>NC_058101.1:193465000-198465000 GCF_020171115.1 Neogale vison | reverse complement strand
TCCTCCCTGTCCCCTCCCGGCTCTCCCTTGGTTCTAGAAGGCACGTTCCCCATGTCTGCTCACGATGTCCCTCTCCATCGGTTCACTGCTGACTTTGAAGACTGTGAGTTGAGTGGCCATTTTGCAGACCTCAGCCTCAGCGAAAGTCAGATCTTGCTGGATTCTCATTCAGGAGGAGTGTCCCAGCCTCTCGCGGAGGATAAGGACCTCGGGGAATGTGCCCGGGAGCCGTTGTTTGAAGGAACTGCAGGTGAGCAGAGACCTTTGCTTCCGGCTCCTCCGCCTTAATTATTTTAAGAAGAATGGTGGGAGGGCTGCCTTTTCCAAGGAAACAAATTGTGGTTCCTTCCCCTCCATCGGCCACCCTTCTCTCTCTCCCTCTCTCTCTTTCTCTCTCTCTCTCTCTCTCTCGGCTTCATCTGAGAAGGATTTTTTACTGATCTACCTAGACTAGACATTTTTTCTTTATCAAATAAAAGTCGCCTTCCCTGTTTAATAGATTTAATCACGAAGTGACTGGTCCTATAGTCCACCGTCCTATTTGTACGGTGGCAGCTGGCTGGGGACACGTCTTGTGAACACACTTCACACCACCAAATAGATTTGGGCTCTGAAATAGCAAGGCGAAAGAAGAGGGCTTTCTTTTAAAAGTCGGCCTAAAACAGATTAAAACCAAGGTAATTAGCATAGCAGCTAATTAGTATCAGGGTTCAATGTTTAGATTGCTCAGGGAATTCTGTATAAATACAATTTTTGTTTCATGCTCGTCTCTCCCTTTCTTCCCGAAGTGAGGGGGGGGGCGAGTTCTGATGTGGTAGTGTTAGCCTGCCACCTGCTGGCCGCTCTGCTAGTTGCAGCCCAGGAAAGAGTGCCGCCCTTCGTGCCCTTGCCGCTGCCTTCGTATGCCGAGACAGAAACGGAGGGAGAGTTTTCATTTTTCGGTTTTTGTTTAGTTTAGTTTTGTTTTGCTTCAATATGTTTCCCTTTACAAGGCGGAAGCCCTCAATATATTAGAGATGGTTGTAAAGGACAGGATGGTACCCTTGTTGGCTGATAACCACTGTTGTGGCCCGAGGACCGGGGTCTGCCTCAGAGCTAGCCTGAGACGCAGCATGAGCTAAAAGCCCCAGTGCGGGTCCCCAAGAGCCCTGTCCAGATCTGTGCCCATCACTGTGTCCGTGACAGAAGAGGCCAGGCCTCTTCAGAAGTACTTTGCTGCTGCTTTGGGAAGCCTCCTTATTTTCTCTCTCTGGTCTGGAGAATTCTAAGTCTTAACTCATTGGCCAGTTTAGATGTTTAAAGGGAGAGACAAACCCAGCACGTGTGTGTGGTTTCCGATCCTGAAGGCCGAAATCCCGCCTGCCGGTGGCCTGGAGGACACAGGGGACATCTGTGTGGTTTTGGTGGCACTGCCTGGGAGGGGCCACACCTGCAAGTGATGTGTCAATGACATCGTTGACGTCAGAGAAAATGAGCAGACGGGTGGCTTTTCTTAGTGATTCCAGGCATGTGGAAGCCAGCAGTGGGGCCTCCCTTCTGCCTCCAGGAAGGATGCAGTGTGGGGGGCCGGACGGTGCTTTCCGCCCCTGGAGCCAGCCACACCTGCATCCTCTGGTTCTAGCGAGCACAAGCACGTTACCCAGGCCCTCCGCTTTGTTGTTTCTCACCTGCAGAGTGGAGATGATAGAGTCCCTGCCTCGCGAGGTACTGGGAGGGTGGGTGCCAGAACACAGCGACAGCCTCTAACTGGGCCTGGCACTCAGCATTCTGTTCACGAGTACTCTGTTCATGTAATTAGGGCCACCGCGTGCGGTTAAACAGTACAGACGGTGCTAAGCCCGGTTCCTACCACAGGAACTGACATGAAAGTGCACAAGAAGAGGCAAAAGAAGAAAGTGATGTGTTTTCTGTGCTTTGGACTTGAAGGCTCTTGAGCATGTCAAAGCTGTTTTCACTCTTTGTGTATTTGGAATGTTCCCTAGCGACCCATTCTCAACACTCAGTCAGTTTGGACGGGCTGGTCCGTGAAGCCGCTGCCAGAGAACCGGGAGACCAGCGCAAGAATCGCCCAGGGTCCGACCCCACCTGGGTCCATGGGCCTCTTTGCCCGATGCTAGCCTTGCTCCTGCCTCTGGGTCTGCTCCGAGAACGCAGCATCGCCAAAGCTTCCAGGATAGAGCTCTTACCTTTCAAACACATCTTGTGTTAGAAAGCTGCTACCTTAGAAAGCAGTCACCCTAAAGGAAGGATATCCGAGAGCTTTCTTTGGAAAGCGTGTCAAGAGCCATGCGTGAAAAGAGCTAAAAGCATATATTTAACCGTAAAGACTCATCCTCTAGAGGTCAGATCACCAGCACTCAGCCCATTCGGGGGCGTCTGACCTCTGTGTGGGGGGCGGGTGGCCCAGGATCGTGACGCCGCTCGCTCTCCCTCGGCACTCCAGAATCTTCTGCAGGTCAAGCCGACTTCCCTTATGCACATCCCACTCCCCGGCGCCAGTCCCCGCTGGAGGACAGAGACCACGTCGGAATGACTACGAAGTCCTTCCATTCAGTCTCTGTCATTGTCAAAGTCAATTTCAGCTGCCGTGGATATTCCTGGGGGTAATCAATAAATCATGTCATCACCTTCACCCCTCACGAAGGGGGGTGGGCGGAGAGAGGCACTTGATCATCAAGGAGAAAGCATTCCCACTGCCAGAAATAAAAAGGGAAATGCAGCAATCAATCCTGTAATCTGAAGCGTTAAAACTTAAACATCTTAACAAGATGTAAAGTCACGACTCAGAAGGGGGGCGAGATGCATAGCAATCCTGATCCAGGCTCACTCTCCGGCGGATGAAAGGGCGCCGCAGGCTCGCGGCTTACTCCATAGGAACGTGGCTTTCAGCGAGCGCTCCCTGCTCACTGCAGGACACAGTGTAGGAATATGAGTTAGCGATAAAAGTTAAGTGGGAGGGTGCTGAAGATTCAGTAGCACAAAGTTGTTTTTTTGTTTTTTTTCCCTGATGGTATTAGCTGGTGAGGAATTCTAGAAGTCAAAGACGTTTTTTCTTTAGCTTCTGTTAGCATGGTAGCCCGTGAGATGTAGACCATAGCGTGTGGAGGGAAGGGGGGAGCCAAAGAGGCAGAAACCTTTCTTGCCATTCAGTAGCTAGATGCTCTCTGTTCCAGAAATATCTTTTAAGAGTTGAGGGATGCAGCTCGCTCCTTGCCACCGAGCGGATGGTGACTGCAGTGAATCCCTAACAGAGAGAAGCAAGGGACCGACAGCCAAGTGTGTCATTTATCCCTTCCCTTCAAGTGTTTCCGGACGGAGAGAAACTGTATTCTTTCTCAAATGATGATCAAAATAACTGGCATCCAGGGACCTCTGTAACATCGGGATGCCTTGAAGCGGCTACATCTGTCCACTCCAATAGTGACGTCCTCGATTCCCAGATGCAAAGTCTTTGGGATTGCTCCTAACCAAGCCACGTGTGTATTTTTACATTTAACTTTTCCTAATAATAAATCCTAATTAGCACGCTCGCTCTCCCCTCCCTAGATGTGGAAAAATCGTTACCGAAAAGAAGAGCCAGCCACCTGCTCGGGGAGAAGACGGCCTGCGTGTCGGCTGCCGTGTCTGATGAGTCTGTGGCTGGAGACAGCGGGGTCTACGAAGCTTTCGTGAAACAGTAAGGACTCGCAGGAGCGCTTGTGCGTTCCACGGTCACCTCCTCCCAGCCGTGCGGGTGGGCTCTCGCCCGGGATCCGCTCTGCTGTGGAAGGGCGGTGGGCGTTAAAGAAATGCTGGGCCTGAAAGTTCCAGTGTATCAGAAACCTCCCATCTGATCCGCTTGGAGACTTCAAACTCAATTTTAAGGAGAATGTTGGAGTTGTTGGCCACTCCTCATTTGGAACATGAACCTCTTGTGTCTATTAGAAGCCTGGAATGTATCTCGGGGTGTTGGGGGGGGACACCCCCCTTCCCAGGGAGGCTCAGGAAAGTCGGGCATCAGGAAGTCTTTGCCCGAATGGCTCACAGGCAGACTCCTCTTGAAAAGATGAAGAAGGATCTAAAAGAGTAATTTTTTCCCTGGGGTCAGGTACCCTGGGGGCTGGAGAAGTGCTGTTAATTCAGATTTTCATTCAGAATCGCCAAGTGGCAAACAGTAACCGAGACAGTCAATACCCATGTTCATAAACGGTTCACCTGCGCCCCCTGTTGCCCTGTCCCTAGGCCTAGTGAAGCTGAAGATGTTCCCTACAGTGACGGGGATGTCACCATCGTGGAGACGGCCCAGGTGCAGATCGGCCTCAGGTAAGGGAAGGCACGTGGAGGAGGGCGGTTCTAGAATTCGGTGCAGGGACAACTGGCCTGCGCCCTTTCCTGCTCTCATCGGCTTCTCTTCTGACAGATACGACGCCAAAAGGTCAAGCTTCATGGTGATTTTAGCACAGCTCCGAAATCTTCACGCCTTCTTGATACCTCATACTTCAAAAGTGTAAGTAAAATCAAAGAACAAATTGAAGAGCTGCGTATTGTTCGCGTGTGATAAATTGTACGTCGTGATGGAGCAGTTCGCCCAGGTGAACGTGCGAAAGACATACAGGGCGGACCGAGCCCTCAGTCCGCAGTGAACAAAACGAAAAGTAAAGGAGAATGTGCGAAAAGCGTACTAGACTTTGATCCTTATCCAACCCATTCATGGTTAGGCTTAGGAACCAAGAGTTTTTTAAATCTCTCTTTACAACCAGAAACTGTAATATGCTATACTGGGGCCTGAGTCTTTTAATTTTAATTTAATTAAAATGTTTGTTGTTGCTTGATTATACCTGCTGTTGGTTTAAAGTAATTTTCTGATCTTTTACATGAAAATACAGTGAACAAATTTCACTTGTCGATACAACTTGGCCAGAGGCCGTATCATGCTATACGTAAGCGCGTCATTCCTTAGCATCTAGCATATGCCTCCCTGTGACAGTAATTCCTTAAAGTTATTTCACTTTAAGTGATGTTATGATGCTACGTAGCCTGTTGCCTGGGGATTCTCTCCTGACATGTGTCTCTAGGATCTCTTGCCACTGTTCACACTCTCTGGAGTCAGCCTTTCAGGGGCTCTCTTAAAGGCCCATGGCCAGAGAACCCCAGGAAGAAGCCAGATTTCAACTCAGCACCTCTGACTTCAAATCCAGAATCTCCGTGTAGCTCTGCACTTCACACTTTGCTCAGTCTGCTAGTGTAAGGACTTGGAAATGGGCGCGTAGGTGACTCAGTGGGTTAAAGCCTCTGCCTTCAGCTGGGGTCATGAGCTCGGGGTCCTGGGATCGAGCCCCACGTCAGGCTCTCTGCTTGGCGGGGATCCTGCTTCCTCCCCAACCCCTGCCTGTTTCTCTGCCTACTTGTGATCTCTGTCTGTCAGATAAACAAATAAAATTAAAAAAAAATTTTTTTGAAAAGAAAAGGACTTGGAAATAAGAAAGAGCTATTGATGGGTGTTTCCCAGGACTCTGGCCCCGGCCAGGTGGATGTTCTCCTTCGTGATGAGAATGTATTCCTCAATGAGAAGGACATTTCATAGAGTAAATGTAAGAGTTCTGGATGTTTTCCCTGTGGGTTTACTTTTCAGTTCACATCCGAATACTCCTAAGATTTGTCAGAGAAAAGAAACCGGGTCTAAGTAAAAACAGAGCGAGGTGAGATTGTTCCGGAGACAGTAGAACAGAGCTAGTGGCTTCTGTGTATTGGCGGTCATCCGAGCTGCAGGGGAGTAGAGTTCCAGGAGGGGAGTGGGCTGCGGGGTCTCCTGAAATCAAGGTGTGTGTGCAGGGTGGTGGAGGGGGTGGTCCGTGTTAAATAGTGAGACCAGAAGGAGGGAAGGCTTCCTGGGGCGTGTCTGCATCACCCCAGAAAGCCTGCGTACTGGAACTGAGATTAGGAAGGCCAGTCAGTAGTATTCAGGGAAGACTGGCTTGACGATATTATCTGTGACTTCTCCCTACCAGTAAGTAGGCTGAAATCCTGGGGTGTCGGCAGCCTTTTCATTTCAGTGAGGCATCACCTGGGAGAAGACCACTCCACCAGGGGTCGAACCTACGGACAGGGAGAGCCATCCCACCAGTCGGGAGAAAACTGCCGAAGTCCCCATGAGAACCCGCATCTTCTTTAACCTCATGCTGTTAAGGGCAGGCGTCTCCAGATGTGCCACTGCCGAGCCAATCACGGTCACTCTCACTTTCCTCCTGGGAAGTCAAACAAAGTACCCCTGGGGTAGGGTGACAGCCAGCACAGTTCAGGACCCGTGACTGTCCTCAGGCAGTGAGTGCAGCGGCTCTGATGCGCCCAGCTCGCGGACAGTTACTCATTGACTGGTCTGTGCCTTCCTGAGATGTCTAGGGCCATGTTCCTAAGCCCCTACATGAAAGCCTCGGCCTAAATAAGGACACTGCCAAAAGGGAAGTATCGCAAAAGTGGTCCAGGGATGTTTGGATGCTCCCGCCCCCAATTTCAAATTTTACTTTCTGGTTATTAATTACACCAGGCAGAGCTACCCTCCGGCTGGTGGGCTCCTGCCTCCAGAGTGGAGAGATCCCACCTACAGCAGAATGCAAGGAAGAGCAACTTTCTTCCCCTGCTGCCTCTGGTGGAAACGTTTTGGGGTCGCGGAAGTAGTTAGGCTACTGGCACAGAGGGAAACTGAGGTCTGGAGGAGCAGAAAATGGCTTCCCTCCATTCCAGCTCTGCAGCCGTACTTCCCCTCCTGGCTTTTGGGAACAGATTTCTTCTGCCCCATCTCCAGCCTTAACAGCAGCCGAGCAAGGCCCCTCAGTCCCCTCAGGCTGACTTTCCATAGTTGGTTTTTATATTCTGATAATTCCATAATTGTACATATTGTGTCATCAATTTTCTATTCTGATATAAAAATACAGAAATAGTAGGACATCCCTCAGTCCTGCCTGTGAATTTACAGTTTTCATAACTGGAGAAAGGCGTCTTTTAGAATAGGAATTAGATCAGCCCAGAATTGGGGTGGGGGGCAGATTTAATGGGCTTTTCTTTCTGGGATTTAAAAGAAAATACCTACGGCCGTTTCTAGGAATTGTGAACCCGGGTGTAACATGTGCTTAGAAAAATCACCTGCACATAGTATGAGAAGTTACTGGTTTTCTGTAACTCTCCCTTTGAATTTTTATAAAGCTTACAAACATTTACAACCCTCCCTTTGAAATTTTACAAAGTTTCGTTATTGAAACTTTTGTGATGCTCGACAGTAGATTTGTAGGTTTGCTTCACAATAGGCTGCTTCGCCGTTCTTTTTCACTCGTAGAGTAGTGTAGTCCAGTCCTGGGAAATGATCACCAGCACCCCTGTTTAACTCTCGGGGGTGAAGATTCTTTGGGACAAAATTGGCTTTGCATGATCCCATCTTCCCGGAGTCAGAGAACTTTACTTCGGAATTGGCTGTCCCCAGGCAGGTGGGATGTTACATTCATCCGCCCCATGGATTTTGTCTTTGCTGCAGCCCTGGGCTGAGTGGCAGGCACAGGGCACCGTGGGCTCGGGTGGGCGGAGGACGGAGCCTTCTCTCTGCCGCTGGGCGCGGTGGGACCGGCTCCGGTGTCTTCCAAGTTCCAGGGAAATCCCTTGACTCTTGCTCTTTGCAGCTACTTCAGGGTTGCTCTGCTGCCCTCCTCAGCGGACGTGAGCTGTCTGTTTCGCACGAAGGTTCATCCGGCCACGGAATGCATCTTATTCAACGACGTGTTCAGAGTGGCCATTTCCCAAACAGCCTTACAGCAGAAGACGCTGAGAGTGGACCTTTGCTCTGTTAGCAGACACCGGAGTGAAGAATGCCTGGTAGGTCATTTCCCAGGCCCCGTCACCACGGAAGGCCCAGGGTGGGGTGTATTTGGAGAAGAGCTCTCTAGACGCCTGTGCGCTGGCCCTGACACCCCACAGATCCGCCCAGGCCCTCGGGCACAGCAGCGATGCTCTCGTTTTTTTTATTTGAAGCGGGGATTGCTGGTTTTCATTCTCTTATTCAAGACCTCTCAGTTCTGCTTATTCATTGTGATTTTCTGTAAAATCTGTCTCCCGTTCTGCCCTGTGACCTCTGCCATGATGATCACTCTGAAGCATGCTCACTACTCCCAACATGAGTCTTGTGCTGGGCATTTTGTGCACATCATCTCATTTAATCCTCATGACGGTCTCAGGGAAGAGGTACGAGTACCCCTCTTTTTTCAGAAGAGGTGGTAAGTCTCGGGTCCCACAGCTGGTGAACGATGGAGCCGGATAGCAAAAAGACATTACACACGTAATTCACTGTTGTAAATTTAAATTAAGCAGGAGACTGAGTGTCCGGTCCCTTTATTATATTCTCCCTAGCCCTGGTATCATAGCTTCTAGGAAGACTTAAATGTTGCTTTTTTAAGGAATGTGCTAATAATGCAGGAGACATCACCTATAACTAATGGTGAGTTTAACACGCCCTTGTACGTAACAGCCAGAAAACCATTACACACCGGAAAAGGTACATAGGATGGTCAAATGCAGAGAGCAAGGGGCTGCCCGTGTGTTCAAACAGTAGCACGGGTTTCGGGTTGAACTTTTCTCTGTGGTACAGTCAGAAACACAAAAACACGCTTCGTGCTGAACAAAGTTCCTAAGGGTGATAGATTTCTTATTAGTATTTCCTTTTCTTGGTACGAAAAAAAATATTTGATAATATTATGTGGCAGTAAAGAGAGAAACAAAGATAGCAGACTCATTAGGCTAGCAGATTGCTACAGTAGATATGTGTGTCAGAAGCTCCTTAAAGTTAATGAATATGTTAACTAATAGCCTTTAAAAAATGGTACCATTTAATTAGATTCTGGCTCATATATGTCATTTGCTCGAATGTGAAAACTTTTCTTGACATTCTGCATATCCGAATAAAAAATTTGCTATCTGGTCTCTCATTTAAGAGCCACAGTAAGATTTTGTTTTTGTTTTTGTTTTGTATTATTTTAAGATTTTATTTATTTATTTGAGAGAGAGGTAGAACTAATGACAGAGAGCATGAGTGGGGAGGAAAGGGAGAAGCAGGTTCTCCTGAGCAGGGAGCCTGACATGGGCTCAACCCCGGGACCCTGGGATCATGACCTGAGCCAAAGGCAGACGCTTAAACTACTGAACCACCCAGGTGCTCCTGGTTTTTGAATTTTATACTGGATAATGGGTTTTTGTGAGTAATAATCAAATGACTCTTACAGCATATTGTGAGAGCTATTGTGATTTATGCTTAGTTGTTTATTTTTTAATTTATTTTTTGACTTTTCTTTAAAAAATACAGAAAGTTGCATCCTTAAGTCATTAGGTTTTAGCAAAAACATATCTTACAAAATAATCCTGGGGTTAGCTTCTAGATTGGGGTTATAGCTTACTTAGTCACACCTTCAGGTTAAAAAAAAAATTGACCAATTCTTTATATCATGACTATTGTATTTTTTAAACCCCCAAAACAGGCTAGCCCAATAATCTTAATTACATGAGAGGAAGCAAATGTGAATTTAAACATTTTATTTTCTCTTCTTTTCTCCGCCCACCCCTTTTGTTTCACACAGGCTGGAACTCAGATCAGTCTGGCTGATTTACCATTTTCCAGCGAGATTTTCACTCTGTGGTATAACCTGCTTCCTTCCAAGCAAATGTCTTACAAAAAGAATGACGAAGGAAATGAGGACTCTGTATTTCAAACAACTCAGTCATTAATAGATGCGATAGACTTGGTGAGTCCGAATTGGAGTACAAAGGCATGACTAAAGGAGATAATGTGGAATGTGGAAGGCCGTGGTACCGGCCTGTTCCCAATCACCTTCACTACCCTTCCTCCCCCGGCTCACCCCTTCCTCGCAGCTTCCCAACAACTCAAAACCAGAAAGAAAGATAATTTCCAGCTTCATTTCAGGTATAGTTTATAAAAGAACCGCTCGTCTCTGCTCACACTTCCTTCCATCAGAATAAACTGATGCGGAGTCATAGTGGGGTTAGGTGACCCTGGAAAACCTTTCGCTTTAAATTTATACTTTTATTTATTTATTTATTATTTTTTAAAAATATTTTATTTATTTATTTGACAGAGAGACAGAGATCACAAGCAGGCAGAGAGGCAGGCAGAGAGAGGGGGGAAGCAGGCTCCCTGCTGAGCAGAGAACCCGATGCGGGGCTCGATCCAGGACCCCGAGACCACGACCCGAGCCGAAGGCAGAGGCTTAACCCACTGAGCCATCCAGGCGTCCCTAAATTTATACTTTTATATGTTGTGCTCGGGTTATACATTTGGAACTCGGATTGTTTGCAGCCGTTAAATGACTAAGGCTAAAGATTGTCTTAGTCACTATTTGTTACATCAGTAAAGTGATAAATATTTTCTGTTGAGTTTGTTATAAACCAACAGGTCATCCACATTCAGCACTTCTAAAAATTTACAGAGGGGGCATTCTGAGAAGCCATTCATCACTGACTTGGCGTCTGTGAACGTCGTTACCAAGTTCAAGTGCATGTTCGGGTATCTCTGAGGAAAGAGTTTACTGAGCAGAAGTCAGATAATCACTGATCATCTCTTGGGTGCAAGAAACGACAGTGGACGTCGTGGTGGGTGGTGAAAGGGACGCAAGAGTGGGGGTCAAGCTTGTGTCACACGCCCCGGTTTGTGGTCGATGCTAGGGGAGGCGCACGGGATGATGAAATCGGACTTGGACCTTGGAGAGCGCCGATGGGATGGTCCCGGTGTGGGTAAATTGTTTAACAGCTTGATGCAGTGTAATTCACATACCATGTGGTTCCTCCATGGAAAACGTGCAGTTCACCCGTCCGAACCACACCGTTCAGTGGTTTTTAGTGTATTCACGGAGCTGGGTCACCGTCCCCACAACGTAGTCTTCCAACATTGTCACCATCCCAGAAAGGTTCCCTCTACTCGTGAGCAGTGGCTCCCCGTCCCCCCTAAGGCCTTTCCCCCGAGGCAACCACTCATCCTCCTGCCTCTGTAAATTTGCTTACCACGGACATTTCATGTACATGGACTAATACTTCTTCGCCTTAGCGTTGCGTTTTCAGAGTACCTCCGTACGCTAGCGTGTATTCATACCCCATTCCCTTATCATTCCGAAGAATGCTCTATTATGTGGGTATACTAGTTTATCTGTTCATCATACATGGGCATTTGGGCTGTTTCCGCTTTTGACTATTAATACCGCTGCTGTGAACGTCTGTACAAGGGTTCGTTAGGACATACGTTTTCATTCATGCCACACGTTATTACTTGTCTTTCTGATTTTGGCCAGACGGTGTGAGGCGCTTGTTGTGGTTTTGATGTATAGTTCCCTAATAACTCCTGATCCTGAGCACATTTTCATGGACTTATGGGCCATTGGTATATTCTTTTTTTATTTTTTTAAATTTATTTATTTTCTTCAGCATAACAGTATTCATTGTTTTTGCACCACACCCAGTGCTCCATGCAATCTGTGCCCTCTCTAATACCCACCACCTGGTTCCCCCAACCTCCTACCCCCCCGCCCCTTCAAAACCCTCAGATTGTTTTTCAGAGTCCATAGTCTCTCATGGTTCACCTCCCTTTCCAATTCTCATGGTTCAACTCCCTTCTCTTCTCATTGGTATATTTTTAATTTTTTTTTGAGAGCTGCCTAGTTGGATCCTTTGTGTTTTAGATGACTTCATCTTTTTACTATTTCACTTGATTATTATCTCTTTATTTATTATTTTATTATTAAGTTATAAAACTTCTTCATATATTCTTGATACAAGTCCCTTATCCAATAAATAACTTGCAGATATTTTCTCTCATTCAGTGGGTTTCTTTTCACTTTCCTGGTGGTTTTGTTTGCAATACAAAATTGTAAATTTTGATCAAAGTCCAGATTGCCTGTTTTTTGTTTTTTGTTTTTTGTTTTCTTGCATTGCTTGTGCTATGGGTGTCCTGTCTAGGAAGACTTTGCCCAGCCAAACATCATGAAGATTTAGTCCTGTGTTTTCTTCTGAGAGTTTGAAAGTTCCATGTTATTTTTAGGTCTCTGATCCTTTTGAGTTTTTCTTTCTGTGTGATATGAGGAGTAGGTCCAATTCCATTTTCTTGTAGGTGGGTATGCAGTTGTTCGCAGTACCGCTTAATTAAAAACACTAATCTTTCCCTACTTGGTACCCTTGCTGAAAGGCACGTTACCGCAAATATGATCCTTTATGCTTCTGAACTCTAAATTCTGTTCTGTTGATCTGTATGTCTGTATTTGTGCCCACATCACAGTATCGTGATAACTGTAAATTTGTAATTCTTTTGAAATAGGAACATATGAGTCATCCAGCTTTGTTTTTCTTTTTTAAGATAGTTTGGGCTATTTGAGGTCTCTTGAATTTCCATATGAATTTCAGTATCGGTTTGTCAACTTCTGCCAAAAGAAAAAAAAAAAAAGCAGGTAGGATTTTTATGTAGATTGCTTTGAGCCTGTAGATCAATTTGGAGGGTATTGTCATCTTATCAGTTTTAAGTCTTCTGATCATGAATACGGGATATCTTCCCATTTATTTGGGTCTTCATTAACTTCTTTCAAAAAATGTTTTGTCCTCTTCAGAGCCCCAAATCCTACATCTTTGGTTAACTTTATTCTTTCTGATGTTATTGTAAATAGAACTGTTTTCTTGATTTCATTTTCAGATTATTCATTGCACAATTGATTTTGACTACTTGTCTTGCATCTTGCAACCTCACTGACCAGGTTTATTAGGTCAAACAGGTTTTTTGTGGATTCCCTAGGATTTCCTATAGGTAAGATTCTATCTTCTGCAAATAGAGTTGGTTTTACTTCTTTTTTTCCAATTGCCTTTTATTTTGTTTTCTTGCCCCTTCGCCCTGGCTAGAACTTCCATTTTGATATCGCAAGAAGTGGTGAGAACAGACATCCTTGTCATGGATGTGATCTCAAGGGGAAATTTTCAGTTTTTCACTGTTACGTATGATTTCTGCTGTGGTTTGTTGTAACTGCCCTTCATCGAATGGAGGGAAATCCGTTTCCTAGTTTGTTGAGTGTTTTATTGTAAAAGCTGTGGATTTAACTGGTGCTTTTCTGGCTCTTTTGAGATGACATGTGGTTTTTATCCTTTATTCTGTTCATATGGTTTATTGGTTTTCAGATGTCAAACCAACATCGCATTCCTGGGATAAATCCCACTTGGTCATAGTGTATAATCCTTTTTATGTTATTAATTTAGTTTCCTCGTATTTTGTTGAGTTTTTTTTTTTTCCTGTGTTCATAGTTTTCTCCTGATGTCTTTGGTTTCAACATCAGAGTAATTTTGGCCTCAGAGAATGAGTTTAGGAAGTATTCCCTCGTAAACGGTCTTTTGGAAGAGTTTGAGAAGAATTGGTATTATTCTTCTTAAAATGTTTGGTAGAACTTGGCAGTGAAACCCTCTGGGTTTGGACTTTGGGAAAGTTTTTGTTTATTAATTCAGTCTCTTACTTATGAAGTCTACTCAGAACTTTGTTATAATGTCACTTTGAGTAGTTTTGTGTCTTTCTAGAATGTGTTCATTTATCTAGGTTGTCTGACTTGTGGGCAAACAGTTGTTTGTAGTAACCCTTATAATTCATTTTTTTACTGTGGATTTGACAGTGATATTCCCTCTTTGTCTCCTACTTTCAGTAATTTGAACTTTTTCTCTATTTTTCTTGGTTAATTTAGCTAAAACTTTTTAGTTTTTTGAATCTTCGAAGAATCACCTTTTGGCTCCACTGATCTCTAATATTTCTCTATCTGCTATTTCATAAATTTCTACTCTGTCATTATTATTATTATTAGAGAGGGACAGGGAGGAGGGGCAGAGGGAGAGGGAAAGAGAAAATCTTAGCAGGCTCCAGGCTCCATTGGAGCCCGACATGGGACTCCATCTGTTTTTTGTTTTGGTTTTGGTTTTGTTTTTTTTTTTAGAGAGAGAGAGAGAGAGAGAGAAGTCTTTATTATTTCCTTCCTTCTGATTACTTTAGGTTTGCTCTTTTTCCATTTCCTAAGGTAGAAATTTAGGTTACAGATTTGAGATCTTTCTTCTGCTTTGACACAGGTACTTCTAGCTATAAATCTCTTGCTGAGTGCTGTTGGAGCAGTGTCTTACCAGCTCTGATATGTCTTCATTTTCATTCATCTCTACGTGTTTTCTGATTTTTCCTCGTGACTTCTTTGACTCATTGGTTATTTAAGAATGTGTGAATTTCCACATCTTTGTTACTTCTTAGGATTTCCTTGTATTATTGATGTTTTATGTCATTACAGTGTGGTCATAGAACATACTTTGTAGGATTTCAGTCCTTCTAAGTTTCCTGAAGCTTGTTTCATGGCCTAGCATGTGCTACCATTCCTGGAGAATGTTCTATGTGCCCCTGGGAAAGTGTGTGCTCTGCTTTTACTGGATGAGTATTCTACAGGTGTTTCTTAGGTTCACAGTTTTGTCATCTTATTCTAATCTCACTTTAACTCGTTTCTTTTGTGGAGAGGAGTGATGAAGAGATTTTAACAAAGTGTACAAAGGTCGTGTGAATGTGAATTTTCCAGGGAATTTCCACAAAGTCAACACACCTGTGTAGCTACCACCCAGGGTATAGTGCATTCCCAGGACCCCCAGAATCCCCCCTGGTGCCCCATTTAGTCATTACCACTCTCCCCTGAAGGTCATCAGATCATCTCCATCCTGACTTCTGTCTTGGAACTTGATATAATGGAATCATTCAGTGCATGTTCTTTCGTGTCTGGCACCTCCTGTTCAGCAGTATGTTTGTGCAGCTCACCTGTGTTGTTTTGTGTAATTGGAGTTCGTTCATGCTCCGCGCTGCGTGAGAGGTCATCGTATGATTATATCACTTTCTTTATCCATCCTGCTGTCGATGGACATTTGAGTTTCTGATTCGGGGGCTGTTATGAGTAGTGTTGCTATTAGCATCTCCTACATGTCTTTACTTATCTTCTTTATTTTAGCCGTTGTGATAGATAGATAGATAGTACTCTCCTGTTTTTTGCGTTCCCCTGTTATTATGTTTAATGGCCAGATGGATGTCATGTTTTGCGAAATGTCTGTTCAAGATTTTTTTCTGTTTTTTTCTATTGGATTCTCTTTTTTTAAATAGGATGGTAGCAGTTCTTAATTTCAGACTTGAGTGTTTTGTCTAATAGGTTTTGTTTTTTTCCAAATCTCTTTTACTACGTTGTGGCTTGCCTTTTCATTTTTTTAATGTTGCCTCTTGGTGAATGGAAGAAGGACTCAGGCTTAACGTAGTCTTACCAATCAGTTTTTCCCTGGATGCTCCGTACTTTCCTTTGCTATTTAAGAACTATTCACCCACCCCAGGATCATGAAGATGGTTTACTGCATTGTCTTATAAAAGCTTGATTGCCTTACTGTTCACATTTAGATCTAAATTCAACTGAAATTACTTTTTGTATAAGGTGTGAGGTAGGGGTCAAGATTCCTTTTTACCCACATCATAGCTGATTGACCAGTATCACTTGTAGAAAAATTTTCTTCCCCAGCTGCATGACCGTGTCATCTTTGTCATAAGTCCAGTGACCTGCACATGGGGGAGTCTGTCCTGTTCCGTTGGCGTAGTTGTCTAGCTCTGTAGAAAATACTATACTTTTTTCCAAAGTGAGGCCTTGCAGTTATTCATCATTTAGAATGATTTTTGAGGCTATTTATAGATAATTGCTCTCAGATTAAAGAAGTTTCTTACTCTTTCTAGTTTGCTGAGGCTTTCTGTTATGCACGGATATTGAATTTTATCAAACATTTTTACCATTTACTTCTTAAATTGATTACATGATTGTTCTCTTTTATTCTCTTAATGTGGTGGATTATACATTGATTGACTTTTGAATGTTAAACCACCCTTGGATTCCAGGATAGGACAGACTTCATCGTGGTGTGTACGTTTTTATATACGTTGCTGGATTAGATTTCTTGATTTTGTGTTTGAGTTTTCTTTACGTTCATGAGGGAAATTAATCTTTAGTTTTCTTTTTTTATAAGGTCATTTTTTGATATCAAGGTTTTATAGGCTTCATAACACAAGTTAGAAAGCATTCCTTTTTTACTTTCCACAGAAGGTTTTTGTGAGATGGGTGTCATATCTTCCTTAAATATTCAGAAGAATTCCCAAGAAAATTCACCAGCCCAGCCTGTAATTTTCTTTTAAGAAGCAACCTTTCTCAACTAAGGCTCTGCAAAGGAAGTAAGCACTATAAAAAATGTTTTCAATGACTACTTTCTTATTTGTCCCAAGGATGACACGTAACTTATGGCAATCTAGGTGGGTTTTTTTGTTTTGTTTTGTTTTGTTTTGTTTTGTTTTTTGCTTTAATATAATGGGTACTAGAGGTCATTAGGCTTAATTCTCACAGAATCCCAGTTGAAAAGGGCTGGTGAAATGTTTTTTAATTACAGATTCAATTTCTTTATTACATATAGGACTATTCCAGGTTTCTGTACTTAACATTCATTTTAGTAAAAGTAGTATTTTCTATAGGATTTGTCTGTTTTATCTATATTACCAAAAATTTGGCAAAGTTATTCATGATACCTTCTTATTTTTATATATGCAAGGACTTTGCTATGTTCTCTGTTTTGTTTCTGACGTGGGTAATTCTTACCATTTCTATTTTTTCTCCCTCTTGCCAGGGACTTGTCAGGTGTTTTATTTTATTCAAAGAAACAACGTTTGGCCTCATTGATTTTTTTTTTTTCCTATTTATGTATGTGTTTTCTATTTTCTTAATTTTGCTCTTTTATTATTTCCTTGCTTCTACTTTCTTTAGGTGTAATAAGCTGTATTTTTTTCCTTCTTGAGTTAGATCACTGTTTAGCACCCTTCTTTACCCATATATGCATTTAGGGCTAAAAAATTCTTTTTGAGCATAGCTTTGGCTATTTTTCACAAGTTTGATAATATGAGATTATTAAAATATGCTTCCATTCCTGAATTTTAAATAGTTTATAATTTCCATTGTAATTTCTTTTTTGGTCTATAAGGTTTTTTTAGAAGTATGTTTACTTAATTCCCAAACAGTGGGGTTTTCTAGTTATCTTCTTATTATTGGTTTCTAGCTGTATTTCACTGTTTTCAGGGACTAGAGTATATACTCTTCAATCATACAGAATATTAATCCTGCTTTATGGCTTAGAATGTGGTCAATTTTGGTAAAAGTTCTGTGTGTTGTTGAAAGGAATGCATTCTGCAGGTCAAGTTTGTTTATTTTGTCCTTCAAATCTTCCACATTTACTGGTTTTTCAGTTCTCTTATTTTACGGGTTGTTGAGAGATATACTAAAATCTCCCAACTTATGAATATAGACATCTGTTTCTCCTTTTAGTTTGTTAGTCTTTGCTTTCTGACTTTTGTGTCTATAGTCTTAGATAAATATAAATTTAGCATTGTGTTGTAGATTTCTGTTCAACTAGCCCTTTTATTGTTATAAAATGTCCCTCTTTATTTGTTCTAATTTTTAAAAATCTGTCTGGTGTTCATAAAGCTATCTCAGCCCCCTTTTTTGGTTAGTGTTTTCATGGTTCTATCTTTTTCCATCCTTTTACTTTGAACACGTCTGAATTCTTTGATTTAATGTGTTTCACTTGTAAGCAGTATAGAGTTGGTTTTGGTTTATTGTCCAGTCTTAAAATCTTTACCATTTAATGGAAATACTTAGTTCATTTACATTTAATGCTAT
The DNA here is from genome assembly GCF_020171115.1 of Neogale vison. Lineage (NCBI taxonomy): Eukaryota > Metazoa > Chordata > Mammalia > Carnivora > Mustelidae > Neogale > Neogale vison. Next base: position 198,447,247 of record NC_058101.1, on the reverse strand, counting down.
TAGTGATATATTTGGGTTTGACCCTATTTTCTTGTTGTTTGTTTTCTTTCAGTGCTATCTTTGTTCCTTGTTTTCCTTCTTTTAGATTAGTCAATTATTTTTACATTTCATTTTCCTCATTTTTACATTTCTTTGTTCTTCATTTTCCTTCTTTTGGATTAGTCATTTATTTTTTACATTTCATTTTCCTTCCTACTAGATCATTAGTAATACAGTCTTTTATTACAGCATGTATCCTGGCATTATTAGAAGCTACCTTAAATTAATGCTTTTACTTTTTCCCATGCAGTGTAAGAGTTTTAAAAGTCTTTATATTTATTCCCTTTCCTCCTTCCATGAAATTATTGGTCATGTATTTTAGGTATGTATATTTTAAATTCTATAAGGTATTATTGTTTTATTGACAGTCGATACTCTTTTTTAGATTTCCCCACATCTTTACCCTTCGTGGTATATTTCATTTCTTTCAGCATTAGTGTGCTTCCATTTGGGCATTTTCCTTCCACCTGAAGAACTCCCTCTGGTATTTCTTCCAGTGAAGATCTGTCAGTATCTTCCTTTCCACTTGTGAAGGACTTTATTTCTGCATATTCAGAAGTGTAGGTGGGCAGTTAATTCTCTGAACACATCGAAGATACCATTTGGTTGTCATCTGGTGTCCATTGGTTCTGTTGAGCTGCGGAGAACAGCTGATCCTTCAAAAGTGATGCATCTTTTTTTACTGTTCTCGAGATTTTTCTCTCTTTCTTTGGTTTTCAGCAATTTCACTCAGATGTGCTAATGTGGTGTCCTTTCTGTATACACTAGTGAAATTCTTCATCATGTCATCAGTTTTCGTGAACGTACCGATTGTAAAAACTTAAAATTCCTTCTCTGAATACGTGCAGTATATGGATCACCTGTAGACCTGCCTCTTTTGTCTCATCTGTTGCTGTTTTTGGCCTTCAGTCATTCATTGGGTCCTGTTTCCTGTGGATGCTGGATATTATGTATGAAGAATGGTAGAGGTTCTGGATGATACCTTGCTTTGGAGAGGATTTAATGTTCTTCCAGAAGGCAGGTTACAGATCACCTGGATCACTTGGAGGACCTGGGTTCCAGTTTTCCTCTCCCCAGGGAAAAAAACACCTGAGACCATAAAGAAACTGAAGCATCTGCTTCCTGTTTTAGCCTCCTCACAGCTGGGTTTTGTTTGGTTTCTCACCGCTTGCTTTCACATATGCCACTTAGGAATGGCAAATAGCACACCAAGAATATTGTACAGAATACCGGACTCACTACTGGTTCCTCTCTCTGGCCTATTGCGCCTTGCCTGCCATGGTGGTTCAACTCAGTTTTCATCTTTGCATCCTATCGATACTGCCAGTCTTCTGAACAGCCACAAGTTTAGCCTGTATGCCCCACCGCTAGAGCTGACGCATGTCCCCAAGGGAGAAGAGTGGCAATGATGTCACTTCACCTCTTTGCACTTCTCTCCTCCCTGGGATCTTGGCCTCTAGTCCTGATTGCCTATGATGTTCTTCCTTTGCTTTAAAACAGCCAGAGGGGGGCGCCTGGGTGGCTCAGTGTGTTAAAACCTCTGCTTTCAGCTCAGGTCATGATCCCAGGGTCCTGGGATCGAGCCCTGCATCCGGCTCTCTTGCTCAGCGGGGAGCCTGCTTCTGCCTCTCTCTCTGCCTGCTTCTGTGCCTACTTGTGATCTCTGTCTGTCAAATAAATAAATAAAATCTTTAAAAAATAAAAAATAAAACACCCGGAGGTTTGTTTATTTGTTGCTTTTTATTTTATTTTATTCAGTTTTCGTATTTGTTCTCAGCAGGAGGATTAGGTCCTGTACTACCTTCTTTTTCACCACTGGATGCTTACGTTCCCACCTGATGAGTTTTTAAATCATTTCTCACAGTAGATCATGTTCATTGCCATATGCTTTCTACTCCCCAGGATGCCGTGTCCGCCTTACTTGCAAGAACATCAGCCGAGCTCCTGGCTGTGGAACGGCAGTTAGCACGGGAAGAAGAAGAAGAAGAACCAGGGCAGGAAGAAGAGCAACGAGGTCCAGATGGAGACTGGTAAACGCAGTTGTTTCCTTTTGCTCTCCGGGAACTCAAAAGAGGATGTGTTTCGTTTCTTTTAAAAAACTTTCAGGGGGCTTTCGTGGGATCCGATCTTGCCCTGGAATTTTGGAAAGCGGCGCCATGGCAGGGAGCCGCCCTGAAGGAAAGACCCTCTTTGGTCATTAGAGAGTCAAAGAGGGCAACAGTGACACTGGGGATGGCGTCAGAGTGAACAGAGGAAAGAGGTTCTTTGTTCCTGACTCCTTAAGTTCTGACACTCTTTCCAGAGCTGTTTTAAATCTTAAGTCTAAAAAGACCTGTTTCAAAAGGTGTGGTAGTGTATTGTCCACTCATACATAAATTTTAAAACTTACTTTCTTTTTCCTTAAGCTACCAGAAGTCCCACTGTAGCGTTTAGGTTTGGGCAAGTCAGAGCACACATCCTAGAAAACCGCTTCAGAGTGATCACTCCCTATTTGTTTCCATGTCCATCTTCTTTTCCTGCTCCCTTCTCATTCTTTACACCACCACTCATTCAAAAGCAAATGTTACTATAGTTTTTGTCTAGATTCACATACATATACAGAACTGTTGTGAGCAAGATGGTGGAGAAGAGGGAGACCTAAATTTCATCTGGTCCCAGGCATTCAACTGGATAGTTCAAACCATTCTGAACACCTAGAAACTCAACAAGAGATTGAAGAGAAGAGCAGCAGCTATTCTATGAGCAGGAAAAGCAACCACTTTCTGGAAGGTCGGACATGTGGAGAAGTGAATCTGAGGCAATATACAGGAAAATATAGACCTCAGTGGAGAGGGAGCCTCCCTCCGCGGGCTCCCAACGAGACTGAGAGAGCAGCAGAGCACGAAACAGAACTTCTAGAAATCTGCTTCACAGAGGGACATCACTCCAGAGGCTAAGTGGGAGAGTGGAGCCCTCGTGGGGACAGTGTGGTCTCAGGACCCTCGGGGTCACGGAACAACCAGGGGTACCCAAGTGCAGCAGAGCTCCCAGGTATTGGATCGGGGAGGATGACTGCATAGAGAGAGTCGAGGAGGTTGGCTCTCAGCTCAGGGTTTCCATAAACCATGATCCAAAGCACATTCAGGCCACTGCTCTTCAGCAGGGACCCCAACAAGTGGCAGATCCGGAGAGACCCCCCCCCAACTCCTTCCTCCTCTGGGAGGAACAGCACAGGAGTGCTCTGTAGGAATCTGCTGGGTTTGGAGACTCCAAACAGGGCTGTGTTCCAGAGATAGAAACACTTGCTTACAGGCCGGGTGAGCACAGAACATGACTGGAGACCAGGGAAACAGGAGGGGTTGGCTGCTTTTCTCTGAGGGCGCACTGAGGAATGGGGCCCTGAGCTCTCCACTCCTCTGGCTGGAGATTGGCCGGCCGCCATCTTCGTTCCCGTCCTCCAAAGCTCTATGGAAAGCATTCAGGGAACAAAAGCTCCGAGAGTGAACCTGCACAGATTAGTTACCTGGCACTAGCAAGGGCAGTGCAATTCCACCTCGGGCAAAGACATTTGAGAATCACTGCAACAGGCTCCTCCCCCAGAAGATCAGCAAGAACATCCAGCCAAGACCAAGTTTATTGATCAATGAGAACTGCACAACCCCAGCACTAGGGGAATACAGCACATAGAATTCATGTCTATTTTCCCCCGATTCTTTAGTCTTTCAAAGTTAAATTTTTTTTAATTTTCTTTTTCTTTTTTTTTTAAATTTTCCTCTTTCCTATTTTAACCAACATCTGATCTTATCAATACCTTTCCAGCTTTGTATCTTATCAATTCCTTTTTTAAAATCTTAATATTCATCTTTATAGTCATAACCTATCCATTCATCGTATTCACACACATATAGAGAGAGAGAGAAAAAAGAAATATATATATGTATATATATATACATATTTCTCTTTCTTTAAAATTTTGGGAGCCTGTTTCTTCTAACAGACCAAAATACACTGAAAATCAAGTGTGTGGCTCTGTTCTATTCACCAGCCTGATGTTTTTTTCTTTTTTCCTTTCTTGTCCCCCCTGGTTTCAGGTCTCTTCTGATTTGTTGAGTGTATATTTTTCTGGGGTAATTGTTACCCTCTTAGCATTTTGTTCTCTCATTCATCTATTCTTGTCTGGACAAAATGACAAAGTGGGAAAACTCACCTCAAAAAAAAGAACAAAAGGCAGTACCGACTACTAGGACCCTTAAAAAAATGGATGTTAGTGAGATGTCAGAGCTAGAGTTCAGAATGACGATTATAAAGATGCTGGCTGGACTTAAAAGAAAGCATAGAGAATCCCTTTCTGGAGAAATAAAGGAACTAAAATCTAACCAAGTTGAAATTTTAAAAGCTATGAATAAGGTGCAATCGAAAATGGAGGCTCTTACTGCTAGGATAAATGAGGCAGAAGAGAAAATTAGTGATACAGAAGACCAAATGATGGAGAATGAAGAAGCTGAGAAAAAGAGAAATAAACAACTAATGGATCACGAGGGGAGAATTCAAGAGATAAGTGATACCATAAGATGAAACAATATTAGAATAATTGGGATCCCAGAAGAAGAAGAGAGAGGGGCCAGAAGGTATATTGGAGCAAATTATATAAGGGGGGAACTTCCCTAATTTGGGGGAAGGAAACAATCATCAAAATCCAGGAGGCACAGAGAACACCCCTCAAAATCATTAAAAATAGGTCCTCACCCTGTCATCTAATAGTAAATCTTACAAGTCTCTGAGACAAAAGCAGCTCAGGAGAAGAGTCTATAACCTACAATGGTAGAAATATTGGATTGGCAGCAAACCTATCCACAGCAACCTGGCAGGCCAGAAAGGAATGGCATGATATATTCAGAGCACTAAACAAGAAAAATATGCAGCCAAGAATACTATATCCAGCTAGGCTGTCACTGAAAATAGAAGGAGAGATAAAAAAAACTTCTAGGAGAAACAAAAACTAAAAGAATTTACAAACACCAAACCAGCCTTACAGGGAATATTGAAAGGTGTCTTCTAAAGCAAAGAGAGAGCCTAAAAGTAACATAGACCAGAAAGGAACAGAGAAAATATACAGTAACAGTCACCTCACAGGCAGTACGATGGCGCTAATTTCATATCTTTCAATAGTTACACTGAATTGTAAATGGGCTAAATGCCCCAATCAAAAGGCACAGGGTATCAGAATGGATTAAAAAACAAGGAGCCATCGATATGCTGTCTGCAAGAGACTCATTTTAGACCTGAAGACACCTCCAGATTTAAAGCTGGGGGTAGAAAACAATTTACCATGCTAACGGACATCAAAAGAAAGCTGGGGTGCCAATCCTTATATCAGACAAATTAGATTTTAAGCCAAAGACCATAATAAGAGATGAGGAAGGACACTATATCATACTCAAGGTGTGTGTTGAACAAGAAGATCTAACAATTTTAACCAACTGAGCCACCCAGGCGTCCCGAAGATCTAACAATTTTAAATATCTATGCCCCTAAGATGGGAGGAGCCAATTATATAAACCAATTAATAAAGAAATCAAAGAAACATTTTGACAGTAATACAATAATAGTAGGGGAATTTAACACCCTCCTCACTGAAATGGACAGATCATCTAAGCAAAAGATCAACAAGGAAATAAAGGCTTTAAATGACACACTGGACCAGATGGACATCACAGATATACTCAGAACATTCCATCCCAAAGCAACAGAATACACATTCTTCTCTAGTGCACATGGAACATTCTCCAGAATAGATCACATCCTGGGTCACAAATTGGGTCTCAGATGGTACCAGAAGATTGGGATCATTCCCTGCATATTTTCAGACCACAATACTTTAAGACCAGAACTCAACCACAAGAAGAAAGTTGGAAAGAACTCAAATACATGGAGGCTAAAGAGCATCCTACTAGGGAATGAATGGGCCATCCAGGAAATTAAAGAAGAATTTTAAAAATGCATGGAAACAAATGAAAATAAAAACACAGCTCTTCACAATCTGTGGAATGCAATAAAGGCAGTCCTACAAGGAAAGTATATAGCAATACAAGCCTTTCTCAAGAAATTAGAGAGGTCTCAAATACACAACCTAACCCTACACCTAAAGGAGCTGGAGAAAGAACAGCAAAGAAAGCCTAAGCCCAGCAGGAGAAGAGAAATAATAAAGATCAGAGCAGAAATCAGTGAAATAGAAACCTAAAGAACAGAACAGATCAACAAAACTAGAAGGTGGTTCTTTGAAAGAATTAATAAGATTGATAAACCCCTGGCCAGACTTATCAAAAAGAAAAGAGAAAGGACCCAAATTAATAAAATCATGAATGAAAGAGGAGAGATCACAACCAACACCAAAGAATTACCAACAATTATAAGAGCATATTATGAGCAACTATACACCAGCAAATTAGACAATGTGGAAGAAATGAATGTATTCCTTAAGACACATAAACTACAAAAACTGAACCAGGAAGAAATAAAAAACCTGAACAGACCCATAACCAGTAAGGAGATTGAAGCAGTCATTAAAAATCTCCCAACAAACAAGAGCCCAGGGCCAGACAGCTTCCCAGAGGAATTCTACCAAACGTTTCTCTCTCTCTCTCTCTCTCTCTCTCTCTCTCTCTCTCTCTTTTTTTAAGATTTTATTTATTTATTTGAGAGAGAGAGAGAGAGGCGCACAAGCAGGCAGAGGTGGAGAAAGAAGCAGGCTCCTCACTGAGGAAGGAGCCCAATGCAGGACTCCATCTCAGGAGCCTGGGATCATGACCTGAGCTGAAGGCAGCAGCTTAACTGACTGAGCCACCCAGGCATCCCTCTACCAAACACTTAAAGAAGAGTTAATACCTATTCTTCTGAAACTGTTCCAAAAAATAGAAATGGAAGGAAAATTACAAACTCATTTTATGCATAGGCCAGCATTACCTTGATCCCCAAACCAGACAAAGACCCCATCACAAAGAAGAATTACAGACCAATATCTCTGATGAGCATGGATGCTAAAATTTTCACCAAGATACTAGCCAATAGGAACCAATAGTACATGAAAAGGATTATTAACCTTGACCGAATTGGATTTATTCTGGGGCTGCAAAGGTGGTTCAACATCTGCAAATCAACACAGTGTGAGAGGTTATGATCCTCTCAGTAGATAGAGAAAAAGCATTTGATGAAGTACAGCATCCATTCTTGATGAAAACTCTTCACAGTGTAGGGATAGAGGGTAATATACCTCAATATCATGAAAGCCATCTATGAAAAACCCATAGCGAATATCATTCTCAGTGGGGAAAAACTGAAAGCTTTTCCCATAAGATCAGGAACATGGCAAAGATGTCCATTATCACCACTGCAATTCAACATGGTAGTATAAGTCCTAACCTCAGCAGTCAGACAACAAAAAGAAAGAAAAGGCATCCAAATCGGCAAAGAAGTCAAACTCTCACTCTTTGCAGATGATCTTATACTTTATGTGGAAAACCAAAAGACTCCACCCCAAAATTGCTAGAACTCGTACAGGAATTCGGTAAAGTGTCAGGATGCAAAATCAGTGCACAGAAACCAGTTGTGTTTCTATACACCAACAATAAGACTGAAGAAAGAGAAATTACAGAGTTGATCCCATTTAAAACTACACCCAAAACCGTAAGATATCTAGGAATAAATCTACCAAAGAAGCAAAGAATCTATACTCAGAAAAGTATAGAATACTCATGAAAGAAATTGAGGAAGACACAAAGAAATGGAAAAACGTTCCATGCTCATGGATTGGAAGAATAAATATTGTGAAAATGTCTAGGCTACCTAGAGCAATCTACACATTTAATGCGATCCGTATCAAAATACTGTCAACTTTTTTCAAAGAAATGGAACAAATAATCCTAAAATTTATATGGAACCAGAAAAGACCCCAAATAGCCAGAGGAGTGTTGAAAAAAGAAAACCAAAGCTGGTGGCATCACAATTCCAGACTTCAAGCTCTCTTACAAAGCTGTAATCAACAAGACAGTATGGTACTGGCACAAAAACAGACACATAGATCAGTGGAACAAAATAGAGAGCCCAGAAATGGGAGAAGATATTTGCAAATGACCTATCTGATAAAGGGCTTGTATCCAAAATCTATAAAGAACTTATCAAACTCAACACCCAAAGAACAAATAATCAAGAAATGGGCACAAGATATGAACTTTATTTCTTGCAAAGAAGACATCTAAATGGCCAACAGACACATGAAAAAGTGCTCAACATCACTCGGCATCAGGGAAATGCAAATCAAAACCACAATGAGATACCACCTCACACCTGTCAGAACTGCTAAAATTAACAAGTCAGGAAATAACAGGTTCTGGCAAGGATGTGGAGAAAGGGGAACCCTCCTACACCGTTGGTGGGAATGCAGCCTGGTGCAGCCACTCTGGAAAACAGCATGGAGGTTCCTCAAAAAGTTAAAAATAGAGCTACCCTGGGTAGCAATTGCTACCCAGCAATTGCACTACTGGGTATTTACCCTAAAGATAAAAATGTATTGATCCAAAGGGGCACATGCACCCGAATGTTTATAACAGCAATGTCCACAATAGCCAAACTATGGAAAGAACCTTGATGTCCATCAACAGATGAATGGATAAAGAAGATGTGGTATATATATATACCATGGGATACAATGCAGCCATCAAGAAACCTGAAATCTTGCCATTTGCAATGATGTAGTTGGAACTAGAGGTTATTATGCTAAGCAAAATAGATCAGTCAGAGAAAGAAATTATCATATGATCTCTGATATGAGGAATTTGAGAAACAAGGCAGAGGATCATAGGGGAAGGGAGGGGAAAATGAAACAAGATGAAACCAGAAAGGGAGATAAGCCATAAGAGACTCTTAATCTCAGGAAACAAACAGTGTTGCTGGAGGGGACAGGGTGGGCGGGATGCAGTGGCTGGGTGATGGACATGGGGGAGGGAATGTGCTATGGTGAGTGCATGTGAATCGTGTATGATGATGACTCACAGACCTGTACCCCTGAAACAAATAATACATTATATGTTAATTCAAAAAAAAAGTTCTGGGCTCCTGGATGGCTCAGTAGGTTAAGCCGCTGCCTTCGGCTCAGGTCATGATCTCAGGGTCCTGGAATTGAGTCCCGAGAGCCTGCTTCCCTCTCTCTCTCTGTCTGCCTGCCTCTCTGCCTACTTGTGATCTCTGTCTGTCAAATAAATAAAATCTTTAAGAAAAAAATAATAATAATAATTTTTTTTAAAAAAAGGAAAAAAAGTTCTTGTTGCCATTTTCTCTAAAAACAAATTTTAGTGAATACGTCAGTTTTTAAAGTACATACATAAAATTATTAATTATATATAATGATTATATAATATATAATTATTAAATATAATTAATAAATTATTATTACATACATAAAATTATTAAAGTACATAAAATTATTTGGGTTGATTTTAATGCACATGTAGTTGCTTTTGTTGATATGTTTGAACTACTGTTAACATATGTATAGCATGCACGTGTGTAAAATTTATTACAAGCCAACAATGACAAGATATGTCATAACTAACAAACTCTTGGATATTTGGAAGAAACAGCTTACTACAGTGATGCAAAAAGTTTAGAAAATCTTTGTTGTTATTAGAAGACTTTTACAATTTACAATGGTCATGAATCAGTACTGCAAAAATAATAAATACGAGAGTGATTATAAGGTTCATCATGGTATTTTTAAATAGCAAGCCTTCTTGGTGTATGTAAAATACAATTCGTTTCATTTACATTTCAAAAAATACACTTGGTATGTAGCATAGAGGAATTTACAGCTCACAAAATTCATTGCTAGCTGCCCCGTGCTCGCTGCATGACTCTGTGTTTAATTCCTGGCGTGTGCCAAGTTGTCAGAATGTCTCCGATCACAATTATAGCTCAGCTTTGAGTTATCAGTGGAAGAAGTGTTTCCGTTCTAAGGACATGTAACTCAACAAAGCATGAGGTATTCTAAGCCATGCCGGTACTATTGCGCGCCTGTCCATACAGGTTATATGGACTCTAAACTCTGTGTCCATTCCAGAGCCCCAGTAACCATGCCGCCCCAGCCCACACCATGGCTTTTGTTAAAGACACGATCCTATGGCGTTAGGATTCTTATGTCAGTAGTAAAACTCCCTTTACACAGGGTTTTTACCCCTGCTAGCCTGTAAGCACAGTTGACAATGGATATATTTTTTAAAGATTTTATTTTTAAGTAATCTGTACACCCAACGTGGGGCTCAAACTTAAAACCCCAAGATCAAGAGTCCCAGGCTCTTCTCGGTGAGCCAGTCAGGCACCCAGATAATGGAGATTTCCGGTGCTTACGTCTTTATTCGCTTTCAGCAGAGTCACTCCAGCCTGTTGTATGATTAACTTTATATAATAAATAAACAGCTGATCTCAAGGTACATACACTATAGTACCTTGCCGGTCTTCTTAAACGGCTGGGTTAAATTTTAGATGTGATTTTCAGACTATTTCTATTTTAACATGTAGGAACTAGGTCGAATCGCATTCATTCAACTTCCCAGTTCCGGAGTGTGGTCTTGCCGCCGGACGCTGGAGAGGCCGCTGTGACTGTCTCTCTCCCGAGCGTTTCAGGCCCCATTCGCGCCCCAGCCGCGGCTCGAGTCACCGTGCGCGAGCGCCGTTCGCCTGGGGCGCGCACACCCGCCCGACCTGGGGCCTGCTGGCTCCTGTCTTGTCTCGCCGCAGGTTAGCCATGCTGCGAGAGGCCTCTGATGAAATCGCGGCTGAAGGAAAGGCCGAAGCGAAGTTGCCAGAAGACGGCGGCCGTTCGGCAGACTCGTGCTCGTGTCCGAGCGCGCCCGAGGTGGAGGAGGACGCGGGCCGGAGAGACCGCCGCTGTGCCGAGGCCCGCGGGTATCCGCCACCTGCCGGGCCACGCACCCTGGTAAGGACCCGCGGCCGCGCGCTCCAGCGCCCATCTCTGTCTCGGCTGTGATCCCGCCTTAGGATTTTGTGCAAAGCTCGTCGTCAGACACGGTTGTGGAAATAGGCAGTGGCCAGACTGTAAAACTCGCCAGTGGGCCCCAAATATTCATTCCTCACTTAAATTTTATATAAGATGAATAGTGCTGGGGCACCTGGGTGGCTGCCTTCTGCTCAGGTCATGATCCCAGGATCCTGGGATCGACTCCCACATCGGGCTCCTTGCTCAGCAGGGAGCCCGCTTCTCCCTCTGCCTCTGTGTGCCACTCTGTCTGCCTGTGCTTGCTCGCTCTCCCTCTCTGACAAATAAATAAATAAAACTTTAAAAAAAAAAGAATAGTGCTATTTAGATCTCTATAAATGTCCTGTGAATATTCACTAACTAGCATTTAGCATACTTACTAAAAAGCATTTCCAGAATGACTACCAAATTCCAGTATAACTAGTTAATTGTATTAAGTTTTGTAAATGTGAGTTTTATTTCCATTTTAAACCTGAAGTCAAGGTTTAAAGTTCCTCTTGGTGAGGTGGGGTTCTGGTTGCAGTCCGCTCTGGAATGCCGCAGGTGGCTCGGCCTGTGCCAGCCAAGTTAGGCAGCAGTAACTTTGCTCCTTGACAGAGAGGCATGTTGAAGATCACGTCCAGACACGGAGGAAACATTTTCAGGTTGGAGGATGCTGGCAGACTTGGGATGTTGGTAATGGGGTCTGGGAAATTCTAGTTCTTTATTCCTGGGGGAAGTAGTATTGTACCCTGACCAGAGACTTCCTTTAATAAATAAATCAGTGTGAGACACGTAGGAATTCTTTTATGCAATAAGATCAACAGTAAACCTCTGCCAATGCCTGTAGAAATTGTATTTGGAGAAACTTCTCTTTTTACTTACATTTTATTTTTTGTTACCTTTCCAAAGAGATGCTTAAAATCCAAACTCAGCTTCAACAGCGTTGCTATTTGCAAATATATATTCTTGCATATTCTATGGAAAACTGTAACTTGTAGTATATTTTCATTTTCTTATATGTAATTACTTATATCATTATTCTGGTAAAAAAAAAAAAAACAACTGGAAAAAACCTAATGGGATGTTGAACAGCGTTTAATGACAAACTATTCTTAGACAAGATTTTCTGCAGAACCACATTTACCCTCTGTAAAGCTCAGCCTTCCTGGTGGCATCTGATGGGTTAAAGGCGGCTCCTCTATTTACAGGTGACCCTGTCCTCCCCACAGCGGATCATGTTCTCACTCCGTGGAGAGCCCTCTGTCCGGGCTCCCATCCGGAGTAACACCAAGTCTTGCTCTCCCCAGTGGCCCCAGTGCTAACCAAGGCTGCGTTGTAGATTGGCTATTCCTTTTTGTACTTAGAAGAAAGGAGCACAGCGGTATGCACGCGCGTCCGCTCCTGACAAATTTCTGACTTCGGTTCCAGGTCGATAAAGAGACCAACACGGAGGAGGCCGGTGACCCCGGGGTGGCGGTTCGCCCCAAAGACCGCAGCGGCCTGAGCGCTCGGCAGCGGCCGTTCGTGCGCAGCAGCGTGATCGTGCGCTCGCAGACCTTCTCCCCGGGGGAGCGCAACCAGTACATCTGCCGGGTAAGGGCGCCGGGGCCCTGCCCTCGCGCCAGCGAGTGTCCCCACCCCGGACGAGAGACCGTGTGTGGCAGTCTGAAGACTCCCAACTGCAGACACACGTGGCTAGAACTGCTATGAAATAGACCCGAAATACCATACTTGTAGGGGACTTCTCAGTGTGGGTGTTTTTTTCCTTTTCCTAAATTTGATGTCTCATGAACTCGAAGCTGTTTATTCGGCAAACACGTGAAATTAAGGACCTGGCTTCTGAGTATGTTTGTACCTCAGTCTGTATCTAGAAACTTCAAATGACTTGAGACTTGAATATTTTTATATTTCTGCCATACATCATCCAAGCACATTAATCCCGCAGAACCAAAATTGCGCTTTGGGTTTTCTAACACAGATCATCTTTTAATAATGCCTCTAGACCCAGAATCGGATTCAGAGTTCTGTAGAGAATATGGTGGGATTTGCATCAGTTTGCCAAGTTGTACTTCCAGAAGTAGTTATGACTTACAGTAAGACAGATTAATAATTATAAAATAGTTAAGAAAATATTTTCAGAATTCTAAATTTATTCATTCAGTTCAGGTGATGCTTTTATGAACACTTGCTGCTAAGCATGTTTCTAGACACTTGGTTGGAACTTCTCTGTGAACAGAAGAGCCCCAGAACCCTGCCCTTGCAGGGCTCACGTCCTTTTGAGTTGAGCCAGTAAACGTGAAGTTATGAAATGTCTTGGGTGGGGACCGAGTCTCTAGAAAACAGTCGAGCAAGTTAAGGGGGATTGGGCATGGTGAAAACAAGGGTCTCTGGTTTAAGCAAGGTTCAGAGTAAATGTCATTGAGAAGGTGCCATTTCAGCCGAGACCTGAAGCAGGTGAAGGGGTGAGGACGGGCTGTCTGAGCCAAGGGCGTCCTAGTTGGTTCTAAATTGTGGCTCAGCTCTGACCTGGTTATAAGCCTCTGTTATCCAGACCTTCCTTTTTAAAAATGAGAATTTCAAATTAGCTAAAAATATCAAAGGATAATTGTATTTCCAAGTATGTGTAATTATCTTAATGCAGGAGTTCTGATAACTACCACCAAAAGGCAATTGTTGAAATTATGTAAGAAAAACTTAGTTGTTTCTTAAAGAAACAAACTCCTCGATGCCTGCTTTCACCTGATAAACTTCTCACGTGTAAACCACTAGCGCTCTGTTATGCAGTGATTTTCTTTTTTTTTTTTTTTTTTAATCCTTTGTTGCCAGTTGAATCGAAGTGACAGTGACAGCTCAACCTTGGCTAAAAAATCCCTGTTTGTGAGAAACTCCACTGAGCGGCGCAGTTTGAGGGTCAAAAGGGTATGTATTCCCCAGCAGCATCTCCCTGTCTCGACCCATTCCAGAGTCACAGATTGGGAAGCGTAAATACCAGAACAGCTGAGCGTCGTTGCTCAACGTGGGCCACTGAGTGAAGCCACCATGATTCCAGAGAGACAAAGATCTCGTGTGGAGACTGGGGGCAGAGGGTGCCTGAGAGCAGCCATTCAGCACTGGTTTCGATCCTGTGAAAACGAAGCCAGGAAACTCACTTTGCGGTAGCGATGGAAGAGGGGCTGGCTGAGTGGGTTTGAAGGTGCTGCGTCCCCATCTCTGGCTCTCCAGCAAGAGTGTAACACCCAGGACCTTTACGGAGGGGTGGACATTCCATAAAGGAGTACACAGTATTCGCTGCTTGCTTAACAAACAGACACTTTCGGGAACGCTCCGGTTTTCCTGGAAGACGTAGGTCTCTGAATGAGCCTTAAGATAAGTCGGAGAGAATATTTAAACAAATTAAAAGGTTGGACTGTTCAAGTAGTTCAACAATTCTTGCTTCCTTATAGCTGAAACGCTAATGAAAGTTACTTGCTTACTACTCATTTGTGTCCTAGTAATTCACTAAGCTGTTGGGCAGAGATGTGTTGTTTAAATAAGCACAAAGCCCTGTGTGGGCCGCCTGCCGGAAGCCCCCGTCTGTAGGAAGCACTCAAGGAGCACATAGGACTGTGGAATGTGCGGTGGGTGAAAGGAAGGAGCCTGGGCTCCTTTCTTGGGCTCAGCCGGTTGACTGCATGGAAACGGTTACCGAGGGAGTGTTTACACCATAGAAATCAGCAGACCCTACAACCCATGCTTCTTTTCCCACCCATGCACCCTCAGAGCCCCTCGTTAAGCATTGGCCAGCGCACTGCTGCACATCGGAGTCCTTAGAAAGGACTACAGAGCCACTAGGAAGGATTTCTCATTCTGAAAAACAAGTAATACAGCCAAAGAGAGTGTGTGTCTCCGTGATTCTGCTGTGTAATGTTTGTTAGAGCAGAGTTGAACAGAGGGAACCTAGTAAGAATGTTAGAGAATGTTAAGCAGTATGTGTGGGACAAGGCACAGCCTGTAGAAGCTCTTCAGCCCTGGGCGAGGGCTCTGGGACAGGGAGGAGGACAGCAAACCCTCCCACCCAGCCCCGCCATCTGTCACGAGCTCCACCGTCATTCCAGATCTTCAAGCCCAAGTACTTCTCAAATTCGAGTCCCTCCTCTCGTATCCCAAAGTACCTGTTTTTATTAGTAACCTCATTTTCCATTCCCACTGCCAACCATCTGGACAGAAAATACCCTCCTTGTTCCCCTCCGCTGATGCAATCTTACCCAGCCTTCTTTGACTTCCTTTCCGTAAGGAAGCGTGACCGGCCCTGAGCAATCTCTCCTTTCCCTGACTTCCTGTGGCATGGCTCACGGCTCCAAGCTTTGAAGGTTAATGAGTAGGGCTTTTCTTCCTGGGGTTTGGCCTGCCACCCCCTGCCCCACCCCGGCAGACATTGAGTCACACATAACACAATAATTATTTCTTGCTAAATGGATAAGATTGACCCAAGAAGAGCACCAGTGATTCACAGGTGAAAGTGGATATTAAACAATGGGAAATCGAGGAAGGAGCTGCGATTTATTTATTTTTTAATTTTTTTTTTTTAAAGATTTTATTTATTTGACACAGAGAGAGAGATCACAAGTAGCCAGAGAGGCAGGCAGAGAGAGAGGGGGGAACCAGGCTCCTTGCTGAGCAGAGAGCCCGATGCAGGGCTCGATCCCAAGACCCTGGGATCATGACCTGAGCCGAAGGCAGAGGCTTTAACCCACTGAGCCACCCAGGCGCCCCCCTGGAGCTGGGCTTTAACCATATGTATGAGAGGAAGGGGCTCAGAGTCAGAATGACCAGCTGCATTCTGGTGGGCACCTCCAGAAATCATGGCTAAAGCAAGGGGCGGGGTGGGGGGAGGTCATTAATAGTCCCTGGTCCTGAAATGGATGAAGTGTCAGTTTCTGATATGTCTGTTTCCCAGGGGGCTGCTCTGTGTTCTAAATTGGCCAGGCTAGGAGAGGCTGTATTAGGGTAACAACTTTAAAAAATCTCTGTGTTTAAAACAATAAACATTTCTCACTTACCTCGGTGTTCACTGCAGGTTGGCTAGATGCTGTGCTCATTTTGTCTTCACTCAGGACCCACACTGATGGGACTTCCACCTCTGAATCTTTGCTGTCCTACTAGCAGGGGACAGGAATGCACCCATCTCACACTGGCCTGGAAAGGCTTCACTGGCCTGGAAAGACTTTGCTAGAAGTGGTACACATCACTGCCAGTCCCCTTTCACTGGCCAGAGCAGCTCACCTGTCCGGCGGTGCCTCCCTTCAGGGGAGCCGGGAAATGCGTGCTCTCGTGTGCCGGGGAGGAGGAAGGGCAGAATAACAAGTGCCCGCATAATAAGGCTGTCGTGTTGTTTTCTAATCCTGCAGACGGTTTGCCAGCCAGTGCTGAGAAGAACAGCTCAAGAACACCCAGGGCGCACATCTCTAGACCTCGAACTGGACCTCCAGGCGTCTCTAACCCGTCAGAGCCGGCTCAACGATGAGCTGCAGGCCCTCAGGGGCTTGAGGCAAAAGCTGGAGGAGCTAAAAGCTCAGGGAGAGACTGACCTTCCGCTGGGTGTCCTGGAAGATGAGAGGTTCCAGAAGCTCCTAAAAGAAGCTGAGAAGCAGGTACAGATCTCGGTGTCTCCACTGTCCCTGAAGGGTGGGAAAATAGGGGGTCCTAAAGCCGGCCCAGTGGAAGGTCCCCAGCCTCCACCTGGGTTTCAGCAAGGCCGCGGGTCCTTTTCCTGGAACACAGAACGCTTTTCCCCATTGTTGTAGGCCTTTTTTTTTTTTTAAACCTAGGCTATTGCTCAGAGTGTGGAACTGCCATCCACCAGGGTACAGACAGGAGAGCCCCCCACCACATCACCCCCAGCTTACCGGCCACCTGTTAGCAAGGAGCGCGGCCACCAGAGAGAGTGGTCTGTTTCTGCTCAGCGGTTGTCTCCGTCTCAACATGAGACTTGGCAAATAAATACAATTTAATTTTTACTATAAATGACAAATCTTATTTGAATTTTCTGAGTAGCTCTTTAAGGTTCATGATGCACCTCACTTATTAATATGTTATTCATTTTAATGCTTCTAAATTTTCACATTCTTCCTTTCCTTCAAAAAAGATCACACTCCGCATAATGCCGTTCTCCCCTGCCTTTCTTTCACCATACAGGTTACTGTACAAAATAAGGTAAAAATCACTGATTTAAAAACTAGGGTATTTTGGGGGCGCCTGGGTGGCTCAGTTGGTTAAGCGTCTGCCTTCAGCTCAGGTCATGGTCTCGGGGTTCCAGGATAGAGCCCTGCGTCAGGCTTCCTGCTCAGTGGGGACTTTGCTTCTCTGTCTCTCCCCCTGCCTCGATGCTTGCACTCTCTTTCTCTCTCTCTCAAAATAAGATATTTTAAAAATCTAAAAAGAAAAAAAAAAGACTAGGGTAATTTTAAGGGAATATTTCTATTGTTCTGCCACCTACCTACAACGGAAATTTCCTAGAACCTGCTTATTTATCCAGTTGGCTTATTCTCTAAGTTTAGAATTCCTATTTGGGTATAAGAGAGTATATCCACATCCGTATGTAATAGACAAATAGAATTTCCCGCATAGCTGAAACATTGTTCTCTTTCAACCATTTTGGATGAAAATCTGAAATAGATTATACACTTTCTTAAACTAATAGAAAATCTTGTCCGTAATATAAACTTCCTTTTTTGGCCCATAGTTACTGTTTAGTCGCTAGTGTGTGGTACTATAGCGAAGCTGAGTCATTTATTTGCTAGCACTACTAATCCTAGATGAAACTCAGAAACTTCATGAAGGAATTTTAGGGATTTGACTGATCCCGATAATTTGTAGAGAAAGTTTAAGCAACAAAACATATCACATATCGGGGCACCTAGGTGGCTTAGTCATTAAGCATCTGCCTTCGGCTTAGGTCATGATCCCAGGGTCCTGGGATCGAGCCCCACATCAGGCTCCCTGCTTGGCAGAAAGCCTGCTTCTCCCTCTCCACCTGCTTGAGTTCCCTCTCTCACTGGGTCTCTCTCTGTCAAATAAATAAATAAAATCTAAAAATTTAAAAAAAAAATATATATATATATATATATCCCATAGCTGTATCATGTCCCACCTGATAGAAGAGACCTTGGCATACTGTAGAACATCAGTAAGTATCTCTGTTCAGTGGAGAGTTGAATAGTAGGCCTTATGCTTGGTCCTACAGAGACTGCAAGGATAATTAGACACTGTCGTGCGTTCTCAGAGCTTATGGATTGGCAAAGGAGATGAGCCAGACGCACCAGGTCCTCAAGAGAAATCACTTTCTAGTGAGATCAGGAGATGTTTCGTGGAGGAAATAGCAAAGTGGCCTTGACGGCAGGTAGTGGGACTTTGTCCACCGTGGGGGAGGCGAGCAGATGCAGGAAGCACAACAGTCCAGGTCTAGGGCAGCTCTCACCAGTGAAGGGTCTGTAGACGTGAGCCCCCAGCAGAGCAGTGCCACAGTGTGGCTGTCCCTGCATGATGGAAGGTTGGGTTAAAAGCTGAAATCATCAGCTCTTACATTCGTTACCTTGATAATAACCATTGCTTTTATTCTCTTGAGTCTTTGAATTAACAAGTCATTTCAGACTTTTGGCTTGATTAATATCATGGAGAAGCATCACAATTTTTTTACCTCTATGGGTCCAAGGCTTTCAAAGCTGGATTAGCATTTTACAACTATTGATTTAAAAAGAACGCTACATCTCTGAAGGTTTTTTCTTGTTTGTTTGTTTTTGATTTGTCATGATGTGAAATTCCAGATCCTTGGGCATCAGTAATTATAAAAACTTTGGGGCCTTTTTTTTTTTTTAAACCTTAAATCATACTGCTAAATTCATCCATGAACTCTTTGGAATTCTAGTTTGTTTTGACAGCTACTAATCACCAGTGTATAGAGAGAAGCTCAGTAAAGCAAAAAGTTAATTATTTGAAAAAAACTAAAATAAACAAAAAAACACATAACTCTGACGGGACCAATGAAGAGAAGATACACACACAGAAAATTATAAAAGTAAAGAGATAGAATTATGGATAACTTTGAAATGTAAAAGATAAGTGAATAATATAAAAAATATCGGCCCACAATTCAGACAAATATCTAGGAAAATGGAACATACTAGAATGGATGAAGGGGGGAAAACAATTGAAAATCCTATCTCTCTTAAAGAAATGAAAGCAGTGATTTAAAATGTACCCACAATGAAAGTATAGGTCTAGATGTTCTGTAGCGAAGGTCCACCAAACTTTCAAAGATTATCTCAATTTTACATAAACTCTTCCAGACACCAGAAAAAGAGAGAACACTTCACAACTCATTCTACGTGACCAATGTCCCTAATACCAAAACTAGACAAAGATATTACCAGGAGGAAGAATCACAGGCCAGTTTCATCCATAAGTATAGATGCAAAAATCCTGAATGAAATGTGAGTAAATATAATCCAACAATATACATTTTAACCATGTTGAATTTTGCAAGGATTCTTTATCATTAGAAAAATCCATTAATACAATGAATCCCCTGAACAGATTAAGGAGAAAAACCCTTTGGTCAACTCAACAAATACAGGAAAAGTACTAATAAAGGTCCATATTCATGTTTAAAACTGTTGGTAAGTAGGAAGAGATGATGTCTTTAACTCAGAGAGAATCACCAAAAGCAAATATGGTCCTAAATAGACAAACACTGGAATCGTTCTCTTTAAAATCAGACACAGGCATTCGACACTTCTCTGCTCAAGATTCTAACCAGTGGGAGGCAAGAAAAAAGTAGAAGCAGAGAGACAGGAAAGGAGGAGCTAAAGCTGTCATCATTGGCTGATACGATATTGTGTACATTAGAAATCCACAAGTTCCTACAAAGCATAAGAGAATTGAACAAGATGGGCAAATAGAAGAATCATTTACAAAAGTCCATTGCCTTGCTAATATACACCAGCCAGAAAGAACTGCAAAATTTAATTATGAAGATACTTTTTCACCACAGTATCAAAGAATATCACGTATCAAGGAATAAATTCAACAAAAATTTATATTATATTAAAGGAAAAACTTTTAATAACCTTAAGAGGAGAGTGTTTAAAAAAAAAAAAAAACTTAATTCATGGAGAAGTATATACTACATTCATGTAGAGCAGAGGTCAGCCAACTTTCCCCGTAATGGGCTGGAGAAGAAATATTTCATCCAGAGAGTTCTCATTCACCACCTCTCAACTCTGCCATTTAACACAAGAGCCGCCACAGACAAGACGTACATAAATATTTGGCTGTGCTGTGTTCTAAGAAAACTACACAGAAAGAGACACAGACCACAGTCTGCCACCCCTGACACAAAGGAAGAGTCACTGTTGTGGAAATAGTCGATTCTCCTTAAAATGTACCGCAGATTCGATGTCCTTCCAAGCTGAATGCCTACGTGGATCTTCATTGAAATTGATGCAATTGATGGAAGAAGAAGCACAAATGGCCAAGACACTTCTGGGGAAGAAAAACAAAGAGCAGGGACTTGGCCTGCAGGAAATCAGTTGTTAAGATAATAAGGACGCAGTGGGGGGAATCAAGAGACTAGCCACTGGAGTGAAATGAGGGCCAGAGACAGACACACGTGTGTGTAGAGTGTGGCTGGATGGAGAGGTAGCCGGTCAGGCAGGGGCAGAAGGAGGGACCAGTGAATCAGTCAAGCTTGGAAAAATGTCATCCGTAAGGGAAAAGATAGCGTCGGAGACCTACCTAACCTACAAAAATCAATTCTAAATGGAGTCAGGACTTCCATATCAAAAATAAGAGTCAAAAAGTCAGTGAGAAATGCGGGGCACATCTTTTCATGTTTCTATTTTTTGCCTCTCTGACATCTCTCCTGTGTCCTCCCTACTTGGAGATAAGGTTGATTGGGCCAGATTGATGAGAGTCTTGAATGCCGTGATGGGGAGGCACCGGAGGTTTCTTGAGAGGAGGCTTCTTTGGGTGTGGTAGAGATGTGTGTGGGACATCGGCCGGTCCGTTTTCCACAAAATACAGGCTAGGAGCTTGGACAGGACCCAAGCTGTCTGATCCTGTTTGAAAGACACAAGGCTGAGGCATCCTTTCGGAGATCAGAGTATCATAAATGCACTGTCTCGTGAGTGGGCATTTTAATCTTTCATTGTCGCCCTCCACTCTGAGACTTTTGCTGGTGTTAATAGATGACTCAAGGTTTGCAAGTTTTTAGGGTGACTCTTGTTTTCCTTCTTCATGAAAGAAATCCTTGGTGCAAGTAGATGAAAACGGAGGGCTGTAGAAGCCAGCAGCCCAGGAGATCTTCAGGGTTGACTTAGATGTGTTGCTGAGTTTCTAAAAACCTGTGTTTCAAGTAAAAGTTGATGTTTGAGGCACACGTGTTCATTGTAACGATTTGTCCTTGAGTAAGCCAGTCAAGAATGTGTGTCTGCTCTCAGCTGCGGAAAATTCTGGGAGGGCGGTCCTGGGGAACTTGAGCAGAACTGTTCCCCGTAAAGGAGAAACACCTCTTAAAGGCAAGTCTTTGCCCTCCTGGGTGCCTTTGGTCTAGCAGCAAAGTCCCAGGTAAACACCCTAGGGGAGCGACGAGGCTGTCCTCTTGCTGCTTCTATGTTATGGTTGTTATGGTGCCTCCGGGAGGATATTCCATCCCACCTTGGCAAAAATCTCCTCTGCCTCATTAAAGCCTGCTGAACGTGCCTGCCAGCCATGGTTTTATCCTGTTCTGAGTTTTGCTCGCCCCTTACCCACCACTAGAATACACAGTTGTCCCTTGACTTGCTGGTGGATGGATAGATACGCGATCTTGAACTAAATTCCCTTATAAGTGACCTCTTTGGCAACTGTTACAGCTGTGTCCTTCAGGCACGGGTGCTCTCGTTTCCCGGGCCTGCCCCAGAACCAGTGTCTCTTTGAAAGTGCTGCTGCGGGGGCAGGAGGATTTTTGTGCTTCAAACAGCACAACCCAACACACTTCTGTACAGAGCCTCGTGTGCTTGACCTGGCCAGCCGAGTTCACCGCATGCTGCGCTGGAGGCTTTCTGCCTGCGGCTGCGCAGAACTGCTTCCAGGATCCTGGGTGTTTGCATTTGCAGTGCAGCTGCAGATCCCAGATCCCTGGAGTCTTGCCCAGTGCAGGACATAAGCAGGTCTGGTTCCGGCTTTGGAAAGTGTCCTAAGAGGAGTGACACTTGAGCGTTCTTTTCTGTAAAATAGTGGTTTGCTTTTATATTAATTTGCAGTTACTTAGTCATAAAATTGTACCTACTTATGCATGATTCTGGTCCCATAATAAGCTACTGATGACTATAATCATCCCTACAGAAGTTGCATTGGTGATTATGCTCAGAAATTTAATTACGTCTTCATCGGGGTTTTCTGATCTGTGTCTCTGATGAACCAGCACTTGGTTGGTTCCATAATCAGTTTGCACAGCAAGATACTGAGGGAGAAGAGCTGAAGGAGGGTTCGCTTGCAATCGTGCGGGGCGTGGGATAAACCCTCCCGTCGCACTGTGTCACTAAGGGGGTGCAGCCCCAGGGGCGGAGCAGAGGCAAGGAGTGGGGGAGGAAGAAGGTGGCCCCTGGGTGCTGCTTGGTTGCCATAGGGCCGGCCCCCAGGAGCCACGCACGCCACATCTCACAGGCATCCTCTGGGAGCAGGAGGAAAGAATCGCTCTACCAGGGGCACGTGTCGGTGCCAGGTGATTCCACGGCACATGTGGCTTCCACAGGAGAACCTACGGCAGGGGCTGGAGGCTCAGAGAAGGGACACGAGGGGAGACCCTGGGTGTGCCTTTGTGAAATCCCCCAGACCCCAAGGGAGCTGATAACCACAAGGGCAGCTGGAAAGGGGAGGGTCTGGGCTGACCTGTCAGGGGCGTCTGATTCAGAGCGAGCATCTCGTTTTCCAGTTCTCATGAAGAAAATTGCAGCATTGGCTAAACACGAAGATGTAGCTAAATAACTAAGGTCATTAAGAGCTGAGGTGGTTGTCTTCATAATTTTATTCAAGTTTCCATACCATTGCTATCCTTTTCCTGGGTTGTTACCATGAACGTCATATGGGGATGGTATTAACAGCTCTGTATGAACTTCTTTGTTAAGAGCTGATGCACATATAAACCAAATGCGGTATTTGTGTGCACGATACAGGGCTGAGCTCTGCCCCGCCTGACGATACCTGGTGAAAACGTCTTTGGTAGACACTGGCGGTCCTAGTTGAGGGTGTAAGTGTGAAGGAAGAGAGTGACGGTACCAGCCTCCGGGCCCAGGAGCGCAGCGGGTGGGCGCTGCATGCTGTTCGCCAGCTCTGTTCTCATTGCCCTCCCCCTTCCTTCCCGTCACAGCTCCTTCCTTCCTCGTCTACCAAACAAAGACAAATCAGCCTTATAAGATGCCATAAAAATGGGCACATCTGCAGCTTCGGTATTTTCCATGCTCAGATAAGGTTTTACATATTTAATCTACAAAATAAAAGGATTGGATTAGACGACCCGAGATCCCTTGCAGTTGCAAAATCTGTGATCCGTTTGAGAGCGGATCCAGTTCTCTTTTGGTATAAGTCAAGGTGTGGAGAAATACGCAGAACTTGAAGGCTGCGTGGTCCAGCAGCCAAGCCATTAGGGCACTTGCCGTGCTTGGAGAATCCTGCAGTTCGAGGTGAGATGTGATCCCTGAGCCTTTTCCATCTAAAGCATCCGCAGTTGGGTCTCCCATAGGCCAGTAGAGCAGCACTCATAACCACAATGTGGGAGCTACGCTAACCCCCCACCCCCAAGCCCCGTCCCTTCTGCCTAAGGGCGGCTGTTGTCTCAAGCAGCAGGGAGGGCGGAGCTCTCAAAGCCAAGTGCATTTCATACCATCATAAAACCAGCCGTCTGATTCCCAAGTACAGCCGGTTTTTCTCTCTCTGTTGACCAGCTGCTGGACTGACATACTTTGCTTTCTCACCGCTAAAGCTCCGAACAGCCCCGTCTGCGAAAACACAGACGATTTCAACGGTGTGCCTTTGATTATGGCCGCAAACACTGCTAACCGCTATGGGCTTCTCTCTCCTGCTTGCTCCTCCTGTCCCATCCACTTCTTTGTACACACGCGGACACAGCAGCACACACGCACACACACTGCCCTTGGATTCCCAGCACTTCCCTGAAGCAGTGGGGCTTTGTGGGATTCTCAGCAGCAAGCTCATAAAGTGCCTATAAGACTGAGCAAAGAGCCTGCCGATTGCCATAAAAAATAGAGCTCCCAGAGAAGCAGTTAATTGAAGGCAGCCGCAGAATTTGCTTCCCTGCTCCAGAAAGCTGCTGGCTCTCAGGATTGCACTCCATAACCTTCCTCCTTTGTGGTGCAAGGTGGGTTTTGCAGCTCAGAATAAAAACCGAATCCGAGTTAGTGGCTTCTTGTATCGTACAGTCCCTCAGAAAACAGAGCGAGAAACAGAAGATCTGAATTCGGACCAGATAGTGTTGCTTCTTCTGTTAGGCTTCTCCGCGTGGCTGTAGGTTGGCGCTCTCCGCAGGTCAGGCGCCCATCGCATAAACTGAAGGACAGTCACACTCTTCTGGAATCTGGGGTGCAAAAAGTGGTTTCTGATCCTTCGAACCAGGCAGCTTATCATGACTTGTTGGGTGAGAAGGGGAGGCAGGTGCTGAGGAAGGGTTGCTATTTTTCCAAAGGAGCCTCATGTTGCTTCCAGAGAAGAAATTTCTTTCTCTTCCTCAGAGTGTTTTCCTGTCAAAACACCAAAGTTCTGCGATGCTAGCCTTTTTTAAAGCTTAAAATAGGTTTCACTCATTTGTGGAGCATAACCAATAGCATGGAGGACAAGGGGCGTTAGAGAGGAGTAGGGAATTTGGGTAAATTGGAAGGGGAGGTGAACCATGAGAGACTATGGACTCTGAAAAACAATCTGAGGGGTTTGAAGTGGCGGGGGGGTGGGAGGTTGGGGTACCAGGTGGTGGGTATTATAGAGGGCACAGCTTGCATGGAGCACTGGGTGTGGTGAAAAAATAATGAATACTGTTTTTCTGAAAATAAATAAATTGGGAGAATAAATAAATAAATAAATAAATAAGCTTAAAATAATACAGATGTTAACATTTAAAGCTAGAATATGCTAAGAAAATCATGTGTCAAAGACACCAATACACCTCATTCAACAAAATAAATCTTAGTGATTACAGTGAAGTACTCAGCAGGGAGGTTTAACTGCCAGAAAGTTGGCTCCTCTTGATTATTAACAGCTGACAAAACCTTCTCGTGATGTATTTGGTCACCCAGATTTTGAGAGGAAGATACAGGTGTGTAGGTACAGATATAATCACACAGACAAATGTAGTTTCCAGAGAAGTAGTCACTTAGTGGGGAAAGCAAGACGTTCCGTGGTCAGTCTCACTTTGCCCAGAACAAAACCAGATTTCAAAGTGATTTTGCAGTGCCCAAAAACCTTCTGGAAAGGCAGTAGCCAACCACCTTATTTAGAGGGACCGTCTCACTAGTGCTCTTCAGCAGAGGGTAAAACAGACCCCCACCGTCGCATTTCTGTGGAAGGTGACCAAAGGCGGGACAGGACCCAGGGAGCCTGTTGTAATTCTCATCTGATAAAACACCTCTCAGAGAAACTGGCCCAGATTTTCTTACCTAAGTATATCCAGCACGTACCTTCTTTCTCTGGCCTTTCCAAATCTCTGTTGTTTAAGTCAGTAAGCAGATGGCTATTTTAAGATTGGTTTATTCAGGGGTGCCTGGGTGGCTCAGTGGGCTAAAGCCTCTGCCTTCAGCTTGGGTCGTGGTCCCGAGGTCCTGGGTTCGAACCCCGCATCGGGCTCTCTGCTCAGCAGGGAGCCTGCTTCCCTCTCTCTCTCTGCCTGCCTCTCTGCCTACTTGAGATATCTATCTAATAAATAAATAAAATCTTAAAAAAAATAATAATAAATAAATAGAAGAATAAACTTTTAAAAAAAAGATTGGTTTATTCATATTCCATGTTGCCAAGAATTAGGAGAGCAACAGTGCTTACTAGTTTCCCAATTCAATAGATGGCATCACGGGAGAAGTCATTTGTTCCTGTTTACCAAGTCAGTAGTTCCTTCTCTGGGACCTCATGAAAAAGTATTTGTTTGCTCCGGATAAGACCTGACCTAGTAACTAAAAGATCGCATTTGTCCTCTTTGAATTCGAGGTACATCAAACCAGAAGCTCCGAGTGACAGCTAAACTGTCTCATCGATTGCAAAATAATCAAGAGAGAATTAGTACAGAGCCAGTAAAGGCGGCTTTTCTAAAGATTATTTATTTATTTATTTATTTGACAGCGAGAGATGACAAGCAGGCCAAGAGGCAGGCAGAGAGAGAGGGGAAGGCAGGCTCCCTGCTGAGCAGAGAGCCCATTGCGGGGCTCAATCCCAGGCCCCTGCGATCACGACTCGAGCTGAAAGCAGCGGCTTAACCCACTGAGCCACCCAGGCGCCCCAAAGGTGGCTTTTCTAAACAGAATCTTTCAGAACAAGGAAAGTGGGGCAGTAAAAAAATCTGGAAAAGGCTCCTTCGTGGTGAAAAAAGTCAGAAGTTAACTGCAAGGGATTATGATTAGCAAAGTACTAGGAATGCCCTTTCACAGAATAGTTAGCTTTCCATAAAGTGGTGTGAGTGTGATTGATTCTAAATAAGTACTTGCTGGATAAGTAAATTTAAAATCTCATATTTCCGAAAAGTGCCACAGCATTTTTATTTCTAAATTCACAATGCTTTAGTGCACTTGATCTTTGAGAGTATTTTAAAATTCAAAAACATTTTCTTTAGCTAAAAGATTAACATATGCTGATTGTTTAAATCCAAATAATGCAGAACCGTATAAAGCAAAAAGCAGCAATGCCTCCTTGATGCCCCATCCTCCTTGGCATTTGTCCTTCCGGCTTTTTCTTATGCTGTGTGTGTGTGTGTGTGTGTGCGCGCGCGCACGCGCGCGCTTGTTATTTGGAAGGGTTACACAAAAATAGGGTCATGAAGATGAATTGTTGCAAAACTTGATTTTCTCCCCCCACCTAATTCTGTATTCTTATATGAAGAACAGCCTTCCATTGTAGTAAATGTTGCTGTACTTCATTATTTTTAAGACATTCATCTGTGTAGATATATCATAATTATTTATTCTAATGACAGTTCCCAAAACTTTCAGTTATTGGACGATGTGGAAATGAGCATTCCTGTACATTTTGGGACACCGTTCTGGATTCAGTAGTGTTTCCAAAGCATAAATGCCTCGGAGTAGAGTTGCTGGTCCTGTCGATTTGGCTTTGAACCCACCATGGGCAAAGGTCTTGTCCCTGTCACGTCTTATAAGGCTAAAACCTTGTTCTTTCCTGGCCTTGGCAGAATCTGAAGCATCGGGTGCATATGGGAAGACAAGATCCTTATAATCCCTTTTTGCCGGCGCCAGTCTTCTCTCCTTCCAAAGTTTGTAACCGAAAGACTTGGCTCTTTCAAGTCCAGAAGGATCTCAATGATGGGACTGTCCAGTCAGTTTAGATTGTAGGCTGCAGGGGACCACCCCTAGCAAAGCTGTTTTTTCTTCCTTCTCTTTGTGCCAGTGCTGACGTCTGGCCTGAGTTGATCTGTGTCTTAGACTTTGCTCTAAGCTACCAACAAACACCGACATTCTGTATTTTCCCATTTCCTTTACAGCTCCAGCTGCAACCACCACGACCAGTGGCCCCCAGTAAGCAGGGCTACATTTCGTGTGGTGTTAGGGGAGCACAGCACTTGGGAGGCCATGAGAACAGAGGCTGACCAGTGGTCGGGGCAGGGGCTTCCCACATGACCTGAGTCTCCCTGGCCTCTAATTCCCCTCCCCCAATGCCCAGAATCATCCAGCGCCTGGGGAGGGGGGCAGATGCAACTCTAGATGCTTCCTCCTGGGAGCAGTAGCACAGTCCTCTCCCCTCCGGTGGCTCAGGCATTGGGACATGTGCTGTCCCCCACACTTCCCTTAAATGTTCCCAGTCTGGTAGGTGACAGTGGTGTCACTTTCGGGAGATGTGTTTATTTGCCACTTGTGTTTATTCTGTGAGATGCCTCTCATACCCAGGGCCCTTGTCTCTGTTATGTCTTATTTTTCCTCTTTGAAAGGCCTCTTTCTACACCAGTCCATTACTTGAGTTACAAATGGTTTTGTGCACTCTATCGTTTGTCTTTTGAACACCTTTCAAGTGAGAGAAGTTCTGATGTTTGCTCGACTTTGAATCTAAATCCATCAGTCTTTATTTTCTGGCCTTCTGGAGAGCTTTGTTGGGAGTCAGTCACCATTGGAAAAAACCCAAGGCTGTTCTAAATCTTTTGAGAGTTACTGAAGCACATTAATCTTTAAAAGATCGCCACCTAGGAGCACCTGGGTGGCTCAGTCGTTAAGTGTCTGCCTTTAGTTCGGGTCATGATCCCAAGGTCCTGGGATCCAGCCCCACATTGGGCTCCCTGCTCGACGGGAAGCCTGCTTCTCCCTCTCCCACTCTCCCTGCTTGTATTCCCTCTCTCACTGTCTTTCTGTCGAATAGATAAATAGAAATCTTTAAAAAAAATAAAAATAAAATTTAAAAAGATCGTCATCTAAACACCTGTTCTTCCCATAGATGCACGCTCATTCTTTCAGCCTGTGTCCGCAGCACTCCCACTGGGTGCCGGCAGGGGGAGGCACTGGGGAGTGCCGACCAGACCCCACCCTCAAGCCGCTTCCCAAAGGGAGGCAGGGCGAGGGAGCCTTGGAAAGAACCTCTTGCTCCCATGCTGCCCACTGGTCTCATTGTGAAAACGGCAGATAGTTGGTAAACATGCAAAGAAGAGCCCCAGAGCCAGATCTGGATAAACCCCCTCGCAGTGCATCTTGTGAAGGATGAAAGGGACGGTGGTTTCCCTTGGGAGTCAGAGCAACGACTTGGAGTCAGTCCAGCAAAGGGAGCTTCCTAGAGCTTATCTGGCTTGGTTCCCCCAGCATCCTGGGGAGGATTAGGAGGGAAGGTGAAGAGGGAAGCTACCCTGGTTCACCACCAAAAATTCGGTTTCGAAGTCCTTTTTTTAAAGCAGCTTCCCAAACAAATGCCAGAAACCAATTTACATATTTGTAAGATCTCACTCTTTCCCAGACTCAAAGTAACTTAAATTAGATTCCTGTTTCTGTCAGGTGAGGATAACTAATGTTTTAAAGTATGCATTGACAAGACTGCTTCGAGATGACACTTCCCTTCCTTAAGTACGTAGGTAGTGTGTGGCCTTTGACTTCATATAATTCATGTTATAACACATCACAAGCAGCTTCTGCAAATAGAGGCCGTTTTCAAAAACAAACCACAGGCTTAAAAATGTTTTTTGTGCACTTGAACCTCTATAAATTATGTTAAACAGATGCAAAAACAAACAAACAAAAAGATGCAGTCCTTGCCCTTCTGAAGCTTAGGGACCCGAGTAAATCAGCTTAGGGACCCCAAGGCGAACCATGAGCCAAAACCCTAAATTAACAACCAAGCAGCCTCTTAGCTTTACCTGAAAGAGGGAGTTGGTGTCTTTGTGGAGGTCGGTTTCCTCATCATGGATAAGTCACATGATTTCCAAATATGAAGGAATGAAGAATAACAGCACATTTATACCTAAGCCTCATTTCCGATTCACACTTCACTTAGGTAGCCAAGGAACTGTCCTTTTAGATGTGTTTTTAAGCTCTAAGTCAAATTAAACAAAATTGCGATTATTTTCTCCCTGATAGTGGAGTAATACAAATGCAGAATTCTATACAGACATAGATGTAGCTATAAATGATTGCAGATATACTCTTTATCGTGGATAGTTTGCAAAATACACAAGACATGCCTGCTTTTATCCCCTCTAAATCTAATGTAACCAAATGTGCATTTATCTAGATGTTTAAATCCTAATTCCCTCCTTCGGTGAACATTACAGGATGGAAATAATTTAACGATGTGATTCCAGAAAGTTAAATAATTATGCTACAGCTATTAAAGGATGTTATCAAGCTATTAAAAAGTTATACCGGTATCCAAGACCTATAAAGAACTTCTCAAACTCAACACCCCCCAAAAAAACAAGTCAAAAAATGGAGAGAAGATATGAGCAGACGCTTCTCCAAAGAAGACATACAAATGGCTAACAGATACACTGAAAGAATTTTCAACATCATTAGCCATCAGGGAAATTCAGATCAAAACCACAGTGGGATACCACCTTATGCCACAAAACCACAGTAGGATACCACCTTATGCCACAATTTTTTAATGGCAAAAATTAACAAGGCAGAAAACAACAAATGTTGATGAGGATGTGAAGAAAAGGGAACCCCCTCACACTGTTGATGGGAATGCAAGCTGGTACAGCCACTTTGGAAAACAGTATGGAGTTTCCTCAAAAAGTTAAAAATGGAGCTATCCTACAATCCAGCAATTGCACTACTGGGTATTTACCCTAAAGAAACAAATGTAGTGAAAAGAAGGGGCACATGCACCCCAATGTTCATAGCAGCAATGTCCTCAGTAGCCAAACTGTGGAAGAAACCAAGATGCCCTTCAACATAAGAATGGATAAAGAAGGTATGGTTCATAGATACAAAGGAATATTACTCCACCATCAGAAAGGATGAATACCTGCCACTTGCATCAACATGGATGGAACTGGAGGGGGTTATGCTAAGTGAAGTAAGTCAAGCAGCAAAAGATAATTTATCATATGGTTTCACTCATATGTAGAATATAAGGAATAGAATGGAGGATGACAATAGGGGAATGAAGGGAAAACTGAAGGTGGGTGGGGAATTAGGGTGACAAACCATGAGAGACTATGGTCTCGGGGAAACAAACTGAGGGTTTCAGAGGGGAGAGGGGTGGTGAGAATGGGGCAGCTGGGTGGTGGGTATTAAGGAGGGCATGTGTTGTGATGAGCACTGGGTGCTATATGCAACTAATGAATCCTTGAACACTACATCAAAATTCACGATGTACTGTATGCTTGCAAACTTAACATAAAAAGAAAAAAGTTATGGACTTCTGTTTCCTGGTCTGGCCTACAAGGAAATCAGTGTTCTGCTCTAAAAATAAGGAAAGAGCATGAACAAACTAAAAATAAACAACTCTTCTTAGATCTGTCAGGAAAATGATATCACAGATTAAAACAATGCCCCCCAAACTGGAGAAATAGGCAGCACAGAAAATGATAACTCACCAGAGCAGAAACTCTGGAGGAACCAGTGCTAGGGTAGGAGAACCTAAACTATAATTGATGAGTCCTAGAGGTTCCATGTAGACAAGCCTGAGAGTTGAAAACTCCCCGGGACTGGCCATGGGAAGCCTCAACACTTCTCTGCATTCTCATGTAGCTCTACCAGGTCCTCTTAGTGAATATCAGAAAAGAAAATTTCCTGTGCTTCCAGCAGGGAGAGCAGAAAAAAGACCATGCTGAAATACACCAGAGCATTCTGTTAACAAGAGCTGCCCCCAGGAGCAACTGTTTTACCAGAGTCTAACCTACAAAGGTTTTCTGAGAGCCTAACCAACTTGGGAGAAGATAAATACCCACTCCAGCCAGGCTGTTGTGCCTAAACAGGGTGTGGGGGAACTGAGAAACACTGTGAAATTCTCAGTTGGAGGCACAGGCTCCCCAAAAGACTGAGGCTTAATCATAAGACTATAAAAGACTTCCTGTTGGGACGCCTGGGTGGCGCAGTTGGTTAAACGACTGCCTCCGGCTCAGGGCGTGATCCTGGAGTCCCGGGATCGAGTCCCACATCAGGCTCCCAGCTCCATGGGGAGTCTGCTTCGCTCTCTGACCTTCTCCTCGCTCATTCTCTCTCTCACTGTCTCTCTCTCTCAAATAAATAAAATAAAATCTTAAAAAAAAAAAAAAAAAAGACTTCCTGTTCACCCAAACCTCTGCTTCATTACTAAAGACCCGCTTACAGAGTTCCATTCACCTGTTACATTATGTCTGTTTGGGCTTCAACATAAAATCACCATACTGAAAGAAGAGGCAGAAAAAAACATTAGAACCAGATTTAGACATGGCAGGAATGTTGGGATTAGGAGACCAGGAATTTAAACAATTATGACTCATGCAGTAAGGCCTCTAATGGGAAAAGCAGACAACATGCAAGAATAGGTGGTCAATATAGCTGAAGGAAAAAGGAAATTCTAAGAAATAATTTTTAAAAATACGAGACATCAAAAGCACTGAAGGAAATGAAAGATACCTTTGATGGGCTTGTTAGCAGACTAGATATGGCTAAAGAAAGAATCTCTGAGTTTGAGGAAATGTCAGTAGAAACTTTCAAATCTGAAAATCAAAGAGAGAAAAGACTGAGGGGGGAGAAAAGGGATAGGATATCTGAGAACTGTGGAACAACTACAAAAAGTGTACTTACACATAATGGAAACACCAGCACAAGAAAGAGAAAAGCAGAAGAAATATTTAAAGCATAATGATTGAGGGGGCGCCTGGGTGACTCAGCAGGTTAAAGCCTCTGCCTTCTGCTCAGGTCATGATCCCAGGGTCCTGGGATTGAGCCCCACATCTGGCTCTCTGCTCAGCGATGAGCCTGCTTCCCTTCCTCTCTCTGCCTGTCTGTCTGCCTACTTGTGATCTCTGCCTGTCAAATAAATAAATAAAATCTTTAAAAAAAAAATAGCATAATAATTGAGAAGTTGTCCAAATTAATGTCAGATATGAAACTGCAGGTCCAGGAAGCTCAGAGACTACCACATAGGATAAATGCAAAACAAACAAACCAAAATACCCTATACCTGAGCACATCACACTCAAACTACAGAAAATCAAAAATACAGGAAAATTCTTGAAAAAGGCCAGAGTAGCTTCTACAGGAGCAAAGAGAAGAATTACATCTGACTTCTCCAAAGCCATGCAAGCAAGGAGAGTGGCGTGATGTATTTAAGGTGTCGAGAGGGAAAACAAAAACAAAAATAGACAACAACAAAAAAAAAACCCACCAGCTGAGAATTCTGTACCCTACAAAATTATCCCTCAGAACTGAAGGAGAAGTACTTTCTCAGGCAAATGAAAATTGAGAGAATTTATTGTCAGTAGATCTGCCTACCAAGAAATGTTAACAGAAGCTCTTCTGAGAGTCGGAAAATAGTATAGGCCAGAAACTAGGATCTACATAAAGAAAGGGAGAGCACTAAAGGAGTTAAGTGATGATAAAGTTAAAACGTTTATTTTTCTTACTCTTAATTAATCTAACATAACAATTCATAATAATAATAGCAACTATGTATTTGACATATATATGCTTGTGTGTAAGTGAAATAAATGACAGCAATGACACAAGGAACAACAGGGAGAGATTAGGAATATTTTATTATTATATGGTACTTGCACTACCCATAAAGTACTGTGGTGTTTTGCATATTGCAAAATACTGGACAACCATCTAAAAATGTTTTAAAAAGTATAATTGATAGGCTAAGAAAGGAGAGAAAATGGTAATATAGGATGCTCAATTAAAATCACAAAAGACAGCACAAGAGTAGAAGGCAAAAACAGAAACAGAATAAGAGCAATGGGAAAACAATCAGTATGGTAGATATCATTCCAGCCATATCAGTAATCACTTTATTTTTTTAAAGACTTTAAGTAATCTCTGCACTGAATGTAGGGCTCCAACTCACAACCCCAAGATTAAGAGTCCCATGCTCTACTGATTGAACCAGCCAGGTGCCCCTCAGTAATCACTTTAAACATTAATGATCTGAATCTGAGAATTCAAAGAGATTGTCAGAGTTTAATAAAAGGCAAGACCTGACTGTATGTTTGTCTACAAGAAGCCCGTTTTACATATAAAGCACATATAGACTAAAAGTAAAAGGTTAGAGAAAAATATACCATGCTAACACTAATCAAAACAAAGTGGGAGTAGCTATTATATTAATCTGAGACAGAGCAGACAGCTGAGCATAAAAGTTGTCTGATATAATGAAGGACATTATATAATGATTAAACAATGACATTACATAATTACTGATAAAGGAATCATTTTCCAAGAACAGATAACAGTCCTTAATGAGTATACACCTATTAACACAGCATCAAAATATATGAGGCAAAAACTGATATATCTACAAGGAGAAATAGGTAGATCCACTCTTAGAGTTGGAGACTTCAACAGCCCTTGGTCCAAAATGGACAGATCCCAAAGGCAGAAAATCAGCAAAGACATAGCTGAATTCAACCACACTGTTAATTAACTAGATATAACTGACATCCATAGACTACTTTATCCAACAACAGCAGAATTCATTCTCCTCCAGGTCACATGGAACATTCACCAAGAGAGACCATGTTTTGTGCCATAAAATACAACTTAAAAATATAAAAGAATACAAATCATGTAGTATCTACTTTCAGACCACAATGGAATAAAACTAGGAATCAATAAAAGATAGCTGGAAAATCCCAAAGTTCTTGGAGACCTTACAACACATTTTTAAATAACACATGGGTCATAAAAAGGAATCTCAAGAGAAAAAACATTTTGAACTAAATGAAAATGAAAAGCCAACTTATCAAACTTTGTGGGATGCAGCAAAAGCAGTGCTTAGAGGGAAATTTATAAATAGTGAATGTATATACTGGAAAGGAAAATTTAGAGTCAATAATCTAAGCTTCTGCCTTAGGAAACTAAAAAAGAGTAAATCCAAAGCAATCAGAAGAAAGGAAATAAAAATTAGAAATCAGTGACATCGAAAACAGGAAAATCAATAGCAAGGTTGCAGGATACAAGGTTAATATATAAAGTCAACTGCTTTTCTGTATTCTACAGAACAAGTGGAATTTGAAATTAAAAACACCACACAATTAGCATTCCCCCAAAATGAAATAATTATATATCTAACAAAATACGTATAGGATTTAAATGAGGAAAAGTACAAAACCTGATGGATAAAATCAAAGAACTAAATAAATGGAGAGACAGTCCATATTCATTGATAGGAAGACTTAATATTGTCAAGATGTTAGTTCTTCCCAGGGTGCCTGGGTGGCTTGGTTCGCTAAGATTCCAACTCTTGATCTCAGCTCAGGTCTTGATCTCAGGATCATGAGTTCAAGCTCCCTACGGGGCACAGAACCAACTTAAAAAAAAAAAAAAGGAAAAAAATGTTAGTTCTTCCCAAATTGGCCTATAGATAATGCAATCCCAGTCAAAAACCCTAGCAAATTATATCATGGACATAGACAAACTGGCTCTGAAGTTTATATGGAGAGACAAAAGACAGATGATAGATAGCTATCACAATATTGAAGGAGACAAAGTTGGAGGACTGACACTAGCCAACATCAGGACTTAACTGTAAAGCAACAGTAATCAAGATAGTGTAGTATTGAAAGAATAGATAAATCACTAGAGGATCATAGAGAGCCCAGAAACAGACCCATACAAATAGAACCAACTGACTTTTGACAGTGGAGTGAAAGCAATACAATGGAACAAGGGAATCTTTTCAACAAAATGGAACACCTGGACATCCACATGCAAAAGAAAAAATAATTTAGACACAGACTTTACGCACTTAGCAAAAAATGAACTAAAAATGGGCCTAAATACAAAACTGTAAAGAACTATAGATAAAAGACTGCTATCCAAAATACACAAAGAACTCCTAAAGCTCAACAATAAGACAATGAACAACCCAACTGAAAAGTAGACCAAACACCTAAACAGACACCTCACCAAAAAAGATATACAGATGGTAAAGAAGCTTATGAAGAGGCGCTACACATCATATGTCCTTAGGGAACTGCAAATTGAAACAACAGTGAGCTACCAACACACACCTGTTAGAATGGCCAAACTCAAACACTGATGCTTCACTGACAACACAAAATGCTGGCAAATATGTAGCACAGCAGGAGCTCTTCTTCATTGCTGGTGGGAATGCAATAGTACAGCAACGATGGACCCAGTATGACTTTTTTTTTTCAATTCTTCTTTTCCTCAGCTGTGTTGAGATGTAATTGACATATAAGATAGCATGAAGTGTAAGATGCAGGTTAGGTTAACATTTTTCTTACAAAAGTAAATACACACACACTCTTGCCATATGATCTAGGAGTCACACTTGTTGGTATTTACCCAAGGCAGTTGAAAATTTATGGACATGGATGTTATGGCATCTTTCTTTATAATTGCCAAAACTTGGGAGTAGCCACGATATCCTTCAGTGAGTGATGGATAAATAAACTGTGGTACTTGCAAACAATGGAATATTATTCAGTGCTACAAAAAGAAAAAAAAAAGCAATCAAGCCATGGAAATACCTGGAGGAATCTTAAGTTTATATGACTAAGTAAAAGAGGGTAACCTGGTATGTAACCTGTACATCAATAAACTGCTTTTAAAATTAGGCTAAGATAGAAAACAGCTTGAAAAGATGAATCAGAGGTTGAAATGTTAGGACCTATTTCTTGGTCACAGTGCCATAAGTAGTTTTTCATTTCTTTTGGGGGGGTTCTTAGGTTTTCCAGACGTACTAAAATGATCACATATTACCGAAGTACTAAGATCTTTGAAATTCAGTGAAATAAACTTGCGGCAATCAGCGACTGTGCCACAGCTGCGTGAGAGGGGCACCCGACTGTGGTGAGCGGGGAGGGACACCACCGCTCCCCCTCCCTCCCCCCACCCCCCTCACTGTCCACGCTCCACTCTGGGCTCAGGACCCAGGCTCTCAAGCCTTAACAGCACGTCTTCGAAGCTTTCTAATTAGTGCTCTTTGGGGTTTTGTGTTTTGATTTCCTTTCCCAGGCTGAACAGTCAAAAGAAGAGCAGAAGCAAGGTTTGAATGCAGAGAAATTGATGCGGCAAGTCTCCAAGGACGTGTGCCGGCTCCGGGAGCAGAGCCGGAAGGTGCCTCGGCAGGTGCAGTCCTTCAGGTAAACCCCCCACCCACGACACCGTCGGCTTGTCCTCTCGCCATCTGAATTATGCCGCCAGTTCGCATTAGCGTAGGAGTCCCCAGATCCTCTCCTACCATGTGAACGTAGGTGCTTCCGTTTGCTCCTTCCTGAGGTTACAGACTCCCCCGGCAGTGGCCCTGACCCGATCCACGCCCGGCTCCTAGGAACTCGGGGTGCGCCCCACCCCCCGAGAAGCGGTTGGCACATCTCACTGAGTAAATACAGAAAGACACAGATCTTCCGGGCTTTTGCTGTTCACTCGTTCAACAGACGTTCTTGGGCCCCTCCTGGGCCCCCTTGCCATGCGGGGTTGGGGATGCTCCCCGGGAGCAGGGGACGTCTGGGCCACCCTCCGGCACTGGGGACACACACACACTCACTCACCCTGCCTGCTTGTCTCACCTGGAATCAGGGGCCCCGTGCTCCCTGGTCCTCTGATTCATCAAAGAAGTTCGAAATCAGGAGTCAAAAATGGCCACTGACTCAGGGCTGTGAGGCCCCGCGAGGCTTCCGCTTCCGGGGCTCCTTCCGGCCTGCAGTGACGTCACGAGCACCCGCCCTCGCCTGAGAGGACGCGGACCGCGGAGACAGCCGTGGTTCCGGGTCTCCGGGCCGCTCCCTCTCTTCTCTCTTCTGTCCTTGGTCTTCAGAGCTTTTCCACCCCAGCACTTGGCTCTTGACGCCACACTCCCCCCACCGACTACATGGACTCTTAGTTTCTCGAAGGAAGGCTGGTGCTTTATTCTGTTTTGTTGTTCTCTTCGTTATCGCTGCCAGCGTGCCCCGCGCAACAGCACACCCCCCGGGAAATACGTGTTGGCGGGGCGCTGTGTGTGATGTGAAGGTCTGCCACGGAAGTGGGTGTCCTGCTCGTGTCTTTGGCAACTATACGATCTTAAAATCATTATTATTATTATTATTATTTTAATACTCTCCTAACCTCTGAAACCTTTCTGCCCGATCTTTCTCAGCCTCTCCCTTTCGGGTTGTTTCTCCTTATTCCCGCTTTGGGATTTGGGACAGCTCTGCCTTTGCTGCAGTCACATTTCTTCTTTCCCCCGCCTTGGGAGTCATGGGATCACTCAGCAAGGGTCCCCTACCTGGGCATGATATTGATCTTAAAGAATTTTCCCAGTATCATGTATTTTTCTGCAAGGTCCCTGTAGAACTTTCCTACAAAGTCCCTGGGACTTTGGGCTTACGCATCCTCTCCTGCCTCGTTTAGAAGCGCTCATAACTGACCCCCTAGTGGTTTAGAAACGGTCTGATGCTGGAAATCCAGGAAGGAAGTGCCTGTCTTGGTCTGTAGGCGATTCACTGTAAACCGGAGCCGCCCTTCTCCTTTATACCATCAAGGGATAAGACCGGGGGGCGGGGGGGGGGGAGGCGGAGACGATCTTGATTTTAGAGTGTTCTGCCCAAGGAACAGATCACCTATGCAGGCTTGCAGAGACCACGCTGGGGTTCTTGGGACTATTTTCAGTGGTCGCAGAGTATTTTCAGTGTTGTGTTCAAGCCAGTTTATTTCTCACCCCTGACTCTAGGGAGAAGATTGCCTACTTCACCAGAGCGAAGATAAGCATCCCGTCCCTGCCGGCTGATGATGTATGATCACACCCCCTAAAGAAATTACTCTGTCACCTCTTCACTAACTAGGGAGGGTACAAGACTGAACATTTGTTTTGTTTTGTTTTGTTGGGGGGGGGCTGTTTTTTGTAACGTAACTGTCCACTCTTTAAAGAGCTTTCGTATCACATCAGATTTTCAACATGTTCATTTGTAAAGTACCTTGAATGTAATTCTTGTATGTTTAAAAAAGAAAAACAAAATCAGGTAACCAAAATGGAGTGGTCTGGTCCACAAATGTCGTCCAGTACACATGAATCGCCAGCAGCCTGTGTTTTGTACAAACGGAATAGAGGTAGCGCCCAGAGTATACTGTTGAACCAACTGTCAAGAAAGAACTCGGTTTAGCAGAAGGCGAGCTTGGCTTTTCATTCGATGTCTTAGGGGCAGACCAGGAGGATGGCAACAGGCCCACGTGGTATCTTTGTACCCCTGGTTTGAAGGCGAATAGGAGTCCAATGAGTCCAGCTCGAAACAGGTGTTGCGCCCACGCCATCACCCATGTTGAAGCCCCTGTTTCCTGAAAACACTTTCATTCTTGTCCTTTTCTTGGAGTCTAAAGAAAACCAGATGCTGAGTGGGAATCTCAGAACCCAAAGGAGCAGGGCTCCGAACTACAGGGAAGACCTTGTGATTTGTCACATTAAGGGTGGGCAGGGAGAGGAGAGAGTCAGCTGACTCGAGTCAGCTCGTGAGCGAGCACCCACGGCCCAGAACATGCCCGGACTCCGCGGCCGTGTTCCAGCCAGGGTTTCCAGCTCGCGCTGCTGAGCTGCTGTCCCAGGTCCGAGGGTGGTGCCCACGACAAGACCATGGCGGCCGGCGCTCTGAGAACAGACAGCACCCACCTTGTGGCGGGGACACGCACAAGAACTCCCTCAGGAAAACGGGAATCTTGATTAAAGTTGCCAAAAAAAATTTTTTTTAACTTTATTAAACCGTTTTCTCACATTCACTAGTAATTATTCTGCAGCTCTCATTCTTAGGGGCTCCCATCTGTAATTTGTGGTAAGGAGGCCAAGAGAAGAGTGTGCTTGGGGAGATTATCAATCTGAAGTATGGGCCAAGGCGTTTGTTTCAGAAAACAATCCTAGATGAACTAAGGTAGGCAGAGGAACGGACTCAGCCAGCCAGTGTCCTCCCCCTCCCCAGCCCAAGCACGGGCTTAAAAGAAAGCAAGCCGCCCTATAGCTCTGCCAACATAAAGGCTTTTAGAATAAAGAGTATTTATACAGTTTAAATCCTACTTCTCATCCAGCCAGTTACAGTAGAAGAGGCAATTTTTGGCTAGCCGTCTTCTGTAACAAACTAAATCTTTTTTTTTTTTTAAAGAAATGCAAAAATCATCTTCAAGGAATGGACCCCTTAAAAAAATATGTATTAAGTTCTATTTCTAACATAGAATCCCCGGCAGGAATTTTTAGTTTCTTGAAAGTAATTATACATTATTTTGGAAAGTTCCTTTTACCAGAATCAAAATTCAAATTAAGCAATTTCTGAACCTGGAACTTCAATTATTTTTTCCTCCATTGTCCCACCACTTACATCTAAATGTCTCTGAAGCTATAACCGGATGTGACATGACTTTGAACATAAACCAGCCTTGTGAATTGGCTGCACACAGTCCTTCAAGGCCGTGAGGTTCATTCTATCAGATGACTAAGGAGAACTAGAAAGAGAATACCATTCATCCTTGTCAAGGTCAAATGTGAAAGACAGAGGTTTATTTAATGTAGAGCTAAATGAAGGTCAGCTGTTTTCAGCGTCTTAGTTTGACCGTGAAAATGTTTATAGAATTTTGTGTAGTTATACCGTTCAATTCTATTTTCTTCATTTATTTATTTACGGTCTTATTTATGTTCTGTTTAATATATAGTTCGGTTCTGGCCATTTTAAATGTTTGACATAGAAGAGGCTATATTGGAATATCTACACTTTTATAAGTCTTCATCAGATTCGCTGTTTACTTTTTGAAATACAAAAAGTTTCAGACAAGTATAAAAGAAGAATAAAATCTGTCTCAGGCTGGTAGTCAACAGTTGTGACCAGGATTTGGGTTTTCTTTTACAAAATTTGCTCATTTCTAACATGAGAAACGAACTTATTTTAATATAATCCTTTTCCACACTTTTAAAAAAATCAGCAATAGTGTTGTGTATTTTAGGCAGCTTTTAACAATTCTGTCATATTTGTACTAACCCAAATGATTCACAGTGACAAAACATTTTAATAACTTGATCACAAAACCATATGAACAATATGAATTTTAATATTATAAATACTATTTTTTAAAGGTAGAATTTATTCTTCACAGGGTAAAAAGAATGTAATATTTAGTTCTCAAGTTTGAATTATCAATATGTTATAATTTTGTATATCAGAATCTAAGTTACAGGTACAAAAAAACATATTGCTAGCCAAATGAACAAAATCTAGCTGTCTGTAGCATGCAAATCAAATCTAAAATCTTTTTTTTTTGCTATTACTTTATCTATATTGTATTAAATATCAAAAGCTCAGGACTGAACTAAATATTTAATCAGGTTAAATTCTGAATATGTTTCTGTTTCTGTTAATTGTCTCTGTAAAAGTACGCAAATACATCACATAGATTAACTTTGGTTTCTGCACTTTTCCTGTGTTTGTGGGTGGAAAAAGGTTCAGTGGGTTTGTTTGTTTTTTTAAACAAAGATGCATATTGCTTCATACTTCATTTCAGTGTCATGTACTGTTCAATTTCTCTGATTGTTGCAAACAAGAGTTTACCTGAGCCGTGTACCGAGCAAATACCAGATCCATCATGAGGAACTTCCCAAGCCAGCAGTTTGCTGGAAATGGTTCTGGATTGGGCGGTCAGTATTGCTGATAAAAAAAGAGAGCCTATTTGTATCATGCGAGTAAAAGAAGGAGTCCCCAAGGTGAGCCAGGAGCTTCCCCCCACCCTACCCCCGACCTTGACCTGCAGCGCCCCCTCCATCGCCTCCCCCCCCCCCCCGCCTGCTCCACAGAGCCTGGGGCATCCAGGGCCCTCAACCATCTGCCACAGAGCACAGGGCACCGAAGCCAAAGCACACTTGGGGGCCTGTATTTTACGTGAACCTCCCCAAACACCAGATTGGCACCCTCTGCTTCTGCGCTGGTGAGGAAGGCATGAAGGAATGTGGTCGGCTTTTGGAAAAAGCCCCGTAGAGGCCCTGAGGTCTCCAATGACAAAGGAGATGAAATATCCCATGTCTCTCTCCTCTCAAGCTTTCAAAGAACCAGCAATTTTTTTAGTCTAATCTAATGTTCTTTCTCAGTAAATATGCAACAAGACTTTAGTTTCAAGATAACAGGTGACCTTACACACTTGAAAGCAATAAATGATTAGCAGTTGCCAAAATGATTCATCTCTATGAATAACAACTTCAAAGATACGTAAGTGCTAATACAATGTTTTATTTACCAGCTCTGTGCAATCACCGAATCTATTTTAAAACGGAGAAAACTCATCCACAGTAATGAGTATGATTACTATTAAGTCTTGAGTGGTTTTGGTCTCAGAATAGAAGATAAAAGTGTTTTTACTGTCTTAGAAGGAAATTATAATTTAAGAAGCGAAGAGCCACAGGGAAATGCATTTTAGAAAATTAAAAGCCCAGTGAATGGGTGGCTGTGTAGCAGGAAATCCTACCAAATCCAGAAAGGAGTGAGTTGCTCTTGAACGATGGACCCCACTGATGTTTTCTGGCTTAGATTTTCCGATGGGCTTTGTTCATCTGCCGGTGCTCACAGTGATATCTCGTTTCTGCCACTGCATGGTGGCCCGAAGCTGGGGCAGCCTGGGAGAAGCAGGCTGCACAGTCCAACAGGCCCCCTCCCAGGAGGAGGGAAAAGCCAGCAAACCAGCCCAGAAAGAGGGCGTCCCCAAACTCCCACCTGGGCACGATCTCTGGCACAGTCTCATCCCAGAACTCCTGGACCGTCTGGTAGGCGACCCAGGACACCGGAGCCAGGACCGCGACCCCTGCCGCCCAGAACAGAATCCCTCCCAGGATCAGCAGCCCCTTCTTGTGGCCCCGCCGCGTCTCTCCAATCCTCAGGCAGTCCAGGCCAAAGCTGGAGACCAGCAGGCCCAAGAGCCCCAGCCCGTTGGACAGGAACATGAGAATCCTGGCGATCCGGAGTTCGGCAGGCAAAGCCAGGAAGGAGTCAAAGTCCTTGCACTGTCTCCCCACCTCCTCTTGGATAACACAGGCCTGCCAGAGCCCCATGGTCCAGTTCTCCATTTCGTTTAAGTCCAGATTGAGGTTTTTCCACTGTGGCAGGTAGTTTGTAAGACAGGACAACACCCATCCCAGCAAAGAGAGTGAGATCCCAGTGAACTGTGCCACAGTCCGAAATACTAAAGCCATCCCTGAGCCCCACGGAGCCCGAGGCAGACCAGCTCCTGCCTTCCGACGGGCGTGCAGAGAAGTGTGACACCTTATGCTCTCTCCGCAGAGCTCGGAAATATTTCTTCATCGTGTGTAGAGGATTCTTGCCAGAGTGGCTATTGTTTGATTCTGTGTTGACTGAATTTCAGGAAAGGACAGGGAAATAAGTCCACCAACCAGCAACAATGCCAGGGTGTGGCCAAGCGCCCTGATCCCGTCGTAGGGGCTGACCGTGGTCAGGGCTGACCGTGGTCGCAGTTGGTCTCTGAGATCACCTTAGGCAGTGCTCATCCTGCTTTCATTGTGAACAGTACAGATGGCTCTCAGGTTGTTCCCAACCTTTCTAACAAGTCAAAGAATTAAGTCTAAATGCAAAATGGCCCAGTTTGGATTCAGCTCCAAGCCTTTCTGTGTACCTTACTAATTGCACCTGTCACCTTGCCATGTTTATCCCTCGGATTTCTGTACGTACGTTGCGGTAGTACTGAATGGGGTCCCTTTTTCAAAGCAGGTTCAAGAAAAATATTTCTTACCCAAATTCATCGACCTGATCAGAAATCTCTTTAGACTTTCAATCAGGTCTGTTTTTTTTAAGACCCTTGAGCTACCTATAGGACATAACACATGCTTACTGTGCCCTAAAGACCAGGTCTAGTTCCCTCCCTGCCTTTCTGTCAAATCTGTGCCCGTGTGCATGAACACTTTGTTTTCTTAGCTTAAGTTTGCTTCCTATATTGTATAAAAGTAAAGGAACAGGACTTTGTAGGTCAGAACGAACACCTTTTGTCAGTTCACCACTAAAGTCAATATCCTCATGCTGATCATTTTTAATGGAAGAAAGCAAAGCTTTTATTAGGGAAAGTGGGAACTGTCAGTATCTGGATATCTAGCACAAGACATTTCTGGAATTGCTCATCTTTTTTAGATTTGAAACTTT
The DNA here is from genome assembly GCF_020171115.1 of Neogale vison. Taxonomy (NCBI): domain Eukaryota; kingdom Metazoa; phylum Chordata; class Mammalia; order Carnivora; family Mustelidae; genus Neogale; species Neogale vison. The sequence continues at coordinate 198,403,220 of NC_058101.1, read as the reverse complement.
GGAAGGAAGAGACAAGGGAGGAGACGGGCCAGCATTTTGAGTGTGAGAGTATCATTAAGGACCGAAAACCATCAGCCTCATCAAATTCTGTCACAACGGGCGCCTGCTAATGTCCTAAACACAAACCACCTCTGTTCAAAGAAGACCAAAGTCGTCGTCGTGGAAATCACACTTTGGGACAGGCTGAGCATGTGCTGTTGCTAATGCAGAATGTTTAAAGGATTTCAGATTGGGTTTTCCTTTAGGAAATAGATACTAATTCTTATGATTTCCAGCTACCAGCAAAAACAAAAACCAAAAAATTTTCTAATATAAAATTAACATATTAAAACTTAATACTGATTACAATGGACAACCACCACCGCATTTTGATTTAAATAACCAGCTCGATTAAATTATTCTTGCCCATACCTAGGTAATGCTTACCACGATAATTTTCTTTTAGTTACAAGACTTGCCTCTTTCTTACCTCTCCAGATTTTGGTGGGCAGGGGAGATCTAGAATAGAAGAGTGGTTATTGAATAACATGTGAGCAGCACGGATTTAGTTGCAGAACAAAGACCCCTCTCTAGTGTAGACCCCACAGTTGATGTGGAAAGATGTGTCTCCGGTCCCATCAAAGCCTTACACTCTCGGGTCTGCCATTCCATTTTCCAGGTATGGACTCTGAGTTCGTGTTTCTGCCACTGCATAGTGGCCCGAAGCTGGGGCAGCCTGGGAGAAGCAGGCTGCACAGTCCAGCAGGCCCCCTCCCAGGAGGAGGGAAAAGCCAGCAAACCAGCCCAGAAAGAGGGCGTCCCCAAACTCCCACCTGGGCACAATCTCTGGCACAGTCTCATCCCAGAACTCCTGGACCGTCTGGTAGGCGACCCAGGACACCGGAGCCAGGACCGCGACCCCTGCCGCCCAGAACAGAATCCCTCCCAGGATCAGCAGCCCCTTCTTGTGGCCCCGCCGCGTCTCTCCAATCCTCAGGCAGTCCAGGCCAAAGCTGGAGACCAGCAGGCCCAGGAGCCCCAGCCCGTTGGACAGGAACATGAGAATCCTGGCGATCCGGAGTTCGGCAGGCAAAGCCAGGAAGGAGTCAAAGTCCTTGCACTGTCTCCCCACCTCCTCTTGGATAACACAGGCCTGCCAGAGCCCCACGGTCCAGTTCTCCATTTCGTTTAGGTCCAGATTGAGGTTTTTCCACTGTGGCAAGTAAGTGGTGATCACGGATAAAACCCATCCCAGCAAAGATAATGAAAGTCCAATGAGTTGCAATGCTGCTCTAAAGACGAAAGCCATTCCAACAGATCTTACAACTCGGGCCACCCCCTATAGGAGCCACCGTCTTCTGTAGTTGTCAGCAGTGTGGTGCTCTTGGTCCTATGCTGCCTGGAATATAAGCTTTGGCCATTAACTCTTGGGAAACTCTGAAATGCGTTTTTGTTCTTCTCAAATATAATGTTTCATGTAAAGGACGAAGGACCCTGTTAAAACTATGAGTTAGGCTTTCTGATAAGGATTTGATCTGTTACCTTCCAATTTGCTTGGTAAAATTACATCCCCAATGCTTGATGATTATAAGTCTAAAGATGAACAAAGAGGGCTCTATGACCCCTCACCCTAAAGTACAACAGAAATCTTTGTGCTTCAATATGGATTAATTAGATTTTAAGTGGTGATAAAAGGCCAGCTCTTTCTGCAACAGGACCTCATTGTAGTCGCCGAATCTGAGATCTCAGGGATGCAGAACAAGGCCTTGTAAAGAAAGGTAGACTGTTTCCCTATAATCTTTATTATTCTCGGGCTTCCTTAACCTACACAAGAGCCTGGCCCCGGTTCTTGAGTGTCACAGGCACTCAGTGGGGACTTGGCAGGAAAGTTTCCTCAGATTCCTTTGAAAGGTGGAGGCTGGTTCACTGGGTTCATTCAAACGGAAAAAAAACAAGACCGATGCCCAGAGGTGCTAAGTGAGGAGGGGAGAATCCTGGGAAGCTCTGGATTTCGTTCTAAGATTTTTTCCACCCTCGTTGAGGAGCTGGGGTAAAGCATGATTTCTTAGTGTCTGAGAGGGCTTTTTTGGTTCACAGCTGAGCTGTCTTTGCTGTCATTGAGTCCACACAGACAAAGTCACACCAGGCCGGAAGACTCCTGGCAGGTCCAAGAGAAAGGTTTGGGTGTGGAAACAAGAGCCCCAAGGGGGGCTGACCTTTGAGGCGCCATCTTGTTTGCTCTTTTGATTTAGGCCACACCATGAGAGCATACTTCTGCGGCACAGGACCCCTCAGAGAATGCAGGGCTTGTCGGCCGGGGTAAGAAGCCACACGCACCAGAGTCCCAGAGCGGTGCCAGGCCCCACAACCCAGACCCCACTCTGCTCAGGGCCCTGGGCCTCCTGTGCCCGCAGCTGGAAGGTAGGGTCTGAGAGGCTGGTGTTGGAAGGACGTGCAGGAGCCAGGGCCCTGGAAGGTTCTAAGCCGCTGGAACAGAACCCCTGCCCATCACCACCAACCTGAGTCTAGTCCAGGGTCAGAGAGGAGTTTTCATGAAGTCGCCTGACAGGAGACAGGAGAAAAACAGAGCCCTGATGACCCAGATGTATCCAAAGTAAGCCTCAGAGTCATTAGGTGAATGGGTCTTTCTTCAGCATTTTCCAGCATTTTAGGTTAAAAAAGAAGAGGAGTCCTTAACTTTTACAAATTCTCAGAATCCCTTAGTTATTCTGCTGTCCTCGTTGTGCTAAAGTAAGAGGTGGTTCCGGTTTGCAAAAAGACAGAAGAGTCCAGAAAGGGCTGCCGATGTGTCCAGGCTTCCTCATCCCCAGGCGCTGGGACAATGGTGAGCTCGCGCTTTCCTTCCGGCAGGCAGCCTGGATGCAGAAAGCTCTCGAGACCAATCCTTAACAGTCACGAGGAGATGATTTTTGATATCACAACGAAGTTTGCTTGTTTTTTTAATGGAATGGACTAGGTTGCCGTGTGAGGCTCTCCTTCCCAAACCTGTTTTGCGATAATACTTGGGATGCCTGGGTAGCTCAGTTGGTGGGGTGTCTGTCTGCCTTTGGCTCAGGTCGTGATCTCGGGGTCCTGGAATCAAGCCCCGCATCGGGCTCCCTGCTCAGAGGGGGGTCTGCATCTCCCTCTCCTTCAGCCCCTTCGCCTCATGCATGCTCGCTCTCTCTCTCTCTCTCTTTCAAATAAATCTTTTCTTTTTTAATTGATAAAAATAAAATAAAATTAAAAAGGGTAATTCTCGGGGCACCTGGCTGGCTCAGTCGAAGAGCGTGCAATTCTCAATCTCAGTCCTGTGAGCTCAAGCCCCACCTTGGTCGCAGAGTACAAAAATAAATAAATAAATAAACCTTTTTTTTTTTTTTTTTTAAGATTCATTCTCACCTGTCAGGGCTACTGTGGGGAGGTTTCTGCCATGGTGGGGGTCAGGCCTGGATAACCTCTAAGTGCTGCCTCAACTCATTTGTTCTTTTTATTTTATTAACATATAATGTATTATTTGTTTCAGGGGTGCAGGTCTGTGGATCATCAGTCTTACACAATTCACAGCACTCACCATAGCACAGACCCTCCCTGATGTCCATCACCCAGCCACCCTCTCCCGACCCCCCTAACTCATTTATTCTTTCAGCCTTTAGCAAAACATGTAGAGCACCTCCCTCTGGCTGGACTGTCGTGGGCTAAACACACCATCAAGACCAGGATGTGTGCGGACCCTGCCCCTGCCTCTGCCCCCACGGCTCACGTTCCAGTAGGAGGCCACCGGGAAACTAATACGATAATTCAGAGAACTGCACAGAGCCGGTGTGTGAGGGTGTGAGTTCGGGGCAGAGGAGACCCCAGGGCAAGCCCTCCCACCCTCAGGGAACTCCCACCTCCATGGGCCAGTGTGGGCGGGGGCAGCAGGGGGCAGAGTGGGGGGACTCGCTGCCGGCAGCCCGTGTTGCTCCCAGGGTGGGGGTGAAATTCACAAACAAATGTCCCCTCCTCTATAATACACAAGTATAATATTTTTAAAAAATAATAATACACTGTTCAGTGTACGGAGGACTACCTTATCTCTGTCTCCAGAACATTCATCTAAGAACAAAAACCCCAGGTTACCGAAAGCCACACACCCGGGGAGCGCTCTCAGGAGCAGAGGCTCCCTCTCTCCTCTCTCCCTTTGTGGAGGACTAGGGAGGTTCTGGAAAAACTTGGGGCGGGAGGTACTTTTGAGGCCTTTTGGGGGGAAAAAAATCCATCACCGAAAGTCAATCAGATTGACCGGTTCGTGCAGCTGTGGAGCGAATCTAGACTGCTGCTGGCAAAGGGGTCTCAGGTTTGCCGCTGACAGACAGCGGGTGGGGCCCCTAGAAGGGGAGGGCAGAGAGGGAACACAAGCAGGGAAGTGGCAGGCAGAGGGAGAAGCAGGCTCCCCACTGAGCAGGGACCCCGATTCGGGGGGCTTGATTCGGGGGGCTTGATCCCAGGACCCCAGGCTCATGACCTGAGCTGAAAGCAGACGCTTAACCGACGGAGCCACCCAGGCGCCCCGCCTGGGAAGGATGCTAAGCAAGGATATGGTGCGACCATTTTTGCATTTATGAAACCTAAAATGGTGGCTCGGGTGGCGAGCGTCTCTGTATCATCTAAGACACAGAAGCTACAAGGGCAAGCCTCTCCGAGGCCAAACGGTAGTCTGGCTACTGCTGACCACCGCTGGTGGCCCCAGACAGGTGGCCAGGCTGCTGCAAGGGAAGGTGTGCAAGCAGAGAGACTGAGGAGGGGCAGGGTGGGGGGTGGGGGAGCCTCAAGGTGTCTTTTGAGAACATTAGAATCTAAAGCCCACAGAGAAACACAAATCCTTTGATCTCAACATGACCCTAAAAAGCCCCTTAGGCACTGGAGAGAACACCCATCTCCCAGAGGGCCGAGCCTGCCGGCCTCCCCCCACAGCAATGGGCCAGCAGTGGGGGGAGCACCAGAGGAAGTACTTGGCTCATTTGGCATCTTGGAGGAAAAATACCCTAAGACCCTAAGAACCAGCACTTCTGTAAGACAGGAGGGCACTGGGAACAACTGACCAACAGACTACAAACTCCCTGGTGACCCCACCCCCAGGAAGCCCTCCAGCATTTCATAAAGGGAAGAACGAGCACTTCTAACAGGTGCTTAGCTTCCCTGACACTTTGACTTACGAGTAAAAACAAAGGAGTTCTTCCTGCCAAACACAATTTTTTTTTGATCAAAAGAAAACCTATAATTTTTTAAAAATCTTCCCTGTCCTGCTATATAGAGATTCTCCCTATGAATACACCGAGCTCACCGATAAAGACAAGACATCCCGTTGTCTTCCCAGCAACCACAGCACAATGCCGTGCGTTCAACAAATATTTGTCTAATAATGAATGAGGTGGGTCCTTCTAAATGATGATGAAGGTAAACACAGAATCCAGCACGGTGACAGATGCCCGCCCCACTGCCAGTTGCCTTTTGTAATGCTGATGACATAGCCCGACCTGGTTCATCTGAGCACGACCAGTGAGAGGAAATGCTGCCCACACATCAGGAGTTGGCAAACAAGAGTGTCCTATTCCGGAAGGGCGTCAAGAGGGACACAGTGTAGGTATGGGACAATGACAGAAGGGCTGGGGATGCACCCAGGTGTTGTTCACTGGGTCCTAAAGATGGAGATTTTTCCTTTCCCTTGTTTTCATTATTGTTGTTTTTCTAAATTTTCTACAACCTGTGCAGCATTCTCAAAAGAAGAAAAATAAATGCTGGGATATACATATATATCACATTTATTTTTCTTCTATATATATGTTTAATTTTATTTATTTATTTGACAGAGAGAGAGAGAGAGGGCACAAGCAGGGGAGAAGTAGGCTCCCCACTGAACAGGGAGCCTAACGTGGGGCCCTATCCCAGGGCCCTGCAATCATGACCTGAGCCGAACGCAGACACTTGACCGACCGAGCCATCCAGGTGCCTGAAAAAATGTTATAAAAGCGGGAAAAAAGCCTCTGCTGGGCTAAGCTCTTTTTCCTTTGTCAGATGGTAATGATAGGCAGCCATTACCAAGTGCCTTCTACTTCCCAGGCACCGTTCTTTGGACTTGAACATGGGGTAGCTCATTTCATCCCCAGAGCACTGAATGCGGGAGGCACTAGCAGCAGACCCGTTTTATAGACAGCAGAGCTAAAGCACAGAGGCAAGTACCTGGCCAGCAGCTACCAGGTCATTTGCAGAGCTCTGGATGCAGGTGCCTAAATTGTTTTCCTGGAGCACAGAGGTAGGCTGGGGCTGGGTCCCCTAAGTCTACACGACCGAGCAGAGTTGATCCAAGAAAGCCATGGGATTCAGAACCACCCAAAGGGCTTATTTCAGCTCGACTGTTGGGTCCCGCCCCCAGGGGTACACTGGTCGACCTTTAGCAGCGCCTCTTGGGTTGTGGGAACCCTAGATTATAGTGAGCGCAGAATCTGCTGGGGATCACGGAGGGCGGCCCAGCCAGGAGAGCTGGGAACAAATCCACAGGAGTCAACCGAACAAGGACCTGCGGCCACCATTCCCGGCAGAGGGAACGTGAGGGCGAAGCTGGATGGGGCAGAGAAGGTGGTGCTCGGGCTGGGGAGGGATGGCGGAGCTGGCAAGAAACGGGAGAATTCGGGGTGTGTGCTCTGGGGATCGAGTCAACGGGACCTGCTAAGGACGAGCAGTGGGGGCTGAGGGGTGGACGGTGACTCGGGATCTTGGCTCTAGCCTCCAGGTGACGGTGGCACCCTGTACTGAAATGGGAGACACCTGAGGAAAAGAAAGGACGGGGAAGAATCAGGGGTTCTTGGTCTTCTATTTGAGATTCGACTTGTCATCCACATGGGGGTGCCAGGCGGGTGGCTGGGGAAATGCATCCTGTGCTCTGAGGTCGGAGCCAGAGACGCCACGGGGTCGGGGAGTGTCGTTGGCCTTCCCATGGTGTTTGAAAGCGTGACTGAGACGCCATCATTGAGGGGTTGTGAGGGAAGACAGGAGGGCTCCGGTGACATTCTGAGGAGCATGAGTCGGCGAAGGTGACTGGAAGAGAAGCACCAGGGGAAAATCCAAGGTGGGGGTTCAGGACCTGGGACAGGAGAACGTTCTAGGCTGGTGGCCTGACCAACTTGCCAAATGCTGTGTCATTGCCTAATGCAAGCAGCAGAGACAGCTGCACAGAGAAGACGCCCCCGCGTGCCAAAGGCCTGACCTTGTGTTTCACGGAAGGCACGTGCACTTGGTCCTACAAGGAAGGGGGAGCTGGGAATGATTCGAATCGAGACACTGATCATGAGCCAGAGGATGGAGACCAATTAGACGGTTCTTCAGTAGCAAAGGCAACACCACAAGGGCCTAATCTAGGGCAAGAGTGGTGAAAAGGAACAGTCAAGAAGAGACCGTCGAGGTCGCTGTAGTCCCTGGACCTATAGTCACTGGACCTGTAGTCACTGTGATCTATAACGTGGAGAGGAAGAAAGAGCTTCTCTCTTCTTCTGGAAGGAGACATTCTTAACCAAGACAAGAGCTGGTGGGGCAGCAGGTGGCCCCGGTGGCAGGGTGGGGACAGGCAGAGCTGAGTCAATGAGCCTGTCATCCGTCCCTACGGCTCTCTGGGTCTCGTGCTCAGGGGAGAAGCTGGGGCCGCAGATGGGTTTTCAAGAGACACCAGTGAAGAACAGTCAGAGCCTCGGGCCGGGATGTGCTTCCCCACAGAAAGGCTGGACGGCGAGAAACGCAGAGGTTCGCTAAGCCGGAGAGCCTCCACGGGGGACACGGTAATGGGACACTTGAAGCCTTGGGTAGCTTTGTAGGATCCCGGGGATTGCCCTCATCTGGGCAGGGCCTTCGGGGTCCACTTCCAGCCTTTCTGACTCTGTGGCTGACTCTCAGAACATCTGGGTGTCGACTCCGGCTGACAAGGTCCTGCACTCGCTCACGAAGGTTGGGGGCCCCCTCGGGATAGGCGTTTCCTACCCTTACAGAGCTCTGGGCTTCTGTGATCAGAGGGGGCCCTGGTCCTGGGCTCCAGGATGACTTTAAAGGAAACATCAGCCGAAGGACCCCCACCAGCCTTAGCCCAGAGTCACAGAACAAGGAATTTCTGGGAACATAAGGTAAGATCTGAACTTGCGTCACTGCCTGGGTCTAGTCTGCCTGAGGTCATGACCCCACGGAGCGCCAGTGACACAGAATGAGTGAGCTGCCAATGCTGTTCCCTCTTTTTATTTTATTATTTTTTTAAAGATGTCATTTATTTGTTTGACAGAGATAGCACAAGCAAGAGGAGAAGGGGGCAGGCTCCTTGGAACCCCATGGGGGTTTATCCCACATGACCTGCGTTGAAGGCGGACGCTTAACAACTGAGCCACCCAGGTGCCTCATTTCCCTCTCTTTAAACGAAAAAACAGACTCCAGAAAAACCGAAGACTTCTCAGTCCCGTGTTCAGCAGGTGTTTACTGAGGCCCTGCCACCAGCCGCAGGGCTGGGCCCCGGGTGGACGGCGGTGACCCCCGGGCCGTCATGGTGCCTGTGCTCAGGGAGCTCGGAGCCTAATCCATTTTGGCGGGACACGAACTCAGTGCCTAGATGAAACCACGTACGGAAAGGCAATCAAATGTGTTAAGTGCGGACAAGCAACCCGTGTCTGGTTTTAGGCTTCCAGGATCCGTGATCCCCAGCCTGGCAGGGTCGAGACACTCAGACCTCACCAGAAAGGGGCTAGAAATCGCCTCCACAAGGTGGGCGTCCCCTGAGGCGGGGGAAGGAGGGAGGTCCTTCTCGGGGCAGGTGGGCTTTGCCAGGGTCGGCGAGGGAAGAATTCTGCTTCCATCAGGACTGAACCCCCAATCTCAAGGAGCTCGGGTCACTTGCTTACAGACCTTTCCAGAGCAGTGAGCCCTCCTGGGGCTCTTAACATCTGACTGCATCCTGGAGACTTGAGAGCCGGCCTGGAGTGATGGAGGACAGCGTTGGTCCAGCTCAGGGCCAAGCCCGCACCCCCCAGCCGGCGGCTCAGGGCTGAGCCTGGGCTGGCCAGAGGGTTGGTGGGAGGGTAGCGTGGACCCAGATCTCCCCACAAAAGTGCACCCGCCGCTGCCAGCTATACGTGGCTTTCCCAACACAAGGCTCTTTGTTCTGGCTACAGGTTGTTCCATTCCCATGTCCCGAAAACAGTGTGCTTGCTGAGGGAGCCTGAAGGAGGAGTGTCTCATGAACCCCTTGCAAAGGAAAGGAAATATCCTGGCCTTTTCCTTCATAAACTCCTTGTTATTGCAACCACTTAAAAGCATAGAGTTGAACAGAAATTGGCTGCATGAGGCCTTCCTAGAAGCTAGAGATGAAAGTAAGCTTTTAAGTAACCTCCTGCCTCCCTTCTCTGCTGTTTGCTTCGGGAGCCGGGCACCTCCATGATACGGGACAAAGGGCGCTGGCAGCAAGGACCCCATTCCCCTGGAAACCAGCGAAATCCTGCATTTCCCTAAAGTACCCCCAACCCTACCCCAGCCCCTTCCCAAAGGAGGCACCGCGTCACTGTCAGTCCAGATCAGCTTGGAAAAGCCCCACCTGATACTTCTAGAATGGTCTGACTTCAGAGCCTTTACGTGGATTCCTATCCACCGCGACACAGAGACGGAGACTTTGCCATGAAGCTAAAGGTTATCGAAAGGAAACGGAAGAGCCTGAACTCTGGAATGGAAAGACCTGGGTTCAGACCCTCTGGGACCCGGGACAACGTATGTCACATCTGGGAGCCTCTGTCTTGCAGGCTGCGAATAAGACTGACAATGGTAGCGGGACACTGACATTCACAAGGTGACCAGGAGGACCAGGGATAGTTGTGCAAATCTCGGAGCCGCTGGGAGGCTCTCAGTACAGGAGAGTTACTGTGTTTCCTCTTTATTTTGTCTTCAGACCCACCTTCGGAGGGCGATGGGACATACACCACGTTTCTTCTGCAGCGGGGTTGTTACGGCACACGGGCCAAAACAGGTGTCCCTTCCCAAAATCTTCATACGTCATGGGAGTCCTACAACTGGGGCTTCGGGACCCTTGCGTAGCTCAGTCGGTTTAAGCCTCTGCCTTCAGCTCAGGGCATGATCCTAGGGTCCAGGGATCCAGTCCTGCACTGGGCTCTCTGCTCTGCAGGCAGCCTGCTTTTCCCCCTCCCACTCTCTCTGCTTGTATTTCCTCTCTCGCTGTCTCTCTCTGTGTTAAATAAATAAAACTTTCTTAAACATAAAAATTAAAAAATAAAACTGACGTTCTGCCATGGGGAAAAGCTCAAGCAAACAGGCTTGGCTCGGCTCGCGTACCCGTGAAACACGCCCTTTCCCCCTTGGACACGAGGGAATGGACGTTTCGAGATGCTCCTCTCTCACGTGGGGGCATCCGTGGCAGTTTGGGGCGACCGTCTCACTTGTCCACAGATTCCGTGGCCCCACCCGACCTGCTCGCCTGCGGCTGAGGCCGGGAGGCTGGCTGCAGAGTCTGTGTTTCTTGCCAGGGGTCCCTGAGATCCTGCTTTGGGACAAGGCTGTAGAGATTACTAGCACAAAGATAACTGAAAAGATCTTATTTCGAAAAGGAGGAAAATGCGTTAAAGGAATTGCAAATGTGAGATACTTTGCATCTGCCCCAAATCTTTACATTGATCCATCCTTCAGTCTGTCTGTCCATCCATCCTCCAACCACCTGCTCCTTCCAGCACCTGGTCCCATCTTGAAGGTCTACAACAAGCACATCAGGCCCATGAGGCTCAGGGAGGCAGAGATGGAGAAGAGGGGTCCTCGCTGTGAAGCAGCTTATGGACCATCCAGACAGATGGACAGATGGACAAGCAGAGATGATTAGAGGCTGCTGTGGAGGGACGCGTGGAGGAGAGAACTCAAGAGAGGTAGGGGAGGACTGGGGAGGAGGGAGAGGACACCGCACGCTTGCTGAGGGTCCCATATGCACAGTTAGGGAGGCTGCCCAGAGTGGGCAATGCTTCATGTCCATGCAAATGGGAACCTACAGGCACCCAGGCAGAAGGAGACAGAATGTGTGAGGCCCAGAGTTCAGGGATCACAGTAGATTCCCAGCCTGGGGAAGCCCAGGGCATCCACCAGGGGAAGGCTGGGCTAAGGGCTTCGTTGTGCATTTACACAAGGTCTATGAATTCCTTTCAAAATAATGCAGGGGGTGGGGATTGTTTTGGGAGGGGTTTTAAAGATTTTATTCTTAAGTAATGTCTCTACCCATCACAGGACTTGAACTCACAATCCTGAGATTAAGAGTCACGTGCTCCACCAAATAAGCCAGCTAGATGCCCCCAGAATATTTTGTTTTAAGATTTTGTTTACTTATTAGAGAGAGAGAGCGCGCACAAGCAGGAAGAAGCAGCAGAGGGAGAGGGAGAAGCAGGCTCCCCACTAAGAAGGGAGCCCGACACGAGACTCGATCCCAAAACCCCAAGATCACGACCCAAGCTGAAGACAGATGCTTAACCGACTAAGCCACTTAGGTGCCCCCCAGACTAGTGTTTTATAGAATAGAATAGAATACAGTACAATACAATACAATAAAAAGATAAAATACATAAGTTGACAAAACAAGTTGCTTACATGGGAATCCAGTTATGAAATACTTTCCTAAATGGTAATAGATGTGCTTCTTTATTAACTCGCTAAGTAACAACATCTAGCAGAGGGGGTTCCCAGGACCATAGTTCCCAGATAGTAATGAGTATTAACAATTCCAGTGTATCTTGTAACAACCGCAATATAATACGAAAATGTCTATAGTTTCCATCGGTTTGTTACTCACGTTCATCATGAAAGGAAGTGCTTGCTACATTTCAGTTAGACATTAGACGTTAGTAGAAAAAGTCCTTTTCCTATTTGCAAGAGTCCCCTTGTGGGAGTTCGTGGACTCCAAGTGTACAGGCACTTAACTCACTGGTCCTGCTTAACTCAGTCCTCCCGCCCTGCCCCCTCGGCCCCTGTCGAGACACATCTGCTGGTGTTCACTGTCCTTCTGTCCATACTAGAGGGGGAGCTCCTGGCGGCCAGGAGTCTGTCTTTTCCCCTCTGGATCTCTGGAGCCGATCAGAGGCAAGTCTCTGGGCACGGCCAGTGCCCTGTAAATGTTTGTTGAATGAATGAATGACTCTTGTCACACACAGAATTTTAGACTTTGGAAAGGGTTTTGGGGGCTGGGTAGGAGTGGAAGGATGAGATTTTTCTGCAGCATTACAGCGTCTGGCCCAGATGAGGCGACGGAGCCGGATGAATCCTGAGGCTGATGCTTTCCAGATTTGGGCGGGGACCTGCCGTTCTTATCATCCACTCATTCTGCCAGTATTTCCAGAGAACCATCCAGATAGAGGGCATCATGGCAGCGGCTCTGCCTCCCACACCGATGCATGGATGTGGTCCCCCTGAGTCCGGAGTATGACCCGCAAGCAACATATCCCACCTAAGAGATTACTGGTTCTTTCTGGCAGTGATGACCACCCCATGAGAACATACCCCTGGAGAAGGTCGGCCTCCGCCCGTCCCGGGAAAAGGAGCAGAACAAGCACAAGGGGAAGAGCCCGGGGCAGAGTCCCACCTCCTACTCCATGGACGTGAAGGGCTCGGGGTGCTGCAAAATCACCACTGCCTTTAGCACAAACAGTCGTTCTGTGGGTTGGCTGCCCCTGCTGCCCTTTGCCAGGCTGTGGGAGGAAAAGCAAGGCTTATAGAAGGCTGCTCCTTCTATAAGGAATCAAAATGAGTTGGAAACTATCCCAATAAACAGGCTTTGGATTAAAAAAATAATAATACCTAAAGGAAGTTACTTGTTAACGACTCAGAAACATACATATCGTGTGTGATAAATGCTCTGAGCCGCTGGGTATGTCCCCTCCTTAAAAGATGGCGTATGATCTTACAGGAAAGACAAACACACCAATAACTAACATAGAAGGTCAAGATGGGGAGTCCCTTGGCCAGGGACAGATTACAGGGGATGTCTCCACGGGGACCAGGGCCAGCTATGGAGCAGGAAGCGATGGGCTGATTTGGGAGGGCATCACTAAAAAAGCGGTCATTGAGCTGAGCCCAGGAAGTTGGGCAGGATTTGAATAATACTAATTTTAAATGGTTTATTCCTTGCCAATAGAAAGCGATTCCAGATTGTAATTCTTTGTCTTCCTCCTTGATATTTCCTTATTAAAGGTTCAGTTCATGCTCTCATGTACTGTGAAGAGACCTTCCTTATCTGAGTTTTAGCCCATGTGCCTTCAAACCTCCAATCTGAGAAAACATGGACTTAAGAAATATAAAGCCTTTTTCTGAAAATATCAAATGTAAATTATCTTGGTGAGTTTCATCTTTTTTTTTTTTTAAGGTTTTCTTTATTTATTTGCGAGAGAGAGGGAAAGAGCATGAGCAGGAGAGTTGGGCCAGAGAGAGGGGGAAAGCAGACTCCCCACTGAGCAGGGAGCCTTTTGAGGGGCTCCATCCCAGGACCCTGGGACCATGACCTGAGCCAAAGGCAGACGCTTAACCAACTGAGCCACCCAGGCGCCCCATCTGCACAATTTTAATTTTGTAGTTTTGTTTTAGTGAAACGTTTTAAAAACTTATTAAAGACAAAGCATACCGGGGTGCCAAGGTGGCTCAGTAGCCTAAGTATCTCCCTTCGGCTCGGGTCATGATCCCCAAGTCCTGGGATCGAGCCCCACAGCAGCCTCCCTGCTCAGCAGAGTCTGCTTCTCTTTCTGCCCCCCAACCCCTGCTCATGCTTTCTCCCTCTCTCTCTCGCAAAAATTAATAAACAAAGTCTATAAAAAAAAATCTTGCAGATGTGTAAGCATCTATGATTCCCAGTTTGAGAGAATTTCTATTTCAGAAAATTATAATTAAAACAAATAGGATCTCTAATTGCCTGAGAAATAGTAGTTCCTCTTGTCTTTAACTTTAACTATAAATGGCTACAACTTATGGTAGAGACAGACTGATAGTAGAATCAAGGGAGTCTGGTTTTACTTAGTAGTTTATAATTTATATCCCACCTAACCTAATACTTCTTTAAAGAACCTGAATTTGGGGGCACCTGGGTGGCTCAGTGGGTTATAGCCTATGTCTTCAGTTCAGGTCATGATCCCAGGGTCCTGGGCTAGAGCCCCGCATCGGGCTCTCTGCTCAGTAGGGAGCCTGCTTCTCCCTCCCCCTCTGCCTGCCTCTCTGCCTACTTGTGATCTCTGTCTGTCAAATAAATAAATAAATAAATAAATTTTTTAAAAAGTTAAAAACAAAAAAAAAAAGAACCTGAATTTGAACAAGATGATTAAATACTCGGCAAAACAGCATTGTTGCAAAATTTTTTTTAATTTCATCTCTTTCTTACAGAGTATGTGGAATGTTAAAAATTTTAAAGATTACATTAAAAGATTGGTTTATGCTACCATTTTTAATATCAAAGCCATGGTAAGTAAACTCCTCACTTAAGTGAGAACTAATGTGCATTCTGTCTAATCTGCCACATAAAAAGGTATTGTCAATGTGTTTATAGCCATTGTAAAAAGTAGTGAATGGGAAATAATATTCATTTTTCCCAGTCCATCCTGTGGGTATGATTAGTGGTCTGTTTCTCTCTCTGCCTTCTCTGCTGACTGGATGCTTGAGGAAAGCTTGGAAGGCAACGGCCATATTGGATTACTTTCTGGAAGCTTTTTCGACTCCTAGTGCCTTTGGTCCTTCTGAGACCATTTTGCCAGGACCACTTGACGCAAGGCTTTGACAGTGCAACCTCTCCTTGGTCAACACACCCTTTGCTCTCCTTTCTGCTGGCTACCTTCTTGAGAGCTCTGGCTGGCACTCCCTCAGCATTGACTTTCTTGTTCTTACACCCAGATTCAACACAGCGTTCAGCTCTAATCCCTTGTTATTTGTTTTTTCGGTTTTGTATTCCTTGCAGTTGCCTCAGACTAGAATTTCTGCACCCTCCCTCCACCCCATACAAGGATGCCTGCCTCACACCCAGAGATTCTAGAACTTTCCATTTGCTCATTAATATTTGTGGTCAGGAGAGGACTCGGACCTCGAACGGATGGGGTACATGTGTAACATTTGGTAGGGTCTTTGTAGATCAACCTAAAAGAAAAAAAGGAAAGCTGCTTCCTCAAAACAAGGTTGGGATAGATGGATTCTTGTTAATTTTTTATTTCTGGTCTCATTTCATTAAAGTCATGAGAACAAAGACGATACCCTGAAAAATGTTTGGAGGAAGGGATTCTGATTTTACTGAAGTGGAAGAAAACTGTAGAACTAGTTGCTTGCCAGACCCCAGCGCTGTCACAGAAGAGTTAGGTTCTTTCCCTACCTGCCGTATAACCAAACCAGTATTTGGCAGCAAGGTGGTAATTTATTCAGTGGCAACTGTACAGAGAAGGGGAGCTCATGCTCTCAAGAAGGTCTCATGGTCAGTGTTTAAAGTGCTAAGGGTAATTAAGGGGCTGGTAAGCAAGCTGACACAGGAGGGTTTTGAGGGATGGGGAGGAGGCTTCTGAGAATCAGACTGCCACCTCTTTTCTTCCCTTGAATGGGCACAGTCCAATCTTGCACTGGTAGGTGTGATTTTGTTATTACAATTAGAGTTCATGATCTTGAGGTCAGGTGGAGGATTGGCACTGCATCTAAACCGAATCAAACTGTTCAGAAACTGGGTTATGAAGGCTCCTTTGGAGTTCCTTAGCAAGACTCTGGTGACAACCCCTTCCCTGCTCCCTCCACAAGAGTCGGGCGGGCTCAGTTGTCTTGAGTGTCTCACACTGTGTCCGCAGTAAATCTCAGGGCTCTCATTCATTCGTTCCCCCATGCTTTCACCAAGTTGAACCATGCCCCAGATACTGCACTGGCCCTGGGGGAACACGGGGTGACTGCCACCATCTAGTGGGACCTGTGTAAGGAGGGAGAAAGGGCAGGAGGCTGTGGGAACACAGACAGCACCTCTTAAGCCAGAACAGGAGGTCAGGAATGGGCTTCTTGGAAAAGACAATATTATCCCCATTATACGGATGAGCGAGAGCAGTGAGGGGGAAGGCATCCTATCCAAGGAACCAGCAGGTGTGTAGTTTGGGATGTAAGAAACCCCACGGGGTATCAGTGGTGCTCTAGATGGGATCATCAAGGACTGAACCCCAGAATCTCCATAGTAGAGAGCATGCCCAGAACTGAAGCAGCCACACTTGCTGTGGGGGTTAAATCCCACCTCCATCTGCAGGGACCTCCCGGCACAGCCCCCCAGGGTGGCTCTAGGTCCCTTTGTTGTTTGCTGCTGGGGATGGGGGAGACATTCTTTTTTTTTTTTTTCCAATTTATTTATTTTCAGAAAAACAGTATTCATTATTTTTTCACCACACCCAGTGCTCCATGCAAGCTGTGCCCTCTATAATACCCACCACCTGGTACCCCAACCTCCCACTCCCCCGCCACTTCAAACCCCTCAGATTGTTTTTCAGAGTCCATAGTCTCTCATGGTTCACCTCCCCTTCCAATTTACCCCAAAGCACATACCCTCCCCAATGTCCATAACCCTACCCCCCTTCTCCCAACCCCCCTCCCCCCAGCAACCCACAGTTTGTTTCGTGAGATTAAGAGTCCCTTATGGTTTGTCTCCCTCCCTATCCCATCTTGTTTCATGGATTCTTCTCCTACCCACTTAAGCCCCCATGTTGCATCACCACTCCCTCATATTAGGGAGATCGTATGATAGTTGTCTTTCTCCGCTTGACTTATTTCGCTAAGCATGATACGCTCTAGTTCCATCCATGTTGTCGCAAATGGCAAGATTTCGTTTCTTTTGATGGCTGCATAGTATTCCATTGTGTATATATACCACATCTTCTTGATCCATTCATCTGTTGATGGACATCTAGGCTCTTTCCATAGTTTGGCTATTGTGGACATTACTGCTATAAACATTCGGGTGCACGTGCCCCTTTGGATCACTACGTTTGTATCTTTAGGGTAAATATCCAGTAGTGCAATTGCTGGGTCATAGGGCAGTTCTATTTTCAACATTTTGAGGAACCTCCATGCTGTTTTCCAGAGGGGTTGCACCAGCTTGCATTCCCACCAACAGTGTAGGAGGGTTGGGGGAGACATTCTTAACTGCCACAGGCTCTCAGCTTCCACAAACAGCGTGGCCTTATCTCTTTTTACAAGTGGAGAGAAGCAGGCACAGAGCCACACTCCCAGCGCCACCATGGCTTCCCCTCCAGGACAAAATGATCTCCAATTCCCTTCCACATTTCCATAAAAACCAAACCTGTCAGACGGGCCCCAAGCACCTTCTGGAAAGGTGGGCAAGGAGGATCTCTTAAGGGAGAGTTTGTAGATCTAGACTAACATAAAGAAGTTTTGGAGTCTCTACACTCAGGGCCAAAATATGGAGAGTGTGCATTCACGGAGTGCCAACTGTATGCCTCGCATGTGTGGTACAAGGTTCTTTACCGGTGACTGGTGTTAAAGCGGACCCACAGAGGGATACTGCTTGGGGGGAGGGTGTTCTTTCGTTGACCTGCGTGTTCTCCCCTGGGTTGTGGCTCAGGGTGGGCTTTCCTGCTGTGATCCCTACACAGACCTTTGGACGTCTGGCCCCATGCCAAGCTGCTGGATTTCCAACCTCCAGCAATGATACCAACGTCACTTAAAACAATCTCCCATCTATTAAGCAGGCACAATCTTTTTCTTTTTTTTTTTTTAATAGAATAAAGCACAATGCTGGCAGGGCTTTAAGGAAATGAGCACAGGCATACCCGGCTGGCGGCTCTCTAGAGTGCTGCTTCTCTTCCTTGAGAAAAATTGGACAATATGTAACAAGAGCCACGGAACTGTTTGACCCAGTAATTCCCCTTTTGGGAAAATGCTACAAGAAAATAATGCCTAAGAAAAAACCCTAATATGTACAATATATACACAGCCGTTGCAATTTAATACGGTGTAAAACTGGAAAGGAGCCAGACACACAGAAAAGGGGAAATGACAGCAAATCGTACAGTGATATGAAGTACTCCGCGGCCATTAATAAGTACATGGGCTATGTCACTGCATGAATTCAGATCTGAAAATTTCAGCAATGATAGAAGGCGAAAGCCCCGTGCACATGCTGAATGTAATTAAATCCTTTCAAGTACGTCAGTATTCTCCGGACATTACAAGGTAACCTAGAAGGAAATACATTCCATTGAAATGCTCACTGGGTTCTTTCTCTGTGTAGTTATTTGAGTTCATCATTTAAAAGACACATTTTATTTTATTATTATTTTTTAAAGATTGTATTTATTTATTTGAGAGGGAGAGAAGAAGCACAAGCAGGGAGAGAGGCAGAGGCCGAGGGAGAAGCAGACTCCCCACTGAGCAGGGATCCCGATGTGGGGCTCCATCTAGGACTCCCGGATCACGACCTGAGGTGAAGGCAGATGCGTAACCAACTGAGTCACCCAGGTGCCCCCTGAAAAACATGTTTTTAAAAAGGCAGATGTGGTGCACCTCTTTAGAAGGAAAACAATCCACACCTCTGGAGCAAGGGAGCCCTTCAGCCACGGCCATGACCGCGCTGTGAGATCATCAGGCTGCCCTTGGTGAGGCCGCGTGATCTCTGGCTCGCGTGTCGTGCTTGCACACCTGCCTCAGACAGAATAGACACAGCTCTTTTCTCCGAGGGCTACAGGACAGCCCAGGGCCAGGCACACCATGGATTTCATTTCTGCTCCACAGGGCACTGGCAGGGGGAGGCTGAGAATTTCCAGTTTACTTTAGAATGCCAACACGTCCTCCTGTCCTCCAGGACCATCGTTCTGGCTGGGCTGGCATTTGCTGCTCCACAGTGTGTAGAAGTTACACACAAGGAAGCGAATGAGCAACAAGCCGATATGTAGGCTGTGTCGGGTCTAATAACTAAGAAGCATATGGGCTCTAATCCTGGTGCAAACTGGGGCTTTCAGGAAATAGTCCCCATCAATTCTCTTTTTCTCATTGTATTACTGTTAAATTCCAATCCAAAGACCACTTTTGTGGCAACAGCTTTATTAAGATATAATTCATACGCCCTACAATTCCTCCATTTAAAATATACAGTTCAGTGGTTTCTAATATAGTCAGAGTTGTGAAATTATTACCACGATCAATCTTAAAACATCGTTATCACCCCAAAAAGAGACCTCACGCTCGTTAGCCATCACTCCTAAGCTCCCCCACAACCGGTCACCCCTAGAAGTAGACGACCACTAGTACACATTCTGTCTCTATAAATTGCCAATCCTGAATATTTCCTGTAAATGGATTCATACAGTATGTGGTTGTTAGTTTCTGGTTTCTTTCACTTAGCGTAATGTTTTCAATTTTCAGCTACGTTCTAGCACGCAATAGTTCTTCACTTCCTTTTCATGGCCAAATAACATTGTGTAAAGAGATCACATCTTACCTGTCCATTCACCGGTTCTTGAGTGTTTGGGTATTTCTACATTTTGGCTATTATTAATAATGCTGCTATGAACATTCGTGGCTGGAGACGGCAGTGATGGCTACAGACAGCGCTCTGATAGCTAGAGACGGCGCTCTGATGGCTAGAGAGCAGGCTGGCTTCCGAGACTGGATGCTATAGAAATGGATTGGCTTCCTGGGCTGGTGGCTGAAGATTGGGGCTCAGCGTTCTATTTTAATGTACGGTCTGGCTGTTGTCCATTTGTGTATTCACTCTCTCAGGCCCGACCTAGAAACCTATAATATCCATATGGCACACTGGGGTAAGAAAAGGCATCTGCGGGCGCCTGGGTGGCTCAGTGGGTTAAGCCGCTGCCTTCGGCTCAGGTCATGATCTCAGGGTCCTGGGATCGAGTCCCGCATCGGGCTCTCTGCTCGGCAGGGAGCCTGCTTCCTCCTCTGTCTCTCTGCCTACTTGTGATCTCTCTCTGTCAAATAAATAAATAAAATCTTTAAAAAAAAAAAAAAAAAAGACAACAAGAGAACACCAAAGCACAACCTAATTTCTTTAAAAAAAAAAAAAAAAAAAGAAAAGGCATCTGCTCAGATTGGAGGCCTCGTGTCCCACCTGTAGCCCCCAGGGCTGCTGGAAACCTTGTTGGTGCGTCTAATGCAGGCGCAGGACCCAGGGTGCCACAGGTCTACTCAGCGCCCCCAAGCCTCAGCTTAGAGCCACGCAGAGATCATCACTCGAGGGAATAACATATGCACAGCCTCTACTGCAAACGAGGCATTCGATGCTGGTTAGGTGTGTGGCTACATCCCCTTCAGTTTAATTCATGCCCGAATTGATCCTCGGTGTGAGAAAGAATGGTCACGGAGACCGTCAGCAGCTCACACACCATGAATCAACTGGTCAATCAGAACTTCAGGGCTCTGAGCCTAAGAAGCGCAAACCAGGAGTCCACAGACTGAGATGGCGTGCTTGGTTCAGCTTTCTCGGGATCTCTCTGAAATCAAGACATTTTATATTGCAGAGAATTCACACTCTAGGGGCGCCTGGGTGGCTCCATTGGTAAAGCCTCTGCCTTCAGCTCGGGTCATGATCTCAGGGTCCTGGGATGGAGTCCCACATCGGGCTCTCTGCTCAGCAGGGAGCCTGCTTCCCCCTCTCCCTCTGTGATCTCTCTTGCTTTCGCTCTCTCTCAAATAAATAACATAAAATCTTTTAAAAATAAAATAAAATTGCAGAGAATCCATATTAAAAATTGTTTTTCTGGCCTCTGTTGGAGATCCAGAAGGCTTTGTGGGGGCAGGGCGCTACCCTGTCCCGCGGCTGCCACCCGCTGTGTGTGTGTCCATACGTGCGGACAACTTCCCACACTTTCTGCTGCTGCCCCTTGTCTGATCCAAACCCTTCCAACCCCGTCCACTGTGCTCTTTATTTCTGCCAGAAAAGCTTTCATTCATACTTAATCATTCTACTTAAGTCTTATCAATGAATGCCTTCTTATGCCTATTCTATTTTGCCAGTAGCTTTATTTTCTATCAAAATAAATACAAAGAATAAGTATTTTACAGCCTTAGTCCATCTGTCCCAATAGTTCTGCTTTGGATAGTTGTCTCACGTTTTGGTCTTTCTTTTATGATGTTCTGCTCCTGGAGAGCCTAAAGCTCAGGTGCTCTTGGCACGGCCGTTACTCTGTGGATCATGCCCGTTAGGGTTGAAGGTCAGGTCCTAGCTGGTTGCCTCTTGGGAGGCAAAGAAGGAGATGGGATGAGCCCCAGGGCAGAGAGTCACAAGCCCCGCAGACCTGTGGTTAGCCATATTTATCTGTAGGTGTAAAGAGTATTCCTACACATTTAGAATGAAAGCCAAGTGGATCTGTATTGATTTTCTTACACCTGACCCATTATACTCCTTCATGCTACCTGCCTGATCCCTACGAGAATCTTGGTTTGTCACCTCCCTGTCAACGATTGTGTGGGCTTGACCCAGAGGCTGGTGCCAATCAAGGACAGTTAAAAGGGATTGTGTGAGCTTACAGCCTCTGCTGATTGGTGTGGATCCCTGGGCAAGGGGAGATAAAGGAGGAGTAACTTGCAGAGCAGAGCAGAAGCCCTCATGTCAGACAAGATTGGCCTTGGTAATTATTCATTTGTTGGAAACAGTCCCAAAGTGAAGAATCAAGAGAAATGATACACATTCACCAACATCAGATCATTTCCTCTCTTGCTGTGGAAGTTTCTCAACTTCCTCTCACTTTGAGACTGCTTGAGACTTTGACACCCAGGACTCACCGTACTTCTCCTTGTGGCCACCTCAGGGCCTTTGCACTTGCAATTCCCTCTGCCTGGGATTCCCTGGAGATATTCTGATAAGTTTTAAAGAAACGCCAAAAGGAGTCGAAGACCAGGTCTTGATGAGAGGTTGTCTAAGGAACAGATTATCTACTGAGACACTAAATGAAGGGCAGGGCTATGCCTGGAGCACCTAGGAACCCCCACTGAACCCCAGAGTTATACTCAGCACTGGAACCTTCAGCCAGGAGGCAGACTCAGTGTGAGGAAAAGCTCTCATGCTGCCATGGTCTCGGGCCAGGGAATGTCAGAGCCTTGAGACACCTGTCGCCACGGTGACTCCAGGCCCTGGCTTTGGCCGTGGAAGCAAATGCAGTTAAACCCATTCTCTCAAAGCCAAGATGTGGCATTTTTTTCTTTGTTGTGATGGGACAGAAGTCCGGGGTTGAAGACACAGAAAAGAGCAAAATTGTTTTTGGGCTTGAAAAATGAAGCCTGCATGCCCTTCCTCTTTTCATGTTATCAGGAGAGACACACAAGTCACACCTGACCACGCTTGGGCCTTTATTATATTTATATGTGGGCAAACTCTCCATTCTTTCATGCAGAGCCTAACACTGGATGTCATCAGCCTTTTCTTCAATCTCTCTCTCTCTCTCTGTGTCTCTCTCTTTTCCTGTCTCTGGTTGTTATTTGGTTTTTCATAGTACAAAGTAATATAGCATCATCTTTTTTTAATGTAGAATCTATGAATGAAAGAATGAATAAATGGATGAATGAATGAATGAAAACAAAGTAAAGTCATCTGTAATCTTACCACAGATGAAGAGCCATTGTGAACACTTCCAGGTGCCCTCTCACAAATACTTTTTTAGGGGACGCCTGGGTGGCTCAGTGGGTTAAGCCTCTGCCTTCAGCTCAAGTCATGATCTTGGGGTCCTGGGATTGAGCCCCACATCGGGCTTTCTGCTTGGCGGGAAGCCCGCTTCCCCCCACCCCAACCTCCCTGTCTCTCTGCCTGCTTGTGATCTCTCTCTCTCTGTCAAATAAATAAATAAAAATCTTAAAAAGAAAACAATTACTTTTTTATGCCTGGGTACACACATACATGGTTTTCTTACCAAGAAAAAAAAAAGGGGGGGACAAGAACACATTGTTTTTTCTGCTCTGTTGTCCTCATGCCCCTGTGTCTGCCTGGGTATCTTGCTATGGTCCTGGATTAGCTGGCTGAGCCCCGAATCCAGAGACAAACGTTCTCAGAGAAGGAGAGACATGAAGGAGTAACACATGTTTGAGGGCTGTGCCTATAAGCCAAGGGACACCACTGCTAGTGGCCAACAGAAGCTGGGAGAGGGGCTTGGAACAGGTTCTCCCATGGAGCCTCCAGAAGGAACCAACCCCATGAGGACACGGGGATGTTAGACTTCTGGCCTTCGCAGCATGTCATGGCGGCCACAGGAAACCACGCACCCCTGCAGACACGCTGTCTGCTCTTCCCGGCCTCCCATCTGCGTGTTCCCTGTAGGGACACCACCCACGACGCCCATTATCTTTGCTGTTGGCTTTAGCTGAGTCACCAGCAGCCAGAGGTGGAGAGCAGAGAGAAAGGAAAGTCTTTATTTTCCTGGGTCTATTCTTCAAGTCTCTTGGGCTGGCCTTGTTCTGGCCCATGGCTCATTGCTCCCTGCAGGGCTCCCCACCTATTCTGGTCACCCCTCCCTCCATGTCCCTCGGGGGGATGAAAAAGGTTGGGACCAGCTCGGCTTGCCTCGAGTTCCTGCACTGGCCTTGTGGTTCCCGTCTAGCTCATGTGGTTTTGCCATTAAAAAAACGTATGTATAATCATGAATTAATTGAATGAATCCTTCATTATTATGCATTTCGGTGGCTCTAGTTTTTTGCTCTTAGAAAAAAAAAGTCTTGGGGCACCTGGGTGGCTCAGTGGGTTAAGCCACTGCCTTCGGCTCAGGTCATGATCTCAGGGTCCTGGGATGGAGTCCCACATCGGGCTCTCTGCTCAGCGGGGAGCCTGCTTCTCCCCCGCCCCCTTCTCTCTGCCTGCCTTGCCTATTTGTGATCCCTGTCTGTCAAATAATCAAATACAATCTTAAAATTAAAAAAAAAGAAAGAAAAAAAAGTCTTGGTGAGCATCCTCGTAGCCAAATCCTTTGACACAGACATGAGATCGATTTCTAGACATTTATTTGAAGAAATACTTTTAAGTTATTGACACTTTATTTAATATTCTATCTAATATTAGTGATAATTGATTAGCATTTAATATTAATTCTTCATTAATGATTTAATTCTTTGACACATGGCCCAAAACTGCTTTCCAGCAATGTTGTATCAACTTACACTCCCACCAGGGGCAGAGGAGAATTTACCTATTTCCTAGAGCCTGCTCTATTCAACCTTGTTCGATGAATAATGAAACCCCAAGATCGAGGGGTCCCAGATCTGCCGCCAAATGCAGAGCTGTGCGGTGTGAACGTGAGGACAAAAGAAAGTAGCTTTCAGAGCGGTGACCGGAGCTTCCTGGAGCGGAAAAGCATCTTAAATAAGAGAAGAAGAGAGCTCCATCTACTACAAAGTTATCAGGAGCTTGTCTGGAATAGTCTGCAATGAATGGTTTAGGTCAATGAGAGGGTGATTCCAATTAAGGAATTTTAGTAGAGAGGGGAAGGCAGCTGCCGGCTTGAGAAAGTGAATGACCGTTATTGTCTGAGATTAAAGCTGAAACCCTTCAAATAGAGAATGCTTTGTTTGGAGGAGCTGATTAAGAGCTCGTCTGCACATGGACATCGGTTGTAGGGAGGGCTGTTTGACTTTAGAGCTGGTGATTTACTCTACGACTCTGACCTTATCTTGAGTAAGTTATGATATTTTTCTGGGTCTCAGCCATGAGATCTCTCATTGGGCTGACCTCATTGTGATAAAATAATCAGAGTTCAGGTTCATCATTGCCATCTCTCCAGGCGTACCCAGGAAAAAAAATAAACAAGCAACCGAGTGAGCTCGGATAGAATCTCATTAGGAGACCTTCACGCAGTGAGATTGGGGAAGGCAACTACGGTGAACGGAGAGTCCATAACCCACTCTGAAATGATAGAGGGGGTGTGTCTCCAAGCCACCGTGGGACCTGGGAAGCTGTTTAAAATCCCAGTGCAGCAATCTGTTTGTCCACCAAGTCCAAGTCCTGTACTCAGGGAACGTAGCATGTACTTGAGACCTACATGAGATCAAGTCATAGAGAAAAGATGCTGACAATAAAACCCACCCCCTTAATGACCACCCCCACCCTCAGATGTGGGTCTACCTTGAGTGAACACGACCCATGGCTCTTCTCATGTCAACTTCCCCTCTTCAATATTCAAGTGTGTATCTTCCTGGACCAATTTTTTGGTCTTCCTGTCTTCCTCGTTTCCTCCCTCTCTCCCTCCCTCCCTCTCTCCCTTCCCTCCTTCCCTCTCCTCGTTCCCCTCCTTCCTTCTTTCCCCCCTTCTCTCTTATCTTTCATAGGCAAACAAAAGTTCATCAAGATCGTTCTAAGCCCCAAGCACCATTCTGGGGCTGAGGCACTAGAATGGCCAAAGGACGTGGTCTACCGCTCTGCCCTTTTCCAGCGGCCGTGTCCAGTAGCCGTTCTCCTGGGGAAACCAGAGGAAAACCCTGCTGGAGCCCAGCTGGCACCCCAGCCGCCCCCTGGATTGGTTCCTGCCTTCCTCTACATCACCTCTCCCTTTTCCCCACCTGGATCTGAGCGATGGACCACTGGAGCCCGGAAGGGGACAACGGAGGAGCACCAGCACACGTGGGAGGGATCTGCGGCAGTTTCAGCCTGAAGAATGCCTGCAGTGGAGAGAGAGAGGGCACTTTTTCCCAAAACACTGATGTTTGCGTAGCAATAATAAGGGCAAGTGGGGCTGACCATTTATAGCCCAAGAAAATGAAATGATTTATGGCTACCCCTGCGATCGATCATTATTCCCCCCGAAAGCAACAAATTGGCGAGAAGCGAAAGGAGCAAGAGGATGACAGAGAGAACGAGCAGCTCTCCCGGCCCCCACCCCCACCCCCCTTCACCGGCCTCCCTGCAGGCGCCCTAGTATTCGCACCAGGCTCCTGAGAGCACGGGGGCTGGACTCTGCCCACGTGAAGGCGGAACTCTAGCTTCTCCTGGCCTCCTCCACTCTCAAGAAATAACACCAAGTTGTCTCCCTACCAGTGCGTCTTTCCACCCATTTATTCACTCAGCCCAGCGTGGTATCTAAGAACAGGAGCTCAGGAGTCTAACCCCCTGGGTTCAGAGCCTCATCCCAATGCTGACCAGCCGGACGACTGTCCCTGCAGTGTCACTCAGACTTGCTGTGCTTTACTTATCTCTCTGTAAAATGGGCTGATTAAGAGTCCCCGCTCCATAAGGCTTCGGGGAGGACCCAGAGATAAGGCACATAAAGGACTTAAGAATAGTGCCTGGTACATGGTACCTAATGTGACTTACTAGTTCAGAAATGTTCATCAAGCACCTAGCAGGAGCATCTCAGCTACTGGAAGACAGATGAGAAAAAGACACGAGGTGACCAGTGCAGCCATCGGAGCTGGGGGGACCAAATCAGTCAGGGATCGAGGAAGAAGCTCAAGGAAGACTTCCCTAGGCTGAGGCGGGTCGCGGGGCAGGGGGGTGGGGGGCGGTGACACGAACTCTCTACTGAATTCCTAATGACAAATAAGATTTTCCTAGAGGAAGGGGCACCTGGGTGGCTCAGTTGGTTAAGCAGTTGCCTTCCGCTCAGGTCTTGATCCCAGGGTCCTGGGATGGAGCCCCGCATCAGACTCTCTGCTCAGCGGGGAGTCTGCTTCTCCCCGCCCCTCCCCCACCCAGCTCATGCTCACGCGCTCTCCCTCTCTGAAACAAATAAAATCTTTAAAAAAAAATTTCACCAAACATTAAAAAAAAAAAAAAAAGAAGTGTTTACTAGAGGAAGCAGGTGTGGATAGCAGAAGGGAGAGAATTGCAGAGAATAAGAGACATTTGCTGGTCATTCTGTATGGTGAGAGCAGATCATGGGAAACTCCTGGGGACAGAGAGGCTGCCACCCAACCATGAAGGGTCTTTTCTGTCATCCTAAGGAATTTAAACTTCATCCTAAAAGCCAAGGGGAGGGGGCGCCTGGGTGGCTCAGTGGGTTAAGCCTCTGCCTTCGGCTCAGGTCATGGTCTCAGGGTCCTGGGATCGAGCCTCACATCGGGCTCTCTGCTCAGCGGGGAGCCTGTTTCCCCCTCTCTCTCTGCCTGCCTCTCTGCCTACTTGTAATCTCTCTCTGTCAAATAAATAAATAAAATCTTAAAAAAAAAAAAAAGCCAAGGGGAAGCTCTGAAGGACTTTAAACCAGCCGACCCACGGAAGGGTTCATGAACCAACCTCCCACCATCCGCCTCATCTTTATAGTATATCCAAAAGAAAACTCATTTGTTTGTTTGTTTTTTCCTTTTGTCATCTCAGAGATATTTCTAGTAATGATTTTCTGGGTCTTGAATTGTGGTCGAGTCTTCCTGAAGCAATAGGTATGATTTCAAATGGGCCACTGGCCAGATAATAAATGCTTGCTCCGGCCAGATGTTTTCCCCATTTCTCTTCTCGTTTTGTGCAATCATTTCTGAAAAGGGCCCGCCAATTGTATTTCTTCATCTGAGGTCCCTGATGTGGATGGACACACGGGAAGGCATTTTGCAGCCTTCAGGGCAAACCACTTGGCTGAGCTGTCAAGTCAGGGCGAGCATAATCAGCAGATTTATTTGAGGAAATGTATTTCTGGTACTAAATGGCCGTTCTAAATGGGGCCATTATCTGGCCTTTTCGCTGTTGCTATAAATGTCCCTCCAGAACGTGGATATCCACAATAAGTTCATCAAGCTTCCTGGACATGACTTTGAGACCCTATTTAGGCTGGTTCCCGTCAATGCACACACATGTTCTTGGGTAATGTGGGTCGTGTTTCGTGAACGCGTAGGCGCAAACTCCACGCCAGGTGCCAGGTGCTCTAGTAAATGTTTTCAAGGCAATCCGAGACAGAAAGAGGGGAAATAGCAGAGATTTGTTGTATAGCCAGTGGCACCTAGTGAGGCTCTAAATTATTCTCAGCTTGGAATAAAGCAAGGAAAAATTACAGCTATACAACCTGGGGCCACTTTGAAGAGTACTCTCTCTCTCCTGGACCTGGGGGTCCCTCTCCCTTGAATTCTGAGACAGAAAGCCCAGCTGAGGGGGCAACTCACAAGGGGCCAAGTGCAAGGAACCAGAGGCTGAACCGTCCCTGAAGGCCGTGGGTAGCCGTCAAAACCATCATCAAAATGGAAAGTCTTCTCTTCCATGATTCCTGACCACTTTGCAAAGACACTCTTGAGACACAGCTTCTTTGGGATTTCATACGAAATGTCTGTGCCAAACCCCCAAAATACCTTTTCCACACATTCTGATTTTGCTTCCCTGCCTCAAAAGCTTGTGCAACAGACCTGGGAACAGATTCTTAAAGAATGCTCTGGGTTTTATTGACTTGAAAATCTAATTGTGTGCGGACAGGGATGAGCCCGTGGATACAGCAAATATCCATGTAGCTAGGTGCCTCTGACGCCTGACATCTATCTATATTCAAACGAGGAGAGGAAATTACTCTCTAAAAAAATTAAAATTAACCGAGATGTTTCACATTCTAGGAAGAAAAGCACAACTCATTGTAGGTGAGTATGCTTAAGAAAACATGTATGTGGGCTTTTTGGTGATAAGGCATAAAGCCCCCAGGGCCGTCTGTATGGGTTGCGATTGGCAGGGGAGGGCAGAGAGTAAGAGAGAACGAAATCGTTCTGCTTCATAAATTAAGGGGGATGTCAGCAATTCTGGAGGAAAAAAGCCCTGTGGGCTTGGAAGATGGAGAAAAGAGCTGATGTGGGAGAGAAAGGTCTAGAACAGAGGAGGCGGCCGAGGAAACACGACAGCAGGCACAGACACAATGAAAGGGACAGCCAGGGAGAAGGACCCCGTGGCAGGAATGGCAGAGGGATGGGACGCAGGGGCTGTGATGTCTCTAAACCCGGGGGCGTCATCAGAAATCTTGTCAAGGCCACGAACATCCTATAGCCAGAACATGTCGTAGGCTCTTGAGTGAGTGTTTGGATATTTACCAAAAAAAAAAAAAAAAAAAGGCGATTACAGAAGACTGGGGGACCTGGAAGCTTCCAGGAAGGTGACACTGGCTGCAATGATGCGTTGTTGCGTCGGGATCAAAAGGATCCGTTTCATCACTTCCAGATTTGCCGTTCTGAGTCTTCATTGGGCACCAAGTCAACTTACAGCCTGTGAGGGGCTTTTATTTCTTTGGCTTTTTTTAAAATTGCTTTTCAGGGTCCTTTTGTTTGCTACAAAGGAGAGAGCCTCTAGCAGACACAATTCCTTCTTTTTAATTCCTTCCATTAATGAGGTGCTAGTTTCTTCTGTTCTCTAATTGAAGCCATTTTTCCTCCTTTCAGGAGAGCAACACATAATTGGCCCATATATGGAGAAAGGCCAAATGGGAATGCACAGTTACATTGTTTTCAGAACGGAAGTGCTTTTATTGGCTTTTCGCACTATAAAAGGAATTTTTTTAAAGAAAACTTGTTTAAGTCAGCCAACACAGAAATCTAAAGAGGAAAATAAAAAACACCTGACTTCCGACCTCTCGGCTTTTTGATGTTAGAAAAATTCCTCAGTGGATGGTGCGTGGCTGTGTCATCGGCTTTGTCTTCCCATGGCTCTGTGTTGTGAATATCTTTCCAGGTCAATAAATATGGAACATTATTTTTTTCCCCTTTATCTCTTTTTTTTTTAATTTTTATTTATTTGTTGGAGCATCGTTTTTTGTTGTTTCTTTTTAAACATGATGCTTTTTTTTTTTTAAGATTTTATTTATCTATTTGACAGAGAGAGATCACAAGTAGGCAGAGAGGCAGGCAGAGAGAGAGGGAGAAGCAGGCTCCCCAACGAGCAGAGAGCCCGATGCGGGGCTCGATCCCAGGACCCTGCGATCACGACCCGAGCCAAAGGCAGAGGCTTTAACCCACTGAGCCACCCAGGCACCCCTGGAGCATCGTTTTAATGGTTGCATAGTATTCTGTTGAATAGATGGCTTTAATTTATCTAGCCAGTCTCTCATTTTTAGACGTTGTAGAAGCCGTGAAGAGATAAATGGACTTTTGCCAACATTTTTGCACACTCGTCTGTTTCCTGGGGATACATCTTAGAAATGGGGAGTTTCCAAGCTTCCTTAATATAGGTATTGGGCGCCTACTAACACACATCTCTCTTGACACCAGGAGTAGAACAATCAAGACAGATACCATCCCTCCCACAGCGTTGTTAGTCTGGTAGAGAATTTAGGTATTTAATAAACAGAGAGTGCAAAGAAAGTGTGAGGAGTGTTTTCGTGAGGAAAGTACAGAGCATTTTGGCTCAAAGGACGTGTGGTTTTTAAAAAAGGTTCTTGTGCAGCCTCGATACTTCCTAAGAAACCTGGGGTTAATGGGTCCTCCCTCCAGCAAGCTTGCAAGCCCCTGTGAGCCCACACCCTTCTTAATCTTTGCCAATCCAAGGGCCAAACCGCTTCTCGCTTCTGGTTGTCAGGTTCACAGCAATTAACACGGTGTATTCTCAGGTTTCCGGTTACTTTTCTATTGTCCAATCCGTGTGTAAGAAGACACTTAGCAATGCTCCCTTCGTGTGCATACAGTTTCGAAACACTAATTGCTCAATTTTGCAAAGGTCTGCTTAAGTTTCCTACCTCCAGCCAACCGCCGCAAGCTGAAGTCGGCCCCTTGTATAGACTGTCTTTGGCCCAAACTTCCCCATCTTCACCGTGCTCCGGGCCCACGCCACCTTCAGCTTCTTTCCATCTGGGTGTCTATGCGGGGGCTGCCCCCACCCTACTTTCCCCGAATAACACCCATCCCTGCTCCAAAGGAGGGCTTCTTACGAATGCATCCTTGTTTCTCTTTCTGCCCTTCCATGCAGAAGGCTTTGGGTGGATGGAGAGAGGGAATGAACAGGGGGAAGGATTTACCTAATGGTCTTGTCTAAAAGAGCCAGAGGACATCGGGAAATCCCATAACAGGCTTATTTAACTATTTGCTGGGCCATCAGTCATTTCAGGTCTGTAAATCAGTCTGAGAAACAAAGTGCCATTTACTTATCCGCTCAGTTCTTGGTTAGTAAGCTCCTCGGGTGTGCAAAGCCTCCTGTCGGAGGGGGAAAGGAGTGCCTGTCATTACACGAAGATCGTAAATTACTGCGTATTTCAGTTATTCTCTCATTAGCAGATCTGTAGCCCGGATAAGTCATCGCCCAGTGGGAGGGATTGGGAATCCCTCTCTTCAGGGTGAATCCCTCCCGTGGAAAACCAGCCCTGAGTGACAGAACACGCAGGGACTGGGGTCATCCTCAGTCTCCAGGGGGAGACCAGCTCTTGGGTGCCCTACAATTAAGATGTCACCCATCACGGGAGGATCAGAAATCGGTCTTTTGGAAATCAGATGCTGTATGCTACTGGTATCTTGATGGCTGTATTCTTTTGGCTCTCCTTTATCACTGACCTTTCAAAAAGGCCCGTTTGTCTCCTCCAAACGAAGAGACACCAGGAAAAGAAAGTTTTGTATGTGCTCAGGCTAGGTTTTTCTTTAGGGGTGGGGTGGGGGGGTGGGAGGTGGAGGGGCTCCCCCCCCCCGGGGGGGGCATCAGCAGGGGAATCAAAGCCTGGGGACTGCAGGGGGATTTCGTCTTTCTCCACATCAGGATATTTTCCCACTTTTTCTTCTTTTCTTCCTCCTCTTCCTTGGTATCCCTTCTCCTCCTCTCTTACCCCTACCACAGTGGGAAGCTGAGAAGTGGACACCCCTCCCGAGACCTCCCCCAGAAGGTATGCAGATCACTAAGGGTTCCCCTAAACACACCCCCGCCCCCCATGCGGGGGCTGGGGGGAGGGGGCGCTGCCACCAAAGGGAGCCGCTCTCTGAGCGAGCACAGGGACCTCTGACTCTGGTGTTTTGCTTTTTGACCTCAGCTTCTCCTAAATGTTTACACTCCAATGGGAGAATGATAGCATCCTTTGATTTCACAGTAGTACAACTCCGGGGTCTCAGTGCACGAGAAATCCTTAGTGGATCCGGCCCAGAGAGAAAACAGACAGGCGGCTCTAAGCAGACCCCTGACCTGGACCACTGAGTGGCATCCCAAGGGCAGTGTCTCGTTTTAATTAATCTCACTATAAATCCTGTATTCGTTTATTTTCCTTGTTTTTGTAAGTGAATTGCTCACGGACAATTGGTTTATTTGGACTCTCACATCGCGTCCTGCAGGAACCACGAGCTGGGGACAGTTCAATGCAAAGATAAAACTGCCTCCGGAGTGAGTGGTCGCTAAGGGTTCTGCGCCGAGAGCCCCGGGGTGGGGGAGGGGACACAGCTCCGGGTGTTGGAGTTGGCCCGGAAGTATTGGAAACAAATTGTGGGGATTTGGAAAAAAGAGCCCATCCTGCGCAGGCGATCATAGCTCGACAATCCTCATTCTTTGTTTATTTACTTTTATTTTTAGTCTTTAAAAACCGCTCCCACCGTTTACCCCTCCGGGCGCAGGGACCGTAGCAGCAGGGTGACACCCCAGAGCAGCGGAGAACCAGCTCTGGAAGGGGGTTAAAGCCCATCTCACGGCCACTTGCCCGCAGATCGGAGCCAGAGTGGGGATCCATAGTCTTGGCTCTCTGTCACTAGCGGTCATGGTGCACAGGGGACGCGCGGGAAGGCGGCATCATCGGTGCAGGTTGGAACTGAAACTTGGTCTGGAGTAGGACCCAAAGGAGACTACAACCCCTACTCCTCCCCCTTGAAAGTTTGCGCCCTGATTTTTGAGGGCTTGGAGTTGGGGTCCTCACCTGGGATACCAGAGAGTAAGGAAGGAGCAGAACAGGAATGGGAGGGTTTGGTTCCCGTCTGGGACTTACTAGCTCTTGAGCAAGTCTGGATCAGAGAGACTCGGTTCCCTTCCACCAGCAAAAGAGGGAAGGAGGTCGGGGAGACTCGTCATTTGTGCAACCCATTTTTGTTGGATCCCTCGGTGGCTAGGAAGGGTTTTAAGTGCTATGGGTACAGTTGTGAACAATAGATATGCAGGCCCTCTTTTCTTGGCCATGTTGGTGATTCTGGGAAGTGACCAGCCAATACTGTGGGGTTGGGTCTCTGAGTGGCCCAGGACCTGAATCTGCTGTCCCGGTCCGTGGAGGGTGGACCAGCCATCCCTGCCTCATCTGGGCTCCTTCCTACCAGGCCCCAGGCCAGCAAGCGCTTGGCAGCAGACCAGAGTCCCTGTACCCTTGCCCTTGCCCGCAGTGGGTCCTAGGTTGGTCACACTGGCTGGGGGTGCAGAGGGAGGAGGGTAACTTGGGGCAGTGGGGCCAGCCCCAGGGGCCCGTGGGGGAGGGCAGAGCCAAGAGAGGGGGGAGGGGTTGCCAGAGGAGGGAGGGGAGCTGGGATGGGTGTGGGGGTAGGTGTCCCGTGACAGCTGGGCAGTTAGTGATGACCTGACAGTGGAAAACCCTTACCTTAAGTCCTGTGGTTTTGTAAGTTGGTTTGGGGGGGTCTGTTATTTGACATAAGTGTTTGGTTTCTCTGTTAAGACCATAAGATGTTTTTAGACAATTCAGAAAAGTTTAAAAAAAAATACCCTCACACCTTTATAAGGAACTGCCTGCATAGCCCTGAGCCTTATTTCAGAGTTCCAGGACCCCTCAGCTCTGTCCTCCCTACTCACTCAGGACCCCTCCCTTTCCTCCTTAACCTGGCAGGGGCTCTGCCTAGCATTGTCCCACCTACCGCTCCCTGCCCTTCCTTACTTGGAACCCATCCTACATTTTGATGGCTGTTTTGCAGAAAGTTTCCCTTCCAGACCACCTCCCCCGCCAAAACCCTTCTGTGGATCTGGTGGAGATAAGGAGACAATCAGAAGAGAAATCCCATAAATGCCACATGCACCTCTCACCAGAAACTTGGTCCTTCCACCATTATTCTGGGTGAGCTCTTGGGGCCCCTGCCTGAGGGGCCCCCTTCATTTTTACCCTAAATGCTCCCTTCTCACTATTCAAGGGCATCCTGCCAGCTGTGAGCCATGTCTTTCCTGCATAGCTCTTCCTTTTTTATTGGACCATCTCACCATTCCCATCAATGTACAAACATTAGTCACATGTTTTGTTTTTTTTTTTAAGATTTTTTAAAGTAATCTCCACACCCAGTGTGGGACTCAAACTCACAACCCCAAGATCCAGACTCCCATGTTCCACTGACTGAGCCAGCGGGGCACCCCCAAATTATTCACATCTTTAAAAAAAAAAAAAAAGCCACATTGTCCGTCTGAGCCCCACATACATTCTCCACTGCATCCCACTTACAGCAAAACTTCCCAGAGTAGTTTTCTCTGGAACCTATCTCCGAATCCAATCTGTAATCAAATTGTGTTGGTTCCACCTTCAAAACATATCCATAATAGGGTATCTCACTACCTACCACTTCGGCGGCCAAGCCCTAGGTCCCAGCCGCCATCCACCTGCCTGGAGATTGCAGTCATCAGCTCACCGGTTTCCCCCACTCTGGTCTTGTTCCCATTCCACTGACAAAGCCACTCCTCTGCTCCTGAGCTTCCCAGTGACATTCCAATCACTTCCCAGTGACTTCCGGTCCCTTCCCAGTGACTTTCCAATCACTTCCCAGTGACTTCCGGTCCCTTCCCAGTGACTTTCCAATCACTTCCCAGTGACTTCCGGTCCCTTCCCAGTGACTTTCCAATCACTTCCCAGTGACTTCCGGTCCCTTCCCAGTGACTTCCGGTCCCTTCCCAGTGACTTTCCAATCACTTCCCAGTGACTTCCGGTCCCTTCCCAGTGACTTTCCAATCACTTCCCAGTGACTTCCGGTCCCTTCCCAATGACTTTCCAATGGCTTCCCATGGACACTCTGAGTAAAAGCCAAGTGAAAGACCTTACAGAACCCCCACAGTCCCCAGCCTCTGACCAACACTGCATACCCTGTCTCCTAATACCTGTCCTATCCCCATAGCCAAGCCCCAACCACACGGTCCCCTTACTTTACACTAAGGCTCTTTCCGCCAAGACCATGTCTTACTCAGTCACATTCTGATCTCAGCTCCCGACTTCTCTCCTGGGGGCAGCCGTCTCAAACCAGCTGTTCAAACCTCCTTCCATGCCCACACCTCCCAATCCTCCTCCCCTTTTTTTCTTCCACCACGTTTATCACTATTCAATGTGCTACGTAGGCTCTATTTTATTTTCTTGTGTTCCTCCTCACCTAGAATGCAAGCTCTGAGAGCAGAATTCTTTTGTGTGTTTTTGCACCATTCTATGCCCTGTAGGGGAGAGCACAATTGCTCCTTGAAGGACGTTATTATTATCATTATGGTATTAGGTGTTCCCAGAAGGACACGTCAAAGAAGCAGTATTAACTCTAGTTAACCCACATTACAAACATGAGGATTTGTTAAAGACGTAAAAAGAGGGACACGGCCTGACCTCCAGAGGCGGATCGGATAGGCTACGACTCCTTACATCCGTGCTTTGGCTCACCCCATCCCCTGGAATCTGATTTAATCTTCTTAATGCCGTGGGAGGGTCATTAAGAATGAATGAATCTCGCGGACAAAGGAGAGTGAGCAAAGCAATAGCTTTATTAAGCAAAGATACAGAAAAGCTCTCAAGAGTGAGAGGGAACCCGACCAGGTTGCCAATGAGGGCTCTTAAGGTTGGTCTTTTATTGAAAACTTATGAGGGAATTTAAATCTTTCTAACCTCTCTGTGGATAGCACCATTAAGTAAGGTGATAACATCTTTCATGGTTTACTTCTTCTTTAGAGGTTGGTCATTCTTTTTTGGTCACAAGGTAACTTTGGTAAAAAGACCCCACCTCTGACACCCAGGGCAGGGTGGTCTCTGGTCTGTTCCCTTATCTCTGGTTTCCTCATGCCTCAGCAGCCTGATCCTGTAGCCCCCACCTGTCTCTCCCTACCTACCCCTGCCTGTCCCTGAATCGCTAAGTGACTTCTAAGTCTACATCAGAGGAAGCCTTCCATTGTGTGCTGAGCTCTATTGAGCGACATGCTCTTGGGAAAGCCACCACCAGAAAGAAGATCTATGAGCTTGGGGCCCCCAGGTGGCTCACTTACTGAGGCATCTGGGTCTCGATTTTGGTTCAGGCTGTGATCTCAGCGCCTTGAGATCGAGCCCCCTGTCGGACTCTGAGCTCAGTGCAGAGTCTGCTTGAGATTCTCTCTCTCCCTCTCCCTCTGCACCCCTCCCACTCACTCTTTCTCTAAATAAATAAATAAAATCTTTTAAAAACAAAACAATAAAACACCTTAAGATCACTTTGCTGTGAGGAAGCCCAGGCGGGCCAGGTGGACAGGCTTTGGGGAGAGAGGGGTACCCAGCCAGCCCCCAGCTGTTCCAGCCCCAGCCTCAGCACACAACAGATGCCCAAAGAAGCTTTCTTGGAGGCTCAGGTAAGTGACTTCAGGTGTCTCAGCCCAGCCAACATCTGACCACAACTACAGGAGGAACCCCAAGTCACTAAGTTCTGGGGAGGTTAGTAACCCAGAACAGAGGACACTCTGCAAGGCAGCCCTTCCCGGTGCCCATAGCGTGGTCAGATTCACCAAGGGTGCCCAGAACAGGTGTGCTCGGCTTAGGAAAACTCCAACATGAGGAACTGTGTTTCAAAAAAATAAATTAAGGGCTTGTAAAAGCGTTGTCTTATTACAAGTGCACCTTCCAAGGCACTTGTAAGCATTCATTGCAAGAATGATAGGTACTTATCAGAAGCCTATGGGTAGGAAAACAGAAAGAGAAATGTTGGAAATAACTACCTTTTAAAGATAATTAGGTGCCAAGGTAAAGCATCCTAAAATTTATAGTGTAAGTAAATAAGAAAATTATACAATGACCAAAATTGAATTCACGCACAACCTTTCAGAAACCAATCCAGGTGTTAGATACCATGAAGCAGACTTGGATTTCAAAAGTTAATTTCACCCTAATCCCCAGTCTGCTTTAGCCCCTATCACCCAACCTAGGAATATAACCAGGGAAGAACAGAACTGAATCCAGAATGTTCCAGATTGGTGGTCTCCACAACCACACCTCACCGGACAGTTGCCAAACTTCCATTTCCTCTACCACCTCTGAAGAGAAGCTTCTACTGTTTACTTGAGGTTTAATGATTCAATAGTTCAGTACGAAGATCCATCAACCCACGAAACCATCAGAAGGTATTGGGAGTAGAATAAAGTTACATCTACTTTTTTGTTAGTAAAGTAATGTGTGTAGACTGAACTGTGTAGCCACCTTAGTATTCTGTCGGCAAAAATCAGGATACTATGTAGTAAGTCAGTTGTAGGAAAACCTATATTCTCTTCCTCCCTGCCCCGCAGGGAGGCCTTGAGGCCCTGTCGGTGTGTGGGCAGAAGAGCCTCCAGGCCCCTCTGGCAGAACGCAGTTCCCAGAAGCGTGCACTGGGACTGAATCAGCCGGGGTTAGTATTCTGATAAGGAGTGGGCTGCAAGGTTGGCCCGTCCTCTGGCTGGGAAAGAATAAGATAAAGGATCCTTTGATGTTTTTATTTAAGGCTTTTGCTCAATAATTCAATGAGAAGATCCACTAACCCATGAAACCACCAACATGTGTCAAGAGTAGAAAAAAGTCACATGCTTCTTAGATATTACTGAAGATTTAGGGGGATATTTGCCCTTTATGTCAATTGGCATTTTCCCATAATCAAAGGGGCTGGTTGAACAAGACTTCCCAGTGGGGTGTGAATGAGAAGATCAAGGTGAGTAACAGCCACGAGGAGTAGGATTTTGCTTCCTTATTGGGTTGTTGTTTACATTCCCTTTAAAAAATTAATATCCCCGGTGAATGTCTCTGGGAGATAAAGAAAAGGCTCTTTCCAACAAAGAGTTCTACATGGAAAGTGCCGGCCATGCTTGGCTTTTGGAGAACTGAAATGTAAGGTCGTGTGGGTCAATGGATTATTGGTCCAGTAGGAAGAAAACTCTCAGCTCGACCCTCAACTCTGAGCAGGATGTGCAGGCAAAGGGACCCCTGGCTCCTTGGGAAGGCTGAGCAGGGGAGGAAGGGAAAGCCTACTGGTTACGGATGCCTTGGGGATTGTCAGAAACGTGAGACGCTTG
This sequence comes from Neogale vison, assembly GCF_020171115.1. Lineage (NCBI taxonomy): Eukaryota > Metazoa > Chordata > Mammalia > Carnivora > Mustelidae > Neogale > Neogale vison. Next base: position 198,365,179 of record NC_058101.1, on the reverse strand, counting down.
AGTTGTGAACATTTCAGAAAGATGTTAGACACAATAAAACGACTGTTGGAGGACAAAGGATCGATCTGTGGCCTCCGAGGAGAGAGAGCTAAAAAGCCCACAGAGAAGAATCAGAAAGAAAAATAGAGTCAGAGCCAGGGAGGGGATGGTGTGACGGGAATACGCAGACTTTCAACCTCTCTTCTGTTAAGCCGTGACTCCAGTACGATGAGAAAAATGAGACAGAATCCATACAAAATAAAAATCAGCTAGCCAACCCCAACAGAAAGAGATTTCATAGTGCATTCCGATTTTTTGTTCTGATTTTGGTGTTGATGAGTGTTTTCAGTATAAGATCAGAAGAATGTTTTTATTAACAAAATATTTTTGGGGGCGCCTGGGTGGCTCAGTGGGTTAAAGCCTCTCTCTCAAATGAATAAATAAAATCTTAAAATGATGCTCCCATCATTGGTTGGAGAGAAGCAATATCAGAAAGCACTTTGGGGCAAGACTGAAAATTGCTCAGCTGTGGTCAACTGAGGGTTCCCTGACTTTTGTAGGGGCTGGTGGGGTTACTGCTGGGGTAGGTAGGTAGGTAGAAAGATAGATACATAGATACATAGATACATAGATACATAGATACATAGATGATAGGCGCGTGCGTGCGTGTGTGTGTGTGTGTGTGTGTGTGAGAGTGTGGCGGGAGGGTAGGACATGCACGGTGTGTTGAGGGTTCTGACACCCGCTAAGATTCTGACCACCGATTATTCCAATATATGTCGGGAGTCGAGTGGTGTTTCCACACCATCAACTCGATCTCAGACAGCAGCTGGGCTTCGTAGAATTCAACGCAGTTCTAACACTATTTACCTGGAAATAGCTTCAGATCTCACAGCTACATGATGGCTTCACACACACCCCCAGATGCCAACAAGAAGTCCAGGTTGTCATGTGGCAGCATGGGTCCAGGGGTGCAAGGGCACCTGGGTCCAGGAGTTCCAACTTTTAATTACATAAAAATGAAGATGAGTTTGCAAAATAAGGTTGAGGTCTGTATTGGTGGATGGGTACGTGACCGAAAAACGATGGTACAGTGTTAATTAATGATAGAGTCAGGGCAGTGAGTCTATGTGTGTTTATTACAAAGTCTTTTCCACTTTCCTGCTTGAAACTGTTTATAACGAAATGTTGGGGGCCACACCTGACCAGGTGAGCGTGATCTTAAAGGGGAATCTGGAAATCAGAGGAGCACATGTGCCCTCCACCATGGACTTGTACTACGGGGGGAACAGCTCATTTTTCTCTGAATCCGCTTCCACATTTACTCATATCCTTGGGGGCAAATTCTCAAGAGCCCTCTGAATATACTCAACCTGCCACTGAGAAGGAAGAAACGGTAGAATTAACCAGCATGGCATTTCATAAGGTTGACTTCCATAGTGAAACATCTTTTTAAACACTTGCTGGTAAACTTCTTCCCAGAAAAACCTTCCCTTCCCTTCACGTATAGAAGGTTATTATTATTATTATTTTTAGAGAAGGCTTTTGCCTAGCACAGGTTCACACAGTGGATGTCAGGAATTTTTGTGGAAGTATTTGTTTCCTAGATGTCCATCCCCACCAGGGGCTATCACTGATCTCCCACCCAGAAGGACCAGGACACTGAATAGCGACAGTCATGTTGTCTGAGACATAAGAGACACACATGGGGTCACAATGAGACCCCATGTGTGAAATGAAGAATTAGTGCCAGAAATACTGGGCCAATCAGAGAAGCTAGTTAGTATCATGAAGATAAAATTCGGGATGCTAATTCAGAAGAGTCTATTTACACTGTCCTGACACCTGTGGGTGACAAGGGGCCAGAGCACTGAGCTACACAAGGAAGTTGGCAGATGGCCTTTGGCTCAGGTCATGATTCCTGGGTCCTGGGATCGAGCCCCATGTGGGACTCCCTCGTCTGCAGGGAGACTGCTTCTCCCTCTCCCTCTGCCCTTCTCCCTGCTTGTTTTCTCTCTATCCTCTTGCTCCCTCTCTCTCTCAAATAAATAAAACCTTTTTTTAAAACATCTTCCAAAATAAATGAATTAATAAAACTGACACTATTCAGGGGTATGTAACAGAGTCCAGAATCTTCACAATTCAACATGCCCGATGCCCAAGATGCAGTCCAATATTATTCAACATACCAGAACTACAAGAACATTTGAACTGTTTTCAAGATTAAAAAAAAAAAACACCTTCAGATAACCACCTTAAGGTATTGAATTAGCACATAAAGATTTCAAAGTAGCTATAACAACTATGCTCGCAGACTGCAGGAGAATATATGCACAATGAATAGAAAGAAAGTTTCAGAGGAGAAACAGAAACTAAATTCATCAGACTCTCCTGAGGAGCAGAACCGATAGGATGTGTGTGTACATATACCTATACAGAGAGAGAGATTTACAGTAAGAAATTGTCTAATGAGATTATAGAAGTTAGCAAGTCCAAAATCAGCTGGGTGACCATGCAGGTTGGAGACCCAGGGGTGAACTGGTGTTACAGGATAAAGTCCACATTGAGTCTGCCTTAGATGGAAAAAGAGACCACACTGCAGATGACGTGTGAGTGCGGCCTGCAGCAGAATTCCCTCTGGTTAGGGGGAGGTCAGCCTTTTGTTCTCTTCAGGCCTTCAATTGTTTGGATGTGGCCCACCCACATTATCAAGGGCAATCTGCTTTACTCAAAGCCCATTGATTCTAATGTAAATCTCATCATTAAACCCTCTCACAGAAACATCAAGAATAACGTTTGAACAAATATATGGGCCCTGTGACTCAGTCAAGTTAACACATAAAATTAGCCATGACAGGAATCAAGCAGAAATTGTTAAAAAAAAAAGAAAGAAAGAAGAAGCAATATTTGAAAGAAAGAAATAAACAAAGAACAAAAATCCACTGGACGGACTTAATAGCAGAATGCCGATGACACACAACAGGGGAACATGTCCAGGAACCAACAGAAGTTAATCAGCAGTTCTTTTTTCAGTGTAACCCTTCCATATTTACTGATTGCCTTGGAGGAAATTCTCAAGAAAAGAAAAGAGAAAAAAAGAAAAGGGAGAAAAATGGTTGAAAGAAATGAACAAATGCTTAGAGACCTATGGGACAATATGAAAGAGATTATGCATATATATAATTAGAGTTCCAAAAGAAGAGAAGGAAAATGGGGCCAAGCATAATTCAAAAAAATAATGACAGAAAACTGGCAAAAAAACATGGATTTTCAGATTCGAGAAAAATCAGTGAAACCCAACCAGAATAAATATGGAGAAAGCCATGGGTATGGTAACATTGTCAAATGCTGAAAACCAAACGTAGACAGACTATCTTGAAAGCTGACTGAGAAAAATGGCAGAGGGGGAAACAATTATTCGAGTTATCACTGACTGTTCATCGGAAACAATGAGATTGGAGGACAGTGGAACAACATGTCTCAAGTGCAGAAAAAACATTCCACCCAGAATTCTGTATCAAATGAAAATGTCACTCAAGAATGAAAGCAAAATATGTACTCTCTCTCTCTCTCTCTCTCAATTGCTCAAATAATTAAATAAATAAACAGAATGGAAGCAAAACAAAGACATCTTCGGATAAAAGAAGATTTAGGGAAATCATTGTCAGGGGATATGTACCATAAGATATTCTAATGTAAGTTCCTTGGGCAATGGGCAATTTTATCATGTGGAAATTCAGGAAGGAATGAAAAAATGGTTACTGTCTGGTTAAATATAAAAAATTACTTTCTAGTGGAAAGAACCAAGATGCCCTTCAACGGATGAATGGATAAGGAAGATGTGGTCCATATACACTATGGAGTATTATGCCTCCATCAGAAAGGATGAATACCCAACTTTTGTAGCAACATGGACGGGACTGGAAGAGATTATGCTGAGTGAAATTAGTCAAGCAGAGAGAGTCAATTATCATATGGTTTCACTTATTTGTGGAGCATAACAAATAACATGGAGGACATGGGGAGCTGGAGAGGAGAAGGGAGCTGAGGGAAATTGGAAGGGGAGGTGAACCATGAGAGACTATGGACTCTGAAAAACAACCTGAGGGTTTTGAAGGGGCGGGGGGTGGGAGGTTGGGGGAACCAGGTGGTGGGTATTGGGGAGGGCACGGATTGCATGGAGCACTGGGTGTGGTGCAAAAACAATGAATACTGTTACGCTGAAAAGAAATTAAAAAATAATAATAATTTTTTAAAAATGACTTTCTAGGAGTGCCTGCGTTGCTCAGTGGATTTAAGCCTCTGCCCTCGGCTCAGGTCATGATCTTAAGGTCCCGGGATCAAGTCCTGCATCAGGCTCCTTGCTCAGCGGAGAGCCTGCTTCTCCCTCTCTGCCTGCCTCTCTGCCTGCCTGTGATCTCTCTCTCTCTTTGTCAAATAAATAAATAACATCTTTTTAAAAAATTACTTTCCATTTTAATGTATCTGAAATACATGACCTTTGGAAGCAATTATAACACTGTCTAAACCTGTCAAGCTGGAAAGCTAGAAGAGCTCCCTGGAAGTGAGCGGCTCCACACAGAGGGAGATCCGCGTGGCATCTGTCATTAGATCAGTCCAGACCAGGAAAGGGACAGAAGTTGCAGGTTTTATGGTGCCTGAGACCTGAGCACACAGAAATGCAGCCTCTCTGTAACAGGAGAGCCTCTGCCCAGAATGATTACTGAAGCCTTGAAAGCCTAAGGAGCAACTAGCCTCTAGTTTAGCAATGTCAGTGAAGGTAGCCATAGGCTGCATTTGAGGTCCTGTGCATTATTTGTCCTGCTGGATCTCAATGGCAGCCGCCATTTACACGTGCAAAGAGAGGCCATTTTTTTAAAAGACTGTTTATATATTTATTTACCAGAGATTTAGAGAGACAGAGATCGGGCACAAGCAGGGGGAGCAGCAGGGGCAGCAGCAGGGGCAGAGGGAGAAGAAGGCTCTCTGCCAAGCAAGGAACCCAACACAGAACTCGATCCCAGGATTCCAGGATCATGACCTGAGCCAAAGGCAGATGCTCAACCAACTGAGCCCCCCAGGTGCCTCAACAGAGGCCATTTTAGTTCTCTTTCTGATCTTCGTGCTTTTTATCTTTTATCTTTGTTTCTTGCCTTTTTGTAAGAACTAACATCTTGAATAGAACAGAAATGGAGAGACTGGACATCCTTTGTTCCTGATCTTAGAAAGAAAATACTGAATACTTCACCATTCAGTGGGATGTAAGCTCCAGGGTTTTTGTAAATATTCCTTATCAGGTAGAGAGATTTCCCTTCTCTTCTCTTTGGCTGATTGTTTGTTTTTTTCATTTCTTTGTTTTCTCACAAATGAGTATTGCATTTTTTCCAAATACTTTTTCTGCAACTATTGAAATTGCATGGTGTCTCTCTTCCACTCCATAAATATGATAAGTTACACATATTTTTTTTAAAGATTTATTTTAGAGAGAGAGAGAGTGCATAAGCAGGGAGACACAGTGGGAGAGAAAGAATTGTTAAGCAGGTTCCACACTGAGCACAGAGCCCAATGGCAAGCTCGGTCTCGTAACCCTGAAATCAGGAACTGAACTGAAATCAAGAGGCAAACGTTTAACTTTAGCTGACTGAGCCATGCACGGGTCCCTATGCAGGCTGATTTTTATGAATGTTAGACCAATTTTGCACTCCTGGGATAAATGTATTTGGTCATGATATTTATCATTTTAACATATTGCTGAATTTGATTTGCCAATATTTCGTTGAGGACTCTTGTGTCTGTAATCAAGAGGGATATTGGCCTCTAATTTTCTTTCTTTCTTTTTCTGTTTTTATAATGTTTGGTCAAGTTTTGGTATTAGGGCTAGGCTAGTCTCACAAAATGAATTAGAAGTGTTGCCCCCTACTCTGTTTTCAAAAAAAGTATTATTATCTTCTTAAATATTTGATGGAATTCACTAGTGAAGTACTATGGGCCTGGAATTTTCCTCCTGAGGTTTTTAAATAATAATTTAAATTTTTTTAACAGGTACCAGGTTATTTAAATTCCCTGTTTCATCCTGTATCAGTTTTATAAGTTATTCAGAGAGTTTGTCCAACTTCATTTAAATTGTTAGTAATTTGTTGACTTGAAGTTGTTCATAATAGTCCCTATTATTCCTTCAGTGTTAAGTGGGATCAGGAGTGATATCTTCTTTCCTTCCTGACGTTCCTGATTTATATTTATCTACCTTGTAACATGTATCAGTTCTTCTTCTATTTTTATTGCTGAATAATATTTCCTCGTATGGACATACCACATTTTATTTATCCATTCATCAGCGGATGGACGTTTGTTTGAGTTAACAGTTTCTGACCCTGATGAATAATGACTCTACTGGGCGCCTGGGTGGCTCAGTGGGTTAAGCCAATGCCTTCGGCTCAGGTCATGATCTCAGGGTCCTGGGATCGAGTCCCGCATCGGGCTCTCTGCTCAGCAGGGAGCCTGCTTCCCTCCTCTCTCTCTCTCTCTGCCTGCCTCTCCATCTACTTGTGATTTCTGTCAAATAAATAAATAAAATTTAAAAAAAAAAATCCTAAAAAAAAAAAATAATAATGACTCTACTAACATTTGCACACAATTTCTTGCATGGGTCAACTTTTAAATCGGTGTACTGCTTTGATCCCAAGAGGCCCTCCCAATCACCACCGGCTTTCAGTTGCTCCTTGCTGTGTAATTAAGTCAGGAGATTCTCTTAGTTCCAGTCCCTGAAAGGTAAGCAGATCATGGAGCCTGAGCTGGATTAAGGGAAAGGCGAAATCTTGAGACACCGCAACGCCTGGACATGCGGCCACCTGACTTGGTCTCGTGGGGTGGAGGGTGCAGCATACAAAACAGCAGGTGCAGAATTCTATGACTTGGTTGAAAACCCTTCCTTAAGAATGCTTGTGCATATGTTAAAAAATAAACTTGAAAACTATTAATAAAAGAAAAGAATTCTTGTGCAATTCTAGTTGTCGATAGATGTTAATGAGTGCACATATCATTAAGCGTTCTCACTTGCCTTGGAGATTAGCCTTGTTCATACACACCCTCCTTTACCCCTGAAAACCCTTGGGAAAAACTTGGTGTATTCTGGAGGAAGCTTCATGCCTTGGAATCCACTTCCTCCTCTGCAATTTGCATGTAACACCAAGAGACAAAAGATAATAATTTATTTGTCTTTCCCATTTTTACCATTTACCTTACCCAGAACCACTTCTGAAATGCGTCAAGGTTCCTCATGTGAAATGAGAATTTGGCAAGGCCTTCATTTTTTTTTAAAATTTTCATTTTAAAGGGCTTGTGGGTGACATTATTGAAAGAACCTTATATCTGATAATAGTCTAGGTCTTGAACTGACTTAATAAGTAAAGAAAGGAAGGAGCAGATGGAGGTTAACTATGTGTGAGTTTATAGGTGTGGTGGTGTCTGGGGTCCATGTAAAAAATATATTACCTCACTGTAAATATTAACTCTGCTAGAGTCTAGGTCTTTAAACAGAAATTACCAGAAACTCCAGGGAATGAAGAGATGCTCTACTCTTAATGATCTTTTTAACACCAACTCCAGGTACTTAGGGCCCCCCAGGGAATTCCTGGAATGGATAGTCGTTAATAGGCTGGTTTCCACTGTTGGATAGTTTGTAAAGCAGAAAAGAAAAAGAATCCTCTCCCTATAAAATAAAAACTAAAACACCCTAGAAATTCATCTTTTAAGAACAGTTACAGAAATTGCTATTGGCCTACAGACTCCAGGTTTTTAAACATTCAGTAGGTAAATTTTTTTTTAAAGATTTTATGTATTTATTTGACAGAGAGACAGCGAGAGAGGGAACACAAGCAGGGGGAGTAGGAGAGGGAGAAGCAGGCTCCCTGCTCAGCAGGGAGCCCAGTGCGGGGCTCAATCCCAGGATCCCCGAATCAGAATCATGACCTGAGCTGAAGGCAGAGGCTTAACCGACTGAGCCACCCAGGCACCCCTCAGTAGGTAATTTTTTTAAGGAATAAAAGTGAAAACATTGATCAGGATCATTAGTAGAGGCAAGGCTTGTGTGGGGACACATGCTTCCATGTCCTTCCCGTGTCAGGGGGGACCAAGCCTGACTTTCTTATCTCTACTGGCCTCTCCAAAACCACCACCACAGAACCTGCCACACTCCCCACCTCCGACCCTCTAGCCTCACCCCTGCTCCTCCACCTATTTTCCTGCTCACCATTTTCCACATACGTCCAGTGAAAAAGTTCTCCGAGTTCCCAGTGTCTTCCTCCTACCGTTCTGCAAATGACTAGGCTCTGTGGCAATTGCCTTTCTGCCTCTTTTCCTCATCACCAGCACAGGACCCACCTGTGCAGTCACTGACTTTTCCCATCCCCGTGGTGACTTGTGACTTCTCACCAGTTGGCACTCCCCTCCCCCCATGTGCCATCACGTGTGCCCACCCTTCCTCTTCCTCTTGACTATACCTTGGCTCACAGGCCAGCGACCCCACCCAACTCTGTGCCCAGTTTTATGGGCCTTGGAGTTGATACTTACTACCTGTGTGACTTCTGCAACTTGCTAAACCTCTCTGAGCCTCAATGTTTATGGCTTAGTTTGGGGTGATGGTTGCACAGTTGTGTGCTTATCTCAAAACCCATCTAGTTATATCGTTAAATATGTATAGCTTTTCGTGTCAATTGTAGCTCAATAAAGTATTTTTAAAAATGAATCATGGGGCGCCTGGGTGGCTCAGTGGGTTAAAGCCTCTGCCTTCGGCTCAGGTCATGGTCCCGGGGCCCTGGGATGGAGCCTCGAGTTGGGCTCTCTGCTCAGCAGGGAGCCCGCTTCCTCCTCTCTCTCTGCCTGCCTCTCTGCCTACTTGTGATCTCTCTGTGTGTCAAATAAATAAATAAAATCTTAAAAAAAAAATCCAACCTTAAAAAAAAATAAAATAAAATAATAAAAAATGAATCATGCAGGGGTCCCTGGGTGGCTCAGTTATTTAAGCGTCTGATCTGGACTCAGGTCCTGATCTCAGGGTCCTAGGACTGAGTGCCTCACCGCCTTGAGCTCCACACTCAGCAGGTGTCTGTTTGTCCCTCTGTCCTTCCCCCTGCTCATGCTCTCTCCTTCTTTCAAATAAATAAATAAAATCTTTAAAAAGACATTAAAAAATAAATAATGCTTTCTGCAGTGCTTTCTTGTAAAAAATAATAAGGCGTCTATGAACATTTGGTTAGAAAAGAAACCAAAATTAAATAAAGAAAAGAAAGGAAAGGAAAGACAGGACATAGCAAATAGATGCAGGTTACTTCTTCTCTGCCTGCTTCTCGTTCTCCCCCTCCTCATTTGGTGTTGGGACTTCTCAGTCGTGTCCCACTCACCCCCACCCAGGGTTCCAAAAGCATATTTCAGGGATCAAGCACTGGACATAGCCCTTAGTAAGTTCTGAGTTCCGAGCCCTAAGTAAGCACGTGGATTGGAGTGAACGGCTTGGCTGATCGTAGGAAAGCTCTTCAGACCAGTTACCTGTTTGCAAAGCACTTCGCTCTGTTTAAATATATTTTATGGGTTTACAAACAAAAAGAGTTCTACTCTTCTTCCAACAACAAATGTACAGTGTTTAGCCAATTATAGTTTATAATGGGAAAAACTGGCCACCATTTCCTTTCTTCCTTCCTTTTTCCTCCCTTCCTTCCCTAGTTCCTTCCATTCTTCCTCATTTGGAAACCTAACCACTACTGGCGATATTATTTTGAGGTGTAAATGATTACCAAATACACGATAAAATCCAAGTTCTCCTAGTCCTCACCAGTGTTTGGAAGAGATTCTATTAAGAGTAGTCATCTAATTTTCCATGCCACAGGAATGTTACCTGGCAGTGATTCTGCCTGGGAAATCTGGGCATGCTGGGGGGTTGGGGAGTCTCTCCTCTGTACCTCCCTTTGGACAGTGTCCCCCTAGCTCTAGCCCTTCGTGCTGGGGCTGCCCCTGTGCCTCTAGGAACCGCATCTCCTCTCTCATGTCCCCGAGTATGTGCATCTGTCCCCTACAGGTAAGGCCCTCGATGTCCTCACTTCTAATGGTTCCCAACTTATGGACTGGTAAGTGGTGCCCAAGGGAGGGAATCTCAAAGCACTATTGCTTCAGCCCATATTTTATAGAATCTATTAAAACAGATCTTCCGGGGCGCCTGGGTGGCTCAGTGGGTTAAGCAGCTGCCTTCAGCTCGGGTCATGATCCCAGGGTCCTGGGATCGAGTCCCGCGTCGGGCTCTCTGCTCGGCGGGGAGCCTGCTTCCTCCTCTCTCTCTCTGCCTGCCTCTCTGCCTACATGTGATCTCTCTCTGTCAAATAAATAAATAAAATCTTTAAAAAAAAAAAAAAAAACAGATCTTCCCACGTTTTAACTCATGTATAGTTAGACATCAGCGTGTAGAATAAGCCAGGCCAAGAACAAGAGAGAGGAACGGCTCCCTGCCCCACAGCATTTGGAACATCTTCATGCACAATTTCTTCCCCTTGGATGAGTCTCTTTCCACGAAGCTCCTGGCTTTTGCCGAAGGAGCTCTGTCGGGTCACTACCCCAGCTTCCAGCAGGGACCCAGGCTGAGTTCCTTCCTGGGAAGCTCCTCCATTTCCGAGAATACACTTCTGCTGGGCCCGTTCCGCCCGTCGATTGAGGACACCAGAAAACGATTGCCCCCGGGAGGGCTCCAGCACATGGTCTTACAAATAAGCTATTTTGGGGAGAAGCCTGTCTGCAAGCTTTTATTTTTCAAAAAATTGACAACTGCTTGTCCAATTATCCCTTAAGATATAAATGTACCGCCATAAAGAAGGATTGGAAAGCTGGGCAGTCCCTTAAAAGATAACCAGTGGCGATAGTCCTTTATTCCAGCAGAGTCACTGGGCAGATGATGCTATGGTTTCATTCATATTTTTGAAAAGTCCAAGAAGCGAGGCTCTTTGTTGGCAAAGACGGAGCAACCGAACCGTGGTCTGAGACCGTGACTCAAAGTGATTTAGTACATCCGGCAACAGAATTAAAAGATAAAGTCTAAAGGAAAGGCTTGAATGGGGACATTCGCTGACATATGTGCCAAGTGCCAAAGAGGGCAGAGGAGCTGACTTCTTGTTGATTTGTGGGTTTTTATGAGATTCTGGAAATTTACCAGTCATATGCCATTCCTCAGAGAAACCATTCTTGCATTTCACCACAAAAGGCACGCAGAGGCCATTTTGTTGCCGCAAACCTTCTGTCTGGATCCTTCTCTCCTACTCTGTGGCTGCAGAGGGAATGCTAAAAGGCTTTCTGAGGCAGCTTCTCTGAAAAATAGATTCTCTGAACTTCGTGCCCTACAGAAGGCCCACTTTTCCTCAGAGGCTGGGAAGCTGCAAATCTGGATTCTCGGGAGGCTAAAAAGTGTCATTCGTTCAGTTCATCAGTCATGGATGGTTATTAATCCCCTACAATTAAGTGCAGGCTTGCTGGGGGCACTAGCAAGTCCACGGAGAGTAAACACAGTCCGGTCATCTAACTCAGGGGTGCGGGGGCACGCAGGGCAAGCGGGGGAGGCGTAAGTCCACATTGCGGGTCACTGTGTTGTGTGGCTTTCTGGGGGTCATTTTCTTGGCTGTCTTCTTCATTTGCTCTTCGACCCAGTTCCTGTCCAGCCCGCTCTGCCCCTGTTCCTTTGGCTTTATGCAGATTTCGAGGATCTGTTCTCTCCAGGGCCCTTGTCTACACCGCAGCTTTTTACAATGAGCTTCTGAGAAGGACATCCGTGGTCAAACACAGCATTCTAGGAGCGTCTCCTTCCCCCAGGTCCCTGGGTTGCCTCAGTGACCCCAGCTCAACTTCTGTAAGAAGTCGTGGCTGGAGGGGCTGGGCGGGGGGGCGCCTGGGTGGCTCAGTGGGTTAAACCGCTGCCTTCAGCTCAGGTCATCTCAGGGTCCTGGGATCCAGCCCCACATCGGGCTCTCTGCTCAGCGGGGAGCCTGCTTCCCTCTCTCTCTCTCCTGCCTCTCTGCCTATTTGTGATCTCTCTCTGTCAAATAAATAAATAAAATCTTACCAAAAAAAAAAGTCGTGGCCGGGAGACAAAGAAGAATCTTGGGGCCACTTGTGAGCCTCTGCTCTGTGTTGGGTCCCTTTGCTGGGTGCTTCACACGCATTATCCTTTATGCCTCCCCAAGCTGGTGAGGTCCATACGCACACTCCCCGTCTGTGAATGACAAATGGGGAAGCCAAATTTGTGAAAAACTTTCCCAGGATCTCGTAACTGCTAAGTCGCAAAGCCAAGACGTGAAACCAAGTCGAAAGAAGCATAAAAACCAAAGTCTAGAGGGGTCTGTGATCCAGGTAAGAAATACAAACTGAGTTAAAAACATGAGGCATTTTCCTTTTCCCACAAAAAGGCAAGCATTCCTCCGATTAGTTCCTGCATCTTAGGGGACACTCCCAGGAGGAGACCTAGAGGGGCCCCTGATGTAAGGCATCAGTGAAGCAGGACTGTCGTCCAGAGTAGGTACCCTCCTTCTACTCTGTAGTGACAAGCTTGCCTTGTCATGACATTTCCTAAGAATTCACACATTGCACGCATTCCCACATGAAGGTCTGTGCCTAGGGCATCACGCAGAACTTTAGTGTGCCCTTTCACTGCTATGTGGTTGTCTTGGAAACTTTTTCCCCAAAGTGACCTCTAGCAAAGTCTTTAAAATCTATGTGGCTATTGTGTCTGGGGTCCTTGTCACTCCAGCTCGGGGAAAGAAGAACGGCCAGTGTTTACCCTTCCAGATCCTGATCACCTGGGAAGGAAGAAGAAAAGTATCGCTTTCTTTGGTTATTTAACACTCCCAGCTAATTAAAAAGGTATTGCGATTTGGACAGGGAATGGGGGTGGAAATAAACAAAAGGGGAAGGGGACTGGGTTTTAGGTGCGTTTTATACTAAAATACCACCATCCACTCTCTCTACTTTTTCTTTAGAACAAAATGCATTTCATCTTGCCAGATATTTGAGGAAAGTCAGACCAGGCAGGTCTAAGCCATTTGCAAATGTTATTGTCTCCTGTCGAAACGTTGAACAAAATGAGAATATCATGAGCAAATCTGCAAATCTCCAAATGATCCCAGGTCACCCCGCTGCTCGGCAGAGAGGCCGCTTTGCATCGGGAAACCCGTGACTGCCCATGACAATCAGAGTTTATTTTTCGTTTTAAAACTCCCAGCAGTGTTAATTCTCTTGAAAGTTTTAGTCCTGCCTTGGACCTTTTTCTCATGCTTCGGTATAGAAATCACGGAGCATGACATGTGCCACACCCCACCGTGAGCATGAACCCTGGAAAACAAAACCCTTAGGACTCACCCATTGGCAAGGAGTAAGAGTCCCCTGTCTGACTTACAAAGGGTGATGGAAAGTTGGATCCTGGTTGTCCCTTACAGATTTTATCTTGCCTGCACTCAGCAAGATAGTGATCGCATTTTCAGGCGAAACCGGGGCTTCGGGGAGTGGGGGCCAGGGAAGGGGCGCACCACACCAGATTCCAACCCTACCCCAGCTCTCAGCTCTCTCCAAGTAACTCCCAGCCTCCCGTGGTGGTCCCCGCCTCGTCCCCCCTTCCTGGCCTCCTGGCCTCTCTGGATGCCTCATTTTTTTCACCTGTCTTTTGTTTGGGACCATTTATGAAGTTTTCTGTATCTTAAAAGTCTAGTTCTGCGGCCAATAGCCTGGGTGTCTGGCTGAAGCCCAAGCAAGTCTGTCACCCACCCACACAACTGCTCGGTGACCTGAATGCACCCGAGCTTTAGGGGCCCAAGATGGAAGCACAAGTAATTAATTGTAAGACCGGATGAAATCAGTCTCTCCAAATGCAAACAGAGGCGAAGAGCCAAGGGTGTTCAGCTGGTTTTGGCTGTTTGCATCTAAATTAAAGTGGTCACCACTTTTATCAATAGTGATTAATATTTACTGAGTGCTTATCAGTAGCATGGCCTTATAGTAAGTCTGCCCAGGGCTTTTCACAACATAGGGATGTGAGATCTCAATGAGCATATAACAATGCGTAGGACACGGCAATTAATTAGCAACTGTTTATGGAGTGCCCATTTAGGCTCAGCATTTTGCGGGAAGCTTGTAAACCGCAATGGCCCAGTCCCTGACTGGTTGGAGGTTTTCTTCCAAGGGTCCTGAGTCTGGCTTGTGGAGGGTGTAGAGGATGCTGGGAAGTTAGCTTGCTCACCTCCTGCCCCAGGCATTCCCAACTCTCTAGGGTTTACTAACCAGGGGGCTGTCCATCCCCCCCCAGGGAGTGTTTGAGAATGGATGGGAGCATTTCTTATTTGCTTTGGGTTATTACAAATTAGCATTTAAGAGCAGGCCAAGGATGCTAACAGCCAGCCGTAGGCCCACAACTACAGTCCTTCCAACCGAGAACTTTTCCACGCAAAATGCCAACAGATCCGCTCCTGCATGCTGATAAGAACAAAAGCTATGACAACACCCAGAAGGCGGAGGGGTCCTCCCCCGGTTTCCTTCCCGCATGCTTTGGGAAGCCGTTGGCAAAGCGATGGCTTGGGCAGGGGGCAACGGCTAGGTGATCCAAAAGTTCTGGAAAGCTGAACGCCTTGGGCGTTTGAGATTAAGCCTCAGACAAGTCCAAAGGAGCCTGCCTTTCCTGGTTGTGGCTACATCATCTTTCTGGGAAGAAGTTAAAGGCGAGTCCAAGTTCAGGGAATTATTTGGCCCCTGTTTTTAACTTAACAGTTATATCACAACTATCTTTCAGAATAGTTTTTTCTTAATAACTGTGATCAATTTAGGAACGAGGAACCTGAAGCATAAAAGAGACAGTCGTGGGACCTGCAGGGAAGGGCTCATTGGACGCCCATTGCCCCCCAAGCTCTGGGGGCTATCAAGATCCCCTAAGTTCTGACCACGCTGCCTGCAGACTTGGAATAAGAGGCCAACAAGAGGCAGCCTGAAATCATAGAAAGAAGTGGCTGACCCAGGGACAGTAACCGAGGGAGGAGCATGGAAGAGAAGAATGACGCACCCCCGAAGAGGAATGTGCGTGAGTCTGCTCGAATCTTCAAGACACGTCGGGCTGTGCACAGCGCGGGGGTGGGGGGCTGCGGGAAGGTGTCCACATTCAAATCTATTTATAGCCATGTCCTTCGGGACCAGAAACATGACCTTGGAGGGTGACATCTGGCTCTGGGGAACACTGAGGGCATCTTGGGGTGGATGAGATGTCCTTGTTCTCTCACAAGAAAGGTTTCCTGGTGATTAATGCACAATTTCAAAAAAAGAAACAAGAAAATTTGGTGAAGAAGAGATTGGAAATGTTCGTATTGGTGTCTGGGCTGCAGAAATGAGTTATGGTGAATTCTAGTTACGCTGTGGTCTGCCAGGAAGAGACACGAAGGCTTGGGAAAATCTCACATGACCTTGGAGCCTCCCAGGTAGGCTGGTGATGTTGGCAGATGGCCTTGGAGACCAAGTTCTACCGCTTCCTCCCGTGTGACCCTAAATGAGTTATTTCACCTCTCTGAACCCTCATTTCCTCATCCTTAAATGAAGATATTACCCACTCTGGGTTTGTTGTGAAAATTAGGAATAATATATTAAAAGCTCAACGCCCAGCATGTCAAAGGTAGTCCACAGACAGTAGGTCTTACTGTTAGTTGACCTTTTTCTAAGAACACCCCATAAGAGCATCTTCCTATCTAAACTAAGATTTAACTCCAAAATGGTTCTTCCCAAACAGGCATTTTTGACATATATTTCTTTCAAGGCAATTATAGGATTATTTGATTATAGAATATTTGATCTGATCATCAAAGAGATGCTTTGCCATAATAACAATTTCAGTTAGAAGTCATGGCTACAAGAAACAACAAACTCCATTCAAACTGCCTTAAGGTGAAAAGTGGATTCCCCTCTTCTCCCCCTCCCCATTTAAACAGAAAAATCAGGGGTAGATCCATCTGGCTTTAGTTTTGACCCAATCCGTGGCTCAAATAATACTGCCAAGACTTGGTTTCTCTCTTTCCATCTTTTGATTTATAAAACAGAAACACCCCTCACGGTGGCAAGATGGCTCCAGCCTCTCCGGACCCTCCAGCTTCTGTGTAAGTCTTGAGACATAATCTGCTTAGACTGGAGTCACATGTCCATCCCCAGTCACTGTGACAGGCAGAGGTGGGGGGATCTGATGCTCTCACTGGCCAGGTCTGGGTCACACGTGGCACCCTGGTCTGCAGGATGAAACCTCTTTGGAGGGCACGAAGTAGGCGGGGGAAGGACTGTTCTCCAAAAGGAAACGGAGGATGAATGGATGTTGGGCTAAAAACCAAATCCACCGTTAGCACTCAGGAGCTGGGCCCCCAATTCAGCATTTTAGTTTATTTTTTTTAAGATTTTATTTTCAAGCAATCTCTACACCCAACGTGGGGCTCGAACTCACAGCCTAGAGATCAAGAGTTGCACGCTCCACAGACTGAGCCAGCCAGGCACCCCCATGAATTAGCGTTTTAAAATAAGCTCTCAGGGGGCGCCTGGGTGGCTCAGTGGGTTAAATAAATAAAATCTTTTAAAAAAATAATAAAATAAAATAAGCTCTCAGAAGATGCTAATGGACAGAGAAATTTGAGAACAATTGCAGTGTAAATCCTGGGCCACATCCATGTGAAAAGTCCAGGAGAAACACAGCCTTCTTTTTTTTTTTTTTTTTTTAAGATTTTTTATTTATTTATTTGACAGACAGAGATCACAAGTAGGCAGAGAAGCAGGCAGAGAGAGAGGAGGAAGCAGGCCCCCCGCCAAGCAGAGAGCCCAATGCGGGGCTTGATCCCAGGACCCTGAGATTATGACCTGAGCCAAAGGCAGAGGATTTAACCCACTGAGCCACCCAGGCACCCCCTGGATCAGCCTTCTTATCTACTACAGCAGACTTTGCTACATCTCCTAGATGATGTCACCATACTCGTTTGTGTAAAGGAACCTCACCTAGGTTTTCGCATTTCAACATTTTGGTGAGCTATCCTTTGGCCTGTGTACCACACAGAACTGCTCTCTTCATGATGGGAAACTGAGGCATCATGGCTGGTAAATGGGCAGAAGGTCATACTGTCCCTAAAGTGATGTCTTAATTTGCACAGACTCCCACATCCCTGCTATTCCAGCTTTATTTTTCTCTATACATAGTGTTGAGCTATATGAAGAGTCCAGTAGACCAAGAGAATACCCAAACAGGAAGTTGATTCCCGGCATATTTAACTCTGAGTATTTATTTTTCATTCTGGCTAAGAACCTACCTCCATTTTGTTGACTCAACACCAGTTTTCTGAGTTCAGAGGAACTCCCCTTCTTGGGGATCTAAATAATGCCCCAAATCCAGTGAAAATACCATCACGCACATTTGCAGGACACACGTCTCTTCCCACAGGGAGACAAACAGAGCGGAGTAAACAATATGAAACCCGAAGCCTGCTTTAAATCCCTCTCCGGAGGAATGGGAGCCCAGTTGGATTTGATGTCTCTAAATAAAAATGGGATCTGATTGAGCCATTGAAATGCCTACTTCAGTGTATATGCGGGATTCTAGCTATTCTACTTTCAACATTCAGCAGTGCATTTATGGCCTTTTTATAACCTTCCTTTTGGCAAGTCAGTAGTAGCATTTCATAGGGAAAATTACTGCCAAAGGCCGGATGAAGCAACTTCACTGCCACTTCCGTTTCCTAAAGGATCCTTCCAGACACACACATACCAAGACAGCAGCAGTGGTGGTTAGTGGCAGCGATATTAGGGACTCATATCTTTGGCAAGTAATTAGTATAATTGCCTGGTTGTTTTCTACAGCGCCGTTTCCTCAACAGCAACCTTCTCTTCTGTACTTGCTGGTTGTTATTTCTCCCCAGGGTTATTACCTCACATTTATCTAAATTAAATCTCTTCCCATTTACCTCACGTCCTCATTAAGATTGCCATACCACAAGTTCATCCTTTTTCCTCCTCTCTTCCTTCCTTCATCCTTCCTCTCTGTCTTTTCTAGTTTAGTGGCACCATATTGGTTTTTTCCTCTGATTACTAAATAAATCAGAGTAAAAGTCTGGGCCAAAATGAATCACTGAGACGCTTTAGTTTACACGCTCTGCATTTGAAAGTGAACCATTAATAACTGTTTGCCTGTGTCCATCAGACTATCAAAAACCATTTTGCTTTTATCATAGGGAATGGCAGCAATGGTCATGGATTTGGCCATATCAGAGTGGGATACGTTTCATCTCTCGGACCCTTATCTGTTGTATTGATCGTTTCCATTTCTGATGGATTTGGTTTTCCCTTTTATAATCGCGTGCAGAAGAGTAAGCAAGTTTGTACTTTCTTTTCTCTTTAAAACAGATATTTAAAAATAAATATAAATAAATAAAGAAATAACATAACATAAAACAGGTATTGATATGAAGGTGCTTGTACGCACACCCGTATTTTCCACTGTCCACACTGGAGTGCTGTCCTGTCATTAGTTCCCCAGACCACACCAAGGTGGCAGCTCTGGAGAGCAGCTCTCCGTGGTTGACACTAGATTCTGAGTTAAGACTCCTGCCTTATGTTGCTGGCACAGGACACTGGGTCTCCCTATGTTGGTCTGTTTCTGTTGGGTCTTTGTGTCTCTCCATCTGTAAAATGGAGAACAACCAGCAAGATGTAGGGGGTCCAGGAACACCCTCAGATCCGAGGATAACTGTAAGAAGCCATGATTAAAAATAAACAAATAGGGGCGCCTGGGTGGCTCAGTGGGTTAAGCCGCTGCCTTCGGCTCAGGTCATGATCCCAGGATTCTGGGATCGAGTCCCACATCCGGCTCTCCGCTGAGCGGGGGGGAGCCTGCTTTCCTCTCTCTCTCTCTCTCTCTCTCTCTCTGCCTGCCTCTCTGCCTACTTGTGATCTCTCTCTGTCAAATAAATAAATAAAATCTTTAAAAAAAAAACAAATAAAGCTTCAAAAGTTAAAGTACTAAAGAATGTCATAACGAGAAACGATCGTATATGATGGGCTGCAGGACGTAAAGCAGAGAACGCAGCTTTCAACCAGAGCTCTCCTTGAGCTATGACTGGGTTCTTAGGCAGCTCGGGGTTGGCGCGAGTGTGGTGTGGATGGCTGGGCACCGGTAGTGCTTGCCAAAGCTTTCAAGTGTTACTCCATCCCAAACTGCACCGATGCATAGTACTTCCGAAAAGTTGCCGAGTTCTTGGGATAGTCCCAGGATCGATTGAGTTGGAGTCATGCGGAGGGCCCAAGTCAGTCCTTTAATCATTCATTTCCAAGACACCAGTGAAACACTCATTTTCAAAATACAAAGTAACTCCCCCAAGATCTCACAGTTAAGTTACTTCTAGGTCGAGAGCCCAATCCAGGAGGCAATTTCGTGTGATGGTAAAGAGCCCGGGTCGTGGAGTCCAACAGTTGGCCTCTACAACCATCAGAAAGCAGGCGACACATTCGTCATTATTTTCAGCCTTTGGGGGAAATCCAAGAACAAGGATTAAACAGAGCTAGCTTTTACTAGTCATGTTTGCAAATGAATAATATAAAATGTCAAAGCGTGCCTGCCCCCCCATCGTGCTCTCTCCCGCAAATAAATAAATAAAATCTTTTAATAAGAGATTTTATTTATTTGACAGAAAGAGGGACAGCAAGAGAGGGAACACAAGCAGAGGCAGAGGGACAGGGAGAAACAGGTTTCCCACAGAGCAGAGAGACTGATGCAGGGCTTGATCCCAGGACCTTGGGATCATGATCTGAGCCAAAGGCAGACGCTTGACCAACTGAGCCACCCAGGCATCCGGGTCTTCATTTTTCATGTTCAGAGGCATTGTAGGCACACCTTCCTGCTATCTTTTCATGGACTAATTCTTGTTCATTCGCCAAGTTCTAATAAAGTCCTGTTTGGCCTGTCTCTGGAGCCAATGGAAAGCAATGAAAAAGATTTGACAAAAGTCCTTCTAAATAATGAATGGAAAAAAAATCTTGTTAGCGTTCTTCCCACTATCTTATTGAAAACTACCCCTAACACTGACATGTTTATTTTTCTGCCTTGTCCTCTTCAAACTTCTCTCCTTGTAAATGTCACAAACATCAGGTAGTATTTAAACATAACTCAGCCCTATCTTGGAAGTGACAGCAGATAGAAAACCTACTGTTCTCCAAGGTAAGAGGGGGATTTAAGGTTCATGTTCCAAATGGCTGGTGTGAAATTCGAGGGTCTCTGAGATCCTTAGCTTGAAAGCAAGGCCATGAATAACTAAGACTTCTGAAATGTCTTTATTACACCCACTCCTTTAAAAAGCACCTTAGGAAGGACAAAGTATTACATGGAGAATTTTGGCTCTAGTATAACTCAAGTTTTATTCCAGTTCACTAAACCAAGGCACATTTCAATATGACAATAAAAATATAGCTCCTGACTATAAATACAGATTTTTCAAAAACATGGAATATGCCCCAATTTTTGTTTCCAAATTTGGAAATGCCTTCTCCTAACTCCAACCCTCCAGAATTGCAAGTAGGAATATTTTAATTCAATAAAAATTCAGGTTCAAGGATATTAACACAGTTATAAAGCACAGGAGAGATAATCGGCATATAGCATACATACATAAAATTCATAGATGTGTGGCTTTGAGAAGGATTCCTGTTTCAGATTTCATTTTAATTGCAGCAGAGCCTGGTTTCACCTTTATTTTTCCTTAACCCGTGTCCTCTGTTACAGTCCACACTTAAAGGAAGCATTTACGTAAGGACATATTTGTCTAGCTAGAGAATTACTGGCTAAATAAAATATCCTTGTGATAACCTACAGGCCAGTGACATAAACGAATGAGCAGAATGCATGAAAAAACAGGACCAGTGGAACATATAAACTGGAGATAAGCTGCCCTATCTAACAGGATCTGCCAAGCATGACCATTCATGATGAGGGGGCCAGAGTCCCCAAATCTTCCAATTTTCCAACACAAGTCAGAAATCCTGATTTTTAGGAGAAATCTGCAAATTTTTAAATTTCGGAAACTATGCAAAAATCAAAACAAAACACTGTACAGCCAAGCCAATGAAGAAACAAAACCCATTTGGAGCGTCAAACAATTTTGGAGGGTTTGGAGGGTCCAGTGAGTGAACTTTACAAATTGGTCAGGTATTTGATTTTGTTTCGGTTTGGTGTTGGTCATTTCGATGCTCACTGCATTTCCTAGCACATGGAGACTTCTCATGGAGTACTGAATTTGAAGGTACAAATGTATCCAAGTCAATAACACGACAGCTCAAAGCAGATCTTATTCAGATGAGAACCATCACGAGAAATGGAACATACTGAGGGAGTGTGCGATGTTTTGGCGTTTTGTGAATCAGACTTGTTGCATGAGGCAGGCTCGTGTGGTTGCTGAATGGGAGTTTTCTGCAATTCCATATTTCAGAGCCATGAGATGGTGGGGTGTCCAAGGACAAGTGACAGGTTGCCTATGAATAAATATTTAAGTCTATTTTAGCACCCAGAGTTGCCTGAACCACACGTTGGACTTTTTCTGGGTAAATTACTTTTTTTTTTAAATTTTATTTATTTATTTGTCAGAGAGAGAGGGAGAGAGAGCGAGCACAGGCAGACAGAGAGGCAGGCAGAGGCAGAGGGAGAAGCAGGCTCCCTGCCGAGCAAGGAGCCCGATGTGGGACTCGATCCCAGGACGCTGGGATCATGACCTGAGCCGAAGGCAGCTGCTTAACCAACTGAGCCACCCAGGCGTCCCTGGGTAAATTACTTTAGATTAAGGAAGCTGACCCTTTCCACTTCCTTCCTGTTTCTATTTCCACTTTCTGTGTCTTCACTTTCATCTTCTGGATGCGTCCATTCTCTCCTCCTGGTCTAGGTTCATTGTACCTATGCTTCAGGCCACTCTTCTCAACTACCTAAGCTAATATAAATATTCTGTTCTGAAATGCATTATTCCATTTTCTTACTCTGTTTACAATACTATCCTTAGGCGACTATTAAAATTAGTCTTAAGGGAACAATGTCCCCCATTTTCAAACCCAGAGGTGCCTTCCTTCTGTCACAGAACCCCTACCCTCACCCACTTCTGTCCTCGTCTGTATGAAGACAATGACACCCGTTGCCCACAAGGGCAGGAGGTAGGGGCTTTGGGGATTGTTCTCAGGCTACGTGGGCTGGGGGTGGGGGGGGGGACACTGACCCTGAAATGGGCTTCTGGCCTTCATCCCCATCTACTGTCCCTAAATTTGTTCCTATTGCCCTGTTAAAGAGCTAAACAAGGTCACTCTGTCCTTGAGACAAACGAACAAAATAGTTGGAGAACTGCTTCAGATTAAGCACTTCTGATGTGACTCCTTAAGAACTTTAGTTTTCTTACCTACAGGATCTGGGAATACAATGGGTGAGGTAAGGGAGGCTTAAGATGTAAGAGGTGAAAGAAACATTCTGGAAAGAAAAAGAAAAATATTCTAGAGCTTTACAAACATGGTCTGGGAGCTAGTGATTGATCAATTAATTGTAGATTCATTCAGGGGGTTAAAAAAAAAGGAATCCCAGGTCAGGTACTGTGTTTGGTCCTAGAAATGCACAGATATGCAAGTTGCTACTACACATACATTATTAAAATAAAATAAATAAGAGATGAGCTCTTCCTTCAAGGATCGCAGGGTCTAAAAAACAGCCACAGGTAACTGGGTGATCAACACTTAGCGAGAGCAGTACTATAACAAAAATGCAGCGGCTTCAGCAGAAGTGCAGAGAAGCAAGAGTGGAAGTCGAAGGTCTTAAAGAAAGTTTAGCTACTGGAGCAGGGTCTGGAAAGAAGAATGCACCAGCCAGGCTAGCTGGGGAAGGGCGCTCGGCTCATGGAGAAGGCAGGTACAAACTCCCTGATAAAATAAAACCAGGGGGACTATTTCCAGCCCTACCCAAGGCAGGCTGAAGGCCGCTGGGATGATGCGGGTGCTCAGGGCCGAGCAGCCAGGCTAGGACGGCTCATGAAGATGAAGAGGGTGAGCGGCGGGAGGAGGCAGGCTGGCAAAGAGGAGAAAGGGGGGTCACGTCAGCAGGTGCAAAGGCTCGGAGGAAGCCGAATGTGGTTTCGGTTCTTCGAGGGGGCTGGAGCCGCACGGGTGGGCTGGCGGCAGTGGGAGCTAGTGGGGGGTGAGGAATGAGGGTAATTAGCGCCCCCAGCCCCCCCACCCCCCCGCGCCGCCAGCCCCGGCCAGCCCCGGCCAGGGCAGAGCCTTCCAGCCGGGGTGGCCTCCGGGAGAGCGCGCTTTACCCTCCAGTCCAGGTGGGGAAGATGGAAAGAGGCAGGACCAGCCGCCTACCGTGAAGGTAAAGAAGATGAAACGCTGACTGCAAAGCACAGCAGAAAACGCGGGACTAAACCCGGCCCGAGTGGGCGGAAAACTCGCTGTCGGGAGGGAGGAAAGGCTGAGGACCACCAGCCACCGGCCACCGGGGTACCAGCCCACCCGTGCAGCTTCCGGCCCTCGCCGCGGCCCCTGTGCCCACCGCCCGAGGCGGGATCGCCAGCGGCCAGGCCGTGGGCAGCCGGGGGCTCTCCGCTGGGGCCTCGCCCCTCACCCAGATCCCCTGAGCCCGGGCGGGGTTTGAACTCGCGCCGCCCTGGCCGCTCGCAGACCCGCACGGACCTGCCCGGCGCTGCCCTCCAGCGCGCACCCAGCAGCCCGCCCTTCGCTACCGGCCGGCTCCCACCCAGCCCAAGCCGGGAACTCGCGCTCCTTAATCCTCGACGTGTTAATTATTCAAGCACTGAGTGTGTGTGTGCGTGTGTGTGTGCGTGTGTGTGTGCGTGTGTGTGTTTAATTTCCTTTATTAAAAAAAGCGCACCGTGCCCACTGGGACGACAGAGCCGAACGAGGCTGGCAGGACACCGGGGAGACTTCACTCTGAGAATCAGCCCGCCGGGGAGGAAGTCGGCGACCGCGAGATTCTAGGGGCAACAGAGACTCCTAGCGATCCGAGTGAGCGCCGGATCCCCCGCACCTCCGGCCTCGGCTCGGGGCTCCCGCCTCCTCGGGGCCCGCCCCGCCCAGCCCTTCCAGCAGGCCTGGCCTTCCTGGGTTGCCTCGCCCCGGGCAAAGCTGGAGGCTGCTTCTCAGCCCCTGGGGCAGCCCTGCCGGCTGCACTGGGCCGACGGACAAGGGGAGCCCAGATACGCGCATGTAAGGTTCCCTACTTAAATGCTCGGAGCCAGACACAGTTCTAAACTCTGTATTACCTCAGTTACTCCTTACCTCACACCCGGGGGCGGCGGCCGGGGGGCGGTCTGTTGCTGTACCCATTTCACAGGTGAGGAAATGGATGCACGGAAGGAACTGGCCTAAACTCTCGCAGTCTCAGACTCTGAGGGCCGCGCCCCTAGCGATGCCCCGCCCACTCGGCCTTTAGCTCCGCCTACGGGAGGAATCGGAGGGGTCCCGGCCCCCACCCCACCCCACCCCCACCCCTCAAACCCCTCGGGTCTTCCACCAGGGCTTCCAGATGGATCCAACTTGAAACGGGAGCAGTGGAATCAGAAACGTGCGTGACAGGGGCATCTGCGTGGCTCAAAGCAATTTTATTCAAAGCTCTATGGCCTTTGAGCCCGTCATGTCACACAAGTAGATTTATTTATTTATTATTATTTTTTACAAGTAGATTTATTTATTTTTTTTAAAGATTTTATTTTATTTATTTGACAGACAGAGATCACAAGTAGGCAGAGAGGCAGGCAGAGAGAGAGAGGAGGAAGCAGGCTCTCCACCGAGCGGAGAGTCCGACGCGGGGCTCGATTCCAGGACTCTGGGATCATGACCTGAGCCGAAGTCAGAGGCTTTAACCCACTGAGCCACCCAGGCGCCCCAACAAGTAGATTTATTTTTAAACAATGTCTGAGTTAAAGGTGGGGCCAAGGGGCGCCTGGGTGGCTCAGAAGGTTAACCCATCTGCCTTTGGCTCAGTTCATGATTTCAGGGTCCTGGGATCAAGTCCTGCATTGGGCTCCCTGCTTGGAAGTGAGTTTGCTTCTCTCTCTCTCTCTCTCTCAAGTAAATAAATGGAAGGAAGAAGGAAGGAAGGCCTTTTTTTTTTTAGTGTTTTGTTGTATTGTTTTGTTTTTTTAGAGAAACTGAGAAGAGAAAGCTGTTTCTAATTGTGATACAAAATCCAAGAAACATGTGGGGGGGGGTTGACAGGCCTGAATAGATAAGAAATCTGAAAATCTATTTAGCTATAAAACTGAAAACCTGCAAAAATATTCAAGCTGCTTGTTAGGAATGAATGTCTACATTTACAAATAGTCCAAAAATTCTTCATGGTAAAAGATGTAAACCAAAAATGCATGATAAGCAAACGAAAAAGGTGTTCAAATTCATTGACCAATTTTTCACCTGTAAAGTATGCAACCATGAGTTCACAGAAGTATCTCCATTTTCAATTCTACACCTCAGGCCTTAAGCAAGTGTTCTTGCTTTCCATAGTTTTGTTTTGTTTTGTTTTGTTTTTTTAAGATTTTATTTATTTGTCAGAGAGAGAGAGCACGTGAGCACAAGCAGGGGGAGCACCAGGCAAAGGGAGAAGCAGGCTCCCTGCTGAGTAGGGAGCCCCATGTGAGATTTGATCCCAGGACTCTGGGATCATGACCTGAGCCTAAGGCAGGCACTTAACAGACTGAGCCGCCTAGGCATCTCGCTTTCTCTAGTTCTAATTGCTCTCTCCGGCTTGCAAGACCCAGCTCCCGGTGTCCTCATTATAGTTACTTGTTGAATCAATCCCTTTGCCTGTATTAAATCTCCCACTGCCCGCTGCCTCCACTCTACCACTGCCTGGTCTCTGATTCCCTGGGCTGCCCATGCCTCCACTGCCCCCTGCAGGGATGTCCCTTTACCCCTAGGGAGTGCTAACACCCTGCACTCCCCACAGGTCATACCCCAATCCGGATGCCTACCCTTCTTGACCCTACCTTATTTATTTTTTTCAAAGATTTTATTTGTCTATTTGACATAGAGAAGTTGCACAAGCAGGGGGAGCAGCAGAGGGAGAGGAAGAAGCAGCTTCCTGCTGAGCAGGGGGCCCAATGCAGGACTTGATCCCAGGACCCTGAGATCATGACGTGAGCCAAAGGCAGATGGTTAACTTACTGAGCTATCCAGGCGCCCCTTGGCCACACCTTTAATTCAGACATTGTTTAAAAATAAACCTACTTGTGGGGTTGCCTGGGTGGTTCAGTTGGCTAAGTCACTGCTTTCGGCTCAGGTCATGATCCTGGAGTCCCGGGATCAAGTCCCGCATCCAGCTCCCTGCTCGGCAGGGATTCTGCTTCTCCCTCTGACCCTCTCCCTTCTCATTCTCTCTCTCTTTCTCTCAAATAAATAAATAAAATATTGAAAAAGGAAAAAAAAATTTATAGGGGTGCCTGGGTGGCTCAGTGGGTTAAGCCTCTGCCTTCGGCTCAGGTCATGATCTCAGAGTCCTGGGATCGAGCCCCACATCTGGCTCTCTGCTCGGCAGGGAGCCTGCTTCCCCCTCTTTGCCTGCCTCTCTGCCTACTTGTGATCTCTTTCTCTCTGTGTGTCAAATAAATAAATAAAATCTTTAAAAAAAAATAAACCTACTTGTAAAAAAATAATAAATAAATCTACCTGTGTGAAATAATGAGCTCAAAGGCCATAGAGCTTTGAGTCAGATCACGTTCCTAAAGGGTAGTGCCAGTTTATAACACTAAGAATCACATTCAAGTGCCTGTTTAACTGCACCTTTGCTGGCATTGGGTATTACCCGTTTTTCCAACTTCTTTCCCTTTTGGTTTCCTCCCATAATTGGTGTGTCAAAGACAGAGACAGAATCCTAGAACTGTTTAAAGCCATCTCCTGTATCCACCCAAGTCAGGTGGGTCGTCTCTAAACACTCTGAGACAGATGCGTTTTGATCTGATTAGCTGGTAAGCCGTGTACTGTACCATCGGTAGCGACAACACGTTTCTTTAGTGAGCTCCTGCTTCCCCCGTTCAAAAAGTAGGATTATGCACCAGTATGATGTGCTGGATTTTGCAGGAATTTGCAAAGATGTAACCCTTGCAGCCTCTGCCCTCGAAGACCTTGTATTTTTTTTTAAGCTTTTATTTATTTTTCTTCGTAATCTCTACACCCACCATGGGGTGTAGAGACCCCATGGTTGTGAGGCAACTCACGACCTCAAGATCAGGAGTCACACACGCTGCCAACTGAGCCAGCCAGTCTCCAGAAAGAGCTTGTGTTTTTGACAAGGGCAATTACTCTGATGGTATTATGAACTCAGCATTCATGTAATAAATGACTTCAATTCTCTGGGTCTCTGATTCCTCAACTGGAAAGTGGTATATCCAATCCTCTGCATGACTTCATCATCACACCCTGTCCTTCACCCTGATTCCTCCTCCCCACCACAGGCCCTGTGCTCTGAGCAGACCAGTTCCTGTCCTCCAGGGGCACGCACATGTGCAGCCACTACCACCGATGGAATGTCTCACCCTTGATTTCCAGGCCTCAAGCAGCCGCCGGGCATCCACAATCTCATTCAACTGTCACAGCTTTATTAAGGTCATTATTTTAATCCCCACTTTTTAAGTGTTGAACGATTTAAAATTTAGATGTTCCAATAGGAAGACTTAAAGAGGGTCTTGCCAACGATCCTAAAAAAGGAACCAAAAGTTGAGTCTTCGTCCGTGGGACCCTAAAGTGTGTCCCCTTCCATTGCCGTAGGCAACCTCATTCCACTGCCTCCTTTCTTACTGGTTTCCTGCTCAGCTTCCCTCGGCGACTCCCCTCTCCTTCCTCTTGGATTATCTAAATGCTATCCATCCATCAGGGTCCGGCTGAAAGTCCCATGGAGTCCCCCATCCTCCCAGGCTGAGATGTCCTTGAGGAAGCTGAACCACAGCCTCTGACCCACTCTCCAAGGTCATCTGATGAAGATGTCTGCTGAAGATGGAAAGGATTCCCTAAGAAAAATTCCTGAATCCCATGCAGATTTCTAAGGACTCTCTTGTTCTGTTGGGTGGAAACTCTTTTACAGTCAATGTCCACCTTATTCCCTGTGCTTTATAAAGTCCTCCTGGCTAAAGGCCACTCTGAGCTCCAGGTCTGCGGGAGACAGAAGGGGTGGGTATGTATGCTGAAGGGAAATTAGTTCAACGCTTGCCAGAGGAAGGAGACCGGATCAGCAAAATGTGCCTAGTGGTTGTAGAAAAGCCCTCACAGTTATGGGCACAGAGCCCTCTCCCCTGCCAGCCTCTCCCCTGCCACCCTGCTTAATAGTGTTGTGCTCTTTGTCACCTTCATCATTGGAAATGCCAAGGAGCCACTCCACCAACCTGCCACAATTCCTGCCCTTGCAGATTACCTGTCGCTCAAGCTCATGGGCTCGGAATTGGTGTAGGTCTGCGGTGAGGCGGCCCGTACTCTCAGAGTCGCATGGCAGCCTCTACGAGGTCCATTTGTGGATTCAGCTGAAGCCAGATCCTGCACAGACGTCCACCTTAGCTGGCTCAACATCTCACTTCCTTGTTGCCAACCTCAAAGGAAATTGGCTGGACTGCCTGGGCCTCATGACTTTTCATTTCTACCCCTTTTGAAGCTCCGTGAAAGACAAGAAGAGGAAGCTGAAACTCATTCCAATCACAATCATCCACCCGCAACAGGAAGAAGAATAGCAGGGATTGGGCTCTGTGCTTGTAAAGCAGGGCCATGAGCGTGCGGGCTCCCAGAAGCTTTGACTTATTGGCTCTGGGAATGTCACCAGCACTCCTCCCTTCACTGAGAGAATTCCTCCTGCTCCCAAATAAAAAGCCAGAAATTCTACCCTTTGGTCTTCTTACCCTCTTCTCTGCCCTCCTGGAAGACGTAGGGATCCACCTACCGACAGCCTCTCTTTCATCTGTAAGCTGGGCCATGACTGAAAGGCGGTAGTCCTAATGTTGGGATGAAGAAAGAAAGGCAGGAGGGCTCAACTCTGGTGACTGTCCCCATGTAGCCCTAACCTAAGCAGATGGAGACAAAAAGTAAAAAGCAGAATGAGAAAATACAGGTAAACACCCCCCAGCTGTGGCAGTTTGAAAACATGGCCCCAGAGTCTTTGATTTTTCTGTCAAGAGGTGGCGTGTCTGTTTTCTTCTCGTGAACTTGAGCTCTGCACCTGTTTAAACAGTTGAGTACAGTGGACTCAAAACCAACCAAACAACCAACCAACCAACCAACCAACAAAAAACTTCTATGCTGGTTTCCTAGCCCTAGCCCTAAGACACTGGTAATAATCCCCTCCTGGCTCTGGGAAACCCAACCATCAGACTGTCCGAGGACATCCAAACAGATCATGGAGAGGCCCACGGGGACAGAAGCCAAGTACCCTGGCCCTCAGCGCAGCCCAAGTTCTCAGCCAACAGCTAATTCCAATCTCCAGCTGTGTGAGGAAGCCATCTCGTACTCGGGTCCTCCAGCCACCCCCTTTCCCCATGGAGTTGCCCCAGCTGATCCCATATGGAGTGGATGGGAGCCATCTCCTACACCCTGATCCCTCTCAAAACTGCCGGCCCCACCGGCTACCTCTGTGAAGCCTCAGATGGTTAGTTACGTAGCAATGGGTAACCAGAAGACCATGTCCATGCCCAGGGAGGAATGCTGACTGGCCCTGGCCCCCTGCCCAGGAAGTGGCCACTAATCAGGCTCCCACACGGGTGGCGATGTGGGGTCTGTGGGATCAGATCCAGACACTGGTCAGAGTGGAAACGACACTGCTCGGCTTTCACACACATCCCAACCCTCTCTCCCTCCATCCCCGGCCTGTGTCCTTTGATCTTGGGAACCTACCCTATACTCGGGACACTAGCCAGCATCACTCTAACTTAGTAAAAACACGTGGGGATCAAGGACTCCAGTCACTTTGTTTCCCAGACTCAAGTCTTTACCCCATGTTGTTGTGGGGACTTTGACACTCCCCCGCACAATGCTATATGGAAAATGGATGCTGTTCCAGGACCAACATAGGGGTGAGAGCAACAAGGGGGGGGGCTTGGGAGCAAACTCAAGGAAAGTGAGTCACAGGAGTCAAGAGAGGAACAAGTTCAAGGAGATCGGGATGATAAGCACCAAATATAACAGAAAAAAGATACAAAGCATCTCCTGGATTCGAGATGATGGGTAAAGTCAGTTCTAGTGGAGCCGAAGGGACAGAAATTAAATCAAGGTGGATTGGAGCAAGAAAGCGGGAGGAAGTCGGGGCAGTGCTCACAGGCAAGTCCATCCCTGCCTTTGTTGAGAAGGGAAGGCAAGAGCGGGCACTAAGGACGCCTGGGTGGCTCAGTCGGTTAGGCATCTCCCCTCAGCTTTGTTCAGGATCCAAGAGTCCTGGGATCGAGTCCCTGCTTCTCCCTCTGCCCTCCCTCGCTCATTCTCGCTCTCTCTCCCTCTCTCTCTCTTTAAATAATCTTCAAAAAAGAGAGAGAGACGGGCAAAAAGTCTAGAGGGAAAGTAGAGGGCTAATAGGTACTTCTTGTTTTTAACAGTCTGGTTTTTAAGATGGGGATTGCCAAGCACGGTTATTCAAGAGCGCAGGGGAGGGGAGGGCATGACCACTAAGGCCCGGGAGGTGGAAGGGGCCGGGGCTGGGGCTGGGAATGCAGAAGTCCATCCATGGTGCCCCTCAACTGGAGATGCCAGGACCACCTAGGAAGGAAAGGTGAGTGTGGTTTCACTCTCAGCGCTTTCTGTGCAGGAGGGGGGGCTGAAGGACAGCAAGCTGCAAAGCGCGGACGCAGGCGACATGCCTGGACGCTGCGTGTGACGCTGTCCGTGCAGGAAGATGCATAAAAGATGGAAAAAATCACGTTTTCCAACTAAAACCATCTTGTCTAAATACGCTTTTATTCCTTCTTTATATAAGAGGGACAGTCCACATTACAAGCGGCTTTGGGAGGGAAGCTGGCCCCACTGCCCTCCCCCTCCGAGTCCCCTAGCGCATGGGCCTCTGTGACTGACTTGCCCCAGCGGAGAAACCCGACGCCCCGGGCCTCGGCCGCCATCCCGGCTCCTCGGCGCCACCCAGTGGCAGCGGCGCGGAACCTCACGCGAGCGCAGACGGGCTCGGGCGGAAAACAACCCTTTGTCTTCAGAAGGTGCTTTTCCTGCCAAAGCAAACCGCCCGCGTGTCACAGCTACTGCGAGAGCCATCCTGGGAAACAAAGCCCTGATTTTTTTATAGCAACAGTGGAAACCAGACCCCACTTCCTTCCTCCAGGATTAGGGCTTTATTGATGCTGGCGGAACAGGTCATCTTGTTCCAGAGTTGACCCGCACACATCCATACTCTGAGAGCGAGGGAGGAGAAAGATTTAAGCTCTCCCGGGGGGTCTATCAAAGGTTTTTCTGTTCGGGTTACCAAACAGTTACAAAGGACTCTCAGATGGGTGTTTCTTTCTTTTCTTTTCTTTTTTTTAAACGAATCAATTTTTTAAAAGATATTATTTATTTGTCAGAGACAGAGAGAGGGAGAGCGCGCACAAGCTGGGGAGTGGCAGGGAGAGGCAGAGGGAGAAGCAGGCTCTGGCTTAGCAAGGAGCCCCAAGTGGGACTCGATCCCAGGACGCTGGGTCATGACCCGAGTGAAGGCAGACACATAACTGACTGAACCGCCCACGGGGGGAGGGGGTGTCTCTAGATGGGTGTTTCTTTTCTTTCCTTCCTTTCCTTCCTTCCTTCCTTCCTCTCTTCCTCTTTCTTTCTTTCTTTCTTTTTCTTTCTTTCCTTCTTTCTTTTCATTCTTCCTTTTGCCACCCAGGGTCCCTAGATGAGTGTTTCTTTTCTTTCCTTCTCCTTCTTTCTTTTTTTCTTTTCTTTCCTTTCTTCCTTTTCTTTCTTCCTTTTGCAACCCAGGGGTCCCCAGATGAGTATTTCTTTCCTTTTCTCCCTTCCTTCCTTCCTTTCTCTCCCTTTCGCTCTCTTAAGTTTCTGAACTTAGCCCATCACAGTCCCTGCCAACAGTCACTCATGCCCAAGCCAACCTGGTCCCTAAGGACTGTCACCCCTATCCTCCCCACCACCAGCCCCCGGAGTGTAGGCTCTGGCCTGCTTAGGGGACTCCTCTGAAGGGTTCAGAATATGTCAGTCTGGCATAAGGATTATTTGCAGCTAAAGGTAGTTGACAATCAACCAATGCAGGATGAGTTCTCTGTCCTCCCCTTAACTGCCTGAAAACAGGGCACGAATTTGCTTCTGTGAAGGTGGCAGAACTATTCCCCTCTCTTGCCCCAGGATGAGGAGAACAACTCAGGAGAACAACTTACAGGAGGCGGAGGGCCAACACCAAGATAGTCTGTGTAAACAAACCTCATCTTCCAGGATTTTCTATCACCTTCCCATAATTTATCAGCCCTGATCACCTTCCTTCACCCAGTCGCCTGTCTACAACTTATCTCCCTGTGTTAAAATGGTATGTAAGTCCCCAAGTCTAACCACATCTTTGGGGTTTTCTTTCCTGTGAAGCCACGTGCACATAACATTTAAGATATATTTTTAAAATTTCACACCTTTTCTCCTGTTAACACGCCTCTTATCCGCTTAATTCACAGTCTTCAGCCACTAAGTCTAAGAGGGTAGAGGGAAAAAAAATTCTTTCTTTCGCCAACCCCTCACAGCCAGCCCTCTGAGTTCCTTGTCTTCCTGGGCTGGTTGTGGGGAGGGAGAGGCGGGGCTTGGTGAGGGGCGGGGCTTGGTGAGGGGCGGGGCTTGGGAGGGTTGGGAGGGTCGTGGTGTGGGGTGATGGATGGGTCAATGCCAGTCTTTATGACTTGCAGAATCTACTCCAATCTCTATTCCATTGGCAGCCTTGAGGGAATTTCTCCAAGTTTCTGGTCACACTGGCACCTTCTCCCTCATCCCCTCCAAAGACCTCAGTCTCTGTCCCATGCCCTCAAGAAACATCTCCCACGCTCCCCGGCATGAGGCAAGAAAGCGAAAGTGTTGTAAGGTTTCTTTTCCTTCGGTGCCCACAGTTCTTTGTCAGGCCGCTTCGAAGAATGAAGATTTGGACAAGACCCAGGGGTGGGCAACAAAGCAAGGTTTATCGAGTGACAGCAAAGTGACAGCACAAAGGAGGGAGGGGACCCAAGAGGGTTGCCACTGGAGTTTCTTTTATTATTATTATTATTATTATTATTATTACACATTTTTATTTAAATTCAATTAATTAACATCTAGTGTCTTAGTTTCAGAGGCACAGTTCAGTGGCTCATCCATTGCGTGTAACACCCAGCGCTCACTATATCACGTGTCCTCCTTCATGCCCATCACCCCGTTACCCCATCCCTCCCACCCACTTCCCAGCGACCCTCAGTTTGTTTCCTATGATCAAGAGTTTCTAAGTCTAGGGGTTTTACGGGCTTCTGGGTGGGCTGTTCTAACATGATTAACCCTCGCTGCACCTGTCGTCCCATCGGGATTTAGTCATCTCCCCACCATGTGGGAAAGGGAGGAGGGCTCCTTCCAGAGTGATGTAAAATCCCTTTAAGGGTGGTTTCCTCTTAGGGTGGGGGGGGGTGGTCCCTGCCTGCCTTTCTTCGAACTGCCCTTCATCAAAAACTTCGTGGCAGAGGGGAAAGAACCCAGGAGAATGACAACAGGAAAAACACACATTAACGTCTCCATCATGGGTCGGGTCAAACAGTAGCGCGTGTACAGTGAGTGGCCGTGTCGTGCATGCAGGAGGCTGGCTTTGGGAAAGAATTGCCCCTGCTGTTCGTGCTTTGGGTGTGGCCTGATCTCGGTCCTCTGGTCTTAGCCACCCACCCGGCTCTGGCCTCTGGGCCCCTGGGGCTCTCTGCTCCGCCTCTCCCTGAGGCCTTGAAGGAAACATCAGTGGGTTCTCACCTATGACTGAGCAGGTTGGGGAGGGTGGGGGCGAGAGAGGTCGCAGACATTCAGTGGCTACATTCCAAAACCAACTCTCTGGTGTGCAGTAATGCCTTGTGTCAGAAAAACACCAATTCCCAAAGGTGCCTGTGTCACAAAGAGCTTCGTGCCTGCCCGAGGCACAGGGGGCAGAAAGGCGCACTGCGCAATTTTCTGCCCTCAGATTTGCCTTCTCTCTATCTCTTCCAAACTCCAGCCGTGGGCTGGGGGGACAGCAGTGGAGGGTGGCAGGAAGTCATTCCTCTGTACCTCTCTGCCCCGCGCTCACTCTCTCTGCCACCTTCCAGTGGCCCCCTTCTCTTCAGGGCTCTGCCTGCAGGAGTATGAAGGGGAAAGAGCTGGCACTTAGT
The DNA here is from genome assembly GCF_020171115.1 of Neogale vison. Classification (NCBI taxonomy): domain Eukaryota; kingdom Metazoa; phylum Chordata; class Mammalia; order Carnivora; family Mustelidae; genus Neogale; species Neogale vison. Next base: position 198,330,836 of record NC_058101.1, on the reverse strand, counting down.
GAAGGTGCAGTATATGTTGCCCTGCCGTGTCCCTTCTCTGGACTGGTAGGAATGTTTGTTTTTACAGATGAGGAGACAGAGGTCACATAGTGTATGTCAGCTCATGTAGTGTGTGGCCAAGCTCCCACAGCTAAGAAGACACAGAACTTGACCGTGGAGCCTGGTCTCTTCGATGCCAGGGGACTCATCCTGGCGTTTCCCTCCCACCACCCCTGAGAGCCCAGGTCCCCAGCCTGGCAGCAGGGCATGGACAGAACAGAACACACCAATTGCCTCTGGAGAATGTCCCCAGCCCAAGACGAAAGCAGCGGGCCAAGGAGACCAGCTGTCTGCAGAGGAGACAGTAACCCAAGGAATGTACCGAGGAAGGGGAAGGTCAGGTCAGCTGGGGGAGAGAAAGTATCTGCCCTTGGAGGTGGCCAGGCCAGACCAGGAGGGCCCAGTCAGGGCTCTCACCAAGATCGCCGGTCTAGGCGCAGTAGCTCGGGCTCAGCCGTAGAAATGCAAGTGGCTTTTTTCAAGGCTGTTGTGCATTTCTATTCTTCAGGACAAAATCCTCCAGGAGGATCAGCATTCCCCTTGAATCTTGAAAAAAAGAAGGTCAGGCCTCTGTATTTTTGTCACAACTGAGAGACCACAAGATGACTGGGAAAAGATCCGGCGTGGACAAGAAACGTCTAGAAATTTCGCGACGCTTCTCAGCCTCCGTGAGTCTTGCAAATATTAATTTAACCTGCTGGGTAAGTTGGTAATAAAATTCTCTTTGTATTAAGGAAGTGGTAAAGTTAAGAGACTGTAAGCCAAAATAATTTGGGGTGGTTTTATGGCATAGTGTGCAACATCCCTAATGGTGAAGGGCTGAGTTACTTTGCTCCCTCTCCCAACCAGAACAGCGTTGCTGTTGACTCATTGGTATTCCCAGCATTGAAACGCAACTTGGCCCAAAGTAGTTGTTTGGTGAATGCTATTGTTAAAAAAACAAACAAACAAACAAAAAAAACCGCCAAAACTTGGGTCAACACTGCACAAAATGAAAACAAAGAGGCTACAGTTAATCTGACTAAAATCATCTCGACTCTGATCAATATTTTCTCAACATCCACAGGTCTGGACTAGGTCTAGAAATGTATTCCTTGGTGACTTAATGCAGCAAGCCGGGAAAGCCTTCCCAAGATGATTTAGAATGGGAGACTTCCCGATCCCTTGAGCGATTCCGCTAGCACTTGGCCTCGGTGTCCAGAACCATAACAAATTCCGAATTTTGTGAACTTTTTGTGGAAAAAGAGCAAATTTTACCAACCAGAATGTCAACCTCAGTTAAAGATCTGGTGACGTTGGGATTCACAAATGCATGCTGACTGAGCCTCAGGAGTCCAAGGGACCAACTCACTCAGTGCTTGCGGTTTGAGAACGACCTACCGAGACCTCCCACAGACAACCACTGTTGAACATCATCGCTACAAAAAGCTGGCCTTCCTCGGGTTTCCATCACTACCTGCCGCGGTCAGTCAGGCTGAGAAAGCAGAAGTCCATGAGAGAAGTACACCTTTCCTATTGGACCACTGGAGAGATCCTTTTATTGTTACCATGCTGTGAATAAATCCTGATACCTTCTGCATTGCTCCCATTCCCCATTTTGTTTCTGTTCTTCTGTCTTCATTCAGGAGCCTCTGACCACAGCTTGCCTAGGTCCTGCTCTGACTTCACAAAATGGCGGCCATTGTGTTGTTGGGCTCTCCTTGCTGCCCTCAAGGGAGCTCTGGTAGAGGAGCTCCCATGTGCACATGCTCACAAGGATGGAGACAAGGCATGGGGGTGGGGGTGGGGGGCAGGGGTCATTGTGAGGAGTGGGGACAGGTGGAAAGTTCTGGAAAATCCAGTGCCCCATCCACTATGTGACTCAGCCACTTTCTCAGCTGAGCTTCTTCTGGGGGTTTCTCACTCTCCTGCTCCGGGAGGCTTCTGCTGTCCTCCCTCTGTGTGCCATTTTTTTATGCCGTGATTTCTGCCTCCTTTGAAACTTCAGCCCCCTTGTGGTGCATCATGACCTGTGGATTGTTGAAGGCAACGGCCAATGCTCAGGCCCCATCGTCCCTGGCCCACCAGGGAACTGCATGAGACCCGGTTCTCATCCTTGAAAAACATTCTTCCCTTGCCTTCCTGGTGACCACATTTTTCTACGCTTCCAACCCCTTTCAGTTTCCTTTGCTATTACCTCTCTAGGCTTCCAAGAAAGTGGAGTCATGGGGAAGCAGGTCATTCCTCATTAAGATCCAGGGAAGGTGCGTATGGACAGCTTGCTGACATTGAATTTGTAGGTCTAATCACGAAACCGTGGGACCACCTGTCGAAAAGCAATTATTTCTATGTCCGTTATTACTCCAGCCACATGACAATCGGATTTTAGATCTTCATCTGGTCATTTAAAACCATGTCAGAATGCCATTTAATTCATAAGCCCTGAGGTGAAATTTAGAAGGAAAAAATCTTCTGTGATTTAGTTAAGATGTCCATATATTGAAATGAACATCGTCTACGAAGTGAAACAACCTTTCCTCTCTTTCTCATGTATTTTTCATATTTAAATATATATAATATATATTATATATACAACATATAACTATGTATTATAAGCATATGTATTATGTATGAATATGTTCTATAAGCCTATAATTTATGTAAATAAGTAAGACATATAAGTGTGTATTACATGGGTGCTCTTATGCTTCCTCCATGTCTTCTCACCGCCCCCCAGCACATGGCGTCTGGCCCAGCCGGCAGACGCAGGTGCACCCATAAAATAGGAAGAGGTTTTTATGACTTTCCAGGCTCATTCAAAACGGAGCCCCTGACGGCAGCAGCCTGTGCCGCTGCTGGTGATAAAACCTTTCAAATGAAACCTCTTCTGCAAAGATAAAGAAAACAAGATTCACGGTTTAATCTTGCGTCTTCCCACCTTTTTCTTCTCCTTTTTTCTGAAGACCAGCTGCGCACATTATTTTAAAGCCAGCGGCGAGAGCGCACTTCTGCAGTACGACCTTCTCTTCCTACTCACAGATGCTGCCGCCTCTGCCTCCTCACCCCACTCGCTGCCCTCAGTCCTGGCAAGTGAGACCATCCACAGGTCGGGGGGTCCGGTCCTCATGCTCCCCCCCGCCCCCCACCCCATGCTCCTCTACAGTCCAGAGCTTAGCACTGATGCTGTTCCACTTCTTCTGGAGGATTCTGCAAACTTCTGACAAGCGAGCTGTGAGGTCGAGGAGGTGACCCTCTAAGCCAGCTGGGGAGGTGAGGACACAATTTGTTTACATACAGCGAGTATCTGGAAGCAGAAGCATCCGTCTGTCTGTCCCGACGACCACACCCCCCAAGTGGTCTTTCTGACTGCTCCTTTTCTGTGCTGTTTTTGCACAAACTCACGGAGGCCCGCACAAGGGCATATTACTAGTTACTCGGGGGTTGCTCCAGCTCGTAGGGAAGGAAGGAAAGCTCTCCAGTTCATTTCTTGAAGTTAGCATCAGCCAGGTACCAACATTGGACAAACACCTAACCGCGCACTCACACAGCTAAGATCGGTATCATGAATGCGATATGCATAGTCTAAATAAAATACGAGCAAAAGTGTGTTGAACAAGAGTGAAAACTGGTACAAAAACGACCCCAGCCAAAGCCCCCGTGCACCCCAACGCTGCAGGGCACCCTCCACACCCTCTCTGCCTTGAGGTCTAGGGTAGGCAGTCGTGGACTCTTTTGTCCTTGACCTTGACAGCGAAGGGCATAAAGGGCTTTGGGGAGAAGGAGCAGGGAAGGACAGAGAGCTGAGCTGCAGGGAAGCCTCCCGAGGAGAAAGAAGGTACGATGGCTCACCCTTTATCCAGAGCAAAAGGAGACTCAGCGTTGACTTGACTGGGGCAAGAGTTACCCTAGGACACTTGAGTCTGTATTCTCTCATGCCTCTTCCCACTACAAGACAAAATGTTGTAGTATAAATTATCCCTGTAGTATAAACTATCCCAGGGGTAAATTAACTTTACCCCTGGATAAAATGCCTAGAGATGGCCCTCTTGGCCACCCACGAGCCAAGCCCCAAAGAGAAGGCCCCACTTCCTTTTGACTCTTCCGTAGACTGCTATTTTCTTCTCTTTTTCAAAAAGATTTTATTTATTTATTTGACACAAAGAAAGAGATCACAAGTAGGCAAAGAGAGAGAAGGAAGCAGTCTCCCCGCTGAGCAAAGAGCTTGATGCGGGGCTCGATCCCAGGACCCTGAGATCATGACAGGAGCCGAAGGCAGAGGCTTGACCTTCTGAGCCACCCAGAAGTCTCTTAACTGCTATTTTCAAAGTGTGATAAAGGTGCCCGCTAAAAGCCTACTTCAAGATTCAGAATCCAGAGCCCACATCCAGATTTTCTGAAACAGAATCTCTTGGAGTAGAATCCAGGAATGTGATATTTTTTTTTTCCACACACACTCAAGTTTGAAGACCACTGCACGAAAGCATCGGTGACGTCCCTTCTCAGCTCTGAAGCACTTGACCTAGATGACTTAGATTATATCCTTGGTTCCGTCACTGTCTGTTGACTAAGCCTCCGGCGTCCCACGTGGGAGATGGAGAAAACTCCTGTCTGCGGTGGGCGGGGTATGTGTCTAACATTCTTCGAAGTCCTGAGATCAGAGGGGCCTGATACACATAGCACAATGACTTACCCACGATTCCCCTGCAGAAGACCCCCTCAGCTTTTTCTTTAGCACCGCGCAGAAACAGGCCAAGGTAGAAGGGACTTGGGAGCCACAGAGAGTTTGAGCAGATTAAAATGATCAGTTTCAAAGAACTTCAGGTTCGGTTTTCCCCGAGTCTGAATATTGCTATATTCTAAATCACATCTGCAGACTTGAACTCGATCAAGCCCGAGGCAGTCGGAGTCATTCAAATCTCCCAAGATCTCAGAGCCCGGATGCGAAGCCGGCTACTCGGTCAGCAGGACGCTTGGCCCACTTCCCCAGACCCAAGCAGGCTTCCCCATCATGAGTATTTCATCCATTATGTCATTAATACTCAACAACCCCATGAGCTGGGCTTTGTGGTTTTTACTGTGGAGGCAGGAATGATGAGACTCAGAGAGGTTAAGGAACTGGCCAAAGGTCACACAGCTGGTGAGAGGCGTTGCGCTCATTTCATGGATCCGTGCCTGGGCTCTAAGCCACACTCGGTCACTCACCACAGAGAGCCCACGATGTAGCTCTTCACCACGAGGAGGCCTGGCCTGCTTCTGCCTTGAGCTGAGGCTTAGGGAACGTGCTCCCTAAACATGGGTGAGTAGATAATGTCTGCCCGGGAGAGGTGGGTTTTCCTTGAACTTGGGGGCAGGCTTCCCTCACGCAAGCTGCCTGATCACAGACTGGACCTCTTGAAGCCGTCTGTCCCAGACGTCCGACTGCCTCTGCCTCATGATCCGAGGCGACATTAGTTGTAGTGGAAGCCCCTCTCTTTTCCTACGACTGCTCGCCTCCTATGCGCTATGGAATGAATGTGTCACCCCCAAATTCCTACACTGAAACCTAATAGCTAATGGGTTGGTATTTGGAGTAGGGGTCCTGCAGGGTGGTGAGGTCATGAGTGTGGAGCCCTTGCAGAATGGGATTAGCACCCTCATAAAAGAGACCCCAGAGGGGTGCCTGGCTGGCTCAATCCGTAGAGCACGCCACTCATGATCTCAGAGTTATAAGTTCAAGCCCCACGTTGGGTGTAGAGACTACTTACAAATAAAATCTTAAAAAGAAGGGCACATGGGTGGCTCAGTCGGTTAAGCAGCTGCCTTTGGCTGGGGTCATGATGCCAGGGTCCTGGGATGGACTTCAGCCTGTGCTCCTTGCTCACCCCACACCAGAACTTTTCGCTCTGCCTGTTGCTCCCCCTGCTTGAGCTCTCCCACTCTCTCTGACAAATAAATAAATTAAATATTTTTTAAAATCTTACAAAAGGAAAAAGATCGCAGAGAGACCCCTCACCCCTTCTCCCATGTGAGTCCCAGCCAGAAGAGAGCCATCCATGAGCCAGGAAGACGGTCCTCAGCAGACACTGAATCTGGCAGTGCCTTGCCCTTGGACTTCCCGCCTTCAGAACCGGGAGAAATAAGCGTCTGCTGCTTAAGCCCCAGGGTCGGTGGTCTTTGCGTTACAGCAGCCCAAACGGACTGAGTCACTACGAGCCATTCGTCAGGCAGACAGCTCCAAATACTCTGTTGGCACTCAGTCTGCAGGACTGACTTTTCTGGTGGCCCCGACAAGTGAAGAGGCACCATTTTCCAGGGTCTGACCCGCCTCAGTGTGAGGGTCTCTGTCAAGGGCAGACCCTGTTCCTCTCTACCCTGCGGGACCACAGCTGCCATCCCTTATCTAACTGCGCTCCCGGACATGTGACAAGGGACGAGGGCTCAGCGCTGAATCAGAGATGTCCTGCCAGGTGAGATCTCCAAACTTACATGATTCTATCTTCCCTTCTTCCTGCTGATCCCATTAAAATTATTATGAGGAATAAAAAAGCACTCATTGGACAATGTCACAGGGATAGAGAGGAAATTCCGCAGACGAGGCTTCCACGGCTTTGTAGAAGGTGGGGAGGGTACGACGCAGCGTGGGGAGAGCGGCCACCCGGAGAAGCTGTGGCCCAGGTGACAGCTGGGCTGCCTGGCGGAATTTTGAGAAGTTCCAGATGTGCCAAGCTTGGATGTGACAAGAGGAAGGGAGAAGAGGGTAGGCTAGTGAAATGAAAAATAGACATACGTATTTTTCTTACAGGAGCAACATATGCTCCTTGTAAAATTCAATTAAAATTGAAGTGCCTAAAGTAAAATAAACAGTTCCTTGCCTCCCATCCTCCAGTAGCTGGAACGCATCGCACGTCCTTACCTCCTGGATACGATTACTGTTAACAATGTTTGTATAACATCCATGGATTTTCATTTATTTTTTTTAAAAACATATGCAAACATATGTGCCTTATAGATTTTTTTAAAAGATTTTTTTTTAAAGAGTTTACTTGTTTATTTGACAGACAGAGATCACAAGTAGGCAGAGAGGCAGGCAGAGAGAGAAGGAAGCAGGCTCCCTGCTGAGCAGAGAGCCCAATGCGGGGCTCGATCCCGGAACCCTGGGATCATGACCTGACGCGAACGCAGAGGCTTTAACCCACTGAGCCACCCAGGTGCCCCGCCTTTATAGCTTTTTAAAAGATTAAATGAGAGCACACTATACATCCATTTTTCAGCGTAGGTTTTGTTATTATGCAGGTATGGGGAAGCCTACAGATCGGGGAACAATCACCATGGAAAAGCGAGTCGGCTCCTCCCAGTTCCCAAACAGAGGAGGACGCCACACCACCCAGGGCCACGTGGGGTCAGAGGCAGAAGGAGGAATGAGAAGGAGCCTTTATTGTGGTTTTTACTGGAAGCAGTAGGCAGGCAGGGTAAGCAGGCCAGGCGGGTTTAGAACTGACTAGTTTGAATAAGGGATGTAGGCACTGGCCCTAGTTGCCTGGTCCCTGGCCTTGGGGCTGTAAGGGCAAGGGGCTGGTGGCTCATTCTGTGAGCTCCACCAAGGAGGCAGAGGGCAGCAGAGGCTCTGGACTAGCTGGTTTGCATACAGAAGGTTCTAGAGGCAGCATCTCCAGGATCAGCGAGGCTTTGGAGGCCAGAGAATCACAAATACAGACAATTAGGAAATACAGTTAGCAAGGGCGCCTGGGTAGCTCAGTCGGTTAAGTGTATGCCTTTGGCTCGAGTTATGATCTCAGGGTTCTGGGATTGAGCACCACATCAGGCTTCCTGCTCAGCTGGGGGTCTGGTTCTCCCTCTGTCCCTCCTCGTGCTCTCTCTCTCAAATAGATAAAGTCTTTGAAAAGAAAGAAAATATAATTAACACAACATATCTCTAATTTTTGAAACCACACGATGTATTAGGAACAGTGGTGCACATTCAATAGCTTTTCATTTTCTGTAGCTTCATAGGATCCCATACTTGGCGTGTTCCCTCACCGGAACACAAACTCCAGAAAGGGATAGTTTGTCTCTTCTGTCCACTGCTATGAGCCCAGTGACCAGAATCATGTCAGACATAGAATAGATGCTAAAAATATCTGCTAAATGAATAAACAAGTGGACCTTATAATATATTGAACCATTATCAGCAGATTATCATTTCTTAGTATTTCAAACGATGCCTCAGTAACTATCCTTGGAGATATATCTTCACGCATTTGAACTAATGAGGATTGAGTTTGGAGAGTAAAATAAAACCTGAAATACTGTGACTGAACCCAGATAGATATTTAAGTTTCTCTTTTACGTTCACGATGGCTGGCAGTGGTCAGGTCGAGGCTGGGGTGGTCCTCCCTGGAGCCGGGGCTCAGTCTCCTTCTTACCTTGCTGGCTCTGATCTCATTCTCCAGGACACCTCAGCCTCCAAGCTTGCTACCAGAACCCTAGCCAGCAATCAGCATTCCAGACAGAAGAGAAAAGCAGAGCCCCAGGAGTATTACTCCTTCCCTGAGGAGACATCTAGTAGTTGCTGCTTCTACATTATCGTCTAGAACTGGAGTGCACGGCCGCTGGTCCGCAACAAGGATGACGGGAAATTAGTCATTATTCCTGGGGCCATGTGCCCAGCTCAGTCTCGAACTGTGAAGACAGGGTGGTTGGCTATTAGGAGACAACTAGCTTTTATTTCCATCAGATACGTTTCTAGAAGTAAAATTGATCTATGGGAAGGGACACACATTCAAATAGTTTTGATAAATACTGCCAAATACTTTCTGGAAAGGTACTGAATTGAATCCCTCCAACAGTGTAAGAGAAAACCCACTTCCCTACTCACTACCATGAATATGGGAAGAACTTTTGAAGAGTGATGATTTGATGGGCAGAAGAATCCATCCACCGGTGTGTTCATTTGTATTTAATGTCTGCCGTCATGGTTTCGCCTCTTTGCACACACCTGCCAGCCATTTTCTGTTCCTCTTCCACGAACTGCCTGTCCATAGCCATTGCTCATATTACTTATGGGAAGAATTTTTTTAATGTTTTTATAAAAATGGAATCATGCTCTGCATTTGATTTTGCAACTTGATTTTTTTTCATAGACATCCTTCCGTATCAACACATAAGTAACTATCTCATTCTTATCAAACATATACATTAATTAAATTATGTAATGGTACTCCCACTGCTGACTCTATTTTCTACCTATAGCAAATGCTGGCTCTAATTTTCACCTATAGGAAGGAAGGAAGGAAGGAAGGTAGTTAGTTGCCATGACATCCTTGTATATACATCCTTGCACACATAAGCGTTGACAGATATGTCTGCAAAATTATAGCCCAGAGAGTTTCTCAGAACCTTCTTCATAATCTCCTGACTCTAGATTAAAACCCAGTTTTAAAATGCTGGTTATACAGAGTATATATAATCAGTAAATAGGTAATCAGTAATCCTTTGGTGACAAGTGACAAAAATCCAGCCCACACTGGTTCACTGAAACTGACTGTGCCCATAATCTCAAATTTAGGAAATGCTTTCTCTATTCCTTGTGTTAGATACTACAGATTAGTCCCTTTCCATCAAAGCCTTGTCTTGTGCACAGGGTCGCAGCAGCCCCGGGATGATCGGATGATCGTCTCAAGGATATCTAAAAGGGTATTGGTAGCCTAGGTCCTAGGAAGAATTCTCCTAGGAAGCCAGAGGCAACTGTGGTCAAAGCCTTCTTATCCCTTGTTGTGCTTTGAGGCTGGGAGTGAAGGTTCCCCCTGGGTTTCTATGAGGAACAAAATAGTTCAGATGCCTCTGTCTTGGAAACCTTTCTGCACCTGCAGGGCAGGGCTAGGGTGTGAGGAAGGGACTTTCAGATTCTAAGACAGATGGGTGTCTGGACTGGAAGGTTAGCTTTCTCAGTTCCCAGAAACAGGCTTGAGGCTTTCCTTGGGGGGGCTCAGGACCTGGCCAGTAGACCTGAAATCCATCCCCTAGGAATCCGTAACTCTTCCCCACTGCCTGTCTTCTCAAGTTGAATGTAGAATGGTGAGAACGCCCTGGAGGGCTGGTGTAAGCCTCTGCTTCGGAGGGAGGTTTCCACTGGTGTGCACTCCTGCTTTGCCCCCCACCCTCTTTACACTGCTTAGGTCCTGATGCTCCTGCCAGGCGGGAATTCACACATCTTCAAAGTGCAGTGTTAAACAGATTGAAGCTAATAAAGAACTAAGGCCTGAAGCAATCAGCAGCCTCCCTCAGATTCTGGAGAGCAGACAAACACAGAGGAGGGATGAAAGTCTCCTGCTAACCCAAAGGGAAACTGAAACATCCAAGAGCGGATTCTTACAGACAGTAACTTGACAGAGTTCACAGAAAAAAATTACATGAACATGGGAAGTTACTGAAAGCTTGTTCCCAGCTGTATTGGGAGAGATATCACAGCTTCCAGAGAGAAAAATGGCCCACTGTACTAAAAGCTAGTGTCATACCCTACGAAGTATTCTGGCATAAAATAAATAGGATGATATACTTCCTGTTTCTCGAGAGCTTTCAGTTTTCGGAGAGTTCCATATATATATATAATATATAATATAGATATATCTATAGATATGTCGATATATAATATATATCGATATATTTATATATAAATAATAATATATATATTATATAAATAATATATATATTTATATATATAAATGGTGCACTGGTGCACACCAGTGGAAACCTCCCTCCGAAGCAGAGGCTTACACCAGCCCTCCAGGGCGTTCTCACCATTCTACATTCAACTTGAGAAGACAGGCAGTGGGGAAGAGTTACGGATTCCTAGGGGATGGATATATAATACTTATATATAATATATTTATATATATCATTTATTATATTATTATATATATTATATATCGATATCGATATTATATTGATATCGATATATAATATATCGACATAAATATAGGCATATCTATATATGCATATTATATAATATATATATAGACATATCTATACATAGAAATATATTGAAAGAAATATATATATTTCTTTCTAGAGCACATGCACACGCACACACAGACTAACCAGTGAGACGCGCTGTTTGAAAGCTTCTCTCAAAAACAGGAAAGATTTTTCTTTTGTATTTCTTTTTTAGCAATGGGGAGTTAAACAGAAATTGTCATCACTACATGTTAGGTCACAGTAGATATGTAGATAAAAACTACATAGATATTATATATATCCATATATATCTATACATATATATCGATATATATAATATATAGATAAAAACGAGAGAGAGAGCGCGCGCGCGCGCACTCAGCCAACATTCTCTCCTAGCTCTACCATGTTTCCTTCCTACAAATTTCCCTTACTGTGTTCAAAACCCACTTCTCACTGACAGAAACAAGTTGAGAATGTCTCGGTAAGAATGAAATGCGGTTTCTAAGTGTGAAGTCCCCCATGGGGAAGAGAACACACCACAGAGTTCCCAGGCCACACTTCACTCTCCCGACTGGGCTTATGGGGGGCTCCCTCTTGGAATCGCAAGACAGTGGGGGTTCTCTGCCCCGGATTGCTCAGGCGGGGCCCAGGGAAAGGAACAAACTACCCATTAGGTGACCACTGTCGCCTCGGAGGGATGCGCTGCTCTGTGGTTACCAAGACTCCCTGCATTGTGGAGTGTGTGGGTTTGTGCTCCATTTTCTCCTTGTCTTTTCAGGCGGCATGAATCCCCCCCAACGAGGTTAACTGGTCAATCAACTTATACCAGCAAGTAACGGTTTCACTGTGTCTGACTCAGGGAATCCAAGTGGCTATGCTAACCTCTTCCCTTCTCGAAACCTGGGCGAGTGGGAGGAATGCTGACCTGGAAATCGAGTGGTAAGCCCTGCTCAAGGGACTCTCTGAGCCTCAGTTTCCTGATTGGTCTTAAATTTCCTAAAAAGGAGGAAACAGCTTCAATGCTCCATCCCTACGGAACCTGCCTGCCAGTAATAGTATTCCGTGAATCTCTGATATTATGAGAGAATTGAAATTATTTAAAATGGAAGTAATTCTCTATTTTTAAAAAATCTTTATTTTTTTTTTAAGTCAACTCTTCATCTAATATGGGGCTTGAACTCACAAGCCCTGAAATCAAGAATCACATGCTCTACTGACTGAGCCAGCTAGCCACCCCTCCAGTGTTTTTTTCTTTTTCTTTTTTTAAAATATTTTATTTATTTGACAGACAGAAATCACAAGCAGACAGAGAGGCAGGCAGAGAGAGAGGAGGAAGCAGGCTCCCTGCTGAGCAGAGAGCCTGATGCGGGGCTCGATCCCAGGACCCTGAGATCATGACCATAGCCAAAGACAGAGGCTTTAACCCACTGAGCCACCCAGGTGCCCCACCAGTGTTTTTTTCAAATGGGTATATTACATCCCCTCTCTCCGCACCAATAGGCACAACATTCTGATCTCTGTCTTTCAAGACAACCAAGGTCCAGAATCCAAGGACCCAGGGCCACTGAGGCAATGGTAATGCCCACTTTGGGCAGTGGGGTGGTCCCAGCACTTCAAGTTCCTCTTGTAACCTGAAGCCCCCAACTCTAGCGTCTGAGTCCACTTACGTGTTCACCGAAAAGTGCAATCGGATCCCGCCCCCCCCACCCCAATAATGAGCAGATTCATGACCACGAAGGTAATGTACCTATGTTATTTCCCCTTCCTATTTATTAGTTCTAATTTCGTGGGGCAGCGATGAAAGGAGCAATCTGATCCTCTTAAGCTTCAGCTTGGAAAAATACATACATGTGAATAAAAACGCCCCCCTCTCCCCACTCTGTCAAAGCCCTGTGGAATCAATTTCACCAACCAAGCCCCAATGAAATCAATGGCATAAGCTCCTGAATTCATTTCCATGGGACCTGGCATTGTAAAAATAATTGGATTGCCCCGCAGACTAACACTCTTTCCAGGAAATAGAGAAAATGTGCCTTTGCTAGGAGGGGGGGCGGTGAAAAGTCGTCTAAGGGCTGGTAAGTTTCACCCTGTGTTTTCAGCATCGTCTTGTCAAGAGGAGCTATTATCAAGTCCCAAATGAGCCCGGCAGTCCTACCCTCAATGAGGTGTTTAAAACTGCCTTCCCTAGTGAGAATGAAAACACTTCTTTTGTTCCCTTCTTTAAAATTAACTGCATAGTATTACCACCATCAATGAGGTGTTTAACATCAAAATTGCCTTCCCTGGTGAGAAGAAAAACACTTACTTTGTTTCTTTCCTTAAAATTAATTGAGGTTTTTAAAAACTCATCCTTATTCAACCAACAGTTGCAGAGAAGGGGAAGGAGAGAAGAAGATGGGATTTTAAAATGTTGCCTTTGGTAGCCCATCAGAGATTTTCCGTGCGCTCTTTCTGTTCAGATCACGGGCTGGACTTTTTTCTGCTCCTCTGCTTTATTATTCCCCCATAATATTTTATAACACTGGTCATCGGTGTGACCCCAGGTAGGGATTAATTCATAGGTACTTGCTACGATGAAGGAAAGAAGGAATGATTTCCGTCGACTCAGATGTTCCTTCTTAGCTCGCAAATTTTCTACAGGCTTGCTTGTCTGTTGGTGTGAAAGAAACCGCTTCTTAAAAATTAAAATTAGTCCATTTAGGGACTTATTTATTTATTTGAGAGAGAGGGTGAGCGGGTGGAAGGGAGCTGGGGAGGGGCAGAGAGACAATCCTCCAAAAGACTCCGCCCTGAGCACAGGCCAACGCGGGATGGATCCCGGGACCCTGAGATCATGACCTGAGCTGAAACCAAGAGCTGGGGACTCAGCTGACTGAGCCGCCCAGGCGCCCCCAGGATCAGAGCATTTTAAAGGATCATATAAGTCGGGGCACCTGGGTGGCTCAGTGGGTTGCGTGTCTGATTCTTGATTTCTACATCAGGTCATGATCTCAGGGTCGTGGGATTCAGCCCCACAGCACTGCGCCACATCACTGGGCTCTGTGCTGCATGCAGAGTCCGCTTGTCCCTCTCCCTCTGCTCCTACCCCCTATTCCCTGCTCGTGCTCTCTCTCGCTCTGAAATAAATAAATCTTTTTTTTTTTAAGATTTTATTTATTTACTTGACAGACAGAGACCACAAGCAGGCCTAGGGGCAGGCAGAGAGAGAGAGAGAGAGGAGGAAGCTGACTCCCTGCTGAGCAGAGAGCCCGATGCGGGGCTCAATCCCAGGACCCTGAGATCATGACCTGAGCCGAAGGCAGAGGCTTTAACCCACTGAGCCACCCAGGTGCCCCTGAAATAAATAAGTCTTTAAAAGGAATCTAAGCCTATCTAAAAGAGCTCTCAGTGGCCAAGGTGAGAACAAAATAAATAACTACTGTATTAGATTATAACCCAAAAACAAATCAGCCACGAGTCCATACTAATATAAATAAATGATTTTAAAAATAAATAAGAGAAAGGAACATTTTTCCTTACATAAGAATTCAAATTAATAAATTCAGGAAGAACAGAAAAAAAATTAAAATTAGTCTCTAGGGGCGCCTGGGTGGCTCAGTGGGTTAAAGCCTCTGCCTTCGGCTCAGCCCCACATCGGGCTCTCTACTCAGCGGGGAGCCTGCTTCCTCCTCTCTCTCCCTGCCTGCCTCTCTTGCCTACTTGTAATCTCTGTCTGTCAAATAAATAAATAAAATCTTTTAAAAAAATAAATAAAATAAAAAATAAAATTAGTCTCTAGTATGAAAGTTGGCGGGGGGCGGGGGTTGTAGATATTTCCAAAGATGCTCCCTGTCCCCATTTTCCTCTGGAATTCCAGAAGCGGCTCTAACTTTTATAACCCTCTGGCTAGTACTTGAGTTGTGGCGTGTTCTGTGGCTGCTGCCTTTTGCAAGATGGAGAAGAATGTAGAAGGCAAATAGGCAAAGTCTTGACTTTTACGGGTCACAAGGCCAGGTAGAGCGTAAGAGTAATAAGGGTAGAAGAATATTAGAAAGAACAGGTGCTTCTCAGATGAGAAATTCTCCCAAGGAAAGGAGAACTTGGAAGGGAGGGTTCTGAACCAAAAGAATGAATACTGGCTTGTTTCTGGAGAAAGCCTCCAAGTCCTGCCCCCCCCACCACCACCCCGCGCTCCCTAGGCTGAGCTGCAGAGGGAGGAGCAGAGGGAGCCTATGTTGAAAAACTCAGTAGGCTTGGGGGTCCTTGCGCTGGCTGACTCATGCCTCAAGAACCCACGGACGCTGGAGGACAGCCAGAGAACCCCTCTGCCCAGCACGCATGGATGAGTAGACTAGAGTGTCTGCCCGTTGTGTCTGGGCCAGTAGACCTAAAACAGCCCATAGAGAATGTGATACCCGAAGCCATGGGCTGTTCTCCATGCCTGAGACAGGCGTGAGTCCAGCAAAGAAGAGTCCTCTGACTTTTAAACAAACCCTACGACAGGAGTGAGCAGGATGAAGCAGTGGCCTACATACACCTACAAGGACAAAAAATTGATTTAAACAAAAAAAAAGATGAATGTTTTAGGGGGTGCCCGGGGAACTCCTAACCTTGACCCCACCCCCACTTTCAGCTTCCGTGCCTCCATACTATGTAAGCTCCCTGGAATGGATATTCAAAATCTTGAATGGACTGAAGTTAAGTCTCCATTACTTGGTGAAATGGGACCTTAAAATACAAAATGAATTCAATCATAGAAAAATATTAAATATCTGGGGCACCTGGCTGGATCAGTCGGTTAAGCGTCTGCCTTCGGCTCAGGTCATGATCCCAGGGTCCTGGAATCGAGCTCCACATCGGGCTCCCTGTTCAGTGGGAATGTGTTTCTCCCTTTCCCTCTTTGATCTCTCTTGCTTTCTCTCTTTCTCTTTTTCAAATAAACAAATAAAAATCTTAAAAAAGAAATAGTTATATTTCTTTGTGCAGCTTGAGTTTGTGGAATGAGATTTGTACTTGCCTGAATTCAGTTCATTTGCAAAGATGTTATTTGTATAAATAGAGAAACCAATGATTACTACTGCTTAGGACCAACCAAAACCCACAAGGTATTTCTAAACTGCATTTATTGAGTGTAAACTATGTATCAGGTCTGAACTATTCTCTTTATATACATGACCTCATTTCTATTTCCTACTATTCATAGGTGTTGGAACCCCCTTTTTGTGTTTAAGGAAACAGAAATTTAGAGAAATTAGGTTTTTTTCTAAGTAAACCCTACACCCAACATGGGCTGGAACTCACAACGCTGAGATCAAGTGTCACATGCTCTACTGAGTGAGCCAGGTGCCCCAAGAGAAATTAAACAATTTGTGCAAAGCCACATGTGATAAGTAATAGAGACAGAATTCAAACCCAGGAATGTCTACTCCAAAATCAATATTTTTTTTTTTTTAAAGATCTTATTTTAAGTTATCTCTACACCCAGTGTGGGGCTTGAGCTCACAACCACAAGATCAAGAGTCGCTTCCAAGGGGCGCCTGGTGGCTCAGTCGGTTAGGTACCTGCCTCCAGCTCAGGTCATGATCCCGGCGTCCTGGGATTAAGCCCTGTGTTGGGTGTGTGGGGCTCCTTGCTCAGCGGGGTGTCTGCTTCTCCCTTTCCCTCTGCTCCCCCCACTCATGCTGTTTTTCTCTCTCTCAAATAAATAAATAAAATATTCTTTTTAAAAAAGAGTTGCATACTCTACAGACTGAGCCAGCCAGGACCCCCAAGACAATATTCTTAATCGCTAAATTAAGCTACCTACTGTCACCTGCTGGCTTCCCAATCTCTCCAGGAATGTTCCTTTCTACTGCCCCTGCTGTTTGTAGTTTCAAGACAATCGCACATTCACATAATGGAGCCCTGGGTACAAAGCAGCACAAAGTTCATATCCTTCCTGCTCCTAGTTACCAAACTGCCCAGTAACTAAGTGGTTTATTGCTGTCATAATCTTAGCACCTTGATTTAACAAGTTTTAGCTCACTTTTCCAGCCTCTATACCTTGTGAGTTCATCAAAATTGCTGAATAATTAAACTTCACCAAGTAGCAAAATGTGACAGATCAAAGTCCTAGACCAGAAGTCAATATATTATGTTCCTTGGTCTCCCATTCTTGTTCTTTCATTAACGAATTGTTTGATCTTGGGCAATCACTTAACCACTCTGACCCTCATTTCTTCATCTACAAAATAAACACAATCTTACAGTTCTCTTCAGGCTCCAACTTTCCATGATTCTGAAGAGCCAAGATCAAGTTTATTATTTTATGGGAACTCAAACTGTCCTTCTCCAAATATGAACTCTTCTCTGATCTCTATCTGTATTTTGGTTCCGGATTTAAATCCCCTACATTCTGGCATAAGGCACAGGTAAAGAGTTTCATAGAGATGGGAAATTACATATAACAAGACCTCATCTTGTTAGCACTAGGAGAAACACGAAGACTAAAGATGACATTGTTTTCAGGAAAACTCTGTATAATCCTATATAAAGAAACATAAGAATTGCTGTAAAAAGATATTACACTTTGGCTAAGCTGTGAAGGAAAGAAGTCGTCCTGATAAAAAGACCTCACAGAGGACAATTGTCTTGTGTCCTTTGAAACTGCTTACTACCATTCTTTCTTTAAAATATTTTCTGGTATTTGGTGATCCTTCTCATATGGCTGTTACTTCCATTTCCTTGAGTGTTAACTCTTTGATTTATTTAGTTTGTTATTTTTCCTTGCGTGATACTGACCCTGCTCAAGGGCTTTATTATTCTCAGGGTAGACACATGACTCAGACCTACGCAATTAGAGAATTTCATACCCTTGGCTAGACTGCTTATTTAAGGGATAAATGGATTCCCAAAAGAACCTCAGGATGTTGGCAGGAACTATCAAGAAAGAGATGTTCTGAGGCGCCTGGGTGGCTCAGTGGGTTAAGCCTCCGCTTTTGGCTCAGGTCATGATCTCTGGGTCCTGGGATCGAGCCCTGCATCGGCCTCTCTGCTCAGCAGGGAGCCTGCTTCCCACCCCTCTCTCCCTGCTGCTCTGCCTACTTGTGATCTCTCTCTCTCTTTCTCTCTGTTAAATAAAATCTTAAAAAAGAGAGAGAGAGAGATTGAGAGAGACCTTCTCAGTTTACCGAGCTAGAGGGGATGTACACACTAAGGTCTACGAGGAACCATCTTGCCACACTATACAGGGAGAGCCTGCCCGAGATTGAGGCTGCCACAGAGAAAGCAAAATATACTAATGAAGACCAACAGGCTTCCTGATTATATTATTTGAGTATTGGATGCCATATTTTACTCTCCAGTCTGTCAAAAACACAGCCAATAAATCCCCTTTGTGTTAAAGCAGAAGCCTTTTTTTTTTTTAAGATTTTATTTGATAGGCAGAGATCACAAGTAGTCAGAGAGGCAGGCAGAGAGAGAGAGAAGGAAGCAGGTTCTCCACTGAGCAGAGAGCCCGATGTGGGGCTCAATCCCAGGACCCTGAGACCTTGACCTGGGCCGAAGGCAGAGACTTTAACCTGCTGAGCCACCCAGGCACCCTGCAGATGCCATTTTAAACCATAATTTGTTTCGTCACTTGCATTAAAATTAATCACACTAGAATATGTGAGCCTGTAGAGAAGGTCCGTAATTCTCTGCTTCTCTACATCAGGAGATGCCCAAGGGGTCTTTCTAAAATGGAGGTAATTGCTTTGCCACAGAAAAAGGTAAAGTGGAATCATATCCTATCTTTCATTTACGTGTTGATTTTGGAAGCTAACCCCCCTGAAGGATGTAACTTCACAGTCGTTTAATTCTCAAAGCAGCTAACAAATTGACATTTACTAATGTTAAGGATTAACGTAAAAACAAAGGGCACAAATTCTGCAGGTGAACAGGAACACTTTGGAATTTTCCACCTGTTGCCAAGTTACCACTAGCAATTACATTTTCTCTGAAAGCCAGGCTTTTTTTTTTTTTTTTAAAGATTTTTATTTATTTGTCAGAGCGAGAGAGCACACCAACAGGGGGAGAGGCAGGCAGAGGGAGAAGCAGGCTCCCCCCTGAGCAAGAAATCCAATGCAATGTGGACTGAGCCACCCAGGCATCCCAAGCCAGACTTTCTGAATGCTCAAATATCTACATTATGGTCTCTACTCTAGACCATAAAAAAGACTTTCTTTCTTTCTTTTTTTTTTTTTAAGATTTTATTTATTGGGGCACCTGGGTAGCTTAGATGGTTAAACATCTGCCTTTGACTTAGGTCATGTGCTTGGAGTCCCTGATATCAAGCCCCATGTAGGGCTCCCTACTCAGCAGGGAGCCTATTTCTCACTCTCCCTCTGCCTCCTCCCCTGCTTGTACTCTCTCTGTCTCTATCTCTCTCTCAAATGAATAAATAAAGAGAGAGAGAGAGAGCATGAGCCTAAGGCAAACCCTTAATTGGCAAGCCACCAAGGCACCCCATCTTCCAGAATTTTCTTACATGACATGGGGATCAAAAGCTGATTGTCTAAAATTGAGAGACTAAGAAATTAAAGATTGAGTATATTTAAATGTGTGACAGCTGGCCAACAAAAGAATAATAAACAATGCAACTAACAACAATTGGGAGAAGAACGGGATAGTAAAAGTGATATGGATTTATCATCTTTCACATTCCAAAGTGGAATAAGTACTATTTAAAGTTGAAAAATCAAGAAAGAGAAACATTAGCATATAACTTAGAGTTACAAAAATAACTGCCCAAAGAAACAAAGGCAGAAGATGACATAAATTTGTAAATAAATGCTGTTATTTTTAGAGGGGGACCAGGGATGAGAGGGAGAGAGATTTTTACCTTCATTTTATGCCTTTTATTTCCATTGAAAAGTTTCATTTCTGTGAGCATGTGTAATTATAATTTTTTAAAACTTGGCCAGAACTTAACTCTCTTCATCTAGGCAGCTTGCTTCCAATCTAGAATGTCCATTTTCTGGCATTCTCTGTCACATGGACTCCATCTCCCACCTCCAAACTTACATTTTCTTTGAAAATGGGGGAAGTGTTTCTCCTTCTCCTGTGAGGTTAATCTCTCTACCTGTATGTAGGATCCCTGCCCCTTCTACTCCTTTAGAAATTGTTACCCTTTTTTCCTTCAGGATCCCCAAACTCTCCCTCTACTGGCTCTTCCCACAGAGAAACACGTTCAAGATACTCCATCTAACTAAAAGCTGTCAGGACGCCATGACCCTTTATGGCTTTCCCTCTCTACTCTCCTTCAATCAAACATCTCCTTTTCCTCTCCTGAACTCGCTCCCGCGTTGAGTCTATCTCCACCACTCCACCAAAACTACTTTTGCTAAGCTCACCGGAAGGGTTCCAACCTCTACATCCGTTGACAGTATTCCTCTTCCTTGACTTCTCCCCAGCTACCGACGCAGGGGACCACTGTCTCCTTAAAGCATCTTTGACTTGCAGGACCCTTCATCTTTTCACTGTGGTTTGACTAATTTGTGACCTCGTAGATCGTTTGCTGTAAAAGTTTTCCCTTCACTGCGGACTGTTTCTCAAGTCAAACCATAACCTCAGCCGTGACATTGACTAGAGCATTTGCTTTACCCAGACTGCCGCACTCCATGTGCAGGCTTTGTGTCCAACGCGTCCTCAGTCCTGTTCCTGCAGTCACCCTCAGGAGCAGGAGCCGGACTATCGGCTTGCTCCATGTGGGGGAGACATCTTGCATAAAGGTTGGCTTGCCACAGGCGTTTTTTACCGGATTTCTTCAGAGACACAATGTAGCTTCAATTTTAATGAATGTACTTTTCTTTGTAACGAAACAATTGATCTCATGAAATTAAGAGAATTCGGCCACTTACGGCTTAAAACATAATTCGGTGGGGGTAGCAGTGGATATTTCTGTTTATTAGGATTCTCTCTCTGTCCTCTGATCAGATTTCTGGGGGGCAGGCAGTGGTAGGGGAAGTGGCTTGTGTATCATCCTAGCATTGTCTCTGTACTACTTCTCTCTGTACTGTCTTCCCTGTGGGATCTACTGAGAGCGAACTGTCTGATCCCCCAATACAAGTGACATTGGTCACTGGTGGGGAGTTTGAGGGGTTCTCCCCTCTTGATTGGCCCTACCTGGATCTCAGGGGCCTCATGACTTGTTGAGAACTGGCTGCTTTCTCCTTTGCAGCCCAGGCCATCCTATCCTCTAGATGCATTTGGATCATGCTGCCTGGGAGGCACCTGAGCATTCCTCTCTCTCCCTGTACCTTTTTTAACTCCTCTAGGACCTGTGAGAGACATGTGTGTATGTGCTGGGGAGAAGGAAGGGGGTGGTATAGTCAGTTATCAGAGCAATGAAAGGCTCTTTCGGTGCTCATTTCTACTCTTCTAAAAGCCAACCCATGGTGGCTCAGGGAACTAAATGTGTTGTCTTCTCCCAAAGGTCCAGACAGAGCCAACACTTCCCCCTCACCTTCACTAATGTTCCTAAATTCTCTTACCTTTTTTCTCTGAATTCTTCCCACAGCCCAAAAAGGAATTTTTCTCCACAGGGTGAGAAGCATTTTCTTTTTCTTTTTTAATATACCATTAAATTTACCATTTAAATTGGTATTATTTAAATTTACCATTTAAATTAAAAATGGTACACATTTTTACCAATTTTTTACCAATTTACCAAATGTACCCTTAATTTACCATATTAATTTTAATATACCATTAAATTTACCATTTAATATACCGTTCTTCTAACTCCGTGGTCCATGGTCTATGCCCTGAATCTCTCTATATGTAAAATCAACTTTTTAAGAATGAAAAATACATGGATCTTTTCTTCCTGTCAAGCCCCTGGCTCTTGAAAAGTACTCTTTCAGGCCACACTGCTTTTATTGTAACTTTAAAAATTATTTTGGAACTCGGGCATTATTCTCCTCTCAAGGCAATGAAACCCACAGGTGGAAGGCTACATGGGAACAAGTAAGTGAGAAAATTCTTGGCTTAAAATGCACACATAGGATCTAGGTATGTGATCAGGGATTTTTACTCATCTTCCCCCATGCCAAAGAACTCATGAAAGCAAAACCCGTAACATTTGTCTTTTAAATTCCCAGATTTCTGAAGCCTTTCATCTCAAGTTTCAGAAATTTTCAATGAAGGGGAAAGAACACAATTAGAAGCAAAATCCCAGGCTTCAAAACTCCTTTATGCCTATGTTTGTACGAAGTTTCACTTAGTATAACTGGAAAGTGGGTGTTATTTTCATGTTAATAGTTGGATGGTGATTATTTCAGTATGTCCATAAATTACGTTTAAAAAAATCTTATCCAGTGTGACTTTTGGGGCTTGATTATTCTGATTCAAGCATTTTTGAATCCAAGTCCATAAATGTTTAATGGAAAGAAAATTTATTTTTACTTCGTAACTGATCATTATTGCACAGCACTTATTTTACCTTACAATGTACTGATCTTGAAAACACATATACCTGAACTTGAAATCGTTAACGATAAGCAAGCCGGCGGCAATGTTCTTAAGTGTGGATATTATAAAGTAGAAAAAAAGCTCTAAGGGGGAAAGGTTTGGGGGGACAGAGCTACGCAGGCACTTTTCCACGCTGCCTCCCGGCTATCTGCCCAGCTGGGGGTTACGGTCTGTGACTCTCGGGGACCCAAGTCTTTAGCATTCCTGAATGCCCGGCGTCCGGGACGCCGCGGCTCGTCGACCTCCGGAGCAGCGCCGCGGGCTGTTTTCTGACACGATCAAAAGATGGAGGCGCGCTTTTGTTGATGGCGGCCCCGCTGAAAACCAGCGACCGCGGCGGAGGCGCGCACACCTCGCCTTTGACTCGCGCCTCGGCCTCAGCGAGGACGCGGGGGCACGCGGGGGCACGCGAGGGGTTGACCCGCCCCGGCCCGGCTGCCCTCGGCCGACCCGGCCCTCCCCGCCTCCACGCCCAGCGCCGCCGCGGGCCCGCGAACAAGGGGAGGGAGGGAGGGAGGGAGGCGGCGGGAGCGCGCGCGGCGTCACAAAGCCGAGCCGGATCGCCGGGCTGGAACCGGAGACCGGGGAGCCCCGCCCCGGGGGCGCGGAAGGCGCGAGCGCTCAGCGCCCACCCTCCCCTCCGCCCCCGCGGGCGCCCCTCGGCCGCCCGGCCCAGCGGCGGCGTCCCGGGCGCTCGGGAGCCGCAAAGCGTCCTGGGAGAGCCGGCTCGCGCCGGAAGGACGCGCGGGCGCTCGGCGGCGGCGAGGTTATAAAAGGGAAGGAGCCGGCGGCGGGCGGAAGTGGGCGGTTCGGCTGCTGCCGGCGCTGTTGTTTGGCGTCTGGGCCTCCCGAGGGGCGTTCTCCGGAGGGCCGCCGGTGCAGGCCGCAGTGACAGGGCCGCTCGCCCCCGCGCAGCCCGCCTCTCTCCCGGTGAAGCGTCTGCTCGCGGCTTCCGCGACCCGCAGGCCCAACATGGCGCAGGAGGTGTCGGAGTACCTGAGCCAGAACCCGCGGGTG
Organism: Neogale vison; assembly: GCF_020171115.1. Taxonomy (NCBI): domain Eukaryota; kingdom Metazoa; phylum Chordata; class Mammalia; order Carnivora; family Mustelidae; genus Neogale; species Neogale vison. Next base: position 198,307,397 of record NC_058101.1, on the reverse strand, counting down.
GCCGCCTGGGTGGAGGCGCTGCGCTGCGACGGCGAGACTGACAAACACTGGCGCCACCGCCGCGAGTTTCTGCTCCGCAACGCCGGGGACCTGGCCCCGACGGGCGGCGCGGCGGCCGCCAACGCGGAGGAAGCCGCGGACGCCGAGAGCGGGAGCCGCAATCGGCAGCTGCAGCAGCTCATCTCCTTCTCCATGGCCTGGGCGAACCACGTCTTCCTCGGGTGCCGGTGAGTGAGCGGGCGCCCCTGACCCGCTCTCCGCGCTTTGTGGCCGCCCCCGGACTGGGGCCCGGAGCCTCCGCGGGGAGGGGGAAGTTGGGAAGCGCGGGAATCTGCGGGACTGGCTGCCCTCTGAGGGTGAGAAGGGCGTCTCCGCCCGAAGCCGACATGATCCACAACCGGCCCCCGGCTGGGTGGGGGGCGTCTGCTCGGGTTGTGGGCGGACCACGCTCTCGGGGTGGACGCCGAATTGAAGGATTGGGGAGGAGCGACCCCGCCCCCCAGGGCCTGGAGCGTTTATTTCTGGGGTTCCAGGAAACCGAAAGTTCTGGCGGTCGGCGCACTTGCTTGATTACAACCAGGAAATGCAGTTCCTGTGGCCTTTTCTTGCATTGCCGAAGTAGTAGCTTAAAAAAAAACACCAAAAAGCACTTTTTTAAGGGTCTTTTTCTTTTTCAGGTACCCACAAAAAGTTATGGATAAAATACTTAGTATGGCTGAAGGCATCAAAGTGACAGATGCTCCAATCCATACAACAAGAGACGAACTGGTTGCCAAGGTGAAGAAAAGAGGGATATCGAGTAGCAATGGTTAGCAGATCATAGATGTGAACATACATAGGAGTTTAGAACATAAGTTTGATACCATTAGGAATTACTGTTATTACTAATTTTTTTTAACAAGCTAGAATTTTTACGATATTAATAATCAAATTGGAATGTTAAACCTACGTTATGTGTCTGTGTGTTTTAGGCCCTGGTTTTGATAGTTTCCTTTGACTGCTTTAGATTTTCAAGTGTCAAATGTTGTCTGTGCTGTTGACTTTTTTTAATATTAGAAATTAAATGATGTCATCCAACCCCGTTTTAAAAACGTATGCAAGTTATTCCACACTTTTGAAAGAAACTGCTAGTCCTGAAATACTTTTGCCTCGTGCCTTTATTTTAACAAGTATGTGTCTTGTAAATTTTCAGCTGATCTGTATGAGCTCGACTTAGTCATTTGTCTGTTTTCCTCCTTTTCAGAAGGGGTAGAAGAGCCTGCGAAAAAACGAATCATCGAAGGAAAAAACAGTTCTGCAGTTGAGCAAGATCACGCAAAGAATTCTGCCAAAACAGAACGTGCGTTGGCTCAGCCGGAGAACAGCTCTGCGTGTGCAGGGGCTTCTGCGAAGTCGGAGAGTGGTGGGAACTCAAGGCGCAGCTCTGGCCCCTCGAGTCAGAATAGCTCTACAGGTGATGGAGAGCGGTCTCTTTCTAGCCAAAGCAGCAGCAGCATTTCCTCTCAGGTAACAGCGGCAGGGTCTGGAAAAGTTTCTGAATCAGAAGCTCCAGAGAAACACAGTTCAGCATCCATTGTTTCTTCGTTGTTGAAATCCAGTGTGAATAGTCATGTGACCCCGTCTGCTGATTCCAGACAACAAAGCGGATCACCTAAAAAGAGTGCTTTGGAAGGCTCTTCGGTCTCCTCTTCTCAAAGCATCTCAGAGATTGAGGTGCCTCTGTTGGGCTCCTCCGGAAGCTCAGAAGGAGAGTTGCCACTGTTGTCTTCTAAACCTAGTTCAGAGACAGCTTCAGGTGGGTTAACTTCCAAAACTAGTTCAGAGGCAAGTGTTTCAGCATCTCTTTCTAAAAATAGTTCCTCATCAGGCACGTCCTTACTAGTTCCCAAGAGCAGCACATCGACAAGTACCTCGATGCTGACTTCCAAAAGCACTTCGCAGGTAGCTGCCTCACTGTTAGCGTCCAAGAGCAGCCCCCAGACCAGCGGATCTCTAGTTTCCAAAAGCACTTCCTTAGCCAGCGTGTCCCAGCTGGCTTTGAAGAGTAGTTCTCAGACTAGCACCTCACAGTTGCCTTCTAAAAGTACGTCACAGTCAAGTGAGAGCTCTGTTAAATTCTCCTGTTGCAAATTAACCAATGAAGATGTGAAGCAGAAACAACCTTTTTTCAACAGACTGTATAAGACAGTGGCCTGGAAGTTGGTAGCTGTTGGTGGCTTTAGTCCCAATGTGAATCATGGAGAGCTCCTAAACGCAGCTGTTGAAGCTCTAAAGGCAACACTGGATGTGTTTTTTGTTCCACTAAAAGAACTAGCAGATCTGCCTCAAAATAAAAGCTCTCAAGAAAGTATTGTTTGTGAATTGCGATGCAAGTCTGTGTATTTGGGCACTGGCTGTGGAAAAAGCAAAGAAAATGCAAAAGCTGTTGCATCAAGAGAAGCACTAAAGTTATTTCTCAAGAAGAAGGTAGTGGTAAAGATATGTAAAAGGAAATACAGAGGCAGTGAGATAGAAGATCTGGTACTCCTTGATGAAGAATCAAGGCCTGTAAACTTACCGCCAGCATTAAAACATCCCCAAGAGTTATTATAATACGTCCAGAATACCATTGCATATAATGTCTGGTATTGGAAGAGAAAAACTGGCTTACTTTTGTATAATATAAAACACAGGCTTTCACAAATTTTGTATTGCTTTTTTCCAGTTTTGCAGAAAATTTACATTCGAGTTCTCTTCACACAGTAGAAGTTGTAAATAATTTATGACATTACATACTAAAAAGTATGCATTAACAGCATACCAGTATGCTGTTTTATTTGCTGAAGAAAATACTGTCTTCTATTTTTAATGATCCGTTAGGTACGATGTGTAGTTCTGTAGAATCTTAAAACTTTTGTACTACTTTCAATTTGGTGAAAATGTATTAAGTTGTCTACCATGCTTTCCTTTTTTTTTCCCTAGCTGAATAAACCTGCACATCAAAGGGGACCATAGTATTTGAATGTCTGAAAGTCTGTGAAGCTTAAGGTTTTAAGAATGTTGCCCATAATGTTGAACATGTCTGTTAAAGAATAAAAGAAAAAATAGTTGCCTCAGACTATTTTTATGAGAAGTTGTAAGCATTTTTTAGATATAAAGCAGTATAAAGTACTTAAGGTTATTTTATTCTGAAGTTGTTTAAAATTCACCATGATTTTGACCACTGCAGATTCTTTAAGTGGGTTAATTTATGTTTGAGGTAAAATACAATTTACTCTTTTTCTTAAAGACATAAATGTGGGTTTCTATATTAAGCATATTTTGTGACTACTATTAACAGATTGATTTGTTTAGATATTAAATGCTTTAAGCTATTTTACCTTTTCAAGAAGTCGTGTTTTTTTTCCCCCCTCTAAGGCACAATCAGTTCCTGCAAATGGGCTTCCCACTACTGGTCATAAATTACAGTCAGGTAATTTTTCTTAGCTGATACACAACTTTTTAGGGATAGAGATGTTACAGTTTACAAATCTAGAACTAGTTAAACTAGATGGTTTTTAAATTTACAAATCTAGAAGACTGGGAACAACAGAGAACCAGGGCGGCTTGAATGAGGTTGTTAAGTTGAATTACACTTGTTAGTAATGAAATGGAATCCTGTGTCAGGGGATTCAGACTGTATTACTGTTATATATTCTGTTTCATTTTTCTTCACACTCTGGCCCAAGACCAGGCCTTTTCTGTCTAGCTGCTGCCCATTGAGAAGTGGTGGCAGTTGTGTATAGAGAAAAATCAAGAAATGACCTTTTATATTCTAGTTGTATTAGAATCGGAAAATTGAACATAAGTAGCATAATTTCAAATACACAGAAGTTATTTCTATTTTATATTCTAGAAATAGACAAGGATACTTAACATACTTGAAATGATCAGCTTTCATTTTACCAGATAATCTTCAATGATTCAGTTTCGAGGATACTAAGTTAGATACCAAAGTCCATATTCCATAAATGGGTTGGGTCTTTATATGTTGTAAGAAGCAATGACATGAGTGTTATGAAAGCGCTTCTACCTTCCTCAGTCTGGGAATGTGTATTTTGTGGGACAATGATTCCCAGAAAAGTAAGCAAGATACTACAAAGGATAAATAAAATTCTGTAATGCATCTGATTAGGTGGTTTGGTTATTTCCTAAATTGGCTTGTGTCAAGTTAGTATAAAGTTCAGTGAAAATTATATTGATACGGTAGAATTGGAGGAAGTTGCTTAGTGTAAGAACATTAATTTATAAATGTTAGTTGCTATAGCCTTATACTCAGCTTCTAATACAGCTTATACTCAATAAAAATTTAAAGAATCCCTGATAAAAGAGAAACGCATGTTTTACAATAGTTCAGGATAGTACAGTGCAGAAGAAAACAAGCTTTGGGTAGGAATCTTTTTTTTTTTTTTTAAGATTTTATTTATTTGACAGATTACAAGTAGGCAGAGAGGCAGTCAGAGAGAGGAGGAAGCAGGCTCCCTGCTGAGCAGAGAGCCCAGTGTGGGGCTCGATCCCAGGACCCTGGGATCAGGGATCATGACCTGAGCCAAAGGCAGAGGCTTTAACCCACTGAGCCACCCAGGCGCCCAGGAATCTGTTATTCTTGAGATAGAATCTTGGCTCCCCTTGGGACTTTAACCTTTAGACTTCACCTGTAAGATGGGACTAATGGCTGTCTCGAAGAGCTATGAGGATTAAGGGAAATAATACATTTAAACTGTCCAGTACAGTGCAATATACCATACTTCATTAATTGCTTGTGTATGTAGGCTCATTTCCTCACAACTTCATGAGTAACTCTTCTCATGTGGCCTATTTTTCAGTTGAAACCAAGTTATACGGTCAAAGAGTGAATTCACACGCATATCTGATTTCAGAGCACAAGCTCTTACTGTTTATCTTTCTCATTTCTCTAAATGCTAAAATTTCTGAAAATCCCCGAGACTGTAGCTTTCTACCAGTTTTATTATGTGACAAAACATGTTTCCAAAGCCTCATTTCCCTGGAATGAGTCACAGCAGGAACTCTTGTTTCTTAGTCCTTCTCCTTAGTAGTTGTGTGTCTTAAATATCTTCAACTAGGGAATTTGCCATTATGGGTGTAACTGAAATTTGTTAGGATTATTATTTTTAAGATTTTATTTATTAGAGCATAAGCAGGGGTAGCAGTGAGGGGAGAAGTAGGCTCCCTGAGGAGTAAGGAGCTCAGATGTGGGGCTCGATCCCAGGACCAAAGATCTTGACCTGAGCTGAAATCCGGTGCTTAACTGACTAAGCCACCCAGGTGCTCCTAAAATTTGGTTTTTTGGTTTTGTTTTTTTTTGTTTTTTTTTTAAGATTTTATTATTTGACAGACAAGTAGGCAGAGACAGAGAGAGGAGGAAGCAGGCTCCCCGCTGAGCAGAGAGCCCGATGTGGGGCTCAATCCCAGGACCTTGGGACCAGGGCCTGAGCTGAAGGCAGAGGCTTTAACCCACTGAGCCACCCAGGCGCTCCCTGAAATTTGTTTTTAAAGAAAGCCCTAAAGGGGTCCCTGGGTGGTTCAGTCAGTTAAGTGTCTGCATTTGGCTCAGGTCATAATCCCAGGACCCTGAGATTGTGCCCTGCTTTGAGCTCCCTGAGCAAGGAGTCTGCTCCTGGAGTCTGCTGCTCCCTCCCTCTGACCCTGCTTGCTGCTCATGCTCTTGCTCACTGGCACTGAGTGAATAAATTACCAAGATGGGAAATAACTGAATTTCATCCTTAAATTGAGGTTAGATGATGTTCTAAAACTGATTTCTCTTGATGGTGCTAAAATCGGGATTTTTTTAAATAGTAAAGTTAGTTTGATGTAGAAGACTGGTGTCATCATGAATTTTTAACCCAAATTTTGGGGGCCTGCCACTGCTTCCATTGACTAGGGTGATTGTCATAAGGATAAGTGTAATTCCAAGGCTTTTGATGTGTATTCTACACACACACACACATATGCATATATATGTGTATATATAAAATACATATAAAAAGCCTGTTTCAATTTATGAATGAAAGGCCCATCATTTAGCCTACCAAGTGCAGCTTTTTTTTCTAAGGTACACATTTCTCCTTGCTGTTTAGATCCCTGAGTAATGACAGTGAGAAGGTAACCAAAGCCAGCATTGACTGGGAACCAGGTCAGTCCTACAATTGCGTTGTAGTGTAAGGGGAATTTGTAGGCTTTTTGCTCAAAAATTGTACTAAAGTCCTACATGGACTCACATCACTGACAAATCTCTCGGTAGCCATTTCAGCCATGACTTTAAAAAAAAATATTTAATGTAATTAATGGATAGAAGTGCTTTCTCTAGCTTTTTACCATTTAAACAAATAGAAAGTGCAGGGGTAGTCAAGCTATTAATTTTCCCACTATGCCACAAGAAAGACATTGGTAGAAATTTCACATTTCCCTGGCTTTCTTGAATGCACTTTGGTTGTTATCCAGCTAAAACCATTTGTTTTTCCTTTGCTTTCTGTTTTACCAGCTTTATCTGTCTCTACTTTTCTGTTTCCAAAAAAAAAAAAGAAAGAAAGAAAAAGAAAGACTGAAGGAGGATTATCCCCTGCAAATGAACATTAATTTTTGAAGATTTCTTCATCTGTTCCTCTGCTGTTTATAGAGGAAAAAAAAAATAGTTAGTAGACAAAGTCCCAAACTAAACTGACTAACTTGGAAAGGGGAAGAATGTTAATACTGAAAAGGAATGGTGACATACAGGACATTTGTTTGAAAACGAGAGATTTCATATGCCAGGACTTTAACAGGAAGCAATCAAATACACCTTTTGTGATTTGGGCATTTTCACGAGTAGAATCTGAATCGACCTTAGCAGTCATTGGGAAGCAACCAAACTGTCTCAACATAAACAGTAAATACACTGAACTATAAAACCAGTCTGCAGAAGTGGAATGTATAGAACTTGAAAAGGAATGTAAAGACAGGCATCACCTAGGGTTTGCCCTATGACTGTTGTCATGTAAATCAGTTCACCTGGGCTTGGACACACTGAAATGATAAGACTCGAGCTCTGAATACGTAATCTGTGGTTTTCAAACTTCCCTTTCGCCATATGCCCTAAAAGAAAAATGGGAGCCCCATGTGTATGTAACAGGAGCAGAACTACCTTAGTTCAAGGAGGGTGGCCCCCAGAGAATTCCTTCTAGCTTCCTCATTCCTGCAGCACCTCTCTGGACCCCAAGCAGAAGGGTTAACAACCGCGGGGCCCCATGTAGATCGCTTCCTCCTGCAACAGGTATCAGAAAGTCACCAGTTTACTACAAAATGGAAATACTTGCCTTTTAAGTCATTTGCCAAATAGAGACTCTAATTAGTAGGGACTCCAGGAAAGCCCAGGGGACCATCACAGAAAATTAACATTTAAATAACACTCAAAATAACTACCATTCCTTTCTTTTTTATTGTGAAATGGAATTGTGAAAGTGCAGAAAGTCCAATAATGATTAACTGAATGCCCATATAACATTACCTAGCTCACAAAATAAAACTATATCAGCACAAGGATTCCCATGTGAGTAGCCACATTTATTTGGTGCCTACAATAAGTTGTTGGTTTGCCTATGTCTTTTTTTTTTTAAGTAAGCTCTCTGCCCAACGTAGGGCTTGAACTCACAACTCCAAGATCAAGAGTCACATGCTCTACTAGGGCTGAGCCTGCCTGGGGCCCCTACCTAGGTTTTATTTAAGCCTCCCTGAGCCCCAAAATATGGGTTGGTATTGCCGACCCTGTGTTACAAACAAGAAAACTGAGGACCGTTTTGAATTGTTTCCCTCAAATCAGAGAACTAGTGTATGCTGAGGCAGAGACTCAAGCCAGTGTTCCCACAGAACACTAAGCAATGACTCGGTTCGAATTTGGGGCAGTGAATGTGAAACACCAGTGAGACACGCTGTTTCCTATGCTCCAGAAAATAGTAAGTGTAACAGATTTTGAGGAAAATTTGAGAACATTTATTTGACTATTTAAACTAGGAAGCTTCTAAAGAAGTAAACTTGAAACTGGTCAAGTATAATCATTGGAAAATATTTTCTAGACATTCTGTTTGTAGAACTCAAAGGGACAGAGGCAATGGTATAACCAATGATGTAATCAGGGGTTGAAACAAATTATGAATCCTGTCTCGTTATCCTTCATCATTTGCATATTATTAAGGGGTTTTTGTACACTAAAGAAAAAATGGTTCTCAGGAAATAGAAACCAACAGAGGTCCGGGGAAGCATTTCTAGTTGATCTTACCCATGTGCACTGATGGCCATATTTAAAGAGGGAGTTCTCAGATACGCTCAGTAACCCACAGTTGGGAAACCAATATGGGGTAAAGTAGGCGTACCTTCTGTCCTTGTTTTTCATTCCAAAGTAGTCAGTGCAATCAAGATAAATATGATATAGGTAAGATAAAGATACTACTTTGAAAATATTTGCTCCTTTCCCCCCGTAATTCACATTCTCTAGCAGTTATTCTGCTGTTAGAGCAGAATTCCTCGTCGAGGGAAGAAGAGGATGATATGACTTTAGGGCAGTCCATTCCAGGGGTAGCAAGGAAGTAAAAAGCCATGCATTCCAGCCTTGGTAGATTTTGAGGAGGAGAAGGATAAGGAAGGGAAACAGGCCTTTGAGACCTTGTGGGTCCTGATCGCTAGCCCTATAGCATGAACTTCGACTGGCAGTCATGTAGAGGCAGGAGTATGAGTTTTCATTTAGTGAGCCTGCCTTGTTTATCCTGACTGTAATCAGAGAACGCATCGCTCCTTAGCAGGGTCCAAGAGATCCGAAGAGGGATTGAGTAAGAAATACTGAAGGCATCAGGACCTTAAACCCAGAGACACCGAGTTGTACAACACCATGGGTCATCATTCACGTGGAAAACAATGGATGTCATTTAATGCAGTGCATGATGTCCCCTCGAATTTTGTTAAGAGGTGGTCCTTTTTGGAATCCCTGAAATTGTTATATGAACAAACTTATTTTTAAAATAAGGGGGCACCTGGGTGGTTCCATCATTTAAGTGTCTGCCTTCGGCTCAGGTCATGATCTGGGGGTCCTGGAATGGAGCCCTGTCTCAGGATTCCCTGCTCAGCAGGGAGTCTTGCTTCTCCCTCTCCCTCTGCGCCCACCCCTACCCCGGCTCGTGCTCTCTCTCTCTCAAATAAATTTTTAAAAATCTTCAATAAAAAAAAAAATCTCACTTTAAAAAAGTAATTTGAAATAAATATGAGTGGTTCTAGGAAGCATGAGTAGCATACAAATTCTAACAAACAGTTCTTAGGAGTAGCATATGTTAAAGTACTTGACCTTGCCAGGGGCATTATTTATACATACATGGTCATGAGTTACTTTGCCCAACACATTCTTCTCTAGGAAGAATTATTTTAAGACAGTAGCCTAAAATTAAATCATATTAGGTGAAGCAAGTCTACTTGGGTTATGCTAAGGATTTTTTTTTTCTCTATTCACAAAGATTGGGGGCAATTCAGGAATTAGGCAGGTGAAGAATTATGTCAGCTCAGGTATGGACCAACACTGAGAGTCTGCACTGTGTTCTCTCCTACAGACAGACACTGTCCCTTAATGATCAGGTTTGCTTCCGCACATTCGATGCAACCCCCCTCCATCCCTCCCTGTTTCCCTTTGATCTATTTCTTTGCTCTGCTAATTCTCTCTCGGACATTAGCTTTGCTGAGGTGAGCTCACCCACATCTAAGGCTTTAAGAGTTTTACTTTCTAAAACCATGGAAGATAGTATGTGCTTCAGAAGTTGGACATCCCATAAATTTCAGTGTCACTGTAAAGCAGGAGAGGAAAGACTGGTACATAGAAAACAACAGATCAGCTCTATCAACTCTGTTCCCATCCAATGGACCTATGGATTTTGTGTAGACTGTGGTAGCTTTTTAGAATTTAAAATTCTATCCCTTATTGTAAGGGAATCCATGCCATCATCTCTCAAAACAAAACTTTCCCGCTGAGTCTTGACCTACAACAGACAAACTAAAATAACATTAACAACATATTGATTTTCTATTGCTGCTCTACAAAATTGCCACAATTATGGTGGCTTAAACAATACAAATCTGTAGGAGTGAAGTTAGAAATGATGGGTCGAGTCCTCAAATGGCATTACCCTGGCCCTGCTCCTTCTGCCAAGTCTTTTTTCTGTCCCTAACATCTCTGTCTACTCTTCCACTCCTGCCTTCCTTTCCCACTTAGAGGGACCCCTGTGATTACATTTGGATTCACAATAATCTCTTTATTTTAAGATCGTCATCAGATGATCACTGATCACTGATCAACTTCATTAATTTCATTTGCCAACTTCATTCTCTCAGGTAATGTAACATATTCATAGGTTCCAGGGATTAAGACATGGTGCCCTGGGGGTCCACTGTTCTGCCTACCACATAGAGATTTGAAGTCACCACCACCATTTATCTTAGGAACATTGGGCTTTTAACTTCATAAATGACAAGTGTTGACTGCCTTGCTGCTGAGCAAGACGCAGAATGGAAAGTGGTACAGCTTAAAAATGAGTCCCACAGTGCGGCTAAATAAATTGATGTAGTTAAGATGGATATATTTATTTTAAATGGTGTCTGATCACAACTAGTTTCTCTGCCATTTAATCCTCAAAGTCTAATAAGGGAACCTCTTTCTCCTCCAAGTGTCCTTAAATAAGAGGGACTTTCTTTTAAGGGTCAAATAATAGAAGTTCAGTAGTAGCTACAATGGTAAACAAACTGTTGACAGGTTTTCAAGACTTCTTTGGGGGCTAGGACTTTCTCTTAAGGGTCAAATAATAGAAGTACAGTAATAACTACAATGGCAAACAAACTCCTGACAGTTTTTCAAGACTTCTTTGGGAGCCAGTAGAATTGCCTCTTTGCCATAATGAGGCTGGTGGGTGTGGTAAGAGCTATAAGGTCAGCACTCCGTGCCTTAACTTCCTTGACTTACTGCATGACTGTTCTCACAAATGTCAAATGTCAGCTTCTCCTTGCTGAGGAAGATACATTTTTTTTTTTAAAGATTTACTTATTTATTTTAGAGAGAGAGGGAGCTCACATGAGAGAGAAAGGGCAGAGAAGGGGCATAGGGAGAGGAAGACAAGCAGACTCCCAGCTGAGTAAGGAGCCCAACATGGGGCTCGATCTCAGGATCCTAGGATCATGACCTAAGCTGAATTCAAGAGTCACATGCTTAACCAACTGAACCACCCAGGTGTCTCTCATCCTAATTTTTTTTTTTTTAAGATTTTATTTTTAAGTAATCTCTACACCCAACATGAGCCTTGAACTCACAACTCTGAGATCAAGAGTCGCAAATGCCACTGACTCCATACCCCAGGTACATCTTAAACTTATAGCTGAACAAATAGCCTAATGGCATAATATAACTCTGAAAACACCTGATTGGACATTCTTTGTAGCCATAATGGTTAAATATATCCTAGGCATTTGAAAAATCACATTGGTTGACTTTAAATATTTCACATTATGTTGCAAGTATCCTAAAGAGGTGAAAGGGACGTGTTCATAAGGAACATGGTGGCACATGTTTTGCTCCAGATAATATGCATAATTCTAAAATCAGAGTTATGTGGGTATTTCTTTTAACAGCAAATTTACAAAACACAAATTTTATGGGCTTCCAAGAAAGAGTATCTTTATTTGGAAAGAATATCTGTCTTTCATTAGTTTACCTTCAAAGTGTTTTTAGGCCACCTCTTTTGGAATTGCCTTGTGGTCCAGAAGCATGTTCTTTGGAATTACTTCAGTGATTTAGTGGTAGAAAACATTTGTATTTTGTGGATTGATTTGATTTTTTACTTTTCCTGGAGTTTAGGATACAAAGTGCACTTATCAGATGAGGCCTCAAATTAACTCATCAGTTTTGATGACTCACAAGTCCCCACTTAAGGGCTCTTGTGTCATTTGTCAACTGGCTTAACAAAAAAATTGTCCTGTCTTACCATCTCTTGAATGCCTATATCAGTTAAGGTACTTTTGTTTCAAGCTACAGAAATTAACTCTAAAACGGCAAAATGAAAATTATGGAACGGTCATTCATTGAAACAAAGGACAAGTTAAACCACCAAGAATGTAGGCAGCAGATACCTACAAGAGACTCAGTTTCACCTAAAGACACCCATTGATTGAAAGTGAGGGGATGGAGGGATGCTGAGTGGCTCATTTGGTTAAGCCTTCAGCTGGGGTCATGGGAGCAAGTCCCATGTTGGGCTCCTTCCTCAGCAGGGAGCCTGCTTCTCTGTCTAGCGCTTTCCACCTTCCATGAGAAAGTCTTTGTATTGGACACAATAGCCTATCTTCAGGAGCTGGTGAGAATATTTAGCAGGTGACTCTTGAATGTTAATGAGGCACAGCCCAACTCAGCACAAGGTGACTTGTTTCCTTAGCACTTAGCCTAACATCAGGTATACTCACCAGGCATACTCACCAGGCATACTCATCAGGAATCCAAAATACTTAACCTTTTTCAGAGGGGATTTTTGTCCCTAAAACCTAGCAGCCTGAGGAGCCCTGAGGTATACAGCTGGTGTATCACATTATGAGTCCACAAAGGTCAATTCTAAGACACTTCTGCAAAGAAGTTAAGAAAACTAGCACCATAAATAATCTGTTTTGTATTTTAAAATGAAAATGCTGTAAAGCAATGAAAAAGAAAAGCCCACAATTGTAAATTTGTTAATTGGGAAAGAATTTACAAAGAAGAGCTATAGAACAGTATGGCTCAAGAGTAGGACAGATGGGGTAAGAATAAAGCTTTCCAAGGTAAAAATTTAAATGAAATTGGCACTTAAATTAATGTGTATAACTTGGGAACAGATATGAGTTATACATCATGCGTTTATAAGGTTTTGTTATAATACGGACCAGTTTTCCAGAATTTGAAATTGGTGGTGTAGAGTCAGCATGTTGCTCTTATTTTCCAGGAAATAATCCAAAAGTGTAAGAGAAAATGAGCAAAAAGTAAAAATGTGTGTGTGTGTATGAGAGAGAGAGAGAGAGAGAAATTAGGAGAGAGCAGAAATGCCAGATCATAAAATAGTAGAGGAACTGCGAAAAGCAGTGGAGATCCATCAGCTACAAGCAAGGGAGGATATAGAGAGAAAATGCAACTGCAGGGTTGTAAAGCCAGCAAACTATATTTATCAAAGTGAGGGAGGCACCATGAAGCATAAAAGTTAAATCGTTTGTTTTCAACCTTGGGAACAGGGTACATGCGCTGATGGGATAAGTTCTCACAGAGGAAACAGTCTGTCTCTGTAGCAACAGGAGAAAAGAAATTTGGCATTATGAAAAAAAACCCCCAAACCTACAAACAAAACTATGGGTTGTAAGAAAAATCCCAGCCGGGCAGGCACATGGTTTTGGTTCCTCCCCAACATAATGTCCTCCAAATAGCTGGTCCAGGAGTAACTTGTCTGTTTCAGAGATGAGTAAAGAAAAAAAAAAAAAAGGAAGAAAATAAAACCATACAGGATCTATAAAAGCATACATCAAGAAAAAAAAAAAAAGGTGAAGAGGAGAAACAGAAAAGAAAGTGGTAGTCTATAACCACAAAAGAAAAACGCTTCCATAGAACAGTTGAATTGTGTTACTTCATGAATTAAAAGAAACAACTTTAAAAAGCAATTAGTCGTTTGAAGCAAGAGCTCAAAGCAGAGATGCAATAACTCAGGGAAGAAAGAATGAGGAACAGGAATACATAAGACATAAACTGGCAGAACTCAGGGAAAAAGTAGAAGAAAAAAGTATAACCATCATATCAGAATGGAAGCAATATACCAATATATATATTACTACTGGTTCTCTCCCTCTATATCCTATTTGTCCTGTTTCTCTGGAGAACTTTGGCTAATACAAATGTATATGTAATAGGAAGGAACTGATAAACACTGTCTAAAGAAGCAAGAGATTAAGAGCACACTATAAAGTTATAAGGGTAAACTCTGGGAGAAAAACCCAAATCTTGCCACCTATTAAAAGAAACACACACATACAAAACATAGAAGATAGATCATATGCATCATCTTGAAAGAGATAGAAAAAGAGAAAGCACAAAATAAATAGGACAGAACCAACACCAAATATATCTTATCAAAAAAATGTAAATGAATAAATTTACCCTTTTAAAGCAAAACTGAGAGCAGCACAGGGAGAAAAGACACAGCTGTCCCAGGAACACAGAGACTAGAGATCATGAAAGCGGATGGAAGGAAATGGAAACAAAGTGTTAGAAAGGGTTAGAGAGAGAATGATAGATGGGAAGAAGAGAGAAAGGAGATTCACCATAATTGTGGTATCCAAAAATGAAATTTCAAATAGTTGAACAGGACAAATAATAATTCAAGAAAATATTGTTGGGATAAAAGAAAGCTGGAATCAACATGTCAAAAGAGTACACCACACTCCAGGAAAAATTGTTCCATAGTACTAAATATTTAGATATATCCTAGTAAACTTATGGGACTTGAAATGTTTAAAAAGGAATCCTCTGGGTGTCCAACCAAAAAGATTAAGTCACTTATAAGAAAAAACTCAGAGTGACCTCAAACTTCTTCACAGCAGCCGTCAGTACTAGAAAACATTAAGAAGGAAATGTCACCTTCCAGGACCAGGGTGGCCAAAGCTGGTTAAGCGTCTGACTCTTGATTTTGGCTCAGGTCATGATCTCAGGGTTGTGAGATTGAGCCCCATGTTGGACTCGGCTCTAGATGTGGTGCTTATTTAAGATTCTCTCTCTCCCTCTGCCCATCTACCCCTCGCTCACCCCCCTTCCCTCTCTAAGAATAAAATAAAAATAAAGGAAACATTCGGACATTAAAGAAAAAGACAAACAATTTTTAACATTCAAGAACTCAAGGAATATTGTCCCTAGGAGCCTTTCATAAGTAGTATACTAGGGAAAACTTTAACCAGGAAGAGATAACCGGGAAAGCTAGGGCATAGCTGTTGGCAGTGATCATTGACTCTATTTAACAGTATAACAAAGATTAAAGCAAACATGAAGATTAAAGTGATAGAAAAGAAAGTAAATATTATATTTTTTTATAACATAGAATGATATAATTAATAAAAGTTGGGGCAGAAGCTAAGTAAGAAGGTAGGTGGTAATAAGTATACAAATTTCCACATTTTTAATGGGATCAAAGGTCACCATTCCGAGTTGACAAATCAACTAATGTTTTTTTTCCCCCAAGTGCTCAAAGGTAAACAGTAAGAAAGATATTCAATGAAATTTGGGAATGATATACATATTCAACAATCAACTAAATTTGGGAATAGTACATAAAGTAGTGCGATGGTTAATTTTATGTGTTAACTTTCCTGGGCCATGGAGTGCCCAGACACTTGGTTAAACATTGTTCTAGATGGGGTGGCTGGGTGGCTGGGTGGCTGAGTCAGTTGAGCATCCAACTCTTGATTTCAGCTCAGGTCATGATCTCAGGGTTGTGAGATCAAGCTCCCAACTGGGCTCTGCGCTGGGCATAGAGCCTGCTGAAGATTCTCTCTCTCTCTTTCTCTACCTCTGCCCCTTCCTGGCACCCCCCCTTAAAAAAACCCCAAAAAACCAAAAAGCACTGTCCTGGCTGTCTCTGTGAGGGTGTTTCTGGAAGAGAATAATATCTGGGGGTGCCTGGGTGGCTCAGTGGGTTAAACCTCTGCCTTCGGCTCCAGTCATGGTCTCAGGGTCCTGGGATCGAGTCCCGCATCAGGCTCTCTGCTCAGCGGGGAGTCTGCTTCCCCACCCCCCCTGCCTGCCTCTCTGCCTACTTGTGATCTCTGTCTGTCAAATAAATAAATAAAATCTTTAAAAAGAGAGAGAGAGAATAATATCTGACTTAGTAAACTGGGAAAACAGGTGGTTCTTCCCACTGTGGGTGGGCTTCATCCAATCTATTGAAAGACTGAATAGAACAAAAAGATAGGGGAAGAGAGAATTTTCTGTTTCTACCTGACTCTCTTGGAACTCTAGAACATCAGTCTTCTGCCTTCAGAATCAGACTTGGATTGGGGCATATACCACCTACTCTCCTGGTTCTCAGATCTTCAGCGAGGGACTGGAACTGTATTAGTAGCTCTCCTGGCTTTCCAGTGTGCTGACTGCAGATCTGGGGCTTCTCAGCCTCCAAAGCCATGTGAGCCAATTCCTTACAATAAATTTCTTTATAATATATAAAGATATAATATATATTATATCTTATATATAGATAGATATAGATATAGATAGATACAGATAAATATATATAATCATAAAGATATATTATATATATATTTATTCCTTTTGGTTCTCTCTATCTATATCCTATGTGTTCTGCTTCTCTGGAGAACCTTGACTAATACAAATGTATATATAATAGTAGGGAACTAATAAGCACTGTCTAAAGAAATAAGAGATTAGGAGCATATATAAGGTAATAAGAGTAAACTCTGGGGAAAAACCCCAAGTCTTACTACTTATTAAAAGAAGCACATACACACAAAACATAGAAAATAGATCATATGCATCATCTTGAAAGAGACAGAAAAAGAGAAAGCACAAAATAAATAGGACAGACCCATTACCAAATATAGCTTATAAAAAATGTAAATGAATAAATTTACCCTTTTAAAGAAAACAGTTTCATACTGAATCACAAAGCAAAATATAACTCTATGTGGCATTTAGGAGATATGACTAAAAGAAAATTAAGCAGAAAGTTAGAAAAAAAAGGGATAAGCAAAAGTATATTAATAAAAGCAAAAAATATTCAATGGGGTACTGTGCAGGGTGCTTACATGGCTTTGTACATAGAAAGTACTATCAAAATGATGATAAAAAGCGAACTACCCAAGAAAGCAGGAGCTGAGATATCTGACAAGAATCCAGGTGAGACCAGGAAAGGCCCTGCTCAAAAGGGAAGGTATCTATTAAACCTTGCCTGGTGATTGACTCCCAAACTAAAAGACAGGAAAATGAGTAATCTTTTTCTAAGACAGGAATTCAGGTAAGTATCCCATGCATTAATTCAACGTGGAATGATGCTAGCCATTGTTTGCCTTGACTAGAAACAACGTGATTAATGCCACCCGTCCATCTACCCATGCATCTATCCTGACCGCTGGTCTAGAGCTATGGATATGGCTATACTTCGGATTTTCCTTTTTTAATCCTAAAACTAACACTTTCATCACTAACTCTTGGATGGTTTTTGCCAGAGACAACAAAACATGAACTGTGTCCTAATTTTTTTCTTCTACAGCATACAGGAAGAATTGCCAATCTATTAGCAATTCTTGGTCATTCCCATATCCCTACTCAGGCTGATCACAGCCTCTGGCTTCCCTGCTAGGTTGCTGTACTCCAATACAATTCTGTGATGCAGCGCCAATCCTCCTCACCCCCTCACCCCACCCGTAAGAAAGCCCTTGCAAAAAAAAAAAAAAAAACCAAAACAAAAAAACCCCAAGTACATAACTGTTTCCATCTTTCCCAAACACTGGAGCTTTTCTACATCTTTGGATAGAAGGCCAGCAATACACAAAGAGGAACACAGCCTTGTGTGTATCTGAAACGATTTTTTTTTCTTTTTAAGATGAATTCGAGTATTTTTTTTTTTTAAGATTTTATTTATTTGACAGAGAGAGACAGATCACAAGTAGGGAGAGCAGCAGGGAGGGGGGTGAAGCAGGCTCCCTGCTGAGCAGCGAGCCGATGCGGGGCTGGATCCCAGGACCCCGAGATCATGACCTGAGCCGAAGGCAGAGGCTTAACCCACTGAGTCACCCAGGCGCCCCTGAAATGGTTTTGAATTCATTTCAGATATCTTCTAGTATCACCGAACAACAAAGGGAATGAATAAAATCAAACTTTGAAAGAAACTGGAGTCCCCAGGATTGGTTGATATTGGGTATGCTGATCAGTGCAAAGCCCGTGAGCCCATCATCTGCAGGGCTCAGTTCACAAGGCATCTCCCGGAGCGCCCTTCCTGGGCCCCATCAATAAAGTAGTTCCCGCCCAACCGCACTGGCACTGTCTTTGAATGGTTTCTCAACTGGAACGCCGGGGAGCCCCAGGTTCTAGAAGAGGTCACGAGGGGTTCTTCAAGAGCCTGGGACTGAAACCCATCTGTCTGAACTTTGCAGGCTGGGCAACATCAGCACTTCTCACGAGGGATTGTCCTATTACTTTCACTAGAGGTCTTTCAGCCCTTTACCGCAGGCCCAGGAGGACGGTTCTTAGGTGGTTGAGCCATTCTCCATTTCTGACACCAGATAAAGGGGTCTGCTGATGATCGGACGGCACTACTGCAGTAGGGTGGTGGGGTGATGGGAAGGCGGTAGGCTGCTGACATCAATCAGCTCCCCAGTCTCCCCAGTACGCCGCCGACTGACAGCAGCCAATAAGCCTACCGGTCAGAACACGGCCTCGGAATGTCCTTTCTAAAGAAAGAATTTTTTGATGCCCTGCGACTCAGCCACCCACCTCTGCTGCTTTGCTAACGTAAACTGCAAAACGAGGGTAACTGCGTGGCTCAGTGGGTTAAGACTCTGCCTTTGGTTCAGGTCATGATCCAGGGTCCTGGGATCAAGCCCCTCATCGGGCTCTCTGCTCAGTGGGAAGCCTGCTTCCCTCTCATTCTCTGCCTGCCTCTCTGCCTACTTGTGATCTCTCTCTGTCAAATAAATAAATAAACTCTAAAAAAAACAAAAAACAAAAAACCGGCAAAATGTAGATTGTGCAGGGTAGAAGTGAATTATTAATTTGTTTTTTGCTTGTGATTCGCTCTCTCTCTTTTTTTTTTTTTTTAATTATGCCCTTCTCTTTTGTATTTGTTTGTTTTTTTGTGCGATGGTCCAATGTAGCAATTTTGGGGGGGAAGAGCTATGGAATTGAAGAACATTCTAGGTTTACACCAAAGGACAATTCTAAATAAGGCTTATTACAACTTTCTGAGTCATTTCACCACACTAGTAAAATGGAGAATACAGAAGAAAATAGCAGTGAACATTACTTACCAATGGGTTTTGGCAATCCAAGTTGGCCTCTTTGTGTGTTGTCAAACAACTTAAAAACACAGCAGTGGGTCCAAAAAAAAAGGAATAGTACTTAACTACAAATCAAAGCTCTTTGAAAGGCTCTGCTTTCTTCACAGAAGGCACTTGAAATACCAAACCCACCGAGATGAAATGCCCAAGGCGCTGAGCGATTTTACAAAAACAGTAAATTGCATTTAAACAAAGCCCAGCTCGCTTGAGTAGTTTCGCAAAACTGAAAACCCGGACAAAGTCCCATAAAGCTGGTATGGAGAGAAATCCGGGAGCTTAGCCGAAGAAAAGTTCCCGATCTGGTCTTTGAGCTCAAAGGTGACTTGCGGGAGTATGTCGGAGAAAAGAGTGAGGCAGATTTTCTGAATGCTTTGAAGGTAAAGAATGTCTGCAAACACTTCGTCACATGAACTAGTTGGACAAGCATCCACCAGGCCCTGGAGAAAATGTGTTGACTTCTAGCAGCAAGATTCTTGGGTTTAAAGAGAAACCAAAGCTTTGGAAAAATCACATTGATAAGGAACACCTTGGAACAGCAGTTTCTACTGCTGTTTGGCCTTAAGGGTGAGGGAAGAGATCAGTCAGGTTGAAAGCCTCCTGGAAGAATTCACTGTCAGACAAAAGGAACCATGTTTTCCCTTCCTTTCAAAGCTGCTGAACACCTGGGGGAGGGATCCTTCCTCTGAATCTTCTGCTCAGCTTGGGAGGACTTGACTTTGAGAGACAACGAAGAACTTTCTTTGTAAGATATCACTGGAGGAGAACCCTCTGGATGAGATTCTTGACCTTTCCCTAGAGAAGTTCTGGATTTCTGCGAAAGCAAAGTATGCTGCCTCTCGTGGGCAACAATGTTCAACTTCTTTCTTATACAAGCAAGATTTTGTAGCTTAAAAAGCATCAAGAACAAGGACAGAAATGGTCCTGTTCCAACTGAAAATGAGATCTATGGGAACCTATTTCAAATTCACTCTGGGATCAAGTATTTGTACAAACATAAGCACAGGATTCTTTTAAAGAAGCAAAATTTAGTCTTTACCTTGAGTTTCTAAAATATTTTTTTTATGCACAAATGGGCCCTATAAGAGATTAAGAAAACCAACATGTGTAAACAATCATTTTGTGACTGCTGGTCTTATATGCTTATTTCATTCAATAAAGGAATGATTTTACAAAGTCTTATATAAAATGATGTAGCAGAGGGACACCGGGGGGGGGCTCAGTCTGACACACGTCTGCCTTTGGCTTAGGTCATGATCCCAGGGTTCTGAGATTGAGTCCCGTGCCAGGCCCCCTTCTCAGGGAGCAGCCTGCTTCTCCCTCTGCCTGCCGCTCCCCCCACTGGTGCTCGCTCTAGCTCTTTCTCTCTCTCTCTGACAGATAAATAAATAAAATATTTTAAAATTGTGTTCTGGAGTCTATTTTTATTAATATTGCTTTGAGTTCTTTTTTTTTTTTTTTTTAATTTATTTATTTGACAGACATCACAAGTAGGCAGAGAGGCAGGCAGAGAGAGAGGAGGAAGTAGGTTCCTTGCTGAGCAGAGAGCCCGATGCAGGGCTGGATCCCAGGTCCCTGAGATCATGACCTGAGCTGAAGGCAGAGGCTTTAACCCACTGTGCCACCCAGGCATCCCTGAGTTCTGATTTTAATAGCTTTACTACTCAACATTGTCAATACATTTCCATGCTAACATCAATTAAAATCGATTTATAACCTTAAGTTAAAGTCAATCTACTGAGACTACCTTTAAAAAATTAAATCCCGGGGCGCCTGGGTGGCTCAGTGGGTTAAGCCGCTGCCTTCGGCTCAGGTCATGATCTCAGGGTCCTGGGATCGAGCCCCGCATCGGGCTCTCTGCTCAGCAGGGAGCCTGCTTCCCTCTCTCTCTCCCTGCCTGCCTCTTCATCTACTTGTGATTTCTCTCTGTCAAATAAATAAATAAAATCTTTAAAAAAAAAAAAAATTAAATCCCAATTTTGACTTAAGTCAGTTATTTATTTTATTGTGCTTCCTTATAGCTTTTAAACATTTATGAAAAAGAAAATGATATATCTTAAGAGAGGAAAGCTAAATTGAACTATATTTTAAAAGAATGTTTGGCTACAAAGTAATTTTTAATTTTAAAATGGGGGGAACAACTCTTATACATAGCTATATTATATAACACATACATGCTTTATTATCCTCTCACATAGTAGAGATTTTTTTAGTAAGAATTGTAGGCCAAGGATGGCTGGGTGGCTCAGTCTGTTAAGCAGCTGCCTTCGGCTCAGGTCATGATCCGGGAGTCCTGGGATCAAGCCCCGCATCGGGCTCCCTGCTCAGCAGAGAGCCTGCTTCTCTCTCTCTCCCTCTGCCTGCCACTCTGCTTACTTGTGCTATCTCTCTGTCAAATAAATTAAATCTTAAAAAAAAAAAAAAGTAGGCCAACTTGGATGAGGTTTTTAAAACACCAAGTAGAAATGTAAAGGAAGGAAATATTTGCTTATTCTGCCTACACTACTGTATCCTGGAACATCCTTAAGATCTTGTTGGTAGAGGAAAACCACCGATCAGAAGCTCCCTTCCGGCCAGGAGCGTTGGCTGGGAAGACTTAGGTTTAGGAGAAATGTCCAATGACAAGATGCTTGAGCCACCAGGGGGCAGCATTAGGGCACTGATTTCTTAGGGAATTCCTAAAAAGAAGGAAAAGGCAGATAGACATCCCATTCAACCAGTATATATCCAGCATCCTATGTGCCAAACACCTAAGGAATTCACACTGACTGAAGAATGGAACGGTGCTAACAGGTATCAAAAGCAAAGTTGCCTACTTCCAATTTTGCTTATAGTTTAGGTCATTAACATTCTCTCTCTTGAATAGCCAGGTTGGCCTTTTTAAAACAAACATTGTGATTTTCTCTCCCCACTTTAGGCCCATCTTTCTATTATTAATCCTGCTTCTTTGAATGGATGATAGTTCAGGTAAGGCTATGTTCATTTTTTTCTTCTTTTTTTATTTTACTTATTTATTTATCAGAGCTAGAGAGAGCACAAGCTGGGGGAGCAGCAGGCAGAGGGAGAAGGAGCCCAATACAGAAGCCGCTGAGCAAGAAGCCCAATGTGGAACTTGATCCCAGGACCCCGGGATCATGATCTCTAAGCTTCACAGCTCTGATCATTTCTAAGTGGAACAAAGAGATTGTCACTTTGGACACTCCTTTTTTTCCCTTATTTTTTTCTCTTAAGGGAGAGAGCACCTGGCCATGAGGTTGTGGGGGGGAGGGGAAGAGAGGGAGAGAGAGAATCCCAAGAACGGTCCACATCCAGCATGAGCCGGACGTGGGGCTCCATCTCACAACCCTGAGATCATAACCTGAACCAAAATCAAGAGTTGGAGCCCAATGGACGAAGCCACCTAGGCATCCCTTGGCCACTCCTTTCTTAAAATTATAGGCATCATCATAGATTTTTCTCCTACCAATACCACCGTAGGAGCTTATTTGTATGTAGTTTTCCTTCTAGGCCTGCAAAGACTGCATTATTTATCCTCTGGTTCTTTACGGAAAAGGCTTGCCAACTCTCGTTCTAACCTATCATTATCTCTTCTTTGCACAAACTCAAGAGATTCCAGACTGTACATGATCTGGCTTCTTTCTACTTCTTCAATTACCATGGCCTCTTCCTCAAACACATCAAATCTTCCCCTCTTTAGGACCTTTATACTTGCTGCATTCTTTCCCTAAAATACCTTTAAAGGTTCATTCTCATCCTTTAGGTCTTATCTCAAATGTCACTGCCTAGGGTGAGTATTCCTTACCCCAGTTGTTCTCTATCACAAAATCACCCTCTTCATTTCCTTTGTAATTATCTCAGTTATTTCTCTTTTGCTTACTCATTGCATCTTTCCTTTACTAGAATGGAAACCTTATGAGACCAGTTGCCTTACTGCCTTGTTTATCAGTGATTGGCACATAGTAGGCGCTCAATTTTTTTATTGTGGTAAATAAAATACACATAACATAAAATTTACCACTTTGAAGCATATAATTCAGTGGCATTAAAGACATTCACAGTGTTGAGCAGCTATCACTATCATTTAGCGGAGTATTTTGTTCTCCCCATCCCTTCTACCACCAGTCCCCATGGTACTCTCTCTCTCTATGAACTTGACTACTCTAGGCAGCATGTATAAGGGGAATCACACAATATGTGTCTTTTTATAACTGGCTTATTTCACTTTGCATAATGTCTTCAAGGCTTACCCATACTGTGGCATGTGTCAGACTTTCCTTCCTTTTTAGGACCAAATAATATTCCTTTGTATGTACATAACCACATTTTCTTTATCCTTCCATCCATTAATAAACACTGTAGGAAATTTTTAATTAAAAAAAATCTTAGCAATAGGACGCATTCCTTGAGTCTCTTAAATTAAGTTTAACTGATCTTTACAATTATAATTAATGTATGGTTAGTATATGCTTAATTTTATATCTAAAATTCCCACTAGCAAAACTAAGAGAATAATCAGCAACAAGCCGCCAGAGATTTTATAATAAGACAGCCATTCAAAAGCATTAGGGCAGGGGCGCCCAAGTGGCTCAGTGGGTTAACGCCTCTGCCTTTGGCTCAGGTCATGATCCCAGGATTCTGGGATCGAGCCCCACATCGAGCCCCGCATAGGGCTCTCTGCTCAGCAGGGAGCCTGCTTCCCTTCCTCCCTCTCTACCTGCCTCTCTGCCTACTCGTGATCTCTGTCAAATAAATAGATAAAAAAATAAATCTTTAAAAAAAAAAAGGGCAAGCAGCTTTTCTTTTCTTTTAATTTTTTATTATGGAATATATCACATATAATAAAAATAAATAAAATAGTACAGGAAATCCCATACGATCATCACTCAGCTTAACAACTACCACTCATCGCCAAACATTTTGTCTATAACTTCATCTACTACCCTCCTTCCTACAATATTGTGAAATAAATAATTTTGTTTATAAATATTTTAAATGTTCCCCTAAAAGATAAATAAAGGGTTTTGACATCTTAACATTGTATTAGGTGGATTTTTTTTTAAGATTTTATTTATTCATTTGACAGAGAGAGAGAGAGCACAAGCAGGGGGAGTGACAAGCAGAGGGAGAAGCAGGCTCCCCACTGAGCAGGGAGCCTGATGTGGGGCCCATCCCAGGACCCTGGAATCATGACCTGAGCTGAAGGGAGATGCCCAACTGACTGAGCCACCCAGGCGTCCCAAGAAGATGTGTTTTTTTTTGCTAAATTTGTTTATGGTGGTATTAGATACATGTCTGTAACTTTGTGATGTTGATGGAAAGCACTCCTTACTAGAACAAATTTTAAATTGGATCTTTTAGAAGGATTTATAAATGTTTGATTTTTTTTTTCAAGAATGCAGACCCTGAGGGAAAATATTTGCCAACATTTAGCCACAAACAAAAAATAAAAAATCTTGGGCAACAAGGTGACTATACTTCTTCAGGTGACTGGCATCTGGGTAGGGAACCAGACACTAAGTGTATGATTCTCTACTTTAGTGAGAAAAAGAATCATGAGGAGCTTGTTTAAAAAGCAGTTTCCAAGGCCCCACTTCTCTGGATCTCTGATTTCATAGGACTGGGTCGAGATCTAGAAGCATGCATTTCTAATAATTGCTGGAGATAATTCTGATGGAGGGCATCCAAGATGGCCTCAAAACCCTATTTCTAAACTTTAGGACTCATTTGCTCCACGACTATGCCATTTAACATTTGTGCCTCTTAGTATTCTGTTCAGGAAAAATTTTCAGGTCCTGATCAAATAAATGTACCATAATCCAGCATTCCTTCCCCGCCTTTTAATTCTCTACTTGAATGATACACATTTCCCACAGGTTTATACATGAACACATATGGTTCTATTGTCCCTCTTGTGAGCATGACTAATTTACATGGGCTTTGGAAATATGATTACTCTCTTGGTTTCCAAAGCAACGATCTTGGTAAGTCGGGATGACATTGGCCTGAGCCATTTATTACATGAATAAGAACATATTATGTGTTTGGTAATATTCATAAGTTCTTTTGTATCAGATGATGCCTAATGTTATGGCAGAAACAAATGCAATTTGGCTCAATTTTCTTAATTTAAAAACTATACCTAAATCAGCAATGCTTTTTATTAATTAACAACAATCTTCTTAGAAAATCATGTTATGCTACCTAATTAAAATGTTAGTTTTGCTGGGATGGAGCCATGGCTAAAGGAAAAACTGAAAGAATAAGTGGCCTAAACATGAGAAAAATATAATAGAGGAACATAAAGAATAAAGGGAGGCTGAACTTCAGTTATTTCTATAATCATGCTAAAGTGGTAAATTGAAGAGGATCAGAATATGCCATCCCAAAATATGCCCCTTTAGTATGAGGATTATTTTGAACTGATGGCAATAAAGAAACAGCAGACACAAGAAAAACCCTTTATGGTTGCCTGGGTGGCTCAGTGGGTTAAAGCCTCTGCCTTCGGCTCAGGTCATGCTCTCAGGGTCCTGGGATCGAGCCCCATATTGGGCTCTCTGCTCAGCAGGGAGCCTGCTTCCATCTCTCTGCCTGCCTCTCTGACTACTTGTGATCTCTGTCAAATAAATAAATAAAATCTTAAAAAAAAAAAAAGGAAAGAAAAACCCTTTACTCTCCCACATTCTGCCTAAATCAAAGCATACATTTTCCTTTGTGAAGGTGTCTCCTTCTCTTGTACCAGAAAGAGAAAAACCTTTTACCATGGGAGAGGGAGAGAGCACAGCACGGAGATGAGTCTGCATAAACAAAGCCATACTAAATAATCCTATCTTCCGGTGATTTCCCCAATATATTTACTTTCCCACAATTCACCAAACCCCTTTTACTTTGTCACTTCTACCAAATTCATTGACTTGATTAAGACAATATATAAACCCCCTGAGTTTAGTTACTTCTGCGGAGCTTCACTTTATATGAAGGCTACCATGTACATAAAAAAATTGAAATATTAACATCAGATACAATTTGAATGCCTTTTCTCCTGTGAATCTTTTTAAATCAAATTTTCATGCTCCAGACATGAACCTTAGAGTGTAGAGGAAACTTTTTCCTCCCCTTCACAATTATTTAAGAACTGAATCCACTAGGCATTTGCTCACAGTTTTCCTTTAACTAAGAAGGAATAGTGGTACAGTAAAAAAAAAACTTTGAAGTTGGACTAGCCTGGATTGAAATCTTGAGTCTCCTATTTGATGAATGAGTTTGGGCAAGTTATTTAAATGCTGTACTCGGGTGCTTGGGTGGCTCAGTTGGTTAAGCATCTGCCTTGGACTTCGGTCATGATCCCCAGGGTCCTGGGATCCATCCCTGCTTTCAGACTCCCTGCTTGACAGGGACCCTCCTTCTCTCTCTTCCTCTGCTGCTCCTCCCACTTGTACTTTCTGTCAAATAAATTTTTTAAAAAATCTTTAAATGCTGTACCTCAATTTCTACATATATAAAACTAAGATGATAAGGCCAACCTAACATAATTGCTGAGGATTAAATAAGATGAAATATGCAAAATAATTTGCACAAAGTAGAACCTCACTAATATTTGGTTCCTCTAAATTTTGATGCATATCTCTGTTGTTAAAATAAATATCCTTTTTATAGAGGTAAGAGTTTAGGAAGCAGGCTGGATGGAATGTGATTCTTGAGATTCTCTCTCTTTCTCTAGGTGGGATGCCATTAAAGTACCTAGATGTCCGACTGTTAGACTGTTATTGGCAGTACAGAAGACTTTGTAACTGAAAGAGGGATTTGAGAAAAATCCAAGATCCCAAAGCACAGAAGGAAAACACTGAAGACTATGGATATTGCTGAATGATTCAGAAGAAGGAAGGGAAAAGGGAAGGGAAAGAGAGTATCTGCCTATTATCAATATGTAGCAAGAGCTTTTATGCACTAATTCTGCTTAAAGGGGTCTCTATGAAGAAAATAATTTGAAATATATAAAAATAATTAAGCATATAGATGAACATCTCAATCTTAAGAGATTGAAAAGCTGAAAACCTGAAGGGACAGAAATTATAAACTAATTATAGTGTTTTATATGATGAAATCTTCCTTAGCCATTATAAACAATGCAAAGGAGTATATATATTATCAGCTCAATTATGTAAAAAAAGGTACACAGATGAAAGAAAGTGGAAGGATAAACAAAACAATTTTAAAGGTACTTAACTTTGAGTTAGATCGTAAATACATTTTTAATAGTTATTTTTTAAAAGATTTTATTTATTTGAAAGAAAGAGAGTGAGCAAGAGAGCACGAGTGGGGGGAGGGGCAGAGGAAGAAGCAGACTCCCCACTGAATAGGGAGCCCAGCAGGGGGTTTGATCCCAGGACCCCAAGATCATGACCTGAGCTGAAGGCAGAAACTTAATGGACTGAGCCCCCCTGGTGTCCCTAGTCAATTTACATTTAATGTAATTATTGATATGGATGATATGAAGGTCAATGATTTTATTATTTGTTTTGTCTATTCCACCTGGGTTGTTTTTTCTTTCCTCCCATGTTATTCTTTTCTTGATTTCTTTGGTGTTAACCGAATAATTTTCAGAATTCTATTTTAATTTTAGCAAAACCTCTGAGGGTTGTTTTTTTTTTAAAGATTTTATTTATTTATTTGACAGAGAGAAATCACAAGTAGACGGAGAGGCAGGCAGAGAGAGAGAGGAAGGGAAGCAGGCTCCCAGCTGAGCAGAGAGCCCGATGCAGGACTCGATCCCAGGACCCTGAGATCATGACCTGAGCTGAAGGCAGCGGCCTAACCCATTGAGCCACCCAGGCGCCCCCTCTGAGGGTTTTTTTTTTAAATGGTTACCTTAGGAATTACAATACATATCCTTAACTTTTTAGTATTTTTAAAGCTAATATTGTACCTCTTCACATAATATACAAGAACCTTGCATCCCACACACATCTTTACTTGTCCTTTGTATTATATCTACATATATATATATATTTTTTTAATATTTCATTTATTTATTTGACAGAGAGAGATCACAAGTAGGCAGAGAGGTAGGCAGAGAGAGAGAGGAGAAAGCAGGCTCCCTGCTGAGCAGAGAGCCCGATATGGGACTCAATCCCAGGACCCTGAGATCATGACCCGAGCTGAAGGCAGTGGCTTAACCCACTGAGCCACCCAGGTGCCCCATATATCTACATATATTATAAACCCCACTATACAATTATGCTTTTTGCTTTAAACTTATATATTTTAAAGAAATTATGACCCCCAAAATCCCTTTCTATTTATTTTTCTGGTGCTTCGTTATTCCTTCCTGAACGTTCAGTTTACCATCTAGTACTATTTCCTTTCTGTCTAAAGAACTTCATTTAACATTCTTTATAGTACAGGCCTGCTGGTAACAAATTCTCTTAGTTTTCTTTTAAATAAAAACATCTAAAATTGCCTTCATTCTTGAAGGATATTTTCATTTCATCTTGAAGAATATTTTGATACAATTCTGGGTTGACTTCTTTTAGCACTTTAAAGATGCCATTCCTCTTGATTCTGATGGGGAGTCGGTAGTAGTTCAAATCTTTGTTCCCCTCATTTAATATTTTCTCTGGCTATTTTCAAAATTTTATCTTTGCTTTTGCTTTTTAGCAGTTTGACTGCTGTACCTAGATGTGATTTTCATTATAGCCTGTGGCTTCTTGAATCTGGTAATTTATGTCTTTCATCAAATTTAGGGAAATTTCAGCCACAATTCTTCAAAAACTTTTATGGCCTATTCTCTCTCTGTGTCCCTTCTGGAACCCTACATGTTAGACCTTTTGGTATCATCTTGAAGGTCCCTGAGGTACTATTCATTATTTATTTTACAGTATTTTTTTCCTCTCAGATCTTCAGATTGAGTACTTTCTATTGATTTATGTTAAAATTCACAAATATTTTATAATTTCCACTCTGAGTGCAAGTTTTATTTCAGATATACGTTTTCAGTTATAGAATTACCTTTTGCTTCTTCTTGAATTTCTTTCTTCTGAGATTTCCTATATTTTCTTTCATTTTGAGTGTATTTTCTCTAAAGTTCTTGAAGCATAGTTCCAACAGCTGCTTTAAAATCCCTGTCTCTAATTCCAACATCTGGTTCATCTTGGAGCTGATATCCATGGGCTGAATTTTGGATCACATTTTCTTATTTCTCCATATGTCTAGTAATCTTGAATACTACCCTGTATCCAAATGAACGATGACTTAGTGAATGATGTATTTAGAGATGCTTGGTTCTGTTATGTTTCTCTAATTTTTTGTTTCAGCAGGCAATTTACCTTGGCTAAGGTCAAATTCCAACTCAGTGCAGTTCTTTTAGCCTTATCTAGGCTGCTTGGATTGTCCTGCACATGTGTAGTCTAGGAGTTAGTTAGAGATTCAGCAAGTTTCTGTAGACTTTAAGCCTCCTTCTCTCTGGCTCTCTCCTTGCTGGGATCTCTCTCCCCCACTTCCCAATACTATTTAATTGCCTCTACATCTCATTGGTAAGGGAAAAGAAGAATTCCCATCCTGTGTGTATGGGAATGGCCCAACACATGGCACCTAGCATTGGACAGAGAAGATCAATAGCAGTTTACTGGTCTCATTTACTGACAGTCTGAGTGGAGGATACCAAATCCCATGTAGGACCATGTGGAAGTTATGCTTAGGAATAAATAACCAGGCACTGTGGGAGGCAGGTTTTGTAATATCAAGGGGATGAGGTAGCCCGTGGTTCCCATGGGAGGATGTGATTTGTTTGCTTGTATAGTTCCATAAGCTTGCAGGGATAAGGAGGAAATCCTTATGGACCTGTGGTCCCCAAGACAGGGAGGGTTATTTGGCTAGGGGACCTTATCCACAAGAGCAGGATGGGGAAGAGAACTTGCACTTAGGTCAGTCAAAACACTCCTAATTTTACCAGATGTCAAGGCAGTATATGATGTTAATTTTAGACCTGATACCACACTGTGTTTGCCCTGGACTCCATTCTCTGGTTCATCAAGCCAATATGCCTGCAAGTTTCAATCTAAGTTTAGGTGACCCTACATGACTGGATGCTGCAGGCTAAAAGTCTTAAAACTAGGAAACTCCTGAAGTGCCATCTCATTCTTCCAAGTGTTGACTTCCTTCAAGAATTTGCCTTCTTTTGGGACGCCTGGGTGGCTCAGTTGGTTGGACGACTGCCTTCGGCTCAGGGCGTGATCCTGGAGTCCCGGGATCGAGTCCCACATCAGGCTCCCAGCTCCATGGGGAGTCTGCTTCGCTCTCTGACCTTCTCCTCGCTCATGCTCTCTCTCACTGTCTCTCTCTCTCAAATAAATAAATAAAATCTTAAAAAAAAAAAAAAAAAGAATTTGCCTTCTTTTGCTTGTTCCCCAGTGTCTTTTTTTTTTTTTTTTTTTTAATATCTGTGATCTAATAGGAGCTCTTTGGCCATTACCGGAAGCAGAGCTTTCAAAGTTCACTCTTAACCTTTGGATGTAAGCACTTTAAGTAAATAGCTGAAGAAACTACCAGATGCTGCTTCTTGACTAAAATGGGAATTGGTGTGGCGTCTTTGGAATGATTCTACATAAGAATACTAACTCACCACTGAAATAATTGCAGAACTCAATCACTACATACAATACTTAAATTGTAATTTTGTACAGATTTTTATTCCACACAAATAATTCAGTCAAACTTGAGTTGGACTCAGTACCTAACAGATAAAACCAAGAAAAAAAAATGTTTTTTCTTTTACATTTTTTATATACTGTTGAAGTATACATGGGCAAAAAGACAAAAGCTACGGTTTGACAAGCTGGTTATGTATTTCTTCTGAAATATGCCCCATATTTACATCTTGACTGACTCTAACCAATTTTAGTCTTTTAATTTGCCTTGCTTCTATATTTATTTCTAATTCGCTTTTATTTATACTTATGCCTGTAAGCATTTTCCCGACACTCTATCTCTGTCCTATATCCCTATAGAAACTATAAATGTCTCCTGGGCATGAGCCAAAGACTCGATTTAGTTTAAATCTACACACACAGATACATACTTACATCTGTTAATTTTTTTTTTTTCCAGCAAATCCTACCAAGACTTGGATGGACAAATTGGGTTTTAAATTTCTTCAGCATTTTGTATGTTGGGTGCCCCCAGAAGGACTCAGAAGACTCAAGAGCATGTTATACACATAACTAAAATTTATTACAGCAAATGGTAGAGAGCAAAAGTAATGGGGAAAAGATCCATCGGTGAAGTCCAGAGAGGTTCAGCACAGACTTCTCTCTCTAGCAGCAAACTATAGGAATCTGTGGAATGTCTCTGCCCATGGGAACCCAACTGGGTCTAAGGCTTCTATGGAAGTCTCTTAATACATATATATATTCTGCTGTGCAATCAGCCATGGCAACTGATACTCAGGACCCCAACAACAAAACCAAAGCAATTGCTCCAGGTGTATGGAACAAAGTCATTGTCATTACCATAAAAACACTCCAAGGGGGTGGGGGCTGGGTGGCTCAGTGGGTTAAAGCCTCTGCCTTCAGCTCAGGTCATGATCTCAGGGTCCTGGGATTGAGCCCCATGTCTGTCTCTCTGCTCAGCAGGGAGCCTGCTTCCTCCTCTCTCTCTGCCTGCCTCTCTGCCTACTTGTGATCTCTGTCAAATAAGTAAATAAAATATTAAAACAAAACAAAACACTCCAAGGGCCAAATTCCCAGGGTTGGGCAAGGGTCAATCATGGTTCCCTTGGAGGCAAGCAAGGAATAATCAAATACCCGCCACATTAACTTTTTCCTCATAAGGGTCTGTATTTGTCCTTGGTATCTTCTATTTCAATTCCTGGCTTACTGATAGAAATAATAGGAAGCTAAGTCCTGGCGTGTGGAAAGACATTTTTAAGACCACTGTATATCTAAATCATTTCCCCACTCTTCCTACTCTTCCCAACACATTCCCAGCCTCCAATTTCTGTAGCTGGCTGTTCTTTACAAACAAGCAAGCTACTTATAGGAAGCGATAGTTTCTGTGGTTTGACAGAGGAGGCCAAAGACCAATAGAGCCCAAAGATGTAAAAACTACAGTTATCTCCTTGTATGATTTCTCCCCCCACAAACCTGCTTTGCCTCCTGGAGTTTCTATTTCATACAGCATTGCCAGGACCCACTAATGGCCCAACCCAAAATTCTAGATGACTTCTCTTCTCTCCCATCCCCTAGAGTCACTAAAATCAGGTGATATTACCACCTAGAAGTTTCCTGAATCTATCTCATTCTTTCCATATGACTGCATTTCCCTGTTAATTGCTCCTTTCTTGCTTTCCCTTTCCTCTTCCTGTCAGCCGTCACTCATTACAGCAGTGCTGTCACTCCAGTTCTTTTCTAGAAAGCAACAAGCCATATACTGAAGGATAACTTTCTGAAGACGGTCTCTTACATAAGGTATTGTAACCACTCAGGTCACTATGCTCAATTGTTTTCTTATGTCTTATGTATTTACTAATATCTATTTTACTAGACAAAAATTGATGTCTTTTTTTTTAAAGATTTTCTAATTTTTTATTTATTATTTATTTGACAGCAAGAGAGGGAACACAAGCAGGGGAAGTGTGAAAGGGAGAAGCAGACTCCCCGCTGAGCAGGGAGCCCAATGTGGGGCTCAATCCCAGGACCCTGGGATCATGACATGAGCAGAAGACAGACACTTAAAGTCTGAGCCACCTAGGCGCCCCCAGAAAAGAATTCATTTCTATCCTAAATTGAAAGCTTTGTCCAGTGGGGTGGAGTCAAATATCTTGGAGTTCTTTGAGTCATGCAACAGAGCAAATAATGCTTCCTAGACATCATCCTCTCTTTGCTTTATGATGTCTGGACTCTTCTCCCCATCTTTTCGTTTTCTCATCTGCTACTTTCAGATTCCTATTCATTAGATACTTCTGTTAAATTTCAATCCTGTAGAGAAGACCACAGCTAAATAAGAGTCTTCAGGGAAGGACTCTTTCTTGGGTAGATATACTTCATAGGTTTCATCTGAGATCGTAGGCAGAAGTTATAGATGGCATTAATACATAATATTGACCTGAATATGAATTTTCAAGCATTCAATTTATAAAAATGATTTTAAAAATTTATTCTACCTTAATAACGTAAAGTACTCAAATAAGATTGCACAAAATTTTAAAAAGCTCTTAACAAGTTGAGGGCTATACTGAAGTAAAAAAAAAAAAAAAAAGGATACATGGAACTCCTCTTAAACTGCTAAAAAACCTTCACAAAAAATGTATTTCTGATGCAAAACTTCCCAGATTATTTCCTCAAGTAGGAAGCCTTCAAAAGCTTCAAATTTACCAATTGCATTTCTTGGTTTTAATTTATATAATAATATATATGCAATTACAATGCTGGTATGCCAAGTGGAGACAATATTAACAGCAGTAGTAGAAACATTCTCACAAGAGTGAACTAAATCTTGGGGCCACCTGGGTGGCTCAACTGGTTAAGTGTCCAACCCTTGATTTTGGCTCAGGTAATGATCTCAGAGTTGAGAGACCTAGTCCCAGTGTGGAACCGGCTTAAGATTCTCTCTGTTCCTCTCCCTCTACTGCTTCCCCCTCAAAAGTGAACTAAATCTAAATATTTAGATTATATGCCCCTTTCCTAGTAGGAAGTATACATATGCATTTTGCTATTCCAGAATGTACAGAAAGCTTTCTTTCATATTTAAAGTTTAGATTTTATTAAAGTAATACATGTAGCAAAAAATTAAATACATAGCATAATTCATAAACTTGTCTGAATCACTGTGCTGTATACCTAAAACTAATGTAACATTGTGTCAATGATACTCAAATTAAAAAATGTCAATTAAATGTACAAAATGGTATTTGTGAAAACTAAGTGTCCTTCCAACTGTAGGTCCCTAGGCCCTAAATTAGAGATAAATACTATCAGTAAATACTGCCGGACTATTCTTCCAGAGATATTTTACCTGAATACAAAAAGTTAGGGATAGTCTAAGATAATACCATATAATAAAGGCACTAGGCTCTTTTGAAATTAATTTGAATCAATTTGTCAATTTTCAAAGATTAAGTTAGAGATACTATTAATCCAATCCTGTATTACAATTGTCTTTTCATTATGCATAGAAGTATCACAACTACTTTCCATAGATATAATTTATATATCATGGTCCCTAAATTTTAATTCTAATATTGTACAGCTACCATTAATGGCTTAAAAAATCATTCCTTTCTCTGATTTTCCATAATAGAAAACTATTCAGCCTCTAATATTTTCCATATAAATGTTCCCCCTTTTACATCTTTGATTTTTTATCCCTCTAATTCTAGTACTTACTTTTGCCAGATACCAGAAAAAAACATTTCTACTATCACTTTCTTCAAAGTCTTCTTCCTGAAGATGACATTTCTGGAACCAAAGCATATCATGCTAAGGTATCTGGAATGTATACCACAGTTAAAACAAGCAAAAGAAACTATACTTCGGTTGCAATTAGATAATGAAGAATATAACCTAGTTTTCTCAAGAACAAAACACTTGAGGACATTCTAATAAATGAAATAAAATCAGACAAATTATTTGTTTTAAATATTTTCAAAACTTGGATCTCTTATTTTATAGAATGGCATGTTTAAAATTACTTATAGCAAAGTAAGGCTTAAGCACAATTTTTCAGAAACACATACATTGGATAAAGCAAGATATACTGGTTTATATATTCTTTTGTATGTAAAGGAGTCAGAGAATGGGGGGATCAAGAAAATAGATAAAGTGGATTAAGAGATACAAACTGCCAGTTATAAAATAAATAACTCACAGAAGTGAAAAGTACAGCACAGAGAATATAGTAAAAAATATTCTAATAACATTGTGGGATGACAGATCCTATTTGGTGGGTGCTGAGTAACGTATAGGATTGTCGAATCAATGTTGTACATCTGAAACTAATAAATCATTGTATATTAATTATACTTTACTAAAAAAATAAAATGCCTACCCCCAAAAAACACTAAAAAAAAAAAAAGAGTCAGAAGACCTCAATTTATGGAAATAAAACTGGCTAAGCAATTTTTAAAAATTTATCATCCTTAGAAATCAGTATCTAGGGGCGCCTGGGTGGCTCAGTGGGTTGAGCCGCTGCCTTCGGCTCAGGTCATGATCTCAGGGTCCTGGGATCGAGTTCCGCATCGGGCTCTCTGCTCAGCAGGGAGCCTGCTTTCTCCTCTCTCTCTCTCTCTCTCTGCCTACCTCTCTGCCTACTTGTGATTTCTCTCTATCAAAAAAAAAAAAAAAAAAAAAAAGAAATCAGTATCTACCAAAATAGTGGATTAAATTAACCATGACAAGAGTGATTAATGTAAGAATAGCTCCAACAGAGTCTCATTAAATAATCAATTAGAAACAAGTCACAAGGGGACGCCTTGTGGCTCAGTGGGTTAAAGCCTCTGTCTTCAGCTCAGGTCATGATCTCAGGGTCCTGGGATTGAGTCCCCATCCGGCTCTCTGCTCAGCAGGGAGCCTGCTTCTCCCTCCCCCTCTGCCTGCCTCTCTGCCTACTTGTGATCTCTGTTTGTCAAATAAATAAAAATCTTTAAAAAAAAAAAAAAAGAAAGAAGTCACAGGGATGAAAAGTACAACACAGGGAATATAGTCAATAATAATGCAATCATTTTATATGATGACAGATGGGAACTATACTTATCATGGTAAGGATTGCCTATTGTGTCTGATACTACTGTGGGAACAGTATGTTGTACACCTGAAACTATTATAGCATTGCACGCATACTTGAATTAAGAAATAAATAGCAATGAAAAAATATTTAAATTAATAAGGGTCAAAACCTGTTAAATAAAATATATCTCATCCTCCTAGCAAAACAAAACAACGAGTTAGAATTATTTATTTATTTTAAAAAAGATTTTATTTATTTATTTGACAGACAGAGATCACAAGTAGGCAGAGGGGCAGGCAGAGAGAGGGGAGGAAGCAGGCTCCCCGCTGAGCAGAGAGCCCAATTCCACAACCCTGAGATCATGATCTGAGCTGAAGGCAGAGGCTTAACCCACTGAGCCACCCAGGCGCCCCGAGTTAGAATAATTTAAAAGGAACAAAAGATTAAGCAAAAGGCTCCTGGCCAGTAGTATTAGCATTCTCTATAAAAGATCGTACTTACTTTGGCCAGAACTGAAGGTATGAGGCATTTGCATTGACAGTAACAGTCTAAGAAAACAGGGTTTCTAGCACTTTCAATGTTATGATTATTTTGAATATTATTGTTCAGAAAATTCTAATTTACCTTTAGAGATAATTTTGTCAAATTTACTGTAGGAGTTCTCAGAATAAGTAATTTTATAATGCCCCAAATTCTTAACTTTTCTCCCTATGGGTACATTTGTCCTTTCTAATGATTAACAGCCAGATGATAAAACTAACAAGTATCTGTTTACTCTTAAATTTCTAGGTGTACACTTTTTTCATAAAATACTATGTAACCTTGGGCAAATTAATTAACTTCTCTGGGTCTCCAAATCACCATCTGTAAAAACATGTGGGTCTAGGGGTCATCTATCAACAGGGACCCCCAGCCTTGCCCCAGCCCTCCAGCCATGTAGTTATGATAAATTACTATTAGTGTCAGAGGCTCACCCAGCTTCTCAATGAGGCTGCCTGTTGTCCCCTCTCTCTTCCTTTGGGGGAAACCATTGATCGGAGATTACTTTTAGCTAAAAACATCTATGAGTCTAAACTGATGATCATGAGATTAAAAATAAACACTTGTGGGGCGCCTGGGTGGCTCAGTGGGTTAAACCACTGCCTTCGGCTCAGGTCATGATCTCAGGGTCCTGGGATCGAGTCCCGCATTGGGCTCTCTGCTCAGCAGGGAGCCTGCTTCCCTCTCTCTCTCTGCCTACTTGTGATCTCTCTCTGTCAAATAAATAAAATAAAATCTTTAAAAAAAAATAAAAAAAATAAACACTTGCGATTTCTGCAACCTTGAGATGCAATTTTTCATTTTCTTTTCTTGCATCCAGCTTTTAGTTATTGAGCACTGTGCGAGCTTTGATACAATAGACATGGTTCCTGAATAAAATAATCATCTTGTGAGGTTCTTACTTAAAAAAAAAAAAAATATATATATATATGTAAAATATATGTGTGTATATATAGGATGTATAAATGTACATATGTAAACACATTTATATACATACATATATATAGGATTAATCTATGCTACCACAGCTTTCAAGTTCCCTATCTTTCTTCCTTTCTTTCCTTCCTCCCTCCCTCCATCCCTTCCTTCCTACCTCCCCTTCTTCCTTCTTCTTCTTCTTTTTTTTTTTTTAAATAGGCTCCAAGCCCAATCTAGGGCTTGAGATCAAGAATGGCTTGCTCGGGGCACCTGGGTGGCTCAGTGGGTTAAGCATCTGTCTGCCTTTGGCTCGGGTCATGATCCCAGGCTCCTGGGATCAGGCCCCCGCACTGGGCTTTCTGGTTGGTGGATCCTGCTCCACCGCCCCCTGCTCTGTCTGTTGCTCTGCTTACTTGTGATGTCTCTCTGTGTCAAATAAATAAATAAAATCTTAAAAAAAAAAAAAAAGAATTGCTTGCTCTACTGGGGCACCTGGGTGGCTCAGTGGGTTAAGACTCTGCCTTCGGCTCAGGTCATGATCTTAGGGTCCTAGGATCGAGCCTGGCATCTGGCTCTCTGCTTGGCACGAAGCCTGCTCCCCTCTCTCTCTCTGCCTGCCTCTATCCCTACTTGTGATCTCTCTCTCTCTCTCTTAAATAAATAAATAAAATCTTACCCAAAAAAAAAAAAAAGAATTCCTTGCTCTACCAACTGAGCTAACCAGGTGTTCCACTAACACAACTTTCCAAACAATCCCTCCCTACCACTTTTCTCTATTCATTTGATGAAATTAATAGGAAAATCTCTATGACAAAGTAAAAGGGGCATTACAACAAGCTTTATTCTCAAGATTTCAAAGGTAAGAAGTCAAAGCTTCCGTTTACACATGATTTAGCTACTCCAAGATTCTAGGCTATTGTTGGGTTTGCTGATTACCTGCAAAAGCATTTAAAGATAAGATACTTCGCTAAGATAAACAGGTTATCTTCAAGGAATACATTGGCATCTCTTATCACACTTCTGGATTACAGCACACACTGTTACAGCATTTGTATGGACTGAACAATTTCTACCTACAGTATCAACTATTTAATTTTGGGCAAAATTTTAGGTTTCACTGGCAAAATGAGACCAGAATTTCAAATTTTGAACATATAGTATAAATCTCTCTTCCTTAAAATGTAAACCCTTTCCCGTTTTTAGGAAACATAATTGCATAATTCAGACTCCTTCAATACTGTGACCTAGTTCCTCCTCTTGATGTTATAAACAGCTCATGTAACTATGGTAACCACCTAGGAAAAACTAAATGTTTTTCTGGTCAGCAATATGCAAAGTATACCATATGTGTTATTTTTTCTCTCTGAGATAACCAAAGTAGATAATATGTGTCTGCTTTTTCTTCTTGGCTATGGGAATGATAGTTCATGATACTGAATTTTCTCTTTACTACAGTCCCCGTCATTCACAGTCCCTTCCATTTTTTGCTGTGATCATCTTGCTGACAGTCGTCATTCTAAATGCTGAACAATACTATGACCCAGAGTGGGATGACTGACTGCACACACCCAACTTCAAATCTGTGCTACCTCATGAACTAAACGTACAGACCAACACTGCTCATATTTCTAATGTTCTACCTCAAGAATCTGGTTGTTTTCTTAACTTAATCTTTTAGTTCTGTCCAAAGTATTTCCTTAAAGCAAAAAAGCAAAGTGGAATTATATCTTGAGGAAATACTTAGAAACCGAAAAGAGCTATCTCCAGTTCATAGTGATTTTTATGCATCTGCTTTTTAGCTCTATTTTCTGTTTTTTAAAAATACAATTAGTGTACACTACATATGCAATAAAGCAATTAAAAATACTTGAAAACTGACCTTGGTGGAGACAATTTGTTTTAGTTGCCTATTGTACTAATGAACTGACAAAGTTTTAGGCTTTTTTCACTACAATTTAAAATGCTTCACTGGATCTTCCAGAACAAATTACACTGCAAACTAATACGAACTCTTAGATTTGTATTGATTTATTTATTTGCATTAGATATAATTATATTTCGACTGTGGGCTATCAATTGGTGACCTTTTAATATGAGGATTTTTGTTTAAAGTGCTTTCCTAGACTTTCCTTACACTTTTAACAGTGCTTTTTAACTACCCAATATCCTCCTTAGAAAAACATTGCTATTTGCTTCACTGAGTTAAATTGGGAATTAACTGCCTCTTACTGGTTCAGAAAAGATCTAACTAAATGCAAGGTGTGGAACTTGTTTGGAATTCTGTTAAACCTAGTGTAAAATAATATTAATGAGACAATAGGGAAATTTGGAAATTTTAATGGTCTGAATATTAAATGATAATCTTTTTGATGGGATAATGGAATTGTGGGTGTGTGGTTTTTCTTTCTTTCTTTTTTCTTTTTTAATTATCTCTTATCCCTCTATATTTAAAGTATTTACAGATAAAATATAACAATGCAGCAAGGGAAAGGAAGTGTGAAAGGCCACAGGTGAAATAATGTTGGCCATATATTTAAATATTTTTTATTTATTTATCTGACAGATAGATCACGAGTAGGCATAGAGGCAGGAAGAGAGAGAAGGAAGCAGGCTCCCCACCGAGCAGAGAGCCCTATGCGCGGCTCAATCCCAGGACCCTGGGATCATGACCTGAGCCGAAGGCAGAGGCTTTAACCCGCTGAGCCACCCAGGTGCCCCAGTGTTGTCCATATATTGATATATGTTCAAGCTGGGTGAATAGTGCATTAGGATTATTATATTATTACCTCTACTCTTCTTCTTCTTTTTTTTTTTTTAGATTTTTAAAAGATTTTATTTATTTGCCAAAGAGAGAGAGAGAGTACGGGCAGGGGGAGCAGCAGGCAGAGGGAAAAGCGGGCTCCCTGCTCAGCAGGGAGCCCAATGTGGGACTCTATCCCAGGACTCTGGAATCATGACCTGAGCTCAAGGCAGATGCTTAAACCACTGAGTCACCCAGGCATCCCTATTACCCCTACTCTTGTGCATGTTTGAAATTTTCGATAATTAAAAAGTTTTATAAAACATTAAGAAGTAGAAAGAAGAAAAGCACTTCAAGTTTAATTGGCCTGACTTAAGCAATAGCTGAATTTTCTCAGGCAGTATCTTTCGGAATCCTTCAGACTATCTGCTAGTTTATTTTCACTGAGAGTTTGAAGCTTTGTCCTCCCCCCTCACAATAAAAACAAGGGCTACAAGACATAGGTTTAGAGGCATAAACACTTCCTAACAGTGATCTCTTAAAAGAAACTGATTTTAAAATTACAGGTATCCCCAGATACACCTACTAATTTTGGGGTCATCTGTCTTTTTTTTAGGGTTACCTCCTGGTAGGAAATATTTTAAAAAGTAAATAAGATGCCTTTTTGCTTTATCAGCGGATTTAATATCACCAGTTAATTTCTACTTGCAGAGAACTGGTGACTTTAAAATCTCGCATTTGGTTCAGCAAGGCAATCCAATGTGAAAAGTGTCCAAATGTCCAGTTAAGCGGTTACCGAGAAGAAAAGACCACGATAAATACCCACCAGTAGAGTTGAGTTTGGGGAATATGGTGATTTTATTTCCCCCCATGTAAGTACTCCCCCCCCCAC
Organism: Neogale vison; assembly: GCF_020171115.1. NCBI lineage: Eukaryota > Metazoa > Chordata > Mammalia > Carnivora > Mustelidae > Neogale > Neogale vison. The sequence goes on along the minus strand of NC_058101.1, from coordinate 198,266,493 downwards.
CGGTGTGCTTTCATAAATATGGCAGGTATAAGGCACTGATTAATTTTATAAGTATAGCAAAAAAAGCACATCTGAATTATTCACACACACACCCCCATATTACAGTGTTCTTATACGTGTACACCAACACAAGCTGAAAAATCACTATTTGGATTTTTTGCTTGCATTCAGCCTGTTAGACAGTTATGAAAGGTGAAAATAATGTATAAAAGATCTCCATTATCATACTCAGCCCCCTTTCCTCTCTTCTTGCTCCAGGTTCCTGGAGGCCACAGTCTTAAGTATTCTGTATCTCTGCTTCCCTGATTGCTAGGTTCTAACCACGTGTCCTATCTGCCTGCAGGTTACTTCTCAGAGTGTGAATAAAATCCATAGGTACCTTCAGGGCCTAACCTGAATCAGTAAAAATCGCATCTTGCATTATTTTGGGCTCCCAATAAGGACTACTGAAATCAAGCCCATTAGTAAACAAAAGCAGTAGGGGTCAGGTAAAAACCAACAAAATTCCATTTTTAACAGGGACTGGTTTTTGGACAAAATCTGGCAGTTCAATCTGAAAGACTGCAAGAATGACAACAATGAAATCCCTACACGGTTCTCCGAAACGCACCACACCGTACTACTGCCTGGGTCGATTTAATATTCCGGTCGTCAAAACCACAAAAAGTGTCACAGGATAACACTCCCAGACAATCTCCGAGTCCCCCGCGGGGGGCTTGTTCCCGCGATGCCGAATTTTCTGGAGGGCTTTGTTTTGGCTTGCAATTTAAAATTTCCTGTAGATCAAAGTCTACCCTTCCCTTTGCACGTCCACGGTTACTTCTACTACCGTTCTCAAAAGTGCTCTACATAGGTCACGACACAGGTGTACCACCCCCGGGAACGAACTGGACAGGAGGAGAAATTCAAGTAAAACGCCCACTTACGTTTCCTTTTCAACTCACAGGTACTACTCAGAAGAGGACTCGTTTTCCTGGGCATGCCACTAAAATTCTGCCCGAATTCGTTCTATTTACAGCCATTTCTTTCCAAACACAAATGGCATTACATACTGAGAGTTAGTGGGGCATGAAAATCAGCCCCTCTGCGGAGCGTTTCAAGAATTAAGCCCTGAAAGTCGATCACATAGATAAGGACGTGGGCCTGATTACTGATTAGGCTTTTATTCTCCTTTCCCGTCTTCCGACTCCCCCCAGCCCCGACCCCCAGCGGTTTTCGGGCCAGGGGTAAAAAAGAGATGAAAAGCGGGTGCTGCGCCCCTCTGGACTCTAAGCCCGCGCCGATGTTTAATGCTTAAACGTTCTGACACCCGGAGGGGGTAAAATTCTCCTTAAAGGTTGTGTGTTGGACACATTTCTGGGGCAGAGGGCGACTAAACTAAACGGAGGATTCCTGAAGAGCCGGAAGGTGGCCCAAACCTGCAAGGTACTTCAGCGGCGGGAGACCTCCCGCCTCCGGGGAAGGGCGGAAACATGCTAAAGCCAGGAGGGAGATTTAAAAGGCGAGCTGACTAAGAGAAAGGAAATGCCGGGGGCCGCGGGAGCACCGCCTACCTCGGCGACCAGCACCCCCCGCCCCACCCCTCTCCCAGCGCTCCGGGAGGCCTAGAGCCGCCGCGGGAGGAGGGCCGGGGCCCGCAGGCAGCGCTGAGGCGGCGGCCGAGCGAGCCGCGGCGGATCGGCGGGAACACGGCCGCCGAGCATGCCGGGAGCCGCGCCCGCTGCACGCTGGGTCGCGTAGTTCCCGCCGGCCTTACTCCGGGTTGTAGCGACAAGCGGCCGGCCGCCCGCTGCTCTTTTAAAGCCCCGCGAGTTGCCGCGCCAGATCCACCTGACGGGGGAAATGTCGGTAACACCGGGCCGAGGGAGCTGGACCGAGGTTCCCTTTCCCTGTGGGAAAGACGGAAGGAAGGAGCCACCCACCTCCCCTCTCAAGTCCCATTCAGACGTTGAGCAAAGAGGCGGGCTTGACAGTGCTTCCCCTTTAAGAGGGGGCGGGGCGCAGCCTGCCGTTTGGCCGTCCTCCGCACCCTCCCCCCGGGCCGAGAGTTGACAGACCAATCGCCCGGGTGGCGGAGGGAAGGCGGGAGAATGCGAACCCTTCGGTAGGGCGGTAGGGGCGGGCCCCCGGCCTTATTAGGAGTAAGTCCTGCGCAGGCGCAGAGCCGGCCGCAGGCGGAGGGGCGGGGGCAGTCCAGTGAGAGACTCTCCGACAGGCACGGAGGGTGATTGGGAGGAAAGCGGGCAGCGAGGGGCTTGTCATGGGGATCCGTGCTACGTGACGGCACTGGTAGCATCTGGGGACTCCGAGGGGGACAGGAAGTGTCAACGCCCGGGACCCCGGCGCCAGGTCCGCCGGGGGATCCCCGCTGCTCTAGTCTTGGGGAGGGAGGGGGAAAAGGAGGGAGCCCTGATCTCGCCCCGCCCCTGGGCTTGTTACCGCGGGGGCGGGGAGTGAGGGCTTCTTTTGAGGGGAGTGGAGATCGGGGGACTCGGCTGTGCCCTCTTGAGCGGCTGCCGGTGTCCCCGCGGCGCCGGGCTGCCGAGCGGAGGAGCCGCGGCGGCCGCGGCTGTTGCATGTGTGGCTGCTGGATGCGGAGGCGGCGGCGGCGGCGGCGGCGAGGAGCAGCAGCGGCGGCAGGATGTTAGGGCAGCAGCAGCAGCAACTGTACTCGTCGGCCGCGCTCCTGACCGGGGAGCGGAGCCGGCTCCTCACCTGCTACGTGCAGGACTACCTCGAGTGTGTGGAGTCGCTGCCCCACGACATGCAGAGGAACGTGTCTGTGCTCCGAGAGCTGGACAACAAATATCAAGGTAGGGGGCCGCGGGGCTGCCCGTGCGGGTCCTCCCCTCAGTCGGATTCGCTGGGCTCCGCGCACTGTCGCTCGGCGCCTGCCCTGGGAAGTGCCACTTTACATTTCTCCGGTGACAGGCTCCCCGAGTGCACGGAGGGGGTCTGGTGTGTGGGACGGAGGAGAGGGACCGGAGACCGGGTTCGCGGCCCTCCCTTCCCCCGCTGCGGTCGGCGAGGACTTCTGTGGGGTATCACGGGTGGGGGTGGGGGCCGCTCGTCAGCCCCCGCTGCAGACCCAGCGGCTGCAGCTGCTGTGGAGAGGAATCAGCCATTTTAAGCAGCGTTTGTTCCGGCGCTTGCCTGCCCCGTGCCGCAGACCCTTCTGCCCCGGCGAGGCAGCGTGCAGCGGGCGGGCGGCTGTAGGGAGTGAGCGGCCGGCCGCAGCCGGGCTCCCGCTGGTCTCGGGGGCCCGGCTTTCCCCCCACTCCCCTCTCCGGCCCGCACCCCGAGAGGAGATGCATTGGAACGTGCGGGGGGGTGGGGGCAGGAGAGGGCCGCGAAGGCGGACTCGGGGAGGTCCCTCCCTCGTCTCTCCGGCTCCCGGCTCGGGAACAGAGTACGTTCCCTTCTCCCGCCCCGGGGAAAGTTCCGGGCCGCAGCCTTTCCCCAGCGCCATCAGCCAAATGGTTAAAGGGGAGGGGTCCCCGCGGGGAAAGGAAGAGGGGTGTGTGTGTGTGGCGGGGAGGGCCTCCTGTCCCCGGGGGCGGGGCCTGGGGAGTGACGTAGAACGTGGGCGGGGCGCGGGCGGGCGCGCTCCCGCCCGTCTCGGAAATGGCTGGTTGCCGGAAGGTTTGGGCGGAGCTGGCTGCGGGGAAGGCGTCGGATGCTTGCGGAACGTTAGTTCGTGCCTAGCAGAGTCAATGTTGAAGGTTGGGACATGTTTTTCGACCCTTTCTCCGCCATTCAATCAGGACGAAGAAACGCTCAGCTACTAGGACCACCGCTGACCCTAGCACCTCGTAGGTTCCGGGCCTTGCGTCACTTCCGGGCTCCAGGTGGAAGTGGGTGGTTGACGGGGCAACCGCCTGGCGTCCTTTAACCCGTGGGTCCCTCCTTCGCCAAGTTTGAGTGATGAGGCCAAAACCACCCTTTGTGGTCAGCCCCAAGAAAACTAAGACAGGGAATCAGGCTTTCCTACAGAGGGTTTCATTTATCATCCACTATTGGTGGGCCTTTCTGGTGCCACTGGGAGGGGAGAAATTTAAGTGTAACGGTTTTGCGTTTAATAAGCCCGATGAAGGCGTAGACCTTGGACAGAATGTGGAAACAGCCGCACGGACGTTAAAAAGATAACTTTTCGGATCCCATTCTCTGTTTTTCTAGACCCGTCACTCATCTTATGATGTGGTCTCCAAGGAACCCACTTCTGGGGCGGTATCTTCTGACCTGTAGCGTGTTAGAGTATTTAAGTGTCTGTGTTTTCGAATCTGTAATTTATTTCTGCCTTCCGAACCCATATGGTGGGGTTGTTGATAGGACTGATCTCTGTTAGAGGGAAAGAGAGTTACTGTGTGTCATCGCTGTGTGCCAGGTCCAGAACATTATCTCACAATAATTCTATGAAGTAAAAACATATTTTACAGACAAGTTAAAGTTTGCAAGAGTTTAACTGACTTGTTTGATGAGGTGGGCAAGTAGCCTGGCTACTTCATGTGCACATCTTTTTTTTTTTTTAACTATTAACTTTTTATAAAAACTTATTTAGTAAAATCTCTCCAAAGGTATTTTCTACAGACCTGGAACACATACATGAATTGTAGCCTAAAAATGATACACATGTGCTGTATATTGAACATTTTTAGTTTTCCAGATAGTAACTCTGAAGTTTGTAAAGCTTACATGGTTTTACATTTCGTGAAAGACATGTATTTGCCTTTACAGTAGTTAAGCTATTTTCATTTGAATTTGGAAGAGAAAACGGTTACAGGGAAATCTGCCATTTTTACCATCTAGAATTGTCCCAAGTAAATCTAGTAACAGGAGGAATAATATTAAGCTTTAAAAGATTGAGAGATTATAAACATTTTCAGCTCCATTAAGCTTGGTTAGTTTCTAGATTAATATAAAAGAAGGATTTAGTTTTCAGTCTGTGCCCATGCTTACTTACTAAGCTCCACATGGAGAATTTAGCTTTATATACTCGTGTGTTCTTGGTTCGGGTTTCATATGCTTTTTTATTTCTTTGCTAGTTCTTAAGTATTTTCTGTTTTTGGATTTAATATTTACTGCAGTATTTAGTGATACAGGTTATACGGGAAATCAAAACAGTTTCTCTCCTATTTGAGACACTTTCAGAAATTACTGAAGAATCGCTAAAAGTAACCTTAAAAACTTTTAAAACTAAAGAAATGAAGACAGTAGTTTCACAATTGAAATAAATATTTACTATGGGATATGGTTATTGGAGAACCTCAGTTTTTGTTCTGATATTCTTGTTCATAATCTCTTGGGTAAATAACCATTGAACTAAAAATTAATATTTATTTTCAAGTGCCTTCCATGTAGCTTAGTGGAAAGTGCTTCCGCAGCAGAGGCAGACATACCTATCTGGCAGAGTTCAGAGTCTGGGGTTGTTACCTCTTGAACTTCATTATCTTCACGTATAGAAGTGATAGCTTCCTCGTGGGGTTGCCTTGGGGATTAAATGAGAAAATCTTTATCGAATAAAAGTGCTTAGTAAGTGTTAGTTTCCTTTTTTCTTTCACTTTGTAATTAAGGAGTCTTAGAAATATGAATTCTTCTCATAGGTAGTATCAGTGTGCCTGTATGATGTACTAGCATCTAACTCATGATAGTTAGGTACAGAATATTTAAAACGAGGTTTACCTTTATATTTTAATTCTCAAGTTTTGTGGGAAAATACAAAATTATTTTTCCTGGGGAAAAATTATATTCTTAAGAAAACCACTTACATACCCAGCTGGCCAATGGACTAGATATGAACTTTGTTTTAAAATATGCTGTGCAGGGTGCCTGGGTGGCTCACTGGGTTAAGCCTCTGCTTTCAGCTCAGGTCATGATCTCAGGGTTCTGGGATCGAAACCCACATTGGGCTCTCTGCTCAGCAAGGAGCCTGCTTCCCCCAACCCTCTCTCTCTGCCTGCCTCTCTGCCTACTTGTGATCTCTGTCAAATAAATAAATAAAATCTTTTAAAAAGAATTAAATTAAATATGCTGTGCAGGTATGCGTACGCTCAAATGTGTTGGCACTTTGTCCGGTGTCCCAGGTTAAGCAGTTGTCCATCACATGTGAGTGCTTTTAATTTCTAGGGCGGAATTAATTCATAAGAGTTGTGTTGAAGACCTGCTTTGTGTTAACAATTCTTGGAGATAGCCCTAGTGTATGCATTTTACTTGTCTGACTTTTCTTCTGTTATCATTAGAGTAATAATATTGGAAGGTAGAACGATGGTGTGCCATGTGCTGGTAGTACTATTAGAACATAAAACAGTGATATGCCATGCAGTGTGATAAATTGGAGTTAATTTTTGCCTCTCCACCTTTAGTAAGACAATTCTGTTAGATCTCATAATGACAAGAGATAGAACAGACTTGAATAAAAAACTGACCTTACATTAATTTTTGGTGACATCTGGAACTATATTTTCAGATTATTGTATACTGTCTTGTGACTCAGGCATTTTTAATTGATTTAAATGTGTCCACATGCTATACAATACCCAAATCAGCAGTTCCGAAAGCTTAAAACCAACTGCTGAGTTCTCTGCAAAAGCAGAGTGACCCAATGCTGACCTTACCGTAATTTTGTTAGTAGCTTCGTCAGTTGATGCCAGAATCTGAACCTAAACCTACCCTGGAAATAGTTTGGTTTTCAGAATCTCCCATATGATAAACGAGCTAGTAAGACTAATATGGTGGGAAGAGTTACCTGTGTCTGCTTTGTTCAAGAGTCCAGGGGTATGATATGAAAGTCAAGGTGCAATGTCTCTCTTGAGTCATGTAGCAAGTCATCAATTGAGCTGTAAGTCCTGTAAACACAGTTGGATAGCATCTGTAGCCTACTTTTAGAACCTCTCTTAAGTTATACAGTTGAAGTCTGGCATGTCAGTTTTATCACAGTGCTGTTTTGAAGTTCAAATGAAGTAATAAGTGACTTTGCGAGGTAGACTATAAAGTGCATGCAGTGTTCTTGCCCATGTAAAATATTTTGAGTACTAATTAGTACACACATCTCTTCTTATCCTTTTAAAAAAATTTTTTTAAAACATTTTGTCTGTGTACTTGACAGAGATAGCACAAGCAGGGGGAGCTGCAGGCAGAGAGAAATGGAGAAGTAGGCTCCTCCCCCACCCATCCCAACAAGGAGCCCGATGCGGGGCTCAATCCCAGGACCCTGGGATCATGACTGGAGCCCAAGGCAGCTGCTCCACCAACTAAGCCACGCAGACACCCAACCCCCATTTTTTTTTTTTTTTTTTAATAAGCTCAATGCCCAGTGTGGGCTTGAATTCATGATCCTGCGATCAAGAGTCATATGTTCTACCCGCTGAGCCAGCCACATCTTTTACCCTTTTTAATACAGACTCATGAGTATTAGAAAGCTTTGTAAAAAAATAAAAAAATTTTAAAAAAGAAAGCTTTGTATTCTTATTAGTTTATTTCTAAATATACTTTCACATTGGATGACATATGATCTTTCTATGGGAAATAATGTTTTTCAATGTATATATACCAAGAGGAGTGTCATTTTATGATTTGAATTCATGCAACTTTACCAGTTCTGTGAAAGATAGCTAGCTTAAAAAATATTCTATGTGCTAATGCACAAATGTTCTGATTTTTTTCTTACGTTTTTAGAAACATTAAAGGAAATTGATGATGTCTATGAAAAATATAAGAAAGAAGATGATTCAAACCAGAAAAAACGCCTACAGCAGCATCTCCAGAGAGCATTAATCAATAGTCAAGAATTGGGAGATGAGAAAATTCAGATTGTCACACAGATGCTCGAACTGGTGGAAAATCGGGCAAGGCAAATGGAGTTGCATTCACAGTGTTTTCAAGATCCTGCTGAAGGTGAACGGGCCTCGGATAAGGCGAAGATGGATTCCAGCCAACCGGAGAGATCTTCAAGAAGACCCCGCAGACAGCGAACCAGTGAAAGCCGTGATTTATGTCACATGACGAATGGGATTGAAGACTGTGACGATCAGCCACCTAAAGAAAAGAAATCCAAGTCAGCCAAGAAAAAGAAACGCTCCAAGGCCAAGCAGGAAAGGGAAGCATCGCCTGTTGAGTTTGCAATAGATCCCAATGAACCTACATACTGTTTATGTAACCAAGTGTCTTATGGGGAAATGATCGGATGTGACAATGAACAGTGTCCAATTGAATGGTTTCACTTTTCGTGTGTTTCGCTTACCTATAAACCAAAGGGGAAGTGGTATTGCCCAAAGTGCAGGGGAGATAATGAGAAAACAATGGACAGAAGTACTGACAAGGCAAAAAAGGATAGAAGATCGAGGTAGTAAATGCCATCCACATTTTAAAAGATTATTTGTCTTTTATATAATTCTTTCAGAATTTACTTTCGAAAATGTTTTAGGGTAAATGCATAAGACTATGCAATAATTTTTAATCATTAGTATTAATGGTGTATTAAAAGTTGTTGTACTTTGTCTGTGACCTTAATTTTCTGCACTGAATTACCAAATATTTTAAACCAGGTAGGCTTTAGATCACCTGATGAAAGGAGCAGGGAGTAGGGAGAGCGTGGTGTGGACATTATAAAAGCTTCACAAACCAGGCCTGTTTTCCCTTTCGTTTAAAACTACAGTGCTGTTTTTTGGGTAAACACCAAAGTGTTGCGCGCATTTTAGTTCTCCGGGCTTTAAACAACGTAGGTACAGTTGGAGTTCTCTGGAAGCCTTCAGATTATCGGTAATTTAAAATACAAACACTACATGTAGAGCTTCTTTCTCCCTAGCCCCATTTATACACACACGTGTTCATCTCTAGTCTTCCAGGAGTCCAAGGAGCTAGAGATAAGAGTAATTTGGGATTCCATGTGGAATACTGTGCTCTTACTAGAGTATTTGCTGCTGTATTTTCCTTAGTAGCATTTTGATACACTGTCAGTAGCCCGTTTGTAAATGCCTTGCTGCTGCCTCGTAGGGACATTTCATCTAGTGCTTAATAAGGGACTTTTGTTTTGTTTTAATTGGGACAGGTAAGCATAGTTAGGATCTCAAGAATGGTGCCATTGGCTTCTAGTGGAAAATTCGGGGTTATGTAGTATCATGGTTCAAGGCTGAGCAATTCAAAAAAGGCATCTTATTTAACAACATTTTCCAATGACCCGCTGCTGTGAGGCCTGGCCACAGGCCTCTCAGTGGGCAAAAGGGCATACACAAGTCTTTAAATACTGCCTTTATGTCAAACAGGAGTTCAGATGGTTTTCTAGTGGCTATAGTTGATTTCTGTCCCAATCAGTGATTCTATATTATTTTAAGTAATAGTGTATTCACTTTAACTTTCTGGTATTGGTGCTGTTTGATGTTTTCATGTTTAATGAACTAATTTCATGATAACAATGCAATGAATAATGTATTTGTAAATTGAATTTTCCAAGATTCTGCTATTTTAAGGATAAGCATATTGATGGATATATGAACATCTATTTGGAGAATTTTTTTGGTGTGGGGAGGGGGCATCAGATTAACTAGTCCTTTAAATCTGTGTGTAACATACTTTTTATTCCTCATTTCTCCCTAATCTGATGATCTTGATTCTTTTTGATTAACATGTGAAAAATTCTGTCTGCTTGTTTGGAAAAAAAAAAAATTTTTTTTTTTCTCTTCTAGCTCTCTGTGTGACTTTTAGGCACGTTATCTCACCTCTGGGGATCAGATTATTCATCTGTAACATGAGGTTGGCCTAAGTATCTCCAAGGTTCTTTTGAAATCTATAGTATTTGCACTACAGTGGGGTTTTAATAATCAAATGACTTGTTTTTCTTTCTTCTTAATTTTGTTCTTCATTCTGAGGCAGGAATACAGTTTAAAGGTGACCTTTGAGACAGGCACATGCACAATATTTGATTAACTTCTGTCCTAAGGATGTTTTGCTTGATGACTGGAACCCATCATTGGTTATGTTGCTTCTTGAGCGAGAAATCTCAGACAGCATGATGAAGAATTTATTTTATTGTAACATAGTTGTGAAAAAAATTGTTTTCCCTCTTGAGAATACAGCTTTTTGTCTTAGTGATTACATCCTCGTTACCAGGATAGAGCTATTTACCTGACACCATTAAAAATATCTGTATGTTCACAGTCTCCGAAAGCTTTCACATGTGACTATGTAGAAGTCAACACTTCTTCATACATTAAATTTCCCTCAGTATGTGAGGAAAAAACAAAACAAAACAAAAACTTTGTAACGGAAGTACCCAAATTTGGATTAGTCTTGATAGGAAAACAGATACGGAAAACCTTGGAAAAGGTGCTCTTTTTAAGACCTAATGTTTGAGACAGTTTTATTTTTATGAATTTTTTTGTTTGTTTCCTATATCACATGGGAAATAGAAGTCTTAAGTTTGCAAAAGATTTTGACTAGGATTTCTTTCTCTTTTTTTAAAGATTTTATTATTTGACAGAGAGAAAGAGATCACAAGGAGCAGAGAGGCAGGCAGAGAGACAGCGGGAAGCAGACTCCTGGCTGAGCAGAGAGCCCGATGCAGGGCTCGATCCCAGGACCCTGAGATCATGACCTGAGCTGACAGCAGAGGCCTTAACCCACTGAGCCACTCAGGGGCCCCTAGGATTTCTTTGTTAAATGTTCTGGATTTCATATACCGTCTCATACCATGATTACCAACTCGTGCTATAAACCAGTGGCTCCTAAACTTGTCTCCTATTAGAATTACCTCAAAAGCTTCAAGAAATGCAGATACTTATGTCCCACACCCAGCAATTGTGATCTAATTCATTTGGAATGTGGCTGAAACATTAGAATTTTTTTTTAAATCCCCAGGTGATTCTAATCTACAGAAACGTTTTTTTAGAACTGCCATATTAGGAAAGTTTGAGCCTCTTGAAAAACGGTAGGTGGCTTCTCTACATTCAGATTTTTTTTTTTTAAAGATTTATTTATTTATTTGACAGACAGAGATCACAAGTAGGCAGAGAGGCAGACAGAGAGAGAGGAGGAAGCAGGCTCCCTGCTGAGCAGAGAGCCCGATGCAGGGCTTGATCCCAGGACCCTGAGACCATGACCTGAGCCGAAGGCAGAGGCTTAACCCACTGAGCCACCCAGGCACCCCCCAGATTTTTTTTTTTATATTCATTTGACAGACAGAGATCACAAGCAGGCAGGGAAGCAGGCTCCCTGCTGAGCAGAGAGCCCAACTTGGGGCTCGATCCCAGGACCCCGATATCATGACCTGAGCCAAAGACAAAGGCTTTAACCCACTGAGCCACCCAGGTGCCCTTCTACATCCAGATTTATGACTCTCTAGCCCTAGAACAACATGCACCAGAAGTTGTCCCTTGTCCCCAGTGGTCTGCCACCCCTTGAAGACCCAACATTTGCGTGCTCCTTGTGTGCTGTGGCACACATTCTAACCAGTGGTGGTTTCACAAGAAAAAGTCCTTGCTCACGCAGCAGACGTTCTATGGGGAGTCAGAGTAGGAAACATTAGGTAACTATTAGAGGGGAGTAAAGCAGAGTAACAAAATGGATGGGAAGGTAGGTGAGTCAATTATGGTGATGAAAGAAAGTCTCGAAGGAGGTAATCTTTGAGCTGTACCAGAGGGAAATAAGGAAGTGAGGAAAGCAAAGATTTAAGGGAAAAGAGGAGTAAAACAAGCTTGTCGGTTTGACGAGAGAACTTGACGCTGTGGAAGGCACTAGAAAAGCATGACTCTTGAAATCCATGGTAGTAAATTTCAGAAGGGTTTATATTGAAGAGTTTATATTTGAGTTTATATTGAAGACTTCTTTGAAGATCACAATATCATGCTGCGTGCAAAATGTGTCATAGAGAGTCTTGGTGAAAATAGGGAGTATCAGGAGACTCTCTTAGAAGTCTTTGCCCCAGAGATATTGGTAGCTTAGACCAGGGCAGAAGCAGCGGAAATGGTGGCCAGTGGTAGGACTCTGCTTATGTCTTCAAGATCTTGCCAGTGGGAGGATTTTGGCCCAGCGATGCAGAAAGCAAAGAGATGATAAGGGTGACCTTAGGTTTTTAGGCTGGAGGGGACAATTCAAGATTTCTGATTGCCTTTGGGTTTGAGATACCTGATTTCTCATGGGATGCAGCATGGAATTGAGGAAGGGGCCAGAAGCCAAACATTTGGGAATTAGCCAATGAATAGAGTTTAAAGCCACGTGACTGAAATCACTTGTGAACAGATAAGTGCCTCTCAAATTTTAGTGTACCTCAGAGTCACCTGTTTTTGCTAAGATGCAGATTCAGATTCGGTAGGTCTGGTGTGGGACCCGAGATGCTACATTCCTAACAAGCTCTTCAGCCAGGCTGATGCTGCTGGCTCAGGGACCCACGATCTGAGGCGCAACCCTGTCGTTCCAGAAGAGGGTGGGGTGGGCCCTGGGACCCTCCAGCATTTGGAAGGGGGAGCCAGCAAAGGAAACTTCCAGATCTCTCAGATAAAGCAGAATAATGTGGCACACCACAACAGAAGTGACACTTTTCGAGAAGGGAATGGCCATTCAAGTGCTGATCAAATAAGGTGAGGGCTGAGTTAGCCACTAGGTTGGGGGGTTTTTGGAGTTAACAGGCTCGGAATTTGGGGATGAAGAATGGCTTGGAGTGGGCTGTGAGCAGAAGGGGGCAGAAGCAGAATTAGCAGTTGCAGACAACTCAGGTTTTGATGTAAAGTGGAGTGTGGACAGAGCTGAGTGTGGGTGAGCTAAGGGAGGATTTTAACTCAAGGAGACCGTGCCGTGTGGTCATACACAGATTGGAATATTCCATTAGAAGGGGACAGATACATGCTGTCAAGAGAAGTGGCTTAGTGCACACGTGAACCCTGACTGGGCAGGCGGGAAGGAGTGAGAACTTGGACTCGTGAAGGCTTCATCTCAGGTAGGCACAGGGACAGTCCCGGTTCCTGTGTCAAGAAGGAAGATGCTGTTTTAACTCATTTATGGAAATATTTATTGTACCCTGATTACTTACAAGGCACTGTTTCAGGTCCTCGGGAATAAAACAGGGATCAAGACAGGACCCGAATCTTTGTAACCTGGGAGCTTGGGTTTTGGAAGTGAACATGTGTGAATGCAGGTAGCTCCCTAGATTTGGTATTGGGCAAAATGAGATTTTCTTTTAACAGCTGCCACTTTCTCCATGAAGGCCTGAGATGGGGAAGAAGGGAAGGGGTGTTGGAAATATCCCTGAGGACAGTGGGAGAGTGGACCCGGAAGTGCAGTCAGAACTGTGGGCCGGCTGGAGTCTTTGGTCGTAACTTGTTCCCTGGATGCAAGCAAAGAGACCAAATTTCAAAATATCCCTACCGGGAGCTGGAAAAAACACTGGAAAAAACAGCTCCCCTGTCCTTTTTATATGCCCAGTGGGTGGCTTCCTTGGAGGGATCTGTCCTCATTCCCTTCCACCCGAAATGGAGAAGAGCCTGTCTTCAAGGAGCGGTGGGGGGAGAAGTAAGCCAGACCATCCTTCAGCCCTTCCCGAATCAAGTGCTCATAGTCTGATGTCATCGAAAATCTATTTTGAGTAAAGTGTAAGTTATCTTGAAATTACCCTCACTGTGTTGCCTAAACTATACATCAATTACAGAGACCAGAACTCCTTTATCATATCCTATATGTGAAGGCAGTACAGTACCCTGTTTGAGGATTCCAGAGACACGGATTTCTCTGGGGTCTCGGCTGGCTGGCGTGTCCTCCTTGGCCTGCAGTTTGTTCAGCTGTAAGACGAGTGATTTAAGATCCAGTTATGCCAAAAACATGGTTATTATTATTCACATCCCTTAACATTCTTAGGAAAGAGTTCTCCGGGTCACAAACCTACAAATTATTGAGTTTATGAGATAATGGTGTTTAGTTCACGTACGCGGTAACAGGACTTCCAAACAGGGTTTTTTAAGTTTCAGACGCTAGAGTGATCTTGATGGATTTTCGCCATGTCCACACCCCATTCTAATTTTATATTTGAAAGTGTTACTTACTCAAAACTCTTTAAAACAACTCACTTTTTGAGGTCGATTTATTTTTAAAAGAAAGCATATCCCTTTGGTGAGTGGAAAATTGATAATTGATTTGACAGGATTTACTTTAAAATATAATGAAAACAGAGCAGTGTTTATTAAATTCTAGCTGTGTAGGATTGCTGTGAAAACAGCCTCAAAACTGTTCTCCCCTTTTAAGAAGTGTGATTAATGAATACTATTAGGTAAGGGTGAAGAGACGTAAGCACCGAGTGAAGTCTTTCTGTGTGATGGAATCAAAAGGATTTAAAAAGAATTTTGAGCACTTCCTTACCACCCTTCTCTGGGAAACACTTTAAGCAACAGAAGGTTAACTACTGCTATTTCTCGACTATCAGTATAAAACAGAAATACGAACAGGTCTTGAAGGCATCTGTGTACCTACGTGTATGCAGAGAGACTCCACCTAGATATAAAGGTTTCTGTCAACATCCCCCCCTCTCCGCCGCCGCCGCCAACACCAAGATATTGACCAGCATTACCCACATCAGTATTTTTTTTTAAAGATTTTATTTATTGGGGCGCCTGGGTGGCTCAGTGGGTTAAAGCCTCTGCCTTCGGCTCAGGTCATGATCTCAGGGTCCTGGGATCGAGCCCCGCATTGGGCTCTCTGCTCAGTAGGGAGCCTGCTTTCCCCTGTCTCTCTGCCTGCCTCTCTACTTACTTGTGATCGCTCTTTGTCAAATAAATTTAAAAAAAATTTATTTATTTGACACACAGAGAGTACGAGTGGGGAGGGGGCGGGGAGCAGCAGGCAGAGAGAAAGGGGAAAGCAGGCTCCCGCTTAGTGAGCAGCCCGACGTGGGGCTCCATCCCAGGACCCTGGGTTGACCTGAGCTGAAGGCAGACGCTTAACCACTCAACCATCTGAGCCACCTGGGTGCCCTACCTGCATCAGTATTAAAGTAACTGACGTTATCCTGACTCCCCTAAATTTCTGGTCGCCTCATTTATTCTTAATCTCGGGATAAAAAAACCCCGCAGCTCCTCCGATGCTACTCAGTGAGCCGAGAGAGCTGTCCCAGGTAGCCTTGTCCCTAGTTGCTTTTGAGCCTGGCATTACAGCCTGGGGGGGAAAAAAAATCCTTAAAATTTTCCAGGTAACTTCCTCAGCTGCTCACTGGCTAGTGGATTCTTGATTTGGCGATCTTCACTTAAAAAAAAAAAAAAAATTTGAATTTCCTTGTGAATTAGATAACACGGACATGTCCTGACCCCGAAGGCCTGAGATTTGGGAAGTTGCAGTGTGTTTTGGGCCTTGTGCGCCCACACGCACTAAAGCAGTCTTTCTCATTTTAATTGCATTAGCTACAAATTTGTCCTGCCTTCTTGGATACGCCCTTCAATCCTCTTCGACATAAATGAAGATTTGAGATCTTCATCTTTTGACTTGGCACCCGGTTTATGTACGGGGATACCCTCCCATTTTGCCCCAGCGTGGAGGGCTGCTACCTCTCTACCGGCCTCAGACTAGTTCTTTTTAAAATAAATGTGGCTGCTTTTAATGAGTTCTGTTTTTCGTTGCTTCTAAAACTGCCTGCCTAGCCCCGGAAAAGCATTTGGTCAAATTTGCGTCTAGCTTAAAAATAAATACATTCTAAGAGAGGATCCAGTGCTCCAGTGGCAATGTATGATTTGGGTTTTTTATTTTTTTAAGATTTTATTCATTTATTTGACAGACAGAGATCACAAGTAGACAGAGAGAAAGGCAGAGAGAGAGGAAGGGAAGCAGGCTCCCTGCCGAGCAAAGAGAGAGCCTGATGCAGGACTTGATTCCAGAACCCTGGGATCATGACCTGAGCTGAAGGCAGAGGCTTAACCCACTGAGCCACCCAGGTGCCCCAATTTTGGTTTTTTAAATATGTGGGTTTCCTCTCCTGATTCTGACTGTTCAGATGGCCATGTTTTGTTACATTCTTGCTTTGAACAGCAAAAATGAATTACTTTGACCAGAGTCCTTTGTTTATGTAGTACATTAATTTTAGAAACTTCCCACATAGAAGCAAAGGTGTTTGGCCAGCCAGCTTGTTTGCTCTCCAAAGATTCAGGGTTTAGATTCGTGATACGGGATTGTGCCCTCAGTGGGAAGTAAGGGTTTGGATACAGACAGAAGAACCTGCCGTGTTAGGCTTATTGGGAATGTAGAATTAGGTAGTACTTGGCACTACCAAGCCTTGAAGACAGATTTTTACTGCACTTCCGGCCCTTCCTGAGACATGGTAAATCCCTCAACTGTCGGAAATTTCTCCCTCTGATCTTTACGGTGCATTTTGCTTTTTGGTTATAAATTTGCATTTCTCAACAACTTGAAAAAAATCAGTTCTCACAGATTAAGAAAAGAGATTATATACACTGTAGCAAAATAGCGACTGAAAAGTTACTCAGTTTTGACTACAAAATGTTTATAGTAGCTTTGGCTTTGAATTTATGATGCTTGAGTATCACACTGAAAGTTTTCTACATCTCCATCAGTCTAGTGTTATTTTGGAGAAATTCTGGCTGAATGTGAAGTTCAGTTTAGTAAAACAGACAGTCTAGAACTTTCCCGATTCCACAGTGGAAAAGAAACTTTCCATGCTAGTTAAGAGAAGAAAATATAGAAGGGTGTAAGTTATTTTTTCTTCTTTAAGTCTTTGTTAAAATGCATCTGAAATTAATTAGGTTTCTCTTTCCAATGTAGATCAAATGCTTAATTATCTGGGATTGAGAGATTTAAAAACTTTTATATATTATTTTCATGTCATTTGAAAATCTGAAAACAAGACTGAGCCTTTGAAACTAACAAGAGTGAGTTTAGGATCTTGGTAAAGCATTTTTGTAAAGAAGCACTTTAAGGGTCAGAGGTGGTAGTACCTGCTTACATAACCAGTGGTTAACTCCATAAGGTGCAAAACAGTAGCTCCGGGTACTACTTTATGTGAGAGGTTAAGGTAGGGAAATTGCTGGGGTAGTTTGCTTGTTTTTGTTTTTTACCAGATACGCGAATCTTTGTTTTACGCCTCACGCTCCACTGAAAACCATCCTCCTGAGGGAACAAGAACCCAAATATTATGCTATGAAAGAGAATGTTACTACACAATCATTGGTAAATAATTCCCAGACAGAAACTATATGTCATTTGTTTCCTTGCCGTCCTTTTCCATTTTTCCACTGCCTTGCCTCATCCTGACCTTTGACATTACTATCACAATTCCAGGATAATGTAGGGAGGCAGAAAGAGTAGTTTGCAAAAGCATACCCTAGAACTAGAACATTCCTGGGGTGACAAGCCAACATGTCTGCCTCGCGGTGACATTATATTCCAATCCAGAGTTTCCTAAAGTGTTCAGTGAGTCCTGGAATGCTCTTCCGTCCCCCAAAGCTGGGGTATGTGGCCTGTGATACCCCTACTCTTAGAGATTCATGCTAGAGGTCCTGAGAAATCTTGCCACATTTTGCCCATAATGGCTCTTTGTACTCTGAGGAAGTAGGCAGGCTTTCCAACTTTTTGAGACTACTGCCCTCGTTCGGGTGAGGATGCTGTATAGGGAGTTACACCCCATCCCCTCTTTCCCATAAGCCTCCGTATTCTTGATACCGCTTGTACCACTGTTCAAGGGCCTCAGGGACAAGGCCTTGTACCCTCTTTCTGTCTGTTAGGCAGTACTCCCCAGTCAGGTGGAGGAAGGGTTTTAAGCCTTCCTAAATGAATCTGATACAACAAATAACAATATTGTTCAAGTCAGAAATGTCCGTCAAATGTAATTGAGTTATGTAGCCCTATTAGCTCAACCTTGAAAGTATTGTGCTCAGTTTCTCAATTGGTAAAATTGGCCTAGATTTCTGAGGTACAAAGGAGCTATATAGCCTTCATATTTGATCAGAGAAATTCCAGAAGAGACCCCTGTTAATAATCTTGTACCTGTTTCTGGGAAGAACAGGAACTATAAAGAGTTAAGTTTTAATAAAGATATGAACCCAAACCATATTTTATTATTACCATTTGAGTCAATGATGGAAGAACTGACCTCTGGGGAAAATTTGGTGCTCCCAGTGGGCTCTGACATTTATTAGGATTTACCGTCGTGATACCCCTTTGGCTTTAGAAACTATAAAGATCAAGTAAACTGTTGTCCTTGGAGATTTTTATTGTTATTTCAAAGTAATATAATCTGTTTCTGTAAAATGCGTTTACTGAAAAGGCAGAATTTCTTAACCAGTGTCGTGGTCAAAAATTTCTGTGAAAGGGTACGGAAATACTTTCTGTAGATAGAACCAAAATCTGAATTGTGTACGAGGCACAGAGCCTCTGGAGAAAAGGGGGTGGTCCGTTGCCCAAGACTTACAACTCCAGGCAGTAACTGGCAGAGTTCCAAATTTACCATTTCTAGCACCCGTTGAGTTGAGAGAGTAGGAAATCTTTTTATTTGTTTCACCTTGTTATTAGTTGGGGTCTTTGGAAAGCTCAATAGCCATGAAGAATAAGGTAAGTACATTATTCCTGGAACCAGAACCAATTCTGACTTGAACAATATTGTTATTTGTTGTATCAGATTCATTTAGGAAGGCTTAAAACCCTTCCTCCACCTGACTGGGGAGTACTGCCTAACAGACAGAAAGAAGGTACAAGGCCTTGTCCCTGAGGCCCTTGAACAGTGGTACAAGCGGTATCAAGAATACGGAGGCTTATGGGAAAGAGGGGCTGGGATATAACTCCCTATAAAGCAGTAACCGATGGGCTGGCCTCTATATACTGAGAAGCAACAGGCTTCCTGTCAGTCTCTAGAAATGGGTTTGGTAAAGCTATTTTGAGAATAGTTTGTTTATTCAGAAGCGAACAAAGTATTGAGTTCAAGGGTGGGTGATGGGCAAAAGGAAAATCTCCCTGCTCCCTTTTCACAATCATGCTCATTTTACATGAAGAAAGAACGAAAAGAAAAGCATAGAAAAAAAGAAAAGGAAGAAGAAAAGAAGAAAGAAAGAAAGAAAAAAGGAAAGGAAAGGAAGAAAAGAAAGGGAGGGAGGGAGGAAGGAAAAAAGGGAAAGAGGGAAAGGAAAGGAAAAGAAAAAAGAAAAAAAAAAAAGAGCAAAGCCCTTTCCCTACCACCATCATGCTGTGAAACATCATGTCAAGTTTTTTCCAAACTGCTGAAGTGCCATAAATTCTTCTAAAACATTGAAAAAGCACCAGCTTTTTACTCCCATTGTTTCATGATAGTCTTGAATGCCGTGCTAGGTAAGAGAGCAATTCATTTGGCTGCCTCAAATTTTTTAAGTTTTGGGAGAATCTTTGGGGAATATTTGAACATGGGGAACATCCGAAATACCGGTATTGGGAAACCTTTCACAAAGTGCATAAAATGCCCTCCCAAATCTTTGTCATGCTTTACACAGTTTTCCTTATCTTTAATAAATTATCAATCTTATAATGTTTTAAGCAGTTGTGCACTAGTAATCGTAATACTCACAGTTCAGAAAGTTTTAAACTTAGAGGCATATTTTTGTTGCAAAGAAGTAGAAGAGGGTAGCCAAGCAATCCTTAAGCATAAAGAATGCATCATTAGGGTACTATTTTGTGGGGGAAGTGGAATGGATGCATAATTTCAGGGAGAAAACAGTGTTAAACTCTTATCTGTTGATGCCTTTACATGTATAGTGTTTATATTCCATTGACTTTGAGTAATGATAATGGCTTTATTTTAAAATGGCGGTACAGGGCATCTGGCTGGCTCAGTCCATCCGGCGGGAGACTGTTGAACTTGAGGTCCTGATTTCCAGCCCCACAATGAGCATAGAGCTTCCTAAATAAATAAATAATAAATAAAATGCTGATGTAGATAATATGCCAGGATTTATATTTTTTGCACACATGTAAGCTCATGACGAAACATTTTAGAGGTCAGGTTCTGTGTCTGAGAGGATACACGGTTTTTCCAAAAATATTTAGTAGATGTGAGAGCAAAACCAGAAATCACTGACAGACATAATCCATTCAGTCCATTGGCCTTGACCCCTCTCGCTTCAAATACTTCATCCCGCTTTAGCCTGAGACTTTGTCATTACCAGAATCTTCACCTGCTACCAAAGGGCCGCTCTTGATTTTCAGCATCCCACCCTCTGACCACCACCTCCTGTCGTTCTGGCTCCTTCCTTTCTCTACTCTGACTCGAGCTCCCCTTCAGCACCAGGACCTCCAAAATCCTCCCGCCGAACCTTCCCACGCCCTCACCTTCTCAGGTTGGCTTTGGCCCCTTTACCTGTCTCAGACTCCAGGGCTCATCACGCTTCCAGCGCTCGCACACATTCTCTACTCCTTTGCTTCTTTACTCTCAACCCCGTCTACACCCAGCTCAGCCCACTTGGCTTCTGCAGCCTGGGGGGCCGGAAGGAGGTTAGCGCGGCCTCACAGACCTCCTCCAATCTGTAGCCCCCCTCTCACTCTGGGGACCCCTGTTCTGCTCTTGCTGCCCTGCAAACGTGCAGTGGCTTCCGCCCTCTACACTCACAAGTGGATTAATTCACTTCTTTTTTCACCGGCAACAACAAGGTTCATCGGAGTTCTCCAGCCGCTCTTTCTACAGAACTGAGCTCTCTTGGCCTGCCTGCCTTCCATCGCCTTCCAGGGCATGGCTCTCTGTTCTGGAAGCCCCACCCACCTGCACATGGGGACTTCGCTGCCATGGTTACGCCTTCTGGTCCAAATGCCCCCCCCCCCCCCCCCGCCTGCCCCTTCCACCGGACTTCCTACTGGCATATAATGATGCAGCATTTCCCATCTTAAAAACAAGAAGGAAAAAATAGTGACAGTAGCGGCCGCAAGTCCTCCGCCAACTCGTGTCCCATTTTCACTCACCTGTGGGGCGAAACTCCCCAAAGGGCTTGACTCTCTTCCCTTTTGTTCTCTTCGGAACGGCTTTGTCTCCAGCATTCCAAGGAAATTGGCTTTGCATTGTCCACTTCAATTGTTGGTTCTCTGTCCTTATCTTTCCAAATGCCAGCACTGGACACAAATGGTCACTCTTTCTTAAAACATTTTGTCTCTTTTCACTCGGCCTCCAGGGTACAGAGTGCACTTGCTCGCGCATCCCCGCCGACCTCACACGTTGTTCCAGCTCATTCTTTTTGCTGAATGTGCTCCTTCTTCCTGTCCTCCGAGGCTGGAGTGTCCCAGGCGGAGGCTTCTGAAGGACACTGATGAACGTTCCCCGCAGAATCTCAGCCTGTCTGGTGGCTTTAAACTCCTTGTGTACTTGGATGGCTCCCAAATGTGTACGAGCGACCCAACCCACATCTCAGCTTGCCTAGCCCTCCACCCTCCTGCCCTTTGCCTGTCTGATGGCCATCTCAAATGAAATACCTTAGCCCTTAGTCTTTGTACTCCCCAACCCCCATGACATGGCCTCCAGCCTGTTCTTTCCTTGTCTTTCTCTTTGTAGTAAAGGGCAGTTCCATCTTTCAGTTGCTCGGGCCAAAAATCTTGGAGTCATCCTTGGTTCCTTTCGTTCTCTTACACTCCCAGACAAATCTGTCTGCAAATCCCATCAGTGTGACCTTCAAGATATATTAAGTGGCTTGCTGCTCTGCTGATCTTTACCTCGTCTAGACCATCGTCAATCACTTCTGCCAGAACTGTTGTAATGACTTCCCAACCAATCTTCCTGTTTCTACCCGTGTCCATATGTGTATTTTCTTTTTTTTTTTTTAAGATTTTATTTATTTATTTATTTTTAAGATTTTATTTATTTATTTGACAGAGAGAGATCACAAGTAGGCAGAGAGGCAGGCAGAGAGAGAGGAAGGGAAGCAGGCTCCCTGCTGAGCAAAGAGCCCGATGCGGGACTCGATCCCAGGACCCCGAGATCATGACCTGAGCCGAAGGCAGCGGCTTAACACACTGAGCCACCCAGGCGCCCCTAAGATTTTATTTATTTAATGACAGAGAGATCACAAGTAGGCAGAGAGAGAGGAGGAAGCAGGCTCCCCGCTGAGCAGAAAGCCTGATGCGGGGCTCGATCCCAGGACCCTGAGACCATGACCTGAGCTGGCAGAGGCTTAACCCACTGAGCCACCCAGGTGCCCCATGTGTGTATTTTCAACAAAGCCGCTAAAGAGATTCAGCAAATCAGTCTCTCCTCTGCTAAACGTCCTCCAGTGGATGCCCAAATTAGAGTAAAATCCAAAATCTTTACAGTGGCCTAAAAGGCCGCATTTCATCAGGCTCTGCGTGTTGACTTCTAGCACTCTCCAGTTCACTCTATTCCAGCCATATCAGATTGGCCACCTTGCTGTGCCCTGAACATATCTATCACTTCAGCCATAGGGCCTTTGCCCTTACTCTTCCCTCTGGCCTGCAGTGTTCTGCTCTCAAATTTCCATTTCATTTTCTCCCTCCATCACTCCACAAATACCTATTTTATGTTGTAGAATGCCCTGTGTTCCTCTACTAAAATTCTTACCCAACTCCATCCAAGTTAGAAGAAAGACCATAATCTATGACATTCTTTTTTTTTTCTCAATTTATTTATTTTCAGAAAAACATTATTCATTATTTTTTCACCACACCCAGTGCTCCATGCAAGCCGTGCCCTCTTAATACCCACCACCTGGTACCCCAACCTCCCCCCCCCCCCGCCACTTCAAACCCCTCAGATTGTTTTTCAGAGTCCATAGTCTCTCATGGTTCACCTATGACATTCTAACTAAAGAATGATTATCTATCCCAGTGGTGCCTCTAAAAGAATAAAAATATTTAAAAAATAAAATAAAAAATAAAAAAAGAATGATTATCTGACCTTAGCCTTCTTGCCAGAATTTTAATATCATTAGTCCTGCTAATATGATATTAATCCAAACAAATCTTGAGTTTCTGGAAATTTGAGATTGCATACGAACACAATTCAAAAAGAACACCAATGAAAGGAAGAAGTGTTCCAATGATGCATTATCTCCCCCTTTCCCTTTAATTTTTCTTCAGATCATATAGTTAATTGACTGTCTTCTCCCACTAAAATGTAAGCTCCTTGGGAACGGGGACCATGTCTTGGCTCACAGCTATATTTTCAGTGCCTAGAACAGTGCAAACACACTATATGTCCTTAATAAATACGTTTTTCCATGAATGTCATAAAATTTTGCTAACCGAGGCCAGCATCTTTGGTCTTTAACCATATCATCCCTTTTCAATAGACCTCTTTTCTTGGAATGAAGATGATGAATGGAACCAGTACTTGTCCATATTACTGACTGATCAATGGATCTGCCAGGGATCTACTTCTCAGCGCACTCAGGGAACATTGAGGTTGTGTCTTTTCTCTAAAATTAAAAACTGATGCATTTAGTTCATGTTTGAGGAGAAAACATGTTTGGAAGGAAAACACAAGAACGCCTTTGGTTCCAAAGCAAGACATAAAATACCAAGTTGAGTAGAGGAAATGAGAAATTAATTTTAATAATGCCCAATTCTTTTTTAAAAGATATTTTATTTATTTATTTGACACAGAGAGATCACAAGGAGGCAGAGAGGCAGGCAGAGAGAGAGAGAAAGGAAGCAGGCTCCCTGCCAAACAGAGAGCCTGATGCAGGACTCGATCCCAGGACTCTGAGATCATGACCTGAGCCGAAGGCAGAGACTTAACCCACTGAGCCACCCAGGTGCCCAATAATGCTTAATTCTTTATGGAATAGTACATAGCACAAGCCTGTTATAAAGGCATTACATGGACAGTCACTATCACAAAATACCAACTGTGCACTGGACAGTTGAATCTGAATAAAGGAAGACAGAGCTCACTGAATTTTACTTGAACCTACTATGACTGCAAAAACAAATTTGTCAGATTCTGTAACAATCAAGCCATACACATAGGACTTGCTGTTTACCCCCTGGGAAAGAT
Organism: Neogale vison; assembly: GCF_020171115.1. Lineage (NCBI taxonomy): Eukaryota > Metazoa > Chordata > Mammalia > Carnivora > Mustelidae > Neogale > Neogale vison. Next base: position 198,242,561 of record NC_058101.1, on the reverse strand, counting down.
GAAGGGTCAACTTATTACCCTTGATTTCCTGTGTCAAATTGTAGAAAACCATCCTCTGCTATCCAGACATCAAAACTGTATTACTTACATCAGGGGGACCTTTCCCAGATTCTGTCTTTGTCAATATACAAATGCTCTCTTTTTCAGGGTGTTGTTCTCTGCCTAAACAAGTCGAAGACAAAACAGCAAATGTACAAGGTCATAGATAGATTAGAAAAATAATGTTCAAGATGCTACATCCCAGGAAAATACTGATTGGCCAGTCTTGTATGATTTGGGGGAAGAGCGGTATAGAAATAGCAAATATTTGGCCGGAGTGGAGGAGTTAGGGACCCACGCCAGACATAGCTAAGTTTTTCCTGGCATTCTTTACTGCTGAACTCTGGTGACCTCAGAAAAGTCTTCTCAACACACACCTTTAAGGAGCTACCATCAGTTGATTGACTTTAGCTCTGAAGATCAAACCTATTTGCTTTTGCAGTTCTAATGGACCTTTAGACATTTTTTACAGCAGGCATTCTGCTTTCTGATCGCAGTTCTAAACAGATCTTTTTGTAAAAGTTCAAAACAAGTTATTTCAGCAACTCATTCCAGACTGGATTACACAGGATCCATAAAGAGAATGTACCTTTCTGTTTGCTGGATTCCCAAACTGGGGTTTTTCAAACTCTTTCTTAGTTTGTAGTAGAGGACCTTGGAATTTTTGGGCTACATTGAGTTGAGAAAGCAGGGACAAGTGCTTCTAGATTAGGTCCTGTGCTAAGCATATAACTGAGGCTCGTCATCAACAAATTGTAAAGGGAGGGCTGTGCATGGCTTCCCCGAAGTCATTATCTGCCCTCCCAGTTGGGGCTCCAAAGACATACTGGTGGTGAGGCATTCTAAAGAAGTTGGCAGCGTTCCTACTCGCTTTTCACGCACTCCACATTGTCCTTGACCTTTGTGGTGCTCGACAGTATCTCCATTTCTTGCCATTGTCTGATTCTGCCTTCACGGAAATCACATTCCATTTGCTTTCACGTCGAGGACCCTTTTCTTGTGTGGATTAGTCCTTCTCTGTCTCCTTAACTGGGAATGTCACCTGATGCTGAGCCGTGGCCGTCTGTTTCTCTCCACCCTCCCTTCTCAGTCCTTACAGTTTCACCCGTCACCTTGCAGATGGACATCACCAGCCCTTAGCCTGATAAACCAAGCCTTCTCAGTCCCATTGAGCTAGTTGATGCTCTCGGATGGCGCGGTACCAGCTTGCGGCAACCCATCTTTGCTCTGACTGGCTCAGGTCCCTCCCAATTTCCATGTCAGCTAAACTCTCCCCGTGTCACTTCCATCCACTTATCCTCCACTACAGATGTCTTGCTGCCAATGCCATGGGAGGTAAAAAAGAAAAAACAAACAAACAAACAAACAAAAAAACCCAAACAAAGCAAAACAAAAAAAACCCAAAACAAAGCAAAACAAAAAAACTTCTAACCTTGAAGTCCCAGAAAGCCAATGGATTCTTTGCTCAAAGAAGGGGAGACGCTGTGAACCGTGGAGACGGCAGTCTTTCAACAAGCTTGCTTTCTTTCTTTTTTTTTTTTTTTATTTTTTTAAAGTTTTTATTTATTTGACAGACAGAGATCACAAGCAGGCAGAGAGGCAGGCAGAGAGAAGGGGAAGCAGGCTCCCTGACAAGCAGAGAGCCCGATGCGGGGTTCGATCCCAGGACCCTGGGATCATGACCTGAGCTGAAGGCAGAGGTTTTAACCCACTGAGCCACCCAGGTGCCCCTCAACAAGCTTTCAAACAGAGATGCATGTCTCTGTGCTGGTCATCCTGCCCTAGACAAATGTATGTTATATAGCACGTTGTGTTATTACATATTAGATATTACAATTTATACATTTTACATTATTTTCCTCCTTTTTAAAGTGTTGGTCCCACTTTTCTCTTTGAATATTCTTCTTACATGATCTAACGTTTCAATAAATTTGAGATTCATTTGAATTAAGACCACATGATCGGCATGACCTAATATTCGAACCTAGATAGATATGGAAAGAAGGGTTTTGATGGGGCCAGCGGAACTTAGGACCATCTGAGCGCACTTTATTCAGATCTTTTGGGATTGCTCTGGAATCGAGGCAAAGCCTTAGAACAGCTTGGAGGGAAAGATAGGGTGAGAAATGGTTGAAAAATAGGTGGGAACTTGCTGGAGGCTCTTGTCAATCCCACCTGTCACCAAGAACGTGCATTCCCATGTCCCTTCTGCCGCAGGCTAAGGGTCTGCCCTTGTGGGACAGCTGGGACTGGGGAACGTAATGAGTGTCATCCACGTAGCAAGATCACTTAGCTATAGAGTCATGCTCTCCCCCAGCTTATTAATAATAAGGCTGGCATTTCACCTGCTCCTTATTTCTCTGTTAGTTCACGCGTGTGGGGGAAAACAAGGAAAGGTGCTATTTATTCCCCTCCTAAACCTTGCACATTTAGTTAGCAATTAGTCCTCAATAAATAGTTGTTGAGTGATTAAGGAACTTTGCCGTTGTGCAAATTCTTTCCACCCTACTTCATTTGTCTTGGTCCACCGTAGGACCCTGTTGAATTTCAATCTGAAAAGTCACATGAGAAGCTCTGGGCCTGGGTTGGTATCTCTGGTGAGAGAGAAAAAGCCCATTGGTTGGTTTGCCAGATTTCTTGCACATATCTTGTCCCAGGGTCAGGTGAGGTATATTAGGATAGCTCTTTCCTTGAGGAACATATTGCTTTGTCCTCGTCGGTTAGTGTATTTGACCTCATCTGGCTGGGAGTGACCCCGGATGACTCCCATCCTTTCAGCTAGCACCTTTGAGAATGCAATTTCATTTTGGACAAGACATTCATAATCTTCTCATCTCTCCCGAGGAGAAACTAATAAACACCCACCCAGAGACTTTGTATGGGGCAGTTATTGAAATGTTTCCTTTTTCTCTTTCAGCTTATTTTCCAGTTGTCTTTTTCTTTAGTTTTCCTATCCCTTGGAGTCCAAAAAGCTGACATGATCCAGAGGATAAAAGAGATTGACTGAAAGAGGCCCATCTACTCCCAGGGGCCTGTCCACGCAGCCTGGAATTTCCAGAACCAGGCCGATAGCAAGCCACAGGTGTGGATATAGTAAGTTAACTTACAATAACCCACCACCCATCCAGGAATAGAAAGGATGACTCCAACACCTTTATCTCAAAAATGGTGTTGATACTTGCCAAGCCCACACTCAAAGACCCTCAAAGTAAAGGGCTGACTTGATGGTAGTTCACGCTTAGTGGGAGGTTCCTCAGCTTGTAATTTCCCATCTCACTCCTACCCTAGTTTTCTTCCTAAATTTGGAAGAAGCCACTTGTTTCTTCCTTCCAGTAACAGATGACCCATCTGTTTCTGTTCCCACGGGACTTAAAATTCTCAAGATGGAATTTGGGATCCACATGTGGTCGTCACAGAAGTAATGACAGGAAGACTTACTGCCCAGGGGTCCTCGAATATGTCAATTTGAAAGAGTTTGGAATGTTTCCCCACCTGAGAAAGAGGATCACCATAAGAAAAGGATATTTACATGGTGCCCAAGCATCACCACCCACATTGTTAACTGCCTTCAGAGGGAAACATACCAGGTCAGTGGAAAGGCCTGGCCATCAGTACCTTTTATTTATTTATTTATAAAAGACTTTATTTATTTATTTATCTGACAGAGGTCACAAATAGGCAGAGAGTCAGGCAGAGAGAGAGGGGGAAGCAGGCTCCCCGCTGAGCAGAGAGCCCAATGTAGGGCTCAATCCCAGGACCCTGGGATCATGACCTGAGCCAAAGGCAGAGGCTTAACCCACTGAGCCACCCAGGAGCCCCTGGCTGTCATTACCTTAGTCAAACCCATTACTAATAGTGAGACAGTTCACTGTTCCATGCCTTGTGGTATGGTGTAGTCTGAAATACCCAACATCAACTACGAATATTTTTGTCAAAATGTTAAATCTAAATCAAATCAAATGTCTCCAGAGCTAACATCTAGAGGGAATAGAACAGGTTAAATTACAACATAAGGAAACAATCAGAAAAATCCAGAATGTGAGATAACTGGCACAGACAGTCCAAAAAGCCAGAGTTTTAGGGGGGAAAAAGTGGGGGGCAGGGAGTTGAGCACACAGGGGTAGTAGTTCTGGGAGAAAAAAGACATGTACTCAGATGCAACCTGTGAACCTTGAATGGGTCTTGGCTTGAACAAAAACAGCTATAAAAGGCATCTTGGAAACAAATGGGGGAAATTTTACCCTAATTGAATATAGGATGACATAATGAAATTATCATTAATTTCCTTAGATGTGATAATGACATTTTGATTCCATAGAGAATATCAGATGATCCCCACCAGCCAGGTCAAGGCCTTCCTCTTTCCAATTAGGGGAAGGCATCTGGTTTTGGACACCTAGCATCCTTGTTGGCTGGGTCCAGGCAGCTCATCAGTGTGATTCTCTATGGGGTGCCCGGATCCTGACCCGGAGCCTATCTAGAAACTGGGAATCTTTTGCAATGGCACGAGACTGGAAAAGCCCTGTGGTCAAGGAACATGTTTAATGAGGAACCCGAGCTGGTACCCCGTTAGAGAACAGGGCCACCCTATTCCTCAGCGGAGCTAACTGCAACAGCGTTGAGGGGCGCTCCCAGTAGCAGATGAGTTTCTGCTCTGGTGTCAGTGACACCCCACCTCAAAAGAGGAAGGCGATAAGGAGAACTGAGCAGAAGGTTTGTAATTTGTGTTTCCCTCCTTAGGATATGTTGCAAATAGGTTTCAACCCCTAGAGACTGAAGATAACTGGGGAAAGCAGGTTCTCAGTAACAGGACAGAGCTAATGAGTCTACTGTGTTCTGCCTACAGCCTAGTTCTTTTTACAGGATGCCCTCCTAAAATGCTTCCTGGGGTGGAAATTAATAGACTATTGCTGTGGCAAAGAGATGAGGGAGATTCCAGCAAAGCAACCTGACTTCAGCACGTGGACAGAGTCATGAGCCCAGGTCCTCTGTAGTCACCCCTGGCTTTGCTCCCATCCCATTTCTCAGGTTGTGGCTGCTAGTTTTCACTCTCTCGGCCCAATTCCAGGTAAAAAAAATGGGTTGGCTATTCTAAGTGCAGCCCCAGGTGAGTGACGTTGACAGCGTGTGGTTTCCTCCCTCCATCCTTTTCTTTTTTTTCCTCCAGATTTTTTGGTGTGGGAACTGAACGTGTTTCTGGATAGGGCTTCCGGGCGGCACATTTGCTAGAAGAAAGTAGTGTTGGGGGCACCAGACTTTACGTGTCGTCTCTTAGGGTCTTTAGCTGGGCTTGAGAATTAAATCAACGCAAGACAGATCGACGAGAGATAAACTTACGGATTTCACGTGGGCGTGGGATCCCCTGTAGGAAAACGAAGATCCAAAAAAGTATTTGGGACCTCTTGCTTTTATACCACGTTGGACAAAGAATAGTAAAGGTGGTATATTTGGGGATGGTGTCACTTGCCACCCGTTAAGGGTACATTGTTCAGTTAAATAAACTCTCGCCATGTGAGTCTTCTGTGACTGCCTCGTGAGTCTTCTGTGACTGCCTCATATGGGTACTGAGGGAGCAGAGAGGGGCCCCAGAGAAAAATGCCCTTTCAGAGCTTATCACCCAACAGGGGACACACAGACATCTGTAGAGAAGGAGTCAGGTACAGCCTCATCTTCTCACCACCCAGACCACCCCACTGGCCATGCCTTTGGCCACACACTCTGTCCAGCTGTGTGTGTCGGAAGCCAACCTCTCGTCTCGTGGCCAGTCCCGTCTCTTGCCTGGTGAACGACTGGTTTCAGGTGCCCCTCTCTCATGCCTGGCTCACCACTCCATCTGTGCCATAGCATTTTCCTCTAAGCGCACACCCTTTCATAAGTAACGGGACCCCTACCCTCCATGAGTCAGGTCTCTCTTCTCGGCCCCCTCCAGCTCTTGTCCCATTCCTGGGCTGCTTTCTTCCAGCCACAGCCCTTGGAAGACATGTGCTGTGGCAGCCTCCGCTTCCTCTCTGCTTCCTCATCTCACTTTGGACCAGCTTCCATCCTCCCGACCCCACAGGGACTGCCTTTGCCACCATTTCTGGTCACCTCCAGGTTGCCGACTTCACTGGTAGCATCTTTGTATTGATCTCATTTGATTTCCCAGCCGGGTTCAGTACAGGTCACCACCCCCCTCCATCTTGAAACAATTTCCTCTCAGAGTTCTTGACTCGAGGCTGGTTTTCCCTCTACCTTCGGCGATGCTACCTTTCATTCTTTCTGTTTGTTCCCTCTTCTCCATTTGGCCTTCTAGTGCCCTGGGCCCTGTTCTGGTGCCTAGCTCTGAACACTCTTCCGGGCAACCCCCTCCAATCCCATGGCATTCGGCATCTCTCCATATTGATGCCTCCCAAATCTTCATCTCCAGCCCCGACGCCTGGAATTCCAAATTTGTATAACCCACTGCCTCACTGATTCATCGATTTATTGATTCTACTAAGATGTATTGATCATCCATCTCTGCCAGCTTCTCTTCTAGGTGAAGAGACAATTAGCAACACCCATAAGCGAATTTGGTGGTACCTCAGAAGCTGGAAAGCCCTTGGAGAAAAAACAAAGCAGAGGAGAGGGATCGTGAGCATCAAGATGAAGGAGCTGGTGTTGCAGTTGTAAGGAGGACGGTTAGGGATGTCCTACTGAGAAGGCAACATCTGAGCAAAGACTTGAAGGAGCGGAGGAGTGAGCCATGTGGGTATCCGGGGAAAATAACATTTGAGGCAGAAGGTACAGCAAGGTTCAGCAGCTGGGGCAGGAGTGGGACTTTGTGGAGTTCAAGAACCATCAAGGAGGTTAGTACAGCTGAGGCAAAGTGAAGGAGGGGAGGGCAGTAGGACACAAGGTCAGAGAAGAAATGGAGGGGATGGAGTGGGAACAGATCCCATGGAGCTTGGTTGGCTGTAGTAAGGACCTTGGGGGTGGGCGGGGGTTATACTGACCAAAATGAAAATCTAGTGGCAGTTTTGGGCAGAAGACTAACATAATTTGGTTAACTTTTTAAAAGATCCTTTTGTTTGATTTGTTGAGAACAGCCTCTAAGGGAGTGAGGGAGAAGAAATGGAAGGCTATGTTCGCTCTGTTGGTAGTGAATGGTGTCCCGCACCCGAGCAGCAGCAGTGAAGGTGGTAAAAAGCTTCGGATGATGGATGTATTTTGAAAGCAGAGCCAATAGGATTTGCTGACAGACTGGATACGGAATGTGAGAGAAAGAGAAGAGCGAAGGACGATGCCAGTGTCTTTGGCCTGAGCTGTTGGAAGGATGAAGTTGCTATCGATTAGGATGGAGAAGACAGTGGGTTGAACACGTTTTCAGACAAAGTTGCCAGATTTCACAAATGAAAATGCAAGATGTCTCGCTAAATTTGATTTCAGCTAAACAACAGATTCTTCTTTAGTTGAAGTACATCCCATGCAAGACTGTTTATGCTTACCCTAAAAAATTACTTGCTGTTCTTCTCACTTTATCTGGTAACCCTGGATTGGAGGGGATTTGTGCTGTCAGAGGTGGGGACTAGGCAGCTGGATAAATGGGTCTGGACTTCAGGAGCAGGTTCTGGCCTGGAGATTAAAATCTGGGAGCTGTCAGCATATAGGTCGCTGGAGGAATTCACTAAGGGAGTAAGCCTGGATAGAAAAAGATGGAGCTTGCAGCCCTCCAATGAGAAGAGACAGGGAAGAACCAGAGCCAGGGAGCGGGATGGAAATCAGCACATCTAGAAGGTGTCTGAGGTTTAAGATGGCCCAAGCACAGCTCTCGGCTTCTCCACCCCTACCCCCTTCCCAAATTCTGTGTTCTTCCGTCTTCTAAGAACTGCATCCACCCGGTCACCGAGGCCAAATATCTAGGGTTTATCTTTAATTTCTCTTTCCTCCACTCTGCCTACGTTCAGTCCAACAGCAAGTTCTCCCTCCTTTGCTTCCAAGATGCCCTGAATCCATCCAGGTCTCTCCATCTCTACTACGGCCACATCCCAGCATCCATCACGGCTCCGCTCCGCTCCCGCAAGCCTCTTGCTTCCTGCCATCATGCTTCACACGGCAGCCCAGATGACTTCATATGTGTTACGCGTGTGTGTGCAAACCTGGGGCTTCAAATCTGGCGTCTCGTTAGTGTCGCCACCACGATAGCTAAACTCAGGATGCCGTCTGGGCCCTGTTCCTTCTGATTTTCCCCTGTGACCCTCTCCGGCTCGCCCACTGGGATTCAGCCCCAGTGACTGGATTATGCAGGGAGGGCAGGAGGGAGCCAAGTGTAATAGTCCCAGCAAAAAAATAGGGCTTGGCCTGAAGCAGTGGGGTTGGGGATGGGGCGGGATTCGCAGACTCAACAGGGTTCGTCTTTGACTGCTGCCTTACTTTATTTCTTTGTGGATCTTGATTTTAAATCACAGACAGTTAAGAACTATCTGAAAGATACTGAATTTGGGGCACCTGGGTGGCTCAGTGGGTTAAAGCCTCTGCTTTCAGCTCAGATCATGATCTCATGGTTGTGGGATTGAGCCCCGCATCGGGCTCTCTGCTCAGCGGAGAACCTGCTTCCTCCTCTCTCTCTGCTTGCCTCGCTGCCTACTTGTGATCTCTCTCTGTCAAATAAATAAATAAGTTTGAAAGATACTGAATTATCCGAAAGGCAGGATTGTGAACTTCCTTCTCTCAGAAATAACTGGCTTTCTGTTGTTTGTTCTAAATCTGGGCAGTGGGTCGTTGTTGCGAGCTGTTTGTCTTGTGTGTTCATTTGTTTGTGGATGCAGAAACTCTAGGAGGAAAATACAGATGTTAGAGACAAAATTCAGAAAGAATGCAGTAAGCAGGCAACAATCAACTGCCCCCCCCACCCCGCCCCACCCACGAGTTTCAAACCCTCTAGGTTGTCAGTGTGTAGCCTTCAAGACGTCATCCCGGCAACAATTACGTGTTATTCTGATCACTAGGAAAAAGTAGCAAAAGTTTATTTTATTTTATTATTTTTTTAAAACAAACTTTTTTTTAAATACTTAGAAAAGATTGCCACATTTGTCTAAAAGCCTACACAAGAAACTATCATACTGCTTGTCTCTAGGGAAGGGGACCAGAAGTCTGAAGGTCGGGAGTGGGAGATTTATTTTTACCGTACACTCTTTTATATATTTTGACTCTCGTATGGTGTTTTTGTACTATCTACTCCCATAGAACTAATTTTTGTGAAGTGACAGCTTAAAAGAGCCAGAAAAAAATTTAAACCTTATTTGTTCATGATTACTGTCATTTCTTTTTTTTTTTTTTTAAAGATTTTATTTTATTTATTTGAGAGAGAGAGAGACAGTGAGAGAGAGAATGAGCGAGGAGAAGGTCAGAGAGCGAAGCAGACTCCCCATGGAGCTGGGAGCCTGATGTGGGACTCGATCCCGGGACTCCAGGATCACGCCCTGAGCCGGAGGCAGTCGTTCAACCAACTGCGCCACCCAGGCGTCCCTTACTGTCATTTCAAATGCAAATTTTGAACATTTGTTCCTGAACTAGGCAAATATTTTGCAGATCGTTGAATCTGTGCCAGGTCCTTGACGTTGTAGCACTGGGCTGAGCCCCCTCCAGCCTCAATGGACGGACATCACGGGAGCCCCCAGACTTGGGCAGATCCTGGTGCTACTATGAATTTCACTTCCTCGCCTGTCAAAGATCGGGCCCCATGGGAGGACCTCCCTAACTCCTTTCAGCTTGGACAGCCATGAATGTCTCTGTGGACTCATTTCACCGCTGGAGAAGGTATCTTCTGACCTTTCACATCGAGGCTGTGAACTTGCATCTCAAAGGCAAGTGGAGAGTGTGGCTTCAGAGCTCTGCTCGTGGATCCCCACCAGCAATCTCATACCCGGGGAGCTGCTGGATTTGCTAAACGACTAAGACTCACACGCTTGCACTTGCCAGTCCACGTGGGCTGAATCTGAATACTAATTCCACCCTCAGGAGCCAAAACATATGGAAAATATTAATGCTTCCTTCAAATGGAAATCTTTTTTTTTTTTTTTTTGGAAAAAAAAGGTTTTTAAAAAAGATTCTCGTTACAGCGCTACAAGAAGAAAAAAAAAATCATGTTTCCAAATCCCCATTGAGCCATTGAGTCATCGTACCCATGGGAGTAAAGAAAAAAAGGTTTATTTAAGGGAAGAATAAAAGTCAAGTCAGGCTTTTTCCTTTGTCGGCTACAAGTCATTGGCCCTAAAAATCGGAGCACTCCATCTCCTTGAAAGAGACCCAAGAACATCCATGTCAGCTGTATTCCTGTGTGGTCTAATCTTTGCAGTCTTTGGGATTGCACTTAACCTTGAGGTCGGGTCTCTGACCCTAACAGAACCTGTCAGTACATGAATCCTAAGTGTTGAACCGAATCTGAGTTACCCTAAGAACCTGCCCTGCTCCGCCTCAGAGATTTTGCGCTTACATTTTTGACTCAACACGGCTTCTTGCAAATTCTTAATTGCCGTTGCTTAGAGTAACGTGGAATGGACGTGAGCGAGCGTTCTTGACAAGGGAAGGTCTTTCTAGTGGCCTTTTAAGGGGTTTATTTATTTATTTATTTATTTTTAAATATTTTATTTATTTGACAGACAGAGATCACAAGTAGGCAGAGAGGCAGAAGCAGGCTCCCTGCTGAGCAGAGAGCCAGATGTGGGACTCGATCCCAGGAGCCTGGGATCCTGACCTGAGCCAAAGGCAGAGGCTTTAACCCACTGAGCCACCCAGGCGCCCCAACCTTTTAAGGCGTTTAAACACAAAATCTTTATGCCCCTACAATCACATCTAACTTTTCTGTTTCTTGTAGCCTAAAGTCTAACCACCTAACGCACGTGTTCACGCATTAGGTAACTGGTCTCCGTGTTTCCTTGGGCAGCACAAGGTCAGCCCGAGCTGGGTAGGAAGTTTGGTGTGAAGGGAAGGGGGATTTATTCCGGTACAGACTGAGCTAGTTAAGCTAAACCTCTGGATGTCCCAAACAAGAGGATTTCTGAGAGGTTGGATTAGTTGCAAACAACTTCAGGAGCTGCAGTGCTCTCTTCTGCTTGGCCCTCCCCCAGGCTCCTGGAGAAGAGCCAGGCTGGCCCCGGGGGGAGGGTGGGCACAGAGAGAGCAGCGCAGCGCTGTGCTGGTTCCCATCAAAGCTGCAGACTGGGCTTGCTGGCTTATAAGGGAACGGGGGCAGAGACAATGAGGGTGTCTGGGAAAGGAATGTTCAAAGGGTAAAATATATTTATATGAGAACACGAATACTCAAACTATGGCTGGTGCTTTCTTACGGCTCTTGACATTGAGACATCCCAACAGTCCTCTAATTCCTTCCCTGGAAATAAATAAATACATAGAATTCCAGTTTTTTCCCACTCTTAGAGACTCCATGCTTTGTGGAAAGGACTCGGGGAATCTGGGTTTAGGGCAGCATTTTTTTCTATTTCTTTTTGCACACCATCATGAGAGAGACCCCTTTCACTTTCTGAGCAGGTAAAAGGATCAGTTTTCCCAGAGCTCTGGTTCCTCTACCATGATAGGGAGCAAAGCCTTGTTCTCTGCATCAAAAGGTGTTTGCTGCTGTGTGGAATTCCCTGATGGGGTGCGTAGCGTGTGCTATAAATTACACACTGATTACATGGCTGACTTCATTATCCCTCTTCTGAAAATATGCAGTCTGTCCCAAACCATTAGCACACAGCTATGTTTTTATATTGTTTCTTAATTGTTCCGTATGTTAGGTTTACTCCTCAACCCAACTACACGCCTCTGGATGGCCGACATCACAACCGAAACGTCTTTGAAGCCCCAGTACAGCAATACTTAACTTGTCCTGAGTATCATGGTCCCTGGCAGGGTTGGTGTTTTAAGAAAGAGATGGTAGCTCAAGGATCAACCAGTTTGTTTGTTTTGGGAAAAGGTGGGGCAAAGCCAAAAGTAGGTTTTAAGGAAAAGAGAAGTTCAGAGGACATTTAGGGAAATCATTTATCATTCAAGTCCCCAGAGAGCAGACATCTTATGTTTTCATCACTGAAGCGTTCCCAGAGCCTAACCCCTATTTGGCAAGAAGCAGACATTAAATGACTATTTTTATTTTTTATTATTTGTATTATTTTTTTTAAAGATTTTAGTTTTAGGGGCATCTGGGTGGCTCAGTGGGTTAAAGCCTCTGCCTTAGGCTCAGGTCATGATCGCAGGGTCCCGGGATTGAGCCCCATATGGGGCTCTCTGCTTTGCGGGGAGCCTGTTTCCCCCTCTTTCTCTGCCTGTCTCTCTGCCTACTTGTGATCTCTGTCTGTCAAATAAATAAATAAAATCTTTTTAAAAAAGGTTTTATTTTTAAGTAATCTGTACACCTAATATGGGGCTTGAACGTACAACCCCAAGGTCAAGAGTTGCACACTCTACCCACTGAGCCAGCCAGGCGCCCCTAAATGACTCTTTCTAATGACTTCAGAAATGAATTTCTGGAGCTCCTGTAATGTCTAGGTCCTGTGCTAAGTGGCGAAGATATAAAGACGAATGGCCATCTTCTTTCCTCAGAAGCTTACGGTCTGCGGAAGAGGCGGAATGGCAGAATTGAAAATGATTTATGGTTTACAAAAGAAGCTACTAGAATTCCATTCAAAGTGCCTTGGAATCAGAGAGGGGAGCTGCTCACTCTCCAGGGTGGTCAGAGAAATGTAACATTTAAGAAAAACGCCACAAAAACATTTGCTGGATTTTGAAGGGAGACAAAGAAGTTTGCCAGGTGGAAAATGTGAAGACATTATGGGCAGAGGGAACAGTTGGAGCAAGTTCAGAGAGCAGGGAAAGTCTTTTCTGGAAAACCTATGGTTCTTCTGAAGGGTAATGGACAAGGGCTTTTGAGGGGGATGGAAGAAATAAGACAAGTAAGTTGAGACTTGTTTCTGAGAGTCTCTGGATTGATCTTGTAGGCAATGGGGACCTGTGGCAGCGTTTGAACCGGGAGCTGACACAAGTAGATTTGGATTTAAGACAATCACTGTGGATGGTGTAGAGAGAAGACGAGAACGGGAGAAACTGGGGTCAGGAGGAGTACCACAGACATCATCTTGGTACTTTGATTAGAGATTATAAAAGCAGGAATTGAGGTAGTGGAATTGGGGGTGAAGAGAAATGGACTCATTTGAGAGCGATTCAGAAAATAGGGTCACAGGAGAGCTGAACGGTTAATTGGATATGGGGAGGTGGGAAGCAGAAAAACAGAGGACCAGAGTGACTTTTAGTTTCTAGTTTAAGAAAATAGAGAACCCAGAAACGGTAGTGGGATTGGTGAGATGGGGAAAAGCAGTTTCACTCCAGACTGGAATGAAACAACTTCTTCTCTGTGTTGACTTCAGAATGCTTTCCTGTTGAGGCTACGGAGAGCCTCCCCTTTGAGGGAAGAGAGAATAGTTTTCCCTGAGTTGGTCAAGACATAGATCCCCGTGCCAGCCATCTTGAGAGGAAGAGGTCTCTTGGCCAAGAAGCTGTAATTCAAAATGGGCTCTTGAGCTCTCTCAATTCTAAGTTTCAAGAAACACTCACCACATAGCTGCAGATCGGGCAGCGAGTAGCCTGCAGGCTACAAGACTCAGAGAAAGACACATTTTAGACATCAAAGAATTGAGTTATATGTTGTCATGGGCTTTTTTCATTTTTCTGGTCCTTGAGTGTAGTCTTATAAAAATCATCTGGTCTTCCGGTAACACTCCTATAATGGCTTCAAGAACTTAAGGAACAGGATAGCTTTTCCCTCCTCCAAGCTGGTGAGGGACAGCAACCATATTCAGGGAGAAACCCCTGACAGGATGAGCAAGACCTGCGAGGTTCAGTGACTATCCCTTATAGACATTCTCCCTCAGCTGCCAACACAAAAACACAATGTTTTATTTTGTGAACGTGGACAGATGTTTCCTTAATGACTTTGTTGTTTGAGATGGCTCACCTATGTCACTCAAAAGGTCTACTAGAAAATACGATCTTCTCCCCATCTCCACCAAGAGGAAATCAACACCCACATTCTTTCACTGATCCTGCTCCAGCTCCAAATACTGACAGGTTTGTGGTAAATGCGTGTCCGGAGGGTCTACTGCCATTTGGGTAAGGGTGTCCATAGACTGTTGAGAGAACACTTACCTAACAATTGTACCTAAAATCCACGCTCATATTGTCTGTCATTTCTTAAAATAATATTTTCAACTGTGGTAAGATACACACAACATAAAATTGACCATCTTAACCATTTTTAAGTGTACGGTTTAGTGGTATCAAGCACACTCATGATGCGTAACTATCACCACGACCCGTCTCTAGAACTTTCTCACCTTCCCAAACTGAAACTCTGTTCTCATTAAACAATAACTCCATATCTACCCCCCCCAACCCAGGTGCTGGCAGCCACCATTCTGTTTTTTGTCTCTATGAATTTGAATCCTCTAGGACCCGAGTAATGTCAGTGGAATCAGGCAATGTGTGTTCTTTTGTAACTGGCTTGTTTCATGGAGCCTAATGTCCTTGAGGTTTATTCATACTATAACACACGTCAGACTTTCCTTCCTTTTTAAGACTGAATAATATTCTTTTGTACATACCTACCATATATTGTTTATTCATTCATCTCTTGCTGGACTCTTGGGCTGCTTTCCCCTTTGGCAGTTGTGGACATGGGCGTGTGTGTCTATCCTTCCTTTTCTGTATAGCATTTGTCACCAGCTACCATATTTATTACCTCTCCCTGCCAACTAGAATGCAAATTTTCTAGGTCAGGAACTTTGTCTTCAAAGTTCATTCACAGTTGTAGCCCCAAAACTCAGAGGAGAGTTTTTCATGTGGTAGGTGCTTAATAAATATTTGCTGGATGAACAGATAATCAACCAGAGTCCTGGTTCAGGATTCTCTGAAGCTGTTGCTGAACTTATTGCTCAGTAGAAGGAGAATTTTGAACAAACTTTTCAGTTAGACTGTGCCCCACATTCTTTACCTCTAACATGGCCATCAGTCTTGCTTTTAGCAGTATTTACAAGCCTCCCAGTGTGTCAGGGAGCAAGGCAATGGTCATCATATTGTCTGGCAAAACTCTGGTCAGCCCATGAGAGTGATAAGCAAACTCTCTGAGTGGGCCTTCTGAGGATCTTCTCTCTGATTTTCTTCTGCTGGAAGAGGGACAGCATCGTTCTTTTTTTTTTTTTTTAAGGTTTTGTTTATTTATTTGACAGACAAAGATCACAAGTAGACAGAGAGGCAGGCAAAGAGAGAGGAGGAATCAGGCTCCCCGCTGAGCAGAGAGGCCAATGCAGGGCTCGATCCCAAGACCCTGGGATCAGGACATGAGCCAAAGGCAGAGGTTTTAACCTACTGAGCCACCCAGGCACCCCAAGCATCGTTCTTTGAGTTATATTCATTTTAAATTAAAAAACAAATTTATCCTGAACTATCCCTTCAGGGACATAGACATTTTCTTGAAGTATGATGTGAAGCCATAATTAAATGAAATTATAATTATACCAAACCTGAGTTACATCAGTCACTACATTTAAGCAATATTTATGTATAAACTTCCAATAAAAAAAAAGTTCATGTGCATTTTTTTCTCAAAATGATGAATCATTTTGTTCCATTTGAATGTTATTTTTACAAGTTTATTGTAATAGGTCACTTTCAGAAAGAAGTCTTTAAGATGAGCTCAAAAGCAGTGTGACTTGTTCAATTTGCTTGGTTTTGGTTTAGAGTTTTGGTTTCTGAGAACCAAAACTCCAGGAGTGGAGACTCTCATCAAAACCGATAAGCAGGGAGCAGTGAGAAGGGATTCCTTTGAAGGAACTTTAGTTTTCTTAACCTTCTTGATTAGAGGATGAAGGGCTAAGCTATCTTCCCTACTTTCTGGCAGATAAAGTACTGAGTACTTTATAGTTGTGCTCTGGATGGGCACAGCATAGAGGCCATTTTTTCCTTATGTATTTCTTTTTTTTTTTTTTAAAGATTTTATTTATTTATCAGAGAGAGAGAGAGAGAGAGAGCACAGGCAGACAGAATGGCAGGCAGAGGCAGAGGGAGAAGCAGGCTCCCTGCTGAGCAAGGAGCCCGATGTGGGACTCGATCCCAGGACGCTGAGATCATGACCCGAGCCGAAGGCAACTGCTTAACCAACTGAGCCACCCAGGCGTCCCTCCTTATGTATTTCTTTTCATAGATCTAAAAGTGGGTAATTTCTGAAAATTATAAAAGAGAACAATTTGTATATTTTTACAGTTTTAAAGATTGAAGTCTAGTGTTCATGATTTGGTGATGGATAGATCGGAAGAAAAGTCACTGCATGCTGTGCACTCTGTTCCATACCCGTCCCCTTCATCCTCTGCCCCAGGTCCCAACTCTACTCAGTGTGACTCCAGGTGACACACTTCTCTTTATTCTGGCAAATTCTCTCCTCAACCAGTCAGCCCAGAAATGGTACCATGGTGGCCCTCGTGCTTTCCCACATCTCAGCCATTTTTTGTAACTAGCTTCTTTTTTACCCCATCATCAGCTGACAGTAATTTGAATGCACCCTCTTTTCTCCTGTTGGGTCTACGTGATCCCTAAGGTTGAAGTAACCAGAAGGAGATGAATTCCGTCAGCAAGATAAGATTCAATTAAAAAGTGCAAAATAGGGGTGCCTGGGTGGCTCAGTAGGTTAAGCACCTGACTCGATTTTGGCTCAGGTTATGGTCTCAGGGTTGTGAGATAGAGCCCCACCTTGGGTTCTGCACTGAGTGTGGAGTCTGCTTAAGATGCTCTCTCTCTCCATCTGCCCCTTCCCCGCCCCAGCTCATATTCTCTGTCTCTCAAAAAAAAAAAAAAAAAAAAAAGTGCAAAATAGGCAGACTTGCTCTAAAATACAGGGAATATTTTTTTTTAAAGGTGGAAAATGTGAGAAAGTGGAGTCAAGGAAGGTGGGGAAGGGGTGGGGGAAAGGAACATGAATACTACAAGTCTTGGCTCTCTCAGAACTGTAGGGATTCTGAAGTCTGAAAGCAACTGATGAAGGTGAAGGCTGTAACGCATGGTAGACACTTGTTGAATGCCAACTCAGTAGTCTGCTATTAGTCCCCTAGGGCTAAATGCCAGAGGCTGGGTGGTTTAAACAACAAAATGCCAGAGGCTAGGTGGTTTAAACAGTAGAAATTTATTTCTCACAGTTCTGGAGCCTAGAAGTTCAAGACCCAGGTGCCAGCAAAGCAGGTTTCATTCTGAGGTTTCGACCCTTGGCTGGTAGGCGGCCACCGTCTTGCTGTGTCTCAGAAAGCCTTTCCTGGGGCATGTGCTCTGCAGAGAGGGGGAAAGCAAGCTCCCTGGGGTCCCTTCTATGAGGACACCCATCCTGTGGGCTCAGGGCCTCACCTTTGTGGCCTCCTTTAACCTTGCTTCCTTCCTTAGAGGGCCCATCTCCCAATACCTCGACACTGGAGTTAGGGCTTCAACGTATGGATCTTGGCTCGCAAACATCCAGCCTAGAACACCTCGGCTTGTGTGCTGCTGCTTTCTTAGGAGTACAACCGCAGGGGACAGGAACAAGGTCAAGGAGTGGGGCTAGGGAAAGGGGACAGCCATTAGGAGGGCCAGTGTGTCCAAGCTGGCCACTGCCCCATACCAGACTTAATCCCAGGGACCATCTTCTGAGACGCTGAACAATGGCTTCCCAGGACACACTGTGGGGGAGGAGGAAGAGGGAAGAAAATGTCTACCGGGTCTGTGCCTGTGTGAGGTCGGCAGGAGCCCACGCAGAGCTGATGGCTGCGGTCACAGCTGGGCCCGAGACCCCGAGACAAGAAGCCATAGATCAGAAGGGGCAGGTGGGAGGAATTCGGTGTGCTACCATGGGAAGTGCTTTAGGTACAATAACTCTGCGCTTCCTAATAACCCACTGAGCAGACACGGCCCCTATGCCCCTTTGAGCGAAAAGCGTAAGCTGACTGAAGCCAGGCGCTTGAACAGCGCCACCGAGACCTCCTGCGCCTCTGCTAATTCGATCAGAAATGCTTTCCCCTGGTTTCAGAATCAGGATCACCGCGTCGCTGGCCCCACCCCTTCTCCAGCATCGCCCTAGAAACTAGACAGGAAAGGGTGGCTCTTTCAGTCACGTGGCTGCTCCCTGGACCAATCGCTGGAGCTGGAGCTGGAGGCCGGCACGGGGATTGGCTACTCTCAGCTAGGTGTAGGCCCTGCTATGCCAGGGATCAGGACGTGCTCACCGAGCAAGGTTGCAGACCAGGAAGGACGCGCAGTGACCGGTGCAGGGAGCCTGTGGTGTTCAGCATCACCTAGATAGTGAGGGCTTAAGGTGGGTCTTTCCGTGAAACCTCACTCCTGCAAACGAGGAGTAGCCATACACTGAGAACACCAGGTACCTTGTTTGCATGTGCACCCAAGGCCAGCCCTGTCTAGCTTGTCCTGAAGGACATTATAGGGGAAATGTTTGGCACCATTTCACCTTCGTCCCCCACACATAAGCGACGTGAAGTTTTGTCAGTTCCGCCTCTTGAATGTCTTAAACACTCCCTTTCCTTCCTGCTGCCATCGTGACGCCATCCCTTGTCCCTTGGCCATTTGCAATCACCAGCTGCTTTCCCTGCCTCTCTCTTGTCCACCTTACGTACGCTGGTACCAGAGTTGGGGTTTATCATCGTAAAACAAATCGGAATAAACTGTTCTTATGCTTGGGGATCTTTGACGACCCACTCTTTCTTCTGTATTCGGTATCAACTCTGTGAAACTTTCCCAGTAGAGAAAAATGAAAGAATTTGACTTTGCTTCTTGAATATCTCCCCTAGCACTTTGTAGTATAAATACTCTTCTATTTATATAACCACTTTTAGGTAGTGACCATATTTGTGCGTGTGTATACGCGTGTGTGTACATATTCGTTTCCTCCACCAGATAGACGCTTATTCAAATGGGTAGTGTTTTTTTATTTGTTATTATAGCCATGATGCTTGTCATATAATAAGGGCTCAGTAACTGTTTGCCGAATAAATACTTAATGTTTAGTCTTTGGTCTTACTCCCTCGTTTCTGGAAAGGGTAAAGAATAACAGAGAATGGAATGGACAGGAAAAGAAAAAATTCTAAAATTCCAGGACACAATATTACTGAAATTGGGGCTGTGGACCACACCGATGTTGGGAAAGGTGCTTAAGGATTGATCCAAGATTGCAACGACAGAAGTAGATTAAGTCATGTGGCAACAGTCCTTCACATTCTTGACAAAGCTCAGTGGAAAACCCCCAGAAGGTTTTGTGGTTGATTGTTTCACTATTTGCAACCGCTCACTGCTTCTTTCTATAACAGAGGATTAGACATTCCTGTTGGTTGCATGTGACTTCACGGGAGCGCCCCATAAGCAGGGACGCGCTGTCCTCCACACCCTGCTAAGTCGGGTGGGGCCACTGTCGTAGGAGCACACGTGACTTACACCACGAGAGCAGGAGCTTTAAATGTGACTGCCTGCTTCATCACAAACTTCTGTCTCTGCTCTCCACCACAGGATAGCACGTTCCACATCAGAGCTGCTCCTATAGCTGAGACCCCAGGTTGAGAAAACAGGGGGAACAGACTTGCCACCGACCCACAGCCCAGGAATGGAGCCACAGCCTGGAGCTGACTGTACAGACCCACATGGAGTATGAAGAAAGGCATAAAAATGGATTCTGTCGTAAGACACTGAGATTTTTTATTGTAGCTATTTGCTATTGCAACTAAGCTGACTATATACAGAAGTCAATCAAAATGCTTAAATCGAAACATATGCTTGAATATAAGCCATTAGGTTAAATCCTAATAGAAGTAGCAGGGAATTTATTGACAAGGAAAGCATTCTTTTTGATTATTGGTGGGAGTAGAATCTCCAATTCCATAAATAAATGAGCATATGTTCGTACCCCATGTAGTAGGGTATATTATTATTCCTAATTATTTGGTGCCTTTCCTATAAAGGATTAGATTTCCACACAACACTGACATCAGAGGTGGCCAGGGGACTGCTTTGACCAGTAAAGCGTGAGTGGGACTGACGTACCCCCTTCTAAGTGGAAACTTCAGTGAGGATAATTTGAACAGAGAAGGTTATCAGAAAGTGGAGACAGAGCAAGAGATCTAAATTGCTAAGTAATATGGACTCCCCTTTGTTGAACTTTTATTTATTTATTTATTTCACTTATTTGAGAGATAGAGCGCACATGCATGAGCAGTGGGGAGGGGCAGAGGTCAGAGGGAGAAGCAGACTCCCCGCTGAGCGAGGAGCCCCATGTGAGACTCCATCCTCCTACTTCAGGATCATGACCAGAGCCGAAGACAGATACTTAACCAACTGAGCCACCCTGGCGCCCTTGTTGAACTTCGAAAGGAGAGGTGCCACTGGAAGTCAGTCTGGCTGGTCGTCCAGCAGCCTCGCTGGTAGCATTTCTTTTACAAATTCTTGTCTTAGCTGTACGTGTGCAGAAACATCTTAGTGTGACAGACTGATCAGCCACATGGAGAAAAGGGCTAGTGCTGATACAGTCCACAGGGGGCCACGTTTAAGATCGCTGGTGTCTTCATCTATAAAGCACAATACCCTTTCTGCCCCTCAGCACAGAGTACACACTCATCTCTAATAAGGGCACAGAGTACGCACTCGTCTCTGACAAGGTATCTGGAAATCCAAAGATGCAATCTCTGGGTAAATGTGAGAAGACGAGGCAAACAGCACCTAGTATGTTTAAAGAAAATCACTTGGTGTTCTGTATTAGCCGGAGTCCCAGATATTTCTGCTCTATAGAGCTCAAGCTGCTCCCACTTGGGCTTCCAAGATTCCCTTTCTTTCTGCGCTACAGGGTTGAACATTATACCTTCTCCCTGACACTTCTCTGAGGCATGTTTATAACATTCGTTGCTTCTCTATTATGCATTTGCTCTTCTAGACTCTGGGGAGGGGTTCTGTTTCCCAATTCAGAGACAGAGTAAAGAAAGCCTGGATGTTGGAGGCAGAGAGACACGGGTTCCGATCTAGCCTCCCCCACTTATTAGCTGTGTGCTTCCTGGCCACACTGAGCCTGCGTCTTCAACCATAAAAAATTGCAACAAATGTAAGGTTTCCTTGCTTTCTATTTCTATGAAAATGTCATGCAAAATCATCTCCCAGTGATGATCATGGTAACAACGCTAACCCTTCCCGAGCCCTGCTATCTCACTCATGCCATGCTAGACGTTTTAGTCTTTGGTTAGCTGTGCTCTGTTGAACTCGGAGTTACCGTTTAATTCTTTCTTTCTTTTCTTCTCCATTCGGCTGTTCTAAGCCCCAGTTTTCTATAAAGTTAGAGGTTTTTTGTTGCTCAAATAGCTCTTAATGCTGATTGATGAAAACCTTCATATCCTGTTCCTATCTCGTAATTACTAAACCTCTTCTGTCCACAACTGGATTCTTTCCAGAGCACCCTTTCTAGGATCTCAGCTCTGATCAAGAGTTTACAACAGTCCCTGAGTATATATCAGATTGAGAGATTAAGTCCAGACCCCCCAGATCCACTGTCATATCCTGAACATTTTCAGCTCCCAGCCTGCCCACTTGCCAGAGTAAACATAACCTCATCTCTCTATTGATTTCCTTTATGTAAACTTTCTTTATGCTCTTCCTCGACCTACAACAAAGATTCTTTCCTTATTTCCCTTCTTTGAAATCTGACACTGTCTTTAAAGTCAAATTTGAAGTCCACAGAACCTTCCAAGGCTAACCAAACATCAACCTATATATTTAATATTTGTTTTGCTTTGACAGACTTTTCCCCCACCCCAGGGAGATAGGTTACCACTCTTCAGTCGCTGCACATTATAATTCCTCAAAGAGAAGGAAATTATATTCTATTACTTTAAAGTTTTCTTCATCCCTGAGCCTAATTAGAACTTGAGGAAACAGTAGGCATTTAAGAAGTGCAGAAATAAATCACTAGTGTAATGATCCATAAGCCATCGAACCATCTACCACAAAAACTTCTTGAATATCAAAAGATTGCAACTCAGATTTGTGAATAAACTTTTGCAAAACTGACATATGCTCCATGGGGGGAGTTAATTTTGTTTTTAAAACGCATGCATTTTAAAAAGTCAGCCTACTTTAGAAGATACCAAAAATTTACAATCAAGCCACATAAAGAATGATGAAAACATAGATAATTTAATAAGAATCATGTAGTGAAGGAGGGAGCTAATCGTAGTTTAGTCTCCAGCCTGCTGAAGGGTTACGTTCCTGAATGTGACCTTTTTGTCTTTTGGAGCCTAACGTAATTATTACGGATATGAATAAGAGAATGACGTCCAACCAAGATGCTTTTCACCCAGTACCATTGTTCTTCATAGTTCTTCATAGCTTTGCAAAACATGTGTAATCAATTATATGGGTAAATAAGTGATGTAGCTTATTTTTAAATATATATAAGACAGTATCTCATACATACCTTCTTCTGTGTGCTGAATTGTATAAATAGAGGGGATGGCCACTAACAACCTTTCCTAAGAGATCCTGAAAACAAAACAGCTGTGGACTGGAACCATCCTAGCGCTTACTGTGGAACAAAGGCAATGGCATGAATATCATATTCATAGCTCACACACTTCTGTGATTTTAGTCTGATGGTTACAGACATAGATACATACAGACATACGTGGTCTGAATACTTCTAACCTAAGAGATTCCTGGGCCTGTGGCTGGGCTAAGGAAGATGTCATTCGAGCCCAACTTTAGCTCTGAGCTTCACAGTGGCCAAGGAGGGATGAAGATTTGTGTGTCTTTTATTATTTGACATTGAAATAAAAGCACCATTTCTTTAGGAGATGAACTTCTTTTCTGTATCAAACTGCGAGAAAATCTGGCTCTGGGACCCTGAGCAGTTAAGGCAGGGTCTTTGATGAAAATTTCAAAACGAGATGGCCTCTCTCGTCAGAGACAAGAACATAATGTGCCGAGATAATTCTGAGAAATCTTCTGACAGGGCATTCAAGTGCTTTAATCCATATAACCTCCTGATATAGCCATATTAAGAGGAAGTCATTAAGAGGGACTTAGTGGGTTATTTGGTTTGGTTTTTTTAAAGCTGTGAAGGGTAGAAAGTAGTTGAAAATGGAGTTTTTGGGAAGTCAGGTTAGCAGAGCCGTGACCTACCTTATCACTTTTCCGAATTTTCTTTCCCTTTTTTCTATTTTGGTTTATGTGCAGATTAAAAAGTCAATTATTTATGTCATTTTGTTGCTATAAATAAGTTAAAAATTTTCAAATTCCAAACACTTCTGTGGTGTTTGCTGCCCAGTGTGGGTTAGGTGTCTATTCTGACGTATTTGGCCCCTGGGGCACTTGGAGGGGAGCCTGTCTACACAGGGTCAGCCCAGCGGGGCGCTGGAAGATGAGCCTTGGTTTGGGCCACGCTGTTTCTGTAACTTGTGTTCTTCCTTCGAAGGCTTCACTGTCCCAGCGGACTCGCCATCTTGTTGCCTCTGTGTCTCCCAATGTGGACCCCAGGCACGGGCCACTCCACTTTTGAACTCTTGCCCAACCTTGGCCAAAATAATCTCTCTTTGGCTCCCCAGGGCATTCACTCCTTCATTTGATGATAGTTACTTCAGCACGTTTGCTGTGCTGGATCCGCCGCTAGGTGCTGAGCAGCAGAGATGAACGAAGCAAGAGTCTCTCCCTAATGCCTTCGCTTTAGCGTGAGAAGATACAATGAGCCTCTACATAGAAAAGATGGTTATTGTCAGTCCTAAGTCCCAGGAAGAAACCGTTCAGTGGTTCTAAGAAGAACTTGCATATGTTAAGGAAGAATAAGAAGAAAAAATTATAGAAAGCACAAACAAGTTATTTACGTGGGAAATTTTACAAAGCGTAACATTTATTATTTTAAAAGGACCATTCTGGGGCACCCAAGCGACTCAGTCTGTTAAGCGTCCAGCTTCAGCTGAGGTCATGATCTCAGGGTCCTGGGATCGAGCCCCACATCAGGCTTCTGGCTCAGCGGGGCGTCTGCTTGTCCCTCTCTCTCTGTCCTTCTGTCCCTCTCTCCCACTGCCACTCTCCCTCTCTCTTTCACAAATAAATAAATCTTTTAAAAAATATAAAATGACCATCCTCTAGCTTCAAAGAGTTGGTACTTTGCCACCGACCTGTCTTTCTAATATTTGGTCTCAGCTGCCTTGTTGGTTTAACCCTCAAAAGTTGTTTTAGTGTTTGTTTTGTCTCCTAGACTCAACATTTTTCTCTTTCAAACATCACTGCCAAGAAGCCCTTGATTTCAAAGAAGTTAATGACCCAGTAAATTACCCAATGCCTTCGAAATCTCCACCAATCACTGCTACAGTTTCAGAATACCCAAGTGGAAAGTGTTACGTGGGGCATGTCACCACCAAGGACTCACAAATGAGAGGAATGGCTAATAAGGGAAAAAGAAAAACTTCCAAGGAACTGGCATAGAGATGTGCAAATCTCTTTGATGACTCTTGGGCTGGTGAAAGACTCAAATAATACAATAAAAGATGTATTTGTTTACTAATCTAAACAATATGTCACTTTAAGGGGCGCCTGGGTGGCTCAGTGGGTCAAGAACTCTGCTTTTGGCTCAGGTCATGATCTCAGGGTCCTGGGATCGAGCCCCACATCAGGCTCTCTGATCAGCAGGAAGCCTGCTTCCTCCTCTCTCTCTCTCTCTCTGCCTGCCACTCTGCCTGCCGCCTTGTGATCTCTGTCAAATAAATAAAATCTAAAAAAAAAAAAAGGTCACTTTAATGGGGGGGAGTTCCTTAGTAGAGAGGGCCAGAAAACAGTGGTCAGAAAGGCTGGTTTTGGCAGTGCTGTCTGTGGACAAGATACAGAGTCTTGACCTGGCAGTTGTACCAATCAGTTATAAAAATGAAGGA
Organism: Neogale vison; assembly: GCF_020171115.1. NCBI lineage: Eukaryota > Metazoa > Chordata > Mammalia > Carnivora > Mustelidae > Neogale > Neogale vison. Next base: position 198,217,590 of record NC_058101.1, on the reverse strand, counting down.
ACCGGGGCACCTGGGTGGCTCAGTGGGTTAAGCCTCTGCCTTTGACTCGGGTCATGATCTCGGGGTCCTGGGATCCAGCCTCACATTGGGCTCTCTGCTCAGCAGGGAGCCTGCTTCCCCCTCTCTCTCTGCCTGCCTTTCTGCCTACTTGTGATCTCTTTCTCTGTCAAATAAATAAAATCTTGAAAAAAAAAATGAAGGAACCAGGAATTAAACCCTGACATTATTAAACACCGGAATCAAACTTTCCCTGCCTCAGAATCTATGCTCATCAAAAAATACTCTGTGATTTATTTTCCCAGATCCACAGAGGAAATAAGATCTACGTGTACTCTGGGCCCACTTGTCAGTTATATTTCTTATTGAAATGAGTACATTGGAATTTTGGTTAATATAATTTAATGCCTTATCAGTTTCCTACCCCTCACCCCCCAAGTCTTATCAAATTTGGAACACTGACCAAATCTAGGGTCTAAGTTCCAAAGAGCGCTGGGCTGCAATGGAAATTCATTTGATCATTCCTTCATTCAACTGAATATTTTTGAAAGCTTCTTATAGCCCAAGCACTGTGTTTAGGAATATAGCTTGAGAAAAAAATAGACGTGATCCTGACAGTCAGAGAGCTTTTAAGCCAATAGGGACAGTAAAATATGACAAGGATTTCTTGGCCATCAGTGTTTAGAAAAAGAAAACTTTTGAGTCTAGAAGAAATGGTTGGGTTCAGGGGGGCTTTCTGGAGGACACAGGATCTAAACAGAGACCGGAACCAGGAGTTTGGGCAGCGCACAGGGCAGGAAGGGGAAGAAGACAGCCAAAGAAGTGAGGGACCAGGGGGAGAGGCAGGACGAGTTGAGGGCAACAGAGAGAAGTTCAGTTGGGCTGGCATTTTAAATGCTAGGAGGCTAAGCAGCAGGCAGACAAAGGGCCTCGTGTTCAAGGTTTAAGGAGTCTGGTCTTGACCCGTAAGGCAACAGGGACCCACTGCGTACCTTAGCTGTGAACTAGCATAAGCAGACTCACGTTTTGGAAAAACCTCTGGCCATGTAGCAAGTGAATTAGGGAAGAGCGAAGGGTGAGAGTTGACCAACCGAGTCAGGGAAGCCAATCTGAAGTCAACTGTTGTCACTTGTGCAAGAAATGATGGTCGTCCAAGGTTGGAAACAGTGACACGGAAGGAGAGGCACATAGATTTGGAAGACATTTGGGAGGTAGAGCTGAGCGGGCTGGTGGATGGACTAGCTGGTGGGTGGGGAAGGAAATGGCAGAGCTGAGTCTGGGCAAGCTGCTGGCCTGGGCCACTGAGTGGACAGAAGGGAACCCCCTGGGCTGGATGCTGGTCTGTTGTTTGGACTTTCCTTGAGCAAATACACAAGGACACAGATGTGCACATATGAAGAGAAGGGTCATCTCCCAGTAGAGAACACAGAGAGAGGGACAAAGCTCAAGATGGAAATGACCAGCCCATCATAAGACTTGCCTCACCAAAAACAGGAAAGCTGCTGATATGATACTGTTCAGAATGGAAGCACCTGGAAAAAGAGTATTTGCCGCTTCTCTCCCCTGGACTCCAGGAGATAGGAACTTCCTGAAAGTGAGAGGCCAGATGATAAAATCAATGTTGGTACATGGAAGATTTTTCTTCAATTTCTTAGACCTAATATCTTAAGGTCTTCATTCATACTTTAAGATCTTCATTAATTTAAGATATTGGTAAATGTAACATATTTGAGAAATTAAAGATCTTCAATACACCTTTGTTCCTTTATACTCCTGTTCCTCCCAGAACGTTTGCCTTCAGCATTCACTGTCTTCTCTCCTTGAGGATTTCGTTGCCTTCCTCACCATCTCAGCCTTTGGCTGGCCTCCTACTGCCCTTTACCATGTGTCTCATACAGTCCTTTCCAAGGGGACATATTTGCTTGGCTTTTGGAAACTCAAATCCCCAGGTTTACTTAGTTTACTCATCTTGGTTTTGCATACTGTTTCCTTAATTGCATCTTAATAACTTTCTTTACTCCTCATGGCTTAATGAATTCTGCACATCTTTCGCCACCCCTCCCCACTGAGCCCATCTTGCAAGGCTGTGGTTTTCAGGCTATGGTTTTATCTGTGTCCCCTCCCCAGCATTCCAAATACTAATTCTGAGATTAGTATCTCCGCAGGCTTCAAGGATTAGCTTTTCAGCCACTCTGGTATATGTAGTTTTAAGTGTCAAGAAACAAAAATAATAATTAGATTCCATTTCTTTAACTCTTCCTCGTGGATGGCTCTGAAATTTCCTGATTTCCTCAAACCTTTCAGCCCCACACCTCCTTTCTTCCCCTCAGCTTTAAGTAAATTGAAGTCATCTGCCAAGACGTCTCTCAACTTGCTCTGAATTAACAACCTGGCACCGAATGGAGTCTCTCGTGCTTTCTGTTGCCTAGGAGGTGTGCTTCCTTCCTGACCTGCGGACCCCACCCCTACCCCTTCTCCAATGATCCCTTTGCTCTTCTGTGGCTTCTACGTCCCGCTTTCAACTGGATTCTTTCCATGACATGCTTGCCCATCTTACAGCACAACCAGACAAAAAACTACACCTTGACCAACGCTCCCTCCAACAACCACCATGTTTCTCTTCTCCCCTTTATAACCAAATTTTGATACGTGTGCATAGATTTATGCATTCTCTTTCCTCATCTCTCATTGTGCAGCCTGCCCCCAGCACATCTGGGGAGGTCTCCAGTGCCCTTGGGATCATTCCATGCTTGTTTTACCTGATCGTTGAGCACAGTAGCAATTAATTTCCTTCTTGAAACTTTCATCCTTTGGCCTCTAAATATCAGGATTCTTTAGTGCTTTGTCCTAAACTCTGTTCCTCTTCTATACCCTCCTTGGTAAACCTCTGCTCTGCCCACAGCTCGTCACTATCTGTACTAATGGCTCCGAGGTTGACATCCCCAAACTTCTCCTCTCCATTCTAGATCTTCCCTACTTGACTTCTTCACTTGAATGTCTCAAAAATTTCACAAGCTCAACATGTCCAAGACTGAATGTATTGTCTTCTTGCTCAAAGCTGGCCCTGTTCCATTGTTCCTTGGCTCACTGACTGGAGCCACCATGCCAGTACACAAGTGGGAACCAAGGTATCAACCCCAGTCTATTGCTTTTCCTCATCTTCCAAATTTAACACAATTCTGCTGACTTAACCTCCTAAGTAGGTTTTGATTTTTCCTCCACTTTCACATGCTAAACAAATTTTTTTTAAGATTTTATTTATTTATTTGAGATAGAGAGAGAGAGAGAGCATAGGCCAGGGGACAGAGGGAGAGGGAGAAGCAGATTCCCCACTGAGCAGGGAGCCCCACTCGGGGCTTGATCCCAGAACCCTGGGATCATGACCTGAGCTGAAGGTAGACACCAAACCAACTGAACCGCTCAAGCACCCTTAGTCTAAACTAATTCTAGGGACTTCAGTGAAACCAGGGTAGTGTAAAGGTTTTCTGAGGTCTCCTTCTCTGGAAACTATGCTGCTACCCTCATATTTAGCCAGTACAAGTACCAACAGTCAGGGGTTTCCACAGCATCTAATAATGAGCCACGGGATAACAGTAAAATAAGTGCCTAATGACTTTACATTATAAGCAAAATGAATATTTATAAAACTACAATACCTAATTCTGGCATTATTCATTGGTTAGGTTTTACTTGAATTGTATTCTGAATAAGGCTGACATTTCAAGAAGTCATTGTGTAATCGACAGCAGTTAATTATGTAGTGGCAGAGATGAGGACGGTAAAAGATTAAAAGATTAAAATAGACTGAAAATTGTACACAGAGCAGGTTGTTAAAAAGGGAATGCACCAATAAACCAAGCATGAATGCACAATCCTATCTTACTTATTTTAATTTAAAGCTAAGAGAAAAGTAAACAGTAGACCTAATACAAAGGGGGAAAACGTAATGCAAAGCAGGTCCTCAAATGAAGAAATATGTTTTATCAAAGGGGTCTCATCAAGCAATGCAGTCACAAAACCCAAGTAACACATAACGTTGAATACTCTTTTCATAGCTTAAAGGGCTCTCTTGGAGAGAGGTCATCAAGTGAGTAGGAGTGGTTTTAACATGAAAAAAACTCTCTCCCAGCAGTAAGGCCTGGGCAGCCAAAAACCCTTCCTTATCACAATGAATGCCCAACCATGAGTAACCATGACAACAGCCTGTACAATGGTTAGCACTATGCCTATTAGGAAAAGATAGAGTTCAAGGTCAAACTCTACATTTGTGAAGAAGCCATACACTGTTTCTCTGAACAAACTTGTCGTTGAACAGTAGCCATGGTTTGAGGCTCCCTGAACTTTGAGTGTTGGTCAAATAGCCCTGCTGGCTTCCCACCTGTGGGTCCTGTCGGGACTTCCTGTTTCTGTCCTTTCTATCCTGGACCATTGGGGTGCCTCCATTTCCTGGGAAGCCCTCTGTTGGGGCCAGCGTTGGGATGGCGGCCATGAAATCCACTCACTTAATCTCTGCATCATTGAGCCCATTGTGCCTGGTGGCTCCTGGTGTGGACCTCAGCTGGAAACAAGGCTTTGATTGGATCCCCTATCCCCAGAGCTGGGATCATACCTACTAGGCACTGAGGAGGAGTGACACCCTGGGATCCTTCCAGTTCATCTTCTATATCCGTGGTCCCTAAATGTGTTGGACTGCACAGCCCTCTCAGTAAGCATTTGTGGGCATGTACCGCCAGTATAAAGATGAAGTGTGAGAGACTATGGACTCTGAAAAACAGTCTGAGGGGTTTGAAGTGGCGGGGGGGTGGGAGGTTGGGGTACCAGGTGGTGGGTATTATAGAGGGCACGGCTTGCATGGAGCACTGGGTGTGGTGAAAAAAAAATGAATACTGTTTTTCTGAAAATAAATAAATTGGGGAAAAAAAAAAAAAAAGATGAAGTGCACATTCCCTGACATGGGTTTGAAAACCAGACCGGCTCTGAGCTCACCATTTTACCATTCCGTAATTTAGAATCCTAGTACTTGCCTTCTTGCTATCCCATACATCTCCCTTTGGGGACTTTGCACACGCTTTCTTTCTCTGTTGAAATCCTTTCTCCCCGTACAGCCATCCCCACTGCGATTTCCAGAAATTTCCAGGGATCCGTGCCTTTATGTAATTCCCACCTCATCAGGATTTGGAACCCGTCGCTGCATCTTCAGCGTGACAGGTTTTATTCGACCTACATTGTAGGCTGTTGCATTTATGACCTTGCTAGTGAGCTTGGTAAAGGTTGAGATAGGTTTTTAACTAAAAGGTATGGGGTTAGCCAGGTAAAATCGGTGCAGAATCTCTTAGTTGGAGGTGCTGCTTCACACCAGCTCAGGGCTGATGTTGAAAGATGACTCCATCCTCATTCTTCACCAAACAAGTACTAGCTCCGGCCCCTAAATTGAGGGGAAAACAAGATGTTCCTCTTCCTCTTCTCTTTGCCTTTTTCATTTCCATTGTGTTGGACCACACTGTGGCTAGCAGCAGAGTTTCTTAGATTTTGTGATTCATGGTTAGAAATTCATTTTATAGGAGACTTAGTGCACATATACAGACACACAGAGGCCTAAGTATGCACTTAAATATGCACACGTATTATTTATTCACCACTTCCTCAAGGATACCTATTTCCCGCATTTACAATTGAAATTAACCCCCCACCTTGAACCTCCTATGCCACTCCACTTTTCCTTTTTCTATCGAACCTTGGGACATACTAAATAATTGCTTTTATTATGTTTATTTTTATGGTCTGACTCTTTCCACTAGACTGTATGCTCCTAGAACACAGGATCTTTCTTTTGTTCACTTATGGACCGCAAATGTCCAAAATGGTGCCCGATACACTGTAGGTCTTTGATAAATATTTAGGTGAGTGAAGAAAGAATTGAAAGAAATATTTCATGAATCTTATCCTGACATGTGAAATACATGTATGTATTTTCTTATCTCATCTATTTTTAAAAAACTGGCCAAGATCCCCCAATGGGTCAAAAGTTGAAGTTTTGAAACTGTTAGAAGAGTTGTGTCAGGAGACCCTCATATGGCTGGAGGGAAATTTTTTTCTTTTTCTTTCCTTTTCTTTCTTTTTTTTTTTTTTTAAATTAATGTATAATCTATTATTTGTCTTAGGGGTACAGGTGTGTGATTCATCAGTCTTATGTATCACAGTGAACTTTTGCGGCAGGAACCACTTGGAGGAGATGCTGCAGAACTTCTCAGGAGAGGGTGGGTATGTGAGAGAGTCAGGAGCAGCCCCCGAAGAGGAGTAGAGCCAACACATGTTGTATTGGTTTCAAAATATATCCTTCGAGGGGCACCTGGGTGGCTCAGTGGGTTAGAGCCTCTGCCTTCAGTTCAGGTCATGATCTCAGGGTCCTGGGATTGAGCCCTGCTCCCACCCCGTCCCCCCACTACCTGCCTCTCTGCCTACTTGTGATCTTTCTGTCAAATAAAGAAATAAAATTAAAAAAAATATATATATATCCTTTGATTCTTTAATACTTCTTCTTCCTTCAAGAGGTGGAGTCTAATTTTCCTCTCCTTGAGTGTGGAATGGGGCCAGACTTAATGACTCATTTCTCATGAATAGAGTGTGGTAAAACTGACCATGTGGGGTTTCCAAGAGTAGATTTAAAAAGGCATTGTGGTTTTCTCCTTGCTGTCTTTTGGATCCCTGGGTATGGGGGAAGCCAACAGCCACGTCATGGAAGCACCCAAGCTTCCTGAAGGAGAGTGGCATTAGTCTGTGTAGTCTTCATAGCTGTAATCTTCCTAGGCTGTGGTCATCAGAGTGTTATTGCTAGAAGCTTGGGTAGATTGAATTTAATTGGCACACATACTTTCTTGACTTCAGGTTGGAATTGTGGGGTCTTTCCATATTCTCAGGCACTGGTCTGACGTGGTGCCCCAGTCTTCCTGCAAGAGAGGTGAATGTTTTTCCTCCATCTCAGTGAACAGGAATCCAGGCACACAACGCAGCATGTAAAACAAGATCGTTGGAAACTAATGGTGTACACATACGTGGTACATAAGTGGTGGGGGGTGGGCAACAGGAGAAAGAAAGGTTTGTGAATTTAATATAACTAAAAGAGATGAACCGACTTCTATGAGGGTACATCTGCATATTGTAACTTTCCAGGTAGAGCTTGGTTCTTACCCAGAGTGTGGGATTTGTAACATTATTATTATTATTATTATTATCATCATCATTAAGTAATCTCCACACCCAGCATGGAGCCCAGTGTGGGACTGGAACTCATGATCCTGAGATCAAGACCTGAGCTGAGATCAAGAGTCCCACGTGCAACCAACTGAGCAACCCAGGAGCCCCTTGTAATGTTATTAAACTGTGCAACTTGGGGAATTGTTTTGGTTTGGTTCTCTTTTAAAAATTGTCAGGCTGCGACCTGGGAGACCACAGAAGGAGCTATGCAAGCGATGGTGGGTGTTGCTTGGGGAGGGAGACTAAAGCACCATGTGGTCGGGGTTGTGACAAGTAGAGGGCTGCTCAAATGGCTCCATGTGCACCAACATGACCCTATCTGGGGAGGAGTGGCAGCCATGGAGGTCAAAGCACCCCCCCAGGCCAGCCGGGACTAGTGAACCACAGCCTCAATGGACAAAGAAGAAAAAATCACCCCCAGGATATCAACATGAAGACCTTGGAGATGAGAGCTAAATCTCTCACCCTTCCCACCAGAAATTTCTCAGCCAGAACCAGGAGGACCCAAGGTCATTTCGGGGTCTTTGGAAAAAGCATTGCCTCTTTTCACTCTCCCCAGATTCCTCTTTCATGATGGCCTTGTGTGAGCTGCCTAAGAGGCACATGTGGAGAGGCAGAGGGTGGAGGAGGAAGAGAAGGGGCTCCTTAGCCCTCAGCTCTAGTGTTCTCACTGAGATGTGTGTGAGGAGAGTAGGAATGGGGACAGGCCATAAAAAGGGGTCCGTGAGCATGGAAACAGGACAATTTGGGGACGGGACCCTGGGAGCTTACTTGAACAAAGACAACAAGAAGCCAGCGTCCGTGATGGTCCTATCCCGAGCGATACTCCAACTTCCCGTTTCTGACAAAAATGGGGATTCCCGTAGAGCTAGCAGAGGAGGTAAGGGTTCTAGTGTCAGCCTTGTCACTGCCTGTGTGTCCACGTGGTCAAGTCACTTTCTGCCAGGTTTGGCTCTGCTTCCTTTGCCGGACTATATTCTTAATAAAGTGAAGACCAAACCTTAAGGAAAACAAAACAATTGTCTAGTGATTACTAGTTCTTTTTCTGCTTATACATCACATATTTGCCATGACTCCCATTTCCAAGCCCGTATGAACATGTTTCATCATTCCTGAGGGCACTTGGACTCAAGGCGCAGTCCTCAGACCGAAGAGAAGAAACCTTTGCTTGCTTCTAGAGGCTGCCAATTCATCTCACTATCCACAAGACAAAGATATTCACTTTTATTTATGTAAAAATTTAATATCAAACATTTTCCTCTCCTAATTAAAATATTTCATTTGTGCTTGCGTACTGCTGAAGGCTCTCTAGTTAATATCCATACAGTTCCACCATCCATCCTCTAGAACTGCACTGTCCAATATGGTAGCCAGTAGCATCACGGGGCTGTTGAGCAGTTGTAATGTGGCTGGTCCAGACTGGGAGATGTGCCGAGAAGTATAAACACACATCAGATTTTGAAGATCCCTAGTATTAAAAAAAAAAAAAAAAAGTTAAATACCTCAGTATTCGGTTTTTTATATTGATTCCATGAAGCGGTGATAATATTTTGGATATATTGGATTAAATAAAAAATATTGTAAATTTACTTATTTCTTTTAATTTTTTCAAATGTGACTCCTAGAAAATTTTAAGTGACATTTGTGGCTCCCATGTATTTATGAGACTGCACTGATCTAGAAGGCTGGCTTAGAGTCACTTAGCACTAATTCTGCGCCCAGTTGCTTCAATTAGCACACTTGATCTCATCCGCACTTGTGTGAGTTCTTCCACGTGGCGTCACCAGCTCCCTTAAGCAGTGTCCAAGCAAGCAATAGGGTGTTAGTAGGGATTAGTAGGGCTGGCTTCTGATTACAGCCTACCCTGGCTTGGGAAGTCAGCTCCAAGGAGGTTATTGGACTTACTGCAAGTTATTTGCTCCCTACCAGGGGAACGGAATTAAATTCCAGGGCCTAAGCATGTCGGAGGTCAAGGCCATAGACTCTACTCAACTGAAATTATAACTCCTGTCTTGAGCAGAAAATTGTCCTTGTCTGAAGTAGCAGGAAAAAATAAATCACCTAAAAACATTTAATTTTCTGATTCCAGGGTTAAATTATATTTCCCTTGTCCCCATTTGGCTATGCAGTTGGTGTTGACTGGGATCTCAGTTACGACTTCTTTTTCCTGGCTAGATACCTGGGAGTTTCCCTATATGTTCCCTTCCATTTAATCAGAGGGAATTTTATTTTACTTCATTCTTTTGGTGACTTGTAGAGTCATGAGTTCCTATCTTCTTTGAATCTGTCTGTTAGCCTCAGACTATCTCCCAAAGCAATGCAAAAGAATGTATAAGGAAATTTATGCTATTCCCTCCGCATTCACTTTTTTCCCCTAACAAGCCATGTACTTTCAAATTCTAATCTATCTCTAGTTCCAAGGAAGAAAGCTTTATTTTTTTATTATTATTTAACTTATTTATTATGGAAATTTTCAAACATATGCAACAGAAAGGAGAATAATATAACGAGTCCACATCTATCCATCATGCAGTTTCAACAATTGTCAAAATAATCCCGATCTTATGTCATTTATCTCCCCCAAATATTTCTTTCCTTATCTTTTCTTGAGCATTTTGAAGCAGATCTCAGATAGCATGTCTCATAAACACTTCAGTGTGGATGTTTGAGTGATAATTATTAAGGACTTTTAAAAAACATAACCACTCTGACCTTTATCACTTGAGAAGATTAATAACCACTTCTTAGAGGGAAAAAATTCCATAACTAAGTGTGGTAACAGATGTTAATAGACTTAATGCGCCGATCACTTTGCAATATGTACAAGTATTGAGTTAATGTGTTGCACACCTGAAACTACATAAGGTTGTATGCTGATTATACCTCCATTAAAAACCTATTCCTTAACGTAATCTAATATCCAGAGCATATTTGAAATATCCCACTTTATCTTAAAAATGTCTTTCTTGCAGGTTATTTGTTTGAATCAGGATCCAAACAAGTATCACAAATCACCTTGGGTTGCCATGACTCTTAAATATTCTTTATTCTCGAACAATCCCTTTTCTACATGTGACCATATGTCAAAGAAAATGAGTCCATTGTCTGTAGACTTTCCCACATCTGTATTGCTGATTGTGTTCTTGTGGTATTCTTTCTTTCTTTCTTTCTTTTTCTTTCTTCCTTCCTTCCATCCTCCCTCCTCCTCCTCCTCTTTCTTTCTTTCTTCCTTTCTTTCTAACTGCCTATCTGTCTTTCTTGTAATTTGATAGACCTAGAGATCTAAATGATAAGCTTAGGTTCACTTTTAAGGTCAGGAATCTGTCCCATGCGGGGCTGTGTACTATCACATCACGTGATACCAAATGGCTCATTTATATATAAATTTATATATAATATATATATAAATATATATATAATTATATTATTATTATATAATATATTATATAATATATATATAATATATATATATATATATATGTCCCATGCGGGGCTGTGTACTATCACATCACGTGATACCAAATGGCTCATTTATATATAAATTTATATATATATATATAATTATATTATTATTATATAATATATTATATAATATATATATAATATATATAATATATATATTATATATTATATTATTATTATTATATTACAAAGTCTAGATTGATCAGTATGTGTCACACTGGTGGGCCGATGCCTCCATTACCAAGTTTCCTGCCAACATTTCATCTATTGGTTTTGGTCTTCATCAGAGAAAGATTATGTCATACTCAGGCTTTGAGGACAAACAGGGCCTCGAGTTGCGGCGCAAAGCTACTTGAAGAAGTATAAAGGTGGTTACCGGAACATTCTTCACTCAAACTCAGACAACATCCCTTTCTCCATCGCACTGTTCATTCATCCACCTCCAGAAGAGTATGCCTGGCAGAGAAGGCCACTTGCCTGTGAGAGTATCAGCGTTATTCCCGTGTAAGTCCTCTCCAGCGGTCTCAGGATTTTCAATAAGGACAACTATCGTAGTACATGTGTGTGTTGTTGGGTGTGCAGGTAAAATGGGAAAAGACTATCTTTTAGCCTGAAACAGGTCTTCTACTGTTTTGAGGGTTAAATATTCTTTATTTGATGAAGTGATATTTATTGCAGGTGATAACTGGCCAATACAAACTTAGCAACTGTATTTTCATGCTCTTTAAAATCAGAAACCTTCAGATAATTGGTTAAGATGATTCTCATCCCAGGAGGTATATGAGAACTTCAGGATATCATGAGCTTTCAATATTTCTCCAAGTGAAACATAGGTTAGGGGAAAAAAAGGATTGAGAAATGTTCATCTTAAAAGACGGTAGAATCAGCACAGAAAACATCAAGTCTATCAGATGACAAAGGTAACCATAATAGACAAAGTCCTCCTTTTTACTAACGGTCCACTTACTTTCAACAATCCATTAGAAACAGATGCAATCAGACACCGCCTCATACTTACTACGATGCCTATCATAAAAAAGACGTAGTAACAAGTGCTGGAAAAGATGGAGAAACTAGAGCCCTCCTACAACTACTGGAGGGAATGGAAAATGGCGCAGCCACCTGGACGCAGTCTGGCAAGTTCTCAAAGGATAAACAGAAAGTTACCTTATGACCCAGCAATTCCCCTGTAAGGTAAGGTAGTGCCCTCTTTTCCAGTTTCGGTTACCCAAAGTCCATAGTGGTCTAGAAGGACAGGATCCACCTTCTGACCAAGCGTCAGTATGTGACTATTACCCAGCACTAGGTCACAACGTTGACATCATTCACCTCTCTTCATCTTGTCACGCACCCATTTTGTCATCTCAGGTCATCGCGAGAAAAAGAAGGGTGAGTACAGGATAAGATATTTTGAAGGCATGCATGAGAGACTACCTTCACATAACTTTTATTACAGTATATTGCTGTAATTGTTCTATTTTATTATTAGTTGTGGTGAATCTCTTACTGTGCCAAATTTATAGAGTAAGTGTTATCATACGTATGTATGTGCAGGAAGAAAGAGCATATATAGGGTTTGGTGCTACCCATGGTTTCAGGCCTCCACTGGGGTCTTGGAATGGATCTTGGGTGGGAAAGGGGGGACTACTGTGTATACCCAAGAGACTCGTACAAATGTTCGTAGCAGCATTACAATAATAGCCCAAAAGTTTGAATAACCCGATGTCTGGTGATGGGATTAATAAAACATGGTATGTCCATATAGTAGAATCTTATTCAGGAACAAAAAGAAATAAAGTACTGACACATGAATGAACCTTGAAAACATTAGGCTCAGTGAAAGAAGTCCATCACAAAAGATCACATATTAAATTATTCCATTTAAGTGAAATGTTCAGAATAGTCAAATCCACTGACACACCAAGTAGATTCATGTCTGGAGCTGGGGGTGGGGGAGTCCTAGGGGATAGGGAATGGAGAATGATGGCTAATGTATGTGGGGTTTCTTTTGGGGTGATGAAATGTTCAAAAATTATTTAGTGATGGTTGTACAACTCTGTGTGTATTTGAAAAACCACTAAGTCATATACTTTAAATGGGTGAATTACAAGGATTATGAAATATATTTTAATTATTATAAAAAACAAAAACCAGCCTTTCGAATAAGGGTTGCTTTAAGAACATGAAACATCCCACTCACCTCCTCTATAGAATTTTAGGGAACTAGAGAATATCCAAGTCAGAATTGATTTTTTTTTTTTTTGGTCATCTGGTCTTTTTATCTCATTATTGTCCTTCTCATCTTCTTTATCCATTTCCCAAATTTTAATTAAAACTAACAAGACAGCCCATTTATTAACTAACAAGGAAAAATAAATCTACAAATGTACCTGGTATAAATAGATCCACCAAAAAGATTAAAAAATTAGATTAGAAGGTTGTTTAATGAGTCAAGGTTTAGAATAAATGGTGTTAGATCAACTCATTTCCTGAATTAAGAATAGAGAACATAAAATCTCCTAGGGCGTAGAACAATGAAGTTATATTTTTAATTTTATGACCAGTTAAAAAGAAAAAAAGAGTCAGAGGATGAGAAGGTGAGGCCGTGGACAGGAGGAACCAGAGAGACCCAGAGAAGTCTGGGGTCCTTTGAATCTTGGAGATCCAGTGTTCCTTGGGCTGAAAACATTCCTTAAAATATGCCCAAGTCAGGGTAGAAGGAACACAAATTTGTGAGGAACAGCTCTCTGGGATTTCTAGTTGGGGGTAGTATGTAAAGATGGGAGACTGTCTCACCAAATGACTCCATCTAGTGATTGATCACTGGGGACCATGAGCATTTTAAACTACAGAAGGTGAGAATTTGAAATACAGAATATCGAATACTAAGACCTATGTCATGAATTCAAAATGCAGAGGGATTGCATGGGTAAAAATAGACCTTAGGTCATTATTCAAAATACCTGCTGCTCCAGAGGGGAAAAGAAGCAGGCAGAAGGTTCCACGAAGGCCCTTCCTGATTTAGGCAGTGCTGGTGTTCCTGTGACGCTTGAGCGTCCTGAGGGGAAGTAGGAGGATGAGGCACAGAGTCATTCTAAAGCGAGAACAGAAGTCGTCCCAAAAGTGAACCAAAAACAAACAAACAAAAAAGAGGGGAAGATGTTGGCTCTTCCCTAATCTTTATTTTTTTCTTAAATATTTTATTTATTTATTTGACAGAGATCACAAGAAGGCAGAGAGGCAGGCAGAGAGAGAGGAGGAAGCAGGCTCCCCGCTGAGCAGAGAGCCCAATGCGGGGACCCTGAGATCATGACCTCAGCTGAAGGCAAAGGCTTAACCCTCTGAGCCACCCAGGCGCCTCACACCTTCCCTAATCTTGAGTGGTTCATCACATAGAGGGCTCTCACCTTATTTACCTCCAATCAGGAGTCAAACAGTTCTGGGGAAATGGAGATTCCTGAAGGACGTTTGGCGCTCCAGCTGCTTCAAATGCTGAAATTTCCATTAGAGAAACACAAGAAAAAAACTAGAACTATTGAGAAAGATATTCACTGGAAATATTCTTTTTTTTTTTTTTTACAGTGCTATTACCATACCATTGACTATATTCCCTATGCTGTTACTTTTATTCCCATAACTTATTCATTTCATAACTGGAAGCCTGTATCTCCCACTCCCCTTCACTCACTAGCAATATTCTTTAAAAAAAAATTTTTTTTTAAATTTATTTCAGAGAGAGAGAGAGAGCAAGCGGGAGAGGGGAGGGGCAGAAGGAGAGGCAGAGAGAAATAATCTGAGGCAGACTCCCCACTTAGTGTGGAGCCCGACACGGGGCTCGATCTCATGATCCTGAGATGACGACGTGAGCCAAAATCAAGGGTCAGAAACTCAACCGACCCAGCTACCCACACACCCCACTAGCAATATTCTTTATTTGTTACCTTTTAAGATTATGCTGAAAAGATGTAAAAGGATTTCATAATTAAAAGATGTAAAGATGTAATCAGGATTTCATAATTAAAGGCTTATGATGCTTTGTACATGCCCTAGAGGCTTCAATGATGTTAAATTTCAGCCCCCAAATTCCCACCCCTTTCTTATGGGCTCCATGAGCTCATTTGTTCAGATCTCTTCCTTTGTTTTGGCTGAAGGCACGTGCTGGGGAACCTCTTTCTCGTCTCTTCTGCAAGCTGGCGGGAGACCATTTTGTACAGCCTCTGAAAGGCCTCTGTCAAGTCACGGGAGACGCCATTTAAACTTAACACGCTGCAATGAATTCTCCCAAAAGATTGTGCCTGGCAGTTTAAACGGTGTTATGTAAGAAGGTGGTGCTCAGCTTGGTGTTGTATCAATTTACAGTTGAGTTCGCGTTATTTTCTCAGGAGCCATAAATCTCGTGGATCGCCAGCTTTCAGCTGGATTTCTAAGCTTGTTTCCAGGCACCCGGCCCACCATCCAAGCTTCGCCTTTCCCTGGGGCTCTAAAAGCTTTCCTCGGAACCCCGCTTCAGAATTGGACAACGTGTCGGGCCACAGCAGTTAAAGTTAGAGAGCAGGAGGAGAGCAGAGAAGCTAGCTATTTATAACCTTGCCCTTCTTAACTGTCCCGTTCAGGACTGCGAGCCTGGTCCTAACCCCAAGTTATTGATCTAAATGACCCAGTTCTGAAGTGAGAGTCTTCTACTTTTTAGGGTGACATTATAATCTGTAAGAAGTCTATAATGCTTTATGCATTATAATCTTTATGCATTATATGCATAAATATATGCATATAATACATTATAATGCTTTATGCATTATAATCTGTAAGAAGCCATGAATGCTTTAAACCCCAAATACTAAAAACTTCTCTGACTCTCCTGATATGACTCGCATATCGTACAATCCATCCATTTAAAATCTATGATTCAACGTGAACATCATAAGTTCACCAGGTTGTACGACCATCACCATAATCTGACTTTGGAATGTTCCCGTCCTTTTTTTTTTTTTTTCCTTTTTTAAAAGATTTTATTTATTTATTTGACAGAGATCACAAGTAGGCAGAGAGGCAGGCAGAGTGAGATGGGGAAGCAGGTTCCCCACTAAGCAGAGACCCTGATGTGGGGCTCAATTGGGATCATGACCTGTGCCGAAGGCAGAGGCTTTAACCCACTGAGCCACCCAGGCACCCCTGTTTCTGTCCTTTTTAAAGGGAAGCTTGTACTCATTTGATGTTTCTCCCTGTTCCCTCCCTCAACCCACCCCCACTCCCAGACTCAAGGCCCCAGTGACCATAAATCTATTTTCTGTCTATACAGATTTGCCCATTTTGGACATTTCATAGAAATGGAATCACACAATCTGTGATCCCTTGTGACTGACTTCTTGCCCTGAACATGATGTTTTCAAGGTTTTACCCACCTTGTAGCACAAATCAGTATTTCATTCATCTTTATGGCCAAATAGATACCATTTCGTTGTGTGAATAGACACATTTTGTTTATGCATTCGCCAGCTGGCGGACCCACAATACAGGTCATTTCTAGACGATAAAGGTCACGGCTCCTACATATCGGTGGGAATTTATCCTGGTTGTCTGCTCCACGTGTTCTGCAAGAATTTCTAAATTCTAGTGGCAGCGCAATTTACCTGGAAGCCTGGCTATGAATTATGACTCAGAGGACGAATTATAGAATGGGCAGTGTTTTATTCAGACCTTTCTGGATTAGTAAAGCCTTCTGTCTGACGTTTGCACACCACACTTCTGACAGTCTCCGGTCTGACTTTCTACACTGGGTGAATTTGTCCTACAGAGCACCGCCATGGTGTTGACAAGCGTGTTGGTGATTCTTCAGCGAAGTCTGAGCAATTTTTAACCTGGTGGGGCCTCAGTGTTCTAAGTTGCCAGAAACTTCGAGAGTATGCCCAACAAAATCCATTCTCTAGACTCAGGTCATTTGGACGGCTGCGCAGCTGTGAGACTGATGAGGGGAGATTTGCATGGAGTCTCAGGCTGCAGAGAGACACGGGGTCTGACTTGGGCCCTTCCAGAAGCAATGACTCACAGTCTATAAAGGACACTGTGGGGCTCATTTGCAAACATAACCTCAACCGATTTTTGCAGGGCCGCGTAGCTTCCCTGCCAATAATCATTTTCACAAATGATGCTATTTCATCGCCCGAAGATGAGTACTTAGGCTACTAGCTGTCGTGGCAACGGGAGCAAGGAAATAGCCACTATTCTAATCCCCAGGTGAATGGCATTGGCTGTTGCATGAAAGGAACGGCACCCTCCAAGCAGGGAGAGGCTGCCTGGACTAATTTGAGGGACTTATGAATAAAATATAATAGCCTAGGAGACAGAGGCAAGGGAGGGGGCAGCGCGTGCCCTGGAAACTCAAGTGTTCTGTGTTGCTCGCTCTGTTAATGACATGGTGACAGCAAGCTGTCATGTCTGTTGACTCCCCTGCAAATGCAGATGGAGTGAGCATCATCAGCGTGGCGGACCGAAGTAATGTGTGTAAGAGCGCCTGAAATCTGGCAGGCATTCCACAAACCATTCACAGGATCGGAAAAGAGCTCCCTGAATCCAATCTGGCTCACACCGAACACCCGTAGAGCGTTCTCTATTTTACAAAATAATGTCTAAGGCTTGCTGATGGCACAAGTTTTCGACAGAACAATTTCTGCACAACATATCCTATAGAGAGATCCATGAACGTCACTAGATGTTGGTACATATAGGATGGTCCATTCAAATCAGTGGGGTACTAGGGATACAGAGAAAACAATGCAGACACGATTCCTTTTCTCTAGAAACTTCTAGTCTCATGGGAGTTCAGCATTACCCCTACCAAGTATGAGGTGTGGGCAAATGTGTTTTTTTGCAAGTCCCTTGCCTACATAAACAATTTGATGGAAAGAATGTCTCACAAAATTTAGGGACCCACCTGAGGTCCAGCGATCTGTTAATAGGAAATTCGAATCCTGGCTAGAGAGGAGACGTTGAGGAACGTGTTCGCTGTCCAGTCAATGCCTGTGAAGATTCGTCGGTGTTCGAGTACCATCTCTTCTCGTTCTTGCTCAGGGATCGTCTCTTCGTGTTCTTTATCGTCAACGCCCTGTTCCTGACTACAAGTTCCTGACTACACCAACGTCTGGCATCATGAGAAAAGGCAACAGTGATGTTAACAGGTGTAGTGCCAGGGCTGGTCAGAACTTGTACGTATTGAAACAACGTAGCTCTTGTCTCTGCAGTTCCCCACGTCCTTTATACAATCCTGGCTGCTTCCTTATTTAGGATGCTGGATCATTCTCCCAGCTGCCCACCAACCCCGGCTTCCAGGGACTCAAAAGTTGGTACCATGCTTCCTTGATGATGACCGCAAATGTGAGTCTGATGTAAATAGACTATGCAGAAAAACGCGAACAATAATTTCTTTTCTGGTGGGGTCAGCTTTTCTATTTGGAATGTTGTGACTTAAACACCCAATAACACATCATTCAAATAGGTCTTCTTTTCATTCTTTAGACTGCAATTTCTGCACTGTTAGAACGTGATCTCTTTGAACGTTGCCTGCACCCCTACCTTCCAGAAGCTGCCCCCAGCAGGGAGCATAGAGGGTATGTGTAGGAAGAGGAGAGTGGTCCAATTCATACATGGAATGCCACTCCTTTATCTGGCGAAACAGGGTGCCTATTGTTGGGAAGCATGAGAGGACTTTGATCAGAAAGGTCTATGGGATTGGAAGGGCCCCTTGGCATTGCAGAGTCATAATTCTGAAAGCCTGTGGAGGAGAGAGGCACCGCCATTTCTGGGGGGAGGTCCGCCTGACATGTGTCAGGCAGGAGCCTATGGAGAAGGAGGGGTGACTGCCCCAAGTGACAACCGGGGTGAGGGGCGGAGGGGAGGTACACTGGGCCGAGGATGACTACACCACCCCAGTGGCCCTTGGCTGCTGTTGATGGGATGTGGCGCCCCACTGGGACATGGGCAAGGACAAGTGAAGTCTAGGGCTGGCTCCCCAAGCATGTGACTTGGTTTCATAGAAGTGAAATCACATGACAAGTGGTCTTCCGTGACCGGTTTCTTTCACGTAGCACGGGTGGTTTCACACTCTGCTTGTCTCCATCTTGAAAGTCTTCATAATTTTATTTGTGAATTTGTGTCTTGTCAGTGAAGCCCCATGGGACACTGGAGTATGTCTGTGAACAGCTTCGATACACCAGGGTCCAGGTGCTGAGTTTTGACGGGATGGCCAGGTGCACACATGCGTATGCCTTGGGGACAGTCGGGGTGCCGTGGGGGCTCGTGAGGGGGCCAGGTCCTGGGCCTTGATTGGTGGTGATAATACGCACCCCTCCCCCGCCATGGTGCAGGCCGTGGTAGCAGCTGAAGTTAGGGGAGAAGAGAGGCTCCGTGGGGGGATGGCACCAGGACTTGGGGTGGGAGGCCACCCGCTGTCCCCAGAGCCCATCCCTGCGATGTGTGCACAAATGTTAACTCTCCAGCCTGAGACCAGGACAGGAACTGCGGGCGCTCGGGCTGTAAAGCCTGTCGGTAAATTACTACCAAAGAAAAGCGTAAACATGGGAGTTGCAATAAAGCCTATCAGGAAGCTATTAGAATTCTCGGAGAGTTTCGAATCTCCCATTTTAAAAAACTACTAGAACACCGCAAAGCAGAGCAAATATCCACAGGCTTGAAAATTAAATTTAAAGGTCATTGCTTTCAACCGAGAACACTACTTTCCTAAGAAGCTTCAGATGAACCAGTTATTAATGAGGAAGAAAATTTTTAAATTAAATTTTCCTTTTAACTGAAGATACAATTAAAGAGTGCATAAACAAGCGTTTTAAGTTGTATAAAAAAAAATCAGGAAGCCAATTTCAGACACCTCCACAAGTTAGAGGAAATGTCAAAGAAAACCTTTAAATGCCAGTGTGTAAATTTAATATTTAAAACGGAATGCAGATTTATACAAAATTGATTTGTGTGAAGAGTTAAGTCTTTTTTAGAAAAAAATTTTCCGTGAGAGTCTTCTCAAGGGGTGCCTGGGTGGCTCAGTCTGTTAAGCGGCTGCCTTCGGCTCAGGTCATGGTTCCAGGGTCCTGGGATCGTGTCCCACATTGGGCTCCTTGCTCAGCAGGGAGCCTGCTTCTCTCTCTGCCTCTGTTTGCCTCTCTGCCTGCTTGTTCTCTCTCTCTCTCTCTGACAAATAAATAAATGAAAATCTTTGAAGAAAAAAAAAGAGTTCTTAAAATTAGAAAATTATTTCTGATCTTGCGTTTGCCAAGAGCGCCTGATGCTGCTTTTTTATTATATTGATTGGAAATAAAATTGCTAGAAGTATCATTTCTAGTGATTCAATCAGAGGATGCGCAGAACAGCAAGTGAGAAAAATCTTACGTTAAGTCAAGGTTTGGCGTGTTACATAAAATTACATCAGATAATGTGATGTAATTTAGCACCAAAAATAAATAAGCCATTAAGCCATGAAATGACGTGGAGGAAACTTAAATGCGTATTTACTACGTGAAAGAGGCCGATCTGAAAGTCTGCATACATCCTGTGAACCTGAAACTGCCTAAAAAATAAAGAGGGGAAAAGGGGAAGTGGCACCTGGTTGGCTCAGTGGGTTAAAGCCTCTGCCTTCGGCTCAGGTCATGATCTCAGGGTCCTGGGATCGAGCCTCACATTGGACTCCCTGATTTGCGGGGGGTCTGCTTCTCCCTCTCCCTCTGTCCCTGCCCCCGGCTCATTCTCCCTCTATAATAAATAAATAAAATAATCTTTTAAAAAAAATGGAAGAGGGAAAAATGGGCAAGCGATCTGAATGCTGCATAGAAGACCTACAGATGGCAAATAAGCCTATGAAAAGATATTCCTCATCAGGGAACCTGCCTCATCAGGGAGATGCAAAATAAAACGGTGGTGAGAGGCCAGTGCACGCCCTTCAGAACGGTGACAGCCCAGAACACTGGCAAAACCAGAGGCCAGCAGGGACATGGGGCACCAGGATGCTGGTTCGGGTGCCGAATGACGTAACCATTCAGAGGCAGTCTGGAGGTTTCTCGTAGACCCAGCACTCTCCTACCCCAGGACCCAGTGGTCGGTTTCCTTGGGATATACCCCAAGGACCTGAAGACGTCCGTCCGCCCACAGATTTGCCCTCGGATGTCTTTGCAGCTTTATTCCTAATCATTCAGAGTCACCTGTGGTCCTCTAGGTTTTCTCTCATAGTATCTTCTAGAAGTTTTATAGTTGTAAGGTTCACATGGAGCTCTGTGCTCCATATTGAATTCATTTTTGTTGCAGGAGGAAGGTCTGTGTCTGAAATTGCTTTTTTGGCATGTGGATGTCTCCTTGTTCCCTCACTGTTTGTTGAAAGATATTCTGACAATTTCCACTAGTTGTCTCATTGCTTTTATAAAAGAAATCATTTTCAGAGGGCTCACTTTGTTGTTTTTCTGAGGTTGACCCCCAATAAAGAAGCACTGCTTTAGACATCATCATATTCTATGTCTAAATCATATTTATGGTTTAGATGTTGATGATGTTGATGAATATGATGTTTATGTCAAATGGTTTTAACATTTTGCATGAAGACCGTTCTGCTTTCCAGAAGTTTCCAATGAGACTTTGAGCCCTGTGCCTCTGGCAAGCAGCTCAGCACACTTGCCACACTTGCCACACGCATCTGTGAGCAAGCTCTTCGGGTTTCTTTCAGAATCAGAGTTCTAAGGGCCGTAAAAGCATCTTGGGGACAGCAGTCTGTCTTTAAGGGACCAAAACAAATCAATAAAAAGCAAAATGATCTCTCAGCAGCTTTAATTAATTTTGTTTCATTAGTTCTGCACTGTTCATGCTCCTTCCTGTCACGTAATTATTTGTAAATTATAGTC
The DNA here is from genome assembly GCF_020171115.1 of Neogale vison. Classification (NCBI taxonomy): domain Eukaryota; kingdom Metazoa; phylum Chordata; class Mammalia; order Carnivora; family Mustelidae; genus Neogale; species Neogale vison. The sequence continues at coordinate 198,195,991 of NC_058101.1, read as the reverse complement.
ATAACTGCTTCTTAATTTGTAGTAATTTTATCACTCTGAGGATAATTGTTAATTATTTTCCCTGTGATTATCATGGAAGAAAAACAAGACTTCTGAAAACTGTGAAATTAAGTTGGATGAGAATTTGAAACAGGCACGTTCCCCTTTGCTCTGACATCCCAGATGGTGTCTGTGGTTTGTATTCATAGTTATGCAAAATGACAGATGTCAGGAGCAAATATTTTCAGCATATTAATAAGTGCAATGCACTATCCCCCTTCTGTATTCGCAGGTACAGCATTGATGAGGAATGCAGAAGGGGACCTGGCTGGCTCCGTTGGTTAAGCATCTGACTCAGTCTCAACTCAGGTCTTGATCTCAACGTCATGAATTCAAGGCCCGCACTGGGCTTCATGCTGGGCATGAAACCTACTAAGAAAAAAAAAAAAGAAAGAAAGAAAGAAATGAAAAGAAAAAGACTGTGGAGAACTCTCAGATACAACAGGGGAAAAAGGCTCATGTGCCATCTTTAATTAACTCAGTGTCTGGATCAGGAAATGGACAATCAAAAAATTGAGGCAATGACCTCTATTCCCCAAAGATTTCTGTTTGACTGACTATGTTTCTTTTGAAATGAGAGAGGGTTTTGAATTAATAAGGGGACCAGTAAGACTAATAATAAGGAGACAGTAATGACTTGTTGTTACATTCAGCAGTATAATCAGGGAATGAGATAGTACACGTACTTTTCCAAATAACTAAAATTTATTTCTTTAAGTTCTGAAATGTTGATTGTATCAATTTTTAAGGAAATCCTAGGAAGGCTTATGGTTCAGGTGAAATCTGAAAGCAGTTTGCTGAATAATTCTCTTTTACTCAGGAGAGAGTTGATCTTTTTGTTCTATTCAGGTCTTCAAGTGATTAGATGAGGCCCACCTACATTGCAGAGGGCAATCTGCTTTATTCTACTAATTCAAATGTTACTCTCATCTGGAAACATCCTTGCAGAAGCACCCAGAATAATGTTTGACCCAATGGGTACCCCATGGCCAAGTCAATTGACACATAAAATTAACCATCACAAAAATATGTGAAACAGATGGGACAAATAGAAAGGTAGATTTAACCCCCAGTGTATCAGGAATTACACTGCCCATATATGGACTCTATATTGTAGTGAAAGGAAATCCAGGTGGCCTGGAACTCCCTTCCTCACCTGACCACTTCCAAGGAGACCTGCAAATGTTGGAGGCATGCACAGAGGTCTCCAGCCCGCGTCTCCCCCAGGATGAGACGCAGTAGGAAGGGTCGTAGTGCTGCTCCTGCAGGTACTTTCCAGAATGTGCTGTTGTATGAGTTAGGCTCTCTCAACACACAAAAGCAAAGCTTCAGCTCCAGGACCTTGTTTTAACTACTGTGGCCCTCCTGCTCCCTGTTTCTGGTGGAATGGAAAATTGGCATGATTGGTTTTCACGTATTTTGTGCTTTGAAAGCATCGGACTGTAGCATCAATCTCAGTTTGTTCATTTTAGCTCCCTCTGCTGTTTCAGCAACACAGATCATTTTAAAAAAAGAAAACAAACACACACACACACACACACACACACACACACACACACACGCATACACAAAAACCTAAGAACTCACCAGATGCCCAGAATGGCCAGAACCATGATCTTGGACTTCTAGCCCCCAGAACTATGAGAAAGTGAATTTCCATTGTCTATAAGCCCCTCACCCTACTGGATTTTTTTTTTAATAGCCATCCAGACAGATGAAGACAGGGATGGTCAGGAACATCCCCTATATTTAGATTTTTTTTTAATTTTTAAAAAAGATTTTATTTATTTACTTGAGAGACAGAGAGAGAGAGAGCATGAGAGGGGAGCGGGTCAGAGGGAGAAGCAGACTCCCTGCTGAGCAGGGAGTCCGATGTGGGACTCTATCCCGGGACTCCAGGATCATGACCTGAGCTGAAGGCAGACGCTTAACCCACTGAACCATCTGGGCAACCATATTTAGATTTTTATAAAGAAGCAATCTTCATATGAAAAAGTAAACAAGAAGTTACAGAATGTACTTTTTAAAAATAGCTACTTTTTTCTCTCACTACGTCTTCCTTTTCATCAGGACTAAAAATTGTGTTAGCAATCAATATTGCCAATTTGATCATCATAATCTGTGGCTTGGAGTAATTTATTCTTCGACAAATGTCACTGAAATTCCCTTTAGCCATGGGGTGCTGGCTGCTGAGGATATACTGGTGAGGAAGAGAGTTGTTTGTATCATGCTCTTTTATCTTCTAAATCTTCAAGGCTTTGTTCCTAATGCCTCTCATTTTCATACCTATTCCCTAGATAATACAGGGATTCATTAATGAATATTAATGTCATTTACCACAGATTTAGTTTTAAAATTAAAATTCTTGTTTAAAAGTCTTGTCACTAGGGCGCCTGGGTGGCTCAGTGGGTTAAAGCCTCTGCCTTCAGCTCAGGTCATGATCCCAGTGTCCTGGGATCGAGCCCTGCATCGGGCTCTCTGCTCAGTGGGGAGCCTGCTTCCCCCTCTTTCTCTGTCTACCTCTCTGCCTACTTGTGATCTCTCTCTCTGTCAAATAAATAAATAAAATCTTAAAAAAAGAAATAAAAAAATAAAAGTCTTGTCACCGTTTGATCTTCAAACCCATCATTATGGGCAGTAGTGAGCAGCTTAAGAGCCCAGTTTCGGGCAAGGGACTTAAACTTTCTGTGCCTCAGTTTCCCCCCAGTATAATTGAGATGATAAGAACACCACTTCAAATAGGATTATTGGAAATAATAAATGATTCTATACACATAAAGTGCTTAGCATTGTGCCTGGTGTATAGAAAACACAAAATAAATGTGAGCTATTGTTTTCATTTGTGTGTGAATTACCTGGGCACCAACCGTGTCTTTGCTTTCCCTATGAGCAAACATACACACAAATGTTTTATACTTTGCTAATAACTTATTGTTTCCATCCTGTAGGAGTGCTGGCCATACTGATTCCATCTTTGGCCGGCCATCGTGTTCTTGTCTACAAGATGATGCCCCTCAGGGCTGCTGTGTGTTGCATGTCCCTTGGGAGTTAATGCGTGCCCCGACTGCGGGAAGGCCTGTTCTCATCTTTGCTAAAGTTGTTTAGATAACGAATAGAGATAAAACCATTTCCTCCCCCCTCCTCCCTGGGGCACCCATGGCTCCGGGAGGTCTGTTAAATATTAGACCCTCTTTCCTCACCACAGTGACCTCTGCTCATCCCCTCACTCCATAAAATCTGTGGACTAAGGTCCAGCTTTGTTTTTTGGTCTCAAAATACTTTCTCAATTTGGAGGATACTTTCCTGCTGTTCCTCTTCTACCTTTTAACACTATATTCCTTTCTCATTCTTTTCAACAACGAACGCTGGAAAGACAAGTCTTCCCATCATTGCCTCATCGCTGTCTCTGTTCCGTCACTGCTGGTCACACCCAAATCCTCTGCTTTGTGGATCTTGACTCTGGTTCTCCTCAGGAGTTTGTACTTCTGAAAGTCGCTAATATCCCCAAAGTCTAGTAAAAAGTTTCCATGGAGCTTCTTTTTCTTGAAGTCTTGGAGGCATCTGGCCCCTGCTGTGTGTTGTTCCCATGATTTTTCTGACCCTGTGGCACAGATTTCTCCAATCTCTCTGAACTTTTCTCTGTCTCCTTCATGCTTTGTTTGGTCCCAAGTATGGAGATTCTTCAAAGTTCTGTACTCAACTAACTTCTCTTCTTCTTTCTCTATCGCTTCCTTGGGAGATGTCAGCCATTTTCCCAGGATCAGCCATGGCTGCCGGAAGACGGGTAACAGAAGCTGAGAGCACCAACAACCCATTCTCTAGACACCAACCTGGGGTCCAACAATTCAATTCAAGCTGGACACTAACTACCTGGAGTTAGCATCAGATTCCACAGATTTAAGGATTCCGTCCCACAAGACCGCTCTTATCTCAGTTGCCAGGCATAGCTCCTGGCTACCCATACTTCTGACCAACCACTATAAACCAGGGATTCCTATGACCGCCTTTTTGGGATCAACAATTTGTTACAACAGTCCACAGAACTCAGAAAAACACTTTACTTAGGTCTACTGCTTTATTATAAGGGATACAACTCAGAACAGCAGATGAAAGACATGCAGAAGACAAGGTGTGGGGGTGGGGGCCTCTTCCAGGCCACCTTCCAGCACCAACCAGGAAGTGTAGCAAACCTTGTTATTTATGAGTTTTTATAGAGCTTAATCTCTAGCCACCCTTCCCTTCCTGGAGAGGTGGTGGAGGGGATCCAAAGTACCAACTTTCTCTTATGTTGGTTGTTCTGGTGATCAGCCCACCTAAGGCTCTGTAGGGGCTCTACCCAAAGTTGCCTCATTAACATAAACTCATGTGGTCAAAAGGGGATCATGATAAGTAACAAAAGGCATCTCTATCACTCAGGAAGTTCCAAGGGTTTTAGGAGCTCTGTGCCAGGAACCAGGGACAAAAGCCAAATATATTTCTTATGACACCACATCTTCAGAGCCAGACTGCCTGGGTTGAACCCAGGCACCATGATTTGTGAGCTTTTTGACTTGGAGACATTAAGTAATCTCCACATACTCCACTTTGTTCATCTGTTCTATGAGAATATTCATAATAGGACCTTGCTCGTGGATTCGTTGTGAGGTTTAATTGAATTAGCAAAAGCACTTAGAACAGTAGCTGATGTTCAGGAAGCAATCTGAAAGTGTTCAACCACTATTCATTCCTAGGCTCACCCCATGGTAAGATCAAATTCTAAGTCCTCTGTTACCTGCAGGTTAGATTCCAAAGGACATTCAAGGCAACCTCTTCTATAAAACCATCAGTGCCGTATTATTCACAGCACATAATTTAGTAAGTGTTAGACAGCAGTGAGTTTGGTTAGCAATGTCCTTTATTCTAAATGGGGACATTGGGGAAGTGTTGGCTCTGTGTGTGTGTGTGTGTGTGTTATGCAAGTGCGTGAGTGACATTTAGAGAACTCCCTCCCCTTGCAATGCAAATATTTAGAAAAATATTTACACATATCAGCTAAGTTTCAAACCGTTGCTCTTGATAAGAATGAAGCCAAAATGTCTTTCCAAAGCAGAAAGTGAGGAGCGATTTTTGGATAAGATATTTTTAAAAATTATGACAGAATGTCAGTTATTTCCATTATAAACTACAGGGTGACATTCACCGTGTTGCATTAAAACCTTTGAATTCAAGGGTGCACAATGTCCCCATTCGTCCCAGGGATATTAAAAACAATTTTCATTGAAACATAAATGAAACGGGTTGATTCACTAAACCAATCATGAAATGACAGCATACAATAAATTCAATGACAAACCTAAGGCAAAGTCAGGTTGCAAAGACAACTTTTCTCACTATTTATCTTTCCTTTGCAGCTATTTCTGGGTACACACTGCAGTTTAATCTATGAGGACTCACAGAATCTTTAAAAATCAGCTTGGAATTCACTCTTTTGAGCCAACATAATCCTGTTTGCTCCAAGACCCAGTTCCAGTCACACCTATGACAAGTCTTCTCCAACAACTTTATTTAGCATGGTCTCACTATTCCTACTAGTTCATCACCATGATCACCTAATGACTCTTTTTGGAAAAAAAAGAAAAAAAATCCCCAGGCCATAATTGTTGAGATTCCAATCAGGTAAATTTGGGGTGGGACCCAGCAATCTGCAATTTTATACATTTCCTAGGGGATTATGGTGATCAGACAGAATTAGAAGCTATGGGTCTATCTCAATGATCTGCTACTTGACTGAAGTGAAGTAGATGAGGTGTGGAATATCCAGGCTCCCTGAGACTGCCCTTTTCTGAGAACATACCCTCTCCCCACAAGGGGTGGGTCTGGACAGTGCCGGACTTTCTCCCAGGCCACCGTGATTTGAAAAAGGGAAGGCATCTGGCATCAACTGGCCCGATAGTTCTTCTCTCACTTTATTTCAACTGAGAGACACTGCGACTGCCAGAGATGAGGCTACAGGACACAGAGGAGCAGGACACCAAAGGTCTACAAACTTGCAGCCGGGTATCTGAGGCGTCCCTAGTTCCCACCTTTCCGGAGGCCTCCAGTGTTCATTCAACTTCTTGAATTCTGCAGAACCCTCTGAGTTAGTTTCCTGGGACTGCCACCATTAACCACCACCAACTGGGAGGCTTTGAACAAAAGAAATCTATTCTCTGTGTTCTGAAATCCAGAAGTCGGAAATCAGGTGCCAGCAGGGTTGGTGTCTTCTGGAGGCTCTGAGAGAGAAACCATCCCCACGTCTCTTCGCTTCTGGTGGCTGCCAGCTATCCCTGGTGCTCCCTGGCACATAGGTGCGTTGCTCCGATGTCTGCCTCCATCCTGACCCTGCCTTCTTCTCCATGTCTCTGTGTCTTCTCTTCCTATTAGGACACTGGCCACTGGATTTGGGGCCCCTTGGATTTAGGGAGGGTCTTAAATCCAAGGGGATTTCATTTCAAGATTTTTAACCAGTTATACCTTCAAAGACCCTATTTCCATTCAAGGTTGCATTCTGAGGTTCTGGGGGACATGAATTTGTGGGTAGAGGGGACACCATTCAACTCACGACACACTCATTTGCTAAGAAGCAAACGACAATATACTCACAGTCCCAAAGAAGAGAGAGGACCTCTCTTTCTTAGCATTTATGTGTCAGCACCACAGAAATGCTCAGGAGTCAGCTCAGGTCACGTGACCTCTCCTGGGCAAGCCACTGGGTCAAGGAAAGTGGGCATTCTGATTGGCCCTCCTGGGCCACACTCCTGCCTGTACTGGAGAAAGAGGGTCCACGTGACTGACAGCCTCACACTCGGGTGGAGTCCACACACTTGCAACGAAGGAAAGGTCCCGACAGGGAGAAATGCTGGATAGATCACATATCTGTCATGTAACTCCAACCTCGCAACATCACTACTGTTCTTTCTGGTTCCAAATTTGAAAAAAATATATTAAAATCAACATTTCCATGGTTCATAAAATTTATAGCCAAGTGACTTCAAGGGCTATCTCTTTCCAGAGGCTTAGCAAGTTTTACTGAGAGTTTCTACTACATGTTAATTTGAGATAAAAATTATCAGGTACGAGTTGTAAACCTTAGTTTCCCAAGTGCAATATTATTTTATTCATAAGAAACTGTCTCTATGCAAAGAAATGATAGTTATTCACATTTACATGGTGCTTTGCACATTTATATATATTATCAAAATCAATAAGCATAGTCACTGTGGGAGGTAGGCAAGTATTATTAACTCTTTCTCGAGGATTTGGAAAACTGAGGGGCAGAATGTTGAAGTAATTTTCCTGAGGTCACATGATCAGTTAGTGGGAGAACTAGAATTAGAATCCAGATCCAGTGGTTTCTTTACTTATTATAAGGGCCCGGTTCTGGTGTTCTCTTGAAAGCTAGGACAGTGCTCTGGCAAACAATACACCTTCCTTTCAACCAGCCTTTCCATGATATAAAATTTCTTGTCTGCTGGGATGCTCTCTATCGCACACTTGGAAGCTTACAAATGCATTTTTTTTTCTTCCCCATGGGTACGTATTTTCATTCAGAAGAAACATAAAGCTCAGAAGTTGTTGGAGAGATCAATCTTTGCTCTCTCCTAGGAAAAAGGAAAAATAGAAAGTTTTGATGTTCTTCTTTTTTGAAAAAGATTTATTTATTTGAGAGAGAGAGCAGGGGGAAGGGCAGAGGGAGAGAGAGAATCTCAAGCAGACTCCCTGCTTAGCACGAAACCTAATGCGGGGCTCGAACTCACGACCCTGAGGCCATGACCTGAACTGAAATCAAAAGTCAGATGCTTAACTGACTGAGCCACCCAGGCTCCCCTCTTTTCTTCTTATAATAAGAACAACAACAACAACAAAATAAAGAATGGCCCCTTTCTCCTTTGAAAGTGTGAGAACTGAGGTTTGAGGGCGACAGAGGGATTTGTCAGGAATCTAAACAGCGTCTGAGTGTAGACTGCCCTACCGGGCATATTCATGGTATATGGCATGAGGTACTAACTCTAATTTTTTTACAATCTGCTGGGTTCCCAGTGCTTATTCTAATGGAAGTTTTCCTCAGACACAAGCAGTAATGACTGAAACCAAATGGCATTTCTTCAATGCCTTTGGAACCAAAGGAAATCCAGCCCTCCCCATCATCCCAGACCTCCTGACCAGTTGAAGAACTCAGAAGAAAACTGGATGTGAAGGTTGGCTCTATGTGTCAACTTTGGTAGGCCACAGTATCTAGATTTTCGGTCAAACAGTAGTCTAGATGTTACTGTGCAGGTGAGACATTTAGATGACATTAACATTTAACTCAGTAGGGGCTCCTGAGTGGTTCAGTTGTTTAAGTGCCCAACTCTTGATCTCAGTTCGGCTCTTGATCCCAGGGTCTCGAGAGCATGCACTGAGCTCCACACTGGGGGTGACTCCTACTTAAAAGCAAACAAAACGAAAAAACATTTAACTCCGTAGATTTTGAGTAAAGCACATGAGGTGGTGGGCCACATCCAATCAGTTGAAGGATTTAAGTGTAAACAGAATGAGATCCCTTGAAGAAGAAACAATTCTGCCAACAGTCTACCTACCTCTGGACTGGAGCTGTGACATCAGCTCTACTCTGGGTCTCCAGACTGTTGGCCTACTCTGCAGGCTTGGACTTGCCGGCCTCCGCAGTAGGGTGAATCAAGTCCTTGAAGTAAATATCTTTGTATGTATATCTATGCTCATGCCCTTGGTTCTATTTCCATGGGAAGCCTGACTAATGCAGTGAGGGTTGGGAGGTCTTGGTTTCCTACGCAGGCACTTGCACACATTTTCCTGGCCCCTCTCCAACCCCGTCATTCATGGCCACTTCTGCTTTGGTTTCTCCCTTCCCCACCCTATCCCCACAGATGCATGGAGCCCACAATGCTTCTCCATCCCCATGTAGGCTGGGCCTGCGGGATATACAGGTCACTCTTACATGTCTCTCTGTCCTCTGCTCTGACATGCTCTGTCCCTGGACCCGTGTCCCTTGTCCCAAACACCACCCAGCAGTGCTGACTTACCCTAATCTTCTAGGGACTTTGGCATCTTAGCCCCAGCAGGGCTCCCAGCTCCTCTTCCAGGGCTTTGGAAACATTTCTAGGGGAAGCTGTTGTTTCTAACTGCTTTCAGAGGTATCGGAAAGATCTTTTTGGGAAAAAAAAAGTGTATTTATATATTCAAATAAATTCCCTAAGATGCAGAAATGAAGACTCCATTGTGTAAATTCTTCTCAAGTCATCTCCTGAACACCTGCACAGACTTTCAGGCATGTGCCTTCGTTTTAATTTTTGATATTCTAATCCTGATGTCAAATTCAACATCATTTGTATATTTAAGCAGTGAATCCTCTATCAGCAGCCCAGGGATGTTCGCATTTAATTAAAACCGACTGGGGAAGACATTTCTTTAATAACTTATTAGTCTATTATTAGCCACTGAAACATAGGGGAGCTCTAGCCTTCAGGAATAAATGACTTTTATCTTCCCTCTTTTCTGAAAAATCCACAAATTTTCATTAGCTCTTGGTATTTGAACTACTTTCCTTTGGTGGAGGGGGGGGGGTGGATAGAGGGTAGAGGACGTTCTATTCTTTTACTCCTCGACTTGAAAGCTTACCCTTGACAATGACCCCAGAGACTGGTGGGAAATGCAGGATGAGCTTCCTCCGCAGAGGACACAGTTACTACTTGTCTTTAACTCCCCTCCCTATGTCGTAAAATCCAACTGAAATGATATACAATGTATTTCTTAAAAGAATAAATCTCTAACCTAGCTGGAAAAGAAGAAAGGTGTTATCCATGAATCAGAATTTTTAGTAGGGGGTGGCAGATTCTGGAATATTGAAAGCAAAGGACGTCAGATTTAGGAAGAAGGTAGAGATACAACACTCAACACAGGACAATGAGAGGACTGTTGGGAAGGATGCTGTTCGTGAAAGGGAGCCCCAGAGAAACTCCAAGACTTGGATCCATGGTAGCAAATGCAGACCTTAGCTTAAAGACTGTGTAGGATAGAAAGACTGTCTCTCTGCTGCTTAACACATAAAACCTCCTACGCAGGGGCACCTGGGTGGCTCAGTCAGTTAAGCGTCTGCCTTCGGCTCAGGTCAGGATCCCAAGGTCCTGTGAACGAGGCCCGTGCCAGGCTCCCTGCTCATCGGGGAGCCTGATTCTCCCTCTCCCTTTGCCCCTCCCCCCTGCTCATGGTCTCTCTCAAATACGTAAGTAAATAAAATCTTAAAAAAAAAAAAACAAACCCACCTCTTGCATATCAACAGGAAGAGGATACAAATCAAGTAAAAAATATGTGCAAAGGATACTAGTAGTCAAAAGAAATACAAATGGCCTTGATGTACATGAGAGGTGTTAAGTTCACCGGGAATCTGGAAAATGCAGACTCATGTAAAATTACTCATTTAAAAGCTGACCCTATTCTGCTTATGTAAGTGAACGGGCTCTGAACTCTGTTGGAAGGACTTGGAAGGTACCGTCTTGGCATAGCAATTTGCCAGCATTTAACAAAATGCCCCCCCCCCACACAGAGCACAGCAACTCCTCTGCTAGGGCTCTTTTATGGAAATACTGTCACACACCCGAAGACATACTATGAGATTATACCAGACAGCATCACTGGCCAGGGCTAATAATGAGAAACGATCAATAGAGGAGCGGATCAGTTGTGGTTATTCATAATCTGAGATCTGTGTTTACCAGAACCGACATGGAAAGATCCTTAAGATAGATTATTAAATAAAACTTTAAAAAAGCAATATGCAGGGGCATCTGGGTGGCTCAGTGAGTTAAAGCCTCTGCCTTCAGCTCAGGTCATGATCCAGGGTCCTGGAATCGAGCCCCGTATCCGGCTCTCTGTTCAGCAGGGAACCTGCTTCCTCTTCTCTCTCTGCCTGCCTCTCTGCCTACTTGTAATCTCTGTCCGTCAAATAAATAAATAAAATCTTAAAAAAAAAAGCAATATGCAGACCAATATGCATACTCTGGTCCATTTATATTTTTAAAACCCAAGTGTGTATATAAAACATATATAAATGCGTAGGAATGCTTTGCCTGCAGATAACTAGAAATGTGGCCACCAAGGCTGAAACAGAAAGGGGCTTTCAGTGCTGATGCAGCAAGTGCACAGAGGCAGGTGGCCCAGAGCTGGTGGGGCAGTCCAGTGGGGCCAACGTGGAGGAACCCATAACTCTCTCCTCTGTGGCTCTTAGAGTGTTGGCTTTTCTCCTTATTCGTGTTGCCTTCACATCACAAGATGAAGGCTACTGTACCAACCTAATTTCCACCTCTCAGGCTGGAAGAAAGGTAAGGGTAACAGTTGGAGGAGAAAACAAAAATTTTCCCACAAACCCTCAGCTTCCATCTTGTTGCCCAGAACCAAGTCCCCCCCCACCCGCTGCGAAGGAGCCTGGGGTACGTAAACACAGCCCGGGTCCTGTTGGGAAGGAGAGAGGGAAACGAACCTGGCAGAAACATGGCTCCTGTAGGTGTGTAACCAGCGAAAGTGTTATCTCAGGGAAGGGGGTCCATTGCCCTCTTATTTGACATACTTATTTTGTGGTTGGTTTTGAAATAATTTCAAACATATGGAAGCATTTCAAGATGAGTAGAAGAAACTGTCCTGAACCATTTGAGAGTAAGTTGCTGATATAACGCTCCATCATCCCTGAATTCTTTAGTTTGTAATTCCTACACACGAGGACATTCTCCTGCCTAAGCCAAACGAGCACCATCAAAATCAGGAAATTAACAATGAAATCTTACCATGTAATCCACAGAATTCAAAAGTGCATTCTTTTTTTATGATAATTTATTGAGTTCTCATGGATGATTTTCCTTGATGTCAGCTATTTGGGAAAACATATAGATTGTTTTTATGAAAACTGTGTCATTTGAAGAGCTTGAGCAAACAGCGCTGAGAGCCAGGGCAGGCCAGTAACGAAGAGCAGAGGCTGAAAAGACATACGGTGTCTGATCTCAGCACTGTGTGGATGGACACTCGGGGGGAGGCAGCCGGGGCTCATGCGGATCTGGACTCCAAAAGGACTCAAGTCCCCCACCCCCACTCAGTTGCTTTCCCTTTTTAAAGAGTAAGCATGACAGTGGCCTTGCCAACTGGGACATGATGTCTGCTTGGGCAGCGGGCAGTCTGAGGTTGGGCAGCAGCTGTGCGGGGCGTCACTTGCCCGGAGCGCCTGTTGCTAGCACCTGTTGGCCTTGCAGGAAGTTGCATTTTGGGCACAGCCCCTCCTGCTGGGAGAGGGGAGGCTCTGGGCTCATCAGATTGTTGCCAGGCAACTGAAGTCTTCAGGGTCAGACAACCCTGTTTGTCTTTCCACAAAGTATATAAGCAATTCTTAAACAAAGCATACGTCAGGGAAATTTAGATCGTGGAGGAAACATAAGGCTTTTTTTTTTTTTTTTTGCCTCCCTCCTTCCATCACTACCCCCAGATATTGCTGATTTGAAATAACTGTTTGATGATGTGTATACATGCTCCCTATATGAAAAAACACAGGGACAAATGTCCCATAGGCTGATGTTTTAATGATTTGTCACAAATTAGGAGTTGCCTCAGTGGAGAGCAGTGATTTTACAATCTACAATTTAAATAAGGCATAAGTACGACTGTTCTCAAGGTCTGAGTTCAATATCGCCAGAAAATTCTTTAATTGTTTAATCATGTAAGCTGTGTTTTTATCATTCTCCTCTGGTATATGTGTGTGTGTGTGCGTGTGTGTGTAGTTTAAAGATTTTATTTATTTATGTGAGGCAAAGACAGGAGTGCAAGCATGAGCGGGAATGGGGGAGAAGTGGGGAGAGGAACGGGGCAGAGGCAGAAGCAGACTCCCCACTGAGCAGGGACCCCCGCCCCCCCGCCCCCGATGCAGGGCTCGATCCCAGGACTCCAGGATCCTGACCTGAGCTGAAGGCAGACAGACACTTAACTGACTGAGCCCCCCAGGTACCTCTCTCCTCTAGTATATTTAAATCCATCCTCTATCAATGCCGTAGGAAACCTTCCCTCTAGATTTGTGTCCAGTATGGCAGCCACTAGCTACATGTGGTTAAATAAAATTACAATGAACTGATTTTTTTATTTAAAAAACTTCATTTATTTTACTTTTTATTTGATTTTGTATGTTATGTGTACTTTATTTTTTTAATTTTTATTTTTTTTCTTTAAATTCAATTAACATATAATGTGTTATTGGTTTCAGAGGTAGAGATCATTGATTCATCAGTTGCATATAATACCCAGTGCTCATTCCATCACGTGCGCTCCTTCAAGTCCATCACCCAGTTATCCCAACCTCCCACTCCCCTCCAGCAGCCCTCAGTTTGTTTCCTATGATTAAGAGTCTCTTATGTCTCTCTCTCTCTCTCTCTGATTTCGTCTTTTTTTTCCCTCTCTTCCCCTATGATCCTCTGTTTTGTTTCTTAAATTCCACATATGGGTGAGCTCCTATGATAATTGTCTTTCCCTGATTGACTTACTTTGCTAGCATAATACTCTCTAGTTCCATCCATCATTGCAAATGGTAAGATGTCATTTTTGATGGCTGTGTAGTATTCCATTGTATATAGATACCACATCTTCTTTATCCATTCATCTGTCGATGGACATCCAGGCTTTTTCCATAGTTTGGCTATTATGGACATACAATGAACAGATTTAAATGGAGAATTTAGCTTCTCGCTCCCACTAGCCACATTTCTAGCGCTCAATAGTCACACATGGCTAGTGGCTACCTTCTTGGATAATGCAGATTTGGAACATTTCCATCACTGCAGAAAGTTATACTGGACAGGGCTGCTGACCTTTGCCAGGAACCAAAATCTTGGATTATCTGATCCGAGTCTTATCAAAAGTCCATTTAGAAGCAGTATTTCGAGGACATCAGTGAAGGAGTGCCCATTCCTGTGGTTTCTTTGAGTTTTAGCCTTGAATCAAGCAAGACCATCAAGAGTGTTTTTGGATCCCAGTAGCGTGGCTCTCTACAGAACTGCTTTCATTGAACCACATCTCGGGATTTTGTCCAAGAATTCATTAAGAAATAACCTCGTGCACATCGCTGTGCCAGAAAATGAGAAATTGCTGGATAATAATGGGGACCCGTCACAAGGAGACTGGTGCAAGTTTGGTGGGCTGTTCCCTGGCTAAATCTGAGAGTAACTGAGCGACACCATAAATAATGATAAAATGGATTACAGAATAAATCCAGCATGGAAATATGTTCGTGCTGATGTGAGTTAATGTGTGGAGGAGAGCACTGGGCTGTTAGAATGCCAACACAGAAATGCAGAAGGCGTGATAGAACTAGACCATCGCCACTGCGCCCTCCCTCCTGGCAGCCGGGCCAAGCAAGGATCAGCAGTGGGGTCTATGGGTAAAAGCTGGATATGGAACAAAACACTTGCATAATATCAAAGTATCTCTTACAAAATATTTGTGAATTATAAAGGTAAAAAGTCATAACCTCCCAGTGGAGAAACCTGGCAGACACTACCTTTGCCTAGTGTTCAAAGTTGACATCACCAGGCATGGGAAGAGCCGCTATCATGTGCCTCCTGATGGGACACACTGAGGACGTGATATAACTTCTGAGACATTCTTGCTAAAAATACATGACCTGGGGCTAATCATGAGGAAACACTGGACAACCCCAAATTGAGGGACACTGTATACAAATATCTGTCAATGTCTCTAAAGGCAAAAAAAAAAAAAAAAAGGCTACAGAAGTGTTCCAGGTTAAAGAGCAATGAGACATGATTAAAAAAAAAAATGTGCAACCGTAATTCTAGACTGGATCCTGGAAGAGAAAAAGGTTTTTTGTGTTTTGTTTTGTTTTGTTTTTACTTTAAAGGACATTTGAGGAAAATGCTAAAATCTGAAAGGGGACTAATTCACAGGTAGAAATATATAATAAGAAAGGGAGAATTTTAATTCAGCAAAATAAAGGATATTTCCCTTAAAAAATGTTTTAAGATTTTATTTATTTATTTGATAGAGGGAGAGAGAGAAAACACAAGAGAATGGGGGGGGGGCTGTGGCACTGAGGGAGAGGGAGAAGCAGGCTCCCCACTGAGCAGGGAGGTCCATATGGGGCTGGATCCCAGGACCCTGAGATCATGACCTGAGCCAAAGGCAGACACTTAACCGAATGAACCATCCAGATGCCCCTCCCCTGAAATGTTGATATAAATAGTTTAAATCAATTACATTCATTGATAATACTTTCCTTTAGGATGTTGGAGAAGGCCTAGAAGGCTAGAAAAAGTTGCTAGAGAGTCACAAATATGGCAACACACGTCACCAAGGGAGAATGTAGTCTGAAATTTTTAGCCCTTACTGTTGTTTGGGGTGGGGGCAGAGAAGCCCAATGACTTAAAACTATCTCTCTGTAAGGTGAGAGGCGGCTAAGGAGAGAAGGGTGGTCTTTGGGCCAACCATTTGTATCTACCAATGATAGTTGAAAAAGCAGATGTATTTACTAGCCCCAGGCGAGCCTAGGGAAGAAGCTGGCTTCCCAGAGCAGGGATGGGTGGGTGAGCCAAGGGCTGCCTAAGGCACCTGGTTCTCTCTTCCTGGAATACAGTTTCCCCACCCCTGTCACCAAAGACGAGTGGGTCCTCCACGGTCAACCTATTTCATAAAACCCTGTTTTTTTTCCCCTTCATAATATTTACTGTAAAAGGACTTCAATGTACCTTTCAATGTAAAAGTTGCAAAGATGTAAACAAAGTTATGCTCAGAACCCCAGAAAATAACATTATGAGCAGAGCCTGGGCACTGTCACTTAGAAGGCCATGAACGTGTGAATGTTCCGGTTCTGTCACTGAAGGGCAGGCGCCGGGAGGCCCTGCGGCAGCTTTACCAAGGCGCTGGTCATCTCTGCCGCTTGTCCCCTGCTGATACATTCCGACCCTTCATGCAAATTAGGAAAGGGGTGCCCTTCCTTTAGGCAGACTACGCGGGAAAGGGTTTGCCTTCTTCCCAATGAGGCTGTCTCCAGGCTGGGTGTGCAGCTTGGGGATTTGTGTGTGATGCGGATTTTTAGTCTACACTCGAGGACCCTATGCAAGGCGCAAACACACATGACGGCCCTCCTTTGCTGAGATCACAAACTCATGACCCAGGGGCCTAGTCCACAGCTAGGGTTATTTGGCCTTATTTATTGTTTTTTTGTTTTTTAAGATTTTATTTATTAAAAAAAAAAGATTTTATTTATCTATTAGATTGAGAGAGAGAAAGAGAGAGTGAGCTCAAGCAGGGGGAAAGGCAGGCAGAGGGAGAAGCAGGCTTCCTGCTGAGCAGAGAGCCTGATGTGGGACTCGATCCCAGGACCCTGGGATCATGACCTGAGCTGGTGTCCCATATTTGGCCTGTGGGTGGCTCAGTGGGTTAAGCCGCTGCCTTCGGCTCGGGTCATGGTCTCGGGTCCTGGGATCGAGTCCCGCATCGGGCTCTCTGCTCGGCAGGGAGCCTGCTTCCTCCTCTCTCTCTGCCTGCCTCTCTGCCTGCTTGTGATCTCTCTCTGTCAAATAAATAAATAAAATCTTTAAAAAAAAAAATGTTTTCTTGGGGTGCCTGGGTGGCTCAGTTGGTTAAGCGTCTGCTTGCAGCTCAGGTCAAGGTCTCTGCCCTTACCCCCTGCTCTCTCTCTCTAATAAATATCCCGAACCCTAAAAAATATATTTTAAAGATTTTATTTTTAAATTACCAATGTTTAAAGTTCAGGGAGTCTACATAAAAGTACAGGCTTTGGCTTTTCTTTGTAGCTTCTGTCTCACCTTCCTCCTTCCATGGCAATGGGCTGGAGTCCCGTGGTGTGGCTAGCTTGGCTCTCCGCGGACCTCTGCGCTCCCCATCACCCCAATAATCCTGGACTCTGAGGCTACGGTAGAACTTGTCCTTCTTTCACGCTCTGTGTGGTTTTCCCTAAATCCCACCTGCTTGACTCGCTTTGGGGACTACCTAAGCCTGTAGGCTTGTAAGCACCCAGTTCCTCCCACAGTTTGTCTGTACTTTGATGACAAGGGGACACGGAGCGGGAAAGCTCACCCCTAGCAGCCTCTCGGCTTGAAGCAGAAAAGGGAGAGCAGCTTTCGGAGCCTGACCGGATCTCACTGCCTCCTGCTGTGTCCTCGGAGGCCCATGTGAATGCCACCTATTTGGGCCACCGTTTATCTGCCATCTCCCATTGTTCGTGTGGTTTGAAGGAAAGATAACAGATTTATGCTGGGTTTAGATTTGGGGGAGGGGGAGGCTTCTGGGAGGGCATTGTCCTCATGTTGTATTTTGGGGGAAGGTGAGCAAACATGTGGGGGAGCTGATGGAAACTGCAGATGGCAGGGAGGGGACGAGGGAGAATGAACTATGGGGAAGGGGGAGAAGGACCTGCCGAAACATGCCTTGACTTCTCTGGCTTCATCTTTCTTTTCTTTCTTTTTAAAAAATATTTTATATATTTATTTGACAAAGAGAGAGATCACAAGTAGACAGAGAGACAGGCAGGGGTGGGGAGGAAGCAGGCTCCCTGCTGAGCAGAAAGCCCAGCTTGATCATAAGATTTACTGTAAAAGTACTTCTCGGTGTCCCAGGACACCGAGATCATGACCTGAGCCGAAGACAGAGGTTTAACCCACTGAGGCACCCGGGCACCCCACGGTTTTGTCTTTCTCCCCCTTTCTATAGAGCCCGAGCTATTTGTGATGTGCCTCTTTTCTAAGCCATCAGCCAGAAACACTTGCTGGAAGAAAGGCCATCTGTCCTAGAGGCTGAATGCCAAGTTGTGGGGATCTCTTGAGGAATAGAAAACAAAAAATGAACTTATTGCAGAGAAGGAAGATCTGACTTTGACCCTGCTGGGGCGATGGCGCCCCTTGGGCTTCGGTGAGCTCGCAGAAGCCGGGGAGGGCAGGGCTCCTCCATGCTATTCCGACCATCCCAGTGGAGCCCAGCTGTCCAGTCAGGGGCACACTGGCCCTACCGTGTCCGCTCATGGGTCTCTTGTGAGTGGAAGAAGCCCTCTGCTTGGGAGCACTGTGCACCGAGCACCAGGGAAGTTCGAGGGTAGACGTTCAGAGGTACTGAAAGATCCTGGAGTCGCACCCAAGAATCAGACAGCACGCCTCCACTGGATGCAAATTGCAAGAGGTTTATTGGTTACACAGGCGCCTGCGGACGCATCAGCCTTTGTGGGCTGAGCGTGCCGGGCTAAGTTGGGGAGCAGATTATATAGGGCAAGGTTGGGGTGGCGGGAAGCGAGTTTACAGAAGCAGATGCTTGGTTACAGGGATCTGATTGGTTAACCTAAATCAAGCATTGTTAGGCACTGTAACGGTTTGTTCTGGCGGGAAGCGGTGGCGGGAAGCGATCCTACAGAAGCAGATATGCATGGTTACAGGAGTCTAATTAATCAATTTGATTCAGGCATGATTGGGCGTTGGGGTCAGGGCGTTCTGGTGGTTCCTTGGCACAGCACTCTGGAAAGTTCCGGTACATTTCATTTCTCATTTGTCTCTCCTTTGACAGACCGGGTGACCACAGACAATGTGTTGCCATCAGGCTATGGGGACAATAGGTTGCTAAAACAAACCTTACCAAGGAGGAAGGGGGTCTTTCAGTACCACGATGGCACCCGTTTGCAATGCTGGAAGACACGCGGGCTGGCCGGGCCAGTGAGAGGAAACCTGGAACAGACGGATCCACTGTGACGTGGGAAGGATGAAGGCTCCTATCCCGGGCAGAGGTGGACCGAGCTGGCGCTCACGGAGCACTGAGCGAAGCTCGGTTACTGCGGAGAAGCCGCGACGTGCAGGTATGGAGAGGATGGGGGGAGATCGTTGCCGTTGCGGGGAGATCAAGGAAAAGTTTATGTTCCTCTCGTTTGACAGGAGATACGAGAGCCTATTGGGTGGCTGAAGGGGAGGCTGTAGGAGACAGTCACGGATGGCACGACGGGGAGGGGTCACCGCAGAGTCCTTGAGACCCTTGAAAGCAATAGGACTTAGAACTCCAGGGAAGAGGTGGGCCTGAAGGCAAAAGAGGATTTTCTCAGTGCCTCTGGCGAGAGAGGCTTCCCACTGAGCAGCGAGCCCGACACCCTGAGATCATGACCGGAGGCAAAGGCGGATGCTGAACCGACTGAACCCCCCAGGTGCCCCTGAAAAGAGGCATTTAATCGGAGGCAAGAGCATGAATTTTCACGGGGACTGGGGCGTGAATCTTGGATGTGATCGAGTGGGCTACTGGGGAAGAGGATGGTGGCCAGGACGTGGCCACTTTGGGATTTCACGACAGCATATGGACTCCGTGGCTGTGAAACGGAAGAGAGGGGATAAGGAGAGGCGACCTCCAGCAGAGAGGCGGGAAATGCGGTGCTCACTTCGGTGGCCTCCCTTGGGCTGCCCATGGCAGTGCTCTACGTTTTCAGCTAATGAAGGTTCACCAGAATCTTTTGCCTAAATGCCAGCAGATTGCCTCTTCCTGATAGAAATTAGAAATCCTTGCAGCTACCAAATTCTCTCAAGTCAATTGATGAAAATCCAAAAAGTGTAGTGCTCCCAAGAAGACACCCAGATGGCCAACAGGTACATGAAAAGGTGCTGAAGATCACTCATTATCAGGGAAATGCAAGTTAAAACCACAAGGAGCTGCCTGTCACCTCACTCCAGGAGCGTGGCTGTTCATCAAGATGACAAGAGGTAAGAGTCACGGAACATGTGGCAAAGGGAAGCCTGTGCAACTATGGACGAGAATGTCAGTTGATGGTGCTACTGTGGGAAACGGTACAAAGGCTCCTAAGAAATTAAAAAATTACACTACCATAAGATCCAGCAATCCCGCTTCTAAGTATATATCCAAAGGAAATTAAAATAGGATATCAAGGGCGCCTGGGTGGCTCAGTGGGTTAAGCCGCTGCCTTCGGCTCAGGTCATGATCTCAGGGTCCTGGGATCGAGTCCCGCATCGGGCTCTCTGCTCAGCAGGGAGCCTGCTTCCTCCTCTCTCTCTCTGCCTGCCTCTCTGCCTACTTGTGATCTCTCTCTGTCAAATAAATAAATAAAATCTTTAAAAAAAAATAGGATATCAAAAGTAGAACACCTGTGCTCCCATGTCTATTATAGCATTTTTCACAATAGCCAGGACATGGAAACAATGTAAATGTTGGTCAGTGGGTGAGTGGATGAAGAAGATGGTGTGCGTAGGGGTGTGTGTGTGTGTCTGTGTGTGTGTGTTTATATATATATATATATATATATATATATATATATATGAAGATGAGTATTAGTCAGCCATGAGAAAGGAGGGGATTGATCCTGCCGTTGTGACAACATGGATGGATATTAAGGACATCAGGCTTAGTGAGATAAGCCAGACAGCGAAAAACAAATAGCGTATGGTATTCCTTACATGCGGAATCTAAAAAAGCCAAACTGGTAGAAACAGAGTAGAACATGGTTACCAGGGGCTGGGGAAATGGGGAGATGCTGTTAAAGTTGTAAACTTGCAACTATAAAATAAATGCGTCTTGGAAATTTAACACACGGCACAGTGGTTATAGTCAACAATACTGCCTCCCGTACTTCAAAACTGCTAAGAGACTAGACCTTAATTGTTCTCACAAAACAAGGGGCTCCATCGGTTAAGCTTCTGCCTTCGGCTCAGGTCATGATCCCGGGATCCTGGGATCAGGTCCCGAGTCGGGCTGTCTGCTCAGCGGGGAGCCTGCTTCTCCCTCTGCTGCTCCCCCTGTTTGTGCTCTCTGGCTCTCTCTCTCTCTCTCAAATAAATAAAATCTTAAAAAGAGAGAGAGAGAAATGATCATTGCATGGCATGATGGAGGGATTAGCTGACACCATGGTGGTAATCATTCCCATTTATAAATTTGTCGAATCAACACCTCAAAACCTGCTCCGTGTTCTATGTATCAATTACATCTCAATAAACATTTTTTAAAGCTCAAATAATTTTTTAAGAAGAAAAAAAAAAAAAGGTAGAGGACTCACCAAGGAGAGCAGTAAAGAAATTGCTAGGGAAGGTGCCTTGGCCCAATGACCTTGGTGGGGGGGCGGGGAGTTGGAGCACAGAAGTCTGTGGAGCTGGTGCTGACGCAGGTTCAAGCGCTTACTCTCCGGCCAGACCTGGGCTCTCCATCTGCGTGGAGATGCCTGACAGGTCCTTCCTCCTTGGACACTGTCACTCGGCATTTCTTCCAATAATAAGTAAAACCACTGAATAAGGAACAGGGAAATTACGTAAGGGTGAAATGGAGAAACATGGAGAAAGAACTTTTAAGCTGATGATAGTCAATCACTCCAGAAGAATAGTCTCCTTGTGCCAGAAGAATCACAACGTGGGTGTCAAACCTGGAGTATTTCCCCGATTTAAATCACTGACTCAGCACAGTGGTAAAGCAGAAGTCCTGGCATAAAGCGTGGTGCGTTAGCATGACTCACAGGTACAGCTCAGGTGGGAAATAAATTAGTTCTGTGGCTTATAAAAAAAAAAAAACGGGAGGTTTAAGGAAAATGCATGATTTTACTCTAAATTCGAATAAACTATAATTTTAAAGCTAGGATCCATTGGCTGACAATAAAATGTGTAGCTTTTGTTTCTTGCAATCCCTCCAAGTGAACTCGGGAGGGCTCTGTTGGATCGCTTGGTGTCTGGAAGAACCCGGTCTGGGCTCTCACCAGTGGGTGGGGTTTTAGAATTCACGCCTACTGACTTTCTGCCATTTCTCGTCCCTTCGAAGGGCTTGTTCTGGTTAAATACAAGATCATTTGTTCTGATTCCACGGAAACCCTCGCAAATGTTCTCAGCCAAGCAGCAATTTAGAATTGAGAAAAGGAGTTTTCAATTTTCTAACAAGTAGAGCACATAGTCTGTTTGATACCTCACCTGCATATGTAAACACAGTGGTTCTAACAAACAAGCTCAAGACTTTTCACAGGATGAGATCTACTCTGGAACTTATATTGTATTCTGATCTCTTTTATTCTACTCTGTTCAGTTTTTTTTTTTTTTAATGCTGCTAAAAGCCCACTGAATTGAATCGATATCCATTAATAGGTTATGAACCAGTTTGAAAAACAGAGGTTTGAAAAATGTATTTTTGTTGACTTCAGTGATTTATAGTGGAATGATAGATAGCCAGGATTATAAACCAAAAACCATTTGCTCTTTCATATTCAGGGATATCTGATTTGAGGAACCAAGGTGACGAAGATATTTATTAAAAAAAAAAATAATCACTATCACTTACTTCCTGCTCTGTAGCCATTATTGCATCAGGCTCTTCACAAACACATCCTCCCATTTTCCTAACAACCTGGTGATTTGAGGTACTATTAGTACTATTAGTCTTTAAAAAAAAAAATATATATATATTTTAATATAAATATATATTTATATTTATATAAATATATATTTATATTAAAATATATATATATATATATTTTTTTTTTTTTAGAGAAAGAGCGAGTGCAATGCAGGGAGGGACAGAAGCAGAGGGAGAGAATCGCAAGTCAACTCCGCACTGAGTGCTGAACCTCAACACGGGGTCGATCTCACGACCCTGAGATCATGACTTGAGCTGAAATTAACAGTCAGACGCTTCACTGACTGAGCCACCCAGAAGCCCCTCGAGGTATTGTTGTCCTTGTGAAGGGAAGAGCCCCAAGCTCCCAGAGGATGGCGGGAAGTAACAACGCCCTGTTAAGAGGTGACCACACTAGAGGGCTAGTCAACCTGCCGGCCTCTAATGTTGCAGGAAGTAAGGAAGGCGGAAGGAAATGGGCCAGAGTCCCCGTCTCATGGCATGGGCTGGACAGCCGCTGAGCGCATGCTGGGTTGTGTAGTCACTGATGAATCCGGGCCACGGCCTCAGCACCCTTCACAGCAGGAGTCCTCCTCTGGGTGCACAACAGAGTTTAAGTTTTTTTTTTTTTTTAATATTTTTTATTTATTTATTTGACAGAGAGAGAGATCACAAATAGGCAGAGAGGCAGGCAGAGAGAGAGAGGAGGAAGCAGGCTCCCTGCTGAGCAGGGAGCCCGATGCGGGACTCGATCCCAGGACCCCGAGATCATGACTGAGCCGAAGGCAGTGGCTTAACCCACTGAGCCACCCAGGCGCCCCAGAGTTTAAGTTTTGACTTTTCTTAAATTCATGCAAATGCAGAAGGGTGTACATTCTAACACATTTGCCCAATTCTGATACAGATGCTGTTGTCCCTGTCCCACACAGCCTCTAACTGAACCCAGACCCGTTGCCTCACTCTCCAGGTACCTCTAAAGCTACTGATCCTGACTGGGGGCCAGTGATAATACAGGACATTATCCCTGCACACGGGTCCTTTTGCACACAGAGAAGTCTAGAAGTGGGAACAACTTGTAGAAGTGGAATTTCTGGACCAAAGGCTTTTGTGATTTTGATAGATACTGCTAGTTGTCTTCGTAAAGATTGTATCAGTTTACTCAAAAAACGTTGGAAAAGAGAAACTGTTTCCTCACACCTTCAGAAACAGTGTTACTGAACTTTTTGGTCTCTGACAACCTCACAGAAGAATAGAATCTCACTGTAGTTTTCATGTCTCTTATTCTAGAGTTCACATCTTTTTCACAGTCACTGATATTTCCGCTTCTCAAACTGCCACATTCTTTGCTCATTTTTCTATTATTTTTCTTCTTGATAACTTCTTTTTTTTTTAAGATTTTATTTATTTATTTGACGGAGATCACAAGCAAGCAGAGAAGCAGGTAGAGAGAGAGAGAGGGAAGCAGGCTCTCCTCTGAGCAGAGAGCCCGATGCGGGGCTCGATCCCAAGACCCTGAGATCATGACCCGAGCTGAAGGCAGAGACTTTAACCCACTGAGCCACCCAGGCGCCCCTTCTTGATAACTTCTAATAGCTTTTGGTACATATGTATGTGTATTGGAAGTAAGATCTCTTTCGAAAATTAAACTTTCTTTCAAAAGAAAGGTTATATTCTTTTTGTAAAAAAAAATATTTTATTTATTTATTTGACAGAGAGAGCACAAGCAGGGGGACTGCGGGCAGAGGGAGAGGGAGAAGCAGACTCCTCAATGAGCAGGGAACCCAATGTGGGGCTTGATCACAGGACCCTGGGATCATGACCTGAGCCAAAAGCAGACACTTAACCGACTGAGCCCCCCAGGTGCCCCAAAGTTAGTTATCTATTTATGGGAACTTCTCCATGCAGAATATTTTCACTTTTATGTTATCACTTAGCATTTCCTTATGACTTTGGAGTTTTGTGTCCTACTTAATTAAGGAAGGTCATCTCATCCTGAAATGATACATTCAAGAATCTGCAACATTTTCTTTTCTCTTGGTGTATCTGGAAGTTACTAAGATGTGAAATGTGAGATAGGAATGCTTTTCCTTTTCTTCCCTGTTTGTTGGTTGTCTAGTTGTCCTCATTTCATCTACTGAAGAAATTACATTTTCTACAGACCTATCATATATTCAATTCTTCTACATATGTAGGTCTGTTTCTGGAATCTGTTTTATGTCACTGAGAGGAGCAGATACCAACTCCTTACCACTTTAATTCTTGTTGCTTGAAAGATGTTTTGCAAACTGGTAGAACTCATCTCACCTTATTACCCTTCTTTTTCAGTATTTCTTCTGGCTATTTTAGAATGTTAGCTTTCCATAAGGACTTCCAAATAAACGTGTTTCTTTCTTTTAAAAATAAGTTGTGATATCACTGAGATCATCTTAAATTTACAGAATAAAATAAGGAGAATTAATATCTGTTCCAATGGATTGTTTTGCAGTTACTTAGGCCAGAAACTTAGAGACTTGTGTATGATGCACAACTGTCTCTCCTACATCCTTCATTGATCTATCAGCAAACCCTAGCAGCAGTTCCTTCAATATCTATCCAGAAACTGACCACTTCTCACCTGCCCCCCATTCATAACCCCACCATTTTCCACCCACATTTCTGTGATAGTTTCCAAACTGGTCTCCCCTGCCTTTCCTCTTGCTTCAGTCTATTCTCAACCCAGAAGCTAGAACAAACCATTCAAACCTAAGTCCGATCACCCCACTCCTCTGTTCCAAACCCCTCTGCACAATGGAATACTATTCAGCCACAAAAAAGGAGGTCCTGCCATTTGGGACAACATGGATTGACCCAGAGGGCATGATGCTAAGTGAGGGAAGTCAGAAAAAGAAAAGCAAGTACTGTATGATCTCACTTGAACGCAGAATCTGAGAAAGCTGACCTCACAGAAACAGGAAGTAGATTGGTGGTTGCTGGGGGCTGGGGGTGGGGTTTGAGGGGATGCAGGGGCGTTGGCCAAAGGGTACAAACTTCCGGCTATAAGATGAGTAGGTTCTGAGGATCTGAGGTACAGCCTGGTTAACTATGGTTAACAATACCGCATGTTGTACTTGAAAGTTGCTGAGTGAGTAAATTCTAAATGTTCTCACCAAACACACACACACATAATGATGTGTGTTGGTGGAGGTGTTAAGTGACCATATGAGGTAATCATTTTGCAATAGATAAGTGTCTCAGATCATCGTGTTGTGCCTTAAAACTTCCACCATGTTGTAGGCCAATTATATCTCAGTAAAGCTGGGGCAGGTGGGGAGGCAGGGACTTCTAGAGGCTTCCTACTTTGCTCAAAGCCGAAAAACAGACTTGGAGCACAGATCTGAAGGTGAATGAGCTGATCGTGTGACTATTTGAGGGAAAGAGTCCCAGGCAGAGGCAAGAGCCAGAGGAGAGCCTTGAAGACAAGGAACATGGCGGCCAGTCTTGGCAGTTACAGACAGCAGGAGACCACAGACCCGGGTCCCGTGGGCCAGTGCGAGCTAAAAATTGTTGAAAGCAGTTACTTACACGGAGTGGGAATAGGGATAGCAGGGGTGTGGTAAGGGAGGATTACCTTTTACGTCGAAAGCCTTGTGGAACTATCTGACTTCTCAAAGTATATGTACGACTTTGATAAAAATGAAAAATTAATCAAGAACTTTAAACCACTGACATCCAAAGGAAAAATATAGAAACTAAGGGAAAATCTTAACAGATGGCTTTTGTTAGCATGCAGTGGGAGTTATGCTTTTCTTTTAGCAGATGGATGGACGTTCTTATAACCAAACTCCGTGATTTCTCAGTTATCATGATTCTAAATAACACCCATCGATTTAAATTTCTATCTTTGAGCAGCGCCTGGAAGGTAAGGAATATTTAGTTCTGTGTATTCAGCATTCAGCCAGTGAAACAGCAAACTGACGAAGTCTAGATTTTGTGATCTTCAGAGACACAGAGATGAGAAAGGAAAGAAAGGTTTCAACAGCATTTTGTTTCTTGCACTTTCATGTTTAAAAAAATCATTATTAAAAAAATCATTATTAGGTAGAATTGGAAACAAGTGTGATTTTTTTAAAGATTTTTTTTTTTTTTGAGAGAGAGTGATTGTGAGCGAGAGAGCAGAAGCAGAAGGAATAGCAGAGGGAGAGGAAGAAGCAGGCTCCCTGCCCGGCAGACAGCCCGATGCAGGACTTGATCCCAGGATCCTCAGATCATGACCTGAGCAGAAGGTAGATGCTTAATAACCACTGAGCCACCCGGGTGTCCCAAGTGTGATTTTTAAGAACAGAAAACATATCGTGAAACGAATGTAGGAATGGATGAAGTGTTCGCTTCCACTGAAACCTTAGTGGGATTCACATACTGCAGGACCCCGAGTCCAAGCCTGAAGATGTGCCTTTACAAAGAAGGTGGGTCGTCAGGTGACTCAGACGAGCATGGCCCTTGGGAGAAGGACAGAGTCTCCCCTTGCACGGAAGCAGGAGAAACACAGTATGGGAGCACCCAGGACGGAAATCTGCATGGTCAGACCGGTCTTCCTGCAATTTCAGGTATTAAATGCAAACCTTTCTCCTCACCATTCTGTGCTTGAGAAACTGTCATCTCAGGACAATGTTCAAGGTTCATTTCCAGCCCCTCAACGGTGAAGCAAGAAACATTTTCATGTGCGTTTTTCCCCCTGTGTGAAGTTTCCCTTTCTAAATTATAATCTCCTTTGTTAAGGAAAGGGCAAAATGGGACACGGAGATGGCTTGTTGTGTAAAATACCAAAAATAATGTCCCAACAGGCCAAAGCTTTGTGGGGGCCACGGAAAAGGAATGCTCCAGAAGGCCGCAGGGAGCACCTGCAGGTGCCCGCAGCCACGAATGGGGAGGAACAGGCGAGGGGGGGCATTTCCTGTCTGTTTTCTCACCCCCATCAGCTGCTGACAACAATTTATTTTAGAGACTAGATTTATACGGGAAGCCCAGGAAGAAAATGATTCTTTCTCGAGGAACGGGAGAATAGGATGTATTTTCTTATGTTTGGTTCTGTCGGTCGGAAGTTAAAGCTGTTGCAGTTGTTACTGACTGAGGCGTTAGCCCCTGCAGTTCCTTGTTCTAAGGCTGTCATGTGGACGGTAAAGCCCGCACAGCGCACACGATGATCGCCATGCTGTACGCCCGAAAAGAATGTCACATTGTGTGTCACTGGATGCAAAGTTTTAAAAAATTATTAAAAATTTCCTAAAATTTTTTTAGAAGATTTTATTTATTTGAGAGAGAATGAGAGAGGAAGAGAGAGAGAGAGAGGGAGAACAGAGGGAGAGTGAGAGGGAGACAGTAGACTCCCCACGGAGCAGGGAGCCCCATGTGGGGCTTGATCCCAGGACCCTGGGATCATGACCTGAGCCGAAGGCATATGCTCTCATCAGTGCTTTTCATACTTTTTTTTTTGCCATGAGTATCTTTAAGAAATAAATTTTATACAGTACTGCACATACATACCCCAAACCAAAAACAACGGTCACATGCACGCAAAGACCCTTACGACAGGTGATATGCACTGGTATTTTCTGTTGAATTTTGTTCTCTTCCATTCCATCAGGAAAATTTCTGTTAAAGACCTTCAGTGAGGGGTGCCTGGGTGGCTCAGTCGTGAAGCATCTGGCTTCGGCTCAGGTCATGATCGCAGGGTCCTGGGAACGAGCCCCACATGAGGCTCCCTGCTCAGTGGGAAGGCTGCTCCTCCCTCACCCACTCCCCCTGCTTGTGTTCCCTCTCTCTCTGTCAAATATATAAAAGCTTAGGAAAAAAAAAAAGACCCTCAGTGAGTTTCTTCACTAATGGATCCCACACACAAAAAATCTTCAGATCATTGACCAATTCCTTATTATTTTGTCACATAATTGGAAACACTGAATTTAGAATCCCAGATTACCAGATAATCCCTACCAGATAATGCCTCTTGTTATATTTTTATTCTACGGACTAACCAATGACAAAACAAATCTGTTATTATGTAGCATGATTTCTGAATTTATTCTTTTTAAAGCGATCTCAGATTAACCTCTGGAACACCAGCCACATCTTTGTCCTAACTGGTCTCTTCTGAAACAAGGTCTGGGAAGGCACACGAACAGTTATCAAGCAGAACTTCTGGAAAGCTCAAATCACCCAGCCGACCTGAAATGGTGGGGCCTGTGAAGAAATAATGCAGAAAGATTCCAAGGTTGGGACGCCTGGGTGACTCGGCCGGTTGAGTGTCTGCCTTCGGCTCAGGTCCTGACCCCAGGGTCTTGGGATGGGATGGAGTCCCACATGGGGCTCCCTGCTCAGTGAGGAGTCTGCTTCTCCCTCTGCTTCCCCAAGCTTGTGCTCATGGTCTCTCTCAAATAAATCAATCCAAAAAAATATTCAAAAAAAAGTTTTTTTAAGACTGGGTATCCCTTAGCTTCTTGTCAACTCATGAAACAATTCTTTCTCAATCCAACATTTTGAACAGTTTCTAGCAGGAGGGTGCACCTTACACCGTAAGTCTGTGCAAATTTGTAAAACCAACAATTCTCTATCAACTTGAAATAAAACACAGAGAAGCCACTGTATATAATTCTGGTTTTATTGCTCATTATTTATGCCATTCCATACAATTTTAGGTAGACAGACTCGGAGAAAATATACTGGGAGTGTTGAATAGACAGTGGTAAAACAGATGAGAATGTTCCAGTGCTTTGTAGAAGGTGGTCAGAGGCCCCGCTGCCACCATCACCCCCCAAATTTGTACATTTCATATAAAAAAGAGTAAAAATAGTTCATTGGCATTTAACTAGCATTATTCTTTGTCATCTTTGAACCACAGTAAGCCTGAACAACTTCAGAATCTTCAGAGCAAAACACAATTTGTTCCACGAGCAGATCTGTAGTTTGTTTCTTTATAAACAAGCAAACAAATCAACACAACAAAAACCACGTACACAACCCCAAAAACGAAAGTTGGCGTATTCCGGTAGTCTTGAATTATAATGCTTCTATTAGTTCAAGATATAAAATGTGATTTAGCTTTTGAAAACCAGATTACACTTCTTTACCATAATTGTACTTACTGTGTAATTCCAACCATTTAACTGAGCCTAATATTTGCCCGGTAAAAGCCATGCATACAATTTAAACTGTTCTGATGCTAAGGACATGTCTTTAGAAGTTCATTATTCTTTGAAAAGTCAGACCCGAGCTGCACAGGTGTAACTGGAGGAACCAACAGTCTACCCTTCTAGAACCAGCAGCAGTTTTCAGGGTTCTCCAGCCAGGGAGTAAATGTAGTCATTGTAAGTCACACAACACATCTGTGACTTCCTGGTTACATGGCACTAACAGTTACCCTACTCGTGATTAAAAAAAAAAATAATCAAGCTTGTACTACGATTCAGCATTTGAAACACTTCTACGTTTATTACTATGAAAACAGATGTTCAGCCTGAGAAATGCACATGGCTACTTGAAAAGAAACAAGACCTGAAAGGTGGTTTTATGTTAAACCATTTAGAAGACCAGTTGCGAGAGAACCAAAAACACACAGTGGCAGAGAAACAGGAATTTATTAAAACCACTGTCTCCCCAAAATACAAAAATTAAATATTAAGGCATCTTTTACTCCCATCTTGGTATATGCAGCAAAGAGAAATGTTTTCAGTGGGAACCAGCACTTCTACTCAAACGCTTCTGAATGTATTTGGCAGATTTACTTTATATTCCCCTATTCCGCATACGGCCGAAAACTCTCATGGTCAAACATCATGACCCGAAAGAAGAGAAGAGTATGAACAGATACTCATTTACTAAAAATAAGAAAGAAGTGGTTCACCCTTGAAAAATAAAAAGGAACTACGAAGAATATTATGTAGTAAGTTCAAATATTAGTATTTAAATTTCTCTGGAGCAATTTATGCTTCAGTAATTAAGAGAATGGAGAGATGAAGACTTTATTAAGACGAGAAGTCTATTAAAATGGATCACGCCACAGAGCAACTGTTTACTCAGTATTCTGATCCACTGGGATGAGAGTTTCCAAAGGGCTTCCCACTCCTTTAAAAAATAGCCAATCCACTGGAATAAGATCATTTAAATTCACATTGATTATTTATTTTTTCCCATTTTGTCCATTTACAAAGATCAACCATCTTCATAACGTATACTAAACGGTAACATTTCACCTTTTATTAAGGCAAGTTTGTGAAAATAATTTAATACAACCAGATCTTTTCATGAACTTTCAGCTTAAAACATTTGTTTTTTTTTTTTACATAAGAAACATACAAAAAAATTGTTTTATAAAAAGCCACCTCAATACCAGAAAAGAGTAATAATGAAGGATTTTGAACCCAGCTTCCCTCTTAAAGGATGTTCTTCCCTTGTCTTCAATTCCAAGAACTATTCGTCTTCTTTAGAGCCAGTTTTGCTTAACTATAAAAAAGAGAAAAAAGACACCATCAACAAGATTAAGCTATCATGTTATTTGAATTCACTGTTTCCACTTACTAGGACAAATATTTACAGTTGATAGAGCGACAGGCAACAAGGTTCGTGTGACTTAACACCATTCACTGCATTCAGTATATTTAACTTGTCAGCTTTAGGTTCAGCTACTTTAAAAAGGATTCTTTAAAAACACAACCTCGGGGTGCCTGGGTAGCTCAGTGGGTAAAGCCTCTGCCTTCAGATCAGGTCATGATCTCAGTCAGGGGCCTGGTATCGAGCTCCACATCTAGCCCCACATTGGGCTCTCTATTCAGCAGGGAGCCGGCTTCCCCCTCTCTCTCTGCCTGCCTCTCTGCCTACTTGTGAGCTCTGTCTGTCAAATAAATAAATAAAATCTTAACAACAACAACAAAAAACCCAAAACAGAAAAACCCCACAACCTCAATAGAACAAGGAGGAGAAAAAAATCCCTCAAAGCTTTCCAAGAAATAAATTGGAACCAAGAATACACAAAAGGTGCCATTTACAAAATGAATGACATTCTTCTATTATTTTCACAAATAAAGTCTTCAAAAATTTAAAAAATTGTGGTTAAAAAAACCCACATAATTTAAATACAGTTTAAAAAATGCGATCAAAATCTTAAATTGCAAGTCTTCTCTGATAAAAATCTACAGAATTTAGCAAATGGGGCGAGGAGAGTTCCCAAAGAATACACAGACAATTCTGACCAGAATAAAGACCGAGCCACCAAAAAATCCCCATTGAACCCAAGCCCTGAGAACCCCAGAGAATGTGGGAAGCTGTGAAAAGTAGAAACTGCTAAGTTTCTAGCAGTTCTAACATTCTGGCCTCAGCTCCTCTTCCCACTTCGAGGATCTTAAAGAGCTTCCTTTTAAGTGTATGTTATACCTGCAGTGATTGAAATTAAAACTGAAGAATTTAATTCATGTAAAAATAAAAATAACAGTAAACCCATTCTGTAATCACTGAACAACATTTCTTTCTTTCTTTTTTTTTTTTTTTTTAAAGATTTTGTTTATTTATTTGAGAGAGAGACAGTGAGAGAGAGCATGAACGAGGAGAAGGTCAGAGAGAGAAGCAGACTCCCCGTGGAGCTGGGAGCCCGATGCGGGACTCGATCCGGGGACTCCAGGATCATGACCTGAGCCGAAGGCAGTTGTCCAACCAACTGAGCCACCCAGGTGTCCCTGAACAACATTTCTTAAACGAAAAGCTGTGTTTTCTAAAACAAACTAATAGGACTTAATGCAAAGAATAGTATTCTTTTACATTTTTGCAAACTTCTTTATCACTGAGCTCAACAGGAGACCGCTGGGTTTTCACAAATCTGCTTCTATAGTAAGGCAGGTATAACAGGAAACAGCCAACAAAAACACAGTACCAGTACTAAGAACAAACTGAGTTAATATAAAAATGCACATACTTAAGATTCTAAACCTACTCATTATCTTAGAAAATTCTGGAAAACACAGTATAAAAGCACGCATTCTATCAATGCTCTAAGAGAAGAGTATTAGTGATGACGTCATCACTTTTCATGGGGCTTCTGGTAAACACCACAATTCACTTGTGAGAATGAGGAAAAAAAGGCCAACAATATCTTAACATTGTGATGTAAATAGTTTTGACCTTGTTGACACCCAGAGGGCCCCAGGACCTCCCAGGGATCCCAAGATCACACTTGGAAACTACTAGTTTAGGGTAACAGACTCTGACTCCAGGCCACACCTACGTGATAACTTCCCTCTTAAAAATATCTTCGTCTATTTCTCGAGATTACTGGATTATTTAAATCTTTATTTCATTTATATTTCTTGAAATTCTAATTTATATTAACAAAGACTCTATGAAAAACAAATGAGAAACTAAATTTCTGGAGCTAGAGGAGGAGGAGCACTAACACCTGTGGATTAATCAGAATATTTTTGAGCCCAATTTCTGCGGCAGGCTACTTCATGGAAAGGATGCACTCCCATTCTGAAGTTTGAAGCATTCTTTTTTTTTAAGATTTTATTTATTTATTTGACAGGGAAAGACACGTCAAGAGAGGGAACAGAAGCAGAGTGAGTGGGATGGGAGAAGAGGTCTTCCCGCTGAGCAGGGAGCCTGATGCGGGGCTCCATCCCAGGACCATGGGATCACGGCCTAAGCAGAAGGCAGAGGCTTAAGGACTAAGCCATGCAGGCGCCCCTGAAGCCTGAAGCATTTTAAGGAGTGAAACGACTTGGCTGGTGAGGTAAATACAAGCACACCTGGGACAACATGAAGTGTCCATCGGGCATCCATGGAGGCGGGACCTGGGTAAATGAGAGCCGGCGGGAGAAGCCGCACCCACACAGACATCTCATGTGCGCTCGGCCCCTTGCCCAGGAGGCAGACCAGAAATACTGCTTCTTTATTCCGACCGCAGCTCACCCCAACCAATTCCCAGGTAATATTTTTGTACTAGACACAAAGATTATTTTAAGCAGTTTCTACAGCAAAGGTACCCCATGACCCTAACAGCGGACTTTCAAATGAACCCTGGGAATATACTGCTTATTATTACTCATATTTCTAGGTCCCCACAAAAATCCTAATCTTTAACTACCCTTGGATCACATCTTCTCACAGCAGTAGTGGCACTAGTTGGCATGCAAAACTCATCTCAGGAAGTCCTACGAAGAGGATTAACTAGAACATCACTTTAATATACTGGAAGTTACAAATAAGAAAGATATCAAGAGAAGTGGGCAAAAAAAACTTCAACGTGAAACAGAAACAATTCTAAATAGGAAAAACAGAAAATCCTTCTTGACAATGATGGGAAGCTCCATCTAGGGTTTGCCCTTAAAAAAAAAAAAAAAAACGGGGGCGCCTGGGTGGCTCAATGGGTTAAAGCCTCTGCCTTTGGCTCAGGTCATGATCTCAGGGTCCTGGGATCAAGCCCCGCATTGGGCTCTCTACTCAGCAGGGAGCCTGCTTCCCCCACCCCCCGCCTGCTTCTCTGCCTACTTATGATCTCTGTGAAATAAATAAATAAAATCTTTAAAAAAAAATATGAATTTCTACTAAGAAATCAAAGCATTTCTTTCGATGCCTTGCTTCTTGTTTCCACACTACCGCCAATCCACAGAGTTAGGTGTGTTTGTTCTTCACATGTACTTAGAGAAACAGTCAGAGTTTATGGTACTTATAGCTTAGTTCTACAGATTTTTCCGTTATTCAGAAAAAAAAAATCTAGGGGCACCTGGGTGGCTCAGTGGGTTAAGCGTCTGCTTTTGGCTCAAGTCATGATCCCAGAGTCCTGGGATGGAGCCCTGCGTTGGGCTCTGCTCAGCAGTGAGCCTGCTTCCCCCTCTCACTCTCTCTGCCTACTTGTGATCTCTGTCAAATAAATAAATACAATCTTTTAAAAAATAAATAAAAAGAAAAAAAGAAAATCTAAAACTGAAGGTGTAGGAAAGAAAAGAACGTGAAAGATACTTCAAAAATACTTACATGCTGAAGCACAAAAGGAAACAGCCATCCCAGTAAAATTCAAAGGTTGAGGGGGAAGAAAAAAATGAAAGATATAAATTTCATTATTTGATGGTAGACCGATAACAATGTTTCAAAGCCCAGAATGCAAGTATTATATACCTTCACCACATCCACCCAGTTCCATCCTCGAGGAAGTTCTCCTTTGTGATCTACAGGACAAAAAGAGTAACTTTATTTCTAAGACCAGGCAGCAATTTTTAAAGCAATGAATAACAGAGGAGCTTTTATATATCACTCTACACAACAAACAGACTAAAATTTTAAATCACGTATTATTAGGCTGGGAAACTAGTTTATCATCATTGTGAACTGAAAGCACCATTCTCAGGATACCTGCAAAGTAATTTAGACGTACTCCCTTCTCACATTTATCCCATTTCCGTTCAAGACAAAACTGTGATATTAAGATAAAAACACGGAGGTGAGTTGGAAATGCCAGGAAGAGGAGCTCATCAACTTACCAGTTTCATGCACTTGTACAATGGTACCCGTGTAATAAGGTCACGGCTGATCTAAGTGAGTTGTGTTACTTTACTGCTTCGTGAGGGTTTTTAAACTCCGAAGCTAGGCTCAAGACAAGAGTCCTTATAAACCAATGTCTGGCTTCCAGACAAAGAGGAGGCCTAGTCAACTTACTTATTAACTTTTGTAGTCTGATAAAAAATTCATTATTTAACCTAACATTGTTTAATCTGACAGGTCTTTAATCTGCTGGGAGTGCTTGAAAACAAGCTGAAACTTTACATAAAAAATTCACAGTTTACAAAGTGATTTTGTTCTTGTAATAGAATATTCAAACTTAAAGAATAGTTTAATAAATATTAAGTGTTTTAGTTTAAAAAGACGTGATTTCCTTTATGCTTGATATTGCTATATACATCTCATTTTATGAAATCATCAAAGTTTGCATTCAAAACAAATAGATTAATTTTACACAAGGGAAACAGAAACTAACCTCCTGATTTCTTACAGGACAGAAGCAGTATTACTGGACCTCAATCCTAGATGCTAATGGCTCTCTTGTCCTTTATGCCAGTAAGAATCTTATCCGACTGTTTATTGGTTGTAAGTAGTGTGGGGGCAGATCACCAATTTTATTAATGAAAACTTACCCACGGTAAGTTTTATTTAAAATGCAAGTTCCAATCACTAACTCCTGTACCACAACTATAGAAAGATAATGCCTTTCAGGTGGGCATCATCAAAAGAGATGGAGTTGGGGAAACAGTAATGAAAGGAATAATCATAGGTCATTATGTATGAAAGCGACAGGTAATGAACTAATGGGAAGAAATGCTACAGCATTAACAAAGAAATTAACCAACATCCTAGAAAAGAGATTGCAATGACTAACAATTCAGTGCTTTGGTTGTTCATGCTTTAATGTTAGGTATAATGGAGCCCCAGATTTGTTATTTCACAAACCATTATGACTTCAAAAATGTGTTCTGAGGGCCAACAAAGGTTGCTATCTTTTTGTTCTGCCACACAGGACATTAAACAAAACAAAAACAAAATACCTGCCATCATTTTATAAAAGGGCATTATTTTAAACTTCCTCACCCAAGAGTCAGTTCTTTTCAATAAAGGGCAACTTGTAACCTTATACCAAGAATACACACACACACACACACACACACACACACACACACATACACACACACACAGAGATACAGACAACAGTATACATGGACACACTTATGTATAAGTATATAAATATATATATTTCCTCAATTGGAAAAAAAAAAGTTGATAGATCGATACCAATTTGCAAAAACAGAGAGATCAAATATTATTGGTGATATGAGGTGGAATTTATAATTCTCTTCTAAAGGTCCACAAAATGACTCTGGTTTAGAACACAGAAATTCTATTCTTAAATTTTATGCAAATTATTTAAATAAATCAACAGACAAAAACAGTATATTATTTATTGTGCTAAGACCTAATGGTATAGCAGACTTCATTTCAAATGAAAGCTACAGTTCAAAGAATTTTTGGTAATGCATGTACCTGCCAGAGAGGTAAACAAACAGGAAAGTCCCAGACATGACAGAAACGATAGAAGGTAAGACACACTTCTGTATGCTATTCTGTTTCTCACCCTCAAGACCCATTTTTAGTTATTCTGCCACTCATTTACCTTCTCCTAAAATGGTGAGCTCTTGCGGTGAAATAGTGGTAAATATTTTCCATATACATCTGTGACCTAAGACAGTGTCTGATCCAAGTGTTCCAAGAATGAAAAACAGAGAACTACTCCTCGAAATCGAAATATACTTATTAAGCACTCACATCACACTAAAAAGCAACCCATTTCTGTGTGTTATTAAAAAAAATAAAATAAAATAAACACAAACCTGTTTTATCTGCCAGCTTACGTTTCTGGGCTTTTGAAAGCTGTTCTTTTTTCTCTTTTTTCTTACTTGATGGGGCTGTATTAGGAGTTTCAACGGAGATGATACCG
Source organism: Neogale vison (assembly GCF_020171115.1). Classification (NCBI taxonomy): domain Eukaryota; kingdom Metazoa; phylum Chordata; class Mammalia; order Carnivora; family Mustelidae; genus Neogale; species Neogale vison. Next base: position 198,159,075 of record NC_058101.1, on the reverse strand, counting down.
CTTATGGGTATCTAGAAAAAAACAAATAATTCCTGTACTAATGCCTTAAAACTTACTGAATTAGATCTGTAAAGTAAAATAATCCTGCATTATAATATCCATTTATTAGATCAGGTGCCATTCGTACATTGCTTTCATTCTTCTAAACGTTCCCATAGAGGGACTTACATGATGTTAGTTCCATTGTTATAACCAAGCCTCTGAGAAATAAGACCCGATACCAGCATTATGTTGAAGCTCTGAAGTTCTAAGGTAATTTTATAATTCAGTTAATTTGCTTTATTTGGAAATTTAAGTATGTCTTTAGAAAAATCACATGTGCCTACCTAGAAAACCCTGATTCCCTGAAGAAATGAAGAAAATCTTCATGAATGAAGGAAAATATTTTGGGGGCGCCTGTGTGGCTCAGTTGGTTCAGTGTGTGACCGCTGATTTTGGCTCAGGTCACGATCTCAGGGTTGTGAGATCGAGCCCTGCGTAGGGCTCCGTGCTTATAGCAGAGTCTGCTTGAGATTATCTCTCCCCTTCCCTCTGCTCCTCCCCACCCAATAAATAAATAAAATCTTTAAAAAAAAGAAAAAGAAAAATATTTTAATTTGGATTCACGTAATCAGAGTGTGATAGGCAAAATTTGAGATTCTTACTCGGTGCCGAGCATTGCTGTAAATGTTGTACACCCTCGTCTGACCCTTACTCGACTCTTCCGAGGCAGAAGCCACCATAATCCCCGCGGGACAGAAGAAGAAACTGAGCGCAGTGAGGGTAAGACAGCGGCCCCTGCCCTGACCAAAACAAAGTCTCCCGGTCAGTGATGCAGCGAGGAGCAGTGAGGGTTTTCAGGGCCGCCTGGTGAGGCCCGCAGTCCCCCCGCTCTGCTACCACTTTCTCCCGCTCGAGAGCTGCCCACAGGGCTCTTCTGTGGCGTCAGGAGTGCGGCAGCCAGAGCTGCTCAGGGAGAAGACCCAGAGCCTTCGCTGTCAGGAAGCCGCTGGCCTGCTTCACAGAACTCAACGGACTCTGGCCTTGGAAAGTCTCTCGGCACAGGACTGGGTGCAAAGGGTTCGAAAAAGAGATGCCTGCGGCATAAAAGGTGATGATTTCCTAAAATCCTTCTAGAAATAGAAGAACTGTTTTCCTATTCATGAAGTCTCTTGAAGCTTGCACCACGTTCAGAGTGAACTGGGACAAGACTATTCCCAGCTAAAGAAGGCTCCTGAAGAAAGCAATTTCCAACGTATTTGGGCGCCGTGTACAAAATCCTCCATCTGAGCTTTATGGAGACGTCAAATATGGTTAATACATTTAAACAAATATTTGGTTCAACAGCACCTCAGTTGTGGTGGGGCATGGGAAGTATTCTAATCTCACAGGAAGGGTAAGATCTATAGGATATTATTTCATTTTTAAAGTTAAATAGGCACTGAGAAACCTTAAATTCACTATTCTTACTTAACTCAGATGTAACTTGTTTTATTTATTTCTTTATTTTTAAAGATTTTATTTATTTATTTGAGAGAGTGAGAGAAAGCATGAGCTGAGCAGAGAGCCCGATGCAGGGCTCGACCCCAGGACTCTGGGATCATGACCTAAACCAAAAGCAGACACTTAACCCCGACTGAGCCACCCAGGTGCCCCTAACTCATTTTCAGTCTAACACAAAATCTTTCAATAAAAAAAAAAAAAAAAAATACTACCTAGTAAGGACGAATTAGTAGGAGAGTGAAGCCAAAACGAAGCACAAGCTCACCGTAGAATTCACAGGCTGATGATTCTCCATGAACTGGTCTTTATTGTCCTTGGCATATTCAAACAACGTGTAGGTCATGGCAGTCCCAAGATTGACCTCCACGGCTTCCTGTAACTTGGCTAATATGCTCTGCTTTACAGCTGACGATCTATAATGCACAAGAAATACATGGCTGAGAGAAAAGTAAGTGACAGTGTTACAAAAAACAATGAAAACGGATCACTACTCACATGGTGTTGTTAAAAAAAGCGTTCATAGATATAATTGGAGGTGTTTGGGGATATGTTTCTGTCCAGGAAATCTCTATTAAGAAGGCTTTGGGATCACCATTTTCACCTATCTGAAGAAAAGGGAAATCTTAGGCTTGTAGAAAGTGACACAAAGACAGAATATTTATTTAATTATGACTTTGAAAATGATGAATCACTGCCAATGCTCATAATCAGATCAGAAACATTGTATTCTGGAAAGTTCAGGTACAGGCTGGGGCCTGCCAGGGGTTGAGAGCCATAGTCATAATCTGACTTGATGTCCACAACCTTTCTCTCCAACCAGCCCTCTGGCTTTTTCCAGTATCAAGAATGTCTAATATAAATTTTTGTTTCCATCAAAGCTTTCTGAGGACAAAGAATACATATCAATTGTGGGGGAAAGGAAGAGAATAGACAAAAATAACAATCCACGAACTTGAAAGGCCCAATCTTCGCCCTACGTTTTCCAATTGCCAAATCAGACGAGGCCTTAAGAAGGAGGGATTGATATACTTTAGCACAATTCCAAGACCAGAAAAGGAAATGTAAAATTTAGAGAAAAAAAAGGGAAAGGGAAAGAGATAAGGTTCAAGAGAGCCTTAGGCTAGGTGAGAACTTTCAAGATCTACTCTCTGTGCAACCTTCAAATATGCGATACTATGTTACTAACTACAGTCACCATGCTGTGCATTAAATCCCTCATTTTTTTATAGCTAGAAGTTTGTAACTTTTGACCCTCTTCACCTGAATAACTTAAAGATGTCTTTTCTATTTCTTTTGCTTTCCCCACAACTTTTCAAAGGTTTTAACATCCATTAATGAGCCTTGCCTGAAATGATCATCATATTGGTGGTTGCAAAATGGTGATTTTTCTAATAAAATTATGGAATGATTCATGTGTCAGCATCTCATCCTTGCAAAGGGCTATGCCAATCTCCTCTGTAATATTTTTAGTATATGTGCTGCTTTTTCTATTTATTTTTAGACAACAATAAGAGATGAAAAAATTTTTCACCCCAAACTGTCACTTGCCCTTTATTCTCTGACCGCTAATTTTTATTCCCTTCCCCTCAGCATCAACCACAAGACACACCAAAATAAGGTGAGGCTTAGAAATTATGTCAAATAATCTTAGGGACCTGTTGATATATATTTACGTAAGTTGATGACATCATCGGTTTATGCTTGTGTTTCAAATACAGAGATAATGAAAAAGTGATAAAAGTTACTTGCTCTATGCAGTCTACTAAGTCCTTACTCAAGGTGTGTGTTGAAGCGGGGGGGCCCTGTGCCCCCTATAGTGCAAGGTACAGAAAATACAAAAATAGAGATAAGACCATTCCTGTCTTCAAGGGGAGCAGAGATTTAAGTAACTCATGAAACTGCTGCACGATTAAAAGTTTAAAAAAGACACAGAACAAAGTAGGAAGAAATGGGGAATGGCCAATTCTGCTTTGAAGTCAAGAGAGAGCTAGAAGAGGAGGCCCAAATATGTCACAGAGGAGCCCGAGTTAGGCATTAAAGAAGAAGTAGGTTGGATGAGGGACGTGAGGTGAGGGGGGAGCAAAAGATGTGCCCACGGGCACAATATTAAAAAATGCAGGGAAATGGTCCACAGGCTACTGGGTCTAATGGACGGTAGTGGCAGGGAAAGTCTGGAGAGGCAGTGTGAACCAAACAGAAGGGCCCTGAGTGTCAAGCTGAGGAATTTAATCCCATTCTATAGGTAGGAGAAACCCATGCAGAAACGCTTCTCAACGAAGGAATGGGGTAATTAATGTGTTTCAGAGAGTCACCTAGTCATCTGCAGGACTACTGGTGGGGCGTGGAGGGAAGCTTCAGACCAAACTGAAAGGGGAGAATGGTCTAGGAGGTTACCAAACCAGTTGCTAAACAGGAACTGAGGGGGCCTGACCAGGACCCAGTCAGACCTGTATCCTTGTCCTCTGGCTCTCAACACATACAAGGTTTCCAAACTTCATGTTTTATTCCCTTCAGATCCATCCTGCGGTCACAGCAGAGAATCCATCCTGTAGGACACACACACGTCCTACTACGTTCGGTATACTGTGTCAACAAGTGACCACACTGTTAATACAGATGTTTAGGGAAGTATGGGGCCGTTCTCAATCTCCCATTTGCTAAGGGGAAAGTGGCAGTGCTTGGGGACCTCTGGGGAGGCAGCTGGATTCATATGGAAGGGCCTAGCACTTGACCCCAGTGTTAACCTTGGCCATTAGGTTTTTTTGTTGTTTTATCCACGGAGTGGTGTAAGGGCTGTTGAGCTTGAAGGAGCCAAGCAGATGGGAGAGTCTCTAAAGAAAGTAATGATAAAGAATTTATCTTCTGTAACAGTCTGTAATAATGACATATAAGAATCCCTTATCACATAATTTATTTGAATTGATGATGTGAATCACTCTAAGTCTTGGACCGAAAAGCTTTTTCACACCACTACTGCTTATAATCATCTGGAGAGCTGGTTTCTGTTATTTATTTACAAAACAAGATACTGGTGATGTTTCATGTTGAGAACAGTTATGGACAAACTCCCTTTTAAAGAATATGTAAAAAATATTCACACATATTGTTAATACAGAATTAGGAAAGTATCAACTTTTCTTGACTATATCATAGGGTGGGGAAAATAATACTAGACTTGGAATAGAAACCAGGATTTTAATTCTGGTATTTATCAGCATCAGCTGGGAAAGCTTGGGAAGTTATGACTTAGAGACATGATCTTTAAGGTTAGAAGGCAAGACCATGTAACTTCTAAGGTTTCCCATTTCTAACCTTTGATCATTCTGTCACAATAAAAACAAGTTTCTCTAGTTTTTAGAAAAGTTTCGGAATGGTTCCCCAAAGTTAAAAATAATTGATGTCACGGTGATGAGCTTTCATTCAAATGCTTCAGAAAATCCAAAGAGGTAATTGGTTTAAACAGTTAAATTTAAAAAACCAAAATCATTAAAAAAATAAAAGCACTTTCAGCAACCTTCAATCTTTTCTAGCAAAGTAGCAAGGGCTCCTAGTCATGTCATGTCTTACCCTATATTGAAAGGAAACTGGACTTAACTCCCGGAAACTTTCATCTCCTTCATAAATGGAACGCAGAGCTTCCAGTTCCATCTGGAAAAAAATAAATGTATCAAATGAGTTTTGTTTAGTGGCATAAATGGATTAGACATAGAGGGTGTTTAGTTTCTGATTCAAGCCCACTCAACTATGTAAAGTTCAGTTACTTTTATGGCCTTTGATGTTTATAATAAAGGTATATAATATATGTGCAAATAGTAACACAATGTGAATACTAATACTTCCTTCAAAGTTATGAATACTAATACTTCCTTCAAAGTTATGTGCCAGGAACTCCTGAGCATTTTACAGCACACTGTCTCACTCATTCTTACTTCAATCCTGTAAAGAATATCTTATCTTCTCCTTTCTACCCGGGAGGAAAATAAGTCAGTTTAAAGTAACTTTAGATCATGTGTCATAGGCTAGGATAGAAAGAGCGTTACACTTGGAAATGGGAAATACAAAACTCGGTATTACCCCACTATTTACATGTGTTATTTATGTTTGAAATCCTTCCCACAGAATGATATGAAATTTGAAAAAAACACCTGCAGATCACAAAAAGAACTTAAAATGATGGTTAGAAAGAGGTTTGACGAGAATCTACCCAAGATGGGATAAAAAGGACTTCAAGAGAAAATGTAACTAATAATCCTTGCCTGGAAATATTTCTTAGAACACTGTGGACTGACAAATGAGAAGACTCAAAGACTGTTGTGATTACCGACGAGCACCTGAAGAAGAGAAGCAAAGAAAGACAGTACTTTGATACATCCTTTAGTTTTCAAAAAGATGCACATCGTGAATGCTACAAACTGAAGGGAGACAAAATTTTAGAATAGATTATTAAAGAAATAATTTGTGGGGGCCGAGGAGAATAAAGAGTAGCAGTCCCTAAGCCTTGGCAAGCATATGAAAAGCAAGATAAATGTAAACAAAAATGTTAGAGAGGATAACTTGATTGGTACATTGAGGAAATGCACAGAACCCACGTCTACCTGGGTTTCTCTTGCTACCTTCACGTGAAAAAAATACAGGAGTTCAACTGGATTCAAGAACCAAGATGAGATTAGAAAGAGTCAACTTCCTCAAAATATTGGGCTACTCCTCCTACCCTTAATCCTTTCTTGCATTTTAACTAGTGAGTAGGACAGGAACAAAAATTGAAGACAGGCTTAGGAAACTGATGAATGACAACTTGATGGAATAGTGAATCATGCTGGTGGCTGAATAAAAATTCAAAGTGTCCTAGAAAAACCATCTAACAAGATGAAATTTTATAGGGTAAGTGGAAGAACGTGTCCTTAGATACCTAAACACAGTAGAGGAAGAAAGACAAATTGTTTTGCACAGAGCAGGTAAAGGGCTGTAATTGACAGAAACTAACTAGAAAACGGTGATGCCACAATTTTAAAAAGGGACATAAATAAATTTATAATCTGTCCACAAATACACAATTCCAAGACAAGGAACAAAAAGAACGGACATATGGAGAAAAAGCGAAAAGGAATCATTTAGTACGAGCAGAGGGCATCGGAAAAAACGGGGCAGGAAACATTTCAAAGCTCTGAAAATCAATCGTGCGGAAGAATGGAATTCTGTTGTTAAAATGGACATCCCTGGGCCCCCCAGGAACTTCAATCCAGTAAATCTGAGGTACAGTACAGGCACTTGTTTTTCTAACCACCACCCAGATGAGTCTAAGGCAGTGTTCCATGGGCCAAACTTTGAGAAACATGACATGATACACTCCAGGCGCCTCGATTAGAAACTCACTTGGCAACAACAGTTTAGAAGCGATTTCAGGTATCAACCAGCTTGTTGCCCTTTGGGTCCTTTCAAGGTAACTTCCATTCCAGGGATTCTATCACATCTATCTTGTAAAAGTGCTAACTTTGAACAAACATATTCTAAATGAAGAGTGAATTACTTGGCTAGGAGACTCGCATTCTAGTTCTGATTCTACCCCACGCTCACCGGGCAGCCCCAGGGCATCCACTTTACCGTTGCAAAACTCTGGACGCATTACACCATTAGGTGGCTCCCCTAGAGATGACCTGTATCATTCCCCGATCACATGATTCAATGTCAAAGTGGCATTTCATGAGAAAATCGCGGAGCATAAACTACACGAGTCGGGCGGTACATGTTCGCTCAAAACAGCCTTCATTTCCACCGGACAACGACCAGATGGATAACTGATTCCACCAAACAAAAAGGCCAGAAATCGGTGACACTTTGTGTCATGATTTTCCTCCACTGGAAATTTAACTAACTCAGCTCAGTCTGTCCCTACCAGCCAGGAGATTTTTAAAATTTTAAGGTGATCAGATTGCAAGAGGCTGAACTCCGAACACGAGCGCTGAACAGGAACACTGGGGATTGAAGGCGAGGCAAGAGCACCGGGTCGCCTTCCAAGGACACTCATCCTTGTTATTAAGGTGGCGTGGGGCCACCCCCGGGCTTGCAAAACTGAAAACTCCCGGGAGGAGCGGAGGCAGAGGCAGACCCTTCCCGCTGCCGCGCGCCTGGCCTCTCCTCGCAGGGCACCCGGAAACTTGGGGCACCGCAGCCAGGCTCTGTCCGCTCCAGGGGCGAAGGCACGTGCGGGGCCGCTAGTGCCGGCGCCCGGTCCCAGCCCGGCCTCGGGGGCTCAGCCGCCTCCCTCGGAGCCGAGGCGCCGCGCCGGCACGGGGAACGGGGCGTCCGTCCGGCCAGGGGGACTCACCTCCTGGTCCTCGTTGGCACTCATCGCGCCGGCCGCGGGACGCCCCCCGGGAGGGCGTCTGCGACCACGAGAAAGCGAGAGCAGTGGCCCCGTGCCCGGGGCGTCCCCGTTTCGACCCTGGTCTGCGGAAGGCACACCCCTGGCGCCGCAGACGAGAGTCACGCGCGCCCCCGGCCTTCGCGCAGCGCGAAGCCGCCCGCGGGGGGTGTGTGGGCGGGGAGCCCGAGGCCGCGGAGGGTGGGGCGCCGGGGCCGTCGGGGAGACGCTGCGGGGCGGTGCCGCAGAGGCTCCGCCTCCTCCTCCTTCCTGCTCCTCCTATTGGCTCCTTCTCTCCCCACCCCTATTTCCGACCCCCGTAGGAGACGGGCGTCTTCCTACGTTTTGTGGAGCGGCGATAAGTTTCGGGACGGCGGTTGGTGTAGAGCGCTGTCACTCAGGTGCAGAAAGTGCTTCCTGTGCCGGCGCGGGCGGGTACCGGGAAGTCTGGCTGGCGGGCGCCGGCTCCGGGGCGGTGGCGGTGGGGACGGGCCCTGGCGTTCTGCAGGCCACCCTGCCTGCTTCCCTTCATCTTCCCCCGGCTTGCGGCGACCGGCCACAGCTGCAGCGGGCCCGGGGCGTGCGGCCTGGGTGAGTCCGGCCCCGGAGACCCGCGAGGGCAGGCGAGACCGCCGAGACAATGCCGGTTTGGGGCGGCCCGGCGTTTTCCTTTGGCGTCTGCGGGGGCAGTCCTGGCATTTCTCTTCCAGCCCCTAAAGAAAAGACGCACCTGTATCTAGGCCCTTCGGGTTTAAAGGGGAGGAGACGGGGAAGAGAGCGTCTGCCTGGAGGGCTGCGGCGTTATTTCTCCCTTCCCTCATTGGATTCCCAGGGCGGAATGCTGAGACCCCGGGGACGGTGTCTTTCTAAGGTGGTTGCTTCACGTTCTCAGCATCTCCCTGCCCCCCACCCCCGCTCCAGCCCGGCCCCAAATCGTCATTCCTCTCCGAGTCATCTTGTAGTCCTTGCTGGCCTTGTGTACTACACCCTGAACCTCCGTTAATTAAAAAAATAGTGACCACATTGCCTTTTTTTTTTTTTAACCTGCCCCTTGATTAGGTCGCCTTTCTTTGCTGGATGTCATCCTTTTCAAGAACCTTCCTTCCTATTTTCCACGCCAGCTTCCAGATTCCTGGCTCTGGCGGGACACGGTCTCCCGTCCAGTGTGTTCATTCACGACTTTCGCACCTCCTTCCGTGTCAGACTTTGTTAGTTGCCTCATCGGCTTCTTCCAGGAGAGCTGGGAATGTCCACAGACTGTCCTTGAGAGCCACACAACCTCAGCACCTGTGCTTTGCCAGTGTTTTTCCCATTCCCATCCCTATGCTGTGCAATAAGCAGTACCGTCTCAAGTGCCAAAAGTTTAAAAAAAGTATGTGGCAAGAATTTCTGATACAGGTTCCCCGTACAGTGATTTTTGGGGTCAGAATGACCGTCATTTAAGATGGGCTGTCCATTATGATAGCCAGTAGCCCTGTGTGGCTATTGAGCATGTGAGATTGGCTAGCCTGAATTCACATGTGCTGGGAGGTTACAGTACACATCAGATAATGAAGACTTGGTACAGAAAAGTGAAGTATCTCATTAATAACTTACATTAATGTGGAAGTATTAATATGTTAGGCATATTGGTTAAATAGAATATTACTAAAATTAACGCCACCTTTTAAAAATATTTTAATATGACTGGAAAATTTAACATTATTTATGTGGCTCACAGTACTACTTCTTTTGGATAGCACTGATTTAGAGCTTTGTAAGTCGTTTCTAGGTCCCCTTATTTCCATTCCCATTTTCAAAGACCTCAGCTAATTCTCTTGAGCCTCTGGTGGTTTTAGATGAAGAAATGGACTTTAGGGCACTAATCTAGATTCCCTGGTATAAAGCAAAGGCCCCTGTCTAATGTGTTTTGACCATCTTTTCTTAATTTTCACCCCCAAATTCCTTAGAACTAGAGTTTTTCTTTCTCTGAACTTGTGAGCCTTTGCCCTCGTAGCTTAATGCTGTCCGGAAAATATCTGCTTAAATAATTTTAAACCTTCTGTGTCTTGTAGAAATGTATCATTTGTGGTGAACTTTCCAAATCATTTATTCAATACCCATTATTCCTTCAGTACTTAAATGTAAGAAGCCTAATGATCTTTTTAAAATTAACTTTTCAGTTAAAAATATTTGGTTATCAAGTGGTGGCACAGTGCTTTTTACTTTTCGCAAAAATTGCATTTGAGTTCTGTATGATATACTGGTGAAGATCACCTTTGAAAAGGAACTCTTTTTTTTTTTTTTTTAAGATTTTATTTATTTGTTTGACACACAGAGAGAGACAGCAAGAGAGGGAACACAAGCAGCGGGAGTGGGAGAGGGAGAAGCAGGCTTTCCCCTGAGCAGGGACCTGGACACAGGGCTCGATCCCAGGACTCCAGGATCAGGACCTGAGCTGAAGGCAGATGCTTAACGTCTGAGCCACCCAGGTGCCCCGAAAAGGGACTCTTGATACATGATTTTAGGAATGAGAAATGGTCTTTAAAATCTAATAGCAATTTTCTTTGGAATAAACACATTTTTATATAATTGCTTTTCTATAGTTAGTATGTGGTAGGATTTATTATGGACTGATTCTCAGCTGAAGAACACAGTGGAAACATGTCCCTCCTAGACATTTTCATTCATTGTTAGTTTTTCTCTTCTAGATTTTCATTTAGATAATACATTTCAAATTAATTATGGAGAAATGAGAAAACATAGCTATTTAGATAACTAGCACATTTTCAAAATAATTTTCTGGGAATTCAGAAATTAGATGTTAGCCATTATAGAGAAATTAGATAGTTGCATTTATTATATGTAAGTCAACGGTTGTTTTTCTTTATATCAAAAATGGGTCATGAGACCTATTTTAATTTTATCACCTCTCTGCGGACACTTGAAAAGACTCCGTCCGTTGCCTTTTTGTAATGTTTTATAAATGGTGGAGGCAGGTAGATTAGATATGGATATGGGCTTTTAAAACATTTTGAATGTATTCACATTTCTATTTCAGATTTTTTCCTGACACCTTGAACATGAGCCCCACACAGTGGGACTTCCCTGTGGAATTATGTTGCCGGCCAATGGCTTTTGTTACCCTTACGGGCCTGGATGTAGTTTATAATGCTGTCCATCGAGCTGTCTGGGATGCTTTCTGTGCCAATCGGAGGGCTGATCGGGTACCGATATCTTTCAAGGTGCTCCCAGGTGACCATGAGTATCCCAAATGTAGACCTAAGGTAATGGCATGTTTGCATGGGGGCCTTTCCTTCTCTCCCTCTCTTCCTCTGTATGTGAGGTGTATGCCTTTTTTGTTCCTAACATCTGTGTTGAAAATCCCTGAGTTTATCAAAGCCATAGTTGTAGTGATGCATTAAGAAAACCCAGGGCTTTTTCATGTATGTAATGCACTATAGTTATGTTTAACTATAGCTATTTTTTTAACCCCAGAGGAATAATTACTCTATAATTACTAAGTTTTCTATCCTGGGTTTTCTTTCTTTCTTTCTTTTTTTTTTTTTTTTGTATTTGCTTAAAACCCCTCCCAGTCTTTGTAAAGCCTTCTCTAAAAGGAAGGTCTCACATTCCCCATTTATCATTACCAGTATCATTGGTAGAATTTGCAGTCTTTGCAGTTTGGTTCAGTTTTACACACTTTTGAGCACTTACTTTGTGTTGGGTTCTAGGAACTATGCAATAGGCTGGTGATAGAAATTTAAATAAGACCAGCTCTTTGTCTCTGGAGAGTTCTACATGAACTAAAACAGTTTATTTAGTGAGGAGTATGGAAAAGTATTACATTCAAAACGGAATTTTAGGTTGAACATCATACTAGAGACTAATTTACCTAGAAAGTCAGAGAATGATGTTAAGAATAGCAGCTAATACATGGACAGTGCTTACAAGGCCAGTTTACTTTTTCAAGAAAATCATGTATAATTGATTTGCTGTTTGTCATAGTCTTTTTTTTTTTTTAAGATTTTATTTATTTATTTGACAGAGAGAGAGATCACAAGTAGGCAGAGAGACAAGCAGAGAGGAGGAATCAGGCTCCCTGCTGAGCAGAGAGCCCGATGCGGGGCTCGATCCCAGGACCCTGAGATCATGACCTGAGTCAAAGGCAGAGGCTTAACCCACTGAGCCACCCAGGTGCCCTGTTTATCATAATCTTACGAGCTGGTTTGAAAGTCAGTTGACAAGACACATTGATCAAAATAAACCACCTGCTCTTTTTTATTTTTATTTTTAATAAACATTGCTCTGGAGCAATGTTCCAGACAGACTGGTCTTTGGACCAAGGATATCATCATCACTGGTGATGTTTATGAAAAATGTAAGTGCGAGGCCCCCTTCATGAAACTCTGGAAGGGTAGGGCCTGTGGATTTGGTGGCCGGCCGATCCTTCGCAGACCACATGCGGTTTCCTATCCCCGGCTGTCAAAGCTGCGTGGTTTTTCTGGCATTGTGCAGGGGACAGCATCTCAGCTCCTCGGTGTTTGTCCTTAGTGTAGAGTTTGTGCCCGGGGGGCTGGTGCCCAGCAGAGCTCTCCTCCTTTTGTCCTGGATCCATTCTCCCTTGTGGGAGCTTTTCATGTGCCCTCTTGTTCTTCCCTGAGTCCCTAAGTTTTTTGTTTCTGATTCCTTCGCTGGATAATAATGACCCTTTATTGTCTTTCTTCCCTTGAAGAGGCTGTTGGGGTTAGTCTGAGTTGGGGCCAGCACTCTGGGAGCAATTTGAGGTTTCAGTGAGTTTCTTCAGGGTTAACGTTCACACCAACACCTCTGTCTCTGCCGATGTGGCACTTAGTGTGACCCCCGAGTGACTGCTGTCGCGCTTCCGTATTTAAGAGTTGTCTTTCATTTTTCCCTCCATCCACAAGTAAAGTAAAATGCAACGTGTCTTTGAAACAAATGAAGCCATGTTAGGTTTTTGATTGTATTTTATTTGAGCTGCTTTGGCAAGAATGGAAACTGGAATGAGGAATAGGATTTACCTGGAAAGAGGCTAATGACTTCCAGGATATTTGAGAGCCTTGACGTTACTAGAAGTGCCCTGACTTGGGTTATTCTTTCTTTCTTTTCTTTTTTTTTTTTTTAAAGATTTTATTTATTCATTTGAGAGAGAGACAGAGCACAAGCAGGGAGACAGGCAGAGGGAGAGGGAGAAGCAGACTCCCCGCTGAGCAGAGAGCCTGATGTGGGGCTCATTCCCAGGACCCTGGAACTATGACCTGAGCCAAAGGCAGATGCTTAACCCACTGAGCCACCCAGGCACCCCGGTTATTCTTTCAGCAGAAACTGTAACAGACCCATGGTTGGGATTCTACCTCCAGTACTTGTTTGCGCCCATGTGATCTCTCTGTAGACCTCAATAAAAATGTTAACAATGTGTCATGTGTATGTGGAATGAGGGGAACACACAGGAAGTGCGTGCCGCTCAGGGACAGGTGGCTTCTGCCGTTGTTATCCAGTAAGTGTCTTCAGCTTTTGCCAATGTCCACAGAGAACTTCCTATGAATGGTACATTCCTAAGGGGATCCTAAAGACCGGCTGGATGAACAAACACCTGAACCTGGTGCCAGCCCTGGTGGTTGTGTTCTACGAGTTGGACTGGGATGAGCCCCAGTGGAAAGAAAAGCAGTCCGAGTGCGCCACCAGAGTGGAGATCGTCAGGTGCGTCTTCCCTGCGGATCTGATGGGGCGAGGGAGGTGGTATCATTTCCCAGCATTTACTCAAGGCAGCTGAGACCCAGCACTCACTTGCCGACCTCCAGGGACACTTGGTGGGTCCCTGACAGGTAGCTTAATGTGAATGCTTAACTTCTGCAATGCGAAGGTGTGTGAAGAAATGTAGATGACACGTTAGTCTGAATTTCCAAATGCTTTTTTCTTGCGTTTTACTATCTGGGGGGGAAGTGTAGTAATTTGCTTTTTAGTCTCACAAGACATTTGTTCTATCCCCATTCCGGTTTCAAAATAATTCTTTTGGATGACCAGTCTGTAACATATCAGCATCAAGAAATAAGTTACATTATAACTTTTACATAAAAGTATATAGTAAACTTGGCTTTGAAAGCAGATTTTTGTCAGGATTAGAAGCTTGGTATGAGAGTAGACTTTTTTTTTTTTTAATTTTATTTATTTGACAGAGATCACAAGTAGGCAGAGGCAGGCAGAGAGAGAGGGAGAAGCAGGCTCCCCGCTGAGCAGAGAGCCCGATGCGGGGCTCGATCCCAGGACCCTGGGATCATGACCTGAGCCGAAGGCAGAGACTTAACCTGAGAGTAGACTTTTAAAATGAAATCACTGTAGCATAGAAGTTTCTTTGTGTATGGGGAAAGATTTCCTCTCATCTTGGAGGGTTTTAGTTGAAATTCATCTTTTTAAAATTGAATCATCAAACTTGTACTTTTTGTAAGTCTTTTTTTTTCTTTTAAAGATTTTATTCATCTGTTAGCATGAGTGGGGGGTGGAGGGGTATAGGGAGAAGGAGAAGCAGACTCCCTTCTGAGCAGGGAGCCTGATGTGGGGCTCGATCACGAGATCCCGATATCATGACCTGAGCTGAAGGTAGATGCATAACGGACTCAGCCAGCCAGGTGCCCCTGTGTAAAGTCTTGAATATATTTTTTAAAAGTCAAAACAATTTAGTTATGTTTAATTAATTTTATTATTTTTCCATTACAGGCAGAGTTTACAAGGGAGAAACACAAAAGTTGCAGTGGTTCTGATTCAGAAGAAAACTCCTTTGCCCCCAGGTATCAAAAGGTTAATTAATAATCAATGAATTGCTTTTTGATGTTAAAATCTATGCATTCAGTTATAGGAAAGATGGTGCGTTCACTTTAAAAAGTACTAATAATGCATAAATAAATGCCTAGTGTAAAAACTAAAATGCTAAAGTTAAAGAGGCTCAGTGGGTTGGGCCGCTGCCTCATGATCTCGGGGTCCTGGGATCGAGTCCCGCATCGGGCTCTCTGCTCTACAGGGAGCCTGCTTCCTCCTCTCCCTCTCTCTGCCTGCCTGTCTGCCTGCTTGTGATCTCTGTCTGTCAAATAAATAAATAAAATCTTAAAAAAAAAATTTTAATATTAAATATTAAAATATTCTGCTACCCCCCAGTTCCACTTAACTCACTGTGTAGGTGTACATCAGTTGACAAAACTGATTTTTAAAAAAAAAAAATTTTTTTTAAAGATTTTATTTATTTATTTGACACAGAGAGAGATCACAAGTAGGCAGAGAGGCAGGCAGAGAGAGAGAAGGTGGGGGAGCAGGCTCCCTGCTGAGCAGAGAGCCCAATGTGAGGCTGGACCCTGAGATCATGACCTGAGTCAAAGGCAGAGGCTTAACCCACTGAGACACCCAGGCACCCCGACAAAACTGATTTTTTTAAAAGGAATGTTATTCACTTATTTTTTTAAAAAAAGAATGTTAGTTAGCTCTCTGAGGTCAGTTTGAAATTATATTCCTACCGTGACTTTTTTTCTTAATGTGCAATCAGACAAAGAAAAATGGTGTAGGATTTCTGCTTTTTTATAAGAAAATGTCTTAGCTTCAGATGCTTGTTTTTTCTGTATTCTAAGACTTTGAGAGGCCAAAATATTTTTTGTTTCTCTTTTGAAACTTCTGGCATCTGAGTTTTAGAAACCACTTTCATGGATTATTGCTTCCAGTTTTAGTTAAAGGTTTTGAAACAGTTATGTGGCATATCTTTTGGTGTTACTTGGCCTGACTTGGCTTAGTAGGAAATTCCGCAGGGTTTTCCTAACAGATATGTACAGCGTGACTTCTGAGAACCGCCCTCTAAGAGCTCTCAGGAGGCCTTCTGGCTTGGTGAAGGGGGTTTGGTTTTTCTTCCTAATTACCTTGTTTAGATTTGGGGACCTATTTGTTTAAAAAAATACATGAATCATTTTCTTTCTCTCTTCATCTTTATGGGACCTGTCAATAGGAGAAGATGTCACTGCGTCAGAAAGAGCCGCAGCTTTATGTAACGCGTGTGAACTCTCGGGAAAATCTCTGTTTGTCCTACCCCACACTGATCACTTGGTGGGTTATATTATAAGGTAAATAAAGATCTTAAACTTTTTTAGATCTTGGATTATCAGAGGCACTGAAGAAATGGGTTGCTTAGACTTTTTTTTTAGTATCCTATTTCGCCTTTCAAAACAAAGGTTACCCATTTATAAAACTTCATAGTTCAGTTCAGGTTAATATGTTCTTTCAAATAGTGTATGGTTCAAAGTTTGAACCTAATATGAATTATTTTTATGTTTTAACGTTTTAAAAACTGCAGTTTTAAAAATAGAAAATCTAGGGGTGCCTGAGTGGCTCAGTTGGGTAAGCATTTGCCTTCAGCTCAGGTCATGATCTCAGGGTCCTGGGATCGAGTCCTGCATTGGGCTCCCTGCTCAGCGGGGAGCCTGCTTTTCCCTCACCCTCTCCCCTGCTCATGCTCTCTCTCCCTCACTCTCTTCCTCAAATAAATAAATGGAATCTTTAGAAAAAAGAAATAGAAAATCTTACCTTAGGAAGTATATTGAATATTGAAAGTTTTGGCTTATCTATTTTTTTTCTTAGCATGTTTTCCTTAAGGATGTGTCTAAACTCTTTGAATACAGCTTTAAAATTCTGTTTTATTCTGAGGAGGAAAAACCTTGAAGTCCAGCTTTATCTAGCTATGAATTTAGCTTTCTTTCACATCCTGGGCAGATACTTGTAATACATACATACTTTCACAAAAGGAACTTTGAGTTGTCTATCTGTGGTCAAATTTCCTTTGTTCCTGTGTTATCTCAAACTTAGGGAGAGAAACAGGATTTGAATCCTATGAATGTTACTTTCCCCCTCACTTGCCAGTATTTTTTTCTTTTTAAGATTTTATTTATTTCCTTGACACAGAGAGAGAGAGAGAGAGAGAGAGAGCGAGCACAAGCAGGGGGAGTGGGAGAGGGAGAAGCAGGCTCCCGCTGAGCACAGAGCCCCACTCGGGAAATGATTCTAGGACCCGGGGATCATGACCTGAGCTGAAGGTCATGTGAGCCACATCTGAGCCACCCAGATGCCCCTCATTTGCCAGTTTTCATTTTTGGTGCTTTTTCCATTAGTTTTCTTATCCTCTAACCTTAAATATTAAAAGCACAAAAAATAGTCAAATTAAGTGAATACTGGAAATCTCTTTCTTTCACACTTCTTATAAAATGAAAGGGGTTGGAAGTAATCTTAGAGATTATGTGATTTCTACAAATTATAAAAAAGGTATTTTTATCAGTTGTTTCTTGGACTGTAAATAATTCTAAAAGGCTTTTGGGGGGTCTAATCTTTACATTTATTATTTAGAAATTTCATGTATTTTGCTTTACTTTTTGTCTTTATCAGGAAGTAAAATAGACATTGTCAGGATTTTACTTTCAGGTCTTATAATATGATACTTGAGAACAGTTTGGTTTAAACTAACTTTAGTGTTTGAATGTTGATTTTTTTTTTTTTAACAGATTAGAAAATGCCTTTTATGAACATGCACAGACTTATTACTACACTGAGATCAGAAGAGTGAAATCTCATAAGGAATTTTTGAATAAAACAACACACCAGGTACATTATTTTTCCTAAAGAAGGAAAGAATAGAAGCACTCCAAGAGCGGATTATTATCATTGATTATTTTTGAAGAGATTATTAAATATCTATAATGCTTTGATGTTTTTAATTGGCTTTTGTGCTTTTAAAGGTTTTTTTTAAGCATTTAAAAACAAGTTTGTCTTCTCTCCTTTTTGGCCTTAAAGTTCTTAGAGATTTTTACAGCTTCCTTAACAATGCTTGTTGGAATAATGCTTGATCTGAGTATTTTCCTTTCTACTTTGATGTCTCCTCTTCAGGTTAGTGTACTTTTTACATTTTAAGAGAGTGTGTGTAATAATGATATCTCTTTTCTATTCTTTTCAGCTTTTATTTGTCAGACATCAATTTAAAATAGCTTTCTTCAGTGAATTGAAACAGGATACACAAAATGCTCTGAAGTAAGTTTTTAACAGTTTTCAAACTAAATTTTTCTTACTTTTATGTTAACAGTAACATATTAATGGCAACTTGTGAATCTCAACCAAACTTTAATTCATTTTAAGATGCTTATGTTGTTTAGATTCAGGTATGTAATATTTAATTTGTTCAGAGATGAATGGAATATAATATTTTGAGATTTAAAAAAATATTTCATTTTATTATCAGAAGTAAATTTCATAGTATCATAAAGCTTTCTGGTCTAGTCTAATTTCATGATCGGAAGAAACATTAAAATTCTTCCTATCCTATTGACTGCTTATTTGTATATCAGTAAAATTTTTGTGTTGACTCATTTCCACAATTAAATATATATTAGACATTATCTAATGCTGTGAATTTCTTAATATGCATGGTACATTTATTTATTTATTTATTTGACAGACAGAGATCACAAGTAGGCAGAGAGGCAGGCAGAGAGAGAGGAGGAAGCAGGCTCCCCACTGAGCAGAGAGTCTGATGTGGGACTCTATCCCAGGACCCTGAGACCATGACCTGAGCCAAAGGCAGAGGCTTATTAACCCATTGAGCCACACAGGCGCCCCAATGGTGCATTTATTTAATTTTTATTTAATTCAACTATGATTTTATTTATTTATTTTTTATTTTTTAAAGATTTTATTTATTTATTTGACAGACAGAGATCATAAGCAGGCAGAGAGGCAGGAGAGAGAGAGAGAGGAGGAAGCAGGCTCCCTGCAGAGCAGAGAGCCTGATGTGGGGCTCAATCCCAAGACCTTGGGATCATGACCTGAGCTGAAGGCAGAGGCTTAACCCACTGAGCTACCCAGGCGCCCTGATTTTATTTTTAATTAAAATATTTTTTTACGTTTATAACACCGCTCAACCTCCTTTTTAATATGAAGGCTCTCCTTTGAAGCTTTGGAGAGTAGTCGTGTATGTGTTGGCAGTGGTCACACGTTTTAATTCCTTTGCTTTTACTTAAGAGCACAATTTAATTGAACATTTTTTTCTAGCTTTTGCTCTATTTTTTGAAGATTGACAGTGGCGGTGCAACATAGAGATAAGAAACAGCTACCTATCCTAACACTGAAGAGAGGCTAAGCATACAGAGCAGAAAAGTAAGAGAAAAAAAGAAAAATAAATCTTTTGTCTGGAGGAATATTGCAGAAACATCTTCCTTTCTTGTTACTGTGGAGGTGGAGAACTCCAAACTCTCTCTAAATCTCAGAAACTTGGTGTGATTCGAAGTGGCGCTAACGTAGTTCGTTCCTTACCCTTGGTGTGAGTTAAAAACATTGCCTTCTTGTTCTGATCAGAAGTAATTCTGGAAAGAAAGATTTGACCTGAGGAAGTTAGGAGCAAAGAGTGATGTTTGGAGGAGACTGAGATGCCCCATTGCCTTCCCTTTTCTGGCTAGCGTCCTTCTAGCAGACTCTGCTTTCCCACCGCACTTCCCCTTCTCCAGCCTCTGCCTGAGGTCAGCTCACTGCTGCTCTGATCTTCGGAGATTCTGGTGTTTAAAAGCTATTGATGGTCCCTGCTTTGCTAATAAAATTTCTCTTTGTTGGAGAAGCTCGTAATGGTGCTTTTAAAAAAAATCTGCGTATTTATTTATTTTTTTTTAACAGAATGCTAACTTTTTAACATAATTCTGGACAATTGTCCACTCTCATTTTCAACTTATTTCTGTCCGTTATTGACAGATGTTAATAACAGAGCAATGTACATGTGATGTTTCTGTTCTTAGCGGAAAGTCATTGATTCCTCCCACATATTATTAATCAGTAGATCATTTTTCAGGAAATCAGAGATGGATAGGTATAAGTTATTCCTGAACTGTTGAGCACTAAGAAATGTTGAGTAAATATTGTCTCTTATTTCTAATAATTTGTTCTTGGGAATCCTTTCTTAAAATTAATAATTAACTGTGTTGCACCTGTTTATATTAGGAATTACAGGACCGCCTATAACCTTGTACATGAATTGCGAGCCCATGAAACTAACATTCTGGAAATAAAGACTATGGCAGGATTTATAAACTACAAGGTAAATTGAAGGTTCTACTTCAAATAAAGGAAACTTGTCTTTAAATATTAGGTTATCTTTTTGAAATTGAAAACCAGAGTTAGTTAATTGCTCTGAAGAGTATTTGATTGATTATGTTTTCTCTTTTATGCCCCTTACTTCATATAGCTCCCTAGTAATTAGCAGCCTAATTGCAATGCTTGGTTTTGAGTTTGTGGGGCTCAGAGTTCTCTCTTAGAGCAGTTTTACTTCTATAAAATTCTTTAGGAGGGTCTTCTGATTTTAAGTGAGAGCAGGAGGAAGTGAGAAGAAAGCTACTTTTATTACTGAATTTTATAAGATGCAACAAATCATAACTACGTAGGCCTTCCTTGGTTTAATGGCGACACGATACAAAAGGTACAGCTGATCGCCCGAGAGGAAGCTTTTGTACCTGTCACTTAAGCATTTGAAGATTGTATGTGGTAGAAATAGATACCCCAGAAGGCAGGTGGGACTTTTCGTTTTGCTTTTAATCTTTCCACACTCAGCTTTACAGATGGCTGCCCTGAGATGGCGGCCTGAGAGGACTTAGATGCTGGAATTGACTGTATAAATGTAAATTGGTACAAGGTCTGTAGAGAATATTTTTGCAGCACCTTATACACACTTTGAGTGGGTGTTCCCTTTGAGCTACCAATTCCATTTCAGGAAATTTACCTGACACATGGGCCAAGCCTTGCAAATCACATACATAAGGATATTTATTGCGTCTTGTAAGAGGAGAAGATTGGAAACAACGCAGCAATAAGTGACTGGTTCATATAAAGTATGACTGAGACAATGGAATATTTTGCAACTCATAAGAGAGACAGCTGCACTTACTGATATGGAGTATTAGGTGAAAAAAATAAGGTACAAAACAGCATATTTAGTGTGATGCTCTTTGTTTAAAAAGTGTAGTTGATACTTAAATACACATACACTTGTCCGTGCGTAGACTGTTATCACGGAATATTCTGGGAGCTGGTTGCCTCTGGAACAAGAAATTGGATACCTTGAGGGACAGGGATGAGAGACTTAACTTTTCATGTATTCCTTGTACCTAAAATAGAAAACTAATGGTAAGCATATGGAAAATAATTTAGGCGTTGTGTTTTGTGTTTTTCTTTTTACCTTACGTAGATACAGATCATTACTGTCTTGAGATAGCATTTCAGATAAAAAGTTTTCAAGAATTTCTGTAATCCTTGTTTGATACAGAGGCCACTGTGCTCTAATGGTGGTATAGAAAATCTTTACTTTCTGCCAATTCTAAAACTGAAAGTTAATCTGTCCTAGGGGTGGTACGTAGTGTTTTATTTTTGCCCACCTGTATGTTCTTCATTGGGTAAAATTTTTTGTATTCTAGCTTACTTTAATAAGCTTTTCTAAGGTGTAGAGTGGATTCAGTACAAATAGGGAATAATTTTTTTCTTTTATCGAGGGGACATAAGCGCCAGTTTTAGCATAGGCATTCTAATAGAGAAAATAGGAAATGTATAGTCTTTTTGAAGTTAGTCTCACATTTTACCTGTTTTTAATTTAATATGCCTTTTGACTGTATGTTCTTTATTTGGGCGTTGATTTTGCATCTCGCAGATCTGCAGGCTCTGTTTTCAGCACAACACCCCATTGGATGCGATCGCTCAGTTCCGAAAACACATTGACTTGTGTAAGAAAAAAATCGGAAGTGCGGAGTTGTCTTTTGAGCATGCTGCGTGGATGTCTAAACAGTATGTTTTAAATTGTACTTTTAGAATTTTTTTTCTTTACTTACTTGGGCTTTGGAGGAATGGAATTAGCATGGACTTTGGTTGTCAGTCGAACTAAGCTTTTTTTGTCAGAAAGTAGGCTTTTAGAGATCTAGCTAGGGTAGTTATGTTTCTAGTAGTGGTAGATAATGATTCATGGAGTTCCTTAATGAAAATCTCTTAATTCCTGGTACCGTCTTTTTTATTCAGCGTATATGTAGGGAGTTTCCACCATGTGCTTAGGTACTGAGAATACTAAGGAGCAAAACAAAGTCCCTGCTGGCATGGAGCTTGCTATTCCAGACTGATGTTTAAAAATTCTAAAATGAAATTGTTTCCAGAAGCGTGGATGTGTTTGAGTGATGGTAACTGTGTTGACATGCGCTGTGATGGTGTATTTGTAACGCTTTGTCAGTACAGAAGAGTGGGCTTCAATGTAGAAGTTATCTGTAACCTATAATTAGTGTGTGTCAGTATTTACCAAGAAACCCCAACAATTTATCAGAAGCATTATTTTAACATAGTCTGCTGAGGTTATACGGTCAGGATGAATAATTATTAGAAGTAAGCTTCTTTATCTTCCCTTTATCATTTTCATCATTTTTTTATTTCTTGATTTTTTTTTCTTTAAGATTCCAGGCTTTTGGAGACTTATTTGATGAAGCTATTAAGTTAGGGCTGACAGCTATTCAAACTCAGAATCCTGGCTTCTATTACCAGCAGGCAGCGTACTATGCCCAGGAGAGGAAACAGCTCGCAAAAACCCTCTGTAACCATGAGGTAAGTGACCGACTCCCATGTCATCTGGCACTTAGGAAATGTATTAATCATCTCTCGAAAGTGGATAAGACTAATGGATGTTTATAATCTTTTTCCAAGTGTTTAAACAGAATCAGTTTTCTTCTGATAAGAAGGTAAAAATATCTTCTATATTTTCAGGAATTATGGTTATTTTCACTTTTAGCCTGAGTACTCCATTTCCACCTGTGGATTAACAGAAGTTTTTCTGTCAGGAACTGACTTATGACTGGTAATAAGTTAGTGATGTAGACAAGGGCAGATTACTTTAAAATAAAAGTCACTGTGTGGTCTGAGCCATGCTCTAACTCCCTTTGATCACTGCTGTAGGAGTTTGAAGGACTTTGGAGGAATATGCTTTGTTTTGACCCACCAGAGATGATCTCTTTGGACTTCTTTCTCTTCCTTGGGCTTTCTTCTGGAAAATTCTTAAGAATCTGTCCGAGGCATAATGTTTGTTTGTTTTTAGATTTTATTTATTTATTTGACAGAAAGAGACACAGGAAGAGAGGGAACACAAGCAGGAGGAGTGGGAGAGGGAGAAGCAGGCTTCCCATTAAGCAGGGAGCCTGATGGGGGGGCTCGATCTCAGGACCCTGGAATCATGACCAGAGCCGAAGGCAACCGCTTAACAACTGGGCCACTCAGGCGCCCCTTGAGGCATAATATTAATTGCAGTTCCTTTTCCCCCTTTTTTTAAAAAACAATATTTTATTTATTTATTTGAGAGAAAGAGAGAGATTGAGAGAGGGGAGAAGGTCAGAGGGAGAAGCAGACTCCCCTCGGAGCTGGGAGCCCGATGTGGGACTTAATTCCGGGACTCTGGGATCATGACCTGAGCTGAAGGCAGTTGCTTAACCAACTGAGCCACCCAGGTGCCCCTGATTGCAGTTTCTTAACTTGACATTTCATTCTGCCTGCCTGCCTGGTATCTTAGTTAGATACCAGCGTCCCCATTAGCACCTTTAAAATAAGAACGTGGTATTTATATGTATAAATATATTTACATTCACATGCTTCTGTCAGTTTATTTTCCTTGAAAATCTGCAGTTTTCTTCTCCGAAGATAGGTGGATGTTACCAACAGTGCTACTTAAAAAAAAAGTTTGCGCGTTAGTACTTAAATTGTTGGATTTTTTTCCCCTTAAGTCATGATATAACTACACTGTTTGCTACCCTGTTATTTGCATATGATTTATATCTTCATGACATATTTTATATTTAAAAATTAGGCATTAAGATTTGAGCATAGTATTTTAAAAGGTGGTTAAAACTATGTTTTATAAGGGTACAAGGAGATGGGATTAACAAATATCCTTAGTTGGAATGTAAAGTAATATTTCTGTCAAATAGTAATTTGAGAAGCCTCAAAATCATGCATCTCTTTTGACCCAGAAATCTATTTTCAGGGAGTCTAAGGGAGATAGAAGATCCTAAGAGAGAAGTACTGAGATTTACTTATCAAGTTCTTTGGGCAGACTTACTAATTATAATGTAAAAAATAAATAACAAGATGAACACCTAGGGAATTTATTAAAATATGGAACAGCATGCAGCCATAACAAATAATGTTTTAGAATAGTTAATGATGTGAAATTTACAATGAATATATTTAAGCGAGAAAAGCATGTTGAAGGATCATTCCAGTTGATAACAAATAAACGTTTGTATACAAAATCTGGAAGACTAATGTAAACACTGTTAATAGTGGTAATAGGTTTATAGGTGATTTAAGTTTTTATCCTCTTCCTTTTGGATGTTTTCTGTATTTCTCAACAATGTAGTTGCATTATATTTTGGTTTCAGAGGGAAAAAGTTACAAGAAAGAAAAATAAAGCACTGTAAATTTGTAAGGCACCAAAAATAGCCCTCCCCAACCAATACCAGGACTTAATACACAAGTGATAAAAAAGGAAAATAGTGTCTTCTTTTAAAAACCACTTATCACATTTTTTAAAAGATTTTTGAAAATTTATTTGACAGACAGAGATCACAAGTAGGCAGAGAGGCAGGCAGAGAGAGGGGGAAGCAGGCTCCCTGCTGAGCAGAGAGCCCGATGTGGGGCTCGATCCCAGGACTCTGGGATCATGACCTGAGCCAAAGGTAGAGGCTTTAACCCACTGAGCCACCCAGGCACCCACATTGTTTTTATTTGCACAAAAAACACTTATACATATGGAATAAACATCAAAAATAATTGGCAAAATTTTTACTGGTTTATCATAGCAAAGATGAAAAGAAAATTAAGGAGTTAGTTACTATGAAATCATTTGTCAGAATCAGGTTGATTTATTCAATTTAATTTTTATGAGACTGCGTAGGTATTAAATGGAATGTTTATTTTCATTTTTGTGAAGATTTAATGTGTGTTAAAATACAACTTTGATATTGAGACATATGTTTGGTATTTTTATTTGTGAAAATGTTTTTATTCTGTCAGAGATTGGAGATGAGTTGGTTTGTGAGAGGTTCATAAACTTAGGGCTGTGTTTTACTTTACAGGCTTCAGTAATGTATCCCAATCCTGATCCGTTAGAAACACAAACAGGCGTTCTTGACTTTTACGGACAAAGATCATGGCGACAAGGAATACTAAGTAAATCATTTTTCCCTCTTCCCTTTTCTCTCAGCCTCAAAAGGCACAGATCACTATTGTAGTTTTTCCATTGGCTTACATAGGCTGTAATAAATTATGTAGAGGTAAAAATGTGTGTTTTTTAAACATCTTTTTAAAGATTTTTCAGTTCTTTAGTTTTTAGGATATTTTGTTTGTATCACTACATCTTAGAATAACTTCTAATCAAACATGAGTGTGATTAAAACATTTGGACATCTCTTGTCTTAAATGACCCAATAAGCCACTTAGGTCTATTTTAATTCCGGTTAACTTTGATGATTTATTACATTTGATCTTTTAAAACAGTATTAACTTGTATTACCTTAGAAATTTCTCTGCATCTTTTTTGGGTTTGATACACACTTAATTTGAGCAGTATCTATGGCAATCAAACCTTAATTGTTAAGGAATTATCTACTTTAATCTCCAGAAAGCGTATTCTGTATTGAGAATGATCTTATTCTTTAGGTGGTTGAGGTTGATCTTATTCTTTAGGTGGTTGACTCCACTAGGGCAAGAGAATGCTGAGTTCAATAATGTTCTCTTCAGAACAGAGATCACAGAGTAGTTGCCAGGCTAATAAAGCAATCTCTTGGAATCTTTAAGATTCTAGAATGGTTAAGAATCTTAAATACATTATATATAAGTAAAGGATTCAAGGAGTGTACACATCCAATGTTCATGTGAAGGATTTATGTTAAATGAGCTATCTAAAATGGGTTGCGTCTTATCTTACACAGGTTTTGATCTTTCTGATCCTGAAAAAGAGAAGGTGGGAATTCTTGCCATTCAGCTGAAGGAGAGAAGTGTTGTTCACTCTGTAAGTTTGTTGGGTTTTTTCCCCCCAATAGAAACTTTTTTTTTTTCTGTATTCAAACAATACATGACATTATTTTTATTGGAATGTTTCACATTTTCTCTCTTCTGGTAGGAAATAATAATAACTCTTCTGAGCAATGCTGTTGCACAATTTAAGAAGTATAAGTGTCCAAGAATGAAAAGTCATCTAAGTATGTATTCCTAAGATGCCACAGTTTCATGCAACTTGGAATAATTTAGAATTATGTACATAAAATCTTTTTCCCTTTACAGTGGTTCAAATGGGAGAGGAGTATTTTTATGCGAAGGATTATACCAAAGCTTTGAAGTGAGTCTTAGTCCCCATTTATTTTTATAAGTAATCTGATTACCTTACAGCAAAATGAGAATAGAAATGAGTTTTAAAGGATTTATAGTTTCCATATTTATTTCTGTATCTTTGAAACTCCATTTCTGTTATATTTTTTTAAGTGCTATCTGCTGGTACCATCATTCTCAATGTCTTGGGAAACCAGGTTCATCTAAACATGAAGTTACCAGTTAAACTATTTCAGTAAGAGTTTCTGACATGTATATAGAATGAGTCAAGCATGTTATTTCCTCCAAGAAGTCTTCAAGGCATTTCTTATGAAGCTGTTTCAGCATGTCTGACGTCTTGCCTTCTGTCAGGTTGCTGGATTACGTGATGTGTGATTACCGGAGTGAAGGGTGGTGGACCTTGCTCACGTCCATACTGACTACAGCTCTGAAGTGCTCCTACCTTATGGCCCAATTAAAAGATTACATAACTTACTCCCTAGAACTCCTTGGAAGAGGTAACTTGGTGTTCTGTCAGTAAGATTCTGAATCCTGAAAGTTATGTAGCAACTTTAAGCTTCTTAAAATGGAAAGCACAACTCTCTCGAGGCTTTGACCATACTTTCACCCTGTGTAGATCAGTTTGCCAAAGGAAGGGACTCCCACAGTTTCATGGAACTTACTAGAGTTGAGGTCTCATGATAGTTGAGAAGAACAAAATCCTTCTTCCTTTTTTCTTTTTTTAAAGTACGTCATGAAGTGATTTTTCCCATCGAGTTCATATGCGAGTATCTAGAATTTTGGGGGCTCCCATAGGAAGCTGTGTTGTTGTACATTGTCTGGAATTGTGCTTAGCCGTGTCAGAAGACTTATTTATCCTGTAGTATTTTTATACCTTCCATGGGGGGTGTTGGCTTTTACTTGCCTGTCTTACAGTTAAGAGTTTCTTTCCTACTTCCATTTCATGTTAGCTTCAACTCTGAAAGATGACCAGAAATCTCGGATCGAAAAGAACCTCATAAATGTTCTGATGGTAAGTTGGAATTCTTTCTATAAAGTAAGCTTTGGGCATACATAGACCTAGATCTGTATCTGTGTATTTTTATCGCTAGCTGACCAAAAATTGTACTCTGTTGGTGCAGAATGAGAGTCCCGATCCAGAACCCGACTGTGATGTCTTAGCTGTGAAAACAGCTCAGAAGCTGTGGTCGGACCGCATCTCCCTGGCCGGCAGCAATGTCTTCACAATAGGGGTACAGGACTTCGTGCCATTCGGTGGGTCCCCAGCACCTGCGGTGCTATTTCAGAGAAATCCTCCTTATTGCTACAAAGTGAATAGCCGCAGAACCAGTCAAAGGAAGAAAGTTCTAAATATATTATCCTATAGATGAAATTGTGATTTTTTTTCCTTTTTCCCCATTGACATAAAGATTTTCAACATTTTAAGTACTTAGCTTATATATTAAAATTCACTTTGTTCGTTTGTGTAAGAGTGATTTGAAATGCATTTGAGAAGATAGTCCTTTAAAAAGCTTATCCTATAATACCTAGGCGGATATTTTGAAACGAGTTAAAAATAACAAAATGATTTTTTCCCCCTTTAAACCCTTGTGTTAGTTATGTTTCAGCAGCAGGTATGTTTTTAGAATTAAAGGTGGTTTTGAAGGTATACTTCCTTTAAATGTGTTCTGTTTTAAAAAATGAACTACATTTATGTCTGTTGAAATGACTCAAGAGCAGAATTCAGAAAGAATATCAAGTGTCGATGTTTCCTTCCTGAAAAGTAACTGTGGTTCAGAGAATCATGGGTGTGTGTCTCGAGGGTCCTGTGGTGTGTAACTATTTTATTTTATTTCTAGTACAATGCAAAGCCAAGTTTCATGCCCCGAGTTTTCATGTTGATGTTCCTGTGCGGTTTGATATCTATCTGAAGGCTGACTGTCCACATCCCATTCGATTTTCCAAGCTCTGTGTCAGCTTTAATAATCAGGTAACAATACCTCTTATTATATTTTTACCATCTGTATATCTTATTATAGCTTGCATTAAATTAGATGAAACCAACTTAGCGAAATTTTAGGTCTTAATGGCTGCATAGTAACAAATAAACTTTGGTAAGGTCTATTTGAAAATAACTACATTTATAGTTCTCCGTATTAGCCTTTCAGTGTTACACTTTTCCATCTCTGAGTTTTGCTTTTATTCCATCCTTATGAAATGTAGGAAGTTAATTTTTTTAATACATAACTTGAATTTCAAGTGAGGTCTATCAAATATAATCTAATTGTCAAAATCATTTATTTTACATTCTAACTCTGGTATTCGTTTTTTATTATAAAACTGTTAAATGTTTAGTGTTAAAGAAATTGAAGTGGAATGGATGTCTATAAAGTGAAAAGTGAGTATGTGCCCTCCAGTCCCATTCCCCGGAAGTCGTCACTCTTAACTTCCTGAATAGTCGAGGCATTTTCTGGGTGTGCACACAAAAGCAGCTTTTCCTTTCTGCAGAACTGGGATTATATACATTTGCACATTTCTGTAGCGTATTAGAGTATTGTCAGGTACTTGAGTACATTTCACATATTTCAGTTCCAAGCTCACTTCAGAGGTAATTATCTTCTGGTCACCCAGAAAGTATACTGAGCCGTGAACCAGCAAGCATTTAACCACCAAGTATTCTCAGCATCGTGGTGAACCTTAAAGCATTTAGTATATGTCAGCCCCTTTGAAATGGAAGCATTCTGGGGGCAGAGGCCAGGACTGACTCACAGATTGCCCTAGTAGGTAATAAGGACTCAGTTACATGGTGTAGGCTAGAAATACAGTTACAACAGGCATGCCAAAGAAAAGGGAGGAAGTTTCAAGGATAAAGATGAAATGAAGATACTATAAAGTGGTGAGAAGGAGGAACATGGTTGGCAAAAGGCAACGCTGAATGGAAGCAGGAGTGCATGGTCTGGGTTTGTGGGTGGCGGGGACCCCAGCCTTGTAAGAGCAGAGGGTCCGTGAGCTGGGCCAGTGGGATGTGAGGCCATGTGGCTTGAAGGAGCTTGAAGAATTCAGCAGGGGTTAGCTAGTAAGAGAAATATTTGAAGATTTATTTGTTCATTCATTTATTAGGGTTATATTTATTGGAAAGAGCTTTACCTATCTTAATATATTGTTTTGTGTTTTTTTTGACTCTTTGCAACTTTGAACTAGTCCTGGAATAGGATCGGTTCAGTGAACCGGGGTCCCCTGCAGATCAGTGTGCTTTATTCAACTTGAACCATTGCCCAACGATTCCTTCTGATTAGTGTGAGAGGTTTTTTTTGTTTTGTTTTGTTTTGTTTTTAAGATTTTATTTATTTATTTGTCAGAGAGAGAGAGCACAAGCAGGCAGAGTGGCAGGCAGAGGCAGAGAGAGAAGCAGGTTCCCTGCTGGACAAGGAGCCTCACGTGGGACTCGATCCCTGGACTCTGGGATCATGACCTGAGCCGAAGGCAGCATCTTAACCAACCAAGCCACCCAGACAAGGCAGTGTCTTAACCAGCCAAGCCACCCAGACATAACTAATATGAGAGTTTTAAAGCAAGAGCATGATACTTAGAATTTAAGAAACTTTGTTTCAGTGATGAAATAGGAAGAAATGACCTTCTGGAAACCAACCAGAGCCTCATTATATGAACCCAAGTCCTAAGGTGTGAGGACTTGCATGAGGGTATAAGTGGTGGCAGTGGAAGGAAAGGGCTACGGAGGCATGTACAGCTAGAGGAGTCTCGATTGCTGAGTGGGTGTGGTCAGAGAGAAAGAGGGCGATAGGGTGAATAAAGGACAGCCCTCCCGCCCCCCACCAAGAACTATGTGTTTCTTTTATAGTTCAAGTGTACCTACAACATGATGATTGGAAACATCTATTGTAAATGGTGACCGCAGTAAGGTTCCTTAGTATCAGTCACCTCACGTCATTACCTTTTTCCTTTTTCGGTGTGGGGAGAACATGTAGGTTCTACTCTCTTGGCAACAATTTGATTGAGTGTAGTCACTGTGCTGCACAGGAGATCCCCAGAACCTGTTCATCTCATACCGGGAAGTTAGTGCCCTTGGCTCAGCCTCTCCCATTTCCCTCAGCCCTTTGCATTCACCATTTTACTGTTTCTCTGAGTCGCAGATTCCACATGTAAGTGAGATCAGTAGTATGATGGGATTTTGTACGTAGTGTTAATTCTTTTTTGGAGGGTTGTTCCTCTTCTTAGAATTCTTTCTCATATTTTATGCCCTTAAAAGCCTCACTTCCTCGGGGACACCTGATCGATTTTCCTAGCCACAACCCTCCAATAGTACTAATCACGGCTGTGCTTTCACTTCTGTCTGTATGATTATTTGGTAAATTGTTTTCTTTATTAAAATGTAAGCTTTCCTTACTTTTTTTTTTTTTTTTTTGGCTCGACTAGGATATTGTTTTTTGAACTATTCTAAATCTGGACTTACAGGATAAATAGATTCTTATTTTACTTTTCCTGTTATATCCTACTATCCCATCCCCCTCCCCCTTTTCTTAAAAACTTCTATAATTAAAAACTAATTTAAAATGTTAATATAAAATGTAAAGCAATTAGTTTTTTAAGTTAGGTTATATTCTGAATATGTGTTACTTGAAATCCAAGATCCAGATCATAAGGAAAAAAGTAGTACTTGGGTTTCAGAAGCATGGAATAGAAATAAAGAGTAGAGGGAAAGTATTAAACTTAACTACTTAGAGTTTTCTGTGATGATCATTCATTTGCCAGGGTGGCAGGTGGCTCTTGGAAAGTTTTTAAAATTTACTGAATGGATGAGAATGGTGGTTCTGTGGACCTTCCACAGGCAGGCTGCCTCCCTTTATTCGTCTGTAAGGAGGGTGCCCTTCTGGAATAATAGATGTACTTCTGGTTTGGGACATGTTGAATCTGAGTGGTAGAATTCTCCTCCGGGCAGTTGTGGATATGAACTTACGGCCAAGGAAATAGGACAGAGTTTGTTTCTAATGTGGGAAATACTAGCAAAGAAGTGCAGAATATGTAGAAATGGGTAAACTTCGCATTGAAAGGAACATAAAGGGAATAGAACTGAAAGCCAGCCAAGGAATGAAGCCCATGGAGCCTCTGTATTAAGGGGACGAGAAGAAGACAAAAAGACCTATGAGGGAAAAACAGGCAGTGGTTAAGAAGGATGATATTATAGGGTCACAGAAGCCAAGTAAAAAGAAAGCTGTCTAAGGGGGTGATAGATAGGAGCATCCAATGAAACAAAGAATAGATCTTTGTTTTTCTCCAGGAAAGGGATGTGTAAATGTTTGCAGAAATCAGCTTGTGTCTGTGAACTGTCTTTACCTTGTGGCAGCACGTTGGGGATGAGTGCTTCCACTGGGCATAAACTACTTCTCATTAATCACCCTTCATGATGCTGTAGTTTTCAAGTGGTTCAGCTTACCTAGCTTCAAATCATTTGGTGTTTAGTGTCAGCAAAACATACTGACATTTGATGTTGATAAACTGTGACCCTTCCTAACCTCTCTTACAGGAATATAACCAGTTCTGTGTAATCGAAGAAGCAACCAAAGCAAGTGAAGTTTTAGAAAATTTGACTCAGGGAAAGATGTGTCTAGTTCCTGGTAAAACAAGGAAATTTTTATTTAAATTTGTTGCGAAAACTGAAGACGTGGGAAAGAAAATTGAGGTTAGTTATGAAATTTGTTTAACACATACTTGAAGTGACAAAAGTAGTATGAGTATGTCAGAAAAAATTTCAAATAGTGTACAGATTTATTAAGTGAAAAATGAACCTATTCCCCTTGGACTTCTCAAGGGCAATCATTCATGATTTGGTGGGTTTTCTTTTATTGAGACTATACTATGTACATTATTCCATTGTTGGCTTTTTTCACTTACCCTGTGTTTATTAGGCATCATTTCCTCTTAGTACATAAGACCAACCTCATTTTTAATGGCTACATAATCAGTTAAAGACTTTTAAAATATATGTATACACATATATATACACATATATGTATTTATAAATACATATATAAAATACTGTAGCAATTACATTTTGTATTCTGTGACATAATTCAGGCTAGAGATCTGTATCATTTTGATGTTTAAACATTTCTGATTGTATTTTTCTCTTTATTTTAAAGGATTTATTTAATGCGCATAATTAAAATGCCTTTTAGAAATACATGATGAAAGTATTATTTTTATTGAGCATAAACTTCAGAACCAAACTATATGGGTTTAAATTCCACCTCTCCAGCTTACTAGCGTATGGCCCCAGGCAGCTACTTGATGTCTCTTTATCTCAGTTTACTCATCTGTGGAGTGGGGATAATAATGATACCTACCTCTTAGTGTTTCATGAGGACTAAATCAGTTAGTTAATGTAAATTGCTTGGAATAATGACTAGTACGTAGTAAGCTCTCATTAAGTGCTTGTTTTCCTTGTCTTGAAAGCCACAGTGATGGTTGGCTAATCTAAACTTAGGACCGTTTCTAAGCTAGAAACACAAGACCATACTACCAGTGTTCCCAGAACACTTTCTGTGAACCTGTCGATTTTTTTTTTTTAATTTATTTATTTGACAGAGAGGGATCACAAGTAGGCAGAGAGGCAGGCAGAGAGAGAGGGAGACAGGCTTCCCACTGAGCAGAGAGCCCGACATGGGGCTCGATCTCAGGACCCTGAGATTATGACCCAAGCCGAAAGCAGAGGCTTAACCCACTGAGCCACCCAGGCGTCCCAATGAACCTATCAATGTTATTGTTAATCAAAATCCAGGGTTTTTTGCTAATTTGCTAAAAATAAATCAATAAATAAATAGAAATTCTTTATGATTTTGACTAAATCCCTAATTACGTACTTTATTTTTTATGTTACCTAAGGAAGCCTACCAGATGGCAATCATAATTAATAACACTACTTTGAGTACATTTTGTTAACGGATTTAGTTGAAAGGAACGTTTATTCAGTTAAGAATAGTATAGCTGTTTGGGGGGAAAATATGTTTTATTAGGATTTAGGAATTAGGTTCTGAGTATGCTCAGGGCCATCAAAACATTCACGTATTTCACTCAGCAAGCACTAACTGAGCATCTGCGAAGTCAGATGATTATCTCCGTGTGAAGGCGAACGTAGTCAGCATCACAGCTCCTACGTGACCAGGACAGCTGTCACAGCCGGTGTTCTGACCCCATCGACCTGTGGTCTCTAGAGGAACGTGACGGACCAGCAGTCACTGTGTCCTTGTCGCGAGGGGATGGTGACAAGTATGAGGTGGCATTTCTGACAGCCCTTCCATCTTGCAGATTACTTCGGTAGATCTGGTTCTGGGCCACGAGACGGGAAGATGTGTGGTTTTAAATTGGCAAGGGGGAGGAGGGGACGCCGCTTCCTCCCAAGAAGCCTTGCAGGCCTCGCGTTCTTTCCAAAGACGGCCTAAGCTCCCCGACAATGAGCTTCACTGGGACAGCATCGTCATTCAGGCAAGCACAATGTACGTCCACCTCGCCAGACAGATTGTGGAATGCCACAATCTTGTTTCTTCAGAATACTCTGTTTGAGTAACTTGTTTTCTTAAAAATCGGTTATTCAGCTCAGGTGGGTTTTTTTTTTCCCCCACAAAGGATCATCTCCAGAGTTCCAAACATTTCCGTGCGTCTGCGACATGACCCTCCCGCCCTGACTAATGAAATGTATTGTTTGGTTGTGACCGTTGAGTCCCACGAGAAGACCCAGATCAGAGACGTGAAGCTCACCGCTGGTTTAAAACCCGGTAAGCAGGCCTCCTTAAAAATTGGCCAGCGTTCCTTCAACAGAAAATAAATGTCCGTGGTGACAACTGCAGGAAGTTTATTTCAGATGTGGTTATGAAGTAGTTATGACATGATCTGTGCAGTATGAATTGGTAGGATAATGTTTGAATTCTCCGTGTTTTAAAACACCAATATTAACACTTTTAGGACAGGATGCCAACTTAACTCAGAAAACGCACGTGTCTCTTCATGGAACAGAACTATGTGACGAGTCCTACCCGGCTTTACTCACTGACATTCCTGTGGGAGACTTAAATCCGGGGGAACAGGTGAGCCTTGGTCAACTACGATGGGAGAAGAGATCAACTAGATTGCAGTTTTAAATACGTAGGGAGTCTTAGATAGTTCTAGAACATTTTAACAGCGTATCCTGAGACTAAAAGTAGGATTTAACTAATGCACATTTTATACACACTTTACCTATTTAAATGTTAAAGTCTTGTAAGCAGTTTTTATACAAGTGATTTTATTTTAATTTAATTTTTTATTTTTTACAAGTGATTTTAGAACAAATGACCCTAAAATATGGAGGACTAGTTGCCCTGATAAAATAACTAAATAACATTAAATGTGTAACTTAGTGAAATTACTTCTCAGGCTTTTGTTTCCAAAGTAAACACAGCAATTGTTGAGAAGTTGAGAATGATGATAAGAGAGGGTAGAGTAGTAACGATCCCACGCTCACACTGAGCAGGAACAGCCTGTAAAAACTGTTCAAGAATTTAGTCAGCTGGTACAGTAAACGCTTAAAAGGTGGGGGCACATTATCCTAGAATATGTGGCAGGAAGAAAGCTCTGAGTTAGTAAATGCAAGTTCTTTTATTTTGTTACAGCTGGAAAAAATGTTATACGTTCGCTGTGGAACAGTAGGTTCAAGAATGTTTCTCGTGTATGTTTCTTACCTGATCAATACAACTATTGAAGACAAAGAAATTGTCTGCAAGTGTCACAAGGTATAAATTCTCATAACTACTTCAGGAAGTATCCTATGTGGAGCATTCCCTATTTTGTATTTTTTAGTTTACCTGTAAAAGGATAAGCAGCTTAGGTACTTATTTTCTATTACAAAATTTTTAAAGAAGTAATTACAAATTAAATTAAACGTCTCTTGGGATTTTTTCTTTGTCATTTATATTTATTATAAATGACATCCTATGGCTCAAACTTTAGAATATTGGCTTCCATGGCTTTTCATAAGTCAAAAAAGTTGGGGATCTTTTGCAAATAAGTTTTGAGACTCTAGATCTATGTGTTTCCCTATAGAATCACACATTAGACAACATCTGTAAGTTGGTTATACGCTGAAGATTTTGGAGGATGGGAGGTATCCCATCATGAAATATTTTTTCTGTTAAAAAGACTATGGAAATTTTTTCTGCCAAATGCAGACAGTGAAGATAAGAAAGCTGCCATAGTCATAGTCAGCCACTTGGGGGCGACTGCTGTCACCTTGGTGTATTTTCCGTTGGTCTCTTTCCTATTTATAGCGATTTGGAGGAGCCATGTTTTTATTTAGATTTAACTGTATTGTCTGTAATTACTTGTATTTTCTTTTACTGATGGAAAGTCATGGTACTTACTGTCTTGTTAGTCTTACCTGTGTTATTTTGGCCTGTTCTCAGGAACCGGGCCTTCGGCCAGCAGAAGAGAAGGCCAGTCAGTTTGGGTTTGTAGGAAGGTTACAGCACAGAGTCTGGGCCGTTGGCTGTTTCCTGAGTCAGGGGAGGCAACCCCATCCTGAAAGAGTTAGGAGTATTTCCCGAGGGGAAGGAGCAAAGGCACTGAATATATGAAAGGTGTCCCCTAGCCTGGTGCCATGGAGGGAATCCTGGATGGCAAAGTAGGAGGTGAGAGCGCCAGTCTCTGCCAGGCCTCCTGACCGGGCGCTCGGGCTGGCCGTGTGCACCTCTGCCCTCCATGCCCTCATCTCCGAAACAAGAACAGTAAAGTTTTGTGCAGCTTTAGAGTCCTAAGCCTTGGATGTCATTTCTAATGTCATGTTCTAATGACATTTCTAATGTCATTTCATGGCTAATGAAACTTCTAGAAGACTTGGAATATACCTTTCTAAAATAATTGTCTGCCGGGACGCCTGGGTGGCTCAGTTGGTTAAGCGGCTGCCTTCAGCTCAGGTCATGATCCCGGTGTCCCGGGATCGAGTCCCACATCTGGCTCCATGCTCAGCGGGGAGCCTGCTTCTCCCTCTGCCTCTGCCTGCCACTCTGTCTGTCTGTGCTCGCTCGCTCTCTCTCTCTCTGACAAATAAATAAAAATAAATTAAAAAATAAATAAATAAAATAAAATAATTGTCTGCCATGTAGTAACCTGGAGTCCAGCTATAGTGATGTACAGTGCTCTCTTCTCAAGACTCGATATTATTAATGGACATGCTGCTTGTTTTTAATCCCCTTGCCCTATTTCCCTCATTCCCCCCCACAGTCCTCCACTCTGGTAACCTTCAGTATGTTCTCTATAGTTTTGAGTCTTTTGGTTTGTCTCTTTTTTTCTTCATTTGGTTTGTTTCTTAAAGGCCACACATGAGTGAAATCATATGGTCTTTGTCTTTTGTTGACTGACTTTCACTTAACATCACACTTTGTAGTTCCATTCATGTTATTGCAAATGGCAAGATTACATTCTTTTTTATGGCTGAATAGGGGGCGTGTGTGTATATCCCTCATTTTTCTTATCCATTCATCTACTGATGGACATTTGGTTTGCTTCCCCAATTTGGCTATCGTAAATAATGCTGCAGTAAACATGGGGATGCATATATCCTTTTTAATTTATGTTTTTGTAATCTTTGGGTACAAAGATTATACAATTTTTAATTTTTTGAGGAATCTCTGTACTATTTTCCACCAAAAAAGGGGCATCTGCCCATTTTTTTATTGGATTATCTGATTTTTTTGGTGTTGGGTTGTGTAAGTACTCTATATATTTTGGATACTAACCCTTTATTGGGTAGGTCATTTGAAGACATTTTCCTCTGTTCAGTAGGTTGTCTTTTAGGTTTTTTAGAGAAGCTGTTTATTTTTCTATCAGCCAGTTCATTTCCAAGATAAGCTTCTAAGGGACACTAATTCTGAGGGACAGAAATAGATGTTACACAAAAGAGTGAATTGGTCAAATATGTTTGGTTAAAAGGTGTTAAACAGATACTTTGACTTCAGGGCTTAGCACAGCATTGAATTTGAGAATGCTCAAAAGGCCGTGGTGTTATCTTTCAGAATTATTTTACTAAGAAGCACTTCTCTCGTGGAATATCTGTCTCATAGGGCCTAGTGTTATTTGTAAGACACTTTTGGAAATCTAGAGGTAGATTCCTTTCCCTTCACTGGATTAAATCTCATTTTTACCTGCACGTGAATCTGCTTTGTAAACCATGTGGAAATTTAAAGTAGTCCACATCGAAGCTACACTGAGTTGCTTCTTCATTTCTGCGTAGATACACAGTGGGGGAACACTGAGGTCCTGGGCTTTAGATCGTGGAACCCCTGCATGTGTTTTCAACCACTAATATCCTACTTACTACACCTTCTTAAAAAGTCAGCTTGATGGTATTATGAGGAAGTAGTTGAAGCAGTAATAATAATAAACGTGGTTTAGGCGTTCCACTAGTGCTGCATATGCGCTGTCTCTCTTCAATGTCAGCAGCCCTTCGGGGATCGTGAAACTGAGACTCAGAGACCGTGTCTCCTCTCCAGGGTCACCTCACTGTGCCCAAAGTCCACATGGTGAATAAATGTGTGTCCTTCGGGATTAAAACCTATATCTACCTGGCATTTTTACAGCCTCCATTTTTAATCAACATGACTATTTTTAACGGGTTCTCACCAATGGGATGGGTGGTTTGGTTCCAAAGTCATAGTAACCCCATCATTCAGTGAATAGCTTCAGGGAGATGTAGCACATTGCTTAAGAGTACAGGCTTCAAGGCCAAATCTGGGTCCGGTTCTACCTTTGTCACTTACTAGCTACGTGTGACCACTTCATCTTAAAATGACAAGTATAGGGGCGTCTGGGTGGCTCAGTCAATTAAGCATCTACCTTAGACTCAAGGTCATGATCTCAGGGTCCTAGGATTGAGCCCTTTGTAGAGCTCCCTGCTCTGCAGGGAGTCTGCTTCTCCTTCTCCCTCTGCTGCTTCCGCTATCCCCATGGCTTGTGTGTGTGTGTGCGCGCGCGCACGTGCCCTCCTGCATGCATGTGCGCGCTCTCTTTTCCTCTTTCTCTTTCAAATAAATAAATAAATAAGATCTTAAATCTTTTAAAAAATGGCAAGTATAAAGACATCTGCTTCCTTGAGTTCTTACAAACATCATGTGACGCTTTATAGTGATTATTGTACTGTTATGTTTTGTTACTGTTACTATCATTATTATTAGTCCTATTGTGCTGAGTCAAGGTAAAGAACTTAGACAAAAATAAGACTCAGATTCTAGGCTTGGCACTAGCTTTGTGGGCTGGGGCCAATCATTTATCTTCCTTTAACCTCTGGTTCCTCTTCTATAAAATGGTGGCGATGCCTGTCCTGCTCACTTTTATTAGATCCTGATAATGTGTTAGAAAGCACTTTGCAGTGTGAACTGTATAAAACTGTAAGGTAATTTATTAGAAACAGTGGTCCGGTCTCTCTACATAGGTTTTTACAAATCATCTGAGGGAAAGATCCTAGCTCCTTAAGATATAAATTGGGATTATTTATTGATCAGTTACAGACTGTGTCTTGTACACCTTCTAATTTTAAAACTGTTTTTAACTTTAGAAAAGCCATTGAATGTGCCCTTTAAACTTTCTTGCAGGATGAAACCGTAACTATAGAAACTGTCTTTCCATTCGATGTCGCGGTTAAATTTGTCTCTACAAAGGTATGTCCCTGTGAAGCATTTTGGAAATCATTTTAGTTATAGAAATTAGCAGAAAAAGTAAAATGGATTATTGTAGTTCCACACAGACCTTTTGTCTTCATTTGTGACAGTTTGAGCACCTGGAAAGGGTCTATGCGGACATCCCCTTTCTGTTGATGACCGACCTTTTAAGTGCCTCACCTTGGGCCCTCACCATCGTATCCAGTGAGCTCCAGCTTGCTCCTTCCATGACCGCAGTGGACCAGCTAGAGTCCCAAGTGGACAAAGGTGAGAATGTGGATCGTCACACTTCATTAGAAGACGGGTGTGTGTATGTGTGTGTGTGTGTGGATTACCAGCGTAAGAGTTAGCTTTTTGCTAAGGGAAGATAATTGAGATGGATACAGAAGCAAACGAATTTAGAATTAAGGTGAAATTAGTACCATTTACAATTTGCTTGAGTATACCTTCTTTTAAAAGATAAAGATTTTTGCTCTGATAAGGAAGTTAGTCTTTGAAAAATGTACTTGAAAATAAAATATCTGTTCATTATTTGGATTTTTTTTAAAGATTTTATCCATTTATTTGACAGAGAGAGATCACAAGTAGGCAGAGAGGCAGGCAGAGAGAGAGGAAGGGAAGCAGGCCCCCTGCTGAGCAGAGAGCCCGATGCGGGACTCGATTCCAGGACCCTGAGATCATGACCCGAACCATAGGCAGTGGCTTAACCCACTGAAGCCACCCAGGTGCCCTATTTGGATTTTTTATAGATTGTTTTTTCTTATTTATAATGGTTTACTGTTATGTATAACTTGAAATGGTAAAAGATATTTATGAAGGAAACTTGGGGAGAATATGAAAAAGTAGTGAGTTTTCTAAATCAACCACAACAGTAGAGAGAAGAGATTTAAACCCAGAATATCACTTGTCTGGTGTATCATACTTTGGATTTGTATGCTTCTTGAGCTGTTAGGAAAAAAACGAGTTTGAAGGTTAACCCAAGCAAAATTGTGCTCAGCTATATTGTAAGGGTAAATATCGTATGCAAAAAATCTTGATATATTCTTAAAACCAAATGTAAGTGAGTCATTTATTTGCTCTCTTTGTTTATCTTTCTACTCCTGGACCTCAGTGTCACTAAGCCCTATGTTGATTTGCAAATACAGATTAAAACTAGATGAGTAGTTTTAGAATTCCCGTGTATTTTTTGCATCTAGCCTGAAAATAAGTTTCAATATCTCTCAATAAATAATCGATGGGTATTTATCAAGTTCACTGTATGGCACCATGCTGGCTTCTGAAGACACTAAAAGAGCAAGCAGTCTTCATAGTCACTTCTGTGCATTTTAGGGAAGTCATCATAAATGAGGATAAGTAAAATAGATAAAGTCAAACATGTTCCTAAATCTGTTTAAAGACTTATAAATAGGTCCTATATTCTGTGAAATAATAATAAAAACCCCACTTTTGTTTTCAGAATGCCTTCATAATTTTTGTTTTTTTTGTCTTTGGACACCTGTTTTTTTCCTGTGGATTTGAAAGTCATTGTCCTTGGTTTTGCTTTGTTTCTCTGTGCTCTTCTTCCTTTTCTGTTCCCTGTGCCCACTTGGAATAATGATGAGATCTAGACTGAACTGGATTCAGTTCAGTCCTACTGCTTACTCTTGTGTTACACTGGACTATTCATTGTGTTCGATCACGTCTCAGAGTTAAAGCAGATCACTCTACGTGGTAGTGTGCCTGAGCTCGTCTATATGAAAAT
This sequence comes from Neogale vison, assembly GCF_020171115.1. Lineage (NCBI taxonomy): Eukaryota > Metazoa > Chordata > Mammalia > Carnivora > Mustelidae > Neogale > Neogale vison. The sequence goes on along the minus strand of NC_058101.1, from coordinate 198,118,412 downwards.
CCCAGCCCAGTGCTTGTCTCCTAACAGCTCAACACAAGCTCATTATCTGTCCATTCTTTGCTGACTCCTTTTCTTATCTTACCCCTTCAATGTTGGTCATTTCCAGGATCCCAACTTTGGCTCCATTTACTTTTTCTACACGTCTTGCCCTCCGCACAGCCTTAGGCTGCCTGTGTGCTGCAGTCCCGCTGGAGGAACTGGTGTGCACTTGGTTCCAGCTCAGAACCATGGGGACAAGACAGATGCCCTATGTGCGTGCACGTCCAGCCCAGCACCACGTTCTGCCTTTTTCCAGTGTCTTGAATCCAGAGATGGCCACCATCTCTCCTCTGGCCTTCAGAAGTACCTACTTCACTGGTTTCCTCTGTGCCATTCCCTCCGCTCATCAGCTGTTCATACTGTTGCCAGAATTTGATTTCTCAGGAAACTATTCTGAACTGGTTACCCTCACTTAAAAAACTTCATGACATTCTAGACCTTTCCCTGCGCAGCTTCCTTCCCGGCTTCTTCTGCACCAGCCTCTCTACTTCCCTCCCTCTTTCCTGGATTCAGCCAAGCCAAACTTCTTACCATCAGCAGCCATCGCCTCCATCTGGTTTTGCACATGTTAGTACGTTTGCCCCAAACCCTCTCCTTTTTCTTTCAACCTATCAGACTCTGGTGTGCACTTTGGGACTCCCGTAAGCTTTGACTCTCTAGATCTCCCCAAGCAGGGCTAGGTTGCCTTCCTTCTTTACTCCCCGAGTATCTCGTACATCTGTTGTGACACTTACCCCGTTCTGTCGTAATTACGTATTTATAGTTATGGCGCCTCCATTGGGCAGTCTGCCCTTGAAGAGCTGGAGCCGTGACGTCATCCTCTTTGTATTGCCAGCCTCATAGGAGTTGGTTAATAAATTTTTTTTTAAGATTTTTATTTATTTATTTGAGAGAGATCACAAGTAGACAGAGAGGCAGGCAGAGAGAGAGAGAGGGAAGCAGGCTCCCCGCTGAGCAGAGAGCCCCATGCGGGACACAATCCCAGGACCCTGAGATCATGACCTGAGCCAAAGGCAGCGGCTTAACCCACTGAGCCACCCAGGCGCCCCTGGTTAATAAATGTCTATTAAATTAATGAATAATGTACACCTTGAATTTCCCATTACTAGTTTTCTATTGCTGCTGTAACAAATTACCATCAAGTTAGTGGCTTAAAACAACGCAGATTTATGACCTGTAAGTTCTAGAGGTCAAAGGTCCTAAAATCAAGGCGTGGGTAGGGCTGCATGCCTTCTCGGCTTTAGGGAAAATCCTTTCCTTTGCCCTTTTCAGCTTTCAGAGGCCAGGTGGTGTCCTTGGCTCCTGGCTCCCTCCTGCGCCTTCAAAACCAGCAGCGTAGCGTCTTATGATGTGTTTTTTCTGGCCTCGGCTTCTGCTGTCACATCTTTTTCTCAGACTCCCTCTTGCCTCCCTTTTTCCCTCATTACCCTTGTGATTACATTGGGCCCAACTGGATTATCCAGTATGATCTTCGTATTTTCCAATCTTGATCTTAATCACATCCATAGAGTCCTGTCTGCCAGTGAGGTCACATTCTGGGGAATTAGGATGTGGATGTGTGGATGTCTTTGGGGAAGGGGGCGGCATGGCATTACTCTTTCCACCACCTCTAGGAACACCAGAATGCATGCATTGCAAAATTTGTGTGTGACACATTAAAAATAACAGCTTTTCCTAGGTCATAAAGTTGACCCTAATGTTAATTGTTAATAAAGATAGTATCATTTTGGTGAACTTCCAAGAGTTAGGGAGGACGTGGGGCAAGGTGGGGCAGGCGGGAGAGAAATGAATGTCCCTGGTTCTAAAAAGCAGGTGTCTTAAGAGGTTTGAATTAATGTGTGTTTTATTTACCAGGCTATAGTATCATTTCCTAGACCTTAAAAATTACATTAAATGTAGTTAATTAAAATAGAGACTAGCCCAGCTTTTTTCCCTACGACTTCCAGTTTTTACCCACAACGTATCACAGCCTTCTTCGTTGGAGAACCATAAAAACGACTAGTTGAGACTTTGTTCTCATCATTTGAAAGTTTCAGTCTCAGATATGCTAACCTCGGCCCTCAACGGGCCCTGTTGCTGGCTTGCATTAAAGAAGCTACCCCCTGCCCCCACCACCGCGCAGCCTGCGAAGGGCTGAGGGGCAGGGAGGCCTTGGTTCAGATGAGTGTTTGTCTTGTCATCAAGAGTTTGGGCTAAACTTGGCGAGAGGACAGCATCCTTGCGTAAGAGGTAAATAGCCGAATTAGGCAGTAATGAGGCACCATGTAATGTGTTTCCATTTGATGGTGTCAGTAATGTGCGTTGGTCAGAGAAAGCCGGAGTAGGTAATCACCAAATGGTATTATCCTGACTCCAGACTTTCCCTTTTCCTTAGTTCCCATGGGAACTTGTCACACACCTGCAGCTGCTTCGCCTGTTTGTATGATAACGGAATATTGATATATTAGAAAAAAAACCCTGGACAGGGACTTTGTGACCTTGAAAAAGTCATTTAACATCTCTGAGCCTTAGTTTTTAAGTCTATAAACAATGTATAGCTGATAAAAGTATTCTTTTTTCGTTCTGTCATCAGAGGTAAAACTCGCCTTTCATAGAGGATCATTGCACAAGGATTATAAGGCCTGTTTCTTGTAGTTGTTTTACAGACTGGAGAAAGTGCTAGTGAATGCTTTTGTCTTCGGTGCCCATCTGCTGGAAATGTTGAAGGTGGAGTAGCGACTGGGCATTATATCATCTCCTGGAAGAGGTAACTGACCTCAGCCCTGTCTTTCTCCTTGTCTGTGCTAGTCTCTCATACTTGTATTACTCGCCATTGTCATTTAATATTTGAAAGCCTCAGTCAGCACAGACTAGAATTCCTGTGCTATCACTGTTTGTCAAAAACACAAAGATTCAAATGCCCATTTGTATTTGTCACAATTTGTGACCTACATACTGATGAAATTTTAGGCAAATGAATTTTTATAACAGGACCGTTAAGAACATTAGGAGAAACTTCTCTTATTCGCAGTCAGTAGTATTGTTTACATAGAAAACCCAGGCAAATCAACAAATTATTCGGATTATAAGACATATATATATCATATGTATATATATGATATATATATCTCACATATATGTATGATATATCCACCAAGGTTTCTAGATATAACATTCAATATACAAAAATCCAGTTGGCTTTCTGTATCAGTAATAAACCTCCAGCATTGTACTTTTAAAATAGGTATCATTTAGAGGATGACAAAAATTATAAGGTAAGAAAGAATATATCAAGTGGAAAACATGTGTTATCATTATGGGGACAATTATAAAACTTTAAAACATTAAAGGAGTTCTTAAATGGCATATACAGAGTGGTCTTGGGTAGGATTTGGATAGGTCTAATATTGTTTGTTTTATAGAATCAGTGCAGTTTCCTTCAAAATCCCAATAGCTTATTAGAGTTTATTTTTGTAGAACCTGACACTCTTGATTATAAAGTTTCTCTGGAAAAGCAAAAACTCAGAAATAAGATACTGCAGAAGAAAAACGAGGCAACGGTAGTTGCTCTTCTAAATTTGCAGACTTACTATAAATCTATACAGTAGTCATTGCTGTGGTATTGCCTTAGATATGTAAATCAGCCAGTGGAATAGAAGAGCGAGTCTAGAGATAGATCCACACATATGGAAATTATATTTTAGGGAGCACTCCAGATCAGTGGGGAAGGGATGAACTGTTTTTACAATGGTGAACAATTTGGGTGTACGTTTGGGAAAAAAATTGGATCTCTACTATACACTGTATATAAAAATCAATTCCATTTATACTAAAGTTTGAATTTTGAAAAGGAAAACTTTATTGATTTTAGTAGAAAATAGAATTGTTTTATGACTTTGAAATAGGGCAGAGTTCCTTTAAATAAGACATAACAGCATAAACCACTAAAATTGATGAATTTGATTTGTTACAATTAAGTTTCTTAGTTCATTTGTGAAAAGACAAAGTACAGATTGGGAAAAGCTGTTTGCAACATGTAAAACTGACAAAGTATTAGAATTCACATCAAGAACTTCTACAAATCCTAGAAAAATAAGTTTCCTAATAGTAAATTGAGCAAAATCTCAAGTATGCGGTGTAAGGGAAACAGAAGAAGCCAGTGGCTAGTAAACATAAGGGGAGAGCTTAACTTCACTAGGAATCTGAGATTCAGATGTGCTCTCACTAACTTGGAAAAATAAAAAGGTTTGACAATGCATGGTTTGTCAAAAGAGATGGAGTATAAAATAGAACAATTACTTTGGAAGTCCATTCAGCAGTACCAGGAGAAACTGAAGATGTCTGTATATAGTCTGTCTATCTACAGTCTATAGTCACAGAAAAAGTCTTAAACCTGCACACAAAGAATGTATGTAAGAATGTTCATAGCATCTCTGATTATCATAGTCAAAAGCTGGACACTAGATAGGAAGGTAGGTAAATTATGGCATAGTCTTACACTATCAGTGAAAGAGAATTATCCAGAGGTACCTCTGGTAACTTAATAGTAAGTGAACAGAGCAACTGCTGATGTTCAGAATATGAACAGATTGCGTGTGTATAATATCAGAAAACAGGTAAAAACACTATACTTCTTAGGGCTACATACGTAATTTGGAAAAGTGTAAAGAAACACATAGCAGTTGATAGATACCAAATTCAGGGTAATAGTTACTTCTGGGGAGTGCAAGCAGGAAGGGGTAGGTGGGAAGATTCAGCTGTATTGTTCTGTTTTCTTAGGCTGGGAGGGAGACACATCATATTTCAAAGATTTTATTTACTTGACAGAGAGAGATCACAACTAGCCAGAGAGGCAGGCAGAGGGAGAGGGGGAAGCAGGCTCCCCACTGAGCAGAGAGCCTGATGCGGGGCTCGATCCCAGGACCCCGGGATCATGACCTGAGCCGAAGGCAGAGGCTTTAACCCACTGAGCCACCCAGGCGCCCCTTATATAAATTTTAAAACAGTGGATAAGATACATTAGAAGTGAGAAAGGAAAAATAACTATTTTTGAAAAACTAACAACTTTCTTTTCCCCCACTTCTGAATTTACCATGTTGAAGTTTAGTTCAGTTTATGTTTCTAGGAATTAAAATAGGGTTTTGAAGGCACTGCTTAGTTACCCGTCATGTTCCTGTAGTCCCATAAAGATTTATTTCTCATTGATGAGGGCTTAGATGGTTTTTCCTGTTGCTTCTGCTGTATCTGCACAGAGCATCCGTTCTTCCGCCTCTAGACACAGACTCTCCCTAAGGGCTCTCCTTGGTCAGCTAGCGCCAGCCAGCCCTGTGGTTCCTATTCTAACTGGAATAGGGGGAAAAATACTTGTCCGTTTCCTGATGGTACTCACTTTTTCTTGGTAATGCTGGAATGCCACTTTGTGTATGGATCATAAAATATTTCTAGTTTCTCGGTTTCTCCTATGTACTTCTAGAGTCGTAACAGCAGGCTTGAGGTGGTCTGTGCTCAGCTGTGAGCCCGCCGCAGGGTGAGAAGGTCTCTGTCACAGGTCCCCATGCTGCCACCTACAGTGGGAGCTCCCGAACACTACCTCCTGGTGTGCTTGCTTTACTCTCTGGCCCTGGCGCCAAACAGCATGGGTTACAGCATTTGTGAGTTGGAAATATCCAGAGCCCACGCAGGATTCCAAAAGCTTCTCTTAAAACTACTTCCATTAATGAAGTTCTAGAAAATGTAGAAGTAATTTCTGTTTCCTTTGAAACAAGTTGGTGCATATACGTGTCTCCGGTATTTGATTTAACTTTTCACGTGAGACGTGGATTTGAAAGCTGCCCCTTTCTGCCGCAGGACGTCAGCCATGGGAAATGTCCCTGTGATCAGTACTGTCATCACTCTGCCACACGTGATCGTAGAAAACATTCCTCTCCACGTGAACGCAGGTAACGGCGTCAAGTGGTACTTGAGAAAAAGAATCCAGGAAGAGTATCTCTTTTAGCTTCTTGGGTTTAAAAAACAATTTTTTATTATGAAAAATGCCCAGCGTTTATGAAAGTAGATTATGTTCAGTCCTGTTTCATCTGTACCTCTACGTACGCCTCGGACTCCTGTCATTTTAAAGCAAATCCCAGCTATTATTTGATCTATAAATACTTGTCTGCCTCTTTAATATTTATGGCTATTTTTCTAAACATAATCACAATTCTGTTATTATCCCTTTAAAAATTAGCAATAATTTCTTAATATTACCAAATTCCAGTGTCACAGATTTCCCTGGTTGACTCGGAAGCTTCTTTAGATTGTCTTAAAGCCTTGCATTGCAGCTGATGGATGTCTTGTACTTTTGAAATCTATGGGCGGGAAGACCCCCCTCTCCACCCCCCTCACCTCCTTCACCACCGCCCGCCCCTCTTCCCTGCTGTTCATTTGTTAAAGAAGTGGATCCCGTCTCCTGTAGAGCTCCCCACAGTCTGGACTTCGCTGATTGCACTGAATCATTTGTAAGAGTCCCTGAGAGCTGCTGGTGAGATCTGTAGTCTCAGTCAGATTCAGGTTTTCAGCAAGAATACTTCATAGCTAATGGTGTTTGCTCCCATCAAGAGGCACGTGATGCCTATCATTCCTTCTTGAACCGTGATGGATATTTAGGGGATTGTTTTATAGACTTGAAAAATTATTCGCAAAATATAATTCACCTCCTGATAGCCATGACCCTTTCTAGCTCATTCAGCTTTAGAAGGAGACCTGATTCTTTTGGGCCTGTTTTATCATAGTCCCATGGGATGTTATCCAGTCAAAGAATTTTCTTATTTAGCAAGAGTGCAGTGTTATCACTAATTTAAATAACCCCATGTCTACAGAATGAAATTCCTTTACAAAAAGAACTCATAAACGGTGAACTTTTTTTTTAACAAAAAGAAATGTATCCTCTTTCTCTGCAGATCTGCCATCGTTTGGGCGTGTCAGAGAATCCTTACCTGTCAAATATCACCTGCAGAATAAGACTAACTTAGTTCAAGATGTGGAGATTTCTGTGGAGCCCAGTGATGCCTTCATGTTCTCAGGTCTTAAACAGGTACAGCCCTATCTCACTGGGTTGCTTATGTAGATACGGAAGGGTGACCAGGAAATGGACAGCTGTACATGTAGCTTTTACAAATGAACTGATCAGGCTGATTGTGGTCCCTGTTATTTAGATAGGAAATTTTTATTCGCTTTTAAAGATTAAGTACAACCCGTATAGAGGTGGATTAAGTGGGTAACCCTTTGCACATTGAGCTCATACATGTAAGTTGTTTTTATAAAACAAGAATTTACAAGTCCTTAGATAATAGCAGCATTCCTGAAAATTTTAGATTTCCCTTTTATTCCTACTGTGTGTGTGTATGTGTGTGTTTGTGTCTTTTAATTGGAGGCCTAGCAGCCTCACTACCCATATTAAAAGCCCAATTCTCTTGCAGGCATGGGGGAGTTCCTGGATGGCTCAGGGGATAGAGCGTGCAACTCTGGATCTTGGGGTCATGAGTTCAAGCCCCACATTGGGCATGGAGCCTACTTAGGGGGGAAAAAAAAAAGCCTGTTTCTCTTCTGAACTATCCATAAAACTTTTTAGAGATTTTGATCTTAAACAGAATTTACTTACCTTTGGCACATTTAAACAAAATTTTATATTTACATACAAAAGTAAATCATTCGGGTGTTTTGATTCACTCATTCGAATCGGAGGTGGAAAAGCTCATCACATTTTTTAATGGAACATATACTTTCAAGCAAAACCATATTTCAGGGAGAATACTGTCTTCTCTCAAAGTGGCTAACAGACCTCTCTCAGTAGTCAGTAAATACTTTTTATCAACCAGACCATAATTAGAGGAACAAACATGTATTGATACTCAGTAGGGTCTACCCTGACTGGTCCCGTGTGCTGTGCATATTCTGAGTGCTGTGTTTGTTGTTAAATGCAAGATAGCATTACACATGAAGTATGTCACAAGTCCATTAGCAAACTTAAGTTGATAACAAAAACACACACTAGCGTTTATATATTGGTACACACATATATTATCTTTGACACAGGTACAATACTGTGTGTACTCGTATGCAAATGAGTAAGCTTTTCTAGAGTGTCCTGATCTTCACATATTGGTTTATAAAAATATATGATACCAACCATCTTTTTCCCCCCGCCATCATTTACCTCACCACAAAGTTCCCCTAAAAGAAAACACCAGAAACCACTGGTTTGTCTTATGTTGATGTAATGTATACAGAGATACTTTTCTTCCAGTTCTCTCATAACATGTCGTGACTGTAAAAAATCTTCCTGGTCTCAGACACACAAAACGTGGATCCATCTCACGATCCCCTTTTTAAGCTGGTACAAGTTGCCGTTTAGATCTTGGTGTCGAAAGTGAGAAATCACGCACGATTTTTGTAATGCATCTGTTACCTGTATAGTCCTCCTGTCCTCCTACTTCAGCTCTGTATTTCCGAATCTGTCTGGAACATGGAATAGGCAAGAGAGGACATTTTCCCCAGGAAGATTTGCGTGTCCAGTCACTCGTGACCAAGGAAGGGGTGACAGTGCGGAGATGCTGTAAGCGTGTGTATTTGTCTTTCTCTACAACTTGTTATGCTGTAGATTCGATTACGGATCCTCCCCGGCACCGAACAGGAAATGTTATATAACTTCTACCCTCTGATGGCCGGGTACCAGCAGCTGCCGTCTCTCCATGTCAACCTGCTGAGGTTTCCTCACTTCACCAATCAGCTGCTCAGGCGTTTCATACCTACCAGTATTTTTGTAAAGGTAAGGCCGAGGCATGGACTGCTCTTGACGCCTCCCAACTTGCAGGCAGACCAGGTGTTTCTTTCTAGTAAGCTTTCCCAGCGGCACTTGGAGACTGAAAGCTTTGGTTGCCATGACGTCAGTTTGACAGTATCGCTGGTTGTTTCCGTACAGTTGCTGCTGTTTCACAGAATCGAATTCCAGAGTTTTTTTATTCCCTTGGGCGGATAACGATTTACCCTCGCAGGATGCGGAGACGGGTTTTCCCTTTGGCTTAGTAAAGGATGGTTTTATCCTGTAGTTAGTTGGGAACTAGTTTTCCATCAAAATGGATCGACTTTCCTAAATGTGATCTTGAACGTTCCTCCTCTGTGCGATACCGACTGGGGCCTTCTCTGCAAAGGATCCCACGTTGGAAACTGCGTGGCTTGAATGTTCTGCTCTTTCACACGGCGACCATTTCCAGGGATGTGTAGGATGGTGGGAGTCGGTGTGGGAGAGGATGACCCGGGCGGTGCAGGGGGCTCACCCAGCAGTGCGCTCCCCTCCGCCGAGGCCGTTCTCACCACTGGAAAGTAGGGCTCCCCTCCTGGTACCTGCGGGTTCCTCAGTGACTCGGGCACACGTGGGTATAGAGACGTCCTGTGTGCAGACGACCTGTGTGCCACCTTCTCTTTTAACTTCATACTTGCTTTCGGAATGACGTGTCACTGGCTCACACTTGCCTCTTTTGTGTCTGTCTCATTCCAGGAAATGGAATGAGTGAAGGAACTGTTCCTTCTTTACATAATCTGGAATGGGGTACCTGATAAATTTAAGCACATGGTAGTGTTTAAATCCTAAGGTTCCAGAAAAATAAACATTTGTAAGTCTAAGTACAACTGGCCCTCCTTTTTCTAACTGCTGTGCTCTTTTTTTTCTAAATACAAGTACTACCTTCTAGTAACTTGACTGCTGCCAAAAAGGTTGGCTGGGATCCTCAGAGCCGGCGGCTCTATCAGTGGGGAAATCTGAGTGGCAGTTGTTTTGCCTGTCATGCTAAGGACAGTGACTGAGGCTTACTGTCTTCCCTCCTAGTGAACAGTCTTACAGACTCAGGTTGTCCATCCCTTCACACCCTCACTGAACTCTATAGAGTTGGGCTATTCTAGTATGATGGGCCCTACCGAGATGTAAATTAAATTTAATTAAAGCTTAATTAAAATTAAAAATTAATTAGTTGTCCTAGCCGCACTTGAAGTGTCCAGTAAATCAGTGTGACAGGTGGCTCCCATGGTGGACAGCGCGGACCAGAGCTTTCCCATCATGACAGAAAGTTCTCTTGGATAGCGCTGCCCTTCTTCAAGGCTGGATTAATATTTTTCTTCCTTTGAAAAGTAGTTTCCAAGTTTTCCAATTCATGATCGAATCTTCTGTCCCTGTTCATAAAGCTGTGTTTCATAAGGATATAACCAGATTGAGCCGTTATTCCATTTCCTTTTTTTTTTTTTTTTTTTTAAGATTTCATTTTATTTATTTGAAAGAGAGCACAAGCAGGGAGAGGGGCAGAGGGAGAGGGGAAAGCAGACTCTGTACTGAGCAGCGAGCCCATGCCGGGCTGGATCGAAGGACCCTGAGATCATGACCTGAGCAGAAAGCAGCTGCTTAACCGACTGAGCCACCCAGGTGCCCCCATTATTCCGTTTCTAAAACTGAACATCCTCTACCAAAGGTTATATGAAATACAAAAGACCAGCCACCTCTTCTTTAATTCATTCCGTTCCTGCCTTGAATGTCAGAGGCCTAACTTATTCACACATGCGTGCATACACACACACACACGCATATATGTGCACACACACATGCATGCATTAAACATGCAGCAACAAAGTGCTCCCTTCCCTGCCTCAGGGAGCCCCCTGCCCTGAACCATTCTGCGTCAGGCCTTGTCAGTGGCTTTCGGTGGTGATGTCGTAGCACGGCTGTTTCATGTCCCGAATACCATCTCGTGCTCTTCCCACAGAAGTCTGCTCATGTACCTCCGCTGAGTAAGAGTGTTTGCAAGACTGTCATTTTTTCATTTCCTTGATGACTCCCTGAGGTATCGCTCACCTGTCAGAAGGTTTACCCTCAGTATGGTCGCAGTACCTCTTATTCATTCTTGGCCTTTACTCTTCTGATGTGACGTTTTAAGTTTGTTTCCGTGACCTTTAGGGAAAGCTAGATTTTTGTTCTTATCTGCTGCTTCTGTCCTTGTAGTGTTCGTCATTAGATACTCTAGTTCATTGTGAATTGCTTTTCCTTAGAAATGGGAGGTTGGGAGACCTTGGATCCCCAAGGAACTTGTCTGACAGCCCAGGTCTGTGGCCTTCTTCGAGCTTGGGATGCAGGAGGGCCCCGAGCAAGAGAGAAACTGAAACTGTCCCTGAAGCAGGAAGGCAGCTGGGTTCCCGCCCCCACGTTCCCAGTGCGAGATCAGTAGCTGTGAGGACACAGGGCGGACAGAATTGGTGACCGAGGCAGAAGGCGGTGGAGGTACGCGGTCGGCTGGCGATGTCGGAGTCCGGTGGCAGAGGGAAGGGGAGCAGCACCTCGGCCCCGCAGCTTGCCCTCCCCAGGTTCAAGAGAAGCGAGAAGGTGGGATGAAAGAAGGAGAGAAACAAATGTGGTTTGGGTACTCGCGCACATTTATTCCGTTTGTGAAACCGTTCCAAGAATTTCGAAATCTTTTCTATTACTAGAGCCTTGGTTGTTACTGCCTTGTAAACCCGTCTCGTTTCCCCTCCTTCAAGCCACAGGGCCGGCTCGTGGATGATACCTCCATTGCCGCCGCATGAAGTTCAAGACTGGCCCTCGGCTCTTCTTATGGAGAAGGTGGACGGAGCTATAGAAGTTTTTCATTGTGAACTGTAGCTTTGATCATGGTAAAAGTTAATCTTTTCTATTTTTTAATGGATGTTATACCAACTCTTCAGAGGAACTCGTGCTTAAAATATTAGGAAAATCTATCTTCTCTTATAGTTTCACTAATAAATATTTGAAATCTCTCAGTGTGACACGGAAGGATATCAGACCATTGTTATTGCTGGAAGTTGTTCTATGAGTAGTAGGTTCTTGAAGAAAGTGATTGGCATGTGCAATATTAGAGAAATATCAGCCCCCCAGATAGGACTGGCCGCGGAGAGCAAAGTGCACACCTAGTCTGCTCCCCCTGCCCTACCCAGGGATGTTTCGAAGCCCCCTGCGGCGCTTTCAGAGTTGGCTGAACCCAAGATCAGCCCATCCTTGTACACTGAATTGTATTCTCAGAATCCATACATCCCATCTCTTAAGTGGTTATGTGACTAATCCAGAAAACTTCCAGAAAGATTTTAATCAAAGCAATGTAAAGTGTCTTTAAAAAAAAAACCAAAAACAAAAACAAACAAAAAACTCTGCATCATGTCAAAACATGTGAAAGAGGTTCAGCTCGCAGCCAAAACATGGATCATTTATGAAGCAGGTTTGTGTTCATAAGTGTGTTAACAGGTTTTCGTCTCTAAGAATCCACGCTACAAGGAGGTGACTGTAAGCTTAATTCCTTAAACTAAAAGTTTTGGGAAAAGATGCAAGTTCGAAATGAGAGCTTTCAGTGATGTTGTGCTATTTCAAAAAGAACTATTTAAAACTGTTGGAAATTCATGTAAATAAAAATCATATTATGATAATTTTCTTCTGTTAAAATATCTTTATTTAAAGGTTACGGATTTCCTGGAAAATTTTATTATTTAAATGCATAGGAGTTGTAAAAGGAAATAGTGATGTAAATAAATGTGTTCTCTTTCAAGGATGCTTGTATGTGTCTTTCATTTATCTTGAGCTTGTTTGATTTCAGCTTCACGAGGCAGCTTTTCCTAAGAATACTGTTGCATGAGGTCTAGGGAGAGCTTGGGATTCGAAATCGAGAGATCTCTGTTCTAGGACTGCCTCTGCTAACCTTCAGGGAGACTCGGACAGTGGGATGGGCTGTCTCAGGAGGACATGAGTTCCCTTCTTTCTCGGCCTTTTGGGTAGAGGCCGCAGGAGCTTGTCTCCAAAGTCAGATTGTCCAGGGTCAGCTCCCAGCTCTGCCACTTGCTCACAATGTGCGGAACACTGTGTGTCTCCGTGTTCTTGCCTATAAGATGTAGGTGATGGTAACACCCATCTCCTAGCCTGAGGAGGATGGTAACAGTACAGAAGAAGGGCTTGGCAACAGTGGCTGACCCACAGGAGTACTCAACCAGTGACATCTGTATTATTAGTATTTCTTTTAAATGGGAAAGCTGAAAAGGGTGTGCCTACATCTACTTGAGGGTCTGTGTTAACAGAATGTGTCAGTGTTTATGTTGTTGAGTACATACATGAGCACATACATGTGGACGTATGTGTGTAAATGTCAAACTGAAAAAATATTAGGAAGAACTCAGATTCTATATATGTGTATATTTTATATCCTCTTCTGTTTCATTACAAAACATCCTGGTGTAACCCTCCAATTGGACTTCATGACCCACTAATGGGATATAATCTGCAGCTTGAAAAATTCACGGGTTCCTTTTAATGTGAAGTTGGTCTGACACGGGGCTTATGTAATAAAGGTCTCACATGTTCCCACGGCCATCGTCAGACACGGAGTAGGTGTTAGAGCAAATGAGTCACCGGCATACACCTTCAAATTGTGAGCATTGGCGTCCGGGTGGTCTGTGCAGCTCTCTGCTACTGCAAATACACCAGAGAAACAGCTCCGTGCTTTCCCTCCATCATCCTCACAGTTGGCAAGAGGGTGACCCTTTCCCAGCCAGGACTTCTCCCATATCATGAATTTTGTGAATATTTTCTGTGTTCTTGTTTTTTAATCGAAGATTTTAATTCGAAAATACATGAGATCATCCTCCTCCCTGGGTCCAGAAAGTCAAAACTGTCATGTGTTGTCAGAGCTGTTGATGAACTCAGGTTACCTGTTGGGAGGGGTAGTGGGGGGGACAACTCACGGCCTTTCCCTTCCTGCCTCTGGGCTGTCAGATGCCATCATTGTCCACGTGAAAGTCTCTTACCTGCCGTTTTTTACTGTGCGCCGTCTGGTTCTCAATATGGCTCTCTACCAGTCTCATATACCACTGAGGGGTACATTTTAAAATACAGAATTATAAATTTTATAAATTTTGGGAGGGATACACTGAAGTTTGACCTCCTGTATCATAAGGCAAGCACTTGACAATCAGAGATGAGCTCTTCAAATGTCAAATTGTGCAAGGAAGATGGTGATAATGTCTGGGGAGAAAAAGTTCTTAATTTGTCTAAGTTTGTATTTTATGGTCCTAAAAGTTAAATCTGCAATTTCAACTCCATTTTCTTCATTAAAGTCTTAGGTTCCTTATCCTTGAATTTTTAAAAAGTGTTACGGAGCGTGACTCCTAGAGCGGATTTTTAAAAAAAATGTTTTGTTTTAATTCAGTCCTTTCTTTCATGGTCCATATTGTATCTCCACCCAGAATATAAAACATCTTCCATTCAATACTGTCCCTGATAATAGCTGTTAAGAATTCTGAGTTGTGATTCCCACATTGGGACTGTAATTAGTGAAGGGCTGCTTTTCAGTTGAAAAGTTAGTCTCCCCCTCCTAATGTGGAGGGCTCATGTCCCAGCAACATGTTCCAGAAAATACTTAGAGATGAGTTATATTACTTAATGGTACAGTAAGTAAATACTTACTGTCTACTTTTCAAGAAGCAATGATGTGCAGCATCAGTGATGAGGGCTTGTTAAATGAGTATGTGACACCAGAGTGAGATCCGCACTATCTCCTGTCCCCTTCCCTTTTCCTCACACCATAAATCCTTTCACTAAAGTGTTATGAACGGATACTAAGTTAAAAATCATTGATCCTGTTCATTAAGATATATAAGAAAACATTCATTTTATTTTATTATCCTGACATTTCAGATGCCTTTTTTTTTTTAAAGATTTTATTTATTTATTTGACAGAGATCACAAGTAGGCAGACAGGCAGGCACAGAGAGGAGGAAGCAGGCTCCCTGCAGAGCAGGGAGGTCCATATGGGGCTGGATCCCAGGACCCTGAGATCATGACCTGAGCGGAAGGCAGCAGCTTAACCCACTGAGCCACCCAGGCGCCCAAGATGCCTTTTTTTTAAATGCATATGGATTTGTTTTGAAACACTTTTAACAAGGGATATTTATGCCATCCTTTAGTGAACTTCAAAAATATCTTCCTTTTATTTTAGCAAACAGTACCATTCTTCAGGACACATTGGAGCCCTGTTAAACAGTGAGTATAAAATCCCATGTTTTCATGAAAAATAAATTCACAGTTTAGTTATATTCCAGGTTTCTTCAAAGATTGTATTTGTGAGAAACTTTCTCTTCTACTCAATCTCATGCCTGTGTTTGCTTTTTGAAGTGCATTTTACCAGACAGGGAAGTAGAAGCAAAGTCAAAGCATTTTTAAAAATTCTGTTTTCTCTCCAATTATTGAAAGAACTGCTAGTAACCTCGACGTAGATTTTTCATTTATGTAATAACCACCCATATGTGAAAGGTATCCGCATGCGTGGCAAATGGGATCTTGCAAATATTATCTTTATTAGCTTGGACAAAATTTCTAAACTCTGTGTTTCCCGGATGATGATTGCCAGCATTCATTCAATGCTATCAGGTGCCAGTGATGTTCTTACCTCTTCAATACCCCCGATAGCCTAATGTGTAGGAAACATTTTAAAGATACGTAAACTGAGGCACAGAGAGCCAGTGGTCTGGTTTTTCTTTTACTGCAGAACAGATCACCCCAATAGTTAACAGTTTAAAACAACAATCATTATCTTTTCCTGGTTATAGTGGGTGAGGGATTCGGGAGCGGCTTGCCTGTCCCAGGCTTGGCCTGGGGTGACTCGGGCGATTGTGGTCTGACCATAAACTGCAGTTAGAATCGGTGGGCATGGAACCAGGAGCTGAAGTCGGGAGTGGGCAGCCGCTGAGCCTCAGGACCCTTCCAGGGGCCTGGGGGCTCCAGCATGAAGGCCCCAGGCAACAGGGCGCAAACCACACACTGCCTTTTGTGACCTCTCCTGTGCTACCACTTAACAGCACTTCCACTGTGGCCGCAAGCCCACCTGGATTCAAGAGGAGGGAACATAAACCCCGCCTCCGGGTGCGGAAACAGGAAGAATATCCTGGGACAGGAGGAACTGCAGCGGGTTCTGGAACATACCGTGTCTCAACCGAAGTCTCAACCCAGCGACACCGGAAGTCAGGGCAGAGCTGGGCTTCAGGTCCAGGCACTCCGCACAGCCACTGTTCTAATACTGCAGGCGCTTGGACTTAAATAATGAGTCTTGGGCTGAGCGTGGTTTTGATGGCAGGCATTGTGCATTCTGTGAGTTCAGACCTATGTTGGGTTTTTTGGGCTTTTGGGTTTTTTGTTTTTGTTTTTTTAAGATTTTATTTATTTGACAGCACAAGCAGGGGGAGCAGGAGAGGGAGAAGCAGGCTCCCCCGCTGAGCAGGGTTCTGTCTCAGGGTTGCATCCCAGGACCCTGGGATCATGACCTGAGCTTAGGGCTGGCGCTTAACAACGGAGCCACCCAGGCGCCCGAAGCCCTATGTTCTCATGTCTATGCCAGTAAAGCCACTGCCCTTATCACACATTGAATTCCAAGTGTTTCCTGAACCACCCACCATGGGCCAGTTTCCGTACTGGTTGCTAAAGCCATCAGGGACACCCCATCCCTGCAGACCAACAGGGGGAAATGCCACGGAAACAAACTCCACTACAAGGTGATAAATGCAGAAGGGACTGTAAGACTGGTGAGCTGATGGGGTCTGGGATTCGTTTTAAAATGTGCCTGGTTGGGGCTGGGAGGGAACCAAACTATGTCAGAGAGAGATGGATGAAATAAGATTTGAAAACTGTTGGTAATGGTTAAAGGTGGGTAAAAGGGTGCCCGGCGGGGGGCGGGGGGGCCGCATTTCATCCTATTTTTGTCTATGTCTGAAAACGTCCACGATTAAAGAAATACTAAATGTACAAGGGAGAAAGGAACCACAGTGGAGGTGAGCATTGGGCGGAGGTGAGGAAGCGGCAGTGAGGCCTGAGCTCCTCTAAGAGCAACAATCAGAGCTGTTTTCATTCAGTAATAAAACGATTGTGCTTCTCTTTTATGGAAATGCATCCCGTCCTTCCAGCACCATGGGGGCCAAGTGCTTTTAACATAGCCCTGTCGACTGTTGAGGCCGCTCGTCTTTGTTTTCCTACTTGGGAGGTTCACATTCAGTGATAAGAGAATTGGAGGGGAGAGGAAGGAAACTCACCCCTGCTCCTGGAGAGCAGGGCTTTTTCCGTTGAAATTCCAGGACTTCCGGGATGAAGCTTGTCTTCTTTTCAGCTTTTAGATGCTCAACAGATTGCAGACTGTATCATTTGAAAAATGTTTGATCTTGGGTGATCGCCAACAACCACCGTCTCAGCAAAGGACTGAATCTCAAATGCCAAATTTAACGGGAAGAAAGAAGCGGCTCTGTCTTCAAGATGAAATATGGAATTATTTAAATACAAGATGGGAGGAGCTCTGTGATCGCTCAGGCCGATGGGAGGAGACCCTGACCCCCAGGGGCTCAGAGGACATTTACAATATTTTCTTCACTCCTGATTGCCATCCCTTTATTTCATCTTTTTTATCATGAAAATTTCCAAACACCCATGAAAATAAAGATATAGAAAACAGAGCTTATAACACACTTCCATGTTTGTACTGAGCTTTAGTCCCTATCAGTACTTGGCTATGTACATTCAATTCTCTTTGATAATTTCACCCAGAAATAAAAGGACTTAAAAAAAACAAAAACAAAAACCAACCTGCAGTGCCTTATGACAGCTAAAAAATTACCAAAAATTCCCTATGATTGTCTAATACACAATACATATACAATTTCCCCTGATCGACAAGAAGTTTTTTTTATAGTTTAATCAGCATCCTAAGGAGGCCCTCCATTATATCACATCTCTTCACTAATCTCTAATGTTTTTCAAGAGCTTTGGTTTTGTTTTGGTTTGTCCTCTCTTTTCCCCCTATTCCTGTGTAAAAATCTTGTAAATGAGCCACTGGAGGACAGGAATGTCAGGTCACTGTGACAGCTTTACAGCTTTCTGGTAGCAGATTCCACCTTCTCTAAAGGAGACCCAGCACCCTCCAATCTGCCTTCCTCTGAACAGAGGGACATTCGTGCCTGTGTTCACCTGTTTGAAGCGTCTGCTTTGAAGAATACAGTTTTACAAGGAATCTTCAGCAGCACGGAGGAAATCAATGAGATAACTTCAAACTGATGCTGATACGGGACATACATTCCTGGGAGCACCTAAAATCAGCGCTATAGATGTTCTAAATGATTACCTTGGGAAATTAGCACATGAGCCAGAAGCAGAAGATGAAGTTGTCTAATGAATGCATTTTAAACTAATTGTTTAAAAACAGGTAATCATTACATGAGGGATCTCTCGACACACACACCCACACATCACACACACACACACACACACACACCCCAACAGAAACTGCAGAAAAGTTATTGAGAACACTTGTTAAATAAAGACAGTAAGGCAGCCCTTATTCAAGAGGGGCTCCTGGGCGGGTTTTGTAGGGGAGAGCGGTTGGACCCCGGGAGGCTGGACTCTAACAAGGACAAACGGGGACATAGAGGGAAAGTCGCCAAGAAGTAAGGGTGAGGGGGGATTCTAGCTAGACCAACTGCACAGAATTCTTGGGGGATCAGATACCAGGGCCGAGGGTGCCCCTAGGCTGATTTAGTAGCGTTCTAGCTCAAACAGGATTCTCCAACGTCATTGAGAAGCCCAAGGGCAGGCCTGGCGGACTAGAGGGCTCAGAAGAAAGTTTGGTCCAAGGGCAGTCTTGGTCGATGCACATTTGCTTACAACTTCTCACTACAAGATTGTAATTTCAGGTGAATAATCCCTCCTCCTCTCTGTTTACTGTTAAAGCTGGACGCGCCGGCTGAGCAGAGCCCTTCTTTTCAAGCGTTGCCTCCCCCGCCTCATAGAACATTAAACCAGGGCTGCCCCTTCCCAGAGGGGTTTTGCCGAGTAAGGCTCATGCATGAATAACCCCGTGACCCGTGGGACGACCGACTCCGAGTTCCGCCGAGCAGAAAGAAACTTCCAAAGTGGTCAGACAGGCTGGGTGACTTCGGGACAATGAGCCTTTCTGCTCGAAAATCGGAACGCAGCTGCGACCAAGGCAGGTTTCCGCGCGCTTCGCGGACCCGCGCGGCGCACGCCCTGCAGGTGGGGGGCAGCCGGGGCCGCGGGTGCAGTCGCTTCCTCCCGCCTCCGCCGCGCACGCGCTCCCCCCTCCCACCGCACGCGCCCCCGCCGCGCACGCGCACGCGCACGCGCTCACGCCCAGGTGTGGCTGTCAGGGGCCTCCGCGGCCGTGAGGCGCGCATTCCCGCCGCCCGCGCCCGCCTTCATCGGAAAGACGGTGCGGCAACGCGCCGCCCGCGGCAGCGAGCTCCCCCGCCACGCCCCGGCCGCTGCGCTCCCGAGCACAGCGCAAGATGTCTTCGAAGGACTGTGCAAAGCCCACCTAGGAGGTGAAGCGGTATTAAGTCGACCTTTTCTTTTCAGGAGGCAACACGGTCGGGAAAGAGAAAGGACCCCTCTGGCTTAGGCTGCTCCCTCCGCCCCCCACCGGCTCGCCCACCCCTCACGCACCCCCTCCCCACCCACCGGCCTCAGAAGCCCCATGGAAGAAAAGTGGAGAAACTCTGCTTTCCAGAGCCCAGTGACTAGTACCTGCCGAGGAGGCCGGGGGCTGAGCACGGCGAGCCGGTTGCGGGGCCTCCTGGCCGACCCCGGTGGCGCTTCTGGGGTTCCCGCTCCCAGCAGGGGGAGCGTCTGCGAGGCCCGTGCCAAGCGCTGCCCCCAGGCCTCCTTCATCCTTCCTGTGCGTTGGGTTTCGCAGATCTGCAGATCTCCCCGTGACCCTGGGCGCCCACCCAGCGCGGCCGCCCTCCCTGGTGAAACCACCTGTACTCCGGATACAGTGGTCCGGCCCTAAGGAAATAGTTAAAGCATCCGCAGATGGTCACTCCATATCGTTGGGGAAGAAAGCAAGTTAGGAAGCAGCACGTGTGATAGGATCTCGTTGGAGAGGACAAAGCAAACACTACGCACACATACCTTGAGGTGTCACAATGACCAGAAGTATTCACCCAGACTGTATTTTCGGATTACTGCATTATAGGTGATTGTAATTTTCTATATTTTATTAATCTATTTTAAGTGTTTTCAACAGTAACATTTTTTCCCCCTAACGAGAGTAAATGATAAATGTTATTTTTCAAAGGAAATTATCACAGCCACCAGTGGGAAGACAGTCAGTGGATGGATCTTGGACATGACCTTGCTCCTTAGTGACCCATGACAGTCACCCTGGAGGTAAGGTTTGTGAAGGCTGCGTCATGTTCTAGGATGAGGATATGGTTAAGCAGTTTATATCCCCACCCAGAAGTCTCTCTTTCTCTCTGAGAAGTTACACTCACAGGATTAGTAGGTGAATGTTTGGTAAGATGATTTGGGAGAAGATAAAATGTTCTACGTGTCTCAGTGTAACCCCGAAATTCCCAATGGCTGAAAGAATTGTCAGGTGTCTGAGACAAGGAACATTCTACTCAACTCTAAGTCACAGGTATGTCTGTCTTCTTGTGGACCGTGACTGCAGACACCCACTTCAGAAGCATGCTGCCCAGAGGCACAGGCCTGGCTGGAGGGGCTCTGAGGGGGCAGAACATGAAGGGAGGGAAACCAACAAGATAAGGACCACAAAGATATGTTTTTGAGGGGGTCATTATTTTTCTTCTCGAAAGCCAGACCTGGAACATGCACACACACGTTCCAGTGGCCAGAGGAAGTAAGGAAATGGGTGCCTTCCTGGGTGCCCAGGAAATGCACACAGTAGACACAGCATCGTCTCTACCACAGAAACCCTTCAACTGCCTTTCTACATCCTCCATAGCCATCAGGGTCCTCCCATAGTCCTCCAGAATCCTTTAGCATCTCCTGTACATACTGTCCATCTTGTGACTCTTTAGAGGATGCATTCTGTCCCCTGACTAGATGGGAGCTCCTTACTGTTCCCCTCTTTGCTCTCTAGTGCCTGGTACAGGGCTCTAGGAGGGATTTGGACAAGGGAGTTGGACACTGCCATAAATGGCCAGGAGGTGACCGAGATGCTCAGAGGTATGTCACCTGTGCTGTCCTTGCACATG
The DNA here is from genome assembly GCF_020171115.1 of Neogale vison. Taxonomy (NCBI): domain Eukaryota; kingdom Metazoa; phylum Chordata; class Mammalia; order Carnivora; family Mustelidae; genus Neogale; species Neogale vison. The sequence goes on along the minus strand of NC_058101.1, from coordinate 198,097,310 downwards.
ACTAAGAAAAGTTATATGGATGGAATACCAAAGTTAAAAACCGGTTGCTCGTTACTCAGTTACTGAATTGGGCAGAGGGGAGAGAGAATCCAAAACTGAGGTCAGCTGCCTTGTTCATTTCGTCAGGAGGGAGAAAGCTCTCCTAACCAGAGCACCCAGGAAGTCCACCTGGCTGCGTTCAGGAACTTACATCCTGGGAAGTGATGGGTCAACACCTAGTATTGGAACTGAACTAGGGTTTATTTACTCATCAGACAGAATTTTTTAAATATATATTTCCTGCTAAGAATGGAATTAAAAGGCAGCTGATGCTGGCAGAAATTGCTGATTCCATGTCTGAAGACAAGAAATGTAAAGATGAGTTCAGAACATTTTTGTACCAGAAACCAGGGAATAACCAAATACTGCTAGCATCATGCCAGAATGACCTTGGAGCCAATCCGAAGAGGTTCCCAATGGATCCATAAATTCACAGTGACACTTAAAAGAAACAAATAAACTTCGTGGGCCATGTTGGAAGACGTTAAAGAACTGTCTTATTTTGAGAACTGACAAAGAAAAAAAAATTGTGTGTTTTTTTTTTTTTTAAAGATTTTATTTATTTATTTGACAGAGAGAAATCACAAGTAGGCAGAGAGGCAGGCAGAGAGAGAGGGGGAAGCAGGCTCCCTGCTGAGCAGAGAGCCCGATGCGGGACTCGATCCCAGGACTCTGAGATCATGACCTGAGCCGAAGGCAGCGGCTTAACCCACTGAGCCACCCAGGCGCCCAAAAATTGTGTATTTTGCTGTCCTTAAATGAACATGGTTACTTAAGAGTAACCACATAGCTGATGAAATAATTTTCCTTTGTAGAAGTATCCCAGCTAATAATGACTCTTGGTAATGATTATCAATAGCTTCTGATATCACACAGAGAGACTCAAGCTGATACTGTATGCCTCCTGATGGAAATAACAATTCTATGAAATCAGGTTGCCCCAAACTTGAACCTGATTCTGATCGTGCTTCTAGATGGAACCACCAATTTTCAAAAAATACAGTGAAGTATTAAGTGCCACTACAAGGACCTAAGCAGCAAAATCCAGGCTATAGGTAATTTGGGGGGACAAAACTCCTCCAGCAGAAAAATTTTAAAGAACAAAGCAAGTGGTAGGAGGAGAGGGAGCCTATACATTGAAAAATACTTGAGATATGTATTATTTAATTCCAGGGGATCTAGTTGGTTCTTTTTTAAATCTCCTTGCAACTACTAGACTATAACCTCCGTAAGGACAGGGCGTTTTGTCCCTGCTTGATCCCTCTTCCCTAGAACTGGAATAATACATGTTCATGGACACATACATGACTTTATCTCCCTGGCTGTAGCTCATGAGATAAGGAATAAATGGCTGATTTAATTAAGACTATTTGGGGGCAAATGAGAGCTGACAGGTTCTTATGTTCCTGCCAATGTTTGATGATCTCAAAGTCTGCTAATTCTTTCCCTGAAAAATCTCTATTTAGGCCAGATACCAGTTGCCTTAGTTTGGGTTCCAAAGATGCAGACCCTTAGAACCCTGAGAAAAGTATTCAAGTGCAAGGAGTTTATTTTGGAAAGGATACCAAGAAACATCTATGGGTAGGTTGGGAACTGTGAAAAGAACAGAATGGCAGCCAGTACAAGGTGTATTCTAGAGCACATCTCTTTGTGGACACCTGGAGCTTAATGCCAGTGAGGAGTTCTGGGAGTCAGTGTAGGGTTATCCCACCCTAGGGGCAAGGGAGCTTTGGTCTTTGTACACCACTTCCATCAGTCACTGACTGAGGACCACTGGCACTGGGGTGAGGGGTTTATTCGGTACGGAGGCATGGGGTGGGGGGGACCTTCATCAGGTAGTACCCTGATAAACTTACTGACTCTGATAATATATATCTAATAAGACAAATATTTAATACAGGGCTAGGCTCACTTAGATATTAGCCTAGGGTACTAGATAGATCAGATTCTGGTGTCAGCCCAGCTTGGGTTCAGCAATAATCTCTTCCATTTACCTGCTTTGTGACCCTGAAAAAAAAATCACTCAGCCTCTCTGTGCTACAGTTCCCTCATATGTAAAATGGTCTGAGGCGTAAGATTGATTTAGAGAATGAATAAGATCGTACCTGACACACAGTGCTCAAAAAGAAATTCACATCTTTTCCCTTCTCCTGGATTTAAGCCAAGACAATAAATTATGAAATTTCAGTTGTCAGCGAACGAGGAGGAATCTGCTTGGAGAGGTCGAGGAAAAAGGAAGACATCTTTCTGGTATTCCTGAGTTACAATGTGGAGGAACCCCCGCCGCCCTGCTTTCTGGTTTGGAGCTTGTGTCCACAAGAGTGCAGTACCACTGACAGAACTGGAGAAGCTGGAGAGAGACATTGTTTCAGTGTGAGGATGACGCGTGAAGCCATTCAGCCAAATATTTGGACCCTTCATCCCTGAGAGGTCGGAGATCTGCATGCTATCCTAGACTTTGACAACCTACTAGGTTGTCAACTTAAGCATATCTTGGCAAATGTGTATCACGTCAATATAGATCACTTGACTTGAGTGAGAAGACACCATCTAGAGTTTTCAATGGGGTTTGGGCCATTAGAAACACAACTTGGTGAAGAGAAGGATTGCTGCAAAGGCAAAGACCTTTGCACTGTCTGAGAAGACATTTCATTGTCATGTGTTGACAAAAACCACTGGTATCACAAATGCACGTGACCATATGTTCCAGTCGATCTCAAATTTATATGGAGCTGGAAATGAAAAGGGCACATTTGGAATCGTTTGGGTTCTGGTGTCTCCTCCTAAATGCTTCAAGACTTTGTTGGAAGCTTCCAGGGGTCATACCTGATTGTGGCTTGTGGTTTAAGTTGTCTTTCAGATGGGCCAATTTTTTAATGAATGACTAGAATGGTAGGAGGAAAATGACAGATGGGCAGGGGTGGGGTGAGGGAGGAGTTCTCAAGTATACAAATAAAAATGAGACAGGAGACGAAGGGGGAGTAGGAGGAGGGGAAGGAGAAAGGACAAGAAATAAGAACGGACAAGAAAAAGAAATCTGAAGGACTGGGAGATAAACATTTCCAAAGAGTAAATCTGACGTTTACCCATCTATATGCAATAAGTATTTGCCAGTCCCAGTGTGTCAAGGATGGTCCTAGGAGCTGGAGACACGTCAGTGAATCAAACATCCCTTTCTGGCGCTAACATTCTCGTGGTCCTGCTGGAGGGCCCATTTAGGAAGTTGTGGCAAGACTGAAGACTGGTTTAGTTCAGACTTTGTAACTCTTTGGGTCCGTTGGCATCATTCCTTAGGTCAGAGATCTAAATTGAGGTCTGCCTTTTAGAGTCTAAAACCCAAGACGAAACAGAGTATCTGCTTTAAGAATTCTCTCTGGCCAGATAGACAGGATTGGAAATTGGAAGAGAACCGACTCAGTGCAAATGTTGTCAAGCAGTAGATCAGAGTCACCAAGTCCTCGGAAACCTTCTGGGTATGAGGGAAGCATCACGGTTGTAATTACAGTGGTGGCTCCTCTGCCTCTTTCTTGGGCAGCCGTGGGGCAGGAGCAGATGTTTATCTTCTGCGTGGCAGAATGTCTCCATACGGAATCCCCATGGGGTGCTTCCAGTTGGCGTACTGGTATCCTGCTACTAGGCATTCCTTTGCAAAGCAGAGAATGCCCCAGAAGTTTTGTAACAGTTGTCTAGAAATCACCAGATGAGTAGCTAGCAGAGAGCAGAGAGCTGACCTACTGCCTTCTTGCCCCAAACCATTTCCCAGGAGACAGCAAGATGTATGCTAAAATGCACTGATAGTTCCAAGACAATCAACAACCCCGAGCAAAAACCTGCATTTGTAGAGTATGGTAGGACTCCGGGAGAACCGAGGGGAGGGTGGTGCAGTAAGCAGGAGCTCCATCATGATGGGTGAAAGGCGGGTTCTCACCTGGCTCTGCCGCCAAGTCGTTGTGTGATCTCGGACAGGTCACTTCAGTTCTATCCCGAATCTGATCCCTTCTCACCACCCCACTGCTGTGGGTCTCTCCAGCCACTGGGATCATCACAATATCTGTCGCTTATCTTCGCACCTCAATGGTCTAGAATTGACACGGCAGCCAGAACAAGCCCGGAAAAGCTCTCAGACCTTGACACTCTTCTGCCCGATCTCCCCAGTGGTTCCTCTTTCATTCAGAGGAAAGGCCAAGTGCACGCAGTGACCTGGAAGTTTCTACAAGGCCAGACATCACCTACTATTGATCTCTTCTGCTGCTACTCGAGCCCCTGTTCACCGTGCTCCCATGCTATCTTGACATTCCTTGAACTGTAGTGTGCTCCTGCTGCGGAATATTGGAATTAGCTCTTCTTTCCCTCCTTCCTCTCTCCTCTCCTCCCCTCCCCTCCCCTCCTCTTCTCTTTTTTGTGCCTGAAACACTGTCTCTCCAACTAGCTGCAATCCAACCTCCTCTTCTACCTCAACTCTGCTTAAATGTTGCTTTCTCAGGGAGCCCCCCCTGACCTCCTATTTAAAATGGCAGGAACTCTGAAAAAATTTTAAATTAATTTGAAAAAGCAAAACTGTAATGTCCCCAGACCCTCAATCACAACCTGCTCTATTTCTTTTTCTAGAGCATTTACTTCTTGATTATGTTTATAGTTGATTATCTGTATTGTCTGCATTCCTGTAGAGGGCAGGCATCTTGGTATATTTTTTCACCGACGTACCTGAACTGGCCTTAAAGAGCGCCTGACAGATAGATGTGTTCAATAAATACCTGTTAATTAAATGAGCGCATGAACAACTCAAGACAGTTTCCGTTCACAGGCAGGTAGGACTCGCGGCTGAGATGACCGGAAACATCCAACAGGTTTCTTACTTTCTTGTCTTCCCCAGGGGTGGATGGGAAACCTGAGTAGATCCATTGCCCTGTCCAGGGAAGTAAAGAGCGTCTGTGTCTTGGGCTTCCCCACCCCATTCCTCCCTGTCCCCGTGGGATTTGTGCTTGACCCAGAGATGAATGACCAGACCACTGTCAATCACAGAGCATCTACACAGGAAGGGAGCCCCTCCCTCTTACACACAGTTCCCATTCATTTCTGCTCTGCCCCTTGGATGGAATGGAATGCACTGCAGGGTTGTGCAGAAGACAGGCTCAGCTACTAATTGGTGGAATGGTTTTCTTAGCGTTGGCTGTATCGAGTGCCCTTAAACATTAAACTGTGTTAAGGTCCAGGACCTCTGCCAAATCGTATTGCAAATAGAAAAAGGCAAGTCAAGTCCTGACCGTGTCCTAACTTAGGTTAAATTCCTACTAGGTAGCACACTCTACAGAGCTGTGACCAGTGTTACCCCAGCATTTTCGTCCTGGGCAGAGTAGAATGAAAGATAATAAAATAATCTCTTCCAAGGAGGCACTTTTCCCCCCAGGGAAAACAGGCAGCAAAATGCAAAAATAGAAGAGAAATTAATTGTGATTATTTTACTGTTTATAGAAGTCACTAAGAGTTTAGCTGCCCTTTTCACACTAAAAATACTTTACCAAAAACTCAGAATAATATGGCACTGCCTCTGTACCCATCGTCCAACTTCAGTGACTAGTTCAAAGCCAAGTACATTTCACTTACCACTCACCAAATACCGAATACACTATATCAAAATAAGGTCGTATTTCCTGATTCTGGGTGGACAAGAATTTATCTATTAACCCAGTAGAGACCTCAACCGTCCACATCCCTTGACAACTTGCTGGAGATAGTCAAATTCCTGTTTTTCTTTAATCCCTTTGGACAAAATATTTTAAAACTCCCTTTGCTTAATTTTCAACATTTTAAATCAAATGTACAGATTTCCAACTGTGCTTTCTTTGGGCTGACTTCAGTCATCAAATGTGTATCGCGACAGCTCTGTGATGAGGTTGAAGTCTGTTGTGCTCTGTGGCACTTGGGTTGGCCTTGGAGAGTTTATCTTTTTTTCTTTCCTTCTATAGTTATTACCTGCCACTTCTTGCCGATGTTAGCATTTGTGTTTGGGTAAATGAATTCTCTGTCATTTCTAATTTCTGTGAGTTAGAAAGCCCCAACTCCAAGTTTGCTGTAACTGCCCAGTTTAGCCTTAAATAGTCTTTATAACAGGCCAAGGACGTTCCCTTGAATAAAGTGTATTACATGCAGATGTCACATACAGCACACGCAGAGGTAAACCAGAAAGCTAGAGGTGGTCAGAGATGGTCGAGAACGCTTGGACTCAGTGAGACAAGATGATGGGTCTTTCAGACAGGAATATAAACAGTTCTGGGTGTTGACATTGATTTCCTCTTCCTTGTAATTAGAGGTCAGCTGATAACCTTTTGGCCTCACAGCCAAAGGCAGAGACCCTGTCCCAGCCCTCCAGGGCACACCTCCTCTTTGCAACGTATGTCTCTGTGTCTGGCTCTTCTTTTCGGTGTCGAGTCTCTCCTTCCTACCTTCCCCCCAAACCAGGCTTGCATCACTCATCATGGCTCAGTGCACTTGTTCAAAGCAAAGTCTGGAAGCATGCAAGTTTTATTAATTGATTTCTTTAGAAGACCTTGATTCCCTCCAATATACAATACAAAATGTGGGCTGCCTGCTTTGCAGGTTAATAAAAACAGTTGCACAGTGCTCTGTCTGTCCTTCTGTCCATTTGTCCCTTTCTGTAAACCCCAGACATTGTTTTCTGATGCCTGTAATTTCCACACCATCATGAGGCCCTCTTCTGCTTTCCTGGCTCCCATTGAGGCATTTGCTATATACTAGGATTGCCCACGAGTGGGGTGTGACTGTATTTACTCAGTCTGATACTGCGTAGAAGCTCAAGTGATAAAGGAATGTGTGGTTCCTGTATCATGGAGCCCTGGATTCCCCAGCCCATTAACCTCCAGCCCCTTTTCTGCCGGGATTTAACAGAGTTATCAAAAGCTTAACTCCAGGGTAGGAGAAAACTGACTGTGTAAATGGAGATTTTTCTGGGCATTATAATGAAAGCTCAAATACTGACCCCATGGCGTCGTGCAATCGTTTCTTCAGAGGCGAGGGTCTGTGGACTCTTTTCAATGAGCATATTTTTAGATGGTTTGCCATTAAATCCGGTTTTGCAGGTATAGGGCTGGCTCTGGATAAAACGTGGCCAACTTTGACTTTGCTTCCTCGGCAGCTCCCGTCCGAGTCCTCCACCTACCTGTCTGATAGTCCCATCGCTGCTGCAGGTCCACCGCTGGAGCTCCCTCCCTTAGCAGCACCCTATGCTCCAGAACATTCCATTTCTAAAAGTACAGTCCTGTCCTGGGGTCTGTCTCCTCCAGGTTCAGCCAGATACTGATGAACACAACACAGGATTCTGGAATTTCAAGCTAAAAGAAATCCAGGGGTGAATTAGATGGATTAACTTTAGTAAAGAGCTGGACAGAGGATACGTGTGTGTATGTATGTAAGGTATATGTGGACACGTGTGTTCATGGGTACACATAGAGATACAGAGGAAGTGTAGTGTTGTACTGGGGTGCTGAGGGGGAGTCTTCCCAGTTAACCCACAAGAAAAGACCTGCCCAGTAAAGGAGCCACAGCTAAAATGCTCTTCTCGATTTGGGTCATTGAGCCCCGGAAGACGTAGCCTTACGGCCGATGGGAGACCCTGATGAGCCCTTATCTACCTGGGGAATATCCGCTCTGAGTGTTCACTCTATTTGCGAGGACACACGGCTCTTTAAAATCTTGGAATTCGGTCATTTGTTTTTAAATTGTAATTTTTAGTTTGAGAGAATGAGCGCGTCACGGGCCGCCGCAGGAAACGCGTTGGGTGTTCTCAGCCGAGGGCGCGATGTCATCGTGCCGAGCGCCGTCGCTCCCGCCGGAGGCCCGTCCAGTGCGCGGCGTCCGATGCACAGCTCGATGAGACGACACAGACGGACGCCCCCTGAGCGGTCCCTCGAGGGAGATCTGTTCAGAAGTTGCTGGGCCCGGGGCGAGCCGGTGAAGCCCGTGGCTCATCTGGCGGCTCTGGGTTTTGTTTCTTACACGTTTCTCATTTGTCGGGTAGTTTTATGTCGTTTTTACACACGCCGTGTGCACGTCGTCTGGTCGTGTTTCGCTGTTGTTAATTCGCGAGCACAATGAGGTCTAACTGGGAAATGCAAGTCTTCTCTCCACGGAGCTGGTCCGGGGGTATTGGGGGTGGTGCAGGCCGAGGGCCCAGTGGCGGCGTCGGGGAGCCGGGGGCGGGATAGCCTGCCTTTCTGGAGGCTTCGGGCTCCTCGGTCCACAGATCACCCTCCCACAGCCCAAAAGGCACCTCCTGTCCTTTAGACAAACTCACCCACAGTGGCTTCTATTTATCATTCTTTCATCTCCTTCTAGAATCCTGACAGGCAAGAATGACGCCTCAGGGCTACTGCACTGCAAAGGGTGACAGCCTGCTCTTGGGGGAACTGTAAATATTTGGAATTTGAAGGGGATTGGGAACTTCAAAAAAAAAAAAAAACAAAGAAACGAAAGTTTTGGAACAAGTTAACCAAACACTGGATTCCTTGAAATGCTTTTGATAAGCCTTGCATTAAAGCTGACCTTTTTGCAAGAGTTTCTGGAGAACGATGGTTAGTGAGTGTTTTTTTTTTTTCTTCTTCTTCTTTTAATGTGATAAAAATTCACTCCGCCAGCTGAGCATGTGCTGTGGGGTGAGAGCAGGTTCCTTTCTCTGTGGGAGGGAGATGTGTTCGAGTGAAGCCCTCTGGGGGAGTTCTGGATGCTGGCTACAGCTTTGATGAAGCCTTAAGCTGAAAGATACATCAAGTTGGAAATACATATTTTACAAGGGGAGGGCGTGGGACGGTGTCCTGGATTCCGTCAGGCGTGCACAGAGCGTCCTGTCACGCAAGGCAGAGGGGGGCGTTGAGCTTTGTGCTCGATCCCTGAGGAGACGAGGTCCTCTCACTCACCCTAAGGAGCAGTCATGTAACTTCTCCAAACGAAGCAAATACAGTTCTCTCATTCTGAGGAAGACAAAGAGTAACGTTGCCCAAGGAGGGAACAGAATAAAGTAATCATCTGGCTCAGTTGTTTGGTGAAGCTTTAATGCTTCCTCCTCCGCAGTCCTAATAGGAAAATCTTGGAGCAGTGGTTTACCACGCACAGCCCAGAGTTCTCAAGGCCATGAACGCCAGGGACTCTCAGGGTCAAAGACAGGGCCAGGAGTCTTCAATCACTACCTCCTTGCAGGTGGCTATCATAGGCAGCGGTAGGAGTCAGGGCTGGGGCGGGCTGGGAGCGGGATCTGGGAGGTGCGAGGGGCGCAGGGAGGGCAGATGTGAAGTCGGGTCCTTCAGACTTGCACGGGAGGACTGTTTTCAAATCCTGTTCCTCCGCCTGTCCCAAGACCGCTCGCTATCCTTGGCAGGGCTAGCCCGCCCTCCGACTTGTGGGTTAACCCCCTTGTGTTGTTTATCCTTCCTCTCAAATCTCACAGAGGGACAATCTGGTGATAACCATCTCCAGGCGAGAGCTAAAAAGAAAGGACAGAAGACATCTTCAAAGGCCCAGAGGTGTGGAAAGCAGACACCTAGCTCTGACCCCTGCTCCCCTTGTATTTGTGTGATGACCAGCTCAGGCCCTTTTGACCACCAGCTAGAGCACCAGAATCTTCTCCATCCTGCCGTAGTCCGGGCCCCTAGCAACTTCTTCAGTAACTGCCCCAATCCTGTTACCTTGAGCCTGGTTCTTTCTGACCCCAGGTCTCCAAATCCAGAACGGTAAATTCCGCGAGTTCAAAGGTGATGGGAGAATTGACAGAGTGGCTCCAGGATCAGTGTGGGTCGGAGTCTGGTAGTAAAGAACAGCTTTTCACCTTATCCTGGGCAAAATGGTTCTAGTCCATATTGCCTTATGATTAACGTTGCCAGACTAAGCAATAAAAATACAGGTGCATTGGTGATCTGCTCCAACATGGATGGACGTTGAAATCAGGCTAAGTGAAAGAAGCTAGTCACAGAAGACCACATGTTGGGTGAGCCCATGTAGGTCAGATGTCCAGAATGGGCAAATCTATAAAAACAGAAAGTAAATCCATGGTTACCCACGGCTGTAGAATAAGGGGGCCCTGGGGATGGGGAGGGACTGATAATGGTTACAGGGTTTCTTTTTAGGGTGATACCATGTTTTAAAATCAGATTTTGATAATGGCTGCACAACCCTGTGAATATAGTAAAACCCATTGCCTTATATACTTAAAGTGGTGGAATTTCACGATACACAAGTATCTCAATAAAGCTTAATAAAGTTCTTAGTAATATAGGATGGCAAGTTAAATTTGAATTTCAGATAAACTATGAAAATAAATTTAGAGTAAGTATATGCTCTGCAACATTTGGGATATATTTCTACTGAAAACATTTTCATTATTTATTTGAAATTCACATTTAACTGGATGTCCTGTATCTTATTTGGCAACCCTACTTGGGATTCGATTAAATGTCTCAGAAAGCACCACTCACCAGCAAGAGTAAGAAGAAATAGTTCATGAGATGTCATTTAAATGAGATTTATGGGGGCCCCTACATCTTTTGGGCACCACAGTTCTCAACAATAAACAAAGACAAAGAACTTCTTAATTTAATGATAATCATTTTAAAAAATAGATTTGTAGCTGTCTTGCTTGCTCTCTCTCTCTCAAATAAATAAATAAAATCCTTAAAAAAAAAGAATGTACTAGGGGTGCCTGGGTGGCTCAGTGGGTTGAAGCCTCTGCCTTCGGCTCAGGTCATGATTCCAGGGTTCTGAGATTGAACCCCACATCGGACTCTCTGCTTAGTGGGAAGCCTGCTTCCTCCTCTCTCTCTGCCTGCCTCTCTGCCTACTTGTGATCTCTGTCTGTCAAATAAATAAATAAAATCATTAAAAAAAAAAGAACATACTATATTTACATTTCATGAATCTTACCATTGAATTAGACACACTTTAGGGGAACTTCAGGAGTGTGGATCTAAAAATTTTGACTTGTTCACTTAGATGAAAAATTATTTTCTCATATTTACTATATATAGTGAGATTTGCTATAAATATTGTCATGCTTATGGAAGGACGTGAAGGCAGCACCTGTGAGAAAAGGTGATATGTATGTATATATGTATATATGTATGTATATATCAAACACACACACACTCACCCTTGCTCACATATATACGTTCTTTGGATGTTTTGGATTTGTTTTAAGGGGATGTCTCAGGTTGCAAATCCTAGTAAGCAGAATTGCTTAAGTTTGCACTTGCATAACGGTCATCTTTCAAAAATGTCTCTACCCCTGCTTTGATACTGGAAAATCTAGTATAAAATTACTACAGTGGTATAAATCAAAATAGCAATTATTAGCTAGTTGTGCCTGCAAAACTCTGTTTAGGTTCTTAGGCAGTGGTAACAGCAGACAATATTATTTTTCTTATCTTACAATTGAGAAAACATAAAATTGCAATACATTTCTCTGAATTTAATAGTTTTTAAATCAAAATTCAAATATGTTGGTTTACATGGTGCAGCATTTAACCAAACCTTCGATTTTTTTTTTTTTTTAGTATTTTATTTATTTATTTGACAGAGAAAGAAAGAGAGACAGTGAGAGAGGGAACACAAGCAGGGGGAGTGGGAGAGGGACAAGCAGGCTTCCCACTGAGCAGGGAGCCCAGTGCGGGGCTTCATCCCAGGACCCTGAGATCATGACCTGAGCCAAAGGCAGATGCCTAACAACCGAGCCTCTCAGGTGCCGCCAAACCTTGGATTTTTTTATTACATGTTTTTAATAAGTAATTGGTGTTGAGTTAACCCCTTACACTGTGATCGCTCAGCTTTCCTGCTGATATTGGTGAGAGAAAGGACAAAATTTTCTAAGCAAAAATTTAAATTATAGATTAAAAGATATTAAAATTCAATCAAATTGATAAGTTCCACGTCAGTTCAGAGAAGGAGACCAGTCTTGCCCCTTGAATGATTTCCTGGAAGCACAAGTGATATCAGCATCTGTGAATGTTACACGTGATCTCAGCACTGGGCAATGATTTCAGAACACTTTTCCTCTTCCTACTTACACCTAGAGTTTTAAGAAATCATTCATTTAGGTCACATATTGGGATCTAGATTGCTGAGAGGCCATTGCACAATTGTTTTCTTTTTAAAAATTTCCTTTTAAGGGCTAAGGTCTTTATATAAGAAAGAATTTTCAAAAGAAAAGAAAAGAAAAAGAGTGTGTATTTTTTTTTTTCCCAAATAAGAAGCAGAATTTAAGAGCACAAAGAGTATTTGTGGATTGGATCTGCTTAAAAGAAGAAAAATGCAGGCAGCTAACTTTATGCCTGAGATTCGTGAGGGTTCTTTCTGCCGAAACTCTCCAGGACTGGAGGGTTTCTGGGGACAGGATCAGGGTGCGTGCTGAGCCCCCCGGGGCTGGCATGGAATGCTGGCACCTCCTCTTTCCTTCCTTGTCGAGTGTTGGCTCGTGGGGTCTGTTGGACTCTGGCCCCAGCCGTGTTAATTCAAGCCACAACAGAAATGAAGGGGTTTAAACTTCCTTCACGCACAAAGATAGGACATTGGATTCCTGACTGTGGTCACAGAATTGATGTATCTGAGGTCCTTGGAACTGGAGAGAAGGCTCAGTAGACCCAACCAAAGGGACTACTACCATGGGGAGGGAACAATTAGAGAAAGAAGAAAGCTTCTGTGCTTGCATGGCTGAATGACTTAATTGGAATCTCTCCTTGAAAGTAACCACCCCTCCCAGACTTTGGTGGGCAAGAATCTTTGCCCGTCGCAATGGTACCCAAGGCTGGGAAAAAATGATCCATGATATTCTCATTTGGAATTAGTGTAAAAAGCAGAGATGGACTTCACAGGGGTTGGATCTCTTAGACATGAGTAAGAAGATAATCCATTCCTTTCCTTCATTCCTAAAGACCGAATATATTTGAAATGGGTCCTACCATTTCCCATTTTCTATTCATTCTGTACCAGAACCTTTCTCTTTGCTGGTTCCTTAATGTTTCAGTGTCACTATCTTTGGGTCCAGATAACCAAGTTATTAGGTTTCAGCCAAGCAAATAGGGAGACAGAGCCCCACCATTGAACTAACACATTGGATCAGGATGTAACACACATTATTATATGATTACATGTTTACATGTTTTTATTACATGTTTGCATTTATTACATATTTTATTACATGTTACATGTAATGTAACACATCATTATATGCTTATATAAGCAATCCAGCCCAATTGAGCATCATATTCCTTCCACTATGACCCAACATGTTTGTTGGATTCCCAAGCATGCTCCCCAAGTTTCTGTTGCTGTAAATTGGTCAAATCTTGTAGTTCTGGTGTGTATGGCAACCTCATGGGTCATATGTTGTACCTGCTGGAATTTGAATCTGGTCTAGAATCAATAGGTTCACCCCGAGGAAGGTCACCAGTCTCTCGTGTAAAGCCTTGGAAGATACCCATCTCAGGATCTTCAGGCACAAGGATGAAAACTTCCGCAGACATGGGAGAAAGAATTTCTTCTACTGGCAAAGAAGACTTGGCAGAATTTGGGGACTCAAGGTTCCCAGGTGTTGACTCTGCCTATATGTCCCCTTCCCAATGTTTAGGGTCCCACTCCTTTCTGATCATTTCCTTAATTTTAGTAAAAAAAGATCCTGTAAGGTTGGCCATTCAACTGGATTGGACTTTGGGCCTGGTTTTCAGAAATCTTGGCCCTGTGGCTGCTGGGAAAATGTTCAGTTTTAGGGCAAGCACAAATTTCTTGCCCTTTCGTCAGAGTTGGGAATTTGAAACCCTAAGTGCATCATTTTCTCCCCCAAGTTCTCCAGAATGCAACCAAACAACTCTATTATATATGAAGTTTTTTGTGGAAGAAGCAACTTTGTCACCCAAAGTTTTATTTGCTATAGACATTTGACGGCAAGTAATTATTAAAGTAATTTCTGCTGTGCATCTCACAGACCCCATTATCAGTTATTATTAATGATTCTGAATTATTAATGCCTTTACATTGACTCAGATCAGAGAACCAATTTCAGAGGGCCTAGAACTGGGTCAGAGAACACATCTTTTGGAACCATGTCTGACAGCATTTCCCTATAAGTCCGGGACCAGAGAAGCCAAGTCACTCTCAGTGATGCAGAATAATGGATTTGTTTTAGGAACTAGACCTTGCACTATTGTAGAAGCTGCCGGGGGCCTCTGTGCAAGGCTGTTGCCTCTCCATCGGCTGATGATCCTCCCGTCTTTATCGTTTAAGACCAACTAGTGAGGAAGGAAGACTAGAAATGGGATCCCCAAGGCAGACTGTGACTCACGAGAAGAAACCAGAGCCTCTCCATCTGTCACTGCTTCTACCCCTGATGGCACAGGGACCCTGCGGGAGAGGCTAGTGGTCTGCACCATGGAGCTGTGCACATGCCTGGCACAGGACTGAGAGAAACCAAAGGAAGAGATCTGGTGGGAAGTGGAGAAGCGGCAGGCACGCGACGGGGTGTGGCTGCAGATCCGTGACCCAGGAAGATGCAGGGAAGAAAATGCTGGAAACTCAGGTGCAATTTAGCTAAGTCGACACAAGACAGTCACCCTAGCAGCAAAGAATCAGTATTTCCTATTGTCATGCAGGGTGCACTCTGGTGTGAAAATGGATTAAAAAATAAATACCTTTGTGTGTGTGTGTGTGTGTATACATATATATGTATATATATGCACATGGGTGTGTTGGTGTGTATGTATTCCTTATTACAACCTTCTGAGGTCAGTGCTTGTATTACGTCCATTTTACAGACGAAGACACGAAGGCAAAAATGGGTTAGGTATCTTGCCCTAGGCCCCACAACTAATAAGCACTGGATCCAAGTTCTGGACCAGGACAGTTGGCCATCAAAGCCCATGGCGATAACTGCTACTCCCTTTTGTTTGTTCCGTGTAAAGCATTACCCCCGACACTCAACAACGAATGCACACGTCTTTTGGGTCATATCACAGATTTTAGCAGTTTATTGCATTCAGACTGTTCTGTAACTCATTGATGATGATTTCCATGTGGACATCAAACTGCTAGATAGCCTGAATTTTATTTTTGCGTGCCGGCTCAGCTGCCCATAGCATGCATTCAGCCGGCACCTGTAACTTCTTGTTGCGTGGATGAAACGCCTTCGATGGTGAGAGCAAGGTGTGTGTACCTATGGCCTGAGCCACACCAATTTGGAAAGAAAGCTTTTCTCAATTGGCTTTTGTTAAGTCTTTGAAAGGTGCAGAAGAAAAGAGAAAACGGGCGGGGCTCCTTCAAGGACTCCCTGCCCCACCCCACCCCGAGTGCTGGTCTTCTGATAATCCCATAATCCGGACAAGTTGGGGCAGGACAGCAGTCGGGGAAGAGAGGGGGGTCACTGCTGAAGCGGGTCAGGGGCAGCTCTGGGCTTCCATCATCTCTGCACAAGGATCATTCCCCAGAACTATTAAATTCCTGTAGCTCACTCAGCCGACAGAAGTTCTCCGAGACTTGAAACTTCAGGACTAGGCCCTGCATTTTTGTATGTCCCAGAATGAAAAGGACCTTTGTTGACTCTCGTTTAGATTTATTTAACATTCGGCCCACAGAGAACGGAAGGCTTCCCGTGACATGGAGGGGAAAGAGGCCCCCACCCACCTCCCATCATTTGGACCATGGGCTCTCATTGGCTCCCGTGAAAACATTGGAAGGGAATTTGTTTTGTGGCTCGGTTCCCTTTTGAATATCATCACAGTTATATCTGCAGTATTTCCTCAAATATGTGAGGGGAAGGGAGCGGTGACTTCCTAAAGGAAAGTATTTATATTTTTAGCCTGAAACATGCTTTTACGAAGCTTTTCCCCCAAAAAAAATCAAGAAAGAGAGCTCTGAACAACAAGAAAATGCTTCAACTGCAGCCAAGGCGCTGTGGATTATAAAATACAGTCGAATGTAATGAGAAAGAGATGAGCCGCTTTGTTTCATTTTAAAGGATGACCAAAAAAGAAAATGCTTCTGGATTTTTGAATATCTGCCTCCACTCCGCCTTCTTCTGAGTTCTCTTGCCTGAGGCTCACAGGTCACCAGAGTCAGAGTTATGGGCTGATAAGGTCCGGCTCACATTGTGAATCATGGCCGGAGAGGAGGGGGTGTGGGAAGGGGAGGAAAGGAGGCGTGGGAGAGACGCTCCATTGTGAGGACACAGCCTACCCTGTTTCGTCATAAACATCCGTGTACCGTAGCTCAAGAGAGTTGTGCAGGGAACACAACAGTGCTTCGTATGTTGTTGACCCCATAGTGGGGCCACAGCTTAATGAGCAGCCTGGGGAGCTAGTTCCCTCCCCAGCTAGTGTAATCGTCTTATTTTCCAAATGAGCCGTCGGTGGTCTAGAGGGCTAAGGGGACAGCATGGCAGCCAATTTACAGCAGGACCCACTGGAGATATGTGGCTTCAAGGGGGATACCGTGCTGTGCAGGTGTGGGTGTAGACAGGCAGACATAGCCCTGACAGTGTGCTTTATGGGGGTCGGGGAAGACAGCCTCCCCGGCCCTCCCTTCCTCACACTCGCTCATCCTGAACTCCTTTAAAGAAGACACAAAACCTTTATGTCACAGTTAGAGATAACATGTGAATGCTCTTTTTAAAAAGTAAGAACTTAGCATAAATATGCCCGAAATGAAGAAGAGGTGATAACAGGTAACTATCCATTTTTGAGCAGATTTTGATATCGGAGGAAGGGGTGGTACGAAATTGCCTGGGCCCAAGAAGGGTGCCCAGAACTGAGGAAACGTCACAGGTCACAGACAGAACATGGCTGAAGGGTAGGAATTTTGTTTCCTAAATTTTTGTTATGAAAGTTTCAAACATTCAGAAAAATTTAAAGAATAGTATAGTGGTCATCTAGAAACCTACAATTTGGATTAAAAAATGTAAACATATTCCCACATCTGTATCACCTGTCCACGTATGTACGTGTGTGTGTGCGTGCGCGTGCACACTTGTGTGCTTGGGGGTGAGCATGTGTCTAAGAATATGGAATGTAAGCTGCAGGAAAATGCCTACATACACTGCAGAGACCTTCAGAATTTACTCCGGGGTACGGAGTCAGAGGAAGGAACTAGACCCAGAGTTGCTGGGATCTCAACCTCTGCTCTTTCCTCTGTACCAAACATCCGATTATGAATCATGATGATTCACACCCACCGTTTGGATCGGATTTTAGAACCTTCAAGTTGCTTTCCCATAACGCATATTCTGCTCACTGCCACTGTGCCTAGTGCTAAGGAAAGGAAAATGGGAGGGGAAGGGGGATGACTCAGGCCGTGGGATGTCCTGAAAGCCAGGTGTCTCCAAGGAGTTACAGCTCAAAAGATGGGGCGCTGTTCTTGCATTGGTTCTTTTGAAGTTTTGAGCACAAAAAGTTGAAAAACCTAACTGGGGGCTGTCAACCCGTAAGAAAGAGACAGAGCACTTTGTAGGAAACAGATGAGGGGGCGATTGTGGGATCTTGGGGACACACACCTGCTTACCCCAGGGGCATCAGCCCCGGTCTCCGCTGTAAGCTTCTCCCCTGAGGGTTCCTCCTTCTGGGGTGCCCTTCTTCCCATCTCTTCAACTGGGCTGGGTGCTCCTCACCCCCAGCCCCAGCTGCCCTCCCACGCCCTGCTTTCTCCCACAGTTGCATTCTCTGTCTGGGCTGTCGCTTCCTGTTTATTTATTTGTTCCCCCCCCCCGCTGAGCCACAGATGTCACAATGGCTGGACTCGGGTCTTCTTTGCCTTCGTCAGACTCCATCCCTGCCCCTCAGCGGACATACGGACACAAGGTAGCATTTGTGGAACAGAGGGCCAGAGGCCATCAGCTTACAAGGATCTGAACTTGAACTCGGTGGAGTGAGGTTTAACTGCACATGGGATAAGGCGGAGTTGGGTTTGTTTTTACTTCATTTTATGATTTGTTTTTCAAGAGTGAGAGCGTTTGGCAAGCACCAGAGGAAGAGAGGAAACAGACTTCAATGCAGTTAGGACAGAGGCTTAAGCAGCCTGGAACGTAGGCCAAGGGGATATTTGAGGACCCAATGACCCATTCTTGGGGACAGAAAATATGGATTTTTTCCAGACAGCGTATATTGAGCCCTGTGCTGGAGTCAGAGGGATGGAGGGTGTAAGACGCCAGGTGGAGGGAAACACCAGGACCGAGAGAGGACCCCGGGTGTGGCGGGCAGCCCGGGCCCCAGGAGCAGCCACAGTGTGGCTGGTTTTAACAAAGGGCAAAGGCGATCAATTCAGCATGAGCTCGGACTCTGTGCAGCCTGAGCAGGTCTTTTCTAGTCTCCAAAGGAAGAGGTTTAAGTTTCCAGAAAATTTTTAAAATGTGTATTTCCATTTAAAACATACATAACAGGGACGCCTGAGTGTGAAGTTTGGGAAGATGACGAAAGTTCTGGAGCTAAATGACAGTGTTGGCCGCACGACACTATGAAGGGACTTAATGCCATTGAGCCATGTGCTTTAAGGTGATGAAAATGGTGTATTTATGTTACGTATATTTTACCACAATTTTTATTTATTTATTTATTTATTTAAAGATTTTATTTATTTGACAGAGAGGGAGAAATCACAAGTAGGCAGAGAGGGAGGCAGAGAGAGAGGGGAGGAAGCAGGCTCCCTGCGGAGCAGAGAGCCCGATGCGGGGCTCCATCTCAGGACCCTGAGACCATGACCTGAGCTGAAGGCAGAGGCCTTTACCCACTGAGCCACCCAGGCGCCCCATTACCACAATTTTTAAAACATATTTTGCAGAGTTTAAATAATACATTATATATACACACACACACACACACACATATGTATGTGTATATGTGTATGTATATGATTTCATTTATTTATTTGAAAGTGAGAGAGCACATGAGCGGGGTGCAGGGGACAGAGGGAGAAGGGGAAGCAGACTCCCCAATGAGCAAGGAACCTGACACAGGGCTTGATCCCAGGACCCTGAGATCACGACCTACACTGATCACAGGTCCTGGCTGAGCCACCCAGGCGCCCCTATATCTACTCATTTTTAAGTTGGGTTTTGTTGTTATTGTTTAATTGTAGGAGTTCTTTATATTCTGGACGTTAGGTTTCCAGAAGTTTCAACCAGTGTCCTCTTAGTATTGGCCAAGGGTTGATCTTCATCAGACTTACTCTTTTCTCCTTTTTGCCCAAAAATAAGTCTAGGCTCATCAATGAGGGAGAGATCAGGCCCTCCCTGTGCACTCCAGCTACACCAGCTCCCCACAGCTTCCCAAGTATGCATTTTCATTTCTCTGACTCTGGAGGCCAGTTCTCTACCCCGACATCCCTTCCCCAACACATCTCCCCTGAAACTCACTTTTCAAGATCCATTTCAAATGCAAGTCTTCTTTTAGTTTCTGGAGTAGCTGGCATTCAAACTTTGGTCAAACACCCCCCCCTCCCCGAAAGATTTTGGAAGACCAGAGAACCCTTGTAAATGATCAGGTTGATGATACTCCCAATTTTTTAAACCATAAGTTGAAATAGATTTAAATGAGATTTAATTTCCAAAGTCTTATAAAAGTGATAGTTTAAAGTACAATTAGTATATTTTTCTCTCTCTCTCTTTTAATATATTTTTTCTTTTAAATGGATCCAGTGGTGGCACAGTATATCCTGCAGAAGGTCTTGCTGTGCTGAGTAGGTCC
This sequence comes from Neogale vison, assembly GCF_020171115.1. Lineage (NCBI taxonomy): Eukaryota > Metazoa > Chordata > Mammalia > Carnivora > Mustelidae > Neogale > Neogale vison. The sequence continues at coordinate 198,077,553 of NC_058101.1, read as the reverse complement.
TGGCGCATCTCTTGTCTTGCAAACCTGCTCCTCCCAGCTTTCAATTTGACCTCTAGTAAAAACAAACAAACAAACTTTTTTTTTTTTTACTTTTGCCAGGGGAAAAAAAAATGCAAGAGGGGCGCCTGAGTGGCTCAGTCATTTGGGCGGCTGCCTTCCGCTCAGGTCATCATCTCCAGGTCTTGGGATCAGACTCCAGGTTGGGCTCCTGGCTTGACAGGGAGCCTGCTTCTCCCTCGGCCTCTCTGCCTGCTCATGCTCTCTCTCCCAAATAAATAAAATCTTAAAAAAAATTAAAAGAACAAGTTTTGCTTAGTAGGAACAGAATGAAAGTGATAGAAGGCAGTAACTGTGAAGATGTTGGTGGGTTCCAGGAGGACGAGCCCAGCATCTGCTTCTCTGATCATGGTTTGGGGCAGCCACAAAACTGCAGACAGGCTTGTGTGTCTGAGGGTGGAGAGAGTACGTGTTCCCTGCCCTCCTTGGGCCCCAGGAGGCCACCGGATTCTGGCAAGAGGTAGCTATGGGATGTAGCAGGATGATTCTTGGGTATCGGCAAGGACCCCAGGATTCAGGGAGAGGACCCTAAAACTTGAGGGAGTGAGCAGAATGGAAGGCAACTATCTCTGTGAGCACGTGTGTAGACCAAATACCAAGGACCAGGCAGGCAATGCATGTCTAATGCAGTGTGGACTGAGGACAAGCAAGGGCCCGACTGACTCTTCTCCCCCTCTGGACACCTTGGCCTGACGTGAGACCCCTGCTACCACCACCCAAAGCCGAGATACAACCTCAGGTAAAGGGATGAATGAGAGTTAGCTTCTCCCACTCTGATGAAATGGTAATGGTGCAGAGATGGCTTGGAAGATACAATGGTGTGAGTTGAAGAGTGGAGCTCTATTTCTTACACATCTGGAGGTGCAAGAAAAAAATGTACTGAGACAGACGAGCCACAAATGTATAGAACATGTTATTCCTGGGCCTCTAATTGGACATACAATCTGCGAATGGGGATTGTATCTCCTTTACATTTAGTGTTTGTATACTGGTGTTTCTGGAACGTGTGTGTGTGTGTGTGTGTGTGTGTGTGTGTGTGTGGTTATGGCGACTGTGGTCTGTGAGAAGGAACTATCTTGATTCCAAACAACTCAATCAATATTTCTACCATTTGATTTGATTGATTGATGCCTTTTTTTGGGTCTCGTTTTGGAACTACAAAGTTTCTCATGACTTCTGGGAACTACGCTTCTTCACCGAGGAAAAAAGTGAACTTAGGAAGCAAAAGCAAATTAAAAATGGAAATCAGAGAAGGTATAGGTAGAAAAGTTCTAACGAGAATGAAGGAAATCATGAGAAGAATTTCCCCTTGTTGAGGAACCAGAAGGAAGCCATGGGTCAGCTCAAGTTCATTGGCCATGAGATAGCAACCCAGAGGGGCCTCCATCTAAGCAGAGGCTAGCAGTCTGAGGTTCTCGGGTTTAAATCCATTTCATCGATGGGCCTTCAAATCCAGCTAAATGGGGCTGGAGTTATAATAGCTTCAGGTTAAGCTGTTAGCTAAAATCTGAGGCTGGGAAGTTGATTTATCCCTGTACTTTTGATCAAAGCACAAACAGTTGGTTAGACAAAGCAAAAGCAAAAATAAAACAGTTTTATGTCTTCAGGATCAGTGAGCAGATGAGCTCGCTGTCTACCACACACCAACCTGTGCCTTTTGTTCTCTCCGGCTAGGAGTTTTGAAAGGGCTCAGTGTAAAATTGCCCACGTCCCAGACTTGAAATAAGGTCTCAGATTCATAAGGTGCCTAGTGTTGGAAAGGTGCGTGGGCCTTCTAAGCACCTTGGGAGCGCACATGGCGGGCTGGATGCTAACATGTCACTGGGGTAGAGATGCCGGCCCGCGCTTTCTTCACCACGGCTGGCGAGGTACTGAAAAGCTCTGCAAATGTTTGAATGGGAAGCATGCTACAAAAATGAGGTACCCTTCTGCGCATGCCCGCACGCGTGTGTATTTACCCTATCAAAGAAACACCTACTCACTTTTAAATGTATTAAAAAACTATAGAGCAGGATAAAATAAAGTGTTAAACTATTGATCAATTCCTCCTAATTCTCCTCCCCAACGGTAACTCCTATCAGCGGCTTGGATGGTGGCGGGAAATAGACAGCACTCTCAAAAGCAGTGACTGAAGAAAGTTTTATGAAGGGAATGTCAATGAAGGAGTGGGTAGGGTTATGGGAATCTAACAAGCGGTAGGGACACACCCAGGGGCTAGCCGCAGCAGGGACTCTGCCACTCCCCTAGCCTGAGCAACAAGCTAAGGAAGTGGTTGCTAGTCCTGTAAGACCCACCATTATAGAACAAGGCCCTGGAGAGGAACAGTTAATCTTGGGTAGGGGACCATCTGTGGACAACCCAGGTGTCTGATCAGGGACAGCTGGGAAATAAATACCCCGTTGTCTCTCTCCACCTGGTCTCCCATGCCTTGTCAATTTCTGCTCATCAGCCAGATCTACCTGGAAGTAAGAGGGCAAGGGAGTCCCATTGGTGCAGTCCGTCCCGCCCACGTCTCCTGGGGGAGAGCAGGAGAGAGGAAGATGGAGAAGGGGAAACGGAGTCTGAAGGGGAAATGGAAACAATCCAGCAGGTAGCTTGCCCACAGCCCAGTCCCTAAAAGTCTCTCCATACACCATGCCTGCAGATTTCTGTGGGTTTCTCCTTGGGGCTGAACCAACCTCTGTGGAGGCGGATCTCTGCAGAGGAGGGCTGTTGGACTGGGTAAGAGCCTGGGGACCTGAGCCTCCCAAACGGTTAGCGTCTCTAGCCACAAAAGGGCAGATCTGAGCAACAGACATTGCCTGGGGGGATGTTTTAATATTTAGAGTCTGACTCATCAAATCCAGGTGGTAATCACTTAGATCCTTGGGCCACCGAGCAAAGATAAACGCAAGAGCACTGAGCTCTTAATTAATGCATGACAAAGTGTAGAAGCATTTTCCCTTTCTGGGAATGCAGTGCTTGGGCTGGTCTGACCACAGCATCATTGCTTTTGTTCAGCGGCGATACGTTCCCTGGCTTGTACTCTGGGGTGATATTAGGTGGTAGGCAATTCTGCATAGATGCTGAATTATATCGAAATTATGACTCTGTAAGTTTATTTTTATTTTCAGTATATCGTTCTTTAATTTATCCATGGAATCTATCAGGGAGGCTTAAAGGGGACAAGGATAAATAAAAGGGACCATAAATTGAATTGTAGGAGTTAGGAGCTGTGGCTAGAGAACTTTCATCCATGAACTTCACTAAATAAAATGCATTGAAGTCGGGGCTAGGAGAAGATCAGCAAGGGGGGCCTTCTGGTGGAAACGCGGAAATAAACTGAAATTTGTTTTCAGCGACTAGCAGAAGCGCAGAGTGAAGAGAACCATAAGCACTTTGAAAGGGGTAAGGCTTAAGGCAGCTTCCGTCAGCACAACGAGAACTTTCTAATCCCCACGAATTTTCCCCACTCTCTTCAGCGTGTTCCTCAAGCTAGTCACCCAGGTCTCAGGGCTTGGTTCCTAGTATGAACGCAGCACTGAGTGCCTCGTCTCACTAGTGACAATGACAGGCTGTCCCTAACACAAACTGAGACCCATTTACCACAGGTTTAAATATTCCTCAGTTTCAAGTCAAACTTACAGACGATTAAAATATGTTCTGAGAACGCACTGTATTTGTTTAGTTGATTATTTTTGGTTTGTTTTTTTTTCATTTTAATTGCTTTATTAAGTTACATTTTATATAGCATAACATTCACTTGTGTTAGGTTTACAGTTCAAAGAATTTCAGTATATTTAAAGAGATGTACCCTTACTACCACAATCTGATTTTATTTTATTTTACTTTCTATTTTTTATTTTTTAAAGATTTTATTTATTTATTTGACAGACGGAGATCACACGTAGGCACAGAGGTAGGCAGAGAGAGAGGAGGAAGCAGGCTCCTTGCTGAGCAGAGAGCCCAATGTGGGGCTCGATGCCAGGACCCTGGGATCATGACCTGAGCCGAAGGCAGAGGCTTCAACCCACTGAGCCACCCAGACGCCCCTTATTTTATTTTAAAAAAAGACTTTATTTATTTATTTGACAGAGAGAGAGAGAGATCACAAGTAGGCAGAGAGGCAGGTGGGGGCGGGGGGAAGGTGGAGGCAGGCTCCCTGCTGAGCAGAGAGCTCGATGAGGGGCTTGATCCCAGGACCCTGAGATCATGACCTGAGCCAAAGGCAGAGGCTTAACCCACTGAACCACCCAGGTGCCCCTACACAATCTGATTTTAGAACATTTCCATCATCCCCAAAAAGAAACTTCCTGCCCATTAACAGTCATTCCCCTCATCTGTTCCAGCCCTAGGGAACTATTTTTCTACTTTTTTGCCTCTATAATGTTCTGTTTTTTTGGACATTTCATGCAAAAAAGAACATGCAGTTAGTGGTATTTTGTGTCTAGCTTGCTTCAGCATGGCTTTGAGGTTCTCCCACTTTTTCGCATGACTTAATACGTCATTCCTTTTTATTGTCAAGTAGTATTCCATTGCATGGATACACAACAGTTTGCTCTCCGTTTATCAGTTCTTGGACACTTGCACTGTTGCCGCTCTGGCTGTTAAGAATCATGCTGCTACGACCACTGTGTACAAGTCTTTGTGTGGGTGTATGTTTTCCTTTCTTTGGGGTAGAGAGCTAGCCATGGACTTGCTCATCTCATGTAAGTCTGTATTTCATTTTTTGAAATACCTCTAGGCTGTTTCCTGAAGTGGCAACCCCATGGCTCGGATTTGTCCTCACCCACAACATCACGTCCTGCTATCTGCCTTTCCCACCAGAACCACTGAGAAGGTAAGAAATGGTATCTCACTGTGGTTTTGTCGTTTTGACAGTGTGTTTTTCCCTAATGACTAATGGTGTTGAACATCTTCTCATGTGCCTATTGGTACATCTTCTTGGCAAAAGTATCTAATAAAATCACTTGCCTTGGCGCATCTGGGTGGCTCAGTTGGTTAAGCATCGGCCTTTGGCTCAGGCCATGATCCCAGCGTCCTGGGATCAGATCCCGTATCAGGCCGTCTGCACAGTGGGGAGCCACCTTCTCCCTCCGCCCCTCCCCCAGCTCGTGCATGCTCTCTTGCTCTCCCCTTCTCAAATGAATACATAAAATCTTAAAAAAAATAAAATCATTTGCCTTTTTAAAGAATTGAGGTATAACAATATATTAGTTTCAGGTGTACTATATGCCTTTGTCTTTTTTTAGCTGAAATTTTTATTGAGATGATTGTAGATTCACAGGTTTGTGTAAGAAAAGACCTGTACACTTGCCCAGTTTCTCCCAATGGGAACCTATCTTAGCATATCACAACCAGGTTGTGGACATTGATACAATCTATCAATCTTACTCAGATTTCTTATTTTATTCGTGTGTGTGTGTGTGTGTGTGTGTGCGTGCATGTGCATGTGCGTGTGTACTTAGTTCTATGCATTTTTATCACCTGTGGAGGTTTGGGGACCAAAGACCGCAATCAAAATCTGAACAGTTTTCGTTCCTGCAAGGATGTCTAGTGTGGTTCTTTATAACCATATCCAGCTACCTCTCGCCACCGTTCCTAACCTCTGCCAACAACTAATCTGAGCTCCATTCCCATAATTTTGTTATTTCAAGAATGTCACATAATGGAATCACAGAGTATGTGACCTTTGGAGATTGGCCTTTTTTTCACTTCGCATAATTCTCTAGAAAATCTTCCAAGCTGCCACGTGGATCAGTGGTTCATGTGTTTTTATCCCTGAGCAGTAGTCCATGGTACAGATGTCATACAGTATGTTCAGTCATTCCCCTGGTGAAGGGCACTGAGTGAGCTGCATTGTCTTTGACTATTGTGAAGAAAACCTCTATGAACATTTATGTACAGATTTTTATGTGACTTGAGTTTTCATCGCTCTGACATAAAGAGTGCAGTTTGCTGGGCCATATGGTAACCACATATTTACTTCTATAAAAAACTGCCAAACTGTTTCCCAGGGTGACTGTACCATTTTACATTTCCACCAGCAGTGTATGAGTGATACGATTTCTCTGCATCTTCACCAGCATTTGGTGTTGCCACTATTTTTAATTTTAGCCATTCTGAGAGTTTTATAATGATAGCGCATTGTGCTTTAATTTGCATTTTCCTGATAGTTAATGATGTTGAACCTCTTTTCATGTGCTTTCCTGATACCTGTATATCCTCATCGGTGAAATATCACTTCATGTCTTTTGCTGATTTTCTAACTGGGCTACTTATCTTTTTGCCATTAAGTTTTGGAGGTTATCTATATACTTTGGATACAAGTTCCTTACATGATTTGGAAATATTTTCTTCCAGCATATAGGTTATCTTTTCAGTTTCTCAATAGTATCTTTTGATGTACAAAAGGTTTTAATTTTGATTAAATCCAATTTATCAGTTTTTTAAATTGCAGGTACTTCTAGTGTTGTATGTAAGAAATCATTGCTTAACACAAGGTCAGGAAGTTTATTCCCATTTCTTCTAGGATTTTTATAGTGTTAACTCTTACATGTTGGTCTATGACAATTTTTTTTTTAAAGATTTTATTTATTTACTTGAGAGAGAGAGAGTGAGAGAGAGCATGAACAAGGAGAAGGTCAGAGGAAGAAGCAGACTCCCCATGGAGCTGGGAGCCCGATGCGGGACTCCATCCCGGGACTCCAGGATCATGACCTGAGCCGAAAGCAGTCGTCCAACCAACTGAGCCACCCAGGCGCCCGGTCTATGACAATTTTGAGTAAACATTTTTTGTATAGTGTGAGGTATTTTTTATTTGTGAGTATCCAATTGTTTCTGGTTGGAAAGGGTATTTCTTTCTTATTGCATTTGGTTGGCACACTTATTGAAAACCAGAAATGGGGGCGCCTGCGTGGCTCAGTGGGTTAAAGCCTCTGCTTTCGGCTCAGGTCATGGTCTCAGGGTCCTGGGATCGAGCCCCGCATCAGGCTCTCTGCTCAGCAGGGAGCCTGCTTCCTCCCCTCTCTCTCTGCCTGCCTCTCTACCTACTTGTGATCTCTCTCTGTCAAATAAATAAATAAAATCTTTAAAAAAAAAAAAAAAGAAAACCAGAAATGTAAGCATTTATTTCTGGGCTCTCAATCCTTTTTCATTGATTCACATGTCTGTCCATATGCTAGTACTGTACCATCTTGATGACTATAGTATATATTTTTTATTTTAATGACTACACAGTTACAATCACCTATAAATTCAGGTTCTAATTTAGAACTTCTTGATTCCAGGGCATTCTACCTGAGGACATTCAGAGGCAGGTCCTTGCTCTCAGTCTATTCCTTCCCCCTTCTCTTCTCACTCCCAGCTCTGTCTCAGTCTCTCGTACACATGTTCAGATGCCCTGAACTTCAGATGTAGTACTGAGGTTCAGTTTCTGTGCTGTCTATCAGCAGGGGAAACACCCTGAGCTCCTGGAGGGCTCTCTCTTGTTCTTCCACAGGGGCTTGCACATCTTAGAGCTCGCCATGATGCACTGAAATCTCTCTAACCTTTCTTTCTGCTGTATTTTCCTTCTGCCTTTCTCTTTGCCTTCAGCTAGAAGAAAGCTCTGCTTGGAAGGGTTCATGCAATCACACATGGTTCACCAAGATAATCTAGGATAATCCTCCTATTTTGAGGTCAACTGACTAGTAACCTTAATTACATCCTCAAAGCCCCTTTTTCTGTGTAATGTAACATATTCCTAGCTTCTGGTGATTAGGACCTAGACATTGTTGGAAGGCCATTATTCAGTCTACCACATGAGGGTTAGAATCGTTAAGTTAGTGCTGTGGTTTTGATTGTCTGAAAATATTTTTAGGTCACCTTCACTTTGGAAGAGCATTGTTATTGGTTGTAGAACTCTAAGTTAGCAGTTATTTTCGTTCTGTATTTAAAGAGGTATCATTCCATTGTCTTCTAGCTTCCATCACTTCTACTGAGAAGTCAGCTGTTAATCTCATTATTACACCTTTGAAGACCATGTGCTTTCTTTTCCATTGGCTTCTTTTCCGGTATTCTTTTTGTCTTTGGTTTCCAGCAGTTTTATTTTGATATGCCTGTGGGTGGTTTTCTTTGTGTTTACTCTGCTTTGGTTTCTGAAATCTGTGAGATGATGGTACATATGAGTTCTGGAAAATTCTCTTTTGTTATCTCTTCAAATATTTCTTCCTTCCCATTCTCACTTTCCTCTTATGGAATTTGAATTACACACATATTAAAAATTTCCCATATTTCATACATATTTCTGTGCCCCTCCCCATTTTTGTTTTCCTTTGTACTTTCAAATTTGCATATTTCCTGTTGACCTATTTTTTAGTTCACCAATTCTTTCTTGTATTGTTGTATTGTATTGTATTTTGTGTATATATACATATATATATTGTATATATTGTTCATAAACCCATATTTTGAGTTTTAATTTTGGAGATTGTACTTTACATTTTAGAGTTTCATTTGATGTGTGTGTGTGTGTGTGTGTGTGTGTGTTTAAGGATTTCTTTTCTGTGGTAAAATCCTCTATTGGTTTCTTTTTCTCCATCTTGTCTTCCATTTTCTCAAACGTATTAGTTATTTTAAAATTCTTTTCTCCTATGGGTCTGTTTCTAGTACATATATTTCTTCCTTAAGGACTCAATAGAGTTTTTTCCTTGGCATTGTAATTTTTAAATGAATGAAGCGTGTGTGTGTTTAAAATATTTTCTTTTTCCAGGGAGAGTTTACCCTTTTCCTTGCTAAGGAGATAGAGTGAGGGCAGGTCACATCAGTTCGCTAAAGGGCTGAAGCAGATTATGGTCTGGATTGAAGTTTTGGCAAAGCTCAGTTTACAGTTGGTTCACCCCCCTCACATGCTGATGTCCTCTGAAACTTTCAGCTGAGAGCTTGATGTGTGTGCTGGGGCTCCGCCCCCTGGACATATCATGAACTCCAATCTTTGTCTCATTGTTATACTGAGATTGCCAAAGGCTTTCCTTTTCTGAGGGTTTCAGCCCAGCTTTTCTTCCTCTCATCCTTTGCAGCTCTCTTAAAGAGAAACTTTCCTCATTTGAGACCTTCCAGTTATGTCATTTCAGCTGCATAAAACTGCCAAAACTCTGTGGGTTTCTGCATCAACCAGGAGCAGTTCCCTCATCAGGCAAAGACTGGATTTTCAGCTTCTGCTCATATCCAGGAATTGGACAGAGCATTTCCTCTGGGGAAAGTGGCTACAGAAGGTCAGCTTACTGCTTCATGGGTCTTCCCTCTGAAATTTTCTTTTTTTCCTTCATGCTTCAGCAACTATGTGATGCCTTTAAGCAGACAGTGTTTATATTTTATATAGCTTTTCTAGGTTCCTGGCAAAATCATTGGTCTGACATTAACAACTCCATCCCACTTAGAAGCATAATGTCAGTGCTGGAGGTGGTACTTTTGATATACATCACTTTAAATGCTTGAACAGAGAAATTTTTAGACATGTAGTGTGCTCTGTTGCCAGAAATGGGAGACCTACATGCACTTTTTTCTTGATAATCAACATGTTTTCAAAGAAAACATGTTGTCTTTGTTGTATGTATATATTTAATTCTCATATGAAATACAATATTTAGACGTGGAGCACTTATCTAATTAGTTTTCCAAATTACATTTAGGCATTTAAAAATATTTAAGTACAATAAATAGAATAAATTGAAAGTGATGAGCTGGAAAGACACCAGGATTTGTAATAACTGCCGCAGATGGTAAAAAATTCTTGTCAATGTGCCACTTATTTTGTACTTCTAAATTATCAAAACAATCCCCATTAAGAGTATAAAGGAAATGTGAACAAACTGCCAACAAAACCACAGTTTTTTTTTTTTTGCGAGAGGAGTTATCTATATTTTTCATCGACAATAAATGGAATAAATGTTTTGAAGTTAATAACTTTATCTTGAATCATTAAGAGTAGCCAGCTACATTTAATATTTTTCTAAATGCTTTATTTAGTCACGTTTTTAATGTAATTAAGTGTAAAACAGCAAAAGAATCTAATTCCACTTATAATTGAATGCCCAAGATAGATGGTTTTGGAATTCCACTTTTGGACAAATACAACATGAATTAGATCATTTAGCTTCCTCTCGTGAATGACTGTGTTTCTGCCTTTTAAAATGTTTTGATATCTGCATGTTTCAGATAGCAGTTATCTGATTAATCATAGCATTTTCCTAAAACTCTCTATTTTTAGCTGCCCCTTCTCTTGCCTTTGGAGATCTGCCATGTGCAGTGATCTCAGAGTGGGAGGGCCTGTTTACTGGAGAATGTGTACTTTGGGCAAGATGGCAGGGTCCTGACAGGTTGTAATTTCCACAGTTGGAGATCTCAGACACTGAGCATTCACTTCCCTATCTGGAGGACACATAACCAAGGGTAGAACTTGGCAATTATATTTTAAAAAACCCAACAGATAAGGAACTGAGTCCATTCCAGTGAGTAGGAGAAAATATACAAGCATTGTGTTTGCTTTATCGTGTTGCTTTGTTATTAATGTCAGCCATTTTTATTTCAATGAAATAGCAATGAGGTGTTATATATGTTCTTCTATGCACTTATAAAATTAATGATGGTATAGTATGTATTAGAGCAGCACTTTTCCATGTTTTTTTTTCCTTCAACACCAGAACTTTAATGAGGAGTACCTTTTACATAAGGGATACAGCCCCTTGGGAATGTTAGTGAAATGCATGAATCCCTCCACCCCTTCCTTTCCTGATCTAAAAAGCCTTGTAGTTTGCAGAGGAATGAGAGTAAACTTATTATTGGAGGAACTTTGAATCTAGCCTAATTTAAAAATAAATAGAAAGGAATCAATCCTGAACAGACACTCTATTGTTAATAACCAGTTTCTATGACACACTTCTCAGTGATAGATACTCGTTCCTGGAACATATGCTTTAGTTTGGAAAGAGCTGTATGGAATTCATGAATATCATACAATAAATACCTACCTTTCAAGTGTTCACTCAATATCCTACTATATAAGCTCTTAGCTTGTTCTCAATGTCACCCATTTAATGAACTACTCCTTCGTTTTATCCCTTCCCACTTTTCTGCTCCTGTGGGATACCAAGAAGTACATGCTTCTACCATTGCACCAAAAGACAAAATTTCATTTCAGGGAGATTATTAGTCTTTTGTCTCTTATAAAATGTGAGCTCCCCCCAAATAAAGACTAGGTCATATTTTTCTGTGTCTAGGACTCAGCACACCACCTGGAATACAGTGACTATCTGTCATATGATTGTTAATGAATGGGAACAAGATTTAGTGATTCTCAGTCGCTCAGAGTTGAAGCCCGAGGCATGAGTGCTAATGGTATGGACAACCAGTATTACAAAACATTACATGAAAAAAAACCCATGCATTTGCTGTGGCTGATGGAAGTTCTGTTCAAATAAAAATGATTTTAGCATGAAATTTAGGGTTATTGAATTGGGTTTACAATAACAGGCAGAAAAATTGTAAAATATTTTCATGGGGGATAAAGTATTATTCTAGACTGGTTTCTCCCCTTAATTGCTGCTGTGCATAACTCTAGGAACTGAGCACACACGAACCACTAACAGAAACAGAAGATGAAGAAAAATAGATTTTGTACACTGGTCTTTGAAAATTGGTTTTGACTGGGATGGGCTTCTGCCACTGCCAATGAGATGCCAAGGCCAGTGCCATATGACAGCCAGAGTACGTGGGGGTGGGGGGTGGCATGGCTGGGTCATTGTCAACGAAGGCATTATTCAAAAACATCTCAAGAAACATCTAGATGAACCATCTTAGTTTTTAGGCTCTGTGAGTCTCTCAGTTACAGTGGCAGTCTTGAATTTTGCCCTAGAAAAGATGAACCATTTGGGGGAAAACTGAGTGAGGAATCAGAGTAGCATCTGGGAACACTTTGAGCCATTTTGAAAAGAGTTTCGGGCAATGAAAACGATTTCCATGTAAGGAAGATCAATTTGGTCTCGACTGCGGTAAGAATGTGTGGTAGGTTGTTGGAAGAAGTGAAGCACGTGATATACTTTTGCAGTCTTTTCAATACCACAAAATATAGCCAATATCGTCAAGCAAGTGATTCACACATGTCTGCTATGATAATAAGATGATCATTAACTCTTTGAAGAAGAGTGAAGGGGCCTTATAGTAGAGTTGTCAAGAGCACAGACTGTGTGTGGATTTGAATCCTTACTTGGTGACTTAACATCTGAGTCCCTGAGCATGTTATGCTTAACATCTCTGTGGATCAGTTCCCCAGCTGTAAATATAGAATGACAACAGTATCTACAGCATAGGGTTGTCATGTGGAGGAAATGAATGAATAATATATGTAACGTACTTAGTGTGAGATGCATTCCGTAGGAAGCACAATATAAATGTTAGTTATTTTTATTATTAATCTAGGAAAGGATGTTACAGACACATAATTCAGGTCATCAATAATCAACTCATTCCAGATAGGTAAGCATGTATTCATAAGGGTCAAACAAAATCATTACTACTGCATGAGTGGTGTGCACTGTGAAGGGTGTAAGTGAGTTACCTTTGAAATAACTATTTAGGAAGCTTTTTTTCCTTTAATTTTATTTATTTATTTTTTTAGTAATCTCTACATGCAATGTGGACCTTGGACTTGTGACCCCAAGATCAAGAGTCACATGCTCTACCAACTGAGCCAACCTGGTGCCTTTAAAGTTATTTATTTACTTATTTACTTTTTTATTATGAGGCTTTTAATTAGATAGAGTGGTGACCCCATGGTTATGGAAGTTCGTGGAAATTCTAGACTCCTGTTGCAGCAAGATTTTATTTATTTATTTATTTATTTTTTTCAAGATTTTATTTATTTATTTGACAGACAGAGATCACAAGTAGGCAGAGAGGCAGGCAGAGAGAGGGGGTAAACAGGCTTCCCGCTAAGCGGAGAGCCCGACGCGGGGCTCGATCCCAGGACCCTGAGATCACGACCTGAGCCGAAGGCAGAGGCCCTAACCCACTGAGCCACCCAGGCGCCCTGCAGCAAGATTTTATTAAGTGGTTTGTGCAGGCGCCATTGTTCCTGACACATTAATTGGTGCCTTCAATGTATTAGTCTAAATCCCACTACAACCCTGGTGATATAAAAATAACACGGCAGCACTTCCTTTTTCTTTCTACGAGTTGACTTTCCATAGGTACCACACTCAGGATGTCATTGAAATATGGTTTCCTGCCTGGATTCTTTACACATTTGAGTTCCATAAGAAGCATGCAAATACTGCCACAGCCAATAGTGGTCCCCTTATCTATGCCTTTATAACCAATCACCTCAAAACTATGATGAAAAATGGCTGCACTTTATTGTGCTCACCATTCTGTGGGGTAGACATTCAGGTAGGGCTCACCTGTGCTACACTAAGTTGGAAGCTTCAGCCGGAGTGACTTAAAGACCCAGACATGTCTAGACTGGAGTTCAGTCTGGGGTCCTGGTTCTTCTCCACTTGGTGTCAGCTGGGACTAGAATGTCTCTTTTACTCCCACAAATAAAGTTTCTGGTTCCTGGGATGGCAAGCATGGCTGGGAGTTGGCAGGCACAGCCCTCTCTCTCTCCATACCCTCTTCATGTGGCTAGCTCAGGCGTCCTAACAACATGATGATCTCAGCAGAGTTGCACTTGTTACATGGTGGCTGGCTTCCAAGAGGCAGGAGTGAGAACGATGAATCCAATAAGGTCCATGCCCAGAGCTGGCAGAGTATCAATTCAGCTTTATTCTGTTGGGCAAAGCAATCAGAGGGCCTGGCCAGAGTCAAGGAGGTAGAGAGAGAGAGAGAGAGAGAGAGAGAGAGAGAGAGAGACACTACCTCTTGCTGAGGGAGTGGCAAAGTTGTATTACAGAAATGCACGTACCTGGGCAATATCATGGCAGCCGTCTTTAGAAAACACTGCCGGCCACCAGCAGAAATTCCAAAGGGAAGGCCCTTAGGCTGGAATGTACCTCCCTGAGTGATGATTGTCTGAACTTCTGTTATACCCCAGCAGACAATCAGCAATTGATAAGCCCGGACAAGAGAAAGTTCAGCAACACCCTCTCTCCCCACCAGAATGGCAGGCGGTTGACTGCAGGCAGTGGGGAGAAATGCTGACAGAGAAGCTCATTCCCAGTGCTCTCTCCTCCTGCACAAGTCCCACTCAATCTTGAACCCCAGGATTGAGACAGCCGAGGCAATTGTTCTCCCCAGTGTTGGAGTTGGGTTTGGGGGCTTCTTCTTTGATTAGTACTCAAAGAGTTTTTCACTGTTTTTCCTGAGTGTTTTCAAGGAAATTGGTGCAAGCCTTTCTTCTGAATGATGTAACATCAGGTCTGTCTTGTGGGTTCTTAGTTCCCTTGCAGTTAATGCCTTCCCTGGGAGGCTGCAGTGAATGCTGAACAAGCATGGATTTTGGAGTCATAGGTCTGGTTGAAATTTTGGATTGATCAGCTATTAGTTTCACCTTAGACAAATTATTTAACGTCTGCGAACTGCAGTTTTCTCAATGGGAAAATTGAAATAACTGTTCCTCCATATTGAATTTTTTAAAAAGATTTTATTCATTTGACAGACAGAGATCACAAGTAGGCAGACAGGCAGGCAGAGAGGGAGAAGCAGTCTCCCTGCTGAGCAGAGAGCCCAACGTGGGGCTTGATCCCAGGACCCTGAGATCATGACCTGAGCCGAAGGCAGAGGTTTAACCCACTGAGCCAACCAGGCGCCCCTCCACATTGAATTTTGTAAGAATGGGGCATTTGATAAATGTTGAACACCCTTCCTTGGAAAATAACCATGAAATCTTCATGCTTTTTGGGTCAACATAAAGGTCACGAAAACTGAATCTAGGGGAGGAAATGGTTCCTTGCTTAGCAACGTTTGCACCTTCAATTGGGCCTGGGGAGGGAGGCAAAGAGAGAGGAAGATAGAGGAAGAAAAGAAAGCTATATTCGTAGACAGATTTTGGTGAACTGACGTGGAGCACAAGAAATCGAGCTCATGCATATCTGGGAACACAGGGTTATTGAAAATGAAAACGTGTTGGGCTACTCATCTCAAAGATATTATTGCCATTGTGTTTATCCTCTAAAAAATCACAATAAGGGACGCCTGGGTGGCGCAGTTGGTTGGACGACTGTCTTCGGCTCAGGGCGTGATCCTGGAGTCCCGGGATCGAGTCCCACATCAGGCTCCCAGCTCCATGGGGAGTCTGCTTCGCTCTCTGACCTTCTCCTCGCTCATACTCTCTCTCACACTCTCTCTCTCTCAAATAAATAAATAAAATCTTTAAAAAAAATCACAATAATATCACATACATAAAAAGTTCTTAGCACATTACAGTGTCATGTAATCATAAATGCCCCTAATAATGCTAATGGGGCTGATCATACAGGTGAGGATAGTGGTAAGAATGGATTAGATAGCTCCTCAGATTAATGCCATTGAGTTCTGATGGTATTAGACTCTCATGTGACCCTACTTGTTCAGAGGATCAGTAGTGTTTTGTGTGCACGTGTGCACATGTGTGAAGAGCTTGGTAGCTGTATGTGAGAGCATTTATATTAGAAGTTGTGCCTTTAATTTGTCACACTATTGCAAACCTCGTAAAAATGAAACCTTTTCATTGGTAGACAGCCTCTAAGATGATTTCTACTTCCTGGTCCTCATATCTTTGTGTAATCCTCTCCCTTGGAGTTGGGATTTGCTTGAGTGAGTCACTTCTAGCAAACAGAATGCAATGGAGGTGATGGGAGGTCATCTCCAGGATTGGATTGTGATTTCCGAATTAGGTGATCTGAGGGGAGGCATCTAGCATGTTGTGAGCTGCCTTATGTAGACGTTCATATTGTTAGGAAAAGAGTAAGTCTCTGGAGAGGGAGGAACTAAGACCCTCAGTTCAACCACACTCAAGGAACTGAATCTTGCCAATTACGATGCGAGTGAACTTGACAGAGCATGCGCCCCAAGTGAGCCTTCAGATGAGACTACAGCCTTGTTTGCCTGCAACTGTAGAGAGACTTTGAACTGGAGGCATCTGGTTGGACCGTGCCCGGATTCCCACCTCACAGAAAGTGTCAGATAATGAATGCTTGTTGTTTTAAGCTGCTACATTTTGGGGTGATTTATTACACCGCAATAGATACCTACTACAGACGTCAAATATCATTTATTCAAGAAGCACCGCTGAAGGACTTTTTTGAAAATTTTATCTGCCAGTGGTTGGTCGGCTAAATGGAACAGATATAAAAGCGCAAGGGTTGAGCCTTGGAGACAAACTGTCTAGGTTTAGACTGCCGTTCTACTATGTTATGACTGGAAACCCTAGACGAATTGCATTCTTTTTTTTTTTTTTAGATTTTATTTATTTGTCAGAGAGAAAGAGCGTGCACGCACAAGGAGCGGGAGAGACAGGCAGAGGTAAAGGGAGAAGCAGGCTCCCCACTGAGCAACGAGCCTGGTGCAGGACTGAGGGACTCCATCTCAGGACCGGATCATGACGTGAGCCTCAGGCAGACGCTTAACTGACTGAGTCACCCAAGTGTCCCATTTACTTACCCAAGTGTCCCATTTACTTACATTACTTACCGGATCATGATGTGAGCCTCAGGCAGACGCTTAACTGACTGAGACACCCAAGTGTCACATTTACTTACATTTTTGCCTTAGTTTCCTCTTCCATAGAATGGGGATGGTAATATCTAACTTAAAGGGCTGTTATGAGGATTAAAGACCCTTGCATACCAGGAGCACTGAATGAATTTTGCTCTATTATCAAGGGAGATTACTGCCCAAGGAAGATAGGGACCCTGGGAGCTACATGCGGGAAGAGTATGCCCACAGGGCTGGTCCAGACATCTCCCGGTGAACTCCTAAGGCCTGCATTTGGGAAAAGGGGCTTTCCCTGCAGATGCAAGGAGAGGGCAGACTTGAGTCTTACTCTTGAATAAAACATAGCTCTAAGACCTTTGAGCCTAGAGAGCAGAAGCTGGAAAGCCTGTTGTTTGAAAGCTTCAAGCAATCTTTCCAGAGTTAGCTTTCGGAATATACTATTCCTTTGTGTATTCTAGGAAACATTCTTTGTTCTGGAAAAATCATTCACATGGAGCATTAATCCTTATGCTCCTCCTGATAGTCTTTCTTTTATTTTTTAAGACATCTCTTTAGATATATGACAACTATATATAGTTTTTCTCAATGAAAAATAAGCAAAACACAGTTTTGTACAGAAGCAACCTTAACGAAGGTTTTGTTTGTTTTCCTTTTAAAGCATGATGGTTACCTTAACTGGTAATATCTGTGTTCTCTTCACCAAGGGAGTGTTGTGTAGACAACACAGGGAATTACTAGGTGTCTTCTGTAGCAGTCCCACAGTGCATGATGGAGGTATGACAGGAGAGTGCCACAAGTTTGGGAGGAGGGACTGATGACACGTTTGTGTGGTTTGTCTAAGTTTTTTAAAAAGCGACTTCCCAGGGCCCATCAACTAGCTAATTCACTTGTTCCAGCAGGAGGTGGGAGGTCGGGGGTGGAGCGTGGGGAGGAGCGACACTCGGCTCGGGAATCTTTGCCTTCCAAGTGTCGCTGTGCGTCGCGCCCCCCCCCCCACCGCGCCCTGAGTCTCTAGGTCTCCTCTGAGTCCCGCCACCTAAACGCACCCCCCACCTCTGGCCTTCCGGGCCACCTCGAACACCTTTCACTTCGGACTCCTGGAGAGTTCGGTTAAGTCCAGCCCAGAGGGCTCCGGGCCTCGGCGCGAACTGCCCTCCTCCTCCAGCGTCTCCGCCCCCTGCCGGGCCCGCCGGGCGCCGAGGGAGGCCAGGGTGCCGCCGCCGGAAAATGAGCGGTGCCCGGAGGGTGGCCCGGAGCTGCAGGTAACGCGCGCCAGGGCTGGGGCCTGAGCGGGCTCCGCGCACGGTCCCCTACCCGGCGCGGCGACCCCGGGGCTACGCGGGGGGTCCCGGGCGGCTGGGGCGCGGGGCTGGGGAGGGGGGCGCGGCCAGCCCCGGCGCGGGTTGGGGCACTAACGCTCCCCGCCTGTCGCGCAGCGACGTTCCGGCGGCTGTTCCCGGGAGCGGCGGGAGGCGGCGGCGGCGCTGAGCGGGGGCCGCGCGGCGGGGGCGCCGGCTGCTTCGGGAGATGGAGAAGTTTCTGCAGATCGCACCTCACTCTCTGGCCATCGTCCTGGGCCCAGCCGAGGGGCCCACGGGGGAGAGGTCCGGGGCCGCCCAGCCCGCGCCCCCGGCCCAGCCCCGCCAGCTCGCCCGGCACCACATCGGCTACGAGATCTTCGCCGACTTCAAAGCCGAGAACATGCAGCACTTCTGGAACAAGAAGGTCACGGCCGCGGTGGCCGAGACCTTCTTCCTGGGCTGGATCGACGAGCAGGTCCTGTTGATCCAGGGCAAGGAGGAGCATCTGGAGGCGCTGCGCGAGGGCTGGACGCGCCGGGCGCTGCGGCCGCCCTCGGGCTTCCACATCCGCTGCCTCGGTGAGTCCGGCCGCCGCCCGCCCCGTCCCGCCCGGAGCCCGCGCAGAGCCCGCGTCGGGCCCCGCGACGGGGACGGCCGGCTCCCGGGGGCGCCCCGCGCCTCCCTCCGCCTCCGAGCCGCGGCCGGGGCAGGGGCCGGCGGGCCTCCGCGAGCGCGGGATTGGGGAACTTCCTGGCACCTAAAACCGGGACTCGTCCCTTTCCCCACACCCCCCTCCTCCCCCGGAGCCTCCCGGCGGCGCGGGCCGCGCGCTCCAGCGGGGCGGTGCCTGGGGCCGGCCAGGTAGGGGCGGCGCGGGAGGCTCTGCCGTGCTCCCTGCTGCGCGCTGCCGGGATCCGGCCGGGGAGGCGAGCGATCGCGAGGGAAGTCCGGAGAGGATTCGGGTCGCATCAGGTAGCATCGGGCTCCGCCGCCGAAGGCGGCGGCGGGCAGTTCAGGTGCGCGGCGGCCCCCTCGTGGTCCCTCGACGTCCTCTCTGCCGGCGACCACCCTGACCCTCGGCGCGGCTCTGGGGCGCGTGGGTGTCGGGCGCCGGCTCTTCTGTGCTAGACAGAGCTGTGGATTTCGTTTGAAAGGTCTTGCCTCCGGTACGTCTTTCTTTAGTTTTGTGTGTTTGAAGGTTTCAGAAGGGACATGAGGAAATCAGGCAACAGTCTGGTCCTCAACAAAAGAAGAGTGTGCGTGTGGCGGGGAGAGAGCCCTAAAGGTTTAGTCGCTGCGCGCTTCCAGTGTTGCCCGACTTGCTGTTTTCTTTTGTAATTGCTCTCCTGTGTTCTTGATCCAGATTGCATTTCTTTTAGAATATACTTTTCAGTTTTGTACCTTGGGCCCAGTGGTTAACAACGTGCATGGTAAAATAGTAGTGTTTGATGCAACGACTTCAAGAAAGAAAGCGTTCTTTCTAGTACCGCGGTTTAGGAATTCTTTCATGACGTTTTGGGAGGAGGTCAAAAGTTCAAACGCGAAAACACTGTAAAACCGCCTTTTTCATTGCCCACTGTTGCTACGCTGCTTCCTCTGACCGATTAGCTTGTACCTGTTCGTGTGTATTCCTGTATGCCTATCGCAAATTGATAGCATTTTTTTATTTAGTGGCATTTTGTCTGTTTCTGCATAGCAGAAATCTTTACAAAGCTTCCTTTGAATTGAGTAGACAAAAAAACCAGGAAGACTTGCATCTTGAGTGTTTTGTAACCCGTGCCAAATTTCAAAAGGTGCTTTAGTTTAGTTTAGTTTTTTTTTTTTTTTTCTTACTTTAGCAAAACCCACAGTGGACTACCTGTAATTAAGCTGCCTTAGTAAAGGGCCAAGGTTAATGCCTCTGAGGCTTCATCTGCTCTTGATGTTCGGCTGCAACACACCAGGAAGCAGGGATATATGCAATTATTTTTATACTCTGTCTAGATGACAGCATTTAATAGTCTTCTTTTAAACTCGACTTCATTCTTATTTTTCCCTATTCATTTTCAAAAGTCTCAAACATAGAAAGGTAACCTAATTCAAAAATCTTACATTGAATTCCCATGTACCCATCATCCAACTTTGAAATACATTAGGACTTGGCCAGTCTGATTTCGCCTCCTCCCTTGTTCCCCACCTAATGCCCTTTTGAAATCCCAGACATTGTTTCAATAGCATTTGACTTGTAAATATCAGTTCATATATATATTTTTTTCATTTCAGCAGAATTTGTAAAGTTGTAGGAATTGGGGATCTCTTCTATGAACCAAAGAGAAATATTTTGGCAATTTGGAAGTTTCCAGGTTGCTGTCGTGGATTGACCATTGTCCCGATTTGGCTGGGTAGCCTGGGCCGTCTCCAGCTGACTGGGTGGGCGCAGCCCCTGCATTGTTCAACCCCCCCTCGCCCCCCCCACTCACACACTCAGTACCTTGATGGGGTGCAAAGAAAAAGCCTCTCCAGACAGGAGCCTTAGATAAAGGAGCAGGAGTGAGTCTGCTGGGATCCAAGTGGTCCCTTTCTTTTGAGCTGATTTGGGGGTTCAGAATTTCTACTGGAATGCCAGTGGCGCTTCAGTAATGACTATAAAATGCTGAGTTGTTGGAGAGAGTTTATCTGATCTAAGAATTCTCTGTGGGAGCCTCGGTGTCTGCTGCAGGATTGAAGGTGCAAGCAATTCCAAATGGCTTTTGCCTGTAACTCCAAAAGCATGTGGTTCTCACCAACTGTAAGATTTCAGAAAATTTCAGAAAAAATTTCACAGAACTGGGCAGGGCTTTTAAGGGAGTGAGGAGCAGGTTCTTCTGCCTTGTGAGCTGGTAGGGAGGATTCCCAGAGCTGAGGCTTGAGCTAGAACGCGTGCAGATGTGGGGTGCATGGGGTTCATTCAGAACACGACAGCTTTTCTCTGCAGGCAGGAGCAGGAGCAGAATTACCAGGTTGGGGAGCTCATGACCTGTTTGGAAACTGGCTGGTGCGGGCAGCTGGGGAGAAGGGTGTGATCCAACAACTCGAAAGGAGGCTAGGCCCAGATGTACCCATGTGGAAGCCACTGGTGGCTTTTGAGCGGGAAGAGGGGTGACATGATTTGCTTGCTGGTATAAGGAAAATTCTGGGGCCAGTGGGATTGGGGGATGGGACTGGAGGGGATCAGACACAGGAACCCCAGCTAAGTTCGTGGACACGGTTGTGGGGAGAGGTGATGGGAGCTGTATTAGGGCGGTCACTCTCTAAGGTACATCCCATGGTCAAGGGTTGGTTCCTTAAAGAAGATACCATTTAGCTGCGCTATGTCTGGAGGGCCTTCCTGTCCCAGCTCCTAACTCACGGACCTTTGTGTGTAGTTCACGTACTCCTCCTCCTAGGGCTCAGGTTTTCCCACCTGCCAGCCTTAGTCAGACCCCGCGGTCAATGCCGTGGGCTCTCCTGACTTCACTTCTCAGTTCTGTGTCCCTGCCAGTGGTTCCTTTTATTTCCCCAGTTCATCCTTCGATATTCAGATGCTTGGCACCAAAGATGCTGTATGCTTTTTAGACTTTAAATCAGAACTTGTGTTTTATATTATAAAGTTGTTTAGAACTTATGGGCATCAAGATTTTATTCTAATTCAGTATCTTTATTGGTTTTCTCAAAAGAAGTTGCTCTCTTATGGTGGTGTCTCCAAGTTGTAGAATTTTAGGACAGAATTGTGTGGGTTTTGTCTTTTACACATACACACACATATATGTATTTATTTACTTATAAGAGGGAGGCAGGGAAGGGCAGAGGCAGAGGGAGGGAAACAGTCTTAAGCAGGCGCCATCCTGAGTGTGGAGCATTGCGGGGCTCGATCTCACCACTCTGAGATCATGACCTGAGTCTAAACAGAGTCAGATGCTTAGTCGACTGAGCCACCCAGATGCTCCCAGAAGAGTTTTCTATTTTGTTTGTTTTTTAAAAAATGTATTCTCATGGGGGCGCCTGACTGGCTCAGTTCATAGAGCATGTGATTCTTGATCTTGGGGTCATGAGTTTACTTAAAAAACAACAGCAGGGGCACCTGGGTGGCTCCCTTGGTTAAGTGACCCCCTCTTGAAATTCAGCTCAGGGTGTGATCTCAGACGGTTGTGGGATCGAGCCCCACATCCGGCTCTAGGCTCCGTGTGGAGTCTGCATCTCCCTGTCCCTCTGCTTCTCCCCACTCTTGTTCTCTCTCTAAAATAAATAAATAAAATCTTTAAACAACAACAACAACAAAACCAAACAAAAAACGTATTCTCCCAAAAAAGTTTGTATATACTCCCCCAGAGGTTTATTTTACTTAAGTCAACTTCAAATTGAATAACACTCATAGACCGATGGTGGGGATTGCTTCACGAGTGTTACGAAGCTTTTTGAAGGAGAGAGATTGATTCATCCAACAACTGCAACACCTACCACTTCTAGGATCTGTTCTGGGAATGGAAGTGGACAACAGGTCGGACACAGCCCTTGTACTTCTGGAAGATCCCTTCTAGTGGGGCAGCAGACATTTCAAAAATTCAACAAAGATAGAAGAATTTCACAGAGTCCCAAGTGCGGTAAAATTGAGGCAGGTGCTAGAATAAAGACCAAGGAGGAGAAATAGGTTAGTAGTCAGTGTTTATCCGTCATTTATTACTGTCTAAGTACTTTACTTTTATTCACTCATTTTTTTTTAGCTGGAAATAAAGCTGACACACAGCGTTGCAGGAGTTTCAGGTGTACGACATAGTGATTTGACAAGTCTGTGGGCTTTGTCATCACAGACGCAGCTCTTATCGGTGCCCGTACAACACTGTCCCGTCCCGTGACCATATTCCGTGTGCGGTGCCTCTCATCCCACATCCGTTCCCTAACTGGAAGCCTGGACCTCCCATCCCCCTCCACCCATTTAGCCCTTCCCCCGCCCCCTCCTCTCCGGCCACCATCAGTTTGTTCTCCGTGTTTGTGGGGGCCGTTTCTGCTTTTTGCTGGTTTGTAAATTTGTTGGTCTTGTTTAGATTCCGCATATAAATGAAACCATACAGTATTTTGCTTTCTCCGTCTCACTTCATTTAGCATATTAAATATTAGCATATTAAAGATCACATATTAAAGATAGCACGTAATCTTTAAGACAGCTATCCCAGGGGCGCCTGGGTGGCTCAGTGGGTTAAGCCGCTGCCTTCGGCTCAGGTCATGATATCGGGGTCCTGGGATCGAGTCCCGCTGAGCAGAGAGCCTGCTTCCCTCTCTCTCTCTCTCTCTCTCTGCCTGCCTCTTCATCTACTTGTGATCTCTCTCTGTCAAATAAATAAATAAAATCTTTAAAAAAAAAAAAAGACAGCTCTCCCATTTAGGTATCACTATTTCCCCCGTTTTACAAACGAAGAAACTGAGGGACAGAAAAAACAAGCACTGCTTCAAGGATACCTAGTTAGTAAGAGAAAGAGCTGGGATCTGGGGCCAGACGGTGGGTTTTGTCTTGTCTTGACTTCTCTTTTCTCTTTCTTTCTTTCTTTCTCTTCCTTCTTTCCTTCCTACCTACCTTTCTTTCTTTTCTTTCTTCTTTTTCTTCCTTTCCCTTTGGTGAGGTTGTCGTGACCAAAATTTCCTTCCAAGACAGACACGCACCCTCCCAACAATTTAGGGGGCGGGTGGCCCAGTGGCAGCCGGCTTGGCTGGAAGGGGCTGGATCCTCCTTATCACAACACAGCGGAAAGGAGAAACCAGTGTCGGGGTCGAGGGTGTTGCCCGAGACCATCATGTTTGAGCTTCCTTTGGGCCAAACGGGTAGGTTCATTACTTTGTGCGGTTGACAAAGGTGCTTAGGCAAAGGAGAGCGACTTCTTCGCTTTCTGCGGTGAAGCTAGCGCCCTTCCCCACCAGTGTGCAGAGCGACTGTTCTGTAATAACCTCTCCTTCGTGGAGCACTTGAGTGATGATGGGTCTGCGGACAATGGGAGAGCACATGGGAATCAGCTTGACGTGCTGGAGGGACAGGAAAGAGCAGGGGCTGGCTGAACCAGCAGCAGAATGGAAATGGAAGGCGGGACAGGGAGATGAGGTCAGAGGGGCTAGCAGCCTGGGATTTTCTTCTGAGCTGACAAGGCATTGAGCATCCAGTGAGCATAGAGCACCAGTAGGGGTTCTGAAGAAAATCCAGAAAATATCCAGAAGAGCTTCAGACACGGGCCTCACTCTTAGAGAAACTTACCTCTCATATGAAAAATCTCAGGATGAACTCTAAAACAGCGAAAGATGGTGCATTTCAAATTTTATTTCTGGCTGGTCACAAAAAATATTTTTATGAATTACCTCACTCTGGCTCAAAGATATTTTCAGCAAAGGCGTGTCAGTTTCATTGTAATAAAGCTCTGAGAATGAACTTCTGGGACTCACGGGCTTGCTGTGACAACCGGGAGGCTTGGCAGGCGTTTGTGAATTTTACTCGGAGCACATGTTTCTCTCCCTCTTGCATTAAGAGGTAAATTTGTCAGTTATCCCCAAGTTCTTTTTAAAGGAGCGTAAAACCGAAAGGTGTCTGTGTGTCTTGTTCCAGAGTATAAGCACTCCAGTGCTTTGGGGTAAAAACCCAGAGAGGTCTGTTGTACACAAACTACTTACTGCAAATAACTTGAAAGGTTTCATCCTGCTTAAAGGATCTCATATGCTGATGTGTATGGGGTTTGATGTGGATGGGGTGGGCTTTACCATAGTCCCTTAAAGTTTGGAGATGTACCCGAGTCATTATTCTACTCAGTTCATGCATTCCTAATACACCTTTCATTCTGGATTATAGCTGTAGACATAATCATAGGCTTGTTTTTACTTTATTTTTGTTTAAGATTTTATTTATTTATTTGTCGGGGAGAGAGAGAGAGCGCACAAGCGGGGGGAACGGCAGACAGAGGGAGAAACAGACTCCCGACTGAGCAAGGAGCCCAATGTGGGGCTCAGTCCCAGGGGTCCCAGGACCCTGGGATCATGACATGAGCTGAAATCAGGAGTCGGATGCCTAACTGAGTCACCCAGGTGCCCCACAGTCAATCTCTCTTGATACAGAACAGGAAATTAGGACATTATCAAGGACCAGAACTAGAGGCAGCTTGAAGAATTTGATAAGTGACCTCGATAAAGAGGATCCATCAGAGTCGTTTTGGGGCAAAGATGAAGGTAAGCCTGTCTAGGAGGGCAGAGAAGGTCCCCAGGGCGGTGGACACGGTATGGAGCAGACCGGGTCTTAAGGCGTTCTTATGATGTTAACAGTATGAAAGCCTACCTCCGTGCTGTCAGTTTTACTACTAAGACACGAGGAAACACAATAAATTCCTGTATTTTTTCAGTGTCTTGAGAAGCCCCTAAAATACTTTTGCTGCTTACGAACTGATTAGTAGTCTGTTCAAAATAACCATCGTCTCAAGAATCTAGGGCCCTGGGGGTCCCTAAGGGCTTACTAATGTTTTCAAGGGGCGCAGTACAGTCCGCGGGGAGTTCATCTTCTTACCACTTGAGATCACTGCATCCTGTGTCCTCGCAGTCAGCCCCGGGCGCTGAGGGGACACTGGCCCCAAGGATGGCTGCAGGCTTCTGCTCTGGTCCTTCTCGGGGAAATCTGCTGTCTCTTAGCATTCTCCTTCTGTGGCTGCCACACTTCCTCCAAAGCAGTGTCAGATACCCCCCACCCCCCAACTTTCCCTCCAGGGTATGGGCCCTTTTCCCTTTCACACCTTTGTCGCAGTAGATTATGATTCCTTCTCTTCCTTTCTGAGTAGTTTTCTCTCCCCCAGATTTTTCTGGAAACTCAAGTTCCCCTTAGGAATCCATGTGTAAGATAATAGAACTCAGCGCCTACTCTTCTAAGGGGCTTGATCTTCAGAAATTCCAGGCTCCCTTTCCCCACCCCCTGTCCCCATCACCACTGTGCCACCCCTGAAAGTGACCTTCATGAGTCCTAGACAGTTTTCTGACTCCTTCATGCTGGGAAGGAGGGGGAGAATGGTCTACATCTTGAACCCCTTAGAGGGTTGATAGGATTCTCAAGACAAAATTTTATTTATCTACAAATATTCCTAACCCTTTGGCTCTTGCCCATTTAGGCTATGTCCTCCTTGGGGGATGGGTTGTGCGGTCAGCCCGTCAGTGGAAGGGGTCTGCATGCCCACCCCAGAATGCCGTCCGTGTTTGCAGCCACTTCCGTGCCAATTCTCAGTTCCTTCCCTCTTTGACTTCAGCTTGGGGGCAACTGTCCTTTATTCTTAAAGTCACAGACCCACTAGACTTCCAGCTCAGTTTTTTCCTCCTTTTGCTTGCTTGGCAGTGGCCCTAGGGAGGCAGATAGAGCCAGGAGGAGCCGCACCCCAGCAGCGTGGGTTGGAGCATGCGTGCGAGGGGGAGGCTGGGAGTGTGCAGGAGGCCACGGGTCCATGGCTGACACACACAGAGTACCAGGGGGAAGCCAGGGCATGGGGGTTACAAGGAAGCATTGAAGACTGTCTGGTGTAGGCGAGGTGCAGGTTGGGTTCCCACTGGACAGTTCTGCTGCGAATCAGGTCCTCCTCTTGGAAGTTTTCTTGTCCCTGTCGGAGAGCATGGGTGGGGACTGAGCTCTGTGCTTTCTCTCTGTGTCAGTCTCGTGCGGGCCTGGGGGAGAATCATGGGCCGAAATGTGGGAGCCTGTGGTAGAGGGCTTTCCCCCTGCTGTGTGAAGAAGACTGTCCAGACTGAGCAACACACCTTGGCCTTTTCCCTCAAATCTCTGCCTCTGGTCAACCAGCCGGACACTTCTAGACTCTTCCTGAGGCAGAAAACATTGATACAGCTCCATGAGCACTGCTATCATTCTGGAAAGAAATCCCAACTCTTCATCTCATTGATGATGTATGATGAGGTCTCATATTCCCCATATTCCCCCAGATCCTCAAACCGGCTCCCTCCAAAATGCCCTCTCACACCCTCGGTTCTGATGGCTGATCTTTCCCCATGGGTCCCTTCTTGTTTGGTCATGCCCAGCGTGGAGAGACTTGGAAAGCCTGCTGGCTTTGGAGTTAGTACGGAATCTCTGGAGAGATGATCTATTGGTTGTTACGGGAGACTTTATGACCTGCACATTTGCCTGGGTTGATCACTTTCCTTTCATCAGAATCTGGTTATTAATTTGTTTCAAAAATAAGAAAGAGGCTTTTAGTTAGTAACGGGGAAGTGCTAATGTAGAGGAAAGAAATCAGTACTTCAAAAACCATGTCTCTGAAAGCTCCCAGACAGTGAGGGTTACACTAACATCTTCTACTCTTTCCTGTATCTTTAACATTTCCTCTTACGCTGAAGGAACATTCTAGAACACAATCTTTACGCTAGATGCTCCTTCATTTTATTAAATATTTACTGGCTGTGCTTCAGAGTTGGTATTAGGGTCAGGAATTGTTCCAAACACTTTGATACGTTGTCTCATTTAATCCTTATAGAGGTAGCGCTAACATTATTTCTGTTTCACAGAAGAGAAAACTGAGGTTCAGAGAGTAACCTTGCATGAACAAGCAATTTCGAATTCAACCCAGTAATCGGATTCCAGAGTCTGAGCTGTCAACTTTTTAAAAAGCTGTCATTTCTTTCTTCCTTCTTTTTTTTTAAATCAGACTATTTTTTTTTTAATCAGACTATTTTAATTGATTGAATTTGGGCCTTGTCAGGGGATCAGTGGAGCTCATAACCAAGTCTACCTTCGCAGAATGCCAGATCACCCTGCAATTATTTCCTAGTTCATGGGTGTGGAGTTGGAACTGATGTCCTCAGCCACTGGGAGAATCTCCAGGTTAGCTTCCTGACTCTGGAGTAAGTAAGGACCGTTCTGATGCAGAGAGCCTTGTGGCAGCTCCGGGTCTCTCCACTTCCAGTAAAACAGTCATAAAATCTTTTTTTGCCTTTGGAGATGAGGCTCACAGGAACTAAGACTACTATCAAAGACTTGAAAAATTCAGGATGGGAATTTTTCTGTCTCATCCCTATTTAACTCTGAAGTATGACAAGTGCCAAACGACAGAGTGTTGTGAGCTTAATGAAATAGTCTGCTCAAGATCTGGGTATGGTTATTAGAATATATCCCATTAGAATATATCCATACGCCGTTGGCCCAGTGACCCCCCCCAACTAATAAATATATCTAGCTTGTAAACATTTCCAAATATGAACTGGTATATATAAAAATAATTTCTACATACAAAACACATGCATATGTATGTGCACACATATGTAATAAGATTAAAACAAAGTATGTGCAACCATGTTCCAATTTCAGAATAACATGTTGCATGAATGGCTGTAGCATCTTTGCACTTTTCTCCCACGGTGTCCTTTTCTCTCTCTGCAAGAGATAATAATTATCCTCAAATTTCTGTCACTCCTTCCCCTGATTGTCTTTTGTAGGTTCACCAAATATGTGTTCATTCCTGTTTCGAACTTCATACGAGTGGAGTCGTATGGCAAAGTTGGTTGTCATTTCTGTTGGATGCAGGTTTTGGCTTCATTCCTTATCACTGAGAGTTTTATTTCTCTTATAATTGAATGTTAAACGAAGTCGTCTCACTTGGATTACGATTTGCGAAATGTCCTTAAACCATGAGACAATATCCCAGGAAAAAGGTGAAGCAGAGTCTTAGTAACAGGACTCTATTCTTGATATTTAAGATTCAGGGTCAGGGGATGGCCAACACATATGTTTACTGTTACTTTTTGCCTTTTATAGACATAAAAATATATATATAATTATATATTTGCACATATACTTGTAAGTGTATGTACATTTATATTACATGTAAATATACACTTAACACATAGTGCTCTCTCATCCTTTTTACCTTGAAATCTTTTTCCAGGATTCATGGTGCCATCTCTGTGTTTTGGTGGGTATATCACTGCCTCTTTTTTCTTTTTAATCTTTTGGTTTTCATTGTTTCTTAGAGACAGAGATCGAGAGAGAGCACGCACGCGTGAGTGTGCACTGTGGGGAGAGGGGAGGGGCAAAAGGAGAAAGAGAGAGAGAATCTCAAGCAGACTCCATGCTGAACATGGAACCCAATGTGGGTCTCGATCTCACGACCCTGAGATCTTGACCTCAGCTGAAACCAAGAGTCAGACACTTAACTGAGTGAACCTCCCAGGCGCCCCAAGTCCTCTTGTGAATTTTTTTGTTTTAATGCAAGCTCCATGCCCAGCATTTTCATCTTGTGTATCCTTCTGCTTTGGTGTATGTTTCGTAAGCAAGATAGAGTTAGAGTTTGAATTTTAACTCAAGGTGAAGAGTATTTGTCTTTTAGGTATATTGAGCCCTTAACCGTATTGTAATAACTGATACGTTTGTTCTTATTTGGAACTTCTATGTTTATCTGGAAGGCCCTACAGTGTCAGCTTTTTAGAAATCATTTGCTTTGTGCTGGAGCAGGGCACGGTGACTCTCGAGGGTTCCCTCGCTAGTCTCTTAAAGGAAGAAGTCAGTCCCTTCTTTGGTGTTTGCTTTTGGACATTGTAACTACAGCGACGGTTTGCAAACCTGATTATTCTACAGATTAGTGAGTCCCAAATTCTCCACTGTCACAGAGAGAAAGGAAGTCACTGCTGGTACCTTGAATTTCCCGGAAAGGAGCCCATGTAGATGCATGTGGGTAGGGTGTTCCCTTCCCAGGCTCTGGCAGTGTTGACTGGGACCAGAGGAAGTTGACCAGGCTCCCGCTTGACCAGGCCTCAGAGCAGGGAGGCAGAAGGGGGAGCACGGGCAGTGGCACCTGTTTGTTCTAAAGAGGATACCTCAGTGTCATTTGGAAACTGGATATTTTATTTTATTTTTTTGTTCCCACTGTGCAAGTATCTTGGATTCAGTATTCAAAGGCAGAAAAGTGAGTGGTGCTGGCGTTGTTCTGAGTTCATGGGCTCGCAGAGCAGGCAGAGCTCTCCGGCGTCTCTGCCGAGAGATTTCCAGATGTTTCAGCCAGCACCGGGTCTTGGAGCCAGGCCCAGCCTGTGGAGCGTCCTGCTGTTCTCTTGGGGGACAGTTTTGGTGGTTGTCACTCTTCTCTGCTGTTGTAAATCCTCCATGATTTTCCCTGCGGAAGAGATTGATTTCTGTGTGAAGCTATTTATGCCGAATCAATGAATAAATAAAGACAAGAAAGAGACTAGAAACTTGTCGCAGAAGCAAGTCTTCAGCCTGTAGAAGCCCACAAAGACACAGTCAGATGGAAATTGCTGGTGGTGTTAATTCAGTCTTTGTGACTAATGATAAAAGGTTTCCTGTGAAGAAAAGACTTAATCTTGTGATTTTCCACCCTTCTTTCTTTTAAAAATGAGCATTTATATATCTCTTTGGCACTAGGGAAGAAATAAGACTCAGAAAACTCCCAAATGCCTTTCATTTCTTTTTTTTTTTTAAAGATTTTATTTATTTGTTTGAGAGTAAGAGAGCACAAGCAGGAGGAGAGGCAGAGAGAGGAGAAGCAGGTTTCCTGCTGAACAGGGAGCCCAATGTGGGGTTCCATCCCAGGACCCTGAGATCATGACCTGTGCAGAGGGCAGATGCTTAACCGACTGAGCCACCCAGGCACCCCAAATGTCTTTGTTTTCTTTTCTTTTCTTTTTTTTTTTTTAAGATTTTATTTATTTATTTGACAGAGAGAGATCATAAGTAGACAGAGAGGCAGGCAGAGAGAGAGGAGGAAGCAGGCTCCCCGCCGAGCAGAGAGCCCGATGCGGGGCTCGATCCCAGGACCCTGGGATCATGACCTGAGCCGAAGGCAGAGGCTTTAACCTGCTGAGCCACCCAGGCGCCCTATCTTTGTTGTCTTAAAATAAATAATACCAGTTTCTTTTGTTCCAAAGTAGGTGACCACTCCTCCTAAAGTGGCCGGAAGTAAGAAAGCCTGGATTCCTCAAAGTCCAGCTGTATGTAGCTACACTTGTACTGAAAGTGTAAAAGCGAATGTAATTTACATTTGATAATTTACATATAATTTGAATAAACTGTATTTTAAATGTGTATGGGCTGAAACTGATGAGTAGTTGATAAAATCACTTTGTGCATAGTACTTTTTAATGTGTCTACACTTTTTAAATGACTTCAGGTCTGAAAAAAAAGGAAGCTTTGCTGAAATAAGCATTACATTGCTTTCAATTATTCCCCCCCTCCTATAAAAATTCTGGAAATTTATTAGTAGACGTGGGAGGGATCCTTTACACGCTAACACAATGTGAACTGAAGACTGTTCTAAAGACCCGTTCGATGTGAATTGGTGAGTTCGCACGATTTCAGTGACTGGAAATGTGCCTCCTCTGTTACAGTGTGAATCTGTGTTAGCCAGTGTGAGGGTGAAGAGCATGACCCACTCAGAAACTGCTTCTACTTTCAAGGAGACGGATTTACAGTACATGCAATTGTGTGGAGAGAATGTGGGTCCTTTTCTCTAAGCCTTGACCCTGGGTACTTAAATCCGCGGATTTAAGCCTGGGCACTCAAATGAGTGAATGAAGTCCTCTGTAATATAGCTAACATATTTAATTTCCTAAGACGGTGGGTCATTGTGCCGAGTTTGTGCTCACGCCAAAAAGATTATTCAGGCATTTCAACTAAGATACTGCCTTCTCAAGTCACAAAAGTTGACATGATCACCATTTTTATACAGTCACATAGTTTAAAAGAATCGGCAGGAGAGTTCTACTTGCTTCTATTAGCACATCCCTGTGAATGTGTCTTTCACATTAGATTGTAACTTCTTTGAGGGTGGGGACAGTAAATTTCAGTTTCTAGTGTCCTAGTCCAATCCTCTATGTAATGTGGATTTAGAAGTATAACACAAGTATACTTATAGGTATACTTAATGCTAACCGGCTGCTAGGGGCTATTTCTAAAGTCCCATTTGATAAAATAGTTGAACAAGGAGGCCATTAGAAAGCCTATATGCCTTTGGTAGCCTATGTAAACAGATTAAACCCAGAGTCAACTAGATTTTATTGACTCTGAGAAAATGGAACTTAAGAACAACTATCATAACAGCTGAAAATTTTCCCAAGTAAGACAAAAATTTAAATTATAGCCAATTAAGTAATTTCCTTGCTTTGCTTCTGTGTCTTCTCTATAAATACTTCTGCTCCCCCAGGGAGACTTCCAACCCCTTTTTGGTTTCGGTAGTGTCCAGTTGGAATTGTTTGCTCAAGTAAATTTTTAAAAACATAATGTGTCTTGATTTATCCTTTTATAGATTTCAACATTGGGGAAAAAAAGGACTCAGGCCTGGTATAGGCAAGATGAGTTTGATAACCTTAATATATTGCCAGTGGTATTGTCAATTGAAAAAAAATTTTTTTTGGAGAGCATCTTGTCTCAGTATGTATGGAAAAGCCATCTAAATATTCATGTAGTTTGATATGGTAAGTCTCTCTTGAGGACTATGTCTAAGGTAGGAATCCAAACTACAGAGAGCTGTATGTAGGACGCTATTCATTATACAATTTTTAAAAAAGACTTTATTTATTTATTTGAGAGAGATTAAGAGAGAGAGAGAGCATGAGTAGGGGGAGGACAGAGGGAGAGGGGGAAGCAGACTTTCTGTTCAGCAGGGACCCTGACACGGGACTCAATCCCAGGACCTGGGACCATGACCTGAGCCAAGGGCAGGCGCTTAACTGACTGAGCCACCCAGGAGCCCTCATTGTACAACTTCTGGGTGGCTCAGTTGGTTGAACATCCTACTCTTGATTTTGGCTCAGGTCATGATCTTAGGGTCTCTGCCCCGTCTCCCCCCACCCCTCCCACCCCGCTCTCGTGCACTCACCTGCGTGTTCTCTCTCTCTCTTTAAATAAATAAAATCTTAAAAAAAAAAGATAGATTGTAAGTAACCTAAATATCTTGAGTAGAGAGTAGATCGTATTTCTGTGTACTGTGTGACTATTAGATTACTGTTCTCAGGTCTCTGATGGTTATGGAAGCACGTGGAAATGTCTATGCTACATAGTTTACGTGCAAGTGTGTGTGGTGTTTCATAGCAGTATAAGTCAGAACAAATATCTCAAACCAGGTGCGTGGGAAAAAATGAGAAAGAATAACAGTAAATACCAGGTACTGAATAATGAGTATGTTTTGGGCATAGTGCCAAGTACATATTCTTATTGAATTTTTATACATGGTCTTGGGTGCACCCATTTTATGGATGAGGGAACTGAGCCTTGAGAGATTGGATAATCTTGCTCAGCCATATTAAGTGATGGGCCCAGGTCTATGGGACCCAGAATGTGTGCTTGAAACTGGTGATTCACGAAGTTGACTGTGCATTGTGGAACTTTAAATAACTAAATGAATTAATAAATGAATAAATACTCTGTGGCTTAATCCCAGATCTGATGGATCAGGATTCCCAGCCAGACAACCAGGAGCCTGTATTTCTAACACACAAGGCGGGTTCTGTGGCCAGCCTGTGGCTGGCATTTAGGACCCTCTGCAAATTCCACTCATGTAAAAAAATACACTGAATATTAATTAGTGAATACTAATAATGGTTGAGTTTAGGTAATGGGACTAAGGGTGATTTCATTTTTTCCCTCCATTTTTCAGATTTTCTTCAGTGAGAAATGATGTTACTTTTGAGTATAAGCCCTTAACAAAGACAGTGTTGAATAAAACACTTCATTTAAAGCATCTCCCCTTTTTTGGAGAGGGTGTTATATGCTGCTTCTTTTTAAAAGTCCATTCGGAGGGTGCATAAGAGAGAAAAATGGAATGATGTCCAAATGAGGCATAATATTAGCAAGATACTACAAAATACATCCGTCTAATGGTGATTACATTTAACAGTACATATTAAATTTGTTTGTATTGTAACGGTGCCTTAGAAGATACGACTGGAACCATAGATTTAAAAAAAATAAGTTAGGTGGTATGTTAATTGTATTTCAACTAAGAAAGAAAATAAATAAATTGGATGATTAGCCAAAGCCCCAGAGAAACTGGTCTGGTTAGCATCTTGACGAGCAAGAGAGAAGACTGTGATCACGGCATATTTTTGTTGTCAAGCAAAGGGAAAAAGGTTCTTTTTCTCATAGCTGGGAGGAAGGGGTGTGAAATGAGATCATAATTTTACAGGAAATAATGGACTTTATTGTTAACATGCAGCCAAGTGACAGGCGTGCTGGGGAGGTCAACACACGGCCTTTTTCTTCGGTCTCTGTGTCACTGAGAGCTGCCATGTTGGGTCACCCCTGAGGCAGGAGTAACAGTGGGGAACCTTACAAAAGAGGAAAGCAGTGCTGACCAGTTTCTGTTTTTTAGGAGGACAGAGGAAGATGTCAGAGCCAGACAAGTCGAATGTGCTTATCCTAAAAAGAGTGTTCAAAGAGTGATTTGATATTTTCATATTTATTAGGAGACATGAAATGATCAGAACGTGTGCGCACATGAAGGGGGCCCCGAGTAGCCTCAGCCTCCAGGGTGTAAGGTCAATATCTCGTTCCCTTTGTAGGCCTGGCCAGTCTTCAGAATTCCTGGGTGTGTTCAGAAGATCATAAATAATTGCACGAGTTATAAGTCACATATGGATTCATGAATGTATATTGTAAAGAAGAAGGTGTATATTGCATATATATATTTATAAATATTTACTTTATTTTAGAGAGAGAAAAAGAGTGTTTGCGTGCTCTTGTGCGTGAGCATGTGAGCAGGGGTAAGGGGAGCAGAGAGAGACAGAAGTAGACTCCCCCTGAGCGTGTAGCCTGACATGGGGCTTGAGCTCAGGAAATTGAGATCATGTCCTGAGCCGAAATCGAGAGTCAGGTGCTTAACCGACTGAGCCACTCCAGTGCCCCAAATATTGTATATATTTTTAAATGCTGAGTAATGATGTTATGTAGCCTTAGTTATGACAAAAAAATGTTTTTAAAGAAATGGCAAACATTTTTTTTCCTCTGGAGCATTGATGTCTATGCAAGAGATGGGACAGAAGTGGAGAAGATAACCAGAAATCCACCAAGACTGTGAAAGTTTTATTTTAAATCACCCCTTCATTGAAAAGGAAAAAAAAGTCCCCATTAAAGATAGTCTCATGAAAACTAGATGTTTACATCAGTCCCAGCTTCGTTGGCGTGGAAGGGGAGAAGGAATTCCAGATGATGTCATTGTCCAGTTTGAGGACAAATGCGGAACCCGCTGGACTGATGATGGCCCAGGGGAAGCTACTGAATTTCCAGTGTAGCTATTGATCCAACATGGTTCTTGGTGTCCGCTCTGGTCATTGAAATCATGTTCACTTGCTCTGGGTCCCATGGATCCCTATTGTCATAAGAGAAGAAATGAAGTCTGTCCTGTGTTTTCAAGGTAGGAGACTACCACTAGAGCTTGGAAAGGGGGTCAACATTCTTACAAGGCGGTGAACTGAATCCAAAGAAAAACCCTATTTGGGGGGTTGAATTAGGAAACAGTGGCCTCCAGAAGTCCTCAGTACCTACAAGACCTCAACCCATGGGTCAGGGCCTTATTCACCTCCAAATGCATGGGCTAAACACCAGATGCTGTACCTTGCATTGAAAACCCTTGAACGCTGACCCCTGGGTCTGTGCTTGGCTGGGCTGTCCGAGGGAAATGTGCTCACCGGATTCGTGAGTACAGAGACATAGTAGTTTTATTTGGGGATCTCCAGGGGAAAAGACCAACTTCTTTGCCCTTCGGAATAATTTTCAGTTGGAGCCTTGCATATTCGGTAGAAAAAAATGGACCCTCTAATACACAGAGGTGGAAACTTAAAGGGATAAAGACCCAACATTTATAGCTGATTTTAAAACTTAAAGCCATCTTTTTATTTCTTTATTTATTTTTAAAATCTTATTTATTTAAATTGTATTTAATAAATTAATAATGACTCATAATTATTTATTATAATTATTAATGTTTTGTTATTATAATACATGTTTACCTATTATGTATAATGATTATTAATAATTTAATAATACATTTAAATTTTTATTTATTTAAGAAAGCGTGAGTGAGTGATCGGGGGAGGGGCAGAAGGAGAGAAAGAGCCCAACGGGAGGCAGCGTCCCACGACCCCGAGATCACGACCCAGCCCACAATCAAGAGTCAGATGCTCAACCGACGGAGCCACCCAGGCGTCTGTCGCCTTTTAGTCTTTTTTAAAATTTGAGGACACCCTCCAGGCTTCCTGCAGGTGGTTTTCGAAAAGTCTGATCCCTTTCAGTCCATCTGCTAGGTGAATCCGGATAACGTACTCTTGGTTAGTAAGTCACACTCGTGAGCTTTTGAGGGGAGACCTTTTCTCACTGATGTTCTTGAGAAGACGACTAAGAGGAATTCTGGAAAGGGATCTGATTGAGGTGTCCGCCGGGCTTTACAGATTTACTGTGGTGATTGCCTTCTTCGTATTAAAACAACTTTTCCAGATGTGAGCTTGTTTCTCTCATTTACATACATCTGCTGGGCCGGGTTTCTCCTTCGCTGGGGAGTCTGAGAACAAGCAGGACACTTGGATGATGAAGTGATTGTCATTGTTCTTGCGGTGAGCAAACATCCCCAACAGCCTTTAAAAACATCGTGTGGGGGCGCCTGGGTGGCTCAGTGGGTTAAAGCCTCTGCCTTCAGCTCAGGTCATGATCTCAGGGTCCTGGGATCGAGCCCCACATCGGGCTCTCTGCTCAGCAGGGAGTCTGCTTCCTCCTCTCTCTCTCTGCCTACTTGTGATTTCTGTCTGTCAAATAAATAAATAAAATCTTAAAAAAAAATTGTGTGATGAGGAAAAACTATGTATATTTCAAGGTTACTATAAATATTTTTCTTTGAAAAATACCATTGCTGTGACACTTTTCATCAATATGTTTAATTTTGACACACCCAGTACAATTAAAAGAGAGGAAGGTTTTTATGTTTACTAAAGGAGGCATGGCTGTGAAATTTTGCCACGGTCAGTCACAAGTGGGAAGGTCAACTTCTTCCTCCATTGTCACTTGCTAACTTTAGGGTTGTGGTTTTGTTCCCGTGTGAACGGTCTTTGGAAGAGAAGGTGTGAGGGTTATGCTCTTAAACAGGGCAAGCAAATAGTCTAGAAAGAGTTTGACAGCAAAGCTGAGGGTGAGGACTTCTTAGGAAATGCAGTTGGTGGCATGATAAGTTTCAGAATTAAAGGTAAACCCCAGGATGCCTGGGTGGCTCAGTCGGTTAAGTGTCTGCCTTCAGCTCAGGTCATGATCCTGGGGTCCTGGGATCGAGTCCTGCATCAGGCTCCCTGCTCAGCTGGGAGGCTTATTCTCCCTCTGCTGCTCCCCCTGCTTGTGGTCTCTCTCTCTCTCTCTGTCTCTCTCTGAGACAAATAAAGAATACAATCTTAAAAAAATAAAATTAAACCCCACTCAATATTAGTCTCAGTATTAGTGGTTAGACCTGATTTGCTTCGTTCCCTCATCCCTCTGACTTTGAGGTGTGGTCCAGTTGCACAGTTAATAAAGTCTGAAAACTTCGGGTTATTTTTATTTCATTACTAAAGCAGTGTCCAGGAGACTGACGTGCTTATCCTTACCATGTCCCTCAGTTTCTGTTTCTGCATAAGTCCCTATTATTAAGGTCCTTTCTGGTAAGGAGGTGTCTCAGAGCGTCTCACTGGGTTCTGGATCTTGCAAAGGATTGGATTTTTTTTTTTTAAGATTATTTATTTATTTATTTGACAGACGGAGATCACAAGTAGGCAGAGAGGCAGGCAGAGAGAGAGGAGGAAGCAGGCTCTCTGTGGAGCAGAGATCCCGATGTGGGGCTTGATCCCAGGACTCTGGGATCATGACCTGAACTGAAGGCAGAGGCTTTAACCCACTGAGCCACCCAGGCACCTCAAGGATTGAATTTTTCATATTTGGTTTCAAAGTGTGCGGATTGAATAGCAGGCTGTCGGTAGAGTAAAATGTGTCGAGTTCCAGTTGTGGTTTTTGAGAAGCTCAAGGTAACTCCAAAACTAGAAGTTACAAAAAAAAAAAAGAAATGAAACCAAGGAGTTTTTTTCTGCTCTGGGTTCTGCTGCCTTCCTGGCCCTCCTTCCCTGACGCTAATCCAATATAGTGTGACGACTTTATTTTGCTTTTGAACTGTCCACAGAGGCTTGATTAGAGCCCTCCCTTGGCCGGGTGCCCGTGTGTAACCATATGGTACTTCGTGGAATGCAGATAATGGCTTCATTTTCCTCTGTGTTGTAATAGGTAGGAACCTGTGCGAGCAGGTAGGAG
The DNA here is from genome assembly GCF_020171115.1 of Neogale vison. Classification (NCBI taxonomy): domain Eukaryota; kingdom Metazoa; phylum Chordata; class Mammalia; order Carnivora; family Mustelidae; genus Neogale; species Neogale vison. Next base: position 198,039,279 of record NC_058101.1, on the reverse strand, counting down.
AGCTTTTGTACCAAGTACAGATGAAAGCATCGCCCGGGATTGTTCCTGCCAGAGTACAACAGACTTAATCTGCCCAGATATCGTACCTCTCTTCTTTCTGGTCATGTCACCCATAACTCTGAAGAGAGTTGAGGGTGACCTTGCTTTCAAGGTCAGTGGTCTTCAGCCCTTCCTGTGTTCCTTGCTGTGATGTCACAGGTGTTGGGTCGGGGGCCGGGGGGGCGCTGTTGAGGGAGGCTAATAGGCAGGGAGGTCACGGTGGTGAGGCCTGGCAGTGCCCACTCCTTGCTGCTGGACAGTACCCATCCCCCAGCCCTCCAGGGCCCCTGGCAGACCCCTGTGCAGGCACAGGCTGCCTTCCCCTCCCCCTTCCCCAGCTGACAACGCACCCCCACTCTGTCCCTGTCAGGCTTGATGCCACCCTTGTCTCAGCGGTCTGTTTGTGAGCAGGCTGGGGGTCTGGGTCACAGAGCTGGAGCTTAGGATATTAGATCCAGACAGGACCTCAGGATTCATGGTCTCTTGGCCTGCCCTTGGCTCAACAGGAAACGGAAGCATAGAAAGATCAGATTGGTGTCAGCATCTCCTAGCCAGTGTGTCCCGGGGCTCTCAGCTTTGCCTTCCGGACAGGATGCTCCTCAGACTCCCTTCCCTCCCCGTCAGGCTTCCAGGCTCTGGAAGAGGGTGTCTTTACCATCCCTGAGCTGGCAGTGAAATGGCTTTTCCAACACGCCTCCATCTCCATACACTACGAGCCTGGAGGGGATTCCTGTGCCCTTGTGGACACGGCAGATGCCACTGTTGCTCAAGAATGAGGTTGGAAAAAGCTTTTCTTTATTGCAAACCTGCTGTATGTTAGACTCAGAAGTAACCCATTTGTACATGTGGCTGTGTTCAGTCTGCACAGAAACTCACTGAGCGGCTGCTTCTTCCCTCCGCTTTCCAAGAGGCTGAAATTCAGAGACAGCGAGTGTGTCACCCGCTATCCCACGGATAAAGAGTGGCAGGGCTGAGGCTCTGACCTACTGGACTCTACAGCCCAGACCTCCCCCCCACCCCGGGCTCTCCCCCTGCCAGGGTACCCCTCTGCCCCCACACTCCCCTGCTTCCGACCTGGCCTCTTTGGTTCTCCTGGAACCTTCAGATGCGCTTCAGAGCTTCTCAATCAATTTTTCCTTCCAATATCAATTTCACCATAATAATTTAATAAGGGTCCTCTTTTTCTTTTAAGGTTTTATTTATTTATTAGAGACAAGAGAGAGCACGAGCAGAGGGAAAAGCAGACTCCCCACAGGGCTCGATCCTAGGACCCTGGGATCATGACCTGAGCTGAACGCAGATGCTTAACCCACTGAGCCAACCCGGCGCCCAAAGCATATAGTGCCCCCAGGTGGGTCTGGGGGACCGCTTTGGCAGGAAGGAAAACTTGCTAGCTGAGCGGGCCTTTCAATTCCAGTGACTTCCACAGCTTTGCTGGGGTTTTCCTTGGCTCTTTCCATTAGCGCCTCTAGACGGTAAACGCTCCAGGGCAAAGATTTTGGTCTTTGGTACATTTTAACTATAGTAAAGGGCTGTGTACACCTTACATTAAAAAAGATGTAACAACAATGCAACCTTGTCCTTTAAACGCAGCCTCGGGTCTCAATCTTTTTCCCAGATATGAGGACGTGTGTAGCCATGTACCTTGTAAAATCGGCTACCACACTTTCCACGAGAAGTGGTTTTTAACAAGATACATTTTGCTGTGTTCCTGCGAACCTGAGAAGTCATGAAGTGTTAAAGAACTCTGACAGGCTTATGTAATGGTTTTGTTTAGTTCATCCTCTAAACTGTTACCCACTTTAAATAATTCTGAGGTTAAAACAGTCTTATGATACATTTAGACTTGCCAGGATAGGAGAATTTGGTTTTTTAATTTTTTTTAAGAGTTTATTGTATTTATTTGGGAGAGAGCGAGCGAGCATGAGTGGTAGGAGAAGAAAAGGGAGGGGGGAGGCAGGCTCCCCATCGTGTAGGGAGCCCAGTTCGGGGCTCGATCCCAGGACCCCAGGATCATGACCTGAGCTGAAGGCAGAGGCTTTACTGAGCCACCCAGGTGCCCCAGAATAGCAGAATTTAAACAGGCGTACTGTCATAATAAGCTTTACTTTTTTTCCTGCATCTTAAAGCTAATAAAATATTTTTTATTATTCCCAATATTCCCTATATTTTAACAAAGTTATTTCTCACCTATGTTCAACTTTCATTTAGCCTATTTTATTTTCCTGGGCGAGGGGCCCTGCGTAGTTCCCTTAGGTACATTTCAGTTACAACTATTTATGAAAACCCCCCTTAGAGAGTTAAATGGAACAGCCAGCCTTCTTGTTAATCTTCAACAGCTTCTCAAATCAACAGCCACAGAAATATTATACTGTGTGAGTGTAAAAAAAAAAAAAAGGGAAGAAATTCTTCTCGACCAACTAGTTAACAAAAAGTCTATTTGTTTGAGGTGTGATATAAACTTTAGAGAGAAAAATGTATGCATTTTATTTTATTTAAGATTTTATTTATTTATTTGGGAGAGAGAGAGAGAATGCTTCTGGTAGCACAGCCAGCGTTTGGACCTGGAAAGTTTGGTTACCGTCTCTGTGTTTTACTGCACTTGAATAAGAGAAAAGCCCATTTTGTTATTGGAAAACCTGTTAATCATATACTGCAGAAATAGAGGGAACGTTTTAATGAATTTCCATTAACGCAGCCTCCGTGATAATCAACATGTGGCCCGTCCTGTTTCGTCTGCCCCACCCCTTACAAGTTATTTGGAAGCAAATCCCAAACATCAGATAATTTCATGGTAAATACCTATGTACATAATTCTAAAAGATGCTTTTTTTTAGTTTAATCGCAATGCTATTATCACGCTTTAAAGTATTATCCGTTCCTTAATATTAACTCTCAAGTTTGTGTTTAAATGTCTGTAGTTGGTCGCATTAACATTCTCTCCCCCTCTCACTTTTTTTTTTCTTTTGAGAAAGGGAGAGGGGGAGAGGCAGAGGGGGAGGGGGAAAGGCAGAGGCGGAGGGGGAGAGAGAATCTTAAGCAGGTTCCACACCCAGCGAGGAGCCCGATGTGGGACTCGATCTCACGACCCTGAGATCATGACCTGAGCGGAAACCAAGAACCGGATGGTTAACCGAGTGAGCCCACCCAGGTGCCCCACATAAACATTGTTTACAATGTTTACAATTCATTTGTTTAAATGAGGATCCAGACAAAGAGCGTATTTTTAGTGATGACTTTTAAAGCGGAGTACCTGAAAACTTGTCCTTCTTAGACTTCATTCAGGGCTCAATTGTGTGTCTGCACTTCGCAAGGCCCCGTCTGATGATGATGAAGGATATTTCCAAGGAGCTGGCGGCTGGTGTGGTAGCTGACTGGAGTCAGAAAATGCAGATGGTACTGGCTCCTTTTGCCCCCAAGGTTATAAGCTTGGATGGTCATGCTGGAGGAAACTCTTGACAGAGATAGGGTAGGTGGAAGGAAGAAGCAGCCCCAGGAAAATACGATGGGTTTGGCTTGTGGTTCATATTTAGAATCTAAAATCACATTCTGTCCTGCATGGGTATTTTCTGCCTTCAACTCTCCATCTCTCCCTTTACAGTTGATCCTTCTTTTAATGGCAACTGGGAAGTCATTACGTTGGCTTTTTTTCTTCCCCTTTAAAAAATTGATAGAAATTTGGGGGATATGCTGCACAACAAGATCTTTTCGTAAAATTAATAGACGTAGTGGGGTCAATCCATACACTTCAGTGGCATAATCCCGGTGGTGACAGATTGAAGTTTCTAGATATATGCTTTTATTGTTCAGTCTGGATCTAACATCCTAGAAAATGCCTCATCAAATGATCAAGCATTCAGAGAACGGGAAAGATGAAATTCTATGAAGTATTTCTGTTTGCTTTGAAATTATTCATCTCTTTGTTTTGGGGTCCTTACTAACTTCAGAGGAAAGTATTGTGATTTACCTTAAGTTTGATGGAATTTTTTTCTGGTGTTTAACCAAGAACACACTTTAAAAACTTGATGGCGAGTCATATGCACGCTATAAAAATCTGCGGTACCCATATGAGTTTCATCAAGTAGATTGAAGTTGAAACAGGCAAACGAGAGAAAGCAATTTGACTTTGGTGCCAACCAGGAGATTAGAGCAGCAATTTGCTTATTTCGGCTGTTTCAAATAGCATTTATAAAGTTGACTAATTTCCTCCACAGATATTTTGCCTGCCAGCACTGAGACACAAGAGATTTTAGAAATTAACTTTTATTATTTTTTTACCTGTCTAAAGAGGTGGTATTCAGTCTTTTAAAAACTATCATCTTTTTCTTTCGTTAAAGATATTCTATCTGATGCCTGTCAATCATTTTTCAAACTCATTAAAAGGTATTTTACAAAGTGCATCATGAAACTACTGGATCTTTTTTTTTTTTTTTGGTGAACCATTTAAGTTAATCTGCTGCACTTTGAATTTAACTTCAAGCGTACAACTTCTGAGTTATGAAATATTACAAATATTAATCTTTATATGCCATATGCTTTCGGACTGCTGCGGGATCGTGAGCTGCAATAGTAGCAGAGAGCAGAGAGGAGGAAACCTGGGAGCAGCCTGTTCCTTTTTGTGGAACTTTTAGTCCATTATCACTTCATTGCCTTCCTCACTGTGTAGATCTTTGCAACCTCAAGAACCCACCAGTGTTACATATAATTAGAAAGTTACTTATAGCGAGAAATATCTGCAAGCAAGAAGATTTATTTTTTGTTCCTCATTCTCTTGTGTTTTTGGTTCTAGTATGAGTCACGAGGATAAGTTGCAGTACACATTTTAAATTTCATATGTACATTGGTCTCTGAGCCACCGGGTTGTGCCCCTCCTGATTCCATCCCTACCCCTGGAGTTTACATAATATGAGCCAATAAATTCCATGTTAATTTTAAGGCATCTTGACTTGGGGTTTCATTACTTGCAACCAAATACACCTAACTAATTCTAATTGTAATGAACTTTACAAGCAGATATTCTGGGTCTTGTTGGAAATGAAACAGAGCCGTTCTCCTCTGTGAGACAAGGAATTTATTGTCCCGAAGAGATAAGAAGACAAGTGGACAATTATTGAGCACCTGCTGTGTGTTGGCAGTGTGAGCTGTTTCATGTTGTCTTAGTTGATCCTAGAGTTGGACGTGATTGGGCCTGTTTACCTGCACAGTTAATCTCCGTTTGTTCATGCAATTATGAGTGATGTGGATGGGACTGGCAAAGTCCTTTTTACTGCCTTTCCCATTGTTGCTGGAGTGATGGATTTTTACCTGATTCTGGGCACCGTGCCTCAGGGAGGCGGTGCTCTTCCCAACGTCTGTGTGAGAACTCATCTCACCCCTATTCTAATATTAGGCATTTTGGGTCACCTGGTACATTCTTATTTGCTTTAAGGCCAACTTGTTTTTGTTGCACATGGTAGAAAATTGGGCCAAATACAACTTCATGTTCTGACTAGAATTAAAAAAGTGCTTTCCTCCCTTTGGCCAAAGGCAAGCAGATGTGGTGTATTCGATTCTACGTTGGCTGGAGTACTTTCTAGATGTACCAAGACATGACAACTATGGGTAGGGACGTTGTTTCTTACATTCCCCAGGGCTAGAGTGGTTGACTTTGTCCTTTGGGGGAAAGGAAGTTGTCTAGCGGAGGTCCAAGTGGTGGGCTGGACAGAAGCAGTGACCTTGTTTTCTGACCTTGGCCCTGGCTTCACTTCCAACCCTGCTCTCTCCATGTGTGCAGGGCTGGTCTGCCTGACGTTTGTCATTCTTCCTAGGGAGGTTAGATGAGGGTGTTTGCGGGTGACGTAAAGGCTTCCCTGTTGGTTGAAATGAGCCAGAGCAGCAAGCATATAGCTTTCCTCACAAGCCAGCGGTTCAGTGAAAAGAAATTAGTCATGAGCTTCACTCCCACCTGAAAAGCAATCATCAAGGCTCCGCCTCCAAGCACAGGAAATTTGTCACGGTTTCAGTGTCACCAGATCCACCAGGGACATATTTGGGAAAGTCACGGTAATAGGGAGCCACTGAATTCGAAAGCCGCGCAGAATGTTTTTGAAAGGTTCTTGTCACAGGCAGGTCTGTGGTTTTAGAAAATACTAGTTTGTTGTTGTTGTCAGCTGCATGTAATTAAATTATTCTCAGTGTAAAGACCGTACTTTCTCCTGTTTCCATCACACTGGAGGCCGGCCTTAGGAGGGTGCAGGGATTCTGGGTCAGGATTTTAGTGGGAGTGGTTTGCTGGCAGAGGTCTCCAGGAGGGGCAGGATATGGAAGGTTAGAAAGGTTGTCCTGTGAAAAACACACCCACAATTGTCCAAGTGTAAGGAAAAATTCGACAGGACAGAAGCTTGGCTCCTTTGCTGGCACTCACTTCTGGCTTGAACTTGGAACCTGGCTTTGCTCACATGGCCAAATTCCAGCCGCTGTCAGGAAACAGGTGGTCACGCACGGTTCCTGAGAATGCTGATAATTGGCTGGATCGTGGACATCGGCGTTTGAGGACCCAGATGGAAAATTTAGAAATAGGTGAATGTTTTATGATCATCGGGAAAAGAGTGATCTAGAAATACATTATTAGGTATAGTGTCATATTGTTGGAATCTGGTGATACAGTGAAGAATGAATCCACTGTTCAATGAAAACTGTACCGTGTAAAGAGAGGGACATTGAACAGAATTTGTTAACCCAGTTCGTTGTCACTTTCTCGGTGGCCCCAAGCACCCTGTCCCCAGCTCTGAGTCTGGGCTCTGCCCATTTCCTTGCTCCTCTGCTCATGTCCTCCTGGCCCCCAGTCTTCTCTGGGAGACAACGCCCCCAATTCTGGAATTTGTCGATTTCTGTTTGCTTTCGAGAACAATGGCTTTACCTATCCCTACCCATTCGGGCACTTAAACTTTCATCACCTGTCAGAGATGACCCTGTTGAAACAATCTAGGGAGTTTAAGAATTCATGCCATTTTTGAGAACTCCAGAAAACTAGACTGTGCCGGTCTTTACCAGCCCATGACTTGATTCTTACCTTTACTGTCATTACACTTTTCCCCCCTGAATCTTTCCTCAGTGAAAATGAAGGCAAGGTCAATGTCATGCATAATACCAGTACATATGATTAAGGAAACAAAAGCGAAAATAAACTTCTGGGACTTCATCAAAATCAAAAGCTTCTGCACAGCAAAAGAAACAGTCAAAAAAACAAAGAGGCAACCCACGGAATGGGAGAAGATATTTGCAAATGACAGTACAGACAAAAGGTTGATATCTAGGATCTATAATGAACTCCTTAAACTCAACCCACACGAAACAGACAAACACATCAAAAAATGGGCAGAAGATATGAACAGACACTTCTCCAATCAAGACATACAAATGGCTATCAGACACATGAAAAAATGCTCATCATCATTAGCCCTCAGGGAGATTCAAATTAAAACCACATTGAGATATCACCTTACACCAGTTAGAATGGCCAAAATTAACAAAACAGGAAACAACATGTGTTGGAGAGAATGTGGAGAAAGGGGAACCCTCTTACACTGTTGGTGGGAATGCAAGTTGGTGCAGCCTCTTTGGAGAACAGTGTGGAGATTCCTCAAGAAATTAAAAATAGAGCTTCCCTATGACCCTGCAATTGCACTCCTGGGTATTTACCCCAAAGATACAGATGTCGTGAAAAGAAGGGCCATCTGTACCCCAATGTTTATAGCAGCAATGGCCACAGTCGCCAAACTATGGAAAGAACCAAGATGCCCTTCAACGGATGAATGGATAAGGAAGATGTGGTCCATATACACTATGGAGTATTATGCCTCCATCAGAAAGGATGAATACCCAACTTTTGTAGCAACATGGACGGGACTGGAAGAGATTATGCTGAGTGAAATAAGTCAAGCAGAGAGAGTCAATTATCATATGGTTTCACTTATTTGTGGAGCATAACAAATAGCATGGAGGACAAGGGGCGTTAGAGAGGAGTAGGGAATTTGGGTAAATTGGAAGGGGAGGTGAACCATGAGAGACTATGGACTCTGAAAAACAGTCTGAGGGGTTTGAAGTGGTGGGGGGGTGGGAGGTTGGGGTACCAGGTGGTGGGTATTATAGAGGGCACGGCTTGCATGGAGCACTGGGTGTGGTGAAAAAATAATGAATACTGTTTTTCTGAAAATAAATAAATTGGAAAAAAAAAAAAAAGAATACTCTGTCTCTTTTTACTTGCACCTCTGCCGGGTGGATTACAGGTCCCCCTCACTTTAAAACTTTTTGCTGTGCCATACTGACTCTTTTGCATCTGAAATGACTTTGGAAGATTAGTCCACATTAAGATTATTTTGCTAATTTGTTACCAGATTCAGATCATCGAGGGTGACTGTGTTCCTAAAATTTCTCCCCTCTGGTGGGTATGGTTCAGTGAGCTTTAGCATTGATGCGTTTAGCTCTTAATAAATTTCTTAAAATTTAGCTAAAGTTCATTTTGCTGCAGTTAATAACCACCTGCAAAACGTCAGGCCCAGACTAAAGGCCCCAAATCGCTTTCTGATCTTATGGGAGCTTTTGTGCTTTGCAGTGGGATCCGTGTTTATGTGATGTATCGAGACTCCGTTCAGGGTTCCTTGGTGGAGCACTTGGGTCCAGAATCATCCAACCCTGTCCGACTGTATTTTGTGATAATGCCACTGGAGTGAGGGGGTGGTTGAATCACTCTCATGGAGTGGTTTCCCCAGGTAAGTGCCACAGAAGAAGATCGTTCTGCTGGATTTTTTTTTTCCCACCCCAGGCATACAAGAGCTTAACCCAAGCAGGTTGAAAGGATGGGAGAATGTGTCGTCCCAAGATCCTCCACTTTAGAACCCGGGAGCCTCCTAACACAAGCCACTTGATCTGGTCCAGTCTCAACTTTCCCGTCTGTAGAATGGGTACAAGAGTGTTCTATTTTTTAATTCACGGGGCAGGCGAGCACCTCCTAAGCAGGAAAGCATTCACCAGTCTTTGTGTTAGTTCCTTGTCACAGTCTCGGAGGATCCCCAAATAGTGTAGTATTGAATTCATCTGAACCAGTTTGGATCTCTGAGGTTTGACATGGTGAAAGCTATTGAACCATTGGCCAGCCCAGGCCTGTGTGGGCCGGCGGTTTGTTATTTCTGGACCCAAGATAGCGCGGAGCCGGGAGGGAGTGTGGAGCTGGCGTCTCTGCCGTGCACTTGGGAATGAAAGCCCACGGGGGCGGGGGGGACTCTAGAATCCCTTCAGTCTTCCATTGTGTCTCAGAATAATCATGAAACTCCTGCCTCTAACCCGCGTTCTTTTCGTCTCCTGATGCTGCTGCTGTAAGGGAAGGAGAACACACAGGCTCTTGAGCACTAGCTGCTTGCTTTGAATTTCAGTGGAAGACGTTCGTTCATTCATCCAACAAACCGATGTAAGCAATTGCCTGTGTTGGCACAGTGCAAGGGCCTGAGCGCTCAGCCCCAAGGAGCTTGAAGTTCTGGGTGGAAGAGGCATCCATCTTTACGGCCCAGGGATACAGGGGCAGTGGAGGAACCGCGCATCTTCTCGTGCTAGGGCTGGAGTGGATGGGGAGCAGGTACCGGGAAGCAGAAGCTCTCGGTCACAAGGGAGCTCTGTGTTGAACATTTTGAGGAATCTGCCGGATTGTTTTCCAGAACGGCTGCACCGTCTCACATTCTCCCAGCAGTGCGTACGCGTTCTCGTTTCTCCACATCCTCACCAGCACTTGTGATGGTGCATCCTTCTTATTTTAGCCCTCCTAGAGGGTGCGAACCGGCATCTCATTGTGGTTTGTGTTTCCCTGGCAACTAATGATGCTGAGCATCTTTCCGTGGGCTTATTGGTGAGTTATATACCATTCTGGAACAAATGTCTGTTCAAATCTTTTGTCCGTTTTGAGATCCAGTGACTTTTAATACTTATTGCTGGGACTCATCTTAATCTGTTGGGATTGGTTTTTATCTTCTGAGGCTGCATGTTCGTTAAGGTGGTGAATATGGTGGTGATCTAGGGGCTCCCAGCGGCAGCAGTACTGGAGGTCAGCAGAGGAAGAGTGTCTGCGTCGGTCAGTAGGCTATTTTATGATGATATGACAATCCCAACATCTTGGTGTCTCTAAAGTCTTAAGCCTTATGTCATTCTCATACAAAGTCCATGACCCAATCATGTGGCTCTAGTCTGCTTTCTATGAAGGGGAACAACTAGTTGTTCAAGGGCTGTTCGTGGCCTCACCCCAGAAGCGATAGACATCTGTTCTGTTCATAAGCCATTGGTGAGCCCGGACATGTGGCTGCGTCCAGGAGAATGGGATCTAGGAAGTGTAGCCTTCCACGAGACCTGATGTTAGTGAGTGCCAGTGATCTCATCTAAAAAATCGCCATCATGGTGACATCTAGACTGGGTTTGACCATCCCCTCGCCAAGTGGACACCATCACACGGATCTAAAAATGTAAGGGTCTTTGCCACTAAATTTAAGGGTCTTTGATGAATATGCAAAAAAAAATTTTTTTAAATTACTTGATTTTTTCCCCGGGAGCCACTGGAGGGCACTGTGAACAAGGGAAACAGAAGATGTGGCTTTAGAAAACCAACAGAGGTGCCTCAGGAAACCCTAGGGGGATTTCTCTGTTCCAGTCCGTACTTTTACAGTTGAGAAAGTTACTTTCCCGCCTGAAAGTCTCATCACAAGGATACAGAGTCAGTTAGTGATGGCAGCCAGACATAGAACTGTAGATTTTTGACTTTACCTTTCATGCCATTACAAAAATGTATATTAGTTGCATTATAATGAATATACACTGATAATTCATGATAATAATTACATGGAAATAATTTGAAATATGTCCGAGTTCTTTTGGTTCTTATACGTTACATATGATAAAATGGCACATATATATTATGCAGATTATATGAATATAGAATCCATAGAACTTTTTGGTATGAATTATGAAATGATAAACTTTCAGGATACCCCAATTCTATTGGTATTGGGCCCATAGCTAGTTTTGGTGAACACTCTAAGGGGTTTTGCTTGTTTTTCTTAAAAAAACAAAAACAAAAACAAAACAAAACAAAACAAAAAAAACCTTAGAGGAACAGAGGAGGCTGGTGGTACAGAAAGACTCAACAGGCAAAGATTCCTTTCTTTTTCCTGGTGTGTGTGTGTGTGTGTGTGTGTATGTATGTCTTAGGGATGGAGAAGTTAAGGGGAAGGGGGGATGGCAAAAATAATTTTGCTTTTTGGAATCAAGTCTTTGGTACCTAGATTGCAATGTTCTAATACCTTTGTCGTTCGAGGTAGGCAGTGCGTATGAAAGGTGGAATTTTTTGAGAATGGATGGACAATCGAAAACAATGCTTCCTACCCTCTTTGGAAAACTCTGTGTTTGTCTCAAATATCTTTGCTTTGCCCTTGTCCTTGTACAGTCGACTCTTGTTACCTGAAGAGTGGATTTTCGTGGCTGTTTGTTTCCCCTTCCGCGGGCGGGCTCGGGTTTGGTTTCCCCACCAGGGGGCGAGCAAAGAAAAGCGGTCAGTGCGACCCTGCACCGGCCGCGGTGATGCTTTCCTAGCACAGGTGTGAGGTCTCCTGTGTGAGTGCGTGGGTGGCGGACGCTGTTTGTTGTGTTTTGACTGTATGAAACTGCCGTCGTTTTCACTTGGCTTCTTAGAAGTCCTTTAAAAATGACTGTAACGTAAGGGGCACCTGCCCGGCTGGCTCAGCCGCGACTCTTGATCTCGGGACCGCGAGTTTGAGCACCACGCTGGGTGTAGACATGACTTAAGTAAAACTTAAACGAATTAAAAAAAACCCAAATGATTATATAGATGGCAGTTTTGGTGGAAATTCGAGTACTGTGGGGTTTGTCTACTCTGCATATTTCAAAATTGCCAGAACGCCCCGCTTCCGTGCCCTGAGATTTGGTCTTAATCTAGTCATAGGGTTACAGAAATGCTTAGGAGTGTGATTGCAGTATGTCTTAGAGACACGGTGCAGATCCGTGGGAGAGAGTTTTTAACGCAACATCACTGATCATCAGAACCCTGCAGCTCCCTGGTCCCTCCCCAGCCCCGCTAACTGTCCAACCTGTTTCTTCTTTTCTTTTATTTAGTGTGGGGGTGGGGGGAGAGAGAAAGAGAGAGCACACGCAAGAGTGGGGTAGGGAGGAGCAGAGAGAGAGTCTGTTGAGCAGGGAGTCTGATTCCACGGTTCTGAGATCATGACCTGAGCCGAAGGCAGATGCCCAACCAACTTAGCCACCCAGGTGCTCCCTGTTTCTTATTTTAAAGTAAGATTCACTTGGAAGTTGCTTCCCTCACTATTTTGGAACAACTTTTTATTCATTTATTTAGTTCCAGTTTTAGGAAGCTGTCATTGACACACAGCCTCGCACAGGTCGAAGGAGTACCGCGTAATGATTGGACGATACCCACGGTGCGAAGGGGACCACAACTTTTTAAACAGGTAAGAGGTTTAGAAAACAGGAGCAGGAAAAATAAACAGTTCATTAAAGCATTCTGAAATATATACCAGAGGATGGCGGAGAGGAACTCTGTTTTAAGAAGCTATTACTGGATGAGCAGTGAAAAAAGCAGTCGAGTTGGTTTTGTGCTAATCAAGATTTGAAAAATCATGGGCAGGATAAACACGTCTATCGGGCCATCTAGTTTCCCACGAAGGCATAGCAACTTCAGAGCGTCCTTCATAGGGAAAAAAATGCACCTGTGAAATTATGAATACTGGCATCGCTTTCAGCAAATGCTCTGTTTTTGCTGGTGTGTGGCTTATGTAATTAATTTCCTCATATAAACCCTGTTTAAAAAAAAACACACAACTACTAGATGGGTAATGAAGTCACTCGATCTCTTTGAGCTCATTACAACATATAGTCAGCAGAATGTAACGCACAGGTAATTCCCTGTTTCCCTGGTAGTTCTTACTGCCTTCAATGATTGGAGTGTTTAAGAAGCCCACCTTGGAATTATTGTTCTTGGCTTCCTGCGAGATTGTGTCTTTGCAAGAATGTATTAGCCCAGCTTATTTAGATGGGACCTAGCCCCTATCAGTTTACTAGTTCCTTACTGCACGACTAAACTGATTTTTCAGATGCTTTGAATGGTGTATGGAAGACTCTTGGTTTACTAAAAAAGCAAACACGAAAACTCTGAGCCTTACGGTTAACTGCTATCAGTTTACCTTTAATTACCTCCTGAAGAACCTGTTAATGATTCATTACTTATAAAAATAAATTATAGGTACCCTGCAACCCTGTTTGTAGTTTCTTTAAAGTTTTTGATTTGGCTTCCACCAGGAAAATGGGCGTGTGGCAAAAATACGGACCTGTGAACCAAATTGCTTTGTAATTTTATATATTTAATAAAGTATACTACAGCGCTGTGTGCCCGTGGGGTCAAGCTGAGGTGGAGGGAAACACTTGAGGACAGAAATTATGGCTTCCTATAACACACCGTGTTGGGTGTCCACGCTGTGGCCCATGACAGAGGGCTAACGGGCTTGCTATCCTGGTTTGTGGGGTTTAGATGCACGATGGTTTTTTTTATTCGTGGCCTTTGAAACTGGCTCGAGTTTGCAGTCATTTCTCAGATAAAATAGGTCACAGTGAGTCCCAAACTCCTTTTCTCTTTACCCCCCAAGAAAACCCTTTTTCAAATAAAATGATAGTATCCCAATTTATAAGGATGAAAGCAAAGGCCCCCGTTTTGGGAGGGGGAGGGAGAGTCTCAGAAGCTTGTCCGCATGTCTCCCACAGGGGCATTGCCCTGACCTAGAGGACTCCTCAGAACTTGGCGTGAAAGCCCATGAAATAGAAGATTAAGTTGTTTTTGTGTCTGAGTGCAAAAGCATTTCTAAGGACGGAAGCATTTCTGGGCCTTCATGGGAACAAACGTGAATTCAGGGATTGATGAACTTGTCCTCTAAAGCGCCAGAGAGTAAATGTTGTCAGTGTTGTGGGCCATATGGTCTGCGTCATAGCTTCTCAGTCCTGCCACTGTGATGCCACAGACCTATGTGATTGTTGAGCGTGGCTGTGCGAGAAGGCTCTGTTTAGGGACACCAAAATCTGAATTTCAAATGATATTCACCTGCAATGAAATTGTAGGGTTTCGATTTTTTTCGGCCTCTTGAAGATGGACAGACAAGTCTTGGATCCTGGGCCACGGAACTGGATTTGGTGTGTGTCCTAGTTCGCTGGGTCCAGCTTTAGTCACTCTATAGATATTTTTGGGGGCGGGGGAAAGAGGAAGTTGTATGTGTCTCGTTGAAGTTCAGATAAAGGCGTTTGTCATTTATTTCAGCTGTTCTGACAACCCCTTTCCCCTGTTCTGAGACTACTGTAGATGTCTGCTTTGTGTTAATTCCTGACACAAATGTCCATGGCTAAGACACAGTTAAATATAGACCTGCATGCTAGGCCATCGACCTAGGTTACAAAGTAGCTCAGCTGCTGGGTATCAAAATGAAAAATCTGTTATTTTCGATTTAGTATTTGCTTTCTTTCCAGTGTCTTCTGTTTCCTTCTTAAGAGACATTTTCCCAAGAATAGATTTAAAACTCAGGCTGGAGAAATGTAGGGTCAGTCTCCCGAGTTTCTCACGTGGTCTGCACCTGTTCCGGTCCCACCCTGAGTGCAGAAGAGTTGGAAAAGTGCAGGAAGAGAAAGCAAAAGACGGTGCACCATGGATCTGCACACACACGTGCAGACAGGCTCTGTGACCCCGTGCACACGTGTGCTAGGACCCATATAGCTGAACAAGACTAATGCTCTTAGAATAGGCAGGCTACCCTGATATTTGATATTCTGCTTTCTTCTTCTTTTTTTTTTTTCATCATTACCCATGCCGACCAATGAAATTGATGTAATGACTCATAAAGGATCAGGAGGGTGCCGGGTTGATGAACATGGCCTTGTGTCTTGGATCGCAACGGATCTGAATCCTCTCTTCATGGCTTTGGGGAACATTTGAGGCTTCTGCGCCAGGACTGACACTTCCATCTGTGAGCATTTTATAAGGACGGCCCTGGTTGTATGGTCTGCAAAAGTGATGGGCTTGACAGCAGGCAGAGAGACCAGCAAGGTGGCAGTTGACATGTCCATCAAGAGTTGACGGCCATTCTAAGCGAGGTGGTGGTTGTGGAGGTGCAGAGGGGGAAAGAGCCAGAAGCTGGGTATGGGGTGGAGAGGAAGGCTGTCAGGATGCAGACTCAATGTCCAAGTGAGTCTCCTTGAGTCTCTATGCCTTACCTATAAAGCCGTAGTGGGGATAGGTACCCATTTCCCGTGTGGTGCGAGGTTTTCAAAGATAGTGGCATAAGGTAGACATTTTCCCCTCGCCTCCCCCAGGCAGAGGTGGGCCCAGATCTCTGCAGCTCAGCCCTGGCAAGACCCTGAGCTCTCTACTGGGACCCAGCTCCTTGCGTCCTTCACCTGTCACGTGGGGACAGGAACACTGCTGCCTAGAGCAGCTGCAAGGATTAAGTGAGAGGAATTAAGAAAGGGCATCTGCAGTGCCCATACTGTGTGCTCCCCGAGTGGCCGGTAGAGAGGAGAGGCAGCACATGGCCTGTCCTTGGCCACCTTTAGATTTTTTTTTTTTTTTTTTTGACAGAGAGAGATCACAAGTAGGCAGAGAGGCAGGCAGAGAGAGAGAGAGAGGAAAGCAGGCTCTCTGCTCAGCAGAGAGCCCGATGCGGAACTCGATCCCAGGACCCCGGGATCATGACCCGAGCCGAAGGCAGCAGCTTAACCCACTGAGCCACCCAGGCGCCCCCCTTGGCCACCTTTAAATGCCAGACCCCTCCCCTTCGAATCATTCCTGTTAACAATGGCTACTTTAAAAAATCGTTTTTATTACTATATATGTATTTCTTTTTTTTGCATCATCTCTGTATTAGTCTTCATGGGCTGTGATAACAAAATACCATTAAACTGTGTGGCTTAAACAACAAGAATTTAATTTCCCACTGTTCTGGAGGCTGGGAAGGCCAAGATCAAGCTGCTGGCATGCTTGGCTCTAGGTGAGGGCTCTCGTCCTGGCTTGCAGATGTCTGCCCTCTTTGTGTCCTCTTATGGAGGACAGAGCATCTGCTCTGGTCTCTTCCTGTTGTAATAAGGACACAAATCTTCTTGTAGGGGACGCACCCTCATGCCCCCATCTAAACCTAATCACCTCCCCAAATCCTGCTCCCCAAATACCATTACACTGGGAGTTAAGTCTTCAACATAGGAATTTTTTTTTTGGCAGGGGGAGACACAAAAATTCAAGCCATAGCACTAATTTCTTGGTTTCCATTTTTATAGAAGAGCAAAATGGAAATTAATACTCAGAAGGTTAGTGAGTCCCCATATTTGCTTTTGTCAAGACCCTATATCGTTGTCACCAAAAGGGCGAATCCCAGTTAGTTTCTCTCTGAGCTGAGGGGCAGGTTTTTTTTTTTTTAAAGATTTTATTTATTTGACAGAGAGAAATCACAAGTAGGCAGAGAGGCAGGCAGAGAGAGAGAGGGGAGAAAGCAGGTTCCCCGCGGAGCAGAGAGCCCGACGCGGGGCTCGATCCCAGAACCCCGGGATCCTGACTCGAGCCGAAGGCAGAGGCTTTAACCCACCGAGCCACCCAAGCGCCCCTGAGGGGCAGGTTTTAAAGACAGGAAGAGGGATTGAAAAGGAGCAGACACCGCAGCAAGGGGAATAGTTCAACCAGCTGATTCGCAGGTTGAAATTGACTTCTTTTTTTTTTTTTAAGATTTTATTTATTTATTTGACAGAGAGAAATCACAAGTAGATGGAGAGGCAGGCAGAGAGAGAGAGAGAGAGAGAGAGAAGCAGGCTCCCTGCTGAGCAGAGAGCCCGATGTGGGCCTCGATCCCAGGACTCTGAGATCATGACCTGAGCCGAAGGCAGCGGCTTAACCCACTGAGCCACCCAGGCACCCCTGAAATTTCCACACAAAAATGTACATCTTATGACTTGTCATCTGTTCGTCCTATCCAGCCACCCCAAGCACAGCTCTAGTCCCATGATGGCAATGATGTTTGGTTGTAGTAGTGTGTGTGTGTGTGTGTGTGTGTGTGTGTGTGAGTAACTGTTATGTTATTTGCTGTTGCGTGTTGGCTAGTGTTGTTATGATAGGACTGTGCCCCCCCCATAGTGATCAGGGCCAGAAGTGTGGGAGTTGGTCAGACTTGCTCAAGATCACATCACAAGTTAGTGACAGAGCTGAGATTGAACCAGAACTGATACTCAAGCCGTGTGTAACTGTCACCTCTTGCTACTTCCTACAACCTCCTGGGTAGTTGAAAAGCACTTGTCTAAACCTTATCTTTGAGGCTGGATAACAGAGCTTCCTGCTTCAGCTTCCCATGTCCTGCCAGCTCTGTCACATTTGATCTTGCCATTTTGTGTCTCAGTTTTAAGTGTTGGGGAAATTTTAGGGGGTAAATTTTTCCTTCTTCTAGGGAAGTGTCAAACGTTCTGCCCCTGTCATTTAATGTTAAATTCTGTAGGATGTTAGGAACAAGCTTATATTCATTGGGGGATTAAAACTAATTATTCAGTGCATTGGCCAGATTTGTCTAAAATAAAGCAAATTAAAATTTAACTTTTGCTTTCTTGAAATACTGTTTGGGCAGAGACTTGTGTAGGAGGAGAGTAAAGAAACATGGCTGATAGAAAACCATTTTTAAAAAAGCAAAAAGTGAAGAAGTTATTTTTCTGAGCCTCCCAAAGACTCGGGATAAGTATTCATTTCTCTTTTGAGGCCCGTATCCCAAGAATATCTCCCCATTTATGAAATGCTATTATTTTTCTAGGCTCAGCTTCTTACAGTGTTTGGAGTTTGGGAATTGCTTTTGTGGAACTATATTCTTCAAGTCAAGTGTGTTTATTTCATCAAAGCTTGGAATATAGGTGCCTGGGCCCAGGGGTGGCCACTTGGCCTCACAACTCCATTTTTAAAAATATTTATTTGAGAGAGAAAGAGAGAGAGAGAGAACACAGCATGCAGGGTGAGGGGAAGGGGCAGAGGGAGAGGGAGAAGCTAACTCCCCACTGAGCAGGGAGCCTGATGCAGGACTCGATCCCAGGACCATGGGACCATGGGATCCAGGACCCAGGATCATGCCGTGAGCTGAAGGCAGACCCTTAACCGATTGGCTACCCAGGTGCCCCAAATGTCTCCCAGTTACAAAATTGGATGTTTCTGTCGCTTCTGTCAGGGCATTGCTGGTTCAGTGCACGCACATCATTCCCAACTACAATTGCGTGTTTAAGGGTTTATCCTCCTCATGTGACTATAAAGCCTGAGAGGGTAAGGACCACGATCGTCTCAGACACGCATGTTCAGTGTCTTGTGTGTAGTCACAAGAGGGACTGATGGGGCGATAAATGTGGAACGTTATGCCTTGTTTGGAATAAGGTATAGATTCGATTAATGCCCGTGGAGTAGCTATGTTCTTTTCTTACTTTTAAGTTGTGTTTATTTACTTAAAAGTTGAGGACTAACAAGATGCAGTGAAAGACGTGAAGTGCATTAAGTATATGGCTCAATGATTTTATGTATCTCTGCACACTCACTATATATATGTATATATATGTATGTACATGCACACACACATACATTCTATGCGACAGCCAGTCAAACTGAGATCTAGAAATTCCTGGCACCCCTAAGGGTAAGGTAGGGAGATATCTGTGTTATATATTCTAGCAGTAAAATTCATTTACTCAGCTTTGATTCTAGAACACTTACCCGTACATAGCATTATGCTACCTTCCAAGGGAAACCTACCAAGAATAAGGTATATTCTGCCCTTCAGGAGCCTCCTTATTTGTTTTGCAAGGCAGGACTCAACACGAAATCATCTGGTAACTGGATGTTTACCAAAATTAGCCCTGTAGACCAATGGTTCTGGATTTTTATGCTTGTATTTATTTTTTTAAATGACAGCATCCATTCTTCAAATTAACACCTCCCCGGAGACCAACATAGACAACAAACAAGCGGAGGGATGTTTGGGTTGAAGCTGGAGTAAGGAGCCCCTCTCTGCCCAGGAATAAGTGCTATGGGGATTCAAAGCGGAGGATTCCTGCCGCCCGAGCAGATAGGGAAGACTCTGGGACTGGGGACTGGAGACGAATGGCATATACCCCAGGCCTGGGAAGCTCAGGACAGCGAGAGGAGGGGAGAGTGGCCCCCCAGCCTGGGAGAGACATGGAGGGAGAAGGAGCTGCTGTCTGGATCGGTGTCATGGAGGGAACCCCTGCGAGGTGGGTCCCGTGGGAGGGTGCCGGGCAGGGGGTAGTGGGGACCGAGGAGCCGCACTAGCCCCGGGGGTGACACAGAGTGAGGGTGACACAGAGTTATCCCAGCCAGCATTACAGCAGATCTCCTCATGCATTTCGTTTCACTTTTACTCCAGACAGAGAGGTCGGCTCTTTTGAGAGCCAGATCAGCCCGAGAGAGTAATTTCAGGGGAGGGAAGGTACGTGAGTTCCGCCTGTGGGGTGCTCCAGGGTCCGGGCAGCGAATCAATGACACCACGTGACACCGTTTCCTGGAGCCATCTGAAGACCTTCAGCCCTGAGCCCAGGTCTTGGACTTCAAAGGGGGGGGGTTTGCAAATAATGTGCGCAGAGACTAAAGCGAAAGGCACGAAGGTGCATTTATATTTCCAGCCTTCTAAGGACACATTGGCGGTGTGAGCTCTCCCAATGCTAGATGGAAAGTCCACTAGGAGGCTCAGATGCCCTGTGTCTGTTTAGACCAAGGCGGAGTGAGCTAGTGTTTACCTGTGGGTGTGGCCTGTGTTCCTGCAGGTGAGTAGCTGGTCATTAAGTGTTAAATGACAGTTTACCAGAGGGATCCCACTCCCTGAATTGGGCTTTGCAGCAACTTCTGCATGTCAGCAAAGGTGAGCGAGCCCACACTGATGAAAATGATGCTCTATCTGGTTCTAGAAGAGGCTCAGAATTGAAGGGATTCAACTTTAGAAAGTAGTTGTGAAAAATAATTCTTGTGGTTGTAGATGGCAAAATTGATTATGTTTCCATTTGCAATTTTTTAATTCCTAAATTCAATATTTTTGTGATTTAGTTCTACAAATGCAACAAATATGTGACAGACATGGATTGAGTGTCAAGTGTATACCAGGTGTGGTCCCGTGAGGTCAAGACATAGTGGTGAACAGAATTGCCAAAGTTCTTGCTTTCATGGAACTTGTATTATTGTGTAATAATTCTAATGTTTTTCTATAGTCTCATTAACAAGGTGAAATAAGGGCTTAAGAAAGCATAAGTGGGTGGCTCAGTCATTAAGTGTCTGCCTTCGGCTCTGGTCATGATCCCAGGGTCCTGGGATCGAGCCCCACATTGGGCTCCCTACTTAGCGGGAATCCTGCTTCTCCCTCTCCCACTCCCCTGGCTTGTGTTCCCTCTCTCGCTGTCTCTCTGCCAAATAAATAAATAAAATCTTTAAAAAAAAAAAGAAAACATAAGCAACTCATTTGGCTGAAGTCTCAGTGGATTTTCAAGTATGTAAAATTTGGGGAAGATAAAGATATTGTGAGAAAAAGTAGGTATAAAGGTGAATTCCAATTCAACAGGTTAATACTCTTTTGCTGTCCGTATGTTAGTAGCATTGTACAACTTTCTCTCTGTCTCCGTCTCAGTATTTCAGAATTCTTCCACGATTACTAACAGATATTTTTAAATACCTCATTTCATGTGGAAAATAAATAGAATTTGACAGCCAATAACCATAGCCAAGGATATACATGGACAAAGTATTCAAATATCAGTGATGTCAAAGTGTGTCGTCCATAGACCAGGAAGGTTTTGAGTGATTTTCACAATAAAAAAAAAAAATCTGAAAAATGTATGTGAAACTTTAGCCATTTCTTTTATGTTTAGCTGTTAGAGTAAAGATGTATATTAAATTACTAAATGTTTAGTGACACACAGACGCATAGGACATTAATGTGATCCAGGGGCTAAAACACTCTCACTTTTTATGATTTCTTGAGGATAGTGAGGGAGCAGAGCACATAAGCAAATGAGAGGAAAGGCATTTCGTGAGAATTGTCTACCTGAAAACCAAATAAAGTAAACGTGTTAAAATAATCAGCACATGTGCTTCTCTCTTATTTATAAAAAAGCAATCGGTTCTTAGAGAGGGTTATTAAAAAAAAAATGCAACCCGAACTTGTAATCCTTTCCTTAAATAGAAAAACACTAGTATTAAAAAGAAGATGATTAACTACCCAATGTTTTATTTGGAGTTTCACTTCAAACCCAAGTATTCTTGGTGGTTTCTAAACTTGGTGCTAAGGAATTTTTCTGTTCCAAATTAAAAAATACCATAATTTGTCAGTTATTTTAACACTTCTTAAATTTATATTTTAGGGAGAATTTAGAGAATAACAATGCAAATAAACTAAGAACTATGTGTGACATTAGCAGAAGAAAAGTAATTTTCCTAAAGGTCCCTTACCTAATATACATCTGTCATTTTTTAAATTCAAAATTGGAGATCACTGAATGTACTAGCTTGAGTGCTTAGAAATGTTCTGTTTTGTTTTGTTTTAGAAAAAAAAAATCCCCCTCAAACCAAAAAAATCCTAGATTTTCTTGTTTGAAGTTTCATTACTATAAGGCTAATAGCATGAGAGAAATTTTCAAAAAGGAAAAAAATCCATCCATTATTTCATAATCCATTCATTCCACATTTCTCATACGACAGTGTGTTTTCTCGTAATTGTAATGAAAGTTGACTCATAGTTCTATGCATTTGTTCTTCCTCAGTTAATATATATCAACATTATTAATATATTTATATGTTATATGAAAATACATATTATAGATATAAAATAAATATATGTTGTGCGGGGCACCTGGGCAGCTCAGTTGGCTGAGCGAGCTGCTGGTTTTTTTGGCTCAGGTTGTGGTCTCGGAGTTCTGGGGTTAGGTCCCATGTCAGGCTCCCCACTCAGTGGGGAGTCTGCTTGTCCCTCTGCCCCTCCCTCTGCTTATGCTCACATTGTCTCTCAAATAAATTAATAAAATCTTTAAATAAAAAAATAAATATATGTTGATACATGGCAGTGTATGTCTATATGTACATAGGTACATAGGTATATAAAGTCATATTGTCATTATCAGTTTTACATAGTATAGGCATGACATTTTTGAGAAAAAATTGTTGTTTAATTTCATCCATACCCAGTTCCAATTTCTTTCTTTTTTTCATTATAAGATTTTATTTGTTTTTTTGAGAGAGAGACAGACAGAGAGAACACAGAGGAGCAGAGGGAGAAGCAGCCTCCCTTTTGAGCAGGGAGCCCTTTGTGGGGCTCGATCTCAGGACCTGTGGGGCTGGTATCATGACCTGAGCCGAAGGCCGACGTGTAACTGACTGAGCCTTCCAGGCACCCCCAGTTCCAATTTCTTCTCTAAAAAGTCTAATACATTTTTTTTTTTATAAAAACAAAACCAGTATGCAATTTGGTGACTTTGTATTTGTTGAGTGTTCTGGAATATCAGTCACGAGTAGTTATTAGGGTAGTGGTCATTGTTTTTTTTTCTCTTCTTCCCCTCTGAACCTGTCCTGGGGAGTTCCCATGGTCCAGTTGAACATTTTGATGCTGAAAAATGTCTTCAGGAAACCAACAGTGGATTTCTTAGAAAAACAAACCTATGAACTCATTTCTCTCTGTAGGTTGCCTGACATTTGTAGGTGAGTGAAACCGAGGTGAACAATTGCTTTATTTTACTCTAAAATCAGCAGTTTTACTCATTTAATCTTCTTGTATTTAAAGTCTTTTTTTTTTTTTAAATAAAACTGAGTAACTTTCACTGTACCTAATGCAGTTCGTCTTTCTTCTCTCACTTTGGTTTGACAACTTGATTATTGAATTGTGAAAAATAATCCTGGGTTCAGAAAATTTTTACTGTGAGGGATACCAAAAAAAAAAAAGTCATGTTAAATAAGTAAAATAAGTTGTTGCTTGTGTTAAAAGTCAAGGTGAGTCGTTTAACTGCATCTATTAAAAAACAATTCTTGTGTTGATTACCTCTGGTAGAGATTATGGATTGGATGCTAAAATCATTAATAAAAATATCTCTAAATTATTTTAAATTATTCAGCTTCATCTCACCACAGAGTTAGCAAGCTCGTTCATTCCACAAAAATTTATTGGGCACCTCACCTACTATGTGTTGAGTAAAAATTTTATTAGACATAAATGTGACTGAAATGTGGACTCTGACCCCGGGCTAAAATGTTAACTTCACAGATAAAGTTCATCTGTAAAATAAACTTTACACATTACCAATAACATCATTAAATTCTCACAAGAATCTCATAAAGCAGATGTTGTTTCATTTATTTTAACGATGAAACGGAAACACAGAAAACATAGTAGTCTCCCCAAGGCTGTCGCTAATGAAGTTCCTTAGATTACCAATCAGGTGACCTTCGTAAGCTACTGAGAAGACTGACAATCTAAAAAGAACACTAAGACCATTGCGGCTAAATACAAAATAGAAAATAATGCTTACCATTAGGGAAGTACCGCAGAAGTGGTGAGGGGTCCAGAAGAGGGAGAGATGGCTTCCGGGCAGGGGATGGACGAAGGATTACCACGGGAACCCGGCTAGATGGGCTTTACTGGGGAAGGTCTTTCCGTCCAGCCCTGGGAAAGCTTCAGTGAAGTTTAAGCCAGGGAGGGCATGAACATGGGAGGACTGGAAATAGGAGTAGTCAGCAGTTCCATTTGTCTGGGGTACAGAATGTGCCTCATGGAGTTTTTAGAGATCCAGCCAGAAACAATGGAAAAGAGACACATATTCCAAGTCTTTGATGGCAGATCAAGAAGTTTGAACTTTGTGTCCTAGGAAGTGAAGACCATTTAGGGTCTTCAAGCAGAGGTGTGATTAATCTAGGAGGAGTTTCAAACATAAGACTTGGAAACTCAAATGCCTATAAATACCAGGCAGGTAACAAGTGAAGTGGAAAGGATGTGGAAAGGAGAGGATGTCTTCTCTTGGGGATCGTTGTCATCATTGCTTTAGGAACCCGTCCTCTTACCCTAATGCAGATGTATTGTTGTCTTATGCATACGTGCTTTATTGTCACAAATTACATCTTTATACCACGTGTGCTTCTCGATATAGTTTATAATTATTGTTTTATGTAGTTGTTTTTTCACATCATATACCCAAAAAGGAAATAAGTAAGTACACGTTAATATTGGCTTTTTTTTTTTTAAAGATTTTACTTATTTATTTGACAGAGAGATCACAAGTAGGCAGAGAGGCAGGCAGAAAGAGTGTGGGGGAGGGAATCAGGCTCCCCACTGAGCAGAGAGGCCGATGTGGGGCTTGATCCCAGGACCCCGAGATTGTGACCTGAGCTGAAGGCAGAGGCTTAACCCACTGAGCCACCCAGATGCCTCAATGCTGACTTTTATATTTACCCATGTAGTTACCTTTGCTAGTGTTTTTATTTCTTCATGCAGATCCGGTTACTGTAGTCTCCTTTCATTTCAGCATGAGACATTCTGTAGCATTTCTTGTAGGGTAGTTTACCAGCAACAGGCTATCCCAGTTTTTGTTATTTTGTCAGTTTTGAAGGGTAGTTTTGCTGAATATAGAATTCTTAGTCGGAAAAAAAAAAAAGAATTCTTAGTCGGTAGTATCTTTTATAGCACCTAGATGTCAACCCATCACCTTCTGGTTTCTGTGGGTTCTAACAAGAAACTGGCTGTTAATCTTAGAATGGGCCCTTTGTGTGTGATAAGCCTTTCTCTCTTTCTACTTTTGAGATTCTCTGTGCTTTTCAGTCCTTTGGTTACAGTGTGTCTCAATGTGGTCCTGAGTTTATCGTTCTTGGACTCCCTGGAGCTACGTGAGTACGTATATTAATGTTACGGTCTTCATTTCCCCACATGTTCTATCTACCTCTTTTCCTCCTTTCTAAACTGGCTCACCTATTATGCACATGTTGGTATGCTTGTGGTGTTCTTTGAATTTCTTAGGCTCTGTTTATTTTTCTGCATTCTCTTTTATGTGCTGCTATGATTAGGTAACTTCAATTCATTTACCTTTAAGTTCACTAGTTCTTTCTTCTGTTTGCTCACATCTGTTGTTGAGCTCCTCAGTTTCAATGGTTAGACTTCTCAACTCCAGAATTTCAGTTGCTCTCTCCTTCTGTCTCCTTATTCCTCCCTCCCCTGCTTCGTGTGTGTGTGTGTGTATGATAATATGTCTCTGTTTATCGATATTTTATACTTGGTGAGACACTCTTTTCTTGATTTCCTTCAGTTCTTTGTATAAGGTTTCTTTAGATTTTTGAGCATATTTAGAATAACTAATTTAAATTCTGTCTAGTAAGTTCAATATCCGGACTTCCTCAGAGACAGTTTCTATTAATTTCTTTTTTTTCCTCATATATGGGCCCATACTTTCTTGTATCTTTGCATGCCTTATAATTATTTGTTAAAAACTGGATGTTTTGAATACTGTAATGTGGCTACTTTGGAAACCAGATTTCTCCTTCACAAGTGGTTCTTGCCTTTGGTGGCTTAGTGACTTCTCTGCAC
Source organism: Neogale vison (assembly GCF_020171115.1). Lineage (NCBI taxonomy): Eukaryota > Metazoa > Chordata > Mammalia > Carnivora > Mustelidae > Neogale > Neogale vison. The sequence continues at coordinate 198,013,591 of NC_058101.1, read as the reverse complement.
TAATTTTTGTGAGGTTTGTATTATTTGTCAGATAAGGTCACTGAAGTCTTAGCTTAGTGATCAGCTAACAATTTGACAGAGATTTCCTTAAACATCTCAAGCAGACAGAAATAGTAGTAATAGTAATAATAACAATAAGAAGAAGTAGGAGGAGGAGGAGATGGAGAAGAAGAAGAAGAAATAAATTTTTAAAAAGAAAAAAACCACAGAGTAGGCTGTGTACTGGGGCCTGCCTTCACCACTCAGCAGTTTACGACTCTGCCTTAGCCTTCACTTGCTGCTTGCTCATGGCCTAAAAGTCAGGTGGAAGTGAGAGATAGGGGCCTTCTCTGGTCTTTACTGAGCATACCCTGCCTTGGACATGTGTAGGAACTATTAAATTCCCAGCAATATGTGAGAGTTTTCAAAGTCTTTATTTCCCAAAGTGTCTCATTCCCAGCCTTTTCTTCCAGGCTTTTTGGTACATCTGTTATTTGTTCCAAAGAGTATCCCTTACCCCTCGTGGCAGCAGAAAATTCATTTGCCTTTAACAGGTTTGATTAATGCATCTTGGGTACTCACGTCTTCACTCAGGGAGAGCTCTGAATTAGGGGAAATAAAGATAAACCCTTTGCACCAGTCCTTCAGGGAGCCACCAGACAGATCCAGAAACAAATAACCATAATTATTTGGAAAGAAGGTCTGCGCTACTCCTTCTGGCACCAGGAACCCACACCAGGCAAGTTGGTTGCGCCTTCAAGACCACCACTGAGCTAGGTTGAGGGCATGGGGTTAGGGTAAGTTAAAATGCCACAAATCTCTGCTACGGATACTTAGACACCATTTTCTTGGTTTTATGTTCACCTGGTTACTGTAAACATTTAATTAGTTTCCAGATTTTGGGTGAAGTTGACTCTGACAGTTTTTATCAGCTGTTCATGGAGGGTCTAGCCCGTATTCCCCACTCCACTGTTTCCGGTGATGTCACTCACGTACCATAGGAGTATTGTACACCTCAAAGAAAACATATATATGTGCTAAGTACAAAATGCCTCCTGACTCTGCTACCTTTGGCATAGAACAAATTGGGGAGGGGAGTGATTGAATGAGAAGAAAGGAGAAGGAAATGGGGAGATATTGACCACCCCGGCCCCAGGGTACCAAAACTCAGCACAGCCCTCCTGGCAAGTTACACAGTTCATGTGTCTGTTCTATTAGCGGAAAGGTGTTTGGTCACCCGTCACAGAAAACCTGGTTAACGCTAGTTCAGACAGATAGGAATTTATTTGACTCACATAACAAGAAACCTGGGATGGACAGGGAAGAGCTAGAGAAGTAGACCAATGATGCTGTCAAGAATGCAGGCCCCATCTGTCTTTCTCTTCTAGCATCATTAAAATATCATCTCTTACATATTCTGTTGTTGCCTTTTAATCTCAAGGTGGCTGCTGTAGCTCTAGATAGCTCCTGTGTGTTCAAGGCAGAGGACTGGTACAAGGCCTTTTCTTGATGACTTCTAAAAAATATTGGGACAGAAATCCTTTTCAGAAAACTTCTTATATTGCATTAGCCAAGAATAGGTTGCCTGCCCTCTCCCGTCAGTCACTGGACAAAAGGAATGAGATTTACCACAACCCTTTCCTTAGGGCCCAAGCAAGGTCTGTCTGTCAAGAGGTCAATGGATCAAGGTCAAGTAAGCCAGGAAGAAAGAAGGAGGCTAGGTATTCAGTTGGCAATGGAAGTGGTGGTCATAGGCGGAAACTAGGAGAGTTGGCTGTTGAGGCTGGGAGGTGGCAGCTGGCTGGCTGCTTTGTTCTAGACATGCCCAGATGGGAGCAAGCTGTCATAGTTATGGGGGAAGGAAGGTTAGGAATGAGGATCGGAAACACAAAATGTCCAGACAGCCATATAACAGGGGTAAAACCAGAAGTGTCGATTCAGAGCCCAAATAAGCCAAAGCCTGTGGTGTGTCCAAAGCTGGAACAGGATCCCAGAGCCCATGTCAGGGCCCAGACGGAGCACATAGGGTTCTACGGAGCACCTGGTTTCTGGCTCTGGTCTTGGCTTGGTGAGAGTTCACACTGCATTGAGAGCTGGCAAGCAGTTTCTGACAGGTTTGGCGATCTCTAGGCCTTCCGACAGCTAGTTAGCTCTGGGTAGGAACACGGTGTGGCAGGGGCTAGCAGATTCCCAGTATTGAACTAGAGACGGAAGAAAGGTTTGTCAGGGCCAAGATGGGAAACTGGCAGGAGTCCCAGACCCAGGAGGAGCCTGATGTTCTGGGCAGTCACCGAAATAGGAGCTTGGGAACAAGGCCTAGAGGTGAAGCCCTGTTATTTGAGGTTTGGAGACGGGCTGGGATCAGGGAACTGGAAGCTGTTTGATTAAAACTGGGACTTTTGAGAGGGACCTTCGGTCTGTGCTACCTGCTGTCAGATTCCAGGGTGGAAATGGCTCAGGTTAAACTAAAGGTCCCTGCCTTGGGGTGGGATTGGTCGTGGGAATGGAGAGTAGGCCAAGCCTGCTGCCTGTAGGGGTTAGCGGGTCCCACCTGGGATGTCAGAGAAGATGTAGCTTCATAGGAGAGAGACACAAGAATTTTGGAGGTAGCATTGATAGGATTTTGCAAGAGGAAGATGGTGCTGGTGCTGGCGCTGGACAGTCGGGGGCTGGGCTTTTCAAAAATATGGAATGTGGAGGTAGCCACACTTTTTGAAGCTAAAGCCCCTTGAGCCTGAGCCATACATGGGACACCTAGGTGGCAAAGTCCTTATTGGCCATGGGAGACTAGAACTTGGGAGAGAGAGTAAAGTCAGGGCTGGAGTCATCCATATCAAGATAATGATGGGATAGGATTGGATCGGGAGGAGGCAAGGAGAAGCCCTTCCGGTGGTATTTGTTTCCTATTCGTTTTACTGCCCCATGAATTTTATTTCCAGATCCCTCTGATTTCTGATGGATTTTCTTTCCCAGTGTTTTCAGTTATACCCAATTTCCCCAAATATCTGCATTTCCTTATGCTGAAAGCTTTATTCAGAATCTTCAAGGAACCCCCCCAAAAAATGGAGAGTGTCATCTTTTCCAACCCCCAGATGAAGATTTTTGTTGATTACTCTTTATGATTTCTAATTATAATAATTGTTATTTATGGATCATCCCCAAGATTCTGTAACGAGATTTCTTTTAAAAATGTCCAAAGGAGAATATGTTGCAACATTCTCCTTCATGCTTTAATCAGGCGGCAAATGGGAGAAAGGAAGACGCTGCCTTGTGTCACACCCACATTGAAATTATTCTAGATGGGATGATCTGACCACACCTGATAGCCGGGGAGGAATTGTCCTTTAAGGCGTGGAGGATTCTTCTGTGTAAGTTCAAGGTGGATTTTTGAGGATTTCTATTAATAAAGAAAAAGAAAAATACTTAAACCTGGCTAATAAAATAAGTTGACGGAAGAGTGCCTTCGTGTAAGTAACAGGTGGGACAAAGGTGTCAATGCTTAGCAGTCGGAAGGGCTAAGTAATTGCTTGAACCTGTGATTTCGGGGGTAGAGTGTTAGCTAGTTTCTCAGACACACATGGTAAAGAACTTTCCAGAACTGCAGTCAAAAGCTACAGAGAGGGTAACCGAGTGTTGATGCAAGCAGGCCCGTGTTGAGTGGGGAAGGCAGTGTCAGGGATGGTTACACGCTGGGGACTGTTCTGGGCAGCATGGGACTTTGTCACCTGGGTTCTAGACCTCGGTCAGGACCCCCTGTTCCCATGCTTCAGGGTGCAAGGAAATGAAAGGAAGGCACTTCCTCCTCGTCCTGACCTCTGAGCTGAAGCACTGTTTTGTGATATAAAATGCAGGAGGTTCGAGGGTCTGGAAATGTCCAAATGAGATTGTCTTAGTTATTACGCTTTACTGGTTGCTTTTGGAGTCTAGGTGACAGTGTTCGGAGACTCTGTTGAGTGGTTTCAGGGCCCAACCCCACAGGGACTTAATGACTTCAGTGTGGGCTTTTAATCTCCTGCCCAAGTGCTATCTCACTTGCCCAGACAAGCCCTTCCCCATGGCAGGAGAGTGTGGGAAAATCAACGCTGTCGGAGCCACCGGGGAAGGAAAGGCACGTCTGAAGGTAGAAATGAATTGCATTGGTATTTATTTTAATGCGGTCTGGAAACTTTAAACCTCTGTGCGGCTTCGGGAGGACGCAGCACCCTTCCATGGGGAGGGGAAAGAGAATAAGGAGATTGAAAAATATACAGAGCACGGCTATCTTTAATGTTTGAGTTAGCTATCGGGAAGCCTGAAACGCTGAACGTAATAAAATGTTGACAGCAGTTTCACTTAACATGCGGTAACCCTGGAAGGGAACGACGTCTCCGGCACCGGAGGAAATCAGGAGAATGAAGCCGCAGTCGTCAGGACTGGAAGGAAGCCGCAGATGATTACCATCTGTACATTTAACAGACCGCTCGCAAAACCAGAGACCAGGACGCACGCTGGAGAGTAAGTATATTGAACTCTGGGGCATGATGCTAGACGCAAGAAACTCAGGAACTGGTCTGAATTTTTAACTACAATACTCCATAAAACCTGACAGGTTTTTTGTTTTGTTTTGTTTTCTGACAGGTTTTTTTATTTTGGTCTGGTGACAGTGATCCTAATACTTCATTTGTCCCAAATCTGGACCCTCAGGAGGCTTATTTGTGTTTCACGTGGTGGGGGAATACTCCATTGCTACAAACTTTTACCCCACCGGGCCCTCATACTTTCATGATTTCTCCGTAAATGTAGAATTATTTGTCAATTGCTCTCCACGTTCAGATGGTTCTCATAAATGCGTTTTTGCGTTCTTCCAGACACTTGTGGAAAGGTCATCATGAAACACATTTAAGTGTTTGGGAGAATGAATTGGTTCATCGCTGTCATAGATCACTTAGATTGGACTTTGCTATTTGTTATCCAAAGGAAGGTACCTTCAGATGAGTCTGCGGGAAATATCTTTAGATTAGTGTCCTTTGCCCCCTGTTTGACTGACTTTGCAATCTGAGCCAACAGCAAGATTCCCTAACAGCTGAGACCTACGTAGAGACCAGACATACCCCATAGAAGCTTTAGATGGTGCATGTACACATGCGTGTGGTTTAATCTGGATTTCTATGTGTTCTGAGAGCTTCGACTGAAATTTACAATCTCCAACCCTTGAAAAAATTCATAGGAGATTCATAGGGTTTATAGGAGGCCAGGAGGGGTCGGGAAAGGGAGAGTTGACTTTGTTCTTTTTTATACAAAGTGAACATATGTTTTAAAATAATAAGCCGTGCACAAGAGAGGCCCGCTTTTCTAAAATGTTTACATAGAAAGTTAAAAACTATGTAAATGGAACCATTAGGTAAATTATTTGACATCTCATTGGGAAATGGAAGCTTGCTTATAAACAGGTTTGATAGAGAGCCCTGGAAATAAATTTAATGGGATAATTTTAACTTGAAAATAGCAATTAATGACAGATTGCGGAAGTCAGCCAGTGAATCGTAACTTAGCGGTTTTCTGTCCAACGCATATGGAAGATTGTTTATAAACAGGGAGTATTTTTTAATGTGCGTACGAATTTAGTATAATACTTGGCAACTCTTGGCTAGTTTGGCAACACTGAAATCTCAGATCTTTGAGACTCCACTGAGTCTCCTGGATAGGAAATGTGCCGTGGATAGATTTGTTGTTTCCCAACAAGCCCTGAAACCTTAGTGTTTAGCAAGAAACTCTTCATCCTGATTTTTTTTTTTTCCTTTGGTGATTAATCTAAAACCCATAGAACAATTCAATACAGAACATTTGGCCAAGTTAAAATGAGAGGAGGTGGAAATAACAGAATTAATTCCCACACCTGTTGTACACTAGGTGAGCAAGAAGTTGAATCATACACATTAGTTTCAAGTGCTTAATTCGGAAAACTCCTCATCCCAAGTGTTCACTTTGCAATTACAGTGTACGTTCGAGTTCGTCCTCCTGCAGGGCGCTCTCAGGTTGGTGCAGACTGTTCCAGTTCTTTAATTAATGATGCACATTCTTAGTCTATAGACGTGGCTTGGGGGAGTCGTTGAGCATATGTGAAAGGGGCCATAAGGCTGAACTCTGGGGTCCTATTTGATAAATTGTTGCTTCACTATATTAAATGGACCCCAGCGTCCCGAAAATGTTCATGTAATTTCCACATGTTCACTTTTTCTTGTTGGAAAATGTAACTTATAGCAAGAGTAGCTTGGAGAGAGCCAAGCTCATTATTGAAGAAAAAAACCAACGTTCATATGTTTAGCATCCATTTTGAAAATATCTCCATGTGGGAAAATCTTTGGTCAAGTTTATTATGGGTATGTTTATCGTACACTTTTTTCTGTGTATGTAAGCATCTTCGAGCTTAAGGAAATAAAAGTGCTTAAATGGGCAGAGTTGATTTCTCTGATTGCAAAATACATGCGAGCAAGCCCCGAGGTTTTATTCAGCAGAAGCTGTGGTTGGAATGACCTAGGGAGGCATGTTGATGGTTTGTGCAGAAGCGTGTGAGTGGGGGGCAAGGGTGAGCTCTTTGCCTCCATCCTGCCTTCTTTTTGAAGAGACACTTGGCGTTTAGCCACCTTGTGGTGCCAGCTCCGTAGGAATCTTGAGTTCATCCCAGGGACGGCGGGAGCGCCCTGCTCACAGCTGTTCCCATGTGGGTCCGGAGCAGGACAAGCTTAGCGGAGGCTGGCAGCTGCCTGGGCAGGTCCCTTCTGAGTCAGCTTCCGGGTGTCGGGCTTCCTTCCTGGCCTTGCTGGGAGCTCCCTGACCCCCTTCTGGAAAATCTTGCTGCAGAGGGGTACCTCTTATCGAACTGTGGGGCGCGTGCATGCTGGGTTCCCCAGCCGGCACACAGGATCTGCCTGCAGACACCTTGGCCTTGACCGGGGCTTCCACTGCTCTGAGCCACCTGTCCTCCCCCGCTGACTCGCAGCTAATAGTAGCACGGGTCGGCTAATTGAGCCGGCAAGGCTGGTGGAGGATGATAATTCCCTTGCTTGGGTATAATAGGGTGTGTTGCTGTTAGAGAAAGAGGGAAGGGAGATGTCAAGGTGCGACTTTAAGAATAGCCTCTTTTTTTTTTTTTTTTTTTTGCAGTAGTGTCTCTTTAAAAGTTAGTACCTGTGTGTTTATGTCTGTGGCTGTATTCTCTTTGGCCCCGATCCCACGGGACGCAAGCCATCCACTACCAAATCTCATCGAGAAATTTACTCCGGAAAGTCCCTGCGGTCTTTCTGCCATCTGAATGAGGGGAGAGGACATAAGCAGCAGCAGCGAAGGATCCGAGTGTGTAATTAGAGCTAAATTGCGTCGTGTGGGCTGGGGGTGCCGCAGGCCGTCAGAGCACAGGGAGATCACACAGGTTTCCCTCTTCCTTCTGCCTCCTATGGCTGCCTGTGCAGGTTCCCTTTTTGGATCCTGTACAAGTCTGCCCTGACTCAGCTTCTCCGTGTGCTGCGTTACGGCACCTCCTCACTCCACAGCTGGGGAGTATTCTGCCTTTATTCATGGTATTTCCTTCCTGACAGCATTCTCTCTCGAATCACTAGAAATCTTGTCATTGGTGACCTTTCCCATCCTGTCCCCTCGGACTGTCACTACCGTGGGCCCTTGTTGGTTTCCTTTTCTGCTTTGCAGCTTCCATCGAGGGACTTCAGGGAAGTTGCATTGTCCTTGTCCTGCGTTTGACCTGCCTGTTTTGTGGACGGTACTGTCCCGCCTACGCTTGTGTATTTCCCAACAGTCTGTCCATCCTGCTTCTCCTCCTCTCTCTCCGACGTTTCATCCACTCCCCCTGCTTCAGCAGTCACCACGGAGGATTCAGCAATCCGCGACGCTCCCTGGGCACCTGCTCTGCCCCAGGCATCGACCTAGGCATCAAAAGGACCTGATGCGTCAGCTGGGCCCTGTCTCCCAGAGTCCAGGGTCTAGTGAGGAAGGGAGACCAGCAGATGGCTCATCTGGGCACATCCCGAGGGCCTCCCCACTGAACGAGTCTGGCTCCTGTGGGCACTGTGGAGGGGCGCCTAGTCTGGCTTGGGGTGGGGCGTGACTCCTGAATCTACAGCCATCTTACACTCCCCCCCCGCCCCCCCATCTTGAACTTCAGTCCCTCTTGGATGACCTCTCACTGCTCCAAGCAGACCTGTCAAGGAGAAATGATCTTTTCCTCCAAACTCACTGCCCTCAGTGCGGCCCCACTCCTGGCAGCATAGCCAGCGTTTCCCCGACGGGGGCTGAAAACCTGGGACTCTCACTGGATTTCTCATTGCCCTGAAATTCATCACCCAGGCAGGGGCCCACCTCTGTCAGCACTTCCTCTGTAATTGCTCTCAGCTCTGCTTCCTTCCCAATTCCCATGGCCACCGCCTGGGGCCGAATCCTCGCCACCTCCTTCCTGCGCTGTTTAATATTTATAAACGGGTTATTTACTTATTCGGAGGAGATTTACAAAAATTACCCAAGTGGTTCATGTTCATGGGAGAAAAAAATTTAGAAAATACAGATAAGCAAAGGGAGAGAAGGCAAGAGAGAAGGATGGGAAGAAGGAAGGGAAAAGTCACCTGTTTCACCACGCAGGTAACATCCCCGTTAACTCTCTGAGGTTTTCCTTCCTACTTATTTAAATATCCTCATTTATAAAAATGAGAAAAATATCTTACAAAATGCGAGTCTATCACCTATATGGTTTTGTAGACTACTTTTTGTATTTCACCAATATGATTGCTTTTCCACATCTATAAATATAATTATTTGTCATAATTTTTCATGGCTGCATAATTATAGGATATAATTTGTACTTTAATCTCTATGCCATTTCAATGTGATGTAATGAGTACTGGATGTTATATAAGACCGATGTATCACAGACCTGTACCTCTGAAACCAATAATACATTATATGTTAATTAATTGAATTAAAATAAAAAATAATAGATTTTAAAAAATAAAAAAAATAATCTCTGTGCTATTTCAGTGTATTTATACACTACTGCTAGGTATCCTTCTTAAAACTTTTTTCATTTTGGCTCTTCTTCCGTGGAAAAAACATCAGTGGGTTCCTATTGCCTACACACACACACACACACACACACGCACACACACCCTTCTCTTTATATAGGAAGGTTTTTCTGATTTTCTCTTCAGGATTCCTTCCCTCATGAGGAAAGAGATTATTTAGATCGTATTTTGGTGATTATCGAACATTCGTACCGTATATAGTACATCTTTCAGGGATGTGGGGTTCGGGATCATGGGGGTCGGTTCTTGGGATGTCCACAGTGCCTGCCTCGCTCAGCACCTTGCTCGTCCTTTGTCCATTCTCTCTCTTTTCCTCCTTTGCCGTTCGGGCATCCTGGAGCTACAGATGTGACCAAGGCCCCCCTGAGCTCTTGACTCCTGCCAAGCGAGAGCGGGAGGCAGCTGTGTCAACAGGCTGTTACAATAGGGCAGGATCACGGGGCTGTGGGAGCTGACGGCTCTGAACGGGGTGACCTCAGTACGACAGGCACTTACTGAGTCAAGTTGGTGGTGATCAAAGAGGATGAGGGTGGCCAGGACCCACAGGGATGTGGGATGCGGGAGGTGCGCTGGACCAGCCAGATCTGGAAGTCCCCCAAATGAGATGCAGCGGTAAGCCCTTGGAAGGAAAGTGGGGAGCTGGGTGGTGGGTGTTGGTGTGGCTGTGACAAGAAAGAGATGGCCGGTTCAGGGGATGGAAAGCCTTTATGGGGAAGTCTTCAGTCCACCGGGCAGACACTATTGACTATGAAACTCATAAAGGCAGCGTGGTTCTTGCTCTTTAGCAGTTCACAACCAAAACCAAGATAGGTTTCTGTGTTTTTATGAATACTGATATTGCAGGTCAAATCCTGAAACCCAGAGGTTGCTGGGTCATCCAGATTATTTTATTAAACTGACCGGATTCTTTTTTGTCTAGTATACCAAAAGACTGGAATAGCTTTTAGATACCTAGGACATTCTTTTCATTGCCTCAATATTCCTTCATGTCTGTGGGGAATCCTTTATGTGAGTGTGTGTGTGTGTGTTTATGTATTTGTCAGACTATCAAAGCTAGGTGAAGATACGTATAGCTCTCTAGGGAAGGGAGGCATTCAAAGGTCCTTCGTAATTTCACAGTCAAATGTCTGTGCGCCTTTAAATCACATCCCTTTCACTGGTGTGTTTACCTACTTGTACTTAGCTCGTTGTGAATTTCTAAGTCAAAGAGAATCACTTGCTCTAACTTCTGGAGGAGACAAGGAATTATTCGAGCTTCACAAATAGGATCATAGTGTTTTAAACTGGGCGGGACTTTCCGTTTGGTCTGGCCCCCTCCCTCCCGTTGCTGAAAAGGAATCTGAGGCCCTTCAAGGTAAAGCAATTTGCCTAAAGTGACACAGCTAATTAGCAGCTCAGCCCAAACCAGAATCCAGTCTCCTGACTTCCAGTCCCGTGACCTTTCCATTACAAAGACAAAAAAAAAGAAGGAAAAAAAAAAAAAGGAAAAGCAAAAGCAAAAAATAATTAAAGAATTGAACTGACTTGCTTTCGTGCTCCTACGTCTTTATAGAGTGTGAAAAATCCTGAGGTACTTTAAATGAAACATTTAAAAATGTATCCAGACTTGTAAAGAAGATCAGGACTATTTGTGATATGCTAATTAGAAAGTATCTCATTATGCAAGGAACGGGAAATTTGGCAGAAGGATGGGATTGAGAGCAACATAAGAAATCCTCAACGATCGGACAAACGAGTGTTCTTTTTATTTATTTGATAATGTGTGGTTGCCCTCAAATTTCTGAAGGGGTCTGACACCTTTGTAACAAACCCCACAGAACCTGGGGGAATCCGTCCGACACATGGAAGGAAAAGCAAACAGTTTCATTTCCATCTGAGTTTCCTCTGGTGTAAGTCAGGGCCTTTCCTGGAGCGCTTCTCTGCCAAGCTCCTTCCTGTAGAAACTTGTCAGTGCCTCCATCCGTCGTTTGCACAAGGATTATATTTTGGCAGCGATGCTAATCACTCCAAGGTGACCCTCTAGTTGGAGAAACAAATCCTTTTCAGTTGTTGTTATGGTACACTAATCCAACAATGCAAGTAGTTATTTGGGGGGAGGAAGAAAACACAATAAAGTCTGTTCTCTCTCCATGGTGGCTTCCCCCCTCCCCCGCCCCAGATCTCTTCTTATTAGAAGTGCTGTTTTCTTCCAAAGAAGTTCTCAGTGACGTAGTGAAAAACACCCGAAGCTGGTCAGATTTCAAACTCAGGACCGGACGGGAAGCCCCACGTCTGACTCCACCCCCCGGGAAGTCCTCCAGGTCAGAGCCAGCCATCCTATTAACCTTGGCAGGTCCTTACTGCCGCCGCTCTGGGGCACTTCAGCTCTCTGTCTGCATTTATGCCACAGAAGACGATTTCTGGTGTGTTCCATGCAAAGGTAAAATTTGTGTGGCTGTGGTGTTTGTAGGTCCCTGAGAAGGTGCAGAGTAGGTGGCTGCATTCAACCCCTGTTGGCCTGTGACAAAGCCTATAGGTAGGAAAGGGTCTGGGGATGGACGAGGACACCTCCTGACTCTATAAGTGACTTTCAGTAGAACACATGCATATTTTAGAATTAAAATAGTGTATTTGGGATCCCAGTTGTGTTGATTTTCTACCTGTGTGACCACGATCTGATGACTTGGTCTCCCTGTGCCTCAGTTTCTCCATCCATAAAATGGGTTATGATGATTACTTACAATATTTTTGAGGATTTGATGTGATAATATAGATGAAATGCCTAGCAGGGCATGGGGCTCATCATGGGTCCTTAAAAATAGTAACAATTACTCTCATTCCCACATTCATTATTATATAAACACCAATACATCAAAAACCTTTTTGGTTTAGACCAGGACCCAAAAAAAAAGAGTTGAAATAGACATTCACAGCTTGATGGAGTATCACAAAGTAAACGCAAGCATGTAGACACCTTCAGGTAAAAGTAAGGATGGAGAAGCCTTTTCGTCCTCCCCATCTACAGGATTCCTGCTCTCTTCTTGCCAAGTAACCAACACAACAGATATTTAATGGGCGTCTCCTAGATTCTAGGCACCAGACCACAGTGGATAGAGTGGGCCAGGGTGCGTGTCCTCATGGGGCTCACATTTGAGGAGGAAGAGCCAGATAACAAAAATGCGCATGAAAACTTTCATAGGTTGATTTCTGACAGTGCTCAGTGTTATGAGCTAGGTCATGGCCATCGTGGGGTTTTTCTGAAAGGGTGGTCAGGGGAGACCCTTCTGCAGAAATGACATTTGAGAGGGAGCAGGTATTGAGGTGGCATTGAGGGGACCATGTCTGAAGAACATAAAAAGGCCAGAATGGCATGAACAAGTGGTCCTTGATTCAGCAGGGTCCATATCATGAGGGCCTGATAGACTATGGGACAAAATTGGGTTTGTCCTCATTTAAGGAGGCTTTAAGATCAGTTGTAATCAGTGCTGTGAGAGAAGCAAAGGACCAAGGAAATTCAGAAGAGGCAGAGATTTCTTCTACTCCTCTTGCTACAGTGTCTTGCTGAACATTGTATAGCATGTTTTTCTTTTACAAAGCATGCTTGCGTGTAGGGTCTCCACTGGTCCTCACGGTCACCCTAAGAAGCCCATGAGAAAGTTGGGATTATTTCCCATCAGAGGAGAACCACTGAAGCTGTGAGGGGTTGTGGCCTGTTGCAAGACTCTTTACCACACCACAGAGCCCACTGGTCCTCACATTCGGATTATTCATGTCCTAAGGGCTTAGAATCTTCCTGTCTAAGAAACAAATTAATTCTTGCAGGCGACAGGTAGTCTTGTGTCTTCCCAAAGGTTATCAGTGGGATATCAGGGATATACAATACTCATGAAAGAAGGGGTCTGGGTTGAGTGAATGAGGACATGGGATGCAGCATCTCCTACCCACTGAGGCTTCTCAAAGTCAAATGCTGTCAAGGCTCCAAGAAGCTCTGCCGTAAAGAAATACAGTAACCTTGCCTTTGCCCACACCTGACTCTAGGAACCTTGTTTATATGCAGTACCCATTGACATCTCCAGGAGTACAAGTTCTGGATTTGCCATTTGGAAAATACCAGCCCAGAGAGTTGCTATTTAGTGTTTACTAAATGGTGTCTTGAAAGAATTCAATTATTTTCTGAGCATAAAACTCCTCTATCCGTGAAAGGATTAGAAACCACAGATGTAAAGCACTTCCATATGCTTAGCCTGAAGAACCTGGATAAATGGAGATTCAAAGTGATGAAAATCATAAATCCACTCCTGTTTTGAACACTAATGTTAATTACTTTGCCCTTTGGACTCCCAGTATTTCCATTAGTGTTGTGCCGTGATTGGCTTATACTTCTGGTTTCTAGGATGTGGAAGCCGGAACCGGTTTCATCTGGTTTAAAAGATAAGTGTTCTAAATCACACATGGCTTTGATTTTGGATTAGTATCTACAAGGATATATATTTACAAAGAAAGAGTCCATTTACAGATCACTTGCAATCTCCTATACCTGCTTCCATATGGATTCCTCTTCTAAATGTTTTTGGTTTTTTGTTTTTGCTTTGTTTTGTTCTGTTTTTTTTTTTTTTTTTTTTTTTTTTGCTCTTACTTAGGGAGTTACATCACTGTCTCTGCACTTGCTGGAGATTTTTTTGTTAGATGTTCCCAGAAACCCCACTGAACCCCAGCAAAGTTTGTGGAAAGTGCCTGATTCACTTCTAACTTCAACTTTATAATTCCTCACAGATTTTCACATCGCTTCACACCTTTGTTTCTCTCTGTTTCTTAGCTCCAGCTCCATCTGTGTTGTCTCCTGCATTTTGCTAACTCTGTGGTCTACACTTTTAAAAAATGTGAGTGTTACTTTATTTTAATACTCTGCACTGCCTGGAGTTCAACGTTTCTTAAATTAGGGTTTCCAAAGCAAAATTTTTGAAATATGTGAAAACCTAGAGGTAAAAACCCTTTAGTGCAGGACTTCTCAGTGCCTTTCATTTTCTAATATGTATCGTTAATTTCCTAGAAGGGAGACCAAGTAGTATTTTCCAAACTGATTTAACTATTAAACCTCTACTTTGACCTTTTTATAATAGCAACCTATAAGAACGTTACTCTGCACATCCCTCTTTGGAAAATTCTGTCCCAGGATCCAACTCAAACCTGTTGGCCTGCATTTCACTTCATTGTGCCCCATCCCCCCCTTGGATTATCCGTCCCAGCCAAACTAATTATTTTATAATCCTCCTAAAACACTTTGCATTTCGTCACTTTTAGTCTAACCTCGTGATATGCCTTCTCTCGTCTCCTTGGATCCGATGATCTTTCCTCACAAGTCAGGAATGCTTTATTTTCTTTTCTTGGCACCTGTGTGAGAGATCATAGTTCTTCAAATCCCAGCTCCTCTGAGAAGATTTTCCTGACCACCACAATCTACAAAGAATCTCTCTTAGAGTTCTTATCATCTGTATCATACCGTTAGCCAGTATTATTAATGTTTACTGCCTCGTGGTTTATCACAGCCTCCAGGAGGCTTGAAACCTGTGTGTGTGTGTGTGTATGTGTGTGTGTGGGGGGGGTGTGTGTTTAATCTCCATTTTAGCTCTGCACACAGGGAAAACTCCATTGAGTGAAAAGGACAGTTTACATTTTATTCTGAAGACTAACGATTCGTCCTCACAGTTCCTGGGTAAGGTGCAGAGTCGGGGTCGGATTGCTGGTTCACCTACCACCTGGCCCATGAGGTGGACACAGGCTATAGAAGAAGAGTGAATAGTTGCCGTGGAAATTGCGATAAACGTATTCAGCACACAGAGGGGGCCAATCTCTGTGAAGAAAAGCAGTGTTATTTTCCCTGAATGAGCTTGCAGTCTGTTGGGGGAGAGATATACAATTTAATAAAAGACCATGCTCGTAGTACCAAAAACCATTACAGGAATACAGAATTCAGGATGGTTAGTGTCGGGTGAGGAGGGCTGCCGGAAGGCAGATACAAGGAATTAAAGAGCTGCAGAGAAAAAGACTCACCAGAGAGGACATAGTGATGTAGGCAGAAAGAGTAAGTGGAATTGGGAGTTTGTCAAGTGGAGAAGAAGGAAAGCCGATTCCTTGCAGAGGAGAAGGAGCAAGAATGAAGTCCAGAAGGCACGCAGTTTGCTCGGGGAACTATCGCGGAGATAGAGGTAGAATTTGGGGGGCTTGTATCGTGGATGGCTTTTGACCACAGAGACATGGAGAGGCTGTTCAAGAAGTCACTGTGGGATGTGGTCAGATGTTTGGGCAAAATGGAAGGGGAAGTTGACTGTAGATGAGAAAAAATGAAGGTCCGGAGGGGGTGATTGTGGATCCTGGTTATCCCCAGCAGATCTGGGTCTAAGGAGTCAAGAAAACCACCAGCCTTGGGGGGGTGGGGGTGGAGACAAGGACACACGTGCAGGTGGGATTGGGATTTCAGTTCTTTCGACGACGTGGGCACCGCAGATGCCTTCAACCCTTGCCGCCCACCTTGGCACAGCCACACCTTCCAGTGTTTTCTGAGGACACGTGCTCCATTTGCTTGGCAATCTCATCACTGGTCTCCCCCAGACTCTCTCTCCAGGTTTCTCTAACTAGCAGCCTCCACGAGATCACATTCTACCGAGGGAGGAAGGAATGTTTTCCACGGAGAACCCGTTCTAACACTCTCAAGATCCGTTTCTCCTGGTGTTATGAGTAGGATGGTTCAGTCTTCGGAGCTTCAGGCTATGATTTAAGAGCCATCTGTTTTAATCAGGCCTTTTCTGTGATTTATGGGAAGAGGATGCTGTGGGGGGAAGGGGCTGGTATAAACTATATTCTCCTAATTAGATCAGAATTATTATGTAAGGACCAGAGGCCCAGGCGATGGTGGGTTCATGTTATTAGATTGCCATTGTTGTTTTTCCTCTAATCGCCCTTTAGCTTAAAGTTTCAAAGTAACAATTGATTTTTTTTGGAGCTCTCAGACTTCGGATTTTTAACATAATGTAACAGTGTTTATCTTATGCCTATAACTATGCATAACATCTCCCTGCATGAAAAAATGCTTAACAGCTGTAGAGCATTTACTGTAGTCCAAAGAATTGTTCTATACGCCAGACATGATACAAACTCATCCAATCTCCTAGGAACCCCCCGAGGGAGATCCCGGTGTTATTACCAGCAGAGGACAGGGGAGGATGTTGGAGAAGAGGGAGGTCATAATGGTAGGAATGCCACAGCTGAGATTCGAACCCAGACCCCTGAGATCCGCGGGCTGCCCACACAAAGGCGCCCCCACCCGACCTTTCCTTGGTAAGTTTCACATTTGCTACAGTGTAGAAAGATGCGGAGAGTGCCCTTTTCCTAAAAGAAAAAAAAAAATAAGTGCTTTTAAATGGATGTTCTAGAGAGGAAGGATGCATTTCCTACTGTTGATCCCCTTCCCTTCCAGAAATTCTAGTGGGAAATATAAGTGACGTAAAACGTCGCAAGGTGGACTTGGTTTTTAGGATGTGATAGAGAAAGTGGAGTGACTTGAAAGCTGAAAGAGTGAGTTTCCACTTGAGCATCAACTCCCACGAGCTCGGGGACATCGTGCAAGTGACTTAACGTCTTCCGAAGCCTGTTCTGGACATGGGAGACGATTCCAGCTTTCACGTTCCATGAAGTCGTGAACACAGAACAGTGAAGAGGAGGTTCTGGCTGCCTTTGGGAGAGTCGTAGGGTGAAGGCTTGTTCCTTTCAGGACGACCAGACCTGGTGGAACTTTCCGGGAAGGGGTGGGGCTAGGCAGCGCAGGGCGGGCCGGGTCTGCCAAAGAAACATCCCCTGTCGATCAGACTCTTCTCATACGAGTATTTTGTCGTTTCTGGCCTGCTATTTGTCATTTTCATACAATTTCGGTCTTTTTTAATCCAGATAACAAATGACTGCCGTTTGGAATGCTGTCACTGTTTTGTTAGCACAAGCACCATTGGCGCAAGGAACAAAGGTTAAGAGTTTGCTTTCCTTTTCTTCTGTTGGTAGTTTTGTTTATGAATTGGATTTAACTTGAACCCGGCCTCCTGAGAGGACTTTGCATCTAACCCTACTGTGCTAACCACCACTGTGCTCAGTGGTGACAATATTTGAGGGGCTCTGACTTTTGAATCAGACGTTCATTCCCATTCGAAGTGTAATATTTGATCTGTGAGGTTTCTCTTGGGTTTCTCCTAGTATTGTTGCTGGCAGCGTGCACCTGTGCAAAAACAGTATGAGGAGCTACTACATTATCTGCATTTGTACCAAAAAAGACATATTTTTATCATATGGCTTCTTGCACTTTTTTCTTTTCTTTCTTTCTTTTTTAAGATTTTACGTATTTATTTGAGAGACAAAGATCACAAGCAGGTAGAGAGGCAGGCGGGGGCCGGGGGGCTGGGGAAGCAGGCTCCCTGCTGAGCAGAGAGCCCAATGCAGGGCTCGATCCCAGGACCCTGGGATCATGACCTGAGCCGAAGGCAGAGGCTTAATCCACCGAGCCAACCAGGTGCCCCAGCATCTTGCACTTTTCTTCAGGACCATCCTCTTCTCGCCTTTCTAAGTTTAACTTTTCGTTAATATTATTTGAAGAAATCTGGGAGTGGAGTAAAATTTAGGCATATCTAAACATCTGGTCTCCTGGGCCGTCAGTAGGAGGAGTGTTTGAAGTTTGTTTTCTCATGATGAGACTATGCGGACTGCCAATTTGGTTGCAGATGAAGCTTTTTCCATTGCTGACTAGATAGGACTCCAAAGACACTCACTTTAAAGCATGTGAAGTCCTAGGTTCCAGATAATTAGGGGCGGTGAAGTAGGGAGTATAGGAGTAAAGAGAGTGGACAAAACTGATCAGTGTTTCTTAGTTTGTAAATCAACGTGTCCAGAAGTTGAAGCAATTCATCCTCATGTTTGATTTCTGTGGTACAAATTAAAGAAAAATAGAGCTATCTTGGTTTATAGTTTCCCCCCATGAATGAGGGCTATTGGGTATCAAGGAGTTTGTGGCTACCCTACCTATCACCCTGTTTCAGCTCTTGGGCCGCCTGAAAACTACTTCATAGATCGGAATAGATCAAGGGAGAGGCATGTTCACCATCCGTACAATATTCCAGGTGTGTGTCCCTTGCCTGTTGAGAAAACAGGTTTTCTCTAAACTTTTACTTTCATTTACTGGAGAAATTTCTCCAACATTCTTACTGATTCTGAAACTCCCAGATTGCCTTTGAAACTTAGCAGGACTGTTTACCTATTTAGGATTTATTTATTTATTTTTTTAATAAAAGATTTTATTTATTTATTTGACAGAGAGAAATCACAAGTAGATGGAGAGGCAGGCAGAGAGAGAGGGAGGCAGGCTTCCTGCCGAGCAGAGAGCCCGATGCGGGACTTGATCCCAGGACCCTGAGATCATGACCTGAGCCGAAGGCAGCAGCTTAACCCACTGAGCCACCCAGGCGTCCCCCTATTTAGGATTTAGAAAGAAATTTTTAAAATGTGACCTAGGTCCGCTTGGGTGGCTCAGTCGGTTAAGCGTCCAACTCTGGATTTTGGCTTAGGGCATGATCTAGGGGTCATGAGATCGAGCCCCGTGTCGGGCTCCATGCTGAGTGTAAAGCCTGCTTAAGATTCTCTCTCCCTCTCCCTCCCTTTCTCTCTCCCCTTTCTGAAAAAAATGAATAAATAAAAAAAATTAATAAAATGTGACCTTGGAAGAAAGGGTGGAAGAATACAGCTTGTTAATTCCACAAGCCCTAAGGGACACAGGCCAGCACGGCGAAGGATGGACATGTCACTCCTTGGACGGAGCTACTAGGACAGTGCGGCCAAGTGAGGCTTCAGTGAATGCTAAATCTCATTTTTTTTCTCTTGTCCAGATTATCATTAAAAATATATCAAGTTGTCATGATTTCTTGGGGCAGTAGCCCATCCAGCCATGATCCTGCTAAACAGAGGCACTGGCAAGCATCTGTCCTTTGTCATTGGGAGAAGGGGTTTCCCACCCAGGCTTGTCCCATACAGTGACTTCTTGTCTCATGCCATGACTTTTAGTCTGTTGCTGTTCACCGAGGCCCTTTTGTTGGTCCAGGTTCAGTGCTGGGCTTGGGAGATCATGGGGGTGAATAACTCCTCCCAAAAGCTGCCTCACAGCCCCAGAGAGGGAAAAACACAAGGAAGCAGATGTCACCAAGTGCCCGGCCTTAGACTAGGACACCCACAGTGCGCTAGGGATGCCGAAGGAGCCGCGGATTGCTGGGGAAAGTCAGAACTCCTTCACTCTTTATGCATGGTGTTTGACATGGGTGGAATAGGGCATCAGATTAATCGGCTGTGCCGACTGATGCCTCTCAGACATTGGAGTGCGTCTGAGGTCAAGGATTTGGGCTCTTGCTCGGCAAGTCTGTATTTACCCTAAATGCCTCTCTTCAACACCATCTCCGTGACGGTAGCCTCTCAGTGGCATCCGGGGTGAAATGTTAAGAAAACATTTGGACACTAGGCCAATAAATCACACAGAAATGATTTTTGCTAATAAAGCATGGTGACATTTTAGAGAAGACACTAGCATCCCAGACGGCCACGGACAAGCCTGACTTCAACTCCTTCCTGTGCCCGTGGGATGGACGACAGAAGCCCTCTCTGGATCCTGTTAGGGTGCTGGGTGGCGAGGAGTGTCCTGGCTGCAGTGAAGGTTGCCGAGGTGCACAGCAAAAGTCTAGGGAAATGAGGAACTGATCATTGCGCTCCAAGGAGGCAGGTCATAGCACACCACATTCTGACTGCCGACCGAGATGGAGCCAGATGCTGTGTTTGTCCTGAATGCGAGTCTTTTACCCCCAATTCAAGACCATATGGAATGTAGCAAAACCTCACATGAGCCTGTCTTAACTAAGATACCTGGCTTCACTGAATTTTCTGGTTTATTAAAAGTAAACCTTATTAAAAACAAATCCCAGGGTCCTGGGATCGACTCCCGCGTCGGGCTTCTTGCTCAGCAGGGAGCCTGCTTCTCCCTCTCCCTCTGCCTGCTGCTCCCCCTGCTTGTGCTCTCTCTCTCTCTCTCTCTGATAAATAAATAAATAAAATCTTAAAAGAAAAGAAAGAAAGGTGAAACCACCAGTTAATAATTCTGTCAAAGTCATTAAGTGAGGCTAGAAACGCACTTAATTTTGGAAGTTACTCATAATCCAAGTGTGTTATCTGTGGTGGATATAGATGGGCGGGTAGAAACAGGTGTTCGTAAGTCCTTTTTAAAATTTTTTTATTTTTTTACTGTAGCCATAGGAGTCCCAGGAGAGGTTAAAAACTGTGTTTCACCTTTTCAACACGCTAAGTTAGATTTTCATCATTGGACGTAATTTGTGTTAATGTGTCCGTATACCACCTATTCATACAGTTGGAAAACAGAATGTTTTCATTCCTCAGATTAAATCAGTGAAAGTGAAATTTGGACTAACTGTCAGAATACTAAGACTAGTCATGTATCACACTATTAATTTGTTAGCTCAGAATTTACCTTTATTAATTTTGGCCTTGCTGATTTTCAACATCATTATGTGGATACAACCAGGACCAGGGGTTACCTTTGCAGGATGTTCGAAAGGCTTGTTAGATTATGTAATTGTATATGTAGGCACAATCAGTGACGATTTAGAGCTACTTACGAACTTTTTAGAGCTACTTACGAACTTTGGAAGTTCCCCTATACTTGCCAACATTGATAAGCTATTTAAGAATCATTCCTTTTAGTCTAAAGGAAGCCTGGAGACAGTTTGCTTTTCCTAGTTTCTCTTCCTTGATGTCTTCATTCCAGGTTTTATTACGGCAAGACCAAGGAATGGGCTTCTGAGGAACAGAAGACTTTTAGATCGGCAGTCCATCGTGTGACACGGGGCTCTTTCCCAAAATTTGTCTTTGAGTGGATTTGAAGCAGCTCAGAACTCAGATTTCCAAATGGAAAATCATTTAAACTCGTAAATTTTTAGACTTACCCATGCCCATTTCATTCCTAATGCAGCTGTGACGTATCGGGTGGTAATAAGATCTCCAAGCCATAATACGGTGAGATAGTTTGCTAGAATTAGGGGACCAGAGCCATGTGTGCTTCCGGTGGCTTGGTGAGCCTGTCATTGAAGTAGTACATGAATATTCGTACAGTCTTACTAGTTACTTTGCCTACATTCGGGATTAGGTTGATCTTTTGTGCTCTGGACTGTGCAGTGAATTACCGCTGAGAATATTGTTTCTTAAGACAATGCATATTGTGGTTTACAAATTTTGAGTCAGAGAACACCTGTGTACCTATTTGAATGATCAGGATGGGAGTAAACTCTGTTGAGTAATCAGACTCTTCAGATGAAAACTTGTTCTTTGAATAGTTATTGCTTACCCTGTTGGGATTCTCACAGCATTGCTGTCCTTAGAAGGTCTCTCAACATCATAATTATGAATTTCGGTTGTTACACTGAGCAGGGTTGTGACTTTCAGTCACTATATATGCAAACTGGAAATACTGGCTAACAGAACCTTGTTTGTCCATAGAACTATATTCTTAACCCTATAGAAGTGTACTTTCCCAAAGGATTCTTTATTTCACAGGTTTTCTCGATTCAACTTTACTTCCCTCAGCGAAGCCCCCATTCATGGAGTTTATTGAATGTAGAAACGTTCTTGCTTGAGCTCTTCTATGATTCTCCTTTCACTTCAACTTAAGAAACCTAGTAATCATGCGGATGCTGGTGATACGTGGCTTACCTAAGGACTGCCTAAAATTATATGTGAGCTTTCCGTTTCTTTGGTTCTCTTCTCTGTCTTAACCAACATGGCGCCACAGTGAGGAGACAGTGCCGAGTGGACACCCTTCCTGACTGGGTTTGAGAGAGATGCCATCCTTCTAGGGGAGCCGGAGTCTCTATACCTTGGAGTTAGTTCTGTTGCCCCATCTGTGCCCACAGAGTTTTGTTTTTATTTTCCTCTCCAACCGTCGCCCTCCCTGGAACGACTATGCAATCTCCTTAGGTGATGAACATTCTTCGCTCTCTTCTTGGCTGCCCTTCCAGAGGGCATGTCTTTCTTCAGTGCCTCCGATGGGCATTTCCTGCTCTGTTTTCCGATCTTGCTAAGCTTGGAAAAGTTTCTGCACCTCGCAATATGTGTCTCCTGATCTACTTTTAGTTCTAACGCCAGTGAGTAAAATTACACTAATTGCTTTTAATCTCTTAGTCACTTTAGCTTTGTTCTGAGAACATTGTGGTATTTGTGAACAGGCTTTTGTGCCAGAAAAATAATATAAAACCATTGCTCAGAAACACAGTGCCATTAAGAGCCATCAGCAGCACATAATAATGGCAATTAACGACAATCAGGACTCACGGACTGCCTGCCACATGTGACATTTTTTTTTTTTCAAGGAGCAAAGCATCTGAAGTTTATTTTATTATTATTATTTTTTTTTTTACTTTGTGCGAGTATTTTCACATCTGCTTGTGATTATTTGGCCTTGTAACTACCACCTCAGGCCCAGTTCTTTTTAGGGGGAAAAAAAATGAATTCCTTATGTAATAAGTTATCGTTTGGAAAATTTCTCTGACGGACTGTGAGCTCTTCTTATGAAACATTCAGAATGAAAAAAAGGTATGGCTATAATTCACTACAGAAATAAGGTTTTCTAATGGCAAGAGAGTGGATTTTATGTATCCCAGTTAGTTATTTTTGCGAGGATGAACATTTGTACCTCATATATTAATGGAATAATGTACTATGAAGTGTTGCAGAATAAAATTAAAAACCCCTATCATACGGATCAGCTAGAGGTTGTACCAAGATAGCGTGGCGTAAGGGGATCGCTGTTTGGATCTTGCCCGAAATTACTTATTATTAGAAGTGCCTTCAGCTCTTGTGGATTCAGCTCTTCAGGATTGTGCTGGAGCATAGCCTCTAAAGGAAAACTTATAGTCAGATTCCAGAACACGTATACACATTATATGGACTTAAAACAACAGCAACAACAACACAGGGGCATTTAAAAAATTTTAAATATAAGGGAGAATTCCAAAGGCTATGTGTCAGAGGCTTGAAACAGCATATTTAACATCGATAACAAAAGGAGCTTCTTGCAGATTGTGAAGTGGTGGTTTTTAAAATTAGAAGCCCGGTATGTCGTAACCTAAGAAGCATTCGATAGAGCTGTTGCTAGGGGCAGGGTACCGCTTTTGCCAAAATCTGAATAAATAAACAAGATAAACCCACGTAAATTGATGGCTCTCGTCTTCATAACTCATTGACCATCTGCTTATTTTTTTTTTTTTTCAATCCTGTCTTTTCTCACCCTGCAATATCTGTGTATCTGACACTTTGGAATTCAGATCGGCTGTAATGAGATTAGTCAGTTCTCTTTGCAGTGGTTCTGTTGTTTGCTTTTCAGCGAAAGTTTGAAGGACCATGAAAACCCCCGGCATCAGCTATAAGACATAAAATGTTCAGCAAGTCACGTTCTGAGACTTGTGTATAAGCCGTGATTGTTACTTCTCAGATCTGGAGACATTGCTTCGTCTTCAGAAGCTGTCTCTGTATTTCTCATAGCAAGGGGCAGGGGGGCTCCAGTCTTTCCCCTCCAGGTTACATCCTTTCGCACCCTCCGATCTGTCCATACACATCTTCATACGGTGCGTGTGCAAACATTGGGAGGATCGGTTTATTTTCTGGAAGGTTCTGTCGAGGATCTCGAGGAGAGCATGGAAGACAGCCTTCGCAACGCTTACAGGACAATTGCACGAGTCACACACACACCGCGTGCACCCTTTTGTCTGAAACACTGGGCTTTGGGGACTGTTTTCACGGACATCAGGGGCATGACCAACGCCACCCCTCACTAGCTCACAGGTACGCTGGAAGCGTGGTGACACGGTGTGTTCGAGCAGGCTTGGCGTTCCTGCAAGAGCGTGCTTTCAATCAGGCATGTCATTAGCTTGATCCCCATTATTATCTGTGTTTCTCGTAAACATTTCCCAGGGAAGCTCCACGGGGCTGCCCTGCCCCTGGATGGCTTCGTTTTGCCAGGACAATCTCTCCGGTGCTTGGCAGGCAGCGAGGGTGAAATCGCATCATCTCCACTGGGGGAGTGTGGACGCACTCTGTTCTCCAGACTTGCTGTTCCCTCTGCCCTGGCAGGTGCCTTTTGGTGCATCGGGACCTGCCTTTTTCCCCCACATGGGCTGGACATCAGAGACAGTTTTGCTCGTGGTTCTTAGGCAGTCAACCAGTGGACGGTCCTTCCGATCTTGCTTAGAGAAGTGACGTTCTGACTCAGATGTGGTTGTACCCAGAGCCTAGCAGATGGTAAGAAACAGATTGCAGAGACTTGGAGGGACTAAACGTGGCATGGGTGCCTCCGCCCACGCTTGGAGCCGCGTCTCCAGCTGGGCTGATTTCTTACCAGTGTCGTCGTGAGGAAGTCTTCACGCCCTGGGACAAGGGACCCCCTTGTCCATCACCTCTTCTTGGGTGTGCCTGTCAGTGTCCCACTCTTCGCTTCAGGCCCAGCCACCCCTTGTCCAGACTGAGTACAAGTGTGGTTTTTTGTTTGTTTGTTTTGTTTTGTTTGTAACTTCCTGCCTCTCAGAGAAGGGGAGAGCCCTGTGGTCAGTATTAGATGTACACTTGGGTCGCCTGCTGGAGATTTCGGAGTCTCCGGGAGACTAAAGATGATCAGTGAGCTTTTATCACTCAGTCAAGTGTTTTTAAATGTACTTATTATTTTAAGCAATTGTATAGAACTCTGTACAGTTTTTTTTCTTGGTGGTAGAACAGTGCAATATTTAACGCAGAGACAGTACCTGTTTGTTTTAGGGTTTTATGGTGGAAGTTAAACTTGCACGTTGTGGGGTATCTTGGGTTTGGGTGTGTACTCAGGGGGAGCATCTCACCCATTTCAAGAGCTCCCATTCCTCAGACTTCCCGTGGCTCCCTACTGCCTCTCTCATAGGCCAACAGTCTCCCCAAGCAGTGGCCAGCAGAGCGCATCAGGAGGGACTTGAGGCCATGGGAGACTATGGAGAGACTGAATCTCAGTCCTTCATTCAGTTCTTACTCTCTTAAAGACACTCAGGCTCTTTTTGTCTTTCTCTTTCTTCACCCCCCAGCCCTCCTCCTCCAGTTTTTAATCCCAGCAAGGTAGTGGTGAGTGCCAAGGTCAGGCTTTTAGAGATACGACAGAAAGGAGAGGCATCGTGGTTCTGTTTTCTTCTCCTTGCTGCTAGCTCTCCCCTGCCCCCTGGCTGAATTGCTTCCCTGGGGGGGGGTCTCTGCACCTGTCCTGGCCGTGTTCTCCTTTTGGGGGAAGGATCTGGGATGGCCAGCTCCGGGGCTGTGTTCCGTGGAGGGTTCTCTCTCACGTGCCACGGGAGCCAGCCAACCTGGGAAGCCCTACAGCCAGCCTTTGTACTTCTGCTCTTCCCGCCTTCCACCCGATGAAGTTTGGTGGCTCTCCCCAAAGCGCTCAGAGAAGCGTGAGTGGCCGGATGTGTTCGGTCAAAAGATGGAAGAAGAGGAGGGTTAACTTAGAAGCTGGCTCTTGGGATGCCTGGGGGGCTCAGTCAGTTAATGTCCGCCTTCGGCTCAGGTCCCGATCCTGGTGTCCTGGGATCAAGACCCGCATCGGGCTCCCTGCTCAGTGGGGAGTCTGCTTCTCCCTCCCTCTCTCTTTCTCTCTCTCAAATAAAATAAAATAAAACAAAAATAAGAAAAAAAATAAAACCTGGCTCTTGAGAAGGATGGAGTTTTGCTTATTTTAGGTTTATGTCAATACTTCAGATAGCGTTAACCCAGAGACCTCGGGTCAGCTACACTTTCTCCGGCGACGTTCTGCCCACACTCACCTTGAACCCTCATGTCCATCCCAAGAGATACAGATCTCCTGTTGACCCCCGTTCTGTTCCCCGGGGATACCTGAACCTCGTCTCTGACACACACACTTCTCTGACAGAGACCATGTCTCTAACTGGAACATGAGGACAAGACTCCAAGCCGTCCGAGTCATTACCCCTGACTTGGCCCGGCCCCAGGCTGCTGGCAGCCTCCCAAACACGCCTGCAGAGGCTGTGCGTGCCGGGGCCTTCCAGAGCGCGCGCGGCGGGTCTAGGAAGTCTGGGCTTTGTTTCCTTGGGGGAAATGCCAGCTTTGGCGCGGCAACCTACCCGGCTGCCTCTGCCTGGTAAGCGGATGATGAATAGACTTCTTGGTGCTCCTTGTTTATAGCATTAATATCCAGAAAGGGAGTTCCACCAGAGAGGAAAAGTGAGTTCCAAAAGTGAGGCCTGGGACGAGGAGGAGAAGTTGCCAACGTGAAGTGATTTGAGAGGTGCTAAGAGGCCCCACCTGCGCCAAGGCCGCCCGCCCAGCTGTTAGTAATTCTCAGAGTCCAGTGTTGGCGGGGGGTGGGGGTTAGGGGGGTGCTGGCCAGCTGCGGGTGCAGCCCAGTCGCCTAACTGCTGTGCCCCCCACTTTCTTGTGTATGGAGCGGAGCGGACCTGGGTTGCGGACCTGGGTTGCCAGGGAGGTAATGTAGATGATTAAAGCAAGCCAAGTAGATGTACTTGTCTGTCATTTCTTTTACTTTTCTTTTCTTTCTTTCTTTTGTTTTTTAAAGATTTTATTTATTTATTTGACAGACAGAGATCACAATTAGGCAGAAAGGCAGGCAGAGAGAGAGGAGGAGGAGGAAGCTGGCTCCCTGATGAGCAGACTCGGGGCTTGATCCCAGGACTCTGGGATCATGACCTGAGCCGAAAGGCACAGGCTTAACCCCTGAGCCACCCAGGCGCCCCTTGTCTGTCATTTCTTAGAACACGTGGTCCCCTGCGTACCACTGTGACTTGAGAATCGAGAAATAGATAACCGGTGTGAGAAAAGTTGGCAAGAGGGCATATGTCGTGACACATAATCATGGACATTTGGCCTCTATGTTGGAGAGGACCGTGGTGTCTGTGGTCCTGGAGAGTGCAGGGTCCATCCGGATGGCCATACTCAGCTCCCATGTTGGCGGCCATCGAAGAATAAAGGCCTTATGTTATGGTATCCTCGGATTTCTGTTTCATCCTGTGGATCTGTAAAAATTCTCCAATTGCTGAAAACCGTCGGAGAACCCTCCCCAAAAAATAAATAAATAAAACACTTCTGTATGAGCTGAATTTGACCAGTTTTATATCTCTGGGATAAAAAATAATCTAGAAGTTCTTTGTAGCTCAAAGTTCGATGGGTCTTTGATTTTTAGGATCCTGAACTAGAATCCTGTCACTCCAAATGTGGTGTGTGGACCAGGACCAGCTGTGGTCCTGGGAGCCTGAGAGAAATGAAGCGTCTCAGACCCCCGTCCCAGACCACACGGACCCCAAACATCGCGGTCAGAGGAATGGTAGGTGAGAACATCATTTGGGAAATGTCCTGCTGCAATATTTCAGAGTAGGGGAAATCGTGAACCCTCCCTGGGATGTTAACATGAGTCCTATCTTTAGATTAATTCACGGACACAAAAAATGAATGGGTCACACATAGGAGAATTCATTGTGATGAAAGAAGATAGGGCTTATGACTTTGGTTTTCGATGTTTTGAATTTTCTGGGCAGCTGGGTGGGATGTGTGGAAGCTTCTGGTTGAAGATAGAGACTTTTTTGTTTATTGGTTTTCCGTTTGTTTTTTTTTAACTTTATTAGGCATTATAAGTGCCTCCCCGATGTCGCACTGTGCTTATTAACCCTTTCCCGTAATTTATCTTATTAAGTCATGACAGCAGTATTTGGAGGTAAGGTGATCACTTGAATGTTTTAGATGAAGAAACCAGAGCTGTAGAAAAGCCTAAGAAACCCGCTCTCCGAGGCTACTCGCGAGGAGGAGAAAGGATTGGGATTTGCACCCAGGAGAGCTGGAGGCCCGAACTGCTGGACAGCTCAGGTTTCTTTTCTGTGCCTTTGCTGCGGCCTGGCCTGGCCTGGCTAGAGACACTTTCAGATTCACTGACCCGCGGGCCACAAGTGCCACCTGCAGACGTTCCTGGAGGGAATCAGACTATGATGCGGGGCTTGGGGTGCCGCCTCGCCCTGATTCTTTGTGTTTTATTTTTAAATTGTTTTTTGAGGGGTGGGGGAGAATGTTTTTAGCTCTCTGATGGCGGGCAGAAAGTAAGAGCAGCTCCCAGAGAAGAACTATTTGTCACTTCATAAGGACCAATGATCGTGTCTTCACAGTTGTTTCCTGTACTTCCTCGATCCCGGGAAGCTGGTTCCTGATTTTGACTTTCGAATGAGAAATGCGGACGGTGGCGAATGCGGAGTGGTCAGGCAGTCAGTCGTGGTGTGGGAAGAAAACTGAACGGGTGTGAATTTAAAAAGCCTATTCTCTGTGCCCCTTTTAAGAAAAAGTAGCCCCCCCCCCCCGTCAAGACCTCGTCACTTAATTATTTAGCATTTCAAAGAATCTGAGAAGGACTCTGCCTTCTCCGCAGATTTTAGCTATTGTCCGGTGAGATTTCAAAGCAGAAACTGCAGGCTGTTTTAATGCCGGTGCTTTTAATCCTAACCTTTGTGTTGAGATTAGGAACAAGAAGAGTAGCCCCTGAGGGGCAAGCCGTAATTGTTTGTTTGTTTGTTTTGCTTTATTTTTCTTTTTCCATAAGAGTTACAATGAACCCTCCGGATCTCTGGAATTGTTCTTCACTCATTGATTGATTTAAAAAAATTTTTTTGAGGGGGTTCTATGTGCGGATGTTGAAATCTGCACAGTGGGATCTGTCAAAAAAAAAAAAAGCTGGAATAAGGGAAGGCTTTGGCACTTACAAATCAACTTCATGTGCTCGCAGCCTGTTTCCATAAAAGATAAAAAGCCATAAATCTCTTTCAAAGTATCTTCGTGTGTCGTTAGTTCAGTGTTTGAAGGGTATGTATGTGCGGGGCGGGGGTGGGGGGTAATAAGTCAGTTACCGGGATGTCAAGCAGCCTTAGCCTGGCTACTATCGACCCTTTGCCCAAGGGATGCCCCTAAAAGAGCTGCTATCCCCGTCTCTCACCACCCCTGCCTTCCCC
Source organism: Neogale vison (assembly GCF_020171115.1). Classification (NCBI taxonomy): domain Eukaryota; kingdom Metazoa; phylum Chordata; class Mammalia; order Carnivora; family Mustelidae; genus Neogale; species Neogale vison. The sequence goes on along the minus strand of NC_058101.1, from coordinate 197,984,454 downwards.
ACCCCCACAGCCCCTACACACGCCATTCGCACACCTTCCTATTTTCAGCCAGTGCGTCAAGCATGGATGCGTTGTACAGCATTTTCACAGAATAAAAATGCTGTGGAGGAAACCACAGAGGTGTGGCCTGCTGTCAGCAGCTCTGGTACTTCTCACATGAGATCAGAAAGTGGCTGGACCGCGGGCCGCAGGGAGTGGTGGTCTCTCCTAGTCACAGCTTGATCGGCAAGGCTTGGGTCGCGCTGCCTCTAAGTGAGGGCCATCTCACGCCAACGTCTCTCGTGCCAGTGTTGACGGACAGCGGTGTGAGTTCTCTTCTTGGAGAACTAACATGGGGACACGGTTTCATGTCCCGGTTTCATGAGTGGGGGCGTTGGTTTGCTAGCTGCTGAGTCCAGGGAGAGGTTAATAAGCACGGTCTAGGGTGGGGGGCCACCTGCACAGGGAGGCTTAGGGGATGACAGAGAAACAGAACAGGATTGAGTTATACTTGACAAGAGTAGAGAACAGGACTGTGGGGAAGGGATAGCGTATGATACGGCAAACAGCACTGACTCCCAAGTCAGAGACGTGGCGCCTGGTCCTACTGTGCGCTACCAACCAGCTGCGTAACCTTGGGAAAGACATCACTGCCTCACCACGGTGTAGGGGTAGGAGAAGAAGACTTTAAAAATCTTCTTTGTCACCTATCAGACTATTTGATTCTATTCTAATCCAGTCAACCAGCCTACCAACCAAACGAATAAGCCCCAGGTCTCGACCAGGAGAACCAACCATTGTGCTAATTTTGCAGAGGAATTGAAAGATACTGTTAGAATGTTTTCATTTTCATTTTTTTTTTTTAATTTAACTGATCTCTACACCCATCGTGGGGCTTGAGCTCACAGCCCCGAGATCCAGAGTTGTGTGCTCTACTGCCTGAGCCGGTGACTGTTAGAATTTTAAAAAAGAGAATGTCATGGCCATGTCAGGAACAAAGATAATTTTGTCCTCTACGCTAAATGTGACCAGAAAAAGTGTTTCTGAGGTCTGGGAAAATGGAAAAGATAAAACGGAAATGTTGATGTTAGAATTAAGTTGCGGAGGGTGTTTGTGCCGCTAACGACAAGGTAGGGAGAAGAGGAGAAATATTAAAAAGACTCTGAAGGAGAGAGCAGAAAGATCGGACCACGTCTCTGTTCGTTATTTTCCCCTCCTTCTAAACTTTGAGCAGCCAAAGTATGAAATTTCGGGAACTTATCTCCAACAGATGAAGAACACTGTACGGTAATAAATTTGACTAATAACTCATTTCTGAATAGGATTGAGCGGCCTTTTGAAATCTGTCTAAAAGGTCTCAGGAGGAAAATTTTCCAAGGAACACACATTAGAGTCGGATTTTTAATATTTAGAATACTGTATGCAGCAATTAGCTTTGTCTCCCTGGTTGGATGGTTCATGCTTCAGACGCCACACGGAAGAATGGCGGTTAAAACGTCCTTGAAATATGACAAAAGACGCTGTCGGTGGTGCGGGTCCCTTCAAGATCCTTTCTGTCTCCAGTGACACCAAATTGAAGTGTCTCGTCTGAGCTCCAAGGGCTGCTAACGTTACCCAAAAGTTCAGAGGTTGTCCAGGAAAGAAGTACAACCTCAGGTGCCCAGAGGAAGAGGAAGTCTCTGGCCTCTTCGTGCGGAAGAAGAAAAGGCTTGGCCGGTCCATTAAAAGGCTATCGCTGTGTCATGTCTTTGACTCTCAGGTATTTGTTAAATGACGAAATGAAATCATCGTTTATGAAAATGAGATTCCAACATGAACTTATTGCCTAGGGCCCTTAGGAAAACCTGATGAAAGTATTGAAATCTCTCTGTAAGATGATTTTTAGGCAGAAATGCGTCAAAGAGTAATTTTTCTCTGCTTCATTACGCTGTTCCCATTTCCGCTCAAGCCTTTTTCATACTATGGTTTAGAATTTCCTTCTGATTTCCTTCTGTGTGGCATGTGAGCCCTCCTCTATGTGGCTTCATAACACTGACCAGTAAAGACGATAGAGACCTCTTTAGGCACCCTCCATTCTAGTGGTAGAACTAATTTGAACCAGTAACTTATTTCGACCGGTTTGAACTTGAACTGACCTAGAACTGAATGAAGGACCTGGGATGAGGGCCCCCCGTGGGAAGTACCATTCTGTAACACGCTCAGTGACCCACAGGGCTATGGGAGAAGTACGGGTAGGTGACAGATGGTAGGACTTCAGGTCTAATGTGCGTAAATACCCAACTCACTGTTCTGAAAAATCACAGTGGAAATGCTTGTTCTGAAACAGATCCCAGCCTGTTCTGTCTTTACCAGGACTCCCCAGATGGAATTTGGGAAACCGAATCCCTGAGATGAAATGCTACTCCTTGATCCGAGTTAGACCCTCTGTTTTTCTGTATATGGAGTTTTCTGTCCATTGACCCTTTTCCTCTGCCTGCACATCAATCTTTATGGGTTCCTGCGTGCCGGGCTCCCACTTTTTAGAGCAATTATAAAAGAGAAAACAGGGCATTTCCCAGACATAAAACTCTTTCTCATGTCCCAGGGGGTCACTTAATCCTGGGATATTGCAAGAGTTCAGCGAAACCTAATTCACTTAAATTCTATCACTTCATTCTACCTGGATTCTGGGGTATACTTCTGGCCGCCTAAAGAGGAACAAAGCCAAGACTTTGGTCAACGTCAGAAAATCCCTTTCTTCCAGCATTTTGGTTGACTGCTTCGTGTTTGTCGTCGAGCACACGGACCGTAGAGTTTTAGCAGCTGTTGGGATTTATTGAGCCTGGGTTGTACTTTAAACTGCTTGTCTGACATTTTTTGCTGCTTATTTTTAAGTGGGCTTCGTGTTTCATAAAATCCTAGAGCTGGAAAAGGCCTTGGAAAACTTCTGGCTTGACCCATTTGTCTTAGACGTGAAGCAACACACAGGCAGGTGTCAAGAGACTGCTTCAAGGTCACAGAGCCCATAAGGGGCCAAACCCAGGCTAGAACCCATGTCCTGACTCCTGCTCCCGTGTTTCCAGTACTTACATCCAGACAGGATTCCATGATATTTTTTACCTCTGTCCAGCACCAGGAGGACAATTTTCCAAGGAATGCATGTTATTGTTGGGGATTTATAAAACTTAGGCCATTTTATACAGCTGTTACTTTTCTTCCTTTTTGTTGTGTGCCATTTCTAATGGGTACAAAGGTGGAGGATCTAGAGCATAAACCCAATAGCCAGCTTCAACGATTTTCAGCTCAAGGCTCACCTTGCTTCTTCTACATCCCTCCGGACTCTCCCACCCAGATTATTCGGAAGCAAACCTGGACATCTTGTTATCTCACCCATAAATATTTTGGTATGTGTCTGTGAAAGATGAGTGCTTTAAAGAAAAAAAAAACCATCATAACTACCATGTTATTATTAGCCCAAATAAATTAGCTGTAATTCCATAAGGTCACAGAATATTCCAGAACCTTTTAAAGACTCTATTACAAATACTATTTGACCATTTTATTGTCAAATCTGTTTTTTCATTCAAAGGAGAAACCAACTCTGTTAGTTGGTCCAGAGTCCACAGGTCCAAAATCCTGTGAAGGTGGGTGTTTTAGGTCAGTGGAAAGAGAGAGGGGCTAGTCAAAGGCTCTACATATCAGGGATAAAAACCTGGCATGACTTTACAATCACCGAGGAATTGGTTAGATATTCATTTGATTTTGGAGTGTTTTACTTCTCCTTCATACCGAAACTAGTCAATTTTAATACGATGTTTTCCAAAGACACGGTAGCTGTTCTTTTCATATCATTTTGACTTAAGGATCAGTAGATTAAAGAAACTTATCTCCGCAGGAACAGGGAAGGTCGTGGCGATTTTGGGTGGTGGGTGCATCGCTGATTTTTCCTTCCCGTCGGCAGATGTGAATAGCCTGGGCCCCTCGAGCTCTGGTTTCCTCAGATGGGATATAAAATATTTCATGTTCAGAGATGTGTTCCATTCACCACAAGTGACATTCCAGGGAAGCATTTTTGGGGAGACAGGTGGATGCTTGAGGGGCACCCCGTTGATATTGCATTTCTCGTTTCTTCGACCTCTGCTTTTAAATATCTTCAGTGAGAGAAGCCAAGAGCAGGTTTTGAATGAATACCCCATCTCAGTCGTATATCTAGACTGGCCTGGAATTTTGTGTTGCAGGATACAGAACACATAACAAAAATTTCCTCCTTGGCTCGTCTGGTGTCTTGAGAAAGCTATGAATTTTGTCAAGCTGGCTAAAACCAGACGTTTTCTTCCTTAGAGGAAAGATAGGGAGAGCTGGGTCCTGGGAATGAGAAGCAGGAAGCAGGATTTTCCAGAAACCAACAGGTATTAAACTTGACCATATGCGCCCGGTGTGGGGTGAGGGGGTGCGAACTAGAGAAACCCTGGGCACTGGGGAGGGACAGCACATGCCCCGGTGTTGGCTCCATCCCTGCACCCCTGAAACCCTCCTGAGGACAGAAGTGTGATTTGACGGCAGTTTCAGACTCACTCAACGTAAGTCAGACTGACATCTGCGATGACATGAAGACCAGTGTCACGTGCTGATCAGGGCCACAGACACAGCTGTGACTTGCTTGCTCTCCCTACTTGGTCACAGCTTCCCCACGACCTGTCATACGGTGTTTGTTGTCATCACTGTATGCCTTTTCTCTCTGCCAATGGTTCTGGCTGGTCTAAGAAGCACAAGGTTTTAGGGAAACCAAAAACCAAAAAAAAAAAAAAAAAAAAGAGGCAGGATTGTAGAGCTGATCTATCCTGTGGCTAGAAGAGCTGTTCGTGATTCGGGGTGAACACTTGGGTCTCCAGGGCCAGTGCCCTGGGATCGGCGCCTCCCGTCGACAGCCTCTTAGCTCTGGCTGAGTTATGGGGACTCGAATCGTGCCCAGAGACAAACGAGGCTCCTCCACCCGTGGGAGCTGTGCTGGGCCGGCCGCCTTGTACTTGCTTGCTTAGTGGCGCTGAGGAAGGAAAAGGAGATGCCTCAGCTTCTAGAAGCTAAATAATGTGGACGTCCAGCCTGACGGATGAGGAAAATTTCTGTCTCCCTCCCTGATAGTCGGCTTACCCACAGCCCTGTTAGAGGCAGCCCACTCTTAAAATTGCCTGTTTGTTTACTTATTACCATTGGCTAACAGCCAGAAGCCCAGACTCACAGAGCGTACCCCACAGAGGGAACCTGAGCCACCTCTGTAACAATGCCCGTGTGGAAAGTACTGGAAGAGTTCCAGCAGCCATCCGTCTCCTCGGCTCCGGTCATCTGGGATTGCTGGCCATTGGGAGTGAACTTCCCCAGCCCCAGAGGTTGGGCCCCAAGTGGCAGGATAGATACAGAGGATTCTGGAAGGGAATAAGGAGCAGGGGGTCCAAAATCCTATGAAGGCTAGAGGGTGTGATGGGGTTTCCGAGGGTTGCTTGGCAGGGGGTTTGGACAGGCAAGAGGAGGGTTGTGAGTGTTGGCTGTTGCAGAGCACAAAGAAGGGAATGAGGGAGAGAAAGCCTCCTTGGAGTCGGGCCTTGGACTTCAGAGATGCTTTGCCAATGGACTGTTTCTACCAGGAGGCCACCTGGGTTTTTTGGTAACACAGACCTGGAGAGTAAATCCTGCCTGTGTGTCTGTGGATCCCTCCAGGGTTCTTTGGAGGACACAGGAGAAGGGGAAAGCGCTAACATCTGGGTAGCCGTTGGTACTGCTTCCCAGGCGTAGGACGAAGACAGACCCAGACTAGAAGAAGGTCCCTGTCAGTAGGCAAGGGACACAGGAAAGGACAAGCGACAGCAGTCTTTTTCTTCCAACTGTTTTTCTCTCTGATACCCTTTTACCCTCTGAACAGCAGGTCCCAAGGACTGACATCCATCAGCTGAACACAGAAAAATCCTTAATGACAACCACCTCCCTCCCCCTCCTCTCTCCCTCCCGTCCTACTGCAAATATTCCTTTGGTACCTTCTGTGCACGAGCAATAATGCTAGGTACTTGGAAGACGTGTTTCTGCCCATGCTGAGAATTCTTTTCTAGGGCACATGGGCTCATAGCATTAAGCAGACCCACCCCGCCCAAGGCTGTTTCAAGGACAAAGGTGTCACTCACGTTGGGGGGTCCTAGAGCAATTACAGCCGTGTTTTGGAGAGACAAAGCAATGTGTCCTTAGACAGGATTCTCTCCCTCGCTTCCCCCAGTTGTCACAAAGGCGCTTTTTAAGCTGGTTGAGGCTTGAATCTACCTGCTTTCCCCCCTTTATAATCAGAGGCATTTTTGCTAATTGAACTGTGTAAATACTTATTAGCGGGCACCCTGCTGAGCTCTCTACATACATTTTCATATTCATTCTTCACCCAACATCAGGGGAAAGCTATTTTTCCCATCTTTCCCTTAGAGGAAATGATGGCTTAGCAGAGATTTTGGACTTTGCTCAAGGTTATGCGTCTAATAAATGTTCGATTCAGGCTCCCAAACCCAGACTCTTCCTAATACCTTAGAATGGTAGGCAAATATCTTAGACCCATTTGTATCCTCATACCCCATGGGAGAAAAATACGGTGTTGGAGACCTCCGTTTCTCTTTGTGATTCCTGAGACAACTTCCTTGTTCAAAGGATGGGGATTCAGGCTTCAAACAAGACCCCCCCCCTTAGATTGTGCCCCTCAAATGGGGATAACGGCAGCTAACATTTGCAGTGCTTCTTTTCTATCAGCTGTTGTTCCAAGAAGTTCATGTAGATTAATTTATCTGAAACTGAAGTTCTGTTTGAAACTAAGAGTTCTATTACATACATACCCACACGTGCGCGCGCGCACACCTTTTTTTTAAAGTAAGCTCCATGCCCAGTGTGGAGCCCAACATGGGGCTTGAACTCATGACCCTGAGATCAAGACCTGAGCTGAGATCAAGAATCGGACACCCAATCGACTGAGCCACCCAGGTGCCCCCTGAGAGAGTTCTCTTCTTATCTCCATTTGACAGTTGAGGACATTGAGGCACAGGGATGCCCACACGGGGATTATCAGTGGCCCAGTGCATTTTTGCCAGGGTCAGTGGGCTCCAGAGTCTCCCCCAGGACCTCTCCGACGTGCCACCTGGATCCCACATACCCCTGAGGCTTCATCCTGTTTGTTTCCTCCTGGCTTCCATGGAACCAGAGGAGGAGGCCTTTGTGAGGTCTGAGACAGCGCGGCCTAATTGGGATCTGGATGCGTTCTCTTGCCTGCTCTTTGCCAATCCCACAGTTACTTCTTATTCTGACTTGCTTATTTAGCGGCCCTGGGGCTTGGCACCGAAGAGACTACAGGTTCACACAGTCCACACAGGAATGAGACCGATTCTTGCTCCTGTTAAGGGGCATTAAAGATCTTGAGGGCTACTTTTTTTTTTTCTCACCCGTATCTCCTACTTGATTTTTTCGGGTAGTGCCCAAATCCTGCAATCGTGCCAGTGGCTGGAAGGGCTGATTTACCACTTAGATGTTCCTTGGACTGTTTTGGTTTGGTAGGAAGAAAAGGAGTAAATGCTTCCTTTCTCTAGAGCACGGAAAACAAGTTGGCTTCTTTCTTGTGTACGTGATGCACAGGTGTCCCCCAAAGGGAAGCTTTTGGCTTTTATAAACTGCCAGACAAATTCTTGAAGCACTGTTGGGTTGTCGGGATTTGTTGTTGTTGTTGTTTTCTCGATGAATCTAGCTTTGGTTTAGGACTTCGAAGGAGTGTCAAAGGATTGTCATCAATACCGTTGTGTTGACTTATGTCCTCCCCAGGTTCATATGTTGAAGTCCTAGCCTGTAAGACCTCAGAATGTGACCTCCTTAGGGTTAGGGTTGTTGGAGATATAATTAGTTGAGACGAGGTCATGCGGAGCGCAGTCCCGAATCTGAAGTGACTGGTGTCCTTACGAAAAAGGGGTGATTTGGACAGAGATACACACACAAGGGGGATGCCATGTGAAGATAGGGATGTTGCCCCCGCCAAGAAACACCAGCAATTAGCAACCATGGAGAGAGGCCCGGGACAGGCTCTTCCTCGCTGCCCTCGGAAGGGGCCGACCTTGCCGACACCTTGATCTTGGACTTCTGCCTCCAGAACTGTGAGACAATTTCTGCTGGTGTAGCCGCTCAATGTGTGGTATTTTGTGATGGCAGCCGTTGCAAACTCATACAAATTCTTCCCGTAAGCAAACAAATAAAAGAAAATGGTGAAAATGAAAGTGCTAATTTAGCAGCGTTTGTGAAGCTGGGCTTCCCTTTTTCCAACATCGCAGCCGCTTGGAGGCAGAGGACTTTGGTGCTGGTGGGGAGCCTGCCCATGGCATGCAGGGGACCTGGTGGCTTTAGTCTGAGCCCTGACACACATCACCAGGTCCCTTTCACAAGCTCCATATCCCAGAGATAGTCTTCTCCTCTCAGCCTCCTAACCTCTCCCTCTTTTCCCACCTTTTCCTTTAAATCTTCCTTGTTGGATAAAAATACACTGACTGCTTCCTTTCAGCTTTCCCGATCTGGAAGTGAAATCAGTGCCCCCCTGCATGGTGGAAGAAAGGCCACTGTAATTTTAGATTTATTCCCAGCCTTAACCCCTCCGGTGCTTTTACCCTTTGCCTGTGTATTTGGATGCCACATTTTGTACCTCACTGTCCGATGCCTGCCCTACTTCTGCCACGTGTCGGGTCAAGTTGAAGCCAGTGGGGGGCTGGTGTTGGTAGAGAAGCCCACTACCGGACTGGGCTGCAGCTGGAGGTGAAGGAGGGCATGGGTAGCACCCATGAACCCTGAAGGGGGCAGACCATGGTTAGAAACACAAGCAAGCGTGTTGGTGACTTCACAGCTGGGGGATCTGGTGGAGAATCAAAGACACAGGAGAAGAGAAAGAACCAGGCCCACTTGGGAGTATGGTTTTGGGATCCGGACCGCACAGCGGTGTAGACAGTCTGACAGTAGTGGGAAGAGTATGCGCATGCGCCTGGTCACTGCCTGGGGCTTGCAGGGCTTGGAGCCCAACGCCCAGCAGAGGCAGAGCGCCATGGGACTTGCCATTGTGTCTCCCAAGATGAAAATCTCTTGAATTCAAAGCCCTGTGGAGGGCTTTGAGTATTATGTTTTCTACAATATCGTGCTTTGTGACAGTAATAATTCTTTCCAAAATTTTACCCATTTTCTCTTTGGAATCCCAGTGGTTTCCTTCCTTCCTTCCTCCCTCCCCCCTTTTCTTTCTTTCTTTCTTTCTTTTTTTCTTCCTTTCCTTCTTTCTAAAGAGTTTATTATTTCCTTGCAATAGAGAGAGAGCGCACAGAGGGAGACAGAGAAGCAGACTCCTCTCTGAGCAGGGAGCCCAATGCAGGGCTCGTTCCCAGGTCCCCAGGAGTATGACCTGAGCCAAACGCTTAACCGACTGAACCACTGAGGCGCCCCACCCCAATGGCTTTCACATCTGCTCTGTCTGGAAGGCTGGCCAAGAGCTGTACCAAGGGGATGGGGAAAAGTGCGCTGCACCCTGGCCAGTCCCGGGAGGGTGGGAGGTGCTGGCTATGTGGAGAATCCTGGGAAAGGTAGCTGGACACCTGCACGTTTCGTTGGCTGGGAACGTTCTCCCCATTTGGTAAATCCTTTTGTTCCCTAGCAGACACCGAAGTAGAGTTCTCTTTGTGAGATGAAACAAGCTACTCCTCACCCCCCCCAACCTCCCACCCCCTGCAGAGACTTAATGTATGAATCAAATAAATGCCTAATGAAAATCCTTGACTTTACTAAGTTTTGCCTCATTTGCTTCTCTTCGATGCGTGTAGGACTGAGCCAAGAGCTTCACATGTATTATCTGATTCGAACTCCACTAATGTAATATTGTTCTCATTTTAAAGATGGGAAGACTGAGGCTTACAGAGATTAAATCATCTGTTCAGGGATGAAGAAGTAGTTAGAGGCAGAGCCGGCACTGAGCTGAGATCTGACTTTGAATTGAACTGGCGTAACCAGTCATTTCATATGTAGCAATCCTGGGCTCCTAAGAATCCCTCCTTCCTCTTCCTGGTAGTCCCCAAATAAAATTTGACCCTAACCTGCTATATTGTCACCTCAAAATCACAAAGAAATAGAAAAATGACCTACTGTCTATTTATTGTTACTCCAGCCCTAAGCGACTCCTCCCTGTAAAACAGAGCTAGAGTGCTCATATCGACCTCGAAGTGTGTTCGCATGGATTATCTCATGTAATAACGCGGGGTGGTGTTCGAGCCGGGAAGGGGAGCCGACAGCTGACTAATGCACTCCCCGCCTTTTCTAAAGGAAGGTGTCGAGTCTCATAGGGGCTTTGTCGGTTGATTATACTCATCATTAAAGTCTGGCATGGGACTCGAGTTTCCACACGGCCGTTTTAGTGTTCTTTCCCTGAGCTTGCTGTCCCGCCCAGAGCCCCAATCCTCCCCAGAACCTTGTTGAGGTTGGTGGCTGAAGGAGAGAGTCTCAGAGCCTTGAAGAGATGATCGCTGAGGAGACCAAAGGTAGTTAGGAGCAGGACCAAGACATGAACTTCAGAGCCCTAGTTACTGTCTTGGGTACCTGCCGTCACCCTACCCCAGCTCCCCAAACCTTGCCATGCGGTGCCCAGTAGGGACTGTCCTCTCTGTAGGTCTTCCAGTGGCTGTGTTGTCTTGAGCCCACTGAGAGGGAGAGAGGGAGGGAGAATCATAAGCACATCGTGTCTTACTGTGACTTATTGTGAAAATACTAAAGGATGGCTGGGAACTTGTGTGTGTGTGTGTGTGTGTGTGTTTCTTTTACTGTCCTCTATTTTTCCTTTTTATGGTGAAAAAAATCAGATTTTATAAATATTAAGAGATTTTTCTTATTTAGATAACAAAAAAAAAAAAAAAGGAAAAGTGTACTGCTTGCTTCCATTTCCAGCAATAGAGCTGACACTCTATCCTGAAAAGCCCCAGATTAGAAAAAGTAAATCTATAAATTTCCAGGTGAAATATTTCGTAGTATTTACGGCTCTTCGATCTCGTAAAACCCAGTGATCTCCATTCGCCATTAAGCTAGCAACTCAGACCCAAGGGAGCCGGTCTGCTCGTGCTCAGCAGGGAAACTGGTAGACGGGCCAATTGCAGCAAGGTCTGACTATTTAAAACAGTAATAAAAAAGAGAGAGAGAGAGGGAGAAAAGAAGAGAGGGAAGGAGGAGAGAGAGGCGGGGAGTGAGGGGGAGGGAGGAAGATGGGAAGAAGGAGGGAAAAGAATCAGGAGGAGGAAGAAAGAAAGGAGGGAAGGGAGGGAAGGAGAGGAGGTAGCGCAGCGGGCTGACAGTGTGGGAGCCAATGTGTGTGTGGGCAGAATTGAATCATTTTAAGGTCTTCGTGTTGTTGGGGAGAACATGGACATGGTGATTAATGTTAGATTTTTTTTTTTAATGTAAGAATGTTAGAATGTAGTGATTAATGTTAGTTTTTTTTTTTAATGTAAGAATGTTTGCCAAAATAAGGTAATCCCTGAAAGAACAGAAGCAGTGGAAGAAATGGAATGGAGAGACAAGAGTGAGGTTCCACCATGGCCTGTGACACAGTAAAGAACTTTGCAGGCTTTCCAGGGATGGACCCCCGTCTTGGTGGGCAGAAGAAGGTGTCTGTGTGTCCACCCCTGGACCAGGTACAAGGTGTTAACTAAAAGTAATTAGGAGTGCCTGAGTGATACAGTTGGTTAAGTGACCGATTCTTGGTTTTCGGCTCAGGTCATGATCTCAGGGTTACGAGTTCGAGCCTTTTATTGGGCTCCACGCTCAGTTGGGAATTTGCTGGAGACTTTCTCTCCTTCTCCCTCTGCCCCTCCCTGCCGCTCTCTCTCTCTCCTTCTCTCTCTTTCAAATAAATAAATATTTAAAAAATTTTAAATTAACTTTTACTGAGCACTAATTGCCAGGCCCACTTCTAAGGTCTCGTTGTGTATCTCACTGAATCTTGTATCAGTGTATCTCACTGAATCAGGCTGGCATCATTGTTTCTCCCCATGTCATAGACCAAGAACTGAGGAGGAAGAGCTATTGTAGGGCATGTCCACCGTCACCTGGCTGGGAAGCGGAGATGCCAGGATTCGGATACTGACGTACTCGTTCCCTTGTGACTCCTACTCTGGGAAAACCCTTGCAGGGAAGTCCTTGCCCTAGCAAAATTCCAGAGAGAGAGTCCAGGGAACCATGTCCCTCCAAGAGAGCTCAAGGCCTGTCCCCGTCATTCTTGGGTCCTGGGGCTCTGAGTCCCCTTCAGCGAACCGGCAGCTGCACACAGCCGGGACCTGTTTGCCCTGACGCCACGGGTACAGTCCAGCGCTGCCGTCCTTGAACTCAGATCATGTGTGAACTCTGACAAGAGCGTAGAATCACTTTCTCTTCAACTTTTAGCTTTTGGTGGCTGAGGTTGTGGTGATTACAAGACTCTGTAATGACACGTAAAAGCCAGCTGGAGAGTCTAATTGATGGATACGCAGGACATATCTAGCCTCTCACCCTAAGCAGTTAGTTTTCACTTGTTACAGCATCTAAATTTAAAATACCTCCTCCGCAATGCCACCTCTTCATTAGCATATGGGTGATGACTCCAAATACATTTATTTGTTAGGACCCAACGTGGATGGATTTCCTTGTGCCTGGAACTGAAATAATGTAGGTTTGAAACTGAGAAATGGTTCTGGAAAATTCCATGGAAGGCTTGCCTCCAAGGACTTGGAGGTATTTAAAACACAGTGTCTGGAGTCCAGGAAGCCAGATCAGATATCCCTTGGAAAAAAGTCTTTGAGATTTGGGAAGAAAACTATGTCACGTAACGGTGGCCCTTTCTTATCTCTGGGTTCCGGTTTTCTCTTTCCTTCATTGCCTTCTGTCTCTTCCTTGTAGCTTCTTATTTGACTTCAGTCTTTTCCCACATCTAGGATACTTTGCCTCCTTTCTTCCCAGAAGCCACTAAGATAGACAGTTTCCTGACTAGCACAGAGGTGTGTCCACCAAAGCCCAAATGTCGGCTGAGGCCAGGGCTCGACTGTGAGACCTAGTTTTGTTCGTTCGCTGAAGCGTGTTCCATATGTTAAATGGTAGGAAGTGTGACCTTTGCCCCTTTCCTCTGCTGTCGTTTTCTCAACGCAGTGGCCTGGAGGGAGCCACCAGTGGCATCTGAACACGTCAGTTCCTCCTTCTCTGCGGGAAGCGGGAGACCGTGGGGACAGAAATCTGGGGAATGCTGAGTTCACGTTCCCTTGACAAGGACCATGTCCCATCACATGCAGTTACCTGAGCTGGTTGATGTTTTGTTTTTTGGCAAAGGGGGTCATCCTAGCAGAGCCAACTCAATACATGTCTCCCCGAAACTAAACCTTTGCTACAGATCTTTGAGTCCTTACCATTTTAGTCGGAGGAGAGAGAGAAGAGCAGATAGAGATACCCCAGAATATTAACTATTTTACATTTGAAAATAACTGGTCTTCTTGGTAACTTCTCTTGTCTCCCCACTGTAGATCTATTTATTTACTCCTATAAAGCAAAACTTAAAAAACTTTTTTGACTAATCTTCTTGAAAGTTGGGTGACCAGATGTCCCCCTTTGCCCAGGAGGGCACTCGTTTAAGTATTTTGTCCTAGTCTAATTAATAGCATTGTTTCTCCTTTAAAAAGTGTCCTAGTGGAATAATAACATGGTAACTCTAATGAAAGCTGCTGCGAACGATTTTTAGGTTATAGCTACTCCTCTGAGTTTGAACTAAGGGGTCCACCATGTCTTTAAAATAACCAAATGAATAACAATAGGAAGATTGAAGATTATTATTCACAAGTCTAATTACTTCAACTCTTAAATATTGAAAGAAAGATAAAAAAATATTTCACATGGACTTAGCAGAAATTATTAAATAACTGCATCTGTGTGCTTTTCACTCCATATTAAAGTTTAAAATGTCGTGGGTAATTATTACCCGATATTACCTAGAAGTCCTATTTTTGCTGGAAGCAGAAGTTATTATTCTTCAATAGAGGCTGGAATTTCCATATCCGGGTCCTTTTATTTTTTATTTTTACACAATTATTGTAATTAGATAGCATAGGAAACTATCAGAGCTTGGCTTCTTTTTCGATATATGATTTTAATTGTTAACGTCTAACATTTCCTTAAATTACGGGAAGGCACATGTTGGGAAAAAAAGATCCGCCCTTTAAAACCCATCGGTGGTCCGGTTTGGCTCTTTTCACTGGCTTGGGAAACGGGTCTGTAGCGAACCACAAACAACGGAAGAAAGAGAACTTCCGAGATTGACTGGTCTGAAGGAGGCATGTGGATTTAAATCTCACGCCCCATCCATCCAGAACAGTCGAGGCAGTCATTGGAGTCGCCTGCAGAAATTTGCCTTCTGTTTCATATGCGTCCCTATTCATAAAAACTTACTAATAAGATAACAGGAATTTGAGGGCTCTTCTAGCAATGTGTGTAAACTTCATTCATACCTTGGAAAAGCAGCGAGCAGCTGAACCTTGCAACTGCTCCCATCAGTCCTTCCAGGGGCAGGTGGGTGGGGAGGGAAACTTCTGGACGGGGGATCTCAAGGATGGAAGCCTGGGTCTTCAGCCTCTGTATGCATTTGGGCAAATCCCTTACCCCCTCTGGGTCTTCGTTTCCTCATCTTTAATTATATCTCCTGCCTTGCTTCCCACAGACCTTGGAGACTCAACAAAATGTAAAGTCCCATGCAAACAGAAGGCATCACTTCTTACTCCCGAGTTCCAAGTGGATCTGAAGGAAAATGAAATAGCTAGAAGACAGGTTCCCTGACAATCTCCAATCCACTTGACATGTCCCCAGCATTTGCTGCATGCCGCTAGGACCACCGCACTGAAGAGGGTCTAAAATTAGCTCAGCACTGCACACATTTATGGAGAGCCTTCTTTTGAAAAGGCACCAGGCGTCCCTGATGACTAGAGGGAAGCTGTCCCCAGCCACCCCGTTTTAAGTCGCAAACCTTCAGCCTCGGTGTTTGTCCCCGGCTCTATTTCCTTTCATGGCAGTATTGCTACTTCACGATCTCGGTTAACTTATTACTTGATTTGTTTCTCGCTGTCTTTTCCCATGAGGTTGCAGACTCCTTAGTGACAGACGTTTTGTTCTTATGGCTGTTACTTTGTTATTCCAGAACGGACAGCCGTTGTTAGCACATGGCAGGTGCTCAGGGCACAGTGGTTCTGTGAGCAAAATGGTCCTTGGTCTCAAGGGCCATACAAGCCAGGGAGGCAGCTGGGAGCCCTGCCGTATTATACTGTGTTATGGTGCAGGGTGCAGGGAGCGGGGCGGTCGGAGCAGAACAAAGGCTTCTCCGTCTGCAGGAGAACGGGACGTCTGAGGGAGGGAGAGGGTGGAGGCTTTGTTAGGATACTGACCACAGTCTGAGTCTTGAAGGAGGAGTGAGAGTTTCCCGGGAAGATAAAGAAGTGACAGGCATCTCAGGCAAGCATGGCGGCTTCCGAGAAGGCCCCGAGACCGGAAATGACGTTGTTGAGGAGTGGGCACCGTTCACCCTGTTGTGCACAGTGCAATGAGTGCCCAAGGCAATTCGTTGGGCCTTCGGGAGAAAAATGGAAGGACCTGTATTCATACTGTCTTCTCAGTAAAGGGTGCAACAGGACTGAAGACTTACACTAGCTGAGTGTGCTGGGTGGCTGTGTGTGACCTGGGGATGGCTTGGGGGTACATGGGCTGGAGGCCATTTCTGTGTGCCCCCTTGCTGTGTTTTCCTTTTTTTTTTTTTAATTTTTATTTGAATTCAATTTAGTTAACATAAATGTATTACTGGTTTCAGGCGTAGAATTTAGTGATTCATCAGTTCCATGTAACACCCTGTGCTTGTTCTATCACCGGGCGTGTTCCATGCCTTCCTTAGTGCCCATCACCTGGTTATCCCTTCCCTCCACTCCACTCCCCTCTGGCAGCCTTCAGTTTGTTTCCTAAAGTTAAGAGTCTCTAATGGTTTGTCCCTCTCAACTTTCATCTTACTTTATTTTTCCTTCCTTTCCCCCTACGTTCATCTGTTTTGTTTCTTAAATTTCTCATATAAGTGAGATCATATGGCATTTGTCTTTCTCTGATTAACTTATTTTGCTTAACATAATACCCTCTAGTTCCATCCACATCATTGCAAATGCCAAGATTTCATTCTTTCTGACGACTGCATAGTATTCCATTGTATATGTATATACCACCTCTTCTTTATCCATTCATCTGTTGATGGACATCTAGGTTCTTTCCCTAGTTTGGCTATTGTGGACATTGCTGCTCTAAACATTGGGGTGCATGTGCCCTTTTGGATCACTACATTTGTATCTTTGGGGTAAATACCCAATAGTGTGATTTCTGGGTCGTAGGGTAGCTCTATTTTCAACTTTTTGAGGAACCTCCATACTGTTTTCCAAGAGTGGCTGCACCAGCTTGCATTCCCACAAACAGTGTTGGAGGGTTCCCCTTTCTCCAGCTGTTTTACTTTTAGGATATTACTCTCTATTGCAGATTATCTATGCCCAGAAAGTGCGTTTGCAGCTCACACCGTCATCATAGTTCATGACAAGGTGAAGAGTAACCAGGAGAAGAATTTCTAACACACGAATCCGGCTGGTTATCTCATGGCAGAACGCTTTGAGGAGTTGTTCAACATAAAGATGCAGTATTTTTCATTATAAACTAATGAGAGTTAATAATTTTGCTGGTATAAGGTTGATACCACTCACGACAACCTGAGAAACCCACCACTACTGTGATTTTAGCTAGTCTGCTGGAGTCAGTCAAGTATGAGCCGAACGTCCATGGAGACATTGTGTCCGGTTGTGGCAGATGTCCTGGTGGCCCCCCGGGAGATCTCAGCCTACCTCCAGCAGCGTGGCTGGGGAAGCAGAAATCTCTCACTGTCCTGTACACAGGGTAAGCCTGACATGTACACGAAAAAGGGAGGGTTACTTAATGACTTGTTACTATTTCCAGGCGTGTCAGTGGGTCCACATTCTACATTTTCTTCTTTCAATCTGTGTGGCGGGGAGGTGGCTCAAAATTTTCAGTCACTCCATTCACTCAGACTGTTTCCTTCTGAATATTACTGGATCATGTGGGAAAGCCTGGTATGCATCTGTTTGGGTTTCAGAAAGGTACTGGGCCTTTCCAGAGGAAGCCTATCCTTTTTGAGAACGTGCCTAGTCGCCTCTGGCCTTGTAAATGGCTCTATTTTGGTGCTGTCTTGAATCACTTGAAGCCTTGTGAGCATGACTTTAGGTTCTTTAAATGAACAAATAAATCTGCAGCATGTGTTCTTTTGCAAAGACAGCTTTTCAGTCTAAGGAGGATTGAAAGAGGTGGTTTTGAAGCTGGACGTAGGGCCTGCACCCCGAGATCGTCGTGAATGGGGTTCTCTTAGTTGGCTGAACAACTAGATGAAACTTTTCTGATTTCCTGAAAGGATTTTAAGCATTTTGAAGAGAGACTTAAAGCTTGCTAAAATATCCTCATGGGTACTTTTCCGAAGAACAGGGCAGAAGATAGTCCTAACGATGTGCCTATTCAGAATCAAAACCCATTCTGAGGTTTACCTCAGGTTACAAAACTTAAACAGAAGTCATCTGCCTCATGGTTAGTGTCAAAATCTTATCAGAGAAGATCTTAAATAGTTTTATGATTTCTAACTGCGTTCACATATGATTTGGGGCTTCTCTGTGCTAGTTAATAGAAAGACTGAAACGTTTAATCTTTTTTATGACTAGACAGTCTGATTTTTGGCTTCAGCTATCTAATATTGAGCCAAATTGCTGATGATCAATTTCCATTTTTAATTGAAAAACTTATTTCGAAGTATGTATTTAAATAAGTAAATTAGGCATATGGTTATATATATATATATATATATATATATATATATATATATATATATCTTATTTTAGTTCTTGGTATTTAAATTTATAAAACAGTCTTATTTCATTGAAGATTTTAGGTGACCCTTTATGTGTCCTTGGTAAGTGACACTGGTTTTCTCTTTATGGCCAGCCGCTGCTTGCCCAGTGACTTGACTCAGACCTTTGGGACAAAGGAAGGCAGTAGAAACTGGGAGGAATGTGGTGAGGACTGGGAGTGGTGACAGTCGTGGAATGGTTGGGAGGGAGGCGAGAGAGAAGCATAGGCTGGTTGATTCCCATGTTCTTGCTCTATGAGACTGGATGTCTGGGAGCGCCGTTCAGCATGCGTGGAAAGGTATGTCAGAAAGCCAGAGGTTGGGAGAGAGAGGATAAAGATGATTAATTTTGTGTAATGGGCAGCTTGAGTTTGATTATCTGTGGAGAATCTGGGGAAAATAGTCAGTTGGCAGTAGGAAATAGGGATTTGCCGACCAGGGGAGAGGTCACATGGTAAGAGCTTGGGGAAAGCTTTCACTTACAGGGTTAACACTAAACAGAGGGTACAGTTGAGGTCAGCTCGGGAGACCGAAGGAGCCCAGAGAAAGCCAGTGTTTCATGGGCAGAGGAGAATTGAAAGGTGAGATGAGAGCCAGCAGACAGGGACAGCAAAACAGACAAATGAGAGACGCACTTTAAAAGGAGAATGGGGGGGGGCACACCTGGGTGGCTCAGTGGCTTAAGCCGCTGCCTTCGGCTCAGGTCATGATCCCAGGGTCCTGGGATCGAGCCCTGCGTCAGGCTCTCTGTTCCGCGGGGAGCCTGCTTCCTCCTTTCTCTGCCTGCCTCTCTGCCTACTTGTGATCTCTCTCTCTGTCACATAAATAAATAAATAAAATCTTAAAAAGGAGAACGGGGGTTGCCTGGGTGGCTCAGTCAGTTATGCTTCTGCCTTTGGCTCAGGTCATGATCCCGGGATCCTGGGATCGAGTCCCATATCCGGCTCCCTGTTCAGCGGGGCGTCTACTTCTCCCTCTCCTTCTGCTGCCCACGCCCCTGCTTGTGCTCTCTCTCTTTCTCTCAAATAAGTAAATAAAATCTTAAAAAAAAAAAAAAGAGGAGAGAGTGGACACCAGGACCAAGCAAGAACCCAGATATTACTAACATCACCGATGGTTTTTACAGTGTAGAGATCGTCAGTTATATTAGCAAGAAAAAAATTGTGTGTATAGTATTTAGGAATTAGATAATATTGAGAAGTATGAGAATAAGGGCCAACATCTGTAGCATAAATAATAAGTGCTACAGAGTTCAGAAAGGGGGAGGGCCCAGAAGTAAAACGACCTCCCGGTTTCTGTGTGTGGAATCACCAGTCCATAAACCTTGAATGCATATCTGATCCTCTCTCCTCGGTGTGTCCTCCTCGCCCGTCCCCTTGTAAGATCAGCTGTGTAGGTCTACAGGTTCTAACCATGCACACTTCTCCATTCTTCCAGTGAGAACTCAAATTCAGAACTCAAATTCAGACTCGTGTCAGCCACATTATGGCTCTAGTCTCCCAGCTGGTCTTTGGGCGCAGGTCTCTTTCTTTTCCAGGTAATCCAACACTGGATGGGAATTTTTTTTTTTTTTAAACAGCATTAGAGAGGTATGATTCAAATGCCATAAAATTCACCATCTTTAAATGTCTGGTGTGTGTTGATACATTGGTGAAATGTTCAGCCATGGCCACAGTTCGATTGTAACAATAATAATAATCTGTTTGCAAGTACTACCCAGTTATGTCTCTCCTTTGCTCCATATTCATTATGCCCCGTTTCCTTGTGAATTATGCACAGTGTCTTCATCCTGAGTCTTAAGCCCTCCCTCCACTGGCTGCCCTGAAAAACCTTCCTATCCTTCCTATCCTTCCTATGTATCTTTGGTACATCTCCCGACTTTCAGGTGGATGAGACCATCAGCTTCCTCTGTTGATTTCCAACCCCGTGTTGTTGCTCAGGCTACTTTTCTGGTTGGTAGGAATGGAGTATTAGAATGGAGTGTTCATTAATATTCATCCCTCCCTCCCTCCTTCCCTCCCTCCCTCCCTCCCTTCCTTCCTAATATACATTTAAGGAGCAAAAACTCCAGTGTCTGTAAACCTAAAAGGAATCTTAAAAAATGTGTTCTCTTGATCTTTCCAAATTCAGATGCGTTCTTGAAGGACCCCTTTCCCACTAATAGCTGGGTGGCGCCTGGCCCGGCTGATTTGCTTCTGAGCGTGTTCCATGCTCCTGGCCTCCCTGACGTTAGCCCGTGTTTTCACAGGTGATGAGGGAGAAGAGGTGTGCGACCACTGTGGGCAGGTCAAATGACCAGTCGGCACTAGCTCACCCTCCTGGCAACAGTGCATGCACAAAACCACTTCTTGAGGGTGGCTTTGTTTCATGTCCTCCATTCTTTTTCTTCTTACCATTTTGATGAAACACACATAAAAAAAAAAACCAGTTACCATTTCGATGATGTCTGAGATAGTGGCATGAAGCACATTCCCATTGTTGGGCAACCATCAACCTCCAGAACCTGCTCGTCTTCCCAAATGCAAACTCTCCTCGCTCATCTCTAAGCCCCCTTCCCCACTCTCCCTTGGCCCTGGTGACCACGACTGTTCTGTGGCTGTGGGTTTGTCTACAGTCGGTACTACCCCATTTAAGGGGAACCATACGGTCCTTTTGCGTCTGGCATCTTTTCACTTTGCTTCATGCCTTCACAGTTCACCCATGGTGTGGCCCATGCCTTCCTCTTTAAGGCTGAGCACCCTTCCATGGTCTGGGCAGCCCACCTTCTGTTTGTCCATTCATTGATGGACACTCAGGCTGTTTCCACCTTCTCTGGACTCTCTTCTTGATCCCAGTGACTTTAACACTTGAATCTAGGTGTGCGAGGCGGTGAATGCCTCAGCTCCTGAGTAGGCTCTAGCCGGACTGGGTGTCGTTTTCGTCTTTCTTGGTTTGGGACCCCCTGAGCGGATGCTGTGTATTTCAACTCTGCAACTCAGCAACACCCACGGCATCAGTGTCCTCCCTGCTAGCAGCCTTGGCCCCCACGGGAATCCAGTCTGTTCTGTTAATCTGATACAAAGCAGGGTTCACGAGTGAACAAAAGGATCTAGAAAGGATTCACGTTTTTAAAATGCTTCCCTCCTTCGGTGTTCAATGGTAATAACATTGCCTAGCTTTTACTGATGCTTTCTACTTGTTAGTAGTGAACCTCACATCCTCTCTACAAGATTTGAGAGAGATATTGTTACCATCACAAGTGAGAAAACAAATGGAACTCAAAGACTAACTTGTCCCAGGGAATGCACGTATACCGGGCATCCCTGCGCCGTGCTGCCCTGAGTGACTCCGCTGCCATCAGTCTGTCATCGAGACACGCACTGCATCACAGTGGTGCCAGTGCCCTCCGTCAGCAGGCCTCCCAAACTTCTCCTTGGTCAATCTCTCCATCTCTGTACGTCAGTGTCTTTGAGGGTGGCACTCACTGACAACCACTACTCATTACGGCCCTGGCGGGAGTGAATGGCAAGTGACAAGGAAATGTGTTTTCTTCTGTGGATTTTCCACTTCTTGGGCTGTTTCAGCCACTACCTGTCTGGCATCTTCTAAGAAAGACCATCCGTGCTGGAGCTTTCTGTTAAAATGGTAACTAGCAGTTTGGAGCCTGGATTAAGGAAGACAACATGTGGGCACAAGTGCCCTGGGGTCAGAGCCTTGGTCAGCTATCTTAGTTAGCTCCCTTCGGAGGCCAGCATGTCCGGGGCCCTGCGGATGCACAAACATTCAGGGGCATGCTCTTTTCCAGATTTACAACCTCAACCACACAACTGCCCAACTAAAAGGGTCCTTTTTTTTTTTTTTTTTAAACTAATCAGCTCATTAGTCAAAGCAACCTATTAATACCATCTGCAAATCATGTTTTTGGAAGAAGCAGAAAGAGAAATTACTATCAGACTTAGAATTTGGAATTTTAGGAGTGCCTTGGTGGCTGAGTCGGTTAAGCATCTGACTCTTGATTTCAGCTCAGGTCATGATCTCAGGGTCGTGAGATGGAGCCCTGTATCGGGTTCTGCACTGGCCACGAAGCCTGCTTGAGATTCTGTCTCTCGTTCTACTATCTCTCTCTCTAAAAAAATAAAATAAAAAGATCAAAATAAAAAATTAAAAAATTTAAAGAATTCTGATTTTTGTTTGACAGATACTTGAATCACAAAGTTCCAGGCACGTATCACATATCAGTGTGATGACGCTTTCCTTTCTGCACACTTAGATCTCTTACTATTCCACTCATACTTGGGCAGAAAAATGAGGCCATGGGCAACTTTGGCTGCAGCTTCAATGGAATGCCCCTTAGATGTTCCAGGTTGAGGAGTCTAATATGCCAATGGGAGTTGCCAGTTCTATGATTTCGCATCCCTGCATCCCAGGATACTGTGTGCTTAGGAGTCCCGGTCTGAAATTTGTCTCTTCTAGGCTACAGGGTCAAGGCTTAGACCTGTTACCACTTATGTTTATATTTATGTTTATTTCACTATGAACCTTTACTCCAGTGATTCGGTTCTCCCCGTTCTATCCCATGTTCAGTCTGTAGTCAGTATGGGCTTTCTACTGTCGGAGGGGGCTTTCTGTGCACAGCAAGGATTGTTTACAGATATTTAGGTCTTTAATGTTCAGTGTGCTGGAGGTGCAAATTCAAAAATCGGAATTTCTTTTACTAGAGATACACATTGAAAAAATAAAAATGTGCTCAAGTTTTTAGATTCAGTGAGCTGTGTTTGTAAATTTAAAAGAATAAAATAAAATAAAAACTGTAACTCTTGGGGGAACTTTGGAAAACATTTGATTAATTCAAATTTAGACTAAAGTCCCTCTACTCAAGGATTAGTTCCATTTAGAAACATAGTTAAGCACATTCCCTTAAAAACTTAAGTTGCAGGGCACCTGGGTGGCTCAGTGGGTTAAAGCCTCTGCCTTCAGCTCAGGTCATGATCTCGGGGTCCTGGGATCAAGCTCTGCATCGGGCTCTCTGCTCAGCAAGGAGCCTGCTTCCTCCTCTCCCTCTGCCTGCCTCTCTGTCTACTTGTGATCTCTGTCTGTCAAATAAATAAATAAAATCTTAAAAAAAAACTTAAGTTGCATTTATAAATTTGGTATATTGAATTTTTAAAAAGCTATTAGTATGTATGACTGGGAAAATTTCAAACAAAATCTTCCAGACTACTAACTCTGGCTTCATTAGTCATCTAATACATGCCAAGTGGTTCTAGCCACTGGAGATGCAGCAATGAACAAAACAGAACAATGAGCAACAATGAATAAAACAGAAAAATTATTTGCCTTCATGGACTTTATATTCTTATAACTCTTAAGTTCACTAAACTCTTAAAAACCTAATAAGCTGAAGTTTTAAATGAGAACTTCAAAGTCAGAATTCTTAATACCTTTCAACTTAAAGTTACAAGTCTAAAATTAAGTGTACATTTGGATTAGAATTGCAAAGCAAATGTATATCTAATAAATGTCTATAATCTGATAGTCTCTAATCTGATATGTAAATACCAAGTGTACAAATGATTCTTAAGCCTGATTTTAAAAAACACTAATACTGTAAACCTGGTTTGCTTTATCATTTCTCCATTTTTTTTTAAAGATTTTATTTATTTATTTGACAGAGCGAGATCACAAGCAGGCAGAGAGGCAGGCAGAGAGAGGAGGAAGCAGGCTCCCTGCTGAGCAGAGAGCCCGATGTGGGCCTCGATCCCAGGACTCTGAGATCATGACCTGAGCCGAAGGCAGCGGCTTAACCCACTGAGCCACCCAGGCGCCCTCTCCATTTATTTCTAAACTTTCGAGTACTGAATACTGGATTATGTAACTGAGCTTCTGTGAGGTTCCTAACCCAGTTCATAACCCAGATACAGGATCGTCTCATGTAGGTTAAGAGACTTGAAATTGGTGGGATGCGGGACCTACAGATGGCATATGACCAGAGTGAATGTTTCCATAGGACAGTGGACACACTGAGCCTGATTTTAGCAGTGACTACGATAACAGGATTCCACGTCCATTTTTTTCCAAACAAGATTGGTTTCATAATATGCTATTTGCTAGATTCAAGCCTTTACTTCATAGCCTTTTTTGATGTTGTCGTCTGATTTGGATGGATAAATTACACAACTGTCCCTACCTTGCCTACTTGACCATCTCACCCCATTCAGCTGCTCCAACCCTGTTCTGATTCTTCTGTGTCTGGGTCTTTGACCTTGCCTTCAGGGGTACTCTGTTTATGGGCGCTAGACAATGCCACTCCCCTGCAAGGCCAGCATTCAGAGGTGGCTGAGTGTAGCTCTCCTCCCCAAATCTCCATCGACTCACCCTAGTTTTTTCATACACACTGAATATTTTCTCAGTTTTAGATCAAGGACAATTCAAGCTTGCTCTCCAGCAAATTCCTGGCTGACCCTTTCCTTCAAACAGATTCCCTCTGCTGAGCCCCTTCTATATAGAAGTTCTAAAACTATCCCTTGCTTCTTTGCTTAAAACCCTTCAGCAGTGCACACTGCACCTGGGATAGAATACAAAGCCCTTAATGCAAGTCCTTACATGATCTGGCTCTCGCCTTCCTCCATGACCTCATCACACGCCTTTCTCTTATGCTCCAGTTCCAGCCACACTGGCCTTCTTTAACTTCTTCCAACAGAAGCTACACTTCTTTCCTGCCTCAGGTCCTTTGCATGTGCTACTGTTCCCACTTTCTGAAACACTGTTTTCCCTACTCTTTGCTTGGATGACTCCTCAACCCAGCCTCAGATGAACTGTCATTTTTTTAAATGGAGGTTTTTCTTCTTCGTAGAAAGTGTTACACTTTGTGCATTTTTATGCTTACTACCGAGACCATAAGTTGTGTGGGGCTGTGTGTGGTGTTCTGTTTGTCCAGCATGCATCACAGTGCTGGCATATTCTAGACAGTCAGTAATTCTTTGCTGAAAGAGTAAATACCACAGTGCCGCAGCAATCACCATTAGCCTTCAGTCATAACTGTAATAATCATTCATATCACCACTTTTGGCTCATGGGAGATACTGAGTAATTGTATGTTGAATTGGATTGAGCTATCTAAATGTCAGTATCTCGAGCAGTCATTAATACAATTATTTTATATTACCTCTATGTTTCTGGACTCATTTAGTCTTCTATAGCTTCTAATGCTGTAGCCTTTCTGTTCTTACAGTAAAGAAGACATGCAAAATGTGCCTTTTTGGGGGGCTAGGCTTTCCTAACTTTTTAAAAGTGCCACTGATCGTTAGCTAATTGTCTTACAGATAGTACTCAATTTTGTTAAGAGTAAATATAAGTTCTGTATGATACTTAGTGATTTTATTTTTTAGCTTGTCTGTTTACCTCCCAGCATCCCAAGAGATGGATTAGTTCCGCTGGCTCCAGGTGACAGAGCGCAGCCTTAAAACACTGAATGGAAGCTCTAGTTAGATTATCTAATGCTTGTGGCTTAAGCCCCGCCCCCTCCGCATAGTTCATCAAGAACCTTGCAGCGCCCCCCCCCCATTCAAACCTCGGAATAGCATCGAATTGCGTTAGAACTCTTGAGTTTTAACCATTTAGATCCTTAGAGCCTGCTGTTTTTCTGGGTTTTGTTTTTGTTTTTGTTTTGCTGTATCAGCCTGATAAGATCATAGCCCCATAAAGATTTCATATCCTTGTCTCTGCACCTTGGCAGCTGTGTCTACGAAACTACAGCATTTTAAAAAAATGATTTTGAACGTTGCATCGTTAGTGATTTTTTTTAAAACGCAAAAAAAAAATTAAAATAAAACAATGCTGGAAAAGAAAAATCAGGTTTATTTGTGCTGCTTATCACGCCCGGGCAGTTTTGGAAACCCAAATGGGGGTATGAGCGTTTTGAAAACAAAAACAAAAAACGGCAGCGGCCCAGCGTCGTCGGGGTTCGCAGCATTGTGACCGCGCGCCTTTAACTCGGCGTGACCTCCGCGTCCCGGGCCCCGCGCCTCGGCCGGGGCGGCGCATCCCCTCCCTCCCCGCGTCGCGCTCATTGTTGTCCTTTAGTGATTGGTTGCTGGACCCGAAGCAGCTGTGCAGAGCCGGGCGGTGTAAAGAACCTGAATGCAGGTTAGCGGGCGCCTGGTGACTCACACGGGGGATCGAGGGCGAGAGAGGAAGAGCCGGAGGCCGCCACCTCTGCGTCTCCCAGGCGGCGTGGACCAGGTGCCCCGGCGTTTGCTGCTGTCGCAGGGGCTCCCGGTGGCGCCCCCTCCTCCGGCTCTTGCCGGCCTCGGGGTTGGCGCAGGTGGGGCAGGCAGGGCACCGCAGACCTCCCGGTTCCCACCGAGGGGGTTCTCGCTCTCTCCGCGAGGGGGAGGGAGCATCCTAAAAATATGTAAATATCCAAGCGCTGACTCCTGGCCGGGGCACCCGCCCACGGCCCCCGCGCCGCCGCAGACTGTTTTACATGAAAAAGAGAAGCCTGCCGCGGTCGGTGCTCTAACTTAAGGCAGCTCGGTGATTAGCATGAGACTGGGCGGCTGCCCTGCTTCCTGCCCTTCAAGAGCGGTTCTGCGCGCTCGCGACCGAGCGGCGGTGCCACCGTGCGGGTGTGGATCGGCAGGCACGGCCTCGTTGGCAGCCATGGCTCCCGACGCCCCCTCGGCCAGTAAGTAGGAGCATGCATGTGTAGGGGGGCACATGCGTGTCGGCGCGAGCGCGCGCGCGCGCGCGCGCACACACACACACACACACGCACGCACACCACCCTGAGCCTCGCAAGGAGGAAGATTGACGAGGCGCTGCAGTTGCGAGGACGACTCGGGCTCTTCCTGGATTCCGCAGGAGCCCGCCTGCCGCAGCTGCTGTCTGCAGAGCCGGCTCGGCTCCCCGTGCACACGCGCCCCCCATCCGAGCCTCTGTAATGAAGACTGCCTCCCGAGGACTGCAGGGGAGGCAGAGCCAGCCTGCGCCCGGGACTGCGGGCCGCGCGGCCGAAAGGCCCTGGGGGACACGACCTGGACCCTGTCAGCCCCACGCCTCGCTCTGAGCCGCCGGGTGCCGAGGGCCTGCCGCCGCCCCTCCGGCTTCCCGGGCGCCCGATCCCGGGTCAGCCCCGGAGGCCTCGGCTTCCTCATTTGTTTGGGTCTTTTGTGCCGTGGCTCACAGTTGGCTAAGCACTCCTGCGCTGAATCGGGCCATTGTCTGCGCTCCCATTGCTTTCACGCTGCAAGTCTCGGCGCCCCCACCCCGCCCGCCCCCTCCCCGCCTCCTCCAGGCCGGGGAGCCTCCTAACGTGCCTTTCCCCCCAGGAATCTGGAAGCTATAAGCCGGGCGGATTGCAAATGAAGTGTAATGCATTGTGGGACGTGTGTAAAATCGGAGCCTTCGCCGTGGGGGTGTGTGGGGGCGTGGGGAGGGCCGGACCCGCCGCTGGCGGTGTAGACGCCGACGAGGAGGGGCTGGGAAAATGTGCGCAGAGTCCGCCCGGGTCGTGCCCGCCGTAGACGGATGAAGCAGCGCGCTGCGCCCCGGCGCTGAGGCCCCCGGGATCGGGGCGGCAGGTCGCGCGCTCCCCACCATGAAGAAGACCCGGAGCACAACCTTGCGGCGAGCCTGGCCTAGCTCGGATTTCTCGGACCGGGCCTCGGACCGCATGAGGTCCCGCAGCGAGAAGGACTACCGCCTGCACAAGCGCTTCCCCGCGGCCTTCGCGCCCCAGGCTTCGCGGGGCTACATGACATCAGGTGGGTATCCGCGTTTCCGTCCCCCCCTCCCCCGGGCCGGGTCCGCGGGGCGCGCTCGGTGCGCCGCCGCTGCCGGGGAGCTTAGGTGGGAGGACGGCCGGTGATGGATGCGCTAAGTTATGGGGAAAGCAGGGAAAAATTAGCTCCCATCCACCATTTTGTACCTCGGCAAGATCCACAGCAGGCCCTCTCAATATGGGGTTGGAGAGCTATTAGTTAGGTAAAATGAGGGAGGGGGCCGTGCCGGGCGTTTTGGCTGCAGGAGATAAATGACTGCAAGCTTCTCGCGCGGCAGCCTCCGGGAGCTTTTGTGGCCGCCTGCAGGAGCGAGCTGCCGGCTCCTGCCTTGTGGCCAGTTATCCTAGTGGGCATTTCAGCAGCCCCGGGTTCTTAAAAGGGGACAGGTTCCGTGCACGGTTCTGGATGGCCTGAGTCGGGGAAGAGCCCCCACGGACGCCGCAGGCTCGTCCGAGGTGCACGCGGAGAACTCCGTTGGCGCTCATTGAATGCATTCCGTGGG
The DNA here is from genome assembly GCF_020171115.1 of Neogale vison. Classification (NCBI taxonomy): domain Eukaryota; kingdom Metazoa; phylum Chordata; class Mammalia; order Carnivora; family Mustelidae; genus Neogale; species Neogale vison. The sequence goes on along the minus strand of NC_058101.1, from coordinate 197,956,220 downwards.
GTCATGGTGTGGATGCGGATGGAACGCTCCCATGATTCGGTGTGGATCTAACATGTGTGGCTTTGAATTAGGCTGTATGGAAAGCATGGAGGCTGTGTTTGCATGTCAGGCAGGAAGGACGAACACAGCGGTACACGGGAGCGAGGGCTTCAGGAAAGGGCTGATAGAGTAAAACGCAGTGCTGTTAAAAGCGTTTTGGAAGGAGTCGGTTCCTTTAGGCAGCCCGATGGAATGGCTTTGGTTGTGACTTGGGAGCCCAAGGGATAGGGTACCGGAGGAAATGCTGAGGGAGGAAAAACCTGGAACTCCTTCCTTGTTTTCTCCTTACCGACTGCCGACCACTTGTACGCGGTGATGTAGAAGACATCAATTTCTGTTCCTTCTTCATTTCGGAAGAATTCATTTTCTGCCGAAGGAAGAGCTGAGGCTGTATTTGAAACCACACACTAGTCAGAGTCATTCTGAGCCCTGTCCTAACTGGCAAGATTGCTTTAAGCTTGTGGTTGGTATTCACAGTGTAGCTCTGCTATCTTTCCCCTAAAACAGCAAGTTTTTTTGTTGTTGTTGTTTGTTTTTTTAAACTGGGGCCAGGATCTCATGCTTTAAAAATGCCTTGGGACCACATTTCCATAAATATAAAACCTAAATAAAATAACCATCTTTTTTATTGCAAAATCTGGCAACAGAAGCATGTTGTACTATTTGGGCAATAAGAGTCCCTTGATTTTTCTCTTTCATGAAAAGCCAGATTTGCAAAGTGACAAGGACAGTTGATACTTTAGTAATTTCAGTTAAACACTGCTGTGGTTGCTACATTCTTCAGACGTGGGATAGTAAATTTTGAAACACACCTAAGTCGAAATCTAACCGCAAAACACATATGTACATAAACGCATGTCTGCACGGAGTGTTTAGATAATCCCAGGTTTCAGATGGTTGGGTTTGAATGTCTTCATTCCACACTGAATGGCTCCCCTCCTTTTGAATCCCTCTTCAATATGTACTGACCCCAGGTGTTAGGCTCTAGGAGGGCAGGTGGCCATAATTTCTTCAACAAACCTGTGAGTTCTTTAACAATCTCAGGCATATTCCCATGGAGCCTGTTTTTATCTGTCTTTGGCTTAGTTCATTACCAGCACATTTTCATTATTTGCTAAAGTACTTCTCTGCAGGGTCTTTTGGAGGGCTCAGGGAAGAAACTCTTAATTTTGTTTGATTCTCTTTTCTTCTTTCATTTCTTGACCTGCAAATGGTAAGCTGATCTTAGAGTGATATTGACAGATGAGCTGTTTCAGGTTGGTGGTTTTCTATGCAGATTGAACGTTAGGTACCCATGGAGAAAAGAAACAGGAGAGATGGGGCAAGAAGAGCTGTCATTCATTCAGCATTTTCTGGAGTGTCCCCTAAGAGCAGAGTGCCTTGCTAGATTCTCATGGGGCTATAGGGTTGGATATAATATGGTTTTTCCCAGGGACGGAAAGCTATCATTCATGCATCATTATAAATGTTAGCTAGAACATGGAATACAAGGTATTAGTGCTAATGGAGGGCAATAGTAAGATAATAATATTAAGACAGACACTTACAGTGAACACTGGGAGAATGGATGAAATCAGTCATGTGCATCTTTTGTGTGTGGGTGTGGGTGGTATCTTATCAATTTCCTTTTCAAATATGGCTCTTTCCCAAATCTGAGGCCTGATAGGAATAGAGGGTATATTGAAACATGCAGAGATCAGTTACAGGAAGTTCTTCCTCTTAAGAAATGTAAAGGAAATCCACTTGTATCAAGTTAGTGACTCTGGATACAAACAGAGCCTTTGTCACATAAAATGGAATAGAAAATGAAGCGGCTGAGAAGCCCATGAGTGTTTTCATATTTCTTCTTCCTGTTTGTCCAGTCATTTGGGAGGATGATGACTGGTATTATCACAGTTCATTTTCACTAAGAAGGGTTTTTTTGTTACTGAGTTCAAAGGACAAGATAAGTTACCCAGTTACTTAAGGAACTTAAAATAACTTCAGCTGAGACTCTTTTTAGAAATCCATCCCCCACCCCAACAAATACTCCTAGAAAATATGGGGGGAAATTAATTAATTAATTAATTTTTAGCTTTAGGAAAGGAGAAAGAGAGAGAGAGAGAGATCCTTGGAAGTGCTAATAGCTGTTGTTTTGGTCTGGCGTACCTGTCATGCAGTAGATACTGGAAGTTTCCCTCTGTTTATTAAGGCAGAATTGCAGGCGTTCCATAATAGCTTTCTAATGAGACAGCACCATTTCAAACAGCCCTCTCTCCACTCATAAGTAATTACCAGTTTGAAATGTGATTTATAGCAATAGGCTTGACATTTAGCCTGGACTTTTTCATATAGCTTCAGGATAAACTACATGAAAACTCAAGAGGTTTGGATAGGCGCATATAAAACTTAAAAAGAGATCCTGTAGAAGCACAGTTCAATAGAGAATTCTGAAACTTTAAATCTTGAAAACCGCAGCTTTTATGACTATGTAAGCTCCCAATTCATGCTACCAAATCTAAAATAATCCCAAGAATTCACAGGCCTCCTCCTGGCAACCAGCAAGTCCCGGGGCCATGGGATGAACTCATTGTTCATCTTGAATATTAATTTCCCATTGGTAGTTTCTGGACAGAAGGGGGGAAAATCTTGCCTTTTGTTCAAATCAAAATGAATAACTCAATGTGCATTGCATTCTCTGAAGAAGAAAAGAGGTTAGATCAAATGGAGGTGGGATCATTCTTCTGCGTTTTCTAAAACTAGAAATGACTATAGCAATTAACTAGAGATAAAAGTAAACCTCCCTCCCCTAAGAGGGAAATAGCTGTATAATTCCTAGTGCTTTACATATGAAAACATGATCCCAGACCTCCATGGGATAATTTTCAAGGGGCCAAAGCTTTTGTTGGTGAAACTGTTTAGAGCCGTGTCTGTTAATGGTGTGGCCAGTTACCTCTTCACACAAATCAGGCTACTGACTCCATTTTCTTCACTGCCTTCTCCCCTAGCCCTGGGTATTCCATGTGTAATGCCACCAAGTTCGGGGGCGTTCAGTAGATCCGGTTTGGAAAGTAGTTTTTCCATGAGACTGGTTCTCCAGGGCATGTTCATAAAAGGGGGTTGCTTAACGGGAGATACTTCCAAAGTCAGGGCTCTTGCAGACAGATACTTGGCATTTTAAAGAATAGGAAAGCAGACAGTTTTAATATTATGGCTTTAAAGGATTTGGAAAGACAGAGTCATCAGAAAGGCCCAAATAGACATGTTTTAAGAAAATTGAGGTCAGGTTTGTCTGCCCGTCTCACTAATACCATTGGTGGGGAGGAATGACCAGCCCACCACTTTTGATGAGCTTATTTGTTTTCATTTTATAGAAACGAATTCTGGGGCACAGCTGATGGCGTGTCCCAGTTCCTTATGTTCTGTTATTTTAAGAGACGTGAGAGTTTTCTGGGAAGAGAGGATGGACACTTGAAGTTCTAATCTGGGCCTGCCACCAACCAGCTGTGTCCCCGGCAAGTAACATGACCTCCCTTCCCGTCTGTAACGGGTCCTTCTGGTCCCCACTTCCATTACAGCATTGGGCCCCGTGGTGCCTCCTTAATGAGCCATCACAGGACTTCCGAGCACTCACGCAGAAATCGTTAGATATAACCTTTGCCCTTTCTGCTTATTGGAGTCACGTGCTTCCCCGTATGTGGGATATGCGGGCACAGTGCTCATTTTGCAAGAGAATCCTATTTCCCGCCATCCCCCGGCATTGCATTAAATATGCCCAGGGCTTGTCCCAGCAATCAGAGTAACGGGGGTGGGAGATGATGGACGGAGCTCTAATCATATGCAAGTCTTAATAAACAGCATCCTGTTGCCTCCTTTGCCCTCTTTGCCGAGATCCATTTCCAGCCAGCTACTCCAACTGTGTTTTAATTTGAAACTACCTGTGTCGACTCCTTTCATCAGGCCAGTGGAAGTGAGGAATATTACACGCGGTGGTGAATGACTTTATTCTTTATTTCCCAGGAGAACATGAATGCGCTCACAAAAGGTCGCCTCTCTTGGTATTTCAATATCTTTTACACTCTCATGAACGTTTTTATTTGAAAAAAAAAAAAGAATATGAGTATATTGTATAAAAAGCCTTCACATTTTTATACCCGGAAAGCAATTCTGGCTTAAATTCCCTGTGCCCCTGAGAGTTAGGACAGTTCAGACAATAGCATATTCTTTGGTACATTATTGCTTATGCTCAGTTACAGTTATAACCAAGAAACAAAATCTGGTTAGATCCTCGCTGGTGGCAAAACATGCTGACTTTCGAATTTAGGACAGGCTTTTGGAGATTGGTCCAGAAGCTGCGTGGAGCTTCCTCTGTATGGGATAGAGTAGAGGTTTTCTTAGGGTTCGTAAGAATGTAGGCAGTAGTCAGCTCTAAATTAACCTGAGCCGCAGTAACTCCAGAAAGAAATGACATGGGTAATTTTTAAGGAGATAGTAAACTTTTCCTTAAGTAGTTAATCCCCAGACTATTTTTATGTGACATTGGAATGTGCAACCAGTTGGTCAGAAAATCCATTTTCTACTGCCTAAATATTTCTAAAATCTGCCCTTCCTTCTTCCTCTGTGTCGTTTAAATCTTCCTCCGTTCTGTTATGGTATCTTCCAGACTGACCTCTCTTCTAGACGGGTTCATCCTCCCTGTGTCCCTGGAGGGCTTTTGTGTTATTGTTACATCATTTCTCTTTTCAGTGTTTCTCATCCCTGCGGATGAATTCCTAGAACAAGGCTCTTCGTGGCATGGCCTCCCCCACCTTTTCTACCTCTCCTTCCAGTGCGTTCCCCAGCACCCGGTGCTCTAGGCTCGGGAGTCTTCCCTTCAGCAATATCTTGCTGCCGTGTCGTGACTTTTCGTAATGCCTCCTACCCTGCCGAGAACGTGCTCCCCTTCTTCAGAGGTCTGATGGAATCCTATGAAACCTTCCAGAAGCAGCTCATACACCCCCTTCTCTTTCCATCTTCTTCCGTGTCCTTTTTGGAGTAAATCACTCCCATGACATCCGTTCCGTACATCTGTCATAGCCACGTGGCCACATCAGGTCACGCCACGAGTTCCCAGGTGGGTCTCCTGTCTGAGCTGCTGAGTTCCTGGGTGGCAGTCTGTATTCTACTCCTGGCTCTCTTCTGCCAGCGGCCGCAGAGCTTGGCCCAGATCGGGTACTCCGTAAACGTTTATCGGAGGAATGAATAAAATATGACTTCTCTTAAAAAGTTGGAAGAAGACGGGGCAGCTCTCCATGAACCGAGCATTAGAAAGCAGTAAATAATAGGATATAATCGAGAGGCAGGCGGGGTGGTTGGTACGGTTGGTGTACATGGAATGGGAGTTCCAAGAATGGTGTCCGTTAGCAGAGGCTGCCCAAAGGGAGGATTTCCCTGTGTCCCGAAGGACTGCTGGGTAGGATTTCAGGAGACGGGGAAGGAGGCGGATGAGGGTAGCTTGTTGATGTGAGAGGAACCAAGGATGAAGAAAGGAGCATTTCAGGAGAGGTGTCTGGGGTGGCTCGTAGGACACGATGGGAGAGAAGAGGATCTCCAGGCTGGGAAACCAGCGAGGATGTGGTCGAGAGGGCGTATGTGATCAAGCCACGAGAGGGCGAGCGGTCGCCGCCGACCAGTGCTCCCAGCACTGCGGGACGTTAGCCTACTGCCCCCAAGACTTTAACCGTGTCCACGCACCACCCATATTATATGCTTAATATTTTCCCTTCACTTTTATTGACATTTTTATTGACATGGATTAAAAAGATTTTGTATTCTGTGTGAAATTGCAGGTTTCATCTGATAATCTATTTTTCTAATCCCCACGAAACTCATTAACATATTACTGTTTCAGTTAAAATAGTCAACTAAGGGCCGCTTCACCTACCTGAGTCGTACTCATGCCGAGGTGGTAGAAAACCTGTATCGGCCGAGGAAGAAGGGATTAGCCTGAAGGGGAAAGGGAGACTCTTTGAGAACAAGGAACTGGACATTGTTTGTAACTGGATTTAAGAGGTTAAGAAAAAGAAAAGGGACACCTGGGTGGCTCAGTCAGTTAAGGGTCTGTCTTCAGCTCAGGTCCTGATCCCTGAGTCCTAAGAACGAGTCAGGCTTCTGGCTCACCAGGGAGCCTGCTGCTTCCTCTGCCTGCCGCTCCTCTGCTTGTGTGCTACTCTTTCTCTCTCTGACAAAAAAATAAATAAAATACTAAAAAAAAAAAAAAAAAAAAAAAAAAAGGAAAAGAAAGGTAAAAAAAAAAAAAAAAAGATTTGTGTTAGAAGAATGTGGTGTATGGCCAGGAAACAGGGGCCATGGAACCATTTTGGATGTAAGGGGCTAGTTAGACACACAAGTAACAGGAAAGGTTACAGATATCGTTGGGGTGGGGGGGTGTCATCCTCTCTTAGCCATGTTTGTTGAGAACACAAGGATAGCTTGGCTTTGTTGTACAGCACGTTCCATTTCTTAGAGGGGAGCAGAGGACTGACTTATTTTTATTTCCAGCAGATGGAGGGGGAGTTGGATTCGGTTCACTTTGACTCCTCGTTGGGTTTCTGCAAATGTGGGGAATCAAGGTTAGGATTGCTAGGAGATCCTCTGCTCTCCCATTCTTAACTGGGAAGTGCTTTTCGGTGGTACGATCTGTTTTATCAGTGCTCACATTTACCCAGAAGCCACTGTGTTGATAAAAGGGATATATGTTTGATGTGTAGAGTCAGGTGTGAAAAGGGTTAGAGCTGTGCCCGGAACAGCCCAGAAGACTAGACTAGCTATGTAAATAATGTACATTTCAAACATCTGTCATATACCTCTGGAGCTGAAAAATTATGGCTTGGGTAACTCATACACACAGTTAAAAATCTCCATTTATCTTTCTGCTCAAATCCATGATGGCCCCTCCAGGCCAAGTTTTCTCTTTTTGAAGATAAAAGAGAGATACTTGGCAGATGCCTGTGGGCGTTAGTGGTAGCAGGACTTAGGCCTGGCCCTGTCCTTCTGATGGCCGGAGTTTCAGAGGGAGGAACCGTCTAGTTTTGCAATTAACACCACCCCCCCCCCCCCCGCCCCTACTGCACATTCCTGTCTAGCTGATTCTCCTAAGAGAGTCAACAGGCCGCATACTGCTTTGGGCATATCCAGCTTTCCCTTTGAAATCATTTATTCATTATTATGTGAAATGAAGGATCCTCATAGCAACTAAAGTGTTGTGGTATTTCTCATTTGGGGGGACTACTCAGCATCCGAACCCCCCCCCTTCCTTTGTCTGTGTCATTCCCATTGTCAGGGGTTAAATGAACACCCCCACCCCCTAGCCAAGAGCCATTCAAGTCCTAACCTTCAGTATCTATGGATATGACCTTCCTTGGAAATGCATCAGATATAAGGAAGGTAATCCCATAAGGCAGGTGTCCCTGTAAGAAGAAGAAAAGAAGCACAGATGTGGGCACAAGGTCATGTGAAAGCAAAAGCAGACACATGAATCACGTGAATGACGTGTCTACAAGCCAAGGAAGGCTGGCAACCACCATGAGGCAGGAGAAAGGCGTGGGGTGGGTTCTCCCTCAAAGCCCCCAGGGGAAACAGCCCCACCTCTGCTTTCTGGCCTCCAGCTCCTTGAGAGAATGAATATCTCTTGTTTGAAGCCCTCCGGTTTAGGGTACTGGGTTTGGCCAGCCACACCCGCTTTATGAATGTTGGCGGGAGGTGGAAAACTCATTTCTCTGTGTGGGTGCTGAACTTGCCATGGGGTCGCTTTCCTGGCCCGCCTGGCACGGAGGGCATGGGTGCACCATGTGGGTTTGAGCCAGTCGCCCCTGCCCTTGCCCTTGCAGACTTGGGAGCGGGCGCGCCTCCTCAGGGTGGTGGGGGCTGTGAGGCATCGTCCCCTCGCAGGGTGGCGCTGTTGTGCTGGGTGGCATTCTGGAGGCGGAGCGGGCAGCTGGCAGGTGGCAAGCCATGGGGCAGGGCTGGTGGCACATGTGCGCGCTCGGTAGTGGCTGTCCTCATCAAAACAGCTTGGCTGCGGAGTTCCAAGCCTAGGTCTCCAACCCCTCTGAAATCCCCAAGTTGCTTATAATATTTCAGTAAATAGTTCAGCCTCTCTTTTTCAGAGAGGCTGTGTCCCATCGCGATTTAGAGTAGAGATGCTGGCTTCATCCTCCAGCCTTTCCAAGACGGGCTGGGGAAATGTGGCTAAAGGACCGACTTCTTCCGGGCCTCAGTTTCTTTACCTGCAAAATGGGAATAATAATAATAATGGTGTGTCCCCATGAGGTTTGCGGTGAATTATGTGAATATAGACGAAGCACTTACAACCAGGCTTGGCATATAGGAAGCATGGTCTCAGGACTGCTCGTCCTTAACATTCGGAAGAGAGCCAGCATTGGTTTCTGTTAACCTAGTGAGCTCATTTGAGTTTTTCATTTTGATTGGTTTTAAAATAATTAAGAGGAGTATTTGGCCATCCGCCCCCCACCACCACTTGCCGACTAGTTACTTAGAGTGAAGACAGTGGTCAGCTGTTGATAAGCTTTTAAATAATGCTTTTAAATAAAGGGAGTAAACATGCCCCTGAGAGCTGAGCAGGAAGGATGGCCGTCGTATCAGGTGGTTTTGCAACCTTGGCAAGGCTGGCTTCATTCCGTCCCTTTATATAGCAGCAGAACACTGTGACTTAGGGCTTTGAAATCGGAGGGTTGTACATCGGTGTCCTCACACCCACTCGCTGGTTGCATAATCTTGGCAATTTATGGGATCAGTCTGTCCTGCTTCTCCTCTGTCAACCGAGGATAAAACAGTATCTAAACGATAGTTGTTACGTGCATTAAAGGAGCAAAGGCATACAATGTAATTAACACAGTGCCTGACACAGGGTAAGAACTTTGGCACATTTGTGCTACTATATTATTATTTCTTTGGGGGCATAACTACAGGACTGAATTGTTCCTAAATGTTTAACACCGAGGGTGCAGGAGAAGGGAGACAACAGGTAACGTGTCCACGATCAGGGAGAGTTAAAAACAGCGTTCAATCTGACTCTCATACCTATTACTCGTTTGATCAGAAATCAAATATTCCATTCCTTATTGATTTTGGTATGGGATCTTCTTAAGAAATCTACAAAATTATTCATTTACCTAAGTGGGCTCACTTGTCCTTGAATTTCCATCCTAGGAAGAATGGTAGAGAATTGTTGTGTATTCAGTACTCCCGTGGGAGACACATCTAAGAGAACTTGGCTTCGCTAGAATCAGAGGAACAGCGCCCGGTATAACCAGACTCAGCTTAATCTGAGATCCCTACCTTGACTTTTCAGTTGAAGGTAAAGCGGGGGGGAGCCTCTTCTGGGCTGAGGGTGAGGCTGTGTGCTTGCACATGTTTGTGTGTGCAGTGAAATTGACTATCACAGGAACGCGGCGTGGGAAAGCCATGCCGAATCTACGGTGTATCTATCAGGGGCAGTTTTGAAAGCGAGCTCCAGTGGCTTCTCTCCTCTAAACCAAGCCCATTCCCTCTGTGAGTGAGTTTAATAATGGTCCCATGGAATCTCAGGTCAGAAGTCCCCCTGAATGCTGTAGGAGATAAAGGGGGTTCTGGTTTGGGGTCCACTTGTCAAACTGTTACAATTTCAGCAGCTTTCCTAAAAGCGGCTTGTTCAGCCACAGGTCTTGGGGCTTTGGGATGGCAGCCTGAGCTGGGAGAGAAAGCCCCCCTCCTCCTACAGCTTCCAAAGCTGCCACACACACCCTCCCCCCCACTTTGCTTCCCTTCCCAGGCAGACACTTGAGCTGTGGCCACTGGGATTTGGGAACTCAGAGCTTCCCGCTTTTGCCTTGTTTACTCCTGAGTTTGCATTTTACCTGTCCATTTTCAACACTTTTGCCCCTTCCCCCATCCTCCTTCCTTAAAGTCCAGGGAAGGAGAACTCATGATCCTAACAGATATGGAGACCTTGCTTTACACGGTGCAGCCTACTCGTTGAACTCCCAAAGCCTCTCTCTAATTAGATCTCCAGAATGGGACAAAAGCGTTGGCTATTTAAAAATTTTTGTCGTTAAGATTTTATTTATTTATTTGACAGAGAGAAAGAGAGAGCACAGGCAGGGGGAGCATTGAAGGGAGAGGGAGAAGCAGGCTTCCTGCTGAGCAGAGAGCCTGATATGGGACTCGATTGCAGGACCTGGGATCATGACCTGAGCGGAAGGCAGACATTTAACCAACTGAGCCACCCAGGTGCCTCTGCATTGGCTTTTGTTAAAGCATCATTTCTAGAGGATGTAGATGTTTTGGGAGCACCTGGGTGGCTCAGTGGGTTAAGCCTCTGCCTTCCGCTCAGGTCATGATCTCGGGGTCCTGGCATCGAGTCCCACATCGGGCTCTCCGCTCGGCAGGGAGCCTTCTTCCCCTCTCTCTCTGCCTACTTGTGATCTCTCTCTCTGTCAAATAAATAAATAAATATATATATATAAAAAAAAGAACGTAGATGTTTTCCGCACAGGTTCAGGATGCCACAGGCAAAAGGAGAGGGTCTCCCATCTGATTTTCAGGAGGTTTACATTTCCAAATACAGCCAGAGGTGTGAAGCCTCCTCTCCAGTGAGGCCCTGTGGGTGTCCTCAGGCTGGGGTTGATGCTGTGGGTATGTGGTAGGTGTGTCTGCTGGTTATACACCATTTGTGCAGATTGTGAGGGCCTGGGAGGTTTTAGTTCCACTTGATGGTGGGAGGCCAGAGGTCGAAGGCCCTGGGACCCAAGCACAGTTCCCGTGTGGCCCTGAAATGTAGATATGAGGGGGGGAGCCTTTTTACTCTCAACCTCCCTCCCCCCAGGAAGGGAACCAGTGTATTGGGCATGTACTTGGTACCAGCCAGTGAGTAAGAGTGATCGCATCATCTCACACAACAGTCCTGGGAGGCAGCCACTAATGAATATTATAAGCAGCGCAGATCACAAAACTGAGATTTATTTATTTGTTTGTTTGTTTGTTTATTTATTTGGCAGACAGAGATCAGAAGTAGGCAGAGAGGCAGGCAGAGAGAGAGAGAGAGAGGAGAAAATGGGCTCCCTGCTGAGCAAAGAGCCCGATGTGTCCCAGGACCCTGAGATCTGCAGAGTCTTTTGGCAGATAGGCAGAGGCTTTAGCCCACTGAGCCACCCAGGAGCCCCAACAAAACTGAGATTTTATATACCACACACACACGCACACTCACACTCACACACATACACACATATACACTTTAAGTCATGCATGTATTCAACTGCTAGTCTGTATGTTGGATGTTAGTAAAATTAGCTTTTTTAAAAAGATTTTATTTATTTATTTGACAGACAGAGATCACAAGTAGGCAGAGAGGCAGGCAGAGAGAGAGGAGGAAGCAGGCTCCCTGCTGAGCAGAGAGCCCAATGCAGGGCTCGATCCCAGGACCCTGGGATCATGACCTGAGCCAAAGGCAGAGGCTTTAACCCACTCAGCCGCCCAGGCACCCCAGTGAAATTAACTTCTTACTTTTAAGTAAATATTAAGTAATTTCTTTGACCACTTTGGTGGTTTGTCTTGCTCCAACCCTATGTGTCCCCCACTTGAGAGACCGCACTGTACCAAGAGGACAGATTTTCGCCCTTCCTGCATATTCTGATTAACCTCAAATATTCGTGTATGTTATTTCAGAGTTATCTCCACTCTGCCATCTAGTTCTCAGATGTTACCCTGACTTGCCTAGAGGATTGTAATCTCCTAAAATCGGGCAGGTGAAGGGGTAGGAAGAAGGGTGCGGGGACAGTTGGGAGGATAGTGGAGAGTCTTAGGGAGGCAGTGGGGAGAAGGTCGCTGGCATCTTTTCCTGCTGGTGTTTCATACCCTTTCTCTTACCGCTTTAGACAGAGTTTCTTCATCTGTCAATCGCGAGCTCCTCCTTGTCTTAATTGGTCTCATGTTTCCATGAGCCCTCCGTCACTTGGGGAACTTCCCTGATTCTTGGAGGAGATCAAACAGTTGGGATCATAAGCTTCCTAGGCCTTAACTTGTTTGGGCACCAAAGGACTTGACAACAAAATCTGAAACTTTAACTGGAAAGACGTCCCCCCACATAACATCATTTCATTTATTCGTAAACCCTTTTCTTCGGCAGGCTTATTTTCTCTTGCATACCTTTCTTTCCTTCTTTAGCTATGCAATCACTGAAGAAACAACGCAGTTGAACTTTTGCCGTCTGTTGTTGTAGGAGCTCAGACCCAGCATTGTCCTGAGCAGTACTATAGGCCCAGATCCAAATAACTGAATAATTGGACCGTGTTCTACACCATAGATTTAAATGTCGGTGTGGGGAGGGGGCAAAGAAGGAGGAGCTATATGGGTCTGCATGACGCAAGATAGGATTAAGTAAAGGTAAAGAAATGAATAAACTTGCAATTTTGGTGAATCTGTTAAAAAAAGCATAGATGGTTAAAAAGGGTCAGTGGACCTTATCTTTGAAAATAATCTGACGTAGAGTACATCAGAAGTATATTATAATACCTTCAGTTTAGAGGAAGAGGGAGAAAATGTCTTTGTGATTCCCCCTAGGAATCCCTCTGAGAACATCCTGTGTGGTCATTCCTACTGTTTCAGTGGCCAGTGGAGGGAGTTCCGTGACCCACGGCAATGTAGTGAGTGTGAATAATATAAGGACATCATCTTCATTTGGTACTTCTGGTGGTCAGAAGACTTGCAAAATCTAGCACCTATGTAACCCTTAGAGTCTACCTTTAAAAAAAAAAAGATTTTATTTAATTTATCTTTTTAAAAGATTATTTATTTATTTATTTGACAGGCAGAGATCACAAGTAGGCAGAGAGGCAGGCAGAGAGAGAGGGGGGAAGCAGGCTCCCTGCTGAGCAGAGAGCCTGATGCTTGGCTTGATCCCAGGACCCTGAGATCATGACCTGAGCTGAAGGCAGAGGCTTTAACCCACTGAGCCACCCAGGTGCCCCCAAAAGATTTTATTTTTAAGTAATCTGTATACCCAGGGTGGGGCTCAAACTTATACCCTGAGATGAAGAGAGACATACTCTCCCAACATACTCTCCCGAGCCAGCCAGGCGCCCCTGGAGTATATAACATTTAAAGTAAAACAAATAAAGCAAATTCCCGTATTCTTTAGAATATTTAAGAAGAGTCACAAATATTTAAGATACACTGGGTTTTCCAAAAAAGAGGGGGGCAAAACCCAGAAATTGCTTTTAGACACTATGTAATAGTCAAAGCTGTATCTCTTATTAACTCTTTCCCTGTTTAATGGCTAATCAGCAAATACTTACATTCTGTCTGTACCAGACTTAAAAATACCAAGTAAATATAACAAAATTGCCAGCTCTTAAGTGAAAAAAAAAAACCATGTGACTTACAGTTTCTGTGTATTAACTTTAGAAACAAGGCACCAAAGTAGCTAAACTCAGAATGGAAAAGGTCACATTCCCTTGTATTCAGCCAAGATTAGAGCTTCTGAATATTTGCATATCTTTGTTTTAGCTTCTTATTGCCAAGAAAGCAATCTGGGAGAGATTTGATTAGTCAAGTACTCCTTGAGAGAAAAGCATTTAACGTTATGCTGGAAATATAAAACGTATGGAAATGACAAGACTTCTCCCCCATTCCCTGTGTCCTGCTGCTTTGAGACGAATAGTTTGCTTCGCAGGTACAGGCATATTTAACTCTACGGACTCATTCTTTAGTCATGTATTTCTTTTTCCTTTTTTTTTCATTGTCGTAAGATCCGCATACCATAAAATTTGTCATCTGGATTCTTTCTAAGTGTAGTTCAGTGGTATGAAATACGTTCGCGTCATGCGGTCCCCACCATCCATCCACAGACCTGCTGCCATCTTGCAAAACGAAAACTCTGTTCCCATTACGTAGTAATTCCCTGTCCCCCTCCTCCCAGCCCCTGGCAGCCACCTTTCTATCTCTGTGAATTTGTGAATCATTCATTTCCATCTTTGGGAATTTGTGAATCATCTACTTTCTATCTCTGTGACTTTGTCTACTCCAAGAACCTGATACAAATCCAATCACGCCCTATTTGTCCTTTTGTGACCACTGTGTCCTCGTGTCCTTTTATTTCACTCAGTGCAACGTCCTCAGTGTTCAGGTTGTAGCAGACATCAGGATCTCTTCCTCTTTAAGGATAAGTAATAGTCTCGAGTAGGGAGAGGCTGTATTTTGTGTGTCCATTCATCTGTCAGATGGGCCCTTGGGTCGCTCCCGCCCTTTGGCTGCTGTGAGCGTGGGGGAGCAAACATCTCTTCAGGCCCCTGCTTTCAGTTCTTCTGGGTATATGTTAGGGAATTGCTGGATCTTATGATAATTCTGTGGTTGATTTTTTTGAGGAAACCCCATGCTGGTTCCCCAGCAGCTGCATTTCACATGCCCACTGACCGTGAAGGGTTCCAGGTTCTCCGCATCCTCGCCAACATTGGTTCTTTTCTTTCCCTTCCTCCCTTCCCTCCCACCCTCCTTCCCTCCTTCTCTCTGTCCATCTCTCCCACCCTCCTTCCTTCCCTCTTACCTTCCTACTTCTCCTTTTTTCTTTTTTTTAAAAAAGATTTTTTTTATTTATTTCCTTGAGAGAAAGAGAGAGCTAGAGAGAGAGAGTGAGCACGAGGACGGAGGAAGGGATAGAGAGAGGGAGAAGCAGGCTCCCCGCTGAGCAGGGAGCCAGACTCGGGCCTTGATCCCAGAACCCTGAGATCATGACCTGAGCCGAAGGCAGATGCTTAACCCACCGACCCACCCAGGCGCCCTTTTCTTTTGACACCTAATGGGTGTGGGGTGCTCTTAGTCATGGATCTTAGGAAGAGCAGATCTTCACAGCTTCCCTGTGTTCCAGATGATCTTTCTTCCCCAGGAAGCTGGAAGGAAGGCGGAGTGATCTCCATGTGGTCATCTCCCACACAGAGAAACATGATGAGTGTTGGAGGCTTTTTTCCTTCCCCTCAAGACGGCCACAGTCCCCTGGTTAATAAGCACGGTGGAAGGTCAAGTTACAGCAGATACAATAAGGAGCTTCTAGTTTCTTTGAATGCTGTCTTTTTTTTTCTCAAATGAGAGACGTACTTAAATGTGGATAAAGTCAACTTCTGGTCATCCGAACGCCCTTCCTGCTTGTGGCGTGTGCTCCGGGGCAATGCTCTGGGATGTAGAGGCAAGAACCCTTTCCCTCCGGGTGCTTAAAATATACCAAGAGCCTGGAACATACGTGGAGGTGAAATGTTGGGTGTTGAGAAGTCACAGGTCCTCAATGACGGTAGAGAGAGGGCGGCCGGAAGTCGTGTGGTGCATTTGACAGGTCAGCCTGGAGGTGCCCCTGTCTTCGCATCCCAGATACACTCGTCTGGGGGGGCGGGGAGGCAGGCTAGGAATGGACTGTGTGGACCGTGGCTCCTGGATACCGTCTATGGACCTGCCAGGGGTTAGCTCCTTCTGCGGAATCATCCAGGTGCTGTTAAGCAGACACATGTCCTTGGCCTCCTTCTTCAAGGATTTAGGTTTGTAAGTTTGGGATGAGGCCCAGGATTCTGTAGGCTTCTCAGGGGGTTCTGAGGAACCGTGATGTGTGGTAGCCATTGGTTTTGTGTTCTTCGCCCAGGGCGAGGTCTTTCGGTTTTTTCATCCCGTTTTTCACTCAGCCCCGTCCTCTTGTGTCCATGGAGCACTTGTGGGAGAGCCTGAGTGCTATAGTTAAGGAGCCCGCAGACCAGTCCTGGCCTTCAGGAATCCTACAATTTTCCGGAGACCTAGAAGAAGCAGTTGTAGGATGGTATCACACAAGCTTGGAGGGAGCTGAGGGAGGGATACCACACAGGAGTGCCTGGCTGAAATCTGGGGGACCGCAGGGGACTTCAGAAGAGGGACAGTAGCCCTAAGCTGGCCCTTAAAGTTTCCGGGGGTGTCAGCTGGTCAGGGAGGGAAAGCTGGAAAGGGCTTCACACAGGCAGTTCTTTCCCTTTGGAGGCAAGCTGGGGGTGGTGGGAGATACAGGTTAAGATCTACAGGGGTCTTTGAGTTCAAACCAAAGAGCTGGGATTTTATTTGCAGGATAATGAGTCACAAAAGAATTTTGAGCAGGGTTGTGACATGTTATGATTTGCATGAGATCATCCTGTCTTGGGATAGCGGTTGATGGATCTAGAGAAAGAACTAGGGAGGTGGAGAGGGGTTACCAAGAGCTTGGAAGGGTCATGGGGGCCAGAATGTGGAGGGATTTCAATGCCACGGTGTCTGTCTCCTCCTTGAAGTAGGAAGTTGGTTACCGGCTGTGAGAGGTGGAAGGGGGAGATGGGCAAGGTGGTGAAGTCAGAACAGTCGAGCTGGTACCAGAAAAGGGATGTATAGACAGAGTTGTGAGCAACTTCTTGAGGAGCCTGGCTGAGGCCAGATATGGTGAATTTGTGGTGGCATTTAATTTTAAATTTAATTTCGTTTGATTGAATGGTTTTCGTAACCAGTGCTCTTTAATCTGAATGCAGAAGTGGAAAAACCAGACATTCGGATTTTTCTAGGATTGGCCCTTTGCCAGGCAGAAGGCTCAAGAGTTGTAAGAAGCTGAGGTTCCTTCTCCCTCTGTGTTGTCACCTTCCAGTGAAGCTGGGGCTGGTGTCTCATGGGAGGTGCGGTCTTGGAAGTGCAGGTACAATGTAGGACGACAAATCTGGGGCATTTTGCTTAATCTTCTGGATGGTTCTCTGATGATGGTATGCTGAATACTGAAGAGGGGAATCCAAATTCCACAGAAATACAAAGGGCAAACATTTTTGAGTCTTTTTCTTAAACTGAGTCATCCCAAACTCCTCTTAACGTTGTTCCAAGAATAATTCAGGGCTGAGTACAGCATCATGAAGAAGTTTTTCTTCAGGACCGTTGGTGTTCATCTGTAGCTCTAGACAAGAAAAATTGATCATCTAATTAGGCCTTTGTCAGATGGGACTTGCTATGTATATAATGTCCCACTAGACATTGTAATAAATATAACTAGGACTAGAATTGCACTAATTTGGGATAATTAGGAGGAAGACTTGTCTAAATAAGTGAAAGATTTAAATTTTATAGAATGTCTAATGAAATGGAGTCATTACTTTCATGTCCTCAGGCTATCTAACGAATGGATAAATTATTTATAATTAGCATATCAGTTGTTGCCATATAAGAATTTGCTCCTTTAGTATTTGAAAACAGGTTATTTTTCCTTCTTCGGTAATTGATATGATCCCTTGAAACCATATTTATGCCACTTATCCATCCTGACTAAAGTAAAGATGACCTTCAGCCTAGTCCCAATTCTATAATTCCCTAAGTCCAAATTGGTAGCTTCCAAATTAAAATGAAATTGTCTTATATGGGAGAATGAGCTAATTCTGGTTTCTTAAAGACATCCTGCATATCCTGCTCGCCTGTTAAAAAGAAATACCTATTTCTGCCATCTATATGAGCACAGATACATTTCTAAAATTCATAAGTAAGACACTAAAAATGCACACTATGTAAATACATCATGCATAAACACATATTCAAGGTAAATTAATAGTTATTCAAGATAAACTTAAAAAGTAAAATGGAAAAAAAGGTGGTACTTGAGATAAAATAAATACTAAAATTAAAAATAAGTAAAGCATACAAGATAAACATTCAGAATGATAAATATATATCCCAGAAGAAATGAGTAAAAACCATGTTGTTTTTCCCAAAGGATTTTAGAATTTTGTGCTAATTGTATCCTTCATTATTGACGGCCTATGAGATGCCAGTTACATATAATAGTTAATAATATGTATATAGTTAATACCGACCTTTGAGGTTGGTACTATGATTATATCAGTTACTTATGAGGGGTTTGGGGTTGAATATTATTACATAGTCAGTAAACGTCAGAGCCAGGTTTGGAAGCCAGATCCAAGTTCCCTTAGTAAAAGCCTTTAGTTCTTCATCCTTCAGTGTGGAATTAGAATAAAGGGAGTGATGGGTTTTTTTGTTTTGTTTGTTTGTTTGTTGAGAGAGAAAGAAAGAGGTGGGACTAGGGGCAGAGGGAGAGGGAGAGAGAATGTCAAGCAGGTTCCACGCTCAGTGCAGAGCCTGACACGGGGCTCGAACTCACGACCCTGAGATCATGACCTGAGCCAAAACCAAGAGTCCGATGCTTAACCGACTGCGCCACCCAGGTGCCCCAGGTGCTATTAACTAAATGTAACAGAATTAGGAGACAGAACCTGGGTTGTGAGTCAGGTATCAATGTACAGCTAACAGAAAGAAAAAATAAAAATGTTACTGCAAAAAGGGCAGCATACTGTGAAGATCCCATGATGGTACGTCATGGCGAATATTAGTCATCGACCCTCATCTGTTTTCCAGCCAGTTGTCAATTCTTTGTACACACAGACTTGGCAGGTGGCTTTCTGGAAGTAGAGTCAGCGCCAGCCAGGGGCCCCGGGCCCAGGTTGGGGAGAAGGCTGCCGGAGTTTGGATACAGATCGTGCATGTAACCAGTGGTTTAGCCTGTAGAATGGGAAAATAACAGCATCTACTTATGGGATTGTTTCGAGGATTAAAAGCCTTAATAAATGTAAAACCTGGAGAGTCGTGCTTGGCATGAAATTTGTGCTCAATAACAGTTAGTGATTCTTCATATCAGTAATAACCTTATGGTCTGAGGATAGCACAAGCAGCTTTGGGTCTCTAAAAAGGGGTCATTTATTTCTTAGAACTCTGTCTTTTTTTTTTTTTTTCTTTTAGGGGTAGGAAAGGCTTAACTGCCCATAATTACAATTTCCCTGACCTGTAGGGAGCAGTTTTAAATGGTGGGGTTAAAATAGATCGGCTTGGCAGGGTCGACGTGGTACATTTTCAGTGCTCGTGTTACTGATCAGGAAGTAGCAGATCAGTCTATTGCAGCAGACTATTGGAAGGACTCAGTAGTCTCGAGGGTGCCAACTGATGCTTTTGATAGGAGGGAGGAGTATGCGTGTGTGCTGCTGTGACACCCTCATTACTGCCTTGTTTTGTCCTTTCGAGGGACTTCCCCTGGGCTCGCCAGCTGGGAGGAGCTCCCATCAGTCTGTCCCATCCTGTCCCTTAGCAAATACCCCACTTTCTGTCTGCAGGTCAGTGAACAGCCCCCTCCTCGGGGCACCCTGTCTTCCCCCACGTTGCCCAGAAACTGACTTGACTCCACACCTGTCCTTGCTGTTGAAGGATGGTCTTGGGGAGGCTGTGATAGGACCAGCAATGGTGGTCAAGGTCCTCTAGGGAGAGGACAGAATTCGCAGATCGGTTCCCAATTGAATGTCCCGAGGGTCCACAGCGGGGATTACATCGGTTCTGTTTTGCATCGTTTGCTTTGTGGCAGCTTCTTTGGAACACAATTCAAGTTTTCGCTCCAGGCCATCTGTCTTGAGTGCAGTTGTCCCTCTTACCTCAGTAAGGAAAGGGCTCAGCTCTAACAATGGGGCATTTTGGCATCTGATGTTGCCTCTCCTGTTCCTTGGAGTGTCTTCCCAGAGTGGTCCCCTGAATGTTCGTAGCCCCGGTTCCTGCCTTCATTTTGCAGAAGATAAGCTCTGGAGATTGAAAACAACAACAGTAAGAAAACCCCCCCTATGTAGGGCTACTTCCATGCCTGAAGGATTTTGGAGTTTGCCTTCTTGAGGTTCTTGAGAACCGTCTCTGTCAGGTGGAGGATACTGTGGAGATAATGGAGGAGAGCCTTGGGCTTCAAGGATTTATTTGTTAGTGATTCCAGTTATTAATGGGTGATCACAAAGGAGGTCTAGAATAAACTTGTCATTTTGTGGAGGCACAGATTTTGATCAGGGGTCCTGTGCACGTGGGTGCGGGCCGTTTGCCCAGTGAGTGGGCTGAGCCTCCTGTCCAGCGTCCAACCCAGTGTGGCCTGAGTCTTTTAGGTTTCTGAGACAGAAGAGAATTTCCTTGGTTTCCTTTTGGGAAAGGTCCTCAAAGGAACCCTGACCACTCCTTAAAGAAGTAAGAATGGAAAGGAAATGAAAATGTCTGAGAAAGCTGTAGGTTTTTTGCAGAGAAACAGAAGCTTTGGATAAAGTGTGAAATACAAAATTGGGCAATGGGTTGGGTTTGTGGTGTAACTCAAGCCCAGAAAGGTCAACTTCGGTAACTGTCCAAGAATGCGCTCAGATGAATAACGTATTTTTTAAAAAAGATTTTATTTATTTGACAGACAGAGATCACAAGTAGGCAGAGAGGAAGGCAGAGAGAGAGGGGGAAGCAGGCCTCCCGCTGAGCAGAGAGCCCGATGCAGGGCTCCATCCCAGGACCCTGGGACCATGACCTGAGCCAAAGGCAGAGGCTTGACCCACTGAGCCACCCAGGTGCCCCTGAATACCGTATTTTAATTGCTGTCTTAAGTTCCATGCACATAGTCCTTAAAGATACAAAGAGGTAACTTGAAATTCATAGTTATTTGGGAGAATGACATGGAATCGTAGCCATCTTTATAAATGTCAAGATTTGCTGAAGTCCTGGGACCCACTCGTTACTAATAGGTTCCTAGACTCTTCAGCCATGGATCGCACCAGGTTCTGAGTCTTTTGTAAACAGGAACACCAAAGGGAACAAAGAGATTCTTGCAAGGGATTCATAACTTTCGCTTCTCACTCCACCCCCACACGTACCCAAAAAAAGACCATTTAGCTGTATCCTGGGGTGGAGGGCCGGAGCACTGATGAGCTCGTGGCTAAATGCATTTCTGAGACACACAGCTGTCTTGTTGGCATGATGTGCACTGTTTTCTGATTATTTCTGTCTATCTCTGACAACTCATTATCCTAGCTCCCTAACTTTTGTTTTTAAGAAAGAAATTGGCTTTCAGTATTCATTTTAAAAGCATAATCGAATAATATGGAGTTGTGTTTCTCACCTTTTTCTTTTTTGGAGGAAGAAACCATATATATATATATATATATATATATATATATTTTTTTTTTTTAACACTAATCAGTATTTCTGAAAACCTGTTCAAGGTACTGATCCATTTCTATGGCATTTTGTTTTGTGTTTCTTGCTTGAGACTCTGGGAGCCGTGTGTGGCTTCTATAGATGTCTTCAAATCAAAGAGACAGAGCAGCAGCCATAATAGACATTTCTGCTGGGGGATTGTGAAAATGTATTAGTATCAAAATAGCCCTTTCAAAAGTCATCTAGGAACGAGAATTGCTTGTTGAAATGATTGCCTTAAATCCAAACCCTAGCTTGCTGAGTTATTTCTCCCTTTTAATTTCTCGGAAGATCTTCATTAGTCATCTGCTATAGTATACTCATTAGGTAGCTAGCATATTCCTGGGACTCTCTTTGGCTGGTTTATTCTGTGATATCAGGTGTCTCTGTGCAAGTTGTATATTGGGTGGCAGGTGCCTAGGGAGAGGAAGAGAAACGGGCTCCTGTTCTTAAAGTCTACAGACGATGGGAAAGAAAGGGACTGACAGACATTCACTACGCCTGGAAGATAGTGAGCGAGGTAAGGAGAAGCTCAGAAGGGGCTTTGTATGTAGGATGACCATGTAATTTATCATCCCAACTGGACACATGGCCCAGTGAAAGAGGGCATTATTAATAAATACACCAGAGTAACAGGCATAAGGTGCAAAATCCCAGACAGACTGAAATACATGGCTACCCTACTTCTAGGGTTAAGGAATATGCACATTATCTAAGAAATGGTAAACAAGGGCCCATGGCAGGTTTTTACTCTAGAAAGTGATGTCAGAGTACTTTGCACTGCGGAAGGCAGAAGGGGAGGCATGGAGACCATGTAAGGGCTGTTCCAGGGAGCCAGGCCTGAGACGTTGGCAGCCAGGAGCTCTGAAGACAGTGGAGAGGCAGAGTGGTGGGCAGACCTGAGGTGTCCCTTGGAGACCCAGCTGGCAGACTTGGTGATCCATCGGACATGGCAGGTGAGCAGAGGGCAGGAGTAGAGGACAGGACCCAGCTCTCTGGGTGAGGGAGGGACGTCATTCACTGGAATGGAAAATGCCGGAGAAGAGGAGCAGCTTTGGGGTAGCGGACGTTGACTAGTTCCATTTTGGATACGTTGTGTGTGGGGTATTTCTGAAGATGCACCAGTTGGAGGTGTTTGGTAGACCTTCTCCCTTCATGTTCATCTGAGAAATCCGCCTGTAGAATATACTAGTAATATTACTCATGGCTTTAATTCTCTATAAAGGTCTCAAGCGCCTTGATTTGCCTTGTGTCCCACAAGGGATCCTGTCGCTCCGGAATCATCCAGTTACTGCTTTGAGCCTCGTGCTAGGTAAGGAGCATGGCTGCTCCTCCTGACGCAAGCTCATTGTGGCTACGAAAGGGGGAACCTGGCTCCCCGCAGCACGGTGTTTCCCCGCTGAGTCAGGCAGGAAGAGATGTGGGTGTTTCTGCAGCTCTAGAATTAAAGAAAGGTCCCACATGAGAGCTCCTCATTGGAACCATATTTAGCCTTTTGCAGAATACTACTTCAGAAATACCTAGTATTTATAAATCATGTCTTCTTTTTTTCTTTTTAAAGATTTTATTTATTTTTCTACTGGGGCCGGCGGGGGGAGGCAAGGAACAGAAGGAGAGGGAGAATCCTAAGTGGGCTTCAGGCTCAGCGTGAGCCGGACACCAGGGTACAACTCATGACCCTGAGATCATGACCTGAGCCAAGGTCAAGAGTTGGACGCTCACCCGACTGAGCAACCCAGGTGCCCCTATAAAGGACTTTAAAGAGCTTGCCTGTATCTTTCCATATATCCTTAGAACATACATATGAAATTGGCAAGAGGCAGATTCACATTCTAAATGGTGGTGAGGAAAACACAAATATCACAACACTTTCCAAATGCTTTCTCGGTGAATGTTTATATTACCCTAATATTTACATTTTTAATACACAGCTGTCTAAAGGCTTTGCTTTAATCTCCTGGATAATTTCAGAAGCAGATTATCTAGTTCACCGCCAACGTTTATTTCAGTTTATGGACAGATACGAATATCATACCTTTCCCCAATGTATTTGAAATGGTAGTGATTCATTTTAGATTTAATACTGTAGAATTAGCAGAAGGCATCACTGGGATTGGCTTTTCTTAAGCATGTTTAATCTTGCTGAAATTAAAGTGATTATTTAAAAATCTATACAAAATAATGGGAGGAGTTTTTGGCTATAATACACCGACCGTGCCTGACCTGGGTGTGTCTAACCATTTTGGCCGGGGCGCAGTAGTTAGAATTGTAGTATCTCATGTTTGGAAAAGCATTTATTATTTAAGTGTATCTCACTTCTCCTGACAGGATCTGTGATATCTTAAGGAGATATTTAAATCTAATAATACAGGGGCACCTGGGTGGCTCAGAAGGCTAAGCCTCTGCCTTCAGCTCAGGTCATGATCCCAGGGTACTGGGGTCGAGTTCCGCATCAGGCTCTCTGCTCAGGGGGGAGCCTGCTTCCCCCTCTCTCTCTGCCTGCCTCTCTGCCTACTTGTGATCTCTCTCTCTCTGTCAAATAAATAAAAATATTTTTAAAAATCTAATAATACATTGTATGTTAATTGAGTTTAAATTAAATTAAAAATACAAAAACAAAACTAAATAAATAAAATACGATTTTAAAAAATTAAATAAATGCAAAAACGGACAAAGGGAGAATAAAAGGAAAGTAAACAGAAGGTAGAGTATTTAAGGATTCACAAAAAGAGGGTATAGGGCTGGAAGCGACACGAAATTCAAATCTGATTCCCACCTTTTTAAAGGTAAAATGTAAATATGATATGTAATTGAACAATCTCTGTTTGTCTCTTCTGATGTCCTTCCCCACCCCCATTTTCTTGAATCAGGGACTTACTGAAGCATCTTGAGTTGTGTGTATAGGCCTCTCTTATTTTTATATGGCTTATCCTTTGTTTCTGTCTCCTTTTACTGACTTGTCCAGTTACACAGCAGTTAGTGACCAAGTTCTCTAAAATAAATATCCCCGTTCTCTTATTCAGTGATTCTTTGATGTAGAGCAGTGATTTGCAACCCTCTTAGCACCCCCGCCCCCAGACATCCTTTCCTTACAACAAATGCCTTGGTAATGCTTTTTTTCCTATCCAGAAATATAATCTTACCTACACACATGGTTTCAAAAACCCAGTATGTTACCTAGTTGCAAAAGAAGTGAGAAATAAAAAGAATGATGGGTGTTTTAATATGCAAATGCTTGGATAGTGTTTCTCTGGAAGACCCCAGGAAGTGGTGAATGCCCGCACCTGTCCGCTGTCATCCCGAATGCAAACGCGGGCCACTCCTGGCTCCGGGCTAAATGCCATTATCAACACAATTTTCTGCAGTGAGGAATAACTCAAGGCCACATTGTAAATGAAACAATGTGTCCACTTGTAATCTCCTGGAAAAGTCAGCATGTATTAAAGGTGGGACAAACGGATTTATATTTATATGTAAAAACGCGATTCTGTTCTAATTGCAAGTAGAAGTTTCACCAAATGGGTGTCTGGCAGGATGTGGGGAGTCCACACAGCAACATGCTCTCTGGGGGTCTGCCCCACGCGATGCACTGGAACCCTGGCCACTGAGCCCAATGACACCCTCTCTAAGGTCACAGCAAACAAAATTGCCTCACGAATGTCCAAAATATCTCTAATGGGCATCACCCTGCCGAAAGTGAAGAAGAAGATTTTTTTTTTAAGGATTTTTATTTTATTTATTTGACAGACAGAGATCACAAGTAGGCAGAGAGAGAGAGAGAGAGAGGAGGAAGCAGGCTCCCTGCTGAGCAGAGAGCCGGATGCGGGGCTCCATCCCAGGACCCTGGGATCACTACCTGAGCCAAAGGCAGAGGCTTTAACCCACTGAGCCACCCAGGTGCCCCAAGATTTTTTTTTTTTAATTGCAAATCCATATTTAGGGTTGTCTTACCCTTCGGTTTGGAGTGCAGCTTTGGGGGCTCAACTGCTTAGAGGATTATAAGGATAAATATGTCGATCTACCTGTTCTGGAAAGACTAGAAGGGAATCAGGTGAGATGAAACGGGGGTGCATGATCAGGGGCCAGGCACGATAAGGGCAGAGCAGTTTGGGAGCTTGGGGAAGTCAAACCAAAGTGAGTCCCAGCCCTGGCACTTGAGCTTGATGATCTGGAAAAATCCTTTTAGACTCTGAGTCTCTTTCTTCACCTGCGACACAAGTACTTGCGCCACATTTGTAAGGCGGTTATGGGAATGAACTGGGTGGGGATACACTGAGCAGTTCACATAGTGCCTGGGACCCAGGGTGGACCTAAAACCTGCTGGTTTCCTCTGCTCCCTTCTGCTCCTGCAGCCACTTAGAACAATGGCATTTGCGTTCCAGGAGGTAAGAGTAATAATTTTTTCCTAGGTGCTTAGGTTTTAAGTTCTTAATGTCTTGGGTTCTTCATTTCTAAGGGCAAAAACCCGAGATAGGTTACATTATATACCTTGAAGCCCCTTGTGTTTTTGTTGAAATGGACCTTCTGCATTTCAGATTTGGATTTGTGACTTTAAAACATTCCTTGGGGAGAAAAAGTTCACTTTTCAAAGCTACAAAAGAAACGCGTTGCCGTAGAAACTTCAAACAATATACCTGTATATAAAGTTAAACTTGGAATTCTTACCACCCACCCCAGCTTCCTAAGCGTAACCAACGTGAATAGAATTTAGACTTGAATGCTGCTACAGTCTGCCTCCTAGCCTTGGCCAAGGCTGTCTTCCTCCTGGAGGCTCCGTGCCCTGTCCTGTGACACTTCTTCATCTGTCCTGGTGAGGCCACCCTGCTAACCTGATTTTACTCATTTCTAATGGCTTCCACAAGGCTTTTCTTTGTCAGAGGGCTGCGATCGATGTCTGTCACTTTATGTTTCTCCTATAAAGGTTGTGCCTTTTTTTTCTTTTACGGTGGGTCACGAATTTATTGAAAAGACAATTTTACTTTATTGTCATATATTATTTTGCTGTATTATAAGACCTTATAGGGTTTTAAGTTGCTCAAAGCAGAAACTATGGACCAAAGCACTGAAATTGTGATGATACAGGAACATTCTGTAGGAACAATAGTGTCTGAAGACCATGAGTGAAAAACCTGGAGTAGGAAGAACTAAAGACTTTTTGAGTATTAATCATAAATAAGCTTACTTAAGGAAGAAATAAATATAAGTGCATGGAATCCTTTAACATGTGGCATTACCAGCCTGCTTGGATTCCTAGACATAGTTGTATGCTGTCATACTTGTCATACTTGTGTGTTGTGTGTCGCTGTCTTACTTCCTAACCCCCTGTAGTATTAGCTTGTCACCACTTAAAGGTCTTGTAAATGCTCTGTTACCTTGTTTCCATTATAACTGTGATTGAAACAAGTTTTGTAACAATGAACAATCCTTAAAAACAATTTGAGATGTCATTTTGTGGCCAGAGGATTGACGCTTTTGTGTTTTATGAGTTTCTTTCACAAAGGCATTATCTTATTAATTTTAACAGACTCCAGGCTAGGGCATCCTAAGCAGGGAGGGAAGTAATCACAACAGTAACTTAAATTTTCACGTGCATGGATTTATATGCACTGGATCAGTGCGTGGGTGTCTGATGTACAGTTAAAGCCTCCCTTTGGTGAGGGACTGTGGTCACCTCCACCAATCAGATGGACAATCATTGGGGTTTTCCTTTCCATTCCCTGCATGTTCTGTAGCATGCAAGGAAAACCCCAAACCTACTGAAGCTAGTATTTCACATATGGGATGCTTCCGCTGACATAAAAATCTGTCATTTAAAAAAAAAATTATTAATCCAGAATTCCCCTAGTTAATTTCAATTCCTTGTGTAGACTTCACTTTCTTGAAAGGCTGTCGTGATTTCTTCATCTGACTTGAAGGAGTTTCCAGGGGAGAGAAGACAATGCCTTTTCCCCTTAGCTCAAACACCCAGGAGGCCATAAAAAGCCGCCTCCTTTATAGATGAAGTTATGGTTCTTCCTTAAGGAGTTCAGGAGTTTGCTTGAAAGCTACTCTGAGTGGCGTTGGTGGACAGGTCCACCAGGACTTACATGCAAAAATTAAGAGTAGATATGTCATTATACATCAATAAAAATGGGGTTGGGGAGACACAGTCTTCTTCTGAAGGTAGAACTGGAAATTGCATTAGCCATGGCCCTCTAAAACACACTCTCGTCTCTTGCTGTATACGTGAAGTTGTGAGTGGCATGCTTATAGATTATTGCATTACTGAAATACAATAGTGTTCCATCACCCCCAAACGTTTCTTCCTGCCCTCTTTATTTATTAGTATTTTGTGTCTGGGTGATAAGAACACTAAGTGTACGATCTATCCTCTTGGCAAATTTTTAAGTATAGAACACCGTGCTATTAACAACAGGCAAAATGCTGTTCCTCGGGTGGGTGTATGCTTCTCTCTGACATCATCAGGCTGTATACATTAAATATGTGCAGCCTTTTGGATGTCAATCCTACCTCCAGAAAGTGGTTAAAATATTTAAGAACATTGAGAGTAGGTATCTAAACCTGGGAGGGGATTGACATTTCAGCCACGTCCAAGCAATTAATTCGTGGACTGTCTCACTGAATTCAGGTGTGCTTGAAGCTGACCTGGTAGGATGTTACTGTACTCCCCATCTTTCTTTCTTTCTTTCTTTCTTTTTTTTTTTTTGTTAAGATTTTATTTATTTATTTGACCAAGAGAGTCCAAGTAGGGGGTAGTGGCAAAGGGAGAGAGAGAAGCAGACTCCTCACTGAGCAGGGAGCCCACTATGGGGCTTGATCCCAGGACCCTGGGATCATGGCCGGAGCCGAAGGCAGACACTTAACCGACTGAGCCACCCAGGTGTCCTGGACAGATGATTTAAACTTAGCTTTGACTTCACTGCATAGATTGTGGGCATTGACTACGGATGAAGGATTAAAGGTAAATTCTGAAAATACAGTATTTCTGGCTTCGAGTAAAAGTTAAAAAAAATTTTTTAGACTTTTTTTTTTAACTTTTCAACTATTTACTGAATTGCTTTGAAATATCCTCCATTCCCATTTATTTTTTTTTCCTCCATTCCCATTTAACACACCTTTTTGAGACCGAGTTCTCTACTATGACTGCTATGAAAACAAAAACACAGAAGCGTTTTCGATCCGTATTATCTCTTGCAGAGCATTGCCATCCATTCAGCTTAGATTAGTAACTTAACGAGCAGGAAGCAAGCTCATTTGTCACATTAAAAACCTTATTGATACACTTAGTTTGTTCAGGGTGTGCCTATTGGCATTTAATACGAGGAATACTATTTATCTCATAAATTGTGTTCTGTTGCAATTACAGAAAGACAAAGAATTGCGAGTATAATAGCTTTTCCTGAAATTAATTGTCTGAGTACACTTTCAATGAACAATGTGCACGATGTGTCTTTTCTGCCTATGTTTTATTTGTTCTGGTTATATTTATTGAAATGCAATCAGATATCTGCATACAATAAAAATTTGGGAAAAAATTAGAAATGAAAACATTTAGGCTTCCTTTTTTTTGGTTTTAAATTTCGTTTGCCCCAATAATTCATTTTTATTATCTTTTACAAAATCATCCTTGCCACAGGTAGTTTGAGAAGCATGAGTAGAATGAATCTCTCCGAAGTTGAGGAAACCTACAATTTTTTGGCTTTATATGCACATCTTACAAACACCCCCTTTTCTAAGAGCTTTTAGTGGTGGATTACTTGGACCCTGTGGTTTTCCCATGACCTGTGGGGTCCCCACCATTGTTTTTATTCTTTTTAAATAAAGGTAGATTGTTTCCTTCCCAGTTATTTTTCTCCACGAGTTTGTTCCTAGGAGGAATCTATTTTATTCCCCGAGTTTGTCCCTTCAGATGCCATGGCTTTTGTGGGATAACTTTGGTTTTTGTAACTCACTTGGGAGACAACATTCTGTCTCATTTTAGGACGATTGTTTTGAAATGCATTTCAGATGTCTTTTCTAGCCTTGTAATATCCGTTGTTACAGTCTATCAGCTCTGATTTGAAATACCAGTCTTGGGGCTCACGGGTAGCTCAGTCGGTTAAGTGTCTGCCTTGGGCTCAGGTCCTGGGATCGAGCCCCACGTTAGGCTACCCACTCAGCGGGGAGCCTGCTTCTCCCTCTCCCTCTCCCTCTCCCTCTCTCCCGGCTTGAGCTCTCTTGCTCTCTCTCTCATTTTCTCTCTCACATGCACGTGCAAATAAATAAAACCTTTAAGAAAAATAAAATACCAGTCTTTGAATAGGCTGCTATTTATAAACATTTTTTCTGAGAATAAATTATTTTTAAAATGAGAACCACGTCATGAAACTGGCCAAGAGTCAGCTCCTTGGTGTCTCCGGGGTAGTCGATCACTTTCAGAGTCTGCAGTGGTAACAGCTCTTAGTAGTTGACCAAGCCATTTGGATTTTCAGGTGCTTTACAACCACCTTTGTCATTGGCAATTTGGCTCCGTGGAGAGCGCCGTGATATGCTCGCACTGCTGTAGCAAAGGACCGTCAATGAGGTGGCTTACAATCACAGAGA
Source organism: Neogale vison (assembly GCF_020171115.1). Classification (NCBI taxonomy): domain Eukaryota; kingdom Metazoa; phylum Chordata; class Mammalia; order Carnivora; family Mustelidae; genus Neogale; species Neogale vison. The sequence continues at coordinate 197,926,589 of NC_058101.1, read as the reverse complement.
GCGATTCCCTCACAGGTCTGGAAGCTGGAAGTCTGAAGTCGAGGTGTTGGCAGGGCCTTGCTCCCTTCGAAGGCTCTAAGGGGTGAATCTTTTCTTTCCTCTTCCTGCATCTTGGCCTGTGACTACATCTGTCAGGTCTCTGCCTCTGTCTTCACGCGGCCTTCTGTCTCTTCGAAGGACACTTGTCATTGGACTTAGGGCCAGCCAGCAAATCCAGGATGATCTGCTCATCTTGAGATCCTTACCTTAAAAACCCGTTTCTAAATCCCGTCACCTTCGCTGGTTCTGGGGGTGAGGATGTCCATGCATCCTTTTGGGGGGCTGCCACTCAGTCCACTACAGATGGTAACAGACTTTTTCCAGGGACTGTGCGTCTCTTGAGTGTTGTGGAGTGTGAGCCGTAACGGGGTTGCTGGAGGGCTGGGAGCAGTGCCCGAGGGAAGGGTGCCGACGTGGGGGAGACAGTCCCCGGTCTGAGGTCCCGTGCTCACATCCTCCTAGCTCCATGCCCTGGGAACTTCTTTCCTAACTTCTCTGCGTCTCAACTTTTTCATCTGCGAAGCCATACGGTGAGGAGACGTAATATTCCTGAAAATTCTGAGCTGTGTGGCACATATATCCGCCGTGATCGTAACTATGGTATTCTCTTCTTTGAGGATGCATTTTTTTTTCCATTCTGAAATCAGGGTGCCCCTGGAAGGGAGCCACAGGTTCCCTGACCCTGTGGATTCATGGTGCCTTTTGAGCTCTGGTCATTTTGTCCCGGCATTCCTAAGGCCAAAGAAATACCTCGTCGTTCTGCTCTCTAATTTAGGTCCCGATGACTAAAATGAGTATTTCAAGGACATCTTAACTACTTAGTAGCAATTTGAAAGACAGTGTTTTATTCTTTAGTAACTCCAGTTACTAAGGAGAATATGCGTATGTTGGGCACTGCACCACCTCCCAAACCTGGAAATGAGAAGAGACATTGCCACCCTCATCCAGACACCACACTGATTTTTGCACAATACCGCTTTCTATCGCCACGGCCATGCCAGAGCCAGCCTCTTGGAGACGTTGTCAACAGGAATGTAGCACAATCTCATCTGAGGCTCTCTGATAACCCAAGCTGGTTGTTGGCGTGATAGCTGACAGAGGTCAAGTACTCTTTTCTAATTTTGGTTATATGACATTTACTCCCAAATCCGCAACATAAAATCCTGCCTTGCTTTTTCTTACAGAGCCTCCTATTTTGGATGGCTCCAAATAATTGATATATTATACCTTGTTCTTTTTTTTCTTTTTGAAGATTTTATTTATTTATTTGACAGAGATCACAAGTAGGCAGAGACAGGGGGAAGCAGGCTCCCCGCCAAGCAGGGAGCCTAATGCGGGGCTCGATCCCAGGACCCTGGGATCATGACCTGAGCCGAGGGCATAGGCTTAACCCACTGAGCCACTCAGGTGCCCCTATTATATCTTGTTCTAAACATATTCCTTTTCCTAAGTCCCCACCCTGTTGATTTTACCATTGTAAAATTTCATTTTCTAATTCCTGCGCAAAGAAATTGTTCAGTAAATGCAGATTGATGAATACCTTGCCAAAGACACCGTTTTTTGGGTTTTTTTTTTTGTTGTTTTTTTGGGGGGTGGTGCTCCTTTTTGGTTCGGGCTAACACAGAGATGAACAGAAGCAATACAAAGTTCGCTTTGTGTGTTTTATTTGTTTACTTGTTTGTTTGTTTGTTTTTGGTCTGATATGGCTAACCAGCCACTTTTTTAGGAAACAGGCTCTGATCTAACCTCTTTTACAAGCCCCGAGGTAAGGATGATGAGTTAGCAAAAAAACCACTAGGTTGTCTTTGGTGTATCTTTCCGTGAACCGAATTAATCACTCTGTGAGATGACCGTACTGAACTGTGGATTTGGTAGACTGATGGAGCATTTGCGAAATATGGATGTGCTCACGATATTTGTTCTTACCCATCCTTCTGGCTCTCTTCCTCCTCTTCAGTCCTTTCATTCATTCCGAAAACGTTCCTTGAGCACCCCTGTAGTGGTTTGCTGGGGATCTGTCCCTCCTAAGCGTCCTGAGCATGCAGTAATAAGAAAAATATCACAGGGCGTGCTATAAGTCCTTAGCACAGTGCCTGGCGCAGAGGAAGTTGTCGGCAAATAGCAGGTAGAATTAATATTAATATTATCAAGTTTATGTTTTATGCATTAAACAGTTCCACCAGAAGGAACACAGAGATGAAATATCAATCAGTAGATCGTGAATATTTTATTGTAAACTTTGGCTAGAGAGAGAATTGGAGACGTCTCTATGACAAGAGACATAATGATTCCCTTGTTGGCATGTGTCACATGCTCTTTGGTTTTTAGACTACACATGTGTTGAAGGATCTGTCCTCAACCCATTAAAAAATATGTATGGTCCTCAGGGGTATTTAGTACATCAAAAGTGTTTGAAACCCTCAAGGATTAGTAAGTAATTAGCCTTCATGCCTAATGTGTAAACAGCAGAGGAATCTTTGATTTTGGCTCAATCAGTGTAATTTTGATGTTAACAGATCAGCAGCCAACAGTTAAATAAACTTTGACACCCAGAGCAGACCTGTCAACAGAGGCACAATCAAATCTACCATTGATTGATCAGCTAGCTAATTTCCTTTTAGTTTAGACATTCGTGAAACACTTTCTACACATTTGTGATACGCATATGTGCGAAGCTTTTGCTTAAAGAAACAACAAAATAAAAAAATGAAAAATAGGTCATTGTAGGACACTCATGACTCACCCCATCAGACTAGTGTTGAGATTGCTAGATTTGGGTCTCCGTGCACCTGCTGAAGAATCACTGGGAGACCTCTGAGTCTTCTGTATCTAGGAGACGGCCACACTTCCCTCTTTCATTTTTGCGACCTATATGCAAAACCGCTAGTCCTTGAGCTCCCCTTCACCAAATCCTTCCTTTTCTCAGAAAAAAAAAGGTAATTCCATATTGCATAATTTACATTTGTAAATTGACTTTGCAGGCACTCCCCAAAGAGGGGGAAAGAGGCCTTTTATTTGTAAAATACAGGCCAATTGCTGTTGCAGCTTGAGAAAACAAAACGGGACCTTTGTAATGGTACAGAGCTGGTAGAGGTTTGAATGGAGAGACCCGTGACATTCGGAAGGATTTTCTCTCTCAGGTGGTCTTTAGAAAACATCTTTCTAAAAACAGTTTTCTTTGGAAAGCAGTGCTTATGGACGTGAAATTCATTATTATTACTCTCCTAGTCAGAGATTTTCATTTCATAAAGAGGTCAGCCTCTGTCTTTGGATTGCTGTATTAACATGACTTATCAGTGTGTCTGATTGCTGGGGCTCTGAATTCCAATTCTAGAAGGAGGGAGGTAAAACTTTTTAGAGAAATGTGTGACTCTGGGAGGCAGAAGTCTCCTCTGGGAGGCAGATGAAACCGGGAGATTCCAAATGTAATAAAGTTCACTATTGCAGATGAAAGCTTGGGCCGGAAAGGAACAGTGATCCTTCATTATTAACGACACGCAGACACTTAACTAGCATTAAATGTCGGTGCAGGATATTATGGGACCATGACCCTGTGTCTGCAGAGTTGACAATCCAGAACACGGCTTCATCCAACAGGACCGGAAGGTAGTTGTTTAATTGATAAACCTAGCTGAAGCAGGGAGTCATTTTATAAAAATCTAAAATATTTTAACTGAAAACACCTTTTTGATGTAGGGCCAAGGACTCTCCCTTGCATGTGATTTTGCATAGTTTTTCTTGAATAAATCATACCTGTAATATATCATCTGTGACACCCGGTTTTGGTTTCTGTGAAGAGGGATAAAAATGAGTTAATTATTGAAGCTGGGTGATAGGTTCATGAGTATACCATTCTGTCTGCTTTCGAATATTGGGAAGTCCCCATGTCAAAAATGTTTTAAAAATAAAAATATAAAGAAATAGTGTGATTAAGAATTTAAAACATATGAGGAGCGATGGAAGCACAGAATCATTGTTGAGTTTGATGATATTTTAAAAATCACATACCACACCACTGCAGCCATCTGTGACTGAGCATCAAGCCAAGGGCTGTGGATGCTATAAGATGGTTAAAGGTAAGTACTACCCTTGAGAAAACCCATGGTTTGATGTACAGAAGGTAGATGTATAAACCCAACAAATTACTTATGGTGTCCTCAATGCTCTAACAGAGTGTGCAGGGTGGGAGAGAATGAAGCCATCCTGGGAATTGGGGAATACATCACAAAATAGTGGTCAGCACTACATCAGGGGGAAAAAAACCAACCACCGTCATTTATCAGGTCATTCCTATTACAAAATGAGTGTGTTGTCCAGCTTGTGCATGATGGAGACTGAAGCCGCCGTACCCCTCCACATTCTGGAAAATATGCCCTTCTTTGAGTGCCGGTGCTTAACTCATGTGGGGCTGACATGGGGTCCTCCAGACGCTAGCGAACACGCAGATGCATTGAGGTGATGTCATTACTCAGTCCGGTATTTACCGAGCTTGCGTGTAAAACACGTGGGCAAAATTGTGTAAGTTCTCTGTTTGCATTTGAGTTTGATGACTACTAGTGAAGAATGTTTGGAAGAACTTCCTTATTCAGCAAATTATGGAACTGTCCTATCATCAACCCATCTTTCATTCAATTAGCAGATAGTCATCTAGTGTTTTCCACATCTGGGCCTGGTGCTAGATACTGGGTTCCTCAACAGAAAAGACAGACACAGTTACAGAGCAATCCACAGTCTGATACTACTGAGTTAAGTTGTTTATTATGCACCTACAAACTCCAAGTGTCCTTTGTGCAGACACTTTATATATATAAAAGGGTTTCAAGTATCCTGGGAGGATGGACAGCAAGTTAAGGAGAGAGATTGTCAGTGGGTATGGAGACCATGAATCGATCACCTTGACCCAGAAGATTCCATTTCTTCTATAGAGAGGATGAGGACAAAATGTCAACAATTGCCAAAAACATGGGGGTGACAGCTCTACAAGGTGTTTGTTATTTTCAAAATGTCTCTTGGGTGTTTAAAATTTCTCCAAGAAGGGAAAACACAGGAGAATCCCAGTTGCAGAATTTGGGGGATGGAGGTGGGGAAGACAAAAGACAGATCTCATTTTAGCTGGGGAGTGAATTGTCACAGTACAGCCATTCATTGGTGAGAAAGCCGCAGCAAAGTGACTTATTAATTGGTTATTGTTAGAGCAGTTTACTTATTTATCTATTTAGAAGAGTAAGTCGTTTTGTCCTTTGGATTTTATAGATGGTTTCCAGGCTGTATATTTATTTTGAGCAGAAGTGAGTTGTGCTCAAGTCAGTTTTGAGGTGTGTGCCCATGGAAGAGGCATCATAAAATGATGCCTCTGGCATTTCTTAGGAGAAAAGGTTTGTGAAAACAGAGGTTTGATCTTCTTGGGGGATTACGAATGTTGCAGAGGATAGAGGAAGATTGCGTCACCCACTACAGCAAAGGCGTTTTAGATCCCCGAAGTCCGGGCACGTCATTTCAGTAGCAGCTAAAAGACATCGTAACAGGTCTGACAAAGACTTTTGGAAATGAGCTCTGGTCCTCACTCAGTATGTGCTTTTATCTTCGGTTTGTTTTGCTAGGACGCATCATTTCCTCTCCCCTTGCCAAGAACTGCAGTCATCGTATCCTCCCTTTAGAATGTATTTCTCGAAGCTCTTTATAAAACTTCAGTCATGAAATGCTTAATGTTCTAAATCTGCATAATACATTTTGAATGTAGCTGCAGAGCTCCCTTAGGACTACAGGTTTTTAAATGGAACAATTTAAAATATTTTCTATGTAAATGGGCACTCAGCATAAATGATTTGGGTAAGAATGCAGGAATGTTTCCGTGTAACTAGTCTCGTTCGAAAACAAATAAATACAAGGTATTGGCCGAATTTGAGGTGAAAACCCCCACTTTTTAATTGTTTTGAATGACCTCTTGGTGTCTAATCGAAAGGCAGTATAGCATCGTGGTGGAAATCATGGGCTTTCTGGTCCCACTGACTCGATTTCAAAACCTGAATCCTGCATTTATTTAGTGTGCGCTCCTAGACATATCACGCGGCTTTTCTTAGCCTCAATATCCTCATTTATAAAATGGTTATTGGAAGAATATTTCAGAGATGACTGACATGAGGAGTGAGGTCATGTACATAGAAGGTGCCAAGCACATAGCAAGAACCTAACGATAAGTCACACTTAGCCATCGGTCTCCGCATTGACTGGTGTATTAATGGTGTAGTTTGCGAAGCGGACCTGCCTTTTGCTTCTTACCCAACGCTCGTCCCCAAAAATGCCCTGTTGTCTCAGCTTTCGGGTGACGCATGCTTCCACCAGGTGGACACATGACTGGATTTCTTGGAGCTCCTCTTTCCCTGCCTGTAAGAAGTGAATGGTAATAGTACCACCTGGTGGGATTGTTACAGGATTTCAGTGGTAGTAGTTGCCTTACTCTCAGTACTCAACAGGCATTTGCTCATATTTGTATTACACGCACTCTTGTCTTTGCTTGAAATGCCTTTCCCTCTTACTCCTTGCTGAAGACTCCCCGGTGGTCGCCTTTCTCTGGGACACTTTTGGGGTTCTCCCAAGCAGAGTTGATGTTCCCTCTGTGTGTCCCAGTACCATTTGGTACATACTAACATAGCGGTTGGCTTCTTGTGTTATAATTAGCTGGCTTTTTTCTTGGTTCTGTGCTATCCTAACTTGTAACCCAGTGTTGTTGTAACAAGCTTCCATCTCAGGGTAGGTAGAGAGAGCAGCGCTTGGCAAATAGTAGAGCCTTATTTCCTTTCAAAAGTAGAAGCCCGTAGATACACTATTTTTAGCTTGTGCATTATTATTACTTGTCCTTAAACCCATATGTAGCGTTTCAAAATCGACAGGTGGAGTGTTTTCCAATTTAGCTCCACACTACTGTTGGTCAGTCCGACACGTGCTTTGGGTAATAATCACTCGATGGGGACCCAGGTGTTCTCAGGGCTGTCGCTCTAGCGACCGTGGAGCCTCTGGGCAAGCTATTAACTTTTTAATGCTTTATTCTCACAGTTGAGACAATGAGACCCAACTTCTTGGGTTGCCATTAGGATTAATGAGACAACAGGTAAAATACTGTGCCTGGTACTTAAGGTGTGGCTCTCAGTAAATCTGAGATCTCTTCTCCTCCTTGCTCCCTGTTTATCTATTGCTGAAAGAAGATGTGTATTCTTGGGGCACCTGGGGGGGCTCAGTGTGTTAAGCCTTTGCCTTCAGCTCAGGTCATGAGCTCAGGGTCCTGGGATCGAGCCCCGCATCGGGCTCTCTGCTCAGTGGGGAACCTGCTTCCCCTCCCCCTCTCTCTGTGTGCTGCTCTGCCTACTTGTGATCTCTCTCTCTCTCTCTCTCTGCCAAATAAAGAAGTAAAATCTTTAAAAAAAAAAAAAAGAAGATGTGCATTCTTAGAGATCATGAGAAAAATAAGATAAGTGGCATCTGTAATTAAAATTCCACGCGGTAGTGATGTTATAGTCTTGGTAATTATTTGCATGTCCTCGTGGGGAAATTGCTGTTCTTAGCGTCACTGCTGAGGTGGAGTGGTGTTCATAGGCACCAGCCAACCAGACCTAAAGATTAGGCACCAAAGGCAGATGGAGAAATGTACAAAAAGAGAAGGGGCACTCAGCAGTGATCTCAAGTTGCAAAAAGTCAGGAGCCATATTTCGAGGCAAGGTTTCAAAGAATCAAAATATTGATTCCTTCAACAGGGGAGCTCAAGGATATCATTTCCTTCTGTTCTCCTTTAATTTCGGTCACCTGCTATGATAGGCCCCATGTTTTTGGTTTGTGACTTGCTGTACTTTTAAAAATTCAGCTTTAATTTATTTCGTGTTTTCACCAGATATTTTTATGTTGGTAAATCACAGTTCCTTATTGAGTTCTTGCTGTTGTATCAGGCGGAGAGTCTTAGAAATTTAGAAATTTAGCCAAGTGATGCTTCACAGTTTAGGCTTTCACGGGAAAGTTGTCGTGGTGGTCAGCATTCTGTTCTGCCGAACGCCCATGTCTCCTGGAGCCTCTTTTCCCACATTGTGCACCTCTGAGCGCTTTGAGGTCTCCCCGTGAAAGTTAATAACTTGAATGAAACATCATGAAATTTTTATCTTAAGCCCGTCTTCTGGACATGGTACAGCATCTTTATTGTATTTGATTCATGTGTCAACTGCTAATTATTACACTTACCAAATTATACTGCTGTTTCATTCATTCATTCATTCATTCATATACTCATTAGACATTTATGGAGAGTCGCTGTGGGCCTGGCAGTGGTCTGGGGAGTATTTGAGGAGATCTGCCAGTGAGCAGAGGGCCTTCATGGACCAGGAGTTCAGTGGGAGAGAGACCGCATCAAACACAACAGCAGCCATGAAACCTGGCCTGGGCAGGACTCTGGGCCTAGTGTTGGGCAGCAGGGCGCAGAGTGGAGCCCAGTGTGGCTAGAGCTCCTGAGGGGCTCATGGAAGGCAGGACGCAGAGCCCAGCCGCCCCAGGAGTCACAGGCTGTCCTCAGCGAGGCAGGTGCCCTGATGAGGCCGAGTCTGAAAGCAATCACAGTATACCAAGGAAATGGAGTGGCATCAAGGGCACAGTGTTCAATGGGGACATGACATCCCCTAAGACCTGGTACCTCAAGGAGCTTCCAGGGGGCTGGAAACTCCAGACACATAAACAGGCAGCCCAGAAAGGACGGATTTCAGGAGCTCATGGCCCCGCAGGACAGGACAGGAGGACAGTGGCCAGGAACCGTTAGCTCGGGCCATGGCGGAAAGCATCCTACAGGCCGTGTTAAAGAGGGTTTCATTTCAGTGAGAAGAACGAAGAGGAGTGGTTGAAAGGCTTTCCTCGGGGGACTGACATGACCATGCTGAGGCCCCTTAGAAAGCCCCTTTTCCCTCCGTGTGTGGGATGGGTGAGGGGTGACCTTGGGGGAAGAGGCACAAGGCTGGGGAAAGGCAAGTCATTGTGGCTGCCTCCTCCCAAGTGTCTTCGTCAGTGACTTGGGAGAAGACAGTCTCTTCCCCAGTTTTTGAAAAGGTGGCAATCAACTGTTTTTACTATCCGGGGATTTTCCTCTGACCTTTTCCGTTTTGACACACGAAAGCCGCTGTTTGTTTGTCTGTTTTTCATGAACTAAACAACACTGGACTTCCAGACTTGCTTTCTGAGAAAGCACCAGCGCTGAGAGAATGTATTTTGAGTTTTCTCAAAAGGCAAGAGAAGTAAGTGAATATAAAGCAATCCAAGTCATGCATATTTCAAAATAGGAAAACTGCTGCAGATCCCACCTGCTCTTTTTTTCTAAAAAGGTGTTCTAACCAGAGGTCTTGCAATGTAGATTTGTTCTGTGGGCTTCCAGAACCATTACATGTCCCATTTCACAAATTACCCACGCTTCACAGTCACAGTTATCTTCTAAATAGAAGAATCTATTCCTGATTTTACCTTTGTTCTAAAAACTTTCTCGGAGCTTTGCCTTGGTTGTGAATTATCTGAAATCAACTATAGGGTCAATTTCAGAAGTATAGGCGGATCTCATCAATACATGTTAGATTCCTTTTCACAGAAGTAATTTCATTAGGGGAGCTTTCCGTTAATCTTTATTTTTACCACTTTCAAATTTGTCAAAATAATCAAGGCAAATGAAAAGGGAATTTAAAAGGCTATGAAATAGTAGGATTAGAATAAAAGTCTTCTCCATCTTGACAGTCTTGAAATCCATGGCCGTGACTCTCCAAACGTCTCACGGGAGCAATAATTTTGTACCACTTGGGTCTCTAGAATAAAAAAGAGTTCCATGATAAAATCAGTTTGAGAAATAGTGGGTTTGAACCCTTTTCTTCACCCCGTAGGACTGCAGAGCCATAAATATGCTGGAGGGGGGAGGGGTGACTCTCCTGAAACAGGTGTAATATGTAGTGGTTTCCCAGATTGATTTGACCACAAAACTTGTGTTGAAGAAGTGTTTTCTGGAATTTACTTTGGGGATGCTCATCTTTTGTGCTGGGGTGCTGAGGGGAAGTAGACCACAGAAACTTATCTCCTTTTTTTTTTTTTTTTTAAGATTATTTATTTATTTATTTGACAGAGAGAAATCACAAGTAGACTGAGAGGCAGGCAGAGAGAGAGAGAGGGAAGCAGGCTCCCTGCTGAGCAGAGAGCCCGATGCGGGACTCGATCCCAGGACCCTGAGACCATGACCTGAGCTGAAGGCAGCGGCTTAACCCACTGAGCCACCCAGGCGCCCCCAGAAACTTATCTCCTAACCCCACATCTCTACCCGTTTGTGGCCTTGCATTGTCATGGCCTCCAGCAGGTCCTGGAGGACAGGTGCTCCCCAGTGGCAAGGCCTGGAAACCCCATTCGTAACAGTATGAGTGACAGTTGACTTGACTGGGCATTATTTTCTGTGCCACATGCTATTAATGAGATATATTTATACCCATTTTACAAGGTACGCAGACTAAGACACTAGGAAGTTAAAAACTTGTCCACAGTCACAAAGCTAACAAGTGATGGGCCCGTAGAAGGTACTCAGAAAAGAATTACTACTAGATTGATTTCTACCCTACCCATGGATATGCTATTTATCAGAGTTTTGTTTTTATAATTTAATTTTTCCTTTTACAAAATTTAAAAAATGATGCACTGTGATAGTAAGTACACACACACACGTATGCACACCCAAATGCTATCATCCTTTTATCCATCACCGTTTCTGATTCTTACTTCCTCTGGGCAATCCCTGCCAACCCTTTTTGGTGTTTCTTTGGTATGCAGTTTCTAAATTGTGCTTGTAATGCTGTTTCTCAATTTATTAATTTTATATTTTATCTTTTGTCTTCCTGGGAGGGTAAATGAAGATTTAGGTTCCTTGTCAACTCACTTCCCATCCCCTGATCTTTCCAGTGCAGTTATATAAGAATTTAAAGATAAATCAGTAATCAGTGTTCATGTTATGAGGACCATGTAGTTTTTGTTTAATGAAGGACGAGGAATTGCACTGTGAGTCCGTTTACTCTTACGCAACTGTTTGTCTTGCCTACAGCTAGTGATTGTCTTTCTTTTTTTGAACTGCATAGATTTTCGTATATCCATCTTTAATTATGCTCCCCCCCGCAGTCCTCCGTGAGATGGGCTATACACTCACCAGTGTTTTTTTGATGCTCTCATATTTCTTTTCTTTCTTTCTTTTTTTTTTTTTAAGATTTTATTTATTTATTTGACAGACAGAGATCACAGGCAGGCAGAGAGGCAGGCAGAGAGAGGGGGGCGGAAGCAGGCTCCTCACTGAGCAGAGAGCCCGATGCAGGGCTCGATCCCAGGACCCTGAGATCATGACCCGAGCCGAAGGCAGAGACCTAACCCACTGAGCCACCCAGGTGCCCTGTGCTCTCATATTTCAAATGATACTCATTCCCCTATTCTCTTGGAGAGTTTCCCTTGTGAGCACCTTGTCCTCCTTTTCTGATCCAGACTAATTGCTTTCTAGGCTGGAAAACAGCTGTTATCTGGGAATTTTCTTCTTACCACTCTTTTGTTGGATCCACTGTTTTCTGAGCCTCATGTCTTTGGTCCTCAGTTTACATCCTTATTTTGCCAGGCTATCTCTCCAGTGGCTTCCTGAGAATGTTTAAGGGTTGGGAGAACGGTTCTTCTACTCTATTCCCTGACTCCATTTTTTTTTTTAAAGGTTTTATTTATTTATTTGACAGACAGAGATCACAAGTAGGCAGAAAGGCAGACAGAGAGAGAGGGGAAGCAGGCTCCCCGCCGAGCAGAGAGCCCGATGCGGGACTCGATCCCAGGGCCCTGGGGTCATGACCTGAGCCGAAGGCAGAGGCTTTAACCCACTGAGCCACCCGGGCGCTCCCCCCACTGACTCCATTTCTTAAGAGTTCCTTTTCTAGTTTTTGTTTTGACCTCTAGAGGCACTAAAATGCTGTTTGGAAGTTCTGTGGGATATAGAGTTTTCCTCTGTTGGACCTTTTCGCAGAGAGGTCCGAAGGAGCTACAGTGGGTCTCTTTTCTTGCCTAGTCAGCTTCCCCAGAAGAGTCTGCTAGTCTCCTGATTGGCCATTGGCATTCTAGAAGCTGAGTGAAGTATGTAATTTTTCAGATGGGGTTTTCACATTTTTCAGTGGGATTTTTCACATAATCCCACTTTATTCAGTATCTGACTATTCCCTGAGCTATGCCCGTGTTCCCTAAATTAAAGTTGAACCTCTCCAGAATGTAAAATTCCTATGTCTCCTAGAGGGAGAGGTTAACTATTTTAGATGGAGGAGTGGGACTAAGTGCCCAAATCCACCTTATTTAGGCTTTCAAACAGTAGTCCTGTTTCAGTCTGTTATATACTCACCTTTAATGATACCTACATTCTAGAGATTTTCCAGATTTCTTTCCCCTCTCCAGCTTTGAGTTTATTTCTAACATAAAAGTTACAAAACAAATGAAATGGCACCAGTATAACCTTCACCTAGATTTACTAATTGTTGACATTTTGCCTCTTTTCTTCCTTCCTTCCTTTCTTTCTTTTTTTCTCCATCTATTTATCTCTGTATCAATCCATCCATCCACCTACCCATCCATCCAGCCGTCCATCTGTCTGTCTATCCATCCATCTGTCCATCCATTCATCCACCCAGATTCTTATCTGTCTGTCTGTCCATCTATCCATCATCTATCATGTGTCTGTCTTTAGTACTGTTAGAGAGTGAAGCATCATGATACTTCCTCTTTATGGTGAATAAGGATCTTCCGTTAGAAATGAGAATTGCCAAATTCAGAAAGCTAAACATTGATATAATGCTGTTATCGGGTGTATAATTCATGTTTAAGTTTGTCCTGTTATTCCAGTAATGCTCTCTATGGCTGTTTTCTTTGAATTTTTATTTTTTAATCCTAAGCTCTAATCAATACCCATGTGTTGCGTGTCTTCATTCTCCTTTAAGCTAGAACAGTTTTCCTGCTTCCTTTTGGCTTTTATGACGTTAACCTTCTTGAGCATTGCAGGCTGGTTGTCTCATAGAATATTCCACAATTTGAAGTATATCTGATTATTTTTTTCAAGATTAGATATAGATTAAACTTTTTTTGGCAAGGGTATTTTATAGGTTGGAGTGTGTGTTTTTCAGTGCACAACATTAGGAGATACATGCTAGCTCTTTGTCTCATTGGTGATGCTAAGTTTGATCCCTTGGTTATGGTGGTGTCAACCTGGCTTTACCATTGTCCTTCCTTTTGTAATTAAAAAGTAATCTATTTGTTGATACTTTTGAGCCTGGATGAATACTTGTTCTCCAACAGTCTTTTATCCTGTGTTTTTATCATGCATCATTAATTCTCGCTCAATCCCTTCGATTACAATGGTGGTTACAAAGGCAGTTTCTAATTCTTTAATTTCTTCTGAAGTTATGAATTGGTATTCATTTTTGAACAACAACAAAAAAAGCATTCTTTGTTTCTGCACACCCTGTATTTGTTTGTTATGGTATCACAGTGTACTACTCATAGGTTCTTTGTTCATTCAGTGTGTTATATCGTGTTTTGTGTACACACACTTTGATGTTCAATTTGGTTTTGATTTGGCCAAGGAAACCCCTTCAGTTTGGTCCCCAAGTCTTTTCAGGTGTCCCCATCAGTTTTGGGAGCCTTTCCTTGCTTTCTGGCACAAAAAGATGTCCCTGGTTCACTTGTGTGTTTCTTGCCTCAGACCGGAGATCAATCATTTCTCTGAGAATCTTTTTTTTTTTTCTTTTGGTGGGGAATGGTATTTAGAACCCAAGATCCTGAACACTATGTGGTTTTGTTGCTATTGGAGTAGCATTGCTTCTAGAGATTTTCTGTGACAGAGCTGGGATATGGGGCCCCCCCTCACCCCCACCCCGGACGCATGTGTGTATTCCTTCTCCCACAATGTATTTACTCGCTTTCTCAATCTCACCATACGCACAACATCATTTCTGAATTACTACACCCACACCGCCATCCGTGGTATGCGTTTCCTCTAGCGTGTATATTTAAACTTTCTTTACTCTCTCCATCCTGCTACCTCTCATCCATCTGTTTTTCCAGCTTCCAGAATTATTTGATGGGTTCCTCTTTCATTCTCTTCTTTTCCATTCCACTCACTGCCCTCTTAGCGACAATTAGGAGGTACTGTTTCCAGCCTCCCATGTTTGAGGGAGACCAGCCTCATTTATGTCCACTCGCCTGGTTACCTGAAGTGGGCAGACAGGGAGAGAGTAAACAGTATTTGCCCTTAATACCCAAAATAGCTCTGCCAATCACCTCTCCTTGGCTTTCATAGGCCGGCATTGCTCCCATATCCCTCACAGACAAATTAGAATTCTATACGGCTTCTTTGACATTTCTAACTATCTCAGTGGGTGGGACTTCTTTCACTGGTATTTGGTGGTAGAAATGAAAATTCAGAGATAGGGGGGCCCTGGGGGGAATATGGCCTGCCTGTCTGAGTATGTGTCTGCCCTGTGTTTGAGGACAGAGTGCTAGGAGTCAGGCCGTCGTGGATGACTTCAGACAGGAAAATCAGCAGCCCTACCCAGGAGGAAGCGGAAGCCGAGCCACCTCTCCAAGCTTGTTTTTGATATCTTGGTTTCCTCCTTTAATTGAAATTAGTATAGACTCTTCCCATAAACTCTAACACTTGGTTTTTCAAAACCACTTTGAGGTCTGTTATCTCTGCTTATTCACAATGAACAGAGTTTCCAATTTTAATTTTCTATCTACTCTATGAAATATGTTAAGAGGAAAGCTGACACGAAAAAAAGCAAGGGGAATTTTTTACTGGAGAATTCTAAGAGCGTCTGTGGTATCAACTCCGGTTGTCAGGTAGAAACGTAAGGGGAGTTTGCAAAAAGGCAGCCATCATCCCTGAACCCATTTGGGAGGTTTTGTTGATCCCTCTGTGCTTTGGTAAACAAAAACTGGCATCTTCTCTGCACGGGTTTTCGGCTGCAGGGCTTCTGTTTTCATCCTCCTGCAACAGTGGCCCGTTTTTGGTGGTCAAATCTGAAACATATGTCAGGGTCCACAGACACGCTTTCTGCTGGAACCTCTTCTAGCACTTGCCATATTGGCCGTTTTTACAGGCGCTTTTTTTCCTCTGTGCTTTATTTATTTATTTACTCTGCATTGTGGAATTCTGGGTAGAGCTGCTGTAAATCAGAATCATGTTAAGCAAAAATATTTAAAGAACATTTTGGCCAAGAATAATGGGAATATTGCAACGTAAGTCATCTGTGCTGAATTGGCTTGTAGATTTCGAAACAGGAAGAACATCTTCAGCAACGCTCATGGTTTGGTTTTGCTTTTCTGCAGATTGGGTTTAGCGACAAATTCCATCTGGGTAGAGCTACACGCAGTCTCTCTATTGATTGGTTATACTGGGACTTCATGGGAGTGTCCTTCGAATCGCTTTTCCCAGCATTTTTTTTAAAGCTCCATTGAAAAAAAAAAAAAAAAGAAGAAGAAGAAGAAGAAAAGAGAGAAAGGACCCTGCATTGTTTCGATTTGCGTCCAACATGCAAAACATAGTCCTAAATTTTTAATTAGCTAAGTGAGTGGTGAAAAGGAAAAGTAATATAACAAGCCTCGGTGAGCAGCTGGGATGTGTTGCCATGACGACAAGTTCAGCAGGCTGCCAGCGAGCATGTCAATGGGTAATATTGGGAGAGGGCTTTGAAACAGTGCCTGCTAGCCACAATGTGATTGGTCACGCCTCTGTTGTCTTTGTGTGAACCGGAGGATGCTGGGTAAAGGCCTAGAGTGAACGCTCAGCTTGTCTCAAGGCTGCAATGAGGTAATGCTTCTGAATCTTTGGGGATTATGAGCTCCTGCCTCCAAAAGACTGCAGTCTAGAATGTTGTTATGCCTATTCGCGTTAATTACGGACTCGAACGTGTTAAGAAGTTTTACAGCTGCTTTTATTCATTCTTTGATACGTGCATGTGTATGTGATAGGTAACTTAACACGTGTGTATATTGCATATAGAATCTCACGCGTCTTCTAAAAAAAGAGGTGACCCTCCATATTAGTCATTCTGCTTAGAGTCAAATTTCTCTTGAGTGCTGGCATCAGTGACAGTATCTGTTGATGGATAAATGAGGTATTAAAGTGCATTTGTGTTGGGTAAGCAAACTTGTTCCTTTCTAGAGAATATTTTGGCGTTGATGACTTCGTATGGTCTTTTATTTGTGATGAGTCTTTTAATAGATGGAGAGGAGGTGGTAAAGAGGGTCGGGTTTGCTTGGACAGGAGGTTGAGCTCATCTAAGATTCCTTGAAATCGGCCGCTTAATATTCTAATATTGATCTCATAAAGGTTGTCATTAATGGAATGTAATATCTGACAGCTCCAAAATTATCTGCTGAATAATGGTTTGACAGTTTAAACTTGAAGCTCTGAAGGGAGCTGTATTTACAGATGCAGAGATCTAGAAACGTGTGTGCGTGCGTGTGCGTGTGTGTGTGTGTGTGTGTGTTGGGGCCAGGGGAGGGGGCCGCGGTTTGCAAGGCAAATCCATCCAGGTGCTGATGGGACAGAGGCACAGGAGTTCAACCCTGAACGTGATTCTGTAGGAGCTGAGTGACTTGGGCTCTCTCCAGGGCGTTTCAGGTGGCTAGGGGATGTTTTATCACGTTCATTAATGGTAACCTAGTGCCCTGGCAAGGTTAAGGGCAGCGGCTCCAAGATGCTGTGTTGGACTTGGAGGAGGCTGGAGGGATGACCCGGTTCCTCATGTCCCAAATGGTAGGCACGGCCGTGGGCCTCTGGACCGAGCATATCCCCGTCGTGTTGTATTTACCTTGCAGAGTTCATAAAAATTTATAAGCCTTTAAATGGATACAGGAAGCATGAGACACCTCTAACAATAACGGTCAGAATGGCTTCTGCCGCGGCACAATACCGTGAACCCTGCCAGCTCCCTTGCTTGAGCTGAGGGCAGGGCATGGGCATGTGGTGGGGAGCGGGTGATCAGCCGGCCCAGCCGTCACCATTCAGAAATACAAGGCCACACAGCAGGGGTCCGTCAGTATCTGGTGTGGCTGCAAAAACGCCCATGCTTTCTTTATTCGTTTCAGGAATTTAAAGCCTGCTTTCATTTGACTCCTCTGTGTGGTTGTAAACAAAGACTTAATGAACAGAACCAGGGATAAGTACATGCGAGAGTCTATCTAGGTTTGAAGTAATTGGTTCAAATACTTGGGGCACAAGTAGGATCTTGGGCTGTGACTTCCCACCAACGTGTTGATTCCAAATAGCCTCATGAATGGGGAGGCCCTGGAAATGGGCTGGAGTCCTTTGTCTACAAGAAAGCAGGAGGCAATGAGCCCCTGAGTCATGCGAGAAAAACCCACCTGTTGATTAAGACGGGTACTTTTTCCTCTGTGAGAAATGTGATGTTTTGTTACCTTCCTTCCTCTGGGGAGAAGTTAATTGTGTACTTGCAAATCTCAGGCCTGCCTGCTTAATTTAAACGGTTTTAAGGTTCATTAATGATTCAGAGTTTTCCCAAGATGGGATATTCTTGCAGTGCAGTCCAGTAGTCACTGTCCCCTTTGTTACCTGGCAGGCTACGAAAGAGCCCTGCCTGGATCTTGTGCAACCGTGTGCTGACCTGTTTCTCCTCATCGGGTAGTAAAATTCTGATCTCTTTTCCTCAGGTGATTGGGTAGGTCTCTGGGGATCGGATTACGATATTGCAAACTCCGTCATTACTAAGTCATTTTAGAGCCTTTAACACATGCAGAAGCGACATAGTAAAGATGAGACAAAATCAAAAGTAACTTTCGGCTTCATTTACTGTTTCATAAGCTGTTTACCAGTTCATAAGCCCTCTGGAAGAGGGAAGTTGCAGGTCTCAACTAGCACGAGTCATTAAGGTCCCGTGACAGGTTCCAGGATAAATGACTTCTGACTGATGCGAAGCCCGGTGCGTAGAGCCTGGGTGCAGCTACAGTGTGGCCGTGCCCCGCTTTCATCTCTCCTGGCATCGCATGAGGCTCGTAGCTTCGCAAAGGGCTTTGCTAAAAGCCAAGTGGGATCGATGATATCGATGGTTTGTAAAGTTTCAAACAGATGACGCTTGGGGAAGCCCGGGGTGGGTGTGTGTGTGTGTGTGTGTGTGTGTAGGGGGGGAAATTTTAGATAGTCTGAGGGATTCAAGGGGTTTAAAGATATTTGTCTTTAAAAAATTCGCGCTTTACAGATGAAAGCCCAGCAGATTTATAAAATGGGGTTTATTGAGCAGCAGATGCAAAAGTTGTTGCAGGGACAGCAAAACGTTAAAAGAGGAACAAAAGGAGGGGCTCTGGGAAGTAGAATCGTCAAAAGTATGAAGGCTTTGCCGTGCGACAAAAGCCGACTTGTTCTGTGTTTCTTCCGGGAAACTTTTTGATCACTTCCCACCTCTGAGTCGATCCTTCTCCTGTGTTTACAGATCACAAAAATCAGTGCCACGGCAGGGCAGGGGTGATGGGGATGGAGGCACACACCTGGATCTTTATTCTAAGGAAGTTCCTTCACATGGTAGCATGAGGAGGAGGGGGAGCTCTTACCTCCCCGCTTTGAGAACAAGGTGGTCTCTATTCCCATGGGCTTTATTATGACACCAGAAAGTTGCATTTGTGTAGAGAATAACTAACGTTCAAGTCACTAAGGTTCTTCATACAAATGCCATGTTTACAAAGGACCCGTTTTCAGATCTTTATGCTGTCGAATGTCCCTTGTTATGGTGTAATTTATACATTTGCGTGGTTTTCATGTGTCAGATCCTTTGGTATTTGGAACACTTTTGTTCAGATATCCTGTGTGGTGAGGTTGTGTGTCCTATCGATGTCCTAAAGATGGAAGAGCAGACACTGCCTTCGTCAACGATCCCATTCTTATCCTGATGCCCCCGAATCCGTAGTTTACTTCCAGGTGGCCGGTATCATGGCTTGGTTTTCCTTTTGTCCTCATTGTACTGAGCCCCATCCTAAGCATAGAATAGGCACCGATCCATCAATCTTACGTACTTAAAAAATTGATGGGTTTTTCTATGGAAAAGTTACCCTTGACCTTAGACCCAGGGAATGGGAGAGGTCTATGAAATCTGAACGATGTTGCCAGCTGAATTTTCTTATTTCTTTTATTAATTTAAGTAACTTACTTATAGTACTTGCCATTTAGTAGCTACCCAGGAAATCGTAGTTTATCTCTATCTTCTGTTTGCATTCAGTTGCTACAGTGATCAAATTATTTTAACCTTCATGGGATCTCTTTCTGGCTGGGATAGGAGAAGAATGATTTGTTCCTCAACTCTGATAAGTTATTCTAGAGGAATGTCTTTCTGATATGATAAGAAAGTCATATCCCTTGTATCTAGTATAACAGCCTTGGTTTTATTAGCTTGAAAATAGGGATGTGATTGGTATCAACATATTTGGAGCACTTGATGGTGATTATATCCCTGTTTTCAAGCTGATGAAACCGAGGTTGTCCCTTAAATACGGGAGCATCAGATAGGAAGCGTATTGTGGTAGTCGTGCTCAGGGTGGGCACAAAAAAACAGCAGGAGGTTTTGGGGTGGTCCAGAGAGGCCAGGATGGGCCAACAGCAAAGCAGAAGAAAGGGACCAGATTTAGAAACATCCAGGCAGGGAGCAGACAGACTGACTTTATTGACTGTGGATTATGGGGAATAGATTATGGATCATTGCTGGCAGTGGGTGGCATTCTTGGTGAGGAGGAGACAGGACTCTGACATTCACGGGTCATGTGTCTGCACCCATGATGGTGCTGTCATCCAAACTAGGAGATCAAAGGGATTGTGGGATTTATGGGAAGGATCAATTTCGTTTTGGACATGTTGAGTTTACGGCACTGGGGACGTGTAGATGGAGTTGTCTGGAGAGAGGCAGGAGGGTCTGGAAGTGTGGGCTAAGTTGTAGGACCTGAGAGGGAGGTTTGGCCCCTCTCCGTTGTGTACCCCTGACGGTTACAACTGGGATAGTGGATGGGGGTGCCTCTGCTGGGGATGGAGTACCGGGGGAGCGGGGAGAGAAGATGGTGAAAGTCGGAGCCTTTGCAGACGCTCCTTTCTAGAAGAGGCCAGGGGAAACTCAGACCCGTGTTGTGAATTTAGCATCCAGATTGCCTTTTAATGATTCACACATGACTCGTTTCCCCAAAGAAATTGATAAGTCAGCTGTTTGGAACTGAAAAGCCAAAGCTGGAAGGAGCCACAGCCGTGTAATTCGGCCCTTCTGCCTTTGACTGACAGACTGATGGCTGTCCCGGGTCCGTGGGAGACCTTGCCTTTTCATCGCACCGCAGCCTTCCCGTGATGCACTCTCCCCAGAAACCCCGCTCAGTGGTGGTTGTGTACTCGGGCCAAACCACACAGTGGGCTCCGACTTTCATGACCCAAACGTGCTACAGATGGCTGTGGAAAATGGAAGAAGACACTAAGCCAGAAATGTCAAATTAAAAATGGGTTTTAACTCATTTCACCATGAGTGCATAAACAAGTTCATAATTAGAGGGAATGACCTAGGACGCATGTGGAAATTGTGACTTGATCTTCTAATCTCTACTTTCGAGAGCTGTTAAAACAAGCACATCGTTCTTGAGTTTGTCAAGTTTTGCTTCCAACCTTTTTTTTTTTTAAATTTCCCTGGATATAACTACATCAATATTATAGCTCTTATGATGATCTGTCATTAAAGCTGTTTATGGACTGGGACCCCAAACAAGTTCCCAAATTCTCCTGGATTTTGTCCAGCAAATGGAGATAATAGTTTCTATTTCCTAATGCTCTGATGATAAATGAATGGGGTGGCATGTGGAAAGCCCCCTTGGTAATGCTTGGCACATATGGGGACTCAATAAATGTGGACATTGTTATTAACAGGAGGACGGAAGGGAGAAATATTCAGAGGTGATGGAGGATATGCATTATCAAGAGAGGACAGTGGTTAAAAGGTGATGGGTGTGTGTGTACCCAGAGAAAATAGTGGTGGTGAATGGCATGATCAGAAGGGTAAATGGTGCAAGGGAAAGAAAGGGAAAATTGAGTGTATCTGGTGTCTTTAAGGGTGTGTGAGGATGGGTGGGAAGACACTAAAACACACCTTCACCACCTGAGTTGTTGTCCAGACCTGACTGGACCCACGGCGTACCTAACCGAATCTGTTGATTTCCCAGTGCTCTAATTGTTTTGTTCATTTTGTTTTCATTTCTTGAAGTCAGACATAGGAGGATTGCAGGATATGGTGAAAATGGTTATGCTAAGAAGGAAAGCCATTACATTGTACTGGATTAAAAAAGATCATGAACTTTGGATTACAAACTAGATAGTGCCAAAAAACTATGGAACATCAAAGTTTATAAACCAGCGATTTAGTAATGTTAATCTTTGAGACAGAAATATGGAAGTCCCGTGTTTTGAAAAGCAGGAGAAAACAAAATGAAGAAGACAAAGTTTAAGGAAAAATAGTGAGGCCATCCACTTGAAAAAAAATCATTAGTACACACTGATTAAATGGCTAAAAAAATACCTTTCTTTAATCCAAGGGATTAAAGGTCATCAGGGTCATCGGCACTTTGATTTCCAAACTCAGCTTCACCCGTGAATGGGCGTGGTTTCAGGATGTGTGAGAATTCTAGATCCCTCTGCCTTTCTACCTCCCACCCATCTGGAATCAAATATAACGGGTCAAGTTTGGGCTTCACAGACCAAAAGCATTTCAATAAAGTCTGTGTGGACATTACGCCCTTTCAGTTCTAGGAAGTAAGTGCTTTTTAACCCACTGAGCCACCAGGCGCCCTGGAAGTAACTGCTTTTTAAAAAGCACCAACCTTTGTCAGCCTAAAAGATTTTCTTTTTTTTTTTTTAAATCTAGTAGAGTTACCTTGATGAAAAATTTTCCACGTTGTTCAATTTTTCCCTCTTTGCATTGGGGACTTTGCATTGTTCATACAAACACAGACGTGGGGTCAGAATTTGGAAAGTTCTGGGTCCAACTGCCATCTTCAGGCTCCCAGGTGACCAGCAGCCCGGTCAGCTGGGGAGATAGAAATCCTGCCACTTCCTCTGCTACAAACCGAGTGCTGAAAAGACAAACACTTTTTCAGACCACTTTGTTAAGTCCCCAGGCCAATTTACCAAAAGGAGCTTTGTTGCCACGGGATTTTTTTTTTTTTCTTTCTTGAGACTAGGTTGGGCTAAGGAGGGAGTGAGGATAGAAGAAATAAAGGGTAAATCATAAAGCACAAGATGGCAAAAACTTATATGCATACGATGGTTAAGTAGTATGACTTTAAGATAGATACGTAAGAATATGTTAGATTCTAGCATGAAGGAATATTATGTAGGATCACGATGGAATACTGTCCTCCATCAGTCATTTGGTCTTGAAACTGGCGTTTTATAGGGCATGGAACCTGAAAAGGACAGTTTTGCTCTTCCTATGTGCCTTGACTCCATTATTTCAAAATTTGGATGTGGTAGACATGCTGATTTTTTTAAGTTAACAGAAAAATTTTACTTATCTAACTAGATCATCAAGAATATGGCCTCCTTCAACAGTGTAGGTGTTACTTCCAGGAAAAAAAAAAAAAACACACACAAACCAACCAACAAAAAAGACAACAAAATTTAAAAACTTGAATGGGCAATGATTAATCAGCAAGGAAAAGGCTAAAAATTGAAATGTGGAAGCAAAATTGTACTATTATTCTTTTATTATAAAAAAGCTTATGGATAAACTTGTGTTGATAAATTTCATAGATTTAGAATGATTTTATAGAAACAGCTTACTATTCAGATACATTCATTTTGTACATTAGTTTGATTTGTACTTATTCCTGGTGTGTGAACTCTGGCTTTTTAATGTGCAGGGTTTGCAGTTTTTATAAGTTAAACTTACTTATCTGCGGTTGTGGAAACTATTGATTTGGGTCTGGACATCTAAGCTAACCTGAGTGTAAGGGAGCTGGTCGGCCACTTCATGAGGCGCTGCTCTTTGCCTAATGGTAGAAAATAGTTCTAGCCCCTTCGTCAGTTCTCTTGCTCTCTGTAGCGCCGGGGTGTGTGTGTGGTGGGGGGGGGGGGGAATGAGGGGTGGGAGAGAGGTTGAGCAGTTCTGTGCCCCGTTTGAGTTAGAAATCAAATTTTACTTACTTTATAATTTGTCATTATTTCAGTAAGGATTGTACTGACCTCTCTGGTGGCCTTCACTGTGTGACTACCTCTCAGAGACGTCTGCACTGGTAACTCAGTTTAAATGACTCCCTAGGCACCACATAGACACGAAAGCTGTGTTTTCTCTGTTGGGTGGGGGAGCTCCACAGGCCACCACACTCTAGAACAGACCAAGCAAAGCTTGTCACTCTCTGAGGGGGAGGCTCCTGGGTCTCATTCCCTGACCCAGGTCACATCATTGCGCCCCCCTCCCCAGGGGGGGCATGTACCCTTCGCATGTCATGGGGGGAGTCATGCAGAACAAAGGGCAGTCACCTCGTAGCTGAAGGAACGTGGTGGCGTCCCACGAACAGCAGGGGTGCCGTCTGAAGCAGTTTGAGCCCAGTGGCCTTCTTCTCTCCCTCGCTCTCTCCCCCACCACAGCGCGGCTGCCAGTAGCCAGAATTAAAATCCTCATTTGGGCTGAGGAGGAAAGTGTATCCATGATACATAAACCTTTTCTAACAAATCTGCTCCTGCTGCAGATAGGACTTGTGGCTTTTACTCCACGGGAGCATAGAATTATAAATAGGCCTTGCCTACTCTTCATGTGCCCACTAGCGATTTCTGTTCAACAGGCACTTTCTGTCCTGTGATGACTAAACTGCCCCAGCTCTGTCACACAAAATGATACCTGCGATGTGAACATTGTCTTCATGGACCCCTTTTTAAGGTGTCACTAGGTAATACTACCCCTCCTCCCAGTCAGAAGGCCATTGGAATATGGTGGTAAAATGACTTATGCGTGGGACTATGTTGTTGGGAGTTTTGCTTTTTTTGGAATGTTTAGAGTTGGTAGAGTACAGAGGCTAGTCATGCTCGTGTACCGCACAAATTGAGTGGCGTCAGTCTGAAGTAAAAGTAGGAGAACTGAACAAATCTGAGTCAAAGTATCCGGCCATACTTGTTTCTCCTCTCAGTAGTAACGGCTTCAGCCACGGCAAAGAAGGGAGTCTTCGAAGCACCTATTACCACGCCGTGTGTAGTGTGGATAAAAGAGAGAGGGTCAAAGAGGGAAGCAGAGAGCGCAATAATGACATTTGAGGCTAATGATCTGGTTTGTGGGGAGTGCGGGTGCCTCACTGCCCCGATTCATCTAACACTGATGACGAAGCTCATTAGTCCCCGTGCCGGAGGCTGGATGTGGGGAATGAGAAAATGGCGCTCGTGTCAATCATATTAGCTTTCCTGTGGTGACTTTAGAGAAAGCACTGTGCTAAAGAGACCACAAAAAGGGCAGTCAGTCTAAGTGAACCATGTCTATCTACCATGATCACCAAGGTGGGATAGGGGGAGGTATTTGATATGTGAGAAATGGAAGAGCTGAAGTGAAATATTTTTGCAGCTAAAATTAAACAATTTAAAAAACCATCTTGATTAAATACATCCTGAAATGAAAGTAAGATTTTATAAAAGGAAAACAAAGACCAATGTTAACATACTGGCTTTCATGGTCAACAGTGCTGACTTATTTATAATTATGTTTTTTAAACAAGAAAAAGCAATTACGATAAAAAGAAGATTCCATTTGTGAGTAAGATGGATACGCAGACTCCGCCTCATCTTTTCTACTGAATGGAACTGTGGATTTTGCACAGAAGACATTAAGCTGCCACTTAAGGACACTTGAAAAGAAATGGTAGTAGCAGGCAAATGGGGAAAGGAGACCAGAATTTGAAGTACCACCCAACTGGTTGTGAGTTTCCTCTTTATACCCTCTCTGCTATCACATGGCATAGACTCAACAGTGGCCCAAAACCCAGTAAGGCACAATGGTGTGAACAGAAAGATCTTGAAAAGAAGTCCTCACTTTTTGGTCTGAAAAGTAGAAAAATGGACTCCTATGTTCAGATGAGCGAGGGAAGGCACTGTTTTGTTTCTTCTTTTTTCATTCTCTCCTGTCCAACTTATAGTCATCCTGCAGAGAGATAACAACAGTCAGGGTGGGTACTCCTCTCGAATTGTAAGGATAGGGGAATCCTTCTCTCCGAAGGGAGGAACCATGGTCCCAAGAGTGTGGGGTAAATTCCCATTACTTTTTCTCCCTCGCTCTGTCCTCCTACAGTTTGGCATTAGTCTAACTAAGACAGTAGCCAGAAGTACATGATTGATCAAGGAAACCAAAGGCCCAGCCTTTTGGCAGAAGGACCTCAGGGGACTGGAAAGTGTTGAGGAGATCACCAAGAGGAGGGAGCTCAAGAGAGCTGTCACATAAAATGTTGTATGAACTCCTGGGTCCACTTCTAAGCAGCGCATGTGTGAATCTGGACCTGAAGCAGCATTCTAAACACTTTGAGATGTGACATATGAACCAGACCGTAACAAAATTCTCAGACTGACTACTGAATGGTATGTACAGGGACAGATCCAAATAGCCTTGAAAAAGCTTTGGGCACACCGACATTCAAATCACACCTGACAGAGGTGGTTTGGAAATTGCAGCGCTGAACTTACCACATTGATTACCATGCTTTAAAAAAAATCAACTTTTTCCTTTGGATTTAAAGACTTGGAGACTCACAACATATTAATAAACATTACTCAGAATTAGTATATGAAGAACCAGGATAATCTCCATTTGTATGGTAAAGGAGAGTCAGCAGTTGCCAGACTGAAGTGTCACATGTTGAAATTATTAGACAAAGACTTCAAATCAGCTATTATAATTATGGTTCAAGAAGTGTGGATAAACACTCTTGAAAAAGAATAAGAAGGTAGAGTGGAAGGGGATAGAGGATGTAATATAGAATCAAAGGTTTTAGCATTGAAATCTAGAATAACCAAAATTAAAAATTATGCAAGGGCTCGATACAGAATGGAGCTAATCAAAGTCTGGACTTGAAGATCAATCAATGGAAGTTATTCAGTCTCAACAACTGAGAACAAAATATTGAAAGAAAAAAATCAACAGTTCTCAGGGGATGTGGGACAATACCAAAATGTCTAACATTTTTGTCATCAAAGGTCTAATGTGGTCTGAAAAAATACTTGAAGAAATAATGGCTAAAAACTTTCTAAATTTAGCAAAAGACAGACTTTCTGATTCAAAAAGCCCAGCAAATTTTAAACAGGATAAACTCAAATAAATCCATTCCCAGATACATCATAAATTGCTGAAGGTTAAACAGGAAAAAATCTTGACAGCAGCTAGAGAAATATGATATATAATAAAACAAGTAGAATGACTGCATATTTTTCTTTAGAAACCATGAAGGCCAGAATGGAATGGAACAATATATTTTTTAAAAGATTTATTTATTTATTTTTAGAGATTGGTGGGGGGAAGGGACAGAGGGAGAAGAAGGAGAGAATCTCAAGCAGACTTCCCCTGAGCACAGAGCCTGGTGCAGGGCTCAGCCTCATGGCCCATAATATCATGACCTGAGCTGAAACCAAGAGTTGGGCACTTAACCAACTGAGCCATCCATGCACCCCATGGAACAATATTTTAAAAATATCCAGTGAACATATCCTTCAGATACAAAGGTGAAATAATGACATTTTCAGTTAAAATAAAACAAAACAAAGAAAAATTCACTGCCAGAGACTTGCTCTAAGAGAAATGCTGATAGACAGAAAATACCAGAGGAAAACTTGGAACATCAGGAATGAAAGAAAAGCAACAATGTTATGTATCTGGCTAAATATAGTTAACTTTTTTTTTCTTAAGTTCTATAAAATATGTGTAATGATGAAAAATGTATATAAAAATATAACATATTAAAAAGGTGTTGAACTTTGCAGTGTGTATAAATGTATATATGAGTGCTGAACTTTTCAGTGTGTATATACTATAACATAAAAACAGGAGAGTAAAGGAACCAATATGGTGGTAATGTTTTTCACTTGAAGTGAAGTAATATATTAATTCTAATCAGACTATGAAAAGTTAAACATATATACTGAAATGTTTAGAGGAACAACTAAAAAAACTATATAAAGAAATTAATAGAAACTCAGGTGAATTAAAATAGAATAGTAAAAAGTATTCAAATATTCCAAATGAAAATAAGAGGAGAACAGGAACAAAATGAGGGTAGAAGCATGAAAAGTGGTAGATCTAAATCCCAACATATAAACAACTACATTAAATATAAATGGTCTAACATACCAAATAAATAACAGAGACTGTCACAGTGAATTTTTTAAAAGTGACCAAGGGATATGTTGTCTACAAGTAATACATTTTAAATATAATGATGTGACTAGGTTAAAAGTAAAAGGTAAAATGACATACCTTGTAAACACTAATCAAAAGAAAGCTGCAGTGGCTATATCAATGTCAAAAAAAGGAGACTTCCGAGCAAGGGAAATTATTGGGGATAAAGAGGATTGTTGCACAAAAATGAATGGGTACGTTTACAAAGATGACACAAAAAGTGTATGTACTTCTTCCACCATACACAAAAATCAAGTCAAAATGGAATTAATACTTTAATGTAAGACCCCAAACTATAGGACTTTTAGAAGAAAACAGGCAGTTTCATGCATTAGTCTTGGAAATTATTTTAATGTTTTCCACTGAATGATTTCAGTGATTTTAATGATTGTCATTGGATTTGACACCAAAACCACAGATAATGAAAACAAAATTAGGTAAGTTGGACTAAATCAAACTAAAAAACTTCTGCACAGCAACAAAGTCGAGTAAAAGTGCAACCTCTAAAATGGGAGGAAATATTTATAAACCATATATTCAAGAAGAGGTTAATTTCTAAAATATATAAGGAACTCCTATAACTCAGTGGCAAAAACAAAAATAAAAAAAAACTAACAACCTGATTTTAAAATGGGCTAAAGGCTTAAATAGTCATTTCTCCAGAGGAGACATGCAAGTAGCCAACAGGTATATGAAAAGATGCCAACCCCACTAACCATCAGGAAAATGTGAATCAAAACCACAGTGGGATATTGCCTCATACCTGTTAGGATAGCTATTATCAAAAAACAAAACAAAACAAAAAAGACAAGTGCTGGTGAGGTTGTAGAGAAATTGGAACTCTTGTACACCATTGGTGGGAATCCAAATCGTGCGGCTACTGTAGAAAACAGTGTAAAATTTCCTTCAAAAAATTAAAAATAGAATTTCCATATGATCCAGAAATACCACTTCTTATTTACTCTGAAAAATTGAAAGCAGGATCTTGAAGAGGTATTAGCACTCCTGTGTTCCTTGTAACACTGTTCACAATAGGCAAGATGTGGAGCAACCTAAATGTCCATGACAGATGAAGGATAAGCAAAAGATCATACATACATACAATGGAGTATCATTCAGCCTTGAAAAAGAAAGATATTCTACAATATGCAACAACATGGGTGAACCTGGATACCATGCTAAGTGAAGTAAGCCAGTCATAGAAGGATGAATACTGCAGGATTCTACTTAATATATCTAAAATAAGCAAACTCATGGAGGCAAAGAATAGAGAGGTGTTTTCTAGGGACAGGGGGGAGAGGGGAGAAATGGGGAGTTGCTCATTGATGATGTGTATAAAATTTTAGCTTTGTAGGATGAATAAGTTCTAGCAATCTGATGTACAAGATGTGCCCCTGGAGAACAGTATTGTATTGTACACTTAAAATCTGTTAAGAAGATAGATCTCATGGTTAAGTACTCTTACAAAAAAATTTTGTCTTTTCAAAAGAATGTATTAAAAATATTTGTACTTAATAACAGAGCTTTAAAGTACATGAGACAAGATAGGACTAAAAGAGAAATAGATTATTATAGTTGGGGACTTCAACATGAGTCCTGCAGTAATTGATAGAGTAAGTAGGTAGAAAACCAGTAAGAATATAGAAAAACTGAACAATATCATTAATCAACTAGATCCAAATGACATTTTTAAAACATTCCTCCTCAAAATAGCAGAATATACATTCCTTTCAAATCCTCAGAGATCATTCACAAAGATAGATGATATCCTGAAACATAAACCTAAAAACAGTTAAAAGAATTGAAATAATTCAAAGTGTGCTGTTTTACCATAATGGAATTTAGCTAGAAATCAACAACAGAAAGGTAGCTGATAAATCCCCAAATACTAGGAAATTAAACAACCTTTTCTAAATAATCCATGGATCAAAGAGGAAGTCTCAGGAAAAGTAGAAAGTGTTTTGAGGTGAACAAAAATGAAAATACAACATATCATAATTCATATAAAGCAGATGAAGTAGGGCTTAGAGAGAAATATATAGATTAAGTGCTTATGTTAGAAAAGAAGAATAGTTCTGTAATGAACAACCTAAGCTTTTGCCTAAGGGAATGAGAAAAAGAAGAGCAAAACAAATTCAAAGCAAGCAGAAGGAAAGAAATAATAGAGTAGACGTCAAGGAATTTCAACACAAAATTCATGGAGAAAGCCAATGAAGTCAAAGCTGGTTCTTCAAAAATAGCAGTAAAATTGATAAACCTCTAGCCAAATTGGCCAGGAAATAAGATTCAAATTGTGAATATTAGGAGTCAAAGAGGGCATATCCTTACAGATCTTATAGACATTAAAAATAAGTGATTACCGGGGTGCCTGGGTGGCTCAGTTGCCAAGCATCTGCCTTTGGCTCAGGTCATGATCCGGTGGGGTCCTAGGATTGAGCCCTGCTCCCACTTCCCCTGCATGTGTTCCCTCTCTTGCTGTCTCTCTCTATATAAAATAAATAAAATCTTTAAAAAAAAAAGAGTAAGTACTACAAACTTGTCTGTGCACATACATTGAACAATTTAGATGAAATGGACCAAATCCTAGAAAGAACATCCTATCAGAACCCACTCAAGATGAAGTAGGTTACCAGAATAGTTCTCTATCCTTCAAATGCATTTAACTTACAGTTAACATTTTACTTCCAAAAACTCCAGGTCCAGAAAGTTTACTACCAAATGTTTATGGAAGAAATACCACCGATTTGACATGAAAAGAGAAGAAGAGGCAACACTTCCCAACTCATTTTAGGAAACCAGCCTTATCCTTATGCCACAACCAGACACAGATAGTACAGCAAAGCCACACACCAATACACCTCATAAACATAGATGCAGAGATCCTCCAAAAAATATCAGCAAATTGAATCCAGCAATACACAGAAAGAATAACAAACCATGACCAAGTGGAGATTAGCCCTGGAATGTAGGGTGAATTCAGCATTTGAAAATCAGTTGTTGTAATCTACCATGTTAAAAAACTAAAGGAGGGGGAAAAAAAAATCCCATGATAATATCAATTGATTCAGAAAAAGTAATCGACAAAATTCAACACACAGTAATGATAAAAGTTCCTCATCTGGGAATAGAAAGCAACTTCCTTAACCTGGAAAAAAAAAAAAAAAAGAACATCTACAAAACTCTGCTGCTGACATCATATTTAATAGAGAAAGACTGAACGATTTCCCCTTAACACTGGGAACAAGACAGGGATGTCCATTCTTGCCATCCCTATTCAACAACATGCTAGAATTCCTAAAAAAAAAAAAAAAAACCTTCCTATAGAAAAAGGAACTAAAAGCCTTGCAGGTTGAAATAATACTGTTCCTATTTGCAGACAACATGAGTGACCATGGAGAAAAATCTCAAGAAATCTATGAAAAACTTCTAGAAATACACCGCTCAGTGGATTGCAAAATGACCTCGCCAATCTGGAAAGTAGTTTGGTAGTTCGCTGTAAAGGTAAATACACTCTTACCGTATGACCCAGAGATCCCATTCCTCCTACATGCAACAACATGGGCATATCACTTGTTTCCAGGGGTTAGGAGTGTTTTGGCAGGGATGAAGGAGTTCTGGGAGGGAGGGGGTGATGGAATTGTTCCATAAGTCTGACTCAACCTGATCTTGGTATAACTACACAAATCCACATAGGTGTTAAAATCCATAGATGTTGGGGCACCTGGGTGGCTCAGTCATTAAGTGGCTGCCTTCGGCTCAGGTCATGATCCCAGGGTCCTGGGATCAAGCCCCACATTGGGCTCCGTGCTCCACGGGAAGCCTGCTTCTCCCTCTCCCACTCACCCCGCTTATGTTCCCTCTCTCACTGTGTCTCTCTCTGTCAAATAAGTTAATCTTAAAAAAAAAAAAAAAAAGAACAAACCCATAGATGTTGAACATTAAGAAATTCCTTGATTTGGGTATGTTAATTTAAGAAATTTACGTCTAAAAATTATAGGTTTTTATGGTAATAGTGAATGGTACCTGATATTCTTGTGCTTGCTTGTTGATTAACTAGATCATTATTGTCCAGTGAAACTTTCTGAGATGACGGAAATATTCCATATATGCCGAGCCCAGTATGGTGCATACTGGCCCCGTGTTAGCTAATGAGCACTTGAAATAGAGGAACTAAAATAAATGCATTTACTTATTTATTTAAATATTTTATTTATTTATTTGACAGAGAGAGGGAGACATAGCGAGAGAGAACACAAGCAGGGGGAGTGAGAGAGGGAGAAGCAGGCTTCTCTCTGAGGCAACAACCCAATGCGGGGCTCGATCCCAGGACCCTGGGATCATGACCTGAGCTGAAGGCAGACACTTAAGGACTGAGCCACCCAGGGGCCCCGAGGAACTAAGTTTAAATTTATTTAATTCAAATTAAATTAAAGTTAAAAACAAAAACAAACATGGCTAGTACCTACTGTATTGGACAGAGCAGATGTGGATGAGTGTATAATCACAGGGATCACTAAGCATAGAAATTCCAATTTTTTTATGCATTCGTTATAGACAGATAATAGACAATATGGCTTATATTTTTTGACTCCAGAACTTTATGATTTTTTCCCCCTAGTTTCGTAAACACTTTGTGAATACAAATGTACACTCTGACTTCCTTGCAATGACATGTGGAGATGACATTGAAGATTGGACTAACGTCAGCCAAAGCAGTTAGCGGATAAGTAGAAGTCTGTGAAATGACTACTTAGAGGAAACCCAAGCCCACATCATGTTATTGTTGTTTTTCCGTCAACAGCTATTTGACTGCTTCAGGTGCTGAAACCACTGTTTTCAGACACTTTGTAGAATCCAGGAAGTACAGTCCAAATCCTGTTCTCACTTGAGTCAGTTGGAATAGTGTAGACGTGCGAGTCAGCCCAGGGTTTATGGATGTGTCAGACGAGCAGCGCGCTGGAGGGACCCCAGTTCCCCCGAAGCGTGTGTTTGGATTAGTGGCTCCCCCCTTGCGACAGCATTCTGTTGGAACCTGTAACCCAGGCGTGCGGAGTTCAGCTCTGTGATCGAAAATGTTTGGCTGGGGTATTTCTTTACACTCCGTCTGGACTTGGTTTGCCGTAATTTTCCCCCACTTATTCATAGTTTTCTTGGGGAGGTAGCGCGATACCTTCTTTTCATGTGTGTTGACTTTTCATTCTTCAGTTAATTGGAAGCACCTTGAGGTCAGAGGTTAGTTCTATAGATACGTCTCCTTTTAAAAAATATGGGAGACTTTGCAACGTTCTTTTTCTCTTTCTTTCTTTCGTTCTTTTTTTTTTTTTTTCTCCTGATTCCATCTTACAGAAGAGGAATGCAGCCCACAGAGAGAATAACTTGGCCATAATTAAATAAGCCAGTGATAAAGTAATTCAGTTTCTCCGCTCTTTGACCTTCTAACGAATTCCAGCTAACAGAGCTCTGGGACTCTATCATCGTCTGTCTTTAAAGCTGCAGAAGTACGGAGGATGACTTTGAAAATGAATTGGGAAATACCACTTTCTGGTGTGTTTTCACATGTAGTTGTTGCCTCTCCAATTGGGGTCGTATTCGCCTCCGGGGACTGGGACTTACACTGCAAGTTTATACAACCTCGAGACAAATGTGGACAGGCCTCCTTGAGCTGCTTCCCTTGTAGGTTTCGGAAAGTCATGTTGAGTGATGTTCGGTGGAAACGTTTTTTTAAAACTTTTACTATTAAGACAAAAAGTGATATATTACAGAGTGTACTATATAGCTTGCCTGAATTTGGGGAAGTCTTCAAAACAGAATCTTTTTCCCAGGCTTACTGTGTGGGCTTTCTCTGGGCCCACATCCCTGTCCTCTGAAGTTGAAAATACTGAGTTCCACTGCCTGTGATGTACTAGGTGACTTTCCACCCAGGGGGTGTTGGAAACGAATAGTCCACAAATGCAGATGCTTTTGTAATAAAATTATAATGGAATTATATGACATTAAATTAAATTTTATCATCTCATTTCCCCGTGTCTTCCCCTAGTTTTTTTTTTAATAAAGATTTTATTTATTTATTTGACAGAGATCACAAGTAGGCAGAGAGGCAGACAGAGAGAGAGGAGGAAGCAGGCTCCCCACTGAGCAGAGAGCCCTATGAGGGGCTCGATCCCAGGACCCTGGGATCATAATCTGAGCTGAAGGCAGAGGCTTAACCCATTGAGCCACCCAGGTGCCCCTTCCCCTCATTTTCTTAAAGTTTAGTATCAAAACATCAAATTTAAAATCTGTCTTTTACCTGAAAACTCCTCAGCTCCCAGTTTTTTTGACTTCACTTCTATCTTTTCCTTCCGTATCTTCTTTGGATGTTGATGAGAAGAACCAAGGGCAGAAAAATAATTTATACCACAGTGAAGAATGGAAAGTTGGACATCTGCCTGCTTCATTTATAATAGCCAAAATGCATCCAGAAAAGGCTTAGAATTTAATGTTCTTTTAATAAATTTTACAAGGTATTGCAGAATAATAGAGAGATGTCTGCATTCGGAATCAGGACCTCTGGGGGCTACCTCTGGCTTTGCTACCAACTCTCGGTAACCTTGGGCAAGTCATCCCCCCCCATTTGGACCCCAGGATTATCCTCAGTCAAATGTTGATATACAAGATCACTTTCCCTGCCTTGTCCAGCTCATAAAATATCATTATTGTGTCTTCCTAATGTCAGGAGAATTGATCTAATCCAAAGACTTTTTTTTTTTTTAAGATTTTATTTATTTGAGAGAGAGCAAGCAAACGTGTGAGTACACGAGCAGGGGAAGGGGTCCAGGGAGAGGGAGAAGCAGACTCCCCATGGAGCAGGGAGCCTGATGGGGAGCTCGATCCCAGGACCCTGGATGTGGGGCTGGATCCCAGCCCGAGATCATGACCGGAGTCGAAGGCAGACGCCTAACCAACTGAGCCACCCAGCTGCCCCAAATCAAGACTTTTGAGGATTCTAGGAAGTCATGTAGAATAACTTTATTCTTCACTCTGTGGTCCTGCTGGTGCACCCCACTGCCTGCAGGGATACCACAAGTCTGTTTGTTCTTAAAATACTTAGTTTGCTTGCCTGTGCTCTGCAGCACTGAACACAACCATAACTGCAGTGTCTTCTGCCACCCTAACAACAAGCCACTCACCTCGGTACACCCTGGCCTATAAAGCCCTTGAAGACTTCAGAACTTTCTGTTTCTGAAATCACTTTCGTTGAATTTTAAATTTGTGCTTTTTTTTTTTTTTTTTTTTAAATCAGCGTTCGTGCAACCGGGAAATTCTGGTCCATTATTGGTGCCCAGGGATTTCTCTTCAGCAGATTTCTCCTCTTCCTTTTATTTCTCAATTCAAACTAATATTCTACTCTGGGCACCACTTCAGATGTCAGACTATCACCCGAGCCCAGACAGGCTTTTGGATCGATTCTGGGCAAGTCATGGTAGGTGTACACGATGCTTCTAGAAATGCATTGTGAGTGGTACCTTTAATATTTCCTGCTGGACCTTCTGGACAGTCCCTTTAGGAAACAGAAAAGTATCTCACATCTCTGCACTTCTCTGTGTTCCTTGTTCAGGCAGCTTCTTGCTCCTCCCAACAGGCTCTTCGGTTGTGTTGCCCTTTCATTACGTTCTCTCTTTGGGTGTGTCCTATACTCTGTTCCCTTGGGAACCTAAATTTACAGCATGAACAGCACCTCCGCCCCCATAAGACCCCGTAATGTCCTTCTCGGACAATTTTCTGCTCTTCAAACTCTTATCTCAGTCGACTGCTCTGGCTTTATCTGTACCCATCTCCTTCAGCCCTGCCGGTCCAGCAAGGTCAGCCGCCAGCCCTTCTCCAAAGCACCTTGTACTCTCAAAGCCACATGGTCCCTCAGCACACTGCTTTGCTGCCTCGAAAGATCCCCAGGTTTCTTCTCCCTCCCACTTTGCTTACCCATCTTCGGGGCCACCTCAGCTGCCACCTCCTTCCTTGAGCCCTGCCCAGTTCCCACTGTGCTTCCGGCCACCCTGGTCTTGGCTCAGAAATCAACAGGTTTCTTTGGTCTCACGGTACGCTTTTCCTGTCTGCCTTGAAGGACACAGAAACGGACACCGAGCTGTGGGGCTGGACGCTATAACTTCATCAGCAACAAGCAGGGTCTTGCATGTCGTATTTAAGAAATGTTTGTTGACTTGAGCTACATGGAATTAGGATAAGTTTAGTGTAATATTGTTGCAGACTAGGATTTTTTCCCCTCCTCCATTCGTATGTTCTGGCAAAGCAGAGAGAGTCTTGGCATTGCAGGCTTCTGCGTGGTGATGGGAGGTGCAGAGAAACCCCCGCGGGAGGCAATGTCTGGTCATCCTGTCAACATTCCGTCCCTCTTATGGGCCACCATAAGCTTATAAACACTTGTTTTTGGAGAATGAGGGTTTCCTGCAGGGGTAGTGCTTCTTAGGAGGACACTAACATCTATAACAAATGCCAAGCGGAATTCATTGCTAATACAACCTGGGTCATTTTCTAATCCATGAGAGACCATTCTTAACCTCATCTTAGGCCACCCCTTAGCCTCCCCTCCTGTGCTCCGGGATGACCGCTCAGCCGCAGGCAGGTCCACCTCATGCTTCCCCCACTCCCTGCATCAGCATCTCCATTCCTGGCTTCATACCTGCCCTCCCCGGGACATTCGCTCACTCAGCACGTGCCTACTTTGTGCCTACCGTTGGCTGGCCACGTCTCCGGAGCACATCTATAAACACGAGGCATGCAGAGACTCTCTTCACGGAGCTCATGTTCCCATGAGTGTGCCTTTTCTCTTCTCTCTCACCAGCCCAGATTTTAGGAAAGATTTGCCTTTGCCTTTGAGCCACTCTTGACTTTGCTGGCCAGGTGCTTTACTCCAGAATTCTCAGAGGCACCTGCTAACTGCTCCTCCTCTTGGACAGACACTGTCTTGTATTCTTTGTGCTTTTGATGCATGACTATCTCATCCCCTCAAGTGTCTTTCAAGCTTCTTGAGAGGAGAGACCATGTCATTTGCTCCTAAAAAAGTTTGCGGGTACCAGTGTACGTAGCCTGTGTTAGGTGCGCTGTTGAAACACGTTCAGGTCTCCGTACTTACACTAGGACTTTGCACCTGGGTGCCCAATGCATATTTTTAACGGATTGGAGAGTCTTGCGGGCTGCTTCAGACTGTTGCCCTTGAACTGTGCTCCTCCCTCTGGTCATCAAAGCATTCTGTAAAACCCCACGTGACTGGGTCACGGGAAGGTGCTCCGGTGTGGTCCTTTGCCAAGGAACCAGTCCAGTCTGGTGTCAGGGACAGCGCCTGTGCACACCTCCTCCATGGAGCACAGCACCTCCAGGACAGTCTGTGGGAAGTTTGTGAACCTTTACTCGGACACCGAAGCTGTTGTTCAAAGGAGCAAGAGGCACCAGGGGAGGAGGAGGACTGCTAATAACGTCTGTGGATTTTTTTTTTTAAAGATTGTATTTATTTATTTGAGGCTTTTAAGGCACTGAGCCACCCAGGCGCCCCACGTCTGGATTCTTGAGTTTATCTCCCCATCAGACTGGTATGGAAAACATCAGAAAACATCAGGCCTTTCTCGCCTTTATTTTATGATGGATTTTGTCCATCATCAAACTCCCTATGCTTTGAGTAGGGCAGCAAGATGGGCTTATGGTTACCGGGTTGGCTGATCAGTTACCGTCCTCCGCACCGCCCTTCAGTCACTCTGGCGGAGGGGTGAGGCGGGAGGGCAGCCCATCCCTCCCCGCAGAACTTGCAGAGGTAACCACGGTCCCCTCCTGTGAACTTAATCTCCCTGGCCTCATGTGCTAATGAAGTGAATGGCCTTCCATTTAAATGTAAAAATAGAGGTATAGGTTTAAAAAAATTGTTTGTAGTGGTAATTTTATTATAATAGTCGAGAGGCAATATGTGTGTTGGTTAAAAGCGTGGGCTGTTAACTCCAGGAAACGAACTGAGAACTGCTGGAGGGGAGGGAGTGTGGGAGACCGGGTAACAGGGTGCTGGGCACTGAGGAGGGCGCGTGATGGAAGGAGCATTGGGTGTCCCTTGGAACTGATGAATTTGTAAATTTCACCCTTGAAGCTAAAAATACACTATATGTGAGCTAACTTGAATTTAAATAAAATCTTGAGGGGCAGCTGGGTGGTTCAGTGGGTTAAAGCCTCTGCCTTTGGCTCAGGTCATCATCCCAGGGTCCTGCGGTCAAGCCCGGCATCAGGCTCTCTGCTGGGCTGGGAGCCTGTCTCCCTTCCTCTCTCTCTGCCTGCCTCTCTGCCTACTTGTGATCTCTGTCTGTCAAATAAATAAAATAAAAATCTTTAAATAAAATCTTGAAAGAAAAAAAAAATAAAGTCCTTCATTAAAAAAACAAAAAACCAAAAAACCCAGCACAGACCCTGGTGCCTGTTGCCCGGAGTTTAAATCTTGCTTCTGCCACTTAACTGGCTGTGGAAATTGAGGAAGACAGTTAATCTCTCTCTCTCTCTCTCTTTTTGAAGATTTTACTTATTTATTTATTTGAGGGAGAAAGAGAGCATGAACAGGGAGAGGGGGCAGAGGGCCAGGCAGTCTCCCAGGTGAGTGGGAACCCCAAAGTAGGGCTGATCCCAGGACCCTGAGATCATGACCTGAGTCGAAGTCAGAGGCTTACCTGACTGAGCCACCCAGATGTCCCAGGTTGAAAATGGGGATAATAACAATAACTTTGCTGGGTCCTTGGAAAGCTTACATGAGATTCTAATATGGATACAGGGGACCCATGTCTAGGTAGAAACCTACATATTTGGATATTAGAAATTTTGAATACGTTTTTATGGTAAATTTCCGTCTTTGGGGGGCATTTTTTTCTTTATCCATTTATTTTATTTTTTTTAAGATTTTATTTATTTATTTGACAGATATAGATCACAAGTAGGCAGAGAGGCAGGCAGAGAGAGGAGGAAGCAGGCACCCTGCTGAGCAGAGAGCCCTATGTGGGACTGGATCCCAGGACCCTGGAATCATAGCGGGAAGGCAGAGGCTTTAACCCACTGAGCGGTCCAAGTGCCCCTCCTTATCCATTTATTTAACCTTTTCTATATCACAGAGGAAACTGGAAATTTTAGCTATCAAGTGATGGTCTGTTGGCCCAGAGTTTCCCCAGAGGGTCTTACCTTGTCAGAGCTAAAGGTATCTCTATTTAGATCTTACTTTTTATTATCTTTATGACACAGTTACATCTCTGCACCTTAAAAGGCAGGGGTTTCTTCGGTGTACTTTCTAACCTTGTAGTGCTCAGACTGTGCCCCACAGGAATGGGTCAGAGCAGGTAGGAGGGAAACCACGAGGGCAGAGGACTTAGAAAATGTCAGATGGTTGGAAGAGTTGAAGAAGTTTTATTTAACAGTGTTAAGACCAAGTGTATCAGTCGGTCACTAAATGAGCCTGTAATGGGCCTACTTACAAAGTGTCTCAAACCATAGGCGGTGGGAGAAGTGATTTGGAATGTAGGAACGGGATTTTTATTTGTAGCTGCTTCATGAGTTGTCGGGCAGAAGAGGGTCATACATTTTTTATTTTCCGAGGGCAGAATGGGAATCACTGGGGGGGGCGGGTCATAGGACTCAGCTTGGGGAGGGAGAACCTTCGTCTTGGGGGTGTTGGGGGTGGGGTAGGCACAGGCTCCTGCGGGAAGAGGTGGACCGAGGATGTGGGGACTTGGCTGTGCAAACAGCCTCCGCCCCCCAAATCTACTTGGTTCCTGTGTATTGGGTCGTTTCTCGGCCCCTGTTTGGTTCCCGAGGGGAGACACTGTGAGAGGCGCCCACGACGGCGTCATTTCTTTGGGGTCAGTCGGACCGGTCATCACTCACACAGCGGACTTCGCTTCTTCCTTAATGATGCTTTTCCTCCAGACTCCATTTCTCTGTGGCTCGAACGTGACTGCCGAGCCGCCTCTCCTCCTCTCCCCTCTGCGCACCCCCCTTTTCCTCTCCAGTTGTTTACATGCGGTGTCTCATACTCTAAATAGAGACGAAATCATTTTCTCTATGGTTCGGGCTGTGTGTGTGTGTGTGTGTGTGTGTGTCTATAAATACGACACGCACACGTGTGTGTGCACGCGGTAGTCGGTGCAGGGCTCATGATACCCAAACAGTGCCCCGAAACATGCCGTTGCATACAAACACACTATGGGGGGGGGGTTGTTTTGTTTTGTTTTGTTTTGCCTTTACTGATCTCAGACGCAGGATTTTTGTTTTTCAAAAAAGCAGAGGAAACGGCGATCCAGAAAACCAGGCGAAGGCCTGCCCCCGGTGCAGTTCCAGGGGTGTTGCGAGCTCAGGAGGGGCGTCGCAAACGAGTTCCTGACATAGTGACCTCATTCCCAACACTGCCTCCCCGGGCGGCCGCAGAGGCTGCACCCGGCGGCGGCGGCGGCGGCGGGAGCAGCGAGCGGCGGGGCCGCCTTTGCTGCGAGCCTGCCGGCTGTGCCGGGAACGAGGAGGGCCAGGCTTGCAAGGGCTTGCGCGGAGACTGGAATTTATGACAAATAGCTCACTGCAGCTAAACTTTGATCCAGTGTACAGTACAACCGCCTGTTACACACAGGAGGGAGATGCGTCCTTCATCACCATGAAAAGCCAGGCTTAAAAAAGAGAGAGAGAGAGAGAAAGAGAATGGGTCAGGTTTATAATTACAGACTGGTGAGTATCTGACGCTAGATCCATTTTAATGCGTGTGTGTGTGTGTGTGTGTGTGTTTCCTTCAAGCATTTGGAGGTGTGTGCCCTTTCCTGCTGTTCTCATGATGAAAAAAATATCTGAATTGGTGCTCAGTGCAGGCACCGGAGGGGACCTGGGCCCCTTGGAGAGGAGGATGTACCCCTCACAGCCCCGGGCCTGGGGTACAGTCCCAGCCCGGAGTCTCCTTGCTGCACAGACAAAGGAGCCTGCACCGACAACCAGAGGCTGTAGCTTTTCTTGGAGCGATGACTCATTTCAGTTCACAAAGGATTCTGGGCAGGGTAGTGAGAAGTCAGGTTGGCTGATCCGTCCCTATGACTTCACTTTGCAGAGAACGAGGCGGAAGCCGAGTGACATTGCAGATTCCCGAGGCACTGCAGCCGGATGTTGGTTCAGGGCGAGGGGCTCTGATGTGTGGGACAGGCATGGGACAGATCCCAGCTGCTCCATGCCAACAGGATGAAAGAATGGTAAAGAGGATTTTTTTTTTTTCTCCTAAAATCCTTCACCAGCAAAGTACATTCACAGAGCCTCTTTTTAAGGTGCTTTTGGCCAGCTTTTGAAGCGAACTCCAACCAGTATCTCGAGCCCTGAATTGTAAGAAGAGCCGAGAGTTCTGGCACACATATTTTAAAAGTAGATCCACGAAGGTAAAGTACCAGATTCCCGTTGTGTTCCACATGCCCTCAGTAGCCCATCTGAAATGCTCCCTGGGGCTATGATGACTCGGAGGTTTACTCTTTCTTCTTATTCCAGATTCTAGGAGTTCCGTTTCTGTTACTGGCTCCTTCTTGTGCCTGGACGTAAGCCCCCCTAGCATGCACCAGGCTTTAGCGTCAAAGCTACCCGGGGATGGAGCCAGTCCAGAAAGGGTCAGGTAGGTTTCCCCTGCTTTTCTTTCAAGAGTTGCTGTGTGTGATGCAATATGGTAAAATGTCTACGCCCACTCTGAGAAAGGTGCGCTGTCCTCTGCAGGGCAGTCTTGCTGTTATAACCCCGTGCAACCGCCGTCGGAGGCAGCAGAAGTGCCTCACGTAAGCTGCCCACCAGATGCATGATTCATCCTCAGTCACGTCAGAACTGAAAAGTCAGACAGCTGTAGGATCTGCAAATAGGGAATAATTAAACTGCTCCAGATCTCCGTCATCTGTGGTCTCTCTTCCACTGTGCGGATGGAGGCATTCGCAAAATACTACTTGACATCTTTTTCTTCTCAGTTAATATAGGCCCTGAAATCTGGCGTGTTCTTTGGCCCGTTTACCTACATGCAGTGCACTAAAATCCAAGAGCGCCTAATTCATGCGCTCGGGGACTGTTTCCAAGACTAACATCAGATTGAGGTGGATGTTTAACCACGAAGGAAGCAAGCCTGTTTCTTCCAAGTCTGCTTGAGGAGTCAAATTATTGCAGAGCTGTTTTTCGTCCAACATCCGCGGGCTTTTCACAAGAAAGCTTTCTCTTTTCCAAACAGTGAGTTGGCAGAATGGGGTCCTCCAAAGTCCATTACCTGTTGTGTTTCCAGAATGAAACCTGGCATCTGAAAGCATGGTTTTACCATCCTCTCGAATTTATGGGTTTAGCAATCAAAGGATACCGAGGATACTAAATCCCTTCTGTCATTTGTAATAATAATTAGAGCATTTTTAAATGCGAACTAGATATGGGATCAGCTCCTTGAATATCTCTTTCCCCTTTGCTTTCATATCCATCCCCATAACCCACCCTTTCGTGGAGGGGAAGAAATCATGCTTCCTCCCTTCACGGTCAAAGATGGCCCTTCTGTGTGACAGTGCTCTGCATCTTCCAAGCGAAGTGGAGGGTGTCGAGTCAGCTTTAAGGGATGCTTGGTGACATCCTAGTGTGCTGAGAATATACAGTAATGATATAAGGTCCCCGCAACCAACAATTCCATTCATCCTTAAAGACCTTATTCAAAGTCTCCCTCTCCCATAAAGTTTTCCCTTATTACTCAACAGGAGTTCATTTCTTAATGCTGTTAGAGAATTACTATTTCTCTCTATGGAGAGATGAGTATAATTATATATTAATAAATTCCTATCGTAGGAGTTAATTTGCTAGTCATTCCTGTATTTTCTTGTGTCTCTTCTAAGGATGTTGTAAACAGTAATTTGAATATGTTAGAATTGCTGATATTTTCACACATTTGTATTATGTTTCCCCACCTAAATCATAAGCTCCCTGAAGGCAAGGATCCAGATTTAGGCCTTTCTCCACAGTGCACGTCTCCTGGCAGTTCCCTGCACGTGGAAACCACTCAGGAAATAGTTGATGGTGAAGAGTTGAAAGTGGCAGCTTTAAAAGCATTCATTTGTCATGGAGGGTGAGAATGATCTGTTTTGTTCATTTTAAGGGTCTTCCCGGAGCAGACTAACGTAGGGTAGACGTTGGGAGTTCAGACCCTAGAAATGATGACTGGACTTAACCTTAGGAAATGATTACAGATGGTGCCACGTGCTGCTTGTAAAGGGTTGTTACTGTTCAGAACAAACGTGAACATGAGGCCCTTACGTGGGGGCATTGATTATGGTTTACTCGATGAGGAAGGGTATTATCCAACAAGTCATCCGTAGGTAAGCAGTATGCCAAATTCTGAATATTTATGTGAAAGTGACTCTCCTGAATCCCACAGGACATGTTCCTTACAAGAGGTGACGATCATGGTTCTGTCAAACTTTATATAGCTCTTGGTGTATTAAGTGTGCTCAAACCCAAGTGCTGAGTTTCCTTTCTTGGGGAAGAGATTGGCCCAGCCGAACTTTTGAAATAGGCCCACTTTCTTTGGTGTCCTTGTAACTGTCTACGCATACAATTCCCCGACTTCTGGTGCCCTCCTCTCCAAGGGTCCTGGGGTCATGCATGCTTCCCGTTTGCTTTCAGACCATTCCCCCCAGCCCACTAATACATGCCAAATGCTGTATGTTTCCATATATATATCTTAACTTGCCTGCTTCCCAGTCAAGCTCTTCCATTTGCTCAGTGCTCATGCTCACATTAAAACCCAAAAGGTGAGCAGTCCAATAAAATTAATTCATATTAGTGTAATAAAGACTGTAGCCTCTAGGCCTTCTTGCAGATGTCTCAGTTTTGTTTAAAAAAAAAAAAGGTTTCTTTTTGGGTCCAAATGATTTTCCTTTCGGTAGAAATTCAAACACCATGAAAGAGTAAATTGAATACATTTAATAGGCTCAGGGAAGGCAATTA
The DNA here is from genome assembly GCF_020171115.1 of Neogale vison. Classification (NCBI taxonomy): domain Eukaryota; kingdom Metazoa; phylum Chordata; class Mammalia; order Carnivora; family Mustelidae; genus Neogale; species Neogale vison. The sequence continues at coordinate 197,883,117 of NC_058101.1, read as the reverse complement.
TAATACTATTCCTATTAGCCAGATATGGTTTGGTCCCAGGGACAGTGTAAGCATTCAACATCCCCATCTCCTTTAATCCCCTCAGCTCTGTAAAGTGAACATCCCTTTGTGCCCTTTACCAAAGAAGAAATTGTGATCTCCCCCCCACCAAATTAAATAATTTGTTCCAAATCCTACAACTAACGAGGAGCAGACCTAGGCTTCGAACCCGCAGTGTCAGCTGTGGAGTCCAAGGCCTCGGCCCCTGTCTCGTGATGCCACACTTCGGAGAGAAAAGCTCCTCGTGGGCACAGGGAGTTGGGAGTGTTCTCGGTGGGTGTCATCCGGCCTCTGCAAGCCTTCCTCCCCGTAAACTCTTACGTGTTCTTTCCTACCAGCCTCCGTGGCTGCTGGAAGGGGAGCTAAGAGAGTTCAGCGGCTGGGGAGTCGGTAGCAGTCATTCAGTATAATTTTGCTGTAATTTGGGGACTGTCAGCATTTATATAGGGTTGAACTGTATCTAATTGGGCCTTCTGGCATAATTGCATTGTGGAGGAATCCGTCACAGTGCGGTTGGCGTACCTGAACGGGCGAAGCAGGGACTACAGAGGCTGAGAACAGCTGGGACGAGTCTGACTTGTAAACAGTGGAAGCGAATGACCCTGGGGATGTCGGACCGACGCATTGAATTGTTGCTGAGAAACAGCATCAGTGGAACCTGCGGCGTCTTGGATGGCTCTGGTGTTCGACTGGGTTTTGGTACAGGAGGGCAGTGGAAGAGAAGCACGTGGTAGCTTCAGAGAGGCACGTCGATTCTGTCTTGCGTGACACACGTCTGGCCAAGAGGAGGAGGGTGCCACGTTCCACGGGACTCCCGTTGGCCGGGCGCGTGCCAGGGTCGCGGAACCTCCGAGAGGTCTTATTAATGGCTGTCAGCTAGGACTGGCATGTCAGCGTGGTTTTATCCCGGTGGTAAATGGCTGTAACTTAGCCCTAGATGAGCGACTAGAGAGCAAAGGGGCAGCCGGTGATGGAAACGTCTGACAGTAGCCGGGTCTCAACTTGCCTGTCTGTACGTGGAGTACCTTGGTATTCAACAAGCATGTGAGTGCGTGCTTGTGAGTAACACACTTCTAGGGTTTACTCCGTAGTGCCCGCTGTACGTCGCACGTGGGTCAGAATGTAGAGCCTGAGCAAAGCTTTGAATTCCCGAAGCATGTCATTGGCCTGATGTCTCGTATTTCCATCCTAACTTCTCAGTGACAAATCTCTTGCAAGAGCGGAGTGGTCCAGTGGCTTTGGTTAAAAATGATTAACGAGGTGCCGGTGGTCATTCCTGGTGATGGTGACAGCAGACTCCCTGTAAGGGGGCTCTCAGCCATCCCGGTCCATTAGTCACCCTCCTCTACCCCATTCTCCACCCACCCACCCACCATTCTCCAGATGCTTAGCCATCTCTGCTTATCCGGTAACGATTTTCTTTATCAGTGGTCAGATCTCAGGAGCAAGGGCAATAGCCACTATGACTAAGGAAAGCTTGTAGATTGAGGAAGGGAATGGGTTTCTCCTATAAGCCAGTGAACTGACTGATTTGTCATTGTACCTAGTAGCTGCATGTCTACGCTAAGCAGGAAGATTCAGGGGATGTGATGGATCTCAGCCCATGTGTGTGTTCTTGCGTGCGTGCGTGCGTGTGCGCCGTAGACCCCTGTGTTTGCTCTTGTACACCGTCATGCAAAGTTTCTTAGTAAAGTCACAGGTGGCGGACACCATTCACTTGGGCATTACTAATTGGAGCCCCCCTTGTACATTTCTCTTTTAAATTAAGACAATTTATGCAAACGATAGCTTCGGAATTAGACCTTCTGTAAGAGACCCGTCACATATTGAAATAAAGCACCAGGTAACTTTAGAAAAGCTGTTGTAGAATTTCCAAATATTCTAAAATACCTTATCTTAAAAAAAAAAAAAAGTGTCATCTTTATGGCCATCAAGGAAGGATTGCAGCGAAGGCTCAGCCTTAAATTTCTGAAATCAGTGGCATTGAAACCAAACCTATAGTACACTGGTAAACGGGCCTTTTTTCAATGCCAGTTTCCTTTTAGATTTCAAATGCGAACATTTGTAAGTCAAGGATAGTAGTTTGGTTTCGAGGGAAAACTATTTAAAATGTCGCAGCCTGTGAGTTCATGGGGATGTACGTGCTGCCCTCCTGCGAGGGGGTTGCTGTCTGCTGGGGAGGGTCTAGGAAGGGAATACGTGTTCTTCTAGAGCAGCTTCTTAAAAAATATTGTGGTAGACCCTCTGTTGAGAGAACCAAACACCACTCATACATAAAGTTGGGGTAAATAAATTGAACTACATTGTAAAACCCAGGGTCTGTCCGATGTATCAGAGACATTGTTCATGTAACCTCCAAGAGCTTCTGATTTCCCCAGGTTCAAGGGTGTTTCAGATAAAACTTGGCATGTCAGGAGTCCTGTGAACAGTTCATTCAAAGGAATACAGTTGTATTGCTTCTGTGCCCACTCTACATTTTATAGGCATGTTTGACCATTTTTATGAGTCACAGTGTCTACTGCATGTGGTAATTTTATTGACATCTATAATTTTAACTTTAGTGTTAATTTTGGCAACATGGAGAACAAAAACAGGCGCGCTTTAGTGCTGAGGAGCAAAGCTGAGCCAGACTTCGAATTAGCAGGAGCAAATGATGAAGCTTTTATTACAAGGGAAGAAATGAATGGCTAATATATGTTGCTATTCTTTTTAAGATTAAAGCCTACTTTTTTCAGATTGGATTGAAACTATTAAAATAGTTTCTTTAACAAGACGGAAATAGAGCTATACAGGACCGTGTTAAGCTTTTATGCCAGAATTCTGCTACATTGATATAGAATCATAGAATCATTGAGAGCCTGAAGGAATCTTTGACATCATTTCCAAACCCTCATTTTACAGACAAGGAAACAGATGCAGAGTGGTTATTGTATCTAGTTATGAGAGACTGGGCACTTATTAGAACACCTTCTGAATGCCTTTATGTGCTGGGAATTTCCCGATTATAAATTAGTACAGTTTCAGGACTGTGTTGGTAAGTAGGTTGCTTTGATTCATGAATTTCATTAGTGTCAAAGGTCACTCTTTAATCCAGAATACAGCTCAAACCGACATTCACAGCAGAAACTAGTATTTAAAAATAAACAGGAAAACAGGATAATTTAAACATAATGCTAGTGGTTGGAAAAAAATAGATTATTTAAAGAAGGCTAAGATAGGAGATGGGCTTCGGGGTCCTTTCAAGGGTGTAGTTTATTATGATGTAGTTCTGGAAAAATTTTGGCTGTCCTTTTCTTATAGAGTTGTGTGAAGATGGGTACTTTAAGGTGGAAGGAAATAGATTTATGTTTGCTTTTCTAGCTAGGTATCTTTTGGAAAGCTGCAGATATCATTTGGGAGGAGATGGATGCATATTGGTGTGAAAGTCATGTCTTCTTAGGAGCTGTGTTGCCCTCCCCCAGATGCAGAGGTTGGAGAGTACCGAGAACCTAAATTAATAACTGAAAAAAAAAATGGCATTTATAAAGAACAGAGTTTTATTACAGTACCTTTTTTTTTTTTTTTGGCACACCGATAGAACTGAGATAGGACCCATTTTGCAACGTAAGTGCCTAAAGGTATTAAATATATAACAGGCTCTCAAATGTATTTCTTGAAAGGATGAATTATGTGAGGAAGAAATTTTTTTGAAATAATTCCAACTAAAGGAACTAGCTGAAAGTTGGGAAGGAAGGGGGGGGGTCGATGGTAAAAATGTGTGTTCATGATGAAGATATTTCTGAGGTGGGAATAACTAGCCGCAGACAGTGCAGGATAAAGTCGGCACGTGCAAGATTTCTGCTTGTCGTCGCAGACCCTCCTTGTCAGCTGCCTGGGCACTTGTCATGGTTGCGGGGGTTTGTTTCCCACAGATGCGGAAGAGTGATTTTTCTGACACCAACATGTCACGTCATTCCACAAACACATGCAAAGCTTCCCCATCAGCATCGAGAATTAGATGTAAGCCTCTGGTCAGCCAGGATCCCTCTGACTCCTGTTTTTCCTCCATCCTACCCCCAGCATGGTCCAGTTGTGCCCCACCCCCACCCCAGGCTGCGCTGCTTTCTGCCCCCGTGCGCATGCGCGCCTTCCTGCCTCTGTCGACTCCCCACGCTCCTCCCCACGCTCCTCCCCACGCTCCTCCCCACGCTCCTCCCAGCTGGCTCCGGGGGCTTCCCTCTGCACTCATGCTTCTCAGCTCACCAGTACCTCAAATAAAAGCAGTGTCCAAATACTCAGTGAGGCATTTTCGACTTTAATGATAAATGATGTTAAAGTCAAAACGGTGCGCTCACAGCTGGAATATTGTCATGTCTTCTCAGATTTTAAATTTATTTACCAGAAATTTCTGGAATGCTTATTTTGTCCCGGACACAGTGCTTGGTTTTTTCTAACTTATTTTGGATTTGACACGTGCTTCCCGAGAACTGTACTTAAAAGGATGTTTGTAAGAAAATAAAGCTGGGGAAAAAAAAAAAAAAGAAAGAAAAGAAAGCTGAAATAAAACCTATTTACCCCTTCATTCTAGAACAACAGACAGAATTGTGGCAGTCCAGAAAAAAAATTGTTAGCCTGCAAAGTAGCTATGAGTTGTCTTTATGAATGCGTTCAGAACTCATTCTGACAAAAGAAAAATCCATTCCATAAATTACAGACAAGTCACCATAGTTTATACACAATGTGGTAGTTTCTGTAGATTATGGTGACCGGTATTTTCCCTTGTTTTCTTCTTTAACCATTACATGCGGTCCAGTTGCTAGAAGAATTTTCTGGTTTGTTTGTGCTTTTAAAGATTTTATTTATTTTGAGACAGAGAGAGAGCATGCATGAGTTGGGGGAGAGGCAGAGGTAAGGCGGAGAGAGAATCTTTTTTTTTTTTTTTAAGATTTTATTTATTTATTTGACAGAGAGAGATTACAAGTAGGCAGAGAGGCAGGCAGAGAGAGAGAGAGGAGGAAGCAGGCTCCCTGCAGAGCAGAGAGCCTGATGCGGGACCCGATCCCAGGACCCTGAGATCATGACCTGAGCCGAAGGCAGCGGCTTAACCCATTGAGCCACCCAGGCGCCCGCGGAGAGAGAATCTTAAGCAGACCCCATGCTGAGTGTAGAGCCCAACACAGGGCTCGATCTCACGACCTCGAGAGTGTGACCTGAACTGAAATCAAGAGTCAGATGCTCAACCAACAGAGCCACCCAGGTGCCCCAAATTTTCTAGTGTTTTAAGAGTGACTTGCTCGCTCATTAAGCAGGTCTTACATAAAAGAGCCATAGAAAATCATGGTAAACTTGGCTAATGTATTGCATTAAGAGGTATCTGTGATTGCTTTAATACAGATCTTAAATGCATGTCCTGATCCTCACTTAATATATAATTATTTTTCTGTGGTAACTGCTGTGTTTCGGTGCACTGTTATGGATAGTTGAAACTAAGAGTCTTAGAAATTGCCTGGTTGGGTATATTTGGTCTCTTGTTATTTTGTTTGTTTTGCAATTATTTAGCAAAAATATGTGAGGAAAGTCACAATCCTTAAAATACCCTGGGAAATTCCTAGGATTACAATGTTATGAATGGAGAGTCATTCATTCATACTTTCATTCAACAAACGTTTACTGAGTGTCTGGTGTAACCTCTGCCTGACCCTAGGGCCTGGGAATATAGTTGGAATATAGCGTTTGTGTGTTCTTCTTTGGCAGAACTTTTAGTCGAGGGGGTGAGGCAGACAGTAAACCAGTACACACACACACACACACGTGCGCACACACACACACACACATTCAGAGAGTGAAGACCTAGTGGTTTGCTTAGATTCTGGTGCCCAGTCAGGGGTGTGTGTGGTTTTTCTATACCACCAAGCACTTTTCTTTTTTTTTTCTTTCTTTCTTTTTTTTAAGATTCTATTTATTTAATTGACAGAGATCGCAAGTAGGCAGAGAGAGAGAGAGGAGGAAGCAGGCTCCCTACTGAGCAGAGAGCCCAGCTCGGGGCTCAATCCCAGGACCCTGAGATCATGACCTGAGCCAAAGGCAGAAGCTTTAACCCTCTGAGCCACGCAGGCTCCCCCCAAGCACTTTTCTAACACCAGCCTACAACTGGGCTGATTTCGGACACGGTCTACCTAGAAAGAGCATCAGATCCCACAGGTTTTATCTGAATTATTTTGGATTTGACAACTGTTCCCTGAGGACTGTAGTTAAATGGAAGTTTGTAAGAAAATAAAGCTGATATAAATCTATTTACTCTTTCTTTTTAGAACAATATGAATTACGGCACCTCAGAAAACATTTATTAGCTGCAAAGTAGCTACGAGTTGGCTCACTCCTAGAAGACTGTGCCCCCCTTTCCAAACCAATGGAAAGCCCAAGTTGTTCCCTGTGCTTCTGAACAGACTGGCTCCGTAGCAGAGGTTTCCATGACCCCTCCTCGGACTCAAGGAACTTGGTAGAGCAGCTGGTAGAACTCAGAGAAACGTTTTACTGATGAGAGTGCCAATTTATTATCCAAGGATATAGCTCAGGAACAGCCACAAGAAAGAGCTGTGTAGTAGGGTTAAGTACAGGGAAGGGGCTCAGAGCTTCCCTGCTCTCTGGGCGCACCTCTCTTCCCCAAATACCCATGTGTCCACCAACCCGGAAGCTCTCTGAACCCCATCCTTTGGGTTTTTGTGGAGGCTTCATTACAGAAACATAATCAACTAAGTCATTGGCCATTGGTGACTGATTCAACCTGTCAGCCCCTCTCAGCTTCCCGAAGGTTGAGGAGGAGGACTGCAAATTCTGACCCTGCAACCACAGCGTGAGTTCTCCTGCACCGCCCCCCCTTCCACTTCAGGTCCAAAACTCACCTTATCAACATAACACAAGACACCTTCTCTCTCTCATCACTTGGGAAATGCCACAGGCTTTAGGGGCCCTGTGCAGGAAATGGGGATAAAGACCAGATACTTTTTTTTGTTTTTTTAAATACATCACGTATCATACTCAGGTAGTATCAGAGAGTGTCCCCTGCAGGTGGGAACAGCATTGGATCAGGTGGTCAGGACAGGGCTCCCTGATTAAACCGAGACTCAGAGAAGAAGTCACTCCAGCAAAGATCTGTGCAAGGAGCCTTCTAGAAGCTCAACAGATGCAGAGGCCCTGCATTGAGAAAAAAGTTTGTCCTGTTCAAAGAACAGAGGAAGTTGTGAGTGTGGAAGAGGGAGGGGGTGGGGAGCAGTAGGGTGTTGGTCCTGGAGGAAGCTGGACAGGCCCAGACCCAGATCCCGTGGGCTACTGCAGACCTGGTGGACCGTTCTGCTCTCTCTCTGGGTGCAGTGGGTTGTCGCCCAAGGACTTTATACAGGGAGGTGGTGAGTTTCCCGTTTTTCTGGGACATGGCTGCTCTGTGGAGAAGGGAAAGCTGACAGTCATCAAGCCAGTCCGGTGCACAGGGGCCCGGTGGGGGGGGGGCGGTGAAGGGGGGGGTGCTTTGGGGGAGGGGTAACACTGGAGTCAGAGGGGTGGAGCCTGCCCAGGAGCATCTGGGCACAGTGTGGATGAGGATTGCTGAGAGGGTTGGAGACCGGAAGCGAGTGGGAAATAATTTATCTTGGTGCGGTATAAAAACAAGAGGACGACAGAGTCCCTTAGAGCATCCAAATTCCATTCTGTTCTATAGCCCGAGTTAAAAGTTATGGCACAGAGTCATTATTAGAGCGAAACTGAGCTTTTCCAAAACAAATGCGGTTCAGACACACTCGAAGCATGCCGGCTCTTATAGTTGGCAGCGACGAACGTAAAGAAACGGACAGAGAAGATGGCAGTTTGACTCAACGCATAATTTTCACCAAAAGCAGAAGGACAAGCCCGGCCTGAACAGTGTTTAGTTTTGCTCACTGTCCTCGCTTTCCACAGAGAGCGCGAGTTTCCCGGAACCTATACACAATTCTAAAGTAGACCTGCACTTGAAAAAGCATCCCTCTTAGTGGGTTTGTACCCCTGGTCTTCTGAGAAGTCCTAAATCATGGTAGGCAAATCTTTGAAGGTGTTCAGCTTCAGAATGGTACGCAGGTCCAAAGGGGCTGGAGTCTGCTTTGATCTCTCCTGTGGCCTTTTCATCTCATTTTCCAAATCATCCCAAGTGACTTTGAGGTCCACGCGGCTACCCTGCCAATTCATCAGGAACCCAGCCTCGGCATCCCCACCCTCTCCTGGAGAAGGTGGAGGGAGAGAGAAGGATTTCCAGAAAAGATCTGGAACTCCCAACTCCCTCCTCCACCGCACCTCGCAGCCACCCCTGGTCCGTCTGTCACACAGGAGGCTTTAGCATGAGGTTTTGTTTTAACTGAGGGCACAACGGGTTTAAAAAGATACACAGTGTTCTAGGCGGTAGCGCACTTGCCCACTGAGATGGTCCCAGCCCACACAAAGCCGTTCTTTTTGAGTCACCGGTATGAGCGGAGCTATCCCAGCCAGTGAAAGAAACTCAGATCCCCAGGGACAGGCACAATTCCGTGTTCTTATTTCTACCCGCTGCTCCCCCACCAGATGTTTGCCAAGAGGCCCCTCTTTATGGTGTTTCTATCCCGCAGGCCCCCCCAAGTTCATGGGTTCTTAGTGAGGTCAGTTCCTGTCTTTTGCTGTTCTTCTCTTGTGCTGGGTTTTGGTCCAACACTGCCAACCCCCGGCCCCACCGACCACTGGGAAAATTTGCCCTTCTCACCCCCGTCTGGCAGAGAATGGAGCCCTGAGTGAGGCAGGGGAGAGGAAAGCACTGAACTGAGCTGGGTTTCGTGGGAGGTGTGGGGCTCCCACCTTTGACTCTGGGGGCTTCATTCATGCGCCTGTTGGGCTTAACCCTCCCCTGGTGGTTTTCATTGGCAGGCCCCTTTGGCCTGGTTTTGTCCATCAAACCTTTTCCCATCTAGTCTATCAAAGCACATTCAGGTTCTTTCTCCAAGGGCCTCTGGGCCCCCAGCAAACCAGGGATTGTGGCTGGGCACAGCTTTCCATGCCTCGACAGAGAGGAGGCTGGTCCCTGACAGCCATGCTGCTTGGGTCACAGGTGGACCCGAGTCTGGGATCTGGCCAGCCAGGGTAGTTTACTGGAGAGAGAAATCATGCTTAGGAAAACAAAAAAAGGAGAGATTACATAAATACGTGTGGGACGTAAGCTCCAAAGCCCACAGAAACTTACTGTGCTGAAACTTCCCCCTCTTTCTGTAGGGCCTTTTCTCCAGTGAAACCTTACAAAGCTCCCCCTGTCTGACACAGGTGGTACCCAGGTGTCAAGGTCACACTTCCCTGCTCTGCCAGCCTCTCCCTCTGCTGGGCCCCCCTACCTCCACTCTCCCCATTTCAGAAGTCTTTCCAGGGAATTCTAGAAGTCCTTGGAACAAAGTTTGCAAAACAGCCCACCGTGACATGACGATCACGGAGAGGAAGACAGACTCACTGCATGCCGACTCTCCGGGAGTGTCTACCCCCTGCTGCGGGGTCTCCAGCCCGCCCCCAGCCCCCCCTGGCTCCTTTAGTTGCAGACATATGTAGGCGGCCGCGGTCCCATGTGCGATCTGCTCTCTGCGGCTCCCTCCCGTCCCGCCTGTTGCTGAAATTCACATCTGACTTTGTCATTCCTGAAATGCCTTCGGTGGCTCAGCATCCCTCATAGGATGAAGGCCCTGGGCACTCAGCTATTCACTCACGGCTGTCCCTGCTCACCTGTGGCCCTTCTCTGCTACTCCCCAGAAAACACCTGCTGACCGGTCCTACCATCCCCCCTCCCCCCCAGCCACCAGGCCCACTCCTAGTCATCCCTGGATTCAGGCTGCTCATCCACGGGGAAACCACCCACTTCCTGCTTCTAAGCCCCGCCACCTCCTCCCCCCTCCTCCCCCCTCCTCCCCCTCCACTGCTTCCCCCCAAGGGGCTGCTGCACCCCCACCCCGCCCTCTCAGCCCTAGCCCTCCGTTGTTCACCTTCCGCGGTGAACTGTGAACTCTGGGCCACTTGTCTGTCTCCTCCGCTTACACAGAAGCTCCTTGAGAGCAGAGGTGTTTCCGGGGGAGGAGGGATGACTCCCTCTCCCGAGTCAACCCCAAGCCCTCAGCAGATGCCTGATCCGGAGAGAGCACTCAGCATCGGATCGAATGAATCTCCACGATTTCAGCAAGTGCGTTTGTCGAGATGGGAATGGCAGTTAGACATAAGCCAGCCCCAAGTTCATAAACTCAGAGATCCTTTCTCAGGCTCGTGTTGTACGCCTTTCAGTAGTTAAGCCTGAGGCAGGGAGCTCTCGGGTTGGCAAGGCGGGTTCTAGTAGTCGAGGCCGCCGGGGCGTTTGCTGCTGCGGCCTTCCACCTGCGTGGCATTGGCCGTGGCCCGAACAGACTGCCGCACTCAGAGTGGATCCGTTCCTAATAAAGGGAACGGGAAGAATCCAAGGAGGGGCGTGTGTGTGTGCAGGTGTGTGTGTGTGTGTGTGTGCGCGCGCGCGCGCAGCTGTGTGTGCGGGACGAAAGGCCGGGTCCTTGAATGAACTGCTTACTTGAAAATTGTCTTTCTGCAGGTGATGTGTCACCAATCAGCATGTCTCCCATCAGTCAATCTCAGTTCATCCCCCTCGGGGAGATCCTTTGCTTGGCCATCTCGGCAATGAACTCCGCCAGGAAACCTGTCACCCAAGAGGCGCTGATGGAGCACCTGACCACGTGTTTCCCAGGTAACGGGGAAAGAGCATAGCGCTGTCCAGATAGGGGCGTGTTCCCTCGCCGCAAGACGTCACGCGGACCATTTCTCTCATTTAAATGTAATAGAAAAAAAAATTCTTTGCCAAAACGCGCCAGAAACTTTTTTCGTAGTTCTGTCGTTCAAAGCCGAGGCACCCCTGTTCCTTCAAAAGTAATTTGCTGTCTTCGGGTGTTACGGCAGTCCTTTTTAAATCGGCACCGAGAAGAAGACATTAAAGCAGAATCCGTGCAGAATTCTAGCAAAAATGGCCAAGGTTCTGTTCAACCTCCCCATACTCTTCTTGAAATACATGAACATCAGGATTCATGGGAACAGGTCAGACAATTTGGGTCCCGAGGGACTATGCTAAAAAGACGGTCATGTCAAAAATAAACAGGCCTTGTCTTCTTGTGTCACGGCTTGATGAGTTTTTATCATCTGATATTGGATAAATCAGTTCACATGTTTCCTTTTCTCTTAAATATTATGAAAAGAACAGGCCAGTTGCTGCACGAATGGCATTGGGTGCCTCCAGCGCCGGAAGACGTTAGGGTGAGAGCTCAGGGCTAAACGCCCTCTCGCCAAAGAGGCCTCCCATTACTCAGCTCCAGGGCATCGACCCCTCCCCACCCAAAAATGTAGAACCCAGCCAGAGTTGCAAATCTCTTACCTTTTCAAGAGAATCTGGACTTTCAGTTTTATGTGAAATCTATAGACTTTCTTCACTTTTGGCCGTTGCGTGTCTGTGTTGTGTGTGTGTGTACATTTTAACACAGGGGTGCCAGTGATGTGCAAGTCAGATAAAACACAATACCTTGCCCCCAGTTGGCCAGCTTGGCTGGGACTCTACCTATGGCTGCATTAAAAATGAACCCGTGACACAGGTTCCATTCAACCTAGAAGAGACCTTGGTCAGTAGAAGCTAGAGGCTGTAGCCGTTAGCTCTTGCTACTGAGATGCTGGGTAACAATCACAGAGGATAGTGGCATACCACAATGAACGTTTATTTAGCTCACGTATCTGGGGGTTCCCCAGGAATCAGCTGACCCAGGCTGGACTTTCCAGGGGCCTCTGCTCCACCCGTCCCTCCTCCTCTTTGGAAAAGGAGACAAGCAGAGGCCTGTTCTGGACAACAGAAGCACAAGAGAACAGGCCCAGTTGTCCAAGCGTTCTTCAGCCCTTTGGTCACACCATACCTGCTACTATCTCATTGGCCAAAGCAAACTTGGCTGAACTCAAGGTTGAGATGTAGGAAAATGCTCCCCACCCATGGGGGGAGTGCGGAAGGACTGCTTCTAAACTAAATATTCATCTACTGTGTTGAGTCTCCCCACTTTTCCTTTTGCCCCAACGGAACTTTATAGTTCTCTCCCAGTGATTTTTTTTCTCCTTCTTCTATTTTCTAATTAGCGTGTCTCAAAATTATGCATACCGTTTAAGAACATGGACTCACGTTCGCAATCTATAAATTGCCTTGAATTTTCTAACATTGTCTCTGAATATTCTTCGCTGTCTGATGGTCTTTCTTTGTTAACTTCCAGGTAAACCCTTTTCCTTTCAGTGGTAACATAAGCAGAGTCCCAGGTGAGAGCCATCTAAGGAGACAGATTCCCAGACGGAATGCCCTTGTGAAGAAAGACCCTTCTCACAGCCTTATACCTGGTTAGCCACTTCTGACATCAAACGTCCCGGTAGCTTTTAAACTCCCTCTATTTTCATGTGGCTTCATGAGAGATCACATCACTTTTCCAAAGTTGGTTACATCTCTCCCATTACTGGGATATAAAATAGAGAATGGAAAGAACACGGGGCCAGTATGTAACAGCAAATTGTGAAAAATAGCGAAATAAAATAGTAAATTGTCGAGTAGCTGATTACAATATCACTAAGTTGGAATACTTTGCAGAGAAATTCATAGGTCACCTGTACTTAAAAGAACAACTGCTTTGCTAAAAAAGCAGTTTTTTTGCTAAAAAAAACTTTTTTGCTAAAAAAGTTCACTTTTACGGTAAGTGAACTTACATCTCAAGACCTTATTGTCAGATAGACTGAGAGCAGCGAACTTAACCTTTTTCATCTTTGTGACACTGATGACTCTTTATTCAACCCCAGATGGCAGGGGCACTGCATAAACCCGAGTCTAGAGCAGTGTTTGGCAAACCATGGGTGCAGGCTAAGTGTGGCCCACTGCTTATGCTTATAAATAAAGTTTTATTGGAACACAGCCTTGCCTAATTGTTTACATATTGTCTTTGGCTACAGAACTGAGTACTTGCAGCTGGGAGATCATATGGCTGACAAAGTAAAATAGTTACTTTCTGACTGTTTCCCAAAAAAGTTTGCCAGCCACTGGTTTAGGGCACGGTAGTAATGATTTAAAACTTTCTTTAGCAACAGTTCCATATTTTAGACTAGTATTTCATAAAATGAGGTTGTTTTCTGCCTGTCTTCCTTCTTCCTTATCTCTCTTCCTCCTTTCTTTTCTTTTCTTCCTTTGATTTCCTTCCTTTCTTTTGCAAGCATTAAGGTACTTCAGAACGAAATAATTTAGAAACTTAACTCAATTCAAATTCTGTTTGAAAGTGTATTTTCAGTGTGCTAAAACTCTGGAGGGATTTAAATACTGTAGTTATGGGGCTTATTTTGTTTTCTTAAGGTAAGACTATTTACTTTCTTGTAGCTTACCATTTGAAAATAGAGTTTTGAAGTCTAACCAAATATTATTAAAATATTTGAACTCTCATGTTTAATACCTATGTCATAAATTTAAAAAAAGGTCTAGATTTTGGTCTTTATATCCATATTCTAAAGAATGTTTTTTAGTGAAAAACCTAGTAAAAATGTCTGACATACTTTTTTTTTTAATATAAAACCTTTTATCACCTTTCTATACTGGTTGAATTTTTAAAAACAACTCTTTTCGACCAGTTTCCATTACAGAAACAAGAATTTTTTTAAGGTATAAAAAGAATGAAATATTTGCTTAATAGCTAAGTAAGTACTCCTCGTCCACCCATCCCGAATGATCATTTAAATCAGACTAAGACTTGTTGAGTTGATGTAGTTGGAACTTCCCAGGAGGAAAGCTGACCCTCAGAGAAAGAACTGCTAATGGGGTTGAAGTTGGCTTTTAAATTTGCCAGAGAATGTTAACGTCATATACCCCGCATTCTATCTCCCAACTCACCCCATTACGTCAGTGCTTGCAGAATTACCCCTCGGCCGGTGTTCTCCCCACATGAGAAGAAATAATCCACAGAAGCCCACGAGAGTTTCTGTCCAAAATGCTAGAATGTGCGTATGTGCTCTCCATTCCGACAGAGGTCGGGTTTGCGGGATTAAAGAGATCTTACAAGTCTAAGCGTCCCGTTGACAAGCGGTGCTTTTAGGTATCTGCTTTTGCTTTGGAAAGATGCGAAGGTGTGGAAAAGGAGACAAGTCAGCTTTCAGCTCTATTTGGATATAAAGTTTATCTTTGTTCTTTATCTTTATCTTTGTTCTCAAAATCCAAATTCGTGGTGAATTTTGGGACTAGAATCTGGAAGTAGTGGAAAGTGCAAACACTAAAAATACCCATCACGGCCATCTCTTTCCCAGGAGAGCCCTGCCGATTTCTTGTGCAAGTTTGGATTCCACAGACACCTAAAAATACCAGTCATTAGACAAGGGCTTCGTAATAAAATAATCATCCTAAAAATCAATGACTTGCAGTTAAAGCTTTGAAAACCCACTGGTAGACGTGTGGAGAGTGGATTGGACAGGGAATGCTTCTACTATGTTTTTTCAAACTAAACATGATTGGACTGACAAACTTGAAAATCCAAGACATGAAAACTTTAGATGTAAGTTCTCTTTGGAAACGCGTGCTTATTCCTTCCTTTGGGAACAATCCGAGCACTTATCTTTTTTTTTTTTTTAATTAACATATAATGTATTATTTGTTTCAGGGGTACAGGTCTGTGAATCATCAGGCTTACACAATTCACAGCACTCACCATAGCCCATATCCTCCCCAATGTCCATCACCCCACCACCGCATCGCTCCCCACAGCCCACTCCCCTCCAGCAACCCTCAGTTTGTTTCCTGAGGTTAAGAGTCTCTTATGGTTTGTCTCCCTCCCTGGTTTCATCTTGTTTCATTTTTCCCTCCATTACCCCCATGATGCCCCGTCTTGCCTCTCAAATTCCTCGTATCAGTGAGATCATAGGATAATTTCTTTCTCTGATTGACTTATTTCACTAAGCATAATACTCTCTAGTTCCATCCATGTCGTCACAAATGGCAAGATTTCATTTCTTTTGATGGCTGCATAGTATTCCATTATATATATGTACCTCATCTTCTTTATCCATTCATCTGTTGATGGACATCTAGGTTCTTTCCATAGTTTGGCTATTGTGGGCATTGCTGCAATAAACATTCGGGTGCACATGCCCCTTCGGATCACTACATTCGTATCTTTAGGGTAAATACCCAGTAGCTGAGCACTGATTCTTAATGGTAAATAAACATGATGACACTGGGGTTATGAGACTGCAGGTTCCTTAGTTTTCTATGGTCAGTGCTTGGAAGGCCTACAGTCAGCAAATTCTGTTTATAGTACAAGTTGTTTTTCTGGATTACAGTTCAGCTTTCCTTTATTACAGCAGCAGAGTCAATGGGTTAATCACAAATGCTTATAAATGAGCCTTACCAGTTTTTTGGAAGAACTTACGTCTGTGCCAATAGTGATCACAAGCATGCTGCCACATCAGATACAGTTCGTTTTCTATATGGGTTTGAAACCCACACAGCAATGCTGCCCAAGCCCATTGGGCATCATTCTCGGGGCTGCAGTGGGCACAGTGTCTCATCTTGGGAGTGGCAGTCTGTGTGAGTGGTGCCCCCGAACTTATTCAGCCAAAGGTCCTGGTTGGGAGTAGGGCATAGAAGCTCTCTTAAGTGGCTTCTCTTAGGTGAATGGGTGTTTTATGACGATGCTCAAGAATTTCATATATAGGGTGGGGGTTGTATCACTAATTCACATGGAGTTCATTTTGTGCAGAAACTGTCATAAAATTTTTTAAAAATTGTTATTGTACCAGCCTGAAAGCCATTTGTGTGAACACCAACACACTACGTCTCTCAAGAGTAGAACCCTAGACTAAAGGGAAACTGTGCAGTGCAAAAATTAGATGATTATACTAAACAATTCATTATTCAAAAGCAATGTTGCCTTTCCCACGTTGGTCACAAAGGATGCCTTCTGAAGATGGTAGCAGGGATGGATGGACGGGTCACATCATATTCATGGGACACTCTCCCGGGCCACTACTCATGTTTTCATATCCCACTTTTGTAGTTTTGGAAGGATTGTGGCAAACTGAGTTTGCCCTGCTCTTCTAGGTTGCTACATGATGTTCTCTGAAGGTAATCTGGTTTCCATGGGTCCTGCCCCAAAGTTGAGACGATTACCAGCTAATGTTTCTAGAGCCCGCACTGCATCTCAGGTACTGCTGTCCATACATTAAACTCCTTTAAACTCAGAACTACCCTGTGAGGGTACCTGCTGTCATCCACAATCTGATGACCGTGAGCAGAGGTTCAGGGTAATTAAGTTGCCTAAGGCGGTACCTGCTGTGTTTTTAGCACAGCCTAACAAGGTACGGGGGCATAAACACCAGAAATTTATTGTCTTACAGTTCAGGAGACTAGAACTACAAAATCAAGATATCAGCGCAGTTGGCTGGTTCCTTCCGAGGTCTGTTGAGGGTAGACATGGCTCCAGACCACACTCCTTGGCTCATGGATGGACATCTTCAACCAGTGTTTCTTCACATTGTCTTCTCTCCATGCATGTGCTTCTGCCCACTTTCCTCTTTGTAGGAGAACATTGGTCATGCTGGAGAAGAGCCCACGCCAATGACCTCATTTTAACTTGTTTATCTCTACAAAGGCCCTGTTTCCAAGCAAGGTCCCATTCTGAGGTTTGGGGCATTAGATATAAACACAGGAAGGGTGTGGGCAGGGGAGGCTGCCTAATTCAACCACTACCATCAGCTCGTTGCAATGGAGCTGGAGTTTGAATCTAGCCACGTGGCCCTGGGCTCCAGGCTTTCAGTCTCCACATTCCATTGCCCTAACTGTGTTAGGCTGAGTCACATGTAATTGTCATTTTGTGGGTCAGACACGGTTGAACATTGGCAGTATGATTCGACCTGACCCATTTCCAAACTCTGGCATGCAGGTCAAATCAGTTAGTACTAGCATACTCCGTGGGCCTGGCATTGAGGGATGGAGAAAGCCCTAGAAATACATGAATGCTCTGTAACCTGGAAAGTTCATACTCTCTAATAAATTTGGATTCTTGATTCTGTCCTTTAAGAGAGACAAGGCATAAATACACAAAGGGCTATGCACACAAAGCCCTTTGAAAACAGTGTCAGTCCTGGTACCAGGAAGTGTCTGTCCCTTTCTTCTGGAATTTCTATACTAGTGAATATGGCATATTTGGCAGTGACCAGATGGACGCAGAGCATCTAAATTTCCACAGGTGTATTCCTTAGGACCTTTGGGTTACGAAGTAACCTCCTTCCTACAGACTCAGTCTGAGAAGGAGAATGTTCTCACTTAAACCCGACCGACCCTGTTGTCCTTTTCAAAACCAAAGGTCATGGTTTCAGAATTGGAGGGTGCATCTTGAGCCATGGTCAAGTCTAATTGCCCTTTGATGTAACTTACAAAATTAAGTTTATTAAGTAAGCTTAGTCTTGAAAAATGAGTGTGTGGTGTAGCTTCCAGGGTATACACTAGACTCTGTACGTGTTCTGATTGTTTTCAAGTGCCAAGACCGCTATTTCAACTCAGTGTCCCTATTTTTTTTCTATAAAGGAAGACTTTTTTTGGTAAATGTATATTACATCATGTAAAACATTTTTCATTTTCCCCTCCTTTAAAAACACTCTGCTTTTTTTTTTTTAAATGATTTTATTTATTTATTTGACAGGCAGAGATCACAAGTAGGCACAGAGGCAGGCAGAGAGACAGGAAGGAGCAGGCTCCCTGCTGAGCAGAGAGCTGTATGCGGGGCTGGATCCCAAGACCCTGAGATCATGACCCTAGCTGAAGGCAGAGGCTTAACCCACTGAGCCACCCAGGCGCCCCCAAACACTCTGCCTTCGATGGCTCAGTGCAGTTAAGGTTTGTGACAAAAGTGTCAGTCTCTCTGCACCTGCTTCCATCTCTCTTCCTGAGCACCTCCGGGTCCTGCTGACTTGCCATGTGAAGTACTCGGAAGCTTGGCAAAATTGGTAGGATTTTGTCTGAGTTTGGACTGCTGTAACAAAATGCCATAGACTTGGGGGGGGGGGGCTGAAGCCACAGACATTTAATCCTCAGAGTCCTGGAAGGCTAAGAGCTCTGAGATCAAGGCTCCAGCAGATTTGGTGTCTGGTGAGGACCGTCTTGCTGGCTTGAAGACATGGCAAGAGGAGGGGGCTCTCGCTTCTTCCTCTTCTTACGAGGGCACATCCCAAGGGCCTTGCCCCTCAGGAGCCCATCTAAGCCTAGTCACCTTCCAAAGGCCCTACCTCCTGGTACCCTTACATCAGCGATGAGGATTCACATGCAGGAATATTGGGGGTGGGGGTCCAAACATTCAGTTCATAGAAGATTCGGAAAAAATCAGGAAGCAGCTGCAGGTTCCCTCTATGTTCTCAAGAGTCTTTATTCCTTTGGTTTCAGGTGTTCCCACCCCAAGTCAAGAAATTCTACGGCACACGTTGAACACGCTGGTGCGGGAGCGGAAGATCTACCCAACTCCAGATGGCTATTTCATCGTGACCCCACAGACTTATTTCATTACTCCCTCTCTCATAAGAACTAACAGTAAATGGTACCATTTGGACGAGAGGATACCTGACAGGTCTCAGTGTACCTCTCCGCAACCGGGAACCATAACGCCCTCTGCCTCAGGCTGCGTCAGGGAAAGAACGTTACCCAGAAACCACTGCGACTCTTGCCACTGCTGCAGAGAAGACATGCACAGCATGCTTGCTTCCACCCTGCAGAGGAAACCCGCCAAGGACTGCAAAGACCCCTATTGTCCTCCCTCACTATGCCAGGTGCCACCCACTGAAAAGAGCAAAAGTACTGTAAACTTTTCTTATAAGACAGAAACTCTCTCAAAACCTAAAGATGGTGAAAAGCAGTCCAAAAAATTCGGGCTTAAATTATTCCGGCTGAGTTTTAAAAAAGATAAGACCAAACAACTCGCCAATTTCTCAGCCCAGTTTCCTCCTGAGGAGTGGCCCCTGCGAGACGAAGACACACCAACTACTATCCCCAGGGAAGTGGAAATGGAAATCATTAGGCGCATTAACCCGGACTTGACCGTGGAAAATGTCATGAGGCACACTGCACTAATGAAGAAACTAGAAGAAGAAAAAGCGCATAGGAGTAAAGCTGGGTCCTCTGCCCATCACAGTGGAAGAAGTAAAAAGAGTAGGACTCATCGCAAGTCCCATGGAAAATCTCGGTCACACAGCAAGACACGAGTGTCTAAAGGAGACCCTTCGGATGGTTCTCATCTGGATCTCCCCGGTGACAGAGAGTATGACTTTTGTGATCCTCTTACCAGGGCACCCAGGGAGGGCTGCTTCATCATTGAACACAAAGGAGATAACTTCATCATGCATAGCAACACGAACGTGATCGAGTCTCATTTCCCCATGACCCCAGAATGGGATGTGTCTGGGGAATTGGCCAAAAGGAGAACTGAGATGCCTTTTCCTGAACCTTCCAGGGGAAGCTCCCACTCAAAAGTGCACCGAAGCCACAGCCATACCCAGGACCGAAGGTCCAGGAATGAGAGATCCAGCAAAGCCAAGGAGAGATCCAGATCGATGGATAACTCAAAGGGCCCTCTGGGTGCTTCTTCTCTAGGGACACCCGAAGACCTGGCTGAAGGCTGTAGCCAAGATGACCAAACCCCCAGCCAGTCCTACATTGATGACAGTACTTTAAGGCCTGCACAAACAATTGGTCATCAAAGGGCTCATGTTTCATCCACTAGCTATAAAGAGGTGTGTATTCCAGAAATAGTCGGTGGCAGCAAGGAGCCTTCCAGTGCTTGTAGCCTTTTGGAGCCGGGCAAACCCCCTGAGAGTTTGCCATCCTGTCCCACAAAAACAGCTACAGATGACTATTTCCAGTGCAACACCTCCAGTGAGACGGTCCTCACGGCGCCGTCACCTCTGGGAAAGAACAAAGAGGATCATGACACTCTAACTCTGGCGGAAGGGGTGAAAAAGCTGCCTCTGCCTGACAGGCAGGCCCCACATTCTTCTAGAGAGCCTGTAGGGCACAAGGAGGAGTCACCAAAAGGGCCAGGTGGGGGCCCAGCTGCTTCGGGCACAGGGGCAGAAGGGATGGCCAATGGACGCCTCGTCCAGCACCACAGCGCTGAGCCCAGCAGCCTGGACAAGAGGAAAGAGATATTCAGCAAAGACACATTGTTCAAACCTCTTCACAGCACCTTGTCTGTCAACAGCTATCACAAATCGAGCCTGTCCCTCCTCAAATCTCTCCCGAAGACCCCTGCCGACACACTGCCAGGCCGATGCGAGAAACTGGAGCCGTCGCTGGGAACCTCGGTGGCACCAGCGATGCCCGGTTCCCAGCGTCAGCAGGAGTCGGGGGGGAACCAGGAAGCCTCTTTCGACTATTACAATGTCTCCGACGACGATGACTCTGAGGAAGGGGCCAACAAAAACACGGAAGAAGAAAAAAACAGAGATGATGTAGGCACCATGCAGTGGCTCCTTGAGAGGGAGAAGGAAAGAGACTTGCAGAGGAAGTTTGAGAAGAACCTCACCCTCCTGGCCCCAAAAGAAACCGACAGCAGCAGCAACCAGAGAGCCACCCATTCAGCACGCCTCGACAGCATGGACAGCAGCAGCATCACTGTGGACAGTGGATTCAACTCCCCACGGTAGGGAGAAACATCGCTGTTTGCGTGCACACGCACACACACACACACACACACACACACACACACGTGTGCATGCACGCACACACCCACCAGGGCCCGGGGCTTTATAAAAATAACTTGAAAAGCTTCCGATGTCACTGTTTTAATTCTGTGAATGCGGGTTAAGGGTTATGTGAGTTGCGCTATTAACAACCTGTTTCTGACTTCTTTTTCAGGAATT
This sequence comes from Neogale vison, assembly GCF_020171115.1. Taxonomy (NCBI): domain Eukaryota; kingdom Metazoa; phylum Chordata; class Mammalia; order Carnivora; family Mustelidae; genus Neogale; species Neogale vison. The sequence goes on along the minus strand of NC_058101.1, from coordinate 197,862,144 downwards.
GAAACAAATGTTTCTGCAGCTGTAGAGATCACCAATCTGGACTGGTGGGTTGGCTCCCTCCCTCAAACTGGCATCAGGCCAATATAACTAGGACAAACATTTTCCAGGATTTTTCTTCTATGTTTCTGTTAGCACCGTGCAGATAAAAGAAGGGTTTTTTGTTTGTTTGGTTGGTTGGTTGGTTTTTTAACTTTAGTAATTTCTTGAGTAGAATGAGTGGTCAGTAGTCACCTGGGGTTTGGGTAGGTCTTGGGTATAAATCTCTTGGCTCAAGGAGAGGGTCCTTCTAGTGGGACAAGCAGATCTCAGCACCTTCCTGGGGGTGCTAGATGCTAGTTGCCCTTCTAATCCCAACCCTGTGTGCTCCCTCCCACTTCACATCCACAGAGAAATGGAGTCTTGTGTCTTTCACAGAAGAGAGAGGAGACTCTGTTCCCTTAGATCAGAGTGTGTGCCCACACTTTTCTCTCTCCTCCTGCAGCATTGATACAGACCATTAAGGCCCTCTAATCATAGCTGGTAATTCAGAGAGGATTAACAGAGTGCACGCGATGCCTAACAGCCATCTCCGGCATGCTGAAGTGGTTCAGGGGTTAAGAAAGCAAAAGAGAGTCTATGCAACTTTTTATTTCCTCCTTAACTCTTCCTTCTCCTCCAAGGGTAGCTTGGGACCTAATTCTCCTTCTAAATTCTACTCCAGATTGGTGACTCTGAGATGCAGAAATACTACTAAGAGGTGGACATTTCTCATTAGGTGTGATTCCCAAGATTCTGCGATACTGATCATTTTAACGAGTACTCAGATACGATGATGAACTTCATTTATTTTAATTATTAAGAATGAAACTTAGTTCTGTTGTGATCATTTCACTTTATCTCTAGATAATTTGGGGACAGCACATCCCCAGATCAGAATTGGGAATTTCTAATCGGCCCCATATTTGGCCTTTGTTATTTCTTAAAGGGCTAGTTTTTTATTATGATGAGGATTATTTTTGCCATGTAACCTTTTTATCTAAGTTAATACGTGTGTGGAATTCTAATGTCCAAACAAACCAGAGATGGTGCTCTTCTTAAAGTGGGTGTGAGCCCAGGAGCCCCAAGTCTCCTCTGCCTTTCCCTCATGGAGCCCTAACTGACCTCAGGGAGCCATGGCCCCCATCCGAAAACGACTGGCCTATCGAGTGACTTTTCTACAAAATAACTTACACTAAATATATTTTTTTAAACCCTCAATCAAATTTAAATTTATTTACCAATTATTTTATATCTCCTTTTCTTTCTATTTCCCTCTTCTGCTCTTTTTTGTTTCCTCTTGAATTTCTAACAGTGGCTACCAGGGAGGCATCATCGAAGGTCTGTAATTGACAGTAGAAGTTCAAAACCATGGCTTATGGAAGGTGTGGTTTATCTGCCTGTACCTTATGTTCACCTGTTTTTTACTATGTAGACTCTGCCTCCCTCGTGCTTTACACATTGGTTTCTGAACTTGCGTGGTGCCCCTTGGCCCCAGCACCACCACAGAGGGCAGAATGCTGTCCTCCAGACAGAACTGCTACAGAGACATTGAGAGTAGCTTAATGGGTTCTAACTCAACAGCCTACCACCACAGAATATTGAAAGGTTTTTTGGTTTGTTTGGGGGCAAATAAATACTCATGAGATCATTGAACCAGTCTTGCCACAGAATGTATTGTTTTATCTCTAAAGTCGGGGGGCAGAATATAGAATTTGTGAACGGGATTATTTCTGGAAGTGAGTTTATTTTCATTTAATAAGGTACTTAAGGTTAAATGCTTTGTCACCGTAAAAGGTACGATGGTTCTGAGGGGACAACTTTCTCCCACTTAGCTACATGTCTCTCCACTACTGTTAGGTAGAATTTTCTCCGTAGGAATACATAGATGGCCCATAAATTTCATGCAGTTAGATAATCTACAGAATAATTCCTAATTTTGCCTCTTTTGCATTTAATATCCTGTGGTTAGAAAGTAGGTCACAACCATTTTAAACCGTATTTTCGGCACACCTCAGTTAATCAACTAAGTTGTTTTCTGATGCATGATCGTGGTCTGTAGAGGAGAATATTTGAGTTCTAGGGAGTTTTATTCTTTAGCAGGAGGAGGATTTTAGCCAAGTAGCATTGTCAGGCTGGTACGTCTCCAGTGCCGTGAGATACAGAAACTTTAAGTGGGTCATTTATTTGAGTCTTTTAGTACCTCCTCTACTGAGCAACTAAGATCCAATAACAACAACAAAGACCAAGAAAGGTGATCCTCACACTCTGAGCTTTCCATGCTAGCTCAGAAGTCGTGTTCAGCCACATTCCCAAAATTCTTCAGTCCCTTTTGTTGGGACTGCAAGCGTTTTTTAGACGGAAACAAAGTAGAAGCTTCAATTCTGCTCTAAGATCGGATATTGAACATGAAAACTCTTGACCTAAAAAACCTGCCACTCCAAATCTGAGGCCAAAAACAGGCTGACAAACACAGTGTGAAAATCCGAGGGTGCAGAGCGGCCAGGGACGTGCCCACTTTATAGGGTGTGAGCATGCGCTGTTGGAGCGTGGGGCGAGGGAGGTGTGTGCATCCAGGAGGAGCCCCATACCTGATCTGTTTACATCTGCTTCTAAAATCCTGTCCTCTTATTCCATGGGGTTTCTTTTCCAACAAAGATCAAGAACTTTTAAATAGGAGGACTATTTCTACTGCTAATGTTCTATCTCCCTTAGTTTTTTCATCACACCCAGAGCCCTCATTAGGAGCGTGGCACCCTGCCCTCATTATTACAGCAGTAACGAAATATATACCGTTTGGAGAAACTGGAGTGCTGTATCTATTCATCACTATGAATGACTCTGCCCAGAGGTGGTCAGAGGCATCTTCGAGCACAGACAGCTCCCAGCTTAGATGATCTTTAGCAGTGATGTGTGTGCACAGTGCCTGGTCCAGTGCCTGGCATACAGCGGGTGCCTGATGAGTGCAAACCCTGCCTTGAAAGCTGATTTCAAAGGCTTAAGCGGGTTTAAGGGCCTTTGGACCTTAAAATGCATTTTTCCATAGAAAAGGGGTCACCAGTAACCAAGGCATTCTGAAATCACGTCATAGTAGCTGCTTCATTCATTAGATGCCATATGTACAACTGAAATAATTATAATGTATCTAGCTTTTTAGCATACAGATTCATCGACGCTTACTTCTTCACAATCACTCTGTGAGTAGGTTAATCCCCTAACCCTCCTCATTTTAGAGATGGGGAAATAGAATACTATAAAAAGTTACTCTCGCAGTTAAGAGTGAAACTGAAGGAACATGTCACAGTATGTTTGGGGTTCTACGTGTTGATTGCCTTCTTCCTTCCTCCGCCGGATCCTAGGCCTCAGCAAAGGTGCTGGCAAGCCCCTGATGAATTTTCTTAGGGAAAGGGTAAGGCAGGTAAGTAGGTGAGTCTAACACTTAACATCGCTTTAGTGGTGATGTTCTGGGGTATTCTGTAGGTATGCTCAGATCTACCATAAGCACAATGAAAGAACTTGACTTATTTCTGTAAACACATTAACCTTCTGGAGGTGCCCTTTGCAGTCAAGAAAGATCCAGTTGTCTTTTTGGTAGTTGATGACGAAACTTCCTTTTAAACAGCTACCCCTTGGCACACTCAAGGCCACAAGGGTTAGGATGAAATAATCCACTATCTAGGAAGTGCCACCAAACACAGTACAAGCATCCCCTGCTTTCTGAAACTTTGTGTTAACATCCCTTCACTTTTACGAAAGACCCTATGTTAGTAACAGCTTTCTTCGTGAAAGCAAAAATCTTCAGATTTCTTACACTCAGCAAAAACAGGTACTAACGTGGGTCTTCTGTAGCAGCGAAGGGCATTAATGAAGAGCATTTGGAAAGCACGTGTAAACCCTTCCTGACGTTTAGGCTTACAGAAGATTTCATATGAACACTCTGCACTCCGATACTGGGAAAAAAATCTATGCGGGGTTCAGACAAAATGGCTGTTAATTTAGTGTGGGACTGACGGAGAGGTGGTGAGGATGTCTGCTGAAGCAGTCTGACCTGCCGACTCGTTTCAGCAGGCTGAAATCAGCAACGGGGGGGCCAACTCTCGTAGAGTATTTTCTAAACTCTGAATCTGCCCAGTCAGGTGAATGGATGTTTTGAGCATCCTTGTGGTTTCTTCAGTATCTTTGTAAACTTAAGTTTCTTATTCCTATTTTGAGGACTTTGAATATAGAACCTGTCCAGTTCCTATCCATCAGGCTAAGTAACCTTATTTCTGCTATTGCCCTACACATTTAAAATGTTAATGTTCTGAATCAAGATTCAAGAAGTTCTAACTTTAAAAATTAGAAGAGAAGTAGAAATACCTTTAAATCACCTCTGTCCATAAGAAGCCTTGAAAAATAAAATATTGCTACCAATGTAAACTTCACAAATGAATGGGGGAATCTAAGATTCCTGATCTGGAAATACATCGTATTTCCGTGAAAGTGTTAACATTTGAAACAGAGGCGTGAAGTGTTTTAAGAAGAATTTTATTCCCATCAGAGTGCCAGATTAGCTAATGGTATGCCTTGAAGTCCACCAAAGTCAAAATCTGCTAATCAGGAATGAAAACAGAATCATTAGGGGCAAAATTGAGTTTATTCATTTATTCAGTGAATTTCCAGCCTGAAATACAATCATCGCATATGTGTACTTAAGAGGATTCTTTTCTAAAATGAACGTGATAGTGATTGATCCATCAAATTTGGAAGCAGTTTCCTTGAATGGGGAAGGAAGGGGAAAACATTTAAAGTGCACTTAGCTGGATGAAAACCCGTTATTCAGGGTGCCGTGGATTTTAACGTGTGTGAGAGTTTCTGGAGCCCACGTTGGACGAGCATATGTGAATAATCAGTGGGAGACGGTGTATATATGACATCATGAGCCAGCAGAGGAAATCCATTAACCACATCATTTGCTCTTCCTCTGGGGCTCAAGAGATAATTATTTATGTTGAAAACAAAACAAAACAAACCCTTTTTACTCTTTTAGCACTCGGGAGAGCCTGGCTTCCAACACGTCCAGCATTGTTGAAAGTAACCGGCGTCAGAATGCTACCTTGAGCCCAGTCCACGGCGGAGCTGGCCCGGCCTTCAACTTCCGAGCGAGCACGGACCCAGCGACCAACGAAGCTGAGAAATTACAGAAACCTTCCAACTGCTTGCAAGCTTCTGTTACTAGTGTGTGACAGTCGTAACTGTCTCCGATCTCCTGTCTCATTCGATACAGCCAAGTTTACGACACTGGGACTGATGTTTACATCTGGGGAAAGACAAGCATCTCGACCACAGTTTTTGTGTTTACTTAAACTGTGCTGCTAAGTAGGCTAGGGCAAAAAAAACAAAAAACAAAAAAACAAAAAAACAAACAAAAATCTTTATTTCAGAGTATTGCTTTTCACATTTATGGCTCTGTAGCAACCGAATAGCAGTAGGGGTGATATGTATACGTTTGTTTCACTACTTGTAACTGAGCACACATAGGAAAGTCTAGACACTGTAAGTGTGGTATGCATTACAATGTCATGAAGTTGCCAATTCCATTTTTAAATGCCACAGATGTGCGTTGCTCCCAGTCTGTGGCCGGAGGGTGCCACGGAACTGATCCTTGACACTTCCCAAACACAAACAAACAAAAAAGGACAAAAAAAGCGTAAGCCACCACAAAATGTCCAATGCCAGGGTCCAGCTTGAGGGAGATCAATGTCAACCTGACCGGAAGGGACCCCAGCCCTTTGTGTGTGAATTGTTTATGCACCCGTCATTTTTCACTGTGAGTTTTCATGACACAGTTTTTTGCAGGAGCCGGTGGAAGTGTGTCAGAAGGGGTCGTGATCGAAATTCTGGGAGTGTTTGTTTTTTTTCAGGATTTTGTTTTTAAGTGAAACAGATGCTTGTCTGATTTTTAACCTTCCATAATCACGAACAGGAATATAGGCCTTTGATTCTGAAGTGGGTGAAGAAGGGGATCCCCAGCCTGGCTGGGGCACGGCACTGAGGGATGGAAGGGGGAGAAATGTGGACTCTCTAACGCTGTCAGTCAAATATTTAAGGAAGATAATTTCCTCCTTGTGATCCTTATGATGATCCTATCTTACTATAATAGATACAGTGATTAGTTTGTTTAAAAGCAAAATGTTCTTTGTGATACAAATGAAGAGTATGGCCTGGGGGTGTTATTCTTTCTAATGGAAGGACATTAATCTATTTTATGTAGTTTTAAATAGAATGCCTAAATTAGGCTATGGGAGATCATTTTTAGTGGTTATAGGAAAGAGCAAAGTTAGGGAGAGTTGAACTTCAGGCCTTTTATTCCTGGAAAGATATCTATAGAGAAAACTTTAAAATAATTTTTGATTAGAAATTTACAGGTGCCCATGTAATTACCAACAGAATGTGCTCATTCTGCAAGTATGGTATAATCCGAACTTGTACTCCCCTAAAATTTATCAGAGTAACAATTATGCATACATGAACTATGCCAGAGTAATGTTTACAGATACTTTGTAACCAATTTCAGGAGGCATTTTTTAGGTGGATGTATAGTTCCTAGCCCAACTTATTTCAAAATGGTTTGTTAACACGTTGCTTTGGTTTACAACGTCTTGTTGAATACAAAGAAGACTCAGCAGCATAGGGATTACCAATAACCTTGAGCTTCAACTTCACAGAAAAGAGACATTTCAAAACTCCCCATCTTATTCTATGAGAACAATGGACTCAATGTGTCGATAATGACAAATTATTTGCAGAAGGGTTGCATATGACACAAGCAAATGGTCTGACCAAAAGTTTAGTTCAGTAGCATGTGCTGTTTGGAGCCATATAATAAAATATATATCCAAAAATAAATCTAAACTCTTTCCACCTCAGACTACGGTAATTGGCAAAAAATGTGTGCAACATTTCTGCTTCAGTACAGGTTTAATCACTAGGGATCTGTTTAAAGAATGCACTCCGGCACATAATTGGACCTATTCTTGAAGCATGTGGATAGTCTCTCATGCTTTTTCAGATATTTGGAAGTCGCATTAGGTCAAACTGGACTCCTCAAGTTTAGTCTAGATTCCTTTGTTTGTGCTTAGAATGAAACATAAGCACATTTCTTGGTAAAACCCCCATCCCACTAAAATGCTTTAAGTCAGTTGGCTTTCAGTCTCATGCCTTATTTCCTCCAAGGCATGTCCCGATTGCCCCGAAATGCACTATTTGTCTCATTGCTTAAATATGTCCAGGAGGAATGATAATGTAACTAATAGACTACACACACAGTCTGTTTCCCTGGGGAGTTATATACCATACGGTTACCAAATTCTCCTGTCTAAATTCCTTTTTTTCCAAAAAACCTGCTCTCGAGTGTCAAATCGTACCATCAGTTCATAAATAACGTAACCATTGAAACAATACATCAGCCTCTCGTTGATCCTCTGAAAGTAGCCATTATAGTAATCAAACGCAGCGTGGACCAGAAAGGAAAGCATTACCTTTAAGAGAAGCTTTAAAATAGGAATTTATCAGTATTCCACAAGAAATAGGTTTACAGAAGACATGATTCAAATAAAACGTGTATACCATTCGCCCGATGCTATGGGGTACATGATTTCAAAAACAACGTCGGCGACTCCCTTAGACCTGGAGCCATTAGCGTAGAAAAGATGGGCTTTAAAGATGTTACGATGTAAGCAGACGTTCCGTGTGGAAGTGTCCCCGTCTGCAGTTAATGAGGAGTTCTGGATGGGGGAGGCGTGGCGGCCGGAAGCGTTGTTACAGATGTGACCCGAGACGGTCCTCCGGACGGCGGGTGAGCGTCTCAGTGACCAAACCCTCAGCCCACGCCAAGCTTTGCCAACATCCTTGTCCTCCCCTGAACTGATAGAGCTTTGTGTGACGTGGCTGCTGATCTAGTCTTCACTTAGAGTTTATCAGCTGAAAGGTTTACAGAACTGAGTCTGCTTGAATCTCTGTGTAGCGTTCAACTCTAAAGGGTCAACCCGTCTGTCGGCATTTTGCACACTTATGTATTATTATGATGCAGCATATTACTTTATGGCAATTTTTATTTTTTACATATAACTACCTCCATAAATTTGATGAAACGGCAGCAGTGTGTTTAAAGTGTATTGTTCAGAAAAGCAAAGTTGAAAACCTCCGTAGACATGAGGCCATGGCGTTCCGTGTGTGTGTCAGTGACTGCCCCTGTAGACTCGTGACTTCTTCATGGCCGTGGTTTGGTTTTACGGCATTATTGCGCTTTCAGATGTAAACCTGTCTCTCCTCTCTTTCCCACGAAAGCACACTTGATTTTGTTACCAACGAAAGGAAGTTGGAATCTCTGGTCTTTCCCCACCGCCCCACCCCCACCCCACTCCTGCTAAGAGTTCTCCCCGGGGGAGGGGGGGGGGAAGAGCCGAGCCGATCGATCGGTAAACATAATTTAGCAAACTCTTTAGTCCTGTCAGAATCAGATGTGGAAATTCTAGGTTTTCAGTAACTGAAGACACACAACAAATTTGGACTGTGCCGGCTTTGAAGTACTTTGGGCCTCTCTGCCTTCACTCACCTGCTAGCATCCCGAGCCCAAACGTCATCTTAATTAAAAGAGCTGTGTTCCGTTAAATACTTTATATTCCATTTTATATATTTTGCACATCTCAGGGGACCTCAATGAGCATATGAAAAGGGGGGGGTGCCATCAAATAGAGAAGACAGCTAGAGGAGCTGAATCGGGACCAAACAAGATAAAAATACCAAATTAGTGCTTCTCTGATGTTGTGAAGTGCAAGTTCAGGAGGCATAAGTTCAAGGTTAATCTGGACTAATAATGATCTGAACACCAGCTGTTCCCAAGTCTCCCTTTCTCAGAGCCCAACCAGCGGTTCGAGGATGTGAATTCCAATTCTATCGCAACCGCCAGGGGGAAGAAAAACCTGTTGGATGAAAAGGAAAGCATTGTGTGTTTTTTGGTTTGGTTTGGTTTGGTTTGGTTTTAGGTTGGCACAGCTTTGTAAAATCCTACCCAGAATAAACCACTGATCGCCACCAAGTGTACTTGAAAATAAAGTTTTTAACCTAAATTATAGGCGTATAGCGCACAATAGTGAACCTATTTTGAAAAGTCTAGCCATTTATAACATGGGCAGTATTTTGAGCTTGATGAAAAGCCAACAACAGGCGATCATGACTTCGCCAGTTCATTTTGGGATCTCAAAGTGCTTCCAAAGCATTCAGATTGACAGACAGTTAACTAAGCAGGTCCTATTTGTAATACCCATACTTGAAATGGAGAGAGAGAAGGAGGGACCTCAGATTACCCAGAAATTTCCGTGGCAGCTACCAGTGATCTGTTTTCTATCTGTTTGATAGACCCTCATGAGAAATCCCTAAATACAATGCTATTTTTCTGATGTGTGCTAATAAAGTCAAAGAAAACAAATAACAACTGTACACTCTTGTCCATTTTCATTCAAACAGTTCAGGGTGTTTGGAATTTTGCAAAACCCACCCCCATGCTGTTGCGATCAGAGGCAGGTCCTAGACGTACACCCTCGTTTACAGTTTCCTATTGGGCTTTGGTAATTCCTGTGCGAAATACCATCCTTCAGGAACATGACTGCTCTGGGCAGTGGACAGGTGCTGCAACAGAAACTGTAATTTAAAAAGTTTATCAAGTACTCTTGACTGTGCTCCTTGAGCACACGACAATATATTGAGTCCTACCCGGAAGAATCTGGTTTTCCAAGGGAGCCGACCTAGTTCTCAGTGTTTCCTCGAAGTCGGGGATACCAGATCCTTGCTGAGGACCTTCTCCATTGCCACGGGCTAGTCACAGAACCAGCTAACAACACGCTGTCCCACAGACAGCAGTGTCCCAAGCAGAAGTGATCCCGTCCTCTCCTTTCCCCCACCTCCCATCCCCCGCCTACCCAACCCCCACCCCAGCCACGGCCCTGCCCATTCTCTTCTGTTAGCAAGCCAGGTGTCTGCACGTGTTTAGGGCTTGGGGAAGCTAGAACACAGGAAGAACGAATCCAAAAGCATGGAAAACCTTGTTTTGCTTGGGGTTAGTAAAATACAGGCAGGAAGGAGATTACCATCGGTCTGATCTTTGCCAAGTTAGATTAAAGAATCAGCCGTCACTCTGTCATTCTCTCAGAAGGTTTTACAGAAGGAAGGATACATCCAGTATTTTCCCATAGATTTTTATTTGGAGACATTTCATAAATTATATATGCGAAAAAACTTCATGATGTAATTTCCTGGAGTGTTTGAAATAGGCTTGGCATCTCCCCGATTGAGTTCATCTCTGCATCTTTTGCAGCAGCAGCCCAGAGAGAGCTCCCCAGTGATCGACCCTCTAACACATAATCCTGTGTTTTCACAGTTGTTCCGTGACTTACAGTTGCTGATTGGCAGGGTTGAGAATTCTATAAGGCTCAAGGGGGACTAAACCTTGTGATTGTATATTATCAGTTCTAGGGCTTCAACTGCTCATTGTTGGCTTCCAGTGAGAACACACACACACCCTGCCAAGGAGGGAAGGGGAGTTCCACAAGTGAGGCAGCAAATGTAAGGCTAGATGGTTGGCTGGTCCATGCACAGCTGCCTACCCCCCTGACCAAAGGCTGACCTTGGCATCCCAGTTCCTTTGCTCCCACCCAGAAGAGGTACCAAATCTGAGATCTGAGAGCTCCTTTAGTATCAGTCCTCTGCAGTTACGGGAGATTCACGAAGTACGCACTCAGCAGCTCCTTGCCCACCTGTCTTCCCGGGTCCTTACTCCCTGCCTCTGTCCCACTCTCCCACCTAGACACTGATCCACCACCACGGTTTCCACCGTGGAAGGGCAAAACAGTGTGTGGTATCGTGCACGCGTGATGGGTGAGGACTAGAGCTGCCCTCTGGTCACCTTCATGTAAGTATTGACAGCTACAAGTTAAGGTCCTTAGAGTAGTTGACATAGACACTACTTTCTAGAAGAGAATTACATTTCAACGTTAAGTTTAAAGGGATCATAATTCTGCAGGTATCTTTCTCCGAGTGACTGAATGTGACTATTGCATTGGGGTAAATGAATTAAGACGTGCAAGTGGGATTTACTGTATGTTAGAAAGGAGTTTTGCAGCCAAGACTGCCTTGAATAAAATGTGTTTGCACTGAAAAAAAAAAAAAAACAAAACTTTAAATTACTTGGTCTCTGGTTGCTGTAAAGGTCATCCAAGATGGATGTTCTGTTTATATTGTATAGTATTTCATATGAAATAATTACAGTTCATGAAATGTCTTCCCTAATGTTACTGATTTACGACAGCACATTTGTAACATGGTTTTTATCGTGTCGGTGTGCCATATTGTAAATGATGATGGCTTGTCATGCTTAGTATAATAACTTAAGAGGAAAAAAAGCACAGGGATTTTTGTAAGTCTATATTTGAAAGTCCCTCCATATGGTAATATTGTGTTCATGTTGTTTATGTAGTGTTGTGTGAAATATCCATTTTGGATTGTGTTACTTTTTAAGATATTAAATAACATTTGGTTATATGTCTAAGTGGATTTTTTTGGTATTTGGTATTTGGTACAAAAGTACTTCAGGTGAGACTGATTCGTTTCTCTCAATAGAGAGTTTATAACAAATTTTTTTATTATACAATCTTTGTTATTAGAGCTTTTGAATTAAAACAACTGAAAAGGGAAATACCTGATCAGAAATCTTTTTCCAGGAATACTGAAAAAGCTACAGTTTTTTTTTTTTTTGCTAGCTATTCAAATTTTGCAGAGTCAGGCTTAGGGATGCCCAGAACTGTGTTTTTTGTGAAATCAGAAAGCAGTGGGGTTGGTCTGTTTTGTTAGCCCTCAAATCACAACTTCTACACCCAAAATAAATGTGGTCCCCTTTCCAGGGAACACCCAGGGGCTAGCCACATATTCCCAAGTAGGGAATTCCTCCTCTCCGTGTCTCACCACCTCCAGAATCTATCACATACTCTCTTGGCTGTCCTTCCCACTAGCAAATCTTTGTCCTTGGAGAATGAGCTCCCTTTTTTCAAAGCAAACGATGAAGCTAGAAAACAGCATTATTAGTCAAAAACAATAGGAAGCTGTAAGGTTGAACCTGATTTTCTTGGAAAGGCAACCCCCAGAGCGGACCTCTGATGGCAGCGTCCTCTGGATAAGCATGGACTACCCAAGGGGACAGCTTTGAAGGACAAATCCGACTTCCGTTGTGTATGTTTGTTTATAGATATTTTAAACTATCTCAACTCAGACATGTCCTCTTATAAGCCTGAAGTTTGGGAGAACAAGAATACTGGAAGACTCTGTGGGTTTTACACTAGGACCAGAAGCTACTGTGCTGAAAGCTGGGTAACTGTATGTTCCCTTCAGAGCGAGCCAGTGAGCGGGACACATGGAGGAAATGTGGTGACTTTGCTAAGAAGATGGAAAGCAGGATTCTGACTCCTTTGAGAGAATGGTCACAGTTCATAAAAATCTTTTCTTTCCAAAGGAAATGGTATGGTTTTAACTCATTTTTAAGTGTTTAGAGTGGTGGGTTTTTCTTTTTTTTTCCTCCATAAAGAAAAGCCAAGCAGAGCGCCTTCTGCCCTGTTACAGCTGTGAAATCGAGAGCCACTGAATAATAAAAAGAAGGTATTCACCTGACTTTAATAATTTATTTAACTATGAAATCGTATCCCTACTGTGGGAATACTTGGATTTCACGATATTCCCCCTGTTTGGGCCCGGTGGCTCCAGACTTTTCCTGTAAAGCAAACAGTTAATCATGTAACACATGGAATAAGTGTGTGTGATGGATATTTACAGAGAACTCTGCGCCGGACGGCGACTGCAAGGGAAATGGAGGCACCTGCCCTCCAGATAGGCTGAGCAGGGTTTCCTGGTGAATCTTCTTCAAAGAACTGCTTGGAAGATCGATATAGAGAGTAAGTGGCAGATGCCATAGGTTTGGTAAGAGAGGTGAGGTCAGAGATGCCGATTTCGAATTCGAGGGACAAAACCGAACTGCCGATGTTCGACCGTTGGCGAATTATTTCCTCCCCAGATCTAGGACTCTGGGGCCAGTGACTCTGGGTAGGTGGAGGGAAGATCCCGGACTTCCGGCCAGCATTGGCCTGTGTATGTGCCCCTTAGGGGTGACAGATTCCGCCGAGCATGTTCCTCCCGGGTCCCCCTCCTTCCTGTCTCTCCTTTTTCTCTTCCTTTGTCACAAAGCTTCACGCGTTATTTTTCTTTTCTATTTCCTTGGGTTTATTTTGCCTTACCACTCTTTTCTCCATGCTTGACCAAAAATTTTTGTTTGTTTGGTTGTAGTTATGCTTTTCTGGTCTCATGTTTGGACTTTTTCCTGGCCTCGATTATTGATTAATTATTATTTTCATATAGATGGACGTATCACGTGTTGCTATATTTACATAGTATCATATATGTTATAGATAGAAAATGTTTGTGTTCTAATGTAGGATATATAAGTTATATACCTAATCTGTATGTGGCTACGATTGATAGCCGGCATTGGAAATTTCATATTTATATCGCCCTATCCTCCTTGGATCCAAGGCCACTGTCTTCCTTCAAACTCACTTCCACTCACCTTTGCACCGAGAGCTTTTTGTTCTCCAACACTTGGATAGAAATCTGCCACCAGCAGATTCATCAAAGGTCTGATAAATCACTGGCAATTTCCAGAGATGATAGATGATAGATGGACAGCTAGATCCTGCATGGAACCAAAGTTCTCTGTATCACCATAGTCTATAAATGGCAATGAAACAAAAGGAGATGTCAGGCAAGAAGTTAGACTTTGACTTCTGTGTGACTCCCTTTTAATGATGTGTTGAGAATTTATTATCTTGGGAAATTATCTTTGAACATTTTTATATCTGTGCTTTAAGCCAGCATCTGCCATTCTTTATTATCCCCTAGATGGTAAGGGAGATGGGCGCAGGGTATCCCTCCTGAAAGGCACTTCCTTTAAAATTAACAACAGCTCTGTGGTTTCTAGCATTTCAAATCTCGTTCTCAAATATCTTCCACCAGCAGAGGATTTCCCTATTTGCACCCGGCCAGATTGCAAAGGTACCAGGGGTCTGTCTCACCCAGCGTTGCTTTCCATTGTTTGTTACTGTTGGCAAGACATGCAACAGGTTAACAAACCTTAAATGGATTGCAGATGACAGGGTCTTCCCCCTCCGCCGCCTTCCTGTGTTACTTGACGGCGGTTCATAAGACATCTGTGTTGAATGTCAAATCGATATTCAGACGTGGAAGGTATCAGGGTTCCTAGAGACAGAGTGAGGGCCTTGGAAACAGAAGATTCCATTACACAGTCAATGTCTTCCCCTGCTTCCTTCTGTGTCTATTTAAAAGGGATCGAATTAGGTGGCTTGGGGGTACCGGCGGGCCTCTTACACATTCAGGCAAATAGGTCTGAGAGATTATCTTTTAGAACCAACTTTTGTTCTAGCCAATTAATAGAGAGCACTACCAAATGCTTACACATCCCTAAAGATGTTAGCAGTCAGAATATTTCGTAGACTGCTTATTTAAAGCACTTGCATTGAGTTTTTAAAGCAAAACAGGGAAGAACGTAAGCTTATCAATGGACTCCATTGGTCTGATGGGACTGTTCAAACATTTTTAAGGTTCAGAGGGGAAAAGGTCACTACTAATAACATTTAATGTGTATCTTTGCTTACGCCGCACCATCAGTACTGGTAGGGAGAGGGGTGTGCAGGCTTAGTAACAGATCTTATGCTAGGTAAGCCCCCACTTCCTTCTCTCCATTCCAGTCTCTGCATGTCCAAATTTTAACCACATTTCCAGGTCCAGATCAAATACTTTCTCTTGCATAGACATCTCTGAACACCCCTTTCCACTTCCATGCCCTGGGAAAAGTATGGCTTCTTTCCCTTTCTTAGAAAACTTACCACTCCCAACCCTGTGCTCTCAATTTCTGTCTTAGAGTCAGGACTTTAGACTCCTGCCCAAGACCATGACCTCAGCTCAACCATTTATGCCATTGGTATGCTATTTACTAGAGCTTCGGTAGGGGTTGGGGGAGATACACACTCCCTCTTGTCATTGTTCTCTGTGGCCCTTAAGATGCCGGGACGCCTGGGTGGCTCAGGTGGTTAAGCGGCTGCCTTCAGCTCAGGTCATGATCCCAGCGTCCTGGGATCGAGTCCCACATCGGGCTCCTTGCTCGGCAGGGAGCCTACTTCTCTCTCCGTCTCCTCCTGCCACTCTGTCTGCCTGTGCTTGCTCACTCTCTCTTTCTGACAAATAAATAAATACAATCTTAAAAAAAAATTAAAAAAAAAGATGCCTGAAACCGTCAGTAGGCTCGACTGTGCAGGCAATGGGCTCCGTGTGATGTTCCCAGTGGGACTGTGAAAACCCTGAGTATTTTGCTCAGGCCAGCTTCTAACCTAGGCGGCCTTCTGGAAGAGTGCTGCCTAGCCATACCATTCGGCCTCCGTGTGTCTTTTCTCCCACAAAAGAAAAGCAGCATGGAGGGGATGGCTTTTGAAAGGTCAAAAAATTGTTACAAGATTAAAAGCAGAGTGGAAAGCTTTAGTCCCTTCTTGTGAATCCACGCACTGTGGAAGCTCGCTCGTCTGGGCCTGGGCAGGGCCTCGGGAGGGACTGGGTATCACTCAGCGCCGACAAAGATGGGAACGGAATTATAAGATGTGCTCAAAAGCCCCAGGATGTGCTGGGCAGGAAAAGCCGCTAGCTGTGTGTGAAAGGGCCAGACCCTGCTCTGTGAGTGTGTAGAGTCTGTTTGTGTCTCTGTGTCCCCGAAGCTGTGTTTCTGCAGGGCTCCCCGAGGCGGTGGGACTATTTATGACTGTGGCCACAATATGTTTCCTTTTAACCGTATCTTAAATCTAAAGACAGCCGACTATTGTTTATGCAAACTTTCCACAGAAGTGTAACAGAAAATTTATTTTCTCTGTCTTGATTTTGAGCTTCCCGCGCCCTCCCCATCTTAGCCACATGCTTTCTTTCTGTTTCTTGTCATTTCTTCCCCAATCTCCTGCTCCTTCCCTTCTTGCGTCTGTGAGACTTTGCGGCCAATTTTTCATTTTAATGTTCTCATTCCTCTCCTCTCTACCTTCTCGTACACTTTTAAAACACATCCTGGATTTTCATTTCTTGATAACCCTTTTCCTAGCTTCCTACAACAGTGCGCCTAGCTATATAGCTAACTCATTTAGTAGCTGAACTGTGGGTAGTTTAAAAGCTTAGCCAGGCAGTTCTACTGAGGAAACTACTTGCTATTACTTCCAAATATCAGGTTAGCTGCAAAATCAATCAATCAATCAATCATGCCCTGAGTTGACCTACCACCAAAAGTCTCCCAGGGTCTAGTTGACCGACCGTGTCGCGGCTGGGGTCCTCAACAGGAGTGTCTGGAAAAATGGTTTGCTCTGTGTCACGAGGGTGCCGAAGCCGGGACTGGAGTCGCCTCCTGGGAGCGTGGTTCGGCTCAGCGTGAGCTGAATGACTACAGAATCAATTCCCACTAGGAGACACGGTGTCGCATAGTCTCCTCCATATCTGGCCTTGAAAGTCTGACCTTTATGAACATGTACCTCTTAATTTTGGTTTTCGGTGTTCTCCAACTATTCTACAAGAAGCGTCTACTGTTTTAAAGTCAGAACATTATTTCTGAAAACATAAAATGTTTGAGGATACAATACACAGAAGAAAGGTCGTGAACTGAGACTTAGGACCATCTCGGGGTTAGGACGTCCTTCCCGGGCCTCTTCGCCTCTGCTGGGGTCGAAACTCGGAAGCCTGCCAATTTCTCTTGAGTAGAAAAAGGCTTGTTGATTTCCCAATTGCAGATGAATGTGTTTCTTGCTTTCCAGAGCAAAAATGTTCTCCTGGTCTCAATAAAGTACAATCCAAAATTTCTTCATTTTAAGGTAGGGTTAAGACGAGGAAAAGCCAAGATTCAAGGTAGGAGTTGTTTCTTTCTTTAGGCCCAGAGTAAAAGCCATCATGAAGGGGAGACAAATGAACCCTCCATAGCCTTCATAACCTGGTGCTTGATTTATTCTCCCTATTCATTACTCAAGAACTTAAACATTCTCCCCAATGATTTGTTGCAATGAACTCATTTTTCCTCCAGATCTAAGCGGGAAACTTCAGATAGTTCTTACCATGCCTGGAAAACTAGTGCTTGTCAATTCACGTAGTGTTTAATTAATCCTTATCATAATTTGTAGTAAATAGATCTAAATCATAGACTTCATATTTTTTTGAGATTTATTTTAGAGAGTGCAAGTGAGCACCTGAGCAGGGGGAGGGACAGAGGGACAGAAGCAGACTCCCTGCTGAGCACGGAGCCCAGACCCCGGGGGCTCCATCTCAGGAACCTGAGATCATGACTTGAGCCGAAACCAAGAGTCAAACGCTTAACCGACTGAGACATTCAGGTGCCCCTAAATCATACACTTTAAAAAATATTACCACCAAAAGGTAGTCCATTAAAGGGGATGCATTTTCAAAATTTAGAGCCCATTGCTGTAGACTATTTTTGATTTGTTGTTAAAGCTAGTTTTTGCAAAACTAGCTAAATAAATGAAGTTTAAAATTAATAGTGTCTTGAATACTGTTTCTCTAAATTCAGAAATATACCACTTGAGGAAGGAACCTCGGTCAGAGGAAAAGTTAAATATCTGCCTGTATGGTAGGAGAATTTGAATGTTAACTTTGATACAACAGGTATTCTGAGCAACAAAGTTTCAGCGCTTTCATCTTGGCTGCAAGGCATCCTGGTGGGTTCTGGGAGCACAAAGTGAAAGACATGATCATTGTCTTCTAGGGGGTTCAGAAGGGAAGGTCGCCCCGAAACCTGGGAAAGTAGCAATGCAGCCAGGTTGTGGAATGCTCAGGATAGCATGGGAAAGTGCACCTGCCTGGAGCGACTCCACGTTCCAGAACTATCGCACCTGCTCACCAACTGTGGGATTTGCAACCAGCTTCACTCTTCTGACCTCTGAGGTTCCGCGCTATGGTCTGTTAGAGAAACGGGGCTAGATTCCGCCCTCTCTCCCTCACCGTCGTGTCTGTGAGGATGACAGGAGACCCGTGCAACCCCACATTCCGGGTAAGGGACAAAACCAGGGCTGTGCCACTGGGCAGGTTCAGGGCAGATGGCGCACAACGGCGGTACTATTCTGGCGGATGGATTCTTAAGCTGGACCTTTCAAGAGGAAGGACGGAGGGGTCTGAACAGTATTCCCGGCATGTGAAAAGTGGGAGTGGCAAAGATGCATTTCCAAGACAGAGTATGTATCATTAATCTTCCTTTAGACTGACTGTTTATCATCATAAATGTTGTATGTGCATGCAGGCGGGGGAGGGAGGAGCTGACGTTACATATACATTTTCTAACCTGATTTTGCTACGGAACATTGAAACCAATCATGGGAAGGGGTCGCGCTGGAAATGTGTGGTGTGTCAGTCTTTATGCCTCTGTCCGCAGATGGAGCCCGGTACATCCTTGTTTCTGATTACTGTCTTAACTTTGAACGGTAAGCCCTCTTAGCCCATGCCCTTCCAGTCATTTGAACACTATTGTGTTCTTTGCTTTCCTTCCTTTTCCTGTGTATGTATCAGGTGCTCGCAGCTGGATCCCAAGGGACATGAAGGTGGGAAGGCTTTACACACACACCACCTTGCAGAACCCGGCAAGCGACTGTGTTCCTTGTTGGTGTGATGCCTTCTGACACTCACACCCAACCCCCAACGCTGCCCCGCAATTCGCTCATAGCTTTGCAAGTATCCTCCACAGAGTCCCTTGGGGAGAGGAAAAGCCAACAGACTTTTAAGACTTCTAATAAACCTATAATTTGATGCTGAGTTGCCATGTCAGAGTCACTAATGTCAAGATGCCCTGATCCTCCTGTATTTTACGTTTGACTTGAAATGACTAAATGCGGAATTCGACTCTGAACCCCAAATCCAAGTCTGAGCCTATTACTCCCCTGCTTAAATCCCTTCGTTGGTCAAAATTAGGTCAATGAGATGCAACTCTTTACCGCGGCTTGTGAGGTGCCTCCTGATCTGGTGGCCGCCTTTACCTCCCATCCCTGCCTTCCAGTGATCCAGCCAGAACCTTTCCCTGGGCTCCTTGCCATCTCCAGACCATTTCAAAGCCTGGCAGCTAGAGTGGAGCCTTCTCTCCCGCACCCACTGCCCCGTCCTAGCCCCGTTCACTATTCAATCTTCAGGTTATCACTGCCTGGATCGCAAGAATCTTCCCTGGGTTGCAGAGCCTGGAGAAGGCCTGACACTTCCTGCTCGGAGCTGGGGGCTGTCTCTTGTCACTGGTTAGGTTCCCTGATATGCAAACTCTGAGATGAAGATTTGTATTGGAGGGAATGCTCGGGGGATCGGTCCCCTTGAGAAGAGAAGGGGAAGAAACAAGCCTGGCCAAGGAGGGGTTGGGCTGTGTCCATCCTCTTCAGCTAAAAACCACCAGGAATGACATACCTAGGGTTCCACAGTTGGAGTCTTGACTCGCCGCAGAGCGTGAGACGCACACTGTGGAGAAGCACGGGCCTCTCAGTATGAGTGTTAGAAAGACACCAGTAGCTAGCATTTGGGCTTTGGTTAGGAGAGTTGGGAGAAGACCTAAGGATCCCTCTAGATTGGACGTTGCCAGAGCAATCTAGAAAACAAAATGGCAACATGTCTATGACAGCCATCTCCGTAAATCTTACCATAGCGGGAAAGGGTAGAATGACAATCCGGCTGTAACTGGTGAAGAAGTAGTAGCTGCTCATTCTGGCCACGAAGCGGGGAGGGGAGAATTTGTTATTGTCTGAGGGGCACAGTGACCTTGTCTTTAGGCTTAAATGAAACCGTGAAGAGGGCTTGTTTCATCTTGTTTTATTGTGATCTCAGAGTAGTGTCATTTGTGTGGTATTCTGCGAAGTTGTTTGTGTCCCGCAGGAGCAGAACGTGGCCCCGCTGTGAACATGAACATGGCCTGCTCTTTTCTCCTTTCTTCTGTGACGCAGGCTCAGCAGGTTCCTCAGCGAGGCTCCAGAGGAAGCTCCAAGCCCAGGTGATCCTTCAGAATGCTCTGGTCTCCCCATGGGGAGAGGGCAGCTGCCCTCTTCATTCCCACACCTGTCAGTCACTGGAGGCAGGCTGCCCCTGAGAAAGCAGAGCAGCCTGAGGCAAATTCTGGAAGAGAGCCCATCTGTGGCCTGTGTGATGGCAGCCCCCCACCAACCACCCCCCCTCCTAGCCCCGGGCAGCAGAGGCCTTGGTTTGTGGTGGGGGAGGGTACGAACCAGAGCAGCCACTTCCCCTCTTGGCTTTGCTCTCTATCTCTGTGTGACAGTAAGCTCTGGAACAACCAGGAGGGAGGCTCTCTGGGTCTCCCTTGCACCTGCAAAGCCTTCCATGGCCCCTGGCCCATACGAAGCTCTCCATAAATATTTGCCAGTAAATTAATGAACTGCATATCATGAGGTCTTGATTTTCCATTGGACTAAATGTTCTACTCGTAGTCTTTGAGTGTTACCTTTTCTTCCCAATGGAAAACTTATTTCCTGGGGACTATCAGTCACCATCTAGGTTGTCTAGAGCAATAGTTCTCATCAGTGAATGGGTAGCATGACTTAGTTACCAGAGAAACTTTTTCAAGGTATCACTACTTGGCCCCCAAGGAGACCCTATTTGCTCAGGATTTTGATTGAGTTAAATCTAGAGTGGTGTCCAGCTTGGGAGTATTTTGGAGACACTGCCAAAGATTGAGTCTGCTTCCCTCACTACCTGCCCTTTCCCTCCCCCGAAAAGAAGTAGCTTCAAGTTTGGTGGGGATTTCCTAAAATGGCCTTCAGGAATCAGGGAACTTTTTTTTTTCCCCTTCACTCTTGGCCCCATCAGACATAGTTCTAAAAAGCCAAACATGAAGTTACATCACAGCCAAGCTGAAGAACATTCTACTGAGACAGCAACCACCAACCTTTTCCAAGGACAGGAAATCTTCCAAAAAAAAAAAAAAAATTCCTTCTTACAATTACAAGAATCCAATTTGAACTGAAAGCCTCATCCCTGGGTCTTCACTGACTATCTGGAAATGGAAAGATTTCCAGTACCTGTGAATACCATGTTGGCCGCTCCGCCAACCCAGACCCCTAGAGCCATGGCTGGGTTCAAAGCCTCATTCACCTCTATCTATGATTCCTTTGAAGAGAAAGCCAAACCCAAGCCTGCCCTGTGGCAACATGGGAAACAGGTGACTTTGTCTTGGCCTCTTTTCCGAGTCCTGTCCATCAGTTTGTCTTACAGCCTTGCCTCTCTTACTCAGGAGGGAAGCCAGTGCCAATCTAGAGAACTTCTCCTGCCTGAAGAGATCTGCATTATAAAAGAATGTGCAATGGGAGGATGCTGGTGATCATGACCTTCTTCTTCTTCTTCTTCTTCTTTTTTTTAAATAAAGATTTTGTTTATTTGACAGAGAGAGAGATCATAAGTAGGCAGAGAGGCAGGTAGAGATGGGGGGAAGCAGGCTCCCCGCCAAGCAGAGAGCCCAATGCAGGACTCCATCCCAGGACCCTGAGATCATGACCGGAGCCGAAGGCAGAAGCTTTAACCCACTGAGCCACCCAGGCGCCCTGATCATGACCTTCTATGTAATCTCACGATAACCTGCTTCTGTGTCTGCCTGCCCCAGCCATCTGTATGGAGCTTCTTCGCTGGTGGGGGTGTGGAAGAGGCTGGGAAGACTGTGTCTTCATCCTCTTCGCATTTTCTGTGCTGATGGAGACAGGAATGTCTACGAATGAATGAACGTGTGCCTGAACGAATGAATGCCTGTGCGGGAGTGGGGTGGGGGGAATGAAAGCAGTGGGTTGACATTGACAAATTCCCAGATGTATCCCGGTCACCGGGCACTCATTTGTTGTTCCGTCTCAAACTCAAAATAGCTAAATGAAGAGCCTGTGAAACAGAGGTCCATTTTTTCAAGAAGCTTCTAAGCAGAATCTTGTAGCTGCGGTGCAGATACCTTGTCAGGGGGCACTGTTCCCAGTAATTTTTAAAACACAATGACTGAAATTTGAAAAGCGTTTGAGATAGAACATAGTCCTATCTTTTTTTTTAATTTAATTTTATTTATTTTCAGCATAACAGTATTCATTATTTTTGCACCACACCCAGTACTCCATGCAATCCATGCCCTCTCCAATACCCACCACCTGGTACCCCGACCTCCCAACCCCCGCCCCTTCAAAACCCTCAGATTGTTTTTCAGAGTCCGTAGTCTCTCATGGTTCACCTCCCCTTCCAATTTCCCCCAACTTCCTTCTCCTCTCTATCTCCCCATGTCCTCCATGATATTTGTTATGCTCCACAAATAAGTGAAACCATATGATAATTGACTCTCTCTGCTTGACTTATTTCACTCAGCATAATCTCTTCAAGTCCCGTCCATGTTGCTACAAAAGTTGGGTATTCATCCTTTTTGATGGAGGCATAATACTCCATAGTGTATACGGACCACATCTTCCTTATCCATTCATCCGTTGAAGGGCATCTTGGTTCCTTCCACAGTTTGGCGAACGTGGCCATTGCTGCTATAAACATTGGGGTAAAGATAACTTGGGTAAAATCAGAATTAGGCTTATAACACAAATCTATCCTGGACCACCTCTAGCTTTGCCTTTGAACTGCCGACCCGTGTAGCACCTTGGCACTGCCCTGTGCATGTCCCAGAGGTCCCGACACACATGCACACACTCCCTGTCCACGCAGCCCCGGTGCAGTGGTACACTAAGGGAGTACAGAACTGGGGAGCTATTCATGGGCGGGGGGATAAACACTTGGAATGTCTGGTCTGTTTGTTATGCTTCCTTGATACTAACATTTATTATCATTTTTTGATTAAAGACTTACATATGATTATTATCCTAGGAAAATTATAGGAAAGCAGAAAAGAAGCAAAGAAGAACTCAGTATCATCACATCACCCAAAGACGATCACAAGTATTATTTTAGATAGGTCACATTCCCTTTTAAGGTTTTATGTATATATATATTCAAGCAAAATTGGGACCATACAGTCCAAACTCCTTCACAACTTGCCTTTTCCCCGTAGTTATCACGAACATTTGTCATGCCTTCTCATTTTCTTCTGCCACGTTGCTCCCAATAGTTGTACGATAGTTCTTTCCTTAAATCACTTTCCTTCTGGCCTTCATTGTAGGACATTTCTTTAAACATTTTCCTGATGTTGAATTTTCAGGCTGCGGCGGACACCCATGAAGAAATCTGAATGTTTCCTGGAATTAGAATTCCTAGATCAAGAGCTCTATGCATGCGTAAGGCTTTTAAAATACACTGCCAAGTTTCCCTCCACTATTTGCCACTTCCACTTCCACTCCTGCCACTAGTCGTCCTAGAATGTATTCTCTAACACACTTAAAGGTCACTTTCATTGGTACTTTTGCAATTGTGCTACTTGCGTTCAAAGGCTGGGTTTCCAGGGTATGTACTCTGTGAAGTGACCCCGCCTACTGGCTGAGTCTTCTGCAGTAAAACGTATCCCACATCTCCAAATTAAGTTTTTCTTTTTGTTTGTTTGTTTGTTTGTTTAGATTGGTGTACACTTTATTTTAATTTTTAAAATTTGAGTACGGTTGGTATAATGTTACATTAGTTTCAGGTGAACAACATAGATTTCAGTATCTCTGTAAGTTTTTTTTTTTTAATTTATTTTCAGCGTAACAGTATTCATTATTTTTTGCACCACACCCAGTGCTCCATGCAATCCATGCCCTCTCCAATACCCACCACCTGGTACCCCGACCTCCCACCCCCCTCCCCTTCAAACCCCTCAGATGGTTTTTCAGAGTCCATAGTCTCTCATGGTTCACCTCTCCTTCCAATTTCCAAATTAAGTTTTAACAAAACAGTAGGATGGTAAAGGAATTCTTGACTTTTTGTTTAATACACAGAGAAGTGGATTAATCATTTCTAATCATAAATATTTTGAGAGAAACTCATTATTGTGCTTATGTCTTTTTCATCTGGATGGCCAGGAACAGCATATTCAAATTCATAATTGTTTCCACTTTCCCACTGTCGAGTACCCAAGCACGAGGGGAGTATGATTTGGTCTCCAGCTTGGTGGGGAAACATTTGCAATACAACCCAGATAGTTTCATCCTGTTTGTATGGTTGAATGAGAACCTTGCGAATTCCCATGAGGAGGCAACGTCTCGTATAAGATGTTTTTCATTTTAGCCTGGAGTAAGAGCTGCATGGAAACTACTGGACAGTATTCTTCTCTCTTAGTAACAGTAGATTCCCAAGATGCAACAGGTTTTCAGATTTATTATTCCCCTATAATGAAGAAACTCAAGGGTACTTAAACCTGGGGGGAGATTTTTATCGGGTAGCTTTCTTTCAAGGTTACAGCTTTGCTGCTAATAAGCTAATAAGCACCTGCTTATTAGTGGCAGCTTTTTGTGAAACTGTGGTTATCAAAAAAGGATGATATATAGTGAAAAGCAGCTGCTCCAAGTCACAAACTATTCATAAATAGCTTTACCCCCCCAGAGTGAGGCCCTCTCTTCTCGAGTCATAACAGTCAGCAGAAAATTAGAACCCCATAGGATGATAAATACTTTAAAAAATATTTCTCCCTAGTGTTTCAAATGTTGTCTTGTAATGTGGTGTACTCTCACTGAACTGGAAGTTGTCTGTAGTAAAAGAATATTGGGGGAAAATGTTTAGATTCTCGTCGAATTCTAGAACTTAGAAGGAGTGTTCTGTTTTCACTGTTAAAGGTTAATAGCCGAGTATATGTCATAAGCTTCAGTAAAATGAGAGCTTTTGGTTCCATGCCCCCAGTAAACACTTAAAATTTTTAACACATAAAATCCAGAGACAGAAAAATTTTAACATGTAAAATCCAAATGACCATTGAGGCCCCCAGGTGGCTCAGTTGGTAGGCGTCAAACTCTTGATTTCAGCCCAGGTTGTGATCTCAGGGTCTTGAGATGGAGCTTGGTGGTGGGCTCCACACTGCGTGTGGAGTCTGCTTGGGATTCTCTCTCTCTCTCTCCCTTTCTAAAAAATATAATGAAATAATAAAATAAAATAAAAATAAATAAAATAAAATGTCAAATGAATTTCCTTGCAATAAGCATATGATTGGTTCTTAAAAACATTATAAATATTTCATTTAAAAAATCATTCAAAAGGAAAGATTACTTTTTTCAGCTGCCTTTTGACTTAAAACCATCTTTTCTATGCACGCAGGCAGCAAATATAATGGTTCCTGGTAATTATGCTGATGTCTATTATGGTTATTAATCATCTGTTTATGCATTGATCATTCTCTTACAGGCTCTCTGAACTTGCAGCTTTCTTTCTTTTTAAAGGAAATCGAGGCATCATGGAAATAATTTTAGAACTTTCCCAAGGCCTGTTGAGATCGAAGTGAACTCTAATTGAACCACACTAGGAAAGTCACTGTCAGCTGTAGACTGTGATTTTCTACTTGAATCAATTTATTTCCGCTAGAGGTTAATTGAATGTCTGTCTTTCCTGTAGGTGATTCTTTTAAAACTATTAGTAATCATCAATATCTACAGAAGAAGATCTCAGTTGAAAATGGCTTGACTGAGTCTAGAAAATGAGACTTTGTTCTCACCCCAGCTGACTGATGTCTCAAAAGTCCTTGAAACTTTATTCTTTCAAGTGTATGTGCAAAACAAAGAATGTGAGCTTGTTTTCCACAGCCTGAGTCTTCCCTGAAACAGATGGAGCTTGTGCTTATCTGGATGGGGAGAATCCTGAGGACTCCCACCTTGACATTGCAATGAAAACTTTCCTTCAAATCTCTAAATTTTCTCATCTGGCACAATAAATTAGAAAAGCCTGTGGTTCCCTTTGGTAGGCCTATAGAGTGCCCCCATGTTAGATTAATATCCAGAAATCATCTCTTCTCTGGTGTAGCAGAAGGCAGATGATGAGTCCCAGATGTTTCTGCAAGACTGTCATTCCCAGACATAATAGATTACATCAGGGAAACCAACAATAAAGAGTTGTGTTCATTCCTTCCTTCTTTCCTCTTTTCTTTCTTTTCTACTTTCCTTTCTTTCTTTCCTTCCTTCTTTTCTTTCTTCCCTCCCTTCCTCCCTCCTTCCTTTCTCTCTCTCTCTTCCTTCCTTCCTTCCATCCATCCTTCCTTCCTTTCTTTTTCCACCTTCCTTCCTCTTGTCTCCTCCCCCCTCCCTCCCTTTGTCCCCCTCCCCCTCCCCGCTCCTTCTCCTCCTCCTTCTTCTTCTCTCTCTCTCTCTCTCTTTCTCTCTCTCTCTTGGCTTGAACATTGAATAGTAACCTCACTTTGTGGAATAACCTGCCCCATATTCCAGGCACTGAAGGCTATAAGACGCTGGTTGGCCGGGGGTATTTTAGATATGGCAAACTTGGTCATCACGCAGGAACATGGAGTGGACTATGGGATGAATAGCACCTCAGGGCAGTGGTCCACAGGCCATCTGTAGCCCTGGCTGAGCCTCCTGCAATCCTTGGTTGGAGGGAAGAGCTGTGGTTGATTCCTTCTTACCTGCTTTATCCCTTGCTGCCTTAAAATCATAGGGAGAGCTAACAGACCTCCTTAGAAAATTCCAGAAAGTCTTCAGCTGCCTTAGGGAGAGTGAACTCAATAATACTTGAACCTCCCTGATTTCTCCAGTACTATGCTAAGCACTTTTCATACAGATGATGACCTTAACGATAGATATATCTCCTAATTTCATAGATGAGGGTCTAAGATTTCATGAAAGCCCATGGTCCTTTACTCATGGTACAAAGCTAATGTGACTGGGACCAGGCTACGAATCCAAACCTGCCTGACTCTAAAGCTCATGTTCAGTGGCCTGTTGGTAGTAAGTACGATCAGCACAGCTTGTGTCAGGCTGTCAGCATGAGGCCACCAGTCCTAACCCCTCCCAGGGCGTACTTAGTCTGTCCTGGGAGCCATGGTGATGGCTCAGCACATACTACCTGTGCACCTGTAGCCTGGGATTTCACAAGCTTCCTGGCCATGTTGGCAGAAGAACACGGTCAGGGACAGAGGGGAGCCACAGGACCCTCCTGTGGCGACAGAGTCTAGAAAGTTCTCTTCTATCTCACTGCAAGGCTGTCTCTTTTATTGCTCTTAAGGTTCATGCAGCTGGGACGTGCTGCAATTTCTCTTCAGGGAAGGCATTTTTCAAACCAGAGAACAGAAGAAAGAAAATGGATGCTACAGCACTTCCTGGGTTGCCCTCACTTCCATAGACTTGCCTCATAATACCTCATAAATCTGTGCGGGCCACTTTCCTATTCTATGGTTTCCCATCTAACCGCAGGAGTAGATGGTGACTGGAGACTTATTCACACTCTTATCTGGAGGAACTGGGCTCTGAGGGGAGAGAGGGGCGTGTGCCAGGATTCTCCTCATCCCTCTCAGCTAGCCTACCGGTGCTCACAACTTAGTCAATCGTAGGCAGTAGGGCAGAGGGTGAATTGAGACGTTCCACTCGCTCTCTTGCTGAGGAGAGTAAGCAGCTTTCCAGAGCCTGGAAAGATTGAGCCTGGTCCGAGCTCCAGCCCGACCACCTACGCTCCCTTACCGCGCATGCGTGCAGAGAACAGATGCAGAGCTCCTGCCTGGGCTCAGTACTGGTAGATAAGCAACTTACATGGTGTACCACTTTCAACTGTTTTGATCACTCTATAGGGATAGCACAAAGCGGCTGGCAACCTCTCCTTTCCAAGAGAAGGAAATCTGTACTTGGAGGTCAGCTGTACTGTCCAAAATCATACGGCTAAGTAACAGCAGAGTTGTGAAGCAAAGGACAGCTAGTCTTTCCCCAAAGCCTGGATCTCTCAATGACACCACCCTGCCTCATGGACTTTTAGATCAACGGAAAGCTGCTCCCTTTGCATTCTATTTATATGACTGAGTCAGTTATAAAGCTCATGACTCCACTGTCTTTCAGATATGGCCTGCCAAAGCAGCTTCACCAAGGGTCGTAAGGGAACACGTTCAAGGACTAACCACAATGCTTCTTATAGAAGACAGACTTCAGAGCAAAATAAACTACGCAAACCATGCCGAATGCCTATGAAGCCAGGCCCTAAGAAAGTTTCTTTTTAAAATAATATTTATCTTTGCTGCCTCTGTTTATAAAAATAATAATCACTGAAAAAAAATTTAGGAAAATGTAGGAAAATAGAAACCACCCATACTGTTAACATTATGACATACAGTTTTAATTTTAGAACTGTATATATATAATGTATCTAGACACATACACTATATATAATCCTATATAATTAAATTAGACTAATATACATGCAGTTGTAGGATTTTTTTTAACCTTGGCATTGTCTCTGACCATATGGCCAACTGTCAGCCGCTCCATGGATCTGTGCAGGACCTGACTCCAGGCCAGCTCCTCTTACAGGCAGAGTGCTACCCACTGGGAGGATCTCCTTTCCCCACTGTTCAAGGCTACCCTTACGTGGGACCATAATCAAAACAGTCCACATTGGGCTGGCGTTGGCATGTGGCACAGAGCCATCGAATCTGGCTTGAACTGACTCCTCTGTAGTCAGCTGGTTATTGGGAATCTGTCACGAGGCCATGGTGAGGCCAATGGTGAGGCCACCAGTGTGGCCAGGGTTTGGTACACATCACGAGCACATGAGTGACTTGCTCTTGTGCCTTCTTTGTGCCTTGGGAACTGGTAGGGTTGGGCCTGTATAGATCAATATATCATCTTTCCGCAATGGTTGACCACTTCTTGGAATTTCCAATTTTATGGCCGAGCGGATCAAATAACAACCAGTTTGTGAATGGCTAGTACTGGATATCTGGTCACCTTGTGTCCCACGCATGGTCCGCTGTCTCCTCCAGGGCCCGATGCTAAGCCAGGAGCTGCTACTCTCAAAAACAGAAGAATTATTTGCTGGAGGCGTAGCTTTGCTCATAACTCTTAAAGTCCTTCACTGAAGCCTGCAGCAGGCCACCAGCAACTCCTGATCTGCCCAGGCCTTCAAGCACCGTGACGTTTCTGGAGCCATGAGGGTCTAGCAACAACACTCATTGCTCTGCACCCTGATCAGCATAAAGGCTTTTCCTGGATCTGACCTCACTTAAGGTTAACAACTCACAGCATCAGCACTGTGTTCTTTTTATTACCTTTACGTTTCAATGTTTCTATGCTTCTCAGCTGACTTTCCACCAATTATCAAAGTCAACATTAAACATAATCCTAATTTCCCTGATATAAAACGCGCAAATTCCCCCATACTTCCCCTTCTACCATCTCCCTCCCCAGTTTTTCAGACTTTGTTAATAAGAATCCAGCGTGTGTTTTCTCACATCTTCTTCACTACGAAAAATCTAAATTCATTTACATTTACTTATTTTCAATCATTTTTTGAGATTGAACTCCGTTCATTGGTTTGAGCGACAGGTGGTTGGTTCTTTTATTCAATCAATCACACGTGCCAGAACTGGAACGATAATCATTTTTCAGACTATTGCAATGCATCTTCAGATAAGTTTTTAAGAAGAACACAGAGAGGATATGGTTTCTGAGTTCTTGAAGGTACAAGATAGTTTTCCTGAGGTCTTTACAAAGGAAAAATAACTTTTTGACTGAGGATAAAAATCTCAAGTCACAAGGACAGTACTCCAAACTTGTATTATTACTTCATTTCTTCTGTTATCCAATGTAACCCTCCCAAATCTAAATCCAGTTTGCTAGTCCAGCTTGATTTTTGTTCTCTTTTGAAGGGCCCTCTCTTTTATAACTAAAGGTGCTTAGAATTGTTTTATTTGTTGAACAACATTTACAAATATATATATATATATCTATAATAGAAATGGTTTTGATTTTTCACTCAGGTTTAAAAAAAAGTGTTTAGGAATGGAGGGAAGGTTTTTCTATATATATATATATAAATATATATATAGATATATAGATAGATCGATTTTTTTAATATTTCAGAATTACAAAAAAAGTTGCGAGAATAAGATTAGTACAAAAACACCCAAATACCTTTAACACAGACTCACACCTCATTGATACTCGGTCCCATTTGTCTTCATTCTCGCTTTCAGCAGGACACTCACACGCATGCGTGGACACACACACACACACACACACACACACACAGAGCATGCATATACAACGTGTATGCACATGCGCACAAGCTTGCGCGCGTACCACACCTCTGCAGACTTGCGCACGCATGCGCACACACAACTCGCTTCTGAACTGCTTGAGGGTAGCTTGTGTCCCTTTTACCCCTAAATACATCAGTGAATTTCTCAGGACTAGGGAGAATCTATTTGCAACTTCAGTAAATTGAGCACTGAAAACACATTTTTATATTTTCTAACCATCCATATTCTAATTTCATCAGTTGATCTAATAATGCCCTTTTTATCATGTGTTTCTCCCTTTGCTGTGTTTTCCTTTGTTGATTTTTTGTTGTTGTTCCTGCATGGGTGGAGGGGGTACTTAGAACCAACTGACTCCCATTTTCCTCAAACCTAGATTTCTCCACAGGCACGTGTGCCTTTTTATTAATGATGCCTAAAATATAATGTGCTCTTTCCAATTTTATGCCCAGATTAATTTTTTACTCCAGAAATTTTTGATTATGCCTTTGATAATTGATTCTGGTTCAGCTTTTTAAAAAAAATTCTTTTTTTTAAAAAAGATTTTATTTATTTATTTGACAGACAGAGATCACAAATAGGCAGAGAGGCAGGCAGAGAGAGAGGGGGAAGCAGGCTCCCTGCTGAGTAGAGAGCCCAATGTGGGGTTCGATCTCAGGACCCTGAGATCATAACCTGAGCCTAAGGCAGAGACTTTAACCCACTGAGCCACCCAGGTGCCCCTTAAAAAATATTCTAACAAAGAATTGGGATCTTTCTTCTTTTTCCTTCCTATCCATCATCTCTTTTATATATCCCTCTTTCTTCTTTTTCTCTGTGGCCTGGGAGAATGTCTGATGTTTGTCCTCGATATCACTACTTCAGTTTTCCACACATGATACCAGTTTGTATTAATTAGATAGAACGCAAATCTCAGTAGTGGAGCATAATAGACGTTTATTTTTTTTTAATCGAACTTGTTATGACGTCTCCATATGGTACGTCATTAGTTTGATGTAGTGTTTTAAGATTTATTGTTTACTAACATAGTAAAAAAATTTTTTTAAATTTCAACTTGTTTAAGCAAAATAGAAATGGTTTTGATTTTTCACTCAGGTTTAAAAAAAAAAGTGTTTAGGAATGGAGGGAAGGTTTTTCTCAAGTAGTGATTTAGGGATTTAGGCCTCCCTAAACTCATTTTATAGCCACACTACTGCTAGGATCTCAAGAGGTCTCTGCTAGATCCTTAGCATCTGGTTGACAAGTAAAGAAAGAGCATGGAGGATGTTTCTATGGGCCTGACCTGGAAGTGGTGTGTATCTCTTCACTCCATGTTTTACTGGCCAGAACTCAGTCATGGCGCCATGGAGATGTTGTTGTGTGCTAAGGAAGAAATTGAAACAAGTAGGCCAAGATAGAGCCATGTCAGCAAAACTTCTCTCTTTACTGACTCCAATTCAGATTTTAATTCTACAATTGTAACTCTAATTTTGAAATTGTGGCTTTCAATCTATTCATTTCCACTTTATTTTTTGCAGCTTATTGAGTTGTCAAGTCTTCATTTTGTATTTTGATTCTTCCTGTTGATTCTTCTATTATGAATGCCAGGTATTTTTCTGGTTGTAATAAATTTTTTCTCCTGCATCATTAAAATTACTTTCTATCCCTTTTGTTCTATGGTTATTTTCCATAGAAACTCTGTTGGTTATTTTCTGTTTATTCATCCTCGAATAGAGAGTAATCTGTGTAGTTTTGAGTTTTGGATGAGTGGGTTTCTCTTAACTCTACTTAATGTTCTTTCAGTAACTATTGCTGGAGGAGATTTTGATGTATACAACTCCCAACTCAATTTCTGTTGTCTGTTATTTAATCTTCTACTATAACGTTGCTTCACTCATCTGTGGTCAGTCATTAGCCTTCCCTGGCTGTGTGTCTCTTGTAGAATTTCCCAGGAGGATGGATTAGCAGGCTCAGACTTCAGGCTGATCTGGAGTTCACCTGTGCAAGTGTTTTTACTGTTCTGAATATGTAATTATGGGGCGCCTGGAAGGCTTAGTTGTTAAACATCTGCCTTTGGCTCAGATCATGATCCCAGGGCTCTGGGATTGAGCCCCACATTCGGCTCCCTACTCAGTGGGAAGCCTGCTCCTCCCTCACCCACTACCCCTGCTTGTGGTTCCCTCTCTCACTGTGTCTCTCTGTCACTAAATAAATAAAATCTTTTAAAAAATATGTGATTATTGCTCATTATAAAGTCACAGAGTCATTCACACGACACTATAAACCAGCTAACCTAACAGACATATACAGAATGCTCTACCCAACAACAGCAACATAAACATTCTTCTCAAGGGAACATGAAAATATTCAAAGCAATCCCTATCAAAATCACAATGTATCCCCCCATTTTTTTAGAAATGGAAAAGCTGATCCTAAAATTCATATAAAGTAACAAGAGATCCTGAATAGAAAAAAACAATATTGAAAAGGAACAAAGTTAGGGGACTCACACGTTCTCACTTCAAAATTTATTACAAAGCTACAGTAATCAGAAAAGTTGAGTGTTGGCATAAGAATAGACATAAATCAATAGAATAGAATTGAGATTCTAGAAATAAATCCATATATCTATAGTCCATTGATTTTTGGCAAGGGCCCCATATCTACTTAATGGAGGATAGAATAGTCTTCTCAACAAATGACCCTGGGACAAATGTGTATCTTAAAACAAAAGAATGAAACTGGACCCTTCCCCAACACCAGATACAAACATTAATTCAGGGCTTCAGGGTGTCTCAGTTAGTTAAGCGTCTGACTCTTGATTTCAGCTCAGGTCACCATCTCTGGGTGGTGAGATTGAGCCCTGTGTCAGACACCCTGCTGGGCATGGAGCCTGCTTAAGATTGTCTCTCTGTCCTTCTCTCTCTCTCTCCTCACCCCAAAATTAAATAAATGAATAAAGTTACAAAAAAATTAACTCAAAATGGATCAAAGACCTAAACATAAGAGCTAAAACTATAGAACTCTTAGAAGAAAACATAGGGGAAACCTTCATCACATTGGATTTGGTAATGATTTCTTGGATATGACAGCAAAAGAACAAGTAACAAAAGAAAAAAATAGGTAGATTGGACTTCATCAACGTTAAAAACTATTGTGCACCAAAGAACAGTATCAATAATGTGAAAAGATAACCCTCAGAATTGGAAAAAATATTTGTAAATCATGTATATAATAAAGATTAATATGCATAATATATAAAGAACTCCTGTAACTCAACAGTAACAAAAATCCAAACAATGCAGTTCAAATAGGGCAGACAACTGGAACAGACATTTTTCTGAAGAAGATGTACAAATGTACAATAAGGTGCTCAACATCACTTGTCATTAAGAAAACGAAAATCAAAACCACCACGAACTACCATTGACCTGAAACCTTACCGATAATGTTAACAGTAGTTTGGCACGTATTTTTATGTGTTATAGGTATTTATACTGTATTCTTATGAATATCTTATGATAAAGTAAGCTAGCAAAAAGAAAGTGTTATTAAGAAGATCATAAGGAAGAGAAAATACATTTATAACACTGTATTATATTAAAAACAACCCACATATAAGTGGACCCACACAGTCCAAACCCATGTTGTTCAAGGTTCAACTGTAGATTGAAATGATGGTACGTACAACAGTGTGAATATACCAGATGCCGATGTATTCTGGTTAAAATGGTAAATTTTAAGTTATGTGCATTTTACCACAATTTTTATACTCACAAAGTCACATATGAAATTTCTTTTTATATATGGCCTTTTGTTTATCCTAAAGATTCTGGTTATTATTTTGCATTGCTTTCCTTTATTATGTTCTCACGTTTTTCAAATGCTCTCAAACTTTAGGTGTTCTATTGTGCCCTACATTCTCCAAAAACTCCTTTCCTTCACAGCCCTGATTCTTCTGGTCCAAGCTAGGTTAATTTCTCTGCTACACGGAAATTCCCTTAACCAACCTCCCTCTGCACCTTGATTGAACCTCTGTCTCCCCTTGCTTTTTCTTTTTCAGTTATTTGTTTAACTTTAGCATATCTTCAAGTAATGCTAAAAATGTCTGTAATTCAACCTGAAAACTGATTATTTGCCTAAACCCAGATTAAATATGCTTTTCCCTTGTCTGCAGTGTAGTTTCTGATTTTTTATATTTTGTATGTTACTTGACTTTTCTCTCAAGAGATATTAGATTCTTTTTATTATTCATAGTATTCTGAAATTTCATCGTGATGTGCTGGACACAAGTCTTTTTTCATTTATTCATTTATTACAGTGGGCTTATTAAGTGTAGAGACTTGAATTTTTTCAACTCGTAAATTTTCCTATATGATATCCTTGCTAATTTTGACCTCTCCATTTTCTCTAGTCTTTCTTCCCTAAGCCCTCATGTATTAGACATGGGACATTATGTATTATCTCTCTCATAGCATTACCAATCAGTTTTATTTTTTTAGAATTTCTTAATCCTTCTCCCAAAGGCCCTATTGATTTATTTCCTCTTGGGTCTTGTATTTTTAATTTGTAAGAATATTTTTATCTTGTTTTATACCCATTCATTTATCAAAACATCCTGCTTTCATTTTATAGATGTGATATAATTCTCCAATTTCTTTGAGAATGCCAGAGCTTTCATATGTATGTAGTTCTTTCCTATCCCCCACATTATCCCTTCCTTTTGAGATCACGTTTCCTGTTTATCATGAACTGTCTTTCTCAAACTTAATCCATCCCAGGTTGGCCATTCATATTTAAGAGTAAAAATCTAAAAGTAGATCGGGAGCTTTGTAGATTTGGGTAAGATTTTGTTGTAGGACCATCAGGCAAGGAGGTGACTGTTGTCCTTGGAGTCAACCAAAGCCAGAATGTGGAGGCTGCGACTCACATTTCTGAAAAAGGAACCTGATTTGTCAGCATTCCATGTGATAGGGTTGGGACATTGACTGTTTAATTTATTTATCTTTAAAGAATCCACTTGTTGTCATCTTCAAGTTTCATTCCTAGTTTTGCCACACCGGAGTCTCTAATCTTGAAGCCTCTGAGGAGTTCCTCGGGGCAAGCCACCTCCCCCTTTGAGGCAAATCCTCTGAGTGAATACCTCACCCTTCCTCCACTTTGCAGGCTTCCTTCACCACTTGCCCACCGGCTGGCTGCCTCAACAGAGGTTTGTTAAAATCATTTATCTGCAGATAGCCCCTCTCTACTCTCTTTGACATTGTAGGTTAATCTGTTTTTAATCTTTTATTATCTTACATTATAGGGTCTCTCAAGAGAGACAGAAGATTTTTTTTTTTCTATTTGCTATGGACTTAACCTCAATTTTTAAATTTTTCTCAACTGCAAAATGATCATTTTTAAAGACACTTATAATTTTAAAATTCTGTTATAAATCTCTCCCCTACTTGCGAGTTGACCTTCGATCCCGAAAGCACGTGCTTCACCAATCTGCCAGGAGTCTCCTCAGACCTCATGTTGAATGAATGATTTCATTTTTTTTTTCCCTAAAGGGACTGATTTATTTTTACGTGTTACATGATCTCCCTGGAGTTGCTTTGCAGGAACATTAACCATTATTTACTAGGTCTTTCGGCCTCACCTGGATTAGCCCGCATGGAATCACTCATGGGGAAAGTACTGGAAAACAACTCAGTATCTACAGCCAGGAGTGTTTGCCCTTGTGACTCGCAGTTTAGGGCTTCTATTCAGAATGTCTCTGATTTCCCTCTGTCAGTGGCATCTTAATATTTGTAGCACGTCTCTCTTAATTTTCAGTTCAATGAGACTTTTGTTATCCTGGAGTCTCTGCCGTTTTGGACAAAGACTGCCTATCATTTTGAAGTTTCCTTTGGCATTTTTCCAAAGTGAATTTTTACCATGCCACCGAGTCTATATTTAAAGTCAGATCATTTCACATTTGGTCAAAACCTGTCAGGATATCTCATATAATGCAGGTAGGCAGAACTTTGATTTTTGTTTTTTTGCTTTATTTTTTGGTTATGTTGATCAATACAATTTAAAACCAAAGTAAAGTAATATGGTGTTATCTTTCTCCAACCAATTTTTTCATGGTACAGTAATATAGAGAAGAAAAATAACGAAAACTTAGATAGTTCTTATTATGTGCTTGGCACTGTTCTAGGAAATTTGCATTAATTAATTCCTTTAATCCTCACACAGCCACACGGGATAGCTACTATTACATGGTGCATATGAGGGAAACGAAGCCAGGGTACAGATCTAGCATGTCTGGCTCCAGAAGGATGCATTTGTGGAAAATTATTTTCTCTTAGAAACTGTCCAGAAAATACCTGATCCTGAGGAAGATACATAAACCCTGAAGTTATTTAGGAAGAAGGTGAACAGTTATCTTAACAATCAGAAAATGGAACACTGGTTTGTAAGGATTTATAAAAAATATTAATTTTATTTAAAAAACATAAATTCCTTTATAGCCTACGTTCAATATCACTTGTTGATGTATTGTTGAAGAGAATTTTGCACTTTTCATTCACCGATCTGCTCATTCATTCAACACATGTTTATAGAGCTCCAACTGTGGGGCAGACTTGATGAGCCCAGGTGAGGGGGAGACATTCGTTCGTGAATAAAACATGGAGGCTACTGGAGCGGGGAGTGGGCAGCTGGGGGCAGTAAGCATGATAAGCAAGTGGTGTGTTAGAGGCAGAAAGAGGAAGGCAGAACAGACTGGGGTATGGGGGCTCTGGAATGCTCAGGGAAGGGATGGTGACAGTTTCCCAGTCCTTATCTGGTGGTCAAAACCAGCTCTGTAGTGAAGGTTAGAGCTGAGCTAAGACTGGAAGGGGGTCAGGGAGTCTGCCTTGCTCCATGTAGGGGAAGGCCAAGGGAGAGGGAGGAATTGCCCAGCAAGAGCTCCCCAGCATGAAGAAACAGCAAGGAGGCCCTTGTGACTGGGCGGTGGGGAGCTCGGGCTAAGCAGGAAGCCAGGACACTGTGGGCTGTGGAGCTTGGCTTCTACTCTGATGAAATGGAAGAGCCTTACGGGCTTTGACATGGTCTGACTTACATTTGCTTGGACTGCTCTGGCTGCTGTTTTGAGAATAGGCTGTACAGGGTCAAGGGTAGAGACGGAGAGACGAGTAGGAGACGAAGCCGTGATCAGGCAGGAGTCATCGGTGACTCATACTGACACAGTGGAGGAGGTGACCAATGGGCAGATGTCAATGTATTTTGACGTCAGCGCCACAGGATTTCCTTCTATAGAAAATTCAGGAAAAATTCGGGATCCAGAATTGGACTCCTTGGTTTTTGACTGGAGTAACTGATGTGTCTGCCCTCAGGACGAGGGGACGATGCCTGACGAGCAGGTGTGGGGGGATTGTACCCCCTGAGGCTGAGATGTCACATAGACATTC
The DNA here is from genome assembly GCF_020171115.1 of Neogale vison. Taxonomy (NCBI): domain Eukaryota; kingdom Metazoa; phylum Chordata; class Mammalia; order Carnivora; family Mustelidae; genus Neogale; species Neogale vison. Next base: position 197,824,434 of record NC_058101.1, on the reverse strand, counting down.
CAGTGTCAGACAGACAGCCAGAGTTCACCAGGGGGGGTTTGGAAGAGCACGGTGGGCTAGAAATTCGAATCGCTTCCGTGAATACTTGCCTAAAGTAATTTATCTAATTTACAGTTGCGCATGATTTTTTAAAGAATCGTTGGGAACACCCGAGAATCCTTTAAAGTAAGAACTTTTAACCTCCAAACGGTTTTCAAGTAAATAAAAACGTTTGTGAGTTTTAAATGTAATAATCACAGGGACATACTGTATTTTCCACATCTTAGGGACCAAATCATGCTTCCCCAAAGCTCATACGTTGAGGTCCAACATTCGGGACCTCAGCTCGGGACTGTCTTTGGAGGTAGGGCCTTTAAAGAGGTCACGGAGGTAAAATGAGGATATGTGGATGGACCATATAACCTCATGGGATCCGTATCCTTATAAAAAGAAGAGATCAGGACACAAACACACAGAGAGAAAGTGGTCGTGGAGACCCGGGGCGAAGATGACCAACCCTGCCCACGCCTCCATCTCAGACTCCCAGCAGCTCAGCCATGGAAGCCTCCAGTCTGTGCTACTCTGCGCTGTATTAGCAACTAATACGATAGAGACGCAGTTGAACCCCAATCCATTTCAGTGATATCATTTTCTTGCATTTTACAGGCAGTGATTTTTTTCCTTTAATTTTGCAGGTTTTGTAAGTCGGGAAATATTGGTAGCCCGGGCACGGAGCCCAAGGCTGAGAGGGCCCTGGTGCTGGGGCGCATAGGAAAGGCTTCCACAGAAGATGGGGAGGCTGAGACTTTGCTCCCTGGATGATGGAAATCCGGGTTCTCCGTGGGTATCTATGGCGACATGACCTTTGTGTTTTTGTTTCCAAGTTCTGCCTTTTCTTCCAGGCTGGGTGTTGCCTTTCAGAGAGAGTGCTGGAGGGAAACAATGACTTTTTAGCTCAGTCTTTCAGAATAAGACTTTATTAGCATATTTATCTTACCAAAGGCTAGGGAAGTTATTGTAATTTAATATAATTTATTACCCCCAATCTGTTGTGAGCCCTGTGTGTTAGTGGGCAAGATATTGTTCAAACAGTTGTTAGGAGGTTTGACTTTGTGGCGTTAAGAGCCTGGCAGTCGGGGCCCAGCAAGTTCCTGCCTGTTAATTACTCACAGGGAAAGACATCAAGTCACCTGGTCATGTGCTAAACACCGTCGTTCGACCAGTGTCGTAGAGTAGCGAGCAGGAATCTAGTCAGCCAGGATCTGCGCCCAAAATTGGCCTTGCAAAGATCTAAGGGTCCAGAAAACTGACCCCCAGCTGCTGCTGACATTAGATATTCCCCTAAGGAAGGATAAAATGTTTCCATTTACAATCAGAGATAAGGCTGAGACTAGAACTAACTAGCTAGGGGAGGTAGTCCTCCCCTGTGGGAGTCTCGGCTCCCTGCAGGCAGGACCCCAGGACCGCTGTGTTATCGCTTCCAGAACTTTACCCGGAGCCTGGTACACTGTGTTTGCTGAATACATAATTCTGACTCTTTTCTTAGGAGCAGGTTTTGTTAGGAGGTAGGGGAAAGATCCTGAAATGTAAGACCACCACTCTCCTAATAAAACAAAATCCAGAACCAAGAATCAGAATCCCAATCCGGAAATCAAGGCATGGGCGCAGAAGGAGAATGTCTGTGCTGAGAGGGATAGCTGCGCTCCCTTCCCAAAGGATTCCACCTCAGCCAGGATTCTTTGGTTTCATGGAGCTCTGCCGCTGTCCCTGGCCACATGGGTGTGTTGTGCATGCTTCAAAGTTCTCGCCCCAGCCTGGACACCATTGCCCTCCCCGTGTTGCCTTTAATACAGATACTGTCAGTTGGGACCCTTCAAACACCGTCAAAAAGTAAATCAGGTGGAAAAGAAAGCAACGTTCTATGCTCTGCTTTCAAAGACTGAGCTCAGGACTTTCCAGCTCCCAAGACCTGGCTCAGACTGGGTCACCCTGTCTAGGTTCTTTAGTTCTAGCTCTTGGCTTGTCTTCAGAGGGTATACCCATCCTGCAAGATCTGTGGCCCAGAGAACCTCCGTCTCTCTCTCTCTCTCTGCCTATCTGAGGCTCTCCCTCCAAATTCCAAGTTCAGAGTTAGAAGGTGGGCTCCCTCCTCTGATGACCAACCCCTCATAAATGACTCTCCAGATGTGCCCTCCACCTGCACTTACAGAGTGGCGGGGGCGGGGGGGGAGCAGTACTGGCATCAGCACCAGACCTGCACATCCATACCCACGAGTCGATCCCCACCATCCCCGGGGGTCACACGCAGACCCCAACACATGTGGAGGCAGAGAGGAAGGAAACCTCCTGGAAATGGCTCCAGTAGAGACAACTGGGGGCCACCCAAGAAATGCACTTGGCCCGCTTTACAAAAGTTCTGCCCCAGGCACACTCCGCGTTTATGACATTTGGGCTGGTAATCTGAGGACTGAAACGGAGAGATCGTCTCTTTAAAGTGGTCACAGGAATGTCAGAAACAAGTAGCAACTCCATTTTAATGGTTTATCGCTGGGAAGGAAGAGACTGGTTGCCAGGACTCCAAACTTCCAGTGTCCCTCTGTCCCAAGGCCAGTTGCCCCCTCTGTGAAGAGGAAGAAAAAACCTTTCTGGAGGGCAGGTGGGTCCAGGTTTTTTGTTCCCTTTTTGAGATTTTGCGTGGAAAGCTCTCAAAAACAAGGCTTGCCTCACGCCTGTCTTGCTTCCCTCAGCCCGTTCTTTCTCCTGGGCACTTTCCGAGCTGTCATCGGTTAACAGATGCCACGTGGTTTCTTATTCTAAGGTCCCCCCCCCCACCCACAACCAACCTGGCTTCAGCACCACACCCACCTTCGTAATGAGCCTGAACTTGCCATTGTCCAAACACGAGCTACTGAACTGAAAACGCAACTTCATGATTTAATGCACAGGTTTTTTTGTGGGTTTTTTTTCTCCTCCCCGAAGAAAATTTATCTGATCTCGGCCAGGTTTTAGTTCGTCATTATGTTGCATGCAGTGTTCCTAAATCAATCTTCCCCCTACTCCAGTAGCTTTGGTTTGCGTCAGTCATACCTTGTTCAAAAAGCCTTTTTTTGCCCATATTCTGATTACTAGTATTTCCTATAGACAGTCTCTTGAAACGGATCAGAATTTTCACATAGCCGGGTAAGGTACTGAGGACCCAGTGTCTCCTATAATTTACGAGATAAAAAGTGCTTCTTTGAGTTTTTCTTTCTCTTTTTTTTTCTCTGATAAAAGATGATTTGGGGTACACTCAAGGCTTCTCGAGTTTGAGTATGTCTTAGGACAGATCGTGGTTTCCTCAAGGTCTGGCCCTTTCATTTTTACTACGTCCTGTCTCGGTTTTGGTCCATGTGGGGGAAAAAATGTCAACACGAGTGTCAAGCAAAAATTACGCTTTGACACAAAACTTTGGGGGTGAATTCTTTGTCCTTTACCAAAACTTGGGAAAGAAAGGAGATCCATTATTTAGACTTTTCTCCTTCTTCATAGAAATAACATCTCTTCCTTGGAAATGGCTCGGGACCACAGATACTTCTGAACCCCAGTCGTCTTTTAATCTTTGTGAGTTTTGTTCTAAATAAAGTAAATTTTTTGACATTCCATTCAGCTTCCAAATAGGGAAACCATGTACACAGTGCCTCTGTGGGGCTTTTTTCAGTTTTACACCTTTTTTTTCCCCTCTCCCAAATTATGACTGCGCTCAGTGAGCCTTGACAATAATTTCTAAATTAGCCCTGTCTGAACTTGTGTTTGGTAATCTTGGTTATTGAATTGTTAAGTGTCATGGATTCCTAGCATTTCCCAGCACAGGTGTCGGATTAAAAAAGACAATTTGACATCCTCATTGTGCGGGTCATTTTAGTATTTTCCACGCCAGGAGCAAGGTAATTATAATTAACATTGCTCTCTCGCTGCACAGCTAGCACGGTGACTTTCTAAATGTTCTCCTTCCCCCTGGATACGGACCGTGATGCACATTCTACTTCCTGTTTGCATGGCAGAGGGTTCTACGGTGAGAAAGCCAACCTAGGGAAAGCGCGGAAGCAGCTCTACCCAGAAGCAGGATAGACCAAGCTCATAGACAGTCCCATGTGCTGAAATGTTTATTTTACACGGTTCTTGAAAAGCGAACAGAAACCGTGATCTTAAATGGGATTGGGAGAGATTATGTCACAGAGGAAATCAGATGCACAAAGTGTTTAAAGGAGAACAGTCTGGTGTTCGGAGTCAGATTTTCCGTGAGGTTCATCTTCCCCCAAATCGTTTCCCAAAGCTCATGGCCACTTCTGATATCCATAGGCGTTCGGGAGGGAGTACAAAGAGAAACAGCAATGGAGAAATAGAGATTTCTTGGTACCAATTCTGAAGTTCTTTCCCATTTAACATTTTTCAGTGCTTCCTAAATATTTATCTCTCTCCAGGGATCAAAATGCTTATGCCCCTGTCTCTTCTCCAGTTGGAATTTCACCTACGTATTTAAATAAACCATCAGCAGATCGGTTGGCCGGCAAAGAATTCAGAGATGAGGAGAGAGAATTGTTTAGGAGAGGCTGAATGTGGTTGAGTGAGTGTTGCCTGGACCCCGGGTCCACAGACAGCAGCTCGGGCAGCAACTCTGACTACATCTCAGCTGGTCATCCCCATCTGGCTTGGCTTGGCTTATGCCCCCTCGAGCTTGTTAATACCTGGTCCCTCGGCCTTACCTCTTTTTCTGAGTTCTGGACTTGTGTGTTCAGCCCTTGGCCAAGCCACACTCCTGAAAAGATTCATTGATCTCCTTCCCCAGGTCTGGCTTGGATTCACCGTCTACCTCCAAATCAGGCACCGTCCAGTTGAAGACATGTTCCCTTGTTAAATCACACCCCAGTTCTTGCCCTCTGAGATGGCCCAGATGGATTTTAATTGGGTCAGAGGTGCTCTCTAACCCACTTTATTGAATGAAGTTTACATGGAGTATATATTTGAAACTGGAAAAAAATCAAATGTCTTTTGGAGATCGTCAAAGGAAATTGGCCCAGTGAAGACTGGGAGAATGAAAAACTTTCAAAATTCCCAAGTGGTATTGCTCACTGCCTAGAATCATATAGTTACTATTATTTCATATTTCAGATATTTTCAGTCCATTATCTTTCCTATTGTAAAAAAAAATCAGCGAATGGTTTATTTTAGAAAGAATTTTTTAAAAGATTTATTTATTTATTTATTTGTTTGTTTATCTATTTATTTTTAGAGAGCTAGAGAGCACAAGCCTGAGCAGGGGGCAGCAGTAAGGGAGAAGGAGAGAATCTTAAGCACAACCTTGTTGAGCAAGAGCCCAATGTGACACTTGACCCCATGATCCCGGGATTGTGACTTGAGCCAACATCAAGAATTGGATGCTGGGGTCCCTGGGTGGTTCAGTCCGTTAAGCATCTGCCTTCAGCTCAGGTTGTGATCTCCGGGGTCCTAGGATCGAGACCTGCATTGGGCTCTTTGGTCAGTGAGCCCCTGCTTCTCCCTCTCTCTGTCGCTTCACCTGCTTCTAACCACCCCCCTCCACTGTCAAATAAATACATAAAATTAAAAAAAAAAAAAAGAATTGGATGCCCAACCAACTGAGCCACCCAGGTGTCCTTAGATAAAAATTGAAATTAGATTAGTCCCACGTTTCCTGGTCACCTGCATATCCAGTTGGTTAATGAGATCAGAGCAATCAGTTGCTTACTTCAGAATATCCCAAATTAATTTTTCTCAAAGGAATAAATAAGGATCTGAATATTTTTTTCAACTGTATTGAGGTATAACTGACAAAATTGTAAGAGAAAGTGTGATGATTTATGTATACATTGTGAGAGGACCCTTCCCCATGAGCTAACAAATGCTTCTCTCACCTCCCATATGTACCTGCACATACCTTTGTGTGTGTGTGTGTGTGTGTGTGTGTGTGTGACATCATTCAAATGCTCTCTTAGCAAATTTCAGTTACATAAAGTATAGTGTTATCACTATAGTCACCATATCATACATTACATCTTCAAACCTTACTCACCTAAGGACTGAAAATTTGTACCCTTTTACCAACGTCTCCCTATTTCCCCCACATCCAGCCCCTGGAAACCACTTTTCCTCTCTCTGTTTCTAAGAATTAGTTTATTAGTTAGTTTGTAGTTTGTCTGCCTTCCTTCTATCTTTCCTTTCTCCCTACCCCCGCTTCTTTTCTTTTCTTTTTCTTTTTCTTTTCTTCTTTCTTTCAGATTCCACATATAAGTGATACCATGTGCCACTGTCTTTCTCTGGCTGATTTCACTTAACATAATAGCCTCCAGATTCATCCACTGCTTTGCAAATGACATGATTTCCTTTTTTTAAGGCTGAATAATATTCTGTTGTGTGTGTGTCCATTTTCTCTATCTATTCATCTGTCTACATACAGTTAAGTTTTTTCTGTTTCTTGGATATTGTGAGTAATGCTGCTATGAACATAAGAAGACAGATGTCTCTTCGGGAATGTGTTCCTTTCCTTTGAACAATCCAGAAGTGGAATTGTTGGATCATATGGCAGTTCTGTTTTTAATTTCTTGAGAAACTTCCATAGTGGCTGTGCTAATTTACATTCTTACCAACATGTACAAGGGTTCCCTTTTCCCTATATCCTCATCAGCATTTAAAATTTTTTTTTCTTTTTTATAATAGGTATCCTACCAGGTGTGAGGTGATAACCTCATCCTGGTTTTGATTGGCATTTCACTAAGGTGATGATGGTAACCTCCTCCACGTGTATCTGTTGGCCATTTGGATGTCTTTAGGAAAATGTCCATTTAGGTTCTTTTCCCATTTTTAAAAAATTGGCTGTTTATTTATTTATTTATTTTTGCATTAAGTTATATGGGTTCCTTGTCTATTTTGGAGATTAACCCCTTACCAGATATTTGCAAATATTTTCTCCCATTCCATAGGCTGCCTTTCCATTTTGTCAATGGTTTTCTTTGTTGCGCTAAAGCTTTTTAGTTTGATGTAGTCTCATTGTTTATTTTTGCTTCTGTTGACTCTTTTTCATGTCAAAACAAACAACAACAACAAAAACCATTGCCAACACCAATGTCACAGAGCTTACTCTCTATTTTCCTGCAGGGTCTTATGTTGAAGTGTTTAATTCATTTTGAGTTGATTTTTGTGTATGGTGTGAGATAGGGGTCCAGCTTCATTCTTTTGCACAGAGCTGTCCATTTACTGAACAGACCATCTTTTCCCCATTGTATATTCATGGCTCTTCTGTTGATAATTGATTGACTATATATGCATGGATTTATTTCTGAGCTTTCTATACTGCTCCATTAATTTATGTGTCTGCTTTATGCCAATATCACACTGTTTTGGTTGCCATAGCTTTGTACTACAGTTTGAGATCAGGAAATGCATTGCCTCTACGTTCTTCTGGAAGATTGCTTCGGTAGTTTGGGGTCTTCCGTGGTTCCCTATAGATTTTAGGATTTTAAAAAAACTTCTGTGAAAAATGCCATTAGAAGTTTTATAGGGATTGCATTGAACCTATAAATTGCTTTGAGCAGTATGAACATTTTAACAATATTAAGTTTTCTAATCCATGGACACACCATATATTTCCATTTATTTGTGTCCCCTTTAGTTTCTTTCATCGGTGTCCTCAGTTTTTGGTGTACGCATCTTTCACTTCCTTGGTTACATTTGTTCTTAAGTATGTTATTCTCATTGATGTTGTTGTAAATGGGATTGTTTTCTTAACTTCTCTTTCTGGGAGTTCATTGTTGGTATCTAGGAATGGAACTGATTTTTGTGTATTGATTTTGTGTCCTGCAACTTTACTGAAATCATTTGTCAGTTCTAACAGCTTTTTGATGGAATCCTCAGATTTTTCTATATGTAATAGCACATCATCTGCAAATAGAGACAATTTTACTTCTTCCTTTCTGATTTGGATTATTTCTTTTTCTTGCCTAAATCGCTCTGGCTAATCTAGTAGTTCTGTGGTAAATAAAAGTGGTGAAAGTGGGCACCCTTGTCTTGTTTTTGATCTTACAGGAAAATTTTCAGTATTTCATCATTAAGTATGATGTTAACTATGGGCTTGTTGTATATGGCCTTTATTATGCTGAGGTACCTCTCTGCTCACTTTATTGAATGTCACATAATTTTCCTGTGTCCATTGAAATGGTCCTATGATTTTTACCTTTCATGTTGTTAATGTGGTGTATCACACTAATTGATTTGTAGATGTTGAAACATTGTGCCATCTCTGAAATAAATCCCACTTGATCATAGTCTCTGATCCTTTTAATGTATCATCGAGTTCACTCTGTAAATATTTTGTTGAAAAAATTTTGCATCTGTGTTCATCAGGGTTGTGATCTACACTTTTCTTATAATGTTCTTGTCTGGTTTTTATATTGGGGTAATGCCTCGTAAAACGAATTTAGAAGTATTCCTTCCTCTTTCATATTTTGGAAGAGTTTGAGAAGGATTGGTATTAATTTTTCTATAACTGTTTGGTAGAACTCTCCAGTGAAGCCATCTGGTCCTGGATTTTTGTCTGTTGGGAAGTTTTTGATTACTGATTTAATCTTCTTACTAGTAATTGGCCTGTTATGAGTTTCTGTTTTTTTATGATTCAGTCTTGGTAAGTTGTATGTTTCTAGGAATTATTCCGTTTCTTCTAGGTTGCCCAATTTGTTGGCATATAGCTGTTCATAGAAGTTTCTTATGATCCTTTTTATTCCTGTAGTATGGATCTGAATATTTCAGACTTTCACTGAAGGTCAGTAACTTTAGAAACATTTTAGCCACTCTCCTGCACCACCACCACCGTGGAAAAAAAGAGACATATTCTCAGATAATGATTGTGCTTTAGTTATGTATAAGATGCCTTTGGTGCCTGCCATGTCAGTAGCCCCTTCTGGGAAGTTTAGAGAAGCAGAGTCTAGGCAGAAGCATGGATAAGCAGAAGCAGGAAGATGAGTTGGCTATTCAGCCATGGCCTTGGGACGGCTGGATCCCCAATATCACAGAGCCCTAGGGTCTGGAGCAATGGGCAAATCCCACCAAAAGCCTGGTGATGGCGTCTCTAGAACCACCTGGCTCCTTGGCTTCTCTGCTAGCGTTGACTAAAGCCTTGGCTGTGCTGCTCTTGGTGCTCTGGTCTCTGAAGGCTCACTGTGCCTCCGCCACCCCACATGTCCAAGATGGATGCAGTCTTCTAGCAACATGCAAGAGCTCGTCCACCAGCAAGCCTCGGGGGCTTCAGGGAATTGGGGCCACATAAGGGTAACTGAGCCCCGTCCTGTCACTGAAACTTTTGGTTTCACTTTCTTATCTGTAGGGAGACATGTTGACGGAGGCTCCTCAACGGTAGGGCTCCCTATGGGGCTAAGTACTTAACATGCTTATCTCTTTTCAGTAATTGCAGATGGCCTGCGCAGTGGGGGTTGTTGCTGGTCTTTCACAGATTAGGAAACAGGCACAGAAGACTCAGGGACTTGCCCAAAGTCACTGATGACGGAGTCACAGAGCCAGGTTTTTGCATTCCAGTCTGATTACATCCAAAGTCAGTATTTTCCAACACATCTGTTTGGGGTTTTTGTTTGTTTGTTTGTTTTTTCTAATCACTTATGTTTATTGTGGATGTTGATATCGGAGACTATGAAAGTGACTCCTGGATGGAGAATATCAAACACTCAAATGCAAAACACTGTGTCTTTAATAGGGTGTCATCCTCTGTATGTGAAGACAAGGCTCTTAACTCTGCCGTACAACACACACTTTGAGCTTTTTTTTTTTTTTAATAGCAGTAAGACAATTCTGCTTGTTCATTTATATTCTGAACAGGTTACACTTGTCTTGTGCCTCGTAACTCACATTTTGCACTTGGCATTTAAAGAGTAGCTTCATGAAATTAAGATCAGAGGGGAGTGGCCTAAAGACAGAGTTTGGAAAGACTAGAAAAGGAAAATTTCTCAGACCATGCAGTGGACGTGATGTTTTCTATTCTTAATAGTAAGTCTAATTCGCTTTATGGGTCAGAAAGTGATTTGATAAAGACTGACAGAATCATTTAATTGCCCATAACAGTGATGTGTGTGTGTGTGTGTGTGTGTGTGTGGTGTGTGATGACGTGTTCACCGCTGCAACCCCATCATAACAGGTTCCCTTGGGTGCTTGGTTTCCCAGGAGTTGTGTACCAGGATGGGAGCCACAAGACTAAACCATGTGTGATTTCCAGGGCAGAATGACTTGTTTTAGAGTTGATGGAGATGGAAATTTGCTTTTAACTTGACTCCCCCCCTTTCTAAATGAAAAACAGGAGTTTCTAATCTTATTATAAAGGTAACATATCTTTGTATGAGATAAATTGGAAAATACAGAAAGCCCCAGATTTATACAGAAATAAAAATATTGACTTTAATTTTCAGTCTCTTAATTTTTCATCGTAAGATTACATATGGAATTTCCAGAAATAGAATGCACAGGAGCACCTGGTCGGCTCAGTCATGTGGCTGAACTCAGTTGGCTCAGTTACATGGCTGCCTTCAGCTCAGGATATGATCCCAGAGTCCTGGGATCCCCTATCCTTCTCCCCCTCCTCTCTGCTTGCATGCTCTCTCTCTTTTTCATGTTGTCTTTATCAAATAAATAAATAAAACCTTTAAAGAGAGAGAGAGAGAGAATGCCCCAAACTAAATCTTGCCTGTTCAGCACTTGCCTTCCTTGAGGGAGTCAACTTCTTGTACTTCATTCGTCCCTGCTTGCCAAGTGGGGGAGGGCAGCACAGCTCTGGGTGGACCCCTCTGCTCTCTCCCTCTCTGTCTCCCCAGGCTCTTGTGGTCTCACCTATCACCTCTTGACTCCAAACTCTGGATTTCCAATCCTGACATTCCATGTAATTGATCTTCTACAGAAAATGTAATGTTCATCTCTACTTTTCTCTCTCCTTGTATGACACACAGCCCTTAAATGTCAAGACTTACAACACCTTCCGAACTGGTCTTCCTCACCCTTGTGCCTTCTTGAAATCTGTCTTTCATGCTGGGTTTAGCTTATATTTTCTAAAGCAACACTTGAAACACTGGTCTTTCCCTTGGTCCTCTCTGATGCCTCTAGGGTAGGGCACTAACCCTTCCACCTGGAAGTCAAAAGGCCTTCCAGTCCTGCCCTTATTTACTGGATCAGCTTCTTTTTCCCACTACAGTCCCAGTTTAGCAGAAGCATTAAGTTAGTATGTACTGAAAGTCCTCTATTGTTAGCCATGGCTAACATGGGCCTTCATGGCTAAGGAGATGCAGTTAGAAGCAAGGTTTGTCACTTCTAGGCCTGGCTGTCACAGCCGCCGTGTGACTCCCCGGGCCTCTCCTCACGTTTCATGGCATCTTCAGAGGCCACCTGTTTCCCACATGCAGCTACGAGGAAGTGGTGGCGCCTCCCATCAGCCCAGGGGCCAGGGATCATGTGGAGTAGAGCCCCCTGCTGACCCACGTTGGAGGTGTAACCAGTCCCAGGAACCTCAGGGAGCTCTGTTGGAGGTGTAACCTCCAACGTAGTAAGAAATAAGAAATGAGTTTGGTTTTGCATCAAGTCTTTGAGATTTTAGGCTTACTTTATTACTATAATGTATTACTATTACTATAGTATTACTATACTGTAGTAATACTGTACTACAATATTACTATATTACTATTACTATAGGGTATTACTATTACTATATTACTATAGTGTAGCCTCTGCCGTCCTGGCAAACATCCGTGCAAAGGCATCTTAGGGAACTCACGATTTCTTCAGCAGCCTCGTCCACTTTTGACCAAAGAAGGTGAGGACATTGAGAGATAGTCCACGACTCTGGTTCCAGACGACCAATGCAATGATCCCCAGACTTCGAGATTTCATCAACTAATAACAACTCAAAACAAAAACAGAAAGCTTACGGAAGGGTACTGACCGAAGGAATAGAGTTTGAGAAGCGCAGCGGAAGTCCCCTAAGTAAAACTTGAAGACCTGGAAGGAGGTAGGTTGAGCTTCACTCTGAGATGTTAGCTGGCCCCTGGGAAGCTGCCTTATTTGCAGACTGCTGGCCCTTGGGACCTTTGTGTCCTGTTGAGACCTCTCGATTCTAAGCGGCACAGCAGTTACACCATCTGTGTGTGCAGGCGGGGGTTGAGGGTGTGTGTGGGTGGTGGGGGGAGCGTAGCCAGTGGTGGCTTAGGGGTCTGAACCAAGTCTCACTTTATCATGTGAGTGCCACACTACTCTTGGGACCCAGAAGATATCTGTCTGTAGATGCTCCAACAGAGCTCCCTGAGGTTCCTGGGACTGGCTCTGTTGGGGTCCTTCTTTGTCTAGTATTCCTGTTCCCAGGGCCTGGAAGCTGCCTCAGCCTCCCCTGTTGGGTCCTTCCAGGTTAGGTTAGGTCCTTCCAGGCTCAGCTGTGGGTATCCCTTCTCCTCTAAACATTGCCTAACCCCCCAAGGGAGGACTTGATCCCTCCTACTTGTGTTCTTGGAACACTGGAAATATACCTCGGTAGAGTACTTTGCAGTCGGCTGTAGTCCTCACTGCTGTGTTGCCCGATTGAGTCGCTCTAGGGCAGCGGGGAGGCCCTTATCTCTGTATTCCTATCACCTCCTGAATCCCGCACAGCCTAAATGCGGGACACATATTCATTGAATAAATGAACAAACATGCTGGAAAGCCATATTTAAAAAACGCCATCCTGAGGGCACCTGGGTGGCTTAGTTGGTTGGGCATCATGATCCCAGGATCCTGGGATGGAGCCCCATGCCGGCATCCTTGCTCAGCGGAGAGCCTGCTTCTCCCTTTCCCTATGCCTGCTACTCCGTCAGCTTGTGCTCTGTCTCTGTCTCTCTCTGTCAAATAACTAAATACAATAAAAATAAAAATAAATAAATAATAAATAAATATGCCACCCTGTTATGTTGTCTTAGGTTAGGAGGAAGGTATGTGAAATGTTCAAGAACTTTTTTTTTTTTTTAAATTATCATTACTTTAAAGGGCTGACCTTTTCCGACTTCCGTGGTATCTGACTATAACCCATTGCCATTTTAAAAGTTTAAAATAGAATCTAGCAGCTTTTCGAGCCTCCGAGGCACATTTCAGAAGGTGAATTATAAATACTTCTCACAGGGTTTCGTAAATAGGTGCCAGACTCTGTTTCTGCCATGCTTTCTGTTAGCTCTCGTCATGTCTTAGGCGCTGAAGATTTTCCACGTCTGCCTCTTGACCTGAACCTGAACGTGATGGCTTGCTTTTCTCCCATGGCAGCCCTGGTGCTTAGACGGAGGAACAGAAGGGGGAGCTCTGAGTCAGGTAATAGCGGCCCTTTGTGGGGAGGCGTTGCCTTGCTTTCGACCTCGGTGACAGCTGGGTTAGGACGGAAAAGACTTTGGGAGGCAGCAGCTGTCGTGCTGGGCCCCTCCCCCTGGAGCGAGCACCTGCGTGGGAAAGGACAGCTCCCTCCTGCTGCGGTCTGGCGGCACACCTGTCAGGTGTGAAGTGACCTTCACCGTGGGGTCCGTCCACCGTCACCCAGCATCAGCGGGCCAGGAAACGGCGCTGGGGAGCAGGGAGAGGTGCACCTGCCATCTCTCAGGCGCCCATCCCTCTCCCCTACCCACTTCGCACGCTGCAGTCCTTAGATGTCCTAGCTGGGCTGCGGGCCCCAGAGCGCTGGCCTTCCTCCCCGCTGCCTGGAGAGGCTGCAGGAAAGGGAGGAGAATCCTGGCAACCAGGCACCAGATTAAGTTTGATCCCATTCCATAGCGTTAAGTGTCTGGAGAAACTGGGGAGCCCTGTGGCCTGGCAAACCTCACCTGCTGCAAGGCACATGTCCCCCATCCCCCACCCTTGTCGGGTTTACGGGAGGTGACACCCAGAGGCGGTTTAGTGGGGACAGTCACCCCTGCACCAGCTCTCCCATTCCTCTCCCTCACCCCTGCCCATATTCACACTCGCTGGCGGTTCATGTTTTGCTTGAGAGCACTGGGAATTTTCTTCCTGGCTCTCTTTTCTCGGTTTACAAAGGCACCACCAGCTTCAAGTTCCTGCCCAAGACCCCCCAGTCGCTGAAGGACCAAGTGGAGACTGGGAAGTCGGCCCAGTCCCTTGGCTGATGACATCAGCCAGGTTCTGGTTCTGGGCTCAGACCCTCTTTTGGACTTAACAATGGCAACCTGACTTCTTCCCATGTGAAAATGACTTGTATTCTAGCTGGTCATTTACAGTTTTAGAATCTAAATTAACGTTCAGAATTCTGACAAAGAATAAATAGCAGATAACCCAAAAGCAGAGTATTTACACGTCATGACTCTGGTATCATATTGATTTTCTTTAAAAATTTTGTATTTTGAAATTACTAAATTATTTTATCATCATGAATGATTTTTGATGGAGGTAAAATTCACTTCCCGTGAAATGGACCATTTTAAAGTGAACAACTCAGTGACATGCATTACACAACACACACTGTATTGTGCCAGCCTCACATCTGTCTAATCCCAGAACATTTTCATCACCATGAAAGGAAGCTCAGACCTATCAGCCCTCACTCCCCATTCCTTCGTCCCCTTCGTCCCCTTGGCCCTGACAATCAGTGATCCCTTTATCTGTGGACTTACCCACTTTGGAAATTATGGGTGAATCTCCATGCAGTATGGGACCTTTGTGTCGGACTTCTTTGTTTATTATTTTAAAGTACCATTTTGCGCATTATGTAAAGAAAGAAACATTAAACTTAGTAAGATTATTAATGAATACTGTTACGCTGAAAAAATAAAAAGTTTTTAAAAAAGACTGCAGATGAGAGCCAACAAGAAATATATTGAACTGACAATACAGAAGCACTAAAACAATTTATTTATAAAGAAATAAGTTTTATACAAAAAAAAGATTATTAAGTGTCACTCCTTAGCTTCCTTGTTGAAGGGTATGGTGGTATTTTATTTGTTCTTCCCCCCCCCCCCACCATACTGTACATCCCATCCCCAGGACTTATTAGTCTTAACTGGAAGTTTGTACCCTTTGACCCCCACCACCCATTTTGTCTGCCCCCCCGCTCCCCGTCTCCAGCAACCTAACCAATCTCATCTGTTCTCTGTATCTGTGAGTTTGTTTGTTTGCTTGTGTTTTTATTTTCTTTTTTAAATTCCACGTAGAAACGAGTTCATAGAGTCATTTGTCTTTCTCTGACTTATTTCTCTTAGCTTAATGCCTTCAAGGTCCATTGAGGTACAACAAATAAAAAAAATACGTATTTTATTTATTCTTGATGCATTCTTTCTCCTGGCAAAGTAGTTCCACTACCTTATATATGCTTTATTATTATTATTATTATTATTATTAATATACTTGATTTTAGAACAGTTTTAAACTTACAGGAAAGTGAAGCAGATAATACAGATGGTTAGTGCCGAGAATATAGGAATATGCTATGTCTTTTACACAATTTCCCTTATTATCACTCTCTTATGTTAGTATGCTATCTTAATCACAATCGATGAACCAATATCAATACATTATTATTAACTATCCTTCTTAGTTTATTCAGATTTTCTGAGTTTTTAACCTAACGTCCGCTTTCTGTTTTAGGATCCCACTCAGGATCTCACTTTATATCAAGATGTCTTGTCTCCTTGGGCTCCCCTTCACGGTGGCAGCTTCTGGCTGTCCTTGTGTTTTTGACGACCTTGATAGTTTGGAGGGATTTGGGTCAGGCCTGTAGTAGGATGTCCCACTATTGGAATTTGTTTGATGTTTTTCCCGTGATTAGACTGGATTGTAGGTTTTTCGAGAGGAAGGTCACAAACGAGCCATTTACATTGCATGCAGTTAAGGGCGCATCTCAAGGTAATATAGGACTATGGACCTTGACCTTGGTCATCTGCCTAAAGCAGCGTTGCCGGGTTTCTCTGCTGTAAAGTTGCTCTTTTTGTCTCCTTTCCTGTTTTTTAAGTTTTGAAAAATCTTATTCCCACGAATGAATTGTGCTACCTGTGTAACCAAGTGGATGATCCTGTAGACTCAGCCAGCCTCTCGGGTTTGAACGGCCCGGCTGTCTGTTCAGCAGCACAGTGGTCCAAATACAGGTAAACAGGTTTGTGGGCTCTGTGTGCTGAAAGCCTGTCCCGGCTGCAGGAGCGTCTACAGGGTGTGACCCGCATCCAGGGCAGAAGCAGAGTTCCTGCTGGAATGTCAGACACCTTCCCGTGAGCAGCCAGCAGTTCCCGTCTGCTGGAGAGTTTACTTAAAGCTCCTCCCCATTTCATGAGTCCTGAGCTCATAGCCAGTATGAACAAGAGCGTGAATGCCGGAGCGGATAGCAGAATCAAACCTTCACATACTCACTCAACGAACATTCCCCCAGAGTGGGCACGACATTCTGCCGGGTACTTTATCTGGGTGGATAGTTAAGCTACTTGGGATGAACGAGATCATTCCTCTACAGCGTCGCACAACCCTTAACAGGAGGGAATCCTTTTAATACATGGCACATAAGGAAAGCCTCAAATGTATAGCTTCAAAACCTATGAAAATAGTCTCACTGTTGCTTCCATGAAAATCAAGGAAGAGAGGGACTTACTATGGGCTCTTGACACTTAGATTTAGGACTGTGTTTTGGCCTGGATGTTTTCAGCTGCAGACAAAAGGTAGCAAGGTAGATCCGGACACTAGAGAGATGATGCCCAGGGTCCTCCTAGCTGTACTGGGTGACACTTGCAGAGTCCTCCAGTGAAAAACTCCTAGAATAGAGAACTTGGATATGGCACATGAAAACTTCTGAGAAGAGAGAAAAATAGGCCACACCTCCTTATCCGATGACACTGAGAGGGAAATGAATAAAGTTATTTGGGTAATTGGAGGCTTTCCACAATTCTATGGAAATGAACTTTCTGGGTCAGAAGCCCTGCGCTGGAGGTGTGGCCAGGGAACAAAAGGGGGCGTGGTCCTGCCTCTGGGACTTTCTTGACTCTGTCGGGTGTTCCCACTGAAGGTCCGAGCTTCTGGAAACCCTGTGTCCCTGATGAACCAGGCTGGTCTCTCACGCTACCACCCAGCAACTGGCCCTGGGTCTCTTCATTTTAATAACATGGTTTAGGAATAATCTGGAGTCCTTTCAGTCTGAAATTGGCAACTGGCTTCAGTGCGCGTTTCTGTCCTCGCTCTCCTGGGGCATTCTGACGAGGAAGTGGGTGGCAGGTCCCGGGTCCACTGGGAAAGGTCGTAACATCCCAAGGGTCCGCTGTTTCTCAGAACCTTGGGTGAAACCTTGAAGGCCATTGCTAACCACCATGGATCCAGTAACGTCATTGTTTCTGGTTGGCTGGTCAGACTGACTCTGGAGAAAGCAAAATATTTGCAAGGCCAGGACTTGGACCAGAGAAATGGCGGTTAAAAAAAAAAGATACCAGAAAGTCCCCAGGCCTGTGGCAGAGTTGGCAAATGCCCAAAGAGGAGCTCCTTGGGGGGAACCGTGCTACACAGGGCTCCCTACAGCCTGGCTGAAAAGCTCAGAGAGGGAAGACACATCCTGCGGGGGGTTTGGAGGGGTGGGGGACGGTGGTGTCTTTCCATTTCTAGTGGAGCCTCCATTGGGACTGTCACTGCTCCTGTGACCCTAACAGCTTTGATCTCCAGGACAGGCAAAATGGACCCCTTGGATCTCCTTGAAACTGTAGTATTTATTTATGTTTCTATGCTATCTGCCGACAAGTATTACATGGGTTTCCTCTGCTGTGTTTCCTCAGCTGCACTCCCATAATTTATTCTGCCAGGCCTGGCCTGGCCTTGACATACCAAACCATTAACTTGAAATCAGAAAAGTTCTGTGAGGTCTCTAAATTCTTTCCTCTGATTATCAAGCTGAAAATAAAGTCACTGGGCTGGAGGAGGAAAAATAATTGGCCTAAATGGTCATGGAAAAAAGTCTAAACAGAAGATTTTCTTTCTCTCTTCACTTGCACTGATTTATTTGCACGGTTTTATGAGACTTTAATGAGGAAACCTTATCTATATGCCTGGTCATTATCAACCAAATTCCCATTTCCTGTCAGAAAATTCACAATAAGTAACACAAAAATGGCGGAATTGGGAGACTCTCTGGCCTCTGACCTGCGTAACTGAGGAAAAACGCATTGCCACCTGGAGTATGTGACTGTGAAGCCTGCCTGTGACTTCTCTGACACACAGCTGCTTAAACGAGATTGCCACCTCCAGTGTAGCAAAACTCGGGGCAAGGAGACTTAGAGGCTGAGGATGCCCTGAATGCTGTCCCGTGAGCTAGCTGGGTTGAGCGGGAGCAAGTACGGTCTCCCTATGACATCATATAACCTCTCATCTGGTCCAGTTCCTTCTGCTGGGTAGATGAGGTCACACCCGATGCAGAGGCCTGACAAGGTTATGAACTTCACTTGTTGAAAAGTTGAGGATTTGGTTTATTTGGGTTTGGGGAGTTTTTGTGTGCGTATGTTTTTTTTGTTTGTTTGTTTCTTACAAAGGTGGTGGTGATTGTGTGCTATGAACTGAAGCTCTTGCCTGTTACAGTTTGGGTCAGTCAGTGAAGTCACCTCGACCACTGAATTGAGACTAGGTTTGGGTGACCCCCAGCATCTTGTGATTCAAGCCGGGAGCTCGTCAGGGTGTGGCGGGTGTCTCTCAAACCGCTAAGACAGAAGGGACAGGAAGAGGAGTTCAAACGAGCTCCCCAAAAAGATGGAGGGTGGCAGGAGTGTTAGAATCTTTTTAGGGTTTTCGGGCGCCATGGCACCCAAAGCAGCCAGGAAGGCAGGATACATCTGAATGTTTATTTTCAGTTCTAGTTTAGTTTTCAAGGTGAGAATCTCTTCTCCTTACACTTTTCTCTAGGTGTAAAATTTGTTATGCTCCCAAATAACCTACACATTTATCTCTGCTTCTTCTGTCATTTGAAAAGAATATTGTTAGTGCTTTCATCATATCTTTATTGGCTACTGGGCCAATGATAAAAGAACCGAATAAGAATGTAATGGCTTGCTTTAAATTTAAAAAAAAAAAATACTCTTCCAAAATGTATTTTCAAGTCACTGTAGGTAAGACTGACTGGATAGGCTTGTATCAGGGAGAAGGTCCCCTCCAGGGAGAAAGTGTGATGGCCCCCATTTGCTCATGTCCTGTCTAGAGCTGAGGTACCAGTTCCCTCATCCTGTCTCTGCATTCCTCCCCATTCATCCCTTCCCCATGGAATAGGTAGGAGCTGGGCACCAGGAGATGGAGCTACTCTCTAGCCCTCTATGGTCACAAGTTTTGGATGTTGTTGGGGTTTCTATTATCTTTTCAGTTATTAATTCATTTATGCCTTTTGACTCTTCATATTGTGAGGGTTTTATGTCTGGCTGGTTTTTTTGAATTAAGGAGTGAGCTGGGTAAGTCCTGTCTCCTCTTTTCTCTAAAGGGGCCATTACAATTGGCCACCCCACTATGACAGCAGTGAAGAAGGGACTCTTGGCACACAGGTATTATCCAGAAGGAGCACACTGAGATCAGGGAATCCTATCATTAAAACCCGGATACCATACTGACTGAAAACAGCACTGTCCAATAGAAATACAATGTGAGTCACATGACTCATTTAAAAACTTTCAGTAACCTTCAATCAGGCAAAATGACCTACTGCTTGCAGAATATTTTTCCATGAGCAGATTACATGAAAAGAAATAATACCCTCTTTCTGGCTGCTTCAAGGATACTAGGAAAATATATAAAATAATTTTGGTCCTGGTTGGTTGTGGGGGGAGGACTTCTAGTAACCTCAAAGGAAAAAGAAAAAAGTGAAATTAATTTTAATAATATATTTTACTTAATACAGTATTTCTAAAACATCATTTTAACATGTAATAAATAGCAAAACATTAAATATATTCTTTTCTTTTTGCACTTACTTTATTTTTAAATTTAAATTCAATTAATTTACATATAATGGATTATTGGTTTAAAAAGTAGAGTTCAGTGATTCATCAGTCTTATATAATACCTACTACTCATTACATCATGTGCCCTCCTTAACGCCCATTACCCAGTGATCTTACCCCCTAATCCCTCTTCCCTCCAGCAACCCTGTTTGTTTCCTATGATGAAGAGTCTCTAAGGGTTTGTCCTCCTCTGAACTCATCTTGTTTCATTTTTCCTCCCTTTCCCTATGATCCTGTTTTGTTTCTTAAATTCCACATATGAATGAAATCATATGATCATTGTCATTCTCTGAGTGACTTATTTTGCTTAGCATAATACTCTCTAGTTCCACTCATGTCATTGCAAATGGCAAGATTTCATTTTTTGATGGCTGAGTAATATTCTACTGTATATATGTACCATTTCTTCTTTACCCATTCATCTGTCAGTGGACAGCTGGGCTCTTTCCATAGTTTGGCTATTGTGGATATTGCTGCTATAAACACCGAGGTGCAGATGCCCTTCGGATCAATGTATCTTTGGGCAAATACCTAATAGTGCCATTGCTGGGTGGTAGGGTGACTCTATTTTCAACTTTTTGAGGTGCCTCCATACTGTTTCCCAGAGTGGCTGTACCAGCTTGCATTTCCACCAACAGTGTAGGAGGGTTCCCCTTTCTCTATATCCTCACCAACATCTGTTGTTTTCCTGATGTCTTCTTCTTTGCAGAAATGTCTGTTCATGTCTTTTGACCATTACTTGATAGGATTATTTGTTCTTTAGTGTTGAGTTTGATAAATTATTGCAAATTTTGGTTAATAGCCCTTTATCTGATAAGACATTTACAAATACCTTCTCCATTCAGTCAGTTGTCTTTTGGTTTTGTCAATTGTTTCCTTTGCTTTGCAAAAACTTTTTTTTTTTTAAAGATTTTATTTATTTATTTGACAGAGATCACAAGTAGGCAGAGAGGCAGATGGGGTTGGGGTGGGGAGGAAGAAAGCTTCTGCTTAGCAGAAAGCCCAATGCAGGGCTCAATCCCAGGACCCTGAGATCATGACCTGAGCCAAAGGCAGAGGCTTTAACCCACTGAGCCACCCAGGCACCCCTGTGAAAAAGCTTTTTATCTTGATGAAGTCCCAATGTTTCATTTTTGCTTTTGTTTTCCTTGCCTTTGGAGACATGTCTAGCAAGAAGTTGCTGTGGCCAAGGTCACAGAGGTTGCTCCTGTGTTCTCCTCTAGGATTTTGATGGATTCCTTTCTCACATTTAGGTCTTTCATCCATTTTAAGTCTATTTTTGTGTGTGGTGTAAAAAAATGGTCCAGTTTCATTCTTCTGCATGTTGCTGTCCAATTTTCCCAATACATTTGTTGAAGGGACTGTCTCTTTTTCCATTGGATATTCTTTCCTGCTTTGTCAAAGATTAGTTGACCATAGAGTTGAGGGTCCATTTCTGGGCTCTCTATTCTGTTACATTGATCCACATGTCTGCTTTTCTGTCAGTACCATACTGTCTTGATGACTACTGCTGTCTCATAGAGCTTGAAGTCCAGATTTGTGATGCCACCAACTCTGGGTTTCTTTTTCAGCATCGTGCACAGCTACTTTAAATCTTAGCTTTGACTAGCCACATCTTAAGTGCTCAGTAGCCACATGCGGCTAGTGGATACCCTATGAGACAGTGTGAATATAGAATATTTATCTGCTCCAACTGACCATGTCACCTCAGCCAGCGACCATTTGTTGCTCTGGGTACACAAGTGACTGTATTTAAGAGTAATGTGGAAATGTGGAGTTTGCCCCCCAGAAGATTGTGCTTCCTCTGTGCTCTCCACTCTCCACTCTGAAGCAAAACTTAGAATCTGGAGAGGCCCAGCCCATCTCTGCCTTCAGAGGTGTCAGTTCACTACAGACCTTTGGACTGTAAAATTTAGACCAGTGACTCTCAAAGTTTGGGACTCATATTTGGCTTATGGAAGTGCAGGTTCCTAGGAAAGCTCTAGATCACCCGATGATCATTTCCAGGGGTAAGGTCTGGAGTACAGCTTTTCTCAATATCACCAGGTGATTCTCATACACCCTGAAGTCTGAGAACAGGAGCACAGCGGCTCCAATAATGTACGCAGAGTTGTCCAGGAACATCCGGGTTTCCCCATTCAGGCGGTGGAGTCACACGCATGCCAGGCCTGCAGAGCATGCGCAGAGGCTGTTCATCAGTCTCTGCACTTGAGCCGTGAGCTCATCCTTGATGACACCGTTGGAGAACACAATTCAGACAACCAGTATGGCCTGGAAAACACTGACAATAGGCCTGGGAACGAAGTAACAGTTACTATCCAACTGGAGAGAGAGTGCAGTGTGGTTGTAGCTATGTGCTTTGACACTGTAGGCATGGAATAATGGTTTTCAAATGGGGGAAGGTCAATGGGGGGCATACTCTCTCCCCCCAAATCAACTATTATCATCCATGTTACTGGCGGTGGGGATATTCAGATTGCTATTCTGAGACTACCGTGTAAGTAATGGAGCTTAAAGCACATGAGTCAATATGTTATTCTTTGTTGAGTTCAGTCCTTTCTTAGTTTTAATGACTTGATTTATGTTGTTCTTTCATATCTTCTGTTGTTTTCTTCATGTGTTTTAGTTCATCTGGAAGTGGTAAGTGATGGTTTTGATTCATCTTGTAATCGGGCCTTTCTAGCACATTTCCATGGACTGTTGGCGCAGTTCTTCTGCTCCTGTCATTTCAAAATAGTATCTTAACATGGGATGACTTTAGACTTGGTACGACTTTAATACTTCTCACAGTTTTATATGAAATTGTTTTATCTACACATTAGGAGATGTGGTTCAGGATAGTTTTTTAAATTTTGTACAGTATCTTTTTCTGTTAGTTTCATGTAATACTCAAAAATAGGGAGTCTTGTTTTCTTAGAATGGCTCCTTTTTTTTTCTTGCTATGCTTATCTGGACCTTCTCTTTCCCTCATTTCTATTGTCCCTATCTTGCTGGATTCTGATTGAACTCCCAGCAGATTCTCCTCAGGTTTGGGTCTTGTCCTAGAAGTGAGCCCTGGCTCATCAGTTTCAAGGGTTCCTAGTGGATAGACTTCACTCACTCCCTCCATCAGATTGACCAAACTCCATCAGTTTCAGCTGTTGACTTCAAAATGACATTTCCTGCTCTTCAGTGAATACACATTGACTATTTTGACCTTGTTCCTAGGTCCATCAGATGCTTCTGTGTTTTTTTTTCTCCTTCCCTCACAAACACTGTCATGACGCAGGCTTTAGAGGCATTGGTCATTTGTCCACATTCACTTGAGTCTTGGGGTTCTTGAAGATAATTTGTAACTACATTGTGTTGCAAATGTTGACCATGGGTTGCTGATTTTGCTCTCCCGTTGTCCTGCCTTGTTAATGTGGGGATTCATGAAGATGTTAAAAAAAAAAAAAAAAACTGTCATCCATCCTCATCATCTTTCCAAAATCCTTTCCAAATTTAAGCAAAATTTTAAATGTGCGCAGAACTGCATCTCCACCTGTATCATCTCAGTGCCCACCCATCAGCCACCATTTTTTTTCCCCACATCTTTTAAGTTCCACCTTTTTGAGCTACTTACCTGTGCTTTCAGTGAAGGTACCAATTATTGCTTTTGTTGCTGCTCTGATTATAAAGTTGTACAGGTTTTGAGAAGTTGTTTTCAACATTTTTCCCCATGAGCTCTGTGACATTTAGTACACAGTTTTGCAGGATGTGAAGTGTTTTGAATATCATGTTGTCACAGAGTTTGGGGTTCATGTTCATGAATGGCATGTGGGAAAGAGCACTGGGAAATAATGAAGGATCAATATTGTGAAAGTGAATGAAGGATACCTCATTTGAAATGGGGTCATGGGGCCAAAGAGGGTGATTTCATGGACTACCACCCTTTGCAAGCCTTTGCCCAGCCAGCAGGAAGATGTCTGTACTTTACTACCCCAGCAAGTGCAAGAAAGATTTTCTCTTTGCCCAGCAACAACCCAGTCAATGAGAGACTGTCATACCTCGGCTAATGAGAGGCCACTCCAAACTTCCAGTTTACTTCAGTGAACTTTTTGCTCATAACGACCCCTCCCAACTCCCCTCTCTCCCTTATTATAAAAGCGTGGTCCTCTCCTTTGTTCTCTGGTCTTGCCCGTGGTTTTGCCATAGCTTGCATATCACCAAGTACAACTCTTTGCTATTCCTGGCTGGACCCATTCTTGCTGGTAACTAACTGACAGTTTTATTTTTAAGGTCAATAATATAAAGAAAACCATGCAAGTGAGAAAAAAAAAACCAAGGCAACTGTTAACTCAGGGAAAAAACACAGCTGTTAAGAGTGGAGATCATAGCAAAGTAAACAATGTCAACACAACAATATTCTAAACCCTGTGATCACCCTAAGTAAAACCTGTGAAAGAATCGCAGGAGAGGAAAAGACCGGAGCAGTGGGCCCAGGAAGTCAATAGATATTGTCTAAAAATGTAAGAGATAGTGTCGTAAGCATGATGGTTATGGAAAGAATATGGGGATAAATATCAGAGGGGAAAAAAACTGCTGGAAAATCAAGCCTAGGATCGCAAGCCTGGAGTCAAGCCCAGAGGACTGAAAAGAACAAAGCACGGGATTCTGCTTTTCATTATCATCCCTTTGGCACCTTTTGATTTTTTTGAACATGTGCATACATTATTACTTTGTAAATAATTTGGGAAAACATTTGGAAAGCCATGCTGGATTGAAGATTATGCCTATTTTTCCAGATTCTTATGTACAGTGCCAATCTGTTCTCTGTAGGACACCCTAGTTTCCCATGGTCAGTCACCTTTCTCCTCCTGATGTGCCCTGCCAGCTGGGTGGACTTCCACTAGAGGAGTGCTCCCCACAGCTTCCCACTGCAACTGTTGAAAACAACCTCTCCCAATGGGGGAGAGAAAAATAGGATCTTATTTTCAATTCTGATTACTCCTGAAATTACAGAATTATTATATATGTTATATGATATGTACAGTTTATATATAGTATAGAATAATTTTGTGTGTTTATTAAATATCTGTTATAATAAACTATGCCCTTTATCCATTTATTTGCTGAGGCCTTAATGATTTTCTTACTGATTCCAATTTTTTTTTTAAAGATTAAGGATTTCTGTCATTTATCATAGGTACTGTAATTCTTTTTAGTGTGTTTTTGTGTCATTTGGGAATCCATTTGATTTAATTTTGTTTAGTTTTTGACATACAGAAGTTTAAAACTTTTATGTTGCCCTTTATGATTGCTGTCATGGTTCTTTTCCTTTCCTTTTCTTCTTTTGCCTTTAAAAAATCAACATAGAATGTATTATTTGTTGATTTGTTTCCGGGGTACAGGTCTGTGATTAATCAGTCTTACACAACACACAGCACACACCACAACACACACCCTCCCCAGTGTCCGTCACCCAGTTACCACATCCCTCTACCCACCTCCAATCCAGCAAACCTCAGCTTGTTTCCTGATAGTAAGAGTCTCTTATGGTTTGTCTCCCTCTCTGGTTTTGTTTTATTTTTCCCTCCCTTCCCTTATGATCTTCTTTCTGTTTTGTTTCTCAAATTCCTCATATCAGTGAGAGCCTATGATAATTGTCTTTCTCAGATGAACTTCTTTTGCTTAGCCTTATACACCCTAGCTGTGATGGTAAGAACCATCAACCATGAACTTTAAAAGTTCATCCCCCCTCTTCCATCACCCAACCAGGGTCTGAAGTTCTGAAGACTTAACATTTCTTTGTTGGGGTTTTGCTGGCATAGGGACATTCTACATTTACAGGGAAAGAAACAGAGGATGCTTGTGTCCCATTCCAGCAGGCACACATACAGTTATGTGGCGACCTTCAAAGCCTCTCAGAAGTGTTCTCCGTGGCTCTGCTGGCCCTTCCCATCCTCTCTGGACTCCTGGCAACAGCAGCTCCATTATGCCTGTGGCCCTGAGCTGACATCCACAAGCACTCAGGACAGCCTTTTCCTAGAAAGGAACAGGTCTACGTTTCAAGACACAAAATCCCTGCATGGAGTATTTGCACAGTAAATTTTATTGACTCTAAATGGGTCTCCCAACATTAAGTTGTCTGGTCCCTGCTGGATTTACAGTCAGACCGTGTTAATCAATAGATTTAATTTTCTTAGTTCAAACTGACAAGTAAACCAGGTAAGACAATTTCTCCCAAAGACAGATTAAAGTTCACCGTCCACGGCATGTCATATCTCGTGGCCTCAAACAAGGCCTGTTGCTCTTCCGGTCATCCTCTCCTGGGGACTGCCTTCTGGCTACACCAGGGGACCTATTTCTTGTTTGGCTGCTAGATATTTCTGATTAGGATTAGTGGCAAGCGACCTGCAGGAGGGCTGTGTGTAACTTGTGATTCCCCGAAGGGAGAGTGTCCATCTCCATTGTGGTCTGATTAAAAACCAAAGCCGTCTTCTGGGTTTATTACTTGATCTTTATTATAAAATACGAAAGAATTTCTAGTATACCGAGCTGTATTTTTTGTTAACATGGCAGAATACCATGTATGTCCTAATCTAGATGAATCTGAACATTAAAATTATGCAAACCATCCATGCTCCCTTCAGATTCTTAAGAGGCCCTAACTTGTACTCACGTTTTTCTTCTTTCATCACGTTTCTTTCTTACTCATGGGTATTTTTCATTTCTTGTCGAACATTAGAATCACTTGGTGAGATTTATTCCTCTGGTAATTCTGGGTGGCCAGGTTTGAGAGCCAATGCCCCAAACTAAAAACTTGAATTTATCAAGATTATTACACAAGTCCACATTATTACACATGTCCACAAACATAGTATTACTCCTTGGGAGCCTATAGAGGCCATGTGTAGGGGCTTTGGGGTCACCAGTGGAAGCTCCAGAAACAGTATCAGCCTGTGGGGGGTTCCGAAGACATTGTCTGAAGCTATTGGCAAGACAAGCTCCCTGCTTTGCCTTCCTTGTGTGTTTCTGGGGTGGGGGCTTGAGACAAGAGCGCTGACGGAGACTGGTGGGGCTAGGGCAGGTTAAGTAAGCCAGGGCTTCTCCCCGGGACTCCTACTGACCTGCACCTGTCTTTCTCCAGACTCCTCGATTGCCTGCAATAAGCAGGAGATATTGTGTGTAACACGCATTTCCGAACACCAGGCACTGGGTAAGGGGCTGCTAGTTCTAGGGTTTCAGATGGAGAGAGTAGCCTGGATCCTGGAGTGTTCAAATCCTCCTCCATAAGCCAGGTACCACTTCATACAGATTGATGGGAATGCAGATGGGAATCATGCAGATTCCCAACAGTGGTCCAGGGAAATAATGCTCATTATTCACTGGAGCTTTGACCCCGAAAGACCTCTTACATTGTTGAAATGGACTGTGGCCTGAACTCTGATAAGTCCCAGAGTTCCTTCTGCTCTTTTCTTTTAAGAGCAGGCAAAATGGCTTCCTTTTCTCCTTTTATCTACCCTTTCCCCTCCCCGTCCTACCCCTGTCCTGTCCCTCTGGCCCTTGTCGCTGACTGTGGGAGTGGAGGGGTGCCTCTGGGCACCACCTTCTTCTGGGATGTGGCAGAAATTCAGCTCCTACTTGTCCCCCTGACCTCACTCTGAG
Organism: Neogale vison; assembly: GCF_020171115.1. Taxonomy (NCBI): domain Eukaryota; kingdom Metazoa; phylum Chordata; class Mammalia; order Carnivora; family Mustelidae; genus Neogale; species Neogale vison. The sequence continues at coordinate 197,796,829 of NC_058101.1, read as the reverse complement.
GTCAGACTATCCTAAGCAGCAGGACAGGAGAGAGGAGAGGTGTAAACAAAGCTGTCCTCAGAAGGGGATCTCTTAAACACCCCTCTCCTTCCTCTGAAAGCTCCCCTTCACCTCCTCTTGTCTCCCACTGCCCATTTCTCAGAAGCAAAGGCAGATCGGACTCAGAAGGCGTGGGAAGGGGGAAACGATGATTGGGATTCTTCCTCTTTCTCCATCTGCTACATCTTGGGCGTTCAAGGCTCTGAACTCCCTTCTGTTGTCTCCTCCAAGCCTAGGCAAATGACAGTACAAGCGTGTGTTAGTCTTGTTGAAAAGTCAAATTAAACGTGGTGAAGACAGAGCTAATTTATCTTTTCTTCTTTTCTTCCCATCTGTTTCACTTCCTCTTGTTCATGGCTAAAGAGGGGCCTGCTGAAATGCTGAGAGAGAAACTCCTGCCCTCTGGATCCCGTGTCACACAGCTAGTCATTTGTCAAACCCTGATCCTTTCTACAAAACCTTCCTGCACTTGGCTCTCCCAACCCCTTGCTGTTATAGGAGCTCTGTCCAAATCCCAGGGGCTTTTCTGATTAGAATGTACCAACTTATTCTCTCTGTTCATTCATTCATTCATTCATTCACCAGACAATTACCAACTATTTCATGGTCGACTTCGTTGGTGCTCCAGACTTTGTTCAAGGTCTTCCAAAATGGGAAGACACCATCCCACCATTCTGCTTTGCTTACACCCTGTTTGGAGAACACTTCCAAGAAAATCATTACACTGCACTGTGACTTGCTTTGTAATAAATGAAACAAGAAGAGGCCATGAAAGTATAAAGGTCTCCCAGAGAATCCAGGCCATGAAGGGTGAGTTTAAGTTTGCAGACAAAGAGTGGGAAGGGGCATGCCGGATAGAGGGGTCAAACCACGGACATGGTTTAGAAGAAGAATTTGGAATTTAATTCTGTAGGAATGGAAGACACAAGAGTGGTTTTTAATCAGGTGTGTAGCATGATCTTCCTTGCTTTTGCCAAGGGATAATTCCACAGGGAAGGTGAAGAGTAAATTGGTGGAGGAACATCCAATGGCCAAGGAGTAAGATCCCACAGGAGGCAACAGACAAGGTGCCATCAGGAACACCAGCCAATGAGCTCCCACCTCCTGCTCTCCGGCTCTAGAGCCTTCTTTCATTGTGTTACTCCCGTTTTCTCCGAAATTCTCTCTGTGCATTGCCTGTAGCAACTGAAACATTTTGCTGCACAGAAAGGAGAATTCAACTCTGCTCAAAAATGGAAGAATTAAATGACTACCTTGTAAGTTCAGGGACGGCAGTAATGGCATCTTTTCTTCTATGTGTTCCCCAAACATTCACAGTATCTGATGTGAAAGAGGGGAGGGGTCAAGAACTCCTTGATGAGCTGGACTGACGCCAAAAGCAAATGAAGCGTGTGTCAGTTTCCCATGAACGCTGTAACAAGTCTGCACCTACGAGGTATCTTAACAGAAACACAGCCTCTCACAGTGGAGGCTGGAAGTCTGAAATCAGGGTGTCGGCTAGTGTCGGCAGTGCTCCCTCTGAAGGCTCTAGGGGGGAATCATTCCTCGCCCTCTACAGCGGCTGGTGGTTGCCTGCGGTCCTTGCTGCTCTGTGGCTTATAGACATGTTATCCAGTCTCTGCCCATTCTGCCATGTGGCCTTCTTCCCTATGTCTCTGGATCTAAATCTCTCTCTTCTTAGAAGGCCACCAGTCATTGGAGTAGAGCCCACCCCAACCCAGTATGACCTCCTCTGTCTTGATTACATCTGTACAACTCTATTCCCAAATAAGGTCACATTCATAGGTATCAGGGACTTCGATTGGCCATATAACTTTTTTTGAGGGCCGTGGGGCTAGCAATTCAACCCATAACGAAGGGCGTGCTGTGCGCTATTCTTGTGTCTCTAGCAGTTTGTACCTTCTCTGAAGGGACCCACTCTACACGAGGCAGGCTGTTCCCAAGGCAGCCCCAGAACTTCCGAGGATTGTAGGACATAGTTAGTGTGCTCTTTTTTTTTTTTTTTAATTTTATTTATTTATTTGACAGACAGAGATCACAAGCAGGCAAAAAGGCAGGCAGAGAGAGAGAGGAGAAAGCAGGCTCCCCGCAGAGCAGAGAGCCCGATGTGGGGCTCAATTCCAGGACTCTGGGATCATGACCTGAGCTGAAGGCAGAGGCTTAACCCACTGAGCCACGCAGGCGCCCCTCAGTGTGCTCTTTTAAAAACAATTGGACTCATCCATTCTTCCAATGTGTGAGAACCTTCTAGGGACCTGACTCTGTTCCAGGATCTAGATATGCAGAGGTAAGCTGGACCTGGGCTCTTCCCTGATGAAATAAAATGATTCGACGGTGTTTTAAACTTGCCAAGAGTATCACAAACTCTGTCGGCAATTACATGACTAAAAGGTTTAAAATGAATCATTCTTTTGCCAGGAGTCAGGCTAAGACACACAAATGGGAGACTGTTATCTCACAGAACTATGCCTTATCTCCCTGGGCTTCTGGCAAAAACGGGAAACCCATTTGGAGTTCCGCCAAGTCCCAGCCCAGCAGAAGGCCAGGATGGCCCACAGGGCCGGGAGGGTTGAGCAAGGGCAAAGTCAAGTGAATTACCTGGAGCGTCTTTCCAAGGGCCAAATTATAGGCAGCTCTGCGGGGCCTCACCATGAACCAGGCCACACTGAGTCCTCCTCAATCACGCTGGTGACCTTCGGAACTGCCACGGTGATGCTCCCTAGGAACTTGGCCTGGCCCAGCAAGCAAGTATGCCGGGTGGCTTGGAGAAGAAACCCCCCAGCAGGTGTTTAGTGTTCAAGGAATTAACTCGGAACTGCTGTGGATTCATCTTTTTGCCTTTGGTCTTGATAGACCATTTGCTTCCCTTCTGGTAGGCTGCAGAGTACTTACAGGTCTAGGGCCTTTTGGTGGGTCAATCTGTGTGATTCAGAGGTGTGGTATTATACCCCGCATTCTCCAATAACTATCAGCTTTATTGTAATAAAGGCGATGTTTCACTCTCTATCTTTCAAACACTGGGTCTACCTCAATTACATACAAAATTAATTAGGAAGCAGGGATGCCAATTATTAGGGTCCCCGAAAGTCCTGACCCTCCAAAGAAGGAAGGAGTAAGAAAGGGGGAGGGAGGGAGGGAAGCCCTCTTCTTCCAAGAAAACTATAATATGTCATATTATAGTTTAGCATATTATCTTTATTCAAAACTATAATCTAATGAGTCAGAGAGGGAAAATGTAATTGTTCCCATATTTAGCACACAAAACAAACTCATGCAAAATAGAATGTGTTGAATTCAAGGAAATAGAAATAAAGATAATTGCGAGGTACAATATTTTTCAGTGCCAAAGGAAAACCAAGGTAAGTAATTACTTAGGAAAAATGAGGTTAGATCAAGAAGGTCAGAGGTGAGATTAAAATGGTGAAGCGGGAGCTTTAAAAAGTGTTCGTGACTTCTGTGTGTGGGGATGTAGGGGGCGGTGGTAAAAATGGGAAGAAAATGCAATAAAATGCCAAGTCATTTATGCATTCAACAGATATCCATTCAATACCTATTGTGCGTCGGGCATTTCACTGGGTGAATAAGATAGACACTGTCCCTCTCTCACTGAAATTCCAGTGAGAAAAATAGATAATATTAAACAAGATCTTTATTTATTGTATGATTAGAATTTTGATCGGTGTATGACAGAGAACAACAGAGGATGTTATGTGTAGCCGGGGTATACAGGGAGAGTATGGGGGGGCCCAACCTGGTCGGTGGGGGTGGTATGAGGAATAAACACTATGTTGCATATCCAGTGTTGACGTACAAAAAAATTCACATTTTTGGAGTTATTATTATTTTTTTAAAGTGTTTCTATCCAACAGAATCATTTTCACATTTCTCTAAAAAGTTGGTATGCTTGGCAACAAGCAATCCTGGGACAACTGGATATCCACAGGCAAAAGAATGCTGAAGCATCAGTTCCTCATACCATAAATGAAAACTTAACTCAAAGGGATCACGGACCTAAATATAAGTTAAAACCGTAACACTCCTAGAATGAATCAGAGGAGTAAATCTTCATGATCTTGGGTTGGGCAAAGTCTTCTTGAAGAGGACACAAACGCACAACTGGTGAAAGGAAAAATAGATTAATTGCACTTTGTCAAAATTAAAAACTTGTGCCATGAAGGATACTATCCAAAAAAGTGAAAAGAACATCCACAGGACAGGGAAATACAAGTTTCTGCAAAACATCTATCTGATAAAGGACTTGCATCCAGAATATATGAAGAATTCTTACAACTCAATAATAAAATGGCCAAAACCCAATTTTTTAAAAAATGGGCAAAGCATTTGAATAAACATTTCTTCAATAGAGATAGATACACGGCCATTAGGCACATGCAAAGTTGCTCAACATTATTCACCCTTGGGGAAATCCAAATCAAAACCACAATGAGATCTCACATCGTGGCTGCCAGGATGGCTATAATAAAAAAAGACACGATTCAAGTGTTGGTGAAGATGTGGAGAAAATTACACCCTCTCACACTGCTGGTGGGGATGCAAAATGGTGCAGCCAATTTGGAAAATGGTCTGATAGTTCCTCAAAAGTTTAATATAGAGTTAGCATGTGATCCTACAATTATTCTCTAGGTATATTCCCCAAACAAATGCAAATATATGTGCACAAAAATTCATACATGAATGTTCAGAGTACCAATATTCATGCTATCCAAAAAGTGAGAAAAAAACAAAGGTCCATCAAATAAATAATGGATAAATAAAATGTAGCCACTCCATACAATGGAGAATAATTTGGAAATAAAAAGAGGAAAGTACTGATTCATGCTAAGATGTTGAAAACATTGAGTGAAAGAAGCCAGCCACAAAAGACAACATATTCTTATTCCATTTTAATGAAATACCTCGAATAGGGAAACCTGTAGAGACAAAATGTAATTTAGTGGTGGCCTGAGACAGGTTGGGGGGTGGTGTTGGGCAGGAAATGGGGACTGACCCGCTAATACTATACTTGTGGATGTAGAGATCTTTGGGGGTGATAAAATTGTTCCCACGCTGATGGTGGTGACGGTTGTACAATTCTGTGACTAGACTCAAGCTGTTGAATTGCACAATTTAAGTGGATGAATTACATGGTATATGAATTAAATTTGATAAAGCTGTTATTCTAAAAGTATATTATGTTTAGTATATTCAAAATCTAATCTCTCTTCCTCCCCTTCCTCTCCTTCCCTCCTCCCTCCCTACTTTCATCCCTCCCTTCCTTTCCTTCCTTCCCCCTTCCCTTTCCTTTCTTCCTTCCTTTCTTCTCTCCTTCCTTCTTTCCTTCCATTACCAAATTCATAAGCCAGGGATGGACTATGTTAATCCATGGAATGAAGCATAATTGTATTTATCAGTTGGGTGATAAGAAAAGATAGCAAGTCAAAATTGAATCATTCTTTTAACTTGTGGAACCATAGACGAAGAGAATATCTGGAATGTAAGCAGGTCTCCTTCATGAGATTTATTTTTTTATTCAACATATATTTATGGAATATTTATTAAACATTTAAGGCACTGAACTAGGTGCTATTTTATGATTTCCAAGCAATACACACACAAGGATATTTTTCACAGCATACACCTGAGACCGAGTTTCACATGTTCTAGAACCAGTCGTCCAAGGTTACCAACACCCTTCCTTCTAGCAAGTAGTTCACAAGAGCTGACTTTGGTCTATCACAAATTGTTTAAAAAGATTAAATGCACAATCACATTTTGAAATCTTTTGCTATTTACAGAAATGCAAAAAACACTTTTTTTTTTTTTTAAAGAAAATCCATAAACCAGGCCTACATCTTCAACAATGAGTTTGTTGGAAAACGCTCTTGGGAATCCTAGACTCATGGGAATGGGGTATGGAGAAGCCAACTTTGCCCCTCTGGGTGCCTGTCTCCATCCCTGGGGCTTGCAGATCTGCTTTGGCTTAGAGAGGGCTGGAACCTTGACCGTGCTGATCAGCAGGCGATGCCAGTCCAATGGCCTCTGGAGAAACTGGTGGATTATGAAATTGCTGTCAGAAGACTCAGGTCTACCAAGGTCTAACCAGAAACTCTCTCTCCATAGAGCAAACCCAAACCTACAAGTGCTGTCTGAGGTCCCACCCAGATCTTCTGAATCTGCATTTCTGGAAGCAGGCCAGATGGCGCTTACAATCCCAGGAAGTTTGCAAATGGCCGTTGGTGACTGAACTCAGATCCACGTGGATTTCCAAGTTCTCTTTAAAAGTAGGAAGAGTTGGGACTCTATAATCAGGACTCTTGGAGGCTAGAAAGAATTCCCTGGGTCTGTTCTAATGGATGCTTAGGTCTTCAGAACTTAATTGAATTGGGTTCTGGCGATTAGACATTGGACAGGGAAAGTAGCCATTTATCTCATCTTTAACGTAAGGATCATTCCTTTGGTTTATCTTCGGCATTTGCAGGTCAGTCCAACTAACTTCCTCCTGGAATTAGCAGTGAAGTAGCAAAATACTCCAGGAGGAGAGGCGTCTATATGTACGAGATTTTACTCAAAAGGAACAGAACACATTTAGAGGAAATTTTCCTGAGGAAAATAATGTAACTTTGAAATAAAAATCCAAGGGGAAAAAATTCTAGCCAAATAATTAAGCCACTAAAATGTAGGCGTTATTTTAGGAAAAAGTTATTTTCTCCATTTAGTGTCTGGATTTTCTTTACTATTTACCAGTATTTATGATTCCAAAAGTACCTTACTATCGTTCATCTATTTAAGATTATTTATTAGCTACACTCTGTCAGACAAATATCTGAGATTTTATTATGCAACTTGAAGTCGTTAGGGATGAGTGAGGGGAAAATGACAGAAAAGAGCTGGAAACACAAAGGGTAAGACCGTGTGCCTATTTGTACTCTCTTGATTTTCATGATCCCCTTTTAACTGAATCACTTGGGTATCTCTAAGCCATCCTTCCTTCACAAGGGAGGAAGGTGGGCTCCACTGGATTCGTTTTCTGGACAAAGGGCACTTTGAACAATGGATGCCTGTTTCAACACCACTGCCCAATGTTCTGAGAGCACCAGTTTGTTTTCAGCCAAATAACAAAGGCCGGCTTGTCCTCTTTCTAATTGATTGGATGGTTGGCTGGCACTTTTAAAACACATTACCTAAATCCCTAGAAATCTCTTGTGACGACGGATTTAGTATATGTATTTGTTAAGTAGCGATCTTTCGCTCTCATGATTCAAGGCACAGAGATGTTCTCACCCTTCTCCAATCAGGGTGAGCCTTGACGCTCATTTTTCAAGGCAAACACTGTAATGGGGCTTCATCATGCTGGGGAGACCTGTTGGGCTGTCTCTTCCTGATGGAAAGTCTCTTTTGTAGGTGTGTCCCCATTTAGTGTAAACTCACTGTTAACACTATGATAGGTTTGTGTGACTCTGATCATTTAAACATGGCGTTCGTTGCCCTTTGTTTCACAGCAAGATTTCCTACAGCAACTCTAGGTCACTGACCTAAAAACATTTCAACTCAGGCTCAGTGGGTCTTCTTAGGGGTTTCCCAAGAACTTAGGTCCCTGAGGTGGCACTCCGACCAAACCGTTTCTGAATCAAATGGCTAACTGGTTAGTGACTGGGATGCGGTTCCATCGTGTTCTCTCTGTTTCTCACCCCACCCCCACCTCCACCATTTCCTTCGGGCTTCTGGGTCCCTGGGGATACACTTTGCTGGTGGTATTCCATGAGCCTTGCTCCAGACTACTGGTGCCTAGAACTTTGGCTTACCGTGCCACCATTCCAAGCAGTGAACCGAGATTTCTGCAAACATGTCCACGAGTCATCAGCGAGATGTGTAATAATAGGTCAGGTATTGCCATAGCCTATACTCCGTCTGGGGATCCAAAGCCATGCAGGGCCCGCCACGTGCCAGGCTCCATGATGGGACAGACTGAGCCTCACAGAAGCTTGGGTCTGCTGCAAGCTTTTCTGCTCCTCAAGCCAAGGGAGACATTTGTGTGCACTCCAGACTCTGGGAGGGCGCCCACGACTTCTACCCTGTTCTGTGAGTTCTTCAGTCCTTCGTACTTCTGATTGGTGATCCAAGCTAAGATATGCCCTTTCTGGGACTTGGTATAAAATGAAAAACAAACAAACAAACAAAACCCCCCAAAAACAACAAAAAAACACAAGTCCATGAACTGGGCCAGAAACAGAAGACAGCTATTGCTTTTATGTGGGCTTCGTTTTTCTGGGCTGGAAGGAGCAGGGCAGGATTGTAGCTCTAGACCCCAAGGATGGCTCCTGGGTGTGGAGGGGACACAGACAAGGGCCTGCTTTGTGCAACGCAGGACAGAGACGGGCCCAAGACTCCATGCACTATCCACTCGAGGTCTGCTTGCCCCACGGGTTGGCTCCTACTCAGATAGGTCGTCTGAGTGACCGCATGGGGACAATGCAGAGGATGACATGGAGTTGAACCAATGAGGAGCTGGATTTTCCTTACCTCCAGAAGAAATAAAGCTTGGGGTTTTTGGTGTTTGTTTGTTTGTTTTAAGAAGTAAGGACTTTAACATATGGAATCATCCAAGAACAGTATATTTACAATTTTGGTGGCTTTGATTGCGTTAATGAAGCTATTATTCAAATAGAAAATGAAAACCATCCCACCATGGAGGCACCCTTGGCTGAACATTTGGGGACAACAATAGCAGCATCTATACGAACAGTAAGAGGAGAATTGAGACCAGAACCCAGCCGTTCAGTCGGACAGACAGAGCCGAGCTGGCCTGGTCCTTCAGCATGCACATCACTCTGGACCAGGAGCCGTTGTTGGGCAGGGGAGTGACGCCCGCCACGTTGCACATGACATTGTAGACATCCACAGATCTGATTGGAGCAGCTCTGAAGTTGGATTTGAAATCTGAAAGGGAAAGGCAAGCAAACAAGTAGTTACAGCTATGCCCAGGGCAGAAAGGGGCTGAGTCACAACACAGAGAATTCTACTCAGGCTCCAGGCAGTTTTGGGACTGGAAATCAGCTCTGTCAAAGGGGCGCGGCCAAGTCACGGTGAACTTGGAAGGGGATCTGGAAGGGCTATAGCTTACAAAAGGAAGCTGTTCTCTAGGGCTCAGGGAGATGAGTTTCTTTAGAAAGACAAGTCAGCAGACTGTCTTTGTACATAACTGTGGGCCCTTCCTGACAACAGAGCTATCCTGGACAGGCGGAAGGCATCTCCGTGTTTGCTGCTCATCTCTGCCGAGCCCTGGAGAGCAGGTGTGGTCAAAAAGGCTGACTGTCTTGCTGAGCCCCCCAAACCCAATTACACGCTCTGCTTATCTTCCAGAACATCTATCTAGCAGCAGCTGGTTGGCCAGGGGGCCCCTGAGCCACTGAGGAACATCCCTTCATTTTCCTGCCACACTGAGGTCTCAGGGCTTCATGGAATGTGAACCTGTATGGTTTCCTCAGTTCTGTCCACCTCAGAAACAACAGCGATGGTTTCTTAAATATGTTTGGAGAATCAATGGAACATTCCTTGGGAGCCTTTCGCTGGCAGCTCAAACAACTTAGCCGAGGGGAAAATGAGCAAACTGGTATTGGAGTTGGGGACCCAGGTGAGGGCATCAAGAGCTCCTCGGGTTGAGGGAGAAGAGTGTGTGCTTGCTTCCACCCAGCGGCTGCCCCAGACTCCAGCGGTGACGCAGGATTCTAGAAGGCAGGGGCAGCCGTTCACAGCCTAGTGAGTGCGGACGGATTGCAGAGAGGAGTCCACTTTCTCCTTCTCTGCAGGAGGAAAGAGGAGGCTGAAAGCCAAGTCCATGTCTGTTCAGAGAATAAGTGTAAGAAGTTAATAGTGTACACAGCATTTTCTCTTTTGGTCCCCAACCCGGAGCTATACTGAGATGAATTCTAGAAGGAGGTTTGATCTAACCATATAAGACTTTGAAAGGAAATGGGTGGTTTGGGGCTGTAAAGCCAAGTTGTCTCCCTCAGAAGATAATTCTTTATAATTGCTCTGCTCAAATGATCACAAGTACTTTATTTAAAAAGCAAGCACACACCAATGGCAACAGAGTCCAGAAGTGCCAACACCAAATGCTGCTCTTACATTAAGCCTGAAATCACAAGCACAGAAGTTCTATTCAGAAAATGCGCCCACAGAGTATGTTCGACCCAGGCCTACTTCCCAAGTGATGGGTTTTGCTCACTTTGGAGAGGTAATGTTGACTCAAGCATAAGAAGTTAATGGGCTCCGCAACCAGCCCACAGCCGCTTAGTAGCTGGGCAAGCCCAGGGGAGGGCCTGGGAAGGGTACCTAAACCACGGTTCCAGGCACAGTGCATCTGCTTGATGAGCGGCAGCAGTTCTTAGTAGTAAGTGTGTAAAATAAACACCCCACAAGGGCAAACTATGGACTGGAACTATTTACCCTATAAATTATTCGGAGGATTCACTTTATTGGGGGGCAGAAAGGATAAGGGATAAGGAAGCATCACCTCATGGTAAAAACTGGTCAAAATCTGGAACCTGCATGGAGAGGAGATTTCAGACTGCCCCAGAATCCCAGCCCTTCTCAATATCAAGGCGATGGATTGCAACGCGGTGAGGACAGTGGTGACACTTGCCCAGAGAAGAATCAGCTGCGGTATGAAAAATCAATGGAAAGCTTGTCCCAGCCATGTGGCAGCAACCCGTCTTCCTCCTTGCGACTTGCCATGGACCTGGGCGTGATGACCACATCACCTCACCACATGGCGGCCATGTCCTTGTCACGTGTGTGGGTGGGGACGGTGTGGGGGTGGCAGACAAAGTAAACCCAACATGTCCTTCCCCAGCCTTCCAAATGCCCGTGTCTTTAACACTCAGCGGGAAAAACGGAGATCAAGCTCTACTGACAATAAAATTATTAGAAAACATTTTACATTGAAAGTACAAAGTTAAATCCTCTGCACATAAGCAGGAAGGAGAAAGTGTCCCCCCCTCCCCATTCCATCTGGTTCATGAATTCCTATGCTGCAGTGCTAGGACTTTGGGCCCCATGAGTAGAGGATCCAGGCTAGAATGAGAGCTTCTAGAAAACTCCTTAACAGCAGAACAATACCAGATCCAGCTGGGGAGAACCCAGCCAAGCTCTACTAACTCAAGGTGGCATGTTGAATCTGGATTGGCAATCCAGGTTATCTCTATGAATTTAAATTTTCCAGATATTGAAACTGTTGCTCCTAAAGAGAGAAGGTTCTGCAGCCGCACGCCATGCCTGGCCACTTTGGGCTGCTCTCCAGGTGAGGCTCGCTAGCTCACAGGCAGCTCACCGACTCACACTCCTGCCGTCTTATCTTGACATGTGGAGTTCTCTGGGGCGAGATTAGGTGATTCAAACTAGAAACCGGGATTAACCAGAGAAAGGCTATCTTCCAGAATTATTTCCTTTTCTTTCTGCCGGACCAGACTTACTGACTTCTAAGCTGTATCTGAGCAGCTGTAATGATGCCCAGCTTCCTCTCTGAGCGAGAAGCGCATACAATTAATCAGGAAGGATGTACCTTTATCTCAAAGTGCAGCTAGATAGCTATTAAAGGCCTCACTCTTAAATTTCCTTCAGAGTAAACAGTCAGTGTGTAAAGCTGTTCAATCTTTCATGAGAACTGGAGCCAGAAACGTGATGGTTTGAGGGAGGCTCTCAAGGCAGTATCTGCCTAGAAGCATTGTTGTAATGGGCCCAGTCCATTTCCATCAGGGGTCATCTCTCTCTCTGTAAAAGTCTTCGGCTTTTGGTTTAATAGGAACCTATGATGGAAGCTTTTGTGGATGGACAAACTTTCCTTTCTGAATTTAACTTTAAGCTCATGTAGCTCTGGATATTTTGTTTTAAAATTTTGATTTGAGGCGACATTTGCTCTATGCCTGAGACTGTTGCTTATAAACCCTCCTTCGGCTGACAACCGGTTTGCATTCACGATCTTCCTTCTCTCTTCTAAGGAAGGAAAAAGTTACGCTTTTGAATGAAAGCCCTGATGTTAAATGTTCTCCCATTGAAAGGCCGCGGCCGTGGAAAGTCTCCAGCCTAATCCATCCACCAGTTGACCTCAACAATGTCCTTGAGGCTTCCTTCGTCATTCATTATGTTTTTGAGCTTTGGTGAACGCGTGTTGAATGTAGTGTAAGAGGTTAATCCGACCTGAGGCGTGGTTGACAGGGAGCTCCTGCTAACGCCCACTCTTCATGGCCGTGTGCCTGGACATCCTCTGAACTCTCTTGGGCCGATGTTGTGAACCCAGTTAGCACTCTGTAAATGCTGGCCGCTACTGGTACTGACGCCTGCTTCAGGACTTGGGAACCCGTATCACTCATGAGAAAGGACCTGGACTAACGTGATCCCCGGGCTCAGGAGGCCAGGAGCTCCCGAGGAGCACGCGGAAATGGACAGCCCGGTGTGGTCAGCAGCTATTTTGCTTTAAGTAGAGTGACCCACGGCAAACATAGATCCTTTGTCTTGCTACATCAAGAAGAAGAGCAGACCTTCTAGGCATGATTTCTAACCTATACTTGGAAAGGGAAGCACGGACTGTCATGGGCTGAGACATTGTAATCTATGTCCAGAAAACAGCATTTGGAATACGGACATCAGGGAAAGTTACTACATTGAATAAGGACAGTGGACAGGAGTTAGACAGGAGACTAGCTTATGAGCCAGTCCACTGAGGGCTAATGGCTGCTGAAAGCCTTTTTTTTTTTAAAGAATGAAAGGGGTGTTTGGGTCATAGTATGGACTTTGAGTATTTGATAAACTTCTCCACAATGTGAATTCACAGTCCTCTGTCAGTAAAAGCAAATGACCAAACAGACCCTCTCCATCCCCCCTCTATTCCAGCCTTAGAAATGCATCTGGTCAAGGAAGGCAGAGTCATTTTTCTTTCATCCAAGGACATCCAGGTGTCCCTAGGCCTTCTGGATCATTCAAAGTCCATCTCAAGGTCATTTCCTAGCCTAGCCTTGAGCACACCCCAGCTTCTGGTTGGGCCCTAAACCGAATGACCCACCCTCACAGGGCCGGGTGCTCTAGACCGGGAGGACCTGCGGAGGAGTCAGACCCTTGACGTGATCACGTCAGCTCAGACCCACAGCTGTAGGCAACCTGGTGTCTGATAAGCTTTCCTGGACATCAGCTAGCTGTGAAATAACATTTTGATGAATTAAGTAAAACATGAATCGCAACCATGTGGAATCCATTTTCTTCACCGCACTCAAGATTTAAAATGTACAAGGAAAAGTATTTGGCCGTGTTTGCCAAACCTAAGAAGCATCTGAAAGCCGGCCAGCCAGAGATGTTTCGTGGAGACCAGCTGGATTTACTCAGCTTTGCTCATAAAGAGGGTCCGTCAAGAGATCACTGGAGCCTTTACTGGTGCTGTCAGCCCCTCCTGGAGACCGCTTCCTTGGGAATGGAGGACAAAGCATGGGGTCGTGTCTTGCCTACCGGGGCCAAAGGCCAGGAAGATGCCCCTCATGTCCATGAGCTCGTTGTCGTAGCCGTGCCACCCGTGCTGCCAGCCTTCCCTCTTGCCGGTGCTGTTCATCCAAAAAGGGAGTGTGTCTCGACTCTGAAACCAAGAGAGGCAGTCACATTACACTGTGTCCCAGCCATCGTGATGAGCGAGCTTCGGGCCCACCCACCGTGGGGTCTCCTTCTCAGCATTCCCCACTGGGGTCTTCCAACCTCAGATCCTGTCCTACTCCATCCAGGTAGCACAGACCTCGGGGGGCAGCCTGTGACATTGACAGAGAACTCTACCTATGAAGGTATTTTCTGAGCAGGACGGTACCTCGTACTCAGTTTGAAAGTCACTAAATAGATCACGTGAGAGACAGAAGGGATGGTCAAGTGTATCTGTGGTGTAGAGAAAAGTATATTTGGCCTTTGGTCCAGGTTCCAGGACCAGGGCTCCTAAAACCCTTGGAATTTCCGGAGTGATGGAGTGGTTTTTGTTATTCATAATGAGCCCCTTTCTCCCATACCTAGGGTCTGTTAATGAGATCGCTGATAGGTGGGGGGCTGCGGAGCTTCAGGAGGTCACTGGAGGGACCAACCATGAGATGGGGACGTGCTCTACCTCTAAGACTGCGTTCAGTCTTGTGGCCAAGGACAGAGTCACCCGTGCCCATGCAGTGGAACCCGAGTAAACACCCTGGAGCAATGTGGTTCAGGGAGCTTCCGGATGGAGGAACAAACCGACATGCTCGGAGGGTGGCGACCCCAGAGGCAGCCTGGGGGCTCCGTGCCCCTCACCCGCCGTCCTTTGCTCTATGCCTCTCTGAGTCGTAGCCTCTGTAAGAAAACTAGTCCTAAATAGAGCACGTTGCTGAGCTCTGTGATCCATTCTGGTCATTTATCAAACCTGAAAAGGGTTGTGAGAATCCTCCAGTCTGTAGCCAAGCCGGATACCAGTGTGCAGCCTGGGGACGCGGGACCCGGGGCTGGTGGCGGAAGTGGGGACAGTCAGGTGGGACGGAGGCCCCTAACGCGAAGGGCGGCTCCAGCTCTGGGGTTGGGACTGAACCGCAGGACACCGACTGCTGTCGGAGCGTTGTTGGAAAACACAGCGTTGAACTGAATCACCGTGTTCTCCTAGCAAAGCCATCAAAGCCCGAGCCCTTTCCGCCGCCGCATCCAACCCCACCTTCATGACCCACTGGGGACAGTTAGTTTCCTCCTCTCCGTTCAGTCAAACGTGTGAGGACGGCATGGCCGTTCCTCTTACCTAGGCTGGTCACACCTTCGTTTCCTCCAACGGCCTCCATTTGGGGTGGGGTCTGGAACCATCACTTCCCTGTCACCCTCTTTCCTTCAGAACTCAATTTCCTTAGATGGCAGATGCTGGCTTATGCGACAGCCGTGGGTCCTGAGGGACCGCTGCCAGCTGGACACGTCCCTCGCCCTTCTCCACGGACTACATTCATGCCTGACGGTCCAGGCACCTCTGCTGAGCGGGGTCTGAGATCGCAAACGCTTCAGATGCAGGAAGTGGAATGGACTGGTTGTGGCCAATGCAGGGAAGCACCAGTCCCAGGAATTCACAGGTCAGCTCATAAGACGTGTCATAGTACCAGGGATTTAGTCTGCTGAGAGCCTGTGCTGACCGTGGATGACCGTCCCACTGCGTAGTTGAAGGAACTAAGGCCCAGAGAGGTTAAGGGACCCTCTTAAAGCCGCACAGCTGTGGAGAGTCAGGGCTGGGATTGGAACCCAGGTGGGCTGTCTCCTGGTCTTCATGTACCATCCACAGCCCTACAACCAAAAGTCACTGCCTGTGACCTTGCCTCTTTACTCACCAAGGAGTGTGGCCAGTTCTCAAGTGTATAGAAAAAAAGGTTTTAAAATCAGATTCCACTTTGTCGCTTTCTGGTTCTGCAAGCTGGCTCAGATCCTGGGCAAGATACTTCTCGGAGCTTCAGTTTCCCCGCTGGGTGTGATCATACCTGCCTCCCAGAGTTTCTGGAGGAGGACAGGACTGTGCGCTATGTGCCCAGCACAGAGTAGATGCTCAGTAAATGGCTGTGGGATGGTCACCAGATGCCGCTGGCTGTGGGGCGAGGTACGCTGGTCCCGCACAGGGGGGCAGTGATGGTTGTGGGGCCTGAAGTCCCCTTTGCTTAGTTAGCTGTCATCCTGCATTGCACACCCGTCCCGTCTCACCCCATAAATCGCTCCCTTGCTTTCCAAATCACACTGTTTCACCGACTCTCCGTTTCCTGAATTTCCATCATCCCCGTCCCTCCTTCTCCAGCTGTAGCTTGTATTTTTCCATGGGAACGTTTTCATTAACTTACTGCATTTCTAACCTGTTATACCATTTTTGTTCTTTGTCTATGGTGAAGATCACAACACATCCTAATTTAGCTTTGTCGGCTAATTGGAGGTGTTGCTTCCCCCATCGGGCACCCGGGCACTGCTTCCCGCAGCACCAGAGAGAACATTCTCTTACTGACGACCTCACCAACTGTGACCCCCACAGGACATATGTGCCCTGTGACAAAGGGACAGATGAAAGGGAGACGAAGGCGGATTATCCCTGATTGACGAATTCCAGTCCGGATTCCACGAACACAAACATAGAGCCTTGAAAACCTCAGCCTGAAGGTACCAGGGGCTTTGTCCGATCGTAGGTGAATGCGTTCCTTTTTATTAAAGTGACACGTTGCTCCAGTGAAACAACTGCTCTTACTGATTTTAAAAGTAATAAGGATCTGGCAGCTTCTGGGAGAAGCTAAGCATATCCCAGATGTGACTGAATGGGTGACTTTACGTGCACAGCCTTAACTTCCAAATGGCATGAGGACGATTTTCTCCCTTTCCTTTCCTGGTGGCTTCCCCTGTTTTTGTTGTGTAACCCCACATTGTCACCCTAGATGCCTACAGATGAGGGCCTGCTGATCAATGTGTGTCCCAGGTTGCTCAGCCTCCAGAGTAGAAATCCCCAGGCTGCGGATCCTCCAGCTGCTGGGCGAGGAGACCTAACCCCAGCCCGACTCTCACAGGCCCAGGGACTAGCCACAGAGATGCACCTAAGAGACCCCCAGAGCCACCAGAGACATCACTATGTCTGGGGAGGTGCCCTGACCCTCCAGATTTGGTCAGAGCTGAGACAGGGGTAGAGTGGTGTGTGTGTCCATGGGGAAGGGGGAGGGCAGTGCTCCTAAGTTGGGGTCACTAAGAAAACTCGGCTCATGGTGGGGTTGGCAGCCAGTTCCCAGGAAACACCAGGTTCTCCTACAGCCTGTATAGAAGGCCCAAATAAGGACTCCCCACCTGGAAGGGGTTTTCCCCTCATGACTAGGTGAAGGGAGGAATCTAGAAGGAACAGGGTCTTGTTGGGGAAAGGAGCCCCAACAGGGGTGGGAGTGTCCTTATCTTCCCAAGGGAGGAGGCAGGGATCTAAGAGCCTGTCCGTTTTGTTCCACAGCTCAGCAGACACGCGCGGAGCTCTGAATCTGTTGGGCTCTCTGCTAGGCTTTTGGCTGAGGGGCACGGAGGAGGAAGGCATTCCTTCCCCTGAAAGAGCTTATCTTCTGTGAGGAAAGACGAGGGGTTACGGCCTCTGTGTATTGATTCCTGAGGTGGCCGGGACAGGCAGTGAGGTACCATGAGGCCCTGGGGAGGCCTGTGGTGGGAATCACTGTCCATGGGAAGGGCGAGCCTGGATAATGGGGGGGCCCACTGTGAGAGGCCACCCAGATGGCTCCGACAGAGTGTGGGCAGGTCCCGAGGCGTCCAGCAACGGACCTCTGGGCGCTCTGGCTGGGGGGAAGACCAGGCCAGGCAGGGACAGCTTGCTCCACCTCGTACGGGAGAAGCATGAGAAGGAAGCAGCCACGGCAGAGAAACTTTGGCCGGCATGAGGAGGAGAGAGGACCTGGCGTTCTCCCCTCTCCGTGCCTGCCTGAGGTGGTGTCAGTCAACAGGGCGACCAAGCGTCGCGCTCTGCCCAGGACTGAGGGGCTGCCGCGACACGACACTTCAGGACAGTTCCAGGGAAAACCACGACATGCTGGCTGTTCTCCAGTGAACGCTATCTTGGAAATTTAAATAAAATCTTCACCGAGTGTAATTTGTTCAGCACGTTCCAGAACTTTCTGGGACCCTTCCTCTATACACAGGTAGGGAGCCGTGCTGGGACCTTCCTTTGATGAGCTATTGAACTAATTAATCATTTCTAACAGGAAAGAACCAGAAAGAGCTCCACAAGCGGAAACACTGTGAGAAAGGGTGATTCTGTTTATACACTCGTGTTCCTCCATCTCGGTGCCTGCTTCCCAAATTCAAGCAAGCGGAGGGGAGGCATTTCCACGTGCGCCAGGGGCATCTTTATGAGACACGAGTTACAGTTTCCCGCCTAGATCTTTGTCTCAATCACCCTTAGAATTAAAAAAGAAAAAAAAAAAAGTCACATTCACTGTTTATGGCCCAAATCAGCAAACCAGTTAACGAAGTTTGTTCAACACTGCCTGGAGGTATCTCTGAATTCGCCATTTTACGGCGGATTCAGTCCATTACGGTGCTGAGCTGAGAGGTACAGGGAGCATGGTCAGATACAGGGGTAGGGTTGGGAGTGAGGGTAAAGGCAGAGGGAGGGATAGAAGGACAAGAAGCAGGAGCAGCTGGAACAATCCGTGTCATTGGTTCCTGTCTGCACATAGCCGAAGTCTTTGCTTTAGCAAAATCTCATTTTTTCTTTCATTATTGCATTCTGGGGCTCTGTTAGCACATAGAGCTCTTGCCTCTTCCTTCCGATTGCTCCTCAGTGTAGATCAGAAAATGGTTGCTAAGCTGCAGACAAAAATACTCCTGAGGAGACGGGAGGGCTGCTGGCTGCCAGGACAACATCTGGGCGCCAGCTCTTGCCCTGCACCCCAAAATGACTCTGTGTGGGGAGGCTGAGGATGCGGAAATCCACCCTGCGTGGATATCCTCCCTGGCAGTGGGGAGCTGTGGAGGGCTTTGGTGCCTCCTGCTCCGTTTGACTTCCGGTCCAGTCTTCCCCACTGGGAGCGCTCACTGTCTACACCGCTGGTTCCCAAACCTGGCCATGCAGACACTGCCCTGAGCTTATCCTGGATCTGATTTTGGGTATTTGCATTCAGTAGGCCAAGAGGAGGCAGGGAATCTCTCTGTTTAATCATCTCTGCCCAGCTGATCAGGATGCAGAGACAGGTCCGGAAACCCCTGGAAACTATTCACCAGGAACCCATCCTGTACTATGTCAAATTATCTGTCCTTTTTTAAGGATGCTTCTTATTTATACTGGATATAAATCGTCACCCCTCTTTCCAACCACTAACTGTACAAATCTTCCCGGGGAAGTGGGGTCGGGCACCAAAGTCTGTCCCCTCCCTCTCTTGAGGCGGCCTCTCCCCGAATTTCCGGGGCTCTGGGGAACCCGGGGGAAATCTGGTCAGATTAAAATAAATAAAACGGGAACACCTATCTAAAATGAAATCTACTTTATTCTCCTAGGACATGGTTAGGAGAGAAACGTCCCAGGTCCTGGAAAACACAAAATAAGCTTCTGACATCACCTCAGACTGAAAGAGGCGCCCGATACTGTCAAGTCCAGGGTGGCTACGGTTCAGACTCGGTGGCAGTGACGACGGTTTGGCTGGCTCTGGTGACTTTGCTGGGAGGGTTAAGTTTGAGCAATGGTTTCTATCACAGACCCGTTTCTTGGATTTCCCATTGCTTCCCTGAGCCGCTTCCTGTTGCCGTGGGTCCTTGAACCCCCATGGGAACGGTGGTGGGGAACACTCCGGGCTAAGAGATGTCTCTCCGACAGTGTCTCTGTGTCTTAGGAGCCTGCGTTTCTAACACAGCACCTAACTGCTCGGGCCTCGGCCCTGGTCCGACCCTGGAAAGCCGGGTGGCCACACACAGCCCAGCCCTCTGAGCAGAAAATGCCCGACAGTTGGGGCGCCTGGGTGGCTCGGCGGGTTGAGCCGCTGCCTTCGGCTCAGGTCATGAACTCCGAGTCCTCGGATCGAGCCCCACATCGGGCTCTCTGCTCAGCGGGGAGCCTGCTTCCTCCTCTCTCTCTGCCTGCCTCTCTGCCTGCTTGTGATCTCTCTCAATAAATCTCTCTCAAATAAATAAAATCTTAAAAAAAAAAATGCCCGACAGCAAAAGCAGCTTCAGTGGAGGGCTAGAGATGCACGGATTGGGCTCCCTTTTTTACCCCGCTTTTTCCCCGGGATTGTGTTTACTGAAGTGTGCCACGGGGTGGGGGCACGTGCTCCCAGACGACCCTAATCACCCCCAGAAAGTCAGCAGCTCCCAGCACCCGACATCCGACTTCCTGAAGCTCAATTAGTTGGGCCTGGACAGCACCACTCTGGCTGCCACTAACACTCAGAAGCCGCGTTTTCCAGATTGTCTTGATTTCCCCCAAATATTTTGGGTCCACGCCTAACTGCCACTCAACCCCAGGCCTTAGAATTGAGCCTGGCATTTCATATCCTTTGCCAGTTTTCAAAATAAATCTTGCCTCTGGAGACAAACATTGGCCTCCCCGAGAAGCTTGGGTCTGGCTTAGCTGCGGTGTTCTCAGGCAGGTCCGGAAGACCAACAGCGAGCACCGTGTTTCACAACCCTTCAGCGGGCTGGGGCACCATCCTGGCTTTCCGAGCACTGTGGAGTGACAGGGACGCTGTCTAGGAGAGGCTACGGGACTTAGTCCCTGCAGAGCGGGGAGGGGGTACTGGCGAGAGCCCGTGTGTCCCACAGCTGGCCTCCAGCTGTAGAGTCACGGAAGCTAGACTTGCCATCACTGGTTTGAACACCTTCTCCCTGTTCAAGTTTCTTCTCCGGCTACTGATAATGAGCCCAAAGGAAAGGCCTTCCTGACCCAGCAGACCTCTCCGTTTATTTGGTTACCGATTTACAGACATAAAGCAAACGGCCTGGGAAGAGGAACCTGGAATCAACCGCTTTAATATGTACTGATTCACTTAGCTATTCACATTCCACAAACAGGCGCGGAGCCTCTGCCACGTGCCAGGTTCCACGGAGGAAAACGAAGGCGGAGACGCCACGGGGCTGCCTGCAAGGGGTTTCCAGCCCAGGAAGGAGGGGTTCAAGGGCAGATGGACAAATGCAGCCCGCAGGGGAGTGATTCCAGCTTTCGTGGGAATGTCAGGATGGGTGTTTCCTGGGAGAGATGGTGTTTGAGCTGGGCTACAGGACGGGTGGGAGTCGAGGAGGAAAGGGCACCCCGGGGTTCTGACTGATGTTACCAGAGCCCGCTGAGTACAGGCTGATTTTTTTTAGGTACAGGTGTCCCCCGCTTTTTGAAAGTTCAAGTGACACCACTTTGCTTTTACAAAAACAGCTACTATATTGGGAGCTAACCGAAAGAAATCCGAGGAGGGTTTTCGCTTCTATGAATAAAGGTGAAAAGCAAACATGGTTCAGCATTGGGTTTTCGTAGGGACCTCGTGCAGCCAAGCAGCGGTGGAGGTGGGAGGTGCAGGGGCGGGAGGGGGAGCACTGACCAGCTCCTTCCCTGGAAACCACATTCAGCAGGAAGCCACCAGAGCCTCGAACTGTGTCTGTGAGCATCTGTGCTTTATCTCGATTTATTTTGTGCGTCCATAGCAAGATAGGGATCTAAGGTATCAAAAAAGCCTAAGAGGTGATTTTCTGGGTCTGGGAACGCTCCAAAAATTCTTCCATATGAAATAATGGTAACTGTTTTGGCTTTGCACTGCCTCTGCCTGCAAAGGGTTTTGGAGGGACACTCTGCCTCCGGACAGAGGGGGCACATGGCGGGGGACGTTGCCTATAGATGGAGGATGGAGTGGGGGATGGAAGAATGCACTTGAGTTTGGCGGAAACCACCCCTAGCATTTGCCCCCTTTGCATTTCCCTGTGCTGTCCTTGACCATCCCATATGCCGAGGACACGTGGGGCCCGCCTCCCGAGGGCCCTTGGGCCACCACATCGGAATGAAACCATGTCCAGCCCCACTGCGGATGCCTCTAGAGGAGGGAGGGGGTGCAGCAGGGGTGAGGGAAACCTCGGGAGAGGACAGGGGAGTGGGGTGGCTGGTGAAGACTGTGGCCTTTGACCCCTGGCAAGCACAAGCAAAGAGGTTCCCACAGTGGCCAGGTCTCAGGGAGACGGAGGGTGCGGGGCAGCCGTTCTGAAGAAAGGAGCCTGGCGGGGGTGCCAGGCCAGGGCTTGACCCAGGTGGGTGGCCTGGGTGTTCCCACCCTTCGTGTGTGGTCCGTCCTCTGGGAACGCGGATTCCTCAGATCGCTGCCCTTGCAGGGGGAGCGCCAGGGCCAGGGCTGGCAGTGGGAGCGCAGGAGCGGAAGCAAGCTGCGGGGAGCCGCTGGCAGAGCGGCTTTCAGCTTTCCTGCGGCAGCAACAGCGGCCACGCGGGGATGCCAGGTGACCGGCTCAACGGGCTTCCTCGTCTTTATCTTTCTCGGCGACAGCTCTCTTAGGGGCCGTTTAAAAAAAAATGAACTCAATTAAGTGTTCCCAGTAGAGCAGCAAGGCTTAGAGTCTGCAAAATGTAAAGCAGGAGCAAAAAGTTGGTGTTTAGATGGGAACCGCATCGTTGCCAAGGAAGCCGAGTCTTGCCTGTTGCTGAATGGTGGCCGTTGCTGAATGGTGGCCGTAGGGGGAAGGAAAGGGAGATGGGATTCTTTTGTTGGCCCCAACCAGCACCAATTTGTCCTGACTCAGCTGTGTTTCTAATCACGTCTAACTCAGAAAGAAAGCTTCAGCTGCTCAAACCCAGACCCGGAGAGATTGCTTTCAGGCCTGAGAAGTTGGCCCTGCTGTAGCCCCCAAGTACAGTCCAGCACAGAAACAACCTCACATGTGTTGCGCGCTGCCATGCAGGTCATGGAGCAAAACACAGCCTTCTTCTGCCGCTGGGGAGAGACTCTGCAAACAGCCATGGGGGAGACGGAGAGCCCAGCACAAAGCAGGAGCAAAGATGGTGAGCAGGGTTCTTGATTCTCTGTGTCATATAAGTATAATGACCAACAGAAAGATGTAAAAGAAAAAAGACCGAGGCAACAAGAAAGAAATGGACACTTGTCTCTAGGATTTTTCAGAAGACAAAGAGATATGTTCTATCAAGGGATAATCTGAAATTATAATTTTTACCTGTGAGTCTTGAAAATAAAGTCCATGAATTCAAGGATAGGCCTCAAAGGATAAAATTATTCATTGAGTCTAGGAAGGTACAAAAAGGAGTGGCTGAAAGACAGCTCACTTCTCTTGGGACTCAGGGACAACTAGAATTTTTCAGAGGAACATTTGTGTCTTTATGTGACAACCCTCTAAGTTACATTAATGTCACTGATTGTGCTTCCCTCTTTGAACTGGCTGCTAGGAAGTTCAGAACCATATTTGTGTTCCATGTTATGTGCTACTTTCAGGACTAACAATATCCTATTTTTATACTCATAATTTCAGAGTCACTGAAAGGAACAGAAACAGTAAGGGGGGGAGGGGAAATTTATTCAAAATAGCTGTTATTGTTGTCATTGCCCAAAATTTTAAGAAGAAATTTTTCCTAATGGATTTATTACCTGCAGAAGGGAAAATGACTTCATGTTCATGTCATTGAAACTGTGGGGGAGGAGTCATTGTAAAGCTTCTAATGAACCAGTAACGATCAATAAAGATTTGTTCTAGAACACCCATCAGTAATTAAAGCAGGAAGATAACATTGATAGTCCCGATATTTAATGGGTCAACACTAAACCTTTCAGAATCTTATTTTTTCACATCCTATTGATCTTCCTTCTGGTTTCTTTCTTTAAAACACAAAACACTTTCTGCTTCAAATATTTAAAAAATCACCCCAAATTTCCTTTTTGAAATAATTATAGATATTTTTAAAAGCTTTTCAAGTAATCCTCAGCTGTTAGACATTCTTCCTTTCTGTTCTGGTGGCTTCTCCCCTGCTTCTGAAGCCATACAGTTAACTGGGTAGCCCCTGACTTAGTTCTAATTCACACAAACATATGTATGTGTATTGTGTAATTACAAAAGTAATATAAGGTAACATAGTATATAATATGGTATGGGCTGGCTCTCAGAAGACACAGTGGTCGGCAGGCTTCCTGCAAAAGAGCAGGTACGTGGACCCTCAGTGCAGAGGGGAGGGATGCTGGGAGGTCAGGGAGGCAGCAATGGGGCCCCATCAGCTCTGTCACTGGGCTCTGTGAGTGGGCTGCGCGCTTCATTCCGCAGCCTCTACATCCCATTTGTCTTGTGACTGTGGCTGTAGGTCAGTCCACATTGCAGCATAGTGCTAGAACTTAGGACCAAAGTGGACTTGAGGCAGGAATTTTCTAGCCACACTGCTAGAAACTGTTAGAATCTGCTGTTTCTGGATAAAACCTAAGAAGAGGCTTGCTACTGGGGTCTGGGCAGAAGTGGATTAACGAACGGTGCAGTTAGAGTAGCTTAATCATCAGGGCTTCTCACTCTCATGCATTTCTTCTGAGTCCCTACACCTAATTTTTTAAATATATTTTTTGGATTTTATTTATTTATTTGACAGAGATCACAAGTAGGCAGAGAGGCAGGCAGAGAGAGAGAGATGGGGAAGCAGGCTCCCTGCTGAGCAGAGAGCCCGATGTGAGGTTCAATCCCAGGACTCTGGGATCATGACCTGAGCCGAAGGCAGAGGCTCAACCCACTGAGCCACCCAGGCACCCCCTTACACATATTTTTATACTCATAATTACATATTTTTTTCAAATTTTGTAATTGTCAGAGTTCCATGAAACCGGTATCGGCCTCTGAATCTGGGGTTATATTTTTTGTTCCCCGATAAAACTAAGAGACATACAAGAAGAAGCCATACCCTTTCTTTTCTGTTTGGGATGACCTGGAGGGATGTGATGGTTTGGGCTGCAGCAGCCATTTTGCAACCCTGAAGAGAAAGCCAAAAGAATGGCAGAAGAGCTGACTCAGGGTCTTGATATGACCGATACGACTGACCTGCTGGATGAACGTCGACTTCTAGTTATATAAGGTAATAAGACTTCATTATTTAAGGCACATGTATTCAAGTGGTATACGAATGATAACGAGGAGCATCTTGCTGATACTTCTAGATCCCCCGCCAGTGTGTTTTAGTCACTCCCTGGAAAAACATGCATCTCCTTGCTGGATGTGCTACTGCTAAGACTCTTACCTTCCAGAAAGCACTCAAAGCTAGAGCAGCTTTCCTGGTGCTCATCCCACCCTACTGGAGGCTCTGGGGCCTCTCCTACTGGAATGGAGAAGGCATCTCATGAGTTGTGCTGTGTCTTTGGCTTTGCCACTCTTATTTGTCTTAGATAGATGGCTTTCCCATAAATTACTCCAAATCACCTCAATCGCCCCTTCCTATCATGAACCAGCTTCTCAGTGCACTTGATTTCAGCTAAATATGAGAAAGGAAACAGGAGAGGCACATAATCATCCTAAGAAATGATTGCCAGGTACCCAGACTGACCCTCATCACCTCTTTGCTTTGAACAAGTCAAAGCTTTCCACCAGAACTTCCTAAACTGAGAAACTTTCAAAATGCAAGCCCTGTTGAGTGACTTGGGAAAGCTGGCTATCCGGAACACAGCCGAGTACACACCTAGCCAGGTCACATAATCGACTGCCCGTGTGTTCGTGCAAAGCTGTGAGCAAACCACTGTGCGTGAAAATCCTGGGAGCCCAGAATAATCTCATCCCGGGAAAACATCAAACGGTGTGCTAGAATGAAGAAAGAAGCGTGGGGAGGCACAGAGGGACCGTCTTGGAGATTTACGCTCACGTGGTGTGGAAGCCGAAGCCCGCTGATTCGGTGGGCCCCGCTGGGTCTCAGGACTGTGCGGACTGACAGCTCTGTCCGGGTCTGTTCTGTTTCCTTGGTGACCAGATGCTCCTCTTTGAGAGCACACAGGAATGACTCAGTCCTCCTCAATGACCTGGTTTCATGCCAAGGAACACTCATTTTTCCACACCTAGGTCCCTAGACTTCCATCCATTTGCCTGATCCGTCTTTCTGCTGATCCTCTCTCTGGCAGATAAATGCTAGTCCTAGGCCTTAGATCTCATTGGCATCGACCAACGACCCCCAGGCACCAATACCTACCTTTCTCTTTCATCCTGCAAGCTGGTCTGTTTGAGAAGGGTCTCCAAACTCAGCTAGGATAAGCCACACCCTCCCCGAGTACTGATTCTAGATCAGCCTTGACCCGGGTTCCCCTGAAGGCGGGGGTGGGGCACACCAGCCAGCAATCCGAGGTTGATCGGAGAGCCCGGTGAGCTGGCCGTCAAGGCAGGCAGGCTGGAGCTGCTAAAGTCCATTTTGTGCAAGGCAATGAGGTTTGGAGCCCAAACGCAAGGTAATCTCCTCTACAAAATCCAGTGGGGAACCTGGATCTCTGCACTTGCATTTGCCAAACATTTTTCTTAAAGGTGGAAGCAAAGCTGAGCATCTCCTGGATTTCCACTGCCCTGAAGCAACGGCTTTGGTTCACGGTAATTGTTGCACTTAAAACTGAATCGGTTACATTGTAAGCCTGGGTAATTGAGTTAAGGGCAGTTTGTTAAAATACAGTGAGTCTGGAGCCACGATGTCTGAACAGTGGCTCTGGGTCTACGTCTGCCATTGTGTGTCTACAAAGTCACTGGATCAAGGCGACTTGGGCCTCTAAAGATGGGAGAAGGCCATGAAGGGCACTTAAGTGAAAACAGAATCTTTAACGTGCAAAAGCCGAGTAATTATTTACCTTTGGGTGTTTGACAGAATTTGTATAATTACCTCAGTTATGAACCATCCTTCGTCAGCCACTAAGGTCAAAGGAGAGACAAATTTCCCTTTCTTGTAGTAGAACCTGCTTGGTATGGCTTCTTTCTCGTAGACAGTCATGTGTTCCACGGTTCTCAGTTTGTCATATACCTGCAGAGAGAACAAGAGTCAGCAGTTTGGCATTCTCTTTCTTAACCATATATGAATATTTACAGCACATGCAAGAGAGGGAGAACTTTATAGACCAAAGAAATGACCAAAGCACCTGATTCGTTTGACTACATAAGAATGAGGAACTTCTGTATGTCTCAGAAAACAAGGTGGGTTCATCTCTTTTTTTTTTTTTTAAGATTTTATTTATTTATTTGTCAGAGAGAGAGAGAGCCAGAGTGAGCACAGGCAGAGTGGCAGACAGAGTCAGAGGAAGAAGCAGGCTCCCTGTGGAGCAAGGAGCCCGATGTGGGACTCGATCCCAGGACGCTGGGATCATGACCTGAGCCGAAGGCAGCTGCCTAACCAACTGAGCCACCCAGGCGTCCCGGTGGGTTCATCTCTTAAGGCTGAAGATCCACACATCCTGTGACCTAAAAAGTTAGCCACAAGGAACCTAGCAAGAACCCTTCACACTCATGCACCGGGAGACACAGAGAGGGACATAGACTGCAGACGGGAACAGCCCAAATGCCCAGCAACTGTGGAAGGTAGAAATGACTCACGAGGTTCTCTGGGGGAAATACTATACAGCAACGAACAGGGACAGATTACAGCTCCACAGGGCACCTGCCATCATCTCAGGAATCTCAGTTTGAGAAGACAGAATGAAGCAAGTTGCAGAAGAATACAAACAGGATTATTAAGATTATTATTGTTATTTTTTTCCCAATTTATTTATTTTCAGAAAAACAGTATTCATTATTTTTTCACCACACCCAGTGCTCCATGCAATACTCTCTATATACCCACCACGTGGTACCTCAACCTCCCACCCCCCCGCCACTTCAAACCCCTCAGATTGTTTTTCAGAGTCCATAGTCTCTCATGGTTCATCTCCCCTTCCATTATTATTATTGTTATTATTTGCAGTTTGAGTAACTATAAAACTAAAGAACATAGGCAGTAAAACTATAAGGAGAATTATGGAAATGATAACTTCATACTTTTCAATATTTTATAATAATTTGTTTACTCAACAGTTAATAAACAAATTACGAAAGCTTGTCTATGTCAAAAACTCTATAATAAAATTAAAAGGCAAATGAGGGGGTGCCTGGGTGGCTCAGTGGGTTAAGCCTCTGTCTTCAGCTCAGGTCATGATCTCAGGGTCCTGGGATCGAGCCCCACATTGGGCGCTGCTCAGCAGGGAACCTGCTTCCCCCTCTCTCTCTGTCTGCCTCTCTGCCTACTTGTGATCTCTCTCTGTGTGTCAAATAAGTAAATAAAATCTTAAAAAAAAAAAGGCAAATGAGGAATTGGTCTGCCTAATGTTAAATATAACAAAGATCAAAGAAAGGGGATTTGTTCTTTGACTTGACCTAGAGCACATCTTATCTGCACCTGAACCTTAAAATTATTAGTCATCTGTCTGCCCTTCATTACACTGCTAATTTCATGATGAGGGGTATAAACTTTGCACATATTTCCAATATCTACCAGCCGCTTAAATATTTATGGCTGGCATTGAAATCAATGGACTGATGTTGACTCATTGGCCCTTAGTCCAAGGAGGTCCATCTTTCTGGGTGGAGGTGAATATAAAATTGAGTTTTTCAGCTCACATCTGGAGAATTAGCCTTGAGGCTTAAAGCAGAGCATTTCTGATGACCCCACGAGTGATGATTTCCTACTTGAGAAAATCCATCATTCTTAAGGGAAGTGGGACGCATCTGCAGCCAGATTTCGGATTCGTAAAAAATCCGATGACACACACCGGGTTGCACAAACTGCTGTGCCCGTCACATGATGAACTGTCACCCAAACACAGTCCCCACTGTGGAATAATCCACCAACTGCTTCAGGCGGCTCGAAGCCGCCTGGCTAGAACGTCATGTTGGAAGAAGCTCTTCCCAGCTCGTAAATTGCCTATCCTCAGGCATTCTGGAGGCAGCCCGTCCCCCGAGCGCCAAGCTGGAGACGGAGATCATCTTCCTCGCCAAGGAAACAACTTCTTTGCAAGAAGCCATTTTCTGGGGGGCCTGCCAATGTGTAGAGCACTCCTCCTGGCTTCATACTGAGGGATTTCACGAGCTGCTGTACAAATGGTCAGCACTTCTGCTTCCTGACCACGGAACTTGAATAAAAGGGGCGACCACCTAGGAAATGGGACAAGGCTGGAGAGGAGCGGCACTGTTGGCAACTGTGTTGCTCCATCCCCAAATGGACAGATCTCAGACTTTGATATGGGAGCGGGCAGGAGGAAGTCGAAAGGACCAGGGGAGAGATGCTGGCCTCCCGCGGGCTGTGTGCATCCACACCAGTGAGCTTCCACTGTCAACCACAGTCATGCCATGAGGATGGGTGGAGGCATCAGGCTCCTAGGCCAGTTCCTGGCACCCTGGGGTTGGCACTGCCAGGGACAGCAGTCTGAGCCTCCCCCAAGAAAGTGACCCACCTCCTGGTCCAGAGCACGAAGTGTTCTCTGGGAGAGGGTGGAAGTCCCAGAGCTTGCCCTAGAACGTGACAAGGCAACATGGGGTGAAGCAGGAGGATCAGATGCTGCTTGTCCCTTATTTTCTCATCATGATTTGCAAAGTACTGCAGATAATTATGGTTCGGAGAGAAGGGTGAGAAACGTCTTGCCATCTCAGAGTGTTGAGCAGGGCAGTGCGTGTGGGGAGCACCCCCTTGGAAATGCCCCCCTGCAGTGGTGATCACTGTAATAAGTGGCCCATATGTCGTCCTTGAGGTGGGCCCAGCATGGTTCTGTGGGTTTCTAGCAGCCCAGGAGGACAGCTTTGATGGCATCGCCACCCGCGTGGACTTGGAAGAAAAGCAGAGGGACCGGATCAGGGAGCCGTGGGTTACCGGTCCGTGATCGGGCGGGGATCTGCACCCAAGCAGCGTGCCTCCTTAGATAAGGAGCTGACCTATGACACGCACAACCTCAGCCCCTGTTCATTCATCACGTTCCTATCTCCGGTTCCCTGATGAAAACAGATCAGATGGGCAGCTTTGCTCCGAAGAGCATTCCCTGCATGCATCCGCTCTCCCTGGGGTTTGCCTGGGAAGCGCCGCATTTCAGCCAATAAGAACACAGCCCTACTAAGGGCTAAGAGCTTAACATGCCAAGCACCGCACATCCTTTATCTCATTTAATTTCCACCAACATCTATGGAGCAGAGTCCATCACACCCATTTCAGAGAAGAGAAGACACACATGGGAGGAGGGGCAGCTTGGCAGAGGTCAAGGGAGCGCGAGGTAGGTCACGTGGCCTGGGCAGCCCAGCTCCTGGCATAGCTCCCTGCTTCAGCGCTGAAGCACCAGGGCAAAGATCAAGTGTGGAGCCATGGGAAGGGGGCGTGTTTCAGCCCCTCCCCCTCCCAGGCCCCTCCCCCTCCCCATTGCTCTCCCTCCCATCAGGAGCTTCTTGCCTCAGAGTGCTTCCCAGGGGCTGGCCAGAGGCTCACAACAGGGCCTCGGTCCTTCACTTGTTGCAGGTCGTTGAGGTTGATGTACTTATTGAGCTCGATCACTTTGTCCATCCAGAAAATGTCGGTCATCCCATGATCCGAGAAGATGATGACATTGAGGTGCTCCTGAAGCTCCCGCTCCTGTGGGCGGACAAAGGCCGTCAGGACAGTGACCCGGCTGAGATGCACTCACTCTGGCAGGTCTCGCAAACTCTAAGTTACGGGGGCAAGGATCCTCCCTCACTCAGAGACTGAATCATCTCCTCTTCTGCCCTGATGAGACCGGCTGGATGTCACCATAGAAGCACCCAGAGGGGGGCAATGCGAGAGCGCACTCCCCTTTCCAGAAGTGCTAGCAATCATCCCTCCTGGGCTGGAGCCCTTGGAGCTACTTTGTCTGATCTCCGCTCCGGCTCTTTCAGCAGACCAGTGTGCTAAGATGGGAGCTCTCACTCCCCCATTCCACAAACGTGGAAAATAAGGCCCAGGAAAGCTTTACCTTGTTGGGCGTCAGCAGGCAAGGGGGTGGCAGGCTCAGGGACAGAACCCAGGTCTGGTCTCCACGTCCGCTTGGACCTGGTTCACAGACTTACTAGGTTTGGTAAAGGACCGTGCTGGCTAACAAGCCAGGTAGGATGCCAATCCGGCCATTTCAGTCCTGCTGGGCTGGTCGTAAAGCAAGGGATCCCCTGGTGTCTGAGCAGGGGTTGGGTGAAGAAAAGAGCCCCATCCCAGCCTGGTGCTGGCCTCGTCCGCCAGGACCAGCGAGAAGGAAGACGCTGAGGGCTTATGACAGCCAACGAGGCAGGAAGAAACTGACAAGAGGGGAGCTCAGCCTCGTGGTCCTTGTCGCCAGTTACCTGGATCCACGTGGTCATGTACTTGAGGACGGTGTCCACGGCCTTCAGTGCGTCTTTCCGCTGAGGCGATGAGGGGCCGTAGTGGTGGCCTTCCACATCGATGCGCTCATAGTATATGGCTGCCAGGTCCGCCCGGCCACTCCTGGAGGGAGCAGAGTGAGAGGGATGCGGGTCAGGGAGGCCCTCAGCAGCTTTCTCCCCCTCCAACCAGCAGGCCTCTGTGAAAACCCTGGGGTCCCCAGACCCCTGCTGTGGGCCAGGCAAAGCGGACACCTTAAAACAAACATGGTGATCGCCAAGGAAGAAACATGACCGCTGCATCTAGGCCTGACAATCCTGAGCTCCTCGGTGCCACAGGCCGAGAGCATGGTCAGGGGACATCTGTTCTCTGGGCTCATGTGGCATCGCTCGTCGTGCCCCAAGAGCTGGAGGGGGCAGGAACAGGCAGGGGACAGTTCTCAGAGCTCTACTCTACCACCCATTGTTGCCATAAGATCAGAACAACTAGAGGCAATCATTTGAATCACGACTGTTCGATTATTGCTGGACCTGAAGGAGTTATCTAAATACGACAGCAGACTGTGTGTTCGACCCCGTAAAGAAGAGAGTAAGCTTTTCTAGCACGGCCTGGGGGAGGCAAACAGGTCAGCGTCCAGGGCCTGCTGTCAGCAGACACTGACGTGAAGCTGACCCTTCATAGAGGAAATGAACGGTCAGCTCCAGGGTGAACACAGAGTGAATTCTAACAGTGACCACACTTCTGTGGGTACCAGGGAGACCCTGGCTCTGGAAAAACTTTCCCTCTTGGCCAGCGTGCTGATGATACTGATAATGGCAGAGTACCAATAATCCAAGCCCTTGATGCTGGGCTAAGAATGACCAGGAACTAGTGATCTCAACTGGAGCAGGAGGCCTGCAGAGTCAGGGAGGGGAGAAAAAAGCGGTGTGAGGTACCTCCCTCCCTCACACAGTGCTTTCCACCACCCCCCCCCCCGCCAAGCTTTGCCCACGACTTCCCCCCAAAGCACCCAAATGAAATAGTCATCAGGCTGATGATGACGCTTATGACAGGAGCAGTTATAGTGACTGACAGAAGTTGAAGCAATGCAGAAGAAATTCAAGCTAATTCCTTTGCTTGCGCTTTACAGAAGCTAATAATCAATACTTTTGGTGGATTGCCTTATTTCTCCAGAAGAGCCATATTCTAAGGGCACGCACACCAGTGAGATGGCGTGGTGTCTCCCGATGAGTCTGCCTCAACACTTGGAACATGAGCAGTAAAAGAACGTGTGACCTCAGAGCCTGCTGTGCCTTGGGTCTTGCAATCCACAGAGGAGGGAAAATTGCCTCCCGGAAGTTCAGAGAGTGTGGTTTGCACGGCCAGAGTTAAAAACAGCTCCCACGCCTCCTCCAGGTCTCAGGGGAGATGGTGCCTCTCCCAGGAAGCTGGCTCTGGTGCCCCAGGCTCAGCTGGGCAGCCCCCCTGGATGCCCCTGCGGCTCTCCAGACTCATATCCTGGTAAACACTCTTCCATGCTGGGCTGTAGTTGCCTCTTGATGACTCTAAGCTGTGAAGCTCTTTGGGGGGATATCGATTCCTGCTCTATTGTAGCTCAGTTGTAGACTACTGTATTTGGCATACAGTTGGTGCTCTATAACAGTTGAAAGTCTACTAATAGTAAGTGCTCAGTAAATGACACACTATGTTGAAGGCTTTTCCATCATTATTTAATCCTCACAGCAACCGTTTAGGATAGGAATGCATTGAACAGAGAGCTCAGTACAGTTGCCTGCATTAAACAGCCAGTGAGAGATGGAACCAGGACTCAAACCCATGTTGGGCTGACTACAAAACCTGGACCACAACCACTAAAAACTCAACGGCCCACAATAATGGGGCAGCATTCGGCTTATTCTTCTTGTGGAAATGGTCCTTACTGTCTTATAAGAATCCCTTCTTGAAGGATAATGTGCCATGTCTGTGGGTTGGATTGTCTTGGATTTCCGGAACTACTATGTGAAGCGTCCTTATAGAAATGCATTTGAACATTTTTCAGATGGGGAATAGGCCAGAAAGGATTCTAGGACATACTCAAGGCCTCAGAGACATAGCTAGACCTGGAAACGTGAATCTCCAAGATCAGAACATTCTACCAGTCCGGGGTTTTTGGAAAGTCCGTGTCTACTCCTTTCACTACCCCGGGGACGGTTTTCAGACAATATCGCACCTAGCATCTTCCTTCATTATGGTCCTGCTTGCCCCGAGGGCGTGCCCTTTAATGATGCTGTGACGTTCTACGCATTCCCTGGGGGGCACTTCATTTATGTTTTTGAGGGGACATTCGTTTCAAGTTAAGTGAAATTGCTGGTCAGTTGTTTTCTTTTTTTAGAACACAGAAAACCGGCCCTTCCTTAACAAATACCATTACCACTCTCCTCCTCCGCAACCGGGACCGGGTCAGGTGTTTTTCAAAAGTGATATTATCATTCTTCATACCCGCTAATGTGTGAATGACTCACCCATCTATAGATGGTAGAGAACAAAAAGTCACCGCAAGGCCTGCAAGGGTGTGGGCGGTGCATAAAATGTCTCGCCAGGAAATGGCACTTGCATACACATCCCTAAACTGCTGTGAGGCCCGTGATGGTCACATGGATAAACTAATGGACGCGATGCAACCTTCCAGAAAATCTCGCCCTCAGATGAGCCTCAGCCTTTACATGCTTTACACACTTGCACATGTAGCTGCTCAGATGTGCAGGTTCACACAGGGTATCCCGGGTTCAAGTGTGCACGCTTCCAGGGTAGGGCTTGCATGGGGGAAATTTGCACAAATGGGCTGACAGGTGCTTTCAATTTCAATGACATGGTTTTAGGTCACTGCAATGCAGACACTTCCCCTGAACGTAGCAGACTCTTGGTTAGTCTCCTGCAGGCTCTGCGCCATACCCACAAATCTCTGTGTGATCGGGAAGCCAATGCCACAGATTTACCTGATGACTTCCTTCGAAGGAGTTGTCGACCCCAGGTGCCAGGAACACTGGAGTTTGGATGCGGGCAAGTCAGGGATTTATGCGGCCGCCTTTGGAAAAGATTTCCAGGCTGGAGCTCCGTTGATTTGTAAAGGACCCAAGTCTTCGAGGGCTGAGAACTCTTGCCTGTTTGTAGTTTAGCGGACAGACTCTTGGTTGGCAGCAGTTTTCCACATGGATCTGGTCTTCATCACGGGTCAGCTCATTTGTAATGGAGCAGTTGGGTGAGGAGCGATGGGTGGAAATGCCTGCAGACCTCTTGTTGGCCGTTTATAATTTATAGCTTTAGGGGGTCCAGGAACTGAGCCTAAGGACTTGGGGCTGTTGGCCCAGTACTTGAGAGCTGCAAGAAGCCCTCAGCCCTAGGGTCTCAGAGACACCCAGGTCCCCCATCATCTTACGAAGCCGTCCAGATCTCTTTTCAGTGTAAAAGTTCATAACCTCACATCCGTTTTCCTGACTGAAGTGAGTTGGAAGGAGAAGACTTAGGGAGAGAGAAATGGGGGGCAATTCAAAGGGATGGTTGAAGTTATCAACTGTTAAGAAAAATGATCCAAAACTTAGAAATTAGGCCCCCCAAACAGCTGTCTGTCATGCCCGTGTCCTAAAAGACAGGTGTCTAATAAACTTACTTATGGGTCACCGGATTTTATGACCCACTCGAGCCCGGACTGTGTAAACTTAGCTGTTAATCTGTAGGAAGCCAGTAAGATGAAGATTATTTTCCCTGATGGAGAAAGCAGTCTCAGAGATCATGGTCTGGTTGTCCTCTAAGTTGGGAAGCATTTTTGGCTTTTCATGATAACCGTACGTCATCGTCCTCTATCATTCTTTTCCTTCACACGAGTGCTTCTCACATTCTCCATTCAAGCAGCCGGGTCATCCCCGGATCCCCTCAAAAATAAAGTGATTTGAACTTGGGCATAGTTCTCACATACGTATGTACTGAGCACATGACAGAAGTTAGTTTTGAAGATAACACTTCGATAGGGCATTGGAAATACACATATCTGGGTTCAAAGATGGGAACCTTGCTATGCGGGTGGTCTCGAGAACAGCAGAAATATCTGGAAGCCTCGACGTGCCATGTGAAAGACCTCCACAGAGGACGACACTGGGTATGAAACAAGCTGATGTCTGTAAAGTGCTTGACACACAGCAACAGGGAGGCAAAGGGAAGGGGATGCCTTCCGTTTCTCTCTTCCTTCCAGATGTGGCCGGACCAACCTGTGTGCTGAGCCCCTTCCCTTAGAGTCCACGGGGAGGAGGGACGAAGGCCAGGACAATTGCACCAGCTGCCCGGTGGTCTGTGGAAAAAACCATCTCATCATCCATCTGTTCCTTTATGGCCACCAGCAGCCACTGATGTTCTGGGATCTTAATGGAATTCCTCTGGAGCTGTTTTCCATAGAGCTTGACAATGGACAGGAGCTGTGTCCACTGCTCCCATTGCCTGGTTGTTACTTGACCAATCCTTTCGAGAGGCAGCATCAGGCATCTCCTGGGAGCAGCCTCCTGGCCCCTCCAGGCCGTCAGAGCTGCCTGTGGCTGTCACCACTGTCAAAACTGCTGCCCCCACACCCTGTAACCCCCAGATGAGCTACTCATGCCCCTTTTCCTGCCTGCCAAAGCATGACTAGCCTACAAACAGAGCTTCCAGGAGGAAGTTCTAAGTGATGCGATGGCAAACAGCTTCCTGTTGTGGCTGTGGGGGTGGGGGAATCGCTTCACTGTCCCCGTGTGTGGAGTCATGGCAACTAACATGCCTGTGACCGAGGCCGTGTACTGCTGGACATGGCAAAGAGAAGGCAGACCACAATGGCTGCCAGTCCACCTCAGGCCCTCGTGAGCCCTGGACCCAGGACAGCCCCACAGGGATGACTTGGAAGAAGCCATCCCCTCCAGCCTCTCCATCTGATTGGGTTTGGGGGCATGTCAGAGGTATGGGTGCAGACCAGAAGAAGAGCTGCAACGTGGACTCTGAAACATCCAGGCGCTTCTCGCTCAGACCTGGGCTCCGGCTCCACCACCTGCTAGCTGTGGGTGACCCAAGGCAATGAACGTAAGGAGAGTCAGCGGGCTCTTCGTAAGAGGGGGAAGACGACACCTGAGCAGTCCAGTAGATGTGACAGCAGAACGGGTCAACGGCAATGGCGCCTTTGACACAATGCTAGCCGGTGGGTGTTGAAGACATGAATTCTTTTCACCTTCTCCTTCCCTCTCGGCTAGAGGTTGTCTAGGTGCTGAGGTAGCATCTACTGTGGATATGATTTGGGTCAATAAAGCTTTATGAGGCCTAGAAGGCAATGCCCAGATCAAACATGGAAATGGGACTAGCCCTTCCTACAGAACCGTGCAGCTTCTTGGCTGAGCTGGACCCTTTGCTGAAACGCTGTCCATAGGTCAATCTTAACTGCCTTCTGTAAAAACGTACCTACCCTCTATCCTATTCTCTCTGCCTCTCAGACTAAGAGCAGAGCAGACAGAGACACTCTGAAAGCAGGACTGATCAGGAAAAATGCGTGTGTGCCTGTGTTTGCACACTCGTGTGAACTCAAATGATAGCTAGGAATTTTGAGACAGAGCTGAGCAGAAACCAAGAGGTAAGCTATGGAGTCCCAAGTTTGCTCCTAGTTTGTGGGCCATCTGATGGAAAGATAAATAATAGTGTGTCTTTGCCTAACACACAGAGAAAAAGAATTCAAACACAAATGTTAGGGGTGCTTGGGTGACTCAGTCAGCTAAGGGTCGGACTCTTGGTTTCAGCTCAGGTCATGATCTCAGGGTCCTGTGATCAAGCCCCACGTTGGGCTCCATGGAACCTGCTTAAGAGTCTCTCTCTCCCTCTCCCTCTACCCCTCATGTCCCCGCTCTAAACCAATCAGTCAATCAATCTGCATAGGTTGGTTAAAGGAGGTTCCTTCTTTTTCTTTGCAAGAGAGCCTAGCTCATCTTACTGCTTCCCACAGGCAATAGGTATCATCTGGCCTATTGTCTTTCTTCCTTTTATCTCTCTGTCTCATTTCAAGCCCTGACTAGTTTTAGAAATGGTCGCTCTCCAGCTTTCCAACCAGTATTCACAGGGGCCCTTTCTGGTGACCCTGTTAACTTTAACAGTATGAAGACCCCACAAGACCATTGCACGGGCCTGATTCCATCCTGCCTAGGCCTTCACTGCCCAACTGCAGAAGCATTGTTCCCTGGTAGATCACATGCATGCCATCCCCTGGAGTTCAAGGTCTTTCATGTAGACTACAGTGTGAATGGTGCCAATTGAACAATGTGGTGGCGTCAGGTCACACCAGGTAGAGGCCTAGCCTAGGGCCAGCTTCTTGGGCCTGCAGTTCTTGGTAGCCTTTTCTGTCCAGGGGAGCCCAATGCCTTTGCTAAACACACACACACACACACACACACACACATCCCTTAATCCTTCCCCTTTCTAAATGCTGTGCTCTAAGGTAAAGATGTTCCCTAGTGTTCCAGAGCTTTGCCATGTTGCTTGAAAAGGGAAAAAGTAAAACTTCTCTAGAAACAGAGAAGCAGAACTTTCTCTAGGAGTCAGAGCCCAGCACTCGTTCCTCTAGCATGCCGTGATGCCTCAGGACGAGGAAGCCTGCTTGGATGGGCCAAGCTAGCGGGCACTGGCTAACCTGAGCCTGTTGGGTCTGTTTGCCTCCCCACCTGCTGAATCACTGGGTTGCATACAGTGAGGGACCATTCGGCTGTCAAGGCAAGATGAATGTGAAAATGATTACACTCCCGGAATGCTGGGTTCTTTGGAGGTATCTGAATGACAACTATGTTCTAAATGTTCATATTTAGTGTGGCCACAGTCTGTAGGGGCGGCCAGCTTTTTGGATATGTTGGAAACAGCACTGTATGGACACAGAGCTATTCCAGAATTCCAGCTCTGCTCATCTGCTGTGCGTGTAGTACCCTGCTGCTTTGCACAAACTAGTTTGTAACATGATATTCCAGGCCATCACATGTGTGTGTGGTTTTCTAGCACTTGTGGGCAAGGAAAAGAAAGCAGAGTAGGTAGGAGGCAGGATCGTATAACACACATGATTTACAAACCATATGTTGAAGAATATTTATTCAATAGTTAATAATATTTATTTAAAGTTCATTCCAGACCCTGTCCCTTCCCTCTTCCCTCCAGAAAAAAAAACCTAAACTTTAAAATTTGTTACATCTCAGTTTTTAAGTATTTCAAACCTATTTTCTCTCCAATCTGTCAGAGCCTGAACCTTCCTGTGCCTCAAAGCACCCCCCCTTGGTAGGTTTCATGGAAATGGAATTATTCTAAGAAGCAGCGAAGGGAGGGGTGTTGTTTTCTCCCTGTACAGTTTTGTGGGGGTGACTGGTGCTCCCTGTGATGTTTGGGGTGGTGATGGCAAGAATGGGATTCATAACTGGTCAGTCTATACCTGGGGCAATCTCAGCTATGGGCCAATTCATGTGGTTTCCGCTGGTGAGTTGTACGTAGTGCCTAGGATCTGGTGGCCCTTGGAGTCTGCCCAGCTTTAAAACCAGGCTCTTTCTCCTGGGAGGATAACGGTCCCTGCCTGGTGTCCAAACTGAATGCTATGGGTCTTCTGCCTTGATGCTACCCAGGAGACCCACTCAGCAGCCAAGGCGACTGCAAATCTGGTCCTGGAAATGAGAGAGCTCCCAACATCTATGGCCTCTTGGTTGCTGATTACTCAGGTACAGCCCACCTGGTCTCCCATCTTGACTTCCACATCTAGCGAGGTCTGAGACTGCCTTGAGGCTTTCTCCTGACCTTTCTGGTTGATCAGATTCTCTGACAGACTCTTGTGTGCTATTTTAGACACCATTAATGATTTCTGCATTTTTAAAGTTCTGTGTCATTGTTCCATGTGGGAGGAATAAAAGGTTCTATCTTCTAATGCACTAATGTGTTTCACACATTGCCAAGAAATGGGGAGAGCAGGCAATTTTTTCAAATTTACTTCCCCAAAGATCCACCCTTTTAACCAAATAATGACATTTTCTGAAATTCAAGCATTCCCTAAATCTTAATTAGAGAGATGTTGACCTTCATATTGCTTCTCTATGGTCCGTCAACGTAAAGGAGAAAGTCTCAAACCCTTTCGGACTTTCTTGCTCTTGATTCAACATTTATGAAGAGTGCCCCTACCTGAAAGGACTCACTCACAATGACTCTCCAGTAGCAGTTAACGGTCATCACGCAAGAGGTTAACCACCTCTTGGAGACATTACTCCACCTGTACCAAACCTTCTTAATTCACTTTAGCATTCATTAGTGGTCCTGGAAATAATGAAGAACAATGATTGGCTGAAACTTTGGGACACTTACTTGAGGGAGTCAAGAGCATCGCTCACAGCATTGGCAAAATTGATATCTGTCGGGACGTTTTTATATTCTAGGCAGTAAGTAGGTCTGACCCCAAGAATCTCCACCTCACAGCCTAAGAAGGAAAAAGATGGTAAATGGTTACTTTCTTTAATAATTAAGGTAGGTTTTTGAGCTTATTTCAGGAAGCAAACACCATTAGTCAAAATAAAATCTTGGTTCATTTTCATGAAATAAAAGAACTTACTGCTGATAAGTGGCATATTTAACTGCAATTTTGTTTAACCGGAGCAGAGGTTCTCAAATGTCGTTCCTATGGGACATGGGTGTCCCATAACAGGGACCAGCAAAAATTGGATAATGTTGGTCTTTCCCAACTTGAAACAAAATTAATTCATACACAGAAAGCTCCCATTTAAAACTTTTTTCCATAGAATTTTTTTCATAACTGCTAAGTCTTCTAGTGTGTCTTTGTCTATTCTAAAATCAAGTATTAGGTAGTATCTGATTAGTTCTGGAATAAAAAAATAAGTATTTCTGTAGTCTAACTGAACTTAGAAATACCACACCCCATCAACAGATGAATGGATCAAGAAGATGTGGTATATATACACAATGGAATACTATGCAGCCATCAAAAGAAACAAAATCTTGCCATTTGCGACAACATGGATGGAACTAGAGCATATCATGCTTAGCGAAATAAGTCAAGCGGAGAAAGACAACTATCATATGATCTCCCTGATAGGAGGGAGTGGTGATGCAACATGGGGGCTTAAGTGGGTAGGAGAAGAATCCATGAAACAAGATGGGATAGGGAGGGAGACAAACCATAAGTGACTCTTAATCTCACGAAACAAACTGTGGGTTGCTGGGGGGAGGGGGGTTGGGAGAAGGGGGGTAGTGTTATGGACATTGGGGAGGGTATGTGCTTTTGGGTAAATTGGAAGGGGAGATGAACCATGAGAGACTATGGACTCTGAAAAACAATCTGAGGGGTTTGAAGTGGCGGGGGGGTGGGAGGTTGGGGTACCAGGTGGTGGGTATTATAGAGGGCACAGCTTGCATGGAGCACTGGGTGTGGTGAAAAAATAATGAATACTGTTTTTCTGAAAATAAATAAATTGGAAAAAAAAAAAAAAGAAAATAAAAAAAAAAAAAAAAAAAAAAAAGAAATACCACACCAAATTAGCAAGCCTAAAAATCACTGAATTAAAGCGAGGATCTGAGACATGTCTTTGCCTCTCCCAAAATGAAGGAAAAGAATTTTTTAAAAGATTTTATTTATTTATTTCAGATGGAGAGAGCACATGAGCGGGGTGCGGGGAGAGGAGAAGGTGGGGAAGAGAAGAGGGATAGGGACAAGCAGCCTCCTTGTTGAGCACAGAGCTGGGCATGGGGCTTGATCCCATGAGCCTGAGATCATGACCTGAGCTGAAATCAAGAGTCAGAGGCCAAACTGACTGAGCCACCCAGCACCCCAAAACGAAGTAAAAGAATTAAGGGCATTCTGATGTTAGGAGTTACTACAGCCTCAGCTTCACTGCCCCAGATTCCTGGATGAGTAGAAGTATTTGCTCTGAGGAAGAGATACCCAACCTTATTATCGAACTATAGGGCAGAAGAGGGATGAGCAAGTCTCAGTTTAAGTTCGTTGACTATTACTGGGTACCTACTATGAACTAGTCACTGTGATCAGACATAGCGGAAACAAAAATGTGTCAGTCAGGGTCTCTATCCTAGAGCATTCGGGAATCTAGTCTAGTGGGAGGAGACCTTTGGGGAAAAAAGTGTAACATATGAAGTTTAAAATGAGGTGCAAGGCAACAGCTCATCAGAGGCTGGGGGCAGAACATCAGAGGCGAGGGGGATCTTCCAAGCTGCAGAAAGCTGAGGACACTGCTGAAGAGAAAAAGAACTCAGTGATTCAAAAAGTAGGAAACGTAAACTTTCCATGTAAAGACCGGAGAGTTCTCCGCTGGACAAATTCCAAGGCCTGATAAAGGGATAATTGTTATCTTCCCTCAGGACATTTGAAACTAGTGGCAAAGTAAATCTAACTAAAGCTTCAAAATCCCGCAGACCAAGCTCAACTACAGATTAGATTGACTTAGCCTCCACCCTAAAGGTCTAACATAGGAAGAGGCATGAATTTTTCTCAGGGGAAGTATCATTTGTTACACCCTCTACTGTTCTTTTTCACATAATGTTTGGCATATAATAAAAAATCATGAGATGTACTAAGAAGTAATAAAATGTGCCTCCTAATCAAGAGAAAAATATTCAATAGAACCAGGTCCACAGATGATACAAATGTGGGCCAGAAAGGGTAAACATTTAAGAAATTTCTTTAAGAGATGATTGACTATTTAAAGCAAAATTTGAAACAATATATTATGGGATTTGCAATATATGCATAAGTAAAATAGATGACAATAATAATATAAAGAATGTATAAGTGGATAAATGGCATTATAAAATTTAAAAACTCTAAATTCATTGTGAAGTAATATAGTATTATTTCAGGGTAGAACGTGAAAAAGCTAAAGATGCATGTTGGTATGTCTAGAGTAACCATTAGAAAAAAAAAACAATAAAATCTGAAATCAATATAAGAGAAAGCCAACTATACTTGTTTCAAAATAAATGTGAATGGATTAAGCTCTGAAAGAATTTGTGAAGATGAAACAAACAAAATCCAACTATAAAATACTTTAAAAATTTACACTTGATATAAAATGACACAGAAATTTTAGATACAAAGAATGGATGAAACCCACCCCCTGAACCAAAAAAACACCCCAAAGGTAGTCTCAAAAACCTGAAACAGCTATAAATCCACATTAACAGTTAAGAAGGTGTATGCTTGTTAAGAGGGGAGATCTTAAAAGTTCTCATCATAAGAAAGAATAAGTTATGACTATGTGTGGTAAGGAACGTTAACTAGACTTATTGTGATAATTATTTCACATTGTTTCTCAGCCTTTTGGCTAAGATCAAGTGTGATAATTATTTCACCATATATGTGTCAAATG
This sequence comes from Neogale vison, assembly GCF_020171115.1. Taxonomy (NCBI): domain Eukaryota; kingdom Metazoa; phylum Chordata; class Mammalia; order Carnivora; family Mustelidae; genus Neogale; species Neogale vison. The sequence continues at coordinate 197,754,565 of NC_058101.1, read as the reverse complement.
ATTTTGTTGTATACCTGAAAAAATACAATTTTAATATAATTTTATCTCAATAAAAATAAATAATAAGAATGGGTATGATTGTTTACATATCATTAACCTACATTCTAACTGGTATAAAGTGGTATCTCAATGTGGTTTTGATTTGAACCTCCCTGATGGCTAATGATGATGAATATTTTTCATGTGTCAGTTAGCCATTTGTATGTCTTCTTTGGAGAAGTGTCTGTTTATGTCTTCTGCCCATTTTTTGACATGATTATCTGTTTTGTCTGTGTTGAGTTTGAGTAGGTCTTGGATATCAGCCCTTTGTCTGTATTGTCAATTGCAAATATCTTCTCCCATTCTGTGTGCTGCCTCTTGGTTTTGTTGTCTGTTTCCTTTGCTGTGGAGAAGCTTTTAATCTTGATGAAATTCCAAACAACACACACACAGTAGTCTTGGGAAAATAAAGTGCAAATCTGCAATCTTGGTGGAAGATTTTAATGACAATTTAAGAAATAAAGAATAAATGATATATAAGATATAGCTACATAAAGATATAGAGGATTTGAATTTTTTAATTTAAATTCAATTAATTAACATATAATGTATTATTAGTTTCAGAGGTAGAGGTCAATGATTCATAAGTCTTATATAATATCCAGTGCTCATTATAACACATACCTTCCCCAATGTCCATCACCTATTACCCAACCCACACCCCCTTCCCCTCCAGCAACCCTGTTTGTTTCCTATGATTAAGAGTCTCTTATAGTTTATCTCCCTCTCTGATTTCATCTTGTTTTATTCACAGATATAGAGGATTTGAATGTCACTAACAATACACTGGATTCAAGAGATATTGAAAATTTTACTAATACAGAATATTCAATATTATCAAACCGAAGAGAAAAGTTGATCGTATTCCAGTCCACAAAGAAAATCTCAATAACTTCCAAAAAGCAGAAGTTTTATGGGGCACCATGCATGTTATCTGACCTCAGGCAATCAAATTAGGGATTAATCCTAACAGTTCACTAAATATAAACCCAACTGCTTCTAAATGAAAAAGAAACCCCTTATGTAACTTGATGTAAAGAGGAAATGAGACTTTCACTGATGCACTAGATATTAACTACGGTGAAAATTCTCCTTTTTGAAACTTCATTTAGGTCGGAAGCAAATCAGGAATGTTGCCATCCCTGCTGCAATTTATTATGGTTATAAAACTTCTTATCAAGGCAGTTAACAAGAAAAGGAAATTTAAAAAATGAGTGTTGGAAACCAGAATGCATGCCTGAAGAGCTCATCTACAGGAACATTTCTAGGGGTGCCTGGGTGATTCCGTGGGTTAAGCCTCTGCCTTTGCCTTTGAGCCCTGCATCAGGCTCTCTGCTCAGCAGGGAACCTGCTTCTCTCTCTCTCTCTGCCTACCTCTCTGCCTACTTGTGATCTCTCTGTCAAATAAATAAGTAAAATTTTAAAAAAGAAAAAAAAAACGTTTTTTCTGTAACTTGTGGCAAAATACTCATATTGATTCATGAAACAGTACAGAAACACAGCAGATACAAAAAAGTTTCACCAAACTATGAACAATGCAGGCTCATATTTCCTTGTTCTATTCTATTCTGGTTTTTTTTGTTGTTGTTGTTTAATACTGATTAGCAATCCATAGATTGGTTTCACTGTCCTCTATGGATCAAGTCTTGTGTTTGGAAAACATATACATATGTGTGAATTCCTGAGTCCCTCTCATCCTTTGAGAATAAGTTAAGTGATATTTACACAATTTTTATTGTATGCATGCTTCCCCTAGGCAAACCACTTCTAGAAACATATTCTAAGAAAGTTGTATATGTAAGCATCTTTATTACGCTCTCTACTGAGTAGGGAGCCCCATGTGGGTCTCAATCCTGGGGCCCTGGGATAATGACCTGAGCCAAAGACAGAAATGTAACTGACTGAGCCACCCAAGCATCCCATCATTTTTATAAATATGGAGTCTGCTTCAGATTCTCTTTCCCTCTCCCTCTGCCTCTCCTCATGCTCTCTCTCTCTCTCAAATAAATAGATAAATCTTTTTTTAAAACGAATATCTGAACTTTACTCTTGGCCTATTTGCCTGCTCTTGTGTAAATACTATTTTGTGTTCATTTTTGCAGTTTTAAAATGTCTGTATTTAATGGTGTAAATCTTCCAGTTTTATTCATTTGAGTCAAGATTGTTTTTGCTATTCTTTTTTTTTAAGATTTTATTTATTTGACAGAGAGAGATCATGAGTAGGCAGAGAGGCAGGCAGAGAGAGAGAGAGAGAGGAGGAAGCAGGCTCCCTGCTGAGCAGAGAGCCCGATGCGGGACTCGATGCCAAGACCGTGAGATCATGACCTGAGCCGAAGGCAGCGGCTTAACCCGGTGAGCCACCCAGGCACCCTGTTTTTGCTATTCTTGAACCTGAATTTCCATATAAATTTTAGAATTGACCTGTCAATTCACACACACAGAAATAAACACAAGTTGCTAAAATTTTGATTGGGATTATACTGAATCTATAGATCAACTTTGGGAAAGTTGATGTAATATTAAGATTTCCAGTTCATTAACATAATATATGCCTCCACTTTTTAAGGTCTTTTTATATTTCTCTAAATTATTTTCCAAGTAAAGTTCTCAAGCTATTTTTGTTAGATTTATTTCTTTTTTTGTGTGTGTTTTGATTCTATTGTAAATAATACTGGTCTTATTTTTTTTTTAAGATTTTTTTAATTTATTGACACAGATTGAGAGAGAGAGGGAGAGTGTGCACAAGCAGAGTCAGCAGCAGGCAGAGGGAGAGGCAGGCTTCCCGGTAAATAGAGATCCCGACATGGGGCTCGATCCCAGGACTTTGGGATCATGACCCAGGCTGAAACCAGATACTCAACCGACTGAGCCACCCAGTCACCCCAATGATATTGGTTTTTAAATTTCATTTTCTACGTTTTTGTTCCTAGTATATATAAATAGAATAGTTTTTAAATATTGATCTTATATCAATAGACTTATCTCATTAACTCTAAACATGAATTCTTTTGGGATTTTTGCAGAGTCATCTAGAATAATGATGATTTTTTTTTCCTTCTTTTTGTTTTATTTTTACCCCTGCCCTCCCCCACCACATCCCCCAACTGGATAGGACCTCTAAATATAATTCTGAATAGAAGTTATGGTAGGAGGTATCCTTATCTCATTCTTGAACCCATTTACTATCAACTATTATGTTTAGCTATTGGATTATTGGTAGTTAGTCTTTTTCAGATTAAGAAGGTATTTTACTAGTTACCAAGTCCATTCTAATAAATTCCAGTTTTGTTTCACCTAGAGTTTTTTTTATGAATGTTTGTTGATATTTATCAAATAGTTTTTGTGTATCTACTAAGATGATCAATTTTTTAAAATTTTATTGTTGCTATTGTGAATTACATGGATAGATTTTAAAATATGAAACCTATTTTTTATTCCTGTAATAAACCCAATTTGGTTAGCATATATTTTTCTATTTATATATTGATTGATTGAGTTTACAAATATGTTGTTTAGAATTTTTACATCTCTGTTCATGAAAAAAGTTCCTATAATTTAACTTTCCTTTGCTATTCTTGCCACATTTCAGTATCAGCCTTGTACTGACCTCATTATGGATGTGATTAATCATTATACATTCTCTGAAAGACTTTGTGTAAGATTGGTGTTACTTCTCCCTCACATGTTTGTAAACTTCACTAGTGGAGGCATCTAATACTAGGGCATTTTACTTTTATTTATTTTTTATTATTATTTTTAAAGATATTTATTTATTTGGGGAGAAAGAGAGAACCAAGCTGGGCAAAGAGCAGAGGGAAAGGGAGAAGCAGACTCCCTGCAGAGCAAGGAGTCCAACGTTGGACTCGATCCCAGTACCCTGGGATCATGACCTGAGCCAAAGGCAGATGCTTAACTGACTAAGTCACCCAGGCACCCCTAGGGAAGGCTTTTAAAGATTTAATTTTAAAATATATATAAAAGTATTCCAATTTTCTATTTCTTTTTGTCCACTTGGTCATTTTTCTCCAGAAATCTATTTCATTTACATTTTCAAATACATTGGCATAATATTTTTCATAATATTATTTTGCTGGCTTTTTAATGCCTCTAGTTTCCATATTGATGTTCCCTTTTCCATTTTATTATTGGTTATTTGTGTCTTCTCTTTTTATTCCTTGATAAGTCTTGTCAAGGTTTTACCCATTTATTAGTTTTCTCTTTTTTTTAAAGATTTTATTTACCTGTTTATTTATTTAGAGATAGTGCAAGCTGGGGGGAGAAACAGGGAGAGAGACAAGCAGACTGTGCTGAGCGCTGAGCCCAACATGGGGCTTGATCCCATGACCCTGAGATCATGACCTGAGCCAAAATCGAGAGTAAGACAACTGACAGCCAGCCGAGCACCCTTCATTTTTTTCTAGTAACAAATGTGGCTTTGTCAACCCCCCTCTCTCATATGTTTGCTCTCTACTTCATTTCTGTTCTTATTGTTTTATTGCCTTTTTTTCCATTTGGTGGAATTTAATTTTCTTTGAGATGAAGACAGATTATTGATTTTCAGTCATTATTTTTATCTACATATGCAAGCATTCATATTTGCATATGTAGATATATATATATTGAGCTTTCAGTTCAAATGACCTTAGCTTGGAAATATCAAAGACTTCGTGCAAGGATTTTTTTTAAAAGGCATTTCCTTTTAGAAACACTTAACTACCATCCAATAGGAGTATTGATTTCTTTTCAGTCATGAGTTTAGTTGCATCCCATTTATCCTGCTACATTCATTATATGTAGTATTTTCACTAACCTTCCATTCAAGATATTTTCTAAATTTCAACAGTACCTTCTTCTCTGGACCATGAATTATTTAGAAGTCTCTGGCTATTTTCCCAATACATGAGGTTTTTAAAGTCTTCTATTACTGACTGTACTTTAATTACACTGTGGTCAGAGAACACATTCTGTATGATTTCACACTTTCCAATTTGTTGATAAGTGGTTTATGACTAACATATGGTCATTTTTTACAAATGTTCTGTGTAGACTTCAGAATAATGTGTATTCATCAGTTGTTGGGTGAAGTGTTTTAGTAATGTCAATTAGGTAAATATGTTAAGTATGTTGTATAAATTTTCTGTACCCTTCTCATTTTTTTGTTCTTTTATCAGTTACTGAAAAGAGGTTTTAAAAATCTTCTAATATCATTGTGAACATACCTATCACTGCTTTAGCTCTGTCAATTTTTGCTTTATTTATTTTGAGATTGTACAATTAGGAGCATTACAGTTTAGAATTGTTACATTTTCTTGGTGGATTGAACCCTATATCAATGTAAAGTATTCTTCTTTATTTTAAAAAATAGTCTAGGTTTTTAGTGTACATTGATTGATATTCATATAGCTGTACCAGCTCTCTCTTGGTTAATTTCCTGTGTGTCGTATATCTTTTTAAAAATGTTATTACTTTAAATTTTTTCACATACTTACGTTTAATGTATGCCTTTTTTTTAACATTTCAGATTTTTATGTCCTTATGAATTAACCTTTTTTTTTTTGTTTTTTTGTTTTGTTTTGTTTTTAATTTTTTATTTTTTATAAACATATATTTTTATCCCCAGGGGTACAGGTCTGTGAATCGCCAGGTTTACACACTTCACAGCACTCACCAAAGCACATACCCTCCCCAATGTCCATAACCCACCCCCCTTCTCCCAACCCCCCTCCCCCCAGCAACCCTCAGTTTGTTTTGTGAGATTAAGAGTCACTTATGGTTTGTCTCCCTCCCAGTCCCATCTTGTTTCATTTATTCTTCTCCTACCCACTTAAGCCCCCATGTTGCATCACCACAATGGAATACTATGCAGCCATCAAAAGAAATGAGATCTTGCCATTTGCAACAACATGGATGGAACTAGAGCATATCATGCTTAGCGAAATAAGTCAAGCAGAGAAAGACAACTACCATATGATCTCCCTGATATGAGGAAGTGGTAATGTATTCCTTTTATAAGCAGTATCTATTAGGTTTTATTTTTGTCCTGATGATAGTTGTTTTTAAAGCAAATGTCTATTAAAGTTTAACAGAGACGCAAAATGAATAGATCATAATTGCACAGGTTAATGAACTCCTATAAAGTGAATGCAGCTGTGTAACCAGCACACCGATCTGGAGACGGAACATCACTATCACACACAGGCACCTCTAGTCCCTGTTTTCCCAAGTGCAAACACTATTCTAACAATGTGAATGAATTTCGCCTGCTTTTGAATTTGAAACAGATAGAATAACTCAGATTAATTGAAATAATAAAATATCAGTAAAAAAGTAAACTTCTACATGTAATGTATTTACTGATATCTTTGTGTTTCAATCAGCCGTCTAACTAAATGCCATGTATTCATCACATATTGGATAGTTTTTCTCTTTTCTCGGTTTCTTTTGCATTAAGTATGTATTGTTATTGTTGTTCCATTTTCAGTCTTTATTAGTTTTCTATTTATATATTTTAATTAATAACTTCTTGGCATAGAGCTCTGGATATGACAAAAAATTAAAATATTGATCTACTGAAGTCTAATATAAATTTGTACTTCTGTAACTTTCTAGAAAATACAAAGATGTTTGCATACTTTAAATTTTACGTTTCTAGGGCGCCTGGGTGGCTCAGTGGGTTAAAGCCTCTGCCTTTGGCTCAGGTCATGATCCCAGGGTCCTGGGATAGAGTCTCGAATTCCCTGATCAGCAGGGAGTCTGCTTCTGCCTCTTTCCCTCACCCCACTCGTGCTCTCTCGGTCTCAGATCAATAAATAAAACAAAACAAAAAATAAATGCATTTCATAATTAAAGGAATAGGGATGCTTTTGAAAATCAATTCACATACCCATGGATGAATACGGCTGATCTAGAATAAGACAATTTCAGAATCCACTCCGTCCCTATTAAGTCTAAGTGCTAAGAGAGTTGTTCACATAAATAAGTAGATGGAAATAGAAGAAGTTTGTTGTACCAATGTCATTTAATTCTTTGAACTGCTTCTTCGAATGCCAACATTCACATAGTGATCTATCATCATAAATTTTTAAATAATGTTTCAGCTGACAACTCAATTAAGCTTTTCCTAAATAATTTAAAAGCAAGCAGTGGAAAATACTTGATTTTTTTTTTAAGTTTTGTTATTTTATCCCTAGATGTATTCACTTTCTCAACACCTACACCAGTGTTTTGAACTGTCCCTTTGGTACCTAGAGGCTTTCATTGATCAGAGTGATACACCTTAGTAAGGTTCTGCATGGCCGATGGGTATTCCTTGCTTATGTAAAGTATGGAAAGGGCATGTTTTTAGTCAAGACAATAGGTGCAATGTGCATGAAACTTTAGGATCTTAGAACTGATTTCCTTAAAAGTAATTTTGCTTTCGTAAATCCCTGGGAACCCAGTTTGAAGACCCCCGAACTAGGAAATCAGGCAGCAGTAGCTCTACTCTATGGGAACTGTAACTTGTTCAGAAAGCAGCTGGGCATCAAGTGTGGGGAGTTGGAGGTGACATATGACTGATGGTTGTATGATCTGTTCTCCTCTAGGTTGTCCCACAACTGAAGCTCTGTGAGCAAAGAGAGAGAAAGAACCTTCAAAGCAGAGCACCTGGGGCATTATAATTTGCTATCTGCTCAGGTAATCAGATCCAGATGATGGAGCGAACGGATTGTATCTCAACCCATTAGAGATGCCCTGAATCCAAGTCCTGCAAACACAGTTAATTTTGATAGAACCTATATACCTCCCTGGGCCCCTGAGAAGAGATTCAACTAGTACCCAGGTGGACAGAAATTGGGACAAGGGTAAGCCTTCTGCTCTGTCCATCCGGAATGGTCTCTCTTTGGTGAGATCTCAAAAGGCAGACACATCCACCATACCTTTAATTTTATAACCTAGAATGAATAAATGACTGGCAAAGGAAATAGCTAGCAACAGATGACAGCCACAATGCCAGGGAACATGAAATTAATGAAACTGGTGGTTTTAGAAAGAACAAGGCTAATTATTCCTAAGTGAATTACTGTAGATATTTTGTTTTATTTTCTTTAGTCTTTGTCTGATGGAATTCAGCAGACTGGTGTGGGGGGCTGTTGTGTGGCTTGCATGAGATAGTTTTCTAATCAGGATTCTGTGTGCCATTCCGGATCTACCACAGGCCCAATCTGTGCAAAGTGGGTGAGTTGCTCAACCTCTGAGTTTGCTGCCTTCAGGCCATTTCCATGGCTTCAGGGAAAGCCTGGAATCTGGTCAATGGAGGTCACTGTAGGTCACTTCAACATGACTGAGGAAAACAGGATTCCTAGATCTCTGCACGGGGATCTGTGGAGAAACAAAGGCCATGGCCTGGATCTCATAGTTTGAAAAAGTAACCAGGAACTCTGGAGTAAGATTTTGGTTTCGTGAACACCATGAAGGCATGTTTTGGCTTTACTTCACCTTGTTTCCTCATGTTCCCAGGGAAATTTGAGAAGAATTGCCCTGGGTTCATTTTTTAGGACCCATCCTATCTCTGCCTAGAGTCCACCTTCCTGATGGACGTTCCAACCTCGCACTGGGTGAGTATCCTCTTCTACAACCTAATAAAAATATCCTGAGTAGAAAATATGAAGTCAGAGGGAATTTAAAGGACAAAGAGGGTCACCACTAAGCCCATGCATGATTTTTTTAAAAGGCATTTCCTTTTAGAAAACACCTAACTACCATCCAACAGAGACTTACTTGAATACTCGATTCTATCAAAACACTTGACTTGCCGTAGGCCAAAGTGTTGTCAAAATAAATATGAAAATCTACTCTGTCTATAATGTGAACGATGTTCCCATGGATGTGGCATCCTTGCACAACTCACAGCTCACAGCCCTTCAGGAAAGCCTTACATCAAACCCCTCTATTTTAGAGAGAAATCAAGGGCCTCCCATGGGCAAAGTGAACGTCCCAAGGTCTCCAGGCCAGCTGATGATCAGCTTTCCCAGCTGAGGCATTTTTCTACTAGGCACACTGCTTTCCTGAATGACCCTTGCTTCCGGGCAGCTCTATCCAAAGACCACCAAGTTGAGCCCATAAAAAAAGTCACATTTCCCCAACTTCCAAGAGCACGGGTCTCACCTTCCGAGTGCAGCTCAGCTTGCCAACTTTGACACATCTTGTAACAATAACCCTTGCGAGCTGTGTTTTATGTGAGATGAGGCAGGTGTACAAGTGTTGAATACATGTCTCAAGAGAGCTTATTAAAACAGCTAAGCCAATTAACTCTCTTAGAAACATGTAACCTTTTCCAGGAAAATACATCTGAGGCACGGGAGCTTGTGGGAACAGGTCCTTGGGGAAAGTATGGCCTTTGATCTCCAAGACCCTTTCCCCAGGGTTGGCCTAGCCCAAGGAGCTGGAAGACCTCTGATGACAGCTCTCTTCTGAAGTAGGGAAAGGGCGGTGGGTTGGCCTGAACACAGGACGCCACGGAGGACTGGTTTTGTGTGCAGGGGCAGAGAGCAAGACCAGGAGACACATGAGATGAGAGACAACTCATCCATTAGAGAAGATTCTGAAAACTCAACTGAAAATGACTCACTAGGCATAAAAGGAGACTAATGGGGAACCAAGGTGAGAAGGAATGTATGCCTAACCCAAGCTGAGTCCCTGCGTTAGGAAGGCGCTGGTGAAACCACAGCAAGGCATAATGAAGCCAAAGGTGAAGATTTAATCTCTGCATCTGCCAGTTAGTTTTAGATGGGGAAAATCTCTGGCCCAGGGTCAAGGACTGCACCCCTCCCAAGTGGGACCAGGTGATGAACCAATGACTGCTCCTGGAATGACATCCCTGAGTGCCCCCTCACAGAAGCTATCAGCAGTGTCTCTGGGTCAGGAGCACCAGCTTCAGGATTATCTAAATCTTACGGCTAATTACATGATTACAGTGATACCACGCTTCCGAAGGAAGCCATCTTGACTTCTGCCCCGCATGGTATCCCAAAGACTCTTTCTCTAAGTGGTCGCCTGTCATTTAGATGGCAGCAGACTGGACCTACTTAGGATGTAAGATGCCGACGAACCCCTGCCCACAGAGCTCAGCCCCATCAGCTACTCTGCTAGAATTCTAGCACCTATCCAGAGATCCCTCACCCCCAACCCCAAATCTGAGCTATGATTGCCAAGTCTTACAAGTAGCCCTTTCTCTCCAGATAAATGGAGGTCCCTTGCCCTCCCCACCTTCTGAGGTGGCTCTGAGCCACTACTAGGGAAATCTGGGACCAGGACTGAGTGCTTGGTGTGAGCCTTGCAAAGTTACTTCTCTGCAATCTTTAGGCAAACAGCCTGTGGCCAGTCCAGTGGCTACACTGCCCAGCATTAGGTTCTCCGTCTCATGTGGTGTTGGGAATGCTAATCCTGTCCATAGCTTCTGAGACATCGAACAGGCAGGCTCTCCCCTTTCTTTCTCTGAAGACCCAGTGGTCAGCCCCCTCTGTCTACCTCTTTCCTAGAAACACTCTCCTCCCATTCCTAACTGGCCCGATGACCTGTCCCAGAATTCTCTTAGTGATTTAAAATAGGACTTGGGGCGCCTGGGTGGCTCAGTGGGTTAAAGCCTCTGCCTTCAGCTCAGGTCATGATCCCAGAGTCCTGGAATTGAACCCTGCATCGGGCTCTCTGCTCAGCGGGAAGCCTTCTTCCCTTCCTCTCTCTGCCTGCCTCTCTGCCTACTTGTGATCTCTGCCTGTCAAATAAATAAATAAAAATCTTCAAAAAAATAAAATAAAATAAAATAGGACTTGCATATCGCTCTATGGTGTTTGCTGCAAATGTATATTTGCATTCTTGATGTGACCTTGCAGCTTTATTTTAAGCTAAGAGGGACCTGGCTCAGAGGACTCTCCCTATATGACTTGAAGTCGGTACAAACTGATGACCCTTTTTTTAGAATCTGGGGGCCAGAGGTGTATTACAGTGATTAAGCATTTGCTCTGGTCAGATTTTCTACATGTCTAATCTCATGTCATATGCCAACAAGCCTAAGAGGTACATACGGTCACTCCTGTTGGCTAGATGATGAAACTGGAGCACAGAGACATTTAAGTGACTATCCCCAGGTCCCACAGCAAGGAAGGAGCTGAACTGGTCTACAGCCACATTCTGGCTCCTTTCTTTAAATCTCCCCGAGGTTTCCCAAGTGCTTCAGTGAAGTGCTGGAAACACAGCAGGAGGGGCAGGAGGGGACAGAGGTCCCCGCACACGAAGCGCTGCCTCTTTGTCCCATACAGCGAAATCTCTTTGACGAACAGCCAGCCGCCCACCAAGCCACACGAGGAAGGCACAGGAGTGGTGGCTGGGCCCACCTGCCCACGTGGAGGGCTTTGGGACCAGCAGAGTCTGTGGCACAGACCCTCCTAGGAGGAGTGGCTCCAGCCACCAAGAACTAAGACTCCTGCATTCTCTACCGAGGGCTGGTGTAATACAGGAGCACCAACTTTGGGCCCCTTCCTTCACTTTGCCAGCCCCCTCCGCCTGGATCCCAGCTGGCTCTGCTCTGGGGAGTTGGGCTGGCAAGCCTGGGAAGGACAGTGGGTACCCCAGGAGCACAAGACCCTCCCCAGCCTTGGCCGAGGTTCGGGTACGGGGCGGGGGTGGACCTTGCCTGGGACGTGGAGTCAGACAGCCCCAGGGGCAGCCCAGCTCCTTGCTTCCCAGCTGCATGCTCTCTCTGGAACTTGCATGTCCTCCATGGTAAAGTGGGGAAAGAAGCAGTCATTTCTCATGACTGTTCTGAGGATATAATAAAGGGATGTGTGCAAAGTGCCCAGTTTACTTTAGACGCTCAACCCTCCCAGTCTTTCCCTTGTTGGCATCAGAGAAGGCCAAAGTGACTTCATTTCAAACATGCTGGAGCAGAGTGACCCCGGGGGGTTCTCTAGTCATGACTTGGGCAGGTAAAGAGGATCTGCAGGACAGTGTGGCTAGCCTGGGACCGTGAGAGGGGCCAGAGACGGCACATTGGGTCGCAGACACACGGCCGAGTGTCTCTGAGCAAGGGCTCTCGGCCCCGGCTGCCCAGGAGAGTCACTGGGGGAGCTTCTACAATCACTGACGGAGGGGCCCTCCCTCCAAACCAGTTACGTTGGACCCTCTGAGAGAACAGCTTGGGCCCTGGCATTTTACAATGGCCTCGTGTAATTCTTACCTGCATCCAGGGTGGAGTGTCTCTCCTTTGGAGGGAGAAACAAGGACAGAAACTTAAAAAATAAAATTGCCTCGGGGCGCCTGGGTGGCTCAGTGGATTAAAACCTCTGGCTTCAGCTCAGGTCATGACTCCAGGGTCCTGGGATCCAGCCCCACAACACGCTCCCTGCTGAGCAGGGAGCCTCCTTCCTCCTCTCTCTCTGCCTGCCTCTCTGCCTACTTGTGATCCCTGTCAAATAAATAAATAAAATCTTTAAAAAAAATGCCTCTAAACAGACAAGAGAGGAGAACCCAGTGGGGAGTAGAGAGGATTGGTGGAGGCCATCCTGCTGGGTAAGGAATTCTGATTTGTAATCTGCTAACCCCAGGAAAGAGCCTGGGACCCAGACACTGCACTGAATGGGAAGGTGTGGGGGGGGGAGTGCAGCATTTTCCACGGAGCTCCTCTGGTGAGATCCCTGCAGGAGAAAGGGTCCTCACTGGGGCAACCAAGGCTTCCCAGACAGCCCGAGGTAAGAGTTCAGTGCAGGGCCTAATGCAGGAAGCAAAAGGAGGTGGTTAGACTCTCAGGACTTCTGAGCCTCCCATACCAGCCTCAGCTCTGGGCCAGATGGAGCTATCGGAGGGAATTAACCTTGACCCCAAACAAGCTCCAGAGCTGGCAGAATGCCCCAGTCAGCCCAGAGAGAGGCCACTCACCTGATCCTAGAGAATAAAACTTTCTTCCTCCTTGGGTTCTACCCTGAAGGCTATCATTCCTGAATTGGTCAATTGTTCCTTTAAATGAGCAAGGCCCTAGGAGCTGTTAGAATAAAAGACGGTCTGCCTGGAGATACCAGATCACTAGCCCGAGTTACAACCTCTCGATGGGACCAGCAGGCAGGGGGGCACTGAGGGAGGGAAGGCAGGTGGTACACAGGGTGAGGCAGGGCTCAGGGAGCTCTGGGCTGGCACGTGGCTTGGGAAGCCAGACCGGTGGAGTGTGGCCGTGAGCCCTGAGCACCCAGGAGGAGCAGGAGGAACGCCCAGCCCTTCCGAGTCCCAATGAAGGCAGGAACAGGAGCCCTGAAAATCCAGTTGCCTTGTTCTGATTTGCTTGTTTCTGGCACGTCCGCCTCCTCACTTAGTCTAACAAATGTTGGGGTAATATCTGTCTCTCACTCTTCCCTTCTTCCTTCTTTTCCATCTTTCCTTCCTTCCCTTCTGCTTTGGTGTGTTCAGGCGGCCGTAATAAAATACCATCCACTGGATGGTTTTTAACCAGCAAACGTTTATTCTCAATGTTCTCGGAGCTGGGAAGTTCAAGATCAAGGTGCTGCCAGATCTGGGGTCTGGTGAGGCACCTTTTCCTGGCTTGCAAAGGGTCACCTTCTCACTGTGCAGCTGAGAGAGTTCTGGTATCTTCCTCTTCCTGTAAGGGCACTGAGCCCAGCATGGAAGCCCTGGCCTCTGGACCTCATGTAAATCTAATTTGTCTCCCACAGGCCCCGCCCCCAAATACCATCCAAGACACAAAATTTGGGGGGGAACACATTTCAGTCCCAAACAGTGTCTGCATTATTATTTAGAGAGTTGACTGCGGGTCGGGAACACCGGTTTGGGGCTTTCTGTGGACCAAAAAAAAAAATATATATTTCTATAGGGTGAAGCCACTGAGACCTTGAGGCTTTTCTGTTTCCACAATTGACATGAACTTACTAATATACTCTGCCCCCTGAACTCAAATCCCTTTACATAGCATATAAAGATCTGGCTATTTCAAGTTTTCTACCTTTTCATGCCCGCCATAGTCTGTCAGCTGCCCCCTTGTTTTCCTCTGCAGCTCGGCAAAGAGGACATGCCTCGCTTTGTCTTTGAACCACAGACCTCTATCCTTTCCTCTGCTTCGAATGCTCCTAGAGATCCGGCCCACTTGCTCATGCAATACTGTGTGTCTTGCAGAATCCCAGCATGGGTCAGGGTGGACGGGAGCTGCCGACCTCTCGTCTGCCTCCCGACCCGAGGAAATGTGCCTCGTTTCTCATTAGCATGTACCAACTCTTAATGGCATTCAAAACAGTCACTGACCAGAAAAAAAGGTGTTGGGTTTTTTTTTTTTTTTTTTTCACCATCTTTCCCTGTTTAACTGAAAATTAAACAGTTATCTTTGCGGGAGAAATCATGCCAAATTTTACTGTTTGTATATTTTGTTTTTTTCAAAACCAATTCTAGGGTCGCCTGGGTGGCTCCGTGGGTTGAACCTCTGCCTTCGGCTCAGGTCATGATCTCAGGGTCCTGGGATGGAGTCCCGCATTGGGCTCTCTGCTCAGCAGGTAGCCTGCTTCCCCCTCTTTCTCTGCCTACTTGTGATTTCTCTCTGTGTGTGTCAAATAAATAAAATCTTTAAAAAAAATTCTAGATGAAGTATAAAAATCAGTGTTGCTATTAAAATCAAGACTCTCGTGCAATAGACAGAAATTAAAGGGTACCCTGCGTTATTAATAAGAATTTTTATTAGTCTAATTTAGAAAATGCTAAAGAGATGAAACTTCCACAAAGTTCAGAGCTTGCCCGTGACATCTCTGATGACAAACCCAGACCCCCTCTGTAGCCTCTGTATATCTCTCAACAGGAAGGACTGATGGTGGCCTCTCTCATCTTGAAACCATTTTACTCCTTTGGTTTCTGTGACAAGAGATATCCACTGGAGTCACTCCCTCAGGGACACCTTTCCCTGCTCTCGGATGAGACCAAGCCCCTTATTAGGCGCCTTTATCAAGGGATATCGCTGTTCTTTGTTACACAGTCCACAACTCTTCTGCTTATAATCCTGCTTCTCAAGCTACTGCTTCTTTGTTTCCTCCACAGGCTCCCCTCCATGTGATCATTCATTTCCTCAATGTGTCTGGGACCCTCTCTTCTTCTCAGGTCTGTTCCTTCCCTAGGTGAGCTTCTGCACCCACATGGCACCAAGGACCCCCGAGCCACCACCATGAACCACACCGCAGTACCTCCAACTCTCTTCCCCGAGCTCCAGGCCTGCCCGGTCCCCATGTCTCCAAGTCAACACAGAGCTGATGTTCCTTTTCCCCCAAACCATTCCTCTTCCAGCTTCCCCCATTTAAGTGAAGACTCACCACCCACACAGTTCTGTCAGCCAGAAACCCGATGTCACGCCTGTCATTGCTCAATCCCAAATCCAGTTCATCGCCAGGTCCTGGCGATTTTAATTCCTAAACATGTCCCCAATCATTCCATTTCTCACCATTTCTAAGCTAGTGTCACCTCCTTCCCAGGTCCATACCAGCTCCCAACTATGCCATCCCCTTGGGGGGCCATATACATTCTCCACATAGTAGCCAGACTGGTCTTGTCAAAATGCAAGTAGAACACTGCCTCCTTCTTCCTTAAAGCCTTCCAGTGACTTCTTCTCCCTCTCAGGATAGGAACAAATTCTCCTTGTTTTGGCCCGCAGCACCTGGCCTGGCTTCTCTCCGTCTCATCCACACCACGTCATCCTCCCCTCTCAGTTTCCTGAGCCTGCTGCTTCTCGCATCCCCGCCAGACCTGGAGACCGCTGTTCCCTCAGCCCTGGTGCTCCCTCCCACCAACTCCCTGAATCACCCAAGGTGTTAGTCAGTCTCTCTGATGAAACCAGATCCCTCATTAGATAACATCATAATGCAATCTACTTTTCATTATTATAGTTTTAACAAGCGGATTTCTACATTTATTTGGGCAAGTGTAAGATTATCATCGGCCTCCTTCATGGGATGGTGAGTTCCTGGAGGGAGGGGGCTTGGAGTGAGGACAGCCTGATCTGGTTTTGCTCATAGTTGTCTCCTTACAGGGCCTGGAGTCACACACCCTTTTAAGAGGTTTTAGGAAGAAACGGACTTGCCATGACTTGTGAAGACCAGAAGTTCATCTCTGGATTTCTCTTTAAGGCTTTCTAATTGCCATCATGGGTGCTGCTGAGAGACGGTGAGCTCTTTTGGCCAAGATGCCAGCCTGGTCGAGGAGACAGCATGTGGTTGGACAGCTAAGAAAACTTTCCAGCACTGGAGGAGTTGTTCCTGCCTGCAGTGGTCCAGAGAGGCAACACCTCCTTAGTTTCTCTAGGGCAGAGATCCTTGACGCCTAGAAGTCCTGCAGAATGCTTTGGAAGATCACTTCCTTGAGACAACCTCCAACCGGAAATGAGAATTCATGATCTTTTTCTGGATGACACAGACAGAAACATCAGGGGTGCAGACCTGACCAAGGTTCCTGACCAACAAAGGAAATGACTCAAGGGTGAATTCAACCCAAAGAGTCTTAGAAAATTTTGACCCAGGCCCACCCTAGCCAGACAAGATGAATTACAGGAGCTTGAGTTTCGCTTGGTACTTCGGTGACTTTTAACACGCGTTTCTATCACATTAAAAAAAATCAAATTAATTAGATATAGATTAGATATATGTGTGTTGCTATGTCAAAGACCATTTGTCAGTCCTCATCGTTGTAGTTTCTTATATTACATGAGCACAAAATCATAAGTGTTGTATGCATGGGTGTGTTTTTCTTCAAAGGGGACCCATAGTTTTGAGAAGCCTCCTAAAGAGGTCTTGATTTACAAGTGTAGGAATCAGCAAACTACATACTAGGGCCTCTTTAGGTTCTAAAATCACATACATCTTAAAGTCTAACGTTAAACTGGCAATATTATTGGAAATTTTAGTGAAACTCTGGATCCCTTGCATTCATGATGTCAAATATTTGTCTGAAAAGAAAATTTCAGTTTTTATTCAGATATTTGGAGTCCTGTCATAGGGTCAAAGAACTGAGGCATTCATAACGTTAACTCACACATTTGTATAACCGGTACTGGATCCCTAATCTTCCCTGTGCCTTAGTGTATACCAAGATCAGCCCAGCTGAAGGCTGTCGGGAACCCACCACCACAGGACACAGGAAGAGGCTGTGAACAATTCCTAATTCTCAGTCAATAGCTAATCCATGTCCCCTTACTCACAAAGATGAAATCACTCTGCTTGTAACAACCTAAATTTGGTATGAGCTCAGTTACTCACCTCTAAAGTCCCCACCCAGCTCACCTCTGGAAAGTAGAGAACAGAAGTTAGGTGGAAATGTGTCCTTCCCCACACAGAAGGTGCCCCATGTATCTGAACACCTGCATAGGACAGGAAGAGGTCTGTAGAAGAGCCTAGACCTACCCCCAGCCCTGTCCAGAGCCATATGAATGGCTGCTCCCCAGTACCCCCGAATGCTTGGCTATAGGGAGTTCACACTGCAAACCCCATGATAAAAGACAGAGAACTCAGAGTCTCCAAACACTCCAAGGAGTTTTAATCGGAGACTTCTAAGAAGTTGCTAATCTTTGTTCCTTTTTGGCATTTCGCGAGAGCCATAAGAATGAACTTTAAAACCACACGGACTAAAACTCTGTTTCCACATGGTGTCGGACTTAACCTCCCATTTCCCTCTCATTTTTCCTCCTCCTCCGTCCTTCTCTGTTTTGGGTTGCTCTTACTATGAAGCGACTATCGGAGCCTCTTCCTTCTCCCCCCTCAATAAAATTTCTTTGATCTCAAACCAAAGGGACGGAATAGGGGACAAAGTTATCGAACGACACACACACTGCTCTTATCCTTTGCAGAACACTGCTAGGCCCCTGTTGTACCGTTCCTGGATGATTTCTTTGGGCTTCCCAAAGAAATATTTGACTTAGGGCCGGGGATCACCTCCCATGGTACCCTTCTCCCTGCACAGATCAATAGCACCATTGGGTGGGGTAATGAAGGGTCTGCTTACAACATTAAATTTATCGAGACTTGAGGAGGGCTATTTTGGACTCTTCACCACTGATGAATTTTGCCGTCTGCTGCTTTATCTACCTGACAGGAAAACTTGAACTACTGCCATTTCTAAATTGCACTTCTAAATATTGACTTCACGGCGAGACTCGAAGTGTCATAACACAGCTCACTGGAGCAATGAAAATTGTCCAGGCCTCATCCAGAGGCCTGTACAATGTCCTGTGGGAAGTGGAGAAGGAAGAGGAGGATTTGGGAAGAAAAATAAAATCAAGTCATGTTTAGAAGAAATGCCACTGCACTTCACTTAATCTTGTAGAGACAAATGAACGCTCACTGGACTGTTGGCTGTGCGGAGGGGCTGGAGGGGACCTGGGTGGAGGCAGAAAGGACAGCAGTGACCGTTAATCTCTCAGTTGTCACTAGTAAGAATGGACAGTGCCAGAGGACTCCTGGCTGGGTCAGGGGGTGGGGCCTTCAGAGACCTTTGTTGGAATGTCCAGCCTAGAAGGACAGGACAGTGTCTGAGAAACAAGAGATTGCTCATCTGATTTCGATCAAGATTTCAACGTGGCCAGATCTGTAGCTAATCTTCATTTAGGTCGCTGAGGAAATCCTAGGAGACTTTCTTTTTAGCTTCTTTCCTCCCAATAACTAACACTATAAACTGATCATAAGGTGTATTTGTCACATCACATTGGCTGTTAAACTGTGACTCAAAAGAAGCGATTGGCCCTTTCTTGCCCTTAAGGAGCTGTTTTGGAGGAAAACATGGTATTTTACATGCAAATTGGCATTGAGGGTTTTGGTTTTTTTTTGTTTTTGGGTTTTTTTTTAGATATTCAGAGATGTAAAACTTCAAGTTCTTCATTATCCTGAAGGAGCCAGAGCCTCCAGGATGAGATAGAGAATAGCACTCTGTAATGCTGTACAGAGAGCTCTGAAATATGGCAACCATCTCCCTTCTACTGCTATGAAAGGCCACTGGCAGGAGATCATGGGTAGAGGAAGCAACACGTAGGGAGCTGGGAGAGATGATGAGGGATGTGCTCTTCAGAGCACAAAAAGCTCAAGTTCCAAGACATAGGAAATCAAATTAACCAGCTACCATGGAAGCTGACCCTTACAGCACTGGGCCAACTTGTGTCTTGATGGTCCTTAGATTTATCTAAGGTGGTCCCTAAGTCAGAGTGTCCAATCTGCTCCTTCTCCTAGGCCCATGCACATGGGCCCTTGTACTTGTTAATAATGATTTCTGGGGCACCTGGGTGGCTCAGTGGGTTAAAGCCTCTGCCTTCGGCTCAGGTCGTGATCCCAGGGTCCTGGGATCCAGCCCCAAATCAGGCTCTCTGCTCAGTAGGGAGCCTGCTTCCTCCTCTCTCTCTGCCTGCCTCTCTGCCTACTTGTGATCTCTGTCTGTCAAATAAATAAATAAAATCTTAAAAATAAAAAATAAAAAAATAATGATTTCTGAGAATGAACTCAAAGTGTATTTTTTGGCTTGAGACCTCATCACACTGGGCTGATCCATAAGCCTCGCTCCTCTAGCAAGTCTGGTTAGCTTGGCCAGTACACGGACTTCTTTTCTTAATCTCATGTCTGACCCGGAAAAGTTGAGTCTCCATTTAAGGTAATGAAGTCCCCTAAAACCTTCCCTTGCTTGAAAGCTTCTCATGTCAGCTGAGGTAGCGGCTACGGGCAGAACCCCAGGTGTCTTCTGAAGAAACTCCAGTCCTCTCTCTGAAAGTCTACCTGCGAGCCGAGCCAGCCTGGGTCTAATTGTTCTTCTGCCCAGTTTCTAATTTATGCAGCCTGCTCCGACCTTCGTGGGCTCACCTATGGATGCTAGTCTCCGCTTTGTGGCAGTTTTCCAGGCACTTACCCCAGCACGGCTGTGGGTCTGTTTTCCAGGGTCTCCATCTGTCTGTGCTCCGTGCTCCTCCAAGAGCTGGCATGGCCTTGAGTGTCCTGAGCAGCTCTCCACATGACCGCCTTCACCCAGCATCCTCCAAACTCCTGCTGAAGGCCCACGCCCTCAGTGTGGGCCATCTGTGATTCAGCCTCAGCTTACTCATCCTTCTCTCTGTTCTTCCAGAACCCACCTACCACTGTCCCCCACAACCCACCGTGCTCCCACAATTCTATCAGGCTGCTGCTGTCCTCCAACCCAGGCCAGTGAGCTTCCCCAGCTGCCTCTCCCCGTTAATCCCTTCATTTCTTCCAGGCCTCCTCTGATATCTTCTTTCATCGTGGCAATCAGCAGTATTACACCATTAAGAATTGGGAAAAAGAGCGTCTATAGCCATGTACATCGGGAAGTCAAATTACCCACTTACCTAAAGAATGAATCTCACCAATGGGAAGACAACTATAAATGGATTATTTTGTTAGCACTGAAACCTCTCATCCTTAGTGCAAGATTTTAACTGCCAAGATGAGACTATTCTGAAGACTTCTCACAGCAGCCAGGGTAGTTTGCATGATGACTTACCTCCTTGCAGTAAGTAAAGTAATTTAGTTTCTCATTGATCTATGATGTATGGGAGGAATATTAATACAAGGAGACTTCATTTAATGTAGCACCAAAAAGTTGTAAGTGCTTTGAATTGTCTTTTCAACATTGTAGGGGAGCTCAAAATGTATAGAAACAGTATGCCAAATTCTTTTGTAAAGCAGAGAAGCAACACATAATTTACCTCTTTTGACTGTCCAAAAATTTTGCACATGAAGAAGTGTGATCTACTACAACAATGTTGCTGAAGCAAGGAAATCAGGAAATAGCATTGTGTCTGGTCAGATGTTAGCTCAAAACAAAAGTTTAGAAAACATGCCCATAAGACATATTTCTTGTAAGGATCCCACTTTTCAAACTCTGGCTTGGTCTTTGAACATGACAACTACATCATTTGTCTTAAAAGCCTCCATGGTGTTTGAGATTTGGAAGGCTGGAGGGACCTGGGTGTCAACACACACTCACCTGGCCAGTAGTACATGTAGACCTTCTTTTTGGCCTTGGTCAGAGTGACCCATAGAGGTTCTGATCCGTTCCACCACAGAGGCATCAGGCTGTCTCTGTTGACACCAATGTCAAATGACTTGTTGGTGGTCGGGTCCCACATGTAGTTCCCAATCATCTGGTGGACCTCACAATGGCGGCCTACATTAATGAGAACACAAGGCCGTCAGTTCATTGTTCTGGTCTTTTCATACTTCATCTTTTTATAAAAGCCATTTTCTCTTTTCTGTTTATAAAAGCCACTCGTGCACAGTTAGGAAATACAGAACAGCATGAAGACTCACTTTTGGTTTTTTTCTAAATCATAGAGGTTTCTTCTCTCTTAGATTGTACCACAAAGACAAATGAGAAGTCTAAAAATCGGGTGAGGATGGGGTCATTTTGTGTGAAGATAATTTCCCATCCTATTTTAAGTTATACTGAAGACGTAGTGCACAAAATTTGACCCATTGTTCATGGCTTGATATCTAAATGTGAATCTATACGGAAATTGTAGCTTCCCATGGGGCTGGGATGAGATCTTCACCCCAGGGCACCCCTTTGAAACCTCCCCCCACAAAGTCATGAATCTAGATGCTGTGGAGTTTATGCCCTTGTTTTCCTGGATAAGAGGAGTTATTGCTTCAGCGCAGAACAATGATAGAATCTACGACATTTGGAACAGAATGGTGAAAAATAGATTCAACTTTGAAAAACAAAGCAAGAAAACAGCCCTCCAAATGGAGTGTTACATAGAAATGAGGATTGCTTCTGTTGGGCACAGCTTAGTCCCAGAAGAGAAGCCAGAAGTGAAAGACGCAAGCGCTTGGACTCTTTTGAAACGTTAGGCTTAAATTATTTATTTTGGAGCAATCTGCTACATCTTTAAAGTAAAAATAACACAAACATTGGCAAGTGCATCAAAAATTGCTGCAATTTTCGTGAGCGTCATTTGGCATCAGGATGAAACACGCTTCACTGGGCTCACTAACTAGGCTTCATCAAAGTGGCTTTTTTTGGGTTTGTTTGCTGTTCTTCTTTCTTCTTGAGCACCTCTACCCTACCTCAACACACACACAACAGATTCATTTTTAAACAAAAACAAAGAGAAACCATAAAAATGCATTTTTGAAAATTTGGAGACCCAAAATATGATAAAGGAAAAACCTTTTATTTCATCATAGGAACCCAGGCCTTCTACAAATCAGGCTTTGAACTTAAAGCCCAGAAATCCAAACAAAATGGTGTTTTACCCAAGGATGCAGAGTTAGTTTTTAAACCCTGACCACAGCTTTCACATGTGGACTGATGAGATTAAAAAATAAATAAATAAATAAAACTTTGAGCAATTTCTCCAATGGTTAAGGCATTTAGTTATATTTATTCCTTCAACTAACATGTATTCAATAGCTCCTATGGGCTCCACATTGTGATAGGCATAGAGATTCAAAATCAATACATGTTGTTCCTATCCTCAAGGGCCTTGTAATGTAATACTTAACAGAGTTTCTTCCTTGAGCTGAGGCTAAGAAGGGGACCAGGATGCCACCTTAACTTATAAGACATGGAGGTATTCTCATCCACTCTTTTGAAGATAACTCCTAGTATGTTCTAACTCATTAAAAGTAGGAGCATCCTTCTTATTGGTTGATTATGTTTGTTTGTTTGTTTTTAGCATATCAGAGTTTAATAATATCAAGGTGATCCTCTCTTGAGTAAGATTTCTTACCTATACAGCATCCTATACCGAAGACATTTTTAATTATCCTACTAGTGCTCACCCTTTTCACAAGGCAAGATAATCATGGTAATATTCACTGGGAACTGTGTCCTTTTTAGTCTTTTCTACTGTCGTCCTAAGGGCAGAGGTATCTCATCTGGAGCTGGTGTCACAGACGTGACAAGGGTGCAAACTTGGAATGGGGTGTGGAAAAAAGCATTACCAAAGTCAGTAAACCATACGTTTCTAGACGAATCACAGGAAAGGGCTGGAAGGGCTAGGATAATGGGAAGAGACACCAAGTGGGAGGGGTATAGGGAATTTCTGTTTTTACCTGAAAATGTTTTGACTATTTTAGAAGAAATGCCTGAAACTCAATCTAAAGCAGGGGCCTCATGTGATCCAGTTTCCACAAGGTGCTACTTTCAAGGAAGAATGAAGCAACTGAAAATAATGTTCAAAGTACTTATAAATTGTGTATCTCAGAAATCCCACAATATCATTTGATAAAATGTTTCTCTTCTTTTCAACCCTCACACTCAACCGTCTAGACCCTTGAGGGTGCAAACTCTCTCACCCTCTTTTGTTTTTTAGCTAAAAAATTATAAGGAGCCTCCTGTGGATTGTAGAGCTGTCTTATGACTGGATTGTGGGAGGTGTGTTTGTGAGAGAGAGAGAGAGAATGAACATTCTTCCAGAGAATTTCTGTTAAATTAAATTCTCCATCTCTTTTTTTGAAATATCCATAGAGCCTCACTGAGGAGAGACAGGATCTATATGTGCCATTAACACAGAGTTCTGGCATATTTTAAAGTTTCAAATGATGAAATCTTGTTTCCTGTGGTTATCTGAGTCCCTTAGCTTTTTTTGTGATGGATCTTCTCTCCTCCCCATTATGTAAGATGTAGCACTAGCCTTGATACTCCTTTTACACACCAGCTGAATCCATGGTGCCCACTGACTCAACTGAGCTCTGATAACTTTAATTATGGCATTCTTTGGGAAGAATTTTTAAGACAAGGACCCAAGGGTGGCTTTGGTTTCTGTTCCCATCTAGCACACTGATTGGTCTAGCCCAGAGTGGCTCATCCATTCTCTCTCTCTCTCTTTTTTTTTTTTTTAAGATTTTATTTATTTATTTGACAGAGAGAGAGAGAGAGATCACAAGTAGACAGAGAGGCAGGCAGAGAGAGAGAGGGTGAAGCAGGCTCCCTGCTGAGTGGAGAGCCCGATGTGGGGCTCAATCCCAGGACCCTGAGATCATGACCTGAGCTGAAAGCAGAGGCTTAACCCACTGAGCCACCCAGGTGCCCCTGGCTCATCCATTCTAAAGGAAACACAGATGTATGGAGATCATCACTTCTCCAAAGGCTGGAAGTGATATACTTCCTGCTCACTTCCTGTAAATAAATGGTACCTAAAGAAGATCCTGGGACCAGTGGTTCTCTCTATTTGAGTTAAAGGGTTTCCAAGTGTTGACTGGAGCTCTTTCAACAAGACTAACCTCAGACCCCTGTTTAGAAAGTAGGTTTTATTCTTTTGGTAGTTTGGGGCCTTTAAAATGGGAGGGTGTATTCTTCAAAGGCTTAATCATAGATGCTGTGCTAGTCCCCAGGGGCATCCCTTTGTTCTGGGAAGCATTGCCTTTCTTGGAAGCCAGCAGGAGGATGTATGTTCCCCATCTCATGTCTGCTCTGAATCTCCTCTCCCAGATGAGCTGATTTCTTTCCACAAATATATTAAGGCTGGCAGCCTGTGCTTATAACAGTCTGAGTCCGCTCTTACTCAAGCTGGTTTCCTTACCTACTCTGTCTCTCTCTTGCTCTTTCATTTTTATTGCCTGGGCAAATGCGGTGGCTGTAAAAACAGAACAGAACAAAACACAATGTACTGGCTTCTGCAGCCCACAAGCTCTCATCTCCATATTTCTGCCTGACCCATATCTATTTTTATACATCTGCCACTCTTCTTGGTTTTCCTCTGGTTTGGGCTTTCCAAACAGAGCTTTGCTCAAAGTTTGATTATTTGGACCCTTTCCTCAAGACTTCAACAGGAACTTTCCTGACATGGACACAAACCACAAATCTCGGGTGGTTTTCAGGTATGATGTAAAGAAGGCCTACTTCTGTTCATCCCCTCCTCCAAACCAGGTGGGACTTTAAAAATTTGTTCCAGAAGGTGTAGCACTCACTCTGAAAATGGGGACAGCTCCTGGTACAAAATTTCCAAACACAGTTGAATGTTTTTCTCTTTTTCCCTCCTGAAGAGTTTATAAATTTGTTAACACAAAATGTGGCAATCAACCCGATACTTGAAGGACTTGTGGCCTTTTTTAAAAAATGAGTTTCAGGGGTAGAATTTAGTGATTCATCAGTTGCATACAATACCCATTGCTCATTCCATCAAGAGCCCTCTAAAGAATTTGTGGATCCTTAAAGCCCATCCATAGATGCCCTTCAGTTTAGGAGCTGTTGCACTTGACTAGGGGCTGCCAGTGGCTTCAGGCTAGTGGCAAGTTCAGGGGCTACTGCCTGCCTTTCTCAGAGGAAGCTCATGGAACAGTTTCCACACCTAGAACTACTGTAATGAAAGGAGAAGGATAGGAAACCTTCATTCTTTAATCCCCAAAGTCTTTGTCAAGTGTGTTCTGAGGTAATGACCATCACCAGAAGCTTCTTAGCAAATACCCATAATCCTCTGCATCTGTTATATGTCTCTAAACATCTCAGAAATGGCTGGCCTTCACATCAAATGAAATGACTGCAAATCTGTCTATTTTATCTGTAACTGATGGATATCTATAAAGTTGCTGTTACCTAGTCTTCAATCACTCTTAATTTTTTCTCATTATTTTCAAACAGTAAATGTTACTTCCTTTTATAGTTCTTCATTTCATTTATTCTTTTTTTTTCATTCACTCAATGTGTATTTATCAAATGTTTATACACCAGGCATTAAGGATCACAAGCTATGATCCCTCTCTTTGAAGTGCTCACAGCTTGGTAGGGGCAACATTGTGGTATAACGGTTAAGGGGGCAGGTCTTAGAGGCAGACTGCACCGATGTATATCCAAGCTCTACTATTTACTTTCTGTATGACCTTGGATAAGTAGCTTAGACTCTGTAAAGCATCAATTTTCTCATCAGAGTAATAAGGATGGTAATAATTACTGTGATATATACATAAGGATATGCAGTTCTCCCTTTGCATGGTAGTGTAGGACCATAAAAATGACCAAGCACAAAAATAAAGAGAAATAAAACCCAGTATATCACTAAAGAAAGTCAACAAACCCTGAGAGAAGAAAGTAAGAGAAGAAAGGAACAGAGAAGAACTACAGAAATAACCATAAAACAAGGAACAAGATGGTAATAAATACATACCTATCAATAATTACTTTGAATGTAAATGTACTAAATGCTCCAATCGAAAGACAAGGGGAGACAAAATGAACAAAAAAGCAAGACCCATCTATTTGCTTCCTACAAGATACTCATTTCAAGACACACACTGAAAGTGAAAGTGATGGGAAAACATTTAACACGCAAAGGGAAGTGAAGAGAAAACTGAGGAAGCAATACTTATTTCAGACAAAATAGACTTTAAAACAACGATTATAATAAGAGACAAAGAAGGACACTAATCATAAAGGGAAAAATTGAACTAGAAGATATAACAATTGTAAATATTTATGCATCCAACATAGGAGCACCAAAATACATAAAGCAACTAGTAACAAACATAGAGAAAGTAATTGACAGTAATACAATAATAGTAGGGGATTTTAACATCCCACTTACATCAATAGATAGATCATCCAAACATAGAATCAACAAGGAAACAGTGGCTTTGAATGACATATTGGACCAGATGGATCTAACAGATATATTCAGAACATTCCATCCTAAAACAGAAGAATACACATTCTTTTCAAGTGCAGATGGAACATTCTCCAGAATAGATCACATATTAGGCTACAAAACAAGTCTCAAAAATTGAAAAAAATCAAAGTCATAAATGAATCTTTTCCAACCACAGTGCTATGAAACTAGAAATTGACAAAGAGAAAAAAATCTTTAAAGACTACAAATACATGGAAGTTAAAGATCATACTACTAAACAATGAATGGGTCAACCAATAAATCAAAAAGGAAATTTAAAAAAATACATGGAGATGAATGAAAATGAAAATGCATGGTCTAAAATCTCTGGGATGCAGCAAAAGCTGTTCTAAGAGTGAAGTTTATAGCAATACAGAGCTACCTTAAGAACAAGAAAAATCTCAAGTAAACAACCTAATCTTACACCTAAAGGAGTTAGAAAAGGAAGAACAAATAAAATCCAAATCCAGTAGAAGAAAATAATAAAGATTAAGCAGAAATAGATGAAATAGATACTAAAAAGCCAATAGAATGGATCGATGAAGCCAGGGGAAGGTTCTTTAAAAAGATCAACAAAATTTGATAAACCTTTAGCCAGACTCATCAAAAAAGCGTGGGGGGACTCAAATAAACAAAATCCGAAATGAAAGAGGAAAATTAAACCACACCACAGACATACAAAGGATTATAAGAGAATATCCTGAAAAATTATATGCCAACAGATTCGACAATCTAGAAGAAATGGATGAATGCCTAAAAACATATAACCTCCCAAAACTGAATCAAGAAGAAAGGGAACATTTGAAAAGACAAGTTACTAGCAATGAAACTGAATCAGTATACAAAAAACTCCAAAAAACAAAAGTCCTAAACCTGACAGCTTCAGAGATGAATTCTGCTAAACATTTAAAAGAGAGTTAATAATACCTATTATTCTCAAACTATTCCCAAAAAATAGAAGAGGAAGGAAAGCTTCTCAATTCATTCTATGAGGCCAGCATTACTCTGATACCAAAACCAGATAAAGATACTACAAAAAAAGAGAACTATAGACCAGTATCTCTGGTGAACACAGATGAAAAAATCCTCAAAAAATATTAGCAAACTGAATCCAACAATACATTAAAAAAATTATTCACCACTATCAGGTTATATTTACTCCCAGGATACAAATGTGGTCCAATATTTGCAAATCAATCAACATGATACATCACATTAATAAAAGAAAGGATAAGAACCATATGATCCTTTAAATATATACAGAAAATACCTTAGACAAAGTACAACATCCATTCATGATAAAAACCCTCAACAAAATATGTCTGGAAGTAATGTATTTCAACATAATAAAGACCATATATAAAAAAGCCACAGCTTACATCACACTCAATGGTAAAACACTAAAAACGTTTCCCCTAAGGTCAGGAACAAGACAAGGATGTCCACTCTCATCACTTTTATTCAACATAATACTGGAAATCCTAGCCACAACAATCAGACAACAAAAAGAAATAAAAGGCATCCAAATTGGTAAGAAAAGGGCATTTGGGTGGCTCAGTTGATTAAGTATCTGCCTTCAGGTCAGGTCATGATCCTGGAGTCCAGGACCGAGCCTTCCATCAGGCTCTCTGCTCAGCAGGGTGTCTGCTTCTCCCTTTACCTCACCCCCACTCCTCTTCTCACTCTTCCCCCATCTCTCTCAAATAAATAAATAAATAAATAGATAGATAAA
This sequence comes from Neogale vison, assembly GCF_020171115.1. Lineage (NCBI taxonomy): Eukaryota > Metazoa > Chordata > Mammalia > Carnivora > Mustelidae > Neogale > Neogale vison. The sequence goes on along the minus strand of NC_058101.1, from coordinate 197,726,192 downwards.
ATAAATCTTAAAAAAAAAACAAATTGGTAAGGAAGAAGTAAAACTTTCAATATTTGCAGATGACAAAAAAAAAAACCTAAAATCCCTAGAAAACCCTAAAGACTCCACCAAGAAATATTAGAACTGATAAATGAATTCAGTAAGGTCACAGGATACAAAATCAATATATGGAAATCCATTGCATTTCTATATACCAATAATGAAGTAGCATAAAGAGGAGTTAAGAAAATAATCCCATCTACAATTGCACCCAAAATAATAAAATACCTAGGAATAAACTTAAGCTAGGAGGTCTGAGAACTATAAAACAGGGATGAAAGAAATTGAAGATGACATAAACAAATGGAAAGATATCCCATGCTCATGGATTGGAAGGACAAATTTTATTAAAATGTCCATACTACCCAAAGCAATCTAAATATTTAATGCTATCCCTATTAAAATATCAACAACATTTCTCACAGAACTAGCACAAACAATCCTAAGATTTGTATGGAACCACACAAAGACCCTGAATAACCAAAGCAATCTCGAAAAAGGAGAACAAAACTGGAAGTCTCACATTCCCAGATTTCAAGATATACTACAAAGCTGAGTAATCAAGATAGTATGGTACTGGCACAGAAACAGACAGAGATCAAAGGAACAGAATAAAGAGCTTATAAATAAACCTACGATTATATGGTCAATTGTTCTTCGACAAAAGAGGAAAGAATATGCCATGGGAAAAAGATAGTCTCTTCTACAAAGAGGTGTTGGGAAAATTGAACAGCTATATGCAAAAGAATGAAAGTGGACCACTTGCTTACACCATACACAGAATTAACTCAAAATAGATTAAAGACCCAAATACGAGACCTAAAACCATAAATTTGCTAGAAGAGGGGCACCTGGGAGGCTCAGTGGGTTAAAGCCTCTGCCATCGGCTCAGGTCATGATTCCAGGGTCCTGGGATTGAGCCCTGCATCTGGCTCTCTGCTCAGCGGGGAGCCTGTTCCTCCACTCTCTCTCTCTGCCTACTTGTGATCTCTGTCTGTCGAATCAATAAATAAAATCTTCAAAAAAAAATCCTAGAAGACAGTACAGGCAGTAATTTCTTTGACATTGGCCATAGCAACATTTTTCTAGATATGTTTTCTGAGGCAAGGGAAACAAAAGCAAAAATAAATTATTAGGACTACATCAAAATGAAAAGTTTTTGCACGACAAGGGAAACAATCAACAAAATGAAGTCAAACTACTGTATGAGAGAAGATCTGTGCAAAGGACATATCCAATAAAGGGTTAGTCTCCAAATGTATAAAGAACTTCTACAACTCAACACCTAAAAGACAAATAATTTAATTTAAAAATGGGCAGAAGACATGGACAGACATTTCTCCAAAGAAGACATACAGATGGCCAACACTCATGAAAAGATGTTCAACATCACTCATCATCAAGGAAATGCAAATGAAAACAACAATGAAATATCACCTCACATCTGTCAGAATGGCTGAATTAAAAAAGACGAGACAATATGTGTTGGTGAAGGTGTGGAGAAAAAAGAATCCTCGTGCACTGTTGGTGGGATGCAAACTCGGGCAGCCACTGTGGAAAACAGTATGGAGGTTCCTCCAAAAATTAAAAATAGAACCACCATATGATCCAGTAATTCCACTACTGGGTACTTACCCCCCAAAATATGAAAGCACTAATTCAAAGGGTTATATGCACTCCTGTTTATTAGAGCATTATTTACAATAGCCAAACTACGAAAGCAGCCCAAGTGTTTATCAATTGATGAATGGATAAAGAAGATGTGGTATATACATATGCAGTGGAATATTACTCAGCCATAAAAAAGCATGAAATCTTGACTTTTGCAAAAACATGGATGGATTTAGAGGGTATACTGCTAAGAGATATAAGTCAATCAGAGAAAGACAAATACCATATGATTTCATTCGTATACGGAATTTAAGAAACAAAACAAATGAACAAATTAAAAAAGAGACTATGGAGAACAAACAGATAGTTATGGGGGGGTGAAACAGGCGATGGGGATTGAAGCACACTTATAATGAGCACTGAGTAATGTCTAGAACTGCTGAATATTGTATACCTGAAACTAATAGAATGCTGTATGTAAACGATCCTGGAATTAAGTTTTTTGAAAACTGACCATGCAATCTGAAACCAGGCAAAACTATCCTAATAATCAGTGGGAAAAATTAAAATTCTTCCATGGCTTTTAGTATTTTTGTCAAAATATTAGAAGTTCTCTTACTGGAAGTAATAACTATATAGAGAAATGAAGAAATTAATAAAATTAATACTTATTAGTACACTGTAATTTAAAACATTAGCAATATTGACAAAGAGTCTTATTTCTTTGTAAAAATAAAACTTATCACCCTGGTTTGAAAGTGCTCACCTTCTTCTTCCTAAGATAAAACACAATACAAGTGAGCATATTTTCCTTGTCTTAGCAAACTGTCCTACCCTTTCTAAGTTTGCATCAGCTTCAAACATTTTATCCTTTATGCTTTCATTATCATGAGATATCTCTGAGAATTCTTCTAATATGAAGATCCTCTCTGCTCTCACTTTAGGACATCTTCTTCCTTGTCATCACAGCTGCTTCCTTCATTTATGTCAATAGGTTCACCTTTGCTAAGTTCCTCTGGCTGCACAGTGACAGTGTCCAATAACACCTGGAATTAGCATCCTCCCGATCAACTATTTCCTCTTTGGGTTCAGCTCCTGCAAAGGTATTTGCACAAAGCAGTACACTTCTGCCATGTCCTACTTCTAGACTCTTCTTTAAATGTTTAGTAGAATTCATCTCTGAAGCTGTCTGGTTTAGGACTTTTGTTTTTTGGGAGTTTTTTGTATACTGATTCAATTTCATTGCTAGTAATTTGTCTTTTCAAATGTCCACTTTCTTCTTGATTCAGTTTTGGGAGGTTGTATGTTTTTAGGAATTCATCCATTTCTTCTAGATTGTCGAATCTGTTGGCATATAATTTTTCAGGATATTCTCTTATAATCCTTTGTATGTCTGTGGTGTGGTTTAGTTTTCCTCTTTCATTTCGGATTTTGTTTATTTGAGTTCCCCCACCCTTTTTTGATGAGTCTGGCTAAAGGTTTATCAAATTTTGTTGATCTTTTTAAAGAACCTTCTCCTGGCTTCATCGATCCATTCTATTGGCTTTTTAGTGTCTATTTCATCTAATTCTGCTTCTACGAGGCGTGGATGTTTTCAGCTGTGTGTTTAGGTCATATTTCTTCCAAAACTTAACTAAAGAACCTGCATGATCTCCCACTGTAATGCCATAGCTTGGTCAACAGCCCGTCTAAGAAAATAGGCTTTGAAGAGTTGAAATAGTGCCTTGATCTATTTGCTAGATTACTGAAGATGTCTTTGTAGTAAAAAGCACATTTTCCCACCTTTGTTCAAGGGTTGAAGAGAAGGAGGGTGACCTGGAGCAGCATTATCCAGCAACAGGTGTGCATTCTAGTTAAATTACGTGGGTTTATCGCTGGGAGGTGGGGAAGCAACACAGTTACATGTTTTGCTGTCTGTGCCTGAACTAAATAACATGTGCAACAACCAATTACCCAGAAACCTTGAAAGAAGTGATGCGATTGGTCACTGATCGTGATACACATTTGTTATTTACAAAGTGGTCTGTGGACTGAGGAGCTAGCAGTGAATTATACTTTATGCTACAACAGCTACGATTAAGATTGCCATATTTATTTTAGTTAATATGGGGTGGCAACTGAAGTTAGAATCCTGTTGCCGGAGAACTGGTATTATTTAACGCAACTCTGGTAAGTGGATCTTGTACTTCCTCAAACTGAACAGAGTGAGGAGTGTGTTTGCATATACACAGACATATGTGCAAGCACAAACACACATACACACACACATATATATACACATATATACACACACATACATATACATAGCACATAGTAAGCATTGTTAACATTCACGTTTATTGCTATTATTAGGGTGGAGAATCACAGAAACAAATATAATCTAGAGATCAGCTGCAGATGCATTTCTCTTGCACTCTCCACATGAATGGTTGCAACCCTATTTCCACCAAGATTCTTGCAAACTCCCACATCATTGGAGCCACCTTCTCTTCTACACTCTTGCTTCCATTATACATGGCACCCCAGAAATGAAGCTCAGTCATTTACTACATTGCATGACATTTCTACGAAGAACCACCCCCCCAACAAAATTTTCCTCCTTGGCCCCTCACTGTAAAGGTCCCAGCCTTGTCCATCTCACTGATTCATCTCCTGTCCATTTTCTGCTCCATGGCACCTACCAGCCAAATTTCTCTCCAGACCTCAGTGTTTTCAAAAGCAATTCAGTCCTTCAGAACGCCTGCTCAACTCGCTAATTTGCATACTCATTAGCTCATAGAATGCTGGAAAAAAGGAAGGAAGGGAGAAAGGAAAGAGGAGGAAAAAGAAAAAGTATTTCTTTAAACAGGAGCCACCCACTTTAGAAGGCCATTGTCATTAGAGTTGCCAGGTTTATTTTAGGGGGGGAAAAAAGAGAGAAAAGGAAAAAGACAAAGATGAATAATTCTCAGTTAAATTTGAATTTCAGATAACAATGAAATTTTTTCCTCTATAAGTGTGTCCCATTTTCCATGGAACATACTTCTGCTAAAATATTATTTGTTGTTTATCTCAAATTCAAAAATGGCCGGGCACCCTGTATTTTACCTGGCAGCTCTCACTGTCAGGCTGAGTAGTGCCCTCTCTGTTGCTCTCTCCTGGGAACGGTGAAGCACGAGAAGCCAGTTAGGAGGGACACAGGGAGCCCATGAGGAATGCAGAGTGAGGGGAGGCCAACCCAGCCTGCAAGAGTCAGGGAAAGCCTCTAGAGGAGCTGGGAATTGAAAGCTAAGGAGGAATTTTCAGGCACAAAAAGTACTGCACACGGAGGTGAGGGCAAGCACAAAATGGAAAAGAGATGAGAGAGGGGGAGTTTCTTACTCAGGTAAAACAGAATTTTACTTTCCGTCACTCATCGTTCACTTTCCTTAAAGGGCGAGAAGCTCTTAATGATATGTTGTGCTGGTACAATTCAAGGTGGTCATGGCCTGATTGGGTCAAGGTCCTGGCACAGTAAACAGATGGTACAGCTTTACAAAGCGGTGGCCAGGGTTTGGGGGAACCAACGAGAGATGGCGAAGCAACCCAAGGTTAGTGTGGCAGAGGGCCAGCACCCCTCCCCCACCGCACTGAGGCTCAAGAGCAAGCAGAGGAGTGTAGCCAGCGCTCAGCGAGGGAGTCAGGACCGGTCTCCCGAATTCAATCTCCTCCCCATGTCCAGCTGAGGCCATCCAGGAGGTCAGCCTCCCAGAGCTCCAGGAGGGCGAGGGGAGGTGGAGAGGCACAAACAGATAAATAGAGAAGACCCAGCATAAAAGAAAACCCTAAGCCAGAGATTTTTCAAGAAAAATCACATTGACCTCAGAAATGGAGGGAACAGCTGGGGGCCTCCAGGTCTACCTAATCCTCTACCTGTGCATTCAGAGGGAAGGAATAACTCTCTGCATTATGTAGATATAAGGTGTGAAAGGGTCGAATACTTGCCCAAGGTCACAGTGCTAACCGGTGGCACACACGGTACAGGGGCCAAGAGAACAAAAGCAACTTGAACTCTGATCCCTTGTCTTTCAATATAATGTTCTTTTGCTCTTCATTTTTCATGACTACAATAGAGTTAGTGGTCATATTTGTATTCCGGAACACATGTTTATGCTGATCTCAAGAGGAGACCTCTTGGCTTTTTTTTTTTTTTTAAACCATTTGCTTGTGTCTGTAAATATACCTGCAGAAAACGACCACGTAGCCTATTGTATCACTGAACACTCAGGTTCCACAGCCAATGAGGAACCAGGAGAGGAATTTCTCTATTCTACAAAAGCTTTCTTAACTCTGATGTATAACCACTCTTACAAAGTAATACGAATCTTTAATTTCTAAAGTCATTCGTTGTATTTTTCTGGCATCCACCAGTGTTTCCATTGGATGAATGGGGCCGTGTCTAATCAATATTACAACAGCTCATTGGAAAGGGAGAAATGAAGTTGCACGTTAGGCCCATCAGTTTAGTTGAAACATGGTGATGTGAATACAGGTTCAGATGAGGATCTGGGAAATGATTGTTCTAGAACACATTTTCACCCAGGGGCAGCCCTCAAGAGGCTGAGGCCAGAGTTGCAGGCAGGCCTCTGGGGCCACCTGCTGGAAATCAGTGTCACAATCGCGTGTGACGGGCACCCTGGGACAGGCGGCCGGCAGCCTGTCCACCCCCGGAGATGATGGCTACCATGGAGAGATGGCGGGCATGTGGCCAGACACACCAGGTCTAGGCTAAGGGCTCTCCCCTTCTTCAGCTGTGGGAATTGAGGTTAATCCTTACCTTCTCAGAGCTTCATTTTTTTTTTTTTCCATCTCCAAAATGGGAATAATAGTACTTTCCAGGCAGTGGTATTAAAAATAAAAGCTGTCCACACTGCAGTGCCTGCTGTGTTTCAAGTACTGTTCTCAGTTCATATGTTATAGGTTGAGTTGTGTCCTCCCAAAACAGGTATGTTCGAGGCCTAACCCTAGTACCTGAAAATGTAACCTTATATAGAAACTGGGTCTTTAGAGAGGATTATCAAATTAAAACTGAAGTCATTAGGGTTGGCCCTAATTTAATATGACTGATGCCCTTATAAAAGGGGAGATTTGGGCACAGAGAGAGACACATGCCAGGGAAGATGCTGTGTAGACAGGGGGAGAAGACGGCCGTCTATAAGCCAAGGGGCACCGAGAGCTACCAGAAGCTAGAAGAGGCACGGAAGGATACTCCCTCCGAGCTTTTAAATGTGGTGGGACCCTACCGACACCCTGATTTCTGACACTGGCATCCAGTAAGTGTGTGCTGATTTATTGTAACAGCTCTCAGAAACTAACGTAGCCCTCAACCCTGACAGCAACTCAGGGGATTGGTACTATTGTTAGCCCACTTTATAGATGAAGTAACTGAGGCCCTGAGAGGTGACATTCCTGAAGTCTCCCAGCAGCATGTTTGGTGGAGCCAGGACTCAACTCAGGAGCCTGGGGCCGGAGGCCTTGCCCTTCCCTGGGATGATCCGCTAATGCTAGCTGGAAAGGGCAGGCACCGGCCCCCTGTGCAGCCCACAGCACTCCGTGGGCCCTGAGGGAGGCTGTTGCTGCCGCTGCGGTACATGCTATCACGCAACCTGGAATGCTTCCCCCTCAAGGACGAGATGGCTTCGGGGAACCGGCTCTGTCCAGGAAGAAGGTGGCAGGAAGTACTTCAATCGGGGCAATGCACAGGTGGGCTAGAGGCCCAGTTAGACTCACTCAGGTCTTACCACCTGAAGGCCAAAGGTGTGAACCAATCTGGCAGGTAATAAGCTTAGTAACAAGACCGATCAACTTAGTAGTAAGACTCATTCTTGGCTACCACGTATGGATCTGGAATTAGGTGCTTTATGCTTCCATCTCAGTATTCAACGAAAGTCCCAGAGATGCACACTGTTATCCTCATTTGCAGGTGGAGAACTAAGGCTCAAAATGGCAACACAGCTGGTAAGAAGGCAGAGCCCCAATTCAAAAGCCAGATCCCACTGATTCGGTGCCCTTGTGCTCCCCACCATCCACTCCCCTCCAGCCACCAGGCTGCTGATCAGCCCATCAGGACTTGCTCATCTTAAGAGAAATTGCCTCATAACCCAGGGTTGCTTCTGAGACTCTCACCAAGGTAACCGCATGGACGGGCGCAGATCTCCAGAAAGCCAGACCCTTTGATCTTTTACAACTGACTATCGTGCACAGACATTACTATAAATATCTCTAAAGAAGGGAATGCCGCCAAACAAGGGATACTAACGAAGCAGATAGAGATCATACCTTCTGTCTTCCTCTGGAAAAAGTCCAGTTGTGAAAAGAGAGGCTCCCAAAGGTCTGAAATCCGGGGGTCTCAAGTTAATGGGTGCATTTAAAGACTGAGTATATACACAACACCTCAAATTGATGTGGCTCCAAGAAGTCACCATATTGCTGATTCAGAGCCAGGCAAGCGAGAATGTTCTAAGTCAGACTTTGTACTGCTAGACCCCTCTCAGCACTTCCTGAGCATTTGGAAGCTCTAACGGTGAGTTTAGACCCTACTTAGATGGGTGAACTTTCGAAGGACTATTTGATACCCAGGACACTTCAAAGAATTAAGAATGTCTTGCTCAAGGCACCTAACTTACAAGTTGACATTGGTTTTAAGGATCACCTCACTCGGGAAATACATCTTATTTTCTTAACTTGTTCAAAGACAGAATTTGGTATGTTCAAGAAGGGGCTTCAAATGAAACATGCACGGTCAAGTTGAAAGAAAAGCTCAAAACTTGCACGTTTTTAAATGCAACTACTGATCTATGTGCCAGACACAGTCATGATTAGAGTCTGAGTCACAGATATTGCAAGACCAAGATATCAGGCTTTGATTATAGTGTGAAGTGTAGGGAATGCAACAGAAATAACCCCAAATGTTAAAAAGGAGAGCTAGTTTTTATTAGAGACATTCACACTTGTAGTTTTGAGGTCACTGGACTAAAAAAAAAAAAGTACAGTTTTATTTTTCTGGTATGAACTAGATGGGTGCAATTATTTAACAACGGAACACAGGAGAAGAAACAAAAATTATCTTCTTGCGTAAGGACAAAAATGTAAGTTTTGGAGATTTTATTTTAAACGCTTTTTATTTTTGGAAAGCTAATCAAAGCTCCAAGAAATTTCCAAACAATTTAATCTATAAATTGTTCTCACCTCTATATACAAGAGGTGTTAGAAACAAGCCTGAACTAATTATTGCATTAATATGGAATCTCTTTTGAGAGACACATTTCCATTTTTCTGAGTACTTCTAGGGACTTCGAGAGATGGAAGGTATTTGAAGGGAGAAACTTCTTATTCTGCATACACGAGTGAAATTCTGCCCGAAGTGAAAAATCCCTCCCCCCGTCCCTGCCCTGCACACCCCCCCCCCCGGCAATGAACTGCCTTCTTCTCCCCCAGTGATATAAGCTTGGCCACATTCCTCACACCACTTGGGGTAGTTACTTGGGCACAAAACAGGTTCCAGCCCCCTCCCATCCTATCTGCCTGCAAGTGTTTACATTATCTCCTCTCACCCAGGACAGCAGCTCTTGCCAGAGCAGGGGGAGGGGCAAGGGGTGGTTCTAGTTCTCCAGTTGTCCCACCTGTGGCTGGGGGAGGGTTGGGGGGCAAGGATGGAGAGTTCAACTCAGTAAAAAAAAATGAAAAAGAAAAAAGAAAGGCACATGTAGTTCTTGGATCCAACCCACATTCTCCAATCCGGCTTTTCCATTGGTGTAGAATCTGGGATGACCGATGGGTGATCTCCAACAACAGGGACCAGATATCAAAATATTATTGGATCAACCATTAATTCCAGAAACTGATAAAAAATCATCAAATGCAGCTGTTCAGGAGTATGAGGTAAACAGCAATGTCAATGGCTCAATCTAGTGTGGACCAATCTATAAACCAATCTATAAAAATGAAAACCATTCCACCCCACCCCTGCCTTTTTTGGGGGGGGGGCGGTAGGAACCAAATGGAAGAAAACTAACTTTTTTTTTTTTTCAAGATTATTTATTTATTTATTTGACAGACAGAGAACACAAGTAGGCAGAGAGGCAGGCAGAGAGAGAGAGAGAGGAGGAAGCAGGCTCCATGCTGAGCAGACAACCCGACTGGGGGCTTGATCCCAGGACCCTGGGATCATGACCTAATCTGAAGACAGAGGCTTAACCCACTGAGCCACCCAGGTGCCCCAAGAAAACTAACTTTTGTCAGTGTGATTAGTTTCGTTGCTAGAATGTGTGAGGTATGATGCTGGTCTGTCCAAGTTCATTATACACTGGGCCAGGTGTGACCGTGGAGAAGTGAGACCGGCTTCCCAAGTCATAGGAAACATGGGAAACAGTTCAGGTCACCATTGTAGCCATGGTTCATCTGCTCTGATCAATGAGCACCAGCGACCAGCACGTAAGTGGACAGTTTCGGAGGTGACACTCCGCCTCACCTAATGATTTGTATATATAATTCTCCTTGGGTGCTCTTAGCATACATAAAACCTGTCGAAGGAAAATTTGCCTTGCAGATGAAAGAGGAACTCAGATGAGCAATTCATCACTCGGCTAGGTGTGAGAAGTATCTTTTTGATGTCCTGGTACTTTCCCAGTCCAAGGAGTCCACACCGCTGGAACAGAGGAGCTTTTTGAGTTAAAAATAGCAGCTCAGGCAGGATGAGAACAGGCAGGAACTGCGGACCTGTGAGAAGCATGTGGCCTGGGGCATGGTGTGCTGGAGGCCAACAGACCGCAGTCGGGACCCTACCCCGGCGGTGGGAGTTCACACAAGTCACTGAACTTCAACGAGCCTTCATTTCCTCATCTGAAAAATGGAGGTAATCATACTTTCTCACAGAGTTAAAGAACGGCAGTGGCCAAAACGTTAACACACAGTAGGCACACAGCAGGCTCTTGGTGGGTGCACAGCGTTACCTAAAGCCCCCTGCAAAGGGCCGTGCTACGAGCGAGCTCGCCAGCTGCCGGTGTCAGGGGCTTCTAGGGCGGGATGCGGCTGGGCCGCCTAGCTCCTGTTTCGTGCTTGCACAACACGGTCAGAGCAGACTCTCAGATCCTCGAAGGAACAGAAAAGAAGCATTGCCACATGTGTGCCTTGCTCGGGAAGGTCTGGGAGGCCTGAATCCCACATTCAAAACCTAACCAAGGGCCCAGGAGGGCTGAGAAAACGGCTCCCCTGTGCCCGGGACATGCGTGGCCCGACACTGCCCTCTACTGGCGGTCACCAAAAACGCCACCACCTGCAGCAACGCCCGGGTGACGCTAAGCGCCCGTCGCCTGTGCCAGCCTCACCTTTGCATTTCAGGGTTGGAAGGCACCCCAGGATTCTTAAAGCTGCCTGTAGAGATGCTAAACATGCCAAGAATCCGGGCGGAGGCAGGCGACGAGGTCTGGGGGTCAGGGGGGATCCTTCAGTCGCGCAGATGCAGAGCCAGGAGCGATCTCCGGTATGAACGTCACTCATTTTAATTCTCCTGCTGTTTCCTGTCCTCAGCCACCTGACCTCCCATCCTGATCTTTGTTTTGTTTCACTTTTCTTTTTACTTGCTTCTATTTGGTACTGGCTTCTTATTCGGCATTTGATTCTATTCAGTCTTTTATTATCCTACTCTTTATCACCCTCCTCTTCCTTTCTCTTTGCCTTCAGGTCAGTGATTTTTCACCCCAATTTGTAAGGGTCACTGCCCTGAGCATTTAACTTCTCTAGCCCCCCTGTGTCCTTCTGGGAGCCGCTACCCCTGTCCCTTGGGAAATGCCTCCCCCCAACACACGGTCCATTCAGCAGCTTCTATGACCAGACCTCTCTGACTACAGTGAGTGGGAAAAGGGGGCCACGGACACCAAGCCGGGCCCCGCTCGTCCTGCAGTAACAGCTGCTCGAGGATCTGGAATGTGCGGGTCAGGCACCTGCGCCTGCATTCCCCGCGTTGGAGAACCCATTCCTTTTGGTGGCCAAAGCTGGGAAGATGTGTCCCCAGCGTAAAGATGTGCTCTCTGGGCCGGAGAACCTCGGGCTGCAGTAGGGGCATGTGTGGGCGGCAGGAAGGGAGCAGTAGAGATGGAGTGGGGGCTGAGTCCTGGCAGCGTTTCATCCTTAGCTCTGCTTGCAGCTCCCTTGTGTGCCTCTGGACGGAGGAGCTGCCCGAGTCTTTATCTCCAGCAGCAGGCGTGGATTGCCTCTACTCAGTCCTTTACCTTTCCCAGGACTCCCCTCCCTGCAGCATCACACAGGCTCTGTGGGCATTTCTGGACACTTGGCCGTCTTCGCTCTCAGCTCACAGTGTCGGGCCAGGGCCCTGGCTGTTGAGCACACTGCCCACGACCCTTTAGAGTGAGGTCCTGGACCTGGTGGCACATGGCGCTGAGTACCAAGTCTTAGCATGGTGGCTTTGTGCCTCCCTCCAGGCTGAGCCGCCCATGGCAAATCTCAGTCTTATTTGTGTTCAAGTGCTTCTGGGCTCAGTGTAAGTGTATCTCTTCTGAAGAGCTTAAAGTTTAAAAGTTTTCTTTTATGGGAATGTTCAAACGTACAGAAAGAATAGGATAAACAACAACAAAGAACATTCTGCCTTGGTTTCATGTTTCCCTTCCCCACTGGAATATTTGTAAAGTAAATCCCAGACATCATATTTTAAATCTTAAATAAATCTTCTATTTCTTATATTGAAGAATTTTTTTTAAAGATTTTATTTATTTATTTGACAGACAGAGATCATAAGTAGGCAGAGAGGCAGGCAGAGAGAGAGAGGGAAGCAGGCTCCCCACTGAGCAGAGAGCCCGATGCGGGACTCGATCCCAGGACCCTGAGATCATGACCTGAGCCGAAGGCAGCGGCTTAACCCACTGAGCCACCCAGGCGCCCCTATTGAAGAATTTTTTAAAGTATTTTATTTATTTACTCATTTATTTATTTGGCAGAGAGAGCATGAGTAGGGGAAGCAGCAGGCAGAGGGTGAGGGAGAAGCAGGCTTCCTGCTGAGCGGGAAGCCCAATGTCGGGCTTGAGCATAAGGATATACAGGCCAAATGGAAATTCCAAAACAAATCCGTTTCCAAAAGATTGCTTCACTTGGGAAGGGAGGGATTTTGTAACCCTGGTGAAAGGAATGGATGTAGGTGTTGACCGTCGGTGGTTGTTGCTGAAATCAGTAGATGAAGGTTTACGGGAAACTTGAGAGTAAATGGATTAGGCTGACACCATCCAAACCCACAGGTCAAGTTTAACGAAAAGTTAGAGAACCAGACGTTATGAGCGTAGGAGGGGACACAAGACCAAGAAAACGGTCCCATCGATGATGGATTCTTGCCTTAAAAAATACTGAACCTGGGGCACCTGGGTGGCTCAGTGGGTTAGGCCGCTGCCTTCGGCTCAGGTCATGATCTCGCGTCCCGGGATCGAGTCCCGCGTCAGGCTCTCTGCTCAGCAGGAAGCCTGCTTCCTCCTCTCTCTCTCTGCCTGCCTCTCTGCCTACTTGTGATCTCTCTCTGTCAAATAAATAAATAAAATCTTAAAAAAAAAATACTGAACCTGAATCCAATCAGACCACTGGATGGAACTCATACTTTTCAAGAAATATAGGAGATGCAGGAACGTATTAAGACTGCCCAAGGCTATAAGAGGCCAAATCTACAACATGAGACATTTTGAGGACAAAAGACCTAGTTTTGACAATTAAAAAAATATCTGAGGGGGCGCCTAGGTTGCTCAGTGGGTTAAAACCTTTACCTTCGGCTCAGGTCATGATCTCAGGGTCCTGGGATTGAGCCCCGCATCGGGCTCTCTGCTTGGTGGGAAGCCTGCATCCCCCCCTCTCTCTGCGTGCCTCTCTGCCTACTTGTGATCTCTCTCTCTCTGTCTCAAATAAATAAAATCTTTTTTTAAAATTGAGAATAAATAATAAATAAATAAAATAGAGGACTTGTTGGTTAAAGGAGACTAACGGCCACACCCAAAAAACAAATATGGTTTTGTTTGGATCCTGATTCAAAGAGATCAACGGCACAGGCATTTTTGAGATAGAGAACTCAGAACATGGACTGTGTAACAGATGCTATTGAATAATTATCATTCATTTTATTGGGTATGAAACAACATCATTTTTTAAAAAAAGTTCTTCAATGTGGAGTGCCTGGGTGGCTCAGTGGGTTAAGCATCTGCCTTGGGCTCAGGTCATGATCCCAGGGTCCTGGAATTGAGTCCCACATGGGGTTCTCTGTTCAGCAGGGAGTCTATTTCTCCCTCTCATTCTCCTCTGTGTTCTCTCTCCGTCTCTCAAATAAATAAATAAAATCTTAAAAAAAAAAAAAAGAAATTAGGACAAACTAGGAGGAAGGGGCAAGAGCTAAAGAAACACCTTTGCTGGATAGTGAAAGAGGAAGCTCTTAGAAGAGTCCCTAAGTACTTTTTTTGAAATAAAATCGGGTATCAGTCAATCATCCAATCAATTAGAAAAGATCTTAATGCTTTAATTCTCTGCCAAACTAATGAAATATACAAGATACTGTATGTCTGCAACATACCTAATAATAACCAATGAGAACCATATGAGAACAGAAGCTTCTACTATGTGCCAGGTACTGTGCTGAGAGGTTTCCAGAATTATTTCACCTTATCTTCACATTAGCCTTATGTAACAGATCGTTTACAGATGGGACAACTGCGGCCCAGATAATGAAGTAAGTTATGTAAGTTCCCCTGGCAGGATTGGAACTAATCTATATTTAATTTGTACCCAAAAGTATCTTAAAATATTATTTTGTAATGAAGTATGCCCATTTGAGTTTACTGCTCTGTTCTCAGGGATTACTGGAATTCCCCAGGGGACACGAAGGGGCAAAGATAGTGACATTTGCATGGCCTGCAACTGCGCAAGCCCTCAAGTCCCTGGAGCCCCACAGGGCGGTGTGGTTCCAGCGATCACTCAGCTGGTCACCTTGGGGATCTCTCAGTTCCTTCATCGTCGCCCGCTAATCCCGCACTTGTATGCACTCACTGGAAATAATCCACTCCCATAAAAGCATTAAGAAACAGTGTACCCTTTGCTGAAGATTTCCTAACAATACACTGCGCACAGCACGTACACCAAATCCCCGGGAGAGACAGTGCTCCGGTTGGTCTCTCTTCTCCCCAGGCGGCTCCCAGGACCTATCTCTCTCCATCCCCACCTCCGTACTCCAAAGTGCTCAGGTTTGGTTCCCGACTCCCTCCCACCCAGATCGACCCCCTTGCTCCCTAGGCCTCTCATTTGCTCTTTAACCTCCAGCAGAGCCCTTTTGCTTGTTCCAAGTCCCAGTTTCCAAACCTGCAGACCCCCATGCATCTCTGCCTGCATAAACTAGGATCCACTCCCCGTCCAGATCAGAGGAAGACTGTAAATCACATGTTATTTTTTCCTCTTACAGGGGATGAAAGAAAAGTGATTCATGTAAGCGAATCACCTAATGATCATTGGATTAAAGGCAACGATTCTTTCCATAATAGTCCTGCTCTCTTCCCTTCTCCACCACGACTCAGTTGATGCCAAAGGCAAATGGCAGAGAAGCCCTTCCTTCGGGGCCACAGCTGCAGAAGAGGGCATTATATCCCACCACTGGGAAAATCTAAGCCAGCACTGGAATGGGAATCTCCGGGGACAGACTAGGAAGGACTGAGTCAATATCCCAAGGTTGTGTGTTTGTTAGGCGGCAGAGCTCGAATCCAACCCCAACGGTATGACTCCAGAGCCAGCACCGGCGGCCAACAGAGCGAGGCCTTTCCCAGAGTCATCTTCCCCATCGCAGCGAACAGGTACCAAAAACGAAGTCTGCGCCAAACAGAATATAAGGTGCATCACCAGCATTACTTTTTTAATCCTCACACCCACCCCGTGAAGTAGACACATCATCATCATCTTTTTATCTAGGTGAGCAGATGGAAGCCCAGAGAAGCGAAGTGGCCTACTCAAGGTGACGAGGTGACAGACACAAGCATGTGCACAGGCCACCGGACTGGGGTTATGGCTTCTGAGCCGCATGCCGTGCTGTCTTAGGAGCACACCTTCTATATGGGACCGCAGGAGGGGAAGGATTTGGTGAGGATCAGAGCTCTAGGTACCACCAGATCAGAGGCGTGATCTGTAATGGACATTGTTACCAGCTCGGGCTGGTGCGGCCCGAAGCAAAACCCTCTGGAGGTGACGGAACCTTTTACAAAGTGACTCAGTAAGAAACTTTCATCATGGGAATTAACATAGGACTATGAAAACACCAAAACATAAGTGGCGGCTCTCTGCACACCATCCTTACTGCCCAGGCTCGGATGGTTGTCCTGGCAGCGGAAATGCGGCCAAGAGGAAGGAATCCGGCCTGGAGAGAGACTCGGTCTTCAGCTACAACGTGAGGCTCAGCTTTCTCACCACTAAGGTGGGACTCAAAGAATCTTACCCCTTTGCACTAGATTAAGAAATCCTAAGGATATATGAGTTAATAATATAAAAATATTCGAGAGCTCTTTGGAAGAAAGGTGCTAGAGAAACGTGACATGATATATGTCCAGAGTCATGCTTGTATTTATTCGAGAGATTCACGCTTCCTGCTCGTACTGGACCTCCTAGATGGTCAGACAAATGGCAAGTAACCAGAATACATGATTTTGTTAGGCAGATATTGAGTGTGTAGAAATATGCGAATAACTTTTACTTTTAGACCGCCAGCTACTGTTGCCAGCTACCGCACAGACAATGAAATAGATTAAACGGGAACATTTGGAGCTTAGATGCTTTCTGCCATCAACAGGCGTGTGCGAACGCTGATGTTAAGGCTGGCAGGTTAGGTACTCGGAAGGGTTCTCCCCCTACGATATAACTACAATATATAATGTAACTAGATCCTAGATACAATATACCGCACACGTACACCGACACACACACACACACACACACACACACACACGCACACACACATAGTGTTTAAAATTTTGCTAAGCTCCCAAGTGGTCCCAGATTAGTAGTGTGCCTTCTTTCCTGTAGAAGCAATTGAATCTCTTCTCTCAAGGAAAGTCCCAATTTAAGGCCTCAGCTTTCCCACAGAGTAGGTTCAATCAAATATGAGCTTTAAAAAAAAAAAAAAAGGACCAGACACACAGAGAAATAAAGCAGGTGGCACGGGCAGGTAGTTCTCAACAAATGTCTCTTGCCTTCCTTCCATAGGGACTAATTGTTGCTGGGAAGCAAAGTTCAGCCAGCATTGATAGTTTCCAGCCACCCTTGAATCTAGGTGGAGCTGTGAATGCACTTTGGCCAACATAAAGAAGGCAGAATTGGTTAAAAAAAAAAAAAATTCTCGGCCTGGTCCACAATGACTACCTCTGTGATCCTCTGCAATCTCTCCCTGTCCACTTGCGGGATGCTGGTGCTCAGGGGGACGTTGGAAGCCACGTGCGGAATATGGCACAGCCTTTGCCAGTCAAGGTCCCTTGATGACTGCATGGAGCGAAGTCCTACCCCAATCCACCCACTTGACATAATGCAAGTAAGAAAAGAGATTTAGGGGACGCCTGGTGGCTCAGTGGGTTAAGCCTCTGCCTTTGGCTCAGGTCATGATCCCAGCATCCTGGGATCAAGTCCCACATCAGGCTCCTTGCTCAGCGGGAGCCTGCTTCTCTGTCTGCCTCTGCCTGCCACTCTGTCTGCCTGTGCTCACTCTGACAAATAAATAAATAAAATCTTTAAAGAAAAAAAGAAGAAGAAGAAGAAAAAAGAAAAGACATTTAGAACGCTAAGCCACTGAGGTTTTGGAGTTTAAGTGTATAAGAAGTCAGTTTGACTTTAACTAACTAATCAGTCACTGTGAGAGTCAGCAGAAACAACTCAAATTTAGCACCAGGGGTTTAAAAGTTTGGGACTCCCATATCTAGAATATAAAATGAGATTTATGACATGTTTGATAAAAGAGAATCAAAATTAACAAGGAACCAAAGACTGTCAAGAAAAACTGGGGAGGCATTTTCACATTAAAAAATACAATCATTTAAGTTAAAATTTTGGTGGTCAGCTAAATAGCGGAATAAACACATTTAAAAAGATAATAAACTGGAATATAAAACTGAAAGACCCAGAAGTCAGCATATAAGGGAAAGAGAGTAAAATATGACATAGAGACTGTAGTGAGTTTGAGTGGTGGCTCCTCCAAAGATGTCTACCCAGAACCTGCGGATGTGACCTTATTTGGGAAAAGGATTTTTACATGTGGAATTAACTTAGGAAACTTTAGATGAGATCCTCCTGGATCATCCACGGGTCTTTCCAAGAAGAGGAGAAGACACAGACACACACAGGAGAAGGCCATGTGTTGAAGGAGACAAGGATCAGTGATGAATCTACAAGCCCAGGATTCTGGCGGTCCCAGAAGCTAGGAGAGAGGGATGGACAGATCCTCCCTTGGAGCCTCTAGAAGGAACCAACCTTGCCGACATCTGGATTCTGACTCTGGCCTCCAGAGCTGTGAGAGAATACACTGCTGTTGTTTAAAGTCACCTTGTTGGTAGTTTATGGCAGCCCTAGGAAGCTAATACAAGGACTCAAGAGATAGGAAGGGTGGAATGAGAGGTTCTAATTCACAACTAATAAGAGACCCAGGGGGAAGAATAGAGAGACTGGAGGAAAGTCAGTATTACAAGAGATGATGGCAGATAATTTTCCAAACTAATGAAATACATGAATCCTTAGGTAACTGCAGCATATAAAAAAGCAGGTTAAACTGTAATATCAAAATTCATACCAAAACAAATGTAGTGAGGACGCAGAACATCCCTTTCTTCAAAGTATAAACCTGAGAGGGGCGCCTGGGTGGCTCAGTGGGTTAAAGCCTCTGCCTATGGCTCGGGTCATGATCCCAGGGTCCTGGGATCGAGCCCCGAATGGAGTTCTCTGCTTAGCAGGGAGCCTGCCCGCCTGCCTCTCTGCCTACTTGTGATCTTTGTCAAATAAATAAATTTTTTTAAAAAAATCTAAAAAGAAAAAAGTATATACCTGGGAGTAGAATTACCTGAATTACCTAGTCATGGGTAGAGTTTACCCCAGAGAGTCATGGTTTATACCCGTTGTTCCAAAGTAATGATTCTTAGCAACTTTTCCTTCTCAAAAGTGTCCTGATCGATTGCATAGATTTTGAATGTCGCCTAGTCGCCCCATAAAGACAAACAGGATCTACAGCAAAACTGAAAATGCATCCTGTGATCCTTAAGGGTAAATCCTATAGGACCAACCCAACCAATGCTGCAGAGAGCTACATGGTCTCAGCATATGTGTGGGGGCAACAGAAGGGCAGCTGTGACCCTTTTCTAGAAGAACGCCAACACCCTGAGACCCTTTGACACACATCACCATCTTCCAACTTACATGACATCTTGTCCTGGTTTGGATTTTAAAAAATTGTAGTACTGTTGCAAAAAAAAAAAAAGTTTATCTGAATCTAGCCACGAAGAAAAATCAGACAAATCCAAAATGCGGCCGGTTTATAAAAGAACTGGCTGGGCTTTTCAAGAATGTTAACATTACAAAAGTCCAAACAAAACAAAAAAGCAAGGATAATATTCTTAATAGAGACCAAAAATCATGGCAACCAAATGTACAATTTGAATCTTGATTAGAAGTTTTATTTCAAAAAAAGTTATAAAGGACACTATTTGGGCAATTGAGAAAATGTGAAAATGACCATGGTTATATGGGGGAACATTCTGTACATGCTGAATTATTTAGAGATGAAGTGCCATGATGTGGCTAACTTACTTGCAACTGATTCAACAAAAACAAAAACAAAACAAAGCAGAAGCCTCTGTTTCTCAAGTGGGAATAAAGAAAATGTGTCAAATGTTAACAATTAGAGAACCAAGTGAAGGGCACATGAACGTTCCCTAATTCCCAATACTCTCAGGATTTCTTTAGCTTGAAGATTTTTTATTGTAAAAATCTGGAAAATATTCAGATGATAGACTTCTATTCAGCAATTTAAAAAGGAACAAACCATGGATATGAACCTCAAAGCTATTCTGTTCTCATCAGTAGACGAAGCAAGACCCAAGGGACCATGTACTGAACGACTCCATTTATATGAAATATCCAGGGGTTCCTGGGTGGCTCAGTTGGTTAAGCAACTGGCTTCGACTCAGGTCGTGATCCCAGAGTCCTGGGATCGAGTCCCACATCGGGCTCCCAGCTCCATGTGGAGTCTGCTTCTCCCTCTGACCTCCCCTTTCATGCTCTCTTACTCTGTCTGTCTCAAATAAATAAAATCTTTTAAAAATAATAATAAATAAATAAGTAAATAATATATGAAATATCCATAGGAGGCAAAGCTAAAAAGTCATAAAGGGGATTAGTGGTTGCCTAGGGTTGAGGGAGTGACAAACGGGAGTTATGGACAAATGTGTGCGAGCAGTCAGCCACCGAGATGAGAAGAGAAAACAAGAAGAACTAGAACCAAACTCTGAGGAGCCCCAGTGTGAAGGCACTGGCAAGAAAAAAAAAAAAAAAGAGTCAGTGGAAGTTACACGAAGGTGATATTGAAAGGAGAGAGACACTCAGAACCCAACAGAAATAGTCTCTAGAAGGTAGGCGTGGTCAAAAGGTAAAATGCCACAGAAAGAGGCTGGAGGATGTCACTGGATCTTGTTATTGGAAGGTCTTGGGTTGACTTAGGAAGAGCAGTTATGGTAGAAAGATGACATCCAAAGTCAAACTGTACTTCACATACCTGCCCAACCGCAGTCTGAGCTGAAGCCTCCGAGCAGTCTTCCTGCTTCCGCACTAATCCCAGTTGGGTCCTCGTCTCCGCGCCCCAGTCACCAGAGTGATCTTTCTAAAATGAAAGATGCTCTCACTCTGCTCTTCTACTCAAACCCCCCCAGACGTGTTCCCCATACTCAGGATAAGATCCAAAGTCCGCACCATGACCTACAGAGACCTGACGTGGCCTTGGGTTAGTTCAGGTCCTTCGAGAAGGAAACACTGAGCCAAGGCTATACACACTCGAGATGTCCTGGAGGAAGCATCTATGACGGATGCAGGGGAGGACTCGAGAGTTGGCAGGAAATGGCTGACACGTGTGAGAGGAGGCAGAGAAGGAAAGGATTGGGTAGAAAGAACCTCACAATTCTAAGAAATTTGGGCCAGGTCGATGGCGGGGGGGGGTGTCCTTCAACCAAAGTCACCAGCAAGGGAACGGGCCTGCCCTCAGATCCCAGCCTTGCTCAGTCATCGGCGAAGATCAGCCTGGGGGGGCTGCGGCACTGTGGGTTAACTGTAAAATCTGGAGATCGGAGCAGTGCACGTTCACGGCTGCCACACCACTTGGTCCTTCTCAGACCTCATCTGCCAACTCTCCCCACCACTCACCTCACGTCACACGTCACACATCACACCAACGTCCCCAGCACATACCAGCCTCGGACCTTCCATCCCTGCTGGTCCCTCTGCCTGGAATGCTTTGCCCTCAGATACCTACCTGGCAGGCCCCCTTATTTTCTTTAGGTCTCTGCTCAAATGCCAACTAATCAGAGTCATTTCCAGAACACTGTCAAGTGGCACTCTTGTCATTTTCAGTGCCCTCGACCTGCTTTAATTTTCTCCATAGACTTTATTGCCACCCGACGTTTATAACCTATCCGTTTATTTGTGGTACTTCACAGGAACAGGCGTTTCATGAGGGCAGAAACTTCACCCTGTTTTGTTCATGGGAGTCCCCAGCGCCTAGAATTGTGTATCTCTGGGCCCGGGGAAGGCACTGGATACTTTCTGAATGAATGATAAGTGGAGGATGAGCAGCTTTTATGTCCACAGAGCTAGTGTTCTGCGAATACTTATTTAACGAATGAATGAGTCAGGTGCTTTTCTGGGAGTGGGGCATAGAGAACTGAATGAGACCGAGTCCCCGATATCATGGAGCATATATTCCATAATAAAAATAAAACACTGATGACCGCTTGCTGGAGCCTAGTAGATCATTTATGAAAGCAGAGGCATCTTGTCCTAAGTTCCTTTAAGTTCACTTTCAAGGAGCAAGGTCTTACAGGAGACTATCTCAGGAAAGAAGGCAGATGGCCCACAGGTGGAAGGAGCCCAGCAGTCTTTGTTTTTAGCCGCGAGTTTATATTTTAATTCTAGAAGTCAAGCATTGGTTTACTTTGCGCCTGAAGCCTTTCCCAGTGGTGTCTCCTTAAGAAAACGTTAACGCAGCTTGCCTTCTGTGAACTCAATTCTGAGACTTACGGAGCAAACATTTTCTTAAAATATCAACCTAGTTCTGTTCAACAAAATCAAACATCGTCTGAGGTTTTTCCTCCAAGTTAAAAATAAATAAATAAAAGGCTCTTTCACTCTTCCTGATATCATCCAAAGACTTGGGAAGCCATGCTCTGCTTGGGTCATCTGCAGGCACGTGACGAGAAGCTTCCCTATGAGCTGCGTCTTGGCCTTGCCACTGTGTTTATTGCTGGTCCCTCGGACCACAGACCGACGGACGTCCGAGGAAGAACGTACCAAGAGCTCAGGAGAAGCCACACGTGAAAACTGAAACCAAGGAGCTCCAGTGCTCTGAATATGCACGAACAATGTGACATCAAGGAGCAGCGATTATGAGGAGAAAAGATTAAGGAGACTAAGGCCCATTAAATGGTGGAGACATTTCAAAATAAAGACATCAAACTGCAAACCCAAGATTCATTCCTAATCCCCCAGGCCCACTCATAAAGTCATTTTTGCATCTCACTGTTTTTCCCTTAGGTGATCAAGGAGGTCCTGATGACCACGTAGGAGTCAAGCTCTGGCCGTATGATCACTTGGACCTGAAACCGAATCCGTCTGGAAAGAGGCATAGGGCCCCAAAATGACAGATAAGGGGATCAAGCAAACCAATGTACTTGCCATTCTTTCAAAACTGAATTTCCTGGATTTTCCCTTCGTAACCCACCCGGGCGGCCACTCAGCCCTTCAGGCCGTCTCACGGGCTGGGGCTCGGGCCGAGCAGCTCTGTGTGTCCAGCTGGTCGGCAACTGCGTGGGGGAAATGGACGAGGGCTGAGAGGATAAATAGATCCTCGTGGTCACATGGGGACTTCTTCCCTTGGCCGCCCCTCTTTTCACAGCCATGACTCTGTGTGGGGGTTCCTGAGACCAGAGGGGGATGGAGTCCATGAGGTTATTTCCCCCAAAGCATTAAACTTTATTCCTCTAGGAAACGGGTAGTGAAGGATGTGATTTTAAATAGAAATTTCTGGCCTAGGTTTCTAATCCCCCAAATCCTACCTCAAGCCAGGCCATTTTCCTTCTTTTTAAAAATCATAAGGCTGCATCTTAACAGGGCAGGGGTGCGTGTAAAAACTAAATTCATGGTTTGCGACGTCAATGTAGGGACATAAGGCTTCCAATGCTAAGCAAAGCTACAGGTCCAGCTCGGTCCCCTAGGGATGGCACTGAGGAGGGGACACAAGGTCCAATAACAACACTACCTTTCCTTTGACAGGAGCTGGGGTCGGAAAGTTTAGGGGGAACACATCCTAACAACAGATAAGAAACAGCCCCTTGGTACTGGGATTCCTGTCCCAGGAGCCCTCAACTCCCTCATTTTTTTTTTTTTTTTTTTTTTTAAAGAAAAGAAATGAACCGAGAAAGACTCTGAGGCCACAAAGTCAAGAGAGTGCCATGGGCTGGACTAGAACCTACTTCTCTTGCTGCCAGTTCATGGCTCCCCTCACGCAGATCTCTTCAAGAGACCGGAGAAGCGACCAGGCCAACACCTAACATTGGCTTATTAACGTGGACAGGAAGGGACTCCCGTGAGGGGAGAAGGGGTCGGATTTGGCAGTGAATTGAAAAAATATAAAATACAGCTAAGCAAAATGCAGAGCAATCCTGTTTTGGCAGAAGCATTGCCTTTTTATTTCATTTTATTAAGGAATTCTTATTCTCCTGCTGACCACAAAGCCACCTGGAAGGGGAAGCTGGGCCGAGGCAGGACACCTTCTACCTCACACCGTGTCGCCCCAGGGAACTATTGTTTCTGAGAACTTTTCCAGACTCTCCATTATCAATGTCTTAAACTCCCAAACCCGAAATCTCTGGGGAGTACAAAAGAAGTCATGTCAAATCACCAGAGCGCTGCTTTACTCACCAATTTGGAATTTAGTGAAAAGGCAAAACGTAAGCATTTTAAGTTGGGTGTCTGCTTGGTTCTTAAAATATTTGAGTTCACAAGGGCCTTTATGATACCCGTTTCTGCTTTGTAAATCGAGGACACGTCCTGGGTTGGGTTGGACCGGCCTGGGGGAGAAAAGGGCAGACAGAATCACAGAGCTCTGCCCAGGGCGATCTTTGCCATTTCTGCTCGGATCTTTCTCCCGCTGTGAGACTGAGGACGTCCCCCTTGGCAGACCGGCAGCGGGACCTCCCTTTCTGTTAGCAGTGGGGGTGGGATGGGGAAGAGAGAAACTGGCCTAGTGTTTAAAATAAAGTGGTTTCCAAGTAACTTTAAAACCAATACAAAGAGGCATTTAGTGAGTTCCTACTGGGTGTCAGGGAGCATGAGTGGGATGTGGAGCAACTCAGACTCCCTCTCCATTGAGGGGCTGCCGTGGCCTCCCAGGCGCCCAGAACCAAGGATAATTAGAAGCAACAGCCCAGAGATGCATCTTGGTGGTCTGGGTCAGGATCCCAGATGTGGCTTATCAAAAGAGGCCTGTTTAAACCATTCTTTGCAACTGTTCAGCCTCAGCCATTTGAGATGAGTAGCTGAGTGTCCGAGGTTGAATCCTCTCTTATACCCGCCCCCAGAAGCGCTCATTGTTCACATTGTCCATTGAGGCTCACAAAGGAGGGTTTAAAAACACAGTTGCCCATGAGGTCGCTTAGTCTGGAGGAAGCCTGGAAAGGCACGGACTCTTGCACTGTGGGGAGCTGTGCGCGCAGGCATATGCCACGCGTGTAAAGCAGCACGAGCTCTCTGTCCGAGGGACAGACACTCAGATGGCCACACAGATGGCCACACAGCGTGGAGCTGCCCTGAGGGCCACTTCCTTGGAGGCAGGAAAGGAGAGGCAGCGTGAGGCCCCGGGAGGAACACAGGATTTTGTACTCCTGGTTGTTCTGTTGCTTGGCTTTGTGATCTCGGGCAAGTAATTTACTACCTCACAGCCTTGATCTCCTCATCTGTGAAATGGGGATAACTATGCCTACCGAACGGGGTGTTATGAGGATTGACAGACGCAGTATTTGAAAACACCCAGGACTGAGCGCTACAGATGTACAGACATATAAATACTGCAGACATCTGGGAAATGTACATTCTGCTTCCTGCTTGACTGTATCTGGAAGACAATAGGAGTGCTGTAGAGATGTAGGCCATCCATTGTCTTTTCTACCAACCAGAAGCAGCATGGCGAAAACGCTGACTGTTGGATGGGGGTAGGAAGTCCTCTGCCCTGGTCCTATGTACGCACTTCCTGGCTAGGTAGCCTCAGACAAGCTGCTTACCCTCTCCAGACTTAAGGTCTGTCATCTGCAGAAATGCCCTTATGTAACTCCCAACTATAAAGATGATTATAAAGATCGTGATTATAAAAATCAATCGAAGGCATCAAGATGAGAAAGAAAGAATCATCTTAATTTGCAGGCAACATGATCTTGCATATTCTTGTATGCACAGAATCTGATGGAACCCACGAAATACTATTAGAACTAATAAACGAGGGGCACCTGGGTGGCTTAATGGATTAAAGCCTCTGCCTTCGGCTCAGGTCATGATCTCAGGGTCCTGGGATCAAGCCCCACATCTCTGCTCAGCAGGAAGCCTGCTTCCTCCTCTCTCTCTCTCTCTCTCTCTCTCTCTCTGCCTGCCTCTCTGCCTACTTGTGATCTGTCTGTCAAATAAATAAATAAAAATCTTAAAAAAAAAACAACTAATAAACAAGTTCAGCAAGGTCGCCATTTACTAGATCAACACCCCCAAACCACTGGGCTTACGTATGCTGCAAAAAGGAAATTAAGGAAATAATTCCATTCAGAATAATATAAAAAAAAGTAAAGTGCTTAGAAATATCTTGCAAAAGAAGTGCAAGACTTATGCACGGAAAACTATCAAACATGACTAAAAAGGTTTAGAACGTGAGTAAACGGAAACCCATCCCATGTTTACAGATCAAAAGACATCATGTTGCTGAGGTGGTGACGTTTTCTAAATTGTTCTAGATTCAGTACAATCCCTATCAAAATCCTAGCTGGGTTTCTTTTTTTTTTTTCCCCCAGAGGTTGATAAGCTTATCCTAAAACTCACTGGGCAATACAAGTGACTGAGAATAGCCAAAACAATCTTTAAAAACAAGCACAAAGGCTAGGCGGGGAGGGCTGGAATTACATCCTGATTTCAAAACTTACTACAAAACTAAGTAATCACAGCAGTATGGTCCTGGCATAAGGAGGGACATATGGAATAAAATGGAGAGCCCAGGAATAAACTCTAACATTTATGGTCAGTTGCTTTTCAACAAAAGTGTCAAGAAAATTCAGTAGGAAATAAATACTCTTTTTGACAAATGGTGCTGGGTTACTGCCTCACACGACACACGAAAATTAACTCAAAATGGATCACAAACCTAAATGTAAGAGCTAAAAGTACAAAACTCTTAAAAGAAAACACAGGGGTAAATCTTCATGACATTGGCTTAAGCAGCTATTTCTTACATATGACATGAAAAGTACAAGTGATAAAGGAAAAAAAAAAATCAATGAATAGACTTCATTAAATGCTTTTACACTTGAGGCCATGCCATTAGGAAGGTGAAAAACAGCCTGACTCCTAAAAGAAAAATATTTGCAAATCATATTTCCTCTAAGAGAAGTATATCCAAAATGTATGAAAAATTCCTATGACTAATAATAGAAACAGATAACCCTGTTTTTAACAATGGGTAATATAATTTGAATAGACATTCCTCCCAAGAAGTTATAAAATAGCCACTCAGTGTGTTATGTCAAGCATCACTAATTATTAGGGAAATGCAACTCAAAACCACAGTGAGATACCACTTCTCACCCACTAGAATGGCGATAATGATAAAAGACAATGGCAAGTGTTATTGAGGATATAGGGAAATGGGACCCCTCATACATCACCCGTGGGAACGTGAAGTCAGGCAGCCATTTTGAGAGCCAGTCTGTCAGTTTCTCAAAATGTTAAACATAAAATTACCACATGACTCAGCAATCCTACTCCAAAGTACCTATGCAGAAGAAATGACAACATACGTCTAGACAAACACTCTGTACACGAACGTTTGTAGCAGCATTATTCGCAACAGTCGAAGACTGGAAACAACCCAAATGTTCATCAGCTGGTGGACGGACAAACGCAATGTGGTCTGTCTGTGTAATGGCGACTCCTTGCCAGTGGAAAAAAATGATCGACTGATAGGACATGGATGAACCCCAAAACCACTATGAAGAGTGAAAGAAGCCAGATCCCCCAAAAAACACATATCCTATGGTTCAATTTATATAAAATGTCCAGAAAAAGCTAACCTTTAGAGAAAGAAGGTAGATTAGTGGTTGCCTAATGTAGTTGCTAGAAGTAGGAATGAGGAGCAAATACAGGGTACAAGGTTTTGTTGAGAGGTGATGGAAACAGTCTAAAATTTTATTGTGATGATAGCTGCATACCTCTGTAAATATACTAAAAATCATTGAATTCTACACTATAAATGGTTGGATTTTATGGCATGTAAAGTATACCTCAATAAAATTGTAATAATAATTTTAAAAGATCAGTGGAGATCACAACTATATAGACCCATAAACCAGCATATCGACAGACAAACACCAGCCCCCGAATCCTCCAAATACAGAATTCATCTACAAAGCATTGTCCCTCCTTTCCATCTCCCTACTGGTCTCCAATCCCTGCTGCTACGTGCAAGCCCCCTAATCTAATGACTTACTGTTTCTTCTTTTCTTTAATTCTTCTGTATGATAATTCTGTCTCCTGTTGAAAAATCTTTTTCCTTGATTCCTTTGACCCTGTTTGACTCCTGCTGATTTTCATTTTGGGTCTTTGCTACAATGGTCTGTGATGGGTCTGTATTTCTTCTTTCTCCTTCTATATCACGCTCCCTAAAGTAAGCAAGGTCCCTCAAGGTTTCCTCCCGACCTCTTTTTCTTCTCTTGCTATAATCTTCCCAAGGGGATCTCATCTACTCATATAATTTCCTACCTCTCTGAGGATGACTCTGAAATCTTCATCCCTAAACCATCATGACTGGTAAAGAAATCACCACCCAGATAGCTTGCAAGTACCCAAGGTATGAGAATATAAATGATTTCATATAAACAATTATAAATAAACATAAAATCAGTTCTAAATGTAAAACTGATTTATATTTTTGTTACTGCAGTGAGATATTTTACTGAAATATGAACTAGCTTGTTCTCTTTTTAGATATTTCCTTCCATTGTGTTTCAAGAGGGCACCCAGCTCCTTTTGTCTTTGGAGTGGTCTATGTTTCTGGAACAACAGCTGATACTGCCTGCTGGACACATTCTTTCCCCCGGGACACTTTATCATCTCAAAGGAGCTCATTTGAACATACTGTGAACACATCTCTGCAGGGGAGAATATAAGGAAGGCTTATTTGCCTTTGAGGGAAGCAAGGAAGAAAAAAAGGCGGGGTGGACTACGTAATTGCCAGGACCTAGTGCAACAGAACCATGTGGTGGGGATAAAAATATATATTTATAAAAAATAAAAAAATTTATTAAAAAAAAAAAACAGAACCATGTGGGATCCCTTGTTCATGAATTAGTAAGAATTTCAAAGTGGTTACAGCAGAGCATGAAAGCACGTGCAGGGTCCCTATAAGCATGGGGCCCATTGTGACGGTATAGGTCACACAATCGTGAAACTCATCCTGGTGGAAATTTTTCCTCCAGACCAGGGAGAGCTAAGAAGGATTTGCTGGTCCAGTGAGAGCAGAAAATGATGCACTGCTCGGTGGCGGAACTCCATGGAGAGGATTGACATTTGAGAGACACAACAGGGGAGGCTGGAGTCAAGGCTTCAGTGATCAGAGCAGCTCAGAGCAGCAGAGCCTGGTTTCTGGAGCCACATGGATTGACATGGACCAATGACAAGGGCTGCTGTCCTCAATGCCTTCGGACTATATATGACCCAGGACCTTTGCATTACCCTAGATGTGGAAGAAAAGTCACCCCACTACCCACCCAGCACTGACTGAGACTGAATTTCCACTGAGCTCAATGGGATGGGAGTCAGAGTCAGATTTAGGATTTTTTTTTTTTTTAGTTGTGGCAAAATACATGTAATATAAAAATCATCATTTTAACACCATTTTTCAGTGTGCAGTTCAGTAGCATTAAGTGCATTCATGCTATTGTGCAATATCTCCATCATCCACTTCCAGAACTTTCCTTATTCCAAACCGAAACTCTCTCCTGTTAAACACTAACTTCCCATTCCTCCCAGCCTGCAGTTACCACCATTGTACTTGCCGCGTCTATGAATCTGACTACCCTGGGTACTTCACATAAGGGGAATCCGCTAATATTTTTCCTTTTCTGTAGGGCTAATTTGACTCAGCATGTTTTCAGGTTCACTCACAGATTTGGATTTGGGGAGGGTGGTCAGACATAGGAGGCCAACTTATTTGGGGTTAAATTGTAAATTTCTATTTTTTCTTTTAATTTTTTTCATATTTTTATTTAAATTCGACTTAGTTAACATACAGTGTAATATTGTTTTCAGGAGGAGAATTTACTGATTCGTCACTTGCATAGATGATTTTTTTTTAAGACTATAATAAAGACACGCACTGTTTCTTACGCATTCGAGATTGTGAACTTGGATCCACTTTACATACAGATCAATTCATTAACATTACCAAAAGACGAGCTTCAGTTCTTGTCTGATACTGAGACTTTTTTTTTTCTCTGAACCTCCACATCCAACCTGTCTTGGCCATTCCCTCTCCACAGAGCCCAGCATCTCCTTGACTCCAGGTTCATTCTGCCTCTGAGGACCTGACTCCCAGGCGAGCTCTCACTGCCGACCTGGATGGCCTCCCACAGACCCGCAATGCTCAGAAATGTCACAGTAGGCGTCTCAAAGCCCAGTCCCGCTCTCCACACAGTCCTCATCATTCCGGCCTCTGTCCCTTGACTTGCGTAAGACCAGCCACCCTTAAGGCCCTTCCTCCAAGTCTCAACCAAGTCCAAATCCTTCGGCTTTATTTAAATATCAGCACCTCAGCAAGACTTTCCTCTTCCCCACGCACTCTCAGAAAGGGTCTCTGTGTCCCCTGTGCCTATTCTATTCTGTCCTGTGATTCTATTTATTTCAACACATATTTAGTTGCTTAATTCCAAGTTCACCCAAGACAGAAGCTATGTCCTGGTCATCCCTAGACTAGCGACTTATTTAGGAGAGTAAATGTTTGCTATATTCTCGCATACAGAGGATTCACGCATGAGGGTACTGTATGTGTATACGGCCACATTATATGTTGTCGCAGTTAGCAAATTCTGTGGTTCAGACAGTAAGCGGTAAAGGAGTTAGCAAACTCGAAGCACCACCCAGCTCTGAAAGGTCCCTATCTGTGGGTCAAGGCCCTTTACGGGAAATACATCTTATTTGGACTTGCAGGAGAGGGACAGGTGGAGGGAAGCTGGCACGTGGGCTGGAGCGGAGGCTTGGGGGTTCCAGGGAGGACGGGAGCAGAATCCTTCCACAAGCAGTAAGTAGCATCAGCAAAGGAAAGGACTGAGAGTTCCCAGAGAGGCCTCCAACAAAATTAGTGAGGTGACAAGGGAGAGGTGAAGACATCATTCTCCAGAATTCCATTCTAGTAGGGATTTCACAACTGGCCAACAGGACCCTAAATGGTAGGGACGAATCTGATGTCCACTGAGGGGAACCTCCTGAGGTGAATTTTCGAGACACCCACACAGCTGGCTACTCATTTCAAAGGAACAAACAGATGGCTGGGATTTGGTCAATAAAGTCATTTTTTTCCCCATCTGATTATTTTAGTTTTTAGCTAGATGTTGAAATACATGCAGACACAGTCTGAGAGTAAATTCTCTGGAACGGGATCTTCTTATCTGTTCCATCAGAACTTGGGGGAGGTTTTTAAGAAGCTTAAAGGATAGCAGCCAGCCTTCAGTGACCGTCCGTGGCACCGGGAAGTAGGGAGGATGGCTCAGCCGTGTCCAAACACCAGCCTCGTCTTCTAGGTAGTTCTACCTCCTCCTTGATCAGATCTTGGAGGAAATCTCACGGAAAGCTACTTTGACTCTCATTCCATTTCAGCTTATACATCCTGGGAGAGGTTAATAAGGGTGAGGGAAGAAGCAAGAGCCGCCCAGGCAGGGAAGCCCCGCTCTGAAAGAGGGGTGGGTCTGCCGCAGAGCTGAGAGCCCAGCAGAGCAACCCACCGGACAAACAGGCAGGCAGGGTCACAAAGGACGCCTGGGCTTCTGTCCCTGTGCATTCGAGGGACGCCAGACCCCAGTCGGCCAGCCGCGGAGCCCTGTGCTTGGTGAGGCTCTGCCCTTACCTAGCCGCTGGGTCTGAATCTTAGGCCTCGGTCTCCTGTTCTGCACAATGAGACAAACAAATGCACCAGCATTTCACATTGTGTGATTCTGAATGCCTCTGGGGGAAGTTCTGGATTGGGATATAGTGGGTTTTGTTACATATTCCCAAGCTCATTCCCATAGTTATAATGTTCTATTTTACACTGACGAATGCATGCTAAAATGGACTCTGACTGTACAGGGAGGGGTGCCATGGTTTGGGACGAGGCCAGCTGGCTAACCTGCAGGGGAAGGGGCTGGACTGGGAGTCGGAAGGGGAACATGGAATCGGATCCACCCACAGAGCCCAGCACAAGGGAGGACAGCCCTGCCTGCTGGGGAGTCCAGGATGACGGGCTAAAAGCAGCGACGGTGTTGCTACGAGCCCCGGAGGAGGAGAAGCACATTCGGTGTGAACGTGAAGGGGGGGACTGAGAAGCCTATGAAATACGCCCAGAAGGACTCCAGAACCCAGTGAGATCGACACAGATATATGAATGCACCAGTGGTTTGTTAAAGAGTGGAGGAACCTTAGTAGGGAATGTTCAGCAACAAAATTCTATAGAGTCTACAAAAAAGATAGATGACATAAGGCTTTCCCCCAGGGGTCGGACAGAAGTCCTATTACTAGTTGAACCAGCAAGGTCTGACAAACAATGGCTCTTCTGAGCAAGCCCCGGACCCAGACACAGACAACTAACACTCCCTTCCCCATGAGCAGGCGTAGACCAAAAGCAGGACGGATTGCTGTGCAGACTGGTTTTGTCCGCAGGGGTAGTTGGAAGGACCCACCTAGGGAATAGAAGAGCCTTCAGAGGGTAGGAACAAGGTTGGGCCTGAGAGATTGTCTTCAGTCCTGCTTCTCGCGGGGCAGTGGCAGCTCCCCTGAGGTGACAGTGTTCCATGAAGGGAAGGGTGATGGGAGTGGCCTTCACCATGATCTCCTGAGCCCTGGCTGGTTGTTGCTGGAAAGCCTGCGGTATAGACTGAGAAGACCAAAGCAAACCACAGAACAGTGCTTTATGCCCACTAGGCTGGAGGGCATCTTTTTAAAAACTCTTTCAGTGTGAATATATTTCTTTAAGTCACAAGGGCAGTGCAATGGACCAAATGTCCAAAGTTATACACTGAAGTCCAATTTCCAACGTGATGTTATTAAGAGGCTGGGCCTTTCGGTGGTGCTTAGGTCATGGGGATGGAACCCTCATGAATGAGATTAGTGCCCTTATAAAAGGGACCTCAGAGAACTCTCTCACCCTCCTTCTGCCAGGTGGGTACACGATGAGAACAGGGCCATTTGCAACCCAGAAGAGTTGCAAGAATCCTCGCCAGAACCAGACCCGCTGACATGCTGATCAGAGACTTCAAGCCCCCAGAACTGCAAAAAGTAAATTTCTGTTGTTTGTAAGCTGTATAACCTATGGTTCTTTGTTAGAGCAGCCTGAAGGAAAACAGGGGTCCTTATTAATGCTAAATTAAAACGTCTACTTACTCAAATAGAGATGAACACATTCCACTGGATATGGATATATATATATTTTTAATTAATTTATTTTCAGATAAACCGTATTCATTATTTTTTCACCACACCCAGTGCTCCATGCAATCCGTGCCCTCTATAATACCCACCACCTGGTACCCCAACCTCCCACCCCCCTGCCACTTCAAACCCCTCAGATTGTTTTTCAGAGTCCATATATATATATATTTTTAAAGATTTTTATTTATTTTTTTGACAGACAGAGATCACAAGTAGGCAGAGAGGCAGGCAGAGAGAGAGGAGGAAGCAGGCTCCCCGCTGAGCAGAGAGCCCGATGCGGGGCTCGATCCCAGGACCCTGAGATCATGGCCTGAGCCGAAGGCAGAGGTTTAACCCACTGAGCCACCCAGGCGCCCCCGGCTATGGATATATTTTTAATTTAATATTTTGAGTAGAGAAATCATATTGTTCAAAAGACGGGCAATAAGACATCGCCCTTCTCTCTTTGTCCCTCACATACCTACAAGAGGGAACCGTGGCTCTAGTTTCTTGTCTATTTTTAAGGGTCGGTTTTGCCTCCACTTGGCAAAAATCCTTGCCAGGGCCCCAGTGACCTTGAATGGGGGTGTCTTCCAGCAGAGGTTGCTTGTGTCTCCTGCCTCCTGGTGGGGCCCGGCCAGGCGGAGGGTGGGAGACAGTGTTTCTGACCGGAGACCGGGAGAACATGTGTGAAAATTCTAAAAAATAACTGACCACTCACACAGAGTACATGGCCTGGCAGTTGGGAACAGCTCAGGGAGAGGGGTTTGGGGACATTTTTCAGGAGTGTAGACGCTGGTGACTGCTCTGAGGGGTCCTCGTGGCCTGACATGGCCTGGCCTCACATTGCCCTCTTTGATGGACTCTTGGCGGGGTGTCTCTGCAGGTCAGGGTGTTTCCTGCAATTGCAATTGCAATTGCAGGAAATTGCAGGAAATTGCTCCGCAGAGCACACCCAAAGCCTGGAAAGGGAGCTCACACCAAAGCCCGGAAAGGGTGAACCTGTGGGACAACCCTTTAATAGGCTTCCATTCCCTGTACCCTCCACAGGGGCAGGGGCTGGCGCAGGTGGGGAGCATGTTTGAGGCTGGGGCTGTATCTGCCAGGGAATGAATGACTAGAAGCCCAATATTGGAGGTTTTCTCCCAAACACCTATGTTTGTTTAAGGTTTTTGCCTTCAACCATTAGAGCAGAACGTTTCCTCAAGACCACCCGAGGAAGTCAAATCCTTATACGTATAGATATTTTTCAGGGAGAACTAGACAGCCACAGAGGCACTGGGCTCAATTATTTGGCTTGTGTGCAGAATCCGGAAGAATACCCAAGGCCCAGGGATCCCTCAGGCAAACTCTAGGGGTGGCTGACTCCTACATCACTAGAAGGGGGCACCTCCATCCACTGCCTCTCACCCTCCCCTCAGACCGGCATCCTTGTCCGGGGCCATCAGCAGCCAGTGGGGTGAACCACAGACTACTTCCTTTAAATGCATAAGAGAGGTCAAAGGGGACTCGCTGTGACCCTAACAGAAGGAGGCAGAACATCACTGAGAGCCCCATCCGATCACCCTCTCCCTCCGCCCCACCGTGGTCCTGGAGAATCTCCATTTTAGCCTCATGACCATTCCCAGCACCTAGAACAGGGCACTTAGAACATTCCCAGCATGTAACTGGCACTCAGTAAGTGCACAGTTAACCCCA
Organism: Neogale vison; assembly: GCF_020171115.1. NCBI lineage: Eukaryota > Metazoa > Chordata > Mammalia > Carnivora > Mustelidae > Neogale > Neogale vison. Next base: position 197,691,665 of record NC_058101.1, on the reverse strand, counting down.
CGGCTCGTTCCCAGGCCTTCTATCTTTTTCTTTTTCTTTTCTTTTTTTTTTTTTAATTTCTTTTCAACATAACAGTATTCATTGTTTTTGCACCACACCCAGTGCTCCATGCAATCCATGCCCTCTGTAATACCCACCATCTGGTACCCTGACCTCCCACCCCTGCCCCTTCAAAACCCTCAGATGGTTTTTCAGAGTCCATAGTCTCTCATGGTTCACCTCCCCTTCCAATTTCCCTCAACTCCCTTCTCCTCTCTAACTCCCCATGTCCTCCATGCTATTTGTTATGCTCCACAAATAAGTGAAACCATATGATAATTGACTCTCTCTGCTTGACTTATTTCACTCAGCATAATGTCTTCCAGTCCCGTCCATGCTGATACAAAAGTTGGGTATTCGTCCTTTCTGATGGAGGCATAATACTCCATAGTGTATATGGACCACATCTTCCTTATCCATTTGTCCTTTGAAGGGCATCTTGGTTCTTTCCACAGTTTGGCGACCGTGGCCATTGCTGCTATAAACATTGGGGTACAGATGGCCCTTCTTTTCACGACATCTGTGTCTTTGGGGTGAATACCCAGTAGTGCAATTGCAGGGTCATAGGGAAGCTCTATTTTTAATTTCTTGAGGAATCTCCCCACTGTTCTCCAAAGTGGCTGCACCAACTTGCATTCCCACCACCAGTGGAAGAGGGTTCCCCTTTCTCCACATCCTCTCCAACACACGTTGTTTCCTGTCTGGCTAATTTTGGCCACTTTAACTGGTGTCAGGTGGTATCTCATCTTAAAGCCGTGGGAACTCAGGGGTGGGAAGATGACAAGACTTATCTGATGCCCAGCAGTCCTGGCAGAGTCAGGAGCCAAACCTGGCACCCTGCCCTCCCTCCTGCGCCCTCTCTGCTCCGCCAGCGCTTCCCGACCTGCTTCGCATCAGGGGTTGGACAACGTGGCATGAACACACAAGGCTGCTCATCCCCAGGGGACTGGGCAGGGACCAGGACCCCAGCACCCAGGCCAGGACCCTGTGCTGCAGACAAGTGCACGGCGACCCCACTCATCCTCCTGCGGCACACCTGGTGACCACCGAAGCTTTTCGAGGCAGGCAGCCAGGGGCCGTGACTTCATCGAGGGGTAAAATATCCCCAGTAACCCCGACTACAAGTCTGTTCATGATCCCAGCCTGAGCAGCCCTTTGCCCAAATGAGACGGCTCCACGTGGTTCCCTGACCTGTCTGCCGGACCCTTTCTCCCTGGGAAGGAAATGGCAGAAGGTAGGACCAGGTTATGACTGAGCGCAGTATCCGACAAGAGCCAAATGCTACACACGGGAGCCAGAGGAGCCCCAGACCTGCCCCGGGTCCTTGCCTGGGAGACGGTGGACACAATGGCGCTATTCATGCGAGGGGACTCTGAAACTTGAGTATGTGTTGTTTAAAATGTCTCTGAAATAAATGTTATTAGCACGCTGACTCAGGCTCCCTCCAAAATGATTTTAAATGTCCTTTAACCCATTTCTGGCATATCGTTCATGATGAAGCAGGTACTGAGAGCAGCGTGCTTCAACCAAACTCCCAGAAGCCTTGGCAAGAGGAATACGGTCCTATCAATCAACACTGGGGGACGGGACGGGGGAGGGGAGAGCAGCCATGGTTAGAGGACCGTGCCGGAGAACCTTCTGGAAAAGGGTTTGCTGTTATTATAATCAAAAGCTTTCACCACATTTTTAAGCTTTACCCACAGCCCGAAACCGTTCCCTTCTTCAAGGATCAGGTTCCAGCAGCTGAATGCCATATAACAAGAACGCCCTCTCATTACCATGGAAGCCAAGAGAAACAGACTTCTTGAAAAGTGGCACTTTGGTGTAGAGAAGTCTGCTGATGGGAGCTTAAATAATGACACACCGGGAAAGATTATTTTTGTACATTCCAGGAACACATTTTTTTCTCTGAGCCTGAGCCGGGTCCTGCCCTTCACACTTCTGTGGCCCTGTACTTGACCCAGCCAGCCTGCTTCTTGAGGCCGCGTGACCAGGACCCGTAAGAAAGATGCGGCTCGGTGTCCCTGGGAGGTAAATGACAAAATGCAGACCGAGCTCAGGCAGACGGGAAGAGAGATTTAACTGTGTGTCTGTAAGAAACACCCAGAGAGAAAAGAAGTCCATTCACTGGGGGCCCATTGGGATCCACTGCAGCATTTTCCGCCTTTGTTATTCTGCATGTTTCTGGAACTGTCCTTTAAGACACTCTCTCTGATCCCCTAAAGGGCCAATTCAGATGACTCTCCTACTTCAACTTGAAATCTATTCTGATAAAATCTACTTCCCCCGGGTGCCTAGGTGGCTCAGTGGGTTAAAGCCTCTGCCTTCGGCTCGGGTCATGATCTCAGGTCCTGGGATTGAGCCCCGCGCCAGGCTCTCTGCTCAGCGGGGAGCCTGCTTCCCTTCCTCTCTCTCTGTGGGTCTCTCTGCCTATTTGTGATCTCTGTCAAATAAATAAATTAAATCTTTAAAAAAAAAAATCTACTTCCCCAAAGAGATGGGTCTCCAAGCTTCCCCGTCTCTGGTCTCTGCTCACAGGAGCCCCGAGCTCTGAGGACCTCCGGGTCCTCAAATCCATTCCTGCTCCCTTCCTCGTACTTCCTCCTACCCTCTCAGTGCCGAGTGGGCCTCCGTGGGGGCTGCCTTCAAGCTGCTCCTCAAACTCAACCCCTCACGTACAGACCATCATGAAGAATAGAGGCTTAAACGTTTCAAGTGGAGGAGGAAGAAAGGAGGAACCTACTGGGCTGTTTTCACTGCAGCTTTCAAAGCCTTCCACCAACTGCACGTCTTTTCTTTTTTTTCCCCAAATTTACCCCTCCAGCCCTTCAGCCCACACTCAAGTGGTGAATGGGTTTAGCGCCCTTTCACCTGCCTTGTTCTGCTTCTCTGGCTTGCATGTGCTGTGACTCTCACATTGGCAGATTTCACAGATTTTTCTTTCTTTCTTTCTTTCTTTCTTTCTTTCTTTCTTTTTTTTTTCTTAAGATCTGGCCCCAAACACATCTCCTGCTAAAAATCTTTCCACTCATCTTTCAGTGTTTAGTTCTAGATGGAACTAAATGGAAACGTCCAAGCCCAGAATAACTCCCAAGAATACTTCTCCGCCTGCCTTGCAGACACGTACACGCCATTCCTTCTCACGAAGACCCACAAGCTTCTTATCAAATGCGGCTAGTGCCCGTTCAGTGTGCGTGATATGCTGCATTAATGTTCAAGACAGTTCCTGTCCCCACTATGACCTACTGGCATCAAGCTTGGCCATATAATTTGCTTTGCCCAATGGAATGAGTAGATGTGATTTGTGCTACTTGGAGCAAAGGTTCTAAGCATTACCACGTCATTCTGCCAGGTTCCCTTTGTCCCTTAGCCACGTGAATAGCTCATCCCATACAGAAGTTCCTTTTTCAGCCTAGATCTCAAAATGAAGAGGAAATGGGGCAGAGTTAATCCTTAAAGTCCATACATGAGTGAGAGATAAATCATGGTTATAAGCCTCTGATACAGCTTGTTACTACAACACAATTTTGCCTAATCTTAGTGATAAAGGGTGTAATAGTACAGTTTTTATAATGGTGGCTTTACATGAAGGGTCTCACAAGCCTGGTGGGTAAGTTTTCCTTTCTCCATTCTAATGACAGATAATATTCAAACTTGCAAGAACTTGTTCAAATTCTGGAAGTTAAGAGGTGACAGAATAGATGAAATCAGGTCTTCTGCAGCAAATTCATAGCTCTTTCCACTCTACCATGTGTAAGGGGCTGACTGTGCTCCCCAAAAACATGTGGAGGTTCTATCCCATAGTACCTGTTGAGTGTTTGCAGATATAGTCAAGTAAAATGAATTCATTAGGATGGACCCTAATCCAGTGAAGCTGGTGTCCTTATAAGAAGAGAAGAGACACGGAGATACAAAGGGAGAACACCAGGAGACAACGGAGGCTAGAGTGAGACGTCAGTGCATCGACAGGCCAGGGAAGACCAAGGATTGCTGGCAACACCAGAAACTAAGAGAAAAGCATGGGAGAGATCCTCTGCTACAGTCTTCCAGAGAGCATGGGTCTGCTAACACCTTGATTTCTGATCACCAGCCTCCAAAACCGTGAAGGAATAAATTCCTGGTGTTTCAAGCCTCCCAGCATGTTGGAAATCAGTGCATCATGTTACAGCAGCCCTAGGAAATCAATGCACCATGACTAACTCAATTCTGAGGTGGGAACCCCTAGAAACTCTCAGAATATGGGGGACAGAGGAGGTCTGTCTAAAAACACCTCACTCTTCCGTTGGCAGACTTGAATCACCCTCCTGACTATGTTTGTTTCCAAGAGCTGACATAGCGTACCATGCCAGGCAGCTTACACAAGAATTTCTGCTTCACAATTCCGGGGGCTAGACATCTGGTAGCAAGATGTCATCACAACTGGACTCTTCTAACGCCCCTCTCGTTGGCCTGTAGATGGCCACCTTCTTCCCGTGTCTTCACATGGCCTTCCCTCTGTGCCCACCTGTGTCCTAATCCCTTCTTTCAAGGACATTAATCATATTGGGTTAGGCCCCACCAGATATAAATCTGCAGGGTCGGAGGACGCGATTCAGCCCCCAATGCGATCTCGTGTTTCCAAATGTCTACAGAGCCTGTCATGATGCCTGGGTTCCCACCTCGGCCACTTAAACAATCTGGGATGGAGGCTCAGAACATAAGGATGGCCCTTCCAGCCCTTCAAGTTGCCAGATCCGACCCAGGGTCCGACAGCCAGGACCACACGAAACTTATCCTTCATTGTCCTCTCACGGATGTTCAGGTGGTTCTGAGCCATTGGCCTTGCTCGAGTTTTAATGTTGCCTCTGCTTTCTTGGCTTCAGCAATCTTGGTGAGAATCAGGTTCTCGCTTGGGCTATGCTGATGACTAGTTTCCTAGTTAAATCTCCTCCCAATGCCCCATGCCTTTGATCTCCTACTTTGGCACAGTCCCCTCCTCATGGGTGACTTTCCTTTCAACCCTCTTATTGCCTCCAACCTTATAGTCAAAATTTAAAACAAAATCGATGACATGTTTTGAGATATATGAGACTATTAGACATAGCTAGTAATTAGTTCTCCTAAATGGCTGTTAATTGCTTCCATAGAGCAGAGCATAATTTCAGGTTTTTCCCTTCTTTTTAGTTGAGGAGTTATCTAGAACCAAAATAATAACTGACAAGTTCCTTGAAACTCTGAAAGTTTTAATCATTATTATAATACTGTTTCATGATAACACATTTTATTTAAAGAAGGCAGAATAAATAGTCCACAGTGCGGAGATGAAGAATAAGGAGAGAGAGAGAGAGAGAGAGAGAGAGAATGATGGAGTCACGTGGGCTCCTCAGGTAGTGAGTGGGGAAGGCAGATCACTGCAGTGACTTCAGGAAAGAAATCTGAAAAAAGAAGGGGCGTAAACCTTGAGTCTTTCTGGGGGAAAGCATTCCAGAGGTGGCCACCTGCCTGGAACAGGCGAGAAGCAAGGGGAAGAGGGTCAGGCATGAGCTGGGAAAGGAACGGGATGGCCGTATGGGGCCAGTTCTCAAAGAACTTTGGATTCTACTTGGAGTGAAAGCAGGATCTGTTGGAGGGTCTGAATGGAGGAGCGACGTGGTCGGATTCATGCTGTAAAAGGACTACTCCGGTTGTCTGTGGAGATGCACAGAAGGGTGGGCAGGGGGTTGGAGGGAACAGGGGCTGTTGGGCAGTTCTGGCAATAGAGGGTGTGGACTCTAGGGCTGGAGGTAAGAGGAGTACAGACTTGGCCATGCACCTGGAAAGGACAACCCTCTTGGGCTGTGAGGGAGAGTGAGGTAAGGAAGGGACCAAGGAGCGAGCAGTCGGTACAATCCGAGGAAACTGAGAGGGCTATCGGGAAGGAGCAGCAGGGTCCAGCCCAGCGCTGCTGCTGGGCCGGAAATAGAAGCTTGAGGATTGACATTTGACCATATGAGGTCTTTGGTGAAAACAAAAAGTGGAACTGGGTTTTGTGCAAGAGAGAAAGAGAGGAGAAGGAGAGGGCATACTGGATATTGTGTATTCAAGGAGGCGTCTAAATCAAGGGACGCTAACGTGCTGGGATGAATGTCCCTGAGCAGATGCTGAGCTTGGGGGAAGGAGGGTGCCCTGGAGGCCACGTCCACACTGCTAGTGCTGTGGGGATGTAGGGGTCTGTGGGCAGTCCATCAGGTAAAACCTGAGTTCTCCAGAAGACTGAGGAGGCAGGCTGTTTTCAAAACGTGATTTCTCAAGTACTTTCTATAGTGATTTCGGTTGGTTCAAGTGACAGCCGGTTTTCATTTAAATCAGCTATTTTCGCAAAAGCAGGGAAAAGCGTAGCTTACCCTGCAATATCTTACTCCATGATATTGCATCCTTGGTAACTGGGAAGAATTTGTGTCCATGTAATTTCTAGGAGTGCAACAGGAAAGACGTTGGCACAAATATTAATTCTAATGGTTAACATCCTTGGTTTCCTTGGATTCCAGTAGATCAATGAAGCACCTTTACTCAGGCTCTAATTGTCTCCTGGACTGGTCTTGAGGAGACTTCTGTCCCCAGGTCCCAGGTCTGACACGTGACCTCCTCGGCACTCCAGGACGGGGGTCAGAGTCCTGCTAATTGCTGGTAAGAACCTGACCTCTGGCACCTGCCCTCTATTGTTCGTCCTGTTACTGACATTGCTTGGTGTCTGGAGTGAGGTACCCAACCTCCCTGTATTTTATTTACAAGTTTTTAAATGTTGAACTGATAATGGCAAATTGCCGAACAAGCTAATCTCAGCATATGCTTGTCTCCTTGTAGATTATCTTCAGTAAAGATGAAATTCTAGACCAGCTTCCCTGCTACTCAGGACATTTCTAGACCACTTTCTGCAAATGCTTAATCAGAAGCATTCAAGAATTACAAACAAACATTGCCATCCGCCTTGATAAAATGATACTAAGTTATACTTCCTCAAAAATATCCACCATTTTCTCTTACCCATGATTTGGATTGAACACATCATTGCTTTTCTTCCATGGATTTTTATGTTAAACTTTACTTAACTGTGAATTAACCTCAGAGAGAGAATAACTTTACAACGAGATCTACAGTAAGAGAGATCAAAACAGAAAGCAGGGGCACCTGGGGGGCTCCATTGGTTAAGTGTCTGCCTTTGGCTCAGGTCATGATCCCAGGGTCCAGGGACGAGTCCCATGTCAGGTTCTCTACTCAGTGGGAAGTCTGCTTCTTTCTCCGTCCCCCCCCCCCGTATATCCGCCACACACACACACACTCTCTCTCTCTCTTTCTCTCAAATCAATATATATATTTTTAAAATTAAAAACAAAACAGAAAGCAGAGCAGTGGTTGTGTTTACACTGCAACTGTGTTTTAACTGAAAAAAGGCTGGTCCACACAGCTCTTCAGAAAGAGAGCTGATGCACAGAGGAAGATCTACACCTGTGTGGGCCATGCGCTGGGCTCTTGCCTCCGGCTCACAGCCCACCTCCTTCAAAATGCTTCACCTGCCACCACCACTGGAAGAACACTCTCCTCCTTCTGATCTCCTGCAGCATATGAGGAAAGGACCCTCAGGCTATCTGTGTATTCGTTTGCTAGAGCTGCATAACAAAATACTGGGCAGCCAAACAGCAGTGCTGGAGGCTGGAAATCCAAGGTCAAGGTGCCAGCAGATTTCATTTCTGGTGAGGCCTCTCTCCTTGGCTTGCAGATGGCGCCTGATCACTATGTCCTCGCGGGGCCTTTTCTCTGAGTACATTTATTCTTGGTGTCTCTTCCTCTTCTGAAAGAATATCAGTCAGATTGGATTGGGTCCTCTCTAACAGCCTTGCTACACCTTACTCACTCTCTGAAGACTGTATCTTTACAGTCATTACTGTATATACTACATTCAGAGATACTAGGGGTTGGGACTTCAATACATAAATTTTGGAGGGAAACAATTCAGCCCTTTTCATTCATCTTAGAATATTAGTAGGTACCCAATGTGTTTGTCCTCCTCAACTTGATGGTGGGCTCCCCGGATGAAAGGCCCTGTTTTAAGATCCCGTGTATCCCCGGCAATCAATCGTTTGATGGATCTTCTTGATCACTATTAGAATTTTGTTCACATTGGTCCTGCTGCCAATATGTATTTTGACAGAGAAAAAAAATCAGCCACAGTGGGTTCGTGTCAGTGACGAGGCTAGACAATTTCCCAGGTTCCTTATGCATCCCGTTACTGTTCATTCCCCATCACCATCCATGTGGCTTCCCAAAAAATTCTCCTCTCTAGGGCGTCAGACATTTGCTTCATTTCTCATATTTAGGCCTCCCAAGAGTTGCCAGTCCTAATTTTTTTTTTTAATTCCCTATGTACTGCTTATTTTCATGTCTACATCTGGCAGTGCCTGAGGTCCTAGCCTGACCTAGGATCTGGAAGCTGAGGGAACAGGCTCAGGGCAGTGCATTGGGCTGCCCGAAGTTGTCCGGCACCATCCTGACCCCGGGAAGACTCCAACCAAGTATTTCCAGCTCCAAGACCAATAGCCTAATATTCCTCATTATGCAAAGTAAGAACACCAAAGGCTTTATGTCTTGTGGGCAGTAATTCATGTAATGAAGTGAGATCATCATCTCTCTTAGGAATTCTGATGAACCTTATAACAGTATAACTTTTAGTACCAAAGGATCCAGCATGCTCCTTTTGTCGATTCATAAAATGCTCAAATGCTCAAACCATATGTTTAAGTACAATTCCCAATGGATATATTCTTCCTTAAATGAAAACGGGAATTTTTCAACATCAGGTGGAAAACTCAGCATGGCCATTGGGAGGAATTGTCTCGACATAGCCCCGAGTCAGTTCCAGGGCAGTGGAGATAAAACCAGCTTTGTGGCCTGGTGCTCCCGGCCCCCAAGCTTGCTCTAGGCCATATGCTCACTCGGTAGGTACGAGACAAACCCATAGACACATGTGCGTGAACGTGAGCCTTGTTAGACACGTTCTGTGTACCATACTGGTTCCATGGGGTGTCTGGGTGGCACAGTCCCTTAGGCATCCAACTCTTGGTTTCAGCGCAGGTAGTGATCTCAGGGTCATGAGATCGAGTCCCACGGGGGGCTCTGCGCTCAGTATGGAGTCTGTGTGAGACTCTCTGTCCTTCTCCCTCTGCACCTCCCACTCGTGTTCTCTCCCTCTCTCAAATAAATAAATAAATATTTTTAAAAATATTGCTTCTATAAAAGTGTAAGTAAGGCTTTCAAATACTACTTCTTACCACCTAAAAATATTCAGGCAGAACATGTATGGAGCTCAGGCTAGCCTCGGTCTGACAGTGAAGGTGAGCTCATTGCCAGACACTCATGGGCTCTGCCTGTCCCATCACGGAAAGGGCTCTCTGTCACAAGGAGACAAGTGAAAAAAACCCTAGTCTGAGAAGAAGGTATGTCCCCGCGTGACTGGCATTTTGTGCCAATCATTCGTTGTGCCAATATCAGGAATGTGGGTCTGACGAACAAAAGGCCAGGCCACCGGCTTGGTTTTGCTGTGCAGGCTGTCACAGTCCCCTTCTCCTCGCTGGAGCCTGGCTCTCTAAAATGGATTTTGTTCATTCTCCACTGGCCTGGAGAAAACTGCACGTGGCTCTTTATGAATTGGGTCTCCCAGCAAGACTCTGCGAGACAACCGGGGTGGGGGTGGTCTGCGTGTGTGAAACTGCCGGGACAGAACTGGAGTCAGGCTGTGACACACAATGTGTGGCCCAGCAGCCTGCGAACCGGCTCCCTGCAAGGGCAGAAGCATGCCAAGTGGGGACGAGAGGACTTTTGTTCATTCTCTTTATCTTACTGAGGCTGGTTGTTTGTCTGTTGGGGGAAATTAAAAAACAAGCAAATAAATTCCTTGCCTGGGTGCTGTCTGGATTTTTTTACTCCCTATGCTTTCATTCCTAATTCTCCAAAGTATCTTCCCCCCTAAATTTTATGGCATTTTTATGTACAGATGCATCCACTACCTACGCATGAAGTCAGAAGTATCAATTTGTCTTTCTAGACTCCTTCGGGTTTGCCTCGGTGTGGAGATCCATAATGAGATCCAAGAGGTCTCCTCCTCTTCCCATTAATATAATTTATAGAGTTTTCCTTATGCTCAGAGCACGTAGCAAAGTCCTGTGTAAGCAGCACTAACAGCGCATTCTTAACAGCCTCCCTGGACAGTTTGCTAAATTCTTTCTGAAAGCCTCTTGCTGGCCCTAACAAAGGTTAACTAAAAAACAAACCAGAGGCTGGGAATCCCACTGTGAGAGCAGAAAATATGCACAGATAGCCCTCTATCTATTGTACAGATAGAGGACTGAGTTTGTACAATCACATTTGGCATTCTGGAAATCCCTGGTGAAGATCATTTTTAGGCAAAAAATCAGCTTCCCAAACCCAACCGTGCTCTGGGGTTGGCTAGGGTTTTGTTTTGTTTTGTAACTAAAAGTTAAAGATGGGAATCCAAACCATGAAACGATTTTTTTTTTTCTTCTCCATGTCATTTTACTTGGCCCAAGAAAGCAAAAGAGGGACAAATGGCATTGCTCAGTAGTTCTTCAGGGAATGACCTACACATTTTCTCCACACAATCCAGGAATCCTGTATGTAATTTTCATCATCCAGCACATTGATAAACAAGCGAAAACACCTCCAGGATGACAGATGACTGCAGAGCAAAGGGACAGAAGGAATTTGGTACCAACACACATGCCTTTTTAGCTTGAACTTAGAAAGTACAGAGTTGACTAGAAGTTTTATTGGTGAAACAAATAACTACTTCTAAAATCATCTATTTATGTCACGTGTTCTCCACACCAAAACAGGTCCTTGGGATAACTTTTGGAGAACAACACAACTGTGGAAAAAAAAAAAAAAGTCTCAGCCAAGAACTTTGGCGGCCCAAAGGGCTAGGGAAACCTGAACATTTAAATCAGACTTCGATGCCAGGAGCTCATTGTCCCCTGTTGGGACTCTGGCCACCACCCCCACGCCTCCCAGAAGAGGACACAGTACTCACCAGTCATTAGGGTGTAGTAATTGGGGTAAGACAGACTGGGAAAGTCGGGGGTCAAGTAATCCACTTTTACTCCCCGGCTCACAATCTCTTTGAAGCCAGGCAAGGACTCCAGGGCCTCATCACTGATGTAGTCAGAGCGAAAACCATCCAGCAGAAACACCAGGAGCTTCCGGCCGGCCGCGGCTGGCTGCGCCAGGCTGAGCGCGAGGACCAGCAGGAGGGCCCTGAGCTTCATGGCCATGCTGCCAGGAGCCTGTCCGCCCGCCCGCCCGGCTGGCACAGCCGTCCCCTTGCAAAGACTGAGGATGGAGAATCTGTAGCTATTCTCTCTTCTAGGGGCTGGACCTTGACTGCTGGCCTTCCTGAGCCAAGTTCACTTTCAGAATTTAAAGGTACAGCACCCCCTTTTAAAAACATCTATGCTCACCCTTTACTAGAAAGTCCGGAGACCAAGTCCTTCAGAGAAGCCAGGTCCCCAAACAACCCAGAATCGACACCAGGGGAGACAGGGTGACCTTATTATTTTGGATGAGCGTTCCAGAAATACAGGCAACCACAGAGAGGTAGAAATTTAGAAGATGACGGAAGTCCACGCTAACTTTGCAGTTGGGCTAACCAAGGGCTGGGGTCAAGGGAAAGGACAATCTTTTAATTTGCTGCCATCCTGCGTCTCTGCCCAATCTGAACTCTCTGACTTTTTCGCTTACAATTTAGTAACACGAACCTCTTCATTCAGGATATAAACAAGAGATGATAAAAACAGGTGGGCCCCATTTCTGAACTTTCCACCGGTGTCTCTGTTACCATCACATTTAAAAAACGTATTGTCTAGGTCTCAGCCACTTTTTTTTTTTTTCCTATGGATCTGTATACAGTGTTTATTGTTCTGTTTTTCAAGTTGCCGGTGTCTGAACTCATCTGCAGAAGGAGGTGGTTCTCACCGTTTGGGGAAGGAAGGGCGGCCTGAGCTCCCTTGGGGAAAGGTCTCTGAATTTTAAGGATGCGTATACACTGGGGTCTCCACTTTCCTCTGCCGCTATCGGGGGGCACGACCCAAAATGCAGCTCCCTGAGAATCCACAGGTCCGCAGACGCTCTCAAGCCTCCACTGACAGTGATTGTGACGTATCTGGGGAGGGCACTGCTGATATGGCTTATCTTGTTTTACATGATCTTACTGTTTTATGATCACATTTAGATCATACTCTAAAGTTTTAGGTCAATAAGTTATTGGAAATAAGCCCCTTTGGTATACATACCAACACACAAGAAAAGAAAGAAACATATGGAATAGAATTCAAAACAAATCCCAGCATTGCCTACACTAAGATGCCCCCTAATCTTTTACCTTCTGGCCTGGAAAACATTGGAAATAAAAGCTAAAAGGCAGTAGGTCAGAGAATGTGGTTAATATTAACTGCCCAAAGTCTTATGGTCCAAAGTCTGTGTTTGTTCTCTGGAGGATCTTGTTTGGATATGGTTATCAACACCTAACACTTAAGAATGAGTACTTCCTGCTACTTGTTTTTCAAAGGTAGACAATGCTGCAAGGTCATTTGCCACAGTAGTTTAACCCGGACAATGCAGAAAAATGGAAAATTTCCTCCCAAATCTGGAACCATCTTTGTGTTGAAAGTTGTTCTGTTCCAGGTCTTGCTAGTGTCATGCATGAGCTCTCCAGAGTGTGCCACCCACATGTGTCAGCACTTTTGAGCCTCGCCTCCATGGAAAAGAAGGTGACATGGCAGAAAAGAAATCAAGGCTTGTAGAAAGAAGACAGGATTCCATGGTCTGGCTTCTGGCATTATGCAATTGTGTGATTCTGAGAAGTTGCCTTTCCATGCTTCAGTGTTCTCCTCTGAAAAGCGATAGAAGCTTTCCGGTCTAGCTAAGGACCTGAATAGACATTTTTTCCAAAGAAGATATCCAGATAGATGGCCAACAGGTACATAAAAAGATTCTCAGTGTTGCTCATCATCAGGGAAATGCAAATCAAAACCACAGTGAGCTATCAACTCACACCTCTCAGGATGGCTAGCCTCAGAAAGATGAAAAATAACAAGTGTTGGTGACGATATGGAGAAGGAAATAAAAATCCCTACTCTAAAGAGCTAGCTGCACCCCCAAGTTTACTGTAGTATTATTCACAATAGCAATAAATGGAAACAACCTGCATGTCCATTGATGAGTGAAACCAGAAAGAAGACAGGGTATATATACATATATAAGAGGATATTATTTAGCCACGAGAAAGAAGGAAATTCTGCCATTTGCAATGATATGGATGGACCCTGAAGGCATTTTGCTAAGCAAAACAAGTCAGACAGAGAAAGATAACTCTATGTTCTCACTTGTGTGTGGAGTCTAAAAAAAAAAAAATCATAGAAACAGAGAGTAGAATGGTGGTTGGTTGCTAGGGGCTGTAGGGTAGGGGAAATGGGGAGATACTGAGAACAAACTCCCAGTTACGAGATGAGTAAGTTCTAGGATCTAACAACGTACAGTATGATGACCACAATTAATGCTATCCTTGAAAGTTGTTGAGAGAGTAGATCTTCATTGTTCTACCACACACACAAAAGCCCGAACAGTGATTATGTAGGGTGATGGGGGTGTTACTAGCCTTACTGGGGTAATCATCTCGTAATACATATGTGTGTAATGAATCAAAGAGAGCGAGTGGGTGAGTACTCGGGCAAGTATGAGAGTGAACACTAAAACGGGGTCCAAGGTAGTATTAGAAAAAGTCCATATGAGAATCATTCTATTTGTTCCCGCCAGAAAAGTAATCTTTGTGCACTTTTTAAATGAAAAAGGTCTCCCAAGAACAGACTCTCTCTTTAAAAGGCAGCTGACTAAGCAGGATCACACGAATACAAAGTGGAGTATCTAGAAACCATTAGCCTGAGTCGTCCATCATCTCACGCGTTTCCAGGTCGGAGGCAGGGATCCTTTCTTTCCGGTCGTCAGCAAACCCTGTTCGCCTTCGGACCTGGCCCCAGACTCACACGTACTGTGGTGGAACTCCACGGGGCTCACCTGTCCAGAGTACAGGTAAGGGCTGAACCCACCCCACCACGATCCCAGTCAGGAAGATTGAGCCAATGTGGCTTCTCAAGTTCCTCATTTGATTCTGGTCAAAGCCAGGCTCAGGAAACACTGTAGATAATGCCACATAGCAGCGGACAAAGCTGAGCACGGTCACATCATTGTCCCAGTTTGCATGTTAGCAAATAGTCTCTGGAGGCCATGGGGGCGGGGAGCTTCATTTGGACCTTCTGAGAACTTTATAAGGTGGGTATTTTTGTTTTGTTTTCTTAATTTAATTTTTTTTCAGTGTTCCAAAATTCATTGTTTATGCACCACACCCGCTGCTTCACGCAATCCATGCCCTCCATAATACCCACCACTGGGCTCACCCAACCCCGCACTCCCTCTCCCCTCCAAAACCCTCAAGTTTGTTTCTCAGAGTCCACAGTCTCTCATGGTTCGTCTCCCCCTCCGATCTCCCCCAGTTTACTTCTCTCCATCTCCCAAATGTCCTCCGTGTTATTCCTTATGCTCCACATGTAAGTGAAACCGTATAATTGACTCTCTGCTTGACTTATTTCACTCAGCATAATCTCTTCCAGTCCCATCCATGTTGATACAAAAGTTGGGTATTCATCCTTTCTGATGGAGGTGTAAAACTCCATTGTATATATGAACCATATCTTCTTTATCATTTGTCTGTTGAAGGGCATCTTGGTACTTTCCATGTGCCTCTGTGATACAAAGGAAATGCAAGGCTCAGGGAAGCCTAATGCCAAAGAGCCCGAAGCATCAGAACGGAAATTCAAGTCCAGGTCTCTTTAGAGTCCCATGTCTGGGGGGAAAACATTCAATTTTTGAAATTAGGAAGAGGAATCAAAGCCTGAGTAAAAGAAAAAAATAATAAATCCCCTAAGTATCTTTCATTTATCTTGATTGAAGTGAGGGAGGAAATAGGAAATCACCATTAGGACACTAGAGACATGACTATCCTGGGCAACATACACGGATGGATGCCAGACTCCGTGGAAGAAAGTCAGGAAGTGATCAGAAGAACAAAAGGATGGGGTGTGTCAAAGGGGTGTGGGAGCCAAACTGAAAGGGCTCCCAGTGGCCAAAGCCAGAACAATCTGCATCATAAACTAAGCAATGCAATATTGGAATATTAACCCAGAGTACAAAAGAAATATAGAAGTCCATAATGTAAAATGAATTGTTGAGGAAACAAATAAATAGGGGAGAAGTAACAAATATTCCTTTCAAAAGAATTCCAAACAAAACATGTCGATACCCTCACTCCAGGGATTGGACTTGATCCCTACTCCCTCGCCATCAAGGTTAGGCCAGACCTAGAGACCCATTTTCAAAGAACAAAGTAGAGAAAGGAACAAGTAACTTTGCAGGGGAGAAGTCTGGCAAACCCAGCATTACAGGTGATGGAGGTTAATATCACCAAAAATGTCACATGGACATCATGTACCCCCGTCATCTCATAAGATGGGACAGGCACTTGGCTCTGCAAGGTGTTCTTTCCAAAAATCCATAACCCCAACCTAATCGTGAGCAAAACACCAGACAAAACCAGACTGGGGAATTTTCTACAGGATAACTATCAAGTACTCCTTAAGAATATCGAGGTCATGGGACGCCTGGGTGGCTCAGTGGGTTAAAGCCTCTGCCTTCAGCTCAGGTCACGTTCCCAGAGTCCTGGGATCAAGTCCCGCATCCGGCTCTCTGCTCAGCAGGGAGCCTGCTTCCTCCTCTCTCTCTCTGCCAGGCTCTCTGCTTACTTGTGATCTCTATCTGTCAAATAAATAAATGAAATCTTAAAAAAAAAAAAAAGGAATATCAAGGTCATGAAAAACAAGGGAAGACCAAGACATGGGTCACAAACCAGAGGCAGTTGAGGCAACATGACAACCAACTGCCATATGACCCAGGACCCTGGATGGGGTCCGTGAACAGAAGGAGACAGGAAGGGAAAACTGGTACATGCAGATAAAGTCGTCCACTTAATTGTTCTGAACCAACATTAGTTTTGGAAACTGTTCTCTGGAGACACACAATGCTAACCTCAGGCAAAGGTAGGGGAAGGGCTTATGGGAATACTCTGCCTTGTTTGTGCAACTTTTCAGTAAGTCTAAAATTTTTTCAAAATGAAAAGTTAAAAAACAAAATTGAAACTAGAAGCCTGGTCATCAGTAACGGGCATCTTGGGAAGATAAAAGTGCTTTTGAGAAAAACAAAGCAATGGAGTCCTCTGTTTGGGAGCTGGGGGTGAAGATTACTGCAAATACGTGCACACTAGCAGCGGTCCGTCCACACTGATGCTGCCCCTTGCCATGGTACACGTAAGGCTTCTTACTGAAACAGGCAAGAAAGCTTTTCTATACTATCCAAAGATTTGTTTTAGTGGCTCCCAAAAGAGGAAGCTTATAACCCTGTGACCAGAAAAGTATGCTAAGAGAAATCAAGGTTCTGTACCACAGGAGTGTCTGGACACCGGTGCCGTACTCCACCAGGCCCCAGAGAAGCTCTCACTGTCTGTACAAGGATCTAGGCACGTGGGCATTTACTGCAGCAGTGTCTAATGGTAAAAAATTAGAAACAGTCTAAATGTCCACTAGTGACAGTATGAATAAGTGACAGCAACATTCGTCTAATAGAACACGACACGACTGCTCAAAAGAATGAACCCCAAGGGTCCGTAGCCCCCATGGGCAGTCCCACTTTCCATGGTTTGTTACCTGTGGTCACCCATGGTCAGGATCAGATGATCCTGCTTCTGCCACAGAATCAGAAGGTCAGTAATAGCCTAGCCTGAAGCTGGGTCACACCTACCTCATTCACCTCGCTGCCTCTCACCAGGGAGGCATCTGATCGTCCCCCAGCACCACAGGAAGAAGGAGGGGTATAGGACAGTAAGAGATTTTGTGACCACATTCACACAACTCTTACTACAGCATGCTGTTATAACTGTTCTATTTCATTGTTAGTTACTGTTGTTAATCTCTTCCTGTGCCTAATTTATAAATTAAACTTCATCAGAGGTGTGTATGTATAGGAAAGAACACAGTATATATTAGAGTTCAGAACTATCTGCGGTTGGTCCTGGAATGTATCGCCCACAGAGAAGGGGGAACGACTGTAGACTTAAATGTCTAGTTCCTGGACGGATCTCAAGAACAACGTTGAATGGGAAAAACAAACGGCAGGTAGATACAAACAATATAAAATATTAACATTCAGACATGCAGCCCAATATATAATAGTATCAGCACCGAGGAAATTAAAAACAGCACAATCAGGGTTGAGGTTTCCTCTCGAAAGGAAGAGAGTAGAATGAAATTGGAGAGACACACACTGGGGGGTTTCAACTATGTCTGTTATGTTCTGTTTATTTAAAAAACAAAGCAAAAACCCAAGGTTGATAGATTTGTGACAAAATGCTACAATTTCACAAACCTGAAGGTTGGTACCAGGGTGTCATTTATATTACACTCTCAGATTTTCTGTAGGCCAGAAACATAGTATAACTTATTTTTTTTTTTTTTAAATCAGCAGGTCTTGGTGATTAATTGAACATGTGGGTGGTGAGAGAGAGGGAAAGGTCCTGGATGGAGCCCAAGGTTCTGCCTTGGATGACGGAGTGATACCATTTGTCCAGATCGGTACTGTCGGAGAATTGCCATCTTTAAGCAATCACCTCGTCATATAAATCAGAAAAAAAAGAGAGAAGTTAACCTAATTCAAACCATGGTCCAAGGTAACAAAGGAACTTTATCTTCAAAATAGAACTAGGGAAGTGATCTCAGCACACCCGTCAAGAATGAGCAATTCTGAGTCCCGGTTCAAATATTCTTGTACAAATGACCTAATGTTCTCTCTTTATGTCTTTGCAGGATAAATAGAAATCATCACGGATGCAGAGGGAAGTAAAATGAATTATTTAATAATTATGCAACAGTTGCATGTCAAAACTCACAACCAATTGAAACTGCTTGGTGTTTTTTTGGTTTGGGGTTTTTTTTTTTTTTTTAAGAAAACTGGGAAAATGATTAGTCAAAGCAATGTGTATGTTTGAGTTTATCTTGACTGTGTTGAAGTGCGAAAGGACAATGCGTGTCCACTGGAAATGCCTTGACAAAAGGTTGCCGCATCTTGGTTGCTGCCAGATGGGAAGAACTGCTTTGAAAAAAGGAATTGGGACCCCAGGATTGCAGAACCGTAAACACAGAAGGGATTGCAGAAATGATCCAACTGTACTCTCTTCATTTTGGAGAAGAGAGAGCTGAGTGTCGAGTGGGTATAGGAACTTGCCTATGGGAATGCAAAGGTAAATAAGGGCAGAGTTGTCTCCCATATGAATGCTTTTTTCGATTTCAACTTTATTCTGTGTCTCCTTCCACTCCAACTCTCCCTTTTATTGTTTATTTGTCTGTCATATATTTATTACTTGCTTTCAATGGGGCCAGCTCCACAATCCCTTATTTGAAATGCTTGGGGCCAGCTATGTTTTGAAATTGAGGTGTTTTTCTGATTTAAAAAAAGAATGCAGTGCACATCGAGTATATTCTACAAAGCTCTGCAGCATCTGAGGCATCACTCAGTCAAGTGTGTTAACATTTCTACAGAAAATATATATACATTCACACTAAGTGGGAAAAACACAAACTGTAAGTGGCTTCACGTTGGATCAAGGTGGATGTACGCCACCCAGTGAGTTCATGTAAGATCAGGATTCTCCCCAAGTAAGTTATTAAAATATTTACGTTTTCAGAGCTTTTGGAATTCCGGAATTGAGGACAGGGGCATAAACTTGATGTTTTGGAGAAACCCTCAATGTTATTGGGTAAGGATATTTACTTTGCTTCTAGTCCATGGGGCTTGGTGAGGCCTTGTCAATGTAGAATACTGTTAGAAAGACAGAAAGGACAAGCCCTCCCTTTGTCCTAATAAAATGCCCAGTGCCATAAGAAGCCCTAGAAGGTAGAGGTGCCTCAAAACTAGCAAGAGGGAGGAACGAGTTGCTAATTTGGAAAGCCATAAACATGTATGTGATTGTTAGAATGCAAGCACCAACCACCTTTGCTCTGGAGGATACTAGTTTAAATCCCAGCAATAGGCATTTGTCCTCTCGTGGACACACCAAGCCCCTTGGAAGTATTCTCTTCTACACAGCCTTGCCCGGGCCCCAGTCCCCACTGGAGGGCAGCCTTCCTATTAGCCATTTGTGTGTCAGAGAACTCCGCCCTATGACCTGACCACAGCTGATGGGTCGAGGGTGGGCCTGTGACCCGAGGCAAGCTGGTTTAACAGCTTGTATAGGCCTCAAGGGACAAGATGAACATGGCCACAAGATTGCCCCCTCTGGGAACCGGCACTTGGATCATTGCCAGAGACATATGTAAGCTGAAGCCATGAAGAAGCAGAAACCATTAAATAAGCAGAGGAATCAAGGTGGTGGACAGGAGCAAATGAAGAGCAAGAAGCAGAAACAGATGTGGGAGATACTGTATGTCCATAAAGCAGAGAAACAGCATGTAGCCAGGCCCACTTCCACCTTGGATCCTTGCCAGCTCTGCCTTGAGTCCATGGAATCCTCTCAGTGAACCCCATTTTCTTAAGGGGCTCTGCAGGGGACTCTGATCTTTGCACCAACAACCACCTAAGCACTAAGGCTACTAGGTCACACAAAGTACCTCTTTCCAGTCCAGGGTCTGACAAGCGGGGTCTAGAAAGAAGTTTCCAGCTTCCTGCCTTAAAAAATGTTAAAAAAAATGTTAACTATGCACCTGCCCGAACTGGTTCAAGCAGAGCCAGAAGCAGCCCAGATCACCCAGGGATATGTTTTCCAGGACTATGTTTATCCAGGCAGAAGGGCTTGGTCTTCGTGTGACCCAAGATCTCTCCTTATTGTAAGAGGCTGACCCCGAATGTTGAGCTCTCGGAGTCTCTTCTCTAAAGACACCCATGGATCAGAGCAATTTTGCAAATATGCATTTATTACTGTGAGCTTGTCTTATAAAAACAGAGACTACTTTGAACACCAAATGCCATCATCATGCAAAAGGTGGGCAGCACTCTTCTACGCTCTAAGAGCTAGGTATGCAGAGAATGTACATTCCAAGTCAATGTATGTTGCTAGCAACTGAAGCTGAATTTTAAATTTGGTTCTAGAGGTAAATAAAACTTGGTGGTGATGTCATTTCTAGGATCAAGTGTAGGAATATGATGAACTAAATACCAGGTGTCACCTGCTTGCTGAAATCAACTAAAAAAATTACCAACTAATTTCTTTAAAATATTTGTGAAATGTATTAACAATCTCGAAAGAAAGAAAAGAATCACTGGGACCCCAAACCAAGTGAACACAAGAAGCCAGACTGATCAAACGCTAAGATCAGCTCTCACCATGAGCACACTTGCCAGATAGGGGTGATCTGGAGGTTTGCTCTATTTTTTTTATTTATTTTTACATTTTTTATTTAAATGTAATTTAATTAACATATAGTGTATTATTACTTTCAGGAGTAGAATTTAGGGATTCGTCAGTTGCATATAATACCCAGTGCTCATTATAATGAGTGCCCTCCTTAATTACCATCACCCAACTACCCCATGTGCCCATTCTCCTCCCCTCCAGCAACCCTCAGTTTGTTTCCTATAGGTAGAAGTCTCTTATAGCTTGCCTCTTTCACCATTTTTATCGTATTTTATTTTTACTGCTTTTTAAAGTGTCACTCCCAGCAGGGAACAAGAGACAAACCGTAGGCCAGGCAAAGATGAGGGGGAGTCTAATAGAATCATAAAAAGGGAACTCCATACAACAGATGAAAGACCATCACTAAAAACGGAAAAACAAAACAAAACAAAAACCATCTCTCTATTACTCTGAGACAACAAGAAAGGAAAATTGCCCTTCTTGAAATTCTGGTGAGGAAAAGTCCATGAGAATTCTTAATGACAAGCTAGCGCCCAGGTGAGTTTGAACCCAAATGCACACTGTTTGCGTAGTCAAATAAACGGCAGGTGAAGGATGTGGCTTCAAATTACCCCAAACTGATAGTGCCCACAGGCACCTGGAATTAGTAAATATTAATTATAATGCTTATGTAAATGCTGAAGTAATTTGCCTTGAACCAAACAAATTCCACAACTGAAGAGTAAAATAAACACGATTTCAAACTTAGAGGAAGTTTTAATAAAAGATTAGACAAAGTTGAATAAAGCATTAATGAACTGGAAAGCAGAGCTGAGAAAATAATGCAGAATGCAGTACAGAAAGAAAAAAGGAAAGGAAATACGAAAGCATGGTTAGAGGTGGAGGACACCGAACATTTAAACATAATTCCTAAAGTAGAGGAAGAAATGGGCAGGGTAATGTTGGAAGAGTATTAGTGGAGTCTTGCCCAGAAGCAACCAAGGTCAATAGCCTTCTGATTCAGGATGCCCGATAAGTTCCAGATAGGTTAATAAGAAGTAATGCTTACGGATAAACAAGGAGGACATTCAGCTAAATTACATAAGCCAGATGTAGAAGGACAAATACTGCATGATCTCACTTAAATGTGGAATCTAAAAAAAGTTGAACTCATAAAAACAGAGAGTAGGATGGTGGTTGCTGGGGGCTGAGTGGTAGAGAAAATGGGGAGATGTTGGTCAGAAGGAACAAACTTCCAGTTACACATGATGAGTAAGTTCTGAGGATTGGCTGTACAGCATGGTGACTATAGTTAATAATACAATATAGCATATCTGAAATTTGCAAAGAAGAGAGTAGACCTTAAGTGTTTTCACCATACATACATACATACAAAAATAATGATTGTTATGCAAGGTGATGGATGTTAACCAGCTTAATTTTGGTAATCATTGCACAGTGTTCACGGCTGTCAAAACATCACACTGTATACCTTAAACACATATAGTTTTTATTTGTCAATTACACCTCAATAAAGCTGAGGGTGGAAAAAATAGTATATATCTAGGCAGATCATAGTGAAATTGGACAACACCAAAGACCAAATAAAATTCTTAGAAAGCAGACATGATAGGGACGCCTGGGTGGCTCAGTGGGTTAGGGCCTCTGCCTTCGGCTCAGGTCATGATCCCGGGGTCCTGGGATCGAGTCTCGCATTAGGCTCTCTGCTCACCAGGGAGCCTGCTTCCCTTCCTCTCTCTGTCTGCCTGCTTGTGATCTCTGTCAAATAAATGAATAAAAATCTTAAAAAAAAAAAAAAGAAAGCAGACATGATTTAAAAAAAAAGAGAGAGAGAGAGAGAATAGTCAGTAGAAACAAAAAGTAGAATAACAAATTACTTCTTAATCAGCAACAGTGGAAGCCAGAAGACAATGGAGCAATATTATCAAGTTGCTCAGTAAAAAATAATAATGAGCCTAGAATCAGGGAAAATAACTCCGTAATAAGAGCAAAATAAAAGTATTTTCAGGCACATAAAGACTGAGAGCGTTTGCCTCAAAGACTCACTAAAAGAAACTCTATAAAGGATATGCTTTAGATATGAGGTAAGTTGACCCAATTGGTTTCTGATGCAAGAAGGAAGGAAAAATAAAGAAAATAATGACTATGCGCCTAAATCAGAAGAAACTGTGGTACAGAAAACAGTATTGATAGGCTGCATGGGGTTAAAATCAGAAATAAATACAATAATTACAAAGAAAGTGAAGAAGATCTAAGGTCATCTTTGTTGGCTTTCTTCTTAACTGAATATGTCATAGTAAATTTTGTAATGATGCATTTAAAATATATAAATGTAAACTAGTAGGAGGGAGGGAAATGTGAGGGAAAATAACCAACCCCAAAACAAGAAAAGGGATAGAACACAAGAGAAAATGTTGAACAATAGGAACATCATGGGCAACAAAACACACAGTGACAGATACAAATTCAGGTGTCCTATTACTTACGAACAATGCTAGAACTCAATTTTCCCCTTTAAAAGTGAAGATCATTAAATCGGATTTTAAAAATATAACTATATGCCATTTACAAGAATATCCTTAAATATGTAAGTCTACAGTTATGTTGAAAATAAAAAGGTAGCACACAGATTCTAGACAAATATCAACAGGTGAGGCTATATTAATATCAGACCAAAGAAAGTTTAAGGAAAAATCACAACTGGAGATGAAGAGAAGCTGCATAATAAAAAAGTTTAGTTTTCCAGGAAAATGGATCAATTACAAAGTTCTAATAACTTATAGTCTCCAAAGATATGCAGGAATACCTCACAGAACTATGAGAAATGGAAGAACCTATCCCACGATGGGAGATTCCAAAACACCTCTCCAAATAATTGCTGCTTCAAAATCACTAACAGAGCACATT
This sequence comes from Neogale vison, assembly GCF_020171115.1. Lineage (NCBI taxonomy): Eukaryota > Metazoa > Chordata > Mammalia > Carnivora > Mustelidae > Neogale > Neogale vison. The sequence goes on along the minus strand of NC_058101.1, from coordinate 197,668,186 downwards.
TGAAGAGCATAATCAACAGGGTCTAATGGAGACATATTGAACATTACACCAAACAAGCAGAGATCTCCTATTCTGTGCAAGCACACATGGAACATCTATGCAAAATGGACCCAAAAAACTACTCAACAAATTTCAGAATTTGATACCATGCAGCCCATAGTATCTGGCCAAAACCTAATTAAATTTTAAATCAACAGTAAAAAGAGAATTTTCTTATTATTTTTCTAACACAAACACCCTGGATTACATATGTCTGGCAATAAAGAATATGCTGAATAATTCATGGATAAAGAAGAAATCATTATGAGAACTATAAAATATTCAGAGTGGAAGGAGAATATTGATACTCCAAGATAAAACAAGCAGATGCAGCTACAATCGCATTTAGAGGGAAATTTATAACTTTAAATATTTATATTATAAAATAAGAAAGCTTAAAAATTAATGATCTAAGTACCTAACCCAAGAAATTAGAAGTAGAACAACAGAGTAAGCCCAATAAATTAGGAGCAAATCAATAAAAAGAGCCAAAATTAAAGAAATAGAAACGAACATAAAACAGAAGATCAAAAAACCAAAAGTTGGCAAGTTCAGTAAAGAAGAGGGAGTGAGAGTTTGTGCACAAATAGACAACAACAGAAATGGAAAGAGGGCCAGAAGATGTCCCAAACTACTTAATTTCAATAAAGTTGAAAACAGAGTTGGGCGCTGGGTGGCTCAGTCAGGTAAGCATCTGCCTTTGGCTCAGGTCATGATCCCGGAGTTCCAGGATGGAGTCCTGAATCCTGCTCCCTGCTCAGTGGGGAGTCTGCTTCTCCCTCTGACCCTCCCCTCTCTCATGCTTTCTCTCTCTCTCTCAAATAAATAAATAAATAAATAAAATCTTTTTTCAAAAGAAAAAAAAAAAACAGAGAAGATTGTCAAATTTCCAGAAATCCGTAAGATAATGAAATTGACTTGAGACTATTAGGTCCTTACTGGTGGTGAACGCAGCAAAACATACAGGTGTGCTGTATCCCTATGCCATACACCTCAAACTAACAACATTGTGTGCCAACTAAAAAGAAAAAATTAAGTTCTAATAGTAACAGAAATTAAATAATGAAAAGAGATACTATCACAGAAGCAAAGATGCTAAAACTCCATGCTAGAATTTGAAAAGAAAATGTCAGTATAAATCCTTATATATTATTACTTTTTAAACCCACAGCTCTGTTCACCAGAAAGGCCTAGAAGCAATGTCATCTCTGTAGCAATGAGCTTTGGGGGAGAGAGGAAATTAAGGGGAGTTCTCCCCATTCCGGCTCATTTTTTTGGAGGGTCTCAAGGTAAGTGTTACTTGGTAGCAAGAGAAATAAATGGACTGAGCTCTGAAGACATGATTAAAAGACCAGACTCTGCAGGTAAAATAATTACATGTCAGTCAAGATCCTTGATTGTGGTTACTTGCTCATGAAATTGACAGACTAAAATAGATTGACATCTTTTTATATTTTTAAAAGAATCATATTGCCAAAGAAACCACAAACCTGGCAAAAGCTTGTGACGATTCAAACCCATAAATCATTCCTCAGGCCCTTGAAAATGCACAGACAGGAACTGGATGGTGAGTGCCATCCAGCCAGATGAAGGGGAAGACTTATTACCCTGCTTCAAATGCGGCCAAGGAGGAAAGTGGACAAGAAGGAATCTTCCCAGGGAGGAACTGGGGCCAGACAGGATGGTGGACAAGGGCACTTCTTCCAGAGGGTCCCTGGCGGGCTGATCACAGAACTGACCATGCCTCTTGAAAGGGAGATTACTCTATGCAAACCCTGCAGGACCTGAATGCCGGGGACAGTGGCTGCTGTGGGTTCCCCTTCTGCCTTTTCCTGAACGGGAGTTTGTGTTGTGGTGATCTCGTCCCTATTCCATCGCGGAGGAGGTAGGTAGGCTGACAGCTCGTCTTTTGGTTGATCGTTCTTTGGACCAAAAGAAGACCCACTTGGACCTGTTCAATTCTCTTTATTGTCTGAAGTTTCTGGACCATAAACTGGAGGGCACTCTGGCTTGTTCCCTTCGGGCACAGGTATATTTATTCTCCATAGAATGAAGAAGAAGGTTGCGCATGCGCATGAGTAATTCTGCAGCCAGAAAGGCTGATGGTGGCAGGAGCTACTAAACCGTCCCCGGACATCTGGTCTTCACTTCTGAGTTTTAGCTGGGCACAGTACCTCCCTAGCTTGGGAGACCCTCTCTCCCAGTCTCCCTTGCAGGCAAGAGAGGCCATGTGATAAGATCTGGGATATGAATGAAGTTATTCCCTTAAAGGCAAACCTGTTCACTCTGTACTTCTTTCCCCCCTCCCATGGAAGGAGAAAAGAGAGTGACAGGAACAGTCCCAGTGAGAGCTCCACAGCAGAGAGTCCCAGCAGCCTGAATGCCTGAATGATCTCGTGAAGCAAGGCCAGCCTGCTATCCCCAACTCCTCTACCTTTGAAAGTTAATGAGAAAAAAGATACACAAACTTCTGTTTTGTAGAAGCCATTCTATTTTAGTATCTCTTAGTCATGGCAAAGAGCTGTGCCTCACACTTACGTACTCTTTCCATATGTCCACCTGTATTTTTTTTTTAAGATTTTATTTATTGATTTGACAGAGAGAGAGACAACAAGAGAACACAAGTTGGGGGGTGGGAGAGGGAGAAGCAGGTTTCCTGCTGAGCAGGGAACCTGAAGCGGGACTCAGTCACCGCATCCTGGGGATCATGACCTGATCCTAAGGCAGCCACTCAATGACTGAGTCACCCAGGAGCCCTGTCCACCTGTATTTTAAAAGAATATGCATTTTATTTGCAATGCAAATAAAATATCATACTATCATCAATATCAATAAAATCATCATAAAATGATGCCCACATATTTTCACATTTATGTATCATGTTTTTTCTTTCTAAGGCATGGCTAAGAAATAACAGGACTGGCTTCTCCGAGGTGCATTACAAATCCACAGTCATAACTGAGACCCATTTACCTCCTCAAAACACAAGTGATATGACACATCCCATTTAGTAACGGTGGTTTAGCAACAGCGCTTCCAGGGATGAATCAGAATGTCTGTGTAAGGGTAAGAGAGGGAGGCGAGGAGGGCATGGGCTATTAGCTAATAAGCCGTCAAGGGTCTGAAATCCGTTACACAGAGCATTGAGCTAAAGTCATTCTGTTTCTTTCCTACTGGGTCCTGTCTTGCACTCTATTACTGACATGACTACCCGGTATCCATAGTGCCTCAACAGGGCTCACGTGATCACCAGATTCGCCTCTGGTGCCTCAACAGGGCTCACGTGATCACCAGATTCGCCATCTTACCTCATGAAAAGCAAGCCCTTTAATACAGAAGTTGCGTTTTTTAGACTGTGAAATGTGAGGAGCGTCAAGGAACCCAGAATCCTCTAACAGAGGGTCTTGAGTCAGAGAATCCAGAACCCTCTAACACAGAAAATGTACCTGGTTCCCTTTCAGAACAATATTGTCAGATGACCCATCATTCCAACAGGGTTTGTCGGGGTGAACAGTGGCCCCTATTTTAGACCCTATGTGACAGCACTTAGAGACTTGAAATCTTTGGGACTCTATGTTTTTATATGGTGTCAGTTCTGAAATTTTGGGGGGCCTTCTTTCCACAAAGTTCCCCTCGGGAAGAAAAGACAGAGAAGAGTTTTTAAATTTTAAGCTGCCAGCGAGTAGGTAAAAAGGACCCTTGCTTAGGAGGGCAGAGAATACTATGGAAGTGGGAGCCAAGGGGATAATGGCGAAAGTTGATCACTGAGGTCTGCACTGGGGGTGAGTGTGGGAATTGCCCCGTCATTGTCCAATGTGACATCAGCCGTAGATATCTTCTTAAACACAAACACAATTTTCAGCTATCTAGACCCACAGAGATGAGAAATGGCCTTGGTTCTCCAAAGAATTGTCTCCCTCTAGTGGCCAAAGATTTCTTAAGACAGACTCAGGCCTGCATGCAAGGCAGACTGGGTCCACTAAGAACATAAAACCTTCACATTTTTGTGGAGAATGTGTAAATAATCCTTGAATTTGGAAATAGAGTTACAGCCTATAATTTTTACAAGCATATTCACCATAAATCCGGGAATGATAATATCAATTTCACAGGGTTATTGTGAGAACTAATCTGAAATCATTAAACGAAATCAACAGAGGAACGTTGCAGCTAGGAGCCAGGCCAGGCTCACTCGCTGGTAAGATACTGGCTTTGGCACAACAGCACTGAAGTGATTATATGTCCTGAACCCTCACTATCACTCCCAAACAGCTGATACCAAGAACCTCCAAATCTTCAGAGGTCAAGATTATGGATGTCCAAGGCCTGCTGTATGGACCGCTTCTGACAAAACGGGGTAGACAGAAGAATGAGGGGTCTCCGTCCTAATTCCCGGAACATGTGTATAAGGTAGGTATATGGCAAATTAAAGTCAATGGCATTAGAGTTGCTAGGGAAACTATCCTGGATTATCAGAGTGCAGCCAATGAAATTACAAACGTATTTAAATGTGGAAGAGGGAATTTGGAAAGGAGGTCAGAGTGATGTGTTGTGAAAACCAGAAGAACCTGAGCCCATGTCACCAGCTCTGAAGGGGGGGCAAGTGGGCACGGGTCAAGGAATGAGGGCAGCTTCTGGAGGTGGGAAGTTCAAGGAAGTGGATTCCCCCTGAGAGTCTTCAAAAATGAACACAGCCTAGTATTCCATTGTGTATATATACCACATCTTCTTTATCCATTCATCTGTTGATGGACATCTAGGTTCTTTCCATGGTTTGGCTATTGTGGACATTGCTGCTATAAACATTCAGGTGCACGTGCCCCTTTGGATCACTACGTTTGTATCTTTAGGGTAAATTCCCAGTAGTGCAATTGCTGGGTCATAGAGCAGTTCTATTTTCAACATTTTGAGGAACCTCCATGCTGTTTTCCAGAGTGGTTGCACCAGCTTGCATTCCCACCAATGGTGTAGGAGGGTTCCCCTTTCTCCGCATCCTCGCCAGCATCTGTCATTTCCTGAGGTGAACCATGAGAGACTATGGACTCTGAAAAACAGTCTGAGGGGTTTGAAGTGGCGGGGGGGTGGGAGGTTGGGGTACCAGGTGGTGGGTATTATAGAGGGCACGGCTTGCATGGAGCACTGGGTGTGGTGAAAAAATAATGAATACTGTTTTTCTGAAAATAAATAAATTGGGAAAAAAAATGAACACAGCCTTGGCAACACCTTGATTTTGGTTCTATGAGACTTATTTTAAATTTCTGTCATCCAGAACCATAAGATAATAAATCTGTATAGTTTTAAGCCCTGAAATTGGTAGTAACTTGTTACAGCAGCAATAGGACACTGACACGTGCCCTAAGTGCTTTCCTGGAGGAAATGTGAACTGCTGTCAGACCTTGAATTCATCTGTTCAGAAATTACCTGCCAGTAAGCCTTGTACCATGGGCTCTGAAGACTCAAATCCGACCGAGGTTCAGTTTTGAGCATATGTCCCCAGCCTCCCCCCGCCCCCCACAAGAGGATGGTTATTCAGTGCTCCTCCCCACATCAAGAGGGGACGGTCCTACCATTCTCCCTAAGCCTGGCCAGGTAGTAAGCACATCAGTAGGCTGAATAAGCTTCTTCTCAGACAGAATGAGAGGGTTGGATTAAAAACCTTGTTGGTGCCCTCCAGCTCTCCAAATTCTATGAAACTAGAGTTCTTAGCTTTTTGATAAAATATCAGTGATGCTTTTGTTTCTGCAACTCTATCTGTTCTGTGATGGTTTGACCAGAGCAAGGCCCAGGGTTGCTGGCAGAAGCCTTTTCCAACCATTTGGCTGGATGGGAGTCTGTCGCTCCTGCCTCGAGAAAACAGGGATGTCCTTCCAAACTATGCCTACCTGTGCCGCACACCCCCCCATACACACATACACACCAAAGGGCTTTCCTTCAGCTTCTCCTGCTCCTGCAGGAAGGCAGTCATCACAGGTTCACAAGTTCACACGCACGCACTGCCCGAAGGAAAGTGTGAGCAGAAGTGCCCCACCCTCCACACAGGCTGCTGGGGAACAAGGGCTATGACGGAGGGGCTGAAGCTCTGTGCTCACGGCTCACGGCGGCCTTCTGGTTGAACCTTCCACCTGGCCAGCATCACGCCTTTGGCTTTCTTTCTTTCTTTTTTTTAAAAATTATTTATTTATTTGTTTGTTTGACAGACAGATTACAAGTAGGCAGAGAGGCAGGCAGAGAGACAGAGAGGAGGAAACAGCCTCCCCGCTGAGCAGGGAGCCCGATGCGGGGCTCGATCCCAGGACCCTGGGACCATGACCTAAGCCGAAGGCAGAGGCTTTAACCCACTGAGCCACCAAGGCGCCCCAACACCTTTGACTTTCTTAACGAAGTGTCCAAGAAGCTGGAGGCTTTGGGGTTGCAAAATGCAGGACTGTATTTGCATTAAACTCCAAGACCCTAAATCACCACCCCCAGGCTGAGGAAGGCTTTCTTAAGGGTGGGACGGGTCCAGAATGAGGTACAAACACTTGTATTTCCCGAGCCGGGCTACTTGGCATCTGTGCCATGCCAGTGGCCCATGAGGCTGCAGCCGGGGTTCCGACGTGAGTTTTGGGGGGAGCCACTGCCATTTGCTTTGGCTGTCTTTTTGGAGGGCTTTGCTCTCGAAGTTCTCACTCTGCCTGCGTGGTTGGTAAATATCCTTTTCCGGCTTCATTGTGGGCTCGAAACCAGTGTGGAAAAGTTGATTCACAGATTTGATTCAACCGCCTCTTGTTTCTATGGAAACCCAGACTGCTCCATAAGCCCATTTGTATATTCCTACTGCCCAGCCCGTTTCACGAGCAACTTAAAAGTAGACTGTCACCTCCCCTGGGTATTAACCTTTAACTCAGAAGCGGAAGTAGCTTTGTGGGACACAGAACATCCACATGCAAAGAACTCACAAGAGCCAAATCCAAAATTGCCATTTTATATTATGTAGCCTCAAACACAGAGGCCCACTGGACTGTGAAGACAGACTTGGTGGTATCTCGGAGAAGAACCAAGCATACCTGTGATGGAAGGGGCTCGGAGGCTGCATCCAAGCTCAACTGTGAAGTGCCGTGATCGATTGGTGATCCCTGCCACAGGCCTGGGGGAGGCCGTGGAGACACATGCTCTCCCTGAACTAAATGCTGTTCGTCTGGGGCATCTGGGTGGCTCAGTTGGTTAAGCGCCTGCCTTCGGTTCAGGTCATGATCCAGGATCCTGGGATCGAACCCCACATCAGGCTCTCTGGTCAGTTTCTCCCTCTGCCTGCTGTTCCCCTACTTGTACTGTCAGATAAATAAATGAAATCGTGTAAAAAAAAAATACCCACAAACACTGTCCACTTCAGAGCAAAGCAGCACAATCAGTCTGTTGTTCACAAGGGCTTCTAGGAGCTCAGATCCAGGAATCAAGCCAGTTAGTCATAGGAGTCACTTCTGATCCACTCAGGGCACAGCAGCCCCCTAGAGCCAGGTTCTTCAGGTCATGGACACTAGTGTCTCATTCCTTTTATCTGGGGTATGCTATGTGCTTGTCTTGAGCATTTGTTTTAAAACATTAAGAGGTAGCTCCATCCTTAAATGGGGGCCCATTCTGCAGAGAGCAGGGGCAGAGAGTGTCCGATTTCCCCTCTCCGGAACCGGGGACCCCAGAAGTATTAACTAGAAGTATTGTTGTTGCTGTAAGCAAAGGGATGCTGGCTGGGATTGGCTTCAGTGAAGTGGGAGACCATCCTTGCAAGGTGTGGAGATATCAGGACACCTCCAGAGAGGAACAGGAAAGCAACTAGACCTCAGGGACAACTGTCCCAGCAGGACTCTCCCACCATCTCCTGAATCCGACTCACTATCATCGGCTTTAGACTCTTCCACTGGCTCTTCTAGGTAAGTAACCTGTCTCCGTCAGCCCCTGGGCCTCCGGCCCCCAATCAACACTGTTCTTCCCTTCATTCTAATTCAGAAAGTTCACGGAGGGATTCTTTTTTTTTTTTTCTTTTTTCAGTGTTCCAAGATTCATTATATATGCACCACACCCAATGCTCCATGCAATCCGTGCCCTCCATAATACCCACCACCAGGCAACCTCCCTCCCCCCGCCCCTCCAAAACCCTCAGTTTGTTTCTCAGAGTCCACAGTCTCTCATGATTTGTCTCCCCCTCCGATTTCCCCAAATCCACTTCTTTCCTTCTCCTAATGTCCTCCGTATTATTCCTTATGCTCCGCAAGTAAATGAAACCATGTAATTGACTCTCTGCTTGACTTATTTCATTCAGCATAATCTCCTCCAGTCCCATCCATGTTGACATAAAAGTGGGGTATTCATTCTTTCTGATGGAGGCATAATATTCCATTGTATATATGTATGGACCACATCTTCTTTATCCAGCCATCTATTGAAGGGCAACCACCACCCCACAAACCAGGACTAGGCAAGGAAAGGGGGAAAGCAGCCCTCAGCTTTTAGGGTAGATTAGAGAGCTCAGAATCATCAAAGTGCAGAAGCTTTGGCTAATGGAAGTATGTCCAACATATGGAGTCTGAGGCAAGAGCATCAAACAAAAGAGTAATAATAATCATAATAGAAGTAGTCATAGTAAGAAAAATAATACCATTCATTGAGCATCTACTTTGTGACAAACATATTAAAGCACTTTACATGTACTATTTCTAACTTTACCACCCTGCAAGGTGGTGCTATTGGGCCCATTCTGCAGTAAGAAAAATAAGATCCACCGGACATGAAGAGACTCTCCTATGAGAGCTACTAAGCACCAGAAGTGGTTCTAAAATGAAAGGCTTGGAGAAAGGATCAAGCCAGAGGAAGCAAGTCTCTCAGGAAGTAATGCTCCTGTGATCCCCTGGGGGCCAATGTGCTTACGGAGAGAAAGTCTTTTTAGAGGATGGTGCAGAGCCTCTGGGCAGAGACAGTCTGGAAACCTGGAAGGTTTGATGCGGGGGGGCAGGGGGGTGTTTGTCCTGACTCACCTATGGTTCCCGCATCTGTATTACCAGCACCCCCTCTCGTTCTCAAAGGCAGTCATGTGCTACTAAGTATTTAAAAGCAGGTGTCACTACAGACACATACACGGGTATGTACGGATGACACGGCACACACACGCCTGATACGAAGTTTGTGTAGTATGCAATCTACGGATAATACTAAAATACACACTATTCTTTACTGAAAATTCTATCTGTCCAACTGATTCTCAGAGAACATTTTTGTTGGTTTTTGCCCAAATCCTGTATCCTGAGCCAGCCTGCGGCTGCGTTTCCACCACCATTTGGTCAATTTCCCAATAAATTGCTAGTAGAAAGCTACTAATTCTTTTTCCCGATAAATTTATTGCCATTAAATCTAATAGGAGATCTATCATCAAACTGTTGCCTGCTCCAGTGCTGACGGTCCTCACAGCGCTGCGGGGACTACAACATTGTTTGACGCGGCAGTATTTAACAGCAGCTGTATTTGACAGCTGGCTCCAAAAAGTACAGAAACGGTCAGTGACAGACTCACTGCTCGATGTCAGCATGAGCCAGTGCAGTCACCCCACTAAGAAAGTGCCCCAGTTCCAGCAAGATATCACAGAGTTGCTTACCTTCTAGAAGAATATGTCCAGCTCTCCCTCCGTTACTGCGATGCTGGGGCCTTTCACATCATGACATTAAGGACCAGCCAAGCAGAAGAGAAAGGAAAGGGCAATGGGAGAGGCTTTGCCTCCCAACACATGACCTGGGATCTGGATTGTGTGGACTCTCCAACTTTTAAACTGATCCTCACAGGGGCGAACAGGCAGGGACACTGAAAAACGAAGTAGGAGCTCCTGTGAGCTAAGTGGACTCCTGTGATTTTCTGAGTGTTGCAGTTTCTCTACTTTTTACAACCAGTGAGGAGACGTTCTTACAACTTCCCTGTACCTGCCAACAATGTGACTCTGTACTTAGAAAACCAAGTTTTTCTCAAATGTTTATAGGGCTTCATGGTGTGGGAAAAAGTGACTCCCAGCTTGGATACTTATGTGAGTAAGCTATTCAATCTCTATAAATATCTATTTTTTTAAGCTATAAAATAGAAACAAGCAAGGGCACTAATACTAAATGTACAGTTTTGTGATTTAATTAACATGAGATGTTTTAACTAATTAATTGAGAATTAAATGGGATAATATACATGAGAGAATCCTTGTAAACTACCAGTGTAAAGTACTATCATTATACTGTTTAAATTTTTACTGACATTTAAAACTAGTGGCATCAGTAAGGATAGCCAGCAAAGCTGCCATTAAAAAAAAAAACCAAAAACCAAAAAAATTCTCCAAAATTCAAGACAAAAAGCTTCATTTTCTCCAAGTTATTTTTTTCCAATTATTTTAGAATTATTTTAGAAAAATGAAGAATCAATATAAACTATTCCTATAATGCTACCCACCTTTACATTCCCAGTTCGCAATTCAACAATTTTTTTATTGAGCCCGTCCCCTGTGTCAGACACTGTACTAGGTTCGGGGAATTCCTGCCCATGAGACGTTCTTACTAAGTCACTTTCTAAAAACTCTGGCATGTAGGTACACGTAGGTTTTTACGCAAAGCAGGACTCGCTGCCAGCATGTCATATCTGAGTGCTCCCATGTAAGGACATTCTCCTGTCAGCTCTAAAATGAGGGGAAAATGCTCCATCGACAAGGACACACTCGGGATTCCAGGGAAGGAGCACAGGGTCCCTGGAGCAAAGGGTCCCTGGAGCAAAGCTGCATCTCATTTGTGAAGCAAAGGAGAGGCAAGCTTCTGAGAATGGGCAGTCAGAGACCGAGCAGCTCTGGGTGTTTCTCGGTGTTTCGTGAAGCAAAGGACTGACTGCTTTCAGTGAGTGTGGGGGATGGCTGGTTTGCTTGCTTGCTTTTGCCTTTATTCTCCGTCCAAAGCTGAATGCTGTCAGTCTTGGCTTAACTGAGGCTAGTCACAGAAAACAGAAAACCAGCAATTTGCTTTAACTATGTAATGTTAATGGACTATAAACTGACAAAGGAGAAAGGACTCCTTAACATGCAAGAGATTAGAGCTCAATTTGAAACAAATAAAAAACATTTACATGTAAATTCCTGTAGTAGCAGACTTTTAATTATTATCTAAATAAATACACTTATTCCCTAATGAGCAGGCTACATTGTACATAAATTTCTAATCCTAAATCAATGGATCACTACCAAAATAAAGGTTACTGGGTCACTCACTTTTTGGGAGGACTTTTTCTAAGTGTTGTGTCATAATCACCGATGGGAGGGAAATTTAGCGATGCACTTCTTGAGCCTGGAAAACATTCAGAATATTTGGCCCCTACTAGGAATCTAATTTAAAGAAAGAATTAGATACAGAAAAGATAAATGGACAATATAGTCACATGAGTGCTATCACAGCAAAAACACTGGTTATAAAATTGTTTTGTCAATAGAATTGATTATTGAGAAACTATTAAACAGCATGTTTTCAAAACCTCACGTTTGGGGAATTTATAACGTTTATAAAAATAAATAGGATGTGAAACTGTTTATAATAAAAAATGCCATATGTAAGTTACACTGTATGATACATTTAGTATATATTTAATAATACCTATATACTGTATATATATGTACACATATCACATAGAAAACATCTGAAAGGAAATACACTAAAAATACTAACAGTAGTTTTCTCGAGGTGGTGGGATTTTGAGTAGCTTTTATTTTCTTAAACCTGATCTTCTTTTTACTAAGGTTCCCAAATAAGCCTGAAGATCTGCCAAGAAGAAAGACTATGCTGGCCAGGTTGACATGTAGTTCCTATGACAATTATGGGTACAAGTCTAAAATAATAAACTGACATTTTTAATATCTTAACATAACTATTTAGTGGCAAAAAAAAAAAAGGACCATGATGAAAAATTTGCCAAGTATGGAAAAGTAAAAATATTGGGAAAAGAATCATCCAGAATTCTACCAGTCAGAGGGAAATGAAATTCCTGTCCTGTGACTGACTCTGTGGCTTTGAGCTATGCCACAGAGCCCTGCTTTTGCCAAGGAAGTGCCCCGGGAGCTGTCGCAGTGGAGAGAGAGCAAAGACTGACCGAGTCCTCCCATCCAGGTGGGGGACCGGAAACAGAACCCCAATCCTCCACATCAATCCATTTTGCATTTTAGACTTTCATCTAATATTGCACTTAAAGAAAGACTTGGTGGCAAAACAAGTACGAATATAACAACTGAAGGCTGCCCTATTGAACCTCTTCTCTAAAGCTAAACTGTTTCGTTGTTTCTAGTTTTTTCTCTAACCTAATGGAGAGCTGAGGATAATGATCATTTTTTAAAGCTCTCAATGTTGCCAAATTGCACCAAATTGTTGACACAAAGGTCAACCTGTTCACATTCCCATCAGCTTGCTAATCTCACCAAAGCCTTGCCTGCAATGAGCAGAATTAAAAAAAAAAAAAAAAAAAAAAAAAACCACTCCTTTGATAGATTTAAACCACAGTCCCTCATTGTGCTTGCCCATTTTATTATTTTTTTAAGATTTTATTTATTTACTTGAGAGAGAGAGCAGGAGAGGGGGTAGGATCAGAGGGAGAAGTAGGCAGGGAGCCTGATATGGGACTTGATCCTGGTACTCCAGGATCATGACCTAAGCCCAAAGTTGCTTAACCAACTGAGCCACCCAGGTGCCCAGTGCTTGCCCATTTTAAAGGCTGCTTCCTCCCCTTTGAGTACTTCTTCCAAGACTCCCTCCATCAGCAAACTCCCCTGTGAGGAGGACGTGGACACCCCCTCACTAAAGTGACTGGAGCCCCCCCCCCCCCCGCAGCTGGTGCTTGCATTGTCTTCTCACGGGGCCCCAGGCCAGCCATCTGACTTGACTTCAGAGAGGGCCAAACCCCTGGAAGAAGGCCTCTACGAGAAATGGCAGATGCCAGGTCTACCATCCCTCTTCCTCCCGAAATACTGTCCTGAACCACAGAATCTCAGAACTGTCTGGGGCCCTGAAGAGTGGTCTTCCTCGGGCCTCTGGCTACACAGACGAAGGCTCGAAGCCTGCAGTGGGAAACCAGCGTACCAGTTAACGATACAGCCAAGACCAAGACCTCCGTCTGTCTCCTGGGGGCCTCAGCCCCGTGTTCTTCCCACTGCCAGCCTCCAGCTGTCTCCATAACCATCAAACGGCAGCCAAAGCCAGCTGTGACCCTTCAGCCTTCTATCTGATCGCACACTAGGAAAGGGTGTGTCACCATCATCCAGGTGTAAGAATGACTCACAAGGGCCCCTGACCCTGGGGGTGAGCAGAAGCTGAAATCTAGCTCAAGCAGAGGGGTAGAAAATAAATGCAGGAAGAAAACAAACTGGGAGATGCTCCCCTGAACCCGGCCAAGTTTTTAGAACTCAACTTTCAGAGTCAGCCTATGAGTGACCACTAGGAGGAGCTCTGTTTTCAAAATAAAGTCCTGATCCTTCAGTTACCAACTGGCTATCAGCTCAAATGACCTTACCTTGAAGATATCAAAGACTTAGTGCAAGGATTTGCTCACTAAATCCACTGGCTCTCATCCAAATTGTATGCCGATGTACAGTCTATACTCTGTAGTGCCCCATGAGTTAAACCTTTCCATTTTGGTCCTTAAATTATTGTCTTAAAAGTAAATATAATAGGGACACCTTGGTGGCTCAGTGGGTTAAGCCTCTGCCTTTGGCTCAGGTCATGATCCCAGGGTCCTGGGATGGAGCCCCACATCGGGGGTCTCTGCTCAGCAGGGAGCCTGCTTCCTCATCTCTCTCTCTGCCTGCCTCTCTGCCTACTTGTGATCTGTCAAATAAATAAATAAAATCTTTAAAAAAAAAAAGTAAATACAATATATATGTTTCTGCATATGTGTGTGCATATATAAAATAACACCAAACCAGAGAAGTTACAAAACATGCATTTACCCAGGAAACACAGAATTTTAAATATATATTTAAAATGTATTCTAACATATAAAGCATATATTTTATATTATGTAAATAAAATGTAAAATATACTTAATATATATTAGTGTAATTATATTCATTATATATTTAAATGTATTTTAATACATAAAATATGTACTTATCGCATTTATATATTATGTATTTAAAATTCCTTCTGCTGTTAAGTGACAAAAAAATGCTTTGTAACCCCAATTATATATAAAATATCTATTAAGTATATTCTATGTTTGTATGTAATATGCTAAATATAAATTTTATATAATAAAATATTTTAAAATATTTATTTAAATTTTTCCCTGTTGCTGGTGATAAATACATGCTTTGTAACTCCTCTGGCTCCGTTTTCCCCATAATAACCGCCAAAAACCCCCAAAAGACAAAATAGCTCTTTTATTGACCCATTCAAGGTATTTAATTCTATGTTTCTCTAGCCCACATCTGTTCACATATAGTTGAAAACAGGAAAGAAAGAGAGAGATTAAATTTAAAGAGAAATGTCATTCGCTGCTGTTCCTGGCTAAATTAGGACAGAAAGCACAAAGGAAAACAAGAGTCTATTGTAGCTAAGAGGAAGAGAGGCTTTAAATAGTCCTAACCAAATACGAAAATATAACAGTTCTCTTCTAGTTTCCTTTAGTGCTAGTTCTAACATACAGGTTGAGGGGTGGAAAAAGCACATTTTTAGTCGTTATTATTTATGTTGCTTTGAGGAAAATCACCTGTGTGGAACACGAAAAACAGTAATTGGGAGGTTTTAATGAGATCGATCAGCAACTTTTCTCAGCCTTCCAGGGAAAAACAAAAAGAAAAACTCCCACCGTCACCAAAAACCAGGCTTGCACAACCTCAGGGCAGATACAGACAGACCCATTAACTATACGGCAGAGGGAACTGGACGGAAAAAACACCTACCAACAGGCTTCTCATCAAGGCAAATATATATCCAAGGTTTCACTTCGGGAAACTGAGACCACTCAAAACGGTTGGAAGATACTTCATACATCCCTGCAGGACCCGGGATCCGAGCTCTGAAAATAACCAGAAAAGCACACACGTGGGACTCTTGGTGATACACAGCTCCTCTGGGTCATTCCAGTTCCCATCCATTCCTCTCTTAATCTAGATTCATTCGGACATAGGAAGTGAGAAAAGCCCATACTGTGCAGAAAGGAGAACGAACGGGGTTGGGGGGTGGCTCGTCATATTGGAGGGAAAACCGTCCCCACAAGTTCCGTAAGTAATAAAAGACTGGGAAAGAAACCTGTTGAGCAGGACGGAGAAACCTCAGGTCGTCAGGCACTCCTTGGACTCAGAATACAGTATCAGAGAATGAATCAGACAGGAGACTCTGGCAGGTTGGTAAAACAGAGCTTTTATAGGTGACCATCTGCCAGGAACTGGGAACAGGAACTTATTTGTCCTTGGGCCTCTGGGTAGTCCTCTGAGAACAAGACTGCACACAGCTAGGAGTGACCACAATCAGCTTGCCCTGTCTCTTAACAAATACTGCCTCTATACGACACCTATATCATTCAAGGATGAGTTAATGGGGGGGGGGGGAAGGGACCCTAAGAGGAAGAGCTAATTGTAAAAACCACAAAAAAACAGGAAAGGGAATGCATCTTGATGATCCAGTAGAAGAGTGTCTCTAAAAATAATAAATAACCTAGAGTAAAATCCAGAAAGTTCAACAAACTGGCATCCTCTGTAGGATATAAAAAGATACTGTCTCTATTTAGCAAAAGCAAAAACAAAACAAAACAAAAACATAAAGAAAGAATAAGTGGAGATGAAAATTGAGGGATATGGGGTAAATTAATGCTTTCCACAGATACTGAAGAACCCATCACAAGCCAAGCATGGTGTTAGAAGCGGAGAACACAGAGCTGGGTGAAACAGACATGAGGCCACTTTTGAGGCAGCTCAGACTTTGGTGAAATTCACAGGCAAAAAAGTAATACATGGTTTAAAATGCGGTAACTGCTATCAAGAAGACGCACAGGGTGCTGATTTAGGGAATTATGGGGTGGGGACACCTACTTAGATAAAGGCATCACAGGGAAGGTTTCTGTAATGGGGTAGGATTTACTCTGAGCTAGTTTTGAAAAGAGCAAGGAGAGAGCATTACTGGCAGAGAAAGCAGCTTGCCTTAAGGCAAAAAAAAAGAGTTCTGTGTGCTTGAGGAACGGAAAAAAGAGCAGTGTGCCTGGTGAACGGTAGAAGATGAATTAGGAAACATAAGCAGTGGTCAGCCACATAGGACCTTTATGGCCAGGAAGAGCACTTTGGATTTTAAGTACGAAAGACAGTTACTGATTGTGAATATTTGTGTGTGTGTGTGTGTGTGTTTATATATATTTATATGTGTTTATTTGCATATATACATACACACACATACATAAATATACTTAAAATATATATATTAATTACTACCACATAGAGAATGGACTAGAAGAAACCATAGAGGAAACAAAAAGGTAGAGGGTCTTAATTCCGGAGTATAATGGAGACAAACTGGCTGTTTAAAGAGGCAGAGGGCAAGCTCCCAGGATGCAGAGGAAAAGGGAGCAGAGATCAAAAACACAGGAAAGATAATTGAGAATACAGAGCTATTTTCTGGATAGCTGGCATTTCTGATGGAGAACTCACAGCCATTGGATGAAAACAATGGAGATAAAAGGACAACTTCCCGAAACAAACAATACCTAGTCTAAAAAAGTAAAAATACATCCTTTGCCAAGAAAAATTAGAGTCCAGCCCCTGGATATTTCCTTAAGAAATGCCTGAATTTACAAAATAAATAATCAGACTTGTTCAAAGTTATCTGTAGAGAAAAATGTACAATCAGCGTGGCTTTGGATTTTGGCTCCATAACAGGAATTCCCAGAAGGCGCCACAGAACGACATCTAGGGGTCTGAAACGTAACAAGTATGACTCAAGAATCCTATCGCAAGCCAATAGTGTTACTCATGTGAGAAAACAACAAAAAGGTATTATCACATCTGCAAGGACTAACAAATACAGGACCCACAGAAAAATTACTCAGGTCCTTTCTTAAAAGGGGTGACTCAAGAATGGAGAAGTTATGATACAAATGAAATGAGTAGGAATGTTATTACTTCACTCATAGAAATAAGTCTTATGGGGCACCTGGGTGGCTCAGTGGGTTAAAGCCTCTGTCTTCAGCTCAGGTCATGACCCCAGGGTCCTGGGATCGAGCCCAACATCGGGCTCTCTGCTAAGCAGGGAGTCTGCTTCCCCTTCTCTCTCTCTGCCTGCCTCTATGCCTACTTGTGATCTGTCTGTCAAATAAATAAATAAAATCTTTTCTAAAAATTAAAAAAAAAGAAGTAAGTCTAAAAGGATGTGTTGAATATACTTTCAAAATAGAGAGCAAATGATTATGTACATTGTACTTGAAAGAAAAGTTACACAACGAAAAAATATACTACTAATAAAAATTGTATCTAAAATCTCACATACCAATAAGAATCAGGAAATGTGAGTGAAAATTCTCACAGTAAGTAAAAATATTCTACCTGGCTTGTTTTGGCACATAATTGCATAATTGCTACGAAGAAAATGAATGATAGGGTCACAGTTTTGACAATAGCAGGGGGGGCCTACTCAGAAGAAATTACCAGGTAAGATCTGTTTAAAGAACCACCATTGCTTTCCTCTTTCAGAGATGGAGCAAAGGTGCTCTGAAAGGACAGAACATTTCTATGTTGGCCCCACAGTATTTAATTAGGTCCAGAATTGACCCAGTTGGAAGATAGAACACAACCAGTACTCGTAACCAATACAGAAACGGACACTAAAAGCACTTTATTCCTGAATCAGCTAAATAGAGCAGACAGTTTATCCATCTTATAATTAAAATAAGGTAATGTTTAGTGAATATGTACAATTCTATAAGCATATCATTCGAGTTAAATGGATATTTATTCTGCATCTTGTCATCGTAAAGCTGAACTGAGTATTTGTTTATAAAGAAGGGCAAAGAGCTTTTCTGTAATATTGAAAAGCTTGTTTTCATACTTTCAAGGGCAACTGGCTTATAACCATTACACCATGAATATTTATTAGAGGAAACTACATTGATTTAAATTATTTGATTCTAGGACATTGCTTGTTCTCCTAAAATGATAAACAATGGCGATTCAAGATCCACTTAGACCAGAGATGGGCAAACTTTTCCTGCAAAGGGCTGGATAGTAAATATTTTTGTCCAGGCAGTCATATAAAATACATAAATGAATGGGCATGTTCGTGGTCCCAAAAAACTTTATTTTAAAAATGGGTAGCAGAGTGGATTTGGTCAGGGGCCATACTTTGCCAACCAATGATTTAGATGATTCTTCCAAACGGAGTCCCCTCAGTTCGTGGAACTTACTTCTCTAATGATCATCCTCCTGGCCCTGCCTCAGCCACTTTCATGACCAGACCCTGAGCCACAAGCATGCCATTACTAATAACTGACACCTTTCCATCACCTCGATCCGTCTGCTCTGCTCAAGGACCTCCACTCTTACCTTTCCTACTTAGAAAAGAACTGTGACTCATATAACCCTTGGCCCCGTCAGGTCCTTCAACCCACTGGTCCTTTCTACACTATCCATCAGCCCCTGCTGTCCTTCTGCCCTCCCTCCACAGACTTTAATCCCATGGGAAATTATGACAATCCCTCCTTTGCATAAATTTCCAGCTCTCTCAACCCTCCTTTGCTTTGTCATTCACTTGGCAAAACTACACCCCTATTTAAACCCAAATCTCCACACACTGTGCAGCTGAATGGGCCTAGAAGAAATCCCAAAGCCACACTGACTGGTCCTTTTCATTCCTGACCATAAATCTCCAGTGAGCACTTTCTGTGCCCTTTCCCTAATCTGATCAGTCTCCCACTCTTGACTTTATACCTTCTCTCTCCATGGGCCCCCAGCACCTCCTCTACAACCATTGCCAGTCCCTGACAAGGCTTATCATTTCATCGTAAAATTAGAAGCTATCAGAATTAAAGTTCCACAACATGCCAGCCAGCTCGGCCTTCTCTCTTCCCTATACACATTCCTACCCACTTCACTTGTGAGCTACTGCCTCACTTGGTTCTGGACCCCATGACCTCTTATCTACTTAAGGACACCACTCCCAACAATTCTCTCTTCTCTCTCCAAGGTCTCTACTGAATCACTGCTATGAGTATTCAAACAGCTGCCACGTCTTCCAACATCTATCAGTCACTTTGGGTGGCATTGGGGGTAAGGGTGGGTGGCATGGCAGAAGACCCTGCTCTGAGTAGGAAAAGTAGGGCAGGTAGAAGGAGGTTGTCTTTAGCCAATAGGCAAAACCAGGGCAAAGGGAGATAGAAACCACAGTGTACCCCTAAGAGTGCCCCACTTCCATTTCTCTAACTTTCCGGGCAGGTTTTGAAAGAAAAAGAAGTCCAATTGGTGCCAGCTAAATGTACTTGAAAAGTCTAAGAACTTAGTGTAGTTTCCAACAGACTAGAGCCAGTGACCTGAGCCCAACTCAGCCTGTGGAGAATATAGATGCATGTCAGAGAGGTTTATGCTCCCTCAATTTCTAAGCCCTTGGATTTTATTGCCATTTTCCTTCTTGTTCTATTGAACAATCTTTACAAAAAATTCTTGATTATCTTGGTTGGAATCAGAGGAAATGGACACTTTTCTTTTCCAACATTTGCACCAGGACAGGTCAGAGGATACCTGAGAGGACAGGTATGACAGGTGCAGGATTTGGGAGAATATGGGGTACACCCAGGTGAGACAGGCAAGGGGGCAGGGAAGGCCAGCAGCTTGGGTTGAGCTCCTTCCCACTGGCTTGGCTCTCCTATGCTGGACGGGGGATGTCCTTTCCATCCTCCAGCAGAATTCTAGAAGACGATTTACATGTTGGTAGAGATAAGATGGGAAAAATCCTCTGGGAAGTCAGGTGGATGGAGTCAGGTGCCTTGAGAAAATGGCAGAGTGGGCAAATTAACCATTGTCACATGCAGCCATCCCTGCTCAGAAACTTCGGTCATCCAATTTCCACTGATTCAAGGCTTCAAGCCAACTTGGGCATTTATCTTATCGTGGTATCTCACCTACACCTGTCCTAGCAATGTCCATGTTTCAGATTTTCCTAGAAATCACCCTCTCTCCACCCTATTTTCCATGTATATAGGCCCTACTTTCTGGATTTTCGACCATATTCTGCTTTATTCACCACAGAGTCAAATGAAGTCCTTACTACATTTTTCATGTAAGAGATTTAAATTTTTTTGTAGATCTACCCAAGAGAAAATTGAATACTGAGCACTTCTGAGTCATTTCTTCAGTATTGGATGTTCACTAGTGCATTTTAGTCAACCCACGCAGAGGCTCTGTCACTGTCACATATAAATGTCACAAAAATATCAAATGCACTTTGAACTGCAAAAACGGCCCTTCCAGACCAGTAGCCATGGCGACACCGGCGGCACCCCGAATTCGTGTGGTGGATTTCTCCAGGTCCTACCATGGGCTTCTTCATCTCTTTCCCCCTTCTGCTTTTCTACTCATTTTTATTTTCCTTTCCACCCACCTTTTCTTGATTCTTTCCTGACCCTCATATTCTGGAATTCTTTTCGCAAAACAGGTGTATGCCAGAATGCCAACTGTGCCCGCTGTACCTAGAACTATGCCAGGCACACAGTGGGTGTCCTGTTCGGTGAACGAATGAACGAAGGAGCTAACGATCCTGAGAACACTGTCGCCGTCATCTCATTTTTCGAAGCCCACCAGGCTTACCTAATGCCTGTCGCTTTCTTACTCTCCTCGCAGGAGTATCGATAACGGGTAATTATTTTTCTAGGATCTCACTCTTCCTCCAACAACACGTCTTCCTGGAGATGAAATACACATTTCCTTCGCGAATCTAAGCTTTCGAGTACCATCCACTGCTCAGTCCCTGTTTTGCCAAGACCAGAGCTGGGACTCGGGGATGCTTCAGAGCTCGGAGACCTGAGAGCCCATGCGGCTTCCTGCGTAGGTTTCCATTAGAGAATCTGCACCTATGCCTGCACCTATGCCTGTTTTTGAAGGGCGCTTCGTCTAGCTCCACCACTACTCAACATGGAGAAATCTTTCAGCCGGAACACCTGCTCTGCCCTCTTCGGTGGGTATCGTCTGGCGTGACTGTCGTAAAATACGGCGCTTGAAGAGGGCGGCTGCCGTAAAGCAAGGCTGTCGTAATGGCGGGATGAGGCCCTTTCCTCCCTCCGCAAGGGCGATCCAGTCTACAAACGTTAATGGAGTGGCTGTCGTGCGGCAGTTCCCGTAGGCCCTAGATGAGCTTGCTAAAAGGGGCGCTTGCTCTAGGGACAGTACTCAGCACACACTCCAGCAAACACTTGCCATGAGTTTACTCAGTTGATCTTCTGAAGAACCTTCGGAGGCACATCCTGGGGTTCACCCCTTTCGCCGATGAGGGGACAGAGGCTTAGATCAATGGAACGACTTGTCCACGGCAGAAGGACGGCACTGAAATGTGTTCTTTCCCACGGGCAAGCCTAGGTGAGGGTGACAAGAGTTCAGGACAGGCGCTTGGGGTTTGAGCCCCACCAGGTCTTCACCATGGGCGCCCTAGGGGGAACAGATGTCTCCCTTGTGAACACCTTGCACATTGAAACTGCTGGTTAAAAAAAGGGGAAAAAATGTTTTTTGCTGCTGCGCATAGGGAACCATCTATATTTAGCATAAATGAATATTTGTGAGAAGTCTTGGTAATGTAAATATAATAATGCATTTTGTTTCAGAGTTAAAACCGACTTGCAAGGGGAATTTTGGTCTTTAGCCCGTTTATTAAATCTGGCACTTTCTGAACTTTGTTTTCAAAAGAGAAGGAAAGGAATGAGCATTATTGAATGCTCACCAGAAGCTACCCACTATGATTCTGTCTAATCCTGCAGCCCAAAGTGGGGAGGGGGGCCTCCCTGGTTTTACGGGTGAGCAAATGGAAGCTTAACCACAGCAAATGGCAGAATCCGAATCCTGACCAAGTTCTGATGACAAAGCTAGACTTGTTTCCATGGCCCCTGTGAGTTGGCTGGTGTCCTCCCGGGGCAGAGCGCTCCCAGGTGGGCTGAAACTGGGCCATCGCTGCCCCATACTCTTCCCCAGTGAGGAGATACCACGGGGCCCGAGTGCCCCGCACAGCACAGCCCTAAATATCAGCTGTATGTTTTTAGGGAGGTTATCCCCAGAATCGAAAGGAATGCTGCTTTAAAAGCCACTGACGGAGAGGGAGTCTGGGTGGCTCAGTCAGTTAAGTGTCTGACTCTTGATTTCAGCTCAGGTCATGATCTCAGGCTTATGCGATCGAACCCTGCCTTGGGCTCTGTGAGGAGTGTGGAGCCTACTTAGGATTCTCTCTCTCTTTCTCTGCTCCTGCCTCCTGCTCATTTTTTATCTCTCTCTCTCTATCTCAAACAGACAAACAAATCCCCCACTGAAGATACTCAACATGAAAGGGACCACCTCAGGTCAGTGACAAGGACTCTCTCCTGGACAAAAACGTCAAGTCTTCCCCCACCCTCCTGTCAGGCTCCTCTGAGCCTTCTTCTCAACTAGTCCTCAACCTTGGCCTATGAATACTTGAACAAAACACTAACATGGTTTCTGACAGTTCAAGGCTACATCCCTAGGGTGACCCTAAGTCCTCCTCAAAATGCTTGTCTGAGAAAGCTCAGGGCTGCCAGAAGAATATACTGTTTGCTCTAGCCAGCCCTTGAAGATGGGGCTCTCGTTTCCCCTTCTCTCTGTGTGTGGGGGGGTAGGAGCCTAACTTTGATAAGTGCCAGCTAGCAAACCCAGATGGGTTTCACATGGACCAACCCCCACTTCTCACTTCTTGTGATTTTTCACTTCCCTGACTCTACTGGGCTGTGCTCACCCCCCTCTCTGTTGCCCCATTCTCCCTTTAAAATGCTCGGCTACTTCTGTACAAATGGAAGTTGAGTTCAGTTCACACTGGCCTTCTCCCTATTACAGTGGCGTACCACTGATTAAAATCTGTCCATACCACTGATAAAAATCGGCCCTTATCCCTGTAACTAGTGTCCAGCATTGTTTATCTTTACACCACTCAATTGGGGCAGACAGGGCTGCTGCCCAGTGACGGTCACTGTCAGTATCTACTGCCCCTCAACCTAGCTGCTGCCTTCACTGTCCCATCCCCAACCCTAGTCTCAGCAATCATTCTCCCTTGCCACCACTTCCCCCACCGTCCTGCCTCCTGCCCCGTGCCTCCTCCATCCCTCCTTCTGGGTTCACACTTCTCGTTTCCAGGACAAAAAATAAGAATTACCTGAGTTGGGCTGTGGCATGAAATCAAATAGTGTTTGGGCCAGATAGGTTTTCAGTATACTGAAATAGTGCACCCAAGCCCTCTTCTTTCAGATCTCACAGAGCAGTTTATTAAGGAGATTGGGAGAAAGCACGCATCTTAGAGCCCAAGCAGGGCCACCATGCCTTGGGCTGTTAGGGGTCAGCGCCCACCCCTGGGGAAGCAGAGGACTCCGGTAGGGAAGGAAGCCACACTCCTGGGCTCTTGGCCGCCTTGCAGGGGAGGAATTCTTCGGGCTGGCTTCTTCACTCAGTCTTCACTACCTGCTCTGCAGAACCACCTCCTGCGTCTACAAATGGGGTGTCAACTGGGAGTTTCCATGGTAGTTGGGTAATTGCCAGATAGCCCAGGGTTTCCTCTTGAGCTGTGCCCAAGACCCAGTATGTCTAATGCTTTCAAGTTTTCAGAAGAAGAGTCAGGTATCTTAGGTTCTAGTAAGTCACCAAACAACAGGTTGTGGCTGAGTGATGAGACCATCGTCCGGCACGTGAGCCAGGCTCTTTATGAATTTGGGCTAGTACTGTGAGTCGCTAAACTAAAGAAGGATGTTCATCTGTCCTGTGACTTTTTTGGAGTTAGGACATCTAAATATCTTTAAACTTTAATATTCAAACACTTTATATATATTTTCCTGGCACTATGCTGGCCAAACAGTAGGGGTATAAGAAGTAGAATTATGGAAGGATTACAGATGAGTCCTGGAGTATTCCAAAAGAAATAAAAATTTGACTCCAGAAGGAGGGCAAAGTCATCGCCCATCTCAGCAAAATTTTATTACATTCCAGTAATCCCAGAAGCTGCTCTCAAATTTGTTCATCTGTTCCTCTCCCTTCCCACTTCCCAAACCTGTGAGCTATTCTTTTCCACCCAAGGGAATCTCTCTTTCCCGGCATTAAGCTTTTCCATTTCTGCAACCCTATACATTACCACTGAAAGGGAGGAGGAAGAGGAGAAGGCCTTGCTGTTCTTGTCTCTGTCATGTATGAATCTAAATGCATGTGTAATGACATCTTCCCAGAAGATGCTGTATTACTTGAAGAGCAGCATAAAGCCTTGATCTTTCAACACAGTGTCTTTAATTTCCCCAGGTCTTTTAGATCAGTGCTTTTCAAACTATTGTGCATTGGAAATCTTCTGTAGATCTTGTTGAAATGCAGACTCTATAATTCAGTAGTTCTGGGGTGGAGCCCAGGATTCTGCGTTTCTGATTAGCTCCCAGATAATGGCCAAGGCTGCTGATCCTTATACCTCACTTTGAGGAGCAGGGTTTAGATAACCTCATTTTCTCCTGTAATGCCCCTAGAAATGCTGCAGTGGGTTTATTAACTTTATTTTCATTGTTGCATCTCTTATTTACAATCTGGCAACCTCAGGAATCCTGGTTGCCCTATGAATTCACCATCTCATAGATTTGAAGCCAGAGCTGGAGTTCTTTGGCCAATGCGTAGTCTGTTAGAAATGGTGCCTTGAAGGGCTCTGCCTAAGACAGATTGTTGACTGGGAGACACTAGTTAGGACATTTCTCGTGGGTCTGTAATGAATCAGGATTCAAAGACTATTTAAAAGAATGTTCTGAATAGATTCATCAGAAAATCCAAGGAGCCTCTGTTTAGAATACTTCTCAAACATCGCTGGGGCAAGAGGCTGGAGCAGTGTGAATGATGCTTTTCAGCAGGAGAGATAAGGCCAGAGTCTCAAAGTAATGGGGAGCCACTGGGCTAAGCCTCCAGCTGAATCTGCCCTACTCTCATTAGCATATCCTTTTCTAGGTGTATGAACTAAAAAGGGAAGTGTGAGGATGCATCTTATGGAAGGGACCATGGGACTTAGGGTCTGAGGGCTAGGGACTAGGAGTCTGATGTCAGTAAAGACCAAGACCCAAGAGTCTGTGATCACACTGCTGGCCAGAACACACAGAAGGGGGGTAAGCATCAGCCAGCTGCATTCTTAAACATTAGAAATCAAAACAAGTTATAGCGGAAGGACCTCAGAGACCACCTGGTCCAAAGCCTCCATTTGCAGATAAAGAAACTAACATCCAGGAAGTAGGGTGACTTGCTCAAGGTCATAATAGCCAGCTAAAATCTAGCTTTTGAACGCATGGTCCTGAGCTCTTTGCAGTTAAACCTGTTGTTTCTCACGTCCATTAACTCTTATATGTGAAATTACACATTTAAATCCCCCCACCCCCAGGAATTAATTTAAACTCTGTTTCTGAAACTATACAGGCAGTGGCCAGGAAAAAAAAACAAACCATCAAAAAAAGCCATCACCATGTCCCCCAGAGACCTAGCTGTGGCTCCTGGGGACAGCTGTACAGTTTGAGACATGCTTAGACTGTTTATACAACATGTCTCTCCAACAGAGAACTGATTACATACCCATGAGAAGATTTAATTCCCACAGCAGCCCACTACGTTGATAATAGCATTCCCATTTTACAGACAGGGAAACTGAGATTCAGATTAGGTAAACTGTAGCAAGTCACACACCGGATTCAGACCTTGACCGGCCTATCCCAAATCCTAGCTTCTTCCACCCTCTGTCTAGTTCCTCACCCTGCTGTTTTCTCCTTGAATGTGCCAGAAGCACTGCACAGAAGCTCTGGGAATAGGACTTGGTTCTCTTATACCCTGGGAGAAAGAGAAGAATCCAAGGACAATGGGACCTAAAGCTTGGCTAGGAAGCTGCGAGGTCCAGGGAGGACAAAGGAAGAAAACTGATGAGAGAATTCTCGCTTGGTGCCCAGCATTCACTGTACAGACTTTCCTCTGCTGTTGTTTCGATGAAGGGATCACTCAAGGTACTTTCCAGCAACTGTTTAAGACTTTTGTTTTGATGAGCTGGAATGATAGTGGTTATGTGGGTGGTGGGAGCCCCCTTTCTCACTTTTCTTTCCTTCTCTCTCTGTCCTGAGGCCAGGGGCAATAAATCACCCATAAAACAGCCAAAGAGCATGGCAGGCTTGAACAAGACCCAGCTTGTACTACCATTTCTGTCTAGTTACTCTTGTCTTCTGCCCTTTAACACCATGGGTTGAGAGCTTTGGGGGAAAGGCAGGTATCTACCGTACCATGACCACTTTGCTTAACACTGACCATCAGATTAAGGGTTTATTTATGTCTGCAGTAAGGTAGTGCATTTGAAAGCAGATTTCTACTAGGGGAGATACTTTTTTTCAATTTTTTTGTAGTCAAAAACCAAATCAGATGACCCAGATCATTGTTCCACACAGGTAGACAAAATCCCCCTGTCCTCCAGTGACAGCTAAAGCAGTCAGGCTGTAATTCTTAGAGAGAAGGATGTTGTGGCATGGAAGAAATAGAAAGCCCAGAGCCTACCTCCTGGAACTGAGGGGTTGACTGCTGGAGGAAGGGAAAGCTAGATTGAGGCAGACAAACTCTGGGGTTTTGGTTTACCTCCTCTCTCAGGACCTGCTTGAACAGGAAGAGAGGAGCTTTGGAAACACCCAGATCACTGAAGAAAGCCTGGAACCCCCAGATCGGTAGTCCACTTCTCTGGGCAGAGAACAGGAGTTTCAGGTCCTCAGAGGACACTAGCCTTCAGCTCCACACCACATCCAAAATGCATAGGGTAATGGCAAGTGGGTGACAGATAAACCTAAGGAGGAGCCTCTGGGTGTCCTGGGCCTGAATGTGGTATATTAGAGTCCCAAGGGTCCCAGGCACTGTAGGAAGGGAACACAGCCATGCTGAGACTGCCATCAGCCACCAGGCTGATTACTTCAGCAAAGCCTTGGTGACTGCAGACATCAAGATCAGAAAACATGGCCAGATTCCCAGATGCCTGTGGGGGCTGGAGCGCATTGTCCCAACAGGCTAGATGAGACTGGCAGCCCCTCAGAGGGACCAGTGCAGAAAGTAATCCAGCCCAGTCCCAAGTTGCAATAGACTGGAGTGTAAACAGTAGACATAGAAAGAACCCAGGGGTCTCTTCCACTGTGCGACGTAGGAACCCAACCCCTCCTCCATAACCAGGTGAACAAGCTTCCCTGGTTCATGCCTATTGTCCTGGCATGGTTTTTAACAGTGCTCTCTTTCACTCAAGTGTCCTGAATGGGTGTGACGTGAATGGTGTGATAAATACAGAATAAGGTACATATTGTGATTCCTATTTATTGATGAGGGGAAAAAGTCACCTATACATATAAGGTTTCCTTTGGGTCTATGTATCTACAGAGAACTTGTCTAGGATAGTGCTCACGGTGTTACCTGGGGATTCGGAGGAGACAAGGAAACGTCTTCATACGCATGCCTGCTTGTACCAGGCATGTACTTTTACAAATGAAAAAAAAAAAGTGTCCCATTTGGGAGATAAATGACAATGATGTGTCTGTTCAGAATATAGGTATCATCTTGAAGAGGAACCAGGGAGAACAGTGGAAACTGAAAGCCTGAGCATTTTCTGCTAAAGGAATTGACCTTTTTTTTTTTTTGAAGATTTTATTTATTTATTTGACAGAGAGAGAGAGATCACAAGTAGGCAGAGAGGCAGGCAGAGAGAGAGAGGGAAGCAGGCTCCCCACTGAGCAGAGAGGCTGATGCGAGGCTCGATCCCAGGACCCTGGGATCACAACATGAGCTGAAGGCATGACCTTTTTTTTTTTTCTGGGACAGTTTATATTATTGCAATCAGACCTAAGTTCACTAAACATAGTTTAGTTTGTTTTTCTTTTTACTCAGTGGATGTGGGCTCGGAAGGAAAATCATATCCACCGGAGATACAGAACATTTGCCCATCTGCGTAAAGGGTAAGTAGTTTTATGACCATGCTGCAGTTGAATCCTGACTACTCATCTTGAAAGACTGCTTACTCATTTTTTGTAATAGACAGAAACTATACTCTTCTTCTGCGAGAGCATGACCTACTGCTTTATTTCTCATTTTAAAGGTTTCGCTCTTGGTCCACACTGAGGCCTGTCACCGGTGGCCGATCTCCAGGGATGAGAGAGCGGCACGTCACGGTGATAGAAATGAATTATGGGTACAGTCATGGCGTCCCCGCCTTCAGGAGCACAGGTAGGCCTGGGCAGCTGCCCCGCCCCCACCTAGTCACTTCTGGTCTGGAGAAGCCTCTCCATTAATCCCAGTAGCTGCACACATGCCAGCATGTTTGCTATGCGTGCCTTGACATGAAGGACTGAGAAGTACTTCTGAGCCCTCTTTCACAGCCGATGAGATCTTGGGAAATGTGATGATGTCAATAGAAGCATATGGCCCCCCAAATCTAAGAGCATTGTGATAAAAGTTGTCCTACGTACTGGCTCTCAAGGACATTTTCTGGACTTCATGGCAGCAGGTAGATCTCAGAACCTTCCTCCTGCCCTCTCACCTGGAGGCCACAAAGCTATAGACCAAGGGAAAGCCAAGATCTACAGAAGTTGGCCATGGGGGAATCCCTCCAAGAACAAACTCTTCTCTGGTGCCCTGTATTGCTCATTGCAGGAAGACGATGAACCTGTGATAATAAACTTGAGACTGTGGAGGGAGGAAGAGAAACTGACATTTACAGAGTTACGGAAAACCAAGTTACTGTTCATAGGGGTGTGTGTGTGTGTGTGTGTGTATACGTATACACACACACACACACCCCATATATGCTCACACTAGTCTCAGTTTACTCTTCCAACTTCTCTTGATATGCCACACTTCACCACATTTCATTGATTCTAAGACACATGTTTCTCCCCCACCATCTGACGTCTCTGAAACTGAGAACACCTTCAAATCAACAGCCTCGTACAATCATTATTTGCCATGTAGCAGTCATGAGACAGTCACCATTGCCTAAAAGTGGTAGAACGTAAAAGAGTCGGCAGCAAAATTTAGGGTGACTTGGAGGGAAGCCCTAGGAATTATAATATAAGACACTTCCAACTGTAGGAATCTAATTACTGGGAACAGGGGGTGAGGGAAATGATGAATCAGACAGTTGTGTTCAGCAACATTTCTGAAGCAGGGCACAAAAACTAGCCAAGACTGCATAGCCAACCGTAAACCCAGCTTTTGTGTCAGACCAATGGTATTGCTTCTTCGATGGATTATTTTAAGAAATTGCTGCATCACAGATGTTTAATGTCATCTAGGTCACTTAATTTTCTAATGAGATGCACTTTTGTTCGATTTGCTATGTACTACTGGGAAAAAGTTCATGGTTTATGGAACTAAATGTTAACTTCTAAGTTTTGTCTGGAAGAGATCCAGATGATCTTTGTCCAATACAAAAGACACATGTTTTATTGGCCTGTAGGACATTAGACAGTTTTGTTTCTAACCTCGCCATCTTTTTCCAACATATTTTTTCTTTTTTCCCCAGTTTCATTATTTTTAAAAATCTTAGTATGGTTGACACACTCCAGCATATTTTTTCAATTCTCATAAACCCCTTGTTCCTCTAACTCTCCTCCAAATCAGTTATTGTTTGAAAGCTGTTTATCCTATATTTGCATAAGAATCTTGTTTTTTGACTTTTTGAAAACTGTACATATTAACGGATAAATGGAAGCATGATTGAAAAGAGTTAGGCTCTGAATGTGAAGAAATTTTTGGAATGCCTTCACCAATTTATTTTACCTTTACCTTCTCTTTTAGGCTCTATAAAAGGTGATTAATATGGAAAATATAAATAAGTCCAAAAGAGGATTTTCAGCAAATTTAAGATAAAAATTCAAAGTAATAAGAAACGGCTCATAATTTAGTTGTTGGTGGTATGCAAGAGAGTCAAAGAAATTAAATCCAACTCCAGAAAAGGAACCTATTTACAGTGTCAGTGGGGATTGAGAAGGAAAAATAATGTCTCAAACTCAGAGGTGTGTATTACTAGACCAGACAAATAGGAGGGCATGGACTTACTGGAATCGTGGCCATAAATTAGTATCCTGTGTGCCATCAATGCCATAGGCAA
Organism: Neogale vison; assembly: GCF_020171115.1. NCBI lineage: Eukaryota > Metazoa > Chordata > Mammalia > Carnivora > Mustelidae > Neogale > Neogale vison. The sequence continues at coordinate 197,637,821 of NC_058101.1, read as the reverse complement.
GAATCAGTGTGGTGGCCCCAATGGGCTGGCCTATAACCTTGGAGCATCAATATAGGAAGCAGAATGGATTTGGTTTGGGTTGACACAATGGTTTCTTTACTGGATAAGTGTTTTTTAACACCAAGAAAATTTGGATTAACACTTAAATCAAACTCCTTATTAACACTATTGTATTGTATTTGAAGATAAACTCTTTACTTGGAATTTAACTTACTGTATGAAAGATAATTTGCCCTATTGAAGGATCTAGCTAATGGGCCTTGCAATTCCAATTTAAAATGTGTTTTTGAAGCCAAATCAGACCTATAAATACAGAGAATAAATTGATGGTGTTGGCCTGAGGGAAGGGGGGTCGGAGATGGGCAGAATGGATGAAGGGGAGTGGGAGATACCGGCTGCAGGTGTGGAAGACTAAGTGTCCCGGAGAAAAGCCACAGCATGGAGAATACAGTTGATGGTCTGTAATAGTGTAGTATGTGACAGAGGCTAGCTCGCTGCTCTTACGGTGAGCATGTAGCATAACATACAATGTTGTCGAGGCACTATGTTGTCCCCTTGAAACTACCAACATTGTGTGTCCACTTTACTCAAAAAAGTTTTTAAAAACACATGTTTTGGGGTGCCTGGGTGGCTCAGTGGGTTAAAGCCTCTGCCTTCAGCTCAGGTCCTGATCCCAGGGTCCTGGGATCGAGCCCCGCATCGGGCTCTCTGCTCAGCATGGAGCCTGCTTCCTCCTCTCTCTCTCTCTGCCTGCCTCTCTGCCTACTTGTGATCTCTGTCTGTCAGATAAATAAATAAAATCTTAAAAAAAAAAATGTTTTTCAGTTGTTTACACTTACGATTTTAAAAATAATGGGATAACTTTTTTAGTTTGAAAAAATACTCATTTCAGCAACTTAACAAACTGCCTTATTTATATGTTTATTTTATCTGATTTTAAAAACGTTATCTAAAGTATTTGGCAAAGTTTTTCAGTCAGATATGCTCAAAAGATACCTGAATATAATACCTTTATAAAGGGGGGGGCGGTGTCTGGGTGGTTCAGTTAGTTAAGCATCCGCCTTTGGCTCAGGTCATGATCCCAGAGTCCTGGGATCCAGCCCTGGGTCCTGCTCAGCCGGAAGTCTGCTTCTCCCTCCCAATCTGTTGCTCCCCCTGCTTGTGTTCTCTCTGGCAATCCTTTCTCTCTCTCTCAAATAATTAAATAAAATCTTAAAAATAAATAAATAGATAAATTTATAAAGAAAGTTAAACTGTTTGTGGAGATCCTATGACAAATTCAATTAGATCCATTATTTTAAATGCAGTTTCTCTTTTTTTTTTTTAATGTTCAGGTTTCCTTTTAAGTTTTTCAATTGCTGATTGACAGACGTTCCCAAATAGTAAATACTATTGAGAACGTGTGTGGATTATAAATAAAAGAACAGGTTTGAAAGTTGAACTTAAAATTTAAGGAAGAACCAGCTTAGCTCCTAAATTTTGGAAGTTTTATAAGTTGCATATTATTTTTTAAAACCAAATAGCCTCTGAAAAATCTTTTCTATAAAAAAAGGATCCCCTCCAAAAACTCACAGTGCTGCCCATGTTCACTGTTGAGTAGGACAAGCCTGCTGTGGGGCAAGAAGTACGGGCTAGCTCTGAACTTCGCTGGTGCAGTGAGTGGGTCCTGGACAGGACCGTAGTTCTATTTAGGATCTGTTCTTCCTCCTCCCTTCCCATTATTATTTTACTTTCAGTCCTAGAATTTCAAACACTGGGTGTCAGTATTGCTCAAAAGCACAGACCTGTTCTCAGAGAAAGGATGTCAATAGTTTAAGTCAATCCACTGACCTATCACCCAAGAAAGCTTTTAAATATGTTTACGAGCTTAACCGCAGAAGCCAAGCGAATTGTTGTTCCCATCTCGAAAGCTGGCATGCGGGTTTCACCAGTTTTTCCACCTGACCCTGCACGTCTGCAGTTGTGTTAGAAACAGGGGGCAGCAGCTACTTTGAACCCCATCTGCCCCTTGTGGAAGCCTCCCTCCCATGCCAGGGACCCCTTGTTGTTAAACGAATGAGGGATTTGGGATTGTGCGTCTCCTTCCCTAAGAGCGGTGACTTCATGCAGGTGTACAGGCAGGAGGAGCGAAGGGATTTAAACACCGCAGAGGAAAAATGAACAATGAAAAGAAACGATTTGACCTCAGGCTCACAGTTGCTGGAATCATTCCCAGGCACCTGACATTCACCTCCAGGATCAGAAACGCTTCTGCCTCGTTTCCACCCACCGTATTCTTCCACCGCTTCTCTATCCCCAAACCCAGGCAGAGGTTTCCATCTGTTTAGGTGGTTGCTTGTTTTAGTGACAACGGACGGCCTCCTGCTTAGGACCCAGATTATTTTTCTACCTGGGTTTTCAAATTGAACTCTATCCTGCCCCCTTCTCCTATCTTACTGTTCTTCCCACCCTGCACCCCGTGGAAGGGCAGGAATTCACTCAGGTTCCAGTGCTTGGGGGTGGGGGCCAGCTAGAAATGACAGCATTGTCACTTGTGAATGTAGAAACCTCTCTCTCTGCCCCTCCCGCCCTTCCTTCCTCTCTCCTTAGCCCCGTTTTTTTCCTGTTCTTTTCTCTTTCCCTCTGTTCTCTTTCCATAATATAAAATCAATTTATTCCATTAAAGGGTTTCTCTCTACTTCCCACTTAATTTTCTAAAATCTTGACTTTCAAGAGAGACTCTTGCTATTCTGTTTGGCACTTCCCATGATTTAATGACTATGAGCCAGTTTCTCGATAAGCGAAAGGAAAAGGGGTTTGCAGGTATCAGCGACTAGCTTTGCCCCTCAGAAAGTGGTCTGGAGCCCTGTGCTCCTTGCAGGAAATGAGAGCTAAGCCTGGAATGCATGTTGCTGTCCAGCAGATCAGAGGTGGCCCCCGCCATTGGGGATCACAGTGTAGCCTGAAAAGGTCTTCTGGCAAGAGGAGGCCATTTTCCTTGGCCTGACCTGGTGCCTGCTGAAGCAGCTGGAGGGAGCAGCCCACACCTCCCTTAGGCTGGTCTGAACCATTTAGGGATCAGATTCTCTGGGTACAGCCAGGCCAGCTGCCCTGTGAGCCGAGACAGACTGACCCTCGGCTGGGCCACTAGCACTTTGCTGCTTCCGTCTGCCCCTGGGCTACTTGGCCAAGCCTCCTGCCTCAGTTTCTCTGGCCCTTGTTGTCCCGTCATCTCAGCAGGATCCATCATTTCAATCACTGATACTGTTGACTTCGGTACTCGTGAGCCTTTATAAAGCTTTTTGGCTAGCCTGCGTGCTTTTTGGAATCTGACACCTCTGCTTTGGACCCATCAGTTGGCAGGTATTAAATAATACACACACTATTTGGTATTCTGCCTTTTCCCCTTGACACTGTTGTGAACATTTCCTCTCCACTATTTCATAGACTTCAACATCACGAGATATCTTCTGACGTGTTCCTTGCTGTTGGACATTTAGGTTATTTCCAGATTTTCACTACAACTAACGCCTTGCTAAGTACGAGTGTCACAAACTCTTTGCAAACATTCTTTCAAATATTTTAAAAGATATATATGTGATAAATGAATACATGCTCTGGGTAAAAACATTTACAGACCAAAGTCTCCCTTAATGACCAATCTGGTCACTATCACTCTTTAAAAAAGAAATATATTCATTTATTTGACAGAGAGAGAGAGAGAGAGAGAGAGAGCCAACACAAGCAAGGGGACTGTCAGAGGAAGAGGGAAAAAACAGACTCCCCGCTTAGCGGGGAGCATAACATGGGGCTCAGTCACAGGACCGTGGGGATCATGACCCGAGCTGAAGGCAGATGCTTAACTGACTGAGCCCCCGAGGCACCACTAATCACGATCACTCTTAATATAGATAACTACTGTTACTCATTAGTGCGTATCCTTCACGTTTTTCAATGTGTTGACATCTAAGTCCTTGTATCTAAATGAAGTATATGGTGCTGGATGGTTTTTATTTGTGAGGCAGAGAGTGGTGCCCAGATGCTGTCCTGCTGTCTGTATTCATTCAGCTGACTCTCTTGCAGGTGCTTCCAGAGAGCACATGACAAGAGGCATTCCTGTGTGACTGCTGCATAGGGTCCTGTAATAAGGACGGACCACTGATGGCTGAGCTATTTCCCTATTGGTGGGAAGATTTGGACTCGAGTTTTTTGCTAGGACCAGCGATGCTATGTTAGATCTTTCCCTCATGCTCGTGGGCACCTGTTTCTCCGGGGACATTCAGAGAGGTTGAATTGTTGGGTGGTAGAGGAGGCACATGCTTTGTTTTCACAGATACCGTCCAATGGCCCACCAGGGTGGCTGGGCGGTAGCGGTCCTACCAGAGCCCCAGCGCAGCCCCACCCACGCTTGATCTGACCACACCGGGGGCTGTTGCCACCCTGATTAAACGTGGTCTCTTACTGTGCTCTATTGGCAGTTCCCTGATTTCAAATGAGATTAAGGATCTTGGCAAGTTTATTGGCCATTTTAGTCACATTTCTAAAGGGGTAGTTGTTGTGTCAAAGCATACGCTGTGTGTGTGTGTGTGTGTGTGTGTGTGTGTGTATTTCCATAGCTATGTATTTATGTATGTATGTATCTATCTCCTTAAGGGTTACCTGTTTTTTTCCCAAAATGCCCTTCTGTGCAACTGAACTGGATGTATACTCTTATTACAGAATATATAAAATCTATTTCTTTTCATACGCTCTACAGCACGGAATTCTAAATCTGTTGCTTTTGCTCTGTTGGACAATTTGGTAGGTAAATGTACCATCTTTTTTTTTTTAAGATTTTGTTTATTTATTTGACAGAGAGAGAGACAGAGAGGGAACACAAGCAGGAGGAGTGGGGAAGGGAGAAGCAGACTTCCCACTGAGCAGAGAGCCTGATGTGAGGCTCGATCCCAGAACCCCGGGATCATGACCTGAGCCAAAGGCAGACGCTTAACTTCTGACCCACCCAGATGCCCCAGTAAATATAGCATCTTATTTAGTTTAAATTGCTTTCATTAAGAGTAAGATTTTCTATTTCCTTATAACTCGGGGCATTTTAGATTTCTTTTTTTGTGCGAGTGGCTTGCTTATCTCTCCCATTTTAGTGTGGCACTCTTCATCTTTATTTCTGGGCGGACCTATAAGAACTCTTTCCAAGCCTTAAATATATTTACCTATGTCTTAGGGTACAATAGGGTTTGGACAGTTCAATAAAAATAATCTTAATATATTATTATATAATATAATACACGAATATGTTAATATAATATGAAACTACACATAGTGATATAAATTCCTCACACTATAGTAAGATTCTGCCATGGAAGGGGCCTCTGGGGAAATCCACTTGGGGAACTAAAGCCCCTCAAAAAAATAAATACAACTTTTTAAGAAGACTTTCTTCCTGTGGTCTCCATATTGTCTCCTAATGTAGGAAGCTGGCTGACATAGTGTCGTGATTTTGAAGGCTCGAGTGTGATTAGCCTCCAGATGTTCACGGTTAAAGGATCGGGAGGTGACAGATGCCAGGTTGTCACAGGTCCCGAATGCCTGGCCACACTTCCAGCAGCCAGGACTGCTTGAGGCCCCCCCCAAGAGCCCCCAGGGCTGCGTCTGCTGTCACACAGGCTGGAACATGTGGCTGCCACCTCCAGCTGGAGGGGTAGCTACAGCCCTTCACTTCCTCTTTTGGCAATTAATCCTCCCTTTCTCTGCGTTAGAGAAAGTTCGCCTTGATTTTACTTGTTTCTTGAAGGGCTGTATTTTCTAGGGAAAGGCTCACTCGACAAAAAGTTGAAGAACCTATCCTTGGTTGCAGCTCTAGAACTAGAAGGCTAGTTGGCAATAAAATGCACACAAACAGTGGACAGTAGCTTGGACAATGGACAGACTCTAGCCTAGAATCATCCGCTGCAGGTTCAAACCCCAGCCCCAGCCTGACTGATATGCAGCTTTGACACAGGACTCAAATTCTAAGTGTCAGTTCTCTTGACTGTAAAACAGCAATCATGTTTGTACCTACTTTAAGGCAGTTGTGAGAATTAACTGGATCCTGGTCCAATAAACATTTTATGTGTGATGTCTCCAATCATTATTTTTTCCATCTATTCTCAGAATAGAGGCAGATCTCTATGTGTGAATTACACTTTCCAGGTGGTAAAAAGGGCCAGATTAGGGCATATAAATTTCTTCTGAAACACCGTAGCTATAAAGGAGTCTGGTATGGTTAAAAGGACCTTGTTTGTCCTGGATATGACATTAGATTTTTTAAAAAATCTCCCTCCAGTTGAGGAGTCTGGCAACCCTGGATTAGCCAACAACGGTTACTATGGCTGCAAAGAGGCAGCAGAAAGACCTCACAGCAGTGTTTACGGAAACAAAGGGAGTCCGTGGCTCCGGGAGTTCACTAAATGACTGTCCTTATGTCCTTGGGGCCAGAAGACAGCAATGACTGCAAAACACGTAGAGATACACAGCCATGCCCTTTCTAAGGACATCCCAGAGTGTCCTCGGTGGACTGACAGAAGCCCTCCACGACTCTGTCGGGATTTCCCCACTTGGAAAGGGTGGCAGAAGTCTCCTTTCTTAAACACTCTGGGTGATTTTCTGTCTTAAGTTTCACCATGTCCTACAGTCGTGTTTTCGCTCTTGGCATTCGAAGGATGCTTCTTCGCGAGAAGTGAAGGTGGATGATTCATACTGGCCCAGATTTCTGGATTAATTGCAAGAAATGTGCAAATAGGGGGAAGATTTCAAAAAGTCACTGATGCCTCTGTGACCTGCATAGGGCTGTTTTTGGTGATATTGGCTGTGGCCTGCAACCTGGGGCTATGCATAGCTACTAAGGAAGTGTGATCTTTAGTTGGGCAGATTTGGCTCTGACTTCGGTCTCTACCCCTTAGATGTCACATGACACCTGTTAGTTATTTAATATCTCTGAGTCTCAAATTTCTCATCTGCAAACTGAACACAACATTGAATATCACACTTACATCAGAGGCTGTTGTGAGGACTAGAGGTGACATATAGATAACAGTGAGCACAGTGTAGGGAATACAGTTGCGTTTCAAAGTGGGCTGAATAGTGACTCCCCCAAAATGTCCACATCCTAGTCTCTGGAGCCTGTGAATGTTGCCTTGCATGGCAAAATGGGCTTTGCAGGGGCAATTACACCAAGAATCTTAAAGTGGGGCTGTTATCTTCAATTACCCAGGTGAGCCTGTTGTAATCACCAGGACCCTTACCCGAGAGAGGCAGGAGATCAGAAGGAGTAGTAGGAGAAAGTGATGTGACCACAGAAGCAGAGACTGAAGCGAGATGGCCACAAGCCAAGGAATGCAGATAGCCCCAGAAGCTGGAATAGGCAAGGCATGGACTCTCCCCCAAATCTCCAGCAGGACCCAACCCTGCCAACACCTTGACATTATCCCGTGAGACATATCTGACACTCTGACCTCCGGCACTACTATAAGATAATAAAATTGTGTTGTCTTAAGTTACTAAGTTTGTGGCAATTTGTCATAGCAGCAGTCGGAAACTAATACAGTTTCTGGCAAACAGTGGTTTTCACTATCAAGCGCAATAATGTTCGTTCCAAATGTGGAAACATTTTTTTTGAAGATTTTATTTATTTATTTCAGAGAGAGACAGAATGAGGGAGAGCATGAGAGGGGCGAAGATCAGAGGGAGAAGCAGACTCCCTGTGGAGCTGGGAGCCCAATGCAGGACTCGATCCCGGGACTTCGGGATCACGGCCCGAGCTGAAAGCAGTGGCCCAACCAACTGAGCCACCCAGGCGTTTTTGAAGGCTGTAAATTGCCATATGAGGATCATCAATGCCCCTGTTTCATTCTGCTTACATTTAAATCAAGTCTGCTGCTTCTAAACTGTGTATTTCAGTGTTTTCCTATTATTCCATCCATGGATGATAAAGTTATATTCTCATCCTTTTTACCATTTCCCAAGAAGACCTACTTCTTAAGAGACCATCAGGTGTAGTCCATACCCATAGGGATGTAGACTGCTGACCTCCACCATTCATAAGACACTCGAGCTACGTGATGGAGCATGAAGGGTGAACAGCATGAATGAATAGGGGAAGGAAAAGAAGGTACTCGAGTAGGCAATGGCAGGGACTGCCAAGACTCTCCTAATACCCATTCTCCCTATATTCTGTAAAGTTTCCTACCTGGGGAAATGACTGCCCATGTAGGGACTACTACAGATCTCAGCCTGCCTTGCTGAGAGGTGTGATCACTAAGTTCTGTCCAATGAAGTGGAAATAGAATTGGCGTATGCAGCTTCAAGGAAATGTCCTTAAAGGGACACTCCATGCCATGCTGCTTTTCATCCCATTCCTGCTGGCTGGATTACAGATGTCCTGGTCACCTCCATCTACCCCACAGAAGCCTAAAGTTGAAGATGCCAATGTAACAAAAGGACTGGTCTTTGGTAATTGTGGAGCCAACATACTGTAGTCCAGAATTGTCTGAGTCCATGGGAAAATAAACATCTATCTTGTTAGAGTAGCTGGCTGTATTTATTTCGTGGTAGAGGGAATGAGTCATTTGTAATCAAACCAAACCTTTACTTGTGGACTTATCATGGAACTTAATATATAGGACATTAGTCTTACCACTTGCTGGTGAAATAGAACTTCTGGAAGAAGCAGATAAGATTTTTATCGAAATCAGGGAGGGAGAGAGAGGGCCTACAAGAGATTGAATTATACCAGAAATAAAGTCATGATTTTCCTTAAGCATAGATAAATTGAAGTCAATGATGGTGAATTCTGAGTCCTGATGAGTAGTTAGGAAGATCCACTGGAGGAAAAAGTCAAAGACCAAGGAATATAAGGGAAAAATTTAGCCTTGAGGATGACCCAGAAGAGTAGATATGTGATTACAGGTCTACAGTCTCTTATCTAAAACCATTGACGCCAGAAGAAGTTTGGGAATTCAGATGGTTTTGGCTTTTACAGATAATACTGAATGTTCTATATATTTTTATGTATGTATATTTTTGGGTATATATCTATTTATATTTTTATGCTTCTTATATGTTTTTATATACATTTTACATTATGTGTATTTATATCATTAGAGTATGTACTCTATAATATCCCCAGGAGGATATGGGAAGCACTCAGAAATCAAACCTCTTCAGCAGCAAAATATGTGGAATAGTCACACTAGTGCTTTTTAATGACTGAAAACAGTCTCATTGCAGTTCAGGTTATGCTCTTCCAGTAAATGTGTTTGCTTGAAATTTATTTTTTAAAAGATATACACAGGGGCGCCTAGGTGGCTCAGTGGGTTAAAGCCTCTGCCTTCGGCTTGGGTCATGGTCCCAGGGCTCTGGAATCGAACCCCTCATCGATTCCCCTCTCTCTGCCCGCCTCTCTCTGCCCGCCTCTCTCTGCCCGCCTCTCTGCCTACCTGTGATCTCTCTTCCTCTGTCAAATAAATAAATAAAATCTTAAGAAAAATTTTTTAAAAATAAAAGACATACACACACAAAGCAAAAAAAAAAGCAAAGTTACTTTAGGTGAGGGATTGTGAGCCTCTGTTGGGATTTCCAGTCCAAGGAAACAGTGTCCGTGGAGAAGAGGTACCAAACGATTAAAGAAGAGGGAAATTGTCCTTGGCTTGAAGAAAGGCTGAGTCTATAGTCCTAAAGAGTTGATTTAATACATTCTATCTCATGTATTAAATACATACATGCATTCTGAGCCTAGCAGTGTCCCTGCGTGGAGCAGGGCCATGGGACTCTGGGGCCCAGGAAATTAGTGCCTGCAGGGCAGAGCACAGAGAGGGACAGTGGCAGAGGGAGCTCCCCAGAGATCTGCAGAGGCTCACACTGAAGACTTTGCTGGAACACTGATGAGAACATGCCGGTGAAGAAACTGGGCCAGGTTGGAGAAAGGACTGCCCTAAAGGAACGGGATTGGATTGTACTGGCCACAGTCCCGCCCATTTGGTTGCAGTCAAGAACAAGAGTTGAGTAGTCAAGACAGGGACTTGTGGCCCCAAGCCTAAAGTATTTACTATCTGGCTTTTCATAGGAAAAAAATGTGCCACCTCCTGATGTAGGGGATAAAAATAGAATACTTTTGGGTGCCTGGGTGGCTCAGTGGGTTGAGCCTCTGCCTTCAGCTCAGGTCATGATCTCAAGAGTCCTGGGATCAAGCCCTACATCAGGCTTTCTGCTCAGTGGGGAGCCTGCTTCCCCCCCTCTCTCTCTTTGCCTCTCTGCCTACTTGTGATCTCTGTCAAATAGATAAATAAAATCTTGAAAAAAATAAAAATAAGTTAAAATAAAAACTTCTTCAGGGAGGAAAGGATTTCTTTACCTCTTGGCCCCTTCCAGTGCCAGGCAGAGGATCTTACGTTTAAAAGCACTTGATAAATGTTTGGGATGGATGGATGGATGGATGGATGGATGTTATAAGTTGTTTCATCGAGGAAACACAGGGAACGGTTTTTCTCTAAAGTGAATACACAAAAGGAAAAGCACCAAGTTTTCCTGCTTTGCCTTGCCACCCAAGGTTGGTCAACAAAGCTTAAGTTCACGGTTCATACCTCTCTGTGGTATTTCTGGCGGGGGCGGGGGGTCATCTTGATTTTATTTGTTTTGGGTTTTGTTTTATCTCTGTCTACAGAGGTTGAGGACATGGAATTCATGACACATTGTCAGTATTGGTCTGTGCAGGGCCTTTCCTTTGGCTATTTATTTATTTGCTTTTACCTGCTCACCTCCCCATAGATAACCATTGGAATGTGTTTAATGATGAATTTTTATTTGTGCCAATTTGAAAAAAAATTGTGGTTTTATGCATGTATTTTTAATTTTCCAGAACCAGGTTGTGTCCTGTATCTTTTGCTACCTCTTACCCTTCCCACTCAGCACTGCCTTCTTAGGACCCAGACACCCTGTCCGTGTACATCTGTTCCGCTGCGTCTAAGCCCTCCCTTGGGGACATCTGCACATTTCACTTGGCTGCTCTCTGTATTCCGTTTTCCCAGGGTATCATTGAAAGTAACTTGCCAGTTTAATCAATCGTGTTTTCCATGGTTTGCAGAAAGACGAGGTGCTCCATCTCCTTGACCATGGCTGGAATAGGAGTGAGGGCCCCTACCCCACCCCCGACCCCAGGAGAGGTCAAGAAGGGGTCAGTCTGGGTGTAGGAGCAGCTCTGTTCTCCCTGGTGTCCTTGGCCCCCGGCCTAGCCTCTCTGTTTTCTCACCTGCAGCAGAGTCAATAATCCCTGCCCCACCTATGGCACAGGGCTGATATGAGGCTTAGGGAAACAATAGGTAAAAAAAAAAAAAAAAAAAAAAAGTCTTTGAATAGGGTTCCTCACCACCTACAGGGAGTCAGCCCTCACGGTCCTCCTTCAGCTGGTTCCCAAGCCCAACAGGTGACTGGAAAAGCAAATGCTCCCGCCCCCGCCCCCATGCCACAAAGAAGCATCTCTTCACTCTCAGGGTTATGCAATCAACAAAGCCTTCTGCCCTGGGCCCCCCTCTTGTGTCCCTTAGTCACACACACCCCCCCTTCCTTGGTGGGTGACCTTCCTAGGGCTCCTCAGGGCGGTGTGCACTCCCTCGGGCAGTCAGTCCCAACCCCGCTTCCCCTTGATCTCCTCCAGCCACCGTCTTCCTTCCTCATATACCCCACACGTTATTTCCATTCCCGTGTTTACTCTGCAACCTAGTGTCTGGGAACACAGGCCCTTCCAGGTTTCCATTCCTCGGCTCGGCCCACAAGAGAGAATCCTGGCTGCTTTTGTGACTATTATCTTAAGCACATTTGCTCAGTCCACTTCCACACCCCCTCCCCAGGACCAACAACAAAAACAAGGTTCCACGTCTCCACCAAAACAATGCCCAAGAATGTACCCAGTGTAGGCGTGGACACAGCCTCCTAACTCCTTTGTGCAAAGACTGGGAGCAGCTTCCGGGGCGGGGGGGGGGGGGGGAGGGGGGGGGGCTCTGTGCACCAGGCAGAAGGACTTGAGCCAAATCCAGTCAGCAGCTCTTCCTGACCAGCCGCCCCCCTCACTCTTGCTCCTTTTTCGCGAAGCTTCCCTGAGGACAGGAGTTCCTCTGGCTTGGATGCTTCCTCTGCACCCCAGTCATGGTTATAGCAAGGCCATTACTATTCAGGACTACTATTCAGGAGGGTGGGCAGATCCGTTTTTCCTGTAAGACTGTGAGCTTCTAGAAGGTGGATGCAGGTCATGCCACTCTCCGCCAACACCTGCGAGATGACAAATTTCTGTTGTTGAACCCACGCGGTTTGTGGAACTGTGGCATGGCAACTCTCGGAAACTAATACAGGTGGCCAGCAAGCCTTTATTTCCACTTTTTTTGGCAGGGGGTGGGGTGGGGTGGGCACTGCAGCTATAGAGTTTAGCACAGCAACTAAGCCTCACTGATAAGAGCTCAATACATATTTACTGGTAGTAAAATTTGTACCCTGGAGAACAAAGAGGAGCTGTGGTTCCTGTTCTTGAAGCTCTCGTGATGTGACTGAAAACACAAAGAAGAGACCATTCAAAGTACGTGCTGAATGCCAGGTCAGAGACACGGGCGGTCAGGCCGCTGCGAGGGCCGAGCCCGGCTCTCAGAGAGGGTGGGCAGTGCCGGGCAGCCATCCCAGAAATCTCCCGTAGCCAGAGTCTTGAAGTAAGGGTTAGTCAGGTGGAGCAAGAGAATTGGAGCAAACAGAGCAAAACCTAACAAGAGAGAACACGGACTGTTTGTGGACCCATGAGGTAATGTGGAGCCTAATCGTGAGGGGTCTTGTGTGACCTCCTGAGTCTGAGAACCCAGAGTAACTTTATTTTATTTTTTTTAAGATTTTTCATTTACTTATTTGACAGACAGAGATGACAAATAGGCAGAGAAGCAGGCAGAGAGAGGAGAAAGCAGGCTCTCCGCTGAACGGAGAGCCCGACCTGGGGCTCGATCCCAGGCCCCTGGGATCATGACCTGAGCCGAAGGCAGAGGCTTTAAGCCACTGAGCCACCCAGGCGCCCCCCAAGAGTGACTTTAAAGAAGGGAGTGACGTGCATGGTCAAGCATGAGTTCTAGAAATTTCTTTCTGGCAATGTGAAGATAGATTACGGGGCGGGGGTATGACTCACCACTAGGAGGTTCACCAGTCTTTGTGGACATTAGAAATTAGAAATTGGAGGAGATCTCCAATTTCTTTATCATCTGATAAAGACAGATGATAAAGATCTGTCTTTATCATCCCTCAGCCTCAAGGAGAGGCCACACCCCCAGTGCCCATCCTGGCCCGAGAAGGCTGGGAAGGTAGACGCACAACCCCACCCACCAACTCCTGGTTTGTCCTTTTAATGGGCAGTAATATGTCCTCTGCAGATATGTTTTACTACTATTTTTAAGTCCAGACAGTCCCCACCCTCCTAGAATCTGCCTCTAATTCTTGGAAGTTGGGATAAAACCACATGTTTTTCATCATTCTGCAAAACCGCTAGCTCGAGGCACGTAGTTCTGTGACATTGGGGAAGAAGCTGTGGACATCTGTGTTGTGTTTCTGTTCCCATTCATATTTCTCTGGTATATTAAAGCAAAATTGCACCAGGCTCTAAAGACCACGAGGGAGAATCAGAGGGCACACGGGATCCTGAAAGAATAAGGTGCCCCAGACAAACTATTCCCCAGCACGGGACAGGAGGCACAGGAGGGCCTCCGAAGCCCAGGCCATTCCCTTCACCGCATGACACACATATGGGATCTGATCAAAGTCAAATATATTTTGGTCCTGTCGTCCTGCTGTCATTGTCACCTCTCAGAGGACATGTGGTTGCCCCGAACGCCGTGCTCGTGATAGGAAGGAAAGCGGACTAACAGAACTCACTCTGCAAGCAGGGGAGCAGAGCCTCCTGCCAGGACCCGCTAGAGCCCCAGGCACGTCTGCGCCCATCAGTGGCCCTTCGGCATCGCCCAGCACTGTTCCAGCCTGGCCCTGGGCCCCTGGAAGCCAGCCAGATGGATGCGGCCTCAGCACCCCGGGTGTTCACGGTACTCCTTCTGCCCTGTGGACCCCAAATGCCAGAGGACTCCTGTGCTGACCCTTGGGTTGCGATAGGGCTGGTGCTGACATCAGCATGAGCACATTAAGACAGCCCATGCATGCCTCCGTGGGTCCTTCTCCTGTTGGTGCTTCGGAGGCCCCGCAGGATTGCGGCAGAGCTGGGCAGCACCAGCATGTGTGGGCAGACCTGAAGTACTCGGAATTCCCCTGCTGTTACCCATGGGTTCTGATGGGCTTTCCTTTCGCTTCCTCTTGTAGACTTTTTTTTTTTTTAAAGATTTTATTTATTTATTTGACAGAGAGAAATCACAAGCAGATGGAGAGGCAGGCAGAGAGAGAGAGAGAGAGGGAAGCAGGCTCCCTGCCGAGCAGAGAGCCCGATGCGGGACTCGATCCCAGGACCCCGAGATCATGACCTGAGCCAAAGGCAGCGGCTTAACCCACTGAGCCACCCAGGCGCCCCCTCTTGTAGACTTTTGAGCATTGTTATTACTGATGCAATGGACAGCACGGGTCCCATGTCACTCTAGCATAACTTGCATGACAGCAATGGGAGGCTTTGTCCCTGGCCCAGAGGGGCACCTCATAGCACTGAAGGCAAGCAGAGCCAAGGCAGTGCCATGCCCGGCCACACATCAGGCCCTGGGAGTCTGCTTTGCTGCAGAAACTGTTGAAGTGTCTCCCCCGCCCACCTCACAGAATATTCGGGAGAATCCAGCGAGCTGTGTATTCCACGTCCTGGGAAATTGAAAAAGAAGGGAGAGGGAGAGTCGTGACCCCGCAGGTCAATTTTATGGCTGTTTTCCGGGACACATATATAAACAACGGATGACACTAGAGTGTTGAGATAAAAGACTCTCAACTTCAATGTCATTAACTTGTAAAGCAGTTTAAAAACAAAACTGAATTGCTATCGATATTCCAGTTGAGATATTTCACATTAAAAAACAAAATTTCCGTCTCCTCTTGAATAAGAAGACAGGGCAACACTCAGCCCATGTATCTGTGTGTCGCAACCTGCGCCGACTCAAAAGCAGCTCTTCCCTCCCAATGGAGCCCTGTTCTCCAATTTGCCAGAATCCCACCTGGTCTCGGAACTGTTTCTATTGTTTGCCCCTGCAAGGGCCTGCAGGCCGTGGAGTTGGCGGGATCCTGCTTACTCAGTGGACCCCAGAGATCCAATCTGGGGAGTGCTGGACCAAACGAGGCCCGTTCTGGTGACATCCAGTCCCCCAGCGCAGAGTGACAGTCCTCTCTGTTTGTTCTTCCTGCACTAGGCTGCTCTTAGCTTCCCAGCCCTTATGAGCAACAGCTCGAGCATCCACAACCGCACAGTAAGAAGAACCAGGCACTTACAGCCCAAACTGCACTGCAGGGTTCCAGTGCATCTCGCTCCAAGTCCACATGGAGCCAGGAATGCTTTCTGCCCTCTTCATGCCATCGTCCATCAGTGCTGCCAGAAAAGGGGTCAACGACAGGGCCCCAGCACAGCACACAGTGTTTCATCAGGTTAATGGGGAGGGTCCAGTTAAATGGGAACAGCCTGCCCCAAAGGCACACTTAAGTTTCATCTCTTTCAGGAAATGCCTGCTCATGATTTTTCAGGGGTCAGTTTTCCAGAATCTTTCCCATTAAGTTATTTAAAAAAACAAAAACAAAAACCCAAAAGACTTAAGATTTAGCCCCTGTTAACCTCCTGTCTTATATGCTGGTGTTTGAGTCGACTGCGGGGTGGCGCGTGATGACGAGCACTAAAACTTCAGACCCAGATAACCAAAGGTAGTGGAGAGGGGAGGGCTCTCATAACACTAGAACATCTGGGCTACTCTGGGCATGAAAGAGACCATGAACGAAGATGTATTTAACTTCTGTTTACTTAGATACACAGTGTGTTTCTCTTGCTGGACCTTGAAATATTAGTAGGACTACAAAAAGGTAGTCTTCTCCAGCCCAGACTGAGAAGGGCAGGTAGGCTGGGCCACCTCCCTGGAGTTTTACTGACCTCAAGCCCGGGCTGGAGGGAGAAGCACCTGCCCCAAGGGTAGGTGTATGACACTTTCGCTAATATCCTCCCTCCCATTGCCCCACCTACCCTACCTCCCCATTCACCCTACCTCCCCACCCACCCTACCTCCCCACTCTACACAGCTAAAACAACATGGAACCACTTAACTGAAGTGTTCATCATGGAATGGGACAGAAACTCTCTGTGAACGCACAGAAAGTTCTGAATGTCCTGACTTAGAAAATACACCACTGTATCTTCAGCATATGTTTGGCAAACTGCCTTCCACACACTGGGGTCATACTGAGCTCCTACCACCTAAAGAATCCTTTAAAGCGTTTCTCAGTTCCTCAAATTTCAGACCCAAGAAGTTAGGCTCAGAAAAACCCCAGGATTTTTTTCTCTTACCTGCCAGAGGCCCGCTTTCTGAATTTTGAAGACAAGCCAGTTCACAGTAACTCACAGTGGGAAAGTCCCTCCATGTCAAACCATCTGGACCACACGGGCCCAGATGGACCATACCATCAATTATAATTTTCAAACTAAACCAAGATAATCTCCTTCAGTGACAGAGCCGAGCCACTTGTCCTAGACTCTCCTGTACCTGATGTGGGACCCTCGCAGTTCCATTAGAAATATAATTCTGCGCACCCCCCGCCGTTGGGGGGGTGGTGCTCTCCAAGCTTTCATGTGAACGGAGGGCTGAATCAGCTATGGGCTTCTTAGCCCTCAAGAACTTCCATTCACTAATGCAGCTAAGCAAGGCAAAGCCCTGTGCCCTCCTCCTTCTCGAAGCCATTACACACACTCTCCAGCGTGTGATAAATGGACTCGTTAGAACAGAAAGACATGGGCAGGATTTATGGGATGGAGATTGGAGTTTCGGTTCCTTATCTGCAACTTAATTCTCTACAGCTCACTTTCCTCACCTGTCCGCTCTCCTAGCCCAGTTTGAGGTTCCAATGACTGCACACTGGTAAACAACTCCCTCGGACATTCTCCTATGAAGTTAGTTAGTAACTAGCACTAAGAATGCACGGAAGTCTGTTGTGAGAGGACTTGCGTGCGCATCCTAGTGAGACCTCCATTCTGTGTGTCTGCCCCATGGCTCTCAAGTCGCAAGACCAATGTTTCCAGGGTTAAAAGGTGAGTTTCTTGGGATGCTGAGAGAATGAGATCAGCTGGCAAATCAGTAATATCCGGTGAGAGGCCTTTTAGAGGATCATGAATAAATATGGCAAAAATTAATTATGTTTAATTCATTGTTAATTACTAAATAATTACATACACTCTAATTATACAGAGAAATATTTTTAATTAATTTTAATTATATTACTAGTTACTTAAGAATTGCTCAAAATAATCTTCTTAAAATAATTATCATTATTGATTGATTAATAATTAATTCTGCCAGGTTTGTTAATGAATGAATGATGAAGTGGGCTGCTGTAGTCTGTAATGAAAGATACAACAGAAGCAGAGGGAAAACGCAGTTGTTGTCATCAGGCTTTCAGAGATCTGTAAGAATATGTGTCTTGGAACTAAAACACATTTTGTTCTAGAATAAATTCTCTGCATTGGTGCTTTAAAGCGTCAAATAGTTTCACCTGATTTTTAAAGAATAAACCATCATTTGTGTAGAGGTTTTATTTAAAAAGAATTCATGGCCCCTAAAAATATAATCAGCTGTAAAAATTTCATCAGATGAACATTTTCTGACTACATAAAATTTAGGACATGAAGATTGTGCTTTCCTTGGGATCTAGGGGGAAACTCAAAGCCCTGGTCACCTGGGAAATTAACTCAATCTGGAAATATGATGTAGAGAATAGTTTTTATTAGGTTCTCGGGCCAGTCAGAGGAATGCCATCTCATTTGAGTGACCAGCCTTACCTTGGTACCTGCCTCCCACATCACCTTCAACAAAAAAGAATGACTTTTCATCATCCTTTGAGAAAATGTCCTTTTCATTCTCAATGAAAATTTTCTTAAATAATAAATCAGATTGAGAAATGATGCATAAACAAGATGTGGTCTGGACGCATGTATGGAATATTATTCAGCCCTAGAAAAGGAATAGCGTTCTGACACATGGAACCACATAGAGGAACCTTGAAAACCTGATGCCAAGTGAAAGAAGCCAGTCACAAAAGGACAAAAACTGCATGATTCCACACACATGAGGGACCTGGAATAGGGACCTAGAATAGACTTGAAAGTAGATCAGAGATTACCAGGGATAGAAGGGGGGAAGGAGGAGGGGTCACCTTTTTATGGGTACAGACTTTGAAATGATGACCAAAGAGCCTTAGAAATAGTGGTGATGGTTGTACAACCTTGTGAATGTACTTAATGCCACTGTATTGTAGACTTAACAGCGGCCAAATGGTAAATTTTGTTAATGTGTATTATAACACAATAAAAAAAAATACAAAAATAAAATTAAGTAAGATATCAGATGCCTTGGGACATCAAATTCCACCTAGGGCCCTTTGGCTGAAAGACAAGACCATGTTTTCCTCTTCTATCACTGATCACTTACAAATTTCCTCTTTTAGTCGGACATCCCCTCGCTGATCGTTCCTGCTGATCTTACTCTCAGTTTCTAATCTCACAGCCTGGGGAATGAGTTTGGTTGAAGCCTTCATTTTTGGTTTTATCTAAAATTTTACATTATCTTGAAAGCAAAATTGCTATTTAAAGTAAGCTGGGAGGGGCAGCTGGGTGCCATAGTTGGTCAAGTGACCAACTCTTGGTTTCCACTCAGGTCATGATCTCGGCGTTGCGAGATTGAGCCCCATGTCAGGCTCCACGCTTAGAACGGAGTCTGCTTGAGACTCTCTCTCCCTCTCCCTCCCCCATGTGCTCTTTCTCTCTTTCTCTCTCTCTCTCTCTCAAATAAATAAATAAATAAATAATCATCTCTTTAAAAAATTAAATAAGCCAAAATATAACTGCAACTTTAGGGAGACTTCACTACACATGGTATCGATTCCTAGCCTACTCGCGATCAGCCTATTTTTACTCTCCTTTTTTTATTTCAGAAAGTATGAATAAAATGGCTTTGCTTAAATATAACAACCATAGCCTCTTTTCTGATCTCATTTACTTCCTTGTATTAGACGGTTTTCTTTTTTTTTTAGATGGTTTTCTAAAACTCGCCCAGAGGTCCCTCAAGCTGGCTCCATAGCTAGGATGCTTAGAGAATGTCTGTGTTCCTTATAACCACTCATACCAGATTTGCTTTTTAAGTTTCAGGAGGCAGAAAATCCCTTAAAGATTTTCTTTGTAAACAAAGACCTTTGAAATAGTGCCGATTATCCATTTCACATGAGACGGGAAGCTTTTACCCAAGCTTAGTGTGCATGGTTTGAACCTGACTCCGGGTTCCCCCCGTTAACCCATGTGGAGGAGAACCTAATATGATAAGAAAGAAGTGAATGTGAAATGGCTGTTAACAGATGGTGGTAGTTACTTTTAGGCATCGGACTTTATTCCGGATGTTTCTGTGAGGGTGTTTTTGGATGTGATTAACATTTTTAAGCTAGTGGACTTGGAGTCAAGTAGATTGCCCTCCATAATGTGAGCCGGCCTCCTCCAAAAAAAAACTGAAGGCCTGACAGGAACAAATGCTGAAACGTCCCGCAAGCAAGAGGGAATTCTGCCGCAGATTTGAACTTGAACTTCAAGTGGTGGCTCCTTCAGGCTCACTGTGCAGGTGGGAGCTCGCCAGCCTCCTTAATCCTGTGAGGTTAATTCCTTCGGATACATTTCTTTCTATATATACACACACATCCTTTTGGTTCTGCTTCTCTGGAGAATCATGACTCGTACACAGATCTGGGGAACAAGCCCCAGGTCTTCTGCTGTGCGCGCTGAGTAATTTCAGCAAGTCGGTTAACCTGAGCCTGAATTTCTTCATCTACAAAATGGAGATTTTTATATTACCTTGAAGGAGGCTGGAGAGAACGTATACAAAGCACAGGATGTATCATGGCTGCTGAACAAAGAGTAGTTTTGAAGAGGGAGCACTACAAACCTGAAACTAAAGAAACCATTTCTCCTCCCCTTAAGGAGCTTATACCCTTGGAGGAGAAAGAAGTAACAATGAAGGTGCTGTGTACCAGTACCAAACCGTAGTGCTACACACTCGCTCTCTCGGATCTGAGAAAACCCAGCACACCGCCCCAAAATATGCCACCTTAGCATAAGGATTATTTTGAGCTAAAGGCAATTATTTCTTTACCCCTCCCTGTCTAAAAGCAGGGGTGTAAATTTCCATTTATAAAGGTGGATCCCTCTGATCAGGAAGAGGACAAACCCAGAGGACTCTTAGCACCTGAGATGATTCTTAACCTGCATAACAAGTCTTACTAAACAGCTCTATTTACTTTTTCTTCCCTTAGCTTCCCATCAGTTGCCAACAGAAGCCCCCAGCCCCTTTTCCTTTGTCTAGCCTAAAATGGTATATATATATGCCCCC
This sequence comes from Neogale vison, assembly GCF_020171115.1. Lineage (NCBI taxonomy): Eukaryota > Metazoa > Chordata > Mammalia > Carnivora > Mustelidae > Neogale > Neogale vison. Next base: position 197,617,251 of record NC_058101.1, on the reverse strand, counting down.
AATACTAACACTGCCTCGTGGGGTCACATTTCTTTGTGAACTTTGGTGCATCCTTACATAATCAATTCTGGGGATTTTTTTCTTGTTAATCTGCCTTTTACCAACTTAATCACCAGTCCTCCAGCTAATGAGTGTAGGAGGATAGAGAGAAAAAGTTTATCTTCCCTACAGTATTATTCAAAATATAGGAGACCTTGCGATTAAGGCTTGATTAAGGCCATTCTGAACCGATATTCCCAATCTCCAATCTTAAACCTATTCTTCTCTTGAATTGATGGTCTATTGACCCAGAAAACATAAAGACAAAGATATTTAGGAGGGTAACACTGACAGCTAATTGGGTAGAATAGATGGGAATGTATTTAAGAGTAAAATGATCCGTAATTATGGGTGGATTATAGCCAGTTTATTTTTGTTGGATGTTAAAATTAGATCTGTTGAATTATATATTGAGCTTCCTTTTTGCTCATCTATAAAATTCAGTTAGTGGTATGCAGTAGGAGCGCAGAAAAGCTGGAGCCATTGAATAATGTCTAGATGAATGGTTGATAGTCAGGAAATCAAAAATTGTTTACCCAGGGGCGCCTGGGTGGCTCAGTGGGTTAAGCTGCTGCCTTCGACTCAGGTCATGATCTCAAGGTCCTGGGATCAAGTCCCGCATCGGGCTCTCTGCTCGACAGGGAGCCTGCTTCCTCCTCTCTCTCTGCCTGCCTCTCTGCCTACTTGTAATTTCTCTCTGTCAAATAAATAAATAAAATCTTAAAAAAAAATTGTTTACCCAACAAAAAATTGTTTACCAAACCCTCTAGGCTAGGCGGCTTCAAGCAAAGACAGTGGAGTCAACAGAGAATATGTGTTATGTTTTTAAGTTTATTTATTTAAGTAGCGCTGCACGCAACATGGGGCTCAAACCCATGGCCCCAAGATCAAGAGTCCCAGGCTCTTCGGACTGAGCCAGACAGGTGCCCTGAGAATTATGTTTTAATGGGATGACAGAGTAAATGGAGAAAAGAGATGGATTCTGGAAAAACTGCAAGAATGTCAGAGATATTGGGAGCCCCCTGACTCTGAGGGCCTGTTCAAGTATTTAAACTTCTAAATACTTGCCCAACCTCATTTTTGGTAAAGGAAGTTATATTTAAGAAAGGAAGATAGAAAACCCATGCCTCTCTGATACCGAATAAATCTAGTTACTACAACACTCAGGGAGACCATTTGGTCGAGGCAAAGGAACGTGGATACCCCTGGTGTGAGTGATCTAGAGCGGCTACTGCTTGCTGTCCTGATCGTAAGATAATGCTGGGTGAGCCCATCAGAGAAGAGGTTTTGTCAGATCCAAGTTCAACCATGTAGACCTCAGAGAGTGTGTGATACACTGTTCGTTAGTCCAGCCAGTGCCTAAGGAGGGGTCGGGATTCTCTAAACTCCAGTTCCCTGATGAACACAGAAGGGGCCTCGGAAGCCTGAAGGATGTGTGTTCCTTTTCGGCTCTTTTCCCACACAGGGGCTGGTGTGTTAAAGGTGAAAGCAGAGAGGCAGCCTGTGTTTTGATTTGGTGCTGAACAAAACGCTATTTGGACTCTGATTTCTATCCTAAGAGTACACACAAAAGGATTCTACGAACTTAAGTATGGAGAGGGGAATTCTCTGTTACTCCCTAAGTTCCTAACTTGAGCTCAGCTCTCCCATTCTGAGTACTGAGGGATTTTCTTCACCGAGTCATAAAGGTAACCTCCAGGCTAGCTCCAGAAGTAAGAAGAAGTTGGTGTAATTCATGTGATAAAAATTTAATACATATCAATTCTTTATGTTTACTGCTATTAATTTTGTGGGGGGAATGCTAAGGCCCCTACCCTCAAAGATTTTAGAGTTAGGAGTCAAACATAAAAAACTAAGGCTAAGGACGCCTGGGTGGCTCAGCCAGTTAAGCATCTGCCTTCAGCTCAGGTTGTGATTCCAGACCCCTTGGGATCGAGTCCCACATTGACCTCCTTACTCAGCAGGGAACCTACTTCTCCCTCTATCTGCTGCTCCCCCAGCTTGTGCGTACTCTCTCTCTCTCTCTCTGACAAATAAATAAAAATCTTTTTAAAAAATGAACTAAGGCTATACACAGAGAACTTAACATTGTTGATTTTTTAAAAGATTTTATTTATTTGATAGCGAAAGAGATCACAAGCAGGCAGAGCAGCAGGCAGAGAGGGAGGGGGAAGCAGGCTCCCCGCTGAGTAGAGAGCCCAATGTGGGACTCGATCCCAGGACCCTGAGACCATGACCTGAGCCAAAGGCAGAGGCTTAACCCACTGAGCCACCAGGCACCCCAACATTGTTGATTTTAAGACAAGACTGAGAGCACTAAACTTTATTGAGGATCAGTATGTTCCAGGTACTGGCCTAGGAACTTTCATTTACCCCTCTGGTTAAGCTGCCCAGACAGGGGAGAGATACTAATCTGCATTCTACTAAAGAAAGTTCCAGGCTCAGAATGGTTAAGGAACTAGAAAAGGATCCTCTCATCCAGAGCTTTGATTAAAAACTCCAGAAAATCATTCTACTACCTCGAACCTAATGATAAATACTACGCGTTTTAATGAAAGAATGATCACTATATTCTGATGTGTCCAAAAAAACACAATCTCCTTGGCTTTCCTGAACAGCACCGCTCCCAGCTGAACAAGCAGAAGGCCTTATAAGTACAACTCGTCTGCATTCCATTGGCATAAATTCCCATCAGACAGCCCTCTCCCTTCCCTCTTCCCATTGGCTGGCTTTTAAAGAGGTACCTGCCTTTCTAAGGCAAAAAAAAATTTTTTTGCCCCTAACAAAGAGCAAAGCCCCTTTCTGAAAACTTTGTTGTCCAGTAACATCTCTGTGGAATCATTCAACACAGGAGAATTTTGTGTGACCGTATGTTCACGCTGGTTTTGTTCTCAGAGTGGCCACAAAGCTAAGTTCAAGGCCAAGAGGGAAAGAGAATTAAACTGATGGCATGACTTTTCCTTGCAGTGACATGGAACTGTCAGCTTTCTCTGCCCTTTCGTGGGGTGCGTACGCTCACACATTATATATACATATTTAGGTGGTATTTATAAATGCATCTCAGAAAGATGGGAGTTTCCCATGGACGAGGTAATGGAGACGTGACTTGGCAATTCTAATCGCCATGCACATAATGTCCAAAAGAGCTCATCCCGCAATCGGGATTTGGCTCTCAATTGATCATTTCATTAAGATTCGACAGGAAATACCATTTTTTAGAGAGTCTGGAATTTTAATAACTCGAAAGACTCCTGATGGTCTTATTTATTTTATTTGCGGGGCTCCCCAAAAGGAATTTCACAGCGTACTGAACGGCCAGAAGTAAGCATTTTCTTACTTGGCAAAACAAAAGCTGAACAACACAAACCCCTCGGCACACGCTGGTCTATGAGTGCGACCACAATGTGATATTGAGAGCAAAGAAAGGAGCACCGCAGCCTGGGCGGCCGTATCTGCAAATACGAAAAGGACAAACAAACTAACTCCGTGTAAAAATAAGTTGGAGTGGGGGAGGTTTTCCGTGCCTTTTGAAATTATGTAAAGAGAACACTGGACTCAGGCCAGAGGGGAAAAATTGCAGCCTTGAGGGGACTTTTGCTGGCGGCAGGACATCGGCCTGGTCTTTAGTATCATTCAAAAAGCTGAAACTGATTCATCCATACAAAATAACATATAAACAGGAACACAGGCATTTAAAGGAAAAAAAAAAAAAGGTTCCTGGAGGCAGCCGTGTGTGCTTTTCACTCACCCCCTAGCTCAGTACCATTTAGTTAGTTTTATGAGTCCTTCTAATAAATGAGCTGAGGTGGTTTCCTATAAAAGGGTTTAATGGCGAAGAGCCATTATGCAGGGTCATAGAAATAGAAAAACACCTGCTCCAGCCAAGGTCCCTAACAATACATGCGGGCTGGATTCGAGCCCCAGAGCTTCGGGGACCTTGTTAAAACGGAGGGACACAGACATTCATACATGGGCCTGTGTGCCTGTCCTGGAAGCAGGGGAGGGCTCTAGTTCTCTCAACTTCATTACCAGGTGCTTCGTTACAATGAAAGCAAGTCTCGGGCTGAATTCGGCCGTAAAATAAACATTTGGAAGCCAGCAGGCACAAAAAAGTTGTACAACCAGTTCTGTAAACTCAATGAAGTACAGTTCTCTGTCCTACTGGCTCGCTGACAAATTCCTTGCATAACACACTCAGTGAAGGCAGATGTGACAGCATTCTAACAGCAAGATTTAGCCCAGCGTCTAGTCATTCAGGTGCGAGAAACTTCCTGTGAGCTCTGGATATAGGTCTGTTTCAAACCCTAAGGTGGGGACAGCTTGAGCTCTGAGCTAGGCTTTCTAGAGCATCACACCCTGTTTAAGTAAGGTTGGGAGTGTCCAATAGAGTATTTTCAACCACCTTATGTATTTTGAACACCTTCAATGCCACCGATGAACACTGCCTCTACCATCCATTATGCTAAATAACAAAGCCGTTGGTTCTGATAGGAATTGAGAGGGGGCACGCTTAGAACAGCCTCTAGAACAAGAGTGTCCTGATGACCTTTCAGATTCCAACAACCCTTCCCTGAAGTGCGTATTCATCCCTGAATAGAGTCCTTCAACATTACCGCACATGCACTGTTGATTAAAAGCCCAGAGACTGATGCCTCGCTGGTACACCAAAGTTCTTGGAAGTTCGTTGCAGACATCGTAGCATTTGCGTTGGGGCAGTTTATTGTTTTTACTCAGAACCCAGACAGGGATGGGGCCTGCAAGTTTGAGCTCTACACTTCAGAGAACCCAATCTTTCCTCTTGCCGTGGTCTGGAGTCTTGGGCAGAATCTGCCCAGAGACAAACAGCCCTCTCTCCTCACTCCTGCTCCTCTGACCATCCCTATTTAGAAGGTGATGGTAACCAGGCTGAGCGTTGGTTCCTTCACAGGTTCTCCGTGCAGGTAGGCCACAGAGATGATGTTTTGCCTGGATTCCAACCTTTTCTTTCCATAATTCTTAATGTGAACTGACGTTTTTGATTTACCAGGAAAGTACTAGAATATCAGCCAGTTAACACCAGCCAAAACACCATCATAAATAACACACTCAGTGGCGGGGGGCACCTTAGGCAAAGACGCTCTTCTTGACCACTCTTTAGCCAGGCCCCTCTGAGCCTGCGTTCTGGCTGGGCCTCATCACCGGGCCCTGTCTCTGGCCTCCCTAGACCATTTATAGCAAGAATTCTGATAGTCACCTTACTGAGATTTACCCCACCCTTGATATCTGACCACCCTGGCCTGCCTTCAGCAAAACTCTAAGTCAAGTTAGCAAGAATTCCCCCTACCCTTGGTGTCTTCTTTTAGTAATTTTCTATCTACCAACCCCTCAAACCCCCATATAATTCCTTGGCTATAAATCTCCAGCTGTGTGTTCAGAGTTGGGCCCATCTATGTCTCCTATTGTAATAGTCTTGACACCTCTGACAATAGTCCTGAATAAATCATCCTTACCATTAACAACAACGGCAGAATAATTTCTTTAACAGTGATGGTACCATGACTCGGGATCAGATTCCCCATTGGACCACTGAGCCTCTCTCCCAGGACCCTAAGTGCACATTTTTGAAGCCTTTGTCTTCACTCATGACTCGCTGATTGAGGACCCATCAGTGAGTACAGCCCCTCAGCCAGGACCCCTGACGACAGTCTGCTGAATCATGGTAAGGACAGATTTAGATTCTTAAGATTCTGAATGTACTGTCTGAGGCTGGGCTAGTCTCGGGCTTCCTTATTTGAAAGGTCCCTTCTGACTAGGCTTTCTTCCCTGGGTCCTTGTTTCCAGCGCAGGTACTCTCCCTTAACTGCTGGGCTGGAAGTCCTTCCCGGCTCCTTCTTTCTACTAGGGATTCACTCCCTGATGCTGGGGCTAGAAATTTTTTCCTGGCTCTTTGTGCCTCTTTGTTCTGTTTGATCCTGCTTTTTCTACAGGAACTTCTCAATCAGCTGAACCTCGCCTTTCTAAATCCCTCCCAACTATATGTTTCACCACTATCATGCTACTTCTGTCTCCTATATTTCTTGTTGCCATGGTTTCACTCAGAGAATTTGGAACTTTGGTGGCTCATCTAGTCTAACTCAACTACGACCTCTCCCTTCCTATCACTTCCATTCCTCCTCCCTTCTTTTACCACTTTGGATCTTCCCTTCAACTCCCTTGAATCCTTTCCTATGTCCCCTTCTAAGCCCTTGATCTCCTCCATCCTTCTGTTCATCCTGCCAGACTTTCCCCTTCCCACTCCAGCCCCCCAGTTCCCATAGTCACTTGAACTTTAGGCCTTCTGTCCCCCATCGGGGGCTCTCAAGGAATGTAAGGACCCCCCAAAGCAACTACATATTGAACAAAAGAAAATCTTACAAGTTTCCTCCACAGATATTGTTGGAGAACAAAATGGAAACCAATATATGGAATTGATTTTGTAGTCTTCAATTTTGCTAAATTCATCTATTACTCCTAGTAAGTTTTATTTTATTTTATTATGTTAATCACCATACAGTATAGCATTAGTTTTTGATGTAGTGTTCCATGATTCATTGTTTACGTATAACACTCAGTGGCCCATGCAATCCGTGCCCTCCTTAATACCCATCACTGGGCCAACCCATCCTTCCACTACCTCCTCTCTAAAGCCCTCAGTTTGTTTCTCAGAATCCATAGTCTATCATGGTTCCTTTCCCCCTCTGATTTAATTCCATTGGACTACACTGAGAACATTGTCTATAAATACAGTTTTACCTCCTTTACAATCTAGATGACTTTTTTTTAAATTGCGCTATCTATCTTAATAGAGTACAACATATAGTACAATGTTGAATAGAAGTGATGAGAAGAGACATGCCTACTGTTCTGGATCTTTGGGAGAAAGATTTAGTCTTTTACCATTGTATACGATATCAGTTTTACCTTTTTTGTAGATGCCTTTTATTAGAGTGAGGACATTTTTATTTTTAGTTTGCTAAGGGTTTTGGGGTTTTTTTTGTTTCTTATTTGACTAAGAATGGATGTTGCATTTCTATATACTAATAACAAACCACTGAAATTGAAATTATTTTTCTTGTGAAAAACACCTTTTAAATTAGGATCAGAAATATTAAATACTTAAGAATAAATCTGATAAAACTCCAAAAGATCTGTCCACTGAAAACAATAAAATATTGCTGAGAGAAGGGTGTCTGGGTGATTCAGTCAGCTGAGTGTCCTACTCTTGGTTTCAGCTCAGTTCATGATCTTAGGGTCCTGAGATGGAGCCCTACTTTGGGGTCTGTGCTCAGTGGGAAGTCTGCTTGAGATTCTCTCTCACCCTCTCTCTTTGCCCCTCCCCCATTCATTCTCTCTTGTTCTATCAAACAAATAAATAAATCTTTAAAATATTTCTGAGGGGGCGCCTGGGTGGCTCAGTCAGTTAAGCGGCTGCGTTTGGTTCAGGTCATGATCTCAGGGTCCTGGAATTGAGCCCTGCATTGGGCTCCCTGCTCAGTGGAGAGCCTGCTTCTCCCTCTCCCTCTGCCTACTTGCGCTTTCTCTCTATCTCTCTGCCAAATAAAAAAATAAATCTTTTTTAAAAAAACTATTGCTGAGAGAAATTAAAGCTCTAAAGGGAGATATACCATGTTCATGGCAAGAAGATCCAACATTATTAAGACAAGAGTTCTCCCTGAAATTGGCCTCTAGATCAGGGCAATTCCAGTCAAAATCTCAGCAGGTTTGTATATGTATGGAAATTAATAAGCCTATTCTAAAATTTTTGTGGAAATGCAAAAGACCTAGAATAGTCAAAACAAGTTTTAAAACTTGTTTTAAAACTTTAGCTGAACTTTAAAAAAAGAGAACTGATATGAGTAGATCACAAAACTTACTATAAAGGTACGGTCATCAAGCCAGAGTAATTTTGGCATGAAGACGGTCAAATAGATTGAAGGAGCAGAAGAGAAAGTTGAGATGGGACAGGGGACCTGCACATATATGGAGAATCAGTGTTTTATGAAAATGCAAAAGCAAGTAAATGGAGAATGAGTCTTTTCTATTTTTCTACTGTTTCATCTCAACAAATGATGCTAGCATGATTGATAATCCACATGCAAAAAGAAGCTCAAGCCATACCTTGCACAGTACATAAAAACTAACTCAAAATGGATCTAAAGGTAAAACTGTAAAACTTCTAGAAGGAAACCTCTGTGATCCTGGGTTAGATCTCTTAGATATACCACCATAAATGCGATTCAATAAAAACATAAACTGATAAATTTAACTTCATGAAAGTTTAAAAGATCTTCTGAAAATGCTATGCTAAATGCTAGCATCTTCTGAAGATGCTATGAAAACAGACGAATCACAGGCTAGAAGAAAATATTTTCAAAACACCTACTGAGAAAGGGATTTTATCCAGAACATATAAAGAATTCTCAAAATTCAAAATAAAAAAATACAATTTTTAAATGGGCAAAATATTTTAACAGATTCTTCACCAAAGAAGATAAAGAAATCATTATATGAAAATATGCTCAACAGCATTTATCATTTGAGTAATGTAAATTAAAAACACAATGATACCATTCCACATTATTAGAATGGTCAGAATCTAAAAGACTGAACACAAGGTTTGCGAGAATGTGGAGGAATCAGAGCCTCATATACTGCCAATGGGAGTGTAAAATCATACTATTTTGGAAAACAGTTTAGCAGTTTCTTAAAAATTTAGATATGCACCTATTATATGATCCAGGCATTCCACTCCTGGATGTTTGCCTCAAAAATGTGGAAGCATATGTCAGTACAACGACTTGTACAGGAATGTTCGTGGAAGCTTTATTTGCAATAGCCCAAAACAAGAAACAACCCAAAGGTCCTTCAACAAATGAACAGATAAACACACGGTGGTATATACGTGCATTGAAGTCTTACTCAGCAACAAAAAGGGAGCTATCGGTATAGGACAGCACAGATGAATCTCAAAACTCTGCTGAGTAAAAGAAACTGGAGAAAGAAATGCAGACTGTGTGATTTCACTTACACAAAGTTCTGGAGAGTGAAAACCAATCTATGATGGCAGATCTATGATCGGGGTTACTTGGTGTGGGCCAGAGACATGGGGGGAGGACTTATGACGGGGTACAGGGAAATGAGACTTCTGGTAGAGATGGTTGTTCACCATCTCAGTTGTGGTGGTGGTTTTGTGGGTGTGTACATATGACAAAACTTCTTGAATTGTACAATTTAAAGATTATTTCTTTGTCAGAGAGAGAATGAGCAGGGGAGCAGCAGGAAGAGGGAGAGGGAGAAGCAGGCTCCCTGCTGAGCAGAGAGCCCAATGTGGGGCTCGATCCCAGGACCCCGAGATCATGACCTGAGCTGAAGGCAGATACTTAACCAATGGAGCCACTTGGCATCCCTCAAATTGTACACTTTAAACATGTGCATCAAATGTTGTACATTTTACTGTATGTCAGTTATACTTCAGTAAATCTAAAAAAAAAAAAAATCCACTACTTTGTGCTCAACACAGTATTTCTCCAGTTTAAAAAGCACCTTCTCAAGGTAGTACCTTCTATGGGTACTACCACCTGGATATCGGGTGAGAAACCCGATGTTGATGCCATGTTACAGCTCACAGCTGGATCACTGGTGCTTCTAAGCTGAGTTTCTATTAAGAAGGGCCACGCATCTTCAAGATGCTCAAGTGAGTGAGGAAAATGGATTGGGAGGAACTGGAGAGGCAACATGGACAGGTGGAAGGTAGACGGGATGGATGTGGGTTCAAGCTATAGTGCTGTTACTTACCGGGGTGGGACTCAGAGCTAGCTTCTTAATTTGTAACAGTGTATCGGTTTGAGGGTAGTTGGTCCAAGCATCAGAAACTGATTTAGGCTAAAATGTGGAACCAGCAGCAGATAAGAACCAGCAGCTCCAAAGATCTTGATAGCAAAAACCAGGTCTCAATAGTTTTACCAAGGATTTTCCTTCCTCTGGTCATGAATTAAATTCCAGAGACCAAGGGTCCAAGTGGACCAGTCCACGTCACAAGCCTGCCCCTTGACCAGGGGAGGGACAAGCATCCTATTGGCAAGTACAGCAAAAGGGATTTGGGATGCTCTTAGCGAATGAAGGCAGGATGTGCAAAAAACAACAAATGGCACTCTAAACCAGTTACGTATTGCCACCTATAGATTTAGTGGCTTAAGAAAACAATGATTTCTTTTTTTTTTTAAAGATTTTATTTATTTATTTGACAGAGAGAGATCACAAGTAGGCAGAGAGGCAGAGAGAGAGGAGGAAGCAGGCTCCCTGCTGAGCAGAGAGCCCGATGTGGGACTCGATCCCAGGACCCTGAGATCATGACCTGAGCTGAAGGCAGCGGCTTAACCCAGTGAGCCACCCAGGCGCCCCAATGATTTCTTATCTCTCATAAGTCTGTGGGTTAGCTGCTGGTTCCTCTTCTGGTTTTACCTGGCTTGCTCAGGCAGTTGCATTCTGTGAAAGGCACCTGGCTGGAAGGGCCAAGTTGGCCACACTCACATTCGGGAAGTGCTACTGGCTATGAGCTGGCGGGTCTTGTTCCTTCCTCCAATGGCCTCACATCCTCCAACAGGGCCAGACGTGCTACATTTATAGACATTACAGGATAGCGGTCCATATGAATGAAGGTAGAACCTGCCAGACCTCTTGAGCCTAGGCCCTGGAATTCACATGCATGTCTCTTCTGGCACATTCTCAAGGTTGAGGAGATCACAAGGGTCATCAAATTCTGGGGAGTAAAGAGATAAACTACAGCCCTGCATAGGAGGGATGGCTAGGTCACGCGGCGAAGAGTATGCATCTTACAGAGGAGTATGTAGCCACTAAACAATCAGCCAGCGACATTAAAAATATATTACTTACCTCATTATGAAATTAGCATAAATTCCTAAATTCTAGAGCTATTTTGATAACTAAATAAAATAACATTTGACAGGCCTCACATCTAAAAAACACGTGGTGAAAGCATACCTATTGTTAATGTCCCTGAAGACGGAGGTTATAGCCAGGCCTCCCTCACGGAAAATTCTCATACTTGCTGTGATAACTTCTGTTTCTTGGTGCAGGCTGCAGGACCCACCATTTGACAAGAAACTGAGCTTTGTTGTTGTATTTTTAGGGTAAAATCTCATTTATCCCTTCCTTTGTGTAAACTCCAAATGCAAGTGGAGTAGGGGATGAAACACGTTGAAATTGTACTTTGATTAGCCTTCTTCTTTTTTTTTTTAAGACTTTACTTTTTTTTTATAAAGATTTTTATTTATTTATTTGATAGACAGAGATCACAAGCAGGCAGAAGGCAGGCAGAGTGAGAGGGGGAGAAGCAGGGTCCCCGCTGAGCAGAGAGCCTGATGTGGGGCCCGATCCCAGGACCCTGAGATCATGACCCGAGCCGAAGGCAGAGGCTTAAACCACTGAGCCACCCAGGCTCCCACTTTACTTATTTTTTGAGGGAGAGAGCTGAGGGGCGGAGGGAAAGGAAAAAGCAGACTCCCAGATCAGCGGGGGGCCCGACGTGGGGCTCGATCCCAGGACCCTGAGATCGTGACCTGAGCCGAAGGCAGACACTTAACTGGCTGAGCCACCCAGGCGCCCCAGTTTGCCTTCAGTTTTTGTGTTTAGTTTGTGTGTGTGGGGGGGTCAGTGTCCAGTCAGAAAAAACTACAATAGGAATTTTAAAGAGAGGGGCGGTTAAGCAAATGTGAAGGCCTGGAGGAGAAAAAGGAAGCTGCGATCTTTCAGAGAGAAGGCTGCTGGTATACACCCCCCCGGCCCCACTACTCTTGTTGGAAAGTCTTTCCAGAAGCTGGAAAGGGGCTAAACTCCCACCCTTGGTTGCCAGTCACTGGACCACAGCCCGAGTGCGGGAGTGTTGCCCTAATGGAGCACCCCAAGTCCTCCCCGCCAGCACCTGAGCGCAAACCCAGATTCACCTGCTGCTGCTGTCTGGGCCCAGAAAAATGGGCTCCTCCCTCCACCCGCCTTGCAGTCTCCCGCGGCCGGAACCGAAGTGCAGGCCAGCTGGCTGGGGGGTCTGGGAAGCGTAGCTCGCAGGCCTCCAGCCCCTCCAGAGAGAGCAGGGCAGGCAGGATGGGAACGGCGCCGGGAGCCAGCAAACAGCACGCAGCACCGCGTCGGATTTACACACAGATGTTTCCCGTAGCGCTGCTGTGTGCCCCCCCAGATGTTTTCTAGTCAGGTCTGTCTGCAGCAGAGAGAGCATACGGGGAATGTTTCAGAACTTTCGCAGAACGCTATCATGCCACATTTAAGCATCTGATCTTCAAACCCCTCTTCCACATGGCCGTTGACTCCTTTCCTCCTTGGGTTTTGGCCGGGGCTGTGTAAATGCTGGCAAAAACGTGCGTTTTACACTCCATCGTGCAAAATACCAGTGAAATCTTTCTGGTCTCCTGCCTTTTACCCACTTGAAGTGCCTCATTAAAGTCATGTGGGGCAGCTTTGCAAAGGGATAGCGCGGTCCTTATTTTCCCTTCAAAGGGCCCAAAAGGTGCTCCTGGTTTTCTCTTCAAAAATGTCTGTAATCTTTAATCAGCAACTGCACATGAAGGATAACAGAATACGCCACCCCAAAAGAGGCTGGTAGGAATTTAGGCTGCATCACCCCCAAATATGCTGCTTTGGTATACTCTTTTGAGCTGTAGGCAAATGCAGGGAGAGGCTTTCTCTGGACCACCCTTACCCAGGAAAAGAGAGATCTGCCGAAAGGAACTCAGTCGTCATGAATCTCCTCCCAGTAGCATCGTCAACCATGGAGAACGGACCCTTGTCACAGGAGGGGGTCCTCGAAGTCAACCACACAGCTGGATAAACTTCGTCGCAAACGATCACATCTCCCATCTCTTCTTTCAGGGGCCCATTTGTCTTTCCTAAAAATCATTTCCTCTCTCCTCAGAGGCCTACATTTCCTTCCCCTTTCTCTATTAAGATGGCTTTTAAAACAGGGCTCCTGACTGGCGCAGTCAGTTGGGTGTCTGCCTTCCGCTCAGGTCATGATCCCAGGGGCTGGCGATCGAGCCCCACGTTGGGGCCCCCTGCCCCACAGAGAGTCTGCTTCTCCCTCTGCCCTTCCCCCCGCCTGTTTTCTTTCTCTCTCTCTCAAATAAATAAGTAAAATCTTTAAAAAGATGGCTTTAAAAAAAAAGATTTTATTTATTTGACAGACAGAGATCCCAAGCAGGCAGAAAGGCAGGCAGAGGGAGAGGAGGAAGCAGGCTCCCCGCTGAGCAGAGAGCCCGATGCGGGGTTCGATCCCAGGACCCTGAGATCATGACCTGAGCCGAAGGCAGAGGCTTAACGCACTGAGCCACCCAGGCGCCCCATGAGGTAGACTTGTTAATAAAAATCTGTTTTTCTCTCAATCACCTGTCTTTGGTTACAGAGGTCTCGGGTAAGAACTCAGGATAGAGGAAAATTATTTTTCCTCCCTTACACACATGGAGTCTGCTAGATCCGCAGTGATGCCAATGAACTAGCCCCAACTGTCCCCTATGAGACAAGGTCATCTCCCCTTGACACCTGAGCCTGATTCTTTAGACGCTTCACAAATTGTCTCTTAGGTTTACCGAGCCTGATTTTTCCTTTATGGGCTCGAATCGTGCTTTGGTCTGCAAGGCAAGCCCTGGGGAGGGGAGGGATGGGACAAGTGTGATGGGGCAGAGCCGCTCTGACAGACGAGGCTTGATCAGGGCACAGAGGAAACTCTATCCGGACCATGGAATTAGCTTCTCAGGTAAAATGAGGTCACGCTCAACAGAGAAGGCAGTTGTCGAAATGGAAAGTGATGCAGGGAATGTTTTGGAGGCAGCAGTCCCCCGGAACCTCGAGGCAGCCTCCATACCTGGCTGAGGCACCCGATGGGGCTCCCGCGAAGGCGATGACAGAGACACCGCTGCGTGGTCGGGGGTCTTGGGGTGCAGGGATGGCATATTACAAAGAAGTTTAAAGATGGAAGCCAGCTGTATTGCTTTCCGTTTTCAGTCCTGACAAGGACGTAATGACATCAGCTCCTCTTGAGGAAGAGGAAAGCTGGGGGCACCTCACATCTGGGAACCAACATGGCCAGAATGAATGCTCTGTCTATTCTACCCACACAGGAGTGTGAACAAATCCTTGTGAGGGGGCTTCCCCTAAGGGGGCTGAGGGACAAGCCTTCCTGAGCGTCTGTCCTGTGCCAGGCACTGCGCTGTGTGTTTGACGCACATGATCCACTGTAGTCTTCCCCAGGGCCCTGAATGGTAGGTCTTGGTGCACCCATTCTACAGGGAAGGAACATAGAGTCTAGCACTGTGACTGCTCACAGACAGAGGATTAGAACCCAAGCCTGACTTCCTCCAAAGCTGTCTTGTTTCCATGACAACAGCCTCTCCGTTTTGAGAGAGCTCTGTGCGGACCTGGACAGGAGCTGGACGACTGGATTGGACAGAAGTGTGTAGCAACAGAGAGGAGAGGGGACAAGCCGGGCTGGACTGGCCGTGCAGTCATCACGTTCCCCTGCTCCTCATGTCCCCTCTTCCCTGCCTATGGCTCTCAGAGGTGCAGACTAGCCCGGGCCACTTCCTTTTATTTATTTTCTTTTTTTTCCAGAACCCTGTATCACTTTGATTTTGGGATCCCAGGTGAATGCTTCTGTTGATCTCCCTCACGGTGGGCCCCTTCCCTGCCAGGTCCATGGCCTACATCCCAATCCACCAGCTCTAAGGTTAAGGCCTTTCGTTCCACAGGAGTCCTCCCTTTTCCAAAGGCTGTAAATACAGCTGGGCAGGGCCTGTAGACCTGCTCTTTAACTGCCCTCCCTAAAGACCCATTACATCACCGTGTACCCAGGGGATGGTCTCTAAAATATCTTCTGACCAACTGAAAAAACACATTAATCTTTAAGAAAAAAAAAAACCTTGGCATTTTAGGAAAAGCATAGCCACTAATGTCAGCTTCGTGGGCTCACTTTGGTATTTGCAAGCTACGTTTTGGACAACCACGAAGCATGCAGAAGTCCGTGTCATGGAACAAAATGAAAGAGGGAACCCAGAATACGTTCCCATTCTCTAAAATCTCTTTATTTTAAATTTGGTGTCACGGGACAGTATTTCCTGGCTAGGCAGCCTGGCGCGTCCTCACCCCATGTGCCCTGTTCCTCTCTGCAGAAAGAACAAGTAGGAGAAAAAGAAAATCTTGTGCCTGGGAAATCACTGGCCAAAAAATAAATTCCTTCTATCCCAACACTTTGCCCTCCTAACCTAGTTCTGCACCTGAGCTCGGTGGCCAAAGCCTCGACACAGTTAAGCCAAACAGAGCTCTGAAATCAGGAGGAGAGGGAAAGAACCCAAGATGATCTGAGGACAGAGAACAAGCTATTTTAGCCCAGTTTCCCACTCTAGGTGAGTATTATCTAGAGAAAAATGTTTGAAACACCATTTGATGGAAAGCCGTCCCGGGGAAGCAGCAAACCAGAGATTTCCTCTGGGCCAGGTGTTCTATGCTGCTTTTGGCCTTTGCCACCCACTGCACATCCAGCAGGGGGGCAGGCGAGCACCGAGGGCACTGGGCTTCTCCCATTTCACGGACAGCTACAAGGCAGACTCTCCCGAGAGTCGGAAAACAATATATCCCCTGCGACAACTTCTTAGGAGGTTTGGGAGACAGATTACTTGGTTAACTCTCCGTGAACCCCATAGTCTTTTCAGAATGCTGTCTTCCTGCCTTCAATGATACTTCCTCTCTCAGCTGTGGGACAGCAGTGCCGCTGCAGAAATGACCTCCCCACTGTTCGAGAGGCTTCAGCTCCTCAAGCGAACGGATGAAAGGATGGACGTGCTTGCAGCTCGGTCTCTAGGACCCGGGAGCCTGTGCTTGGAGGGGCTGCCTTGCTCCTCTGCACTGTCAGATTTCTGTCGACTCAAGAATCTGTCCAGAAATCTGGGGAAACGTTTCTGGTAGAGTGACACCAACTGTCCCTCCGCCGGCTTATGCATTGGCCACAACATACAGGAAGGAAGTCACAGCTTAAAAATATAATTCACACGTCAGTGTTCGCCAACATTGAAATCTTAATCTGAAGTCTCACGGTGTCCCATGCTGAGCTTTACCCAAAGTTACTGATATTCAGACATCTCAGAGCATCTCCTCTGGGCTGAGATCTCTCTAGGACAGCTGCCCCAGCAGAGCCAGGGGCAGGGGCAGGAGAGGGGGGCTCTACTGAAGAAACCCTGAACACGGCTGGGTTCGAGTCCCACATCCATCCTCCCCCACGTGGCTGCCACATCCGTCTGCCTCGTGGTGAATTCCCCAGGCTTTAGGACATGTCCTCGCATCTCCTCTAGTCCCCCTTAACAAGGATTTTGGAACCTGCCTTCTGGACTCTCCAATGATCGATGCGGGAGCTTGTCACTGACTCAAAGAAGCTTTCATCAAAGTCTCTCCTACAAATTCACCAGAGCAAGGCTTCCTCTATGGAGCCTGCCACCTGCTAGAGGTCCCTACACGTGGTGTGGTCACACTCAGAGCCCACAGCAGCAAAATTTCAGCATCTCCACCCCAAGAGGAAGTGGGTGTTAGTACCTTGAAGTCAATGAACTTCTCCAAACTGCCCTTCAGTAAACTGTTCCAACTTCTGATATGCGTATCTGTTTTCATGTTTTAGATCACTTCCTGGTACTAGCCAGGACTCGCAGAGATAACTGACTCCGTTTATAATACCCCAACGGTGTGGCCTCCACACCTCCCCGAAGCCTGCTCCCTGATGGTGAGACTCTGTTACCCAGGGGTCAGTGGAAGGCCATCTGGCACCCAGGATGTGGGAAGTCATCATTTTAATCCACGGACCATCTGGGTCTATTAAGAGACCTGTGTTTGTAGGCTGGTGTTTGACTCGATAAACTGCTTTTCTGAACGTAAACTCCGAATCGTCACTCCACACCGACGAAGTTAAATCAGACACCTAGCCCCAGATATGCCTTCAAGTTACGGCTCCGTGACAGTTCGGAGACGCAGACCCGCAGCAGCCCTTCTCCCTGCCTGGCTAATGAGAATCGTGTATTTATTTGCTGACCAAAGTTCTTCCTAGCCTGGTTTGGCAGAGCCCTCCCCTGATCAGTGTTAGAAGTTGAACAAACAACCTTATCTTTTGGCAGCAGTTTTTAAAAACATGCAAGTCCTTTGCTTTTTCCTCCAGTGCCCCCCCGGAACCCCCCCCCCCCGCCCCGCCGTACTCTAAGGTGCTACTGCCAACTCCCCACACTTCTCTTTACAGCATTGTCCTAAAATATGGTACGTGATTTAAAAAGAAAGAAAAACCATCTGACAGTTTTGCTAAACCAGTGGGGTGAGGGGAGTTCCATGGGTAATGGAGATCATTTCCCTGGGATGGTAATTGAAGGCCAAGGTCCACTGCACTTCGGGCCCCTCATTTAGAACACCGAGGCCACTGTTACTCTCACTTCGCCCGCTGAACATCGGCTCCCTTGGAAGCCGGCGGGTGCGGCAGGCAAATATTTACACCTGCAGGAGCTGCTTTGGGCCGGGCTGAGGGCGCTGTGCCCAGAGGGCTCCCCCCAGGACTCCTTCCTCCTCTTGCTTGCAGCAAGTCCCCTTTAAACCTTGTTTCACCGACCCTCTGCTCAAGGCCTTCCAGAGAAGGACTGATCATTGCCCTTGATCAAGCTCCTCACTGTAATTTAAATCCAGTTCCCTTGCACATTTGATCTGTGCCTTCCCAGCCCCTACTCATCCGTTGCGTGTAACTCGTTTTTCATCACTATTGCTTGGATTCCTGGGTGAAGAAGTTGCGTATGCCTAGCTCACCCTCTAGTCTCTGAATCTTGTGATCGGACGGAGTGAGCACCAGCTTCCCTTTCCTCCGTGCTCCCTCTGCCCGAGGTGCTTCCCTCTCCGCAAAAGTTCAGGGAACACTGACTCTCTCTCTCCATGGTTGTGCAGAAAGAAGCAGGGATGTTCCTATCCTCTGTGGAATGGTCACATTTACAAGTCCCCGAGCGCCCTACCGCCTTTTCCAGGTTCCTCAGTCATCCTGGTGGCTCTCCTTTGGACGATCTTAAGGATTTTCTTGTCCTCTGACAGGGCAGGTTCCACAGCCCAGACATGAAGGGATCACTGAGTTACTTCTAAGTGAACAGCAGGCAAACAGGCAGGAGAGATTCTGAAAAAGCTGTGATGAATGCGCGCTCTTCCGGAACAAAGGCCAAGGCCAAGTCTAGGGGCACCAACAGGACTGGTGTAGCCACTGGCAAGGACAGGAGCACAACCCCAATATCTTCTAGGGTGCGCCCTGAGGAGGGACCCAATGGCTGCATGGGGGGCTCCGTAGCTGCATCTGGGGCACTCCCAGCTCCTTCCCAGCAGGAGCACCATCTTCCAACCTAGAGGATGTATTTGAAGGCCAAAGGGGGAAAAGAGGCACCGAGATGGGCGTGGGCAGGGGGAGGAGGTGGGGGCGCGGGAATTGACCCCACAGGTCACGGAGTTTGAGGAACAGACATGGGTATAGATTCATTGTACATGTTAGTAGTCAGGAGGTCCTAATATCTGTTAGTGCAGTACACATTTGAAGGCCACCCCCATCCTACGGTAGCTTTGTTGGTGAGGCGTTCTCTCTCAAGATCCTGTGATGGGCAGAGGCATTGAAATCGTTTGAAGGAACTCGGCTGGGAAAGTTTGGACATGCGTGTCTAGAACCTGCTTTTCTGTATTTCTGTCTCCTCCAAGAGGTCCAGGGCCACAAAATCACAGGAGGCTGATTTGAAGGGGGAATCACAGGGGCGAGGCAGCTTGAAGGGTGCAGGAGGCAGCCACAGTATCTTTAAGTGTGAGAACGGGGTGGCACTGCCTCCTTGGGAGGACCTCTCGGGCCCTCTGATACCATGAGAAGCAGCCACAAGAATGGGAGGTCTGCCGGCTCTGGCCATCATGACTGTGTCAGCCAGTGGTCCCACCGCCCAACATAGCTCCCCAGGGACGCGCCATGTTGGCTGGTGCCGCCATTGTTCTTCTCGACACCCAGAAGTTCATCTCTACCCTCCACACTCTTACTCGCACTCCAGGCTCCGCTCGAGACCTCCTCCAGGAGGAGGCTTTTCTCACTCCTGCCACCCTTCTTGGAACTCCTGGCACTCATTGCTTTTACCCATTATGTCTGCTTTTGCTCAATCTTTCCAAGCAGATCAACATTCGGAAGCAATGAGCAACAAGGGTTTCAGAGTTAAATAGAAAGTTTCGGCACTAAATGAAAACTTGACAAAAAAGAAAATTCTGAATATCCTGCAGAAGTGTCTCCCATCGGTGCAGGTAGGAGCTAGTTTCACAGCTTCAAGGAACTGGACTTTCCAATGTGTCTGGGGAAGTCATGAGTGAAGATGAAGGCTTTGCGAAGACATTTCCCCCAGTGCCCAGAAAGAAACGATCGACCAGCAAGGCTACCTCAAGGCTGTACTGTTTATTTTAATGAAGCAGGTCACTATCAGAAACAACGGCCATATGAACACTCCATCCTTGAGGAGAAGGCACGAGCCTGGGACGGACGGACTGACGGAGATGCCATGCCAGTGGAGGTTAACTGCTGACATTTTTATTAGCACTGTTATCGGTTTTATCAGTGCTCTGGTTATAAATTCAATAAGCTTCGAATGATCTACCCCAACCATACTTTCCCTTTATAAGCCGAGTTATTCCTCATGCTTGATTTTGCAGACATAAGGGGTTTTGTGGGGGAGGGGAGACTATATATATGGAATTATAGTAGAAACCCGAGTATTTGAGAATTTGTGGCTACTGACCCATGATACCATTTTCTAGATTCTTGTATCATTTAACTTTGCTGTTTGTATTAGTTTTCTATTGCTGCTGTAACAGATCTCCCACAGACTTAGTGGCTTAAAAACAACACAAATATCTTACAGTCTGAAGATGAGAAGTGTAAAACGGGTCTTCCTGAACTAAAATCAAGGTTAGAGAGAGCTCTATTCCCTTCGGCCTTTTCCGTCTGCTGGAGCCTGTTTTCATTTCTTGGTTCATAGGCAACACTGGCCAGTCAAGTCATTCTCATATTGCATAACTGACTTTCTTGCCTCCCTCTTTCAGTTAAAGGGTCCATGTGATTACACTGGGCCCAGCTGGATAATCCAGGATCACTTCCCATCTCAGAGGTTTGATTTACTCATATCTGTAAAGTCCTTCTTGTCACATAAAGAAACATATTCAGTTTCCAAGGACTAGGGTGTGGACATTTTCCGGGAGGGGGGCATCATTCTGCTACAACTCAGTTCTTTACCATTCTGTGTGTTCATACTTTATCGAGGGCACTGTTGCTTTGTTATTTTGCCTTTTTATTCCCCACAGCAATTGCCCAACTCAGAGAGTCTGATGGCATTTTTATCCTTTTAAAGATTTTATTTATTCATTAGCGAGAGAGCACGTGCACACACAAAAGAGAATGGGGGTGGGAAGCAGAGGGGGAGGGAGAAGCAGACTCCCTGTTGAGCATGGAGCCCGACTCAGGGCCTGTTCCAGGAAGCTGGGATCCTGACCTGAGCCAAAGGCAGACACTCAGCCGACAGAGACACCCAGGCACCCTTAGAGGGTATTTTTAAATGAACTTTCCTTCCTGACTCGTAATTTGAATAACACCCAGGTGTACTGCTAGGTTGAGGTAGTGTTGACCCAACCATGGCATCTTACACTCTTCCTAGGTAGGATACAAAGATAATTAACGATTGCCCCAATTTTCAATAAATTTGAAGTGTTCAAGATGACTGGTCAGCATCCAGGCTTTTAAAAACATGAGTAACACATATCATTAAAGGTAGAAATATGTGTGACCCAAGATCGAGCACAGGTTTTCAGAGCAGGGATAGAGCTGGAATTAATGGAGCCAAGGACTAGGGAGAGAGAGAGTCAGAGTCGGTCCATTCTCCCCACATTTGGAATAAGGTCTTGGGGGAAACCAAAGCAGTAGGGAGGGGCCAAGATAAAGTGTGCAAAGATGTAATGGTATCAAAATGAGAACCCAAAGGATATCAGAGTATGTTTATGCCTAAATATATCCAAAGAGCAAAGGAGTGCACACTTTATTTAAAGCGAGACAAGTAAAATGTTAAGATGTAGAGACTCTTGGAGAGAAGGGGAAGGCAGGAGGAACTGATAGAAGCAGCTTCCCCCGTTCTTTTGCTTTGTCAGTCAAAGGCTCAAATGGATCCAGGTTCCATCAACATTTCAAGTTTGTCTCCATCTGTCCCTGAACCGCTCTCCAATACCATAGTCACATGATGTACTCACCTTTCCCTGTACTTCCCACATCCCTGTATTTATGTGTTTATTTTTATTTTAAATCAATTTAACTAACAACTAGTGTATTATTAGTGTCAGAGGGAGAGTTTAGTGATTCATCAGTTGCATACAACACCCACCGCTCCTTCCATCACGTGCCCTCCTTAATGCCCGTCTCCCAGTTACCCCATCCCCCCACCCACTCCCCCTCCAGCGGCCCTCAGTTTGTTTCCTATCTTAAATGTCTCTTACGGTTTATCTCCCTCTTTATCTTATTTTATTTTTGCTTCCTTTCTGCTATGTTCATCTGTTTTCTTTCTTAAATTCCACATATGAGCAAAATCATATATTTGTCTTTCTCGGACTGACTTATTTCACTTAGCATAATTCCCTCTAGTTCCATCTGCATCGTGGCAAGTGGCAGGATCTCATTCTTTTTGACGGCTCAGTAGTACTCCATCGTGTATATACACCACATCTTCTTCATCTTCTTGATCCCACCTCCCTGTATTTAAAGGTGCTGTCCCCTCTTGCCTGCCGTATCTTTCCAGGTTTAGCTAAAATGCAACCAGACTCATCTCAATGAGGAAAGATTCTTCCCCTCCCGGACCCCCAGAGCACTTTCTTTACAAAGTGCGGAGCACTGACCACATGTGGCTTCAAATTCTGTAGCACAAATGCCCACACAGTCTCTAAAAGCTGATTCTGCCGTGGCTATTGGTATTTTCCAAAGATGACAAGATGACAGCTTCTGCCCAGGTACTTCCAGAACTTTGCCACTACCCTGCCAAGAGGTAGTCTAATTCTCTTTCCTTGGACTCTGGGCAAGGGTGTGGCTTGGCTGCAACCAATGGAACGCAGCAGAAACGAGGCCGCAGGACCGCCAGGTCACAAAGGCCATTCGCTGAGCTTTGTCTTGCTCCTGGAGCACTTACACTTTGAGCCCTGACCTTCCAGGTTAGACGTGCAACAGCCCTAGGCTGCCATGCTGTGTGGGAACCACACCATAGGCCCTGGATGGATCCTCAAGGAACTGTGCTCATCTTCAAATGCTCCCAAATCAGACAACAGATATGTGAGTGGAAGAGTCTTTAGATGATTTTTCTCCCAATTCCATATCCCCCAATACTATGGAACAGTCATTTCTGCTGTCTCAATTTCAAAGCCCCAGAATCCATGAGTATAATAAGAACATTGTTTTAAGCCACTGAACTTTGGGGGTAAGTCCTTCTGTAGCAACAGTGACTGGGTTACCAGGTATGAGCTACATATGCATTTTCACAGAATTTACTGTTGAGGAGTGTTTCTGAATCCGAGTCATTACTCTAGCCATTTTGTCATCAGGTAGATTAAATTAGAGGACAGTCAGCGGCTTCTCCAGAGCCTCAGACACAGTGAGGGATGAGAGAAAGACATGATAAGGTTCAAGAAAAAAATATCTGGAGGGAGCCTATCACTTTTCTAGAAGAGAAAAGTGAGCAGATGTGGGTGCCTACATCTGCTTTTCAGCCTACAGTCTGCTGAAAATAGGCACAACTCCCTCCCTGTTATCCTCCTGGGGTGAACTGTCCCCTGGCTCTAGGGAAGACCACCACCCAGCCTGGGCACGAGTGGTCACTGCGGGAGGAAAGGAGCAAAGGAAGCATCTCAGACAGATGAGGAGTTTCCAGGAGTTTCCAGTCCTGAGAAACGCCTTTTCTGTTGCTTCTCATGTATGTCTTTTTCGTGCCACGTTTTGAGTGACACACACACATACACACACACACATGCATGCTCGTGCACAGCTGACAGTGCACAAGACTTCCCAGGGACTGGACAAAGTAATTGTTGCTGGGAAGAAAAGGGAAGTGCATGCTTCCGGTGAGTTTTGCCCTGTGTGGCTGACGTGTGAGGAAGTGGGCAAACTTCCCAGCACAAGGAGTCTTTGTGACAGGCTCGCAAAGGAGAAGAGAATTATCCCCAGCGAAGTTACTGAAGTGAAAGTGAGCCGTCCTCACAGGGAACCCTGTGCTGTTAGGGGGAAGGGTTGAAAAGAAAAACAAAAGTTAGTAGGCATTGTAACGTTGTCTCGACAGTTAAGGAATCGTCGATCAATATCATTAAGACATTTAGAAATCCAAGAAATTATTATTTCAACTACTATTTTTTTTCTTTGCTTAAGACACTGAATAATTTTGCCCAGACCAGGACAGGAATCTAAAGTTCTTGGATGTTATTTCCCAATTAAATTAATCAATCAAGAAGTAATTACTGAGCAGGAAACTCCAAAACTGTTCATTTGGATAAAGAAAGTCCAAGAACGAACTTCTTGAAATCTGTAGTAAATGGATGTATCCTGCTGTATTAGTTGTGGCTTCTTATGCATTATAAATCCCCTCAACATTCAAGGCTCCCGACTTATATATTAAGTTACCAGGCTTCCCTTTTCTTATCCCAAAAAGCGTAAACACAAACTGAGTGTTGGTTTAAGGCACATAGGTGTTTCTTAGTATAGTCACCTACCCTACACCCTCAATTATCTGATTACCAAATAGACAAATCTCCAGCATGTCTGTCCTGACATTCTGGGAAAAGTCAATTACAAATCATCTTATTGGGGCACCTGGTGGGATCGTTGGTTCAGTGTCTGACTCTTAGTTTCAGTTCAGGTCATGATCTCAGGGTCATGAGATCAAGCCTTGCATCGGGCTCCATGCCCAGTGCAGAGTCTGCTTAAGACTCTCTCGGGGCACCTGGGTGGCTCAGTGGGTTAAGCCGATGCCTTCAGCTCAGGTCATGATCTCAGGGTCCTGGGTTCGAGCCCCACATCAGGCTCTCTGCTCAGCGGGGAGCCTGCTTCCCTTCCTCTCTCTCTGCCTGCCTCTCTGCCTACTTGTGATCTCTCTCTGTCAAATAAATAAATAAAATCTTAAAAAAAAACAAAACTCTCTCTCCTTCTGCCCCTATCCCCCATGCTCCCTTTCTCTCAAATAGATGAGGCTTAAAAAATAATAATAACAAATACATAAATCATCTTGTATTAGTTAAGACGGTATTGGTTGCTATCACACATAAATCCCCAAAAGTCAGGGGCAACACTGTAGTATTAAATATAAAATTTTACTTACGAGGTTTATTCCCCCCCTCATGTGGTGTCCAGTGGACACAGGACTCCACTCAACACAGCCCTGTGGAGACCCCAGCTCCAGGAGCAAATGTGTGAGTCCTTAGCACACAGACCCCAGCGCTGCCCTCTGACATCCAACCAACCTCCAGGTTGCGGAGACAAGGAATCATGTTTCTAGAGGCCAACATTGGAATTGTTTACATCCCTTTTGGCTGCATTCGAATGGCCAGAACTCGTCACGTGGCCCAAATTAGATGCCATTGTTTCTGGGCAGTGTTATCCCTGGCTGAGCGTCCACTTCCCAGCAGCACAGAAGGGAGCATAGTTCTTTGGCAAATAGCCAACACTTCTGCCTACCATCTTGTTTCCACTATGCATGCTGTCCACCCCCAAGCCCATGGAGGAGTGCCACAGATGATCAGATCAAGCCCAGCCCCCACCAGATCCGTGCTTTGCTGCCTTGGTCGGCATGATATTTAGTTTGGAGCAGTGCCGTAGAGCTGGGAGATGGTCCCTCCTGTGACGACGTGGCACCCATGGGTGAGGTCGTGCTATCTCAGCTCACACTTGTAGCACGGTGATGCTATGACTCTCCATGTTCCCAGGGTTCATCTACTCAAGGGGTTCTCCCTTATGTGCAAGGACTTTGTGGAAAAGGAATGTCTGTCCTCAATGACAGATGGACACATTGGCATGGTTGGTGACTGTAGGCCAACGTTGGGAAGCTAGCACCAGGAATCAAGAAGATTTGCTATGGGCCCCGGCCAGGATCCCACCACCTAATAAATTCTAGCTGCCCTCATTCTTCTGCGAGCAGCCACTAATGATGTAATGCCCAGGACAAACAGACCTGTGTAAAACCTGTTCATTTGCATAATAAATTGGCCTACTCTGGGGGCCCATCACCCTCCTTCTATATAGATCTAGGTTATTTTTTTTTTAAGATTTTATTTATTTATTTGACGCAGAGAGAGGGATCACAAATAGAGAGGCAGGCAGAGAGAGAGAGGGGGAAGCAGGCTCCCTGCTGAGCAGAAAGCCCGATGTGGTGCTCAATCCCATGACCCTGAGAACATGACCCGAGCCAAAGGCAGAAGCTTAATCCACTGAGCCACCCAGGTGCCCCAGATCTAGGTTATTTTTAAGTAATGGCCATGTAAACCGCATTTATTGTTATCACATTATACTAGGCACTGTACAAAGTACAGTATGCGGCTTTTTATCTATACTAGTAACAATGGTGACATTATTGGTTTTGTTTTTAAAATGAGGTACCTCAGCAAGGTCAAGTAAGTTGTTCAAAGTAAATGAGTGGCTGAGCTGAGATTTGAGTCTAGAATTCGTGACTCCCAAGTGAGCTCTCCTTCCACCGTGCTGTCCACCAGCTGCCCCAAACACACCACGAGACGCTGACCACCAGCTGCCGAGAGCACATGCTAAGCACACACAAGGCCAACATCAACCCTTCATCCTTCCCTGGCAAGACTCACCCGCAGAGGGCCTCTCAGACCGTTTGGGGCCAGCCTGCGGCCTTCACCTTGATGGAGTAACCCCCATGTACAGGCAGTCTGATGACTATGGGTTCTTTGCAAAGCGAGTGTTCATTGTACACAACTGTGCACAACAGCCTAAGATCGGCGGCCACACCCTCTCCTTTTCAGTCTTGCGAAGGGTGAGCCGCAGAGACACAGCGGCTGTTTCGGGTCATTGTGTTGATGTCATCATTACAAGGCCCGCTTCTCTTCCCGTCACACATCTGCCTCTTCACCTTCAACAGTCAGGTGTCCCTCCTCCATGATTCAAACAGTGACCGAGACAGCCTTTGTTGCCAAGCCATGGAATATTCTAAAAGATGGCTACTAAAGCCAAGAATCCTTATCACTTAGCACCTTCTCTGGTGGCACATTTGTGCGTGTCTCTTTGGAGACTTTAAGCAAAGGCAGAGCCTTTTGGGGTTGGAGATCACATGAAAGAAAAGAACGCCCCACGGTCCCTGAGTGCCTTCATTAAAATAATGATTTCATTTATCGGAGTATTTAGGATTGCCAGGCCCTGGGCTGAAGGATCTACACACACTGTCTTACACCATAGTCACAGTGACCCCACAAAGACTGTATTCTTATTTCCATTTTACAGAAGAAAAACACAAAACAAAACCCAGAGTCAGATTAGGTAAATTCATCACGAAAGGGAGCAGACCTGGACCCCAGGTTTGTCTGTCTCTGAAGGCCATGCTCCTTTCCCTGAACCAGCCCACCTGGAGGTTCCAGAGCTAGCTGCAAAGAATACCAGCCCAAAGGAAATCCTGGCGTGGAGCAGAAAACCTCTCCAGGGCTGTGTGGCAGGGCCTTTGTTGTGCAATTACAAGAAAGGGAACACAGTGTTCTGAAATTGCACAAGGAATGTAAACAAGACAAATGGAATCTCAGAACTGGTGCTAATCCCTTGCTAGAAGTTGTTTCCAGAAAAAAGGTCTTTTGTGTAACATTTGACAAGGAGGATAGGCCCCCAAATTGCTGGGGGAAAAAAGCGCTGAGAGCAATGGCTGAGTTTTGCAAAGGTGTATATCCCTAAAGAAAATGTATTTCTTCCTAAGCAAATGGTTTCCTTGTTTAGACCAGATCTCAAATGCTTGCTGAGCTATTTAAGAATTCCAAGGAAGATGAGAATTAGTTTTTATAGGGAAGGTCCCAAAGCCAGCATTAGTTGATGAAAGTAACTTCAGAAGGTGTGATGGAATGATCTTGGTACTTCATAGTGAACCCCAACGTCACCCACTTAAGATTCGTAACCACTTATGGGGACACCGTGGGAGGGAGTTGTGTGACGGACCCCTGCCGTATGTCTCTTCATATACAACAAATAGATCAAGGCCACAAATTCTCCAAGAATTGCTTCAATCGCTTCAAATGAAAATGTTCACATGTGAAAATACCTATCTATTTGGTCATATTTTCTTTGTAGCAGAAGCTTCAGAAACTTTCAGTACAAATGAGTTCATAAGATGTAACCATTCATGGAGCATTTACAATTTGTTAGGTCCTACACATAGTATTTATTCAATATTGAAAATACCCTATGAGTTTGTGGACAAAAGAATTCTCATGTCCATGCTACAGGCCAGGAAACTATAATCTGGAGAGGCTAAATGATTTTCCCCAATATCAGATGACAAAAATAAAATGATAATGTGTTTGATGTCCTTTATTCAAAGGAAAATGATCCCCAGAATGGGGGAGTACAGTTCTTCTCAGGCAGTAAAGTACTCTTCCCAAGGGAATCTGGGCAAGAATAGATTGTTTAGAGAATAAGACACAGTAACTCAGAAACAGAGCATGATTGGCTAGGAGGTCAGTGACTTCCTTCTAAGGCAAAGAGTTCCTAGTTTCAAAGTGAAGGTAAGCTAACACTAAAAGATTGTGACTGGTGTACGCTAGGTTTCTTTGACAGTGATGCATTTCCCTTACGTGTGACTGACTTAGGTTTCAGTCTGTGCGGTGGGCCAAGCCACTTGGGCGGCCTCCATTTTGTGAGTCCAATAGAATTACCTTTATCACCAAGATCTCACGGTTGTGGGACCCAGCCCTGCATCAAGCCCCATGTCGGGTTCCACACTGGGCATGGAGCCTGCTTAGGATTTTCCCTCTCCCTCTCTCTCTCTTAAAATAAAATAAACAAACAAACAAACAAACAAAAATCCAAGGTTTTATATGAGGTTCAAAGATGAAGAAACATAAGACCACATACACGTATATACTTATATGTATATATAGTTCCTTCCCCACCCCCAGAATTGTAGAGATAGATAGATAGACAGACAGACAGACAGACAAAATGAGATATAGATTCCCCTGAATGAATTTACAAATATTACACAAACTAGTATCTGCCCTGGGGTTTCTTAAAAGACCACCATCTTCATGGGGCAGCTCATTCTCACAGAAATACCCAGGGCACTTTCATTCTTAGACTCAGCACCAGACTGAGCCACCGCTTCAGAGACAGGGAAGTTGTATCCCTTCATCTCAACCCCAGGCCCTTATCTCCTGCCACAGAATTTATCTTTTGCCAGGATGATTGCCAGTTGAGATCATGACCTGAGCCAAAATCAAGAGTCAGATGCTTAACAGATGCTTAGCACCACCCAGGTGCTCCTGGAGTAGAGCCATGTTAAACGCTATCATGTTGTCTCAGCCATGCCATGAGGAATTAATGAAAATCCAGGCCCATGCAGTTGGTAGAAAGAGTATAGAATGCAGTGTCATGTCCTCCCTCAGGCTGGTAGCAGGAGCAGTCTCTGGGAAAGGCCAGGTGTGCCCAGTAGAGACATGCACATGATCCTGGGGCGGGTGAATTGCAGTGTGACCAGAAGGTCAAGATGGAAGTCCCTGAGAGACCTACCCTTGAGTTCAAGTCAGACAAAACTTGGGGAAATAGCCATGAATGGCCAGCAAACAACAAACACATTGCAGCCAATGTGTTGCAATAGTATAGCCAGGGGCCATGTCATTAGGACTGTCACTTGGCTACATTGTGCCCTGCCGAGGACAACCAGCCAAGGGGGTGAGTTTGGGCTGAAACCCAGCCTGTGCTCCACTTACCAAGCGTGCCCACTTGCATGGGGCTGTGTCCATCTGGCAGAAGTGGGTGCATATTTCCGATTTTCAGAGAGGTGTTGTATATACTAGGGCAGCCCAAATGCCAATGTAGTTTGAGTTACACTTTGAAAAGTGCAACTCTGGGAGATAGTTAACAGAACAGAGTCTATTTCGGGGTGAAGAGGACTCAAGCCCACGTGAATTGACCCATGAAACAGGTTCGAGTAGAGAATTATCAGGGGGCTTGGACAGTGGGCCAAAGCAGGTGGCATATCTCCTGTCAGAGAATTGGGAAGAGACATATATATAGCGCCTTTAGCCAATATTTGGAGTGCAGGGTGCCTTGGGAATTCATATCTATGTGCCACAGGATCCAGAAGAGCTGACCTCAGGGAGCATGGGCAGATGGAGAAAGGCCTGTGCTGTACCTTGGCAGCCAAGACATCGTCATAACCTTCTGGAAAATTCCAGAAACTCCTAGACTTGTGCCAGGGAGAGTCAGAGCAATATAAATCTGTGACTACCAGTTGGATCTCATATCCCAACTCCCATAACCATCAGTGGCATAACCTAGGAATGTTGGAAGGTTTTATTTGTATACCTTCTCCCATCAAGACTTCCTTGGGTCAGGGGTCATGTTCCATTCATACTTGTATCCCCCAAGAACTCCTCTAGTCCCTGATACACAGTAGATGCTTAATCTATGTTTGTTGGAAGGGCAAAGGATAGAAAGCTACAGGATGTGATCTCTACAGAGCTGGGCATATCGTGTTCCCACTTACTGATTTCTGGCTGCACACAAGTTTGGGCCACCCAGTCTGAACTGCCGCAGTGCTAGGGAGCTCAGAAAAGGCTAAGATGTGAGAGAACAGCTGAACCACTCTTGACAGTCATCTTGGGACACTTGAGCACTGAGGATTCTTGACTCATCATCTGCCCAGGCTAGCCAGTTCTCTGACTAATGAGCTGGGTGTGGACAGTTTGCTAAGCTGGGAAGACAACCAATGAGAGGAGAGAGTGCACAAAAACCCGAGTGCCAGAGTCCACTGTTTCTTCTAGTGATGGATGCAGTCCAACTTAGAGACAAGAGTGGACTGGGGGCTCTCCTCTCTAACTCCTTGATTTCATGACCAGTGTACCAAAGCAGGAGACACAGTTGGGGGATATGGTTGGTAGGCTTGACCACAAACTCCTAGTTTCACTTACAGGTTCCAGGAGACTGAGGCGTGAGCTTTATGTTTCCGTTAAATATCTTCTTCCCATTCAGTCAGGAATTATGGGCAAACTTCTCTTTTTGACAGTTGTCCTTGGTGCCTGGATAAATGGAGAGTTCACATTTAAGTGAACTGATGTAAACACCTGTTAATTTACTTTAGCTGAATTCAACAGGGATTTAGAAGCAGGAACTAAGCACACAACTCAATGCATCAATGGACTTATTAAAAAAATCTAGGATATCAGGGACTTCCACTAACTATCCTGGTACAGAAGTAGAACTTTGGAAAAATCTAGAAACAAAAAAGGCAGGATGTGATCAAGAGTCCCCATGAGTGGCCCAGTCACTGGGGAGGTCTGAGAAAGATCACTGTGGACTGGGAAATGCTCCCTGTGGGCATGAGCCACACAGCCAAAGCTGGGTGAGTAAAGGGAGAAGAAGGGAAGGGGGAAGGCATTTCAAACAGGTAGAATGGCATGAGCAAAGGTTTGGAGGTATCATAACTGATACCTCAAAAGTGTTTCTGTTAGGAATAGGAAACAAAGGGAAGTAAGGTTGAATGAGTTGGTTGCAAATAGATTAAATGGTCTACAGAAGAGTATATACTTGACCACATGTATAGGCCAGCGTTTGGCAAAATATTCTCACTGAAAGACTAGCCTTGTTATCTTGAACATAAGAAAAAAGTTCCATGGCCAAGTAAAAATCACAGTCCCTGCTATCTTCCCATTGGGTAATTCACACTGTGCATTAACATAGTCCTGCAGTAAAGAAAGAAATTGGTTTCACTTGGTTTAAAACCCTTTTAAACATGAAAAGATGTGCAACATCGTTAGTAGTTGGGAAAGTGAAAATTTAAAACATAGTCCCCTATTAGAATGCCTTAAAAAAAAAAACAACTGGCAATACTAGGTAGGGAGGATGCAGAGCAGATGGAAATCTTGTACTACTGTTGGCCAGAGTGCAAAATGGTACCAAACTTTGGGAAACAGTTGGGCAGTTTTTAAAAATAAAGTCAAATACATACTATCTTAGCTCAGGGCTGCCATAACAAAATACCATACCCTGGGAGGCTTAGCCAACAGAAATTTATTTTCTCAGTTCTGGAGGCTGCAAGTCCAAGATTAAGGTGCCAGCATGGTGGTTTTGTGGTGAGAACTTTCTTCCCAGCTTACAGGTGGCCACCTTCTCTTTGTCCTCAGGTTCAGTCCGTCATCTATGCTTACTCTACACCTAGCAATCTCACGTGTAGGTTTCACCCAACAAGATGAAAACTTACATCCACGTGAAAGTAGGACACAAATGCTTAAAACATTTTATTCATCCATCACTTACTAACAACCCAAATGTCCTCTGAAGGGGACAAGAATACGCCACTTTGGTATAAGGATTATGTTGAGCTGGAGGCAACAGAATGAACAGATGAAGAAAGAAACCTTCTCAGAGCCACCCCTGATTAAGAACAGAAACTTCTGAGAAATGAGGACTGCTATAAATCCCCTCTCCTGGGGGAATTTTATGGCCGCAAAGAAGATGGAAAGTAGGCACCAAGATGGACCTACACAAGCAAGTCATACTAAATAATCCTTATCTTCCATTAGTTTCCCCATATATTTACCTTCCCACAATTTACCACCCTTCAAAGCTCAAACCCTTCTCCTTTGTCTTATTACATCTCCACAAATTTATTGCCCTTTTGCCAAATTGACATGCAAACTTTCAGGTCTGACTGCCTCTTTAGGGTTTTGATTTCTGTGAGGCCCTCCTTATGCATATGAAATAAACCTTTTCTTCCCTGTTAATTTGTCTTTTGTCAGTTTAATTTGCAGGTCTCCAGTTACTGAACCTAGGAGGGTAAAGGAAAAAGTGTTTTTCTTCCCCTGCACCTTTGAGGAATGAATGGATGAACAAACTGATACATTCGTACAAAGGAATACTCCTCCACAACAAAGAAGAATCAACTACTGACATGCAACCATATGGTTGAATGTCAAGTACATTGTTTACAGGGAAAGAAGCCAGACTCAAAAGGCTACATATTGTATAATCCTGGAATAGGCAAAATGTGTAAGAGGAGAAGACTGACAAGTGGCTGCCAAAGCCTGGGAGTAGGGTGAGGGTTGACTAGAAAGGGACAAGAGGGAAGCTTTGGGAGTGAAGGAGACTTTTTACATCATGATAGGGGTGGAGGGGGGATGGCTACACAATTGTGCATTTGTCAAAACTCACAGAATTGGATGCATTTAAAAGGTTAATTTTATTGCATATAAGTTGTGTCGCAATCATTTCTTTTAAATGAGCATAAAGGAAAAAATGACACAGAATGAATGTCAAACAAGTAAAAAAAAAAAAAAGTACCGATTCACATCCCTTGGAACTATGTTTACGTGGATCACAATTTGTAACTCGAGTTTGAAATCATAGATGACGCATTCAGAAGTTACATCAGGATCCATCCTTCATTTATTCATCCCACAAATATTTAGTGAGTACTTACATATGCGTTGTTCTAGATGCTGGGGTAGTTGAGGGCACATGCAAATTAAAAATAAGAAGCTTAATCATTCTTGTTGAAAATAAGAGAAGAGACCCATCACCCTGTTCTTTCAGAATTTCTTTCTCTGTTCTTTGCCACACTATGGAAGAAAATGCAGGGAAGGAGATTACAGAATGTGAGGAGTATAAATTTGTCATTGTTAATACGGTGTTGAAAGAAAATCCCAATGAGCAATTGAAATTTAGGCAAAAACTTGTAAGAGATGAGGAAGAAAGCCATGAGGCTATCTAGGGGAAGAATGGTCTGGGCTAAGAGAACAACAGTAGGTGCCTAGCCCCTGAGGGAGATTGTACACCTGATCTTCAAATGCTCACATCTCACTGCCTTTTCTTCTTTTGCAAATGCTGCTTGCTGATCTCCCCATCTGACCCACTCACCATGCTCACAAAACAGAGACTCACCCTTTGGAGGAAATTGGCCTTTGCTTATGTCCATCTGCACTCAACTTTATTATGGTGATTCTATTTCTTCCACATCTTCTCTAAAGAGACCCAGGAATCTCCCTTGTTTGGAGTCATCCCCAGTCCTTCATCCCATAAAGCTCCACTCAAGCAATCTGAGATGCTATTTCCCCAATTCTGAGATGTTACTGATAGTAAAATGTTCTATCACTTAATAGACTTTCAGTGGGAGAAAGAAATGAAAGAAAGAAGTAAATAAGAGAAGTTAGGAGGAAAGGGGGAAGGGAAAAAGACAGAGAGAGAGTGGGGGCTAAATTTACTGTATATTCTCTTAAATTCTTTAGGACTTGCTTATCGATGCAATTATATGCTGCTATTATTTTCCTATAAACCAGCAATGAACAGTGGATTTTGAAATTAAAAACATAATACTATTTACATTGGCACTCCCCAAAGTGAAGTACTTAGGTACAAATCTAACAAAATATGTACAAGATCTTTATGAGGAAAACTATAAAACTCTGAGTAGTATTAGAGGAACTAAATAAATAATAAATGGGGGGATCGTTCATGTTCATGGATAGAAAGACTCAAGGTTTTCAAGATGCCAGATCTATAAGTCCAAGGCAATCCCACTAAAATCTCAGCAAGTTATTTTGTGGATACCAATAACCTGATCCTAGAGTCTATATGGAGAAGCAAAAGATCCAGAATCTCCAATACAGTATTGAAGGAGAAGAACAACATTGGAGGACCAACCCTACCGGATTTCAAGTCCTGTTCTCAAGCGGTAGTAAAGAAGAAGGTATGGTATTTGTGAAAAGAACAAGCAGATCAATGCTCAACAGAACAGAGAACCCAGAAACAGACCGCCATCAACATAGTCAACTGATCTTTGACAAAGGAACAAAGTGATACAATGGGGAAAAGACAGTCTATTCTATCAATGGTGCTGAAACAATGGATGTCCACAGGCAAAAAAAAAAAAAAAAAAATTCTGGACACACAGATCCTCCACTGTTCACAATTACCAAAGCCTCACTCTGGCTTATTTAATAATCAGAGACTATTCTTCCAGATCATTCTGGACCCCCCAATTATTCATAATCGTGTGGGGACTTGCTGCTCTTCAGCCACACTTAAGAGCTTGGCCTTAATAACACACTTAAGATTGATCATGTAATTTGGAGGCATCATGGAGAATCCTAGGGATGTATTGTCATTTCCTCTTTGGTTAAAGTTATAATTTTGTTTTTCCTTTTTTAAAGATAAACATAGACATAAACCTTCTACTGAAAGTCACTAGAAATTTTCTGTAGATTCTGGATTTTGAATAACACGGTTTTGTTTTGTTTTGTTTTAACAAAAAACTGCATGAAGCAGTCATAACAATTTCCCCTAGCTTTGAAAACTTTTTAACCCACTCTGTGTGGTGAGGCGATTTGTAATGTTTGGCATGTGCTAGGCAATCTTATGCACACATGACATATGTTTGTTTCAACTCAGTAAAGAAGTGTAATCTTTGTGAAGTCATTTCCAGTGACCATTAGGGACACACGTGTAAGTGAAGAGTATGTGGTGCCACCAAATAAAGAAACAGAAGTGACGAAATGAAGAGGTACTTGTACGTTGGCTCAGTCTGTGTGGCCATTGGCAATGCCAGCCCCAGGGGCTCCTCACCCTTCTGCGCAGCCACTGGGAAGTATTTTTGACAGGATGTGCATTACAATTCCATAAGAGTTAACATATAGAAAAAAATAAAGGGAGTCTTGAACTAGAGGAAATATGAGAGCTCTCAAAACTCACAAGGCCAGGGGTGACTGGGTGGCTCAGTCAGTTAAGCGTCTGCCTTTGCCTTGGGTCATGATCCAGGATCTTGGGATCGAGTCCTGCATCCGGCTTTCTGCTCAGCAGGGAATCTGCTTCTCTCTCTGCCTCTGCTGTTCCCCCTGCTTTATGTTCTTGTGCACTCTCTCTGTGTCAAATAAATAAATAAAATCTTAAAAAATAAAGTATTAAAGAAAGTCACAAGGCCTTGAGAATTCTCTTTAGCCCACAGAGCCGGAACCGTATCTTACCAGCTAAGAAGTTATGTCTACCTCTATACTTTCTGTATTCCCAACTCCCCCTCCAGCTCCAACCCTGGAGATAACAGAATTCAAATCACCCTTTGGAGGGAAAAACAATCTAAAAAGGAAAAAGAAGACAATAGTTAGTGTTTATTTTAAACTTCCTGCCTGAAATACCACGAGACTAATTCCTTTCAGATCGGACTTGGTTTCCTGAAGCCTCCTGGGCAAGCATGCATTGTCACGGCTCTGCTAAAACTTGGAGTCTCCCTTTTCTGGGGCCTTGAACCTCACTTGACTTAGTGACTTAGTTGTTGTGAAACACCAACTCACCTCTGATAATAGGAATTAGGAATTCATCTTAGAAAAATAGCCTGCCGTTTCATGTGTATGTTTTTGTTTGTTTGTTGTGTATTTTGTTTCTTCCTTTTTGAATAAAATCATAAAGCAATAAGCTTTTAATCATGGTTACAAGCTCTCCTATGGCAAAACCCCTCCCTTCCTGTTCCAGCAGTAAGAACTTTGCCTTGCTGCCTCTGGAAAAATTCCCAGCTTTTAGAAAGACAAGCGCCCCCCCCAACCCCCCTGTCTAGAAATATGTGACAAGAACCTGCACAGGAGGGCAAAAACAAACCAGGACAAGATGCAGGTGTCTGGAAGAGTCACTTTTGGGGGGACTCAGTACCTCTGCCTGAAAGCCAGCCCCCGGGTGTGAATGGGGGTGGGGAGCTATCCCCTGCAGCCACAGACAGAAGGAAAGCAAACAGGGTCACAGGCCTCCACTCCACCCGCCTTGGCTGCGTTTGGTTACTGGATAGAAAAGAACAACATCTCTTCCGGGGCGGCTAGAAACCCTTTCCTCTCACGTCTGGCCATGAAATCCTCTACATTGATGCAAGCTCTTGGATATCTCTTACTTATTCCGGTTGATTTCTTTTACGAGAAAAGGACTTCTTTTCCATTACGCACTGTCTCTGCATGGCACAGCACACTCGGAGGTCAAGGAATTTTCTGGCCACCGGCATGGCCGAGGCTGAGCAGCAGTGCTACCCCCCAGACCGATGGCCCTTCCCAGGGGCACCGCCGTTGAAAATGAAAAACGTCATTTAAGAAGAACAGACCTTTGATGTAAATAAAAAGTCAGCACTGCGTCACAGTGATATACAGAAATGCATCTTTTGTACCTACTTGTGTTAGATCGCCGTCTTCAAGCACAATCCTCTCAAAATAATTACTAACCTTTGACGTTGATGCTGATTGTTCTTAAGACAGTTTCGTCCACAGGTTTTCTTGTGGTCAGTCCTTTGCTGGATGGCAAATGTCAGCAGAAATTTGGTGTCGATTACATTTCGTCATAACTTCCTTGAGAATCAGGAAATCACTAATATATTTTTCACTAAGCATGTACTTTGTAAAACTCATATTGCTCTCCCAATTGTTTATTATAAAAGAAAAAAAGGAATTACTAAGTGTCAAAATAAATAGTTGTGGATTCACAATACAATATGGGACAAAACCACGTGGAAGCATTCAGGGTCCGTGGTCTCTGTGCTGTGGGAGCCGCGCTCAGCTTTTGTTTCCTGCCCACATGACACATACGACCAACCTGTAGTTTCCCGAGTTTGCCACTGACCTTGGCGAATGGCAATGGGATGACGCCGTACACCTCACCGGCCACAGTGCAGACCACCCGGCACGACCTCGGGAGGTCTGGAGACTTGGAGGAGTCATCAACCCCTACACACAGCTGTCTGAAGGCATTTTATATTTTACGCATCCCACAAGCTGTCCTTCAAAAGGAGGTGTTCGTTGTGTTGTGTCAGGAAAGTAAGAGCCCGTCTGCCCATGCATCTCATGCAATAAACGCAGACGTCTACCAGACTTGCCCAGGTTCACCGAACGCGACTCTAAGTAGAAGTATCTGACAAAGTTCCCCAAACAATCCATGTTCATTACGTTTGAAAAGAAGACAGAATCTCTATTATGAGGGCACAGTATTAAACATATATACAAGTTCTATTGTATTATTTATTAAGTTGTTCCAAACATTTATATCTTTATTTTCCCTCCGTTATACCTGTTACGTCGAT
Organism: Neogale vison; assembly: GCF_020171115.1. Lineage (NCBI taxonomy): Eukaryota > Metazoa > Chordata > Mammalia > Carnivora > Mustelidae > Neogale > Neogale vison. Next base: position 197,579,830 of record NC_058101.1, on the reverse strand, counting down.
TGTGTCATGTTAAAATCCGTTTTCCATCTTCTTCTATTCTCATCTCACGTAATTTCTGCTTTATGTTGGTTGTCTTTGTATTATATGGTACATAGATGTTTATAATTTCTCTTCATTGTGAATTGTGGTGATTAGCCTTAAGTGTATTTTTTGGTCTCTTTTAAAGCTTTTTCGCCTGAATTCACTTTAATTATTATGAGTCATTACCCTGTCTTCTTATTGTTTTTATTTTTCTGGTGTATTTTTGGCCATTTCTTTATTTTGGGTCTTTTGAATCACTCTGTTTGGGGTGTGTCTATTAAATATAATATGGGATCTGCTTTTGTCTTGTGAGCTTATCTGAGAATTGGCTCAGCTCATCTGAGAATAGCAAGACAAGAGAAGAAACCAGCAAAGTCCATTCTATTACCTAATATGATTTACATGTTTAGTGTCAAGCCTATTAAACTATGGTATAATTAGGCATGTGTTATATATACTGTATTTCCTACTTAGTTGGGCATATTTTCTTTGCTATTTATTTTCTTTTCATTGTTTTTGCTATTTCACAATGTTTGTATGTTTGTTCCAATGGCTGTCTTTCTATTTGTTCCATTGATGGTGCCCTTAATCTCCTTTAATTTTTCATACTGAGACTTTGCTGTCTGGTATGTCCATTTGTATCTTTCTTCACTCATTAACTATACAACTGTCGATTTTACTATTCTACCTTCCTATTTCTTTCCCTTCCCTTTTTTTGGCTGTTTTATTTTTACTTTTCCGAAACATAAAATATAGAGATGCTGATCTTCAAACCATATCCTCACCCTTGTTTTAGTCTTAGATGTGTAATTAAATATATTGCAACATAGATCATATAATAATTAACTAATATTGATAGGCTAATATGATAAAATTGCATCATAAAATAGATTTTTACCACTAATTCTCTGGCTAAAGTTTTCCAGTTATCTCTCGGTTAGATAAAACTCTTCCTCTAGGGATCCCTGAATGGCTCAGTTGGTTAAGTGTCTGCCTTTGGCTTAGGTCATGATCCCAGGGTTCCTGGATCAAGTCCCGCCCTGGGCTCCTTGCTCAGCAGGGAGCCTACTTCTCCCTCTGCCTGCCTCTCCCCTTGCTTGTGCTTGGCACATGCTGTCTCTGCTCTAGAAAAGCCCTACACACATGTGTACAGTATTCTATGAGTTACTGCAGGTTAAAACCATTTCTTTTAACCCTGGTATTTGAAGGACAGCTTGGATGGATAGAAAATCTTTGGCTCACTCTTTGTTCTTGGGCTTCTTAAGAATGCTGTCCTTTGTTGACTGGCTTTATAAGTTGCTCATGAGAAGTCTGATGTCAGTTTAATATTCTTACCCTTATAAGTGATTTGACCATTTAGTTAGGAGGCCCTGTAGTGGATTGAAGAGTGACTCTAAAAAGATACATATATCGGAGTCCCTGGAACCATGTGAATGTTACCTTATTTGGAAAAAGGGTCTTTGCAGGTGTAATTAAGAGTTTTGATTGTAGATCATCCTGGATTACCCAGATGGTCCCTAAATTTAATGACACATGTTCTTATAAGAGAAAAGGACAGGGACATAAATTTGAGAGGCCGTGGAAGAAATGCAGAGGGACAAAGGAGAAGGCCACATGAAGACAGAAGAGAGGTTGGAGTGATGTTACCACAAGCCAAGAAACACCAGGAGTCACCAGAGGCTGAGAAAAGCATAGAGGATTCTCTCTTAGAGCCTTCAGATGGAACACGGCCATGCTGACGCCTTGATTTTGGACTTCTGGACTCCCGCGCCGTAGAAAAAGAAATTTACATTGTTTTAAGTCACCAGTTTGAGGTGTGCTATTATTAATACAGGCATGTTAATACAGACTCTGAGGATTGTGTGTGTGTGTGTGTGTGTGTGTGTGTGTGTGTTTAAAATCTCATGGTTTATTAGAAGCTGTCTCAAAATGTCTCTTTCTAGATAAATTTTCTAGATATGCAGTAGCCTCTTCAAATACTGATTTACAGTTTTCCTTATTTCTGGAGAGTTTTCTTTAATTATAGTTATGTTTCATTGCTTTATTTTTCTTCTTCAAGAGCTGCTACTGTATGTATGTTGGACCTTATTTGCCTGTCTTCCATTGCAATCATATTGTCTTCAACCCTGGTAACATCTTTCTTAATTTTATTTTCATTGTCTCGATTACTTATCTGCCCTCCTCCAATGCTGAAATCATGCAACACCCAAATCTTTTTTCTTTTGAGAACTTTGTATTTGTTCTTCATTTTTTAAAAGTTTTTGTATTTTTCTTCAGTTTATTTCCCAAAGTCAATCAACTCTTACTACATTTCTTCCTATTTTGTACCCATGTATGGCCTTAATTTTTAAATTTATGATTTTGATGTTTTCCTAAATATCTCCCTTACTGATGTAAGAGAGCATTACTGTACAGTTTTCTTCTGCTTTGTGATTGGTTTGGCGTGGAGAATTTTTATCAGTTCAATTGCTGTGATTCTCATTTTCTGTGTTCTTCTAATAGCAACTCTTTACAGAGTTAGGTTGATTTTTTTTTTTTTCCTGGGCATTTTGTAACAGAGTTCCTAATTCAAGAATGTTCTCAGTCCTTAGCTGTCAGTGCAGTGGAGCAAAATGTCATTAGTGGACAGTGAGGGGAGCAGAGCCATCATGCCATATTTATATGTCATTTCTACAAGATCCTAAGTTTTCTCATTAGTTCCTTTCTGTGTCTCTTTACTCTTTTCCCCAGAGATTTTATGTCTCTTCTCTCCTACACTCTGTTCCCAGCTTATAGTGACAAGTGATAGGAACTCTCTTGGGATATGGTGTTTATTTCTCTACTTATCGGTAATTTGAAGTTTGAGGTATTCTTTCTTCTAATGCTGAAGTCATGGATCATGGATGGTTTTCTTTCCTGTTGAATTTAAGGTCTGCATGAAGATATTTGATTTCATGTGGCTGCACTTTTCTTCCAAATATGGAAACTCCCTTATTGAGTGCTTCTTAGCCCCTTTGAACCCGTTTTCTCTTTTTATCATCATAAAATCTCATACACTATTGAAATGTTTATAAAATGCCAAATAGATGAAATCAGGTAACTAAAACCAAATCAAAGCCATGAGACGAAACACGATTTTCTTTCTAGACACACACTCTCCTCTCCTCAGATTCTCAGGTGTGAACATTTCCTCATCCTCTGCTCCAAATTCCTGAACTGAGTAATTTCCAGAGCCATTGTCTTAGTCCATTCAGGCTGCTATACCAAGAATACTATAGACTGAGTGGCTTATAAACAGCAGAAATTTATTTCTCACAGTTCTGGAGGCGGGAAATCCAAGATGAAGGCACCAGATGGCTGTGTTTTGCTGTGTCCTCACATGGCGGCAGAGAGGAGGAAGCTCTTTGGAGCCTCTCTCATCGGGGAATGAATAGAATTCATGGGATCTCTACCCTCATGATCTAATCACCTCCCAAGGCCCCACTTCTCAATACCATCTTATTGGGGGAAGAGGCTTCAACATATGAATTTTGGAGAGACACAAATACTGTCTGTAGCAGCTGTTATATTGGATCAAGATATTTTGTCATAGTTGTTTTGATGCAGGAATATTTGGCTACTTCTAGACTTATGCCTTTTGTAATACTTTTGGTCTCTCTTTTTCTTAACTTGTTACTGTCTGATCTGTCCATTTTAAGTGGTTTGATAGGACTTTTACCCCATAACTATCAATATCATTGATAGAATGACTAATACAAGAGAATGAATAATGAATGCGACAATTGTCCCTTCTCTTTTCCTCCTTCCACCATTCTTCCCCCTTGGCCAGAACACATCCTGTTTACATACTATTATTTGATCACGTCCCCATCCTTGTTTTGGTCTTTGCTACACAATTACATACATTCAATGTTCACCATCAGTGCTTTTGTTGAAGTTTCCCCATTTATCCTTTGCTGGAAGCAGCTCATCCTTCAAGAGAGTTCCCTCAGAGAGCCTGTGTGTGTGGTATTGATTCCCTGTAGGGTCTTCAATGTAGCACTAAGAGAAGTATTGCTTCTGGAAGAGAATCAGACACACAGAGAAGCAGTGGTGGTCCTTGCAGTTCTGAAAGTGAAGAAAAAGACAAGAGGGGAAGTCTTGAGAATCTTGAGGAAATGAAAGAAATACACTTTTACATCATTATGGTCACACTACAATGTTTTTATTATTCATTTATAATCTGAATGTCTCAGTGTTTCCCAACCTTTATGCAAATGATGCCATATGCCACATAGACTAGCTGTCCTAAACTTGGAAGTCCAGCCTATGCAACCTAAGGCTTTCAGAAGCATAACCCCTGCCACTACTACCACCAGTTTTTGAGGTCCCTCTGGCTCTAGTATCTTAGGTTCTCTGCTTTGTGTACCAATCTACTAAGTACACTTCTGGCATCTTTAGTCTTGGAGCTGCTGCTTCCCGTGCCAGCTGCCAGCCCTACGGCCTTGTGACTTTTAGCCAAATTCTCATTCCTTGGTTATGGCTGCTACATGTTCCACTGATGTGATCCTACTCCAGAATGTCTGAGAGCTTCTCCTGGCCTCCTGTCTCTGACCTTTCTAGGGTAGTTCTTGTCATTCTACTTGATCTGCCACTCAGGCTCAGGCCACAGCTCATCAAACCACTAGCTAAGGAAATAAGGAGGGTGATGCGTTCTCAGGTGGTTGCTTTCCACACCTTCACCCATTCTCTCCTTGGGAGATACGCACTGCTCAAGTGTGGCCAAGTGTCCTTATAGCCTCAAACAATAGTCTTGACACTACTGAGAGCAGCTCACCTGTTCACCTACCACTTTCAGAGTCCTTTTGACTCCAGCTGGTCACATCGCAGGATCTAGTCTCTGACACATTCTTCTAGCTCTTTTTCCGGAGCTTTCTCAGCCCCAATGTTAATCAATTCAGGCAAAAAGAGGCCCTGGAAGGCAGTACTCCTGCCCTCCTACCTGGTATATGTTTGGGCTCTGACAAAGCATCTGCCATATAAGTTTCCTTGTCCCATCCGCAAGGCGGGATAATGTTCCAGGAGAGGGTAGGAATATACCAAGAAAGCACAAATGCTTAATTGTTTATTAGGCTGTTTTATAAGTGTGTTGAAATATACCTACTTTTGAAATTGCTAAGTCAAACATCAAGTATCACATGCATCTTGTGGGAAATACAGAGCACACTGGTCTGTGTTGGATGGGTATTATTCTACTGACCCAAATGAAGCCAGTCAGAGCCACCTCAATAATCAAAAGTTTATTTAATTCCACTTGGTGGTTTTATAAGGCATTTAAAAAATTTGGTTTGGTCTATGTTGTTAAAATTGAAAGTAACTACCAGCAGGTTCTGACCCTTTCAACTTTTACCCAAAAAGATTGTTTTCTTAGCTCCTTCTAAGCCACTAATAGAATTAGCTTGTCCCCAGAAAGGATAGTCCAGGATCTTAAAAAACAACCAAACAAAAAAATGAGACCTACTGGTTTTAGCTACGTAGAAACTGGAGTCGTGCATTTGAACTCTGGGATCCTCAGTGGCAAATCCTTGAATTAATCTAAGTCTGGGAAAGAATGGGTAATTTGGAATCAGCCCTCCAAAATACGGATATTAGCTATTTTATATACAAGTTGTATGGTTGATAAAATTGAATGCCTGCAATATGCCCCGTATTTTTATAGCATCATCTTACTTAATGCTTACAACATCCTTCCAAGTGAGGTGCTAATGCCCCATTTTATATACAAAGAAGCCACTTCTCATAGATCTTAGGAGATTGCCCAAAGTCATTAATAAGTGAGAGCTGAGCCTAGGTTTATCTGATTTCAAAAACCTAACGTCCTCCCACTACACCATGTTGCCTTCCCATATACCCTGGCGACACAGGATGAAGTCTCCATTCCCTGGACAGTCTTATCTGGGATTTCCTACTTTCTTTGGTGTTCTTGGGAAAGAGTGGCTTTTTCGAGGTGCATAGATATCGTGAGTAGGCACTGAGTACCCATTCCCAATTCCTTCTAATATGCCATTCTCTAGTGGAGAGCCTGGAAATCTAGCACCGCGTTTCCTAGTCATTTTTGTATCTGGGCTTCTAACTGTGAGTGTTCAACTAATTAAATCCATTTGCATGAGACCAGAAGTCAGCATGGCAGCAAAATCCACCTTCCTGCTGATTTGGCTGTAACCCTTGGCGAACATGACTGTGGAGACACTGGGGCTTCTGGTCACTAATTTAGTGGGTGCCAGGAGATAGTCAGAATGGGGTGACAGGGACTTCCTGATTCTTATATCTCTAGGACAGCCATGTGTTTTCAGGGATAGCCTCCTGATCGCCAACCTTCACAGCCATGGCAGACGTGGAAGCAGCCCGAAAGTTGGCTCCTCCAACCTTTCACACAATGCTAGAAACACCTGCTTCTCTCTGTTCAATGCCTTTCTGCTTAAAATAGCTAGAGTGGTTTCTGTTTCCTGCAACTGAACCCTGCAGATACACACTGTTTTCCTTCTTTCCCACTAACTGCAGGCCTTTGCAACTGCCATCATTTCAACTGACCCTTTATGCTCTAAAATGAAAGTTTAAATATCCCCCATTCACTCCCTATCTCTCTTATCCAGCTTTATTTTTCTCCATAGTTTATTGTCACTCGGAGATGATTTATGGGTTGAATGTCCACCCCTCCTAGAATTTAAGCTCCCCTGGAACAAGGACTTGGTTTTGTTCATGTCTATACAGTTCTCTAACACTGAGAACAGCCCTGGCAAAGAGTGGGAACGTTGTACACAGTGTTGAATCTATGAAACCAGCATGTGGTTTCCTTCTCATATCATGGCGGTGTTGCAAGTGATCCCTGAACCCATCAGGTGGAATTTGGGCAAAGGCTTTGAGCTGTATTTCACACTTTTACCACGATTACTGCATCTATCCCCTGGATGTGCCAGAGCTCAGCCTGGGAAATGAAATCTCTTCTGTATTTCATAATTGCATTAAAACTACGATTCGTCAACTTCGCAGAGAAAAAAGGTGCTGCAGAATTTATAGCACGAGATCCTGTGGGGAACAAAAGAGAAGTCAAAGTCCATAATCTCTTTGGGAGTCAGAAGAATTAATGCCAGAGAATATTTTTATTTTATTTTTCCAGGTGTGGGCAGAGGGAGAGAATTATAACCAGCCTCCACATCCAGCATGGAGCCTGACATGGGACTCGAACCCATGACCCTGAGATCGTGACCTGAGTTGCAACCAAGAGCAGGAGGCTTAGATGACTGAGCCACCCAGCCACCCCTAGAGGATATTTATCAGTGTTATTTCTTTTTTTTTTTTAATATTTTATTTATTTATTTGAAAGACAGAGATCACAAGTAGGCAGAGAGGCAGGCAGAGAGGGAGGGGGGGAAGCAGGCTCCCCGCCGAGCAGAGAGCCCAATGCGGGGCTCGATCCCAGGACCCTGGGATCATGACCTGAGCCAAAGGCAGAGGCTTTAACCCACTGAGCCACCCAGGTGCCCCTATCAATGTTATTTCTAAGCCATTTCTATTTCCTGATATATTAGTTCCCTAATGCCAAGGAACTCACCCCCTTTAGCTGACACGGTTCTCCTGAAACTTCAGACAGTGGGTTCAAACATAACTTGGGGATTGGAAATGTCAGCACCTTTGAACTAGTGCATTAGAGAGAATCTGGAGAGTATAAGCCTTCTCTGATCTATGACCCAGGCTCCCAGCAGATGGAACATCTTGGGTATTCTCTTTCCCTGATGATTCACGGGGACGGGTGTTTGGGTGTTTAGATTCTAAAACATTCTTCTCAACCAAAACTGAAACCAAGAGGCGCAATCGCTCTGGAATTTTTTGCACCTGCAAAAACAGCCGTGTTACTAAAATCAGCTGCTTTGCCGTGCAGACTGCTGCGTGTGATGGTAATGTTTCTCCAACCATGCGTGTTAGGGGTTCACCGCGGGGCACTTACACGGTCCCGGCATGGGACCTCTCCTGGAGCCAGCATTCTCCGTTCGGACGCGTTTATCAAGCAGATCCAGAGAAACGGACCAAATCTCCAAAGAGCAGCTTGCTGAGACCAACAGAAGTTCACGTGCAGCTTTTCTCGGTAAGAAATTGGTCAGAGGACTCCAGAAAATGCTTTTCAGACCGTGTGCACTCTGAAATGTCCTACATCTTGATCCTTCCACAGCATGACTCAAGTTCTTGGACAGACTTAACATTTCTGCTAAAACCAGCTATTAGGTCTGGCCACTTCCTTCCTTCCTGGCACTATTTTCAGGAGGAGAGACCCGGAGCCCCTGCACCTGTTGCTGGTGCGGCCATAGGAGGAAACCTCTACAAACCCTCATTTGTCCCCACAGCACAGCCAGGGGTCCCCGAGCTGCGGCAGGGGCCAGGGTCAGTGTCCAGAGGGGCCGGCTGGGACTCCGAGGCCAGGCAGCCTCAGGAGGGAACATTTCGCCTGCCACTTCCGGGCTGCAGCTGGCCACATTCCCCGGGGGCACAGCCAAGAATTCCAGCCGTGTTCTTTTGATACTCGGATGGCTGATCCCATGGAAGGAGAGGAGGTTCTGGGGGTGACTGCCAACCTTGTTCGTCATGTTGGGATGCAAATGTGACTGAGATGCAGCTCTGAGATGCTTACAGTCCCTCGGGCTGTGACGCTCTTGGTGGGGGGGGGGGTCCACTGCCCTGGGAACAGATGGTGAGCTGGCTCCTGGCCCCCTTGGCTGGTCGTGGGTCGGGTCCCGCTGGCTCTGATCATCCTGGCCCTGGTTATGCCACTGTGTGGAATTTTAGCATGAGGTAGCTGAACACCACCAGGTCAAAACCGATTTCTGCTTCTGTTCTCTTTCTAAACCAAAACTAGTACGGAGACATCGGATATCTGGCATTGCATGCCAGGGACCCATCTTTGGCTACCTCCTTGAAAACCTTCCTAGCATGCTTTTTGTCTTTCTTCAGTAGAAATCTGGCAGAAGAGCGGGGTTCTTATTCTCACCTTTTATCTGGGTCTGTTTGTCCACAGCTAGAATAACAGGGGCTTTTTAAAAACCTAATGAATTCAACATTCAAAGAATGGCCTCAAGCAAATGGGATGTCTAATGGTCCCTCTCCCCGGCTTAGGGCAGCAGGGAGGCCGCAGGGGTTTAACATCATTTTCATTCACATTCAAAATATTTCCAAAAGCACAAGTTTTAAAATTCAGCATCCTGAGACTGAATCCCTAATAATCTTCCTTATTCCTAAAATGTTTATCTCAGGAGCGGGTCCCTGATAGTTTTAATATATTTTAGATGTGAAGAGAAAGGGATGGATACCATTTGGGGGTTTTGATGTCCAGTGGATTTGTGTGTATTTCTTACCCATGTGTATTTCTTCTTCTCTATAAATACATTTGAATAGACTAAACACCTCCTTTGGCCAGCTACTTCATCAAAACATTGAAAAAATGCTACGCTTGAGCACGGATTTATTTAGATATTTGCAAATGGGGCTCTGGAAGCCTCTGCAGTTCCAGGATGGGCTGGGTTCGCTCAGCCTTCTGACTGGGAGGAAGTTGCTGTCACTGGACTCACAGTTCACAGCTATACCAAGCTCCTGTTATCAGGGGAGAGAACCAAGCGCCAGCTGCAGAGAATGGAAATGATTGTCCCAAAGGTTGCTAACATTGAACTTGCTACTTACACACACACACCTACACCCACATGCACACACACACGCCTATCATAAAAGCCTATCAGCTCACACAGATGCTGGCCAAATGAAGCACGTGTCCCTAGTACTTCCTCTAACTGACAACAACACGTCTGAGGGTTGCATCCCTGAGCTGCCCCATCTCATCTGTCTTTCTTCCTCACGTCAACCCTGGGCTTCGTAGAACTAGCTTGTCTTCCTACACTCCCGGCAAGTAACAGTTGGAAATGATGCAGCAGATGATTATCTTTTTAGTACTTCAGCTGTGCATTCCAAATCCTGAATTTTCCTTCAGCTCGTACGCTTCTGCAAGTGTGGCTACAGCCACAGAGGAGGAGGGCGCAAGCGGGGATGGCGTCTGGGAGCTGCAGGGCTGCGGAAAGGGGCAGGATGACAGGATGTAAGCTGGTTCCTCTGCTTTCGGAAGGGAGAAGGGGGCCCGGGATCAGGAGCCACCCTTAACCCTCTGACTGCCAGACCACGTGGCTTAGGGCCACTTTCTGCTATTATTTTTTCAATTTATTTTAAAACAGGATGACTAAATAAGAGGACTTAGAAGTCACAAGAAACCGGGCTTCTTTATTTAGGACTCGGGAGAAGAGCAGGTCTTCACTGAAGAACAGAGGGCTTAAGAGGCTGGGAGCATCTCCTTCCTCTTCAGAGCATTTTTCACTAAGAAAGTGAGGCTTCCCCATGAAAGTGAGGTAAACACACAGTCAACAAAAGGGTTCCTCATGGAAGCAGCCAACCATCAAGATGTGGCATTTCAACCCAACACATCAACCAGTAAAATGCTTCGGTTAATTTCTGTTCTGAGCTGGATAATTTTATGACCACTAATTATGTCTGCAGCCACACATGGAGAAAAGCATAAAAATAGCTCTCTGTCCTTTCACTGAAAGAACCTTTTCAAAGATTAACTTAGCAATCTCCTCCACAACGCCCAGGAGTAGATGGGCAGGTAAGTCTTGGTTGATTTTATAGACATCATGGACGCATGAGAGTTTCGTGCAGTGGTTCTCCCAAGGTCAGGGACGCACCTTGAGATGACAAAAGGGTCATGGAGTCTGGAGTTCTATCATGCAGAAAGGCATGCCCTAAGAACCAAAGACGGCTTCTCTGGGGCCCTGGTTCCTGGAAAGAAGACTGAGTTAGACCAGAAGCCCACCGTGTATTTCCTGTTACTGGAAACATCTTGCCAATGGGCCTGCTATGGGACATAAATACAAAGTTTTCATCATACAAATAAGCTTCATGGATAAGAACAGGAAAAGCACAGAGGTGGGTGGAATGTGTCCACAGTAGAGGACATAGTGGGTTGGCTTTGGACTCCCTCTATAATCACACCAAACTTGGCCTTCACTCACGCCCTTGACTCTTACTACCCAGGTAACCTTGAGGAAAGGCATTTTTTATTTGAAGCCTCCATTTCTTCCACGTGAAATGGAGCTCAGTCCCTATCTGGGACATGACCTTGATGAGTTAAGAAGGTACCTGATCCAAACGTGCAGCCGAGCACCTGGCTCGGGGCGAACACTCAAAACAGGAGGCTATTTGATCTTTGGAGTCAGGACCCTTTCAGGGCTTCTTGTGGTTGAAACGGGAGAAAGTTTTGATCCCCAAGAAGCACAGACGCTTTGCCACCCCTGTCCCATGGTGGTACTCTCAAGCAGAAACAGACAAAGTCAGGCATGATGCCCATTAAAAATTTAACTATATATCATATTCATTTATTATCAATCCACAGGATAATTTGATTGCTACATGAGCTCATAAAAGCTTTTTCACCTTTACAAAATTAAAAAAAAAATGTGCCACAAGGATGTAATAACAACTGCTGATAAACAAGAAAAGGAAATCTTAAAATTATAAATTTGCTGTAGAAAAGATAAAAAACAATTATATTTTCTTTAGAATTTTACCTTGAATAAAATATTCCCCTGTATAAAAAATAAAAAAGCTTGCTCTGGTTAGAATTAGAATATTTTTGTCTTCAAATCTGGGAATTTGCATAATATCTCCATGATAGTTTTCCTTTGTACCGCGTGGCATTCAAGCACAGCAGATTAGATTTTCTTTTTCTTTCTTTTTCTTTTTCTTTTTTTCTTTTAAAGCAGTCTTAAAAATGGGATCTCCGTGGAGAAACTCCTTTTCTTCTTCTCCTCCTCCTCAGGGATGTGGAACACAGCCTTTGCGGGGAGGAAAAGGAGGAAAGGAACTAGATGGGATGGGCCGGGAAGCAGGACAAAGGGCCATGGTGGGGAGGGGGGGAGGGGGCGCTGAATGTGCTGAGAAATAGAGCAAGGTCACAAGAAGAAGGTCTATCTGTAAGTGCTTTAAGATAAGGTGCAGAAGCAGACGGCTGCGTCGCTAGTACTGCCCTATGTACATATTCACAAGAATAAAAAATTCCAGCTAGTTCACATTTTCTCATCCGTTCTGAGGCATCCACTCCACCATGCTGGCCTTGACCGCAGGCAATGCAGCACCTCGCCGCCCGTGTGAGTGTTGGTCCTATGACGTCCTTGAACTTGAGGGAGCAGCCCTGGGAGATCCAGCAGGCTCTAGAGATACGCGTCTACCAATGGGCTGGAGTCCTGAGTTAAGAGAAGCCCAAGTACTGGAGTTGGACACAGCAATCAATGTTCTATTGTCAAGGCTTTTTCCCTTCGATTTGTCTAAAATAGGCGTCAGAGAGGAAAAAAATAAAATACAAACAAACAACAAAACAAAGCCAAGAAATCCCAACAACCACTGGGGGAAGTCGAAGGCCTAACAGCTCTTGACACGGGCCTGGGTGATATCCGATGTCTTCTTGATGACACTGGCCCGAGTCTCCCGGTCCGGCCGACTGCTGCTGGGTGCTGGGGTCACAGAGGGAGGGAGGGGGAGGTCTGGTAGAGTGGGCCACGAGCTGTTGTAAGGCACCGGACAGCTCTCCTCTTTGATGGTGACCTGGAGGTCAGGTTTGTTGGAAGTCACGAAAGTCGCCATGCTGGGCAGCAGGTAGGTGCTTCGTGTCCCCATGTTGCTGAGGTACTGTTTGCCTTCAATGTTCCTCTTCCGCCAGTGTGGTCGTCCCTTTCAAAGAAAAGAATCAAGAGATGTATTTTTTTCCTTTGCCTTCTATCGAATGGCTTAAAAAAAAAAAAAAGCCCCCTGTGCCCACATGTTGGTGTGTTAACTGAGTTTCTTAAGAGGCATGGAATGAACAGAAGCTTAGCGACTTGACGTCCCTCAACCGAGACCCACATCCAGCTGCTCACATCCCAAACAATGGTTTCTCTTCCCTTTTTATCAATTCCCATTTGCTACCTCCCAGAAAAAGAGGCCAAACAGTTCTATGAAGGCAGGAAAACAAGGCAGCAAGTTGGTTTCTGGTTCCCCTCTCCTCTGGCCCCCCAGCCTGATCAGGAGGTAGGTGTTAGGTCATCCTGGCTGGTCTGTCATAGAGTCTTGCTTCCTCACTCATGGCCTAGTCCAATCTTTTGAGTCAATCTGTGCTTTCAGAGAAAGGGAAGTGAGGAGGAACTCAGAGGGCAAATGCCTTCCCACTGTGTTCAGACGGGTGTGGATTTAGAGCTCCAACGTGCCAAGCAAACGGGGGGTCTCAGGGGTGACTTCACTCCAAGAAGGAGCTGGAATTTCTGACCTGGAAGAAACAGGGTTGGAATGTCTGTGAGCAGCTACACTTCCTGTCTTTTCAGAGTTCCTGGACTCCACTGAAGTGTGTAGTACACCGCGAAATCACGAACTGAAACCAGCATCAGTCAGTCCCTCTCTTGCTCTCTCAAACACAGACGCGAAGCAGGCGGGTAGAGCCATTTCCTGCCATTGTGTAAGCTCAGCCTGGAGCAGGGGAATGGGAAGCAGGAGACTCTGAATCCGGACTGAACACACACCTAGCCTCTGGGCACGGACCGCCGAGGGAGGAGACCCCGGTACACGTGGAGATATTTTTGCTGAGCCCTTTCTGATGGTGACTTCCAGTCACTGATGTTGGCCACTCGGCCCTTCTGTTGTGCTGGTGAATCGGGATGTGTACAGAGGTGAGAATATCAACGATATCAACAATGGCCTCACGTCAGTCTCCATTTCCTGCCGTCATAGCCTCTTTTCCTAAAAGGAACACCTTACTGTCTCTCCTTCCATTCAGCCCCCAAAGCTTAAATGTAGAATTCAAAATCCAAAAGTATGGTCAATTTTCCTGTTATGTGTATTTGATGACACCCCCACCACCAACACAAATTCTTCTGGTAGAACCCATGATCGGATATAGAGATACGTAACCAGCAGCAAGGAACCCGAAGTGGTGGTGGGGGGGACGCTTTCCCACAGCATCTGTTGGAGCCAAGTGGTGGCCGCCATGCTTACCTCGACGCTCTCTTCATCACTGGGCACACTATCGGTAGTTTCGCTTTCTGTTCACAGAGAGAAAAACACAGGGCCATCATTCCTGCTGCTCAAACCGTGGTGAGGCTTAGGCAGTGTTTAAAAAATATATCCACACTTCTTTTTTTAAGAAAAGAGAAATGGGTCAGTGAACTCATGACCTTCACCCCCCCTTTGTGAGGCTCCATAAACATGTGTACTTGATGCTACAGTGGATTTTATTTCTCCGATTTTGGCCGTTCATCGGAGAAAGGTTTTAGAGTCGGGGTTGGCTCCCTCTCCGAGGGCCAGGCTATATCTTCTCACGGTCGCAACCTCCCAGGATTGGGGTGTTGGGCCCCGCAGTGCCCATCCGCGCTCTGCTTCCCAGGACTCTGCTCACCCCTTTGCCTCTATCCACACACCCCACGTGAGCTTTCTCCCACTTCACGTCAGTCCCGACTCAGAGCCTTCCTGGATCATCCCCACTTACTTGGATCCCTCCTTCACCTCATATCCCTTTCATACTTCTATCTCGGGTTTATAAAGTTGCCTCTTCCACCCTGGTTACGGTGGTGGACAGATTTTGGGGGGCTCCCATGATCCTCCTCTCCTGGTGTCTACTCGCTGGTTGGGACTCCCTCCTCTGGAAGGTAGCTGGGACCTGGGACTCGCTTTGAGGCAACAGAACACAGCGAGCGATGGGATGTTACATTAAGTAACTGAGCCCTGTTTCCTGAGGAGACTTTCTCCATTGCTGGCTTTGAGGAAACAAGGAGCCATGTTGGGAAGGTTTGCATGACAAAAACAAACAAACGAAAACAACTAAGAGCTGCTTCTGACCAACAGCTGGCAAGAAACCAAGGCTCTCAGTTGGACAACCCACGCCTACGTTCTACCCCAAATCATGTGGGCTTAGAAGTCGATCTCCTCCCTGCCATTCTGCCCTCAGACGAGCTAGCAGCCCCGGACCACACCTTGACCACAGGTCTGTGCATGCAGTGGGCTGAGCAGAGAACCCCGCTCAGCCATGCCTGCACTCCCGACCCTCAGTCGGGATCATAAATGCGTGGTGTCTGAAGCCACAGAGTTTCTGGTTATGTTGTGATGCAGCAACAGGTAACTAATTCGCTTATCATCCTGAGCCAGTGTGCCAGCTGCGAGACACAGAACAGCTTCGCTGACTCCACAGAGTGTAGCTTCCTCATCTAAGATGCGAGTATGAACATCTTGCAGAGAGGACTGAGTGAGGAGTCCGTAGGAGGATGTGTGGGAAAAGGCCGAGCACAGGGCTGGGCCCACAGCGTACACTCAATGCGCGACAGCACACCTTCGTCCTGAGCTCATCAGCCTTGCTCAGCATTGGCTTTTCTCTCCCAAACAATGGTTTCTCTTCCCTTTTTATCAATTCCCATTTGCTACCTCCCAGAAAAATGTTCATCTAGCATAACAGGCTAGATGAACAGAGTCAGAGTCAATAGCTAGTTGATTCCACAACATCTGTACATATAATTAAAGATTTTTTTTTAAATAGAAAAATTTAAGTTAAAATTTTTAATTTTTTAAAATATTTGTCGTTTCTTTAAATAAAAAATTGATGGTGGGCAGCTCTTCAGTGTCTACGGCAGTGGGAAATGAAAGCACGGAGGGTAGAGAAATACACTGAGCCTTAGGGATCCCGGAGTCTGGGTCCTTCCTTTGCAGACAGGACCTACAGAGAGCATCCCGGGGAACGTTTACAGAGAGCATCCCGGGGAACGTTTACAGAGAGCCGGGGGCCAGAGCTGTACCCCTGCAGAGATCCTCAGTGGGAAGCAGCTCCTACCACCACCACTCCCCCCCCTACTTCATGCAGAAGAGCTCAGGTACTCTAGCACCTTCTACCTCTTTCCGTCCCAAACCTACAGAGCGGCTGACCTCCAGTCTCCCATCCGGCTGGTGGCACAGCAGGGACCAGATGCCTCGGCCCAGACAGAGCCTTTTCTACCATTCAGAGCACTAGCCCCATAGGACTTAAAGGTTAAAAAACAAATGGCCAAAGTGAGCCCCAGGGTCATCCCTTCAACAATGAAAACGAGAACACTGACCATCCTCAGCCACTCTCCAGAGACGTCCCCTGGGCACGAGTGACCCCAGAGGGCCCACTGGGAGCAACCAGAGCTCGGGCCTGGCCTCGCCTCTCCTCAGATCTCCCCAAAGCCTCCCTAGCTGGGAGCAACAGCCGCCTGGAGAAGGCTTCGTCTTAGCTGACCATGGCCATGACAATGCTGACAGACGACAGCAGCCAAGTGCGCAGCAAGGTAGAAACCCTGCTCCCCTAACCCTCATGCTGGCCCAGTATCCCACAGAGACAGCAATCAGGATGGCCACTCCCAGGAAGAATGAGGAACAGAGATGTTGAAAACCCTGCCAAAGCTGTGGCCTGAGTCAGCACGGAGGACAGAAAACAAAACTGCACGTCGGACTCCAGGGCCCCGGGCACAGAACACAAGAGCTCTGCTTCCCGCTGCGTTCCTGCCACCCCGGCTGAAATTTCAAGATCCCCTTTCCATTTTTATGCTTAGCTCTCTCTGTGCCCTAAAGCCAGGGTTCCTCTTCCTCCCATACATGTCTAGACCCTCTCTGCTCCTAATTACCTTCCATAAATACCGTCATCTTCTGTTCCTTTTCCCCCTTTGAACAGCAACAAACAAACAGACGCCAACAGACATGGTGGGGGGGGCAGGGACAGCTGGAAATCCATGGAAATGAGCCATTACCACCAAGGTTCTGGGATCCAGCCCCAGCCCCAGCCCCAGTCCCAGCTGCGGGAGGAGGTGGAAGGCAGAGCCCGGGCAGACTCCTTGGTAAGACCCCGCAGAGACCACGAACATGACCGGCATGCTTTCTGCCCTTAAGGACCCAGTTTTCAAAGCTTCAGGGAACCAGTCTGTGACAAAAAAAGACATACATGTTCTGAGCTGACATTTTTGGCTAATGCAAATGTTCGTCAAGAGCGTGCCTTCCAAATTAAGATCACCTGCTTTTGGAGTGACTCTGCAGGCTCTCCATATTAGCAAGCTGAGATTTCCAGCTTTCATTGCTTATAAGCATGGTCCTGCGTGCCTTTCCCCCAGGAGCACGAGATGCCTCAAGCTCCAGCCTGAGGACTCAAGAGCCTTCTCTCTGGAGTAAGCCTGGCTCTCTCAGCTGCACCGACACCACTGGCTCCCTGGGCTTTGCTGGGCACACACAGACCCGTGTTCCTCTATTTCTCTGATTCTCCTTCACTGTTGCTGTTCTCAACATCCCTTCCTATATTGCACGTGGGTTCACGGCAGCTGCTGCGTCCAAGTCAAGGCCACCGACGAGTATCAGCATGCACTATTATTTCATTTTCCCTTTTGAAGAGTTTAGATCTGTTTTTTTTTTAATTGGTGGTGAATACAATGGAATAAAAAGAAACTGCAGTTGCTTCCGTAGTGTGGCATGACTAAGCAGAAAAGCAGGTATGTTGAGTACCTATAACAGGTACACGGGTAGCTCCGTTTTAACACTGTCGTCCCAGTGTCCCTGAAAGTGACTGGTGAGAGGGAAGGGGATCAACCCTGGGATGGGCTGATCTCAGAGGCCCTTCTTCCAGAGCTGTGGTTCTGGGGAGACACTAGTCTTCACTTCACGCGCCCCTTCAGCCCTGTTTTAACTGTTCAACCACCTCAGGAACATTCTGGGGAGGGAGACAGGAGGCTTAGTGCGAAAGCCTTTTTTGCATTCTGACATCCTGGTACATTTTCTGGAAGGCTCCTGTTCAACAAGTTTTACTAGTAAGATTGGCAAAGATTCCTCTCCCTCGGTCCTTTTCCTCAGCTCACTAGAAAGTTCAATCAAAAGGTCCAAAACAGAGGTTTCTTCGTTTCAGAGCACTTTTACCTTTGCCTCACTCATTAAAAGGCAAGGGTTCTCTGGTTTCCATGGGGACTCAAAGTCTTCATTGCTAATTGCTGGTCAAGAGGCAATCTCCACTCCCTCAGTGACAACCAATTAATCCTTTCTACTACGCTTTCTTCCCCATCCCCTCGCCCAGTCCTCCATAAAAATCCTCCTTGGGCTTTCTTTTATTAAACCATCAATAATCTAGTAAAATCTTGGGGTCATACACACATCAGGCAAGAGACCACTATGCAGAAGACCTTGAAATAGAAAATGACTATCCTCCGGAGTTTCCCAAGGCTGGGCTCTGGGATATCTCTCGGCAGCATGAAAGTTCTAATAATCCAATGAGAATCTTATATTGTCTTAAAACATCCCATGCAAGTACCTCCACTCAGGGAAACCTCCTCTTTTCTTGCTCACCACTTAGACCATAGAGAAGATGGACTTGCAAAACAGACTGTGGTTTTGTAATACTACTGGATTATACTTCAGTGATCAGTGAGGATAAAAAAAAAATCACAAACAACAGCCTCCAAATACCAGTTTCCTAAGCAAGTGAATGAAATGGTGACAGGAAGTTGAAATTCAGTTGAATTTCAGCCCAAACAAAGGAAACTTATCATAACCAAAAAAATACCCCAAAACAACAACAACAACAAAACAACAAACCAAAAACCAAGCAACAATAACACAAACCAAAAAACAAAAGCAAAAAACCAGACAAGCAGTAAGAGGGGTGAATGACAACCCAAAAGCTGCCTTTCCCAGCAGAATGCTATAAAGTTCCTCGACCAAAAGACCTCAACCGGCCACAGTCCCTAACAGGTAAACTCCGGGTCTGTAAGCTCTGGAAAAGCAGCAGCGATGAAACGTCTTGGCTCCAACCAATAAGCCTCACTCCAGAAGGTTCTGGAGAATTCAGACAATGAGAACAAGGGAGAGAACTAAAGGCCAGACTGAAGAGCCAGCCTCCGACAAAACTCCTGCTGCCTGCCAGGCTGGCACTGCAATCCTTCTTTTCTAATCTATGCAAATGTCCTGAAAAGGGTAATGAAATTTTCATCTCTCTCTGCACGGCTCAGCTGTTCCTGGGATTCTTCTGCTGAGGCAAAATGCCACTGAGGGCAGAACAGCAAGACGACGTCTTTGCAGAAGCCTCCAGAAGGCTTCAGGGAGGCTCTAACAGATACACAGAGAAGTTGGTTCTGAAGCTCCAACCCTTGCAAAAATTTGAAACAGCCACATGGGTTGGAATAATGCCCACAGCGGCACCATGTTGGAGAAAGTCACACGTTTCCAGCCATAGCTGTGCAAAGTAAGCAAAATAGCCTAGTGTTAGCTCAACTGTAAAACGAAGGCATAAACATGCTACTCTGGCCCCTTTGGTGGGCCCTGAAGATGGGGGACGAGGACGCGTTCTGCACCACAGAGCCCTGTGCACGTGTCTGGGGAAGGGTTACTGGGAAGGGTTGAGCACAGGCTTCTGGTACCAGCGACATGTTCTTCTCCGGACACGCTGCCTTACCCACACCGGCCTTAGCTCCCTGATTTTTAAAGAGGGACTAACGACGATACCCAGGCTGATAGGGTACAGCTCCCAGGGCACCATAACCCTCAGCAAATAGGAGTTTATATCTTGGCAAAGACCACCAAGGATCTCAAACAGGTAGGGGCTCAAAATGTGATGACGAAACAACCCGCGACCAGCTTATCCTCTTTGACAGATTATAGGCTTCCTGTAGCCAAGAGTCGCTCTCACGTTCCTTTTACGTTCTAGGCATAGAAGAAAGTCAGGATCTTGACGACCTTAGGCGGAATCAGCCCATCACCAAAGGACAAGCATGGTATGATTCCACTTCCGTGACCTACCCAGAGTAGCCAAATTCATGGAGGCAGAAAGTAGAGTGGGGCATTGCCAAAGGGTAGGGGGAGGAGAGAAGAGGGAATTGGTGTTTCATAGGGACAGAGCTTTAGTTGTGTAAGATGAGAAAGTTCTGGAGCCGGATGGTGGTCATGGTTGCACAACAAGGCGAATGCACTTACTGCCACCAAAATGTGCCCTTAAAAATAGCAAAAATGGCAAATTCTGGGCTATGTCCATTTAACCACAATTTTTAAAAAATCAGCTAAAAATATAGAAAGTTGGTGTTCAGAAAATTGAAGGTTAGGTCAGTGGTTGACAATTCACGAAGACCCTGTCATTTGAAGCAAACTAATTCTAATACTGGCTGTGTGCCAGTCACCGGAGGGGCACCCAAACTAAAGGACACTGTCTGGAGGCACGTAATGGACACTGGGAAGATTCCTGAACGTGTACGAGAGCGGACTACAGTTCCTCGGTACAGGACCTCTGTTTTCTATTTTTAATGTTTGCAAGCAGTAACACTGACTCAGAATTTATATTTCTAATTATAACCAAGTCCCCAGAAAATGAAGTGGAGATTGTGGGAGAGCGTAAGATGATGTAATGGTGGTAGACAAGGGAGCTACCACTTTGTTCTGCAAAGATGCAAGAGCCGCCTGAATCCAGTTCTAATCCTAGGACTGCCTGAGTCGATTCTGGGTCATTATGTGGTCCTTCCCTGGGGAATCAGAGCCAGGCCCAGGCACCTGGCCTGATGAGAAGCTGCACTGAATTGAAAGAGAAGGGGAAAATAAGTGGGAACTAGTAAACACGGTGGGATGGAATGAGGCTCTGGGTCTCAAGGCTGAGTTCAAGTCCTGACCCAAACACTCACTCGCCACGTGACCTAGGACACCTGCCTTCACTTCCAAAAATTTGAAGGAGCTCTTTGAGGTTCTATCCAGCTTGGTCCAACTCAGATTCCACTGAAAACACCCTTCCGGATTTCTGATAATTTATGCAAATAAAACAGACATCGATGAACTACTTCTCCAAAGAAAAATTGTTAGTCTTGCATTAAAATGTTATGAGTGATCGAGTCAAGAAATGCTGTGCCCATAGTCTTCTGAGAACACAAGTACCCAAGAAGATGTTCATGGGGAAAATAAAACAAGAATAATTCCCAGGATGGAGGAAAGGTTCTTTGCTGTGTGGTAAAGCGGTTGGCCCCACGGGAGGGGCTGCACCACGCCCCTGAACCTTGCTCAGCTCTAAAGGTTCCCTCCGACCCTCTTACCTGCATAGGAAGACACGGGGGAAATCTGCAGAGGGTAGAGCTCACTCATGCTGACCGGCTGTTCATCACTCTCGGTGGTCACCTCTACAACCTGGCAGATGTCTGGAGGATTAGCGACAATCTCTTGATCCTCGATGTTGCTGTCCAGGTGTGACTGTCCTACAACTTCAAAGACAAGACAGCCATAATGCACTGATGCCTGACTCCCCACACTAGCAGGCCCTCTCAAGAAAGACAACCTTTCCCCAAAGAGTTGAAGAGTCAGGAATTAAATTCTCAGTCACCATACATCATCGGCCATGAAACTGAAGAACCCAGCCCTAGCTTTGGGTTATTATCTCCGGAGAAATAGCTTTGCCGGGAACCTGGCTCCCCGGGGCCATTCCCAGCATGCTGGCCCATGGTGCTTACATGTGGCAATGTCCCAAACTCAATCCAGTCATAGCCAAGCCTGCAGGACCAGGGGTTGCACCCAGAACTAGCCCTAAGTCCAGACAGACAGTGCTTTGAACTTGACCCATTTCTGTCCTCTGCTCTTGCTCTGAAGGAAGCTTCTGTGCTGTGTGCCAGGTCCTGGGTCCAGAGAGACAAAATCAAATCTTACTAAGGAGAAAGGACCACCAGAATGCACTCCATTGTATCATTTCCAGCTGTGGGGGCTCTGCTCGTGCTCCCAGCCCTTTCCTATCCTCCAGGCAACGTAACCAGGGGAGGAAATACCAGACGATGCGCCAGAATGCTTGCGCGAGCCTCACACCCGCTAACTAGGACACTGAGAAGATGAATTCCCACCACCTGCTTCTGAATCCTGCCTCAACTTTTTGTTAATTAAACTTTTTAGTCGTTTAGTTCGTTGTAGATTCACATACAGCTGGAAGAAATAATAGAGACAGATCCTGAGTGCCCTTCATCCAGTTTCCTCCAATGGAAACATCTTGGAAAACTCTAGCCCAGCATCAGGGTACTGACACTGGTAACATTATACACATTTTGTTCAGATTTGCCCAGTCTCACTCGTAATCCTTTGTGTGTGTGTGTGTGTGTGTGTGTGTGTGTGTGTGTGTGGTTAGTTTTATGCCATTTGATCACATATGTCATCTCATGTGTTCACCAGCACAGTCAAATTACAAAACAGATCCATCATCACAAGCATCACCTATACCCACCTTCCATCGGCCTCTCCTCCCCACCGTCTCCAACCCCTGACATCCACTCATCTGTTTCCCAGTTCCATAATTTTTGTCCTTTCAAGGATGTTTCATAAACAAGCTCACCCAGTAACCTCGAGAGAGCAGCTTTTTTCACTTTGCCTAATTCACTGGAAATTCATCCCTGCTGCCGTGCAGTGCATATTAATAGTTGGTTCCTTTCCATGGCTGAGTAATATTCCCCAGTGTGGATATACCACAGTCTGTTTAACTAGTCAGCTCACTGATGGTCTTCCGGGTCATTTCCATTCTTTGACTATTACAAATAAGGCTGCCAAGAACATTGGTGTATGGGTTTTGTATAAATGTAAGTTTCCATTTCTCTGGGATCAAGGCCCGAGAGTGCTGGATCACATGGTAACTGCACGTTTCCTTTTATCAGAAACCGCCAGACTATTGCTTGGCGTGGCTACACTGTTCACATTCCCGGCAATGTATGAATGACCCGAGTCATGCACATTCTCATCAGCTTTTGGTGTGGTCACTATTTTCCTACTTTGGCCACTCTGAAACCTCTCGGAGTTTTCATTGTAATGGTATCTCACTGTTGTGTTCATCTGAAAGCCCTTAATGCCCTCCCCTACTTTTAAATAGAACAGACCTTATACCTCGTTGGCAACTGACTGAATTGAGGTATCCTTGAAAACTGGCACCGATAAACAAATGGAAACAACAAAGCAATCACAGTGTTTCCCCAAGGGCCTCAAAATACTTGGCCACCATAATCAATGTTTTACTCAGGCCTGTGTAAGTTATTTAAACATCCTCCCCACCCACCCCCACCCTGGGGAATGACAGGCAAGCCATCCTAATCCTTTTATCAATGAAAAAGCTCAGGCACAGAGAGGTAGATTAACTTCCCCAAAGTCACACAGCTCAGGTTCTGAGCAGAGCTCCTCATCCCTCCCGCTTTCTTGACCATCAGGTTAGGCTAAAAGGCCACCACGTCCCTATCTTCTTGGGAAGTCTGCCATCGTGGACAAGTTCTTCTCTTAACCATTCAGTATTTTAATTGCTCCAGTATTTTTGTTTATAAATGAGTTCCTGTTTTAATTGCTTTTTGGAGAGAGATGAAATGACTAGCACGAGGTAAAGAGAACATGACCTGATTCTATTCAGAGAAGCTTTGAGAGGGGAGTGAGAATTCTCGGGTTCTGGAATGAAGAGAGGGAAGGCACCCAAGAGGCTGGGGGAAGGAGATGTGGGGACGTGCTAACCGTCCACGGAGCCGCAGCACCTCCTCAGAGAGGAAGGGAAATGGAGTGTTGTTCAGGTTCTCCTGGGCAGGGGGGGGAATACAACTAAAGAAGAGGCAGGCGGGTTATAAGTGGCAGGTAGTCTCCCAAATTCTTTTTTTTTTTTTTAAGATTTTATTTTTATTTATTTGAGAGAGACAGAGAGAGCATGAGCAAGGAGAAGGTCAGAGAGAGAAGCAGACTCCCCGTGAAGCTGGGAGCCCGATGCGGGACTCGATCCCAGGACTCCGGGATCATGACCTGAGCCGAAGGTGGCTGTCCAACCAACTGAGCCACCCAGGCGTCCCAGTCTCCCAAATTCTTATTTTATCCCTTAGACTATCCTACTTGAACACGAAGACCATCAGTTATGCTGTTCACCAGACCCAGACTGAGCGCAGACACTGACCTCTCTCAAGTTTCTTCTGCCTCTTCTCCCATGGAAGATAAAATGGCAGGAAAACAAGATTTCCCAAGTCCTAAAAGCAGCTGGTGGATAGAAAGCAAACAGGGTGTGCACGCGTGTGTCTGAGGAGGGCTTGGCGACAAGCGACAGGTAGTCTCTACCCACTGAGGCGACTGAGGTCTTCTATAAACTCGATTTAAATCAAAGCCGCTCTCACCTGCAACCCTCTAAAATTCACTTCTCTTTTGCCCTGTCATTCCAAGTAGACTGCAAGCCAGCCGGGGGCACACATAACGGCAGCAAATCAACTCACAGGAGATTTACTGAGCACCTACTTTGTGAGGGACATTGTTGTCAAGTATGAGGAGGGGCAGAACACCATCAACCCAGTCAAGGGCCTGGTTGTGAGAACTCTGGTGGGGCTCTGGGCCAGCACAGAATGCTCTAGAAGTTAAGTTTAGGACAGTTGTGAAAAGAAGCAGAAGGGAAGGAGGCCAGGGAGAGGCCATATGAAAAGAGTTGAGAAAGTGGAGTATTTTTTTTCCCAGTCTGAAGACTCAGAGGTTTCACTGAGGCAGGAGCACATGGGCTGGAAGAGGGGTATAAGCAAAGGCAGTGTTCAGAATGCCTCAGCTTTCTGGAGCCTTCTCCTGACCACCCCAGAACAGAAGGACTTCTCCTTCCAGAGCGCCTCTCCCTCATTGTCCCCAGTGCTCAGCTGAAACTACAACGTGACACAACCTTGTTCCACTTCTTGACTTTCTGCCTCATCCCAAGTTAATACTGAATCTCTTCCTGTAACTTTTTATTTGTGTGCCTCATCTCCCAACCAAGTCTCGGTTCCTGAGAGAGTTGAAAAGAGGGATTAGAACCTTCTGTACCAAGTCCCAGTACAGGCTCATGGCCTCTGCCTCAAGCAGCCCATGAAGCTCTGCTAAACAGACCAACCAGAGCCCAAATCTCACGGGAGGTCACGGCCACATGAAGACACGTGTAACAATGAAAGCTTCCTAGTGAATTTCAAGACTTCTGGCAAGGGGGCTTTTCAGAACCTAAAGGAAGTGATGGAAACAGAGGGGGCCATAGTAGCCAGAAACTGGGGGAAAGGGGAGGTGATCAAATGTCCTGGGTCTTGAACATAGTGGTGGTTACACAACTGAATGCTTCTGTCAAAATTCACAGAACAGTACACTGAAAGGGGTTCATTTTAGTCTATTTCATGTAACATCTGAACATCATGGGGGGCCAACTCACCAGCGGCAAGCCCAAAGAAGCAAGGACTTGCCAACATCTGAGATGCTCTCTGGATGCTCTATAGGCACTAGCTCTAATCATCTGACCGATCGCTCTCTCTCATGAGTTTCCTGAACCACCAGCCTTTGCCCCGAGTGACAATACAGATAGCAACACTGACTCCTGACAGTCAAAAAGACACACGTGTCGCAAGCCATCAGCAATCTGCTACAGTGATTCAAGTCAGAACGGACACCGTGTGGGGCGCCTAGGTGGCTCAGTCATTAAGCATCTGCCTTCGGCTCAGGTCATGATTCCAGGGTCCTGGGATGGAGCCCCGCATCGGGCTCCCTGCTCAGTGGGGAGCCTGCTTCTCCCTCTGCCTGCTGCTTCCCCTGTTTATGCCCTATCTCCCCCACTTTCAAATAAATAAATAAAATATTTTTTTTAAAAAAATGGCACCATGCAGGGCCCCCGAGTACCCTGACTGACAATTAAGGGTAATAAAACCAAACACTACCTGAGCACTTACCTTTGCCTTTCACACTGTCCCCTGACCTCCCACATGGAAGGTTCCACGACCCCACAGGGAGGGTACAATGATCACCCCCATTCTAGATATGAGGAAAGGCATCATGAAGAGTTAAATTTTAATTCAAGGTCAGAGGGCCCATAAGTGGCAGAACCAGGAATCAAATTCCACTCTCCCTGACTGTGGCTCAGCTCCAGTGCTCTGTCGGGGGGCCTCCCCCAACCAAAAGGGCTCAGCAAGTTCCCACCGGGCTGCTCCCGCCTTTCTAAGCCCATCTGAGGCTAAAGACTGACGACTCTCACCTTCATGAGACTCGGGGCTCATAACCAGTAGGTAAATTGCTTTTTCAGCAGCTCGGTACTGGGTGCCGAGGAAATTCTCTAATGGTGGAGGGGCTAGGAATCCACTAGAGCTTCTCCAGCACATTGGGTCAGCCCATCAGGAAAAGAGTCACCCACAGGAATGCAGTTTTATCTGGACCTAGTTGCTAAGAATTGCAACAATATTATTCATGGCTGCTTACTGATGTACCAGTTTGGTTCCTTAAAAGGCCATTCTGACTTTATGAACCATTGCTGACTTAGTGTGGGCCTCCACCTGAGAGAGCCGTTGCTGCCCCATGCCCCACAGAAAGCTCTCGGAGCAGAGACTATTAGAAATGAAGACACCAGGCTCTGGAAGAGTGGAGTGGGGTGGTCCTAAAGAAAGCTGAAGCCCAGAGAGGCCAGCCAGACTGCCAAGGTCACCCAGGTCGCTGTAGGGTTCAGCATAAAGCTTATCAGCAGGCATACAAAATCAGGCTATCCACAGTACTGTGGAGAGAAATTTCTTCTTAATCCTCTCCGAAAGTTCGAGAATTGAAACTGTTAATATTAGTGCTGTCGATGCAGCACAGATGAGGCTACCCTCCCTACTCAAATATATTTCAATATAATTTTGATAATATCATAATATAATATCATTTTGCCACCTTCTAACTACACAGTGATTTTTCCACTATGCTCTGACCATTTTGTGCTCCCAACAACCCTGGGAAGTAGGTAAGATCAGTATTATTATTACTTCTTTCTTATATTTTAGGAAATCGAGTCTCAGAGAGGCTAGGGAGTTTGCCCAAGTTCATGTGGTAAGTGAAAAAACTGTGGGAGTAGGTCTAGAGACTATGTCTTGTGACTCCTAATCTTTGTGCTTTTTATTTTATTTTTTGTAAGAAAACGCAGCCATGATTTGGGTTAGATGCCCATGAGCCACAGTGGGAAAGACGGTCACTATGGGGTTAATGGAGAATGGACCTCTGTCCTTGCATGGGCCAGACGTCCCAGCTGCAGCCTGTGCCCACCTCAATAGGCTGCTGTAGGTCAAGACAAAGCAAAAGCATGACTGGGGCAGTATACACTCTTCACTCCCACGAGAAAACAGCGCTGCGTGCTACCGTAATAAAGGGAAGCAAATAATCTGTCCCAGTAAAATCTCAGTTGAGTTAATCAACACATCTCAAGGGTTGATGGGCTGGGAGCAGAGATGTAGATGAGACTTCTTGGGGTAGCGGCTTATACTTCCCAGCAGAATTGCCAAATGTCCATGTCTTTCTGGGTCATGTGGATGAGCCCTCACGGCCGCTCCGCAAGGACGACACACACAGCCCACCTAGCTTTCTCAGGGACAGGCACATGGAAGTCAAAATGTTCAGAATAATTCAAGTTCAAAAACAAATATAAAAGGGGTCGGCAGGGACCAGGTAGCAGGGCTCTGAGGACACAAGAAAGACTTGGGTCTTTGTCTCGCAGGCAATGGTGACATGGTGAGACTGGCATTTAAAAAAAAAAATCCCACAGCGCCTGGGGGTGCTCAGCCGGCTAAGCATCTGCCTTTGGCCCAGGTCATGATCTCAGAGTCCTGGGACTGAGCTTTGAGGTTGGGCTCCCTGCTGAGCAGGGAGTCTGCCTCGCCCTCTCTCTCTGTTCCTCCCCCTGCTTATGCTCTCTCCCTCACAAATAACTAAATAAGATCTTTAAAAAAAAATTTTTTTTTAATTTAAAAATTAAAAATTAAAGAAAAAACATCTGTCCATGTGGAGAATGAGTGGGGAGGGGGCAGAATGGAAGCAGAGCCCAGGCAACAGTGAAGGTGACTGGGGGTGAGATAAAAAAGAGAAAGAAGGGGCTGGATTTGGGAAGTATGAGGGGAGACAGGAGGAGCTGATGGTTAATTATAAATGAGGGGGGTGGCAAGGGAGAGGAGAGGGTGAGAAATATATAGCCTCATAAAAAAAGACGGCAGGTTTCTTGGGCAAATAAAAACGTCTCAAGGGGGCGCCTGGGTGGCTCAGTGGGTTGGGCCACTGCCTTCGGCTCGGGTCATGATCTCAGGGTCCTGGGATCAAGTCCCACATCAGGCTCTCTGCTCAGCAGGGAGCCTGCTTCCTCCTCTCTCTCTGCCTGCCTCTCCATCTACTTGTGATTTCTCTCTGTCAAGTGGATAGATGAAATCTTTGGAAAAAAAAAAAAAAAAGTCTCAAGGTTGAAGGGCAATAGCCAAACCACTGCCAAGGCTCATGCTGGCACATGGCAACTGAGAGCGTCCCGTGCAGTCCCGTATCTGTGACCAGGCTTCCCCAGGTCCAGTCCCCTGAAGAAAAATAAGGTGCACTATCGGTTCTGGGTCTGGGTCTGGGTCTATTGTGACGTTTGGGTTTCACATCTCACATGGAGTTTCATATTGCTTAGAGTTTTCTAGGAGTTCTGGTAAAATTGGATGCTTTGTCCCTCAGGGGCAGAGAGCTCAGCCCTCCCGGAAGAAGGCATGGGGCACAGCACACAGCCCACTGAGAAGGAGCATTGAAGACCTTTACTCCCTCCCCCTGCTGAGGGGGGTGCCTTCATCTAAAAATCTACCTCAAGCTATTTTGTATCTTGTTGATGGGAGTTTTTGACACAGTACGCACCAGGAAAAATAGCAAAAAAGAAGAGTGGACAAAGGGGCTGGAAAAAGATGAAGACACAATTCTATAGCCTAACAGCACTTCTGGCCACCCTCAAACCATTACGAATTCTGGTACCCGAGGCTGCCAACCTTGAGTCACAAGCACGAGGCCCCCGTAGGGACCCGAAGATGGTCTCTACGTTGTGAATCTGTTCTCTTGCAACTGCAAGTCCTCTCTGGTTATACCTGAGTTTCTAAGCTTGTCTAAAAGAGCTACTCAATCTTTACTTTTCAAATCAGTCCAACTTGGGAGCTATTACCAAAAAATGTACATCCCATAAGGTGCACTGTGGGCAGACAAAATCCAAATCGTATTATTTCCTAACGGCTGTATGTCTAGTCACCAAGGATTGCCTGATTGACTTGGGAGTACTGAACAGCCTCCCTGCGTGCCAGCAATCTCTGCTTTATTGAAGGGTGGGGTCACCTTTTACCAAGAAACACAATGGGGTTATAAAGCACTGCCCAGCAAGCCTGACAAAGCACCCGCACCTGCACACTTTTTACCCTGGCCTGGAGATGATTTCCAATCCAGCTCAGCAACAGCTCTGCTAACCCGGGCAAGACGCCAGCAGGGTCTCGTCAGAACCATTCAACATGTTGCTGGCGTCTTCCGCTTCCTAAAAACAGAAGTCACTGCACACAAAAAAGAATTCAATACTAAAGAAAAGTAAAAATAAAAACGAGGAGGTTTTTCTGCTTTGTTTTGTTTTGTTCTGTTTTGTTTTGTTTTTTCTGCCACCCTTCAAAGGAAAGCAGGCTTAGGCCTTTGGGCCTGCTCACCCGGGCCATCTCATCATCCAGGAGAGACGGAACGTTAGAAGACAAGACTTAAGTGCTGAGACACCGCGCTCCATTTTGGGGTCCCAGCACAACTGGCTAAATCGGAAAGTGCGTTCAGCTGTCAAGGACAAGACCAGGGCCCAGCCCACCAACAGCCACAAGCATGCACCCGTGTGTGTGTGTTTCTGCTGTGTAATTCGTGGCAAAAATAAAAGTTAGCCATCAAATAAGAGTTCTCCTGTCACAGCGACTGTTTCGTTCACTTGCTGGATTCACTCACAGCAGCCTCCACCTGGCCTGGAATGAGAAGGTACTAGGCAGCTGGCCTCTGCTAGCTTAACTTAACTAATTTTCAATCTATTTTCCTCACTAGGAACCGAGAGACCATGTGAAAACCTGCTACCATACAAAACACTCATTTCAGTTCCCAATTTAAAATCTTACCCACATATATGCTTATAAAAGCAGAATGAAAAACACCCAGAAGCTTCCTTCTTGGGGCCTAAAGACAAAACTGGAATGAACTCTGGGCTCAGAGACGCATGAACTGAAAGCAAGGAGCGGTGTCATTTTTTAAAATCAGGCATTTTTAAAAGGTTGAGAGAGAGAATCTCTCAAATTCCACCGTGGCCTAAGGAGTCAGAATCCCTGTGTTCTCATCTGGGTCCACAAATCACAAAGGCTGGGGATGGCTAATTAATGGTCACGGCAGGAGTGGACATAAAAGCTCTAGGAAGGGTTTAAAAATCCGAGGCAGTGCTACCGTTCACAATGATCACAAATTATCCCCCTTCTTTAAAATACTTGCATGGATCTACTTGCTGTATTATTATGCACCTTTGTAAGGGCCACCAGCTAATTAGAGATATTCAAACTCCTTTTACTGCCCTCATTATTATTTTTTTTATTAGGCCAAGGAAGAGACTCAATTAATCCAGCAGATGATTTTCTAACCAAACTGGGCATCCGGCTTCCGGCTTTGCCCCGGAAGTAAGGACTCATTAAATCAGCACCAACCCCCATAGCAGCAATCATACCAAAGGGCAAGGAACAATCAACCTGACAGAGAATTTACATGCCAAAGACTCAACCAGATGGTTTGTGCTTTTGTTTTTTAAAGGTAAAGAAAGCTCTGCACTACTGTGATTTTTGTTCACCATTTTATAGCAGGCTGAATTCACCTCATAATTGAAGGAGAGCTCCAAACCAACCAGCTCACTCGACAGAGCTGAATCTTAAGAAAAAGTGCCTGGAGTCTTGGCAAATATTTTCTTTCTTTCTTTTTTTTAAAGGGCTCATTGGGCAAGGCTTTCCAGAGGCTGCCTGCTGAGGACAGGAAGAGCGTTGAGAACCCAGGAGGGGTTGAAGCAGCTCCAGGTGAAGACCAGAGTGCTGGTCACTCCCTGGGGTGGGGTGAGAAGCCAACTGGCAGGCATGGGCTCCCATCCTTCCCTCACACTGCCTCTGCCACAGCCCTCAAGGGAGTCCCTGCACACACCACCCTACCTCCCAAACTCCAAAACCCAGGGGAAGAGGGGGAGGAGGGACTAACATGTGTAGCATCTGAGGGTCCGGAAGTGAAGGCACCTGGACAGGAGGTTTGCGCTCCTAGTTCTGCATGATCTCGCTGGTTTTACCAGCATCAGAAGCCCTGACAGTCTACAAAATGGAGAAGAGTTTCATGAACCACAAGGTGCCCAAGGACAAAGCCTGCTTCTGGATTCTGGGGCTGGCGCTGGAAGATGAGATCACCGCAAGGCCTCCACCATCTACTCAGCACCGTGGCCCAGTGGGATCTGGCTGAGATGAAATTCACTCTGGTCCCCCTCCTGCCTGAAACCCTCCAAGAGGTGGGGTTTACAGTGTGTGCGTGTGTGTGTGTGTGTGTGTGTGTAAAACAGTTGTGTACTTGACTGTCTCTCATACTTCAATTAAAAAAAAAATTGTTTTTTAAACACACCCTCCAGCAGTTTGGGAACAAAACCCAATGTCCTTCCCATGGCCGGAAAAGTCCCCAGGACCCCACCCTTCATCCCTCTCTGACAGACCTTCGTGCCCTTCTCCCCAGGCTCACCCGCACTCTGCCACTCTGGACTTCCTCAGCCCTCCAAGCAGGTTCTTATGTGGGGATCCACACCAGGCCATCCCAGGGCTCCCCCTCACCCACCACTTCAGAGGAAATGCCACTCCTTCCAGAAGCTTCCAGAAGCCTCCCATCTGACGCTGGCCCCAGATATTCTCCCTTGTTCTCTTCTTTGCAGCATTTCCCACACACGCTAGTGTGGTAGTCATCTATGGCCATAAGTGTTTACTGTCTCCTTCCACGGAACTAGGGATGGGGCTTGTCCTGTTCCCCAACCTATTTCTAGCACTGTCTGGTCTGTGGAAGGTGCTCAAGAATCTTGGTGGAACCAAAGTGTGCCATTTGGGCCACAGGTGTCTGTGCCTCAGTTCTTTCATTTGAAAGAAGAGCTCCACCTTGGTGGCAGATTGTGGCAGGGTTCTGAGAGGACCCTCTCCTTGTTCCCGAGTACAAAGAGTTAATTAACACTTTTGTCCATGGGACTGCTTACTGAAAGATGGAGAACCGCTAATCATGAGGGCGGAAGAA
Source organism: Neogale vison (assembly GCF_020171115.1). Taxonomy (NCBI): domain Eukaryota; kingdom Metazoa; phylum Chordata; class Mammalia; order Carnivora; family Mustelidae; genus Neogale; species Neogale vison. The sequence goes on along the minus strand of NC_058101.1, from coordinate 197,547,703 downwards.
ACCCATTTCATCTACTGGATTCTCCTGGGAAGTCACTCTTGGCCTATTTTCTTGAAGCTGACCCATCAAAAGTTCCTTTATCTGGTCCTCAAAGGCCTTTATTCTTCAGCCCTGAAATCCGGGGGCTGGAACTTCACATTTTGAGATGGTTCCAAGACCTCCTCCCACTGACTATGTTATTTCAAATCACGTTTTACAAATTTTAGACCCCAGGGGGCTGCTGGTGTAGATAAAAAATGAGATGTCAAAACAGTTTACCTATGATGTTCACCGTACTATCCACTTCATTTTTTATAGCTGAAGTCAGGACGGCATACTCAGGAGAAAGATCACTTACTCCATTACTAAGCCCCAAAGATGACTCAACTGGTTCTTGCTAGGAAGAAGAAAAGAAAAAAGAATTGAGAACACTTCCTTCCCCCTTCTTTTTCTTAGCTTAAATTCTACCCTCCGTCTAATTTTTTTTTTTTTTTACTGCTACGGTCACGTTCATCCCCTGAATGCATTCCCTGGTAATTTCAATCAGCCTGGAGCTAAAGCAGCACATTTCTGCACGGAATGTCCTGTAGGTATTTCCCTGCTTTCATTTTCCTTCGAGGAGCACATCCGGTCGGCTTTTCTGAAAGGCTTACATCTGTAGACAACAGTCTGGGGGTTCAGCGGGGCTATGCAACTGTCTGTGGGAAGAACCGCGTGCCCAGCTTCCAGGTGGAGGGAGAGAGTGCTCAAAAGGGTCAACTCCTGGCTTTCTAAGGAAGAAAAGCTTCCGGAAGCTTCCTTTACAACAACTTCGGAGGAAAAGGTCTGCCTCCACCATTGCCAAGAGCAGGACGCTGGGGAGACTTGTGAATAACTTCTCCTCAGATAAGGTTTTCCCTAAACGCTGGCCACCTGAGCACTTGTCACTGAGGGGCTGATCGGTAACGAGCCAGACTGCTCAGAAGGCCACCTCTCCCTGTGGAGTCTAGCTGGGCAACTCCACAGCCATGGCGTCCCGCAGATGCCTTTCGAGTGTCTGAATGTTCCAGACAGCCCGAGAGGCTATTCGTTCATACTAATGAAATGATGCAACAAGTTCCTCATCCTTAGTGTAGCTCTCACTTCCGGTCAAGTGCCCTGGAACCCTCTCACCTCTGAGAGGGTTGGGGGACTTTGGGGAAGCCAGTCCTGAGGTACACATGGACTTTCAGGACGTTGACGAGAAGAGTTTTTCCTCATGGGAAGATTGCATCTGCATCTATGAGCAATCGAGTCAGACAAAAATAAAAGCCACACAGGACAGCTCCTTTGGGAAACCAAGATGGAGAACGGGAGCAGAAAGAACACAAGAGGGAGCAGAAGATCATCAGAGGTAGACATGCCTATGATTTGAAAAACCCAGAGAGGTGGGCATCTCTTGGGCATGCAGGGTGTTCTTACCATTTATGGGCTACCCGGAATCAGGGATGAGCCCCCCAAATCCTAGGGAAGCCACACAGGGAAGGAGGGGGAAAGCACCTCCTCCTTCATGATCCCCACCTGGCAAACTCCCATCATGACAAAGAACTTAGCTTGGAAGACATCACTTCAGTATACAGCTCAGTCCTAAGAACTTTCCCACACGCACACTGACAAGAGGCACCAAAGGGCAGGGGAGGGGCCCAGGACCCAGGCCAGCCCCCCCACCTCCCCAGGTGGAGTCTTTGCCCCTTTCTCCTACAGCACCTTGCATTTGCCCATTTTGCGAGGCCTTTCTGGGGAAAAAAGTCGCTTGCCTGGGACTTGAGTCTCCATCCCTTCTCCTCCTCCCTTACGCCCCTGTTAGAGCCTGTGGTGAGTGGAGGCCGCCCCTCTGGCCTGGGCCTCAAGCTCCAGGCTCCCGCGGGGCTGGTATGACAAGCCCGTTGTCTGTCAGGCTTTGCTGTCGCGCAGAGGTCAGAGCCTGGCTCCTCACCTCGAGCTGGATGCGGGACCTGACTGAACCCTCTTGGAGCCTCCCCCGGGGCTGTGCAGACAGCGGGAACCTGAGGACAGAGCGGACTCCCCTCCCAGGGACCACGTGAAGGTTGAGATAAACAGGCACCTGGCACTTACTATCAAGTTAACACTTTCCACTACCCAACCATAAATAAATGAGGCTAATAAAACTGCTCTCAAGTACAGGGACCTGTCTTCCAGGTCTGTCACCCAACCCCACACACTGACATCCAGCGGGGGGGGAAGGACTGTGCTGTCCCTCTTGACAATGCGACTGTCCCATGTTACCATAATTCTCCGCCTTCTCATGGCACCTGCCTCTCTCACTGCCTCCTCCGGGGGCTCCTATTCCACGCCTCTCCCCAGCCCCCCAGACATGCCCCAGATTTCATTCTGCTACTTCTTTTTCCTTGACGGCCCCAAAGGAACCATGTACAGAACACCTAAAGGAATTGTCAAAAGACCCCTGTCAATCTGTATGGGTTCCTTCTGTTGTCAAGTTATTTATTTATTTATTTTTAACTCATTCTGCTTGTAGGTTTTTGATAAAAGTCATGAGGCAGTCAGACTTGCATATATTTAAAAACCTAAATTATCTTGCTCTCAGCTGAAGGCCTCTGTTTCACATGATCTACCGTTTAATTAGTGGCAAGTGATACTTCTATCACTTTCCACTTGAGAAAACTATGACTCAGAGACTAAATTAATTTTCTAAGATCACACTACTTCTAGCCTAAGGAGATACAAGAACTGAGCTAGGTCTTCAGTCATGCGACATGAGCCCATTCCAGGAGCTTTCTGCCTTAATGAACCCCGCGTGCATCCCAACAGAAATTCAGACAGAACCATTTTCCACATCACTGTCCCCACCTCACCCTGACCTTGTGTCCTGCGCTACTTCTCTGATGGAACCCTACGCTCTACCACTGGAGAGCGCGTTGGACTATTTTGGACAAGGCTTTATTCCTCCCATCCTGCTTCAAAAAATGCCCCGTTGCTTCCAAAGTCTCCAGTGCAAACCATCTCGCTGATTCTAGCACTCCAGAAGGACAGTAGTGAACTGTCCCATGAGGGGCAACAGCCAGCATCTTCCGAAAGTTCTTCACTCAGGGTACAAAACAAGGATCTTCACTGACCTCAGGCCTCAACTAGACATCTTTTTTTTTTTTTTTTTTTTAAGCAAGGAACTCAAAATTACAAAAAGGGGCACACAGTTCTCTGTGAAACATGCACACAGAGGTCTCTGTCCCGTGTCTCCCGGTCCTGTATGGTGCCTGCTCCCGCTCTGTTCCCTGCCTTGCCATACCACGGCCTGGCCTGACCGACCCTCAGCCAGACCCCTTTCTGGCTTTAGACATAGGCTCTCCTGTGAATCAACTAGTTTTGGTTTCTAATCCACCCCAGAGAAAGCCAAACCGAGACCATGCTAAGTTCAGACCCCTCCATGGTGCATTAACTCTGCCAAATCTTTATGCCCAAGAACCTTCCTTCTCCGTGTAGAATCTAAACTTTGGCCTGCAGTTTAAGGGGTTTGGGACAAAAGCAAACTGGCAGGAGAGAGAGAGAGTCCAAGGGCAGGAGCCGCTCTCTTTAGACCTCTAAAGTCTCCAAAGCTGAGCTTGCTGGAGGGGGTTGGGGTGGGCCGAGTCAGAGGACAGCAAGGCCACTCAGCCTCCTCTCCAAGTCCAGCCCATCTCATCCCTGTGCCACAGCCCCTTGTCTAGATGTCCCTTGCCTAGAGGCAAGATACAGCAGCCGTCTGAGCTTTTCTGTCTACAACCCACTTCCCTGCTGCCAGAGATGCCCTAATTCATCTGTGCAAAGCTGGTCTCTCTGCAGCCCAATTGAAGGAGATCTCTAGATCTCTACTAACTAAAATTTCAGGCTGCCCGCTGGCTACCCCAAGTAGCCTGGGGGGGGGCGCCTGGGTGGCTCAGTCGGTTGAGCATCTGACTCTTGATCTCAGCTCAAGTCTTGATCTCAGTGTCATGAGTTCAAGCTCAGTATGGAGCCTACTTAAAAGAGTAAAAAGTGTGGGCACCTGGGTGGTTCAGTGGGTTAAAGCCTCTGCTTTCGGCTCAGGTTATGATCCCAGTGTCCTGGGATTGAGCTCCGCATTAGGTTCTCTGCTCAGCAGGGAACCTGCTTCGCCCTCTCTCTCTGCCTGCCTCTCTGCCTACTTGTGATCTCTGTCTGTCAAATGAATAAATAAATGAAAAATCTTAAAAAAAAAAAAAAAGGGTAAAAAGTGGCCTGGTGGGGTGGGGGGGGGTTTGTACACTCCCCTAAAATAGGTTGATGCCTCCTGCCCAGTCCTACGACATCTTCCTTCTTTCCCTTCCTTCCCTGGAACTAGACTGTCTTCATCTTCTTCCTACTCTCATTATAACCTTCCAAACCTCCCTTTAACTTCTCTCCTTGGCTCCCTTTCCCTTTTTATCTTGTCCTTGAGGCTCGTGTTCTTCTCATACAGCTTCTCTTCTTCTTTTTCTACTGTCAAGGCCCCCAGGGTCATTCCTGAGTACCTGACCACACACCTGCCGCCCCACACCTACCCAAACTCTGGGCCCGTTAGATCCCACTGTCATTCACACTCAACACGTTCCAAGTTAAACTCAGGTCCTCCTCCACAAAACATGCTCCAGTCCCAACTTTCCCTTCTATAAGGCTTGAAACTTTGATCTGCTGCTGTCTACACCCTCTGTATCCTCTCTGACATCTCCCCGTCTGCATTCCGAGGGCCCCCAACTTCATCCTCACTTGCACCGTGCTCTCCTCCCTTCCATTCCGACCTACCGCCATGAGAAAGCCCTCCCCCCCTTAAATATCAACTCCACTGTGCACTGCTCTTACCCAAGGAACTCAACCAAGCCTCGTTTCACATCCTCCCGCAAGGTTACTCAGCCACAGAGCCTACGGACTGAGCTCTGAGCGGTACCCCCAAGAGCCACCAAGAGCGGAAGGAGGCAGCAGCCCCAAGCAGGCAGGCAGGTGGACCCTCTCTCCTCTCCATCCGGGGCAGCTCTGCATCTGCCTGTGTTTCAAACGGGCTGCCAGTCTGTGTTTTCATTTGATTAAGGTCTGGAAACTGAAGACCTCTTCCAACCAATGATGGGATCGCTCCAGTACCAGCCCTGAGAGGTGGTCTCTGGATAGTGATGGGGAGCATGTTGCTTTTACCGGCTCAAGGTCACCGTTAGAGCCAATAGCTTGATTAGAAAGTTCTGCTAAAAACCAGGACATGCTTTTCTGTAACTTCGACCCAGAGGTCTAGGTTCAGAACTAATACAGACGGGGCCTGCTCTCTCCCAGGTGACTTGAGACACCCTCCTAGAATACAGTTCCCATCACAGCACCAATGCTTTGATCTGGAAGCACGTTATAGGTACAAAGCATGCATGGTTCACTGTCAATCCTAGGAGCCAGGAACTATTCATTTCTAACCCTCCCCACCCACGGTCTTTTGTTTCCCACTGTTGCCTCACACTGAATCCTGCTCTAATTAAGCCAGTTTCCTGACTCATCCCGGGAAGACCAAACAGCAACTCTGACTTCCCGGCCTTTATGTCAGGCTCCTGGTGCTGACCGCCATGGCACTGACTGCCATGTTACTCCATCCATGCCCCAAAGCCTGGCTCAGGTCTCACCACTTCCAAAAGGCCAAGAGGCACCAGGTGTGGTGAAAGAGTGTGGGATTTGGAACTGGACTGACCTGGATTTAAATCCCAGCAGTGCTACCTTGGAGAAAATTACTCAACCTCCCTGTGCCTCCAATTCCTCATATGCAAACAGGAGATGACCCGCCCATCCCAGGAAAAGCGAGATGACATATTAATTAGAGCTCAGAACTTGGTAGAGGCTGAAAAATGTCAGCTACCACTCCTCTGTTTATCCCCTTCTCTTTTTACTGATGTTGGCCTCTGTGACCTTTTTTTGAAACACACAGTATGGGACTGTCCACTCTCCTGGGTCTTAAGTCTTATTTCCTTAGATGTGCAGTTACCTCCACATAGGCAAGGCCCGGCTCAAGTAAAACACAGCACACTGAGTTCAAAGCATATATATTCACAACAGAGAACACTGAGGAATATCGAGGCAGAGTTTCTGCACCTACTACAAGGCCAGGTAGGCCTCGGTTTCCCAGTCTCGGGGGAAGCGATTTGCTGAGGGAACTTACAGCATGGAGATAAACTGCCTGAGTGACCTCTGAAAAATTCTGACACTTAGCCCACAGGTTCTAAACCTCATTTGCTAGTTAAAACTTCAAACTCGAACTGAATGAAGATTGGGAAGAGTTTGTCGCAATAGGAAAATTTCCCACCTTGTTCCTACACAGAAGACCAACATTCTCAGTGGAAGAAGCCTATCTAGTCTCCCCTGTCACACACTGGCATGGGACCTATTAACTCAGAGCTTGGGCACTGTGACAACAAAAAGTAATGTATTAATAGCTTGGTAAGGATAAAGTCCTTCAACTGTACAATTCGGGATAAGTTGGAGAGATCCCCTAGGAAACGTTCTACCGAAACATTTTGTGAATGCAAAGGCATTCACTGTCGGGAGCCACAGAGCTTGGGAAGGCTACTGGCCTTATCTACGTTCAGAGGCCACACTGTGGGACAGATACAAGCAGATTTAAAGTCAGAAGTGAGGCTGTCCTTCTTTCTGATGAACGGCCTGCCTTCTGCTGAAGGGACAATGTCTCTCTGAGGGACAAGTCTCAGGGATTAACCACATTGTTGTCACCGGAGGATTTCACAGTATACACTTTGCTGGGGGCTCTCACTTGCTTCCCTGGGCCACCATGGCCAAGCCTCACCTGGGGCTGTCCCTTCCACCCCTTGCTCAACTGTGCGGCCATAGGGAAGACAACGCCACATCCCGTGCTTATGAGAACAGCCTGTGTCATCAACTAGAAGAGGCGCATCTTCTCGGATGTCCCCAGCCCTGAAACAGAATGTGCCTTGTCATCAAGTGTGGGCCATGGTCTCACTGCAAGCAGTTTTTCTTGCTCAGACAAACCTCAACTGATGGTGTTCTCTCACTGTGGGATCTGATATTCGATGGGGCATGGAAGGCATGTTTGAGCAAGGTTTGCTGACGGCAAACGTCGGTTACTCCCTTCTCACTGTCTATTAACTGAGATGGGGAAATTAAATCTGTGCTGCGATGTAACACCCCACTCTGGCCTCATGCGTTATCTCTATTTATGCATCTACTTAGTGATCGAATATGTACTGATTATCTGTTCTGTACCAGGCACTGAGCTAGATGCTATGAAAATAGTAGGGAATACGACACGGTCATACTCAAGATTGCAGCAAAGTCTTCTAAGTCACCAATTTGTGGGGAAGTCAGACTTTTCTGACTAAATAATACTCATTAAAGTGTAGGCCCCCGAAAAATATCCCAACTCTGGGAAACTTGATACAAATAATAACTAGTGGGGTGTTTTTTTTCAATTGCAAGGAAAAATTAATTTTTAAAAAGATTTTATTTATTTATTTGACAGAGAGATAGTGAGCACAAGCAGGCAGAGTGGCAGGCAGAGGGGAGAGGGGAAAGCAGGCTCTCCGCTAAGCAGGGAGCCTGAAGCGGGGCTGGATGCCAGGACCCTGGCATTATGACCTGAGCCAAAGGCAGAGGCTTAACCCATTGAGCCACCCAGGTGCCCAGAAAAATAAATTTTTTTTAAAAAGTGATGTTAAGGCACCTGTGTGACTTAGTCGTTGGGCATCTGCCTTTGGCTCAGGTCATGATCCCAGAGTCCTGGGATCAAGGCCCGAGTTGAGCTCCCTGCTGAGTGGGTAGCCTGCCTCTCTCTCTCCCATTCCCCCTGTTTGTGTTCCCTCTCTTGCTGTGTCTTTGTCAAGTAATTAAATAAAAAATCTTTTTAAAAAATTAATAAATAAATAAAAAGTGATGTTAAAGGAGACCTACAGATTGAGAGAAAACTTAAGAGGGGCACCTGGAGGGGCTCAGTCAGTTAAGCATCTGCCTTCAGCTCAGGTTGTGATCCCAGGGTCCTGGGATCGAGTTCCACATCAAGGTCCCTGCTCAGTGGGGAGTCTGCTTCTCCTCCTGCCTCTGCCTCCCTTTCTCTGTCTCTCATGAATAAATAAAATCTTTTTTTAATAAATAAAAATAAAATAAAATAAAACATAAGAGACACAATGTGTGAAACCTTACAAGGATTTTAATTCCAGTAAACAGGCTGTATAAATATGACATCATTTATGAGACAACTGGAAATCTGAACACTGACTATTTTTTATAATATTTGACGAGACTGAGGAATTACTGTTAATTCTTCAGCTGCAATAATGCTACTGTGTTATTTTTAAGGAGTGTCCATATTCTGAAGGGAATTGAACCAGTAATTGGGGAAAAAATCATATAATATGGGATCTGCTTCAGAATAGTGCGCTAAACCATACGAATGGTTTGAGTCAAAAATGGCTGAATATCGGCCACTCTCATGGGCTGGAGGGACATGGATGGCGGCACCCACTCCTGAAACAAAAAAGTCCCGAGCTATTAATGTGGAAATTGGGGTGATGGCCACAGGGCAAATTCTCCTCAGCTGTCTCCTTCTTGTGCATATAAAATTTTTCCACAATAAAAAAGTTAAAACAAAATTAGGCCTCAGTACTGTGCTATATTTAAAATAAGTCACAAACTAAAAATATTTAGGATGAAAGTGGACATGTCATTTCTGAAATATTCTGCTGCAAGTATTTGTTTTCCACTCCGATGGGAAGATGAGCATTTCCGAAACTTAAACAGTCTATCTCAGCTGCCCCTCAAAATTCTATCTACCTTCACAAGTCTCCCTTTATCTCAGAAGTAAATACTGTTGTGTTTTGTCTACTGGGACTAACTGGCTTGTTTTTAAACACAGTGCTGTCTGGATAGCTGGGGTTATTCCTCCAACAGCGATTCTGGCTTAGGAATCAGAATAGTTGACACTGGGTGCCGGGGTGGCTCAGTGGGTTAAGCCTCTGCCTTTGGCTCAGGTCATGATCTCAGGGTCCTGGGATCGAGCCCCGCATCGGGCTCTCTGCTCAGTGGGGAGCCTGCTTCATCCTCTCTCTCTGCCTGCCTCTCTGCCTACTTGTGATCTCTGTGTGTCAAATAAACAAATAAAATCTTTTTTAAAAAAGTAAAAAAAAAAAAAAAAAAAAAAAAAAGAATAGTGGGCATCACCTTTAAGTTCAGTTCTAAAGGACCATGCCACTTTGGCCATGTGTGCCACTGCCCTTGGACCCATATCACTCAACTCCCTGGAACCTCAGTTTCTCCATCTGTAAACCGAGTGTCTTGAGCCCTAAGACAATCTGACGGTCTGTAGGGCTGGGAGTGTAGTGTCTGCTCTCTGGTCAGCCACTGAAGCTCATCCTCAATTTAGCACAGGTATCTGGCTATTCTCTGTTTAACAAGGCCATGCCACGTAGGCACAAAGACCCTCACACTGCAGGGGGTTCCAGACCACAGAGCCTACTGAAAGGCTTGCACGCGTGCGCGCACACACACACACACACACACACACATCTGTATGGAAAGACCTGGGGAGTCGCGAGAGTTAGTTCTGAGGTGGGGCAGAGAGAGACTAGAGAGAACCACACGGACAGGGTGTTGTTCGAACCGAACTCTGTGTCCCCAGCCTTAGGGCCTGTCATGGAATATAAGCAGAACACGGAGATGATACATTTTAACATAAGTATATAATACTTAATAGACTTTAAGGTCTATTTATGAGCCTGAAAACATGATATCATCAGATTGTAACTGGTTGCTGGAGCTCAGCTAGAACTAAGGGACCAGCTGGCAACAGTCGTGGGGACCAGATGGAGGCTGGAGTCCTGCTCAGTGTGAATTTGCGACTTCATTCATAAACTGCTCCGTGACACTGGATTAAGCAGGGGATGCAGGTACCAGAGTCTGTGCTGGGGAAAAGCCGAAGAGGAGACATGAAAAGCACATACAACACAGGAGCCAAAGAAGAAAGATGAAAATACTTCACAGTGATCACGTTGCTTGTTTTTATGAGACAGAATAGGAATCATTAATATGGTCAAACTTTGGCTTTCTCTCTGAACAATAAAGATTACCTTGATGTGCTTAACTCTGTCTTCTTTTTCTGTCTTTGGTTTCTTTCCTGTGGCAACAAAAAACAGTCTGGGGTTAATTCATGAGGAACATACCGAGAACAGTTTCCCCTCGATTCTTTCTGGAACTTTCAATGAACCTGTACGTGCTTTCACCCACACACAGCGAAGTTTCTCTGACTGCCTTCAGCAACCTGACAGTCACTTCCCCCAGCCAGGCAAGGGGAGGACTATTACCCACAATGTGAACAACTGTTCTCCCCTCGGAGTGACCACAGATGTGGAAATAAAGAAACCACAGAGATACTACAATACATATGACGTGACCGTTGTTTTAGTTAGTAAATATCTACCTTTCTTCGAAGGTCGCTCAGATAAGGGCAACATCCGGTATACTCTGAATGCATTGTTTCCCTTCTTTATACTTTTATCCTTGACTTCTTCAATGTCAGGCAAGGAGTTCATGGCACATCGAAAATTCGCCTTCCATGTTTTGGGATCAGGTTTATCTACTCCAGGCTGATGCTTTCCTAACAAAAGAGCCAAAAGAATGAAGGTTAAGAAAAAGAGCAGGGAAAAATAGAGTGTAGAACTTTCTGGAAACATATAGGCTTGCTGACCAGATAGTGCACACATCCCTTTTTAATTCCAGGCTCCTACAGTGACCAGCCAAGCTGCTTTGTCCGGGACCGAGGCCGAATTCCTGGGATGTGAGAATTTTTGTTTTAAAACCTAGACAGTTCTGGGCAAACTGGGACAAACTGGTCACCCCAGCTCTACCTAACAGCTTGAGAAAAAACTAACAATGGTAGAATGGAGAGGCAAGGTAAGTAACAGAGAAAGCTGGCAGGCTGGGGAGGTCTTCAAGCCCAGGTAACTAGAGTGTCCCTTTTTCTTCAAACTCTCAAATATTAGTAAAAAGTCTAATTCCTGTAAATAGCATTCCCTCCTTAAATTCTGTTATAAATAAATATATTCTTGACTACATTTTGGAGAGAGAAATTCAAAGCAAGTTTACCACTTCAGAACAAATAAGTTTATGGGGAACATGATCAGAACCCCACATTCACAGGAAATTTAAGGACTAAGTGTCACTTCTGAGCAAAGCATCCCTTTGGAGTGAGGAAGTTCATGCCCCCCGTGTCCTGGCTGTGCCTGGGGACACGCCACAGGTTTTTCAGAGCTGTCTTCACAAGGCCATAAGCCTTATGTGTATAATAAAAAAGAAAATATTTTCAATGGTTAACACTGTATGGTGTAATTGAAATTTGCTAAGAGAGTAGAACATCAACGTTCTCACCAAAACCAAAAATAATAAAAGGTAAATATGAGAGGTGATAGATGTGTTAATTAATTTGATGGGGAGAATCTTGTTGTAGTGTAGATGTCAAATCATCACATGGTATACTTTAACTATCTTACAATTTTATTTGTCCATTATATCTCCAAAAAGAAAAAAAAAAAAAAAAAAAAAAGACACTGGGATTCCCGGGTGGCTCAGTCAGTTAAGCATCTGCCTGCAGCTCCAGTCATGATCCTGGGGTCCTGGATCGAGTCCTGCGCCGGGCTCCCTGCTTATCGTGGAGTTTGCTTCTCCTTCTCCTGCCCCTCCCACCACCCATTTGTTCTCACACTCTCTCTAATAAATAAAATCTTTAAAAGAAAAAAAAAAAAAAAGAAGGCATGAAATCAACAATAAACAACAGTCTGCTTCTGTGCCCCCATGCCGGGGCTTTAATACCTGTGTGGATTGCCCAGTTTCTAAAGAGGGGCGCATCTTTTTCGACATCCCACCCATGTCTAGCTGCATGCATCCAAGGGATCTGGAAAATCTTCTTTTCCTAAAAAAAAAAAAAAAAAAGTAAAAAATGAAAAAAAAAAAACAAAAACAAACCCCACAGCCATGGGGTTCAGGCCACCTTTGCAGAAGGTTCTTACATCCTAGCCAGTAAGATGCTCTCCTACGTGACACTGGGTTTGCAGGGCATCTACAGTAAAATCCACTAGGAACCAAACCCACCTCCCCCACTGGGCTCTAGATCTCGACAGCCCATTCGGAAGAGATTCAGAGTCCTGTAGAGTCTGGCAGAATAGGAATGCATTCCAAGGTCAGAGGAGTTGATTTTGGGATATGCCAATGTGTTCTGTTATCTGTGCCATTTTTTCTTAAAGGACCACAGGGAACTGGCCACTGACTGAAACCTCTAATGCTTATTGTTATCGTTGTTACCAGTTGCCTTAGGTAAATGAGGTAAATTAAAACTTGGGCAACTTTCCAAAATTACGCCCATTTGTACTCCTAAAGGGAAATCGGGGTTATCCGAGGTCACTGCCACAGAGATCAAACACCTCAATCTACTGTGCAGCCAACAGAAAAAGACTGGGTCTACTGCCCTGCATGAAACAGCAAGAAATGCAAATAAAGATGTATTAAATGTGTGGAGATATTACTTTTTTAGAGAAAAGTCTCTTGGTACAATTGCTACAACAGACCATTTTCCATCTCTTTTACTGCTCAAGAGGTAACTCAAAATAGCTTACATCAGCCCTGGCCTTTAAACACAGGATTAGAAACCAGTGCTTTGGAAACAAAGTCACACTCATGTGCAACTTCTTCAACCAGCTCTCTCCCACCTGTCTCAGCAGTTAGTGATTTCCCACAGCACTTTACATGTGACCGCCCATGTGTTCACGTGGTCTCGGTTTCATTTTTTGCAAGAATCTACAGAGTTCCATGGACGTCATTATCTCTGCCCTACAGATGAGGAAACTGAGGAACAGAATTAGATTCTACAGCCAAGGAAATGATGGTAGCAAGCATCCAAATTCAAAACCAGGCCACGTGATCCCATCCATGTTCAATCACTATATCACACCACACATTGTTTCCCAGTGGTCAGACTGAAGTTTCCCATCTTATGACACATCCGTTGTCTTGACTTCTGTGGAAACCAAGCCCAGGAAAACGGTCCATTTTTAAGCCCTAAAGGTAGTTCAGGTAATTTCTAGGTATGGGGATCTGGGGGAGGAAAGAAAACGTCAGTAGGGATTTTCCACCACTTTGGTCTCTCACACAACAAAAGATAGAAACCATCCCAACTGACCCCAAAGGGACTTGATGCCTCTAAGAAGCCTGAACTAAAAATATTTCAGAATATTTGAGAGTTCCCCAAAAACTGTTTAAAGGGAACATTCTACTGTATTTAAAACTCAGTTAATAAAGAACTGAAAGCAAGAGACTTTTCATAAAACCCTCCTCATTCAGTCTGCCTCACCCACCGAGATAGCATGGTTTCAGGTTAGCCATTTCCAAAGAGCAGTGATCAGCCAAGGGCTGAGGGAAATTTTATTTTTTAACACAGATGAAAATCAGAGCGCAAAATCATTTAAGGCAGTTTTTTATATTCACGTGAAAATGAAAAAAATAAATTTATTTCGGTGAAAGAAACTTCTCCGGAAAGAGCGACCAGATCTAAAAGTTTACACTTAAACAGGCAGACCCTTTATGGAACCTGCTGTTGCACATTTTTGTAGTCAGGGGAGTTCAGAGGGGACACAATCTAAAGTCTAGCTCGTGAAACACAAAGTTGATGCTGGTAAGTAGGTCTTTTTAAGCATTTGTACATGTGCTGTTACATGCATACACACATGCTCTCACACACACACCTACCAAAACAAGTCTCACAAAAACTGTGCCCAAATCACAAACCCACAAACAGAGCAGCTAAACCTAGCAATTATCTACCATGCATCCATGGATTATCTTTCCTGGGCAAAATCTGAGGGGACCTTTCTCGAAAGACGATAACTAAATGGCCAATAAGCACATGAAGACACCCAACATTGCGAAGCAACAGGCGAGGGCCAATCGAAACAACAACGAGATACCATTTCCTACCCCCAGGGTGGCTAGATTAAATTATTTAAATAATTAAATAATAAGTTGGCGGTAATGATGTGGAGAAACTGGAGGCTCCCTACATTGCTGGTGGGAATGTCGCCCAGCATAGACACTGTGGAAACCAATTTGGCTATTCTTCAAAAAGTTACACACAGAATGCCCACATGATCCAATAATTTCACTCAAAGACTTATAAACAGGCGTTGAAACAAGTATTTATACAGGAATGTTCAAAACAGCACTATTCACACTAGCCAAATGTCCACCAACTGATGAATGGATAAAGGAAATGTTGTACATGCATAAAATGGAATATTATTCAGTCACAAAAAGGAATGCAGTATTAACAGGTGCCACAACACGAATGAACCTTGAACGTCACATTCAATGAAAGAAGCTTTCTACAAAAGGCCACATCGTGAACGGTTCCACTTAAATCCAAAGGGGCAGAAAGCAGATTAGTGAATGCCTTTGCACAAGGAAAGGATGTGAAATGCTTTGCAATGGAAAGTGACTGCTTAATGGCCAAGTGTTTCCTTTCGGGGTGATGACAATACTGGGATTATAGTGACGATGACTGTAGACAACATTGTGAGCAGAAAAATCCACCAAACTGCACATTCAAAAATAGATAAGTGGCAAATTAAACAGAACCACGTGTAATTTTGGGGGGGTATAATTGAATTTATTTTTCTTCCTTATCTTTTTTTAAAATTTTATTTTATTTCTTCTCAGTGTTCCAAGATTCATTGTTTATGCACCACACCCAGTGCTCCATGCAATACGTGCCCTCCTTAATACATGTAACTTTTAACTAGTTTTTCATATTGCAAAAAAATAAACTGCTACTAAACATATCACATCTCTCTCTCTCCCTTTTTTTTTTTTTTAAGATGGTGCTGAAAGACAAAGAAGATAAAACTGGAAGAGATTCTGAGCAGCAAACACTCTGGTCTTCAATCAGTGTGTCCTATAGGATGGTGACGGCATTGCTCTGTGTCTGTGTGGACCCCGGGCCATCAGTCTGTGCTACCAGAAGCCCTGCGTGCCCCATTCAGAGAGGCTGTTCACACCATGTTTGGAGGGACAGCATGTTCTAGACTCAACCCATGTTTATAGAGAGAGAACTGTGCCTATCTGAGGGAAGGAGAGAGAAGGAGTGCTTGAGTTGACAAGAACATTTACGATTATCTTGAGGAATGCAGAACATACCTTGGCCCTAAGTGGCAACTAGCTCTCTTCATTTCCTCTGCCTCTTCTCTCCCCCAGTGTTTAGATAGATGTTCCAGTTTACTCTGCTGTTTTTGCTGGGGCTTCTCACCTTGTTCTGAGATGACCTAACATTTAGACAAGCATGAGCCTGCTTTCAGAGTGAACAGAAGGATAAGGTCTGAAACTACCTGGTGACGCCATAGGCCTAAGGAGTGGCCTCAGCCACCGGGGTCCAGTATGATCTCCCACATGCAATGAGCACGTCAATAACCAGAAGGGAAATTGATCAGAGCTCTAAGAGAAACAATGAACCTGGTTGTGGCTGCCTCCTTCATTCCTCAAGAAAAGCCCCAGAGAAATCACAAGCAAGCATTTGGACCAACCCAGCAAGGACCTGGTCTCTTCAACAAGTCAAAGGCAAGAAGTGGGGGAGGGGGAGGAGGGGCTACTGTTCATAATCAAGGACAATCAAGAGATACTTCAAGTCTGAATAGCCCTCTCTGGATTCTGACTGAACAGATCAATTGTAAAAAACACATTCTGGGGAACACAAAGGCATGCTGAATATGGGTGTGCAGTGATGATATTAAAAGTTATGATTAATGAGGAGTAATCTATGGTTAGTTGATTGATAATGGTATTGTGAATATACAGAAAATGGCCTTAAGTCTTATAGACAGACATATGCTGTCACTGAGTTGCTTCCAAATGCCCCCGCACACATGAATACTCTAAATGTCAATAGTCTTTAAATCTGGATGTGAATTTCAAAACCACATGAGAATTTGCTATACTATTCTTTCTAGTCATTAGACAATTCAAACCTGCCATGTATGTTTATAAATACTCATAGTAAGAAGTAACGGGCCTAAGCCAAGGCCTTCTGCATGAGCTTGTGCTAATGCATCTTCGCTGAACTTCCTCACTGCTCCCTCAGAGGACACGTGCCATCACCGTCCTCCTCAGCATGCAGATGGAGACCAATTTAAGCATTTATTAACCACCTATTTGTCTCTTACTAAGAATGTCCCAAATACAATGGACTCTCCACTTGACAGAAACGTGCCAACTGCCAACCCAATGTTCTTAAGTCCAACTATCTTCACAGGACAAAGACATGGTATCCAATGTTGCTCCTCTTCAAGTCCACATTGTTCTCCCATTTACTCATGGAACAGTGCTCACCCAAAACTTCCTCAGGTGGCCTAGCACCGAGCCAGCAAGCAGCAACATTCAAGACAGGCCTGGGCCGCCCGCCGGGACCATCCAGCACGGAGTAGTTCACCCCAACACCAACACATTCCCAACAAGGCAGCTGAGGCATAAGTGAGTAACAAAACCCCACAGTGATTTCTGAGTTATAACCAGTCTTCAGTGGGAGAAGAGATTTTACAAAGACCTCAAACCACTCAACACACCATCGGGGATTCTTAGGCAGAATGCTTCTGAGGAAGAAGGAAATAATAGGGGGCGCCTGGGTGGCAGTCAGTTAAGCGTCTGCTTTCAGCTCAGGTCATGATCCTGGGGTCCTGGGATGGAGCCCCACATCGGGCTCCCTGCTCAGCAGGGAGTCTGCTTCTCCTTCTCCCTCTACACCCCTGGCCACTCTCTCTCATATAAATAAATAAAATCTTAAAAAGAAAAAGAAGAAGAAGGAAATAACAGTAAGGTTTCCAGTGAAATCTTTACATGGGCAGAAGAATACCAAAGCCAAAGTGAATAGAAACCTATAAAAAGATGGCTTGAGGAGGTGTAGGTATGGAGAGAAAATGTCCACAGTGACCAGGACAGCCCTGCCTGCACGTGCAGACACAGCCACAGGCACATTCCGCCCAGGCCTGTGCACAGCCTGCCTGACCGGTCCCCCGGCGCCCCAGCCCCCCGGCCTCATGAGACGCGTCATCTGCTGAAGCCATGGTCGGCTCATGTTGAGGCCAGACCAGGTAGGTGAGGGGTCTCCTTTCCCCACTGCTAGAAGAGACCTCACAAGCCAGGGGCCGGGAGGGCCACCTATGAGGGCCCAAGTGTTCCCACGCCCTTTCCAGTCGTCTATCAGAAAAACAGGGACAGAGAGGACGGACGAAAAGGAGTCTTAATGGAGAGTCCCAGTTAGGAAGCAACCGTAAGAGGGTGCATTTGTTTCCCAGAGCTCTCCTAACAGCTGCCACAAAGCAGGCAGCTTACACCGCAGGAATCCATCCTACCACAGGCGTGGAGGCCAGAAATTTAGAATCAAGATGTCAGCAGGGCCGCATTCCCTTCAGAGGCTATAACGAAACCCAAAACCAAGATGTCGGCAGGGCCACAATCCCCTTAGAGGCTGCAAAGACAATCTTTGCTGGACGCTTCCAGCTTCGGTGGTCCCAGGCATTCCTTGGCTCATGGCGGCGTCTCCGTAATCTCAACATCTGTCTTCACGGGGCCTTCCGCTCTTCTGTCTTACGTGGACACTCGTCACTGGACTGGCCCAGCTAGATACTACGGGGTAATCCTGAGATCCTTCATCTTTTCCAAAGACCCTTTTTCCAAGTCAGCTCACATCCACAGTTTCCGGGGCCTCGGGTGTGGATATATCGTTTGTGGAGAGAGGGGGTGGGCAGCACAATCCAACCTACTAGAACGACAGTTAACTGCCCCGTATCAAGTGCCTTCTTGTGCAGGGGACGCAATAACACGGTAAGTCTGCCCCTGCATCAGGGCAGCCAAAATTGGTGGATGTACTTTTTAAAAAGGAAAAAAAAAAATTACTTCTCTTCAGAAACCAGGAACTTCTGTTTCAATGCCACACTCTAAATCAATATAGGCAATGCCATTTTGTTCTTTAAACATAATCCTACTTGGGACGCCTGGGTGGCTCAGTGGGTTAAGCCTCTGCCTTCAGCTCAGGTCATGATCTTAGGGTCTTGGGATCGAGCCCTACCTCGGGCTCTCTGGAGCCTGCTTCCCCCTCTCTCTCTGCCTACCCCTCTGCCTACTCGTGATCTCTTCTGTCAAACAAATAAATAAAATCTTTAAAAATATATATAATCCTACTTAATGTCTCTGTGTCTTGGCTTCCTTGTCTATAAAATGGGAAACATCACAGCATCTCCCCCATTGTGGGGATTATGTGAGTCAATGCACTTAGAGGAGCACCTGGCACTTCATAAGCATTAATTTTTATGATTATTATCATTATCAAGTACCCTATGTTTCTTCAATTCTTGACGACAGTCTCCCCTCCCCTTCCTTGTACCACCACCTGTGGCCTGCTAACCAAGCAGGCCAAGACCGGACCTGACTTCTTGTTTGTGTCTTTAGAGCAGGCTAATTACAAAACCCCTCCAGGATACAAATCTGAAACACCATGGATATAGCTTGCCTAGAAAAAAAAAACTATTTGCCGAGAGACCATAAGATAAGGGGCCAGTTCCCATGGAGAGACCGTATGGTTTACTTATTTCCATTCACTTGTTCCCCCCACCTTGTTTCAGAAAAGGACCCACTGAAACCGATGCACTCAAATACGATACCATTCCAGTTAAAATAAGTGAAAAAAAAATAAGTGGGTGAGGGAAAAAGAGATAAGGCTCGAGAGATACCTGAAAAGATAAGACAAAGCCAGGAGAGATAGGAGTAAGCACAATGTTATAGGACCCTCCACACTTGTTAGAAGAGGGCCACAAGCAGGCTCGAGGCTCTCAAGCATGCCATACGAGGAGAAAGCCTGACCAGCTGAATTATTCATCGGGTCCTTGAGATGAAAATGAGGAGGAGGCAGAAGAGGAAAAAGAAATTTACTCAGAAGAACTGTGATATTCCTGGTAGCAGGAGAGAAACTTCTCCCTTGGGCCCTCTTAAAGAAGGCGTGATATGTTAGTGGCTTTTCTAGGTGATAACTATATATTTTCAGGTGTTCTTTATTTTGACAACCACTCTCTCCCTGTTTCACTCCTCTAACAGGTAGGATCGATTAGATTGAGAGTCTGAGGTTGGTAAAGAAAGGGAGGATCTACGTACGTGTGTGTGGTGTGTGTGTATACATGGAGGGTTGTAAATGACAGCCTGCTTTCTTAGGACCAATCACGTGTTTCGTGATAAAAAAGGGGACTTTTTTTTTTAAGATGAAAAAAACAGAAAGTTCTCTTTACACAGACAATACTGAGAAGAGAGCCAAGAAGTTTCCTTCCCAACACAAAACCCCAGAGTTTCCATGTTCTCCAATCCTAGAAGCCAGGGGAAGCAAGAGAAGCATTTAGAGAAGGAAGGGGGTCAGAATCATTAAAGAATAACACAGATCATTTTAGGTTGGTTGGTTTTGTAATTAACAAGCATAAGATTTTGAACACAAATAACACAATTTTACTTTTTGGCCGTTTCCAGGCTCATCTTTTAGTAAGTACCTCTCTCTCTCTCTCTCTCTCTCTCTCTCTCACACACACACACACACACACACACACACAAGCACCAGCACACGTACCTTGTTAAGCCACTTCAGCCCAGGTATCGTATTCGAATTGATCTGTTCCTCCAGCCACGGGCGCATTCGCATCCTTTCCACTGGCATGGTACCCTTTGCAGAAGAGAAACACAGTATTAGGTAATTCTGGTAATGACCGTCAGGTCTGACAAGTTCTACACCCCTGCCTGACCCTCTTCCACTGCCCCTTCCCCAAAACCGCACAGCTGACGGGCACGGGGGATCAGAGGGCCAGGCCGGGTGTGAGGGGTCTCTGCCCGCTGGGGCACACTCAGTCCCGAGGAGCCGTCTCAGTGGGGCGATGGTTCGGGCTAAACCTGCTCTCAGCTGAGAACATCCCATGGGTGTAGGTGGCCTGGACTGTCAAAAGGCCTGGACACCCGAGTGACCTGGCCTAAAGAGAGATAGCCCTATCCCAACCCGGTCGTGTTGACAACAGACCCCTTCGGTGTATCAGGCGGGTATTGGGGGGACCAGCAGTTTACAAGTAACTTTTGGGTGTTACCTTTCCAAGAGCCCAGGGTGGACCCAGCAAAACGGTTGTGGGAAATAGTGCTTAGAACCAACTCATGGCTCTCAGGCTCAAGGTGACACAAATGTTCTGAACCACAAATGTTCATACTTGAATGTCGAAAAGCATCCATTCACTTGGTATGCTATCTGCTTTCAGAGCCCAGCAGCATCTTTGGCCTGGCTTCAGCTCAGGGCTCAGGTTCATGTCCTCTCTTGCTCCCTCCCTCAAGGGTCTCCCATCATGGCCACGTCCCTCTGACCCGAGATCCTCCTCCCTTTCCCTTAACTAACCTTCCCTCTGGAAATGGCTGCCTGGTCTAAACACGGTTCTTGTACCAGCCCGCACACTGCCTTTCTTCCCTCCTTGCAGAAACATTTCTAGATAGTCTTTCCCTTGGCCACTCAAATACATCCCGAGTTCAGTCACTGACGAAGGGCTATCTAGCACTCATCTTCATCCTATTTGCATGTAATTTAAAGGGATGTGGGATTCAAAAGCAAAGATGAGGTCCATTCAAGCCTCCCCTCTACAAAACTTCATGGGCAATGGGACATCATCTTCTTTTCAACCCTTAGCTGTGTCTTCCTTCTTTCACTCATTTCTTCCTCCAAAAATGAGCTCTGAAAATTCTATTGGGATGAACTTGGATTGCAAAGATCAAAGTCTCGGTCACTCTCTCTTCTAGCTTGCGGGAAACTTCTCTCCCCTCCATGCCTCCCCCAGCTCATGCCAGCGTGGGAGCATCACTATGTGAGCCACGTATGACCACAGCCTTGGCCTCGAGAGCCTGATGACATTCTAGAACTTGACTCTAGAACCCGCACATCTCTCCCAGTTCCGATCTGCTGCAGGTGCCCCCTCAGATTCCTTGCTCACACAATGCTCTCTGCTCCTCCTTCCCAGACCCTCCCACTCCTCCCCCATCCTCCAAGACCCAGTTTCTGCCCTCCTTCTCCATAGGCCTTCACAGACCACTCCAAGCTGAAGAAATCCTCCTCTTGGACTTCCCCAAAAGTCACTGACAGTTCTGATGGTCAGCCAAGCTGGGCTGCCATTGCTGGTTGGCCCTGTTCACTCATGTGTAGGCTTCAGGCCACCATTCTTTGAGATAAGAAACAAGAAGCTCAGGGACCCCAGGGGGCTCCCACGGCACCACTCCTCTGAGTGGTTCGCAAGTCATTCTAGTCCTTTGTGCATTCAATCCACCTTTTCAAGATCATTTGTTGAGAACAATATTCCAGGAACAGGAAAAGGCAAGACATCCTCTAGCATCTAAAAACTCCTAGTCTAATAGGGGACAGGAAGGAAGAGATGACCATACCACACGAAGAGTCCTGTGTACGGAACAATACTAGAAAGCAGCTGTCAACAGGGAGGGTGCCAGAGACAGGGCCTGGAAAGCCATGCCTTGGGATTGTGTTCATCATCCCAAGACTGGAGAGGAAACTGGGGATTGATTAAAATGAATGATACAATCGATTTTGTGGACAGTGGATGCCAAAATCCAGACCAGTACACCACAGCAATACACCATATTTATCGGGCACACAAATATTGACTTGGCAGGTCTAGGTGAGCCCTGTGATTCTCTATTTCTAATAAGCTCCAAAGTCCTTGGACCAGACTCTGAGGAGCAAGGCTCTAGATTGACTTCTATTTTTAATTACGAGCCACCTGCTCTTCTGTGCTCTTCCTGAAAAGTCTGGTCATTCTGGCAGGCAGACCCCCTCCATTACGCTGAAAGTATCACGTTCTGTATCACCTGTCGGTCCATCCCTTATTTACATGCTGTGCCTTTCTAACAAGGACACAGCTCAGCCAAACCTCGGGCTCTCACTTACCTAGCCAAAATACCATGGAAATCACACACGTAAAAAATGTTCTAAATCTTGAGTCAGGACTGTCATTAATCATAAGCAGATTTTTAGGAAAAGCAAAGATAGCAAGTACCACCTTATCAGAGTAGGATAAACTCTGTTACAAAGGGCTTCTCTTATTTCAGGTTCTATGTTTCATCTTGTTTTAAACACCTAGGACTTCCCCCAATGTCACACACCGAAAAAAAAAATAATCCTTTTACATGAAGCTACTTCCTCTAATTATACTTGATCTTACAGCCTGGTCCTATGTCCCCCACACTAAACAGGTAATGAATGACCAGTGGTCTCGCCATATGACACAGAAGAAAACAGGTTCCATCTGACAAAGGTCTCCTATGACTATCACAAGTTGAATGCACGTTCTGACTTCTGCAGAAGAAAGCAAAGGTGGAATTCTACATTGAGCCTAGTGCCAGAAACTCATCAGTTTGATACAAAAAATAAATGAAATTTCCAAAGATTAAAAGGCTAGGACAGTCACAGAGAGTCAGAGGCTAGATACTGAGAAAAGAGGCTTCCTTGGCATGTGTTTTCTAGCTTCTGTCAATGAAATTCACGGTGACAGATGGGCCTTCCTTCTGGAAGGCAAGTTTCCCATAGGCACCCGTTTCCATGGGCCACAGGAAACTTGAACAGAGTTGAGAAAGGTGTGGAACAGGTTAAAAAGACAAAGATGTGCTATTTTTGGCAAGAGAATCATATTCCACCAGAAATCGAAGACACTTGTGTCCCAGTCCTGACCTTGTCATTACTGGCATGTTTCCTTGGGCTAGTCACCCACCCTCTGGTCCGCACTCCAATGATGTAGGAAAATGAGAGGTTTCAAAAAGATAATTTCTCAAGTGATCTACGAATCTAGGAATCCTTTTGTGACATGAAGGCTCATAATCTCAGGGTCCTGGGATCAAGCCCTACATCCAGCTCCTCACTCAGCAGGAAGTCTGCTTAAGGATTCTCTCTCCCTCTCCTTCTGTCCCCATCCTGATCGCATGTGCTCTCTCTTGCTCTCAAATAAATAAATAAATCTTTTTTTTTTTTAAGTGAAATGCTGAAATTATGGCTCTTCAAGCCTAAAATATGAAGCATCTACCCTCGAGCCCGACAAAGGCACTTTCTAAAATCACCTATCATTACTCCTTTGAGATGTGGGGCTGGGATCATCTTTTAAACCCATGGCATCAGCCTCTACATCAGTTCAGTACACGGTGGGTATTTAGAATATTACTGGCACCGGTGTTGCTGCATGAACGCAAGCTACTCCCCAAGACTCCTAGAAAGTGAACAGCGCCCCATGAGGTTGACAATGGTAGGGTCACGCTCAGAGTCAGTAACGGCAGTCATGAATTTTAACCTAAATAACTGAATCTTGGATCTTGGAATAGTAACAGCAATGGCTACTATTTCCTGAGCACATACTATATGCCAACCCATTAAAACCAGAGTTTTTCTGAGTTTCTTGTGTAATTCTTACAACCCTAGAAGGTAGGACTTTAGTATTCCATATTACAGATGACGGGATAGGTAAAGGAAGTGCTGAAAGGCAATCTGCTAGTCAGTAGGAGAGCCAAGACTCTCATTCGGATCTCCCTGAAACGCCCAAGCTTCAGAAACCCTAACATCTGCTTTTTTTCTTACTCTAGAAAGCACTCAGTTATGTTGGTCTTTTAACTCTTCTACTTAACTGAGCCTTTCCCAACTCCTGTCTGTTTTGCATACCACTGACATATTAAATTTCCTAAAATACCACTTAAGTCATGTTAATGTTCTGTTCCAGTGACTTCTAAACATCCCTGCTGGATTTAAGATAATAAAATCCTTGGCTGGGGGAGGCAGTGTGCTTTTGGTAATGACACAATAGGTAATTCAGACCTAACTCTCAACGCGAATAACAAGAAAACCTACACAAAACATGTTTTTCAAAATCTGTTTAGAAGAATCAGAGAACTAACAAGGCAGTAAAGAATTAGGAGAGGAGGATCTGGGAAAAGAAAGAAACCCAGGAAGGTAAGCCTGACATTTGGCACGTTCTTCTCCCAGCCTTGGGGCATCTGCTGATTCCTTAATAGGAGACTACAGGGCATGTAGAAACTGGGCAAAGCTTCTGACACGTTTGTTCATTCAGGGGACCAAGGGGGACAATGAAGATCAGGACCTAAGTAGGAAAGGGAGTGCAGGCAACCAAACACACACACACACACACACACACACAAGCTTCATTTGGGATAAAACTAACTGGAAATAAACTAACCACAAAGACAGAAGCCTAGCTTTGAATCACTTCAATCCCTGATCAAATTAAAATGATCTGGAACTCCCAGAAATAAACGTAATCATATCTTGAGGAAGACAACATTATCCTAGGATTTATATTATCTCTGGAGTTTTTCATCCACACAATCAATATAGTTGAGAATACAAGGATAAAAGAGAACAAAATAAAAAAAAAAGTCAATGAAATATGGACAATAAAAACAGACCCACAGGGATTCAGACACAGGTCTTAAACAGATTTAAGGGATACACAGATACCAAAAGTTTTCAGACACAGTTTTTGAGACAAGTATGCCTAACGTGTTCAATAGCCTTTAAAACAAGTACACCTACATAACAAGACAAGATGGACCACGTTGGCTAAGAACTAGAAACGAAAAAAGAAATTCTAGGACTAAAAGGCAAATAATTAAAATTAAGAACTCACCGGATGGTTTTACTAATAGATTAGACACCATAATAAAATAAAACAAGAAGAAGAAGACAGGTCAGAAGGAAATAAACAGAATGAAGCACTTAGAGACCACAGGGTGAAAATGTTACCTTTCAACCACAGATTTAATAATTTACTACAAACCCCAAACAGACAAATACAAATAACACCACACTACAGTATGCATGCTGGAAAACAAAACCGTAGCAAAAAAATCTTAACGACAGCCAGGGGAAAAAAACAGGCATCACCTTCGAAGCACATATAACAAAACCTCAAGACCCAGAAGCTTTAGGGCAGTTACTCCACAGAAACCATGGGAGACAGAAGACAATGGAAAGGTGTCTGTAATGTATTGGAAGAAAATGCTGCTATTTTAAAAATCTGAGCTATGGCAAAAACAGCAGCCCCACAGCTCATCAGTTTCCAGTTATAGGGGCACAGGAGGTGGGTCAAAATTAGGGAAGACAGTAGGCGACAGTATGGGTGCTATGCCGCAAAGATGAGGGCTTCAGCGGGAGTCTGACCACAGCAGCGCTCCATCCCGTTTCTTCAGCACCTGCGACATTGATCTGCTCTTATTAGTAACCTGCCAGGGCTCTTGTCACCACACAGCCGTGTGCCCACCCCTCCTACAAGCCTACAGAAATGCAGCCCTTCTAACAGAAGCTAGCTCCAATCTCTTTTCATCTACGAAACCTCTCACCACTCTAACCAGTGAACCCTCTCCTCCTATGGCAGCCGAGTCATCCAAGGTATCACAAATATTTATTAGTAAACACACGTTTATTGCAAGGAACTCTGCTAAGTGCTAGGGAGGATTCAGAGATGGGTAAGACACGATCACTAGCCTCAAGGAATTAGTAAGTTAACTGGGGGTATGAGACATAAATTCTATAAAGCGACCTAATAATACTCTAATTACGATAATAAAAGACTGCACTAGAGATCAGAAGGCAGTATATGATTAATTTCCAACTACGTGAACTAGTTCGTGAGGAATCCATAAATCGTCATGGGATGCATTGCAATGTAAGGCAAAGCTTTGCGGCACAGTTAGAGCTTCCAGGATGGGGAAGCACAGTCCAGGCACGACAGGGTGGCAAGCGAGCCAGGCAAAGGCGAAGGCTGGTATAAATGGCAGAGGCAGGACAGGATAAGATGGGTTTGCGGATGTGGGCGGAGCAACGGACTTGGGCATCGGTGTGGGCGGAGCTGCGTGAGAATCAGCGAGCAGGTGAGCAGGTGAGCATCGCGGGCTGGGTGGTTTACAGAAATCATCGCTCACCCACACACCGACCGTTATCAGTTACATACTATTATCCCCATTTTAGGGAGGAGGAAAAGTATAGCTTGAAAAGGTAACTTAAAAAAAAAGAAAGAAAGAAAGAAAAGGAAACCATGTCCCAGCCGCCTAAGCCCCTAGAAAAGGGCCGGAGGCCTATACCCCATCACCCAGCTTCTGTATAGAAGGTCCAAAAATACTGGCTGTGCGCCTGAGATTAGTCGTGTGCAGCAGTCACACAGGGGCAAACCGAGGCGAGGAGATGAGCCAGAGGCAACTGCTCTCTGGTCCAAGGCGCTGGCCGTGGGAACGCAAGCGGCAACACCCGCGCAGGAATGTACTTGGGGCATTTCCTAATAACTTTTCCTGGCTATACGGTAATCTTTTCCCAAATGCGAGTGACTCTTGCATGAATATTCTAACTCCTCACACCGACCTTTGTACCCTTTTGGCAAAAGCTGAAAATTCCAGCTCAAAATTATGTGAATTGAGAGGAAGCTGGCGTTGCAAACTGAAAAGCCCCGCCATCACCATCCCTTGGCCCCATCACCTGGTCCAAGTGCTTCCTGGGAATCAGCCCCTAGGCCAGGGCTTTTCATGCATTACTCCATTTAATCTTCAAACATGCTAGATGAGGTAGAATGTCTTATCCCCATTTTACAGGTGAAGAAATGAAGCTGCTTACCAAGCTGCACAGCTATGAGGCGGTCAAGCTAGGATTTGAACCCACATCCACCTCATGCGAAAGAAGATGCCAGAAACCCCCCAGGCCAGTGTTTTTCAAATGCTGCGTCATGAAATCAATGCATGGCACTATAGTTTTCAGGTAAGTGAACACACAATACAAACGATGAGAGTTCCCCCAATAAGGGTAAGGTTGTTTTATTAAGCTTTTTTTAAAAACCAATTTTATCTTATATTATCCTGGTACTATGGTTAAAAAGGGTATGAAATGCATTTTACTGGGCCGAATCGCTCCCCAGCTGTGTATACAGATGTGTGCGCACCGGTGGGTGGCTGGGGGGGTGGGTCATAGTCGAAAGTAGGAAGCAGAAGAGAAGGATATAGCAAACCTTAGAACCCTAAAGACTCCTGGAAGACAGAAGTGAAAAGCACGAGAGAAGTTTAACAGCAAGTGTCCGGCATGAAAAGATTGTGTTCAGAGCTAAGTAACAGACTGGGGTTTGAGACCCACCCAGTCGGCAATCCTTAACACTTGTCTGCCTACAGCATTCCCACCACTTGGCACACTCTGGTGGGACTGTGGAGGATGAAGTCAGCAATTCCAGTCATGAAATCGGGAAGACATTTTAACCCTGGTTTGAGCACCAGACCCAGAAAAAACATGCCTCTCGCTGTACATGTTACCTGCACCAATGCAGAACCAATGTCAAAAGTCGTATTAAACTGCAGGAGTGTTGATACGCAAGGGAAATCAACTGTGTGATGTCTACTATTGTCAGTGATGTAACCCTCATTCCAGGCACTTACTGTTTTATTTTACTCAACTTTTGAAGATGTGCGTCAGATTCCTTTAATAATTTTAGTCTCTAAGCCACTTTTTCTCAAGGTTTTAAGCAATTCAACCATGAATTCTCCATTCCCCTACTATGTGGGTTTTTCAAGAGCTCAACCTTGGAGCGCCTGGGTGGCTCAGATGGTAAAGCGTCTATCTTCGGCTTAGGTCATGATCTCTGGGTCCTGGGATGGAGCCCCGCATCAGGCTCCCTGCTCACTGGGGAGTCTGCTTCCCCCTCTCTCTTTGTTCCTCTGCCCCTCCTCCCTGCTCATTCTCTGTCTCTCTCTCTTTCTCTCAAATAAATAAAATTAAAAAAAAAAAAAAGAGCTCGACCTTGAAAAATGGGGGCAGGATTGCCAGAAACGGCTGCCCTCAATGTATCAGCACCACTCGTTATACTTTTCTATTCACCTATACCAGCACCCGCCAAAATGCCTGTGCTACATTAGTACCAGGGAAATTATTTTTTAATTTTTTTTTTAAATTTTTTGACAGAGAGAGAGAGATGACAGGCAGAGAGGCAGGTGGGGCAGGGGAGGGGAAAAGCAGGCCCTCCGCTGAGCAGAGAGCCCGATGCGGGGCTCGATCCCAGAACCCCAAGATCATGACCTGAGCCGAAGGCAGAGGCTTAACCTAACCCACTGAGCCACCCAGGTGCCCCATTACATGGGGAATAAAAAAAAAAAAAAAAAAAGACTCCCTGGTCCCATCTTAGACTCGCTGAATAAGAATTTCCAGGGATTAGGGCGCCTGGGTGGCTCAGTGGGTTAAGCCGCTGCCTTCGGCTCAGGTCATGATCTCAGGGTCCTGGGATCGAGTCCCGCATCGGGCTCTCTGCTCAGCAGGGAGCCTGCTTCCTCCTCTCTCTCTCTGCCTGCCTCTCTGCCTACTTGTAATCTCTCTCTCTGTCAAATAAATAAAATCTTTAAAAAATAAATAAATAAATAAATAAATAAATAAATAATTTCCAGGGATTTTTTTTTTTTTAAATCCCAGGGCAATCTGGATATGCCGCTACACAGATATCACAGTCATTCAGTCCCATCAGCTCAATGGCCTTCTAGATCCCGTATGTATAATAAACATCTCCAAATGAGTCATAGGAGAATGAGGACGCCAATGGTGAATAGATTTCATCATGAATAGAATATAAATACATATGAAATTAGAATTCTAAAATGCCTTTAAATACCACGGAACAAGTTTCCCATACTGAGAATCATCCAAATTATAGTTTTGCATATTCACCGTTCCACCCACAATTTTCTTATTGGACGTGTTTTCTATATCCTTTCAGAAGATATTACCATAGCTATTTTTGAAATATTTCCCTGTCTCTGACCACAAACTACTCTGGTACCTGCAACGGTGTGACTGAGCCTCTGATAGTAACTCTGATAGCATCATTGCAACCGAAACTGACTGATGGCCTCCACGTGTGTGCTCGAAAGACACCAAAAAGTATCAATGGTTTTCCGTACTGTTGGTGAGCCAACGGTCATTCTAGGAAACGGTTCTCAGTGCAGCCTAAAGAGAACAGGGGTTCTCTCCATCTAGAGAGCAAGCCTGGAAAGAAACAGGGGACACAATCTGTCTATGTAGACCTGTGCTTTTTGGAGAAGGGGCCCAGAGCCCTGCCCTCCATCCCTGCCTAACGACCCCAATCCCCTGACCCCTCTCCCCAGAGAACCCACTCTCTGGCCCCACTCTCTGCCCAACACAGTTACTCTAGCACTTCTCCCCTACAAATGGGTCTCACTTCCTCCCTCTTGCTTGCTCATGTGGCACAAACTCATGCCAGGGCTGAAGAAGGCCCAGTCCTGACACCACCATGACACGTTGATGGTTCATCACCTCACCTGAGCATTCAAATTCCTGCACGCCTTTTTTGCTTCTCCGTCATCAGCCCCTGTCGCGGTTCCCCACAGGAGTGATCTCGAATCTTTCCATCCTCGTGCTAATTCACCTTCACACTCACTGATCCCAGCAAAGGCTCCTGCCTCTCCCTTCAGAGAGAAAAACAGATGCCACCGGCCTCTTCTTTCTGAATTTCTGACTCCTCTCCCGCTTCAAACTTATCTGGACTTCCATGCCCTCCTTTTTTCCTTCTCAGACCAGGCAGGTGGTGATATCACTCTTTGCAAGGGGAATGTAGAAGGTTTAAGAGGAGAAATAATGAAATTGGTTTGGGTCTATTGGCTTTGAGATATCTTTGGGATATCAAAAAAAAAAGAAGAAAGAAAGTGTTGGGTGGGCCATTAGTTCCATCAAGGCTAGAGCTCTGGAGAAAGGCCTAGCCTGGAAACAGCCAGCCACCCCACCCTCTTTGCAAACTTCCCTTGAACTCCTAAACACTGCCTCCAACATATAGCCCATGCTCCTTTCAAGTGGGCACCTGGGTTAACATCGCTACATGTATTAGCATATACATCTGTGTTGTCTTCTACTTTGCATCCAGCAGGCACCTGATAAATACAGACCAGCCCTATCCTGCAGTTCTGCACGTGTTCTGTCCCCACACAGTCCAACAAGAGAGCCACCAGTCACACGTGGCTCGGAACACCTGAACTGTGGCTGATGTGAATGAGGAACCACTGGTCCCCAAAGACGGACAGGGAGTTTCAAGGCCAGTTCTAGTTTTTCCAAATTACAGTGAGTGCTCAGGTGTCTGGTCAAAACAAAATGTCTGCCTAGGACACCCTACTGGGGTTTTTGAAGAGGCAGGTTTGCCACTTGACATTGAAACGGCTCTATTTTGAGAAAAGCCTGGGCTTTTTGTTGTTGTTGTTGTTGTTGTTTGCTTGTTTGTTTTTTCTGGTTTTTTTTTTTTTTTTGGTTTTTGTGTTGTTGTTTTGGGGTGTTTTTGTTTTTGTATTTGTTGTTGTGGTGGGTCTTTTGTTTTCTTTTTGTTTTTGTTTTTTTGAGAAAATTCTGGTTTTAAAAGGCCTGACTCACACTCTGCAGGCTTAATCACCTTTTGGAAGGCAACCTGTTGGAAAGTGAGGGAGCTTCCGTGTGAGTAATTTGTATCCCTGTTCCAACCTGCAGGCCCCTGGAAACACCACCAGCTGGCAGGTCCACAACATGCAGAATCCCATGCTACGTGACAAGATACGAGCAACTGCCGGCGAGTCTTAAGTGCTCAACAGCGTCAGGCCAGTTCTCAGCTTGTTGTGAGTATTAGTTCGTTTGATTTACCTCCATCCTGAATGGTAGGAGTTCCCAGAATCTCCATTTTACAGATGAAGAAACTGAGACATGGAAGATTAATAAGTAACTTGCCCAAGGTCCCAGATCTATGGAGTGGCTGAGTTCACATTTACACAAGGGGTCTGAGGCCCTTACTTGACCTTTGGACCAGGAGGCCAAATTAGGGTCCACATAAAGAGGCATGGAGGGCCCAGTACCTCCCAGTCTGACACAGTGTCCACACTGGGAGCCTGTTCTGAAGGGGCTTCCTGGGCCAAGACAGCCCCGTGGCCAGTAAGCACTGCTCCAGCCACACTGGTCAGTCCGATGCATAGAAAGCAGCTTCCCGACCTCCATTATCCAGCACACCCCCCATTAATCCGTACTTCCTGTCCCTCTTGCTGCCTATCCCGGCTGGTGGAAATCAGCAAGACAGCAAGACGTACTACATATCCTGTCCAGCCAGAGCTTCATTTTTGCAATTTGTACTGGGAAAACAGTAGTCCTCCACTCCAAAATAGAACCATCTCCCTCCGTCCCACCCCTTCACCTCTACCTCCATCTCCTCTTTAAGAAAGCAACAGGAGAGAACCAGAGGATTTGTTATCTCTGTGTCTGTCACTGGCTGCGTTCTCCCGTTGCTTTCCTTTCTGCTTCTGCCATAAGGCAGGGTCACCTGGCCCTAAGCATGGGCCACCTGAGTCCTGGGTGGTCTTTAGAAAGGGAGGAGGAAGAAAGTGAGCTCTGCCCAGCCTATTCTTTTTTCTTCTTCTTCCTTTTACTTTTTTGTAATCAATTAATTACCATATAGTGTATCCCTAGTTTCAGAGGTAAATTTTAGAGATTCGTCAGTTGTATATAACACCCGGTGCTCGTTACATCCTGTGCCCTCCTTAATGTCCATCACCCTGTTACCCCATCCCCCCAATCCCTTCCCCTCTAGCAGCCCTCAGTTTGTTTCCTAGAGTTGACTCTCTTACGGTTTGTCTCCATCTCTGAGTTCATCTTATTTTTCCTTCTCTTCCCTTATGCTCATCTGTTGTTTCTTTAATTCCACAATGAGGGCTTCTTGATGAGCCCCAAGAACTATTTCGGGAGCACCCATAAGACCCACAGACACTCTACCTCAACGCACATTTTGCATGAACATTTCTGTAAGGTCCTGAAAACCGCTCAGGTGATAAGCATTTGGGGTATCTGTCAATTTCCAAGCTGGCTATGTGTATGCCGAGCAAACATGGGCCATGAAGGCATTTTGCCTCTCCCTCATTTTTAGGATCAGGACCTCTAACAAGAGTCAACCCTCAAGCCCGCAAACGCCACGCCAACCTGCCTACATCCGTACATCCCTCCGCACCATGTGTGTCCTACATCCATCCACACCAACTCACTCCCCTCTTGGAATGAAGGGCCAGTTTTAAATCCACCCTTCCCAAAAAGCTTTCCCTGACCAATGCAGGTTCAACTCGTATGGCAATAGCCTTCCTGCTCGTACAGAGAGAATGGCCCCTAGAAATAGCTGGATGTTAATGATAATTGATCTTGTCTGACTCTTCGCTAATTAAGTTGACCTGGAACTTCCCAATAAGTGATTACGATTGCCACAGGACCTAGCACTATCCTTATTTGTCACTGACTAGCACAGTGGCCGCGATGCCGGCTGACAGGCACCATGGCTCAGGGACGGCATGACCATACGAGTGGGGTGAGACCTGAGAAGGCCTTGGAGGCTCCTGTGTCCCAAGGAGCTAGTGCCCCGTCCTTAACACCACGCCCTGTATGAGACTAGAACTGAGGAGCTGTGACCCTCACTGAGAATTCAACCTGTCATTCCTCTAAAAAGTCAGAAATCTCTTTTGTCCCACTACTTTCTCCACAATTAGAGGGAGCACACAGGTCTAAGAGTAGTTGCCTCAGCAACCCTGGCCATTCCCCGGGGCACTGCCTCAGGAACCCAACGCAGAGGGGAGCACAACCCCAGATCCTTAAGCCTCAGTATTCTCATCTGTAAAATGGGGACAGTTTGTGGTAGGGTTAATAAGATGTGTAAAGTGCCTCGCCTACTACCCGGTCAACAGTGGATATTTAATAATTAATGGTTTCCACAGACACAAATTTTTGGTCAGGGGTATTTGATGAAGTGTCATTTCCAACACCCAAAAATGTAAATTGATCCAAATACCAGACAGTAGGGACACGGTTACATAATATGCGGTAGACTCAAATAACGAAAAACCACGACTCTAGAAGAGTATTTCATCTGCCTGGGAAAGTGATCAGCATACATATATTAACACAGAACTAATCTATTTAAATATATATTCTATGTATTTTTATCTACTCCATCAAAGTGATATATAAGTTAATATAGTTCAGAACATATTACTAGTAAATGAAAAAACAAAAAACAAGCAGGGCAGCACACTTGGAGAATATGCTGAGTCGGGGTGCCGACACAGGGCACCCCTCTTGACCACGGCCAGAACTCACCCCCCACACACGCTCTAGCTGACTCCTACAGCGGCCGGTGCCTGAGACAGGACGGACCCTGTGCATCAAGACACAGCTGTTTGGCCTGGAACTGGGTGGCCAAGGGCCAGGGGAGTCCCCCAACCCCAGCACTACCAGACCAGGTGAAGAAGTTTGCTCCACAGTAAGTAAAACGCTGTTCTCCATTACAGCACAGGGTGCCTGGGGGCAGGGTACAGAAGGGGAACAGTCCCCAGGAGGAACCCTAAAGCCACATCCTAATGAGTGCCATCCTGTGTTCACTCCAAGTCCTGAGGTTTCCAACAGCCCTGAGGGCAGCACAGTGCTCTAATTTTAGATTAGAGAATCAGTACAGTATGGCAATAAAGAACATTCTTCTCAGAATGACAGGGTTCCCATCTCGCCTTCCTCCCCTCACCCTCCCTTCACAGATGATGTCGTCCAAAAGCCTGTTAGCCGGAACCATGCAAAGCAGATGTACTGTGTTGAAGAGTGCAGCCCCCAAATTCATGTCAACCCAGAACCTTGGATATAACCTTATTTGGAAATAGGGTCCTTGCAGATATGATCAAGTTAAAATCAGGTCATACTGGGTTAGGATCCAACACGACTGGTGTCCTTACAAGAAGAGGGAAGTCTCAGGGCGCCTGGGTGGCTCAGTGGGTTGAAGCCTCTGCCTTTGGCTCAGGTCATGGTTCCGGGGTCCTAGGATCAAGCCCCACGTCATGTTCCCTGCTCACGGGGAGCCTGCTTCCCTTCCTCCCTCTCTGCCTGCCTGCCTCTCTGCCTACTTGTGATCTCTGTCAAATAAATAAATAAAATCTTTAAAAAAAAAAAAAAAAAGAGGGAAGTCTGGACAGATGACACACAGAGAGGGGAGAAGGCCGTATGAAGACAGAGACGGGGGTCAGGGGGAGCCTCCATAAGGCAAGGAACGCCAAAGACCCCAAAGTGAGGAGAGAAGCAGAGAGCAGTTCTCCCTGAGAGACCCCGGAAGAAACCACCCTGCCAACACCCTGATTTCAGACTTCCAGCCTGAACTGTGAGACCATGAATTTCTATTGTTTAAATCACCCAGTTCTGTGGTACTGTACGGCAGCCGTAACAATCTGAAAACAGACATTTGGGGAGCAGCACAAAAGCATGCTAATGTGGGGTCCTGGCATAAAGAGAGGGTCCCCCCTTGACATAAAGAGAGGAAGCAGTGGCACATAGCGTGGGGAGTAATGAAGCCCATTTGGGGCAGCAAGGACAGACACTGGGGGAGATGGCAGCCTAGAATGGGGTGTCAGGGCCTGAGTGGGGTGACTAGGCTCCTGTCCAGGGGCATTCTCATCCAGAACAGAGCAGCCTGAGTAATGAGGTGGGGGGGGGCAAGCTCATTGCCATGGGGAAGCCGTGGGGATGTGCAATGGGATACATACAGGTAACAGAGTAATTAGTTAACATAGTAAGGATAATAGGAGCCAGGTTTATCACTTTTGGATACAGAAGTTCAAATATAGAAAGAAATCTAGAATAACTCTGGGTGTTGGAACAGAGTAAGGGCTGAGTTCATAGTTCATCATATATCTCAATAAATACAGAGCTAAATATAGTTGTAAAAATCTGTGTCTGGGGGTGCCTGGGTGGCTCAGTAGGTTAAAGGCTCTGCCTTCGGCTCAGGCCATGATCCCGGGGTCCTGGGATGGAGCCCCACATCAGGCTCTCTGCTCAGTGGGGAGCCTGCTTCCCCCTCTCTCTCTCTGCCTGCCTCTCTGCCTACTAATGATCTCTGCCTGTCAAATAAATAAATTAAATATTTTTTTTAAAAAAATCTGTGTTTGCATACAGTACATATACTCCCTGCCCGCTAAGAGGGTCTGAGGGCAGCAATATACCATTACTGAGTACACATAATGTCACAATCTTAGTTTCTAAATAACATTCTCCACTCGAAGGAATCAGGGCTTCTTGGGAAAATGGCTGATTTCAGGTCTAGGGCATGGAACGCAAAAGATGAGCATGAACCATTTTGGGGGACCAGAAAGAAGTGTCCAAAGAACTCTGGGGACACAGCAAGAGGACAGAGCAGGCAAATCGGGGACAATCTGAACACTGAAATACTCATAAAAGTGTGTTAAGGTCCACTGAATGAAATAGGGATCAATGAAAAAGTAAACAATATAAAATAAAATATAAAGCAGAATGCCGGGCAGTAAGCGTAAACAGAGTATGGAACCAAAAATCACCACTTGACAGCTACGAAGAAATAACCACCAGGAAACATCAACGGATGCTAAAATGAGGGCATGAAAGACTTATGAGGACTGGAACACTTACAAGGTCTTGAAGTACCTCCCACAAAATATCTTTTTATTAAAGGCATTGGGGCAAAGGGAGAGAATCTTAAGCAACCTCCATGCCCACCATGGAGCCGAAGAGGGGTTCGATCTCATGACCCTGAGATCACGACCTGAGCCAAAATCAAGAGTTGGACGCTTAAGGGACTGACTGAGCCATCCAGGCGCCCCATCCACAAAATATTTCTTATTACAAAGGGAAAAAGAATAACCTTACAAGGGAGAAACCTAACAGAGACCTCTTTAAGCCAAATGATCAGATGAGTATCACCGGTAAAGTCAAGGTCATTCACCACCTAGAGGATGCATTGAAAATAGAGTCCCATGTCTTGATACTCATGCGGAAAACACACCACTCAATCTAGTCACGAGTGAACGTCCAACAAGCCCTAACGGACAGGCATTCCATAAGACAGCAGGGCTCGTCACTGTCAAAAATCTCAAGGTCACAGAAGTTACCGGAAGATGCAAGGCACAGGACACCAGAGCCTAGGTGGGATCCCTCTGCCATGAGGGTCCCTGTTAAAACAACAGGCGGACCCGAGCAGGGTCTGTGGATTAGGCGGCCCTAATGTCAAC
Organism: Neogale vison; assembly: GCF_020171115.1. Lineage (NCBI taxonomy): Eukaryota > Metazoa > Chordata > Mammalia > Carnivora > Mustelidae > Neogale > Neogale vison. The sequence goes on along the minus strand of NC_058101.1, from coordinate 197,511,565 downwards.
AGCCTGTTTCTGCACGTGATCAGGTTGGAACGTGCCCCTGTTTGCAGGAAAGATAGACTCAAGCATCCAGGAGTGATGGGATGTTGTGTTGGCAAGTGACTCTCTTTGGGGGGGAAAAATGCTTTTTTTTCCAGTGTTCCTGCCATCTCAGTGTAAGTCTGAAATTAGTTGGGAGGAAAAAGATTTGGTGAGAAAGACCACAGCAGAGTTCATGAGTGATTTGCTGTCCAGAGGGGGAAACAATGGCAAATACATTTCTCTGCAGATGCAACAAATTCTAGAAAGTCCCTCTCTGGTGCTGCAGTTAAACTGTTGGCAGTTTTTTCTCAGTCCAAGTACCACGACTGGATTAAGTACACACAGCAATCATGATATCCGTCCATCCATCAGGGGCAGCGCCATCAAGCACCAATTAACTCAACGAGGAGCCTGGAAGTTTCATTTCCTGGGTAAGATGAGGAGTGATGGTCCATAATTCACTGAAATTGCAAGTTGTTTGGAAAACCAGACGTGATCAGGAGCTCGCCTGCCATAGTTCAGAGAAGGATCTCGGAGTTAAGCATGAAACATTGACCTCCTAAATTCTGTACTAATATTTAACAGCAGTTAGCAGTTATCTAAACTTGAAAACACGAGGGTGGTATCCCAGGGACGTGGCCTCACCCCGACAGTGAAGTTAGCAGCAAAGAAAAGCGGTTCAAAGCCCCCAGGCCTGGGCTGCCCCCGACTGCCTTTGCCAGAGAGCTGGCCTTCGGAGGCCCCACGCCAGTGTACCCTCTAGAGGACATTTCAGGCCCTCGGCTGTCACTCGGTGCCCCCAAAGCTGGCATTCCTGGCATAGTTTCATCCCTCTGGCGAGGACGGCTCCCCTCCCTCAGCCTGTCAGGCACTTGGCTCCCGGAACGCCCACGGTGAGTAAGGGTTTTGCTACTTGCTTCTCATTGACAACTTTTCCTCAACTTGCAGAATTCAGAAGAGTGAATACCCTTCAGTTCTACTTGCTTTAACTTGGCGGAACACGGCGGTAATGACTTTGGCCTCGGAGTCAGGAGCACAGATTTCCAAGAGAGTAACTCTAGCGCTGGGAGAATAGAAAGTGCCACCCGTGGGTCAGGAACAATTCCTTCCTTCAGCAGCGCCAGTCCCAAGCAGCCATTCTGTGAGCTCTGTGTTCCAGCCCCAATGCGAAAGCTACCCGGCAGCCAGAAACACACCCCCCGCATCTGTTCAAAGCCCATTGTTGCCTCTCCCTCCACTGTCCTTCCTCCCTAAACCTCAAGCTAGTGGGGCTGCCCCAAGGCCTCTGCCCCTCCATCTCAAGAGCGTCCCCTTTCACTGCCTGACCTCACATTTTCCCCGTCTTAGCTCCCCAAACCAGCTCCTCCAGCAAGCCTCCAAATCCATGTGGCCCACTTGATGAGACTCTCCGTGAGACCCCAGAGCTCATCATGCTCTATATTCCCAGGTTCTAGACTATGGCAAAGGCTGAGGCTTCATAAATAAACCACGAACTTAGGATGTATACTGGGCATCAACGATCGTGACGGGGGGAACAGAGAGGGGCTTGCAAACTACAAAAAACAAGGCGAGTGCGCAAGCTGTTATAATAAGGGAAGCCAAGGATATGCCATTATAAAAAGGTACATATACCTGCTGCGGGGAATCCCGTCTAAGCAAGCAGAGGGGTAGGTATGTATACCTTTTAAAAATTTTTCCTTGTAAACAGCTTCAAATTATCATACAGTTTCAAGATGTAATGTGGAACCTTGTTTATTTCGAAGCTGTATATATGACAGCTCACTAGAAACTGATGGACACCCATCAGCCCCGCGTGGCTGTCCCCAAGAACTCATTGATGGCCGGGATGGCAACCAAATCATTTACTGTCCAAAATGGAACAGTTCTAAGCATGAATGGGGCCTGATTAATAGTTATACCTTGACTCTCAATAGATGTAAAGAGGGGCTGTCCCTGGAAAAACCAGGACATGGGGGTGTTCTTGTTATGGGAGGTCAAGGCTCTTTTATTCGAAATCCTTGAACCAGGCAGATTTCAGAATTCAGCCATGTGGGGATATTAGAGGCAGAATATGGTGCCTCTGCCTCACAGAACCAGAACACCTCCAGGAATATCTAGAATAGAACCCCTTCATCCAACCCAGCAATTCCTTCCACAGTAAAACATGAACCCTCACGCTGACTGGGATGAGAGAAAGCTACAAATCACTGTATGCCAGTTCGGGGCAGACCATCCTGCCAAATGAGTCATGACAGAAACTTTTAGTTTGCAGGGCTTTTTGGATTGCAAATAAAAGATGTGGGATCTGTAATTAATTTCAAGTTATTTCTACCCTTGGAATATATTAGTGTTCCCATATTATACAAGGAAATCATATCTTCTTCCTTAAACTGTACTTACATCATGAATTAATCTGGCATGCACTATGCTTAAATTAGCGAATAATAATAGCACAGTTTTAGTCCCGAAATGGGAAGGTTTCATGCAAACTTCTTTTGCACGTTAAAAAGTAGGGAAATACTTCTGCGGAATATTTTTATAAAATTTGCAATCTTAAGCAGCCATTTAAAAATTATTCTTGCCTTTATGTCAGACCTCCCTGGCAATATGGATATATTTTCACTTTACCAATCTTATATATAAAATATTTATTTATTAAATAAGAAAACCCTTAAATAAGATGCAAAATGTCTTTCAAATATCCTCCTTAGGCATTTGTTGTTGTTGTTTTTTAAGATTTATTTATTCAATAAAAAGAGAGATAGGAAGAGAGGGAACACAAGCAGGGATATTGGGAGAGAGGAGAAGCAGGCTTCCCACTGAGCAGGGAGCCCCAAGCGGGGCTCGATCCCAGGACCCTGAGATCATGACCTGAGCAGAAGGCAGATGCTTAACGACTGAGCCAACCAGGCGCACCCTCCCTAGGCATTTGCAATGACATTGTTCCTTCTCCCATGATATTTTAAATATTTCATTTCCAAAATGAAATTCATGACAAAAAAATACTTTCACGTGTGTCAGGTTAGAGCGAGTTTGTTTTATTGTCTGTGTCATCTGAGCGAGGACTGCACTCGCTCAGATGTGAGGACTGGACACAGATGGGTACAGGAGCCTCGCTCCCATCTGGCTGAAGCTCTCTCATCGCCAGAACCAAAAGCACTAAATACTCAGCATGGCACAAAAGCTCATTTACTCGAAGAACTGTCTGGAAAGTTTACCTGCTCCATTTTTTTTTTTAATCACTTTAAAATAACTTTGAAGGAAAGAGCCTCACTGTCAGGGCCAAGTGAGAACTACAGTACCCGCTGGACTTGGGCAGAAAGTCAGTTCCGAGATCCGGAGGCACACAGCTTCTCCAGTGTGACGTGTGAAGAGAGGAAACACACTAAGGCTAATGAAGGTTAAGGTGAAGAGCCCCCAGAGAGCTTCCTACCGTAAGGGCTAAAGCACTTACACCAGCCTTTAGATCTACTGACTTAAACTATTTATAAATATCCACGTTAAAAAGTCAAAACTTGCTTGAAAAAATAAAGCTGTCCTGATTCTTTAGCAGATAACGATGGTGACGTCAGTGGATGGCAATGACTATTTCTAGAGCACCACGATGCACCTGGTGTTAAATTCTATGCCTTCTATACGTGATCTCATTAACCCTCACAGGAACCCTATGAGGCAGGCACTGCAATCATTACCGTTTTAGGAACAGGAAGATGTGGCTTAGCCCTTCCTAGAGCTGATTCCGTCCGTCCCCCTTCCCCGCCCCGAGCTCCATTATCATGAGAACGCAGCATCCCAAAATAGGTTCCAACCTTGAGTGGACAGTACTCATTCCCGTGTGCCCTTTCAGTCCTCAAACATAAATGCTAGAAAGCTGGTGTGTTTCCCAAGCTTTCCTTGGGACACTGCCCTCCGTCTGACAGTTGCCTACTCCAGTCAGGATCGTTTCAGGAACAGGAGCCTTCAAGTCAGTCACTCAGGGCTTGCCCGTCAGAAAGAAAACACAGAGGGGCGCCTGGGTGGCTCAGTCAGTTAAGCATCTGCCTTTGGCTCAGAGTGCTGGGATCGAGTCCCCACACTGGACTCCCTGCTCAGCAGAGGGCCTGCTTCTCCCTCTCTCTCTGCCTGCTGCTCTGCCTATTTTAGCTCTATTTCTCTCTGTCAAATAAATAAATACAATCCTTAAAAAAGAAAGAAAACACAAGAGCAGAATTGTAGCATTTCCTAACACTTTCTGTTTCACTGGGTCTTTGTTCTGAGCGAGGTACAATTAAGAACACAAATTACCCACAAACAAGGATGGAACAAGGAGATAAGTGAGCTATCTGGAGCTTTTTCTAAAAGAGGGAGCCACTTGGCGCTGCAGGGCTCCAGGGCTGCGCTGATGAAAACACTTGCTGGGGTGTGTGACCTGTGGCACCAGATCCAGCAGCACAGATAAGCAGGGGGTTAAAACCTGACATCCCTAAACAGAACTTTGAAGAACCTTCCCCCCCCTCTCCCTGGTGCTGCTGGCAACCACGTGATGACAGAGGCACCAAGAGGGGTCATCAGGGTACAAGATTTCATGCTGCCCTGGCCCTTTGCTTAGCCTCCAGCCTGCAGCTCGAGGCAGGGGAGAAATGAGGAAAGGCCTCATGAAGAAAGGTGCTTCCTTCCTGAAAGTGACTACTTCCGAATTACACACTTTCCTTAAGAATGGACAGACCAAATGTTTTGGTTCAGGGAAATCGTTCTGCCCCTGTCCTATCTGCTGAAGTAAGAATGAGGGTGAAGGAGATTAGAGCCATACCTGGGGACTCCCAGGAGGCTGGAACAGTCTCATCACAGCATGATTTTGTTCATTTTCTCCCCGCCAGCTGCCATGAAGGTAACAGAGCAGAAAAGGTCACAGTGTGTTGTATGGAGTCTGGCCCAGATGCCTCTTCCCAACTCTAGCTCTATTGCTTCTTATCTGGGTGACCTTGGGCAGGTTACTCACCCTCTCTGTTCTCACAGGCTTTTGCAAGGATTAGATGAGGAAATGTAATACCTCTAGAATAGCTCTTTCTATCTCTCATGGGTTATAGTATAAAAAGGTACAAATTTTCCAAATAGCAGCTTGTCCACAGGCATCAAAAATTTTATTTTATTTTTTAAAATTTTTATTTATGAGAGAGAGAGAGAGCACAAGCAGGGGGAGCGGCAGGTAGAGGGAGAAACAGGTTCCCTGCTGAGTAGGGACCCCAATGTGGGTCTCGATCCCAGGACCCTGGGATCATGATCTGAGCCAAAGGTAGTTCTTAACTGACTGAGACACCCAGGCATCCCAGTATCAAAAATTTTAAATGATATCATTTGACCCAGCCACGTCACTTCTAGGAATCTTTCCCAAGCAATTTAAACAAGCCTGTGTGAAACATGTTTTTTTTAAAAAAAAAAAAAAAAAAAAACCCTACAATAATCATGAAATCTGTTACAGATGCAAAGGTAATATTCTCAATCTTATTTAAAAAAAAAGTTGTATACAGTTGCACAGATAAATTACACCCCAGATACATCTAATTAATGAACTAAGAGCATTTTTAAATCCATCACCTTTTTCAAGTATTTTCCAGAAGAATTCATAGAAGGACCTCAAAGGGCAGAAATCACGCTGTGACTGCTGGGTGTGTTTGGGCCCAGACCTCAGTACCTAGATGGCACTGATTCTGCAATTCAGCAAAGCAAGAATCGTGGACAGATTTCCAAGCATATGGACTCAGGCTCATCCGGCATGTTCAAACCTTCTTTCCATATGGAAAACAGGAAAACAAGCGACCCTAATTTTTCCTTAATCAGCATGTCCTCTGAGCATTGCCTTTGCGGTACAGAAGTAAAGCACTCTGAAAGGCAAGGTTTCTTTGGGGAGTTAAGTAAAAAGTTCACTTAAGACTGTCCCTCATTCCATGAATAGGTTGGTGTCCCCGGGGCCACTAGTCTAAGTTAGCAGAACGAAAGCCTGGAAAAGATATCTTGGTCCTCAGGTATGCCAGGAAAGTAGGGAAGACGTTCAAGAAGAGGGTGCATGTCAGAAAAGTGTGGACAACAAAGTGGGTAAGTAGGCCACGCTCACACTCGCTTGGGGAAGGATGCGTGGCGGAGATAGCAAGGACCTGAATTCACCGATTTATTGCTATCACTCAAGTCCCTGTAACACTCTGCAGACCTCCAGTGGGCATGCTTGGTCCCGACTGGGAAGACAGAAAGGTCAAGGAAGGGGACACAAGGAAAGAAGGGAGGGCAAAGCTTTTGAGGCTGAGGTCTGAACAGAGAAGTCACCGGGATTCTCAGGAGGGCCAGCATCCTGGAACCATCTAAGAAAACCTGTCTGCCACCAAATGACAAAACTGCCATCTAATTTCAAATCCATTTGTGGCGGACTACATTGAAAACCAATGCCTTCCCAGAAAAAAACAGGTGCCTAAAAATAATTTGCTCTGAAAAAGGTTGACTTTGAAGGGCAACTGCCTATCTTTCCCCCTCAATGAGAATAAAGGTTCCTTTCCCTCAGTCCACATCCACAGGCCATGCCTAATGTCCTTCTTGCTGCCACTTTTCCTTTGAGGATTTCCTTTGAGTTGTCCCCCCGGCCAGTAAGCTCTTAATAAAGGTTATTTCTTCTTTTTCTTCTTCTTCTTCCTAATATTATTATTATTATTATTATTTCCACTACTACTACTACTACTACTACTACTACTACAACTACTACGACTACTACTGCTACTACATCACCTGGTGCAATGTCTTCCAGCAGCTCCAAAAGGCCGCCTGAATAAAATCTGAGCCACAACTCAGCCTGTCCCACCCTCCCGTCTTTGTATCCCACTGATTCCTCCCAAAGCTCACAGCTTCATGAACTTGAGAACGGGCATATCTCTGTGTAAAGTCCTTGTGAGCAGGAACTTCATCTTATTCATCTTTAAACCTCCCCAGATATCAAGTGCAGCACCTTGCAAATAACTTTACATAGTAATCGTTTACTGATAAGTGTTGGAGAAGGTCACAGAAGAGCCGGAACTGCCGGCTGAACTGTGAGCTGGACCCCAGCAACAAGACATTCCTCACCCCGTCCCCTGTCCTCCGAATGTGCATTCTCCTTGCCTTTCCTGCTCCCAGAAGTTCCTCCAAGGTCACAGCCTTGAGATAGTGATGTGATGTTGAGAACATCTGCACAGTGTATGTGACTGAACCCAGTTAAGGCCTCTGTAGAAACGTGTAAGATTTGGTGAGCAAGTGCAGAGATCCAATCGTCATGCTGCCCGCAAGACGACCCTAATTTCCAAGTTCCCATTGCTTATTAAAACTGCCACCTACCAATCTGGAGTGGCCTGCTTCTTTCTCCATCTCTCTCTGCCCTCTAAATAGAGGGGTCAATTTCAGATCACACCCGGGATGCTCCCAGGAGAGTTGCAAACCAGCTAGAAGGAAGTGGGCAGATCCCTCCATGGGGGGGCAGGGAGCAGAGGATACGAACTACATGTTGTGATGGAAAGAACTTATTATATGAGTAAGTGATAAAAAGTAGGGGGGACTAGTGATTACAAAAAGCATGCAACCCAAAAAAGAGTAATTTTGCTATTTTCATGACGTTTTCCAGAAGAATTGAGCTTTGTACATTAACAAAGCTCTGAATTACATTTACTCAACTTTTCACTCAAAAAAATCTTATTGAGCCAGGTACTATAAGGAGCCCTATGTACCAAGCACAATGACAAAATTTGGGGTGGGGGGGTGGGGTGAGGATACAAAGGAAATGAGGACATGATCTCTGTCCTCAGAGTTGACCCTGCAATGATGACCCAGGCACATAAGCACCCAACTCCAAAATGAGGTGTCTTGTCCTTAGGTAACACTAGAGAAACAAAAGGAAGACAGTAGAACTTTCGATGATGCACTTCAGGATCTAAAAGGGTCTGTGATAACTGAACGGGGCATTCAAAACCCCTGAGCTGTGGTTCGTTCTCCACATCAGACTCCCCTGTCCCCATCCCCATTTCATCAGCCTCACAACAGTGTGACCCTGAGCTTTATAGAGGTGAATTTCTTTTGCGAGGCATTTTGGGGGAGTTCTACTGTATTATGTAAAATCTCCAAAGAGCTAACTCTGGAAGACTTCCAAGAAGAGGGGGCATCCTGGAGAGGGAAGGGATCCTCAGGTGAAAAGCAAGGAAGAACATTCCAGACAAAAGGGGAATAATAAATAAAGGCAAGAGGAAGGAAGTGTGCATGGCATGTTTGAACCATTAGTAACAGGGAGAAGCTGTGCCCCAGGGAGAGGGTGGAAGTGGTGGAGAAACAGCTAGAGGGCTTGTCTGAGGCTGGCTAATTAACAAAGAACCATTTGTCCTCGCACCTTAACAAGGGTCCCTGTTGACTGATGAGGGGAAACACCCGATGCATCCCAGGGCACATACAAACACGGCTGATGTGCTCTCCACCTGCCGTCTGGTCCTGTTCCTTACTAGGCAACACAGCATATGAGTCCTGTTAGCTCTAAGGTACTACAGATGGGCCCGTGTCTCGACAGGAAATAAATGGAGAACTAGGCCAATCATTACAATTGAATGCAGCCAACATTTACTGAGTATTGGGTATATGAAGTCATCTTGCTGAGCCCCGAAGAACGCATGACAGCACTCCAAAATTTATCAGTGGAGTCAAGAAGGCAGTCATTAATAATAGATGTAGAATGTAATATATTGTAATATAATCCAGAAAATTCAAGGGCCTTTGAATAAGATCTTCAAACCCCAGCCCAACAGTGAAGTGGAGAGCCCAGCAAAGATCCATTATATGCTCTCAAGGCAGCCAGTCAACCAGGCTGACGTGGCCTCCACACCGGATGGAGGGAGCCATTTTGACTGTAGCCATGCTGAGGGAATGCAGATGGGAAGGAACCTTCCCGTGGTATAGCCAATCTCACCAGTTTCCTCTGGGCTTCCTGAGTCCCTGTAGTTTAGGCCTGACCCTAATGATCCATGAACCAGCCCTTCCATGGCCTTGGCCTTCAGGAGGGGGAACTCAGAGAATGTGAGCCAGTGTACCTCACACCTGGGCGGGGAGGAGCGTCCAAACCCAACCGCCAACTCACTCCTGAGGGGAGAGCGAGATCCCCATCACTCTTTGAGCCAAAAGGACACCCTAGCCTGAAAACTTTTGGCACCCTGCCATCTACTCTCTTGGTTCTCTTGGATTTCTCATCCATATTAAGGACAACCATCTACTGTAAATCTATTCATAATCACTTCCCTCTCTTTATAAACCAGATCAAAACAAACAAAAGCAAGCACAAAAAAATATTTTCATACCTGGGCATCACTTCCTCTTGGGAACCTATGAAAACACCTCAAAAGCAGGCCTGGTTCTCATCAAAAGCACAATCCGGTCCTTTCTGCAATGTCCGTCATGCGTAGAACGATGCACACACACCCCCTTCCATCTCCTCTCCAGTGGGGCAGGCACACCGCCCCGCCACACCCCGCCAACAGTCCTCCCCTACCACTCTCTAAAATGTAAGAGGGCCATGTTCCAAATCCCCAATCACGCCCCCCCCCATAGAAAACTTGCTCTATGCTCAGAACAAAGCCTTTCCTTACTGGAGCTCACGACTTGGGGTAGCTGTGGTCCCCCAGACCCAGCCGGTCACTCCCATGATCCATCTGGTCCTGCCCCACCAGACCCCCTCCTCCACGCACCGAGACTGGAAGGAATCTTCCGCCCGTCTTTTCTTTGCTCTGACTGTTCTTTCAACCAAAGACGCCCTGTTCACCCATTTGCCACCAGTGGCCACGGCCGTCCTCCTGTGGTCGGTGCAAAGTCCGTGGTGGAGCACAGCCTCCATTTCTCTGGGCAAAGACACAGATCCTTTGGCTTGCTGGGCTTGTATCAAGCACATATTTCATTCTTCTTGTTACGCCAGATGGTTATCTACCGCCTGTCTCTCTCAGTAAATGATAAGCTCTTTGAGAACATGAAATTGTCAACTTTATGTCTCCACAACCACCAGGCTTCACACACACCGGTTCGTAAAGGTCTGTTGAAGGAATTAATTCTCCTGAGAGTTTCATTTAAAATATGTGCTTGCAGAAAGGAGCCTTCAACTTTATTTCATCATGATCGTATTTGTTTTCATAGTCCTGGAGGCAAATTCTGAGGACTCTTTAGAAAAAGCCTGGGCCCCCAACCTGAAGGGAATATAAATTCCACCACCACCCCCCCACCCCCCTTATGTCAGAGACATTATGTATCTTCTTTCCAATTAGTCACAAGTCGCTCTTAGTTATAATCCGTATGTTCTCTTGGCGGGCTGTATGATTTAATAAAGACCAACTCCACACAAGGATCTGGTGAAATGAAAAATCTGAGCACAACGTAAAAGCAAACCAAGAGTAAATTTGCTGCTGTACATTTGTGATATTTCACTGAATTTCCTCATCTCCTATTGCTCGCATAAGAACAAATAAATGGGGCGCATGGGTAGCTCAGTGGGTTAAAGCCTCTGCCTTCGGCTCAGGTCATGATTCCAGGGTCCTAGGATCCAGTCCCACACAGGGGTGCCGGGCTCTCTGCTCAGCAGGGAGTCTGCTTCCCCATCTCTCTCTACCTGCCTCTGCCTACTTATGATCCCTTTCTCTCTGTCAAATAAATAAATAAAATCTTTTTAAAAAAAGAACAAATAAATGGTTCCTTATTTGGTCGATAATTCTCAATAAATATACAGATGCTTTCATTTTACTTTACAGATCTGTTATTAAAGCAATAAATTTATTTTTCATCCACACAAATGGTAGTATTAAGCCATTACTGGATGCATTACATTTAAATTCTCATGCCCCAAGTGTTAGTCTAAGGCTCCTTTTACTCACTTTTATCCTAATACCACAGTGGTGATGAAGCTGAGGGTTTGTTTACTGAGCACCATAGGAAGAGCCCACTGCAATTAATTCATTAACGTGTTCAAGCACTGCTATGACTTTCCTCGTACCAGAAATCTTAAAATTCAAACTACAACACTACGAAAAGTTAATTCTTTACGACAGAGTTCAACTCGACATACCGAGTACTTCATCTGGCCACAAGATCTTGGGCAGGTCATTTGAAGTCTCTAGCTGAAAACCTGAAGCAGCAGACCATAATCTCTAAGGAAACTTCCAATTCTAGTACTCTATTAAAAGATTAAATACTTTTATCTGATTCCCTGTTTACCATGCCACCCTGATTTACTTCATGCAATGTAATTTAATTCCTCAATGTGCACACTTTATCAACTTTACATCGCAAATACTACAAATGATCTTATGCCCCATGCTATATATACTATATAAGGAGGGATCGTTGTTAGCTTTTCAGGTCATCTAGCACGTCATTTTGGAACCAACAGGAAAGAATGGCATAATCCTACAACTCAGCAACCAAAAAACCCAAATAACCAAATCAAAAATGTGCAAAAGATTTGAATAGACATTTCTCCAATGGAAATATACCAGTGGCCAAGAACATCATCAGCTATTAGAGAAATGCAAATCAAAAGCACAATGAGAGTGGTGTCTGGATGGCTCAGTCCATTAAGTATCTGTCTTTGGCTCAGGTCATGATCTCAGGGTCCTGGGATCAAGCCTCATGGCGGGCTTCCTGCTCAGCAGGGAGTCTGTTTCACCCTCTCCCTCTGCCCCTTCCTTACCATTTATGCTCTCTGTCTCTCTCAAATAAATAAAATCTTAAAAAAAAAAAATGAGATACTGCTTCACAGCCATCAAGAGAGCTAGTATTAAAAACAAAAACAAAAATCCTGAAAAACAGAAAATAGCAAATGTTGACCAGGATGTGGAGAAACCGGAACCTTCATGCATTCGTGGAAGGATACAAAATGGTACAGCCACTGTAGGAAAGTTTGATAGTTTCTCAAAATATTAAAAGCATGCAATTACCATATGATCCGCTGGGCTGAAAGAATGGGAAGCGGGAACTCGAACTGGTACTTGGTAGACCAACCATCACAGCAGCACTCTTTACCACAGCTAGATGGTCATGGTAACCTGAGGGGCTATCAACAGGTGCATGGATAAACAAAATGGGGGAATACTATTCAGTCTTAAAAAGGAATGAAGTTCGGCACAGCTGAGTGGCTCAGTCTGTTAAGCGTCTGCCTTTGGCTCAGGTCATGATCCCAGGGTCCTGGGATGGAGCCCCACATGGGGCTCCCTGCTCAGCCAGAAGCCTCCTTCTCCTCCTCTCTCCCCCTGCTTGTGTTTCCTCTCTTGCTCTAGCAAATGGATAAATAAAATCTTTAAAAAATAAAAAATAAAAGGAATGAAATTCTGGCACCTGCTACAACGGGGTGAACCTGGAAGGCGTTCTGCAACGTGACCAAAAAAAAAAAAAAAAAAACAGACACAAAGGTACAAATATTGTATGATTCCACTCACGTGAGGTAGCTGGCATCATCAAGTTCATAGAAAGTAGACCGGCTGTTGCCAGGGGTTGAGGGCAGCAGGGTTATCGTTTAATAATAGGTACAGAGTTTCTGTTTGACAGGGTGAGGACGCTCTGGGGTGGATGGACTGAGAGCGGCACAGCATCATAAAAGCCCTTCACGCCACCAGATTATACACTTAAAGATGTCTATAATGGTAAATTTTATGTTATGTAGACTTTACCACAATTAAAAAAAAAAAAAGGAAGTCGCATTTACGAATTCACTACTGTTTGCACTGCTTCCTTCAGTCCTATCACGGATGATGGGGATTCTTGGATTCCAGGCAACCGGAAGCTTTCCTGAGCCAAACGCGTGCGCGCGCAGCCAATGGGCGCATGCGCACACACCGAGCAAGAGAGGAAAGAGGGAAGCGAGGGGGGAAACGAGGCTTTTCAAAATTAAATAAGGGCCAATTTCCTGTTCATGGTGATGACACCTCAAACCAAGTGAGGGGAAAGCCTCTCCTGGCCATGCGCACGGTCAGCTTCTCCCAGCACCCACCTCTGGGGAGGGAGGAGAGCAGTGAAATGGATTAGCAGAGCTGCTAGTTAGGGCGTCTACCTTGAAGGAGGGGAAGCAGAGAGCTGAGATAAAGATCAGGACTTCCCCCACGTGGTTTTCCTGAACGATAAAAGATACCAAGCAACAGTTGAATTCTACATGCCAAACGAAGTGTGGAAGGATTGTAGAAAAACAAGGGTGACAACAAAGCAGTATGCTGTTTTGTGCCTGTTATATGGTTTATTATTAAGAATCTTGTCTTTTAGGGGCGCCTGGGTGGCTCAGTCGTTAAGCGTCTGCCTTGGGCTTGGGTCATGATCCTGGGGTCCTCACATGGAGCTCCCTGCTCAGTGGGAAGCCTGCTTCTCCCTCTGCCTGCCTCTTCCCCTGCTTGTGTTCCCTCTCCCGCTCTGTCTCTCTGTCAAATAAATAAAATCTTTTTTTTTAATCTTTTAGGAATTAAAATGTATACAGCCGCCCAAAAATGTGTGCTACTGGCGCTGCTGCTTCCCCTAGGCTCTAAGACAAGGCCATGTGGCCCATGAAGACCTCTGGAGGGGATTCACCCATATCTAACAGCTCTTCCAGAAGTGGGGCCTTCCCAACTGCTTGATTCTGTTTTATATAGCTGTTAAAATTAGTGATCTCCTTGCAGTCATATCCTCTTGGCTACGAATTCAGATCCTCTACCTAGCTAACTCAAATCCAAGCTTATTACCTTGTAACCTTTTTCGACCTCCCTCTCCACAGTTAGCACTGAGTAAATAAATACCTGTGAAATACATTAACTGAATGAATGAATGAACAAAATAGTCCACTGTGCCAGTGGAATGACTCATCTTAACCTAAATTGCAACCTGACTTTAAAGAATTTTTTTTTTAATTCTTAAGTCTTAATGTATGAAATGCACCTGTAAGAGAGGCAAATCCTCCCCCCGCAATATTGTAAATTCATCCTGACTTCTCCACTCCCCAGTATGACCACACCCAGAAGAGGAAATGTAGTTCATCTGTCTACATTCCCCCCTGGGGCCTCCTTGGCAGGCTCCCCATTTCTACTTTCATTTTATAACCCAGAGGAGAAAGGGGAGCACTGCCATCTGTGTTGGTCTCTGGGAGTACCCAGAACACCCCCACAAGCCTACAGTGTCCTTTTGGGCAAGAGCTTCATGTCTGACTTCTCTGTTCCCATTCTATCCTGAGAACCTTAACTTCCAAGGTCAGCTAAACAGTGCACACGAGTGAAGTTTTTCCATATGAACAAAATCCCAACATTCCCCAAAATGAGTCAATAAAGATTTACCTTCAGGATTACTATTTTTTAAAGTGAGATTATACTTTCCTGTTCTTCTGTCAGTTGCAAATCCCCAAACCTACTAGAATTCACTTAAAACTAATCTGCAGTGTTTTCATTGGTAGAAAGCAATCAGGAAAGCTCTGACCCACTGAGCAGCTGGGAATTTCTATGCTGAAGGTTTGGTTTAGTCTTTATTTTTCTAGCTGCCGGCCCTGCTAACATGATTCAGTGAAGGTCGTATTTAATCTCACAGAGAAAAGCTACCTAAGCAGTTCTTAGGTAGGCTTCAGTAAAAATAAATTGCCTTGGCTCTGTGGAGAAGAAGTCTGTTGCTTCAACCCAACAATTATAGTCAGAGGGAACAAATAAAGGCAACTATAAAATACTGTACTTGATTTTCAAAGAATTTCACTGCTTACACATTATGACTAAGTGTTCATTAATAATAAGGTTACTGTTAATAACTAACCCACCAAGAAAGGAGCAGTTCCCAAATACCCCCAAATCCCAAATATCTCCGGTTTATCAGTGACTATAGCTTATTTATATGTACAGGGAGCAATTAGTACACTTGCTGGATCTTAAATGTCAAAGAAAAGGGCTGGTAAAATTGTTTTAAAGTCCTAGGTACAAAGGAGAAGGGAAAAAAAAAACAATTTTTCACCTTCTGGATGTTGAACCCCTAATACAAAGCGACAAATCTCGATGTTTACATGCCCAGTAGATATACCATTAGGTTTCTAACCCAACACAGCTCTGGGCCATCCATTCTGAAACGGAATTCAGCCTTCTGAGCTAACCTTTGCTTTGAGGCTGAAAATCAAATCAACAAATATTTATCTACTTCTTACTGCGTATTAAGTATTGGTGGGGAACACCACCAGCCTAGCTCACAAATCCCATGCCGTGTAGCTGTTATACATGGAGAAACCCAAGGAATCGAGGATTGTCTTAACAGTTCAAGGGGCCAGAAATGTTCAGGATGTTTGAGGTTGATCGCCAAAGGAATGGCACGTGCAGAGTGTTGCTTCTAAAGAAATCCAGAGCGTTTTGGTATCTTGGGCTGAAGAGATCAAGGTGGGGTTTATCTGGGGAGGTGGGGGGTAGGGGAGGGCCGTGCAGTTTTCACCGGATGACGGGACCACATCACCAAAATGACCGCTCAAATCTGCTTTCCCTCAGTCCTGTTAGGTTTAGTCCTCCGATAACTTTTCCCCATACTTCTCCTCATGTCCTAATCCTGTACCACACCTAACCTGGCAACCATTTGCGGCCACCGCACTCTCGAAATGCGGCCAGGCTGAATTTAGGTGTGCTCTAGGCACAAAAGACACATTGGATCTCGAAGATTCTGTACGAAAAAGGAACGTAAATGACCTCACCAGTATTTTCATATGAATCACATGTTGAAATGATAGTATTTTGGACAGGCTAAGCTATATTAAATAGTAAAACTAATTTTTCCACTTTCTTTTTACTTTCCTAACATGGCTACTAGAAAATTAAAGATTATGCCTGCAGCTCATGTTTTATTTGTATGGGACAGTGTTTTGTTTTGTTTTTTAAAGCTATGCTTTGGTACTCTGCCTCTGCGTCTGGTTACATCCAATACTAGCTCATAATAATCCAAAAATGTCTCCAGGATCTACAAAGGGATGAAAACTATTCTAAACTTTTTTTTTTTTCAGATACAAGTCAGGGAGTTGGAGGTTTCTGCAGTTGTGAGAAATCTTACGCCACACTCTGATGGAGTCCGACACTAAGTCATTCTCCAATGAAGGTTGTGTGACAAACAGAACTCTGCCGGATTCCTCAGTGTTCCTGTGAGATACTCCATCCCGACCGAGCCCCGGGAACGTGTACAATACAGAGAATGTATAGGACATAAAGATAGGGCATGTCTGCATTCACTTCCCCTAGAAACATTTTATTCTTCACTGGGCCATGAGAATTGGATCTGCAGCCATTTGTCTAAATTAATTGCTCTGATCCAAAAGGATAATTGTACTCTTACCCGCTCCGGGGGGCCATCTGGTTACAGCTGGGACTAGGTCCCTGGGTTAAGTTCCCAGGGTGCCAGAAAGACCTGTCTCTAAGCATGGACATTTCAAATGGAATGAAGCCCAGATCTTAGGAATACTCCTAGAAAAAGCCTGACATTCCAAAATGTTAGGATGAGAACCCTGAATCCCTTCCATCCACTCTCACGGGAGCGTAGCCCACACCCACATTCCACCTGCTGTCACAGCATCATTGAGGGTCTAGGAATGGCTGTCCATTGCCACACCACCACTCTGGCTGTTGACCTGGCCATGATGATGGCTAAAGAAGTCTTTTCCCCTCCCCCAGTGTCTTGTTTCTGCTGTATTCACGAACATAAAGGAGGTATCTGTGAAGTGCAATAACATTTGTGACCCCCCACACGCACAGTTTTTGACAAAACCTGTCCCACCCTCCCCTCACCAAGGAGCCCTCAATCTCAGTGGCTTCAAGTACCAAGAGCTGAAACTGGGACAAAGGCATCTCTCAGCATGAGGCGGGAAAGTCCAGCTTCTACAGCCTGGCTCCATCCATCAGGGCAAACCAGCTCAAGAATGGCCACATCCAACGGTTGGTTAAGCCTCTGACTCTCCATTTTAGCTCAGGTCTTGATCTCAGGGTTTTAAGTTCAAACCCTGCATTGGGCTCCATACTTGGGTGTGGAGCCCACTGGAGGAAAAAAAAAAAAAAATGGCCTTATCCACGTACAGCAACCTCCTCCGCAACGGCCCGATCTTAACCTTTATCAAGGTGAGGTCAGATGGCACACTTCAGAGTTGTCGGGAGAACACTTTCCTGTTTATAAAAAGCAATTGTGCTGCTATATTAATTTGGAAACTCCCAGTGTTTCAAGGGGAGAAAAAAAGCCGAGCACCCTTGATCCTACCATGCAAATATTTTCTGCCATTTATGTCTTTAATGATATATATATACGCATACACACACATTTGTAAAATAAAGTTAGGGTCACAGTTAAGTATCTCTTTTCCTCCACTCAACAAACATCACAAGCACTTTTCCATCATTAAATGCAAAAACATGAATTTGATCAGCTATCTGTCTTCATCGCCCTGATGTGCCGGAGTTCATTTACATGCATCCCCATTGTGGGTACTTAGACTGTTTCCAAACTTGCACTATAACAAAAGCTAATTCGATGAACATCCTCATAAAGAAATCCGTCCCATCTCTGGTTACTTGACATGAGTACATTCCTAGAAGTAGGATTACGGGAACAGAGGGTTTAACATTTTTAAGACTTTGAGAATGTAACATCAAACTGCATTCCAGAAGATTTACTTCAACATACAATCCCAACTGCAACACGGAGGAGTGTTTACTTTCACCATCGGTGACCTTCGGGACCCAGTGATGGCATTCGGGGCTCAGCCTTAACTGTGCCACCTGTTCTTTGGGGGAACATGGAATCAACCCTACTGCTTTCCTGATTCCTAGTCCCCTCCCACAACCTGACCCCAAATAAAAGAGCAGTGAGGAAGACCAGCATGGATCTAAGAGAAGACCAGCATGGGTCTGAGAGGGCGATTCCAATATTTCTAAAAATGTGCATCACCATGTATCTTCCTCTCAGGGCCCATGGTTGCCTCCAAAGGCAATTCTGGACCGAGTCTGAGAGAGGCTGAGGCCTCCGCTCGGGATATCAATGCCCCTAGCCCCAGCAGCCCCAGCAATCCTACCTCAAAAGGCTTCAACCAAGCCTAAGGGAAATCTACCCACAACCTCCTGTTCACTTGCCCAAAGTCGGCTGATGCCTAGCGGTTTTCCCATCAGACTCTACATCCCACAGGATAAAAAGGCTTAATTCCAAAGTCAGACATGGGGGGGGTTCTTTAGTATTTCAACTTGACCTTGCATTCCTGCTAATTAACTACCAACTTGCTCCCTGCTGCCCTGAAATTCCTTCAGTGACACCTGTAATGAGACAGAAAATCTACCTGCCTGAGTCCCTCTTCTCTCTCTCCCATTCCAGAATTCAGGAGGCGCTATTCCGCCCTACACCTTATTCTGTTTTTTCATCATCTCCCCCTACGAAAGTGTCACCTTCCAAAGCCCACCCAGTCCTATCCTACCCATCCACGCACCCACTAACACCCCCTATCCAGGTGTTAGGACGCTCTTCTCACCACTGTAATTCTCATCCGGTTCAATAACTCTAGGGTAAGGAGAACAAAAAAAGCTCTCTTCAAAAATAACACATTAGGTATTAGTTGGGGGGAAAAAAAAAAGCAATTTGTATGCAGTCCCTTCTCAGTCAAAATGTCAACCTCATGAAATGGTAAAGTCAGTAGGATTCTAAGATTATGGGGACAGGACAATGTATTCTATCTATAAAATATTTCTTTAGATCCTACACAAAGCTGACATTTATCAGCTCAATAAGAACAAATTACACAGGAAGCTCATCTTTCCTTCCATCACACTGGGTGTGCGAGCATAGTAACAGATTGCTCAGTAGGCCTGAGAAGAAATTATTTATGAAAATTACACAGCAAGTACTTAACTCCCAAAAATATTGGTTTAATGAAAATTAGAACATTATCACACAAAATCCTAAATTAAGATATTTCGGTAAATGACACTGGCCTTGCCCTGGAGATAAACATGCTCAGAATCCCTCATCAGAAAGAACCACACCAGCCTTGTTTCTCATAAAAAGGGGGACAATGCTCGAATCCACGATTCTCTTGTTTATCGGAGCTGAATACCACACTGATAAAGGGAAAAATGAGCTGTAACAGAAACAAACACAAAACAAACCCATAACTTTTGATGGCCTTCCTAGACCAAGAGACATACCCATAAAACAAAGCCCTTCTTGCCTCTTCAGAATGGAAAATTCAAAGGATCACAATCATCACACTAATATCACATTCATAGGACAAGCAAGGTCAACACAAGCAGGCCAGCAGAGAGTGACCATGGATTCCCTACTCAAAGCCCTGTCTAAAATGTGGAAAATAGGTCTGCATAGCAGGGCCCAAGACAATACAAAAATAAACGCTCAGGCCCTAAGAAGAGATACCTGATTCAGTGGTTCTCTGCCTTTGCTCTGGCCCATGCATCTGAGGGACAGGGATCCAGGAGGCTCTGGTACGTAAAAGGCTTGCTATAGGGGTGGGGGTAGTGGGTTCTTTGGGTGAAAGAATCAAGGAGAGGAAGGCACTGTAGACACTCTTAAGTCTAGAAGTTCCTTGCGGCTTCTGAAAGCCCCCTTCCCCCAAGTGACGTCGAGGCGCACAAGAGCCCCATACCCCGTAGCAAACAGAACCATGCAGCCCCATTTTACAGATGTGAAAACTAAGGTGCCAAAAGGAGAGGTGATCGGGAGAGTTAAAGAAAGGGCGCAAACTCAATTCCGGGCCTCTGGACACTTGAGTTCACTGCACGTGCTCTACACAGAGCCTTGAACACAGCTGGTGGTCAACAAGTATTTAATAAACTAGTGATAGACGGTTACATGTGTGTGTTCATTCACTAAAATAACTGCCTGGGTTATTATAATGGTTCACATCCTGGGATCCCTGGATGAGTTCCCCAGCAGAACACAATGTTCCTGCCGCCAGCAGGGGTCCTGGGCTAGTTGGAGAACTCAGAGAGCCTAAGGGGACTATGAGTTTTAGATCAACCAGATTTGAGGATGCTCCTCCTCTCGAACTATCAGGAGTTCTGCCTAGAAGTCTTATGCCACTCTCATAATAAACATAGGCCTCAAAGTCTTCCTAACTAAACACAATTTATTTCAGGCACAGTTTGTCAAGAGATGGAGCCGGTGAGGGGGAAAATCACTCAAAAAAGATGCTTGAAGGTAAAATGCAGGCAGCTAAGGGCCTGCTGCCTGTAGCCCACGGGGCCTGGCAGAGTCCCCAGGACAGGATAGGGCTTGGCATCAGATGCCCAAGGGCTGGATTTGCTGTTGGTATATCTCTCTTGGTATATTATAGGTAATTTATCAGTCTTTGTTGAAAAAAATCAAGATTTATTCAAACTTCTTCACTTCCGTTTCCAGAATCCACTTCCTTGAGTGCCATTCCTGAACCCTGCCTTGGGCAGACATTCTGCACCCAACAGCAATCACACTCAGGACAAAAGGAGGACACATCTGGGGCAAACGAGCAGAGGGCCCTGCCCTCCTACCCCATATGAGAAGGACCTGGTGTCCCATACAGACAAAGAGAAGAACTGATTTTATTCTTAATAAAACTGACACTTCACGGCAATTTATATTCTGTTTATATATTACTTTATGTACTTTTAGATGTTATAGTTTATTAAAATATACTATCCGTTTATTACACATATGCAGTATTGGGCATACAATAAGCATTCAATAAGTTAAAGTTAACTGAATTCCCTTAAAGATGTTACAGCTAGGGGTGCCTGAGTGTCTCAATGGGTTAAAGCCTCAGCCTGAGGTGGAAGAGCATAGGACTCTCAGCTCAGCAGGGAGCCTGCTTCCTCCTCCTCTCTGCCTGCCTCTCTGCCTGCTTGTGATCTGTCTGTCAAATAAATAAATAAAATCTTTAAAAAAAAAAAAAAGATGTTACAGCTAAATACTAAAATCAGTTAGGGACATACCCATAATAAAGATAGTGAATTAGAGAGTCTGAAGCAACTGTGAAGAAAATTCACACTAAAGCACCTTGAGCCTGAAAAGATGGAGAGAGAGAGAGAGAAAGAGAGAAAATACATTGGCATCACTGTTAGTTCCATATCATTTGGTCTCCATGGATACCATCTAATTCTCTTCTGACAGGAAAAAATTCACTGACAATATTATATTTCACTATTAAATTCTTTGATGCTTTACATAAAAAAACTATGCTGTGTTAATTCCTCGCCATTATCCATATACTCTCAGAAGAAGTTAATCCTTTTTGCTGCAAAGTCTGTAAAAGAAAGTCACTGTTCAGTCCTGATTTCCTGGCTTTTTCACATTAAAATAATGACAGAATTCTGAAAGTTAATGCCTTACACATTTGTAGATTGCTGTAACTTATACAACCTTCTTTCATACCCAGTATCTCATCTGTTCCCCAAAGCAACCCTATCAGATAGGCATTTAAGTATTATCATCACCTTCCACAGAACTAACCCCAAAAGGTAATCACCGGTTGTGTATTATCAGCTCACTAATTACAATACAATTTCCCCAGAGGGTAAGAAAATTCTTCTGTTCTGAGTTGAACCTGCAGAGCCTAGAACTGTGTCTGGTGCTTACTGAATATCCCAGGAATACTCATTAAATGAATAAATAAGGTCCTTCATCTGCTTTACTCCCTTTTTTGGTGTAAAGCACAAAACAGAACCATGTCCCAGATACCCCATTTAGAGTTCTGCTCTCTATCAAAAGGAAATTGAGCGAAAATGTTCTAGAAACAACAGAGCTCATATTCGATAATCATAAGAATAAAAGGACAGTGTCCCTGCAAACATGAAGCAATGGGTGCCGACCAAAAATTAAAAATCCTACATCTCAAATGTCCCACTACTCCTTGTGAGGTTTAACTCGCTTGGGTCTATTCAACATCTGCCCAATAAAGGACTTCAGAAGGCAGAGAAGAGAAAAGTGAGGCCATGGTTCATAGAGCTGTTAGGACCTTAGGACAACCATTTCTTTGCCATAATTTGCTTCCAATTTAACTACAAACTCTAACTCTTGATTACCATGACATTTTTACAGGTAAGTCTGAAATATGCAAAATTATCTTCAACTTGTGAAGATCAAAAGAAAAAAGACAAGTCACTGAGAATGAAGCATATAAATGTTTAATATTAGGAAGCAATTACAAATCATCACAGAACAGAACTCCTGAATCCAAGAGGCCAAAATCTAACTTCTTACGCAACAGGCTGTGTTATAAATTATAATCATTCACTAATTAGGAAATTCCGGACTTTGCCATCCATCAATCAATAGACGTTCCAAGGTTACCCCGCAGAAGTGCCCGTTTAATTTCCAAATATTCCATCTCCGAAGTTTCCTTAGAAAAGATAAATTTTTCTAGGATTTTTTTAGGTTTCTATTTCTACCCCCTTCCCCCTCCAAAAAAAAAGAAAAAAAAGGAAGGACATGGCGTTGGGAAAATTAGAGAATCCTGAATCTGTGTGCACCCCGAAGTGAAACAGGGATCCCTTCCAGGTCCTGGTCGGGGAGCGCGCATCTGCCTGACATCGACACGACCCACCTTTCGAACTCAAGTCTGTCACCAGACCTCTGTCTGCACCTGCCCAGCGAGCACCAAAAAGTGCAGGCTCCTAAGCTCCAGTGCCATTTTCAATCGGTCTGAAAACTAATAAATGACGGCAGGCTTGACAGCAGCCTTGGCGATTCCTGAAAATCCACAACAGGAAATGTAACTATCCTCCACCCTCCCTAGCCATTCATCAAAAGCAGACCGAGTCGCAGCAACAGAGAGGCCAGTGGCACAAGGCAAATGCCAGCAGTTTTCCTCCTGGAGAAAGACTCTGCGTTTTCTTATTCCGTGACCAAGGACGGGGAGCCCTACCCACCGGCCGCACCGGAGGGAGGAAGCTGAAGAGGGACGGAGCGGCTTAAAAATGTCCCCAAGTTCCAAACACTCCACTAAGGGGTTGCAGACGAGTGAACGCCGCCCCGCTCGTGTGCGGCCACCCCGACTGCCAGTCCCAGGGGGCACTTGTACAGCTGATGCCCCAGGCTTCTGCCTACACCCCCGGACCCGGGAGCGCGCCCGGAACACCGTCTCCGCGCCCGGCTCGGGCTGCCAGCCTCCTTCCCTTCTCCCCCTCTAACAGGGCAAGGGGGTAGGGCGGCAAACGTACCGAGACCTGGGGCCAAAGACAGATGCCGGCGCGTCCTGGCGAGGGGACGTAGTTACACCCAGAGGCCCCTGGAACTTGCAGCGGCTGCCCGAGCCCCTCTCGGGGGCCGGCCCCCAGGCCGGGGCACCGAGCGCGGCCGCAGGCGGGCAGGCGCCACGATTGGCCGCGGCGGGCAGCGCTGGGTGGGCGAGCCCGGCCGGCGAGGCGGAAAGGAAGTGGCGGCCACGGCTGTGCACCAACCACGTTCGGCCGGCGGGCGAATGCCACTCGGCGCCCAGAGCGGGGTCGGAGGGCGCGGGGCGGGCACTCGCGTCCCCACCCAGCCGCTGCCCGCGCCCCTGGACCCCCAGGGGACGCCCGCCCCCACGCCTGCCAGCAGGGCGCCGCTCGGTCCCCGGAGGCTCCCCGCCCCCACCTCGCCCGCTCCGTAGCCGAGGCGGGTCAGGCCCAGCGCGCCAGGCCGGCCCGGGGGCGCCTGTGGGGACCCGGCGGCGCCCGGCGCTAGGCCGCGGCCGGGGCGGATGACCCCTCCGCGCGGCGCCCTCCCGGGACGCGCCACCGGAGCCCCTCCCCGCGCGCCTGGACAAGTGCAGTGACAAAGCCCCCGGGCCAGGCCGGACGCTGGCCGGCGGGAAGGAGGACGCGGCGTCCCTCCGGAGCGGCGCTGGCGGTAGCGGCCCAGCTCCCAGGAAGCCGGGCGTGCCGGCCAGGCCCGGCGCCCAGCCCCGCTCGGAGCCCGCCCGCCGCCTCCGGCCGCTGGCACCCGACGCCCGCGGCCGCTCCCCCAGTCCCGCGGGCCGGCGAGCCCTGGGACCGCTGCGGGGCGCCCCACCAAGTTTCCTATGGCCGCGGCGCCAGGCGCCTCTCCTGGCCGGGGCGCGGGGCGCAGGCGGCGGGGCGGACGGCGGGCTCCTGCTTGTTTTCGCTGGGGCTGCCCGGAGAGAGGCGCCGCCGCCGGACACCGAGTAGGACCCGCTCCCCTCCTTTGGATCTGGTGGCGACCGCGTCTGTAAACACACACGCACGCAGACACATGCACACGACAATTTTGTTTTAAAAGGAGGCCCGACTCCGGCGGACCTGCACCCACACACACAACACCTGGGGCGCAGAATCACACAGAGCAGGTCTGTGTCCATGGAGCCACCTCTCCCCGTCTGCAAATCCAAAAGTGAAATTAAACCTCCACCAACCTCCTCCTCCTCCTCCTCCCTCTCTACCTCCTCCTCCTCCTCCTCCTTGCAGCCTCAGCAGCCCCAGTAGCAGCAGCAACAGCAGCAGAACCTGCTTCCCCTAAAATCAGATGATCCATAAGAGCTCCGACCGTTCCTCCAAAAATCGGTATTAATATTCATGAACCCCAGCATTTTCCGCCTGCAAAACACTGTGTCAAACCATCAGGACGCGCGCGCGCGCACACACACACACACACACACACACAGACACACACACACATCCCCTCCAGTCCTCACAAACATGCCCTCGAGAAAAACACACACGCACAGTCACAACTATTATTTGAAAAATGTTACCTCTCGGTGTGCTTTTTCACACTACCAATACAATTCCGCAAGGTTTAAGTGTTGCTAGGGTGTGTGAAATGGAAATGAAAGCCCGTCAGTTGAATAATCGCAGGAGCAAAACTAAAAGTTACTCCCCGGCTTGCCTGAGAACAGTCCAGATCGAAAGCAAAACAAGGAGAGGAAACTGCGAAGAGCTGAGGCTGGAAATCCCCCCACCCCCCGCCCTCCTCCCTGCCTGGCTCCCTCCCTCCCTCACCTCCCCCCTCCGCCCTCCTCCCTCCGCCCTTCCTCCCCAGTGTTTGTTTCAAGCTTGTGCAAGCGGGAGGTGGAGGCGGAGGGAGGGCGCGCGCGGCCGGGCCGGGAGGTGCGGAAGTTCGCCGCCGCCGCTCATTGGCGGGCCGCGCCGCTTTCATCATTTCTCGGAAAAGTCAATTTCATTTTCACTTCCCCACGTCGCGGCAGCAGGAGCAACAAGCGGCTGCTCGTGAGTCCGTTGTTGGCACACCGGGACGCTCCCACTCGCCGCGTACACTGTCGAGGCTGGGTGGAAGAGGTGGGGGTGGGGGTGGGGGTGAAGGGGGTGGTCCGGGAGCGACCCGGGCGCCTGCTTCGGTTCTGGCCAGAAGCTAGCGGCGGTAGGAGAGGAACGCAGGTACCCGAGCCTCCACCCTTGGGGTTACCTGGAGGTTGGGAAGGAAGGAAGGGAGGGAGAGGAGGTGGGGGGCGGCGAGGGGAGCAAAGGGGGCGCTTGCCTTCCAGCTGGTGGGGCAGGTGTGAGTGGTGTTGAGCACCGCTGTTTTCAGGGGGGATGACAATTCACTCTGTGGCATGCCCGCCTCCAAGGAACAATGAACTGACAAGACAGCAGTACTTTGAATGTCTCGCAAGATCTGGGCCCGCCGAGGACCGGCGACCTTAACCTTAACTGAACCGTCGTCAGGAGTTGAGGGTGTAACCATTTGGAGGGCTGCCGCCATCTCCGGCACCACCTGGCGCTCTGTTCGGGAGGGAAGGCGATAAAAGGGGGTGTCCCCCTGGTCCGTCTACAGCAGCACACGCGAGACCGAGTTATCGCCGGTGCAACAGAAGTTCCTTTACTGCAGGAGGAGGTGCGCAAGGGTGTGAGTTCATCTTACATCCAGATGGCTTAATCCTGGCCGGTCCAGGAGAGGGGCTTCGTACTGTGATGCGTTCGATACGTTCGTTCAGCCAGGTTGAGATTTGGCCCCTTTAACTTAGTAGCTGGGCCTGCTCCGTCAAGTTGCTGGACCAAAGGCCTCGGTTTTCAATGCTGTGAAACGGGGATAAGTGGTAGAACCCAAGAATACAACTACAGCACCTGTCCCCTTCAGGGTGTGTGAGCTCACACCAGCACAATTCTTTTGAGACCTACCGCTTTGGGGTCCTTTGCCTTAACAGTGTCAATTCTCATCTAATTATACCTCTTTCTTCCCTCAACTGCAGTTTAACCAGCCTTCTCCCAACTTATCTCTGTCACCAAGAAAGACCTTTCCCGGGAGGCCGTAGCTATTGCATGTGAACACTTCTAAAAACATAGCTCCAACATCCCTCTTTGCCACTGAAGTATTGAATTCTATGGATTGGAAGAAATAAAAGTCTCTCAGTGTGCATATGTGATGAGGAGATGGCTGAGTGTTTAGGATTCTGCTTCGTGGCTGTGATCTCAGAAACAGATCTCACATATGCACATTGCTTCTTCTTCCCGCTCCTGTAATACTGTCTGACACAGACACTTGCTTCCTTATTTCATAGAACATTGACCACTCCAGGCACTGAGAGCCCTTATAGACAAAGTCTGTAGGGCAGCTGTCGCCCTTTACCCACCTAGGGACACGAGTTAAAAACCCAGTAGTCATTCGTGATATTCTTCTTTCCCCCAACGTACATGCAATGCGTAGCACCCTACTGACCTGTTGATGCTCATACATGTGGACCTGGCCCCTCCTCCATCCCCACTGCACACCCTGTGACCAGTGAAGGCAGCTGTCGCCACCCATGCCCACCCTTGAACTCCTCCGGGTTAGCAGCCACGCTACTGTCCAATGCAGTAGAAAACTGACTTCAAATAAAGCATGATTCTAATCCTAATTCTGCTTCTCATAAACCGCTCTGTAATCTTCAGAATAAAGTCCATTTTTTTATTACATATTTATTTATTTGGAGAGAGAGAGCGCAAGCGAGGTGGGGAGGGCTAGAAAGGAGGCAGGCAGAGAGAGAGAATCTCTGGCAGGCTCCACACCCAGCGTTCCGTCAGACACTGGGCTCCGTCTCGCAACCCTGACATCATGACCTGAGCCAAAATCAGGAGTGACTTCACTGACAGAGCCCCACAGGCTCTGTATATTATTTAACGAAACCTATAAAATCCACTATGACCTGGCACCGAGCTACTTTTCCAGCCTCATCTCCTGCCCCCACCCCCTACCCCCCCCCCCGCCAGCTCTCTGCTCCTCCCTTTTTAATCAGCTGTCATTTCTTTCTATAAATCACCAAGAGCCAGCCTCTTCGTTGTTTTATCCTTTGCAGGGTACCCAGCACACAGAGACCCAAATACTTGTGAATTAATAATCACCTGCCCTTTTTTTCTCATGAAATATTTTAGACTTTTCAGAGTATTTTATTTTTTAATATATCGTAACTGATATTTATTGTACAGAATGCAGAAAATGCAGCAATATTGGGAGAGGAAGATAAGCCACCTGAAATGTCACCAGTCAGAAATTGGGCTGTTGATATTTTTATGCATTTCTTCCTTTAATTTTCCCAAAGGGCCATTCCCAGTCCTCATTGGCACAGTCTCTCTGTATCATGTAGAAATGCCCATTGCGCTGCCCATTTTCCATGATGTCTGAGTGACTTCCCTCTGTCCTGTTCTATTTCTTGGCCGGCTCCTCTTCTGCTGCCAGCCCCCTAAATTATGGTGTTTCCAGACATTCCATCTTAAACCCTTCCATTTTCTCATTCCACGTGCTTTCCCTTTGAGTGCTCTCGCTCAAGGCCAAAGCTTCAGATAGCTTTATTTGGTGTTAGCTCCAAAATCTGTAGCTTCTTAGGGCTGAATTCATTACCTCCTGGACGGTCCTTGGGTTCGACGAATTATGCACGTCTAAAACTGAGGACATCACATCTTTCCCAACAATCTTGTATATTTGTCACCTCGCTGATCCACCCAGCAGACTGGCAGACATCCCTGACTCCTGCCCTTCCTGAGCCCCCTGGAGCTCCCGGAGGCATGGGTACTGTTTCCAATTTTTCAGGCCCCTGAACACATAAAGCATGGGATGAATTTCACTCTGTTCATATGACCTTGATGATGTATCGCTACAGACCAAAAGTATAAATACGCCCCCCAAATCCACATGGTATTGATATACACAGTCAAGAAATATTTCTTAACCCTTTGATGAGATACATACACTCATAAATCTCTGGAAAATGGATTGATGTAGCAAAATATAATCTTTTTGAAAGTCCCTGAATAAAGTGACCATTGCCATTCCAAAGAAATTTGACCAGACACCTTGGTCTAATACAAAACCATTGTTCAAGCAAACTTCTGTAATGAAATGAGAGTGATCTCCTTAGTGAGGCCTGTTAATGTTCTACCTTTGGAATGGAACCTTCTAAAAGATCCGTCTGCATGCATTAGAGCTAATTTCTTTTCAAGGAAGTTGAGTAAGAGCAGTGATTGGTTGGGCCTGTAGTGATTGATCTCTGTGCAGTGAAGGATTTCAACTAAGGAAGAAATTTAAAGATACATTCAAGGTTAACCTCTTTCAGATGGGTTTTTCATTTATTCTTCTAACAAGAATGGTTTGATAAAATAATCATTCAAATAGCAAATATTTATTAAGTGCCCACAAACTTTTCTCAGCGCTGGGAACTGAACCAAAACCATTGGAAATCTTGGCCTCCGGAGAAGGTTTCTTATAGTCTAGTAAATTGGCCTGTTAATTTCCACTACATTGCCCCCTCCATCTATAACCACATTAAAGTTAAGAATGTGCAATACAATGGCTGGCTCATATTTGGGACGCCTGGGTGGCTCAGTTGGTTAAGCAGCTGCCTTCGGCTCAGGTCGTGATCCCAGCGTCCTGGGATCGAGTCCCACATCGGGCTCCTTGCTCGGCGGGGAACCTGCTTCTCCCTCTGCCTCCGCCTGCCATTCTGTCTGCCTGTGCTCGCTCTCTCCCCCCCACTCTGATAAATAAATAAAAATAAATAAAATCTTTAAAGTGTTAAGTATTTGTAGTTCTGATTAAATCAGTAGTCTTCTCATCCATCAGTCAATGGATGTCCCAATCCTCTCCACCTTATCAATGATACCACTCTGTTCTGGTCACAAAGCATCTCCTTCATGGTGTTATAATTCAGGGGATTATAAAATCATAGAAAAGTATTCCACACGTGCAAAAGCAGTTGGACCAATACATAGACTATAGTCCTGAACTTCAGAGAATATTATTGTGAAGTCCACGTTAAATAAATATACAGTCAAGTTGGATTTTTGTTGAGACAATAGAACTGTGATGACATTGAAAAGCACTCAGTCAAAGTTCAAGGATCAGAGGCATCAAGTTGAAGAAATTCTTTTTTTTTTTTTTAAGATTTTATTTATTTATTTGACAGAGATCACAAGTAGGCAGAGAGGCAGGCAGAGAGAGAGAGGAGGAAGCAGGCTTCCTGCTGAGCAGAGATCCCGATGTGGGACTCGATCCCAGGATCCTGAGACCGTGACCTGAGCCGAAGGCAGAGGCTTAACCCACTGAGCCACCCAGGCGCCCCAAGTTGAAGAAATTCTTGACTATTACCTCATGTAATGCTTTCTCCCACTTCACTAGAAACTGAAATGAGGTTCATTTTGTTGCAATTATTCTCTGAAAATCATGAATTTAAATTGAGTGATATATTGCCCCGTCCTTAGTAGTAAATATTAATTTTGTCCTGTTTGGATGAAGTAAGGGAAAAAATATTCTTTAAAATTGCCAGGATAGGGCACCGCACCCTGGCTGGCTCAGTTAGTGGAGGGTGTGACTCTTGATCTCGGGGGGGGGGGGTTCAAACCCCACATTGGGTGTGGAGATTACTTAAAAATAAAATCTTTAAAAGTAAATAAATAAAAGGAAAAAAATAGGATGTGTGTGTGTGTGTGCACGAGAGAGAGAGAGAAAAGGGAAAAAGATTATCTTGTCTAAAAGCAAGATTTACATTTTGAAAACTTCTTAAATCATTTTTTGCTAAAATTTCTCTATTCCATCCCACATAGCTTTGAAATATTCATCACTTCTTCAAGGTGACAAACTATAAAGTAATACTTTTATTTTTAAAGT
Organism: Neogale vison; assembly: GCF_020171115.1. Taxonomy (NCBI): domain Eukaryota; kingdom Metazoa; phylum Chordata; class Mammalia; order Carnivora; family Mustelidae; genus Neogale; species Neogale vison. The sequence goes on along the minus strand of NC_058101.1, from coordinate 197,481,520 downwards.
CAGAAGGAAAAGGTGTCAATTAAAAAAAAAAGGAAAAAGGCACCCATGGTTTTTTTTTTTTGAGGTTCTTCAGAAAGAATTACTATAATAATTTCAAGTATTAAAAATATTTTAAATAAGAAATAAATTTCAAGTTTTTAATGCAAACCACACAATTCACTGGATCTAGATATTTAGAGATTTTTGTTTTGTTTTGTTTTTTGGTGGTTTCAAATGACTGACTTTATTTTTTTTTTAACTGATGCTTATTTTTTTATATTTTTTTATTATGTTATGTTAGTCACCATACAGTACGTCATTAGTTCCTGATGTCCTGCTCCATAATTCATTGTTTGCATATAACACCCAGTGCTCCATCACTTAATACCCATCACTGGGCTCAGCCATCCCCCAACCCCCCTCCCCTCTAACACCCTCAGTTTGTTTCTCGGAGGCCATAGTATTTCACGGTTGGTCTCCCTCTCTGATAACCCTCCCCCTTCATTTTTCCCTTCCTTCTCCTAAATTCAAATCAAAACCACATTGAGATACCACCTTACACCAATTAGAATGACCTAAATTAACAAGACAGTAAACAACATGTGTTGGAGAGTATGTGGAGAAAGGGGAACACTCCTACACTGTTGGTGGGAATGCAAGCTGGTGCACCCACTCTGGAAAACAGTTCCAAGATTCCTTAAGAAATTAAAAATAGAGCTACCCTATGACCCTGCAATTGCACTACTGGGTATTTACCCCAGAGATACAGATGGAGTGAAAAGAAGGGGCACCTGCAACCCAGTGTTCATAGCAGCAATGTCCACAATAGCCCAACTATGGGAAGAGCTGAGGTGCCCTTCATACAATGGAATATTATTCAGTCATCAGAAAGGATGAATACCCAACTTTTGCATCAACATGGATGGGACTGGAGGAGATTGTGCTATTTAAAGAATTTTTTGTTACAGCTTCCACTCTTTGTAAGTTCCTCACTTCCAGCATATGAAATGCGATGACACTCAGCGTGTTCTCTTTCTTGCATTCTGAATGACACCCCTTTGTTCTACTTGCAAATGTTTGGAAATTTGCCAGTCAGACAGAAGAGTGTCATGAAACAAAGGATTGAGAGTATTTTTAAGTCTGACTTACTGGGAAAAACTTCACCTCCGCTAAATTCGACATGCACATAACAGTTAACACACACACACACACACCCTTGAAGAAGGTGGTAGGAACAAGACAAGCCCCTGCTCTCCCAGAGTTTACATCCCAGTGGGGGCAATGTCAACAGACAACCCAGCCAATAAAAAAGTTACAGATTTGTCTTGGTGTTTTGAAGGAAATAAACAAGAGCTTTGACTGAAAATACCAGTGGATCTAGGTGGTCAAGGAAGGTTCCTCAGAGAAAATGACAGTTAAGCCGAGGCTTAAAGAACAAGAGGATGGGGCACCTGAGGCTCAGCTGGTTGGGCTCCTGCCTTCCTGATCCTAGGATGGAGCCCCACATCCACATCGGGGCTCCCTGCTCAGCAGGGAGTCTGCTTGTCCCTTTCCCTCTGCTGCTCCCCCTGCTTGTGCTTGTGCTCTCTCTCTCTGGTTTGCTCTCAAATGAATAAATAAAATCTTTTAAAAAGAAAGAAAGAAAGAACTAGAGGATCCTGTGTTAGTTTCCTAACTAACCACAAACCAGGCAACTTAAATAAACAGGAATGTACTGTCTCCCAGTTATGGGAGCTGATAGACCAAGATCAAGGTGTCACAAGGAAAAGGTTGATTCCTTCTGAGGCTGAGGGAGGGATTAGCTCCAGGCCTCCTGGCTTCCGGTAGTTTGTCAGGAGTCTTGGCCCTCTTTGCCAAAGATGATCTATGATCTCTGCCTTTATCTTTACATGGTGTTCGGGAGTGTATCTGTGTCCAAAACTCTCCTTTTTATAAGGATACCAGTTATTGGATTAGAGGCTCACCCTACTCAGTATTGTCTCATCTTAACTAATGACATCTGCGAAGACCTGTTTCTGCATAAGGTTGTATTCTGAGGTACTGAAGGTTAGGACTTCAGCATATGAATTTGGTTGGGGGGTGGGGGGTGGGGAGGACACCATTTAACACGTAACAAGTTCTAGTCATGCACTAGGCCTGGGACAGGGGAAAGCAGGGGGACAGAGGCCCTAAGAAATGGAACGGTCTGGTGAATTCTGGAAAACATGACTGAAGATCAAGGAGTTTGGGTTTTATTCTAGGATCAATGGGAAGATTTCCATGGGTTCTGTGGTTTTAAAAGGTCATGTTATAAATTTCCCAGTTGTCGCTTTAGCACTGCAATGCAAGGATTTCTTATTTTGTTGGTTTCTTGGGAGAATTTGCAACTGTTCTTTTTTTGCCCTCTCAATTCATTACATGTGGAATTTGCTGAGGAAATACAACATATTTATGATATTCTGAAAGTTGTCTTTTTTTTTTTTGAAGATTTTATTTATTTGTCAGAGAGAGGGCATGGGCACAAGCAGGCTAGTGATACCACTAGCCTACCACAAGCAGTGATGGGCAAAGGGAAAAGCAGGCTTCCTGCTGAGCAAGGAGACTGACATGGGACTAGCTTCCAGGACCCTGGGATCATGACCCCAGACCGAAGGCCGATGCTTAACTGAGACATCCAGGCACCCCCAGTTTTGTCTTTTTAGATTCATTTTTAATTTCTCAGTTAAAATGTTTATTTCCAGTTAACTTTCTCTCTGATTTTCTTCTCCAGAAATGAAGTAAGCTTTTACTTCATTCTTTCTATCCCTAAAGAAACTTTCCTTAAAGAAGAAAGAAAACAAGAAGATATATTCAACTATAGATTCCAGGCATTTTCCTCAGACTGTTTTGAGTGAACAGTGATCATTTTCAAGAGATTGTGTTGCCACAAAAATCAATATTCATTCCAAAGTTCAGTGGCTCCAAACTATTTCAGTGTTTTGATTTCTAAAAAATTTCAGATTTTTTTCTGTCAGAAACTCCTCATGTAATAAATCGTTTTCACAAAACTGAATTTTTGTTGGCAGAACAATCAGCATAAGTAAGAATTCATGGTTTGCCTTGAACGTTCTGTAATTTGAAAGCAAATATTGGTTTAAACAGCCCCTCACGTATTTTCTCAACCTCAAGTTGTGGATCCTGATTTCTGCACCACTCCTCTCTTGGCAACCAAAGAAAGGTCAAGTTTTTTTCTGTTTTATGTATTGAGGTTCTGAGTAAGCTTTAATTTAGGGAAAAGTTTCTGTTGTTTAAAAAAAAATTTTTTTTTCAATTTTAATACTAACGGCCACAAAAACTGTATGTCAGCTTTACTTCGTTTTCAGATAATCAGAGAGAAAAAAGAACACACAACCAACTCTTAAGTGGGAAACCACGAAAGACTGAATGAAAGAGAGAAAGGAATACAGACACCACGTGACAGGAGGTGATTGTGAATGTCCATAGAACAGAGCCAGGCCCCTTAGAGGTACCAACGTTCTAGGCTCATCAACACTTGACTTGCTCAGGTGTTGGCTCACATTTTTCTTTGTTTTTATTTCCCATCTTGATGAGAACTTCTCGTGATGCAGAACAAAAGAATCGTGACCACTGGTTTTCATGTATGCAATTGAGGTATGAACAGATCTTTTTCCCTCATTGAGAAACTGGAAAAAAAATGACCCCCTGAGCCTGTCATCTTTCATAATGTTCATGCATGTTTTACCACATATGCACTTTTCCTTTTGTTGGTATTTTTGCTTATGATGAACTTAAGTATGATAGTAGGAAATATTTATACCACACTGAGGGGAAAAGGAAAATAGAGTTTATAGGTACGGTATGACCACCCCAAAGATGTCTTATGAATAATGCCAAATGGAACTACATCAAAACCTTAACAGTGATTGTCTTTGAGCAACGGAACTATGGATGATTTTTGTTCCTATTGAAAAGTTAATGTTGTTTGAGAAAAGATTTCACTTTTATTCATGTAAAACTTTAAATACTACTGTATAGGTGATTTTGGAAAAGTATTTTTTGATATATGATGTTTAAATAAATTACTTGTGAGTTTTAGCTAGTTTTTTCCATAGAACTTCAAAAAAGAAGGCACTGATGAATGTGTCTTATATTTTAGACTACATTCTTTTAAGAATCTTTAAACCTATATCTCTTTAAATTACATGGAAGATAATTTTTTTCCTACAGATAAATGCCATGGAGCTTCTCCTAATCTTTTATTTTATCAAAACATTCATCTTTTAAAACCCATTTGTGTTTTTTTTTAAGATTTTATTTATTTATTTGACAGACAGAGATCACAAGTAGGCAGAGAGGCAGGCAGAAAGAGAGGAAGGGAAGCAGGCTCCCCGCTGAGCAGAGAGCCCGATGCGGGGCTCGATCCTAGGACCCTGGGATCATGACCTGAGCCGAAGACAGAGGCTTTAACCCACTGAGCCACCCAGGCACACTGTCCCATTTGTGTTTTTATCCTAACAGTTCAATAGTGACTCTCCAAATGAACATATATGAACAAGCTTATAATGTGTATCCAGATAGGTAGCTATTAATAAATGATACATCCCATGATCATTAATATTTCAATAACCTTTTGCTTTGATTCACATCATGGCTTAAATATGCTATTTGAAAGCAAATAAGAATTAAGAGAAATCCATAACAACTAAAAGATCTTGTCTAATTATAAATTTTCATTTCACTTATATGCAAATTTCAGTTACTATATTCTTAGCAATCAAATTCAAATTCTTAGATCTCAAACATGAATGAGGACTAAGAAAAATATCAAACTTCTATGTTAAATTTGTTCTTCCTGCATCTCGTCTTTCTGGCACTTTCATATTTAGTCATCACATTTCCTTTTCTGCTTGCTCAGTTTCCACATACAACCAGATCAGCAGAAGGGGAGGGAAAACATCTCATTTGAGGGCAGTGAAGGAAAGAATCTCTCTTTATCCATCCGTCTCTCTCTCCCTCTCTCCTACATGCACGCACGTGTGAGTACGCGCGCATGCGCGCGCACACACACACACACACACACAGTAGAGGAGGGTTCTCTGCGTGCAAATGCTCATTTGGAATTCAGAATGTATTTTACCACAGAAATAATAAGAAACTCTAACAATGTAAGTAATACAGTTTACCTTCATTGTGGGTTAAATGAAGAATTTGTAGGCTGGCTTTGGAAGCCAGTTTGACTACACTACATAAGGGAAATTTCCAGTCTGAAATCTTAACAGCTGTTTTCCAAGGACGTTGTTAGATTACTTTGGATTGTGTGGGTCTGGGACTGCCTGCCCTCTGCAGGGCTGTGCTTGGCGATTTGGAAGAGAAGAGGAGGAAGGAGTCCTGGTTCCTGACCTCAAGGCATTTGCAGGTTCCACTGGGAGACAGGGCCTGCAATGAAATTGTTACTTCATCCCAGAAACAGGTTGGTGGCTCCACTCCCAGATATCATTTTAATACATTTATTTGCCTGTTTGTTTAGCAAACAAGTTCAGTGTATTTCTTGACTCTATATTTGCTCCTTACATAATGTTTTCTAATATAAGCATTACGTGATTATACTAGAATATTAGAGCAATACAGGCCTATTTTGTAGTGACAGAATTGGAAAGCACCTGAATGTCTATCGATAACTAAATGATTGAATAAATCGTGGTTGATCTATTCTATGGGATGTTACACACAAATAAAAAGAACACATTAAGACTTTCTGTTGAGCTAGAAAGGAGACCAGGGTGTTTTTTTTTTTAATTTTTTAAATTTTTTTATAAACATATAATGTATTATTAGCCCCAGGGGTACAGGTCTGTGAATCGCCAGGTTTACACACTTCACAGCACTCACCATAGCACATACCCTCCCCAATGTCCATAACATCACCGCCCTCTTCCTACCACCTTCCCCCCCCCCCCCCCCGGCCACCCTCAGTTTGTTTTGTGACATTAAGAGTCTCTTATGGTTTGTCTCCCTCCCGATCGCATCTTGTTTCATTTATTCTTTTCCTACCCCTCACACCCCCCACGTTGCATCTCCACTTCCTCATATCAGGGAGATCATATGATAGTTGTCTTTCTCCGATTAACTTATTTCACTAAGCATAATACCCTCTAGTTCCACAGGATGTATTTTAAAGAGAAAATGACGATGCAAAGAGCTGTTCATATTATGATCCTACTTTTGCAAAGACAACAAAAAAGTGTTTGAATTTAAAAAGGATACAGGTATATATACAAAGCTATTAATATTGGACAAGTGGGTTACTAATTTTTTTTATTTATCTCTGTTTTGAGAAAAAAATGATATTTTAAAAATGAAAATCTGGAAATACAGAGCAGATTTAAGGGAAAAAGTAAAATCACTTTGATTTCTGATTTTTATTTTGTTAGGGTAGTGTGTGTATGGGAGAGAGAGACAGAGAAAGAGAGAACAAGTCTGGATAATTGATTATTAATAAGTAGATTTTTCTTGACTGTCCACTATGTTTATGTCACTTCAAGGGCCTTCTGGCAAAAGTGCTTTAATCCAAAGCCACCAGCAGACCCAGAGTGGAAACGCCTCTAAGCAGGCCGGCATTTCAGTTCCCTTTGGGATCTGCCTACTCTCCCTGTGGGAATGGCCCATCTTAGCCTGTTCTGTACATCTCTCCTACCTAAAGAGAAAGGAATACTTTCCTAAAGTGTAAAACTGTGGGAATAAGGGGTGTTATTCTCACACCAGTATGAGCCCTCACACCAGTATGGTTCTCTGCTTCATACTGATGAATTTTCCAACATCGTCTTAAAGAACCAACATGACTTCCAACCAGGCAAGCTGCATGTACTCACAGGAAGGAAGCGAGCAGATAATGGAGTCCGGTCAGATAACTACGTTTTAAGAAAATGCTGTATACAAATCTCTGCTCACCATTACCTATAAGCCCATGACACAAGTTCAGTGAGCTCTGAAAAAGGAGTAGCTTAGTCCAGTATTCTCTTTATTTCTTCTGAAGAATTATTCACCAGGAGGTAGATAACCATTATATCAACATGACACTTTCATCAGTGCAAAACTGAACAATTCCAGACGGTAAACAACAAAGCATGGCCAGGACTTCCAAAGGAAAAGCTAGTAGGCTTCCCTAAGGTGGTAGGATTTGAGCTGTATCTTAAAGAATAGGTTAAAAATAGAGTAACTAAAAATATATATTTGTGTGTGTGATTAATAGCCAGCATTAAAAAGCCTTGAGAGAAGCTTTCAGACTTTGAAATGTCCTCTCATCCCACAGAGAACACTCATCTAACAAACTCATCTGGTCCTATAGTCCAAGCTAGTTCTGTATTTAAGCCAAAGAAATTTTGTCAAATTATACATTAAATGTATTGGTAGGGTTAGGAACTAACTTCTTCCATTAAAAATTAGAGATGGGGGTGGGGAGAAAGATTCCTAGATCCAACATGTGGAAGAAATAAACGTCTGTTTACTATGATCTCTAACACAGATCTTTAGCCTCTAAAACTATAGATGGAAAACTATTTCCCTGCGATACTTTAACTGATTCCTTGGGAATGAAAGAAAAGTTACAGTCACCAGATGGTGCCTGTAGATGTGAATTTCTTGGATCCTCTTAGGGCACGCAGCGATGGGCAGCTGACACTATGATGGTGATGAACCTATTCATGGTCATGGTCAGGATGTACTGAAGAGTTGTCTCAGCTTACTTATCAACTCAGCATTCCACTCACAAGTGGCTTTGATTACAAATCTGTGTCTGATCCATGATACCAAACAGCTGGTGGAAACTTAATACCTTTTGTCTAGATGTTTAGCTTGTGGTCATGTAGGCAAAACACCTGTGCACTAACCTAGTATTTCATCCAGATGTTTGATGGTGTGTGCCTATGACCCTTTCACTATATACTTTATTTCTTCCTGTTAGCCAGTATAAAGCCCAGATTAGATTAAAGTTCAATTTATCTCCAAGTTTATGGTTTAATTAAACAAAAAACAAAGGAATGCTAAGAATCCACATATGGTGAGCCATGTTTTCTGCTATAAAAAATGTGAGAGACTCTTGAGTTCAGAATAACAGAGTAATCACATAATCCACCCAAACAACTTTTGTCAAAATTCACCAACCAAGAAATTTCAGGGATAACAGATAACAAAAATGTATATCAATCATTAGGAAGCTAAATGATGTCCATACCCACAATATATGGAAATAGATTTTAGAAAGAGGAATAACAGCAAGGGGCAAAGGCTGAGCAAAGAGAAAGAAAGTCAAATCCTAACACCTTGGAGGGATAGCTGTGAGAAGTGGGCTAATTTTCCACACAGGACCCAGAAAAGACACAGGAATAGGAAATACTGGGAAGGGGGCAACAGGATTAAATTAAGTCTATCTAAGGAACAGTTAGATCCTTACAGTTCTCCACCTTTTCTAATTCCCAAGCAGTTTGTTGACTTCTTCTTCCCCTTCAAATACTGAAATGGGCAGAGGTAGAGTTCCTTCCAAAGTCAGTGAATCAAGGTAGTCTGTTTGCTAAACAGTGAAATCCCCATCTCCCTTCCAGTCTCAGACCCAGAACACCGCCAACATCCAGAATCAAATTCCTAGACTAGAGATTAGAGGGTGTTACCCCAGAGGAGATACTGGCCAACACTATTTGGAGAGCCTCAGTAGAAAACCAACTGGTCCCCCCAAGTTTGCCTCAGTGAAAATAACCAGCTCCTGTTCAAAGAGCTTCTGGTTGGGTCAGCTTTTTGGTGCCTTAATCTTAAGAGTGAACACCTTAACATAACCACAGTGAAAACAAAAAGAATAAAGAATTTCTGCAACAAAGATGATGCAGGAAAGAAAACATTAAAAAAAAAGTTCATTAACATCATTAAAGATATGAGAAAAGATACTGCATCTATAAATTAGGAACAAAAAAATATAAAAAGGAACCAGTGGAGAACAAGAAAAAGTTCCTAGAAATCAAAAATAAAACAGAATGTTTAAAATTCTATAGAATAATTGGAAGACAAGGTCAAGTAAATCTTACATAAAGTTTAATAAAATAATAAAATAAGAGAAAAGGAAAATAGGAAAAATGAATTCCTCCCAAGACATCCAATATCTAGAAGAAATTCCAGAAAAATGATAATTAAGATAACAGTGGAGAGAAAATTAGTAAAAGCATAAGAAAATACCTCGGGACATTTTGAGGAACATGATTTTCCAAATATAAAAGGTATATTTGACGAGCACCGTGTGGGAAGGAAGATACTTGATGATCTATACAAGGATTATCATCACAACGAAGAACCAAAAAGACAGTTTGGCAATGAAAAAGTAACAAGGACTATACCTGACCTCCTGCAGTAAGCAGCTAGAAACCTGGACAAAACATGGAACAACTTGTTTCAGGCATTGATTAGAATCCTTGAGAAAAAAGGAAAAAATAAGCCAGCGCTGTGCTCTCTGTTCGAGGCAATTTCCACACTGTGGTTGCAGTGATGGGGTGGGAGGAGGGGAACCAAACAGAACCAAGAAAGGGAGTGAAGAAACAAATATGATAGGTCAGAGAGGCCGAGGGCCTGGGAGTTGGGAGGCAGAGCTCTCAAATAAAGGTAGTTATAGGGGCTACCTATAACTGAGTGGCTCAGTGGGTTAAAGCCTCTGCCTTGGGCTCAGGCCATGGTCTCAGGGTCCTGGGATTGAGCCCTGCATCGGGTTGAGCCCTGCATCGGGCTCTCTGCTCATCAGAGAGCCTGCTTCCGCCCCCCCCACCCCGCCCCCTCCTGCCTCTCTGCCTACTTCTGATCTCTGTCTGCCAAATAAATAAATAAAATCTTAAAAAAAAAAAGAGGTAGTTATATAGAAAAAAGATTCAGAAATGTGTATGGTCCCCTTTAGTGTTTGCTGACTCCTGAACCAGGCATGTGGAAACTAGTACTTCAAAATGCTGGACAAAGAATGCCTGGCAAATTAAATGTTCCCAGAGCTCACACAGACCTTGAAATTGAACATTCAACCCCCAACAGGCAGAATGAAGAGGACTTACTGATCATCCAAGGCATTTATGCCTCTCAGGTAGGGCTGAACAATCCTGGGAGTAAAGGCTACTTTCAGTATGTCTTAGCAAAGCTTAAAAACAGACCTTAAAGGGATAAAGCTGATATGGAAGTAAAACTACCTGCTCAAACAAAGCCAAAAACTCATTACGGTAAGACAAAAATCAAACAAAATCCAGACATTCAACAACATAAAACACACAGTGCTTAAAATCTAATAAAAAATTACTAAATATGACAAGAAGTTAAGAAAATGTGACCCATAATTAAGGGGGGGGGTGTCAAGCAATAGGAACAGACACAAACAAAAGCCACAGATGATGGACTAACAGACAAGGATTTTTTTTTAAAGCTATTAGAACTGTGGACACATTGAAAGGAAAATAAGAGCTCAGTGAGGAAATACATGGAAGATATCAAAAAGAACCAAATAGTGAAATTTCTAAGATGCAGATGTACACCATCTGAAAAGAAAGTTTAACTAGATGAAACCACACCCAGATCTTGGCTTCTCCAATAGGAGATCACCAAGTCTCCTTGGTGATCAAAATTACTATCATTGCTCATAAGTCATGTGGATAGCATATATCCTTAATATGATGTGATGAGAAAGGCACTTTACCTCTGTGGTCTTCTTCCCCCAAACCCATAATTCCAGGCGGCAGACAAAAAAAAGTCCCCCAAAATGTTCACCTTTCAAAGCCTAGAGCCTGTGAATATGTTACCTATGGCAAAACAGACTTTACAGATGAGATTAAGGATATAGTCTTTGAGATGGAGAGATAATCCTGCATTATCTGACTAAACACAATCAAATTGCATGAGTCCTTAAAAGTAGAGACCCTCTACTGGCTTTGTGGTCAATAGAGGGAGAGAGAGAGAAAGATGTGACAGTGGAAAAAGCATCAGAGAGATGGAAGGGTCAGAGAGAACTCCTAGGTTTGTAGATGGAGAATAAAACTACCAGCCAAGAAATTGTAGATGGCCTCTAGCTGCAAAATACAAGGACACAGAATCTCCTGAGAGGTGCCAGAAAGGATCACAGCCACGTTGACACCTTGATTTTGGCCCAGTGAGACTCATGTCAGACTTCTGACATACAGAATCATAAGAAATAAATTTGTGCTATTTAAGCCACTAAGTTTGGAGTAATTTGTTACCTCAGCAATGAAAAATAAGTCTAATCGTGAAAAAAAATCAGACAAACCTACACTGAAAGACATCCCACAAGATATCTCCCCCAAACTATCAAGATCATCAGAAAACAAAGTCTGAAAAACTCACAACCTAGAGGAACCTACGGAGACATGATGACTACATGTAATGTGGTATCCTAGATGGGAAAAAGGATGTTGGGTAAAAACTAAGGAAATGTGAATAAAGTATGGACTTTAGTTAATAGTAATGAATTGACGGTTCATTATTTGTAACAAAGGTACCACAGTAATGTAAAGAGTTAAGAATAAAGGAAAAAATATCATGTAGAGAAGAACAAAAACAAAGAATACAGCAGACTTCTCATCAGAATTTTGCAAGCCCAGAAGACAATGGAATGGTACTAATTAATAATCTGATTGATGAATTCAATTTAAAAAGCAGCACAATGCAAAAAAGCATAATTAAACAAGTGGAATTATAAAAAGCTTCTGCACAGCAAAAGAAATCATCAACAAAATGAAAAGGCAACCTATTGAAATGGGAGAAAATAATTGCCAATCTTGTATCCTGTAAGGGGCTAATATCCAAAATATATAAAGAACTCCTGTAACTCAAAAGAAAAAAAATCAAACAATCAGATTAAAAAATAGGCAGAAGATCTAAATGCATATTTTTCCAAGGAAAATATGCAGATGGCCATCAGACGCATGAAAAAATTTCTCTACATCATTAATCATCAGGGAAATGCAAATCAAAACCACAATGAGATATCACCTCATACCTGTGAGAATGGTTAGTATCAAAAAAACAAGAGATAACAAGTGTTGGCAAGGATATGGAGAAAATGGAACCCTTGTGCACTGCTGGAAATGGAAAATGGTACAGCTGCTATGCAAAACAGTATAGAGATGTCTCAAAAAATTAAAAATAGAACTATTATAAGATGCTGGAATTCCACTTCTGGGAATTTATCTGAAAAAAATTAAAAAACTAAACTCAAAAAGATATGTGCACCCTCATGCTCATTGCAGCATTATTCATAATAGCCAAGATATGGAAACAACCTAAGTGTTTTTTCAATGGTTGGATAAGAAAATTATGGTATATATACAATGGAATGCTATTTATCCATAAAAGAGAATGAAATCCTGCTATCTGAAAATCTATGGATGGACTTCAAGGGCATTATCTTAAGTGAAGTAAGTCAGACAGAGAAGAAGAAATACTGCATGATCTCTCCGTATGTGGAGTCCAAAGCAAAACAAAACAAAACAAGACAAGCTCATAGATAACAGAACAAATTGGTGATAGCCAGAGGCAAGGCACGGGCAGTGGGAGACAGAGGTGAACTGTTCTTTGTTTTCTTGTTTAAATAAATGGACTTTGTATTTTATTCTTTTTTAAGGTTTTATTTATTTGTTTGACAGGAAGAAAGAGATGGTGAGAGAGGGAACACAAGGGGGAATGGGAAAGGGAGAAGCAGGCTTGCCGCTGAGCGGGGAGCCCCATGCGGGGCTCCATCCCAGCATCCTGGGATCGTGACCTGAGCCAAAGGCAGATGCTTAACGACTGAGCCACTCATGTGCCCCAATAAGTGGACATTTTTAAAACCAGAAAATGGAAATTAAAGTTTTTTTTTTTTAATGATATTGTAAAACGACAAGAAGAAAATATCTTGGAGTGGATAAAATTAAAGTCTTGGAAGTCACTGAAGAAAAAAATTAATAAAATTTAACTACACATAAATATTTTTACATTCAACATGAAAAAACAAAGTAATAAGACAAATAGCAAACTGAAAACAAATATTTGCAACATATATAACAAGGTCATGATTTCTATGAAATAAAAAAATAAATAAGATTTATTCCTAAGTCTACTTATATAAAGACCAAAACTCCAATAGAAAAAAGGACAAGTACATAAACAAAGGGAGATATTTCATAGAAAAAAATGGGTACTAGACATTTTATAAAGATATTTGATGGCAGCTATTATGAAATAAATGATCCTTAAAATAAGAATTTTTTTAAAAGATTTTATTCACCTATTTGACAGACAGAGATCACAAGTAGGCAGAGAGGCAGGCAGAGAGAAAGGAGGAAGCAGGCCCCCCGCTGAGCAGAGCCCCCCCCCCAGCCACATGGGGCTCGATTCCAGGACCCTGGGATCATGACCCGAGCCAAAGGCAGAGACTTTAAACCACTGAGCCACCCAGGCGCCCAAAATAAGAATTTTTAATAAATGATTTCTGGCAAAGATCAAAAAGCCTGATAGGAAATAATTTTTCTGCAAGTTCAAGGGAAAGAGATGCTCTCATACACCTGTTGTAGAACAGAAAATGGGTGCAACCCCTTGGGAGGGCAACTTGACAATATGTATCTTAATGTAAACTTCCCATGCCCTTAACCCAGCGTTTCTGGATATTCATTGTATTGCTAGTTTAGTAGATATAAGCTTAGGCACCTGGTATTCATTGCAGCATTGTTGTTCTTATAAAACTGTGTAAATAATTCAAAATTTTAAAAATAAGAAGCTCTGTAGTGGACGCAAAACTTAGAATTTAGTTTAAAAGATAAGATTTGGGGCGCGTGGGTGGCTCGGTGGGGCCTCTGCCTTCGGCTCGGGTTGTGGTTTCCGGGTCCTGGGATCGAATCCCGCAGCAGGCTCTCTGCTCAGCGGGGACCCTGCTTCCTCCTCTCTCTCTGCCTGCCTCTCTGCCTACTTGTGATTTCTCTGTGTGTGTTAAATAAATAAAAATCTTTAAAAAAAAAAAAAGACAAGATTTACATACTGGAATCAATTAGAAAATAATCCTAGGGCAATGTATCCGCTTGCACATTGTACGTAGACAAATTATGCTGCTGATCCCCCAAAGTAACTTTTTTAAAAAAGTACAGAGTCCACCATTGTCATGGGTTAAATAGTGCCACCCCCCAAAGACATATTCATGTCCTGACACCCAGAATGTGTGAATATGATCTTATCAGAGACTGGGCCTTTGTTCAGGGTTAAGTTCAGGAAATTGAAATAAGATCATTCAGGATTATTCTGGGGGGCCTAAATCTAAAGACAGGTGTCCTTAGGAGAGACAGAAGAGGAGAAGACACACTGATAGAACAGAAAGTGTCAGGAAGACAAAGGCAGAGAGAGACTGCACAGGGGATACTTGCAGCTCCAGAAACAGAAAAAAGAAAAAGGAAGGATTGTCCTCCAGAACCTTTGGAGGTCAAGAACTATGGTCGTTTTTATGTTTTTGCTATATATATATAACGTTACTAACTACTGATTAACCACCACTACCTTTCAAAGTCCACAAAATCAAATAGATGTAAGATCCTTAACCCTACAATATATGTCCCCATTATTTCGCTGAACACCCAGATTCTGGGGGTTGCATAGAATTTCATCATACCACATCTCAATTTCATGGGCCCATGTGGTCCCGTATGGGGTTCTGGGTGCTTTGTCCCCTTTCCAAGTCGATCAGTTGTCACTCTCAGACAAATGTCTGACCTTGGTGTTTTTTTTCCATCTTTATTCCTATTCAACGCCAGGAGAGATCAAGTGAGTGGGAGAAAATGGAATGGCACATAAAGATTAGTTTTTGCTTTGTTTTTTTTTTTCTCTCTATGATTACAAATAATTTTAAAAAATCTTTTTGCTATATTAATACCTCCAGTGAAGACAACTAAACAGATTAAATGTGTTTTCAGAGGAACAATAAGGCCAGTGATCTTGATAAACCCTAGTCAGTGCACACATTTTAGCTATTTCACAGGGCTCAGTAAGAATAATGAATGCACAACCTTGAGCGCCCCTGCCACACACACAGGTATCCTGTCCCAGACTCATTAACAAAACTTAAACACTCACTTTAATGATATTATCTGACCTATTTTTCATAGAATGACCCATTTTTCTAAAAGACTTAGACCAAACCAATATTCCCAGGTTTGGGACCACCAAAGAAGGAAGGAAGCGGACAGAACTAACATTTACCGAGTGGATGTTACGTGACAGGCTCTCTTCTAGATGCTTACCCACACTATCACCCCGAGAGCTCATTCCCTTTGAGGTTCAGGCTCTAATTCCATTTCAGTGTTTTATCATCTCTGCCTGGTCGGCTGGAGGAGGCTTCTACTTTGGTTTCCTGACAGCCCATTCTGGACTCGGATGCACCAGAGTGTGATTAAAATAGATCGCGTCGCTTTCCTGCCTAAGCCCCTTCAGGCACTTGCCATAGCAATTAGGATGAAATCCACACTCCTTTCAATGGCCTACAAAACCTCGGCTTGTGGTCTGGCCCGCACCCTACTTAGTTAGCTCTGTCTCCCTTCATCTGGGACGACTCTCTTCCCCACTCACTCCCGAAGTCTCGGCTTGGGGCTCAGTCAGTACAGGGAGGCCACAGGCAAAGAGCTGACCACCAGTCTCTGAGAGGTCCCTGAGCTCAGAATGGTTTTTCACATTTGTAAAAAGTTGGAAAGAACCAGAGAAAGAACACGATTTGGTGACCCGGGGAAATGACAAGCAATTCAAACATCAGGGGCCATAAATAAAGTTTTATTGGAACCCAGCCATGCTCATTCGTGTATCCATTATTCAGGGAGGGCTTTGTGCTACAAAGAGCTGAGTAGTTGGAACGAAGACTGAGCAGCTCACAAAAGCTTGAAATCTCTACTAGGTGGTCCCTTGGCAAGAGAAGTTTGCTGGACCCTGCTTTACTCACACTGGTCTCCTTTCTGTTTCTGAGACTCGCCCCGTGCATTTTTTCCGCGGGGCTTTCTATTTCCTGTTCCCTCCTCCTGGAATGTTCTCCAGCTCTCCGAGTGGTTAGTGTATTCTCCTAGGGTCTCATTATCATGGACAAAACTAGCAGAAAGTCACGTACTGTGAGATTGTATCTCTCTCCTGTGAAAGGGTCAGACTCCGATCCCCGGATAAAGGATTGGATTTCAGATTCTTCCTTTCCTATCTGGCAGCAGCAAGGAAACAAGAAGATTTTTGGAGGCCAAGTTTGGCTCTGAACTGCACTGACCTGGTGATTCCCTCTGCAACCGGTGGGAATGGGTGTCCCTTGCCAGTCGCACTCAGGACTCTAAGAAGCTGGAGGAGAGACAGCGTGTCCCATCTTCCAGACTCGAGGGAACAAAGAAAGCTTCAGACACTCTTCTCATGCTGTTTCAGCCACATCTCAGTCCCATTAGAGCCAGCATAGCAGGTGCACAGCCCAGAATTCTTAGTGTAATCTGCGAACATGGGAATGCAAAGGAGGATGAGGTTTCTATGATTATAGCACACTGGTACACGGAAGACAGTAGCCCTCAGTATAAAAGGTAAATACATTCAGTCTGCGGTGTCATCCAAGTGCACAGATCTTGGATCAGGAGACCGCCTCTCCCCCTATCAGCGCCAGGATCATGCCATTTGTTGACCCACTGAGTCAGCTTCCTGTTCTGTAAAATACCAACTTGCTTAATCCCCTTTCAGATTCCTAAGGATCAAATGAGAAAACATTTGTAGAACTGCTTCTGCAAACTAAGTCTTAAAGAAAAAGTATTTCACGAGCCCTGTTGGAATGCTATAAAACAAGAGAAACATATTCTGCTTAATAAAGCCCACTGTGACAACTCCCACAATTTTGTGCATATTTTAAGACTTTTTAATTAAATTGGTATGTGCTTAAAAGTTATTTTGTTCTGAAAATAGGTAAAGAAGGGGCACCTGCGTGGTGCAATCAGCCGAGCATCTGATTCTGGATTTCGGCTCATGATCTCCCGGTGGTGAGATTGAGCCCCATGTCGGGCTCCATGCTCAGTTCGGAGTCTGCATGAGATCCCCTCTCCCCCACTCCCTCCGCCTCCCCCCGCCCCCCTTCATGCTTTCTCTCTCTCTCAAATAAATAAATGAATCTTTCTAAAAATAGATAAAGGAAAGATACAGAGAAGATTCTAGGGGTTGTCAGCTTAAAATGCAAGTACATTCAGTGAGATGCAGGAGGCAGCCTGTCTGAGGTGAGGCGAGGACAGGAGATTCTGAAAAAGAAAGCCACAGAGATAACAGATCAAGGTCAAGTGAGAGGGAGAAATGTACGGTACCTCCTCTTGCATTCATGTGGCAGTTTTAATTTAAAAACAGTATATTTCTCAGGGTGCCTGGGTGGCTCAGCGGGTTAAGCCTCTGCCTTTGGCTCAGGTCATGATCTCAGGGTCCTGGGATCGAGCCCCACATCAGGCTCTCTGATCAGCAGGAAGCCCGCTTCCTCCTCTCTCTCTGCCTGCCTCTCTGCCTCCTTGTGATCTGTCTGTCAAATAAATAAATAAAATCGTTAAAAAACAACAAAAAACCCAATATATTTCTCAAAGCAATTGGGTGAATGGGGTGTGCTTCAGGAAGTGTTGCCATATAAGTGAGCAGTACACAGTGCCA
The DNA here is from genome assembly GCF_020171115.1 of Neogale vison. Lineage (NCBI taxonomy): Eukaryota > Metazoa > Chordata > Mammalia > Carnivora > Mustelidae > Neogale > Neogale vison. The sequence continues at coordinate 197,463,889 of NC_058101.1, read as the reverse complement.
CGGGGAGCATTCTGACGGAGCCCTCTGAGGGAAAGTGTGAATTGGAAAATAGAGGAACATGCAATAAATCTGTAGTCAGTGGGGACAGCTCTGGGCCAAGAGCTTGTTTTAACATCCACCAATATGTCTGTTACAACCTGAAAGAGGGCCCCATCCCTGGGGTCCAGAGACGCGGGTCCAAGTGAACGCTCTAGTGCCTGCTGGCCATATGAAGTTGCTCTCTGGGAGCCAGCTTTCTCATCTGCGAAATTGGGACAGTATGCTGTATCTTTCAGGGTGGTTGTGGGTAGAGATAAGCGTGCAAAGCCGCTTGCACTTTATGCTATGCAAAGAGAAGCCGTTGGGGCCGTTCAAACTGGCCAGGCCTATAACTACGCTTTGTTCAAACAGCTCCGTCTTCACCGGTTTGCAAAAGATACCAATGTCACAGCATAGCCAACACTAGAAGCTGACAAGTCGTACCTGGGGTCCTGGAGATGATTCACGGTAAGAGCCCTGTGGGAATAGACAGAACCCAGGGGCCAACATCGCAGTGTGGATCTTCACGTGACTCAAGAGTCTAGAGTCCAGGATGTGACAGATCAAACGAGGCCAAAGCCACAGACCTAGAGAAGCAACCCTCACTGTGGGTTAGAAGGAAAGCCAAAGCCTGAGCCAGAAAAGCTGAACGGAGCACCAGTTTGGATAAGTAAGAATAGGAAGCAGAAAGTAGGCCAGGACTCAGGAGAGTCCTGAGCATGGCGTACATATGCATGGTTGACATGGGATGTCCGTGCTAGGGTGTGGCAGGAGGCTCTTTCTTCCATGCCACTGGGGAGCTAGCTGAACTGCCACAGCTTCTGAGATGGACCCTTGCCCAGCTGTCTGTCATACCCTAGCAGCTTCCCCAGCTCTGCTCTTGTTCTCTCACCTGTAAAGAACAAGAGAACAGAGCAGGGAACAGAGATTGGTCCAGGTAAGAGGTTGCTAATGCTGGCCAGCAAGTGTAGGTGAGCAAGGAAACTCCAGGCCCGTAGCAGTCTAGAAGGTCTCCTTGGTACAGATGGAAGGAGCGTTTCCGTGCATCAAAGGCCAATCTCCTTGCCCACCTACAGAACCAAATCCCTCAGCACAGAACTCTACAGAAACTCACCAATTGCCTTTGAAGACATGGAGGTGGTGACAGACCAGCTTCATAGACCTGGGGTCCAGGGTGGGTGGCCTCTTCTCCACCTCATGTCCACCTTCCCTTCCTGACCACCAGCCCCAGCTGGCAGATGAGATCACCACGCAGTAGTTCAATATTCCCAGTCAATGTATAGAAGATGAAAGACAATTTAGGATTACCCATAATGTATAAAACAATGGCGTGTACAAAAGATGATTACTGGACCTTGTGTAATCTTTCGTTACAAATGTACTTCGTGAATTTTCAAGAAAATCTAGCATGTAGCATTTATCAAACTTTATTGTACTAATAGAAAAATGTTATGGGCTTCCCAATTCATGTGTTGAAGCCTGAGCTGCTAGTACCCCAGAATGTGACCATATTTGGAGACAGCACCTTCAAAGGGGCAATTAAGTTCAAGTGGAGTCATCAGAGTGGGCCCTAACACAATGTCTTTATAAAAAGAGGACATTAGGACATAGACAGAGATACCAAACAGGTCCAGGCACAGAGAGATGACAGTGTGAACACACAGCAAGAAGGTAGTTAAAAGCCAAGGAGAGAGGCCTCAGAAGAGACCAACCTTGCCAACACCTTGGCCTCAGACTTCCAGCCTCCAGAGCTGTGAGAAATTACATTTCTGTTATTGAACCCACCCCCAATGTGGTACTTGGCTGTGGTAGCCCTAGCAAACTAAGGCAGAAAACCCGTTAATATCTTAATGTCCAGTTTGGGATATGCTGGAATAGATGAATAATCGTTTCAATACGATTTTATTAAAATTTATGGTGGATATTTATTCATTTTTATGCATCAGTTACCTAGTAGCCCTGGTTTATAAGCACTAACTTAGCCTTTGTGTGAGTTCTTTGCACTGGACCTGCACAAATGCCCCATGTGGTAGACTCTGCCATGACAGACAAACTCAGTCCGTTCTCGGGCTGTGCTCCTAATCCCTAGCCGAGGCCTATGGGACCGTGTTGGCTTTGTACCAATATGGTTAAGCCGGGACCATGTTTCCGGGAAATCAGGGGGCAACCTTTGGAAGGCGGAAGTGACGCGGCAGCCATGATTGAAGCAGAAGGTCGGTGTGGGTGGCAGCTCGCGCACCATGCAGTGCCTCTGCTGGCTCTCCGCTTCTCCAGTTTCTCTGAATCCTGGCTAGGTCTGTAAATAACTCCATGACGAAGTGCACCAGCTCTTTTGCAGGTCTGCTGCATCATCGAAGTCTCAGGAAAGGCATCAAAGCCCAGTGTGGGACCTACAGGTCCCTTCTCTTTTCACAGGTTCCGGTCCTCTCCTGCGCTCCTCGTGGCTCCACTTCGCATCCGTCTTCCCCTCCTGAAGCTAGCCCAGCCTGCTGACTTCAGACCCGCGTCTTGACGCGGGGACAACAGATTGCACAGACTGCTTAACCAGCTTCCATAATCATGTACATTCTAATCCCTACAATAAACTCCTTGTTTCACTCAAAGTGGTTTTGCTTCTCCAATCAAACTTTAATTGATACAGATTTTGGAACCAGAGTGAGGGCTGCTGTAATAAAAACCTAAAACATATGCACTGGCTTTGGGACTGGCCTTGAAAAGTCTGTCAGCAAAGACTTAAATAAACATGAGGAAAATATTATTGGAATCTGAAAGAAAGGAGACATTTTTATGGAGTGGCTTAGGGAAGTTTAGCAACATTGACACCCACGGTAACTTGGAAAGTAGAAAACGCACCAATGAATTGTGTGATCTGGCAGAGGAAATTTCCAGGCAAAGTGTTGAAAGTGCCACCTGGCCTCTTCCAGCTGCCTACAATAAAATGAGGGAGTTATAAAGATAAGCTAAAGAACAAACAATTAATTATAAAGGTGACAGGACTTGCTGAGTCTGAAAACAAAATGGCTTCTCGTTCCCAGATGGCAAACAAATCTAAAATTAAGAGGTGGCTTCTGGATCTGGTTCCAGTAAAAATGGAGCAAGCAGATTCCATAGTCTCTCTCCCACCGGTTACATCTAAAAACACTAAACAGAACATGTAAATCAACTAAGGAGAACTCTGAAAGGTAATAATACTGGGAGGGTTGGGGAGGGAAATCAAAACTCCAAGAAAGGCCAATAAGGTGGTGAGAAGTCTGGGGTGTTTCTTCTTCCCCAACTCTTGGCATAAACTCACAACTTGAAACTTGGAACAGCTTAAGTTGCAAAGACAGGAAAATATCTCAGAGAAACCCTTTCTTTCTTATCAAAAGAATAGGGAGGGCAGGGTGCCCAGGTGGCTGAGTCCCTTGAGGATCTGACTCCTGATTTTGGCTCAGGTCATCATCTCAGGGTTTTGAGATGGAGCCCCTCATAGGGCTCCTTACTCAGCAGGGACTCTGCTTAGGATTCCCTCCCTCTGCTCCTCACCCCTCTCTCCTGGGGGCTCTCGGTCTCAAAAAAAAAAAAAAAAGAGAGAGTGAGCGAGAGAATAGAAAGGGGAGTTCCTTCATAAAAGACAGTCATTAGGGAAATTCTCAATTTTGTTTCTTTCTGACCTGTCCTGATTCCATAAAGCATTGAGACTTAGGGGTCTTGGGGAGGGGATGAGTGTATTTTGCTTGTGGGAGGGGTGTGAGTCATTGGGGCCAGAGGGTAGACTATAGCTCACTATATCACCTAAAGACGACCATAAGAGTATCTCCTGTCCCACCTACTCTTCTGACAACGCAATCTATCATCTCTGCTAAGAGATGAAGTCTGTATCTCTTCCCCCTTGAATCTGTGTGAAGCTTTGTGACTACCTCATGCAAAAGTGATACTAACGGAACTTCCAAGGCTCGATCATAAAAGGCGATGCAGTTAGCTCCTGGCTTATTCTTTGGACATGTGTTTTTGGAGGCCAGCTGCCATGCTGTGTAGAAGCCCACAGTACATGGGGAAGCCAGGCATGAGTGTTTCCCCATGGCCCCAGCTGAAATCCCTGCTGACAGGAAGCAATAACCTTGGATTCCAGCCCCAGCCACCCCCAGATTTCAACCCAGCAAGAACAGCCTACCAAAGCCAAATCAATGCCTACAATTATAGGAGATAATAATAATAAACATTTATTGTTGTATTATGCCACTGAAGTTGAGGTGATTCAGTTTCTCTGAATGGCGATAGGTCACTAGAATGGGTACCATAAAAACAGCTGTTCTAATTTCTTGCTCAATAGCTCTTTGGAATTTCTCCAAATCTATTCTCCTACCTCCCACCTGGAACAGCCAGCCCTGCATATTGATTGCCAAAGCATTCCCACCTTGTCGTTCTCACACTGTGGTTCACACTTCTCATCTTGATCCTCATTGACTGGGAAACCCTGCAGCCCAGACACCTACACTAGGAATTGCCTCTAAGATCCATCCTCAAGCTTCACCCTTCAGATGTGGGACCAGCAGAGCGGGAAGGAGGACCTTTCATGACTTGGGGATCATAAGTGTAGAGAGAAGCTTAGTAGCCCCTTGTAAAAGTGAGAGTGAGTAATGGGTATAATTATTGTAATTATCACACGACAGAAATCTAGAGAAATGTTGTCAAAAATACAGAGTAAGTCCTAAAGGGAAGAAAGAAAAAAATCAAGAGAGAAAAGAGGAAATGAAAGGGACATGTCAAGAACATGAGAAAAATAGACACAGGCTTCTGAGAAATAGAGGGGAAGAGATACAATCAGGAGGTAAGAAATGGAAAATGAGGGCAGAAACCCAGGACCAGTGCCTAATGCTTGAGAGGTAGCCTAAAAGTTCTGCTGAGTCATACAGACATGTGTGGAGCTCCAAGACAGCCATGGTGTTGTGCAAGAAATGAGCTAGCACTCTACCATATGTAATCTATACTTCATCGAAAAAGTGAACCAGAAGAAAGAAAAAAAAAAAAAAGCCCTAGCTGGACTAATGTATACCTATCTTCTGCCTCTGCTGTCAGAACAGTAACATTCAAGTCAGTTATATATCTAATAATAATGCAAAACTATGAGCTTTGGAGATGACACCTAAAATTTTGAGGGTCTTACAGGAAGAGATTTGACAAGGATGACTCTGCTTTCAACGGTGCCTACAATGTTGGCAGAGCATACTGAAGGATGGGCATTGGCTTCCCTACATCTGTTGGGATGTTAGTCATTTAAGGGACAAAGTGTGCTCTACCATTAAATAAATTATGCTGTAAGAAGATGAGAGCCATGACAGAGGTCGAGAAAAGCAATAACAAAATAAGCGATATGGTAGAAAGCAAGAGTCTATAGAACGTGGCCCCACTTTACTGAAGGACCCCAAACCAAAGAAGCATGTTCTTTCCTCCCTATAGCCCTGAATGAGAAAAAAATTATCCTATGAATCTGAGACAGATCCCAAGAGAAGGTAAAATAATCTGGCTTTACTTCTTGTAGCACCCTGGTTTGAAAGGGCATTTGATGGAACATAGCCAGGGTGCTTGAGCAAATGCAGTACAGGTGGGCCAAACTATTGAGTCCCTCATCCCTGGGAGAGGCCATGTGCAGCCCCATGCATTTGCCCCTGCATGCAATACACAAATTTATCTATCATTATGATTTTCTATGTGTCTCCAGTGAGGTAGAGAAAACAGAGTTGTAGTTGAGTTGATCATTTATTGGCAAGACCTTCCTGTAAGTAACAAGTCTGTGCATAATCTACCCTGATTCCATCCTGGTTAAGGAGAAGGGAAATCCACTTCAAACTACTTTACTATCTGCTTGGAACCCTCCCTCCAATCTGGGCTTTACACCCAAATTTATGTGGGGAGAAGTAGACTAAGGTAGAGGAAGGGAAATGGAGTTTACTGACCAGCTAAGTGACCTGGGCAAACTACAAATATCATCTAATGAAATCCCTTCACTGTATCCATGAGGAGCCCAGACTGAGGTTAAATGGTTTGAAAAATCAAAGCTATGGTGAGGGATAACACCAAGAATACAACCCCTGTGCTCTCCAGTGCCAGTATGAGGCTGCCCCCCCACTTGAACCAGACTCCTGCCCTGCCTGCCATGAGTAAATTACTCATTTAAAGAACAACAACAACAACAACAAAAAAAAAAACCCCACCATGTCACATAGGGAAATCCGCAGGACTGTGGGCCAAGAGGACTGGCTGGCCACTAGGCAGGAAGTTCATAATGGGTGAAGAGCCTTGACCTACTCCTCACATTTAAAGATAAGGGTTCTGCTTTGTTGATCCAGAAACCCCAGAACTGGTTGCATCATGGGAGGACAGACTCACACCAGCTGTCCCCAAAGACATGAAATACAAACCAGTGTATTCCTTGATAAGGGGGACTAGGTCCTCCCAAGGACTATTTCTGCCATCTTCAGTCACTCCTTCCGGTCATCCAAGTCCCTTAGGGACTAAGCTGAGGAGCACGAAATCAGAGCACCCCAGCCTCCATGAGACCTGACAAAAATCCTGCTCATAATAGGGGATCTATGACTACTGCTTCCTCTTCCACGCCCATCCCACCTGCTGTTGAATTCCGCTGTCTGGCTCCTCACCTGAGAGGGCGTCGCCATCCCACTCCTAGTAACACTTGTCCTTCCCTATGTAGAGCAAACACAATTGATTCCTGGTCCTCTGTGAGAATAATGACGTTCAGTCTCAGATAGGCTTCTATAGATGTCCTGATATAACACAATGATTAGTGGGGGGTCATCTCTATTTCCTTAGTCAATAATTGACTGACTATCCTTAGTCTGACTTCCCTCACTATCTTTTGATATGTCCTCACTTAGTCCCAGAGGTGAACTTTATCTCAAAGCTGTGCCTTCTTGTTACCGCATGCACTGACTACAGATGCTTCTAGAAGCAATGCCTAGTGACTAGTTCGGGAGCCACCCAATGAATTCTCACTGACCCGATTTTGGGAAATCAGGAAGGTTAACACACATTAGAGTTGCTCACTTGGGATTTTTTTCCACCCAGTGGCACAGAGGGGCTGATTTTGTGTCACTGAAGTACACTTTAGTGTGCCTTCTCCACTTACCCCTCCCTTGGTCCACTTTCCCCTTGTTGTCTTCTTTTTGAATCTTTTGCCTCCTTTGCTCCTGTATATTTGTAGCATGGCACAACCATTAGCTGCACTGACCAACCGCCTCACTTCCTCTGGAGAGAAGCAGAGATGAAATCCTGGCCTTCAGTGCTCCACTGCCAATTCTCAGCCAGGAGACTACTTGGGGGGCCTCAATTTCCTCAACTGCAAAATGGTGACAGTCCCTTTTATCACCTGTCTTCTTCCCAGGATTGTTGCGAAATTCAAATAAGATAATATAGCTAAAAATAGTAGGAGAGGCTTGGCAAGCCACACAAATGTAAGGAAAACATGCAGTCATTTGCAACACAAATAATTAGGCATTCATGTTCATTCATTTAAATGTGGCTTTGTTCCTTTCCTGTATCTAATTAAATCAAGAGAAATGTCAGGTGTAAGATTCTAAGGGAACAGGATTATATTCTTTCAGGACAAGAGAAATATGCCCTCAAGTGCCTTGGAAATAGAATCAACTTGGTTTTCTGTGCTTTAGGATTAAGGCCCTATCTGGAATTCTTATGGCTTTTTATCTTTCCCAACCATTTTGATGCTAATGTAGGAAAGTTCAGCAGGGATGAATATTCTAAATATATATTACTTTGTTTAATGAGTATCTTCATTAATAGTTATGGTTCATCACGTGACTAGCTTTTTTCAAAAGCAAGAGTAGGCGGATAGCAAACCAACCCTTGTGCTTGCTTGGAGAAGAAAATTCGGAGACCCAAATAAGTAAATTTAATTAGAGATTTCACATGGAATGATTGCGGGATGCAGGCAAACTTCACCCTGCCTTACAGTAGGAGGGCTTTGTCCTGGTGCATAGCGTTTCCAAGGCCCTTGTTCCTGGGAGCCCTTTTCCCCGGCCGCATACAGGCTTTTGCAGCTGCTGTAAGGTGTAGAGATTTCATTTGAAACGCGGAATATTCTCCAGCTTCTGTAATAACCTGCAGCTGTTTGACCACTGGCCGCAAGAGGTTGAATGTTGTGCATTGTCCCCGGAGCTACTTCAAAACCAAAGCAAAATATTTTCCACTTCCAAGAACCAGTGAAGGGCCACCTATTAGTGGAATTTAAAATATTTCTCCAATTAAGCCCCAGACCTATAGAGTCAGTTTTGAATGTGAGAAGAAAGGGACAAGGAGTTAGTCGAGTTGCTCTAAAGAAGGCTGTTCTTGAGATGAAAAAGCTTGCTGTTTGGAGCAGCCTTCAGCCCTCCTTCTGAATAAGGAAGCACCTGCGTGCAGGGGAAATACAAAACCCTCATTCCCTCCAGGCGAAATGAAAGGGAAAAGTTTGTGGATTTTTCTGGGCTGTTGTCGAATGCTCAACACCTGTAAGTGAATGCCTGACTAACAAGTAGTGTGCACAGAGGACAGACAATAAGCTGTTGGTTGAATCAGTAATTAGTGAAAACTGTAACTTTCGGGAGGATTTCCTTTATAAAATTTCTTCCAACCGAGTTCAACTTTTTCCTTCAAATTCTAAAAATACGTGATTGCGAGATGCCTGGGTGGCTCAGTCAGTTAAGAGTCTGCCTTCCACTCAGGTCATGATCCCAGGGTCTTAGGATCGAGTCCCGCATCAGACTACTTGGTCAGCAGGGAGCCTGCTTCTCCCTTGGCTGCTGCTCCCACGGCTTGTGGGCTCGCTCGCTCTCTCTTTCTCTCTCTCACTCTGACAAATAAATAAATAGATAAATACATATATAAATAAAAAAATAAAATAAGACAAAAATACATGGTTGTAACACCACTCTGGGAGGGACACCCACAGATTGGGGAAGGGTGTATGCTCCTGGCAAGCTAGATTAGTTGAACCAAACCTGACTTGGCAAACTAGATTAGTGGAACCAAGGAGATGACAGAAATCCCAGCAGATATCACTTATACCCTGTGTCCTTTTCTATCAATGCATTTCCATTCCAGCGCCCATTAGACCCTGGATTATTGCTAGGCTAACACTTGTTTTGTTTTTTTTTTTTTCAAATTGTTTAGGATTGACCACACTGGAGCTGGTCACATTCCAAATACTTACACCAAATATCTTTAACACGAAGTGTAAAACAATGGTATTTAGTTGTGTTATGGAGGAATATTTGAGTGATGGTTAGAGATTCTAGGATTAGAAAAAAGACACAATGGGCATGACTGTCATGGTCTCCCATTATCTCTTCAAAGCCACCCTCTTGTTTTTGTTTCGGCCATGAAGATAGACCAGAAACAAAATGTCAAGGTTTTGTTTTGGTCACTGGGCTGTCACATGTATCAATTTGATTTTTCTCCTCCTAGATGAGACCCAGGTGGCAAGTGGTGACGTTCAGAAAAATATTTACTTTCCACCGAAGCAAGATGTCCTTGACAAAGGTGACTTTGGGGGCTGGGATGCATGGTTGTACACAAAGATTTGGTGCACAGAGATGCTACAGCTGACTCCTTCTCTTTCTTTGTCCCAACCCTGAGGATCTTATTCAGAAGAAGAAACCCTGGGATTTCTTGCACTGTAACATTCACAGGAAACTAGATATGGGCCTAATAAAACCAGCCTTGTTGGGTTTTCTCATGAGAGTGCTAGCTAGTATCTATCTATGTTCCTTTAGTGCCAAGCAGCTTAGACCCAGAACTAGAAGAGCCCGCAGAGTTCCCCAGAGGTAGACACTGGGATCCCAAGAACAAATATCTTGACTCAGCACTATGACTTGGATGCATGCGTACCGTGTCTTCAAATAACTGCATTTGCCCAAGAGCTGAAGGGCCTTTTATAGTAGAGTCCTTCAACCATACACGGAGTGACGATTTGCGATCCTCGTATGGTACACAAAAAGGACACAGAAAAGAAGGAGAGCAATGAAGCAGGAAAACAAAAGAACATTCCTCCATCTACTCCCCTGCTCTATACCGAGCGTCAGAGCTCCACCAGGATCACAGGCCACAGCATGCTTCAGGGAGCTATGAAATCCTGGAGTCTCTTGGGACAACTCCTATTTGAAGATGCCCATGTTATGCTGAATGGGGGATCCAACCTGAGGAAAGGCTTGCTTTTCTTCTCTCTGCATCTCTGACATGTCTGAGCTGCTTTCTAGTGTGATCACTATGGTACATAGGGAACCTAACCACATTGCTATGCCTCTTTCTTCTGCTTCTTTCTATTGCAAACTTTTTCCTTCTAACACATTTGAGGGCGTGGTGTGTAAACGTACATGTGAATTTTTTGATGTCGGAATTGAGGAGGAGGAAGCTTTAAGGATGTCCCAGTTTTGCTTATGCGGTATCAGCAGACCCTTCAGGGCACCTCTACCAGAAAAAGTGAGACTCTGTGTATTCCAACCTCTGTGACTTCTGTAGTTCCTGCTTCCGATCACTCCTGTGAGCTCAGACCGATGACCTGTCCTTAATGACTGTCCTTGAGTGAAACTGAGACACTAAGGTACAGTTTTTGAACGTGCACTTTCCTATTCAGGACTTCCCAACTCATTCCTGTCCCTCCTCTTTTGGGGGAGTACGGATAGATTCACCTGCTAAAAGGGCAAGGCAAGTGCCCCCAGCTGGCCAGGCTGAGCTGTTTCTGAAATTCAGAATGGCTATGACTCATGCCTCCTACAGTCCGTTAACTTCTCACTCTGACTCCTACAAACCCACTTATTTTCAAATTTGCTCAATAACCATGACATTCAAAGGCAACCTGTCCATGCACAAGGTACTGAGAAAACACGCAGTGAGACCTGAGGGGGCACAGAAGAAATGCTGACCGCAAAGGGAAGACTTTTTTTTCTTGGATGCTGGGTGGTAAGACATAGTTACAAATGGGATACAGCAGCAAGTTTTAGGGCATGCACCATCCTGCCCAGTTAAGGGAATGCAGTCATCCTAACTGGTGATTTTCAGGAAGTCACTCCAGATTTTAATTGAATTTACAGGCTCCTACGGGATTAAGAACAGAAGACTTTGTGCCCAAGGCAGACTGAGCTGGTTAACAATGAGTTGAAATGGTTTGGGGCCATAAAGTTGTGATGCTCAAACTTATTCTCCCTGTGAACACTTCTGGGACCTGTGGCCAATGTCACAAAAGGAATGGTTTAAAAAAATTTTTTTCAGAGAAGGTTCTGGTCTTTTCCTGCATGGGTCCAACTGGCAGTGCAATAAAAAAAAAAAAATCAATGAATGCATGAAGCAGAATTGCAGCTGCATTTAAGAGAACATTGGGAGAAGAAATGACAAAAAGAAACCATCAGTTTGGTGCAAAGTCTCCAAGTAGCAAGTAGCGCCAATTTGTCCCATCCTTCCATTTGACTCCATGAATTTAAAGGGGTCTTAGCTGCCTATTTGTGGTCAGTGTCCAGGGATTCCAGGAGCCTATAATACTTTGCAAAAAGAGGAAATATTCAGCAGATTCATTCAGCGAGTATTTGTGAGTGCCTACTGTGTTTCAGCACAGAGACACAATGAGTTATGATCACAATAGCTGGTGTGGGAATCAGCTCCCCCAAAATTGAACCCCTGGACTATTAGTGGGAACCCTAAAGATACATATTCAGCATGAGCCCAAATTAAAAATGCAACTCGCTTTCTGTGTTATGAATTTTTTTTTAATGTCTTTGCTTTGAAATGAGATCCACACAGACTATAACCTTTCACTTTCACTGAGGTCTGGATGCCTATACGCAACTCTCGGCAGAAGGCTCACCGAGATGTCTGTCAGAGCGGCTCTGTAATCGCCTTTAAACCCAAACCCATTTTCTGCCCTCCACATCTGTAGGTCAGCTGATGGCAGTCAATTGCCCGAATCCAAGCCTTACCGCCTTCTACTCTTTCACTTGCAAGATCTGATTAGTCGCCCCATCACATCACTTTAATGCTTTAAGCACTATTCAAAAAATATGTGATCTCTTCTGTAGATATAGTACTGGGCATTCGTAGATGGGAACTATCATCCCCCCATTTTACAGATGAGCAAATAGGACTACAGAGGTAAAGTAACTTGCCTAAGTTCACACACTAATAAACAGCAAAGCCAATATTCAATGCAAGTTTCTCCAATTCCAAAGACCAGGGGTTATAAACCCTGCGCCTCTAACTTAACAGTCACTGCCCTGGTTTAAGCTTTGTCCCTCCCTCTGTCCTCTTATATCTCTCTGCCCTTACTCTTTTCTTTCCCTTGTTCATTTTTTACCTTTATTTTATTTTTTACAGTCAAGTGTATAAAGGTATAATATGTGAAAATAAAATTCACCCCTTTTCAGTACAGTTTGATGAGTTTTAACAAATTGTATGGTTGTTTCCAGCAGCCCAAAGAGTTGTTCTTGGACTTTTAACAGTCAAGCCCTTTCTCTGGTTCCAGACCTTGATGATTATTAGTCTGGTTCTTCCCTCTATAATTTTGCCTTTTAAAAAATATAACGTAAATGGAATAATATAGTGTATAACCTTTAGCATCTGGCGACCTTCACTTAACATAAAGCTTTTGATTTCATCCATGTTGTTGTGGGTATGAATAGTTTGGTCCTTTTAATGGCTGAGTATTTTCCTTTGCATGGATGGACCACTGTTTGCTTATCCATTTCCCAGATAAAGGACATGTGAATTGTTTCCAGTTTGGGACTACAATGAATAAGCTTCTAGAAATATTTGCATGTAGGTCTTTGTATAAATATATGTCTTCCTTTATCTTGGTTCAATAAATATATAGGAATGGGGTTATGGGTCAAAAAGAAAATGTATGTGTGTGTTTGAGTTTCTAAGAATATCTCAGACTGTTTTCAAAAAAGGCTATATAATCTTGCATACCAACCAACAATGAATGAGAGTTAAATTTGCCCTCCATCCTTACCAGCACTTAGTATTGCCAGTCTTCTAAATTTTAGCCATGCTAGTATGTATATAGTGGTATCTCATTATGGTTTCTATTTGCATTTCCTTAATGAATAGTGACATTGAAATCTACTTAATGTACTTATATCCTATCCATTTGTCTTCTTTAGTGAAGTATCTGCCAATCTTTATCTCATTTTTTAAAAACTGGGTAGTTTGTTTTTGGATTATTGAGTTTTGAGAGTTTTATATTTTATGTATAATTTATTAGATACATGTTTGCAAATATTTTCTCCAAATGTATGACTTGACTTGTCATTTTCTTCACAATGTCTTTCAAAAACACTGAATTCTGATTAGTTCCCAGTTCTGATTAGTACAATTTATTCATTTATTTTCTTTTATGATTCCTGCTTTTTTTTTCTTACTAAGAAATCTTTGCCTAAGCCAGGGTCACAGAAATTTTCTCCTACATTTTCTTCTGGATGTTTTATAGCTTTACCTCTTATATTCAGGACTCTGATCCATTTTTGAGTTAACTTGCATATGATGCAAGGAAAGGGCCAAGGTTTATTTCTTTGCCTATGGATGTCCAATAGTTTGAACACCATTTTTGAAAAGACCACACTTTTCCCATTAAATCATTTTAGTACCCTTATCAAAATAAATCAATCAACCATATATGTATAGGTCTATTTCAGGTCTCTTTACTCTGTTCCACTGATCTATATCTTATTTTTATGCCAGCACCATATTGTCTTATGTACTGTAACTTACAGTAAGTCTCCATCAGGTAGTATGATTTCTCCATTTCTAAATTATTTTGGCTAGTCTAGGTATTTTGCATCTGATACAAAATCAGCTTGTTGATTTTGACAAATAGCTTGCTGGAATTTTTTTATTTGGATTGTATTGATCTATTGATCAACTTAGACAGAATTGGCATCTTAACAATACTGAGTTTTCTAATCCATGAACATTATTTAAGCCTTCCTTAATCTCAGCAACATTTTGTAGCTTTCTGTGTATGTCTTAACTTTTTCTTAAATTTATTCCAAGAATTTCATTTATTAAAAGCATGGGAAATGATTTTTCTATTTAAATATCCAATTGTTAATAACCTTGCAATCGTGACCTTGATAAACTCACTTATTTATTCTAGAAGATTTTGTAGGTTATTTAGTTTTTTCTATGCAAGTGATCATATAACCTGTGAATAAAGACATTATTTCTTCTTCCTTTCAAACTGATATGCACTTAATATCATTTTTGTTTCTTAGCACACTGGGCAGGATCTGTAATAATTTTGAGCAGAGTGGTCAGATCTGACATCCTTGTTTTGTCCTCGTTTGGGGAAGTAAAACATAAAGACTTTGACCCCTAAGTATGATGTTACCTTCAGGTACCCCTTATCAGATGAAGGAGATTATAATCTATTCATTGTTTCCTAAGAATTTTTTTAATTTTATTATAAATTGATGCTAAATGTTATAAAATGTGTTTTCTGGATCTATTCATATTATCATATGGCTTAACTTTTACCATCTGTTGGTATGAATTACATGGATTGATTTTCAACCATTTAAAGAGCCTCGCAGAGGGCCCTGGAAGAGCATGACTTTATCTTGGGGATCATGGGTTCCCATGTTGGGTGTACAGAGTACTAAAAAATAAATAAGTAATTTTTTAAAAAAGAGTCTTGCATTCCTCAGATAAACCCTATTTAGCCATGATATATTATTCCTTTTACATATTGCTGGATTGTATTTCCTAATGTTTTGTTAAGGATCTTTACATCTGTATTGATGAAAAATATTGGTCTCTAGGTTTTTTTATGTCTTTTTCCTATTTTGGTATGAGTGCAATGTTGGACTATTTTCTGGAAAAATTTGTGTGGAATTCATACTATTCCTTTCTTAAACATCCAGTAAAATTCATCACTGAAGTCATCTGGTCTGGAATTTTATTGTGGAAATGTTTTAACTATAAGTTCAATTCCTTAAAAGAGGGCTATTCAGGTTATCTGTTTCTTCTTGAACGAACTTTAATAGTGTGTGTGTGTGTGTGTGTCTGTGTGTGTGTGTTTTATATATATGTCCGTTATATTTAACTATCAACGTTATTGGCATAAAGATGACCCCAATACTTATTTTTTAGCCTTCTCATATCTGTAGGCTTTGTAGTGATGCCCCTCTTTTATTCCCAATATTGTTCATTTGTATGTTGTTGTTCTCTTCTTTATCAGTTTGGCTAGAGGTTTATTTTATTGATCTTTTCAAAGAAATAGTTTTTTATCTTATTTATTTTCTCTATTTGCCCCCTTATTTTTTAGCACATTGATTTCTGTCTTTTTTTTTATTTCTGTCTTATTTTTATTTTTTATTATTTCTTTTCTTCTGCTTGCTTTGGATTTAATTTTTTCTTGATTTATAGGCTTTATCTTAAGGTGCAAGTTCAGGTTAATAATTTGAGTTCTTTCCAATATAAGCTTTTAATGCTATAAATTTTCCTGTAAGCTCCACTTAACTGTATTAAGGAAATTTTATATATACACCATATCAATCATTCATATTATAATTATGTCATAATTATAATTAATTGATTAAATTATAATATTTCCTTATCTTTGTGATTTCTTCCTTAATGTAAGTTATTTAGACAGGTGTTGATTAGTATTCAAATATTTCAAGTTTTTCTGGATATCTTCCTGTTATTGATTTATAGTTTAATTTTTTGTGATAAGAAAATTTACCTTGTATTAATTTCTGCATTCCATACTTTTCTCCTCAAAGCTACACTCTAAATGAAGAGTATCTCTCTACATTGCCATGGAGTGATCCCCAGAAAACAGTGTGAAAAAAGCAAGGTAGAAATACAACTTATATATGTTTTTTAAATGGAAGGATAAACCACAAAATTAATAAACAAAATGATTCCCTACAGAGTGAATTGAAAGAACCATTTAGAAGTGAATAGTAGAGATTAGATTCTTCAAATATACTTTGTTTTGTAGATTTTACTTTAGAAGCATGATTTTAATACAAGACTGAATTGGAATAAGAGGGGAAAAGAAACTCTTAAAATAAAAAACAATATGCTCACGAAATCATACAGACAAATAAAATGGTTTTCCACAATGCTTTGTATTCGCTTACAAAAATAAACAAATGGTCCATTTAAACCTTCTTAAAAGAAGTATTGTGGTTAAACTTGACCAACTAGTTTTTGTCTGGGAGCCAGAGTATAAAGAAGGAAATATAAACCCCAAATCTTAAAGAGGAAATTTTGTAATGAGAAATACCTATTTGCTCATTCTTTTCCAGAGTAAACATTTTAAATTTCTGTTTTTTTATGAAGAAAGTAAATCTAACTATCTTATTCTTCTACTAAAAAAAACCTCAAGGACTCCTCACTGTTTACGTGAACAAGTGTGATACCCATACCCTTGGTAGTATCTGAGATGATTTTAAGTCACCTGTGGACAAGTATTTTCTAATTTTTTAACTGTAATGTTCTTACTGTAAAGTGTATTAGAAAAAACTAGCATAACAAGACTGATTTCAGGGACATTACGCTAAGCAAGTTTAAGTTAAAAAGTGAGCTGATGGGAATATCCAACAAATATTACAGAGACAACAGGGATATGGCAAAAAGTTGGTAAAGCGTGGGGGGAAAAGTTGTTTTGGAATCAGCGGCTAACAAGGTGAAGTTCACAAGGTCTTCTCTCTCTACCTCCTTTCTTGCCACTTCTTGCCCAGCATTTTATGTATGCGTCAGTAACAAACACGGAATACCAGCGGTTTTCCATCCTCCAAACTGTGTCTTGCCTTCCGATGCCTATCCTTTTCTTCTCGCCTGTCCTCTCAACTCCAAACGAGCCCTTCAGCTTGTGTGCAGACCATACATCTGTACTTCTGTAACCGCACCTACCCACAGTCTACAGAAATGATGTCTTTGTATGCTTTTAACCCAGAGGATTATGAGCTCCTGAGGGCAAAGATTGTTTTATTCATCCTTGTACCTCCAGTGCTAGCACAGTGGTCATTAACTCAAAATTGTCTTGCATGAAACCTAGAGTCAGCATGGAATATGCTTAGTCATAAAATGGTAGAGCTTTTATTGAATCCCTCCTGTGTGCAAGGCAGGGTAGCAGACAGTTGGGAGCAAAGAAGAATAAAAATAAATCCCTTTAGGTAGCCTGTAATGATCTCATTTAATCCTCAGAATGCTTTTATGAGTCAGGAATTATTCTCTAGCTTATAGATGAGAAATTTGAGGCTTGGAGTAGTCGCCATCTAGCATAATGGTTAAAAGAACAGATTCTGCCTTCAAAAAGCTTATATTTAAGGGGTGCCTGGGTGGGGCTAAGTTGGTTGAGTGTCTGACTCTCGGTTTTCAGCTCAGGTCATGATCTCAGGGCCCTGGGATCAAGTCCTGCCTCCTGCTCCCCGTTCCTGGCAGGGTCTGCTTGTCTCCTTCTCCATCTGCCCATCCCCCAACGCACGCGCTCACTCTGTCTCCCTAAAATAAATAAATAAATCTTTAAAAAAATAAGCCTATATTCAAATCCACTTACTGGCTCTGAGTGGGTTACTCAACCTCTCTAAATCTAGGTTTCCTCTTCCGTAAAATGGAATAACAGCAGCAATACCTACTTCTTTGTGTTGTTTTGAGGGTTAAATGAGATAGTGTTAATAAGGCTACCTGAACAGGGTATGTATACATATATTAAGTCTATGTCTATATCACATTTTAAAATGCATGTATACATATATGTATCACAATAATTATAACATAATAATATAGAAGAGACTATTGTATTGCTTCATGGTTTATCTCAATTAACAGGAGATGTAAATAAATTACATCCACAAGTAATTTAAAAGCAGCTCAAATCATCATATCATTCTTTGAAAATGCCAAAGAGGATTTCCTCCATAACACACAATCAAATATCTGTAATATCTTTCTCATCTAGCATGAAACTGCCCAAAGCCCTACTGATCAAAGCATGCGACTACTTTCCATCTTTTTCTGCCTATGTCTGACCCTCTCCCCACCCCAAAAGAAAACCAAACAAAACTCTCTCTTCAAACACAGCCTGTGCTGGCTTTCTTTTTTTCTTTCTTCTTTTTGTCTCTCTCATTTTCCCTGCCAAATCCATTCTTTCCCCCAAATAACTTTCTGCCCTTTCCACTGTAAATCAATTTGGCTGTGAACCTAAAACAACTCTAAAAAGTAAAGTCTATATTTTTAAAAGTCTTTGGAGCTTTCTTGGTTTATAGGCTGTGTCACAGTTTTCTGGTAGTCTGCATAACACTGACTGAGTTATTCAGTAGAGGAGGAAAATAACAGCTAGCATTTTTTGGACATTTCCCATATGACAAGCCCTGTTCTGAGTATTTTATGTATATTATCTCATTTAGGCGGGACCCTCCCCTCCTCTTCATTTTACCCTGATCTGTCAGGTGGGGCCCAGTTATCAAGATGGCAAAGATAGGCTTACCTTCATTGGGTGGGAGAGGGGACCCTATAAATATGTTACCTTTCTTTCCATGTCTCAATAAGTTAACCTCCCCAGGTAAGAGGTTAACTTAATGCTTAGTAATGGAGGAGGTAACGTTTCTCTCCAACTCCAAACCCCACAATCTTTGCAAGCTCCATGAGGATAAGACACTAGATTACTTAAAGCTGAGCTGTCTCAAAGGATAATAATAGAGTACAGACCAGTGGCTGCCAGAGATTAGTGTGACTACAAAGACATAGCACAGGAAGTTTTGTGTGTTAGTACAATCGGTTAGTATCCTGATTGTGATGATGGTTACCTAAATTTATACATGTTAAGATTCACAGAATGAATTCCACCCAAAATTCCATTTCAGTCTGTGATAATGATAATGAAAAAGGAGGAGGAGAAGGAGGAGAAGGAGAGGAAGAAGAGGAAGAAGATGAAAAAGCAAAGCTGTTTTACAAAATTTCTCCCATCCAATATGGATAAAAAACTGAAATTGACCCCAAAATCAGAAACTAAAAAGTCTAGGCTGTCTTTCCTCTCTAGGAAAAGCGTACCTAGGGTCAAGTTGTGACTAAGCAAAGGCTTCTTTTTACCTTCCACCTCCTTTTCTGAGCACCCGCCCTCCTTGCCTGACCCTCTCCTGTAGCCCTGCAAGCAGGGGCACCCGTGGGCTCCTGCCGCCCTCCTCCCACGTGCACAGGATCTGCTAATAGGAACATCTGGCCCACTGCCCTGGGATTCCTGTCCTAGGGAGCTCTGTGCCTTTGACAACTATAGCCCTAACCTATGTATCAAAAGTAATTTCTTTGACATGAGGTTCTGCTCTCCACTGGTTGTCATAGCAGGAAGGGTCTACTGAACCCTTGCTCACCGAAGGGAGGTATTACTAACCAAGAATGATCGAAAGGGATGGAAATGTTAGTCAGGAGTAGACAGACAATGGGCAGATGGGGGGGGGCAGGGAAACTTTCACAACCTCATTCCACTCATTTCTTGTAGGTCCTGCCCATTATGGCCTCAAAATATAAACAGCCCTTCACAGAAAGATGTTATTCCTTTTTTTTTTTTTAAGATTTTATTTATTTGACAGGCAGAGATCACAAGCAGGCAGAGAGGAAGGGAAGCAGGCTCCCCACTGAGCAGAGAGACCTATGCAGGGCTCAATCCCAGGACCCTGGGATCATGACTTGAGCCAAAGGCAGAGGCTTTAACCCACTGAGCCACCCAGGCGCCCCAATGTTATTCCTTCTTTAAAAGTCTTCAGAACAGTGGGGGAGGCTGTCTGGGGTGGGGGGGCAGAAGTACTTGGGAACTCTGTACCTTCTGCTCAATTTTGCTGTAAAAGTGAAAATGCTCTTTAAAAAAAATGATGTCTATAAAAAAAAGAAGTCTTCAGAGCTTTCTCAGTATATATGCTATATGGCAATTCTTCAGCTAGTCTGGGGAAAATGGACTTTATTACTCAGTAGAGTAATAATAAAATAGAAACAGCTAGAATTTTCTCAACAGTTATCCTATGACAAGCTCTATTCTAAGTGTTTCACATATAGGTTCTCATTTAATTTTCTAACAATCCCAAGATGTAGGTGCTATGATTGTCTCAATTTTACAGGTGAGGGAATTGAGGCAAAAGGTCAGAGCCAGGTGACCTCTTGTGACAGACATGGGGGTATGCCACCCAGAGGCCTGGTCCTGGGGCTCCCCTGTGGTGTGGGTAAAGAAGAACAGCCAGCCCCTTGCCCTGTGCTCCCCAGGGCTGGTCACAGATACAGAGCATGCCTGGCCCAAGATCCTGCCCTTCCTGGCAACACAAGTGAGGTTCCATCCAAGGTCGGTGTGGAATGGTCGGGTCATTTCAGCTCAGTGAAGGACAATGACCGTCCAAAGCTCCCTGCAGGGTTGACTGAGGCTGTCAGACTTGGGCGTTGTTCCTACCCCTTCCACCTAGCCCTGCCTCTTCCCTGCTTTCGTAAGTGCTGATCCTCAACACATATCCTGTACCCCAAACTCTGTCTCAGCGTGGACTTCTGTAGAACCCAACTTACATAGCGCTGGCCAGGGGTCACACAGCAGCTAAGCGGTGATGCCATGAGTCAAACCCAGGCAGTCTCTTGCTTCCATATATAAATACAGAAACAAACACAGAACATTGATAGCAATGGTTGAAACCATTACTTGGAATATCAGAAACTTTGTTTTTAATTCTTTATAGTGGCTTTATTGAGATATAATTCATATGACATACCATTGACCTTTTTCATGTATAAACACAATTCAGTGTTTCTAGTATCATCACAAAGCTGTACAACCATCACCACCACCTACTTCCAGAACATTTCACCCCCTGAAAAGAAACTCTGTTCTCACAAGCAATTACTCCCCGTTTGTCATTAATTTGGTTCCCATAAACAATAATTAATGTAGTTAATCTGTTCTTGTGGGTTAGGCTATCCGTTTACTATCATCAGAGGTACAAACTTTATTAATTTGACTCTTTTTTAAAGTATCAAAGCCATAAACATGTTCAAATTCTTGTTTTGTAATGTCACTCCTAGGAACAGATCCTTTAAAAAAAATTAGGAAAGATGGAGGAGGGGGCAGAAATAAAATTGTTTGCTACAGTATAGTTCCTACAACTCAAAACATGGAAACAACTTTGTCCATTGTGGGGATTGGTTAATGAAATCATGGCACTTTAAGAAAATGGGAGTATTACGTGTCCATTAAAGACCAAATAGCAGGAAGGAAAATGTCTGGTATCATATTAACCATAGCGGCAGAATACAAAATTACATCTACAACTACGTAAAACATGTACATATGGATAAAGATCAAAAGGAAATGGAGAAAAATGAAACAGTTGCTACAACAGGATGTTGGAACCGTGAATTATTTTTATCCTTCTGAGTTCCTTTATTATGTCAAAATGTGGTCCTTGCAATAAATGAGAATTGGAGGGAAACGTGCATATATCTACACCAGTGAAATTTTTCATTCAGAAGGGCAGGTGGCATGACATGAAATTCTCATCAAGAGCAAAGACTTTGGAGTCACGCAGACTTGGATTTTAATTCTGGCTCTGATACTTCGGAGATGTGACTTCAGACCCTGACCTAAGCTCTATAAGCCTCATTTTCCACGATTAACAGGAGCTGATACTATCTACTGCATAGGGCTATTGTGAAAGATGCAGTGAGTGACAGCGCCTACTACCACTTAATAATAGAAAGCTACCGCTATTTTTTTCCTGCATGAGTAACAGTGATGGGACTCATGGTAGTGGGACTGACAAGGGAACAGGGGAAAGGGGACGGAGGTTTTTGCTCATGAAAATACAACTAGTACTGCAAACTTTGAATGGCAATACGACTTTACAGTGAATAAACAGGTAGAGGATTTTCCATCATCCTTATCAAAGGATTCCTCCAATTTAGACCAACTGGATCTTGCTTCCAGGGAGAGTTGGGGTTGAGGTCATTACTCTTTCTTAGCTGGAGACCTCAAAAATTCTGTACCTGTAAGGTACTCTTCAATGTGCTGGTTGAAAACTTCATCAAAGAAAATCAAGGACTGCTGAATTTGTGTGACTCATTTTATGAATGAATACAAAGGCTCCCCAACTATTTTCATTGCTGTAATTGTTAGTATTATCATCATCACTAACAAAGAGCCACTGTGGCATATTAAGCAAGTCCTATCTGTCTTTGTCTGTTCCGGAGGAGCTATGATCTTCTCCCAGGCCCGTGTCTCCCTTGAGCACAGGATACACAGGCCCACTCAAGGAGCCAGTTCCACTTCCTTAGGCCTCCATTTGTCCTCTCTTCTCATCCCTATATGGACATGCTGTAGCACCTTAATAAAAAACAAAAATCCTCACTTTATCCCATAATCCCTTCTAGGTATGGCCATTTCTCTGCTCCCCTTTACAGCAAAAGTCTTTGGAAAAGAACAGAAGAATGCTAAAATTTATGAAAGCAGAATGATGGGAGTATGTATGTTGCATTATTCTTGCTATATTTTTGAACAAAAGTTTATTGAGCTATAATTGAAACACAGTAAATTGTATATGTGTCACATGTACAGTTTAATACTGTATGAGTTTTAGTATTATACAATAATCAATAATTACATATTTCATACATATAATTTAATAATAATATATGCACTTACCCTGATTATTCATTGTTATTATATAAAACCAAAATTTTTTGTATATTGGTCTTGTGTCCTGTAACATTTGTAACCTCAGTAGTTTTAGAAATTTTTTGTAGATTCCAAAGGATTTTCTACGTAGACCAAGGGTTAGGAAACAATGGCTTATGGGCCAAATGGGATCTGATTCTTGATTTTTAGGTAAGGTTTTTCTGGAACACATAAATACTCATTGGTGATAAATTGTCTAGGGCTGCTTTTGCACTACAGTGGCAAGATTAAGTAGTTACAATGAAGACCAGACTATCTGCAAATAGTTTTGTTTCTCTAACTCTTAGCACAAAGCTGAATAAAAGTGATGAAAGCAAACATCCTTGTCTTGTTCTTGACCTTAGAGGAAAAACATTTAGTCTTTCACTATTAAGTAAGGTGTTAATATTGATTATTTGTTAAGGCCCTTCCATGACTAGTTTGCTGAGTTTTTAATCATGAATGGATGTGGGATTTTGTCAAATACTTTTTTCTATTTCTATTAAAATTATCATAGTTTTTAAAATCTTAGGAATCTAATTCTGTAGTTTTCTTTACCTACAGTGTCTTTGGTTTTGATGTCAGGGTAATGCCAGCTTAAAAGTGATTCCATGTTTCTGGCATTCTGGAAGCATTTGTATAGATCAGTATCATTTCCTTATTCAATGTTTGATAAAATTCACTAATGAAGTCATCTGAACATGAAGTTTTATTGTGAAAAATTTTAACCACAAATTAAATTCTTTAGTACAAATAGAGAAATTAGGGTATCTCTTCCTGCTTGGGCTTCTGTAATTTGTTGTGCCTTTCAAAGAACTGCACATTTCATCTAATTTGTTGGGTTTACTGGCATAATACTGTCCACGATATTCCTTATCATCCTTTTACCACCAGGGGACAATACAGTGATGCCACCACTTTGTTCCTGATGTTGAAAATCAGTGTTATCTTTCTTTTTCCTTCATCCTTTCAGATAAAAATATGTCAATTTTATTGTTTCCATCGATTTCCTCTATTGTTTTTGTTTTCTACTGTATTGATTTGTGCTATAATTTTTTTTAACTCAGCTTTGGGTTTAATTTGCTCTTTTTTCCCTAGTTTCTTAAAGTGGAAGCTGAAATTGATAACTTAAGATCTTTCTAATACATCCATTCAATTCGATAAACTTCCTATGTACTATTTTATTGTCATACTGTGCATTTTATATGCCTTTTTATTTTAATCTCTTTTAAAATACTTTATCATTTTCCTTTTTTAAAAAAGATTTCATTTATTTATTTATTTGACAAATAGAGAGATCACAAGTAGACAGAGAGGCAGGCAGAGAAAGAGGGAGAAGCGGGCTCTCCACTGAGCAGAAACCTGATGCAGGGCTCAATCCCAGGACCCTGAGATCCATGATCTGAGCTGAAGGCAGAGGCTTAACCCACTGAGCCACCCAGGTGCCCCTCTCACTTTCCTTTTGATTTATTCTTTAACCATTTGTTATTTAAATTACAAATATTTGAGGATTTTCTAGTGACCTTTCTGTCATTGGTTTCTAATTTAATTTTATTATAGAGAAAACACATTGTATGAATTCAATCCTTAAGAATTTATTCAGAATTATTTTGTGGGCCAGGATATTACCAAGTTGGTATATGTTCCATGCACATTTTAGAAAAATGTGTATTGTGTCATATGCAAGCTAACTATTCTATGACTAACAAGTAGGTTAATTTGATTGACAGTGTTCAAATTACATATTATCTTAGAGCTTTAGAGGTCTTGATGAATGTCTTCACAATGATAAATCATTGTGGAATGACATTTTTATCCATGATATGATATTAATATAGTCATTCTTTTTCTTTTTTTTAGCTACTCTATCTTTAGATTAGTATTAACATGGTAAATATTTATCATTATTTTATTGTTAATCTCTTTATCTGCATTTGAAGTGTGATTCTTTTTTTTTGAAGATTTATTTATATGAGAGAGACAGAGAGAGAATATAAGTGGGAGAGGGAGAGGGAGAGAGAATCTCAAGCAGACTCCACACTGAGTGCAAAACCTGATGTAGGGCTTGATCTCACAACCCTGAGATCACCACCCAAGCTGAAACCAAGAGTTTAACTGACTGAACCCCATGGGTATCCCTGAAGTGTGATTCTTACAGGTAGCATATAATGGGTCAAAATTAGGATGCCCCAAAACAAATTCTATTTTATCTATTTTGAAAATCTCTGTATGAAATGTAGACCATTTACATTTAATGTGATTACTGATATGATTAGGTTCACATTTTTTTTTCAAGAGAATATTAAATCGTTTATTGATTACACATGATAATGGATGATACATAAGCTTTAATCCCATCTATAATTTTATCTGATACCATAATTCAATTTAGATATATTGCATAGGATGTGCCAACAATCATATTAATAACCAAATAAACTCCAGGACTTTGCTTGGGTGACCTTTTAATGGTGAACTCCAGGTCACAAGACATTAACTGTCAGTTCAACTACACCAAGGTTTGTGGAGACAATGGCTTCTGTGCCCAAGCAGGTTGCAAATAAATTTCGAATGGAACCTGGCATCACCCTGAAGGAATTCTAACTTCACACTGTTGGGGTAGTATATCAAGATGGCTTCAGAGTAGACTAACTTTACACAGCACATTTAAAAAAAAGACACATTTATTCAGCGTCATGATCAGACTATTACATTTAGCAATCAACAGCATGGGTGCAAAAAAAAAAATCTACATTAAAACCCTTTGTTGGAATGCTTTACACTTTCCACAGAACAGAAACTAAAATAACCTGTTATACAATTAGTCACAAATACAGTCCTCGAGTTTTTTTGCCCATACACATGAGTATTGTCTAAAACATGTCTTCTTTGTAGCAGCTAGGCCCTGCCACCACTGTGCTTGGCTGAGTTCACAAATCTGTTGTAACCTGTAGCTTCCCTGTCACTTCTCTGGCTCTCCTCTCCTGCTAAGCTTTGTTTCCTGGCAGTAATTAAAACCTTCTGCCACTGCCATAGCTGCTGCTGCTGCTGGAACCACCATAGCCACCTTGGTTTCGTGGTTTGGCGAAGTATTGGCCTCCACCACCATAAGGACCAGAGCTTCTGCCTCCAAAATTGCCTCCTTTCATGGGTCCAAAATTTGAGGATTGATTGTTGTAATTGCCAAAATCATTATAGCTTCCGCCACCTCCAAAGTTGCTTCCATCATCACCAAATCCGTTATAGCCATCCCCACTGCCACCATATCCACCACCACCTCGACTGCCACCAAAGCCACCTTGACCACTGAAGTTTCCTCCGCGACCAAAGTTGTCATTCCCACCAAAACCACCTCCACGACCACCACCAAAGTTTCCAGAACCACTTCGACCTCTTTGGCTGGATGAAGCACTAGCCATCTCTTGCTTAGAGAGCGCTTTCCTTACTTCACAGTTGTGGCCATTCACAGTATGGTATTTTTGAATGACAATCTTGTCTACAGAATCATGGTCATCAAATGTTACAAAAGCAAAACCCCTCTTTTTGCCACTGCCTCGGTCAGTCATGATCTCAATCACTTCGATTTTCTCATACTGTTCGAAATAATCTCTTAGATGATGTTCTTCAGTGTCTTCTTTAATGCCACCAACAAAAATCTTTTTCACAGTTAAGTGGGCACCAGGTCTTTGAGAATCTTCTCTTGAGACAGCCCTCTTTGGTTCCACAACTCTTCCATCCACCTTGTGTGGCCTTGCATTCATGGCTGCATCCACCTCCTCCACAGTGGCATATGTGACAAACCTAAAGCCTCTGGAGCGCTTGGTGTTCGGATCTCTCATTACCACACAGTCCGTAAGTGTTCCCCATTGCTCAAAATGGCTCCTCAGACTCTCATCGGTTGTTTCAAAGCTCAGACCTCCGATGAAGAGCTTCCACAGCTGTTCAGGCTCTTTGGGAGACTCTGACTTAGACATGACGGCGGTGGGAGGGGAGACTTTAACGATGCTTACTCGGCAGCGTCCACGGGCCGATTAGGTTCACATTTATCATTTTTCTATTTGCTGTCAACTTGTCCCATCAGTTTTTCCTCTCTTTCATCTTTTTCTGATTTAATCTTTTCTGATTTAATCTTCTTTTAGTTTGAGTATTTTTTATGGTATCATTTGATCTACTTTGTTAGTTCATCAGCTATAATTGTTTTGTTATTTTTTGTGGTTGCTTTAGACATCTTACCTTACCACAATCGGTCTTGATATGATATTATACCACTGTATATATAACAACCTAAAAGTATGTTACTTTATGTTACTTAAACTTTTTGCTATTATTATCATGTGGTTCAGCTTTATATATGTTGTAGTCCTATATTACAGTTATTATTTTTGTTTAAACCATCAGTTATCTTTTAACAAGATTTAAATACTTTCAAAAATCTTATATTTTTACCTATGTAGTTTTAATCTCTGGTGTTCTTCCTTTCTTTGCTTCGATCCACCTTTCCACACTATTTCTTGTAGTGTGAGTCTGTTGGTGATGAATTCCTTCAGCTTTCATATATCTGAAAAAAATCTTTGTCACACTTTTATCTTTCAAAGACAGTTTTGCCAGGTACAGAATTCTCAGCAGTCTTTTAAATTATTTTATATGTTTTAAAGATGTTGCTCCACTGTCTTATCATCTGCATTATTTCTGGCAAGAAATCTACTGTCATCCTTATCTTTGTTCTACTGTATGTAATATGTCTCTTTTGAGATGTGCTTTTAAAATTATCTCTTTATCAGTAGTTTTGAGCTGTCTAGTCATGATGTGCTTTGGTGTGATTTTCATCATTTCTTGAACTTGGGCTTGTTGAGGGCTGTGAATATATGAGTTTATAGTTTTCATTAAACTTCAAAAAATTTCCTTATTATTACTTCTTACAAAATTTTTTCTGTCCAAGCTTCTCTCCCAATTACATATGTATGAGGCCATTCAACACTCTTCCACACCTCACTGCTATGCTGTTTATTATTTTTTCTGATTAATTCATTAGTGTTTCATTATTGTTATTTCAAGTTCATTAATCTTTTCCTTTACAATGTCTAATCTTTTCCTATACAATGATCCCATCCTGTATATTTTCATCTGTGATATTATAGTTTTCATCTTTATACATATTTGGATATATTAATATCTTCCATATCTCTGTTTAAATTTTTGAACATATACAATAAAGACATAATAATCATGGTCAAGTCTTTGTTTGCTAATTCTAACTTCTGTGTCACTTCTAAGCTGATTTTGGACCAACTGATTTATCTCGTTATTATGTGGAGTATTTTCTTGCCTAATTAACTTTTATTGGATATCAGACATTATGTATTTTTCCTTGAAGGATGCTGGGTATTTTTGTATTCCTATAATGAGTCATGAGCTTTATCTTAAGATGTTAAATTACAATGATTTGACCTTTTTCAATCTCATTTTTAATATATGTTAGCCAAAAATGCAGTGTCTGTGGCTAATTAGTCTCACTACTGACGCAAAAGCTTCTAAGCACTATAACAAATGTTACGTGAATCTTGAGTTCCATTGTGGCTGGAGGAAAAAGACACCATTCCCAGCACTGTGTGAATACCAGACAATGTTTCTGCTAATCCTTTTAAAGGAATCGTGTGCTAGTGTGTATTCAGTTAATAATAAAGTGAGACCTTCTCCAGATCTTTGAAGTTCTCGCTCTGTGGCTCTCTCCTCTACAGTATTTTGTTCTGTGATGTTAGTCACTTAGTCTCCCTAGACTCTCAGCTCCACATCCTCAATTCAAGGACCCCACCAGGCTCTGTCCCCTTTCCTGTGCTGAGGCCCAGAAACTCACTCAAATCAGTAAGCTGCAGCAGTCATGTGGCTCACTCATTTGTTTCTTCTCTTTCAAGAGTAACTGTCTTTTGTCACCCAAAGTCTTTCAAATCACTGTTTCATGTATTTTGTCCATTTAAAAAAATGTTTCATGTGGGAAAGTAAATACAGTGCCTGTTACTCAATCTTGGCTGGAAGTGAAAGTCTCTATTCTTGCTATATTTATTCACAAAAATGTCCACAAATAAAACAAATTAAGAAAAAAAAAAAAGGAAAGAAAAAAAAACTCTGCAAAAGAGAGTCTTCTCTGTTTCCACTTTATTCCTTCCCATGCTTTCTCAAATCCACTGCAATCTCTTGTCCCCCAAATTATGGAAACCATGCTCTTCGATGACCCCCAAAGGATGATTCTCAGTCCCCCTTCCACTCACCATCAGCTTGTAACCAGTTAATCACACCCTCCATCTTGAAACACCTTTTTCCCTTTTATATCCATGATACCGCAACATACACTCTCTTGGTTTTGCTGCTGTCAGCCTCTCTTTTGTTGGCTCCTCTTCCATTTTCCCACCTTTAAAGATTGGAGCACCCCAAAATCAGTCTTTAGTAGTTATCTTTTGTCTATTCACACTCCTTCCTTATTTCATTTTATTCAGTCCCAAGACGTTGAATATCATCTGTACATTCACTTTTATTTCAACTCTAATATCTTTCAGACTTACTTTAACCTGACATTTTCATAAGAATTTTTAACAGATATCTAAAACTTAGTATGTCCAAAAACAATTCTTTTTTTTTTTTAAGATTGTATTTATTTAACTGAGAGAGGAAAAGAGAGAGAGGGCACAGGATTGGGGAGGGTCAAGGGAGAAGCAGACTCCCCACTGAGCTGTAAGCCTGACGGTATATCATACTTAACGGGTCCATCCAACAAGAAGATCTAACAATTATGTATAATTATGACATATTGACATATGACATATAATTATGACTATATTATGCTCCTAACTTCTGTGCAGCCAATTATATAAACCAATTAATAACAAAATTAAAGAAGCACATTGATAACAATACAATAGTAGTAGGGGACTTCAGGACCCCACTTACAGCAATGGACAGATCATCTAAGCAGAAGATCAACAAGGAAACAAAGGTGCTGAATGACACACTGGACAAGATGGACTTCCCATATGTATACAGAGCATTCAATCCTAAAGCAACGGAATACACATTCTTCTTGAGTGCACGTGGAACATTCTCCAGAATAGATCACATACTGGGTCACAAATCAGATCTCAACTGGTACCAAAATACTGGAATTTTTCCCTGAATATTTTCATATCACAAAGCTTTGAACTCAATCACAAGAGGTAATTTAGAAGCAATGCAAACACTTGGAGATTAAAGAGCATCCTACTAAAGAATGAATGGGTCAACTAGAAAATTAAAGAAGAATTTCAAAAATTCATGGAAACAAATGAAAATGAAAACACAACTGTTCAAAACCTTTGGGATACAGCAAACATGGTCCTAGGAGGGAAGTATATAGCAATATAAGCCTTTCTCAAAAAATTAGAGAAGTCTCAAATACACAAGCTACCCTTACTCCTAAAGGAACTGGAGAAAGAACAGCAAATAAAGCTTAAACCAAGCAGGGGAAGATAAGTAATAAATATTAGAACAGAAATCAATGAACTAGAAACCAAAGAAGAGTAGAACGATCAATGAAAGTGGGAGTTGGATCTTTGAAAGAATTAATAAGATCGATAAACCCCTAAACAGACTTATCAAAAAGAAAAGGTAAAGAACATCAAATTAATAAAATCATGAGTGAGAGGAGAGATAATGACCAATACCAAGGAAATACAATTTTAAGAACATATTATGAACAACTATATGACAACAAATTAGGTAATCTGGAAGAAATGGATGCATTTCTGGAAACTCATAAACTACCAAAACTGAACCAGGAAGAAATAGAAAACTTGAACAGACCCATAACCAGCAAAGAAACTGAAGCAGTAATCCAAAATCTCCCAACAAAAAAGAGTCCAGAGCAAGATGGCTTCTAGGGGAATTCTATTAAACATTTAAAGAAGAATTCATACCTATTATTCTCTGTTTCAAAAAACAGAAATGGAAAGAAAACTTTCAAACTCATTCTGTGAGGTAATACTTTGGTTCCAAAACCAGACAAAGACCCTACCAAAAAGGAGAATTACAAATCAATATCCATGATGAACATAGATGCCAAAATTCTCACCAACATACTAGACAGTAAGATACAACAGTACATTAAAAAGATTATTCACCATGACCAAGTGGGATCTATTCCTGGGCTGCAAGGGCAGTTCAACGTTTGCAAATCAAACCATTACATTAATAAAAGAAAGGACAAGAAGCATATGATCCTCTCAATTGATGGAGAAAAAGCATTTGACAAAATACAGCATTCTTTCTTGATTAAAACTCTCCACAGTATAGGGAAAGAAGGAACATACCTCAATATCATAAAAGCCATACATGGTAAGCCCACAGTGAATATCGTTCTCAATGGGGAAAAACTGAGAGTTTTCCCCCTAAGGTCAGGAACATGACAATGAGGCCCACTCTCACCACTGTTACTCAACATACTACTAGAAGTCCTAGCCTCAGCAATCGGACAACAAAAAGAAATAAAAGGCATCCAAGAAGGCAAAGAAGAAGTCAAATTCTCTCTCTTCGCAGATGACATGATAGTTTATGTGGAAAACTGAAAAGACTCCACCCCAGAGTTGCTAGAACTCATATAAGAAATCATGGCAGGATGTAAAATCCTACAACATGGCAGGATATAAAATCACTGCACAAAATCAGTTGCATTTCTATACACTAACAATGAGACAAAGAAAGAGAAATAGGGAATCAATCCCATTTACAATTGCACCAAAAACCTAGGTATCTCAATACCTAGGAATAAACCTGACCAAAGTAGTAAAGTATGTGTACTCTGAAAGCTACAGAACACTTATGAAAGAAACTGAGGAAGACACAAAGAAATGGAGAAACAGGGCTGCCTGGGGGGCTCAGTCAGTTAAGCAACTGCCTTCAGCTCAGGTCATGATTCTGGGTCCTGGGATCAAGCCCCCTGTCAGGCTCCATACTTGGCAGGGAGTTTGCTTCTCCCTCAGCCTCTCCTCCTGTTTTGTACTCTCTCTCTCACTCTCAAATTAAAAAAAAAAAAAAAAAAAAAAGGAATGGAGAAACATTCCATGCTTATGGATTAGAAGAATAAATATTGTTAAAATGTCTATGCTACCCAGAACAATCTTCAAATTTAATGGAATCCCTATCAAAATACCATCAATTTTTTTCAATGAAATAGAATAAATAATCCTAAAATTTGTATGCAAGCAGAAAAGACCCTGAATAGTCAGAGGAATGTTGAAAAAGAAAACCAAAGCTGGTGGCATCACAATTCTGGACTTTAAAAGGAGAATTAGCTCCTTTTAATTAGCTCCTTTTTAAGCTCTATTAGACATCTATAATCATCAAGACAGTACAGTACTGGCACAAAAGCAGACACATAGATCAATGGAACAGAATAGAGAGTCCAGAAATGGACCCTCAACTCTATGGTCAACTAATCTTTGACATAGCAGGAAAGAATATCCAATGGAAAAAGGACAGTCTCTTCAACAAATGGTGCTGGGAAAATTGGACAGCCACGTGCAGAAGAATGAAACTGGACAATTTTCCTACACCACACACAAAAGATAATCTCAAAATGGATAAAAAGCCCAATATGAGACAGGAATCCATCGAAATCCTAGAGAACACAGGCAGCAATCTCTTTGACCTTGGCTGCAGCAACTTCTTGCTAGACACATCTCCAAAGGCAAGGGAAGCAAGGGCAAAAATGAACTATTGGGACCTCGTCAAGAAAAACCTTTGCACATTAAAGGAAATAGTCAACAAAACTAAAAGACAACAGACATAATGGGAGAAGATATCTGCAAATGACATATCAGATAGAGGGCTAGTATCTAAAATCTATAAGGAACTTATCAAACTCAACACCTGAAGAACAAATAATCCAGTCAAGAAATGGGCAGAAGATATAAACAGACATTTATACAAAGAAGACATCTAAATGGCCAACAGACACATGAAAAAGTGCTCAACATCACTCAGCAACAGGGAAATGCAAATCAAAACCACAATGAGATACCACCTCACACCAGTCAGAAGGCCTAAATTAACAAGTCGGGGAAAAAACAGGTGTTGGCAAGGATGGGGAGAAGAGGTAACCCTCCTCTATTGTTGGTGGAAATGCAAGCTGGTGCAGCCACTCTGGAAAACAGTATTGAGGTTCCTCAAAAAGCTGAAAATAGAGCTACCCTACAACCCCACAATCGCACTACTGGGTATTTACTAAAGATACAAATGTAGTGATCTGAAGGGGCACGTGCAAAGGAATGTTTATAGCAGCAATGTCCACAACAGCCAAACTATGGAAAGAGCCCAGATGTCCATAGACAGATGAATGGATAAAGAAGATGTGGTATATGTATACAATGGAATATTACTCAGCCATCAGAAAGGATGAATACTTACCATTTACATCGATGTGAATGGAACTGGAAGATATTATGCTGAATGAAATAAGTCAATCAGAGAAAGACAACTGTCATATGGTTTGACTCCTGTGTAGAATATAAGAAACAGCACAAAGGATCATGGGGAAT
Source organism: Neogale vison (assembly GCF_020171115.1). NCBI lineage: Eukaryota > Metazoa > Chordata > Mammalia > Carnivora > Mustelidae > Neogale > Neogale vison. The sequence goes on along the minus strand of NC_058101.1, from coordinate 197,430,637 downwards.
AGAGGGAAAATTGAATGGGAAGAAATCAGAGAAGGAGAAAAACCATGAGAGTCTCTTAACTATAGGAAACAAACTGAGGGTTGCTGGAGGGGAGCTGGGGGTGGGGTAATTGGGTGATGGGCATTAAGGAGGGCATGTGATGTGACAAGCACTGTGTGTTATACGCAAATGAAGAATTATTGAATGCTACATCTGAAACTAATGATGTACTATATGTTGGCTAATTGAATCTAAACAAATAAACAAATAAAACCCTTATCAGTGCTAAGGGGTAGATGACCTAATATAGGACCCTTGGTTAGCAGGTCACATTAATATGATTTTGGATATGCAAAGGTAAAGTTTAAAGCTGAGATGGGTACGCAAGGCTAAACTGCTCTGTATAACAAAGAATAAAAATATTATTTCCTTGGAGAGTCTGAAGGGAGAGGCCCAAGAATTAAAAACGGGGCTCCACATAAATGGGAAAGATAAGGGGAACCATGCTTTGTGGGAGGAGGAAGGAGTTGGAGAGTAAGATGTCTGGTAAGAAACTGGAGAGAGAAAGCACAGAGTCTTTCCATGGAGGTTAAGAGAGAGAAATCAAGGTCAGTGATAACAAGAACTCAGAGCCAGGCTGTCCCTGGAAAGTGACAGGAATCTTGGGAACTTGACCCCAGTTTTACTCAAAAGTGACTAAGACTGTCATATCTCTGGAATGGGAGGAGCAATGTATAAATACAACCTTCATTAACCTCCTTTCCACCTTTTAAGAAACTGATGGAAACAAATAATGGAGATGTCCTCTTTGGAAAACAACAGCAACAACAATATGATGTGAACGGAGCCCCCTGGGGTCCTGCAGGGAAAGGTGGGAGGCAGTGCAGCAATGCCCATAGCAGAAAGTAGGCTTCCAATTTTGTTAAATGTTTCCATTATTAGGCAGGATGAAGATGTGGCCATCCCACTGCAAAAACAAAGTCAAGGGCTGGAGTCTTACTCAATTTTATTCTAGGCTATCCTTATTAAGAAAGGATTTATTAAGATAGTCTATTGTTTTGGCTAGGACATTAATTAGTCTTAATTTGACATTGAATTACATTGACATTCAATTACCCTTAATTTAAAAATAATAAACTTGAAAGTACTGTTTTAATTCTTTGTTATAAACATGTCTACAACAAAATTCACAAGAGAGCAAAGAGTAACTCTGTTTAAATCAGTGTGTTTTCTTTCCACTTGGGAAACAGAGCACAAAACAGTGATCCTTTTATGACCACACCTAGCATTTAGATACAAAGTTATCTTGTAATCTTGAAGCAAGGTCCATGGGACCACTGTGACCCACCAAAGGCCAGCCATCCTGAATTGGAGGACACTCAGAATATGTCCCTGCAAGTTTTACTTACAGTCCTATCTATGTGAAGAAATAAACGGTGTTGTGTGAAAACAAGAATCATTGTTCTGAAACATGGCTTTCTCTCCCATCTATTTCTTATAACAACAGAACAAAGCAGAAATCAAGCAGCAAAAACATAGCTCAAATGCTGCAGCCAACTGTCTATTTTTTTTCACATTCTGCCCACACCTTAAATAAACATGAAACATTATAACTAGCTACAGTCAGATACTACAGGAAACAGCAAGGCCAGAAGAAAAACCTCAGACATCCGGCCTTCATCCTTCTTCTACATGAAATCTACTTTGCTTTATGACTATAAATGTTGCCTTACAGAAAAGTAAAATCAGACATGATGTCATAGAATGGCTAGGTCCACACAACCTTTCTTGAAATTAGTATTTTGCTGAAAAGCACACAACTCACAGATCGGAAAAAAATTGTTTTATCAGAGGTGACCAAAGCTAAAAATTTTGTTTGTATCACTATGTCAGGAACAAGGCATGGACGGGGTTCAATATGAGGGTCCATTCCTTTGGATATTTTCTTAAATGCCTGTCAACTATTTATGGTAGTAATTATAGTGGAGCTGGGTCAGGGTTATTTATAAAGCTTTGTTGAAAACTAACATCTCTTTTGTTGTCCAGATCAACAACCTCAGGAGAAAACAAAAGAAGGCTGATGAGTAGAACAACAGCAGCAAAGAGTGCACATTTTCTCTCATATGTCAGTGGAAAGCAAATGAATGGGGCCTCTGACCTAGAACCAACTACCCCTGCACTTAAAATGGCAGCTTGTGGGGGCACCTGGGTGGCGCAGTCAGTTAAACCTCGGCCTTCAGCTCAGGTCATGATCTCAGGGATCAAGTCCAGCATTGGGCTCCTTTCTCAGTGGGGAGTCTGCTTCTTCCTCTCCCCCTGCTCATGTTCTCTCTCTCAAATAAATACAATCTTTAAAAAAATAAATAAATAAATAAAATAAAATGGCAGCTTGGGGCAAATCGAAAGATTTGTTGCCAATCTGTTCTCTGGGCTGCATCTGCTGAGAGATTTTCATTCTGTTTTGCAACTGAATAAAAAGACCTTGAACCAAACTGCCTATGGCCCCCAAACTCCTGTATTAATAACAATTCTAACTTTTGCATCTCACAAATCTCACAAGTCTTTTATCTGTTCAATTCCAATAGTTTTACTTTTAGTCTATTTCAATGATTTTTTTTAAAAATAATTATTTATTTATTTATAAGAGAGAGAAGGAGAGCGATCGTGAGACACAGCAAGCACCAGCACGGGAAGGGGGAACAAGAGGGGGAAGCGGGTTCCCCACTGATCAGGGAGCCCCATGCAGGACACCAGGATCATGACCTGAGCTGAAAGCAGTCGCTTAAGTAGACTGAGCCACCCAGGCGCCCCCTACTTCAGTGATTCTTATTAATGTCCCACCTTTGATACTAAATACTGTTCAGAATGATAACAGCCACCTCTCAATAAATGCTTATTACATGCCAGGCCCTAGGCTGAACCTACGTTATACATCAGCTCTTTGTAACTGGAACAAGCCTATGTATTAAATATTATTATTCTCAGTTTATAGATGAAGAAACTGAGGCTCGGAGCCATTAGAGAACCTGTCAAAAGCCACAGAGCTAAGTAGGAGGATATAAGGTATGTTCACCCGAGTCTTTCTATGCTGCCTCTGCACTACTTCTTCCACCTTCAACGTATCAAACTGAAATTCCTCCCTTCTTTCCAGCAATCTGCTCTCCTTCCGCCCTTCTACCCGGCTCCTATCTCAGAATGGAGTCGTCACCATTCATTCCACGGATATTGTGCTGGGTGTTCATATGCATTGAGAGCCTACTGCGTGCTGGGTACTGTTCTAGGTGCTGAGGACACATCAGTGAACAACACAGACAAAACCCTCGCCGGGTGGAGCTTACATTCCAGAAGGGGCCGAAAGACAATAAACAAGAGCAAGCCGCGAAGCACCTGTGCTGGTCCTGCCTGAAGTGAGGTGCAAAGAACCATCTCCCCGTTCAGAAAAGCAGAGTCTGGGCACAACTAGGCAGCGGTTTCTCTGCTGCAGCCCTGCCGCGTTCTTGCGACTGGATAAAACAAGCTACTCCCAAAGCTCTCCAGGCGGCCCACAAGCTCCTCCTACCTTAAACTTCCCAGACAGGCCGAGCCACTGTTACCCAGGAAACGGCCTGACAGGAAGTAAGGCTGCGCGGGCAACATCACGATGCATCCTGGGAGTTGTGGTCCGCTCTCAGAAGGCGCAGGCGCAGCCGTGGAGGCGGGGGATGGGGCGGAGAGGAGCGCACCCAGGAGCAGAGCCCCACGGGGATTGTAGTTTTTCATGAATTACGCACATTAAAGGCGTCAGAAAATCAGACGCGGTTCCAAGACTTCTCATTTCAGAAGGTAAAGGGATCAGCCGGCATGAATGCCTATGGCTCAGGGAGACTTGGTTTGGGAACGGTGTGGGTCGTCCTCCGTTCAGCAGTAAATCTGAGATGAATTGAGGTAGCCCCCAAATGGAGAGAGTGGGGCGAAGGACAGACCCCGTAATTTGCAAACGGGAATATGGAACGACGAGAGGATGCAGTGGAGTAAGGGAAGGAAGACGCCCCAGAGACTCAGGAAAAGGACAGACCTCAGTATTCACTTCATGAATCAGAATATTTTTCAGAAATTTTGGCCTCTTCAAAAACGATACAAAAAAATTACGTATATGACATGCAGTCTAATGAAAGTATGGCACAGTCTGGAAGAATATGCCGCAAACCGTTAAGATTTTTCTTTGGGATTACCTTTTTTTACACTTTTATGTGTATTTTGAGTTGTTTACAAGGGCTAAGTATTCCTTTCTGGTAAAAGATACCTCAAGTATGAAAAAAAAAAAAAGTATACAGAGCAATTTTTTAAACATCTTGGTATCCTTCCTTCTTCCATTCTTTCCTCCCTCTTTCTTTCCTTCATTCTAAGAGGGAAAAAAAATACAGGAAAAAGTAACTTTACAAATAGAGATGTCCTTTATGTAGCCCTTTCTCCTCTGCAGAGAAATACACACACTTGTTCACACACGCTCAGACACGTACACAACGTATATATTCTGCAAAGTATGTACGTGGCTGTGTGTGGATATACTTATAAATGTTTGTGTATTATGTGTTTTTCAGGTGATGGTGTCATACTGTTGTATAATTCTTTAATTGGCTTTTTTTTTCTGTAATGGGCTTTTACTACTCTGCATCCTGTTTTTGAGATTTATCAAGCACAATGAATGCATATAGTTCTTTTTTTTTTTAAGATTTTATTTATTTGACAGACAAGAGATCACAAGTAGGCAGAGAGGCAGGTAGAGAGAGAGGAAGGGAAGCAGGCTGCCCACTGAGCAGGAAGCCCGACGCGGGGCTGGATCCCAGGACCCTGGGACCATGGCCCCAGCCAAAGGCAGAGGCTTAACCCACTGAGCCACCCAGGGCCCCCACAATGCACATAGTTCTAATACTTCCTTCTGTACATCATTGCATTCTATGACAATGACATTTAATTATCTAATCTGGCAAGGAATATTTACTCTGCTTTAAATATTTTGCTTCTAAAAAAAATTGCTATGTACATTTTTAAATAGGTGCATGAGTTTCTCTAAGGCAATTACCTGTGACTGGAGTTGCCAGGTCTTGGGATTATACCTGTTTTCAGTTTCACAAACTTCTGCCAAGTTGCTTTACAGGGTAGCTGAACCTCTTTCATTCTATCAAAATTGATTGTGAATTCCCAGTGACACACATTCTTGCCATCACTGAGTGTTTCCATAACTTTCTCATTATTGTTAGCTTCATTGACTTAAAATAGTATCTACTATTTTAACTTACATTTACTTGACTTTTTCAGAATTTTTAAATTTTAAAAACGGGACTTTTTTCTCCTTTTTCTACAAGAAACATTTATATTTATATAATAGAATAATTTATTTTGGATTTAGATTGCATTTTGATAATGGTGTCTTTTTCTCTGTATTGTAAGTTTTTTGTACTATTTTACATTACTTGTATAATTATTTTTAATTTTATTACACTACTTTTCACTAAGCAACACTTCCTTGCTTATGTAGAGAACACTGTATTTCTAGTGAGTTCTGCCTAAGGCTGCCTTAACTTTTTAGCTATTATGGCAACAAACAGTATTGTGTATTATGTACTCTATACTCAGAGTATGTGTACATATTGAAACTGTAGGCCTCAACCTTTTTCTCCTGAAAAGCTTCTCACCAGAAATTTTCTATTCCTAGTTCTATTTACTTTCAGCATTTCTGATTATTTGGCCTTGATCTCTTGGCTTTGCCCATTTCCATCTAAATCAGTTCATGCTTTCTCCTATTTTTTTTTCAGGCATTCTCTGTATCTTGCTGTCAACCATAAGACATTTTTAGGAATCAGGTGTATTGAGATAAAATTGGCACATAGTACAATTCACCCTTTTTAGTGTGCAATTCCAGAAGTTTTGACAAGCATACGTAATGATGTATCCACTACCAAAATTGAGATAGAGAACAGACCCATCCTGCCCAGAATGTTCCCTCATGCTCCTTTGTAAACAACTCTTCCAATCTGATGCCCTGGCAACCACATATCATTTTCTGTTCCTATGCTTTCGTTCTTTTGAGACTGTGATTGTGTTAGTCTGTTCTGGTTGCTATAACAAATTATTATGGACTGGGTGGTTTCAGTAACAGACATTTCTTTCTCATAGTTCAGGAGGCTGGGAAGTCCAGAACCAAGGCGCCAGCAAATTTTGTTTCTGGTGAGAGCCTGCCTCCTGGCCTGCACATGTCCACCTTCTCACTATGTCCTCACATGGACACAGAGTTCTGGTCTCTTTTCCTCTTCTTTCTTCTTAGAAAGACACTAATCTCATACTGGGGGGTGGGGGGCCCCTCTATGACCTCATTTAAACTTGATTTCCTCTCAAAGGCCCCATTTGCAAATACCATTGCATTTGGAGTTAGGCCTTCAACATAGGACTCTGGGGGGTGAGAGACACAAACATAGTTTCAGTTCATAGCAGTGGTATAAGTAAAATCATATGTAGCCTTTTGAGGCTCAGTAAAATGCATTTAAGAGTCAACCATGTTGTGTGTGTCAGTAGATTTTTTTTTTTTTTTTTTTTTTTTTGCCAAGTAGTATACCAATACATAGATGTATGGCAGTTTGTTCCAGGATCCATCAGCTGAAGGAGATTTGTGGTGTTTTCCAGTTTGGGGAAAATATCCACAAAACTGCTATCACCATTTGCATACAGGTTCTTGGGTGAAGGTTCGCTTTCATTTCTCTTAGGTAATTACAAAGGAGTGGGTTTGGTATGTCTTATTTAAAAGTGTTTATATGAAATCGCCAAACTGTTGCCAAAGTGCCTGTATTATTTTTATTCCCACCATTGTGTTTGACAGCACCTGGTGGTGTTCTTTTTCCTCCCCCACTCTAAATATGTGTACCGATTCCTCATTATGGTTTTAATTTGCATTGTTCCAATGACTAAAGATGATAAGCATTTTTTCATGTGTTTATTTGCCATTCATAACTGTCTTTTTTTTAAGATTTTGTTTACTTATTTATTTACTTTTTTAGAGAGAACAAGAGCCTGCACGTGCACAAGCTGAGGAGGGAGAGGGGGAAGGAGGAAGAATCTCAAGCAGGCTCTGTGCTCAGCTCAATCTCACTATAGAGCAGGGAACCCGAGCAGAACTGGATCCCAGGACCCTGGGATCATGACCTGAGCTGAAGGCAGATGCTTAACAGACTGAGCCACCCAGGCACTCCTGTGCTTTATTTTTCCTGCCTTTTTGCAATAGCTAAGGCCATCAGTATTATTGTTCAATAGGAGTGATGAGACAGATGTCCTTGATTTGTTCCTGTGTTACTAGGGGAAAGCATTGAGTTTTTCACCATCAAATCAGATGATAGCTAAGGATTTTTTAGATGCCTTTATCAGCTTGAGGACCTTCCAGTCTATTCATTGTCTTCTAAGAATTGTTATCATAAATGAGTGTTAGGTTTTAGCAAATGCTGTTTTGCAGCTATTGAAATAATCATGTGGTTTTTCTTCTTCAGTTCCTTGTTATGGTGAATCACATTGCTTGATTTTCAGATGTCAGACTGGCCTCAGGATAAATCCTCAGGATAAATTCTATTTGATCATGATGTTTTACTCCTTTTATTAATTGCTGGATTTCACTTGCTAATATTCTGTAGAATATCATTGTGTTTGTGTTCATGAGGGATGTTGGTCTCATGTAGGTTTCTTTTTTGGTAAAGCCTTGTTCTGGTTTTGACATCAGGGCAGTGTTACTCTTATAAAATGAATTAGGACTCTTCTCTCCTCTTACTACCTTTTTGAAGAAACTTGGTGTAGAACTAGCATTATTTTTCACCAGTGAAGCCATCTCTGATAGTTAATATTATCTGTCCAATTTGACTAGGCCATGGCAACCAGATAGATATTTGGTCAAAGATTATTCTAGATGTTTTTGCAAAGGTATTTTTCAGATGAGACTAACATTTAACTCAGTAGACTTTTAATAAACAGACCCACAATGTGGTTGGGCCTTATCTAATAAGTTGAAGGCCTTAGTAGAAAAAAGAGCAACCACCCTGAAAAAAGGAAATTCTGGCAGCAGACTACGTGAGTCTCTAGCCCTGGCCCATCCTGCAAATTTCGGGCGAGCCAGCCTCCAAATGTACATTATTTTAAATTGTTTCATTACTTGTTTGCAAAAATAAGATAACCAATCACAACATGCATCCCAAAAAAACAAAAACCATTCTCAGTTTTATAACTTTAAGAAAACAAAGAAGAAAAAAAAAACACATTTGGTGTCACCATTTACCCCTTCAGAGAAAAATATCAGTCATGCATTTCATAAGCTGGTACAGTTTCTTACAAAAACTTGCATCATGTCTCCAGACAATTCTTTTAAGTTTGGAAGTTGAAGATTACAGTGTAGATGTAAACATCTTAATCAATTTTGACAGGAAGGTCTTTATTTCTTGACATTAATAAAAGGATATCACAAGACAGAAGACTTACTTAAGACTTAAATGACACTTCGTAAAATTAGTCTTATTGGGACTGTGCTTTAACCTAATTAATAAACTCCTGCCAGGGGAAGGGAGGACTGATTTCTGGTAAGATGACCACCTGGGAATTTGAACCTACAATCAAAGAATATACAGTTGGAGCTAAAGGATAAGACTGTTATTCAGAGAAACTGGATGAAACCTAGGAAGTTCAGAAAAGACAAAGTTGGGGTGTTTTTTTTTTAATTTAGATATAATCAAACAAATATACAGTCCCACATAGAGCCTCTGACTTGTGATTTTTATTTCTTCAATTATTTAATAGTTCATCATTGGTAGTATTGATGTTATCTATATAATTTCAGTTAGTTGCATTATTATATGGGTTACAAAAATAATATAACATGGTAAATAACTACTGAATACATAAAATAGTTAAACTCTCACTTATCTTTATCAAGGGAGGGAAGTAGTTCTCAAATCACTGAGAACTATTAATCCCTCCTGCTCGGCAGCAGCTGTGATCATGTTTCCAGTCGCCTAGACAAGCTTTTAGAAGAACAGACTATCCCATGTGGGTTAGAATGTGGAGAAATGGATCCTCTTCTACACTTTTGGTGGAAGGGTACGTTGGTATTGCTTTCACGAAAGTTGGCATGATATTAATATTTTAAATATTCTTCAACTCAGAAATTTTGCTTCTTGTTATCTATCCTAAAGAAACATTTGTACATGTCCATCACCCAGCTATCCCATACCCCCCCCACCAGCAACCTTCAGTGTATTTCCTGTAATTAAGAGTCTGTTATGGGCATTAAGGAGGGCACGTGATGTAATGAGCACTGGGTATTTTATAAGACTGGTTTTGACATCAGGGCAGGGTCGATGAATCACCGACCTCTACATCTGAAACCAATAGTACATTCCATGTTGATTAATTGAATTTAAATTTTAAAAATGTGTTATATAAGAAAAGAAATACTTGTGTATGTGCACAAAGAGGTAGGTACAAGGATTTTCCTTGCTTCCTTTCCTTGCTTCGTTATGATCATGAACAACTGAAAACAACCTAAAAATCAGCATTGGGAGAATAACTAAATTATGGCACATCTATAGAGTAAAAATATATTTCAGCAATCAAAGGGAACAAGTGAAGTCTGACATAAAAGAAATTCTTAGGGACAGACAATGTAGTGGGAGGATGGGAGGGGAGAAGTAAGCTGTGGGATAAAATACATAGTGTGCTATGGTCTATGTCTGTGAAGAAAAGTATATCACGTATATGAACAAGAAATGTATGCATAAAAATTCATTTTAAAAGGTCTGGAAGAGGGGCGCCTGGGTGGCTCAGTGGGTTAAAGCCTCTGCCTTCGGCTCAGGTCATGATCCCAGTGTCCTGGGATTGAGCCCTGCATTGGGCTCTCTGCTCAGCAGGGAGCCTGCTTCCTCCTCTCTCCCTCTCTGCCTGCCTCTTTGCCTACTTGTGATATCTGTCAAATAAATAAATAAATAAATCTTAAAAAAAAAAAAAGTTCTGGAAGATTCCACTTCTTCCAGAGGATTGGGATTGGGGTGACAGGATTTTGCTTAATCTCATAGTGTGATTTTTATAACTGGAATGCCATTTTCAGGTATTGTTACTCATACATCTTTAAAATTTATCAAATAAAAGGCATGCAGAAGAGAGGACAAGGCATTCAAACAGGCTAGGCACCAAAAAACCAATATGAATAGCAAAAAAAAAAAAAAATTCCAAAAATATTTTGAAAATGTATCAAGAACTAATGATAGCTCTTTTTGGATGATGAAGATATGAATGATTTATTTTTAACTTCTCTTTCTATTTTTCTCTATTTTTCAATTTTTTTAAATAACGGAAATATATACCAGAAATTTTTAAAGGACTAAGAAATGGCTGGTAAATCCCAACTAGCATGCTTCCACTTTTAATTCTTACTCTGCCAGGGAGGGTAATTTAGTCTATTTGGAGTATGTGGACATTTCTGATGAAAACTCCCATGGAAAAGTGTTATTTGTGGTAAATGGCCTTCTGATATCATGTGACAGACCAACACACTGATACACTGCAAACCAACTTAAAAAGAAAAAAAAAGCCCAGATTTGTAGCATTTTCCAATTTCATGGAGTTATGGGTTGAATTGGGCCTCCTCAGAAATATATGTTCAAGTCCTAACCCTCTGTACCTCCAAATGTGGCCTTATTTGGAAATAAGGTCATTCTAGATGTAATTAGTTAAAATTAAGTCATCCTGGAGCCGGGTGTGCACTTAAACCAATATTACTGATGGCCTTGTAAGAAGAAGAGAAGCGACACAGAGAGAAACACAGGGAAATGCCAGGGCCCACAAGTGCAGGGATAGGGCCCACACAGGTGGAGTTTGGAGGGATGGACCTTTAAGCCAAGGAATGGGAAGGGTTGATGGCCACCAGCAGAAGCTAGGAAGAGGCAAGGAAGTTTCTACGCAGAATGTCAGAAGAAGCATAGCCCGGTTGGCACTTTGACTTCTGACCTTCAGAACTATAAGAGAATACAGTATGGGTATATCATTGATACTACCTTTATAATAGCAATTAGTTACATCATTACAATAGTTAGGAAAATAATGCTACATAATAAATAATACATAACATGGTAATAGTTAACTCTCAATTATGGTACTTTGTGGTACTTTGCTAAGGCAACCCCAGGAAACTAAGAGACAGGTATAAGTTCTTCTGTCATGGCCATTTGATATAACTTCATTGAGTGCAAAGTTTCAAAGGGGTGTACAGGGCTGGTTCTCATGAGCCAGTATAAGCCAGCTCCAGCACATCCCCAAAGAGCTGACTTCGAAGCCATAGAGAGTTCCAAGTTTGTCAGAGAAGAATCTGACCGAGGTTCGACCAAGAACTTTCAGCACAGAGGTATCATCAGTGGACATTATCTTATGTTGTCTAACTTTTCCAAATCTCTATGTTGGTTTCAAGAAGCACCTTAGCCTATATCAGTTCTAGAGAAGCAAGTGCTATCATGAAATGTGAAAGTACCTGATAATCGTTCAAATATCAATGACGACAGGAGGGAATGTAGGTCAAGTTCCTGGGTTGAGATAATTCCTGTGTATATTCTGACTGTTTCAGTTAGGAGTTAAGAAACCACTCAGCACTGATAGATATCCTGGATGGAGAGAGCTAAACACACCCACAGTGATATTGGACACGTACAAGAATGTCAGGACACTAGAGTCTTCCTGCAGAACCTCTCTTCTTGCTCCCATCCCTCCAGTGAGGACCTGGGGCGTTGGAGTCGGTCAGACCTGAGTTCAAATTCCAGATCTGCTGCTTACAGCCTCTTTGGCTTGGAAGAAACTCTTTAGCTTCTACAAACTTCCTTTCCTTATCTGTAAAATGGTAATAGTGTAACTTAATTCAAAAGTGATACTAGAACTTAATGCAGAGGTCAATTATGAGGATTAACATATTTAATGCAACATATATAATAATAATAAACAGTGAGTAAATAATAATTAAACTGTGGCAACAACTCCCTGATCCAGGAGTCCTTAATCCAGGAGGTCGAGCAGCCCAGTTCCCAGAGTTGAGCCACGGAGGCTTGTTGATCAGGTCTGACGGCAGCGTAGGAGGGAGCGAGGGTCCATGTACCCCACATGCTCTGCAGGGGGTGCCTTGAACTAGGGAAACACCTGCCCCCTCTTGGTTCGGTTTGAAGCCTGCCTCCTTCCCAGGTTCTTGAGGTCTGAATCCACCCACGGTTTAGTCACTCCTCGCCAAAACGAATGTGCGACGTTGAGAGGAAGCGACAACCGTGGACGATCAAGACCAGCACAAGCCGGCATCTCTAAAAAGTCGGTGGAGACCCCTGTCTTGGCAGGCCCTGAAAGCCCGGAGAGAATGCCTGAAACCGTGGATGGTACTGAACCTTATACACACGATGTGTTTTCCTAATTAACCATAAGTAGTAATAAACCACAACTATTACGACACTATGCTGTAATAAAGCTATATGGATATGGTCTTTCTGTGTCTCCGAATACCTTGTGGAACTGTATTGGGCCTTCTTGTGAGCAGGTGAGATGATAAAAGGCCCGCGCGTGCAGAGGCCGCCAGGTGAGTGACGCATGCGCACTGGACACGCAGCGCGGCTGCTGCTGACGTCCTGACGCTGTCAGCCAGAGGAGCATCTGCTTCCGGGAGGCTCCACCCGGGAGCCAGGGACCACCACAGAGCCCCTTTGCTTCCGGAGGAACAGCCAGACTTTTCAAAGGTCAGTCTGCCCCCCAAGTAGGACCCCAGGGCCTTCTGGATATTCAGCAAAGACCGCTCCCCAGAACCTGACTCCATCTCCATTCTGGGTTGTGATGATGTCGCTACTTGTCACATTGTGGTCCGGAGACACACACATCGTGTGTCGTGACGCATTTTGAGGTAACCAACACAGAGTTGAGGTTCCCTGGGTCACGAATTCCGTAATAAGATGCTTTTTTCACCAGCGCACAGTGAGGAAGGGTGCAGTTGCACCTCCTGATCGGCTTCAGTGAGGATGGGCATTGTCACCAAAGCGTCCTTAACGTCTTGGTGAATTTGACAGGACAGGAAGATGACATTCAGTTAGTGACAGTATGTGAGGCAGAATTAAATGGTCACAAAGAAAATGAAACCCACTTTCCAATAACTTAAGGTATGACTGTCAGCTTTAAAACTGGGGAGATGTACAGAGCCTTCTTCTGAGATGGAGGTCGGGAGACCGAGCTGCGCACTGCACCAGATTTTCAGAGAAACGTCCACTCCTTTGGAAGGAATACCAGGACCTGAATGACCAAGATCCAATTCACCCAGTTAATGTTCCATTTTTAATGTTTCGTCTCCTGTTTCCCATCCTTCTCCCTCTAGCCCTATGGAATGCTATGCCATCCAGGAGGCAGTCTAATCCTTCACCTCTCTCATTGGTCTAGTCTGTTCCCACTCTGTGGCCTACTCTTCCTCCCCCATCCATTATCTACTCACCCTTTGAGTCAGACCTGGAGCCCTGTCCCTTCTGCATGGTCTTCCTGACCCTCTCAGGAGGACCTTCTTCCCGGCTTCCGTTATACTTGGTCATTACCTCCATTGTAACATTTATCAGTTTTTATTATAATCATTTCTATTTCTCCTCTCCAGGAGAGATAAGCCTCTCAAACCTAGAGATGATTTTGAGTTTCTTGTTGTGTCCCCAGTGCTTTAACATAAATGTTTAAATACTATTTAATGAAAACCACCAATTTCTAAAGCTGTTGGCAGTTTACAAGTCTTTTTTCAAACGCATCATTTCTACTGATTCTAGAAGTGACTCAGTTTTACCTATTATTAGCGATTATTGTCATCCCACTTATTTTGCAAATGAGGAAGCTACGGTTCACAGAGGGTAAAGAACTTGGCCTGAGCTACTCAGCTAGTAGATGGCCAAGTTTTAAAGACCTGAACATTATAATGGTAACATTATAATGGTATTATTAAGGGTACTTTAAGCCTTAGTTTTAAAACACAGATAATTTTGTTGATAATCTGAAACATTGAAAAATGTTGCTGAGAATATAGTTTACTGGTTTCACTATAGAGCACAGAATAAATTCTACTAACAAATATTATAGCACTAACCTTAAAGATAAAAATCATTCTATTAGAAAGTAATATATAGTATTACTATACTACTATACTACTATATTACTATACCTAGTATATTACTATATAATATACTAGTATATTATATATACTATATATATTATATACTAGTATATAATATATATACTAGTATATAATACTAGTATATTACTATACTACTATATATTACTTTCACAATAAAAAAAACCATCACCAGAAAACATGGCAGTTAGTGAACCTTATTGTTGAGAAGGCCGCTGTTGCATTTTATTGAGTAGTATTTCTGTTCTTGGGATAAAGTTTAAAACAGCAACTAGAAGAACTGTTTTAAGAAAAGACTGATATTATTTTCAGCGGTGTCATCATATAAAAGTTATCCTCACAATGGAAACTGCTGGAAATAGTCAAAGTTTTGCAAAAGTTTTTCATTAACTGTTTTGTGTTGTCCGTGCTTTAAACCTAAACACTTGCAAACTCTTCATAAGCTGTTGTAATGCTAGCTCAGCGGATAAATTAATAAAACTCCCTTTCTTTGAAATCCTAAGCCAAAAAAACATTCCTTGCAATGCTAATAAGAATAAATGGACTTGGATGGGCCACCCAAAGGTTCTCCTATTCCAGGATCATGTGCAAAAAAGAAAACATTGATTTAATCGTGTTTCTTGCTTATCCAGGTCAGTAGGTACCAATATCCATAAATCCAACTGCACAGAGATGGAACCTAGAGCAGTGGGAGGTGGTGTATGAGAACATGGGAACCAGCGGAAAAGGGGGGAGGGGCAGAGCAATAATTAATACCTGGCAGGTGTGGTCTGCAGGATGTAGGAGGCAACTGGTGGGCTAGAGGAAGAGAATGAGAAGAAAGGATGCTCATCCAAGGCGATGTTAATGAATCAGCCAAAAGGCCACAGATGGGTACTTGCAGTCAGAGAGATGATCAGAATAGCAGAAATAGCACACTTGACCCATAGATATGGGGCCTGAGGAATTCATTTTACTTTTAAGTTTAATTTTGTTTTAATTAATTTTGGTTTTAATTATTTTTTTAAAGCTTTAAAGTTTTAAAAATCTTTTAGTTTTTTACTGTGATACAGTAGATACAGCACATACCATTTTAGCCATTCTGAAGTCTACAGTTTAGAGGCATTAAAAACATTCATATTGTTGTATAACCATCACTAACAACCGCCTACAGAACTTTTTCATCTTCCCAAAATGAAACTCTATACCCATCAAATAACCTCTACCCTGCCTCCGCTGCCCCTTGCCTGAGACACCATTCCACTTTCTGTCTCTAAATTTGGCTACTCTAGGTATCTCATCGGAATAAATCATACAAGATTTGTCCTTTTATATATGGCTTCTTTCATTTGGCATAATGTCCAGGTTCATACGTATTATAGCATGTATCAAAACTTTTTTCCTTTTTAAGGCTAAGTAAGATTCTATTGTATGTAGATACCACATTTTTTAAAAAAATAATTCATCTGTCAATGGAAACTTCAGTGTTTCCACCTTTTGGCTATTAGGAATAATGCTGTGATGAACGTGGTTTGACAAATATCCATTTGAGTCCTTGCTTTCAGTTGCGTTATGTGTATACTCAGAAGTGAAATTGCTGGCTCATACAATAATTCTATGTCCCTTCCTTCCTTCCTTCCTTCCTTCCTCATTCGTTCATTTTTTTTAGAGGGACTGCCCTATCATTTTCCACAGTGGCTATACCAATTCACATCACTACCAGCAATGTATAATGAGTTCCAATTTCACCACGCCCTCTCCAACACTTATATTCTGTTTGTTTGGTTTCTTTATAATAGCTGTCCTAATGGGCGTGAAGTTGTATCTCTTTATGGTTTTGATTTGCATTTCCCTAGTAGCTAGTGATGTTAACCATCTTTTCATGTGCTTCTTGGCCATTTGCGTATCTTCTTTGGAGACACGTCTACTCCATGTTTTGCCCATTTCTAATTGTTTGGTGGTGGTTGTTGAGTTGTTCAAGTTCTTTATATGTTCTGGATATTAATCCCTAATCCGATAGGTGATTTGCAAATAATTTCTCAAGTTCCATGAATTCTCTTTTCACTCTGTTGATAATGTCATTCGATGCACAGAAGGTTTTTCTATGTTTTGTTGTTGTTGTTATCGTTGGTTTTGTTTTAAGTAAGCTCCATGCCCACCATGGAGCCCATTGTGGGGCTTTAGTTCATGACCTTGAGACTGAGACCTGAGTCAAGATCAAGAGTCGATGCTTAACTGAGCCCTGATACATGGAAGTTTCTTATTTTGGGGCTCTTGGGCGGCTTTGTTGGTTAAATGGCTGCCTTTGGCTCAGGTCATGATCTCAGGGTCCTGGGATCAAGCATTGGGCTCCCTGCTCAGTGGGGAGTCTGCTTCTCTCTCTGCCCTCCCCCTGCTCATGTGTGCTCTCTCTCTCTAATAAATAAACAAAATCCTTTTTTGACATTTTCTTTTGCTGCCTGTGTTTTGGGTGTCAGAAAACTTTTAGTTCTTTTTTTTTTTTTTTAAGATTATTTTTTATTCCTTTGACAGAGAGAGAGCAGGCTCTCCACTGAGCAGAGAGTCAGATGTGGGGCTCCATCTTAGGACCCCAAGATCATGACCTGAGCCGAAGGCAGAAGGCAAAGGCCACCCAGGTGGCCCCAAACTTTTAGTTCTTAATTTTTGAAAAATACCATGTCTCTTGCCTCATATGTACCACCAGACCAGGTCCTTTTAATTGCTAAGATTTGGTCAGAGGTAACTGCATTTTGAGGTGGAGAACATATAATTTCAGGATTGGAATGGAAAACTCAGGTAATTATTAATGTTCCAGATGTAAACAGAGAAGGTTCGGTATGCCAGCAGCTTACTAATCAGTCCTAGAAATCTGTTTTCGAATTCCCAAAGGCAGGAGTAGGGTTCAGTACACAAGGCCTCTTAGGACCAAATAGACAAGGTGTGAAGATGAGAATGAGATAAGATTAAATAGGATAAGATGGGTTAATAATATGAGGCGGGCTTTTGTCTGGAAGATTGAAAAGGGGTGGGCGGGCTTCACTTTCCTGAGGGATACAAGGTGGTCAGCGCCCTCTGGTGGAAGACCCTGGCTTGTTCTGACAGAGAGAAAGGTTTGACCTCTTCCTGCAATTCTGTATTAGGAATGTGAACTTTAAGATGCTGTAGGCTCATTTTAGACTCTAGGACACTTTGGCCTCTGGATTTCTATTGCCCTTCACAACCCACTCTCCTAAGACATTCAAACTTACATGCAAATTTGTTTACCCTGTGCCACTGAGGGCAAGTTGCTCTAGGTGTGAAAGTTTAAGGATGGAAGCTCACACCTTCCTCCCAACTCCTCAGGAGATTTGGCAGAAGTCTTTCCCTCCTGAGGCGCCCAGTTGAGAGCAAGGCCTCCTCTTTGGGATGAATCAACCATCTTTCCTCCTGGACATATTCTTTGCCTTCCTCAAGACATTCGCTCTGAATAGACACTCGGTCAAAGACACATTTCCCTTTAGGGTCTCATTCCTTCACTGCTTATCTTCCAGTCATTTCTGCTAAGAGCAAACTACCCCATTGGTGTGCTGCTTCTGGAGAATTGAAAGCTGCTCCCAGGGGACATAGACTTTCTACTGCTTCACAAACACAGACCTTTACTGGAATAGGATATGGCTGGAAAGTCAATAGTGATTATCACTTGCCTCTGAAGGTCTCTAGATGCTTTGAATCTCCCAGGGCTTTATTACTTTGCAGTCTCCTAGGCAGATGAGAAATATTTCCATTGAGGACAAGATAACCAGCCTGACGTGATCTACTTGTTAGTTATGTCCCCAGCCTGATCGGCAAGGGACTTTTGCTCAGACTCCCCCTTCTTGCTGGTGAGCACAGACATGTGTCCACTCAAGAAAGCCTGGAACCAGGAGGAAGCTGACTTCACCAGGGAAGGATGTCACTCTCTGTGTGATCATGAGGGAGCAGTGATCCACCACACAGGCAAAAAGTGGGCAGGAAGGACATGGGACCTTTGATATGAAAGGTGTTTACTGTGGTATTTAAGGGATATCAGGGAAAACATATGATGGGAATTTACTAAAATCAGTCGGTGGTAGAGCATTGATTCCCTAGATATATTTTCTTCTGGAAGAACCTCTACGTAGCTAGTATGATTGTAACTGGAGTTGTTAGTGCCTATTTGGGTGGGGAAATTTTTCTTATACCCTACAAGGTTCTTCTGACTGGTCTAGGAATTTAAATTGACAGAGAGAGATTAACAGGAGAAAATCAAATTTGATCACGTGTATTTGAGGAATCCACATAAATGTGAGATATCCAAAGACAGACAAAATGAGGTATATATGTCGTTTTGGATTAAGAAGAAGGGGTTAGTGGTCTGAGGCTTCAGAGAGAAGGAGGCAATTCACAGAAATAATGGAAGGAGCAAATGTTTAGTAAACAAATGCTTGTTAGGCCATCCAGAAAGAATGGGACATAGAGAGGACTTCAATCAAACTGGCCTTGCTATGTTCCTCCCTATCTACCATACCTTGTTCATATTATACTGTAGTTATCTATGGTGGCACCTTCCTTCCTAAAGCCAGCCCTCTATCTAAAAATGTATAGGCAAGACAAATAAATGAATAAATAAAGTAAAAAATAAAAAAATAAAAATTTTTAGGCAGTTAGGGAGAAGGGCTTTAAAAAATCAGCTTAAAATAATCCACATGCCAAATAGACATATTTTGGGGCGGTAAATTTTGTTTCCCTACATGCCAGTCTAGTGACACCCAGGTTCCTGGTTGGAAGTTGTAGCCAAATTTCCATCAGTTAGCTATGCATGTCTTTTATAAAGTATTACCAGCAAAATCTCTATCCTCCTGTCTTCTCACATCTCCCACGCCACGATGCTGTGTCTCTTCTGCCTGAGTCTTTCTTGCAGATTATCCAGCAGCTTTATGAAAACTCAATTCATGTCTGTTTTTACTTTATTTTTTCCTAGATTTTAATTATTTATTTGAGAGAGACAGAGACTGAGAGCACAAATGGGGAGGAGCAGAGGGAGAGGGAGAAGCAGATTCCCTGCTGACCACAGAACCCAACATCGGGCTCCATCCCATGACCCTGAGATCATGACCTGAGCTGAAGTCAAGAGTCGGGCACTCAACCGACTGAGCCACCCAGGTGCCCCTGTTTTTACTGTCATGAAAGTCAAGCCCCCTGGAAGGAAGGCAATAAGAAAGCAGCTATTAGAAATGTGGGATAGTATGGTTAGCCTTGTGGTTAAACAAAAAGCAAACAACAAAAGATAAAAGAATAATAATATTACATACAAGTGGGTCCACCAAGAACTTTTGCTGCTTTTTACAGTATTTTTTAGGAAAAAGAAAAAAATAAGTATGGCGCTAGGAAACCTAATACACACACACACACACACACACACACACATATATTTTTTCCTCAAAGTCATACTGTTAAAAGCTAATTAGTCAGTTTGATTTGAGATATTTTTGGAAGAATATGGAGAATAAACAAACACATACACTGTTCATAGAAGTAGTCTTCTGACTTCCAGATCAGAGGCACCCAATATATAATTACTTTTATATGTGCCTCAGTCTTCATGTCAAAATTCTGATGCCTCTGGAGTTTGAACACAAGAATGTGTTTCCATGCTCTATGCCGGTTTATGACCACTCATCTTTGAGAATCTTACTTGTTTACTCAAGTCAGTTGGTTTCCTTGAAACATTGTTGCTAACAGTCAGTAGTCCAGCATCAGTTTTGGGGTTTTTTTATTTTGGGGGGGTTTTTTGCTTCAAAACATAGCAGACAAAATGACCTTAGCATTTTAAGATCAGTTTTATTTGCCCATATGTAAACATATGTGTTGTTTGATCAAAAAATGTATTACTCAAGTAAAAATTATAGAGATCTTTTTGAACATCTGCTTAATCTTTGTTTTTCCTTTTATTAAAAAACATTTTATTTAAATTGAATTTAATTAACATATACTGTATGATTAGTTTCAGTAGAGTTTGGTGATTCATCAGTTGCACACAACACCCAGTGCTCATTCTATCACGTGCCCTCTTTAAAGCCCATCACCCAGTTACCCCATCCACCACCTCCCCTCCAGCAACCCTCAGTTTGTCCCTAGAGTTAAGAGTCTTCTACGGTTTGTCTCCCTGTTTTCTTATTTTATTTTTCCTTCCCGTTTGCTATGTTTATCTGTTTTGTTTCTTAAATTCCACGTATGAGTGAAATCATATGATATTTGTCATTCTCTGACTGACTTATTTCACTTAGCATAATACCCTATAGGTCCATCCATGTCATTGCAAATGGGAAGATTTCATTTCTTTTGATGGATGCATAATATTCCATTATATATTTCTATACACACACACACACACCCCATATATATATACACCACTTATTATTTCTTCTTCTTATTATTATTTTATTATTATTTATAATTAAATTATTTATTATAATAAAATATTATTTATTATAATAAAAAGATATTTATTATATCATATTATTATTATTTCTTAGCTTATTTCTTATGTATACTACACACATATATATACCACATCTTCTATAGATATAGATATATATCTGTTCTTAAAAATAATCAGCTTATACAGATGTGGTATCTATATATACCACATCTATATGTATATATATATCACATCTTCTTTATCCATTCATCTGTCAATAGACATCTGGGTTCTTTCCATAGTTTGGCTATTGTGGACATTGCTGCTATAAACATGGGGGTGAGGTGCCCCTTCAAATCACTATTTTTGTATTCTTTGGATAAGTACCTAGTACTGCAATTGCTGGGTCCTAGGGTAGCTCTATTTTTAACTTTTTGAGGAACGTCCATACTGAACATCCGCTTCATTTTGACTAGTTTTAAATTCAGCAGTAGCAACTCCAAAGCAATTCAACTTATTTCTATTGTATGACACCACACGGGCTAATCTTTTTGTCTTTTTTCAGTGAAATTGACAATGTTTGGCAGTTGCTTTAAAACAATATACTAGGTTAACCTAAAAGAACCTAAGAGCTTTCATTCCATTGATATGAGAATATCACAAATCTCCAGATTGAATAGTACAAGGCCTGCTATTCATAAATGCAAATTGTTATAATGTAATGACACCTATAAATACTAAAAGCAGATCCATGGATGTTAAGTTGAGGTATAGAGACCAGTATTCCTACTTATTATTTTAGAGCAGAAATATCTCCGTTACATGGATTGCAAAATAAAATAGGAACTTTAGATGGAGTAGGACTTAGGAATCAAACAGACCAGATTATAATTCTAGCCCTTATATATATGAACTGCATGACTTTGGGTAGGTTATGTACTCTCCCAGAGTTCGAATTTCTGTATCTGCAAAAAGGAAATTAAAATCTATGGTTTATGTGGGGATAAAGAGAATGAACGCAGATGCCTTGGGAGTGTCTGGTCCTTAAAGCAGGTGGCATTCAAGAAACATTGGTCCCCTTCCCACCTTTATTTTTTGCTTATACTATAAAGTTGGAAATGGGCTGCCATCAGGAATAGTCTTGAGGGGCTCTTGGGTGGCTCAGTAGGTTAAGCGTCTACCTTCGGTTCCGGTCATGATCTCAAGAGTCCTTGAATCAAGTCCCAAATCCAGCTCCCTGATCAGCAGGGGGTCTGCTTCTCCCTCTCCTCTCCCCCTGTCTCTCCCCCTACAAGTGCTCTCTCTCCCTCTCTCTGTCAAATAAATAAATAAAATCTTTAAAAAAAAAAGAATAGTCTTGGAAGAGACTGATTTGGAAACTTTTGTTATTAAAAAGGGGATGGAGAAGTGCCAATTTTATGTCACAAGGATTTATTGTCATATACTTGGAGCTTTATGCTCACAAGATACTTTTAGAACTTTTAGAGCTTCAAGAGAACAGTTTGGATGTCATCTTATTCCTTTAACATGGAACTTTCTTTCCTTTTCTGAGATTTGTGGACAGTATCTTTTATAGTTCTAAAATAGTGTAATTTTCTCCCTAGAGTCTGGCCTATTCTAATAGCTACAAAACAATATTTTTACCAGCAGATACTACTGCAGTCTATATGAAGATTACACATTGAAATTTCTTCTGAGTTTATGTAGTGGGGTTTTTTTTAGGAATAGGGAAGAAATACTTCCATAATCTATAAAATAGAATAGAAGTGGTCATTACTTGCTCCATATGTCTATCATATTATATTATATTATATTATATTTATATACATACTAGTTTCCTATTGCATAGAATACGTTACTTGAAGGCAGAGGCTGTGTCATACATTCCCTGTACCCCTAATGCCTAGCTAATCACAGAGCACACAGTAGGTGCTCAATAAGTGCTTTTAAAAAATGTGCTAAGAAGGGGCACCTGGGTGGCTCAGAGGGTTGAGCCTCTGCCTTCGGCTCAGGTCATGATCTCAGGGTCCCTCCTCAGCAAGGAGCCTGCTTCCTCCTCTCTCTCTGCCTGCCTCTCTGCCTACTTGTGATCTCTGTCTGTCAAATAAATAAAATCTTTTTTAAAAATGTGCTAACGCCTGGGTGGCTCAGTTGGTTAAGCAGCTGCCTTCGGCTCAGGTCATGATCCCAGCGTCCTGGGATCGAGTCCCACATCGGGCTCCTTGCTTGGCAGGGAGCCTGCTTCTCCCTCTGCCTCTGCCTGTGCTCGCTCTCTCCCTCTCTCTCTGACAAATAAATAAATAAAATCTTAAAAAAAAATGTGCTAAGAATAAATCTTGCTACATAGAAAAATACATATGAGTACAATCTACAGAGATGGCCAGGACCTCAAAATTCAGTCTCCAACTGTCAAAACCTTACCCATCCTTAAAGGCCCGGCCCAGGAGAAAGAGACATCTTCCTAGACACCCCCTGATCTTTCCACAACCCAGAGAGATAACCCTACTCACTTTCGTATTCTCATAGCACTTTGTACATCTTTTTGAATATTTGCCATTTTCTGCCTTGTGTTATAATCTGCTCAGTGACTCAGGTATGAATTATTAACTCGTGCCTACTCATGGTTGTGTCACCCTTAAGCATCTCACGGTACTAACAGACAGTGGTCCTCATCGAGTGCGTGTTAAATTTATCCCTTATTTAACAGCTAAGCTCTGAAATCTTTAAGTTAAAAAAACAAGTCTTAAAGTAGCTTCAAAACCCTTTTGGAAACAGGTATATTTTTAACAGAGTGAACATAGAAAAATACTGAATTTTGTATATTAGAAGAAAACTACCTGGATTTGCATCTGGGTGCCATCATCTATTGCTACTGGACCATGGTCAAATGACTTAGACTCTCTAGGCTTAGTTCATTCATCTATAAAAGAGGGTAATAATAATACCTAACACTTACAGTTGGAGACAATACAGGTAAAGGCCTTTGAAGAGAGTTTGTTTCATAGTGAGCTCTTGATAACTGTAATCTATTATTTAATGATGATGATGATGATAGTAATAAACCCAGAGATTGTTACTTTATATTCAGCTTTAAAAAAAATACCAAACAGGGGCAGCCATTCAGTCAGTTAAGCATCTGCCTTTG
Source organism: Neogale vison (assembly GCF_020171115.1). NCBI lineage: Eukaryota > Metazoa > Chordata > Mammalia > Carnivora > Mustelidae > Neogale > Neogale vison. Next base: position 197,406,937 of record NC_058101.1, on the reverse strand, counting down.
GCTGAGGTCATGATCCCAGGGTCCTGAATCGAGCCCTGCTTTTTGCTCCCTGTTCAGTGGCGAGTCTGCTTCTCCCTCTCCCTCTGTGATCACTCTTGCTCTCACTCTCTCTCAAATAAATAAAATCTTTAAAAAAACAAAACAAAAAACATCATTGTTAAGACTAATGTCATGAAGATTTTCCCCTATGTTTTCTTCTGGGAGTTTTACAGTTTCAGATCTTGCATTTAAGTTTTATCTATTTTGAGTTGATTTTTGTATTTGTTGTAAAATATGAGTCCAATTTCTGGTATGGAGTTTAACATTGCTAAACTGGTGCTTTCTTGTGGCCATTCAGTTTCTGCAATCCCCTTGACTTCAAACACACAATCCACCTTTTTATTTTTCTTCTGAAATTCTTCTCTTTGTGTAAGATTCATCTTTGCCTAAAACAGAGCCCATTTCTCTCCACTGTGTTTCCCACATTCCTTACTACCTAAGATAGGCATTGGTTCTGGTGCTGTCCTACACCCCCTGCAGCCAACACTGAGTCAACAAGAAAAATTTCCCACATTAAAATATTCTGAGATTCAACCCTCAGGTAATAATTCCCCTGCTTTTAGTCATTCATATCCTTTGGTTCACCGAAATGTTGAGTCTAGTGCCTTCTAATTGCTGACCTAAATAATATCCCCAGTTTTTTAAATATAAAGTTTATTTTAGTAACAACTGTGAGTCATTACAGAAGCTAATGAACTTGGGAATTCTATGAAATCATCCAAGCATATAAAGCCTATTTTCCAAGGTTCCTTTTTCTTAGTTCAAGGCCACAAGAATTGGAACATGATGGAACTTGACTTCCAGCCCACATTTGCCTTATGTCTAGATAATTATGAGTTATAAATCAAGCTAACAATTTGTTAAGTGAACACATTCTATTCTCCTATGTTTAATCTTAACAAACATACCATGGTAATGACCTGTAAGGCCAAGGTTGAACTTAGAATTTTCAGGTTCCTTGGTGTTCTGTATAGGACCTTGGTGACAGAGGCAAAGCTGGCCCCAGCCCTGGGCCAATCCCCTTCCCTTTTACCCCAGCCCTGTTCCTTACGTAAGGGCCTTGCATCCCCCTGTGTGGACTCCTTAAGGCCCATTCCAGCTCCAGCCACACATCCTTACTCCCTTCCCACAGTAGTACCTGGGTATCCTTTGGGCAAGCACAGTCTGTCTTTTGAGGAGGGATGCAGGGAAGAGGGCCTGCAGGCTCAGGGCCATTGGGACAGGGGCCTGACTATCCAGAGTGTGTTCTAGAAGAGAGGGTGCAAGCTCCAGGTAGGAAGGAGTACAGTCAGGGGAAGACCAGAGAGGCAACTCCTAGAGCACAGGTCCAGGCAGGGCCCTTCTTGCCCAAGTCAACTGCTCAACTGACACATGACTGTGTCATGTCCTCTCAGCCCGCTTCCCATTTCAGGCTCAGCTCCAGTGGACAGTTCCACGGAAGCACAGACTTTCCTTTTGTTGTCTGCATAAGCTCAAGTTCAACTTTCTGGCCCGTAGCCATTCCCAACATTGTAGGATTTTGCCTGCACATGAAAGCAGGCCAGAAATATCTCTGAGTTACCCATCTCTGAGGAAGCCTCAACACATACAGGACAGGACCAGTTGGGGAAGGGCTCAAGCTTCCCATTGCTTCGCTAGAGCTTTCCCTGAGCCCCTTTTGAGATCCTCGTAGAAACAGGAGAGCCACCTCCACAACACACCATTATCTTGGCTTTGGCTTCTCTTCCTTCCCTGACTCACTCACTCTTTCACGTTTGCTTCCAGGAATCGTTTCCCAAATAAATGCCCCACACTCAAGTCCATGCTCAGGCTCTGCTTTTTGGGATACTCAACAGAATAAAGAGACACATCTAAGAAATCAAAGGACTAGAATGTCTAAAGTCCTTTTATGAAGCCTTACTCCCATGGCTAAATTTTGCCAAATCAACCAGAGCCTATTGGGAGGCAGGATGGAGGCAGCTGCTTATCGAAAATGAAGAAGGAAGGGAAGCAGACCAGAAGCAAAAACCTGTTAGTAATTTTGACATCAAAGATGACAATGAGCAAGACAAAGTGCAAATAGACCCTTGAAACAGTTGGCCACAGGCTGAGGCTCGCATATACCAGAATTTCCTGGACAGTCCCCACTTCAACGTTTTGACATGAGATTCATAAACACATCCTCTAGTCATACTGTTGTTCAGGTTTAAGCTTCAGAAAATGGGGTCACAGACCATCCACAGCCATGACCAGGCCAGGAGCTTCTTTCTGTTGCTTGAGTCCCTTGTCCAGAGCCAGGCCTTAGGATCGGCTTCCTACATAGTACGTAGTGCCTAGTACCTGGAAGCTTAAGGGAAAGAGCTTTTCGATAAGACCAACAAACACCACTTCTTGCACAACCTAACCCTGTTAGGGGGACCCTATTGCGGAAAGCCCCTCTAGGGTCAGTGTACTACTGGCCTCTGGACGACCTTGCTCTGTACCAGTTTTCACTACCAGGCTCTGAGTAGGCACCGGAGAGCTCGGGCTTTGGCCCCTGTGACAGGGAGTCACTCGTGGCCTAAAAGTGAACCCAGCCATCTACTATTTACCTGCCCAATTTACAAACCAAAAACAGGATGGATGGCAGAGAGAGGACTAACCCTGTAAACCATCAATCTCAAGAGCTGGAAGGACTAACCCCTTCACTTAATAGATGAGACTCTGCCATAGGATTATAGCCTCTGGTATATACATTAGGCTCTTCTGTAGATTTGGTAAAATTAATCCTAAAACCTTAAGGGGTTGCATAATGCAACCATTTGCAATTTAATAATGTTTTCAGGGGTAATTTTGTACTGTAAACTGGTGGGGAGGGATCCTGCAAGATGCAAAAGGATTGATTTCATTATCTGTGCTGACCCCCAGTGGTGGAGGTAAGAAGGCACACCCAGGAGTGGGCACTGGTGTTGGTGCATCCAGGAGACAGACATTATAGACCTAAGAATAGACAGCAGCCCATCCTTATCTTCAACGTTACAATAACCTTGTAGGTTTGATCTTCTCTTCAGAAATGAAAATGACATCACTGTAGTTACGAGTAAACACCTTTTATGTACTAGCACTGGAAAAAATCAAAATTTTGACCTCCAGATACAATGCCATAAAATGTTTTAAATATCCCAGGTATTATTCAGCAAACATACTGAAATGAGCCATGAGTCAGGCACCGTTTTAGGTCCTTAGAATACAAAAATCAGTAAAATGAGGCCTTTAGCTAGAGGAACTCACAGTTCTTTCCCCGGAATGAACACTCAACAAATCATCACATTCAGTGTGATATGACCTGTTATAGCAACAAATTGGCTTTTCCACTAATATTATTAAAAGCATCAAACATCAGGGAAGAAAAAAATAACTTGGCAACTATAGGGTTGTCAGAATAAAGCAATAGAAAGTGTGAACTTTTGAAATATGCCAAATTGCAAATTAAATAGAAAATGGTAGGTAATGAAGCAAACAGCAAAAATCTTAGCAAGCAGTATTATGAAATGAAAATAAATGCACTGACCTGAGCTTTGGATGTTTTTGTCATGCAAAATGGAAGGTAGAAAAGAGGCAATATGCATCGATCTGAATATATTAATACAAAATGGAAGGTAGAAAAGAGGCAATATGCATCGATCTGAATATATTAACACATTTCAGTAAAAAGTAGACTGAAATATATTTATCCTTAGCAGATGAACAAAAGGAATAATTCTTTAGATTTTAGACTTAGATCTGAGCGACCTTGGCTGAAAGGATGGAAGCAATTTTGAGCCATTTAAAAAGAAAGTAACTGAAACTAAACTGGACCAAAATTTAGGATTAATTTAATTTAGTTAGGATTTAATTACATTTAATTAGTAGTCTATGGGATAAATGTTACCTAAATAAATGACAACCAAGAAATGACAGACACATTCTAAAATATCAAAAACAATATCTTGGTTTGGACACCTATCACTGAGAAAGGACCAAAAATGGAAATTTCTACTTTTTAAGAAAATGTGAGACTTTTGGGTAAAAATGATTGAATGTAGTTGGATCACAGGATCTACCTCCCTCAATACCTAATGATACAATCTACCTGAAGAGAAACAGCGGAGTTCCCCTAAATTAACTGATCATTGTGTGATGTCAGGTTATAGCCTTCAGAAAGAGATGCTGACTAATGAAAGAGAAGGAAAACTTTGGCAAGGCTCTGCCAGATGTCAGACCCAGTCTCACCAACAAAATGAGTCCAGAGCCACTGGGTAGTGCAGGTGCATCTAGGACCACAAGACCACAAGGATCTCTAAGAATGTTGGCTATTGTCTCAAAATGAGAAAATAATTTAAATTAATGAAAATTTCACGCTGTTTTATTTTTTAATTTTAAAATATTTTACAGGAAAATTATTTTTACTACAAAATATATGATCTGATATGTTTGATATCATAAAGAACAAGAGTATCTCCAAAAATGAGTGTTCAGAACCCATAATAATATCTAAATATCATAATATCTAAATGACCCTGCTAATATGCCCCATATCCAAGAGAAAGAAACTGAGGGAATAGCTTTGTCCTGTCATGGAGTGAAAAAAAATTTCTCTAAAGCTCAGCACTGGTTTCACTTCTACTTCAGTTATCTATTTTTCTGTTAAATTCAAGAAAATACAACAACTGAAGAAAAAAAAACTGGCCAGATGAGCTCAACAATAGAGTGGAAATGATAAAAGATAAAAGCAGTGTACTTAAGAACAGTGAATAGAAATTACTCAACCAGAAAATAGATTGGAAAAAAAAAAATGAACAGGGCCTCAGGATCCTGCAGAACAATAACAAAAGTTATATTTGTATCATTGGTCCCAGAATGAGAGGAGAAAGAATAGAGAGCTAGAAAAATATTCGAAGAAATAATGACTAAAAACTTCCCAACTTTGGTGAAATACATAAACCTATAGATGCATGAAACTAAATGAATCTCAAATGAAAGAAATCTGTGCCAAGACACATTGTAATCCAACTTTTGAAAATAAGCAAATCGAAAGTAATCAGAGAAAGATAATTGAGAGCATCAACTCAAAACAGCAGATTACTCATCTGAAACCATGGAGGTCAGCAGAAAGTGGCACATTTTTCAAGGGCTGATAGAAAAGAATAGGAAACTGTGAATCGTATCCAGAGAAACCAACCCTGAGGAAAGAAGGGTAGGGAAAACAAAAGCATCCCCAGATGAAAGAAAACTAAGAGAATTTGGCACCAGCAAACTACCCTTGACAAATGATAAAAGCAAGTTCTCCAGATAGAAAGAAAATGGTAATAGAGGGTTTGCAACTTCACAAAGAAGAGAACAGTGGAATGGATAAAAATAGGGGTAAATATAATGAACTCTCCTTCGCATGAGTTTCTGAGATCATTTTTGAGGGTTGATGCTGAATTTATAACACCATCTGTTTGGTGTTCAAAATATGTAGAAGAAATACTTGAAATAATTATATTATAAAAGGAGGGAGGGTAAAAGCATCTAAATGGAAGTAAGTTTTCAGTACTTCACTTGAAGTAATTAAACACTGATACCAATAAGTCATGTGATAAGTGTGATAAGTTATGTATGTATATTGTAATACCTAGAGCAACCACTAAGAAAACTATACAAAGCAACATACTCAGAAACAGTATAAGTTAAACAAGGTGGAATCCTAAGAAAATTATCAAGCATCCCACTGGAAGGCAAGAAAAGAGAAACAGAAGAAACAAACAGAAAACAAGAAAATAGCAGACTTAAGCTCCAACATTTTAAGAATTACTTTAAAGGTAAATGGTTTAATAATACTAACTAAAGGATAAAGATTAGCAGAATAGATTTTAAAATAAAAAAAGAAAACATTGAATTACATACTGTGTACAAGAAACTCACTTCCAACACAACATGAGTAGGTTGAAAATTAAAGGATGAATAAAACACATATAATGCTAATATTAATATTGATAATAGATAAGGATAACAGATCAAGTAGATTTCAAAGATAAAATTAAATGGAATAAAGAAGTGCATTATGTAATTATTTTAAAAAATCAACCAAGATACTGATTGTGTGATACTGATACTGATAGAGATACTGATTGTGTGTATGCCAAACAATAAAGCTTCAAATAAAGGCAAATATAAAACTTTTACTCCAAATTAGCATTATAATGATCCCATTTATTCAGACTTATTTTAGTCTATCCTTGCTTCCATCATCTATCTTTTTATCTTCCAATTTATCTGTATATGTTCCAAGAGAGGTGGATGGTGTGGTATTTTCCTATATTAATGATGGTTATTTCTATGTTGTGGGGCTGAGGTGGTTCTTTGCCATCTTCTTTGTCTTTTGCTGTATTAGTCTGCTATATTTTTTAATATGAGCATTTTTTTAAAAAGTAAAGTCATAAAAGAAGTAGCTACATTGGGGCGCCTGGGTGGCTCAGTGGGTTAAAACCTCTGCCTTTGACTCATGTCATGATTCCAGGACCCTGGGATTGAGCCCCACATCGGGCTCTCTGCTCAACAGGAAGCCTGCTTCCTCCTCTCTCTCTGCCTGCCTCTCTACCTACTTGTGATCTTGTCTGTCAAATAAATAAGTAAAATCTTTTTTTTAAAAAAAAAAAGGTAGCTACATTAAGGTAAATCAATGTAGAAATGAATGAGTTCAGTGTTTGATTTTATTAGCATTTCTGATTATATTTTAATTAGATTTTGAAATACTTTCTCACAGAAAACAGATGTGCTCAACCTATGTTCACTGTGCATTTGCCTGAGCTGTGCTTCAGTTTAAGCAACTTGCCTTGTAAAGGGACAAAATTGAACCAGACTTTAAGTATATGTAAATGCTTATCTATTGATTTAATTAAAATAAGATAGAGTCAACTCTTCATTTGAATAAAGTAGAGCATCCTGAACTATATTCTGGGACAGCTTGTGTTCTAGGTACATAGAGATGACCGATGCTTTCAGCCATCAGGAAGGCTCAGTGGGCACTGGAAACCCTAAGCAATTCACCTTGGCCACAAGCTCTGTTGTCCATTTATCCCCGTCTGTTTTAGGGATGTTATTTCCTGTGCATGCTGTGATGAAAAGAAAAAAAAGGAGCTGAAAGATTTATTACTCTTATGCCTCAGTCACATTGGTAAATGAAAGCGAAGTTGCTTCTAGATGACCTAAGAAACCTCACTGGTATTGATGCCAATATGCATATTATTAAACAGAGCAAATGATTATCAAGTAAGACAACAAGCTAGAATTGCAGAATTGTAGTGGTTATAGGTTACATTTCATAGACCATAGCAATAACTATTTAAGTCTATGTATGTTAAGAGACTCCACAGTTAAGCAGAAATTGAAACATCTTTCATTAATACGACTGTGAGCACTTTCAATGTACCAATTTATCAGAACTAACTAGATGATCCATGAGAGTTCCTGCTTTTCTGCAATACAAAGAGAAGGGTGAATTTTTTTTTAAGATTTTATTTATTTATTTGGCAGAGCGGGAGACAGCAAGAGAGGGAACACAAGCGGGGGAGTGGGAGAGGAAGAAGCAGGCTTCCTGCCAAGTTGGAAGCCTGGTGTGGGCCTTGATTCCAGGACTCTGGGATCATGACTTGAGCCAATGTCAGCCACTTAACAACTGAGCCACCCAGGTACCCAAGAAGAGAGAATATTTTATTTTATTTTTATATTCTTTAGATTATTAATGCTTACCAGCAGCATTAGCAAGTCAAAGTACACCAGTTCCAAACAGCACCAAGAGAAAAAAGCAGCCTTGACAAGATTAGATCTAGAAATAGAAAAAATGAAAAGAGCCAGGAGGATCCAAGACACAATTAAAGAAGAAAGAGGGGAGATTTACCCTGCCAAATATCAGAACTTCTACGAAGCTATGGCACTTAAGATAGCGTGGTTTTGCCATAGAGATAAACCAGCTGACCAAAGAAACTGGCCCGTAAAGTAGAATAGAGTCTCTGAACATTATTTAGTCTTTTATACACACACACACACACACACACACACACACACACATATATATATGTATATGATATATACATATATCATATATATGACATATATCATATATATATGACATATAGGTAGCATGGCCGATCAACAAGGAAAGGAGGGGCTTTTCAATAAAGAGGACTAAGAAAAAAATGGCTATGAAGGGAAGAAGAAAAATATATTTTTATCTTTATCTACAAAAATTAATTCCAGATGGATCAAGGACTTAAGTGTCAGAAGCCAAACTTTAAAATGTTTAGTAGAAAATATGGAAGAATAAGATGTGAAAAGACATTTAGCCATAAAAGGAGAATGAAGTTTTTAATTGTAGCAAAATAAAGAACTTCTTTCATCAAAAAATGAAAAGACAGACTCTAAATTGGAAGGAAATATTTGTGGTATGTAAAATCTACCAAGGATTAATTTCATATCAATGCAGTATAAGGAGCTCCTGTGAATTCATAAAAAAAAAAAAAAATGACAACCTGGTAGAAAATTGGTTAAAGACATCAATAGGACTTTCTTTTTTTAAAAAAGATTTTATTTATTTATTTGACAGACAGATCTCAAGTGGGCAGAGAGGCAGGCAGAGAGAGAGAAAGGGAAGCAGGCTTCCTGCTGAGCAGAGAGCCCGATGTGGGGCTCAATCCCAGGACCCTGGGATCATGACCTGAGCTGAAGGCAGAGGCTTTAACCCACTGAGCCACCCAGGTGCCCCCATCAATAGGACTTTGAAAGAAGATGAAAGACATGGCTGATAAACATATAAAATGTTGCTCAACCTCAGTAATCAGGAAGGACATTTTGCATCTATTTTACTGGCAACTATTAAGAAGACAATACCAAATTTGGAGATTGTGGACCAAGAGACCACCTATTTATTAGTTGGTGAGAGCTTAAGTTAGAACCACTGCTTTAGAAAACAATTTGGATTATCTCATGAAGTTGAACATTCTCTTATCTTATGGAAGAGTAATTCCTTTGCTATAAGCCATAAAGAAACTCTTGACCATGTACATCAGAAGACATTAAAAATAGTAACAATAACAATAATAATAACACCCAGTGCCATTCATAACAGCAAAAATCCAGAAATAAATCCAAATGTTCGTTGATAGAAGAATGGGTATATCAGCAGGAGAATGGATAAATAAGATATACATTTTAAAAATGATATGTTATTTAGGCTATCATATATATGTGATACAATTTTTCTTAAGCAAGGGAATCATAAATATAAATTTGGGGGAGTGGTTACCCCTGGGTTAGAGAGTGTAAAGCAGGGAAAAAGACAGGGGAAGAGTAGTTATCATTAGAAGTTAGGGTCAGAGTTCTAATTCTTTTTTTTTTTAAGATTTTATTTATTTATTTGACAGACTGAGCAGAGAGCCTGATGCAGGGCTCAATCCCAGGACTCTGGGATCATTACCTGAGCCGAAGGTAGAGGTTTTAACCCACTGAGCCACCCAGGGGCCCCCCAGAGTTCTAATTCTTGAGTTGTGTGCTGTGGTGCCAGGTGCTCATTGTATTATTCAGTATTATTCAAATTCATTGTATTATTTAAGTATTATTCAAATGTCAAGTATTATTCAGATATCAAGGATTATTCAAATTCATTGTATTATTCAAATATATTTATATAGAGGCCCAAGCACAGTCCAGGATGAACTATGAACCAATGTGTCCTATGAACCAAGAATTATGATTAATCTATTCTGTGTATTTTAAGTCATTTTAAAAAGCAGCAGAATACTCCTGGGTATTTACCCCAAAGACACAGATGTTGTGAAAAGAAGGGCCATCTGTACCCCAATGTTTATAGCAGCAATGGCCACAGTCGCCAAACTATGGAAAGAACCAAGATGCCCTTCAACGGATGAATGGATAAGGAAGATGTGGTCCATATACACTATGGAGTATTATGCCTCCATCAGAAAGGATGAATACCCAACTTTTGTAGCAATATGGACGGGACTGGAAGAGATTATGCTGAGTGAAATAAGTCAAGCAGAGAGTCAATTATCATATGGTTTCACTTATTTGTGGAGCATAACAAATATCATGGAGGACAAAGGGTGTTAGAGAGGAGTAGGGAATTTGGGTAAATTGGAAGGGGAGGTGAACCATGAGAGACTATGGACTCTGAAAAACAATCTGAGGGGTTTGAAGTGGCCAGGGGGTGGGAGGTTGGGGTACCAGGTGGTGGGTATTATAGAGGGCACGGCTTGCATGGAGCACTGGGTGTGGTGAAAAAATAATGAATACTGTTTTTCTGAAAATAAATAAATAATAATTTTAAAAAAAAAACAAAAAGCAGCAGAATTTTAAACAAATGCAATGTAGCATTTCTTGTCACTTTCTTATTCTACAACTTCCTTTGTTGCCTCTGTAGCAATATTTTATTTTAAATTTGATTTTTTTGTAAAAATTTCTTACATTTGGTTTGTCAAGATTTATTTTCCAAGTCTACTCTTAAATATGTAGTGTTCACTGTCTGTTAGTATCCAGGTGAGAACATTTAGAATACATTCTTTTGAAGGGGTTCAGCTTCTGCAACATGTTATAAGTCATGATTTCCCTTTTAATTGTAATTGTCACCTAGAAAGAAGATGGCATTTACTCTATAGGTCTTGGGGTTGCTTTTTAATGTAGCCTAGGATAGGATGAGATACTGGCTTCTCTCTTTCTTCTTCTTCTTTTTTTTTAAGATTTTATTTATTTATTTGACAGACAGAGATCACAAGCAGGCAGAGAGGCAGTCAGAGTGGGTGGGGGAAGCAGGCTCCCCATCAAGCAGAGAGCCCAGTGCGGGGCTCGATCCTAGGACCCTGAGATCAAGACCTGAGCTGAAGGCAGAGGCTCAACCCACTGAGCCACTCAGGTGCCCCAAGATGCTGGCTTCTAACAACACAGATTCATTAATGACCTAGCACACTAATCTATTAGTTGCTAGTTATCTTTGTGTTTTTCCACTAAGTTGGAAAAGGAAAATACAGACTCTGTGAAGTTAGCCTAGTTGTGTTACTCATAACATTTAGGGAGCTTGGTTTTGTTTTGTTTTGTCTTTTAACTTTTGCTGCCTAACTGTCACACTTCCTATCTCATATGAAAGACACTTTTCCTATAGGGATTCTTCCTTAGTGCCTTGTGGCACATGAGAGCAGACCCACCATTGAGAAGCATTTAAATAGCTTGTATATTAATTTGAAAATTCAATTAACAAAATATTATTGTATCTTTTAGCTCCTAAACACAAGACCACAGTGACAGTAAAGTAGGTCAAGGCATGGTAGCAGAGAGAGTTTGTCTTGGTCTTTGAGAGTGAATCCCCCTTACCACTTAGTCATGACTCATTGACCAAACCAGAAAGTTCAGAGGGAACAATACAGCAAAATAGCAGACATCATGGTGTGTGATCACTATAGTGTGCTGCTGATACTTTCAATGGACACTAGACCTATCTTCTCGTTGATGACAGGTAGGTTGAAAAATATTTCCTTGGACATTTTCTTCAGTCTTTCCAATTGTATTGGGATGAACTTAGTGTCCACAGGATCACAGGTTGGAATTTATTCTTTGGCAGGTGTAGGCTAGAGGAGCGGGTCTGTCTTTGGTCCTTGTGGCCTTAGGTCACCCTTGGGAACACGATGGTGCCACTACTAATTTAGAACATGGTGGAGAATAGGTTGCTAATCCGTGTCTAGGGAGAAAAAGAGATATTAATAGCATACAGCTATAAAATGAGGGGGACTGATACTTGCTTATTGTGAGAGGTAGGAGCTTCAGATACACGAACTTAGAACTTGACAGCCAAATTAGTTACTGGGGCTTGGTAAAACCCCTTCCAGTGAGGCTTAAGCAGTGTGAAAATGGATGAACCCAAATTTGAAAACAGCTGGATCAATTGGTAGAGCCTCTCCTACTTGCAAATGAAATGTTGCATCTTATATATATTGTTATAATCCAATCCAGCACCATTTAACTAATGTAGAGTCTGTCAGAAGTGCTAGGAAGACCCAAAGTCCTACAAATTAATACTTCCTATGAAGAGATTGTCAGTCTTTTATAAACTACAGGTTTCGTGTTCATGCTATGGGCGGGGCCATTTTTAAACATATATTATGGCAAGTTTCTTTTCCAAATGCAATTTTCAGATTTTTACTGTTCCTGATGGATCTGGATGATGTGGGTAGTGAGACAGTGTTGGTGTTACAAAGCTTTACAAACTGTTTACAGTGTCCTGAAAAATACTCACTAGGTCTTAATGAACAAGGCATTTCAAACATTGGAATAAGGTCTTTTCCAACATTGGCTGACAGATATTTGTAGAGGAGTTGCTTCTGTCCATCCTGAAAATATACAAATACTGAAGCATACATTTATAAGGATAACATTTTATTTGAATAGGTTAAGTCTGAATAATTAGGAAGATCCTTCAAGGAAAAGGGTAAGTTGCCTTCTTTGTCTTTAGAGTTCTTCTTATATCGTGGGCCTGAATGGGGAATTCTTATGACACTAGTGAGGTTACACTGGCAAAATTATGGAGAGTGTATCTCCCATCTAATTACTGTTGGAATTCCTTCTTTGTTCATGGGTGCCAGTGGGAAGTTAAAGTAGTGGGAAGCAGAAGTAAATACTTAGGCAATACCAAGTGGCCGTCTAGGAAGTGCCAAAGATGATTTGGTTACCAAGTCACCCTGACAGTTGGAATGTAAGGTTGTCAGAGAACACTGGTTATGTCTTGTACACCAAGGTTCCAGTTTGAGAATGAGGAATAACATATTTGTATTAGAGATCTGACAGTGTAATAGTCAGAGAAGACATTGATGCTGGGGCCATCTGGAAATCTTAGCTCCTTCAGAATTGAAGCACCCTTATGGTATTACAACCACCATTAGCCGTAGTTATCCCAAAGCACAGTCTGGGCCACTGAAAATGTTAACAGCTTTTTGTGTTTTGTGTTTTTTGTTTGTTGTTGTTTTTAGAAGATACAGTACTCACTTAAGGAAGAACATCAAATTCTGCTGCTTGGGGGTGACTTTTTTGGCCAGGTAGGGGTGGGGCCTCAGTTGTCTCTGTGGTGTTTGGCTTGAGTAGGGTGGTTATTGTCTAAAAGTTTTCTGTATTGCTAGGCATATGCTTTCCTGGTCCCTTGGCTAGAAAGAGCAGACTTCTTTGGAAGCTTTTTTCTTTCTTTGGTGTGTACTCATTGGTGTTTATGAGTGGCTAGTTTCCTCCTTAGTTGATCCAAGATACATGAGACAAAAACAAAACTCGGGAAATTCACTGTCACATCATTCCCTGAGTTCTGAGGTTGTTCCCCAGACTTCCTTTTTCTGTCCACCATCAAAGTCTTACATTTGCTTTATAATGTCTAGGCATTCTAAGCTATACTTATCAGGAGAAGTAGGGAGAAGTGCGTCTACTCCATCTTGGTCCCTATGGTGTTTTTGTATCAATGAAATAGATATTACATTGTAATTAAGAAACATAGCATGAATTTCAGATGTCTCTAGAGATACGCAGAGTGATCTAGATCAGAGTTTTTTCCAGTGGAAACCCTAGGCCTGGGTCATGTTTAAAAAATCAACTTTATCTGGTTTAATATTCATACAATAATGAATATGTTACATATAATTGAAGGCACTAATTTTAAGACTACAGCTTGTTGAGTTTTGACAAATACATACACTTGTGTAGCCATAACCACCATTAAGATGTATTTTCATTTACCCCCCAGATCTCCCTTGTGCCCCCTTTGCAGTTGACAGAGCCCTAATCCCTGTCTCAGGCAAGAATTGATATGATTTCTCTCAAGACAGCTTTGATTTTGCCTGCTTTAATTCTTTATTTAAATGGAATCATAGGGATTTCTGGGTGGCTCAGTCAGTTAGACATCGGACTCTTGATTTCCATGCAGGTCGTGACCTCAGTGTTGTGAGATCGAGCCCCACATCATGTTCCTCTGTGAGGAACCTGCCTAAGATTCTCTCTCTACCCCTTCCCCTACTCTTTCCCTCACTAAAAAAAAAAAAAAAAAAAAAAAAAAAAAAAAAAAAAAATTCAAGTGAAAAATTGGAATCACATCATATGTACTCTTGTTTGGCTTCTTTTACTCAGCAAGATGCTGCTAAGATTTATCCATGTTGTCTGTACTGGTATTTGTTTCTTCTTATTAATAACAACTCTTTTAGCTCCCGGCTAGCTCAGTCAGTAGAGCATGAGACTCTTAATAACGACTCTTCTGTGGTACAACTGTCCCTCAATTTGTGTATCCATTCATCTCTTGATGGACATTTCTACTGTTTCCATTTAGATCATTATACATCAAGGTGCTGCGAGCATTCATGTGCAAGTCTTCCGTGGGCATCTATTTCCATTCCTCTTGAATAAACACCTGGGAGTGGAATGAGTGGCTCATTCAGTAAATGTACATTTAACTCTATAAGAAACTGCCAAACTGATTTCACAAGTGGCTGTCCAATTTTGCATTACCAACAGCAATACGTGAGAATTCTGGTTACTTCACTTCCTTGGGCTCTGGCTTCGGTCCTTGCCACCAACACTGATGAAGATCCCTCCAGAGCCAGTGTGTTTTCATTGCTAGGCTCAGCCAGTGGCACTTCTTACTAAATCTAACCGATACTCCCACCATGCCAGCTCTTTAAATTCCCTGGAGCTGAAGGGTTGAGTGAGGTCAGATTCTGGGTTCTTCCCCTCATATACAAGCACAGAACCACAATCTCCATTTGACTTTGGAATTCTGGATTTTAAATCCAGCAAGTCTTTCTCAAGCCTAACCCCATTATTTGTCAGCATAGCTGATACTTCTTTATTGACACACTGCCCAGGGTCCTTAAGAAGCCTAGCCTGAAAGAGATAGAGAAGAAACCATCTGGAGGGACAAGGGTGGTGACACCCAGTAGATCAGTCAGCTATCAGTAAACTGATAGGAGATAATGAGCAAGATCCTTTTGTAGTTGTTTTAATCCTGATAGACCTTGGAAGATTTATAGGTTACTTACTTTCAAAATGTGGGCTTGTCTCATGGAACGTATTAATATTAATACAAAACGATTTTTTTCATTGAAAATGAGAAAAAAAGGCTTTATGCAAAAGAAATATTCCCCAATTAATTCCATTAATTCAATTTCAATTAATTAAAAAATAAATTTTACCAATCTCTTTCTCTTTATAGTAATAATCATGCAGGAGATTAAATTTTACTTGGAAAATCCCTCAACCCACCCAACATGGGCTAGTATTTTGTCAATTCTCTAATTGTTACCTACTCATTAAACAACTTGCTAAAATCTTACTTAGTGGATACTTCTCTCCTTGGACAGCCAGGGCAAACCAATCTGTGGACATTTCGACATTTTGATCAGGACAGTACTGCAAGAGGCCCAGAGCAGGGGGCCGGAAGTGTTTGGTCCTATCTGAGCCTTAGTTTCTCCATATTTAGATTGAGAGTATTTCTAAAATTCGATCTCAGGCCGCAGGACCTGTAATCCTCTGCCCATTTTATAGATGGATGCCCACTCTAGCCTTAAGATATCTATCTGCAGGACAGATAGAATGGAGAGTACCTGAGATGGTAAGAAATGCTTCCCCAGGGCGAAACATTTCCCAGAAGGACAATATTATTCCAGGGTGTGGTCTCTGAAATGTTTGCCATGATTCTATATACCATCTAACAGGGAGAAAAATCATTTTGTGGATTTTCCAAGTGAATCAACTGCTGATTCACAGGCGTGTCCATGAGGTGTTACTCATCCCATGGTAAGACTCAGCCCTCAGTCCTCCTTTGGAGTGGAGTGTGACTGAGCAGGTCTAGCTGGCAGAATTATTATGTTCTCCTGGTTTCTGCCCCCTGGTGTCCATGCTCCATGTGATTCTCTTCCCCTTGAGTGTAGGTGAGATCTGGAAAAACAATGGGATTTCATCCTGTGATAAGGTTGGGTTACCTGCTAATGGGAAGGGATCCTACAGATGTAACAACACCAAGAGGGAGATTATTTGGGGTGAGACTGACCTGAGCAAGTGAACACCTCAAAAATGGATCTGGGCCTTCTCTGAAGAGAAGAATTGTTTGAAGTGAGAGAGATCCTCCTACTGACCTTGAAGCATGTTAGAAACTGTCTGTGGAGGGAGCCAAGTGGCAAGGACCCAAGGCTTATACCTATGGAGAGTGGTTTCTGGTCAATGGCTAGCAGGCAAACAGGGACTTTTGTACTATAGCCATAAGGAGCCAAGTCCACCAATAACTTTTATGAGCTTGGAGATGGTTTCTTTCCTAGTCAAGTGCCCGGGCAGGGATACGGGGCCCAGCTAACATTTTGCCTTCAGCCAGGTGGGATCCCAAACAGAGATCTAACTCAACTGTGCTCAGACTGCAGGCCACAGAAGCTGAGAGAATAAATGCATATTGTTTAAAGATGCTAAGCTTGTAGTAAGTGGGCAGCAGAAAGCAAATAAAGCAGGAGCCGTTCAGCACTCATCTCCTCCACCCAGCTTTGCGCTGCTTGACTTTACAACCCTAGCACAGGGCCTTGCACATGGCAGGGCAGAGAGTCCAACCTGGTATGAGCTCTAAGGATCTGATGGAAACCATGGAGGATGTGTTAGGTGGTAGTATATGACCCTTGATGTAGGATAGGACCCATCACCTGTGATGTGTGTGCTTCACAACCACTGTGCAAGGATGATAGTATTTGTTAGAATCCTTTTATGAATAAGAAAGCTGATGTCCATGGAGATTAACCAAGATGCCCAAGGTCATGTCGTTGATGAGTGAGAGGTCAGGCTTCATGGCCAGATCTTGATGACTCTAAAGTCAGCGAGCTATCGTTTACAGTGCTCCTTCCTATTCTTCATCTCCACTCTGTTTTTGAGTTCCCAAGGGCCACATGATCCCCCACCTCCCAAGTGCTTGACTCTGGTGTGCTCATGTAGTTTTACTCATTGCCTAGAGCAACCCTTGTAGACAAAACATTCCTCGTTGGTCCCCTTGTTCATATATGTTTGCTGCTCCTCACACGTGCCATGATGGACAGAAGCTCCTGGCTTTGATTCTCCAGTGCCAGGAGCCACTGCTCCATTGCTTTCTGGAGCCTCTGGTGACAGGTAAGAGAAGAGTAGAGTTGGATAGAAAATCAGGGATATTAAAAAAAAAGAAAACTATGAATAGGTATCTTCCCATTTGTAGCCAGAGTAGACTCCCCAGCTCTGTAGCATTCCAACTCTATTCTGGGATTTGTTCACCCTTCTTTAGTTTGGCTTCTTTAAATGATGCTGTATAGTTCTTGGCTCTCTTGAGGGCAGTTTCTGGAAAATAAGTCTCTGCCACTTGTTCAGACTGTTTTTAAGGATCTGAGATCATCTGTGTTTCTGTACTTTCCTACAGCCATTCTCAAGGAAGGGCTTGGTCCTTTCTGAGCCTCTATCCACTGGACGGATTCTCCTTGCTTGTGCTGCTTCACTATCTCAAGAGGCCAGAGCTCTAAGAATCAGGATAGGGGCTTCTCAC
This sequence comes from Neogale vison, assembly GCF_020171115.1. NCBI lineage: Eukaryota > Metazoa > Chordata > Mammalia > Carnivora > Mustelidae > Neogale > Neogale vison. The sequence goes on along the minus strand of NC_058101.1, from coordinate 197,389,344 downwards.
AATCTGCTTTGCAGATGCCTCCTCTCTGCTAGATTCTCCTCTCTCCTAGATTTTTGATTTGTATCTTTTGGAGAAGTAGTAGAAAGAGTCAAGAATCTAGAGTCAGAAATAGCTGGGTTTGTGTTCGGGCATCATCACCAATGGACTATGTGACTTTAGGCAAGTTGTTCAACCTCCCAGCTTTCATTTCCTCAGTTACAAAATTAGGAAAAGAATACCCCCTTTGGGGCACCTGGGTGGCTCAGTGGTTAAAGCCTCTGCCTTCGGCTTAGGTCATGATCCCAGGGTCCTGGGATCCAGCCTTACATCGGGCTCTCTGCTCAGCAGGGAGCCTGCCTCCTCCTCCTCTCTCTCTCTGCCTGCCTCTCTGCCTACTTGTGATATGTCAAATAAATAAAAATCTTTAAAAAAAAATACCCCCTTCATCAGATTCATAGGAGAACTACAGGAGATGATGCTTGTAAAGCCTCTGGCGTGGAAAAATTGTGTAACAGCGCTAGCTACTATTATATGCACATGTGGCAAAATGATAGTAGGCAATATTAACTGATGCATTCCCATCTTTGTCATCCCCACTTGCTTTTACTCTCTTATGCTCCCTATTCCCATACTGCCCATTTGGCTATTAGACATGAGATCTTTGTGTCCCCAAGGAGAATTGTCACAGCAGAAGAAAGGGGGCATTATGTTCTCGAGTCCTGATGTCTACGGCTGAAGCTGACACAGAAAGAGAGGGCTGATCTGCTTCTTCCCTCCCCTGCCTCCTTGCCACTAGGTCAAAGTCCTCCAAGCTGGAGGAGGGAGGAGACCTAGCAAGGAGAGTAGCAGAATGAGTCACTGGTGTGGGTTCTGCCCATTTTCTACTTGGAACCCTGAAAGAGAAGCTTCCACAATAACAGCCCCCCACACCCACCACAGTAACTGTAGAAAGAGCAGACTCACAGACACCCATGTAGCATGTCCCAGTAGCACTCAGGAAACAGCTAACTAACCTTCCTCTGTGGTCTGAGGTGCAGTTGCCTTTGAGGGGTGCAAAACATGCCATCCCCAAATGGGCCTCTTTGGCATAAGATTATTTTGAGACACATAGGATTATTTCGAGACACAGGAGAAGCTCTGAAAAGGGAGTAGAAGTTACTCTTTTTCAAGAGAAATTAGTATTTACAAAGGAAACCTCCACTTTTAAGGATGTCTCCCTCTCTGTACCAAGAAGAGAAGGAGGACTCTTTTCTTTTTTTAATTTTTTTTTAAATTTCTTTTCAGTGTTCCAGAATTCATTGTTTATGCACCACACCCAGTGCTCCATGAAGGATGACTCTTAATCATAAGAGACTGACTGATGGAGGGAGCACAGACTTAAATCTGTGTAACAACCTTACTCTTGTTTATCTTTCTTTTCCTGATAACCTCCCACATAACCAGCCCACCTCACTCTTCTTTCTTTTTTCTTTAGCTGAAGATGGTAGTTAAGCCAGAGGCTAAGCCATCTCAAGGAGTTATCACCTGCTTTTCCCTGGGTAGCTTCCATTTACACATGAGGTATACATGTTAGTAAACTTCTGTTTTTTGTTTTTTGTTTTTTTCTTCTTTTAATCTGATTTTTATCACAAGGGTCTCAGCCAAGCATTCAGAAGCTTACAGGGAAAATGATCTTTCTTCCCCTACAGGGGCCTCAGGGATTCAAGGACATTGAGTAGCAGCAGAATAAACCACGAAAGCAGAAGCTCATTGGGAATGCAGCTATCTCCACGGATCCCAGAGAGCAGAAGTGATGAGGACAACCTAGCAAAATGATGTAAGTCTCAGCAGGACTGTCACAGGCCCCTGTGACAATGGAGGACCACCTACCTCCAACCATCCAACCTCTTCCTCCCTCCATGATACAATGCTTTGCAAACTCCCAGGCAAGGAGAGAGCCCCTGATTGTCTGAGTTAACAGTGACTGGAGCAAGTGTGCCCTAGATTGATGAGTTTTCCACTGCCAAGTAGTACTGAGGTTCAAGTGACTCGATTTATTAACAGAGCGCTGAAGTTAGTTTGTAGACCCACAGAATGGAGGTTGTCCCAGTGAACTGAACCTCTGAGCCAGTGTGCATGCACATGGGCATGTGCTCACGCTCACACACATAAACACACACAAACACACCCACATCACCATGGCATCCTTCCTTGCTCTGCTTGCCTCTGGGAGTGATCTCTTTCGCCAAGGGCCATGCCACCCTAGACTTTCTCACTATTCTCATACTTGGGATTAAAGACACTTTAAAGCAAACTCCCATGTTATTATAGCTTTCTTTCTTTTTTTCTTTCTTTCTTTGAGATTTCATTTATCTATCTGAGGAAGAGGGAGGGAGAGAGAATCTGAGAGACTCTGTGCTGAGTGCAGAGCCCCACGTGGGGCTCGACCCCATGACTGCAAGACCATGACCTGAGCAGAAACCAAGAGTCAGGTGCCCCAATTGACTGAGCTACCCAGGCACCCCTGCCGCTTAGTTTTTTAACATACACAGTTCTAGGTCAAAGTCATCTAAGAACCAGAAGGTATAGCTTTCTCTTTCACCTAGGCTATTTGCCTTTCTATCTAATCAGCTGCTAATTTGAGCCCCAGGAGAAGTTAATTTTTAAGAGTGCTGCCCATTTCCTGCTTGGCACCCTGAAAGAGAAAACTCCCACAATACCTCCCCCATCAGAGTAGCTGTAGGAAGAGCAGACTCATGGACACCCTACCTGTCCCAACAGCATTCAGGAAACAGCCAACTAACCTTCCTCTGTGGTCCCAGGTGCAGCTGACTTTGAGGGGTACAAAATTTCACCGACTCTTCTCACACGTCGTGCTTTGAAAAGATTACTGATACTGATTATTTGTACACTAGAAAATTTCCTCAGTTGAATGTCATCCAGAACATTCTGGTTGACAAGTAGTGATGCAGTTCAGCGGAAGCTGTTGTGACTGGTGAATGTATCGGGATGGCAAAGGCACGAGGATAGTTCAGAGAAAAGCAGCAGTTGACCAGGCTTTTTTCTTGAAGGTGGTTTGGTTACTTTTGGTAGGATATTCTGGTGAAAGATAAACTGAGGCATATTACATTTTTAAGAGTTTATTTGAGTAGAAATGGATTTGAATCAGGCAGCAGAAAACCACAAGTGGTTAGGAGCCCCTTGGGGCCTCGGGGCAAGACTTGCATGGAAAAGGCAGAGAAGCAAAGTACGGAAATTGCTTGATTGGATCTAGCTTGAACAGTTGCCTTATTTGGAAAAGTTGGCTGTTTGTGATTGGTTGGCCTTAGATTGGGATTTCTTAGCCTAGAGGCATCGTTGGCTTAGGTTTGGGTCTACTTTCTGGGCTGCCCCAGCATCAGGGTCACCTTGGTCCAAATACTTACCTTTCAATTACAACTGAAAAATAACCTCTTGTTTGAGCATCCTGCCTGGCCAGAGCTGAGCTGGAGAGAGCCAAAGGCATTGAGGTGATCAATTAGGACAAGCCAAAGTGAGAGTAACCGTGGAGCCTTTAAATGCTTATTGGGTTGGAGGAGGAAGAGGCAGACTGGGGAAGCACTAGCTCTCCCAGTGTTTTATTTTTCACCCTGGAACAGGGCCAGCACAAACAGGAAGCCCAGACAAAAGGCTCCTTGCCAGTTTGTGGAGGGGGTGGAGAGAGCTGGGGAAGAGTAGGAGTGAAAATACTGAATACTGAGTCAGAGTGACTCAGAGTTCAGGGTCCCCCTGTCCCCAACTCTAGAAGGTGCTCTCTGCAGAGGTGCCTGAAAAATGCCTCAACCATGACCCCCCCCCCAACATAAGGAGGCCTCCAAATGGTGGTGATAGGGCTAGGAATGCAGGTATTTCTATGCATCACCAGCCAGGAGGGCCCAAGGATCCCTCCAGAGACTCCATGAGTTGCACACAGACACAGTGCATTGGCTTTGCATGAAGTGGGCTATGAGGAGGTCAGCTTCCCCCCATGAGGTCCACTAGGTAAAGCCTCTGTAATTGGCGAATGTGGGGCCAGAGAGACCATGCAAAGGGTTGTGACCTGGAGTCACACTCCTCACCCCTCAGCTTGACTTTCTTATCCACAACCCAAGTCCTAACTGGATGTCAGTGGGAAGAGATTTGTGACCCCCATAAGGATATTTCAAATGTGCCTATTTGAGTAGGCCTTTCTGAGCACCCATCTGTATTCTAAACCCTCGTTAGTTCATTTGCTGTTTTTCCATATACTTCCTGAGAATGGATATATGATAAATGTTGCCTGTATTATCTTGACCTTGATGGCTATTTCCTTTAAAACAGCAACATGAAGTCAGTAATATACTCCTTTTCTGTACATCTGTACACTGGTTTGTTAGCAATGAGGACAAATGGCTGGTTTCTTTTTTTCTTTTCTTACGTGTTCCGATGTTGTGATGTTCATTCTCCTCCATACCCACTCACCATGTAAAACCCAGTGAGGAAATCAACATTCTTTCTAGAACTAGTGTACCATATGCACCTCACATGGGTGGTAAAAGCACCTCAAAAGCTGACCTACTCTGACTTAGCTTGGCCTTGGTTCTCTGCAGTCTGGGGGAAGGAGGCTATACCAAGATCAGTCAGTTGACCTGCCCTAGGATCAGCTGGAAGCAACCCCAGTTTTTAAACTATTGAGTCATCCAGGTTTGCTTTGCTTTCTTTTTTTGACAGATAAATAGGTAGAGATTAGGAAGCTAATCAAAGGCTACTTAGGATGGGCAGAGGTTAGACTTCACATGCTCTGGAATTTTCTTTGACTCAGCTTACTCTTGTTGACTTGAAAGGAAGGGAAATAGCCTCTTATCAAGTGTTCCCTGTTTTTTTCAACAACCACTAACTCCACAAGGGAGTCTTTTATCTTTATGGTCCTAGTACCTAGCACGGTGCCTGGCAAAGAAATTATAAATACTCAATAAATATTTGTTGAATAAAAATGTTAAATTCCCCAGGGACTGTCTGCAAATTCAGGACTGAACCTGCTAATGTGGCTGCCATAGTCAGGCAGGCAGGCAGGATCTCTCTCAAGGTAGCTCAGCATCATGGTTGAGTGGGTAGACCCTACAACTAGACTCCTGGGTTCAAAATCTTGGCTATGCTCCTTACTTCTTTGTGTCTTTGGTCAAGTTACTTTAGTTTCCTGCTCTGTAAATTGGGGCTGTCTTGTAAGGTTGATAAGAGCACTACATGAGTTAGTATTTAAAACCACTTAGAAGAGTGAGAGCATAAAGTTGAGAGCTGTATGTGTTGACAAGTAAATAAAATAGTTTTCCCAGTTCTATTGACATATTCAATGACAGCAAATTTGATGGATATCTAAATAACCTATCATGGTTCTATTGTGCTTTAATTTATCAGACAACTTCTCTGTCATTATCTTTTTTGTTGTTCTGTTTTTTTGTTTTGTTTTGTTTTGTTTTTAGAGAGAAAGAGAGAGCATGTATACACATGCATGGAAGTTGGGGGTTGGGGGGAGAGGGAGAGAGAGAATCCCAAGCAGGCTCCATGCCCAGCACAGAGCTCAATGTGGGGCTCCATCCCATGACCCTGAGATCATGACCCGAGTAGAAATCAAGAGTCACACTTAACCAGCTGAGCCACCAAGGCACTCCTCTGTCATTATCTTTTAACAAATTCTCCTATCACTCCTACTGGTAGGGAGATATTATGGCCCCCATGTTAGAGAAGGAGAAACTGTAGTTCAGACTGGGGAAGAAGTAGCTTGTTAGCTCAATAGAACCAGTGCTTAAATACATGAAACCCAACAGAGAAGGTGTGGATGTGGGTGGTGGAGTGGGGATGGGGAATTCTGAACTGAAATGAACTGTGACTATGTTCTGCGAAAAATATTTCTTAGTCATAGTTCCGATATCTCTCTGTTGAACAGAGATTCCTGGACCCCATTGTCCTTGACCTCTTGAAGCAGGATCTCCAAGCATGGAACCCTAGTATTTTCTTTTTCACATGGTGATTGTGAGGCATGCCAAATTTGAAAGGTTATGAGCTCTCTCTAGGCATGGCCAAAGCACCACTTACTTTTACATACCATGTGAGTACTGCAAGAGTCTTTAGAAACCCTTGACTTTACGCCTGTGGACACTAGGAAACAGGTTGTAATTTGGCCACAATCACTCTACTATTAGTGGCCTACTAAGACTGGGACCCAGATATCTTCCTTCCTAATAGCCATATATGATTGCATTTGATTTACATCTGTGATTTATTATTTCCCCTTCATCTAAGAAACGGACTGATTGAGATCCTCCCACAGCAACATTCACTTTTTTCTCTTGCTCAGGATCAACTGATAAGTTAGATACATTGGAAAAGAAATGAAGACTTAAATTGGAATCTTTTATTTTAATCTATGGAAAGTTCTGGCAAATCACTAACAATGATGAAATAGTAACAGTGTACGTGGAGGATCTTTGGTCACAAGATTTCTGTTAAAAGACAATTCTGGGCCATTTCTAGTCACTGCCATGTCTCACTGCTCAAGTCTCATCATGGAAGGACACTTAAGAGTACAGATTTATTTTAGGTAGGAAGTAGAACTTTATTGGACTAGAGTAAGAGTAGCCCTTCTCAAATGCTACATCAAAGATTCAGATCTGATACCAGTTTCAACATGTATAGGTTTCTCCCCCACACCATCAAGCAATTCTTGGACACTCTCATGGTGTCTTCCAATGCAGCTTGATTCTGACACTACCTGGAGAGAGTGTCCTACGGCACAGGGTAAGGGCTCAGTCCTGAAAGATAGCCACTGTCTCCCCATGCCAATTGTGGGTTCGGATTGTCACCTGTGCTTCTGATGACAGTCTATGAATCAGAGGTTCCAATGATTCCCTTATGGGTGCCTTTGGTGGGATCCCCTTCTAATGGGTTCCATTAATTAGCTAGGGTGCCTCACAGAACCCAGACAAGCATTTTATTTACTAGATTACCAATTTATTATAAGAGGATATAACTCAGAAAGAGACAGAAGAGAGGCATAGGACAAGGTATGGGGAAGGGGTGCAAAGCTTCTGTACTCTCTGGGTGCACCATTCTCCCCACGTCTCCATGTGTCCACCAACCTGGAAACTGTCTGAACCCATTTCTTGTGAGTTTTTATGGAGGCTTTATTACATAGGCATAATTGATTAAGTCATTGGCCACTGGTGACTGAACTCAACCTGCAGCTCCCTTCTCCTCCCCAGGGGTCAGGCCAAGGACAGGGAGGATGAAAATTCCAAGCTTCTTATCACATGGCTCCTCTGGCAACCAGCCCCCATCCTTAGGTTACCTGGCTTTCCAAAAGTTATCTCATTGTCATTATAAAAGTCACCTTTATCTCTCTTATCATTTAGGAAATCCCAAGGTTTTTAGGAGCTCTGTGTCAGAACAGAGATGAAGACCAAACACCTATTTCTTATTATAAATCACAATATCACATGGACCATTTCCACGTGCAGGAAGTTTGATCCTGGCCAACTGAGAAAAGTGAAGATAGTAGAACGTGTGCATATGTGTGTGTATAATGAGCATACCACCTTTTCTTGGGAAAGTATTGGTCCTTTAATCTGAGTTTGTGTCCTTTATTTGGAGGTGGAGGTGGAAAATGAGAAGTTGGGGGGAGTTAAAACATCTTTTTTTTAAAACGAATAATGGTGATAATAGGTTGTGTTCTAGAGAACGTTCTTACTTGGCAAGAACAAATGTTGGATATCTTTAATTCCATAAAATCAAAGGTTGTAAACACAACTAGATTATCTGACATTACCTTATTACCATATTCTCTTATATTGACTCTCATTTCAGCAAATCAGTGCTCACGTGCATGGGGACACACCTGACATTCTCACCTCTTATAAGGTTCCATGACCTCATTTCCAAAGTTCTGGGTTAAGCAACTTCATCCTTCTACTCAGTCATATCTTTTTCAGGATCAGATTTGCCCCACCTTCCACTCACTCTCTGACCATAATGTCTCACCATTTCATCCAAGTTTATCAGGACCATCAGGCTCTGGACGACTGTTCTTACTCCCTGCATTTGTCACCCTTCTGTTTTCACTCCCCTCTCCGGCCAGCTTAGATTCCATGGTTCATCCATTCAGTAAATCATTTTTCAGCGTCCTGAAGTCCTCTATTCCTTTTTTTTTTTTTTTATATAAATGTGGACAAAGGCCCAAAGTTGGATAAAGCCAACACACACCAATACCCAAACAGCTGAGTGTAACCAAGTAAAATCACACCACGGGGCAGGCTGGTGCCGCTGTGACCTAATTCATAATCACTGGTGCCAAGGGGACCCTCGGCACTGCTCAGCGACCTTACTGAGCTTCTCTGGTCAACTCACTCTCCCGCTCTTGACAACAATTGTTGCAAACTTTCCTTGATGCCTTGATCACCTCCCTAACTTCGAGCAGAGACCTTGTCTTCTACTTCATAGAACATACAGAGGCTGTTATAAAGGAACTTCCTGCCACAAAAACTATACACCTGGCTTCATTAGCACCCAGCCTCACACTTTACCCATTAAAAAAAAAAAAAAAAGTCTTTCCTCTTCCCCACAATTATGCTTCGATTTACCCTCACTCATTTACTGCTCTGGCTACTCCTTCTCTCTCTCCCTGTCCTTCAAAGCCAATTTCTCAAGTTTCTTATAGTTGTTATTTGTTTCTTTGCTTTCCACTAATGAATCAGTCCACTCAAAGCTGGATTCCGTCTCTGTATTTGCAGGGTCCCCTTTGTCGGGATCACCTATAAAACCTGCCATCACAAAGCCAATGCATATTTAAAATCTTCCTTTTCTTTGAATTCTCAGTGGCTTGTCACATTTCCTCTGGAAAGTTTCTTCCCACAGCTTTCTCAGCCCATATGGTTTTCCCGTCTTTGACTTGAATGGTCCTTTTTCTCCTTTCCTGGGTGTTCAAATGTTGGAGCTTCCTCTTTCTGCATGCATTCTCCCCCAGTGCCATCTCTAGGCAAAGCAACTACAAGGCCACTCTTGACCTCCTTAACCCCCCCCATTCTCCCCCCCCCCCCGTTGACTCTCCTCCAGCCACAGTGGCCCTCTTAATGCTCTCCTTCAACCTTCCAGGCAGAAATGGGTTTTTGAAAATTCTTCGGTAAAATCAGTGAATTAGCACTCAACACTCAGAACCCAAGCATGGGTTCCTTGAAGGGAGGGCTGTCGGGTCCCCAGGTTATATTTAAGTCACATAAAACCAAAGCATAAGGAGAAGATTAGACAAGGACTCTTCCAGCCCAGACATGCTCCTTAATAGCTTTTGTACCAAATTTAAATTTGGCGAAAATGTTTTCTTGAAAGGGAGATGCTTGCCTTTCCTGAAGATGCCTAAACACCTCAGTTCTTCAGGTCTTTTCATTATTTTTTTTTAAAGATTTTATTTATTTTTTTGACAGAGAGAGATCACAAGTAGGCAGAGAGGCAGGCAGAGAGAGAGGAGGAAGCAGGCTTCCCGCTGCGCAGAGAGCCTGATGCGGGGCTCGATCCCAGGACCCTAAGATCATGACCTAAGCCAAAGGCAGAGGCTTTAACCCACTGAGCCACCCAGGCACCCATCTTTTCATTATTTTTTTTTAAATTTTAATTCCAGGATCACTAACATAGAGTGTTGCATTAGTTTCAGGCGTATAGTATAGTGATTCAGCAAGTGTATACATTACCCAGTGCTCACCATAAGTGTACTCTAATCCCCTTCACCCATTTCCCTCACACCCCACCCACCTCCCCGCTGTTAACCTCCAGTCTGTTGTGCAGTTAAGAGTCTGTTTTTTGGTTCCCCCCACACACTTCTGTTCCTTTGTTTTGTTTCTTAAATTTCACATTTGAGTGAAGTCATATGGTACTTGTTAGGTCTTTCATTATCAGGGTGGTAAAAGGTAGAGATTCTGGGCATGAAAATTCTCTTGTGAATATTTCTTGGCCTGCTTACCATGTGATAATTAATTATAATCATATTGTAAAGGATAATTATAATCATATTTTAAAGGATAAGGATGGAACAAGTAGAAAAATCAACCAAGAAACTAATACTTGTTTGTTCCTTCAACAACAAAATCCTGAGAATTGTCTTGGGCTCAAGTTCTAATATTAATATGTTATGATGTCTCAATTAATACCTCGTGGTTGAGACAAAGAAGTTAGTGAGCTAAACAAAATCATATAATGTGGCTTTTGGAAATGTATGGTACCTTCTCCACCCCTCCCCTCTGTACTCATCATGTACAATCCATGTTCTCATCATTGAGAAAGTTTTGTGCCCCTCTCACCTCCCCTTGATTAAATTTCATTTTTGAAGGCTTGAAAGGTACAATAAAAAGGAGTCATTTATATCAGTGGGTTTTAACATGGAGCTGGGAGGCCATTAAGGTGGGCCTTATGCACACTCCTCCCGGGGTGGAAACACGGACTTTTACACTGGGCCAAACAGCCGATATTCCCAGGACTTCCCACGAACACCTGCAGTCCGGTATAGGAATGAACTTTTGCTCAGTGATTGCCTTCGCAAGCAATTATGGTTAGCCAAGATTGGTTTTCTGTTGCCAACATCAACCAAATTCTTTGCAAACATAGACAAGCATTCCCTTTTCTCTTTAATAAACCCTGACTTCTATTTCCTAGTGGGTCAAAATTTGGGTTGCTACCTTAATGTGTACTCCCAAATTGCAATTCTGAGACCCAAAATAAATGTATTTGTTTGATTCAGTTCTGCTTCTTTTCTCAGTTGACACAGGTAATACACTGACGTGGTTCCAGAAAGTCGAAGTCTTTTTTTTTTTTTTTAAAGATTTTATTTATTTATTTGATAGAGAGAGATCACAAGTAGGCAGAGAGGCAGGCAGAGAGAGAGAGGAGGAAGCAGGCTCCCTGCTGAGCAGAGAGCCCGATGCGGGACTCGATCCCAGGACCCTGAGATCATGACCTGAGCCGAAGGCAGCAGCTTAACCCACTGAGCCACCCAGGCGCCCCAGAAAGTCGAAGTCTTATAGGAAAGTGAACACATGTGAAATCCCACTTCCATCCCCGACCCCATCCACCATTTACATATTTATTAGTTTCTTCTTCTTCTTCTTTTAAATCCTCCTGGTGTTTCTTTGTGCAAATGCATTTTTTTAAAAAGATTTTATTTATTTGACAGATAGAGATCACAAGTAGGCAGAGAGGCAGGCGGTGGAGGGGTGGGAAGCAGGCTCCCTGCTGAGCTCAATCCTAGGACCCTGAGATCATGACCTGAGCCGAAGGCAAAGGTTTAACCCACTGAGCCACCCAGGTGCCCCAGCAAATGCATTCTTATCTCCGCCCTCCCTTTTTATACAAAATAGAGCATATTACCTATGTGTTCTGTTTCACCCATTTCTACTTAATCATACATAGGGGAGATCTTCACCTCTTGGTTAAGCAGACTCCTCCCCACTTTTTATAGTAAATCATGTTCCATTATGTGGACATATCACAGTGTATTGAACCTGCCTTCTTTATAGATGAGTTGCTGCCTTTTTTTTTTTAAACCATGAAAACAATGTTGTGATGAGTAATTGTACGTAAAATTTTGCGCATGGACAGATGTATGGGTAGCCTGAATTTCAAAAAAAAGTAGATTGAAATGAAGAACATAAAATTTGGTTACGTATTGCCAGATTCTCCTCCACAGGGAATTACACCATTTTGCAAACCAACCAGTGGGAGGAGGTATTTCCTTATCGTGTTGCCCACAGAATGGTGTCTAACTTCAGGGCTTCTGTCGATCTGACAGAGGACAGAGGACACCTTACTTTGATTTGCTTTTTCTCTTATTACGATGGAAATTAAGCGCTTTACCTGAGTGTTAGGGACATTTGGTCTTTCCTTTTCTGTGAACTGTGTCCATGCCTTTGGTCCATTTTTCTACTGAATCGCTGGCTTTTTCCTTTTTAATATCTCAAACTTCTTTAGATAGTAGTGAGATTAGAATGGACTCATTTTCTCAACCCATTATAGAACTATAGCTTTAATTTAGTTTTCTGACTTAAAAACTATTCCATGTTCATTATAGAAACACTGGAAGGAATTTAAAACTGCACGTTTGCACTTTGTTATACTCCTTTTCTAAGTACGTTAATTTAAGGGAACACTTTCCGAGGGTGGCCACTAGGGACATTCGTGGTTTGACATACATGTCTCCCAAGTTCTTTTTCCCCTTCTCTTAGCCCCACTGAAAATGGATGTGGTGGAAAATGTCCTTTATGCTGTTACCATTCCGCAAAGCAAGGAAACAAGCAAAAACATGGTCATATTTAGGGACTGTGGTCTCTGCAGACCTGCTGTCCTTCCTGGCATCCTGGTCGTCTTAGGAACAGGGCCCCGTGACAGGGCCTGGGAATTAGAGAGCTCTGCTTATCCTATTCACCACCACCTCAAAATATTTGATGACAAAATCCTGCTGCATGCTTTCTAAATCAAGCTCCAGATCTTGGTTAAAACTGTTTTTAAACTAGAGGTAGCGGCACCATATCAGAAATGAGAACAACAAAAACTTGAACATGTTGGTGATTTAAGTTAAAATTTATATTTTGAAATAAAAAAATTTACAAAACAGTCACACAGGAACACATCTCAAGATACCAGGACATGCCTTATTTACCTAGAAAAAGTTCCACAGGTAAAACAAAGAGTGGTCATTTATAAATGTCAGTTTCTTTCTTTGAGCAAGAGCTAGCTTACCTTAAATGTCACAACTGCAAAACCCCTGAGGCCCCGGGATGCAGCAAGGACTCAGGACCTGCCTGAGGGAGGCCGCCTGCGGGGTGGGCCTCCATGGTGGAGGCTGCTTCCCCAGGCACCAGAGGAGAGGGGAGACTGGTAATTTCTAAGGTCCTGTGTGCCAAGGGCCTTTCATTCAATGAACGGGACATCATTATAATTATCATTTTTTGTACCTTTGACTGTAAACTTCAACAGAAAATAACACGCTTAAAAACTGTACCATAAAATGTGCTATGGTTTCTGCTGTGATTCTTAGCACCTTTGGAAAATTTCCACCTCAGAAATTTCTGAGTTGGTTAGCTCTCTTGGAGATTCCTGCCTTGGGTCGGGGGGTATCTTCCACGCACACTAGTCCATACGGAAAAACTAGCTAGCGGGCCTTTTCCCAAAGCCGGTCCAGGGCTCTGCCCTCATCACACAGGCTGTGCCCACAGTGTCTCTGCTCAGGCTCAGACCATCTTCTAATGACGGAGTGCCCAGCTGATTGATTTATTGTTTTTCATGGCATTTCACAGGTTACTAAGTAAGTTGTATTTTAGTGCATTCCTGTAGAGTTTCTTTAATTCACGCTACTAGCAGCGTGATCGACAGTGTGAGGTTTTTACATAACACCTCTTCACATATTTTGCTGGCATGTGAAGCTCAACAGATTTGGCTCAGGCACAAAGGACAGGATTTGGGTGCTGGCGGATAGCTGCATCTCTGCACCTTGCAGTTCTAACTCTGCCTACCCCTTCTTGATGTTGCATTTAGCTAAATTCCTCGCGAGAGTCAACGAGATTTGCTCACAATTCCTCTGGCAAAATATTTAGTTTCCTTTTCAATACTAAACATGACTTTTTGCAACAAAGACATGCTTGGGCCCAACATCACAAAACCATGCTCTCAGACAAATTACCAAAAAATACAATTGACTGGTCTCCAAATCCTGATTCTAAAATCAAGGTAGGTCTTTAGGACTTTGACCCTGCCCACGGAGCCCCACATTCTAGGATACATTATTCCCCATTAGCATGTCTGTGGTTTGACAAAAATCAGAGTACATACTCTCATAGAGAAGCATGTTAAGATCATTGAAATTTATAATTACAGTGTTTAACCTCTTTCATGATTACTCAAAAATTCATAACAGCATCACTGAAACTTGTTAATTTTCAGGGCAGTTGATTTAGAAACATTTCCTCTCACAACGATTGTACTACTATCCATTTTTATTTATTCCTAATTAAATTCAATTTCGGCTACCTGATTCTGAGTGTGAGGTAGCCTCATAGTTTTATTGCTAGGAAAGTAGCAGGTTCCAAAGTACCCTGTGAAGTATTCGATTAGATTAAAATGAGAGGAAAATACAGGATCAGTTAAACCATTTCCTCACTTGGCATATGAACTAAACAAAATAAAAAATAAAATAAAAAAACCAAAAACACCATCCATCCATCTTTAGTGGTAAAGATACAGTTCTTTTGTGAGCATAGACACAATACATGGAATCTGTTTCTTTCCATGAAAAGCAGAGTCAAGAGAAAAGGACTCAAATTCTGTGGCTACCTTTCGGTTAACCCGGGTAAGAATGTGCATAAACTCAAGCTTGTGAGCATACAGTTTCAGCATTGTGCAGAGTGACTGGATGAACCAGGATCCGTCCTTTGAGTTTCGCCAGGAATAGTAACCTACAAGGCAGAGTAACAACCCAAGTACCATGAGTATCTGATTTTATAGATTATGTATAATCACAAAGGTAAAAACAAGCACAAAGATCCACATGCATTACCAGCCATAAAAAGGAAATAAACACCTCCTCTTGTTTCAGGGGAGATGATGCTGGGGGTGGGGTTGGCATTGTGCATACACCTCTCCTTTTGGTAAGGAAAAAAGAGTGTGAGCTACCTTCCCCGCTGAATCATGGCGAGTTCTCTTGTTTGGGTTTCCCTTCTCATAGGGAGGAAGAGGGAAACATGTGAAAGATGCAGGGACAAACGTGTAAGAGACACCATTTTAAGAGGCATGATATTGCCATCAGATTACTGATTCACCCCAGACATCAACTGCTTATGTATACACACATTTGCATGTCCTAAATTTGTCTACAAGGCATCCAGACGAAGTATGATAAAGACATTACAGAATATTCAAAAACTCTAAAAAAAGAGAACACAATGTATCCATTGTACTTTTTCTCAGATTAACTCTCGGATCTATTGCTTCTAATTCGGAAGTACTTTACTTGGAACTGTCTTGAGGTTAAAAAGAAATCATATTGAGCATATTTAAAAATGTAACATTCTTTAAATATACATTTGTCCTCTATTTCCAAACTTTGTGTCACCCCGAGTTAGCTGTATAATAAATAAATTGCACAGTCAATCAATACTTATTTATAGGAGGACAGGTACAACACAACTGCAATAATATGGAATAACCTATTTCTTTTCCCCCATTCCACTCTACCCTCTCACACACTATCCAGGTTTATTTTTATTATTTTCCATCTTCCAAGGAATTCCTGGAAAATGTGACAATATAGCACATACCATACCGTATCATAAGATTACAATTCATCCCCTATATTACAATATACAATATACAATATTATAATATCTGGCATTAAGTTCATGGAGGACACTGTGGATGTATGCTTTCTTATTTTTTAATTTAATTTTTTATTTTTTAAGATGATTTATTTATTTGGTAGACAGAGATCACAAGTAGGCAGAGAGGCAGGCGGGGGGGCGGGAAGCAGGCTCCCCGCTGAGCAAAGAGCCCAAAGGGGGGTGGGGGCTCAATCCCAGGACCCTGGGATCATGACCTGAGCCAAAGACAGAGGCTTCAACCCACTGAGCCACCCAGGCGCCCCTCTTATTTTATTTTTAATACATTCAGTTAGACAACATACAGTACATCATTAGTTTTTGATGTAGTGTTCAACGATTCATTAGTTGTACGTAACACCCAGTGCTCATCACAATACGTGCCCTCCGTCATGCCCATCACCCGGTTACCCCATCCTCCCACTTTCTTATAAATGCACACCTTCCAGCCAAACTTTGCTTAAAGATGACTTTCTGACACTTCTGTTACCTTAAAATACAGACCCGTTAGCTGTTTATGAATGTGAAAACCTTGGAAACCTTTGGAACACTTGCTCTGTGTTTAGACTCTCCAGGTAACGTCTGTTATTGGTAACTGTCTTACCAGGGGCCGTGGAATAGGCATACAGGAAGTCCGCTTCAACTGGTATTTTCTGACAGGCCATGTCGTCCTCGGCGCCACTGTCCGTCTCAATACCGCAGTCCAGGTCTGTGCCTCGGCAGGCCTAGCAGTTAGAAAATAAGCATTTAAGGGTGCCTGCATGGCTCAGTTGGTTAAGCTTTTGACTCTTGATCTCAGGTCTTGTCCTCAAGGTTGTGAGTTCAAGCCCCATGCCGGGCTCCATGCTGGGTGTGGACTACTTAAAAAAAATTTATTAAAAACCATTATGTGTGTATACATATAATTGTTATTTCTAAGAAATGTAAAGGCTGGGTAAACATGGATGTTAAATGAGGAATCTTTTTGATTCAAGTCTAAAAGGAATATTTATTCTCTATCTTGTAAGTGATAGTTTAAATGAATAAAAAAGTTAAAGTAGTTCGGTAGCTTCAGGGGAAAAAAAATAAATCCATTGGCTAATCCACAAAAGAGCAAATTAATCCCTAATTAATCCTCAATAACTAAGTTGTTTAGGTATAAATTACCTGAATAATGAAAAGTTTGGGTTTTCCAGTCAGACTTCGACAGTAATCCCCTCTGAAGAAACCTGTTAGTTTTTTCAGGTCAACAGGTCCATTGGTTCCAAAAATTATTCCTTCATCCCCATGGCTTAGAAGTACACAAACAAAACTGCTCCTTTTGCTATGATCTTCTTTAGAGACTGGAAAAATGTTTACAAGTAAGGAAAATAAACATAAAAAACAACACAACTTCATTCACCCATCAAGTTTAAATACCATCATATTTAAACTGTACAGGAAGAAGATGAAGAAACTCGAGGACAGAACTGAGAGATCATCAAAACCCACCTTGGGGCAGTTGACATACCTCAAACCATGTTAGGGAGGTAGCATGAGTAACTTTTACTTTATGTATATAAAATGTGGGATTATATAGAATATGGTGCCCCAGTTCTCATGCCTTATTATTATAATTATAGCTATACCATAATATAAAACTGGACAATAAACGGGGGTCATCATTCTTTTAATTATTTCTTACCACTGTCCATTAATTCCAAAATTTCTTCGCATGTGAGATCATTTTTATTCCTGACTTCATATTTCAAGTTCGTGAATGTTTCCCGGAGGTTTGCTGCATCTACATCTGTACCAGACCGAGGTGCCATTCCTTGAAAACAGAAAGGATTACTTATAACTGCATTAAAAAAAAAAAAAATTCCTCAGAAATAAACTATTCAGCAAGTCACACAATCCAGAATAAAATCTTTTCAACTGATAAGAAAATTCAATGACTTTGATCTAACACAAAGTCTCTTTAGTTTCTTAGCATATAAGACACTTCACAACGCAAGCTGTATCAGTGCTATGGTCAGAAGGATATCTTTCACAGCTGCTTAGATAGTGAAAAACACAACTGAAATGCTTAACGAGAGAAGTTCGGTTAAATAAATTATGATTCACTTACATAATGGACTACTGTGTTGCCATTAACATTTCTGTAGACATGACACAGCTTAGTCGGTTGAGCGTCTGACTCTCAGTTTTGGCTCATGTCATGATCTCAGGGATGTGGGATCAAGCACTGCAGTGGGTTCCAAGCTCAGCCCAGAGTCTACCTGGGATTCTCTCTCTCCTTCTGCCCCTCCCCTGATCTCTCCCTCCCTCCCTCCCTCTCTCTCTCTCTCTGTGTCTCTCAAATAAATAAATCTTTTTTAAAAAATTTCCATAGACAAAATTTTGCCATGGGAAATGGTCATTGTATTTAAAAACCCTGTAAAACAACAGGGTCCTACTTTTGTGTAAGAAAAAAGGCTATATATAACAATACACACATCTCACACATTCAGAGGAACTGTATTTTTTTAGGTTCCCAACAATTTTAAGATCCATTACTACTTTAATATGCTTTCAGAAAAAAAAAAAAAAACCCCCAAACCACTACCACATTAATCTTGTTCACCAGGCATCCTGCTATGAGTAATTTCCTTCAACCCTTCCAAACACCAGTGTGACAGTGACTGTGACCAGCTTCACTTGGACAGATGTGGGAGAGGGAGCACAGAGAAGTTTAGGAACTTGTTGGAAGTAATAAGGCTAACGTCAGTCCTGTACCCAGGGGTTCTGGGCTTCAGTTTCTCCTTCAGAGTACTCTCCACATAAATGGACAGATTGACTATACAATGTGCTCAAATCTAAAAATGCCAAAGTGTTAGAGAAGACACACCTTAGAACTGAGTAAATTATAACATGTATTAATACAAAAAAATATTCAATGCCTATGCCCACAAAATATTGTTGATAGAGCATCTCTGAGTAGTGTGACTATGAGTGACTTTAATGCTTTTTCTTTTATTAATCTGTAGTTTCTGAAATTTGTATTATGGCCAGAGGTAATTTTTGTAAAATTAAAATAAGGCCATCAAAGTTTTGACTTTGGAGAAGATGACGACACCATGCAACTATGTGACAAAGAGACTGAATTCTGGTCCTGGGTTGTGAGCCATTTATTTATTTATTTATTTGTTTATTTTAAAATATTTTATTTATTTATTTGACAGACAGAGATCACAAGTAGGCAGAGAGGCAGGCAGAGAGAGAGGAAGGGAAGCAGGCTCCTCGCTGAGCAGAGCACCTGACATGGGGCTCGATCCCAGAACCCTGGGATCACGACCCAAGTCGAAGGCAGAGGCTTTAACCCACTGTGCCACACAGGCGCCCCATAAGCCATTTAACAGTAGAACAGAAAACACAAGACTATCAGGAGAGCACTGTGAGGACCTGACCTTCACATTTCAAAGCAGAAGAAGAGCTCATTTGATTGCTAAAGTTAGACTCCTGGGTTAAGTAATTTGTGGTTATGGCTGTTAAAGAATAGGTTCCACAGTGTAAAATTCTACAGGAAGTGGGCATTATAACTAGCAACGTGATGTAGAGTATCTGATGGTTGAAGGTGGCATCTCAACTTACAGCCAAAAGCAATACGAAGACTTTGGTTCAGATTCAGACACCTATTTTTCCCACTACTCCTTCCCCATAACTATTCTAACACCAAGTTCTGCTTATCGTTCCAGGGCAACCTGGATTCTTCTGGCCATTTTCACCACTGGCCCAATAGAAGGCCTCCTAAATTGGATCTGGTCCTTCTAATTTCTTTAATTAAAAATTAAGTCTAATGTGATCGATATGCCAATTCAAAGAATTATCACAGCATCAATATAAATATAAAAAATAAGAAATGGAGAAACAGCCCAAATGTCCATTCATAGGATAAATTATGCAAATTAAGCAAATGGAATACTATGTAATAATTTAAAGATCTGATAATTATATAGCAACGTGAAAAATGCTTACATTACATTAAGTGGAACAAGCAGAATACAACACTGCTTACATATTATGAATGAAATTAAGCTTTGAAAGAAACTCTCAGGAAAAAAAGAATCAACACATCCACATTTTAATGAACTTTCTGGGATTATAAGGGATTTGATGGTTTATATTCTCTAAATATATATATATATATATTCTGAACCATATCAGTAGAGTCACACCCAGTACAGAGACTGAGAAGAGAGATTTAGTGATCAGGCCATGGGGAACTTAAGAAAGCAGTTTCTGCAGAGGTAGAAAACAGAAAAGAGATTCAAGAGGGATGGAGAGAAGTGAAGATGGCAAGCTTACAGCCCATATTTTCAAAAATTTAGAAGAGATAAAAATCAGATCATAGCTTAAGAGGAAGCAAGGTGAAAGAAAGGTCTCTTTAAGATGGGGTTCTGTCGGGACGCCTGGGTGGCTCAGTTGGTTAAGCAGCTGCCTTCGGCTCAGGTCATGATCCCAGTGTCCTGGGATCGAGTCCCACATCGGGCTCCTTGCTCAGCAGGGAGCCTGCTTCTCCCTCTGCCTCTGCCTGCCATTCTGTCTGCCTGTGCTCGCTCTCTCCCCTTCTCTCTGATAAAAAAAAAAAAAAAAAAGATGGGGTTCTGTCATTTTTGTGGGGGGAAAGCAAAAAGTCAATAGAGCAAATGAAGATACAAAGAAGTGAAGCAGTGCTTCACTGGAAGGAGGTGGACTCAGTTCAGACTTTGGGGTGGGGCGTGGTCAGGCACACACCAAGGCCAAGTCCCAGCTCTGCTACTAAACGATCTGTGTGAACTCTGTGTCAGAATTTTAACCTTTCTGCATCTAATTGTGATTATTTTTCTGAATTGTTGCAAAAATTAAATGAGATAATACCTACGAGGTGCCTCACACAGTTCTGGGAAAGAAAAATATACTCCTCCTTATTTGTTGCAATCTTTCTGTTAGAATGAAAGAGGGAGCAGAAGGATAAAGAAGCAAGAGTTCTACAGAATTTGGGGCAGGAGAGCCAACATACAGATGGGAAGCTAGCTGTTGGAAGAGGGAGAAATTCTGATAATGGGCAGAAGATCAAGAGTTCGTGATGGACTATGTGTAGGGTCCTGCTCCATCTTTACTTTGTGGCTATTCTGTGTTATTGTTTACTAACGAATAATATCAGTTCTATTTTTCATATTATACCAAACGTAAATGGTACAATATTTGAAGAGGACTAAAAATTACGTTAAGGTACATACCAGTACTTCTGTGAAAGTTCTTATTATTAATTATTATACATAAACCCATTTCAGGATAATCCATTTTATAACTGTTGTCCAAGGACATTCCAGAGTCCACTGATTTGCTTCCATGTAAGATCTTTCTGTTTGGAAATCAAAAAACAGTTAACAAAGGTAGAAATGATCGATGCTGCTGTTCACAGTAATACAAATTTTATAATACATAAGAACAGTTCACATTTGTTGAATGAATGTCAGGCTTTGTGCTATAGGCCTTTCCTGATTTAAATTTCATGAGAAACCATTTCACAGATGTGGAAATGCGTACCCCGAGGCTCAGTGCTGAGGGTGACACAGACACTGTCAGAGCCAAGGGTGAGCACACCTGTCAGACTTCAGAGTTCAGGTTTTTACTCTCTACATTTTAAGTTTTCCTCTAAATTTTTATAAAATTTCACCAAATGTATTTTATAGTTTAAAATTCTTAAATTTCTTATAGCTTGTGAGATATTTATCTCTCAAGGTTAAGAGGAAGATCTTAAAAATACCCTGAAAATGAGAAGAAACTGAAAAAATGCAAATACATCTCAAAGCATGATATTTTTCACCATTCCTAAATTGTTCTTTAAACACTATGAGCTGAACAAATTAACAGTTAATACACAGATCACTGTTGTAAAGAATTGGAAATAGTTGTCTGCAGGAAACTTATCCAAAAACCTGTTATCTAGACCACGATCAAAAACCTTTTTTTTTTCAAAAAAGCCAAACATTAAGTATTTGAGATTTGCAGTTCGTACAGTCTCTGTTGAAGCAGCTACTCCATTCTACTGGTGAAAGTAGCCCAGGATGACATGTAAAGGAATGTGTGTGGCTATGTCCCAATAAAACTTGACCAAAATAGATGGCAGGCCTCACGTCTGATCTAGTCCAAGGATCAGGACACATCAGGTCTAGGGTCACCAAACATCAACACCTCAAGTCCACGTCCTCATGCATTTAACCCAAGAATATTTCAGATTATATACAATTCTATAAACATTGTTGGAAAAAGATTAAAATAGTAAATTAAAGCAGTCGAGGTCAGAAACAACTATATTTAGCTAACAATGAAGATCCCCACATTTTACGGGTGAGAAAATTTATGCTCAGAAAGCCAAGTGACTTGTTGAAAATATATAAATGGTGGATCCCAGAACTGTAATTCCCCTCCACCCCTGCTGCCTCCTTAGGAGGGAGAGCTCCTCTACCAGCAAATGGATAGCTGCATGGGGAGGGGGACATGCCTGACGCTGAGCAGATTCAAAAGCCAAGGAACACGAGCATAACTTATTATCGGATTGAAACAGACCTAAATCTGTTTTGAGCTCCTGTGCAATTTGCTATTAAATTATATTCTGTATGATATGAAAAGGTAGGAAACCTTTTAAGTCACTTAAAAAGGTTTGAAAAATAAATAAAAGACCCCAAACCTTCTAAAATGAGATTATATTTCAAAAGTTTAGTTTCTGGGGCACCTGGGTGGCTCAGTGGGTTAAGCCTCTGCCTTCGGCTCAGGTCATGATCTCAGGGTCCTGGGATTGAGCCCCACATTGGGCTCCCTGCTCGGTGGGGAGCCTGCTTCCTCCTCGCTCTCTCTGCCTGCCTCTCTGCCTATTTGTGATCTCTGTCATCAAATAAATAAAATCTTTTAAAAAACTAAAAAAAAGTTTAGTTTCTAATAAATCTCTTCAGTTAAGCAGACACTGCTAAATCATTATTGGTAACCTGGTGATTGTTCTGTAATACTTTTGTTTAGTATGAAGATCACTAAATAATTACTGTGATTTTTGTCCAAAATAATAATACCGGGTCTCAGAAGAAACTTTCAGAATTCAAAGTTCCACAGGGGATCCCAAGTGGATAATGACATGAATTACATTAATGGTGTTTACATCTGATCTTTATCCTTTCTCCATCTTCTGGTTATGGGAAGCATTAATAAGCAAACTACTGGAAAGAGGAAGACAGAAAAACAGATGGGGCAAGATCACCTAAAAGCAGGCAGTTCTTCCCCAGACTCAGAACTGGCATTTCATTTTAGTTCTAAAACTCATAAATAGGGATGTCTGGGTGGCTCAGTTGGTTAAATGTCTGCCTTCGGCTCAGGTCATGATCTTGGGGTCCTGGGATCGAGCCCCGTGTCCGGCCCCTTGCTCAGCAGGGAGCCTGCTTCTCCCTCTGCCTTCTGCTCCCCCTGCTTGGGCTCTCTCTGGCAAATAAATAAACAAAATCTTTAAAGAAAAAGAACAACTCATAAATAAACAGAAAGCCAAAAAATCTCCTCCAAACACAAAAGCTGTCATCCTACAGACAGATTTTGGGAGGCACAGAAGAATTGAAAGTTCTGCCTCTCCTAAGGCATCCTTCTGCAGGTTGGGGATTCTGACTACGGGGCAGGCGCTGTACCTCATCGTGCCTTGTGCCCTCCCCACAGTATCATGAAAGTTTGGTTTGAAAGACGAGATTCAGGGAGGATAAGTTAACACGTGCAAAAGCCACGCAGCTGCCAAGGGAGATGTCAGCTGGTTCTCTTGAGTTTGAAAGCCCTTTCTGCTTCCCCGTTCCTTCAAGTCTGCTGTATTACCTACACATCTTTCCTTCATTATAAAGTATAGAAATAGAATATTTTTCTATTAGAAATATATTATAGAATAGATTAGAATACCTATATATAGAATATAGAGTATATATAGAATATATAATAGAATATATAACATAATAGAATATATAGGAATATATTATAGAATAGAATATATCCAATAGAAATACTCACGTTTCTGAATTTTTAATGGATTTTGCATCCACTGTGTGTTCACTGTTCTCCATGGATACTTCTAACTGGAATATAAAGAAGACAGGAGTTAATCTGTCATTAGAAGACCACTGCATTATATTAATTATTCCAATGCTATATATGGACATTTTACCACTGGTATTACCACTCCTGGCTCAGCTTCTCCTCTCTTGTTAAAGGTTTTTGGGGGTCAAACCTGAGAGCTATAATCCTTTCTAAAAGTATGTGCAATGTAGTCCATTTCTTTCTCCTTTCTTTTTTAACTGAGCTATGAACTTCATTTAGTGTACAGGTAAGAAGCACACAGCTTAATAAATATTTACATTTATCCACTCCCACCATATCAAGATACAGACTGCAATTTGTTTCTCTCACAACAGATCAGGTCATTCATTGCTAAGAACTTAGTCTTCCAAGGCCGCACAGTCGAGACGAAACCCAGAAACTTCCCATCACAATGGTATAGCTCACATGCTACTATGCTACAATGCTTTAGATTCTCAAAAGATACAGCATCAGGAAGTCCAAACTTCCATGTAATCTTTATTCTGAAACTGGGCTTGAGAATTCCACCTACTCATCTAGGGCGGTAGAATGGCCAGGGAAACCTGGAAGAGAGAACTAAAGTTTCTGCTTTCAGTCTTCCATCAGACAATTCCAGTGGACCTGACACGGTGAGCGAGTCCTTATGATCGGAGCAGCAGGCACCCACGGAGGACTTAATAGACAGCAGGCACTGTGCTAGGCATCTCATCTTTCCTCTTCCCAACACTCCTGAGAGTCAGGAAACCCGATTTCTAGTTATTAAATGACTCTGTCCACAGTCACAGAGCTAAGTGACTCAGGCCCTCTCCTTCCACTCTGCTCTGCTGCCTCTGAAGAAGTCAGTTCCTTACTACTTGTCTTCTGGAGTTCTCCCATGTCTTCTCTGGCCTTCCAGAAGTAAAAGTACTTCCCATGGCAATCTGTCTCCCTAAATGAAGAAAAGAGAAAAACAGACCCCCAAATTCTTGACTTTCTCCAGCCTCTAGAAGCCCTGGCAACCGCAAAAATACAAATCAAAATACAACTTTAACCTGACTCGTATAGTAAGATCAGAAATCGTAAAAGGATATAAAAGCCCATCAATAGGTCTCAGCCAACCACAAAAGCCTTTACAGAAAGTCCTAGCATTCCTCACCACTTTTAAATTTTAAAAAAAATTTGTGATACATAAATCTACCATCTTAACTATTTTAAGTATATAACTCAGTAACATGAAGTACAGTTACATTAGTGTATAGCTATCACCACCGTCCATCCCTAGAACTTACTTTTTCATCATCCCAAACTGAAAATCCCTACCAAACCCACCCTTTTCCTAAGCCCAAAGCTAAGGAGACCTCTTCTGTTCTCCAAAGCTAATTTCATTCCTGCCTTCTCCCTAAATACCATGTGAACCTATGATGAGAAAAGATGGAGACAAGAATATGGAAGAAAGGAAGTATGACCATTTCAATTCAACCACAGAGGAGAGCAGTGTTTTACTTCCTCTCAAAGCCAGTCTTTCTTTTGCTTTTCTAACAAAGACTCTGCTTTTCTACCATCTTGTTTCCTATAGGCTTTCTAGAAAACCAAGGGAAGATGGTGAATACAACCTTAGTGAGCACATGCTTTGTAACAGGTATCACTGTAGGCACCAAGATGGAGTGGAAGACAAGACAAAGTTCTTACCTTCAAACTTTCATCCTAGAAAGGAAGAATAATTACAGATTGATAGTAAGATTTCTGACACTAATTGGGACCACGAAGAAAAGAAAATGGGGTAAAGTAATAGAGAGACTGGAAGTATAAGCTACTTTAGCTAAGCTGGTTGAGGAAGCCATCTCTCGAGTAATGTTTATATCAAGACCTAAATGATACAAAAGTTATCTTTGCTGGGAAGGACCAAGAAGTACAAAGTCCCTGAAAAAGTTTGGGTTATTCATGGTACAGAACAAAGACCATTTTGACCAGTGCATGGTAGAAGAAGGGAAGGCATAAAGAGAGATGAAGTAGGGAAGGTGAGATCACATAGGGCCCTCAGGAGCCAAGAGCGGCTTTGGTTTTATTCTGGTTGCAAGGAAAAACCATTGGTGTGTTTTAAGCAGAGGTGGGACGGCATGCTTTAAAAAGATCACTCTGGCTGCTGAGTGGAGAATCAACTGTAGAAGACTGGGGTAGAGGCACACAAGCCAATGGAAAGCCTTACAGAATAGTTCTAGAAAGAGATGATGGTGGCTTAGATTAGAGCTGATCACTGGATATATGTAGTTAAGAGTCTGGAACTCAGGGAGAGATCAGTACTGGAGATACACAGGGCACTCTGCTATTTACAAGGCCAGCCTGAGACTAAGAAGGATGACTGAAATGAGGAGGGGAGGTAAGTGGGGAGAAGTCAGATGAATGCTGTATACCAAAGCATGCAGAAGTCTTTCAAGGAATTTTCCATGCTTTAAATTTGCTAAGAGTTCAAGTCAGTTGAGGACAGACCATTGGCTTTGGCAAGAAGGTCATGGGTATAGTGGGGATTATGAGGAAAAATTGTCTAACACCTGGAAATGGGCAAAAGTAATTATTGTATACCATTTCAGTGTGGTGCTGGGCATGGTCTAGAAGAATCTTGAGGATTCGCTGACTTTATAGCGTGTCTTTTTTTTTTTAAGTTCTTATTTAAATTCTAGTTAGTTAACATAGAAAGTAATATTGATACCAGCAGTAGAATGTGGCGATCACTCACTTACATACAACACCCTGTGCTCATCCCAAGTGCCCTCATTAATACCCATATGCATTTAGCCATCCCCTCCCCACCAGCAACCCTTCTGTTCTCTATAGTTAAGACTCTCTTATGGTTTGCCTCCCTCTCTTTTTCCACCCTTCCTCCATGTCTTGTTTCTTAAATTTCACGTTTGAGTGGAATCATATGGTATTTGTCTTTCTGACTTATTTTGCTTAGCATAGTACACTGTAACTCATCCATGTCGTTGCAAAAGGCAAGATTTCATTCTTTTTGATGGCGGAGTAATATTCCATTGTGAGTATATATGTGTGTTTGTGTGTGTTCACACATAGCGTATCTTCTTTGTCCATTCATCAGTCGATGGACATTTGTGCTCTTTCCATAATTTGGTTATTGTTGATAATGCAGGTGCCCCTTCTAATCAGTGTGTTTGTATCCTTTGGGTAAATATCTAGTAGTGCAATTGCTGGGTCATAGGGTAGTTCTATTTTTAACTTTCTGAGGAACCTCCATACTGTTTTCTAGAGTGGCTGCACCAGTTTGCATTCCTATCAACAGTGTTAAGATGGTTCCCCTTTCTCTGAATCCTTGCCAACACCAGTTGTTTCCTGTATTGTAATTTTAGCCATTCTGCAGGTGTGAGGTGGTACCTCATCTTGGTTTTGATTTGTATTTCTCTGATGGCTGTGGTTGAGCATCTTTTCATGTGTCTGTTAGCCATCTGAATGTCTTCTTTCGAAAAATGTCTATTCATGTCTTCGGTCCATTTCTTAAGTGGATTATTTGGTTTTTTGGTTGTTGAGTTTGATAAGCACCTTACAGATTTTGGTTACTAACTCTTTATCTGACCTTGTAATGACTAGGTTATTTTACAACTCTGTAGGAAATTAAGTCATAGAAAATGGATAGCCATGCT
Organism: Neogale vison; assembly: GCF_020171115.1. Classification (NCBI taxonomy): domain Eukaryota; kingdom Metazoa; phylum Chordata; class Mammalia; order Carnivora; family Mustelidae; genus Neogale; species Neogale vison. Next base: position 197,362,274 of record NC_058101.1, on the reverse strand, counting down.
AATGGTTCTTGCCTATAGCAAAAAAATGAATTTTGTCTTTCAATGATACTGATTTTTGACCTATAGAAAAATGACCCTTCCAAATTATGTTTCACTGCCCTGTAGGATATTAACCAGTTCTGCCTCTATTAGCAGATTCATCTCAGTATACCTAACCATCTGTTTGCTCTTCTAATTCTCCTTTGAACTGGTCTTAGTCTCTTACTGGTTCTATTATTAATTAAATAAAGTACCTGAAACATATTTATTCTACATTTATACAACAGCCAATTTTCAAATATTATAGTTTAAAAGGATCAATGTTATGGCAGTGGGTTAGGGAGAAAATGGGAGAACAAAAAGGAGTAAAGAGAACACAAGTGAGCAAGCAGTTTTGCAGGGAAGGGGAAAAGAGAAATGGCATAGGAGCTGGAGGGGGACGAGAGGTAGAGATTTCTTGCTTTGTTTGGTTTTGAAGATGGGCCATGGAAGGCTTGCTTTCATGCTGATGAGAATGATCTGTGTAAAGTGAGAAATTAATAAGGCAAGAGGAGAGAAAGTTCCTGAAGGAGTGAAGGATTTGCAGATCTCTCACCTATGGGGAGGCCTTAGTCTCAGCTAAGAACAAGTAAGGGTTCATCCCCCAGAAGGAGAAGGAGGGCAAACTATTGGGGTACATGTGGAAGGAGAGCGAATGTGAGGCAAGAAGGATGAGGTACTTCTTATAAGATCGCTTCTATTTTCTCTATATTTAGAAGATAAACTCTGAGACAAGAATCCCAAAATGTCCAAGGTGTACTTTCATGTATATTTACCCATATATTATAATCAAGTAATACCAAAAACCAATCACATACAATGCTAGCAGGGGTGTGGGAGATCGGCATTCTCATACACTACTACAAGGGGCATACATTGGTATTATCTCTTGAGAACATCTTGCTATGTCCTCCTATCCCTCAATAAAAACTTAGAAGTTTTGATCTGGTAAAATTATACTTCTAAGAACATAGTCTAGAAAAAATAACCCGAGGGAGTGGGAAGAGGAGGGAAAGGGAAGGAGGGGAGAGAAGAACATTGAGAATTGAGAATAATTACGTTGTGGTATATCCATACGTTAGTTAAAACAGCTATAAAACTTTTTTAAAGAACTAAATTATGCAGGAAATGCTTATAAGGCTAAGTAAAAATAGGTTATAAAGTTTTATAAAATAATATAATCTCAATTTTCTATACAAGAAAAGACCCAAAGTAATTATCCAGCATCTTCACACATTAACCTATCATCCAACAGTGGCTATCTCTGGGTGATGGGATTACTGGCTACTTATTTACTCCTTGATATTTTCCTGTATTTTCTACAACATCTATTTTTTTTTTAACCTAGAAAATAGTAACAAAGTTTATCTTATAAAATAATATCTATAGGACGGGATAGATTGCATCAACCAGGATTGTGTGGTCAATTTCAACCTTCAGCCCTGTTTCAAGAATGACAAAAACGGGAATGCTACTACTATGAAAGTAGAAATCTCGGGGCGCCTGGGTGGCTCAGTGGTTTAAGCCTCTGCCTTCAGCTCAGGTCATGATCTCGGGATCCTGGGATCGAGCCCTACATCGGGCTCTCTGCTCAGAGGGGAGCCTGCTTCCTTCTCTCTCTCTCTCTGCCTGCCTCTCTGCCTACTTGTGATCTCTCTCTCTGTCAAATGAATACATTAAAAAAAAAAAAAAAAGAAAGTAGCAATCTTTTCTTGGCTGCTCTGTACCATGTTCTAGTCTCCCTCTTTTTCTTTCTTTTTCTGTTTCACACATACCACAAACATAGATTAAGTACAAGAAACCTCAAACATTCTTAAACCATAAATATAGAGCCCAATTGCCCCATGCATGCCAATTCTAACTGGGCAGACTATAATGCAAAACAATTATCCATCCATGATTGAAAAAACAAAGTTGTGGTTAAGTTGATGAAGTGAGAGAATAGTTACAGAGTGGCTAACAATTTCAAACCAGAGGCAAATACATAGTAAGTGATTTATTGTTATATTACAGTCCATAAGAAAATAATATTATCTATGTTTCAAGACTTTATGACCAGCCTGTAGTAAATCTGGAATGAAAACAGAATGGGGGCATCTGGGTGGCCCAGTGGGTTAAACCCTCTGCCTTCAGCTCAGGTCATGATCTCAGGGTCCTGGGATCGAGCCCCACGTTGGGCTCCCCTCTCTGCCTGCCTCTCTGTCTACTTGTGATCTCTCTGTCAAATAAATAAAAATAAAATCTTAAAAAAAAAAAAACAGAATGGGAAAGAAGACTTAATAAAAATGGAAATTTCTAAAGCTGAACCTAGAGCTCCTGCCATGTCCTTTCTGGCCCCAGTTTGCTTCAAATTGGCCCTGTGGATGGGTTTTCCAAACGTAGGATACACAGTATGTGTTCAGGACCCCCTAAAAGCTGATGGGTTCCCACATATGATTGAGGTCTTTAAGATCTCACGTCAAACACTCCTGCAAACAGTGCCACAATTCTTAGACAGAAATACTAACTCCTACCAACCTTTTATCTCTTGCCAACAATAAAGCTATGGGATGAAACTATGTTACCCTTATAGAAACTTTAAATTTAAATAGTGCTCTGCTTTCCAGAGTTGTTTTTTTTTTTTTAAAGATTTTATTTATTTATTTGAGAGAGAGAGTGAGAAAGAGCATGGGCGAGGAGAAGGTCAGAAGGAGAAGCAGACTCCCCATGGAGCTGGGAGCCTCATGCAGGACTCGATCCCGGGACTCCAGGAGCACGACCTGAGCCGAAGGCAGTCGTCCAACCAACTGAGCCACCCAGGCGGTTTGGCTTCTTGGCTCATATCAATGTTAAGATTGCACCTAAATAGTAGGTGATTTTTAAGTACTCACTTCCTTTTCATACATTTATTGAACTTTAACCAAGTCACTTTTAATAGTTAAAGAAAGTTTCATAAAGATCAAGCCTAATACAAGTAATTGTAATTTAATGATATTTGATATTAGGCATGAGATGGACGATTTTGTTTCAGTAAGGCAGTTGGTGGCTGGAAGGAAAAAAATATGAATTCTTTAGAATGAGATTTAAAACAGTGTCTTATACTATATGATAAGGATTTCTCAGGAACACGCACTATGAGTTTCATTGCTTTCTTTATCAGTACCTGAACCATATATATTGCAACAGGATCAGCTGACCTTCGTATATTATCACAAATTTACACGGTGGTAAATAAAATCCCCATTGCATCAGACATGTGCACATTTACTCTCTTCTTGTCACCATCTGCTTTTTCCACATGGAAACACCACATCCACACTCTTGGGAGAAAGAACTTTGGTTCTTGCAGAACTTGTCACACTTAGCATTACGTCACCTCCATTAGCTAATGCCAGGCTGAATACAAATTATACTGGGGATGGTGATCTCATCTTAGAAGGATAAAAAAATGATCCCTCAAGGGAAATATTTAACACTCTCAGTGATCACAGGACTTTAAGTTCTTAGAACACTTTCATTTGACAAAACATAAGTAAGAAAACATACCAAAAGCGTTCAAAAAATATATCCTAGCACAGCAATGAAATTATCACTGATTCTCCCATACTGATGTATGTAATTTTTTCCATCAACTCAGGATGCTGCTGATAATAAAATACATTTCTAAACATATATTAGATCCTGGAGAAATTGTAATAGACCAACTGGCATTAGATGGCAATTAGAACTGGGGTCTTAGACTTACTTTCCTAGTTCCTAGACCCCTTTAATGCTTGCCACTGAAGCTGCTACAAACAGATCTTCAAAAACAAAAACAAAAACAAAAACAAAAAAAGGTTGTCGGTATAAATGTATGGTCACTCTAAAATAGGTATTTAAACATTTTATGCTGTTTTCCTAAACAAGTGAAAAGTCATAATGTTTTCCTATTTCTATTCTAGTTAGCCGACTAAAGAGACCATTGTATATTGCAATAATGCAGTAAAGCAGGATAAATGATCTACAGTGAAGGCAGCAGAATGAAAATTAATTTCTAAAACTGAAATTTTGATATCAAGTTATAAAGTGTTAAAAATTAAGAAGCCCACAAAACCCTGTTATTATAAACGAACAGTTTGAAAGTGTGCCTATGGTAGAGATTTCAAAATAAGACATTAGATGAGTAAAGTTTGCCAGATTCTACTCTGCTAACTTGTCACACAGCAGTAGCCTACTCCTAGGGCCTGCCTAAAAGGAAGCTGAGGCAAAGGATAACGCCTGGTTTGAAATCTCCAAACGTGACATCAGAATGAATACTGCTCACTTATGAATCATCTATCATGGATCATGGGTCTATCTAAAAAAAAAAAAAAAAAAATTATGAGTAAAGATTTACCAAAACACATAGCCAAAGAAATGGCCAAAGAATCACAATGCCTTATGTGATTTGAGGGTTCTGTACAAGTGTCATGTACAAACAGTTCCTCTTGATGCTGGCTCATCTGGGCTAGCCTCTGAGCCAAAAGGTACTTTTACTTATTTAGGTACACATTTATTATTTACTCAGGTCTTTCTGGCTAGTCCTCAAACCGGGATCTGTCTGCCTTGAGAGGGCAGACTCCCACTCCTCCACATGACTAGGGTAATACTCTCCAGAGTTTCAAGGAAGGAAACTAAAATCCATAACCTAAAAGCTCTCATTAAGATGAGACAGAGAACAAAAAGAACATGACAGAAACGGACAGCAGAGATACTGAAATAGTAAACGCACTTACTCTAATTAATGAACAAAATAGGAATGACAGTTATGGTGTTTTTGATACCACTGGGTAATCTTCTAAAAGTCAAATATCTGGTTTCATGTTATTAAGATATTTTCTATATGCCTGTAAAGTCAAAGTGAAGCCTTTCCATTATGACTTCTGGGAAGGTTATAATTTTGCCAAGAGTTTGAGAAACATCAGGATTGTATTTATGACCTATTAGAGGGGCGCCTGGGTGGCTCAGTGGGTTAAAGCCTCTGCCTTCGGCTCCGGTCATGATCCCAGGGTCCTGGGATCACTTCTCTCCCTCTGTCTGCCTCTCTGCCTCCTTGTGATCTCTGTCTGTCAAATAAATAAATAAAATCTTTTTTTTTTTTAAAGGACCTATTAGAGAGGACAAAGTCTCAAAAGCAGTCAACATACCCAGATTTAGTCACTTAAACAGAAAGAACAGACTTCTCACAATAGTTTGGATAAGAACAGATTTCAGCTGTAATGTACTAGAGGTTTTATTGAAATTCATTCCCATCTGGTCTTTGAATTTCTCTGGGGAATTTTAAGAATCACCAAATTGGACATTGCCATTAGACCTGGTAGTCAATCTCTTAATATTTACTTTGTAATTAAGGTGAAAAAACACTGAGCATCAAGTAAAATAAAACAGAGTAAACTAAACTAAGTTCAGTTGTGCCGTACAAACAGATCAAAACATTCTTTCCTTTTCTCTGGAAGGGCCCCAGGACCAGGAAGACAGGCTGGAATTGTTTCCCCACGGTTTAAAGTCATATGTTGCATAAAATAAATATAGAATGAAGGATCTTGGATGCCTTTTATAAAAATTACAACCTCTAGCATCTCCTCCCTCCTGCTCAGAACCACTCCTCTGCAGAAGCACATTCTGGTTTACAACCACTGGATTAAAGAAACCCTGCCTGCCAGGGAAGGTTTGAAACTGGGAAAAGTCAGAGTCGGTAGTCAGTAGTATTTATTCATTTGTCACCGGCACTGTCATAATTTATTGAACTGTGTGCAGAGCACTGCAGTAAACCTGTGTATGGAGTTGTGGTTGGAGCCAAGGAGCCTGTCCCTGTGTGGGACTCACACCTGGACTCCCTTATTCAGCTCCACAAGGGAACTGCCACACAGTGCTCAGTAGGGATCAGAGTTTATCTTACTCCACACTAATTCAGAAGCTCTATAAGCAATATGCAGGTAAGAACAAAATAGGCAGAGAAGTAACATTATCTAGCTACAAAGCATAGTCAACAGACATCTCATTTTATCCCAATAACCCTGTGAGGTGTGTATATCTGATTTATGCCTAACTTATGAATGAGCTAGTAAGTGGCAGCCTTGGGACTTGGCCTTGAGTGTTCTGACAACAAAATACCTACCTCTTCCCCTCCACTACATTTGTTACATGTGTACAAAACACTATCTAACAGTCTAAGAATTCCCACCTCTTTGTTGGGGTGCAAAAACCAGTGCTTCCCCTATTTGAGGCAGAGTTTAAAGATCTAATAGTAGGCACCAAAATTGTTTTAAAGCCATACATGAAAATAAAGACTGCCTTTTAGCTCTGGAGGGGGATGAAGCAGTAGATTGTGTGAAATTGGTTTTGAAAGCAAAACAGTAAAGAAATACTGTAACTGCCTATATCAGATAACACGTCAGTTTCTTAAACAGGCAGGAAGCAAGGCCCTTTTTAAAGAGCAAAAGCAAATCTGATTTAATTAGGTACAATGGTTCTTTTCTTTTAACTGTGAACAGATTTTATTGCCACACTCCAGTAATTGTTCATTAAAACACATTCTAACTTTCAAAGCCTTTTTTTTTTCTTTTTTTTGCAAAAGAGCAAAGCAAAACCAAAGCTCAAAATCAGGTGGTGATAGGGAAGACTTAAGCTTTACAGTCATTCTTGGAGATCATGTAACTCCAACACAAAGTGGCTGCGCACCACCTTCCTTAGCACCTGTTACTATCTTGCAAATTCACATTGTCACAGTGACTCCATATTTCACTTCTACCATTTCTTTCTAATTCTCATCTTTTAATTATACTTTGCTAAGTAAACCCAAAATAGGTTTATGTTTTCTAGATAGGGCATAATTATTAAAAAGCATAATATTGTAGTGTGGGTATTACTTGTGCCAGACCCTATATATATATGGAGAAAAACAATAAGGAACAACAAGATAACAAGATAAATATAGTCCCTCATGGAATTTGCTTACAAACTATTAGGGAAGAGAGTAGACAAGCAACTGCAAAGGATATGCCATTTGCTTTTTATGAAATGTAGGATGCAAAAGGAACTCATAATAGAAGACTTAACCTTGAAGTACTTAATGAGAACAGAAACGTAAGTGGGAGTTCCTCAAGTGAAAGTGATGCAATGAAGGGAAAGAGGGAATGCAGAGTGTTCCAGGCAGAGAATAGGTCTGAAGATCAGCCTGGCTGTTCAGTAAATGAAATGGTGATATAAAGAAAGATAAAACAAGGGAGGGGACTAAGGCGCCAACCTATGCTTGGCTTTGTTAGCCTTGTTAAAGGGTTGGAGTTTGTCCTATGCCCAAAGGAGCAGCCTTCTAGAATTCTATTTTATAAGGATCATTCAGCTTGCGCTGTGAAGAATGGAATGGAGGGCAGGGGGAAGGGTCTGGAAGTGTGGAGGCCAATAAGGAGGCTGCTGTAGCTAGCTAAGAGCCTAGGGTGGTTCTCAAAAATGGAGAGGAGTGGACAGAGCTCACCAATATTTAGGAGGTCCTGGTGGCTTGATGGCTAATTGGGGAAGGAACAGGGAGGGAGAGGCAGCTGAGAACGCTCATTTTTGGCTTGGATGCCACTTACTGAGTACAGGGACAGGGGCAACTACTGACTGCATGGCTTTAGAACAGACCCACTGAAATCAAGAGGGAGGAGGGTTGGGAAAGGCAGCCTTTTCAACATGGCCTGAGGGGACTTTAAAGCAGCTCCCAGGTGACTTTGGCAACAAATACATAATCACAGGGAAGAACTGCAAGGAATTATGGAAGCCTGCGGGTCTGAAAAGGAAATGGAATTCAGTGGAATTTACTTCTCTGGAAAACTGAGTCACACAATCAGCCCGAAAAAATCTAGGCCCGAGACAGAGAAAAGCAGCAGAGACCAAGCCCTCTTCCAGTAATAGGAGGATCAGTCCGCGACTCTCAGCAGCACCAGGCTCGCCTCCCGCCCTCTCGAGGCTCCGTTTTTTTGGCGCGGGTCATCCGCTCCTCTTTTCCCGACCCAATTTCAGCCCAAGGTCCCAGCCACCCTCACTTCTCAAGCATCCCGCTGCCTTCGGCTCCAGCTCCAACCTCCTACCACCCGGCCCCGGCGCCCCCCACCCTCACCCCGGGGCCCCGGGGCCAGACTCTTCTGCAACCCAGCCTCGACGCTCCCGGCCCGGCCTCTCAATCCTCCAGTCCTCCGGGCTCCGTATCTCCAGCCAGATCTCCGTTTCTCGGCCTCCACCTCCCCTGGTCTCGCCCACCCCCTCGGGTGTCTCGCTAAGCAGGCTTCAGTGCACGTTCTCGCACCCGTCGTGGTGCCATAACAAAGGATCCGCTGCAAGGACCGTGCCCACGTCCTCCTCCCCGGAGCAGTTGCAGGCCGGGGCAGGTCGCCGGGGCGGGCGCAGAGCTTGGGAGGATGGAGGGAGCGGGCCCAGGGCTCCCTCGGCAGGAAGGGCCGCGGCGGGAAGGGCGGATGGCAGCACTCACCGCACAGCCTCCACACAACAGCCACGTACGGATTCCTCTCGCACTCGTTAGGCTTCCTAAACCGCAGCCTCTGCCCGCAGCCCTAAAAGGTGTACTCCTGGGAGGCCCCGCCCATAGGCCCGCCCCCTAGGCCCCGCCCCGGGCCCGCTCCCTTCTTCTCGCTGGGGAGACCTGTTCCATCAGCCCAGGCGCTCTCCCGCTCCCACCCACCCATGCTGCTCCCTCATAGGCCCGGCGCACTCTCTCCCCGCCCCCCGCCTGCCATATGCCTCTTCCTCATAGGCCCCGGCGCACTCCTCTCCCGCCCCCGTGGCCCCTATGCCGCTCCTTCATAGGCCTGAGAGTCCCTTCCTGTCGGCCCGCTCACCCCGCGCTGTGGCCTCGCCCTCGCGCCTGGTTTGAAGACTGGTCCCGCCTGCTGCCCCTGAGCACCGGCGGGTTTCCGCTCATGGCGCGGGGTTCTGAAAGTAGGAGGGACACCTGAACGCTCCGCGAGACCCAAGGAGCAGAGAGGAGGGAGTCAGAGGCGGGCCTGACGCCCGCTCAGACCTCCCGGAGGTAGGAGCAGGTCGCGACCCGCGCTGGGAATCTGTACCTCCCCTGTGGTGCCGAGGCCTTTCCTTCGCTCACCCCCCAGTTCCCTGCCCCTTAATCCTCCTTCCCTGCGCTCAGTATTTCCCCGCCTGTTCCGGTTCACGAACTGTGTTCAGACCCTGATGCAAACAATGCGTCGTTTTCGCAGAGTGTTATCAATACAATCGAGCACCAAATTCTGCATCAAACTTCCAGAGGTTCAGGACATCCTTCGAAGTCGGGGACCCCACGTTAGCAGCTAGCCTGCCCCTAGCATTTCTGCCTATCCGGGTGAAGGTCAGGGGTGTAGTCTGCCCATAAATAGACGTCGTCATGTGTGTGTGTGTGTGTGTGTGTGTGTGTATAGACGCCTTATAGATGTAAGGCAGCCCCTTGTGAAGTGCTCAGTACATTTTTCGCAGTACATTTTCTTATTTTCTCCTTCCAACAACTCCTGGAGGTCGGAATCCCAATCCCCACACGGGTTTAAGAGAGTTAACTCATTTGCGCCTAACGAAAGCAGAATTACCTGAGTTCGATTTGCATCTCGAGAACACCTGGGCCTTTCTTCATCCCTCCCAAATTGAGAGAGGACCAGTGTTTGGCAGGCGCTTTTTCTGCTGCAGTAAAACTGGAGACCAGGACCCTCTCCAAACCCTACCAGTGGTTTAGGGCGCAGTTCTTCATAGGGAGTGTGGTCGCACAAGCCCTGTCACCCCGCTGGGATGCCCACACCCCTTCCAGTGCTAAGCTCTCTTACCAAAATCATACGTCAGTGAAGGCAGCAGCAGCGGTTTTCTGTTTTCCTGTAGATTGTACTAATCAGTCTAGTTGAGACTTCATTATAGTAAAAGGGTTGGCTAGAGGCCGTGTCTTCTGACTGAATTCTGTAATTTCTTTTCACAGAATTGTCGCAGAGGTGGCGGACTTTGATCTGGGCCTCGAAGAGGAAGAATTTGAGAAAAGCAGGTGAGGCCTTCCAGGTAAGAGAAATAGGTGGTGGTACTGGGTCAGGGACAGGATGTGATCCTCGCTGAACAATAAGAAATAAAATGATTAAGTGGTTTCGATTCTGGGGAGACAGTAAAGTGGCTTACAATCTGGTCCAAGTTCTCGAGGGAGTTTGGACTTCTTGGGGTAAACTGAAGTGTGAATTGAGTGATTTTCTGAATCATTAATTAGTGTCGCTATGGAAAGTTACAAGCCAGGTTTTAGGGGTGACTAGTGTGGCAGAGAGGCTGTTTGGATGGGGATCCTGTGGGGATGGTAGAAAGGGGGAACTGGAAAAGAACAATAGGTCATTGTATGTTTTCTTATCCCTTACAGGAGATTTTTGGGAAATCATGAGTTACTTCTGTTCAAGCATTGAGAGGCAAAATGACCAAAGTGGAAAAGGTGAATGTACTAATTTGGAATGTACTCTTAAGTAGCAATATTACTATAAGTGAGTTTTAATCACATACTTTATTACGAATATTCCAGCAGTGGGAGAAATAGTATAAATGTATTCCAAGAGGCCATAAGGGATTATGTTAAGAAAATATTGCCAGGGGCACCGGGGTGGCTCAGTTGGTAGAGTGTCTGCCATCGGCTCAGGTTGTGATCCTGGGGTCCTGGGATCGAGCCCCACATCTGGCTCTCCGCTCAGCTTAGAGTCTGCCTCTCCCTCTTCCTCCGTGATCTCTCTCACTTTCACTTTCTCTCAAATAAAATAAAAAAAAGAAAGAAAAAGAAACTATTGTCAAATACCAGAACACAACTAAATATCCAAACTGGAACATACATGCCAGAAAGCACAAAATACTGATAAATCTGTTCTCAGGACAGAGGGAACAAGGGTTGACTTGTGATAGACAAAAGAGGAAGGAAGTTTTCCCTAGAGACCAGGAATCATGAAGCATGGGCCATCTATTGCAGCTGTTCCTGAGGTTCAGGCCATCAGGTATCTGAGATAGGCATATCTAGGCATAAACCTAGGGAAACCAGGGCTACTGAGGTTGGCTGTCTGTGTCATCGCTCTACCTCCTTCTCTCTGCCTCTTCTCCCACTATAGTTCCTGTAAAAGGACTAAGCCAGCCTTTCTTCTAGCCTGACCACCTTTAGTTGTAGAATCAATATTGACCATGATTGAATGCAGTATTAAGAAATGACCGTGGACAGGTGGGGAAGGGGGGCACCTGGCTGGCTGAGTGGGTAGAGCCTATGATTCTTGACCCTTTGGTGTGAGTTCAAGCCCCACATTGGGCATGGAGTTTAAGAAAGGAAGGAAGGAAGGAAGGAAGAAAGAGAAAAAGAAAAGGAAGGAAGGAAAGAAATTAACGTTGTGGTGCATTGTGAAGAAATAAACAATAGAGTTCTTAAACCCACTATTTTAAAAAACAAATATTTTTCTGTCTTTCTTTTCTTTTTTTTTTTTAAACAACAAATATTTTTCTTTGGAACTTGGAAATTTACCAAAAATAGTTAACAGCCCCTTTGTGCAAAGGGGTTTTTGATGTACAGTTATATAAAAGAAGGACGACAGTCCTTCCCCACCAGGAATTAAAAGCATTTCCAAAATGGTGACATATTTCTCATCCCAAAGGATAGGGATGAGGAATATGATAGTCCAAAACCAGAATGCCAGATGCCTTTCTCGTCTCCATTTCCTTTTCCTTTTGTCATTCAGCACTCCTGCTTCAGTAGTCCAGCCCCCAGCTGTCTTCTGACCCTCGCCCCAGCTGTTAACATTTTTGAACTGTTCAGACAACATGAGAGCATAACGTATATTGAATTCTTCTTTTTCCTTTGTTGTCATTGTGGTTTCTTCGGTCCAGGAAGCGTCAGACTGGTTTTCCATTGTGTCTCCATGACTTTCATGTATGGCTTCCTTCCCATGGTTATATCAGTATTTTTACCAAATCAAAAGTTTTCTGGATGTCCGTGTCACTAAGTGTGAACATCCACGTGGTTATTCTGTCAGTTACTGATAAGATACTAGAGCTATAAATCCTATCTGATTGCATTGTGTTAATTTTTTTTTAAAGATTTTATTTATTTGACACAGAGAGAGACAGCGAGAGAGGGAACACAAGCAGGGGGAGTGGGAGAGGGAGAAGCAGCTTCCTGCTGAGCAGAGAGCCCAATGCAGGGCTTGATCCCAGGGCCCTGGGGTCATGATCCAAGCCGAAGGCAGACGCTGAACCACCCAGGTGCCCCCGTATTTATTTCTTCATTAAGTAATCATTGTGCTTTATTAAAAGTTAATACATTTCATAGAATAAAGTCAGTTTCTCACTTAGGTTGTCAGAATGTGGAGGATTTTTATCGGTATGCGAAGCAGATTAAAATAAACCAAATACTCAGGATCTAGCAGTCTGGAGTCCTCTGTCATTTTGCATTGAAAAAAGCCGTTTCATTAAAAATTATTCCAGCTCTTCCATCCAGTGAAATTATATCCTGTTCCTAGGCATGTCTGGTATGAAGTTTATATTGATACCTTTAGAATTAGGTTTGTTTCTTGGCTTATAATTTATAATTTTCATGTGGATCACGTGTAATTGAGAGTAATCTTTCTTAGGTCTGACATGTTTGAAGTCCAATGTGAAATCTAACAGTGTCATGATACTGTATCCTCTCAATCTTTTAGGATGAACCTCCTTTTCCTTTCTGGGAATATATCATTTGCCATTGAGTTTGTGTTGCAAAATTTTCTGCAAGAATTCAAGAGAATATTTATTGATCCGATAAGCACAAGTACTAAAAAGGCATTGCCAGAGGTAAATAGGAATTTTTCCCTCGAATGCTTTAGTATGTGTTGTTATTTCACCTTAAAAAATGAATATATGTGCTTTCTACATAGATAAATTATTTTATTAGTGAAGATGATACTAATGAAAAGGGAGACTACCTCAGTTATCGATTTCTTTTTTTTTTTAAGATTTTATTTATTTATTTGACAGAGATCACAAGTAGGCAGAGGGGCAGGCAGAGAGAGACAGGGCCCTGAGATCATGACCTGAACCGAAGGCAGAGGCTTAACCCAGGTGCCTCACAGTTACTGACTTCTGTATGAAAAACCAGACCAAAACTTCTTGGCTTAAAAATAGTTCATTTTTGGGCGCCTGGGTGGCTCAGTGGGTTAAGCCTCTGCCTTTAGCTCAGGTCATGATCTCAGGGTCCTGGGATCGAGCCCCACATCGGGCTCTCTGCTCAGTGGGGAGCCTGCTTCCTCCTCTCTCTCTCTGCCTACTTGTGATCTCTACCTGTCAAATAAATAAATAAATAATCTTTAGAAAAAAAAAAAAAAATTCAGTTCTGTGGGTTGACTGGGGAGGTTTTTTACCTGAACTCACTCGGGCTTACTTAGGCATTGAATTCAGATGTCTATATGGTCCAGAATGTCTGAATTCCATGTATCAGTAGTTGGTGTTGGCTGTTAGCTGAGGTAACTTGGTTCTCGTCCACATGTCCTTTTATCTTCTGTGAGACTGGAGTTCTAGCACGACAGTCTGAGGACAGTCTTGGTCTCAGGACAAATCCAGTGCGCAAGCACTTACTACACCTCGGTTTGCTTCACATTTGTTGATGTGACATTGACCAAAGCAAGTCATGTGGCCAAGTAAAGAGTACGTGAGTGGCCTTAGATAGCATCTCTTCGAGGGAGGAATGGCAGGTTTTGTGGCCATTACTTACCTACGACACAAGCTCTTCTCCCCTTCTAAAAGCCTATCCTTTTTTGGTAAGTAAACCATAAATCCCAAATCATAAAAGTATTTTCTGGCCCCCTTACCTTGGCGTGGCTAACATGGAAACATTGTGTGTAAATAAAAAACACATGTCATTAATAAACAGGGATTAAAAGACTGCTACTTTAATCCAGTCATGAAATTAACAGACATAGGTTAAAAATATGTGTATTCCTATCTCTAAACATGCTTATGATTAACATGGACATTCTAAACCAAGACTAACCAATATTGCAGTTCCATTTATACACTGAATTGTTCTCCCAACTAACCGCTGTTTTGGGAGAAAAGAAGAACAATGGATAGAAACAGAAGAAAAGGGAACTGCACAGTAGTGTCTAGAAATGAACTCTGTACTAAGAAATAGCACAAAAGTGATGGCCAAAGTAGTAGCTCCACTTGGGCAAGATAGATAATGCTTGATGCAATAAACTGGTTATAATAAAAACCATAATGATACAAAAACCGCTTATGTTTACATGAGGCTTTGTAATTTACAAAACGTTTTCTTACATCCTGTCACATTTATCCTCATGATAATTACATAAAGTGTTCAGGACGACATTGATCCCCATTTTGCAGTTAAGGCTTAGGGTACTTCTAAAATCAGCACTATTAAATAGAAGAGCCAAGATCTAAAGCTATCTGGTAACTAGCCCCATTCCTATTTCACATTAAAACTTCATGCAAAACTATATATGTACATAGTACATTTATATACATAGTATGTATATTATATTTTATATTACATATTCTATATCATATAGAATATATGTAATATAAATTATGTATTATAGGTATATAACTACATGTATGTGTGTGTGTATGTATATGTGTATGTGTAAGGAAATGGTTTTTGACGTTTTACCAAAAAAATATATTCTAAAGAAAGAAATTATGTCTTTGTTTTAGTGCTAATTGACAGAAATCTTACATGGGTTAGGATTTAGTTTCCCTGTAACTTCTAAACCAATGGAGAGAAAATGGGAAGCAAAACTGAAGAAAATTGAAGAACGAGCATCTCGTTATGAGCGGAAACCGTTGCCCTCGGTATACAGACCAAGATTGTCCAAGCTAGAAGAACCACCCTCCATTTGGAAACTATTCCATCGGCAAACTCAGGCTTTTAATTTTGTTAAAAGCTGTAAAGAGGTAATTTTCTTATCTCTACCTCTTTTTTTTTTTTGAAGCTACTCTAACTTAGGATTTTTTTTTTTTTTTAAGATTTATTTATTTGTCAGAGAGAGCACAAGCAGGAGGAACAGCAGGCAAAGGCAGAAGCAGGCTCCCCATTGAACAAGGAGCCTGATGTGGGACTTGATCCCAGGACCATGGGATCATGACCTGAGCTGAAGGCAGACACTTAACAACTGAGCAACCCAGATATCTGTAAATATCACACTATTTACAGAAACTATCCCTATGAATTTTTGATCATTTACTTAGTATTAATAATGAAAAATAATGGGCTATGTAGTGACAATTAAAGATTTGTAATGATATTTTAAAGTTTTAATTGAAATGTAGTTGACATAGTGTATTAGTTTTGGTGAACAACAGAGTGATTCAACAATTACACACATTACAAAATGCTCACCATGATAAGTCTAGTCTCCATCTATCACCAAAGTTACAATAATAGTACTGACTATATTCCCTATGCTGTACTTTTCATCCCCATACCTTATGTATTTTATAACTGGAAGATCGTACTCTCATCTCCTTCACCTAGTTCTCCTGTCTCTCCACATCCCTTTGCTCAGGCAACCACCAGTTTGTTCTCTGTAATTGATGAGTCAATTTTAGATTTGTTTTGTTTTTAGATTCCACATAAAAATGAAGTCTTTTGATCTTTGGTTTTCTCTAGCTTATTTCACTTAGCATAATATCCTTTAGGTCCATCCATGTTGTTGTGAATGGCAAGACTTCATTCTTTTTTTATGGCTGAGTAACATTCTTTTGTGTATATACTGCATCTTCTTTATCTTCATTTATCAATGGACACAGGTATCTTTCATACCTTGGCTATTGTAAAGAAACAAAGGACATATATTCTTTTGAATTAGTGATTTCATTTTCTTCAGGTAAATACTGAATTACTAGAATTAATGGATTGTATGGTGTTTCTATTCTTTTTAATTTTTTTTAAGATTTTATTTGTTTGACAGACAGAAATCACAAGTAGGCAGAGAGGCAGGCAGAGAGAGAGAGAGAGGAGGAAGCAGGCTCCCCGCTAAGCAGAGAGCCCGATGTGGGTCTCGATCCCAGGACCCTGGGATCATGACCTGAGCCGAAGGCAGTGGCTTTAAACCACTGAGCCACCCAGGTGCCCATGTGTTTCTATTTTTAATTTTTTCTGAGGAACCTCCATTCTGGTTGCCATAATGGCTACACCAACTTACATTCCCACCAGTGGTGCATAAGTGTTTCCTTTTCTCCAAATCCTTACAGTGTTATTTCTTGTCTTTTTTTTTTTTTTTTTTTTTTTTAAAGATTTATTTATTTATTTATTTTAGAGAGAGCAGGCTGGAGGAGGAATAGGGAGAGAGGGAGAGAGAGAATCTTCAAACTGACTCCCTGCTGAACACTGAGTCTGACACAGGGCTCCATCCCAGGACCCCGAGATCATGACCTGAACTGACAAGAGTCAGACGCTTAACCAACTGAGTTACCCAGGTGCCCCATGTCTTATTTTTTTGATACTAGCCATTCTGACTGGTGTGATACTAGCCATCAAAATCATTTGATTTGATTTGATTTGCATTTCCCTGATGATTAGTAAGGTTGAGCATTTCTTGATGTGTCTGTTGGTCTGTTGGCCATCTGTATGTTTTACTTCTTCCTTACCAATTTGGATGGCGTTTTTTCTTCCTTCTTTTACTTGTCTGATTGCTGTGGTTAGGATTTCTACTACTATATTGAGTAAAAGTGGGAACAATGGGCATCTTTTCATTTTTGGTCTGATGTTGACTATGGGTTTGTCATTCATGGTCTTTACTATGTTGAGGCATGTTTCCTCTGTATTCCCTTTGTTGATAGTTTTATCGTAATGTTAAATTAGGTCAAATGCTTTTTCTGCATCTATTGAGATGATCGTCTGATCTTTATCCTTCATTTTATGAAAGTGCTGTAGATGCTGATTTGTGGATATAGAACCATTCTTGTGCCCCTGGAATAAACCCCATTTGATCATGGTGAATGATCCTTTTAATGTATTGTGTTAGGTGTGCCTATATTTTGTTGAAGATTTTTTGCATCTGTGCTCATCAGGGATAATGGTAGTGTCTTTGTCCGTTTTGGTTTGAGGGTAATGCTGGTGGCCTTGTAAAACAAATTCAGAAGCATTCCTAGGGGGAAAAAATTCCTCCTTCTTGTATATTTTGGAATAGTTTGAGAACTCTTTATTAAATGTTTGGTAGAATTCATCTGTCTAGCCATCTGGTCCTGGACTTTTGTTTTTTGGGAAGTTTTTGATTACTGATTCACTTTCATTACTAGTAATCTATCTGTACAGACATTCTATTTCTTCCTGATTCAGTCTTTATCCATTTCTTCTAGGTTGTCTAATTTGTTGGCATACATTTTCTTGTAGTAGTCTCTAATAAATCTTTGTATTCTTGTGGATGTCAGTTGTAAATTCTCTTTTATTTCTGATTTTTTTAAAAAGGCCTGGGTGGCTCAGTTGGTTGGACGACTGCCTCCGGCTCAGGGCGTGATCCTGGAGTCCCAGGATCGAGTCCCACATCGGGCTCCCAGCTCCATGGGGAGTCTGCTTTGCTCTCTGACCTTCTCCTCGCTCATGCTCTCTCTCACTGTCTCTCTCTCTCAAATAAATAAATAAAATTTAAAAATAAATAAATAAATAAATAAATAAAAAGGTTTTATTTATTTATTTGACAGACAGAGATCACAAGTAGGCACAAAGCAGGCAGAGAGAGAGGAGGAAGCAGGCTCCCCACTGAGCAGAGAGCCTGAGGCGGGACTGGATCCCAGGACCCTGGGATCATGACCTGAGCTGAAGGCAGAGGCTTTAACCCACTGAGCCACCCAGGTGCCCCTCTGATTTTATTTTTGTGTCTTCTTTTTTTATTCTCCCCCCCCCAAGATTTTATTTTATTTTTTTTGACACAGAGAGAGATCACAAGTAGGCAGAGCGGCAGGCAGAGCGAGAGGGGGAAGCAGGCTCCCCGCCAAGCAGAGAGCCCAATGCAGGCTCTATCCCAGGACCCTGGGACCATGACCTGAGCTGAAGGCAGAGGCTTAACCCACTGAGCCACCCAGGCGCCCCTTTCTTTTTTATTCTTGATGAGTCTGGCTATATTAATTTTATTTATCTTTTCAAAGAAGCAGCTTTTAATTCCATTGATCTTTTCAGTTATCTTTTTAGTCTTTATTTCATTTATTTCCACTCTGATCTTTATTATTTTCTTCCTTCTAATTTGGGGCTTTGTTTGTTCTGATTTTGCTCATTCCTTTACATATAAGTTTAAATCGCTTTTTTGAAATTTTTCTTATTTCTTGAAGTAGGACTATATTGCTATAAGCTTCCCTCTTAGAACTGCTCTTGCTGTGTCCCAGCCATTGCGTTTCCATTTTCTCTTGTGTCCAGGTATTTATACTTCCTCTTTGATTTCCCCATTGACACCATTGACCCCTCTGACCCACTGTGTAGTAACATGTTGTTTATTCTGCATGTGTTTGTTATTGCCAGTTTTTTTCTTGTAATTGATTTCTTATTTCATATTGCTGGAACAGATGCTTGATAGGATTTTAGTCCTTTTAAATTTATTGAGACTTGTTTGGTAGCTTAACATGTGATCTATGTTGGAGAATTTTCCATGTGCACTTGAAAAAGAATATTTTCTTCTCTTTGGGGATGAGATGTTCTGTATAATCTATTAAATGCATATGGTCTAATGTGTCTTTGAAAGCCAGTACACTTTATTGATTTTCTGTCTGGAGGATCTATCCATTGATGTAAGTGGGGTGTTAAATTACCCTAGT
Source organism: Neogale vison (assembly GCF_020171115.1). Classification (NCBI taxonomy): domain Eukaryota; kingdom Metazoa; phylum Chordata; class Mammalia; order Carnivora; family Mustelidae; genus Neogale; species Neogale vison. The sequence goes on along the minus strand of NC_058101.1, from coordinate 197,343,488 downwards.
ATTATCGTATTACTGTCACTTTCTCCCTCTTTGTCTATTAATACTTGCTTTATATATTTAGGTGCTCCTATATTGGCTGCATAGACATTTACGATTGTTTTATCCTCTTGTTAGATTGATCCCTTCCTCACTATGTCATGCTATTTTTCTTTTTTCTTTTTTAAATATTTATTTATTTAGTAGAGAGCATGCAAAGTGGGAGAGGGGCAGAGGGAGAGAATCTGAAGCAGACTTCCTGCTGAGTACAGAGTCCAACAAGGGGCTTGATCCCAGGACCCTGAGATCAATCATGACCTGAGCTGAAATCAAGTGTTTGATGCTCACCGGTTGAGCCACCCAGGAGCCCTTATGTCATGCCTTTCTTTGTCTCTTTTTACAGATTTTAAATATATTTCATCTGATATAAGTACTGCTACTCCACCTTTTTTTTGTTTGTTTGCATTTGCATGGAATATCTTATTCTATCTCTTCTTTTTCAGTTTATATGTCTCAGTCCAAAGTCTTTTGTGGGCAGCATATAGATGGGATTGGCTTTTTTTATCCATTCAGTCAAACTTTGTCATTTGATTGGATCGTTTAGCCCATTTACATTTAAAGTGATTATTGATATATATGTACCTATTGACATTTTGTTTATTGTTTTCTGGTTGTTTTTGTAGTCCTCGTTTTTTTCCTTCTTGCTGTCTTTCCTTGTGATTGATGACTTTCATTTATTTATTTATTTATTTATTTATTATTAACATATAATGTATTATTAGCCCCAGGGGTACAGGTCTGTGAATCGCCAGGTTTACACACTTCATAGCACATACCTTCCCCAATGTCCATAATCCCACCACACTCTCCCTACCCCTCTCCCCCCAGCAACCCTCAGTTTGTTTTGTGAGATTAAGAGTCTTATGGTTTGTCTCCCTCCTGATCCCATCTTGTTTCATTTATTCTTTCCCTACCCCCCAAATCCCCCATATCAACTTCCTCATATCAGGGAGAGATTGATGACTTTCTTTAGTGTTACACCTGGGTTCCTCTCTCTTTATTTTTTGTGTATCTGTTACAGGTTTTTGGTGTATAGTTACCACGAGGTTCATGTATAGCATCTTATGTATACAGCAGTCTCTAAAGTTGGTGGTTGCTGATGTTCCAACACATTATAAAAGTGCTACATTTTTACTTCCTACCTCCGTGTTTAAGTGTATGATGCTATATTTTACATCTATTTATTTTACATATCCCTTAACTAATTTATTTCAATACTTAACTACTTTTGTCCTTTAACCTTCATGCTGGCTTTATAGTGATTGATCTTTTACTGTATGTTTTCTTTGATAAGTGAAATTTTTTCCTGTTATAATTTTCTTCTAGTTATGTTCTTTCCTCTTCCACATAAAGAATTCCTTTTAACAGTTGTTGGAAAGCCAGTTTAGTGGTGATGAACTCTTTTAAATTTTGTCTGGAAACTCTATCTCTCCTTCATTTCTGAATGGTAATCTTATTGGGTAGAGTATTCTTGGTCATAGGTTTGTTTCTTTCTGTACTTGAAATAAATCATGTCATCCTCTTCTGACCTGCCTAGTTTTTGCTTAAAAAAATGCGCCTATAATCTGTGGGTGTTCCCTTATATGTAACTGGTTGCTTTTCTCTTACTGCTTTGAATAGTCTATCTTTAAATTTTGACATTTAGTTATCATGTTTCTGAGTGTGCACTTCCTTGGATTCATCTTGTTTGGGCTCTATTTGCTTCTTAGAGCTGTTTTTCTTTTTTCCTTCCCCAGGTTAGGGAAGTTTTAGGCTATCATTGCTTCAATTAAGTTTTCTCCCTCTTTCTCTTTTCTCCTTCTGGGGCTTCTATAATGTGAATGTTTGTGCCCTTGATGTGTCCCAGAGGTTCCTTAAACTATGGTTATTTTGTTCATTTCCTTTTCTGTTCAGTGTTCAGCCTGGGTGCTTTTCACAATCTGCATCCTCTAATCTGCTCTGATTTACACTAGTGTATTTGTCCTGGTGATTTTCTTAACCAGACATAATAGGGAATGGGGACTTGTTCTCAGTTCTCCTGCTTTAGGCACCCATGCAGGAGCCTGATGTGGGGCTTGATCCTTTTTCTCTTCAGGGAGGACTTCTGTGCCTGTGCTAACTGTCCTGCTTGTGGTTCTCCATACCAAGGTTTGGTTCCTATTTTTGCTTTAGCTCCTCTTACCCTTCTTGATGTGGCCTTGTTTTTATGTCTTTTGTCTTAAGCTGTGGAGGATCTGTTCTGCTGGTCTTTGACTGCTTTCAGAGCAAGTTGCCTTACTTGTGGCAGTTACTTCAGTGTGTCCATGGGAGGTGAACTCAGCATCCTCCTATTCAGCCTTTTTGTCCTACTCCCACATAATGATATTTAAAAGAAGCTATTCTGAGGGGCCTGGGTGGCTCAGTCGGTTACGCATCTTCCTTTAGCTCAGGTCATGATCCCAGGGTTCTGGAATCCAGCCCAGGGTGGGCTCCCTGCTCAGCGGGGAGTCTGCTTCTCCCTCTACCTCTGCCTGCTGTTCCCCTTGCCTTTACTCTCTCTCTCTCTATCAAATAAATAAATTTAAAAACAAAGCAAAACAAAAGAATGAATAAAAGAAGTTATGCTTAAAGTCCACATCCATGCACTGAAAAATAATAGAATGACTAAAAAATAAGAATGACTAATAGAATGACTAAAATAGATTTTAGTGGAGAACTAAAACAATGCCCACAAAAATGTGAGGAAATGAATGAGTGGAGTATGAAAATTTGAAGGATGAAATGAGGAAGAAAAATGGAACTGAAGCAATAGGAAAATAAAATGTCTCAAATAATATAGTGTAGAGTTCATAAACCCTGGGTCTTAAATCATACCACCAAAGCAAACATGTATTTAACTTTCTATGCTCTCCTTTTGTGCTTTGGAATAATAGAGTGGATTTATAATAGTAATTTCCTACTTATTAGGTAAGTGGGATTAAGGAGTGGTTGCTGGTTGCTACCCTTGCAAATGGTCTGATGCTCAGAAATAAACAAATGTGTACTGCACATCATTTATTTGGCACTGTGGGGAATATAAAGTATGAAAAGGTGCATATGTGAAGTCAAGCATAAATGTATTGTGATTCTGATCACTGATACTATATAAAAACTCAGTGTGCTTAAAATTTTTTAGGATGAAGACTGTTTGTTCCCTTGTAAAGGGAAGCTAACTCAGATCTCATCAGAAGAGTTTAGGAAATAGGGACACCTGGATGGTTCTGTCAGTTAAGTGTCTGCCTTCAGCTCAGGTCATGATTGCAGGGTCCTGGGATTGGATCCCAAGGTCCTGGAATTGAACCCCATGGCAGGCTTCCTGCTCAGCAGGGAGTCTACTCCCTCTGCCCCTCCCCCTGCTCCTATGCACAAACGCGCTTTCTCTCTCTCTTTCCCTCTCTCAGATAAATAAATAAAATCTTAAAAAAAATAGTTTAAGAAATAACAGCCTTTGTATTCATTTTGTGTAAACCCAATTCAAGTATTAGAAATTAAAATCCTGACAGGTTCATTTGAACTTGAATTAGAATAGGAGTATGATTACTAAAGTTAACAATTACCAACTATAAAATTTATCTCAGGAAGATTGTTTTAATGTCAGTAATTTAGTCTCTAATTGAAATCTCATTTCTGAAAATGGAAGTTTTATTTCCCTGATTGGCTTAACAGCTGCCATTAACTAAGTGGAAAGAAAAGAACTTGTATATCCCTTTAATAGAAGAAACTCTTTGGGGCAACAAATGCAAATGGTTATATCAAGTGTCACAGCCATTAACCTTAAAAAAAGTGTCTCATAGAAAAGACTATTTATAGTCTTATACTTGTTAAAGGTAAACATTTTAAATCTTAAGCTTTTAATATTAACTTGTAAATATTTAAAAATTTAAAAAATTTGTTGCCCACATGTATTTATATGTACTAGAGAATTTATTAATTTTAGTCTAAGTCATTTTTTTTAAGATTTTATTTATTTATTTGAGAGAGAGAGAGAATGAGAGAGAAGGAACATGAGAGGGAAGAGGTCAGAGGGAGAAGCAGACTTCCCACTGAGGAGGGACCCCGATGGTGGGCCTTGATCCCAAAACTCCAAGATCATGACCTGAGCTGAAGGCAGTTACTTAACCAACTGAGCCACCCAGGTACCCCTAGCCTTAGTCATTTATAGTAACATTTAGGTTGTTTCAAAAAATAAGTTTTAAATGGGTGGCACAGTCAACTGAGCCTCAGACTCTTGTTTTTTTTTTGTTTTTGTTTTTGTTTTTTTAAATTTTATTTATTTATTTGAGAGAGAGAGACAGTGAGAGAGAGCATGATCGAGGAGAAGGTCAGAGAGCGAAGCAGACTCCCCATGGAGCTGGGAGCCCGATGTGGGACTCGATCCCGGGACTCCAGGATCACGCCCTGAGCCGAAGGCAGTCGTCCAACCAACTGAGCCACCCAGGCGTCCCAGACTCTTGGTTTTGACTCAAGTCTTGGTGTTGTGAGATCAAGCCCCATGTAGGGCACCTCACTTAGCACAGAGTCTGTTTGAGATTCTCTCTCCCTGTCCCTCTCCCCCTAATGCATGTGTGCTCTGTCTCTCTCTTTAAAATGAATAAATAAGTCTTTTTTTTTTTAAGATTTTATTTATTTATTTGACAGAGATCACAAGTAGCAGAGAGGCAGGCAGAGAGAGGGAGAAGCAGGCTCCCTGCTGAGCAGAGAGCCTGATGCGGGACTCGACCCCAGGACTCTGAGATCTTAACCTGAGTCAAAGGCAGAGGCTCAACTGAAGGCAGAGCCACCTAGGTGCCCCAATAAATAAGTCTTTAAAAGAAATGTTTAATTTCATAAACTAGAAAGTGAAGCTATAATAGGAAGTCAAGCTAGAGTGATTGAAAAGTGATTTTTCTCTTTTTTTTTTCTCTTTTTGGTCTGGATATTTGAATGGTTTCTGCCTTGAACATGTATTACTTAAGTGAATAAAAATAAATATAATTAGATTTTGATTGGCATAGTCACAATAATTATTTTTCTTTTTTTAGGAATAAAGATGCTCAAATTCCAGTTTTCCAAAATTTGATAAAATTCATGAACATTGACTAGCTACAGTTGTTTTTGGATTTCTACTTTTATTAATTTTTCTACTATTATTTTTGCTCTCATAAAGGATGTTCACGTATTTGCTTTGGAATACAAAGTGGGCGATGGGCAACGTATTTATCTGGTGACAACCTATGCTCAACTTTGGTTTTATTATAAATCCCGGTAAGTCTGTCAAGGACAACATATTAAAGTTACATTTCCTTCATCTAGTAATGTTGGTGAAATTAATGCTGGCTTAATTAACTGTTGTGAATCTCCATCCCACATTTGATTACTCCTTGATCCATAAAATTGAACCCTGGAGCTTCCGTGTCATAGCAGTACTAAATGATCTTACCAGGTGCTGGGAGAAAAGTCAGGGGCAATCGTGTGTGTGTTGTGAGTTCTTGTGTATGTGATTACACAATTCCCCCATCACTTTTTGTTCAAATTACAAACTTTTTACTTCCATAGGATGCCATCTGGATTTCACTTAGCCCAAGTCACCATTCATTTACCGAGGCAGTATCTATTTTTATTAACCTGTGTTAAAGTCCTATCTCTTGACCCACATGTGAGAACTGAAAGCTTTTGAAGTCAGGTGATTCAGAATATGTTTCTAGCCAGTTTTTCAAATACTGTTTTCCTAAAGAAAATACAAAACTTAAAAATTCTCATAAAAAGCTTATCCAATCCCAAGAATACATGTGATCCTGGGATTCCAGTTCGAGAAAGAGAGTTCTTTTTCTCAGACAAGATTCGTTCTGTCATGACACAAGAATAAAGAAGGATCATACAATGTCAAAATTATCTGTGAATAAGTAACAGCATGAGGTTGACCATATTTTCAAGGCAAATAATGTGACCGAATATGATTGTTACATCTTCTTTGACGGAAGCTCTTAATAATACGATGATCCTTAAACCCACAGGGGAGCAGTTGTTCATTTTGTCATGTCTTCATTATGCCATAGTTATGTCATTAAATCAGTTAGTCCAGTATCTTGAGATGTAGGATCAACTACCATGATTCGAAAGGTTTAAGACAGAAACCTAACAATCTTGAACTATTTAATTCAGGAAAAATCTCTTACACTGCTATGAAGTCATTCCTGAAAATGCTGTGTGCAAGCTTTATTTTGATTTGGAATTTAACAAACTTGCCAATCCAGAAGCTGATGGAAAAAAGATGGTTGCATTACTCATTGAGGTAAATTACAAACTCAGGTTTTTCTCCTTATATCTGTATATCTTTTCATTCATGTATTCATTAATTAAGTGGATGCAGCCTGTGTAATATTTGGGTTCTGTGTTTCACCTCCTTTTCCTTTTCCTCTTGAATTTTCATTTCTTAATATGACTTCTCTGAGTGAATTTCTAAAATGGTCAGAGATTCAATTTAGGTCCATATATATTGTAATATTAGTATATCTATAAAAAATAGACTTGAGAGGGGCACCTGGGTGGCTTAGTTGGTTAAGCAACTGCCTTCAGCTCAGGTCATGATCCTGGAGTCCTGGGATCGAGTCCCACATCAGGCTCCCTGTTCTGTGGGGCGTCTGCTTCTCCCTCTGACCTCTCCCCTCACATGCTCTCTCTCTCTCTCAAATAAAATCTTTAAGAAAGGGGCATCTGGGTGGCTCAGTGGGTTAAGCCTCTGCCTTCAGCTCAGGTTGTGATCCCAGAGTCCTGGGATCGAACCCCGAGTTGGGCTCTCTGCTCAGCAGGGAGCCTGCTTCCTCCTCTCTCTCTGTCTGCCTCTCTGCCTTCTTATGATCTCTCTCTGTCAAATAAATAAATAAAATCTTTAAAAAAAACAAAAACAAAAGAAAAGAAAAAGAAAGTCCTAGCAAAGAGGGGGGCCTGGGTGGCTCAGTCGGTTAAGCATCTGCCTTCAACTTGGGTCATGATCCCAAGGTCCTGGGATCCAGCCCTGCATCAGTCTCCCTGCTCAGAGGAAACCCTGTTCTCCCTCTCCCACTCCCCTGCTTGTGTTTCCTCTCTCACTGTGTCTCTCTCTGTCAAATAAATAATTAAAATTTTTTTTAAAAAAATCTTTAAGAAAAAAAAAAGACTTGAGAAAGGTGGCAGTTCAGAAACTTTGATTATATATTAACTCTATTGCAAGTAGCTGACTGATAAAAGTTAGGGAAAGTAATTTTTACTGGAAAAATTGGTTACTGAGCTGAATTTTCAAGAATTAAAAATTATGTCCTAATTTTTGTGCTGGGAGGAATTTTGGAAATTATTCTGTCTTACACCATCATAAAGGAGAAGTCTAAGGTCTAGAAAAACTTAAAACTCCTAGGTCCTATAATATTGGTAAAACATGATCTAGAAGTACAGTTATTGTTGTTTAACAAAGAGAAAATACTGTCGTTCCAGTAGGTATTTTTGGTTTAGCGGTGTCAATTGGGAAGTTACTAACAAAAGGAGTAATATGGGCTAGTTCAACAGAAGTCTATTAATGTTTTCTTATGAGATCTTTTTAAAGATTTTATTATATTAAGTGTTATTAAACTTATATTGGCTATTATTTGGGCTCAAAGTAGTATTAACATTTATTGATTAGTTTGTTTTCTTTCTTTTTTAAAAACTTATTAAAGTTTTTATTTTATTTTATTTTTTATTTTGAGAGAGAAAGTGAGCAAGCCAGGGGAGGGGCAGAGGGAGAGAGAGAATCCCAAGTTAACTCCACGCTGAGCACAGAGCCAGATGTGGGCCTCGATCCCATGACTCTGACATCACGACCTGGGCTGAAATCAAAAGTTGGATGCCTAACCGACTGAGCCTCCCAGGCACCCCTTAATTTTTGTTTTTCTTTTTAGAGAGAGAGTGTATGCACATGTGAGTTGGGGGAGGGACAGAGGGAGAGGTAGAGAGAGAGAATCCCTGGGATCATGACCTGAGCCAAAATCAAGAGTCGGATGCCCAAATGACTGAGCCACTGAGGCGCTCCTTAATTTTTTTCTCTTAGATGTTAACTATAGATGACACATTTTATAACTTTAAGAATATATCTTAAAATGTTTTTGATAAAGAGTATCTGCTGATTATGTTGAATCACTCTTTTTTAAATTTTAAATTTTTTGAAAAATGTATGCAAATACATAAAAAAAAGTCATGTAATATTAGCTTTTTCTTGGCTTCCCCCCTCCTTTACTTAGGTTTATTTATTTACTATGAAGTATAGTTGACATTTAATATTTTATTTGTTTCAGGGCTATAACATAGTAATTTAACACTTAGTATACATTATGTAAGATTCATCATGTTAAGTCTAGTTTCCTTTTGCCACCATATAAGCTTATTATAATATTAATGACTATAATGCTTACATTGTTTTGCATACATCCCTGTAACTTACGTATTTTATAACCACAAGTTTGTATCTCTTAATCTGCTTCACCTATTTTGCCCATACTCCTACTTCTCCCCTCTGGCATTTGCATTTTGTTCTCTGGATTTTTGAGTCTGTTTTGGTTTATTTTGTTTATTTTGTTTTTTAGATTACGCAGGTAAGTGAAACCATGTGGCATTTGACTTTCCCTGTTTGACTTATTTCACTTAGCATAATACCTGTGCTGGCAAGTGACAAAATGTTACTCTTTTTCATGGCTGAGTAATTTTAGTGTATGTATATATACCACATCTTCTTTTTCCATTCATTTGTCAGTGGACACAGGTGTCTTCCATATCTTGGCTATTGGAAATAATGCTGCAATAAATCTAGGAATGCATGCGTCTGTTTGAATTACTGCTGTTTTATTCTTTGGGTAAATCCCTGGGAATAGAATTGTTGGGCCATTTGGTACTTCTATTTTTCACTTTTTGAGAAATCTCCATACTGTTTTCCATAGAGGCTACACAATTCGCATTCCCACCAACAGTGCACAAGGATTCCCTTTTCTCTACATCCTTGCCAACATTTGTTACTTCTTGTCTTTTTGATATTCACATTCTGGCTTGTGTGAGGTAATACCTCGTCGTTTTCACTTGCATTTCCGTGATGATCAATGATGTTAAGCATTTCTTCATGTGTCTGTTGGCCATCTGTATGTCTTCTTTGGGAAAAGGTCTATTCAAGTTTTCTGCATATTTTAAAAATCAGATATTTTTTTTGGTGTTGAATTTTAGGAGTTCTTTATATATTTTGGATATTAATCCCAATCCCTTATCAGATAAATCTTTTGTAAATATCTTCTCCCACTCAGTAGATTATCTTTTTGTTTTGTTGATGGTTTCCTTCACTGTGCAAAAGCTTTTAGTTTGATACAGTCCCAGTTGTTTATTTTTGCTTTTGTTACACTTTACTGAGGAGACAGATCCAAAAAATAATGCTAAGACAAATGTGCAAGAGATTATTGCCTTTATTGTCTTCAAGGAGTTTCATGGTTTCAGGTCTTCAGGTTAGGTCTTGAATCCATTTTGAGTTTATTTTTGTACGTGATGTAAGAAAGTGAATTGTTTTTCATGTAGCGGTTCAGTTTTCCCAGCACTATTCATTGAAGACATGGTCTTTTATCCATTGTATATTCTTTCCTTCTTGGTCATAGAATAACTGACCATTTAACTGTGGGTTTATTTCTGGGCTCTCTATTTCCTTGATTTATATGTGTACTTTTGAGTCAGTACTTACTGTTTTGATTACTGTAGCTTTGTAGTATAGTTTGAAATCTGGAAGTGTGATACCTCCAGCTCTGTTCTTTTTTCTTGAGATTGTTTTATCTAGGTATAGCAGTTTGTGTGCCCCTATGAGCAGGGGGAGGGGCAGAGGGAGAGGGAATCTTAGGCAAAGCTGAGTGCTCTTTCCCATGACCCTGAAATCATTAGGTGAGCTGAACCAAGAGTGGGACACTTAATTAACTGTATCACCCAGCTGCCCCAAGATTATTTTAGGTAATATAATCTTCATATGTATTTACATGGAGATTAATTTCATTTATTGGTTACTTTGTATAACAAGTGTATAATCCAGTAAGTACTTTTCCTTTTGAGTCCCCTTGTGAAGAGGCATAAATTAGATTAACTCTTAACAGATGGGTAAGAAGTAACTGACTAATAATAGCTAGTGATAACATATAATAGCTAGTGGTAACATATCATCCTTTGAGGCAATGACAACTGATGAAATTTAATAAGCCCCTTCTGCCAAATGGAATGGACTCTGATGCTAGTGCATTTATAGAACTATACTGACATGTAACATTGCTCAAATAATCATATTTCTAACTTGTGGATCATATAGTTTTAATATTTAAATGTCTTACTTTTTTTTTTAAAGATTTTATTTATCTTTTTGACAGAGAGAGATCACAAGTAGGCAGAGAGGCAGGCAGAGGCGGGGGGGGGGAAGCCGGCTCCCTGCTGAGCAGAGAACCTAATGCGGGGCTCAATCCCAGGACCTGAAATCATGACCTGAGCCAAAGGCAGAGGCTTAACCCACTGAGCCACCCAGGCTCAGTCCTACATTTTTATTTAAAGTTTAACTTGGGAAAGTTGACTTAGATGATTAGGATTACTTTTTGTTTGTTTGTTTAACCTAGGCAGTCAGTACATTTATTCTGTATAGCTCCAGAATATAAAACCGGACTTTATTCCTTGATCACAAATGTTTCAGCCTCCAGTAAGTGTCAGTGTGTTTAGGCACTCGGAAGACCACGGGTTAGTCCACAGAGACCTAGCTTCTGCCTTCATAGAATTCATAGTCTCATGGGGATAACAAATTAGGATAACTTTAGTTACCATAATTTAAAAAGGGGCTTCTGGGGTGCCTGGGTGGTTCAGTGGGTTAAAGCCTTTGCCTTCAGCTCAGGTCATGATCCCAGGGTTCTGGGATCGAGCTCCACATCAGGCTCTGCTCAGCGGGGAGCCTGCTTCCTCCTCTCTCTCTGCCTGTCTCTCTGCCTACTTGTGATCTCTGTCAAATAAATAAATAAAATCTTTAAAAAAAAAAAACAAAACAAAACAGGACTTAAACAAGATAGAGCTTAATTTCTCCCTCATGTAGTATCTGGATATGGCTCCGTTACACCAGAGACCAGGCTTGTTGCTTTGCTGTTTCCTGAGATGTTGCCTTTATGTACTCTGTCCAAGTGGCTCAGGACCACAATGTCTGCTTTCCTGTCAGTGGAAGACCGTGACTTCCCCCATGTCACCGGGCATGCCTCTCCCCGGTAAGAGTATAATTTGGAAATCACCTGCTTTCCTTCTGTTCATATCCCATTGGCCTGAACTTGGCCGTGTGGCCACACCTTACTGCCAGAGAGTCTGGGAAGTGCGGTCTTTATGCTGGGTGGCCTGGTGTCCAGGTAGACCGCATTCTTTCTCCACAGAAGCAGTAAAGAATGGAGGGTGAGGGGTGGCCTTTGTAATGGACTGAACACCCAAGTCAAAATAATCACACAGATTCACATAAAACTGTAGCCCTGTAAGGACTATAATCGGGACAGAGTGTGAAGGGGGAATGGATGTAGAGAGGGGAATTGAGGAGGCTTCGGAGAAAGTGAGAATTTATTGAAGGCTACAGAGAGCGTGGGAGGGGTTTTTATGATGATACAAAAATAACATGAATAAATATAAGTTCGGTATAAGTGCTTGGCAGTTTATAAGCCTTTTGCTCATATCAAGATAACCATGTACGGTAGTTCTTAGTAACTTCATTTTGCAAGTGGGAAAACGGGTTTCAGAAGTGACTTGTTTTGTGGCTGCACAGCTAATGCTTTTAAGCAGAGACATATACCAAGCAATGTGCTAACTTTTTACACTCATCTTGTCATTTACTCCTTAAAACAAATCCCAGAAGTTAGGTCAAATTATAATCCCATTTTGCGGTCAAGGAATGTAAGGTATGGACTTGACCAAAGTCACACAGAGCTGGTAAGTGGCAAAGCCAGTAATCAAACCTAGATCTTTCTGATACCAAATCTATGCTCTTACCCCTGGGCTTGCTGCCTTCTTACACTGCATAACTGCCTTCAGTGTCAGTAGCACCTCGCCCCAGAGGGCTGAATTTTTGGAGGTAGATTTTGGCTCAGTATGTCTGAGGAAACTTCCAAAAACTAAAACTATGAAAAATGGAATTAGTGACTTTTTAACTCGTAGAGGATATTTGAAGAGATGATGCTTAAAAATAAATAAATTTACTGTGCTTAAAAAGGAATATATTTATTGTGATTTTGGAGGAGATTAATATATAAGATAAATTGTTTGAATTTTAGGACGTCTTTACTCCTGAGAGTCTATGACTCTTGGAACATGTGGGATAATTTAAATGTGATGTATATTTCTGTATATCAGTAATTTGGTGAAATTGTTACATTGTAAATATTCAGATAATAAAATTTAAAAATGAGGGGCACCTGGGTGGCTCAGTGGGATGAAGCCTCTGCCTTCGGCTCAGGTCACAATCTTGGTGTCGTGGGGTTGAGCCCCACATCGGGCTCTCTGCTCAGCGGGAAGCCTGCTTCCCTCTCTCTGCCTGCCTGCCTCTCTGCCTACTTGTGATCTCTGTCTGTCAAATAAATAAATACAATTTTTTTTTAAAATAAAAATAAATAAATAAAAAATGAGTTAGAGTTGTACCAAGATATTTGAATTTCCTCATGGAAAAATTTTAAAACCATTTGAAATGCTAATTACTTACATTTTACTGTGTTTTTAGCATGTTTGTAAAGCACTTCAAGAGCTATACAGGGTTAATTGTTCACCCGAAGATGTTTTCAACTTGGATTCCAGCACTGATGAAAAATTTAGCCGTCATCTAATATTTCAGCTTCATGATGTGGCATTTAAAGATAACATTCATGTTGGTAAGTGTACTGTTTTTATGGAATTCTGTTAAAATCCTCATATTTTCCTTTTCCTCTTAAGGTTTTGTAAGGTTTTATTTGTCAGGTTTTATGGTTGTTGCCCTACCCTAAGTAATGAAATGTGATTTTGCACATCGTCAGGATTTGCCTTTAGTTCTAGACCTACCTTCCTCTTCTAGACACATTTTAGACATGTTAACCTCCTCAGGACGCCCTTGGCATTATTGCCTCCAGCTAGAGATTGTGAGATGGTCACGCATTGCATGGTACGGGTTTCTGTTCCAACAGGACACATTTCAGAGGTTTTCTGGGTAATGCACGAGAGGCCCTGTTCAGATCTTATCTGTGGTGCATCAGAGCCGTATTTCTGTCCTTCACTTCAGCCTTGTCTTAGCCTTAGCTTTTAGGATGTGAGGACTGGGGCTTGGGCTCCAAACCACACCTGGAGAGGCTTTTTTATTGTTTATTACTCCAGACTGAACCTCAGGATTGGGAAAATGTCCACATATATAAGTCCGAGAGTCTTTGTCTGGTACTGGACATGGCGAGATGCAAGCCCCGGTGTGGAAATGGAGTCCGTCTGAGGGGGAGCAAGTAGGCAGAATGGGAAACACTGAAAATCAAGGTCTCAATAGAAGCCCCAATCCCGATTGTTGATCGGAGCAGCAGTAGAGCGAGTATTTCTAGCTCTGAATGGCAGATGATTAACCAAAGTGCAGGCGATAGGTAATGCATTTCAGAACTACAGTTGTGTGATAGTTTTGTGGGTACCTAGGGGAAAAGGCATGAACATAGTCACTAAAGGACTAGCATAGAAATCAGGAACCTAATTGCTCGATTAGACTAATGCTAGGTCACAGTGACCTAGTTTGCTATGTTTGAGGGGCTCCTATTCTCTCCCTATTTTGTGTTGCATCGTTGGACATTCCTTCCGTCTTTCATCCCTTAGATATTGATAATTGTAGAATCTCTTCTTGTCCCTCTGTTCCCTCTACCCATAACCTTGATTATCATCCGCTCTCAAGTCAACGCATAGATGGTCATCAGAGCTGTAAGTCTTCACCTTCAGCCAAGATTGTCCGCGCTGCAGGACCCGTACAGCCAACTAACATTCCCACACAGACACTTCAAACGCAGCATTCCTAGACCACATGCCTCATTTCCCCCCAACCTTGCCCTTTCTCCTGTGATCTGTAAATCAGTGAGTAGAATCCATCATCTGCCCAACTGCCCGAGTGGAAGTGCTAGCGTCCTCTCCGAGCTCCGTTTCCTCTCCGCCTCCTTATTCAGTCAGCTGGCTGGACGGACGCCCATGTGCCTCACGGCCTTCCGGGACTGCTCGTCACCTTCGGGAAAATGTCCAGATGTCTTAGTGTGCGCAGAGGCCCGCTGTGCGCTAGCCTCCTCTCACACCACCTGACCCTTGTAGTGTAAACCCTGCCAGTGTTTTGTTTGGCTGTAATGCGACTGCCTGACTTAAGCTTCGATTGCGGAGGCATCTATTTCCAAGACTGCTGTCTCAGTAAACGTGGGCTGCCTCACCCCACCCACTGAGGCTCTTCGGATTCAGAAATCTTTTTCTTTTTTTTAATATATATTTTTAAAGATTTTATTTATTTATTTGATAGACACAGATCCCAAGTAGGCAGAGAGGCAGGCAGAGACAGAGGAGGAAGCAGGATCCCCACTGAGCAGAGAGCCCGATGCGGGGCTTGATCCCAGGACCCCAACTCCATGACCTGAGTTGAAGGCAGAGGCTTTAACCCACTGAGCCACCCAGGCGCCCCAGATTCAGAAATCTTGATTGAGTTCAGTAACTCACGTTTTGGGCATCTTGTTTTCTCTTCCTTGCTTTAAATTCCTGCTCTTATGTTTTAAATTCACCAATAAGGCATGAGCCCAGGCCCCCACCTGTGCTTGCGCTCCCTCCCTGAGAGCGTGCTGTGTGTGGCCCCAGGTAGGCGGTGTAATTTTCAGGTGTTATAAGTAATAAACCTTTATTTTTTCAGAATTTCCTGATGATTGTTACTGAAGGGCCTCTTGTAGTCATAAATGAGAGCCACAAGGGCCAGTCCTGGTACAAAATAGGTCTTCTTTCACCAGGGCCACATTTTCTCTTGTCCGTGGGCCTTTGGACTTTTGGGTGCTGCTCTCTGAAAAGACATAACCCAGTTACCTGGTCTGTGAAGACTCAGTGTGGATATCATCAGATGAACAGCCATTTCTGTCACGTCCCTAAGACTCAGGGTGGTGGTTCATCTGGGTTGTAGCTAGCCCAGGACTTCTGGCATCCAAGCATTCAGCACTTCGGAGGTAGTTTTTCTGTTGTCGTTGTTGTTTTGTATTCTTTTTTTTTTCCAATTTATTTATTTTCAGAAAAACAGTATTCATTATTTTTTCACCACACCCAGAGCTCCATGCAAGCCGTGCCCTCTATAATACCCACCACCTGGTACCCCAACCTCCCACCCCTCCGCCACTTCAAACCCCTCAGATTGTTTTTCAGAGTCCATAGTCTCTCATGGTTTACCACCCCTTCCAATTTACCCAAAAGCACATACCCTCCCCAATGTCCATAACCCTACCCCCCTTCTCCCAACCCCCCTCCCCCCAGCAACCCACAGTTTGTTTCGTGAGATTAAGAGTCACTTATGGGTTGTCTCCCTCCCTATCCCATCTTTTTTCATGGATTCACCTCCTACCCACTTAAGCCCTCATGTTGCATCACTACTTCCTCATATAAGGGAGATCATATGATAGCTGTCTTTCTCCGCTTGACTTATTTCGCTAAGCATGATACACTCTAGTTCCATCCATGTTGTCGCAAATGGCAAGATTTCATTTCTTTTGATGGCTGCATAGTATTCCATTCTGTATATATACCACATCTTCTTTATCCATTCATCTGTTGATGGACATCTAGGTTCTTTCCATAGTTTGGCTATTGTGGACATTGCTGCTATAAACATTCGGGTGCACGTGCCCCTTTGGATCACTACGTTTGTATCTTTAGGGTAAATACCCAGTAGTGCAATTGCTGGGTCATAGGGCAGTTCTATTTCCAACATTTTGAGGAACCTCCATGCTTTTTTCCAGAGTGGTTGCACCAGCTTGCATTCCCACCAACAGTGTAGGAGGGTTCCCCTTTCTCCGCATCCTCGCCAGCATCTGTCATTTCCTGACTTGTTCATTTTAGCCATTCTGACTGGTGTGAGGTGGTATCTCATTGTGGTTTTGATTTGTATTTCCCTGATGCCGAGTGATATGGAGCACTTTTTCATGTGTCTGTTGGCCATCTGGATGTCTTCTTTGCAGAAATGTCTGTTCATATCCTCTGCCCATTTCTTGATTGGATTATTTGTTCTTTGGGTGTTGAGTTTGCTAAGTTCTTTATAGATTTTGGACACTAGTCCTTTATCTGATATGTTGTTTGCAAATATCTTCTCCCATTCTGTCAGTTGTCTTTTCATTTTGTTAGCTGTTTCCTTTGCTGTGCAAAAGCTTTTGATTGATGAAATCCCAACAGTTCATTTTTGCCTTTGCTTCCCCTGCCTTTGGCGATGTTCCTAGGAAGATGTTGCTGCGGCTGAGGTCGAAGAGGTTGCTGCCTGTGTTCTCCTCAAGGATTTTGATGGATTTCTTTCTCACATTGAGGTCCTTCATCCATTTTGAGTCTATTTTTGTGTGTGGTGTAAGGAAATGGTCCAATTTCATTTTTCTGCACGTGGCTGTCCAATTTTCCCAACACCATTTATTGAAGAGGCTGTCTTTTTTCCATTGGACATTCTTTCCTGCTTTGTCAAAGATTAGTTGACAAAGAGTTGAGGGTCTATTCTGGGCTCTCTATTCTGTTCCATTGATCTATGTGTCTGTTTTTGTGCCAGTACCATGCTGTCTTGATGATGACAGCTTTGTAATAGAGCTTGAAGTCTGGAATTGTGATGCCACCAACTTTGGCTTTCTTTTTCAATATCCCTTTGGCTATTCGAGGTCTTTTCTGGTTCCATATAAATTTTAGAATTATTTGTTCCATTTCTTTGAAGAAGATGGATGGTACTTTGATAGGAATTGCATTAAATGTGTAGATTGCTTTAGGTAGCATAGACATTTTCACAATATTTATTCTTCCAATCCAGGAGCATGGAACATTTTTCATTTTTCATTTCTTTGTGTCTTCCTCAATTTCTTTCATGAGTACTTTATAGCTTTCTGAGTATAGATTCTTAGCCTCTTTGGTTAGGTTTATTCCTAGGTATCTTATAGTTTGGGGTGCAATTATAAATGGGATTGACTCCTTAATTTCTCTTTCTTCTGTCTTGTTGTTGGTGTAGAGAAATGCAACTGATTTCTGTGCATTGATCTTATATCCTGACACTTTACTGAATTCCTGTACAAGTTCTAGCAGTTTTGGAGTGGAGTCTTTTGGGTTTTCCACATAGAGTATCATATCATCTGCGAAGAGTGATAATTTGACTTCTTCTTTGCCGATTTGGATGCCTTTAATTTCCTTTTGTTGTCTGATTGCTGAGGCTAGGACTTCTAGTACTATGTTGAATAGCAGTGGTGATAATGGACATCCCTGCCGTGTTCCTGACCTTAGCGGAAAAGCTTTCAGTTTTTCTCCATTGAGAATGATATTTGCGGTGGGTTTTTCATAGATGGCTTTGATGATATTGAGGTATGTGCCCTCTATCCCTACACTTTGAAGGGTTTTGATCAGGAAGGGATGCTGTACTTTGTCAAATGCTTTTTCAGCATCTATTGAGAGTATCATATGGTTCTTGTTCTTTATTTTATTGATGTGTTGTATCACATTGACTGATTTGCAGATGTTGAACCAACCTTGCAGCCCTGGGATAAATCCCACTTGGTCGTGGTGAATAATCCTTTTAATGGACTGTTGAATCCTATTGGCTAGTATTTTGGTGAGAATTTTTGCATCTGTGTTCATCAAGGATATTGGTCTATAGCTCTCTTTTTTGATGGGATCCTTGTCTGGTTTTGGGATCAAGGTGATGTTGGCCTCATAAAATGAGTTTGGAAGTTTTCCTTCCATTTCTATTTTTTGGAACAGTTTCAGGAGAATAGGAATTAGTTCTTCTTTAAATGTTTGGTAGAATTCCCCCGGGAAGCCGTCTGGCCCTGGGCTTTTGTTTGTTTGGAGATTTTTAATGACTGCTTCAATCTCCTTACTGGTTATGGGTCTGTTCAGGCTTTCTATTTCTTCCTGGTTCAATTTTGGTAGTTTATATGTTTCTAGGAATGCATCCATTTCTTCCAGATTGTCAAATTTGTTGGCATAGAGTTGCTCATAGTATGTTCTTATAATAGTTTGTATTTCTTTGGTGTTAGTTGTGATCTCTCCTCTTTCATTCATGATTTTATTTATTTGGGTCCTTTCTCTTTTCTTTTTGATAAGTCTGGCCAGGGGTTTATCAATTTTATTAATTCTTTCAAAGAACCAGCTCCTAGTTTCGTTGATTTGTTCTATTGTTTTTTTGGTTTCTATTTCATTGATTTCTGCTCTGATCTTTATGATTTCTCTTCTCCTGCTGGGCTTAGGGTTTCTTTCTTGTTCTTTCTCCAGCTCCTTTAGGTGTAGGGTTAGGTTGTGTACCTGAGACCTTTCTTGTTTCTTGAGAAAAGCTTTTACCGCTATATATTTTCCTCTCAGGACTGCCTTTGTTGTGTCCCACAGATTTTGAACCGTTGTATTTTCATTATCATTTGTTTCCATGATTTTTTTCAATTCTTCTTTAATTTCCCGGTTGACCCATTCATTCTTTAGAAGGATGCTGTTTAGTCTCCATGTATTTGGGTTCTTTCCAAACTTCCTCTTGTGGTTGAGTTCTAGCTTCAGAGCATTGCGGTCTGAAAATATGCAGGGAATGATCCCAATCTTTTGATACCGGTTGAGTCCTGATTTAGGACCGAGGATGTGATCTATTCTGGAGAATGTTCCATGTGCACTAGAGAAGAATGTGTATTCTGTTGCTTTGGGATGAAATGTTCTGAATATATCTGTGATGTCCATCTCATCCAGTGTATCATTTAAGGCCTTTATTTCCCTGTTGATCTTTTGCTTGGGTGATCTGTCCATTTCAGTGAGGGGAGTGTTAAAGTCCCCTACTATTATTGTATTATTGTTGATGTGTTTCTTTGATTTTGTTATTAATTGGTTTATATAGTTGGCTGCTCCCACGTTGGGGGCATAGATATTTAAAATTGTTAGATCTTCTTGTTGGACAGACCCTTTGAGTATGATATAGTGTCCTTCCTCATCTCTTATTATGGTATTTGGCTTAAAATCTAATTGATCTGATATAAGGATTGCCACTCCTGCTTTTTTCTGATGTCCATTAGCATGGTAAATTCTTTTCCACCCCCTCACTTTAAATCTGGAGGTGTCTTCGGGCTTAAAATGAGTTTCTTGGAGGCAACATATAGATGGGTTTTGTTTTTTTTATCCATTCTGATACCCTGTGTCTTTTGATTGGGGCATTTAGCCCATTAACATTCAGGGTAACTATTGAGAGATATGATTTTAGTGACATTTTATTGCCTGTAAGGTGACTGTTACTGTAAATTGTCTCTGTTCCTTTCTGATCTACCACTTGTAGGCTCTCTCTTTGCTTAGAGAACCCCTTTCAGTATTTCCTGTAGAGCTGGTTTGGTGTTTGCAAATTCTTTCAGTTTTTGTTTGTCCTGGAAGCTTTTAATCTCTCCTTCTATTTTCAATGATAGCCTAGCTGGATATAGTATTCTTGGCTGCATGTTTTTCTCGTTTAGTGCTCTGAAAATATCATGCCAGCTCTTTCTGGCCTGCCAGGTCTCTGTGGATAAGTCAGCTGCCAATCTAATACTTTTACCATTGTATGTTACAGACTTCTTTTCCGGGGCTGCTTTCAGGATTTGCTCTTTGTCACTAAGGCTTGTAAATTTTACTATTAAGTGACGGGGTGTGGGCCTATTCTTATTGATTTTGAGGGGCGTTCTCTGAACCTCCTGAATTTTGATGCTCATTCCCTTTGCCATATTGGGGAAATTCTCCCCAATAATTCTCTCCAGTATACCTTCTGCTCCCCTCTCTCTTTCTTCTTCTTCTGGAATCCCAATTATTCTAATGTTGTTTCGTCTTATGGTGTCACTTATCTCTCGAATTCTCCCCTCATGGTCCAGTAGCTGTTTGTCCCTCTTTTGCTCAGCTTCTTTATTCTCTGCCATTTGGTCTTCTATATTGCTAATTCTTTCTTCTGCCTCATTTATCCTAGCAGTGAGAGCCTCCATTTTTGATTGAACCTCATTAATAGCTTTTTTGATTTCAACTTGGTTAGATTTTAGTTCTTTTATTTCTCCAGAGAGGGCTTTTATATCTCTGGAGAGGGTTTCTCTAATATCTTCCATGCTTTTTTCAAGCCCGGCTAGAACCTTGAGAATTGTCATTTTGAACTCTAGATCTGACATATTACCAATGTCTGCATTGATTAGGTCCCTAGCCTTCGGTACTGCCTTTAGTTCTTTTTTTTGTTGTGAATTTTTCCGCCTTGTCATTTTGTCCAGCTAAGAGTATATGAAGGAGCAAGTAAAATACTAAAAGGGTGGCAACAATCCCAGGAAAATATGCTTTCACCAAATCAGAAGAGATCCCAAATCGTGAGGGGAAATTTCTCCCCCCTCACGATTGGGTGAGGGATCTCCTCTGATTGGGATCTCTTCTGATTGGGATCTCCCAATCTCTTGTGATTGGGGTCTCTTCTGATTTGGGGATAAAAAGAGGTTCTAAAAGAAAGAAAGAAAAAAAGGAAAAAAAAAGAATTAAAAAAAGAGATTGAATTAAAAATTCAATCAAGAATTAAAAAAAGAGATTGAGGAGATTGGGATCTCTTCTGATTTGGGGATAAAAAGAGGTTCAAAAATAAAGAAAGAAAAAAGAATTAAAAAATCGAATAAAAAAAGTATAAACAAGAAAAAAATATATGTATATATATTAGATAAACTAGTTAAAAAACGTTAAAAAAGAAAAGGGTAAAAGTTTAAAAAAAAATTTAGCAGAAGAAGAGAAAAAAAAATGAAAAAGAAAAAAATTAAATTAACTGCAAGACTAAAAAATCACAGGGAGAAAGCCATGAGTTCCGTGGTTTGTTTTCTCCTCCTCTGGAATTCTGCTGCTCTCCTTGGTATTGAAACTGCACTCCTTGGTAGGTGAACTTGGTCTTGCCTGGATTTCTTGTTGGTCTTCTGGGGGAGGGGCCTGTTGTAGTGATTCTCAAGTGTCTTTGCCCCAGGCGGAATTACACCGCCCTTACCAGGGGCCAGGCTGAGTGATCTGCTCGGCTTTGCTTTCAGGAGCTTTTGTTCCCTGAGCGCTTTCCGTAGAGTTCCGGAGGACGGGAATACAAATGGCGGCCTCCTGGTCTCCGGCCCGGAGGAGCCGAAAGCCCGGGGCCCCGCTCCCCAGTGCGCCCTCAGCGAACAGCTCCTAGTAACTCCCGTCTGCCCAACCTCTGGCTGCAGTCCGAGCTCACCGAGCGCGCGACTGGCTCAAGGCAACACCAAGCTGCGAGCTCACTGTCGGCTCTGTCTCTGCAGCCGGCTCTCCCATTCCAATATCCGCAAGCTCTGCGACACTCAGACACCCCCGATCCTTCTGTGACCCTGCGAGACCCGAGGCCACGCCGACCCCGCGTGCGCTTCGCCCCGGTTTAGCCTCTGGAGCGATGTCCCTCAGCGGCACAGACTTTTAAAAGTCCCGATTTTGTGCTCCGTTGCTCCGCCGCTTGCCGGGAGCCGGCCCCTCCTCCCGGGGTCTATCTTCCCGTCGCTTTGGATTCACTTCTCCGCCAGTCCCACCTTTCAGAAAGTGGTTGTTTTTCAGTTTCTAGAATTGCTTTTCTTCTTCTCTTCGATCTGCCGATGGATTTGCAGGTGTTTGCACTCTTTAGATAAGCTCTCTAGCTGATCTCCTGCTAGCTGAAGTAGTCTCAGCCTGCTACTTCTCCACCATATTGACTCCTCTCCCTGTTTTGTATTCTTTACTTAAGTTCCACTTCATGTTTCTTTAGGGCAGGGACAGTTTCTTATTCACTTTTTATTTTCAGAGCTTAGCGCGTAATAATGTCTTTATCAATAATAGTGCCACAGCAATGAAATACAAGCAGGCATTTGGTAAGAATGTGGGGAGTGGAAGACTGCTAAGAAGGCTCTAGCACCGAGATCCCCATGCCACAGTCTTAAGCAAGACACCTCCTTCATTCTGTTCACTCCTTGAGTCTGCTCTGCAGCTCCCAGCGGAAGGCTGAACATCGAGACTGGTTGCTAGGGAGGGCAGGGAATAGAGATTTGTCGGGTAATTAGCAGTCTCTGCTGCAGATGTCTTCTGAAAGCAGAAGACATTCAAGCTGGCTTTAAATCCGATTTCTTTAGAGAAACAAAGTAAGAAAGGCTTTACTGGCAGAACAGCATACACAGAAGTATGGAGATACAAGTTTGAGGCTAACCTGGGGCGGGGAGAGCAGAAAGGGGCCGAAATTTCTTTCCTCCAGAATTATGGACTGCCGGGACCAGAGATGCAGAGATGATAAAATTAGGCTAAGATTTCCCCTTCAGTTCCCGTCCCTCCACATATGTCTTGGTGACATTTGTAGCTCCCCTTGTCAGCCTGCCAGAAAGCAGAATTAGAGTAAGCATAAGCCATCAGAGAATGTTGGCCAAGTCTGTAAGTTTGCTCTGCCTGAAATACACTTTTGCCAGCCTGCCGTAGGATCCGGAATTCCTGGGATTGATACGTTCTTTTGAGTTATCCCCAGCAGTAAAACACCTGTCCCTGCATTGATGAGGAGGGCGAGGGCGGTAAGACTGGGGAAGAACTGGAAGCCTCTGCTGGACTGACTTCATGCTGCTCATACTGTCATTGTTGCGTCCCTGCGGCCTTCGCTCCCTGCCGGAGATGAGTGGGCCAGGGCTTGCCTGGCGAGGGCTCCCTTCCCGTGCCTTCATTTCTCCCACTGCTCCCGTCAAATAGATGTAATTTCCAGGAACATTAATGTTACCCACTTATGTTCGTATTGCTTTATTGTCCTGTGCTACATCATGATTTCTTTTTACTCAGTATTTACCCTCAGTTCCCTCGTTCCAGAGATAATCATACCCGCATGTCATTGCAAGGATCAAATGCTTCTGCTTTCATTTTGATGTATAGTGTTTTATGAACTACTGGGTTTGTTTCATTGAGCAGAGAATAATTTGGAGAAAGAGAATTTTGAATTTAAAGCATGTGTATCCTGTGATTTAAAAGTTTAAGCTGCGGGCATCTGGGTAGCTCAGTTGGTTAAGCGTCTGCCTTCAGCTCAGGTCATGATCTCAGGGTCCTGCGTTCGAGTCCCATGTGGGGCTCCCTGCTCAGCGGGGAGCCTGCTTCTCCCTTTCCGTCTGCTGCTCCCCCTGCTTGTGCTCTCTCACTCTCTGTCAAATAAATAAATAAAATCTTTAAAAAAAAAAAAGTGTAAACCGGTAAATAAAGTGACAAACCCTGACAATAGCAGTTTTAGAAATTAAAATTAAGTTTCTCTTACCACACCGCATTTCTCCAGTATTGTTATAGATGAAGCAACTTAACCAAATTCTCACTTGAATTTGTGGTATAAATAGTACCTGAGAGTTCCAGAAGCTCTGGATTGTCGTACCATCTTTTCTTGGTAAAGGTAGCTCTTCGAGTAAGGGCTGAAATGCCGTACACGTATTTAATTGCTTTCAGTCTGGGCTTCATTTACGGTGCCACAGCCCGTCTCATGGCCAATGAGAAGGAAAAGGAGGAGGAACAGTAGTTGTGGAAGTGATGGCTGGGAATGTCAGGGTTCCCAGGACATATTCTGGCAGGAAAAGGAGAGAGAGGCAGCTCTGAGAAACCTGACAGCCTGACTCAAGGAGATGATGGTGTTGATGTGCGTTATCTTGGCAGCACTGTTGATGCATATAAACCTTTCATTCTTTAACCCATTAATTGTCAAGACACGTCTACTCAATTTGTATTAATAAAAGTGGTGCTCTTGGGGCACCCTGGGGGGTGGCTCAGTTGTTAAGCGTCTGCCTTCGACTCAGATCATGATCCCAGGGTGCTGGGATCAAGCCCTGAGGCGTTGGACTCCCTGCTCAGGGAGGAGTCTGCTTCTCCCTCTCCCTTGACCCCACCCCCGCTTGTGCTTTCTCGCTCTTGCTCTGTTCTCTCTCTCTCCAATAAATAAATAAAATCTTTAAAAATAAAAATAAAATCAAAGTGATGCTCTCTTGGTGACAGTATGTTAGGCCCAGCTTCATGGTAGTAACAGTGACACATCTCCTCAAACCAACCTTCCTTTCTAAGATGATCTATTTACTTATTTTTAACTTCTACACTGGAATAAAAACATTTATTTCAAAATAATAGTAATTAGAGAATCTTGCAGGTCAGGTCACCGGGCAGTTTTTAGATTTTTATTTAAATTCTAGTTGGTTACCATATAGTGTACCACTGGTTTCAGGGGGTAGATTAGTGATTCATCACTTATATAGAATACCCAGTGTCATCACATCTAGTGCCCTCCTTCTCCGTAACACCCACCACCCGTTTAGCCCAGCCCCCACCCACCTCCCTCCATCAACTCATAGTTTGCTCTCTATCTTTAAGAGTCTCTTATGGTTTGGTTTCCTTCTAGTCTCTCTCTTACTCTCTCTTTTTTAATCCCTTCCCATATGTTCATCTATTTTGTTTCGTAAATTCCACATATGAGTCAAATCATATGGTATTTGTCTTTCTCTGATTGACTTATTTCGCCTAGCATAATATACTCTAGCTCTATCCAAGTCATTGCAAATGGCAAGATTTCATTCTTTATACTGGCTGAGTAGTATTCCAGCGCGCGCACGTGTGTATGTGTGTGTGTGTGTGTGTGTGTACATGCCACATCTTTATCCATTCACCAGACAGTGGACACTGTCTCTTTCCATAGTTGTGGGCTCTTTCCATAGTTTGCCTATTGTTGATAATGCTGCTATAAACACTGGGGTACACATGCCCCT
Source organism: Neogale vison (assembly GCF_020171115.1). NCBI lineage: Eukaryota > Metazoa > Chordata > Mammalia > Carnivora > Mustelidae > Neogale > Neogale vison. The sequence continues at coordinate 197,318,529 of NC_058101.1, read as the reverse complement.
TTGAATCTATATTTTTGTACCCAACTTCCTAGTACAGTTGCTGGGTCAATAGGATAGTTCTATTTTTAACTTGAGAAACCTCCATACTATTTTCCCCAGTGACCATACCAGTTTGCATTCCCACCATCGGTGTAAGAGGGTTCCCTTCTCTCCACATCCTCACCAGCATCCTTCCTTTCCTGACTTGTTAGTTTTAGCCATTACGAATGGTGTGAGGTGGTATCTCCCTGTAGTTTTGACTTGTATTTCCCTCATGCTGACTCATGTGGAGCATCTTTTCATAGGTCTTTTAGCCGTCTGGATATCTTCTTTGCCAAAATGTCTATTCATGTCTGCTACCCTTTTTTTTCTTTTTTTAAAGATTTTATTTCTTTATTTCACAGACAGAGATCACAAGTAGGCAGAGAGGCAGGCAGGGAGAGGAGGAAGCAGGCTCCCTACTGAGCAGAGAGCCCGATGTGGGGCTCGATCCCAGAACCCTGGGATCGTGACCTGAGCCGAAGGCAGAGGCTTTAACCCACTGAGCCATCCAGGCGTCCCTGCTACCATGTTTTAAGTGGATTATTTCTTTTTGTTTTTTAAAGACTTATTTATTGTTTTGAGAGAGAGATCTGGGGGAGGAGCAGAGGGAGAGAATCCTCAAGCAGACTCCCCACCGAGCCCAGAGCCCAACATGGGACTCAGTCACAGAACTCTGAGATCATGACCTGAGTCAAAACCAAGAACTAGATACTCAACCAACTGAGCCATACAGGTGCCCCTGGATTATTTGTTTTATGGGTATTTGAATTTGATAAGTTCTTTATAGACTTTGGATACTAACCCTTTATCAGATAGGTCTTTTGCAGATATCTTCTCCCATTCCATAGGTTGCCTTTAGTTTTGCTGATTGCTTCCTTCACTGTGCAGAAACTTTTTATCTTGATGTAGTCCCAATAGTTCATTTTCGTTTTCGTCTCCTTGCCTCCTGCAACATGTCTAGTAAGAATTTGCTACAGCTGATGGTTCTTTGAAAGAATTAGTAAAATTGATAAACCCCTGGCCAGACTTATCAAAAAGAAAAGAGAAAGGACCCAAATAAATAAAATCATGAATGAAAGAGGAGAGATCACAACTAACACCAAAGAAATACAAACTATTATAAGAACATACTATGAGCAACTCTATGCCAACAAATTTGACAATCTGGAAGAAATGGATGCATTCCTAGAAACATATAAACTACCAAAATTGAACCAGGAAGAAATAGAAAGCCTGAACAGACCCATAACCAGTAAGGAGATTGAAGCAGTCATTAAAAATCTCCAAACAAACAAAAGCCCAGGGCCAGACGGCTTCCCGGGGGAATTCTACCAATCATTTAAAGAAGAACTAATTCCTATTCTCCTGAAACTGTTCCAAAAAATAGAAATGGAAGGAAAACTTCCAAACTCATTTTATGAGGCCAGCATCACCTTGATTCCAAAACCAGACAAGGATCCCATCAAAAAAGAGAGCTATAGACCAATATCCTTGATGAACACAGATGCAAAAATTCTCACCAAAATACTAGCCAATAGGATTCAACAGTCCATTAAAAGGATCATTCACCACGACCAAGTGGGATTTATTCCAGGGCTGCAAGGTTGGTTCAACATCTGCAAATCAGTCAATGTGATAGAACACACCAATAAAAGAAAGAACTAGAACCATATGATATTCTCAATAGATGCTGAAAAAGCATTTGACAAAGTACAGCATCCCTTCCTGATCAAAACCCTTCAAAGTGTAGGGATAGAGGGCACATACCTCAATATCATCAAAGCCATCTATGAAAAACCCACCGCAAATATCATTCTCAATGGAGAAAAACTGAAAGCTTTTCCGCTAAGGTCAGGAACACGGCAGGGATGTCCATTATCACCACTGCTATTCAACATAGTACTAGAAGTCCTAGCCTCAGCAATCAGACAACAAAAGGAAATTAAAGGCATCCAAATCGGCAAAGAAGAAGTCAAATTATCACTCTTCGCAGATGATATGATACTCTATGTGGAAAACCCAAAAGACTCCACTCCAAAACTGCTAGAACTTGTACAGGAATTCAGTAAAGTGTCAGGATATAAGATCAATGCACAGAAATCAGTTGCATTTCTCTACACCAACAACAAGACAGAAGAAAGAGAAATTAAGGAGTCAATCCCATTTATAATTGCACCCCAAACTATAAGATACCTAGGAATAAACCTAACCAAAGAGGCTAAGAATCTATACTCAGAAAGCTATAAAGTACTCATGAAAGAAATTGAGGAAGACACAAAGAAATGAAAAATGAAAAATGTTCCATGCTCCTGGATTGGAAGAATAAATATTGTGAAAATGTCTATGCTACCTAAAGCAATCTACACATTTAATGCAATTCCTATCAAAGTACCATCCATCTTCTTCAAAGAAATGGAACAAATAATTCTAAAATTTATATGGAACCAGAAAAGACCTCGAATAGCCAAAGGGATATTGAAAAAGAAAGCCAAAGTTGGTGGCATCACAATTCCAGACTTCAAGCTCTATTACAAAGCTGTCATCATCAAGACAGCATGGTACTGGCACAAAAACAGACACATAGATCAATGGAACAGAATAGAGAGCCCAGAATAGACCCTCAACTCTTTGTCAACTAATCTTTGACAAAGCAGGAAAGAATGTCCAATGGAAAAAAGACAGCCTCTTCAATAAATGGTGTTGGGAAAATTGGACAGCCACGTGCAGAAAAATGAAATTGGACCATTTCCTTACACCACACACAAAAATAGACTCAAAATGGATGAAGGACCTCAATGTGAGAAAGAAATCCATCAAAATCCTTGAGGAGAACACAGGCAGCAACCTCTTCGACCTCAGCCGCAGCAACATCTTCCTAGGAACATCGCCAAAGGCAGGGGAAGCAAGGGCAAAAATGAACTATTGGGATTTCATCAAGATGAAAAGCTTTTGCACAGCAAAGGAAACAGTTAACAAAATCAAAAGACAACTGACAGAATGGGAGAAGATATTTGCAAACAACATATCAGATAAAGGACTAGTGTCCAAAATCTATAAAGAACTTAGCAAACTCAACACCCAAAGAACAAATAATCCAATCAAGAAATGGGCAGAGGATATGAACAGACATTTCTGCAAAGAAGACATCCAGATGGCCAACAGACACATGAAAAAGTGCTCCATATCACTCGGCATCAGGGAAATACAAATCAAAACCACAATGAGATATCACCTCACACCAGTCAGAATGGCTAAAATGAACAAGTCAGGAAATGACAGATGCTGGCGAGGATGCGGAGAAAGGGGAACCCTCCTACACTGTTGGTGGGAATGCAAGCTGGTGCAACCACTCTGGAAAACAGCATGGAGGTTCCTCAAAATGTTGGAAATAGAACTGCCCTATGACCCAGCAATTGCACTACTGGGTATTTACCCTAAAGATACAAACGTAGTGATCCAAAGGGGCACGTGCACCCGAATGTTTATAGCAGCAATGTCCACAATAGCCAAACTATGGAAAGAACCTAGATGTCCATCAACAGATGAATGGATAAAGAAGATGTGGTATATATACACAATGGAATACTATGCAGCCATCAAAAGAAATGAAATCTTGCCATTTGTGACAACATGGATGGAACTAGAACGTATCATGCTTAGCAAAATAAGTCAAGCAGAGAAAGACAACTTTCACATGATCTCCCTGATATGAGGAAGTGGTGATGCAACATGGGGGCTTAAGTGGGTAGGAGAAGAATAAATGAAACAAGATGGGATTGGGAGGGAGACAAACCATAAGTGACTCTTAATCTCACAAAACAAACCGAGGGTTGCTGGGGGGAGGGGGATTGGGAGAAGGGGGGTGGGGTTATGGACATTGGGGAGGGTGTGTGCTTTGGTGAGTGCTGTGAAGTGTGTAAACCTGGCGATTCACAGACCTGTACCCCGGGGGGTAAAAATATATATTTATAAAAAATTAAAAATTAAAAAAAAATTTGCTACAGCTGAGGTCGCAGAGGTTGCTGCCTCTGTTCTCCATGAGGATTTTGATGGTTTTCTTCCTCACAATTAGGTCCTTCCTTCATTTTTGAACTTACTTTTGTGTATGGCGTATGGAAGTGGTCCAGTTTCATTCCTTTGCATGTTGTTGTCCAGTTTTCCCAGCACTATTTGTAGAGGAGACCATCTTTTTTCCATTGGGTATTCTTTCCTGCTTTGTCAAAGAATAGTGGACCATATAGTTGTGGGCCCATTTCTGAGTTTTCCGTTCTGTTCCATTAATCTGTATGTCTGTCTTGATGATTTCAGCATTGTAATAGGGCTGAAAGTCTGGAATCATGAAGCCCCCACCTTTAGTTTTCTTTTTCAGGATCACTTTGGCTATTCGGGGTCTTTTATGGTTCCATGCAAATTTTAGGATTATTTGTTCTAGCTCTGTGAAAGATGCTAGTGTTATTTTGATAGGGATTGCATCAAATGTGCAGATTGCTTTGGGTAGTACAGACATTTTAATGATGTTTGTCCTTCCAATCCAGGAACATGGAATGTTTTTCAACTTATTTGTGTCCTCTTTAATTTCCTTCATAAGTATTCCCTAGATTTCAAAATACAGATTTTCACCTCTTTAGTTAGGTTTATTCCTAGGTATCTTACTGTCTTTGATGGAATTGTAAATGGGTGGATTCCTTAATTTCTGTTTCTGCTACTTATTCATTGGTGTATAGAAATACAACAGATTTTTGTACATTGATTTTATATCCTACGCTGAATTCATGTCTTAGTTCTAGCAGCGTTTTGGTGGAATCTTTTTTTTTTTTTTAAAGTAGGCTCCATGCCCAGTGTGGAGCCCAGTGTGGGGCTTGAACTCTCAACTCTGAGACCAAGACCTGAGCTGAGATTAGGAGTTGGGACACTTAACTGAGTGAGCCACCTAGGAGCCTCTGGTGGCACGTCTTTTATGATATTTATTATAAGTGACACCAAGTGTCCCTGTCAGTGGGAATTGAAAAAGTAAAAGATTGCCCAAGAGGAAGGAAGTAACAGCAGAAGTATGTTACGGTTTGTAATAACAACTCAGTTTTAAAACCAGAAATCAAAAAAAGAAGCCTTGCTGTATAAAATTGTCATGTGTAGATTTGTGCCTAGATCTTGAGTTACAGTTTGTAGAAAAGAATTAGGTTAATCATAGTATTTTTTTTTTTCTAGGTAATTTTGTGAGAAAAATTTTGCAGCCTGCTTTTCATTTAATTGGCAGGGAAGATGACGGTAGTACTTCAGAGACCACGGGCCATGAATTTTCCCGTTTTCCTGAAACGCCAATTAAACAAGGAATTTCCTGTAGCAAAATGTCCTCAGATACAGACAGAGGAGAGAGCTGGGCCTGGAATTCAAAGGAACGGGAGAGCCCGGGCTCAGCTAAGCTGAGCAGTCCTGACCTATCATTTTTAGTTGTGAAGAATAACGTAGGAGAAAAGCATCTTTTCGTAGACCTCGGTAAGTGAGATTGCCAGCTCTCTGCTGGACTGTCCTTGTGTACCTCCCCGAGCGACCCATCAGTGCCCATCCGTCACTTTGCTGAGGATTCTTGCTGCCACCAGAGCGACCATGGAATCACTAGCAGAATGCAGCCTGGTTGGGTAACACATAGGCCACTCGGGGCCCCTCATTCAACTGGCTCCATTCTGGTCAACTAAACCTCATTCTTCAAGAATTTTTAAGTAGGCTTCACGCCCAGTGCAGGGCCCAGTGTGGGGCTTGAACTCAGGACTCTTGAGATCAAGACCTAAGCTGCAGTCAAGAGTCGGACGCCCAACTGACAGAGCCATGCAGGCGCCCCTAAACCTCATTTTTATACTGTGGCTCTAGCTTGTGGTTTGAAAGCCGTTAAGAGCACATTTTGCCACTGAGGGGTGGAGCAGCTGAGAGGGTGTCGGTGTGTAGAGGCTGGAGGAAGCTAGGTTTAACCTACAAGCTGGGTACTCCAGCCAGCCAGGCCAAGGGTAGGGAACCGTTCCTGCTGCGCTCTACCTTCCTAGCTAGCTACCCTGACAGCCAGGTGCCAGAATTTGGAAATACAGTCAGATCCGCGGAGTTTAGCAGTCTGGGTGTAAACCAGCACGGGTTATGAATAGAGGAACATTCTTCCAAATGACCAGTTTTGTTCTGTTAGGGGAATAGCCTCTCGAGGTTGTGCGAGTATAAACTAGGCAGAAGGCCTGATGGGAAGTGATTCAGGGGGAGCAAAATAGCTGATTTCTGTGCTCTGATTCGACCCCAGTATTGAAGACCCGAAATTCATGATGGTTAGCCTTAAAAGTTAGTTTACTGGGGCGCCTGGGTGGCTCAGTGGATTAAGCCTCTGCCTTCGGCTCAGGTCATGATCTCAGGCTTCTGGGATCAAGCCCCACATCGGGCTCTCTGCTCGGCGGGGAGCCTGCTTCCCCTCCTCTCTCTGCCTGCTGCTCTGCCTCCTTGTGATCTCTCTCCCTCTGTCGAATAAATAAATAAAATCTTTTTAAAAAAAAAAAAAAAGTTTACCGCACCAGCAAGGAAATTTCCATGATATGCTTGAAAGAAAGATTTCAAGAGTATACCCAGAATTATTTATATACCGAAAAGGACATTCCTTAAAGTGTCTTTTGAAAAGGACAGGGATTTAATAGTACACGCTGACATTTTTTTTTTAAGACTTTTTTTTTAAAGTTATCTCGATCTCCAGCATGAGCAAGAACTCACAACACCGAGATCAAAAGTCTCATGTTCTACTGACTGAGCCAGTCAGCCGGCCCCAGAATTTTTTGAGGAAACTTTTTACTGAAGTATAACATTCAATCAGAAACATGGCTAATTTATGAGTGTGCAGGTCAATGAATTATCACAAAATGAACCAACTCTTGTCACCACGCCACCCTAGATGAGAAATAGAAGATTACCAGGATCCCAGAACCTCCTCCTGGTGTCTCCTCGTGAGTCCTCTTCCTCCTCCCCACAGGTGACTGCTAATCCAGTGTCTAACACTGTTTTTGCTATTTCTGAACTTTATCTTTGGAGCCCTATCTTATTTGTGCCTTGCCTTTTCACTCTCTTTTAATGGTGTCTTTGGTGAATGAAAGTAACTTTAAATAATAATAGTCTGATTGACCATTTTCCTCTTAGTGTTTCTTGTATCTTGTTAAATCTTTCATTATCACCAAATTATGAAGATATTTTCCTATCTGTAAGGCTTATTTTTTTACCTTTTATATTTAGATCTACAGTCCACTTGGAGTGGATTTTTGCCTGTTCTTTGAAGAGGAGTTAAGATTCTTTTTTTTTCCAAACCATAAGTGACTCTTAATCTCACGAAACAAACTGTGGGTTGCTGGGGGGAGGGGGTTGGGAGAAGGGGGGTATGGTTATGGACATTGGGGAGGGTATGTGCTTTTGGGTAAATTGGAAGGGGAGATGAACCATGAGAGACTATGGACTCTGAAAAACAGTCTGAGGGGTTTGAAGTGGCGGGGGGGTGGGGGTTGGGGGTACCAGGTGGTGGGTATTATAGAGGGCACAGCTTGCATGGAGCACTGGGTGTGGTGAAAAAATAATGAATACTGTTTTTCTGAAAATAAATAAATTGGAAAAAAAAAAAAAAGAAAAAAAAAGATTCTTTTTTTTTCCATATATGAATATCCATTTGTCTCAACACTGTTGAAATAACAGTCCTTTTCCTATAAGGACATCTTTGTCATAAGTCAGTTGTCTATATATGTTTTGTCTTTTTCTGGATTATGTTCTGTTCCATTGTTGTATTGATCTGTTTTTATGCTATTACCATTACTGTCTTAATACAGGGGTTTTTTTAAGTCTTGATATCCGGTAGAATAACCCACTAACTTTGTTCTTTGAAATTTCTTGGCTGTCCTTGACCCCCTTGTACTTCCATTTAAATTTTAGAATCAACTTGTCAGGTTATACACACACACACACACACACACACACACACGTAGCTAGAATTTTGATTTAGTTTGCTTGAATCTAGAGATCAACTTGGGAAGAATTGACATTTTGTGGTCCAGTTTGTGAACATGCTTTGTCATTCCACTAACATAGATGTTCTCTAATTTCTCTCAATGTTTTATATTTTTCTAAACAGAGAACTTACACATCTTTTGTTAGATTTATTCTAGGTTTTTGTTTTTGAGGGTTTTTTTGGTTTTTTTGTTTTTGGTTTTTTGGGTTTTTTTTTTGCTTAAACAACAAACATTCCTTTCTCACAGCTGTGGAGGATAGAACTGCAAGGTTAGGGTGCCGGCATGGGTGGGTTTTGGTGAAATCCCTGTCCTGCTTTACAGATCACGGTCTTCTCATTGTATGCTCACATAGTGGGGCGAGAACGATATTTGATTTTTTGATGCCTCCCTTTTGGGATTTTTGACACCGAAAATACTGCCTTGGAAGCCCTTTAATAGTCTCAACCTTTTTTTCCTAAATGATTTGCCCAACTTTCCTATTTACAACGGAAGGGTTACCCCCAAATAATCTTGTCTCATTTTCTGTTTCTGCCTGCGGCGTCTTCCATACCAACTCAACTTTATCTTAAGTTATGTGTTGCTTTTCTTTTGTTTACAGCTAATAGAAAATAATTGTTTTTTTCATTTTTATTTTTGTTTATGTGAACATGAGTTTTTTTCCCACCTTCATTTTTTTATTGAGGTGTAATTGACATGTCACATTACATTAATTTCAGGTGGTCAACATAATCTGAATTTGTATATATTGCAAAATGATCAGCACAGGAACTTTATACTTAGTTACAGAATATTTTTCTTCTGATGACAATTTCTAAGATAATACTCTTTTAGCAACTTTCAAATATGCAATACAGGGTTGTTAACTATATGTGCCATGCTGTACATTACAGTCCCATGACTTATTTATGTTATAACTGAAGTTTGTGTTTTTTGACTCCCTTTACCCATTGGCCCACCCCCACCTCCCCACCTCAAGCAACCACAAGTCTGTTCCCTGTATTTATTGGCTTGGGTTGTTTTTTCTTTAATTTTTAGATTCTTTGTATAAGTGGTATGGTATTTGTCTTTCCCTGTCTTATTTCACTTAGCATAATGCCCTTAAGGTCCACCTGTGTTGTCACAAATGTCGGGATTTCTCTCGCTCTTTTTTTTAATAGTTAAATGATATTCCATTTTGTGGAGATATATACATATATTTTCTTGTTTGATTTTCTTTATTCATTCATCTGTCCACAAGACAGTTTGTTTCCATATCTTGGCTATTGTAAGTAATGCCGCAGTGAATATTGTGATGCATCTGTCTTTTTGAGTTAGTATTTTTATTTTATTCAGATAAATACCCAGAAATAGAATTGCTAGGTCATGGAGCAGTTCTATTTCTAATTTTTTGAGGAACCTCCATACTGTTTACCCCAGTGGCTGCACAAATTTGCCTTCCTGCCAACAGTGCACAAGGGTTCCCTTTTCTCCACATCCTCATCAGTGATGTTATTTCTTGTCTTTTTGATATATCCACTCTGACAGGTGTGAGGTGAGATGTCATTGTGATTTTGATTTGTATTTCCCTGATGATTAGGAATATTGAACATCTCTTGGCCATCTGCATGTCTTCTACAGAGAAATGTCTATTCAGATCCTCTGCCAAATTTTTAAATCAGATTTTTTTTTTAAAGATTTTATTTTATTTATTTGAGAGAGAGAGACAGTGAGAGAGAATGAGCGAGGAGAAGGTCAGAGAGCGAAGCAGACTCCCCATGGAGCTGGGAGCCTGATGTGGGACTCGATCCCGGGACTCCAGGATCACGCCCTGAGCCGAAGGCAGTCGTCCAACCAACTGCGCCACCCAGGCGTCCCTAAATCAGATTTTTTTTTCTGTTGAGTTGTATGAGTTCTTTATATATCTTGGCTATTAACATCTAATCAGATATATGATTTGCAAATGTTTTCTCCCACTCAACGTGCAGCCTTTCCATTTTGTTGATGGGTTCTTTTCTCTGCAGAAGCTTTTTACTTTGATGATGTCCTGCTTGTCTATTTTGCTTTCGTTGCCTCTGCTGTTGGTGTATTTAAAACACCCATCTCCAAGATCCAGGTCAAGGAGCTTATTGCCTGTGTTCTAAGAGTTTTATGGTTTCGGGTCTTTGAATCATTTCGAGTTAATTTTTGTATATGGTGTGAGAAAATGGTGTGGTTTTATTCTTTGGCATGTGGCTTTCCAGTTTTCCTGACTCACTCTCCCGAAGAGACTGTTCTTTCCCTATTGTATATTCTTGGCTCCTGTGTTGTGGAGTAATTGAACATATAGACTTGCATTATTCCTTTGCCATCTGTTCTGTTCTGTTGATCTGAGTCTGTTTTCATTGCCAGTCCCGTACTGTTTCGATTACCGTCGCACTGTGATGTAGTTTGAAATCAGGACCCGTGATGCCTCCAGCTTTGTCCTTCTTTGTTGGGATAGCTTCAGCCAAAAGATCCACTTTGGATCTTTTGTAGTTCGTATAAATTTTAGAATTCTTTGTTCAGCTCTGTAAAAAAATGCCACTGGAGTTTTGATGGGGATTGCACTGAATCGTAGCTTGCCCTGGGTACTATGGACGTTTTAACAATATTTTTCCAGCCCATGAGGTTGGCGCCTCTTTCCATTTGTTTGTGTCATCTTCAGTTGCTTTCCTCAGTGTTTTGTGTAGTTTCCTGAATATATAGGTCTTTTACCTCCTTGGTTAAGTTTATTCCTAGGTATGTTATTCTTTCCAGTGCTTTGTAAATGGGACTTTTTAAAAATGGGGTTGTTTCTTAATTTTTTTTAAGATTTTATTTATTTATTTGACAGAGAGAGATCACAAGTAGGCAGATAGGCAGGCAGAGAGAGAGAGAGGGAAGCAGGCTCCTTACTGAGCAGAGAGCCCGATGCGGGACTCGATCCCAGGACCCTGAGATCATGACCTGAGCCGAAGGCAGCGGCTTAACCCACTGAGCCACCCAGGCGCCCCTTAATTTCTTTTTCTAATGGCTTATTACTATAGAGAAATGCAACAGATTTCTGTGTTGTTGATTTTGTATCCAGCAACTTCACTGAATTCATTTATTCTGACAGTTTTTTGGTGGACTCTTTGGGGTTTTCTACATAGAAATTTCGGTACATAAACATCGGCAAATAGTGACAGTTTCACTTCTTCTTTCCATTTTGGATGCCTTTTGTTTCTTTTCTTCCCTACTTGCTCTGGCTAGGACATCCAGTGCCATGTTGGTAAAAGTGATGAGAGCAGCGTTCTTGTCTTGTTCCTGACCTTAGAGGAAAAGCTTTCAGCTTTCACCACCGAGCGTGATGTTAGCTATGTGTGTGTCACATTCGGGCTTTATTTTGAGCTGTGTTTCCTCTGCGCTCACTCTGTTGAGAGTTTTGATCATGCGTGGATGTTGAATTTATATATACATACACACACACACACACACGTTCTGTATATGTCTGTTATTTCCCTCTGGCTCAATGTGTGGTTTAAGGTTGATGTTTCCTCATTATTGATCTTCTGTCTGGATGATCGATCCATTGGTGTAAGTGGGGGTACTGATGTCCCCTACTGCCGTATTTCTATTTCCTGTTAGGTCCTTTAATATTTGGTTTATATATTTAGGAGCTCCTATGTTGGTGCCTAAATATTTGTAAGTGCTATATCCTCTTTTTGGACTGACCCTTTTGTCATTATGTAATGCCTTCTTTGTCCCTTACTGCAGTCTTGTTGAAATATTTTGTCTGACGAAAGTAGAACTACCCCAGCTTTCTTTTGGTTTTGATTTGCGTGGAACTTTTTTTTCCATCCCTTCACTTTCAGTCTGTGTGTGTTCTTATGTCTGAAATGGGTCTCTTATTGGGAGCATATAGATGGGTCTTCTTTTGTTTTTACCCTTTCAGCTTCTCTGTGTCTTTTGGTTGGTGAATTTAATCCATTTATAGTAATTATTGATCAGTATGTACTTGTAGCCATTTTGTTCATTATTTCCTGGCTGTTTTTTCATTCTTTTTTTTTCTATCTACTTCTCTTGCTCTCTTCCTTTGTGGTTGGTGAATTCTTCAGTGGCATATGCTTCCTTTCTCATTATCGCTCTTTTAGCTACTATGGCTTTTTGCTTTGTGGTTACCATGAGGCTTAAGTATAACGACTTACTTGCATAGTAGCCTATTTTAGGTTTATAACAACTTAAGTGTGAATGCATTCGAAGCTGTACATTTTTACACTCCATATCTCCCCCCCCCGTTTTACATTTTGCTGGTTACATTTTATATCTTTTTGTCTTGTGCGTCCCTTAGCTCATTATTATGGTTGCAGTTACTTTACTCATTTTTTGAGATCTTTACACTAGCTTCACACTTGATTCACATACTCCTTTAATATATAGTTTCCTTTACCAATGAGATTTACGCTTTTATACGTTTTCTTGTTACTAATTAGCAATCACCCCCTTTTGGTTTTTTTTCCAGCTTAAAGATGTCCGTTTAACATTTCTTGTAAGACCGGTTGAGTGGTAATGAACTTTTTTATCTCTTGCTTGTCTGGAAAGCTCTTTATCTGCCCTTCAGTTGTGAATGATAACTTTGCCAAATAGCGTATTCTTGGTTGGAAGTCTTTTTCTTTCAGTACTTGGAATATATTCTGCCACTCTCTGTGGCCTGCAGCATTTCTGCTGAAAATATGTGCTCATAGTCGGATGGGGTCTCCTTGTATGTAACAAGTTGTTTTTTGTTTTTTTTTTTTCTTGCTGCCTTTAAGATATTCTCTTTCTCTCTCTCTCTCTCTCTCTCTCTTTTAAGCTGATGGCATTTTAATTATAATGTGTCTTGGTATGGGCCCCTCTGCTGCATTATTTCATTTGGAATTCACTGTCCTTCGGGATCTGTGCGTCTTTTCCTTCCCCAGGTTATTAAAGTTTTCAGTTATTTGTTCAAATAAGTTTTCTGGCCCTTTCTCCTTCTGGGATTCATATAATGTAAATGTTAGTCTTATCAGTGTTGTCTCCGAAGGCCCTTAACCTATCTTCACTTTGTTTCCTTCTTTTTTCTTTCCACTGCTCTGTTGGGGGAGTTCCTCTGTCCTGTCTTTGGGTTCATTGGTCCGGCTTTGTCTAGTTTGCCATTGAACCCTTATAGTGTATCAAGATCAGTTTTTGTTTTTTCAGCTCTGTGATTTCTGTTTGCTCCTTCCTTCCATTTTCCATCTCTTTGTTGAAGTTCTCACTGTGTTCATCCATCCCTCTCCCAAGTTTGGTGTGCATCTTTATGAACCATTACTTCGAACTCTTTTTCAGATAAATTACTTCTCTCCATTCTGTTTAGGTCCTTTAAGAGTTTTATCTAATTTGTTTGGAATGCAGTCCTCTGTTCTTCATTTTGCTTGACTCTCTTTGCCTGATGAAAGAGCATTTCCTCCCAGTCTTGAAGGGTTGGCCTTGTGTAGGAGATGAAACTTCTCCTTCAACTCTGTCCTAGCTCTTGGTTGTTTCCCAAACTTTTGTTAATTATCCAAGCAGCCTCTTTTAGCTTTTATGGTTCCCAGGACTTCAGAATATGCCTGGCCCAGTTAATGTCCCAAAGGGCAGGATCTCATTCAGCACCTGGGTTCAGGCTGATAGGTAGCGACTTTAAGAGAATGGAAATATATACAGTCATATGGGTCTACAGATGTGAGTCCCGCTGACCCGCACAGCTGGGGAACATGGAGGCATCCTGTGGGTGGTAGTTGCAAAACTCAGGACTTGCTGAGCATACAAGCTCGTTTCTGAGAGGTCCTGGTGAGCTGTGGTCCGGTGGGAGAACACAGCGATAGCATCACCTGGCCTGTGCTCCCTGGGAGCAGTCTGGAGCTTCTAGATGTGTGCCAGACTTGAAGATTGCCCCCCAGACCAAAGCTTTAGGACAAGCAGTTAGGCCTCTTTCCCAGAATGTTCCAGTCTTCTCTGTGTGCAGTGCGCAGGGGGTGGCAGCCCTCTAAGAACTCTCTCTCTGACTGATGCAGTCTCGTGAGCCCCCGGACCCGAAGCCCCCTGGCCCCCAGAGCCAGGTGACTGAGGGTTATCCCCTAGGAGGCAGCTCCAAAATGCAAGGTACCCGATGTCAAAACTGGGGCACGAGATGCTTATACAAGTCCCCCTCAAGTTACCAGAGATGCTGGTGCTGTGAAGCACAGCAGGAGAGAGGACGGAACTACTGCCCGCCCTCCAAGGTCTCAGGAAAGGTTTCCAGGCAGACCCTGCCGGGGTGTTAATGTCATTAGAAACCAGCCCCATCCGCCGCGCCAATTGTGATAGCTAATAGGCTTCTTAGGGAGAATGCGCCCCTGGGCCTGTTGCCTCTTGCTGAGCCCTAGGGATGGTGGCTGTTGAAGAACTCCTCCTCTGTCAGTCTTAGTTCTGCAGGACCTGTGAGCGTCAGTCCAATAGGCCACCAAAGCCAGGTGATGGAGAGGAGTCCCCTGGCAGCAACTGCAAAAATCAGGGCACCAGACAAAGGGCCTAAGCCCTGTTCTGGAAGATCCCAGTGAGCTGAATGGTGCGAAAATTTTGTCCACTGAGCTCCATGCCCTGATGGCCCTTCTGGAGGCTCCTATAAGTGTGCCAGACCGGAAGCTTGCCCTTTGGGCTAGGTCTGCGGCTCAAGCAAATAGGCCTCTTGCTCAGAAGCTGGGTGTGTTTCCCGTGTGTCTCTGTGCGGTGCCGTGGGGCTGGTAGTCTCCCGAGCACTGTCCTTCCAGCTGTACAGTCCTGGGGACCCAGGAACCAAGCCTCCTTGAACTTCAGAGCCAGGCGATCAAGGGATCACCTGAAAAATGGGTTACCACGTGTAAAAACCCGGGCACCAGATGGGAATAGACACTTTCCTCCAGGAGCTTCTGGTGCTCTGGAACACAGCAGAGGGGGAGCCAAAGCCAGCCTCGCTCCTCTGGCTGGAGTGAGGCTGAGGGGGCGGGCAAAGATGGCACCCACTAAGAAAAGGGAGGGGGGAAGGAAAAGGGGGAGAAAAAAGGAAAAGAAAAAAGATGGCAGCCACCGGCTTAGAGAGGCAGAGAGGATGATGGTGCCCACCACCTCCATCCCTGGAGAGTATCCCTCAGTCCAGCGCTGTAAGGTTTGGAAATGAGTCCCTTTCACATAAAGTCTGGGCACTTTCGGAAGGGCTGCTTGCGCACTAGGCCTTGAGGTGAGTAAGTGTGCAGGCGAGCCCTTAAGAGCCCTTCGTCAGTTAGCCACAGCGCAGTCTTCAAAGCCAGATGTTTCTGGGGCTCATCTCTTGGGGCAGGCCTTAAAAGTCGGGCTACCTAATGTGAGTTATGATCCTTTACTTTCAAGGAGAAGCTCTAGGTTTTGAATTCCCTGCCAGTTGTGGATGTTGCCCTGGGGGTGGGGCTTACGGCGAGATTGTGTCTCGGCCTTTCCCACCTGTTTCCATGTGGTTTCCGTCTCACTGGGTGAAGGAGTCAATCTGCCGGGTTGTAGGTTTTTTCTAGAGGAAATCTTTCCGAATACCGGTGTAGCTTTGGTGTGTTCCCGTGTGGAGAGTCCAAGCTCTTCATATATTGTCACCTTGAACCAGAACCAGTTGTTTCTCTAATAATGCTATTCAAAATTAATATTTACTGACCATAAAAACAAATCATGGAAAACATGCATTCATAATTGTTTTATTAATTTTTAATAATAGGAGTTTATACAAGAAATAGAAACTTCCGGCTGTATAAGTCATCGAAGATAGGGAAGCAGGTGGCTTTGGAGATTGCTGAAGACAACAGATTTTTTCCTGAACAGTCCAAGAATATTTCTGAAGAAAATCAGTATTTCCTGTCTTCTTTGGTCAGCAATGTCAGGTATATAGTACCAAAACACACCGTTGTGCATTCATGAATGTTTATTAAACAGCGAATGACATTGTGTAGTACCAAAATGTGAATTGTGTAAATTCATTCTAACTTAAGAATTCTTAAATTCTAGGTTAGCTTTCTTTTTATAAGAAAGAAAACGAAAACTACTTGAATTCCATTTGGAAATAGAGTTATTGTTAATACCTACTTTCCATGGATATACATTCATATGTAAAATTTACATACCTCCTTCATTCACAGAGTATTTTCTTGAGATCATTATTTATGTGGTTATGTCAGTTGTTTAATCCACTGAACATTATATCATGACTATCTGCCAAGTTAATGACTCGCAACAGTTAATTATAACTAAAACTTTTATTGCTTATATAATTTTCCATTATACTGATGAACTCTAATTTATTGTCAGTTTTGTTGTTGAACACTGAAGGTACCACCTTTTGGTCATTTTTAAAAAGTGTGAAAGACCTCTTTCAACAGAAATGTTTGCCTCCATTGCTGTACCGGAGTTGGCAAATTTTTGTTAGTCCAAACCACACTTAACGATCAAACTAAATTGCCTTCCTCAGTTGACTTGCTCTACTTCTTTTTCCTTTGCCTTCTCTAGATACAGTTCTCAGGAGGAATCCCGTAGAAATGGATGTTCATAAAATACTTAAGATACTTCGCTGGAGGGGGAGTTGTGTCCGCATAGCCACTCACCAGCAGTTACTGGGGAGGGTGGGAAGACGGGCGGTTTCTCTTCATATTATTTCTGGACTTTGAGTTCTTTCATAACATTTTTCAGATGGAACGTCAAAGTCTTAGTTTCCTTACCTTTAAAATGGACATGATGTGACCCCCTCTCTTAGGGAGTTGTGAAGATGGAGGGAGTTAAAACTGGACAAAAAAGGACAGCCATGCCCGGCACATGGTAGCCTCTCAGTAAATGTTAGTTGTTAGCAATAGCAGTTCCGCGATTCTGGAAGCGCTGTAGAGATACTGGAAGAATTGTATGACAGCTGCTGCTCACTGCTGCTGGCCCAAGAGAGGCTTCTTACTTTGTCTTGTGTGGGAAAAGCACCACAGCCTGTAAGATTGCCTAAAGTCATCTCCCTATTACCAAACCCCATTTCCGTTGTAGTTTCAGCATTAATTCCACAGAAGTGGATTTCTACTGAATAAGGGTTTCCTTAATTTTCTTTTGTGGTTCCGAGTAAATACTGGGTACATTTCTTCCTGAAATGAAAGCTAAATTCTTTAGGGTTATAAATGTGTCTTTTGGTTAATTTTAATTATTTTTTCCTTTGCTCTCATCCCTCCTTCCTTCTTCCCTTCTCCTCCCCACATTATTCACACTTTTGCAAACCATTGTAACAAAAATTTTAAAGGCACCATACTTTCAAAGAGTAGAAATATATACTTCATTCTGTGGCTTCAGCAGTCCCAGAGTCCCCTGATTCACACTGTAGTTGAAAAGAGTATTTTAAATGATCACCAGACTAGTGTTGGGATTGGTGTTTTTGTAGGCAAGTGTGACTTCATTGTCCTAGAAGAATTAGCTGTTGAATAAAGGATTTTAATGTGGAACTATGTGAAATTCAGTTTCCTTTCTGTAGCCATCTCTCTTTGATTCTGAGATCACCTTGCTTTCTTTCTTCCAATATTTTCTTCAGATTCTCAGATACTTTACGAATTCTGACCTGTGACACATCTCAGAATGAACAGAAGCGAGTTGAGTATTTTAACAATACCAGCAATAAAGGTAATTTTAAGAAAACAATTTCCTATGAAAATTTAAGGATACAAAGTCTGTTTTGCCTTAAAAGTCTTAAATCTTCAAGATTCTTATCTACTGATCCTTTAAAACAACTTAGTTTGTATTCAAATTGGAAAACGTATAAAGAAAAGATGCTTTTTTTTTTTTTAAGATTTTATTTACTTATTTGACAGAGATCACAAGTAGGCAGAGAGGCAGGCAGGAGGGGTGGGGAAGCAGGTTCTTTGCTGAGCAGAGAGCCTGATTCGGGGCTCAATCCCAGGACCCTGAGATCATGACCTGTGCCAAAGGCAGAGGCTTAACCCACTGAGCCACCCAGGCACCCCAAGAGAAGATACTTTTTAAAGCTTATTCACTAATTTTCATTTTATGGTGATTTTGAGGGGGGGGAAAAAAGCCCAGAAGAAAATAAAGTAGTTTTGTTTGTAGAAAGAAACCCCTATTAAAAGAAAAACTAACAGTACTCTTCCCTCTGTCCACAATCACAGATGGACAGCCGCTGTTTGTTTCCACTGAACCCAGAGGAGCTTTCCCTGTATTCTCATTCTTTTAACGGCTGCAGAGTTTTTTCATGAGATGCATATGTTCTTCATTCTTATACTGAAAAATGGGCTTTTTCTATCAATACATTAACTCTCTAGTAAACATTTTTACACGTATTTTGTGCCATTTTACAAGAGCAAAAAACTGAAAACAATCTAAATGTACAAAATGAGGTTGGTGACACTATTATAACATACTCGGTAGCCATCTAATTTAAATTTGTAAAGCCAATATAAAATGGAAAATTTCCATTTATGATATTAAGAGAAAAAAGACTCCAACATTATTTGGGAGGTGTGATCCCAGGTTCATTAAATTGTGGGTAACATTTTCTTAGGTTTATTTTCTTCTGGTTGTTTAACAGTCATTTCTAGACATTGCCTTAGACTTTATTTCTCTCATTTCTGCTTCATTATATTTTCCATAGTTTCTCCAACTACGTAAGTATTTCACTCTGTAAGTGAAATATAGGTTTTATTTCAAGAGAAGTAGATACTCCATGTTTAAAAGTTAAATGAAATTTTAAATAAGTTATCATAAATTATTACAGTAGATTCTTAGATACAAAATATAACTGATCCTACAGCTGAGGATCATGGGAGAACACACCTATTGCTAACAAGTGGAGTTTGGTCCTGGCTTCCATGTGGAGAGCTCTACCATGAGGACCTGTGGGGCATCTCGGGAAAAGGGCATTAGAAAAGATTTATTACAGGATGCAGGCTTGAGTTAGGTGCTTTTGAGAAGTGTCTAAGGAGGCATGGGTTTGTTTCAAAGAGACGATTGGATGACTGACTATCTTCATAAATTTTATCTAGAAGGAAGGCAGGTTACAGTGCGTGTAAAGCTATAATTGGTTAAGAAGGAGCAATTACTCATATCAGGTAAGGTGGGAGGTGTTGGTCATTTCTACGGTTTAGAAAATGTTCATGTTTTGTCTGTGTTCAGACACAGTTTTGGAGTGAGTGGTCTTGTTTTTTTTCATGAATCATCTTGGCCACAGAGCGGCCTTATCTGATGTTGAAATTCTGTGAGATAATTCCTTATTAGCAGGGAAGCACCGTTGCTGAGCTGTCGGGGAGCAGCCTGGTGTGTCGCAACATCAAGGCTGCGCTGATAGCGGTAGGCTGGCTCTGGAGTACAAGGGGTTGCTTTTCTCTTTATCAAAATGAAGAAAGCAGTTGAAATGATTACAGGTGCTTCTTAGGAGGAGTAGTTAACATTTGACTTAACTGCCAGGTTTGACTTTTCCCTGCTTGCTTGTAGGGCAAGCAAGAACCCATGACTGCCTGAAACCATAGAAACAAAAAAGTTGCAGGGGCTCCATAACCTATCATTGTCCTAAAGAACAACTTTTAACATTTAACTCTTCGACTCTTAGCCACTCTAACTACAATTAATTTTTCTCTCTGTTGCAGCAGGAAACATTGAAGGTTTTCATTGTTCACCCTACCCTGAAATTGACCAGTTTGTTCTTTCTTTGGTGAATAAAAATGGCATTAAAGGAGGTAAAGATAATCTTATTCTTTATTCACTGTAATATGACAGAGTTTTAATACCTTTAGAAACATTATTTGTATTTTAGGAATTCGACACTGGAGCTACTTTTTCCCAGAGGAATTACTGGTTTATGATATTTGTAAATATCGCTGGTGCAGAAACATCGGGAGGGCCCACAAGAGCAATAATATCATGTAAGTAATGTTGCTTACTAACGAATTCTGTGTATTTAACCAATATTATTTTAAATGTTTATAATTTGTACAGTTGAACATAAAAATGACTTTGGTTTCTACAACAAATTTAGTTGTATCAAATATTGTATTTGGGTTCTGTTTTATAATATTGAATTTGGCTATGTTAATTATCACCTTGCTTCATAGCACATGTCATCTTTATTTGTACTTTATTTAGTAGTATAATCCCTTAGGTAGTATAATCTTGAGAAGAGAAAGATAGGCCTGAGCAGGGCTAGGAAGAAATTAGAGGCAATAGACAGGTGAGTGAACAGGGACAAGGAAGTATCTCTCTCTCGTCCTTGACATTTTATGGTGTGTAAATTGAAATTGAACAAATTAGGGTGAAAAGGAAATTATTCAGTGTTAAGAGTTGGAGTTAACATTAACTTGGTCAAGACAAAGAGTGGTACTGGATGGCCCAGTTAGTTAAGCGTCTGCCTTCGGCTCAGGTCATGATCCCAGGGTCCTGGAATGGAGCTCCTTGAGTCAGGCTCTCTGCTCGCAGGGAGTCTGCTACTCTCTCTGTGCTCTCCGTGCCTCTCCCAAATAAATAAATAAAATCTTATGAAAAAGAAAAACAGAATCATATTGAAGGGAACCAATATTTATCGAATGCTTGCTGTATACACCAGGCCCTGTGTTAGGAGTTTTCTTTAAAATCCCCTGGCAAAAGGAGAGGAAGTGAAGGATGAAATAGAATTTTAGATAATTCAAGGATATGGTAAGAATAGGAATAAGACAGAAACCCAGTAGTTATCAGTTATGATGTGGGAAATTTTGCTGTTTTGTATTTAATATCAAAGCTGAGACTTCTGTATATCAAGTGTATACAGCATGTGTGCCAGATGTGAGGAAAGATCGTGAAGCTTTTGCTAGAAAGCTGGAAACATTGTGGGAGGCATCTTTCAGTGCTGCACATCTGTATGTAGATTAGCTTAGTTAAAAAAAAAACAAACTTATGCTCAATACACAAAAGCTATCACTTAGAATAACACAAAGGAAAAACTCCCCCACAGGCCCAGAACCAATGATAACTGTGGCTATGGTTTTGGTTTATCTTTCTCGTCTTTTACTCTATGTATTTTACCAGGAATTCATTATCATAAGATGATCATCCTTTAACTTTTTGAGATTCTTAGGTTTCTACATATTTCTTTCTGGAAAATTACCTGCTTCTATTATGTAGCCATAATCTCTTCTTTTTCTTCTTTTTCTTAACTGTGAAATCCCCGTACATATAAAAGCATGTGCGGGTACGCCTCAAAGGCACACTGAAATGATCACGTGTCCTGTCTGCCACATGAGAAGTGGAACTTGACCAAACCTCAGAAGTGTTCTGTGGGACCAACCCCGGTTTCTTCCTTTCCTCTGACCATCTGAGCTAATAATAACTCTTGTCCTGGGTTTTGTGTTCATCTTTCCCTTGCTTTCTTTAAATGTTTTTTTTTTTTCCCCCATACATATTTATATTTCTAAGCAATAGATTGTTTTGTTTTCCGTGTTTCTGAATCTTGTGTAAACTGCGTCCTCAGAATTGCTTTTTGGTCCACACTGAGTTCGTGGCGTTCATCCATACAGCAACATGCGGCCGTTGCATATTTTTTCCACTGTGGTGCGGTGTTATGTAAATACGAACGTGCGCGTCTGTTTCCCTCCTCTGGACATCTGGCTCACTGGCTTGAGCGACGCCGCTGCAGGTGCTCAGGTACATCCTGCCTGTGGCCCGTGTGCCAGAGTTTCTCAAAGTCCGTGCCTGAAGGCAGAATTGATGTGCGATAGAGTATGCCCAGATTTCACATGACTACGTATGTGATTTTCCCAAACGGCCAGCTAATTCTCCCGCCAGCAGTGTTTTCAGATATTTTCTGCTGTTCCATAATCTCACCAAGGTATATTTTAAAAATCTCTGTTTGGCTGATCTGGTTGTGTAAGAGGACACTGTGGTTTTCATCTGAATTTACCGGCTCCCTAATGAATATGACATTGGGTGATCAAACCACACTCACACGAAACAGCAGTCTGACCCGAGGTCGGGCTGACCAGTACGTTCTAAGATTCACGGAATCCAGAGGCGGTCCCGTGCTATGAGCTCTGGGGCACCATCACATCCCCATGACTTCCTCATCACTGAGGGTTTGTAAGTAAGGGTTGCGTCCTTGAACTCATTCTTACATAAAAATACTTATTAGTGGGGTGTGTGTCCTTCTGAGCATTGCATAATCTCTCAAACCTTGGAGTTAGTGGACGCTGCCACCCCAGTTCTCTCTTATTCCACATTGACGGTTATGGCCCTTGGTTTTTTGTTTTCTTAAAGCCCTGTGAGTTTTTCTTTTTTCTCTTTTTTTTTAAGATTGTATTTATTTGAGAGCAAGAGAGGGAGAGAATAAGCAGGGGGGAGGGACAGAGGGAGAAGCAGACTCTTCACCAAGCAGGGAGCCTGATGCGGAGCTCGATCCCAGGACTCTGGGATCATGACCCAAGGCAAAGGCAGATGCTTAACAGACTGAGCCACCCAGGCGCCCCGATTATGGTCCTTGTTATCATAGTCACCACCGAAAACCTCAGCTCAACAAAGACAGGCCATCACTGAAAGGCATGAAAGCTGTTACAATATGGAAGCTGGGAACGCTAAGCAAGTAGAATGTGGGGTGCCTGACAGACGTCCAGTATCGCTGTGTTTCCCTAGAAGGATGCAGATACTCTTCATGGCCTGGAGACAGTCTGGTGTACGGCCGGGGGACTGCAGCCCTGGGGTCTTTATGAGGATGGTCCAGGTTTTCTGAAACTTGTTAGGTGTGCTTGGTTTGGGATCTTTTTATCTAGTACTTTGTCTATTTTACCAAAATTTTTAATGTGACTGGCAGAAATTGTTCTTAATGTTCTTAAATTTTTAATATCTTATGATTTATAGTTATATCTGCACTTAATTTCTGATAACATTTGTGTCTAGCTAATTTAATTTTGATCAAGCTTGGCAAGAATTGTATTAGTTTTCACATTTTGGCCTTGTTGATTTAAAATCTTACTTATTACTTCCTGCCCTTTATTTTATTAGATCTATTTTTCATTTCCCAAGTTAGTTACTTATTGGTCTTTAGCCATTCTTTTTTGTGAATAATGCTTTTAGGATTCTGAATTTCTCTCCAAATCTCATTTTAGCTCTGTTTCCCATATTTTACTATATATTTTCAATTCCATTCATTTTCTAATTTCCATCATGATTTTTGAGTAATTGATTATTTAGAAATGCTTCAGTTTCCAAGTTATGGGTTTAGCTATTTTTTAGCTATTTTTGTTACTTTTTTAAAAAGATTTTATTTTATTTGAGAGAAAGAGAAGGCAAGTGCACAAGGGGGGTGCACGAGAGGGTGGGGAAGTGGCAGAGGAGAGGGACAAGCAAACTATGGGGAACGGAGCCCGATGCAGAGCTTGATCCCAGGACCCTGAGATCATGATCCAGGCCAATACCAAGAGCCTGACACTTAGCTGATTGAGCCAGCCAGGTGCCCCACTGTTACTTATTTCTAAACAATTTGCTTTGTGGTCAGAGATGTGTTGTGTGAATACTTTTAAATTTAATGAGACGGACCTGGTACCCTAGCACACTCAGTTTTTATAATTGTTTTATATGTGATTGTAAAGAAGTTCAAATGATCTGAGGCAGTGTTCCTATAAACCTATTATAGTAAACGTGTTAATTGCTTTTAATTTTATTAAAAAATGCTTTTTAGGTCATTCACATTTTCTGTACCCTCACTGAATTTTTTGTGATTGTTTGTATCAATTACTAAAAGAATGTTTTTTAAAATCTTGATTTATGGTACACGGTTTATCCTTGGAGTCCTGTCAGTTTTGCTCATTCATTTTGAAGCCGTCGTATTTGGCGGGAACAGGTCGGGAACTAGGTCTTCTTGGGAAGAACTTTCGTCGATGTGTGTAATTTTGCCCTAAAGTCCACTTGGGGTGTTATTTTTAACATCCAGAGTTTTCTTTGGGTTGGTGTGTATTTATTTCCATCCTTTTACTTCTTACCTGGTCTCCATCTTGAAGGCTTAGGCACGTCTCTGGTAAGCAGCATGTAGATGAACTTTGTTATCCATCCAGCCTGGGGATTAAGTAATAACTTTTTCTCCCCTTTCTTTTTCCCCAACGTAAAGGATTTTGGTTGATCTGAAAAATGAAGTTTGGTATCAGAAATGTCATGACCCTGTCTGTAAAGCAGAAAACTTCAGATCGGACTGTGAGTTACTAATTTTTACATATGTACCAAGTGAAAAGTGGACAGCTACATGGAAGAGTGAAACTGTTTTCTTGTCCAGGTTTTCCGTTACCTGCTGAAGTGAGTCTCCTGTATCTTCTCAAAGAGGTGAGCGCAGGTTTGAGTTTCTCTCTCATTCCTAATCTGTTCTCGGTACGACAGTATAACTGAGCTGTGCGCCATGTCCTCAGGACATGTTGTCACAGAGGAGTGTGCCCCAGTGACTGGGCCGGCGTCTGCACGCACCCACTCGTGCGTGCCCGCGGGCTTCCTCTGCTGCGCCCAGTGTGCACACCCCCCTGTTGGACCGCGCCCAGCCAGGGACAGTCTCTCACTCTTGGCTTTAGGAAGATCAAAATACTAATCTTTGTGTTTATTTCAGCAACTCTGTCTGTAGGTAGAATTGCTAGAAGTAGAATTATGTCAAAGGGTGTGTGCATTTTAAATTTTGGTAGAAATGACCAGATGGCCAAATTGACTTTGTCCTTTTAAAAACTTTTATTTCCCCAAATCATTCACACTCATTGTGAGAAAAAATTAGAAGATACATGAAAAGCCAACAGGGATAAACTCCTCCTTTCCTAGAATTTGACCAGTCAGGGATAACTGATGTGCTTTGGCAGATATCTTCCAGAATTTCTGTTGATGTATGCTCACATATATATTTTCAAAGTCACAGTATGCACCCTACTTTATAGACCTTTTTTCCTAATTTGTTTTCATGAGTACATATTACCAGTTGGTAGCCATAAAAATGGTAGGACATAAGGCTTCACAAATTTTTTTTATAGATTTTATTTATTTATTTGACAGAGATCACAAGTAGGCAGAGAGGCAGGCAGATAGAGGTAGAAGAAGGCTCTCTGCTTAGCAGAGAGCTTGATGTGGGGCTCGATCCCAGGACCCTGAGATCATGACCTGAGCCGAAGGCAGAGGCTTAACCCACTGAGCCACCCAGGCGCCCCCAATGAGAACTTTTTATTAACTCTTTGATCATGTTATTTTCCAGACTGAACATTTTAGTGTTCTTTTCCCCACATCTATCACCCTTTTCCTTTCTGGTGTTCTGGTTAGAATAAAAGCTACCTGCTACACGCAGATTAAGTGAGCTCAGTTGACATTCTGAGTAATGATCTGCTGCCTATTCAATTTGACTAAAAAATGTCTCCAGCACAAATTCATACAACTAACATAGACATGGTAGGAGCAGGACCAACATAGCTGATAGCCAGATTCCCTGGTAAACTCTTAGGTTAAAAAGTGTTCTTGAAATAACCAAGAGAAAATTAATTTGTAAAAATAAACTTTCCCTCCAAGAGGAGGAGGTGTATGTTATCCTTATGTTCGGAGACTTATTTTGAGGAACGTTTGTGGTTTCAGTGGATTTTTAAAAATTACTTTTCTGCTTATCCAGTAATGCCTCAAAAATGCCAAGTTGAAAGTAGCTTTGGTACATCGTATTACCACTGCTTGGACAGAATTTTTTTTATTATTATTTGAAATAGAAAATTAATAAGAGAACAGCTTAATGAATACCCATGTACCTATCACATCATTATAACGGTTTATATTCTGTCCTTTCTGCTTCCCCTGGCTTTTTTGCTTTTAGTATTTTAAGATGAATTACCGATCAGTGTTAGTTACCTGGTTTTCTGTTGCATTCATCCTCTTAGTTTTTTAAACATTTCTTTTTTTTTTGCCCCCCCCTGTAGAAATGTTGCCCAACGACAGGGAGCTCTCCCTTCACCTAGATTTGCCATCACTAACACTTGGCCACATTTGTGTTCTCCCTCTGCTGTTCGGGCGCACGTTGTTATTCTGGAGGACTTTTTGTCTTAGTCCATGCAGGCTGCTATAACGCAGCGTGGCAGGTGGGGTGGCTTGTAAACCAAGAAGGTGCTTCCTCACAGTTCTGGAGGCCGGAAGTCTGAGCTGAGGGTACTGGCTGATTTGGCGTCTGGTCGGCTCTCCGGGTCGTAGCCATCTCCTTGCCAGGCCCTCCCTGTCACAGGGATGAAGGAGCGCTCTGGGGTCCCTTTTATAAGGTTACTAATCCCAGTCGTGAGGGCCACATCCTCAAGACCTAATCACCTCCCAAAGGCCTCCCTCCTAATACCATGACGTTGGGGGTTAGCATTTCAACTTGGGAATTTAGGGTAACACAATCGGTCCATACCAAATCTCTTGAGAGGAATTTGCAGCCATCAACCCTATGTCTCTTCATGTTTAAGCTTGTAACTAGAGATATTTAGGTTAAGGATATTCTTAAATGAGTGTGGTAAAATTCCTAAATTCAGGAAATTTAATATTGATCCACTACTGTTATCTAATATAACCATCCATACTCCTGTCTTGACATTTGTCTCAACAGTTTTTAACAGTTTTTTAAATTCATGTTAGTTCTTAAAATACTTTATAAATAGGAAAATCAGTCTTTTAAGATAGCAGATAGATTTTCCAGTTCACCTTCAGCTGGACTGTCTGCTTTTTAAAAAATTCAGTCTACCATCTCTCTAGCCCCATCTGTGTATATTGAAAAGAATGTACCAGAGGAACCAGGCCGGGGGGTGGGGAGGAGCAGTTCCAAATTTAGAGTTTCGAGTGTCTGAGCTACAGTGGCAGCTACATTTGAATTCACTCATTCCCATGGCGACTATAGTGGCGACACTGTCATCCAGCCTATTTATTTTAGAGTCTGTTCAAGAACTGGTCCCTACCTAATGCCTTAGCTTAACCTACACTGACCGGAGAGTGAGAGCATCGCAGTCTCCCTGACTGACCTGTATCCTCTCCCTTTCCCACTCTCCACTACCTTCCCCGGTCAAACTGAAGGAAGAAGAGTTCGCAGCAGCTGAAACAATGAACAGTGACACCGGAAGTGCTCAGAAGCCACCACTGGGCCTGTCGTCAGAAGGTGCCGTTTCCGACGCCGACTGGGACGATGGCCTTGACGAGACTGACTTTGTGGAAGCTACTGAAGATGCTGAACTAGCCGAAGCCGCGGAGAGCGGGCTCCTCGGCTACTGCGGGGGGCAGGAGGACATTCCCGATGAGCTCATCGTGCAGGTATTACGAGAGTAGCTCATTAACCCTGGGCTCTTAGGTAACCGCCGTGATTGGGCCTGACGACGATTTAGGGACCGAAGCCTTATTAAACCTGTTAATGAAAACCAAGTTTTATCACTTTGCTTCTCAATTCCTGTTTTTTACTGAAGTAAGCCAGTTTTCTTCAATATTAGAAATCTTACTAATTGACCAGAGTTGGTCTATGTTCATATCAGCTTCATTTTGCAGGTCTGTTGATGGGTTAAGACTCTTAATCTTATTTAAAAATTTTTACCTGAATTGTAATTGACATACAGTATCCTATTCAGGTGTATATCCTGATTCGGCATCTTTATACATTACAAAACGATTCCCGTAACTCTAGTTACCATCTGTCCTCACACAAAGTTATTACATATTATGACTGCATATTCCCTATACCATGTATTACATCCTTAATATATTTATTTATTTATAACTGGAACTTTGTACCTCTTACTCATCTTTACCTATTTTACCCCCCTGAACCGCTCCTCCCTCTGGTAACCAATAATTTCTTATATTTTGGAGTCTGTCTCTCTTTGGTTTTCTAGATTCCACAACTAAGTATAATCATATGGAATTTGTCTTTGACTTATTTCACTTAGCATAATACACTCTAGTTCCATCCATGTGGTTACAAATGCCAGGTTTTAATTTTTTTTACAGCTGAGAAATATTCCTGTGTGTTTGTATAATACTCCTCATTTTCTTTATTCATTATCAGTGAACACTTAGGTTGCTTCCGTATCTTGGCTGCTTCAAGGAATAATAATGCTGCAGTAAACATAGGTATGATACATTCCTTTGAATTACCGTGTTCATTTTCTTCAGATAAATACCCAGAGGAAGTGAAGTTACTGGATCGTACGGTGTTTCTGAGTTTTTGAGGAACCTCCATACTGTTTTCCATGGTGGCTGCACCAACTTACAGTGCACGAGGTTGCCTTCTTTCTCTCTCTCTCCTCACCAACACTGGTTATTTCTTATCTTTTTGATAATAGCAATCTGATGGGTGTGAGGTGTGATACTTTTTTTTTTTTTTAAGATTTTATTTATTTGAGAGAGAGAAAAGAAGAAGAGCATGCACATGAGTGGGGTGGAGGATCAGAGGGAGAGGGAGAAACAGACTCAGGGCTCGATCCCAGGACTCTGGGATCATGACCTGAGCTGAAGGCAGACACGTGACCCACTGAGCCAGCCAGGTGCCCCTTCATTATGGTTTTGATTGGCGTTTCTCTGGTGACTAGTGGTCCTGAGCCATCTTTTCATACGTCTTTTGTCTGTGTTTATCTTCTTTGGAAAAATGTCTATTCAAGTTCTCTCTGCCCATTTAAAAAATTTTTTATATTGTAGAAGTTTCTATATATTGTTGATATTAACCTCTTATTGAATGTATGATTTACAGATATCTTTTCCTTTTCCATAGGTTGCCTTTTCATTTCATTGTTTCCTTTACTGTGCTGAAGCATTTTAAGTTTGATATATTTCCATTTGTTTACTTCAGCTTTTATTGCCCTTGCTAAAGAGATTGGTCCTCTTAAAAAAAAAAAAAAAAAAAGCATATATATGGGCAGGGGTAAGGGCTGAGGGAGAGGGAGAGAGAATCTTAAGCAGGCTCCACGCCCAGCATGGAGCTCAACATTGGGCTTACGCTCACGGCCCTGTAATTTTGTGATGTCTTTGTCTGGTGTTGGTTATCAGTTATGCTGCCCTTGTAAAATGAATTTGGAAGCATTCTTTCATCTTCAGTATTTTGGAATAATTTGAGAATAGATACTACCTCTTCTTTAAATGTTTGGTATAATTTACCTGTGAGACCACCTGCTCTTGGACTTTTGTTTTTTAGTTGTTAAATGACCGATTCCATTTCATTACTCGTAATTAGTCTATTCAGATTTCCTATTAGTGATTCAGTCTTAGGCTACATATTTGTATTTATCCATTATCCATATCTATGTATAATATATTTATCCATTTCTTCTAGGTTGTCCATTTTGTTAGTGTATAATTGTTCACAGTAATCTCATGGTTGTTTGAATTTCTGTGGTGTCAGCCATTTCTGACTTTTTTGGTGCCCTTCTCTTTTTCTTAATGAATCTGGCTAGAGATTTACCAATTTTGTCTTTTCAAAGAACCAGCTTTTAGTTTCACGATATATTCTATTTTTTTTTATTCTCCACTTATTTACCCTCTGATGTTTATTAATTCCTTCCTTCTGCTAACTTTGGGCTTTGTTCAGTCTTCTTTTCCTAGCTCCTTTAAGCATAAAGATTTTTTTATTTTCTTGCTTCTTGAGGTAAGCCTATATCACTATGAACTTCCCTCTGAGAACTGTTGTTGCAGTGTCCCCTAAAGTTGTTTCCATTTTCTCTCAGTATTTTTCAGTTTCATCTTTGGTTTCTTCATTGACCCATTGGTTGTTCAATAGCGTGCTGCTGCATTTGCACGTTTGTATTTTTTCCAGTTCGCCTGAATTTCAGACATGTGCTCTTTCTTGGAGAATACTCCATGTGCCCTTGAAATGAATGTGTATTCTATAGTTGGGGATGGAATGGTCTGTATATGTTAAGTCCCTCTGGTTTAATGTGTTGTTTAAGGTCAGGTTTCCCTTATTGATTTTTTGTCTGGATGACACTGATTTAGTGGGGGTATTAAAGTTCCATGTTATTATTGTATTGTTAGTTTGTCCCCTTATGTCTGTTAATATCTGCTTTGTGTGGAGGTGTTCCTGTGTTGGGTACATAGATATTTACTAATGCTCTATCCTCTTCTTGTATTGACCCCTGACCATAATGTAATGCTCTTCTCTGTCCTTTGTTAGTCTCTGTTTTAAGGTCTAAGTATGGCTACTCCAGCTTTTTTTTCCATTCCATTTGCATGGAGTATCTTTTCCCCTTTCTTCACTGACTGCGTCTAGTCTGAAGTCTATGTTGTAGGCAGCATATAGATGCCTCAGTTTTTAAATCCATTTAGCTACACTGTGTCATATGATTGAAGCATATCAAAATACCATTTTGTTAACCATTTTCTTGTTGCTTTTGTTGTTCTCTGTACCTTTCTTCTCTTGGTCTCTTCCCTTGCGGTTTGATGGTTTTCTTTAGTGTTTGGGTTCCTTTCACTTTGTCTGTTTTAGGGTTTTGGTTATCACGAGGTTCATATGTACTGACCTATGTAACAGTGTATTTTAAAATGATAATCCCTTCTAGTCCTTGGTGGGAGAGCTGGGGCTAGCCTGGGCCCCGGCAGTCCCAGGGTCCTCTCTGCTGGAGACGGGGTGCCGGGGCCAGACGGCTGCAGTGGGCCCAGGCCAGAGGGTCCTGGTGTGCTCGGCCCTAACACCGCTCTGTGGCATGGCTGGAGCTGGGGTGCACACGGGGTGGGGGGGCGGGTCAGTGCTGGGGGTACAGCTGGACCTCTCTCAAGGGGCCAGGCCTAGAGGAGTGGTTAGGGGGCCCAGACCCTGCTCCAGCCAGGCTCTTGGCGGAGGGGTAAATGAACAACAGTGCTCCTCAGCCTCTTGAGCCCCAGAGGATTCCAGCAGTTCCCTACAGCATGGTGGATGTTCTAAGGTTAGTGCGTGGGTTTCCTTCATTTGCAAGTCTCTCTGTCCTTCAAACTGATGTTTTGTTTCGGGGGCGGGGGAGTTGCTGTGCCCCAGGGCTGGCGACTCATGGGCCAGCGCTTCAGGGCTGGGGTTCCCACTGTCACCCCGTGTCTGCCTCTTACCTCTCTCCTTGGGGCTGGGTTGGGCTCCTGGCATCAGTGAGCAGCGGTTCGTCAGGCCTCGGTGTTCTTCAGGAGGAACTGCTCCATGGGTGTCTGGAGATGCGGTGAGTTCGGGGTCCTTCTGTCCCGTCTTGGAACTCCTCCCTCTGCCACTTCTGGTTAGAGCTCTTCTAGGTCAGAGTCTGATTAGCTGGTGTCTGGAATCTGGCCTCTAAAACCACTTATACACTCAAACTTGCCACCTAACATGGTCATTCAAACCAAATAACTATGAACAAAGTAATCCTAAATTCTGGTGAAAAGCCAGCCTGAACAAGTAGACAAATTTCACTTCTCAAAGAATTTTTATTTACAAAAGTATAGTATCAGAAGGGAACAGGCAAGCGCAGGGGACTAGTCTTTACAGAGTCACATTTCAGTAGATTGGTCACCTTTCTGGTCAAGGAGCTTCTCCAATTGATGGTTGATATTTTGTAGGTGGTTTTCAGCTCCCAGAAGGGTTCTCGCTTTGACTAGCAGAGCTGGAAGGCTGGATGAATCATACTGTTGAAGGAAAATCGTATTTTGATTAACATGCCTAAAAAACTTCTTTAACCCTATCTGTTACACAGCTCACTGCTAAATGGAGCTTTTCGTAAACTTTCATTTTTTAAATTAGGATCATTTTTAAAAATTGGTTTAACCCTTTTCTTTAGGGCACAATTAAAAAGGTTACAAGGAAACTGCTCTAGAAAGCTTAGGCTGATCTCCTCCCTGACAACCAGTTGGTTCCAAGAACTGTGGCATTTAAATTATTTAAAACAAAATCATTCCTCATACGGATCGAGACTTGGTTTGGGCAAGTCTGCCGACCTCATGCCTATTTTAAACGCAGAAAACTGTAAGGCAGATTAACTTTTACCGGAAGAACTAATGGAAGACGAAAACCAGGCCCGTCTAGTTCACGAGGAAAAATGTATGGGGAAGACTAAAGACAAAATTAGAATACGAACCCAACATAAAATAGAAATCAAAACCCAACTCATGATTTTGAAATAACAAAGCCAAGCTTCATGTCGTAAACTAGATCCGGGGATGACGGACTACATTCCCCCTACAGAATTTGCTCATACTTAGGTTAACTGTTTAATTTCATTTTTTCAAGGTGTTTCCTTCAGTGATGAAAAGAACAGCTTTGCATGGAAAAGCTGTGCAACTGTGACTTCCATCCACATAATTAATTCTTCTAGACTATACCCTACCCTGGTACCATGAATTTCAAACAGATATTTGAGAGCCTAATGTATTCAAGCTGCCATGGGACATGCGCTCTCAGGGAGGTGTGGGGGTAGGACTAACATTTGGGGTTAGAGGTCTAGTTTAGGAAAGAAGACAGATTCCCAAATACCTACTTTCCACAAAGGAAGAGAGACACTACAAGTGAGCACAGAAGGCCTACGGGCATGCGAAGGACACGTTAGAAAGACTAGGGTATTCTGAGCAAAGTCAAGTCCTCACGTCTCTGTTTCCACCAAAGTTATGTTCAAATTCAAGCAGCACTATGATCATCCAAGTGAGTAACCAAATCCCCAACTCAAGCAAACTGTAGACTAGTGGGTACTGTCACAGAAAACATTAAAAGCATTCTACTTTCAGATCTAATATACAAACTGAAGGCTTTTAAATCAGTGTAAAAACTTAAAATTGAACTTGGAAGTGAAGAACACAAGTATGATCTTAAGATATGTATTTATATTTTATATAAAATTATATTTTGATTTTTTTCCCTGTAATTTAAATTTCTGTTGATCTGAGCTGGTCCTTGTAACAGCAGCAACATCTGCAGCAAAAATCCAGAAGCAACAAGTTTTATAAAAATAACATACGCCTTTCCCTACTCTAGGTCCCTCTCATGTTTCCCGACTTCTAAAATTAGACCTACTATGAATGGGGGATGACGGCTTATGTCCAGCCATTTCTCTTTGATAAAATCAGCATTTCTAGATTGCTCTCTATTCCTCTAGCCTGAAGTAGCCAAAGAGGCGATGATCACAGGGATGCTGTTTGGGTGACTGTAATGCACCCCATTTCCCTCTCCCCCAAGCTCCTGCCGAAGTACTCCACTGTGCAGGTGCCCTGATCTTCTGAATCACAGTGAAAAATAAAAATTGAAGTTACCGTTTCTTTTACATGAGGTTCTTTTTCTCGAATATCTGAGTAATCTTGATGAAGCTGTCTTAGGTTCGATAAGAAACACGCCGCATTCCTGAGGGAAGATTTTCTCTCCTTAAGTTCGTCATATTTGACTTGTAGTTGTTTCAGCTGTGGTTCTAACCTGCAACGACGAAACCATTTCCCCCAAATGAATGCCTACGGCCAAGTGGAATAGCCAAGGGGTAGGAGGCTGAGTGCCGGGTCCACTGAGGCAGGACCACGCAGGGGAGGGGGACTAGGTCTTTAAAGAATCTTCAGTTCTGAAATTATGTGTGACAGGGTCTAGGTTTCAATTTAAAATATAGACAAAACTCTGAAATACGATACACAGTAGCTGGAAATGAAACCCACAGAAGAAGATGCCTTGTACATCCCACAGCCCATCCGGTCACTTTGAGGGAGCTGTGGTTTACTCCTCCTGGCCTCGGCCAGGGGCTCTCATGCTACAGGGCAACAGCGAAAGCACAGACCAAAGGCCTTCCCTCTGCCCATCTGCCAAGGTCCAGTACAACCCGTGGAAAAATTATCCGAGTGCCTGGATGAAAAATGCACGGGTAAACTACTTTCAACTACTTCCTCTCTGTGTCTTAGTTTCTTACCTGTAAAATAAAAAGGGATGGCTTGAATTTTATGGACAAAAAAAGGGATAGGCTACCAATTTTTTATTCTCTTACAGACAAAAAGCAGCTGTCCTCTAATACAATTTTTAGAAGAGTCCTTTTAACAGTTGTGTCTGTTGAACAAATGCAGCATTATGGAAAGACAAGGGCTGTGGTCAGGGGCACAGGGCTGGTATTCAGTCTGCGACATGAGATCCTGGCCCCCCACTTCCTCGGGCGGAACTGTGGGTAGGTACCTCTCCCCCAGGCCAGAGCCTTTCCACCTGTCAATTCAGAATAACCAGACACTGCATTTTTCTTTCTAGGCCTTTTCAAGATATACTTTTCAATGTCTAGAATTATATCTAAAAAAGGAACCAAGAGGCTGGTCTTTAACGAAAATGTCTTTTTCTTATTAAACAGACATCATATCCCCATAATCCTGGGAGATGGGTTAACAAGCAAATATCTGAAGCCTGCAGGCCGGTGCCCCGCGCACCAAGGAAGCTTGTTCAAATGTGGTTTTCTTTAGGCCTGAGCCCCTGGAAACTTTTCCCCAGTCCGGCACTGGCCCAGGCGGGACAGGGGAGCCAACGCGCTGGACCCTCTCCCAAACCTCTCTGGCATTCCAGTCTCAGACTCGGCACTGGAATTACAGGTGCTCTTTTCTGATCATGCCACTTTCTCGCCCTGTTTTGCAACACTCTTCGGAGCACAGAGTGGACCTGACTGCTGCTCCTTCTGCTGCTCTAGGACCCCTTCAGCCAGTCCTCCTGGCCGCACGGAAGGCCTCCTGAGCCCTGCGTGCAGGCGACCCCACCGCGGGGTCCCAGGGTCCTAGACCCCGCACACGGGGGCCTGTTCACATCACACAAGCACCACGCCAGCGACCACAGTAACAAGAACCGGTAACACACATGGCACCAGCTGAATGGCATCGCCGCGAAGCACTCCGCGTGTTTAGTCATTTAGCCCTCCCGGCGCCCCGGGAGGGGTGGGTATCGTGCTCCTTTACTGAAGAGGAACTGAAGCCCTGGGAAGGTCAGCAGCCTGACCCAAGGGGGCACAGCCGGTAAGTAGCTGAACTGGGTTTGAACCTGGGTATCCAGTCCCAGAGTCTGCACACTAAATCTCTACGTGGGCTGCCTCGTGGGCCGGGGTCAGATCTGGCCGCAGACAGATCCGGGCCGAACTCTCTTTTGCCAAAAGCTCCCGCTCCGCAGCACGACCACCTTCACTGAGCTTCCAGACACCAAGAACACCTGGGATCGCAGGACAATACAGACCTCAGCGGTGGGCCCCCCCCACCCCTACTGTACTGTAATCACATCCCTTCAGGTAAGTTCTTAGAGGAGCTTAGATAAGACATTATCTTACCGAAGCAGTTCATCCTGGAGTTCAAGCAAACGCTGCCTTTTCTTTTCAATATCTGAAATAATCTAAAGCAAGACAACAATTTGTTAAAATAACTCCCTAAATATTCCAGCACTGCTAGCGACCCTGTACCAGGTGTTAGAGGTGGAGTGGGAAAGAGACCGCAGGGGCATTTACTCCAAGACAACTCTAAAGGGGAAGCAGGGGCCAGACCTTTCAGACCCCACGAGCCATCCAGTAAGGAGTTGGGATTTTATGTAGGTACACCAGGAAAATGCTGATGCAGGAGACTGCCCAAATCCAATCTGTGTTTTAAAGAGATTATTTATATATTACAGATTATTATTTC
Source organism: Neogale vison (assembly GCF_020171115.1). Taxonomy (NCBI): domain Eukaryota; kingdom Metazoa; phylum Chordata; class Mammalia; order Carnivora; family Mustelidae; genus Neogale; species Neogale vison. Next base: position 197,283,004 of record NC_058101.1, on the reverse strand, counting down.
AGCCGTCCCTTTTAGGGACACTGGACACTCGGACGGTTCCCTTGCAAGGAATGCAGAGCTGACCAGCAGGACAATGAAACTGAAGGAGAACAACCCAGCGAAGGTCTGTAAGTCGTGGAAACAAAAATATATGCGTTTCAACTGCATTTCTATTATAAATGTGAAGGGGGAGCCGCTCTTCCAATCCTGGATTCATGCAAGTGTGGAGCTCAGAGGTCATCTGGTCACACACACACCCCGATGGGCAAGTAAGGCCCGGGGCTCCCTGACTTGTTTCTCCTCACATATCCTCGTGGTACAGAGTTTCTAAGAAGGTGGGACAACACTGAAGTAGAAGAACCAGGACAAGAGATGAGGTCGCTGAACCCTTACCACCGTATTCTTCCCAGGCTGTCCCTTGACTTGAGACTGGAACAGTTCTTTATGCTAAAAGGTTTTATTCTTTGACAGCCACAAAAGCAATAAATATGTATTACTTGATAATTAGTTACAGTTAATACCATGGAAGTCGTTATTTGGGCCTTGATAGCTGCCTTAGGCTGGCTGGGAGCCCCATCCCTTCGCGTGCACACCCACACACCCACAAGACCAACCGGATAAAAGCCTGACTTAAAAAAAAAAAAACCTTCGACAAAGCAAAGGTCCTGAAAGCCAGAGTCAAGGGCGTTACTTAGCTCTGCATGGCTCAGTGGCCCACGTGACTGTCTGCATCTAATCACACACACGTGACTTACCTTCGTGTTCTTCCTTTTCAGAGTTTTTGACATCTGGACTTCTTTAAGCTGCACAAAAGAAAAAAATATTTGTGCATTTTCCAAAATTAAAATGTTTATTAACTTACGATCTATTGCATTTAGTTTAAAAACAACCTGTGAAACAGGAACAGTTCTAATGAGCTCTTTACCATATCACTAGCACATGAGATCTTTTCTAGGATAACCGTCCGCTGCCGCAGGATGAGCGTACAAACTGAGTCTGACAAATTTATGTCAACGAACTTACCGTTTTGATGAGTTCTTCTTTCATATTAGAATGAAATTTTTTGATGGCTTCCTTAAAAATTTTAGATTCTACTTTTTGCCTATAGCAGGGGAAAAAAAAGATCAGACTAGGTATTATATAAAGGACTTTGAAAGGTGTGTTTCATTTTCTTAGCACATCAACAAACCACAATTAGACATACACCATTTTGAAGATCTAAAACGGGATGGCTAGAGATATTTCTCAGGCTTAAAAAAAAAAACTAAAGGTGTGCCTGGGTGGCTAAGTTGGTTAAGCATCTGCCTTAGGTTCAGGTCATGATCCTGAGGTCTTTGGATCGAGCCCAGTGGTGGGTTCCCTGCTCAGCATAGAGTATACCACTCCCTCTGCCCCTTCTACACCCCCACCTTCCCAGCTCATGCTGTTTCTCTCAAATAAATAAAATCTTAAAAAAAAAAACCCAAACACTACAAACAGCCTCAACAGAAGAGAAGGAACAGGAATTCTTTTTCCCTAAGCCTTGGAGTATGTGGTTAGCTTCACTCCCTGATACTGGCTATGTCCACAGGTGAAGGCAAGTGACGTAGAAAGGTGTACAGCCAGTCCCTCTCCTTTTCCTGGCACTGGATCCAATGAGCGGGAGACTTCAGCCCCTCCCTGCCTGCCAACAACTGGAGGAATAATTGTGTGACACATCTGGACTGCCCAAGAAGTAAGTAGGGAGAAGTCAGCGGCACTGACACAGCTGAACGTACAGTTCTTCAAAACCATGCAGAGCTCACCCTAACAAACTGGTTCTGGTCCCCGTCATCAGAGGAGGGCCCAAGGCTCCCAGTCTGGCGTGCAGCAGTGGCAGCCATCTTCCAGGACAGCCGTGACCCCCTACTCTGCCTCAGCCCCGTAGGGTACTAGAAAGGGTCCTTTGAATCGAAAGTAACAAATACTCTATATAAATGACAGGTGATTAGAAAATGGTTTCTCTCTTGGGGGAGATCCATGAGAAGGAAAAGGTACTCAGGAGAAGGGGGCTAAGCGAAGCGTGACACAAGAGAAGGCCTGTACTTTCGAATACAGATCTTTGTAAAAGGTCTCATTAGAAAAGTGTTAGAAGTGTGTTTCTAGTGACATCAGCAAGATAGTGGAATAGAAAGCCCCAAGCCAGATTCCCCGCATAGGGATACCAATTTAACAACTATATACAGCCCAAAAGGCCTTGTGAGAATCCCAGAAACCAATCAAGTTGCAGGCAAGTTCAAAGTCAGGAACAATCCTACTGAAACAGGTAAGAAAAGTGGCTTCATATCAACTTGGACAGCCCACCTTCCAAGCCAGCACAGCTTGGTTCAATCGAGAAGCTCCGTGCGTGGTAAAGAAAAGAATGGAACGTAGGTCCAAGGTTCTGGCTTTTCGGAGGCTGCCCAAGGGCCTCCCCTCCATCTTTCCCAATCCTGGAGGATAACGGAAGCAGCGTACTTGGGAATGCCTGGCTGCCATGGGGAAGAGAGCTCAGCGGCTGCTCTAGTAAGAGAAGCAGCAATGCCACTCACAGGATAGCAGGACAAATGGCCCAGCTCATACCTTCTCCCTTGGCAGGGAAAGAGAAGAGAAGAAGGTTATCCAACATTTGGAATGGTTTCTGTGTCACCTGAAGTAGAGCAGTGGTGATAACAAATATTTTGGATGCCTCTGGTCGGAGAAACCACAAAGGAGCTCAGCACCTTGTTGCAGCACGACAGAACCTACAGTACCACCGAGAGACACCAGAGGGAGCTCTAGTCTTCAGAGATCACAAATCCCTAAAAAAGAAGCAAAACCTCTCTAGTTGGAAAATTGCATGCTCAAGGCCAAAGAAGATACACCCCCAGAAAGGATTAAGGGACCACCCAGGCTGACTGGCAAAGGCCTTCCCCTGTACAAATCCAGTATGTAAAGACCAGGAGGGGTGGCTGCTTTTTATATGTACAAAACACTGCAAAAAATAATAAAGCACTAGAAACAAAACATAACCCAACCAAGTGGGGGGAAAAATCCCGAGAAATAGACTTTAAATAAAGAAATGGAAACCTATGAATTAGCAAATTCATAACAAATACATAACATTCATAAGCAAATTCCTAACTCAAAAATAGTAATCTTAATGAAGCTCAATGTGCTATAAGAAAACACATGAATAAAATACATCAGGAAAATGGTGCATAAACAAAATGAGAATGTCAACAAAGAAAACTTATAAAAAGAATCAAATTCTGGAGCTGAATAATACAATGACAATTGAAAAAGTCACTAGATGGGTTCACAGTAGATTTGATCAAGCAGAGGAAAGAAATGGCATTTGAAAATTATCAAGTCTTTTGAAACTATCAAGGTGGAAGAACAAAAAGAAGAATGAAGTGGAGAACTTTTGAGATTTATGGGAACCATTCAATATACCATTATGTGTGTTACAAGTAACCCCGAAAAGGAGGAACAGAAAGGAGCAGAGAACATGTTTGAAGAAATGCTCCAGAATTCCCAAATCTGAGGATGGAAATGGACACCCAAATTCAGAAAGCTCAAAAGACCTCAACTAAGAGGAACCCAAAGAGGCCCACACTGACACACATGATATTCAAACTGTCAAAATTCAAAGGCAAAAATAGAATCCTGAAGGTAGCAAGAGAAAAGCAAATTGTCATGTACAAAGGAACTCCCATAACATTGTCAGTGGATTTCTCAGCAGAGACATTATAGGACAGAGGATGGGATGATGTGTACAAAGCACTGAAAGAAAAAAGTGCCATCTAAGAATACTATACCTGGCAGAATTATCCTACAGAAATCAAGGAGAAATAAAGACTTTCCCAGATAAGCAAAGGCTGGGTTCATCATCACTAGACCTGCCTTATAAGAATTACTAAAGGGAGTCCTTCAAGTTGAAAAAAAAAGGACAACAGACAATAACACAAAAGTATATGAAAATATAAAGGTCTCTGGTAAAGGTAAATATACAGATGGATAAAGACCCCATAAAACTGTGATAGTAATGCACAGATCACGTTTAATACTGATACAGAATTTAAAAGATAAAAGCATAAAAAACTATGAAACTGTGTCTAATGGTAAAAAAACAAAAAGGTGAAATCTGTGCTATCAATAACAAAGTGTTGTTTATCCCCATAGAGTGAGGGAGGGAGACATAAAGTAGGCGACTGAGGTTAAGTTATCATTTTGAAGCAGACTGCTATTAAAATCATTTATGTCACCCCCAGTGTATGCACACACATTTACACACAAAATCTACAGAAGCACAAAAGAACAGTGAATCAAGACATGTCACTACAAAAAAAAAAAAAAAAAGAAAGAAAGAAAATCAATGAAACACAAAGGAAGGTGAGGAGAGAGGAAAAGAACTAAACAACTATAAGACTTAGAGAAAACAAAAGAATTCAGTAGTAAGTCTGTCATTATCAGGAATTCCCCAATCAAAAGAAATCAAGTGGCTGACTAGATTTAAAAAAGAAAAAAAAAAAAGATCCAACTGCATGCTTTCTACAAGAGACTCACTTTTTAGTTAGGTAAGGAAATATACAGGCTAAAGGCAAAAAAGATACTCCATCAAATGGTAACCAAAAGACAGCAGTGGTGACCATACTTACATTGGACAAAATAGACAAAGTCAAAAATAGTCACAAAGGAAGAATATTATGTAATGAAAAAAAGGTCAGTTCACCAGGAAAATATAAAAGCTATATGTGCACCCAACACTGGAGCAATTCAACAATTCTGAATTAACAGAACTGAAGGGGGAAACAGGCAGTAACACAGGAAGAGTACGTTATTTCAATACTTCACTTTCAACAATACATCAACCAGACAGAGGATAAAACAGGAAGATAAAAAAAACAGGAGATTTGAACAAAACTATAAACCAAATGGATCTAAATCACCTACATAGAACATTCCATCCAATAACAGAATCCACATTCTTCTGACAAGCACAAAGAACATTCTCCAAGACAGATCACATGTTAGGTGACAAAATAAGTCTTAACCAATTTAATTCAACTGAAATCATGCTGAGTGTCTTATGGGACCACAGTGGAACAAAACTAGAAATCAACAGCAAAAGGAAACCCAGAAAACTCACAAATATGTGGAAATTAAACAATACATTCATAAACTACCAATTGTTCAAACAATAACAAGGGAAATCAGAAAATATCTTGGAACAAATGAGAACAAAAACAATTACCAACACTTATGGGATGCAGCAAAAGCAGTACTAAGAAGCTGATACCAATAAACACGTACATTAAAAAGAAGAAATACTTCAAATCAACAACCTAACTTTACACCTCAAGAAACTAGAAAAAGATCAAAGTTAGCACTAGCATAATGAAGAACAGTAAATATTAGAGCAGAAATAAATAAAATGAAAAACAGGAAAAAGAATTTACCTAATAGTTTTGTTTTTTTTTTTTAAAAGATTTATTTATTTGACAGAGATCACAAGTAGGCAGAAAGGCAGGCAGAGGGGCGGGGGGAAGCAGGCTCCCTGCTGAGAAGAGAGCCAGATGTGGGGCTCAATACCAGGACCCTGGGATCACAACCTGAGCTGAAGGCAGAGGCTTTAACCTGCTGAGCCACCCAGGCGCCCCCTAATAGTTTTTTGAAGAGATCAACAGAACGGACCAATCCTTAGATAGACTAAGAAAAAAAAGACTAAGAAAATGAAAGAGCAGGCATTACAACTGATGCCACAGAAGTAAAAAGCCTCATAAGAGACTGCTGTGAACAATTACAAGCCCACAAACTGGGTAACCTTGAAGAAATGCAGAAATTCTAAGAACATAAAGCCTGCTAAGATTGAATCAGGAAGAAATAAAAAATATGTTCAAACATGGCTGGTAAAGGAGACTGGATCACTAATCAAAAACCTCCTATCTAAGACCCCCAAACCAGGTGGCTTCACTAGAGAATTCTACCAAATATTTGAAAAAGAATTAACAATCCCTCTCAAACTCTTACAAGAAATTTAAGTGGGGGAAGGAAACACTTCCAAACTTATTTTATGAGCCTGGCATTACCCTGACAACAAAATCAGACAAAGATACTCAAAGAAAAAATGAAAGACCAATATCCTTATTAATGCAAAACTCCCCAACAAAATACTTGTAAAGGGAATTCAACAACACATTTAAATGATTATACATCATGAAGTGGATTTCTGGAATGCAAGGATAGCTCAACATAAGAAATACAATCAATGCAACACACAATAACAGAACGGAAGGACAAAAGCCATATGAGCATCTCAATTGATAGAGGAAAAACACCCGAAAAAATCCAACACACTTTCATAATAAAAACTCTCAAGAAACTATGAATAGAAGGAAATTACATCAATATAAAGGCCATACATGAAAAGGCTACAGCTAACATCATACTCAGTGGTGAAAGTTAAAAGCTATTGCCCTCAGACCAGGAACAAAGTGGGGATGCCTCACTTGCCATTACTATTCAACACAGTACTGGGAATATTAGCCAAAGCAATTAGGTAAGAAAAAGAACTAAATGGTATCCAACTGGAAAAGAAGTAAAATTACCTCTGTCATAGAGGTTCCCTGTTCCCTCTGTCATAGAGGACATGATTTTATATGTGGAAAAACCTGAAGATCCCATACACACACAGAAACTGTTAGAATAAACAAATTCAGCAAGATTGCAGGATACAAAAATGAACATACAGAAAACAGTTGCATTTCTATATACTAACAATGAACAGTCCAAAAAGGTAATTAGGAAAACAATCCCATTTACAATAGCATCAAAAAGAACAAAATACTTAGAAATAAATTTAACCAAGGAGGTAAAATATTTATACACCGAAAACTATAAAAACATTGTTGAAAGAAATTGGGGATACAAATAAAAGGAAAAACATCCCATGTTCATGGACTGGAAGCCAAAGCAATCTATAGATTCAATACAGTAACTACTAAATTTCCAATGGCTTTTTTGCAGAAACAGAAAATAAAAATCCTAAACTTCATATGGAATCTGAAAGGACACCAAATAGTCAAAACAATCTTGAGAGAGCAAACCAAGTACTTAACACTACTGAATTGTATACTTAAAAACGGTTAAGATGGTAAATTTTATGGTACATAAATGCACATTTAAATAAAAATAAATTTTAAAAATAAAAATTCATAATTAAAAAGTTCATCAGCTCTAACTTTAAAAAAGGTATTTCTAATATAAATATGAAATCATGACTTTAAGATGTTAAAAAATTAGAAAACTGGTTATAAAAAATTAGGAAAACTGGTGAGATCTTTCTGCATATGGCTTACAATGATAATAATTTTAGTAGACTATACCAACTGAAATGGTGGTGGTCTACATACAATAGCCGGACCCAACTTTTTCAAATTCTAGTACCTTAAAAATCTGGTCACTTCCCTACAAATAACTGAATAATTGAATCAGTTATAAAATAGCCTATGTTTTTACTGTCTGCCTTTCATGGCCTATTTCCCTAATTATATATACATTGGTAAATTGCTTACAATCTGTAAACTTAGCAAATTATTCAGGTGTGAGTTCCAGATATAGGGTACTAAAAACAGTACACCCTCAAATATTTAACTTGATTTTGAATAAAACTTTTCATGTGGTTGAGAATACTTTAGGTTAAGAAAATAAAACAAGACCAGTGATTCTACCAGAATCATGCGGTATGACAAAAACACAAGGGTATGTGATTAAGACTGATGAATCACGGACCTGTACCCCTGAAACAAATTATACATTATTCAATTAAAAAAAAAAGTCCATGAAGTGCCTGGCTGGCTCAGTCGCTAGTGTATGCGACTCTTGATCTCAGGATCATGAGTTCAAGTCCCACACTGGGCCTGGAGCCTATTTAAAAAAAAAAAAAGGCTAACAAAAATACTACAGCTCTTCTAAATCATTCTCTTGTAAATCAGCTCTTCTAAATCATCAAGAACACTATGCTAAAAGGTAAGATATTGCCATTTTGCTAAAATAAAAGAAATCTTTAAGTCTTTTCTTCCTTTGAAGAGATTTAGGAGTGGGAAGAGTGACACAGTCAAGAGCTGGTCTCTAGTCAGAGACCTGTACCAATTTTAACCACACACTGGCTTTAGACCATACAGTACCAAAGAGAACATACACTACAGAAGAATAAAACCGACAATTCCCACAAAGATGCTAAGTTAGCGTGACAGGCTAGCTCCTTTCCCCAAGATCAATCCCAGAAGAACCAAAGAGGGAAAACTCCCTCAAAATGGGGAAAGCTGTGAAAAACGCGGAGGTGAGAGGAGGAGGTATTTAGAATGGGTGAACCGGTGAGAGGGACAGGGGCTGTGGCCCAGCACCAGAAGGGAGACATAGAGGTTGGCCTCCGCTTCTTCCCCAGCATGATTCTCACAAGCTGCGCCGAAGAGCCGCAGCCAATGTCTGTCTCTGTCCCTGTGCCTCCGAGAGTCAAACCTGGGCTGCGACTACGGGGCCTGGAAAGCAACGTGGAGACTACCTTTGGCCGGTTGTCTCCTCCCCGTTCCCCTGCCAAACCCCCAGGGCTGGAGAATGATAATCTAAGGATTAGATTCGCTACTGAGAGCTGGCGGGCCAAGCTTAAGCCCAGGCCGGACAGGTTACCAGGTGGGGTAAGTGAGGCTTTCCTCCCTAGACCTTAGCCAGCCCCCTCCCTGGCACTCCTGGGAATGGACAGGAATCACGGCTTGGTCTTCCCTTACATACACTGTCTGTGTGACAGAAAAGCTGACAGACGGAGGTACATAAGCTCATCGGCTAGAGGAACAACAGAGGAACACAACTATATTAAAGAGAAAACAAATTATTAGACCAGAAATTCTAAGAGCAGGAGGTATTTCAAAATAAGTAAGACAGTATTTTGAAATTAGCCTAATAAATATTCTATGGAGGACAGTAGCAACATATAACATGACATAAAGGGAACCAAATAGAAATGTTAGACAGAACGTCATAAGGCTACATTACAAGACTGGGTAGATGAGATAAATGGCATTTTGGAAATACCAGAGAAATAGCAAGTTAGCAAAGTTCTTGTTTCTAGACTGAGGAAATCTAGAAAAACAAAGCAGAGGACAAGGATATAGCATTAGAGAGATCAAAAATATTTTTAATTTTGGAGTAAAAAAGAACCACCTTAGACTGGAAAAGTGAGACCCAACAGAGTGAAATTAAAGAATATCACACACAAAATATTCTAAAAGCTTAGAGAAAAATAGCAGATCACATATAAACAAGACTGACAGACACCAAATTTTCCAAATCAATACTAGATGCTAAAGAAGACAAAGGAACAGTGACTCCAAAGTATTTAAGGAAATTATTTGGAACCTAGAATACTACATTGAGCTAAACTGTCCTTCAAATTCAATGTCATGACCAAAATAATCCAAAGGAGTTAGACATATTTACAGCACAAAGAGCCACACTCACAAATGTTGGGATAAACACTTAAATAAGAAAAGAGACATTACCAAAAGTTGTCCTAAGAAATGTATGACATGAAGGTGAGCAAATAAATGCCTTAATAAGGTTTGCTGCGGTCTTAAAAATAGAGAGGAGAAAACAATGTATCTTACCCCAGAATTAAAAATCTCTGGGGTAGGGGAATGGGAGAGGTGACCAAGAGTTAAGAGAGCTTGACAGAGTTCTAATCTTACTAGTGGAGAGTTATAAATTTTATTTTTTTTTTAAAAAGTTATAACTAAAAACATCAAAGGAGAACCAAAAAAACTAAAGTAAAAACAACACATCAACACATTCTTCCAAATATATTGGTAATTGTATGTGAATTGACTGAAGTCAAGAAAGATGGATACATTGGATTTAAACTTTACTGTTTTTTTTAAAGATTTTATTTATTTGAGAGAGAGTACACGCAAGTGCATGTGTGAAAGAGAGCAGGAGCAGTGGGAAAGGGGCAGAGGGAGAGAAGAAGCGGCTCCCCACTGCAGGGAACCCAATGCAGGGTTGGACCCCAGGACCCTGACATCATGACCTGAGCCAAAAGCAGACGCTTAACTGACTGAGCCACCCAGGTACCCCTAAACTTTACTATTTCTTATAAAAAATTATTTTAAGGTCAGACAAAGGCTGGAAATAAAAGGAAGTAAAAAGAATGTAAGTTCTAGCAAATCTTAGCAAAAGAAATCTAGTGACACAATACTGGTATCGGATAAAACAGATTTTAAGACCAAAACACTTTTAGGAATGGAGAGGGTACTACAGAAGGATAAAATGTTCAGACTACAAGACAGAGCAATTAAATGTGATGTCCTAACAGAATAGTCTCTAAATATATATAGCATAAACTGATAAAAGAATCAGGAAAAACAATACTGATTCGACATAGATCCAATAATTAGATTCCCCATAGATTATGTGCTAGGTAGGCTATAAAGAAAGCCTCAAAATTACAGAAAATATCACCAGTCTCTCAAATTTGATCACATGTTTTAAGACACAGGTTAATATAAAAATATAAATTAAGAAGTCACATATTTGGGCATACCAAAACATACTACTAAATAATTCACAAGATTAAAGAAAAAATTATAATGGAAATGTAAAAATTCATCAACTAGGTGATGAAAACACAACAGAAGCCATGGGATGAGCAAAGTGATGCTTCAAGGAACGTTCACTGGGCACGTATATCACGTCGGAAGACTTACTCATACTCCAGGATGGTCTTCTCAAAGGCAGACAAAACGACATCTAACTCTGAGATGTCACTGGCTTTCTTTCCTTTCAGACACCAAATAGGTTGAGAGTCGGAACGATCTGGAATATTAAGAGAAGTCCATTTAACATACTGAACATATTTTGGCTCTAGGCCCAGGGTTCTGAAAGCCCACAACAAAAACCATCCCACCAAATTGCCAGAAAGAGCTGTGGTTGGAGAGGCACAAGGAAGGAGCCAACTCACCTCTCCCTAAGCCAGTGCAAGCTAAAAACTCGCCTCTCCGAGGTCACTAACTGCCCCCCCCCCGTTCTCCCATTTCTGCCAGAAGAGCCTAACGCACTGCTGACTCAGAGCTCCCTGGTCCACCCAACACCGCTGGTCAGAGAGCTCTTTGTGAATTACAGTTCCGTAATTTTAATCTACCTCACAGATCACTTCTGGAACACACAGCCATTCCTCAGTGTGCTGATCTGGTTTTAGCAATGTGGGCAAAAGGTCACGCACCGAGTAAAATTGGGTTGTACGATACTTAATGATAAGGATATGATCCCATCTGGGATAAGGATAAGATCCCATCTGGGGTGGGCAGTTGAGGTAGAAGGATTGAAGAGTATACACCATAAAGCAGGGGGGCTCTTTTTGGATGAGGGGATTGTAGGTGATTTTTTCTTCCTTTCTACACTTTCCAAATTTTCTAAACATATATGACTTATCTTTTAAAAGAAATGAAGGGGAGAAAATGCTTTATTTTCCTCCCATTTTTCAAAAAATTTCGACTTGTAGCAATAAAAATGCAGATGAATCTCAAGTTACGCCAAGTGAAAAAAAAAAAAAAAGAACCTTATTCAGAAGGGCGAAACCACGTTATGTGTTCAGCAAGGTTTCAACACTGTGATGAAAAATTAAGGCGATAGAGCAGGTGTAACAGTAAAATCTAACCCTATAAATACATATTGTAAGAGTCCTTCAGCTTTGTTGTAGGTTGAAAATTTTCATGACAGATGTCGGGAAAAAAATCAGTTACTACAAATACACATATTCTTAGCTTTTTAAAGTAGCAATTTTATATACTTATAATTTACTACTTTAACAAAGTTTTTAAAATAAAATTCTTGAATGCTTGATAAGGTATAAAACACTATTCTGTACCTGAGTCTCTGGCTTCACTTCTTGATTTCTTCTTTCTGCCACAAAACACCTTTTTCTGAGTTTTCTACAAAAAAAAATTGCAAAGATGTTTAAGAAAAGTTTTCCTTCTCTTAAAACGTAAGTATTCTGAGCACAGTATTATCAAACACTTAATCACTTAATTCTGGCTGTTACTCTCATTTAGGTCTAAATTATTTTTTTATTATCATATAATGTATTACCTGCCCCGGTACAGGTCTGTGAATCACCAGGTTTACACACTTCACAGCACTCACCATAGCACAGACCCTCCCCGATGTCCATCACCCCACCACCCCATGCCTCCCATGCTCCGCCCCCCCCAGCAACCCTCCTCATTTAGTTCTAAATTATTATGTATATAATCTAATACAAAGAGACACTGAAAAATTAAATGGTCTCAAAAAGTAAATAAAACTTCCAGTTGGCTTTTAACTATGGTTGCCTTGCAGGCACCTGGGTGGCTCAGTTGGTTAGGCGTCTGCCTTGGGCTCAGGTCATGATCCTGGGGTTCTGAGATCCAGTCCTGCCTCAGGCTCCCTGCTCAGCGAGGAGTCTGCTTCTCCCTCTGCCTCTCCCCTATCCCCTGGCTTGCGCTCTTTCTTTTAAATAAATAAAAATTTTTAAGAAATAAACTAAAAAGGCTTTTTAGGCAGCACTGTAATTCAACAGGATTGAGAAACACTACCCTGAGTAAGGCCTACCCTAGACCCACCCTAACAAACCCTAAAACCAATCTCAGACCAGATTCACTAGAAAGAGCCTGGAGGTTGTAAACAGAATTCAACGATGACCCCCCAGGGATTTGTAGAACTCCCTTCCCTTGCATGTGGGTGGCTGCTGTGAATAAGATGGGGCGCTCATTCTTCCTCTTAGGTCACCGTATAGAAGACTCCGCTGTAGCTGACTAGAGAGATTCTTTGGCTTTTTTAGATGGTAGCTGCCATGTTAGGGCCATGAGACCAAGACCTAACGGTGACCCCCAGCTTCAACCAGAGAGAACCTCAGGTCTGCAAAGGCAACCAACTAAATTCTACCAACAATCTGAATGATCTGACGTGAGGACCAGGAGTCTCACATAAGATTTCTGTTCTACCCAGCACCTTGATTTCAGACTCGTAGGACCCTGAGTGGAGAATCTGGCTAAGGTGGCCTGGACCTGTGACCTACAGAAATTGTGAGTCATAACAGTGTTGTTTTAAGTCACAAAGTTTGTGGTAATTTATCATGCAACAATTATAGCAGAGGTTGAGTCGCAGAGAGTTTGAGCTGCTTGGAAAATATGTTAGGCCTTCCACAAATTGACCCTAACAAAAGATAAAGATAAAAAGTCAACATTCCTAAGACGACGAGAGAATTCAGAGTCTCAACAACCTGTCAACAGTATCCAATACACAATCCGAAAGTACTAAATTAATAATGTTATACAAAAAATGTGACCCACAGTCAAAACAAAACAAAAATACTCAAGAGAAATGAACACCAAGTCAGCCCAGAGCAAAGACATTGAAGCAGGTGTCACAGATATGTCCCAAAGAAGTAAAAGGAAATGGTGGTCTAAATGACTACAAAAACTCAGGATACCTTAGCAGAGAAACTATATTTAGAAAACAAAACTAAATGGAAATTCTAGAACCAAAGAGCACAGAACTGAGGAGTCACTGGGTCGTGTTTCAGTTTCCCGTGGCTGCTATAGTTACCACAACTTGGTGGCTTAAAACAGAAACAGAAATTCTCCAACAGTTCTGGGGGGCAGAAGTCTGAAATCAGCTTCAGTGGGCCAAAATACAGGTGTTGGCAAGACACGGTTCCCTCCAGGGACTTGGGTCCCTGGGCGTATTGTGTGGGATCCCACAGCTCCCACACAGACACCATTCCCTGTGGCTGGATGCCCCACTGTCATTGCTGTGGTGGGCAGGGGGACGACACTAAGGCCGTCTCACTAAGCCATGACGCTCTTGCTTCTGTCTTTAAAGCTGTCTCTTGCAGAGCAGCCTATAGTTAGCCAGTCTCTGCCCCGTAGTTGTAATGCTTAGTTCACTTCCTTTCGATGTATAACTGTTACTGCGGTTGGGTGTAAGTCGGCCATATTGATCTTTGTCTTCCGTTCACCTATTTCACCCCACTCTTGCACACTCTCCAGAAGCCCATTTGCTTTTGATGTAATTTTAAATATCCTTAGGTTCAAGTCTACCATCCTCCTTACTGTTTTCCACTGGCCTTTTGTTTTTTTCCTTCTGTTGCTAATTTTGGATTAACTGAACATATTTTGGTTTTCCATTTTCCTTGCTCAATTGGCTTCTCAGCTATGCCTCTGAATTTTTAAAGAATGGTTGCTTTTGGGTTAAAAATGTGCATCCTTGAGTTAACAAAGGCTACTTAGAATCAGTATGTGAACACGTCATACATTCTGCTTCCTGAGAGTCAACTACTTCCCACCACATGAATCTCATGACATGACCACATTCTTCCCTTTATCTGTCACCCTCTGTGCTGCTCTGGTCACAGGTTTTACTTCTACATTCGTTGTAACCCAACCTTCCAGTGTTGTCATTTTTGCTTGAAAGAACTATTTCTTAAGGAAATTATGAGAAGAAAAAAAATACATAGTTTCTGTTACCCACTCATTTTTTTAGAATTTAGTCTCTTCAAGTAGGCTCCAAGCCCAACATGGGCTCAAACTCACGATTCTGAGGTCTCCTGCTCTGCAGACTGAGCCAGCAGGCACCCCCTCCAAACACCCCACTTTGTAATCCTTCGATTTTTCTTTTCCAGTTGTCTTTTTCTCCTTCCTATAGATCTGTATTTCCTTCTGATACCTTTTTTCTTAGCCTAAAGAACATCCTGTAGCATCCTTTTAACAAAGATCAGCTGGCAACAAATTCTCTAAAATTTTCTTTATCTGAAAGTATGTTTATTCACCCTTTTTTAAAGGAAGTATTCACTGATGTAGAATTCTGGGGTGACTTTTTTCCCCTCAGCTCTTGTTGTTTTCTGGTCTCTCTGGTTTCTGTGAGCTGGCTGTGAGACTTGTCATTGCTCCCCTGTATTTATTCTGTCTCTTTCCTCCGGCTGCTGTCAAGGTCTTCTGCCTATCTTTGGTTTTTTGGCATTTTAACTCTGATATGCTTACGTATGGCTTTATCTTGCTTAAGGGTTTACTGAGCTTCTTGGATCTGTAAGTTGGAAAATTCCAGTCATATTTTTAATTTTGCTAGCCCATTCTGACTCTTCTTTCAGTACTCTTATTATACGTATTGTAGATCCTTTGGTATTGTCACAGTTTTCTGTGACTCTGATATTTTTCCCCCCAAAATTTTTCTCTCTGATTTGCAAATTGGATAAACTTTTATTGCTTTGTTTTCAGTTTCACTGACCAATTTGCCATTTCAAATGTGCAGAGAAGGGGGTGTTGCCAGGTGGCTCCACTGGTTAATTCTTGATTTGGGCTCAGGTTGCAGTAGCAGGGCTCCATGCTGGGCGTGGACCGTGCTTGGGATTCTCTCTCTCCCTCTGCACCAGCGCCCATAAATAATGAGAGAGGGAAGGAGG
The DNA here is from genome assembly GCF_020171115.1 of Neogale vison. Taxonomy (NCBI): domain Eukaryota; kingdom Metazoa; phylum Chordata; class Mammalia; order Carnivora; family Mustelidae; genus Neogale; species Neogale vison. The sequence continues at coordinate 197,267,559 of NC_058101.1, read as the reverse complement.
GGGAAAAGGGAAGGAAAGAAGGAAGAAGGGAGGGTCGGTCATTTAGTGAAGGCCGTATGCAGTGACTGGTGCCCCTTAAGACCTGTCCGTGCCCCGGAGAGTCACCTCAAGGCCCCTTTGAGAGGCAGAGGGAGGCGAGACACAAAGGAGAAGATCACGTGAAGACCGAAGGCAGATACTGTGGGGATGTGACCACGAGCTGAGGAATGCCAGAGCCACCAAAACCGTAAGAAAGAGAAAACAGAACACGATGAACTGACTGAGCCACCCAGTTTCCCTAAAGTCCTGGTTTTACTCACTGTGCTTTGATCATGTATAAAGTCGGAATCAGGGCGCCTGGGTGGCTCAGTTCGCTAAGCCTCTGCCCTCGGCTCAGGTCGTGGTCCTGGGGTCCTGGGATCCAGCTCTGCACCAGGCTCCCTGTTCAAGTAGGGAATCTACTTCTCTCTCTCTCCCTCTTCCCCTCCCCACTGCTCATTCTCTGTCTCCCACATAAATAAATAAAATCGTTTTAAAAATTATTTTTTTTAAGTAAGAATTAGATGAATTTGGGTAAAAAACACGTGGGAAATTCCTGCATTATTTCTGTAACTTTTAAGTCTAAAATTAAGAAAACAACAAAGCTACAAAATTCATGATGCAAAACTCTGGAGAACTAAAGAATCCACAAAATTGGGGTATTAAAAACCACCTGGGTGGCTCAGTGGGTTAAGCGTCTGCCTTCAGCTCAGGTCATGATCGCAGGGTCCTGCTCAGTGGCCAGCTTGCTTCCCCCTCTTCCTCCATCCCTCCCCCTGCTCATTCTCTCTCAAATAAAATCTTAAAAACAAACACCCTACTTTGTAAAAAGGAGACTATTCCCACCATTATAGGCCTATAAGGAGACATAATATCTGAACTATGTCAGTCACCTTGACCTGAGAGCACATTCCCAGAATACCTCAAACAACTGCAAATTCAAGTTTATATGGGATGTTGACCAAGATAGACCAATCAGAGGCAGACCAACATGTGTAATATGCTTCTATTTGTGTAGAAAGGGGAAACTGAAAGAAAATACATCCATATTTATTTATATGGGCAGAAGGAAACTCTGGAAGAACACATAAGAACCTATATAGAATGTCACCTGCATCTTTATTTCCTGGGTGAGGAAGACGGTAAGTGGGCCATGATGCAGCACGAACACATTAAACTTTTTAAAATAAAAACACATTAAATTTTTTTTTGAGGGGCGCCTGGTAGCTCAGTGGGTTAAGCCTCTGCCTTCGGCTCAGGTCATGATCTCAGAGTCCTCTGCTCTGCAGGGAGCCTGCTTCCCTTCCCCTCTCTCTGCCTACTTGTGATCTCTGTCAAATAAATAAATAAAATCTTTAAAAAAATTTTTTTTTGAACAGGAGGATGAATTATTCAAAACATTAAAACAAATGAATAAAAGGACATATTGAGAACTTGACCAAAAGATACTAAATGTCAAGAATTTAAAACAGAGTGATTATGACCCAGACATCTTATCTTAGCCACTTTTTTCCTAAGGAAATGATGGAGGGCGTACACCAAGATTTAGCTAGAAAGAAATTCATGAAAGCGCTTAAAATTTTTTTTAACTGCAGCCACTCATTAGTAAGAGATTAACTACGGCACACTCATGAACGAAATGGCGAGCGCTAAGACCACAGCCTAGAACACAGGTGCCCGAGGCTGGTCACCCCGGGGGTGAGGAAAGTGCAGGAAAGGCGCTGAGGAGCCTGGACCGAGGAGCAGGGTGGCTCAGGAGACGGGATTGTGGGTGATTTTATCTTCCTTTCCGTACCTTCTGAATGTCGTCAAATATTTTTTATAACAGAAACATAAAACTTCTCTTTTTAAAGAAACAAAGGAAAAGAGAGGAAATGCTGTTTTCCTCCTAAACATTTCTCCGTCAACCCTCCTCTTCCCTCCAGGGCAGTGGCAGACACGCTCTTACCGAATGACGTGGTTCTGTCTCGGGCTCTTTTTCAACAGCGGACTTGGCGCTACGGGGTCTGATGTTTTTAGGAGTGACCGACGCAGCCGGTTTCTCTGGAAGCTCCGAGGATGTATGGGGTGTATCTGGCTGTGTCCTGATTTTCTCTGCTGGTTGAACTTTCCTTCTTACAGCCTCTTCCTCAGTGCTTTCAGAGTCATCGCTAATGGGCCTGCCTCTCCTTCCTGGCTATGGCGAGAAAGCAGCATTACTGGCTTAGAAAATACAAATGCTTTATCCCCCTTCCGGCAACAGTGGCCAGCCCTGGTCAAGTCCACATTGCTCATTCGCCACCTTCCAGCTCGAACATAACAGGAAGGTGGCAACGGGATTACCGGGTAGGTTGCCGGGGGCAGGGAGGGGTGCGGACGACCCAGACCCAAGAGTCCAAATAAACACTCCCCACAATTCACACGCCTTTGTGGATCGTGATCTAAACAGATGACATGAACACTATGAAAATCAACTAGGGACAGAGACATTCGAGCCTCTATAAATAAAAGCATCTAAGATATACGAAAATATAGTCCCTTTTTACAGTAAAAGTATCTTCTGCAATGTAACATTCTGTATGTAAAATGTGGTTATAGCACATTTTCTCTGCATCCTATCGAAATAGGAAATCTGCTGCAAGATACACTCCTACATACCTTTTTGGCCCTCATCTCTGTAGACATGTTTTCACCTGCTTCAATTTCGTAAGTGTCTGACCTGTACCAAAGAACAAAACATCAGTAGTATCTTATACTTTTTTTTTTTCACATGTCTTGTAGAAGTTGCTCGTCCAATATTAAAACAAGCTCAGTTCCATGAGGAGACTTCCGCTTGTCCTGGGCGGGTCTGCCACCTTCCAGATGTATGGGTCATCTCCCACACCATGCCACGCCCACGCCCCGGCCGTTTATTCTTGGTGCGCAGATAAGCGCCATAACTGCACCACCTTGTGGTCATGCCCCAGAACTGCACTTGCCCCGTGTTCCCACTCACAGGTAACTATACCGGCCATCATCTGATGGACTGAAAGCTAAGGCCACAGACACCAGGCCCATCATAGGGGATGTAAAAGGGAAGACCTTTTTTTTCCCCTTTGAAAAGGAAGACAAAACAAATCAAAACAAAACCCTAAATTTCCAAAGAGAGACGAGAGTTCATTTTGTCACTCAACTCAACATTCATTTGATGCCAACTTCCACGCCATGCAGACAGAACATGGGGGGCCCCCTGGAGCCAGCAGGCATACCAGGGAGAGAAAACTGGCATTTCAGAAAGACGGCACTGGAAGCTGTGGGGCGGGTGGGCTGGAGGGGAGAGAGCAGTTCTGGAGACAAGGGACAGCAGGCAGGGGACGCTGGCGAGAGGAGCCAAGCGCCTAGGCCATGGCAGGGGTATGGAGAGAACAAATAAGACTGGTCAGAGAACAGAGGCTGCTGGGAATGACTCTCAGGTGACAGCAGGACCATTAATCTAGAGAATGTCAAAGGAGCTTGCTGACACTGGGTGAGAGAGGAAAGGACTGAGCTTGGCTTTGCCTTTGTTGAATCCGAGGTGCCCGTGGGCATCTAGGGACATATGGCCCATCTCCAGGACATGGCAGGCCCCAGAGAAAGGCTGGGCAAGACAGGCAGACAGACAAGGAGCGCAGTGGCATCTGGGTAGCTAAAGGAGAGAGGAGAGAGCAGAGAGCAGCCTCACCTGTGCACACGAAAAGGTGAGGGAGAGGAGATCAAGGAACAAAGACCCAAACGTCCCTGGTGAGGATCTGGGGCCTAGAGGCTGCTGCCTCCACGAGTCCTGCTAAATGCCGCTCTCTCCCCGGTGCGTCCCTGATGCCCGGACTCCCCTTAGTGTCCATATAAATGAATGAAAGACCTAACTGTGAGACCGGAAACCGTAGAAAGCCTAGAGGTAGTAACATCTTTGACATCGGCAGTAGCAACTTCTTAATAGCTACTTCTCCTGAGGCAAGGGAAACAAAAGCAAAAATAAACTACTGGGACTTCACCAAGACAAAAAGCTTCTGCACAGCAAGGGAAATAATCAACCAAACTAAAAGACAATCTACTGAATGGGAGAAGATATTTGCAAGTGATAAAGGGTTAGTATCCTAAGTATGTAAGGATCTTGCAAGGGGCGCCTGGGTGGCTCAGTGGGTTAAGCGTCTGCCTTCGGCTCAGGTCATGATCCCAGGGTCCTGGGATCGAGCCCCACATCGGGCTCTCTGCTCAGTGGGGAACTTGCTTCCCCCTCTCTCTGCCTGCTGCTCTGCCTGGTTGTAATCTCTGTCTGTCAAATAAATAAATAAAATCACTCACCATCAGGGACATGCAAATCAAAACTCAGTGAGCTGTCACCTTACACCTAGGGTCAGAACAGCTAAAATCGAGGCTGTAAGAAACAACAGGTGTTGGCGAGGCTGTGGAGAAAGGGCCTTGTGCCCCATTGGTGGGAATACAGATGCAGCCACTGTGCAGAACGGTATGGAGGTTCCCCCAAAAATTAAACAGCAAACTGCACTACTGGGTATTGACCCCCCAAATACAAAAACACGGATTCAAAGGGATACATGCATCCTGATGCTCATAGCAGCGTTATTTACAATAGCTAAACTGTGGAAACAGCCCAAGGGGCCGTCGACTGGTCAATGGATCAAGCGGGATACACATCCAGTGTATGTTACTCAGCCATCAGAAAACCAAAATCTTGCCATTCGCAAGGACGGGGATGGAGCTGGAGAGTATCGCACTGAGTGAAGTCAGTCAGAGAGAGACAAACAGTCTGATTTCACCCACATGCGGAATTTAAGAAACAAAGGAGCGAAGGGAAAAAAAAACAAAAGAGAGAGTAGGAGGCAAACCAAGAAACAGACTGTTAACTACAGAGAACAAACTGACAGTGACCAGAGGGGAGCAGGGTGCCAGGATGGGTGAAGTGGGTGATGGGATCAGCAGTGCCCAGCCCCGCCCCATGAGGAGATCGTGGAGACTGGAACTAAAATAAAAACTTAAAAAAATAAAAAATAAAAAATAAAAAAAGCTTCCCCCTCCCTCCTTGTTTTACCACAAAGCTAAAACCCCCTTCATAAGCATGTTCTGTAGGATAGGCCGGTGGCCATTATAATGACTTTGGGGCTCTTTAGATTAAATCCGACTTTTAGGGGCACCTGGGTGGCTCAGTGGGTTCAAGTCTCTGCCTTTGGCTCAGGTCATGATCCCAGGGTCCTGGGATGGAGCCCCGTATTGAGCTCTCTGCTCAGCAGGGAGCCTGCTTCCTCCTCTTTCTGCCTGCCTCTCTGCCTCCTTGTGATCTTTCCCTCTGTCGGATAAATAAATAAAATCTTTATAAAAAAATAAAAAATAAAAATAAAATAAATTTGACTTTTAAAATTGAGGTATCATTGACGTATTAGCTTCAGGTGAACAACACAATGCTTTGCTCCTTGTACACACAGCAAAATGTTCTCCTCAGTAACTCTAGTTAACATCTGTCACCGCAGAGAGCTACAGAATGTGTTTTTCTTGTGACGAGAACGGCTAAGATCTACTCTCCCGGCAACTTTCCAATGTACAAGGTATTAGCTGTAGTCCCCCTGCTGTAACTACATCCCCAGGCCTGTTTCCTGTGACCGGAAATACGTGCCTACCGTTAGTTACTACAAGTCACGTTAATTTCTGAGAACAAGCTTTTGTGCACCGGTTCTCTGGAGGAAAAACCCAAGCTGGGTCCAGAGATCTTCGAAAAGCAGCAGTCATGTAAGCGCCTGTGTCAGAGAGCTTCTCCGGGAGAGCCCACTGACCACGGCTCCACGAGCACTTGAAACAGAACCCTACCTTCTCTCCGCCTCTTTTCCTTGAGGAGTCGAGGGCACGGAGGACCCGCAGTGCTTGGAGAATTCGTCTTCATCAGCATATATCGCGGTGCTGTGTAGAGGAGGGTCTACAAGAGATTTTTTTTTTAAGCACAACTTTAAAAGTCTGGCAGCTTGAGCAGCGTTTCTCATTGTTCCAAACCTCAGTGTGAATGGTTCCCACCGCACAGGCGACTGACGCCCCAAAGGTCTTTGGGCCTCGCCCCTCAACGCTAAGCATTTTAAACCGTTTCACTAGTAAACACGTGGACGTTTACCAGTGTTCACCGGTGTTACTGTACTGACACGCTCCGTGGGAGTTTCTCAATGAGCTGAAAGAAATGTGAGTGGGAAGCCTGGGGTCCTCTGTCCTCACTGGGAGGAGCGTCAGGGCTCTATGTGGGACCCCACGCTGGGAAAGGCACAGTAAGGGAGGACACCCCTCCCTGCTCAGGCAGGGGGAGCTTGGGGGAGGGAGGGAGGCGGCCAGGGGTAGCTGCAGGGTGCCTGGTAAGAGCCAAGCGACCACTGCTTCATGCTCAAATCTTAGCTGGCGGTGTAGACTTTAGACAGGTGTTCAACCAAACAGCTGCTTCAGCGAGGAACACTATCCACGCATGATTTTAAAGGTAGGGATAGGCTCTGCGCTGCCCTCAGCCAGACAAAGGGATCTGCTGATGCTGCAAATAACAGAGAATAAAAAAGAAATAAACCAATCCTGAATCTCCGTATGCAGCCAGGCACCCATGCTGGACTCTCACACAGAGAAAGAGAACCCAATTTTAATAAGATAAATAATCCAGCTTAAAAATGGATAAATGGGGGTGCCTGGGTGGCTCAGTAGGTTAAGCCTCTGCCTTCGGATCAGGTCATGACCCCAGGGCCCTGGGATCGAGACCCGCATCGGGCTCCCTGCTCAGTGGGGAGCCTGCTTCCCCCCCACAACCTACTTGTGATCTCTCTGTCAAATAAATAAATAAAATCTTTAAAAACAAAAATAAAAATGGAGAAATGATCTGAAGAGACAGCTCTTAAAAGAGACACACCAATGGCCAAGAAGCATGTAAAAGGATGTTCAAGATCATTAGCCACTGGGGAGACACAATTCAAAACCACAGCGAGGGGACCCTTTCACGCCCACCGTCAAAACGAAATCCAAGTGAGGCCGCGGGGAAACCGGGATCCTGGTGGACCTCTGCGTTTGTGTAATGGAGATGCTGCAGCCTCCGTGAAGACGGCAGAGCGAGGCCTCAAAAAAGTGACCACAGGATCCGGCAACCCTACTTCTGCGTCTACACTCCAGAGTGAAAGCAGGGACTCTAACAGAGGTTGGATTCACAGTCATCACAACATAAAAGCGACCCCAGTGTCCACAGACAGCCGAATGGCGGTACACAGAGCATGGAACAGGATTCAGTTTTCCAAAGGAAATTCAAGGGGTGCCTGGGTGGCTCAGTGGGTTAAGCCGCTGCCTTCGGCCCAGGTCATGATCCCGGGGTCCTGGGATCGAGCCCCACATTGGGCTCTCTGCTCAGCGGGGAGCCTGCTTCCTCCTCTCTCTCTCTGCCTGACTCTCTGCCTGCTTGTGATCTCTGTCAAATAAATAAATAAAATCTTTAAAAAATACATTAAAAAAAAAAAAAAGGAAATTCAGACCCAAGCTACAACACAGGTGGGCCTTGAAGACGTCCTGTTAAGTGGAGGGGGAATAAAAGGAATGAAAGGAAAAATACTGTAGAAATCCTCTCATATGAAGTATCTAGAGGAGTCAAATTTCTAGAAGCGACAAGTTGGGCTGGGAGGCGTGGACAGTCAGGAGCTGCTGGTCCAGCGGGCGCGGACCCTCAGGGGGAAGTGGGAAGGTTCTGGAGGTGGACGGTGAGGACAGCGCTGATGCCACAGAACCATACTCTTAAAAATGGTGAAAACCGTCAGTTTTATGGTCTGTATAGGCTACCACAAAAACACGGTGAGACAGCACTGGACGGTCACGGCCAGAATCGGAAAGTCGGGAGAAAGGGCAACACAGGTCCGTGCACAAGCCTGTGCATGAATGTTCACGGCAGGACAACTCAGGGGCCCCACAGGGGAAACCAGGCAGGTGTACGGCGGCGACCGGCGAATGGAGAACAAAGTGAGGAGTATCCCAGCAATGGATTATTGAATGAAAATGTTTTTAAAAGGAACAAAGTATTGATTCTCGCTACAGGACATAGGGACCCTGAAAATACTAGGCAGAACGAAGGAAGCCAGTCACAAATGAACAGGGTATGACCCCGTTTACAGGAGGAGGCACACCCACAGCCAGGAAGGAGGTGGAGGGTTGCCAGGGGCCGGGGGAAGGTGGGGTGGGGAGGGACTGCGAATGGGTAGTTTCCTGCTGGGGTGATTAAAGGTTCTGGAATACACAGGGTCGAGGGTTGTACAATTCTAGAACTACACCAGAGTCCCACTGAATTGTACTTGAAAATGGGGAATTTGGTAAGTGAATTACATCTCAATTTAAAAAATTCTGTGAGGGCGCCCCAGGGGACTTAGTCAGTTAAGCATCTGGCTTGTGATTTTTGCTCAGGTCAAGATCTCAGGGTGGTGAAATCAAACTCCGTGCTGGGCTGGAGCCTGCTTAAGATTCTCTCTCTCCTTCTCCCTCTGCCGTTTCCCCATGTCCCCCTCTCTAAAAAATAATCAAAATGAAAAATAAAAAACTTATGTGGTTTCTTTTGGATTTGGATATTTTACACTTCAATTTCCTTAATTAAAACACTTCAATCAAGCCATAACAAAAGATGTACTCTGACAATGCTTATAAAGCATACACTATTCTTTTATTAAGAACAGACTAGAAGATATTAGAGACCAAATGAAAAATATGTCAGAGTACAGGTTTTCCAAATGCCCTTAAGATTTTTTCCAGCAACAATGTCTGATCACTGCTGATCTCTGTGGGGGGACACCTGGCACTTTCTGCCATGTTTTGGCCTGTGGAGTGGCCACAGAGGGCACAGCCAGAAGCAGTCCCAGCTGGACAGCTCGCGTGCTCCTGGTCAACCCAGTACAGCCCTGTTCTCCTCACACTCCAGGGAACACAGGCGAAGCTCTCCCCTGGCTCTCCTGAAGGAAACTTCTGCCTCGGTGTATCAAGGAAAAGGGAAAATTACCCCTCTTCTCCTCCCTGAATTCAGGCCCCTTACTGAATGACTCCGTTGGTGGTATGGCGTAAGAAACAGTTCACATTCTCCTCGTTACAGAATGCTATGATGTGTGTCCCGATAGGACTAGCTTGATGAATGCCACCAGGCGAGTTCCATCCTGGTAAATGTTTAACAGAGTTCGTAGTCCCAACCTACCGAGAAGTGAGGAAAACTAATTCAAATTATCAAGTATTCCGCCCCCCAACACTACAGTCCTATGCAGACAGCGGATTTTTAGATCTGAAGATATTCCCATATTTTTACCAGTAACTGGCCTAAAGGTCTGAGGATACGCTACTTTATAAAACTTTAGGATCAAGACTTAAAATACTGACCAAAGATTTCGTAAGGTTCTTCATCTTTCTCATTTTCACCCAGCCTGTCGATGCTGGAGATAACAGAATTATCGGGGAAATCAAACACATCAGTGGGCTTCTGCGTTGGGCCGGCTTTCTAAAAGTAGACAAAAGCAAAGTCATTGAATGAGCTTGAAGTCATTGAAGGACCATTATGAGCTGATTTATCCAGCGAGGATAATTCTGCTATCTCGCTGCCCAATGAAGTGATCCTTAACACCTGTTGCAGGGTTGAGACACAGACCCCTTTTATAAACGGGGGCAGGGGCTGGCAAACTTTTCTGTAGGGGACCAGACGGTAAATATATTAGGCTCTGCACCTGTTGCAACTACTCAGCTCTGCCGCCGCGGTCTGAAAGCAGACGGCAACGACACAGAGAGAATGAACAGGGCTGTGTTGCAGTAACTTTATTTATGAAGACGGAAATTTGAATTTCGCGTCATTTTCCCCTGTCATGAGATGTTCTTCTTCTGATTTTATTTCAACCATTTAAAAATATAAAGATCATTCTCAGCTCACAGGGCTGTCCAAAACACAGGGAGCAGGCAAGATTTGGCCCATGGGCCACAGTTTGCTGATTCTGGATCTCGGCAGAGCTCTGGGCCCCCGCTCCAGAAATCTGCCCATATACCTGAGAGTTCACAAGGACCCACAGGGCTGGAAACTGCCAACCAAAGGAGAGAGACAAGGGTTTATGGTTCAATATACTAACAAGCCCCACAAAGTTTGTAATCCCAAATCCTCATGAATGGATCAAAACATACAGAAAACAAGAAAAACTTCCATCTCAACTCTGAAAAATGTGGAAGGTGCCATTAACAGATGAGAAAGCATAAGAAAATTCTGGAAGATAGAAAGAAGACGGAATAAACTGACCAAACAACAACAAACACAACGTTCCCACTTACAGACCCTCCATCCTCCCTGCAGCAAACTGGCTTCCAGCACCCAGGTGCCTTCGAGGGAAGAAAGAGGTCAGACAAGAGCCACCCCCGAAGGCTGGGGCTAGGGCAGCAGGTGGAGAGAGAGCTCAAAAAACAGGGGCCCCGGGTGGCTCAGTGGGTTAAGCCTCTGCCTTCGTTTCAGGTCATGATCTCAGGGTCCTGGGATCAAGCCCCACGTGGGGCTCTCTGCTTAGCAGGGAGCCTGCTTCCCCCTCTCTCTCTGCCTGCTTCTCTGACTACTTGTGATCTCTCTCTCTCTCTCTCTCTGTGTCAAATAAATAAAATCTTAAAAAAAAAAAAAAGACAGGAGAGCAGGGCAGAGAGTAGACAAGCCCCCAACTCCCTGCACGCAGAAAGCAGCCACTCTCAATGTCGTTGATGTGGGTTTCTACTGCCAAGTAGATGAGCCATTGGAAAATAATATGAAATGAGCTTTGCAGAGTGCTGAAGAAAACGTACCCGCTTTTAACATACATTTATTTTAAGACCCTAAACAGAAACTATAATATGGACTAAATCAACAGCATGAAATCACAAACAATTGTGGGAAACAAATGGAGAAGTGATTGAGTGAAAAAAGCAAAATACGGACAGTTGAACACATTTTTGTAGGATATTAATTATCCAAATTGGAAAAAAACAAAAACAAAAAACAAACAAGGCTCAGAAAAAAAGATTCAAAAGGTTAACAGTGGTTATTTCTTCCAATATACTGGTAAAGGTGGAAGGAAAAAGAATATGCTTTTTATCACAATAAAACTGAGTTTACTCAGTGAAATCTAGAAGATTCAAAGCTTCCCTCAAAACACGTTATTTCATATCATCGGTTACGGGAGAATCACATTAAAATACGAACATAACTTACATCTTTTGCAGAATGCGTTCTTCCTGCAGTGTTCTTTGAAGATCTCACACTATTAAACAGCAAAAACACAAATAGGATATATTTAAAATAACTGGGAAGCACCCTAACTTGCAACCCTTTCTAAGCATTTTTTCTCCCCAAATTACAATTCTTGCTAGTTGCACCAATAGTGCATACCCAGTGAAAGTCAGGTTATGGCCAAATCCTTCCAGAAAACAGAACCCGTATCTCATAGGTATTTTTTACAGGCCAAATCCTATCACTGGTATAGAAAGTCACACACCTGTCTGCATCAGGGACACAGACATTCTCCATCCTGCTGCTATCCTTGCCCCTGAGGACAAGTCAATAGCAGGGACTGACCGTTTCTGGAGAACTAAAAAGGGAGGTCCAGCGGCGAAGCACCTGACACCTGTTCCACCTCGCGGCTGGCTCTTGGGTATATATTTTCTCATTTTGCTCTAACAGTCCTATAAAGCAGAAGTGAATCCCATATTGCAGATGTAGATTTGCCCAAAGCAGCACAGGGCCAAGGAGGAGAAGCCGGCATTAAAACGTTCTTTCCAGCTTCCCTCGGTTCAAATCCAGCTTCCCTCTTCCCACTGCCTCAGGCCACTCCACAGGGCTTTAGCATAAAAGGATAAAGCTGTAGATCTTCAAGCGTAAAGTAAACAAGATGGAAAAACAGGGACTAAAATACAAACTGGAAATAAGAGTCATGGGAAATACCACCGCCAGTGAATGGGTATCGAGTATCCTTTGCACACCAGGCACTGTAGTAGGGCACCGGGGCTGCTCTGGAAAATTCCATACCCAGTCTCTTACTTTACAACATGCCACGCAGACACCCTCTGTGGGTCACAAAATCAGCTTAGTGTGCCTGAATCCACATTTGAGTATTGTTGTATGTGACAGAATTTCGAACTTACAGGAAAATCACAAATATAAGAACATTCCTGTCCTTCACCCAGGTTCACCAATGGTTTACATTCTATCTCCTACGCTTTCTGTGTGTGTATATGTAAACTAGAGACAGCATGCACTTTTACCTCCAAATAATTCAGTGTGTCTCTAAGAAAGTGTTCTATTGCATCCTCACCGTACAATTTCCAAATTAAGAAAAGAAACACTGATAGGATTATATAATCTACAGTCTCTATCCAAATTTCATCCATTGCTTCATCATGTCCTTCAAATTTTTTTCTGCATTTTCAAAAAGGAAATTAAAAAATATAAAATATAAGATTACATTGGGGATTGTATTTTCATAAACTTTGTTGTTCTGCATGTATGGAGAGCACATTTATGTACAGTGATGTAAAATGTCAGTACTGTGAATCACAAACGAAAGGGCTGAACTCCTTAGAGCCGTGGTTCTCAAACTTCTCAGCATCAGAATCACCTGGAGGGCTTTGAACAGATTGCTTGGCCCCACCCCCAGAGTTTCTGATTCCGCGAGCCCAGGATGGGATCTGAGAGTTTGCAGTTCTAACAAATGCAAGGAACCACACTTTTAAGAACCTCTACTTAATTGGATTTTCAGGTCCCAAGAAGGTAGAACCGGTATTCATTTTAGGGCATCTATGATTCTTGGATTCAGAAAAGTGACTTATCAATGCTCATACAATCAAGTAACAGAAATAGGATTAAAACCCAGATTGCCTAACTTCTTATCCTCCTCTCCACTGGCTCCTGCCTCCTCGGTGCTTCAGAAAAAAAGTCAGGTTTCCTCCTTACCTTAGGGTAGGAGCAAGGTGAGGTTTCCCAAAGACGGAAACGTCTGTGATACCATATGTGAGATTTTTGGTGGATTTCAGGAGTCTCAAAGGCAAGAATGTTTTATGTACACACACGGAGAAAGAGGAAGGGAAGTGGGGGGAGAAAAACAAAAACTACCTGGCCTATCAGAATGAGTTTAACTTTCTGCAGGTGACGTTAAGGCCCATATTCTTTCCGGATCCTCCTCTCTATTGGGAGAGTCCTCTGTTCTTCCCCAGCTGCAGTTTAATCCCAGTTTATGCCTGCTGTCCTGCTCCGCTCACCTTCCACAGTCAGCGGGCATCTACAACCGCCACCTTCTCCAGGCAGTCTTCCCACCACCCAGGACCTCCTGCCCGTATGTAGGACCTTGTGTACCCACTGCAGCAAGCCGAGACCCCTTTAGCCAGGACCACTCAGGACCTTTGGATGCTCTGAAGACACAGCCAGCCAGATAGTTGTCGGTGAACCCACTAAAAAAATAATATTTTGGAGAGTGGTTTGGCAGCCTGTATTTAAATGCATGCCCTTTTTGAGAAACAAACAAAAACCAATTGCTTGACCCATTTTGCAGTGCCCTTTTTAAAATAACAAGCAGCAGCTTGGTCCCCCAGCTGAAGGTGAGGTTCAGCTTTTAAGGCCTCTTATAAAACCCCAGGGTCTTGAAAATAAGATCCTGACTTACTGACCAGCCACAGCGCAGACGTTTCTAGAATGTAAAGTCTGGCAAGCAGGTGGCACTCGGCGAGCTATTGTTGGGTATTTTGTTTCAAAATATTTTGAGTCTACTTTAGACCACACCCACCCACGCAAAGCTAACATTAGCAAACGTCCTTTTGCACGCTCCGGGCCGAGTGCTCAGCGGTTAACTCCTCTGTCTTGCGGCAACCCCGCGCAGTCGGGATTATCATTCCCATTTTACAGGTGGAAACCGAGGCCTGAGCGAGCACCGCGGCGGCAGAGCCAGGGAGCCTCGCGAAGCAGCACGAACAGCTCCGAGAGGCACAAACGCCGCCGCAGAGGAAAGAGATAAAGCCTGTCCCTGGGTCGGGGTCTTCACGGGCCGCACAACTCACCCGCCCTGCCCCGGGTACCGCATCCGCCGCGACGGGGCCATCCTAGTCTACCGAGCTCCCCGCAGACGCGGCCCATAAACCTCCCGCCAAACCCCGCGCCGCTCCGAACAGCCAATCGCAGCCGAGCACGCTTGCCCGCCCCCACGTCACTCCCCGGCCCCCGTAAAGCCGGGGGCCCGCGGCTCCTCCCCGTCCTGGAGCCCGAGGGAAAACCCGGTCTGGAATTCTGGGAAAGCTGGAGTCTGCGTCTTACAACCCATTGCTGATGGTCTCTGATAAGGCACCAGTTTGCCGGGCTTTTCCTCCCACCCGTGCGCCGCGCCAGTTTTCCAAAGCTCCGCAGTTCCTGAGCCTCGTGGGCCCGCCCCTGGGGCGGGGAAGGGGAGGAGCCGGAGCGGAAAAGAGGTGGTGCGCGCGCCCGGGTTGCTGGATCCAATTTCCGGAAGGAGCTCCTGGCGCTTAGGCTCCTGGGCAGTTAGAGCGCTGCAGTGCCTGAAAGGCAGGATATGACCTCGCTGCAGCCCTCAACCAGCTGTATGAGCTCCGCGTATTATTTTACTTCTTTTTCGGTTTCCTCAGTGCAAATGGGAAGGGCCCCTTCAGGAGCTAATATTCTCTTCTATTCTTTAATTCGCTTAAAAATGTATTATCCTGGGGCGCCTGGGTGGCTCAGTGGGTTAAAGCCTCTGCCTTCAGCTGGGGTCATGGTCTCAGGGCCCGGGGATCGAGCCCCGCATCGGGCTCTTTGCTTGGCAGGGAGCCTGCTTCCTCTCTCTCTCTCTCTCTCTCTCTGCCTGCCTACCTGTGATCTCTGTCAAATAAATAAAATCTTTTTTTAAAAATGTATTATCCTGCAAATGAACGTTGGGCCCTTACCACACAGTAAATACAAATGAACTTAAAATGGATCAAAGACCTAAACTTGAAAACAACACACCTCTTAGAAGAAAGCACAGCAAGAACTTCATGACATAGAATTGGGCAATGATTTCTCCCATACGTGCCAGAAACACAGCTGGGAAGATGAACAAATTCTGCAGACGGAGAGTGGTCGTTGGTTGCCTAACCTGAATGTACTTAACTAGCGCTACAGTGTGGAGTTAAAAGTGATTAAAATGCTGAGTTTCATGTTATCTATATTTTATCACAATAAAAAGTTATAACAGGACAGGAAATTGTTGAGCGCTCTGGATGAAATAAAAACTCAACCCAAGTAGGTTTAAAAAATAAAAGGAATTTATGAGCTTGTGTCCAGAGGTAGGCTGGCTGTCGAGCTCAGTTTGACCTGGAGATCTGACAAGCCATCAGGGCTCTGAATCCATTTTCTCACTCTCCTGGTACATCAGCTTTTTCCTTGGGCTGGGTATATCATCAGCACCATCATCACCACCACCACCATCATCATCATCACCATCATCATTGCTTGGATTTATTGAGCATTTACTATGATCCAGGCATTGTTCTAAGTGTTTAGTACTTATTAAAACCTCGCAATAACCCTATGTGGTAAATACTATAATCCCACCTTACATATAAGGAAATGAAGGAGCAGCCCCACGGGTGGGAAGTGGTGGTCTCTGCATTAGGTCTTGGGATTTGGGTCCAGAGCCGGCACATGGCAGCTGTTCCAAGTCCATCATTCAAAGAAAGAGAGTGGCTATACCCAGCATTCCCAGAAAAAGGCCTCAACTTTATTCTAATTGGTCCAGCTTTAGTGACATACCTACCTGGGTGAGTCAGAGTTCTCCATGGAAACAGAACCAATAGGAAGTACCCAAACACACACATATCTCCTATAAATGTGTATATGTATATTTATAGAGATAAAATAAATCTCTCTTTCATGTATATGCATATAAAAAAGAAAATACCCAACTGTTAAGACAGGAAGAAGTTCAGCACTCTGGATGGTGTATTTATACACATCTATACAACAGAGAGATTCATTTTAAGGAATTATCTCACATATTCAATTGTGGAGGCTGGCAAGTTGGCAATGAGAAGGCCAGCGGCCTAGAAGTTCAGGTTAAGAGTTGAGGTTGCAGCCTTAAGTCTGAATTCTGCAGGGCAGCAGGCCGGAAACTCAGGCAGGATTTCTAGGCCGCAATCTTGAGGCAGAATATTTTGTTATCATGGACAAAATCCCAGACTTTGCGCTTAAGGACTTCAACTGATTGGGCAAGGCCCACCCTCACTCTGCTCTACTCAAAGCAGAATGGCGAATAATTTGCCCTACTCAAAGTCTACTAATTTAAAGATTAATTACATCTAAAAGATGCCTTCACCGCAACATCTAGACTGCTGTTTGGCCAAACACATGACCCCTGAACCAATTCCTGCAGCCAAAGAACTGGAATACACTCACTAGCGTCCAGGAAGCTCATGGATTCCTGCTAGAACAGCGGTGGTTGACAGGGGTTGGAAATTGAGAATGTGGAAAATGGATGCTGTGGACACAGACAACTGAAATCCTCTGCAGAAACCTGCCCAGGCCAGCAGAGCCAGTCATAAGGAAGGCAGGATTCCAACCTGGTCGTTCTGAAGCCAAATTCACATGCTGCCTTCTCAGTTACTAACTGTTAGGTTAGAGCAATGATTCTCAAAGTGTGTGAGGGAAGGTGAGAGGAAAGGGGGCAGTTCCCGGATCTCCCAGGCTTGTGTAGCGTGATAAAGCAGTAACACCGTAACATAAAGAAGACTCTCAGTTGTTCTGGTCAAAGGGTGAGTGGGAGGGACGCCAGGGTGGCTCAGTCGGCGAAGCATCTGCCTTGCCCTCAGGTCACGATCTCAGGGTCCTGGAATCGAATCTTCTTTGAGATCCCTGCTCAGTGGGGAGCCTGCTTCTCCCTCTGCCTGCCACTCCCCCTGCTTGTGTGCATACTCTATCTGACAGATAAATAAAATCTAAAAAAGAAAAAAAAAAGGGGGGGTGGGTGGGAGCCGTGCTTAAGACTTTAGTGTCCAATGACAATTTCAAAACCTCCATGGTTATTTGTACTGCTGCGGCAAAGATCAGAACTTGCATGAGTGTCTGAACATAGAAAGCCAAGTGCAGAGCCCGGCCTGGGGGGAGGAGGCAAAAAGCGGAGGCTCATAAGAAAGTAAGTGAAACATAGAGGCGGGGGACTGGAGGCTGGCAGCTGGGGAGGGGAGAAGGGTCAGTCAAGGGAAGAAGAGAAGCCCAGCAGATCAGAGAAGCTGCAGCCAAAGACAGATCAGGTTCCTGGGAAACTCTCTGTGCAGACAGTGGCAGATTACTTTTCAAGGAAGCCACAGCCCATATTTTCTGTTTTCAGATGGTCCCCAATGGATGCTCTCCCCCAACACCGTTAACCTTTTGTGCATGTTTGTTAAACTCAACAACTTTGTCTCCGTGTACTTAGGGAGGTTGCGAAGGATTAGGGCCAGGGGCCAAGATGGGGTGAGTTGGAAGGAGGCCAGAACACGCAGGAGTGGAGGGAGCAGGGCCCTCACCCCTGCAGGTAGCCTGGGGCAGTGTGAGCAACCAGAGGAGGAAAAGTGATGGTGGAGAAGCCAGAGGACATCCTCATGGATGGGTGGGCAGGTGGGCGGGGGCCGTTGGTTCTAGAACATACTTGCATGTTTGGAAAATGAAAAAAAAAAAACCCACAAGTATTGCTTTTATAATATACATGTAGAACATGAAGACGTAGAAAACATCTTGGACCCCGGGATGAATGGAGCGGCTGGGCATGAAACACCCCCCTGTGGAAATCAATATATCTTCCCTGTGGATTTGGGTGATACATATTAGCTTTATGTTTTAGGATGTATTAGGTTAATGTTTTAGGATTATTAGTTTGATTTCTAAATAAGAATATAAATGGGAATATTATTATTTATCTTACAGGTTTGTCCTAAAGATAACAAGTAAAGAATACAGTAAAGAATAAAGTCTGTATGTATACATACATATACTATATATATGTGTATATATATACACACACATATATAGATATATATAAATAGCCATTTGTAATGGATTTTGTAATTTGTTTTGTAAGAATACAAATTTTCACCAGGAGTTTAAGGAATTGCCCCAACATAGCTTTGGTTTTTTGTTTTTGTTTTTTTAATTTAAATTCAATTTAGTTAATATATAGCGATTGCATTACTAGGTATTTATCCAAAGGATACAAAGATACTGATTTGAAGGGGTCCATGCACCTCAATGTTCATAACAGCAATATCCACGATATGAAGAGAGCCCGGATGTCCATCAACAGATGAATGGATAAAGATGATGTAGTATATAGAACAATGGAATATTACTTGTCCATCTAAAGGAATGGAATCTTGCCATTTGCAATGATGTGGGTGGAACTAGAGTGTATTATACTAAGTGAAATAAGTCAGAGGAAGACAGATACCATATGATTTCACTCAAATGTGGAATTTAAGCAACAAAACAGATGAACATAGGGGAAGGGAAGAAAAAATAAAACAAGACAAATTCAGAGAGGGAGACAAACCATAAGAGACTCTTAATCTCAGGAAACAAACTGAGGGCTGCTGGAGGGGAGGGGGGTCGGGGATGGGGCACTGAGGAGGGCACTTGATGGAAAGAGCACTGGGTGTTTTATGCAACTGACAAATCATCAAAATCTACCAGGAACCTAATAATGTTCCAGGTAGATTTCCAGGAATGTTTCCAGGTATGGTACTTAAGCTGAATTTAAATTAAAAAAACAAAAACCAAAGCAATGTTGGAGCAATTCCTAAAACTTCTGGCAAAAATCTGGACTCTTACAAAACAAATTACAAATGGATATTCCACTTCTGGAATAAAAAACAAAAACAAAAAAAACCCCAACCTACCCTTTCTTATAGGGCCTCTGCTCTTTTTTCAAGTTAGCTTTTCTGTCGAACTTCGCGTACAGAGAGGTGGCCACCGGAGGGCAGATAAAAACTGGGCCGGGAGGTTTGGAAATGTGATTAGAGAGCGGAGCTCTCGTATTCAGATGTTGTAATAAACAAAATAGGTAAACACAGGGGACGGAAGGAAAAATAGAATAAGATAAAAACAGAGACGGGGACAAACTATAAGAGACTCGTCTCTTTTTTTTTTTTTAAGATTTTATTTATTTATCTGACACACAGAGAGAGACAGCAAGAGAGGGAACACAAGCAGGGGGAGTGGGAGAGAGAGAAGCAGGCTTTCGGCTGAGCGAGGAGCCTGATACTGGGCTCCATCCCAGGACCCCAGGATCGTGCCGGATCATGTAGGATCATGACCTAAGCCAAAGGCAGATGCGTAACAACAGAGCCACGCAGGTGCCCCACTGAAAGAGACTCTTAAGTTTAGAAAACAAACTGAGGGCTGCTGGAGGGGTGGTGGGGGATGAGGTAACTGGGGGATGGGCATTAAGGAGGGCACGTGATGGTTTGAGCATTGGGTATATAACAATTGGGTTATATACCCAATTGGTGTTATATACCCAATGCTCATTCCATCATGTGCTTATATGCAACTGATTAATCACTAAATTCTACCACTGAAACTATTAATACACTGTATTTTAACTAAATTGAATTTAAATTTAAAAAATTTTTTTAAATTAAAGATAAATTTAAAAATAAAGATAAATTAAATTAAAGATAAGTCAGTTCAAGATTAGTGAGAAGACTACATAGATTTTTTTTCTTTTTCTTTCTTTTTTTTTTTTTTTTTTTTTTGAGACAGAGAGAAAGTGAGCAAGCACGAGTTTGGGAGAGGGGAAGAAGGATTCGATCCCAGGACCCTGGGATCATGACCTGAACCAATGACAGACGCTCAACCTGCTGAGCCACCCAGGCACCCCAAGACTACACGTCTTTACTACCTGTTGCTCAACTCATTTTTTCCTTGCCCCACTGTCACTCCCGTAAGTTTCCCTTACGGCAAAGGGTGTGATTTTCTATCATGGAAAAGAAAACACAGAAAACAATTTCTTTCTCAAATTTTCCTTCTATGTTTTTTAACTTCCTGTGAATTACTGGGTGCACAGATTAACCCACTACACTTGGCCGTTCTCTTCAGGAAGAAACTCAAGTCGTTATCTGTTTTAAACAGACCAACTGCTCCACATCTGTGACTATGATGCTGGAAACTAACTGAAAACGTCCCGGGAGAGCAAGGCCGGGGCAAGGAAGGAGGAGACCTCTGCTTAGATATTCCCTTTCAGAAAAAGAGGAAATAAAACTCAGAGAGGAAGTTTTATTCGGTGTATTTTAAAGTTGGAAGGCAGAAAGATTTTCCGTTGTGGCAAACTGCAATGACGTTAGATCCCTCCGTGTGTCACAAGCTCTCTGGCATTTCCCTGGCTCTGATCCCACTGATGAACTTACTTGCTCTGCCACCAACGTCCTACTTTTTCCAGACCTAACTGGCACCACTCCTAGCCCAGCTGAGATCACATGGCTAGTAGGTCTGACCCCTGCATCAGGACCTGCTGTGTCACATGTTTCGGATTCCATTCCCGGCTCCCTGCAGGCTTGGGTCTGGGGCAGGAGCATTCTGGCAAAATCCAGGGTTTCTCCAGCCCAGCGATCACTGATTCCGACCTGCAGAGGAATTCATTTTATAACTCAGACTTGTAAGAGGGACCCATGAGCACCTAAGCAGAGAAAGAGAAAAAAAGAACACCCGCCAGGAAGAGATTTTTGTAAGAAAATAAGAGACATAAAATGTCTACAGTAGAGATTTGTCTCCATGTTTCGCTCTCAAGCTGTGGTCCAAAAAAAAAAAAAAAAAATGTTTCTAAAAACAGTTTTCATCCTTGTAATGACCTTGCTCACTCTGCCATGACTTTTGGGCGGCCTGACAGCACGCAGAGTTGTACAGCTGACTTTGTCCCCAGAGGTCAAGGAGGCAGCTGGTGCCCTTACCTCAGGGATCCTTTTCTGCCCAGCTGAGAACAAAATAGCAAAAGAATCAGCTGAGAACAAAATAGCAAAATAGCAAAAGAATAGCAAAATAGCAAAAGAATCCGGTCAGGTCGACAGGCTTCCCTCTCAAGCCCCCAGGTGACACAAAAACCTTCTTTTTGGAACCTTCTGTAGGAGTAAACAGATCCCCCCCAGCACACTCCCTTTGGCTGCCGCCCTATGTCTCACAAGCCAACTTATTCACCTCTTTATTTAACCTTGTCACTTAGCATAAAGAAAATCATTACCAGTTACCCTACCCCTCCACCTCACAGCACTGCCAGGACACAGACATGCCTGACTCTTTATTTCCTGGGCTTGGAGAATAGGAGAAGACTTCCTGGAGGAAGTGGCATTGACATTCTAATTGGAATAAAGGTATAGGAGTCTATGAGGCCAGGGTAAGAGAGTGCTCTATGGAGAGGGCATGTGCAAAGGCCCAGTGGTGAGCAAGAGTGGGATGCATTCTGGGAATTAGAATACATTCAGTGTGGCTGGCACAGAGTTGGGGAGGTGGCAAAAGATGAAGCTAGAGATCCAAGCAGGGGTCCCCCAGTTCTTTGCTCTTCAAGGGGTCGTGCACAGACCAACAGCATGGACATCCCCCGAGAAACCTATTCAAAACGCACAATTTCAGGTCCAATGCCAAATGTATTGAATCCAAATCCAGATCGACTGGATTTGCACAACTGAGAAGCGCTCCTCTAAGCGTAGGAAGCTGTGCAGACTTGGGAGCAAGTGGAGCTTTCTGAAGGTGAACACAGGAGCACCACATGATGGGCTGGGGGTTTAGAAACGTCATCCTGGCTGCAGAGTGGAGGAACAGAGGGTGAGTCAGTAGAGACCCACAGAGAGATAGGGAGGCCAGTTCAGAGGCTGGTGCCAGTTGTCCCAGCAGGAGACAGCTGCCACCCTGACCAGGCACGAGGGACAGGGGATGGGGGGGTGGACGCCGCTGAGACGCTGTGGAAGAACACAACCAAAGACGGCGTGGTGGGCGGAATTCCCGCCGGGTGCAGGGCCCACTGCCCGCCAGCCTGGCTGGGTGTGGCGGGGGAGCTGGCCCGAGCTCAGCGGGGTGGGGCCCGTATCAGTGGGTGTGGGAAAGCACAGGGCTCTTAAGGGAGAGTCCCTCTGCATCTGCCCCTGTTGCTTAATGCAGAATGTGAGCAAACCGGTTTCACGCATGCTTCACACGTGTCCCATTCAGTGCCTGGTGCTTAGATCCCCCTATGGCAGCCCCTCCGCCCCCGCCGCACTGCCCTGCACCCCTGCCAGCTGTCACTCTCATGACTCACCCTCCCATTTTAACATGCAAAGCAGGAGGTCTGCCTAGAGTTCCTGGTGGGGCTGGGGGCGGGGGGCGGGAATCCAGTAGCCTCAGTAGTTAACAAGGACAATTTCTGTAAGGGAAATCTGACAGTCAAAACCATTCTCTGTCCCCTCATTAAAAATCTCAGCAAAAGTGAGTGGCTAAGAACTTACATTCAGCACGTGTTTGTGAAAAATCCCTGCTTCTGGCTAAGATCGGTCCATCTCTGTGCCTTTGGAAACAAGTAGAATTCATCCAGCAAGACTTCTACCATTTGAGCAAGTCAACAGGGCAAAGGAATTAAAAGTCAAAAAGGAAAAATGTGACTTTCCTTTTGTGCCAAAAATATGGCTAAAAATTCCAGAGTCCACGGCATTTACGCACCTCCACCTTGTGACATAGCTGCAAACAGGTGCATTTACAGTGGAGAGACTGGGGGCACCTGCGGACTGGCTAATGAAGTTAGGAACGAAACAGCATCGTACAGGAGTGTAGCACACAGTACTTCCTAGTACAACCCGCAGCTGCTATGACCCCATCAGTGAGGATTTCTAGAACTTCGGAGGGATCTCATGAACCAGCTATATGCCTGCGACACAGCCTCACACACATTCTCCTCTAAAACAGAGCGGCTGGCTCTACCAGACTTCGAGTCCTTGACAGATCTGGGGTTACCAACATCGAAAAGAGCAACCAGGGCACCTGGGTGGCTCAGTGGGTTAAGCCGCTGCCTTCGGCTCAGGTCATGATCTCAGGGTCCTGGGATCGAGTCCCGCATCGGGCTCCCTGCTCAGCAGGGAGCCTGCTTCCTCCTCTCTCTCTCTGCCTGCCTCTCTGCCTATTTGTGATCTCTCTGTCAAATAAATAAATAAAAATATTAAAAAAAAAAAAAAGAAAAGAGCAACCAGATTTAATTTTGGATTAGCCATAAAACCAGAACGAAACTCCAGGGAGTGGTATCAGGCCCTGCTATGACAAAGAGCAATAGTAGGATAGGAATCAAAGCCATTCGTACTGATGCTTGGACGCAGAACGGGCAGGGCCGAGAATGACCTACCAACGTGTTTGGTCAGAAGTTCACGGCCGAAGGTGAACAAGAAGAAACATCCACAGCGTGAGGTTGGAAGCTCAGCTCCAGCTTCCATTCTGCTTGGTGTGTGACACTGATCACATCCCCCGTGTGCCTAGATTTCCCCGTTGTAAAACGGGGACAGCGGCAGCATTTGGCTCCAAGGGTTGTAACGTAAAGTGGGTCATCTGGGTAAAATGCTAAGAATAGCGTCTGGTGTGTGGCAACATCGGATGCATTTTAGTTTTTTCTTTTTCCAAAGGAATCGAAGAAATGAGAGGCAAAAATATTTACCAAATGCTAAATATACTTGACAACAAACAGCCTTTCTGAGTTTAAAGATCTAGAATGGGGGTGTGTCACCGGGGTGGGGGAAGCGCTGCAGGGAGGGGCAGGAGGTGCTCTGAGGGCAGAGAGACCCCTGGGGTTTTAGCGCTACCCTGCTCACGCCTCCTCGCCCCTTGTCAGTGGGGAGACACCTGCTCCCTGGCTGTCCCTAAGACAGGCTTAATGCGCAGGAGTTCTGGACAGAAAAGATTGTCTCATTCCAAGGCAGCCATCGTCTTCTGTTCCAGCTGGGTTTGAGACACAGACCACTGGGCTCTGATTAGTGGGAAGAGTGCCATTGGTTCTCTCTTGCTGTTGAACAGGGCTCAGACCCCAAACGGTGCACCATGGAAGTTAAGAATTGAAAGACAGTGTTTGGGGATTAGTATCCAGAATATATAAAGAACTCCTAGAGCTCCATAAAATGCACAATCAACCCAATTTGTAAAAATAGGCAAAGGGCTTGAAGAGACACTTCTCTAAAGAAGATATACAGATGACCAGTAAGGCCAGGAGAAGATGTTCGCCCTTACTAATCATTACAGAGATGCCGAGCAAAACCACCTGCGATAGCACTTCACGCCCATTAGGATTTGTATTACCACAAACACAGAAACCAACCAGAGAGGACGTTTGTAGACAGGATGTGGAGGAATCGGAACCCTGGTACTGTGCTCGTGAGGATGTCTAGTGGTGCAGCCACTGGGGCCAACAGGATGGCAACTCCTCAACAAATGAAGCATGGAATTACCATATATATGACCCAGCAACTCCACTTCCGGGTACACACCCAGAAGAATTGAAAGCAGGGACTAAAACAGGTATCTGTACGCCCATGCTCAGTTATTCTCAATAGCTATTATTAATCTCAATAGTATTAATAGTATTACTATTAATAGTAATTACTATTAATTCGTATTTATTAGTATTAGTAATTAGTATTATTAGTATTAGTAATTGGTCTTTATTAGTATTATCAGTAATTAGTGATTTCTAATAGTATTAACAGTTTAATCTCAATAGCATTATTTTTTTTTTTAAGATTTTATTTATTTATTTGACAGAGATTACAAGTAGATAGAGAGGCAGTCAGAGAGAGGAGGAAGCAGGCTCCCTGCTGAGCAGAGCCTGATGTGGGGGGCTCCATCCCAGGATCCTGGGATCATCACCTGAGCTGAAGGCAGAGGCTTTAACCCACTGAGCCACCCAGGCACCCCAATAGTATTATTCTCAATAGCTAAAGGGTATGAACCACTTGAGTGCCCATCACCATAAGAACAGATAAAGAGAATGCGGGCTGTGCCTACCAGGGACTACTATTGAGCCTTAAAAAGGAAGGAAATTGGGTGATGGGCATGACAGAGGGCAGGTATTGTGATGAGCACTGGGTGTTACATGCAGCTAATGAATCGTTGAACACTACCTCAAACACTGAGGATGTACTGCATAGTGGCTAACCGAACATAATAAAAGATCAAAGGGAATTAGTAAGAGTGTAACAGAGAGTATCTATGGTCCTTCAAAGAGGCCAGAGGTTACTGCTTTGAATTTATCATGAAGGAAATATGCTCTTGGCACAATAAATTGCCCTGGCACTAAATAAAATTTACTATCATAATAAAAAATAAACAAAAATGAAACAAAATAAAAAGGAAGGAAAATTCTGACCCGTGCTAAACCATGGATGGACACGGAGGATAGTATGGTAAGGGAGATAACCAGTCCGAAAGACAGACACACTGTAGGATTTACCTGCAAGGGAATGCACAGGGACAGTGAGGATAATAGAGGTTGCCAGGGGCTGGGGGGGAGCGGGCAGGGAATGGAAGTTAGTGGTTAATGAGCAGAGTTTCCCATTCACAGGATAAAGTGTTCTGTGGACAGAAGGGGCTGATGTTTGGACATCAACATGCATGCACTTAATGCCTCCGAACTGGGTTCTTAAAAAATAATTAAGATGAGGGGCGCCTGGGTGTCTCCGTCAATTAAGCGTCTGCCCTTGGCTTGGGTCATGATATCAGGGTCCTGTGATCGGATCCCGCATGGGGCTCCCCGCTCAGCGGGGAATCTGCTTCTTCCTCTCCATCTGCCCCCCGTCCCTCACTCATGCTCTCTCTCTCACATCAACAAATAAAATCTAAAAAAAAGTAACTAAGATGATACATGTTATGTGTGTTTTACCACTTTTTTTTAATAAAAGGATAAAACCCAGCATGAACCTCAACCTCATCCCAGGAGAAGCTTTGTTCAAAATTGCAAGCATTTGTTCACAGGAGATTAAATGAACGCCTACTGGTTTGCAGGCTGTGTTGGGCGCTCAGGGAGGGAAAAGAAAGGTCGTGCCCAGTGGGAAGAGGGAGAGAAGGGGAGACAACTATTAACTCACATGAAAGGCAGAATGGCTCACCAGAGATATGTGAACAGGCCTTAAGTTTTAGAGGAAAAAAACCGATTATCTCCACATCAAACAGGAGATTTAGGGGAGGGAGGCGGATTTCAACACCGCAGACTACCTAAGAAACCGGGCTGACTGGCGAACACCTACAGAAGAGGAAATCCTGACGATGATAGCGTAGCGTGGAGACCAGAGGAAAAGGAGAGAGAACAGGTTGGCTGCTGCAATTGAGACATCTTCTAGAACAGTGCTTAGTAAGAGAACTACTAAAATACACAGAATTAAATCCCCCACAGAACCACCAACTACAGCCAATGTCTCCGGAAACAGAGCTTCCCAGCAAAGAATTTGCATTTCCAAGAATATCCGTATTATGCACACCATAGTTTTCTTCTGTGCAACGTAGCAGGGCAGTTGCCAGAGAACCCTGAGGTCCCGGGTCACCCTATGGGGGTGTCAGGGAAGCCGCAGGAGGACGGGTCTGTGGCCCAGGGTCCTTCCCGCTCGGTGCCTGCGCGCACCCAAGCCCCAGCCCTGACAGGAAAAGAGAAGCCTTCACTCCCTTGAAATGCAGAAATATTTATTTTGGTTTCCTTCATTGTTTTTTGGAAATTCTGTTTTGGTTTATAAAACATAGAAATAGCCAACACTTAAAGCAAACATTCAAAACCCCAAGGTGACAAATTATCGACTTTTTGTGCAATGAAGAACACACGGATGAAGTTAGGCTACCCAATAGTGTTACTACGGTGACAACCCTTCAGTGCCAACCCTGTCGTGCTCAGGTAAGACACAAAACCCCAAACCAGCTGCTTTCAGTGTGTACAGGACAAACCTCATTCGGTCACACGTGGCAAAGACTTGCAGCAAAGTGAAATGCAGCTAACTTCCAAATTAACTTTTAGAAGAACAAAACAAAACAAAACAAAATCCCTTGAGAAGTGAATCCCAGAAAATGAGTTTTCCAGATTTCTACGCGCTAGAATTTTGGCTTGTCGAACACATTTCATAAAAATCAGGTAGCACTGTAAGAGCCTTCGTTCTCACTGTCCACGTCGGTAAGTGCCCAAGCGTACCTACTCCCTTAATAGGCTTAAAGACATGCCCTGCCTGAGAATTGATCTGGGGGTGGGGAAAACCACTTAATCACAACACAATCTTTTGATATGAAAACCACATTAAAAATCCGACGGCCATCACAAAGAATGACTGTCTCGGCGGAGATCAAGGGGACAGTTCACTAGGCGTCACAGTTGAGCATGGTCGATCCAGGTAATTATTTCCTTCTTGAAATGCTTGTCTTCACTGCAGAGTCTGAGGCAGATATTTTAATAACCCCTGGGAAGGGATCAGGGAGAGGGGAGGGAATCGGGTCTGGAGAAGAGGGTCTGAGAACATTCTGCTCTTGTGGGCACCGGAAGCCGTTTGCTCAGGTGAGCAGCCGTTCGGAGACCCGGCGTCTGTGCTAGTCTGAGTGGGATCTGTTCTCTCCTTCGCCGGGAACCTTCTGTTCCTCCGGGATAAGAGGGACCGTGGAGAAGCACGGCCGCTCTGAGACCGGGCCGGAGCGCGTGTGAGGCGGGGAAGGGGAGGAGGCAGGGATTAAGAAAGAATCTCTGGTCCACTTGTGACGTCCTCCAGCTGGGACAGTCGTTGCTTTTAAGGGACAGCTTCCCTCCAGTGCACTGTACTTTGCAGAGCAGCAGAACACCTGCAGGATTTGCAGCAAGCAGCAGACATCTCGGAAATAGCAAAGTCCTAACCCCTTAGAAAAACAGGGAGACAGAAGTTTTCACCCGTCTTTTTTTTTTTTTTTTTTTAATACCGAGGAAGTCTCAAATAACTTAGCCCATGGATAGTTTCCCCTTGACAATTTTAAGGCTCATTTAGGAAATTTTGTATCACCATAAACACGGTCTGCAACAGGAGGTGACTGTAAGGCAGTGTTCCATTTCCTCTAACGTTCCTATGACGAGAACCCCGAATGCACAAGTCAAACATGGGCGCTCCCTTTCCTATGCGCGCTCTAGTCAAGATTACCGCCGTAAAGGCCAGCAGCTCCAGGAGACGGCGGAGGTGGGCGCCTTCGTCCTCGCATTAAACTTTGATGGTGGAATAAAGTTCATCTATCTGTGACCTAAAATAATTCCGAAGTTCAGGCCGTTTCGCCTTCATCGTTGGGGTCAGGAGGCCGTTGTCGATGGAAAATAGTTCAGGGTGAAGACTAATGCCTTTGACCTGCAAATAAATGAGGCCATTAAAGCAAAACCTAGGGCCGACGGAACCCGGGCCTTAAAGCACGTTGGTCGGAAGGGATGGAGACCCTGTGGCCGTCCAGTCCTTCCTAGGCCTCAGGCCAGCGGCTCGCTCAACACGGGGCAGGAGCTGCTCCCAGGACAGGCCCCGGGCTTGGATCCTGACCTCCAGGGAAAGAGCATGCCTGCCCTTGGTTATAGAAATCCCTCCCCGGGCCAAAACTCGCCCTTTGTCATTCCTCATGGGTTTCTTTAGGTCCTCTTGTGCTCCATATTTATTCATACAAAATCCTCAGGTCAGAGATGGGTTTTGTAGGGGTGCAGGCTCCGTGACGCCAATCTTACCTGTTCAAAGGGCTTCAGGCCAGAATCCTTCCCAAGCCTCACCATGTCCTCCAGGATGGCTTTTTTGACATCCTAGGAAGGTGAGGAAATGACAGGCTTGCTGAGTTGGCATCTCTGAAGGCACGCCCTGTGCCAAGCCAAGGTCCGAGGAAGCCGACCACACACTCCCGAGCCTTACCTTGTTCCTGCACAGTTCTTCAAAGGAACCTTCGAATCCTTTCTTTCGGGCCCAGGGACGTAATGTCTCAACATCTGGTACCACAATTGCTATGAGAAATGCCTTTAACACAGACAAGTGAGTTATTAGGTGGCTTGATCCAGATGTTCTGAAATAGCGATTCTTTGTCATTCTGCATGACACCTGGGACAATCTGACGGAAGTTACAGACCCTCCCTTCAGAACATATTATCAGCCCTAGGAGTCTACTGCACCCAGGTAAGAGCTCCCAGCTCTAAAATACAGATGGCATCAGAAATTTTTCAATTAAATATCTTAAAAAGGACCCCTGAGAATCAAAATCTAACGAAACCCTAATTTTTTACTTTTGTGCGCAAGCGCGTGCGCGCGTGTGTGCATGTATACAGTTTAACAAAACAGGGTCAAATAAGCAGTGGGACCATAGACATCAAGTAACTGCTTTAAAAAAGAGAGAAATAAATTTATATAGATTCATTTTTTTAGATCTCCAACACCGCATTTTTTACAATTTAGTAACAATAAAAGTAAATAAAAGTCGACAGTATGTTAAGATTTTAGGTCAAAGGGAGATGCCTGGGTGGCTCAGTGGGTTAAGCCTCTGCCTTCAGCTCAGGTCATGGGCCCAGGGTCCTGGGATCGAGTCCCGCATCGGGCTCCCTGCTCAGTGGGGAACCTGCTTCTCTCTCTCCCTCTGCCTGCTACTCCCCCTTCTTGCACTCTCTCTCTGTCAAATGAATAAAATCTTTAAAAAAAAAAAAGATTCTAGGTCAAAGAAAAACAGGTGCATTCCTTATAAGATAATATTCTTCAACAACTATTTAAAAGTCTCAAGATTCGTAAAAAGATTGGCTTTCAGGGGACCAGGCCCTTTTCTCTTCCCTGACACCATCTACTTGACGTTTTGGCAATGAGACGTTCCGTTACGATATTGACCTTGGTTTTCAACTGTACGTATTTACTGGCTCACAACCCCCACTGCTCACACACACGATTTTGGAGACACAGCACAAATACGATGGGTTTAATATGTTGAAAATTCTAAACTTTCTTATAATCAACCCATCAATATTTCCTTTCATAGTTTAAATTTAGAAGCATATTTTACCCACCCCCTAGTATCCTTATCCAGCTGCCCTTGGTATGCCAGAACACTCTAGGTGAAATAAAAATATGGGATTTAAAGAGAAAAATTTTTCTGGATGAGAAATGCCAAGCAGCAAACCCTGATAATGTTCCAGCACGTCACATGAGAAAGGCAATTCAGTCCTCACTGCAGACCTTCCATTGCCCTGCAAATGCCCGGAGTTTGAGGCCCCGGCCACGCCCATGCGACTCGGCTCACAGCCCCAAACGCGCGTACCTGCAAGCTTTCTCCGTGGACAAACACCTGAGCGACAGGCTCACTCCGCACGTAGATGTTCTCGATCTTCTCAGGTGCTATGTATTCTCCCTGTGCCAGTTTGAATATGTGCTTTTTCCTGTCGATGATCTTCAAGGTACCATTCTGTGTATGAGAGGGTGGGCAGGGGGGGTGCTGTGAGGGGGGTGGGTGGGAGGGGCAGGAGGGGCTCACTCCTGGGCCCTGGGGCAGGTCCATCAGGCCCACGCTGGGACTGTGGGAAGGATACAACCCCTGCACTGGACGTGCCAAATGCCACCGTGTCCCTTCTGGTTGTCAAAACCCACCCCCAGGGGCCTTCCTGTGGTTCCAAAAGTCGGCTGCAGGGAAGTTTCTCTGGTTCTGGCACATTGGTCCCGCACCACGTCCCCAAGAAGCAGACTGAGGTCAAGGTGATGATGAAATGTGTTCCCAAGAGCCCAAGCCAGAACTGGACTGACACTTAATCCCTCTTGAACTTGAAAGAAGGGACTTAATGTATTTCGGAGCACCTTGGTATTCTGAAGTCTGAATTAGCTGGGTGGGGAGGGGGAGCATTTTTCAAATCCGTAAAAATTTCCCGGAGTCTCACGCACCTTAAATCTACAAGAATGGGACGACGCAATGATAAAATCATGCAATGATAAAACTGGCCTACGCCACTTCTGTAATAGCAGTTCAGCATGGGGACAACTTAGAAGAAGCAATTCCGAACTGGTCCCGGCCAGCCAAACTGGTCAAACCCACGGTTGTGGTTTCTTAAAGCTCTTTTCCCTCCTCTGATGGACCCTGGCATTTGTCTACAGTAATAATTCTGAGACTACATTCAAAGGCGTTGGCCTAACCTGTGGGACACTTACCCTATTTTTAAGGAGAGGGCAAGCCTAAGAAACACACACGCTCGCAACTTCTTGCCCACCACACCTCCTTCCTGACCACTGACCACAATGTACCCTGTACCTTCTGGAACGAAGGCCTTCACGTGGAGGCCCAGCACTGATACAGAAAAAGCCATACACCGTTCTCTCTGGATTTCGAATGGGAAGCAGCCATCAGAATTGATGTCACGCATCAAAACCAGACATACTCGCTACATTTCAAGTGAAAACCCACCTAGGCACGCTAGGAGTAGAAAGCTGTCCCCTGCAGGAGATGGAAGAGCCTCCCTGCTACCCGCCTCTGCAGGGAAGGGGAAAGTGAGGTCGCACAACAGCAATGGGCAGAAGAAAAGTATCTGCAAACAGGGGAGGGGAGAGCTTACCGGAAGCCACTTTCCAATGTCCCCCGTGTGTAACCAGCCATCTTTGTCCAGAGCTTCTGCTGTTTTTGCTGGGTCCTTCAGGTAGCCTTTAAATACATTTGGCCCTTTCACACACACCTGGAGAGAGAAAGATCGGGAGCAAGGGTGGTTGAGGGGAAATGGAGGGCGGGGGCCAAAAGTTCCAGTTAGGACTCAGGTAGGCATCGGAGACCGAACGTACAGCCCAGTGACCTCCACCCACACAGACTTGTGACTGTATTTAACAGCTAAGAGATGAGGTCTTCAGAGTTCTCAACACAAGGGGAAAAAAAAAAAAAATCTTTTTTTTTTTTTTTTTTCTGTTTTCCTTGTATCTCTGTGAGATGATGGACTATGAAGGAGACTTATTGTGGGGAGTAATCACTCCACCATTGATGGACGTAAATCATTATGACGTTTCCTCTCAACGCATACAGCGTGTATGTCAGTGACATCTTGAGAGAACTGTAGGGGACAAAGGTGATCTGTTAAGAGAATTTACGGGGGGGGGGATTCTATGGAGAAAATGTGTGTGTGTGTGTGTGTGTGTGTGTGTTACACGTATCTCAACCTTTAGTGAGAAGCCCCGGATTCCACGATCCAGAGGGAGCTGGCAGGGAACCACACACTGGGACCCTGGAGGTTCATCCAATGCCTCTGGTCCCCTTACCCTAACGATATCAGTCGCAGTCAAGCTGTAGGGCTGATGACTGCCTGAGGTTCCAGCTCAAAGCCCCAAAGAGGAGGAAATTACTCTGAAGTCATCAGGCTTTCCTTCCACTAGCCAGTGGCTCACTACTAGGTCTCTAGGGCGACGAGTTGTCAGGAACTGTGCTCCAGGCCTTCGGGCACAGGAGCCTTTGCACGGTCTCGAGCCCAAGTCCCTGCGGTGTCTGGCGGAAGAGACATGCATGGTCCCCTCCCACATAAGGGTACCTTCAAAGAGAAGCCTGTTTGATCCGGGATCACCAAGAACATCAAGCTCGGCGGCCTTACGTGACACTGCCGGCAAGCGGCCGAACTATCGGGGAATGGCAGTGTGGGTGAACGACTTGCGAGGGGTGGGCAGGGGGCGCCGCTCACCTCGCCCTCGCCCTTGGAAGCCAAGTAGTTCATCTCTTCCACGTCCACGAGTTTTATAAGGTTGCAAGGCATTGGGGCGCCAACATGGCCTGCGTGGTAAATAAAACAATGATCATTCCCGGGAGGACTCCTACTATCCTTAAGCCAAATGACTTTTATGACCAACAGGCCCGCTCAGGAGGAGAACAGCCGGTGTAAATGTCTGTCTGCAGCGACGACAGCCCGTCTCCCCCGGTACATGAGCACAGACAGTGTATTTCCAGAATAGAGACAAACATTCATAACTCTCTTAGGACCTTTCCCCAGTTTGAGGCCCCAAATTGTTTTTTCAGAGTATAAGGACTCGGCTGTGGACTGTGAGGGTTTCTACAAATTCCTGGAAGCAAGCGTTCCGAAACCTTTACCAGGTTCCTACGATCTGACGGCCTGTGCTCACTGCTTGCCCTGTCTCCCTCACTCACTTCTCTACTCCCTACTTCCTCTAAGAGAAAACACACAGCTTTGGTGACTGGATTACTCTCTTGACGTCACCTGGTTCTGACCAAAATGGTCTTCACTTCCTTAAGTATAGGGGAACACGTTTTAGATTGAAGTTTATTAAGATAGGATGGTGGGGGAGCGGCTGGGGGGCTCAGTCGGTTGGGCATCTGCCCTCAGCTCAGGCCATGATCCTGGGGTCCTGGGATGGAGCCCCACATCCGGCTCCCTGCTTCTCCCTCTCTTCCTCGCTCATGCTCTCTCTCACTATCTCTTTCTCTCTCTCAAATAAATAAGTAAAACCTTAAAAAAAAAAAAAAAATCTCATTCTCACAGTTAACTCAACTCTCCTGCCAGAAGTTGCTAGGATTGGGTTGTCTTTTTCCAAACAATAGAAATGAGATGGGTTTTAAGAGCAACACAAATAATTCCTTCTATGTTTTAAAAATGTCTGTGTAAAGAGATCACTGTTCCAGATTCTCTAGTCTGGTAAGGAACCAGTGGTTAAGAATTAAACCACGAAGAAGGTTCAGAGACCGTCAGTACGAGTCCCAGCAGAACTGTGCTCCTACAGTCTGGACACAAGAATCCAAGTTCCCAGACGGTGCTCACATTTATGCCCCAGCAAATACATCAGCGGCATTTGCCTACCAGAGCATAGAACGTACCACTGGTCAGACCTGGGGTGGGATTCTGGCTGGGTAAGTTCCTATACACTGTTTATATGCTTTTCCACCAACAATCACTTCCTGTCAGAGGGAGCAGGACTTGGGCCCCAAGGACGTTCCTGGGATGAAACCACCGACGTGCTCAAGGACAACTGCTCCACTGGGTAATTTCTATATCTGCCTCTCCTTATGCCTTTCGGGAGAGATGACATCTTTCTTTCTCTCTGTGGGCTCAACTCCCAGCCCAGCACCCAGTGTAAACTGGAGTCAAATTTACCAGCAAATACTTTGACCCAAATCCATTCCCGGAAAGCTCTGTGAGGCCAAATGCTCTGAACCCGGTGCAAAGGGCTTTCATCCCTCAGCTGTCAGCTTCGGATTCTAGGTGAATCTCTACCACCACCCACCTTCCGGCTGGTCCTCCAAGCACAGGTGCTCCGTCACAGCAGCCCTTGTCCATGAAGATCCCTGATTTACAAGGCCATTTGCACCAAGGCTTGAACACCCGAGACACAGAACTTCCGTTGGTCAAGGGACCAAGGACAAACCGAATTCCGAGAATTCCCATCGGAATAACAAGATTCCCATAAGGAGTGTCCCACGGCTCGTACCTGCTGTCCAGTCCCCAGGCACAGTCAGGCAGCAGCCGGCGGTGCACTCGGTCTGTCCGTAGCCTTCATAAAACTGGACCACCAAGAGACGAAACGTTAGTAAAGAGAGTCACACTGTTCCACAAGGGCACAAATCAGGACGTTCTTCTCACTCCTGAGTGATGGCGAACCGTGGCAACATGTCTCTTTTAAAAATCCGTTCAGAACTACTCCGACGGCACCCAAAGATGTCCCCCCAAAGCCGAAACCCTGGCCGCTGTCCACAGTCATCTTCTACTTGCCCTCCTGCAGACAGGCGAGGGGGACACTGACATGGCCTGACAGGTCACCCTGCACATGACCCTCCCAGGAAGGCACTCACTCTGTCTGCTCATGGCTGCGCCCCACACCTATCCTGTTAGTCACCCGGTCCCGGCTCCCTCCCCACGCCCTTCCAGGCAGGTTCTCCCCAGGGTTTGCAGGTTAGGTCCTCACTTGCAACCCATCCCCATCCCCTCAGGCCTGATGAAAGGCTAGTTTCCTGGCTGGTACTTCCCCCAGTCTGTGGTGGCCACAGACACATTACCTCCTGCCCAGGGGACAAGACAGACACACTTCTGTCTCCAAGCAACCTGGGAATAACGTCCAAACCAAAATAAGACACCCGCTCGTAAGAATGCCTTTGTGGAGAGGAGAGCCCTGGGCTGGCAAAAGCCGGAGACCAGGAGCCGAGGGGACGCCCACCTCACCTGACAGCCGAGCGCGGCTCTCAGAAACGTCAGCACAGTGGCGGACACCGGCGCGGCTCCCGTGATCATCAGCCGGACTTTTCCTCCCAGGCTCGACTTGCAAGGCAAGCAGAGGGGATACAGTGAGGGGCCAATGGCTGCACGTGTACACGTGGGTGGGTTCCTCAGAGACCCCTTCTGGAAACCCAGTCCCCGGATCCACCAGCTCCTCTGCAGGCCGCACAGAGAACTCTCGGGCCCCCTGAGGCTACCCCCTTCTCTATCAACACAAGCCAAGACCGCTACCTGCAGGTATTTTGAAGGAATTAGAACAAGACTGTGGTGGGCTTGGAGGTAACCACCACATCTGGGGCATTTTGGGGGACACAGTATCATTATTCCATATTCTTAATCACACGTGCCTATAAAATGACGTCAGTCATAACATACTTGTTGCAGAAAAGGAAAGCAAAATAAAAAATTAGAAAGGCTCAGTGCATCTGGGTGATTCAGCCCGTTAAGTGCCTGACTCTTGATTTCGGCTCAGGTCATGAGCTCGGGGTTCTGAGATGGAGCCCCACATCGGGCTCTGTGCTCAGCAGGGAGTCTGCTTGAGATTCTCTCTCTCCCTCTCCCTCTGCCCCTGCACGCCTTCTCTCTTTCTCTCAAATAAATAAATCTTTTTTTAAAAAATTACACTGATAAATCACTGAACACTACACCTGAAACTAACAATGTACTCTATATGTTGACTAATTGACTTAGAGTAAAAAAAAAAATAAAAAATAAAAAAATTAGAAAGGCTCCAATACCCTGATTCCTTTTCTGCCTCTCCATGTTACCATGTTGTTTAGGTTTGCATGGGATACTGAGGTTTAAGTACTGGCTTTGTCTTTAATTTTTAGAAATGTGCCTGGTTTACTAAAAACATGCTCTTCTCTCTCAGCTTCATACCGTGCTTTAAGAAAGAGCCCTCACAGACACTCCAAAGGCCAAGTGAGTTTCCCCGGGCAGACAAGAGCTGTGAATGTGTCACCTGTATCTTGTGAAAGATCAGTCTGTCCCACAGGCTGTTGTTTCTAATGATGCCACTGCGGAGCTCTGCTTCTTTCCTCTTGGAGGCGAAGTCCAGCAGCCACCGTTTCAGCGTGGTGTTTGCCTGCCCAAAAATCTGACGGGTCAAGGAAAAAGAGAGTTACACAATGATGGGGATGGCTCGAGTCGAAAAGTCAGATAATAACAAGCGTTGGTGAAGATGTGGAGAAACTGGAGCCCTCAGCCTCTGCTGGGGGGCAGGGAGTGTAATATGGCGCGGTTGCTCTGGAGAATAGACCAGTAGTTCCTTAAATAGTTAAACCCAGAAGTACCATGGGACCCAGCAATTCTGCTCCTAGGTAAGTGCCCAAGAGAAATGAAAACGTTCATTGCATCATTATCATAATGGCCAAAAAGTGACAACAACCCACATGCCCACCGATGCATGAAAGGAGAAATAAAATGTGTTGTAGCCACACGGTGGGATATTACTTGGCCATTAAAAGGGATGAAGTAGGGTCACGTGCCACCACATAGATGAATCTGTGAAAGAAACCAATCACGGAAGAACACGTTACGTGATTCCATTCATATGAAAGTCCGGAAGAGAGAAATCTACAGATTCAACAATCAGATGCATTTGCCTGGGAGTGCAAAGGGGTAGAGGTCGGCTACAGGACAGATGCAGGGTTTCTTTCTGAGGTGGTAAAAATGGGCTGTGGTGATGGCTGCAGAACTCTGTGGATATCCCCAAACCTTGGAATTTTATACTTTAAATGGGTGAATTATATGGAATGTGCATTATATATCTCAGTCAAGCTGCTTTTAAAGGACCATTAAGAAAAAACACCAAAGGTTCTCAGAGATCACAGAAGCCCTGCCTTACTAAAGAACATGAAAACTACCCCATCCAAATTGACCTTGAAGACTGCTCGTGCCTCACGCTGGTCTCACCCAGGATGGGTGGTCCGTGCCACAGAGACCTCCCTGCCCCAAGGGGCTGGCCGTCTCTCCATCCCTGGCTTGGCTTGTCACTTCTTTCCGTGTGGCTAAGTAAGTCACGTTAAGTGCGTATGAACGTTACAATTTCTAGAACCATTTCATAGTTATAGTTCTCATGTGATGCAACTGGCAACTTTATGAGCTAGACAGCAGGGGGAGGAGGCAACAGTCCATCATGCAGATGAGAAAATGGAGGCTCTAAAGTGTTTATGGTACAAATCATATGATCTCCCACCTTCCACCTGTATTGGGCCTTCCGGTTTACAAAGTATGTTCATGTGTTTTCTCTTCTAATCTTCACCAATGGTTCTGTGATATAAACGCATTCTGGTTTAACTGATGGATAAACCACACTTCTGCGAGACCACGTGTACAGAAGGTATCTGGCTGGCCCAATTCGAACCAGAGTCTCAGACTCCCTGTCCAGTGCTCTGTCCCCACCCTGCTGCTCCTTGGAACTTACTCGGTCAAACATCCGGTTCAGCAGTCTAGGGACCACAGGAAAGATTGTGGGTTGAAGTGTCTTGAGATCGTCCATAAGCAGCCTGATATCTCCTTGGAAAAATCCTATTTTAGCTCCATGACACAGCATTACACACTAGCGTAGGAAAAAAAAATAACGCCCATGTCTTCATCAAAGCAGGGACCACACAACATACACACAGACACACAAGGCTTCTGTTTTAGCATTTCGGAGCAGTGTCCAGAAACCACGAAGTTCCTACATGTTGGTCACTTTTCAAAAAACATTCTTGACTTCCCTGGTCATTATACAACATCAAAGTGTGGTCTTTCTCTTGATCACCCTGAAGATAAAGGAGCTGGTAAGAGACCAGACGATGTTGTTTTTAGTGATGATCACGGCGTTTCTGCTATTTCAGCTCTAGGATAAACAGCTGGTGAGTGAATGACAGAGTGTTAAGTAATCCCAGTATTTCACTTGCCTAGAAAATTTAGGCCTAATTTGTTCTCCAAACAACAAGAGAGCAACTTGCAAACTTGGCTACTTGCCAAGCGTGTTCAAGTCTCATTTTTAAAAATCTGAATCTCACAAAAAAATATCTGAAAAGCCACTGACTATGTTGCAGCTGAGACACTGGGGTGTCAAAGAGCAGAGTGGCTTAACGTTCAGCTATGATCTACTCCATGGGTTTGTTCCCACCCGATGCAAACCGCACCGGCAAGCCGTATGCACTTGACCCACAGTCTGGCTGTTTTAAATTTTAAAGAGAAAGAGAGATTCAAAAGATGATGCCATGGAAGTACAAATGGTCTCAGGCTTGAAAGCAGAAACCACTAGAAAGGTACGCCCAGCCTGGTTCATGGTTTAAAAATTCAAGCTGGGCGAGGAGGGCTTTTGTCCTCGATGGCCTGCCTCCCAGGCACACATCCCAAACTGCAATTAGGCATACATGGGCCATTATCAGCCTGTCTGAGATCGCTTTGGAAACTCACAAGATCTCCTGAGGTGCGCAGGAGGAGAGGTAACAGACCCAAGATGGGATCTCATGACCCTTGGTCCTTTAGGGTAAGTGCACCCTACGGGCCAGCAGCCGATCAAAGGGCCACTCGCTCTCAGTCACCTCTCGATTAGTCTCAGTCACTGACACTCAGCACAGTGCCTGGCATACAGCCGGAGCTCAATAAATATTTGTTAAATGAATGGACGGTGCCCACGGTTTTTTCCTAAAGTACAGGGTCCAAATTGTTGGAGAAGTTAAAGAGATGGTTGTCACACAGTCGTACAAAGAGAGGCGAGGCTAAGGTCAGCTAAAGATCATCCTACTTTTCCAAGGGCACTTGGAATACTGGTGAAAAAAATGAATCGTAAGCGGACTTGTACAGTATGAACAACCCCAAGGAAAACCAGCAGCTTTTTACAGAGGCAGAGGCTTCATGAAGCTTTGCAGGATGGCATTCATAAAAATTCTACCTTGACAGTTAATCTTTCTGGAATCATGCCCAGGTGCATCTCCTGCAGAAGCCTGAGCTTCCAATTTTAAAATGAATGATTAAAGTTCACGTACTCAGACCGCTCCCCCTCCCCGCAACATTTATACTCTTTTAAGTAATTAGCACCATTTCTAAAAGGGGGCCGTGCAAACAATTCTCTCTGGGGGTGACACTCTGCCCTGAAAACTTACCTGCATCAGTTGCTCATACATGTGTGCAAGTGGTAAAAACGAAATGTGTATGTCACTGGCATTCAAGGCAAGACTTTTCTGGAAAACACAACAACTTAGCAGAACACAAACAAACAAGCAAGCGCGCGCAGAAGAACAAAACAAGGCCTACCTCTACAACTCTTTCAAACATATGGGCGAGAGGCAAGAAAGATATCAAAGTATCATCTGGGGAAGGATTGACTGTATTCTGTAAGCAAAGACACCGGCAAGCAGAGAAGGGTTAAGATTCCCAGTAATTTCCCATTTTTATTTCAGAGCACATGATACCTTAACGCTAAGGAGAAAGCGGCTTTCACTTGCAATCTGCCATTAATTCTCACAGAAGGATGGAAATGAAAAGGCAATGTTTTTTATGAGTGGAGGTCATTCTTCATGACAAAGGAAACCCACTCAGGATTTTAGCCCGAACAGGGAAAATTTTGCCCAAATTGGGATATTAAGGGATCATGTGCTTTAATCATTTAGTATTCCAAAGTTACTGTACCCCACTGCCCAGCAAACTCAATTCCACCATAAGTAAGAAATAAAAGGTCCATTCCAACATAACATAGCATATTATGTTGTGGGAATAGATGATCTATTCCAACATAAAATTGCATTTTATGTTATAAAGGGATAGGCGGAGGGATGATAAGAAAACTGATTTCCAAGCTCTTTTAATGTATAGTATAAATGCATTTTGAGTATTTTAGTTTGATCAAGATCTTTACCTGAGTGGCCTGCTATATACCCCATGAAAACTACATCGATTTGTTTAGTGCAAGAGCTCTCCTCTGGCCCCAATTCCTATAAAATGCTGATTTGTCATAGAATTCTGCATCGAGGCTAAGCTGGACATCTGGGTTCCACTGCAAGGCTAAGAATGGTCTTTACTTAGGACCAGGCATAGTGAGGGTTTTACGGGGGATATTCATGTTATTCATGTGTAAGGAATTCTGGCCAAAGTAAGAGATGACCTCCAGCAGCTGCCACCATGCCAGTCAGGTGCCCATGCAACCGCCTCCAGGCCGTGCCCAACCCCCACCAGTGCGGAGCAAACCCAGTAGCCTGATCCTGCCACAATCTTAGATTAATTTTCTTCCAGTGTGATCTGCATCCCAACTAGTTCATCTCAGGATGTAACTGTTTATATAATGAGAAGTCAGATTCTATAATTTTTATACTTTTCAATTTTTGATTTGGTACTCAAAAGAAAATGTGCATTAGCAAGATTAGAAGTTTTACAAAGTTGAGAATGCCCTTGATCGTATCATTAATTTTAAACCAAGTTTGTAATCCT
Source organism: Neogale vison (assembly GCF_020171115.1). Taxonomy (NCBI): domain Eukaryota; kingdom Metazoa; phylum Chordata; class Mammalia; order Carnivora; family Mustelidae; genus Neogale; species Neogale vison. The sequence continues at coordinate 197,226,985 of NC_058101.1, read as the reverse complement.
TTGCCTCAGTGAGCCAGGAGTGTATTTTAAGTTTTCTTCGAAGGCTAGTTAGGAAATTAAAATTCTACTTGGGTGAGGTGCTAAATGTTGAATTGTTTATGAAATATATGCCCCCAAAATAGGTATTTGGGACTAAGAAAGTGTGGGTGTAGGCAGGAGGAAGCTAGGCCTTCCGTAGCCACCAAAGACATGTATTCCCCAAAACCATTAAGCATGGGGGCTCTGGTCATGAAAATTAGGGCTCACAGAAGAACCCTCTCAGACACTGTTATGAGGGAAAGGCACTGTATTGTTTGAGAAGGACTTTTAAAACTCAAGTTTGAAATATATCCTTGGTGCTTGGACAGAATTGTATCACCCCCTGTGCCCAAATTCATGTTAAAGTCCTAATCCCCCATGTGATTGGATTTGGGGATGGAGCCCTTGGGGAGGTAATTCAGGTGAAATGAGGTCATGGGGTGGGGGACCTGATCCAACAGGGTGGGTGTCCTTGCAAGCAGAGGAAGAAACAGCAGAAACCTCTCCCTCATTCTCCATGTGCACACAGAGGAAAGAGCAGGTGAGGACACAGTTCTGGAGGTGGCTACCTACAGGCCAGGAAGAGAGCCCTCACCAGCAACCGAATTTGCTGATACTTTGATCATGGACTTCCAGCCTCCCGCACTGTGAGAAAATAAATATCTGTCGTTTAAGGCCCTCAGCCTGCGGGATTTTGTTATGGCCACCCAGAGGACTAGGACACACTGGGGCGGGGGAGGAGCGGAGCAAACTTTAAGATGACAGGAAACACTAAAGGTCAAGGCTTTAATCTTTCTCGTAAAATGGAAGTGAAGTCAATTGCAATAAGGACCAATAATTCAAAAACCTTCTGCGTCCTATTAAGATTTCATTTGTCCACTTAAATTATTTTCCCCGCACTGGAATGGTAGGTGGATAAGGGCACAAGAGAGTCATTTCTTCTTGGTTCTGTCCTGGAAACAGTTATAGGGCAGTATCCAAATAAAGTTGTACCCTATACAAGTTGTAATAACTTCTGTCTGTCAACTTAGCTTTACGGTCACACACAGGACTTGGGGGATGAGGTCCACAATGAAAATGATTTGAGGGCAGGTGACCTTAGACTATATTAAAGCTCAGCTCTTAACTCTGCCTCCAATACAGCAGGGGCCTGACACAGTGGGGCTGCCTTTCCCGCTCTCATTCTTGAGGCCTCATGCCAACCAAGGAACATGAAGGAAGATGATGATATCCCCGAAGTTTACCTCTGTGACTTTCACAAAAGCTGAACAATCGCTCACTATATTTCCATGAGTGATCAGTGCTCCTTTGGGGTTGCCTGAGGAACACACAGGAGCAAAACAAAGTTAAAGAAAGTCCATCCAAAAGTGCACGAAATTAAGGACGCCCAGAACCCTATGTAATTGGGTTACGTGCCTCTAGCATTAGGTGCACCCGGGAGAGCCAAATGCAGAATGACCTTACATTCTGGAAAAATCTGCCATCCTTTACGTGAAACTTCTTATCATGAACAACCTTTACTAACACGGGTGACTTTTAGAGGGCATGTAAGAAAATCTCTGGAAATCAAATGTTGATTTGTCCCAGGAAAGAGAGGAATCTACCGTCCGCTCCCATAAACATCTGAGGAAGTGCACAGCACACTCAGATTCCGAGGGCAGATACAGTGACGGGGAAGAGTGCTCGAACCCCTACGGCCTCTGCTTTTGGTCCACTTGTAGCTCAACTAAGTACCACGTCACCCGCCATCCAAGAAAGGGAGGGTGGGGGGGCACCCCTCCAGACACCACTCAGAAGCGACTGCATTTCAAAACTTACCTGTAGTTCCACTGGTGAAACAAATGACTGCAAGATCTTCAGGTGCCGGAGGCTACAGGACATTTAAAAACAAAAAGAAACCACACATAACCAAGGTGGTGTAAGTCAGAACCGAAAAGAAAACTATAAGCCATAAGCTAACCCCCAAGATCTGTACTAGTCTCACAGACAAGTAGATATTGGAAGAGCTGAAGCAGGGGGCTGACAGGATGAACTTACCTTGGGCCTCTGTCTGTTGGCTCTTCCCAGGTCCTAAAGGAGAAGAGAAAAAAAAAATCCTAAATGGGAACATTTTCTAAAAGTAAAGAAGAAGGGGACATCCAGTCACTTCAAGCCGACCTCACCGTGGGATTCACTTATCACTGGCCCAAAGACAGTAGACATTTCAAATGAAAGAAATGGCAATTTTAACCACCTAAAGTGATATATTTAGGCATTGTCTTCAGACGCCATTTTCCAGTTGTCTTCACTCATAAATAAAACCGTATAAATGGTATGAGGACTAGCCTTTCAAACAGAATTTACTCAAAAGACAGGAATTAGAGTCTTTGACGGTGGATTTCTTGCTCCCACTCCCACTCCCCTTTATGGTCGTTAGCAAAGCCTGGCTCTTAACCAACGTCAAACCATAATCTTAACCCAAGAACTGAAGATGTTCTGTACCCTACCGCGGTCACCCAATTCTGGGTAACTGGCATCCTCTTCAGTCTAAAGAGAATAATCCATCTCTCGTAGACGAAACGCTAGAGGCTCAAATAGCTGTATTCCCCACATGGAGTGGATTAAAAAAAAAAGATTTTGGAACCTCCAATTACAAAACAGTCCTCTCGAACGGTCATAAAGAGTGGCAGGTTCGTTTCCGAGGGGTGCGATGCCCAGCGGCCAGCTCCCGTCTCTACCAGGAGTCATTTGGACGTTGTTCAGTTCACTGCACACAGGCATCTCGGTGGCCACTTTAATTAGTTATTAATTTCTCTAATGAACCATTTATATTCTTTTCCTATTAAAACTGAATGGCCTGAATGAGCATATGGAGTGAGCATGCCTAGAATTAAGTGGAAATCTGATGAGTGCGCTTAGGGTTCGGGGAGTTTCTGCCCGGCGAATGGTTTTAAACTGTTTTTAATCTTAATTACATTTTAAATTATATCAGAAACAGACCACTGATTTAAAATAGGAACAGTAAAGTCAACCAAGAGCTGAAGCAATGATAATTTCATTTTTTTCCCCAAAGGAATCTTCATCAGACACAAATCTCCGTTCATCTGTTCAAAATTCTTACATAACTTCAACAGTTACATGCGATTTGGCTTTTAATTTATCAGGAATAAACGTTAACCAAATGAGTGCCCTATGGGACAAGAAAGCCCAGAGCCTCAAACCTGTCTAAGGACATTATGTAGAAGAGAGTACAGCAACCATAAAAATGAAAGAGTGTTGCCATCTTTAGGTTCCAAATGCCAAAAACAAAAACCAAAAAAACTTAAACCAGAAGAAAATCCAAATTCCAGTTAATGATTAGCATGCTAAAGTATTTAGGGGTGATAAAAACTGTAACTTAAAGAAAATGCATTAAAAAAATAGATGCAGGAATGAATGGAGGGAGTGATGGATGTATAGGGGATGAAGCAAATATTAAAACACTAGCTGTGGGATGCTTGGGGGCTGTGCAGTAGTCTACTGACCAATTCTCCCAACTTGTTTGCATGTTTGAAAGTTTTCATAATAAAGTGTCAAAACAAGCAAAAATTCCAAATACCAATATTTCTCTTTTGGATCCTATAAAACTATCTGTTAATATAAACTTGATCACAGGACCAGCCATACAGCCAGTTTTATAACCACTTCTTGGAAATTAACCTTTGGCTTACCAAATTTTTAAAGGCTGAGTATGAATTATATTACAAGAGAAGTATAGAACGCCTTTTATAAAATGAAGCCTTTAATATAAACTTCATATTACAATCTTCATTTACCTAAATTTTTTCAACTTAAAATTACTACATCATAGAGGCATCGAAAAACCCCCCAAATTCCTGTGTGTACACACGAGTGTGTATATGTGTGTGCATGTTTGTGTGGTGGGGTCACGGAGAAAGAGGAAAGATGGGGGAAACGATGGCATTATTGTGAGCGGCAATCACAGGTGCAGAAGCAAACGTGTCAGAACACTTGGTTAAAAAGCCAGCTTGCCCCATTGAACAGTATGGCATATGCGTTCTTATAGACCCAGCTTCTCTGCTACTGTGTGTGTATACGCGTGTGTGTAAGTATGTACACGTATAAGGACTCTGTTAGAACAAATTACAGTTTCCCTATGAAGGCTAAGTTCCTCCAGAAAGGTATGACGCAGATCCTTGTTTGTAGCCTCCAAGGAGATCCATAAGTAAAATAAAACCCAGTTCCAGGGAAATATTTATAACATTTTCGGAAGGAGAACAACTTACTACTGCATTTAGCCTCTTCCTGCGATATGTCCCTGACAAGATCCTCCTCTTACCAGCTCCTTGGGATTAAACTCTAATCCAAATCCTACTGGAGAATCAGCTTTTTACACGATGTGATGTCAAACAACGGATTTAAATATGGGCCCTGCTCATTTTCCTAGCATGGTTACCTTGAAAGTTTTGATTAACATGAATCTTAAGAAATTCAATATAAAAGTAAACCAAATCCGACATCTATGCTGGGAATTCACCAGGATGCTAGAAAAGCAACTTGGGGAAAAAATAATGAGGCGGATTGCCGTAGCTGGCTCTGTTTTAGAAACAAAGCAGTGAGTAAATGGCATGGAAGCCTTAAAAGGACATCCAACAACTTAAATCTCCGCCTGAACGAAAATTCACATTTCTCCCAAATATCGTGTGGCCTGTCAGTAGTCTAGAATAAATGGGTGGGCACTGCAACTTGTTTTACAAGAGCACCTTCTGTGTGATGGATTCACAGTGGGGCACGCACATAGAATTCTTCTTTCCAGCTAAGGAGACAGGAATTTCCACTCTGGGTCTTTTATGGTTGTTGAGATGACCAAGCAGAGCTAGGATTTCCACATTTGAACCAAAATGGCCCCAGGGACACCTGTCAGAGGAATGGGCAGGATGACTCACCTCCAACGCCTTCATACTGATAATTTCCACGCCACATCTTTTGCCTCGTTCCAACAGATCGATGCCATAGGAGTCCATGAGGACGATGGTTTTAATGCCTGGTGTTAACTTATTTTCTACACTGTCTAATAAGAGGTTGGCCTTCTCTGGCTTGTCAACAAAAACCAGAGAGAGTTCAGCTAGGAAGGAAGAGATACAGTGAAGAATGAGCTCTGAGGTATTAAAAACCTGACTGTACCATATCTGACACCAGGTTATTTTAAGGACTACAGTCTTCGAAGAGAAAGAATTGTGTGCATTTAAACAAAATCCTGGGGATGCCTGGGTGGCTCAGTCGGTGAAGCATCTACCTTCGGCTCAGGTCATGACCCAGGGGTCCTGGGATCGAGCCCGATGGTGGCTCCCCGCTCAGAGAGAAGTCGGCTTCTCCCTCTCCCTCTGGCCCTCCCCCCGTTCTTGTGTTTTCTCTCTCTCTCTTCCCCTCTTTCTCTCAAATGAATAAACAAAATCTTAAAAAAAAAAAAGGAACATAAAGTCCCTATCAAATCAAATATAACCCAACATAAATCCACCAAAGCGAAGCTGATAACCAGGCCAATATCCACCCAAAAACCACAGACCTACCTTTGTTGACTATGTAGGTGATTGCTTCCATTCCAAGGGTATCATAGAGGGGAACGACCACCATAGAGTAAGCAAAGCATCCTTGTTCAATCATCACCCACTAGATGACCAGTAAAGGTTGGGGAGAGAAAAACGAGATGTCACCATGGAACTAATTCAAGGAGAACAACACTCTAGAGAGATTCAAAGTGGAAACACTAAACGTGGCAAAATTCACATTTGTGTGTCTGCTACTACCAGGCACCCCGAGGGACTGATCGTGCGAACAAAACACCTGCTCCCTTCTAAGAAGGAAAGAGCAATTTGCTGGGAGAACTGATGCAAATACACGAAAAGATAATTAACAATACAAGAGAGTGACCAACTCGGACCTGAGGGAGCCCATGGTAGGCCACCTTCGTGGGGACGGTAACTGAGCTCAACCCTTTGCCAGGGCAGCACAGTTTGGATGGAGAGAAAAGCAAGGAGACTCCAGTAGTGGGGACCGCATGATCGAGAGCAGGGAGGAGGTGGGCAAGCACCCTGGCCGGCGTGGGTGGCCCAGCAGGCAAGGCTGCGGTGCGACGAGGGAGGGGCCTGGTTCCATTCCCCAGGGAACACACAGCCTTGGAGGCTTCTCGGCACAGCAGAGGCTCTGGGGTCTGCAGATCAGCCAGGCTGCTGTGTGCAGTAGGATCTGGGAACTGAGGAAGGAGGGACACATGCTTGTGTAACAGGAAAAATGTTCTGGCGACATCTCCCCGGAGAAGTGATACAGGAAAGACATGATAAGGTAACTGGTCACCTTGCCTCTAAACTCATCAGCCATGTGGCAACTACTCTGCCTTTCGGGCTAACACAGTGAGGTCAGCCTTTCACTTAAAATCCTTGGCCGCCCCATCACCTCCAGCTGGAATCCTCGAATCCCCTGCAGCCCGCCGACACACGGCACCGATACACACAGAGCTGCTGTGGGGAAAGGAGCACGGCGCACTTAAGTTTACTTGGCCCCGAACTACTTTTCCCCCTTTTCTTTCCCAGCACCAATTCCAAGTTACAGATGTGGAGGTCAGGTCCGAGCTTCTCAGCAGGGTCATGTGGTACGTGGTACAGGAGTCTTTCCTGCCCCTCCAAGCTCTACCATAAGAAAATGTCTCCTTCCCCAACACAGACATGGTGCTTGATGCAAACATGTGGTTGTTCCTGACATTCTCTTGGCTCCCCCACCCTCAGATACTTCAACACTCCACTGGGAGGCCACCTCCAGGAAGTCCTCCTTGACTGAGCTCCCATAATCCTTTTTCTCTGTGTCCACCCTTCCCACACTACAGAGAAAGCAGGAGCTTATGGGCCGGTCTTCCAAGTCACTGTTGTGCTTTGGTGTCTCGCAGTGCCCGGCATATAGTAGGTGCTCGGTAAACATTTATTAAACTAGCTGATACATACAGGAAGGGGCTTACTCTGTGAAGTAAGGAATACCTGTCCTCGTGATCGACTCATTATAAAATTCCACTCATGCAAAAATCTGGGTTGTGTTCCCTTGAATGAGTTTTACTTGAAATGAAAGAAACTAAATTTCATGAGCCTGGTCACCGTCCAGCTGTGGAAAACGCTGTTTTCCCTTACCAATACATAAAACTGTAGGAAACCATCCTCATTTATACAACGGTTGGTAGCACAGGGATGGAGCCCACACGTCTTTTGGACACAGGAACCAATCCAACTTCTTCAAGCTTAGTGCCTGAATTTTTCCCAGCCAAGTTATGCCATTAATCTGTTCACAAACGCCATAAGCAACAGCTCCAAAAGGGCTTCTCATTTAAACTGACCTTTAATGCAAGGGTCTGAAGAAGCACCAGACAGTGCCCTTGACAGCCAGTAAAGACAGACCACCACACATCCACACTAAGGCTGACTCATGGTCAAGGCATGCCCATGGTATTTTTCCCCTGCTGCCCATGGTATTTTCAACTTTGTAATCTGACCAGAGGGCAAGCTCCTACCTTTCAGAGAGCAAAGAGGAGAGTCTGCAACTGACAAAGATGTGTCATGCTATTCTTCTAATCACAGACATAAGCCTTAAGGTAAGAAGATTCTTTGTGAGCTACTTGTTCTAGCAACTTCTCTGTTAAGTTTTTGTTTGGAACCTGGTTTTAAAAAAACAAAAACCAATAATCCAAAAAGTGATTTTCTTTTCCCCTGCACTTAAGGTCAAGGACACTCTGGCTCAGGTTTTTGTATGAGGCACTTTAAAAAAAATTTTTATTTAAATTCAATTAACATATAATGTTTGTTAATATAACATATAATAATTGCTAATAATGTTAATGTTTCAGAGGTAGAGGTCAGTGATGCATCAGTCTTATACAACATCCACTGCTCAGAGCAGTGGCTATTGTATCCTTAATGTCCATCAGCCAGTTACTTCATCCCCTCACTATTCTCCCCTCCAGCAACCCTCAGTGTGTTTCCTATGGTTCAGAGTCTCCTATGGTTTGTCTCCCTCTCTGATTCCATCCCCTAGGATCCTCTGTCTTGTTTCTTGAATTCCACATATGAGTGAGATCATAAGATAACTGTGTCACTTTCTAAGTAATAACACAGAGACATATTCTCGGTAGAGATCAGAGCACAAAATCAGGTCCTGAGCAAAAGCGGGTATGAATTCCCAACGGCTCTTCTATCCCAAAACTCTCAACACCACTCAGAATTGTCTCATGGTCAATACCTCGGGTCTGTTCTGAGCGAAGATGCCAATGAACTGATCCGAGGAAGGCTTGAAGCCCTTCTGGAGGAGCGCTGAGCCCACACACTCGGCTATCTCGGCAACCTAGAATGGAGAAGACAGACATCAGGACGGGTCAGGCCCAGCGCAAGGAACAGAGCTCACCGGGTGATGGCCGAGCCTGGCACCTTGGCCAGCGAGCAGGAGCACATGATGAGGAGACCCCTAGCGCTACGTTTATAAAAAGCAAGGCATGATTCGCCGGATCTCACTCCTAAGGGAACTGATCAGACGGCCTCCTCCTGGAAAGCAGACAAATCGGATCCCGACAGCTACGGGCCACAGATCGCTGGATGTGAGGCCTTCTGAGACATTTCTATTTCACACTTTACTTTCATAAAATTATAAAACTATAATTTCATAAAATTATAAATAATACAAGGACACGGAACTATTATTATTATTATTATTGTGACCATCTGGAGTTATAGAGAGCAGCAAAGCAGCCCAAACTTGTCACTTGCTATAAAAACAGAAATAACAAGGTTGGGGGATACCCTTCTTCAAAAAACTTGTAAAGTTTACATAAAATAAAGAGATAAGAAAATAAATACTCTTATTGCAAGTAAAAATAGGTAGATTCATAAAAATTAGGTAGGACTATAAATTTGCCCCCATCCTCTCCCTATTCCTATCCCAAAGTAACTAAAAAAAATTTGTTTTAATCTTCAAATTTGGATTATTTTCCTGATTCTCAGTTGGTGGCTTCTCAAGAGCACTTGGGAATCACACCCACGCCTGTGGGATAAAGCCACACCTATTCTGGCCCAGAACTGTTTGTCCTGGCACATGGCTGCCACCGCACTCTGCCTATGGGGACGAGAGCTGACACAGGTGAGGTGACAGCAAGAATGATATAAATATGCTTATTGTTTTCGTACCCACAGCCTGTTTCACAACCTCTGCTCGCATGTCAGGGACGGGAGCCCGTGAAACGCCGCCATGGTTGGCAGAGAGTATCAGGATAAACCGCAGGCATTTCTAGCTCTAGATAGAGGCTCCGTACATTTGTTCAGGAAACCTCAAAGGGACTCCTAGCCCCACAAAGGTCAGAGTCACTAGGCTAATGAAAAGGCTTGAAGGTACAAGTCCAGAGTTGGCTTCTCTGGGTCTAGTTTTAGGTCTTCACCAGCCTCTGGCTGAAATGTACCAAACACAGATGAATGTCTTCATAAACTGCAGTGATTTTTCAATCTGCCTCGAAAAAATCCAATCAGCCAAGGACTTGCCTTCTCTGCCTTCCGGCTGGCATACAATAGAAGTAATCAGACAGCACTGGGGGGGATCTGTGAGGCCTGAAGCCCACCAAGCAACACTGTGTGTCCAAAGCAATCAACTGTTTACACACCACGTGTGAAAATGAGGAAGCTCGGCAACTGCCTTATCTGGGCTCTGGTAAAGCAAAAGCAAAGAGGCAAATTCCCTCTGGCCCCCAGGGCTACACAGCACAGCGCTCCTTCCACAAGGAAGGTACGCCAAGCTTTTCTGCCGCTCTGCTCTCCGTCAAGAGCTACGCAAGCAAAGCCTTTTGCATTTCATTCATCCTCAGAAGAGGGAAGGGGAAGAAAACACGGTGTGTGTCTCTGTCTCCGTGTGGGGAGGGCTGGTGAGCACGAGTCCCAGGCCGGCTTCGGGGTGCTTCGTGACCATCTCTGGTCACATACACTCCAGCGTGTGTCAGCTGTCGGGGCGCCCTTCCCACGGAACGTGGAAGGAGGAAGCTCATTTGTAGTCATGAATGCCACAGGATGACCTGTCCCTACAGCAGGGAGCCATTTCCTGGACAGCCGTGCTGGAAACACGAGGCAGCAGACTGGACAGTTCCCAGGGGCTCCTGTATACTCTTGGGGTCCTACTGCCATGGGGGAGAGAAGCAGGGGCTTCGGGATGTCCTGTTATCATGATAAAAATAAAAAGCAAAGTCTTCTTGCTCTGCTTTCGGCCGTCAGCAACTATTTAAACAGCAGCAGCTGTGAATCAGCGGGGCCTGCAGAGGGACAAGAATAAATCCACCCCAATCCCAGCTTCCTTTGTGCTGATACAGTAATGCAGGTGTCGCCTCTGAACATCTGTACCACTCACTACAGCTGCCCTGTCACACCAGTCCCCAGTGGGTCAGGTTACCGAGACCAGATCTCACTTCCGGTCCCATTTTTGCCACTGACCAACTGTGACCTTGGACGAGTCCCATCCTTTCCTAGGGGCTGTTTTCTCATCTTTAAAATGAGAGAGTTGCTCTATATTGGGGCTTCTAAAAGTCTCTAGCACCCCGTAAGGCAGAGGAGAGCTTCTATCCCCTCACGGGCTTTGGGAGAGAGTCACCTGCTTCGAGCACATTTCTAGAATATTACCTTGGAATTATATTCTGCTCTACGGTGCGCCCACTGAAGTTCTACAAGAAAGTGCTTTTGAACCACCAATGAAGTGACTTAACCATTTTTTCCCAAATCTTTGTGTAAAACTTCTCCCTTCAGAGGCTGCACAATAACCCCAGAGCTCTGGGCTAGCCCAGCGCACAGATCCTGGAGTAAGCTTTCAGTCCTCACAGTCAGTAACTCCAAGAACGGACAGATTTCAGCCCCACAGTGTATGTGAGGACCCACAGAGCCAGAAAACTCACCTGTTTGTATGAAATCCATTCGTAGGGCTGGTCTGGCTTCCGAGAGCCTAAACAAGGGCCATTATCTAAAAAAAGAATGAAAAACAAAAAATGAGTTTAATGTGCATAAATATTCTAATTGGTACCCGACTTCATTCTATAAAGTATCCGTAGACTTTGGTCCCCAGATTGGAAATAAGAAGGAGTTTAGATTAGAAATGTGTTCTCCCAGGGTTCTGGTGTGATTTTTTGTTAGTTTGTTTCTATTTTGTTCCTTAAATGGGGCAGGAAAAGAGGAAAAGTAAGAGGATACGAGGCAGGGGTGCCGCATGGCTCAGTCAGTCAAGCATCTGCCTTTGGCTCAGGGGTCCTGGAATCCAGCCCTGCTCACCGAGGAGCCTGCTTCTCCCTCTGCCCCTGCCACTCCCCATGCCTGTGTTTCATCTCTCACTCACTCTCTCTCAAATAAATAAATAAAATATATATTTTTTTAAAAAAGATATGAGGCAAATACAATTTTTAAGGACAATCAATTTGTGAATTCTTCATACCCTATTGGTTTAGAAAGGAGTCAACAGTTGCATGGTAAAAAAAAAAAAAAAAAAAAAAATCCTAGTGTAGGTTTCAGAAGAATCCCTCAAAATTTCTAAAGTGTAAAGCATTCTAACTCCGAATGTAAAAAGGAAAATGTGTCTCTTGAAAGTCCAAATTCTGATGACCTGGAATGTACTTACATGGGTGAAGCCTTACTGGCAGAGAAACAAAATAAGGAAAAGATACAAAATAAAGAGAAAATAAGGTGGGGTATTTGCGAAAGCAAAAAATGAAGAAATATCAGGATGTGTCCTGATTCTAACTTGGGTACTGAATAGGCAGAGAGCAAGAAAACCCGTATTACGTATTGCTACTAAGGGCTAGTATAGTAAAAAGTACCACTGAGGGACACCTGGGTGGCTCAGTTGGTTAAGCAGCTGCCTTCGGCTCAGGTCATGATCCCAGCATCCTGGGATCGAGTCCCACATCGGGCTCCTTGCTCAGCGGGGAGCCTGCTTCTCCCTCTACCTCTGCCTGCCATTCTGTCTGCCTGTGCTCACTCTCCCCCCACCCCGGATAAATAAATAAAATCTTTAAAAAAAAAAAGTCCCACTGAGATCATTTATATTTGGAATCACGGGCGTTTCCTTCTGCAGGTCGACCCTAAGCTCACTTTACGCTCAAGTTTGTAACTGTTGAAGACAAAGCAATGTGCAGCTAAAGGAAAAAAAAAGAAAGAGAAAAAGCTGCCATGTTCAGATGATGAGAGCTAACTAGAAACACAGGCTCTGTGTTAAGCTGGGCCTCATGGCTCCTGCAACGAGGCGTGTTTTTGTCATCTCCCCTCTGGAACAGGGGACCTGCATTTCTGTTTTGAGACTACAGCGTATACAGCTGCCCCATTCTGGGTTTGAGTGTCTGCTGAGGTGTCCCGATTTGGTTTGGGGGCCTGGAGGATGGCAGGAAGGCTGAGCCTGGCCCCCACGGCAGTCCATGAGGTAGGGCCCCTGAGGCAGAGTCACGCCCTGGAGAAAAGGAGGGGCATGGGTGACGGGTCAATCCCGAGGACAGGGAGGACCCAGGCTGGACCGAGTCACTGCTTCACGTTGACTTCTGGCTGTCTCTACTGCAGCCTTGAGGCAAACAGAAAAGAGCACTAGGGGCCTCCTTCTCAGACTCTCTGCCATTCACAGGGACTGTGATAAAGGCCAGGCCGGACATCACAAGTTCCACCAGAAGTTGTTTTCAGACACATGCCATATGAAATAATGTTACGTTATTCTCCCAGAACAGGGATTGGCGGTGCATGTAAGCCGCCGCCAAATCAAGCCTGCCACCTGTTTTTGTGAAGCCACACTCGCTCATTTACATATTATCTAAGACCTTCAGCCGAGCAGGCCTGATAGAGACTATGTGGTCCCAAGAGTCTACGTATTGACTATCTGGCCCTTTCCAGAAAAGGTTTACAGACCCCAGCTCCAGGACAGTTGGAACTTAAAAAAATACCATACCCGGGCCCTACTAACAACAACAAAACAATTTTAATTCTTTTTAAAAAAAAAAACTTAAACTCAATTAATGAACATGTAATGTATGATTTGTTTCAGGGGTAGAGGTCTGTGATTTGTCAGTCTTTTTTTTTTTAAGACTTTATTTATTTATTTATTTTAAAAGATTTTATTTATTTATTTGACAGACAGAGATCACAAGTAGGCAGGCAGAGAGAGAGGAGGAAGCAGGCTCCCTGCAGAGCAGAGAGCCCAATTCGGGGCTTGATCCCAGGACCCTGGGATCATGACGGGAGCCCAAGGCAGAGGCTTTAACCCACTGAGCCACCCAGGCGCCCCTCATCAGTCTTATATAATGCCCAGTGCTCATTATAACACATACCCTCCCCAGTGTCCATCACCCAGCCCAATTCTTTATATAATTGGACAGGGATGGGTCCCGGGCAATACTGCTGTGCAGCAGAGATGAGAATCTACAGGTTCGCAGGCAGAGCCCTCCCCTTACACGCGGCTCCCTGTGTACAGTCTGAAAAGCCGAGCTTTTAAAAACTCCACTCCGGCTTCTCCTTTCATTCAACAAACTTCCAAGTACCTTATCTAGATGCTGGTGTTTGCTCTCCTACAAAGCCTTCATCACATGGTAGTCTAGGCAAATTAAAGCTTAGAATAAGGAAGCCTGGGTGGCTCAGATGGTTAAGCGTCTGCCTTCGGCTCAGGCAGGGTCCTGGGATCAAGCCCCATGTCAGACTCTCTGCTTAGCAGGGAGTCTGCTTCTCCCTCTCTCTCTGCCTGCTGCTCCTCCTTCCTCAAATAAATAAATAAAATCTTATAAAAAAAATACTTAAAAAAAAAGGCTTAGAATAAAAAAAGCTTCCCTGGTGGGGGTTAAAAGGCAAAAGTGACCTGCAAAGCAGCTTCCTTCAATCAGTATAGATTAAGAAGAGTGAACTTTGTTTTCTTCAACTTCTCTGTAACAGTCACATAAGATTTTGCCACAATTCGCTAGACTGGAGTCGGCTGACAGTGAGGGACTGTGTGCTGTTGCCGACTCTGGCCCCACAATGTGTTGCAGATAATACACGCTCAGAAGTGCCCTGTAGAGAAAGTGACCAAAAAATACTTGAAAAGTTACTGTCTTGAGGTCAGAGGAGAGTCAGAAGGATAATGTAAGTCACCATACTAGCAGGATGAATTCATTCTCTGCTCACACTGAGAAAAACGTAAAAACATTTCTACACGTGGCTTTGTGGTAGTGGTGAAGATTCTATATACATAGGTACAAATCTATACATATACAAATATTTAATATACAAATATTTTGAAGTGGCTGTATGGAATGACCCACCCTGACCCTGACACTATATTTGAACAAGTTCAAAATATAGAAGTAAGTTGGCTTTCCCTTTAGAGTGGGGCTTAATGAATCGTCTACAGGAACACTGGGTCAAAAACGCATTAGAGCCATCCAGCGTTACCAGTAGCCAGTAAAAAACAGGGCACTTCTGAGCGTGTATTATCTGCAACACATTGTGGGGCCAGAGTCGGCAACAGCACACAGTCCCTCACTGTCAGCCGACTCCAGTCTAGCGAATTGTGGCAAAAATACAAGCTAGCCATCAAAAGATTTAAACAACAAACCATGAATCCCGGAGACCATTTCTACAGAGTAACCTGAAACAAGCCAAAACGAAGAGGTGAAAACACAAAGAGGGATGCGGGCAGCTGAGGAGACATTAATGGAGCACCTACTGTTTGCCAGGCCGTGTGCCAATGTCGAGAGAAGAGACAGCTGCCCTGCTCAAGGAGCCCTGGTGAGTGGGACAGAACAGCAGGCGAGTGTCTCCACTCCCTGGAGGGGCGATTACAGAAATAGGCACAAGATGCTGGGGGGAAACACCTCACCTAGAGGCAGGAGATGAAAAGGAAAGACTAGGGCAGTGGCACAGAAGAGGGAGACAGGCAACAGGCCCTGTAGAGGGCCAGTACACAGAGACAAGCGCACGAAGGCGTGGGGTTATGAGAAAGGGGAGAGGGCTGCTGGTTTTGCAAGAGGTTCGGCGTAAACTTGAGGAGACCCTATCCGGAGCCGGGCAGGGAGAGAGGCCGGAAAGGCAGGCAGGAGCCGTGGAGTGCGGGCTGGGTTTCTCCGGCCACGGTTTAGTGTGGGAGCGTGTCCCGTGAGCCACACTTGCAAAGGCTCTCCTAGAACACTACTTCCTTGGGAAGTCAGTGTTTATTTCTCAAGATATGGGTCCCGTGGTCAAGTAAGTTTGAAAATGTTGGATGGGGCCCCATTAAACCTTTTGACCTCAGGAAATGTCAGTGCCCGATAATGAGCTAATCTCTGTAAGACTCTGCATAACACCCAGGACACGCTGAAAACTTATTTGACCATGAGACCCTCTCTGCCCCAGCAGCAGCCAGAGGGGCTCGTGTGCTTTGGGGTTCACTCTCGAGACGGTATGGGAGGAGGCAGGGGACTTGAACAGGTGGAAGGGGATAGAAGATGAGAGCAAATACGACGTCCTCAAGAGAGACCGCTTGTTCTCAGTGAAAATCACTGGACATTAGTCACACAAGTGCAGCAAACGCTTACTTGAAATCTGGATGCCTCTCTGGAAGCCTTCGTACAAAGTTCTGACATCTTCGTAGAAATACTCCAAGGGCTCATCGCTATCCAGCAGCGGGGATCTCCGAGCGCCATCGCTACCCTGTGCAAAGAGACACAGACGCAGGAGCACATTAGGGGAAAACATTAAAAATAAAAAGCCTAGCGTGCGTGCCCACCAGGCCCTCCACAGGACCTCTGTGGGGTCGCTGCTCAGTATTTGTGGAACGAATGGAAGTGCAGGATTTGCTAAGAGAACTCATTTGCCTGGGGTCAAGTGTAGCAGGCTTCAAAGAATCAAGGCTAAGACCAAACGGCCGTCAGAGGGGCCCATCTCTGAGCAGAGGTCTAGCCTAGAAATGTGCCGCCACCACCACACAAGCCTCTACTATCAACAGCACGGGGGACGGAGCTTGCATCAGCTCTCATGGAAATGACAGGCCGTTTGCTTTTACTTCCATCCTGTGTATTCCTTTCGAGATGATTTCCACTGTTTGATCCCCATGTCCACAGCAGCATAATCTGGGAGGAACTTCTGATTTTCCAGGGAAATCAGACGACGACACAGGAACTTCTGGTACTACAGGAAAGGACCATTTACAAGTGGGAGAGACTGTTTCTAGCGTGAGGTTTGAAGAAAGCAGAGAGGAAAGCCTTCACGAGAAAGGAGCAAAGGGCTGGGTCTCAGACAGCACAGTTGCTGATGGAGACACCACAAGCGATCCAGGGGAAGAACCAACATGGAGAGCCTTCGTAGGTCATGACCGCCAGACAGACTTTGGTGGATCCTTTTTCTTCTTCTTCTTCTATTTTTTTTTTAAAGATTTTATTTATTCATTTAACAGAGAGAGCGAGCGAGAGAGGGAACACAAGCAGGGAGAAACAGGCTTCCCACCAAGCAAGAAGCCCCATGTGGGGCTCTATCCCAGGACCCCAGGTTCAAGACCCGAGCTGAAGGCAGACACTGAACAGACTGAGCCACCCAGGCACCCCTGTTTTTTTGTTTGTTTATTTGGGTTTGTTTTTGTTTTTTTTTTAGGATTTCGGTAGGATTCTTCATATCTCCTGTAAGCTCTCCCCCCAACCAATTTAACATATATGGACTTCAAAAAAAAAAAAAAAAGAACAGTACAGAAGTATATTAAGGAAAAAAAATGACTAGCCCCTATTATCAGTTCGATGAGTTCTTTCCAGACTTTTTTCTTTGCTTTACATAAGTTTATATAAACTCTTTCATTATCTACTAGGTACTAAATATGTGTTTGACACTTGACCTAATGCAGCAAATCGTTTTCTGGGATAAATATCACCGGATGATATATTTGACTCATCAGCATACTCTATCTTGGCAGACGCCTGCTAACACCTGTGGCCATGATTCCAAACATGATTATTAATTATAACACACTACTTAATAAGGCAGAGAAGTTATTCTCTGTTTGTACTATGGTAGGAAAATCTCTGCTCCATAGAATCATGCGTCATGACGACTTAATCTCTGAGTCTGTTTGCTTGTCTGCAAAACGGGGATCCCACGTGTCCGTGTCCAGGGTTACTTTCAGCTAAACAAAACTGGTCCTATAAAAGAGGAGTATGTAAAGTACGATTCAGACCTATAACAAGTCTTAACTACGAATGCCAGTCCTGCTTAGCCTGTATCTTTTCTCCAACAAATACTCTGATTAAAATTCAGAAGTAATTTTGTGGCTTTACAGTACACATTGGAAGCCTTTTCAACCCGGGAAGGCACCCACCAAAAAGAGCCAGGGCATCACGGCTATGGTAGGAGAAAAAGGAGCAAGGGATGGAGTGACAGAAAACAGGAAGAACAGAGGTGTGCCTGGTGGAGAGGAGCAAACAGCCACATGTAACCGCCTCCTGGCCACTGGCCCGGCCTGGCCCACTATGCCTATCAGGCATGGCCAGGAGGCACAGGCAGCTTGGTGGCCCAGGTCCTCATGACCTCAGCTTAGGACAGGGCCTCCTGCGCCTCCCACCCTGCCATGGTATCACTCGGGGGTCTCTCTGCAAAAGCAATCCTGCCCTCCCCCAGCATTTCACTGAAAACTCTCACAGCTATCAGTGGGGCAGAGGGGCATCAGGGGAATAACAGCTTTCTCCGGAGGACCCCCGCGTCTTATCCTTACCAGGCCCTTCTAAGGAAAGCAAGTTAGCTCACCCTTCCCTAGGTCTACTGAATCAGAAACTCTGATCCAGCAGAGTGTGATCCAGCAGCTGTAGGAAGCCCTCCGGGGGATTCTGGTGCGCGCTGGTGAGAACCACTCACTGGACACATTAAGGTACGCAGGGGAGTAGAGAAAATCAGAACGCTGCGTCAGAAAGAAAGCTACAAGAAGTGAGGCAGCAGCACGAAGAATGGGATGGAGGGCAAGGGACCAGAGAAAAATGCACTCCTGCGGGCCTGGGTGAGGGAAGGGTGACACCAGAAGTGGGAAGGGTTAACGAACGGGATCTGCCCAGTCACCGGGTTTAAAGGAGGAGGTCTAAAAATAGCAGTTCCATTTAATCAAAAATAGAAGACTGGGCATGGGGGCCAGGTTTGAGAAGAGAGTCCGTTTAGCTTTGGATATAGGGAGACCACATCCCTTTCAAGATAGTAGGTCAACCTCCCAATCCCTATTCTGAGAATCACTGGTCTGGAGGATAATTTGGTGACAAACTTTTGGTTAAATACTTCTTTGGTTAATTTTTTGGTGGTACATAATCCTCAAAACTTTG
This sequence comes from Neogale vison, assembly GCF_020171115.1. Classification (NCBI taxonomy): domain Eukaryota; kingdom Metazoa; phylum Chordata; class Mammalia; order Carnivora; family Mustelidae; genus Neogale; species Neogale vison. The sequence continues at coordinate 197,208,666 of NC_058101.1, read as the reverse complement.
AGAAACATGGAAGGAACAGAGCCAAATCCAAGTTAAAGAAGTTAATTGAAGACAAGATGTTTATTATTCTTCTTCTAATTAGCAATCAGAATACTTAGCAAAGGTTTGAAGACGAAGCAATAAGTGAGCTCTAGGCCCCAAAGGCACACCATTTAAGGCATAGGTGAAACTAGGTAAAAAGTCACACTGCCACTTACTCGTAATATACTCTGTAATTCCAAAATTTCTGAATGAAAGGGGAGGGGGGCACTAAGCAAGATCTGTGCTTTGCAATGTGTTGCTCTATGAAATGATCACACATTCCCCTGAGGAATCACCGTTTTAAAACAAAAATGCTATTTATAAACACTGGCTGTTGGCAACCTTAATTATACCTACAAAGGGGAAAGGATTGCACTCGGGGTGTTGGGAATCAGGGCTGAAACTGAGCTCAAAAGTCTATATGTGCTACAAACTCAAGCCATTTCAAAAGGAGGGCATTCCATTACTGGGTCATGCAAGGACATGCCGCTATTTCTAGGAACATTTACTTAAATGAAACAAAAATACTTCTGGACTTCTGATATAACCTACAGATGGAGGGTAGAGGCTGGGGTTTCAATTATTTCCAAGAAACAGGGAGAGCAGGCGTTCCAGGTGGCTCGGTTGGTTGGGCATATGCCTGGGGCTCAGAAGTGACCCCACTGGGATTGAGCCCTGTGTCGGGCTCCCTGCTCAATGGGGGCCTGCTTCCCCCTCTCCCTCTCCCCAGCTTGTGTTCTCTTTCTCTCTCGAATAAATAAATAATTAATAAATAAATGAAAAGAAGGAAGGAAGGAACAGGGAGAGATAAGCAGACAACCCCAACTAAACATACAGGAAATCAGTCAGTAAGATTGAGTATCAAGGAGAATTATGCTATACACTTCTTTAACGTGGTTTTAGAGTCTTCTAATTTAAAAAAATATAGAGAAGGTCATGAGTCAAATACACTACGGTCACATCAGTGGTCCTGAGTCCATTCGGCAACATCTCTATAAGCTAAGGTTCCTCTTGAGGTCAGTCTCCCCATGTGGGCTGAATTAGGAAATGAAAGTTCAAGTTCCACTTGGGGCCAGTAAGGGCAGGACCACAGTGGATGTCTGCATATCCATGGTTCCCAAGACCGGAACCTTTGCCTATACGGGCCCTTGCTCCTACTTTCTGAAAGTTCACTTTATGAAACTTGACTTTTATGAAAGACCCGCATGAGTACTACCTGTTTCACCAACAGGACAAAATCTGAAGAGGAGTTTCACGTTTATGCAAAAAGGAGTTTTGTGTTTACATAGATCTTCTTGTAAAAGGGAAGTGGCATAACTGGAACTTCTGGAAAGTGGGGGACACTCTTGCTTTATGCCCTTTAGGCTTACAAACGCTTTCAGAGGAGCGCTCTAGTTTTGGATACCAGGGGAAACCTGTATTTGATGAAAAGGACTCAAGATGGTGAGAGTCATTTTGTGCACGCCTCATATTTAAATGCAAAAATGGAATTACAGGGGCACCTGGGTGGCTCAGTGGGTTAAAGCCTCTGCCTTTGGCTCAGGTCATGATCTCAGGGTCCTGGGATCGAGCCCCACACCGGGCTCTCTGCTCAGCAGGGAGCCTGCTTCCCCCTCTCTCTCTGCCTGCCTCTCTGCCTACTTGTAGATATCTCTATCTGTCAAATAAATAAATAAAATCTTTTTTTAAAAAATGGAATTACATTCTTGTGGATTTCTGGGGGATAGAAAGATCCAGACTTTGTAAACTGGTCTCGTTCATCTCTGTCTAGAAAATGGGTATCTGCAGGCCATGACAGTCAAGTTCCCTCTGTGTTACTACTGGGGGGGGGGATACAGAAAGAGGAAGGGAGACAAGGGAGGGAAGGAAGAACTACGTAACTTGTAAGGAAACTGTGGAAGACGTGGCTGAATTTTAATGTTAAATCCATCTCCAGGGGAAAAACAGCAGAATCACAGCCCTAGGGGCATGGGGGTTTTATGGGTTGTTGGATTTTTGTTTATTCATTTATTTATTATTTTCTATTGCCAATATCCTCCATGTGAAACTTTCTTCCCAGCACTTACATTTTTACATGCCTCTTACCTGCCCAGAGCATCACTGTCTTGCTCCACAGGCACAAAAACCACTCTTACAAGCAGTGACCTCTTAGAGACTCCCTGGCCATCAATTCTCAATCCCACCAGCACTAGATCTTTGCTGTATGAAACAGGGCCTTTAAAGGCCAGCTGGTCTGTGACCTTCCCACCTCAATTCCTGAACGCTAACAGACAGGACACGTAAAACACACCTAAACCCCCCGTGATATGCTGAGCTGTCTACATCCCAGCATAGCGGGGAACCTTCAGGCTCACTGTTCACGCTCACCATTGAACAAACTGATTTCCCCAGATCCTTTACGCCCAGGGAGGAAAGAAAGGACAGAACCATGACGTCACCATCAGTGCTGGGTTCTGTCATCTGAGTGCAGGAACAATGGAAGCTAAGTGACTATTTCCTGAGCACCCGCTACATGCCAGCCGCTCTGCAGGTGAAAAAGCAGCCCCAGGGCAAGGCTTTGGCAGGAAATGTCCTGGACGCAGCTCTGTGGACATCTGGCATGGTAAGAAGATTCTGTGGGTCCCGAGCAGGTTCAAACTCACCCCACACCACTCATCTCCCATCTTCAAGGAGCCAGGCCCAGATCACCGGTGGCTGACTCAGTTTTTTGGATCTTCAACACTTTCCCCTCATCCCAGAAGGGCTTCCATTTCACAACCCCCACCCAGTTTCCTACTTCCTGAGCCCCCACTTTCCCAAGCGAGGGATGTGCTTCCGGGGACAGGGGGGGGATCTGGCACAGCACTTGGAAATGATAGTTCTGTGCCCCAAGGCACATTTCAATGTCACACGAGGGGACATCAGCCAACCACAGAAGGGAAAATAGCACCCTCCCACCTCCGGGAGAGGGACGAAAGTCTGGAGCCACCAAACCCCAAACCCACAAACACACATTGTTCCAGCAGGACAAAACTGCCTGTAGCATCTCTGTGTGCCCGCCTTTAGACATGCCACCCATTCCGCTCGGCTGTGGGCGAGTCGACAGGGAACCAGCGTCTACTTCTCATCCATGGCCGGCCTTCTAGACATGAAGTGTGAGAAGGAGGGAGTTTTGTCGAGGGGCTCGGAAAGTTTTCAGTTGTCATTTTTCATTTGACACGAGTTGCCCCGGCTATTTTTAAACTCAAATAAATATTCCAGCACACACTTCTGTCATTTATGAATACACACGTTCCCTGCTCAAGGAAGCCTGTGAGAGGCGGCATCCTTTGCACAAAATCCAAGCTCATTGTCACACCTGTTTGACCATACTCCTATTTAGTGAACAGTCGTAAGCGTTTACTGCCTGGCTAAATGGAACCGAGAAATAAATTTTTCTAAAACAATCATCTTTCTATCTTTGCATTCCTAAAGGCAGCTACTTAATAACCTCTGGGGCCTGGTCTTGGCATGGAGTCAGAAACTCTGCCTTCAGTTCTCTGTCATGCCTGCCCTTGTCCGCAGCCCACTCTCCCGCCCACCGCGGCCCCATGACCAGCACCTCCTCATTCAAATGACCGGTCACCTTCAATTAGCGGATGAGCCCAAAAACCTAGAGAAGCCCGGTGAAATGTCCTATGATGTGAGTGTAGCCAAGAAAAAAGTAACTAGCAAGGTTTTTCATACTTTTTTATTAAGAAGGTGCGGAGTCTTAGAAGACGTGCTAAAGTTACGGCAAGGTATGAAAATGCTGATGTTTGCATACCCCCAGGATGCTAGGTCTAAGCAAACACATCCCTTCCATCCACTCCCACTGCCCCAACTGCTAGGACCGCTTGCTAAAAATGCCCTCCGATGCCGTAACGCTTTAGAAAAACGTGTTTGAAAACTCTCTGAGCACCAGAGCAGCCAAGTTGCTAGGGATAAGATTAAAAAGCAAAATCTTTAAAAAAAGAGAAGCAAATCTTTGCATACGTCTTTAACCACACACACAACGATTTTGCAGTCGGACCAGGGCAGCACAGGCAGTGGGGGAATGCTGACCGGACACCTGCAGTTACAAACAGCAAGTGAAAATGAAGGTTGGCACCCCCAAACGGGAATTCCCACAAGTACTACGGACCGGTATAACGCCAGCGCATCAAACCAGGAGATCCTCTGGGAGGCCCCCCCGGACTTCTGGTCGACCATTCCAAGTCTCCTCCGGGATGAGAATTCTGTTTTTATTGAGGTTTCTAGCTACAAGTGACTGCAGAAACAGCTAGACTGTTGCTCATATTTCTCCCTTCCTCTTCATGCTCCCCTGCCACCTGCCACCGGGTTTGAATTCGTGAGTCTGACACCCCCTGTTGCGGGCGCTCGGCCAAGGCCACCAGGGGGGCGGCCATGGGTGCACCGTGTGAACGCACCCGCCCTTCCCACGGCTCTTCCTGCTCTGGCCCGGCAGCGACCCCGCGGACCCTTCCTGCAGCTCTGCCTCACGGCTGTGTTTGCCCCCTGCCCCACCGGACAAGAGCGCCCCACTCGGAACCAGCCCCAGCCATTCACGTCCCGCGCGTTGCCATTCTTTGCCCTTTGTTTTTTCCAGCTTTACTGAGGTGTCCCCGATCAACCCGTGATGAGGCCCCTAGAGTGTACCGAGAGAGAGAGGCCTGCACTGGGAAGACTCTCGCAATGGAGTCATTAACATCTCGTCACCTCACAGACGTGCATTTTGGTTTCTTTTTTGGTGAAGACACTGGAGTCCTTCTCTCTCAGCGACTCTCAGTCGTCCGGGGCGGTGTTCTCGGCCACGTCGCCATGTTCCAGGCGAGCGCCTCAGACCTCGCTCATCGGCAGCTGGAAGTCTGGGCCCTTTTCTCCCTATACTCCCACGGCTTCTCTGAGTCAACTTCTTTGGGTCATTTTCACTCTCTGGATTGCCAAAGTCATTACCTCAGAGACAGGCAGTGTGTCTGTGCAGGTCCCATGTTGAGTTTTCATCAAAACTTAAACCCACGCTATCTGCTGAGCGCGGCCTCCAGGCCAGGTGTGTTCCCTTCGGTCCGCTCCTTCCAGAGTTCTGATGAACCGGAGCTCTAGCTTGAGGGCACGAGAACCAGCTGCTCATATGACTCTTGGCTTAAGGACGCTCCTTGCCCTCTGCCAGGGAGAGAAGAGGTCCTTGGCTGTTCTGCCCTCCACCCTGGAAGCTATGCGAAGCCAACAACCTCTTCTTCCCAGGGACGGTGCGCACATTGCTCGGCCGATGTTCAAGTGCTTCTGAATGGATGCCCGTCAGATAATGTCTCTGTGACTCACGGCAGACTAAATCCAGAGTGTCCCCTCCTCCGTGGGAGACCTTCTAGAGCACAGGACTAACACGCTATGGCAAGCTGCTCACCGTATATAGCCCACCATGTGCACGGGCCGATCTCAAGCTTTCCTGCCAAAACGGAGAGCCTTCCAGCATGCGCCCAAATGTCAGGAGATCATCTGGTGGGAAAGTCATCCAACTCAGACAAGAAGCCCGACACCCAAAGAACCGGTTCTGTATTGTGAAAGATACGGAGCCACCCTGGAACCAAGGGGCCACGGCTAACAAGTTGAAACAGTGAATCTGTTACAGATTAATTGGTTTAGTTGCCAGAGATAAAGCTGAAACAAAGTCCTGATATTTTTAAAATGAAGTCTCAAAAAGCCTGGACCTGCTGGTATAAAAAAGTTTTGGGGGGCTGTCTGGGGTGGCTCAGTTGGTTAAGCGTCTGCCTTCAGCTCAGGTCATGATCTCCGGGTCCTGGGATCCAGACCAGCATCAGCTCCTTGCTCAGCAGACAGTCTGCTTCTCCCTCCCGCCACCCCCCCCCGCCCTTCCCCTGCTGTGCACTCCCTCGCATAAATAAATAAAATCTTTAAAAAAAAAAAAAAAAAAAGAAAAAAGTTTTTTGCATCCTACAATTTACTGCCTTCTTTAATATTTAAAAACAAAGCGTGTTTAAAAACAAAACTCAAGTGTGAGTTTTCATTTAAGTACACCCTAATCTAGCAGTAGTCACTCAAAATCTTCCCATGTGAATTTGACAAGTAAGCTATCTCAAGGCCTACAGGACATCTCTCATCTTCTTTCTTCTACCTCCTTCAGCAATTACAATGATTCCCTTTTATGCTTTGGGATGGTTTGTTGCCTTGATCCCTTAAACTCTGGAAGGTGGGCTTACGACCCAATCAGCACCAAGTTTTGCTCTGACCCCATCTATGTCCAACCTGGTGCAGGGGAAGAGGAGGAGGGAAGGCAGAAGCTCACCAGGAATCCACTTTTGCTGCTGGCCCAGGCTCTGACAGCTCCATGCTCTCAGCCCCAGGCTTCCCCCCTCCGCCTGCAATACCCGTTGTCAGAAGAGGCTGCTCCTGGGTCCAAAGGTCTAGCCCCTGGCTCTTCAAATTAATCTAGACAGGGATACCTGGGTGGCTCAATCAGTAAAGCATCTGCCTTTGGCTCAGGTCATGATCCTGGGGGTACTGGGATCGAACCCCAAATCAGGCTCCCTGCTCTGTGGGGAGCCTGCTTCTGCTTCTCTCTCTCCCTCTGCCTACCACTCCCCCGGCCTACGCTCTCTTTCCCTCTGTCAAATAAATAAACAAAATCTTTAAAAAATTACTCTAGACAGACCCCAACTTGCCTTATTATCCTTATTTTCCTCCTCCCCCGCCCCTGAAAAACCCTAGCTATAATCCATAACTTTCAAGTACTGTAATAAACTGTAATGAAAGCACATAGCAGAGCTCTTGATAGCCCACTAACGGTAGGTGCAATTTTGCCTCTTTGGATTCAGCTGTTTTCTTATATATAAAACATGATGGTTACGAAGAGGCCTTTACAGAAGAAGAAAACTAACACTGACCGAACACTTAGCATGGACAAGCGGACACTCTGCAAATAATCTAAGCAGCGCTCTTAACGCCCACCAGGGAGGGCAGATACTGTCACTCCTGTTTTCTAGAAGGCTGAAGGTCGGGAAAGTCAGGGGAACTTGCCCAAAGCTGCCCGGTCTAAGCCAAGGAGCCAGGCCCAGCCTCTGCCACATCCGCAGCCTCCCTGGTCCTTTCCAGCACCATCATGCTCCTCTGTCCCACTAAGGCCTGGGCCTAGGTCCCAAGGGGTCCCTAGTCTCTGTGGTGAAGGTCATCGTCACCAGGGGACGTGGGGAATCTCAGCCGACAGGCAGAGGCAAGCTGAAACCTGGAAATGTGCACGTCACCTGTGAACGTGATTAAAGGCCGCACAGACACAGAAAACCTCGCTTCCCTCCACAGCTCAGAATCATGGAGCAGCAGCAGAAAAATTCTGTGGCAGACGGAAGGTCCTCCCCAACATGCAGGAAGAGGCAGTCCTTGGGGTCCCGCTGCTGCAGGCCGGGTCAGCTGCCACCACGGATGCCGGGGCACAGCCCTCTAAACACAGCCCAGATCAAACCATGCTTGAAAGTTAAAAAAGGCTTGCTGGATTCTGTTCCAAACTCCAACTTCTCTGTCCCATTCCGCAGCCCATGTCCTCACTGCCTTTCATACATGGGGCTAGGGCTCAAGGCTAACATCACCTTTATCACCGTGACTTTTTAAAAATTGTTTTTATTCACTTGAGAAAGTGAGAGAGAGGAGGAGAGAGAGAGAGAGAGCAAAAGTAGGAGGCGGGCAGAGGGAGAGGGAGAAGCAGGCTCCCCATTAAGCAGGAAGCCTGATGTAGGACTCAATGCCAGGACCCTGGGATCATGATCTGAGCCAAAGGCAGACTCTTAACCAACTGAGCCACCCAGATGCCCTTCCACCCTGAATTTTAAAAGGAAATGTCAAAAGCGGTAACTTATCAAGAACCTCTGTGCCGCTGCTTTAAGAAGGTGTAGCTTGGAGGGGCTCCTGGGTGGCTCAGTCATTAAGAGTCTGCCTTCAGCTCAGGTCATGATCCCAGGGTCTTGGGATCAAGTCCCACATCAGGCTCCCTGCTCTGCGGGAACCCTGCTTCTCCTCCCACGCCCCCTGCTTGTGTTCCCTCTCTCGCTGTGTCTCTGTCAAATAAATAAATAAAATCTTTAAAAAAAAAAAAAAAGGTGTAGCTTGGAATCACGTGGTGTGGGGCGGTCATGAGATGCAGCAAAACCAAAAAGTGCAGATTCCTCTCATTTTAATATCCAGGAAGGTTTATGGGAAGCGGGAGAGGGTAAAAATCTGGATGTGAGATGGAGGCAGGGGTGGGGGGGATCAGGATGTGGACTGGCAAATGGCGCTTGCTTGTTTTCAAAGTAGGAACCAAACAACAATATTTTATTCCGGCAATCAGTTCCTCTGACCGTGCCAGATAAGCAGGCTTTTCATGAATATGTAATGAAATGAATTAGGGGCTTCTTCCTGCCATAAGCACTCCATACGGCCATGCTAGCTATATAAACGCATCTATAACTACCAAGCTCTCTTGAATTCGATATTTTAAGGTCTTTTTTTAGAAATGCAAAGCAAAAGGACCTACAAGTTCTGAAAACCAGAACTAAGTCCATTTCTATAGGCCAAGAGAAAAATCAAGAAGCCTCTCTACCAGGGAGTGGAATTACAGATTTTAATTTTCTTTCCGCTTCTCAGTAATTTTTAAACTATTCCACAGAGGACAAGCATCCTTATTTTCCCAAGTCTCAGAATGACTGTATGCGAAGCTGGAGCTTAAAGAGCATATTGTAAGTGCTTCCACAATTTCTCATATAATACGAATTAGGCATTTACAGTTACTGCTAAATTATAAATATCGTAAACCTGCGCTTGCCAAATATTCTTCTCACAGCAATGGCAATGCTACTGTGAGACACCAGGTCCTCCTCCAGAAGAAAAGGAATCTCAAAAACCTCACACACATCTATTAGAAAAACTGAATTCTTCTCCTTCACGGTTTGTGATTAGCTGAGGTAAAATATTAAGCCATGTTTACCTTCTAAATAAGGCATAAAACCAACTTTTCTTGGCAATAATTCAGTCATTCTATTTTTGCATTTTGGCATGTATTAGACTGACATATCTACTATATATTTAAAAAGCTTCAAATTAATGAATCCAAGAATTGTCTAAAGGAAAGCAAAGAACTAAAACTATAAATAACAAAAAGGTACTCATCAGGCCAAGGTTCATTTGAAAGGGCATCTCTCCTGCTCACGGCCATCAGCCTGGGGAGCAGGGCAGGATGGAGAAAAAGAAATATTCTTTATATGTGCTAAAAGTTAGAAATACTGAAAACGGATTCTGCCCTGGGTGGGGAAAGCGAGAGACGACAACGCAGAGAGTAGGCCACGAGTCCCAGCACCAGAGAGACCCCGGCTGCTTCATCTTTTCAACCCCTCACGTTTTATACTAAAGAGATTCAGAAGGGAAGGAGGGCAGAGCCAAAGCACTAAGAAAGAATCTTTCTAAAAAGGTCCTTAACTTTCCCCATGCCATTGCAACCATTCAGCCCTAATGAGGGAAATATATTGCGTTTCACTTTCATGACGACAAGAACATGACTGATGGTGTGCCCAAGTTCTACACAACTGTGGGACTCAACCTCTGATACCACCTGAATGCTCTTGGCTTGTTCTTGGCCTACCCAAAACTCTGTGGCCGTGTTATTCTGGCAAGTTCCTAGCATTGCCTTTTCCTAGGTGAAATCTCAGAGTCTCTTTCAAAAGCTAGGGAGGTGTTCTAAGTATCAGGTATACCACAGAGGAAATCCTTCTTTCTGGAATGTTTGTTTGACAACTCTCTTCTCTGCTGGCACATAAGCCCCTTGGGAGCAGGGATTCTATGCCTCTCCTTTCCTGCTCACAGAATCCTCTGGGCTGACTGTAGGGCCTAGCATCGGGTCAAAACTGAGTAGGACTCTTGCAGTGAGCCTCTGGGTGACTAGAGGGAGACACCCCGCCAACACCACCCACTTTGTCCCTCTGCCCTGTATTTTGGCCCTTACCCCCATCTGTGACCCCACCGGCCAACTTTGTGTGTTGAGCACATTTTGGCTTACAAAGTGCCCTTGCCAGCAAATATCGGCCAGTGACTGATGTTGACCAACATAGCACTCGACAGGGAACCTGGAGAAATACAGAGAAAATGCACACAGCAGGCAGGCCAGCCCCTCCACTTACCGGCACTTCCACAGACTGCATGGAGAGGTCGCATGGTGGCTTCAGGGCTTTGGGCCTCGTGGCGTACCAGAAGGTGGTGAGGGCAGCAAAAGCTCCGAAGCCCATGAGTGTGTTGGTCGGCAGCGTGCGAACGTACTGTCGGAAGTCAGCCAGCTCTGGCATTCGAAAATACCGGAACAACTCGTGGGCTTGCATCGTCCCGTGATGGTCGCTCCCTAAGCTGAATTCTGTCAAAAGACAAGAATGTCACATTCCTTCCAGGAAGGCAAGATCTGTGTCTAAAACTCCTAAAGGCCAACCATCCAACTTGATTCCTGAAACCACAGTCTAACGGTCCAGCTCTTTCCTTGGCTGTCAAGTTTCACGTCTCTAAAAACCCTTTAGAAATTCATTGTTCGTTTGTACGTGTAGGGGTGCCTGGGTGGCTCAGTGGGTTAAAGCCTCTGCCTTTGGCTCGGGTCATGGTCTCAGGGTCCTGGGATCGAGCCCTGTGTCAGGCTCTCTGCTTAGCGGCGAGCCTGCTTCCTCCTGCCTGCCTCCCTGCCTACTTGTGGTCTCTGTTTGTCAAATAAATAAATCAAAAATCTTTAAAAAAAAAAAAAAAGAAGAAGAAGTTCATTATATGTGTATCAGTTTGTGTCAAGCTTCCATTCCCCATGTTAAAAGGTTTCGTTCAGGAAGAATTCTTGCCACAACATGCTTCTGTGGCGTAAGTCACCACCTCCTTCCCTGATACCGTCTCTGTTCCCTTCCACCTGATCAGATATACTCAGCTCTCATTATCACGGCTAATGAGAAGAATGGGGAAGAGGCACAAATAAGCCCACACCACCTAACGGCCATCCGCTCCCGCTTCTGCCCACGCATCTCAGAACGAGCTCCCAATGGATACAGCACGCCAACCTAAATTTCAACATGCCTCTTGCCTTCCCCATACTCTGTACCACAAAAGCAGCAACACAAATGCCAGGGAACCAGAGTTCACTATTTGGATCGAATAATTTCTTTTATATATATTATATATATATATATATAATTTCTTCTATATATAATATAATATTACATTATAGTATAATGCTAAAAGGGTGCACATGAAGTTCAAACCAACCACCAAACATCTAGAGAGAGACTGCAGCATAGTAGCTGAGAAGAAGTAAAGAAGGGTATTTAAGATCCCAGATTCAAGAGCCAAATCCTCTCTTCCCAGCTTATTAGCTAGAGGACTGAGGACATATTACTTCACCTCTCTGAGTCTCGTAGCCCTAAGAATAAATGGAGGCTGAAAACAGTAGTGATCTTGTGGGGTTTTTATAAGGACTAAATGCACGGGGCACCAGAAATGACTCAATACGTTCCAGGCACTATCATTATTTCACCTACCAAGACTCTGTGATTGGTCCTGTGTGTAGAACAGGAAGGGACAGAGTTAATTAAAAACAAGGCTAGACCACAAAGAGTTCACCAACAAAATTAAGAGGCCAAAAATGTACAGAAGAAAACTAGACAAAAAGCCTCACACTGGATGTTACAGACAACTCATACATATATCAGTATAAAAAGTGTACAGTACAGATAATAAGTAAGAGTAACTCTAAGGAGAAAACTATTGATGAGGAAGTACTCTACAGCACGTGTGGCAGTAAAGGGGAGAACATCGTGGTAAATGCTGACGGCTTTTCTCGAATACTGCCTGCCGATTCAGAGTACGAACATTTTAGCTATCATTCAGGAGGTATCTGTGAGCCACTTCCAGTGTGTTCTTTTAAAGAGCTAGGTCACAAAGCTGAAGATAATTTTCTTTTTTCAAATACAGACATGTTTACGTTTCCAATCTATGCTACTGTAATTCTTTTTTTTTTTTTTTAATGGAGTGGCAGAGGACCCACTGTTTTTACCGGCCACCAGTCCTGTAGTATATCTGGTCAGTTTGGGCAGACATGTGCTACAACAGCTCTGTGTAGGTGTACACACACACACACACACACACACACACAAACACACAGAGGAAATTTCCAGGTTTTACATAACAATTGAGAAGGAACAGATAAGCAAGATCTCTTTAGGTCACCATCGTGGAGAAAGAGAGCTCTCAGACTTACAAAACCACTCACCATCTGTGCCACCCGGGCCTGACTGCTAGGTGACAAGCCACCACAGAGCAGAAGAGGTGGCGAGGGCTGGGGGCAGGAGGGGGCTGGAGGAGCTCAGCTGCCGCTTACCCAACCTGCCAAGGTCTCTCAGGACATCAGTCACATGCTGACTCGCGTGCTGCTGCCCACTGGGCTAAAGGTAACTAGCAGACAAAATTCATACTTGACTTCCCAGGAGGAGAGAGGGTGGAGGATGGGCCAATGAGCAGCTGGGAGCAGAGTCACCCCACTGCTCCACCCATGGGCAGGGACGGGCATCAGTGTCACTGCCAGTGCCAGATCTGAAAACAGACACTGTTTTCTTTCTGCTCAGTTTCTCCATGAGAAGAGACAATGGACATATTTAAAAAAAAAAACAACAAACAGCAAAATACAAGATCAGATGTTGGGTGGTTATGTCGAACCAACATGAGACAGACCAAGAAAGAAACAGATTGTCTGTAGTACACTCCCGGCAGATTTATTCTAGATGAATGCACAGGAACTGAGTTACTCTGGTTGGTGCCCATCATGAGGCATCCGGCGTATGGCAGGCCCCGTGCCCGCAGTGGGGAGGACGGTGCTGGTGACCCGGTGCAGGTTCTCCATGGGCTCACCTGCTGGTGGGGACGGAGCAAAATTAAGCCAGCAGTGTCTGCACGGTGTGAGAAGTGTTCCGGTCGGTGGAGCCGGAGATGAGGCAAGGCCTCTGCGAGGAAGAGATGGTGAGGATAAGCAGACAAATCAAGTCTGGCCCCTGTGGTCACGTTGCAAAAACAGCACTGCTACCCTATGGACGCGAAGCAAGCAGACGTGTACAACATGCAAACGTGCCTTCCCTGCAATCGTTCCACCTTCCCGCCGTCTTCATACGACGGCGCCCCAGATCTGAACAGGGCTTTCCCACCCACCCCCGACACACCCCTCTGCCCTTGTCTCTTCTCTCCCACAGGTCCCGAAGAAGGTGATTTCCATAAAACCTAGACTGCGTGAATTCGCAGGGGCTGTTCAACAAAATCCCATCCCTGTGTGAGGATAAAAAATAATTCCCCCATGAACAAATGCAGTTATAAGCTGGTGATTTTTCTTTTCTATTTTAAGCATCAGCAGTAGCCAAACTGTAGACAGCATTAGACTAAGAAAGAAAAAAAAAAGTCTCTTTCTAGAGATAAATAAATTAAGATACTAAGAAAACTGAGAAAGAGAACTTAAAAAAAAACAAAAACTTCAGAAAATTACTGATTTAGGGGCACCTGGGTGACTCAGTGGGTTGGGCCTTTGCCTTCGGCTCAGGTCATAATCTCAGGGTCCTGAAACGGAGGCCAGCATCAGGCTCTGTGCTCAGCGGGGAGCCTTTTCCCCCTCTCTCTTTGCCTGCCTCTCTGCCTCCTTGTGATCTCTGTCAAAAAATAAAATAAAAATCTTTAAAAAAAAAATAAAGAAAATTACTGATTTAGTAGCACCCGGGCTAGACCATTTAATCAGACCTGAGTCTGTAACTTTAAGGGTTTAAATCCAGCTGCATTCTTATCTTTAACAGGTAATGACGAGGTATAGCAGTTTAATTCATGTCTCTCAGAGGAGAGCCAGGCGACAAGCCACAAACCAGCTTCACTGAACCCACTGGCTAACGCTGTATATAGGAAAACTATAGTCTTTTCAGTAAAGAACTAAAGCAAATCCTTCTTTTAGATCCACAGGAAGAACAACTCCTGTAAAGCATTATAAATCTCCTCTCTATGGAACTGCTATGAAGGAAAAAGTACTTGGGGTGTTTAAAAATGAAGGCAGACCCACATCCAAAGAAAACCGGCCACAATAAATAGCCTTTTAATGCCGCAGGTGAATATAAACACCACGCTTTAAGACAGTCCCCCAACAGGTCTTGAGGAAGAAGAATCCAACAAATTATTAAAAACCAGACAGATTTTATTCTTATTCCAATGGTGTTCCAGCTGGAGTATTTTTAAAAATTCTTTCAAAAGCCAATTTCCACATCATCCTCTCCATACGTTTGCAGGCCTGGCAAATAACAATGTTGCTGTTTGCTAAGAATAATGATTCAATCAGCTTAAAGGCTTAAGCAGTCAGTATTTCTCGGTCAAGAACGCACAAGCCTATTGTCAGCTAGCTTCTCCTTCCCTGGCAACGCTCTTGAGGCTCCTTCCTCCTCACACCTACGAAAAGGGGGTTTGCTCACTGGGGTCCTTAAGTCTAAAACCACAGAATGGGGGCACCTGGGTGGCTCAGTCAGTTAAGTGTCTGCCTTAGCTCAGGTCATGATCTCAGGTCCTGGGATAGAGCCCCACATCTGGTTCTCTGCTCAGCAGGGAGCCTGCTTCCTCCCTCCCCAACCTCTGCCTGCCTCTCTGCCTATTTGTGATCTCTGTCTGTCAAATAAATAAAATCTTAAAAACAAACAAACAAACCACAGAATGGACAGTGAACATAAGAACAGCGGTCAGGGAAGTGTGGTGCACTTCCAGGGCAAAGTACCAGAGGGAAGGGTGCCTAGGCTTCCAGAAACATGCACGGGGCCAAGTCACAGAAACTGGATTGCATGACCATCAGAAAACAGAAATCCTGGTACTTATCAACCCAAACTGTGGAGAGCCTAGCTAGTGGCCCAGCAAACGCTGATTTAGTGTTTCAGGAAGTGAAGCTTTCACACTCTGTATCACACTGTCTAGCAGTACAAAATGAGTATAAGGAAGCTGAGGCTGGAGATTTATGGGGCTTCCCTGAGACACTGACCTAGCTCTCAAGTAGTGCTTTTTCCTGTACGTGAACCATTCCTACCCGCTGTCCCTGGTCCTCAGCACCGGGAACACGCGCGTACCCCTCTGCGCGGGGCGGGGGGTGGGGGTTGTGTGCAACTTGCAAGTCTCCTGCCACCCACCCCGGCTCAGGAACCGTGAGGGCAGGTGCTCTCTAAAGGTCCTTCTGGCACTCACTTTCCCCAACAGGAGCAGAGCCTAGCATCTGAACTCCATGTGAACGCTCCATGTCTTACATAACCGCCCGCGTTTGCCCCATCATCCTGCACTCTGAACATATGGGCCCAAGGCCACCTGGACACAAAGTCTCACCTCTTACCATTTTGTTTATACCAGGAAAAAGGGGTGTGGGGCAAAGGTGACTCACAAGGGCATCATTCTCTAAGGACACAGGGGCACACACGTGTGTGTACACACACGCGCGCACGCACACACACACACAGCTCCTATGATTGTGTAGATTTATACTTACATCAGCATTTTATTTTCTTCCTATCATTTGCAAACCCAAAAAAAGGTGATCTGGACGTGTCTCCCCTTCTGAAGTTCCTCAAGCTTTCATTCAGCTGAATAATCACGGTCTGATGGAATACTTCGCTAGGAATGCAGCCTTCAAGCAAACCCACAGAAATAAATTGCACCCTTGCCCTGGCAGCAGCCGATGAAGAAATCCTGACATCTCTCCTTAAAAGCAACAAGCCAAGCTGGCAAGATGCTGCCATTCCTTGCCCCACCTCCTCCCCTGGTACAATAGGCTATTTACAGAAGGCTCAAGCTCCCCCTTTGTCCTGCGCTGGCTTGGGCAGAGCTCGACCTCCGGGAGGAACAAGAGGGCGGCAGCCAGACCGTGCGCTGTTCTTTCAATGTGCCACTCCAAAACTGTCGGATTTGTGCTCCTTAACCCTGGCTGGCAAATGACCTAAAGCTAGATTTGCTTAAGCCATCCCCTCTTGAACCAAAAGAGCGGCCGGGCTCTCCCTGAAGAGCGTTGTATGGGAGTTCCACAGACACGCCGGAGTCCACCAGTTTGGGAGGAAAAGCAGAAGTCGCTGTCCAAACCCCACTCTGTACAGGAGCTCCCGACCACAGACACTGCCCTGGGACCATCGTCCTGTTCTGAGCCTGAGTAGGGCAAAGACCGACCACCCGGGTAACTTCGGGAACCCACACAACAGCACGCAAGTCATTCCACAGGGAATTAATTACTCCCTTCTGCTGCCTTGGAGCGGTTCTTCCCAACTAAGTATAATAAACCTTAAGCAACACATTTGATTTCCATGAAAGTGAGGCTCTGGATCACCAAGTCAATTTCCAACAAGACTGTAAAAGGAGCAATGAAGCAGACACACTCTCCCTGCCCATATGCCCAAAGTTAGAAAGAGGAGGACGTAAAGCGTTTAAAGCATCAAGCTCGACTAATTTATAACCAGTGAGACCAGGGTGATGCCTCACCTGTTCATACTGGCCACCAAGACACAACTTTCAGATGTGCCCCCAAGCAGTGAGATTCCAAATATCATGTGTCCAACTTGAACAGATCAACTTTTAGGGATAGAGGACATGGTCCAAGGTCTACTTATAAGAGTTTCTGTAAGCTACGAACATACTTAGGCCACATGACAAAAAATTACTTGAGAAGTGTGTGCTTTTTCCCTATTTACATTTCACTGGTATTTTATTAGACTTCTTTGAGCATGCTTCTTCAAACAGGATCTTTAAACGTGCTTCTTCAAATAGGATTTTGTGCGGTCACGTTGGTTGCCACCACTGAACAAATTCTCCCATGTCACAGGAACACACCTGTACAATGTTAGGATAGTTTAAAAAATGTGTCCAATGGGTCCATATTATATAACTCAACCTCATACCTGATTGCTTGTTAAACTGACTTTTAAAAGCTTTTGACAGTAATATCCACTATTTGCCTTTATAAGGTCAAACCTCCAGAAAAAACAACCTAATGGGTATTACATTTCTTTTCCTTAGAAAAAATCTGAAGTCAGTGAGGTAGGCTCTGTGAGGACCCAAGACTGGGACTGGCAGAGGGGGCTTCAGGAAAGGGGCCTTTTCTACCTGATGGGTGTTCAAACTGAGGTGACTGACAGAACACCCCCCCCCCACAAATGAGAGCCTGGGTAAGAGAGAGGCACCTTGCAAAATGAGGGAACCTGGGTGACATGAGGACATCAAGACTGACAGAGTTTGGGGGAAATCCTCACCCTCTCTCGGGGCATCTACATTATTTACTCTTCACGTGTGGACTGCGTTCGTGAAGCTTGGAAGTAAGAAACGTAACACAAATATACACACAACATTCTGAGAAACAAGGTGGCAGTCAGGGCCAAAGAAATGAGAGAAGAGGTCACACACCCTCAAAGGGGAGCCATGTGCAGAAGCCACAAAGAGGGCTGGTCCTCAAGGGATCGGTGTGGCCTCTGACCGTCAGCTCTGCTTCAGGGTATGGGGACTAAACAGGACGGCTGGAAGCAACTCCCCAGCTCAGCGCTAGGACCTGAGCAAATTAATCTGGAATGAGTGACAGGATGAAACTGGGTTCAGGAGAAGGGAAGGAAGACATTCAGGGAAATCAGTGTGAAATGATTTCTTTGAGAGCCGCTGTGCTAAGCAATCACAAACATGACTAAGCACAATTCTCACAACAGCCCCCACGCAGGGAGATGTTATTAGCTTCAGCTCAAAGATAGGAGGCTGTGCCCGGGGAAAGTCCAATGCCATGCCCCAGCTCCGTGCGAGAACGGAACTAGACACCAGGTCTGAAGGCGAAGCCTGGGGACGCTGAAAGGCACAGGCTGCCACCAAGGCATGCGGTGATTCAAATCTAGACAAAGGTGGGAGGCAATGCGCTGGATGATAAAAGAACCATGACATGGAGCTTTGAAAAGCGGGGATCTGAACCCCAAAGCTCATCGACAGATGGAGGGACACCCAAATGTGGAACCTGCAGACAATGGCGTATCGTTCAGCCTTTAGAGCAGAAGAAAATTCCGACACGCACCATAATGTGGATGAACCCTGAAACGACGATGTGTTCCAGGGACTCTGATTGCAGCAAATTCGTGGAGACAGAAATAGAGGCTACAGGAGTGGAAGGTGGGAGGGGCAGGGAGAGTCGCTGCCTCACGGCAGTGACTGTAAGTCTGTGTTTGGGATGATGAAAAATTCTGGAACCCCACGGCACTAACGGTTACACAATATTGAGAAAGTGCTTAATGACAATGAACTGTATGCTCAAAAACGGGTTAAAGGGTAAATTTTACATTATGCCTATTTAACAGTAAGAGGCTTTTAATGACTTAAAAAAAACAACAACGTATTTTGGTATGTGGATATAAAGGGGAAAAAGGAGGAACTGGAGGGCTGGGTTTTCGAGCCCGGAGAATGAGCCATAGAATGTGGAAGAAAAATGGGGAGGGGAGGCTGGAAGGTGGTTTGTGGGGTCCCAGCCAGCTTTCCAAGGTCCTGAAAGCTGCCCTCCATGTGTGAGGAGAAGGGACCATCTTCTCCCCATGCGTCTCTGGGCGAGCTCCCCTCCCGGCGCCTCACCTCAGCAGGGCCAGGAAGGCAAGTGTCCCAGTCTCCACTCCTCCACTGAGCTCCTGACCTTCCCTGGAACCCACCAGAAAGTCTTCCCTATGCCTCCATGCCCACTCTGTATCCCCCTCCTTTGCTGTCTCCTTCACGTACAGCCCTTTCCCTGGCACTGTTTTCAGATGTCCAGCCCACCCAAACAGGCCACTTTCTCTCGTCAATTCGTAAGTACATGACCTCCTCAGTCAGAGGCAGTCAGAGCCCCCCTGAATCCTTGGAGGATGCTCCCCACAGCCCATGGGCAACTCTTTGTGCCTCCTACTTCGCACTTGTGGGGAGCGTATGCATCTCTCTCTCTCGGGCCGAGGGCCTCTTCCCATCTGTCTTTATATGCCCCGATGCCTTGTCCAGAACAGGTGCTTTATTGACCGTCACTTAGTTGTGAATGACCCTCTGGGATTCTGACCAGTTCTCTGCTACGGGCCCTGGGGAGGGTGTATTTATAGAACAATGATTCTCCAAAGGGAAAGGAAGTATTCCAAGTATTTCTAAACGTTAGCATTCTCCCTCTAAACCCCACATCGTGGCGGCGGCGGCAGCTGCTGGGAGCCCGTGTGCAAGAAGGAAGCAAGCATCCCCACCTAGAGATGCAGGCGGGGGAGAAAAGGTGGGAGACCATTGAATTAAAGCTATTTAGAAAAAATACTCTCCTGCCCATCTTCCCATGATGTTCTCCAATGCCCAGTCTGTTGCACTTCTGTATAATGTCACCTCAAGGTCATCCACGGACAAGGGTCCTCTCCTCTCCTTAGCAGACATGTAGACATATATTCAGACAGAAGACCATGGATCACTTTCTGAAAGATCAGGGTTGCCAATAAGGAAGGGAAGAGAGCAAATACCTTTCTTAAGTAGAACTGCAAATGTCAGAAGAAGCGCTTGAGTCCTGACACCAGGCTGGCACCCAGCTTCTGGAAGCGAGTCTTCTAGGGCAGAGAAGAGAAGCCTCAAAACCAGAGAAACCTCCCAGGAGCCGCTGGGAGCCACGGCGGGACTGCAGGGAGGAGAGCCCGTGGCACCGCCCACGGCCGCGGGTGGGCGGCCATCTGAGATGGAAGGAATGCCGCAGGCAGGACCTGCCCAGCATTGTCTGGAAGGCAGAGGAAAGAAAGCCGAAGAGTTCTCCTTCCATCACCCTTCAACATAGATAGGAAGATCTGCCACGGACAGACACCTCGGAGAATGGTGACTGCAGTTTGCACACGCCCAGCGAAGACTTCCCAGGTGACGTGAGGTGGCTCGGATTTAAGAGGAGACGTTTCCATTTAAAAAAAAAAAAAAAAATTCCTAAGGGAAGCAAGATTTTTCCACTGGTCTTCAAACATCGATTTAATTTTGTTAAGTGAGTCCTCAGAAGCCAAGACAAGGCAGGGCCATTTCCTGCTGGGAGTTGGAGAAAGGGGCAGGGTGGGCGGAACGGGCCTCGGTCAGTCGCTTCACTTGAGCTGGTGGACATAAGACCCGCTGGCGAGGCCGACCCAACCCTTCCGCGGGAACAGAGACAGAAGGGGCTTCGGTAGGTCCGGCTTCCCACTCACCCACTGGATCCAACAAGGCACGTGACCTCAGCTGACATCTGGCACAGGAGCCCAAATTACGTCTGGAGGACCACATGTTAAGAACATGACACCACGGTCTTGGGGGACAGGGCAACACAAGGAGAGCCTATTCTGACAAGAGCTAGGGAAGGAAATACAATTCAGAACGGACTCTCCACCTTCCTGGCCTGCAATGAACCACAAAGCAAGCTCTGGGACAGGAGGCTTCACCTCCTGGGAGGGAAAGAACTTACTAGGAAAGAGGGCAAATGTCTTTTGATGTTAGCCATGGTTGGACCCCACGAAGCAAGAACTCCAGTTAGGGCTCCAGTATGGGAAGGGGGACCCATTTGTTTGAGAAACTGCACACAGAGAAGGTACCTAAGTCCCGGGTTCCCCTCAGATGTTGTGTCCAAGAAAACAGGAGTCTCAGAGGCAAAAACCTCATTGCTCTAGGGACTGGCTGTGCCCGCTGAGCTGCTGCCTATGTGGGCCTCAGAGGGGATCCAGAAAGGGTGGGAACAGAGGAAATGTGCACCTCCTTCTGTCACCAACACCAGGGAGCATCTCCAAGGCGATGCTAGAGAGAGCAGAAGGTGGCCACACAGCCTTGTCTTGAGTCAGGGACTTGGTAACAGATTCCACCCCCACCCAGAAACTCCAGATGACAGCATGACACGGCCACATTACATTAAAAACTGTCACTTCTATACTACACCACATAGATATTTGTTTTGTGATTTTATTAGTCTATGTACTTTGCTGTGTTATTACTTTTTTTTTTTATTTCTCAAGATGAAGAAGATATCACTAGGTGAAGTCAGTTCATTTCTTCTCACACATACATATTTCCCACCTCTCCAGAAAATGGCCTAGGGCCTTCCAGAAGAGTGACAGATGGGGCAGAAGTCCCATCACTGTCCACCTGGTGTGGGACACTGGTGCAGCCAGTGACCAGCTATGTGGCAACTTCCAGCTAAGGGTCTCTTTGAGAAAGGTCCCACCGCGAATGAACAAAATCGCAGGGAAAAAAACCACTCTCCCTCCTCCCCGGCCGACAGAAGGCCAACAGCACGGGGACGCAGTGCCCGTGGGCTTCCTCTGCCTTCGAAGAGTTTAGGGTATCGGTGAAAACAAACACTCCTGCAGGAAAGATTTAATCCAACTATCCAGACAGAAAGTGAAGAAGGAGTGGTGGAGGGCTTCGGGAGGGAGAAAGCACTACAGATGGGCTGGTGTGGAGGCAGGGCCTTCCAGAAGGCGGAGGGGAGCAGGCAGAGACCAGTGGGGGTGGGGCAACAGCCCGAGAGCCAGCCCAGGCTGGCAGGCGGGGGCAGGGGCGGCTGGCTGGTCAGGAACCGCGGTGGTGCCACAAACCAGGGTCACAGTCACGCCACCAGTTCACGCTGAGCCCTGGCTGGCTGCAGAAGCTCGTCCCCCTGCAGTGGGGCATCGTCTGCCAAGCATCCCGTGTCCCCACCAGGGTGAGGCCTGATGCGGGTGACAGAGAAAAACGAGGCCCAGTCCTTGCTGCTCACAGAGGTCACGACGATCAAATAGCAATGACCTGGCTAAGAAGGCTGAAGGGACACAAGGTTGGGTCGAGTTACTTACACCTCTGAAAATAGACCGTGGCTGCAGGGGGGCGGATAAACTAGACGGGCGGCTTAGCCGTGCGGGTAAGTGGGAGACAGAACACGGGCGGACCTCCACCCACACAGAGGAAGGCCAGCCACCCAGGGACGGGGACGCTTTCGAGTGTCTGCGGATTTCAGCACAGAAATTAATTGTTTAATTGTCTGTGTCCCTAAACAGCAGTGATGAAGGGAACCTCCCATTATTCTTACCCGGTGGGCGTCCTCAAGACCAAACAGAGCCTTGGAAGAGCGTGGGGCCCCCGATGCAACCTCTCCGTGTGGTCAGCTCTGGGGGAGACCTCGGTGGTGGTGGAGGAAGTGACACATGAGACACACACAGGGTTGAAGGATTAAGCTCATTGTATGTGGAGGGAAAGGCAGGGGCCTGGTGACAACCAGGGACAAGGGCTAGAATAACAGCCAGAGTTCAGGTAACTACCAGAGGAGGTGGCAGGCCACAGGGAAGCTGCAAACAAAACACACCCAACAAGTCTGCGAGGACTGCTGAAAAATGACACCATGTTCCAAAGGGAAGGAAGAAGAAGAGATGGCCTCCGCCGGCTATTACCTACTTGCAACAAGTGACACGAATTCGGGGTCTCTATTTTCCCCTTGTGTTTTTTTTAAATTTTATTAGGAAAATGCCCACATGGATTCAAAGGTAATTAGAATAGTTTAAGAAGGCAACGATGTGCCCCTAATCCCAGCTTGAGCTTTAACGTTTTACGACTATTGTCTCATTTTACACCCATTGAAACAAAAAGCTTTCAAAACAAAAAGATTTCAAAGAAATCCCACACCTCCTCTCATTCAGGTGACACTTCGGAGGTCCGTCCAGCATGATGCTCGGGGAGCTCTGTGAACGGATCTGCTGGGAGTCACGCTGACTGACCCGTCCCTGCGTCCTGCCGTCTGACTACAGGTTTCAACAAAGAAAGCCAACCTAAATATTGACTTAAGTGCCATATGCAGCATGATTTTTAACTGTCACCCAAGGGAAGGTCCATATGTTCAATTGAGAATATTTCCTGTGTATGCACTCTATATCAAACATTGCTCTAGCCTCGGGGAAGGGACACAGCATAAAATAAAAAATAAAACCTTTGTCCTAGGGATGCCTGGGTGGCTCAGTCAGCTAAGCGTCTGCCTCTGGCTCAAGTCATGCTCTCAGGGACCTGGGATCAAGTCCAATATCAGGCTCCCTGCTCAGTGGGGAGCCTGCTTCTTCCTCTCCCTCTGCCCCTCCCCCTCCCTATGCTCTCTCTCTCTTTCTCTCAAAGAAATAAATAAAATCTTTAAGAAATAAAAAAATAAAATAAAATCTTTTTCCTAATGAGGCTTCTACATTGTTAAGCTTTGGTCCAAAGTCAAAATATACTCTGGATTTAACATGACTCTTCTGACGTATGAGGCCAAATTAACATGAGTCACAACCTAGTTTTGCAAAGCAGTTTTGATTCCCCCTTAACTGACAAACTGAGTTCTCTCTCTCTATTTTTTAATGGCATTTATAGGTATCCTGCCATGCTGATGTACAAAGGAGGAGTTATTTTCTGGTTCTTTCAACTTTTTAAAATGCATCCAGAATAATAAAGAAATGGGTACGTAATATGGAAATGCAGCCATCTATGAACTCTAGACATCTGCAAATATTTTCTGAACATTGCAAAATGTATGTATGTGTGTATATATATATATATATATATATATATATATATGAATTTAACCTAAAAAGTAAATAGCTGCACAAGTTCTAATGCCTCCACTCTGCACCCTGGGTAGTCTTCCCACTTCGGGGCGTGGGGCACGTGTGCTCTGTTTTGGAAACTACCACTAAGCAGTACCCACAAATTCTGCGGGCACCTGCCTGGCCGGAGTCTCTCTGTCAGTTCTTGAGTATGGGAGACCAACAAACAAAAGTGCTAACTGGAGCCCCCTGAAAAGTGTGCCGCGGCTAGGGGGCAGCGTTACCAGTTGGGGCCAAAGCCTACACACAGACTTCCCACCGAAGAGGGAGACAAAGACACTCAACATTGCCCATTAGGGCAAGAAGTGTTCTGGAGAGGACAGGCTTTGCCAGGGATGTCGCCGGGGCAAGCGTGAGAGCCCAAATGGACTGGGCCAGCTAGTCTGGAGGAAGGAGAATCAGTGCCCCAGGGCCACAGGGGATCCATGGCGCTTATCTCTGAACCCTATCAGGAAAACACAGGCTGGCTCTGGCTTCCAAGTCGAGCCTGTGTCTGGGCCCGCAGCCACACCTCTCTGGACCACGGTTCTGGCCTCTGGGAGGAGGCTGGTTGGACTGCTTGACAGGCAAGTTCCCTGCCAGCTCCCCACTCTGGGGTACCTCAGAAGCCTGCGTGAGGCACAATGTGGGTAATTGTCCCTAGAGAAGGAACAAACAGCTATTTGACCATTTTACTAGTGGCACAGAGACAAGGGATGGTTTTAAGTAGAAATACCAGGTAAATGAAGACTAGGGTACAGTTATGTAAGATTATCTAGAACCTGACACTGATCTGCCTTCTTCCCACTACAAAACCTATAGCCACCTGCTGTTTGAAAATCTCCAGAAGTACCCTGCAAACGATACCTCAGATATACCCCTAGACATTAAGTTCAACCCAATGAAAGTTCAGGCTTTGGTCTAGTGATTTTTGATGCCTTGATCTTACCTACAAGATCTAAGCTTTGCCCAGAACCATAATACACAAACCTGGGACATCTAAAAGTATATTCTTGTCAGCCAGTGACTCCCTTCTATACCTGACCATCGGAACGTCTCCTGGTCTCAACCAACCATCAGACGGTATTAAGTGCTTACTCGCAGTAAGGTCCCATGTTAAATGCTGCTGAAAACTCACAGATGAGAATTACTAGGTCTGTTAAATGCCCAGAGCCTAGAACGGAGCTGCGGAGCCTATGTGAGGGAATAAGATATGTTCACATGAAAGACAAATGAAGGAGGGAGGGAGGGGAGTTATTCCAAACAATGAATAACCAGTACAGCCAGGCATCAACCAACTGGGAACGAAGTAAGCCACTGGCCCACAACAGGCTCAGGAGATCCCCGGATGAACCAGGCTTGAACTCTTCCAAATCAGAATTAGGGGTGGGGGCCCTTAGGGTGGCAGCTATTTCTACCCAGTATGGGAGTGTTTCCACATCTGAACCATCATCGTGGCTGCTGGCACACCGCAGCTCGCTGAATGTCAGCCCAGCCTTCCAGTGAGTGATGGGGATTCTCTAAGGAGCAAGGCTCTGAAGAAGGGGGGTGCGATAAGGACTCGCAGACAGGTCATGCTAAATGCACAGGGTCCCTGGGGTCCTTCCAGGACATAAGAAAGCCAGTCAGGCAGAGGAGAGAGCTCACGGAAATGTTCTTGGGAGGCAGAGATCTTTTTTTTTTTTTTTTTTAAAGATTTTATTTATTTATTTGACAGAGAGAAATCACAAGTAGATGGAGAGGCAGGCAGAGAGAGAGAGGGAAGCAGGCTCCCCGCTGAGCAGAGAGCCCGATGTGGGACTCGATCCCAGGACCCTGAGATCATGACCTGAGCTGAAGGCAGCGGCCTAACCCACTGAGCCACCCAGGCGCCCCGGGAGGCAGAGATCTTGATGCAACACTATGCTTCCAGAGTCTGCCTTTCCAGAAGTCCCAGGATGTGGTAGCTGGGGAGATATAAGGTAAATAGCAAGCTGGGAAGCAAACTCTAGAAGCTCATGAGAGCCAGGCTGAAGACTTGGGGCTTTATAAAGGGAATCCTGGAAGCCTTCTGGGCAGAAGGGAGGGATTCAATCAGAGTTCTGCATTAGGAAAAGTAATCACCCTCTCTCTCTCTCTCTCTCTTTTTTAAGATTTTATTTGTTTATTTGACACAGAGAGATCACAAGTAGGCAGAGAGGCAGGCAGAGAGAGAGAGGGAAGCAGTCTCCCCGCTGAGCAGAGAGCCCGATGTGGGGCTCAATCCCAGGACCCTGAGATCATGACCCGAGCTGAAGGCAGAGGCTTTAACCCACTGAGCCACCCAGGCGCCCCTCTCTCTTTTTTTTTTTTTTTTAAACGAAGGGTCTCTGCTGTCTAAACTAGAGGTGATGGGGCTATGGATTGGGCGGTGATGCCCAGGAGGAAATAAAAGAATGGCTATGTGTTGTGCAACCCTGTACAGAGAGTAAATTAAGAAAAGCAGATTGCAGGGCACAAATCAGAGAGTACATCGAGATCTGGTCATTCCTCGAACAGGCCCAGGAACAAACTCCCCTGTGTGTCATGGCCAGAGGGGAACACAGGTTGTGTAACCTGGGCTCAGTCACCCATCTCCCAAACAACAGGTTTGCCAAGAGAGCAAATTAGTCTATTTCGGTGTTGTGGGGGCCTGGGGTTGCTGGGAAGTCCCTCAGACCAGGGTGACTGAGGAAGCGAAGTGCCTGAGCTGGGGTCCCTACCCTTGCCCCCTTCGACCATGGCAGTCCTGCTTTTATTTGCTATCTTGGGGTTCTGCCTAAAACTGTACTAGAAAAAAAGGCAGCCCTCCCCACTAGAGGATACCACTGTGCCTTCAAACCCTGAAAAGGCACAATTCTGTTCTTCTTGTCTAAAACATGCTGAGAAAGTCTGTTTCTGGTAAAAAGTGCCCTAAGATATGCAGCGGAAAGCAAACCTATGTGCCGCGGCGAGGCCGAGCACTTCCTTAAGCAGGTGAGGCTTGAGCAGCTCCGCTACGCCTGGGTCCCTGGCCTCAGCCCTGCAGCTCTTCCTTCCACACACCTGATGCATTGAGCATGCGCCCGACGGTTCACCTGTCTTAGGAGACCAACTTCCAGGGCAGGCACAGCCTTTTACTCTTTAATTCTCTAGAAAGTCGAGCTGCCTAGCCAGTGATTCTGCTACTCACTAAACTGAGCTGAACCAAAATCTGTTGTCCTTTTCGGCACTCTGGTGGTCTGAGACCGAGTGTAAAAATGAGACAGGGAAATAGCAAGGGGCAGTGACACGGAGACTGTTCTCAGTCTCACCACCAGCTGGGTAACCTGGAACTTTCCAGACACTCCCTGGACCAAGAATGTTTCAAGGTCTTCAGAGGCAGCGGAGCCAATTAATTAGGAGCTCTGACCCTGAAGCCTGACTACGCGTGCAGGTTCAAATCCCGGTGTGGGCAACTTAATCCCTGCACCTGTTTCTATATCCTTTGTAAAACGGGGATAATAGCAGGACTTACTTTGCAGGGCTGTCGGGAGCCTTAACCGAGTCAACACGTGAGAAGCACTGAGCACAGGGCCTGGCGTGGTTGGCTGTTATCACCACCTCTCGGGTCCCGAGCCTGAGCCTGCCCCTGCCCTGGCTGGGACCACAAGGTTAGTCATCTGACACTGCCCTGCTTTGTAGGTGACAGCTGAGCCTTGAGGCAGAAACTAGTCTCTGTAGCAACTTTCTTTTTTCTCTAGTTGTTAAAAGAATAAACGGTATTTGAGGTATTTGGGCCTTAGCTCTACAGACATTTCTCTCTTAACAAACCTGAGGGGGAAAGTACCCATTTCTCTTGCAGCCAAAACTGTGCATATGGACAGATAATACATTTATCAGAAGGCCTTCCAGAATGAGGAAATGGTATAAACAGCAATCCACATTTCCTCCTCTGATGCCCTAATTTTTTCCATTTCTCTTTCCAGACCATGAAATCCTTATTTCGACAGCTTCTGACTAGAACACATGAACCCCAAAATCCATTAAAACCATTCATGAACAAAAATAATTTTCAAATCATTGTCCATTCCAACAGTTTTAGAGCAGAACATGCCCTAATTTCTTAAAAAGATACATTTAAATATATGAGAAGCTTGGCAAACTGTCCTAAAATAGTTATTCTTAAACATTCAACAATAGGGGCCCCTTGGTGGCCCAGGCAGTTCAGCATCCGACTCTTGATTTCAGCTCAGGTCACCATCTCGACGCCCTGGGATCAAGTCCCATGTTGGGTTTGGTACTCAGCAGGGAGTCTGATTGAGGATTCTCTCCCTCCCCCTCTGCCCTTTCTGCCCCACTCCCACACACATGGTGCCCTCTCTCTCTCTCTCTCTCTAAAATAAGTAAATACTTAAAAAAAATATATCCAACGATAGGAAAAGGGTAAATGAATTGGGACATATCCCATATACCACATTATGCAGTTATCCTCAAAAGTCATTTTTTGAGGAGCAGGTAACAACATGGAAAAATGTTTACAATATAACTTACGTGATTAAAATTAAGTTATCAAAATTTTTATATTTGGGGAGCCTCGGTGACTCAGTCATTAAGTGTCTGCCTATGGCTCAGGTCATGATCCCAGAGTCCTGGGACTGAGCCATGCATCGGGCTCCCAGCTCAGCAAGGAGCCTGCTTACTCCTCTCTCTCACTCCCCATCCTTGTGTTCCCTCTCTCTCTGTCAAGTAAATAAATAAAATCTTGAAAAAAATTTTTTATCTTCAATTAAAACTATATGCTCAAAGTAAAAAAAAGCAATTGTTTAGAAAAACACAAAAAGGAAATGCACAAAAATGTGAACAGCATTTATTCTCTTGAAGACTGTTTTTTAAGAGCTCCCAAATTTTCTATAAGCATAGATTCCTGTTATAATATAAAAAATATATATTCCTATTTTAATATAATTCTATAACAAAAGCATACATTCCTATTATAAATACTTTCATATTTATATACTATATACACTTTTTAAAATTATAATTTTATATTTTATATTCATATACACACACACACATACACATACATATATAGGTTTTCTAAGGCAAATCATTTTGACTTAGGTATTAGTTTTCAAGTTTTCATGTAAAACTTGAAGACTGGCAACTAACTCATGAAGAGAATTCGGCCAGGTACCCACACAAAGCCACCAGTTTTGAAATCTTAGATTTTGCAAGCAAGACATTTACCTCTAGCCAAAGGCATTCTCCCAGGCAGGCAGCACAGGGCAACAGAGCGCTCACCTCCACCTCAGCTTTTGTCCAAAGAATGTGCCCTCTGTCCAAGCCAGCCACGTTTCAAGCAAGGCTCGTTCCATATTTCATTGTCCCCTCTTGATTCCAAAAGGTTACAACTCAGTCAAGAACTTCTGAATGTGAGGATGTAAAAAAGGCAGGAAAAGTAACCTAACACAGACTACACAATAGTTTGCTCTCATCCTTGCAGTCTGGGCAATTTTTTCACAGTTCTGTATCACCTTGGGCTTCCACAAACTAGAAATTCCTAGGTGCTGTCTGTCATTCCCCATTTTAGTTAAGGAACTGGAGATAAAATGATCATTTCTGAGTTGCAGCCAGAAACACTGGTAAAACTGCTTCTATTCTAGTTCATAAGCTTTACAAACTTGGGTTTCTTTAAAAGCTCTCAGAGAGGGGCACCTGGGTGGCTCAGTCAGTTAAGCGTCTGCCTCGAGGCTCAGGTCATGATCCCAGGGTCCTGGAATCCAGCCCCAGATCCCTAGGTCCTGAGGTGTCCAGATGGGGGCTCCCTGCTCAGTGGGGAGTCCACCTCTTCCCTGCCTCTCTCCCTACTCATGCTCTCTATCTCTCTCTTTCAAATAAATAAATAAAATATTTTTAAAAAATAATTTTTTAAAAAAAAATAAATTCTTAAAAAAAAAAGCTCTCAGAGCCCCTTTAAGTACGACAATGTTTAAAACTAAACCCAACCCCTGGCAACTTCAGATCAGCTCCGTTCAGAGATGCAACCTCTAGGCATGAATGTCAAAGAAAAGTGTCCCTAAGATGTTTGTCTGCCCAAGCTGGTGTGACAACCTACAGTAAAAACCTCTGGCACCTTCAGTCTACCTCCTCTGACTGAGCTGCCCGTGAGAGAGCAAGGCTTGAAGACCACGGTTTCAAGTTAGGCTGTAAGATACCAACAGCTTGGAGCTGCCTTAAGGGAAGTTCTTCTGTATTTTTGAACACAAGAGTCTAACCCATTGCATCATCCAAACAATACTGTTCATCAAACATTGTTAATGGGTCCTAACTCAACAGATTTTTGATATAAGAGAGAGTAAGTGCCAAAGAATAATGGACAGATGCTTTATGGGGAAAGTTTGCGCAATAAATTCAGCAGCTGACCTTAAAAATTATATATTCATCTCAGGTTCTTGAGTGTCAACATCTAGAAATTACTAGCATTTCGTAGTCTTGCTCTTTCCAGAAAAGTGAAACTTGAAGAGAGAGAGGAGAAATCCCCAGCTGTAAGGACAAACCAGTCTGATCTTTCCCCAGCTCCTCCTCTGAACAGGTCCATTTTCCACAACACGGCTACCTCAAAAACAAAAGATGTGGTAAGGCCTGGACAGGAGGCATGACACTGTGGCATGCGAGGACACTTTGAGTTCTTTCAAGCTCCATTCAGAAGAGAGAGAGCCATGACAACTCTGCCTCTCTGATGCAAACAGAAACCAGTCCCTACCTGCATTTGTCCCAAGTAGCTCTCTCTCTCAAATGTCCCAAATCAAAAAGCCCAGAGATCTCTTTCTAGTCAGGCTGCCAGCAATAATAATAAAATTACTGCCAAAATATGCATGACATAGACAGGAAGGAAATAGGTCAAAATGCTTATAATTGGGAGGGAAGGGTGATAAAAAAAAAAAAAAAAGCTTCTCTGTTTACAGTAAATGCAAAAAACAGAGGTGTATAATATATGGCCTATGATAGGTCTACATCATTTAAGTGAGGAAGGTAAGTATGAAGTTTGCTTTTAAGGACTGTCTTTTTCCAGTCATAGAATCTTAGCTCATGAAAGGCTTCAAGCCTAAAGCGGTCCTTTCACAAATAAGGAGTCAAGTTTCAGCCTGGGAAGGGATTCTCCCAGTTGAGTGAGGACTAGAAAGAAAGCCTCCAAAGACCCGCTCCACCATGATGGCAAGCAAGATCTCCTCTAATAAAGTTCGACCTCCTCGACCCCACTCATCCGCCAATCTAAGCTGCCGTCTCCATTTGAAAGTGCAGAATCAACCAGAAATTTTGTTTGTGTTAAGCAAATAACTGCTTACATTGAGGTAACCACAGGGGATATTTGTGTCAGAAATTGTGAGATTTCATGTTTTTCTCATGCTAAGCAATGACAAAAATAAATAAATAAATAAAAGGAAGGGTATTGACAGTCGGGGGCACTTCGGATACTCCTGCACCAAGAAGATGCCTAAAAGTGTTAACTTCTAAAGACAAAGAACACTTTTATCAAGGTCTTAATTAAGCTCCATAGCCTTGAAGGTAGGCGGATCGGGGAAGGGGTCTGAGATTTAACACACACACTCATCAGTGTCTGTCTCTAGGTCCGAGTCCACGTGTCCATTCAAGCCGTTTACCACCACTCTCTGTTTACGCCGCAAGGAGATAAGGCACCATTTCTGCTTCCTAATTTCAAAACACAGGCTTCGTACATCAGTGACTCCAGCACCGCTGTGTGCAGCGGCTATGGGCACTCTGGAGACACCGCGAGAATTTCTACACTTGGCAACGGGCTTTTGGATGCTGCCTTTGACCTTTCCGCAAGCGCTCCGCGCAGGGGCCACTGACACGCCGCGGTAGCAGGACCGTCCGGCTCCGTGCTTCCAGGCGCGATCCGAGAGCGCCTCAAAAACCCTGCCACGGGGCCAGGAAGGACGCCCGTGGCCGAGAGACCACCGGTCCCAGCCCCGCAGGATCATCCCTGGCATGTGAAGCTCGGGGTCCGCCTTCCGGGCCGGGTCGGCCCCGCCGCCACACAAACGAGAGGCCGGTCCCGCGGCGCGCGTCCCCCGGACCCCGCCGCGCACCAGCCCCGCTCCCGCGCAGCCCGGGCATCCCCGGCTCAGGCACAGGAAGCGGCCCGAAGGCCTCTGCCACCGCGGAAAGAGGAGCCGAGGGCAGAGGCCGGAAAAGCAGAACGGCCCCGGGAACCGAGGGGAGGCTCACGCGTCTCCGCGGCGGCCGCCGCCTCCCGGGCTTGGGCCGGCGGAGCAGCCTGAGCCCCCGCGCCTCCACCGAGACCACCGGCGCCGCAGCCGGAAAGGACGCGGCTCCCCTCGGCAAGAGCACTCACCTCCTCGGCTGGCCGGCCGCTACGCCGCCAGCTGTCACCACAGCCCACTGCCTGTTCAGCGCCCGCTCGGATGCTATTTAAGGGCGCCGCCGTGGAGCCGCGGCGCCCTGGCTGCGCCCCAGCCTCCTCCGCCGCGGAGCCAAGCCGCTCGCCGGTGCGCCAGCCGCGCCCGCCCCGCCCCGTCTTGTCCCGCCCCGTCCCCCGTCTACAAGCCCCGCCTCCGCCAGCAAGCCCCGCCCCCGACGTGCGCCTGCCTGCCTCCCGGCCGGAGGAGCCCAAACCTGGCTGCGTGCGGGCGGGTGCAGGGAGGCAACGAGCAAACTCAGGAGTCGCTTCGCCTGCGTTCCATTTCATAGCGAACCTGTGGAAGGGCGAAGGGTGTATCACAGAGCCTCAGCCTAGAAGCCCGGCCAGCTCTGGGGTCCCGTTGCTGCGGGGACCGGAAGACGCCCTTTTGCGTCCTCCACTCCCAGTTGTCTGCCTTGCTGACTTTTGGCGACCGGGGTTTCTCTGCAGGCAGAGACCCGGGGCGGGGTGGGGAGCTTCCCTGGCCTATTTTCTATATATATATATTTTTTTTGACACTCACTTGTGAAGCCCCTTTTTACCCGATTTCACCACGGTCCCCACATGGGGTTTTGCCACAGTCCCTGGCAGGGAAGACTCGTCTGGACTTCTGCAATGTCTTGGTCGTGAAGCAACTCCGGACCTATCGTACTGGTCTACTTACAGCAGAATGCAGATCCAGCGTTACTCAAGGACAATATCCACTTGCCAAGTTCTTGAGGCCTCTATCTCCAATTCAGCCCTGGCTGGGGTTTTGAGGGGTTCTGCATCTGTGCAATGCCCATTTGACATGAACTTCTTCGGGTCCTATACCAAATGTTATTTTTCCTCCCAGCACCTGAGGTCTGCCGGTTCAGGTTACAGGGGTGCTTGCGCCTGGCATTGGGAGGAGAGCTGCTATCTAGTACTTCTTTAAATTTGCAGCATGAAAAGCATTATTGTGATGATAAACCCCTCTGAAAACAACAACCGCAGTGTACTGAAACAGTTCACACACGTTATCTCCTTGAATCTTCATCATAACCCTATGAGGTGGATGCTGACATGATTCTCCTTTCACAGATGAGGGAGAAACTGAGGCACAAAGGTTGAATGCTACTGCAGACAAAACCGCGCTTGGAACTCACGCAGTCTGCTTCCAGAGCATGCCCATAATAACCACTGGACTACACTTTGTCCTTATGTTTTTGCGAGCCGTGCTCACCGGAGGTGGTCTCAAGCATATCAAGTTGACTCGAGCAAGTAATATCCCGGGGACTTTCCTCCCAAAGTGTGCCAGGCACTATACGACAGTGATGGCGAGGGCAACCCATGCTCCAGTGGCCTCTGCAGCAGCACAGGACTCCAAGATCCCCTTCTACCCACAGACTCTCTGTCTAAGATGAAAAATGGGCTCCACTTTCCTTTCTGTTGGTTTTCACTTGGCTAATCCTTGGTTTGTCTGCTCAGATCTCTTCCTCCTCACCTGTGATTTCATCACTCGGAGCCTCTTCTTTATTCTCTTGCTTCTCCAACCAGTCCTTCAGGCCCTCCTTAAGCACTTCAAAGTTCTCTGCTGTAGTGGTTGGTCAGGGCTGCCATTACAAGTATCACAAACCAGGGAGCTTACACAACATAAATTTATTGTCTCAGAGTCCTAGAGGCTGGAATTTCAAAATGAAGGTGTGATCTAGGGTTGGTTCCTTCTGAAGGCAGCGAGGGAAGAATCTGCTTCAGGCATCTCTCTTTGGCTTGGAGAAAGCTGTCTTTTCCCTGGGTCTCCTCACCCGGTTTTTCCACTGTGTGCGTTGTGACCACATGTCTTCTTATGAGGACATCAGTCGTATTGGATCAGGGTTCACCGTAAGGGCATTAATTTGATGACCTCTGTGGAGGCCCTATCTACTTGGGAGTTAAGACTTCAACAAATAAATCTGGGGAGAGGAAGGGAAGCAATTCAACCCACAACGTGTGACAGCTGTCACTGACTATCTTCCCTATTGCTTCCCCCTCCAAGACCCTTTTTTCCTCGTCGATTGGCTCTTCCTTTGTTTCTAGCTCTAATGCAGGTAACTGACACCTGAGAATGAGAAAGGCACACAATCAGGAATTACATCTCAATTCCTACTCTCTCTGGTAAAGCTGCTGTATGATATAGGGAAGGAAGCAAGTTCAGGTTTCTCCTCTGGAAAAAAGGGTACTAGACTAAATAATTCCTCAGGTCTCTTTAATAGCTAACACTTAAAAACAAAACAAAACAAAACAAAACAAAAAACTTATCTCAAAAAAAGTTTCACAACGTATAGGGTTTCACAACATATAGGGTTGTTCCATGACCATGAAATAAAGACTTTGAAGGCAGGCAGAACTGCACAGTGGTTAAAAACATTGGCTAAGCCCCCTCTCTTCCTCTGTAAGACAGGAATAATGGCACCCACCTTAGGAGGGTGTCAGCCCATCGCCTTAATTTTCTCATTAAATGAACGTTCCAGGCTCCACGGTGGGGGGTTCCATTTTGTGACTTGGAAAGATGTAGGAACACAGACTTAAGTCCCTTTTCCATCTTCTTTTTTTTCCCAAACATTTCTGTAGCCACCCGAACAAAAGGCAATTGGGTGTTGCAATGGAGCAAATCTAATGGAAATTTAAGTCTCTGATCAGTTGTTCTCAGTCCCATATTGGCTTGATTAAAATGCTGTGGCTAACTCTGGCTAGATCCAGATCTATCGAACACCTGTTGATCCATTTTCTGGAGAAGCTAAACAGAATCAAGGTCCTTTTGGAGACAAGCTGAGGGACAGGTTGACAATGATCTTGTCTCAAAAGCTCCCACTTGGGATTGCCAGCAGCAGAATTGTCACTATTATTGATCTTCTGTATCTACCGATTTTGAGCACGGTCATCTGCAGGATAACCGCATCCATTAATAGTGGCTGATGTGCTTTTAATTCCAGGATGGCTAAAGAAAGGGTTGGCATCAGTGGCTGGTGCTTCTCACTCAGTCTCTTTTGAGGCTACATCTGCATTAGGCATATATCCCTCTCCCCCGTGAAACTGTTAGTGTCTAGAAAGCGGGACTGCATGCCATTCATCTCAGATTTGCTGGGCTTCCAGCAATAGGGAGAAAGGATGTTTCCACCAAACTGACACTGTTCTATAACTACAGGTGATTATCACATAGTCTCCAGTGGCCCTCACTGAAGCCATAGTCTTTCCTTCTCCCACACCCCCTTTTACTGCTGCCATGCACTTGATCCTCTGACTTCATTAACTTTATGAGGAGAGTTAGTCTACGCTCTCTAGCCAGTAACCTCCATGAGTGTACCCCTCTTCCCACTGGGAGGCTCCCAGAGGCTCTCCGAGGCTCTTGTCCTGCTGGGCGGAAATACCTGCAGATTAAGAGCAAAGCCTTAGAGTCAGACTGCTTGGATTCAAATTCCGCAATTTACTGGTCCCAGACCTTGGGCAAAAACCCCTCTAATCCCTAGCTTTTTTTTTAAGATTTTTATTTATTTATTAAAGAGAGAGAGCATGAGCAGAGGGAGGGGTTGAGGGAAGATGGGGGAAGCAGACTCCCCACCAAGCAAGAAGCCTGACACCCATCTCCATGCAGGGCTCCATGGCAGGACCCAGAGATCATGACCTGAGCTGAAGGCAGCCGCTTAAGCAACTGAACCACCCAGGCACCGCTAATCCCTAGCTTTCTTATCTGCCAAGTGAGTTTGATATCCTAGGGCAGCCAATCTAAATCACAATCCATTGGAAATTGCACCATTATCGTATGTATCTCTGAGAAAGAAAAAAAATGTTCCACATTATATTTGCAACACCACAGTTGACAGATGAACCCTATATTGCTTGGTTTTTACTGCATAACAAATCACCTTAAACCTTAGCGGCTAAAAGTCTGTCTTCAGCTCTGTCATGATCCCAGGGTCCTGGAATCAAGTGCCTGCATCGGGCTCCGTGCTCAATGGGGTTTCTGCTTCTCCCTGTCTTCCCCCCACGCTCACTGCTTGTGCTCTCCTCTCGTCCTCTCTTTCTCTCACAAATAAATAAATAAATTTTTTAAAAAGAAAAACTTAGTGGCTTAAAATAACAACCATTTATTAGCTCACAGTTCTGTGGCTGGGCCCATGGGCTGGGTTCATCCAGGTAGTTCCTCTGCTGGTCTCTCCTGAGCTCGCTCTCTCTCTTGCCACCCAGTCAGCCAGTAGACAGATGAGCTGGATGGTTCGAGAATGGCCTCAGTCACTTGGTCGTCAGGTTGTTTGCTGGGGTCCCTTAGTTCTCTTCCAGGTGCCCACTCCAGGGAGCTAGTTCATGTGTGCTAAAATAGTGGGCTCAGGTCTCCAAGCTCAGCAAAGGGGACAAGCCCTGATGTGCAACTGCTTTTCAGATGCCATGTCTGCCGCCATTCCATTGGCCCAAGAAAGCCACGTGACCAAGTCAAGTATCCATGTGGGAAAGGATTACCCAAGGACATCAATTCAGAGGGGAACTATGGTGACCATGTTGCAAAAAATCTGGAAAAAAAAATATGCATTTAAGAATACACAAAATATAGTAGTAGCGATGGATGATAAAGATTTATTAGGGTGATCATATCATAATATACATATATCAAACCATTACACTATATACCTGAAACTAATATGTTATAGGTCAATCAATCTCAATTTGAGAAAGTAGAGAAGAAACATATTAGTTGAAGTGAACATAGAGTTTAAGAATATTTACTTTGTAGCTTTGCTGGTGGAGGGACCCCCCCCCCCGCCTCCAATGCTTAAGGAGATGAGAGGCAAATGTTTTGGAAAGCAGAAGTCATTAGCTTCTAGCAGAGGAAAGACCTTTCTCTGGGACTGGAGGGAAAGAAGTTCAAGTTGGTACGGATAGAGTTTGAAAATAGTAGAGTTCAAAGAAGAAGGAATCAGGCCCTCCAGTCTTGTGACCAAAGTAAATAAAATATTCTTCATTCTAAAGAATATAGAGTCGTGATGCCTTTTCTCCCTCCCCATTCCTCCAGAGATTGCAGTCCTGTGCTCCCTCTGTTTTCACAGAAGAAATAGGGTTTTTACAGGAAAAGCCAGGCTTCTGTGACTTTAGCCTTGATCAATTTTA
This sequence comes from Neogale vison, assembly GCF_020171115.1. Lineage (NCBI taxonomy): Eukaryota > Metazoa > Chordata > Mammalia > Carnivora > Mustelidae > Neogale > Neogale vison. The sequence goes on along the minus strand of NC_058101.1, from coordinate 197,171,574 downwards.
AAACATGTAGGACTGTCCAGTTCAATGGACAGTGCTGGTATATACTGTTTCCCTAAGAGTCTGAGCATTCCTGGCGGGTCTAGCCTTCCTTAAACTTCAGTAAGCCAGCATGGTTTATCAAACTAAAGTTCCCAATTCATAACCACTGATGCTCTGATAAAATAAGCATTTCTGCTTTAAAACTTGGAGTGTCCCTTTAAAGAGTTTAGGTTGACAAGATGAAATATATACCAAGAGAGCTCCTTTCAGGGTACTTAAATATTAATCACGCCCCTGCCTTCCAAACATTGCGTTCTCTCTTTGTTCAATAATCCCTCCACTGACCAATAGAGGAATACAGAAGCCAACACTGCTGAGAGTGTGTTTTCTGCTTCTTAGAAGAAAATTAAAAAAAAAAAAAAAGAAGAAGAAGAAGAGGAAAACCATAATTTCTTAAGAAAATAAAATCCTGGGGCACCTGGGTGGCTCAGTAGTTAAGTGTCTGCCTTCGGTGCAGATCCTGATCCCAGAGTCCTGGGATCAAGCCCTGCATCGGGCTCCCTGGGCTCCCTGCTTGGCAGGAAGCCTGCTTCACCCCCGCCCACTCCCCCTGCTTGAGTTCTCTCTCTTGCTGCATCTCTGTCAAATAAATAAATAAAATCTTTTTTAAAAAATTAAATACAATCCTATGTCTGATTCCTGAATAAACACTGGGATAGATCTGGACAGACGGGCAGATGATGATAGGTAGACAGACAGTAGATAGAGATAGACAGAGGGATAGATATAATTGGAGTATGCTGGGCCTTTGGGGACCAAGGGTCATCTTGGATCCAAGAAAGGATTTTATTTAAGAAAAAAAGCAGGGTGGGGGTGGTTAGTTGCCCTGTGAGATAATGTCTATGAAGCACTCAGTACCTAGTACCGAGCTCGATAAATACGATTGCTTTTGCTTCTCTTTGGAAAGCCTTTGTAGCTTATGCTTCTTTCTACCTGCAACCCTGTAAAGTCTTATTTATCATCCAAAACCTAACTCAGGCATCCCTTTCTCCAGGACACACACACGGACACACACACACACACATAATGTGTTGTCCGCAGAGCCGTGCTAGCCTGCACATGGAATGTGTGGCCTGTTGTAACTAACAGATTGTCCCTTCTGTGCTTCGAGGCCCATGGGCCTGGCTTTGAGCTCCCTGACAGCGGACATTCTGTGTCTAGCCATCTCCTACCCTCCTGTCAATGCGACACTGGACACTCGATACCCATTTATTCAACGGAACAGCTCTGCCACCTGTGTAATTGTTCTTTCCTCTGGAGTTGCTCCCATGGCTCTTTGTAATGTTTCCATCGTAGGACTTGTCACACTCTGTTGTGATTACCTGTTGGTGTAACACGCACACGGACAGAATGTGCGTGATTCTCCCTGATATCACACAGATTCCCCCCTTCCCTATGTCTGATAGTAGCCGGGAATACTCTGCAGATTCCTGTAAATGAATAAAAACTGTTTCAAATGCCCATTCTAGTTATACTCAGAAAGGCCTGTGGCCTAGAGGTCCGGAGGAAACTTAGATTTAGTATTAATTCATCAGTTATCTCTAGTCCTTCCCTCTCCTCTCAGGTGGCAATGCTGTTCCCTTACCACATGCTTGGGAGAGTGGTCAGTGGAGGCCCAGCCCGGTGCCTGGGGCCTCTCCCACCTCCTACCGCCCCCCCAGCCCCCTACCCCCACCTGCCACCACCAACAAGGAAATATTATATGGCAGGCCCACAACACCCAGCAGTATTCTAAGTTTCTCTCAGTGAATAGAATGTGGCTGAAAACACCACGGGGAGTGCAGGGGACTTGGACCAGATCGTTGGCCACCCCAGTTCCTGGGGACAGGACACTGGTAACCGCCCCCCCACCCCAGGGTTGGCACATCAGCTCCGAGAGGTGTTGAAACTGGGTGAATGGAGCAACACGCAGCCTCCCTTCGATCCGCTGGGGGCTTCTCCTTCATCCCCACTGCACGAGCCCTCCCCCTAAAAGCCGCCCCAAGCCCACGCCTCCACCTTCTGGAGGCTGCCACGGCCCACCTTGAGAATCTGATGAATGCTATGGATCCTCACTTCCTAAGTGTTTATCACATGCTGTCTGTGGGTGTCCGAGGATCCCTAGGTTAAGAGCCTCTGATCGAATAGAAAGGGTATTCAACGGGGGATTATAAAGATCTAAGTTCAAGGCTGGTCTCTGCCCCTTAGCGGTTTAGAAGAAAAAAAAATGGTTCAAGAAGACAATTTAAGTGATATTGATGAGGGAGCAGAAAGCAAAGTGGGGGCAAAGCACATGCTGAGACTCTACAACACCCCCGGCAACAGGTGGGATCTGTGGGATCTCTGTGACATTCCTCAGTCACTCCCAGCTGCCCTGAAACTAAGGAAAGGAGAAAATAAATGGTTAACTAACAGCGATCACAGTCCTGCAAGACCCGAGTCTCTATCAGTGATTTAGAAGAAAAAACCATTCTTACGGGTCTCTGGAAGTTAGGATGTTGATAGAACCCCCAAGATTCAATTTCCTGGAGCCCTACCATCAGCCACCCATCCAAAGTACTGCGGGAAACAAAGGCAGAAGGAAATGTAAATCAAGTAAAACTTCCTTACAATTTGCAGCCCATTGACCAACACTAGCGGCCGGCAGAATAGAACCTTCCTCCAGGAAACTCGCAACGGTCGGAATGGAGGGAAAAAACACCTCAGCTTGACAAAAGCCAGGCCCGCAGGATCCTCCAAGGCTTCTTTAGCATATGAAAGTCCTTTTGGATGCCTCCCTTTCTCCTCACCCTCCCACCTCCCAAATACAGAATGACCTACCCCTCACAAGCCCGGCACCGCCCCTCTTCCTGCCCCCGGTCCCGTCCTTACGCTTCAATAAAATCATCTTTTTCTGCACCAAAGACGTCTCAAGAATTCTTTTCTGGGCCTTCAGCTCCAGACCTCACCTACATTCCCAAACTACATCAACAGGAACAAATTATTGAACACTTCATGGAGCCGATAGCTCCCATTCAAGAACCATACAGCAGGTGAGGAAGTGGTGATGCAACACGGGGGCTTAAGTGGGTAGGAGAAGAATAAATGAAACAAGATGGGACTGGGAGGGAGACAAACCATAAGTGACTCTTAAGCTCACAAAACAAACTGAGGGTTGCTGGGGGGAGGGAGGTTGGGAGGGGGGTGGGGTTATGGACATTGGGGAGGGTATGTGCTTTGGTGAGTGCTGTGAAGTGTGTAAACCTGGCGATTCACAGACCTGTACCTCTGGGGATAAAAATATATGTTTATAAAAAAAAAAATTAATTAAAAAAAAAAACCTGAAAAAAAAAAAAAAAGAACCATACAGCAGGGAGGGAAGGCAGGAAGCACTTTTAAGATAAATAATAAAGAACAGGGAAGAGAAAAACAGAAAATCTCGAATTGGCTGGAGCTACCCAGTTAACCTTGACTGCCCTGAGAAGGAACGAAGAAATACTATAGAGCCTGAGCTGGCTTGGCATTTGGGGATTGGTGGACTCAATATATTGCATTTCTGGGCAAGGGGAGCATTTATAGGGACACTAAAGTTATCTGAATTTTGGTTTCCTGATGGTACACCATGGGCAGGAGCAGATCCATCATGGGCTTAGAAATTTGTTTTAAGGCTGGTTATTGAATCAGCTTTGAGCCTCTACAGGTTGTAAGCGGCTTGCCACCTAACAGGCTCTTGGTTCTAGGTTCCCCAGCGCAAGCTTTCAGCTATAACCGTTTTTAAGTCCGTGGTGCTATCAGTTTGGCACAAGTAGGCAGCGAACGATTGATGGTTTACTCAAAGTCCAGCTCTGCATCCCTTCACTTTTTCTTTTTTTTTAAATTTTTTTATTTTTTATAAACATATATTTTTATCCCCAGGGGTACAGGTCTGTGAATCGCCAGGTTTACATACTTCACAGCACTCACCAAAGCACCTACCCTCCCCAATGTCCATGCATCCCTTCACTTTAAAGCATTTGCTGGATCCATTGACTAGATGACCTCCAGGAGCCCGGGACTGGAGAGGACAGGTAAGCGTGGGACCACATGTGTGTACACCTGCTCATGAAAGGTGTAGAGAGCGGACTAATACACGGGACCGCAGCTCACATTATGATGGCCTCCTGCCTCTCTATCCCTAGAATAGACGCCCTCTCAAAAATTTCAGCACAAAATATTTTACCTAATTCACGCCCCAAAACATTTTACCTAGTTCACGCCCTAAAAGAACCTGTGGTATGGGTGCCTCCAGCCTTGTGGCCAGGTGATCGAAGTCTGACCCTTGTTTGGCGTCTCCCTCTAGAACATTCTCTTCCTTGACCCTGTTCAAGTCAAAGCCAAGAGTCTCCATCAGGAATATTCTTATATAGTCAGCACTGAGGGAGACGTCTTTGGCCTAAATATGCAGAACACACGGCTTTTTGAAATTAGTTCCGTTTGGTAAATAACCAATGTTCTCACTGACTGAATAAAATTGATTATAATATTCACTCTACCCAGCTAAAGGCTACTAAAATGTGTTTTGCAAAGGACTGGTTTTGCATCACTGTTAAAAATCCTTATACTTTTTTTTTTTTTAATAGCTGCCAAGATATTCTTCAATTTATTTTTTTATTTTTTTTTAAAGATTTTATTTATTTATTTGACAGACAGAGATCACAAGTAGGCAGAGAGGCAGGCAGAGAGAGAGGAAGGGAAGCAGGCCCCCTGCTGAGCAGAGAGCCCGATGCGGGACTCCATCCCAGGACCCTGAGATCATGACCTGAGCCGAAGGCAGCGGCTTAACCCACTGAGCCACCCAGGCGCCCGATATTCTTCAGTTTAAAATGCAGGCAGCTCACATACATATGGGCTTCTGGTCATTTAGACTCACTAAACATTTAGGGACGACTGGGTGGCTCAGTGAGTTGGGTGGCTGCCTTCAGCTCAGGTCATGATCCCAGGGTCCTAGGATAGAGTCCCACACCGGGAATCCTTGCTCAGCAGGGAGCCTGCTTCTCCCTGTTTGCCACTCCCCCTGCTTGTGTTCTCTCCCACTCTCTCTCTCTGACAAATACATACATACATACATAAATACAAAAAAATTTAGACTCCTCTACTCTCATGGGGTCTTCTTCAGGTCAGTCGATTTTCCAAAATTTACAAAGCTCCCACTTTGCCAAGCACTGGGCTTTTGGATAATAATCTGGAGAGGTCACTGAAGGCATAAATAATTGTAATTTTCTGAACTCTTTCTCCTGGGTGTTGTTCCTACTGAGGTACCCCATGCTATTTAGTTTCTATAACTTTCATGGTAGATGGGGGAAAAAAATAGCACAGTGGTCCAGTCTAAACATTGCATTCATAGGTCTGCTTTAACGGGTCATCTTTTCAGCTTTATTGAAAAACCGTCTCTACCATCCATTCACATTGACGGAGCAAGCACCATCTGGGGCTAGAACTGTTGGGGGTATAAGAAATGATTTCTGTTTGCAAAGGTTTTTAAATTAAATTGGCAACTGTGATAAAATAAGGAATATATTTAGTCTTTATCCTTGATTCCTGGCACAGAGTCCCTAAAACCCTTGGAAATTCCCAAGTCATAAGTGTCTTTTATTATTCAAAGTGAGTCCCTTTAGCTTGAGTTTATGCTAATGAGGCTATGTGGGTCTCAGGATAGGATTGGTCTTCCAGGAAGGGGCAGGGGTCTGGAGATTAAGTTTTATAAAACTTCTGAAAAGAAGAAATTGGATGAGCTTCTGGGTGAGTGGTTGCAGTCACCCGCCCGGAGGGAGGGGGCCATAGCCCCACGCCACAGAGAGAGACACTCCTGAACTCAGGACCCCCCTGGACCTTACCCTATGTACCTCTTCATCTGGCTGTTTATTCTTATCCGTCATAATTTCCTTTAGAGTAAACCAACAAATGTAAATGTTTCCCTGAGTTTTATCAGTTGTTCTAGCCAATTATGGAATCTGAGAAGTGGGTCACGGGAACCCCCGATTTATAGCCAAATCGGACACAAGTGTGGGGTGTCACTACTTGTAACTGGCATTGGAAGCTTGGGGGGCAGTCTTTCGGGACTGAGCCCTTAACCCGTAGGGGTCTGTGCCGACTCTGCGTTAGGCACGGAACTGAATTGTGGACATCAGCAGAAAATTGGCTGTTGGTGTTGGAGAAAACACCCCAGGAACGCAGAATATATTGATTTAAAGATAAATAAGAATGCCAAATAGCACTTGAAAAATGTGAGTGGTGTCTCCGTGAGCTTATGCTAGGTCTTGCTACAGTAACATGACCTCTGAAATGTCGGTGGCTGATAACACAAGTTGATTTTTCATTCTCATGACAGCTGAGCTAGAGATCAGCGGTGAACACCACAGATCTTCATCTTTCTAGGACCCAAGATGGTGGGACAGCCTCCCTCTAAGGAGATGTCCCTCACGGCAGAGAAGAAAGTGCAAGGGGGGTACCACGAAATCGCTTTCAAAGCTCTGCTTGGACGGAGCACGTGTCACTTCCATTCACGTTTTATTGCCCCCATCAAGTTATGAGAGTATCGTAATAATAATCCTTTCATAGGAAGGGACTTCAGATAACAGGGCCCGAGATTCTCATCTATCACGAATAGTGTAGAGAAGGAATGCTCTGAGAACGAGGTTGGGGGAAGATCTTGGGAACCGTAGCCATGACAGGCCCCTCAGCTGCAGCCACTGAAGGGGTCTTGAAGGAGGGTTAGGATTCAGACAGATGGAGTGGTTCTGGGCCCTTTAGATGCCATGGCAAAGTGCCCAAGACATATTCAGATGTCAACAAACAGACAATTCAGAAAGAATTAGGGTTGGAGTTGGTAGGTTGTTTAAGAGGAGAAAGGCTGAACTACTTGAATCACTATATATGGAAACGTGAAGTAACTGCTACTATTTATTGAACTTTGCCCTAGGAGTTGAGATGAATATACTCTTCTTTAAATCTACCATGAGATTTCTCCCCATTTTAGAGAAATTATGGCTTTAGAGGTCGAGGTCCTGGCCTGAAGCCACAAAGCTGATGCGTGCAGAAGTCAGGATTCAAACCGTGATAGTCTGCTGCAGAAATAGTCTTCGGTCTACTACTGCTGGGAGAGCCTGAGGGGATTAATACACTTGCCCTGTGATGTGGATAGATCCAGAACACTGGGAAGAACTCACAGGACGTTCAGGATGTTCAGGACATGCGCCTGGCGTCTAAGCCGAGAAGCAGGTAGAAGCCTACCCATCTCTTAGCAAGATGAGTCTTGTTAGAATGCCACCAGCACAGCCGCGGTAACTGCCACAGGTAGACGCCAACCCTCCCTTTGTGTCTGTTACCCTCACTCAAGAGTCCAAATTGTAGGATGAGCTTCGGCTGCCAGCTTCTGGCCCTGTGCCTGAGCCCTGGCTGCCAGGGGTAGAGAGAGAAAGAGGGAGGATCTCTCTGCTTTGTCGTCTGGAGTTGCCGGCAAGGTAGCATGACCCCCCAGATAGGAGGAGTGTTGAACATGGCAGAGCAAACTGCAATGTCAACCATATGACAAATGTCCACCATATTCTGTAAACCCATGGGGCGGGGCATGCAATTCGGTTATTGACATCATATATCTCATATGCATACATATGCAAAACATATGCATATATAACATATGCAACGCGAGAGGCAGGTACTAGGATTGGAATTGATATAGACAAGGTGAGTTAATTATCTCTCAGACACTTGGGGTGATGGAATAACGGAAGGCCTCAGGGTGGAGTAGCCCCTCAAAGTTTTGAAGGAGAAATGCATAAGGATCATCAAGCTGACGATAACAAGCCCAGGTACCCATGAGCATGTAGGGAGGTACAGGTGTGTGAAACAGCACCGACCGTGAAGTACCGGGAGTAGAAGAGGACCACGGGGCCACCATGACAGCTGCTCTCGGCCAGCCCAGCTGGTTGCACTGGGTGATGGAGAGGTACTCAACAGTTTCAAAGAGAGGTGGCTCACGGTTGCATTTTATTCATTTATTTATCTATTTTAAGATTTTATTTACTTATTGGACAGACAGAGATCACAAGCAGGCAGAGAGGCAGGCAGAGCAAGAGAGATGGGGAAGCAGGCTCCCTGCCAAACAGAGAGCCCAATGCAGGACTTGATCTCAGGACCCTGGGATCATGACCTGAGCTGAAGGCAGGGGCTTAACTCACTGAGCCACCCAGGCGCCCCACGTGCTTGCATTTTTGAAAGCTCGCTCGCTCTGATCCCTGATGGAGGGTGGACAGCAGGAATGGGTGTGGATTGGGGTTAAGCCTGGCCACAGGAGATCAAGTTTCTATTTCGTCTCTTTCACCAATTAACTGTGTGATTTGGCCTCCAACTTAGGCTTTGCGTGTTTAGGTCTCATTATTCTCATCTTCAAGAAGATTTAGATGGATAAGATAATTTTTTTTTAAAGATCTTTTGTTTATTTTAGACGGAGGGCAGAGAGAGAGAAATTCAAGCGGACTCCCTGATGAGGGCAGAGCCTGAGGCTGTGTTCCATCTCATGACCCTGACTGAGATCATGACCGGAGCAGAAATCAGGAGTCCCACGCCTCAGCTGAGCCACCCAGGTGCCCTGGATGGATAAGATAATCTGGACGTGGTCAGTTCCCTTCAGAAGTTCTAGGTTTAGTCACCCCAAAGGCAGATTGGAGTACAAATATAAAAGGACGTCAATTCCAGGGTAAGGTATTTGAACTACTTCCTGATTTATTCAACAAACATTTATTGCATTTTCTACGTCCAGCACTGTTCTAGGGACGTAGCAGAGGACAAGAAAATTCTCCAACGCTATGTGACCTTTTAGGAACAAGAGCTTACATCCTAACAGGGTGGGAAGTCAACAGTAAAGAGACAATGGACTAATAATATCTAGTGGCAATATGTGCTACCAAGAAAAATAAAGCAAAACAAAAATAAAAGTTGGGGGGATTGAGAGTGACAGGAGAGAGGTACCCCCTACACGTGCTGGCAAGGAAGGCTTCTCAAGGAAGCAAAAAAGATTTTGAGAAGATATTTAAATGAAGGAGGGATCAAGAGCCTTGAAGACAGGTGGAAAGGATTTTCCCAGCAGAGTGAGCAAATAAATGGCAACTGTATTCTTAACAACGTGGATGGAGCTAGAGAGTACTGTGCTAAACGAAGTAAGTCAGAGAAAGACAAACTCCATATGATTTTGCTCCTATGTGGAATTTAAGAAACAAAACAGATGAGCATAGGGGAAGGGAAGGAAAAATAAAATAAGATTAAAAACAGGAAGGCAAACTGTAGGGCACTCTAAACTTTGGGTAATAAACAGGGTTGTTGGAGGGGAGGGGTAGGGGATGGAGTAACTGGGTGGTGGGCATTAAGGAAGGCACGTGACAATGAGTACTAGGTGTCATTTGCAACTTATGAGTTGCTAAATCTATCTCCAAAACTAAAAAAAAAATAATACATGGCAACAGCAAAGGTATCAGACAGGTACATGTAAGGGAGAGCAGGAAGGTCAATGAGGCAGAGCAGGGTAAGGAAAGTTTCAGGTAAAGGGAAGAGCCAAGACAAAGGCTCTGAGTCATGTGTCAGGACGGACAGGGCAATCAGTATGGTGGAACGGAGCAAGCCAGGAAAATGCTTGCCGTAGATGAAGTGGCAAGGGGCCAACCTTACTCCATGACTTGTTTTTTATTCCATTATTTCAGTGTGGTAGGCACGGGGCTAAGCTCTGGGAACACACCCATCAACAGGCCATGCCTTCAAGGAGCTTAAAATGCTTCTAAAGCACTTGTAGGTTGTCAAACACATTTTTAGTCATCGACCGTATTTTCTAGCACTGAATATCTTGCCAACTCAGTCAAGCTTTTCTAATCCATCAGGCTGTTGCTTAACGTGTCTACTTTGCCCGGCTTTGCCCTTATTATCGACCCACCTATCTAAAGCTTCTTTGTCGTTAGGGTAAGGTCAAATACCAGTTAATTCAGGAAATTTCTTATACCCTAGGTTGGAAGAAATCACATGCATCTGCTGATCTGTCCATCCACCCATCTGTCCATCCATCCATCCATCCATCCATCCTATTCTTTGATTCTTTTCCTTCCTAGCGGGTCTGTCCTGGACATTGTTGATGCAGCAGTGCACAAAACAATCCTGCTTTCAATTATGTCAGAATGTAACTGCAAAGTTTGACAAGAACTTTCCCATTGAAACACGGGAAACATTACAATCGATTGTTTTTTAATCAGGCACTTCCTTTTTGCCCAATGCCAACATTAAACACAATGAGTAATAATAAAAAGTGAAGTATCAAATCCTAACTTTAAGTATATCTCCAGTTTTACAAATAGAATCTGTAAACAATTTTTCAGTGTAAAGTCTTCATATAAAATTCAAATAATAGAAATTCAATTGGATAATTTAGTAGGATGACAAAAATAAGTACATTTGACCATTGAACAATGGAGGGGGCTAGGGGTTCTAACCCTCCCACACACAGTTGAAAATTTTCATAGCTTCTGACTCCCAAAAAAGTCAAATACTAATAGCCTACTGTTGACCAGAAGCCTTATCAATAATGTAAACAGTCGATAAAATCTCATTTTGGATCTCATACATATTATATACTATACTCTTACAATAAAGCAAGCTAGAGAAAAGAAAATATTAAGAAAATCATAAAGAACAGAAAACATAGTTACAGAACTGTACTGTATCAATACTATAACTTTGCATCATGTTTACAAAATGAATCATAGTACCTCCCTCAATATCATCTTATAGGATACAAAAACACTGTAGATGTTAATACATGTTAATAACACTAGACATCAACAAATGAAGATACAATGTAAAAAAAATTCATATTTATTTATAGGTCTAATAATTCACGCATTCACATTGAAAAAGCAGCAAATGATCAATTTATGGTAGCCTAGTGTATCCTGTATGATTGCTTCACCGGAGCCTAGCGAATACATTAGTGAATGAATTGCTATAAAATTTTTATGGCGCACAGCATTATAGTCTTATTCATAACGCAGTAACACAGTACTGAAAACACAGTTGCATTGTTTAAAACCACTTACCCATGATTGGCCAATATGTAATTTCTCCACTTACGAGAGAGAGATGCATACTGTACAGTGATGTAATTCTTTGAAAGCAAAGTTATAAAAGGATATAAAAAAGAACATATCACTAATTTTGTATTAAATACCACTCACGTTATGCCTACATAAGGATAGTCCATTCCTTTCCATAAAAGTCTTGCTCACGGTGTTCTATGCAGTGAATTCTTAGTCCACAGCAAGGATGATGACATGGGAACGTCTCATACGGTTCTTGCCCTACCAATGTTAGAATTCGCAGATCATTCTTAATGGAATGGTTTGATGACGATATACTATTCATTAAGTGGAAATGGATCATCATAAAGTTCTTGATTCCCATCGTCTTCACAGTGAGTAGGCTGAGCAGGGGGACGAGAAGGCATTCGTCTTGTTGTCTCAGGGCGGGCAGAGGAGGAAGAGATAGAGGAAGTAGAAAGAGAGGTAGGAGAGGCAGGCACACTGGGTGTAAATTTATATAAATATATTGTAATTTCTGCCTTACTTTTTTGCTTTTTTCATGTCTCTAAAAATGTTTCTATATGGTACCAATCTTTCTTCCTCTGTTTCAACGTCTGTATTGTAGAAGGGCCCAGGTCATTAAAAAAAAAGTCAAAAGCAGTCTTGAATAATCAGGTTGATTTCTGCCATATTGTCCAATGATCATTTTTTGGGCCCTGTTCCTTCTGTATCTTCTGTCTCACCATCGGTCATCGGTCTGGAAGTATTCATTCATCTCCATCAGGCCACCTCCTATTTCCTCTGGTGTGGTATCCATTAGCTCTTGAATTTCTCTAAGACCCATATCTCGAAACCCTTCCTCCCCTACCTTTTTTTCTGCCGTATCCATAATTTCTATCCTCATTTCCTTTTGGCTCTGTCGTAATTTATGTGAAGTCATGCCAGCTCTGAGCAGCTTTCTCCAGCAGGAATCCATTGCTTCGGGCTTGATGGCTTTCATGGCTTTTTCTTTAACAATGATGGCATCTCCAATGGTGTAATTCTTCCAGATCTTTTTGATTTCTCCTTCCCAGGGTTCCTTCCTATAGCTTTGGGAATCCTTTCCATAGAGTAATGTGTGTAATGAGTCTTAAAAGTCCTTATGACCCCCGATCTAGAGGCTGAATTAGAGATGTTGTGTTTGGGGGCGAGTAGACCATTCCGATGCCTTTGGTGTTGAACTCATGGGGTTATGGGGAGGGGAGTGGGGCACTGTCCACTATCAAAGGCACTTTATTTAAAAAAATTTTTTTTCAGACTAACTTTATTTTTTTTTTAAATATTTTATTTGTTTATTCATTTGTCAGAGAGAGAGACAGACACAATGCACAAGCAGGCGCAGGCAGAGGCAGAGAGAGAAGCAGGCTCCCCACCGAGAAGCCCGATGTGGGACTCGATCCCAGGACCCCGGGATCATGACCTGAGCCAAAGGCAGTGGCTTAACCCACTGAGCCACCCAGGCGTCCCTCAGACAAAATTTAAAAGGCAGTCACTTAGTACTAAGGTACTTCCTGACTTCAGGGACAAAGTACTGATGGAACTAAGCCAGAAAAAAAGGGTTCTTCTTGTACAACCAAAAGACCAACACAGCTGGTGTTTATCTTTTCCCTTCAAGGCTAGGGGTCCACAGCTTCATAGATGAGGGCAGTCCTCATATTAAACCCAACTACATTTGCACAAAACAGGAACATTAGTAAATTCCGGTCCTTGCTTCTCTTCATTACTAATATATACTTTTGTGGCATTTCTGCCTTTCATCTGCATTAAAAACCCATTCAGGGTATGCCTGGGTGGTTCAGTCGGTGAAGCATCTGCTTTCAGCTCAGGTCATCATCTCGGGATTGAGTCCTGCATCGGGCTCCTTGCTCAGCAGGGAGACTGCTTCTCCCTCTGCCTGCCGCTCCCCCTGCTTGTGCTCTCTCTCCCCCCCTCCCCGACAAACAAACAAACAAACAAATAAATAAATAAAATCTTCAAAAAATTATATTAAGGGGCGCCTGAAGGGCGGGGGGCTCAGTGGGTTAAGCCTCTGCCTTCTGTTCAGTTCATGATCTCAGAGTCCTGAGATAGAGCCCCGCATCAGGCTCCCTGCTCAGCAGAGAGACTGCTTCCCCCTCTCTCTGCCTGGATCTCTGCCTACTTTTGATCTCTGTCGATAAAATAAAATCTTTTTTTAAAATTATATTTTAAAAAACCCATTCGGGAAGATCTTTCTCCTCAATGATTTTCTTAATGTGTCTGGGAACTTATCTGGTGCCTCTTGGTTGGCAGAAGATGCTTCTCCTGTTAACTTGAGATTATTTAAGACAAACCTCTTTCTAAAATCAAACCATCCTTTTCTGGCATTAAATTCTTCAGCTTTGGGGCGCCTGGTGTGGCTCAGTTGGTTAAGCGACTGCCTTTGGCTCAGGTCATGATCTCGGAGTCCCCGGATGGAGTCCCAGGATTAAGTCCCGAATCGGGCTCCCAGCTCCATGGGGAATCCGCTTCTCCCTCTGACCATCTCAGCCCTCATGCTCTCTCTCACTCTCTCTCAAACAAATAAATAAAATCTTTAAAAGTATATATATTCAAAAAAATTCTTTGGCTTTGGATCACTTGCCTTCCTTTTGCTTCAAGTTGTCGTAGCAGGACTCGATTTATCTTAAATGAAGTTAGAGGTGGTTGGTATGCCTTTTTTTTTTCTTTTTAAGATTTTATTTATTTATTTGACACAGAAAGAGAGAGATCACAAGTAGGCAGAGAGAGAGGGAGGGAAGCAGCTCCCTGCTGAGTGGGGAGCCCAATGAAGGGCTTGATCCCAGGACCCTGAGATCATGACCTGAGCCGAAGGCAGAGGCTTAACCACTGAGCCACTTGGGCACCCTCGGTATGCTTTTCTTACAACAATCCTGCACCCAGATAAAAGCTGCATTCTTGGGGGCCTAGGAGTTGAAGTCTGTTAAGAGTCTGACTCTTGATTTTAGCTCAGGTCATGATCTCAGGGGCATGGGATCACGTCTCAGCGTGGACCCTGCTTGAGCTTCTCCCTCTCCTTCTGCCCTTCCCCCTCCCTGCTCCCCCTCCACTCACCATGCAGTTTGCACATTCTCAATAGGAGAGAAAAGATATTTTAGCAAGGAGTGCAAGGTTTTCATGCCTGCTGGCGTAGCTGTGGCAATGGCGTCACAATTTTTTTTTTCACCATGGTCCTTTGCTGGATTCGCTTACTTGAAACCACTCAAAACCATAGATCTAAAGATCACCATCTCCAGGACGTATCAAGTAATTCAACTTTTTTCTTGTAAGGTCAGGACCTCTTGGGAGCACTTCCCACATCGCCAGTGGTCCTTCTTATGGATTCCATGGCGTTATCTAAAGTATTGCCCTAAACATGGGGCACCTGGGTGGCTCGGTGGGTTAAGCCTCTGCCTTCGGCTTGGGTCATGATCCCAGGGTCCTGGCTTCGAGCCCCACATTGGGCTCTCTGCTCCGTGGGGAGCCTGCTTCCTCCTCTCTCTCTGCCTCCCTCTCTGCCTACTTCTGACCTCTGTCTGTCAAATGAATAAATAAAATCTTAAAAAAAAAATCGTATAAGGTATTGCCCTAAACATGATGAAAAACACGCAAGACCTGTGAGTGATCGCTTTTTACTGCAACACACGGTTTCCTGGCGAGATGAGCTGCCCATATGGAGATAATTGGCATTACAGGGCCTTTTCAAAGGATACTTGCGACACTTGAGCTCCCTGCAAGAGCAGCAGGAGGAGGCTACAAAATGATCAGTGTGATGTAATATGCACTACAGTTAGTTTCAAGCAGTTATGATTTAATACTACCTCTCTGTGTAGTATGAAACTGAGTGAAGGTGGAACTCCCATTGGGGGAACTAATGACAGTGAAGGCCCATTTGAGAGATGGTGAAGTATTAGAAATCCTAGGGAAGAGTATGGAGCTCCTTCGGACGGAGGGACTTAGCGCTGCTCATCAGCATCCCCAGACACGGCCTGACAGAAACATATGTTGGATGGATGAATTTTTTTTTTTTTTTTAAAGATTTTATTTATTTATTTGAGAGAGAGAGACAGTGAGAGAGAGCATGAGCGAGGAGAAGGTCAGAGAGCGAAGCAGACTCCCCATGGAGCTGGGAGCCTGATGTGGGACTCGATCCCGGGACTCCAGGATCACGCCCCGAGCCGAAGGAGTCGTCCAACCAATGAGCCACCCAGGCGTCCCAAGGATGGATGAATTTTTTAAAAAGGAATGATTGAACCATAGGAGCTACTTCAAATTCTTATTCAGGAAAATGACTTAAAGAAAGTGGTGCTTCTAGAACATTCGCCTGGCACAGCAGAGTAGGAGAGAGTGAAGAGAGGGCCACCCTTGAAAAGTGTGGCATCACATGGAAAAGCCCAAAATCACCCCCAGAAAGAGCTAAAGATGACGCCAGGGACCAGAGGGATGGCGGGGTGTTTGTGAGGGAGGAGGGTGTTTGAGGACAGTCGTCTTAGGAGAAGGTGAAATTTGGGGGTGGGGGAAGGGAGGGCGTGAGGATGGAGAGGCAGTCCCCAGTCCAATCACAGAAAAGTGCATCAAAGCGGCCCGCTCTCATGTGTGGAAGACGGTAGGCAGAATCCCGTGTGAAATGTTCCCACTCAGCTTGCCGTCCTCTTTTAAGCTACTTTCCCCTGCAATTCTGTAGCAATACCAACTCTTTAAACAACCAAATCAGCAAAGCGTGCCCATGACTTACTTCCGTAAGTGTCTGATGTCCCCACCTTCTCTGTGATCCAGCTGACGAAAGCTATTGTTTTAGGTTTTGTGCGTGTTAAGGGGGCAAGGGTGTGCCTCGCCTGCTTCTGAGCTGGGGGGATGACACTCTTGATGAGGTCCCCAAAAGGCAGCAGGAAGCTGTGCTAGGAGGGGGAGTGATGCTTGCTCTGAGATTGTACCCACCCCACCCCCGCCGGGAAAAGTGGGGTGGTACAGCCAATAAACGAAGGGGTTAAACCCTCTGTTGGCCTGTGTCTGGATCCCCCATCCGTGGAGAGTTTTAGAAATAGAGCAGAGTTTTGTCTGGAAAACCTTAAGACCTGTCCGAAGGCTGGCGTATATTCAGATGACTGCCCACCTGTATCCAGCCTGTGGTATGTGTGCTCTGTTGAAACACGGCTGTTACATACAAATAAAAGTCACATTATCATAGAGTTTGTGGGGCATCCAACTCTGTCAGAAGGATAATAAGGGTTCACAGAATTTCTGAGGGCGGTGGCAGCAGCATGTGGATCAGTTGGGAACATCCAGGCCAGTGACGGATGATGGTGGCTTCTACCAACATGGCAGCCTGGATAGTGGAGAAATCTGGGTATTTCTGCAATATATTTTGCAGTAGAACCAATAAATCTTATTTCATGGTTGGATGGGATTGGGCAGTGGTATTAACAGAGCAAAGAGAAAACTCCAGAATGACTAGTTTTTGTTTTGTTTTGTTTTGTTTTGCCCTGAAAGACAGCTAGATGAGGGTACCACTGGGATGGGAATGACTGGGGCAGGAACCAGTTTGGGAAGAATATAAGTAATTCTGCTCTGGAGCTGTTAGGTTTGAGATGTCTGTTACTGACCTCAGAGAAGTTTCTGAGCAGGCAACCAGACATACACTCAGGGGAGTTCGGGGCTGGAGACTCAAATTTGGGAGATGAAGTTTTGCAAATCTCCTGGCTCTTCCTCAGACGTTAGGAGGGGCGAGAGGGGGTAGAAATGCTTCTTGCTTCAGAGAAATGAGTAACTGGGGTGCCTGGGTGGCTCAGACGGTTAAGCGTCTGCCTTTGACTCAGGTCATGATCCCAGTGTCCTGGGATCACCCTAAGTCGGGCTCCCTGCTCGGCAGGAAGTCTGCTTCTCCCTCTCCTTCTACTGCTCCCCCTGCTTGAGCTCTTTCACTCTCTGTCAAATAAATAAGTAAAATCTTTAAAAAAGAGAGAGAGAAAGGAAGAGCTGAAGTCCATTTGCTCGTTCACATTGTCATTCATTCCTCAAATTATTTATTCAGTTATTTTCAGTGCTAGATAATGTTAAAGTCTGTGAGTACAGTGTGATTCGATGAGCATAGACAGAGGCAATCCTCACCCTCATTGAGTCTGACACCTAGACAGCACTGCGAATGTAATCTGAGCCTCCCACCTAAGTTCAAATTTTCTAATAGCCACGTTAAGAAAGCAAAAAGAAATAGATGAAGTTGGGGTGCCTGGGTGGCTCAGTGGGTTAAGCCTCTGCCTTTGGCTCAGGTCGTGACCCCAGGGTCCTGGGATCGAGCCCCGCATCGAGGCCGCATCTGGCTCTCTGCTCGGCAGGGAGCCTGCTTCCTCCTCTCTCTCTGCCTGCTTCTCTGCCTACTTGTGATCTCTGTCAAAATAAATAAATAAAATCTTTAAAAAAAAATAGATGAAGTTCATTTTAAGAATGCATGCTACTTAACTCAAGATGTCCCAAATAATGTCATTCCAACATGTAATCAATATAAAAATGATTAATAAAATATCATACATTCTTTTTTTTTTAAATTTGGTTTTCAAAATCCACTGCATATTTTATACCTAGAGCGTGTACCAATTAAGAGGAACCCCACGCTCCGAAGACTCAGTAGCCACTTACAGCCCAGATCTAGAAGGTACTGTGCAACTTTGCTCTTTGATGTTTAAAGCCCTCCCTTCTGCCTTCTGGCCATCTCGGGATGCCAGGGACCATCTGAAGCTCCAGGATGCCATTAAATACTGAGGCTGAAACTCTGGGGATCACAACACCAGAGCGTGTCCCCCAAAGGGCCAGCAATGGCAGCCTGATGGTACAGGTACCATCGAGACACAGATCAGTATCCAGAGAACTCCAGCCACACCTGGATTAATTGTTGACGCACTGGATGGAGGATAATTGCTGTGCGCTTTTAAAATGAGACCATCGCCACCAGGGTAAATATGTGTAATAGCTGGGTTAAAAAAAAAAAAAAAAAAAAAGAGTTGATTTTCAGTAAAAGTAAATCAAGCTGTTTAAATCCCAGGGTCTCGCCCAGACAGTCCCCTTTGTCTTATTTCCCTGCTATGCGGTAGTGACTCTCCTAGGCAGGCTGGGATAGTCTGGGGTCCCTGAGAAGCAGCAGCCAAAGATTTGCTTCGGGAGCTGGAGAAGGGTGGGTTGGCCATCAGACGGCACTGCAGGTGTGACCTCGAGTGAAGGAGGGGAAGGAAGGTGGACTGGACACTTCCTCCGTTTCCGTGCACTCAGGAAAGTTGGGCAAGGCCCAAGGGCGTCCTGAGACAAAGTCACCAGTCAGACGAGTCCCCCAGCTCCCAGGAAAGAGCCTCATTGTGGCAATGTGGTCATTGGTGGGGTGCAGCCTGTCGGAAGGGTGGCCTCAGCAAGGCAGAGATGGATTGTGGAGCAGAGCGCAGCCAGCAGGTGCCCTGGGCCAGTCATGCCCCCGAGTAGCTGGAGGTCTGCAACCTCAGGGTCCCTGTAGGCCCACGTTCAGGCTCTCTCTTGAATGAGCGGTGCAGGCCCAGTTGGCTCATACACAGGGCAAGTCCATGTGACATGGTGGAATGTGCTCGAGAGCGGGCATTTCGGTTCTGGGTGGTTGAGCCCCGAGTCCCTGACTGTCACTAGCCTTGTGACCTTAGGTGAGTCACCTAACCTCTCAGAGCCTTGGTTTCTTGATTTTAAAGTAACACCTATCTTGGGGCACTAGGGTGGCTCAGTCATTAGGTGTCTGCCTTTGGCTCAGGTCATGGTCCTGGGGTTCCATGAGCCCGCATCAGGCTCCCTGCTCGGCAGGAAGCCTGTTTCTCCCTCTTCCACCTCCCCTGCTTGTGTTCCCTCTCTTGCTGTGTCTCTCTCTGTCAAATAAATAAATAAAATCTTTAAAAAATAATAATAAATAAAGTAAAACCTGTCTCACAGCATGGTGAGGAATGAAATGAGCACACATGGCATAAAGTGCTTTGTACGAAGTTACAAATGTGTGTGTTTGTAGCAAAATCAACAAAGCGCAGTTATTAAAGACCAATTTCAGAAAATCCGGAATTTTGCCATCAGAAAGTGTGGCAATAACGAGGATTTGCTCATCTTTGTGGTCATATTTGTGCAACACTGTGTCCTCTTCCAGGATTCAGATTCTGAAGGGCCTTATCACTTACTAGATGTCAGTTTCTAGGTTATGCACTCTATGCAGACATTTATAAAAAATTTAAAAAGGCACAAGAATCAGGAGAGATAAAGAGGATTTTCAGAAAGACTTAACATTTCATAAAAGAGGGCTATTCAGCTCCCAAATAATTCATGGTTGATGATAATTCATGTTAAATCAATGGTAGCAGCTCACTGTTTCCCTGTTTTCCTTTTCTGCCTTAGAGGATCAGAAGCATTTTCCTGTGGATGCAAAGCTGTTTTAGTTAAAGGATGTCCCTCAGTTTATATTTTTGGCAAATACTGAGGTTTGAAAGGCAGGACAGACGCCTCTGAGATACTGTAGGGCAGAAAATGATGGGTACAAGCAGTAGCTCAGACCCCTCCTCTGGAGACTCAGACCCCGGATCACTCGTTTTGTGCAGGATTCTAGTAGATGGAATATGGAAAGCTGGAAGAACAAAGCTGGAAAGACTCCATGGATTAATTTCTAAGTAGTTGAAGGACTAGAAGGTGTAGATTTCATTCTGAAAAAAAGAAGGGGGTGGGTGGTGGGGGTTGGAAGTAGCTAATCTGATGTTAGACCCAGGGTTCTAATGTTAGCTCTGGGGTTGTGGGTAAGTGAAATGAGGTGTTGGACTGGTAGGAACCGGGTAGCCAAGGGTGGAGGCTGAACTATACCAAGTGATTCAGCCCAGTAACAATGTACTTGACTATGAAGAAACAGGTCACTCCACCCAAGGACACCTCCAGACAGAAGACTCCCCAACCAGGCTGCTTGTCTCCCTGCTGATCTCAGTGAAGTGCTTTGTTTCATCTTGCCACCACCCAAAGATTAAAGGTGGTGATTTCTCTTTCAAAGGCAACCCTAAAGTTATAGCTTTCCCAACTTCTCCTTCCTTTTGACCATGCGAACTCTTCTATTTCACCGCAGTCCTGCTTCCATGGGTAGTTCAAAGAGCACTTGACTACAGCAAGAGGGAACAAACTAGACCAAGACAGAGGGGGTCTAACTAAGCCAGGGCTTTTGAAAGTGAGGTCCACCAACCCCACCCTGCATCAGGGTCACCTGGAGAGCTCATGAAGGAGGCTTTGTCACACTGGGTGTCGTACGTAAGTGATAAGTCACCAAATTGTGCTCCTGAAACCAATATTACACTACAGGTGAACTAACTAGAATTTAAATAAAAATTTGGAAGTGGGGGGACAGAAAGCTTCCTAGGATTTGCAAATAAGAAGCAAGATGAAAGAAAATATCAGTCAACCAGCATCAAAGTTATTAGCTAACAACAGTAAAAATAAAAATAACATTACTACTATTATCATTAAAAAATGCAAATCATATATCTGATAAGGGGTTAATATCCAAAATACATGAAGAATTCATACAACTCACTTGCAAAACAACAAATAATCAATTAAAAACCAGGCAGAGGATCTGAATAGACATTTTTCTAAAGAAGCCATACGGATGGCCAACAGGCACATGAAAAGTTGCTCCACATCACTCATCATCAGGAAAATGCAAATCTGACTCTTAAATACACAGAACAAACTGATGGTTGCCAGAGGGAATGCAGGTGGAAGAAAGGGTAAGATAGGTGAAGGAGATGAAGTACCAACTTCCAGTTATGAAATAAATAAGTCACAGAAATGACAAGCACAATGTGGGGAATATAGTCAATAATATTGTGATTCTGCTGTACAGTGACAGATGGTAACTACGCTTATCCTCGTGAGCATTGAGTAATTATAGAATTTTTGAATTGATATGTTGTACACCTGACACTAATACAATATTTTATGTTAATTATATATGAATAAAAAAATGAAAAAATAAAAAGAAGAAGAAAGGAGGAGGAGGCTTCACCAGTCCCACCCAGACCTACTTATTCGGAATGCTTGGGTATGGAATGCAGACCTGTATTGTTCCACATAAGGACTAATTTGGACCCACACCTACACTAATTTTACCCCAAGTGATTCTTTGCACATGCGAGTGTGAGTACCAATTAGATGATGTCTAAGCTCTCAGATCACAGAGTCCTGTGGCTTCATGACCCTGGTTTGAGAGAATTTATCTTGTTTTTCAGTTATTTACAGTTTTAAAGTTTTAAGCTCCTTTTTCCCTTGGGTATTTTCTCTATACCTTCTCTTTGATTAGTCAGAGATCTGTTTTTTAAGGCTTAGCAAATTATTTTAAAATAACGTACATAGCACATTACATGCAAGACTCTCTATGTTGCATGGCGGATGGGATACTTGCAAAAACATACGAGGTCCCTGCCCTGAAGGAGGCCAGAGGAGGAACTAAGATCATGTGGAACCAACTTTGCTGCATGGCTGAGGTCAATCCCAGGGCCGACAATTCATGAGGCCCCCTTTTGATTGGTCAGTATTTGGCCATGCCAATTGATAAATATTCTGAATATCCATTCTGGCAATAATTGCTATATAAATAGTAGAAACAAACTTCTTCAAGATTTGAGAGGAGGATGATATTACAACCAGCTTGGGCAACGAGGGGAGCTCCACAGAGAAAGAGGCAATTGAAGAAGACCTTCAAGGATGGATAAGATTTCAATGGGAAGACGACATTCCGGTAGAAGAAACAGTATGAGAAAAGGCATAGGTATAGGGAATTGTAAGGTGTGATCATGAGATTGAATTTGGAGTGAGCAGAGAGAGGCTTAAAAGGAAACATGGATGGTGTTATCAGTTATCTAGTGTGGCATGACCAACCACTCCAAAACCTAAAGGTTTAAAACAACGACAATCTCTTTATCTTGTTCAGGATTCTCCAACATGGTTTTGTCCCATTAGTGTCAGCTTCACTGGGGCTGGGGGATGCACTTTCAAGATGGCTCCCTCACATGGCCGGAAAGTTGGAGGTGGCTATCTGTTCTTCTTTATGTGGGCTTCTCTATAGCTTGGGCTTCCTCACAGTTGTTGGGTTGTAAAAGCAAACATTCCAAGAGAGCTGGGTGGAAGATCTCTCACCTTTTATGACCTTTTTTGGGGGAGTCATAGTATCACTTCTGCTGTGGTCACAAGCCTACCCAAATTCAAAGAGTAGGAACAAAGACCACAACGCTCAACCGCAGGAGTGCCGAAGTCTTTGTAAGAAGAGAATTCGGGAAGGGAGTTGTTGTTGCTGTAGCCAATGTTAGAAAATAAGAGTGAACAGAAACTCCAATAAGGCATTAAATAGTAATATCAAGTGCTTTTTAAAAATATAGATGATTTCATTGCATACATCACAACAACCTTCCAAGTAAGCAAAGCAAATAGTATGCTTTTTTGCAGATGAAAAAAGAAATTCAGAAGTTGTGGGAAAGTGGATGTGCCAGGAGTTTAATGAAGCTTTAACTTCAGAGCCCCTACTTGCACTGATACCTTCTTCCAAAGCCCTAGGAGAGGCCCAGAATTGTGGCCTCATAGTCATACATTTGATAAATGTTCAGAGGTAAGATATACTAACTGCAATTGGTTAAATATGTCCAACTTCTCACTTCAACCTCCCCTCCATCACATTGTTCCTTGTGTCAGGTGTCAACAGAGTGGATATCAGCATTTGGAGATCTAATTAAGGAGAAATCAAATTATGAATAGATTTATTTTTGGTAGAGTAGGATAGATTGATGTATTTTTCAGGAACTTCAACATATGGTTAGGGTATTACCGGGAATCCCAAAGTAGAATGACCTTCAGGGATACTCCTAGAGCTTATTGGCTGACTCAGCCAGGCCTGTGAAACTGAAGTCCAGGATGTGAGGTTATACGGTGATATGACTATGCCCTGGGGTATCTGGGATCAGAATGAAAATACATGGGTAGTGGCGGAAAATGTTAAAATGTACATAACCAGAAGCTTGTCTGTGAAGGATGTTTCTGACCAGGACATCATTGCTATACCTTTCCAAAGGCAGAAGAAAATGCAAGGAAACCAGAAAACATTATAATATAAGTATTAATTAAGAAAGAGGGTCGGGGCGCCTGGGTGGCTCAGTGGGTTAAAGCCTCTGCCTTCGGCTCAGGTCATGATCCCAGGGTCCTGGGATCGAGCCCCACATCGGGCTCTCTGCTCAGCAGGGAGCCTGCTTCCTCCTCTCTCTCTCTGCCTGCCTCTCTGCCTACTTGTGATCGCTGTCTGCCAAATAAATAAATAAAATCTTTAAAAAAAAAAAAAAAAGAAAGAGGGCCTGGGGGTGCCTAGGTGTCTCAGCTGTTCAGCGTCTGCCTTCAGTTCAGGTCATGAACCCACGGTCCTGGGATTGAGCCCTGCATCGGTCTCCCTGCAGGAAGCCTGCTTCTTCCTCTCCCACTCCCTCTGCTTGTGTTCCCTCTCTCGCTGTTTCTTTCTCCGTGTCAAATAAATAAATAAAATCTTGGGGGTGCGGGAAAGGAAGGAAGGATGAGTGGATGGATGGAAGGAAGGAAAAAAGGAAAAAGAAAGAAATAAGGTTTGTCCTGCAAGTCTTTGAAAGGAAGACTGGCTCTCAGAGCTGCTGACAGGTAAGAAGTGATGCCTGGAATTGGTTTGCTGGAGGTGGAAGAGAAATAAGGCCACCTAGTTGTCACCATAAAGAGGACGCCTGGGTGGCTCAGTTGGTTGGGCAGCTGCCTTCGGCTCGGGTCGTGATCCCGGCATCCTGGGATCGAGTCCCGCATCGGGCTCCTTGCTCGGCGGGGAGCCTGCTTCTCCCTCTGCCTCTGCCTGCCTCTCTGTCTGCCTGTGCTCGCTCTCTCTCCCTCTCTCTCTGACAAATAAATAAATAAAATCTTTAAAAAAAAAAAAAAAGAGGAACCTATAGAGAAGAGGAATGGGGTCACCATCATTATCAACCAGTAACAAAAAGCACTCATGATTTAAAAAAAAAAAAGCTTTATTTATTTGAGAAAGAATGAGAGTGAACATGAGAGGGGTAAGGGTCAGAGGGAGAAGCAGACTCCCTGCTGAGCAGGGAGCTGGATGTGGAACTGGATCCCAGAAATCCAGGATCATGACCTGAGCCGAAGGCAGTTGCTTAACCAACTGAGCCACCCAGGAGCACTACAAAGTAGCATCTTTTACATGACATGGTGGGGATACTGGAGTACAGAAGGTGACCACTAGGCAGACACACTAAATTGGACACAGTTTCTGACATGTACAATACAAGGTAATGTCAAATGAAGCTAACTCAGGCTAGCCTATTGGGTGAAACCAACAACAGAAGGAAAAGTAAACTTACTTACACGATGTGGCAACTGTGCCTACATTACTCATTGCCACATAATACTTGTCACTTGAGATGGACTATAGGTGTCACCAGGGCAGGAATTCGAGAGGAAATATGATCCTAAGAATCACTTCCAAAGCGGGCTGGGGTAGGGAGGTTATTCCCACACCGTGCTCCAAATAGTATTTGGGGGGTTCGGCTCATGATGGAATTCCAGTGTATGAGGGGAAGGAACTTTGAGGGTGTTTCAGGAGTGATCTGAAACTCATAAAGATAACAGTTACTATCACATTTTTAGACACCAGTGTCAAACCAGAAAAAAAGAGATTAGGTAAAATAACTTTGAATCCTGAGGATGCTTTGAAAGAGAAACAATCTTTGATGTGGTTGTTAAAGGTCACAGGACCCAAGATATTATCAGACATGGTGGGGTTGGGATCAGATGGGTCAGGTTGAAGAGTGGTGAAACCTGAAGGAGAATATAAGAGTTCATACATGTCAGATGAAGACTGTGGACCTAGTAATAGGCAAAGGGGACATGTCCACAAAGAGATGGGCGGTGGGAAGGGGTTGGGAGGAACTGAAACACAC
This sequence comes from Neogale vison, assembly GCF_020171115.1. Classification (NCBI taxonomy): domain Eukaryota; kingdom Metazoa; phylum Chordata; class Mammalia; order Carnivora; family Mustelidae; genus Neogale; species Neogale vison. Next base: position 197,146,475 of record NC_058101.1, on the reverse strand, counting down.
TCTGAGCATTACTGGTGGTACTGACCTCCTCAGAAAACAAAAAATAACCTCCTGTGTTTGCTTTGCTAGTACCTCTGGCCACAGCCTAGTTCCCAGTGCATTTATGTCTCCAATGAATGGAAGAATGGGCAGTACCCACGGACTTTTTTGCCACCTGCTTCCTCCCAGCCTGGGTTCCAGTGGTCACTACACCAAGTGCAGAGTTTCTTCCGACTTCCCTCAGTCTTTTCCCTCCTCAGCGTAGACCTCTCCCTCCTTGGGAAAATCCCTTCTCTGTTTTGTGACTTCTGTGATCTGTGTTATTGTCTTTTGCTGTTGTTGTTATCTTATCTCTCCCTCAGCTCCTTTGTTCCGTCTTTCAACAGCTTCTCTCCCATCTCATGTTACCCAGATGGAGGCATCTCCAGGTATCAATCCTGGTCCACTGGTCTTCTCTCTTTATATTGGGCTCTAGATCTTTTTTTTTTCTCAAATAAATACAATTATTATAGCAGTCTCCAAATCTGCGTATCCAGAGTCAACCTTTCTGTCCAAGTTTCTAGTAACTAGTCCTCAATGCATTACCATCATTTCAAACTCAAAAATCCAAAACTTAACTCATCATCTAGCTCCTAAAACTAACTCCCTCCCTCGCTTCCTAATTTCTGGTCATCATACTTCTCCAATGCTTCCAAATATGTGTCTTCGGAATCTTTTCCTTTGTTTCCTACATCAGCCACCACATCCCATGGACTCATCTTTGCCATGTTTGTAAATTCATCCTCACCTGTCTCTCCTTCTCCCAAAAATCCCAGGGGCCCTCATCACATGTCTCCAAGGATATAGCCCACAAGCTGTTTTTCTCTCAATTATCATCTGGAATCATTTGGCAGCAGGGACAGTAGCAGGAATACCATGTGTCAAACACTTACTGTACATCAAGTACTTCAGCAGAAGCTTTAAATACATGACCCCCCTTCTGTACCTGGGTGGTTCAGCAGTTGGGCATCTGCCTGAGGCTCAGGTCATGATCCTGGAGTTCCAGGATCAAGTCCTGCATCAGGCTCCCTGCTCATCAGGGAGTCTGCTTTTCTCTCTGACCCTTTCCCTTCTTGTGCTCTCTCTCTCTCTTCCTCAAATAAATAAAATCTTAAAAAAAAAAAAACACACTAAAATACATGACCTCTCTTAAGAATGGGAGCTACTGCCAAACACATTTTACAAGTGATGGACTGAGCCTCAGCAAGTTCACCTGTCTCCCAGAGTCCTTCAGCTAACATGGAGTATGACCTTGAACTCATATCTTGTCTAATTCCAAAGTCGCCATGCTATGTATGCGCTAAAATATCTCCAGCCGTCTCCTGTTACTTCCTGGGTCAAGTCCCACACCTCTGTTCAATATCCAGTGTCTCCACAACTGGGCTTCACCAAGCTGTCTAGTTGACTGCGTTCTGCTCTCCAGGATGGTACCCTTCTTCTTAACTGCCCCCACCTTCCTATGTAGTGGGTGGAGCACAGACATTGAATCACAATTCTGACATTTAGTACTCTTACTTGTAAAATACCCATCTCATAATCCCAGATTGCTGTGAGGATTAGATATAATGAACATACAGGGTGTGGCATGGTGCAAGGAACTTAACAGGTACATAATAAATAAGACCCACTGTTGATGGGTGGTATCCCTTCTGCCTCTGTGCCTTTGTTCATGATCCTACCCATATATAATGCTTGTCCTTCCTATTGGTCTAACCCAACAGTTCTTAAAGGCCAAATCCCACCTTTATGAAACTCTGCTCTACTCCAGCAAACACTGATCTCTCTCCTCTACAATTGTGAATACACTTTTTGTACACACGAGATGACTAGTATTATATACAATCTTATTCTCCAGTGGTTTCCTGGAGACTCACATGTGACTTGTGCACTCCCTTGTATTTCTTCTGTTCTCATCTTCTTTCTGTTCCCATCACAAAGGTCCTGGAGTGTACCTGGAGTGTACAAAGGCCTTGGCAAAGTGTACTGGAGTGATTCAATAATCGATTGATGGAGAAATTTAAACTTTAGGAGAAGCGTGAGAGAAAAGAGAGCAAATTGGGTATTATCTTGTTTGATTTGATTTAGCGATCAGTTTATCCTGTAAGATAAGGCCTGGACCAGGAGAAGTGGTTCAGAAAAACAGTTGATAACATCTATGGTCTAGGGAAAGAGAAACAGTAGATCTCTATATTACTGAGCTCTTACTTTGAAGAAATGACTTGAGATACATTTTCAGGGAATGGTAGTGAAAGAGACACAGTTGAGAGTGAGAATCAGTAGCCTGGTAATAGTGAAAGGAGGATCCAAGACATTCTTTTTTCTTTTCTTTTTTTTTTAAGTAACAGAAAAAAACAGGAAATACATTTCAACAGAAAATCCAGAGGTTACATTACAGAAGTAAGACTGTGACTGACCTCAAGAGTAAGAGGAGAAGCCTTAAATGAGCTCAGGGACCCAGTAAATTGGGTCGTGGGAAGCCAGAAGCTTTGCCTAACTAGCTACTAATGAAGGAAATTAGATAACCATGTTATTTTGAAAGAAACCAGATTATGTTTATTGAGTGATCTGAAAGAAATGAAGGAGTTAGATATGGATGCTTTGTGTTGGTTTCTGAGGCTCTGACCCACCAGAGAGTCATTTTGCCTTATTCATGGAATTGCCAAGATGGGCGGCCATCTTGACAAGCTTACGAGGTTTGATGGGTGGGAATGGCAAGCAGCAAAGATAAGTTAAAAGGAGAGAATGTGCTGATGACTTTGAACCCCTTCTAATTCTGTTGAGGAGATGTAACTACATTAGTTAGAGTGAAGACAGAGTAAGCAGCAGGAGTGTCGTTAAGTCACATGGAAAGCACCATCTTTGACTGTGCCAAGCAGCAAGGTTGTTTACTCCAAAGACTGCAGCATGTAAGTTCTTCAAGATAAAGGAGAAGAGGGATATGTCAGCCAGGTTGGCTAACTGTATCCAACCGTCCCAGAATTCCAGTGATTCGCCTCACATCCAGTCGGGTGGTAGGCATATGGCATTTCCCATGATGATTCAGGGACATGGCTTCTTTCATGCAGTTCTACCATCAACACGGGATTTCAAAATCACCTTGGTATCATCTAGTCGGCAGATGGGGGAGTGGGGCAGAATTTCCTTAGCCCCTCAGGGCCAGTCTCACCTCCATTATATTCCATTTATGAGTGTGGATTATATGTTTTCACACAGATGTTACAGTGATTGGGAAATTAATTCCACTGTGTTCTCAGGAGGATGAAAGAGGCTGGGTGAAAGAGTCAACCTCTGTAGAGAAAAAATATAGTATTGGGTTGGGTAAAAGGTAAATCAGGTAATAATTCATATTTTTTCTGTCCATCAGCATACCTTTAAATGTGGGATGGTTTAACTTTCTATTTCAAACAGCTGTTTTGGACTGTGAATACTCAAAAAGCATAGTGGTTCCATATGCTTTCTGGTAAAACATATGAGTAAATGAAGAGGGCAAGAATAAATTTTTGAATGCATGTGTTATTAAATCAGTGACACTTCTATAGCAATATGGCGGAAGCTAATTTTGCCTCACCAAGAAACAAAGAAAACGTAAAACTCTATGAAGCAAAAATGAGAACAGAACTATGAAAATTGATCAGAGACAAAAATTATACAGCATTGAAATAGTTGAAATCCAGTGACCTTAATGTTCCATAATCGCATTGGCGGGGGGCATTTCATTTTAAAGGTTATTTTTCTAGTTTTAGGTCTACTAAACACTTTTGGACTGAAGGAAATTATTATGACTTGCATGCAAGTAACTTAATTTACAAAGCTCAGGGAATTTTCCAGAAGCATCAAAGGTAGATTTGAAGGTAAAAACACCTGACCAGTATGATACAGCTTATAGAGATAGGGAAGGTCATTCTGAAACAATAGCATGAGGGATAGGAGTTGGAAATAGACTAGAACTTTTTATCTGTGGGATAATTCTCAGACTCTCCTGGAAGACACATAGATCTACTTAAAGTTAGTCCAAGAACCATGCTTTCTCCCTACAGAGTCCTTGGGTAACAGAAAAGATGTCTCCATTCTAATTTCAGCTCTTTACAGCAGACAGAGGTCATCTAGTTTAACGCCCATTTTAACTTGAGGGAAATTCCTCAGAGAGGGAAAATGATTTGCTTAAGGTCACAGATGAAGTAGATAGTCTAATTCCACTCCAAAAGGACACAGGAGCAAACCCATGGATGTGTTGAAACCGAGGCTGTTTGGATGCAAAATATCACAGGTCCTTTGACAGAATGTGGGATGGGCAGTAAGAAAGAAGGAGGCCCCTCATTCCTGAAGCAGTAGGTGAAGAAAGAGTCTATAGTCAGGTGGGTGAGGCCTGGAGCTGGGGGTTGCAATCAGCCTTCAACTGCTCAGAAAAGAAGAGGGCGAAGAACTGCTTTCTGGAATCTGTCTGTTTCATTATAGGAGGAAAAGACATTATCGGAGGAAATGACACTATGGGTCAGTTCAAGCCCCAGAGATGGGGCCAGCCTGGGTGCCAAGGCCACCAACAACCGAACTGGAATTCAGAATAAGGCTGGCCTCCCTCCCCATGGCCTAGAGACTAGAGTGGGCAATAGATCTGGGCCCGAGAAGGGAGTGGGCCCAAGGGAATACCCAGCTAGAGATGAAGGCAGGAAGAGAGCGCTGGGACTATGGCAAGTCTTCTGGACGCTGCCAGGTGTGACAGACAGCAAGGTCCCTCAGGAGTCACCTGAGCCCAGATATTGCGACCAGGCCACCAGACTAGGTCTGGGCTGGTGGTTTCTTCTCAAGCCCCACTAGGTATGCAGGAGGGTAGAGACACTTCTGTGTTGGATCCTTGGCATTCAGGGCTGGCTCTGGGGCTGGGGGTATGAGAGGGTTAGGAGGCTGGAAGGGGATTAGGAAGCAAGGACCCCAGAAGCAGGGAAGATTAAATAGAAATGAGGACCAGACCTAGCAACTCTGTGTGTCCCCGAGGTCTCAGATGGGTCTTCTAAAGACCTTAGGATCGCCACTCAGTGTTGTCACTTAGTAGTTTGCTTGACCCTGGGCAAATTTCCTGTCCTTGCTAGCTTGTAGCTTCTTCCTTTCATTTTTAAAAAAAGATTTATTTATTTATTAGACAGAGATCACAAGTAGGCAGAGAGGCAGGCAGAGAGAGAGGAGGAAGCAGGCTCCCTGCTGAGCAGAGAGCCCAATGTGGGGGTTCGATCCCAGGACCCTGGAATCATGACCTGAACCAAAGGCAGAGGCTTTAACCCACTGAGCCACCCAGGCACCCCAAGCTTCTTCCTTTTAAAGGGTCAAATAACACAGCTGGTAAGTAGGGACACGGAATCTCAGCCAGCTGGTGATGGCCCAAAATTCACTCTGTGCCTAAGGCCCAGGTGCTAGAGCATCACAGGGACTGCGTGAGGCTTGGGGAAGGGCGCTGGGCGGTGGGAGCTGTATCCTTCCCAGTCACCTTTCCTCTAGGGCAAAAACCCATGTTCCCAGATTTTCCCTCACAGGTCCATGATCCATTTCCTCCTCATCTGATCAAGTCTGGGGGGTGGACAAAGGCCGTGAAGAAAGAACCGCCTACCTAAATAATGTGACAGCCTATACCCATTTAGGTAACATCACTCACAGTGAGATGTACTAAATCCTTCCATGGCCTTCCATTGCCATCTTCCGTGGGAGATACAAGTATCACCACTGCTACCAACCCTGTCACCTTGCTTCTATTATTAGCCCCGATTGATGGATGATGTCACTGAGGTGCACCCAGAATCACCCAAAGTTCTGGAATCAGAATTTGAACTCAGGCAGCCTGTGCTTTTGAGCCACCAGACCACACAGTCTTTCTCTCCTGGATTAAGCTACTAGATTATGAACAAGTAGCAATAGAGGGAAGAGAAGGAATTTTTCATGGGAAGAACTGATAGCTGGAGTTTTGGAGGAGAGGCAGATGAAAAGAACTGAACTGAAGAAAAAAAAAAACAGTTTTTGTGGGGGCAACAGAGAGTAAAAGTTGTCTGGGGAATAAGATGAAGTCTTCAAAGCTGGTTTTATTCATGTGTCGTCATATACCGATAAACTAGGCCTTCATTGAGAAGCAGGAAGGAAACACGGTATCAGGCTCCAGGAGACTCAGGCTAAAACCAGATGTTTGCACACCTCTAAAGTCTAGTTTGGTGACAAGAGAGGTTTCTGACAGAGTGTGAAAATCACTGCCTAAAATAGATCCTTGGACCAAAGGTCACAGAATTATAGGAGGGTTTCAGCAAAGACACGGGGGTGGGGGTCTCTCTCTCACTCTCCTAGGATGCCTCCTGTCTCTGTGCAGAGCAGGGATGGAGGGGGTTTCTGAGTCATGATGAAGAAACTCAAACTCCACTCATCCAGGTCAGGCTCCTTCCCTTAATTCTAGCCAAGATCAGACAAGAACAACAACAATAAAAAAACCTAGGGTCGTTACTGGGGGCAGAGAGGGCATGTAGAAATGAGGCCCCTGGGGACTTTTTTACATTGCAAAGCCCTGAAATTATTCTCAGTTTTGCTCTGTTGTAAGAGGAGCCACAAATTAGCAACCATCTCTTGGTGGAGAGGTGCGAGCCCAGAAGTCTACTAACCTCTGCCCAATATTTTCAGATCAGCTTTGTGAGTCTCTAGAAGACACATAATATCCTATGGAAGTAGGCAGAGGGACAAGATCATTATTCAAAAGTTATTGCAGGACTGTTTTTATTTTTAAAAAAATTTTTTTAAAGATTTTATTTATTCAACAGAAAGAGAGACAGCAAGAGAGCAAACACAAGCAGGGGGAGTGGGAGAGGGAGAAGCAGGCTTCCCGCCAAGCAGAGAGCCTGGTGTGGGCCTCAATCCCAGGACCCTGGGAGCATGCCCTGAGCCCAAGGCAGATGCTTAACCAACTGAGCCACCCAGGTGCCCCCAGGACTGTTTTTAAAGGAAGAAAATCCAGGTACCAGAAAAGCAGAGCTCTAGGTCTTTTGAACACTGATGTAAACTATGATTGTGATGGACAAGAGTGACCAGGATTAACAGGGTAACTGAGGTCCACAGGCTTCTAGAAGCCAGAAAGACCAACACATAACAAGGAAAAGAGAAGAATGGCTGACTGAGCAGGAATAACAGGTCTCATTTCTTCAGTTTTGCCCTCTACCCCACCTCCTAGCTCAGCACGGCTAGACCTGCTCCTCTCTATGATGACCGTGGATGAGTTAACACCAAGGAAGAAAGCCTCAGCCTGAGCTAGTATTGTGTTTCATAATCGCTTCCCTTCTTCCACTTATGTTTTTTCCCAAATCTAGAAATAGCATACTTGGGACGCCTGGGTGGCTCGGTCGGTTAAGCAATCTGCCTTCGGCTCAAGTCATGATCCCAGGGTCCTGGGATTAAGTCCCACATCAGGCTCCTTGCTCACCAGGGAGCCTGCTTCTTCCTCTGCCCCGCCCCCGCCCCCCTCCCTGCTCTCTCTCTCTCTCTTTCTCAAATAAAAACATCAACTCTTTAAAAAAAAAAAAATAGCAGGGGCACCTGGGTGGCTCAGTGGGTTAAGCCGCTGCCTTCGGCTCAGGTCATGATCGCAGGGTCCTGGGATCGAGTCCCGCATTGGGCTCTCTGCTCGGCAGGGAGCCTGCTTCCTCCTCTCTCTCTCTGCCTGCCTCTCTGCCTACTTGTAATCTCTCTCTGTCAAATAAACAAATAAAATCTTTAAAAAAATAAAAATAAAAATAATAAAAAAATAGCATACTCATTGAAAAAGATTCAGAAAACACAGAAAGGGTCAAAACAGAAAATCCCTTGGAATCTCAGTATGTGTTATCCTTTGCCCTAAGAGTAAGGGGTCATTTGTCTTGTTCATCAAGCTCTATTCCCCAGATCCAGAGTAAGCGGCACATAGTTGGTGTCCAACACAACACCTTTTCTTGGTGTGACTCAACCTATGTTTTAAAATTGAATCAATCCATATACAGAGATTACATCTTAATATCTAATTACACATTATCCACTATTTCAAAGCATACTTTTTCGGGTAAACATGTACATATAATTTTTTTCCTGTGCATTCTTATTGTGGTAAAACACACATAACATAAAATTTATGATTTTAACCATTTTCAAGTATACATTTCAGTGGCAGGAAGTTCATTCGCAATTTGTACAACCATCGCCACTGTCCATTTCCAGAATTTTTTTCTCATCCCAAACAGAAACTCTGTCTCCATTAAACACTAACTCCCTAATCCTTCCTCACCCAGTACCTGATGACCTCTTTTAGCTTTATTTTTTGGCATTTACACGTTCTAGGTACCTCATATAAATGAAATATTTTTATTTTTTTTTAAAGATTTTTTAAAATTATTTATTTATTTGACACGGAGAGAGAGATAGCAAGAGCAGGAACACAAGCAGGGGGAGTGGGAGAGGGAAAGCAGGCTTCCTGCTGAGCAGGGAGCCTGATGTGGAGCCCGATCCCAGGACCCTGGAATCATGACCCAAGCTGAAGGCAGACGCCCAATGACTGAGCCACGCCAGCACCTCACATATAAATGAAATCTTACAATATTTGACACTTTGCTTCTGGTTTATTTCATTTAGCATAACATTTTCAGTGTTCTTTCACGCTGAAGCATGTTAAGTCTGAATACTATTCCATTGTATGTATATTCTGCATTTTGTTTATCCATTCATCTATTGATGGACATTTGGGTTTTCCCAGTATTTATTGTTTTGCAACTCCTTTTTTCACTTTATAATTTCTCACTCATGGCAATCTCTTTTTGTGTTATATATTTCTATATATATGTTATATATTATATATACTCAATATGTTATATATTCTCACAAATATAAGAATATAACAAATAGTATAATTATCACATATAATTATCCATTTTATGATTTTATTTGACAATTTCCCTATGAGTGCACAAGAGATGACCTAATCATTCTCCTGTATTTGAACATTAGGTTACCTCAGAGTTTTGCCATGGCAAGTAAGGCAGAAACCTCCTTGGACATGAAGGTCTGTCCAAGTGTGTGATGAACATTACTGTTTCTCAGTAATAGATTTCTGGAAGGCAAATTACCATGACAGTTATGTTATCTAAACTTCTTGATGTTTTCTTTCCAATTTGCTTCTCATATGGTTTTCTGGAAAGGTGCATGGGTCTTCTAGTTGTGAATGAGAAAGTTAATTGTCCCCTGTCTACACGGAGTGCTATCACATGAAATGTCTTTGCTAATGTTATTGATGAAAAAATTGTTATCTTATTGACTGAAGTTGCATTTAGTGGATTACGGGACCTCGCTCGGGCAATCTAATATGTCCGTGTCCCTCACAGCAGCTCTTGTGACTTGGGCAGTGGAGAAGTCTGTAACAATGGGGGTGGGGGCAGGAAAGGGGAAATGTGGGCACAGGTGGAGCGTGGAGAGTGGGGACCAGTTAGCTGGAAGTATGAGGATGGGGGGCTCTGATAAGTTAGACTCTACCTGCATTTATAATGTACTGAGTCCTAGCTCAGCTCTCTGCTACAACCTCGGTCACCACAAGCAGAATCTTCTCGGTTTCTCAGGCTAACAGGTCGGCTGCACTAATCTGCAGTCCAAAATGATTTCTACACAGTTCCTTTGGCTTGCCATGAAAAGGTGTTATTATTTGCTTTTTTTTTTTTTCAATTTATTTATTTTCAGAAAAACATTATTCATTCTTTTTTCACCACACCCAGTGCTCCATGCAAGCCGTGCCCTCTATAATGCCCACCACCTGGTACCCCAACCTCCCACCCCCCCGCCACTTCAAACCCCTCAGATTGCTTTTTTTTTAATGATTTTATTTATTTACTTGACAGACAGAGGTCACAAGTAGGCAGAGAGGGAGGCAGAGACAGAGAGGAAGGGAAGCAGGCTCCCTGCTGAGCAGAGAGCCGCAATGTGGGGTCCTCGATCTCAGGACCCCAGACCATGACCTGAGCTGAAGGCAGAGGCTTAACCCACTGAGCCACCCAGGTGGCCCTTATTATTTCCTTTTTGCAGATGAAAAAATCCAGCCTCTAATAGCTTAAGGAACTTTTCAAGGAAACACAAGTGTTAAGTAGCCCGTCTAGGATTTGATGTACCTCACTATAAACCTACCCTTTTCCTTCTACATTCTTTTTTTTTTTTTTAAGATTTTTATTTATTTGAGACAGAAAGCGAAATAGAGAGAACACGAGAAGGGTGAGGGACAGAGGAAGAAGCAGACTCCCTGCTGAGCAGGCAGCCTGATGCAGGGGACTCTGAGATCATGACCTGAGCCAAAACTCAACTGACTGAACCACCCGGGGGCCCACCCCACCCCCAACCCCAGCCACCAACATTCACTTTTAAAAAGCTTCACAAACTTGACAAGTGCTGTAAATTTATACCAAGAACATAGAAAAGAATGTTTATTTTACTCGGATGTACCTTTTTAACAGCATTTTTATATAGATCAAAGAGGTTCCCAAGTGAATTGATAAGTAGAATTTTCTATTTTTAATGTTCAGATTTTAATAGCACAGTAGAATGTAGCAAACACACCAGAACCTAATCCCTGCTCTGCTGCTTGCTGTTTATTAGCTGTTCGACTTCGATAGATCCCTTCCTCGCTCCCAGCCTCAGTGGCTATGACATCCAATCCCCAGAGTGGTCGTGAAGTTAAATGTGACAATATATGTAACTGAATCTAGCAACGTAGGGGGCATGCATTAGGTGGCCAATAAAAAATTCTACAGGTCATGGTGAGAAGGCAGTTGGCAAAAGGGAACAAACTGGGGACAATTCAGGAACAAAGGAACTAATGCATTTATTGCTAGTCTATATCTGTAAGGGAAAGGAAGATACATTTCTTTAACTTTTTATTGAAGTCTAACACAAATACAGAAAAGCGAGCAAATCGCTGTAAGTCTCAGTGAACTACCCCAAGTAATCCCACTCATGTGATCACCTCCAGGACAAGAAATGGAACATAACCAGCGACTCGGAGCCCTCTTGGTTTCCTCTCCTCATCATTTTCCTTTCAGTCTTTCCCAGTGGTAACCAACTAAGTGATGTTTAAACCAGTGGGCAGAGTTTTGCCCATTTTCTATGAATGAAACTTGGCCCCTATCTCAGACCATATATAAACATAAAGCATCTAAAAAGTATGATGACTCTCATAGGCATAATTTTCAGTGGTGGGGGGGAAGAGCCGTTCAGGAAAGAATATCATTTACATAAAGTTGAGTCTTTTGAGTAACAAATTCTTAAGGTAGCCATATTGGTCAATCTTTTCCCTTACAGTAATACTTTGTGACTTAAGACTTCCCGTCAATTAATCTCTGATAAAGAAGAGGAGAAAACATCACAGGGGAAAAAAGAGTGTATTCAATAAATGGTGCTGGGAAAATTGGACAGCTACATGCAAAAGACTGAAACTGGACCCCCATCTTACACTATCTACAAAAATAAATTCAAAATGGATGAAAGACTTGAATGTAAGACCTGAAACCACAGAACTCCTTAAAGAAAACACAGGCAATAAGCTCTTTGACAACTCTCTCAGTGATGATTTGTTTTTAATTTCCAAAATAAGAAATCAACAAGAGGGACTATGTCAAACTAAAAAGCCTCTGCACAGCAAAGGAAACCATCAACAAAATGAAAAGGCGTCCTACTGGATGGGAGAAGATATTTGCTAATCATATCTGATAAGGGATTAATATTCCAAATATATAAAGAACTCTTAAAACCCAATTCATTTCACTAAAGTAGCAAACCAACAATGTGATGGACAGAGGAACTGAATAGACATTTTTCCAAAGAAGACATCCAGATGGCCAAGAGACACAAGAAAAGATGTTCAGCATCTCTAATCATCAGGGAAATGCCTATCAAAACCACAGTGAGATATCTCCCCACACCTGTTAGAAGGGCTGTCATCAAAAAGGCAAGAAATGACAGGAGTTGGCGAACATGTGGAGGAAAGGGAAAGACATCGTGCACTGGTGGTGGGAATGTTACTGGTGCAGCCACTATGGACCCAGTATGGAGGTTCCTCAAAAAAATCAAGAAAAGAACTACCAAATGACCCAGGAATTTCACTTCTGGGTATTTATCCAAAGAAAACAAAAACCCTAATTCAAAAAGATATCCACACCCCCATGTTCATTGCAACATTATTCACAATAGCCAAGATAAGGAGACAACTTAAGTGCTTATTGACAGATGAATAAAGAAGAAAGATGGGGGAGATATATGTAGAATGGAATATTACTCAGCCATAAATAAGAACGAGATCTTGCCATTTGCAACATTGTAGATGGGCCTTGAAGGCATTTATGCTAAGAAATAAGTCAGAAAAGACAAATACCATATAATTTCACTTACATGCAGAATCTAAAATAAACAAATCAAAACAAAACAAAACAAAACCAGAAAAAGCCAAGCTCATAAGTACAGAGAAAACTGGTTGCCAGAAATTTAAATTTAATTAAATTTAACAATTTATTTGTAGATTCTTTTGGATAGTCTATGTACATCACCAAATCATCAGTAGGAGTGGTTTTTATCCTTGTGTTCATATTCTTACACTTGTTTTCTTTATTTTGCTTATCAAATTGGCTGGACATTTTTGTCTCACTCTCAATTCCAGAGGGAATATTTTTAACATTTAATCATGCTTGTGTAAGATTATTTATAGGTGCATTTTATTAGATTCAGGCAGTTTTATTTATATTCGCTAGAAGTTCTAAACACGAATATACATTGGATTTTGGCAAGTTCTTTTTCAGCATTTATCTAGAAGGTAGTATGATGTTTTCCCCTTCATTCTGTTAATGTGACAAATTTCATAAACCTTAAACCATTCTCTCTTTGTTCCAAGCATGATGGGTTTATTTTTAAAAAATATTTAATTTATTTATTTGAGAGAGAGGGGGACAGGGAGCAGGAGCAGGGGCAGAGGGAGAGGCAGACTCCCCGCTGAGCAGGGAGCCTGACGTGAGGCTCAATCCCAGGATCATGACCGGAGACAAAGACAAACAGGCTGAGCCACCCAGGTGCCCCCGTGATGGATTTACTTCATTTTACTCTGCTATAAAACCAAAGATTCCATTACAGCACAGAGACCATTATATCTCTAAAGGTCTTGAGGAAGTGGCAGGGCACATGCAAGACATGAAGTACAAACTGGAGGACTGGGTCAGTTCCTTCGCCACATGTCACTGCACTGTCACTGAGGCATGCCTGTAAACTCACACCAGACTGAAACGTCCCACAGAATTGACAACTTCCAGGCATGCCTTCAAGTGCCGACCTTCCGGTCTGTAGACTTCAGTGTGGGGAAGATAACCATTCTTTGGAAGAATAAAAAGTTCACGCTTCTGAAATGTCACAGAAGAATTTTAAGGTCAAAACACAGCAGGTTCATTTCTCTTCATCTCCAGGGATAAAACTGATGCTTTACTCAAAACCACATTAACTCACAAAACAAACTGAGGGTTGCTGGGGGGAGGGGGGTCAAGAGAAGGGGGTGGGGTTATGGACATTGGGAAGGGTATGTGCTATGGTGAGTACTGCAAACTTGGCGATTCACAGGCCTGTTCCCCCGGGGGATAAAAATATATGTTTATAAAAAATAAAAAATAAAAATAAAAAACCCACATTAAGCTTTCTAGTTTGAATCTCACCCCAACATTTTGACCTCCTGCATTGATGTTCTTTCCATCAATTAAAGCTGATGGGGTCAGTTTGACTCATGGTTGGCAGTTGGGGTATCACCCAGTCCAATCACTCTGGGATTATTTGCTTTAGCAGATAAAGGAGTTCTACAAGCCAGTGTGTAATTAGCAGCAACATCAAAACAGGTATTGGTGCCAGCTATGTGAGCAAGGCTCATTGGTGATCCGATCTTCTCATTTTAAGCCCCCGGTAGATACAACCTCCAAGTTCAGTGCCATCATTTACTTGAGGGTGTAGCTGGAGGTCTGCAGCCTGTTAACCCATGGTAAAAATATTCTGTGACTGTTTAGACTTAGCTCTGTGAAAACTCATCTGAGAGCCAGGAAGCCAACTTTCAAAGGCTAACACAGCTCAACCATAAATGTTTGATCCAGAAAAATCTGTATCAACATTACTGTCAAGATGGAAACAATCTTATTTATAGGGGACTTCAATTTCCCACTCTTCTTTCCTGTATTCAGTACAAATATGGTATCAAGAGTCAGTTTCAACCCTTCAACCAACTTATTCTATAAAGACATTTCTGGCCCAAGGGTGCCATCTCTTTCATTTTTGGTTGAAAAGAAGTCCCTAGTTACAGATCTTACATTTGGTCTCTAGGTTGTCTGATGCTTTGCCTATATCTGTGGAAGCATGACCGGAAGTAGAACATTCTACCCCACTACAAGATTGGGTTCTTAGATCTACTTTCTATACCAAACCCAAATCCTCTGTTGAAGACATTCTTTGCCACCATTTCTAGCTCACAGTAAGTCAATGTGTTATGTGTATCTCCAGCCAGAGGACCTGTTTCCATTCTTCCAGGGCAACCCAAATTTTAAACCATCCTTGCCTTTCTGGAATAGCCCACTTTGGTCACAGTGTATTCACCAGACATTGTTGGACTTGTTTTGCTAATAGTTGGTTTGATTTTTTTTTTTAACATTTTTGTTGTATTGGCCTATTCTTTTCTTTTTTTTATAATGTTCTTGTCAGGTTTTGGTATCAAGGTAACACTGGCCTCGGGAGACAAAATGTAAAGTGTCTCACTTTTTCTCTCCTCTGGAAAAGTTAATGTACAATTGGCATTATTTCTTTCTCAAATATTTGATAAAACTCACCAGCGAAGTCATCTGGATTTGGGTTTATTTTTAGTGGAAAGTTTAAATTATGCATTCCATTTCTTTCATTATTACAGGACTGTAGAGATTTTCTCGTGTCCATTTAGGTAAACCGTGCTTTTCTAGAAAATTGTCAATTGGTAAAAAAGTTCTAGGTATTCACATTGGTTTTAATATCCTTACAATATTTCAAATATTTGTAGGATCTGTAACAGTGTCCCCTCTTCCATTTTTTTTTTTAAGATTTTATTTATGCACTTGACAGAGAGAGAGAGAGAGCGAGCGCACGAGAGCACAAGCAGGGGGAGTGGGAGAGGGAGAAGCAGGTTCCCCGTTGAGCAGGGAGGCTAATGTTGGGCTTGATCACAGGACCATGGATCATGACCTGAGCCAAAGGCAGATGCTTACATGACTGAGCCACCCAGGCACCCCATCCCCTCTCCCATTCTTTTTTTTTTTTTTTTTAAGATTTTATTTATTTAATTGACTGAGAGAGAGACCACAAGCAGGCAGAGAGGCAGGCAGAGAGGGAGGGGAGGAAGTAGGCTCCGCTAAGCAGAGAGTCCGATGCGGGGCTCGATCCCATGACCCTGAGATCATGACCTGAGCCGAAGGCAGAGGCCTTAATCCACTTAGCCACCCAGGCTCCCCCCCTTTCCCATTCTTGATATGGGTTATTTTTATCTTTTTTCCCCTTGATCTCATTAGGGAATTAGTACTATACAATTACAGTTACAATTACAATTACAATTAGGTACAGTTATTTTGAGGTCTGTGTCTGATTATCTAGATTCCATAAGTCTATTTTTGTTGTGTTTCCCACTTTGGTTATCTATCACAGTAACTTGTCTCTTTATAGACTTATGAATATTTTAAAAGAAATATTGGATATTGTATGTGAAAAACTATAGGGAAAAATTGAAAAATTGAAGTTTAGGATGATAGTCTCTTTCAGTAGAGAGGATTTATGTTTTTCTTCTTGTTAATAGCAAAGAGTTCAAGCTATCCCAGATAACCTGAGTTCAGTCAAAGATTGGGATTATTTGAAGCCACTTTAAAAGGGTATTAGGATCCTCCTCTTTGGTAGTCTCTGAACTCCAGCTTTTTCTCCTTAACTTCATGAATGTGTCACCCTCTGTTGAACTACTCAGCCTCTCAACCACCTCTTCTGGAAGCTCCAGAGACCCGAATGCAATGCCCATCTCCCTTCTTTCGTAAGATCTTGGGTCCCTGATTCTTCACTGAGTTCTTAATTCCCCAATGCCTTCAAAGATTTTTAAAAAAATAATTGTTCAGCTCTTCTAGTTCTTAGCAAAAGGATTAAGCTGAATTACTTAGATTAGCCACAATCAGAAGGGGAGACCTCCCAGAACAGAAGTCTTTAGGTATAGATGAAAGGAATTGGAGTGAAGAAAAAGACAGGCTACAAAATGAAATATTAGAAATATTAGAAATCATATGCATATGAACATACTATGAAGAACATAAACAGTACAAATGAATCTATATCTATATCTATATCTTTTATCTCTTGTATATATTTACCCTATGACTAATCACCTCCCCACTTTGATACACTTGCCTGGGAAATGTAATAAAATTTGTTATATAAACCCCAATTTTCAATTATTAATGAGAATACGGAAGAAACTGAGAGAGGAAAAAATAAATGATATATACTGCAGTTACTTAGGTAATAAGATTATAAGATGCAAATGGTCAATCAATTATTAGGGACAAAATAATTGCCATTCAAAACATGAATTGATAAGAAGATGTGAGAATAGTAAAGATTTAAAATATAAAAATTAGGAAAAATTTATGGTTACTGTAAAGGTGGGAGAAAAAGCCAAACTAAGAGCAAAATAGTGTTAATAAAACAAAAGCACAGTAGCATTTGGAAAAAAGAAAAAGAAAAAAGATAGCAATCTTCAAAGAAGCTTTATCACCAACAAAAATAATAGAAAATAAAGTAGTGATAAAATAGAAATTAAGGAAATAAAATTTCTTAAACAGGAAACTTCAAGTATCAACTCTTGTTGAAAAATCAATTTTCTATAGTTAATTTATTATTTTCTGCCTCAATAGTTACAATGCATGTCACATATTTCAAGACTTTTTGTTACTTTTGGATTTTATCAACAGTTTTTTAGGATTACTACTTTGAACATAGTCTTTATTGAACAGATGGAAATGTCAAATGTGTATGGAAACAGGAAGAATCTACACAGACCCAGTTGATCCTGAACAAAGCTTCTGGAATAAATTCCTGGTATAATTTGTGTTTTCCTTGTATTGGCTTCTTTTTCTTAAAAATCTACCTACAAAAGGATTCCAAGGAAGTGATTAAACAATGACTTTAAAAGAAAGTACAACTTTTAGAGTTGCACCAATTTAGGGCCATGGTTCCAAGTCAAAAGATTGCATTTATAAATGCAGGAGAGGAAAGGAAACAGAATTGTTGAGGATGAGGGATGAGAAGCAGTTCAACAAATATTTTAGCTTGAAGTCATTTCTGGGTTATAAGGACAAGAAAGTGTACTGAATGGGGTCCAAAGCCAAACTAGCCAACCAAGGCTAGGACCTAAGAGCTTCATGATGAGTTGACTTGAGAACAAAAGGGAACACCAACCACAGCACTGCAGATGCTCAAGCCTGGCACATTCTAGAATGTTCTAGAAGTCAACATGGAGCACATGATGCTAGATAGACATGAGGACATTTAGCTCTTTTAGTCTTGCTTTTGTTTTTTGTTTGTTTGTTTTTTTAAGATTTTATTTATTTGACAGACAGAGATTGCAAGTAGGTAGGCAGGCAGAGAGAGAGGAGGAAGCAGGCTCCCCACCGAGCAGAGAGCCTGATTTGGCGCTTGCTCCCAGGACCCGGGGATCATGACCTGAGCTGAAGGCAGAGGCTTAACCCACTGAACCACCCAGGTGCCCTAGTCTTGCTTTTGTAACTGAAGAACAACTTGATAATAGGAAGATCATATTAGAGAACATAGAGTAACACAGAACACAAATCTGATGTTTGAAAACTGAGAAGTATGTCTGGAAAGACTTCACACAAGCCATCAAAACATGAGGTCAGAATATGAGTCAACCTGCAATTGCACTACTGGGTATTTACCCCAAAGATACAGATGTAGTGAAAAGAAGGGCCACCTATACCCCAATGTTCATAGCAGCAATGGCCATGGTCGCCGGCGCTTCAACGAACGAATGGATAAGGAAGATGTAGTCCATATACACTATGGAGTATTATGCTTCCATCAGAAAGGATGAATATCCAACTTTTGTATCAACATGGACAGGACTGGAAGAGATTATGCTGAGTGAAATAAGTCAAGCAGAGAGAGTCAATTATCATATGGTTTCACTTATTTGTGGAGCAGAAGAAATAACACGGAGGACATGGGGAGATGGAGAGGAGAAGGGAGTTGAGGAAATCTGGAGAGGGAGATGAACCATGAGAGAATATGGACTCTGAAAAACAATCTGAGGGTTTTGAAGGGGTGGGGGTGGGAGGTTTGGTGAGCCTGGTGGTGGGTATTATGGAGGGCACGTATTGCATGGAGCACTGGGTGTGGTGCATAAACAATGAATTAATTCTGTTACACTGAAAAGAAATTTAAAAAATATATATAAGTCAAAATGCAAAGATTGCACTCTCAAAATAGGATATATGTCTCTTAACCTGAACATCTGACTCACAATGTTTCCTCTATGGGTTTCTTTTCACTTATTATTATGAAAAGGTTTGAAGAAACCATCCACTGTAGTACCCCAGAAATTTTCCTCTTGTTTTTGAGTTATCCTGAGTTGTCTTCAGTTATATCAAAGAATGGTATGAAATCCTCAAACAAATGAATTAGTAGTTTTGTGTTTTTTTTTAAGATTTTTATTTACTTGAGAGAGAGAAAAAAAACAAGCAGGGGGAGCAGCAGAGGAAGAGGAAGAGGCAAGTTCCCCATCGGGCTTGGCTTCCCCAAGCCCGATGCAGGGGTCAACCCCAGGACCCTGGGATCATGACCTGACCCAAAGGCAGATGCTCAACTGACTGAGCCATTCAGGTGTCTCAAATGAAGACAATTTAATTACAAGCTTTAATTACAAGCTAAATATATACCAGAAGGGATTTAGAGAGATCACATGGAGTGTTATAAAACAAAATAACGCAAGAGTGTTGGGTCCGTAACCAAAGGAACAAGACTGATACAAAGGAAAGGTCAAGCAAAGCTTTATTTCGTGCCAAGCATTGAGAATCAAACTGACCAGTCAGGGCCGTCTCTTACCAAGGGGTGACCCTTCCCTGCCTCAAAGACTAACTTTTATAGAGCAAAGGCCATGTGGTAGAGCCTAGCTACACACAGGTGGCCAATGAGATTACAATTTACCCTAGTAGATATTTGAACTAGCCTATCACCTTGGTCAGAATTGGCGACCAAAAGGTGAGGCCCACTCTCCCTATAGCTAGGGAGACAGTATGGGTGCTCCACTGATTGGATGTCTCCACCTGGCCTGACCTGCCCTTGTATCTGGGCTTTGCAAGTTAAGTTCCTCTGGGAGGGGCAGGGTCAATCTAAGTTTAATGCATAGGGTTAGTCTAAGTTTATATCAAATGCATAGGGTCAATCTAAGTTTACTGCATAGGGTCAATCTAAGTTTACTGTGTAAACAACAAAATGGCTCCCTCCGGCTAAGTAGGCCCTTATAGAGTACATTCTTTCTAAAAAGTGTGGTAACCTTTGTATTATGTAGAGTCTATCTAAAAACACCATATAGTTTCCACACATGTGTCTTAAAGTGATCTGAAGCTACAAAATATAAAAAACAATGAACTGAGCAAACAAGTCTTACTTTAGGGATACAGAATCAAAACAATTGATGGATTTATGCCTTTTTTTTTTAAGATTTTATTTATTTGTCAGATAGAGAGAGCACAAGCAGAGGGAACAGCAGGCAGAGGGAGAGGGAGGCTCCCCACCAAGCAAGGAGTCCGATGTGGGATTTGGCCCTAGGACCCTGGGATCATGACCTGAGCTGAAGGCAGACGCTTAACCGACTGAGCCACCCAGGATTCCCGGATTTATGCTTGTCGCTTTTCACTGCGTTGAGTTATGTACCACTTGTAAAACTATTGTCTCTCCAGTTCTGACTTAGGTCCTGTGTTCTGCTTTGTAATGCTGGGGTTGGGGCTGTACCCACAATTTTCCTGTGCCCTCAGCCTTCCACTTGGAGTGTCAGTAAGGAGCACTTGAGAAAGACTAGGAGGCAGGAGGAAGGAAAGGGACCTATTCCTTTTGGTAGCTTCCTGTTCGGGTCGGCATCAGAAGCCTTGCTTCATCCCCCTCTAAGTTGTACTTTGTTCCAAAGGGAGCAGTCTGCTGTCCTCCTAACCTTTGAAGCCCCTGCCTCATTGTCCCCTCAGAGGCCACCACTAGCAGCTGGTGTCTTGTCCTCAGAGCTGTAGGTTTCTGCTCTGTGGGCCTTCTCTTTAAGCTTCTACATTTTCAACATGCCAGCATCTTCCCTTTGTTGGAACCTGGGGGAGTGGGGAGTGTCACTACTTCCTGTAGCTGCTCATTCAGTCTATGAAATGTGATACCTGCATGTTCCATTTCACCTTGTCACTTACTCTAATGGGTAGAATAACGGTCTCCCTAAAGACATCTGCAGTCGAACCCCCAAAACCTGTGAATATGTTACCTTACGTGACCAAAGGAATTTAGCAGTTAAGGATCTTGAGATGGGAAGATTATCCTGGATTATCTGCAGGGGCCCAGCGTCATCACAAGGGGTCTTACGAGAGGGATGCAGAGGGTCCAAGTCAGAAAAGTGGGTGTGATGATGGAAGCAGAGGTTGCAAGGATGGGAGGGCCGCTGAGACAAGAAATGCTCGTGGTCTTTGGAAGCAGGGATCGGCAGGTAGGCACAGATCCACGGGAGCCTCCAAAAGGAACACAGTTCTGCTGACACCTTGATTTTCGCCCAGTGAAAATGTTTGGACTTCTGACCTCCAGAATGGTAAAGTAGCAAATATGTGTTGTCTCCAGCCACTCCATGGGAGGTAATTTGTTGATGGTGGCAATAGAAACTTACTCGGTTAGAGCGACTGCTGCACTGCATGTCTCCTGACTTCACCCCAACTGAGTCAAGTAGAACAGCAGCTCTAGGTCTGTATTATTAACAGTGTAAGTGCCGCTCAGTTATTTCATTTGATTATTTATTTTGTTAGAATCATCAGGTCTCAATAAGCCTCCCCAAGGTTCCCAGGTGCTTGTGACAACATACTGATGTTTTAAAAAATAGTCTTCCTCTTTGCAAAATGTTGTCCTTCCTTTCAAGCCAACTTCACATTATAGAACGTGAAAACATATGAGCTACATTAGAAATGAAAACAAAAGACACTGGCCAGTTTGTCAGGTTGTTGTGAACGTTGGGAAAAACCAGTGCGAGAGCCATGGCACTCGTTATGGTGGGAAGCAGAGAAGAACACCTGGATGCCAAGAGCAGCGGTCTGGCTGATGTGGAAATGAGTGAAGATCAGTCATCTGGACGTGAAGGTATCCAGAAACTAGAAGTCCAAGAAGACTGGGAGACGGTGTCAAGTGCAAACTCAAGGAATGTAGCAAAAGGTATGAAGTCATAGGGGCACAACAGCACTTCTGGTAGTTGAACCGGAGCCAACATTCAGGAAATGCCCAGTGGACTAGAAACAAGGCTGCCATTATGGTTGGTAGTGGTCAAATAGAGTCCAGAGTCTAGGGGTATCTACAAAGGCAGTAACAAACAAGGAGATCCACAAAAGGGTTTCTTTGCTTTATTTTATTTTGTTTCTTTACTTGAAATAGAGAGAGAGAGAAGCAGGCTCCCCACTGAGCAGGGAACCCACCGACGTGGGGCTCGATCCCAGGACCCTGGGATCATGACCTGAGCTGAAGGCAGATGCTTAATTGAGTGAGCCACCCAGGTGTCCCCACAAAAGGGCCACCTGAAAAGGAATTTGATTCCTAGTTCTCAAAGCAGATACGTGGATATGTGTCGTTTTGATTCTGATTTCTGTAACATCTACTGCTCCGTGTGAAAATATGCAAGGACTCCAAGTCAATTTAGAGTTAAGTACATATACGTAAAATATATTTAATGTATGATACACGTAATGTATTTATACATATTTCTACAAATGTTTATGTTTTATAAGTTTTTAACTTAATATTTTAAAAAAGATTTTATTTATTTGACAGAGAGACACAGTGAGAGAGAGAACACAAGCAGGGGGAGTGGAAGAGGGAGAAGCAGGCTTCCAGCTGAGCAGGGAGCCCAATGTGGGGCTCGATCCCAGGACCCTGGGATCGTGACCTGAGCGGAAGGCAAAGGCTTAACAACTGAGCCACCCAGGCAACCCTACTTAATATTATGTTTATATCTATATAAATATAGATATAAAGAGATTTATTTTAAGGAATCGGAGCATGTTCAAAATCTGCAGAAGGGGCCACAGCCCTGAGACTCAGGAAGAGATGATGCAGCAGTTCAAGTCCAAAGACTGCTTGCTGGCAGAGCTCCTTGCTTAAGACCTTCAACTGACTGGATGAAGCCCGCCTACCTTATGGAGGTCAACCTGCTTTACTCAAAGTCCACTGATTCAGATGTAAATGTCATCCAAAAACACCCTCACAGAAACAGCCAGATAGAGATGCCTGGGTGGCTCAGTTGGTTAAGCATCTGCCTTTGGCTCAGGTCATGATCTCAGGGTCCTAAGATTGAGCCTGCTTCTCCCTCTGCCAGCTGCTCTCCCTGCTTGTGCTCTCTCTCTCTGACAAATAAATAATAAATTCAAAAAAGGAAAAGAAACATCCAAATCAATGTTTCATCACCTAGTTCATGGCCCAGTCAAGTTAATATATAAAATTAACCACAAAATTGACCCATATCCTGAAGATATTAGAACAACTTGAGAACTAAGTTATGTAGTGCACTCTTCAAATGCAGGGTCCAGGTTAAAGAAACCAAACTGATTTTGTTCCAAGTTTTTTTCTTTTTAAAGATTTTATTTATTTATTTGACAGAAAGAGATCACAGGTAGGCAGAGAGACAGGCAGAGAGAGAGGAGGAAGCAGGCTCGCTGCTGAGCAGAGAGCCCGATGCGGGGCTCGATCCCAGGACCCTGGGATCATGACCTGAGCTGAAGGCAGAGCCTTAACCCACTGAGCCACCCAGGTGCCCCATGTTCCAAGGTTTTTAAAAAAGCACAATTATAGTAAAACATCACATATTTAAAAAGAAGTAATCTGAGAAAATGTTCTTATATAATGTAACGGCAAAAAGAGAAATAATTGTCTCCCTTTAAGGGAGGACTAAGGAGCAGAAGTTTCTGTAACACATGTTTCTTTTCTTTTCTTTTTTTTTTTGTCTAAAGAGAAAGAAACTATATAAAACATAAGACTACCAGTTATAATAGCAAGGCATATTGAAAGGAGTGAGAAGTGACACTGCATAACTAAAAGAAACAATAACCCTGAGACTTCTGATGGCTTTCTACTTCTTTGGGGGTCGCTTAGTCATTGGGTAAAGTAGGGCTACCCATCCTGACAACCCCTGAAGGTATTCCAGTTCCAGAGCACACAATGATAATTAAGAAAAATAACAGAGTTACTACATTGGCTTATATTCAGTACAATGCTGAATCTATAAGAAAGACTAGATACTGAATCGACACAGCAAACTGAGTGCCTGTTCCTACCGCCCACCCAAAATGTCCAGAACAAAAGACCTTAAAACATTAAAAGAATGAGTTAAACAAAGAGAGATTTAAAAAAAGAAGAAGAAGCACAACCAGAAAGCTTCAAATTTTGAGAAAAGTCACAAATGATAAAAAGCAGATAGGATCCTATTAATGGAGGAAACCCTAATCCAAAACACATGTAGGAGAAGATAGCTATGGTGTCAAGGATAACTCTGGCAGAACATCAAGTTCCGGGTAAAGGGAAGAAGGAGCAGAAGTGACTGAGTCAATGAGCAACTTGGTGACCTGAATAGCCGAGGAAGGCAGATTCCTTCTCCTTGCCCTTCCCGTGCGGAGGGAGGACATCAGCAGAGGTCAGCCCCAGCGGCAGCAGGGCTGGCCAGGCAGAGTGGACCCCGGCTAATGTCCCCAGAGAGATCTGAGAAGTGCCTTAGATGTCCAAGCGGGGATTGTCAACTAGGCAGGTTCAAGTGTGGTTCTGGAACTGGGGGAAATGTAGGGCCGGGAGGGCACAGGTTGGAGTCATCCCACCGGGACAGTATTTGAAGCCAGGAGAACTGTGTGAGATGACCTAGGGAAAGAAGGCACAGAAAGAAGAGAAGGGGCCCCGGGACTGAGCCCCAGGACACCCCACCATGTGGAGGACAGGCTTCGTCTATGTGACACCAGAACAACCAGTGAGAGGAATTAGTTTGCATTTATGAACAAGTAATGGGAGGGTGGCATTGGGGGTGATGTGGAAAGGGTCTTGCCCACCTGGGACAGAGCTGAGACACATTCTAGTCCCCCTACCAAATCCAGGCCAGTCAGGGCTGACGGGGAGCTCTGTCACACGAGTGCAGAGTAAATGTCTATTTCATGAGGAAATGTGTACATCTATAAATAAACTTCCTGTTGTTTGGGGAGACTTTAGACCAAATTTCTCCCTGTTGTTAAGCATTTTCTTCACTCACCTCACATGCTTCCTCTCCATTTGTCTCCCTTGGCAGGTAATATACCTTTTAGGTTCAAAGGCTTTTATTTATTTATTTGTTTGTTTGTTTACTTAAGGTGGGGAGAGGCTGAGGGAGGGGCAAAGAGAGTCTTAAAGGGACTCTTCCCTGAGCAGGGAGCCCTGGCAGGGCTCGATCTCATGACCCTGAGATCAGGACCTGGGCTGAATCCAAATCAGAAGCTTACCCAACTCCACCACCCACGCACCCCTCAAATACTTTTAAATAAAAAGGGGCATCCTTGGGGCGCCTGAGTGGCTCAGTCAGTGGAGCATCTGCCTTTGGCTCAGGTCATGATCTCAGGGTCCTGGGATTGAGCTCCACATTGGGCTCTCTGCTCAGCAGCAAAGCCCGTTTGCTTCTCCCTCTCCCTCTGTGATCGCTCTCACTTTTGGTCTCTCTCAAATAAATAGATAAATAAATAAACAAAGTCTTATTTTAAAAAGGGACATCTTTCCATTTTACGCACCTCAACAGTAAATTAGCATTTTGTCATTTCATTTCTAAGTTCCAGCTGTACTATTTCATTTTTCCATGAAGACCTTTTCATGAAAAATAGCGGATGGGGAACTATTCCCTGATAGATTCTTCCAAAGATGGAAGACGAGTGCCTGAGAATAAGAGCCAGGACCACACCGAACCGGCTCCTTTTTCCCAAATAGAGATTTGACCTCCGTGCTGACCACTGAGTGTGATGCCATTAAAGGAACCAGTAGGTTTCCTTGTACTGTAACAATATTCACATCTTCTTAGAATTCTAGATCACAAGGGGGTGGAGTGCCTGACCATTAGCCCTAGTTCATGGGAGCACCCATCCCTGCAAAGAGGAGGACAGAAACAGACAAGAAATCTGTGCACAAGAAAAAAAAAATGTATTGTGAAATATTTCCATGCCATTAAGTGTAACTCTACCTTTTAATTTTTTTCTGACTTCAGAGATTTCCATTTTATAAATTTGTAACTCACTTAACCCAATCTATATTCTTGGACATTGAATTTTTTTCTTACCATAAACATCTGTTGTACACAGTTTTAAACTGCAGTCTGGCTATTTCTTGAGAGAGAAATTCTTAGAAGAGAGGTTGGTGGATTACGTGATATGCTTTTAATGGATTTTTGCCATGTACTACCAAAGTGTTCTTCAGAACTGTCATAAAACATACATTCCCACTCCCACTATCAGTGACCCCTTTTCCTACACCATTGCTAACTTAGACATTACCATTCTTTGAAATCTTTGTCAATTATTTGGGTGGAAAAAACAGCTTATTGTGGTTTAAATTTACATTTCTTTGCCTATGTTTTTTACATTTTTATTCAAGTCCAGTTTATCAAGCTGTTAAAGATGCCAACAGGAAAAATGCAACCTCGCGTTGCTGCTTTTTTCCAGGGTGACTTGTCCGGTAGCAGGCTTTCCCAAGTGTCTTGGGACTCAGATATCTGGGTGGTCACACAGCAAGAGCGGGCTAGTCTGAGAAATCTGACCCTGTTTCCCAACCCTTTGGTGCTTGCACTGAAACAGTAGTCTGTCGCAAGACAGCAGAATAGTGTCTTTAGGCTGAGGAGATATGTACCTCTTTTAAACAGTGTTAACCTAATGATGCAAGACTTTTGCAAAAGTTGGGGAGGGATTGGAGGAAAAACAAAAACAAACAAACAAAACAAACAAAAAACCCTGCAGAGAAATGAGAACGTGAAACTGCCAACTTCACAACTTCATGAAAAGCAGTTCAGCAGCAAGAAGCCCTTTGCTTTCTGGGGCAAAGACAGGCCAAGAGCCTACTCTTCACACATCCCCTCTAACCATTTAGTAGGAAACATTATAACTCTAAGATGATTAAAAGGCTTCCATCGTAGTCCTGCGGTTTGGGTTGGGGGTTTATTCTCGCTGTCTCTGTTACTGATGTCAAGGGCTGTGAGCTTTGGCTTCCCCACTGTCAGGCACCCAGGCTTGCTTAGGTCAGTTGCAAAATGGGTTGAAGGCTTCTGAGGTTTTAGAGGATTACCAATGATAGCCTGTCCTGGCTACAAAAATCATAAAGTGACATTTTATCACACAGTCCATGAAGTGCTTGTGTTTTCTCCGTAAAAACAGAAATTGTTGGAGAGGAGTCAAGATGGCGGAGAAGTAGCAGGCTGAGACTACCTCAGCTAGCAGGAGATCAGCTAGAGAGCTTATCTAAAGATTGTAAACACCTGCAAATCCATGGGCAGATCGAAGAGAAGAAGAACAGCAATTCTAGAAACAGAAAAACAACCACTTTCTGAAAGGTAGGACTGGCGGAGAAGTGAATCCAAAGCGACGGGAAGATAGACCCCGGGGGGAGGGGCCGGCTCCCGGCAAGCGGCGGAGCAGCGGAGCACAAAATCGGGACTTTTAAAAGTCTGTTCCGCTGAGGGACATCGCTCCGGAGGCTAAACCGGGGCAAAGCCCACACGGGGACGGCGTGACCTCAGGTCCCGCGGGGTCACAGAAGGATCGGGGGTGTCTGAGTGTCACAGAGCTTGCGGATATTGGAACGGGAAAGCCGGCTGCAGAGACAGAGCCGACAGCAAGCTCGCAGCTCGGAGTTGCCTTGAACCGGCCGCAGGCTCGGTGAGCTGGGAGCGTGGCCGGAGGTTAGGCAGACGCGAGTTACTAGGAGCTGTTCGCTGAGGGCGCACAGGGGAGCAGGGCCCTGGGCTCTCGGCTCCTCCGGCCGGAGACCAGGAGGCCGCCATTTGTATTCCCGTCCTCCGGAACTCTACGGAAAGCGCTCAGGGAACAAAAGCTCCTGAAAGCAAAGCCGAGCAGATCACTCAGCCTGGCCCCTGGTAAGGGCGGTGCAATTCCGCCTGGGGCAAAGACACTTGAGAATCACTACAACAGGCCCCTCCCCCAGAAGATCAACAAGAAATCCAGGCAAGACCAAGTTCACCTACCAAGGAGTGCAGTTTCAATACCAAGGAGAGAGCAGCAGAATTCCAGAGGAGGAGAAAACAAACCACGGAACTCATGGCTTTCTGCCTGTGATTTTTTAGTCTTGCAGTTAATTTAATTTTTTTCTTTTTCATTTTTTTTCTCTTCTTCTGCTAAAATTTTTTATAACTTTTACCCTTTTCTTTTTTAACGTTTTTTAACTAGATTATCTAATATATATATTTTTTTCTTTTTTATACTTTTCTTTATTCATTTTCTTTTTTTTAATGCTTTTTTTTTCTTTCTTTTTTTTTGAACCTCTTTTTATCCCCAAATCAGAAGAGATCCTAATCTCTTCAATCTTTTTTTTCTTAATTCTTTTTAAAATTCTTGATTGAATTTATAATTCAATTTCTTTTTTTAATTCTTTTTTCCTTTTTTTTCTTTCTTTCTTTTTGAACCTCTTTTTATCCCCAAATCAGAAGAGATCCCAATCAGAAGAGATTGGGAGATCCCAATCAAAGGAGATCCCAATCAGAGGAGATTTCTCCCCCCTCACGATTTGGGATCTCTTCTGATTTGGTTAAAGCATATTTTCCTGGGATTGTTGCCACCCTTTTAGTATTTTACTTGCTCCTTCATATACTCTTAGCTGGACAAAATGACAAGGCGGAAAAATTCACAACAAAAAAAAAGAACAAGAGGCAGTACCGAAGGCTAGGGACCTAATCAATACAGACATTGGTAATATGTCAGATCTAGAGTTCAAAATGACAATTCTCAAGGTTATAGCCGGGCTTGAAAAAGGCATGGAAGATATTAGAGAAACCCTCTCCAGAGATATAAAAGCCCTTTCTGGAGAAATAAAAGAACTAAAATCTAACCAAGTTGAAATCAAAAAAGCTATTAATGAAGTTCAATCAAAAATGGAGGCTCTCACTGCTAGGATAAATGAGGCAGAAGAAAGAATTAGCGATATAGAAGACCAAATGACAGAGAATAAAGAAGCTGAGCAAAAGAGGGACAAACAGCTACTGGACCATGAGGGGAGAATTCGAGAGATAAGTGACACCATAAGACAAAACAACATTAGAATAATTGGGATTCCAGAAGAAGAAGAAAGAGAGAGGGGAGCAGAAGGTATACTGGAGAGAATTATTGGGGAGAATTTCCCCAATATGGCAAAGGGAACGAGCATCAAAATTCAGGAGGTTCAGAGAACGCCCCTCAAAATCAATAAGAATAGGCCCACACCCCATCACCTAATAGTAAAATTTACAAGCCTTAGTGACAAAGAGAAAATCCTGAAAGCAGCCCGGGAAAAGAAGTCTGTAACATACAATGGTAAAAGTATTAGATTGGTAGCTGACTTATCCACAGAGACCTGGCAGGCCAGAAAGAGCTGGCATGACATTTTCAGAGCACTAAACGAGAAAAACATGCAGCCAAGAATACTATATCCAGCTAGGCTATCATTGAAAATAGAAGGAGAGATTAAAAGCTTCCAGGACAAACAAAAACTGAAAGAATTTGCAAACACCAAACCAGCTCTACAGGAAATACTGAAAGGGGTCCTCTAAGCAAAGAGAGAGCCTAACAAGTGGTAGATCAGAAAGGAACAGAGACAATTTACAGTAACAGTCACCTTACAGGCAATACAATGGCACTAAAATCATATCTCTCAATAGTTACCCTGAATGTTAATGGGCTAAAGCCCCAATCAAAAGACACAGGGTATCAGAATGGATAAAAAAACAAAACCCATCTATATGTTGCCTCCAAGAAACTCATTTTAAACCCGAAGACACCTCCAGACTTAAAGTGAGGGGGTGGAAAAGAATTTACCATGCTAATGGACATCAGAAAAAAGCAGGAGTGGCAATCCTTATATCAGATCAATTAGATTTTAAGCCAAAGACTATAATAAGAGATGAGGAAGGACACTATATCATACTCAAAGGGTCTGTCCAACAAGAAGATCTAACAATTTTAAATATCTATGCCCCCAACGTGGGCGCAGCAAACTATATAAACCAATTAATAACAAAATCAAAGAAACACATCAACAATAATACAATAATAGTAGGGGACTTTAACACTCCCCTCACTGAAATGGACAGATCATCCAAGCAACAGATCAACAGGGAAATAAAGGCCTTAAATGATACACTGGATGAGATGGACATCACAGATATATTCAGAACATTTCATCCCAAAGCAACAGAATACACATTCTTCTCTAGTGCACATGGAACATTCTCCAGAATAGATCACATCCTCAGTCCTAAATCAGGACTCAACCGGTATCAAAAGATTGGGATCATTCCCTGCATATTTTCAGACCGCAATGCTCTGAAGCTAGAACTCAACCACAAGAGGAAGTTTGGAAAGAACACAAATACATGGAGACTAAACAGCATCCTTCTAAAGAATGAATGGGTCAACCGGGAAATTAAAGAAGAATTGAAAAAAAATCATGGAAACAAATGATAATGAAAATACAATGGTTCAAAATCTGTGGGACACAACAAAGGCAGTCCTGAGAGAAAAATATATAGCGGTACAAGCTTTTCTCAAGAAACAAGAAAGGTCTCAGGTACACAACCTGACCCTACACCTAAAGGAGCTGGAGAAAGAACAAGAAAGAAACCCTAAGCCCAGCAGGAGAAGAGAAATCATAAAGATCAGAGCAGAAATCAATGAAATAGAAACCAAAAAAACAATAGAACAAATCAACCAAACTAGGAGCTGGTTCTTTGAAAGAATTAATAAAATTGATAGACCCTTGGCCAGACTTATCAAAAAGAAAAGAGAAAGGACCCAAATAAATAAAATCATGAATGAAAGAGGAGAGATCACAACTAACACCAAAGAAATACAAACTATTACAAGAACATACTATGAGCAACTCTACGCCAACAAATTTGACAATCTGGAAGAAATGGATGCACTCCTAGAAACATATAAACTACCAAAATTGAACCAGGAAGAAATAGAAAGCCTGAACAGACCCATAACCAGTAAGGAGATTGAAACAGTCATTAAAAATCTCCAAACAAACAAAAGCCCAGGGCCAGATGGCTTCCCGGGGGAATTCTACCAAACATTTAAAGAAGAACTAATTCCTATTCTCCTGAAACTGTTCCAAAAAATAGAAATGGAAGGAAAACTCCCAAACTCATTTTATGAGGCCAGCATCACCTTGATCCCAAAACCAGACAAGGATCCCATCAAAAAAGAGAGCTATAGACCAATATCCTTGATGAACACAGATGCAAAAATTCTCACCAAAATACTAGCCAATAGGATTCAACAGTACATTAAAAGGATTATCCACCACGACCAAGTGGGATTTATCCCAGGGCTGCAAGGTTGGTTCAACATCCGCAAATCAGTCAATGTGATACAACACATCAATAAAAGAAAGAACAAGAACCATATGATACTCTCAATAGATGCTGAAAAAGCATTTGACAAAGTACAGCATCCCTTCCTGATCAAAACCCTTCAAAGTGTAGGGATAGAGGGCACATACCTCAATATCATCAAAGCCATCTATGAAAAACCCACTGCAAATATCATTCTCAATGGAGAAAAACTGAAAGCTTTTCCACTAAGGTCAGGAACACGGCAGGGATGTCCATTATCACCACTGCTATTCAACATAGTACTAGAAGTCCTAGCCTCAGCAAATCAGACAACAAAAGGAAATTAAAGGCATCCAAATCGGCAAAGAAGAAGTCAAATTATCACTCTTCACAGATGATATGATACTCTATGTGGAAAACCCAAAGACTCCACTCCAAAACTGCTAGAACTTATACAGGAATTCGGTAAAGTGTCAGGATATAAGATCAATGCACAGAAATCAGTTGCATTTCTCTACACCAACAACAAGACAGAAGAAAGAGAAATTAAGGAGTCAATCCCATTTACAATTGCACCCCAAACCATAAGATACCTAGGAATAAACCTAACCAAAGAGGCTAAGAATCTATACTCAGAAAACTATAAAGTACTCATGAAAGAAATTGAGGAAGACACAAAGAAATGGAAAAATGTTCCATGCTCCTGGATTGGAAGAATAAATATTGTGAAAATGTCTATGCTACCTAAAGCAATCTACACATTTAATGCAATTCCTATCAAAGTACCATCCATCTTTTTCAAAGAAATGGAACAAATAATTTTAAAATTTATATGGAACCAGAAAAGACCTCGAATAGCCAAAGGGATATTGAAAAACAAAGCCAAAGTTGGTGGCATCACAATTCCGGACTTCAAGCTCTATTACAAAGCTGTCATCATCAAGACAGCATGGTACTGGCACAAAAACAGACACATAGACCAATGGAACAGAATAGAGAGCCCAGAAATAGACCCTCAACTCTATGGTCAACTAATCTTCGACAAAGCAGGAAAGAATGTCCAATGGAAAAAAGACAGCCTCTTCAATAACTGGTGTTGGGAAAATTGGACAGCCACGTGCAGAAAAATGAAATTGGACCATTTCCTTACACCACACACAAAAATAGATTCAAAATGGATTAAGGACCTCAGTGTGAGAAAGGAATCCATCCAAATCCTTGAGGAGAACACAGGCAGCAACCTCTTCGACCTCAGCCGCAGCAACATCTTCCTAGGAACATCGCCAAAGGCAAGGGAAGCAAGGGCAAAAATGAACTTTTGGGATTTCATCAAGATCAAAAGCTTTTGCACAGCAAAGGAAACAGTTAACAAAACCAAAAGACAAGTGACAGAATGGGAGAAGATATTTGCAAACGACATATCAGATAAAGGACTAGTGTCCAAAATCTATAAAGAACTGAACAAACTCAACACCCAAAGAACAAATAATCCAATCAAGAAATGGGCAGAGGGGGCACCTGGGTGGCTCAGTGGTTAAGCCTCTGCCTTCGGCTCAGGTCATGGTCTCAGGGTCCTGGGATCGAGTCCCGCATCGGGCTCTCTGCTCAGCAGGGAGCCTGCTTCCCTTCCTCTCTCTCTGCCTGCCTCTCTGCCTACTTGTGATCTCGGTCTAATAGATAAAAAAAAAAAAAAAAAAGAAATGGGCAGAGGACATGAACAGACGTTTCTGCAAAGAAGACATCCAGATGGCCAACAGACACATGAAAAAGTGCTCCATATCACTCGGCATCAGGGAAATACAAATCAAAACCACAATGAGATATCACCTCACACCAGTCAGAATGGCTAAAATGAACAAGTCAGGAAATGACAGATGCTGGCGAGGATGCGGAGAAAGGGGAACCCTCCTACACTGTTGGTGGGAATGCAAGCTGGTGCAACCACTCTGGAAAACAGCATGGAGGTTCCTCAAAATGTTGAAAATAGAACTGCCCTATGACCCAGCAATTGCACTACTGGGAATTTACCCTAAAGATACAAACGTAGTGATCCAAAGGGGCACGTGCACCCGAATGTTTATAGCAGCAATGTCCACAATAGCCAAACTATGGAAAGAACCTAGATGTCCATCAACAGATGAATGGATAAAGAAGATGTGGTATATATACACAATGGAATACTATACAGCCATCAAAAGAAACGAAATCTTGCCATTTGCGACAACATGGATGGAACTAGAGCGTATCATGCTTAGCGAAATAAGTCAAGCAGAGAAAGACAACTATCATATGATCTCCCTGATATGAGGGAGTGGTGATGCAACATGGGGGCTTAAGTGGGTAGGAGAAGAATCCATGAAACAAGATGGGATAGGGAGGGAGACAAACCATAAGTGACTCTTAATCTCACGAAACAAACTGTGGGTTGCTGGGGGGAGGGGTGTTGGGAGAAGGGGGGTAGGGTTATGGACATTGGGGAGGGTATGTGCTTTTGGATAAATTGGAAGGGGAGGTGAACCATGAGAGACTATGGACTCTGAAAAACAATCTGAGGGGTTTGCAGTGGCGGGGGGGTGGGAGGTTGGGGTACCAGGTGGTGGGTATTATAGAGGGCACAGCTTGCATGGAGCACTGGGTGTGGTGAAAAAATAATGAATACTGTTTTTCTGAAAATAAATAAATTGGGAAAAAAAAAGAATAATATATTGAAACTAAAAGTAAAATAATAAAAAAAAAACAGAAATTGTTACTTTTCCTTTAAAGAGGGAGAAAAAGACCCACTTCCAATTCAAGCAGCATATTGACTATTGTAGAAGAGTGAACGCTTTTTGGATTGAATTGCTTATATGGGGCAAGGAAATGTGGGCAAAATGCTGTTGAAATTGAGAAAAAATCCTACTGAAAGGTGGAAAAAGTCTGGTAAAGCATTCAAACCATAAGGAAGCACTTCACTTACGACAAAAATGCACTGTAGCCAGCAGTGTTTAATGGCGTCCCTATGCGATGTCTTCTCCCCAGCACTGGCCTCATGAATGCCCCCCATCGGACCCTCCAACAACCCAGCAGGGACAGCCCCTCAACACACAGGCTAAAGCCTGCGTCTTAGAGCCAGGAGGGACCTCGGAATTCACCTAGTACAAATTCCTTGGAGGTTAATAGCCAGCCCAGAGGAGATACCCTGGACATCTAGCCAGGCCATCGTCCTTCTGAGATGCTCTCCTTCGGTCCACACCCAGTGCCTCTCAAAGCCCCTCTCCGATCGGCGGCTGCTCTGTAGGAGTGGCAAGCATTCCTCATACATGCTAAAATACAGGTATAGATGAAATATAGGATGTCTGGGATTTCTAAGGATGGCGAGACCTCATTGGGGACATAGATGAAGCCAAGTTGGCTATGAGTTGGTCATTGTTCAAGCTGATCACGGACGCATGGGGTTTATTATACTATTCTAGGTGTCACCTGTGTTTGAAAATGTTCGTAATAAAATACTTTTTAAAAATAATTAGATAGTTAAAAAAGAAAAAAAAAAGGAACAAAGAAGACTCTCTGGAATTCAGGGTGTGAGGAGCTAGGAGTTTCCTACAGAGCATAGGTCTGGTGTCCTACCCATGGCTTTTGGTCAATAACAATGGACAATAATGATAATGATCAGAACGATGACATGTGAGAAGATGAGTATGGAGAAGCTCTATCCTTAGCTGATTCAAAGTAGGTGGCCCGAGGACCGCAGACCGAGAAACCCTTCAGTCATGAGTTACAGAACATGGTCTGATTTCTAACTTCCAATGGGCCAAATTTCCTTTATTCTAGCAAGGCCACTCTAATGGTAGGATGTGGGCAACTAACTCAATTTATCTCAATAGTCCAAAGGCTCTAAAAATGTGATGATAGGTAAGTACTTCCTAAATACTACATACCTCATTACTCTCCCCCCACCGCAACATATTTATTGACAGAATAGCCTTCCATAGTTCTTAAAAATTTGTGTATCAGACTAAAAAAGCACCACTGGCTAGCAACCATTTTATCACAAGATTTAGTAAAAAGGAAACTATTAATTATTGAGAAAAAAATAGGAAAATACTGAAAGTTCTTATTATTCATGAAGGTATTTTATTTAAGGAATTTAAAAAACCATTTATTAGAAGAAAATATTACTATGCTAGCACTTCTTTGGCGGTTCTAGGGAGAGAGTCAGGTTCTGGGGAAGAGATAAACCAACAGTATTCCCCTCGAGAACACAATTGCTAATTTTGGATCAAGTTGTGTAATCGGTGAGTTATTTAAGAACAGGGTTATAGGAAAACAGGATCTCTCATACCTTGTTTTAGGACTGCAGAATGTCATAACCCCAGCGGAAGGAAATTTAACAGATCTATCAAAATTACAGATGCGTGTGCCATTTGACTCAGTAATGCTCTAGACACAACTTCACACACTTAAATGTTAACAGCCTTGCCCCATTTATTGTAACAGCAAACAATCAGAATAACCCAATTGCCCATCAGCAGCAGAGTGGTTAAATACGTCATACTCATCCAAACAATGGAAGCCATGCAGCTGCTAAATAAATCAGAAAGAGAGAGAGGGAGAGAGGGAGGGAGGAAGAGAGGGAAGGAAGGAAGGAAGGAAGGAAGGAAGGAAGGAAGGAAGGAGTAGACCACCTCTATTCCTGTTATAGAGAAGTCTCCAAATTAAGGAGAAAAGCAAGATGCTGAAAAGAAGGGAAAATAGGAATATATATTCTTATTTGCTTAATTCTGCATAAAGACAAGTTTGAAGGAAGTAGTGAAAGTAGTTATAGATAGGGTAACCATATTATTTTTTGTCTATATGGGATAGTTCAGAGAGGGAAAGGGATCACTGCTAATATTTATACCAAGATAGTGGGTACAACTAGAAACTGCCCTAGACAAACCAGTCTATAGGGTCACTCTACCCAACCCAACCTACCTAGGGGGGTGTGGGGAGGAGATAGGGCATGAGGAACAGAGTAACCCGGGACAGGTGGAAGTAAGACTTCACAAAGTACCCGTTGTGACATCGCTTTGACTTTGGAATCATACCTATATGTTACCTATTGGAAACAATGAGAAATAAGATTAAGAAAATATTGAATACCACAATCACTGTAAAGTTGACTCCTGGATTTTAATGGTCTTTATGGTAGATAAGCATTTAATGATATATCAACTCCCTATTGGTGGTGTTTGAAGATAAGACTGGGCAAGCGTGAACACACCTATGTTCTCACAGGTGAATTTTCCAATTAAGAGTGGAGGATATTCAACCTTCCTTTATTCAGCCATCCATTCAGGTTTTCATTCAGCTTTCCACCAGTATTAATTGAGCACCTTTTATGTGCCGGGCTAAGTGCTGAGGCAGGATAGATTCTGACTTCTTCAGGGAGCTCTGGGTCTAGAAGAGGCTACAGATAGCCCACAGGACATAAGAACAGCATAACAAAGTGCAATGGCCACCAAAATAGCAAAGCTGTGGGCTCATGAGCTTCCCGGAGGACATCCCCAACCTGCTGAATAAGTAAGTAAAAGAATGAATGAGTAAAAGCAATGACATAAAATGACCTCTTCTCTCTCTTCCAAACCTGCAAATTGCTTGTTGTACGACACATAGAGCTACTACTATCTTGGAAGAACAAAAATGAGCAAAGTCAAATTGTTCTCTTTGGTGGTCAAGAGGGTTTGGTAATATAGAATAGTCCAGAATTCTAGGTCCTCGCCTTGACTTGCTGTGAGACTTTAGAGAAGGTAGTAAGACTGTCTAAATTTCAGAAAATATAAAATACTGGTGTCTGGCAAATTGCTATCTGTAGATTCATAATTCTCTGTCTGATTTGCAGATTTGTATCTCTATATTTCCCTCCACTTCAATAGCAGGCATGTCATTTTCCCCTCTCAGGACCTTTGTACATGCTGTTCCCTCTGTTTGGAATGGCCTTGCTCTTAGCCCTCCCAATGCCAGCTCTTCTTCATCTGTTGGATCTTATTTTCCCCTTTTCAAAAGGGGCTTTCTCTACTATCTCTCAAGTCAATGTTCTTGTTATTTTCTGTTTCCTTCACAGTTCTTATCATATTTTCCAGACATTTTATCTGAAACTATAAGTTTTGTAAAGCAGGAATGGTATTTCTCTTTTATCCCTAGGGTCTAGCCCCTGAGAAGTGGAATGTTCTCATAGGATATGTTCAGTGAATTGGTTACAAAGTCCTTTCATTCAGTCGTATTCTAATTTCCTGAGTTGAGTGGGAGGTGGTGTAGATTGCTTCATAAGACTGTCATTTCCAGCTTAAACACAGCTGTGACTTGTCCAGACTCATGTGTTCCCCCGCCACATATACTGTGGGGGGGAAGAAGGGTGCCCACGTCTGTGCTGTCGAAACACTTAAGTGATTGCACACCGTGGTGCAAGTTTTGGAGGTTGTTAATCTTGTTCCAAATCTGGCTATTTCTGAGACAGAACTCCCATAGGACACCAGCTCTTTTGTCTGGATATAATTTTCTGCAAAAGCGATAATTATTTATAGCAGTTTACACAACCGACGTGTAATTCTGCTGGGACCAAAGTAGCGGGGCTGACAAGAAGCCTGCCAATTATGAATTATTTTGGGCCCCTTGGCACAAATCTGTTCTCTAAGACAGACCAAAAATTATCTTCCTCTGGGCCTCTTCCTTTCCGTGGTATTTTTTTCCCTCCATTCCTGCTTTTACATTGAACTTCAGAGGCTACAGTTAGCTTAATTTAGTAGTTATCACTGAGGCCCCGTCACCCTACTCAACCACTGACTCATCTCTCCATTGATTTTATCAGTGAAATCAGGCCAGGCTAGAAAGAAATGCTGAGGAAAAGCCAGCTAAGGGGAATATACGAGTTTTTAATTGGGCTCTGAGAATGAATAGTTATTTTGAAAACATTTTCATGGTCTCCAATGAATCACATGTTCTCCCCTCTTGCCTTTCCCAGATGTCTAGATCTCTGAGAACACCCCAGAACAATGAAAGATGAGTGGCAAAAGGGCTTGCATTCTAGAATCTAGACTGAGTGTGGAGGAAGAGGCAATCTTTTTTCCTACTGTGTTGGGTGGTGTTGGTGAGAGAAAGGGGAGAGTCAAGAATGGCTCCAAGGTTGGGGCCTGAGAAAATGGAAGGATAGGCTTCCTGTCAACTACAAGGTAACAAGTTCAGTTCAAGCTGGTTATTAGACCCCCAAAGGGAGATGCCAGAGTGCTTTGCTTGGAGGACAGGCCTGTAGGGACCTTCTTAGATGTACAGAGCCTGGCATGTGTCAGTATGACACAGCTACCAATGGTATCTCTACTCCTCTCCCCAAATGAACCACAGTGTTTGCCTCCCCTCCTCCCACTGACTCCTGCTTCTAAGAGTTCTTGGTATTTTTCCTCTTTCCCGGAAAGTCAACTCAACCACCCTTCAGTTTTCAGTCATTCAACAAACATTAACTCTGAGCCAGAGATTGCCTAGGATGAAGATGGATGGGTCCCTGGGCCTTGTGGGAGCCTTTCCCTTTATCCGCACCATCTTCTCTGATCTCAACCACAGACTGAGCCCCAGCTACCTCGAGCCCTCCTTCTCATCCTGGTCACATGTAGTCCTGACTATCATTTAACAATGTGGGGTGAATATATTGCTCCCCAGTGAAGATGCAGGCTGTCTGCCTCGAGCAGACATTCAGAAGTGCGCATTCAGCGACTCCTTGTGGGATGATATTCACAACTCTCATTTATTTGTTTGGTCTCCAGAGCCTCACTCTTTGGATGCATCTCCAGACCCAGTCCAAGCTCCCACGACCTAAGGGTCTCCCAGACTGGTAAAGGAACAAGAAGGAGGAGAAGAAGGCGATGAGGGAAGGGAGGGTCTAAGTTGTCAGCATTGGACTCTTGACTTTCATCTAATGGGCTTTGATTCTTCTGCTCCAGCACAAAGCCCTACCCACCCTGAGCCAAGTTCATTAGCACTTCTCTGAGAAGGGAGCTGCATGGCGTCAAGTAAACAGCATGGGCTTTGCTGTCAGGACAACCTGGGCTTGAATTCTGCTCTGCTACCTGCTGGTTGGCAACATTACCCAAGACGCTTACCTTCTACCATCCTCCTCTTACTCACTTCTGCAATAACAGATCCTTCCTCCAAGGTTTTTGTGAGGAAAAAAAAAAAAAATATATATATATATAGCAGATAACCCAGTGCCAGATATATAGACCTGCCCAGGAAATAATACCATCTTCTCTGAAAGGGCCCACTGGGACCTTCTCCAATTCCTATACTGGAAATTCCTATGTGGGCTGGACCACACCAGTGTTAGTATGTCAGTTCCTTGCCTGTTGGCTTTGGCCAATTCCAGAAGGCAATGTCCCGACAACTCTCAGAAGGGAGTCCAGCTTGAACTACCTGACACACAGGGGTAGACAGCCGATGAGTCCCCAGGAGAACTAGAGCGAGAGAGAGAGAGAGAGTCCTTATGGGGGAATCACAATGGCGTCATGGGGAGTCCATGTGAAGGTCATTCATTCTCTTCTCTTGAATCTCACAACAACTTCCCTCAATCCTAGTTTGTTATGACTTGATCCCAATAGTTTTGGGTCCAGGAGTAGTGAGAGGAATTTTAGAGTTTCTCTGGTGCCTTAAGAGAGCGAGCAAGATTGGACATAGGTGATGAAGTGTTTCTGGAACACTTAAAATTAGTCACAAGGCCTGGTCTACACAGGCCAAATCAAGTGGAGTACTCTGAGAAAGAAGGAAGAGATTGTGGGCTTACATTTACAGGGCAATGATTCTCTGCAGCTTCTTTCAGTGCATTTGCAAAGCCAAGACTCCATTTAATCATTATCCCTTTCTGGGGTTTTGGCCCCAGGTCATAGATGGGGACATTGCTTGGAGCGATTACAAGGACAGAATCCTGCTCAAAACCCAGGTCTTCAGATCCCAAGACCAGTTTTCTTCTCCCTCCTCCATCCTGCCTCAGATATGGGTCTCGATTCCCCTCTTCCTGCACAATAAGCGTACACGACAACCATCTGGTTAAATCCTCACATTTTATGCCCAGCTTGACTTTTTAAAAGGATGACATGCTACATTCTTAAAGTACCCATTTTCCTGTGATTTGTGCGGAACTTGAAGCTTGGCCATCGAAGTATCTATCTGAGGACAATGACTTTCCTTTGCTCGAGCTGTCCAATATGTAATCACCAAATCTGGGTAAATACAACTGCTTTTCCCAAACTAGCAGGAGTAAATCTGAAGCTCATCTCTTTACTCTTTCTTTCATTTGTGGTTTTTAGGTACAAGGGTGAAAAGTCTCCAGCTCTGCAGAATTGCTAACAGATAAATATTTAATAGAAAAGAGCACTGGGCTCAAAGTCAAGGCAACATTCTGCCTAGTCAGCAGCCCTCACCTTTGTCCCTGTACTATCTCCTCTTTAAACACCCCAAATCTGCAGACTCAACTTCAGTCTGGCCTCTGTGGCCAGGCCTGTCCACAGCCCAGTGGATTTAGCCCAACACTGACCCCCTTTTCTGGCTCCTGCCTTGTATGCTCTTTCTTTACTCCCTAAAATGAACCCCATCTTTCACTGGATCTTTGGGTTCCTGCCCTGTTTCTTAAGCTTGAATATCCATGTTTGTTTCTTGTCAACCACGTCAGTCCCTGTGGGACTGAGTTTCTGAGTGTCTAGAGCCAGAAGTCCTACCAGAGACAGGACACCTGTTCCTGAAAACGGCCCAGTACCTGGGACCTGCTCCCTGCCATCAGGGCACCGAACACCATCTGGCCTCAAGGTCTCCCAGCATCACCTGTTCCCAACTTGTCCTTGGGTCCCAACAGCTGCTGTGTAGCCACAACTTTCAGAAACCTCATTGTTCGCGAGACTGCACCTGCTCTTAGCAAAGTGCTCTCAGTGTGTTGGCCAGCTCCCTGTCCCTTTCTGGTAGGTACACTTAGTCCCAAGGTTCTGATACTCGTGGTCTGTCCCATATGAAAAGGAAATAGCTCATGCAAGGCACATCCTAAGACAGAGAGGTACAGAGAAATGGTTTGAGTCTGGCTCTTCTACCAATTAGCTTGGTGGCCCCAGGCAAGTCAAGTGACCTCCCTTAGTCTCCTCTCTTAACCTCAGAATGCTGAGTACTGAAAGTGCTAAATGTGTGTGTGGTGCGGAGAGGGGGGTCTAGAACTTTAGTAGATTGCCGGCAATTTGAGGATTCTGTGACCTCCACATTTACACAATTAATTTATATGATGAATACGATGGAAGGCCATTGTGCTCAATACACAAACACAGGCCATGGTGGTGAACTGTATATGTCAACTTGACTAGACTTAGGAATGCCCAGACGGCAGGCTTCTGAGCGTGTCTACAAGTGTGACTCCAGAGGACATTGGCACTTGGCTAGCTAGACTAGGTAAAGAAGATTGGCCTCCATAATAGGCATCATCCAACTTGTTGAAGATCTCATAGAACAGAAAGGTAGAGGAAGGGCAAACGGTCTCTCTCACTCTCATTGAACAGGGACACCCAGCTTCTGCCCTCACACACTGGTACTCCTGGTTCTTGGGTCTTTGGACTCAGACCAAGGTTTACACAAATGGCCCCCAATTCTCAGGCAAAGTTTTCAGTTTCCATAACCACCTAGGTCAATTCCTCTCTGACAAACCTCTCTGTCTCTCTGAGAGTGGTCTCTATGTGCTTGCAATTCTGGTGTGTCTAGAACAAAACAGAGAAGAAGCTTGATTGTGAAAGATCGCCAGCCAGGACAATGTCAAGGGAGCCCGAGGCCAGAGAGAAGGGATGCAGCTACGTGGGGGGTGCTCTTGACTCTGCCCTGGACCAAAACTTCCCTGAGACTCTTTCAACATGGCGTCCCAGGCAGCCTGAATCAATTGACCACAAGCTAAAACTTATTGCTCTCCCTTCCTGGAACAAATCCCCCTGTGTAAAACCATTGCTCCAAACATATTAACGTACGAAGTTCCATGCACACTACTGACACTGTGGAAGAGGGGGCTGGTACGAAAGTGGCCTGGGGAGAGGACAAGGGATGCTTTGCCTTTGTCCAGCCCCTTCCCCAGGGGAGGACAAGTCTCCTACCCAACGCTACCCTATGCATTTTTCAGGGCAAGGAGAGACGATTCCTCATGAATGCATCTAAATTACTGATTCTGGACATTCCTGAAATAAAGTCTTTTGAATTGATTTCAGTCCTTATACCTGGATAATTTTATAGATTGTATAGACCAGAAGGAGACCTAATTTCCTATCTGTAAAAACTAAGAAAGTATGTTTATCAATAAGTATTTCAGTTTCTTTAACCAGCTATCACATTTGTTATTTGTTCTCTGAATCCAAAGGCCTGAGTTCATTTTTTCAAAATAAACAACAAAATCCTGCGCTTTCGCACCAGGGAGCTTGTGGAGGGCTGGATGGGTGGAGGTGTTGGCAGGGAGGCAAAGGCTTCCCGCCTGCCTGCTGCCATTCAGTCCCTGAGTCTTTTCTGCCTTGGGGGGCATGCACTAGAAAGAAAAGTTTCCCATCTGTTCACAACAATCTTCTAAGGTAGCTCAGACAAGTGTTATTCTTCTGCAAATGAGGAAATTAAGGCCCAGGGAGGTTAAAACCCTGTCCAAGATCTCAGGATTAGTTAGGAAGAGAAACAGAGTGCTATCCCCTGACATTTTCTGCCATTCTCCCTGGGACCCATAGCTATGACAGTTCTGCTCTAATGTGGCTTGTGACCCTTCTCCCCTTATCATCTCCAGAGATGCTTTTCCTTGCACCGAACACTTCAATGCACACAAGGGACACTTCTTGATCACCAGCCAACCCCAAATGAAACTGCTTTCCTAACTAAGGAATTCCCCAAGGAAACAGACACAAGGCCACAGCCTCAGATATTGCAGGAGGGACACAGGGGCAGTGTTGGAGGAGGTCACAGAGAGGATGTGACGCCTGGCTGACCCATAAGCTGAACTCAAGCTATCAGAGGCTCCTCACCCCCTACCCTGGTCAGCTTGCCCTCCCCATGCTAGCAATTTCCCCAAGAACGTAGCCTCTCTAGAAACTTTTAGACCTGGTAGCCAGGTATGGAGAACTACTCTTCCTGTGACCACCCAAGATGGTCCTTGTAAAGAAGTTCCCTTGCTCATTAAAACTGCCACCTATCAATCTGGAATGTTTTTCCTCTTTCTTTGGTCTTTGGTCTTTCCTTACCCTGTGACCTGACAGAGAAGTTTCCATCTTCCCTGTCACCAGAACATGTCTCTATCCAGAGCACTTAGCACTTGAGATTT
Source organism: Neogale vison (assembly GCF_020171115.1). Lineage (NCBI taxonomy): Eukaryota > Metazoa > Chordata > Mammalia > Carnivora > Mustelidae > Neogale > Neogale vison. Next base: position 197,103,276 of record NC_058101.1, on the reverse strand, counting down.
GAGGGAAATGTTGCAAGTCTATTTGGTTGCCCATAGGTTCCCGGTTCCATGGTCAGTCTGGAAGCTTTCTTATGGGCTACTCCTTGCTGGATGATGTGAGCCAATTAGTGAACCTTTCTAACACTTCTGGAGAGGGCCCAATATGTAAAATGGGAAAAATAAGAAAACTCACCTCCCAGGGTCATCCTGGGGGTGAGTTGAGACCATTGTTTTGTAAACACTGAAGTTCTAAAACAATGTCACCATTATGATTGTTATTAGGTGGTTGGAGTGTGGACTATAGAAATAACAGATGGTCTCTGCTTCCTCTTGCATTGAGAAGGAGCCTACAGGATATTCACAAGACAACAGCATTCCTTAAGAACTACATCATGCAGCATTCACTTAATTCAAGTATAATTTTCTTATAGTTAAAAATCACAAAATGGGCTGGGACATGTGTTCTCAGAGCATACAGATCCGTAATGATAGCAGCAAAATTTTGCTTTAGTGATGCTTTTTTAAAAAGTCCTAGCAACATATGGTGAGTGCTGTGAAGTGTGTAAACCTGGCGATTCACAGACCTGTACCCTGGGGATAAAAATATATGTTTATAATAAAAAATTAAAAAAAAAAAAAAAAAGTCCTAGCAACATCCTTTTGGTTTAGCTGTCTTTCCCTGAAATCAATAGGGCCGAAGGTCACGGCCACTGCCAGGCCTTTTTAATCCACTGCGTCTGACCTCATTTCAAGGGCACATTTGCAACACCACTACTTTTTTAGAAGTTTAGATGCTACGATCATGGATAAAAAAGATGTCAAACTATTTAAACAATGCGTGTTAAAATAACAGCACTATCATCACCAAAATCACAACAGCCTCTGCTCCAGAGTCCCACTATGGCTCGCCATGACTGTGACCAAGGCTTATATGGGTTTCTGTTTGCCGCTAAAGTAAGCAGTTGCCTGACACAGGACGGAAAGTGGTTTAAATGTCACTAAATTGGGGGGCGCCTGGGTGGCTCAGTGGGTTAAGCCGCTGCCTTCAGCTCAGGTCATGATCTCAGGGTCCTGGGATCGAGTCCCACATCGGGCTCTCTGCTCAGCGGGGAGCCTGCTTCCTCCTCTCTCTCTGCCTGCCTCTCTGCCTACTTGTAATCTCTCTCTGTCAAATAAATGAATGGAATCTTTAAAAAAAATGTCACTAAATTGGTGCTCTGGCCCTGTTATGCCATTCTGCACAAATCATATCAATTTGGAGGAATTTGCACTATGTTAAGTGTTGCCCGTTCAGAAATATCTTAGGACTCTTCTACAGGGCATTATTTAAAATTTACATAATTCCAATATACACGAAACAGGGATGCATGGTTCCAATGAGGACAGCTTGGAGCAAATTACATCCAAGTGGCCGCTAAGCCCTGAGAATAAAGGTGGGAAAACTGACGGGGAGGGGGCCACTGGGTAATTGGGGGATACTTTTCGAAGAATGAACATTTTGAATACACTGAATAAAAATACATTTTGAATATGCTTGAATAGAAAATAATTTGGAATGTGTTGAATAGAAGACATAGCCTAATGACTATAATATGCCAATTCTTTGTACCACTGGAAATTGCTCAATTCCAGAATCAATAGTTCTTCTGATCTCTATACTTTTGAAGAAAACTGGGATCCTTTCTATTTAGTAAATCCTTTGGGTTTCACTTAGCAGCAGGGTAAACACCTGGGGGCAGGGAAAGGAGCCACCCCCAAAAGGGTAAGTGCCCTCTGAAATTCCTGGGGTGGGGAGCAGGGGCAGAATTCAAACTCACTTTGTCAAACACAAAGCATGGATCGCCCAGTATTTCTCAATAACTAAAATAACCAAATAATCATTAATATCTGTTGGAAGGAAGCTTAAGTGGGTGTTCTACCTTTGGTTGCCAAAGGATACATTAAATCTTTTTGGGTGTTTGTTTGAGTAGTGGACTAGATAGTTGAGGTTGCTTAGGGAAACACAAGGCATATTTTTATCCCGAATGGAGAGCCAGAAATCCTGACTTTAAAACAGCAACAAAATTCCTTCTTTGCTCAAATGAGCACATCAGTCAGTTAATCAACAAATATTTATTAAGTTCCTGCAATGAGAACTCTGACTTCCTTGTTTAATAACACTTGGTGAATTCTCTCATCTCCTGTCAAAGAAAATATTTCCTCTACCCAATTGTCTCAAAACATGTTTATTTTTCCATTTCATCTTTGGACCAGCTAAAGGTGTTTTGTGGTTGTTGTCATGTATTTTTGCCTCCCTCTGATTAGAGATGGATTATTCAATCCTCCGTCTCTTTCCAATTCCAAATTCTATCCCCTGAGGTCAAGCAAGAAAAGCTGAGTTTCCGTGTTATAGAAGACAGACCCACCAGTTAAGTTCACCTACATACCTACCTCATGCTACAGTTCCCAAATCTGGTTGTGCATAAAAATCACATGGGGAACATATATATGTATGTAATCCAATGGTAGTCAATGTGCCTTAATCCACAGAATTTCACTTGGGAACTACTGACTTTGTTTTAAGGCAAAGAAATGGAAGAGGCTTTGCCACAGAGCTAGACCTGTGCGCCCCACCCGCTCCTGCCCCCTCCTAGCTCACAGTCCTGTTTCAGATCCGCTTAAGCCGCCATTACATTCAATAACCTCCAGGATTAAAGAGATGAGTATCTCTTTAAGATGAGATGAATATCTTTAAGAGATGAGTATCAATAAAATCCTAAATGCACTTTTGGACATATCAGTTTTATTTTTTCCCCCTTGGATCTCCACTCTCTAGGAATATGTGGGGTCTCAAATTCCTTAAGGGCAAGAACCTTTATGAAAAGTGACTGGATACAACTATCATATGATCTCCCTGATAGGAGGAAGTGGAGATGTGACGTGGGGGGTTTGGGGGGTAGGAAAAGAATAAATGAAACAAGATGGAATCAGGAGGGAGACAAACCATAAGAGACTCTTAATCTCACAAAACAAACTGAGGTTTTCCCAGAGGTGGGGGGGTGACGTGGGGGGGGTAGGGAGAGGGGGGTGGGGTTATGGACACTGGGGAGGGTATGTGGTATGGGGAGTACTGTGAAGTGTGTAAACGTGAGGATTCACAGACCTGTACCCCTGGGGCTAATAACACATTATATGTTAAAAAAAAAAAAAGTGACGGGATAGCACATCATTGTATGATGGGCGCTGTTGAAAACAAACCACAAGGGCTCTAATCCATCCCTTTAGATCAAATCAATCACTCAGCATTTACTGAAGGCTTGCTAGGTGCATAGCTCAGTGCTAGGCTCTCTGGGGATAGAGGATTAAGGGGAAAAAAAAAACAAAGAAGCATTCCAAAGGAACTTGCACTCAAACATAAGGAAATTAACCCAATGTGTGCAATCAGTTCTCCTCTAGGGTTGTTAGGGTACCATAGCTGCTGTAACACACAAAAGCCCCACGTGTTTCATATAAATTTCTAGTACATAGGTAGCTTTCCTTCAGCAGGTGATTCAAACACACGGTATGAACTATCACTTGATACTGCTTTAAAATGGTTAGAATCATAAAGCAATACTGTCTCATTGTCCGCTCACTCAATCACTTATAAGGCAAGTCTTCCGCTTGGGATTCTCTTCAATTTGGGAACTCCAGGCAGAATGTCCCAACCAACCTTCGTAACTGGGCAGGACCTCACCACACAGATGTTCAGGGCATGAATTTTCTCTTCGGTTTTCTCATCTATTTTTATTTCCCCTTTTCTCTGATTTCTCTCCTTCCTTCTCTCTTTTTAAAAAATCTTATTAATGTATACATTTTGGAAAGGCAAAATTTATAAATTTTAATAAGTGAAACCAAACCCCAAAACTATAAATGCTGTTATGTCACTTCAAAGCCTTTTCTAATGAAGTACAAATGCAAAAGTAAACACATGAAAATAAAATGTACTGCCATTAGACAAGAAAAAGAAATAAAAGGCATCCAAATTGGTAAGGAAGAAGAAAAACTTTCACTATTTATAGAGGACATGATACTGTATATAGAAAACCCTAATGACTCTACCAATATGAATTGATAAATAAGTTAGGTCACAGGATACAAAATCAATGTACAGAAATCCACTGCATTCCTATACATTAATAATGAAGCAACAGAAAGTGAAATTAAGAAAACGATCCCCAGGGCACCTGGGTGGCTTAGTTGGTTAAGCATATAACTTAATTTGGGCTCAGGTCAAGAACTCAGGGTTGTGGGATCAAGGTCCATGTCGGGCTCTGTGGTCAGTGAAGAGTCTGCTTGAAGATTCTCTCCCTCTCCCTTTACCCCTCTCTTGGCTCACACATGTGTGTACTCTCTCTCTAAAATAAATCCTTTTTTTTTTTTTTTTTTTTTAGGATTTTATTTGTCAGAGAAAGAGACAGCAAGTGAGAGCATAAAAGCAGACAAAGGGAGAAAGTAGGCTCCCTGTTGAACAAGGAGCCTGATGCAGGACTTGATCCCAGGACCCTGGGATCATGACCTGAGCTGAAGGCAAATGCTTAACCAACTGAGCCACCCAGGCACCCTGAATAGATAAATCCTTTAAAAAAAGAAAAAAATCCCATGTACAGTTGCACGAAAAAGAATAAAACACCAAGGAATAAACTTAGCCAAAAAAGGCTTATACTCTGAAAACTATAGAACATAGATGAAAGAAATTAAAGGTGACACAAAGAAATGGAAAGATTTCCTATGCTCAGTGATTGGGAGAACACATATTCATACTACCCAAAGCAACTGACAGATTTAATGCAATCTGTATCAAAATACCAACAGAAGTTTTCACAGGACTGTAACAAATAATTTTAAAATTTGTGTGGAATCCCCAAAGACCCTGGATAGCCAAATCAATCTTGAGAAAGAATAAAACTGGAGGGATGACATTCCCATGTTTCAAGATACACTACTGTAGTAATCAAAGCAGTAATAAAAAATAGACTCGGGGTGCCTGGGTGACTCAATGGGTTAAGCAGGGTCCTGGGATCGAGCCCCGTGTCGGGCTCTCTGCTTAGAAGGGAGCCTGCTTCCCCCTCTCTGCCTGCCTGCCTCCCTGCTAACTTGTGATCTCTGTCAAATAAAATCTTAAAAAAAAAAAAAAAGACTCATAGATCAATGGAACAGAATAGAAAAACCAGAAATAAAGCCACGATTATATGGTCAATTGAGCTTCAACAAAGGAGGAAAGAATATATACAATGGGGAAAAGTCTCTTCAACAAATGGTGTCAGGAAACCTGATCGGCTACATGCAAATGAATAAAACACTTTCTTACACCATTCACAAAAATAAACTCAAAATGGATTAAAGACCTCAATGTGAGATCTGCCATGATAAAAATCCTAGAAGAGAGCACAGGGAGTAACTTCTTTGACATTACCCATAACAACTTTTTTCTAGATAGGTCTCCTGAGGCAAGGCAAACAAAAATGAACTATTGAAACTACATCAAAATTAAAAGCTTCTGTACAGCAAAGGACATAATCAACAAAACAAAAGGCAATTTACTGAATGGGAGAAGATACTTACAATGACATATCTAATTCAGGTTAGTATCCAAAATATATAAAAAACTTATACAGCTTAACACTCCTCCCCAAAAAATCCAACTAACAACTGGGCAAAAGACAAGAACAGTCATTTCTCCAAAGAAGACATGCAGATGGCCAACAGATGCATGAAAAGATGCTCAACATTACTCATCATCAGGGAAATGCAAATCAAAACCACATTATCTCACACCTGTCAGAATGGCCAAAACAAACAACACAAAACAACAGGTGTTGGTGAGGATGTGGAGAAAAAGGAACTCTTTCACATTGTTGGTGGGAGCACAACCTGGTCCAACCACCATGGAAAACAGTAGGGAGTTTCCTCAAAAACTTAAAAACAGAATTACCACATGATCCAGTAATTCCATTACTGGGTATTTACCCAAAGAATATAAAAACATGAATTCAAAAAGATATATGCTGCCTTATGTTTATTGCAGTATTATTTACAATAGCCAAATTACGGAAGCTAGATGAGGGTCTATCAATAAATGAGTGGATAAAGAAGGTGTGGCAAGTGTGTGTGTGTGTGTGTGCGCGCGTGCGTGCGCGCTTGTGTGTGTTTTCAGTGAAGTGTTCAATGTGTGTTCAAACTAAGCCATAAAAAAGAATGAAATTTTGTCATTTGCCACATGGGTAGAGCTAGAAAGTAGAATGCTAAGCGAAATAAATAGGAGAAAGACAAATGCCGTAAGATTTCTCTCCTACACAGAATTTAAGAAGTCAAACAAACAAAAAAGAGACCAGCAAAAAAAAAGATCTTAACTACAGAGAACAAGCTGATACCTACCAGAGGAGAGGTGGGGGGTGTGTGTGTGTGAGAAATGGGTGAAGGGGATTGAGTACACTTCTCCTGATGAGCCCTGGGTAATGTGCAGAATTGGTGAATCACTGCATTGTATACTTGAAACCACTAGAACACTGTATGTTGTCTATACTGGAACTACAACTTTTAAAAAAGAAGAAAATAAAAGAGTAGAACACAGGAACTTTGCCAGCATCTTTGCTATATATATGTATATATATATTTTTAAATCCAAAAGTATCTGTAGCTCAACACAGAATGCTAGTTCTCTTCCTAGACCAGGTGGGGACAATGTCCTCCCCATTTCTGCAGCCCACAGAACCAGAGGGAACACAGGTCTTTAAAGGGCTCCCCTTTGTGGCAGAGCTATGGGATCCAGTCTTATCAATGGGAATCACGTTTTCCCCCCCCAATGGGAATCACTTTTAACGCAAAGAAACAGCAGCGGCAACAAAAATCTTCCTTTTTGTGGGAGGGGGAGGTAGAGTGAGGAATACTTGAGAAAGCAGAGGCACGGGAAATCCCTTTTTGGCTCTTCCACAGCCCCCGCAATCCTGACATGAGCTACCACTCAAGGCAAAGAGGGCCTGACTTTTTCCCCAGAATTTCATCACTCATTAGCCAAGCTGTGGCTTCTGCGGTGTGTGTCGCTGGTGTGAGATGGCACCCACAGCAGGTCTGGACAAAGGGTAGACAGTTTCTAGGAACTTTAGGGTACAATCATTGTGTTGATTTCTCAGATCCCTGGGCCAATGCTAACACGAGGCCTCTTCTGTCTGGCTTCTGAATCTAGACGGACAGCCGGGGCCTGGAGGCTGGCCAGAGGGGTCACGGGAATAAGCCATGAGTGCAGGGGACAGAAGCTCATGCACAGTGAGTCCACGTGGCAAGTCCCTCAGGGTCCAGTCCATTCCACCGTTAAAGCCCCCTGCCTTTGGTGTGGGCTTAAAAGAGAGCATGATTTTCATCCATATTTCACCATCGTATCTTTCGTAATGACTGGGTTCCCCCAGGGAAGTGGCCCTAATGTCTAAAAAATGGGAAGATGAAGACTGTGGTTATACGAATAAGAAATGTATCAAATGGAAAAGTACCAGGGCTATCCCCAAGCACTGAACAGTGGCATCTCACAGATGCTGTCAATACTGGCTGGAGGACTTACTCATTCATGTTTCATCGTTGAAAATTGTGTAGATGCGTGTGCGTGTGTGTGTGTGTGTGTGTGTGTGTAAGGCACGGCAGGCAAAGATGACTTCTCTCTGCCCTATCTCAGTTTACCAGTCTTCTCAGGGCCACGAGGCCTTACGTAGATGTGGAAGGGCTAGACGGAGGGCCTGCTTGAGGCATGTTTGTCCCGTGAGTGGGGACAGAGCCAGTTCGCTGAATTCTTCCAGCGTGGTCTTGGGTCATGGGATGTAGGAGTGTACCTAGAATGGCAGAAAGAGAAGTTGTAGAGAGACGGAGCACCACTGCCACGGGGAATGGAAAGCCGGGAGAACAGAGTAGGTTTAAGAACTCTTTTGAGGGGCTTTACTGATTTGTGGTGCCATGGGTGCCCAGAAACTTCCATGGAAAGTCAACACATATGACACTGGAATAAGAGAGAAACAAGGGGATACAGACCATCTCTGATGGCGGGTCAGGTTAGACTCTACTCAAGAAGCGACATTCAGATTTTATCTTAAAGGATGGATGTGGGGACGCCTAGGAGGCTCAGTGGGTTTGGCCTCTGCCTTTGGCTCAGGTCATGGTCTCAGGGTCATGGGATGGAGCCCCACATGGGGTTCTCTGCTCAGCGGGGAACCTGCCTCCCCCTCCCTCTCTGCCTGCCTCTCTGCCTACTTGTGATCTCTGTCTGTCAAATAAATAAATAAATAAATAATCTTTTTTAAAAAGTCATTAAAAAAAAAAAAAAAAAAAAGGAATGGATGGGAATTTTCCAGAAAGGAAAAGATGGTGGGGAAGTGGGTCTCAAAAGCAAGCCCAGGACAGATGCTGGTGATTCATTTTTCACTGGTGTGGGGGAAAAAGTAAGGGCAAGGTAGTATATTTTCAAAAAGCTAGATTTAGTCAGTTTAAAGGGACTTTGGTTTGAAGTGCTGTCCTTTCTACTTTGGGAGTGCGGCCGTTTGTCTTTCTCTTACAAAATCAAGGTGCTAATAGCTGGTATTATTGTAAGTTATACTCTCCCTTACTTGGCCCAACACAAACAATATTCACATTCCCACATTTAAAAAAAAAAAAGCACTGGTCTTTGAAATCCCATGAACCGAGAACAGTAGCAGTGAATTTCAGGCTGAGGGAGCAGAAGATACGAAGACCATCCTGCCCAGACAGGCCAGGGTGTATGTGGAGAACGGGGAGGAACCCCGTGTGTGATGGGGACACAGCAATGGTGTAGGGTTAGATGCGGAAGGGTCTTTCATAAGGAACTCAGAATGCCTTGAGGAAACAGGAACCAGCAAGGGCGCAGAAGTTGAGGAGAGAGCTGTTTATATTTGGGGTTTTTTGGGAAGGTGATCTTGGTGTCCAGCAAAGCAGATAAACTGGAGAAGAGATGAGACAAAAAAGGCCAGTGAGTAATGTTCCATGGATAGGACGGAGATTATAAGCAGCAGCGGTAGGAATGAGGAAACAGAGCAAGACCCCAAAGATGATTCTGTGACAGCACTGGGTTCAAAGACATTCAGGGGAAGGCTATAAAGAATGCACTATCAACTAGCAGAAATAACCAGTGAATTCAAATATATCTGACGATGTCTCAAAGCCAAGTTGTAAAACCTGCAAATAGCTTATCAATCCTTTAGGCTCAGAAATCCCTTTCCCGAATGAACCTGAACTGAGAACAACACTGGGATTACCCCAAGTCTCTTTCACCTAAGAAAGGATGCCTTTGGGTCTACTGGCCAGGACTTTACTCTGGTATTTTTTGAGGATAAGAGATGACAGATTCAAAAGACTTCAGGGGGGGCAGGCAATTTAAGGGACAGAATAGATTTGCAAGCATTATGATACACTGCAATGGATTCTTGGCCTCCGAGAGAGGGCGGATATAGGACATGGTAGGGACTGTGGCAGACGGGAGTTTCTGTGCCCTATCTAAGGGGCCTGCTGCTGCCCTGTACCAGCTTATTGTTGCACTGACAATGAAGCAGCACTTCTAATTTTTTTGGACAAAGCTGGAAATCTGGATTTCTATTGTCAACTAATTCAATTTATTTTGTTTTTTATTTAACTAATTCAATTTTTTAAAAACAACCACAACACTCCGAGAGTCCAAACCCATTTCGTTTGCAAGCTGGGTGTGTTCCACTGATGTCCCACCCAAGACTTTGGGTCAGGGGTTAGAGAACTATTGAGCCTGTCTATGTCCACAGCCAAACCTCATAAAAGAAACGTGTGAAGCTGTTTAGTGATACAGGTAAGAGAGTCACCTGATGGGGTTTCCAGAGATGGTAACATTGTGTTTTGGAAACCTTACTTGTAACCTCCAAGCAATGCTACTGCTTTTACCACATTTGTTTTTCCCAACTGCTTTATGGGAAGGAAGAACAAACACTACCCCTGTTTCACTGATAAGAGAAGTGAGGCCTGTTTCCCTAAAACCCACTGTCTACTGTCACTACAGGGTCTACACAGCCATCTGTGATGGGATCCCCTGCTTTATGGGGATGACCAGATTTATGTCCCCACCCCCAGAACAGGAAGTCTCTGTAGCTGATAGTCTCTGAAAGTGGCTCAGACGTTGGCACAGGCAGGCATGGTGGGATAGAAGGTTCGTGGACTGTTGGGACTCACCTGGGAATGCCCACAGTCCTTACTTGACCATTGCCCCAATAGAGGTAGGAACCACAGAGAATCATCTAGGTGTAGATGGAGCAAACTCTCTGCTCTGCATAATCCCACAGGGGCCCCACTGGAGGATTTTCTTTCCTCAGTCCTCTTAGCCAGCAGAATGTCAAACAGGATTTCCTTTTTCTTCTTTGCTACCTTCCTATGAATTTGGGAGGGGCTGGATTTAGGACTGCTGGATTGTCTCTTTGGTTCCACATCTGGGGTGATTTATTTTGAAAGTCATTTTATTGGGGTCTATTTCAAAGTTCACATTCACCTCTGCAGACTAACGTGAAGATATTAGAGATACTTGGAAAACGGGCATGCATCTAAGCAATGATTTTTCAATGTATATTTGAATAAACATGAATAGAATCTGAAAAATGAATGAGAAATCAAGGGGAGGAAATCTACTAACTTAGAACTGGAATGCCAAAGTTGAGATGCCTGGGTTTAAGCCTTGGTTCTACCATTTTCCAGTAGGGTGACTGTGGAAATTTCCCTCCACAAGATTCTTAGTAATACTGTCTACCTCATCATGTCAGTGGGAGAGCCCAAAGAATGATCAGCTGTTACCTGAGACACAGACTCTGCATGGGGTTGGGTGGGGAGGGGTGGCAGTCAAAATGTAGGACTTCTACAGCTCTGGTGAGAAACTGGATAATAACTGAGTCTCATCCAAGGTCTCAACCAACTGACCGGGAGCTCCAAAGCTGGTAGAACCTTTCAGCATTATCCAGAGCTAGGGTAGAGGGGCTGGATCTTTATACTCTGAGATGGATCAGTTGCTGGGTATGGGCCACCCCTGGGAAGACAGGGGGCTCAGGGAAAGTGGCTTTCAGCCAAGAGCAACTCCCGGAGAGGGGCTGCCGATGCAGCTTTCTGCAGGCAAATGCCCAGCAGTGGGCAGAGTGAAGTCCTTCACTCTGGAACGGAGAACAGGAGAAGACAATAGGGCATCTACCACACTCCACCCACCGAGGCTAATTTTACATAGGCATGGGACGCATAATGGAAGTGATCACTGCATGATCATTTCAAGTATTTAGGTCACTTCCTCACTTTCAAAGCACAAACAAAAATTAATACATAATCAGAGAATACAGAATCACAGAAGCTAGGAAGCATTTTTGGGTTTATCTCCTCAGATCGTGTTATTTACAGATAAAGCAAATTGAAGAACCAAGAGGTTTAATGATGTCCTAGGTCCTGGCATGAGTCTAGATTAAATTCGGATCACTGGACTTCAGAGTCAGTGCCCCTGTCCCCATATCACAATAAAGTGCATTGTGACAGCCATGGCTAATAGATTTCATCTTTCATGCCAACTCTAATGAATTGGTAGTGGCTACCGACAGGAATATGTTGGGAAGGAGGTTTAAACTACAGCCCCAGAACCGTCTTAACTAGAGACCTAGTCCGGGATCGATAGTGTCCTTGACCTAGAGATGAACATGAAAATGACAAGCAAATTAAAAATGAGATTTACTGAGAAAAGCAGACTTTATCCTAAAAGAGAAAATGCCACACTTGGTTTATTTATAGCACTAAGGATTTATTTACCCTGAAGATGCTTCCTTGAGTTATTTTTCCTCCTTCTGCATTTGCAAAGGGAGGGTGTTGGGCCACCAAATTCTGGAGGCTCCTTTCAGGTATCCCTCGAGGGCATCCAGAAATCTCGGTTGATGAAATGGCTGCTCTAAGAAGGCTAAAGGCATTTCCAGCTCACCTTTCATGACTGAGACACATCCTCATTCCTCAGAGTGGTAAGAGGCTCCAGAGTCAAAGTTGATGGGAATTCAAATTTATTAAAAAAAAAAAATTTTTTTTTTATCATTGTACAACGCGCCTACCATGCAAGTCAGCATTTTAACTGTTTTTAAGTTTACAGTTCAGTGGCAAAAGAGCACATTCACAATGTTGCTCAATCTTTACTGCTTGTGTAGAAGGGTTTCATCAGCCCATGCTGAAACTCCGGACCCATTAAACACTGACCTCTCCTGCCTTCCTCCCCTCGGTCCCTGGTAACCTCTGTTCCACTTCCTGTCTCCATGCATTTGCCTAATCTAGGTACCTTATTTAGGTGGACTCATACAATATTTATACTTCGGTGCCTGGCTTATATCCCTTAGGATATTTTCAAGGTCCACCCAAGTTACTGCCTGTATAAGCAGTTCTTTTTCCGAGCCAAATGCCATCCCACTCACTGTATGTATATATCACACATTATTTTGTTTGGTGGAGATAGTGCCGCCGTGGGAATAGTATGTTTGACACTCAGTTCATGCCTAAAGCCTTAGAATCATGACGTCACTGGAGAGCACCTTTTGTTCATGGTAGAGGTGAAGAAACAACAACCCAGAAAGACCAATACCCCCGCACCCCCAGCCCCACTCATGGCAGCCTCAACAGGAGGCACAGAAACCATGGGGTGGAAAACGTGAGTTTCCTCCTTGGCAAACTCATGGTGAAATGAACACACCACTTTCTTCAGTCTTTGCTCAGTTTATTTGTGGCAGATAAGGGGAGTACGATTTTAAAATAATATGACTTCCTCTAATAGCTATCCAGTACTCGTTAAAGCAAGTGGTCCAGTTATCTATTGTTCTATAATAAATGCTCCTAAGTTTAGCAGCACACTGTTTTGTTATGCTCACAAATTGTTTGGGTCTGGAATTTAGGGGACTGTCTGTGCCTCAGCCAGAGAGACGCTTGTAACTGGGAGCAGCCTGAACGCCGGCCCCTAGAATCATCTGGAATGACTTTACTCATATGCCTGATGCCCGGGCTGGATTTCCTCAAAGGTGGGCTCGGCTTAGACTGGTGAGGAAGCGTGTCTACACCTGACTCCTTGCCGGCCTTGAGCCTCCCCACCGCCCGGTGGAACCAGGGCAAGCGTGCTGCTTACATGGTGGCTCAAGGCTCTGAAAATGAGTATTCTGGTCAATGAGGCAGAAACAAGCATGACTTTTTACGGCCTAGCCTTGGCAAGCCTGTGTCCCTTTCACTGTACCCTACTGGTCAAAGAAGTATAAGCCTGTTTACTTTCATGGAAGGGGCACAAACCTCACCTTTCATGGGGAAAGTGTCAAAGAATGTGGGGCTTTGATTTAAAACCGCTGCACCCTTGGGGCGCCTGGGTGGCTCCGTGGGTTAAAGCCTCTGCCTTCGGCTCGGGTCATGATCCCAGGGTTCTGGGATCGAGCCCCACATCGGGCTCTCTGCTCTGCAGGGAGCCTGCTTCCTTCTCTCTTTCTCTGCCGGCCTCTCTGCCTACTTGTGATCTCTGTCTGTCAAATAAATAAATAAAATCTTTAAAAAAAAAATAAATAAAACCGCCACACCCAGTGACTACCGCCCCCTTCAAAATGGACATTGACCAAATGCTGCCTCGTTCCATGTGGTCCCAGAGGGATACCATGTGACTCTCCCAAGGCTGCCGTCCCTGCTATGGCTTTCAAGAATGCCCTTGTAGAAACATCTCAGCTCTACTGAATATCCTTTGACTTACTGGTGGTGGTGAATCTTTTTTTTTTTTAAAGACATTTGACAGACAGAGATCATAAGTAGGCAGAGAGGCACGCAGAAAGAGAGAGAGGGGAAGCAGGCTCCCCGCTGAGCAGAGAGCCCGATGTGGGGCTCAATCCCAGGACCCTGGGATCATGACCTGAGCTGAAGGCAGAGGCTTTAACCCACTGAGCCACCCAGGCACCCCGGTGGTGGCGAATCTTTAAAGGTGGATTGGATCTGGGGGAAACCCAGGGATGGAGGTGGATGGATAATGGAACATTTATCAAACATTTTAGTGGACTACCAGTCTGTGCAGGGCTCTAGGGAGAGAGACCCATCAATATAGTTTAATTTTTAGTTAAAAACAAACGACCGAATTTGAATTTGAAGTGTGACCAAATACCTAATCGTATTGATTAGCTTTTAGGTCTAGCTATGACCTGTGAAAGTCCAAAAGGGACACATGAAGCACCGTTTCCATATGGGGCAATAGTTCCCCCCACTCCCCACATCGTCAAGGAAAAGCCATTACGTGGATAGGGAAAGTCTTCTGTGTTTGTTAAAAATATCATCTCCCATGATTTTTTAAATCATTATTTCAAGAAGGTCACAAGTGAAGAACCATGACTCCGTGTGTTTCCTTCCGACTCCACCCAGGTGCCGGAGCTCTGTGAGGGGAAGGAGTCCACCTTCTACTCAGGCCATTCACACCAGATCAGTTTGGTCTTACGCTGACTGAGGTGCAGGCCTCCCCAACGCGGCCTTGGGCTTCCATGTTTTAGATATGAATGTTATCAGGGAAGGCTTAAGCACAGAAAGCAGGACTTCCACAGACCTTGCCTCTGGTGGCCTTGCCTCCTGTCTATTTGGAGCCTTGTCCTGGAGGGCTGTTAGGTCACCACAGCAACCAGCAGGCCTCTGGGAAATGTTCCCAGCCTCTCCCATGAATACACAGACAACTTGTGCCTATAGCTTCTGATCTGACTTTTTACATAAGCCCTGAGTAGAAATGTAGTGGTGTTTCAGTGGAAGAAGGTCATTTCTACCTCACAAACTAAGTGATAGCTCAGAGGCCAGCTCGGTAGGCTGAGCATAGAGGGATGGTAAATCCTACAGCTGCCCCCACAAAAGTGATTGCAATATTTGTGTGTGTGTGTGTGTGTGTGTGTGTGTGCGTGTGCGTGTGTGTGTGTGTTTAAGAGAGCCCAAATTCTCTCATATTTTATATCTGACTTGCCCAAACACCCACCTCTGTGAGGGGGCTTTTTAATTTGGGTATCTCTTCAACAACATTTACTAGGACCCCCATCTCTTTCTCTCTCTGTTAAAGGTCGTAGAGTGGCCCAACTAGTGTTCTGGGTATTAGTCCTAAATAAAATAGGGGTCAAGGAAAAGCAAATCAGTGGAAGAATCAAGATGTGTGTTTTTCTGAGACAGTGATCTGGCGAGCACTTTAGCCTGAACCCTTGACCTGTCTGGGTGCTTCTAGAAGAAGATGTATTCCTGTGAGAAGAGCATTGGGCTAAGAATTAGAGTCCTGGCCTTCCCCCGTGGCCTGACGCCTGACGTTCTCATCTGAACCTTAAGACACACCAACCGTGTGATGAGGCTCATTACGCTGGCTGCGCAATGTTGCTTTAAAAGTCTTTCATGGGGACGCGTGGGTGACTCCATTGGTTAAGCCTTTGCGTTCACTTTGCGTTCAGCTTAGGTCATGATCCCAGGGTCCTGGAATCAGTCCAGGGATCAGGTTCCCTGCTCAGCAGCGAGTCTGCTCTTCCCCTCTGTCTACCCCTCCCTCCCTACTTGTGCCTTTGCTCTCAAATTAATAAATAAAATCTTTAAAAAAATAAAAAAATAAACGTCTTTTATAATATTTGACTCATTCTACAGGTATTTTAAAAGACTTTAAAGGGTGGGGATGGGGGAATTGGGGGATGGGGGAATTAGGTGTTGGGGATTAAGAAATGTACCTGTCGTGCCGAGCCTGTGATGTATGGTCATATTGAATCACTACATTGTACACCTGAAATTAATGTAATGCTTGTGTTAACTATACTGAAATTATAATAAAATATTTTAAGATTATTCACTTTAAGGGGCGCCTGGGTGGCTCAGTGGGTTAAAGCATCTGCCTTTGGCTCAGGTCATGATCCCAGGGTCCTGGGATAGACCCTTGCAATGGGCTCTCTGCTCAGCAGGGAGCCTGCTTCCCCACCCCCCTCTCTGTCTGCCTTTCTGCCTGCTTGTGATCTCTGTTTGTCAAATAAATAAATAAAATCTTTAAAAAAAATTATTCATTTTAAGGACAGTATTAAAAATTTTTAAAAATTAAGTTTACTTATTATACAATGTTCTCATGTACATTTTTCCTGTAAGGAGAGGCGAGGTGAAGCAAATAGGTCCTTTGACCTGAGTTCAACTGTTGGCTCCCAGAAGGATCAGTTGTGTGTACTTTGGCAAATTAACTCTTCAGAGCTTTCAATCCTCTTATTCCTATAAAACAGTTTTAATTGCAGTTACACAAGACTGTAATCTTAAAGATTCCAGACACTGTTTCACCACTAACGAATCTGGGGACCTTAGGTCAGCCATCTAACCTTTGGTACTTTAGTTTCTCAACCTGTAAAGGAGGAAATAACATCGACACTACCCATATTCCACAAGGATGTTAGTAAATATAATTAAGTAGAAGACCAAGTAGAAGACACACTCTGTTAAGGGAGTCTTAACACTGCCAGGCTAGCATACAACACGAGACCACTTGCTCTCCGACAGTCGGGGGGGGGGTTAAGGTCGCCACTGCCCCTCCCCCTCTTCCCCAGCACCTCTACCCTATCCTCACTCCTAGCTGCCTGTGCTGCCTCTTATTTCACTGAGAATACTGCGGTGCTCAGAAAACAACGTCCATAACCAGAGCTTTCCCCCAAAGCACCTGCACCCATGTGCTGTTACTGTTCATGCACTATCTCTAACCTGCTTCTAGTTTCATTGATGCTACCTCCCCCCTATATTTGTCCATTTTCTATTTTGATTCCTACTCTAATTTGAAATATTTCTTCCTTCTACTTAGTTTGGATTTATTTGCTCTTGTCTAGCTTCATAAGGTAGAAGCTTACATCATTTTCCAACCTCTCTTCTTTTCTAATATAAGCATTAAATCATACATTTCCTTCTAAATACTACTTTATCTGCATTCACAAATTTAAATAGCCTAGTGTTTTTATTATCATTCAGCTCAAAATATTTTAAAAATTTCTCTGTGATTCTTTTTTTTTTGGCCCTTGGGTTATTTAGAAATGAGTTGATTTCCAAATATTTAGGGATGCTCCATATATCTTTTCATTACCAATTTCTTTCTTTTTTTAAAAAAAAATTATTTATTTATTTGACAGACAGAGATCACAAGTAGGCCGAGAGGCAGACAGAGAGAGAGGAGGAAGTAGGCTCCCCGCTGAGCAGAGAGCCTGATGCGGGGCTCCATCCCAGGACCCTGGGATCATGACCTGAGCCAAAGGCAGAGGCTTTAACCCACTGAGCCACCCAGGCAGCCTCATTATCAATTTCTAATTTAAATCCAGAGATGCAGTTAGAGAATATATTCTGTATGATTTTAATCCTTTTAAATTTATTGAGATGTGTTTTGTGGCCCAGAATACAGTACCTAGTAAATAATCCATGTACAATTGAAAATAATATCTTTTCTGCTGTTACTGGGAATATTAGTCTATAAATCCCAATTGAGGCAAATTGGTTGATAGCATTTTCAAATCTATGTCCTGGTTTTATGTCTAATTGCAATAAGGTTATCAAAGAAGGAATGTTGAAATCTTTGACTATAACTGAGGATGTATTTATCTCTTCAGTTCCATCAGGTTTTGCTTCATGTGTTTTGAAACTCTGTTATTACATATATATGCATGTAGGATTATGTATTGTCTTATTGACAACCTAGCTTATTTATTTTTAGGAGATATTTCTCTTATTCTTGGGAGTATTCTTTATCCCAGAGATGTCTGTCCTAAAGTCATCAATAGAGGAGTACTGAAGTTTCTGGCCCTCAGTGAGGATTTGTTTCTTTATCTTTTCAATACCCTCAGGGTTTTCTTCATGTATTTTGCAACTGTGTTATTAGATGTCTTTGCATTTAGAATTGTGTACTGTTTTCTTTATAAACTAGTTTATTTATCCTTAGGAGATTATTTCCCTTATTCTTAGCAACATTCTTTATCCCAAAACCTCCTTTGTGGGATATTTACATAGCCACTTTAACTTTTCTATGATTAGCCCTTTCTTACCATGTCCTTTTGTACCTTTTTACTTTTCATTTGTTTATATCTGTATATTTAAAATGCATTTCTTATAGATAGCAGATAGCTGGATCTTGCCCTTCTATCTCTGTCTTTTTAATGGAGTACTCAGGCCCTTTACATTTAATATAATTATCAGTGTGATTGAGTTGGAATCTATCATCTTCATATTTGTTTTCTATTTGTTCCAACTGATCTTTGTTTTCCTTCTTCCCAACTTAGAGTATTTTTTACTATTTTATCTTCTTTATTGGCAATTACTTATACTTGCTTGGGTTTTTTGAAGTGTTTATTTTAGGGTTTACAATAGTATTATGCCACTTCATGTAAAATGAAAGAAATTTCTAGAGGCTGAAATAATCAAGATTAGAGCAGAGATCAATGAGATAGAAACTAGAGATGCAGTAGAACACATCAATCAAACTAGAAGCTGGTTTTTTGAAAGAATCAATAAGATCGATAAACCACTGGCCAAAATAATCCAAAAGAAAAGAGAGAAGACCCAAATTAATAAAATTATGAATGAAAAGGGAAAGATCACAACTAACACCAAGGAAATAGAAACAATAATCAGAAATTATTATCAACAGTTATAAGCCAATAAGTTAAGCAACCTAGATGAAATGGATGCATTCCTGGAAATCTATAAACTTCCAAAACTGAATCAGGAAGAAATTGACAACCTGAATGGGCCCATATCTAGTAATGAGATTGAAGCAGTGATCAAAAACCTCCTAAAAAACAAGAGCGCAGGACCTGAAAGATTCCCTGGGGAACTCTACTAAACTTTCAAAGAAGAAATAATACCTATTCTCCTGGAATTGTTTCAAAAAATTGAAGCAGAAGGAAAACTTCCAGACTCTTTTCATGAAGCCAGCATTACCCTGATCCCCAAACCAGACAAAGACCCCACCAAAAAGGAGAATTTCAGACCAATATCCCTGATGAATATGGATGCTAAGATTCTCAACAAGACCCTAGCTAATAGGATCCAACTGTACGTTAAAAAGATTATCCACCATGACCAGGTGGGATTTATCCCTGGGTTGCAAGGATGATTCAACATTTGCAAATCGATCAATGTGATAGAACAAATCAATAACGGAAGAGAGAAGAACCATATGGTCCTCTCAATTGATGCAAAAAATTGATGATAAAATCCAGCATCCATTCCTGATTAAAATGTTTCAAAGTATAGGGATAGAGGGAACATTCCTCAACTTCATAAAATCCATCTATGAAAAACCCACAGCGAATATCATCCTCAATGGGAAAAAGCTGACAGCTTTCCCTTTGAGATCAAGAACACGACAAGGATGCCCACTCTCACCACTCTTGTTCAACATAGTATTAGAAGTCCTAACAACAGCAATCAAAAAACAAAGAGAAATACAAGGTATTCAAATTGGCGATGAAGAAGTCAAACTCTCTCTTTGCAGATGACATGATACTTTACGTGGAAAACCCAAAAGACTCCACCCCCCCCAACTACTAGAACTCATACAACAATTCAGTAATGTGGCAGGATACAAAATCAATGTACAGAAATCAGTTGCTTTCTTATACACTAACAATGAAAATACAGAAAGGGAAATTAGAGAATAGATTCCATTCACTATAGCACCAAGAACAATAAGATACCTGGGAATAAAACTAACAGAAGAGGTAAAGGATCTGTACTTGAGGAACTACAGAATACTCATGAAAGAAATTGAAGAAGACACAAAAAGATGGAAGACCATTCCATGCTCATGGATTAGAAGATAAACATTGATTTTGTTATTAATTGGTTTATATAGTTTGCTGCGCCCACGTTGGGGGCATAGATATTTAAAATTGTTAGATCTTCTTGTTGGACAGACCCTTTGAGTATGATATAGTGTCCTTCCTCATCTCTTATTATAGTCTTTGGCTTAAAATCTAATTGATCTGATATAAGGATTGCCACTCCTGCTTTTTTCTGATGTCCATTAGCATGGTAAATTCTTTTCCACCCCTCACTTTAAGTCTGGAGGTGTCTTCGGGTTTAAAATGAGTTTCTTGGAGGCAACATATAGATGGGTTTTGTTTTTTTATCCATTCTGATACCCTGTGTCTTTTGATTGGGGCTTTAGCCCATTAACATTCAGGGTAACTATTGAGAGATATGATTTTAGTGCCATTGTATTGCCTGTAAGGTGACTGTTACTGTAAATTGTCTCTGTTCCTTTCTGATCTACCACTTGTAGGCTCTCTCTTTGCATAGAGGACCCCTTTCAGTATTTCCTGTAGAGCTGGTTTGGTGTTTGCAAATTCTTTCAGTTTTTGTTTGTCCTGGAAGCTTTTAATCTCTCCTTCTATTTTCAATGATAGCCTAGCTGGATATAGTATTCTTGGCTGCATGTTTTTCTCGTTTAGTGCTCTGAAAATGTCATGCCAGCTCTTTCTGGCCTGCCAGGTCTCTGTGGATAAGTCAGCTGCCAATCTAATACTTTTACCATTGTATGTTACAGACTTCTTTTCCCGGGCTGCTTTCAGGATTTTCTCTTTGTCACTAAGGCTTGTAAATTTTACTATTAGGTGACGGGGTGTGGGCCTATTCTTATTGATTTTGAGGGGCGTTCTCTGAACCTCCTGAATTTTGATGCTCATTCCCTTTGCCATATTGGGGAAATTCTCCCCAATAATTCTCTCCAGTATACCTTCTGCTCCCCTCTCTCTTTCTTCTTCTTCTGGAATCCCAATTATTCTAATGTTGTTTTGTCTTATGGTGTCACTTATCTCTCGAATTCTCCCCTCATGGTCCAGTAGCTGTTTGTCCCTCTTTTGCTCAGCTTCTTTATTCTCTGTCATTTGGTCTTCTATATCGCTAATTCTTTCTTCTGCCTCATTTATCCTAGCAGTGAGAGCCTCCATTTTTGATTGAACTTCATTAATAGCTTTTTTGATTTCAACTTGGTTAGATTTTAGTTCTTTTATTTCTCCAGAAAGGGCTTTTATATCTCTGGAGAGGGTTTCTCTAATATCTTCCATGCCTTTTTCAAGCCCGGCTATAACCTTGAGAATTGTCATTTTGAACTCTAGATCTGACATATTACCAATGTCTGTATTGATTAGGTCCCTAGCCTTCGGTACTGCCTCTTGTTCTTTTTTTTTGTTGTGAATTTTTCCGCCTTGTCATTTTGTCCAGCTAAGAGTATATGAAGGAGCAAGTAAAATACTAAAAGGGTGGCAACAATCCCAGGAAAATATGCTTTAACCAAATCAGAAGAGATCCCAAATCGTGAGGGGGGAGAAATCTCCTCTGATTGGGATCTCCTTTGATTGGGATCTCCCAATCTCTTCTGATTGGGATCTCTTCTGATTTGGGGATAAAAAGAGGTTCAAAAAGAAAGAAAGAAAAAAAAGGAAAAAAGAATTAAAAAAAGAAATTGAATTATAAATTCAATCAAGAATTTTAAAAAGAATTAAGAAAAAAAAGATTGAAGAGATTAGGATCTCTTCTGATTTGGGGATAAAAAGAGGTTCAAAAAGAAAGAAAAAAAAAGAATTAAATGAAAATGAATAAAGAAAAGTATAAAAAAGAAAAAAATATATATATTAGATAATCTAGTTAAAAAACGTTAAAAAAGAAAAGGGTAAAAGTTATAAAAAAATTTTAGCAGAAGAAGAGAAAAAAAATGAAAAAGAAAAAAATTAAATTAACTGCAAGACTAAAATATCACAGGCAGAAAGCCATGAGTTCCGTGGTTTGTTTTCTCCTCCTCTGGAATTCTGCTGCTCTCTCCTTGGTATTGAAACTGCACTCCTTGGTAGGTGAACTTGGTCTTGCCTGGATTTCTTGTTGATCTTCTGGGGGAGGGGCCTGTTGTAGTGATTCTCAAGTGTCTTTTCCCCAGGCGGAATTACACCGCCCTTACCAGGGGCCAGGCTGAGTGATCTGCTCGGCTTTGCTTTCAGGAGCTTTTGTTCCCTGAGCGCTTTCCGTAGAGTTCCGGAGGACGGGAATACAAATGGCGGCCTCCTGGTCTCCGGCCCGGAGGAGCCGAGAGCCCGGGGCCCCGCCCCCAGTGCGCCCTCAGCGAACAGCTCCTAGTAACTCGCGTCTGCCTAACCTCCGGCCGCGCTCCGAGCTCACCGAGCTTGCGACACATCAACAATAATACAATAATAGTAGGGGACTTTAACACTCCCCTCACTGAAATGGACAGATCATCCAAGCAAAAGATCAACAGGGAAATAAAGGCCTTAAATGATACACTGGATGAGATGGACATCACAGATATATTCAGAACATTTCATCCCAAAGCAACAGAATACACATTCTTCTCTAGTGTACATGGAACATTCTCCAGAATAGATCACATCCTCAATCCTAAATCAGGACTCAACCGGTATCAAAAGATTGGGATCATTCCCTGCATATTTTCAGACCGCAATGCTCTGAAGCTAGAACTCAACCACAAGAGGAAGTTTGGAAAGAACACAAATACATGGAGACTAAACAGCATCCTTCTAAAGAATGAATGGGTCAACCGGGAAATTAAAGAAGAATTGAAAAAAATCATGGAAACAAATGATAATGAAAATACAACGGTTCAAAATCTGTGGGACACAACAAAGGCAGTCCTGAGAGAAAAATATATAGCGGTACAAGCTTTTCTCAAGAAACAAGAAAGGTCTCAGGTACACAACCTGACCCTACACCTAAAGGAGCTGGAGAAAGAACAAGAAAGAAACCCTAAGCCCAGCAGGAGAAGAGAAATCATAAAGATCAGAGCAGAAATCAATGAAATAGAAACCAAAAAAACAATAGAACAAATCAACCAAACTAGGAGCTGGTTCTTTGAAAGAATTAATAAAGTTGATAGACCCTTGGCCAGACTTATCAAAAAGAAAAGAGAAAGGACCCAAATAAATAAAATCATGAATGAAAGAGGAGAGATCACAACTAACACCAAAGAAATACAAACTATTACAAGAACATACTATGAGCAACTCTACGCCAACAAATTTGACAATCTGGAAGAAATGGATGCACTCCTAGAAACATATAAACTACCAAAATTGAACCAGGAAGAAATAGAAAGCCTGAACAGACCCATAACCAGTAAGGAGATTGAAACAGTCATTAAAAATCTCCAAACAAACAAAAGCCCAGGGCCAGATGGCTTCCCGGGGGAATTCTACCAAACATTTAAAGAAGAACTAATTCCTATTCTCCTGAAACTGTTCCAAAAAATAGAAATGGAAGGAAAACTCCCAAACTCATTTTATGAGGCCAGCATCACCTTGATCCCAAAACCAGACAAGGATCCCATCAAAAAAGAGAGCTATAGACCAATATCCTTGATGAACACAGATGCAAAAATTCTCACCAAAATACTAGCCAATAGGATTCAACAGTACATTAAAAGGATTATCCACCACGACCAAGTGGGATTTATCCCAGGGCTGCAAGGTTGGTTCAACATCCGCAAATCAGTCAATGTGATACAACACATCAATAAAAGAAAGAACAAGAACCATATGATACTCTCAATAGATGCTGAAAAAGCATTTGACAAAGTACAGCATCCCTTCCTGATCAAAACACTTCAAAGTGTAGGGATAGAGGGCACATACCTCAATATCATCAAAGCCATCTATGAAAAACCCACTGCAAATATCATTCTCAATGGAGAAAAACTGAAAGCTTTTCCACTAAGGTCAGGAACACGGCAGGGATGTCCATTATCACCACTGCTATTCAACATAGTACTAGAAGTCCTAGCCTCAGCAATCAGACAACAAAAGGAAATTAAAGGCATCCAAATCGGCAAAGAAGAAGTCAAATTATCACTCTTCGCAGATGATATGATACTCTATGTGGAAAACCCAAAGACTCCACTCCAAAACTGCTAGAACTTATACAGGAATTCGGTAAAGCTCAGGATATAAGATCAATGCACAGAAATCAGTTGCATTTCTCTACACCAACAACAAGACAGAAGAAAGAGAAATTAAGGAGTCAATCCCATTTACAATTGCACCCCAAACCATAAGATACCTAGGAATAAACCTAACCAAAGAGGCTAAGAATCTATACTCAGAAAACTATAAAGTACTCATGAAAGAAATTGAGGAAGACACAAAGAAATGGAAAAATGTTCCATGCTCCTGGATTGGAAGAATAAATATTGTGAAAATGTCTATGCTACCTAAAGCAATCTACACATTTAATGCAATTCCTATCAAAGTACCATCCATCTTTTTCAAAGAAATGGAACAAATAATTTTAAAATTTATATGGAACCAGAAAAGACCTCGAATAGCCAAAGGGATATTGAAAAACAAAGCCAAAGTTGGTGGCATCACAATTCCGGACTTCAAGCTCTATTACAAAGCTGTCATCATCAAGACAGCATGGTACTGGCACAAAAACAGACACATAGACCAATGGAACAGAATAGAGAGCCCAGAAATAGACCCTCAACTCTATGGTCAACTAATCTTCGACAAAGCAGGAAAGAATGTCCAATGGAAAAAAGACAGCCTCTTCAATAAATGGTGTTGGGAAAATTGGACAGCCACGTGCAGAAAAATGAAATTGGACCATTTCCTTACACCACACACAAAAATAGATTCAAAATGGATTAAGGACCTCAATGTGAGAAAGGAATCCATCAAAATCCTTGAGGAGAACACAGGCAGCAACCTCTTCGACCTCAGCCGCAGCAACATCTTCCTAGGAACATCGCCAAAGGCAAGGGAAGCAAAGGCAAAAATGAACTTTTGGGATTTCATCAAAATCAAAAGCTTTTGCACAGCAAAGGAAACAGTTAACAAAACCAAAAGACAAGTGACAGAATGGGAGAAGATATTTGCCAACGACATATCAGATAAAGGACTAGTGTCCAAAATCTATAAAGAACTGAACAAACTAAACACCCAAAGAACAAATAATCCAATCAAGAAATGGGCAGAGGGGGCACCTGGGTGGCTCAGTGGTTAAGCCTCTGCCTTCGGCTCAGGTCATGGTCTCAGGGTCCTGGGATCGAGTCCCGCATCGGGCTCTCTGCTCAGCAGGGAGCCTGCTTCCCTTCCTCTCTCTCTGCCTGCCTCTCTGCCTACTTGTGATCTCGGTCTAATAGATAAAAAAAAAAAAAAAGAAATGGGCAGAGGACATGAACAGACGTTTCTGCAAAGAAGACATCCAGATGGCCAACAGACACATGAAAAAGTGCTCCATATCACTCGGCATCAGGGAAATACAAATCAAAACCACAATGAGATATCACCTCACACCAGTCAGAATGGCTAAAATCAACGAGTCAGGAAATGACAGATGCTGGCGAGGATGCGGAGAAAGGGGAACCCTCCTACACTGTTGGTGGGAATGCAAGCTGGTGCAACCACTCTGGAAAACAGCATGGAGGTTCCTCAAAATGTTGAAAATAGAACTGCCCTATGACCCAGCAATTGCACTACTGGGAATTTACCCTAAAGATACAAACGTAGTGATCCAAAGGGGCACGTGCACCCGAATGTTTATAGCAGCAATGTCCACAATAGCCAAACTATGGAAAGAACCTAGATGTCCATCAACAGATGAATGGATACAGAAGAAGTGGTATATATACACAATGGAATACTATGCAGCCATCAAAAGAAACGAAATCTTGCCATTTGCGACATGGATGGAACTAGAGCGTATCATGCTTAGCGAAATAAGTCAAGCGGAGAAAGACAACTATCATATGATCTCCCTGATATGAGGGAGTGGTGATGCAACATGGGGGCTTAAGTGGGTAGGAGAAGAATCCATGAAACAAGATGGGATAGGGAGGGAGACAAACCATAAGGGACTCTTAATCTCACGAAACAAACTGTGGGTTGCTGGGGGGAGGGGTGTTGGGAGAAGGGGGGTAGGGTTATGGACATTGGGGAGGGTATGTGCTTTTGGATAAATTGGAAGGGGAGGTGAACCATGAGAGACTATGGACTCTGAAAAACAATCTGAGGGGTTTGCAGTGGCGGGGGGGTGGGAGGTTGGGGTACCAGGTGGTGGGTATTATAGAGGGCACAGCTTGCATGGAGCACTGGGTGTGGTGAAAAAATAATGAATACTGTTTTTCTGAAAATAAATAAATTGAAGAAAAAAAAATAAGATAAACATTGTTGAAGTGTCTATACTGCCTAGAGCAATCTATACTTTCAATGCCATCCCGATCAAAATTCCACTGGCATTTTTCAAAAACCTGGAGCAAGCAATCCTAAAATGTGTATGGAATCAGAAGAGACCCTGAACTGCTAAGGAAATGTTGAAAAAGAAAAACAAAACTGGGGGCATCATGTTGCCTGATTTCAAGCTTTACTACAAAGCTGTAGTCACCAAGACAGCATGGTACTGGCATTAAAACAGACACATAGACCAGTGGAACAGAGTAGAGAGCCCAGATGTGGACCCTCAACTCTATGGTCAAATAATCTTCGGCAAAGCAGGAAAAAATATACAGTGGAAAAAAGACAGCCTCTTCAATAAATCGTGCTGGGAAAATTAGACAGCTTTGTGTAGAAGAATGAAACTTGACCATTTTCTTACACCATACACAAAGATAAACTTGAAATGGATAAAAGACCTCAACATGAGGCAGGAATCCATCAGAATTCTAGAGGAGAACATAGGCAGTAATTAACCTCTTCGACATCAGCCACAGCAACTTTTTCAAGGTATGTCTCCAAAGCCAAAGGAAACAAAAGTGAAAATGAATTTTTGGGACTTCATCAAGATCAAAAGCTTCTGCACAACAAAGGAAATAGTCAACAAAACAAAGAGGCAACCCATGGAATGGGAGAAGATATTCACAAATGACAATACAGACAAAGTTCTCTAGGATCTATAAAGAACTCCCCACCTCAATACATACAAAACAGATAATCGTGTCAAAAAATGGGCAGAAGACATGAACAGACACTTCTCCAATGAAGACATACAAATGGCTATCAGACACATGAAAATATGTTCATCATCAGTAGCCATCAGGGAGATTCAAATCAAAACCACATTGAGATACCACCTTACACCAGTTAGAATGGCCAAAATTAAGAAGACAGTAAACAATGTGTGTTGGAGAGGATGTGGAGAAAGGGGAACCCTCTTCCACTGTTGGTGGGAATGCAAGTTGGTGCAGCCACTTTGCAAAACAGTGTGGGGATTCCTTAAGAAATTAAAAATAGAGCTTCCCTATCACCCTACAATTGCACTACTGGGTATTTATCCCAAAGATACAGATGTAGTGAAAAGAAGGGCCACCTGTACCCCAGTGTTCATAGCAGCAATGGCCACAGTTGCCAAACTGTGGAAAGAACCAAGATGCTCTTCAACAGATGAATGGATAAGGAAGATGTGGTCCATATATACAATGGAGTATTATGCCTCCATCAGAAAGGATGAATACTCAACTTTTGTATCAACATGGATGGGACTGGAAGAGATTATGCTGAATGAAATAAGTCAAGCAGAGAGTCAGTTATCATATGGTTTTGCTTATTTGTGGAGCATAAGAAATAACACAGATGACATGGGGAGATGGAGAGGAGAAGTGAGTTGGGGTAAATCGGAGGGGGAGATGAACCATGAGAGACTGTGGATTCTGAAAAACAATCTGAGGATTTTGGAGGGGTGGGGGGGTGGGAGGTTGGGTGAGCCTGGTGGTGGGTATTACGGAGGCCATACATTTCATGGAGCACTGGGGGTGGTGCATAAACAATGAATTCTGGAACACTGAAAAGAAATTTAAAAAATAAATAAAATTTTTTAAAAAAGAGAAAGTCAATTATCATATGGCTTCACTTACTTGTGGAACATAAGGAATAATACGGAGGACATTAGGAGAAGGAAAGGAAAAGTGAAGGGGAGGAAATTGGAGGGAGAGACGAACCATGAGAGACTGTGGACTCCGAGAAACAAACTGAGGGTTTTAGAGGGTAGGGGGTGGGGGGATGGTGAGTCTGATGGTGGGTATTAAGGAGGGCACATACTGCATGGAGCACTGGGTGTTATATGTAAATAATGAATCTTGGAACACTGCATCAAAAACTAATGATGTATTTTATGGTGACTAACATAACAAGAAACATTTTTTTAAAAGATTAAAATCACCATTTATAAATGAAACAATATCATAGTTTATATTAGACTATATTAATTCTGTGCCTTTTTTGCCCAAATTTAATAACTTCGATTTAATGAGAAAAAAGATATCAGGTGATTTCAAACGAAGGGATGATTTGTAAAATACCTGGCCAGTCCTCCTTAAGAGTATGAAGGCAAGGAAATACTGAGAAATTGGCTCAGAATGGAGAAGACTAAGAATAGCAAAACTAAATGTGATGTGGGATCCTGCTTTGGATCAAAGAACAGAAGAAGGAAGAACCAGAGGTAATCTAAGCAAGGTCTGTGGTATAATTCATATATTCTATCAATATTAATGTATTTATTTTGGTCATTTACTATAGTGTATAAGATGTTAACATAAAAAAACAAGCATGTTGGACTGCTTGGTATAGTTACACAGTCACTGAGGCTCTGTTTCTTTTTTACCCCCAAATTAATTAATTAATTAATCAATCAATCAATCCATCTGTGCTCCTGTTTGGATGGTTTCTATTACTATGCCTTCAAATTAATTAATTTTTCCTTTTATATAGTCTAATTTGCTACAAAGCCCATTCAGTGAACTTGTCATTCAAAATACTGTATATATATATATATTTTTTTAATACTGTATATTTTTAACTCTAGAAACTATAGTTCTATTTTTTAAAAGATTTATTTATTTATTTGACAAAGAGAGACACAGGAAGAGAGGGAACCCAGTAGGGGGAGTGGGAGAGTGAGAAGCAGGCTTCCAGCTGAGCAGGGAGCCCAATGTGGGGCTCAATCCCAGGACCCTGGGTTCATGACCTGAGCTGAAGGCAGATGCTTAATGATTGAGCCACCCAAGTGCCCCGCTATAGTTCTTTTTTAAAAATATCTATTTCTCTCACTATATTCATATTTTTCTTTAATTCTGGATCTTTTATAGTAGCTATTTTAATGTTCTTGTCTGCGAATTCCATCATTTCTGCCATTTTTCAGTCCTGATTATATCAATTTATTTTTCCCATGGTTATGGGTCACAACATTCTACTTCTTTGCCTGCCCAGGAATTTTTGACTGGGTTTTGTGCTAGATTTTGTTGTCTTTTAAGAAATAGTGTTGGAGTTTATTCTGACAGTCAGTTACTTGTTTGATCCTTTTACATCATGCATTTAAGATCTGCAAGAACAAGTCTAGAGCAGCTTTCATTTAGGTGTGTTAGTGACTGCGGCTTGCTAGTTGACCCTTACTATTAAGGTATGACCCTCCTGAGGCCTCTGTTGAATACTCTGAGTGTTCATCGAGGGCTTACCACTCTAACTAGTTGGGATTCAAACATTTCTTAGCTCTGTACAAATGCTGAGAATTCTTTAATTCATCATTCCCTCATAGTTATTCTTTGTCCGGGATTGTGGAGGTCCACACTGGGCATCCGCGGTTCAGTATTCAGTCAAAGATTCATCAGAATCACTACGCAGATTTACGAAGCTCTTTAACTTCATGATGTTCTCCTCTCTGATACTCCATCCAGCAAATTGTTCTAGATGCCCTGACCTCTTCAAACTCTGATCGCTATCTCCTCAGCTGAGCAAGACTGCCTTACCCTGCTTGAGTTCTTCACCCTTGTCCTTCACACCAGAAAGTGCCACCAGGCAAACAGTCTAGGTCACTGTAGGGTTCACTCATTTGCTTCCCTTCTCTCAGAGCTTACATTCTTTCCCAGTGTTCTAGTTCTTTATGGGAATTCTAGTACCAATTACTTCTTTATGCCAGGAATTGATGTCTTCTATGTGATTATCTAAAGCCAAAACCTCCTTTTGTGTACCAGATCCCATCTTTTTCACCTACTGGAGGATGTCTTTCTGGCAGTTCTTCCCAGTGTGTCTCCCACGTTATCAAATTTTTGCTCTCCACTGGATCATTCACTTACTAGAGAATGTCTTTTTAGAAGTTCTTCCATGTCTCCCCCACATCAAATTTTTGTTCTCTACTGGATCATTCCCACCACACAAACATGCACTAACTTTCTGCATATAAACAGCAACAACAACAAACAAACAAAAAAACCCTTTTTTAACCCCACTTCCCTTGCCAACTATCACCCCATTACCCTGATCTCCTTTGTAGCAAAACTCCTTGGACCTGTACTCTCTTGGTTTCTTTTTCCCACCTTACTCATCGCTCCTTTTTAGTATCTTTTGCAGGTTCCTTCTTCTCTCCCCAACTTCTTAACACTACAGTATCCAAGAATCTGGCTCTCCTTTTTTTCTCTATATACTCTCATTTCCTTGGTGATCTCCTGTAATCCCACGGTTTTAAATACCATGTATTTATCCCATGCTGAAAACGTACACATTTATATCTTCAGTTCAGACCTCTCTCCTAAAGGCCAAGCATGAATATAGTCACTTGGATAAGAGAAATTGAAATCTCTAAGAAATCTCTAAAAGAAATTTCTAAGAGAAATCTCTAAGTAACATATTTAACACACTTCACCTTCAGTATTCCTCATCTCGTTCGGTGGCGTTTCCAAATTTCAATTGCTAGGCTGAAGACGTTCCAGATTCCTTTATCTCACACATATCACACAGCCATTAGGAAGTCATCTTGGTTCTACCTTCAAAATATACCCAGAATCTAAATACTTCTGTCTTCCTTGTTACCATTTGAGTTCAAATTACTACCATCTCTCTCCTGGATTACTGCTATACCTTCCTAATAGGGGTCCCTAAAACTATCATTTATTCTACTAGCAATCCCAACTTATATTTATTTTCAATGTAAGTTAGATCATGTCACTTCTCCATTCACAATACTCCAGTGGCTCCCCACCTCATGCAGAATAAAAGCTAAAGTCCTTAGATAATAGCACAGACGGCTCTATGTGATCCATTCCCATTACCTCCCTGACTTCGTCTCCTGCCATTGATATCCTCCTCATACCCCTCTCTCCAGTCACACTGGTCTTACTGTCCCTAGAACATGCCCCTCCTTTCTACGGTGTTAAGTTCTACCCGGCAGGGATCTTTGTATGCTTTGTTTTCTGTTGTATCCCAAACACACAACAGAGCCTGGTATAATACTAGATTCTGCAATAAATATCTGTTGAATGAATGATCACAGAATTAGCAGGCACGCCCTGAAGAGAATGAAAGAAGGCGAACTTCCTCATCTCTTTGACTCCAGAAAAGGGGTGGGCAAACTACGCCCTGCTGACCACAATCAGACCCACTACTTATTTTTGTAAATAAAGGTTCATTTTAACCATGGCCAAGCCCATTTTTTTGCATGCTATTTGTGGGGTGCTTTCCCACACATGTTACAGCGGAAGAGTTGAGTAGTTGCCTCAGAAAACGGTCCACGGATATTTACTATCTCGCTCTCCATGGAAAAATTTCACTGATCCTCCATCTACAATTCAGAAAGGAAGGACTCAGCTTGTCCCTGTTGCTCCATGGAACTCCAGCCACCAAACCCAATGAATGCAACACGTTGAAGGTTTGGGCGGGGGAGGCAGTCTCTCGGGACCATGCAAAGATGTGACCACCTCTTTCTGGGGGAAGAATTAACCTAAAAATGCTTTCGTCCCATGCTTGGGGAGTATTCTGCCCATGGAGGCAGCCAAAGTAGTCGTGTCTGCCCACACACATCACCAATGGGAAGATGAAGGAAGTTAGCTCTATTTTTCACATCTACATCAATTAATCTCTCAAGAGTTGAAAAATTTCCCCAAACTGCCTATTCTTAATCCTGTTACCATGAAAGGGTCATTTATATCCTATTCTGTGACCAAATGACGCATTCCAGTTCCTTAAAATAGAGTCAGCTCTCATCTATCTTATGGACAAGGCTTCTCAGAACCCTGACTGGTGCTGTGGGTGAGCTGGGCGGGGGGTTGTTCAGCAGGTGCTTCTGCAGGATCGTAGAAACTTGGGCTTGAAAGAGGTGAGGGGTGGGCAGTGGGTTCTCCTTCAAAATGAGCCTGTAGCGGGCAAGCAGGCCCTGGCTGGAGGGCTTCCCTAGGAAGTCGTGATGGCACTCAGGATGCCTCGGGGTTGCAACTTGCTTTAGACCTGTCTCAAATCCCAGCCTCCCTAGGGATTCCTTGGAACTGGAAGGACTCTGTATCATGGAGCCAAATGAGAGTCTTGCAGATTTATATGTCTGGTACTGGCTGGAATCAGACCAGATTTGGTGACCCTGAACCCACGAAATGTGGAACTCTGCTGTCTTTGCTCTAGTCATTGGGGGGAAATACTCCCGTTCTCAGGCAGAACTCACCCTCTGGTGAAGTCTCCCTCCTCCTGGGAAGCTCATCTCCCCCACCCCCCACCGCCCCACCTCCCCAGAGGAGACCACTGCAGTAGGACTCAATAGGAAGATGTTTTAAGGAACTCTGGCCTCTCCTGAAAATACCTCTACCTGCTGTGCATTCCAGAGCCCCCCACAGGTACATCTCATCTGGCCCAGGTACCAGAACCTTCTCTGGAGAAACACAGAAGATGGGAGAAGATGAACCGTTTCCTGGTAAGTACCACTATGAATAACAGTGGCAACATCCAGCCCCTTCCTTACTTTCCACGGGGTCCCAGGCTCCTGTGCCTCTGGGGTCTGGGGCCAGGGCCACCCGTCGGTCTGGCTTCTGCTGGCTGTGAGCGAGCGGGGAATACACTCACGTTCTGCGAGAGTTTTGTGGGGTGCTTGTTTCCACAGCAGCCTCTCTACCAGCAACCAGCCTGGGAACAGCGGGGAGCCTCTGAGACTCGCCTCATTACCCTAAGTGCTGCCTTCTTTTGAAAGCCAGAGCCTGAGGAATGTACATTCCTCTAATTGAGGAGGTTTGTACCTACTGTGTCCGCCTGCATTTCAAAACACACTCCCTCTTCCTTCCAAGTCTCCTCTGTCCCCTGAGAGTGAGCTGAGGGGGAGCGCGGGTTGCTTCTTTTTCTCCCACCACACAGGACTTTCTGTTCGTATTTGGTGCTTCCTCACAGCTCCCCGGGCTCCCCTGCATCCCGGGCTGAATCACAGGACACTTTTGACCAGGTCAGACTGCCCTCCTGGGTCTGGCCCCCATCCGAGGGCTCTCCCTGTGAGGCTGCGGGTGCTGCAGGTCTCCTCTGGGACGAGCCCGCAAACCGAGCCATGTGCTGTTGTCCCTCGATGAAGACGAAGGCAAGGACAGGACACAGCCACCTTGAACTAGAGAAGAGAGGAGGGACCGGGAGAAATCTCTTTTGCCCCTTTCCTAGCTGCTCCTCTTCTAGAGCACCAATCTGAAGCTTTTTTCCCTCTTATCATTTTGGGGTTCTCTGTGAGCCTACAGAATTTAAAATGAAGAGATTAACTGACTATAAATGAAAAGCTGGAGGCAGCTTAATGTAGGGGAAAGAGTATAGATTAAGAGTCAAGAGGTAAAGTTCAGCCCTTTGACCTGAGCTGTGGGCTTTGTTCTCCTCATCCGTAAAAAGTCAGAGGTTTTTTCCAGCTCAAAGGTACCAAGATTCTAGTCTCTTTTCCTGCATGTGGGAATGGATAACCACTTTCCATCTGGGATGAGGGAATGAGAGGCGTTGGGGGGGGGTCCCTCCTCTCTTCCTGACCTTGTACTATAATTAGACGTAAATAGTAAGATGTAACCACCGGAGGAAACTGGTTGGAGGGTCCAAAGGACTACTTGGCAACTTGCTGCAACTGTAATTATGTCAAAATGCAAAAACTATTCACAGATGTATTGACACGTGCACACATGTGCACACATATATATGATCCCCACAGTGAATGAATCCCAAGTACAAGATGCTAAGTTAAGGCTGCATTCTGGACAATTTCATGGGTGTGACATTCTAGAAAAGACAAAACTTAGGGATGGAGGAGACTGGTGGTTTCTGGGGATTATATGAAAGGCTTCCATGACCCCAGGATCACTGTTCAGGCCAAAATCAAGAGTCCGGACGCACAACCGAGCTACCCAGGCCCACAACCTCACTTCCATTCCAAAAACTACTGTGATTACTTTTGCGTAAATTACACATTTGGTTTTCCCAACTGAAACGTCAGTTGCAACACTATTCAAAGGGGGAAACCATTCCCCGAGATCATATGATTAAGTACAGGCTGAATTTTACATTTAATGTCTTCCGTGTTTTAGATTATGGCGATACAAATGAGAAGCTTCGATGGCATTTGGTTTAGTGACC
Source organism: Neogale vison (assembly GCF_020171115.1). Taxonomy (NCBI): domain Eukaryota; kingdom Metazoa; phylum Chordata; class Mammalia; order Carnivora; family Mustelidae; genus Neogale; species Neogale vison. The sequence goes on along the minus strand of NC_058101.1, from coordinate 197,068,930 downwards.
CACTGAGCTCAAAATGCAGCCGGGCGGTTACCGAGGGCGGAATGATTATACCATGGAATTAAAGTCCGAACAGATTATGGGAACATGAACCCAAAAGGGAGTTTTAGTCAAAACAGAAAGAAAGAAAGAAGAAAAAGCTCAGGAATCAACTCATTCTCCGTTTTCTTGAAAATATTCTCAAACAGCTCTCACAGTGGCTCAGGTACATTGTGCTCCCTAGATTCTAGCCTTAGTTCTTGGACTGGGTTGGAGTTTGGGAATGTGATAATGTTTGCTCTCCATGCCACTCTACCCTACCCCACTCCGGAGAGCCTCTTTTAGCAGGCTTATTTATTAACTCTCTAACTCTGTTGAATGCTTTCTCACCTGGGTGTACCAACAATAGGCTAAGACCAGAATTTCTGCAACCCGGAAGCCGAAATGGGTGGGGCCAGGTGCAGAGCAGGTCAAGTACTTTGAACGCCAAGTCACCTCTCTCTTGCTAAATATTTTCTTTCTGTTATTTTTGCCTTGGTTCTGCATCAGACAGTTTAAACTCTGAAGTTATAAACATACAGCCCTAAGAAACATCAGCTCATCTTCTCACAGCCACTTACTGGTTCAATCGGCTTTTCGTGGTTTTCAAAATTTCTTTCTCAGCATCCCTGCCTATAAACATTCAACACTGAAATGCCAGGTGCCAGCTGGTGTTTAACCATCCATAAAGATGGAATCTCAATCCGGCTTGGGCCTTCTCCCACCTCCAGGGGCTGGGGGGGAGTTGCTTCCCCTCTGTCCGGGTCTGTCATAGGATGAGTGCTGAACTTCCCTTCCCACTTAAGGATGGAACTTTCTGGCTCTGAGCTTCAAGTGCTTCTAGTGTTGACTAGGGTCATGCTATAAAGCAGTTATCGGAGAGGCATATTGCGTGGACCTTGGGTGTTCCTTTGTATTTTTTACCTTAATTTTTATTAAAATAATACTGCATGAATTTTAAGGAGCCAAACAGTCCTACAATGTTTGTTTTGATAAGTAGTCCCCTTCCCCCCACTCCCTCCCCCAGCTCTCCTCCAGAAGAACCATTTTTACGCTCATGAGCTGATGTATTTTTTTCTCCATCTCTAAATAAAATGCTCAAGGATATGCACGATATGTGACTCCAAGATAGGACAGCAGGGCTCTGGGACACGCCATGCCAAATACCTTGCTTGGGTATATTGACTATTTTGAGCTGTGTAGGGAAATGCAGGGAGAGGCTTTCTCCGAACTCCCCTCATCTGCCTAATGACAGATCTTCCAAAGGAAACTCAACAGTCATAAATCCCAACCCAGGAGCATCATCAGAGAGAACCGAGTCTTGTTACAGAAGTGGGGCCTAGAAGTCAACCCCATAGCCAGACACACTTCACACTTTGTCTTGAATGATCAACACCTCCCATCTCTTCTTGGAAGGGCCCATTGATCTTTCCTAAAAAGCATTTCCTCTCCCCTAAGAGGCCCATCTTCCCCTCCCCTTTCCCTGTGAAGATGGCACTTAAGTTGGAATTCTTTGCCAATGCGGGGCTCCACTCCAGGACCCTGGGATCATGACCTGAGCTAAAGGCAGATGCTTAAACAACGGAGCCACCAGGGTGACCCTTAAGTTGGAATTCTTAAGCCACTGTGGGATTTACTCATTTGTCTTTGGGTGTCTCCCATGTATCCATGACATATGCATGGTTTGGTTTTTCTCTGGCTTATCTTCTCTCCCAGTGGAGCTCAGAAGAGAAGAGGGAAACTAACTTTTCCTCCTCTACAGTGTTCTTGATTTTTCACTTGTAGGCATTAGCTACCGACTCACTACTTTGTAAGTTAGGGATTTGGCTCTCCTGCCTTTTTTTACCCCATGAAACACACCGCCTTCCCATCCCCTTATCTTCCCAAGAGAGGTACGTCATCAATTTTTGTCAGAGCTCTTCAGTAACTATAATTCTTATCATTATGACCACATAAATGCTACTCTACTAAGCTACATAGTGATCTAAGTGATCTACAGTGACTGACTATCCTGAGCACCTTTTCATTTCCCTGGAGAGTAAGTCAAGTAGTAGCAGCAATCATCAGGAACTCAAACACAAACTCTCATTCAATTATGTAAACAGCCTCTCAAGACATTTAGAGCACCCCATATTTTACCCATCTGACCCTGAAGAAATGCTTCCAGCTTCTCTGCCATGTTCTAGTCTGGACTGGTTGTTCTCCACAACGGGGGTAGAACTATCATCCTGGGGTTGACTTTCACCATTTTCCTGAGGATTCCCTTCAGTTCCCTTGTGTGGGATCTCCTGTATTGTGAATCTTGAGTCTTCTTTCTTGGTTTACTCCCTTGTTTTGGTGAAGCATCCCCTTTGGTAGCTTCTGGATAAAACCACATGAGAAATACAATTTTTGAGACATTGCCTTTCTAAAATGTCTGTAGTCCACCCATTATGTAGTCATACATAATGGATGTTCTGTGATTCTAAGACAGGAGTGGTTTTTTCCTCCCAGTGTCCAAGGCAGTGCTTTTTCACCTTCTTGCCTCTGGTATTACTGTTGAAAAAACTGATCACACTCTAACTTAATCCTTTGTGGGATTTTTTTGCACTCCATTTTTTCTGTTCACTCTTTCCAAAACTCCTGTTATCTAGATATTAAACCATGTGAATTTGTCCTCTGGTTTTTTTTTTTTTTCCTCTTTTATATCATTTGCTCTATTACCGGGAAAAGCTTCAATTTTATCCTCTAATTTATTAAGTTTCTCAAAATTTCTGTTTTGTTTCTGAAGGTTCTAAAGCTCTTTTTTCTTCAAAAGTTCTGTTTATCTAACATTTTGTTGTTGTTTCAAGGCTGAAATATCTCTTCTTATCTCACTGAAGATACTACTGATTGGGTTTTTTTGTTTTTTTTCTTTTCAATGTCTCTGTTTTTCTCATGTCGCTTTTCTAATGTTGATTTGTCTTAGTCTGGATCTTTCACATTAGGGTTTCTTCACGTGTAAATCTTGATCCTATGCTCATAAGAATGAGTATGTGGCTGAGGCTTTTCAGCAGTGAACTTCACTCAAGGGTCAACTGGCTGAGCTGTTTCACTGGGGAAGGTGTAATCAGTACATGTAAGACTTTCTTCTTGAGAGGACTCTTCCCATCTCCAACCTGAAAGACCGTGACCTGGCTGCCAGTATTCTGAGAGCCAAGGAGATAGGTAGGACTGGGGTCTCAGAAGCCAATAAGATTGTAATTACTCTGTCTCTCACCTCCATCCCTGCCTACTGTCTTCCAACCTAGAAACTTTCTGTTTTCTTCTGCAGGGAATAAACTTCTAATTCCATGAGTGTGGAGGAGGCCAAGTGTCTGACTACACAAATTGGTGGAGGTGGTCTGGGGATCAAATTGCTCCTTAAAAAGTTTTTGCCAAATCCTCCTTCTTTAGATCTTCCCTCGACTCCCATTTCCAGAGGGGCTGTGTTACCAAGTCATAGCTTTTTTAGGGAATCTGTGTGTCAATCCACTTTCCTCACTGCTGATTCAGAATTCTGCTTCCTTATATCTGCTGAAATCAGCACTTGTTTATTTGCTTTCCAGATTCCAAAAGTACGCTGTGATTTTCTCCTCTCCCACTCTCCCCTCCTCTCTTCCGTTGAGGTTTCAGAGAGATGTCAAGAGAAAGGGATGCCAGAGGCAGTTCCACCTGCTACTTTTATATGGACCCCACCATGTAACTAATGTTAGTTGCTTAAGAAAACAAAACAAAACACAGAAAGAATCAGAATAATACAGAGCCCTGATGTAGAAAAAAATGTTCTCTTGATGTTGGAATATAAACTGAATCTTATCAAAACTTTAAAAGCTGTAAAGAAAAAAAAAATAAAAAATAAAAGCTGTAAAGATAAACCTTCTGACCTTGAACCAATGAAACTTCCTTTGCACCTAGGGAGTAATCCAGCAATTAAAATAAATATATAATGCACCTTGGTATGTAGTTTATTACCTTTATGGAGTTCATTAGGCAGTTCCCAGAAGTGGAAGCTCTTCTAGTTAATTCTCCCTGAAGTTTTCCCTCTCCTCTGCTCCCTGAAAACCACTTGTGTGTTACTCTCAATACCTCAGGCTGGGCTACGTAGAATGTCCAAGGATACCTTCCCTTAACCTTATTCCAGAGCCAGTCCTTAATTGCCACTCCTTAGTTCCCTTTTCTCTGGGCCCAGTTATATTCTAGAACCAAGGATCTTCCAAATATAAGGAATATCAAGTCTTACAAGTATGATGGAATTAACTGAGCTCCCCACCTGTAAGCCCACACAACCTGGACGGCTCAGGAATTTGCAAGGAAATTAATCCCAGGAAGGAGACAAGTGCTCCTTTGGCACCATGATGTCAGGGGTTTTATTTTTGCAAGAAACAGAGTCAAAGTTACATTCACAGGAAGAACATGAATGCTTCACTTGAGACTAGAGTGTTGGTATTTGGAAGAAAATTCTTACATATGTTGATAAAGTGTGCTTTCCATTAGGTAAATTGAGAAGGAAACCAGCTTCAGTCATGTAGGTAGAAAGAAAACAAATTAGAGCCAAATCTTCTGCTATTTTTCCCCACTTATGGGACGGGGGCACCCATATGCTTTCACTGCCAGCAGAAGACTGCACAGAGAAAAATTCTCACTACGATCTAGCCAAAGCCTGCAGTGCTGGAGTGTGCAATTCACAAGCTGACAATGGGGAGCATGCCCCTTTACTTTGTGCAGAGGACCAGAACTTTCCAGGGAGGGAGGGGTATGGATGCTGGTTTGAAGAAGGCCTGAAGAAGACAACATGGAGGAGAAAGAGGGAGTTTAGGGAAGAAAGGGTTAAGGAAAGAAGGAATATTCACAAGACCACCCCCTTCCAACATGGAATCCTGAGAGTAGAATAAGGCAATGAATTAGCTTGCACCTCCCATCTCCCTCAAATGAAACAATGACTTACATCATCAATGTGCTCTACAGGTTTGATCATGGCATGGAAGTTCCCATGCAAAGGACAGGATCTCCTCGTGGTCACCTGTCAAGGCACCAGGCACTACCAGGTAGAAAAGGCAACAGACAGCTTCTCAAGATCAATAGCCATAAGACCAATTCACCTAATCCCCTACCCACCTACATGCACCCAGGAAAAGGGCTAGTTCAGGGCATAAGAGGAAAAACAGCCTTGGAAGTGGAGGAGAACTTTGTTCGCTTTCTTCTTCCTTCCATTCCATAATACAGAAGTTCTACTGGATATCCTGGTACTCTGTTTAGTACTGAATTCACAACAGAAGCCCTGCTTTCTTAGGTCTGGGGTAAGGCTAGTGGCATCCTGGCCTCCAAGACAGTGTCTTGCATTTGCATGTATGCTCTTACCTAAAATATCTAGAGTCCTTTTCCATATGTTCTTTCATCTGATTATCACCACAACAAGAAATGGTTAAGCATTCTACAGGAAATCCACAGCTCATTGCAGAAGACCAGAGTTTGCTGTGTTGGTCACTCTTTGGGGTCAGAATTATTAGTAACTAGCCAATTAATCAGAAACACATCCTCCTGGGTGCCTGAGTGGCTCCGTGGGTTAAGCCTCTGCCTTTGGCTCAAGTCATGATCTCAGGGTCCTGGGATCAAGGCCGGAGTCAGGCTTTCTGCTTGGCAGGGAGCCTGCTTCTCCCTCTCTCTGTTTCTGCCTACTTGTGATCTCTCTCTGTCAAATAAATAAACAAAATCTTTAAAAAAAAGAAAGAAAGAAACACATCCTCCTATCAGCAGCTGCAGTCCAAGAGGGGATCAAAAGGGATCAGGAAGGAAGTGGTCCAAAAGCTCTTGTTCTTTCAGGTAAAAATGGTATAAATTGACACCCTTTCCAGAACAACCCAGTAGAGGGAAAAGAACACAGATTCTGGAGAAAGCCCTTACACTCCTTGGATATGTTACATACTCTATTGAAAGGGACAAACTTCCATAGAACTACCATATAGCAGTTAACTTTTCTTGAAATACATCCTGAGAACTTTCCATATTCTCCAAGTTGCAAACACTAGCACAGAACACAATTACCCCTAGGAAATGCACAAGGAGGAGCCTACACACAGTGATGCTGAGATACGGGAGCACACCCATTTGTTCACTGGTCTCATAATGTCCCCAGTAAAAATTCAGCAGCTAAGTTACTACATTCATAACCCTTTGGTGCTATTCTTAGACACTGGGAAACAAACGTCAACTCCTCAGATGTCAAGGTTGGCTGTAACCAAGATTTGTATGTATAGCAACAATTAACCTCCCATTGAACAAAGAGAAGCATAACCTGCCAATATTATGGCCTGATGATGAACGACAGTGTAGAATGACAGGAGGCAGATGGCATCATGCAGCCCCAAGAGCAGTCCCTGGGGGTGGGGGGAACCTGAACACAGGAATCAATCCACAATCTCATATACCTCGGGAAAGCTGAGAGGATCAGGGCTGAAGGAAAAGTTTTGGGTTTGACAGTGAGATCACTGATAATCTGTAAACTGATATAGTGAGAGGTTAAAGATCTGAGAGGATCGACAGGAGATAGAGATTATTCTGTTAACAAGTTCCAGGTAAAGAGGAGAATGAAATGAAGAGGATTTGGGGTGGGGTTAGCAGGATTGAAAGACAGCTTTGGGGCAGACAAGGAGTGAAGAAAGACAGGTGGAGGGAAGCTGGTTAACAGTAAGACAAAACACAGACTACTGTCATGGAGGTCAGGACAGGCATTCTTAAAAACAGCATTGAGATATGATTATCATACTGTTAATGGTATGTATTTAAACTGTATAATTTTATAACTTTGGGACATATGCATAAGCCTATGAAGCTATCACCCAAATCAAGATAATAAATATATCCTTCAACCTCTAGAGCTTCCTCCTCCACCTTTGTGGTCCTTTCTCGCCCCCAGTCACTCTCATTGCCAGGCAACCACTCATCCGTTTTCTATCCCTGTACATTAGTTTTCACCTCCTAGAATTTTATGTGAACAGAGCCACACAGTACATATACTTTTCTGTCTGATTTCTTTCACTCAGAATAATTATTCTGAGATTCATCCATGTCACGGCAAGTATCCGTTGTTCATTCCTTTTTAGTGCTGAGTACTATTCCACTGTATGGATGTACCACGATTTGTTTACCCATTCACATGTTGAAGGGAGATTGAGTTTCCAGTTTTTGGCTATTCCAAATAAGGCTGCTGGGAACACTGGAGCACAAGTCCATGCAAGACTTTCGTTAGACACATGCTTTTGTTTCTCTTGGGTAAATACCTAGAGATAGAATGACTGGATTGTATGGTAAGTATAGGTTTAATTTTTAAGAAACTGGTGGACTATTTAATGAAGTGGCTGTAACATTTTGTATTCCCACCAGCAGTATAAGAGAGTCCCTGCTGCTCCACATCCTTGCCAACACCTAGTGTGATCAGTCGTTTTAATTACAGCCATTATAATGTGGGCAGTGGTATCTCATTGTGATTTTAAATGGCATTCACTATTGACAGTGAGCATCTTTTTATCATGGGCCTATTTGCCATCCCTCTATCTTTTTGAAGTATCTTTTTAGCTCTTCTGCCCCCTTTTTTTTTAAATGGGGTTGTTTCTTATTATTGAGTTTTGAGGGTTTAAAACAGATTTGGGATATAATTGATCTATTAGATAAATTATTTGCAAATATTTTTGCCAGTCTGTAGCTGACCTATTCATTCCCTTAACAGTGACTTTTGAAGACCAGAAATTCTGAATTTTGATGAATTTCTATTTATCAAGTAGTTCTTTTATGGATTGTGCTTTTACTATAATATCTCAAAAATCTTTACCTAGCCCAAATTCACAAAAGTTTTATCTCATATTTACTTCTAGAAGTTTTATAGTTTTAGGTCTTACATTTACAGCTATCATCCATTTTGAGATAATTTTTGTGTACAATGTAAGGTAAGGGGCCCAGTTTATTCTTTCACATGAAGATATTCAGTTGTCTAAGCACCATTTGTTGAAAAAACGATCTTTTCTCCACTGAATTGGCTTTAAACCTCTGTCAAAAAATCAGTTTTTGTGTGGGTGTGTCTCTTGTCTTTATGCTCTATTCCACGGATCTTCTGTCTCTCTTTACACCAATATTATAATTAATATAGCTTTATAATAAGTCTTGAAATCAGGTAGTGCTAGTACTTCAACTTTTGTTGTTTTTCAAAGTTATTGTTGCTACACTAGCCCTTTGAATTTCCATATAAATTTGAAAACCTATTTTTTTAATCTGCACCAAAAAGTCTGCTATTATTTTATTAGAATTATGTTGAATCTACAGATCAATTTGGAGAAATTACATCCTAAATGGTCTTTGGATCCATGAACATAATAAATCATTTTATATTTAGGTCTTTTCTAACTTTACTTAGCATTGTTTTTGTAGTTTTCAGTACACAGGTCTGGTCTTTCACATCTTTTTTTCAGATTTATTCCTAAGTATTTCATATTTTTGATGCTATTGCTAATATATTTTTATTTAAATTTCCAACTGTTCATTGCTGGTATATAGAAATACAAATGACTTTGGTATATTGATCCCATATTTTTCAAAACTCATCTATTAGTTCTAGTAGCTTTTTGTGGATTCCATCAGATTTTCTACATGGACGATCATGTTGTCTGAGAATAAAGGCACCTGTACTTATTCCATTCCAATCTAGCTACTTTTCATTTCTTTTTCTTGCCTTATTGCACTAGTTAGAACATCAAGTGCAATGATGATAGAATAGGAATGGTGAGAACAGACATCTTTGACTTGTTCATGATCTCAGGAGGAAAGCATTCAGTCTTGTGACATTATGATGTTAGCTGTAGGTTTTTCATAGATTCTGATTATCAGGTTAAGGAAGTTCCCTTCTATTTCTAGTGTGCTCATCCATTCCTGATGATGAATTTGGTCAATCCTTTTTCTATATCTATTAAGATGGTCATGTGATTTTTTTGTAGCTTATTAATATGATAAATTATATTCATTAATTTTTCAAACATTAAACTAAACTTGAGTTCCTGGAATAAACTCCACTTGGTCATAATGTATTATTTTATATATATATATATTGTTGGATTTGACTGGCTTGTGGTTTTCATGTATCATCTTTGGCTGAATACGGTATCAGGGCAATGCTTGACTCAGGGAAAGAGTTGAGAAGTTTTCCACCTTTCCAATTTTCTGGAAGAGTTTAGATAGAATTGAAGCAATTTCTTCCATAAATGTGTCATAAAATTAATCAACAAAGCCATCTTGCTTGGATTTTTCCTTGTGGGAAGTTGTTTTTTTTTTTAATTTTATTTATTTATTTGAGAGAGAAAGAGAGAACACTCATGAAGGGGGAGAAGGGGCAGAGGGAGAGGAAGAAGCTGACTCCCTGCTAAGCAGGGAGCCCAATGTAAGACTCAATCCCAGGACCCCGAGATCATGACCTGAGCCAAAGGCAGACATTTAACCAACTGAGCCATCCAGGTGCCCCTCTTTGTGGGAAGATTTTAACGATAAGTGCAATTGTTTAGTAAATATACAACTATCCAGGTTATCAGTCTCTTATTGTGTAAGATTTTGTGGTTTGTGTCTGTCAAAGAACTTGTTTATTTCAACTAGTTGTTGAATTTATTAACATTAAGTTATTTACAATATTCCCTTATTATCCTTTTAACGTAGGTCTTCTTACTAGGAATTATTGCTATTTTGGAGTAGAGAAGTCTGTTGAGGGGGCATACTCTGTGCTTTGTGGGATGTTTAGCAGTGTCCCTGGTCTCTATCCACTGCATGCCAGTAGCATCCCCCCAGCTCCCCAACTGTGATAATAAAAACTGTCTCCAGACATTGCCAAATATCCTTGGGGTGGGGGTTAAAATAATGCCCAGTAAAGAACCATTGTTTTAACATCTGTAGAATCTGTAAGGATAGATTCTCAATCTTGATATTGGTGATGTGCATTGTCTCTCTTTTTTACTCTCATCAATCTGTCTAGAGAGTCTTAAATTGATCTTCTCAAAGAAGGCAGGAGGGAGGGAGGGCGGCTGTTTCAGTTGCTGACTTAGCAGAGCCCTTGCTTCAATTCAATTTCATCCCAGCTGGCATCAGTTTTTCACGTTATGCACAGCCACCACGAGGATTATCCCAAATATCGCTCAGAAGGCACGAGATGAGCCCCAGATGTATATGAAAATGGTTTGCATGCGTTCTATCAGTAGCTCTACAATGATCTACATTGGTCCGGAATCACTCCTCAGGCCATTTAAGGGCAATTTGTGAGTTACAGCTTATTTTGCTACTGTGGGTGTTGCTGGTCTTGATTATTTCCTTCATGTCTTCCCACCCATCTGTCCTTCCAATCACAGAAACAAAGATGAGCCCATGCGTGGAAAGGGGAGAGGCCACAGATCTCCAGAGGAGCTCGGCAGAACAGCCTACTTTGCTCCTGGTCCTGGTTCCAGCACAGAATAAGTTCCCCCTTCATCTCCTCCCATGATCCTAAGCCTTCTCACTCCCCCTCCACTCCCTTGCCAGACTATTCTTTTACTGTGGTTTTTCCACAGCCCCCAGAGTTAGGACCCAGACTCAATTACCACATTGCAACTATACTGAATGGCACATGATTTTAGGCTGTCCCCAAACACTAACTTGCCTACTGTGTCTCTTAGTTTACAGTGAACTCATACTCTTAGGTAAGCATCTTCTGGAAAGGACCCAGTGAACACGGTTGTACTTAAGTGACAGTATTTTAATGTGTTACCCCTCCTAGGGGTGTTTGGAGATCACTGAAGTGGGGGCTCTTTTCATCTTTCATGATGTTAGAACAGAAATGGAAGGTCTCTTCTATGAGAAGCAGTTTTCACACTTGGTGGACTTCTGGATTAGACTGTGATTCCCAAAGCAAATGTACAAGAGAACAGAAAATTATTTTCTCTATTCAGAGACCCAAGAGTGAGAAAATAGGCCATGGAATGAGAGAAGAGAGAATTTGAGGGGGAATCCCTGCTTTGAAGGGGGGGGGGAGGAGAGGGAGTGAAGTTATAGGAGGCCAGAACTCTAAGATACCCTCAAAGTACTGTGCTTTACGCTGCTACATCCTTCTATCAAAGAAATACAATCATGACAGCAAAAGCAGGCATTTGTGACAGGCTAGTGGAGAAATACTTCGTACACAGCCCTACTTCCCAAGGGCCCTCATAGTAAGCCCTGGTGAGGAACTGCCTGGTCCACCCACAGATTGGGAGTCTGAGGTGGGGCCTCAGACTGGGTGGGTTCATGGACCCGGGTCCCCGTTAAGGACGAAGGCTCACAGCCAGGATGCTTAGGACTGTGAGGCCAACTGCCCATCTAAGCGTGGGGCCTGGACCAAAACTCCCAGAGCTGTACTGAGGCAAGGAATTCAAGACTCTGTGGGCTAGATTTTCCACCTCCCTAATCACCTGTCCCTTAAATGAGAAGCATGAGGGTATATCATCACCAATACTAAGTGCTTAGCAAAGTAGCACACTGTTAAGTGTTGACAGCTAATATTTTTACTAATCCAGCATCATTTGGGATTGAAATATCAGGCCCAAGTGGTTTTCTTGATCTTTGTGCCCTGCCATGTGTATTCTTCAGGAGCAAGCATTCGATTGGGTTAATTTGTCACCTTTCCATTTGAAATACAGAATCGCTCTAAATCATCTGGGACGCAGCCAGGCTCTCTGGGGCCCATCTCAGCACATGGCTGCCTCTGGCTTAGGTATCAATCAGCTGTGGCTGGAATGACATGGTTATGTCACTTCCCATCTGTGACACTGGCCGTGACAGCTTATGGAGCACGTTTAGACCCCATCCCTGGGAAGAGAGACAGGAAGAAGCCAGGGGTCTGGCAGGCACTAGGTGCACTAGATGGAACTGAACACTCCACAAGACAGAATGACGTCATTCGTAACCCAGAAGGGAAAAACGCTATACTAACAAGCCAACCAGAAAATTCTTTCCTTCCTTTCCTCCTCCAAAAAAACATTTATTCAGTCTCCATTTCTACAAAGTATCCATTTCGATACTATATTGTAGGGTGCAAATATGACCAAGACATAATTCCAATCCCTGCTCTTGACAAATCTACATTCAAATAGAGGGGGAGAAAAAGCGCTATGATACAAAAGTGCCAAGTGCTTTTGTGGGGCAGAGCGGGGGCCGAGGGAGAGGACCCACCTGGGGTGAGAAGATTCGAGGGTCTGAGGCACAGGCTGGAGATGGTTTCCCCCCTCCCCACCCTGCTCCCAGCACACAGCAACTAAGTGGCAATGCTAGGATTTGAACCCAGGCTGTTTGGCCCCCAGCCCACCTGCTTAAGGTCGGCTAAAGGATATGGCAGGAGAAGAGGAAGCATAGAAAACAGGATCAGAAAGATCAGGGAGGATCAGAACTTGGAAGCGCCTTGGACATGTGCCGGGGGGTCAGATTTTACTCTGCATATAATCAGAAACTTGGAAGCAAATCTGGAAGATTCTTCTGGTAGAGGCATGAAGAGGCTAGAGGCGAAACAGGGAGAAGGTGCCCTGTTAGAAGGCCTTGTGAGCATCAGGTGACACGGAAGCAAAGGCGGGACCTAAGGGAGAGGCAGCGGGAAGGGGAAGACAGGGACGAAAATTCAGCCCATGTTTGCACGGAGGATGTCGGACTTGGTGGCTGTGGCCTGGGGGCCAGTCAGTCCCACACAGGTGAGATCACTGTCATGCAAAGTAATCTTCAGCTCACAGTTTGGATGCCATTCTGTAATTTCCAGAAAGGCAGGCGCTCCGGGGCTGGAGATCTGTTTCTGATGAGACAGCACCCCACCTCTGCTGAAAGAATGTGGCGCTGGCAACAAGGCCCCTCCTGAGACCAGATCCTGTGCTTGTAGACTCTAGAATGACACAAAATTCCAACTGCAGGGATCTGGGGGAGCTTTGGCCACAGACGCCCGTAGCAACAAGAAAGTGCTGGGCGTCTCCGGTGTACCAGCTCATAGGTTTGCTGCAGACTGCGTTTGCAATAGGAAGGTTGGGACACACCGGCCTCTGTGCCCCCAGCCAGATGTGCCTGAGCAAAGATGGCCAATATTCCAGCTACTTTCATCACTTCACAACTGAACCCCCAGGAGTTTGCCTGCGGCTTCTAAAGGACCAAGAATTGCTTTCAGGAAACTGAGGCTGCCCAACGTGTCGGTGAGGTGTTCAGTGGGAGATGAGGAGGGGTGAGGGGAGAAGGAGAAAACACTAGTGTGTTTGAGAGAATGTGACACCGCTCCCAGGAACAAGGAGTAGGTTTGGAAGCTCACTTACTGGGTGACAATAGGCCCCTGCAGGGGGTACTGATGCAGAGGCCCGGGGGTCCAAGCTGGGGAGCTGGGCGCTGTCACCATCAAGGGATCACTGAAGCTGGGACTTTCCCAGGAGACAAGGCCTGGGAGAGAACCTCAGAGGGATGCTGATGGCGCAACACTGTCCCCAAGTAGCTCAAGCCAGATGAAGACCTAGCACATCTCACACGTGAAAAGATAAAAGAGACAGACTGACAGACACCAAGGCTCCTTGGTAGATGCCTGGGTTGGTTCACCAGGGCCACCATAACAAACGCCACACTTGGGGGGCTTACACGACAGAAAGCAGTTCTCTCACAGTGCTGGAAGGTCCAAGAGCAAGATGTCAGCTTGGTCAGCTTAACACCCACATATTTTCTGGTACAAAGGAGAGGACCTATCCTTTGTGCTCTCGTCCTTTTTTCCAAAGGAAGGGGTTTCCCTTGAAGTAACTGTTCTACATGACTGTAGAAGACTATCCTAGAGTCTCCCTCTTTTTAACTATATATATATCTTTTCCTACGTAGTTACATACATTTAAGATGCACCTAGCTGGAAACAGCCATTTCTTTCCTTACACAAAGCCTAAATATGATACAGCTTACTTACCTAAGCTATTTTTTAATGATCTTCCTCTTTAGAATCTAGATATGACATCACTGAAAGGCAGGGCAGTTACCATGGTAAGAGCAGGTGTTTGTATTTGCAAGAGGTGCGCCGAAGACCCACGCCACCAAGTGACGTGGACACCGTGGCGTACAAGTGTGGGGCGAGAGCCTATTTGTGCTAGAAGTCTCCGCTGCTTGTTCCAAACCCTCTCTGTTCCATGCTGCGTTGCAGTTTCTGCACGGTCCTTCTTGCTACTGCCGTAATCTGCGATTTGCTTGTTTGCATGTTTATGGCTGCCTCCCCCTCTAGGGTATAAACTCTAGGACAGCAATGCCCTTCTTGCTTCTCCTTCTCCTTGGACACATAGTAGGTGCTCAGTTAATGTGTCTTGGATGAATGAATGTCTAAACCAACACTCCCTTTGGTGCATCATGATCCCTTAAGATGTTTGTTCAAAGTGCAGGCTCTTGGCCTTGTCCAAACCCTGAAATCAGAATCTCTGGTATGGGGGAGGGGGGCACCCAGGACATAGCTTCGCTTGTTCCAGTCTGACCTGGGTCCAGAGAACTCTAAAGGGGCATAAGGTGTAGCTGGGTGTCCATTCCTCAGCAAACTCACTCTCTAATTGGCAAGCAAGTAGCCAATGATTCTAGAAAATGCATCACTATGTGCTCTGGGGTGGGGTGCCCATTCCAGGTATAGAGGAATTTTACCAAGGAGTTGGGGGGCTCTATCTGGCTCATGTGGTTAAAGAAGTTTTCTGGCAAGATACGGTTCTGAGAAAAGACACAGAAGGTGTGTTGATTTTGTGGGATGGAAACAGGCCCATCTGTAGACCAGCTGGCTTTACGAAGACTTTGAGGTTGTTTATGAGGTTGGCAAAGTTGTACAAACCCAGAGAGGCCTGGTACCTACCGCTCTCCAAATGAGAAGGACCACCATGGAGGAAAAGGAGGGGCATGAGCTCTCATCTTGCCTGAGTGATGGACTAATTTCGGAGCTGGGGGCACACCATGGCTTCTCTCTGAGCTTTAATTTCTTAGCTGAGAAAAGAGGGAGAATAATTTACGTCAACCTCTCCCGTAGGCCTGGGGTAAGGGGAAAAGGGCAGAAATAGCTGGGATAATGGTTGGGATACCAAGGAACAATGGGAAAAGGCTCTCATTACTAGTACCTCTATGATTTGGCAGCACATAATTACCCGTTCCTCTGTATCCCAGCACCATGAAGCGTCTCGAAGCTATGAATTTTCTGTGGGCACTTTACCTTCAAACCCACCAAGTCTTTTTTTTTTTTTAGATTTTATTTATTTATTTGACAGACAGAGAGATCACAAGTAGGCAGAGAGGCAGACAGAGAGAGGAGGGGAAGCAGTCTCCCTGCTGAGCAGAGAGCCTGATATGGGGTTCAATCCCAGGGCTCTGAGATCATGACCTGAGCAGAAGGCAGAGGCTTAACCCACTGAGTAATCCAGGTACCCCAGAAACCCACCAGGTCTTGCAGCAACTAAAACCCAGTTTCCACAGTTTGATTTTCCATGCTTCAGCTTGCATATTCACTATGTGCTTAAATCCCTGCATCTCCTTCCAAGTGGCTCCTAACCCACGCTTGGGGTTGCCCTGGCTTGCAGAAAAGGGTCCCTAGAATGTGTGTTCTGACTTAAGCCACAGAAAAATGGAACCTATGACACACTTTATTATTTTTTTTAAAGATTTTATTCATTTTATGTGAGAGAGAGAGAGAGAGAGGGAGAGAGCACGAGCTGGGGGAGCGGCAGAGGCAGAGGGAAAAGCAGACGGCTCTGAGCAGGGAGCTGATGCGGGGCTCGATCCCAGGACTCTGGGATCCCGCGATGAGAGGAAAAGCTTAACCCACTAAGTCACCCAGGTGCCCCCATATGACACACTTTAAAATCAAACTTTCTCATATTTGGAGCCCCCCAGGTTGCATCAGAATGGCCTTCTGCAACGAGCCCAGTTCTGTGTTTCCTCCAGCAGGGGTGCTGGGGGTGATGGAGACCCCGACTCTTCCTCGGGCATCAGATCTAGTTCTTGGGAACAAGTGTTAAATCTGATCAGCACAGTGAGTCAAACATGCTTCACTGGGTGTCTCTGATCTCACAAGCCTGTGTGTAAAAAGGAAATTACAATTCTCCTCTAACACCAAGATGTGGATGTCGTGGCTTCACGCCAGGCTTCTTGCTGGAATTTCCAAGAATTCCCAAGGGCGCTGCCTCCCGCTCTTCTAGGACAGATCACTTTGCTTTTGCTGCCCTGTTTTCCCTCTGAGGTGCTGCCGTGATGCAGCCTGGGATCTCTACAGTCTCGTGAGATAGTTGCCCCCCCACCGTCCTTGGCGGGTGGCCGCCAATGCCAGCTGCCATCAGCCTCCTCACGTTCCCCACTGCTCAAAGACGGTGCATTGCCTGTCAACTGAGTGTCACTGGGGACAACTGTGGCACCACTCAGGGGGGTGACAGGGCTGCACGTCCAGAAGGGTACCCCGCCCGTGCTCAGTCACCCTCGCGGTCACCCCCACAGCCATCCATGGGCTTCCCTGGGGCACAGGGCACTACGGGAGCACCTACCATCCAGCCGTGAGGCTCCCCAGGTGGCTTTGCCCCTTGTCATTAAGGCCACATAAGCCCCAGAGAGAAAAGTCCTACTTCTCCTAGTTTCTGTCCCCCTCTTCCCTCCCTACTCTGGGATTAAACTCTTTTCAGGAAGATGAATGTTTGTTTACTCAAGAGGAAAACACCCATGGCCACCCATGGGGGCTGGTGACCACCAGTCGGCACCGGTCCCTAGAGTCACAGATGGCCCATTCCTCAGAGCCCAGCCCACTGTGACTCCGATGCCGGCAAGGAATCAGCCCAGGAGGGCAAATTCTGTGTCATTCCCCTCACAGGAGGTACCCTGAGTACTCAGGTTCGGTAGACGGGGTAGAGCAGGGTCGCCCCAAGCAGAGGTGGTGGGGGTGGGGGGGGACGAAGAGGTGAGACTTAGTGGGGGCTGAGTTTCAGCTGCAGAGGTTGACGAAGGTTTGGAGTTGGTTAGCGGTGACGGTTGCACAACAGAGTGAATGGGTTTCGAGCTGGGCTTTCTCTCAAGGGTTGCGACAATGCATTTTCTGTTAGGTTTATTTTCCCATAAAAACAGAAAGCATCAGCCCAGGTCACACTGTGCGGGGCTGGACAGCTCTTGCCAGCAGCTCGCTCCGGCGCAAGCGACACGGGGACACGGCCCTCCAGTCAAGTTCAGCCCTCCTGAGAGCATGTTTCCCAAGAGCGATCTACTTTTCTGCTCAGGCTAAATTCACATTTGAGGAGGAAAAAAAAATTCTTCTAACTCTGCAGGGGTGCAGTGGGCTGGTACAGACTGGCCTCAGGGGGTCAGGATCAAGCACGCACTCAACTCGCTGACCTAAAGCTCCTTCCTGGCCTGTTTGCTCAAAACAAGGAGTCTCTCTGGGGCCTTGGGAGCTTCCACCTCCCCCAGGCAGAAAACTGCTGGCAACTTCTCAGCGGCAAAGGGTAAAACACGAGGTTCTAGAAGCCGTGGGTTGTGCATGGATGGCTAGACCGGCGGACACCTTCCCATCTGTGTGCTTGGAAGAGATCAATCTTGAGTCCAAAGAACATTTTGTCTTTGCTCCGGCTAAGCTGCCCCCCACTGCCGGGTCCTCTTGCTCTCACTCCAGCCTTCAGCAGCATTCTGGTGGAAGGGTTTGGGAAACCTGATACGAAGTCAACGGTTGCCAACCTCCCACACTGGGAAAGGCCGGGGTCGTGCTCCTCCTGGCTGGAGGCCTTTCACAGAACCTGGGAAATGCTCGCTGTGGGACAGATCACTCTTCTCCACTCAGGCACACTTCGAACACAGGGATGGGGAAGGGACATTGAGTAGGAGAAGGAAACAGAACCACTCTATGCGCATCAGTGAGAGCCCAGAAGGAGAAATCCCCGCTGTGGTTTACAGACCCTCCGCATACTGCTCTTGGGCCTGGGAATGGCGCCCCCCTCCCCGCCCTCACCCCCCCATCGGCTCTCAGCGAGCCTCAGTGGGGCTTCTGGGCTTCAACACAATTCCTGAAGATAAAGAATTCCAAGAAGTCACTATGAATTGTCCTAAGGGGGTCATCGACACCATCTGAGCATCTGTTAGGATGGGATTTTCTTTTCTTTTCTAAGATTTTATTTGTTTGAGAGATTGCGTGCACACAAGCAGGGAGGAGGGGCAGAGGGAGAGGGAGAAGCAGACTCCCTGCTGAGCAGAGAATCCCAGGAGGGGCTTGATCCCAGGACCCGGGGATCATGACCTGTGATGAAGGCAGAAAATCAACTGAGCCCTAGGATGAGATTTTCTAAAGCAGAAAAAATATCCAAGCTGTATCCAAGTCAATAGATTTTGTTTACCACTATTAAACATATTTTCTGCTCCCCCAACTTTCCGAGAAGTTAGTTTGAACAGAGACGAGTCTTCCTGTTATGCTTTTCGGCTGCCCCACATCTAAGTGTCTACGTTTCAAGAATCCCCCACCTTACCCAGACAAAGCTTGCCTTATGCTCTCAAGGAAGACAATGCCAGAGGGTCACCTTCCCAGACTCCCTTGCAGCTCAGGCAGTGACAAACACCCTGCCTGTCAGGGTCCCAGCCCAGGCTTTCCACTGGAAGCTACTGACCAGAGAAGGCATGGGCAAGGCAGGACACATTTCAATGCCAGATGGTGGCAGCCGCATGAGTTCTAGAAACACTTCCAGTGGCTAGTCTCTGGTCCCTGTAGGGACATGAGAGGCTCTGGGCTATGATTTTGGTGGTTGTTTCTGGCCACATGGTTCCCAAGCCTAATTGTCTGGTCCTTCTGGAAATTCTGTCAACTACCTGATATCCTTTCTCCTGTAGCTTCTTTCTTGTTAAGTAAACCTGAGTTGGTTCCTGTTGCTCAAAACTAAAATTCCCAAATGAAAGTCTCCTACTTGCATTATACCCAGCACCACATATGGGAGAAATAGTATTTATTTTAGATTAAACCCTGATGTTGCAAAAAACAAAAACAAAAACAAAAAACAAACATACTAGTGTGCTTTCCAGTAATTTCTAGCTCTCTAAAAACATCAGCAGTAAGTTCTTACTACCTAAAGCACAGTCTTCCTGGAGGAGGCAGAGGAATAGACACTGTAAAGAATTTGCTGTATACCAAGTCTTTCCCAATGGGCTGAAGAATCAATGCCCCAGCTTAATGGATACCTAAAATTCAGGCAGTACCAGGCTTCAGGAAGAGTCCAGACCAGGGCATACAGGTCTCAGAAGACAGGCTCAAGGAGGAAGAGGCCCCCTGGTACTCCCCCGTCTCCTTCACCCATCCTTCCTCACTGCAGGCAGGCCCAGGCTGGTTCCAGGAGGGTCCTTGGCTTCACAAAGGATGGAAATCAGATGCAAGCCAGCAGAGCCAACTGAAGATGGATATATGTAGAGAGAGAGATGGACGGATCGTCCAGGAGACTCAGAAAGGAAAGAGCATGGAGCTCTTCTTTGCTTGGGGCCTGGGGTTTTTATTGGCAATTATAGTCTGGTGCACGTGTCCACTTAGGCATCAAGGAACTGGTCAGAACAAGGATAGGGTCCAGGGATCCTTCATAAGCCACTCATTCCCAGCACTCATGGGTCTTGGTGTTAAGGTGTTTGGAGTCAGTGTTACCACCAACCTGCGCAGTCACTCCTTTGTTGTGACCTACAGTGCTGGAACACTCCGAAGAGAGCGTGATCTCTTTGTCCCTTACAAGGAGGACATATGCCATTTGCATTACAAGGCACTTGCAGAGTGGGGCAGGATGCAGGCCCTAGCAAGGATAGATTCCTGAAAAGGAGCAAAGGAAAACAAAACAAAACAAAACAAAAACAAAAACAAAACAAAAATGGCAGTCTGTTCAGTTTCCTGGTGTCATTCCCAGGACTATGTTACCCATCCGTGGAAGGACAGGGGTGGGGCGGACAGGTACGTTGAACTTGGATTCAAAAGGCTCTCCTGCACAGAGCTATTCCTCAGCTGGGAGCAGGTGCCTGAGACTGGGCCACGCTTATGGTCCCGTGGACCCTCAGTTCCCCACTGGTAAAACAGGTGAGAGATGTGAATGGAATCAGCTTGTTCTGAAATCCTAACCCAACAGCCAGAATGGGACTGGGAAGAAGTTTTGTTTTTCACGGGAATGAGTAAACACCCCCTAAAAATGTAACAAGTTCTTCATAAAGCGAATTTATTTCTGTTAACACACTAAGTTATATTTTGTTATAATTCACTTTACTGTGACGTCATGGGGATGATGGTGAATAACAGGTGCTTTCTTTATCTGAGTGAAGAACGAATTGGCAAATTCTATATTGGTCTTTTGAATCCTTTTGTGGAATTTTATCAGTCCGTGAAATCCCGAAATCTGGAAACTATTAGATGATCTAAATTCTAAGTTCCCTGGGTCTGCTCTAAACTTCTTGGTGTCTATAGCTTTGATCCATTGGAACTACCTGGAGAATATGTAAAGAGCTGAGAGTCAGATTTTTGATCTAACATTAAAAACTGTGCATAATGCTTAAATAATATATTCTCATAGCATTGACTGAATTTAACTGAATTTTAACAGAAGTTAATGGTTTCTTATAAACGGATTATAGCACTGCCTGCCTGCTTCCCTTTCGTCCCTGGTGATAGTTAACTCTGGCTTTAGCTAGCTACCCACGGTCTTTCAGAAAACCTTGAATAAAGGAAATTACCCTCACCTTTTACCTAGATAGCAGTCAGCATTTGCACCATTACCAAGCCTTGCAAGCATCCCAGGCTTGCCGCACAGCCAGAGCTGAGCTCCTGTTCAGCACGTGTCATCTGACTTCATTTCAGAGATAGCTGGGAGGTAATTTCAACTGGCAGGGCCCTAAGCAGATGAGTTTGTGCTTGTAGAACAGTAGGCTATTTCAAAGTCTCCATTTGTGAGTTGCTTATAATGTTTATTTCCATTTACCACGTAAGGGCCCTACTGGGCCCAGAGAAAGGGGAGGAAACTTAATCTGTGCTAACATTTAAATATCACTATACTTGACAGTATGAAGCTTTATTTATTTATTTTTTAAAGCTCCATTAATTAGTTTCTTTTTGCCTGAGAATCTCAATTTCCACTCAATGTATATGATCCAGACTCTTCCTGAGTTCTACTCTAAACTAGGTGGTTTTGTTTTGTTTTGTTTTGTTTTAATTTTAAAGATTATTCATTTATTTGACAGACAGAGATCACAGGCAGAGAGGCAGGCAGAGAGAAAGGGGAAGCAGGCTGCCCGCTGAGCAGAGAGTCCCATGCGGGGCTTGATTCCAGGACCCTGAGATCATGACCTGAGCAGAAGGCAGAGGCTTAACCCACTGAGCCACCCAGGTGCCCCATTTAAACTAGGTTTTTATGAAACTCTCCCTTTTATTCAAAGGAGTTATTTCAGACTGTGACGGGACATATATTACATATATTTATTTGTGTGATTATTTGAATAAGAGCTGTCACTCCCTCAGGGTGCAAAATGCTAAGAGACCCAGGATCAGGTGTATCATTACATGCCCAGCAAGCTGCAGGCTCTTGAGAACAATGTTTCCTGGTTGCAGGATGAAGTTCAGGGCACTTGTCCCTGTTTAAGGACAAGCTGTCAAAAGTACTGGCTCTTTCTCAACAACCAGCCTTCTGCTGCTGTGTGCCTTCAAGTTTAATGGCTTGACATTTATACTAAAACCAAATCAAGGTGCTGATACAAACCATTTGGAACTTGCATAAAATCAATAGACAACCCTCCCTTGCTTTTTCTGAAACCCTTTTCCCAGATTGTTCACCTGTTAAGATAGTTCTACATCTGGCCTAGTTTACAGCAGAAGGTGATGAAGTTTTGGGGTTGGGCTTTTTTCTCTTCTAT
Source organism: Neogale vison (assembly GCF_020171115.1). Taxonomy (NCBI): domain Eukaryota; kingdom Metazoa; phylum Chordata; class Mammalia; order Carnivora; family Mustelidae; genus Neogale; species Neogale vison. Next base: position 197,047,033 of record NC_058101.1, on the reverse strand, counting down.
CTGTGACAGAATCTGCCAGAAGCCATGACCACAGGGACTCACCCAAGTTGGCTCTTTACAGAGGCACAGGCTGGAAGAGGTGCCTGTCTCGTTCTGCAAGCAGAAGCAGCCCCGCCCCGGGGACAGAGCAGGTTCTGGAAACAGGGTAAAGGTTATCCCAGGGCAGTGAGGAGGGAGATGCTAAACCAAGTCCTGGCACCAGCTCAGTCCGAGCAGGTGCAGGGACTGTACAAGCTGAAGGAGATGATTTCTAGAGCCAAGAACCTTGGCCTCCAGGTCATAAGCATCTCAGGGTTGGCCATGACTCAGACTGGGACTTAGCTTTCCTTCAAGGTCTGATGCAAGGAGCTCATTCCTGAACCCAAGGCAGGGAAACTGCACAGGGGCACCTCTGGCCAAGGACCCTCTCCTTAGCTAGCTGTCTTGCTCCCCCATGTCTGTGTCTGAGGGCAGTACGGAGCCAGACTCACCCTCCAACCTTGAAACCAGTGAAGGCGCCTGGGGTCACCTTAGTGACATGACATCGCTTATAGGACTTGGGAATATCTTCCTTGTCCCTGTGAACATTTTCCAAGCCCAGCGCCTCCCACCCTGTCTTTCCCCCACTAGTGATGGGGTTCAGCGCACAGGCTAAACAGGGGGGTAGTCTGATTCCCTTTGCCCTTGGTGGTCGTGAGGGAGAGGGGAACTGACCCTGGGTTCTCCACTGCCTCTCTCCCTACCTCGCCCCCTCTAAGGGGCACTTGTCAATGTTCTATCCCTTCCCCTGTTTGTCACAGAAAAAACTCAGATGTTTGGGACTTCTTCAGTGCCCCCTAGTCTGAAGCAGACCCCGCCGGGGTTCCACCCAGCGTTCCACTTCAGCATCTCTCTTCCGACCAGCTCCCCCTGCGGGATTCTGGATTTCTGTCACGGATGCAGAGATTTCCTCTGTGGTCCAGGGCCAGTACCACTTGCCCCTCCCCCACGCCCAGGTGTGTCAGTGGCCACGCCCCCCGGCAGCCCTTCCTCTGCGTGCCCCTCTCAGCCGTCCTCTCCTTGCACTGCGACACTGGCCAGGCCTCTGGGACATAGTGAGCCCCCATCTCTAGCATGTCCTGAAAGGGCTCGGCTTCTAGCCTCTCTATTCTTGAACCCAGTAGATTAAAAACTGCTACGTTTTTAAATTAAAAACCACGGATTGCACCTGCAGGGTCTCCCAGGGGACTTGCTAGAACTTGGGAGACCGGGGCTTGATGCAGCCCTCCTATAAGGCAATTCAGAGGTGGCCCTGGAGAATGTGCCTTCCAGCTAAAATCCCCATGTCTGACCACGTTCTGAGTTCGAGGTGCTAATCCATCCAGGACGGCATGGTGACAGCACACTTGGAGCTGCACACACCTTGGGTTCAGATCCCAGGGTGATCACTTACTGGTTTTGCGACCTTTAAAAAATGATTTAACTTCCCGGTGCCTCTGTTTCTTCCCCCATAAAATGGGGTCAGTGTGACAATTAAAACTCATGACACATGCGAAGCATCGGAACCAGCAGTAAGTACCACTTAAAGGTAAGATGTCCTCTCCCAATACGTCAACCATACATGGAATTTCATTCCAAAATACTCTTTTCACTAAGTCCTTTTCTTTACTCAAAATTACCCGAAGGGTATTTTCAAAATTCCAAAGGGTAGAGTTTGGAAACCAGGGAAAAAGCAACTTTATGGTGGAGAAATCTGACAAACCATATCTTGACCACAATGGGGTGCCTGGGTGGCTCAGTGGGGTTAAAGCCTCTGCCTTTGGCTCAGGTCATGAGCTCAGGGTCCTGGGATTGAGCCCCGCATTGGGCTCTCTGCTCAGTAGGGAGCCTGCTTCCTCCTCTCTCTCTGCCTGCCTCTCTGCCTACTTGTGATCTCCCTCTCTGTCAAATAAATAAATAAAAATGTTTTTTAAAAAAAGCCTGCAAGAGAAAAAGGACATTAGGGAACTCTGAGTAAAGAATGGACTTCAGTTCATAGCATTGTATCAATATCAGCTCACTAGTTGCGGTAAACACGCTGCAGAAGATCTTAACATCAGGGGAAACTGGGTGAGGGATATGTGGGAACTCTTTGCATTATCTGTACAACCCTTTGGTAAATCTAAAACTATTCTAAAATAAAAAGGTTATTTAAGTAAAAAAGAGAAATCCCAACAACTCCCACCATCTACACCACCCATTCACTACTGGGACACCCAACCTACCTCCTCGCATCTCAGTGGGAACCCTCCCACTCGACCTGGTGGGTCTTCCAGACCTCACCACCCCGTCCCAGCAAGCCTTCTGCTCTGAAACCCACATGCTCAGCTCTGCCTCCCCCCACCTTCCTTCCAAACTCGAGATCCTGCCAGGCCGTTGGGGTGGAGGGACCCTTCTTCCACAGTTTTCCGGCCATGACACCTCAGACATCCCGATAGTGCTCTCTTCTGAATTCTTATACTCATTCCTTCCTTCTCTCCCTTTGGATTCGCATTTTGTCAGTCAATGTCCTTGACTCCATCTCCCCCCCAGCAAAGCATAAACCACCCGAGGGCATTTCTGTGTGTCCCCACAGCACTTCTCCTGTTCCTCCCCTTCTCCAGATCTCTTTCCTCCACCTAAGAGAGGCTTCGCAAACTGTGGTAAAACGTACACAGCATGAAATTTAGCATTTTAGCCATTTTTAAGTACACTGTCCTGTGGCATTAAGGACATTCACGTTGTGCCACAATCGGCACCATCCACCTCCAGAACTTGTCCATCACCTCAAACCGAAACCCCGTTCCATTAAACACGAGCTCCCCATCTCCCTCCAGCACCCCTCCCCCAGGCCCCCAGGCACCTACCATTCTGCTTTCTGTCTCTATGAAGTTGACTGCTTGACCTCAGAGAAGTGCCATCATGCAATCTTTGTCTTTTGTGACTAGCTTACTTCACTCAGCACGTCTTTGAGATAAATTCACGACGTAGCATGTGTCAGAATTTCTTTCCTTTTCCAGGCTGAGTAGTATTATGTTGTATGTACACACCACCAAAACAAACAAACAAACAAACAAAACACCTGTTTTTTAAACTGCCTAGAAGAACCACGGCTGTCACAGGAAGACTCTAAGGAGATCATGGGTGGAAATACACCAGACCCAATTCTTGGGTTCATCAACCTCTGCCTGCTCAAGACCACTTGGGGCAGAGTAACTGTGATGGATGAATGTTTGCATTCTATCCTAGCCCCCAAGTTCATGGTATCAGGAGGCAGGACCTCTGGGAGGTGATTAGGTCATGAGGGTGGGGCCTTATGAATGGGGTTAGTCCCCTTTTAAAAGGGACACCAGGGAACTGTCTTGCCCTCTCTCCCATGTGACGATACAATAAGAAATGGGTCATCTGCCACCCAGGAGAGGACCCTCCGCAGAACGTGACCATGTTGACACCCTGGTCTCAGACCTCCAGCCTTCAGAACCGTACACAACAAATTCCTGTCGTATACAAGCTCTGCGGTCTGGGGAGATTTGCTACAGCAGATCAAACCAAGGAAGACACAGCCACAGTCAGCCTCCAGCTCACTCCCCTACCTCAGTCCGCACTGGGCAAGTGGGGGCCTTTGTGTGGGGTTTGCTAACATCCATTTACAGACATGAATGGGGAGTCTGGGTGACTCCATTAGGTTAAGTGTCTGACTCTTGATCTCAACTTGGGTCTTGAGCTCAGGGTCATGAGTTCAAGTCCACATCGCACTCCATGCTGGGCATGGAGCCCACTTAAAAAAATGAGTAAATAAAGTGAAAACTACCAGTATCACAAATGAGATCCCATACCTATCAGGCCTTACATGGATTCGTGGATAAAGATAGCCACTGTGTCCACATCTTGTCATCCTCTTCATGTAATTATAAACCTGCTCTTAGACCCAAACAACTGGATCACCTGTTCTTCCCACTGGCCCCAGACCACAGCAATTTGCAGCTGACTGACCGAAATTCAACCATCAGTCCGCGCTGTTCTCTCCCCCTGAATGCCTCATTTACTCTAACAGTGTTGCCGCTGTCCTGGGTTAACAGAAGCTGACTTTTGCTCATCTTGGTCAGAGTAAACAAGGGTAACCACCTTAAGGATAACTCCTGAGAGATCTGTGACTTAATCTGATTAAGGCTAGTTTCTTGCCCTTGTCGGGCAGGTAGCTCTCCTGCATGGCGACCTCCACAGAGTGATTCGGGGCCACCTTCTTTCTTGGGATGTCACTACAGCACACACCTTTCCTCCATTGTGGGGGGAACAGAGAAAGCAGAAAAGCCACCCCTGTCTGAACAGTCTCAGACGGGAGATGACATCTCGCATCTGTTGAGAGTCACGTGACACCACCTAGCTGCCAGAGGCGAAAACCCCTTCCTGAGTGTCCAGGAGAAGGACATCACAGAGCATGGTCTCTGCAACAGGATCGTAATGGATACCTCGAGCTCAGTGACCCTCTCTGAGACCGGAAAGGTCTTTGGCTAATTGTCTGCAGAGCCTACAACAGAGATTTGCCCAGAAAATTCTGTTGTCGGGCTTCACGGTAATAATAGCCATCATTTACTGCATGCTTACTCAACATCAGATATCAAGCCAAATGTTTTATGGGCATCATTTCATTCCATTCTCTTGGCCACTTTATCAACAAATATAATCACTTAAAAAAATTTTTTTTATGTATTTGAGAAAGAGAGAGGGTGTGTGAGTGAAAGAGAGAGCTCGAGCAGGGGGAGGGATAGAAGGAGAGGGAGGATACAGACTCCCTGCTGAGCAGGGAGCCCAACATGGGTCTCCATCCCAGGACCTGGAACCATGACCTGAGCCGAAGGAAGATGCTCAACAGACTGAGCCACCCAGGAATCCCTAATTATTCTTATTTTACAGATTAAAAATACTTCTGATTCCCTGAATTGGTTATCTAGAGTTGCCATAACAAAGCACCACAAACCAGGGGGCTTAAGCCACTGACATTTATTTCTCATAGCTCTGGAGGCTGGAAGTCTGAGATCCGGTGTCAGCAGAATTCATTTCTTCTGAGGCTTGTCTCCTTAGCTTCGAGATGGTTCCCTTCTCCCTGGGTCTTCACATGTTCTCTTCTCTCTGTGTGTATATACTTGGGTCCTGATTTCTTCTTATTATAAGGACATTGGTCACATTGGCGTGGGGCTCACCTTAAAGACCTTGTTTTAACTCCGTTTCCTCTTGGAAGAGTTCATCTCCAATGACATTAAGACTTCAACATATCAATTTTGGGGGAAACACAGGTCAGCCCATAACATCTCCCAACTTTTCTTTTGTGAACTTATCCCATAAAAGTAGTTAAGAATGTGTGTGAAGATTTCACCATTAGTTGCTTATTGTTTAGAACCTTGCTTCTAATAACAAAAATAACTTTAAGGAATGAATTCAGCAGCAATGGACAGAAAACCCAACTTCAAACTGCTAAAAGCTACCCAAGAGCTTGGGTGTAGGTGATTATTGGTATTGGTCACCGGCTCTTTGAAAATTTTTTGCTGTTCTCTCACACTTGTCCCCTCATGGTCACATAATGGCTGCATGTTTTTGTTTAGGTATTAAGAACATGGAAAGAAGGATCGCATTTTCTGCCTCTTTCTATGAGGAAAAAAAAATTTTTCCAGAAATCTCCACAGAAAATTTTCCCTAATGTCTCATGGATTGAAACTGGGTCCCTAATCCAGTGGCAGCTGAACAACTGGGAAGTGGAGAAGTTTAGGGTGAGTTTTAGGTTGTATAAAGCTCTGGGGTACCAGGTGGGAGAGAAGGAAAATCTGTATGGGGTCACTGAGGCTCTATGTCAAAGATTAACGTTACTAGAACATTCTGGGTGGATCAGGACTGCTGCAATTCAGGACTGCTCCAGTCCAGTCAGGACTAGTGATGTGGGCTCCGCAAGTGGATCCAATAGTTCTTTGGAGAATGGCTGACCCTTACCCAGGGGTGGCTCAGGCAGCCCTCCCTTCCAGACTTAGCACACATTTTGGAAGCAAGAGTAAATTTATGAGTGTGGCTAAATTTATGGGAATGTGGTACTCTAGGATTCAAACCACTTTTCTGTAATGATACTCCAGCCAGCAAGAGAATAAGGCCTGCAGATCACCCGGGTGACCAGCTACGCTCTCCAGCAGCCTCTCTACCTTGTGTCTAGAATAAGAATCAAGGCTTCTGGGCCCTCAGGATTTTTAGGCAATTGAGGAGAAAGGCTGCCCAATGGCCACGTTCGGGGACTCAGACAATTAGCTGGAAAGATAGAAAGTGAGCCCACAGGTAGGCTGTAAACATGCCAAGCAAATTTTACCTCCTAAAACTTCTCTAATGAACATGGCTCAGCTTTGTAATAGGAAAGAAAACACAATATTTTTTAGGAATAAAGGTAGTTACTCTTGGAGGGCCTGGGTGGCTCAGTGGGTTGAGCCTCTGTCTTTGGCTCAGGTCATGATCTCAGGGTCCTGGGATCGAGCCCCACACCGGGCTCTCTGCTCAGCGGGGAGCCTGCTTCCCCCTCTCTCTCTGCCTGCTTCTCTGCCTACTTGTGATCTCTGTCTGTCAAATAAATAAAATCTTTTTTTAAAAAGATAGTTACTGTTGTCAAAAAGAGAACAAGCACGATTTTCAATTATTTCTGGTTATCCTTCTCATAGTAGCGAAAAAAAAATATTAACCATCCCTATGCCCAACTTTTAGGGTACTGTGGTACCATCCATTTGAAAGACTTTAGAGTCATGAAAATAATAAATGTGGAGATTGTGTCAACACATGGCAAGTGTGTGTGCAGAGAAGGAAGAAAGACACACACATTCATTGATTGCTACCATGGAAAATCACATTTAGACAGTGATAAGAAGGAAAAATAAGAGAGGCAAATAGTGAGCATTTTCAAGTGAAAGGGTTCTTTGTGTGTATGGAAGGTGTGAAGGGTAAATCTCTGTAAAAAATGGTTTTTAAAAAACAGCACATCTGGTTTGCTGTGGCCTCTGTCATGTGGCCCCATTTTCCCTCAGGTTCAAACCTTCAGGGCTGTCTTACGCCAAAGAACGTAAGAAGTAAGTTCCTTCTCCCATCTTCCTCCCTGGCTCTGCCCTTCCTAGAATCTCCGGGCTCCAGGTCCATCGTGGGTCAGTCTGTCTCTCTGTCGCCTTCTCACAGACCCAGTTCAGAGGACCCATTCTCTATAAACTTGCCCTCTGCTCCTTGGTAGTAAGCCAACGTGGGTGAATTAACGCCTGCTATATAATCAGTGAGGACACACCAGTGTCTCCTATCTTTCATGGGAAATATTTTACTTTCCTCTAAGATACTGTTTTCTACTCCTTTTGTGCTCCGATTTGAAAAGTAACAGGTGCCCATTATAAAGAACGTCTAAATGTTGCAAAGTACATTGCAAAGCGATCTGTTATGTTGTGGGGGCCCCCACGTTCGCAGTCTTTCCTGGGGGCTCCTCACCCACGGTGTGCATACCGCGTGCGTGCCTTGTGGCTCTGCCACTCAGCCACGGCTGGCCGGACCGGGGTGGACACCTGCCACAGGGTTCAGCCAAACCGTGAGCCGGCCACCGTCTCTGAGGCGGGCTCTTGAGAAAGTCGGACCCTGCGGCCACTGTAACTCAGTGAGCTAACAAACAGATCTTCTCTCCTGGGGAACTTCAGTGTGAGGCACGCAGAAGAGAAAAGTGGATGAGGGGGGATATTTGCCTAAGGATGTAGGGTAGGAAAGAAAAGAATGAAAGCTGGCAGCGGCCGGAATCAGGCACACGCAGGAGCCACGGAGGAGAATTAAGGGGAAGAGACGGAGTTCAGCTGCTGGTAGGAGAAGGGGGAAGGAACGACGTTTGTATTGTACCTGGAGGTCAACAGTGGCTGGCACACGGAAGCCACCGATGGGAGTAAGAAGGTGGCACACCCAAGTATTTTACAGAAGTTGGGGGAGAAGTACTATTGTTGCCTTGATGTCTCCCCCCGCACGCGCGCGCGCGCACACACACACACACACACAGCTTGGGTGACCACAGAACCACTCCAGTCCCCTTCATCTAAAGTGTCAGGACGAACGCCTGGATGGTTCAGTCGGTTGTGACTGCCTTCAGCTCAGGTCATGATCCCGGGGTCCTGGGATCCAGCCCCAGGTCCCCAGGTCCCCAAGTCAGGGTTCCCTGCTCAACGAGGAGAGCCTGCTTCTCCCTCTCCCTCTGCTGCTCCCCCTACTCGTGCTCTCTCTCTCTCTGACAAATAAATAAATAAAGTCTTTTTTTTTTTTTAAGATTTTATTTATTCATTTGACAGAGACACAGCGAGAGAGGAAACAAGCAGGGAGAGTGGGAGAGGGAGAAGCAGGCTCCCCACCGAACAGTTAGCCCGATGTGGGGCTCGATCCCAGGACCCTGGAATCACGACCTGAGCCAAAGACAGACGCTTAACAATTGAGCCACCCAGGCGCCCCATAAATAAAATCTTTTAAAAAATAATAAAGTTTCAGGAAAATTCTGATCCACCAACTTTATCCCTCCCTGAACCAGAATGCAGCGTCCCGTGGCTCGTCCAGCTGAACTCCCTGCGACTGTGGGAACTGGTCCGCATCTGAGTGTCCCCTCCACCCGCCACACTGAGCTGCGTTCTTGAAATACAGCTAGTGCAAATGAGAGACCAAATTTCAGATTTCTCTTTAAATGTTCAGTCTAGGTGATGAGCCACACGAGGCTTACGGTGAGGCTACCAGACAGCCTTGCTCTGGGACAAATCTGGTCCCCGAGGACAGGAGAAACGGAAGGGTCAGGAGCTTGGTGCCCAGGGTCCCGTCAGCCCGGCTGTGGGGGGGGGGCTGCCAACACTGCAGTGCCAGGACAAGGCTCCTATTTTGCACTCCCTGCTGCAGCACCTGCTCAAGTTCCCTCCTGCTTCCCCCTACTTTGTTCCCCCCCACACACCCTGCTCCCTTTAGCCCCCCTGGAGACCCACCCTGTCCTTGGGCCCCTTCACAGGTTGGACACCAGTGCTCCGGAAACCACGTTCCACTCAGCTGGCATCGGCCGGCCCCTCCCTCCTCTGAATCTTTCATTCAAGTCCCAACCTTGTCTTTGAGAACCGACCTCACCCCGTGGGACTCCTCCTAAATGCCACCTACACCAGGTGTGCTAGAGGGCTGAGTGGACAGAGAGGAGGCAATGCGGAGGAAGAGGGGCTGCCGATCCGACCCTCTCCATCCCAGCTGAAGCCGGGTTTTGCGGGCTGCTAGGGTGGAGCGAAGGGAATTAGCACAGAGGTTCCTGGATGGTCCGGTTTCAAAGGTACACCTGACTCCTCTCCCGCTTGAAGTCCCCACAAGCACCTTCCCCCACCTCCCCCCCTTACCCCAGCTTGCCTCTGCAACACCGGGCCTTCGCTCCCCAGCCCCCGGGGACACAACCACGGTCCTAAGGAGAGGTTAGCAGATGTTGGCAGATGTTCCCTTTCTTGCCCGTCCAAAGTCAAAACCCGCCTTCTAAGCTCCAGATTCCTGGTAGAGGATACGAGTCTTCGTGGAAAACCGGGACACATGTGGCACTTGCAGGGGGGTGGATGTGAATGGAGACCGCTTGCTCACACTGCCTCAAGTCTCCCATCCTGTCCCTCTGCACTGTGGCATCCCTGGTTTGGCCTTTTTATCATCACCTGAGCTGAGGGCTGGCGGGAATTCAACAGGAGGTGGCTTACTCCTCTGCATCAAGGACATTTACGTTCTTCGAGGGGCAGGAAAGGAGAAGCCACGCTTGCTGTCGGGAGCAGTGTCCAAAAATGACGAGATCTTGTCAATGATCATAGGGTTAACACAGTTCGTTGCTAATATGGCTGTGATGGCAAAAAGCTGTTAAAGGAAACCACAAATTTGCAGTACGTTTTGGAACACGAGTGGTGCGGAGAAACACAGGAACGTCATCACTTGTCCGTGTTCATTGCCTCACTGACCAGAGCACAGCCCCCGCCCTCAGGACATCCTAGAGGGTCCCACTGGGCCCCTCCTGCTGTGTAGAGAAGACTGAAGAATAATGGGGGGGGCAGTAGTCTGGAAAATCTAGTACTCCATTAAAAGAGGTTACTAAAGTACAGCCATAAAAATCTTATGTGAGTCTGTCATCTACCACTTTGTCCCTCAGCAACTCAACATTTAGTGTCAGACCTCTGAGGCTAAAACGATTAGCTGAAATGTGGGTAAACAAATGTGATACTTGATGACACACTCTAAGTCCCACTGCCGTCTGAAGATGTTTAATAATCAAACCGCATTTCTTTTGCCAGTAAAACGTGGCATCTTCTCTTTTGGTACAGAATATGTCCTAAAACCTGACTGGGGAGCAGAAGGCTCCGACTGAGTTCACACCCCGGTTGCAGGACCCACAGCGATCATCAGACACAGGTCGTGAACAGGTAAACTGTGGCCTGGAGGAATTCTCAGAAAAGGTGACCAATCTTCCACACGCCGAAAGGCAAGAGGTGACAGTTTTGTCAAGCTTTCCTGGGTGTTGTTTGGCCTTCCTCTGACGAGTCAGGTCTGTGACATCCCAGGGCTGCCCCGAGGACACCAAAGGGCACCAGAACCCAGGCTGCAGAAGACACGGGGCGATTGTGTGAACCCCCACAGACAGATGCTAGAAACCCTTTGCATCGGTCTCTGTCCCACACGGGGTGAGGGGAGTTTATTTTGTGCACAATATTTGGTTCCGCGAGCTGAAAAGTTTGCATTTCAGCTGAAACCTTAGAGATGAGTTAAATAGTATGTCGTCAGCCCTATGAAGTGAGCGGTTAACACCGAACACACGAGCGCACTTTGTCACACCTGACACAGAGGCGTTCGGATCTGGTGAGCAGCTCACACTTGAAATAGCTCGCTGATCTTTTCAAAGGTCTGAGAGATTCAACTGATTTGGTGCATCACGAGAGCTTCAACAAGGCCCGGGTCTCCAACGGCCTCCGCATCTCTGCCTCCACAGGACCCCGGACACCCCGCCTCGGTCATCCATGTGCACCTCCAGCTCATAGCCTCCCCTCTGGCCTCTTCTCTCCCACAGAAACCTCCATGGCATCCGGCGAGCTGGGAAACTCACAGAGTCCACCTCCTTGCCCTCCTTCATCCCCAGCCACCGGATCCCCACGCCCGTGAGCGCTGGGTCAGAAACACCAGTCAGGTGCTACCCTGGCCAATCAGGCTTCCTCCTGCTCACCCGGGTTCCTGCAACAACCTACCCACTGGCCTTCTCTCTCTAGGCTCCTCCTTCTCTGCTCTCCTCTCTGCCCGACTGTCCTCCTGAGACTGATCAGGAGGTTTTCAAAAGATAGAATTCAAGCTCTCCAGAGGAGCCGACAACACCCTTGAGCCTCTGACCTCCATGTTAGCTTGGCACCCCTTCTCCTATCCACCCGCACACTCTCCGTGTGCCAGCCCCGCTGAGCTGGGCTTCAGGTCCTGGTCATGTGCACGCTTCACCTCTAGCCCTTAGCCCTCTGCCCACCTGCTCAACTCCCTCATCCTTGGAGGCCCTCCTATAAATCTCTCCCAAGGCCCCCTAACAGCCACACCTCTCAGAGCCTTATATCACGTTTCGTGCACGCGCGCACGTGCATGTGTGTGTGTGTGCATGTGTGTGTCTCCCACCAGACGCTGAGTTCCTGGGGGGTGGGCAGGAAACTCATGCCTGGGGCACACCATCGAATAGAGTGTGGAAGATGTTCAGGACTTGGCCTGGAAAATCAGTTCTGTCCATGCTGATTTGACCAGTCCCATTATGGCTGAGACCGGGGAGGAGAAAGCCCCTGAACACAAGATCCCACTCACTAAGCTTCTGTACCAGGTGTGAGACGCTGTGCCAGGCACTTCCTACATCATCTCACCGGATCCTCACCATGAGTCTGGGAAGACAGGAGTACTGTCACATCTTACAGGAAAACAGGTCCTACAGCATACTGAGCCTCAGAGAAGCCAAGTCTCGTGCCCAAGGCCCAAAGCCCGGTCTCTCAACTACTATACTGGCAAAGCAAGTGTTCTAGAATACATCCTTTGATATCCAACAGTGGTGGTGTGGCTAAGTGTCCTTGGGGAACCTGTCACAGTTTACAGGTAGCGGGGGTTGGGGGGGGGAAATATGCTGGCTGGGCAGGAACACTCAGGGAGTGGGTTCACTGGAAATGGCATTCTGATTGGTTGAATGCAGTTTCTTCCTATCTGGGGTCTCATCTACTGATTACCGGGTGCCTCGTACGTGTGCACTAAGTCCACATACGAAGCAGAAACATCTAGGACCCTGTTGATCCAGCCAACTGACCAATTATTAAGTTTGGGTTGAGTGTGGAGTGCCCTGGGCTGTGGCTACCAGAATCTTCCCTAGAGACTTGGCATTAACTGATAAAAATGGCTTTGGATGGTTTAGGCAAGACCCATCCCAAAATACATGCCATGCTGTTACTCTGTCTCATCTGTAAAGGACCCTCCCTTGATCTGACCTGATGAGGGACCCAAGTGTGGGGCCTGGGCGGCTCCTAGCTGGGCAGACGCCAACTCGCCTTCTCTCCAGAGGCCCCTCCTGCTGTTTAGTCATGCTCCGGATCTATTCTGGGCCACGTTCGTTTCCTGTGGTGGAAATGAGGTTTGGACAGTGTTCTTTTCACATGTAATCTGTTCATTCTCATTACAGCTCAGTGAGGACTCTTCCTGAATTAGACGAATGGATCTGCCAGAACACAAGGCCCCTTCAAAAGACCCCACCCACCCTTTTTTTGCACCTCCTCCTGAGGCAGGAAATCATGGGATTTGTAGGAGACCCTTGCCTTTTACCCACTGTCACTCCACAAAGGATGTGCAGGAAAGCCCCATTCTGGCTGCTGTTTGCTAGCCAGGGAGACACCTAGTGGTGAAAGGGATAAACTACAATAACAAGGGATTCAGAACTTTTATTTTTTTTTTAACAATTTTATTCATGTATGATGGACACAGAACCATTGTATATGTTAAGATATACATATGCATTGTGAAATGACCACTGAAATCAAGCTAATTAATATATCCACTGTCTCCACATAAGTTCCTTTTCTTTTTGAGAGACTGTGTGTGTGTGTGTGGTGAAAAGACTTAATCCGAGATCTGCTCTCTTAGCAAATCGCAAGTACACAACACAGTATTGTTAACTGTAGTCACCTTGCTGCACGCAGATCCCCACAACTATTTCATCCAGCCAAAGGAAAACTTTGTACCCTCTGAGGTTATTTTTTTTTAAAGGTTTTATTTATTTATTTGGCAGAGAAAGATCATAAGTAGACAGAGAGGCAGGCAGAGAGAGAGAGGGCAGCAGGCTCCCTGCTGAGCAAAGAGCCCGATGTGGAACTCGATCCCAGGACCCTGAGATCATGACCTGAGCCGAAGGCAGCAGCTTAACCCACTGAGCCACCCAGGCGCCCCTGAGGTTATTTTTTTTTAAAGGTTTTATTTATATATTTGACAGAGAGCGATCACAAGTAGGCAGAGAGGCAGACAGAGAGAGAGGAGGAAGCAGGCTCCCTGCTGAGCAGAGAGCCCGATGTGGGGCTCAATCCCTGCTGAGCAGAGAGCCCGATGTGGGGCTCGATCCCAGGACCCTGAGATCATGACCTGAGCCGAAGGCAGAGGCTTAACCCGCTGAAACACCCAGGCGCCCCGAGGTTAAGGATATTATTATGAGTCTCTCATTGGTCTTCGTTCATTTCTTAGGGTTTGTAAATAGTACCACTGAAGGTAGAGGCTGTATATCGGAGCCTCACTACATTTTTTAAATCTGGCGTCTCTAGGGGAACTGGCCTCACTCCCTCTTTCAACTGCATTGGGTCCACGAGTGCATCTCTAAAAACTAAACTCTTACTTTCAAAGTATGTTATCATTATCCCCAAAAGTAACTTCAAGCATCCCTTAACTGAGGGGCAGGGTTAGCATTTGGCCAAATAGCGGTAACAAGAGGTGGGGGGAAGGGCCAGCAGGGGCGGGACAGGATTCTGGTCCCTGCTCTGCCCCATGGGTCCTGCCTATCAAGCGAGCCCTGAGCCTCAGCCACCGGAGCTGCCCAACGAAGATGGTTAACTACAGACCTCAAAGCTTCCTTCCCACTGTAAAGCTGCATAAATACAGGTGATGCGATGGACTATCATTCAGAGCTCTTGGGGGCTTGAGAGGCTGGAGGTGCTAGAAAATTAGAATCTGTCCCAGTAACCTCTCTGGTATGTGAGCACTAGTTATGTGCAAGGGAACTGGCCAAAGGGTCCTCCAGTCCCATTCTGCAATCCCATTTATGAATTATTCATGTCTTACACACAGCATGAAAGGGGAGGGGGTAATTGCTGAGTTGACCTCTGAGAGGAGATAAGGTTGGGGAAGGAATGTTGTTTGCCAGAGAGCATAAACATGGGCTTTTGGGATGAAAAGGAACTTTACAGATGATCTAGTCTGCACCCAGCCACCTCCAGATGAAGGAAACAACACCCAGCCTGACTTAAGAGATGGGATCCAGGGGCGCCTGGGTGGCTCAGTGGGTTAAGCCGCTGTCTTCGGCTCAGGTCATGATCTTGGGGTCCTGGGATCGAGCCCCACATTGGGCTCTCTGCTCAGCAGGGAGCCTGCTTCCCTCTCTCTCTCTCTGCCTGCCTCTCTGCCTACTTGTGATTTCTCTCTGTCAAATAAATAAATAAAATCCTTAAAAAAAAAAAAAGAGATGGGATCCAGATCCCACAGCTAGCTTACTGCTAAATCAGAACATCCCATCGAGAACAAAGAAACAAGGTATTCATGACCCCGCCCATCCAGTGGGAGAGAGACAGGTTTCCAAGTCAGTATTCACAAAAGGCATAGAAGACAACACAGAACTGTGATGAATGTTAAAGGTCATTGCTCTGTGCATGCCCCAGTCACAAGCAGACCCCAGATGTCCTTGAGAGAGGAGAGAGAGCTGGTCCCCAGGAAAAGGAAAGGACAACTCTGGGGAGGCTACTGATTTCTCGGATACAGAGCCCGACGAGGGACAAAGGCCCCATCTTCCTGAATCCTGGGTCAACTAATAAAATGTTCCATTTAAGAATCTTCTAATGGTGTTACTAAACACAAAGAATTACAATACCACTAAATTTTCTCCCCGAGTGTTGGCACACTGAAGCAAGGTCAACTTTACCAGCCTTATGTCTTTCTACTGTGCTGCTCCCCGACCCCCCTCCAACCTCACTGCTGGTCCCCTTGCCAGTCCCTGAACCTGGCGGTCCCCTTCCTGCCTCGGCACCCGTGCACAGACGGCTCCTCTGCTCGGCATGCCAGCCTGCTGGGACCCACCTGACTCACTCCCCCGTCTCCGTCAAGCCTGCTCAAATGCCATCTTTGCAGGAGGCCTTCCCTGACAACCCTATGATCTAGAGGGCCACCCCGCCCCTGGTCCCCCTTGCTCGCTTTCAGTAAAACTCACCTCCTCCAACCCTGATGCTTGTCTCTGTCTCCCCTCTAGCATGCAAGCTGGCTCTGCCCGAAGCCCCGTGTTCCCCCGGGGGACAGCTCCCGTCCCACCCGGAGCTGGATCTCTTGGCGCGCACGCAGCAGGCCTCTCCCCGGCTCATCTGAGCAATGCTGCACTCCGACTCTGCCACCAGGCAGACGTGTGGTTTTGGCCAAGTTACTTGACTTCTCTCTGTCTTGGGCTTCTCATGCTTTAAGGGGAGTATCTGCCTCACAGGATGTTCCAGAGGATTAACCAAGATGGGGGGGCAGCACAGGCCCTTCCATTGTGCGAGGCTACGGCCTGGCTGTTTCCTTCCCTTTTGCCGGCTTCTGAGGAAAGGTTAAAAAAAAACCCCAAAACACAAGAAATTACATTTCTCAGAGTCTCCTGTGTTGCCTTCAATACCAGGGCTAAACTCCTGGCAGACACTGAAGAAATACTTTGGGAGTAAAAGCAAATTTAAAGGGGAGTTGAGGGGCGCCTGGGTGGCTCAGTCAGGGAAGCATCTACCTTCAGCTCGGATCATGATCTCAGGGTCCTGGGATAGAGCCCTGAGGCATCGGCTGCTTCTCCCCCGCCTTCCCCTCCACTTACGCTCGCTAGCGATCCTGCTCTTTCTACTCAAAGAAAAAAGCTGACCCGGATTGTAACCATTAAGGCAGATTTTCCAGAGACAAAGAATGAAAAATGCATGAGTGTGTGTGTTGTCGGAGAGATGGCACCAGCACTGGAGAGGTGCTCTCGCCTAGAGTGGATGATTCGTCCCCCCAAAACCCCAGCCCAGCCTTCTCCTGCCCTCGCATGTTCTCAGGAATAGTTGAGAACGCGCCAGGTCTGTGTCGGAGGAGGGCTGCACGCCGGGACCCACGGTGAGAGGCCGGACAATGGTCCCCAGGGTTATCTGTGTTGCAATTCCCAGAACTTGTCGATGTCACTTCCTACACAAAGGGGACTTGCTGGTGTTTAGGTGAAGGATTTTGAGGTGGGGAGATTATCCGGAATTAGCCGGGAGAGAGGGGTACCCTACATGTAATCACAAGGGTCCTTCCAAGAGGAAGACACAGGGGCATCTGGCTCCAGAGCGGAGAAGGCTCCACACTCGTGGTGAAGGTACAGGAAGAACCCTCAAGTCACAAGGACACACGGCCACTAGAAGCTGGGAAAGGCAAGGAAACAGATTCTCGCTGGAGCACTTAGAAGGAACCAGACCTGTCTGCAACTCACAGAGGCCAGGGAAAGTGATTCTGGACTTCCCATCTCCAGAGAACTAACTTGTGTTGTCTGAGGCCACTCTATTGCGGAGATTTATTCCAGCAGCATTAGAAAATCAGCAGTTAGATGACGACACGCCGGTTCGCCGTGGGAAGGCAGCGCCACCCACATGAGGAGAGCGCTGGGGATGGCTGGCCGGGTGGTACGATGGGTCAGGTGTGTGGCTCAGTCACCCCACTCGGCTGGCAGCCACCCAGAGCTCGCCTCCGAGAGACGCCCCTCACACAGCTTCCTGGGGAAGGCGTTGAGCTTCACTGGGAAGAGATAAGAACGTCCTGGCCTCGTGTGGCGTCCGTAACCCGTCCCTCCTGCAATAAGCAGGTAAGTGACAGATCTCAGACACACCTTCCCCTGACGGCCTCCAGAGACGGCTTTCCTTGGCAGAATCACAATTGAGCCATTGGGCAGCATTCAAGTCTAGCAAGTTCAGTCTGCCTGGAACGGGCTCCACTTGCTTTTGGAGCATTTCAACACTTCTAGGCTGTGCTCGCTCCCACATGCTCTGGAACGCTTCTCGACACCCTGATCACTCCCGTGAGGCCCGGACAGGGGCTTTACCACGAGCAGCCCCCAGATCAAATCTGAGGCCTAGGAAGCTGTCTCAGCTGGAACCATCGAGACACGACGCGAGTCAGAGTGAAATTTCGCACAGGTCAAGGCCGCCGAAGACAGTGTGTCTGGCTTAGCTCTTAGTTTGTTCATTGAAGAGCGGGTCTGGGGCAACACCTAACCGAGCGGGCAGAACTCCAGCTCCGTGATGCCGCTGCTGCAGGCGGCTCAGCCTCACCGTGACCTCCTGAAGCAGGTGCTGGAGGGGAGGGCACGGCGCAGGGGGACCGCCTGCGAGGCCACCCCACTAGCAAAACCGACGGAGGCGCGGGTTGAGCGATCCTCCTCAAGTCCACACACGTCCACAGCACTATAAGCGGGTTCGAACGACACGTAAAAAGGCCACCCAGAGGCCCCAGCTTTAGGCCCATCACCAGAAGGGAAGCATGACAAAGGGTAAAGAATGTGGGATGGGACGCTGCTGCCACAGCCTGCAGGACACCATTTCGGCCTGTTTCTTGCTCCTCTTTCAGGACTGACAGATGCACAAAACCCTACAGGCTTCAGGAGAAGGGACCTAGGCGCCCCAGGCCCCTCAGGGCTGGGACCAGGCATCTGAGGGTGTTAAGCTGTACAACTGAAACCTCTTAACTCAGTGGCCTGAGACTGGGTTTCCAGGGTCCTGGAATGCTCTTCCTGTCAAATAGATCTGCCTGAGTCTCCGGTGAGGTTTTGGTCCCTCGAGGGCAATGAAGAGAGTCTATTACAGAGCCAGACTGCCCGGGCTGGAATTCCAGCTCTGCCATTTATTAGCTGCGTGACCGTGACCACGGCCAGCTACTTACACATCTCCACTGAGAAAAATAAATAAATAAATAAATGAATAAACACCACCTACCTCACAGGGCTGTGGTGACTACAAGACAGTTCAGTCTGTGTTCATGTCTCAACAGCGCCTGGAAAAAAACATTCAATAAAGGCTATTAGTTTACTATTGAAGACAAGCAAAGGAGTATCATAAAAGGTCACTATGACCAAGTTTTAAAATCGATAGTTTCTATAAGCTTTATGTTATGATCAGGAAGGCTAACTGTTGCAGCGGATGATCACCAAGGGCTGTTGACTTGACACAGGAGAACCCTACTTCTTGCTCAGGGGAAATCGAAATTAAAGCATGTGTCCTTGATCGGCAGGCAAGCAGCCCTCCAAGGGATGCCTTGCAGGGACCAGGCTTCCTTCCATCTCAGGGCTCCATGTCCTCCAGCTGGGACTTGTCTCCGCGGGAGCCAGTCAGTCAAAGGCAGACACGGAAGGAGTGGCAGGGGAAGGTTTACCGGCCAGGCCTACAGGTGGGACCTCTCAAGTGAAATCAGTCCTTTGGCCAGAACCCAGCCCAAGAGATGGCACCAGCACTGGAGAGGTGCTCTCGCCTAGAGTGGATGATTCGTCCCCCCAAAACCCCAGCCCGGCCTTCTCCTGCCCTACCTGCAAAGAGGCTGGCCAGTTAACAGCAAGCATTCCCCACCACCCCCCATCAAAAGATGTGTAGAACAGGATGACATTGCCTTCACAATCTCCCACCTCCGCCCCCCACATCTGAATTGAGTTTTGGTTTCTAGCTGAGTTTTCGTTTCTCCCTAGCCATGGCCCACTCAGAATTCAATATATTCCAGGGATTTCTGGATTGAGATACGCTCTGGGGAACGAGAATCCCCTCTATATCTCAAGTTACAAATGTTGACGCTTTCTCAAGTACCCAGGACCTTATAAACGACAAGTTGGAGTTTTCTCTCTTGCGGTAACATGTTTTCAGTTTAATCCATCACATTTTGATATCCCTGGATTCACAGACTGGTTAAAACAGGTCATTGAATGAGTAGCTGGTTTCTAGTTTATGCAAAAGAAAAAGAGTCTCAGAATCTAGCATCTGAGAGACAGGCGAGACTGGCGTGCAGGGAGCAGGCTACAAAGCGGATGTGGTGAAACACCTATTTTTTTCAGTGACAACAAAACTTCTTAATTATCGCCAAACTGCGAAACAGACTTAAAAGCTGGTAAAACTATCAGAAGCACCACAATTTATTCTTGACTTTGCAAACAGCTATATTTTTTTGTACTTTGATAGACGCTTCATTTTTTAAAAATGCTAACATTTTGGCTTTTAACAGGGAGCAACAGGGATATATAGGTTTGGTTGTGGTTTGCAGAAAGCGTCAAGGCAAATGGGCAAAACCTTTCACAGTGGTGGTGCCCCAAGGTATTATTACAAAACAAGGTCTGTCTGGTGAATGCCTCACATTTAAAATATCCACACCATAAGTACAAAAGTGTGAATGAAGAAGTAAAATGCTAAAATAATTTTTTTTAAGGTTGAAAAATGGGTAGAATAAAAAATAAGCCAGGAAGCAACAGGAAAAATCATATAATATACTAAAATTTGACTATTACTGCCTAGAAGTTACCAATGAAGGTTATAGAGTAGTTAAGAAATTAACTTTAAATTTAAATTTAGGAATTAAATTTAAATTTAAATTTAGGAATGGTCCTAAAACTGCTTCAAAAAAAGTTAGTCAAACCGAAATCTAACAGAAAAGTTTCCATATAAAACCCTGAAATCAAGGTTCCTAGTGATAAAGTATGCCTTACAAGATCCTCAATATATTTAGTCCATAAGAGGGCTATAATGATCTATGATTGTTAGCTTTCTGGGAAATTGAATCTTATTTCAATACTGTTAGAGTGAACTGACAAAAGAAAACCAGTTAACTAAATCTTTCCAGAAAACAGGGGCGCCTGGGTGGCTCAGTGGGTTAAAACCTCTGCCTTCGGCTCAGGTCATGATCTCACCGTCCTGGGATCAAGCCCCACATTGGGCTCTCTGCTCAGCAGGGAGCCTGCTTCCTCCTCTCTCTCTCTCTCTCTGCCTACTTGTGATCTCTATCTGTCAAACAAATAAGTAAAATCTTTCAAAACAAAATTTTAAAAAAAATCTTTCCAGAAAACAGTTTGCTATTTAAAAGAAAAACAAAAACAAAAACAAAAACCATTTTGCTATGAAAGTCATTCCCATTCAAATCAAATGATAAATTTAGTAAATCAGCAAAGGTGGCAAATTCAATGAATTCATCATCAGGCAAGTTTTATTTCCACAAAATCGAATTTTGGCAAATCAGTTTTCAATGCATTTACCTAAAATCAACCTATATCCGCTCCATCCTTTTGCAAATAAAAAGCACCAGATTACAATGGGACATCACCTGGGCAAAGATCAGTCATGTTTTGTATGAACTGACCGTAGTTCATGAACAATTTATTTGTCCCTGATCCAGCCTTGAGCTCTCCTGCAATAGTTATCACAAATGCCTCCCTCAAAGGGAGGGAGTGGTGGCGGAACCCGCCGAAATGCAAAGGGGACACTGCTGCCAGTGAGGCCAAAAATGAGCCCATGTGTCACCCTTATTAGAAGTCGCATGGCATGTAGCCTTGGGCATCTCCTGCCTTCATTAGTTCCAGTCCTCCCCAGGACTGCTGTAATCAATTACCATAACCTGGGTAAGACAACAGAAATGTATTCTTTCACAGTTCTGCAGCCTGGAAGTCTGAAGACAAGGTGTCGGCAGGGCAGGGCTCTAATCTGTCCCATGCTTTCTCTTGGTCTCTAGTCCTGCCGGCAGTCCTTGGCATGATTTTGCTCAAGGCTTCGGAACTCCATCTGCCTGTATTACATGGTGTCCTGTGTCCTTACATCATCCTTATATAGAGATACTTGTCTATATATAAATATCTATCTATCTATAAAAATTTTTTTAAAGATTTATTTATTTATCTTAGAGAGGGAGAGCAAGAGGGAGGGATGGAGGGAAAGAGGATCCTTAAGCAGACTCCCCACTGAGCAGAGAGGCTGAGGAGGGGCTCTATCTCCCAACGCTGAGATCATGACCTGAGCTGAAATCACCGCTTGGCTGCTTAACCAACGGAGTCACCCAGGTGTCCCATCATCTTTTAAAAACAATAGTCGTATTGGATTAGGACCCTCATCTTTTTTTTTTTTTTGAAGTGAGCAAAATATAAACATTAAACCAATTTATTTGGATGTAGAGGAACTTGTACACATTCTTAACTCTCATCTATGTTGAATTTTTAAAAAATTATTTTATTTATTTATTTGACAGAGAGAGAGATCACAAGTAGGCAGACAGGCAGGCAGAGAGGCAGGCAGGAAGCAGGCTCCCTGCTGAGCAGAGAGCCTGATGCAGGGCTCAATCCCAGGACCCTGAGATCATGACCTGAGCCGAAGGCAGAGGCTTTAACCCATTGAGCCACCCAGGCACCCCTATGTTGAATTTTTAATAGCTTTTTTCTTTGCTTTTTAAAAATTTTTAAGCACTTAAAAATAATTACTTTAATTTCAGAATTGCTACCTAAATTTTTGAAGCAAAAAATAAGATTAAGTTTAGATACAAATTTAATATAAAAATATCTCTATCTAATATAGAAATATCTCTATCTCTATATGGCATAGGACCCTCATCTTAACTAATTACATCTGCAATGACTGTATTTCCGAATAATGTTAGGACTGAGCAATCAGGACTTCAACATATCTTTTCTGAGGACACAATTTAACCCCAACACCACCTTTGCCCTCACTTTCCAAACACTGATGGTCAATGACTGTTACTGTAAGCGACCTCTCCCATGCCCTTTGTCATTTCTCTTTTTCTAATATATTTGAACAATAATTTTCAATGGTAAGTCAGACTACCAACACACTTGACTGACGCCAAAGTAGCTCTGGCTGAATTAAACTCTATAAAACCTCTTGCTAAAATCCTGGCTAAAACAGAACACACAATTTGTCCTTTTCTCATCTTATTTTCAAGCAATAGCTTCACTTGCCCTAGCAACCTGCATTTCATATTTTCTGGAACGATTCCAATTTAGTATCATTTTATCCTTTTTCAGTAAAATCGGTATAGAGATCACTTAAATGCAATATCATTGTCATGTTTCTTAAGGCCTCTTAAGCAAATAAATTCACAAATAAAAAAAAAAATCTATGTCAAGAGTCCCAATTTGGAGATCAGAAAATTTGTCACTAACTGACGGAGATTAAAAAGTAGGAGTCTGATAGTACCTGGGTGGTGTAGTCAGCTGAGCATCTGACTCTTGGCTTTGGCTCAGGTCGTGATCTCAGGGTGGTGAGATCGAGGTTGGTGTCAGCCTCTGAGCTCAGCATGGAGTCTGCTTGGGATTCTTCCCCCTCCCTTTGCTCCTCCCCCCACTCACACGCTCCCTCCCTCTAAAATAAATAAATAAATAAAGTCTTAAAAAAAAAAAAAAAAAAGGTCTGGTGAAAACTGGGGCAGGACAGTACATGGGAGAACACTGAACTCTGGAGAAAAGTCCAGGACATGAGCATGAAAGCCAGGATAGGCCCGTGGCACATCTAACTTCTCTCCCTGTGGGTGTCACACCACCAAAAGGAAGGACACCATGATTTTATAACTTAGTTCTTAGTGGAAAATGTCCATCCTCCTATTCTTCCTGGTAATTATCTGAAGAAGGAACTTGAAACCAAGAACAGGAAGTAGTACAAGAGTTAACACTGGCAAACAAAAGGCTTATCAGCTGAGAAGAAGGTAGGTACCAGCGAGGTACCAGGAAATGCCCTGGAAACTCAGGATATGAACAGGAGCAGAGGCACTATCTGGAGTTTATCAGACTTATAAATGAGTGATGATACTATAGGATAATTACTACACTGGAGGTAGGATGAAAGGGAAGTGGGAGAGGTACGCCATCTATCTCCTTGGTGCATCTCAGGAGGCATGTCTGAGCAGTTTTTATGGAAGAAAAAGCATTTGGTCGAGGGAAAGAGAAGGGAGGGGTGTTCCCTGTAGAGAACATGACAATCAGGTCAGTGTTGCTGGAGCACAGACTGGGGGCCTGGGAGTAGCTCAGAAGGGCCTCTGTGAAGGCCTTCGGTACAAGGGATTTTAGGCTTTGTCCTAGAGCCAGTTGGGAGCCATTGGTAAATTCTGGCGAGGAAAGCATCATTACCTGATTTGTGGGACAGAAAGATCTTTCTGGGAAAACTTCCAAATTCATTCCACAAGGGCAACATTGCTCTCATACCAAAAACCAGACAAAGACACCACAAACAAAACTACAGGCCAATATCGCTGATGAAAATAGATGCAAAAATCCTCAACAAATTATTAACAAACCAAATTCAGCAGTACATTAAAAGAATCATTCACTGGGCATCTGGGTGGCTCAGTCAGTTAAGTGTCTAACTCTTGATTTGGCTCAGGTCATGATCTCAGGGTTGTGAGATGGAGCTGGGCATGGAGCCTGCTTAAGAGTCTCTCTCTCAGGGGCGCCTGCGTGGCTCAATGGGTTAAAGCCTCTGCCTTCAGCTCAGGTCACAATCCCAGGAGATCGAGCCCCACATTGGGCTCTCTGCTCGGCAGGGAGCCTGCTTTCTCCTCTGTCTCTGCCTGCCTCTATGCCTACTTGTGATCTCTGTCTGTCAAAAAAAAAAAAAAGTCTCTCTCTCCCTGTCCCTCTGCCCTTCTCCCCACTCCCAATTTGTTCTCTCTCTCTCTCTCTCTCAAGAAAGAAAAAGAAAGAAAAGAAAAGGCTCATTTACCACGATTAAGTGGGATTTATTCCAGGGATTCAAGGATAGTTCGATATTTGCAAATCAGTCAATAGGACACATTAGATCAGCAAGTAAAAACCATATGATCATCTCAATAAATGGAGAAAAAGCATTTGATGAAATACAACATCAGTTCATAATAAATTCTCAACAAAGTGGGTTTAGAGGGAACATACTTCAACATAACAAAAGAGCCATATATGAAAAAACCACAGCTAACATCATACTCAATGGTGAAAAACTGAAAGCTTTTCCTCCAAAATTAGACAAAGATGTCTAAAAGACAAAGATACCTAAAAAAGACAAAGATGTACACTCTCAACCACTTTTATTCAACATAGTACTAGAAATCCTAGCCATAGCAATCAGATAAGAAAAAGAAATAAAGGCATCCAAATTGGTAAGGATGTCTCTATTTGCAGATAACATGACATTATATACAGAAAATCCTAAAGGCTCCACCAAAAATTTATTAGAGCTGATAAATGAATTCAATAAAGTTGCAGCATACAAACTTAATACCCAGAAATTGGTAGTGTTTCTATACACTAATAATGAAGTAACATAAAGACAAATGAGAAAGATAATCCCATTTACAATTGCACAAAAAGAATAGAATACTTAGGAATAAGTTTAAAGAAGGAGGTGAAACCTGTGCTCTGAAAGTTATAAAACACTGATGAAAGAAATTGAAGGTGTTACAAACAAATGGAAAGCTATGCTATGCTCATGGATTGTAAGAATTCATATTGTAAAAATGTCCATACTACTCAAAGCAATCTATAGGTTCAGTGCAGTCCCTATCAAAATACCAATAGCATTTTCCACAGAGCTGGAAAGAATAATACTAAAAATTGTATGGAACAACAAAAGACTTCAAAGAGGGGCCCCTGGGGGCCTCAGTGGGTTAAGCCTCTGCCTTCGACTCAGGTCATGATCCCAGGGTCCTAGGATAGAGCCCCACATCAGGCTCTCTGCTCAGCAGGGAGCCTGACCCCCTCCTTCTCTGCCTGCCTCTCTGCCTACTTGTGATCTCTCTCTCTCTCTCTGTCAAATAAATAAATTTTTAAAAAACTTTAAAAAAAGGGAGACCTTTAAAAAAAAAAAAGACTTCAAATAGCCCAATCTATATGGTGACTGGTGATGAGTCCACTCTCATGGTGATCACTGACTTATGTACAGTGTTGTCAATTGACTATGATAGAGAAGAACAAAGCTGGAAGTATCACAATCCCAAATTTCAAGACATACTAGAGCACTGCATAGTTAAAACTATATGGTACTGACACAAAAATAGAGATAGCTCAAGGGATCAGGATAGAGAGCCCAGAAATAAACCTATGCATCTATACTCAATCTTTGACAAAGAAGGCAGGAATATAAAATGAGGAAAAATACATTATGTGCAATAAGTGGTGCTGGGAAAATTGGACAGCTACATGCAAAAGAATGACCACTTTCTCACACAATATACAAAAGTAAACTCAAAATGGATTAAAGACCACTTAAATGTGAGACCTGAGACTGTAAATTCCTAAAAGAAAACATAGGCAGTAATGTCTTGGACATTAGGTCTTAGCAACATATTTAGGGATAGGTCTCCTTATGCAAGGGAAACAAAAGCAAAAATAAACTATGAGGATTACAGCAAAATAAAAAGCTTCTGCACAGCAAAGGAAACTATCAACAAAACTAAAAGGTGACTTACCGAATGGGAGAAGATTTTGCAAATAATATATCTGGTAAGAAGTTAATGTCCAAAATATGTAAAGAACTCATACAACCCAACACCAAAGGAACACAACAATCCAATTAAAAAATGGGCAGAGGACCCAAATAGACATTTTTTCAAAAAAGACATAAAGATGGCCAAAAGAGCATGAAAAGATACTGCACACCACTAATCATCTGGGAAATGTAAATCAAAAGCACAGTGAGCTGTCACTTTAGTTTAGTCAGAATGGCTAGTATTAAAAAGAGAAGACAGAGTGCTGGTGAGGGGGTAGAGAAAAAGGAAACCTCGGGCACTGCTGGTGGGAGAGACACACACACTAGAATATCAGTCATAAAAAATGAAATCTCATCATTTGCAACAACATAGATGAACCTGGAGGGTGATGCTAAGTGAAACAAGACAGAGGAAGGTAAGAATCATGTTTCGTTCATATGTGGACTCTAAAAAACAAACAAAAAAAACCAGACTCCTAAATACAGAGAACAAACTGGTGGTAGCCAGAGCGGACGTGGGTAGGAGGACGGGTGAAGTGGGTGAAGGGGATTAAGAGATACAAACCTGCAGTTATAAAACAGAATCGCGGAGATGAGCCGTGTGGCATAGGGAATATGTTGTAACACTGTAATAACACTGTGTGGTGACAGATGGGGACCATGCTTAGCGTGGTGAGCGCCCAGTTGTGTACAGAATTGCCAAATCACTATGTTGTACACCAGAAACTAGCATGCCACTGGATGTAAATTATACTTCAAGGATAATTTTGTGTAAAAGATCTTTCTAGACCCTTTTTGGAGGTTGGCACAGAGGGAGAGCGAATGGGAGCAGAAATGCTTACTATAAGGCCACTGCATCTGAACAAGGTCTTGGCAGTGGGATGGGTGACTGGGAGGTGAGGGGGTGGTTAGAGAGCAGAGGTGAAGAGATTTAAGAAAAATCACGAAGGGAGCTTGGCAAGTGGGGGAAGGAGGCCCTACAACAACGCTCTGAACTGTCCAGGCAGCCGCGTGTGGTGGCAATCGCTGGACACGTGAAATGGAAGACGGGAATACGGGAATGCATTCGGGCATGCCACGGAACATGATGGTTCTGTCCCGAAATGCTGAGTGTAACTGATCTGCCCAAGGGGCATCTAGGTGGAGAGGCAGAGCAGGGATTCAGGAGAAAAGTCTAGAGGAAGAGAGAGATGTTCACCTGCTAAGCCTGTGGGTACAGCTGAAAACATGCTTGTGAGTGCAGTCACTCAAGCTGAGTAGGAAGGGTAAGGAAAACACCTACGTAGCTGGGGACAGGATCCAGCAAACATCCATATTGAAAGGACGGGCAGAGGTAAAAAGAAAAACCCACAGAGGAGATGGAGGACAGGTCCGAAATCACAGGAAGACCAGGAGAGTAGGGTCACAAAAACCAAGTGAGGAGGGAGCTTCAAGAAGGAGGGTGGCACCTGCACCAAATGCCGGAAGAAGTCAAATGTCCACCTGGTTTGAGCATGAAGATGCACAGGACGGTTTTACGGGGGCAGTGAGCATAGAAGCTGGATTTCGGGGGACGGCGGCTGGTTACAAGTGAGAAGACAGGAGAGACAGAGAGTGGAGCCCATTCTTGCTAGGTGCTTGGCTAAGAACTGAGAGAAAGAGCTAGGAAAAAAAACAGAGGCAGGCGAGTTTTTATGGTTGCTGTCTGTTTCAGGACATGGGCATTTTGGATAGGTTTCTATGCTGGGGGAAGGAGATGGAGGACATGGAAAAAGAAGGGGTGACCCATGGAGCAAGGTCTTAGAGGCAGGAGGTTAATGGGATCCAGAAAGCAGGGGCCAGGTGAGCGGCAAGGAAAGAGAAGCTAGCCCCTGAGAGAAGGATGGGCTCCTTCCTGCACGGGTGGGGAGGAGGTAAGAAGGAATGCAACCCGGGACGGTGTGGGTAGAGAGGAGGGGCAGAGAGTTTGCCTTGGCAGTAACTACTTTCTTTGTGAAGTGAGACACAGAGACCCCTCCAGAGGAGAGGGTTGAGAGAGCCTGGAATTACAACCGAGAGAGGAGGACACATGTGTGAGTAGCACTAAGGGTCCATTTGGGGCTGGATGTCCTCAAAGAGGGGGTTGGGCGAGGACACCCATTCATGCTGCTTTGTGAGTACCCGGGTGACTCAGGAGCCCG
Organism: Neogale vison; assembly: GCF_020171115.1. NCBI lineage: Eukaryota > Metazoa > Chordata > Mammalia > Carnivora > Mustelidae > Neogale > Neogale vison. The sequence continues at coordinate 197,019,168 of NC_058101.1, read as the reverse complement.
GCGGAACAGAAGACAGATGTGAAGCAGATGTGAAGCAGATGTGACTCCATGCCTGTCGGTCTGCCGAAGCAAGGAGCCAGAAGCTGGGAGAGCTGGTAAGAGAGGACTTGAATGATGTAGCTCGGGACACAGGTGGGGATAAGGAGGGGCTCATCATGCCTGGAGAACATCGAGGAGACCAGAACAGGGATGAGAATGGTTTGGGAAGCAGGACGTTTCTTCACAGCACCCGCCTCGGAGCACCATGAAGTCCTTGTTTGCTTGTTCTCCTGCAGCTGGTCCGGGTTCTAAGCAAGAAGGGACCGTGTCTCCTTGGCCTGCCCACCACCACATCTCAGAGCCTTGCCGAGTTCCTAGAGCATAGAAGGTGCTGATTAAATCTTTGTGGGATGTGTTAGGAGAGAGCTGGAAGGCCTAGGAGAGACTGGAGGAGGGTCAAAGAGGCTCTTGGAATATTCCCCAGGGATAATGGGACCCAAGGCAGAGCAGCTGCCATTGGTGGCTGAGGCAGAGTGGAGAGAGAGCACCACAGACGTAAAGAAGTGAAAACACACACACACACACACACACACACACACTGAGCTTCTGGGTCACAGGTACGGTGGTCTGGAAGTGGAATTGTGGGGCCAAGAAGGTGGTCCCCTCATGACCCTGTGGTAGGGGAGTTGTGGACAGGAGAGAATGAGTGACTCAACAGCAGGTTTCTTTCTTTTTCTTTTCTTTTTTTTTTTTAAAGCAGCGCTATGAGAAGAGGTGCAAATTTAGGAGAGTAGGGCAGTAAGCTGTGTTGAACATCCTGAGTTTGGGACAGCCAAGGAGTGTGGAACAAGACTCTGGCAGTGGGGAGCTGCGCCAGAGGAGGCCTGACAGTAGTACTTCTCAACCTTGGCGGCACACTGCCAACACCTGGAAAGCTCTGAAAAATATGACGCCTGGGCCCTGGGCTCAGATCTTCCGATGTAGTAACGGGCTGGGTCACGATAAAGCACTGCAGGAGATTCGGGTGGGCAGCCAGGATGAGACCCTCTGGCACCGAGAGGAGGGTGCCGAGCCTGAAGCACAGCCCTCCCCCCACTACCCCTTAAGAGCCAGGTGATCGTGGGCAAGTCATTGGTTTTTCCCCTCCTATGTGTCCTCCCCCAGAAAATGAGGATTTTCACACTTCCAAGAACTGAAACCATTAAATCAAAGAATATATGTGAAGTGCCTAGCCCCATTCCCGGGACGTACAACAGCCCAGACAGGGCTTCTCAGCAGGCCCGAGTCTGGGGAAGGGCAGAACTCTCGGCCTGCGTGCCCTAAGAGAATGGGGCTTTTGGTGGGCTAGGAAGGGGAAGGAGGAGTCTCCCCAGCCTGTGATGCAGAGACGGACGCCCACTGTGTGCACTTGGTCTGGTGGCTCATACCACAGTCTTCAGGACATACCATGGGGTAGGGGAGGCAGTCAGAGGTCTCACCCCTCAGAGCAGGGTGCTGGTGGCCAGGACTCGGTTGGGGTACGAGCTTCGAAGTGTGACAAATCCACGCGCTCCCGTGGGTGCTGGGCCAGTCTGCAGGGAGCACCACTGCGTGCCAGGCAGGGGCCCTTCAGTCTGTAACCAAGGTGACGGAGCCCCTACTGTGTGCCAGAGGCCACACTAAGTCCCAGGGCAATCATGATAAACCCGGCAGACATGGTCAGGACCCTGCAGCCCATAGACCCTCCTCCTCGACATCCGCCCGTCTGTCCCCATCCCAACACCCCCACAGTCACCGCCATTGGCACCCCGTCATTTCTCTCACGGGTTCCGGCAAGAGCCCCTCACTGTTCTCCCCGTCACCAGTAGCGAGCTCCTCCAGTCCACTCTACACTCAGATCACACATCAGCTACCAAGTCGTCACTCAACAACTGTAAGGTACCTGGGTGATTACGCATCATGACACAAGCACATGCTGCCAGGACGATATATTAGGGGAAGTGACCCCCAAACTGAGAAAGGCGGGGCCGGCAGATCTCTCCGGCCTGCCCACCCTCCCCGTGGCTCCTCCGTGCCCCGCCTCACACACTCCCTCTGCCTCGATTGCCCCACCGCCCATGCCACTTCTCCCAGACTACCCTAACCCACATCCTCCTTGGGGTCCCTCCCGCCCATACCCTGCCCCCCGGCCACCACCGTCCACCAGCACTGGGCTGTCCTCGGACCTCTAAGTCCTCACTGCAAGGGGCTTTCGCAGGTGGCCGAGCCTCTCAGGTCTGTTTCCCACCAAACCCAGCAGCTAACACGATTCCAGAAGAAGTGGTCAGGGTTCAGAGAAACAGAACCAATAGGGGTGTGTGTGCGTGTCTGCACACCCACGGAAGAAGAAGCGACAGACCAACATTTGTAAGTCATTGACATGTGCGATCCTGGAGACTGACACGTCCCAGCACTGCATAGGAGTGGAGAGCGGGAACCAGAGCCCAGGTTTGGTGGCAGGAGAGCTCAGCCAGGAGCTGTGCCCAACACTGCAGTGAGGACAGCCTGAGAAGTCAGCGCGCAGGAGAAACCCCACCGACGCTGGAAGGCAAAGCATTCAGAAGGGTTGCAAGCCTCTGGTGTCAGGATCCAGGGGCTGATTCCTCTTCCTGGCAGGGCAGCGTGGGCCCTTCAGCAGCTGTGCAAAACCCTCCCAACCCTGGTCCTGTATCTGATGGGAGCGTGGTGCAGGGCTAAGCTCCACTTTGCAAGACTTAATCTTGACCTTCCACCTCCTGAGCAAAGAGCAGCAAGTTCACCAATCTGCCTTTCTTCCTTTTGCCCTCCCTTCTTTGAATATTTATTTGTAGACTTTCTCCATGCCAGGCCTCGTGCCAGATGTTAAGGACACGAAGATGAATAAGCCAGAGTCCCCATCCCAGAGAGCTCCCATTTCGGTGGGTGGTGTGGCAGGGCTATGACGATGCTCCGTGCTGGGTGTATCTGCCCCCTTGCCTACACTTCACATGTGACCCATCTTCCTGGGAAGCCAGCCCTTTGTACGTGCTTTTGGCCTTTTGTTCACTAATATACTTGTCTGCCCCTTCCTATCTATACAGAAAAATACTCTGGCCAGGGGCACTTGGGTGGCTCAGTGGGTTAAAGTCTCTGCCTTCAACTCAGGTCATGATCTCTGGGTCCTGAGATCAAGCCCCCGCATGGGGCTCTCCACTCAGCAGGGAGCCTGCCTCCTCCTCTCTCTCTGCCTGCCTCTCTGCCTACTTGTGATCTTTGTCCGTCAAATAAATAAATAAAACCTTAAAAAGAAAAACAAAAATACTCTGGCCAGAGAAATGAGGCACCCCAGCAAGACACAGCTGGTATCCAAACAGCAAGTCCAAGGCAAACAGGATTGTTTCTTTTTAAACCCGCAACCCACGTGGGTCAACACGAACTAGAAGTTGTTGAATCGTTCCAGCCAGTAGAGGGCACCAGCCAACCCCTGATCTGTCCAAACCAGCCCAGCATTGTGGTTGCAGATCCCTAATACTAATTAATACTGTTTATCTTTTCTCAAACGAGGCTTGCAAATCAAACAAGCTTTAAACTGATCACACAGACTTTCCTCTTGACCCAAGAAGAGGGTAAGGGGAGAGAGAATCAACTGGCCTAATTCAAAGAAGAAAGGCCTCAGATAAGAAATGGATCAGAACCAATGACAAAGCATTTTTTAAAACCCATGCTCATCATAACCTCACTTCATTGACATGCCATTGTATAACAATGGTTAAGGACCACTGCATCAGAATCAAAGATCCACATCCAAGGACCACACCATGGGAAATTTTTTTTTAAAGTAGGCTCATGCCCAACATAGGGCCCAATGTGGGGCTTGAACTCATGACCCTGAGATTAAGATTTGAACTGAGATCAAGAGTCTTGAGCTGAGATCAAGGCACTCCAGATATTCCTTTTAATAAGCCTGGAATGGGACCCCGGGATGTGTGGTATCAAAAAGGCTTTGGTGCATAGGAGCTTAGGAGTTATTGCTATGTAACTGGAGTATCAGAAATGTGGACATGAAGAGAGAGAAAACTGAATTCAAACATCTGATGATTGTGGGTTAACTTCACCTTTGGGGGCTGTAAGGAGAATAAATCTACAAGGTCACTGGGCATACTGAGAACTGCCTTCCTGCTTCGTGAAGTAGCAGCTGCATCTGGTTGTTGGACGGTGGGTGTGAGTTATTAGCTGAAAAGTGCTCTTCTCTGACTTCTGATCTCAAAGGGATCAAGGCTACCGCAAGCCAGGCATCCTGCTGCAAAGGGGGCTGGTGCTGGAGGTAGGTCAGCCTCATTTGTATTCAGCTATACCCTTTAATGGTTTTATGCCCTTGGGTCAAGTGTCCTTGAATTCCCCACACCTCTCCATAAAATAAACAGGATACTCATCTCACTGTGGGGATTCAATGAGCAGAGACTGGAAAGCACTTGGTGGAAGGGAGGGGAGGAATGCTGGCTATGTGCTGACCATTACTCTTACTAACCTAGGAGAAAGAAGAGCAGCACACCACCCACCACTGCCCTCTGCAGGATGCCAGTGGCCTGGGCTCTGTGTGGATCCGTGCTACACGGACACACCCCATGCCCCCCCATCCCCCCGCCCCCATCCCCAGTAGTTTATGGGGACGAAGGTCTTTCCTGGCATGTGGTCTGAATTCAACATCTGATACCCTTACAACACTCCTTTTCTGAGTATCTCCTTCTGGAACCATCTGCACCATGGCTCTTAGTAATCCTAGCAGTTATGGGTGTTCATAAGCCTTAGCATTTATAGGCCCCCAATTAAATCAGTCATCTTCTGCACCTCCTGCCGCGTATTCATGCCCGTATCACATCTTTCCCTTATTGCTAATCTCAGTGGGGTCACTGTGTAGCCAATTCCCCAAACCAGAAAGCCAGCAATGATCTTCCCCCATCTTCTCCGGCCACGCTGAATCCTTCCCCAGGTCCTGCTGATTTTCTCTCTCCAACACGTGCAGCCATCTCTATCTCCCATGCAGGACCTCAGCATCTTTACCTCCACCCGTGACAGAAATTAAACTGCTTTGCGCCGAGCCTGTCCCCCATCCATGACTCATTCTCTACCTCAGTCCTCCTTGAAATTCCTGGTCTTGTAACCTTGTGGTTTCCCCAAACTAGAAAGCCATTCCATGCCCTTAGGCCCCTCTCTGTGCCAACGTCTTTACTGAGAGCATCCCTCCCACCTGACTTTGCTTGGCTGCCTCTTACCATGGTGCGTTGAATGGTGGTTTCTCAAAAGTTACGTCCATCCAGACTTGTGGTTGTTCCATTATTGGACAAAAGGGTCTCTGCACATGTTATTAAGGATCTCGGGATGAAATCATCCTGAATTATCCAGGTGAGCTCTGAGTCCGATGACAGATACGACAAATGTCCTTATAATGTCACGTGGACAACCACGTAAAGACAGGCAGAAACCAGAGTTATGCTGCCCCAAAGGAGTGCCTGTGCCACACGAAGCTGGAAGAGCCAAAATCTCCCCTCGAGCCTTCAGAGGGCCCACGGCGCTGCTAACCCCTCCATTCTGGACTTCTAGCTTCCAAAATGTAAGAAAATTAATTTCTATTATTTGAAGTGATCGCATTTGTGGCTGCCCTAGGAAACAATACACTCACTCACCACTGAGAACTCGACTCTCACATCATCTCCTCCAGGAAGTCCTCCGGAGTTCCTCCACCATCACCTGCCTCCTGCCAGCTTGTGTCAGAGTCCCTTCCGGGGTCTGCCTCACTCAATAAACTCCGGAGAGGCAGCGCCCGGGTTCTGATCTCCATCGTCCCATGAAGGGTCAGCACTGTTCCAGGAAGACGGCAGGCGCTCTACCAGGATCAGCCCATGCGGAGGTCGGCCCGGGCACACCTGCTCGGGGCCTGGCGCTGTGGCAGGAACCTCACGAACATTACCTCGCTGAGAACCCTCAGTAAGCCGAGGAAGGAGGTAGCAGCTCTGCTTCAAACGGAGGAGAAACGGCGGGGCAGCGTCTCGTCCAGGACCTCCGCAAACGCAGAGTCGGGATTCACATCCAGATCTCCCGGAATCCCAGGTGCTGGCGAGCGTGAGCACGGCGTTTTCAAAAGACCCGGGGCCAATTAGAAGAAGGATGTTCGAGGAGGGAGGGGAAAAGAAAGACTGCGTCTGAATTAGCTAGGTCCCAGCCACAGCCAGAGCGCATGCGTGTGTGCGTGCGGTACGTATGCGTGCGTACGTATGCGTGCGTACATGTGCGCATGTGTGAGTGTGCACGTGCGCGCGCACGTATGTGTGCGATAACAAAGGCATAGGTTATAAACCAGAGATGACCTAACTCATTCTGCAACCTAAAGACAGCAGCTTTAATCCTGAGGCCTGGGAGCAAGGAGTCCTGTGATGGAGAAGGGATAAGAAAGGAAGAGGGGAGTGCCTGGGTGGCTGAGTGGGTTAAAGCCTCTGCGTCTGGCTCAGGTCATGATCCCAGAGTCCTAGGATAGAGCCCGCATGGAGGGGATTGGGGGGGGGGTGTCTCTGCTCAGCAGGGAGCCTGCTTCCCTCCCCTCCCCCTCTCTGTCTGCTTGTGATCTCTGTCTGCTTGTGATCTCTGTCAAATAAATAAATAAATAAAATCTTAAAAAAAAAAAAGGAGGAGGAAGAGGGAGAAGGGAAAAGGGAAGGTAAACAGGAGGGGAAGCTCTGCTAAGGTTGGAAACTGTGCTTTTCTATTCGCCTCCATCCCCCCACTCCCTCTGGTCCAGCCCTCTGGCCCCTTCTGGCCTCAGGGCAGAGGCTGACTGAGCTCTCACTATGGTACTTCACCAGGTTTGAGAGGCTAAATGATGGCCCCAAAAGACAACCTCTTCCCAGTTCCTGGAGCCTGTGAATGTTACAAATGTCACCGCAAAAAGGACTTTGCATAAAGGTAAGCATCCTAAGGTAGGGAGATTGACGAGGTGGGTCTGAAATACAAGCACAGGTATCCTTAGGTGAGCGGGGCAGGTGGGGAGGAGAAGGTGGGCTGACCCTGGAGACAGATTGGGGAAAGCGAACATAAGTCAGGGAGTGCTGGGCCTGCGAAGCTGGAAAGGCGAGAAGCAGATCCTGCTCTAGGCCCTCCAGAGGGAGGGAGGCCTGGCTGACACCAGATTTCCGCCCCTCCATACCCCACCCCCCACCCCACCATACTAATTTCAGACTTCTGGCCTCCTGTGAGACAATAAATTTCTCTTGTTTTGGGTTTATGGTAATTTGTTTATGGTGACTGTTACAGCAACCACATGAAAGGAATACACCAGGTCTTCCAAAATTATACTCAGTGTCAATCAAAACTTATTTTCTTGACAGCATCCTTTAATTTTTTGTGTTACAGAGGACCCAAGTTGAGTTAGATCAATTCACCCGAAGGACAGTCCCTAATGCTCTAAGAGGCAATGAAATTTTTAAAGGAGGGGATTTCAAATTCTTCAAATTCTTTTTTTTCCCTCTCTCTCTCATTCAACTTTTGTTTTAATGGGTCTCAAAATTCTGTGACAGATTTTTGGTCAAGTTGTTTCCATTACAAACTACTGATTTTAAAAACTGATAACTCAAAACTGCCACACACACACACAAAAACACAAATGGTCCACAAAACATTCTCCTTGCCTTCTGAAGTTTTTACGATGCCTCGTTATCATCAACCAGTCTTTTACTCTTCAACTTAAATGGCCAACGGACACAAACGGCTCTGAGACCGTTCTCCCACCACTGAGTAAGACTTGGGTGGTGGGTATTGGAAAGAATATTCATTTAGTCTTCTGAGCTTTCTGGGCAGACTTGGTGACCAGGCCATCTCCAGCTGCCTTCTTGTCCCACTGCTTTGAGGACACCCACAGCAACCGTCTGTCTCATGTCCTGAACAGCAAAACTGCCCAGAGGAGGATAGTCAGAGAAGCTCTCAACACACAGAGACTTGCCACGAACAGTATCAACAATGGTAGCATCACCAGAGTTCAAGAACTTGGGACCATCTTGCAGCTTTTTTCCAGAACGACGATCTGTCTTCTCGTTTGGCTCAGCAAACGTGCAAGCAACATGAGCTGTGTGACAATCCAGCACAGGTACATCTCCAGCACTGCTCTGGCCTGGAAGATGCAGGATAATCACCTGAGTGGTGAAGCCAGCTGCTTGAACAGATGGATCACGTTTTGCTGTCACCAGCCACACTACCACGACGAACATCTTTGGCAGATACCTTCTTGGCTCTGAAGACATTGTCTTCTTGACACTGTCCCAGGAAGACCTCACTCAAAGCTTCATGGTGCATTTCAACAGAATTGACTTCAGTGGTAACATTGACTGGAGGAAAGGTGACCAGTATCCTGAGTTTCAGACCATCAGTCTCCGCTTGGCCCATAGGGATAGTACCAATCCCACCAATTTTATAGACGTCCTGGAGAGGCAGAAGCAAGGGCTTGTCAGTTGGACGAGATGGTGGCAGAAGGCAATCCACAGCTTCCAGCAGTGTGGTTCCACTGGCATTCCCATCCTTATGGGTAACTTTCAATCCCTTGAACCAAGGCATGTTAGCACTTGGCTCCAGCATTTTGTTATCATTCCAACCAGACGTTGGAACAAAAGTTACTGTGTTGGGGTTGTAGCCAATATTCTTAATGTCGTTGCTAACTTCCTTAACGATCTCCTTGCATACTGTATACTGCCCGGCTGTAGGACAACTCAGTGGAACCCATTTTGTGAACACCAGCAATTAGTTCTTTCACACCCAGTGTGGAAGCCAGAAGGGCACACCCATGGGTCTGCCCATTCTTGGAGACGCCTGCTTCAGATTCACCAACACCAGCAGCAATAACCAGGACAACATAGGCAGCCTGAGATGCGCCTGCAATCATGCTTTTGATAAAGTCTCTGTGTCCTGGAGCATCAGTGATGGTCACATAGCACTTGCTGGTCGAGAATTTCTACAGGGAGGGATCAATGGTGATACCGTGTTTACGTTCAGCTTTCCGTTTTTCTAAGACCCAGGCACACTTGGAAGGAGCCCTTTCCCATCTCAGCAGCCTCCTCCTCAAATTTTTCAGTAGTTCTTTTGTCGATCCCACCACGTTTGTAGATCAGATGACCAGTAGTGGTAGACTTGCCGGAATCTACATGTCCAGTGATGATGATGTTGATTTGAGTCTTTTCCTTTCCCATTTTGGTTTAGGTTCAGCACCATTTTTCATGACACCTGTGTTCTGGCTGCAAACCCATTGCGAAAAAGCTAAAATTCCTCAAATTCAGGTCTCATTGGTAAGATTAATGTAAAGAAATAGAGTGGATGGAAACCTTAAGCAGTGGGGTACAAGCGGGAAGGTGGGAGGAAAACAAACAGGCAGAGTACAAATGAAGGTCTCCCCCAAAAGGGCTGTCCCCTTAGTAGGGTCCTTCTTTTGACCCGTGAGAACTTACAGAGTCTTCAAATACCCTACATTCTTTCTCAGTGGACATCCAATGTCTGGCACACAGTGAATGCTGGATCTGATGGTGAATGAATGGAGAGAACAGGGAGGAAGAGGAAGAGCTGGCCTGTCACCTCTAGGCATGGATGGGATCAGGTGACCTACCCTCAGACCTCCATGATTACAGCCCATACAATGGAACTGTTATTAACATTGCTATAATGTCCATGTCTCCCCAACCTGAATCTTTTCCCCAAGTTCTCAGTCATGTATTTTAATTTACAATACTTTCTTATCTTCAGTAACATACACCTCTAGTTTTTTTGTGCAAATTTACCCCATAGAACAGATGAAATCTTCAGGCTATAGGAAAAGCCAAAGCTATGAGGCAAAGCTGCTCAGGGGTAACTTCTGGATCCACTCAAGTTAACTAAGAACAAAAAGCTGTAATTATCAACCCAAAAGAAAGCCAGTTGCTGAGAATAATCAAAGATAAAGGACAGCGTGTGCGGCATCTGCAACACACTTCCCGATGCAATGCTAACATCCAAATATGAAAGGCAACAGCTTCATCTCTCCTGCAATCTCCTTAAAAGTAGTATTTCTTGGGGCGCCTGGGTGGCTCAGTGGGTTGAGCCTCTGCCTTCGGGCTTGGGTCACGATCCCAGGGTCCTGGGATTAAGCTCTGCATAGGACGCTCTGCTCAGCGGGGAGCCTGCTTCCCACCCACCCCCACCCCCCCCCCCGCCTGCCTCTTTGCCTACTTGTGATCTCTCTCTCTCTCTGTCAAATAAATGAATAAAATCTTTTTTTTTAAAGTAGTATTTCTCAGTGTTTATATTTATACTCTCCCCTAGTTCTTGTAGTTCTCTTTAAAGTCCAAAAATAAATGGTAAAATAGGACAACATGGGATCTGCCTATGGAATCGAGCACGGATGCCAAAATAATCCTCAGGACTCCTCTCCCAGTTTTTACTTCATTCAACAAAACAATGTGGGAAAACTACATTCGAGAGCATCTACTACTTTCAAGTACTACATAGACAAGAAGCAAACAAGTACTTGCACATAGGAGACCTCACTCAAGGGAAGTAGTGCAAATGCCCTACAAAATATCTGGGCAAGCAGAGCTACAAAGCCCCCTTTGTTCGTAGAAGACTTTCAAGATAGCAATTAAGGCATACCACCTAGAACAGCCTGGAAGTCCCCTCTTCCTTTGCTCTCCTGCTGCTGCCCGCCCGGGGTAGCTGGTCCAACCTGGGATTGGGCCATCATGCCACCGTCAATTGTTAAATACCAAATGGTGCTTCCGGCTTCAGCTGGAGCAGTGCTCGGGGAACTCGGAAGTATACTGGAGTCCACAGAGGGCCTTGTTCCAATGCAGATTCAGGTTCAGTTTGGTCCGGGGCGGAGCCGGAGGTTCTGTGTTCCTAATGAGCTCCCAGGTGGCTGGTCTGAGACATACAGTTGGAGTAGCAAGGGATTAGCGCACTTTGTTTTTCCTTAAAGTCAATCCAACTTCTGAAGGCATGCGATTCCAGTAGCAGGTGTGACGTGTCAGGATTTCCATAAGGGTCGAAAGAAGCGGAAAAGCCTTTGGAAAAAGGGCGGTGCTAAGTAGCAAGTGTGGTTTCAGAGCTGCTGGCCCAGTCAGCAGAGACTGACAGGTACTGTATCGCAAAACAGAAAGCAAAGAACAGACTGCTTCAGAAACGAGAACAAAGGAGATATGGACAAAGCCCTGGGAAATCTATGATGAGCACAGGTTTCCCAAGTCTCTGGACTCCTTCCAGCACCTTCTGTGTGCGTCTTCATGGTTGGAGCGACTGCAGTTACACTGGCCCTCCTCATCTTCTTCAGGTTGCATGGACAGGCACTGACACCCCCCCCCCACTTACTTCCTGTGGATCCCATCACTGAGCTGAGAATACTACTGGTGATCAGAGCAGGGTGAGGAAGCGGAGATGCTGAGTAAGGAAAAGTCCAGAGAAGTTGCCAGCCTAAGAGGGTACCTGATACATGCCTGCTTGGAATAGGCGTAGGTCGTGACCACTGTGTTGAGGCTATTGGACTGGGGCCATCAGTAGAATATTTTCTCCTTTCTTAGAGTTCCAGCCCATGGGCCATGTCCTTTTCTGCTGGGTATTCCCAACTTCTGGCTCCTATCAGGATTCACAACATGCTGCCATCACAGCACTTGCGAGAAGGAGGAGCACGTAAAGGGGGACCAAGGACGCAGCTGATGCCTCCAACAACAGTCACGCCAGCCAACGGCAGGCAGCTGGATGTCCTACAGAAAGCTTGCCAGCGTTAAGTCACAGTGCCCTTGACTAGACTCTCCTGCACAGTAACAGAGAGGAAGCCGAGCAGCTGGCCCTGGAGGTCACACAGGAAAGCCACAAGCAGGGGAACACTTTGAGCCAGCAGCTTGGTGTGCACCACTGGGCAGCCTCAGATCTCCCACTCACCCCCTCAGACACTCCCGCAGTAAAATGGTGTGCTGGATTTGATGGTCTTTCCGTTTCTTCTCAGAGGAAGCATCCTGCCATCCCACATCCTGTGACGCTACTGACTTCAGAAAGAGAGTCTAGGAATTCGACTCCCTCCATCCTTCCTCTTGCTGGTCCCGAAAAGTGGAGTAGGGTCCGCCAGAGCCCTGTTTTCTCCACTCTCTGGCAAAGACTCACATTTTCTCACTTGATTAAATCCCCAGTCCCATTAATGAAACTAGAAAAACCTGCTCTCTGTATTAGAGGTGAGTGTTGGAAGGAGAGCTCTGAAACCACCCAGAACACTTTGTCTTAGAGCAATTTGGCTAAAATGACCAAATAGTCACTACATTTTTCTCATTCTATTCACTTCCTCTTCCCCTTCCCAAATCCATAAACCCTCAGTTTCTAGAATTGGGAAGAAACCCCTAAGAGTCCTTCTTTGCAGTGTTTGGAACCTACAGGTCAACTCTATAAGGAAAAAAAAAAAAAAGCAAAGATCACAACCCTAACATACATATTCTGCTTGTGACAACCGTGTTCTCCACAAAGGTCTTCAGATGATAGGAGTCTAAGTGAGGACTAATATTTGTCCAATTTCTAAGTAGTCTTCCTAGGGTTGCTTTGAGGCTAATGTTTGCCTCATTTGAAATGATTCTGATGTTAAGAAACTTCTGTGCTTAGAGCCTTTTTTCAGTCTCCCGCACGCAGAGAGGACCCTGCTGGCCAGTAAGCACAGGTGACGCCACCTGAGAGATGGGTATCCAACTCCCACCCCTCCAAACGTTTGTCCAGTTTGGGTCAATTTAACAAATCTCATGAGATAATACTGTGGCCTTTTCAGGAGAGGGAAGCTCTCTTCGAGATAAGGAAAAAAAACTAGAACATGAAATGAATGAAAATATCACACACAGGTGCAGAACCCACGAAACAGAACCACCAGAGAGCCACTGCAGGACAAACTTCTGGGCAAAACAACACTGAATTGGGCACCTCGGTCTTATTTTAGGTGTCTTGCTTATATTTACTTATTTCATTTCAGGGGCCACCTCGTGGCCTAGTCAATACACTTGTGGTTTCCATTTCACAGATGAGGACACAGGTTGGTTCTGGGTGGGAACAGGTCAAGGTCAGGGAATACTTTATCAACTTTATCAATCCTGCCCAGGAGGATTCAAGGGAAGATGGCTATGAGGGTCCCGGCCAGGCACTTTCTGGCAGTGTGACCGGAGTTGTCAGGCTGGGACAAAATACAGTCCTTGCCTCCCCTGAACCGGGTGAGGTCAGACATACCCTCTCTCCCAGAAAGGGCTGCCGCCCCCCGGACGACGCATTGAGCAAGCACGTGCCTGCACCCCACCTCCACCCACCTACCCACCTTCACTTGGACCCCCTGCCAAGCCACACTCGGGTACTTACAGCCTTGGGCAGGCCGGGGAGCCCAGCTCCTAGAGCAAACACGAGAAACTAAACAGTTTGCACAGAATGAAATTTGGCCCGTGGAAGGTGTCTGCAGCTGGTGGTTAACACCAGCAGTAAGAGGATCAACGCCTAGTCTGCTGGCTTAAAAGGGGGGTGGGGTGGGGTGAGAAGTGTGCGCGCTCCCTTTTACCCATTCACGTTAGTTAATTTGGATGATAAGGGTTTGTGTTTAATCCTTTTGTGTGCGAGTGAATGTACTGAAATCCACAACCCCTGAGAGGGCACCCCCGGCTGGCAGAGCGACCTGCGGGAGGGTGCGGGTCGTGTCCAATCTGGCGTGATGTAAAAAAGAAACGTCCCACCGAGACTGAAAGCAAGACCGAGAGGGACACCTTAGGGGTGCGTCGCGCCGACCAAGCCCCACACCTCCCAGGCCACATCGGGTGGGCTGCCCTCTTCCCCAAGGCACAACACCCAAACTGCCTCTGCGCCCTAGGAGTCCCCTAGATCCCACCAGCCAGCGGGGCCCCCTCCCTAGCCACTCCGCCTGAGGACTAACGTCCCGCAAAGGGAGAGCCCAGGCCCTGCTATGGCCTAGCAGAGTAGAGAGAATATAAGTGAGGTGGGGGGTAGAAAAGGAGGGAAAGCTATCTAAGGCAAGGTCCCAGTTGTTCTCAGATGGAAGAGATCAGAAAAAGGTGACAGCTCGGTGGCTCTAGAGCAGGTAGTAAAACCAAAGTCATTTTTATAGTTTCCATCTGCAAGAAAGCTCACACCCCACCTATATCCTGCACGCCTGGAACCCCCGGGGTGCGGGTCCAAGGCCGCAAACGCGAGCGAGCCCTGCGGGTGGGGGAGGAGGCCCCCCGGCCGCGGGCCAGGCTGCCCGCAGGGGCGCAGGAGGCAGAGAGAGTTCCCAGCCGCCGCCGCCCCCCTCCTTCCCCTCGGGCCCGTCCGGCAAATTTCTTCCCTGGTTTCTGTTCGTGCCTTCCCTCCCTCCTCCTCCCCCGATATATTCGCTCTCTAAAACCATAAAAAAGAGATCAACTTCCCTAACTTCACGGAGCCCTTTTCAGTGACAAATATTGATGCCCAAAGTGTCTGCGCTCTCCCGCCCCCAAACGTTAAGAAAAGGCGCCCGCGAAAGGGGGACATAAAAAGTTAACAATGCTGTGAAAATATGTTTGCAGAAAATAGACAATCGTTGGATTAAACGTATTCAAGTATGAAATAATGCCTTTTTGTGTCAAAACTTGGGCGATGGGCGGGTACAAAAGTTCCCTGTGGCAGCTACTTGCTCCCTTTGTGAGCCGTGCGCTTTGGCGTCTCCACTTGGGCGCATTACTCAGAGCACTCTAAGCGCGATTGTTTCTCCCTTTCTAATGACATTTACCGGATCAAAACATGCTGTTAATTCGATCAGAAGGCTTCACCCTCCCTGACAAAGCCACAATAATTTCTCCTGAAGTTTGTTAAATTGACCAAAATTAGGCAAATGAATAGGGGTCTGTAGGCGCCCCCTCTCGCAGGTGACGTCGTATAATGCTTGCCTGGGCCAGCTGCATTCCCCCTTTTCTTCTCGGCCCACTCTTCTCCATGTTGCCCCCCCAATCCTCCCAGCCCCCCCCCACTCTCTCTCTCTCTCTCTCTCTCACACACACACACACACACACACACACACACACACACGCCTGCCTGTTTCTCCTCCCCCACCCTCTGGCATTATTAAAATTTAGCCCAATGAAACTATTCATACTTTTCAATGGACATTTTCGTATAGGATAATAGGCTACAAATTGAGCCTCTTCCCCCAGCGAAGAGAAAGCCCGAGGGGGGGGAAGAAGAAAGCAAGCGACGTGGTCAGGGAGTAGGGGGGAGCGTCGCGTGCCAAAGACCCGCGGGAGGGGCGAGGCGAGGCGGGAGCCTCGTGTGCCAGCCGCAGCCCCACACCTGCCGGGATGTCCGGACAAATAAAGCGGTGTAAACAAAAAGGGGGGAGATGGACGTGTCACCAAGTCGTGTGAGAAAAGCCTGGGAACAAACGGGGCGCCTCCGTCTCCAAGAGCTCTCCCTTGAACCCGGCGGAACAGCCTATTAAAGGCTTACTTAATTACTTTAATGACTCTGGACAGGCTTTAAAACGCACTCGGCGCTGGGACTGCGGGCTTGCTGGGATTTGTAAACAGGCAATCGTGTGAGACTCAGCGGTGGGACTAAAGGAGGCGACACTGTTTTGTGAGGGTCCTCGCCCCCCGGTGCCCGCGGCCGCTGCGCCCCGGCGCTCTGCGCCTGCGACTGCTGCAGGCGCTCGCTCGCCCGCCGGCCCCAGTTTACCGCCTCCTTTTCCCGCCTGGGCTGTTGCCATGCAAATGTTATTCCCCCGCCGATCACGTGTCCTTTGAAGGGCCACGTGGATTAACAAAGCTGATCTGCCCCCAGCTCGCCCCCCTCGGCTGCTAATTTTTTTTTTTTAACTTCTTTAAAACTGATCTTGAATGCATACATCCCCCAAACGCAGCTCCCCTAATCCTATGGAATAATTCAACTCGTGAATGCACTTGGAGCCCTAGATGACCGCTTTATAAGGCAGTCCCTCGGAGTTGGGAGGCTGCAGTCTACCTGGGACACTCGAGGAAGCACACGAGGCGGAAAGTGGACGGGTGACTCGCGCCACCGCCTCTCCCGAGGGCGCGTACTGACCAGGATGTCAGACAAACTCAAGGAACGCAAAGTGAGTCGGCTGAACCCAGGCGGCCCTTGCGCCCTGGTGGTGGGGGCGTCTGACTCCCCGAGCTGCCATCTGGCTGGACAGACGGCAGGGATGCGGCACGCGGGGCTCTTGTGCGGAGAAACCTTGAGTGGTTTGAGTAGGGAATGAGGTTAGAGAGAGGAAACTCCTTAACTGAGGAGGAGCCCACGCCGAGGCTGGTGGCCACCTCCCCAGTGCCCTGGCGCTCAGCTTGCCGCGTAGGGCAGCTGGAAGAGGAGCGCACCAGCCTGCGCGTGGGAGGGCAGAGCTCATTTAACCCTTATGTGGAGGGGCAGGGACCCCTTGGGGGGGGGGTCCCCTGGGCAGCTTTGCGGGCTGGGAAGACGGCTGGCACGCAGCTACAGCCATGCCTTTGACGACTCCCTAGGCAACACTATCCTAAACGTACAAAACCTCTGTTCGCAGAGAACCCCCGTTTCCCACAAAGTGATAGAAAAGCGGAGGAGGGACCGGATTAACCGCTGCTTGAACGAGCTGGGCAAGACTGTGCCCATGGCCCTGGCGAAGCAGGTAATGTCAGGCCGAGCTTGCAGAGCCAGGCGCTGGGGATCCTCCGCTGCCACCCTCGGCAGGGATGCAGCGGGTCTGGAGACTCTGGGGGCCCGAGCGCCCGGTGAGCCCCAGGCGACCCTCTGCGCAGATCCACTGCGGCGCCCTGCTCACTGCTCCAGATAAAACCGCGCATCCAGCCTGCTGGGGTCGGCTTGAGCCTGCGGGGTAGCTGCGAGGAGCCCTTCCTCCTTTTGCAGAGTTCCGGGAAGCTGGAGAAGGCGGAGATCCTCGAGATGACCGTTCAGTACCTGAGAGCCCTGCACTCGGCTGATTTTCCTCGGGGAAGGGAAAAAGGTGGGCGCGGGTTGGGCAAAGGGGAACCTGGGCAGTGAGAGTTCGCCGCATAGAGACATGGGGGTGGCAGTGGGGGTGAAGGCCTGCAGGAGATGTCTCCACTCTGGATGCGGCCAAGGGTGGGGGCGAGGTTCTACGTAAGCAAGGGGGCGGGGGTTTCTGGGGATGCTGGTTCCGTCGCCTCCTCTCAGGTGGGAAGGGTGGGGTCTGGTTCTTAAGGAGAAAGAGGTCGTTTGCTTGTGCTTTTCTGGCCTCCAGACTGGGGTAGGAGAGGACAGGCATCAAATGGGAACTCTGGCCAAAAAAAAAAAAAAAAAAAAACCGTGACGGGAGGGAGGTGCCTGGCACACATGTCGGGCACCCGGTGGGGAAGGGGCTGCTCATGGTTTGTTTTTGTTTTTCCTTTCTGCGGGTTTACTCGCCCCTCCAGCAGAACTGCTAACGGAGTTCGCCAACTACTTCCACTACGGCTACCACGAGTGCATGAAGAACCTGGTGCATTACCTCACCACCGTGGAGCGGATGGAGACCAAGGACACCAAGTACGCGCGCATCCTCGCCTTCTTGCAGTCCAAAGCCCGCTTGGGCGCCGAGCCCGCCTTCCAGCCGCTAGGTTCGCTCCCGGAGCCGGATTTCTCCTATCAGCTACACCCAGCAGGGCCCGAACTCGCGGGCCACAGCCCCGGGGAGGCTTCCGTGTTCCCGCAGGGTGCTGCCCCCGGGCCCTTCCCTTGGCCGCACAGCACCGCCCGCAGCCCGGCACTGCCCTACCTGCCCAGCGCGCCCGTGCCGCTCCCGAGCCCTGCGCAACAGCACAGCCCCTTCCTAGCCCCAGTGCAGGGGCTGGACCGGCACTACCTCAACCTGATCGGCCACGCCCACCCCAACGCCCTCAACCTGCACCCCTCCCAGCACCCACCGGTGCTCTGACGCTGCCTCGCCGGCCAGATTTCCCCAAGCTTCGGGCTCTGCTTAGGAGAAATACTGTATAGTGTACAGGTGTAAATATTGTGCCAACAAAAAACTGGGTGGGAGAAAGCCAAGAGCAAATTAGTCTCCTGGAGGATCTCCCCCCTGCCAATAAACAATTTCTGATAAAGCCCCAAGAGATGGATTTCTTTGTTACCGTCTGTTCCTTCACAACCACGCTTGGAGGTGTCGAGGGCGCGAGTCTGATAGGGCCAAGGTGATGATCTTCAGGACGTGGGGGTAGGGGGCGCCGCGGGGTCTGAGGAAGAGGGAGGAAAGTCTAAATAGAGCCTCGTTTCGGGGCGGGAAGACGTGGCTCCCTCAGGGCTCCAGACCCGCACGCGACAGGTGCGCACCTTGGGCATTTGCCTCGGAGCAGGACGCGCGGGAAGAAATAGGCCCATGACTCTCGGAGAATGCAAACCGAGGACCCGCCCCAAACTGGCTTTAGCGGACTTACTCCAGCTCCGACCCGGTCGCCCTTCCTACCGCGAGACAAGGCCGGGGGTTCGCGCGCGCAGTACGCGCGGGCTGGCCTGGAGAGCTGCGCAGCTCAGAGCCCCGGGATGCGGGACTGTTTACGGCCTTAACACGTCTCTGAAAAACAGAATAGGGAGAGGAAGTAACTTCAGAGCCTTGGATCAAAAACAACATACGGCGAAGTTTGTTACTTTAGGATGACAACTACTGGGCGCCGCCGGAGGGTTCAGGGAAGCTGGCCTTGCCTTTTTGCGCACAGATCAGCTCAGCTTCAGGGACTCTAGGCAACCGAGTGAAGAGCCGGCAGCGATCGGGTCCAGAGACGCACTCCGCGGGGGACTGCTGCCTCGGCAGACCCCCCCACCATCCGCCGCTGGCCTGGGGTCCGGACGCTGGGCCGTCTGTCCAGGTTCACAGGCCCGGTTAGAAAAAGGCCCCCTTTCCCCCCTTGCCGAGAGAGGGAGGCTGGATTTTAACCTTCTGCTCAACCCAGAACGTCGTGAGGAAAATTTTCAGGGCCCAGAGGAGAAACTGCCAGTGAACTTTAGGAGATTAGGGTTTTCAGTTCCAACCGGATCTGTGCCCTACCCACAACACAGTGATACACTTGAAATAGCAAACAAAAATGTTTTTCTAAAGGCTCCAATAGCAAAATGAGCCTGCTATTGTAGGGTAAAATGAACAAGGTATCCAAGCTGGTAGGCTAATGTGTTTGCGGAGATTGGAAAATTTTTTTCCTTCATTGATTTTTTTCCCCTTTGTTCCTGTATTTCCTTTTTTTGTTCCCTAGCTCTGATACCCTTTAAATAAATAATTCGAAATCTCGTAGCATGTTTTCCTGTTTCCAGAGGCCATCTAACCGAACTACAATGACTTGTCTTCTCCCAGATTAGCTGGAGGACAATAAATTAACTTACTCCATTTCTGCGGACAGGGTTTAAGGGAGCTCAGACCGGAGACTATTCACTGAGGTCATGGAATAGATGACCTGTAATTTGTAAACCATCAAACCTGATTGATACAGAGACAGGCAGAAAAAAAAAAAAAAAAAAGGAAAAAAGGAAAGAAAGAAAGAAAAGAAAACAAACAAAAAATAAACCATCTTCATTACTTTGCCCATAAAGTGAAATTTAAAAGCGCATGGAGGGGGCACGGGAAATCTATAAACTTTAGAAAAGTTCTTGCAAGTAAGGAGTTCTTGCCCTAATATCTACTCCATGTCACTACAATACTGATCTATAAAATCTGAGATGAAAATACCTTGTCCCCTTTCGAACTAAGAGAGCAGGAGCCTGAAAGCAAATGTCAGGCCAGGAAGCCTTCTGGATCACAAACATACATTGCGCAGTATGGCATGGAAGTGAATTATGCAGAAATGGGAGAATGCATGGTGCCTATTATTGGAACACATGTCTTACACCCATTTTCATCAGCGCTGGATACAGAATATGAAGAAGGCCTTTCAGGCTTTTTTTTCTCTGAGCATTAAGCCAATCTGAATTCCCTTTGGCAGTGAAGCATTAAAGATATAGTGTTACCCTGGAAATATAAATTATTAATATATTCAGCATTTTTGTCACTTCTCAACTGTTAACCAAATTAGACAAAACTTTCTTTTACTAAGTAGATTTTCTCTTTGGGATTAGCTTTGGGAATGCACAGGGCCACCACAGTAAAAACTTTGGTCATTTACATATAATTTTGCAAACTTCCACTGGCCCATGACAGTCTTTGTACCTCAAATGTTGGTATTCTTGATTTTTTTTTTCTTTCTCATTTAACTGTGGAGGATAAAACCCTGCTTTGGATTTAAAATGACTTTAGGATAAAAGTCTCCCCCCTCCTTTCTCTTCCTCCCTCTTTCTCTCTCTCTGTCTGTGTGTGTGTGTGTCTGTGCGTGTGTCTGTGTGCGTTTATGTTGTGTCTTTTTCAGAAACCTTCATCTCAGGTTCCAATTCTCCAGGCTTGGCCAAAAGTCAAACTTGGAATAGTCTGACTTTGCAAAAGATTAAAAATGTCACTCCAAAATGGAATCGATTCAAATCAGATTGTGACTTTAAAGTGTTCTTTCCTGCACTTTCTCTGACAACACATTACTCCCCAGCCTCCCAGTCCCAAACCCCCACCTCCTCCCCCCTCTGTCTGAGTCTCTTATGCCCAATCCCTCCACTCTTTCTTTTAAGTAAGTTGTATAGTAATGGTTTCCAAGAGAGGCTCAACCAAACCCAGAAATAACAAAAAACAAAAAACAGTGGGTTTGGCTGGAGGTGACCCATTGTGATGCCTCTGAAAGGGGCAACCTCTTGTTTCTTGGGCTTCATCCTTGAGTGGGCAAGAATAAAAATAATCATCCCCATGAAATCAAAGGTTTTCTCCAGAGGCTTGAGGAACAAAGCTGATGGCTGGTGCTCTGGGTCGGTCCCTGTGGCTCTGTAGGGCCAGAAGTAGGAGCTTCTAGGCTCTCCAGCCGCCCCTGCCGAGAGGGTGGTAATACAGAGCTCACTTGTGCTTCCAAGCGTTATTGAACAAACACAGTCCACATATCCGTTGGGGCCCTCCAGTCTGGGCTGCTACATACCCGGCACGGAAGCTGGAGGAGCAGCTCTGTCTTCACTGGCCCCACAAAAGTATGGCATTCCTAGGAACATGGTAATGTGTGTCTGCATACAGTAACACGCCAAGAAAAATAAGGCAACATGCAGCATTTAGTAGGTGCTCAATAAACATTTGGGGAGTGACTAAATGAAATGCCTAACAGTGCTGAGCCTTTTGGAATTCTTCATCTGCCCTAGACCTCTTGTTTCTGGCCCCGAGACCCCCTCCCACTTCAGCAGAGACCAGAAAGCACCGGTAGAGCCAACTGGAAACACATGGCATAACCTCCATACATTCTGAGGGTCGTCAGGCATAGCAATGGCTCTGCTTTTGCCTAGAAATTCTGTCTGTGGTCTGGCAGCAGGAGATGGCGTTTGGCCTGCTTGGTGAAGGCTATTAATTCTTGCTGAGGGCCCAGCTAAACGTGGACCCCAAATCCAGTGTTTGAACTCCGAACTAACCTGACAGGGTTCTGATCCTTTCATACAAGAAAGATCCAACACTGGGTTGAGCCAGATTCTACCCTCTTTTCTGCATCATTAGTTGTTCAGAGTGTGGCTTCTGGAGCCAGACTACCTGGATTTGCATTCCAGCTCTGCTGCACACGAGCTGTTGCCTTTGGACAAATGGCTAAACTTCAATGTGTCTGTTTCATCATCTGTAAAGCAGAGATATTAAAAGTGCATATACCTCCTATGGGTTGCTAGGAGGATTAAGTGAACTGGTACATTCAAAGAACTCTAGACAGTGTCTGGCCCACAGTGGATGTTCAAGAGATGTTAGCTACTGTAATAATAATTATCTAGTACTCCATCCTTTCTCCCAAAGAATCAAACCTTGGGGCTACCTCAAAATAAAAAGTAAAATGTCGAGGCAATCATTAAAAATATATGAACCAGGGCACCTGGGTGGCTCAGTCATTAAGTGTCTGCCTTTGGCTCAGGTCATGATCCCAGGGTCCTGGGATGGAGCCCCACATCTGGCTCCCTGCTTGGCAGGAGGCCTGCTTCTTCCTCTCCCACTCACCCTGCTCGTGTTCCCTCTTTCACTGTGTCTCTATCTCTGTCAAATAAATAAGTAAAATCTTAAAAAAAAAAAAAATCTGACCCCCCCCAACAAATCTTAAACCTCCATTTAGGGCAAGTGGGGCTAGGGAGCTCTAATTCCAGCACATGGTCAATTTGGGGGCCGTGGGCCCTTCTCCCAGCTGTGACTGTTACTCGGAGCCCCCCGATAACCTTGGAGTACCATCTCTCACACTCTCCCCTCCACAGAAAGCTGGCCTTATGTTACCCTGCAACAGTTCTTGTACCTGCATTCCCACATTCTCGCTCCAATTACACATCAGTGCCTGTCTGGAGCCCATCGTTGTTGGGAACATGGGGTACACAAATAAACAAATTCAATATTCCTTACATACACTCTCTAATGCAGCTTTCTGCTCTTCTCAGCTTCTCCCCCCACCCCTGCACTCTCCCCATGCAAGCCATTCATCTGTCCTCCTCTTCCCCTATCCGCTCCACGGCTGGCTCCAGGCTCGACCCCTGATGCAGGTGAAGGCTGAGCCCTGGAGGGACCCTGCCCCAAGTGCTCATTCCCTAGCTGTCTTGGCCTTCAGTCCTCATTCTCCCCACTTTTCGGATTGCTTGTCCTGCTATCTACTTCTCCATGGGCCGGGGGCCTGGCTTAAGAATGTGTCTTAAGAATGTGACTTAAGAATGTGTGTCCCCCGTGTGCAAGGGACATCCCTGGAGGAATCCTTCAGACACCCCTAGCGCTCCCTTCCTGGTTTGCAGCTGTCAAAGGCAGTCGGTGTTCAGGAGCTGGGCCCAGGCACCCAGCTGGCCACAGAAGCCCTTTCTCTCTCTGGCTGCCAACCTGCCCACAGGGAGCAAGCAAGCATCCCTACTAGGCTGGTTGGCAGATTTCTAGCTCTTCCTGTACTTCTTCTGGATAAGTTTAAGTTTAAGGTCAAGTGTTGCAAGCCCACCTCTTCATCCTCGGATCAGTAACAAAACAGACATTTTTATCTCCACCTGACACCTACATCTGTGTCTCAAATGATTCAGAGCACAGCGAGGAGGAAAAAAAAAAAAAGACTAATTAATCAGATAGCCTGAAACCCCAGAACCTGGGGGTCTACACGTGTGCAGCTAGGAAGGTAGATACACACATATGCCCCTGTGCATCGGCCATGCCGACCCTGGAGTGCGTGTGTGTGTGTGCACAGGATGTCTGCTTGGGTACACGAGTTTGCACATGGACGGGCAAACTGGAGCTAGAGGAAAGAGCCACCCACTGAAGAGAATGGCTGGGTGAGAACTCGAGGGACCCAACTGTTTCTGGTTGGCTTGGCAGATAAGCAGCAGCCGTGACGAAGATCTGCACACCTGTTCCATGATAAACTTTGCCAAGCCCTCTGCACCGTGGGAAGAGCTGAAACAAAGCAGGAGAGAGGCAGTAGGCAATGTGGTGCCAGTGGGGGCCTAGGAGAGAGCAGGAAAGTCACCGAAGCAGGAAAGTCACCGAAGCCACAGAAAAGGGGGGTGGGAAATGGAGCAGGAACTCTGCACTGAGCTGCAGAGCAAAAAGGACCCCCAAGAGAGCTGGGAACCTGCGCACCTTGTAATTTCTCTATTCCTGACAGGCCTCATTTATAAGGTGTAGCTTAGAGGCAAGAGTCAGTGAAAATCTAGTAGTTAAAACTTTATAAATATGATGAAACCTTTTAAATCCAGTATTTCCAGTACTTTTCCAGTACAGAAACTTTTTAAATCCAGTATTTCTCTTGCAAGGTTTGACAAAATGAAAGTCCTTCCCCTCTATCACTGTTTTGTGATAGGTCCATCAGTAGAGGTCTTTCTTTCTTTTTTTTTCTTTTTCTTAAAAGATTTTATTTATTTATTTGAGAGAGCAAGTGAGCAAGAGAGAGAAAGCATGACCAGGGAGAGAGGCAGAAGGAGAGGAAGAAGCAAACTTCCCACTGAGGGGGGAGTCAGATGTGGGGCTCAATCCAGAGACTGCAGGATCATGACCTGAGCAGAAGGCAGATGCTTAACAGACTGAGCCACCCAGGGGCCCTAGAGGTCTTCTGCAATAGAAGAGTTTCATTTCTACTCACTAAACACTAGGACTTCATTTTCTTTTTTCTTTTCTTTTCTTTCTTTTTTTTTTTTTAAGATTTTATTTATTTATTTGACAGACAGAGATCACATACTAGGCAGAGAAACAGAGAGAGAGAGAGAGATGGGAAGCAGGCTCCCTGCTGAGCAGAGAGCCCAATGCGGGGCTCAATCCCAGGACCCTGAGATCATGACCTGAGCCAAAGGCAGAGGCTTTAACCCACTGAGCCACCCAGGCGCCTCAGGACTTCATTTTCTACATAAACAGGATTCCTATTTCGTATGTATGTCCGAATATAAAACTGTGACCTAGTCCCGTTGCTTTCCAAATACAACCTAAAATGTACTTAGCGAAGAAAAAGAAATGCTAGAGGGTAGCCATGGGGAGAACGCACACAGGCCATGGGACTACAAGGTACTACGTGGCTCTGTACTTCTGGGACGTATTCTGTCCCACTTAGATGTCCAAGCCACGACTGCAGCTCATACAGCCTCCGCAAAACTGGGGGGAAGTCGGGGAAGACAGTTCTGGACACTTAGAGAAGTTGTTCTGGAAAAAGTCAGATTGCAGGGAGGGTCATTTGCAAATGTATATTCTGGCCGCAAGCCACCAACAATAAATTTGTGGAAGCGTGAAGAGTCCCTGATCTCACAGACCCTTCCTCCTCTGACATCCAGTTAAGAGGGAGGTAGACAGGAATACATCGGAACCTCATCTGAATTGTAGTACAGCTCAGTCAGAAGGACACGAGCAACATGGGTGTTGTCAAATTAGAGCTGAATTGTACCTGTTCTGACCCCGAACCCCCGGGCCAATGATGGCTCGAACATGTGCGCTGACCCGAGGCTGTAGGGGTGGGGCAGGGGGAGGCATTTCATGGGTGTATCAGTAATTTCAGAGGGACAGTGTTGGTTCAGAGTGAAACATTTCTTCAAATGCAATTAAAAACTGAAAGAGAAATTTTAGACATTCTAAAACTACTGAAAGTAGGATGGTGTTATCTGCTTTCTTGGTAGGAAAGGAACACTGACCAGTGAGACAGCATTTTTGCATCTGTTCAATTATGAATTACAGAGAGAAATACCAGGAAAACTGATCATGCTTTGGAGGATGATGGATTTTAGGAAACAGTGAGGCCCAAGAAGCATCGAATGCTTCCTCTGAGGACAGTCCTGTGGGTAGTAACAAAGAGATGCGGAGAACGAGAACATACAATAAATTTATGTTGTGCCTGAAGGTGGTTTGGGGGCATGAGGTGTTTGCTGTGGTTTGCAAGCTTCTTCCAAAAAAGATTTTGTGGTCTGTTTTTACATATAATGTCTGGTCGCACTTTGCCAGGACACATGAACTTCATCTTTATTAAGGAGGAAGGTGCAGAGCTGAGGTACTGACCTGAGGTCTGGGAAGAAAACTATCAACATGCAGCCTCTTAAAAGGCCCTCTGTAGGGTCTTCCAGTCACCCTGGAACCACAGGAGAGAAGATCATTGGATAAATAAACTCTTTCTCTCCAAATATATAAATATATTGAAACATAAATGTTTCTTCCCTTCCCTTCTTTCTCTACCCACCCCCACCGATCTCGACCACCAACTTTTTCTTTTATTAGGGAGGATCCACTTATCCTGAAGGTTTCTTTGGAGTTCCTTAATGTAGGCAGGGGTATCTTATGCAAAAGAAGGGAACGTGCTCGCATTTTCTTTTCAGATCTCCTTACCTCCAGGGAGACTCACCATCTGCCTCCCCCCATCCAACACTGTCCCTTGGTCTGTCCCTCTCCCTTCTCCTGAACTCCACATCCAGTCATCACGTCGGGTTGAGTTTACCTCCTATCTTTTGAATCTGTTCACTTCTCTCTCCTCTGCCACAGCCAGAGCCCAGGCCACCAACGTCCCCCTCCAGCTTCCCACCCACCAGCTGCCACATTTGCTTTCTCTAATTCACTGTCAACATGGCCGCCGGAGTGATTTCCTTCTAACGTACAGATCCCAAACTCCCCTGCTCAGCATTAACAGATGCCTTCCCAGGCCTCCTGGGATAAAGTCCAAGTTCCCTGTTCAGGTCTTCCTATTGTGGCCCCCCCCATACTTCGGGGCCTCCCTGCTTGCTACCAACCCAGACTCTACATCAGGCACACTGTGTCCTCCACGGCTCAGGAGTACAGAGCTCTCTCTCCTGTCAGGCTCTCGTGTATGCCACATTTCAGAGGCAAAGAGAAGTTCAGAGAACCGTTTTCCCCTAGGTGACTGGTCAGGACGCTCAGACCTACCTACTCTTCGTGGATGGGATGTGGATGTTAACTCGCCTCACGTGAAGGGGAAATGCCTGCTTGCAGCAGCACTGTGCCCACACCTACAGATCTCTCTCTGAAATGGCTTCAGAAACATGGACAAAGTCATATGAAAAGGATGCTCGTGTCTGTATCTTTTTTCCGGACTTTTAAAATAAGTCAAGTAGCATCGTTATTTGAAGCATTAAATACACTCACCAAGAGTCATGGTGATTTAGAAAATAAGCTCAGAACTAAAATGCTTGGGTTAGAATCTTGGCGCCACCATTTTCTAGCTGTATGACCTCGGACAAATTATTTAAAAGCTCTGTTCCCAGTTCCCTGGTTAAATGGACCAACAGTACCTACCTGTAGAGGGGATGGGAGAACAGTTAAGGCAGGGGTGCCTGGCCAGTGGTCTGTACCCAGGAACTTAGCTATTACGGCTGAAGTCTGCATGGGATTGTTATACAGACTAAAGCAACTGCCTTTCAAATTGATGACCTGTTAGTAATATTGGATATTTGGAAAAAAACTTTATCTTGTCAATTCATTGTCTCTTTTTCCTTGAACCTGCCTTAATGTTCGTGTTTTCCTCTCTGTGTCAGAGAAGACATCAAGATGGAAGAAAGGAAGATATCTTTTGTTGTTAGGGCTCGCTAGGTACCAGGCACAGGGGCAGCTCCAGAAGTTCTAAATAGAGCCCAGAGCAGCTTGGCGATGGAGCAGGGCGCGGGGACATGTCTTAAGCTGCGGACACACTGTTCAGGGAGGCCGTAGCTGAGCTGATGAAAACGGAGAGCCCAGTCCCCCAAAGGCAGTCCTTGCTGTCTTCTCTGGCTTAGCACGCTTCACATGCTTCGTCCCATTTCATCTTCACGGTCACCCTCGAGTTTCAGATGAGGGCTAACTCCGAGAGTCCATCCTAAGGCGCACAGTCTCTTCTGGGGCAGAGCTGGGATTTGAACTATGGTATGTCTATGTCTGCTTCCCAGCCCAGGGTCCTTTCTTCTCTGCAGCAGCCGCCACAAGTCAGGAACTTCTCCGCACTTTCTTAGAATAGCAGGGTTTGGATGGAAGCTTGACAATACTCTTCGTGTACAAAGCTGTGGACCTCCAGGACTTCAAAACTCGGTGGCTGGACGTCCCAACACACTGTCTTTAAAATGCAGGTTTCAAAAAACCATGTAACATTAAAAGACGAATTACAAAAGCAATAGGTACTCACTGCAGAAGGCTATAAACACATTTGAAAGTAGAAGGAAAATACAAAAACACCCATAATAGCACTATGCAGTTATAAGCACATTTTTTATATGTTTCCTTAAAACCTTACTGTGCACACACTAATTTTAAAATGAGTTTTAAATAGCGAATATGATATAAACTGTTTAAAGTACAAAAGGGTTAAGAGTGAAAAGTCAGGGTTCCCCCTCCCCACCCCTAGCCATCCTATGCTTTTCCTGGGAAGCAATCACTATTACCAGTTTTTTATGTAACCTTTAAAAGCTAGTCCGTGCATACGTATAAAAATGGTCATTTTACAATTCTCTTTATTTAAAAAAATGGTACATTAAAAAAAATGATTTAGGGCCTTGGGTGGCTCAGTTGTTAGGTGTCTGCCTTCAGCTTGGGTCATGATCCCAAGGTCCTGGGGTCGAGGCCTGCATTGGGCTCCCTGCTCTCCGGGAAGCCTGCTTCTCTCTCTCCCGCTCCCCTTGCTTGTGTTCCCTCTCTCACTGTGGCTCTCTCTGTCAAATAAATAAATAAAAATTGTTTTTTAAAAAAAATTTTAAAAAGATTTATTTATGGTAGAAAGAGAGCATGCGTGAGCAGGGGGAGGGGCAGAGGGACAGGGGAGAGAGAATCCTCAAGCAGACTCCTGGCTGAGCACAGAGCCCAATGCACGGCTCAATCCAATGACCCTGAGATCATGACCTGAGCCCAAATCAAGAGCTGGGCGCGTCATCGACTGGGCCACCCAGGTGCCCCAAAATGGTACGTTCTTTTATGAGTAAATATAAACATACTGTTTCGTTCTCTCTTGACCTGACCCACCTTCCATCTCCTTTAGAGTCATGTCTCCTTCCCAGCATTTCACACTCATATTCACTCAGGAGGTTGCCTAGGCCAGTCAAAATCGCCTTAAAATCTGCCTTCCTGGTAAATCCAGTGTGAGAGGGACCAAAGTCTTGAAATTTTTCCCAAGATCATCCGGTAACTATTGCACCGAAGAGACAGGAACCAGAAACCCCATCACCTGAAGCGTCTCTTTAGCAGGGCGGCACATATGCAGGATGTGTGACGTTCTGTTACAGCTCTCTGAACAACATCCTTCTGGTAAATTAAGTCTTTCTACGTAAGAAGGGTCACTGGGTCTAAACAACTTGCCTGTTCTACCCGTTACAACTCTGACTTCCAAAACTAGTCAAGCTCTCTCCTGCCTTTGCAAATGCTCTTGGTCCTTTCTTCTAGAAACTTGTTCCACCACCATTGCAACCTCCTCAGCTCCCTTCTTTACCTGGTGCACTCCAGTATATATATTACATATGTGTGTGTGTGTGTGTGTGTGTATGACACTACTAAATTAAAGCAATATTTTCTAACCTCAATTTCCAAACTGGACAAGGGACAAGCATTACCTACAGTCGTGGAAGCAACCCAAAGACTGAACCACAAGCAGCCACTGAAACAGAAGCTTATGAAAGCAACACAGGAATGAGTTAACAGTGGTGTCAGGAATGTGAATTACCTGCGCCCAAGAATAAAACCCCAAGGGAAACTTGGCCAATCGCACTGCGGCGATGGTGAGAGCATCATACGTTAGGGAAGAGATTAAAGATGGTCATAAAATGCTTGCTAAGAACTTTGAAAATCTGTTTATTGTAAAATCAAATAAAGATGCAGAAAACTGCATGAAACGATGACTAGTTGAACAGCGTGCTTTAAGGTGGATACCCTTAACTCCCCAGCAGGTGACACAGAACGCTGCCACCTCCTTGTCGCCTCACCCCGGTTCCAAGCCCTCACCCCCCCCCCAGCTACTTACCTACTGTCCTGCCTTTTACGGCAAGTACTTGCTATGAGGATTAAAGGCTTCATTTACTCATGTGAGAGAGACAGAGACGGTGACAGAGATGGCAAGAAAGAGCATGGGTGCAGAGGGGAGGGAGAAGCAGGCTCCGCGCTGACCGAGGAGCCCGATGTGCGGCTCCCACCCAGGACCTCGGGATCATGACCGAAGCTGAAGGCAGCTGCTCAGCCAATGGAGCCACCCGGGTGCCCCTAGCTGGGTGTTAAAAAATAGCTTTATCACCCAAATGTGCATCCCTGGACTATGATACAGCTTAGTTTTTGTTTTGCTCATCTAAAAATGTTTGATTCGCCTTTTAAATCTCTTTCAATCTGTAGACTCTCCCCCCCATCCCGCTCAGTTCCTCACCGTCGATCTGTTGGGAAGCCCAGGCCATGTGCCCCGTGCGGTTTCTCCGAGGCTGGATGTTGCTGGTGGTCACCCGGCGGCCGCTCCCCACGCTCCTCCTGCGGCTCCCGCAGCGGGGTCCAGAGGCTGGCGCAGACTCGGGTTTGAGTGCGCTGACAGAATGAAAGCCTTCGGTTTCGCTACCCTGGAAGGAACCACCGGTAGCCTCGCCGTTCACCTGGGGCTCCCTCCCTGCCCCCGGACACCTGCTGGTCGGGGCGGTCAGACACGGATTTGCTCGCAGCGTCCGTGCACACCCACCTTGGGCCCTAGGAGTTCGCTGCTCTGATGGCTCTTGTGACACAGAGGAAGGCACCAGGCTCTCACTGCCTTAGGCCAAGGCTGGCCTGGCCTGCGAGTTTATTCCCTGACACCACACCCACGAAGCTCCGGGAACGGACACATTCTCTCCTCTTCCACCCCCATACGCTCCTCCCCACTTGTTACCAAATACGACAGACGAGCATACTGAAGGGGGGAAGAAAAGGACTTTAAAGTTTGAAACTGTTCCAGTGACCTCGCTGAAAATTCTGAAATGTAGCTTCGTGTTACCTTTTCTCCTCTGAAGGCACTTTGGGCCCAGGGGCATTTAGAGCAACACAGCCGTCGCCTGTCCCTGTCGTCAGTGACCTCTGACTTGGACGACAGTGGACTAGCACGGCCGTGCTAACAACCAAAATGTGTGCAGCGCTGTTCTTTGAGGAATCAAAAGCACCTCAGTGGGCCGTTTTTCCTGAGGAAGGATAAATAGATCCTCTTTTTCCGATCAGGCTGGGTCCCACGCCCTTGACACCTCACATGGCAGTGACACACCATTTACCTGGGGGAGTCGTCCTTGGCCCTTCCCCCGCTCACCTCTACACACAATCCTTCCCTTCGCCTCACCTCTTTCCCCTCACACGCAGTCCTTCGGCGCCGGCAGAGGCCAAGCCACTGCTTCCCACCCAGGATGCTGCACCGCCTAACGGCTCCTCAAAAATCTCGTTTTCCACAGAGCAGTCTGAGTGGCCTGTTTACATGGAGTTTAGATCTATTTTCCTCTCTTCCTCCACTAAGGACTTCAATAACCTGCCGCTGCTGCCATGGAGTCCAAAAGCCTCGCCAGTCTGCAGGCAACAGGTGTTCCTTGAGTCCCATCCACCCACCCACCCCTCATCCCTGTGCCCCCCACCTGTCCCCCTGGGCTGCCCACCTGCTAGGGCTTCCCCGCCCCTCCGCGTGGCGGTCCTTCTCAGCGTGGGCCTCCCACGCTCTCCCGTTCGCTCTCCCTTTCCCTGTTGGTGTCAGCAATACCTTCCTGGACCACCTCCTAAATCCAACTGCCCCTAGACTCAGCCACGAAACATCCAATAGGAGAAAACTGTTGCTTTTCTCTTTTCAGATTACTCATCATGATTCTTTTAAATTGTGGTCCAGATATAAATTTACCAATTTAACCATTTTTACGTGTACAGTTCCATGGCATTCCATCTCTTCACACGGCTGGGCCGCTAACACTAATGGTCCACCCACAGAATCTTTCCGGCTTCCCTTACTGAAACTCTGTGCCCCTCCAACAACTCCCCATTCCTCCACCCCCCTACTGGCTGGCAACCACCATTCTCCTGTCTGTGAAT
Organism: Neogale vison; assembly: GCF_020171115.1. NCBI lineage: Eukaryota > Metazoa > Chordata > Mammalia > Carnivora > Mustelidae > Neogale > Neogale vison. Next base: position 196,987,682 of record NC_058101.1, on the reverse strand, counting down.
GTGGCTGCTACTGGTATTTCACCTAAGTGGAACTGGTAAACATTTGTCCTTTGGGGTCTGGCTTATTTCACGTAACCACTAATGTCTGCATTCTCACATGTGTCAGAATTTCCTTCCTCTTTAAGGCTGAATACTCTTCCCGTCTATGTCCAGTCCATATTCTGTGATTCCCTTCATCTGTCGATGGGCCCCTGGGTTGCTCCCACCTCTTGGCTACTACGAGTAATGCTGCTGGGAACATGGGTGTCCAAACATCTCTTCAAGCCCTGCTTTCAGTTCTTTGGGGCCTATACCCAGAAGAGGAACTGCTGGATCACACGGGAATTCTATTTGTAATTTTATAAGGTACCACATACTGTCTTCCAGAGACCGCACTGTGTCGTCATCCCCCTTGCCAATTTCTCCACATCCTTACCAACATTTGTTATCTTCTGGTTTGTTTTTATAATTCCCATCCTAAAGGGTAATTTTTTTCATAATTGCCTTCATTCTAAAGGTGAAGTGGCATTTCATTGTGGTTTTGAAGTGCATTTCTCCAATGATAAATGTCTGATGTCTTTTCATGTTTATTGTCCATTTGCATATCTTTGGGAAAAATGTCTATTTATGTTCTTTGCCTATTTTTATTTTTAAATATTTTATTTATTTATTTGACATAGAGAGAGAGAGAGAGATCACAAGTAGGCAGAGAGGCAGGCAGAGAGAGAGGAGGAAGCAGGCTCGCTGCTGAGCAGAGCCCGACTTGGGACTCGATCCCAGGATCCTGAGACCATGACCCGAGCTGAAGGCAGAGGCTTTAACCCACTGAGCCACCCAGGCACCCCCTTTGTCTATTTTTTAAATTGGGTTGGTTTTTTGCTGTGAGGTGTTGGAGTTACTTATATATTCTGGATATTACCCTTTTATCAGATAGATCATTTGCAAGTATATTCTCCCATTCTTTGGTTGTCTTTTCACTGTGTTGATAGTGTCCTTTCAGGCACAAAAATTGTAAATTTTGATAAAGCCCAAATTATCTTTTTTTTTTCATTTTGTTGCTTTGCTTTGGGTGTCATATCCAACAAATCACACATAGTTTTTAAATATGTTTTTATCTGAGTTTCTATTTCATGAATGTCTACCCCAATAGACTATGCATTTCACAAAGGCAGAAACCCGTTTCCCTCACCATCCTACCAATGATTGACAGGTGTTCCAATACATGTATTTGTAGTCTGATGAATGCGTACCTTCTGATGTTTTTAATTTGTGATATAGTATGGTACCCTATTAACGTGCACATTTATATGAAAAATACTGACAAATGTGGTTTCTGTGTGCTATTTAATTATCTTTAGCTTGAAAAGTCACACTAAATTAAGGTGCATGCCTTTAAATCAGACCACAAGTTTCAAGAAGTGTTGGGAAAAAATTAAACACAACAGAAATTATATCAGGGGCTTATTTTAAAAACATTCCCCCCCCAAACCTTTACAGATCAAAAAGGAAAAGACTAAAACAATCTCCCAAGTTAAGCCCATCCATTTCAGGCATGAGGTGACTGAATTATATATTTCTTCGTTCTTTGTTGGCAGTTTTCCAAAGTGGTATAGACCCCACTTCCTAGCTTAAGAGATAGCCTGGATAAAATGCTTAAAGAGCCTTCCTTTCCTTTCTGATTTGGTAAACTTTCAGGAGAAAGTTAAAATCATATTTTCTGCCTCTGAGATCAAGCAAACCCAGAAAGGGCTCTCCAGTTCTTTGACTTATTTGCCTCTGGGATTTAAAACGAATGGGGCTTGTATTGCAGTTGAGAAACAGCAGGGGGAGCTCATGAGGTTTTTAAGTCAGCTATTACCAACCACTGCCCCCCTTCCAAAGAAACAACTTCACATTAAGTATAAACTGAAGAGTTCCAAGGTCAAGCCCAAAGAAGGAGAAAAGGAAGCAACAAAAATAAAATTCTCCTAATGAGAGGTGAAAATGGCCAAAATCAATTTCATAATAAAAGACTGATAGAAACTAACACTTAATCCAGGCCCACAAATCCGACTATCCTTACTTAACATAACAAGCCAATGTACCCCGGGTGCCCAAGACCCCATGACTGCCCCAAGCCCTTAATCATCTTTCTCCTGTGTCCAAATTAAGTGACTAGGCAGCTGGCTTAAAAGCAATTATACTTAAATTGTCTAAACATGTTTTTTAAAAATATTCAGTGAATTTCTTTTTGGGGAGCAGCTTCAATTGTGAAAAAAAAAAAAAAAAGAAAGAAAAAGTGGGTTGTAAACAACAGAATAATAAAAAGAATATACAAAATATAGCCCGTATTCACTGGAAAGAGTGAGGGGAACCAGAAGCTACATACTGAGTTTTAGAGCTGGGCTTAGAGTCACTCCCTGTGAGGACAGGAGTGGTGTGACAGATATGAACAGTGGAGTATTTCCTATTGAGGGAGAAATCCTAGCAAGTGACACTCGCTGCCATGATGTCCTTTGAACCTCAGCCTGGGAGGCCAGAATCAATGGTTGGTCATCATCGGCTTTAGTCCTGAGGCCCAACGGCGAATGGAGCGGAGAAGCCCGGCCAACAGTAGGCAGAGGCTCAGGCCGCTCACAGGCCTCACCAGGACTAGGAAGGGCTGTGATGTCTTACCTTTGCCCAGACTCTATCAACAAGTATGATAGCTGAGTGTCTTGGAACACATCTGGAAGTAGCTGTCGCCTCTTCTAGGGGGGCTAATGCTGACATTGGGAACATGGACAGATTTTGGCGAGTGGCCAGAATGTCTTACAAACACCATAGGTTCAGGGTCTTATCTTGGTTTGTGATCAGTGCTTCCCAAAGAGGATGGATCTTTCCTTACGTTATTTCAGGATGAATATAAAACTTTCAAACAAAATATTGTGAGTTGTAATTGTACGCAACAATGAGAGATCTAATTTGGAAAGCAATTAGGATAAATACATGGGTAGAAACAGAGGCCAGCTCAGTTTCAGGCTATTGAGTTTTCTGTGTCTTCACACGATTTCAAGGGCTTACAGAAAAGCAAGCTGCTTATACTAGAGTAGACACTTTCAATAAACTCCATCAGATGAAAGCATGCATGAATCATGCATAATTATGAATTATAATAACTTAATTTTCTTAAAAAGATGATCATTTTCCCCCAAAACTAGATTAGAATGTATTCTTGGGTGAAAATATACATTCAGAAAGGAAATGAAATCATAGGAAAAAAGGTCAGTGCAATAGTGTTACCTTAAAAAAGAGCCTCTTTAAACAATATAAGGCGTCTTACCTCTTTAAACGAATATATATTTCTCCTGCATGAAATGCATGAGGTTCACTTCATCTAAATCTTTAAATCCTTTTTCTATGATAATTTTTGGAAACTCAGTTTTTAATTATCTTAAATAACTTTTGGAGGAAAAAAGAAAAGACTAAAGGAAGCTTTGTTTTCTACATACTAATTTAATTCAACTGCAACAAGAAGAACCTCAGACCTAAATCCAACTTTTATTTCGGTTACAAAAAAACATTGAAATTCACCAGAAATACCACCAAAAGTCCCTGGTGACAGAAATTCGCTTACTTCACAGCAGCATATACAAGATCAATAAACAAGTAGTAAACGCCCTGGAAGGAAAAGAAGTCCTTGAATTTACAAGTTTAGTAAGCCCCATACTTACCCGGTAGACCGCTGTCTCCAGCCATACAGCTCAGAGACTGGCAATGTGTCTGATAAAGATGGCCTGTGGCAGGCTTTTCTCATATGGTAAGTACTGACTGTTCCAATCCCCTGTTGAATAACAAACCCCAAAGTTATCCCAGTTATCATTTCCCTCCATTCTGAGCACCCTACGCAGAGGTGAGAAGCCTGTACAGAGGGGCCCTCCACTGCTCAGGTAGGTCTTTGGTCCATGGACATGCTTACCGCTCCCGTCACTAGGGAAATGAGATTCAGAAGAGGACCCCTAAGGTCAGATGAGAAGGAACGTGAAGCTGGCCTCTCGAACAAGCTCAGTCTCTTTCCCACTCATCCTCATGTGCTTTGTTCCACAATAAGGATGGGTCAGGACGTTGCCTTTTACTCCTCTCCACAAGGCCAAGGACGGTTTTATTGTTTGCTTTAAGAGTGAATAAGATATTTCTTCTGTTGATTTATTTCTGCAAGTACTGGCTGGGTGGGTGTTCACTGAGTATGACAAATGTTGAGGTGTTCAGGTATGACTGAGGAGTGCTAGATTAAATAAGAATATTCCAACCCTGCTTCAGATCACCCATTTCCAAGGGCTTCTGAGTAGACAAAGATGATGAGACCATAGCAAAGAAAGACTTCTAACAAACAAAAAATTCTACCCTAACCGCTAAGCAGAGCTGGAGTGAGCAAGATTGAACTTAAAGAATTTCTTATCACCAAGTCTGATTGGTGTAAACAGCAGAACCAAAGTACATTGTAAAAACAGTCCAACCTCCTTTCACTGGGGCTCATACCCAAGGGCCAGATCTGTATTCTGGAGTATGAAGCCTGAACACCTGGGGCCATTTCCAAAGAAGCAGAGTAATGAGGGAATGACACTGAAGGAGTAAAAAAGATTTGGACTTTGGATGCCTGGGTGGCTCAGTCGGTTAAGCATCTCCTTTTGGCTCAGGTCATGACCCCAGGGTCTTGGGATCTAGCCCTGCATGGGGCTCCCTGCTTAGTGGGGAGTCTCCTTCTTCATGTGCTTTCTCTCTCTCTCTCTCTCTCTCTCTCTCTCTATCTTATTCCATAAATTGGAAATGCTTTATTGCTTTCCAAATAAGAAAGAGCTAAAATTGCTTTTATGGCTTAGTGTGTGACGGGTTTGTGGGGTCGCAGTTTTGTTATTCCTGGGGGTGTCTGTTCACTGCAGTCTTCCTCCTGGGAGTGTGAAGCTTTCTGGTTTTTTCATGAACTGCTCTTCACAAGGCTCAGAAACATCCACCAGAGATTTCTCATCAAAAAGACCAAATACCCCTCCCCTGAAAAAAAAAGATACAACCCTTTCTCCTTCGTAATATCAATGCTGATTGCCCCAGGGTTCCCAGCATTAACTGTGGGAAAACAGTAACACGGAGCACAAACTCGTGATGCAAGCATTTTGAAGTTACAGTTTCTCATCGCTGTTAACATCCCCAGATGATGGATCTTTTAGAGGATGAAGTTTTTTAAAAAACAGTTTCAAAGATGACACAGACTGATATAAACTCATGACATTGGTGTCTGCTGCCTGAAGATCCATTTGAGCTGGGAATACTGTCAACGCATGAAATGTCACTGTGGTTGGTGTTCGTCTTCTTGTGCGGCATGCACACCATGTTCTCTTTCAGAGCTTTCCGAGCTGAGGGGTTTCACTGGCAAGACATCCTGACTTCATCTGGAGCCACGATTTCTTACTTTAGGATTCAGATGATGGAACTGAATTCTTGAAAGGCTCTGACAGTTCAGCCTAGGTAATCCGCCCTTCTGGAAGACTGAGAAATGCACCCATATATATCAAAGTCCATTCTTAAGATTGTAGCGCATAAAAGGAAATATATGAGGAGATTATAAAACTTGTGCAGATTTCCACGTGGGTTGCGGAGGCTGCGTTTTCAAATTTTCATAGAGTGGTGAAATTTTCATTGACATCTCCCTTAAGTACTCAAGAGACTCACCATCACTAAAAAGTAACAATTGTAAGACCCCCACATAACATAGCTAGTTTTTAATTCCACGGTCCAGAAGAAGAAAGAAGAAGACCAGACCCAGGCACACCCAAGGGCAGGGGGAGAGAAGCCATGAAAACCCGGTACCCCTAACGAGCGGCTTTTGCACTTGGGTGAAGGAAGCTAGTGACAGAAACCTTCCAGGCTTTTGTGTGGGGAAAGGGCAGGCGCTGTCCATCCTTTTTTGGGGGCTGCTAAAAAGAAGGACTTTCAGAGTCTTCACGAGAGACGTGGATTTTAAGGGCAACCTTGGGTCATACAGAGCTAATCAACCGAAAACAATAAGAAAATGAGCCTGGCCGTCAGCGAGTATCTGAGGACTTTATCAAAAAGAATTAGAAATGGACAGATTCACTGGGAGCTGCAAAGGATCAAATCTGTAAGGTGGCATTGTGTGGCCGGGATTAAATTATTTATTCATTGTTAATTTATTTATTTATGTATGTGCAAATGACCTTGCTGCTGCAGGTGCTAAGGGGCCTCTGAAAAGGCTGGGTTTTTAGATCCAGGCCTAGAATATTGGTCCATTTAACTCATTCTTTCCTTAAGGCGATCAGCACTGACTTTTATCTAAGGAGATAGAGGAGGAAAAACCGTATGTGTGCAGGAAAGGATGCAGGACTTGAGCAGCCCTGAGGACCCAAGAATTTCAGCTCCATTCAAGATTCTGGGGAAGGCTCCATGCAGTTTAATGTCCAAGAAATTAGCAAATGAATGCTTATGTCAATATGCGAAAAATCCCTGTTAGTTTAAACAGATAAAAAGCCTGTGGGGAAACCCCAGAAAATGCAGGCTCTTTTTCTTTCCCTTTTTAGTTAATTTAATTTTTAAAAGAGGGCACAGCCCTTCTGGAGTTCTATGGAAACCCACAGATGTCAAAAAAAATTAAAAAAAAAAAATGGTCTAGTGAATGCTTGATCTTGTACATGCCTGAAATAGTCTCAGTGTAACTACTGGAAGAAATAAGGAGATTTTATCAGGCATGCTTTGTACCATGATCAGTATTCGGTAATGTCCTGCCCAAACTGAAAAGCGGAGAATTCATCTTTACCTCTTACACATGCCTCCGGCACGAAAACATATAATTACTCGGTAAGTATAGCGACAATTTATAGGGGAAACCTGAGGGTGAAATCAATAGGAGCATTATTATCTCTAAGTTTAGGCGAATAATGATGAACGAAAATGATCATCCTGTGTTCCCGGTGACCCGGCACAGTGGGGACACTGTGTCGGACATGACCTTTGGAGGAAGAGCATACAGGAGCTCAGCGTGGGGGCGTCAGACAAGAAGCCATACATACTGAAGCCGGCGACCTCATGCCTGTGAGTCCTCCTTAAGGAGAGGAGAAAAAGCCCACTGACTTTGCAAAAGAGATACAAGACAGCTAAAGATCCCTGAGGGAGAACCCTTCTACTAGATTGGCAAGGGATGTTAAACAAATGATCTGACTCAGGAAACACTGCCTTTCAGAATATACACTACCTCTCAAGGTGAATTAGAAACCGCTCCTGAACTACAAAGAGGTAAGCTTTCCCCAAAGGAGGCAAGGGTGGGAGGGAGGGAAGTTGGAAGAAAAGCAGAAAAAAGGAAAGAAAAGAAAAACCAAAAAGGAAATGTCTTTATTTATTTTTAAAGATTTTATTTATAACATTTTAAACATTTATTTGACAGAGAGAGTGAGCGTAGGAGCACAGGGGTGGTGGGGGGAGGCAGAGGGAGAAACCAGCTCCCTGCTGAGCAGGGAGCCCTATGCGGGCTCCATCCCAGGACCCTGGGATCAGGACCTGAGCCACCCAGGCACTCCAGAAATATCTTTAAATACAGATTTTGTTTTACATATTCAGTTGGTCCCTAAACTATAACAGATTAGTACCCAAGTGGTAAACCAACTATTAAGTTCTAAAGGAGAAAAGGGACAGTAGAGGACTTTTCCACATTGCCAAGCACTGTTAATTTCTTCTCTACTATTTTGCAAGTTGTAGGCGCTTTAATGCTAAGTGCCAAACTGCCTGAAGAATAAAAACTTCAAAATAATTTCTCCCCTCAAAAACTTCTTAGATTTGCCTGACAATAAAGGGATAGTCAACCTAAAATCAATAATGGTTATAATTCAAAGCCTCATAAAATTATAAATTCCTTAGATAGACTTTCAACTTCTGAATCCCATAATTTCTTTTCTTTTTTTTTTTTTTAAGATTTTATTTATTTGACAGAGAGAGATCACAGGAGGGGGAATGGTGGGGAGAGGGAGAAGCAGGGTTTTTGCTGAGTGGGGAGCCTGAGGGGGGGCTTGATCCCAGGATCCTGGGATCATGACTTGAGCTGAAGGCAGACACTTAACTGGCTGAGCCACCCAGGTGCCCCCCATAATTCATTTTTATATGTTAAAGTCCTAATCGGTTTGTGGCACATCACAATTTAATATATGCCTGGTCTGAACAGGAATTTTAAAAGCTTTATTTCTGGGTAGGTTTTCATTCATCGAATGGATAGTGAGGTATTTGAAGTAATGAAGCAGCATATTAAAATTTTTCCCCATAATGAACAGATGAGCCTTCTTTCTCATTCCTCAAATTAAAGGGGATTTTTATCTTATTTTAGCAACTATAAAAAGTAAGTGAAGATCCATTCCAAGGTATTTTAGAAAAACAATTAACTACAAAAAAAGGGATGCCTGGGTGGCTCAGTTGGTTGGACGACTGCCTTCGGCTCAGGTCATGATCCTGGAGTCCCGGGATCGAGTCCCGCATCAGGCTCCCAGCTCCACGGGGAGTCTGCTTCTCCCTCTGACCTTCTCCTCGCTCATGCTCTCTCTCACTGTCTCTCTATGTCAAATAAATAAATAAAATCTTTAAAAAAAAAAAGCAGTTTTTCATTCCTGGTAGAAAAAGACAGAACATGTCTTTTAAAACAAAAACAAAAACAAGGGCACCTGGGTGGCTCAGTAGGTTAAGCGACCAACTCTTGATTTCAGCTCAGGTCATAATCTCAGGGTTGTGAGACTGAGCCCTGAGTTGGGTTAGGGTTAGGGTTAGGGTTAGTCTGCTTAAGATTCTCTCTCTCTCTGCCCTTCCCCTCCCAAACTTGTACTCTCTCTCAAAAGAAAAACAATTAAAAATTTAAAAAAAACCCAACTCTGACATTCATGTATTAGCTTATGCTCTGGAAGTGATTTACAATTGAGTAGTAACTTTGGAGAGATAGAGTTGAAATCTTTCAATAACAAAATGTTTTGTGGAGGGGAAAAGAGAATCTTCATCTTTTTTTTTTTTTTTTTTACTTCTTTTTCATCTGTGAAGTCTGACTTATTAGAAACGATCAAGGCAGAAATTAGCAGGTGTCACCAAAAGACACTCACTTTAAAAATCAGCACCATAAGGGGCACCTGGGTGGCTCATGGGTTAAAGCCTCTGCCTTCGGCTCAGGTCATGATCTCAGGGTCCTGGGATCGAGTCCCGCATCGAGTCCTGCTTCCTCCTCCTCTCTCTCTGCCTACTTGTGATCTCTGTCAAATAAATAAGTAAAATCTTTAGGAAAAAAAAAAAAGCACTGTATGATTGCTCAGTTAGTAGACTGTGTTCAGAAAAGAGTCAGCTGGAAAAAAAAATTCTTAAAATTTTTAAGTACCAATTTTTCCAATTAATTTTCTTCAGCAATATCAAGTTTGCCAAATGTTGTTTGTAAGCTTGAAATGTCAAAATAATCATTCAGAAATAAACACAGATCGAGTGCCAAATCTTATCATTACATTATTTTGCTTTTTCGTTGAAGTACTTGGAGATCACATGTCTGCTCATGCAGAACGTGAGCAGATGCTCTGGGTTGGTGAAGCCATCGCCTGATGCTGCTCCCTAGGAAGATTTGGGGAGTTGGCCAAGAAATTAAGAAACTGTCCTTTTTAAACCCTAAAGTCATGCCGAGCAATTAAAACAAGGAAAAAATCAATATGTAATACTTTATTGTGCTCTTTTCAAGTCATACATAGGGATTCATTCTCTCTTTTTATAACAACAGCAATAAGCAACAGCAGCATGTGCTGGTTAAAAGCCTTAGAATGTTCTAGGCGTTGTGCTAAGCAATTACCAGAGATGATTTTATTGTAGACTCAAAATAGTGCACGAGGTTGGTATTATTAGTTCCATTTTTTCCACCTTTTCCATTATTTCCCTTCATCGACAAGGTTAAGGAACTTGTCTCAGGTCAGACAATAGTTAAATGACAGAGTTGGATGTGAACTTGTGCCAGTCTCATTTCAGAGCCTGAGCTTTTAGATACAATGTTTCTGCCTCTTTTAAGCACCTTTTCCTACTTCTTCTTCTTTTTTTTTTTGTCTTTAAGTGACTAAAACTTATTGCTGATTTTCATTAAAAACTCAGCCTTGTATTTACCATTAAACAGGCCATAAGAGGGTGCTTTTCCTCCGTGTCATCTCATTTGTCCCTAAAGACGGACAGCACTCTGGGAGAGCACAAGTGGCTGTTGGCTGCCCTTTCCCCGGCGCCTCTGGCTCTTCTCTGATGTCCGTGATGCTGCTCACCAGCCCTCCTGCTTCCCGGTCTCCTAGCTGATCTCAGGAGAACCGCAGTTCTCCTTTCTATGCATTTTTTGCTATCTCCTCTCCCATCTAGTACTTAATAGTGCCTGATAATAACACACATTTATATGTAGCATTTCTATGTATTAAGCACTGATCTAAACATTTTACATATACTAACAGTTATATCCTCATATCAACATTATTAGGCAAGTAGAATCATTACTCCCCATTTATAGATACTGAACAGAGACACAGGTCAAGTAACTTAACCAAGATCACACTAGGAAATGGTACAGTTCACGATCTAATCAATTGACTACATTGTGTGATATCACCTTGAAAAAGCACTAAGAACAGCACCTAGCATTCAGTAGGTACTCAATAAATATGTTGGCTGCCTGACAGCCACCTTTCAGCTTTCAAGGGCATTTCCCTGACGCTATAGATTTTGCCAGATAACACAAGCTCCTCTTTAACTTCATGTGACAGGGCTGGTCATTCGTAGGATATCAGGGGCAATCTTTGGGTCTTTTGCTCTTTTCAATTTTTTTTTTTTTTTGGTGGTGGTGGTGGTCGGGAAGCAGAATTGGGCTATCTGCTATGAAAATCAAGTGCTTCATAGCTTCAAAACTTGCAGGTCTCTGAGACGGAAGGATGAGGCCATGGAGATGCACTTCTCTGTCTTGCTCAGCACCGGGAAGTTGATCTCTCCCTACAATACAATCTGCTTTATTTCACCTCTTGTGCCCCTCCTGGCTGCTGACTGGGTTTGTCCAGAGAGAGACAGCACAGGGGGTGGAAGGTGGGGAGGAAGTTCTATCCCTGATGTTCTTCTGCCTTGGTGTCAGGGTTTTGCCAGCAGCTGCTCCGTCTGTGGCTCTCAGGTCCTACTGGAGGGTCCTCCTCGGAGCAGTTGATGACTCCCCTTCCACAGCTCCGCGGGCCCCCTCGGACAGCACTGCCTCCCTTTGCTACTTCCGGCCCGATGGGAAGGTGTTCCCACTGTGCTAGTTCGTAGGTATCTCAACATCCTTGACAGGCTCCCTCAATCCTGCTCACACCTCGGGAAATGGTTCCTTCATGACATACTCTTCAAAAGCCAGCTGAAAACGTCTTCCTGCCAGGATGCCCTGGCCCCATGTGCCATCTGCGGCAACATTCCTCTCTACAAAATCCCTAGTTTCCATTTGCCCACATCCAGCATTTGAAGGAGTCTTCCTCATTTCTAGGCTGTTCTATTTAATAAAATGTCATTCCTTTGCCAGAGGCAGGGAAGATCTGCTTCCCATGAAATCCTATTTCTGTCTTCTGGAGCGCACAGAATAAGCCTCCTCTTCCTCCACCTGACAGCCCTGTAAATATTTAAACCCAGCTGGCGTGGCCTCCCCCAAATCTTCTCTTCCCCAAGCTAAATACATTCAATTTATTTTCCATTGTATATCTCTCCATGCCCCATCTAAGTGCCTGAAAACAAGGGAGTGAAGAAACAGGGGAATAAATTTATAATAATTGATAGGTGTGAGGGGTAAGATCAGAGAACCAGGAAGGAAGCAGAATCTGTCTGCGTCTGACCTTACCCCTGGGGCTGATGTGTCAACTTCGCATCACACATTTTTTATTATTACCATTTAAACTTACATATCACTTAACCCATTCTTTTATTCTGCATTTTTTATATTGGTAAAATATACATATTATGAAAGTTAACATTTTAACCATTTTTAAGTATACAGTTTACTGTCATTAAGGACATTCACAAGGCTGTTGTGCAACCTTCACCACAATCCATTTCCAGAACGTTTACATCACCCCAGTCTGTACCCATTGAACATTAACGCCCATCCCTTTCTCCCCCATTCCTAGTAACCTCTATTCTGTTTTCTACCTTGTGAGTTGCCTATTCTAAGTATCTCTTGTAAGTGGAATCACACAATATTTGTCCTTTCGTGTGCAGCTTCTTTCACTGAGCATAATGTCTTTCGGATCCGTCCATGCTGTGGCACGTGTCAGAACTCCATCCCTTTGCAAAGCTGCGCGACGTTCCACTGCAGGGACAGAGCACATTCTGTGCATCCATTCATCTGTTGATGGACACCTGGGCTGTTGTCACCTTTTGGCTATTGTGAATAATGCTGCTGTGAACACGGCTGTGTAAATACCCGTTGGGAGTGCCCGCTTTTAATTCTTTGGATAATTCCTATGAGTAGCACGGCTGGATCATGTGGTAATTCTTTTTTTTTTTTTTAAAGATTTTATTTATTTATTCGACAGACAGAGATCACAAGTAGGCAGAGAGGCAGGCAGAGAGAGAGAGGGGGAAGCAGGCTCCCTGCAGAGCAGAGAGCACGATGCGGGACTCGATCCCAGGCCCCTGAGATCATGACCTGAGCCGAAGGCAGCGGCTTAACCCACTGAGCCACCCAGGCGCCCCTCATGTGGTAATTCTATGTTTAACTTTTTGAGGAACCTCCAAAGGTTCCTGTGCTTATTTACATTCCCATCAGCAAAGCAAAAGCGTTCCCGTTGGCCCGAGTCCTTGCCAACACTTGTTATTTTCTGTTTTTTTTTGATAATGGCCATCCTAACGGCTTTTTTCCTTAAACCAAGCTTTATTGATATAACTGATACACAATAAACAGTGCATACCTAAAGCATATAATCTAAATTTTGACATACATATACACTTCTGAAACCATCACCAGGCTCAAGATTATTGCCATATCTATTATTTCAAAAGTTTCCTCAGGCCTCTTTATAATCCCTCCCTCCGTCTCCTGCTTCTCAGGAAACTTCAACCATTTTTTTTTTAACCCTATATATTTTGGTTCCCCTATCCTGCCTTATTCCCCATCTGTAAAGCTAATCCTTTGGATCAGAAGATGAAAGCAAAATTGCCTAGGAGATATATTCAATAGCTTTTACACATACCAAGTCCACCCCTCCCAGAAAGCCAGAAGAAGAACAAGACACGTGTCAAGAACAGAATGTCTTTGAACTTGCAGTCTCTGCTTATACTTCCCTTTTTCCCAGATAGATACAGAGAAATCAGATTTAAATTATAGTTGCCTTTGAGGTAAGAATTATCACTCCAATTTTATAGACAAAAGAGCAGAGGCTTGAAGAGATTAGACAACTTGCTCAAAGTCCCATGACCCAACACTGAAAGCACAAACCATAAAAGAAAAATTAGTTAAGTTGGACCACATAAAAATTTAGAGCTTTTGCACTTTAAAAGATACCATTAAAAAAATAAAAACACGGGGTGCCTGGGTGGCTTGGTGGGTTGAGCCTCTGCCTTCGGCTTGGGTCATGATCCCAGGGTCCTGGGATCGAGCCCTGCATCGGGCTCTCTGCTTGGCGGGGAGCCTGCGCTTCCCTCTCTCTCTAACTCTGCCTGCCTCTCTGCCTACTTGTGATCTCTCTGTCAAATAAATAAATAAAATCTTTTAAAAAAATTAAAAAAAAATAAAAACACAAGTCACAGAGTGGGACAAAATATGTTTGTCAAATCATATATCTGATAAAAGGCCTTCATCAGAATATATAGGGAGCAAATAGAGGGCAAAAATTAAAAAATAAAAAAGAAGATATAGAGAGGATCTACAATGACCAATATATAGAGAGTGCTTGACAACTGACGAAAATTTTTAAATGGGCAAAAGATTTAAACATACATTTCTCTAAAGAAGATATACTCATGTCTGACAAGCACATGAGAAGATGGTCAAAATCATTAGTCATTAGGGAAATGAAAATTAAAACCCCAAGGAGATACAACTAGACACCCACCAGGACAGTTATAATAAAAAAGGCAGGCGATTGAGGGGAAGAGAGAAACTGAAACCCTCTTGGTATTGGGAATATAAAATGGTACAATCACTTTGGAACACAGTTTGTTAGTTTCTTAAAAAGTTCCACATAAAATTATAAGACAATCTAGCCATCCCACTCCTAGGAATCTATCAGAGAAATGAAAACACATGTCCACACAAAGATATGTACACCAATGTTTGTGGCACCGTTATTCAGAAAGTCAAAAACTAGAAACATTCTAAACATCCATCAGCTGATGAATGGGTAAACAAGATGTGGTAGACCCACACGATGGAACCCTCTCGGGCAACCAGAATGAATTCCCGACACATGCTACGACATGGATAAACCTTAACGACATCAGGCTAAGTGAAAGAAACCAGACCCAAAATACATATTGCATGATTCCATTTCTAAAAGATGTCTAGAGAGAAACAAACGCATAGAGACAGAAAGTAGATGGAAATGTTCTTAAACTGGCTAATGGTGATGGTTCCACAACACTATAAGTTTACATGGATCATTGAGTTGTATACTTATAATGAGTGGATTTTATGGGACGTAAATTATACCCCAATATACCTGTTTTTTTTTTTAAAAAATCACACAAATGGTAAATGGTAGTACAAAATATCAAGAGAAGTTATCGTGAAGGATTTATGATTAAGGAATTTATGCAAAGAAAGGGGCAGGAAGTAGAATATAAGTTTCCTCAACCTCCCTAAAAATTCACGAAAGCTTCTTTAGGGGGTTACAGTAAGCAACCATACTGTAAATGATTCTTTCATAAGAAGCTATTAATTATATTTATACCCTTTTACTGTGTTTTGGATTTCTTGCAGCTTTTCTTCAGTCTATTATACTCCCCAAGATTCTGTTAAGTTCCATATGGGGTGAATAAGTTTCTGTGATTTTATTTTAAACTCTGTTTGATTTGAATTCCCACAACTGAAAGCACTTAGTAAAGTGCAAATAGTTACTGTGAATGTGTCCCTGTGGTCTAAAAACAATCCCTGAGCTTCTCCAAGGACATCTAAAACTGCTTACTGAGCTAATTGCACCAACCATGTATCCACAGTTATTATTTCTGTATAACAGTGGTTATTACTTATGAGCAGTTAAGGCTTCGCAGATATACACAGAATATTCCACCAAAATTATCTGTGGCAGGAACTCAGTCTTCTGCCATAATCCCAGCTGCCCTCCCTCCTGCTGTCTCTTTGGTCCTGGCTGGGCACACTGCTGCACAGAATAAAGGACTACGTTTCCCAGCCACCCTTGCAGCTAAATTTATCCCTAAGCCTAAATTCTGGGCCACTTGTTGTAAGCAGAAGTATTGTGTGAGATTTCTGGAAATGGTGCTTAAAGTGAACAGACTCAGATAAAAGTAACCCCCTTTTTGCCCTTCTGCCTTGTCCCCTTCTCCAGGCCTGCCAAGAGAGCCTGAAGGGCCAAACTTCAACAGTCATTAGGACGAGGAGGTGACCTTTAAAGGATGAACAATGAGCTTTAGGACGGTAGGGCAGCCTGGGTCCCTGATAATAGCCTGGAGCTAACGGGTAATGTCCGTTCTGGGCTGCCTTCCTCCATTCTTCTCTTACGGGATGGGGAAAACACCTCTATTTTGTTTAACAGACAGAAGCCACGTTTCTTTTACTCATACAGAACCTCCTCCTCATGACACACTGTCTAACAGAAGAAGCATCTGCTGGAATCGTTTCTGTAAGGAACGAGAGAGAGGAGAGCGAGGAAGTAACGTCCGAAAGCTGCCGGCAGTGTGTCTGTGAGCCCTCGGCCGCGGGGATACAGTGGCGCTCTGTAGCCATGGTTACGCCGGCCACAGCTGCTATACTGGAAGTCATCTCAATAATAGGATTTATCGAACTATACTTAATGATGGCTGCCCAGTGAGGCAGCAAACGGTAAACATGCACACTATCACATGTTCATTTCCTGAATCTGATTTATCTTTTCCAAAGATTGGAGAATTATCCTAAGGTGAAAGCCAAGTCCACTAGGAGTCCCTAAAATGCTGATCTAACCAGAAATTTCCCTCAAATCACCAAGTCTCCAACTATTTTCAGGTTCTTAAAATTCTCAAGAATATAGTACTTATTGACTGGGTAGAAGGTGACTATATTATCTACTGGTCCTTATGTGCATTTATTAGGCACATAAATCATGTACATTCAGGCTTAGGATGGCTGTTGAGTCCCACTGTGCTTGCCACTTTCAAGCGTTCCTTAATGAACATAATGTGGTGGCTCTCTTTGCACTTCGTGTAAATAAATGTTTACGGAGTATTTCAGATAAGACCGAATTTCAAGATTTTTATACCCACAACAGTGGTGAGATAATGTGCCTGCCAATGTCCTCAGTGAAGAACTACAGGCTTTTATGGCTGATGGAATAAATGAGGGTTGGTAGTTCTGCTCTGGCACAGATGTATGTGGTACTAATTTAGGCTTAGAAATATTAAATGACTAAGAAAAGTACTTAACACATAAAAATTAATTCCTGAGATTAACCTTTCCTCCAGCAGCCTCAGGAAGTTACCTTTTTGAGTCTCGGATTCCTTCCCTGTACCAGAAATAAGATGGACAATATGACCTCTACGCTTCTTTTTAGGGCTCGCTTCCTACGAACATGAATTTTCTCCTGGGAGTAACATAAAACAAAAACATAAAGAAGTAAATAACAGTAAACTGCATTGTTTTCTGATTTGCCAACAGGAAAATCTGGGGGACTAAATCAACTCACATCCCAATGTAGTTAAAAGTAAATGACTTGGATACTGTGACAAATGAACTTTCCTTTAACATTTCAAGTTACTGGTTATTTTAGACTATTAAAGTTTACACAGTAATATGTTAAAACTAAAAATACATGGTCCTGTCAAAATCAAAAGGAACTTGGCATGTAACTATTTGTCCTTTCCTAATACTTCCATTTATTTAATATTTTTAAAAGATTTTATTTAGTTGAGAGAGAGAATAAGCAGGAGGGTGAGGGGCAGAGAGAGAGAGAGAGAAGGAGAAGCTGCTGAGCAGGAAGTCTGACGTGGGGCTCAACGCCGGGACCCTGGTATCCTGACCTGAGCTGAAGGCAGACTCTAAACTGACTGAGCCACCCAGGTGCCCTTTTCCTAATATATTTTTTTAATTTTTTAAAGATTTTATTTATTTATTTGAGAGGCAGAGAGAGAGGAGGAAGCAGGCTCTGAGTGGAGAGCACGATGTGGGGCTCGATCCCAGGACCCTGAGATCATAACCTTGAGCCGAAGGCAGAGGCTTAACCCACTGAGCCACCCAGGCACCCCCCTTTTCCTAATATTTTTAACAGGCGTACTTGGTATACATACCCTTAGATAACTGCTCTGGCTGAGAGAAACACATTCCAAACTTATCCAATGGGGTGCATTTGCATGTGGGAAAGAAAACACTCACAAAATCCTTCTGTTTGGGGGTTGTTCAGAAATCTTCTCCATAGTTTAAAGTTCGGGATGTGGGGGCACCTGGGTGGCTCAGTGGGTTAGGCCGCTGCCTTCAGCTCAGGTCATGATCTCGGTCCTGGGATCGAGTCCCGCATCGGGCTCTCTGCTCAGTGGGGAGCCTGCTTCCCCCCCTCTCTCTCTGCCTGCCTCTCTGCCTACTTGTGGTCTGTCTCTGTCAAATAAATTAAAAAAAAAAAAAATCTTTAAAGTTCGGGATGTGATCAGTCTGGTCAGCGCACCTAACCTGCCCAAGCTGAAGCAACCTTCAGGGGTCTGGAAATTAGAAAATGTGGCTGAGAAGCTGTTGGACTGACAGGTCGAAGGAGAGCTCTACTTACTATGGTGTTCGGAGTCCGTGAGGTCCTCTCACAAGACATCTTTTGGGGTGCCAGGGTGTCTCAGGTGATTAAGCATCTGACTTCAGCTCAGGTCATGATCTCAAGGTCCTGGGATCGAGCCCTGTGTCAAGGTGTCTACTTGTCTCTCTGTCCCTCCCCCTACTCATGTTCTTTCTAACAAACAAATAGAACTTTTTTTTTTTTTAAAGAAAAAAGACATATTTTAAGTTCCTGGAATTTTAAATCTCTCTGAAATCCCTTCATCAGTAAGAACTAACTGGGCAGACATTAACAAAAGTTGCGTATTAAGAAGCGACTCCTAAAATAAATAAATTTAAAAAAAAAAAAAGAAGAAGAAGAAGCAACTCCCACTGAACCACGGCTCCTCCTCTAATTAATCATTCCATATTACTCTGTACACTAATGTATTCTTATTGCTAAATCACACCAACCAATTCTGGAGCCGGTAAATTATGGGATCTGAGACCAGATCAGTGGTTGCCTGGGCCTCGGGGAGGGGACTGACCGACCATAAAGCATGCAGGCTATGTAGAGGGTCTTAATTGTGACGGTGGCATCGTTTATCAGAATCCACTGAGTTGTATACCTAAAAGGGGTGAATTTTATTGTGTGTAAATGACAGCTCACATTATCTGAGTTAAATAATAAAAATAAAATCACATATTGAAAGATACAGACCCAATAATCATAATTAATCCAGTTCCCTGGGAATTTTAAATACACACACACACATGCATATATAAATCCTGGCAAGAATCAGTACCTTGGGGCACCTGGGTGGCTCTGGGTTAAGCCTCTGCCTTTGGCTCAGGTCATGATTTCAGGGTCCTGGGATCAGGCTTTCAACTCATCAGGACCTCCTTCCCTCTCTCTCTCTGCCTGCTTCTCTGCCTACTTGTGATCTCTCTCTCTCTTAAATAAATGAATAAAATCTTAAAAAAAAAAAAAAGAATCAGTACCTTGACTGCTCACATAAATATTAGACCAGCAGGACCTTAGCGGCACCACATAACATTTGGAAAAGGTTTGGCCAAGAATTCTCACTTAGAAGATAACACAATAGTTTACTATCAACTATATGGAAAATACTCAGCGGAGAATAGGTAACAAAAGAAATTAGGCCAGAACACTCCCTCCTAATTACTCAGGACTCTGATGTGGAACTCAAGCACCTTGTTACTACCTCCCCAGCATTTATTTTTCCCTGCTCTTCTGTCAAAAACAATGCTCTTCTGCATTCACGACATGCATTTACTTATTTAGGCACTTTATTTCTTTTAAACACTTTGATGACTGTCTTAATAGTGCCTCAGTAACATTTTCTTAATTTTACTGTGATCAATCATTCCAATAATTTTTTTCCTGTATATAATAATATATTAAAACTGTCCAGTTGCCTCAGATAGATTTTTACCAGGATTTCCATTTTAGAACTGCTAAAGGGACAAAGATGAACTACTCACTGACTGGTTAAAGTCATTAATGAGTGTCAATGTTCAGCAAAGTAACATGTTCTGGAAGAAACATCCCTAGATTGTGGCATCGTTCCTTACACTGGAAAGAAAAACTATATTGCTAAAATCAAACTACTTGACCAATACTCTAAAATTCTTTTCCTAGATAATTTAGTTGAACAAATGTGATTAAATCAGAGAAAATGAAGGAGAAAGTGGGACTGGTAACTAATCTCCTCCATCAATAAAGCTATTCTGTAAACTGTCAGAGAGTTCTAGTTAAACATCAAAGATGAAATGCATGAGTTTACTTCCACTGTTTCCTAAAACCTTCTAAAATGACAGTAAAGGAATAAAAATGCCATAAACTCACAAGGACAAAGCACAATAGTAAAGACAGCATGGTATAAGAGATGGCAACAAAATTTTGATGCCAAAAAGCACAGGGACAAATGGTAACTGCAGAGGAGAGGTGAAGCCTCGGTCCCTGAGCAGAGGCATGCGGACAAGAAGTCAATTCCTAGCACACACCCCTGGACAGGCTCAGAATCTGGAGGCACTGGACCTTCGAAGGCAAGGATAAGGAGAGGCCACGAATAAAGAAGGCAGAAAGTTTGACTAAAGAATCACTAAACCCCATGAAACCAGACAATTCCTTCCTCTCAAGCCAACAGAAGAGAAAATTGATCTTTAGAGAAATTGACCCAGCAAGGTTCTCGTTCAGACACTTCAGGGAAATGAGGCCCAGGATCAAGTGTCATACTAAACCCAAGAAGCTGACACACTCCACACTCAATAGTTTAACCCCTGAATACTTTATCCCATTTGGCTCCCGGAATACTGGTGGCCAGGGTCTTATTCCCAAGGCAGTAGATGAGAAGATTCTCTATCAAGAAGTGACACAAGAGAAAAGACATTGGAACGGACATTTGGACACTAAATGAAATGACTGAATCTTCAACAATCACTATCTTTGCACCAACAGCCGGTGAGCATTCTATTCACTTGAACATAAATGAACACAGAAAGATCACTAAAGAGTGCTTGGGTGGCTCAGCTGGTTAGGCGTCTGACTTTTGACTTTAGCTCAGGTCTTGATCCCAGGGTTCTGAGTTCAAGCCCCATGCTGTGCACCATGCTGGGTGTGGAGCCTGCTTTAAAAAAATCACCAAACATTTAAGAAAGTCTCTCACATGAAAAAGAGAGATAATAAAAATAAAATAAATTGAAATAAAATGGCAAAAAAAGAGAGAAGGAAGGCCCTAGAGACAACATAGGCAGCAGAAAATCTAAAACCACCTCTTATAATTAATATCCTCTGAGAATATGATCATTCATTTATCATTCATTTAACAAAGACTTATTGAGCATCTGATGTATGTAAGTGTTGTTTTCATTTCTGAGGATCCTGAGGTTTAAAAAAGACACAAAAATTCCTATATAATGTATCTCTGAAACTAGACAGAATGCTATATGAGGAATAATCACCACCTAACTCCTACAAAGAGCTCTAATAAATTCAGAACTATTATAACCATCTCCATTCCTACTCCTCTAGTTCAGCCCCTTGGATTTTTACAACAGCTTGGAAGAGGACTCCTCATTGTAGAGCTTACTACCACCGCCCCAATTCATCTTTCTCAGAGATGCTAGAATGATTTTTATTCAACCAATGCATCTTGATCAGTTTACTTCTCTTCCTACAAATCTTTTAACAGTACTTGATTGCCTTGGGGAGAAAATCCAAGCTACTTAGTCATTAAGACTCTCCACTACCTGCTTCTTCCTTCTCTTTTCAACAGCACCATCTACATGCCACACCCCTTCCATCCATACTGAATAACGGCTTATAATTCTTTAAATCTATAATGCTTATTCTTATGCCTCCAGACCAACGATTTCAAAAAATTATTTCAACCAACAATAAGCAATGCATTTTACACTGTAACCCAGTGCAGTGTTTTCCTCCCCCTGCCTCACCCCATCAAACACACACACACACACACACACACACACACACGGTGGTGGGTGGGGGGGAGTTCATGGAAGAATATTTATCCATACTGTGTGAGGTGTCCTCTGATATTTTCTGTTCTGGTTTTTTTTTTTTATGTTGGTCATGACATATTAAATTGATTTCATGACCTGCTAATGGTCTAAATCAAATGTCCGAAAAACATTGCTTTGGGTCTTTGCATATTTTAATGTCTCTGCTTGGAACACCATCACCTTTTCTTCTTCTGGCTAATTCTCATCTGTCTTCAAGACCTAATTTAAAGTGCTCACCCCTCTCCTTGCTCCCTGGATTAGGTATCATCTGTGTTTCTGTGGCACTTCATGTACACCTGCTACTCCCTATTACCATGGTCTCCTCGTTGGTTTGTTCCCCCTTCTTGACTGAGCTTCTAGAAGACAGTGATAGAGTTGCTCATATTGCCCCTGCTGCCCAGGAAACAGTGCCCAGCACAGGGAATACTGGCATCTGAATTCATCCACTCCATTCTTGGGTCATTTTTTTTTTTTCCTATTTGAATGAAGCAAGCTATCTCCAGGGATCTCTCACACATTTCTATAACAGAGCCACCCAGAAGCTTCTAGCTTCAGGAAAGAGCTTTTCACTTCCCATTATGATTTAGAGTAGCAATTTTCAAACTCTCATTCCAAAAGCCCCTCTAAACTTTTAAAATTAGTGAGCGTCCCAGAGAGTTTTGATTTATGTGAGATTATATATACATTTAATATTTTAATATGAATATAAAATATAAAATATAAAAATATTCTAGTATTTAATAAATATTTTAATATATATTTATATTTATCACACACATCATGTAAACTCTGGAAACGCCACTCTACACCTGTCAGAATGAGAGTGAAAAAGGCAAAGAACATCTTAGCATTATTATGAAAACAGTCTGACCTCCCCACACCACCCCAGTCTTTGAAAGGGTCTCAAGGACTCCCACACGTTCTCAGACCACAGTTTGAGAACCACTACTACAGAGTACCTAAGCCATAGATATTGTTGCTTGGTGAGGGCCAGTCTATAAATAAGACCTCTGCTTGTAGCACCTGAGCTTGGAACTAATTGAGAGATAAAAGAGTGTCATAGGGGTCAGTTTTACTATTGATAGAACTCTTGGATAATGGCAACAATGATTTTTCTAATATTGTAACCCCAAACTTACCACCTAATCATAGTGCTAAGAATTGCCAGCTTTCACCCTGTAAGAGCAGATTCCCATAAAAGTCTTGGCGTGGAGCCGTTCAACACGCAAGCACTGTAGACACTGGCTCTTCCACAAATCAAATCTGAAAAATCTCTCTTTTATTTCTGGGGAGTAGAAAATAAGGAGGGCAGAGAAAAGCTGAGAATGTAGTTAGTGGAGCTCCCTCTGCACGGAAAGAAACATCAGGAATGAGAAATAAATATTACCCCACAATGCTGAACGTCAATTCTGGTAGCACACCAAAATGTCCTAACTGAGCAGAGGGCCAAGTTTATGTAATTTCCCTATTACTACCCAAATTCTGCCTAATCTGTTAAATTCTTTATAACAGTTAATAACTAAACCACTGACATGTGATTTACAGTCACAGAAGCGGGTAACCACATTTTCGTACAGTAACATTTGCCTACGTCTCTGCTTGGAACACTGTTCATTCTTTTTTCTCTTGGCTAATTCTCAATCTTCTAAGAATGCTTTCCTAATGTTTTAAATTGGTTTTTTTTTTGCAAATTACTTTTATTATTATTTTAAACCCATGTTTGGAATAATGTACCTTTAAAAAATTAACATATAATGTATTATTAGCCCCAGGGGTACCGGTCTGTGAATCTCCAGCTTTACACACTTCACAGCACTCACCATAGCACATACCCTCCCCAATGTCCGTAACCCAAGAACTCTAGGGCACCTAGGTGGCTTAGTTGGTTAAGTGACTGCCTTCAGCTCAGGTCATGATCCCAGAGTCCTGGGATTGAGTCCTGCATTGGGCTCCCAGCTCCATGTGGAGTCTGCTTCTCCCTCTGACCTCCCCTTTCATGCTATCTCTCTCAAATAAATAAATAAAATCTTAAAAAATAAGAAGAACTCGGGCGCCTGGGTGGCTCAGTGGGTTAAGCCGCTGCCTTCGGCTCAGGTCATGATCTCAGGGTCCTGGGATCGAGTCCCACATCGGGCTCTCTGCTCAGCAGGGAGCCTGCTTCCCTCTCTCTCTCTCTCTGCCTGCCTCTCTGTCCACTCGTGATCTCTGCCAAATAAACAAATAAAATCTTAAAAAAAAAAAATAAGAAGAACTCTATATTAAGGAATGTCTGCTTTAACTCCTGCTTGCTTTTCAACAAAGACAAATCCCAGAATGGGGGTGGATGTGGTGGTCTGTACCTTTTTGCAACTACCAGTTTTTCTACTACAACTGGGGAGCAACATGACCAAAGATCAGAACTGGACTGTTTTCCACAGTCAGAAGTACATTCTCCCAGGCTTCCTGTTCCTCAAACACTGCATACAAGATTACGCAGCATTATACATAAACAACATCCCCTGAGCATGTGTGTAAATAACACAGAGATCTAAATTCAAGTCTCTGATGAGTGCATCCAAATCTTTCCTGACAAATATGGGTGACTTTGCTGAATGGATACTCTTGGCCTAAGGAAGTGCCTGAACTGTTCCTTTATTTTTCCATCTGTCCAAGAGATAAAATTTCCTACACTTAACTTTGTTTCAGGCAGGAAGGCTTCTATAATTTCCATTCTAATCAATGCCTTTAAAAAAAATTTTTTTTTTTTTAAGATTTATTTATTTGACAGACAGAGATCACAAGGAGGGAGAGAGGCAGGCGGGGATGGGTGGGTGGGGCAGGAAGCAGGCTCCCCGCTGAGCAGAGAGCCCGATGCGGGGCTCTCCATCCCAGGACCGAGATCATGACCCGAGCTGAAGGCAGAGGCTCAACACACTGAGCCACCCAGGCGCCCCCATAAGTGCCTCTTAAAGGGAAGAGCTGTTGAGAACATTAAAATTACAGCACAGTTTGGATGTCAATGCCAGAGAAAAAAGGGAGAGATGGGGAAAGAGGGCTGTATTGTTAAGCAAGGTATAAAAAAGTAAATTTTGCCATGTACTTTAGAGAAAATAATTCTTTGGGCAAAAGAAAGACTTTAGGACA
Source organism: Neogale vison (assembly GCF_020171115.1). Classification (NCBI taxonomy): domain Eukaryota; kingdom Metazoa; phylum Chordata; class Mammalia; order Carnivora; family Mustelidae; genus Neogale; species Neogale vison. Next base: position 196,963,138 of record NC_058101.1, on the reverse strand, counting down.
TTTTGATCCAAAGACAATAGTCTGAATATTTTTGTAGATGCCTCTGAAAAACTGAGGATAATTAAATGAATTGTTTTATAAAAATAATGTTTCAGTGATTTTTAAATGAAGCAATGAGATAAAAATGTAAGATTAAAACCTTCAGAATAATGGTTTGTGGGTAAATCAAGGCAGCACTTCATTTAATTTGCAATAAAATTGCGATTATTAAAGTATAAAACAAGAACGCTAACTGTAGGCTTCATTTTACTTTTTTAAATTTTCTTCTGCCAAATAAATAAGAGTATGTTTCCTCCTCATCCTTTTCCGAGGGGGGGATCTTTATGACATGAAATACGCTCTGAAGGCTGCCTCCACTCTTTCTTGTCTTCCACCACCTGCACTTTTCCCAAGTGGGATTCCCTTGGATATTTTCTTCTGCCCAATGCCCTAATATCTTGGTGCTTTTGCTAAGGCTTCAGGCTTCTGTCTTGGGATTTCTCTCAGTGCTAGTCCCATTGGACGCCGACGTTTCTTAGCAGCAAAAATATTAATGACGTTAAACTCCATTGTTTATTAACTGTGTATATAATTTCCTACTCAAATACAAATTTCAAAGTTAAGTGTCTTCACCAGATAAACTGAAACCCTAGACAGTTGAGAGACACAAGCAAGCTGCATGTTGCCAACGAAAATAAGAAAGACCTGACAAACTACAGGCTAAGCGTTAGACAGACACATAGAATCAATGTGCTTTTTCTCATGCAAAGAAAAAAATTAGATGCAAACTTTACATTTAAAACTGCATTGTTCCCCTTTAATCTGGCCACCATCCGAGTGGTGATCTGGATGTTAGAGAAGAGATGAATGGGAGACATTGGCAGGGATTGAAGCTTGGGGATGAATGTGGAAATGTAGAATGGATGTTTCTTTTTTCTGGCTTTGAGTTGACTGTTGTTTCTGTCTGTTTTTGAGAACTGATCCGAGAGGACAGGGAAGTCAGTGTGGGCGGCTCTGAGGAGCCTCCCTCTCTACAGCTGCGGCTCAGAGGATTATGGCGCTTCGTCCACAAGGCAACATTGCACAAGTCGCCTTTGAACAAAAGTCATGGATACTATTAATGATATGGTAATCCTTAATCGAGCTACCTCCCAGTAGTGATTATACTGACATGGGAAGAATATCTAAGTCGTGGAGGCAGCCCACAACAACACTGTGTCATTGTTCACCCCAGGCTTGACCAGGACTAACTTCTACCAGCATCTCTAACGTCACCTTTCCCTCTGGAGCCTCCCCCCAACCCCTGGCCCTAGCTCCCACTCCCACCCCACCACGGTAAAAAAGTGGCAAAGAAAACCCTGATCCTAAATCTTTTTGTAGATTTGTTTTTGCAAGTTCCCACACACATTTAGTGTCGTCTCAAAATTCATGCTGTCAACTGTCTCTAGGAACCATTTCCATCTGAGAACAAGACCACACAAAGGTTAGCTCGGTAGGTCTCAGTGAAGATGTTTTAATTGTCTGACAATAGATTCTTCTATCATTTGACTTGCAAATACTGTCCTCCTGCTCTCCGGTAACACATTCAGAATTAGAGAATTTGTCAATAAATTTCCAGAATTCCTTAATTATGATACTGAGATACCAGTGGTTTCACCATTTGATTCGACTCAAATACTCTCCCCACTTACTCTCCAGCACAGAAAATCCTACAACTCACTATACTGTGGGATTCCCCTGAGGGTCAAACCTAATTCACTTATAGATTATTCCTTAGTATAAGGAAAGTGACTTTTAGGAAGAAAAAATATAACCTTTGTGTAATTAAAAGTGTGGGATAAACATTTCTACATTGACACCTCAACTGACTTGAGGTGAAGGTACTAGAGAGGATAAAGAAATCATGCTCAACACGATCCTGACCTAAATGCTTCTTTTCCACCGATCACTAATATTTTAAAGTAATGCCACTTCTCTGCCATCTAAAAGTGATCTCAACAAAACCAACAGCCACTGTAATTTTATGGACACACTCCCATATTCACAACACAACCTAGATAATCTTTCTAAACCATGTAATAAGCCGTGCTCAGCACACAATGAAGTTGTGATATGAAAAAAAAATAGGATTTTTCTAACAAATATTTCTGAAGAAGACCACTGTTCTAATCACTCTTTCTTTAGACTTTGAAAAAAAATTCTTTCGGAAATCACACATAATTTTAGTAGAACTGCTATCCTTAAGGTATAGGAGATATATACATTTAGCTAATATATGGCCATAAAGGAGAAACAACAAATTGTATACATATATTATTTTTATTTTATTTTATTTTTTAAAAGATTTTATTTATTTATTTGACAGAGAGAGATCACAAGTAGGCAGAGAGGCAGGCAGAGAGAGAGAGAGGAGGAAGCAGGCTCCCTGCTGAGCAGAGAGTCTGATGTGGGGCTCCATCCTAGGACCCTGGGATCATGACCTGAGCCGAAGGCAGAGGCTTTAACCCACTGAGCCACCCAGGTGCCCTACATATAGTATTTTTAAAGGATATTTTCTGTTCAACCTAAAAGATCATATCGAACATTATATTATGCCAACTTGTGAAAAATTTAGAACCATGAAATTAATGTGCATGCTGAGTTCTTCCATGTTAAAATGAATAATCAACTGGTTATTTTTGAAGCCAGACTGGGGGAAGATGGTAAGGGCATCATCTATTCTTTTGACTTTGTGCTTTTTCTACAGTATTTGGATATTTGCAATAAGAATGTACTGTTTTTCTAACTTAAAAAATAACAAAAAATTAGGGGCCCCAAAACATGGATTTCTTGCAATGTCTGACTGCTTATCTTCTTTAAGTAGCTGCATTTTGTGAACTTTCTCACATGAAGGTGCCTTCCCAGTCTCAGCAAACTGTAGTCAAGGTTCCAACATTCTAGTGTATGTCACAATTGGCTACACACATTCATACATCACGTCAAAGAAAAGCATAGACACTTTAACCTCCTCTCATTTACCTACTTCCTCTTCCATTCCTCAGGGGAATCACAGCTAAAAGGCGCCACATCTAAAAATTAAGTATAATATTCATTACCTGGAACGTATGATGAGAAAAACACTGATCTTACAGCCAAGAATGCTAGATATACATCTTAACCTCTGAGTCTGTTTTTAAATCTTTAAAAGGGAGAGAATATCACGTGCCCTTGCCAACTCACAGACCTATACTACAGGAAATGGTCATTATTAAATTACAACTGTACAGCCAGAAATGATGGTTAACCTCCACGCCACACAGATATTTTGTGTATCTGGAGTTCAAAGTTAGCACATCAGTTTGCTGAAAGAAAATAAGTAAATACTTCAAACTTATATTGAATCTAGAGCTACTTATTTATATTATTCCTGCTTTGCTGGATAATTATCTAGTCTTCTGTAAACATCGGGTCAAACGACCCATAATTACTTTTGCTCAATTTGTTAATAAATTAAATTTGTGAGGAAAGTTCAGGTTTTCTAGCACATTTACAGATAGAGAAACTAAGCAATGTTTAAAAACTGACTTACCGGGGCGCCTGGGTGGCTCAGTGGGTTAAGCCGCTGCCTTCGGCTCGGGTCATGATCTCAGGGTCCTGGGATCGAGCCCCGCATCGGGCTCTCTGCTCAGCAGGGAGCCTGCTTCCCTCTCTCTCTCCCTGCCTGCCTCTCCATCTACTTGTGATTTCTCTCTGTCAAATAAATAAATAAAATCTTTAAAACAAAACAAAACAAAAAAAAACCTGACTTACCTGTGGTCAGCCATGACTCAATTCCTTCTTTCCATTATGCTGCCTAGTCTAATTAGAAAGATTTGCTAATTCAGGGCGCCTGGGTGGCTCAGTGGGTTAAGCCGCTGCCTTCGGCTCAGGTCATGATCTCAGGGTCCTGGGATCGAGCCTCGCATCGGGCTCTCTGCTCAGCGGGGAGCCTGCTTCCTCCTCTCTCTCTCTCTCTGCCTGCCTCTCTGCCTATTTGTGATCTCTCTGTCAAATAAATAAATAAAATCTTTAAAAAAAAAAAAAAAGAAAGATTTGCTAATTCAGCACTGTCCAATAGGATTACCACATAAGTAATTGCAAAGTATGTGCAAAAAGTAATTTAAAATTTTCTAGTACTTTTAACAGATTTGATTAAAAGTTCAAATTAATTTTAATATTCTATGTAACCTGATCTATGCTAAATATTATCATTTCAACATGTAATCAATATAAAAATCATTAATGAGATACTGTAACTTTTTTCCTAAAAGACTAATAAGTCTTAGAATCTGGTATTTCACACTTACCTAGTTTCTATTCAAGCTTAAATAATGGTAAGAAATAAGTAGCCGGAAAATATGATTTCCTCTGATTTGATTTCATATGCTTCATAGCCACATGTAACTGACGGGTTAGTGCAGATCGAATTGCTCTTACTTCAGTCCAGAGGAGGGTAGGATGAGATATGTGGGCTCTGGTATCAGCCAGTGTGTCCTAGGTCTCGGTTCCACCGCCACTAAATGTGTGACGTGGGCAACTCACTTTCTGTACCACATGTTCTTACACGTCAAATCTTTGATAGAGTTGTTGTAAGAATGAAATGAGCTAATATTTAGTGCCTGACAAGTAGTAGGCATTAAATGTTAGCTATTGTTATCGTTGTTGTCAGATGACACACAGGAACAAACTCTTCTTTGTATCTTCCCCCCACTGAAATTTATAAGAAACTGAACACATTAGATCTATGACAGGATTTGTTATGTGTTGAACTACATCCCCCCATAGGATATGTTGAAGTCCTTATCCTCCTATAGCTCAGAATAGGACCTTATTTGGAAATAGGGTAGTTGGAGATATAATTAGTTAAGAAGAGGTCATATTGTTTTTTTTTATATGTTGGTCCTTAATCCATTATGACTTAAATCCTTAGAAGAAGAAAATTTGGAAACAGAGACATACAGGGAGAACATCACGTGACAAGAGAGCCAGACACTAGGATGATGCAGATGTAAGGAAAGGAACGTCAAGGACTGCCAGTCACCCTCAGAAGCTGGGAAAAGCAAGGCAGGATTCTACCCAGTCTCAGAGAGAGCGTGTCCCTGCTGATACCATGATAAAAGAACCTCCAGCTTTCAGAACTATGAGAGAACAAAGTTTTGTTGTTTTAAGTCACCCAGAGTGTGGTACTTTGTTATGGCACTTCCAGGAAACTAATATAGGATTCTTCACCCAAAAGGAAGCACTGTGTCTTACAAACAGCCAAGAGTTGGAGGACTGACAACCTGGAACTTCCAAAGTTTCCCAGAGTCAGTGGAGGCTTCTATATAGTCCGGACAGTCCTATCTTCTCAAGGGCTCTTAAGCTGGTCCTTAACTGCACACATATTCTTTAGAAGGAGGATCCTGCCCTTGGAGGTGGTATCTGGGTGGGAAATGACTGAGCTAAGTCACAAACCCAGAGGAACAATTCCATTGGTTCCTTGGGAATTACACTGGTGTGAGCACGTCCTAAAGTCTCCATGTTTTTAAATTGAAGCATAGTTGACACAGAGTGTTATATTAGTTTCAGGTGTGTAACAGTGAATCAATAATTCCATTCATGAAGCACCTCACGGCCATAGTGAGTCACCATACAACATCGTCACAACACTACTGACTGCATCGTCTATGCTGCACTTTTAATCTCTGGGACCTTTTTTTTTAGTAACTGGAATTCTCTACCATTTGCTTTTAATGAACTTGGTCATTTTTCGGCCACATTTTTTCTCAAACATGCTATGATGATCAAAACATACTAATTTTAATTGGGTTGAGAAGTTTTTTGTATGTCCTTAAAAACTGGGCACTAAAGGGGGTACACACAAAGAAGTAAAATAAAAATAATCTCGGGGCACCTGGGTGGCTCAGTGGTTTAAGCCTCTGCCTTCAGCTCAGGTCATGATCTCAGGGTCCTGGGGTCGAGCCCCACATTGGGCTCTCTGCTCAGCAGGGAGCCTGCTTCCCCCTCTCTCTCTGCCTGCCTTCTGCCTACTTGTGATCTCTCTCTGTCTATCAAATAAATAAATAAAAATCTTTAAAAAAATAAAAATAATCTCAAGTGAATTTTTTTATTTTTAATACTCCTGGTCCTGTGAACTGTTCTATAGACTGTTTTCTACAGTTCTTCATCCTCCTAAATTAAAAGCTACTTTCTTTTTTTCTCCAAATACACATTAAAAAAATGATGTTCTCAATCACATATGCAAATTTTGTGATAAATTTAGCAAAGAAATAATCTCTCTAAAAGAAATACTGCTTTCCCAATTTCAAAAATGCTTGGCTGACTGAAAACATAGAAAATAGTCAATAAATATATATTATACTGATTTTAATCTGATGATTCTGAAGTACTTTATTTCGGTGTTATGATCTGTTAATTCTTCATATTTGCCAGGAAAACATGTTTCTACCAATAACATCATTTAAATATATTAGATGTCCCCTCCAAATCTCTATTTATATTTAGAAGAATATAAACTGCTCCAAGTAGAATGTTAGGCCTAAAAGAACCTTTGGAGAGCTTTTGTCCTAAACTTTTCATTTTATAGATGAAATAACCAGAGCAAAGGAATGTTAAAGACTTGACCAAGGAGGTGCTTGGCCGGCTCAGTCAGTAGAGAATGCAACTCTTGATCTCAGGGTTGTGAGGTTAAACCCCACACTGGGAATGGAGCTTATTTGAAAAAAAAAAAGACTTGACCAAGGTCATGGAATTATTACAGGAGAAGTCCAACTATAACCCTTGTCCCCAGGTCACCTGAAAACCCAGCTCAGGGGCTTTCACCCCATACCACCAAGCAATAAATATGATCATCCTTACACGGATGAGGTGGACAGTTAGCCATGAATCGGTGAATTTAAGCAGAATTTAGAAAAAGTCTTTACCATTAAGTGAAATAATGCATGTAAAGCTCTTCACATGATGTGGGCCCATTTTAAATTCTTGGGAAATGGAGCTACTCTTGCTGTTGTATAATTCAGAGGGACCTGGGTTCCCCTGACCGTGTTCTGGGCAAGTCACTTCAACTTTCTATACATCTATTGCCTCACAAGCAAAACGGAAGTAATAAAGAGATAAAGGCCTGTCAAATAGCAGATAAGCAGAGGTATTTGTTAATATTAATAATGAACTTACAGTTTGTTTTCTGGTATCCTGAATCAAGAATATAATTAATCAAAAGAGCTGCTCCTGTCATTAACACATCCACGTAAAATGGAAGGGAGTAGGGCAGGCTCACACCAGCTCTGTCTTTAGTAGCCATCTACCTCGCTTGTTTGCCACCTCGCATCGTCCCTCTGGCATTGACAGATCAGCCTAGGTGTCCTTACACTGCTGTCCCGTGGGTGTTCAGGAAACTCCCCCTGCCTGCCTGTGTCTCTCTCTACAGGTTCCCCTGGTTTTAAAAACTCTCCCTTCCTTCACTTCATCCTCTCAAACACTTGATCTTGACTTTATAAGGTAAAGTATACTTAGCAAGATTAACTTATCCAACTAAGGTAGTGATTCCTGAATCATTTTCTGTGGTGTTCATGAGAGAAGGCCAAGTAAGTCTGAGAAATGCTACAGAAATCCCACTACCGCAGATGCCCACTCTTGGATAAGGCCCACCAGTACCTCCTCGGCATTTCTGGTGCCCTTTCACCCTGAGGGCTTTCTGGTACAAGCACCTCGGACTCCCCAGAGGCCATTCTGACTGGGAGCTCGCTCTGCCAGCTCCATGCGCAGCCAGAGCGTTCGTGCTGCCAAGAACAGCCAACGACCCACGGTAGGTGGGAACTGAGGGGTACACCTACTCTAGCTTCCTTGTCCTCAACTGCCACAGTCCTGAGAGAGGTTCTAGCAGTTTTCCAGAGGTCCATAATCGGAGAGTGCCCCAGATGCCTATGCCAATAACTCGCTCATGAATACACCCTATCTATATTCGCTTTCTCCCCTTCTGGGTCTCATTTCCCTGATAGCTCATCAGTATTCCATGGGACCATCTTTGAAATAAACTACTTGCTTTAAGATCTGTTTTTCTTTCCTCAAAAGTTGTGACACATGCTGGCAATATTAGAGACTGTGTGAAATCCTTAAGGAAAGGGATTCATTTAACTTTATTTAATCAGAAACTTTATTTAATGAATTTCCCAAACTTATTTGGCCATGGGAGACTTTTCCTTTTTTAAAATTTTATTTATTTATTGGAGAGAGAGACAGTGAGTGGGAGAGAGCACAAGCCAGGGGGAAAGGCAGAGGGAGAGGGAGAGGCAGGCTCCCCACTGAGCAGGGAGCCTGATGTGGGGCTCAATCCCAGGATCCCAGGATCCCGGGATCCCATGATCATGAGCTGAGCCCGAGGCAGTCACTTAACCGACTGAGCCACCCAGGTGTCCCTGGCCATGGGAACATTTTTAAGGATAAGAGTTTTAATCCTATGAAACTAGTGTTTCTCTTTGAAATATACTTTGGGAAATCTGAATGAAGCATTAATGACCAACAAATTAAAGTATTATCCTTCTCAGAGATATCCACATCTTAACAGCTTCTGCAAATCTGTACTTTCTGACCCAAAGAACTGGGTCCCTTTAGATGAGGAGTTCAGGTTCTACAGCAGACATGATGGGAGGTAATTTGGGAAGGGTGTGTCTTGTGAAGCCTCTTAAATAATCAGGTTGATAAGTGTCTACATACTCTGCTATCAAGAACAGGAAATTGCAGATGGGTTTTTTTTTGACTCCAGAGTATAGTCCTGAGACTTGGAGGACAGCAGGAGGTGTATGGAATGAAGACAGTTACTTTCTAAAACTGCTCTGGAGAAAATAACTATCATTTGGAATAAGGAGCTCATTTTTCAGTGGTCTCAGCCCAAAACATCAGATGCCTAGGACTGCAATATCCCTTAAGATATTTCAGGAAAAAAAAAAAAAAAGCTATTTCAGGAATAAAATGGTCAATATTTACCAGAATTTTAAATACTTAAGCCTTGAACTACTTTGGAAACTCCATAAAAAGAGGTTCCCTGATCTAGAAATACAGATCGGGAATATTCTGGAAAGCAGTCTTGCTCTGATTTTAACATAAGCATTGGCAACAGCCACGTACTCACTCTACTGTCCAGGCTGGACCCTACTGGAAGGAAGTGGTAAGAAGCCTTGTGAATGGACAGTACTTGGGAGGGGGGTGAGGGGGTAAACGGTCAGCATGTGTGGGAGCATGTTTAGCACAGCTGGAATAGTTCATCTCCAGAGCCTGACTTCTGCCACTTACAGTTGTTCTCCTCCCAATTCTGCAACAAGATTTATACTATCTCTTTTGTCATTTCAGTCACATTATACCCTCTCATGGCCGTTTTCCAGATGGTGAGATATGGAATATTTTAAAATGAACTGCCATGGGATCAACGTTAAAACATGCCACTTTTTTGGGGGAGGGTCAACACAGCTATTCTGAAACGCTCTCTCACTTATAAAATATTAATAAATGAGCTACAAATCAGTGAAGAGAAATTTCAAGTAATCCTAGTTCTCCTAGGGGTCCATTTTCTGTATTAAAAACAACAAGAACAGAATAGTGCACAGTGAGAAAGGGTGGAAAAGCAGTACCGAGCATCCAGCATGGCCACGAGTTGGAGGGATCTGACATTTCCATCTTCGTTGGGGGGGATTCTGTCAAGTAGCAACTCAAACTCCTCACCAGTAATCTGCACACCAAACCTGAAACAAATAGCAGTTAGCATCAGTCACCCCCCAAGTTCACATCTGGGTCACCCCTACCCACAATACCCGAAGCATATGGCTGCCATTACCGCTTTGTTACTGCTGCGGTCCTCGAGATCAAGAGCACCACGTGAATATCAGAGGTTAATCAGGGTGTTGATCGCTTCAGCTTTCTCAAAGAAAGAGATTCTACCACAGAAACCCCGCATTGGTGATGCACAGAAATAGAAATACCGGCGTGTTGAATTGTGTGGGATTGTCCTCTGTAAAAAGTTATTCATTACACTAAAACACTGGTATTGCTTAAACAAGTTAACTCTGAAAGGCCTTTCAATTGAACTGCTTAGCATGAAAGAAAAGGTAAGAAAAAAAAGTGCCTTTCCAAAAACAGCTTCCTAATGCTCTTGCAAAAGCATTTCATAATGGCTTTACAGACATTTTGCATACAAATATTTAAAAAGCGGCAGTGTTTATTCATCAGCAAGAAAGTGTTTTCATCTCTCCAGAACAATCAAAACATAATCCTTGAATTACTGGCATAAATAAGAATGACTTAAGCAATAATAATGAACAAGGCATTCATTCATCATTTTGCAAAGCTGATAAAGACCCAGCTGACTTTTGGAAAAGAGGGGGAATAGATTTTCTTTTGGCAATGCAATGAAAGAATAACATGAGAAAGGGTTTTTTTTTCTTCCCTCATTTTCCATTAATACTTCCTTGATAATTATAAAAGAAAACATAGACACCATCAAGAATAACACAACAAACAAAAAATGGCTTTACGGAGAAATAAATTATCACATATGTGCATTTCATAAATACGGAGTGTGATAGTGCCTCAAAGGCTTGGATGTCCTTTTTTCACTTGCATAAAATCAGGGAAAAAAAGGATAGACCCAATTATTTAATGAGACACGTAACACTTTCCCCTTTATTCCCTGTTATTCTCTTTTCTTTTTCATTTCCTAGCACTGACGTTACCAGTACTAATGAATAAATCTTTGGCATTGTCCTGAGAAGATAAAACTAATTCTCAGGTTTTATTTGCACTTAAATTCTTAAACTCAGTATTTAAAAAAGAAAAGAAACGGGTTTTTCCCAGGGATACTGGAAAAAATGTCAGACCGAAAGTCAAGAGAACTGACTTCAGTCTATATTTACCACTGCACAGCAATGTAATTATGGCAAAATCACTCGACAGATTTCAGTGTTCTCAACTCTCAAGTGGTCTGTAAGTTCTCTCTATCTTACTTAGTGGTCACAGGATTATGAGAAAATGAAAATAAAAGTGCCTTGAAAAATAGGAGAATATTATAAAATATTATGTATTATGAGAAAATACTGTGTACTGTGCATCATTATTATTGATATAGAGTACAGTTTTAAAAATCTTCAAAAAGGGGCTCCTGGGTGGCACAGTCGGTTAAGCATCTGACTCTTGGCTTCGGCTCGGGCTGTGAGATCCAGCCCCACCCGGGTCTCTGTGCTCAGAAGGGAATCTGCCTGAGGTTCCCTCTCCCTTTTCCACGGTGCCTCCTGCTCATGCTCGCTCTCTCCCTCCAAGTAAATAAACCTTTAATAAAATCTTCAAAAAAATACTAGAATGTATTGCTTAAACTTAAACAGTGACACAAGTAGCCCTTTTTCTCCAGACGCCTTCTTTCTGAGTGGAAAATGACACTGTGGAGAGAACGTGGGCTTTGGATTAATTAGACTGACATTTGAACCCCAGTTCTACCACTTAGCTCTCTGTGGTCTTGGGCAATTTTCTTAATTCCCAGAGCTTCATGAAACTCTGGGAAATTTTATGCGTCCATAAAAAGAAAGGCTACTCAGGAAATTTTAAAAGTTAATACATGTAATATGCACATACTCTTTCTCTCTCTCTCTCTCTTTTTTGGCTTTATTTTTTAATTTTTAATTTTTTTTATTAACATATAATGGGTTATTAGCTCCAGGAGTACAGGTCTGTGAATCATCAGGTTTACACATACCTTCTCCAATGTCCATAACCCAACACCCTCTCTCTACCCCTCCCCCAGAAACCCTCAGTTTATTTTGTGAGATTAAGAGTCTCTTATGGTTTGTCTCCCTCCTGATCCCATCTTGTTTCATTTATTCCTTTCCTACCCCCTAAACCCCCCACGTTGCCTCTCAACTTCCTCACATCAGGGAGATCATGTGATAATTGGGCTGATTGACTTATTTCGCTCAGCCTAATACCCTCTAGTTCCATCCACATAGTCGCAAATGGCAAGATTTCATTTCTTTTGATGGCTGCATAGTACTCCATTGTATGTATATACCACATCACTACATCTTCTTTATCCATTCATCTGTTGATGGACATCTAGGTTCTTGCACATACTCTCTTTAATGGGAAAGGTATTTGGGGGGGATGTATTTTCATAACAGTTAAACCACCTTCCTTTTATTGATGGGTAAAATGAGGCTTTCTCTAACCACTTTACTTCACTCTCCCCTCACTGACCTAGTTATTATCATTATCATTCTATTTCTATTATTTTTCTTATCAATGGAAATTATTCTTACTGCTTTATTAATGACTAGGTATTGTTTGTCCTGTGTCTGCACTTCTCATGTAAGCTACATGAAAATAGGTACCTTGCCTCTCATGCTCAGCACTGTATCCCTAGAACTTACAACAATGGCCAGAAAGTGCTCAAAATGTAGTGAATGAACGAATAACTCATGCCTCCAGTATGATGATATGTATTCATAGAAAGAGGAACTTTTAAAAGCTACCCTTCCATTATCCATTCTAATACGACAGGGAAAAATGAAAGTCAGACATGTTTGCTTTGGAAAATTTTAAACTTTGAATTAAGTGTGGATAGCCTATGTTCACAAATTTAACAAGACTTCTAAAAAAATAATAAAGCTATATTTATTCATCCTTCTGGCTATTCAACAAATACTTAGAGACCACCTACTATGTGTTAGGCAGTATGTTAAAGGTTTGGAATACAGTGATAAGACAGACCTTACGGCATAGCAAGGAAGACCGTAAACAAGACATTGCAATAAAATGTGAAGAATATTATGACAAGAAATACAGGATTTTAACAGAGCTTTTAACAACATGACCTAACTCAGACTACAAGTGAGGAAATGAGTCTTAAGAAAAGGGTGAACTGTGAGTTACCGAGGTAGAGAAGAAAAGAGAAAGAGCATTATAGGTAGAGAACAGGCACATTCTGGAATGAAAAGATCTCAATCTTACTAATGCACACAGTTCTGGTATCAGAGGAGAGAGAGACCAGGTTTGACAGAAAGATGAATGCCAGGTTGTACAGACATTACAGTAGCCCCTGCACCCCCCATCTGCAGGAAATATGTTCCAAGGTCCCCAGTGGACACCGGAAATGGCAGAGAGTACTGAACCTTATATACACTGTGGTTTTTCCCATACATACATACCTAAGGTAAAGTTTAATTTGTAAAAAAGGCACAGTAAGAGACTAAGAGTAATAACACAAAAAAGTAGAACAATTACAATATGCTGTAATAAAGTTAGGTGCGTGTGGTCTCACTCCTAAAATATCTTATCGTAATTGTGCTCACCCTTCTACTTCTCGTGATGCTGGGAGATGGTAAGAGGTCTACGTGATGAGATGAACAGAGGTAAGCGATGTGAGCACTGTGACATCCTGATAGGCTACTACAGACCTGACAATAGGTCAGGAGGAGAATTATGTGATTCTAGACCATGGTTGATGCCTTGTAATTGAGACCAGTGAAAGTGAAGCCACAGATGAGGGGGGACTACTGTACATGCAGCCACTTTTAAAAAGTATGGGCTGTATTTGAAAGGTGTGAGAAGCTATTTGATGGCCTGTGATGTGTCAGTGTGGCTCGGCTAACAGTCCCCAGTTATTCAGTTAAACACTCATCTATGTGTTGCATATTTGGCAAATACGACTGAAGTTCATAATCAATTGACTTTAGGTAAAGGAGATGATCCTAGATCATCTGGCTAGGGTTGGCTTAATCAGTTGAAAGACCTTAAAAGCAGAACCAAATATTCCCTGAAGAAGAAATTCTGCCCATACACAGCAACTTCAGGCCATGCCTGAGAATGCCAGGCTGCTCTTCCTAGAGCCTGCCTTATGGCATTTAGACTTGCCTCAGCCGGTGTAAACCAATTCCTTGCAAGGAATCTCTTGGTATATTGATTCTGTTTCTCTGGTTAAACCCTAAGTAAAATACCATTAAAGGATTTAAGTGACAGACAAACTTGTGTTTTTAAAAGCACAGTCTGGGTGGAGAGGGATTTGAAGGAGAGCAATACTTGCACGCTTCAGAAGGAGGCTCTCTAGCATGAAATAATTCATGTTACAGAGCACACTAGCTTAATTAAATGGTAAAGTCATGAATGAGAGAAACAATGTAAAAGATACAAGACTTGATTTTTTAGTTGATGTCTAAAGTGAGAGAGAAGTCAAGGATAATTCCTAGGTTTCTGGCTTGGATGACTGGGTAGCTGGGGGTGTCATTAACTGAGATGAAGGAACACTGGAGGAGAAATAGGCTGTGATGGTGCAAGTGAGGATTCTGAGCTCAGCTTTAAACATGTTGACTTTGGGCTATGAGACAACCAAGAGGAAGTGTCCAATAAGAGGGCCGAGATAAGGGTCTGAAACCCAGGAGAGCCACTGGCTGGAGATAGAAGTGTGGAAGTCACTGCTATATAAAGGTGATCTGAGACTATAGGATTACATGTGATAATAAAGGAAAATACATACAGTGAGTTGAGAAGAGGAAGCAGGGCAGAGACCCTACCTAAGGGATGAGTAGAGGAAGAGTGCTGACAAGAGAACCTAAGAAGTCGTGGGGGAAAAAAAAAAAAAAGGCAGAAAGGAAGCAAGAGAAATGATAACAGGAGCCAAGAAAACAGAGGGCTGTGAAAAGGAGTCAATGGTCAGTCACTTCAAAGCAGTCTAGAGGTCAAGCAAACCATGCATTTCATTGAGTTCAGAAGTGAGAAGCCAGGACACCTGGGTGGCTCAGTCGGTTAAGTGGCTGCTTTTGGCTCAGGTCATGATCCCAGGGTCTTAGGATTGAGTCCCACATTGGGCTCCTTGCTCAGCCAGGAGCCTGCTTCTCCCTCTGCCTGCTGTTCCCCCTGCTTGTATCCTCTCTTTTTCTGACAAATAAATAAAATCTTGAAAAAAAAAATAGAAGTAAGAAGTCAATGACCTTCATGAGAGCAGTTCTGGTAGAGTGATGGGGTCCACAACCATATTTTAGTGGGCTGAGTGAGTGGAACGGGAGGGAAGAGACACAAAATATACGTTTCTTTCAAGAAGCCTGGCTCGGAAGGGAAAAGGAAAAAGAAGGCAAACAGGAAGGAAAGGTGGAGTCAAGGGAGATGCTTGCTTTTTTAAAGATGAATAATATGAGCACTGTTAAATACTTCCAGGGGTAGTATGAAGGCAGAGGCTGAAAAGAGAAAAAGAAGGAATTACTGATAGAGCCTATGAAAGAAAGATCAAGGGACACCTGGGTGGTGCAGTCAGTTGGGCATCCGGGTTCTTGGTTTCTGCTCAGGTCATGATCTTGGGGCCATGAGATCGAGCCCTGCATTGGGCTCTGCACTCAGCATGGAGTCTGTTTCAGATTGGCTCTCTCTTACTCTGCCCCTCCTGCTCATGTGTGTACGTGCACGCTCTCTCTCTCAAATAAATAAATAAAACTTAAAAAAAAATAGACCACAGGTAGATGGGAGAA
This sequence comes from Neogale vison, assembly GCF_020171115.1. Classification (NCBI taxonomy): domain Eukaryota; kingdom Metazoa; phylum Chordata; class Mammalia; order Carnivora; family Mustelidae; genus Neogale; species Neogale vison. The sequence continues at coordinate 196,947,650 of NC_058101.1, read as the reverse complement.
AGAATACTTTTCACCAAAACAGGGGGAAAGAAGGAAATAATGGATTTATAGGATTTGAAATATCAGGAGCTCCCCCTTTTCTAATTTTACTATGAAGATGCAAACCTATTTTACTGAGAGTAGGGCAGGGGAGGAAAGCAAGTGAGAGGGGATGTGTTTTGAAGAAATTGAAAAAGATGTGAAATATGCAGAGTGGAGATGGGGACATGGAGTTGACTGAGAGAACACAGTAGGGGGTGACAGAGAAAGTGAAGAGCCCAGCTGAAGTTGGTGACAATGAATTTACAGTGATATTCACCTACTCAGTAGTCTGGATTTTCCCAGTAATCTGGTGCAGTGAAGGTAAAATGGACAATTGGACTTATCCATGTTTGGGAATCTGCCGTACAGATGTGAATAAAAGAAACAAAGCAAGATAGTTTATGATATTGACAAGAAAATGTCTAACATGGGAGAAGAGATTCTAAGCTGGGTTTTAGCTCAGAGAAGGTGGTCAACGGACTAGAACAGACAGAGGATGCTAGTCAGAAATAGGCTGAAAGTATGATTTCATAGGATTTTTGGATAATGACACACACTTTTGGGAGAGTCGAGTAGACATAGAGTAAAAACTAATATTTACCAAGAATTTAATATGTTCTTAACACTATGCTGAGTATTTTATGTGCATTGTCCCCATATATTCCCTACAACTATCAATTGAGTATTATCATCACCAACACTATCCTGATAGTTTTAGAGAAATGGTCTAAAAATGACACCCAAGAGCTTGGACAACAAGGTCTGGGTTTGTTGTTTTTTGGCGGGGGTTGAGATTTTACTTACTTATTTGAGAGAGAGAGAGAAAGCACAAACAGGGGGAGGGGCAGAGGAGAAGGAGAAGCAGACTTCCCTCTGGGCAAGGAGCCCAACATGACGTGACATGGGGCTCAAATCCAGGACCCTGGGGTCATAACCTAAGCTTAGGCAGATGCTTAACAAACCAAGTCACCCGGGCAACCTGGACAATGAGCTCTCAAAAGGGCTTCTGAAGAAGTAGTGTCCTTAGCAGAGAACCATTTGGTTAAACTAGATTGTAACCTTTTGAAGAAGTCAAGAACATAGTAGAAGTTAATTCCACTTGGATTGGAACTTCTGCCAAGCATAGTGGGAGGATGTCGGAAGGAGAAGAGTGAGAGTTTGGAAGAGGGAAGAAGCCCAGATAAATATTAGGATAGGAAAACACCGAGAGGGTACATAGGTTAGACAGTCGAGGAGGTTTACATCATGGGTCTTATAGCAAGGAAAATGAGTGTGAGGTCACATGGATTCAGACTCTAGAAGAAACCTTCAAACATAACCATCCAGCCCCTATTTTTCTCTTTTAAGATTTTATTTTTAAGTAACCTCTACACCAAACATGGGACTTGAACTCACAACCCTGAGACCAAGAGTCACATGCTCCACTGACTTGAGCCCACCAGGTGCCCTTGCAATCCCTATTTTCATTTCATCACTCATTCTGTCCCTACAGGCAATGGGTAAGTAGCTTATGGGTAAGTAGCTTAATGGGTAAGTAGCTTAAATTCTGACTTAAATTCATATATCTGTAGCCAATAGTTATTGGCCACATACTACATGTCAGATGTTACAAGTATTAATTTTTTCAGTCCTAATACTATTATTACCTCCATTGTATGGTGAAACCTTACATCGCTAGTATCTGATGGAGCTTGAACTTGAACCCTGCTAACGGACTCTGGAGTCCTAAAGCTGGCCATTTCGTTACTCTTACTGTTTGAATAAGGCTGTCATTTCTTCCCTACAATTGTCTTTCCTATATTCTATACTTTCTCTGGCAGAAAAAGGTCCCTCCACAATCCTTCCATAGAAACTTAAACGTTAATGTATAAGATTATGACGTCAATACATCCATAGCTAACCTTTATCACTATACTCTGTAAGTGAGTTTTACATAAGGAGAGTTCATCTTGGACTTTATCTAAGAGAACTTACATTCTTAAGTACCCCAAAGACCTCCTTTACTTAGAAGGTAGTCTTGGGACACCTGGATGGCTCAGTCAGTTAAGAATTTCAGGTTTCAGCTCGGGTCAGGATCTCAGGGTTGTGGGGTAGGCCCCACCCCTGCCTCTGCGCTCAGCACAGAATCTGCTGGAGATTACCTCCCTCTCCCTCTATCTCTGCCTCGCCCTCTGTTCCCCTCCTGCTCCCACATGTATGCCTATGAACTCTCTCTAAAATAAATCAATAAAATACTTTTAAAAAAGAAGCTAGTGTTGGGCAGCTGGGTGGCTCAGTCGGCTGGGTGTTTACCTTCAGCTCAGGTCATGATCTCAGAGTCCTGGGACTGAGCCCCACATTGGGCTCCCTGCTCAGCTGGGAGTCTGCTTCGCCCTCCACTCCTCCCAGCTTGTGCTCTCTCTCTCTCTCTCTGTTCTCTCTCTTTCAAATGAATGAATTAATTTCTTAAAAAGGGAGAAGGTAGTCTTTAGGCGCAAAGCCCAAAGATACTATTTTAGCACAAATCTACTCTGTTTAAAAAAATCTTCTGTCATGCAATAACTTTATTCTGTCCTCGGAAATATCAGAAACCAGTCTCTGATATTTCTCCCTGAGGACAAAAAACAAGTTACTGAGAGGCTTATTACTTTCAATTCCATAACTGACAATATCTCAGGAATGTTTTTAGTTTCATACATTTTTCTGTATACAATAAATAAAAAAGCAAAGCGGCTTTCACACATACAAAGTAAGCAGAAATCCCATTATAGAAATTCCCCTTTTCTGTTACTGAATGATTTTAAAATATCAAAGCACAGTATTTGTATATAGAGTACAGAAGTAATAAAAAATTAAAAAGCCAACAAAGAAGCCATACTCAGGATTTTTTAAAATTATATTTATTTATTTGACAGACAGAGTTCACAAGTAGGCAGAGAGTTAGGCAGAGAGAGGGGGAAGCAGACTCCATGCTGAGCAGAGAGCCCGATGTGGGGCTCAATTCCAGGACCCTGGGATCATGACCTGAGCCGAAGGCAGAGGTTTTAACCCACTGAGCCACCCTGGCGCCCATCAGGATTCTATTTTAATACTGATTTAGCAATTAGATTTTGCTTTTAATGGGTGCTATTTCTAAAAGACTTAAATAAAAAAGATGTGGTATAAGGCCTCACATTAAATGAAGATCTTTTACTTACTCCAACAGGTAACTATAGCGAAAAGGCTTAAAGTTGAAGTGTTTATATATCAATTATTTTTGAGCATTTCACTAAGGACTTTGTAAATGGCATTCTTCAGAAACAAACAAACAAAAATACAATGTATATTAGCTAACTATGTTTCAAAATAGAGACAATACTATGTCTGCTATAATAAATTTGGGGTTGTTTCATTGTATTTTTAGCATTGATTCTTCAGCCAAGTCCCTGGAGATAGGACCATATATTCTCCTGATCAATCTATGTTTAACAGGATAATTCCATTATTTTAAGTGTATTATTAGATCATACTTAACATTCAAAAAAGTATTTAAGGATGATCTCTTTTCTCTAAAGAAGTGTTTGGGGCTTGTTTTAAGACTTTCTTTAATTTATTATATTGTGGTTTTTTCCCCAACTACACCACTTTATTTTTAAAATATAGACAAAGATATATAGTGGAGGAAAAGTACTATTTTTCATCACCTCTGTTCCCTTCATTATTGTAGAAACCTTTACACTATGCTCTCTCAGAAATCATCTGGGTACTACTATAAAATACATTCTCAGGTTCTGAAAAAAGTATTTTCTGCCTTTATTTCAAAGTGGAGAAATAATTTAAGCTAATACTTAGGACTATACTTTTCTAACATAATTAGATATCAAAACAAAAGCACAGTATAAAAAAATCACTGATCAAATCCAGGGTGAATGATGGAAAACCCACCAACCCAGATCACATATGTTAGATCTCTTGGCATATGACAAGCCTGCTATATGTCCCGAGTAATATGTCTTGTCTTTTCACTCTCCTGTGCACCAAGTCAGGCAGAAATTACCCTAGGAGACCTACAGACTAGGTCTGAAAGGTCCCAAGGGGGCCAGGTGGAACCAAGCCTGAGAAGGGAGAATTACTAATGTAATCTGGTATGATAAGCCACAAAGTAGTCCAGGGTCACTCCACACTCCCAGAGGACCTCCCAGCTGCCTCTTGGATGACCTCACCTTGAGATAGATTAAAAAATATATATATATATGTATTTATATTCATATTCATATAGACAGAGGTAAGATATAGACAGAAACACATACATACACATATATGTGTATATGTATATGTATATACATACAGGGCATCTTTGTTATTGTTTTATTTATTAATTAGTTATGGTTAAGAAGAGAAGGATATTTAATATTATAAGAGTAGTCCTTATCTTATGTTAACCAAAACAAACACAAGCAAAGGGATTTGAATAATGGATTTTTTTTTTTCCTAAAATCTCTTAGCATGGGTAGTAAAGTGGGAAGTCCTGCGTTTGAGTCCTCACTTCTGCTACTTACTAGATGTAAGACTTCGGCGAGTGTCTTCATTTCTCACACATTGTTTTTTCACCTGTAAAACCAGCAAGATAATCCCACCTAACCTACCAAACTACAAGACTATTTCTAGGGTCGAGTTGCTTAATAAACATATAAATTATTACATATAAATCCTCAGGCAGTCTCTTGATGTCAGGCAGTAGTGATATTAACCACACAACTGGGATAAAGTTTGCATTCACTTCAACATTAACTGAAAAGAGAAAAAAAAAAAAAAAGTGGGTGGCTAGCTTCCTCGCACTCCCTTTGCATTCCTTGTTTTTCCAGACATGGTAAACTCGGTTTCTGCGGAATAGGATTTCATTTCATTTAGTGAGAAACAAAGCAATTGGACAATGAATAATAGCCCAGACAGGATACAGCTGAAGATTTGCGCAAAAGAATGATGAAGACAGGCTTGATGCTGAGCAGGTGTTCTCCCTAGATGGTCTAGCTTGAGGATGATTGACTTTGGGAGCTACGGCTTGTTCCCAGGTGGGTGAGCCTTAGGGACACTGGTTTTTCAAGATATGGAGGAACACGTGAAACCCTGTGGAAGAAAGGTAGGGGGATTTTCCAAGCATTAAGGTGGGGATCTTACCTTGAAAAATTCTTGTTAACGCACACAAGCCCCCGTCCTATCTCAGGCAAAGAGCGGCAGCCGGCATCTGAGCTGCCCGGGGAATGCGAACCACACAAGCCTCCAGGTAAGCCGCTGTGCACGTGGCAGCGAGGCATGCCGGGATGGGGAGGTGGCATGCCGGGATAGGGAGGGGCATGCCGGGACGGGGCGGGGCATGCCGGGACGAGGAGGGGCATGCCGGGATGAGGAGGGGCATGCCGGGACGGAGCGAGGCATGCTGGGAAGTCATCACGTGGACGGAGGGAACGTGGAGCCCTGGGACTATTTGAGGTCCCAGACACACGTGTTCAGTTATTTCAGAAGTGAAATTGCCCTGGTAGTGTCCATTTTAGAGCTGTTCTTATAAATCAAGGCAGCTTGTATTGTTTACAACCAGCATCTCTTTTCCAAAGATGAGTTTCCCCCATTGGGTTCTCCGAAGTACCTCAGCTTGGTCCAGAAGACGCCTGGAGCCTCTTCCCACGTTCCCCAGTGTTAACGATCTCCACCTGTACTGACTTCCGCATCCTGGCCCTCTAAGCCGTCTCTGCCTGGGCTCCTAACTTTTTACAGCACTGCAGGGAGAAAGTCCTCTGAAGGTTTTCTTCCACCTGGTGTAAATAATACAGGCCCTTAAAAGCCTCCAAAATCATATTTCAAATCCCAGTGTTAACGGTTTTTTCCATCTTAGACAGATTCTTTTGATACATGTATTAATTTGGGATGGAGCCCCAGCCCTAGGTGAGTGGATTATTGATGCAATCCTATTAAATAGAACTCCGACCTGACTGCAACACACGGATTGGAATATAGCGTCTTGTGTCATTTTGAACAAAACACAATAAAGGATTTACACTTTTTCTTTTGTCTCTCTCTCTCTCTGTCTCTCACTCTTTTTGGCATGTCTGGCTGAGATGTGACAATGTACTAGAAAGATTCTGGGTCTGATTTCATACTGGAGGTTTTCCCAAATGATAAGTGCAAGAATATCCTCCCGGGTGAAATTATCATTATTACTCTGTTTTTCATATGTAACCTAACCTAGCTAGTTCAAAATTTAGGGCAATTACGTCCATCTGTGCAAACTATTATTTCCAAACTATGAGCTTCCAAATTCTGCTATTTTCTCAAAGTCTGATTTTAAATATTCTGTTAAGTTCATTGTAGTATATTTGAAATGTTCTCATTCTCCCCTTCCTGTTAGCCCTTTGTGATTCTCTTGTGAGAAGGACCGTATGTAAATCAAATGCAATTGGAGTTGCCTTATGAGATTTACAAAATGCAAGAGAAGAGCTGAAGGGAATAATTCTACTTAATCAAAATAAAATATTTAATCGTTGAAAAAATATTAATTACCTCGATAGGTAAGTATAGTAGTTATTATGGATCATGTTAAATATTCTATTTTAGAGCAAATACAGTATCATACAAAACACATTTATGACCATAATCATCACCTGTTAATCTGTCCCTTGTGTCATTTTAAACTAAAGTTTTAAAATGAAATTAAAACTTTTACTTTGGGATCACAACTTCATAAAGACGGAGGTATAGACAGACATAGATTTAGTTACAGATATAGACACAGTTCTGTATGAATTACTTAATGTTAGTTTTCAGTGCAAATAAATTTTTCTTTTTTCAACTTTATCTGTATTGTTTCTTCTTGATAATATAACTTATTTCTATACTTGTTATTGACTTTTTTCTCCTTAAAACACCATGGAAATTATATGAGTTTACAGAAATGTTTTGAATAGCATAAAAACTTGCATTATCCCTTCCACAATAACTGCTCCCTCCATCCTCCAGAAAATAACTACTTTTGGCTGCTTGATACCTCATCCTTTCAATTTTTTTTCATACATACATATACTAACATGTATTATTATTTCACAATAAAAGTGTATTTGAATACTTATTCTGTTATTTTATTTTTTCATAAGTTGATCTTAGATAAGCTGTACTAATACTCGCATACTTAATCCTTTTTGAAAAGAGATATGGTATTCCACGTGTGGATGTACCATCATTTACGTAACCAACCCCTTACTAATGTATATATTGGTTTTGTTGAATTTGAATTTCTCCTTACAGACTTGCTTCTTGAACTATTTTTTTTTTCTTTTCATTGCCTGTTTACCAACACACACCCCCCCCACCACCAATTTGGTGTTTTCTAGTGACCCAGAGCCACTGTACTTCTTTTTCATTTAGCCTGTTTTCTGAAATGTTTTTCTGACTTTTAAGTCTTGTCCTTTCCTTTTGAAACTTCTCTTTTCATGCTCTTATTTTTTTCGAATTAAGGACAAAGGTCCTCTTAGAGAAAATCTCTCCTCTCTGGTACAAGTGTGAGCTCCTCACACTCTTTTCCAACCCCGGGGGTGAAGAGAAAGAGGCAGTGAGGATTCCATTTCTGATAAGAAATAAGAGGCTGCTCCTGGCAGGGAGCCTTGTCAAGATCTCCCTATTCTGAGCACTCCATTCCCACGTGAACAACAATGAATGGAGATTTCACCCGCCCACCCCACATTGTTCAAGTTGTCCTTTGCCCTTTCTGTCAAATCTTGGCACCCAGGAGACAGCAGAACATGTTCTGAATTCAACCCTGGGGAGCCACCGATCAATATCACTTGACTCTTCTTACCCACTAGTTGTTCTCTTTCTGTGCCTGACGTGGAGGGATGCCTAAGCTATTCTTTGTCATGGCCCCTTCTCAGTTGGCCCAGCTAACCCCCATAGGGTGGGATGGCTCTCTCCAACCCCTAGAAGAGTGCCACAGGAGGGGAGTAAGAGTGGGGACAAAGTGAGAGGCTGAGTCTCAGGCCATAGGTTCTCTGACTGCTTCAGTCGCGGGGTCAGTGGCTATGGAGAAAGTTAGTATAGTTTACCTCTTTGTGAGCTTAATTACCAAATACCGAAAATATTAACTGTCCACTTGATTCATGGAATACGATAAAAATAAAAATGTATATAGCACTTTGAAAGTCAGATTCAGCACCCCCCCAAAAAAGGACCTGTTTGCATCCTCACAAAAAAAAAAAAAAAAAAAAAAAAAGAATGTCAGATTCCAAAGAAACAGAGTTTACTGTTTTACATGTCTCTTCTCTCTTTTTTGGTACATATATTTCAATGACTTCCCTTTTCTTCCTTTTTCTCGTTTCTGGTTTTGTCCGCCATACCTACTTAGCCCTCCCCATGAGTTAGTTCTTATTTATGGAGCACATACAATATATTTATATATTTATTTAAATATATATATATATATTTATTTATATATATAAATAATATTTATAAATATATAAATATATTTATATTTGTCTTCAGTGAGACCTTCTTTCAGCAGAGTTTTTTGTTTTTGTTTTTGTTTTTGTTTTTTTTGAGGGGGTGGAATGGGTTCAGAGGGGAAGAAAGACATGGCTATTGTCTTTTTTTTTTTAATGTTGCTCAAATTTCTTTTATACCTAAAACATTCTCTGGAATGTTTTTATGATTATTAAGACCTTCATCCTAAGTGGCAACCTTCAAATAAGAACAAAAACTTTAAAGGGAGACTAAATTCCTGTCTGATTTTAAGTGCTTAGAAAGTTAATTTCTTCCAAGCCATAGATAAATTGGTTAGGAAAACCAAATCAAATCCCTAAACCAACTCAGTGTTTCCTTGACACTGACCAATGTCTTAATCTCTCTGTATTTGAATCTTTCAACTTTAATATCAGTAAAACTTTGATGCCAAATGCCAATTATCTTCTAATAATTAGAAAGCAGATGATGGGTTAAGTAAAACAAATCTGACCATGACACTGAACTCCTCAAGAGAAAGGTATTTTACAGATTTTCAGGTTTAAAACTAAGAAATATTTTAGGAGCTTAAATGGGACAAAATTTCAGAAAAGTGTAAGTCTCATTTCCCATCATAGTTTATGGCAAAAGAAAAGCCGGAGAAATTCTATTTTAAATGGCTGTGAAAAATTTTTTTTCAATTATAAAAACAGTCTTCATGTATGTATAAAAGTTCTTTTTTTCTTAGTTGGAAATAGCCCATCTCTAAGCATATCTTACCATCTCTTCCTCTCCAATTTACTTCCTCCTTCCCAAATGCATTTTAATACTGTACCAATGAATTCCAGAACTAAATTATTGTTTTGGCCCTTGGTTCCTGAAGAAGGGAAAGATAAGCAAATTTCTCTTTTTATTAACAAATGCATACCTTCTAGTATATTATAGGCAATCTCATAACTCATGTTAACCTGAATATTTAACATCATTTGGATTTTCAAATACAACACTTAACTGTAATAAAAGAAAGCCTGAAGACTCAGTATTCAGTAGAATTCTACAATAATGGACATCAGATTGCTGATCAAAGTGATTATAATGTAATGATCTCACTGAGCATTTCCTCTTTGCTGTTCAAATGACAGAGATTCCGGCCATAAAGCAGAAGGAAAGATCTCAGAATGTGTGACTAGTAATATGAGGCTGCCAGTGTCCCAAGCTTACAGCCTAAGTTAACTAAAGGCAATTCACATTCATTAAGTTGGAAAATAACAGTGTATTAAATATTTCAGAAGGGAGCTGAGTGTAAACCGTATTAATCACTAGGATAACATTTCAAATAACTACATGGCTTTCATGAGGAGATCTGACATAAGGGTTATTTTTTTTAATAGTTTTATTTGACAGAGATCACAAGTAGGCAGAGAGGCAGGCAGAGAGAGAGGGGGAAGCAGGCTCCCCGCTGAGCAGAAAGTCCGATGTGGGGCTCCATCCCAGGACCCCTGGGATCATGACCTGAGCTGAAGGCAGAGGCTTTAACCCACTGAGCCACCCAGGCGTCCCATCAACAAAAGTATTGATGATGTGTAAAATTATAGATCAAGCTGCTGCACAACTGAGGTTTGAGGAAGTCACTAACATTTTTTTCACAAAAAAGAGGATCTTATTAAATGCTGGCAGAAGCATGTAGTAAGCCAAATGGCCTCCTAACTGGTTAGATTTTCTGACTTGCAATTATGTTGGTTTAATTCGGCTTGGTTACCCTGGACCCTCTATAAAGTTACCCAGTCTGTACAGGGGATTAGGAAGCAGAAGCATGAACAGCTGGTGCCAAAATAAGTCCCAGACCTAATCTCTTTCCCCTATGTCCTTTCCCTTTCTCCACAACCTGCCAAATTCTATATTCAATATATCGAAAATCAGATGAGCCCAGAACTCAAACAGAAGATTATTGAAGAGCGTGAGTTTTGGAGTTAGATAAACCCAGCTTGGAAGACCAGCTCAGCCACTTACTAGTTATGGGATCTTGGTCAAGATATTTAATTTCTCTGAACCTCACTTTCTTCATCTAAATATCTGAATAATGAATAAAAATATCTACTTCACAGATTTCACCATGAGGATTTTTTTTTTTTTAGCCCAGGATCTGAATGCAGCAGCCAAAAGAAAGTACCAGGAGTATTACTGTTAGGTTTCCTGAATAGTCTTTATATGTCTGCTATGTCAAGAGAAAACAAAAGAGAAGGTAGGGTTAATACCTAAGTCTCAGAAAATAACCACTCTTCCCACCAAAGAAGGACTTTGGTGATGATGACATCTGAGATACTGTGTAATATTACTATTAATACCACCTTACTTCATTTTAGAAAAACGCTTTGTAAGTTGAGACCATCCCAAAAGTCAACGGTTGCCAGCTGGATAACATTTGTAGAATTTGAGGGATGGCCCCCAAATAGTCATAAAATAGCTGGAGTTCACAGCACAAATTAAAATGTGTTCTTCTCAGATTCATGAAAATTAAAACATCTACTTTTCAAAAGGTATCATTAAGAAATGAAACAGCAAACCATAAACATATATGTTTGCAAAAGGGCTTACATTAAAAACATATAAAGAAGACATACCTCAATACAAAGACAATCCAGTTAAAAATGGGCAAAAGATTTGATCAAATTCACAGAAGATGACATACAAATGATCAATGAACTTGTGGAAATACTTGTAGCTTCCTAAATCATTAGGAAAACACAAATTAAAATAGTGAGTAAAGACTCTACATGACCATTAATGTGACTGACAATAACAAGTGTTGGAGAGGCCATGAAGCAATTGGATTTTCATACACAGCTGGTAGGAATGCAAAATATTACAACCATTCTGGAAAACAGCTTGGCAGTTTCTTATCAAGTCTCATCCAACCCATCAATTCTACTTCTAGGTATTTACCCAAAAGATTGAAAAAAAAGTCTACAAAGAGACCTATATACACAAAGACCAGCAGCTTTGTCCACAACAGCCCCAAACTGAGAACAACCCAAGTGTTCGTCAACAGGTGAATGGATAGATAAATTATGGCATATGCACAGAGTGAAATACTTCCCAGCTCCAATAAAGTACTGACACTCTATGGGTAAATCTCAAAAAACATGCTGAATGAAAGAAGGGAGACACCAAATAAAATATCCTGTATGTTTCCACATATATGTATAAAATGCTAAAAACAGGAGATCCGTTGGGGGAATAGAGGGAATTGATTGCAAGGGAGCATGAGGGAACTTTCTAGAGACATGGAAATATCCTCTATCTTGACTGTGGTGGTAGTTACACTGATATACACATTTGTCAAAATTCATTGAGCTGTAGACTTCACATGGGTGCGTTCTATTGTATATATGTGTATCTGGGTAGTAAAGAATTTAACGTCACGCAAAAAGGGGTCTGGCCTTTTCCTCCTGCTTCTGGGAGTTAATCCCTAAGCCCTTGGAATGTCGTGTATGATAGGAGTGTCTTTGTTAACCAGGGGATCTTGGATTATGTTCATCATCTAACAATGTGACATAGGGTTGGAGCTGGACGCATCCGATAGCATTTAGGGTAGGAGCTGATCACACCAGGAAGACCAACAAATTTGAAGTAGGTGGGGGCTTTGGGTCACACAGTATTGGCTTAACCAAAGGGGCTGGAGCCTAGAGAATGAAATTAGCACACAGGCAACCACTCATGCCAGCAAAACAGAACCTCAATGAAACTCTGAACATGAAGGCGCAGGTGAGCCTCCCTAGCTGTCAACATTCCATGTATTAGACACAGATAGGAGGAAAATAGCACAGCCGAGACTCCGTGGGGAGAGGAAAATGGAAGTTCCACATTTAGTTCTCTTCCTGGATTCTGCTTGGTTTCATTTTTCCCTTGGCTGACTGACTGTAATCTGTATCCTTCCCCACAATAGAGTGTAACTACGAGTAGGAAAGCGTTCAGTGTGTTCTGTGGGTCTGCTAGCAAGTTATCAAACCTACACTTGGTGTCAGAAGCCAGAGTGGCCTTATGGAGAGTGTGTCCCCATGAATTTTGCAGTTTCCTAAACTCCTGAGGACTCAGCTCTAAGTTTTAGCAATATCACATCTCAATACATATTGTTTTTTAACGTATGTATGTACATATGTTTGTGTGTATGTGTATGTGTATATATATACACACATCCCCAATGAAACATTGCTTTGACTGCTAGGAAAGAAAGAATTTTTAAAAATTTTGCAAGGGCCTTAATATTTTGTGCTCCAGATTTTAAAGACATAGATAGATCTTTATAAACTTAGAAAAAATATGAGGGGCGCCTGTGTGGCTCAGTGGGTTAAAAGCCTCTGCCTTTGGCTCGCGTCATGATCCCAGGGTCCTGGGATCGAGCCCTGCATCGGACTCTCTGCTCGGCGGGGAGCCTGCTTCCTCCTCTCTCTGCCTGCCTCTCTGACTGCTTGTGATTTCTGTCTGTCAAATAAACAAATAAATGATAAAAAAAAAATATATGAACGAATGGGCCTCAACTCACAGAAATTATCTGGGCAAAGTGGGAAAAGATAAGCACACCAGGGGTTGTCATTTATTTTTCTTTATAAATATTATTCAAGGGCTGCCTGGGTGGCTCAGTCATTAAGCATCAGCCTTTGGGGGCACCTGGGTGGCTCAGTGGGTTAAAGCCTCCACCTTCGGCTCAGGTCATGATCCCAGGGTCCTAGGATTGAGCCCCGCATCAGGCTCTCTGCTCAGCAGGGAGCCTGCTTCCCCCTCTCTCTCTGCCTGCCTCTCTGCCTGCTTCTGATCTCTGTCTGTCAAATAAATAAATTTTAAATAAATAAATAAATATTTGTAAAGCATCTGCCTTTGGCTCAAGTCATGATCCCAGGGTCCTGGGATTGAGCCCCGCATGGGGCTCCCTGCTTCTCCCTCTCCCACTCCCCCTTCTTTCACTGTTCCCTCTTTCACTGTCTCTGTCAAATAAATAAATAAAATCTTCTAAAAAAATAAAATAAGAATAAAAAATATTATTTGAGTGCAAAAATTAAGGGTCATTTTGTCTCAATATTTTTCAGCATTTTTCAAATTAATGAAAAAATAAATGTATACTAGGCAAATTTATAAATACAGACTAATAAATATAAGAAATTCAGAAATATGAAAATTTGACACTTAGAACCTTATGGTCACTGGAAATACAAAACATTTATTTTCATTTATACACAGACTCTTGTTGCAGAGAAGGAAAATACTGTGGTCAAAGCATGTAGGCTTAAAACATTTTATATTTGTATAAAATTCTGTAGAGGAAATAAAATGGAAAATAAGGTGTCACGGAGAAAAAGGAGCCATTAAAGTATCCAATGTAGAAGATGAGCTTGTTTTAGAATTTTTAAAAAATAGCTGATGGTTGCTATCAAATCACTATGGTATTTTGCACTCAATTAGATTCATTTAAAAAAGTGAGATAATAATTTATTTTTACAATTTCACTATTTATAGTATGCCAGAAGTTATAACTCTTCAGTTACTTAAACTTTTGTTGAACGATTTATACATAAACCTAAAAGTTTGTGGCTCCTGTGTATGTTTTCAGAATTATTTGAGGGGTACATGAATAAAAGATTTGAGGGCCACTAGCGTTCACTGTGAACCACATTTGGCAATCAGTGGATAAATGTAATATTCAATCTAAGCCAAGGACACTCTGCCACCTGGTGGCTCAGAAATTTTCATGGTCACTAAGCAGAAATAAAAACCTCTTTTCATATCAGGTATGATGATAAACTAATTCATGATACATAGAATCAAGGATGTGGATTATTTGATTACAAGGCATATAGGTTCAGAGGAAGAAATAAAATGGTTAGTTCTGAATATTATCATTGCAAATCCAGAAAATTATCATTGGTAGTTTTTTAGTGCGTAGGAAGAAGTCTAAAATTTCTCGCCTAAGATCAACTAATTTCAGAGATTCTTAAAATGCTAGTCATGTAGTTTTCTGAATTTAAAAGCAACTTTTACTTGTCATTTTATTGTGGAAAAAAAGAAAAAAATGGATAGACTATATGCACTGTATAAAAGCGAAATCATCAAAGATTCCATCATACTTTAATGAAAAAACATACATGTACATAGTTATTACCTGCTTTCAATGGCTATCTGAAAATTCCTGTGGACTAATGATGTTTTCTTCAATTTGTCAACCTTTCTGTCAAAAAATAAGCAAAAAACAAGAAAATGTGGACTTGGGCAAAGTAAAGCCAGTGGCTATATTTCTAACTTGCTGAAAATCCTTCGACAACTCCTCGGACTTACAGGTAATAGAACTTAAAGGTGGTCCCCTTTCTAGGATGTGTGATTCTCTAGAGATTCTCACATTCTCTAGATAATTTGGAATAGACAGACGAGAAACTCTTATTTTCAGGATGCAGCTTCACGATCTTCAGAGTTATTGATAACATACACATCACCCTGCAGATGATTTCAGAGCTCTCCATCCCTTTCAGAGAAGTGCCAATCGAAGTGTGTTTCTCTCATATCCCTGTACAAAAACATTTTCAGACGAGATCGGGCGCGTTCAGGGTGGTATGGCCGTAGACAAAGTTTAATAGGTACCATACGTAATAGCTGGCTTTGTAATTCCCTAAAGAAAAGAAAGTAACCATTTAGAAACAAAGATAAAAACAAAAGTGGAACATCCACCTTGATTTAATTTTACTTGAAAGTGGTCAAGTGTAAGAGAAAATAAAATTGAAACAAATTTGCTAATTTGACTTCAATTCCACTTAGAGTGGAACTGATTCTTCTCTAGTCACTATTTTTTTCTATAGAAAAAAAAATGTAACATAAAAGTCATCATAATCTCTTAGGTTGAAAAAAGGAAACGGGGTCAGGAATCCGTAACAGTAAGCTTTTTTCTCTGTTACCCTAATTTAAAACTCTGCTTTTTTTCCTCCTTCCCTCCCTCCCTCTCATCCTTTCTCCGTCCTTCCCTCCATCCTTTCTTTGTTTATTTGTTTGGTTGGTTCCTTGCTTTACTTTGATTAATTTCCCCACTGTTGGAATTTCTTCATGAAAACAAGAGCTCTCTTCTAGAAGTTGGAGGGGTTATTTTGTTTGTTTGGTTGGTTTTGTTTTTGGCTTGCATTACAGATGATTCTTAAAAGAAAAGGTCCAATTTATTTACATCTATTAAGGTAATAAAAGGACATATTAATGCATGTGCATAAGGGGGGAGAAGGATGTAACATACTGCCCCCCGCCAGCAGGGCTAATGATATTAGCTGCTTTATATGAACATCAGCTATAAGACAGCCTACCCGAGGAAGGTATCATGTCTTTTTTAGTTTATTGTTCCTACTAAGCCTGTCACCACACTTGAATTTAGTAGGTACTCAAAAAACAAACTTAAATAATAAAATGAATAAATAAAACTATGCCCAAGCTAGTTGAAGAAGCTATTAGATTTCATTTTGGTTGCTCCTGGGTATTGTTCACATTATCCAACAAAATTTTAAATATAGCTGCTTCTGAGCTGTCTTGCCTTACAGCTATCTGTTTTGCTTCTCATGTGGTTTGGTCAACTAAAAATGATAGTTTAGAGTAAAAACGTATAAAATAATTTAAATATAATCATTTTTAATGGTTAATTCAGTGTTCACAAATGAGTAGCTTATTGGTGACATGTGGCCTGCAGATGTGTTTAATATTAACATTTTTTATAAACAGATACAGGTATTTAAAAAAATTTTTTTTGAAGATTTTATTTATTTATATTCAGAGAGAGAGAGAGTGAGTGAGCACATATGCAGGGGGATCGGCAGGCAGAGGGAGAAGCGGGCCTGAGGTGGGACTCGATCCCAAAACCCTGGGATCATGATCTGAGCCAAAGGGAGACACTTAACTAACTGAGCCACCCAGGTGCCTCTAAAGAACTCTGTTCTTAAGTATACAGTAAGCAAGTTTTGGATGGCAGCAAAGTTTTGCATGGACTGATATCTTCAGTAAGTCACAAAGCATTTATGGCTTTGGCCAAGAACTTAATTTTACAGATAAAGAAACTGAAACAGATTGATGATGAGTCAGGAGAGAATTCTAAGGAGCTCTTGCCCTCAACAATAAGTAAAACCAAACCCTCCTCAAAACCTTCCATTAAGATTAACACTTTAAATAAGAAAATTTCATATAAAATCTGGTTTCCTCATTCTTCTGTAAAAGTCAGAAGGTGTGTCAATATCTACAAATCCTTAGTGACCACAACTGGCTATGGCCGAATGGCCACTGCTCCCTTGAGAAGAAACATATCTGCCACAATATCCACTACTTTTTCCCCAAAACCGAGGCCAGTTTTCAGGGGCTACTTTACCATCCAATTAGTAGAGAAATAGTTCCCTGTTGCCATTTTTATATCAAAAGAGATTAAAAGGACCACAGAGTTTAAGGGAGAAAAAAATGGGTGAACGATTATTTCTTTGTGGAAATTAAACCTATCCCTTCCTGTTTAATCTCTGGACTATGTTTACAGGACTTTGTTTACGGGACTTGCCTGGCCAGTGTGGGCATCTGAATTTGTGACCCCCTGAGATAGCTCACGACAGGAGCTTTGTCAACATGTTCAAGCACGTAATTCTAGATAATGTATGTGTGTGTGAATATGAATACGAACAAGATTTCGAGGCATAGCTTGCCTCTAAAGGGGTTCACATTTCACAAATTCACCTGCAAAAACAACTAGGCAAGTTTTGAGGAGCAGAGACCGTGACTCGCCCTACCCCACAGTGAGACATAAAATTGTAGTAACTAAAATCCTACACGTGACTAGCCACCTCAGCAGCTCCAGAAATAGAATGCAGTCTGTGTGGAGTTTAGAATATGATACAGTTGGCATGATTGAGTGAAAAAAGCAAAGCGCAGTTGGTTGGACAGCTGACTCTTGGTTTTTGGCTCAGGTTGTGATCTCAGGGTCCTGGGATTGAGCTCCCTGTGCCACTCCCTACTCGGCAGGGAGTCTGCTGGATTCTCCTCTGCTTCTGCCCTTCCGCCTGCTTGCACTCTCTCCCTCAAATAAATAAATTAAAAAAAAAAAAGCAAAAATACAATAAAATGTATTAGCACATACCCATTTGTGTATGTGTTGTTATATATAGGGGATAATATTTTAAAATTATGAGTGGATTTTTTCTTTTGTGTTTTGGATACAAGCCTTGGGCACTTAAAGCATCTATCTGCTGAAGGAGAAAGACTGGAGTGTGTTTCATGCGGTAGATGTTATCGCTGACAAAATCAATAACCCTTATTTCTTCCTTCTTTCATGCGGCAGAAACCCCACAAAAGATGCTGGGGAAATGCCTGATACCTTCCATCCTTGTCTTCCTTCTGGCTGCAGTGCTTCATGTGACATGGGTATGGATAAAATGACAACTAGAGAAATCTGTTGGGATGGTTCCTGAAGAGATTTCTCACCCCGATATAAAGGACAGAGACATGAGGAGATGTCTCTCCATCCCAAAATCTCCCCTTCACGATCAGCCTCTGAGCGAGGCTGTCGGATGAAGTGATGCCCAGAGTAGCTGTGACCCTGATGTGATAAGGCAGAATAAGACAGAAGATGACAAGTCTTCCTGCAGATGATGGAGACAAGGGTCGGGAACCCTCTGGCATTGAGGCATTGTCAAAACAACTCTGAGGTTTTTATCTTGAAAGATTATTAAATGTCTTCACTGATGACGCCACATTGAGTTAGACACCATCACTTCTACTCCACATCCTTCTAGCTTCTGCATTACAGAAAGAACGTCTAAAGGAGGTCTGAGGTAATATCCGATAACTGATACATAACAACAGTGTTACCCAGAGAACTATTCCAACTCCTGTCTGCCCCTTGAGTGTATCAACATCCAAGCCCAGAAAACCCAAGCTCACTGGGTTCCCTCACAGAGTAAAGAAGATGGCGGCTGTGTTGGTGACAGTCAGCTGGGTTGTGCTTATCTTTCAATCTGTGACATCCAGTCAGGGAGCAGATAACCGAAGGCACAGAGAAAAGTGAACCCCCTCCACAACCGCTCTGCTTGGGTTCTGGGAGGGTGCAGCCTCATGGCGGCGGGGGGGGGGCGCAATATGGGCAGGATCAACTTGGATCATGGTCAGGTGGAAGGTTTAACCCAAGGTTTAGCTTTCATAAGCCACGTGTGCTGGGGCCTGCATGCTGAGAGGCCTCAGAAGTAACTAAGAACCCTGGCGAGGAAGTTCCCCAGAGGCAGCCGCCCTCGCAAGGGCAAACGGACTCTGTAGAGAAAGAAGAAAAGATCTGGCACACAAACCCACAAGGGCTTAACCTGACTCTTAAGTCAGGGGGACAATGAACAGATTGTACCCGAGAATGACATGATGACTTTTGCAGTTTAGAAAGGTCATCCCTGCAGCAGCGTGTGTGGGTCCCAGAAGAGGTGGGGAGCCTGGAGGCAGGTCGACCAGCTCGGAGGACCCAGTGCGGTCTGGTGAGGGGGAAACAGTACCTCGTCCGAGGCAGGGAGGACAGAGAAGATGGTCAGGGAGGAGCCTCTCTTCTCCTTGGTGACCTCTACGCTCCTTAAGGGTGAGATGAGAAAGAGCGGGAGTCTAGGATGCTTTTTGGTTATCTAGTTTGGATGGAGGCTGGGAGATAGGAGACCTGTAAGGTGGCATCTAACAGGGTAAGTTTGAGGTGGGGCTTACAGTACACGGAGGTATCTGACACACGAGCAAAAGAGATGTGAGCTAGACAGGTACGTGTGGGAGCCATCACCACAGAAGTGATTTCGAAGGTATGGGTGTGCGTGAAAGTGACTCTAAGAACATATGAAGGAGAATAGCATCGGGGCCGTGCCACACCCGAGGAGTGAGAAGCTAGAACCTGCCAAGGAACCCATACAGGAGCGGCCAGAGAGAAGAGTGGGAAACCAAAAGAATGCGACATGGTATAACAAAACCCAGGCTAAGTGCAGATTGAAGAAATAGTGGGTGTTCAGTAGAGCTCCGTGTTCCAGATAAACCAAGGGCTGGAGAAGGCACATTTTGTCTGGCAACATGGAGGTCCCCTGAGGCAGCAGCAAGAGTAGCTTCGAAGGGAAGGGGAGCCAAAGCCAGGGGGCCGCGTCGTGCACGAGAGAGTGGGAAAAGCAGAGTACACTTCAGAAAGGGTTTGCCAGGAAAGCAGAAGGTAGAAAGATGCCAGGAAAGCATACAAGCTTGCAGAAGGGGTTTTTGCGACGTTTATCCAGAACTCCGGCACTTAAGTCAACAGAGCATGGTGCAATCACAGAAGTAGATTATGTTGACATTGACTTCTGACTTAGAACGGAGAGGCTGAAAGTAAATGACGGCCAAGGCTATCACTCCTTTGATGTCATCCAATAGAAATACTGGATAACTCATTTGTCTTCCGGGGACCTTTATGAAAAGAGCCTCCGGAGGCGCCTGGGTGGCTCAGTGGGTTAAAGCCTCTGCCTTCAGCTCAAGTCATGATCCCAGGGTCCTGGGATCGAGCCCACATCGGGCTCTCTGCTTAGCAGGGAGCCTGCTTCCCTCTCTCTCTCTCTGCCTACTTGTGATCTCTCTCTGTCAGGAAAAAAAAAAAAAAAAAGAGCCTCAATCTTTCACCTGCAGACCTCTTGCTCATCCACTGGACCTTGGTTGGTTGATTTTTCACTGGGTTTGTCAGAGTGGGTTTCCCACTCTCCGTGTTGTAAGTGAGAAGTCCATGTCAAGCTTTTATGTCCAGAGAGAGGACAGTCCTGCAAACAGGCCCCTGATGTGTGTCTAATGCATACATAATCAATCTGATGACCCATGACTGAGAAACATAGGACTTCTGACCGTCTATGTTTCAGGAAGCAACACAGAAAAAATTTCTGCCCAATGGAGAAGAACATTTTTGGTTTTCTAGTTTGGATGGAGGCTGGGAGATAGGAGACCTGTAAGGTGGCATCTAACAGGGTAAGTTTGAGGTGGGGCTTACAGTACACGGAGGTATCTGACACACGAGCAAAAGAGATGTGAGCTAGACATGTACGTGTGAGGGACTGTGGAAGATGACAGAGATCCAGCAGCCCTGAGCCCTGTCTATGGCCTGCATTGTTGAAGCACCTAGATCTATAGTACTAGTTATAGGACCATATTTAGCAAATGTTACAGTACATTTTAAATTAATTAAAATAAACAGATTCCACATTACTATGCATATTTCGCATCATAGCTATAGCATGGGTTTTTTTTTTATTCAAAGAATAATATTATTTGGTCTCTTGGAACACTGCAGAACAAGGTGTTGTAATGATATAATCTTTTCCTATAATTCAAAGAAATGCAGTTATTTACTTACATGTATATTCACTAAGTTTTGCATCAGGAGTAGAAACTTATAAAGTCATAAAGTAGGACAAAGTGCTAAGCAGTCTATCATTTAATAAAAATTCCTAAAGTTATTTTCATGGGGTTTTAGAGTACTCTAAGGGTGAATCAGAGTGAAACATTTGGGAGTCTCTCGTCCCTCACATCCTAACATAAAATGTGGTGTTTATGTTAGAAAGACTGCCAAAACAGAGTGCAACCTCACACTTAGACATAAACGAACTCCTATCTTCCAGTCATAAACAAAATCAAACGCACTGAGCAAAAGATCCTTCCCAGAACAGGTTTTGGTCATTCTTTCCCATAAACCAAGGCACACGCATTATATATCACATGGCCCAGTCTCAGCTGGGGTTTGGAATTTCCTTTCTTGGTTCTACCTATTGGAGGGAAGAAAAATAATCCCTTCAGTGTCGGAACACACTGTCAAGCTATTCTAAATCACTGTGGGCTAGAAATCTCTCAAGTTTTCTCCTCATGATTCAAAACCAGTGCAGAGATTGAGACAAGGCTGAAAATCATGTTGACAAGTAAATCGGGGGGGAAAAAAAAGAATAAAATGTTAATAAAGAACAAGCTGAGTGAGAGTCTCTGTGTCCTTCAAAGCAAGCCCACATTCTGTCCAAGAGGTCTGTGATGTCCTTCTTGGCCTGGAAGTCAGAAGCAGGTAAATACTCACTCACTAGCTGTTTGACTCTGGGTCCCTCTCTGAGCGTCAGTCTCTAACATATAAAATGAGGGGATCTGACTACAGGACTGCGAAGAACCCTTCCCTTTAACTTTGAAAGTCGCTGATTCTTTCTTTTTATTCCATTAGGAAATGCATGTCTTACATGTGTCTCTACAAAACAACAAGGCACATAGCAGACTCAAAATACACAGGAACTAATGAACTAGTATTAGTTCTCCCTGAGAACAAGAGGATCCTCTTTAGCAAGTATTTGAGAAACTGTAGCTTATGAGTTCTCTTCAGAGTAGGAAGAGAGAATGTTAAATGGTAACAAGCTTCTGGACTGAAATATTTCTGGCTCTTTGCTGGTGACTCCAGCCCTGTTAGATCTGCAGAGCTCAAAAATCAAAATCTTTCGGAAACCTAAAGAATCCTTTTGTTCTTCATGCCTACAGGATCCCCATGCCCAGAATGCAAAATCTGGACCACCTGGAGAATGCGTTTTACAGAAAAAAAATTACAATCCCTAACAGAGAACTTCAGTGTACCTTCTGAACCAAGAAATAACCTGGGCAGAAGATTTTTCACTTCAGATAGGAAATGGAACAATAGAAAATAAAGTTCTATTTAAACACCTTTGAGCAGAAAATAAAGGCATAGAGCACGATGTAAACTGTGTAAAGACCTAACCACCTCTACGACTTATTTTTATCTTCGTGGAGCTCAATTTCATCATTATTAAACCTTTAACCCTAGATGAGTTAAATTTCTATTTTGGGCTTTCTTCTTTAGAACTAAGTAATGTTTGGGGTGAGGGGAAATTGATCCAGATAAATTCTAGAGTCACCTCAAGCTCCTATGATTCTAAATAATACGACTTTTCTAGTTATAGAGGTCACAGGGTTCATATCACAGATTTGTTTTAACATGGAGGAAACTTGAGGACATTATATTTAGCAAAAGAAGCCTGTCACCAAAGGACAAAGACTATATGATTCCTCTCATATGAAGTATCTAAATCATAGAAACAAAAAGCAGAAAAGTAATTACCAAGGGTGGTGGAAAAAGGGAGGGGGAAATAGTGCTTAGTGGATACAGAGTTTCAGTTTTGCAAGATGAGAATGTTCCAGAAATCAGCTGCACAGCAGTGCACATATACTTAACATTACTGCATTGTACACCTAAAAATAGTTAAGATGGAAAACTTAATGTTATGGATTCTTTTTACCACAATAAAAAATAATTTTGTTTTAGTGTGAAAAGAAAGAAGAAATCTAAAGCCATCCCAAATTCAAAGACTTAGAGAAAATGTCTATTAACTGGCTTGTCTACCAGATACGTTCACTATTTATTTTTCAACAGTTAATGAGTATCTACCCTGCGGTGCTGTCTATTGGGAACAAAATAATGGACATGACAGAGACCCAGCTCTCACAGGTAAGGAGAATAACAATTCCATCTAAGGGAAGTAAGTTCCAGAAGAAGGGACACACAGAGAGTAATGGAAGCATAGAGAAGGGGCAAGGAGGCCAGGGTAGGGATGAGGAAAAGCTTCTCAGCGGAGATGTAAAGGATGAGAAGAGATCGAGGCAAAAAGAAGGCAACAGCATTCTAGTCAGATGTCAGAGTCTCACCAGTGGCATGAACAGCGCTGCAGAGGGGGGAAGACAGCACCCAGAGAGGAGGTGCGGAGGGCACCAGGGGCGAGATTACGAAGGGCCTTGGGACCCCGTGTTCTTGAGCACGGACATTTTCTAAAGGCTGTTGCTCCACTCGGTGGAGATTGTTAACTGTGGAATGGACAAGATTAGCTTTGAATTTTGAAAGACCTCTCTGGCTTCGGTGCCAAGAACGGGTTGTAGGGGTCACGCCTGCTGGACGGAGCCCATTTAGGGGGCTGCTGGGCAAACATGATGACGCAAAGGCACAGCTGTGGTCATGCTGCGTTTGTAGTTTGGGGCTCGAGTTATCTCCCTCTATACCCCATAATTAGCATTTTCCTATTTCAATTAAAAAAAAAAATCTGTGGTAATCCTTCCTAATGGCTGCATGGTACTTCGCTGTCTGGAAATTCCATGATGGGTCTAACTACTCTTCGGTTTTTGAATGTTATTTCCAAGCTTGTTATTCTAAAACAAGTGGGATGATTATTTTGGTACAAGATCCTTATCTACATTTTTTAAATGTTTTCATAAAGAGGCGCCTGGGTGGCTCGGTCAGTTGAGCATCCGACTGTCGATTTCGGCTCAGGTCATGATCTCAGGGGCGTGAACTGGACTCCATGCTCACCGGGGAGTCTGCATCTCTCTCCTCCTCTGCCCCACCCCTTCTTTGTGTGCATGTGTGTGTGTGTGCGCGTGTGCTCTCTCTCTCTCTCCCTGTCTCAAATAAATAAATAAATCTTTAACAAATATCTTAATAAATGTTAAGATGATACTAATCTCTTGCCACAGATGGCAGAAGAGATGTAAAAGAAATGACTGCAATCCAGGCATGCAAGGCAATGTTACGAAAGGGACGTGTGTGTGTGTGCGCGCGCGCGCGCATACACACAGCTTTACTTTGTCCTAAAAGACCGTTCTAGATTGCAGATCTTCCAAAGACGGTATAATCTAACACTCGCTGTGTTGCACAGGACATGGGAGGCTGTGGGAGCTCCACAGCACATTGGTCTATCTGGGCAAAAGGTCAAGTGCTGCAGAAGGCCAAAGCTAAAAATAAAGTGTGGCATTGGGAACATTAAGGAGTTGTTTGGAACATTAAGGGGGAAGTGAGTCATACTAAAGTAGCACTTCAATATCCTCCCAAGATACTGTGTAACCTCCTCAGCCACGGAAGGTAGACCAGTTCTTTCTGTCTTTCTTTTTGTTTGTTTTTTTAAGATTTTGTTTATTTATTTGAAAGACACAGGGAGAGAGAAAACACAAGCAGGGGGAGTGGGAGAGTAAGAAGTGGGCTTCCCGCTGAGCAGGGAGCCTGATGAGGGGCTCGATCCCAGGACCCCGGGATCATGACCTGAGCCAAAGGCAGATGCTTAACAACTAAACCACTCAGGTGCCCAAGGTAGACCAGTTCTAATGTGAAAGTAATTTTATTTTATTTTGATTTATTTTTTTGAAAGTAATGTTAATAATAATTCTAATAATTTTATTAACAACACAGAGTAGTGTTGTTAATAAGCACTATAGCACTTTTGTTCCCAAAGGCCAAGTTCTCACGGACCATCTACAGATCATGCTGTCCCATGTCTATTAACACAGGTCCCCAGAGAGACATAGCCCTGCAGAGGTGAAGAATCTGAGTCTCCCTGCGAATTTATCAGTGGTTAGTGGATTGGAATATCAGAGCAATGTGGAGGGTCTGTAGAGCCTGTGCATGGACATCGAGAGGATTTTGTGCATGGAAATCCTGGAAATTTTGCAGGAAGTCCAATAACTAATGCTGGTTGGACTGTTTCTAAGAGTAGATCTCTTCAGGAAATCATTAAAAGATCCTCCTCCAGGAGTGCCTGGGTGGCTCAGTCAGTTAAGCTTTTGTCTTTGGCTCAGGTTCTGATCTCAGGGTCCTGCGATAGAGCCCACATCCGTCTCCCTGCTCAGTGGGGAGCCTGCTTCTCCCTCTCTTTGCAGCTTGTACACACACACTTTCTTTCTCTCAAAAAAAATAAATAAATAATCTAAAAATAATAAAAATAAAGTTTTATAAAATTAGATCATTCATAAAATGATAAAAGAATATATAAAAACAAATGCTTCACACTTAGATCGAGTATCTTTTCTAATTAGATAACTTAATATATAGGTTCATTCTCAGTCTTCATTTAACTCAGCTGATTCATCCCTTTGGCAGAACTAAAAACCAAAGCGAATTAGGCTGGTTTTGTGTTTTGCTTGCACTGTGTCCCCACCTTGCCTAGATATGCTGGGATTTCTAAGAATCTAGGAAATTCTCTGCAGAGACTCATAGCAAAGGAAGCAGAAAAACAGAAAACTTTGATAAACAGCAAACTGGATAACTGAGTCAGGGAATGATTTACCTGAATGACAACTATGTACCTGATGAATCTTGAAATTGATAAAAACAACTTTAGGGGCACCTGGGTGGCTCAGTGACTTAAGCCTCTGCCTTTGGCTCAGGTCATGATCTGAGGGTCCTGGGATTGAGCCCCGCATCAGGCAGTCTGGTCAGCAGGGAGCCTGCTTCCTTGTCCCCGCCTGCCTCTCTGCCTGCCTGTGATCTCTCTCTATCTCTGTCAAATAAATAAATAAAATCTTAAATTTAAAAAAAAAAAACTTTAAAAGTATTTTGGTAATAAGAGTCCTAACCAGGCAAAGACGATAGACCCTACTGGCCTCTATGCCTTCAAGCTGGTTTTAAAAAATGCAGTTCAAGTGGTAAGTATTTACTAAATGCCAACTAGGGTTTCCCAGTGGGGAGTATAAAGATTAATAAAACAAAGGGCCTAACTTCAAGAATGACTGTCTAGTAGGGAAAATAGACATGCTGATACAGGTCAAATCATACATCATCATTTACAAACATTCAATTGATTTTTAAAATCAATCAGACTGATAAACCCAAGTGGTGGTAAGTATCAGAAGCTGAATTGTATCCCCTCAAAATTTATATATTGATGTCCCAACCCCCAGGACCACAGAACGTGACCGTATCTGGAAATAGGACTTTCAAAAAGGTAATCAAGGTAAAACGAGGTGATATGGATGGGCCCTCATCCAATAGGGCTAGTGTCCTTATAAGAAGAGGAGATTGGGACACAGACACAGAGGGAAGACCACAGGAGGACACAGGGAGAAGATGGCCATCTATCAGCCAGGGGGAGAAACCTCAGAAGAAATTAACCTACCAACACTTTGATCTTGAACTTATCATCATCAGAGTTATAAGAAAATAAATTTGTTGTTTAAGCCGCCCGGTCTTTTACTCAGTTAAGGCAGTTCTAGCATGCCCACACAGCAAAGATAGAGGAACAGCAGAAATTGTTCTCCATTACTGTGAAAGACTGTCACAACCATTCTGGAGAGACATGAGCCCTGGTAGCCAACAATTTCATCAGAGGTGTCTACTCTAGAGAAAGTCTCGCAAATGTGCCCAAGGAAACCTGTAGAAGGCTGTTCGGTGTAGCATTACCTTTAATTGTGAAGAACATGAAACCAAAGAACCCTTTTCAGTAGAAAAAGAAACTGGTGTATTTCATTCATACAGCAGGATACTACAGAGTAGTTAATATGATTCAATTCATGTATGTGCGTGTATCAACATGGAGAAATCTCCAAGCTGGTGTTCAGTGGAAACCAGGATATGACAAAATATTTGTAGGTCTAATATCAGTTAAAACAGAGTCAAAAATATTGTTTAAGGATATGCACATGGGTTTAAAGTGCAAATCCATCCATGGGCGTGAGAGGCATATAAGTTAAGATTGTGGCTAAGATGGCTGCATAGTCATCAAAAGAAATGAAATCTTGCCATTTGCGACGACGTGGATGGAACTAGAGGGTATCATGCTTAGTGAAGTAAGTCAAGCGGAGAAAGACAACTATCATACGATCTCCCTGATATGAGGAAGTGGTGATGCAACAGGGGGGGTTAAGGGGGTAGGAGAAGAATAAATGAAACAAGATGGGATTGGGAGGGAGACAAACCATAAGTGACTCTTAATCTCACAAAACAAACTGAGGGTTGCTGGGGGGAGGGGTTTTGGGAGAAGGGGGTTGGGGTTATGGACATTGGGGAGGGTATGTGCTATGGTGAGTGCTGTGAAGTGTGTAAACCTGGTGATTCACATACCTGTACCCTGGGGGGATAAAAATATATTATATGTTTATAAAAAATAAATTAATTTTAAAAAAAATATTGTGGCTAAGGGCATGGACTGAGTAGCTCCCTCGCTAACTGTTACGCAACCTTTAATAACTTCAGTCTGTCTGTGCCTCAATTTCCTCCATTTTCTTCCATCTGTAAAATGAGTTTAATAATAAGGCCTGCCTTATTGAATTGTTGGGAAGCTACATGAGAAAATGCATATAAAATACTTAGCTCAGGTCTGGCTCAGAGTAAATGCTCAATACGTAACCAGCTTACTGGAAAAAATATTAACAGGAAATGAACACATGTTCAACTCTACAAGTAACCAAAGGTAAACAAAGCAAAATAAAATAAAATAAAATAACAAAATAAAATAAAATAAAAATAACCAAAATTGGCTGGTTATTTTTGGCTATGCTTTATCTTGAAATGAAAATACTATGACTGGCAATTGTACTGTGGTAGGCAGCCTTTAGATCGTGGTATGCATGCCTTTGTATAACGTCCTCCCCGTGAGTGCGGCCTGGACCTAGTTAACTTGCTCTAATAAACAGAATATGGCAAAGCGATGGGACATTACTTTTAAAATGAAGTTATAGGGGCACCTGGGTAGCTCAGTCAGTTAGATGACTGACTCTTGATCTCGGCTCAGGTTTTGATCTTAGGGTCATGAGTTCAAGCCCCGCACTGAGCTCCGTGTTGGGCGTGGAGCCTACTTAAAAAGGAAAAAAAGATGAAGTTATAGAAAGACTGAGGCTTCCTTCTTAGGCGCTCTCTTTCTCTCGCTTGCTAGCTCTGAGGGAAGCCAGCTGTTT
This sequence comes from Neogale vison, assembly GCF_020171115.1. Taxonomy (NCBI): domain Eukaryota; kingdom Metazoa; phylum Chordata; class Mammalia; order Carnivora; family Mustelidae; genus Neogale; species Neogale vison. Next base: position 196,919,480 of record NC_058101.1, on the reverse strand, counting down.
GCTCTGTTGTAAATTGCCCTATACAGCAGCCCATATGACAAGGAACAAGTGTGTCTGGCCACCAGCCAGTGAGTGAACTTGGAAGTGGGTCCTCCCCACGTCGAGCCTTGATTCATCAGTCCTGGCTGACAGCTGAGCTGCAATCTCATGAGAGCCCCTGAGCCAGAAGCACCCAGCTCAGATCCCTGACCAACAGAAACTGTGAGATAATAACTGTTTCTTGTTTGCAGCTGAGAAATTTTAAGGGCTACTTTGTTAACCCACAATAGATAAGTAATACACCCAATCTGAGCCAGGTTGGAAACTAAAGCTGTGTACATACATAGTGTTAGTAAGAATGTGAATTGGTATAAATTTCTTGAAAGCAATATTCCTCAAGATACTTAAAAAATTATTTGCCCTAAGAAACCAAGTACACAAAAATTGAGATACATTGTTTTAAGTATTAAATGTAACAAATATAATAGTGAATAACTGGGAACAATTTACACGCCCAACACTGGTTGGGAATTCTGATATTGTGATATAATTAGAAATATATATTTCAGTCTAACCCTGGGTATTGGCCAGAGCTCCTAAAAGCTTTAGAATTCTCTAAGTGTTTAAAGTTCTAGGAGAATCTTTTGTTCTAATAATTGGTCTTTGACTCCTGGGTGATACAGGTGTCTCCTGTTCTAATGAGGCAAATCTTGGTGGACTTCTGGTCAGCTTCAGGAGGAAGATTGGTCACCAGAAAGACCAAGCCATGATTAGAAGCTTGGAATGTTCAGCCCCACTTCCCATGCTTGGCCTAAGGCCTGGAGATTGAGTTAGTTATCTATCATACCCATATAATGAAGCCTCCATAAAAATTCCCAAAGTATGGGGTTTGGAGAGCCCCTGAGTTGGCAGACACGTGGAGATGCTGAGATGGCGGCATGCCCAAACAGGATGGAAACTCTGAATCCCTTCTCCCCATTCCTTGTCTAATGGGGATGGCTAATGTCTAATTTCTTCCATCTGCCTGTTCCTCAGTTGTATCCTTTTATAATAAACCAACAATCTGGTAAGTAAACTGTTTTCCTGAGGTCTGCGAGCCATTCCAGCAAATTACTGAACCCAAGGAGGGGCCATGAACACCTCTGAGTTATAGCTGGTTAATGAGCAGCATAGGCTGGTGTCTGGAGTTGGGTGGGTGAGTCTTGTGGGACTGAGGCCTTAGCATGTAGGACCCGATGTTAACTATAGGTAGGAAAACTGAATTAAAAGGTAGGATAGGGGCACCTGGGTGGCTCAGTGGGTGAAGCCGCTGCCTTCGGCTCAGGTCATGATCTCAGGGTCCTGGGACCGAGTCCTGCATCAGGCTCTCTGCTCAGCAGGGAGCCTGCTTCCCTCTCTCTCTCTCTCTCTCTGCCTGCCTCTCTGCCTACTTGTGATCTCTGTCAAATAAATAAATAAAATCTTTAAAAGAAAAAAAAAAAGGTAGGACACCCAGGTGGTGGTACCCATAGAGAACTGGAGAATTGTTTGGTGTGGGAAAAACCCACATGCATTTGGTGACAGAAAGTGAAGTATGGAGTGGACAGTGTTGAGAGTAAAGTAGAAAAAATGAAACTTTTTCCTTTCGGGAATGGTTAAATAAATTATGGTACATCGTTTCATAAAAATCTTAAGCATACATCAAAATTCATGTTAAAGTTCTAATGATTTGTTGAAATAGTCACAGTATAATTACAACTATGCACACAAAATAAAAATAATTGAGAATAACTCTAATTTTTTGTTTAATTTTTAAAAGACTAGATAGAAATATATCAACATGATCATAGTGATGATCCCCAAGTGATTACTCAGTGATTTACATTTTCTTGGATATATTTTTCTGTAGGTTCTAATTTCTATATAATGAGTGTGTATTATTTTTTATTTTGAAAAATCTTTAAGTGTAAAATAATTAAATGAGGATCTGGTATAATTTTTTTTTTTTTTTTTGAGAGAGAGACAATGGGTGTGTGCAAGGGCAGAGGGAAACTGAAAGAATCCCATTCAACACAGAGCTCAACATGGAGCTTAATCCCACCACCCTGAGTGAGATCACAACCTGAGCCAAAATCAGGAGTTCGATGCTTAACCAACTGAGCCACTTGGGCTTGATATGATTCTTAAAATACATTTACCTTGCATGTTTTTCAAATTCTCTCGTGATACTGAATTACTAATTACTGTGCAGCAATTAGTAGGGTCCCAGCAAATGGCCTTCATGATGACCATGAAGTTCCCCTGAACTTGCCTTCCAGCCACTTCCCTACATCAAGTAAATCTTCTTGTTCTTCCTCTATTCTTGATATTTTTCTGACATGGCTTTCAGATATTACTGAAAAGGAAAAACACCTAAGTAAATCTTGATTAGATTTGTAAGATACAAAATTAATATCCAGAAATCCATTTGTATACACTAACAACAAAGTAGCAGAAAGAGAAATTAATAAAACAATCCCATTTACAATTGCACAAAAAGAATAAAACACCTGGGAATGAGTTTAAATAAGAGGGTGAAAACCTGTGCCCTGAAAACTATAAAACGCTGATGAAAGAAATGAAGATGACACAAACAAATGGAAAGATATACCATGCTCATGGACTGCAAGAATTCATATTGTTAAAATGTCTATACTACCCAAAGCAATCTACAGATTCGATGCAATCTCTATCAAAATATCAATAGTATTTTTCATAGAACTAGAACAAACAATCCTAAAATGTATATGGAACCACCAAAGACCCTAGATAGCCATGCAATCTTCAGAAAGAAAACAAAGATGGAGGTACCACAGTTCCTGGATTCAAGATATCCTACAAAGCCACTGTAAGCAAAACAGTATGGTACTGGCACAAACATAGACACATAGATCAAGAGACCAGAATAGAGACCCCAGAAATGAACCCACGTACATATGGTCAATCTGTGGCAAAGGAGGCGTCCAACTCTTGGTTTCTGTTCAGATCATGATCTCAGGGTCATGGAATCAAGCCCTGGATAGGGCTCCTCTCTCAGCATGGAGTCTGCTTGAGTTCTCTCTCTCCCTCTCCCACCACCCCTCCTCTCCTCTTCCTTTCTCTAAAAAAGAAAAAAAAAAGGGGGAGAGTAAATGATATTTTGTATAAAGAACCCAGGACACTGTGCAGCAATTAGTAGGGTCCCAGCAAATGGCCTTCATGATGACCAAGTCAGACCTATTCCATAGCTGACCATAATTCAAAACTGAGTCTAACACAGGGGCTGGGCAGGGGTAAAAGCTGAGGGAAATTTAAAAGGAGGCCTAGGATGTAACCTTTCAACACACATTTACTGAAAAAAAAATTCAAATATAAATTTTTTGAAAAAATATTTTTTAAAAGAAACAAGCACTAATAACCAGTGTCCACCATATGCCCTGTCCCATGCTGGGCAATGGAGTCAGAAATGAGAAGGGAACAAGGAGTGAGAGCAGAGGGTGGGAAGCCTCCTACCCTTAGACCCTTCCAATCACTACCCATCTGGCTTTAAATGCAAAGCCCAACAAATTCAAGATACAAGGATGTGTCTTCATTGAAATTAATGTCACACTTTTTCTTTGCAGTTCCAAGAGGGATGAGTCAGTATTTGTTTCACAGTAAGTGAAATTTAAAAGAAAAAAAAAATGAAATGAAAGTTACCACTGCCAAAGTTTTCAAACCCCATTTCCTTCATATGAAAACCTAGTTTATTAAGAATTTCCTTAAATTCTGGCCGGAGTGTTGTTTTTTCATCTTCTGCGTTTTTCCCATGGTGTGAGATCCAGGAATCTGTTTTTCATAAAAAGAACAATGGACTGGCTAAAATGTGAACTATATTCCACTACAGATATCTATAAATAGATTCCCACTGACTTGATCCCTTGAGTTGTATTATTTGGATTATTAATGTGAAAGGAGAAGATATAACCCATAAAACCACACATGTCCAAGACACACGCCTCCTGTAATACAATTAACCCTATAAATTCCAGCATAAGCTCTTCGACATTCGGAGCTTGCTTGCACACACTGATAAAAAGGCAGGCACTGATTTGCTCATTAAGTCAAGAGCAGATCACTTTTGGGGGCTTTTCCTTTGACGTCTGTATGGACCTGTGAGGATGTCATCAGCGCCCTCTGCCTTCTATTAAAATGGTCAGACCGGGTAGGAATTCCCGAGGGAAGGGGTTCCTTACCTGCTGTGTACAACTCTTCAAAGTTTATCATGATCTAGTCCTTGGAGTTCCGGCCTATAAGAAATTAAGATCCCAGGACCCCAGGTTCGAGTCCCGCATTGGACTCACTGTTGAGCGGGGAGCCTGCTTCTCCCTCTCCCCCTGCCTGCTGTTTCTCCTGCTTATGCTGTCTCTCAAATAATAATAAATAAATGAAATCCTTAAAAAAAAAAAAAAAGAAAAAAGAAAGTAAAGAAAAGAAAGAATTTCTCTCCACCCTCCTTCATGGAGCCCAGCCACCTCCTGGCACAGTCAAGGAGCTTTGACCTTTTAGAGTCAGAGAAATATATTCTGCAAACAGAGTGGGGCGATTTGCCCTAAATTCTTGAGTGTGACTTCAACTCCCGTTTTTGCTGATTTGCTTTTTTATTTTTTATTTTTTTAATGATCAGCATTAAATCCTCACCAGTTTTCCACTCCAGCCCCGTTCTCACCTCCGGAGGCTGGTTATCTTCCCTGGTGTAAGAGGCAGGAGGACCTAGTCTGAGTCTTTAATGCTGAGTACTTCCTGGGACACGACAGAGACAGGTCCCAGGCCTTCGAGCTACATAAGATTTTGGAAGCTATCTCTCTTAGCCAGGCCCAGACACAACAGAAAATCCTTACAGAAAAGTGGTAACATTGGAAAAATAAAAACCAGCTTAATTAAAGGTAAAAGAAAAAGTAATTAATATAATTACTGCTAACATTCTGGTGTTTGGCATTCATGTTCTTTATCTTGTGTGTATTATTAACACAGCCGAGATTCATATTATATTATATTATATTATATTCTTATTATATTATATGGTTTTATACAGACAGACACATCCTCATACCTTGTGCTTTTCACCTAACCTTATTATATGAACGTTTCTCATATTATTACAAACTTTTGGGAAAGGGTTATTTTACTGGCTGTGTGATATCCATGGGCTGTGTGAAAGTTCCACACTTTACTTCTTTTTTTATTTTTTATTTTTGAAGATTTTATTTATTTATTTGACAGAGAGAGATCACAAGCAGGCAGAGAGGCAGGCAGAGAGAGAGAGAAGGAAGCAGGCTCCGGGCTGAGCAGAGAGCCCGATGCGGGGCTCGATCCCAGGACCCTGCGATCATAACTCGAGCCGAAGGCAGCGGCTTAACCCACTGAGCCACCCAGGCGCCCCCACACTTTACTTCTTATTAGCCATTTCCCTAGTGGTCGTTATTACATACATTCCAAGTTCTATCATAAATAACTCTCTAGTGAAGACCTTTATGCATCCAGATTTTCTCTGTATTTTCAATGATCTTCTTGAAATAACTTTCCATTAGTAGGATAATTGAGTCAAAGAAAAGAAATACTTAACCTTCTTGATACAATTACCTTCATCAAGTCTACAAATGGGTACTCTCTCCATCAGTGTATACAAGTACAAGATAAGAGTTTGAAGCTAATTCTACTTTTTTTTCCTTCAGATTTTATTTATTTATTTGACACAGAGAGAGAGCGAGCATATAAGTAGGGGCAGAAACAGGGAGAGGGTTCAGTTCCCTGCTCTAGGGAGCCTGACATGGGGCTGGATCCCAGGATCCTGGGATCACAACTGAGCAGAAGGCAGATGCTTAACTGACTGAGCCTGCTGGGCGCCCCAAAGCTAATTCTACTTCTTGTTGACTGAAATATTTGGGGCGAGTTATTTAACCTCTCTGAGTCTGTTATCTATGTGAAATAAACTTCAGGTTTGTCCCACTTCCTATGAATCAGGCACTTAGATCATGGTTAAATCATCTTAACCACAAGGCATGTGAGGAAGATAAAACTGTACAATATGGGCCGTTGCTTACAGAACCTACTAGACACTACATAATTGAACTGGTAGTAAATACTTGGTACATTTGTTACTGTTACTGCATTTCTGAACAGAGTCAGTGTTTTATCTATTTTTCTATTTTATCCTTATGCAAATTATTTACCATCTCTGTTCTCAGCTTCCCCATCAGAAAAAGTAAGGATAATACCTGTGCTTTTTGTAGAATGAGCATTTCTTGCTAACTATTAAGCTTTTAACTCACAGACTAATGCCACACACACTGAATGGGATACGGGTAGGATTGGCCACACAAGTCAGAGAGACGGGGAGGGGAAGAGGAAAGAAGAAAGTAACCTTTACCCACAGCCTGTATTTTATGCATATTAATTACACACACACACACACTATCATGAGAGGTGCTTCACAGGTACTCAGATTTTACAGATAAGGAAACTGAAATCCAGTAAGGTTAAGCAACTTTCTCAAGTTACCAAGACACAACACAAACCTGTGTCCTGAAATGCAGAAGGGCACCCTTCTGTTGTATTGGCTTAGTCATCATTAACACTGTCATGGAGTTGAACAATTCATTGCTTTACTAACTTGCATTTTGTTGCTTAGAGAGAAAAGCACAAGGTCAATTCATCTGGGGAATTTATTTTCTTAGTTCTGCTCAAAGGATCCCTTTAAAGGAAGCTGCATTGATAATTACGGTGCATCAGCGACACCAGGGAAAACTAGGATGTGTGTGTGTGGTGACGGGCAGGAAGAGTGAGAGAGATTTCATGGCCCATTAGTTTCGTTTGTTTTCAGATTATAAACTATATAAGTTGGAAGACGGTTCAGAAAGGAGAGACACTGAAGGAAGAAGCTTCCTCTATTCCTGAGAACTCCTTTCACGGGAATATTCTTAGGACTAGTCAGAGTGATACCCCCACCTTACCCCCAGAAGGACTGAAGACACGGGCAAAAAAAATTTGCCAAGAGTGTAAACTAAAAAACATCTGTTAGGTGAGACTACATGAAATTGCAGTTTTGCAGGCCCAAATCAGTCAAGTATCACCATTTTCGTATGGTTCCAACGCTCCCTACGACCTGGTTCCCTAAGTCTAGAGAGAGTGGTTTCTGGGAACTGACTTCAAAAGCGCCACTTGCTACTTAGGATTTTGGTGAGCTATATTGCCTTTAAATTCTACTCATCACTTTTAAGCTGGAACTTGGAACTATTTTGACAGATATTTCACACTACGCAGAAGAAAAATAACTTAATTGCAACTGAATCTGCCTTCCAAGACCTGTGCTGCTTTTTTCTTCACCTGAAAAATCACATGTACAATAGGTAGAGTAATTGGATGACTAAATGCATAATACTGGATAGGGCTATCTCCATCACTCCCAGGGTGGGAGGGGGCACTGAATGAGGGACTAGAGGTCCTGCCGTCCTACTCCTTGTGCGCGAAGCTTGGCCAAAGCTACTCGCCCTGTCTGGACTTCAGTTTTACATCTATATAAAATAAAGATAATAACTTGCCTCGTGGAGTAATTTGTGAGTCTGGCCTGAAATGTAATAAAGTGAGAAACCGTTATAATTACGAAGTGTGATAAAATTACAAAATATGTTAATAAAGAGTAATTCTGTGGATCACTGAGCATTGTATCTCTGGTTGGAAAGAAGCTTGGATTGTTTTTGGTTACCTCTTGCAGGGTAAAGAGAGAGCCATCTAGAAAGACAGGCTTCGCTTGATCCCAACACAACACCAAAGCCCAAGTGTCTGTGCCTTGTTGACTGTAAATGTGGTTAGTGTAGACAGATCCATCTCCTAGCGGAGGCCCTGTAAGATGACTCTGTGGGCTTAAATGATGCAGATGGGCTCCACACAGGGATCAGATCGGATACAATGTATCCATAAAATGGATAATACAAAGTATCCATTTTATGGTTCCAATTGTGTGGAGAGATCGCTGAAGACTGGCTGGTTTCCTAGATTTCCCCTCCTTGCACATTCAGAGCATTCCGGCAATCAGTGTCAGCTCTGCAAGCAGTGCGCGGGCCTTCTGAGATTGGCTTGTGCACAGCACCAAGACAAAGATGTGGCCACTGCCCTCCAGGGCCTCCCACCTGAGCCTGGGGCCCAGACAGGTGACTTACAAGGAGGCTGTGGTAGCCAGCAGAGAAGACTAAAAATGCTGTAGGGAAAGGGAGTAGGGAGCAAGCAATCCTACCAGAGGTAGTTTATCCAGAAGGAGGACTTGAGTTAAACTGGGAGGCTGGGAAATAGACTAGAAATAGATGGATTGCTGGAGGCAAGAAGCCAGGAGGCCGGGTGGCCGGCCATGTGCCAGCTAAAGGGGGAATGTGCTAGAGAGAAGGGAGGGGTTGAGAGGGCTTTGAATGCCAGCTGGGAACTGGGGCCTTAAACTTTATTCTACAGGAAGCAGGGAGACATCCCAAAGGCCTCCAAGTGGGAAAGTAACACCAGGACGGAGGTCAGTTCTGTCCTTCGAGGGCAGGTGGGGAGAGTAAGGAGCCTTTCCTGGTGAGGCGGGAAGCCTGAAAGACAGGCATCCCTCCCAGGAGATAACTTGACCTAAACTGTAAGCTCCTTGATGGCAGGGTCAGGGTCTTGGCCACGTGTGTTTCCTTGCTGTCAAGCACAGTGCCTGGTGATTAAACAAAAGAGAGACAGGAAGGAGGGAGGGAGAGAGGAAGAACGTTTGGGGGAATGAATCAAATTCACGCAGAGGGATGGATGCACGCCTGTGCAGGCTCAGCCCGGGCCTCCCAGGGGAAGGATCTCAGGTCCTGCCCCAGCTCCGAGAGAGGCCGGAGAGGAGGGGGCCCCCCACACCCGCCTGGAGAGAGGTGCTCGCAAAACAGAGGCCGCAGCGCCTCGCTCAGGTCGGCTGGCGGAACTAAGCGTGACGCGGCCGCAGCGAGGCACGAAGTCGTCGCTGAGTGAAGCCCGGGGGAGCTCTGCGTCCTGCGGGCGGGGGTAGACTCAACAACCGAAGGAAGGAACCTCTGCGGTCGATGAAGGCCGGGAGGACGCTGGGTTCAGCGAGGCGGGGAGGCTCGTGGTCCCGCGTCGCACGGAAGCTGGACAAACCTCCCCAACCCCCGAACCCCCAACCCGAGCGGACCCCAGCCGCCCGCGCGCTCACTTACCTGCCGGGGGCTCCCGCGGGCTTCCCCGGGGCACCGTCTGCGCAGACCGCGGGGGCGCCCGAGCCCAGGTGTCCGCCGCCCCCGGACGCGCCGCGCACTCAAAAGCTGGGCTGGGGGCGGGGCGGGAGGGCGGCCGTCCCCGCGGGAGGGGCGCGCGGGAGGGGGCGTCCCCGGGCCCGCGCTCCCCGCCGCGTGCCACCCAGCGGCCGCGAGCACCGCGGAAGCCCGCGCGCTGCCGTCGGGGTTCCTGCTGCGGCGGTGTGGGGTGCCGCGGGTTGAGAAGGGGGCACCGAGAATGCAGAGCGCGCTCAGAGAGCCGGCTCCCTTCCAGCCGCCCGCGGTCACGCCCCTCGTCGCGCAGCCTCGGCTGCTGTCCCCGGAGTCCCTGGTGTCTGTCCCGGGGGAGCCGCGAGGCGCAGGGCTCCGCGATGGGCGCCCCACTCGCCGCCGGCTGGAGGTTGCCACGGGCCGCGGCCCCAGGGCGCAGCCTGCCCTCCGCACCGCGCTTCTCCCCAAGCAGAGCACAGAGCCCGAGAAGCGGACCCGCCCGCGGCGACCCCCAGGCCCGAGCTGCCCCCGGACGCGCCCGGGATCTGGTCGCGCCGGGTCGGTGGCCCGGGTGGGGGCACGGACGTTGGGGTCCTGGGAACCCCGGGAATGGGCCTGGCAGGAGAAGGGAACTGCAAGAAAGGAGTTAATCTGCAGAGAGCTCCACTCTTGGCTCTTCCCCGTTAAGCAAATCATCCCGCTCCCCTCTGGATTAATCTAGAGAAACAGCCAAGATTGGCCCAGTTAGGCAGCAGGTCCCACTGCAGAAACTCTTTCTACCACCTGTCTAGCTGTCTCTGTTTTCTGAAGACAAATAATCCTCGCTATGTACCTCTCTACCCAGCTTCTCCGGAAGGTTAGAAGAGCTAAACAGATTTTCTCCTTACCGGGACGTTCTATTAGCATTCCCTGTTCTTTGTATTTCCACATCAATTTTATAGAATTCGTTTGTCAATTCCTACACCCAAAGAGCTTGCAGAGATTTTGATCAGGGTTGCATTGAGTCTTGTCAAACTGATTCCTAAGTTTTTCATGTTTCTGAAGCCATTGTAAATGTTGTTTTAAAAAATATTTTACTGGGGTGCCTGGGTGGCTCAGTGGGTTAAAGCCTCTGCCTTTGGCTCAGGTCATGGTCCCAGGGTCCTGGGATCGAGCCCCATATCGGGCTCTCTGCTCAGCGTGAGCCTGCTTCCCCCTCTCTCTCTCTGCCTGCCTCTCTGCCTACTTGTGATTTCTGTCAAATAAATAAATAAATCTTTAAAAAAATATTTTACTTATTTAATTTAGAGAGAGAGAGAGCGAGCGAGCGAGCAGGGGAAGAGGGAAAGGGAAAGAATCCCACAGCCTCCCTTCTGAGCCAGCCAGACCTGGGGCTGGGTCTCAGGACCATGAGATCATTACCTGAGCGAAATCAAGAGGCGCTGTCTTAACCGCTGAGCCACCCAGGTGGCCTGTAAATGCTATTTTTTAATTGAATTTCCAAGTGTGTAATGCTTGTATATAGAAATACAATTGATTTTTGTGCATTGATCTCTTATTCTACTAAACCTTGATATTGGATTTCTAGCTCCCAGAACTGTGAGAAAATAAAGTTGTGCTGTATTCAACCACCTAGTTTGTGCAAATTTGATACAGCAGCCCTAGGAAGTGAACACAAGGAGATGGCAATCCCTAATTGTAACTGTGGATCTCTTTCTCCTTGCAATTCTATCAATTTTTGTCTCATGTATCTTAAAGCTCTGTTTTTCGATGAATAAACATAGAGGACTGTCATGTCCTCTTGAGGAACCAACACCTTTCTCTTTATGAAATGACCTTCTTCACCTCTCATGACATTCTTTCTGTTACAGTTTTCTCTATCTTTTTACTTTTAGCCTACTTGTGTCTTTTTCTTTTTTTTTTTTTTAAGGAGGGGATTTTCTTTTCTTTTCTTTTCTTTTTGCCTACTTGTGTCTTATGTTTAAAGTGCATTTCTTGCAGCAGGCACCTATTCAAGTCTTGCTTTCTTTTCCTATATGACAATCACTGCTTTGACTTCATGATTTTTGTTTAATATTTTGAGGCTTCATGTGTATGTCTTTTTAAAAGTAGGGAGATTCCCCCCCTTAGTTTCTGTAATATTGACAGGTTTTTAATAAAAATCAGAGATCTAGAACGGCTACATATGATCTCCCCCTAGTGGCTACATTGAATAATGCTATGAAATTCAAACAATTATTTCAGAACACAACTTCTCCGTGGCAAGCTATGCCCATTAAACAGTTGCGAGAACCTCGTTAATTTGACTTTAGTGTTTCCTGTGCTGTGAATAAACTCCTCATGGTCGCAAGAGATGCCCAGTCCTTACATAGGCCAAGAAGGGAAACTTGGTAATCTTGAACGGGACAGTATTAAAACCACCCAAAATAATTAATAACCACTATGGTGTTATTAATACCTTAATAAGTAATTAAGATAATATATAGTGGTTGACAAGGGATAGTCATGGAAAGTAAGGAATGAAATGATGACTTTCAAACATTCAGAGGACAAATAGAAAGCATACAATAAGTGATAAATAAACATTTTAAATATGTGTAGTAATTCCTTTGCAACTTCCTTTGACTCTATAATTATTTCAACATAAAATTTAAAACATATCAACGATCATGATAAAGGGAAATGGATCCAAACTCTCTAGCTAAAAGAATAAAAGTATCAACTTTAAAAAAAAAGAGAGAGAAAAGAAAATATGGAAGTTTACAGGGAACATATATAAAACATACAAAATGGAGAAAAGTAAAGGGTTAGAAAAAGATAAACTAGGAGAATACAGACCAAACGACACCAGGGGAAAAGACTTCAAGGTGAAACATTACTTCAGATAAAGAGGATCACAACTTAAGATTAAAAGTTAAATTTGTCTGGGCACCTGGGTGGCTCAATGGGTTAAGCCTCTGCGTTCAGCTCAGGTCATGATCTCAGGGTCCTGGGATCGAGCCCTGCATCTGGCTTTCTGCATGGTGGGGAGCCTGCTTTCCCCTCTCTCTCTGCCTGTCTACTTCTCTGCCTATTTGTGATCTCTCATTCTGTCAGATAAATAAAAAAATCTAAAAAAAAAAAATTTTTTTTTTAAAGTTAAATTTGCCAAGAAAGTATAACAATTCAAATCTTGTATTCCTTTAAAAATAAAGCCCTAAAATATGTAAAGGAAAATTTGACACAGCTGCAAAGAGCGACTGATAAGCCAACCATTAATGTGGCTATGATTTCATATGGCAGATTATTGGTACAGTCATATTTCTGCTAGTATAATTACTCCTCCTACTTTATATGATGAAATTCTGCATACCTGTATTTCATACTGTTCCACGAAAACTATGGTGGGTTAAATGTGCTCCAGTACTGGAAAAAGTTGAGAACTGTTGCACTAGAAACAGTTCCTGTTTCCTATGGATTGAACAGCATTTACTGAACACCTGTTATGTTACAAGAGTAAGTTGTTTTACTTATTTAGTTTAGCCATTTAAAAACCGCATAAGCTGGCGTGGGGGTTCTGGGTGGCTCAGTTGGCTAGGTGTCTGAGTCTGGATTTCGGCTCTGGTCATGATCTCAGGGAGATGGAGGTGAGTGCTGATCATGGAGCCTGCTTAGGATTCACTGTCTGCCTTTGGTCTGCCCCTACCCCCGCCCCCAGGCTCCCGCGTGCTCTCTCTCTCTCTCTCTCTCTCTCTCAGAAATGCATAAGCTGGAGTTTCATAGACCTTGATAGTGAAAACCATAGTTTTCTGTAACTCTAGTTATAGCCCTGAAGTCCTCCCCCCCATCTCTCTCTCTCTCCCTCAGTCAATGAAGTCTGTCTCCTTCTTGAAATAATAAGTGCTTGATTTGCCAAGCAACAGTAAAGAATTTCCAAAATTATGATATATCTTTGGTATATTTTCTTTTAAAACTAAGAAAATACTATATAGAAAGCACAAATATTGGCCCAGGAACTCAACTGTGCAAGACAACTTAATTTCTATGAAGAGACTCCATTCAGCCACGTGGTGAAAGCAATTTGGATTCTTTTTCTCTTTCACTTTGGCAGTGATTTGCATATAAATCCCAGGGATTTCTATAAAGATGGGAAGGGAGGGGCATATGATCTGGATTTTCACCTATGCATGTGGGCATCAGCTGCCAGGTTCTTATCCCCTTCTGGTCTTCAGTCACTGCTCTGTCAAGGTCATTCTTGACATTTGTCTCATTTCCAAACATGAGGCTCTCCAGGTCTGGCTTGTTTTCAGTTAACTTGGTTGTCCTTGGATACAAAATGCTATTCCACTGCTCCTGGGCCACAGTGGGGCAGGAGAAACTCATGGGGGCTATGCAGGGTCCTTCAAACAGGCAGCCTAACCTACAGGTACTGGAATTTGTTCTTTTGTTCCTTTATACTTGGATGAACTCTGTCTCTGACCTGGGTACTAACACATCACCCAGTCCCTTATCTCCTGGCTTCTTGCTGCCTCTCTGAGCTGGGGGAGAGTACAGCACCCCTATTTCTCAAGGACCCACACTGACATCTCACTCCTTGCTTTCTCCCTAATATACCTCCTTCCTCTCCAGGTTTGGGAAAACTTGATGCAATCTTTGGAAGGATGGGGTGGGCGGGAAAATTCGCTTTTCTTCAGGTGTTCTACCAAATCTACTGTTTATACTTGAAACCTTTCTTTTCTTTTGGAAATTCTAATGCCAGGAATAGTTTTCATTTTCTCTGCTTTCTGCATTTTTTTTTTTTTTAAAGATTGCATTCATCCGCTTGACAGAGAGAGACAGAGGGAACACAAGTAGGGGGAGTGGAAGAGAGAAAGAGAGAAAAGCAGGCTCCCTGCTGAGCAGGGAGCCCGATGTGGGCCTTGATCCCAGGACCCCAGACCAAGCTAAAGGCAGACACCTAATGACTGAGCCACCCAGGTGCCCCTGAATTTTTTTTTTCCCCCTTGAAGCAATGACACAGAATGTCTGTCTAGCTGCATGAGAAAAGGATCATGGGATAAAAGCAAGCCTATTAGGGAAAAAACCTCATGTGTTAAAATAGCAAAATATTGTTACTCAACCGTGCAAGGAGCAAAAATGGTCTCACTGATAACATTTATGATACGTTGATTGTAATAGTAACAGGGATTCTCCTGTCAATGAAGTGAAAGCAGAGGAGCCCTTGAATCATAAAAAAGGTAGGTGTGGTGTTTTAGTACACAGGTCAGAGACAGACATACAGAATTCACCGAAGTGTTTTTTAAAAATGATGGGTTGGTGCGGGGGCACCTGTCTGGTTCAGTTGGAAGAGTGGGTGACTCTTGATTTTGGGTCATGAGTTCAAGCCCCACATTGGGTGTAGAGGTTATTTAAACAAAACTTAGAAAAAAAATTATTGGTAAGTCGCATGAAACACTAAATGCGAGGGAAGCCAGTTCGAAGGGTTCTTAAAAATCAATCAAGTCTGGGGCGCCTGGGTGGCTCAGTGGGTTAAGCTGCTATCTTCGGCTCAGGTCATGATCTCAGGGTCCTGGGATCGAGTCCCGTATTGGGCTCTCTGCTCAGCGGGGAGCCTGCTTCCTCCTCCCTCTCTGCCTACTTGTGATCTCTCTCTCTCTGTCATAAATAAATAAAAAAATCTTAAAAAAAAATCAATCAAGTCAACTCCAGGTGAGTAATGGCTTTATTCACAGAGAATGCAAGTCAAAAACCACAAGTGTCAACGTCGGATAGTTAGAGTCAGATATGTTATTACTACCCATAAATTAAGCTTAATTGTCCAATAAAATACCAAATATTCTTTTTGGAGTTTTGGATAAAGTAAGGAGGGGATGCTAAGTTTATGAATGGCAGAGAAGTCATGGAACTCTCTTTAGTGAGGGGGGGTCCTACCTGTGTTAGTGGGGGCTGGAGAGTGCCCCAGCTCCCCCGCCTCTAGCAACCACTGAACCCCTTTCTCCAGGGATCAGAGCTTTCCAGGAGAAGTCCCTCTCTCTGACCACCTTTTTCTGTTTTTTGTTTTTGTTTTTGTTTTTAATGATTCAGGGACTCCTCTGCCACCGGAAATCACATCCTTTAAATAATAGTGACTAAATCTTCCTAACCAAATTTTTTGTTTCATAAGCATGCATAAAATGTTAAAAAGACAGACTGTGACTGAAGTACCCCTTTGAAAGTCATTCAGCTGGGAGGACAACGAGAGACCCGGTTGGACCCTGTCGCCCACAGCACGGGAATCATCATGTAGACACCAGACATTAGCGTCTCTAGGACAATAATCTTAACTTTCTGATTTTCTCGAAGTTTTCAGTGTCGAAAGTGAGAATGCATTAATGCTTGTTGAAAGATTTTGAAAAAGAAAAAAGTGAATGAATGAATAAATAAATTAGGTGTTAGTGGTTCAGATCATTTCTAAGTTGATGTGGAAAAGTCGGAGGAAAATGCACACCCAAGGATCTGACCACTAAATGTAAGAAGGTTCTAGAATGAACAATGGGTTTAAAAAAAAAAAGGACACATTTTGTAGTTTCATAGTTTTGCTTGGCATTAGCTAAAATAGGAACTGGTAGTTGAAGCATTCTGAAGGAATCCTCATGACTTCTGAAGGTATGTGGTGTGTATGCTCAACTTCACTATAATGACACCTGATTATAAAAAACTTGTTAATTCCATGTTTATTCGCTGAGCTACCCAGAGCAAGCACTGTGAGAAATACTGCATTTATTTTGTTTTGCCTTTTTGAGAACAATGCATCATTGCGAACGTGTCTATTAAATACCTTCTAATGAAATTCAGAAATTCATATGTGGTCTTCCATGATTAAAAAAAATAAATTTTCAGAATTTACTCCTTATTGCTTACTGCTGAAATTTACCATGCGAACACATAGTAAGGGCATGTTCTAATTAGTAACAATTTTAGATCTATACCTACACACATTATCACCGCTATGAACAAATCCTTAAGTGTTTTTTCTTTATTTCTTGTGCCTTTTACTCTTTAACAGATCCCATTCTCTATGCCCAGCTTGGTAAAAGATTGAAGACTCTTGAAGAAGTTTCTACTAAAATTAATGAAGACTAGCCCAATACCCTCCTCTCAGGTCCCCCTGGACCCCCAGCCTCCAGGATGCCGTGCCAAAGAGTTTTCTCTTTGATCTCCCAGATGTCTTGTCCATTCTCATGTTGGCAGAAAGCCCCTGAGTTCAGGGATTGGTGGGTAGACACATGTTCTGCTGAGCACCAGTCTCTCCCCTGCCTGTGTAAGTGATACCTGGATCTTGTGATCACAGTCAGCTCATGCTCCTGAGGGCATCTGAGGCCTCTCTTTTCTGAGAAAGTCCGTGGAGGGAGAGGACAGAATATAGACTTCCATGGAAAACCTCTTGTCAAGGATTCCAGCTACAGCTTGCCCTACGTGACGGGATAATTGGACAGAAGCCAAGGAGAAATATCATATCTTCCATTTAGAAAACAGAAAAAATTGTGATTGGTGAAATCAAATGCAACAAAGATAATAATACTTCCTGAATTAGTACGCTAATATTTAATTTAATTTTAGTATCTGTTAAAAATCTTCTAGTGATATGGAACTAATTGAACCACTTGACAGTAAAAACAAATCCAGACATAGAAGCAGACAAAACCTTTTGTTTTTTAAGTGGTTATAGAATCACATGTAAGTTGTTCTTTTTTAAAGATCAATGATCAAATAAATGAGTCATGGTATGGTGATTTCCTTAATTAAAGCTATATAAGAACACAATATATGACAAACTAGAATTAGTAATCCAAAGCAAATTGAGCCCTGCATAGGGCTCAATGCTCAGCATGGAGTCTGTTTCAAGTTCTGTCTCTTCCCACTCCCCTCCTTACCCCCCTTGCCTATGTGTGTACATGCTTTCTCTCTCTCAAATAAAATCTTAAAAAAAAAATTAGTGTTGGGATACCTGAGAATGGTATGGTATGAAATTAGATCAAAAGAAGTAGAAGGAGGGGCCCCTGGGTGGCTCACTCAGTGAAGCTTCTGCCTTTTGCTCAGGTCATGATCTCGGGGTCCTGGGATTGAGCCCCACATCAAGCTCCCTGCTTGGTGGGGAGTCTGCTTCTCCCTCTGCGTCTGCCTCGGCCCCCCACCTGTGCTCATGCTTTCTCTCCCTCAAATAAATAAATAATATCTTAAAAAAAAAAAAGGAAGTAGAAGGAAATAGGCCAGTAGGGCAAATAGACTACTGTATCTACAAAAGATACATTTACATCAGAACATGAAGTATGTCATCATACGGATCTGTTCATATTTAAATAATTTAAATAATTACACTGCTAGAACAGTGTAATAAAAATCTCAGAAGAAAAACAACAAAATGAAATGTGTTTAACATGCATTTATTGCTGTAAATATATAAATAATTTTAAATATAAATACTCTGCTTTCACACCACAGGTAGTCAAGGAAGATTAAAAATGTATACCCAGGGGCACCTGGGTGGCTCAGTGGCTTAAAGCCTCTGCCTTCAGCTCAGGTCATGATCCCAGGTCCTGGGATCGAGCCCCACATCGGGCTCTCTGCTTGGAGGGGAGTCTGCTTCCCCCTCTCTCTCTGCCTGCCTCTCTGCCTACCTGTGATCTCTATCTGTCAAATAAATAAATAAAATCTTAAAAAAAAATGTATACCCAAGGAAAACCCTGACAAACTACATCAAATCACATGGGTACGTGCAGTTCCATAGCAATTAAGGAGTGCCAATTAGAACTCATAAAATGGCACAAATAACTAAAAGAGGCTTTTTTAAAAGCCAGTGCTGGGGGAGGATCTGTGACCATTTGACGCTGCTGGTGGGTTGCATCCTTTCTGAGGAGCAACTTCTCAATATGTAGCAAAGAGCTAAAAATCTTTTTAAAATATTTAATCTACCCATTCCATTTTACAAAACAGAAACGAGAAGGGAGAGTAGTAAATGGAAAATAAAATTTGTGCAAAGTACGTAGCAGCATTATTTTTAATCGTGAAAACAAGAAACATCTCTAAAGCACAAAGTGAAATGTTTAGGCAACTGCTCAACAGTAACAGAATGGAACCCAGCTATTATGTGGATTAGTTTGACCCATGAAAGCTGTAAGAAATAAAGCTGACTCCGGGACAGATACGTCCACGGAGAAACTCATAAGTTTCTTGGGACACTGAACCATCTCTTACTCATAGTGAATCGTCGGGGTCAAACTTTGCTCCTGGTATAGGGGTAAATGCTACAGGGCTTGTTGAACAAAGGCTTCAATGGCTTTTCTATTAATGCTGAATTCTTAACCTTCTGCCTGCTCTGACCTTGGTAAACTTGCATTTGCTAGGTTTCACGGGGCTCGCCTGGATTTCTGGACTCTAGCCTGCCCAGCCTCAGATAAATGCATACCCTTCGTGGTCCTGGCAGCTGACTAGTGAGTGACCTCTGCTCTACTGAGGGCTCCATACCACCGGTGTCAGACAGCTGCAGTTCAATTAACAGTTAACATGCGCACTCATCAGCAAGCTTATGAAAAAAAAATGCATCATCTTGGTCAAATATACAAAATTGGGAAGAAACTTGTAGGAGTCTCCCCAGTCCTCAGTGCCTAGCATGAAGAGGCAAACACAGACAAGGATTCGACCTTCTTTTACTTGACTCGCAGTCTCCCAGCTGCTTAGATGGGAAGGCGAGCAGCACTGACCCTCAGGAAGCCGCCACCCGCCCGGAGAGCATTCTGCCCAGATTATGTCCCCAGATTCTGTTGACAGCGGAGCAGCACATTGAGCCCTTACGGGATTTACAAAAGAAGCGTCCTGTAAGGCCTGCTCTAAGGCCCCGGTTGTGCCCCTGCACTCGCACTCGGGCTTTCCCCTCTCCCGGTGGCGCTGGAGGCTAGGGCCGTTAAGTATTTCAGGGTAGAATGAATGGTTGAGGGACTGAATGGAGGGAAGAGGGGATTCGGGGCAGGTTGCCAGATTATGAGCTAATCACAGCATCAAGTGACGTTAGCATTTATTTTGGAGGATCTTAATTTGCGAGCGCACACAACTCGGAAGAGGCCCACATCCGAGCAGGGAGTGAGGGACGGACAGGGTTGCAAGGAAGAAGAAAACAGCCCGAAATCCCTTGGCCAGGAGCGGGTCCCGTGCAGGCCCGAGGTTAAAGCAAGCCGTGCTTGAGGCATCGGTCCTCTGTCTGTCCCCAGGTCGGCCCCAGCCTAAGCCTTCTGGTGCTATAAATACAGCGGCCCACACGCAGCAGAGACACGGTGTTCCCTCGGCTCGCCGGGACAGATAACATGAATTTGCCCTTTAAACGTCCCAAGCTCAAGGCACAGCCCCCGGCCCACCCCTGCCTCCCGGAAGCGCCTTCGCCCCGGTTGCCCTCTGCCGAGGAGGGGGACGGCGAGGGGGTGTCCAGGCACCTGCCCAGCCAATGCGCGGTGCGCGCCGGGCCCCGGGGTCCCTCCTCCTCTCGCGAGACGCCGCGCGGGGCATATAAGGAGGGCTGCGGGGCGAGGCGAGCGGCCCCTTCGCGTCGCGCGGGGACGGAGAGCCGGTGGCCGTGCCTGGCCGGGCGGAGGCGAGAGCGAGCGCGGGGCTCCCGGAGGCTGTGTGCGCCCGGCTGTCACCATGAGCGATCAAGCGTTGAGCTTCCTGAAGGATTTCCTGGCCGGCGGCATCGCCGCTGCCGTGTCCAAGACCGCGGTCGCCCCCATCGAGAGGGTCAAACTGCTGCTGCAGGTAGGCACGGCGGGGGCGGGGGCGGGGGCGCGGGCGCAGCCAGCCGGGTGCGGCAGGGCGCGGGCAGGGCGCGCCGGACGCGGGCGAGCTGCGGCGGCGAGGGGGAGCGGAGCGGAGCGGAGCGGGCCGGGCCGGCCGCGGCGAATCTGGGCTAGGCCACGGGCCCCGGCCTACGGCGAAGGGGAAGGTGCCCTCTGCGTGGAGGCAGGTCCGGCGTCCCTGGCAGATTCCTGGTGTCGGGTGGCGCCCAGCGTTCGGGTGTCTATATATGGAAACCCACCCCGGGTAGGTTACAGCCAGCCAGAGCCTGCTCCTGGGACGGCACTGACCCTCCACTTAGGTCTCCGAGGTCGGCCTCACCTTTCCATTTTCAGGTCCCTTGCACCTTTTGTCCTGCAACCACCTTCTACAGCACAAACCTCGGAATAATTATTGCCCAGAACCTCGCATAGTGTGTCCCATGCACTGTGCTGTAGGCTGACATTTATTTCATTTATCTTTCTGTAAGCTGTTAGGTATTATTCCCACTATTTTACAGCTGAAGAAATAGGTTTTGAGAGATGAACAGTTTTCAGAACAGACTCATGTTGTCTTACCTCGTCCCCAAATCTTTTCGTCTGCCGACTGGTCTGGTCTATGGCTTCTCTTCCTCCTTCTCATCCTGTCTATCGTGCGTCTCTCTTCTTGCCCAAAAGGCAAGGGCCCCTCAATGAGAAACTCAGCCTCCTCGATTTGGGAGTCAAAATTACCATGAAGAAAAACCCCAGTTGCTCACTCACAGCGACAAACCCCTCAATAATTAATTACTTGCGTAATCTGCTAGAAAATTTTCAGGCTCTAATACCCAGCGGATTTATTCTACTTCTGTGAGAGCATCTACTCCTCCGAGATCCTGGTCTCCAGGGAGACCCAGTGAGACTGAGGCATCATTATCTCCTGCCCGTCCATTGTGTGTGTGTTATATCAGAGCAGGTGCCCTGGAGGGCAGGAATCTTTAGTCATTTCTATCTCCCGATAAGCGCCTAGCATAGTTCTCATACTTAGGAAAAAGGCAATGCATAAGTGACTCTTTACAGTGGAGTCTTTTCAGTTTATTTGGGGAAGAACCTTTTCTCTCAAGTGCCCTGATAATTGAGGCAAAAGCAGGTTTTTTTGGCTTATTATCCCAGTAGCCGATGTACTTCTTTAGTTAATATCTGCTTGATTTCCCCATAGATTTTTTTTAAGAAAGAAATTCAAAGAGTTGTAAACGTTCATTTGCTCCTGTCCTCTTTCCTTCTCCCTCTGCTCTGGCCATCCTCACCCAATCCTCCCCTCCCTCCATTACCACCTCCCCCCCATCCCCCCGCAGGTCCAGCATGCCAGCAAACAGATCAGTGCCGAGAAGCAGTACAAAGGGATCATTGATTGTGTGGTGAGAATCCCCAAGGAGCAGGGCTTTCTCTCCTTCTGGAGGGGTAACCTGGCCAACGTGATCCGTTACTTCCCCACCCAAGCCCTCAACTTCGCCTTCAAGGACAAGTACAAGCAGATCTTCCTGGGGGGCGTGGACCGGCATAAGCAATTCTGGCGCTACTTTGCTGGTAACCTGGCTTCCGGTGGGGCAGCTGGGGCCACCTCCCTCTGCTTTGTCTACCCGCTGGACTTTGCCAGGACCAGGTTGGCTGCCGATGTGGGCAAGGGTGCCTCCCAGCGCGAGTTCAGTGGTCTGGGTGACTGTCTCACCAAGATCTTCAAGTCTGACGGCCTGAAGGGTCTCTACCAGGGTTTCAGCGTCTCTGTCCAGGGCATCATTATCTACAGAGCGGCCTACTTTGGAGTCTATGATACTGCCAAGGGTGAGAGAGGGGCCTCAGGGGGTGTGGAGTGGGGAGGAAGAAGGTCCCCAGGGGTCTGTAACTCACGAAGGACCGGATATTTATTAATAATCTTGGTTTTGTTCCTAGTCCCTGAGCTAAACGGATGCTTCTGAAGGGGTGGTATGGTGTGGATAAATAGCTAAAGGAGTCTCCTTGTCCTCTACTGAAATAAACTCTGGCCTTGAGTTATTCAGAGAGGAAGAAGGGGAGCCTGCCTCCCCCTTGCCACAGCTCTGTCAGTGACCTAGTTGAACTTGGAGCCCCTTCAACATGCCCTGCACCCTGGGCACAACTCTGGCTTCCCTGGACCCACAGGGCAGTCCCCAGCTTTGGCTGACTGCCTGGCTGTGAGGCACCCCCAGGGGCAGGTTCTTCCAGAAGGGTAGGGCATGGAGTTGGAGGTACGGTAGCCTCTTCTCCATCTCTGCTTGCTTTTGGCTGAGCTGCTGAGAGAAATCACGTCACAGCCATTTGGCTTCTTGCCTCTGCCTACAGGGATGTTGCCTGATCCCAAGAATGTGCACATTATTGTGAGCTGGATGATTGCCCAGAGCGTGACAGCGGTGGCAGGGCTGGTGTCCTACCCCTTTGACACAGTCCGCCGTAGGATGATGATGCAGTCTGGCCGGAAAGGGGGTAAGCCTGACACCTACTGGTCTAACACGCATTTCTCTGCCCAAGAGAAACACACTGCAATGCTCATCCCAGTCTTCACTGTTCTGGTTAAAATTACGTGTTAAGAACTTAGGAAAGAAGCTTTATAGTCAGTCCCCTTAACACTGAAATAAACAGTGGACAGGAAATAACTGTTATAGAATAAATATATATACCTGTTATATAATAAATAACAGTGGACAAGAAAATAACTGTTCACTGTTCCTTTAGAGAAAAGAATGTGTTTCTATCAGAGATAAGAACATCAAAAAATGAGGTGAACTTTACTAAGTATCTAATATTATAGAGGCCGTAAGCCCTTTTCCCTTAGAGCCTGAGTACAGAAATACAGGAAACTAATTAGCTGGTTTATTTAAAAATACTGTTTTGGGGAGACGGTGTTTTTGTTGGGTGACATGGCCTGAAGCCATTTTGGCTTCCATAGGTTGAAACATGAAATTGTCATTTTTAGCATCAAAAAGTCAAATATCAGTTCCATTTGCTTCAGCCTAATAGTTTTCTCTCTTTTAACTGTGTTGGGCAATATAATCTGAGACTCTGCCCTTAAGATTTTCTGTTCTCATCCGTAAAAAGGGGGACCACCAGCTTAGTACTTCCGCTCCACGCCATCCCCGCCCACTTTATGGCCTGACCGTGTGTGAGTTAGCTAGTTCATCGCCCTGGTTCTTTACCTGATTTTGGGTGGGAGGAGCAGGACTGACAAGAGGCACTGACAGTTCTGCAAGGAAGAGGGTGTCTAGCTGGACAACACCACACGAAGCTGGGGCTTAGCGCTCAAGGGACTGACTTTCCTAACACTGTGTGTATGTGTCTTGCCGAGGAAAAGCCTCTTTCCTCCAGAATGACAGAGCCCTTACCAACACTTGTTTCCACAGCGGATATTATGTACACTGGGACGGTGGACTGCTGGAGGAAGATTGCAAAAGATGAAGGAGCCAAGGCTTTCTTCAAAGGTGCCTGGTCCAATGTGTTGAGAGGCATGGGCGGAGCTTTCGTATTGGTGTTGTATGATGAGATCAAAAAATACGTCTAATGTAGTTAAAACGCAAGGTCATTGGTTCCAGATCCATTGTGTGGTTTAATAGACTTTTCCTATGGGAAGTAAAAAGAAAGATCTGGGATAAAACCAGACTGAAAGGAATACCTCAGAGAAAAAAAAAAAAAAGCTTCACTGAGTGTTCATTAAACCACAAATGTATTTTGTATTTATTTTACATTTAAATTCCCACGTCAGATATAAAATAACTTATCATACTTGTATAATTAACTGAAGAACTGATAATGAAGATAACCGAATGTGAAATCTCAATAAAGACCACTTAATGCACCATGTTTTTTTGAGTTCTTATTCATTGCTGTGTGGATTTAAATGTAAGACCACCAATGCATATTTTCTAGCATGACTTACATAACTCGGTGGCCCAGCTTCTGAATGTCAGATGTTCTACTGTGTGTCACAGGAGTACCTACAATGCTTAAAATGTGTGGTTTTCAAACTTTGGCGGCTTTTACCCGCTTTCTTTGTATCTTACCTCAGGCCATGGTGCTGGGGGCTCCAAGGCGATGGCATGGATCCAGACTTGCGTAGTCCCACCTGATTTTATGCACTTTCATGCAATCCTCAGGAACTCTGAGATGACACTGAACAATGTTGGGAGTTTTGTGAGGTGAGGAAATGTTCTGTCTTAGGGCCTTTAGAGAAGTGTGCTACTTAGAATTTTATGACAGTGGGCAGTATTCATTGACAATCAGCTAGCAAGCTAGTATTTAGTACCTGTTAGGCTCTGTGGAAGATACAAAAAGACAGAAACCAATTCTGAAAGAAACTTCCATGGGGTTAGGAGAGAGGAATGAAATGGCTGTTATTCTATAATGTAATATCTAATATAATCTTGGTTGGGTAGGACTAGAAAGGAGGACATGAAATGTGGGGAGTGGTAGGAGGCAGGCCTGAAAGAAAATAAAAGAGTTAGATTACAGGTATAGAAGGTATCTGCCAGGGGCTCCTGGGTGGCTCAGTGGGTTAAGCCTCTGTTTTCGGCTCAGGTCATGATCCCAGGGTCCTGGGATCGAGCCCCGCATCGGGCTCTCTGCTCAGCAGGGAGCCTGCTTCCCTTCCTCTCTCTCTGCCTACTTGTGATCTGTCAAATGAATAAATAAAATCTTAAAAAAAAAAAAAAAAAGAAGGTATCTGCCAGCACTTCTTTGCGGTAACAGTTAGTTTATCAAGACTAGAGACAAAGTCACTTTTGGATATGACTCTCATAAACTAATGACCAAGAGAAAATCACAATTTCTAATTGGAAATTACTTCTGGTCCAGGCTCATAGAGCACGAGCCTGTTAGCAATAATGCTGGAAACCAGTCCCTATACCCTAGGCAAAGCTTGAAAGGCAGGCCCATGTGTTTTATGGGTTCCCTGACAGGTGGTTTGAGGGGTGAGGTGTCTCTGTACCTCCCGTTCTTCGCCCTCCTTCCCAAGCTCTCCCACCTACTCACTCCTACCTCCCCAGTAAAAAATCAGCTGCTTTTGTTTTACCACAACAAACAAGGTTCCATCTGCCCTACTGTAGTGCCTGTCTGTGCTGATGGGACAGGCTAAGGCGTGCAAAAAGAAAGTTTCTCAGTCCCATCTCAAGGCCAGGTCACAACCATGTAGTGTTAGGGGCCTTCTGGATACATTACCCTCATGCTGCTTTTCATCCAGTGAATGGTGTGAATGGTCCCAATTCTGTTGCTGATGGAGAGGAGAGGAAAGCAGGGCAGGCTAGTAGGGCAGGAACTTCGGTAGAGCATAGCTCAGAGTAAGGCCAGCAGCCTTTTCAGTATTTGAAACCTTAGAGTTAGGTGAGGGAGGAGCCATGAAGAGCAGCTGAGACCTGAACGCAATGGATGAATAGTGGGTGGTCCCAGGCCAACCAAGAACCAAAACTGTTCTCGAGTCTTTACAGGAAATGGGAGAAGTTTATTAAACACACATTATCTGCCACCTGCGAGTGACCCAGATGTCAGCCTCCCTATTCTGCTAGGGTTACCTCGATGGCACTTAGGAAGTGCAGATTTGCCCAAAGGGCCCCTGAGTCAGTTCCTTGCTACAGTATCGCATTCACTGGTGACTCCTAGAACCAAGCCTCTGTCACGATGCCGTCATCTTCTGGCCGGGGACGTCATAGCTTTACAAATCCCCTCACTGTACCATCACTGTGCAAAGCTGTCACACCTGAAGCTCTGAGAAGATGGAAAGGGTTTACGTTAAGCTAACAACTCAGAACCAAGCACCCTGCCCTCAGGAATTCCTCACTTTGCTTTCTGCAAAGCTCTCTCCCTAAATGCAGCCCTCCTCTTACCACACCCCCTTCAAAAGTTCTTTTCATTTTTTATGCATTTACAGCTTGCCTCGACTGTTTGTGTTTAAATCTTAAACCATTTCCTTTCTGTTTTACTTTATGTAAAATACATAAATCGCACAGCTCTTGCTGAGACAAAATTGACAAAATATCTACAGCGTGCCAGGCTGTGAGGGAATGGAAGCTCTCTCTGCAAGGGCAGTGGTTCTTACAGATTTCACTGGAGCCCAGAACAGTGCCTGGGACACAGGCCGTGTGTAGTGTTTGTTAAATTCAAGAACAAATGAAGAAAACAGGCACCTACAATCCAGAGTGAGAGAAACCGAAGATTTAGGGGAAGGTGAATCCTCCAGTCTGGTGGAATCTTGAACATGCAAAGGGTGTCGAGTGGACAAGTGGGGGCATATAATGTAACTGATAAAAATTTCTGGCTGCTTTACATTCGAATTTCAAGTCTTTAAAAGGACCATTTTACAAAGTCTACCATGCTATGAATTCCTTTTAGTTTTCTGCTTCTCTTGAATATCAGCCTTTTCATCCATCTGTGATAAAACTGACCTTTACTGGCAGATTGCGTATTTGCAAACTGGCCTCCTCTTTAAGATTTTATTTCTAACCCCTTTGTGTTCGTTCGTGGGTACTGCCGGATACACAGCTGAGGTCAAACAAGGCCAGGCAGGCTCTGCCCTCTTGTTTCAGCTGTCACACTCTAAAAAAGGGTCTTCACATTTTCGTGTTTTGTTGGTGATTTCATGGTTTAAAACGGCCCCCCAGCAGAGTGCTGAAGTGATGTGCAGGGTTCCGAAGGGCAAGAAGGCAGTGATGTTCCTTGTGGAGAAAATGTGTGTCACAAGCTTCCTTCAAGCACGAGATGTATACCCCAACCTATCAAGTGCTGCTGACGGGGGGCACTTGGGTGGCTCATGGGTAGAGCACGTGACTCAATCCCGGGGTCATGAGTTCAGCCCCTATGTTGGGCGTAAAGCCTACTTTAAAAAAACGAGCCGCCAGACTTTTTAAGCAGGGAACTGACTTCAAAATTCCATTTTAGCACTTTGGCTTCAGTGTGGAGAACGGATGCGGGCAAGGAGATAGCAGTGGCAACAGAGCAGTAGCAGCAGGACCTCTTGAGGACTAGGGACTTGGAGTGGGGTTCAAAGGGGGAGGAGACCAGGCTTACCCTCAGGCTTGTCACTGGTATGAAAAGACAAAAGGATGAAGGATCACTTTCGTCGGCATCCCCCAACCAGGACACACTGGGGAAGAGAACACTGGGCTGCCGCATTTGACAGCTGCCCAAACTCCTTTAGGCTCAAGATGAGCACAACTCACTTGGCAATTTCACTGTAAGATCCAATCATTATCTTGATGTGCCAGGGTGGCTCAGTCGTTAAGCGGCTGCCTTCAGCTCAAGCATGATCCCAGAGTCCTGGGGTCGAGTCCCACATCAGGCTCCCTGCTCAGTGGGAAGCCTGCTTCTCCCTCTCCCACTCCCCCTGCTTGTGTTCCCTCTGTTCACTGTGTCTCTGTCAAGTAAATAAATAAAATCCTAAAAAAAATATACTTTAAAAAAAAAAAGATCCAAGAATTATCTAAAAAAAACCAAGTATATTTGTGGTTTATAAAGCATTTCCATATTAGCAGACTAGGTAATACAAACCAACTCCCTCTCAAAACAAAAGGGTTCAAAGTATTTAAAAATCTGCTTGAAGGCACTGGGGAGCTAATAAGGCATGTGAAATTATGGGGCCAAGGCCACGATTTTGAGGAAGACAGCCTTGAGAAAAGAGCCTAGTATTTGAGAGTCACTTTTCCCCAGGGAGTATCTTCAATATGTGGAAAACAGCCACAGGGATGAGGAACTAGAAACAGAGTTGAAAACCTCTTGGAGAAAAAGTGACAAAATCCAGATTTCAGGGCCTTCCAAGGAAGAGGAGCCCTGGTAAACATCCATGTTTAGAACCATGTCTAGGACCATGTCTAGGACCCCCAAAGCATGACCCTGTAACAATAAGAGAGTATGGGAAGTATAACCCGTGGCCACTGATGCCCACTCCATCTCTGTTTTAACACGATTTGAGACTTCAAGCACCCTTGCTGCCTGCCAGAAGCAAAAGTAAATCCTATCTGGAAGAAAACACCATCCAGAGCAGGGGTCAACAAACTCTTTCTCTGAAGGACAAGACAGTAAATATTTTAGGCTTTGTTGGCCAGATGGTTTTTGACACAACACAGCTTTTCCATACTGCAAAAGCAGCCTTGGACAAGAAGAATGAAGGCAGCTTGGCTGTGTTCCAGAAAGCTTGTGTGCGAATACTGAAATGTGAATTTCATATAATATCCAAATGCCAAAAATATTTCTTCTGATTTTAAAAAACCACTTAAAAAGGTAAAAGCCACAAAACAGACATTAGGCCGCTGGCTCATGGGTTATAAAGTTGCTGACCCCCGATCTAGAGTTTCAAGTTTTTTCTACAATTTTTCATATAAACCAAAAATACAATCATAACTTTAAAACATCCTATTAAGGGCGCCTGGGTGGCTCAGTGGGTTAAAGCCTCTGCCTTCGGCTCAGGTCATGATCTCAGGGTCCTGGGATCGAACCCCGCATCAGGCTCTCTGCTCAGCGGGGAGCCTGCTTCCCTTCCTCTCTCTCTGCCTACTTGTGATCTCTGTCAAATGAATAAAGTCTTTAAAAATAAAAATAAAAATAAAACATCCCATTAAAATATATATTCTAGCGGTGCCTGACTGGCTCAGTCAGTTAAGCATCCAACTTTTGATTATGGCTCAGGTCATGATCTCAGGGTCGTGTGATTGAGCCCCGCGTTGGGATCCATGCTGAGCTCCATGGAGGAGCCTTAAGATTCTCCCTCTTCATCTCCCCCACCTGTGCTCACAGGCATGCTCACCCTTAAAAAAAAAAAAAAACCTATATATATTCTAAAAGAGCCCATGGGTTAAATAATAGAATCACAGTGGAAACTCGGGATATTTTGAACATAGTGAAAAGAAAAATACCACATTATCGAAACTGGGAAACAGCTAACGCTATGCTCAGAAGAAATGGATGGCCTTCAATGCATCTACTGGAAAAGGAGACAGGCTGGGGGTCCGGGTGACTCGGGAGAGCATGCAACTCTTGATCTTGGGCTTGTAAGTTTGAGCCCCACATTGGGTACAGAGTTTACTTTAAAAAAAAAAAAAAAAAAAGCTGAAACTCAGTTAACTGCATATCCATTTCAAGGAATTAGAAAAATAACAGCAAATTAAGCCCAAGGAATAAAGCTGGCAGCCAATAATTAAGGAAAAGGTATCATTCATGAAAAAGAGACAATCAACAAGGCCACGTGAACTGTATAACTAAACCGCGAAAGTGAAAACTTCTGGAAAACACTATAGCAGGTATCCTCATGTATCTGGGTAAATGAAAATTTAATAAAACCCAACATTTAAAAAAAGTACTAACTATAAAAGATTGATAAAGTGGACTAAAGTAAAATTAAGCATTGTGTTCACATCATTTATAGTGAAAAAACAAGCCAGACTGGGAGAAAATAACTTAACACACTGGGACTGTGTGTATCCAGAACATGTAACTGCTCCTACAAATCAACAAGGACAGGACACTCAACCCACAGGAAAACAGGCACATCCACAAAAGATATCCTAATGGCCAATACACATGAAAAGGTGTTCGAGCTCATTATCGGTCACAGCAGTGTGACTAAATCACGTCCTAACACCGCGCACCCACCCAAATGGTTAGACGAAAATGACGGACACTGAATGTTAGTTGAGGACACCGAGCAACAGGAGCCAGTTAGTAGACTTCTGCTGCGAGAGTCAACTGGGACACTCGGGCTGGAAAACTCTATGTGGGCTCTATAACCCAGCAACCCCACCGCTAAGTGCATGCCAACCAACGCAGGCACATGTAATCAGACGCATCTACTGAAAATCTTCCTATCAGCATAATTTGTCATAACCGGAAACCTGGAAGCCACCTCGAGGTCCATCAAGCACTGAATGGACACATAAATCCTGGGCTGGTCGTACGCTGGAGTATTAAACAGAAATGAGAACAAAAGAATTACAGCCACATGCAACCCCACGAAAGGGTATCAGCAATGGAAACATGCTCCGCAGACGCAGGCAGACACAAAAGAATCTTATTCTATACGCATGGCAATCAAAAATAGGCAAGACCACACCAGGAAGGGTGTTAGAAGTTTAGGCAGTAGTTACCTTCTGGCAGGCAGAGAGCTTCACAACTGGTAGGGAGCCCCCCAGGATCTTGTGAGTCCCGGCGACACTCGGACTCTGGATCTGGGTAGTGGTGATGCAGGTTTGCTTTGTAGCAGTATATGAGGTTATATTTATGTTTTGTGTCCTTTTCTGTATTTCTGTAATATTTCCATGAACTGCAAACAACAAAATCTTTGGAATGCCGTTCTCATGTCCCTTTCACATTCCCCCAAATAGAATTTCAAATTCAATCTTCTCAAATTAATGGCAGAATTCAGTTTTTCTGGTTAGTATATATAACTGCATGCAAAGAAGATGTATTTACTTAGTACAAGGTATATTCTTCATGAAATTAATCAGTCTCAGAGTAAAATCAAGAGAACAAAGTACATTGCAAACTTGGAGATCAGCTATAATTTCCAAATACATGAAATAAATGTGTGATTGTTGGTGAAGACTATCACTGTAACATAAATACTGTAAAAATTTAGACCCATAGTTTTTAGTAGTTTTTTGGTGACTACCTAAATTTTTTTTTTTTACCATCTTGAAACAGTGGATGTGAAATTAGGTTCCTAGGAAAAAACCCCATGTCGCACTATAGTAAATTAATGACGTTACCTCTTAAGTTTTACTCTGTAAAAAAGAGTAAAACCTTAAAAACATCATCTTAGAATAAACAGTGCAACTTACCTGAACTTACAAAGTATACCCTGAAAGAGGTATAGACACTTAAGACTGTATCATGGTGGGTCCAGAAATCTCTCTCAGTGGCTTAAAAAACAGTCACCAGAACCTTAAAAGCAAATAAAACTTTCTGCTATGACGTAATATTTGCTCTAAGCATCCCTGAACTCCACAGCTGGGAACTCAAATATACTACCACGGGAGCTGCTCAGTGATTTATTCCTACAGCTTCGTTGTTATTAAACCCTCATAAAAAAAGTTCCTAAACTGATGTTTTAGCAGCAAGTTTTAAAAAGGGTATTTCTTATCACTCATTATGCATGTGAAATGTTGATGTGGACACTAAAAAAAAAACCACAAAACATTCCATGAGGCTCTAAGAGTGTCCAATGCAGCATCATAGCAATTTTACAGAGCAAATTACATGATGTGGAGTCTGAAGAGATGGCCAACGATGTAATTATAAGCAAACTCTTTCCCACATAAATGTAATACTTTCAAAGATATAAATAGCTAATACCTGCTCCTTCCAACTTCATTCTAATTCTTAGGTGTGTAAAGCACCTAAAAGTTATTATTTTAATTTTTTAAAATGGGAACAAGAAAATAGAGTTGACACTTCTTAATTTATGGGAAAAAAAAGAAAATACATTTAAGAGATGGGTCCAGGATCAAAACTTAGTTATCTTTAATCCTTTCATTTTTCTCTTCACTATGTCAAGCTAATTCTTCAGGCCTTAAAACATGTAACAGATTGGGAAATTAAAAAAAGATATTGATTTTTAAGTTTATTACTAATTTATTCATGGAAATAAAGTAGCCATTATCATTAAGAACATTTTTCGGATGGTATACAATCATGTATAGGTTAAGATTTTGGCATTTAAGATAGTAAACATTTTATGAATTAAAATATAATAAATTCAACTTGTGTCTCCACACTTTTATTGGTCATAATACTTCCCACAGTTTGCGTATTTGAATCTGAAGATGAGAAACACACAAGCATCATAATGACCTCTTTTTAAAGTTGTCTAGATATCCATTTTGGACATTGGGTCAATGATTTGAAAACAACTGCATTACACTACATTTATAAGTAAACCAGAAAAACTTTATTTGGAGTAGTAGTGAAGAATGCAGCTTTTCAATGGAGATTGAAAAAAGCAAGGAAATTGTGAGTAACAGCTATCCCTTAGGAAATAATCTTAATAGTTAAAAGTCTTTCATAAAATCTTATTAAGATGGAGGCAACATTAGTTTAACATCTGACAGATACGAAAATAATTCCCAATTAGAATCTTGCCTAGTAAGTTTAGATCCTGGATTAGTATAACTTCTAGTTGCAGATGTAAATCTTCAAAGTATAAATATTAGGTCCAAGTGTACCAAATATATAGTAGTGCTAGAGGATCCCTTACCTTTTTACCTTTTTCTTGAAAATGAAATTAGTATCCTTATGATTCCTTCATGAAAGTGTCCCTTAAACCATAACAACTTCAAAGTACCTTGACTTCTAGCAGAGAACAGCATATTCAACTCTTCTCCCTCTATTTTTACTTATCACATGGAAATAACAAGAGAATTACAAATTTTGCTTTGAAAAGATGAATATTGTTCTTCCCAACATTCACTTCAAGTTGAATCCCTACTGTCAGCAATACTTAGATTAACCTCCCCGTCAAAAAGGCATTAAATTAGTATCTAAAATCAAAGTATAGGTTTACCTATAAAATTATGTGTTATATCCAGACAGAGGACAGCAAAGGCCGTATAAAATATATTCAGAGACTAATGTCATTATGAAAGGAAAAGGTTTTAAAGGTTTCATATATATATATTTTCCCTAACAACTTAAAACTCAGTTTTTAAAAACTGGCTTATGATATCAGGCAGGTGTCCAAATGCTGAGTTATAAATTCAGCATTATCTTATCTCTTCATAAAGATAAGTTGTTATACAAACATTCAAAGTGCAATAAGCTAAAAACACAACAAAGTAAAACACCCTTGGTTTAGTGTAACTAAAATTAATAAATAAAGCAGAGCACTAAAGGATCTACGAACTTGGTCATCAGAACAGAGCATCAAACAACAATGAACAAACATTACAGCCCAAAGAAAGCAGCAGAGAAATCGCACAGTCGGGTCATGTTCCCGTGAATATTTTTTAACATCACTGTTCACACACTTTATGATCCTATCCTAGACAAAAATCCATCAATAACAACTTAAGACCAAGAAATTCTGAACTGATATTTAGCAAAATGCAGTTTGGCTTAATGCCCAATGTGGTCAGAAAATAAGTTCAGCAAACACTACAAAGCTTGAGCTAACCTGGAAAACTAAACAAATATTATTGTGGCTACAGATCAAGAATTCATATTAAAAAAAGAAAGATTTAGCATTTAATCCATTACATTCTAAAGGTATACTGAAAAGGCCAGTAATGAAAAAGTGATTACTAAGACAGAAGAAGCAACCACAACTGAGATATACTTTGTTGTATGAAGTAAGAGTCCACAGATTGACAGAAAATATTCTGATTTCAAAAGTCAACTATATTAGACCCTATTTGCCATTACTAATTCCATTAAGATTACTAGGATTTCAAAAGTGGCACTGGCAAAAATGATACTTGAGGATTCAATCCAAAAGCCCAAACCAAATAATACAAGAAATTAGATGACATTTAAAGTAGCCTCAACAAATGTGTGATATTTTCCTTTACCATTTATACTTTAGTTTTCTTTCTCCATTCTTTAAAACAGTAGTTGGAATTTCTAAAGCTTCAAGACCATGCATTTCTTATTTACCTTCTCTTTTGATACAGCAAACACTAAACATAACACAACTTAACAGTATAGCCTAAAACACTGTTCTGACACAACCGAAGATCTGCTTCTTGGCTCTTCAAACTGGTGGTGCTATTTTGCTCAACAAATATTTGCTTTTGCTTATGGTCATCTGGTCCTTGGACAACATATTCACAATGTAGTGGACTGTAGCTCTAAAGTCTACCTCATTTCTCAGCATCATCAGTGGTATTTTACCTGAATGTGTAAGAATAAGGAAGAGGGTCTTCCCAGTTCAACTCCCTAATGCTCACAGTTTGAAATGGTCTGGAATGGTTGATTACATTTTTAAGATCTAACTCAGCACACTTATACAGAGGTAGTAGATGATTTTGGTGAATCACAAGGACTGCCCTAGCACAAGCGTCTCTCAATTTGCTCACCAAATCTAATCAGGCCCACCAATGAGAACAAATTTCAAGTTCTGTTTCATAATAAGAAAGTGTACAATCAAGTTTTACAAACAAATTATGAGCTGTACCACCTATATTCTGGAGCAAAGAGAAAAAGTCAAATTTAGGAGCTATGCTCATAGTTCAAAGCTTATTTTAAAAAAACACATAAAACAAGAACAATATAGTTAACATCTTGGGTTCAATGTGCAGTGATATCGCAACTGTTTTGTCAATATCGGAGCTGAATCAATTTCTATGTCAAGAAAATATACATGCATACTACCATTTCTCTACCAAATACATATGCATCTCACAGAAACACATCCTCATAGGAAACACTGATTTCACACTGTCTTTTTGAAAACAATTTTGCACTGAATTACAATACAATTACAACTCATTGTTCGTATCTTAAATTAGAGATGTTTACACAGAGAACTGTAGTAATATACAAGAGCACTTCATTAAGAACCGGATGAACAATGCTTAAAGTAAAAAGTTTTTATAACCAAGCCGTACGAACATTAGGGGGCTTAGGTCTTAGTAACAGGCCACTGGACGTGTCAAAAACTGGTCGCTCACTCTTACAACTGAGACCACTGGTAGCACTGGATGTTCTAGAAGCTCCTCCTGAAAATATATGAAGAACAAGAAATAATTTTATTTAAACTAAATACATACATCATCACCTGAAAAACTTCCTTTCCTAAAGTTCAGAATAAATGTTTGTTCTCTCACATGCATTTTTATTAGTCTAATATAATTCTCAAACAGGAATGTACTTCAGAATTCCCTGTGGAAATTAAAAATATATTAATAATGCCCAGACTCTACACTAGGGGATACTGATTCAGTAGATTTGAGATGGGGATAAAGGTTTTAAAAAGCTGCTCAAGTGATTCAAGTGAAAAAACAAAAAAACTGTATTAACTACTTATTAATTTATTCAACAATTTATTACATTCAAGGCACAATGCTAAGTATGAATTACTGGAACAAGATCCTCCTATCTTGGTCACTAACTATACCAAGGAAGTGATGCTTGAACAATGAAATTAATGAACGGAATTACTAGTCATGTGAGTGTTTAAGACTCACATGAGCAGGGCGCCTGGGTGGCTCAGTGGGTTAAAGCCTCTGCCTTCGGCTCCGGTCATGATCCCAGGGTCCTGGGATTGAGCCCCACATGGGGCTCTCTGCTCAGCAGGGAGTCTGCTTCCCCCCATCTCTACCTGCCTCTGCCTACTTGTGATCTTTCTCTCTGTCAAATAAAATCTTAAAAAAAAAAAAAAAAAAAAGACTCACATGAGCACTGGGGAGTTGGGACTTTTAAAAAAATTAACATATATGTATTATTTGCTTCAGGGGTACAGGTCTGTGAATCATCAGGCTTACACAATGCATAGCACTCATCATAGCACATACCCTCCCCGATGTCCATTACCCAGCCACCATCTCCTGCCCACCCCCCACCCCAGCAGCCCTCAGTTTGTTTCCTGAGACTATCTTATGGTTTGTCTCCCTCCCCAGTCCCATCTTGTTTCATTTTTCCCTCCCTTCCCTCCACCCCCGCCCTGTGAGTCCAACTTTCTTCTAATACTGTGTTGTCTTTTTTTATAGTTTAGAATGCATACGTGAAGTAATAGCACAGACTTCTGTATGTGAGGATGTCCAGCCTTTCCGCGATGTCACACACCCTACTGCGATGTCACAACACCCTACCGCTAAGTGGTCACCGGATGCTACATTCTCTGGGATCCACCACCAGCTGGGTGGGTGCTGATCACAAATCGATAATCAGGAGGGATTATATCTGATGACTCTACAGACTAATTCCTGTTTTAGATATCCAGTATTGAAGACAAAATATATATAAAGGCTGGACGTTACTACCAATACTTCTTAACTGGTTAGGGGGAATGTTTCAGTAGCTTTTAAACAATGTTATCTACTCATTTCTTCCTTTAACAAATGTAATGAAATTCTCTCTGTTATTGAAGACATTACTGATATTTTCAATTTTTATCTCCCTGTTTCTTTCCTATGTTGCCATTACATGCTGTGCGTGAAGCCTGAAATTAAATGAACTAACAAAAGACAAGGCATGCCAGTGAAAAATAAGACTGCATTCCAGAAGTCGGCTTATATATATGTTATATATTATATATATATGTTATATATAACATAATATATGTTATATATTTTGTTATAAAATAACATAATATGTTATGTATTTTCAAAAGGATGAAATACACAAACATAAGTACAAAATAATTCTGAATATGCTTACTTAATGGGCTGTACTGGCCAAGAGTTGATCTCACTCGTCTTGAGGATGGTGATGAGCTGAGATAACCCATATTGCGATGATAGTCCATCAGCTGGTCAGAACGTTTCATACCAACTGTTGGTTTCACAGCTTCAAGCCTTTTCAATAAAGCCTTCATTTAAAGACAATCAATTTGAAAGTCAATGTTAGATAAGTATCAATAAGCAGTAAGTTATTATAATAACTTAGCAAAAGAGCAATAAGTTTTTAAGAAGGTAAATACTTTTAAAATAATTTCATTTTAATTCCAGTATAGTTAGCACAGTGTTACATTAGTTTCAGGTGTACAATATAGGGATTCATCAATTTTATACATTATTCATGTACTAATCAAGGTAAGTGTACTCTTGATCCCCAATCCCTATCTCATCCATCCTCCAACACCCCCCCACTCTGGTAACCATCAGTTTGTTCTCTATAGTTAAGGGTCTGGTATTTTTGCTTTTTGTCCTTTGTTTCTTAAATTCCACATGTGAGTGAAATCATGTTGTCTTTCTCTGACTTTTTCGTTTAGCATTATACTCTCTAGATCCATCCATCCATGTTGCAAATGGCAAGGTTTCATTCCTTTTAATGGCTGAATAATATTCCACTGTATAATGACATCTTTTTGTCCATTCATCTATCAGTGGACACTTGGGCTGCTTCTGTAGTCTGGCTATCATGTGATAAACATAGGGGTACAGATATTCCTTCAAATTAGTGTTAAATAGGAAAATACTGGATAGAACCTGATAGTTATGAAATAAAGATTTTAAATCATTTTGGAGACACTATATGGAAAATATATACTTTCAGAAAAATCTAAGGGTCTACGTATTCTGTAAAACCACTGTGATTTTAACACCTGATCACAGGTACATCTCTCTTTTACATCGCCTTACGGTCTTAGGAAAGGTGCTAGAAGCTGAAATACACTGAACCACAGAATGGACGTAATGGGAGTAAAAAGCCCAGTGTGTTCAACCCTAGAAATTACCATAAACCTATCCAGACTACTATAAATTCTGTATATGATTACTGAGCCCTGGCTTTTAACCTGTTCACTTTCCAGTTGGGCCCCAACATTGGGCACTGAAGAGAGGCCAAGTCGGCAGGGCTCTCAGGTCCCCCACTCTTAGCTTCTACCAGCCCCTCTGCTTTCCACGTTGCCTGTATTATATACTAAAGATTCTGCATCAAATTTAATTTGGAAAAAAATAAAAATAAATAAATTTTTTATTGGTAAGAAATCTGAAAACCAACTACTCTAGAGTGTAAAACCTAAAAAAAAATATTTTATTTATGTATTTGACAGAGAGATAGAGAGCACAAGTAGGCAGAGCTGCAGGTAGAGGGAGAGGAAGAAGCAGGGTCCCCACTGAGCAAGGAGCCTGATCAAGATCTGAGCTGAAGGCAGACACCTAACTGACTGAGCCACCCAGGCGCCCCTAGAATGAAAGGGCTATATAATATCCAATAATGTATTTTAATATGATTCAGTAACAGAATCTAATGAGTTAATTCCAAATTATTCTTTCTTCACATATTAGAAGGTGGAGAGAGTTTCTTTTGCTTGATTTTGCCAGGCATTGTTAAGAAAGGAATATTTAAGCAGACCAAATGGATCAAGGAATTGATTTATGATTGTTTTATGATCTCTCTACTGAGTTAAACTATCTCTGCAGCAAGGTGATCTTCCCTTGAAAAGAGAATGTTGTTGTTCAGCACTCAGATTCCCAGTAAAGAAGCCAGCCTCCTGAGTTCAGTCACAGGACAAGTTTTCTCACACAATCTGTTTTTTTCCCTCTGCCTCAACTAAGTTTTTCTTTCTTTTTTTTTTTTTTTGATGGCAAAATATACATAAAATTTACCATTTTAACCATTTAAAAGCATACAGTTCAGTGGCATTTAGTGTATTTGTGTCATTATGAACCATGACCACCAATCAACTCCAGAACTTTTTCTCAACTTTGTGTTTGTTCTTATCAGTCTCCCCCCTACTCTTCTATTCTAGTCAGTGTTCTGAGTAAGTCCAGAGGTAGAACAAGTCAAAATATTCCAGAGAAGAGCCGTTCAGAGAAAGGAGAAGGTTTTACAGAAATGAACTGAGCCTGGAGAAAAATGGCAGAGGTAGAGAGCACAGGAAACAGCCAACCAACTGAGACATCTCAGCCTGCCAGTTTTTTGTTTTTGTTGTTGTTTGCATGAAATGGCCTTTTTCAGTTTTTAGTATTTCAAGGTTAGAA
Organism: Neogale vison; assembly: GCF_020171115.1. Taxonomy (NCBI): domain Eukaryota; kingdom Metazoa; phylum Chordata; class Mammalia; order Carnivora; family Mustelidae; genus Neogale; species Neogale vison. The sequence continues at coordinate 196,880,879 of NC_058101.1, read as the reverse complement.
TAGACCAAACTCCCTCAGGAAGCCAGACCCAACTAGGGTTAGTGGTTTTCTTTGCTGAGCTGAGAGTTATGATTTAAACACGGTTCCATGTATGGTCTATGGTCTTGCCGCATCATAACATGCTGTCCTCCTCTCGCGGCATACAGAGAAGCTGTATAATTTAGGGGCAAAACCTCCTAAGATTATGCCTTTTCTACCTACAGTTTGTAATTGTTCTGAGCTCTGCAAGACACTGGAAGGGACAGAAAGAAAAAAATAAAAAATATATGCCCTGTAAGGTAATTTATAGTTTGGGAAGAGAACACTACTGCGAGCCTGAATGAACAAGACATTTACAACTGAGTTAAGAAACTTCCTATATATCACATTGCCAATGTATTTTACTGGGCAGAGCAACATTTGCTGTGCTGATTATCCTATTAACTACCTACTGAACTGTGGAGGGTGGGATAGACAGGACAGAAAACTTGTTATTTTCAGCTAACTACCAATTTTGATTTTTTGCTGGTATTAGCCTCATTATTTTTTGGATAAACTAATTTCCTAAATTTACTTGGCTAGATGTATTTTTTTTTTATTTTAAGAAAACTGCAATGCTTATTTATCAGATGTAAAACATATAAAGAAATTATGATCAAAATCAATTCTGAGGGGTGCCTGGGTGGCTCGGTGGGTTAAGCTTCTGCCTTCGGCTCAGGTCATGATCTCAGGGTCCTGGAATCAAGCCCCGCATTGGGCTCTCTGCTCAGCAGGGAGCCTGCTTCCCTTTCTCTCTCTCTGCCTGCCTCTCTGCCTACTTGTGATCGCGCTCTCTCTCTCTGTCAAATGAAATAAATAAAATTTTTAAAAAACTCAATTCTGAGATAATTTGACAATAAGGCAAAGAATATACCCATTCCGTTGTCCTGATAATGATATTTACAAGTTTATATACCAAGTTTAACTTTGGGAAATAAGAGAGATATTAATGCTATCCAGACCACATGGAACATATCCCATATTGAGTTTGTACGTCTCATAGGAATATAAGGAGCTAAGCAAAAGCTAAGGGATAGCAAAGAGAAATAGCTCGTGCTTATGGAGACTATTAAAATACAAAGCAGTGATTACGGTATAAACCCTAAAGTCAAAAGTAGATACATTTTAATCTAGTCAACAGTTTAGAACTTCTGGGTACTTTAAAATGACAGTTCAAAATATTTTAACATTTGTATTAGTGACCAGAAATGTAAGCTATCTAGTTAGAAAGGCCTGGATTTAAATCCTGGCTCTGATACTGATTATCGACAACATGACTTGATATGGATACTAACAATGAAATAACCTCAAAGAGTCAGTTTCAAGCAGTGAGATAATGCATATAGAATGTTCACAGCAATACCTGGCATACAGTACAGAGTTATTAAATATTAATGCTATTATTAATACTGTTTTATGTATTTTCTAGTTGTCTGACATAAAAGAGTATTACCTTCCTAGCTACGTTATAAATTATATGACAGGGCAATATTTTATATTTTAATATTCCTTCTGGTGTCTTACACAGCTCATAGCAGACATTAAGCAAATTTATGTTTCATCAACTGAGAAATGGTAAGATTGGTTACTTAACCAATCTGTAGTTCACAAAATCTTAGAACTGCTAATCTAATCAAATTCTAACAATGAATCCCAAAATAGTTTGCCCAAATATTTATTTTCTCTTTAGAAGTATCATTCTTTTTCAAAAGAAAACTATACAGCCTGAATCCTATCCTCTTTAGGAAACAGAAAGTTAAAACAAATGGATATTATGTTAATGTTTCTGCAGCTGTCAGCAGAGGAGAGGTGATTTATCTTTCTGAAGTGATAAAACAAAGACCTTAAAGGACATTAAAGGGTAACAAGCCTTCTACAGTCAGGGAAAACCAGGACTGTTCTTATTTTTCTATAACTGAAGTCAAACTTAGTTATCACAGCTTTTTTTCTTCTATGAAAGGAGACACAGACAATAACCAGAGAAGAAGGAAACCCAGACTGATCTTAGAGCAAAGGTACTGATTATTCAACATTCACACTTGAATCCTTACCCTAGAGATGAGACTTACTATAAATCTTCATTTTTGTGACAACATTATCACTCTCCCCTTAATTCATTTTTTTTTAAAGAAAGAATTTATCTGAGACAGAGTGCGAGCTTGTGGGAGCATGCACATGTCCAAGAGCATGGGAGCATGGGGGAGGGGCATCACTTTTACTTTAAAAATATTTTGGGAGCACCTGGGTGGCTCAGCTGGTTAAGCGTCTGCCTTCAGCTCAGCTCATGACCTCTGGGTCCTGGGATGGAGCCACATCAGGCTTCCCACTCAGCAGGGAGTCTGCTTCTCTCTGTCTACCCCACTCTGTCCCTCCCTACGGCTTGTTCTCTCTCAAATAATTAAAATCTTTAAAAATATATATTTAACAGAGGAACTCCTGAGTGGAAAGACTGTGTTCTACTCTATTGCCTACATATTTTAATTTCTTTAAAATTGACTAATTACCTACACATGTAATGTATGTGTATATGTATATGTATTTGCAGAAAGTAAAAAAATAAAATTAATAAATTAGCTCCATTTGAACTCTAGGCTCTAATCCTTATGCCTTCCTTCAGGAATCTTACTTCCTTCCCTGATCTGGCTTCCATTACTCCTCACACCCTTTTTTCACAGTTCAGGAAACTAACGTATATTTAAAATAAAGAAATAGGGAGCCTGGGTGGCTCAGTGGGTTAAGCTGCTGTCTTTGGCTCAGGTAATGATCTCAGGGTCCTGGGATCGAGTCCCGCATCGTGCTCTCTGCTCAGCAGGGAGCCTGCTTCTCTCTCTCTCTCTGCCTGCCTCTCTACTTGTGAACTCTGTCAAATAAACAAATAAAATCTTTAAAAAAAATAATGAAATAATCTCATTTCTTTTAGATAGTAAAGTGAAATATAAACTAAGTACCCTCACTCACATGCTGTCCTTGCCTTCTGCTAAATTATTCTGGTGCTCTTTCATGAAAATAGGATTCATAGTATATTTAAATGAACATAAGGAAATATGCTTTAACAAGAATATTTTTTAAAAAAGAATATTTCAAAATTCATGTATTAAAAAATGAGTCCCCCTTTTGGAAATTAACAAATTCTGAGTCTTTATGTAGCAAGCACGCCCTCTATTGGATAAAATTTTTTTCTTTTTTATTCCTTTTATTTATCTCCCTTGTGAATGAGGAGACAATTATTTGCCTCTTGCAACATATAATGAAGACTGTGAACTTCACCAGAAAGATTAACAGTATGCTTTTAACTATAAAGCACAGCACACTCAGTTTTATACAGTATCTCTGCCCTTCTTTTCTACCTACTCAGCACAGAACAATTTCTTTGCTAATGTGGACCTAAATAAGGATTTAGTGAGTGGCTGATTATAAAATAAATAAAATCAAAAGTTTACAAAAGAAAGCAGTTAGAAAATGTAATAAAATATCTCATGCACAACAGCATAGAGATATATAGTTTTGAAGAAAACCACAAAACTTTACTAAGGTAGAATATAAGAACGGCTGATTTAAAAAAGAAGGTGGGGCACCTGGGTGGCTCAGTGGGTTAAGCCTCTGCCTTTGGCTCAGGTCATGATCTCAGGGTCCTGGGATTGAACCCCACATCGGGCTCTCTCCTCAGTAGGGAGTCTGCTTCCCTGCCCCCCACCCCGCCTACCTCTCTGCCTACTTGTGATCTCTCTTTCTGTGTCAAATAAATAAATAAAATCTTTGAAAAAAAAAATTAAAAAGAAGAAGGCGTGAATAAATGCAAGGACACACTACAGGAAGGTAGTATTTTAAAAGTGCCAAATACTTTAAAATTAAAATATATTTATTTATTTGACAGAGAGAGATCACAAGCAGGCAGAGAGAGAGGAGGAAGCAGGCTCCCCGCTGAGCAGAGAGCCCGATGCGGGACTCGATCCCAGGACCCTGAGATCATGACCCGAGCCGAAGGCAGCGGCTTAACCCACTGAGCCACCCAGGCGCCCCTAAAATTAAAATATAAATTTAACACAATTCCAACAGAAACTATAATAAATTTAGAAGAAAAATTAATCAGTCGTTATGAAGAATGACTGTGGAAACAGCCAAAAAAAGTTTTATTTTGGTTTAGAGAATGAAGAGTTAAACACAAATGTGAAGATGAGTTCTCCCTGCAGTAACGTAATGATATTTTATAATGTTTATTTTGTTTTTCAGCTTTAAGTTACTTTTTTCACTTCTGCCTGAATTAGTTTTTGATTTAGAGCTGTAATGTCCAAGGTCACTAGCCATATGTGGCTAACACAGCATTTGAAATATGGCCAGTCCAAACTGAGATGATTTCTAAATGTAAAATATACTAAGATTTCAAAGACCGGGCACCCAAAAAAGAAAAAAAAAGAAATAAAATAGCTCATCGTTAATTTTTTACACTGGTTACATATTATAACATTTTGAATTTATTCAGTACATAAAATGGTTTATCAGAATTTCACCTGTTTCTTTTGACTGACCTTCTCAATGTGACTACTAGAAAATTTTAAATTATACATGTGGCTCACATTATATTTCTACTGTTTTCAAGTATACCAAGGATCTTACTATCAAATGGGAAAAAATATTGCTCACATAGGCAAACTGCTAAGTATGCCAAGTAAAAAGAACAAAACAGTGGTAATTCTTCAGTGTATTAAAATAGCTGAAATGTACAACTGACCTGAGGGATGACAGAAGCCATAAACAGAAGCTGCTAATAGGGTTCATCCTAATAATATATAGAATAGCCACTACATAGTAATGGTTTCAACTGTTACCCAGATTCCTCAAAAAGATAAGCAGAATTACCATATGATCTGGCAATTCTAGTCTTAAGTATACACTCAAAGGAACTGAAAGCAGGCACAAACAGATACTTAGATATCAATGTTCATGCCAAAATTACTCAAAATAGCCAAAAGGTGGGAATCACCCAAATGTCCATGTACAGATGAATGGATATTCAAAATGTAGTGCATACATAAAGTGGAATACTACTCAGCCAGAAAAAGGAATGAAGCTCTGATACAGACTACAACATGAATGAACCAAGAAAACACTACGCTTTGTGAAATAAGCCTAACATAAAACAACAAACATTGTATCACTCCATTTACATGAAACCTAGAATAGGGAAATTCATAGGAACAGAAAGTGGATTAGAGGTTACTTGGGGAGAAGGGGAAAGGAGAGTTATTAATAGGTAAAGGGTTTCCATTCAGGTGATGAAAAAAGTTTTGGAAATACTGATGGCACCACTGAACTGACCGCTTCAATCAGTTAAAATAGCAAATTTTACATTCTATATGTTTTACTACAAATTAACAAAATTAAATATATCAGAACCCACTGAATTATACACCTTAAATGGTTATGGTGTGTGTATTATCTCAAAAAGCTGTTAAAGAAAAGTGACCGCAAAGCTGGTAGCCTGCATATGCTTCTGTTACCTTGAGCAAGTCCCTGTGTCCCACTCAGTGTCTCATTTTCTCCTCCATGACAACAGTCTCTATGTTATTTGGTTGCTATGGGGATTAAATGACCTAAAATTTGTAGACTAGTATGGACTATGCAATTACTTGTTAAATGAAATAAGCACCAGAGTAAACCCATAATTTCAAATTTTCAAAAATCATGAATGAGTGAATCTTGAATGAATGAATCTTGAAAAACTGCCAGTCACATGCAGAAAGCTATACTGTAGCTCATTACCCATCAACCTCATTTCAACTTGTTTTGCTGGTCCCTACTCGTTACCACATGTAGGGTAAGCCTCCTGAAGGGTTTAAGACTTTACTATTTTCTGTAAATACAACTCTCAGCTCCCCAACTCTTAAAATTAGTGATAGCAAAGAAAAAAATATTAGTGATGGCAAGAAAGCATTTTTACAAGAGTTGGTACAGGTTTAGGTAAGCACATGGTGAAACAGGGCGTACTGGTGATGAAATATCATGAGGATGGATTCTGCAAACTGTTCCAGTCATTTTAATAATAGCTTTCTCAATTATTTTAGCTCTGAATTTGTGCGCTCATTAGGGTCTAATTTTAGTTTAAGACAATACCTGTGGTTAAAATCTTGGTCAGCCCTTTACTCATTCGCTCTATGTCCCCAGGTTAGTTACCTTGTCCCCCTTGGTCTCAGTGATTCTATCAGTAAAAAAGGGATGAAAACAATACCCACCAGAAAAAAATTATTGCAGGATTCAAAAAGCTAATATTTGGAGACACTTGGAACAATGGCATTTAGTTCAGAGCCCAGTAGACATCAGCAAGTATGATGAGTGTAATTTTATGAAGAAAATCACAGGCTATGAAGAATAGTTTTTAATGGGAAGATTTTCAACAGTCCCCATATACCTTAGAACACTGAAGTGTTAACTTTGGGATTTTTAATAATCAATGTCTTTCATACATTCAAGTAGAAGCCCAACAAGGATACAATACAGGGAAACAGATATGGCTAGTGACTGAACACTTTACAGAAGTTATGCGTATCTGATCCTTGGAATACCATTTCCTATACTGCTGTCTGACTTAACACACCTAGCCAAGTTAACAGAGCTTTCAGTATTTTCATTTAACGTTCCCTTAAAATACAGCTTGATGATGGAAAAAAAAAAAGCACACATATTGTTCCTTCTAGCTCTTAGCTCATTATGTATTTTATACCATACATATCTATACTTACTTTCACATTATTAAAATGTGGCTGTATCTCGTTTCCTGTTAAGTTGGCCTTACAAATCATTACAATTCATTTTCTTTGATGACTAAAAATTTTTAGTTACTTACCAAATTTTCTCTTTCAATCCTTTGCTGTTCCCTCTGTCTGTTGAGGGCACTATGGTACAACTTAGGGGGATGAACAATCGATCTTCTAGGAATCGTACTTTTGCTTCCTGATTTTTCAGCCTGTCTTGACAGTTCTTTCAAAAGCCTCTGATTTTCCCTATCAATCTGTCTCACCTCCTCTCTTGTGAAAGAGTAGTTTTTCCTTGGTGCTACAGAAGGCTGATCAAAGTGATGTTTTTGTGGTCCTTTTTTATCTAATTGCAGAAAAGCTAAAGAAGTGAACAAGAAAAGGAAAAATGACTGAAGGAGCACAGCAACATGGTGGTGCGTATTGATGCTTAACTCTTAAAAATGGAAACTATTAATTCATGGAAAGGAATGTATGAAATAGTGTTAATGACATCCAGACTACAACTATGTTGAAAGAAATTCAGAGGCAGCTTAGAATTTTAAGTTTTGTTGGATTCTTTGGGAATAAAAGTTACATGCTGAATGGTGAAAATATTTTATTAAGAAATGTAAATGTTATGAGTTCTATGGCAGGTATAATTTATAGAAAATGCCCTTGTCATGTCCATTTTATGTTTCCTTAAGGCAGCTCAGTAGTTGGGGACGTTAGAAACCTCTGGTTAAGTGCATCAACACACCAATACCTCCAACTTGGACTGTTTTTGTTAATTGGAGGGCATACTTAAAATATAAAATGTTCTCAGCAATGACTGATGGAAACAAGGGTTAAAAACTGGGAAAAACAAATCCAGAATATGCTGAAACTTTCAAATTGATCTGAAAATACCTTATGGTTTTTAATATTAATATTGAAACAAATACCGCTACAGTAAAAGTCAAACATTTTATTCCTAATTAAACTTAAACCAAAATAAATACATTATATAAAAAATATTTTGCATACTATTGTTAGCAAATGAAATTTTATTAACATGCTTAATTTTTAAATTTCTGTAACAATTTTCAGTAAATCACAATTACCAAATGTTTGTTCAAAGTTTCTAAAAATATTAAACTTGCTGAATGTTTCAGCTTAACTCTGTACTAAAAAGGAGTATAGCCTATCAGGTTAACTGACTGGAACATTTGTTAACAGTATTTTTTTTTTTTTAAGAAGTAACTATTATTAGTTTGCAATTCAGTACCTTTTTTTTTTTTAAGATTTTATTTATTTATTTGACAGAGAGAAATCACAAGTAGATGGAGAGGCAGGCAGAGAGAGAGAGAGAGAGAGAGAGAGAAGCAGGCTCCCTGCTGAGCAGAGAGCCTGATGCGGGACTCGATCCCAGGACTCTGAGATCATGACCTGAGCCGAAGGCAGTGGCTTAACTCACTGAGCCACCCAGGTGCCCCGCAATTCAGTACCTTTAATTCTTTTACTTGCTTAGCATTTTACACTGTTAAAAGCAGAGGGCTTGAAGGGGAAGAATCCTTCCCCTTAAAAATTGAACCCCAATTTTAAAATGTGACTGTGCAGAAAAGTCAAATCTTTTGAACAAAGGCAAAAGAACTGGAAGTCTACCTCCCTATGTTTAAGCCAAAGACTATCAAAGATTACAGAAACTTAAAAAACTTAAAAAGATTTTAAGAAATGGCTTTCTGAAAGGAAAAATGAGAGAATTAGTGGTTGGTAATTTGTTGAAAATCATACAAGTTAACAGCAAAACCTGAAGAACATATTTAGAAAGATGCAGGTGCACTGTACATAATTCAATCATCTTGCTTCCAAGAAATGCACATTTTGTCTAATTTAATAAGGTTCCTGAATTAATTTAGCCACATATGAAAGCCTTTAAAATTAAATTTTAAAGGGAATTAAAAGCTATTTTCCTAATGGCATTTAAAAAAAGTTTTTAGAAGCAAAATAAGGCAATAGCAAAAAATAATTAATAAAGGAAGTTCAATCTAATTCATTAAAAAAAAATAGTACTCACTTTCCATGACAGAAAAAGTATACATGGAGTACTACTTATATACTGATACCAGATATCACTATTACATTTTTCTAAAGTGGTTACATGCTTTACTATGAGGCAACCTCAAATACTTGGCCCATTATTTTTTCAATTAAGATCTAAAAAAGTTTTTTAACTTGAATAAACTTTCAGGAATACAAACACTTATATAAATATGTACATATATATTTAAACTCATGTATTTAAGAAATATTGTTTTCCTAATTTTAACAAAATAATTTTGTTCCAGCTCTCTATAGTGTTTCAATATCATGTCCATCATCACTAGATCTACTTACTGAGTCGGTCATCTAACACAAATCACTCACTAGTGGTATCAGCTTTACTTTCATCTATGCTGACACACAGCATTTAAAAAAATTTACATTATGCTATCACCAGAAATTTTATTCCATGCTATATGAAGTCCTTACTAATATGTTCTTAAAAAAAAAAAATCCATCGTAGACATGTTCATGATCCCTATTAAAAAAACAAAACAAAACAAAACAACCAATGGTTTATTTTTTAAAGGTTTAAAGAAAAAGTCCAATACTTATAGTTGGGGGGGTCACAATTCAAGGAATAATGATCAAATTTACTACATTTCTTTGTCTTCTTTATGAACAACTTGTCAGATGAGGAATTCTGTGACATTCTTCCTATCCCCTTCTTTTGAATCTGGGCAGGCTTGTGACTGTGTGGACCAAAATGATACAGCCCAAATTGTGACTTTCAAGGCTAAGGAAGGAGGAGATGCAGTACCCCACCACCCTCCCACCTTGTTTGCTGGAATACTTGTGCTTGAAGCCCTGAGCCACCCTCTGTGTCTGACTAGACTGAGGCTGCCACCTTGTGAGGAAATCAAACCACATAAAGGGGCTATGTGCACGCATTATGATCCTAGTCTTCTGAGTCATCCTAGGCTGCTGCTTTATGCATCTAAGCTTTGGGTTTTGTTATCAGAGCAACAGTAACTAATACAATATCTGGTACCAGGAGTTAGGGTACTACTGTAAAAACCCCCTAAAATACAAGGTATTAGTTTTGAGACCAGGTGACAGTAGGGCTGGAAGGGTCTGGAGGAGATGGGTCAATGTAGAGGATGAAGTGGCAGAATTTTAGCAAAAGTGTTGGCTGTGGCAACAAGGAAAATGAGGAAAATACCTGCCACTGGTGGATCTGGCTAAGCAAAATCCCATGAAGGATGCTGAAAGGACCAATGGTTTACTTTATCCATACTAATGAAAGAGGAGAGGGATAGGTTAAAAAAAAAAAAAAAAAAAAAAGGAAATGATCTATTTTCAGTCAAACTATAGAGAGAATATAAAAAGAACCAGGACTTAGGTGGCTCGAAAATATATCTACTACTCCTTCCTAATCTCTCCTGGCAGAAGACTGTCCAAATACTCAAGGAGCTATGACTGAGGAACCATGAGTGAGGAGGTTTAGCTGTACTTGGACCGGATTTAGACCCTGGATGTCGAGGTGGGACGTGGTGGGGAGTGGGATCTTCAGAAAGGGGGAATGTGTTCTCGTATCTGAAGGAATACAAATCAGTGTGTGGCCATAGGCTGAAGAGGTTTTGAAACCTGTCCATAAACTTGACAGTCCTCCCATTAGGATGGAGGGTATGTATCCCTCCCTCTTAAATTTGGGAAGGCTTATAACTGTTTAATAGAATATGGAAGAAATGATGCTATGACTGGCATAGTCACATTCTGAGGCTAGGTCATAAAAGGTGATGAGGTTTTTGCCTTGTCTCTCTAAACACTGTACTTGGAGCCCGAGCACCGTGTTAAGAAATCCAGCTGTACTGAGGCTGCCATATGTGAAGAAGCCAGGACACATGTAAAGCCGCATGTGGGCCCTCTTTCAGCTGCCCTGGTCGACCCTAAACACCTGACATGTCAATAAACCAGCACTCAGAGGGCGCCAGTCCCCACTGTCAAGTCACCCAGCTTCTGAGTCTCTCCACACCCCAAGTGTTGGGGTGATTTGATTTTTAGCAATAGTAAATGGCATTTCATCACTTTAAAAAAAATACTGTGTAACAGAAAAAATACAGCCCATACATAGGCCGTTAATTTTGGTGTGTATAATATAATTATCAGTCTTCCACAGTGATTATGGTTTTGCTCATCTCATGATCTAGTTCTTATCTACTTTTTATCACAAATTTCAAATCAATGGCTGTTCAATCATTTTTGTAGATTTGGTCAGCTTATAAATGTAAAACACTTCTTTGTCCCTTTTGTGCTTTTCCCATCTTGAATTCTATTTTGTAAACTATTAGGATTGATAGTTCCATTTTCTCCTCTTTATTTTCATTCCTCCTATACCACTTAAAATGTCTTTTTAGTTTGGATTTGATTTAAATTCTTAAAGATGCCCTGATGGTATCTTCTGGTAAGTTAAAACCGTCTACTTATACTGTTTGAGCTCTTTCTCCAATCTTCCTTTTTTAAAATGCTTTTTTGTTGTTTTTTCCCCTTTTAGGAAGATTAACTATGCTAATTCTTTCTCTAATACACCAGAAATGATAAATTCTAATTCTATCCTCCTAGAAGTTCTTAAATATCTTGGTCTCAGGACCCTCCAAAGAATGTTTATGTGAGTTATATTTATCAATATTTACCATTTTAGAACTAAAAAAATACTTTAAAAACATTAATTCATCACTTCTCGGCCTTTTGGCTAAGATCAAGTGAAGACATTAATTCATCTGAAAATAAACCAATGACAGGTTAAGATCATTCTTTTATAAAAAACGAAAAGAAATTAGCAAGGAGAGGGGCAGAGTTTAATAGTCTTGCAAATATAAATGCTTCGCTCAAAACAAGACAACTGGATGCTCATATCTGCTTTGTTCATTGCAGAGTGCTGTCATTGTAGTGTAGCCCCTGCAAAACCACTATGCAAATGTGATTGGAGAACAAGGCATATCAGGCCTTAGTTTTATTAGTGAAAAGAGTGTTGTCCTTGCAGCCTCTCTCTAAAATCACTGAGCTCTGTTTCAAGCTTATGTTCTTCATCTGTGAGTCTGGTGCCTCTCTGCGGATTCTAGCTTTTCTCAAAAGTTGATAACACTTGGTGGTGAGTTGAGAATATCTGACATTTCCTACTCCCCTCTCTGAATCCTGTTTGCTGCAGTAAAACCGGGTCCAGACCTTTCCCTCGAGTAAGGTACTTCACTTCATCCATCCTGCACTGGTGTCAGTTTAGCAGTAAGCTTAACCACTTTCTTTACTCATCAGGGTTTCCTTAATCACATTTCTGCCTCTTATATTACTTTTCCTTTTCAGAATACATCTCTAATAAGGTATCTAGTTATTTCATACAGAACCTAGGTGGTAAAATTTGAGGAGGAGCATTTCTAAAATGTGTCTATTTTGCCATCAAGTTTCTTCCTAAATTGACCTGATTTTACCTATACAAAGACCAAAACACACTTCCAGATCTAATCATGTCAATTTATTTATTGTTCTGCAAATATCACACTCATGTCATAACCCAATATATAAACTTTTGTTTACTCCACTATTTCATTTTTTAAACATTCTCTCTGCCTGCCTAGTCAATGCTTTACAGCTCAGGGCCAAAGAACCAATTCCAACCACACCTTTTCAACATAAATATAGCAAAGACAGGCTTGGGGTGGGGACAGGAAGTCCCCCAAATCAGTCATGTTATTGAGATAAAAGAAGCTGAAATATTTAGAAATTCTACTAAATTTTCAAGATCTACTTCGAAGTCAGCTATCAGATAAATAAAGTCAAATATCTAATACTACTAGGTTACACTAATCTTCCCTTCTAACAGTTCTTACAGAACCCCAGAACCCTGAATTTAGAATACACCTTAGCAACCTATCAACTGCCTCATTCTACAAATGAAGAAATTGGGGCACAGAATAATTACTGCTTGTCTATGGTCACATGCATAACACTCAGAAGCCAAAAGTCTTCTGATTCCACTTCTAGAATTTTCTTCACCTTACTGTGTAAGTAACCAAGTTCAAAACTGTTTCCTATTCTCTGGCCTGTAACTGGGATACTTGATTTTACATTCCTTGATTAACCTTTGTTTCAGAGGCTTAATATTTTATAGTTCAAATTCACAAACCTGTTAATATGTTATTTTAAACCAATAAATAACATTAACACTGTTGGCTCTATAGGCATCCCTCACCATCTGAACTCTGGCCCAATATTTTAATAACTAAATTTTTTTTTCTCAAAACAATAAAACTATTTCATTGCATCTTTGCATTGAAGCTAGTGACAATGTTTAAATTGAGAGGGTGCAGATTACACTGTGTTCCCACCTCAGCTATTCTCTGATAGGATCACATCTCCTGCTCATAATTTGTGGGATATGCTGTGCATTATCACTCTTGTCTTCTTCAGGTTAGGTGGAAAAGGTTGTGAAGAAATTAGCTCAGCTCAGCCAAAGAGGTCTAGAACAGCCCATAGAACAGACGTTGAAAGTGATAAAACATATTGAGAAATAAGTGCAGAAAAGGAATAGCTTGGCCATGCACACATCTCCCCTCATCTGGTCCAACAATTTAGTTTTATAAGAAAAACAAAGAAAACTTAGGAAATTATTCTTGGATCTGAAAAACAGTGGGTCAATTGAGTATGAATCACAACTCTGAAAAACTGAAGTAATACAAAGAAATGCTTTATGCAATAAAAGGATAGCAATAATTAGTGTATACAATCTTTTACTATTATAAAAAACCTTTGTGGATTGTTGTATTAAGGACTCCAGTAACAGATGGACCAAGTGGCAAAATGCCACCTTTTTCCCTGTGCCTTTAAAAGCTCTGAACAGTACTTAGAATCAGGTCACTCAGATTGGTGCTCCATACCTTGCAGCATTATGAATAAAATTTCCTTCTACATTTAGCTTAGTTCCTGTGCTGAACAGTGTTTCAGTGCTTCATTTATATTTGGAGAAACTGCTTAGGGATTTTGGGTGGGAATAATACTTAGGCTTTCCATATCCAATTAGGTTTCAAAAATGAATTAGATAGGAATAGTTAGGGATACATCATTTATTTACAACGAAACCAAATAGATTTTTAATGTCTTGAAACTCAACATTCAGGTCCTTGAATCGCTTTGGTATCACCTCTGCACTGACTAGAAATGTGGCTCTTTGGGTTTTCTTCTCTAGATTTAATGAACCAGAATCTGCTTTAAGAGGCTCTCCAAATGACCTGTATGCATGCTTCCCCCCCACCCCCATCCTCCCCACTCCGGGAGAAAGGGCAAGGGACATAGAGAATCTTAAGCAGGCTCCTTGTTCAGTGCAGAGCCAGATGAGGTGCTCAATCTCTCAACCCTTAGATCCTGACCTGAGCCAAAATTAAGAGTCTGATGCTTAAACCACTGAGCTACCCAGTGCCCCTGTATGCAATGCATATTAAAGCTTGAGAAACTCTGGCTTTGTGGATAAACACAAGGAGTCTGCTTTTCCCTTTTAGCATACATTTCTACTTTCCTCAATTCTTAACAAATCTCCCCGCCTCACTTTTAAAGACACCTACCTACCCCATGAAGCCCTGTCCCTAAGAGGAGGCTGACCTCCCTCCTCCTGATTCCTACTCCTAACTTCAAGGGGAGTCAGGCCCATAATAATCTTATTCTCTTGCTAATGACTGTCTTACAAATAGGAGCATAACCAATTCTGGGCAATGAGACTTAAGTGAGTCAGTTGAAAGCATTCTGAGAGAGCCAGAGGAAGAGACAATTTCCCTTTCTCTGGACATTCTCATGTCTAAATGTAAATATTATAAATTGCCACAGACATCTCCTACTAGCCTAAGAATGAAGTAAATACCACAGCTGGGGGAACACAGTGGTAGAACCTAGGTCTCTAAGGATATTTTTGAGCCACTGAATTGGCCAACTCTCAAACCTGGTCTAGCTCTGGAATTCTTGTTAGGTAAAAAACATTGTTTCATTAGGAATTTCTGTTTCCTGGATCCAAAATCATCCTAATACAAAGAGATGATCATTGACAGTCCTGAACAAAAAGCTCAAGTATCACAAATTATTTTCCATTAGGTGGCTTTTAAAAATCTGACAATTCCAAAAGTGTGAAGTGTTTTCTTTCTACAAGAACCTTGTTATTGGATGTGTCCCCTCTCTCTCACCCTCTCAGTCCTAGGGTAGAGTGGTCCTTGTAATTTGTGGAATTAAGAGGCATCTGAGGGGCGCCTGGGTGGCTCAGTGGGTTAAAGCCTCTGCCTTCGGCTCAGGTCATGATCCCAGGGTCCTGGGATCGAGCCCCGCATCAGGCTCTCTGCTCCGCGGGGAGCCTGCTTCCTCCTCTCTCTGCCTGCCTCTCTGCTTACCTGTGATTTCTGTCAAATAAGTAAATAAAATCTTTAAAAAAAAAAAAAAAGAGGCATCTGAGTGGCTTAGTCAGTTAAGCGGCTCCTTCTGCCTTCGGATCAGGTCATGATCCCAGGTTCCTGGATCAAGCCCTGAGTTGGGTTCCTTGCTCAGTGGGGAGCCTTCTTCTTCTCCCTCTGACCCTTCCCCCATCCCTCTTATACCTTCTCTCTCTAGCAAATAAATAAATAAATAAAATCTTTAAAAAACACTAGTAATTTGTGGAATCAAAAAGTACTTAAGAAATGCAACAGTGGTGGGGCGCCTGGGTGGCTCAGTGGGTTAAGCCGCTGCCTTTGGCTCAGGTCATGATCTCAGGGTCCTGGGATCGAGTCCCGCATCGGGCTCTCTGCTCAGCAGGGAGCCTGCTTCCCTCTCTCTCTCTCTGCCTGCCTCTCCGTCTACTTGTCATTTCTCTTTGTCAAATAAATAAATAAAATCTTTAAAAAAAAAAAAAGAAAAAGAAATGGAACAGTGGGCCCTTAAAATGCAAATTATAATTTAGTCGAACAGTATTAAAAAAACACAATAAAACCTGCAAGTCATATTATACATTTTAACAAATTTTCTATAACATTGTTTTCAACATCCATTTATACTGTTTTTAACCTAATTTTATTTTATTTTTTAAGATTTTATTTATTTGACAGAGAGAGAGAGAGAGAGAGAGACAGACAGTGAGAGAGGGAACATAAGTAGAGGGAGTAGGAGAAGCAGGCTCCCCACTGAGCCTGATGTGGAGCTTGATCCCAGGACCTTGGGATCATGACCTGAGACGAAAGCAGATACTTAATGACTGGGCCACCCAGATGCCCCTCAACTTAATTTTAAAGAAAATTTTTTTTTACAAATTTAATTTATTTATTTGAGAGAAAGGGAGAGCACACGTGGGTTGGGGGTAGGAGTAGAGAAAGGGACAAGCAGACTCCATACTGAGGGCTCAATCTCATATCCATGAGATGGTGACCTGATATCAGGAGTGCCCCAAAGACAGTTTTATGAGATACTTTATATGCCAAATGTTAGGCTGCTACTTTTAAAGACATATAAATCACATTTGAAATTAAGAACTCAGCACTAGAAATAACACAGAAGAAAAAAAGCAAATATATTAAGATGCACATTATTAATACAAAGTGTCAGTGACCAGTCTACATTATGTCATCAGATAAAAAATTTTTTTGAAGATTTTATTTATTTATTTGGCAGAGACAGACACAGCGAGAGAGGAAACACAGCGAGAGAGGGGGAGTGGAAGAGGGAGAAATAGGCTTCCCCCTGAGCAGGGAGCCAGATGTGGGGCTCAATCCCAGGACGCTAGGATCATGACCTGAGCCTAAGGCAGACACTTAATGACTCAGCCACCCAGGCGCCCCTGATCAGATACATTTTAATGATTTAATTTCAAACACCTTCCAATTTTTTTTTTTTTAAAGATTTTATTTATTTGAGAGAGAGACAGTGAGAGAGAGCATGAGCGAGGAGAAGGTCAGAGAGCGAAGCAGACTCCCCATGGAGCTGGGAGCCTTATGTGGGACTTGATCCCAGGACTCCGGGATCATGACCTGAGCCGAAGGCAGTCGTCCAACCAACTGAGCCACCCAGGCGTCCCCAAACACCTTCCAATTTTTATCCTACAGAAATTATTTTTAAAAAACAGAAATTCTGTTGCAGTGTCTGGTTGGCTCAGTTGGTAGAGCATGTGACTCGATCTCAGGGTTGAATCCAAGTCCCACATTGGCTGTAGAGATTACTTAAAAAAAAAAAAAAATCTTTAAAAATAAATAAATGAAAATTCTGTCAACTTCAAGGAAAACAACTGACAGTATTTTTTGGTGAAAATAAAATCTGAGTGTTTTAGTAAAAATCAGGATTTTTGGCAAACTTGAGTTTGAAAGCTTCCCAAAAGCCTCCTTATGAGATTGGTAGTGATATTAACAACTATAATTTCTATATAGTGTATTATGAAATATGTCATTTGTAAGCTCAACAAACCAGTATTTTCCAAATAACCTATAAATTCTGTTATAAAACTATGAAAGGGTAAAAGACACATTCAAAATGTAAGATCAATAAGTTATACAATAATACACTATGAATTAGTCTCAAATGTCACATTGTAACTAACATTTAAGAAATTAATACCTGTGGAATCTTGGTATCAAAGAATATCTAAAATTAACTGAAAGGGCATTAAAATATTCCTCCATTTTCTAAAGATCTGTGAGGTCAGTTTTTCTTCATGTACTTTAACCAAAATATCACAACAGATGTATACAGAAGCCAATACAAGAATCCAGCTATCTTCTATTGCCACGCATCAGAGATTGGCAAAAATTACTCATTTTTTTGAAAGACAGTTATGTTTCATAAGACATCCTTATTACCATTATTGGTTTATTACCATTATTCTTAGATGAATTAATACTGTTTAAATTTCTAATATGATAAATATTTATAGATACAATCCACACAAAAAAAGGCTCTTTGGGGTCCTCAATAATTTTTAAGAGTGTGAATGTTTTTGGTCCAAAGGCCAAAAAGTTTGAAAACTGTTGGGGTAGAGCACTGGGGTTTGCGCTGGCAATCTGGAAGAGTTGAAGATAGTTAAGTCCTCAACTGGATCAATCATCAACCTCATGAATCATACAACTGATCTTATACACTAGAAAGTGGCCATAAAATTTTTTTAAAAAGCGAAAATTTTTACAGTGGATGACTCCACAAAGATTTTCCCTAAAAAAGAATATTAATCAAATACATTAGCAATTGTAATTTTGACTATGGCACAGATGTATCCTGTGTCTTTCAGATGCCAATCTAAGAGGTAATTGTTAAAAAAATCAAATGTCAGTGAAACATGAAATACGCTTCCTGACCATTGCAGCTATGCAACAACAGAAGTTTCCCTTTGTTCCTTCACTGACAAATACTGCCTATTTTGTGTCAATAGATTTAAAGATTCTAGCAACGACTAAGATCCTACCCTCATGTGGCTTATACCCTAGTGGGAGAAATAAGGAAATCACACTAATTCCAGGGTCTGATAAGTATCCTGATGGAAGGAAACCAGGCTTTTGTGACAGAGAGCCAGGGGCAGGAATGTGAAGCTACTAAAAATAGAACGTTCAGAAAAAAGTATCTCTGAGGAGATGATATATATACCATAAAACTCGAAACCAAAGGTGTCTATGCAAAGAAAAAAGGCAACAGCAAGTGGGAATAGCCCATAAAAACCAAGTATCTGGGAACAATAAGGAAGCACTGTGACTGGAGCAAGGTAATAAAAGTTTTTTTTTTTTTTTTTAAAGAAGATGCAAGAAATATCCACACAATGTAGAGTAATGGTTTTCATCGACTGTAATAGCCTATTAGACTAACTGCATCAAAATTTCTGTGGCGCCTAGGCATCAGTATTTATTTTGTGTTTGTTTTAATATTAGTCTCCCAGGTGACACTAATATATTGCCTGGGATGAGAATCACTGGACGTTGACTCTGTTAGGCTACAATAAGGAATTTGGATTTTATTCTTAACATAAGAGCGAGCCCACGGAAGAGTTAAGAAAGAAACTAGTAAGGCTGATTTTATTTTTAAAAGATCACTCTGGTTGTTAGTGAAGAAGCAAAGGGGCAAGAACAAAAAAACTCAATCCTGAAAGTTTTAAGAGACTGAGTGGAGGGGGTGGAGGCTTAACAACTACACGATAATGGCCAAATTCCAAGAGCCTGATTTTTCAGACACACTAAACAATCAGTAGGTACACAATCAGAGCAAAGAGAAAAGAAAACCTATAAAAAAAGGGACAAGTGTAAACTCCTCCAAAACACTTTACCAATCTGACTATGAGAATCATTTGATTACCTAAGGGATATGTTTATACTCTTACATTACCACCATATGTAAATTATGTACCAAAAGATTTATTTTTTCAACTGCATTTCAAACAGAGAATACAATTTACAATTTAAAAATGTTATCTTCAAGTAACTATTTTACAGTTACATTTACTAGAGTAAAGATAAAGTTTCAAGCTATTTTTACTTCATCTGGAAAAAACTTTCTTTCACACTAAAGAATAATAATAATAATAATGAATTGATATGTCCAAAAAATAATAAATTGATGGAAGTACAGCAATAAAAATTTTTACTAATAAAAAAATCTGTATCTTATAAAAATATACCATGCTCATGGATTAGAAGATTAATATTCTTAAAAAGTCACACTACCCAAAACAATCTACAGAATCAGTGCAATCCCCATCAAAATACCAATGGCATTTTTCACAAAGCTAGAACAAAGCATCCTAAAATTTGTATGGAACCACAGAAGACCCCAAATAGCTAAACCAATATTGAGAAAGAATTAAAAAAACACGGTATTACACTTCTTGATTTCAAACTATACTACAAAGCTATAGTAATCAAAATGGTATGAGTGGCACAAAAACAGACACACAGATCAATGGAACAGAACAGAGAGCCCAAAAATAAGCACACGCATATACAGTCAATCTATGACAAAGAAGACAAGATTATACAATGGGCAATCTTTGATGCCCATGGTGACAAGTGTACTGTGAATTTCCTTTCCTTATTTCAACATCCACTTACTCACCTCATCTCTGATAACCACTAGTTTGTTCTCTGTATTTAAGAGTCTGTTTTTTGTCTCTTATATGTCTCTTCAATAAATGGTGTTAGAAAAACCAGACAGATACATGCAAAAGAATGAAACGGGACCATCTTATACCATATACAAAAATAAACTAAACATGGATTAAAGATTTGAATGTAACACCTGAAACCATAAACTCCTGGAAGAAAACATAGGCAGTAAGCTCTCTGACATCAGTATTTGCAGCATCTTTTTGGTCTAGTCTCCTCAGGCAAGGGCAATAAAAGCTAAAATGAATACGATTACACCAAACTAAGAAGCTTTTGTGCAGTGAAGAAAACCATCAATGAAATGAAAAGGCAATCTACTGAATGTGAGAAGATATCTGAATCATACATCTGATAAGGGGTTTGGTTTATATACCCAAAATATATAAAGAACTTACACTTTCAAAAACTATAAAAAAAATAACCTGATTAAAAAATGAGCAGAGGACCTGAGCAGACCACAATGAAATATTACCTCATACCTGTCAGAATGGCTAAAATGAAAAAGTCAAGAAATAACAAGTGTTGGTGAGGACAGGAAAGAATCCCCCGTGCGCTATTGGTGGGGATGCAGACTACTGTGTAGTCACAGTAGAAAACACTAAGGGAGATTCCTGACAAAATTAAAAATAGAAATAGCACATGATCCAGTAATTCCATTACTGGGTATTTAATCCAAAGAAATAAAAAAACATTAATTTATGGGGCACCTGCATGACTCAGTTGGTTAAGCATCCAATTTCTGATCTCAGCTCAGGTCTTGATATCAAGAGTCATGAGTTCGAGCCCCACATTGGGCTCCATGCTGGGTGTAGAACCTACTTAAAAAACAAAACAAAACACTAATTTGAAAAGATATGTGGACCACTATGTTTACTGATTATTTATTATTTACAGCAGTCAAAATAAGGAAGCAACCCAAGTGTTCATACATAGATGAATGGATAAAGAAAATGTGGTATATATGTATAATGCACTATTACTCAGCAATAAAAAATAATGAGATCTTTTCATTTGCAACATGGGTGGACCCAGAGGGTAAAATACTGAGAAATCAGTCAGAGAAAGACAAACACCATATGACTTCACTCATATGTGGAACTTCAGAAACAAAACAAACAAAGAAAAAAAGAGACAAAAAACAGACTCTTAAATACAGAGAACAAACTAGTGGTTATCAGAGATGAGGTGAGTAAGTGGATGTTGAAATAAGGAAAGGAAATTCACAGTACACTTGTCACCATGGGCACCGAGAACTATACAGAATTGTCAATCATTACACTGTACACCTGAAACTTTAACAGTGTGTATTAATTACACTTTAATTTTTTTAAGAAGGGCAGAGACCTGAATAGCCATTTTTCCAAAGACGACAGGATGACCTACAGACGGCAGACAGATACCTAAAAAGATGCTCATCATAACTAATCCTCAGGGAAATGCAAACCAAAACCGCAATAAGGTGCCACCTCACACCTGTCAGAATGGCTAAAATCAACAATACAAAAACAATAGGAGTTGCTGAGGATGCAGAGAAAAGGGAGCCCTCTTACACTGTTGGGAATGTACATGGCCGCAGCGGCTACAGAAAACACAATGGAAGTTCCTCAAAAAATTAAAACTAGAAAGGCCATATGATCCAGCAATCTACTTTTGGGTATTTAGCAAAAGAAAATGAAAACACCAATTTGAAGAGATATGTACACCCTATGTTCACTGCAGCATCATTTACCATAGTCAAGATATGGAAGCAACCAAAGTATCCATAGACAAATGAATGGATAAAGATGTGATATATACATACAATGCAATTATTACTCAGTGATAAGAAAGATATCTTGCCATTTGTGGTGCCATGGACCTAGAGGGTATAATGTTAAGTGAAATAAGATGAAGACAAATAAACCGTTTGTCTTTTACTTGTATGTGGAATCTAAAAACCCAAACAAAAGAACAATACTAAACAGACTCAGATATAGGAAACAAACTATTGCTTACCAGAGGAGAGGAAGGATTAGGGGTTGCGGGGGACAAAAGAGGTGAGGGGAATTAAGAGGTATAAACTTCCAGTTATAAAATAAGTCACAGGGATGTAATATACATTATTATGGAATATGGTCAACAATATTGTAATAATTTTGAATGGTGACAGATGGTAACTAGACTTACCATGGGCATCATCTCATAATTTATAAAAGTACTGAATCACTGTGATATATACCTGAAACCAATAGACTACTGTGTCAATAATACTTTAAAAAATTTGTATCTTAAAGGAACTGACACCTGAATTATGCTATTTCATCAACTTGGTTTTCAAGTAATCCTCTTTAACCTTTAAAGTCTGAATAGTTCCCTACAGTTTGTTCCAAAATTTCATTTGGTAGCATTTCTTGCCACTTTCTCTGATATGAAGACAAGAGATCAGGTTATTTTAATTTTAGTACTGTTGCCTTTCTTAAAGAAGAAAATGAAATATATCTCATGCCCATATCTCTCAAATGTGAAAAACATCTGTCTCCACTTCTCTCATTTCTGTTGTCTATATGGTCCCTCCAGACTTTATGACTTTGTAAGACACTAAACAAAATTAAGGTAGTAGTTACTAGTCCTAATTCATTAGCTTTTCAGTATTATAACTAATGATATTCCAAGTATTTTTAAGGTAAAATAGGATATTTGGTAAAGTTATTACATCAATTATCCCAAACAATAAAATAAATCTAGTAGAAAAATCAGTGCAAATTCACAGTATTTGATATTTAAGCTCAATATACCATGAAGTTTACTACTTGTCCAATATTTATAGCTTTTAAAAAGAAAATTACCTTTCAAAAGATGATTGAGGTCCATCGTGTCATGTAAGGCTTTTTGTTTGTATCTGTGGTCTGAACTGGAATCTAACACTGAAGATTTTGAAGTGAGATCAGGCCCATGTTTTTCTTGCCCTTTTTTGGTTGATTTCAAAGATTTTGAATTATTTTTTAAATCCTCAACATTTCCATATACTTCTTGACTCACGTTTTCCTGCCTTTTAACTTTTACTTTTTGATCATTCGATGCTCCCAGTTCAAAAGACTGAACAGGGCTGATGTCTGGAGTTGACAGAGGAGTGACATCTGTCACAGTATCTTCCGATTCCTCAGGGTAGTCATTGACTTTTGGTTTAGTACTTGAAGGCTGTATTCCTGCTGATTTCGTTCCTGGTTTATATTTCTGTTTTGGTGATAAGTGGGTTACACCACATAGACGTTTCTTTAATGATGGCGATGAATCAGAAATACAGTTATCAGACCCTGCATCTGAACAATCTGTGCCTGAACTTGAAGATGAGGAAGACAGAGAGGAAGAGGAGGAAGAGGAATTATTTTTGGAATACTTTTTACTTATGTTTTTTTTAAAGTTATTAGATGGTTTAGCTGACTTGGACCTGACATGTTTTTTCCCATCATCACTGCTTTCCTCTCCATCTGTATAATAATCATCCTCACCTTCTTTTATAATTTTAGGAATTCTCCTTGGAGTGGGCAAGTGTACTTTATGCCCTGTTGTAGCATCCCACAATTTTTTTGATCTTGGAGTGGTCAATGATAAAGAATTTCTGGTTTGCATATTATCATTTTCTACAGGGTGTTCTTCTGGAGGAATTTCCTCCTTGTTTTCATTTTCCTTTTTTTGTATTCCAAATTTCAAATTTTCTGTATCTTTATCTATTCTCTCTTCAGGGTCATCATTTTGCTTGCCAAAAACTGTGTTACTTTCACATTTCTTTGCTTCTTCAAAGTCACTGTCAAAGAAGGAATGGTCCACTTCACCTTCTGATACATCTATAAACCGATCCATGGTGGTAAAAATATATCTGAAAAAGAGGCCAGTGTTACCATCAAACTAAAGAATAATTTCCCAGTACTTTTCACTTTTTATAGTAATTACATATCCCAAACTGAGAAGTTTGATTACAGAGAAATGACAAAAAAAAAAGAGCCACCAAAAAAAAAAAAAAATAGTAACTCAGTAAGCGATAATCAGGCACAAGGGTAACAATAAATCGTACCAGTGATGTGAAACATAAGTTCAGTTCACAAGAGTACTCAAGGCAAGCATATCACAAACATATACCTCAATAAATAACCATACACCTAGGTGAACCCTAAGGAAAATCTGCCTTCTATAAGTACAATTAGAGTTTAGAATAAGAAGGAATGGTGTTAAACCTCTCCCAAATCAGCTAAGCCATCTTGAATTTAGAATTTGACCTCTAATACTATTCTCCACTTAAAAAACAAAAACAAAAACAAAAACACACACACACACCTCCCCCCAAACAAAAAAAACCCCATCAGTCAAAAAACTGTAATGACTTGGAAGGCAGTTAATTCTATTTCTGGAGGTAAAGAAAAACAAGGGCCTAGAAGATCTTACTGTTATCAGAAGGTACAGTATTCAAATATGCCTGATACCATGATAATACAACAAAGGCTCTAGTTTAAAGGGGTTTCCACTGTCCAAGTTGGAAAATTTAGTACTGGAAAACAAAATACTCTTAAAAATGAAAAAGTACTTCCATGGAAAGCTATTATATGATATTCAAAATCGTAATGATATTCAAAAGGACAAACAATATGAGGTACATTAAAGGAAAGGTACATACAAATTTCTAATAATATACAGCCAACAATCCAATTGTGCACTCAGTATACTCAAATTATGATTAATTCTACTACAATTAAAAAAACGTGTAATCTGTATTCTCAATCAACCATGATACTCTGGAGCCATTTATTGCTTAAGTGATCTTGCAACCTATAAAACAAGTACAAACATGTTTTAAAAATCAACCAAACTCAAACTATCAGTACTAATGCAATAGGTTAATAAGACAGATGAGAGGTATGTGTGGTAATACATCTTATCATCATTGGGTAATTTACTCTGCCTTAAAGGTTTTGAAGAATTTAAGAGATTCTGACATAATAAACATAAAAACTTAACTATTCAAAATCAACTTTTAAATGCTTATTTAATAACTTACCAGATTTATTAAAAATGTCTAAGTGCTTAGTTAGACTTCCTTTATTAGATATATAAGTATCCCTGGTCAGATGTCCAAGGTACTTGAGAAAATCAAATATACTAAAATTGTAATTGTGCTGTTCATATAAATTAAATTTGCAAGTCTGCAAATGGTATAGAATGTTCAGGGAAAATCAAGCTAAGTGAAGATTAATCAAAGTACTAGTGAGTTTTATTTTATTTATTAACATATAATGTATTATTTGCCCCAGAGGTACAGGTCTATACAGGCTTACACATTTCACAGCACTCACCATAGCACTAATACTCTAACACTCCCCACAATGTCCATAACCCAGCCACCCTATCCCTATCCCCTCCAATCCCCAGCAACCCTCAGTTTGTTTCCGTGAGACTAAGAGTCTCTTATGGTTAGTACAAGTGAGTTTTAAAATTCTAACACATTATTATATTTAAATTGAGATAAGCTATGTAAGTAGATCTTAAAAGTTTAAAGAAAAATCAGATAACTTATACCTAAACAATAAATACAAGAAATATTATTTCCCATAGCACAGATCAATGCCCTCATAAGTTTCAAAACTCTAATCAACAGAAGGATGCCTTCTCCACAAACGCTCAAAGATATTTAATAGGTTTTAGATGTCAAATTAAAGTCTACTCTTTTAATTTATAAAAATTGAAACTTATCTCCTTGGCATTTGGCTATTAATTTTCAGAGCCATAAAAAACCCATAAGCCTTTTGAATCAGTACCTTCACTTCGGAAATTCATCCTAAGTACTAAGAAGAAAGAATGGTATGCATTATAGTATTACCTGTAATACTGAAAAAACTTAAATGGAAAAATACTATGACTCCATTAAAAAAATTATTTACATCAGGGGTCAGCAGGCTACTGTGCATGAACCAAGTCTGACTTGCCATCTGTTTCTGTAAATAAGGTTTTACTGGAACACAGCCACAGGTTTAGATATTGTCTCCGACAGCTATCACACTATACCTGTAGAGTTTAGTAGCTGTGACTATACAGCCCACAAAGCCTAAAATATTTATCAACTGACCCTTTACTGAAAAAGTTTGTGGACCCCTGATTTAGGTGATATATTAGCATGAAAAAGGCACAATACAAAACTGTTTATCCATACCGGATTAATAATACAATTTACGCATTTAAACAAAAACCAGGGGGGGAAAGGGCAAAATTAAGTAGATCTGTTTGAAGAAAACCAACAATCTCACTACATTTTTAATATTTCCATTACTGTTTTTATATAGTGTCCCTGCAATAAATGAAGTAGACTGGGAGTCTGCGCAATGAAAAAGAATAAACAGAGTCAGACATAAACTTGGTTTCGCCACCTACGAACTGTATTTCTGGGTACATGTAAAGGATGTTCATCACAGCACTACTGTTTGTAACAGCAATGAGTTAGGAAAAATGCAAAGTCTAATAAGAGGAAAATGAATAAGCAAAATATATGATATACTATATGTCAGTCAAAAAGGATGAGCTAAGATCTACAAAAATAATATTTACTAAAGAGAATTAAATGAACAATTATATAAAACTTAAACCACACATGATACTGAATTCCTCATGGGAACAAAATTACATAGCATGGGCTGGAAGGACCAGTTCTTAGCTATTAAACAGCTAAGAGTATGAGGCTGTGAGAGAAGAGGAGGAATGAGGGTGAAGAAGCCCATAGAAGGTAAAAATAAAGAACCTGGCATAGGCCTGGGATCATGGGTCACCACATCACAAAGAGTATGACTGAGGGGCACCTGGCTAGCTCCGCAATTTGAGCATATGACTCTTGATCTCTGGGTTGCAAACTGGAGCCCCAAGTTGGGCATAGTGCCTACTTAATTTTAAAAATATAAAAATAAAAATAAAAAAAGAGTATGACTGATCATTGTCAATCCAACTCTGCTCATCCGAGTTCAAAAAGGAAACCAACAAATCAAAACAGCCACTGCATGCTGGCCAGCTCTTATAAACATTATTTTGCCATTAAATTCCCAAAAGTTACCCTCTTTTGTAGGGTAATTAACTCTTTGATCCAAAATACCAAGGGATGGAATAAAAAAGGGTTTACAGATAAATTTTTTTTTTCTTTCTCTTTGTTACATGGTTAAAAATACCTTTGTGATTTAAAAAATTGGGGGGGGTTGTTGCCTGGGTGGCTCAGTCTGGTTAAGTGTCTGACTCTCAATTTCTGCTCAGGTCATGATCTCAGGGTGGTAAGATCCATGATCCCAGAGTTATGAGACGGAGCATGAAGCCTGCTTAAGATTAGCTCTGTCCTGCTCACTCTGCCCTTCCCTCCACCCCTCCCTGTGCTCTCAAAAAAAAAAAAAAAAGAAAAAAAAATTTGTTTTTTTAGACGCCTGGGTAGCTCAGTTGGTTAGGTGGCTGCCTTCAGCTCAGGTCATGATGCCAGGGTTCTGGGATCGAGTCCTGCATTGGACTCTCTGCTCAGCAGGGAGCCTGCTTCTCCTTCTACCTCTGCCTGCTGCTCCCCCTGCTTGTGCTCTCCCTGTCAAATAAATAAAATCTTTTAAAAAATTTGTTTTTTTAAGTTTCTTCAAAATTTAAAAACAAATGGCTTTATGGAATTGCCTGTAGCATAAATTTCCCTAGTTTAGTTTAAAAAACAACTCTTTCGGGGCGCCTGGGTGGCTCAATGGGTTAAAGCCTCTGCCTTCGGCTTGGGTCATGATCCCAGGGTCCTGGGATCGAGCCCCGCATCGGGCTCCCTGCTCACCAGGGAGCCTGCTTCCTCCTCTCTCTCTGCCTGCCTCTCTGCCTACTTGTGATCTCTGTCAAATAAATAAACAAAATCTTTTTAAAAAACAAAAAACAAAAAACAACTCTTTCAAAAACAAATCACCAAATCATTCTATTATGCCTCAGAAAAACCTGTTTTTCAGGAAATACACAAAATTACTAACATAACTCTCATTGATATTAGTGTTACTATTCTAGTACAACTAATAGCTAAAACATATTTAAGGTTAAGAGGTTTTTATCATTCCCACTTACCATTGAGAAAAATGAAGCAGAGCAAGAACTTGCCCAGAGTCACACAGCTTAAGTGGCAAAGCCAGGCAGGCAGGCAGGCAAAGTTTAAAGATCATGTTATTAATCACTGTTTATTCTGCTTCAAAATAAGGTCCTTAACTAAGATATGGGTTTTTAAAAAAATTTTTAAAATACATTGCTATGATATCTCTGATTTATCTAAAAGTAAACTGCAAGATAACAAGATCTTCTCATCAAGGGGACTTTTAAAGGAAAACGGGACCTATTTAGCAATACCGTTTTAGGAACAGTTCTGTGCAGAAAAAGAGGATCTGTACAGTTAAAATTAGATACACATGTCAGTGATTGCCACACATTTTGCTGGAATTTATTTGCTATGTAGCAGTTTCCCATTAACAAAGTAAATTGGAACAAACCTCATGGGAACCACAAATTAAATAAACCAGTGGTAGCCTTGAGTAAATTAAGAAGTGTTAACCTAGGTAACAAGAATTCAGAACTTTAACTTATGACCCTCTCTATCCCAATCTGAGCTTGTGATCAAACCACCTGTCCAAAGATGGTAATGAATGACAAAGGTATTTCTGACAAGGAGAGTGACAATTGTGGAAGTCACTAATTTGAAATGTTTCCAGCATGTCTCCTCTTTATGTGTTTGGCATATCAAGTCAATTTTGTGATCCCTGATAATCTTGAGTAAGACCTATGTAAAGTTCCCTATGAAGATGCATGGCCAAATAAATCAAGTTAGAGCTAATACCCTTCCATACCCTTAGAGTTTCCCAACAGTCCTGAAAGGAAAAAATTTTACCACCTTACATTAGGTATGAAGAGACTAAGGCCTAGCAATTCAAATGGCTTTAATAATTTAAATTGATAAGTGTCAAGTATGCCTCTTATGACTTCAAGCTTTATCAAATTTGTGAATTAAAAAAAAAACTGAGATGGGACAGTTGAAAATAAGGATTCAAATGGTAAGTGGAAAAAAAGCTATCATTCACACAGATTTTATGATGTGCCAAGCACTATTCTAAGCACTCTTTCATTGATCATTTGCCACTGATTATTTTCACTGACCATTTAATACTGGTAATGACAAGGAAACTGAAGCACAGAGGTTAACTGACATGTTCAAAGACCATGTGGCTAGAAAGCAGTAGAGTCAGGATTTGAGTCCAGAGAGTCAGCTGTCTTACTGGTTATGCTGTATTGAAAGAAGCAGAGGAAAATGAGTAAGCCAAAACCTAATGGGGAGGTATACTCTGAAATTGCCAAATAATAACAAAATATTAGCACAGACACAGAATGAGGGAAGGTGAGGAGGGCAGGTGCACTGAGGGGTCCAAGTTCAAAGAATGTTCACTGGAAAAAGACTTGGAGCTTACCAAGTGGCAAAAGCATGACTGAGAATCAAAACATTAAAATGCTCTTAAGTCATCCCAGGATAGCAATATGCAGTCTTGGGGTAACCTGCATTACATTCTGCTTGGTCAAACTACTTGAATAAAGCAGTTAGCTCTCAGTGCTATGGTGAAGAGTCTAGAATCTAAGTCATGATCAATGTTTTATAGAACAAGGGATGCACAGTTAGTAAAAGTAATGGCTAAGAGAAAGGGTATGCTCAGTTATTTAAAGGACTATGATATGAAAAAAGATTTTAGAGCTGTTATTTGTAGTTCCAGATGTAGAACTTCCATCAACAGATGTAATCTATAAGAAACCTGTTCTTAATAAAATTAAAAAAAGAAAAAAACAAAACTTGTTTTTTTTTTTTTCTTTTTAAAGAAGCCTGTTCTTAAATTAATATCAGAATTGCTCAAAGTGGAATGGGCTACTTTCTAGGATTATGAGCCATGAGTCACTAGATAGATTTTGGAGCAAAAGCTCAATGTCCACTTGTTGTGATGCTACAGAGGGAATTCATGCATTAGGAGGACATGATTTTCCCAACCATAACATTTTATCAACCAGGTCTAAATCCTAACAAATATTTGTAATCCAAATGATTAGCTAGTTCTTTGAAATCCGTTTTTCATAGCTAACAGTTTCCTGCCTTATCTCCTTACTAAACTGGGAACTCTAACAGACATTCAAAGAATGTTTATCTGATGAAGGAGTTTGGAGCTGGGAGGCTTAAGATTTTCTGCTACGTAAGCAGAAAATTCACTGCTTTTCCCTGAGCTAGTTCCCTTGACAGTTTTCCACAACCGTTCCCCTCCAACACCCATACCCCCACCACACACACCAGAATTAACTATCCTCTGATCTGTATTTACATGGTTGATGTAACCCTCAACGGTTAAGGACCCACCTTACCAAGTGCTCACAGTTCATGAGAGGTGGCGCGAAACACCTGGGAGACTTTTCAGGCATAATACCCAACAGATAGGGTTACTGTTAAGGATTTAAGCACTCCAGTGATTTAACAGAATTTATGGAAAAATTATCCAACCATCCCACCCACTAGGCAATCCTTCCCATAACATTTATTTCAAAGTTAGTGAGATTCAATTAACATTGGAAAATGAAAATGTGGACTTATGACTGTCACGATTCTCTTTACAACATATTGGGAAAGGATAAAAATAAAATGATAATTCATTTAATAACTCTTCTGGGGCTCAGTGAAAACCTCTATTTGTCAAAAGCTGCCTGGGCGTCACTTGGACACTTACCATTTGTATAACTCCCGCAGAGCCAGCAACAGAAATACTAATGCTTTTTAAGATACAAATACCAAATAAGAATCTGGCATTTTTCAAACTGTCATTTCGTTACTGTGACATCACATTATTTCTGTAATTAGGTATATAATACGGTCCTAATAAGGTAACCGACTAGGTATGAAAATCCCGGCCCTAAGTAAAAATCCGTTTTCCAGGACTTGAGTCAAGGGCCCGTTCACCACCTCTTCTTGACCACCCCTTCCCCGCCCCCCCACCAGGGTACCAGAAAATAACTGAGAGGCCGCCCTCAGGCTCCCGAGTTCAGAGTCAAGTCTTCAGAGGTGGGCGGCGCCGACCCGAACCCGGCTCCCAGTTACCCCCACTTCCTGACTCAGGGCCGGCCCCGGCCCCCGGGCCATCCCCGAACGCATCCTGGGGGTAGGCCGGGCGGTTCCCACAGGGGCCGGCTGAGGTGCGGGAGGCCCCAAGGACCCTCCGGCCGCGGGCTCGGAAGCCTTTGTGTGGTTACACCCACCACTGGAGAGGCTGGTTGGGCAGCAGAGCCCATGGAGCAAAGGGGTGGGGGTCCCGGCCAGGCCGCCTTTCCTAACCTCCCGCGCTGGATTCCTCACACCGACCCTGAGGACTCGCCGCTGCCTGGGCTCCGGAGACAGGAAACGGACCCCCAAACGGAGGCGAGGGTGGCGGGCGCGGCGCGGGCGGGGAAGAAGAGGTTGCTCGCGCGCCGCTTACCTGGGTCCTGTGGCCGTCGC
Source organism: Neogale vison (assembly GCF_020171115.1). Lineage (NCBI taxonomy): Eukaryota > Metazoa > Chordata > Mammalia > Carnivora > Mustelidae > Neogale > Neogale vison. The sequence goes on along the minus strand of NC_058101.1, from coordinate 196,849,461 downwards.
CGCCGTCTCGCGCGCCGCCAGCGGCGTTCTAGGGTCGCGCGCACGCCCTAGCGCGCGCACGCACTCCCCACACGCGGCTCCCAGCGGCAAGGCTCGAGCTTCCGGAGGCGGAGAGAGCGGAAAGGGAAAGGTGGGGGGTGCAGAGGGAGCGCCGCGAGTACCGCGGGAACTGGGCGGTGGCCAAACGTGCGGCGCGGCGGCTCCTCGTGGCCCCTCGCGAGGGGGCGTCATAGAGCGCGGTGGGCCCGCCGGAGGCCTAGAGAGGCGCTCTGTGCCGCGCCCCACTGCGGGTGATGGGGAGGAAGGCGCACGTGAAGAAAGGAGGCTTGGAGGCCGTTAGTTGCCCAGCGCACCGTTAAGGTCTTACCGCCACTGCCCGCCCGCTACTAATGGCAATGCGGTGGACCTAGTTGGTACAGTGGCTAGGTGGGAAAGTGGCTTCAATTATCTTGTAAGTCCTTACCAAAACAACAGCAGTAATAAAGGGGGGCAGCTGTGACTTTGTGATCCTTTTTATCAGCAGAACTCAGATCAAAGAACTAGTTGGTTCTGCGATTCAAGAGCCGGTAACGCATTCTGACTACTGGTGAATGAGGTGGGTGGTTTAAGGAAGAAAGAAGTGATCTCTGCGGGATATGTTGAAAGCTATCATTTTTCTGCTTCGAACTCCCAGGCACATAGTAGTTGCGATGGAGTAATGGTGCCCCAAATATGTACCCTTCCTAATCCCTGGAACCGGTGAATAGGCCATTTCACGTGGCAAAAGGAACTTGGTGCAATGGGGTTAATGATCTTTTCTGTGTGTGTGTGTGTGTGTGTGTGTGATTAAGGGTCTTGAGATGGCAAAATCAACCTAGATTATCCAGGGGCGTTCGGTGTAATCATATGGTTTCTCAAAAATGAGAGTCAAGAAGTTTATAAGTAGAGTCGTTAGTAGGAGTGATGATTGTAGAAGCAAGAGGTTGTAATGTAGAGCACCGTGACTTCAGTTAACAATACTGTATTGCGTATTGGAAAGTCAATACAGTAGATCTTAAACGTTTCTCATCACGCAAAAAGTTCTCAGGGGCGATGGGGTGGCTCAGTTAAGCCCCCAACTCTTGATTTCCTTTCAGGTCACGCCCTCAGGGTGGTGAGATAGAGCCCTGAGTGAGGCTATTAAGGCTTAAGAGTCTTAAGGCCCTTGAGTGTGGCGCCTGCTTAACATTCTTTTTCCTACTTCCTCTGCCCCTCCTCTCACTCTCTCTCTTGCTCCAAAAAAAAAAAAAAAAAAAAAAAAAAAATTTTATCTCAAGGGAATAAATACGTATGTGAGGTGATGGATGTTAACTAGACTTATTGTGGTATTCCTTTCATAGCTGTACATCCTGGACTTACATGCTGTTATATGTAAGTTATATCAATAAAACTAAAAACAATTTTTTTTTTAAATTAAAAAGCAGCAAGAGGTCAGAGTGATGTAAGGGGACCTTGAAGCAGGGAAAGCAGGCACCTCTGGAAGTTGATAAAAGGAAGAAAAGGTGTTTTCCCCGAAGCCTCCTAGAGGAATGAAACCCTGTAAATACCATGATCTTAGACTTCTGACCTCTAGAACAGAAAGAATAAATTTGTGTTGTTTTAAAGCACTAAATTTGTAGTAATTTATTATAGCAGCAGTAGACACCTAATACATTGAGTAGTCAATAACAGTTTTTGCATGAAAGTGCAAAGAAAGCGAGGAACTAAGGGTTATCCATATCCTAGGGAGTGTAACTAAGGAACTGACTGTATTTTTGTTCTTTACAATGTGTTTTGTACTTTCGAGTTATAACTACCAGCAAGTACACAGTATCCTCCTGTTCTTTTTATAGATTAAAAAGTAGGATTTCACTTAATTCTGCCTGATGAAATTTTGCTGGCACCATTTCCCAGGGATGATTTTCTACTCTGTGGTCAAAAGTTTGTTATACAAAGGGTTTGAATAAACATTTCTCTGAAGAATATATACAAATGGCCAGTAAGCACATGAAAAGATGTTCAACATGACTAATCCTTAGGGAAATGCAAACAAATCATGAGATCCCACTTCACACACATTAGGATGGCTATTATAAAAATAAGAGAAAAAATAAAAAGGATTGGCAAAAATGTGGAGAGATTGGGAACCTTGTATATTGCTCATGGGAATACTCTGGTTTCTCTTCAGATCGTATAAATCTTTTGCCTTTTATATTGCTCATGGGAATGTGAAATGGTATGACTGTTGTGGAAAACCATGGCAGAGATCAATAAATTGAACTCAGAGCTACCATATGCCCCAGCGATTTCACTTTGGGTATGTACCCAGAGGAGTTGAAAGCAGAGTTTCAAACACATATTTGTGCACCCATGTTCACAGTAGCAGTATTCACCAAAGCCAAAAGCTGGAAATAACCTAAATGTCTGTCAACAGATGGATAAACTAAATGTGGTACATTCATGCAGGAATATTATTCAGCCGTAAACAGGAATGAAGTTACACTACATGCTACAACATGGATGAATCTTGAGAACATTATGCTAAGCGAAATAAGCCAGGCATGAAGGGACAAATATGACCCCACATATATGAAGTACCTAAAATAGGCAAGTCACAGTAACCAAAATTAGAAGTGGGGGGCCTGACTAGTTCAGTTGATGGAGTATGCAATTCTTGATCTTGGAATTGTGGATTTGAGCCCCACATTGGGTGTGAAGATTGCTTAAAAATAAAATCTAAAAAGAAGAAAAAAGAGACTAGTGGGGGTTGGCGTGGAGAGGGGAGGGAGAGTTCTTATTTAATGCGTACGGCATTTCACTACAGGTTGATGAGAATGATCTAGAGATGGATACTGGTGATGGATGTACAACAGTGTGAATGTACCTAATGCCACTGAACTGTATGCTTAAGGATGGTAAAATATTAATTTTTGTATATGTTTTATGATTAAAAAATAGCAAAAAAGGCTTATATCTTAAGATTTAATTTTGGCTTTTTCTGAACTACGAATTTGTAAAAATTTTGCCTTTTGCCTGTTTTCTTTTCCTACAAAGAGCACATCATCAGTAGTCTATATTGAATGAATCAATAAGCGAATGAAATAGATGGTAAATAAGCTTCTTCAGGCCAGAGATTTTAATTGCTTTGTGCCTCTTCATAATTCTGGTCATAGAGGATCATTAACTCATAAGTGAAAAAAGGCTCTTCCCCAGATTCATTAAATCTGGACTCTTATCAGAAAAGATGAAAATAATATCCCCTGGCCCCTTTTCAAAAATTGTCTTTCACTTATTGTAAACCTCTTAGAACAGAATATGGGCTTGACTTTCTGTAGAGAGCAATTAAAAGATCTTTTTGCATAATAACTGGAGGTTTTTTTCATGTATGCTAAACTTTCTTATGAGGAAATGTTTTTTTTTTTTTTTTAATTTAGGAATTAAGTTTTGAAGGATGAAGTCTTTATGGAGTTGAAGTTTACAACCAAATTGAAATTAAATATAGTTTCATATTTTTTAAGTTTCTAAAGAGGGTACCTTCAAAATATCTAAGTGCTCTAAGAGGAAATTGAGAAAGCAAAATGACTTAGATTCACATTTGAGTCTCCTGTACTTCTACAAAGCAGAATTAGTGGCTCTCTTCTCACCACCATAGAACTTTGTAATACCTTAGTAATATATATTACATTGCTTTATGCTTTCCCCCACACCCATTTAGAATGTGAGCTCTTCAGGGACAAAGACTATATATATATATATTTTTTTTAAGATTTATTTATTTGAGAGAGGGGCAGAAGCAGAGGGAGAGAGAGAATCTCCAGCAGACCCCACTAAGCAGGGAGCCTGATGTGGGGCTCGATCCCACAACCCTGAGATCATAACCTGAGCTGAAATCACGAGTGGGATGCTTAGCCAACTGAGCCACCCAGGCGTCTACAGAGACTATGTTTTACATTGTTTTCTAACAAAGCACCTAGCTAATATTTTTGTACCGAATGAAAGAATAAATAGAAGTCACATACTACCTTCTAGAAGTTCACAATATATTGAAGAGCTGGATGAATGCTATTGTACTGGTTTTGTAAGGACATTATTTGTATAATATAGAAAGCTTGTTTTGTCCTTTGACATTACTTTTAGCTATTTGAAAGATGGCATCGTGGAGGAGAATCTTATCATTTAGGTCCAGCACCTACTAGCTCTGTGATTTTGGGCAAGTCATTTAACTTCACCGAGTCTCAGTTTCCTAGTCTGGAAAATGGGATTATAAAATTTACCTTATGTCCTTTGTAGAGTTATAGTGAGGAACTTATGTTTTAAACAGGATTTCCAAAAGTTGAAGTTTCCATTAAGGGGTACCTGGGTGGCTCAGTGAGTTAGGTGTCTGCCTTTGGGGTCATGATTCTAGGGTCCTGGCATCTAGCCCAGCATCTGTCTCCCGGCTCGGCAGGGCGTCTGCTTCTCCCTCTCCTTCTCTTCCCCTCCACTTGTGCTCTCCTGCTCTGTCTCTCAAATAAATAAAATCTTTTTTTTAAAAGAAGTTTCCACTAAAATATGAGGTTTTTTTTTACTTTTATTTTTTTATTTCTATTTTATTTCTATTTTATTTTTTAATTTTTCATGGAAGAATATCATTTGTTCATTCAAAAATATTTATTAACGGCCTACTCTGTGCAACCCCTATTCATACTCTAATTAATACTCTAATACTAATTTTTATTGTCTATAGGTATGTTCTCTTTCCTAGAGCAAATAAATGACAAATGAGAGACACTGGCTTCTTTTTGGTAGTATATAAAAGCTTTATATAATATTAAATACATAGTGTTAATCTGAAAATATTAAAAATCTTTTCCTAATTTATGTAAGTATATTTAATCAATATTGTGTCCTGCCTACTTTATATTTTATTCTGTTCATAATACATATCATGAAAAAGTATCAAGATCAGTTCGAAAATTTTTTTGCCCACATGCATTTTGGAGAAATTAGTTAATAACTAAACACAATTTATATTCTTTTTTAATAATCTGCTGTCCAATAATACTGGGTATTAAATTTTAAGTGACTGTAGAATTTTTTTCATTTTTTTTCATAACTTGAAAATATTAGAATAAAATAAAGCTAAATGATACATCTATAATCACCAAACTCTTTACTGAGAAACATAGTTGTATACTGTCTCCCTTCCCCCTATCTTCCCTAGGTTCATTTGTTCATTTTATAAGTAAATGGGATTAGATTATGAGGAACTATCAATTCCAAGAACAAGAAATGTGAACTTTAACATATTTACAGTGCTAGGTCACAGGATACTACTGATTTTGGTGACCAGCCAGATGATCCACAAGAAACTGATTAGTGTGTTCCCTCAAAGCAAATGGTAGTAAGTTGTTAAACTAATGCAACCAATGAATTATACTCCCCCTATTTAAGCCCATGTGTAGGCCCCTCCCCACTTAATTACTGGTTGGGCCATATGATTTGCTTTGGCCAATGGGACATGAGCAAATATAACCTAAGCAAAAGCAAAGCTAAGCATTAGCAAATATAACCTAAGCAAAAGCTTAAAAAAACGTGGCATTCCTGAGACTGTCATGAGAAAAAGGCCAAGCTGACCTTTTGGAGGGTAAGTGCACGGGGAGCAGAGACAAGCCATCTCAACAGAGAGTCCATAGATCACACAGTCCCAGCCTATGCATCCAGGAGGCCATAGTTTCATTAGTGACCCCAGGCAAGAAGAGCTGAATTGCCCAACTGACCCCAGTCCAAATTGCTGACCCACAAAATCATAAGCAAATGAAATGGTTGTTATTTGGTGGTAGTTTGTTATGTAACAATAGATAACTGTGGCACACCATATTTCCAGTATGTCTTCTTTTGGATAATAACCTCTTGGATAATACTTTGTTTCAAAAGAATAAATAACTGGAATTTAAATAAAAACTTGAAACAAAAGTATTTGGCAGGTAAAAATCAAATTGCACGGCTCATTGTATGTAAATTATTCTTCATAAAACAATTAAAAAAATTAAAAATAAAAAAAATCCATCAACTATCTTACTTCCTGTAAATGTCTTTTTCCTTTGTTGAAATACTGACACAGACGATTCCTTATAGAAAAACAGTATAGGGGCGCCTGGGTGGCTCAGTGGATTGGGCCGCTGCCTTCGGCTCGGGTCCTGATCTCAGGGTCCTGGGATCGAGTCCCGCGCCGGGCTCTCTGCTCGGCAGGGAGCCTGCTTCCCTCTCTCTCTCTCTCTCTCTCTCTGTCTGCCTCTGCGTCTGCTTGGGATTTCTCTCTGTCAAATAAATAAATAAAATCTTTAAAAAAAAAAAAGAAAAACAGTATAGTCACAGTAATTTGCGAATACATTTTAATGCTTACTTTTCTTCACTATGCTCCCTGGGAAGCAGGATATAACGCATTTTATTGGACAACAATAGCGCAGTTGAACTGTTGAAATTCTTCAGGATTGCTATGAGAAGAGAGTTCGGACACTTCGCTTTTGTTTCCCCCTATCCTTTATTTCTCCCTGCTTTTCTCATCTATTTACTTCTTCCCCTTCTTCTATTCCCGATTGGCCCTATCACCCGTCCTTTCAAATCATTAATCTCTTCAGAGTTCCATCATTTCCTTTACAATTCTTTCATCTATCAAAGATATGGCTGCTGCTTTACTGCTCTTAGTAGTAATTACTAGTATTTAACATATTAGCATCTTTTCAGTAAACATCTGTATATTAAGCATGGGATCATGATAGGAGAATAGGAAAATAACGTACTCTAGAAATTATTTGGACCTCTTTCGCTCGTGTAGGTAATAACACTTCTATTGACTCTTTGTAACAAAAACATAGGGACTTGGAGCCAAAGTGCTTATGGCAGCTGTGTACACCCTCTGGCACCAGGCCGACTTTGGGGGCCTTTCCATAACTAGCAATTGCAGGCTTCATTACTCTTCCACGTTCGTCGGATTCTTTCCCTGAAGGGAAAAATAAGGAAGGTTGTTGGGGGAAACTGCATTAAAAGTGAGGATCAGGAATGCTTGCCGATTTTATCTAAATAGCAGGTGAAAACAAAGCAGAAATTTGGGGAACCCTAAGCTTGGGAGATTACTTGGCAGTGAAGAACGGAGAGCGAGGATTAAGGGATCACCTGAGCCGGAGAATTACAAATGCTCTGACACCTGCCGCAAAATTTTCCATCGCGGACGGTACCCTGCGGGGAGGGGAGCAGGAGCGCGGGCCCGAGCAGTTACCCTGGCGATTGGTCGCGCCCCCTACCCTGAGAGGCAGCGGCGGTCCGACCCCGCCCCCGCGCCGCGGGTGGGCGGTGGGGGCCGGGCGCGGCCGGGCACCTCCCACCTGTCACTCAGCGGGCCGCGGTCGCTCTCCGCCCCCCGCCCCCCGCCTGACAGGCACCTCGGGGCCGCCCCCGCCCCCGCTCCGCCTCAGGCTTCGCCAGCTTAAGTCACAACAAGGTCCGGCTACCTGGGCGCGCCCGGCCGGACCGCTGCGGGGCGGACGCCGGGTGGCGGCGCTGAGGGCTCGCCGAGAGGAGCTCCGCGGCGTCTGTTGGAGCCGTTCCCTCGGTGGGCCGCCGACGAGGGCATGAGCGCCGACTGCCTGTGCCTCAGGAGCGGCGGCGGCGGGAGCGGCGAGGGGAGGAGGCGCCGCGGAGAGGCCACCGTCCAGGGCAGCGCCGGGGGACAGCAGGGCAGGAAATGTGCCTGTCCTTAGCGGCTCAGGAGGCAGCATGCACCCCGATGCCACCGACAGCAGCGGCGCCGGCCTCAACCTCGCGCCGGCCGCAGCCGCCGGCGGCCGCCCAGACTCCGGCGCCCCGGGCGAGCGCCGGCCGGACCCCCGGGAAGACGCGGCGGCGCCGGGGGCTCCTGGCGGCGGGAGCTGGCGAGTGCCAGTGGCCGTGGCCGCACTCGCCGCCGTGTGCCTCTCCTGGCTGGGGCCCGGTTGCTGGCAGGCGGCCGGAGGCGCGGGGCCGTGCACCGTCCTGCTCAGGCTCTGCCTGTACCTGGGCTGCGCCGCGGCCGCCTTCCTCCTGGGGACCCTGTTCTCCCTCGTCTGCCGGAGCCGGCGAGCCCCTCCGCCCGACTTCGTCGCCGCCTGGAGACGGCTGGCCGCGACCGCCCGCCGCGGGCCGGGGGTAAGTACCGGTCTCCCCACTGCCTCGCGCGCCGGGGCCTCTGCCCGGCCCTCCGCGCTTCCGGTGCCCGCCGCGCTCTCAGAGCCCCGGGTGGCGGCAGCGGCGGCGACGTGGTTTGTCCTCTCCGCCCCGGCTGCCGGAGAGGAACCGGGCTGGGGTGGGTTGGCCCCGCGGGTAGCTGCGAGCGGGCTCCGGCTCCTCCCGGCTGGCGAGATGCTCGCCGAGATGCACGTTGTTAGGCTGTGTAGTTGCTCCACAGCCACCCCCAGGCACAACCTCGGTAGCTGAATAATCACTCAGAATCTTGGGTGCTGCTGTGCAGTTGGCGACGGGGGCACTCACTGTACGCACGCGCTGCGCCCTATATCGGTCATTGTCTTTCTAACCGTTCTCTGGGGGAGGTAACTTTATGACCTTTCACCGATGGGGAAACTTGTTCAGAGAGGCTGACTTGGCTTAATTCTCATCCTGCCAGGACCTCTCATCCCAAATCTGGTGCACTGTGTAGATCAGTGGCGCAGTCCCAGCTAGTTTCTGTGATTTCGAGAAAAGGGATGTCAGATATAATTTCAGTTTGCAACAAAAGGAACCGTATTCCCAGTGGGTTGGGGACAGCAGGGCGGTGATTAGGGAAGACAGGAATGAGCTCTTCCCTTCTTTGGTGCCAAAGCATTGCTCGATCAACGTCCCAGCTTCCTCTGATAACCTTATCTAAGTGAAACTTGATTCTGATGTAGCTTGTTAGCTTGTGTGTTTGGGGCACATTATGCCGAGTCTGAGATTTGTTTCTGCCAGTAATTTATTTAACATGGGTTTACTAAGAGAATTATAACTTAAATTTCATAAGCCAATAGGATACAGGATAATGGCTCTAAACAAGGAAGTGAAGAGCTAACATACTCCACAAACCAGTGGTGGATGAATACACTATTGTTCTAGGGGATAGAGAAATAAAGTCCAGATTCATTCATTCCTTCAGAATTGGTTCTTGGTAGAATCAGTGCTTTCAACAAAAAGCTGGGCATTAGCTGCTGGGACACAGAGCTAGTGGACAGTGGTATTGGTGTTGGGAGGCAAGGTGAGCTGCTCTGAAGGTTAGTACTTTAGGGACAGTTACACAGCTTGCACCACTGCCTGTGAGAAATAGACTCACCAAGGCAGAAACAGATGTCCCTTTCCCTCCTGAGACTGCCGCCTGGTTTAACACCCTGCTGACCAAGAGTTGCCTGACGTCAGCAGGAACAAGTGTCTCAAGATCTACAGAGAGCTGTTCAGATCAGCAAAGAGTAGCCTTGCCCAGATTGAATACTCTGGGTTAAGTCCACACAAATTACTGATATTTAAAGTTTAAAGTGTCCATTACATCATAGTTATTCTTCCATATATTTAGATGGATAAGCACTCTAAGAGCACAGTAGTTTTGCAGATACCATCTTGGCAGGGTTTCTCAAATTCACTGTCCAATCAAAAGAACTTCATTTAAAAACGTGAATTTGAAATCTTAACCAATGGATAGCATAACTTGGCACTCACTGCTTGACTGAACGATATTGTCATTAAACTGAAATTGCCTAGCCACTTTAAGCTAAGGGAAATGGCAGTGATTCAGCTTCATAAAAATATTTGTTAGAGGGAACATTGCCCTCTGGGATTTGTATTTGCTTATGCTATGATCTGCTTATAGTTTTGTAAATATCAAGCTCTTCATCAAAATTACCCTGTCCTGAGTCAGTCTCTTCTGAATGTACTCTTTAGATAATGGCTGGAGGATTGTAGGTAAGGAAGTCAAGCATCCTCACTCTGTAAATTCGGTATATTAAGGAAAAGGAGCTTCTGTTTTCCTCGGTGGTCTCAAAAATTAGTAATGTTTATTTCTTTTAAAAACCTTCATGAAACAGTCCTTTTTTTCGTATCTAATTTAGCAAGAGTTGACCGGCAGGTGTATTTTTCCTCTTGATTTTTCTCTATAGTGGTAGAAAATAAGAATCCCGATTTTACTAGCTGGTTTGTTTATTTATAAGTAATGTCCCAATTCTTTAGAGTATTGTAAGAAATTATAATTCAGTCAGTACATATTAAGTGTTTTATATGAGCCAGGTATTATTCTGGAAGCTGGGATTGAATCAGTGAGACACATAAGAGCCCTCCCTACTCACTGGAGATTATATATATATATATTTTTTTTTTTGGAGATTATATTCTTATGGGAGATCTGGCCATAAATAAGGCGATATTTTTAGATAGTGATAAATGCTTATGAGACAAAAAGTAAGAGTTAAATGATTAAGATTTCCTAGTAGGTGAGAGCAGGAAGTTTAGATGATGAGGTCAGGGTCAAAACCTAGTGTATTGCATTTTGCCTCTGAAGGCATAGAAGTTTCATATTGTGGGTTACCACTATTTCCGGGAAAATACATTTCCCCAAACCGCCCCCCTCCACCACCAACTCATTTAGACCTCTGGGTAGATAAAACTTGGATTAACATCGAGAAAGATGATTTAGTAGAGGAATTTGAGAAAATAGTACCTTAAAGGTGACAGAAAACGAAGCAGTATATGTAATTATTTATATATACAACTGGAAGATTTCAGTTAATAGAAGTGAAGCATAAATTTAAGGAAAATAGATTATTGATTATTCTTTGGAACTTGGATTCGTGTAATAGTCTTAAATGAGAAAATAAGGGCATTAGGAAAAGCTTTATATTATAATTAAAATGCATGTTCTTCACATAAAATCTTGTTTTTTTGACAGTACTGGTATTATTTACTCAAGCCTTAAGTTGTGCTGCATTGCTTATTTTACCCCTTCTTCTAGTTGTGCTATATTTCTAATTTGTATGTAAGTGGTTTTTTTTTTTTAAATGTTCTGTTCTTTATGAATGGAAGCCTAAGCATGTGGTGTAGTATAAAATATGTCAGTTCTGTGGGGGTAGGAGCTGGACCACACAGGTCATCTAACATATGTGGAGGGGGAGGCTGTTTAGTAGTGAACCAAATGGCGCCTCTTATGATACAGTGACTATTTTACTACAGAAATTTTGATTCAGCATGAAGAAAAGAATCCTCATTCGTTCTTACACATTTTGGATTCTTCTAGTATGAGTCCAACAGGTCAGAGGCTGGGATCTATCCTTCTAGTTGCCTATCCTTCCTTCCTCTTTTTTTCCTTCTTGGTCTCCTTCTATAGCGAAAAAAAATGTATACACAGTTAAAATAAGCAACCTCAAAGACGCCCAAACTAAAAGTGACAAGGGTTTTTGTGTCTAGAAGTGTTTAAAATGCTTCTGCCTGTTTCACAGTGTACCTATTGGTTAAAAACTCCATGTAATTAGCACCCGTGATTGACACCTTTTGTCATTACCTTGCACCTAGCAAGAGCTCAAGGAGTGTTTGCGGATGATGACAGAGAAAATTGTTCTCTCATGCTTTTCCGCTCTTATTAATCCAGTACTAGCATTTACTGGCCATCTCCTATGTGCGTGAATTTTTATTTTGGGAGGGATGGGAATAAATATTGATTAAAGTAGTAAAAATGATTTTCAACTCAAAAAGAAATAATATGTAGTGGTATATACAGGTACTAAGGAAGCTTTCCTGTAAGGCCAGGAAAGTCTTAGAGTTGATATCTGGGCTCCACTTTAGAAAACCTTGGACTTTGTTACAGGCCAGCAGATTGGAGCTGTAAAGCCCGGGCTGGCCTGCTCCTGGGGTAAGTGTTGTTAGTCCAGCTTTGCAGAGCAGGCTGTCATAGTATGTTCCATCTTGTGCCAGGCCAGTTAACTTACCTGGCTTAAGAGCCTCAGATTCATTAGCCACAGTTACTTGACCCTAGTACATCATCTAAGCAAGGCAACAGAAAGAGAAATATGATGAAAGTGAACCAGTAGTTTAGAAAACTAAATGATGTCTATGTTTTTTCTCTTTACATTGTAACTTACTAGATATTTCTTGATGTATAGTTCATAAATTCAAAAAATTAAAAAAAAGTAAGCAATTAATTGATGATGATCAGAAGGCTGATACAAGAAAGTCCACAAAAGTGAATAGTAGCATATGGGAAACAAAGTCCACTGCTCTATGAAGAAAACATTAATGAGAGACTTTCCAAAGTTCAAGCAGATAGAAGAGTTCAAGTGGCTTATCAAATCTAATTAATAGGCATTTACTGAGTATCTGCTACATATCTGGTATTATGATCTTATTAGATCACTTTTTGCCTAGTTAGCTGCTGAGTGCCTGTGTCCGACACATAGTAAGAACATAGCAAGCTCTCAGGAGATCAATTTTGCCTGAATAAATGGATTATTGTTTGAGACAAGAACAAACTTAACTACCCTACTTCCATTTTGAATTGAAATTTTAACCCCAGCATCCTAGAGAAGGGTCAGAGCCTTGCAATAGGTATCACCAAGAGCTTGGGAAATTGGTCTCTGGAAATGCAGGGCAATGTTTTTGGTGTTGGGGAGGAATCAGAGAAGAACAAGAATCTCCCTGTCCCTGCCCTCTCGGGCTGAGTAGACAGGACTGATCAAGAAGACTAGAGGGATGCCAGATGTTTATAGAGACAATAAAATATTCACAGAGCAATCCATGGAGTCAGTTGGCTTGAGTAGGACTTCAGGAATTCCTAAATGAGTTCTTTTACAAATACAAAAGTTCTTTGAGTAAAACAAACTTAATTTAGTTACTTGAGGGGAAAAAGGAAAAAGAGACAGTGATTAGGGAGCCTATATACAACCTCTTTGTGACTTTCCTTTATTATGCTAATGTGATAAACTAACCCTCAATAATTTGATAAAGGATAATGGCATAGTATACTTACTGTCTTCAGAATATTTGCATTTTAACCAGGGGATTTAAGTCATGGTACCTAGTGAGAAAAAATGTTCTTGAGGAAGATGGCTTTTTGAGACCCCTTAAATCACAGGGTCTTCCCTAGCTCTCTTGTGATCTAAAGGTTGTTTTCCTCTAAATTCACATTATTAATAATTTTTAAATTTAATTTTTTATGTAGATTATAAGTTCACATGTTTTTTTAAAAAGCATATACAAGGGTATGTGGTGAAATTTTCTCTTCCCAATAGATAGTTATTATTGATAGATGTCTATTCTTCCAGATATATATTATGCACATATAAGCAAATACAGATATGTATTTAAAGGGAGAAGTTTTGTACAGTATTTAAAGGGAGAAGTTTTGTACAGTAGATCTGTAATTTACCAATACAAGAACAACAATTACACATAAAGGACAGTTTTTTTCTTTTTTTATATCTTCATTACAAAGGCACTATCCCTTAAGCTTAGGAAACACAAGAAGTTATAAATGAATGATAAGTTCAAAGTACGAAGATACAATACATGATTATACCTGGAACAAAAAATAAATGCTCATCAAAAACAGGATATGAATGCTAAGAAATACAGAAAGTGTGATTTGATTTAGCAGGACTCTAAAGGAGGCAATATTTATTTTAATAATTTATACAAAAAATAAGTCAACCAAACTGCTGACAGAATGCCTGTACCATTTAGGATCTGAGTTGCCACTGAGTATATGAGATGAATCATAAGAGCTAGGATTGGAAAATTAGTTTGGGTCATGTTGTGGAAATCTTCAGTCAAGAAAATAGAACTGGATTTTAGTCTGGAGGCTTGGCTGCTACCGACCCAGGAGGAGAAATGTCATGTTAAGTGCAGTGTTAAAAAGTAAAAGTTAATTGCTTGCCTATGTGGCTCAGTCCTTAAGCGTCTCCATTCAGCTTGGGTCATGATCCCAGGATGCTGGGATGAGCCCCACATTCGGCTTCCTGCTCAGCGGGAAACCTGGTTCTCCCTCTCCCACCCCTTCTGCCTGTGTTCCCTCTCTAGCTGTGTCTCTCTCTGTCAAATAAATAAACGAAATCTTAAAAAAAAAAAAAGAGAGATAATGAAGCTGTGTGAATGGAGACAAGAGAATAAATTTGAGTGAGATATTTTTCTTTGACGTAAAATATCATCATTACAGTTAGGTCTAATTATCTTCTCCAGAGTGTTCCAACATTCTCTTTAAACAATAAATTCAGTCCCAAAACAAAGGGTCTTCCTGTTCACAAAATGAAGACCACAGTTTCCAAGTTTGAATGTTCTTTTTGGAGCCCACATTTTCGTCCTTTCCCAGGAGATTTATTTCAGTCTTGAATCTCAAGTTTTGTTTTGTTTTTGATGTCACCCTTGTAATTGAATGTTGCCTTCTTGAAAATATCTTGGGTTTTATTTCCCAACCTTATTGTTTTGGGGTAAGGAATACCCCCAGACTCCTGAAAATGTGAGCTCTTGTAGTCAGAATGGTGCACAGTTGTATAAAATGGTGACTCAGCAGGTTTAGTGCTGAAGGCTCCTGGCTTAAGAAAATGAACATTGCCGATGGAAGGCTTTAAGTATTAAAATGATAGCATACGAACTTGTGGCTTTAAAAAAATGCAACTTTGCTTTTGAAAGAAGAATACTGCAAACTTGGAATTTATTTTTTTTTTTACCCCAGTATTAGGTCCCTTTCCAAATTAGGGTTAGGTGAGTGGGTAGGAATGATGGGAGTGGTGGGCATCTCTTCTAGAGGGTTCTCCTGGATACCTTGAGCCTCAGTCCAGGGCCTGCATCCATGATTCATTTCTGCATCTGTGTTAGACTTGAGGAGTGTGCTTATATAGTTTCCGGAAACACAGTGAAGGTTTCCAGAAAGTCCAGTGGGTTTGGTTGTATTTTGATGGGTTTCCCAGCTCAGGTCCTGCTTTGGTAGAAGGTACTTAGGAGTGTGAGATGTACCTGCTCTGTCCCTTGGGGGTGACCTGTGCTGGTCAGTTACTATCGGCACTGGTCAGTCCAGTACATTTGTCAGCCATACTGGGGTTTCCATGTCTGAATTGCCGTGAGCTGGATGTGAAGAAAAGTGTCTGTGGGAGCTCCAGATAAAATGTCTCTGAGGCCAAGGAAGAAAAAGAACAAATAGTACATTTTTAGGGTAAGAGACATGAACTTGTTTAGGCTACTAGGATCTATTTAATAAGCTTCCAGTTTTGGTATAGAATACTACTCTTAGAAAATTAGATAAGTTTCTACAAATACTTATTTCTTTAAAAAAATTTTTTTATTATGTTATATTAGTCACCATGCAGTACATCTTTTAGTTTAGTCTTCCATGATTCATCGTTTGCATGTAATACCCAGTGTTCCATGCAATCTCTGCCCTCCTTAATAACAATTTCTGGGTTCACCCATCCCCGCCCCCCTCCCCTCTAAAATCCTCAGTTTCCTGGAGTCCATAGTCTCTCATGGCTCTTCTCCCCCTCTGATTTCCCTGTCCTTCTCCTTCTCCTAATGTCCTCTATGCTATTCCTTATGTTCCACATATAAGTGAAATCGTATAATAATTGTCTCTCTGCTTGGCTTATTTCACTTAGCATAATCTCCTCCAGTTCCATCCATATTGATGGAGATGGTGGGTATTCAGCCTTTCTGATAGCTGAGTAATATTCCATCGTATATATGGACCACATCTTTATCCACTGACCTGTTGAAGGGCATCTCAGCATCTTCCACAGTTTGGCTGTTGTGGCCGTTGCTGCTATGAACATTGGGGTGCATGTGGCTCTTCTTTTCTCTACATCTGTATTTCTGGGGTGAATACCCAGTAGTGCAATTGCCAGGTCATGGGGTAGCTCTATTTTTAACTTTTTGATGAACCCTCACACTTTTTTCCAAAGTGGCTACACCAGCTTGTATCCCACCAACAGTATGAGGGAGTTCCCTTTTCTCCACAACCTCTCCAACATTTGTTGTTTCTTGCCTTGTCGATTTTTGCCATTTTTACTGGTGTAAAGTGGTATCTCAGTGTGGTTTTGGTTTGAATTTTCCTGATGGCTAATGATGTTGAACATTTTTTCATGTGTCTGTTAGCCATTTGTGTATCTTCTTTAGAGAAGTGTCTGTTCATGTCTTCTGCCCATTTTTTGACTTGATTATTTGTTCTTTGGGTGTTGAGTTTGAGAAGTTCTTTATAGATCTTGAATACCAGCTCTTTATCTATAGATATTTGCAAATGACACTACAGATACAAATACTTATTTCTTAAGTAACCTGCATTTCTGTAGTTCTCAACCACCTGTATGTATGAGTGACAGTATATATATGACTGCCATTGGTGGCAGGAAGTAAAATTTTATAGGTGTTTACTTCTGTCTGCTCATGCAGAGCCTTGGTCTACAGTGCCCCTAACTGCCCCTCCCCAGTATTTCTGAGAGTGCATTGGCAGCAGACTGTCCATTGGCAGTCTTCTGTATTTGTGAATAAGCTTATTTGTGTTCTTCCATTCGTGGTACTGCAAAGCATTTGAGAGTGGCTTTTCTGCCATCACTGCTGGCAGTCTGTGAAAAAGCACATTTCTTGTTGCGCTACTAGTGTCTCAGTCCCCTGAAGCTGGATATCTAGGTGTGTGTATTTAGTCCTTTTTTTTTTAGTTTATAGTAGCTGAGTGTGTAGCCCTGTTTCTCTTGGATATACTTTTAAACATTTTTCCCCCACCCTTATTATAGAAGCTGAGGAGCTGATGCTCCTGTTTGCATTTCTTGTGAAGATAGCTCTTCCTTGTTGTCCACCTGACCAAGAGCAGCCCTTGGAGTCAAAGCTAGAGTTCTCTCTGTCTCCAACCTTGAACCCATACATACAAATCACCTCGCAAAATCCCTCTTTATCCTCTAAGTCAGCTCTTACAAATACCCACCTGAGGGCTGCATGCAGGCTTTGCCAGTTTGTTAGACATGAAGTTAACATTTTAACTATTCCAGAAATTTCACTATGTTTTTTCTGAGGCAATTAATCTCTTTCTCATGATTTTTTTTCAGTTTCACTAAACCTTTCTGAGATAACAATCTCTAGATAAACTCAGGAAGTTGCTTTGTTTTCCAGATTTGAATTATGGTTATTCTTGGATCTGTTTTTTTATTATTTTAGGTAGTCTCATTTTTAAGCCCCTGTAATAACCATCTCTACACTGAGGAGTAGAGATTTATTCCTCTTTTGGGGTCTCAGTCTCATGTATTCAACTGCTTGACTTGGCATTTGCTGTGGTGCCTAAAACTCAGCTAGTTCAAGTGTCCTCATCCCTCTTCTGTTGTCTTTTATGTTCATGACTAACACCTCCTTACAACAGGTACCACAGCCAGAAGACTTTGAGTTCCCTGAACATCTCCTTCTCCTCACTCTCCATATGCCGTCCGTCCATCACCAGGTCCTGCCTTCTTACCTCTTGAGCATCTTGCATCCATCTACTTCTTTCCATCTTTCCCGCTTCATCCCAACTGCCATCATGTCCCACCTAGATGACCGCAATAGCCTCTCAACTGTTCTCTCTGTCTCCTTGTTGGCATATTAAAAATGCAAACCTAGTCAATCCATCTTCAACACGTTTAATTAAAATCCACCAGTAGCTTCCTGTTCTTCCCAGCTCTTCAGCCTCACCTGTCTTCACTACCTTCATCCTCATGTTCCACCCTCAGTCCTCAAAGGGCCATGCTTGCTCCTTCACTGGTGACCTTGTATCTAGCTTCCTCTGCTTGGAGCAGCCCACTGCCCCCTTGGGTAATTAATTTCTTTCCCCCAGACCTCAGCTATTGTTTCTGCAGAAATGGTCTCCCTATCTGCTGTGTATATTCTCATGACCACATACCTTTTCTTTATTTTTTCTATCACAACTGTAATTTTAGATGCCCTGGATGATATCTTTCTTCTCTTTCTTGATCTCCATGAAGGCAGAAACTCCCTCATATCTTTAACATTTAGCATGATTTATTTATTTTTATTATTTTTTAAAAGATTTTTATTTGGGCGCCTGGGTGGCTCAGTGGGTTAAAGCCTCTGCCTTCGGCTCAGGTCATGATCCCAGGATCCTGGGATCGAGCCCCGCATCGGGCTCTCTGCTCGACAGGGAGCCTGCTTCCTCCTCTCTCTCTCTCTGCCTGCCTCTCTGCCTACTTGTGATCTCTGTCTGTCAAATAAATAAATAAAATCTTTAAAAAAAAAATAGAGCAGAGAGCCTGACATGGGGCTCGATTCCAGGACTCCGGGATCATGACCTGAGCTGAAGGCAGAGGCCTTAACCCATTGAGCCACCCAGGCACCCCACATTTAACATGATTTAATAGGTAAAAGATAAATCTTTCTTGACCGAATAACTGGGAATCAACATAATGGTTTTGGAACCAGTCTTCTGAATTTGAATCATGGCTCTGCCCTAATAACTATGACTATGGGCAACCTGCTTAAGATTCCTAGACCCCAGTCTTCCTATCTGAAAAATGGAGATAAATAATTTCTAGGCTTTTTGGGAACAATGTTATAGTATTTGAAAATACAAATTCTAGTATTTGTAGAAGTGCTTTGAATATAGAAGGTATTAAATGGTAGAATTTACAGTATCTCTTTTGAAAAGAACTTTTTATTATAAAATAAAAAATGCAGATTCAGAGAATCTCACAAAATGTATGGTTGGATGAATGATCATAAAGAGAATACCCTTGTAACTTACAAAAACCTCAGAAGCCCCTCTAAGCCCCTCTGTATCTCCACCCCATTTCAGCCCCTTCTATTACACCTAAGGGTCTTGACTTCATTAGTAATCACTTCCTTGCATGCGATTATAGTTTTATCACTCAAATATGCATCAATTTTCATCATGGTTTTTTTCTTGCCCATTTAAAAAAAAATCAGTTTCCCCTCTCTCCTTTTCTTTCCTTTACAGTTTATCTGTGAAGAACCTGGAGCATCTATCCTGTGGCATGTCCTATAGTTTGGGTTTTGCTGATTGTGTGTGAATGATGCAGTTCAACATGTTCTTCTCCTTTGTATGTCCTGCAATTTGGCAGCTGGATCCAGAGGCTTGATTAAACTTGTGTTCGATCCCTTTGGCAGACCAAAGGTGGGGGTGTGATCATTCATCAGGAGGCACATAACCTCATTTTTCTTTTTTGTTATATCAGTAGCTGTTGATGCTTGATACCAAGTTCCACTGACTTGTTGGGGGTGACAGAATAGTAATGTTTTACTTCTGCCATGGAGTGAGTCTGTAGTACAAGCTACTGGAACCTCTTATGTTTCTGGGCAAGGGGTGATTTGCTGGGGTAGACATCTGAGTCCGAGTGAAGGGTGGTGGTCACATGGCCCAGATTTACAATCTGCTGGTGGTGGTCCATTATCAGAAATATGTGGATGGGGGAAAAAAATAAGTGCATGAGGCTTCCAAGAAGGAGATCATGTTCATTTTAATTTCATTCTTTCATTTTTATTTATTGGTTTGAATATTTTTAAAAAGAGACATGTTTCCTTCACCTATTTGGTTACACAGTAGTACAGTTCACATAGAAAAGCAGGGTAAATGCTAGTTTTTTCCCCCATTGCTTCTAAAATAATGAGTTGATGGTGGTTGGGGGAGGGATAGGGTGACCGGGTGATGGACGTTGGTGAGGGTATGTGCTATGGTGAGTGCTGTGAAATGTTGTAAGCCTGATGATTCACAGACTTGTACCCCTGGGGAAAATAATACATTACATGTTAATATAAAAAAATTAAAAATTTTTTTAAAAATCTCAAAAAATAAAATAATGAGTTGATTCCCCATCATCCTCTGAAGGTGATTAGTTGTTTTGTGTTTTGAAAAAAAATTACAAAATTACAGATTTGAAAACAATAGATGGGTTTCAATAGTTGTAATTATCTTTTTTGAAGCTTAAATAATCCCATCTTTGGCTCTCTGGCATAACAGGATATTTCAGGTTCATCTTGAGCATTTTCTGTTCTCACACCTGCAATTAGCCATTTCTTCAAAAAGAGCTCTGATTTCTTTTAGTTGGAAGTGGAATTTCAAGAACCCATTCTGCCTCAGCTCTGAGCAGCACAGCCAGACCCAGATCCAGCTGTTGGAACTTCATTTGCTTTATTTGTTTGTAGGGTGACCAGTGGACCTGATTTGCTTAGACCTGTCTTGGTTTTAGCACTGAAAGTTCTGTGGCCCGAAGGGGAAAAAAAAAAAACCAAAAACTCGTTCTAGATGTTAGGCTCATAGCTATTAGTTTGGTCATTGTTTCTTGGCTTTCTCTTTGGAGAAATCTGGAAAAATATGTATGAGATCAGTCTTTTGCAGAGAATTCATCCAGTAGTCAGATTTATGTACTCTGTTTGTCTTCTTAAAGTCAAGTAGCACTTATTTTGGACAGTGCTTTAATCATTTTGCCGCTTGCTTATCAGAGCCTACACTGGCGTTGTTCATGGGCTCAGGGAAATAGTTTCTGTGGTCTCCATTGAACTCACTGCACTCCAGTGCATGATTGTGAAAACAGCAGACAAATATGTGCATTACCGAGTCCCAATGTGAATGTTAGAGAGTGACTGCCTTAGTAATTATTGTAGCTAAACTTAACATTTATTGTACTTCCTGTATGCTGGTGGCTATATGTATGTATTACCTAATTTAATTTTCATACCTACCATGTGAGATAGGACTGTTATTTTACAGATGGGAAGACTGAAGTTTAGAGGTTTAGAGCAACTGAATAAAGTACCCAGGCCATGTGGCATGTGGAGGAACTAAGCATTAAACCCAGGTCTCTTTTACTCTGGAGTCTGTACACTTAACCAACTTATTACCTTTGTAATTATTAAAGGCTAGTGTTACCTAATTCTGGTTAAAAAAAAAAAAAACCTGGATATTCTCTGAGATGGTTCTAGGATCTGTTTAGGAATTAGTGGCACTTTAGAGCTCTCAGGTTGAATAGAATGGTGTTCCAGCTGCCCCTTCTGTGCTCATGACGATCATTGCTAATCAAGTATGGCCATATTTTGTTTATGGTTTTCTGCTGGATCTGGATGAGGTCTCCGAATCCCTTTCAATATAGTCTTCCAGGCAACCACTAAATATTTACCAGAGTTGGCACGTGATGTGAAACCCATCTGCCATTCTGAGTGAGAACCACCTAGAAGGGCAGTGGTTCCTCTGGATTCCCGGAGCACATTTCTGTGTCTGTATTACTGTCATCACTTTACTATATGATAATAGTCAGTTATGGAGTCTTCTCATCTGCTCTGGTAAAAGCCACTTTTCCAAACTACATTCCATTAATATTTAATTTCTGGGAGATGCTTTTAGGTATACTGCAAAAACAAGAGGCGGGATGAAAGCCTTCTTTGGTCACATAATTTCAAAAACTAAGTTCTTGAAACTTGCCTTATTTATTTATTTATTTATAAAAGATTTTATTTAGTTATTTGAGAGAGAGTGATACAGAGAGCGAGTACACAAACTGGAGGGAGAGGCAAAGGAAGAGGGAGAAGCGGACTTCCCACTGAGCAGGGAGCCCAATGCAGGGCTCAGTCTCAGGACCCTGAGATCATGACCTGAGCCAATGGCAGACACTTAAGCTACGGAGTCATCCAGGTGCCCCATTCTTGAACCTTTATAATGTGCATTATTGTGTTAACTTCTGAGAAGTCCTATCTTAATGGAATCTATTAAACTGTACTTAATCCTGTTTTCTATACATGACTGATCCCCATATCTGCACTTTTTTTAAATAATAAAGAGATTATTAAGAAATAATATACAATCTATAGAGGTAGGACAGGCCCAGGAGAGGGCAGGACTGTTTTGACCCTGTCAAGCTGCCAGCACCATTTCTTCGTATTTTTCTGCCCTTCTCTGAGGGGGATTAATTCTCAGACTAGTGGCCAGATGACTGTAGTAGGCACAGGTATTGCAGCCACACAGGATGATGTCCAGGGGAAGAAAATCCCTTTTCGGAGCAAGGGAAAAGTTGCCAGAAATGCCTCCTGCAATGTTCCCTTCACATCTTATTGACTGGGCTTGGGCAGGTATCCTTTCCTAACGAATTATTGGCAAGGGGGATGGGATTTCTGTGAGTGACCTGAGTGGATCCTTTAGGAAGGAAAGAAGTAATAAAGTCAAAACAATGAGCATTTCACTTCACCTCACAGGTCTTCATGACTAGGGCTAACTTCTCTTAGCCTGTCTTCCACACTTCCATTCATTCTTAAAGCTACCTTCTGTTCCTGAATTTACCTTTGTGTGGTGGGTGTGTGAGCACCCACATGCCCCTCGGAAGGCCACTGCCCCCATCTCTACACGGTCACTTCTGCTTGTTGGTAAAAGTCCACTTCAGCTGCCCTTCCGTTCAGTCCGCTTTACCTGCCCTTTGGGTCGGCCCAGTAAACGTTTATTTCAGTGAGGAGAGGGAGAAGTCTAGGTTAATTCCAGGGTCCGGCATGGGTGGCTGAATGGCTTTAGATGCTATTTGCTCAGTTTTGGAATGGGGGAGGGTAATGAGTTTTTGCCATGTAGATTTTGAGAGGCCCGTGGATATGTTCAGCCTGCAGTGAGGTATGCTGGTGTGCAATTTGAGGGAGAGGCCAGGATGAAGCAAGTAGATTTGTTGGCGGTCAGGATGCAGGTGGTAGCTGAAACTACAAGGATTGATTGAATGACCGATTGAATGATTGAAACCAGGGAGCCAGAGGGTGGGTGGAGGAGGGGCTGCTCACTGAGGTGTGGGAGGAAATATTCCAGGACAGGAAAGAAAAGCCCAGAGAAGCAGAGAATCAATGGCAAGTAGCATCAGGTGTAGGTTCAGAAGAGGTCCAGAAGGTCCAGAAGGTCAGAGAGGTCCAGGAGGAGGACCAAGCAAGAGGTGTCCACTGGGTTTGACAACTGGGAGGTCTTTGGAGATTTGTGCCAGTGGTGTTTCGGGAAGCAAAGGCGGATGTGGGAGCAAAAATCATATTCTTGTGGGTGAAGAGTGAGCAGGAGGTAAGGAAGGAGAGACAGTACGTGGACAGTGCTCTCTAGAAGCTTGGCTAAGGAGGAAAGAAGAGAAGGCAGCATTTATAGGAGTGTGTGTGTGTGTGTTTGGGGAACTTTTGTTGAGTGGAGATATGTAAAAACATTTTTGGGTTAAAGGGGAATCTTGAAAAGTAGAGAGAAAAGGCCTGAAAGCCTCCGAGCTAGAGGATGATTGATAGGGCAGTGTCCAGGCAGGTGGGACCAGAGCACAGGTGGAGGGTTTAGGCTTGAGACTAGTGGGAAGGAGGAACAAAGGGGAGGGTACAGACAGAGAGCCTCGTAGGAGGTTGGCAGAGAACTCAGATGTTTCAAGCTGACCCCTACTTTGTTGGTAAGTAGGAAGTAAAATTAATTGCTCGTGGTTAAGAGGATGACAAATGTAAAAGGTAATTTTAAGAGAGGTCGTAAAAGGTTTGGAAACCACCACAACCCCCACTACCACCACCACCACCTCTTGGAGAAAATAACAGGAAAATTTTTTGTTGAGCCCTTACTGTTGTACCTGGGCCCTACTAAGTACATTCTCATTCAGTCCTCATAGTGACCCCATGAGATACTTACTGTTATCCCCATTTTATGGGTCAGGAAACTATTTTAAAGAGGTTAAGTGACTTGCCAAAGGTCAGGTTGTGAACCAGTGATCCAGGCTTTTTCTGACACTGGGGCCAGCCTCTCCATTTTTATGCTCTCCTGCCACAAGGGAGAGGAAGCCTAGCAAAAGTAAGTGGGCATATTGTTTTATTGGAGTTAAGGGCTAGATGTGGGTTGGAGGCCAGGAGAATGTGGTGACGCCCTTTGGCTTGGTTGTGATATATTTTTTAGGAGGACCACTTAGCTCCTGTGATGGAACCAAGAAGGAGCCAGGATATGGACAGGTCAGGGGGGCAGGAATCCTTGATAAGAGTTGCTCAGGTGTCAGCTAAGCCAAGGAGGGAACAGAGGCCAGGAGGGAGCTTAGAGGAAGGGGAAGGATCAAAGAGATTGACAGTCTCCTAATGCTCATGCCAAAACCTTCGGTGTGGCTACAAGAAAGGGGGAGTGGAGAAGGAGGTCCTGGAGCTGAGGAGCCAAGACACTGTGTTGTGGATGTGATGTGCCCGGATGTTGCACGTGATTCATCTTCCTATTTCTCTTGTGACTGAGGAGTTGCCTTCAGGAGCTCTCTGGTAAAATATTGTCTGAGGAGAAAGCTTGCATTATACACTATGAAATCAGAGACAATGGGAAAGGCTATGGGTGGAGAGAGTGGGGTTGTTGTCTCTTGACTGTTTTGACCAAGTCCAGCTCTGGTAATACGAGTGCCCTTCATGGCATTTGCTTTGAACTATACTTGGGTGATTTTACCAATTAAATGCAATAAGAAGTTAGTTAATAGAGTTGTTTTTCTTTAGAAGAGTATGTCTTCGCCAATTTAAATTTCCAAGAATGGTTTCATTCAGTGCCTGTACTCAGTGTCGACCATTCTAGGAATACAAATAATTTTTGATTCAAGAACTGCCTTTAAAACTAGCTCTTATTACTTTAACTGATTTTTCTTGTCTCTTAAAGTGAATAATGGTTTGTTAATATTGTGGAATAGAAATTCTTTGGAGAAAGAATTTTTTGAGACTACAAATGAAATACTGTAATTTTGGGGGCATCTGGGTGGCTCAGTGGGTTAAGCATCTGCCTTTGGCTCAGGTAATGATCCCAGGGTCCTGGGAGGGAGCCCTGCATCCGGCTCTCTGCTCAGCAGGGAGCCTGGTTTCCCCTTTCTCGCTCTCTGCCTGCCTGTCTGCCTACTTGTGATCTCTGTCTGTCAAATAAGTAAATAAAAAATCTTTTAAAACGTTTTAAAAAAAGAAATATTGTAATTTTTATTTCAGTTAACAGAGCAAAGTCAAAGTTAGGAATAAATCTTCTGTGATTCTGCTTCCACTTAATGTAAAATGATTGCTATGTTCTTAAAATCTTCTGAATAGTAAAAAAGTCTCAGTTTTTTCAGGTGTCATAACTTGTGTCACCATGATCATTTAGCCTTTCTCCCTGTAGTCTAAAGGTCCATAAGTAATTTAGAAATTTTTGTTAAAAATATATACTTATTTCAAAGACACACCTTAAGCTTTCTGAATTAAGAATCTTGGGCGATTGGACCAAGAAATCTGCATTTGAGCAGATTCCTCAAGTGATTGTTGAAAACTGAGTTGGTGTGTTTTCAAGCAGTGGATAGCAGCTTCTGGGTATCAATAGGGGCAAAGGAAACTCAGCCGCATGTGGTATTCATATATGTTCATATACCCACATGTACCAGCATGTCCCCTCTTCTGGAGGATGGAATGGCTGCTGCACAAAGGCCTATCTTTAATACTATGTTTCTTCTCAGAAGAAGTTTTATTCTTTGACTTTCAACATTTATTTTAGATAGGAATGGAAGAAATAATTTGTATGACTTGGATCTAGGCAGGGACAGTTAACTTTTTACTTATCTGTTTGGAAGGGATAAAAAAGTCAGCCTCTGAGTAGTTTGCATTTAATTGTGTTTTCAGTTTTATACAGCCAGCATTTTTTATGGCAATAATTCATCTCCTACATTTCAATATCTTGTATATATTTGTTATCTGGGCCACTCTACATGGAGCTCAACTTTTTGCTTTAAGCGAACTGTGGAAATAGAGATCCTACTGAATCAAATTACTAATGTATTTTTCTAACTAGGTATGTACTAAATATTTAATCATCTGTTTTTATTTAAAAGCTAGCCAGCAAATTAATAATGGTATTATAGTGTTTCAGGACAGTAATGGAATATTAAAAAAAAAAACAATAACCGTGATTGCTTTCATTACTAAAGAGCTCTGTGAAAAAAGCAATTCTATGTGACTCATGTATTTCTTGAGTTACATGAAGCAGAGGTAACCACTCTTGACTCCTTTATTATTTGTAGTGAGTGGTTTCAGTGAGAACTTTGGTGAGATGAGAGTAATTTTTGTAATATACTTCAATATGTATGAACTTCAAAATTCTTCTGAAATGATTTCCTGTGTTGACTGTATATTAAGTAACTTTTCTTCCATGACCTGGGCTGGAGAACAAAATGTAGAGAAGATACCAGACTAGGAAGAATATTAGAATTCCTTGGCATAGCCTCCCTCTTTAAAGTGGTTTCCTGATCCATAAAATGGGAATAACAGTAGCTATCTCATGGTGTCACTGTGAGGACTGAATGAGAATGTACTTAGTATAGGGCCTGGTACAACAGTAAAGGCTCAACAGTAGTTCTTTTTTTTTTTACCCCCAAACCTTTTGCCACCTGTCTTATTTGATTGTGAACTTCCATCAAGAATAGATTAAGGTCTGTGAACCCAGAGAATGTAAGTTCTTTAACTTTGTCTCTGTAGTACCCAACTAAGTGGCAGCAGACACACAGAATCCTCAGTAAATGTTAGGTGATTGAATGAATGGTTGGAAATGTGATTCATATCATGGAAACTTGTGATTTCCCTCGTGGACTCAAAATTACAGTGGAAGCCAGTGATAAAATGGTTACAGAATTTTCATTACACAAACCTTTTCAGGAATGCACAAAGCTAATGTCAGTTTTCAATTACCCTTCCTAAGCCAATTTGCTTTTCCTCATTCTCCTCCTTCCAGCCCTAGTATCTGTTCTACAGTTGCCAATTTAGGCCAACTGCTGCTGCCTGTGTACTTTTAAGTGCATGTTAGAATTTCAGTTTCCAAATCTGTTCTGATTTGAAATATACTTAAATTTCTCTTAAAATCAAGTGAAGTGTGTTTTCTAAAGATCTTCAGATTTAAGTTCCTGACATTAGAAAGAAAACATACTTTTCTTCCCATTAGTCTAATTCTTCTGAGTGGAAAAACAATCCTAGATATATTAATCTACTTCAAAATCTACCTCTGCTGATCAATTAATAGAGAAACACTCATTTTTTCTCCTGGAAAGTGGATTATTAACCAACAAGCCTGCTTGGAACAGTTAGGCCTGAAAGCATGAAAGGTAATACCAGTCACATGTCATAGAACTCATAATTATTTTGGGGGGAAGGAAATTAACATAGTAAAAAAAATTAGACCATGACTTGGAACCATAATAAGAACCTATATTTGTAAACTGCTTTATAATTTTAAAGCACTTTCATATTGCATTATCCTTCTTAAAATGCAGAATAATCATTTTAATATAAATAGAGCAGAAATGATTTAGATTGAATTGAATCTCAGAAGGTGGATATGTTCACTAGAACTCAGCAAGAAAGTGATGAAGAACCAACCACAGCCTATGGTTCTGGGTCTTAATTTAGTGCTCTTGTCACTGTAATGTCATGTCCTATGCTTTTGCCATAGTAGTAACAGGGAGATGGTGCTCCAGCAAACAGTATATTTGAATTTTATATTTGTTCAGAGAAAATTTCTTATTTCATACTCCTTTATAGGATCTAGTCTCAGATCTATCCCAACTGAAGAAGTTCTTTCGTTAGAGAGATATAAACAGAACCTTGATTCCTACATTTGATGTGTGCAGGCAGGGCTGACCTTTAGCCTGACACAATACTACTTTGATAAATGGTGTAATAAGCTATAGGAGCTACTGATAATCTAATCTACCATTGATCTCTTGCCAAGTTCATTTTAGGTAAAATCACGATAGGGATTTGTATTTCTGGAGGCCAAGTTGGCTTTACTGAGTATTCTGCAGGCTAGAGAATGCCCTCACTTGCTCCTGTCTCTGTGTCTCTTCCTCATTTCCCTGTCTGGAAATGCCCTGCAGCTTTGGGCTTTCAAGGTACATAGTTTGGAGTTGGCAGAAGAGGCTAGAAAGGGATTTTTCCAATTCACCTTTGCATAATTTGTGCTTCAGAGCACCCCCCCAAGCCCTCCCACCATGCCCTGTTGTTCCTTCAGTTTGTGCTTAGCTGATAAAAAACTCTCCCTGAAGCACAAAATTCTTGAGGTATACAATCCTTTGAAGGAAGTCAGAGTCTAAATCCATCTGTATATTTAATAGACACTTAGTATTTTTTTAAGAATGTTTCTGGTGGCACTAAGATCAATAGCATAGAAATGAAAATATTTTTTTCATTTAAAATAGGAAAAAATGGTGGAGACAAGGTAAATGTACAAAATAAATAAGAGGTTACATTGTGGTATAACTCAATCAAAACCATATATTCCAAATCCTTTATTTAATGAAAGATGTTAATAATGTAGTATTGAGTTTGAAAAGCCAGTTGCAGAGCTGTGTGAATACTATGATCCTAATTAAAAAAAAAAAGTATGAAAATGAAAAAACTACCAACAATAATTTGTTTTTATTATTGTGTTACCAGACTCTCTTATGTTCATGTGTGTCAACTCATTTAATGCTCTCATAAACCCAAAGAGGCAGGTACTATTGTTATCTTTATTTTAGGGATGAAGAAATTGAGGTACAGAAAAATAAGTTGACCAAAGTTACTTAGTGAGTGTCGGAGTCACCCACTAAGAAGAAATATACTGAAATGTCAGTAACGATTATCTCCGAATTAATGGTGTTATAGGCCAATTTAATTCTTTTTTTTTTTTTTTTAAAGATTTTATTTATTTATTTGAGAGAGAGAGACAGTGAGAGAGAGCATGAGCAAGGAGAAGGTCAGAGAGCGAAGCAGACTCCCCATGGAGCTGGGAGCCCGATGTGGGACTCGATCCCGGGACTCCAGGATCACGCCCTGAGCCGAAGGCAGTCGTCCAACCAACTGAGCCACCCAGGCGTCCCGGCCAATTTAATTCTTTACATCTATAATGTAGAATGTGTCTTTGTTTTTTATGTTATTAGAAATAGCATTTTGAAAAGAAATTAAAGCATGTTTGGGATCTTAGAAAAACAATATGAGATCATTTGTAGGTTTGAATTTCAAAGCTTTTTTTTTTTCTTATATGTAAAATAGGAATAATACTTGGTTAAGGGGCGGGGGGAAACACAAATACTACTACTTTCCATGAGTACACTCTCCCTTAATCCTTAGTGTATGTGTTTGACAATTTTCTTTTATCAATAAAGAAAATGAGACCTTTTTGAATTCCTGATTAAACATTATAAAGCACAATCCAGGAAACTGGCTTCTGATCAGACCAGGTTTTGTTTGAATACTCAAATACTTCACCAGTAATAGAAAGTGTAAAGGCACATACACTGTAGAACATCTCCAGGAAATGTACACTTTCCTCCTTTTAAAGTATAGCCTCAAAGATAAAAATATTTCAAGAACAATGAGTTTTATTATGTTGTGTCTTATTTTCCTGTTACTTGACTTTTCAGCCCTTCTTTCTTATTTTCATTTCTACCATTCCTTTCCCTTCAGAAAACCAATAAGCCATCCAACCAACCCACTGATTAGCCTCAGTTTGTTGAAAGCTGGTAACATTTTGAATTGGGTGCCAGGCACTCTGCTAAGTGCTTTCTGGGAGCAGCAGTTACAGAGTAGAGGACCGTGGTTTGAATGTGGCTCATGGTTTTTGGCCCCAACAGTGTAAGCTCACAGTGTTGGGAATAAGAATTTCTCAGAGATAGCATCTGAGCTTTTTGATTTCTATTTTTTGTTGAAGAGAGTTGGAAAATCTAGCTATAGAGCGGGGACAACCCCCTTAACTCATTTATATTCCTTACCAGGCTCCTGTTATCTTTTTCCATTTTTGGACCCTTGGTACTAGTTATTTCATCCTCTGAGATATTCTAAGCCCACTGAAGCTAGAGAGGGAAGTGGTTGGTCATGGATCCACCTTGAGTAAAATGCGCTTCTGGACAGATTTGAGAGCCGGTGTTCTCTCTGCTCTGCCCTGCTGCCCTCCCAGCTCTGGCCCCTGGCTACTCAGCTTCCGTCTTAGGCCTGACCTGTTGCTCATGTCACAGTCTTTTGTCAGTGTCTTAGTCAAGTGAAGTGGATTTTCAAGTCTTTTGTCATATCTTCCTGAGATAGCCTTTCAAGTTTTTAGTCCCTTATCTTCTGAGGAAGGCTCTGTCTGATTCTTGCATTTCTTTGGTTTTGGAGAAACTATTTTTTGAGGCTGAGGCAGAAAATGATTGGCTTGAAAGGAGCCATGGTTTTGAAAATAACATAGTTTGAGAATGAGTGTATTAGTCATGGGATCCCAGGAGTCGTCAGATGCTGAGAATACTTGGAAAGGCTCAGCCATGTGACAGCTCCATGTGGTTAATGGTGATGATCGGGGTTTGGGGTTTGTTTTCCTAAGATAAATCACGATTTCGGTACCTTATAAGAAATTACCCATTACTCTTTCAACTCTGTGCAACTGTTTTTCTTTTTAAAGTAGACTAAAGCACATTAAAAAAAAAAAAACTTCTTTTTTTCACTGTATAAACATATACTGAAGGAGAACAAGGAAAGCGGCACTTGTTTGAGTAGCCCAGGTAATGGGCATGAAAGCATTTCCAAGTCATGGGCTGCTGGGCCTGGCTTGGTTTGTGCTCCCACAGGAAGCAACACAGTAAGTAAGCAGTGTCGTGCTTGTAAACAACGGACAATGAGGTACATGTCTTGGCTGGATTCCAGGTCGTTTCTGGTTGTTTAGTTGCTAATGGTGTAGGAGTACCCAGGTCTCTCTACATGGATTCTCTCTGGATGTTGCTTCCTCAGGAAATGGTGCCTGTAGCTCCGACACAAAGACAGTTGGATTGTGTTTTGGCAACAGACTAAAAACTGATCTTCAGAAGTGAACAGAAAGCTGATATCTACTCAATAAAGCATTTATTGATATGCTGCTCCTTGATACTTGAAGATCTAGTTACATATATTAGAGAAAAGCTCTTTGGTTTTGCCCTGTCTTTGGGAAACAGTTTAAAATAAGCAATTATATGTTGGGACCTCATTTTCTCGCCAGAGAACTCACCGAATGATTAAAAATGAACTCCAGATCATTTTTTTTTAAGGATTTTATTTATTTGATAGAGATCACAAGTAGGCAGAGAGGCAGGAAGAGGGAGATGGGGAAGCAGGCTCCCGGCTGAGCAGAGAGCCCGATGCGGGGCTGGATGCGGGACTCGATCCCAGGACCCTGAGATCATGAGCTGAGCCAAAGGCAGAGGCTTAACCCACTGAGCCACCCAGGCACTCCTGAACTCAAGTTCATTTTAAGCTAGATTTAAATCTTAAAATAAAGACGGAGTTCACTTATTTCAATTACATAAAAAACAAAGTGTACTTTTTACCTGACAGGGGTACTGGTTAACCAAAAGCTTTTATGAGTTAATAGTGTGGTATGGATACTAAAAACTTAAATAGAGCTGAGTGGTCAGACTACATTAGAAGTCCTAATTTCTGGATTTGAAATCTTACTGAAGATTTATTTCTAGCACTTTGCTGCAGTGAGAAGAGTACAGACATTTTTATTTCCTGTTTCCCAGTACTGGCATTTTAGGAAAGTGGGTGTCAGGAAGAGGTAAGCTTTCCTTGGGGAACGAGGCCTGTGGCAGCACAGATAGGGCAAGTCAGCATTTGCCTTAAAGAATAAGTCTTTTGGGGAAGTCTCTGCCATGCGGAGTTTGTTTTTTCAAACCTATAAATAGAAGGGAAATGAAGATAATTTTGGCTCGACTGCCCTCTGAGCCACAGGAATTTATTCAAATTTTGCATTTGTTGCAGCCAACAACTGCAACAAATTTCTCCCTGCCTCTTCCCTTCCTCCCTTTCTCTTTTCTTTTTCCACTTTGGTATAAGGATTAGTAAATTGCATATTTGTGATCTAAAAGAAGAAGAGTATGTGTGGTAGTGACTAACTTATACTTGTGTAGTAATTTAGATTCTGGCTCCATTATATCCTTAAAAAAGGAATTTTCATGCATGGTTTCCCAGTTATTTTGGGCCCATGATCCCCCCCCACCCCCGCCCCCGGTTTCCCTTACTCAGAGATTCTCCATCAGGCTGTGGGGATGGGATAGGGATGAAGGACTTTTTTCTTTCCAGTAAGGGCCAGTAACCCCTGGGGGATGGGATGTGGAGAAATCCAGAACCCCACATTAGAAAAACAGATTGAAAAAACAATAGTGATTTTACTGAAAGAGCCAAAATAGAGAACATTGTTCTCATACTCTTTTTTAGATTAAAAAGAGTGAAGGACTTACTCAGCTGTAGTCAATAGTGACAAACATATGTTTATATACTGCATATTATATCTAAGTATGAAGCAGAGGGAGAAGAGTATGTGGACAGATGGCAAGAAGTAGTAAAGCCATGATTAGGGACAAAAAAGAGTAAAGGTGAGAATGAAAAAAATTAAATTTTGGAGGAATTTGTAAAGATTGACACATAAGCACAGAATATGCTTAAATATGTGTGCTGCCTGTCAGTCACATTCTTTTTTTTATGGAACACTTCATAAATTTGCATGTCATTCTTGTACAGGGGCCATGCTAATCCTCTCTGTATAGTTCCAGCTAATTCTCTGCTTTTAATGGCTGCATTATATTTTAAAATATGGGTGTACCATAACTGAACTCTGACTATTGATATTTGGTTTTTTTTTCTCATATTTTTTGCCCTTGAAGTCAATAGAGCAGTGAAATTCTTCGTATGTATACTTCTTTACATACGTGCAAGTATTTCCATTGGTTGGATTCCTAGGAGTAGAATTGCTAAATGAAATTGTAGCTCATAGAAATAGACATTTCCCCTAGCAATGTATGAAATGAGCAATTCTATGTATCTTTGCCAATATTAGACAGTATTCATCTTTCCCCCTGCTTTGGTCATTGGTCAAATTTGTATTTCTCTAACTAAAAGGGAGGTTACATATTTTTTTCATATATTTATTTATTTGTTTATCTTATATGATCTTTCAGTTTCTTTTCTTTGATTTTAGTTATTTTTCTGAGGAGCTCTGTATATGTTAAATAATAGTCCTTTGTTATATATGTTGAGATATTATCTCCTGCTCTATCATTTACATTTCTTAGTATATTTTGCCAAACAGGATTTTATTTTATATAGTTTTATTTGTTAGCTTTTTTTTTTTTTAAACTTTTGAATTTTGTGTCTTCTTTTAGAGAGACCTTCTCCATCCCATGATTATACACGGCTTCTCCCTTATTTCCTTTGAACAATATTTTTAGTTTAAAAAAATAATGTGCTTTTTATATATTTGGAATTATTTATGCATAAAGTATGAGACAAAGCTCTAACCTTTTCTTATACATGAATATCAAGTTATTCCAAAGCCACTTATTCAATAGTCAAACTTTCTTATGTTCTTGATTCTCATATATAGATAGATTTGTTTTTGTACTTCTATTGTTCTGTTGATTTGTTTATTCTTGCTCTGGCATCATGTTGTCTTGATATCTGGTAGGGAAAATCCTTCTTTTTCAAAAATTTCTTAACTAATGTCAAGCATTTATTTACTTTTCCAGAAGAACTTTATAATCTATTAAGCAACATCTTAAAGCTTATTTAAATGGTATTTCATTTGGTTTGGTTTTATTTTTATATATAATTTGTTCATTTAGTAATCTGTGTCCTTTTTTCCCTTTCTTTACATTTCAGAGTCCTGTGTATGGAAACCCACATGAGTCAGTTCAGTCTAGAAGGGTAGTAATTTCTCATAATATGGACAAAGCTCTGAAAGAAGGTAAGGATTAAATGAGAGCTTATGATTACCATGTAAAGCAATTCATTATGTTCTGAAGGGAAAATTATAATCTCTAACAGATGTATCTATCCTTCTTGTCTGTATGTAACATTGGGAATTTTTATAATGTCTGAATAAATACATCTATATTTTAGTTGAATGGGTGGGATTTAAATATTGACTAGGATTTCCAGGTCACATGAAGCTAACCAGTCATGTAGAGCTAGTTCCACCATATGAAACAAGGATCTGTTCTCTGTCACCTAAAATAGGTATTAGGAAATATTTTTTCTTTCAGATATAACCTAGAGAAGGTGTGTTGGGGATGAGTGCCCTCAGGCTTGCTCATCAACAAATCAGTTAAGCAAATTAAGGAGTATAGCAGTCAGCCTTCTTAATGAAGGACATGTCAGTAGAACTAGTATTGAGCTAGGTTGAAGGTAAGTTGTAAGGGCATGGTATTGTTCCATGTAGAAGTGGAAATCAGGTGTAATTAGAAATATTAAAGTTGAAAAGACATTTTGAGATCAAATTAAAGTTCAAATAATATTTTTTAAAATCAAATTTCTAAAAACACTATTTCAGTTATAAGTGCAGAAAAAAAGTGAGTTTTTAGGGTGAATATGGATATTAGATATAAAGCTGAGAGAAGTAAATAATGTGATAAGTACATAGTAAGTATGTTTACTTTCATAGTTCACAGAAATCACTGTATTAAAATTTGAAGATGGGTTCTATGTAAGTACAGAAGCAGTCTGAAATTGTGTGGATTCATAGTTTTAGAACTTTGGGGACTAATTAAACTTTAAAAATATTTCTATTAATAAAGTATGGTGACTTTAATAAAAGCCAAATGTAAAATTCAGTAATTTTAATTCGTAATCTCAAAATCATGGTTTAAAAGTAACTAATTGCTTTTATTGAGTTAAAATTTACATACTTTGAAATGCACAGATATTAAGTGTACATAAATTCAGTAATTTTCATGAATGTGTATAACTATGTAACTAGCACCCCTATGAAACTAAAACACATTTCTATCATTACAGAAAGTTTGCCTTCTGACACCCTCTAATCAAACTCACTTTCCCTTGTTCTAATTTTTATCATTATAGATAAGTTTGCCTGTTCTTAAACCTTATAGAGATGGAATCATACAGGATATAGTCTTTTTTGCCTGGCTTCTTTTCTCAGCATGTTTTTAAGATTTATCTGTTGTTTGAATCAGTTCATTTTTTGTTATTACTACTGAGTAGTATTCTGTTTTACTAATATGACTGTGTCCATATATTTATTCTTTCTTTTTTGGACATTTGTGTTGTTTCTAATTTTTTGAAACACACTGGGTAAAGTTGCTATAAACAAGCATTTTTGTGGATATATGTTTTCATGTGTTATGGACAAATTTCAAGGAGTAGAATTACCAGACCTAGGGTAAGTTGTGTGCTTAACTTCATGAGAAATTGACAAATAATATTGTAAAGTGATGATGTCTTTATTTAGACTCTAACTGTGTATGACCATTCCAATTGTTTTACATTATCACTGATATTTACTGTTGTCATTTGTTCTATTTTAACTATTCTGATAAATGTAAAACAGAATCTTCCTGGAACCTTAAATTGCATATCTATGACAACTAATGATGGTGAACATCCTTTCATGTGACTATTGACCATTTCTATATCTTCCTTTGTGATGTGTCTGGTCAAGTCCTTTTTTTTTTTTTTTTTTAAATTTACCTTACAGTTGATTTATAGGAATGTTTTTAAAGATTGTAGATTCACATCCTTTGTTAGATATAGATACAGTGAATACTTTCTCCTAGTTTGTAAATTCCCTTTTATTTTTTAATGTTGTCTTTGAGCAGAAGTTTTTAATTTTGATGTTGTCTAATTTACTAATTCTTTTTTCTTTCTGTTCTCTAGATAGGGTAATTTTTATTCATCTGTCTTCAAGTTCACTGTTTTTTCATTGTTTTTATCTACTTAAGTGTATCCAGTGAATTTTAAAATTTCAAATATTGTACGAGGTACCTGGGTGGCTCGGTGGGTTAAGACTCTGCCTTTGGCTCATGTCATGATCTCAGGGTCCTGGGATCGAGTCCCGAATTGGGCTCTCTGCTCAGCAGGGAGCCTGCTTCCCCCTCTGTCTCTGCCTGCTGCTCTGCCTACTTGTGATCTTGCTTTCTCTGTCAAATAAATAAATAAAATCTTTTAAAAAAATTTCAAATATTGTACTTCTGTCTAGAATTTCTTTTCTTTCTTTCTTTCTTTTTTTTTTTTTTAAGATTGGATTTATTTATTTGTCGGAGAGAGAGAGTGCACAAGCATGGGGAGCAGCAGGCAGAGGGAGAAG
This sequence comes from Neogale vison, assembly GCF_020171115.1. Lineage (NCBI taxonomy): Eukaryota > Metazoa > Chordata > Mammalia > Carnivora > Mustelidae > Neogale > Neogale vison. The sequence goes on along the minus strand of NC_058101.1, from coordinate 196,813,442 downwards.
CAGGCTCCCAGCTAAGCAAGGAGCTCGATGCATGACCTGAGCTGAAGGCAGATGTTTAACCAACTGAGCCACCCAGGCATCCCCTGTTTAGAATTTTTATTTAGTTCTCTGCAGAGATTTCCCCATTTGCCATTTGTTATTACCATCTTTATCTTTAATTCCTTGAACATATTTCTATAATTGCTTTAAAGTCTCTGTATGTAAAGTACAAAATCAAGGCCATCTTAGAGTTGATTTATATCCATTGTTTTTTCTCTTAAGTATGTGTTACTTTTTTTTTTCTTTTTCAGTTTTTCTTAGGTCTTCTTATTTTTTTATTTTATCCTGAACAATGCAGATGCTACTTTCTAGACATTCTAGTTTTCTGTTACCTTCCTCTGAAGAGTGTTGGTTTTTGGTCTAGTAGCAAGCTTAATTTTTGACTGTTCACCTTGAGGATACTTGGTTTTATACATATTTTCAGGGCAGGTCTGCTTGGATTTTATCCTTAGTCTTAGATGAATCCCTCAGTCTTGGGACATAGGCTGAAGTCATCAAGTTCATGTTCCTTACACAGTTTCAATGAAAGTCCATGGTCACACCTGTAACAGGGCAGGACTCCATCTCCAGACTCTGTCACTCTGTCTTGGACTGCAGTCAGAGAATCTGCTCAGCTCTTTCAATTCCAGCTGTTGCTGTTTCCTTACAGTCTTACCTCCATACATGTGTAAGGCAGAGTCAGCAATGGGTTTGAGGGTTTATAATCCAGATTTTGTGGCTCCATCTTATTTGTATTTCCTGCCCTTATTTTCAGGCGCTTTGGCAGATCTTAACTCTGTTTTCTGCTATCTTATTTTAAAAAAAATACAGATGTTCAGTCTAAATTTGAACTTCCTGTGCCTCTAAGACTGTTGAGTACTTTAGGGGAAAGTTACATAAATGTGGTTTGTACCAGGGCTAGTCCCTTCTATCAAGGATAGATTTTCCCTTCAGTTTCTCTCACTCTGCTCTCCAGTGACTTTATGTATTGATTTAATTTTTTTTTAAATTTAAAATATTTTCTTTATTTATGTGACAGAGAGAGGGACAGACAGAGAGCACAAGCAGGGGGAGCAGCAGAGGGAGAGACAAGCTCCCCCCTGAGGAGGGAGCCCAATGCGGGGCTTTATCCCAGGACCCTGGGATGATGACCTGAGCCCAAGGCAGTTGCTTAACTGAGCCACGCAGGCACCCATCTCTCCAAGGTCTTTAAATAGTTCTTTAATATATATATTTTAAAGTTCCTGATAGTCTTCTGTAGGAAGGTTTGTCTGGTATAAGCTATTCCACCATCCCTGGAATTGGAACTCTTTTGCCTTTCTCTTTTAATTTGGTAAAATACATATAATGTAAAATTTAACATCTTAACCATTTTTAAGTTTACTGTTCAGTAGTGTTAAGTACAATTTCATCACTATGTAAAGCCTTTAGAACTCTTTTCATCTTGCAAGACTGAAACTCTGCCTACTAAACCACAATACCTACTCCTGTCTTCCCCCAGATCCTGGTAATTGCCATTCTACTTTCTATCTCTGCGCCTCGACTCTAGGTACTACACATAAATGAAGTCATATAGTAATTGTTCTTTTGTCTTTAGCATATTTGCTTAACATAGTGTTCTCAAGGTTAATCCATATTTGTAGGATATGTCAGAATTTCCTTCCTATTTTAAGGTTGAATTATATTCTATTTTATGTATATAATCATATCTAAAAAAATATTTCTTAATTTTTTTAAGTAAGCTCACCATGCAATGTGAAGCTTCAATTTACAACCCTGTGATCAAGAGTCACATACACTAACTGTGCTAGCCAGGTGCCCCCTATAACCACATTTTCTTTATCTATTCATCCATTGATGAATATCTGGGTTGCTTTCATCTTTTGGTTGTAGTGAATATGCTACTGCGAACATGGGTATCTCTTTAATTTTTTAAGCCCGTAAAGTTGCTCTGAAATTGGGATAGCATGTTTACTTACCAGGGACCAATTTGTTTCAGCAATGTTTATGGAAAAGAAAAAAAAAGATAAAGGTTGAGGCCTGGTTGACAAAAACCCAAATAGAACAGAACAAAAAAATCCCCAAACCACATTATCTTCAGGCTAATTTCTGTGCAATGATTTATTTTGAAAGAGCAGTATTATCCAAAGCCTTCGGGTAAGAGCTTTAGTTAATTACACTTTTTACAATAATTGTTTTCTTTGTTTTTTTTTTTTTACTGTATTATTGTTTACAATTTCCTCTTGTTTTAAGCAAAATGATTTTCAGTAGAATTGAGTATTTATATCATCTACCAAAAGAAAAGCTAAAGGCTGCCATAAAGTTGGCTATGAGAATAAAATGAATGCATCTGGCAGTCGTTAAAAACAACAATAAGCTAAAACCAAAATTTTTTAGAAGAAAATTTTGGACATTTAAAATAATGAAAAATTAGAATCTAGAAATACATGTTGAGAAAGTTAAGAGGTTTCATAAGTATTTAGATAACCTGTAATGATTATAATATGCATCTTTGAAGTATTTTAATTTGCATTTCTAAGCCCTGGCACCAGTATATGTAATTGAAATTCTGAATGTTATTAGCTAGCTATAGTAGACTTGTATTGATAAAATTGAGGGTCTCTTGGTATGCTTGCAAATTTTAATAGCAGGTACACTTGTTAAGGCTGCAGTAACTTGAGTTCAGTTGATAGGAAGTGCTTATGAACTATTTAAAAATTTCCCCCTAACATTAGTTTGAAGTAGATAACACAATTATTCCATCTTACCTTTATATCTTCGTTTCAGTCCCTTTAGAATAAGTATTTTAAAAACAGATTTATTCAGAGTTGAGTAAAACACAAGGGGTGTGTGTGTATATGCATGTATAAATGTGGGTGGGTTTTTCGTCATTGTTACTAAAGTGTGCTTGTGTTGTAGCTCAGTTAAATTAGGACTTGGCCTTAAATCTTGATAGATTGAATTACAAAGAAGAAAGAAGTAATATTTAAGAATGTAGCTCAAAATAATACAGTTTAGCTTTCTGTGAACTAGTAAGAATTATTAAAGCTTTGAGGTGTGCCTGGCCGACTCATTTGGTGGAACATGCAACTCTTGGTTTCAGGGTTTTGAGTTTGAGCCCCATGTTGTATGTAGAAATTACTTAAAAATAAAATCTTCAAAAAAAATTACTAAAGCTAAAAGTGCTAGAAGCTGAATGGCATACCCAGGGAAGATGATTAAAGTATATTATTGCTGTGCTTTGTTAGCCGATTTTTAAGTGTAGAAACTGTATTTTTGGGGTTCAGATATGGTATGAATGAACCATATATTTGAGAAGTCAGAACAGCCATCTTTCTAAACCAGATGCTCTCAAAAGTTTCTCCCAAAGTTACATTCCCAGGAAGACTGACAGGACATACTTTTGAAAATCTTTGAGTATGAAATCTCAGATCTATAGCCTAATTTTTACTCGGCTATCCCGAGTCACCTCAGGGTGACTTGTCCTTATTACCATTAGGTCAGATTCTGGTTCAGCACTCTTTCTTTGTTCCAAGGGACTTAGGCCATGGATGTTTATAACCCCTGGGGCCTTACCTCTTGAGCAGGAAGGCTGTGTCTTGAATTGCTCTGGGGAAAAGGCAGAAGTAGAATGGCTCTTATGGACCTCTTTCTTTTATACTCTTTCTTTAGTTTGAGTCATTCTTTATTCTGAAAATGTATAGGCAGAGAGTACCTAACATCACATTATCTAGACTAACATGATGGCCTTTAAATTGGTCTCCTCACTTACAGTTTTTCCCTACTTTGTTACCCTAAATCCTCTTTTCACATTAATCCTACTAAAATTAAAGTTTCAAACATGTTACTCCATTCTCTGTAATCTGCAGTGATTCCTTTTTACCTGCTTATTTCATTGAGAGTAGTCTAGAAAATAGATTTGATAACAGCACTTGAATTTTTGTTGGCTGCTAGAAGAAAGACTCTTTGCTTGGCAATGAAGATAATTATTCTTTTATTTCTCATTTGGTTTGTTATATTACTCCTATTTATCTCTTAGTAGAGACCATAAAACAATTTTATCATGAATTTCTGTGTCTCCTCAAATTGATCCATAGGATACATTTTAAAATATTTTGTTCATATGTGCACTTGTATACAAATGAGTATATGTAGATATGTTGTATATAGTTAGAATCATGGTTCTGTTTCATACTTTTTTTTTTTTTCTGCCTGACATGGAGCTCAAGCTCATGACCTGAGATCAAGAGTCACATGCTTTGCGGACTGAGCCAGCCAAGTCCCCTTGTTTCATACTTTTTATATTTGCTCTATTTTTATAATACTTAGCTTAAAGGTATACTGATAAGCTACTGATAGAGATTTGTTAGTTCCAGGTATATCTTCTATTACTGAGTTGAGTTTTTTTGTTTGTTTGTTTGTTTTTAAGATTTTGTTTTACAGAGAGCTGGAGCATTCACACAAGCAGGCAGAGGGAGAAGGAGAAGCAGGCTCCCCGCAGAGCAGGAAGTGGGATGCGGGGGTGTGTGGGGGGGGTCTTGATCCCAGGACCCTGAGATCACGATCTAAGCCAAAGACAATTAACTGACTGAGTTACCCAGGTGCCCCTGAGTTGAGATTTTTACCAATGTTCATTTTTATCAATTCCTAACAAAAATGTAGTATCGGAGGAGTATTTTAGAGCTGTATTAATTAGCATATTCAGTGTGTGGTTAACAAGTGTGATGGGAAATTATGTAGATGAATATGCCCTTCACATAAATCCTTAGCATGCTAAGAAGATCTTATTTTAAAGATATTAAGTCTCTTATAATTGCTTTTCCTTCTATAATTTGAAACTCAATTTTAATGAAAGGAAAAATACTTCTATTTCCCAAACGTTTTGGATTGTAGATTTATTTGCTACCAGCTAAAAATTCTGTGGTGTGACAACTTTGTTTAGTAAAAGAGTAAGGGTGAAAGAATTGAAAATGAATAAATTAGCAGTGCTTTGTTGTCAGGGTGGCTCTTCAGAAGAAAGGTCTAAAAGCTTTGCAGACAAGGGTCTGTGGAGATTACATAATTCAGCCCCCCATCACAGGAAGTAATTTTTTCTAGGTCATCCTTGTCCATTGGATATCCAGCTTGTTTAAAAGTTTCTTATGATAGGATATTCACCATCTACTGTTAATCTTGGACAGCTTTAATGTTTTTATTCAGTTCCTCCTTATGTCAAACAGAAAAAAACATTTTTCTTATGACTTCCACCCATTCCTCCTATCAGTGCCTTCTGGCACAATTTTTAAAGTGTAGCCGTTTGCACATTTTTTTTCACATAAATGTTTCAAACAAGCTGAATGTCCAATGGAGAAGGATGCTCTTTCAGATTTCTCATGTCTTTTACTCATGTGACTTGTTTGTTCCACCTTCATGCAGGACTACTGTGTGCTGAGTAGGAAGGGTGACTGGCAGATAGGACACTTGGCTTTACCGCCTATTTGATTTTGAGCAAGTTATTTCACTTCTTGGAGACTCAATTTCTTTTTTTTTTTTTTTTAAATTAACATATAATGTATTATTTGCCCCAGGGGTACAGGTCTGTGAATCATCAGGCTTACACATTTCACAGCACTCACCATAGCACATACCCTCCCCAATGTCCATCACCCCACCACCCCATCCCTCCCCTCTCCCCTCCAGCAACCCTGTTTCCTGAGATTAAGAGTCTCTTATGATTTATCTCCTTCCCCAGTCCCATCTTGTTTCATTTTTTTCCCTCCCTTCCCCCCCATAACCCCCTGCCCTGCCTCTCAAATTCCTCATATCAGAGAAATCATATGATAATTGTCTTTCTCTGATTGACTTATATCCACTTAACATAATACCCTTTAATTCCATCTACGTCATTGCAAATGGCAAGGTTTCGGGGTTTTTTGATGGGCGCCTCAATTTCTTGAGAGGATGTAACTCAATTACTGTGTAGGAACCGTGGTCTATTTGTGTCCATAAGTGAGATTATGGGATTATCCTATTCCTGTTTTTGCCCCATTTTCTTAAATATCCAGGTCAGAAACCATTTATGCCTTCTCCTAATTGGAATAGTCCAACTAGGAATGAGATGTGTTGGGGCACCTGGGTGGCTCAGTTGGTTAAACGTCTGCCTTTGGCTAAGGTCATGATTCCAGGGTCCTGGGATCAAGTCCGCCCCATGTGGGGCTCCCTGCTCAGTGGGAAGCCTGCTTTTCCCTCTCCCTCTGGTCCTGTATCTGCTTATGCTCTCTCGCTCTCTCTCTCAAAAATAAATAAATAAATAAATAAATATATATATATATATATATATTTTTTTTTTTTTTAAAGGAAAGAGATGTGGTTAATTTTTGTAAAATCTAGAAAACATAACCATTTATTCAAATTAATATCTGGAAGTGAGCAGAAAAAAGCCAAAACATTTAGGATGTGATTTATTTGTTGTTTTGCCTTTATTTTGCATTTTGTGTCCAGTGGCTATCTATTCTATCATATATACTGGAAGCTTTATATGCCAGAATTAAATGCTTATTTAATGAAAAATAAAAGATTGAGTTATTTTCTTTTTCTTTTTCTTTCTTTCTTTCTTTCTTTTTTTTTTTTTTTTTAATCTTTTCAATGCCTCTTAGTTTTTGGCTATAATGGTTCTCCACTATAAGGCTTAAGCTGTCTTAAGTATCTTATTCCACTACTGAGGCCAGTGGTATCACTTTGAGGATTTAGCTAAACCGTTGTACATGTGTCTGTGAACAAAATTCTTGATGCTTTATGTATGTTTTTGACCTACGGGATTTAAAATGCCATTTTGTGGATTACTATAAATCTGCAATGTAGAAATTCTGGAAATGTGGAAAAGCATTGGGTACACTTTCATAGTTGATATTCTGAGGGAAAAAAAAAAAGCCATCACGGAATATCAAAACAAGAATGGTGTTTTCCTTGATTTGTGGGCTTTTGCACATATATGGAATCCTTACATAGGATGAACTCTGAGCTGGAGGTTCCATTTGCTATTTAGTTTTCTGAGAAATATGACCTCCTTCCTATCACCTGCTCATCTACCCCCACCAAGCCCACTTAAAATTGGTGTGGAGCAGCCAAGGTGAATAAAATGAGCCTGACCTGCCAAACTATTTGAGAATTATGGGTTAGACATTTGTGGGCCAGGTGTGCAGTAAATCAGGATCCCAAGTTACATTTTATTCTACAGGATTCCCAAAGCAAAGCAAGACTATAGACTATCTGAGATGATGATGATCATATCAAAATAAAGCCAAATGGTATTTGAAGAAGGAAAGAGAAAACCTTGAGAAATAAGCAGTGTTGAAAAAATAGTACAGGTATCCTTATGCTGAAACACAGATATGAGGCTGTGCTTTTCTCCCTTGGGGAGCTCATGACTTAAGTCCAGTAACATTTTTATTTTTCAATCTTCATCTTCTATGCAGACTTGAGCTTCCCTGAGCAGCAGAGAACCACTGTGTAGAAATGGCGATTGAGTAATGTGGCTAGTCCAAATTAAGATGTGCTGGAAATATAAAATATATACCAGATGGTGAACACTTAGCATGGAAAAAGAATTTCATTAATTGATAATCTTGATTCTGTATTGAAATCATACTATTTTGGGCTTATTAATTGAAAAATATTATTAAAATTTAACCTGTTTCTTTTTCCTTTTTTAAATGTAGCTACTAGACGCTTAAAATTACATATGTGACTCTCATATTCTGTTGGACAGCACTGGTCTAGAGCTAAGGGTTATTATATCCAAGGCATAAAACTGATCCAGAATTAAGAAGAGAGATACTAGAAATCTTCCACAGAAGGTTGTCAGCCACAGATGCTGAGCCGTGATACCTGACTTAATGGATTCTTCCTGCATTAGTTGGGGTCTCAGTAAGAGACAGAAAACACATAGTACTTGAACAAGAAAATTTAATATAAAGAATGATTAGGGACACCTGGGTGGCTTAGCAGGTTAAGCTTCTGCCTTCAGCTCAGGTCATGATCTCAGGGTCCTGGGACTGAGCCCTGCATTGGGGCTCTCTGCTCAGCAGGGAGCCTGCTCTCCCCACCCCCCCCGCCCCCTCCTGCCTCTCTGCCTGCTTGTGATGATCTCTGTCAAGTAAACAAAATCTTTTTTTTTTTAAAAGACTTATTAACTTGCAAGAGAACTTGACTACTGAGGAATAAAGAGAACTCCAAAGAATATAGGAAGAGCAAATAATGGGAGCACCCACTAGTCCTATGGTCGAGACAGAGCACTTTAAGGAGTGATACATTTGGGAGTGGGTTCCTTCTTCACCCCAGAGCTGAGATCCAGGCCTCACTGGAGAGGGCATAGCTGTGGCCCATGTAATGGTGGAGAAGTTTGGGGGATATAACTCAGGCTAGGGGAAGCCACCCCCAGGATGCTAGCAGACTTCTCTGGGCAGCTGCCCTCTGAGTGCCATTGGAATCTGCTGGGAGTGAGGCCATCTGGTGCCCCATGTGCTGCTGCCTGCTGCACACTGCAGGAGCAGTCAGAGAACACACAGGAACCAGGATGGGAAGAAGCCCCTTCCTCCTCCGCAGTCCCTCCAGCATCCTCTCCCGACAGACTCTAACACGGCATGGGTTGGCAAGGAAATATTTACATGGTCCATCTCCAGTATCATAAAGCCGGGCAAAAAAGGGTGAATTTGGAAGCAAGAGGCAATACATTGATAACTGGCAGACTCGATAAGTGGTTGCCACTGTGTAAGACACTCTGTTTTGTGATAAATTTAGATCGGTTGGCCCCAGGATAGAATATTTAAAAATTGGTGTGTCCACAAAAATTCAGGACATGTGGTCACCACACCCTCAGAATTTTAGTTATCTGAGAATCTTTTTATTTTGAAATATTCTAGGAAAGATACGTCTTCTCTTGTGTGGTTATCTATTCTCTTTGTATTTTAAACAGTGAATATTAAATAGTGGGTTGTCAGCTTCCAGTAGAAATGTGGTCATGGTATATGCTTATTTCTTCTAAGTTTTACTCATTGCTTTGTTTATTCCTGGTAGTGTTTGACTACAGTTATAGAGATTACGTTCTATCCTGGTATGGAAATCTCAGCAGAGATGAGGGACAGCTTTACCATCTGCTCTTGGAAGACTTTTGGGAAATTGCCAGACAGCTGCGTCACAGACTGAGCCACGTGGATGTGGTTAAAGTCGTCTGCAATGATGTTGTGAGGACTTTACTCACTCATTTCTGTGACCTGAAAGCTGCAAATGCCAGGTAACTGTTCTAACATGAACAATCTCCCCCACCTTTTTTCTATATTAAAATATTTTTTGTATACAGAAAGGGGTCAAAGTCAAGAAAAAACTCTAGAATTTTCTGCCTCTTGCTGCTGTTTGGCTTGAAGTGTAGATATATTGAGGGAGAACAATTACAGTGTTGTGATATAGTAGATTTTTTTTTATAACTCTCTAATAGAAAACCCCTTTATTGACTTCTTTAATTTTGTGAAAAACTTAATGAAATTAATTTTACCAAGTCGGCACTGTCATGAACTTGTTTGTAGAATCATGAGTACCTAGAAGTAGAAAATTTAAATGTAGTGTTTTATGTTGTGAAATGTCTAAGAGTTAACAATTTTTAGAAAGGTTTAGAATTCATGTTTCCTTTTGTGAATCCTGTGTTGAGAACTCTGTTGAATCACAATATCCTGAAAACTGACTTTTTAAAGGAACGCAATATTGGAGGTTGTGGGCTACAATTAGAAATGTTTCACTGTCAATGTGAAAAGTGCGAATAGTTAGGCTCCTTAGTTCTTTGTACTGTTCCACTGACACTGACAAGATATGTACCTAGGAAGTGATTCTGCCTTTGGAAGGAAGACTTTAAGGCCATTTCTGTGCTTGTAACAAATCCTTATGTTCAGAGGTTTGCTGGGGGGATCCTAATTGCATGTGCTACTCCTGAATGAGTGAGAATGCTGAACTACAGCACGTCTAGCTTGCATGTAAAAGTTGTCTTACTGCAGGAGAGGAGTAGCCTTCTGCCTGTTTGGATGTGGACTTAGTAGGAGGGGGCTCCTTAATTTAATGTGGCCTATTCGCACTGATACTATTCTACCTCTACTTTCATGGGGGAGACAAGGTATCTGAAAAATACACACAAGGATGAGTAAACATTGGCATCCTTATCGGGCAGGTGGCATCTCCTATTCTCTGTTGAGAAGCCTGCTGGGCCCTATGCTGTTGCTCAGTGGGGCCTAGTTGCTAAATGTCCTTGAGCAGCAGCAGCTCCCTGTTCTTGGCTATACTGCCTCTTTCCATGAATCGTGCTTTCTCCCAAAGTCTGTGTCACACAGGCTTATGAGATCAAAATGTGCAGAGCCATCATGGGCCTAATATTTTCAGTTTGTTGCTCCCAGTATTTTGCATTTTTAAGAAATTGTGATCCATAGTAAGAAATACATTTTATACCATGACCCAGTTTCATAAAACAATATTATTACCTGTGATAACTGATACTTTTGTGTTAAAATCTTTTTAAAAATGATGTTAGAGATGAACTGGATTTTAACTTATTCCTTGTGGGTCACAATCCATGATTTGAAAAAAATTACTGTAGTGCAGTGGTTCTCAGATTTTTTTTTTTTTTTTTTGGTCTTGGGATCCCCTATACTCTTAAAGTTATTGAAAACTTAAAGGCATTTTTTTTAAATGGATGTAATTATTTAATGACACAGGAAGATAACATGTTCTGAAACAAGCTGGTTACAAGCAGGGAGTAAAGGATGACTTCACTTCTGATAGAAAATTTAAAAGTACGTATATAAAATCTCTGATGGCTATGTATGAAAATACTGAGTTTTCATTCTTGCTCTGTGGTTAAAGAGTCTTCCCTTTGTTTTTGTGTGTTTTTTTGAGACATGATTATTTCTTTAAAAAAAAAAAAAAGTTACTGAATGTCTTAGGTGAAGCATTCTTAAATGCCATGCAAGGCCTGAATCTGAGGTCAGGTCCGGCCAGGGGACAACGGTCAAACCCAGACACAGAGGATCACTTTTTTTTTTTAAACTACTGGGATGCTGTTTGTATTAAGCTGTTTCCACCACATATGATGTTCTCAGTGTATTTGTTCTTAACAGGAGACTATAAATATTAACTAGCACAACAGCAAAACAATGCCAACAACTTTGGTTTCAAACTGATCAAAATGTAATAACCATTTTATAGTTATAAAATGTACTGGAAATAAAACAAGACATACTAAATACTCTGGAAGTCAAGAGTTCTACAACAAAAACCCCATGTGATGAAACCCCTATCTTTGCTGCTCACTTAAAGGCATTTTTTAAAAAGATCTTATTTTTAAGTAATCTCTACACCCAATGTAGGGCTCAAACTCACAATCCCAAGATCAAGGGTCACGTGTTCTTCCGACCCAGCTCAAAAGCACCTTGTTTATATGGGTTCTATTTCATGGGGTGCTGGAACCAGCTTATGCTGGTTTGCAAGAGCTGACTGTGCACATCCCTTCCCTACTTTGAGAGCAGGGATATTACCTTGCTAGCTTGTCATTAGCCATGGCGGGAGTACTTACACTGTGCAATGGGAGAATGCTACAAGTCAGAGATGATTTTCCCCCGGGGGAGCTGGTGGTTAAACATATGCCACCTCACCTCTTGCTATACTATTGGTGTTCACCATGTCAGCTATTAAAACCAAAACTTTTTCCCCCAAGATTTTATTTATTTGAGAGAGAGAGAGAATGAGAGAGAGAGCATGAGAGGAGAGAGGTCAGAGGGAGAAGCAGACTCTCCACAGAGCAGCAAACCCTATGTGGGACTCAGTCCTGGGACTCCAGGATCATGACCTGAGCCGAAGGCAGTTGCTTAACTAACTGAGCCACTCAGGCGCCCCCAAACCAAGACATTTTTAAAGTCCACAAATACACAGTTCTCTTGCCGTTAGGCAGTAGACTCGTGGTGTAGACACATTAGGTAGCCTCTGGAAACTCCACTGTGTGTGTAAGAACAGGGTGAAAAAGACAGATGACATTTTATATTACACAGCAGGGTCCTCAGACCACCCTTTGAAAATTGCTGTTGGTGGAGAAAGCAGCTCCCAGCAAGTATGTGAACTAACAAGGAACGTGAGAGAATGAGGACTCTAGGGTTATACCCCTGGCATCTCAAGAGCTTCAGCGACTCCTTTCAAGTGTTCAGCAACCCCTCGGAGCTCCTGCTGGTTTGTTGCAGTATCTGTTGTGTGAAGTGCTCCTGACTTCTGCCTGCCAGATGCTGTCCAAGACTTGTTGGAACTCAGGGGATGCTCATTTTAAAGTACTTAAATTATGGTTCAGTGAAGGACAGTATTTTAAATCCATGTTTTATTCCAGTGAGAAGATGGATAGATTTAGGTTTAGGAGAAGAGCAAGTGGTTAGAGAAATTTAGTATTTTTATGGTGATCTAATTTGAACATGAACATATATATTTCATGGAGACATTTTACCAGCTTCTGAAATTACTGCTTTTGTGACTAATATAAAGATATTATGGGTAAAGCATCACAGTAATAGAAACAGAGAATTGATTCCATTTTAGAAATGCCTTCCCTCTGGGCTTCTAGTTTTCTTATATCAACAGTAGATTTATTCTGCTGATATCTGGGCTATGCCTAGAAGCTCTGATAATTCTAATTAAAGAAAAAAAAAGTCTTAAACCACTGTACTCTGGGATTATAGATATTTGAAGAAGTGCCAGTAGGCTACTGGTGTTTTGCATATAGATGATTATGTCCTAGAAGTGAACCCTAGAGAACTAATATCTGATTATGCATTATCTTCTACAAATCACACAATGAGACTGGTAGACAATGTGTTTAGGTTTGATGGCTGTGTCTGCACTTGCCTGCCCCAGGTAAATAGTGTCCTCATCCTAGAAATCTCCACTGGTGTGCAGGTATCTATTGGCTGCAAAATGACTTTGGCAGCCTGGGAAGCACCCAATTGAATTGGCCACTGTCAGACAAGACAATAATTAATTGCATTAATAAAAGCAACACATACGCTGGTTGACTGTTAGGCAGTTGTGTGGGGGCAGCTTTTCAGTCAGCTTGTGTTTATTTCCAGGCCGACATTCTGTTGCCGCTTTAAGCCCAGTCCAGATCACATTTAAGGCTTGCCTCTGCTTCCTCTTCCTTTGTCCCATCTGTCTTGTTCCAGCATGTTTCAGGAAAATCTAAAACTGATTCTTTGTAAGCTGTTTAATCAACAGCATCTTTAATTTCACCGTCTCCTTCTTACATTCCCTTTGTGTTTGATTTACTCGTCAAGCATAGTCATTCTGTTTGAGGGGAAAGTGTTTTTTATTCATATATTCTGTCTTTATCTCTGGATTTTTCACCCTTTTTCTCTTTGCAATCTTTGATTCTGGGGTAGCATGGAGTCTGGACTAGAGAGTCAGCAGAACAGGAGAGTTAGTTCTACTGTTTATTACCTCTGACTTTGGGCTATTTGCATAGCCACTCAGATCCTCAGTGTTCTCATCTATGAAATGCTGTTCATGATGCCTGCTCCTTAGCGCAGGTGGGAAGATTAAGTCTTGTACATGCGAAATTTCCAAAAGGTGAATGTCCTTTTGCTCACTCAAGGAGGGAGAGCCCAGATGCAGGTAGTAGGCATTAGAGTAAACAAATGATCCGTCCACACCGGCAGAAGGAGGCTGCTGCCTGGACGCAGGCACGTGGACACATCATGACCCAGAAGCAGCCACGTGCCTAGGGATCTTTTCCTGGGTTCTGAAGCAGTACTTGATGCCCATGAACCGGAAGGCATCATAGGAATATCCGGCTTGGAGTGAGCAGAGGGATTCCAGGGAAGCACTGGCCTCTCCTTTTTCCTCAGATGGACCTCATTTTTTGGACCAGATATCTGGCCTTTTATGCTCACTCAGAAAGTTTTTCCCTAACTCAGTTCTAGGAGGGAGATGAACCTGTAGAAGTCTGTTGGCTAGGATCCTTCGATCTGCTTTCCACTGGAACAGAGAAGGGGTTGCGTATACTTTGAGAGGGATTTGATATTATAGAAAGAAGCTTCTGTCATTAGTTTTTTGGGGCCAGATTTCCCCAATAATTGTCAACTGAATACATATTTTAGAGTAAAGTTTTATCCTTAAAAGTGCTTGATGAGACAAGAGTAGCATCTAGACCTTACTATATTAAAAGATCATCTCTAACTGGCAGCATAGCTAGAATTTCAAATAATTGAAGATGCCACTTTAAATGTACTTTACTTGAGACCTAATAACCCTAACTCATGTCCGCCAAATCAAGAGTCCCATGTTCTACCAACGGAGCCAGCCAGGCACCCTGAAGATGCCATTTTTAAAAAGTCAGCATATGATTAGTATATATGTAAAGGGTTATTCTTAAAATCTGTTTATTTTGTTGGCTTTTCACATTAATATTGAATTTTTCTTGGTTGTCTTAGAAGGCAAAGAGGAAATCTTCCTTTTTTGGAGGATTAGTCTTCTATGGAAGACTAGTCTTCATTCTCCAGTGCAGAAAGAAATTGCAGTCAGCATTCTGGAGGTGCTTGTCGTAAAAGGCACCAAGATGCATTTGTTTCATCGCTGTTTAGCACTAGTGTGATCCCTCCTGCTCTACGTAGTGTCAGTACTTCCTCAGGATTGGCCCCTAGTTACTATAAGAAGTCCATAAATGTTCCCTCTTATCTAGAAGGTGTTAGAAGAATGAATGTCCCTGTCTTTCTTGAACTACTACTATCAAGGTACTGTGGGAAAAGGAGGTATAGAAGGTTCTGCTTTCTACTCCTCTTCACTCAGGATCCTCCAAATTAATGGTCCTGGGATAAGGATAGGGTCAGTGCTGATAGGGAAGCCTATGACCACAGCTGTCAAGACAATTTAGAAAATATTTGGGAACCACACAGAAGGCAATTTGCCATCAATTTATGTAGCACCAGATAAGTCATGGACCTTCTCTTCAGTAGAAAACCCATAGCATTTTTATCCCGTGATTACCTAGTCAGGAAAGTTGGCTAGTGACCCTGGTAATATTTTCTTAGATTTTTTTTTTTTTTGGAATAATGAAGCAATAGATCACATTTAAGAAGATGTCTAGAAGACTTAAAAATAGTCCAGTTAAAGAAACACACATAGGGGTGCCTGGGTGGCTCAGTGGGTTAAAGCCTCTACCTTCAACTCAGGTCATGATCTCAGGGTCCTGGGATGGAGCCCCGCGTCAGGCTCTCTGCTCAGTGGGGAGCCTGCTTCCTCCTCTCTCTGCCTGCCTTTCTGCCTACTTGTGATCTCTGTCAAATAAATAAATAAAATAAAATCTTAAAAAAAAAAAAGAAACACATAATTTTCTGGATTGTTGCTGTGATTTGGGAGTTATGTGTAATTGTTGATGCTACTTAAGGTTTGAAATCCTGAAAGAGCATGCATTAGCATTTTTCTAAATTAGTCTGTGACTGAGAAAATTATTAGCTATTGACATTTTTGAGGAGTGGACACAATTATTAAAACTGATATACTCTCTGTCAAATAAATAAATAAATAAAATCTTTAAAAAAAAAAAAAAAGGGCGCCTGGGTGGCTCAGTGGGTTAAAACTGATATATTGTCCATTTGAGATATTTTATACTTAATGATACATAACTGAATTGTTTTCAGAACTCTCTTTCCTTCCTCTTCCCCTCTTCATCAATTTCTTTTAGACATGAAGAACAACCAAGGCCTTTTGTGTTACATACATGCTTGAGGAACTCATATGATGAAGTGAAATTCCTACAGATGTGTTCTCGGGTTCTGGTGTTCTGTCTCCTTCCTTCAAAAGATGTCCAGTCTCTCAGCTTACGTATAATGCTTGCAGAAATACTCACAACAAAAGGTAGACTTGTAAATAATTCATATTACTAATGTGATGATTATGCAAACAATTGTTCCATACTACTGTGATAACACTTTACCTATGCTGCCCTTGTATATCATGGGATGTGTGGGAGCTAAGATATTTTCAGGTTTTCAAACGTGAAGTGTTATTCAAAGATGGCTTTATTTGGCCCTCCACGATAGACAGGTTTTTTATGTAACATGTTGCCAAATGCATAGTCCATTCTGTTGTTTATTTTGACACAGGGTAATTAGTCCTTATGTTCTTCACAGGCAAGCATCCATTTGGGATAGCTTTTGAATTATCCAGGTCAATAATATATACATCAATGAAAGAATATCTGTACTCAAACTCTAGTGTGCATTTACTTAGAATACTTTTAAGATAGAAGATTCATTGACAATGCCTATATGTAATTTTGTGAACTTGGAATAAATAAAAAAGGAACTGTACCACAACATAATGTAATTAGTAAAAGAATTTTAATGAGGAAGGTGCTTGGCCAGAATACGAAAACGGAAGAAAATATGACCTAAGAAAAATTTCTCTTACTTCAAAATCCCAAATAACATTGCATTTGATATGCGTTGATTGATTGTCTCATTTATTATCTGTGGTCATTAGTGGATACCAAACATAGAGAAAAGGGAGTTTTTTGGGGTTTTTTTGTTTTTTGTTTTTTTTTGGCTTCATGACTTTGAGATCAGCAGCTGAGCTGAGCTTAAGAGCTGGTTGCCTAGCCAGCTGAGCCACCCAGGTGCCGCAGAAATGGGAACCCCCCCTTTTTTTAAAAAAAAAAGATTATTTATTTATTTTAGAAAAAGAGGGTATGTGTGAGCAAGTGTGTGTGCAAGTGGTGGGGGTGGGGTGGGGGGGAGAAGCAGAAGGAGAAGAAGAGAGTCCTCAAGCTGGTTCGACACTGGGCTTGATCCCAGGACCCTGAGATCATGACCTGAGCTGAAATCAAGATTCTGATACTTAACCAACTGAGCCCCCCAGATACCTTGAAAAGGGAACTTTTTAACCTAAAGTTAGTAGGATGAGTTTATAGTTGTTATCATTGACTTTTTAACAATTTCTTCCCTGAGGCCTGCTTTTTTCAGTTGTGAGAATGTTCACTTTCATTTGGCAGACAAAACACATGAACCTTATTAAACTAACTGAATAAATAAATAAAAGGAAAAAATCAGTGTACTTAATTTTGATATCAATGTTAGGAGCTTGGGTTGCAAATGACACTCTTTCATTATTAAACTTAACTCATTTGTTAAAACAACCACTTGATTGTAGCCATAGTTGGTAGCATACCCAGAGGGAGCTGTGTGTGCACACAGATTTTTGAATATTTGAATTGTTTGTCCCCATTTGGGTAGTTTAAAAACATTTACCAGAAGTGGTTTCAGTTCTGTAAATGAAAAACAGTTCCTTCAAAGAAACATACCTTTTTCAATGTTGCTTTCTTCTTCCCACAGTCTTGAAGCCAGTAGTGGAGTTACTTAGTAATCCAGATTACATTAACCAGATGCTACTTGCCCAGCTGGAACGCAGAGAACAGATGAATGAACATCACAAGAGAGCCTACACCTATGCTCCATCTTATGAAGAGTTCATCAAGCTTATTAATAGCAACTCTGATGTTGAGTTCTTGAAGCAGCTAAGGTATTTGATCTTTAATTATAGCATGACAGTAGCTACTTATTATCATCCTCTGCCTAGTTAGGTACTAAAAAAATGTGGTTGTCAGGGAGGCAGAAATAAAGGAAGTCCATAAATCTTACTACTCAGTGACAACTAAATTTATCCAGCTTCTCCTTTAGCAGAGGAATTAGTTTTTTTTTCCCCCAAGTATCCTGTTTTTCAGGTAATTAGGTTATAATAGATTGCAAGCTGTTTAGTTGTAAGAGTAACTACTTAGCTGCTCAGAAATTTACTTAGAAAAAATGGGAAGGAGATGATATGTTTTTAAAATTATATAATGGAATATTGCATTGATTTTAATTTTTCTTAGAAAATCCAGGCCCAGGTTTGGGAATCATGGGTTCTTGACTAAATATTTTGAGGAAACACATTTGAAATATACCTAGGAGTCTCTTTGATGGGGGCATTGAATCTTCATTGTTGTACTTGAGATATCTTAGGGGTGAATTGGTCTGTTTTTGTATATTTATTTTTTATTGCCATAGTATATGCATAAACAGTATGATTATATAGCAATATATAATTTTTAGCTTTTCTAGGCTTCTGTTTCTTCTAGGCTACTGTAGTTCTTCTGTTTTAGTGTCCCCAAACAATAATACATGGGGAAGAAAGGCAACTCCGGTATGTCCGTTTTGTTTCTGATAAGTACTTTTGATGAATCATAGATGGAAAATAAAATATTAGCTGAAACAGTCTTTGAACTCTTCAAGGATTTTAGATTTGGGTCACCATTAAGGTGAGTTGTGCTGCTTAGTCTTCTAATCTGAATAATACACTTTTATAAGAGGTGTACGTTTGTAGAGGGTACCATGTTCTTGTAAACTGTGTCCTGTATTAATTTAGGTCCTGCAGATGTATAATGATGGCTTCAGTTGTATGATTGTGTTTATAGATCATTTAGTTCTTAAAGGATGTAATCTCTGGAGATTTGTTTATGCTTCTCTTTCCATGTATAGTCTTGAAAAGCTATGTGGTACTCATTTATTAGAGATTTATAATCATTTGTGTCTGAAACTAGAAATTCATTTTTGATTATTGTGACCCTTGAGCTAATAAAGAAGGCAAGGGTCAATATCCCAGATTTGTTATCTGGAGTATACAGGTTATACACACTCAAAGGTCATTCTTATCATGACTTTCTTTGAAATTTAAAAGGAGTTTAAAGTGTCATTCTATGGAAAGTGAAAGAGCTCACAAGGACAGGACAGCCTTGTTGCCTCCTCTTTGCCTTAAAACTGCCAACACACACACACACGAAGTGCTGGTTCTAGAGATGCTGTACAAACCGATACCCCAGTTTTGCTCTACCTGGGTGCTGTTTTACCCTTTGTTCCCGGATACACTGCCTGTGGTATGACCAAGGTCACCCTCTGTGAAATTATAGTTTTCTCTTAATGCATTGTTTGTGAACAGATACTGTTCACAACAGTAGTATCTGTTATAGACAGTATAACTGTATAACTGTATAATAGTATATAACTGTATAACAGATAGCAGGATAACTGTTGTCAATATACTGTGGATAGATTGTGGAGGCCTTGTCTTCATAAGGACTTTTCCCTGTTAAGCAGTCTTTCAGAATACAGTTAGAAGTGGATCATGGGGTAACTTCAGGGAAGTTTAAGATAACAATCTAGGATCAATAGTGGCAGATAGTTAACTGAATCAGTATTCATTCTACTTCCAGACTTATGAATGTTCTGTTTTGTGTATCCACAAAAGATCCCAGCACTGCACATATGTTGACACAGACAGTGGTATAATAAAAAGGTACCAAAAGACTATTTTGTGATTAGAGGGCATTATTTTGAGGCATACTACAGTTCTGTAGTATGAGATGAATGAATCTTGATTAGAATGAATGGTTTATCTTTTTCAAAATGCACTAGTCAGAGGCTCAGGACTATTCAAAATGCTGTAGATATTTTAATTTTGGCAGTTGGTCCTGTAGTAGGTAAAGAAGAAACTCAGTAAGAATTGACCTTTAGAAACAAAAGCCCCAGGATGACTGGACAACCTGCTTTTGTCACAGTAGGGGCAGTTTGGATTGCCTTCACCTGAGTAGCCAAAGATGAACACTAGGGGTCCTGACATGACATTTTCCCCTTTAAAACATGGTGAAAATAAAAATGGTATGAGCCCTTAAGTCTTTCTGTAAGATCACTTCCTCTTGTTGTCATAAATAGGGCAACACTGAAGTCTAACACGTTGGGTGTCCTGAGAAGCAGGCGCTCTGTTGAGCATGGAGAGGCTAAGGGGCAGTAGAAATGCTGAGCTAAAGAGTGATTTATTCTTTAGACACTGAGATATGTTTTACACCCTGTTGAACTCAGCATTTTAAAATACATGTTCCAGTGGTTTTTAGTATCATGTTCCAGTGGTTTTTAGTATGTTCAGACTGTGCAACCATTACCTCTAATTCCAGATTATTTTTGTCATTTTAAGAAGAAACCCTGTACCCATTAGCAGTCACTCCCCATTCTTTCTCTACCCAGCCCTTGGCAACCACTAATCTACTTTCTTTTCTCTGTGGATTTGCCCATTATGGACATTTCATATACATGGAATCATGTAACATGTGGCCTTTTGTGTCTAGTTTATATTCAGCATAATATTTTCAAGGGTCATCCATGTTGTGGTATGTAGCAATATTTCATTTCTTTTTTTGGCTGAATAACATTCCATTGTATGAATACACCATATTTTGTTTATTCTTTTGTCAGCCAATGGATAATAGGGTTGTTTGCATTTTAAAGAATGCCTTTTGAGTTTTCTTTCTTTCTTTTCTTTTCTTTTTTTTTTTTTTAATTTAAGGCAGAGAGAGAGCATGAGTGGGGAAGAGGAGCAGAGGGAGAGGAAGAGTAAGAAGCAGACTCCCCACTGAGCAGGAAGCCTGACATGGGGCTTGGTCCTAGGACCCCGAGATCCTGACCTGGTTGAAGGCAGGCGCTAAACCAACTGAGCCACCCAGGCACCCCCATTTTGACTTTCAAGATACTGAAGCATCTTCAGTAGTATTATCAGAAGGTTCCTAATCTCTTCCTACCACCCATCCCATATATATTCCTGTTGCATATGTTCCTGTTCTCTTTCCTGTCTTCTACTTTACTTCTGTCTTTTGTTTCCAGCAGAGTTCATAGAACCTATGGGGAGGACACTTGGAGGTACTTTGAGGATTAGATTATCAAACTCTTAAAGTGCCCACTCTGTTAGAAAACAGAATACATTTTCAGATTTAATTAAGTTGCTATAATGACTGAGTGCAACTGCAATGACCTATTTTTCTGACCTCTATCCCTTTGTAGACCATCAGTTTCTCATTTACATTTTGGGAAATATGTTGATGACTTCCTTTGAAGGGCTGCAAATTTCTCTTACAACAAGGAGTGGTATATGTTAGTCAGCATCTACTATGGAATCATGGTAATCTTGAAGAGCATACAGTCCCCTCAACAGCTTGGCAAAGAACCTTGGGCGAGAATACTGTGAAGGCCATTTTTCTCAGTGGTAGCTGTACACATCCAGAGTTACTTTCTGAATACTCTTGTAAATACCGCATTACCTCTCCCCAACCTGTGACTATGAGACAGTTACTTGGCCTTCACTGTAGATAAAATTCCAGGCAATTCTGTTTGCTATAGTACTGATATATCTTTTATCCAGGGGACAGTGTCCTTACTCATTGTATCTTAGGGTAATCTGAGGGCTAACCTTTCTTCTCTGCTTCTTGCCCAGATTGAACTAGAAAGAGTACCAGGAACAACTCTGCCATGGTAGAGGTTGATCTTTTTGCTCAAAAAAGGTGATGCTGCATAAGTTATCTGGTTACTGGTTATTGTTTATCTGATAGAAAAATTGCTCTTTACATAAGGAATAACATGGAAGACATTAGGAGAAGGAAAGGAAAAGTGAATTGGGGTAGATTGGAGGGGGAGACAAACTATGAGAGACTGTGGACTCTGAGAAACAGACTGAGGGTTTTGGAAGGGTGAGGGTTGGGGGGATGGGCGAGCCTGGTGGTAGGTATTAAGGAGGACACGTATTGCAGGGAGCACTGGGTGTGGTCCATAAACAATGAATCTTGGAACACTGAAAAAATAAAATAAAGAAAAATTGCTCTCTCTTCAATGGTCAGTTTGCTTAGAGGCAAAATTGCTTTTTATCAGACTCTTGTCTAAGACATCGATGAAGCTTATCAGCTGCCTCGCACTAATGGAGCAGTTTCTTCCATCATAGTCTGAACTATTTTGTCTTTCTTGTACAATTAGAGCACTCTGCTGTCTGACTTTATTAGCATTTTAGGTCGCTATCTTCATGTTGTTCTCAGTAAGATTTTAAGATAGGCTGCCTAGGGCAGGGAATGTGTATTCTTTAGACTAAGCAGATGAAACCATCCACTTTTATTTCATACATATTTGGGAGATAGGTGCATATTTTCTGAAGGAAATAAAGTCATTAAACTCTTCTGGGTTGGAATGCATTAAAAACAAACAACCAAACCAAAGAAATCTTGAAGGTCATATTTGTAGTTCTGTGATAGTTTGTTTTTTTCTGAGTCAGCATAAGCTGCTTTGGCAATACGATTCTGGAGCTAGAAATGCTCCCTCCAAGTACACTAAACCAGTGGTTTTCTACCTTGACTATATATTAGAATCACCCAGGCTTTTAAAAAAATTATGGCTGGATCTCTCACTGTCCTTTGTAGCTACTTCCTTTTTCTTCTTTTCTGGTATCCAAGGTGTCGAAGTGAGGGTGTGGTGGCGGGACTGGTACAACATTTTTAACTTTCCAGCGTCTTCTCGTGGAAGTCATCCACTCTGCTAATGAGACAGGAGCCAGAAATCTAAATGTCCTGTTCATGCAAGATACTAAAGGACAACTGAACAGACTCCCACCACCCATGTGGGTGGTGGGGTGATGACCACCCTCAAGGAAGGCAAACCAGAGGTCAGAGCAAAGGGGCATCCGTTAGTAAGACCCGACAATTACAGCCACACTGGAGAAAGCGCTGTGTTCCTTTATTTTGAAGAGAAAGAGGGTGTGGGAATAAACATTAAAGCGGAAATGAAAGGTTCTGCCCTTACAGAATCTCCTAGAGGGAGCAGGCAGATCATGGCCCAGGAATACCCCCTGTTGCCTGCGTTGTGTAATTCCTCAGTGTGTTTGCACAAAGTGCTCTATGAAAGCGATTTTGCTCCTCCTTGAGAAATATACTTGCCTCCACTTCACCCCCAGGGATTTTTACATGATTGGCCTAGGGTAGAACCTGGGCATCAGTGGTTTTTAAATGCCCCCCCAGGTACAACTAGAATTGAGAATATCTTTTAAATGGGATATTCTTTCACTTGGTATCAATCTCAAGTCTCGGTTAGGTATCCTATTATTGTTATATTCTAAGTCTTTGAAAACTGTTTATCACTGTTTGCGAGGATGGTTACTATTGAGAAGAATATTGATTAATCTAGACACCTCATTCTTTTTACCGTTTATCGCAATGAATAAAGGGCATCTTATCACTGGTAATCCTGAGAGACGTATTTAACCCCAGGTTTCTCAGCCTTGGCAAAAGTGCCATTTGGGCCCAGATAATTCTTTGTTGTGGGGGTGGTCCTATTTATTGTGGAGTATTAACATCACTAGCCTCCCCCACTGGATGCCAGTACCAACCCTGTCGTTGTGACAACCGGAAACTTCCCCCAGACATTGCCACATGTCCTCTGGAGGACAAAATTGCCCCTGATTAAAATCTATTGCGTGAGTCCCATGAAAAGATTGGAAATACTTACATTAGGATTAGATTTAGATGAGGAGGCTAGAAAACCCAAAGAATAATGATTACTTGCGAAAGTACAGAGGGGGCTTTTTCTTTCTTCTATAAAAGAAGTCTGGAACAGGCATTTGAAGACTGGTAGGAGACCTCTACCCTCCTCGGGGACCCAGGCTCCTTCCAGCTCACTGCTCTGCCATCCTAGAGTCCTCAGAGCTCAGGGTGTAGTCTAGAATGCCATTCATCATATCCTAATTCCAGGAAGCACAAATGAAGGGAAGAAAAGAAGGTGGCAAAGGTCATGCATTGGCTGTCTTTTAAAGAACTTCCTGGAAGCTACTACATGACATTTCTGCTTATATTTTTTATGTCAGATATAATTTTTCTGGGAAGCCTTAGGTTCAGTTAAAAATGAGAGTTCTATTACTAAGGAAAAAAGAAACATAGACACAGAATGGGCACATAGTCGTTTTTGCTCTGGGGCTACCTTTTGTATAGTTCTAGCAAGGCAGGATAGTGCTACTTCCCACACAGACATTGGACAAATACTACTTTCCTGGACTGGACACTTGCCAAAGTTAAAGAGATGCCAAGCAAATGCCCAAGAAGAGGAAACTTCTTTGTTTTCAAGCTACCATATGTTGAATATCTAATATGCATTAAGTAAAGTTCTTACCGTGAGATTGTTGTAACAACTATGTGAATTAAATATTACTATTCTCATTATGTAGTCGAGAAAGGTAAAGTGACTTGCCCTGGATCATTTAGCTAATAAGGAACAGCTGGGATTTGAACTCAGCTCTGTCTGACTTGAAATCCCACATGAGAAGGTGGGTAACCAGTTAGCCAGGTGGGGAGAAAAGAGGATCCACACACGGCCCCAACCTTGTGGATTTTCCTGCAAGTGTGGTGACCAGTCTGCACTGTCTAGGAGACTTTGCAGGCACTAATTCTTGCATGGAGAAGAGTACTGCCAGAAGCCCCATCATTTGTTAGTGAAACAGGGATAGGCTGCCAGAGAAACAAGTCATAATAAAGAAAATTGGGGCAGCCTGTCAGTGCTATAATTTCATCTGCTGCCAGTCCAGTCTTTATTAGATTTTTTCAGTTCTGGATTTTTTTTATTTCTGACCCGTTACTTAAAGAGTGACATGGAGAATCTAAAAATAGTAGAGAAGAAATTCTAATAATGAATAAAAGGTTTAAAATTAAAAAGACTTAGTATTATTTCTCTTGGAGAAATGAAGGAAACTTTTTTTATCGAGTGTCTACTGAGATCAATGTGTTTTCTGTTTTACTAGGATAAAGCAAGAGGGAATGGCCATAATGAATAGGTTAATTTAAGAGGTCATAGTGAACAGTGGAATGGGTTACTGAGGAAGTTTGCTAAGTAGTTTTTCTTCAGATATTAAGGGGATAGATTTCATCTCTGAATTTCAGAGCTGTGTTTCAGAGGTACATTTGCACATGAAGATTAAAACACTAAAATTATTAAAATTCCTAAAATTGCTTGCTTCTGTGTAGGAGAATTTAAATTATTTGAATGTTTGGTGCTTCGACCAGTGATTCTGAAGCTATATTGTGAATCATGAGCACTAAAGTTGAATTACATTATAGAGGAACATGGAAAAAGAAATCGAGCATACCCTTCAGACAAACTGCTACACCATGTCAGAAATCAGTAAGCACATATAAACTGAGGGAAAGGTTAACGTGGGTGGGCAAGGAGATGAGAAATGATGAAGTGTAAAACAAAGACATGCCTGGCAAATTTTTATGAAAAGAATAAATGAATATAAACTTAGTTTAAAAAAACCACATTAAAATGCAAGGCTACTTATTGAAAACATTCAAAAACATCTTTCAGTTTTATAAAAAGTCAAAGTACGTTGACTTCAGAATTTAATTCCTTCTGTTGATGTCTGAGAAATAGCAGAGGGCACAGAGGTGGGAGTTAAACATATGGGAGAAAACAAGATATCTTCATTTAGGAGGAAAGATAAGTATTGACAGCATGGAAAATTTGATCTAAAAAGAGGAAATTTGGGGATAAAGAAGCTTATGATCTCTCTGAAATTAAAGAATTCATGATGAGCTTATAATTAGAAAACACAGGCACTGTGAGTAAGGTGTATCTATCTTATGAATCACCGAATTACCATGAGGACCATGAGTCCATTTACATAAATCACTCAGCCCATGATCTGCATATTCCAAATTGTTAGCTACCACTATTGTCGTTGTTACAATCTCAGGCCCAGGATTGCAAGTAGATTTAATTTCATCGTGAGCACTGATCAATTACTTGTGGCCCACTAGAGTGCAGCATTTTATTTGGGGGTTTGAGGAGGCCTGATAAATAACAATGCTCCTCTCTCCAGCCTGAGACTGAGCCATGTTAGGGCTAAGGAATAAGCCAAATGAAGGCCCAAAACTTTGCTCTTATTACTGATAGATGATGGAGAATGTAGTTTATATGTGCAAACAGTGACTCTCTAAAACTGAGTCTCAGAATATCAGACATTCTTTCCCACCTGGCTTGGTCCCTGATTCTCCCTCCCTCCCCATCTTTCTGACAGGTGCAGAGTCCACATGCTCGCTGTCCTTGGAGGCAGAGAACACATGCTCTGAAGAGGAGGAGAACAGAAGGGCTGTGCTTCACATGCCCGGTTCCTCCTCCTCTGTGGTCAGATGAAAGACCTCTTCCTTCTCTAGGGCTTAGAGGAGAGGATGAGAGAGAGCTGGAGAGAGGCCAGGGATGGAGCCCCTGACACTTAGAACAAAACATCAAAAGGAGGAGGTGGGATGGATGGGTAGTGCTCTTTTCTTTGAAACAAAACAAAAGTGCTGGTGCTGGCTCTCTCCTTTGTAGAGAATTTTATGATTCACTAGGTTCTCTGAAGGAATGGCAGTGAAGAGTATAAAAGGGGGTGCTGGTAATTTTTAAAAACTGGCTTTTTGGGGGAGGGATCAGAAACCCTGACTTGTAGCATTTGCTGGTTTCCGTGGTGTTAATACTAAGCTGCCAGGATGACCTCATTGAGTAGGAAGTTGGAAAGAGACTGGCTGCAGCACACCGTCTCATACGTAGTGTCTCCACTGTGCTGATACAGTAGACGTGAATAGCCGGGAACATAGATAATAGCAAAATATAATTATTAGGAAATGATGAGTCTTAAGTATTTTCACCTTTTAAGAAGTACAGTTTAATCGCAAGTTTGTTTCACTTTAATAGTGGTAGGTTTTGGTTCCTGAGATGTTAACAGGCAGCTCACACAAGTCAACACAGGTCTTGTGAGATGGCTCTGGCACGTTGCTGGAGTAGTGGCCATGCACGCTCTGTATTTTGATGACCCTACACTGGACAGAAATGCTTGACAGTTCTTCTTGAGGTAGGTGAGGGTTAATAACGCAAAAATCACCCTACACCAACCAGTCCAGATCTAACGTAGACTCTACCCACAGACATGGGCTCGAGTCAGCCCAAATTTCTGCAGACCTGACTTGCACTTGGCTTCCTTTCTTATAGGCAGTGTGGCCTTGGAAAGTCATGTATACTCTGAGCCTCAGTTTTAACTGTGAAATGGAGAAAGGAGTTTCTATTTCATGAGACTGTTGTGATAATTAAATGAGATTAATGCATCAGCACAGTTCTGAGGACAGACCTGCTAGGCTCCCAATAAAGAGCTAAAAATATAACCGTGAGCAGGAGAAGGCAACAGAATTCTCAGATCCTAACTTGAATAGGCTTAATGGAGGAGATGAGGCAATACAGTCTCTCATGTCAGAAAAACTTCAAAGTGTAGAAGAAAGTCATTAGGACATTTTCAGTACAGAACATAAAACTAGGCAACTAAAGATGATATCCAGTAAGCATTCTGAATGAAAATGCTTCAGGCAAGAATTGAGAATGGAATATAACAGCAGTGGTGCTATACATTGGTCTATAAATAAACAGTTTATGGTGATATTAATAGCTGATATAAAAAATATGAGAAGCACTAGTTGAAAAGAGGTACAGATAGCAGAGAGAAAAATTTTGGCCTCCTTGAGGTTAACTGAAGGACACCAGCTAGTTGCTTTTGTAACATGTAATTTCCATAGAGTTCTGGGAACTAGAAAATGACTATATGGTAACATGTTACTTTAGGAAATTTAAAAATACAAACCAGATGAAGAAAAATAAGCCACATTGCAAACACATGACAATACTTGATATTTTCCAGGTTATTTTCTGTATATATATATATATATATTTATGTTTATATATAAACAAATTATATATATATATATATATATATATATATATATATAAATAATGAATTGTGTACACGTGTTTAGGTAAATTCCGGATACGTCAGGCTGCTCTGGTCCAGAACTTTCTAACTGATGTGACTCAAATATAGTGTATTGGTGTATGGAGATAAAGGTTTCCTCAGCCCTCCAGGTTGTTGGGTAGGGCCTGGGATGGCTGATGACCTTGGCGTTCTGTTCAAATATTATTATTCGCTATGTGTGCCACAAATGGAAAAAGTTTAGGAAGCATCCCTAGTCTTTCTGTTGGAATCAGTTGCCTTCTACACACTAGAAAAATGGGAAACCAGTTTAAAAGTGCCATTAGAGACAAGAGCCTCTGACTGCTCTGAGTCCTGACTCATACTTCCCCAGTTTGTGCTACAGCTCCCTGGCACTTCCTGCTTAATACCACTAAACACACCCCATGAGAAGAAAGCTCTGAACCTTGTTGTTCTTTTCAGACATAAAAACTAAAATGAGAGACTTACTTGGTTCTTGATATTGGTGAAGATTAAAAATTTGACACCCAGGGTTGGCAAGGCTGTAGGAAGACAGACGACTTCATGTCCTACTGGGAGGAGTATGAATTACTGCCTTTCTGCAGCACAGTTTTATAATGCAGAAAGCAGGTCACAAAATGTGCATTCTTTCTGATACAGTTATTATTCATAAGAACTTATTTTAAGGAAATAATCATGAATGTGTGATAAAGATTGTTCCAAGAAAGTTTCTTGCAGTTTTATGTAAAATAGAGAAAAGCTTGAAATAACGAAATGCCTAATAATTAGGGATTAGGGAAAAAAAGTGTCGACACATCTGTACAGTGGACTGCCACTTAACAATGGTGTTGCATCAGAGTATATAATAAAATTGGCAGATGGTATACATTGAAAAGGCTCTAGGGCTTTTTATAGCATAAATTTAGTCTTGTAAAACAAAACAAAAAAGAATTGTTTGAAGTGAAGTCTGTAAATACTTACCAGATGTTAATTGTGATTGACTTTGAATGTCATGCTTTGTATATTTTCCCATTTTCTTCAATGAGTATATGTTATTTTAGAGAAAGTAAAAATGGGTTCAGTATGAGGAGGTAAAATCTGCAGCCATTTATCAGGTTGGAATAACAGATTCTAGCTACAAAGTTAACAGGAAACAGTATTTTTTTTTTTTCCAGGTATACATAGCAGCTAGAAAGTGTCGTAATGATAACCTCCTTTGAATGACTACTGCTTTCTTATGCACTGAGAAACTTTGCTCTCTAAAATCTTAGATTTCGCCATTTGAAATTACTTTAGTAAGAGTGACACATCCTATTCTTGCCTGGAGGGTTTTGGCCACTTTGACACAGAGAAGCACCCTCATTTATAAATCGGGTGTAGAGCTACAGATAAAGGGTTTTCTGGGCTAACCATTCCATGTTTATTATAACTTTATTGCTTTCAGGAGAGTGAGACCCTGAATCTATGTGAAATGACGATTTACACAGCTCTGCTTTGAACCTGCCAACATGCTGCTTCATTTATAATTTCATCTACGCTCCATACTTCCCCAGAATCCCATAGAAGCTATCTTTCCCTTGGTTTGAGGAGACACCCATGTTTCTTCATGCTTACTGAAATGAGTCAATAAACCTGATTGTGTTGGACTTCAGTGACCTTGGTGGCCTTAAATTGACTAGGCTGAGGTACTTTTATGATCAGGAAAAAAGTAAGGCTACTTTAAAAATTCTTATATATATTTTACAAGCACACACATACATCATCTCCTTAAATACTGCATATCTAAAGGGTCAACCAACAGTGGTGTTAAGGGACAAAAATAATAGTTAATATTTATTAAACTCTCACTGTGGCTTGGGCACTATTCCAAATATTTTAAAGGTGTTATCTCATTTAATCTTCATGGCAATCTTGTGAGGAAAAATAGTTACTCTTCTTTTTACAAAAAAAATATTACTCTTCTTTTCTCCTGAGTTTTGGAAAGCTTAAATAATTTTTTTAGGGTGACACAGTAAGTGTTGGAAGCAGGATTTGAACACAAGGCACCTGGTGTCAGAGCTAGCATGCTTAACTACTCTGCTTTATTTACCTTGGAAACAGCTTTAGTGTAGCCCTCTGAAATCACCATATCTTTATTTCTTTTCAAATGTTGTAACCAAAGACCTTCTAAATGAAAATATTATCCCTAGGCTAGCACAAAGTAACCTGTAACAACCTTGAGAACATTTTTTTAAGTTTTAAATTTTTAAAAAACATGTTTATGTATATGGTATTCTAATTTATGTCATTGCGAATTTTATTTTATTTTATTTATTTTTTAGAGAGAGAGAAAGTGTGTATGTGGTGGGGGAAGGGCAGAGGGAGAGAGAAAATCTTAAGCAGATTCTGCACTGAGCATAGACCTGGACATGGTACTTGATCTTATGACCCTGAGATCATGGCCTGAGCCAAAATCAAGAGCATAGACCCGGACATGGTGCTTGATCTTATGACCCTGAGATCATGGCCTGAGCCAAAATCAAGAGCATAGACCCGGACATGGTGCTTGATCTTATGACCCTGAGATCATGGCCTGAGTCAAAATCAAGAGCTCACATCTAACCGACGAGCCCCCCAGGCACCCCTGTAATTGCTACGTTTAGTATAAAACCTATTTTAACCCATCCACCATATTGTAGACACCTGAGACTAGGATTTATTCAGCTTTTGACTCTCCTAAGACATTCCAGCATATGCACATCCAAGACAGCTCTAAAATAGTAATTTTTTTAAAAAAGTGTAAGATGTGTGCAATGAAATGAGGAGACTAATGTGTGTGTGTGTGTGTGTATAAATAACTTAGAAGTCAATTCTAATAGAATTCCAAAGTTGTCCTGAACAATTGACAGTAAAAGGCAATAAATGTATGTATTTCTAAGGGGGATTATTTTGAAGACCAATTTTGTAGGATTTCAGGTGAGTTTGAGATGGTGGGAAGACTTCAAAAATACAAACGTGCTCTGAGTCTTTATTAATGTAGCTGAGTGTTCAAAGCCAAAGAGAGGTGAGGTGGTAACTCAGGTAAGAGGTGGCTGTCTTCATGTGACCTTTTTCTTGTCCCTGGGATAAGAGACACTGGGGGTGAGATCTCACCGTAACTGGAAAAGAGCCAAATTCTTGTTAATATTAGAGTTTACATTGGAAAAACACATCTTACACTTGTGCAGTTGTGATCAAGAGGATGTTCACAAATATCAGTCATTCAGATTCTTGAACTAAACTCAGCACCAGCAAGGCCATGCACTCCTCTGGTGAAGAAAGCTGAGTGAGTGCTGACTATCCCCAGGGAGCTGGCTCCCGGAGGACTAGGAGGCCTGTGCCATCAAGGATAGCCGCCAGCATTTGGATGTACAGCTGACCGCTGAAAAACATAGGGTTGGGATGCTAATCCTTCATGCAGTCAGAAGTCCACATAGAACTTAGAACTTCCGGGATGCCTGGGTGGCTCAGTTGGTTGCACGACTGCCTTCGGCTCAGGTCATGATCCCGGAGTCCTGGGATTGGGTCCCGCATTGGGCTCCCAGCTCCATGCGGAGTCTGCTTCTCCCTCTGACCTTGTCCTTGCTCATGCTCTCTCTCACTGTCTCTCTCTCAAATAAATAAATAAAATCTTTAAAAAAAAAAAAAAAAGAACTTAGAACTTCCCTAACACTCTACTACTAATAGCCTACTAATGGGGCGCCTGCGTGGCTCAGTGGGTTAAAGCCTCTGCCTTCAGCTCAGGTCATGATCCTAGGGTCCTGGGATCGAGCCCCACATCTGGCTCTCTGCTCAGCGAGGGGCCTGCTCCCCTCCTCTCTCTGCCTGCCTCTCTGCCTACTTGTGATTTCTGTCAAATAAATAAATAAAAT
This sequence comes from Neogale vison, assembly GCF_020171115.1. Classification (NCBI taxonomy): domain Eukaryota; kingdom Metazoa; phylum Chordata; class Mammalia; order Carnivora; family Mustelidae; genus Neogale; species Neogale vison. The sequence continues at coordinate 196,781,868 of NC_058101.1, read as the reverse complement.
CTTTTTAAAAAATAGCCTACTATTGACTGGCAGCCTTACCAATAGCATATATAGTCAATCAACACGTTTTATATGTGGTATGTGTCATGTACTATATTACTATAATTAGCTAGAGAAAAGAAAATGTTAAGAAAATCATAAGGAGGGCGCCTGGGTGGCTCAGTGGGTTAAGCCGCTGCCTTCGGCTCGGGTCATGATCTCAGGGTCCTGGGATCGGGTCCCGCATCGGGCTCTCTGCTCAGCGGGGGGCCTGCTTCCCTCTCTCTTTCTCTCTGCCTGCCTCTCCATCTACTTGTCATCTCTCTCTGTCAAATAAATAAATAAAATCTTTAAAAAAAAAAGAAAATAATAAGGAAAAAATATTTATATTACTGTACTGTATCCAAAAAATCTGCATATAAGTGGGCCCACGTAATTCAAACCTATGTTGTTCAAGGGTCAACTGTATGTTGTGAGCTTTTATTGAGAATGAAAGTCACTCATTTCCTGCATTGTCTTTTGGTATCAAGTGAAGGTGAATTTTACAAATTCAATAATCATCTTCAAATGCCTGTTATGTGCAAAGCGCTGTGAGAAGGGTTTGGTGTACATAAAGATGAGTTGGTTGTGGGTCCTTGGATTTATTCCCCTGCTGTCAAGGTATTAGTAGTCTAGCATAGGAGACCGATGTGGGTATAAATTGCTAAATTGGAAGTAAGATATTAAGCTCAGAAGTGGAAGGCAAATTGCTAAAGAAATGGGTAGGAGCAAATACTTTGTTCTGTAGAAGAGAGGAATCTGAGAACCCTGAGAGAAGAATGCTCTGAACTGATACTTAGGAACAGATAGGATTTCAACAGATAAGGGAGAGAGTTTGTATGCAAGATGGAGAAGAAACAGAGCAAAGGCTGGGGGTCAGGAAAGAGCTGAGTATGTACTGGGGTTTTGCACGCAGTCTGGTTTGGCAGGAAAATGGTATCCAGGAGGGATATAGAAGGCAGTGAGCCTGCAAAGATTATCTGGCATTGGCCATGCTTGTATCTTTGGAAAGGCCCAAGACAAGATAAACATTAACCCATATTGAATTTTAGAGTAGCAGGAAAGTGGTCAAGAGCATGAACTTTAGAATCAGCAGCCGCAGGTTATCATTTTGGCTCTAGTACTTAAAAGCAATGAGACCTGGTATAGATTTCTTAGTCCACCTGAACAACTTCTTCCTCTGTGGTGTGGGGATAATTGCAGTACTTATTCTGAGGATTAAATGAGAGAGAGTAATCTAGACAGATACCCGGTATTGAATGAGAGGACTCTGTGTTAATATTAGCTGATATATCATAATAATTTTATGCATTCATTTAAGAAATTTAACTCTTCACTCAAATAGCGTGCGTTTCTTCAGTACCATTGATGACTCATTTGTTCCAGAGGATGAATCACCAAGAATATAAAAAGAACAGAATGTTCAGAATATTATTTGTACCTGTTTAGTTTTACAGGTGTTGTATATTAATGTAACTTCTTGCCTTAGTTTGGGCTGGTATAGCAAAGATATCACAGTCTGGTTGGCTTAAACAACAGACATTTATTTCTCACACTTCTAGAGGCTGAGAAGTCCAAGATCAAGGGGTTGAACATTGAGCCTCCTTCTCACTGTGACATCACAAAATGGGAAGGGATTTCTGGGGTCTATTTTTTTTTTTAAGATTTTATTTATTTGAGAGAGAGAGAGAGAGAGAGAGCACAAACCAGGGGGAGAGGCAGAGGGAGAAGCCGACTGATTTCCCACTGAGAGGGAGCCCAATGGGAGGCTTGATCCTAGGACCCTGAGATCATGACCTGAGCTGAAGGCAGACACTTAACTGACTGAGCCACCCAGGTGCCCCTCTAGGGTCTGTTTTATAAAGGCACTCTTCTCATTTATGAGGGCACCACCCAAGGGCTAATCACCTTCCGAAGATCCCAGGTCCAAATACCATCACATTGGGAATTAAGCTTCAATGTATGAATTTTGGGGGGAACAAAACATTCAGTCTATAATATTCGCTAGTATTTACTGAGTGCCTGTCATGTGTTCAGTGTCAAGCTAGGATCTGTAGGAGAATACAAGACACAATCCCTCTTCAAGAGGCTAATGATTTAGTTGGGGAGGAACAAAAAATAGCATATTTTTGTTATAGACAAAGCCACAGTTTTATCTTATGCTCAGATGTGTTATTTCTTAGAGAAGTGTTAGTCTTGAGAGGACCGGATGTACCCTTTCTTAAGAGCACAACACTCCTTATGGAAATGGGAATTTATATTGCTTTAAAACAGCAATATAAAATAGTAGATAACTAGGAACTATTTTTTTTAGAGTTTATTTGGGGCATGTGAGAGCCCTGTGTTTTATTTGATTAGTACAAAATAAGGTCTAAAACTTATCTCTGAAAACAGCATTTTCTAAATATTCGATCTTTTCTTTTTCTCTCTTTTTAAATATCAGGTATCAAATTGTAGTAGAAATAATCCAAGCAACTACAATTAGCAGCTTTCCCCAGCTGAAGAGGCACAAGGGTAAGAACCAGTTTGTTTTCTTCAGTTATATATTCTAATTTTAGTATATGTGCTGCCGAAGCGAGCACATTCAGTTATATATTCTAAAAGTTCTCGGTCTACCCTGGTCTTTTCTTTTGTCAGAATGTTGGCAAGTATGAGCATTCTTCTGGCTTATATTTAGGTACTTTCAATTTATTAAAATAATAGTATATCAGCAGCATTAGAGAAAGTAAATATAACTTCATGCTAACAAAAACCCCTGTTTGTATTTCTGTGTTTCTTTGAACTTTATTCATCTGTCATCATAATTTTTCAAAGACTGAAATCACTGGGTATAGAGTGCTTCTGTTTTTAAAGTATGCATAATTTTACAGTTTTTTCTCATTAAAATTTAATCTTAATATTCATGAATATTTTTAACTTGAAACATAATGATAGTTATTTAAATGACTCCAGTGAGTTGATGTTTCATAATTTCCTTAATCTTTTCCTTTAGTTAAGATTTGTATTGTAAATAGCTTCTCTCCTCCTTCTACATTAAAAAAAAAAAAGTTCTTTATTTTTCCCATTTGTTTCTCTTCAGATGAGATTTTCACCCCAGCATGATAGGAATAATTAAGGTATAAAGTTGGCTCTCAATTCCCTTAAAGTTAGCCTGGGGCTAGCGTATCCACTGTCATATATGAAGTTGAAGTTCATGCCATTATTTAGAGTGCAGATCTTGATTCGTGGCTGAGAGGTAGCAAACAGCCCTGACCTTGTAGGCTGGCCTTTCCATGAAAATCTGCAGGCCCACTCAAGTCCCATCAGGGAGCAGAATGTTAAAAGGACGAGTTGGGCCAGAGCCTTAAAATATGGTCCCAGGTTTCTGAGTGGCACAGAGGCAACAGGAAGCTTGGCCTGAGATCTATTACCTGTGTCTGAGTCACTGACCAAGGTAAAAAGAGATGAAGGTATAGACTAGGAAGAAGCACTAATTCTTAATCTCTGCCCAGTAAGGAAGATTGTACAAATTTGTTCATTCAAAAAAGGTTTACTGAACACCAGTGAGGTGATGATGATCTAATAATGGACAAAACAAAATCTCTGCATTCATCAAGCCCTAAATTGAGATTGGGAGGCAATCAGACAATGAGCACACCAAATAAACAGTGTTTTAGACAGTGAAACGTGCCCTGGAGAAAAACAAAGCTGTGAGATGGGATGTATGGAAGGGAATCCTGGCCCAGCTGGAGGGGGAGGAAGATTAGTATTCAGATAGGGTTGTCGGGGAAGACCTCACCTATGTGGTGACCTGGGCACAAAGACCTGGGGGCCTGAGGATATCTGTGGAAGGACAGGTGCAAAACTCTGAGGCAGAAGCATGCAGGGCTTGCTTGAGTTGCTTGTGTGGCTGAAAAGGGGTGAAATGGGGGAGATCAGAGTTGGCACAGGATCCCATTCCAAAGGGCCTTACTGGTACTGCTGGGACTTTGGCTTTTAGTCATCATGAGGAAGGAAGTTTATGGCAGTTTACTAGGGCTGCCATAACAAAGTAGCATAGACCAAGTGTCTTAGGCAACAGAGCTTTATTTTCTCACAGTTCTGGAGCCTGGAAGTCCATGAAGGTGCCCCTGGGGTCTGCAGTGTTGGTCCTTCCTGAGGACTGTGAGGGAAGGGTCTGTTTGAGCCTTACTTCTTGGCTTCTAGTTGACCTTCTCTCTCTATCTTTACTTTGTCTTCCCTCTGCCCTGGTCTTTGTCTGAATTTCCTGTTTTGTTTTGTTTTTTTTTAAAAGAATCTTTTTATTTTTTTAAAGATTTTATTTATTATTTGATAGACAGAGATCACAAGTAGGCAGAGAGGGAGGCAGAGAGAGAGAAAGGAGGAAGCAGGCTTCCTGCTGAGCAGAGAGCCCGATGAGGGGCTCGATTCCAGGACCCTGGGATCATGACCTGAGCTGAAGGCAGAGGCTTTAACCCACTGAGCCACCCAGGCTCCCCTGAATTTCCTGTTCTTGAAAGGACACTAGCCTTACTGGATGAGGGTCAACACTAATGGCCCCATTTTCACTTAATCACCACTGTAAAAACACTGTCTCCAAATATGGTCATTCTGAAGCCCTGGAAGTTAGGACTTCGTGAATTTGAGTGTGGGAGGGGGCCCATACAATGTTGTCAGACATTGTCAGTGACACTTCTTACTTTCATGCTTCTATTTGCCATTTGAGCTGCTCTCAACTGTCTTGGGTATTCTGGCTTCCTTCTATCAAGCATTGGGAAAAAGGCAGACAGGCTGAGTTCATTTGGGGCCTTTGAGCTATTTTGCATTGGGACAGAAAACAGAGGAGACCTGTTTACTTCTCTGAGGTCACTGTTTAAGAGTGATTATCATCATGTCCACAGAGTGTAATACTCAAACGGATTTTAGTCTTCTTGCTTTTTGCAAAGATAAACTGTCAACATTAGGCTTTTATTACTTAGTGTTTAACGTGAACATTTAACATGAGAATGTATGCACATTTTAGGTATATAAGGACAAATTCATTGCTAAGAATGTATTCTCTTTTTCTTTTTTTAAAGATTTTATTTATTTATTTGACACAGAAAGAGAGATCACAAGTAGGGAGAGAGGCAGGCGGCGGGGGGGGGGTAGCAGGCTCCCTGCTGAGCAGAGTACCCGATGTGGGGCTCAATCCCAGGACCCTGGGATCATGACCTAAACTGAAGGCAGAGGCTTTAATTCACTGAGCCACCCAGGCATCCCTAAGAATGTATTCTTAATTTGATGTATTCTGGTTGAATTTTGATTATAACTTAAGTATTCAGTTTATTATATGTATTAGTTTCCTAGGACTGCCATAGCAAAGTACCACAAACTGGGTGACTTAAGAAAGAAAAATGCATTCTGTCACGGTTCTAGAGGCTTGAAGTCCCAAGCCAAGGTGTTAGCAGGGCCATGTTCTCTCTGAATGCTCTAGGGAAGACTCTCTTCCACACCGTTCTCTTAGCTCTTGGTGTTGTCAGCAGTCCTTGGTCTTGAACACATGTCACTCCAGTCCCTTCCTCTATCATTATTACATGGCATTTTCCTTGAGTTGTTGTCTCTTTTTTCTTATACAGATACCAGTCATATTGGATTAAGACCCACCTTAATTAAAATGAGCTCATCTAAACTTAGTACATCTGCAAAGACCATATTTCCAAATAAGGTCACATTCACGGGTACCGGGGTTTAGGACTTCAACATATCTTTTGGGGGGATATAGTTCAACCAACAGTGATATAACTGATATGTTCAAGATAACATTGTAGTGACGTTTTTGTGAAAATGCTAGAAACATTTGTTTTCAGTAAGCTCTCTGACCACATTAAGATGTGCTTCATTACTCTTCTTTTGGGTTAATTCTGGTACTGTAGTTAACTTCTAAATTAGTCTCTTGGGACACCTGGGTGGCTCAGTCGGTTGCCATCTGACTCTTAATTTCAGCTCAGGTCATGATCTCTGGGTCCTGAGATCAAGCCTCGCATTGGGCTCCATGCTGAGCAGGGAGTCTGCTTGAGATTCTCTTTCTCCCTCTGCCCCATCCTTACTTTCTCTCTCTCTAAAATAAATAAATAAATCTTGAAAAAAAATTAGTCTCTTTTAAAGTCTATAGTAGGGTTCGAAGTAAGAAATAAAATAGCAGCAAAATGTAGGATAGTTGAAACCATTAGGTGATTTCAGCCACAGTGTGTCTTCATGTCCAGAACAAAGAGAATTTCCATGGAATCCGCACTCTGACAAAATGTGTGGGTCTATATAAGAATGAAGGGAAGCATAGTAGGGGGAGAAAGGAGGTAAATTGGATTGCATTAGAAATTAAAAACCTGTGTTGTATCACAAGAAAGTAAAAAGACAACCTACAGAATGAAAGAATATATTTGCAAATCCTATATCTGATTGTATCCAGAATATATAAGGAGCTCCTACAATTCCATAATCAGAAGACAGTGTAATTGAAAAATGGGCCGAGGATTTGCATAGACATTTCCCTGAAGAACCTATACAAATGGCTAATAAGCACATGAAAATATGCCCTGCTTCATTCTATACTAGGGAAATGCAAATTAGAACTAATAGGAGATAACCAGTATACACTCGGTAGAATGGCTAACATAAAAAAAAAACAAACTGGTATTATGTGTTGGTAAGGATGTGAAGAAATTGGAACTTATATACGTTGGTGGAGGAGATGGAAAACAGTCTGGCAGTTCTCCAAAATGTTAAACATAGAATTACCATGAGACCTAGACTTTCCATTCCTAAGTATATACCTAAGAGAAATGAAAGCATACACCCACAGAAAAACCTGTGCTTGAATGTTTGTAGTGGTGTTATTCATAATAGACAAAAAGTAGAAACAACCCAATAGCCATGAACAAAATGTAGTATATCCGTACAATGGAATATCATTCAGCAGTAAAAGGAGTTGATTCATAAAATACACAAGTATTACACATACTACAGCCTGAACAAACCTGAAAACATTTTGCTAAGTGAAAGAAACCAGTTATAAAAGGCCTGTCCACTCCAGCCACTCAATTTGTATCTTACAGTTAAGTCTCCTATGCTGTGTCTCCCTCTCTGATTTTGTCTTATTTATCACAGACTGTGTGATTCCCTTCATATGAAATTCCCAGAATAGGCAGATCTATACTGACAGAAAGTAGATTATTGGTTACTTGGGGCCCTCCGCATAGATATTGGCATGGGAAGTGAGTATGAGGGCTGGTGGGTACAAGGTTTCTTTTGGGAGTGATGCAAATATTCTTTTACATTCAGATTGTGGTGATGGTTGTATGACCCTGAATATGTGTGGTAAATGGATGAATTTTATTTTTATTTATTTTCTTAATAAAGATTTTATTTTATTTATTTGACACAGAGAGAGAGAGAGAGATCACAAGTAGGCAGAGAGGGAGGCAGAGAGAGAGGGGGGAGCTGACTCCCCACTGAGCAGAGATCCCGATGTGGTACTGGATCCCAGGACCCTGAGACCATGACCTGAGCTGAAGGTAGAGGCTTAACGCACTGAGTCACCCAGATGCCCCAAATGGGTGAATTTTAGAGTGTGTGAGTTATAGCTCAGTAAAACTGTCTAAAAAAGGAATGAGAAGGTAGAGACTAAAAATTCAGCTCGTGGCAAAACTAATTTAAGTGAGTGGCTGCCATATTGGACTATAGGACCTAATCAGGAATTTCTAGGAGTTTTTAGCACTTTCAATAACTAAATGAAGCAGCATGTTCAAATATCTAGGCTCGTCTCTGGCAGGCAAATGCTTAGTAGAGTCGAACTTGAATAATAAGTAAAGTGTTATTTTATAAAAGCTTTTTGGTCAAATGTATTTCTGTTTTTAAGTTTATTCTAAATTCTAATTGGTCCTTCTGGTTTATCTGATTTGGCTTTGAGCCAGAGAATTTCTTTCTCAGAGTCTAGGACTCTGCTTCTTGTGTATGCAAAACTAGCTTGAAACAACTTTATAGGCTTAGAGTGTGGGCAAAGTGGTCTCCATTCAAAGGGGACTTCACATTGGGCTCAGAGGACACGTGCTGGAGAACTGAGTAGGGAGAATCATCTCTGGTATTGCTTCACAAAGCAAACTCTCACACTTCATGTATCTGCAGGTAACATATAATAGTGGGGAATTGAGTGTGACCAAAACGAAGATTTTTATAATTATCTTTCCAGGTTAGTTTGTGTATTACTAGAATGGTTTGATAGAATATTTACATTATATTTTTATTGACTAGTTCTATTTAAATAGGGTGTTCAATATTTTTATGTTGTTTGAGTTACTAGATCTTCTAAATCTTATAACAATTTGTTTTTGATAAGTAATTAAAATTTTTCTCCCTAATTATATTCAGGTATGGTTAATGATTCAAATCTATTTATGTTCCTATTTCTATAATAAAGAAAACATTTCGGTGTAGTGCCATTGCACATTATAGCTCTAACAAGGTTAGAGAAACCGTGTAATGCACAATCACATATAAATGGAAATAGAAAAATAAAAGTTCATTGTGTATGAAGTAGATTTCATTTCTTTTGAGGGACAGAGTACAAGTGGAGGAAGGGGCAGAGAGAGAGAGAATTTCAAGCAAACTCCGTCCTGGGCATGGAGCTTGAACTGGGACTCAATTCCACAACCCCACGATCCCTAGATCATAATGCGAGCTGAAACCAAGAGCCAGATGCTCAACTGAGAGAGCCATCCAGGAGCCCCTACTTATGAAATCTTTTGAAGTATTTTTGGAGTATTCTCACTGTCAGGGTGATGCAATGTCTGGGAATGAGGTATTCTAGTCTGGGACCTGGATAATGGTAGTGCGAGGACAGGATTGACAGGAAGACTATGAAGGAAAATGGCCTACTTGCTGACTGATTGGGTATAAAGAAGAATCAGAGCATGGGAAATTATCCTGCTGGTACAGCCTGCTGACTTTACCCATGAGGAAATGGCTATTGGGAGAAGTTAGAGACCCTAACTTCTAGTCTGCAGCTGTTCTATAATATTACATTGCTTCAAACTGGTGAGGTGGTTTAGGGTAGAGAAGAAACCTTGTTCAAGTGAGCTTCTCTTGCAAGCTTCCTCATGAAACCTGGCCACATCCTAGGACTCAGTTTTTTCAGTCTTCAGATTGAGGCTCTGCATGATCACACTGGGTTTCTCAGTGAACACATCAGAAGAGTTAAGGAATGTATATGGGGGACTGGTTTTGGACGTTCTGGATGTGCAGGACTGGAGGAGAGGGAAGTGCCTGTTGGATTTATTTTGCTCAACAGCAGTCAGAGAAAGACAAATACCATATGATTTCACTCATATGTGGAATTTAAGAAACAGAACAGGTGAACATAGTGGAAGGGGAAAGAAAAATAAATAAGACAAAATCAGAGAGGGAGACATAGCATAGGAGACTTAACTGTAAGAAACAAATTGAGTGGCTGGAGTGGAGGTGGGTGGGGGATTGGGTAGCTGGGTGATGGGTGCTAAGGAGGGCACATGATGGAATGAGCACAGGATGTTATCTGCAACTAAACTCTACCTCTGAAACTAAAAGTATACTATATGTTAAGTAATTTATTTTAAATAAATAAATAAATAAATGGTACCCATTTGGCATTTCGAAACTGGGATTCACACTGTGGAGAAAAGACGCAACCCTGCAGAGAAATATTTGCATGTTACTAGTGTAGAGATAACAGTCTTCTATTCATGCTGTCTCTAAGTCTCTTATCTTTGCAGAACTGATGCTGTGTTCTTCATTATCAGAGGAGAACAATGTATACCAGTCTGAAGTGACTTCCCCTAATTCATAATATCATCTGCTGTCTCACTGTATAAGTTCATTAATGTGGCTTCCCTTTTTAGATAATTGGGTTGTTATAATTTAAGTGCACATACTTTCTTGTAAAAGAGGAAGATCAAATTTAGTATTCCCCACTGTCCTTACTTTTTCTTTTAACTGAATATTCAATAACATATCAAGTCTCACAGTAAGTGAGATCTGGAGTTTTAATGTATGGCTGGCACATAAAAGGTACTTTAAAAACTGGTTCTAGGTAGCTCCTGTATCATTCCTCAAATTGATCTTTTTCAAATTTGTGTTTATTTTCCTCCCTGTTAAAGTCATTAAGGAAAGTTAAATTTTTAGCATTATAGTCTCCCCAAAACACAATTATTGAGTTGCTTTTAGTGATCTTTGAATTTTAGGGATAGTGTGCTTTAGTGAAAATAGGCAAAGAACCAGGGAAAAACCTCAGGCACAGAATCAGGCAAAGAATCGGGCAGAGTTGGGGACCGACCTCAGTCATAAAGTTAACTTTTTGCCACAAGCTGCACCTACCTGGACTGGTTTCCTTCAACCTAGAAAATCAGGCTGTGCTCATTTCTGTCTCCGAGTGACCATGTAGTAATGCTAGGTTGTGTGTGCTGTTGTAAGCACTTTCATTGCCAGTGCTGTTTCTCCTTAGTTCCGCGTTCTTTCTGTGAGTGGGAAGCTGAAGTTTTAAAAAAGAACGAACAGATGGAAGATCCTACGAATATTTTAGGATTCAACCTAGGGATGAGAAATTTATTTATGAATGTAGTGATATGTGTGTACTATAAATATAGTTTTGTTGTTACATATAAAGATGTTTCTGGCAAGTCTTTTTTTAAAAAGATTTATTTATTTATTTATTTTAGAGGGTGAGAGTGAGCATGAGCGGGAGGGACCAAGGGAGAGGGAGAGACAGTCTGAAGCAGACTATGCTGAAGGCGGAGCCTGATGTGGGGCTCCATCTCATGATGCTGAGATCATGGGAAATCAAGACTTGGATGCTCAACTGACTGTACCTCCCAGGCACCCCCCCGCCTTTTAAAAAGATTTATTTACTCAGAGAGAAAGAGAGCGTATGCATGCACCAAGTGTGGGGAGGGGCAGAGGGAGATAGAATCCTGAAGCAGACTCCTAGCTGAGTGCAGAGCCTGGAGCAGGACCTTGAGCTGAAATTAAGAGTCAGCTGCTTAAGGACTGAGCCACCAAGGCACCCCAACTCTTTTTCAGTCAAAATCAATGACAACTAAGAAATGTGACGAATAGTGAAAATACTTTGAACATATAAGGAAAAAATATTTGTATAGCACTGGGAGAAATTACTGACCGCATGTCCTCTGAGACCTTAAGGAACCAGCCAGATAACTCAGGATGACAAAGGACAGCCTGGGGGCTATTTTACTTTGTATATTTATGAAGTGTCAAAACAAGGCTTTTTTGAGTCTTCAACAAACTCCAGCAAATCCACATAAAACTCTGCATGTGTTTTAGATTCACTGTAGATTAGTATATCACAGATTAGGAACAGATTATCCTCCTTATTAACAATGTAGAAGTTTTATTTTGATTTTTGATGGCTTTTTTGGGAGGAGATTTTTATCTTTTCAAGGAATAAGGCATCAAATTATTTTTTATATGTTTACAGAGCTTCAGGGGTTTAATGATGTGATTGATATGATATGATATTATATGATACTGATATGATTCTAGGGAAAATAAGTCCTAGAAAGAAAAATCATATTATCAAACTCATTTCCTTGTGTTATAGGTAAGAAAATTTTATTAGCTATAGTTGGGGGAAAAGATCTTAGAGTAAACTTATAAACAATTTGAAACAATTAGTCTCAGAAGATTTAGTTTGTTCACAATATTTTCTTGCCTCTGACCTTATTTTATCATTCATCCTGGCCAAATGTATTGACTAAGACCTGAGTTTTCCTGATTATTGACCTTAACTGCTTGTTGGTCATGGAATTTAGGAAGTTTAGCCAAGTCCAGCTAGCTAACTTCAGTGAACTTTTTTCAGTCTTCATTTTGTTTGTTTGGTACATTTGACATTGTTGAGTATACTGGCTAACACTTTGTCTCATTCTTACTTGTTTTTCTGCTTGCTTATTCTTCTGTGTTTGGCCTTTAAATGTTGGAGTTCCTCAGTATTTGTTTCTAACTCTCTCATTGTTTTATACCTGTACGGTCCAATATAAGAACTATTAAATTAATTAAAGGTAAATACAAATTTAACTCAGTTCCTTAACATACCAGCCACATTTCAGTTGTTCGGTAACCATATGTGGCTGCCATATTGGATAGCACAGAATGAACATTTCCATCACCACAGGAAATTCTGTTGGGTAGCACTGCCTCTACCCTTTATCTAGCTAGTCTTCTCTTTCCCTTATCTATATGCCGATAAGTCTCCAAGTTTCTATCTACAGGACCTCCATTCTCTACTTTTCTATGTATTCAGTGTTTTTATTTGGATATCAGAAAGGGACCTCCAAATGAAAATGTCCAAATCAAAGTACCACATAACTGGTCCCCCTCTTAGTTTCTTGTATCTGTGAATGGGAATACTGTCCGTCCATATCCCATAAAGTAGGAGTCATTTCTTTCATCATGTACTATGTCTAGTCCATTACTGTCACACAGATTGTCCTCCTAAATAAATCTCAACTCTGTTCTCTTTTACACAACCATCTTCCAGTACCAGTCTCTCTTGAACAGTGGTAATAGCTTCTTAATTGGTCTCCTTCTATCTACTCCTGCTCCTATTTAATATGTTTTTTCATACTGAAGTCACAATTATTAAAAAAATATGCAGATGCCATCATGTTACCTTCATGCTTCCAACCATTCATTGTCTTCCCATTGTTCTTAGACATGCAGCCTACAAGATTCCTGTTTGCTCTGGCCCCTGTTTCTGTCTTCAGCCTCATCTCTTGCCATTCCATTCCCTCTCGTTGTACTCTAGCCACACTAATGTTTCTTTTTCCTCAACTCACCCTGATTCATCCTCCTTATGTTCCTTGCCCTTTTTGCTGATTCTTCTAAGAACGCTTACCCTCCTCTCAGTCTCACTCTGTGTAGGTGATTCCTATTTATCTTTATATTTTATCTCAAATGTGACATCTCTGATCACAGCCCCACTTTTCCTGATTCTGGGTAGATAAGAAAGCTCTTGAGTTTTTAGGAACCCTCATATCAGTAGAGAATAATATACTCTGGAAGAAGTCATAATCACCAGAAGTAGGTCTTTAGTCATTCAGCAAACATTTTTTTGAGTGCCATCATGTGTTAGGCACAGCTGTGTAATGAAAAAAAAAAAAACCTCTCTGACCTTAAGGAGATCATAGTCTGACAAGGAGACAGGGAGACACACATACAGAATTATAATACAATTTGATAAATGCAGTGAGACTTACATGTTCAGAATTTAGTGGTGGAACAGAAGTGTCAAGCAGTCAGCTCTACCTGGAACAGAGGTCAGGCAAGACTTTTTCTTAAGAGTAGCAGCATTGAGTTGGAAAGATTGAGTGGCCCTTATTTTCTTCTGGGTTTATCAGGTGGAAATGGGTAAATGGTACCACATGTCTACAGACAAAGAAGAGAGGTGTGGAATGGGCTCCTGTGTATAAGCTTTGTCAGGTGAGACACTGTGCTGGTGCTTGGCATGTAATGAAGAAATAAGGCTTGATAGGAAGACAGGGGCTGATGCTAAAGAGACTTGTAAGCTATCCTAAGAAGTTTGGGCTAAATCCGGTAGAACAGTGGTTTTCAAACTATAGTGTATATCAGGATCACGTGGAGGGCTTGTTATAAGGCAAATGCCCAGACCCTACCCCACAGTTTCTGATTCTGGAGATCTGGAGTGGGCCCAGGAGTTTGCAGTAATGCTGCTGCTACTTATCCAGGAACCACACTTTGAGAGCCACTGCTGTAGATTATGAAGAGCCATTAATGTATTAATGTTTATATTTTAGTACCCAACTCTTTAGCTTTTTATTTACAATTAGAACAGCCAGAGTAGTTGAGTAATAGTCTGTTGAAATAAGTGAACTGCTATGGTCTGAATGTTCATGTTTCCCCAATTTTTTTAAAAAAGATTTTATTTATTCATTTGACAGAAAGAAAGTACAAGCAGAGGTAATGGCAGGCAGAGGTAGAGAAAGCAGGGAGCCTAATGTGGGACTTTTCCTCAGGACCATAAGATCATGACTTGAGCCAAAGGCAGACACTTAACCTGGCCACCCAGACACCACAAGAATTGAGTTTTTAAATGGCCCATGGTGGCCAGGTTTTCTGCCCCTGCCTTCTGTGTCATGCAGGTCCCTGGAAGGTCACAGACCTGTCTGGCTTTCTTGACCACACAGCCTTGCACCTCTTGGCAAAGGCTGGACATGGATCTTGTGTCTCCCAAAATTCTTACACTGAAATCCTAACTCCCCCAAACATGATGGTATTAGGCGGTAACACCTTTGGGAGGTATGTAACTCATGAGTGTGGAGCCCTAGTCCCACTAGTGTGGGACTAGTGTGGTACTTTTATCCAGAGGCTCCATCGAGATCCCTAGCTGCTTCTACCATGTAAACACATGGCAGAAAGGTGGCCATCTGCATCCTGGAAAGGGCCTTTCACTAGAACCTGCTCATGCTGGGACCCTAATCTTGGATTTCCAGTCTCCAGGAGTGTGAGAAACAAATTTTTGTTGTTTATAGCCACCCAGTCTGTTGTTAGAGGTGCCTGAACGAACTAAGACACTGGCCAACTATAGGACTTCTAAGTAGTACCGGGACACAGAGATTGTCCCTGCAGTTTGGTGGATATAAGTCTAGGATTACAGTTCCCTTTTTAAAGCGTTCTTTTCTGTTCTTCTGTTCTGAATCCCGAAATGTTATGAAGAATAGTTAAGGTGATTCACGAGTAACATTTATTCAGCTGATGACAACAAAGGACATGATGATGTTGATTTGAGTCTGCTAGAAACTGCAAAGTATAAATAGTATACACTGGGGAGTAATATACTCATAGTATAGGTGGGGAGGCTTTGGTCAAGTTGTGCAACTTTAGAGTTTAAATAGTTTTGGAATTGAATATATCAAGTAGAACTATAGAAGAACTTCAGAAAATATTACATATGTGTATGGATAAGAACCATAATGCTATCCATTATCCAATATTAGGAATTATTTTAATAAAGATAATACGTACCTTCTTTGTCTGATCTTGCATTTAAAGATGCATTGAAAGAAGGGAGCTAATCTGTAGACTTTAGTGGACTTCTCACTCTCCTTCCTTGTGTTTTGATGTGATCTGATTTTCTAGCATTGCAGTAATCTGATAAAAACAGATTTATCATGAAAAACAGATTTATGAATGACCTAAACTTAGAAGACACCTCAGCCCATGGCTACTGGGGCCCCTGCCAGGGTTTCTCCCTGCCCAGCCCTCATACACTGAGTACTGCAACCTCTGCTATCCCTTCTCCAGCATCCCACCTGGCTCCCTGGACCCCCTCCGTCCTCTGCCTGGAGGGACTAAGGGCTCAGGGCACTTCCGTTACTCTCTATATAGTCCCAAAACATTATAGCCAGTCCTCTTACCACCTCTGTACCTCAAGAAAACTTTAATCACATATGATGGCACCCATACTTATACAAATGAAGTTTAGGTCCAGAGATGGTAAATAATATGCCTGGTGTAATTAGAACTAGTTAGTCACATATAGATTTGGAACTTGAACCCAAGTCTCCTGATTTTTAGTCCTGGTCTCTTCCCACCACACTGATCACTCTCATGGGTAGATGTTATGAAAGTCTTGTTCAAAACTTAACAAGTTATTGGGCTGGATCTCTGTTCTAAGTGTATGTCTTGTGCCTGTTCAACTCATGATTCCAGTTTGGGAGCAGGACTCTCTTAGTTCTTGTGTGGATTTAGTTGATACGGCATTATTACTTTAAAAATGTATTGTAAGCATGTTGGAGGGCTTTAAACCAAAGGAAGTGCTGGAAGTTTCAGTACTTGAGACATTTAAAGGAAGAAGAAAAGGTGTACTATGAGCCTCCCTGACCAGGCGTGGCTAGGTCAAACTACCAGCCCTCTGTAGTCTTCTCCACTATAACATGAGTACTTCTACCACCAGCTCCTGCTGTGACCTCTGCTTATTCCTCAAGTATGCTTTCTGCTAAAGTGGAGTGACACTTTAGACTGAAATTCAGGTGTTTGATGTGGTAAGAAAATTCCATTTGTTCTTTTTGAAAAAGAACATACTGGCCTCAAGTTGAAAAGTAAGATAAATATATATATTTTAGTTCCTGGGCAACTTCTGAGGTGATTTTCAGATAATTTTGAAGAAATTGCTGATGATTAGTAACTACTGAGAATTGCTAGTTTCATGTTAAGAAGTCAAGCACCATTTCTCATGGTGGAACTTGACTATTCCCTAGGTAAATGCATACCTGTTCCTTGAATCCTCTTCTCAAGAGGGTTTATTAAAACTCCTATTTACATGTACCAGAAAGATTCAAATGATTGTTAGTTTGTCACTATGGACACGAGTTGAGGAATGGAGGCCCAATATTTTCTGGTGAGGAACTTTAATTCCTTACCTCAAGGGTCTGGGGGGCAAAAGCAGGCCTGCTAGGGAGGAGAGCCACATGTTGGGGAGTCAGGGGAAGGGGGCAAGTGTGCAGCCTTGTCTTCTTAACCATCACAGAGTTTGTACCGCTATATTAGTACTTCTTTGTGGGGTGGGGGTGCAGGGCACAGTCCCCCCAGCCCCCACCCCTCAGGGTGCCAGGGACATTTGAGTGTCCAGAGACCTTATTGGTTGTCCCATCTGGGGGAAGGAATGCTGCTGGCACCTAGTGGTAGAGGCCAGGAACGCTGCTCAGCATCCCACAATGCACAGGATGGCCCCCAGGGAATTTCTCCGGCCCAGAATGTCAGCAGTGCTGCTGCTGAGAACCCCTGCCCTGTTACCCATCAACACCCCAGTCAGCCTGCTGAGTGCTGCTGGCAGGCGATGGCTTGGGATTCGGTAGCGTGCTATGAGGAAAGAAAAAATACCTTGCTCCCGACATTTTCTAGGACCTGAAAAAGAAAGTGGGGCCATGTTAATTCACTTTTACTCGTGCTATTTCTGGAGTCCTTAGTTGACACTGTAAATGACTTCACTCTCCTTTGCTTCATTAGAACTTATACCTAACAGTTCTCCCTGGTGTTTGTATTTTACTGCTAGACGCTTCACTTGCTTGAGGAAGGACTCTGTCATGCACAGAAGGTTTAAAGCGGAAAGCAGTAGCAGATATTGTCCATAGGTCTCCTGTAATGTCTTCATAGCCAAAAGCATTCACTCAATGTGTAATCTGAATTTCTTTTCTCAGCAGAGGAACCCCATGAACCCATTTCCTTTTGTTCTGGCCTCAGTAGATCTGGACTATCCGGAAGGAAGAACAGTACATATTTATAATGAATTGCTTTAGAATATTCGATCACTTGTGTGTTCATCTTGGCACCAGTTTCAAGAACCACTGCCATTCACTGTTTCACCTGCTGCTGTTCATCTTCTTGGCCTTCTTTTTAAAGCTAGGTCAAACAGTTGTGTGATTCACCAGTTTGTAATAATGCAGTGTTCCTTCATGCTCTCCGGAGAGCCAGCCATGTGAATCTGGCTTGAGCGGGGCCACAGTGTGTTGTCACATACCCACTGGCCTTTACTTTCCATGGCCTGAATATTTCCTGACTGAATGGGTTTTCAGGTCACAGAACACATTCATGAGCATCGCTGGATTTACAAGGGTTTTGGCACGACACACACAAGGGCTACATGAGTTCCACGTTAGTCACTTAGCACCGAACGTGGCATTAGTCTTCCGAGGCAGAAATAAACAGAATTGCCTAAGCAACAAGCTGCTGTCGAATTTGTTAGCAACAAGCTTTGTGATCAGACAATGGCATTGTGTTCACGTGAGCAGGCGACATTCAAGTAGAACACGAGAATACTCTTCTCAGCCCTGCAGCTGGGTTTTAGATGAAGGTTTATTCTCTTTATTACTTTTCTTTTGGAATTTGCTTCTAGTTTTTGTGCTTTTAGAAAGGCTTTTATGCTTTCTTAAGAGAAGGGTTTGGTTGTTGATAAATGTGTGTTGATTCCTTTCTATGTGTGGCTCTTTATTAGCCCATTTTAACCCCAAATTAAAACTGCGCTCTAGATTTATTTTATAAAAGGCAATTATTTTGTTCCCAAATTTTAGGATATTTTAATATGTCTAACATTTGGATTTTAAAGATCTATGTTATAAAAATGAAAATTTTTTTTCTGAAAAATTAGCTGTTCCAATCCATGTATTTCGTTTGGTTACCCACAGAAAACATCCTAGTTTGTGATAGACTAATTCGGAGGCAGACTTACATTCACCTTTATTTTCCCACTAAGGGAACTCTGGAAATACTATTTTTTCTTCTTTAGATTGTCATAATTATTATTATTAACCTTGGGTTAATTAATTCTTTGGTCAGGACCTATTAGTTAAGTATAGGACAAGTTAAAAAACTATTATTAAAGTCAAAAGCATTTCCTCGGTGCTCGTACAGAAAAGTCATCCTATAATATCTGACAGACCCTCTGGAACAAGGACATCTGTTGATCTGAAGTCAACCTATTACCCTTTGTGCTAAGTGCTGAAAAAATCTGCTTCTGAAAGATAAAATGTTTTGTGGTACTCATCTAAGTTTTTTCAGTGAATTTGTTCAGCCTGCTTGGGTATTGTTTTAGGGTTTGCACAAATTGACTAAGTGGGACATGAGAGAGGTAACAATCATTCTAGGGATTGGAGGACTCCAGAAGAGTTCTAGAAAACATTACAAAGTGTTCTATAAAACACTTTCAGGGGCACCAAGAAGCAGATCCAGCTTCCTTTATTACAGGTAGTTCCAATCTGAGCCGAGCACATTATGACTCCCTTTCAGAAGGTGTGATCTGTCTGCCTAGGTATATTTATATGGAATATATTTATCTATGGTCACCTAGCCCCCGAACATTGCCTGAAACAATCTCACTGTTTCTGTAATGAGCTTGCTCTTCTCCTTTCCATAGAGGATTTCCCACTTCCCCACTTTCTGTGGCCTCTGACACTTGCCCTTTTTTCTTATCTCACTGTAAGCAGATAACCTCACTACTTCAGGGGAATGGAGACCATATGAGGAGAATGGCCCCAGCTTCCAACCACCAGTCTTCAAACTTGGTTTGTAGGTGTGCCCATCTCTTTTGCCTTCTGTGTTACTGTGGTGGAGGAGGTGGCCTTTTTCCAGAGCCCTCTATTTACCTGTCTTCTGGATGCCACTCCCCATCATCACTTCGCTTTCTCTGTGAGTTGATTCCTTCTCATCAGCAATAAAACCAGCTCATCTCCCTCCCACTAAAAAAAAAAAAAAAAGAAAAAGAAAAAAGCAAAAGAAGACTTCCCTCAATCCCAGTCCTGCTTCGACATTGTGTATGCCAAGCCAGTCCATTATCCACAGGGAGATGACTAAATACTTAGTCATTTTTGAAAATCAATATTGTGTAAATTTTTTGCTTTTACTTGAAATTATATAATGCTCACATAAGGAAACATATCACTGTAAATGCTTTTGAATTAAATCTTAAAAACTTCTTGCTAAGATCGATAACTCCTAAGTGGCACCGTTAGAATTCTGATTCTAGATGTTAAAGAAAATGCTCCACTGTATTTAACATGGTGGTTGCTAGTGATTGACAATAACAGGTTTGGTGGAGAGAAGGGGCAGAAACAATGTTGTCAGAGTAAAGTGAAGAATGGGAGATGAGGATACTCTGTTTCTCTCCTTTAGAGCCCAAGTTCTAGAGAAGGCCAATACCTGAAACATAGTAAGCACTTAGCGAAATATTAGCTCTATGGTTGTTGACCTCTCAGGAATGCTTGACACAGCTCATTCACCCATTCAACAAATATTTAATGAATTCCCACTGTGTTGCCAGGCACTGCTGTAGGTGCTGGAGACACAATAGTGTGTAAATAAACAAAATGCCGACCTTGATAAGGACCTATTTACAGGATAAATAAGTCGAATATAAGTGTGGTGATAGGTTCTATGGACAAAGTAAAGCAGAGAGGGAGAAAGGCAGGGTTGTAGGCTGGGGTTGCTGTTAGAAATAGGGTGCCCCAAAGCACATACCCTCCCCAATGTCCAAAACCCTACCCCCCTTCTCCCAACCCCCCTCCCCCCAGCAACCCACAGTTTGTTTCGTGAGATTAAGAGTCACTTATGGTTTGTCTCCCTCCCTATCCCATCGTGTTTCATGGATTCTTCTCCTACCCACTTAAGCCCCCATGTTGCATCACCACTTCCTCATATCAGGGAGATCATATGATAGTTGTCTTTCTCCGCTTGACTTATTTCGCTAAGCATGTTGGGGTACCAGGTGGTGGGTATTATAGAGGGCACAGCTTGCATGGAGCACTGGGTGTGGTGAAAAAATAATGAATACTGTTTTTCTGAAAATAAATAAATTGGAAAAAAAAAAAAAAAACCTAAAAAAAAAAAAAAGAAATAGGGTGCCTGGGAGGGCTCCCCCGAGATCTGAACTGAGGATCTGAAGGAGGTGAGGAAATGAGCCCTGCAGATCCCAGGGGCAGGGGGTGCCATGAGGGGATGAAAGGGCCTTGCTGAGGGAAGGCATGAAAAAGCCCTGAGCATGGAGCCACCCAGTGTGTTTTGGAAGCTGGTCACCAAAGACCATGTATTATGTGAAGTGTCCAGAATAGGCAAATCTGTAGAGAAAGCCCCATAAAAATTCCCAGGGCTGAGAGGTTTGGGTGACTGCTAATGGGTACCTGGCTTCTTCCAAGGGTGATGAAAATCTTCAAAAAAAGTGATTGCAGTGATGGCCGCACGGTCTGTAAATATACTAAAAGCAGCTAAACTGTACACTTTAAATAAGGAGAATCATATAGTCTGTGAAGTGTATCTCAATAAAGCTTTTATTTAAAAAAGGCAAGATCCTGTAAGGAAACTGGTGTAATTACTATGGAGAGCTGGGGAGGATGAGGCTGGAGTGTGTAGGGCCTCTATGCCCTTAAAAGAGCCTTGCCTTTCCCTGCAGGTGAAATGGTGTGGGGCAGGGTTTTGAGCAGGGGAATGATGTGATTGGGTTGATACGTTACATAGGTTAGCCTCGGCTGCCATGCTGACTGAAGGGGAGGCAAAGCCGAAGGTATGGTGACCATTAGGAGGCTGTGCAGCACCACACAGGAGATTCTATTTTCCCCGTGTTGCTGAAATTTCTTCTTTGGCTTCTCTGTAAACCATATACTCATGTTCATCTTCTGTCTCTCCTTTACCATCTCCTTTGCTAGCTTTTCTTCTTTTTTCTCACTATTAAATGTAGGGTTGACTTAGATTCTGTACTGGGACCATTTTGTCTTCTCTGGGTTGTCTCACCTCCTCCTGTGACTTGAGTTGTCATCAACTGCTGAATACTTGTCAACTCCACACCTTCCATCTCCACTCAGGGAGCCAAATGCCCTCAAACTCTGTTCGCCTGTTTTTTGTTGTGCTACAAAAACCATCCCAAAAGGCAGTGTCTTAATATCATTTCTTTTGTACACAAGTTAGCAGTTTGAGCAGGTTTGGCAGGGATGACTCTTCTCTGCTTGACTGCAGCTGGATGCCTCCCCTTCTAGATGGCATATGCACATGGTGCCAAGTTGGTGCTGGATGTGAGCCGAGGCCCCAGCCAGGACTATGGTCTGGGGGGCCTCTCTATGTCGATCTCTCCATTGACTGCTTAGGTCTCCACAAGCATGGAGGCCTCCTGGCTGGGATTTACTAGGTGGCTTAGGGCTCTAAGCGCATGGCCTTTTACGATCTAACTTTAGAAGTCATGGCATTGCTTCCTCTGTAATCACAAACCAACCCTGTATTCAAGAAAATGGAACACATACCCTATTTCTCAGAGGGAGGTTGTCAAAGTAACACTGACTGAAAAGAGCAGGTGGGATGAGAGATCTTGTGAGCACTTTTGGCAAATATCATCTGCCACATGGTCTGTGGTTGGATTTAAGATCTTTCATAACTGTGCTTTTTCTGTAATGTTCCCTGGTTCATAAGTGGCCCCACCACCTCCATGGTTGCTCATGGCAGAAACTTGGGAGCATCTTTGATACCTTTGTTTTCTTAACAGTCCTCAGCTGCCTGTCCTCTCCTGTCTGGTCAATCACAGAGTCCTGTTCTCTTAAAAAATCATTCTCAGATCCTTTCAGTCCCTCTCCTGCCATTGCCGTGACCCTGGTTTAGGCACCTGCTTCTTCGGTTACTGCAGTGGTCTTCAGCTGGTTCGCCTTCTTACGGTCTTTTGCCTTCCAATTTTTTTTTAATCCTTTCTGTATAATCTTTAAAAATACAAATCCAGGGCGCCTGGGTGGCTCAGTGGGTTAAACTGCTGCCTTCGGCTCAGGTCATGATCTCAGGGTCCTGGGATCAAGTCTCGCATGGGGCTCTCTGCTCAGCGGGGAGCCTGCTTTGCTCTATCTCTCTCTCTCTGCCTGCCTCTCCGTCTACTTGTGATCTCTCTTTGTCAAATAAATAAATAAAATCTTAAAAAAATACAAATCCATTTATGACATACTGCTGCTTATAAACCCATTAGACGCTGCTCAGTGCTATTGAGCTAAAGAGCGAAGTTGTTTCTATGGACTAAACAGACTAATCGGCTTTGTGTCTTCTGGCCCCTGCCTCCTCCATGTTTACTTTGGATCCCTAGCTCCCCCTTGCATCTGCTGCACTGGCTCTTCCACCTCCTTCCAGGCTCTCTCCTTCCTGCCTCAAGGCTTTCACTTTCACACCTGCTGCTCTCCCTGGGTGCCACATTCCACTGCTTCATTTCATTTGAGTGTAATTTGCTCAGGGAAGCCTGGGTCAGGAGCACTGGTCAAGCAGCTCAAGGATACCTGCACATTTTCTCTGTAACCCATATGCGCTCGTAATTGCTGTTGCTATCTTTGGATTTCTGCCTTGCTAGGCTCTAAGTTCCATGAGATCTAACAGTTCGTCTCGGGTCCCAAATGCCTAGCCAGTGCCTGACACACAGTGAGCACTCCACGCTTAGGAATGACTCTGCCTACATGATACATGCATATATTTAAATACACATACGCACATGTACATTGATTGTGAATGTAAGTGTACAGATGAGGTGTTTTTTTTTAAATGTTTCATGCCTGAGTAGGATTTTTCAGTGGTATATTTAGAAATTAATGATACTTCTATTTGAGAGTATATATGTCTGTATGTGTGTTTAGCATGAATTCTCTTCTTTAGTACCCACTGTTCAAAATATACCACATCAGACACCAGTCTCGTTCAGAGTTGTTACGTTCCCCTTTTTATACCTTGTCCTCTGACTGGGTCCTGTCCATCCATCCCATTCAAGGTAAAGAAACTGCTGCAATGAAAGCTGATCTCCTAAGGGCCAGGAATATGAAAAGGTACATTAACCAACTGACTGTGGCAAAGAAGCAGTGTGAGAAGAGAATCCGAATCCTGGGAGGCCCTGCCTATGACCAGCAAGACGAGGGGGCCTTGGATGAGGGAGAAGGGCCTCAAAGCCAGAAGGTAGAGCTTTGTGGTTTCTGTTTTGACCATTTCACGTTCATTATAAACACTCATGTAATCTCCCATCTGGTCTTTTAATTTTCTGGTTATTTAACATAGGATGTACGTTCCAAAACAGAGACTCACACGTTTGCTCACAAAGAGCTGTATTACTTGGTGTCCTTGACTTCTGTGAATGGTAACAGGTAGGATAGGTAGGCATGGGGTATATGTATGTGTGTGTGTATGTGCGCACGTGTGTTTTCCTAACCCACAAACCCTGAGGCACGCACTTAGATTTACAAGGGCCCAATCGAATTACCCACTACCAGTTGGATAGAACTAACCACCTATGGACTAGAAGGCATCTTGTAAATAATTTTACTTAGCTCTCACCACAATTCAGTGAAATTTGAATTTCTTGATATTTCCATTCTACAGGTAAAGAAACAGAGTTGGTTTAAGTGAATTACCTAGGGCCAGGTGGGAAGAGTCAGAATTAGATAAAAACCCAGATCTAGTTGCTTCACAGTCTGAGTGCTTTCTCACTAAGCCATACGATGTCAGCGACAGTTTCAACCACAAAACTTTGGATTGTCTGATACTGGGTCCTCAAATCATGGAGCTTAGGAAAGTGTCCTAGCCCTACCTCAGTACTGTTCTTACTCTCAAGGACCCAAGCTTGTCTCCAAGACCCAGAGAATGCTAGGGTTGAAGGAAACAGCAGCGGCACTCCCTGAGGAGCTTGTTTGTACCACTTGGGAACAAGACTTCAAGGCAATCTCCAAACTTCTCTTTTATAACATGGCACTTAGTCACAAAGAGGCTACCATCACTATAATTTGACTGGTACAGCCTCTGACCTCACCTGTTTGGGTTTTTAGTCTCTTGATCTTTTCTTACTCAGTTCTCGGTTTGACTTCAGATGCCTATCTGTGACTTTTACCTTCCTCCTCACTCCAGAGATGAACTTTGACCTTTTTCTTGTTCATGGCCCAGTCACCATTAGATCCTCTTCAGGATAGTTTATGCTTGACCTTGGACCAACTAACACAAGCCAGAGTTGTTCTTCTGCAACATCTTGGACAAGTGGCACAAATGCAGCCCCGAGTAGCTCTTGTTTTGTGGAATGGTCTCCCCTTACCGCTGGAGATATGTTTATTTTGCTCTTAGTAAATACACCTTTCTGCAATTTTGGCTTTGTGGTCCAAAGTGAAAATCTTGCCTTTTGGTGAATGTTGGAGAGAGAGTGGAATTGGCAGGTTGAATATTGTCCTTCTTTCCCTTTCTCCTCAGCCTCTGGACTCTTAGATAGATTCCTAGCCACATTTGTCACAGAAAAAGTTCTCTTCTTGTGTCCTGTATATTCATTCATTCATTCATTCAACAGACATTTATTGAGGGTCCACATTCTCTAAGTTATAGTGCAAGGTACTAGAATACAAAAGGTATAAGATGGGGTCCCTGAGGGTTGCTGGGGGGTTGTGGGATAGGGCTGGGGTGGCTAGGGTGATGGACTTTGGGGAGATTATGTGCTATGGTGAGTGCTGTAAATTGTGTAAGACTGATGATTAACAGACCTGTACCCCTGAAGCAATAATACATTATATATTAATAAAATTAAAAAATAAGTCCTATACAGTTATGAAATAGAAAGATAAGTGATCCAATAGAGATTAGAGATTTATATACCCAGAAGGCCCATCTAATAGTTTGCCACCTAGTCAAAAGATGATGTGGTTTTAGATCTTACAGTAGAAGAAAATCTTGAGAAACGTAAAAGAAGATCATTTTAGGAGAACTGAATGTGATTTTAGTACATGTTATCCAGCAGTATTTACTAGAAGTAGACTTAATCTGGTTTTATCTCCATTTTGACTTGTTTCTCCAGATATTTAGGAAAAGAGCAACCTATTACTATTGCAACAGTTTAATCTCAGTAAATTTATTTCCTTAGGCTTCAGGCTGAAAGCCTTAGATAATGTTGCAGGATTCTCATGTTTATGCTGGAGTGTTTTCTTCCCAATGCTCACTTTTTTTCCCACATAGGAATGAAATTATATGGTATTTGTCTTTCTCTGACTTATTTCATTTAGTGTAATACTCTATAGCATTATCCATGTCCTTGCAAATGGCAAGATTTCACTCTTTTTTATGGCTGGATAATATTCCATTACACACTCGTGTGCTTGTGTACACTTCTTTACCCATTCATTAGTCAGTGGCCACTTGGAGGGGGCTTCCATATCTGGCTATTGTCAGTAATGCTGCTATAAACATCAGAGTGCATGTATCTCTCTGAATTCGTGTTCTTGTATTCTTTGGGTAAATACGCAGTAGTGCAATTGTTGGATTCTAAGGTAATTCTGTTTTTAACTTTTTGAGCAACAGTGCACTAGGCTTCTTTTTTCTCCACATCCTCATCAACAACACCCGTTGTTTCTTGTGTTTTTGATTTTAGCCAATCTGACAGGTGTGAGATGATCTCTCACTGTAGTTATGATTTGCATTTCCCTGATAATAATTGATGATAAGCATCTTTTCATGTGTCTGTCGGCCATCTGGATGTCTTCTTTGGAGAAACATCTTCTCATGTCTTCTGTCCGTTTTTTAATTGGATCATTTGCTTTTTGGTGTTGGGTGGTTTTGGGGTGAATATTGAGCCACCCTTACAACCCAGGAGAAAAATCCCATTTGATCATGTTGAATGATTTTTTAAAAATGTATTGTTGAATTCATTTAGCTAGTATTTTGTTGAGAATTTTTCCTTCAATATTGGCCCATGGCTCTCCTTTTAAGTGGTGTCTTTATCTGATTTGTGGTGTCAGAGTAACGCGGCCTCATAGGATGAATTTGGAAGTTTTTCTTCTTTTATTTTTTGGAATAGTTTGAGAAGAATAGGTATTAATTCTTTAAGTGTTTGGTAGAATTCACTTGTGAAGACCACAGGCTCTGGACTTTTGTTTTGTTTTAGTTGATTACTGATTGAATCTCTTTGCTGGTTATTGGCCTGTTTAAATTTTCTAATTTGTTTTGGTAGTTTATAGGAATTTATCCATTTCTTCTAGGTTGTCTAATGGCACGTATTTTTTCATAATATTCCCTTGTAAATATTTGTATTTCTGTGGTATTGGTTGTTATTTCTCCTTTCTCATTTGTGATTTTGAGTCCTTTTTCTTTATTTCTTGTGAAGTCTAGCTAGAGGTTTGCCAATTTTACTGATTTTTTTTCAAAGAACCATGTCCTGGTTTTATTATTCTATTCCATTGCTTTTTTTTGTTTTTGTTTTTTGTTTTATATTATGTATCACTTATTTCTGTTCTAGTCTTTTTTCACTCTTTCTTCTAGGTTTAGGTTTCATTTGTTGTTCTTTTTCTAGGTTCTTTAGGTGTAAGTTTAGGTTATTTATTTGTGATTTTTCTTGCTTTTTGAGGTAGGCCTGTATTGCTATATATGTCCTCTTAGAACTGCTTTTGCTGCATCCCAAGGTTTTGGGCTGTTGTATTTTTATTTTCATTTATTTCTATATAATTTTTAAAATTTCTTCTTTGATTTCCTGGTTGACTCATCCATTGTTTAGCAGCATATTATTTAACCTCCATGTAATTTTGGTCTTTACAGATTTTTTCTTGTGGTTGATTTCTAGATATAGCATTAGCATTTAGCACAACATTGTGGTAAGTAAAGATACATGATATAACTTTGATTTTTTAAAATTTATTTATTGAGACTTGTTTTGAGACTTAAGAATGAATGAATGAAGAATGTTCCATGTGCTCCTGAAAAGAATGTGTATTCTTTTGATCCATGAGGAAATGTTCTAAATATATGTTTATTATACATTTATTATATATATATATGGATATTATATATCCATTGCTGGTCCAATGTGTCATCAAATGTGTCATCAAAGCCATTGTTTCTTTGTTGATTTTATGATTAGATGATCTGCCCATTGATATAAGGAGGGAGTTAAAGTCCCCTGTTCTTAGTGCATTATCATCATAAAGTTCCTTTATATTTGTTATTAACTGTTTTATATATTTGGGTGCTCCCATGTGGGATGCATTAGATATTTACAATTGTATCTTCTTTTTGGTTTGTCCCCTTTATCATTTATTATATAGTGTCCTTCTTTGTCTCTTCTTAGAGTCTTTGTTTTAAAGTCCATTTGTCTGATATAATTATAAGTAGAATATATTATTACTCCAACTTTCTTTTGACATTCTTTTGCATGGTAGCTGTTCCTCTGTGTCCTCACTTTTATTCTGCAGGTGTCATTTTTTTTTTTTAAAGTAGGCTTCATGCTCAGTGTGGAGCCCATTGTGGGGCTTTAACTCACAACCCTGAGATCAGGGCCTGAGCTGAAATCAAGAGTTTGATGTTCAACTGGCTGAGCCACTCAGGTGCCCCTCAATCTGCAGGTGTCTTTAGGTCTAAAATGAGTCTCATATAGGCAGCATATGGATGGATCTTATTTTTTTATCCTTTCTGTCTTTAGATGGGAGTGTGTAGTCCCATTTACATTCAAAGTAATTATTGATAGATACATATTTATTGTCACTTTATTTCTTTTGTGGTTGTCTCTGAAGATTTTCTCTGGTCTTTTCTTGTTTTTCTCTTTTTCATGGTTTGGTGATTTTCCTTAGTGATATATTTGGATTTCTTTCTCTTTATTCTTTGCATATTTATTAGTGGTTTTTGATATATGGTTATCATTAGGTTTGTATATAATCTCTTCTGCATATAATAATCTATATTAAATACATGGTCATTTAAGTTGAACCCATTTTTTATTTCTCTCCTCCCCATGTTCTAGGTATATGTTATCATATTTTACATCCTTTTGTGAGTTCCTTGACTGATTTTATACTTATATACTCATTTTTACTGCTTTGGTGTTTCCTACCTATGTACTATAATTTTTGGTCTCTCATTTCTACTCACAATTTCCCCTCTAATATTTCTTGGAGGGCTGGGTTAGTGGTCATGAACTCCTTTAGTTTTTGTTTGTCTGGGAAATTCTTTATATCTCCTATTCTGAATGATAGCCTTGCTGGATGGAGTATTCTTGGCTGCAGATTTCCTATTCAGCACTTTGAATATGTCATACCACTCTCTTCTGGCTCAGAAAGTTTCTGCTAAAAAAGTCCCTGATAGCCTTATGGGGTTTAACTGTCTTCTTTTGTTTTACTGCTTTTAAACTTTTTTCTTTATCATGTGTTTTGCCAATTTAATTACAATATGTCTTGATGTGGATCTGGTTTTGTTGATTTTGTTGGGGATTCTCTGTGCCTCCTCAATCTGGATATCTGTTTCCTTCCCCACATTCAGGAAGTTTTCAGGTATTATTTCTTCACATAAATTTTTTGCCCCTTTTTCTCTTTCTTCTTCTGGGACACCTGTAATATAAATATTACTACATTTGATGGAGTCACTGAGTTCCCTATTTTCATTTTGCGTAATTCATTTTTTATCTCTTTTATTCACCTTGGTTACTTTCCCTCACTCTGTCTTCTAGGTCACTAATTTGTTCCTCTGCTTCTTCCAGCCTGCTGTTCACTCCTACAAGCATGTTTCCCATTTTGTTTATTGAGCCCTTTGTCTCTGCTTTGTTATTCCTTATCTCTGTGTAAGACATGTAAGACACTCGTCTTTCACTCTTTTCTCAAGTCCAGTGAGTATGCTTACAATCATTGCTTTAAATACTCCTTAAGACATGTTACTGATATCTGTTTCACTTAGCTGTCTGGCTGTGACCTTGTCCTGTTCTGTCATTTGGGATAAATTTCTTATTTTAAAAAAGATTTTATTTATTTATTTATTTATTAATAAAGACAGAGAGAGAGACTGTGTGTGTGTGTGTGTGTGTGTGTGTGTCTCCGTGCCAGAGGAGGGGAAGATGGAGAGAGAAGACTCCCTTTTGAGCAGGGAGCCCAACATGGGGCTCAATCCCAAGACCCTGAGATCATGACCTAAGCCGAAGGCAGATGCTTAACTGACTGAGCCACCCAGGCGCCCTCATTTGGGACAACTTTTTGTCTTCTTATTTTGTCTACATCTCTGCCTGTTTCTCCTGTTCTTGAGGGTAATGACCTTCTGAAGAATAGGTGTTATAATGTCCTACCATGTAGTATCCTTGTTTCCCAAGCCTGGTGATTCTGGGACTGTCTCCAGTATGTGGTGTGTATATTCTGCTCTTTTATCCTGGCTGCTTTATCCTTCAGGCCAGTTATCTGGAGAGGCTCTCTTTGGCTGTCGTGGGCAGTATTTGGTCCCTGCACTGAATGTGGCACATTTTAACCAGATGTGCTCAGTCTGCTTGTGAAGTGAGACCTATCACCACTGCCAGCAGAACTACAAAATTCCTGAGTCGGGCCACGTGTGAGCAGGTGTTTGGGCTGGTCTTCTTGGGGAGGGGGCCTGCCATGCTGGGACTGAGGCAAACATGACTGTGAGGGACAGTTCCACTGGAGCACAAGCACAGGGGGTGCTTGGTATCGGCAAGTTAGGTAGTGAGTGTGGGCATAGTGTTGTTTCCTGCAGGTAGCCCTGCACTTATGCTGAGGAGGGGGGGGAAGAAGATGAATATGGCCAGTTCCTTTGTTCCTAGAGTGGTCTCTCCATGAACACTGCCTCTCTGGGATACATTCTGAAAGGAGTGAATAACCTCCCCACTGTGTGTCGTAGGTGCTCTTCAGATCTCTGTTTCCATTCTGTATGTCTGCAGGTTGTTTGCCGGCCTTATCTCCAAGAGTAGCACAGCTCCTTCCGGGCTCTAAGAACGCCAGGCTTTAGGCCCCACTGGTTGCCAGAAGGCACAAAATTTGAAATTTGGCCCCTCTTACTTTCTAAACCAGTTACTGTGGGAATTTGTTTACCCCGTGCTCCTCCATCTCCATCCTTGTCTGTGACCCTGGTTACGTCCTCACTGCAGCACCAGGATCTATCAGCTCTCCTGAGCCACATGTCTGTATTCCCTACTTTTTTAATGTGGCTTTTTCTCTACCTTAAGTTGTGGAGCTTGTTCTGCCAGTATTCAGGTCAGTTTTTGGGGGCATTTAGGGTGATTTGATAGTTATCTAGTTTTGTTTGTGGGACAGGGTGAGCCTGTGATCTTCCAAACCACTGTCTAAGATCAGTTTTCATATCAACTTATATTTGATCCGAGACCCATCCAAAATGAGCACCCATCCAGTGTAGCTCAGTACTCTGCGCTTGAATATGAAAAGATGCCCTGACTTTTTCTTTCTGCTGGAGTTCTCATAGAGCATTTTTCCTAAATGCAGCTTTCCTTCTTGAATTCCATGCTATTCATAGTTTGCTACAAACACAAATAAGGTAATTTCTTAAAGAGAGGAACTGTTTAATTATGGTTAAGAAGCTGTGCTACAGAGTCAGAAAGCCTAGCTTTCAATCCCATATCTACTGGGATTGACTTTGGACAAGTTAGCTTCTTTGTACTCCATATGTAAAATCAGGATAATTGTATGTACTCTTTGGGTGGCGACCATCAAATAATGCACATAATGGGATAAGTACACCACTTGGTATGTGGGCACTCAGTAAATATTTGGTATTACTGGCATTGATTATTATGGGAGTATGTTTAGGGATGATATAGATATAAGAAAAATCCAATTGTAATCTCTTCTTTTAAGATAAAACAACATTCCCAAGATCCTAATTCTGCATATTCTTATTAGTATGCTGGAGATAGTCTCATGAGTACATTGTAGATACTGTGTAACTAGAGAAGCCTGGTCCTACATCACTCTTGATAACATGTTGGGTATGTTAGGAACACATTTATTTCTCTAAGGCCCTGAGGTACTTCTGATTGCTTTTCTTTCTGGAGAAAAATTAGCTGGATAAGAGGTAGTAACCCACACAAAACACAAGAGGTAGTAACCCACACAAAACACAAAATATGCATCATGAAACTAGATCCAGTTGGACTGGGAGAGACTGAAAAAGCAGTAAATAAAAATTCCTGAAGAGGAATAGATAATGATTTGCCTTCCAGCCTGAAATGCTTCACGACCTTTAGCACATGTGATTGTCTACCAGGATAATATTTTGTCTCCTACCTAGAGACCATTGACTATGGTGGCATCCCTCCCAGAATTACCAGGGGTTTTAGGACGGAAAGAAAAGGGCTGAACTAACAAATAAATTAAGAGCACAATGTTTGCTGTATGGAAGACCTTAGTGAGTATTAATTATTGTTCTATCCTCTATAGTTTAAAAAAATGATTATTTTTGTTGTGGTGTCAACTTTGACCTCCCCACCTTTCTCTTCGTACATCTATACAAAAATCTCAGAATTACTAAAATTAGTTAATCTCAAATGAATTGAGATTGAATTACTCTCAAATGAATACATTTGACTGAAGTATATGATCTAGTTATCCTGTTCATCCAGACCCATACCCTTAGTGTAAGTGTTACACAGTGAAATGCTCTTCTTTCCTTCAAAAGCAGAAAAAAAACCAAATGGTGCAGACAATTTGGTTAATCCACCAGCCAAGGTAAGAGATCTATCAGATGTTTAATTATACTTGAGATGTATTTGCCGTCATGTACTTATATATATTTGTACTGTTGGAACTGAGCATAGATTATTCCAAAGACACAATAAAAATCTAAAAATGGCTAATATTTTAGAAGATTTTTTAAAATTAAATTTATTTAAAAAATTTTTTATTTATTTGACAGAGATCACAAGTAGGCAGAGAGGCAGGCAGAGAGAGAGAGGAAGGGAAGCAGGCACCCTGCTGAGCAGAGAGCCCAATGTGGGGCTCGATCCCAGGACCCTGGGATCATGACCCAAGCCGAAGGTAGAGGCTTTAACCCACTGAGCTACCCAGGTGCCCCTTAGAAGATGTTTTGAACTTGGTTTTGCAAATATGTGAATTTGTATCTAACTTGGAATTCATTTTTATCCAAGGAAAATTATACTGGGAAGACTTCCTTAGATTTCGTGGAATGCCCTTTCTGCTTAGCTTCTTCCTCTACTCAACTAAACTGATAGCTCTCTGAGCGGTCTGTTATCCCTAGCCAAATTTGATATGGGTTCCCACAAACCTCTGTGGATCATGTATGGTTAGAATTTGTATTTCAAAATGCTTTACTGGTAGGGTTTGCATAATGATACATGCTGTGATCTCCCAAAGTTGGTAAACTAACTAAATACTATTTGTCTGATATATTTATGGACTCTAATTGTTAGTTATCTGTAGCTTAGGATCGCTCTCTCCTTTAATTAGTTATCAGAAGTTGTTAGAAAAATGCCTGCTCCTTTCTGCTCACAAAACCTGAGGGCTCACTGTCGGCAGAAGAGTTGAATCTGTGTTGATCATATACACTTGATTTTAGAAAGATTTTACTGGTAACATTTCCAAAAAATTTCTCATTGTCACAATTTAAATTTTAATAATCTTAAAAAATAAATTTTTCTTTTAATTGTATTTGATTTATACGCACATGTCTTTTTTTTTTTTTTAAACCTAACTAAGAGCTAAGGATATGGGGCTTCAATTCCTTCTAAATTAATTTGAGGCATTTCTCCTGACTAATTGAGTTATGAGTAATTATAAAGGTGATCTGCTTTCTCCTAATACGGCAGCCTGTGCTCAAGATTGTGCACACTGTGTCTCC
Organism: Neogale vison; assembly: GCF_020171115.1. Lineage (NCBI taxonomy): Eukaryota > Metazoa > Chordata > Mammalia > Carnivora > Mustelidae > Neogale > Neogale vison. The sequence continues at coordinate 196,748,742 of NC_058101.1, read as the reverse complement.
AGATGTAGTTTCTCTTTTTCTGTAAGCATGCATGCAAAATGATAAACAAAGGAGTAATTTTGGTACATTAAAAAATTTTTTAAATTAAAATGATGCTTACAAAAGATTTTTTTAAAGTTTTTTTTTAATGTATTTATTTGACAGAGAGAAATCACAAGTAGATGGAGAGGCAGGCAGAGAGAGAGAGGGAAGCAGGCTCCCCGCTGAGCAGAGAGCCTGATGTGGGACTCGATCCCAGGACCCTGAGATCATGACCCGAGCCGAAGGCAGCGGCTTAACCCACTGAGTCACCCAGGCGCCCCTACAAAAGATTTTTTAAATAAATCTGAATAAGGCTGGTACTTTAGTGAATAGTACTGTGTTGATGTTCATTTCCTTATTTTGATCATTATACATTGTTTATGTAAGAAAATACTCTTGTTTGTAGGAAATGTAGGCTTTATCCAGTGGTAAAGGGCTGATCATGTCTGCAGCTTACTTTTTTTTTTTTTTAATAGTATGGTGGCAGTGATGGTGTGTGTGCATGTGTGTGTGTGTGGGTGTGTGTAGCAGGGAGAGAATGTGATTTAAAAAGGTGGTAAAATTTGGGGAATTGGGGCAATAAGTAAAGTTAATTGAAAAAAAAGATACTGTAAACAAAAGAGCAAGATATAAAATCATTTTCCTCAGCTGTATAAAAATAAGATGGAAGGCAAAAATGCCAAATTATTGGATTCTAGACTTCTAGTTTTTTTATACATTTCTCTTCAATTTTTCTATTCTGAATATCTGTTGCTTTTAACTGTATATCCCACATGGCAGGGATTTTCATCTGTTTCATTTCCTAGAAATGTGCCCAATACAGAGTAGATGCCAAAAAGATCTTTTACTGAGTGTGTGGATGATTAATTGAAAATTGGTGTTTATTGAATATGTACATATTGAATCTTTAATAAACTTTTCCATTTACAATTTAGGAAGTGGAGTGAAATACCATATTACACTATGGCCCTAAAAAATGAAACTCCCTCCCAATGTAAAAACTGATCCATTGAAAGTTAAAGTAAACCGATAATTAAAGTTTGATTTTTGACATTTTTCTTAATTTTTTTTCCTTAAATTTCCTTGATAGATTCTTCAGTTTGAAGATATCTTGGCCAGTACTTTCTATCGAGAGCACTTTCGAACGTACATGGAAAGGATGGACAAGAGAGCTCTGATTAGTTTTTGGGAGTCTGTGGAATATTTAAAGAGTGCTAACAAGGTAGTATATACAGCATCAAAAGAATATTAATCACTAGCTGATGAAAACTTGCATGTTAGGCTCTCTATCTGTGTTTCTCTGTGAAGATGTAAAATAAGTATACATTAAAAGACTATTTAAAACCAAATATAATAATGGAATTATTGTCTAGCTCCTAATGGTAAATAAAATTAGATTTTATTTTACAAAAAAGATGCCTTTGAATGTGTAGTCAAGGGAAAAAGTGACTTAAAAGTGTACCAAAATACTGCATTTACTTTCAGGTAGGTTTTTTTTTTAATACATTGTAAAAAGACATCTCTCTCTTTCTCTCTCTCTCTCTCTTTTCTCCACACTGCTGTTTATAATGAATTGATCTTGTCATCTGAACCTCAGTCTCATAACCATATTATTTTAATGTCATATTCATGTGTGTAATTTATATGACTGTTCTTCTTTTATTTCATTTAAAATATAATTGAATTAATGGGGCCTGGATGGCTCAGCCAGTTTAATGGCTGACTATTGGTTTCAGCTCAGGTCATGATCTCAGGGTCCTGGGATTAAGCCTCCCATTGGGCTCTGCGCTCAGCGGGGAGTCTGCTTGTGGATTCTCTCTCTCCCTCCCCGTCTCTCCCCCTGCTCTCTCTCTCTCAAATAAACAAATAAACAAATAAATCTTTAAAAAGACAAATAAAATATAATTGAATTAAGAAACACAAAAGAACATTTTTGGTCATAGATGCCTCTTACAATGAAAACCCCAACAATAAGCATTCTCTTTTGCACTCGGCAATGTCTCAATACACTTAACGATTAAAGACTGTGAAATATGTATGTTATATGTGTTTATAACTATATGGGACAGTGTGTATAACATACATATGTATTTTCAGAGGCTTATTAAAATAAGCACGAAGAGCAGTGGGTACGTTAAATTACTATTTGCCCTTTATATGAGTGTTGGCGGAACTGAATACCAACCTTAAAATACATCATAAATCACAAACTACCTCTTTTTTGTTTTTTGTAAAAGATTTTTATTTACTTATTTGAGAGAGAGAGGGAGAGAACAATCAGGGAGAGGGGTAGAGGCAGAGGGAGAAGCAAACTCCCTGCCTGAGTTGGGACCCTGATATGGGCCTCCCTTCTGGGACTCCAGGATTTTGACCTGAGCTGAAAGAAGATGCTTAAAGGACTGAGCCATGCAGGTGCTCCACAAACTACATTGGTTAAGGAATTAAGTTCATTCTCATAGTATTTTTAAATTCTCTTAGAAATGCCTTTCATTATTAATTTGTAAGCCACAAATTACCTCATTTTAACAAATACTGTTTTTGCCCACTTTATTACATATTTTATTTACTAGACTTGATTCCAAATGACTTTGGGCTGTTCTCAAAGGAATATTGCAAAGAGCAATCTAAAGAATTTTTCTAAACTACTGAAAACGATTCAGAAGATTTCAGTGGAGTAAGAGCATTTAACTTTGTTGGGGCGCCTGGGTGGCTCAGTGGGTTAAAGCCTCTGCCTTCGGCTCAGGTCATGATCCCAGGGTCCTGGGATCAAGCCCCGCATCGGACTCTCTGCTCAGCGGGGAGCCTGCTTCCTCCTCTCTCTCTGCCTGCCTCTCTGCCTCCTTGTGATTTCTGTCTGTCAAATAAATAAATAAATCTTTTTTTTTTTTTTAAAAAGAGCATTTAACTTTGTCAAATGCAACACTCGCTATTTTGACCCAGCAACTCTGATTTGGATGTGAAATTTATGGGATGTTTGTTAAATTCACAGTCTTCATTTGTTAAGTTGCTTGTCTTCATTTTTTTTTTTTTTTAAGATTTTATTTCAGAGAGAGCGAGCATGAGCAGGGGGAGGAGCAGAGGGAGAGAGAGAGGGAATAAATCTCCAGCAGTCTCCACACTGAGTGGCAGGCCCTAAGACCCAGAGATCATGACCTGAGCTGAAACCAAGAGTTGGACGCTCAGCCACCCAGGCACCCCTCTCTTTATTTTCACTCCTGTTGAAGACTCTGTGTAACATTCCTAGAGTTAATGAGATGTGTCTAGAGGAAATATAAATATTATGTCAGCCAGAAGGGATATTTGCATTTGTGAGCTGGCTGGCTGTGACCTACGTGTAACGTTTACAACTAAGTCCTCTAATATAAGCATGATTATAATGCAATAAATCATCATTCTGAAAGAACATTTTTCTTGTTTTCTTAAATTATACAATACTGACTTTTTTTTCTCTAGTGAGAAATGGTACTTCCAATTATTTATATTAGATTTTAAAAAGCCAAATTGAATTTAACTTACATTTGAGCTGTGGTGTTCAGATTTATGATAAGGAGTCTATTGCAAGAAGAGAACTGTTGTCATTTTTCTCCTTCCAGCATTTCAAAGACATTACATTTGTTAACTACTCAACTGAAGTTTCATTTTAAGGAGCCAGTTGTCTTTTCAGGGTCTGCCTCTTGCCCCTTGCTTCTGAATGTGCATACAAAACCCAAAGAGCCGCACTGAAATGTACAGTGTACATTCCTCATGTCTTCCTTCCAGCTTTGAAATGTGGAAAGTTCTGAAGATAATCCTTTTTGTCAGAGGTGATATTTCTTACCTTTCTTGTTCATTTTTCTGTCTTTTCAGAATGAAATTCCTCAATTAGTTGGTGAAATTTACCAGAATTTCTTTGTGGAAAGCAAAGAAATATCTGTGGAAAAATCACTTTACAAAGAAATCCAGCAGTGTCTTGTAGGAAATAAAGGTATTGAAGTGTTCTGCAAAATCCAGGGAGATGTTTATGAGACCCTAAAGGATAGGTATTACCCTTCGTTCATTGTCAGTGACCTGTATGAGAAGCTGATGCTGAAAGAGGAAGAGAAAAATGTCTCCCAGTTGATTTCCAGCAAGGATGATCTGGTGAGTCACACTTAATTTTCTCCTCCTTTCTCAGTGGCTAAGCTTCAAAAGTGATTGGGTAGGCTCATATTGTATAAGCTGAATTTGGTGTGCGCCTTCATCTTTTAATGTATAGGACTGTAAGTAAAACTTACAGACTTCTTGTTCCTATGAAAACTGACTACTGCTGCCAAGTCAGAGACCTCACTGCCCTGTCTCGACCTGAGACACACCCCGAAAATGCCAAGGCAGAAAGCCTGTGGGGTGGGACATTTGTGGCCTAGACCAGATAAGAGAATCCATAGAACATGGTGCAGCCTGAGAATAGTCAAAGGATGGGAACATAAGGAGAGGAAGAGAATGTGGGTGGAGTTACAGGAACTATTTGGGAGTTAAAAAATATCAGATGTAAGTAAGATAGATGTTCCAAAGAAAACCTTGCTCAGCCACACCTGAAGTCTAATTTTCTTAAACGTGTTGCCATTTAATTAGAGAACTACAATTGCCACCTGTCATTTACTATTAATGATTTACATGGGTTTTAAGATTTGTGAAGGTGCAAAGAAAAACAAAATGTTTTATAGTCACCCTGCTTGGAAAGATGGTAATTGATCACGGATTTTTTTTTTTTTCTGCCCAGTGGTATCTCAAGCCCGAGGGAATCAAGTGCTTGCTCTTGATGATATTAGAAGTCAGTATCTCTGAACTGTTAAATTCATTCCTTCAGACTTTTTAAAAGATTTGTTACTTAGTTCTTTATACTTTCAGTGTATAACACCACCAAACTGGTCCAAAAGACATTACTCATTGCATCTTATTTTTAAGATAGGTCAATTTGTTTAATTTTTTATTATTTATTTATTATTTTTTGGTCAGATTATTTTAACTGTGTTACCTCTCTCCCTCAAAAATTAAAATGGTTAATCTGCAAATGCTGTAGAAGAGGTTATTCAGATTAATTAAAAATGTCAGTACCCAACAGATAAATTGGGAAGGTCTTGAACTAACAGTTGATATGAAAGGCAAACAAATATGAAAAATTGTCCAACTTCACCTTGGACTCAAGAGTAATATGTATCACTAATCTTTTGAAAGCTCCTACTTCTAAAAATTTATCTTAAGATAATAACTAAAGGGTAGAAAAGTATATATATAATGGAATTTGCTTTAGTACGTTTGGGATAGCAAACCAGCAGAATCAACCCAGAGTAGGAACAGCAGTAGGAATATGTGTTGGTGTACTATCAATTCCCAGGATATTATAGAGCCATAAAAATTAAAATTTTATGTTTTTATTATGTTTAAACTGTAATTAATACCCTCAAAATAAGAAGCATTGTAAGTTCTATGGAAAAGACAGAATATATGTTTATGTATACAAAGTGTACTATCCTATGTCATGATATGTACATTGTGGACAAAGATTTGAAAGACCCTACAAAAATAAAAAAAGCTTGGTTATTAGGACTGTTAATACTTATTTTTGTTGAAAAAAGTTATTGTTTGTTACTTACTTATTACCAATAATTAGAAGAAAAAGTTCTGGAAGAACGTTAAGGAATATAAACAAAGAAGAAGGCTGTTCTCAGCTGTTCTTCCCACTGCCCTCCACAAATCTGTTTTATATGCTGTCTGTTGGTAGTCTATCCAGATTTTAAAAGTTACATAGTTCTTTATGAATCTTAAGTCACTTTGCTTTTATTTAATTAATTTTAAGTCATTTTGAAATGCTAACCATTTTACTTATAAAATGATCTACCTGTTGATTTATAAAATACATCTTCAAGAGAAGGACTGAACAAAGTGTATACTGAAAATACTTTCACTAGTGGGGATTTGGAAATTTTATTTTATCTTATTTTTTGAAAGATTTTATTTATTTATTTGACAGAAAGAGAGAGAGAGCACAAGAAGTGAGGAGCAGCAGAGGGAGAGGGAGAAGCAGCTTCCCAAGGAGAAAGGAGCCTAATGTGGGGCTCAATCCCAGGACCCTGGGATGATGATCTAAGCTGAAGGCAGAACCTTAACCAACTGAGCCACCCATGTGCTCTGGAAATCTTATTTTAAAGGGACTTGCTTGAGTTTTCTATAATATTCTTTGGAGCTGGAAAGGAAGCCAAGTGTTTCTCAGTGTCTTTGTCCAGGATTAGGCACAGATCATTTGGTTGAGCTGGACAGAGAACTCAGTTGCATTCCTTTGTTCCAAGCGAATTCCCTTGGGTGTACAATCTAGAAAATAATGGTATGGAATCCACCCCAGGCCCTCCTGCTTCAGGCTTAATGATGTTTCTTTTTTCAGTGCGGTCCTGAACACCAGTTATTTTGGTTCCAGATAACTTTGATTTGTTCCTTTGTTGAGGCAAAGTAGCCGGCTCCTGGGCTTTCTACCATAGAGTCTTTCCTTAGTGGGATCTAGTATTGGGCACAGTGTAATCATATCAAACCTATACACTAGTAATAATGGCTGAACAGTCCAGCATCAGAAGATAGTGTGGTTCATGTGACTTTCTCCCCCAGGGCCCAGGAATCGAGGCTGGTGAGGAAGCTGTAGATGAAGGCACCAGCCGGATTAATGAACAAGCCAGTTTTGCTGTAAACAAACTACGAGAACTAAATGAGAAACTTGAATATAAAAGGCAAGCTCTAAATTCTATTCAAAATGCACCAAAACCTGACAAGAAGGTAACTCTTTTGCTTTCAAGGTTGTCTTTGAAAGATTCCACTTTCCGATTTGATAAAGTTTTCAGTTTATGTTTGCAAATCGTCACAATTTCCTTAAAAAGAATTTTAACTGTTAAGTTCCGTTGTCAATTTTTTGCTTCTAGTATAGAATGAGAAAAGTAGTTGCTTTTAGTCTTCCATGGTTTGGGGTTCTCCCTCAGTCATCAGCGGTGAGTAGCTCCGTGTTCTCTCACCTGGCTTGCCTATGGTACCTTTACAGAAGAGGGCAAAGCATTTCCTTGTGCCAGACTCGTTTCCGAAAGTAAATTAACTCCGTGAGAACAATTTTTAAATTTTCATTTTTCTTTCAAATGCTGTGAGTCACAGTTTAGGGAACTTCACAGAATTACACAAGAACTAAATCGTCTTGCTAAAAGCCAACAGAATTGGAAACCTTAAAAATGTAGACAGCGTCTCCCTAACTGGCACTTCGCAAACGCAAGTGGTGGTGTGACTTTTTGCTTTGTGGTTCTGCCTCTTCAGAGCCAACAGGGAGATGTCTCTGATACAGCTATGGCTGATGCTCTTCTGTCTGCCCAGCTGATCTCCTCTGGCAATTTCTGAGTGTGTGTTCAGCAACAGAAGTGACTAATAAATTCCTGATGCTGAGCCAGTCACTGTGGGGCATCAGTGACATACCAAGCCTGACCTGAGCTCTTGGGGAGCTAACGTGCTGATGGTGGGACTAAAACATACCCACATGAAGGTGAAGCCAATAATCACAGCCCCAACTGATGGTAAAAAGCAGGTTCAGAAGGTTTAGGCTGGGAGTACTTCCTGTAGGCTTTTTGAGCAAGGACAGTGTCCTTGCAGCCTTCGTGTTCAGAAGAGTTTGGAGTGAAACTTCTGCCCTCACACCACAGAGTTACATATCCTTATAGGTTTTCTCATGAAAGAGATCCATAGCCTTTTTTAAAAAAAAATAAAATTACTTATTTTTAAAAAATTGTTGCAAAATATAACATAAAGCCTACCATTTCAACCGTTTTGTACAGATCAGTGTCTGTGCATTCACACTGTTATGCAACTGTCACTCCCATTCCATCGCAGGACTCCTTTCATATGGCAGAATTGAAGCCCTGTACCCGTTAAGTAATACTTTCCATTCCCCGCTCCCCAGCCCCCTGGCAACCACCATTCTGCTTACTATCTCTTACAGATTTAACTACTCTGAAATACATCATGAGTGGAGTCATACAGCATTCATCCTTTTGTGACTGGTTTATTTAACTTAGTATAATGTCTTCAAGGTTCGTTCATATTATACTGTGTGTCAGAACTTCCTTCCTTTTTAAGGCTAAGTAATTTTCCACTGTGTGTATATATAGCATTTTGTTTATCCATTCACCCATCAGTGGATATTTGGTTTGCTGCCATCTTTTGAGTATCATGAATAATCCTGCCATGGACATGGGTGTATAAATATCTTTTCAAGGTCTTGCTTTCAGCTCTTCTGAGCATGTACCCAGAAGTAGAATTGCTGGGTCATATGGTAATTCTGTTTTTAATTCTTAGAGGACCATCCATACTTTTTTTCCATAATGGCAGCAGCATTTAATACCGTCTCACCAACAGTGCATGTAGTTTCTGATTTCTGTATATCCTCACTAATAATTGTTGTTTTTCAGTTTTTTGATAGTAACCATCCCAGTGGGTATGAGGTGGTAGCTCATTGTGGTTTTGATTTGCATCCCACTAATGACTAACTATGTTGAGTATCTTGTCATGCATTTAATTTTGTCATTTATATAAATTTTTTTTGAGAAATGTCTATTCAAGTCCTTTGCCCATTTTTTAATCAGACTGTCTGGTTTTTGTTTTTAAGTTTTTAGAGTTCCCTATATATTCTAGATGTTAATACCTTATGAGATATGTGATTTACAAATATTCCCTCCAACTCCGTGGGTTGCCTTTTTACTGTGTTGATAGTATTTGCACATAAGTTTAAAATTTTTATGAAATCCAGCTTTCCTATATTTTCTTTTGTTGCCTTTGCCTTTGGTGTCATAGCCAACAAGTCTTTGCTACTTTACTGTTATGAAGCTTTTCCCTATGTTTTCTTCTAAGAATTTATAGTTTTAGCTCTTATGTTTAGGTCTTTTCTCCATTTTGAGTTAATTGTTGTTTAGGAGTTTAGGGAAGTGTCTCACTTCATTATTTAGCATGTAGGTATCCAATTTTCTGAGCACTCTTTATTGAAGAGATTGTTTTTTTCCCATTGATTGCTGTTGGCACCACTGTCAAAAATCCTTTGGCCTATATACAAAGGTTTATTTCTTGGCTGTCTATTCTAATCCATTGGTCTACATGTTTGTCTTTATGTCAGTACCATATGTTTTAATTAGTGTAGCTTTGTAGTAAGTATCGAAATCAGGAAGTGTGAGTCCTCCACCTTTGTTCTTTTTTAAGATTGTTTTGTCTATTCAGTATCCCTTGAGATTCCGTATGAATTTTACAATGGATTTTTCTATTTTTGCAAAATACATTAGAATTTTTAGAGGTATTGTGTTCAGTCTGTAGATCACTTTGGGTAGCACTGTCTTCTTAGCAATGTTTAGTCTTCTAATCCATGAACATTGGAGATCATTCCATATAGTTATGTCTTCAATTTCTTTCCTCAGTGTTTTTTAGCTTTCACTGTAGAAGTCTTTCACTCCCTTATTTAATTCCTATTTTTAAATTTTTATGCTATTTTAATTGGAATTGTTTTCTTAGATTTCCTTTTTAGATTGTCCATTGTTAGTGTATAGAAATACAGCGTATTTTTGCCTGTTGATTTAAATATCCTACTATTTTGCTGAATTGTGCAGCATTGCAAGTAGTTTAATAACTCTCAGGATGTTTTCCCTTTGGCAGATTGTTTTAAAGTTGAAGGAGGAGATAATTCTAATAGAGAAAGAACGCACAGACCTACAGCTGCACATGGCAAGAACAGATTGGTGGTGTGAGAACCTCGGAATGTGGAAAGCTTCCATCACCAGTGGAGAGGTAGTTCTTACTGCTTTTCCTCCCAATTAATTTTAAGAGTATGACTTTATACAGAAGATTTTGTCCTAGAGAATTAAGGTTGAGGGTAGAAAACCTATGTTTGTTCTTGTAGACTGCATTTGTTATTCCTTCTCTGCTGTTTTCACTCTGTCACACCCGTGACTGCGAGTTGTAGGAGGGCTGCCTGGTTATAGATCTGTTTTCATTCCACTTCAGGTTGTACTTATTCACTGGAATTGTAAGCAACTTTCAGATAGGGACAGTTAATGTCTCTGAATTGACATTTTATTTTTCCATTAACGATTGAAATAAAATTGGAAGGCGCTTTTTGAAATTCGGTGGTGAAAAATTAAAAATTTAAGTGTCTCTGAGGGCTCCATTCTACTGATTTCATTCACTTAAATCTCAGTTGCTATAAGATCTTTAATAATGAATATTTTTTCCTTTGAATTAGAAAATATTTTGCTGTTCTTTCAGGAATATGGGTAACAGTTTTCAGAATATGCTATATCCTTTTTGTCTTTGAAAATAATTTCTTTTCAAGTAGAGAAGCATGTGGGCATTTACATTGTTAATTTTGACAACTTCTTCATTCCCGCCTGCCTTACTATCAGTCCTGTGGAAATCTGGAGTTGAAGGTCAGGTCCACACAGAAACGAGATCATGAGTAACATAATGTTAATGTTCACACTCTTACTATGGTATGGGGTGGGCTTGAAATTCATAATGTTAAATTCACCTCTAGATTACATAGCAGACAAAGCGTGTTCTCCAAAAGCTACTGTGAAAGCACACACAGTACATGAGTGCTTGACCAAGTGCTTCACCATGTCTTCAGTACTTACTAGCACTTCCGTCAAGGTAAGCTGCAGGAATTTGCTGTGAGACATTGGTCACGGAAAAGATAGTGGATGAGGCACTGAGGAGTCCCCTGAGTGCCAGAGTTCACAAGGCAGTCCCATGGGGATTATGTGGAAGATATGTCTACATCATGCCAGAGTCTTCTGAACTCTGATCCGGGCTGACTTCCTTACTAGATGTGTGATCCTACAACAACCGAAGGACCCTATGCATGCTCTTATCTCCTGTGTCCTCACAGTGGGATAAAGATCCTACCTCATGGGGCCCCGGGCATGCTCTGGGAGTCTTGTCTCCTTTGCCTTCCTTATTGAGTCTTTGTCTCTAATTCAGTTTGTGATACCAATTCAAGCTTAAATTCAGTGTGTTTTGTTTTTTCTCTTAATCTATTTATGTTAAGTATAATAATGGCCTGTTCTGAATTGTGATATTGTATATATATGTTAAGAAACTGTGCTAAGGAATTATCTAAGTTGGAAGGTAGAGGAAATTATGTGTTTCAATGTAAAATTTCATGAAAATTGAAATCCTGGTTTGTTGAATCCAGAAATTAAACTGGGGAAGGCTTTATCCTTTCCTGAGACAGGTTTTGGCATATCTCACACTTGTTTGCTTGCTGTTCATTTGTCTTTTTAAAGAAACACACTTAAGATGTTAATTAAGTCCACTATATTAGTTTTCTTTTGATGTGTAACAAATTACCACAAATTTCATGGCTTCAAACAACACCCATTTATTAGCTCACAGTTCTGTAGGTTGAAAGATTAACAAGACTCTCTCATTCTCTACTCATTGCATCATAAGGCTGAAATCAACATACTGGCCAGACTGAGTTCTTTTCTGGAGACTGGGGGAAAAATCCACTTCCAAGCTCAGTCAGGTTGTTGGCAGAAAGTTCCCTGTGGTTGTGGACCTGTCTCTGTTCTCCTGCTGTCAGTGGAAGACGCATTCCCCCCCACTCACCCTTCTCCATCTTCACACTAGCACCACGTGTGCAGTCTTTCTCGTACTTCCAGTCTTTCTGATGTCGTCTCCTGCCACTTGCCCAAGGAATCTCTCTGCTCTTCAAGGGCTTGTGTGATTAGGTTAGGCCCACCCAGGTAATCCCCTGTGTTAATTTCAGCTGTCAAATGTAACATAACCTAATTGCAAGAATGGATTCCATGATATTCATAGTTCCAGGGATGAATACACTAAGGAGGGCATATACACTAAGGACATATACACTCTATATACAGGGCATATACGCTAAGGAGTGGGAGGTCTTGGGGGCTATTTAAAAATCATGCCTACTGTATCTGCTCACCACCCTTTTGTTGCGTCTGTTTTTCTCAAGGTTACAGAAGAGAATGGTGAGCAAATGCCTTGTTACTTTGTTATGGTAAGCTTACAAGAAGTTGGAGGAGTTGAAACTAAGAACTGGACCGTCCCTAGGAGGCTCAGTGAGTTCCAGAATTTGCACCGGAAACTTAGTGAGGTATGAATACTCATGAATACAAGGTGTAGAATTACTAAGCAAGAAGATATGTAAGAGCTCCTTTCAAGTTTTTACATATAAAGAAACGAATTAACCTTTCTCCTTTGCTGTGGATACTGGCAAAGTGGCATTTTCAGCCTGACATTTGGAAATTAAATAATAGACCAAACCATTTTAGTAGAAATCCTTCAGGACAAAGAATTGTCTGATCTCCATTGAGCCTCATAGAACCTCAGAGCTGAGAGAGGGCGAGGGATCACTTAGGGCCACTGGTTTTTGAAGCTGCCAGTTGTGACCTTTTAGTGGGTGGAATCAATTAATGATTGTAGCGACAAGAAGAACATAGAATATATTAGATTTCAGGGACACCTGGGTGGCTTAGTCATTAAGCATTTGCCTTCGCTTTGGGTCATGATCCTGGGGTCCTGGGATTGAGCCCCATGTTGGGCTCCCTGCTCAGCAGAGCAGGAGGCTTGCTTCTCCCTCTCCCTCTCCCCCTGCTTGTGTTCCTGCTTTCACTGCCTCTCTTTCTCTGTCAAGTAAATAAATAAAGTCTTTTAAAAAGAAAAAAAAAAAGAAGAATATATTGGATTTCAGCACTAAGAGTAAGGGTCATAAAGTGTTATGGTTGAAAGCACAGACTTGGGATCCACACTGCTTGCGTTTGGATCCTAGCTGTACTATTTAGTAGCATATGACCTGGTACTTGTCACTGTGTCTCGCTGTCTCTCTTCGTCAATAAAGTACGAATATGATAATGCCCATGTCTCCTATCTCTCAGAGTTTTTGTGAGAATTAAGGGAATAAATGCATACAAAGCATTGAGAAGAAGGTGTAGCACATACCAAGCATTATTGTGTTGGTGGTGGTAGTAGCAATGAGCATTGTTTCATAGAACTTCTTAGTTTTATGGGTGGGTTATATTTTATATGTAGATATGCATGTATGTGTGTGTCACATGTTGCAACATAGCATGTATTTCCTCCTGTGAGTTTTAGTTAAAAATGTCAGAAACCTTCTAATCTAGGTCAGTTCTTTTAAGAGGAGAGGCGCTGACCCCAGAGAGTTTGGTCAGTCTATCACAGGACCTGTTCCTAGTGGCCCAAACCATATTGGAATCCGGATCATCTTATTTTTCATTCCTTATCCCCCCATCTTTCTCAGGAACTGCATCTTCTCTAACTCTCCTCCTTCTGAAGATGATGGCCCTCTTCCCTGGCAACTGAAACACTCTTTGGTCACTTCTCCTTTTGTTTCTGTTCATTGTTCTCTGGCTCAGAATGAACGGACACTGGTAAAATCCTGTGGTCACCTATTAGATTGCTCTTCTGTAAATGAAATGTGTCTGTTTCCTTTAACCTTTTCTCTGAAGGGGTTTTAAAAAAAAACCCACTTGTAATCACTAACTTATGAATATTGTAATTTCTTCAAGTGCTTTTAAAAGGATGGTGGCCAAAATCAAGCGTCCTGCCCCAGTACTTCTCAAAGGGAATGCTGTCATTCCCTTTGGAGTGTGGAAAGTGAAATCTCTGTCTTAATAAAAAATTACATTTTTCCCAAAATGTGTGAGTAAAATTGATCCTACAGAAAAGTGTGTCATTTGCCCTGTAACAAACCAGTGTGAAAGCCAAAGTTCAGTATCCATCCAATTGCTGATAAAAACAGAAGGAAGGAGAAAAAGGAATTTAGGGGAGATTTTGAAATAAAATGTATATGGAAAGTGTTCTTTGAAAAAAAAAAAAACCAAGTAGACTAAAGCCTTAGAGGAAATAAACAATAAACCTTATAAAATTCTATGTCTGTCCTTTAGTCTCATTTTCCTTATCTATAGCTGATCCCTGGAGTTCTTTTCTTACCCTTAGAATTTACTCTCCTGTGGCTTTTCACAGCAGGGACAAGAAGCACCTTTTCAGGTCCCTGGTGAATTTTAATCTTCCCTTCTGACTCTCACTGCCTCTTTCATTTCTTGAAAATTGTACCCTAAATTTGAGCCCTGATTTGCATGTCTCCTTGGGCACATGCCATTGTACCCCTGATTATTCTGTGGGCTCTGTGGGAAGGGCTAGTTTTTCCTTCCCCAGTTCCCAAGTACTTGCATGCACTTGTTACAAGTGACTTCTCTTGCTGTGGCCAGGCCAGCAGGGTACTCCTGTGCGTGGAGGATGACAACAGCAGTCAAAGCAATTGCAGGCAGAGGCTGTGTTCATTGACTTTTCAATGCCAGTTGGTTTCATTAAGTGTATTCATCTGGCCCCAGTGCCTTCATGAAGGGCCAGTGTTTGGAAATGGGGGCAGAGTCTGGAGCATTTGGAACCCACTGCCCTCCTAGGGTCTGAGGGCAGACTGGCAGAGTCCTGTATGGGAACGGGCATGAAGAATACAGAATTTGTGGTCAGATGGATCTGGGTTTTAATCCTGATCTTTAATTGTCTCATATGTGAAATCGGAGTAACAATTGCCAACTCTTCGAGCTGTTATCACACACGCCGAGCTTCTAGCACAGTGTCTGACAGAATGTAGCACTGATCAGTCGACAAAGGGGCTGTTATTATTTGTTGATATATTATTATTCATGTACTTCCATTTTGCAGTTTGCCACTGAAGGACAATAATCTTTCTTTCTGTTGTTTTTCCAAATGGGATAACTTTTTCACAAAGATGCTGTAAACAAAGCACATTCTAATAGGAAGATTTTCTTCCCGTGAGCCAGGTGTCCACACCTAGAGTCTTGTGCTTTGGTGTGTGTTGTGTGAATCTACCTGAGCAGCCTGGCGTCTGCACTGGCCAGCTCCCAGGCATTCGGAGTCCTAGGAATGAGCTTTAGCTCTTTTCATCAAATGTCCCATTCCTCTCGATTCCATGAGCCTGATTAGAACAGGTTGCAAACCTCAGAGGAACAAGTATAAGAGGAAGGTTGTTTTGTTCTAATTATAATTCTAAACTTTTTTTTAAACATGAAAATATGATTTGAGATGCTAACATTTAATGTTTTCCTCCACAGTGTTTCCCTTCTTTAAAAAAAGTCCAGTTGCCTTCTCTCAGCAAGCTGCCTTTCAAATCTATAGATCACAAGTTTATGGAAAAGTCAAAGAATCAATTAAATAAGTTTTTACAGGTAAGCAACTGAAAAGTTTTGGATACGAAAGGAAAAATTCGTTATTGGGGTTAAACTGTCATCATTCTAAGAGCTTGCTTATTTGCTTCCTGGTCTTATAGGTCGTGCCAGATCCTCAAAATATCTTTGGTTTGCTTGTTTGTTAATAATTAAGGTATGGGGATGCCTGGGTGACTCAATGGGTTAAAGCCTCTGGCTTCAGCTCAGGTCATGATCTCAGGGTCCTGGGATCAAGCCCTGCATCGGGCTCTTTGCTCAGTGGGGAGCCTGCTTTCCCCTCTCTCTACCTGCCTCTCTGCCTACTTGTGATTTCTGTCTGTCAAAAAAATAAATTAAAAAAATAATTAAAGTATGCTATGCACACACAAAATATAAATACAGAAAATATAAAATATGTACAGTACAGATACCATGTGTGCAACTTGTCCTTTTCTGCATACTGAGCCCACCCTATAACTAGCACCCAGGCCAATACTTCCTTCCTGTCATGGCCTTTGTCCCAGAGTGGTGTTGATCCCAACTACTAATCACACAGATACAGTTGTCTTTGAACTTCCTGTAAATGGGGTCATGCAGCGTAGTCTCCTTTGTGTCTGACCTCTTTCACTCCACAACTGTGATCAGAGGATCTGTCCATAGTGCTGTTCTGGTTGTAGATTATTTGCTTTCACGACTGTGTAGGTTTTTTGCTGTGCAAATACACTACGGTCTATTCATCCCACTGTTGACAAGCATTTCCAGTGGAGGCTATCTTGAAGAGGGCTTCTATAGAATGGTTCTTAACTTGTGGTGAATCTGCGTTGTGTGGTACCTCCGGGTCTGGGTTTCTTCGTTTGTCCAAGTGGTTGTGGCAGTTTTTACACTGTGACCACAGCGCGTCAGGGTTCTGACGGCTCTCCCCCCTCTCCCCCAACTCTTCTCTGCCTGTTTCTCTTTAGTCCTCCTGGTGGGTATGTGCTGGTATCTCACTGTGGTTTTAGTTTGCATTTCCCCTGGCGGCTAATGAAGTGGAGCACCAGTCTGGGTGTTACTGGCTACTCGGATAGTTTCTCTGATGAATTGTCTGGTCAAGTTGAGTCTGCTCTTCCGTCATGTTGCCCAGCTTTTCCACACCGCCTTGTGGGACTTCTGCATGGGATTTAGATGTGAATCTCTTGTCAGACCACTTATGTTGCAAATACCTTCTCCCTTTCTGTGGTTGGCCTCTTCCATCTCTTAATGATTTCATTTCATGAACAGAAGTTCTCAATTTTAATTTAGTCCACTATATCAATTTTGTCTTTTATGATTATGCCTCTGTGCATCTTAAGAAATCTTTGCCTACTCCAAAGTCCTAAAGATACTCTCCTGATTTTCTCCTAAAGCATAAACAATGCTTTATTGTTTGTCTTCAGTCCATTTTTAGAGAATAAGGCCAAACATATACTACCCTTGATAGCAACCACTATTTATTTTTCCTTAGCTGGTCCCTCTGTATTCAGAAGATGGTTAATTTACTCAAAGCATGGACCCCAAAGCCCATATAGTCTTTGGAGGAATGGAACTTTGCATCATGAAACACTTTTTGGCTATATAGTGGTAGCTAGATGGCCTAGGATTTTTAAATAATAGATGTTGCCAAACTCTTAGTCAAGGCTTTATTTTAAAACATAGTTATTCAATCAGAAGTATGGGTCATTGTTAAAATAGATTTAAGTCAGAGTCGCTTTGAAAGTGTTAGTCTCTTTTTTCTACTATTCCTATCTTCCTCTCTCTCTCTCTCACTCTCTCTCTATATTTTTATATGTATGTGTATTTTATGTATATATGTATCCTAAAGTTTTTCCAAGATGCAAATTATTTTATTCCCCGAGGGAAACTTTCATTTTATAATAAAATAATATATAAATATGTGCGTATATGTACATATAATGTAATGTAATATAGAGTAAATTTCCCTTAGGAAATAAAACAATTTATACCTTGAAAAACTCTCTGAGTTTAATTATGGCAGAACTGGATTAGAGAATCGCCAAAGTTTATTTAAATGCTCTTACATGAGAATTTGAAACTGAAATACTACCATTTTGTTGCTGATTCAAAATATCTAGGAAATAATTAAACTCACTCCCACACTGTACATGATTAAATCATTTGGATGAGCTAACAATCTCGTCTGTGAAATAGAAGTGTATTTTTCAAAATTCAGGACTTCTCAGATTAAGGTGTGTAGCTTTGGAACCCTCTAGCTGACTCTCTTGTTTCCTTCCAGGGTCTCTGTTTGTCTGGCCTTTCCTGCTGTCACAGACCCCACACTCTGGACCTCCACTTTCGGGGGCACAGGAAGGGCGCAAATGTGCCTTTATTGGATTAGTGGTCGTGAAAGTGGGTTAGTGAGTTCTGCTGTTGTGCCAAGAGAAACTGCACTCTGAGACCCTGCCGATAGGTCGTGGGGACATGAACAGGCTGCAGCTAAGCCAGATGAAACAGTGGTATCTTTTGTGTGACCTTTTGTCTTTTAATCAAGAGGATTTTAAGTCAGGAAATAATAGTTTAGATTGTTTTTCATTTCCTCAAAGACTCTTTGATAAAGCCCTAACCATTGAATGTATTTAGGTAGGTTATACAGCAGACTGTCGTTTCATAATTGTTGTCCCACCAACCGCAAACAGGAAAAGTAAGGTGCAGAATGCTTTGTCTTTTATTGGGTCCACAGGACCTTCCAGAAAAAGAGATTCCACTGAGTGTGTGTTTACTCGATTGCTTATTTATGACAAATGGTTTTCTAGTGAAGCATACGAATCGTACAGATACCTAATAACCTAGCTACTCATGGCACCTGGGTGGCTCAGGTTGGTTCAGCATTTGTCTTCAGCTCAGGTCAGGATCCCAGGGTCCTAGATTAAGCCCTGCATCCAGTTCTGCTCTGCGGAGAGCATGCTTCTCCCTCTTACTCTGCCTGCTGTTCCCTCTGCTTGTGCTCTCTCTCTGTGTCAAATAGATAAATAAAATCTTAAAAAAAAATAACGTAGCTACTCATTCCTGGCCATACTGTTGCTAATATCTTTCTTCATTCCTGCTCACATAGGCACAGCACCTGCCCTAGCCATTCCCCTCCTGTGGTGCTCTGTCCTGCTTCTGGGTGTGCATGTGCTGTGCACTCTTCTTGGAATATCTTACCCCTTTCTGCGTCACCCACTGAATGGTCATCTGAGGTCTTTGCTAGAATAGAATAACATGCTGTAAGTATTTGGAGGGAAGGAGTTGGAAATGGGATGCCATCCCCAGAGAGCTTAAAAATGATAAAACCCTTATTATATCTTGTCCCACAGAAATCTGTGAGAATTTCTCACTTTTCCTGTGTACTTAATCTGATTATTTTTCCTCTAATAGAATATAATTTAGGCCAAAGTCTTATCACATTCATGATCTCTTTATTTATGTTGATTGTAATAAGTTTGAGACTTAACATTACTTAATGTTTCCTACTATTTTATAAAATAATGCTGGAGTATAGGTTAGCTAAAGGAAATCAAGTTAGGGGGAGGCTATCTCCTGCCACCTAGTCCATCTGTACATATGACTGAACATTTGATACTCTGCAAAAGGAATAAAGGCCTATTTATTGGGCTCCAGGGCTGGGGAAGGCAATAGTGACACCAGCTCCCCATTTCCCTTAATCTCCTTCTCTCCATCTGGGCAGAACTTACCCATTCCCAGTTCAGTCTTCTGCAGGACAGAGGAAGCTAACAACCACTGGAATGTTGATCATCCCTCTTGGAGCCCCTGTCCCCAGTGTGGCAGTACTGGATGTTCTCACAGTGCCTGTTCTAGAGAGTCATAGAGTTCATTGGATTTCAACCTTCACCTGAACAAATGCAATGTGACTGTCAGGGACCAAGTCCTCTGAGACTAGATCTTAACCTCTTCTGCCACCCCAGGCTCTGATCTGAAGTTCTGTGTGCTCCCCGCGTCCCTCTCCCCTAAGGGGATTACATCATCAGTGGGGCACTGTTTCTCACTGGTCTCATTATTCCTAAATGCTTTATCCTTTTTTATTGTTGTTGTTGGTTTCAAGTTTTTATTTAAATTCCAGTAGCTAACATACAGTTTTATATTAGTTTCTGGTGTGCAGTGGAGTGATCCAACACTTCCATACAGCACCTGGTGCCCATCACAAGTGCCCTCAATCCCCATCACCTCTACCACCCATCCCCCCAAACCCTGCTCTAGTAACCATGAGGTCTCTAGAGTTAAGAGTCAGTTTTTTGGTTTGCCTCTCTCTCTGTTTTCCCTTCGCTCATTTGTTTTGTTCCAGATATGAGTGAAGTCATATTAAACACTGTATCTTTTAATACTAGACATGTAGACATTCTTCTGGTCATGTTGTTAATCTTACTGTCCTATCAGTAGCACCTGCTTGGACATAAAAGTTAATTTATATTCTTCTTTCCTATCTCCGGAGACCAGATAGGTACCTAAAGAACTCAAGGACATTTCTAGTCTTGAACAGTTCTGTAATTATGTGAACAAGCACTGCTTAGAAGATGGCAGCACGGGGAAAAAACTCCTGCCTGGTGTTCGGTGCCATGTAACAACTCAAAGTGTCTTTTTTCGGCTGATGTACAAAGTCTGAACCCAGCCATAAAAGGGTGGTTGAGTGGTTTCCTTGTGCAGTGTGTGAATGTGTAAGTTGTTCCAGTGCCACTGGATGGAGTGAAGTTGACATTTGCAGGCAGCGGTCCCGGGTTCTGTAAGCTGAGTGCGAAGCCGGCCGTCTTCCTGCACTGAGCAGTTGTCCACACAGCCTCTCCCACAAGCAGGATGATTAGGGTGCTTCAGTTAACCTGCAGAGGTTGCTTGCAATTAAGATCATTGGAATTCATCTCAGTGCTCTGTTTCAGGGGGAGAGGGAAATGGTTTTGCGTCTGGAATTATGAAAAGAAATCCCCAATGCAGTCCTTCATGTCTTACTTGCCCCTGTTTGTGGTGGTTTTCCGGCAGCATGGACGTATTCCTCCATAAGAGTAATGCACCCTCTTTCCTCCCCAGAATCTGCTTTCGGATGAAAGACTGTGTCAGAGTGAAGCACTTTATGCCTTTTTGAGCCCTTCTCCTGACTACCTCAAGGTTATTGATGTGCAGGGGAAAAAATCCACTTTTTCATTATCCTCATTTTTGGAAAGACTTCCTCGTGACTTCTTCTCCCATCAAGAGGTGAGCTATGGAAAGGTCATGCCATTTTTGCAGCACATTTAGGGGAATGTCTTTTTGAGGGTTTCTTGAAGTATTTTAAACCTTGGCTAAGGCTTTAACATCAAGCTTTTCCCTGAGGTTAGACACACATTTTGGTCTGTGTTGAGAATGCATAGATTTCTGCATGTAGAAAAGTTGAAAGAGTACTTAAGGTTGAAATGTGAGCACATTGTTGGAATATACACTTGAAAGGAAAGAACTTCTTTACCAACTTTCCTGGATAATTGATATGCTTCCTTTGATCTTTCTGAACCCCAGGAGGAGGCGGAAGAGGACAGTGACCTGTCAGATTATGGTGATGATGTGGATGGGAGGAAAGATGCCTTGGCTGAACCATGTTTCATGTTGATTGGGGAGATCTTTGAACTTCGAGGAAGTAAGCTTCTTTATTATTATTTAATCTTATTGCTGTTAAGTGGTTACACACACACACACACACACACACACACACATTCTCTCTCTCTCTCTCTCTTTCTCTCTCTCATAAGATCCCTCTCTCATAATGTCCTTCCTGAATCAAATGTGTAGTTATATCCATTCATTCATCAGCAAATACATTCAAGAGCCAACGAGACACCATGGTAGAATCTGAAGCCATGACCTTAAGGCAGACAATTATCTCTGCACTTGCAGAACTTTGGGTGAGTTACTGTATACCACGTTCCTCTGAATATAGATAGAATGCCTTGAATTTCTTCTCTGTGATTTAGCATGGCCTCATTGCTTTATCCCCAAAAGGTATACAAAAATTAATTTTGCATAGTCAAGGAAGGAGCGGTGTTGTTCAAGGTGAGGTTTGGTGCTGGTAGGGTGTGCTGTGGTGAGGGACAGAGGCATGCTTCAACCTTGCCCTTCAACTACACCTTTGTTCCCATAGAAGAGTGGTTACCACTGGAAGGGTGGGGGGGTTCTGTCCTTCAGGGGACATTTGGTGATATCTGGAAACATTTTGGTTGTTACAGCTTGGGGAATGGTACTACTGGCGTCTTGTGGGTAGAGGCCAGGGATGTTGCTAAACTTCCTATAATGCACAGGTCAGCCTCCCACAACACAGAATTGTCCTGTCCAAAAGAGTCAGTGCCCAGTTGAGAAGTGTTACCCTCATAGTACTTGAGGGAGATGTACTTAGAAGAAACAAGAGCAAAAAGAGGGTGAAAATACTCTCACTAAGACCCACACAGGTGCTTCTCTCCCAAAATGGTCCTTGGGTAAAAGGTCAAACCATACTACTTGGGCATGTCTTGAGTCCTAAATAGGACCCTCTGTCTACACACAGCTTCCATAGGCCCCCAACACTCTAAATCATGAGACCAGTGTACTCAGTGTCCCTGGAGCCTCAGGACTAGCTAGAGCTAAGGACAGGTGCCTGAAGGCACACCTCCCCACCTAGAAGAGAAGCAGAGGAGAGGAGTCAGGGTTAGCAAAGCACAGTAATGGCACCAGCCAGTGCTAGATGTGTTGCCCTCTGACTGACTGCCCTGTGCTCTGTCTGCTCAGATTAGCATCTCTTCCCTTGGGGTGAAGAACATGGGCTAGGAGTTTTAAGTGCCAGAATTAATTATTTTGGCCATCAATAAGCCAAAGTTAAAACAACCAGCAACACTTTGAGAACATATGTTTTAGATACCACTCTGTAGGAGAAACAAAAGTATATCAGATATAGAGTCTTCCTTCGGTGAATTTACAACACAAGAGTTCCAACAATGTGCTTCACGTTAAGTAGTAAACCCAAGTCTAAACTACAGGCCTAGACTTATACATAAGGGGGTATTCATTTTAGCATCATTTCAGTAATGAAAAGTTGGAACTAAGCGGAACTTTAGAAATGGGAGATAGTTAAATTAAGAAATATCCATGGGAGAATATCACCCAAATGCTAGAGATGCTTTCAGATGAAAAAGCTCTCCCTGTTCCATATTTGAGACACCCTAAGGTATAAACTGATTGTTTGCCTTGGTTCAAGGTAGGCAGAAACATCTAGTTCTCCACCCAAAGTCTGACTCTTAGTGAGATCTGGCCCATTAAACCGTGAATCCTCCCTGTTCCCCAGAGTGGAGGAAGCAGTGTTTCAGCTTTTGGCAGTGTGCTCTTTGTGATCAGAGACTGAGAGACCAAGTCTTGTCTTTGCAGCGTGGATTTCCTCCATCATATGCCTGCTCAGAAGCATATTTGGTTTTGCCTGTGACATTTCAGAGGGGAATAAATAGAACATCATTTATAATGAGATGTGATATCATTGCCATCAGCAAAATTCTAGAGTAGCTGCAGCTGCTTCTGTCTCTGAACAAATGAGTCCTTGGAAGAAATACTAGGGCTGTTTCCTGTGTGGTTTGGGGTCTGGGGACCAGGAGAGGCTAGGAAGAAAGTAGTAAAGGCACAGTTCAGTGTTGGGAGAGAATTTGCACCAAAGACATTTTGTGGTTCCTGCTCTAGTTCAGTGTACAAAAGGGCATCAGTGAGACAGCCTTTAAAAAATCAGTAACTGTCGCTGATCTGTCAGGCATTCTTCTGACAGCTGTCTATGTCCTCAGACCCTCTGCATGGAGCTCTCTGCCCTAGAAAGCCAGAGTGAAGTTATCAGCACTGGCAGGCATGCTCCTCCCAGCTGAAATGACAGCCTAAAGTGAACACGTCGGCTTGCTCTCAGCGTGCTCTGAATTCCATAAAAAATTAAAGGCACTCTTGATGCATAGTTCTGATTCCAAGACTTTAATCTTACTTGAAAGATTAACACTACTTTAACTGGACATTTAGGTCCATCTAAAAAGTTAGAAATAACTCTAGAATGTTTTCAAGTCTGTGTTAATTGTTGATTTTATTTGGGTGGTTTTCCTTGTACAGAGGTGTTTGTGAACTTAGTTCTTTCAGGTTTTCCTAATCGGGCAGGAACCCTGAACTCTTATAGCTAAGCCTGAATTTCTCATTTGCTTATGTGTGAATAGCTAAACATTTCAATGAATGGAAATTTATATAGATGGAAAAATTGGTTTAGATTCCAATTTGCAGAACGGAAATATCCTCATAGCATTTCTTTCTTTTATTTTTTTTTTAAGATTTTACTAATTTGTTTGACAGAGTGAGACCATGAGAGGGAATACAAGCAGGAGAAGAAGGAGAGGGAGAAGCGGGCCTCCTGCCAAGCTGGGAGCCTGATGTGGGGCTTGATTCCAGAACCCTGGGATCATGCATGACCTGAGCCAAAGGCAGACGCCTAACGACTGAGCCACTCAGGCATTTGTTTGCCTTCTTTTGGCTTATATTCATATTTGGTACCTGTAAAAATATCTCTCCATGTTAGTAATAAAAGTTTAGATTTGTAAAACCTTTCACAACGCTCGCATAAAATGTCAACAAGATCCTTAAAGCAGAAAACCACATGTTACTCTTTCCTTGAACAGATGAGGAGACTGAGGCTCAGAGAAGGTGGTTTGTGCCCAGCAGCTCTGCGAGGTGGCCCAAGAGAGCGCTGACCCCACCTCTCACTCAGGGACCCGGCTCTTCGAAGTTCACCTTTCTTCCAAAGGCATAAAATACATAAAAATATGCAGTGATCTACAAACTACTATCCAAATGGGAAGTTAGACCCACCCATTCATTAATACTTCAAAATATTTGTCAATATTGAACCACAGATGTTTCTCATTCAGAGCAGTGTGTGAGAAAATTGGGTTCGACAAACCAGACAGAAATCTAAAATAGGCATTGCACTGTCTGCTAGCAGAGAACAGACATCTAAGTAGCCTGGAGACATGTGAAATAAAGTATTATTTCCACTTGCTAGCTCAGCTGGTTGTTCAGGCATTGAAAAGCTATAAAAGGTTAGGTTTCCTCTCATCAGTTGCTATGTGTAAAATGAAAGCTTGGGAGAATTTTGAGGGGCAGAAGTTTGCTAACCTAGACCCAGATTCTGCAGGTATCATAGTCTTGACTTTGGTGTCAGGACTTGGATTGTGTCAAGTGATAAGAATTTATGCTTTTTTGCAGCTATGAAAATGTCATCACTGTGATATACTGTGCAGATTCTTTTCCTCTGATTTCTATTTCAGTGTTTAAATGGGTGAGAAGAACATTAATTGCTCTTGTTCAGGTCACATTTGGAAGAACCATCAACAAGTGAGTTACATGACATTAGTATTTGAGTTCATGCCTTACTTTTTGCCTTAATGGTCAAATTATTAAACTCATGGTATGGTAGCCAGTGATCTCTCTAGCTGAAGGTTTTGTATTTTCTCATTTTGTTGCTGCTATGATTCTAAGGTTGGATTAGAGAGACAGGTTTCTGAAATAATTTCTCCCATAGAATGCATGATGAACTAGATGATCAAAGCTTCAGCTGTCTTCAGCATTCTGGCTGAAAGGGCTGGAAAGTACCTTTCTGCAGGGGCATCTGACTGCCTTAAATTGTGGAGTGTGAGACTCTTGTGGTTGTGAGTTCGAGCCCCATATTGAGTGTGTAAAGGTTATTTAAAAACATAAAAAACAAAAGCAAAAACAAAAAAAGTTCTGTGACGTTCTCTTTTGATCATGATTACCAGTTGGGGTATCTTGGATACAGCATTTTTATGTTATATCATGGGAATCAGTTTACGGC
The DNA here is from genome assembly GCF_020171115.1 of Neogale vison. Classification (NCBI taxonomy): domain Eukaryota; kingdom Metazoa; phylum Chordata; class Mammalia; order Carnivora; family Mustelidae; genus Neogale; species Neogale vison. Next base: position 196,723,638 of record NC_058101.1, on the reverse strand, counting down.
TTAGACTCTAACCCGAAATGAAAGTAGGATGAGCATCACATGACATATATTTATTTGGAGGGTAATGCAAATCATATGTTTTCTTTTTTTCCAAGTTGGGGTAACATTAAAATAGTAATTGCTCTTACAGTTAATATCTTAATATCATCCATTGAGATATATGTGTATAACATATAACAGTGTTATAAGCCATATGTGTATTCTCAGCTAGCTATATATAAGAGTTTATATCCAGTACTCTTCAAGAGATAACATGACTTCCTGCACAATAAAAATGTGAATCACTTATGCTAAAAGATAAGGGGGAGAAATCACAGCAAAATATGTTTCAAGATGAAATTATTGGATTTTCCCATGTGAAAGATCAGTTGTCAAAACCACCATAGTAACCTCGTACATATGTTTATCATATAAATCATAACTTTTTAAAGAAAACATAGTAAAGAACAGGTTATCTTCTGACTCATTCACAAATAGAATATAGTTTCCTTTTGGTCATAAGCAAAAGTTCATTTCAATTTCTGAGATCTTTAAAAAATGATATTAGTGTCTTATTCAGTTTGCTTAGTTATCTAAACTTTTGTTTTAATCAGAAACATGGCCCGTATAACTTACCATTTCAGTCTAACACAAGCCTCTTAACTGTTACACAGACAGGCCTTAGATAAAGAAAATTCCACCACGGCCCTATATTTCTCAGTCCTCCATACTTGCTAATTTGTTTTCCTTTTCAGTTTTAGCAAACCATGCATACTTTCCTTGCTCCTATCTACCATAGTGGCTCTTACTTAAAAATGAGCAGCCGTGGTTTGTGAGCAGTGAATACATTTGGCATTTACTTTCATGGGACTTGGAGGAGAGGCATCATGTAGAGGGTTTCCAGGCTGTTCATTTCAGTGGGCTTTTTGTCAGGTAGAGAAATGATGGAGGGCCTGGCCCTTTGCTATTTCTGCCTTTAGCAGAGATGACACATCATAAAATTAAGCAGCAGTACAATATGTGCCTCTTGCCTTGTACCAACTATAATTTCACATATCAGAATTGATTCAAAAGCTTCCTATGGTTTTGGCTAATTGAGAGTCAGACTTAAATTGGTAGAAAATACTTAGGTGATGGCCTTTTGTGAGAGTCACTTAGCTAATTTTAAATTGCAAATTGAAATTTTCTTAATTTCTTCATGTAGTGCCAGTGAGTGACTCAAAGCAAGACTACAGAAAAAACAAGCTGTCTGCATTTTCATGTAGATTTTTTTTTTAAGGTAGGAGGTTGGCAGGTTCTCTCTTAAAGCAGAAGTCCCATTAAATTAATTATTTTATTTGGTCTCGATACAAATTGCTCAGTTTGTTTGTTTGTTTGTTTGTTTTTTTAAGATTTTTTTTTATTCATTTGAGAGAGAGCACATGCACGGGGAGGTGGGGAAGGGCAGAGGGAGAGGCGGACTTTGACCTGTGCAGGCAGCCAGTGGAGCTGGAGCCCCTTGTGGGGCAGGATGCCAGGATTGTGACCTGAGCCAAAGGCAGACGCTTAACCAACTGAGCCACCCAGGCATCCCTGAATTGCCCAGTTCTAAACAGTATAGGGAAGTATTGTAGGAGACACGTAGTTATGAACAGAATTAACATAGTTTTGACTCATGTTGGAGTTTATAGACATCAATAGTAACTGATTCCTGTGCCAAGTACCAGGGCTTGAAACCTATATTTCAGATACTATTTCTGAAAGCCTTACATTGTCTCCTTAAATAGTTAGGAAGTCAGATATTCTTGAAGGCTTTTTGATTTATTATTATTATTCATGAATTGAATTTGAAATTTCAAGATTTTCTGGCACTGTCAAGATGATTCTTTTCCCCCTTTTCCCCTTCCAACCTCACAACTGCTCTTGGGCTCTTTGAACTGTGTTACTTGTCTCTTGACAGCAGAAATCCTGAAATGGGTTAGCATTTTACTAATGACTAATGAGATAGGGCTATGCAGAAGAGCTGCCTAACCAGATAAAAGCCATTTATTTGTAACTGTGCAAGTCAAATGTCTGCCCAACTTTTATTCCCAGAGAAGTGTGGAATACTCTAGCAATGTATCTTTTCAAAGGCTTCCACTTTAAGGTGAAAGGTAATATATGGGGGCACCTGGATGGCTCATCAGTTAAGCATCTGCCTTCTGCTTGGGTCATGGTTTTAGCATCCTGGGATAGAGCCTCGCATGGCTTCCTGATCCTCCTGGAGTCTGCTTCTCTCTCTGCCTCTCCACCACCGTCTGGCTTGTGCTCGCTCTTGCGCTTTCTCTCTCTCTCTCTCATATAAATAAAATCTTAAAGAAAAGAAAGAAAGGTAGTATCTTTTTTTCCCCCTTGCCTGGTGAGCATGTGAAATGCTTACCCTGGGTCAGAGCACTCTGCCTAGCATGATGTGCCGTAGCAACACCAAGAGACAGCTAGTGAAAAAGCCAGGTTCTTCCCCCAAGACTTCAGGAGCCCAGGAAAGCTTTCCAGACCACTTTTAACAGTCTTAAAATGATTATGTTTTCAATTTATACCACCCCATGGAGAAGTTAGTGAGTTAAGTACTGTGCACAGTTAAAGTAGCTGCAGGTTGCAAACCAGTCGGTCTCCTCTGGGTTCTTGTCCGTACTGACTGCAGGGTACTACATGGCAGACATTTGGAGAGGTTGGTACCAACAGAAAAGTGAGCTCCGGGAATGAACGGTCATCCAGGACCGCCAAAATGAAGAATACCTTTCAGAGCCAGAGTTTAAAAATCCAATTCCTAGTTTATTCATCAAACATTTAGATCAGGCTGTATCTTCATGTACCCATTGATAAATGCCTTTTGAGAATAGAGTATACAACTTTTAAAAACCTCATTCAAGAAATATTTTTCTCTTAAAAGACAAATCCGGGACACAGTGAACTGGATTTTCAGTGAGCAAATGTTGGTTTACTACATCAATATTTTCCGGGATGCTTTTTGGCCAAATGGGAAATTGGCACCACCGACCACAATCAGAAGCGAAGAACACAGTCAGGCCACAAAGCAGAGGGCACAGCAGAAGTTGCTTGAAAACATCCCAGGTGAGACCTGGCTTCTGACCCTGAAAAATACAGGGATAAAGGGTGAACGTTAACCCTAGTAAGGCGTTTTCCACTTACATCTCTCAGGAAACCTTATTTACAAGAAAAATGATCACACTTTTTTTTTCTTTTAAAACATGTCCTTTGCTAAGAAATTATACTGAGAATCTTAATAAGAACAGTAGTGGTTATAATGCTTTCTTTTACTTAGAAAAATGTTTTAGGACAGATAATAAATGTTGTGCTTTAAAAATCCTGCTAAAGAAAAAAAAATCCTGCTGAAGTACACTGTTCAGAGAGATTAATTTTTTAATTGGGTAGCAATATATTAAAATTGTAGTTTGTATAAATGCCTTCTGTTGAAAATTCTAAATAAAGCTATTTTCTCTGTAAACATTTGAAAGAACTGATCGTTCATGTTCCTCATGCCCCAGTGCCTTTATTTGTTCCATATACATCATGTACTGTTTCCCTCACTGGATATGCATCGACTGTGTACTTTATTGGTAACAGCACAGAATGTAAACTTAATCTTTCAGATACGCTTCAGAGCCTTGTTGGACAGCAAAATGCCCGGCATGGTATAATAAAAATATTCAATGCACTGCAAGAAACAAGAGCCAATAAGCATCTGTTATATGTGAGTAATTTAAAGCCAACTAGAGGTCCAGCTATTAATTCAATCTCACATTTCCGTTCACAAATGGGAGTTCATTTTAACCCCTTGTGTACTTAATCATTCCTGTTACTTGTAACTCTGAACCCATTATCTACTCAGCTTCATTTTTGTTTGTCTGACTGTTCAGTTGTTCAGTTTGGAAAAAGAAAAAGAATGCCTCCAGTGTGTGCAGCTTTCCCATCCTGTCACGGGAGAGATGCATGTGACATTTTTGCATGACTGTTTAATTTTATTTCGGGAAAGCAAACTGTTTCCCAGTCATCCGTCTGATTATAATTATCAATATTAACTATTGTTGATGGTGTGATAATGGCAAAGAGACCATGAAATGAATCAGTCTGATACTAAATGGAGTTTAGATTATATTAGTCCCATTTATTGGAGAATAACTTGTTCATGGAGAAGCATCTCAGACCTAAAATGAGACTTTCTCTTAAGACATAAATATTATGAGTAAACCCTTAGAGAAAAAAAAAAAAAGAAACTCCATATTTTTCTACTTTTTTTCTTCTTTCTTGGTTCAGGTGCTGATGGAACTGCTGCTAATTGAGTTGTGTCCTGAGCTGAAAAGTCATTTAGATCAACTAAAAGCTGGTCAAGTTTGAGACTGCACAAATAAACCACCAGAGAAATGTCTGTGTAACAATAGACATGAAATATTTTCCTCTTTTCCACAGAGGGCTTGGTTGAGAACCATATTGATTTTTATGTTAGTTACCTCCCTCTAGTTTTGTGTGAAGTGAGCAGAATTTGTTGGGGGGGATACTTAATGCCGTCATAGGCAACAGAAAAACACACTTCTGTAACTATTGTTTTTATTTTAATAATAAGATAAAGTTCAACACACTGATTGAAATAAAAATGTTAATATGTGATAAGAACCTAGGAAATATTTTAAATATTTATGAAAACAGTTTTGTTTTAAAATGAAGAACTATGACTATTGTACAGCTAGCTACTTTCCTCACTGAGGACTCTGAACATTCCTGTATTATTTCATGTGTACTAAAGAACATTGTTGTGCAATGCTTTGTGGAAAGTTATTGTGAAAATTTTATTGTCTTTATTTTTACCAAAGATTTCCCATAGTTTGAAGCATTTGAAGCAATAAAATACAAAAATGGATCACTGAGCTCTATGGGGTGTAAGGTACATACATCTCAAAAAATGAGGTTGAAACACTTCAGGCAGTTCAAATATTTATCAGATACCTTTTTTGGGAGGGGGTAAAAAGCACTGTGCACATAAATACTTCCACAAGGAAGTACAAAGTTGGCTGCCTTTCTCCAAACACAGAATGAATATGTGAAAAATACAGTTTTTAGTGTGAATGAGAAGAGCCAAATTCATGTTTGAAGTGATCTGTTGGGAAAGTGGGAAAGGAGCTGAACTTTGAAGGATGTGCAGCAATGAGATAGGGAAATGCGGATGGGAAGTTACTTCAGGGACTTGAGGGACTTGATTTCATCATCAAGTCTTGTGGACTCTTCGGAGCCTTGTGTGAGATCCAGGGTGTAGGTGTCACTCTGTGTGACTATTAATAGTGGGGCCATGAACATGTCAATCACTTTTCACCATCTATTATGCAATATTAATAAAACACTTTCCCTTCTATAACTGTCCTTCCCCCTAGCCCAGGAACATTGGAAACAATACAACTAATTGGCAAAAATTCAGTCTGAAATCCATGAAAGAAAATACTGTATATATACTAAAGTGGTATTGATTATGGCATTTCTAGATCCTACCTGCCAAGTCCTCAATATTGAATGTAAGAATGAAAGGTGAACAATTAAAAATTAGTAAACCAAATTTCATCTTTGGGATAAAGATAGTCACAGCTCTTCGATCGTTTTTTTCAAGCCAGGAGGATATTTGATGCTTCAGGATGAATAAGAATTATCCTTCACTCAGATAAGAGAAGCAACCTGAGATCCCAGAACCCCAGGAACTCATCCTAACACAGTCACTGGTAATGTCCACCTTATGCGTAATGAAACCATAGCTGTTAAAGTGTATACTGAACGTGAGAAAAATCACTATTTTGAGTCCTCAGTCTTTTTTAAGATAAATTTTAGCGTTTTGGGGAAGTATAAGAAATAGGAGCTATAAGAAGGAGCTATAAGAAATCGTAGGAGTTTTTTGGTTTCTTTCTTTCTTTCTTTCTTTTTTTTTTTTTTTAAGGTTAAGGATCTGGAACTCACTCAACTCACTTCAACTCACTTGAGTTAAAGAGACTGACCCACTGACCAGTCACGGTGTATACCACGGTCTGCAGCAGTGGTAGTTTACAAGGGCTCCCTCATGCCACAAGTACCAGCTTAATGGTAACTACAGTAAACTGAAACTTTAAATTTTATGTTGGATTCACTGAAGATAGTTAAGTGTAACGTTTCACCCCATATGACACCTGTCAAATTCCTACATTGGGAATTTCTCAGACCTATGTTTTAATAGCAGTAACAAAGCAGTCTTGACTTTGGGATGAAGAAAAGAAAGCATATCTATTAAGTGTGCAGTTAAAGCCAACAAGCGCTGCTGTATTACATTCCTATTTTAGGATTCTTAAAAGCTTAAGGGACTGGATTCAGTGTGAAGAAAAGAATACTGGTTGGGAGTTTAGATTGTCAAATGGCTGGAGGATTATTATATATGGATGGTATTAAGAGAACAAGAGTGAAGTAAGTGGGCTTATATTGTAGAAAGAGATTTAAGCTAGGTATTATGAAATCTTGTTATGGACTTGAGCGATTGAAACATTAGTGGGGGAGAATAGAGACTCTTGAGTAGAGATTTTTAAAGAAAAGGATTAGATTTCAGGGATGGTTTAATTTTCTCTGTCTTAAGAGATTTAAGGGAGAAGTATGTGATCTTTTAAGGGTATCACACAGACCTAAGTCTATGGAAAGTGCTTTTCTTTATATAGAGACAAAATGAAGTTCAAGTAATATAGAAAAACCAGAGTACAAAACAAGAACCAGCAAATTCTGCCCTACAGAACTTCTTTAGTGACTGGTACCTGCGTATTGATTATACTAAGATGAGACCTTGTTTAGATCCTCTTTTGGGAAGGATGATTGCGATTTATAAAATAAAGACACATTGGTATGGTGTGTTTTCAGAGAAGGTGTTGTGAAGGTATCTAGAAGACACTGTTTCCAGTGTGTGCGTTTCACAGATGTACACTGCTACACCATCTTCTCCATCTGGATGGTACTATTTAAATGATTAACTTTTGTCTTCACAGATCTCATTAATGTAAGGAAAGCCTCTTGCTAATTTAAATTTTTAGCATATTTACTGTTCTTATATTGATAGATGATTTGAGGGTTTTTTTTTCATATTTTATCTTGCTTTGAAATGCCTCTAAGTTTTTTTAAACTTAGAAAATGAGTCTAAGCACAAAGAAACATCTAGCTTAACTGGTTATCTTATCAGGAATATAGCAGTGGTTTTACTCCTTAAGATCTTTAAGGGGAGATATGGAGAGGCAAGATTCTAAACAATTTCTTAAACTTACTTTTTTTCAAGTTTTTAATAAATTAACCAATTATTTATAAGAATGTTTTTTAAGAATACAAGATGTCCCAAAAGACTTAATGTAGTCTTAGTTTTAATTTCTTCAGAAGTATAAATGCTACACAAATTTATTTAAAAACATTATTTGAAAATTTCTTTAAATCTCTTTATTTCATATTAGTTTAGTGCATCTTAAAAATTTTAAATGACAGCAAATTAAAATTAATAATCTGTCCAAAATCCAGAAAACTAAATAAGGGTCAAAGAAATTTAAGGAATTAAACTTGCAAATGGTGTTTTTTATGTTTGTAGCATATATCTGAAGGAATTATAGCTAAGAAGACTATACTAAGCCTTTTAGACACTCTATTTAAAGAAAAGAAAGAGGTATTTGTTTATGGAATGGTTTTCCATATTTGATGTTATCTTGGCCAGTCTGTAAGCTAAGAGCTGGATCTCTAAGGACTTTTTTTGCAATTTGATCCTATAGCTGGGTTTCAAGTTGCAAAATTAGAGATTTAAGAATGAAGGTAACATGTCTTTAGTAAAATACCCAGGATAATGTAACTTGGGATGCAGAAGATAACCAAACGTTGCTCCTGTAAAAATACATACATTCTACTGTGTTAGGGTTGATGATCTTTGTTGAAATCCATTATGATCTAAATTCTTTGACGAATAAGTAAACAGTGAAGTTCATCTGCCAATGCAGGATTGAGACGACAAGCCTGAAAGTCAAAGATAAAAAGTCCATAATTTAGATACATTTTGAATTGTTAAGGTCTTACTAAAACTTAAAGTTTTAGGTTTGTTTTTAAGAACTACAGTGAATTTCAAGGGAATTTCTTAGTTATGACATATTTCTATTTTGATTTCTTGATAAAAGAAATTCCAAATTAGTCTATGCAAAAAAAAGATCTTACTGAAAATAACCATGTTATTGTTACTGTCACTTGAAAGAGGAAATTTTATGAGTGTGAAAGAATCAAGGGAATTTACACACTGATGATAGTGTTCTAGGTTATGAATTATTAAAATAAGTAACATGGAAAGCATTAGCATTTGGCCTCAAACTTGCTATTATCTTATTATATGAGTAGCAGCAACTTTATGATAATTTTATTTTAAAATAACATTTTATTATGATAAAGTAAATAGCGAGAAGTAATAGTGCATGTAACTGCACAGAAGGTCAAGAATTTGGAAGAGATATCGGAGGTTATCTCATTCACACCTGACTCCTTTTTCCTTCAGGACCCATGACAGTTGGTTTCCTTGGTTGCTAAGTCACCATCTTATAGGGAAGACTTTTGTTTTTATTTCCCAAGCAGTTGTATTAGATTTTTCTTTATACTAAGCTAAAATGTCCCTCTGTGTACTTTAGAATCAATGAAGGGGTCCTAGGAGAATATATGAAACTGGTTTCATGATGATCCAGAGAGGCAAAGTAGTTGGCATTTGTCTCATATGACAGGATTCCAGACCCTTCACGGGCATGCTACTTTTGAATTTTCTTCATTTTTAAAAATCATCTTCTGTAAAATACAATGCCCAAAATTGAGTAATGGAGGTATTATCTCCCACCATGTGCAAAATAGTTTTAAGATTGCAGTCTGCTTGTTTTGCTGTTTTATTTGGGGTAAATATATACCACATTTCAGCATATTTTTGACCCAGAATTTTCTCTGCTTATATTTATTTAGAAAGGACATGATGGATACCACAGAATCTGAAAGTGACTTGGTTTGGAAATTGGTATAATACAGAACATTTAGATTTTTTAAAAATTTAAAGACAACTGTTTTTCTTACTGGTAGAATGGTGTAGTGGTAAATCAAACAGCAGTTGTCTTTGTGTACTATGTTCCTATGTTTATGTGTCAGTATGGCCTTAATACTTTGGAAATTTTAATTTGAAACAAATTAGGGTTTCCAAAGTTGCCTGCACATTGGAGTCCCCTGGAAGGCTCATGACTTCATTGTTCTGAAATAACCTGGGCTTTGGAATTTTTAAAAGATCCCCAGGTGATTTTATTTTATTATTTATTTTATTTTTATTATTATTTTTTATTTTTAAAAAGATTTTACTTTTTTTGAGAGAGAGATTGAGAAAGAGCACCATCATGGCGTAGGAGGCAGAGGGAGAAGGAGGAGATTCCCTGTTAAGCAAGGAGCCAGGGTGATCCCAGAACCCCGGGATCATGATCTGAGGCAAAGGCAGATGTTTAACCCACTGAGCCGCAAAGCCACCCCCCACACAGGTAATTTTAATGTAGACAAGTTTGAAAACCACTACGATCCTATGGTCAGATTCAGGCAAAGGATTTAGAAAACTGTTCCTTCCCTTGTTCCCCTGCTCCAGGTAAACTTAGCTTGTGTACCCCCACGAATTGCTTTATAAATTTTAAGAAGACATAATTCTAGTTTGGACTTGATGGATGTCATGGACCTAAGGCATGCAGTTTTTATTATAAAAAATTAAAAAAAAAATTTTTTTTTAATTTTCTTGCAGTTACTATTCATAATGTTTCCCCCTTTCCCCACCTCATTCCCACTTTTTAAGTTGCTTGATTTTAGAGGTGAAATCTGTTTGGAATCTACATCACATGAAATCAAACAGGAAAAGTCTCACTTCAACTGATTACCTCAAACTCATGAATATTCCTCCTAAGTGTAGTAGATGTCATACATAACATTTTTAAAAACTACGTATCTTTAAGGTACTAAAATGAGAGTAGATTCACACTTCAGCGTGAAAGAAGGCATGAATATTCTGGCTTTAAGGTCTCTCTCGGTGCTGGGCTGTAGGCTGTAGAGTAGCAGAGTGAGAGGGAATAATATGCATCAAAATGGGACTTCCATCATCTAGTTCAATTATGCTAATAAGAATCTGTTGAATTATCTGCAAACAATTCATGTGTCTGACAACCTCTCCTAGACAGGTTATCTGCACAATGGTTAAGTAGGACACAAAAATACTAATCCATAAATATGTTCGTATCTGTTTGGGTTCATTCATATAGATTCTCAGGCTTACTTACTTTAGAATAGTAGTGTTTAGCTGTTGCTTCATCCTTTGTGATACCCAAGCCAAGCTGAAGGCATCGGGCATGGTAGAAAGATGCCATGGCCATGCCTCTGATGATGAATTCTGGGAGACAGTCCGTGACCTGGGCTATCATGGGTATGTCGTGAACCTCATCATAGTCAGCAATCCTGTTGTGATGTTTAATTGTGAAATTATAAAAAGACATCGCTTTAGTTTTACATTTTTACAAATGACATATTCAGAGATACAATATTCCTTGCACCCAAAGTGATTTCCCCATTTTTCCCCGTTTGAGGATTAAGTTGTTTGTTATTGGTGAAGGGTAAATATAATAGAATATTTATATATAACATATACATTTAAATGTCATATATAAATTATATATATTTATAAATTATTTATATATAATAGAATAAATAGAATAAAATAAAACCAGGGGAAGAGGAACTACCAGAGTGGTTATATCACAGCTTCTCTGTGATACTACTTGTCAGACTTAATAACCAAAAGGTTTCTTTTTTATTCTTGTAATATTAAAATTTTAAACTCAATATCACTTTGCAGATTCAAACAATGGGGAAAAGGCATTTTCTATTTCTTTGGGTCATTTATTCAAACATTAACCTTAAATTTGCTCTTAAGTCACATAGGATCAGAAAACATACTAAGTAACTAACACATCTGTCTTTGGTAAAAATGGGCAATAAAAAGAAGTCCTCCTTTATCATTCTGACACAAGCATGGAGAGTTGTGTGAGAATGTGAGCTACTCAACTCAATGTCACCTGTAAAATTATGGGGAATAGGAATGTAGATAACAATGAAAAGTCTGAAATATTTTAAGAACTATTTAAAGTGTTGGTGTTAACCAGATGGGTACTTGAAGATTGGGGACTTTGAGAATCGCACTTTTTTTTTTTTAATTTTTAATTTTTAATTTTTTTAATAAACATATAATATATATTTTATCCCCAGGGGTACAGGTCTGTGAATCGCCAGGTTTACACACTTCACAGCACTCACCATAGCACATACCCTCCCCAATGTCCATAACCCCACCCCCCTTTCTCCCAGCCCACTTCCCCCCAGCAACCCTCAGTTTGTTTTGTGAGATTAAGAGTCACTTATGGAAGTGGCCCGCTGCCTGGAAGCCATGATATTGGGGGATGAAGGGTGGAACCAGCTCTTTCATCCTACATTGTAGATGGCTGCCCCACCCTGGGCGAGGCAAGAGGGGGGCCCAGGGAGTGGCTCAGTCAGGCATTATTGGGAGGGAAACACATCATCATGGCCTTATAGCCTTTCTAGAAGACATCCAGGTTTGTTTTTCCTGGTACATTACTTTTTGTAAGTTATGAGCAAATAAATGTAGGAAAGCACATGGGCTCAAAGAAGAGAAATCTCCATATATTTTATAAGATGTTAATGTTGACATTTTTTAAACATTATTCTCATTGTACAATCTTATCAAGCTATCTTGCAACTGTGCAGTTCTAGAACATGTGGCTGAAGAGTCTAGAAGAAATTAAAACATATTTAGTAAGCATTTCTTATATGCTAAACTATGTTAAGTACTTTATATACACTATTTTTATAATGCTATCGAAGCATTTTCTTCTTTATTAAAAAGGAAATTGATGCCCCAAAAAGTTAAAGTTGATGAGGATCATGCAGCTGGCATATAGAGCAAATAGCGCTGAAATCCTGAAGACTAATGGCATAGAATTATACTATTCAATAAGGTAGCTGCTAGTTACAGGTAGTTATTTGAATTAATTAAAATGCAGTGAAATGTATGTTCAGCGCTCAGTGGCACTAACCACATTTCCAGTGCTCAATAGCCATCCTTTCCAGTATTGCAGCAAGTTCTATTGAACAGACCTGGCATAGAAGATTTAGTAAATGCTCTGTAACATTTACTGTAAATACGTCCGTCCAGCTTATTTACCTTTTGGAAAACGAAACACACTTAGTAAAAAATTTCATTTTGTAGTAATACTCCACGAGATTCCCTTGAGCATAGACATTTCCACGTTCTGCTGCTTCCCTTAAGCACTGCAAGGCAGCTTCAGTATCTTGGCGGATGCCTTGTCCATAAAAATACATTAGTCCAAGTGCACCCTGGGACTCCAGATTTCCATTGCCACATGCTTCCGAGTGCCAATAAAATGCCTAAGAAAAAACACAACTTAATTTATTTATTATTCACCAGGCAGAATTATAAGGGAATACTGGAAAGAAAAAAAAAATCTCTCATTATAAGGTAGTAGTATTAATTAATCTCCTGGAATAGTTCTAGCACCTTGAGTATATTTCAGGTTGGCCCCAATTTCACATACCTAGAAGAGAGTGCTAAGGTGAGCCCACCTGTCTTCTACCCACCGTGTAGGTTAGGCCACAGTCTAGACTGCACCTGTTTCAGGATTCACGATTTCTCATTTTTCCAGAGGAAGGACTGGGAGAGTGGGAAGTAGGAGGTAAGTGTCTGCTAGGCTTTGAGACACCTGCAGTGAGGCCCTGCAGGAAGAGGAGAGCTGCCGATGCTGAAGGGCAGTCGGGTCCAGGTGGATCTCCGAGATGGCGCCTATTGAGATCAGAGGCAACCAAGGTAAAAGCCATGTGTGGCCACGAGCACATGTGCTCAATGTGCAACTGCAGTGAATTTGAATTAGTTCAAAAAATTATTTCCAAGTAGCTGTTCAGTTATCCAAATTGGGTCTTGGTTGCTATGTGTTTCTTTTAAGTTTGTCCTTAATGCCTCCTACAAGTAGGACTTGGCTCTACATTTCCTTCTCCCTATAGGATTTCTTTGAAAATGTTTCAGTGATTGATGATTAAAGAGATTGTATTTCTGTAAAAATCTTATATGGATTTGATTTGTTACTAGGGTTTTGTTTTGGTTTTGGTTTTGGGTTTTTTTGGTATTTTACTTATTAGCATCATAACTTTTCTCAGGACAAATTGATTTATTCACATGTAAAGGGATTTGGGCTATATTTCAGGATTCTCTTAGCTTTCATGGTATAATAATATTTTGTGTGTGTGGCTTTTTATAGCATGCAAAATTCTCGCACATCTGTGGACTCCTTTTGTAGAGGTGGAGATGAGTAAAGCATGAAATGAGCTTTGAGATACTAAAATGTGAACTTTACATTTTAAAGAATTATAAGAGATCTTTAAAACTAAACACTCATTCTTTACCATCCTCCATTCAAAAAAGAAATAGCAGGGGCGCCTGGGTGGCTCAGTGGGTTAAAGCCTCTACCTTCAGCTCGGGTCATGGTCCCAGGGTTCTGGGATCGAGCCCCGCGTCGGGCTCTCTGTTAGGCAGGGAGCCTGCTTCCTCCTCTCTCTCTTTCTCTCTCTCTCTCTTTGCCTGCCTCTCTGCCTACTTGTGATCTCTGTCTGTCAAATAAATAAATAAAATATTAAAAAAAAGAAATAGCAAAATATTAATCTACATGTGGTGCTAGCATTAAAGACAAATAGAACAGTGTTACCTTTTCTAAGTCTTTAGGCTCTTTTGTTGAATAATACAATCCTAGGATACTTTGAGCCTTCACACTAGCTTTAGGATTTCCATTGTCTGCAGCAAAAAGCCACAGTCTGAAAAAGAAAGGCAAGGTAAGTTATTCTTTGTGTCAGCATTTGGTTAAAAAAAAAAATCTTGTTTTCAGGTAAAACTACCTTTCAGCTTCCTCATCTGATTGTTTGATGCCTTTCCCTTCATAATAAGCTCTTCCAAGGTTGTAGGCAGCTGCAAACTGTAAGTGCCTTGCTTTGGGACATGGAGAATCAACAATTTTCTTCATATATTCCACTCCTTTTTCCTTCCACAAAGGAAAAGAACAAACAAACAAAAAACCTAGTTTTTAGTTTTATCCAAACTAAATTCTTTCTCCCAATAATATTGTAAAGTGTTCACCCTCTGACATGATGTTTGCTCTCATGACTCTGTGCCCAGACAGGATGGCTGTGCTTTAGTCTGCAGAGCTGGAAAGAAAAGAGGGACGGAGGGAGGGAGGGGAGATACGTCTACTGAGTAGGCATTCCCAGAGTTCCAGGATATAAGGCATTTCCCTCACTCTATAGCTTTCAGAGTTGTATTATGTTTCAATATGGTTTCCTTTTTTCTCTCCTCCTTCCTACCTTATTGCCCTTATTCTGCATGGGCACAGTTTTTAGTACTTATCAAAATACAGGAATATCTGTAACTTCTTCCACATTTATAATTAGAGTACATTTGTGAGCCCTAAACACTGTTTTCTCTCTTTAAGCACACCAAGTATGCTCAGTGATAATTTACATCCAATATGCTAATCTTCATATGATATCTACTTAGTCCAAAGAGCACAAGAAGACACTGCCCCCTCCAGAAATCCATCAGACACAAATTTTCAAACATCACTCCAAAAAAGAAAATGTTTGACCATCAAACACATTGCTTATACACTACATTCTAGCTTTCATCCTTCCCTGCTCTCTCCAAGTTCTGTTGCTGGCTGAACACCACAATAATAGAAAATAAAGATGTTTGCCTTCTAGTGAGTCCCAATTTATAAGGATTTATTTTTGTGAATGTGTCACATGGGTATTTGCTTTTTCCCCCAAACTTAATAGTAAGAGGGAGCTTACTGGTTAGTCAAGTGATGTGATTGTGTAAATCCTTCCACAGATAGCAATGTCTATCTGGAGCAAACATTAAAAAATAACCGACTTTTTAAAGTAGGTTCCAAAAAAGCCTCCCAACTTTTTAAAGACACTGGAAAGTTTACCAGAGGACACAAAAGTTGAGAGATTATTCTTTTTTTTTCTTAAATTAACCTATAATGTATTATTTGTCCCAAGGGAACAGGTCTGTGATTCATCAGTCTTACACATTTCATGGCACTCACCATAGCACATACCTGCCCCAATGTCCATAACCCAGCCATCATCTCCCTACCTCCCCACCCCACAGCAACCCTCAGTTTGTTTCATGAGATTAAGAGTCTCCTACGGTTTGTCTCCCTCCCGATCCCATCTTGTTTCACTTTTTCCTTCCCTACTGGAGAGATTATTCTTAAAAACTGCAAATAGAAGGGATCCACGAAGTTTAGTGAACCCCAGGCTGGATAAACACAAAGTACCTTTCCTAGGCATACATCATAGTCAACCTGCTGAAAGCCAAAGAAATTTTGAAAGCAGATAAAAATGACACATTAAATACAGGAGAACAACTACATAATTAGTATTCAGAAGACTAAAATCACACTGTGCATCTTTTCTGACTACAACAGTATGAAACTAGAAATAAATCAGAAGAAAAAAGGGTGGGGAAGACACATGGAGGTTGTAAATAACACAATACCAAACAACCATGGGTCAACAAAGCAAAGAAGAAATCAACAAAGTATGTGGAGACAAATGAAAATGAAAACACAATATCCCTAAATATTGGGACACAGCAAAGACAGTTCTAAGAGGAAAATATGTAGTGATACAGGCCTATGTCAAGAAACAAGAAAAAAGCTCAATCTAACCTTACACCTAAAGGAACTAGAAAAAGAAAAACAAAGCCCAAGGTTTGTAGAAGGAAGAATAAAGATCAGAGTAGAAATACATACAAGACTGAAGAAAAATGTCGATGAAACCAAGAGCTAGTTCCTTGAAAAGATAAACATATGCCAATAAATTGAACAACCTTGAATAAATTCCTAGAATCATCCAATCTTCTGAAACTAAATCAAGAAGAAATTAAAAATCTGAACATTACTAGTAATGAAATTTAATCAGTAATCAAAACACTAACAAAAAAGTCAAGGAACAAATGGCTTCACAGGTAAATTCTACCAAACATTTAAAGAAGAGATAATACCTATCCCCCTCAAACTATTCCAAAAAAATAGAAGAGGAAGGAAACTTTCCATGTACATTCTGTGATGCTAGCATTAACTGATACAAAAACCAGACAAAGACACCATAAAAAAACTGCAGACTAATATTCCTGATGAACATAGATGCAAAAATCCTCAACAAAATATTACCAAACTGAATCCAACAATACATTAAATCAAGTGGGATTTATTCCAGGGATGCAAGGATGGTTCAATATTCACAAATCTGTGTGATAACATCACATCAGCAAAACAAAGGATAAAAATCATATGATCATCTCAAGAGACACAGAAAAAACATCTGGTAGAACTCAACATCCATTCATGATAAAAACTCTCAACAAAGTAGGTTTAGAGGAAGCATACCTCAACACAATAAAGGCTATATATGAAAACTCCACAGCTAACATCTTACTCGCTGGTGAAAAACAGAACTTTTCCCCTAAGATCAGGAATAAGACAAGGATGCCCAGTCTTACCACTTTTATTCAACATAATACTGGAAGTTCTAGCCTTAGCAATCAGATAAGAAAAAGAAGTATTTATTTTTTAAATAAGCAAACTGTCACTGTTTATAGATGACAATGATACTATATGTAGAAAACCCTAAAAACTCCACAGAAAGCTACTGGAAGTCATAAATTAAGTCAGTAAAGTTTCAGGATATAAAATTAATACTCAGAAATTAGTAGTATGTCTACATTCTAATAACAAAGTAGCAGAAAAAGAAATTAAGTAACTCTCATTTACATGGGTCACCTGGGTGGCTCAGTTAGTTAAGCCTCTGCCTTCGGCTTAGGTCATGATCTCAGGGTCCTGGGATTGAGCCCTGTGTCAGGCTTCCTGCTCAGTGGGGAATCTGCTTCTCCCTCTGCCCTCCTCCTCCACTCCCACTCATGCTCACTCTAAAATAAAATCTTAAAAAAAAACTCTAAAACTTCCAATTACAGTTGCACCAAAGATAATAAAGTACATAGGAATAAACTTAACTAAAGAGGTGGAAGACCTATACTGTGAAAACTATAAAACACTGATTAAAGAAATTGAAGATGACATAAACAAAATGGAAAGATATTCCACACTACTGGGTTGGAAGACAACATTGTTAAAATGTCTGTCTTACCCAAAGCAGTCTACAGATTCAGTGCAATCCCTATCAAAATACCAACAACATTTTTCATAAAAGTAGAACAAAAAGTACTAAAATTTGCATGGATCCACAAAAGACCCTGAATTGGCAAAGTAGTCTTGACAAAGAGCAACAAAGCTGGAGATATCTTAATTCCAGATTTCAAGGTATACTACCAAAGCTATAGTAATGAAAACAGTATGGTATTGGCACAAAAATAGACACAGAGATCAATGGACAGGAGATAGAGCCCACTAGTAAACCCACAATTATATGGTTAATTAATCTGACAAATGAAGCAAGAATACACCATGAGAGAAAGACAGTCTCTTCAATAAATGCTACTGGGAAGAGCAGATAGTTACATGTAAAAGAATGAAATTGGACCACTTTCTAACACCACACACAAAAATAAAAAGGTCCAAAGACTTATATGTGAGACCTGAAACCATAAAATTCCTAGAAAACAGGCAGTATTTTCTCTGACGTTGGCCATTAGAACATTTTTCTAGATAATGTCTCATAAAGCTAAGGAAACAAAAGCCAAAATGAACTATTGAGACTACTTCAAAATAAAAAGCTTTTGTAGCACAGTGAAGGAAACCATACCAAAAGAAAAAAGCCAAAAATCTACTGAATGGAGAAGTTATTTTCAAATGGTATAGCTGATAAGCAGTTAATATCCAAAATATATAAAGAACTTACCCAACTCTGTCATATACACAAATCCAACTAAAAATGGGCATAAGACCTGAATAGCCATTTTTCCAAAGAAGACCTAAAGATGGCCAACAGACAAATGGAAAGATACCCAACATCCCTCATCATCAGGAAAATGCAAATCAAAACTACAATGAGCGGGACACCTGGGTGGCTCAGTTGGTTGGACGACTGCCTTTGGCTCAGGGCGTGATCCTGGAGTCCCGGGATCGAGTCCCACATCAGGCTCCCAGCTCCATGGGGAGTCTGCTTTGCTCTCTGACCTTCTCCCCTCTCATGCTCTCTCTCACTGTCTCTCTCTCTCAAATAAATAAATAAAATCTTCTGCCTATTTAAAAAAAAAAAAAACTACAATGAGCTATCACTTCACACCTGTCAGAATGGCTAAAATAAAAAAGACAAGAAATAAGAAGTGTTGGTGAGGATATAGAGAAAAAAAAAAACATTTGTGCACTGTTGGTGGGAATGCAAACCGGTGCAGCCATTGTGGAAAACAGTATGTAGGTTCCTCAAAAAAATAGAAATACCGTATGGTTCAATAATTCCACTATTGGGTATTTACCAAACCTAATGAAAATAGTAATTTGAAAATATATATATGCCTCTGCATTTATTGCAGAATTATTTACAAAAACCAAGATATGGAAGCAACTTACATGTCCACAGATAGATGAATGGATAAAGAAGATGTGGTGTATATGTATTTGTATGCACACACACACCTTAAATTAATACAATGTTATATGTTAATTATATCTCAATAAAAATGGCAGGGGCAAAAATAGTAGTAGTGAGTGACTTCTCATGGGAATTAATGAAGGCCAGAAGATTTGAGAACAGCATTTTTATTTTTATTTATTTATTTATTAAGGTTTTATTTATTTATTTGACAGACAGAGATCACAAGTAGGCAGAGAGGCAGGCAGAGAGAGAGGAGGAAGCAGGCTCCCCGCTGAGCAGAGAGCCCGATGTGGGGGTAGATCCCAGGACCCTGAGATCATGACCTGAGCTGAAGGCAGAGACTTTAACCCACTGAGCCACCCAGGCGCCCCGAGAACAGCATTTTTAAAATGTGGAAAAGAAAAACTCGACCAGCAAAAAAATTCATAAAAAATGAAGGCAGATTAACAACATTTTTAGATTACCAAAATCAGAGATAATTCATTATCTGCAAACTGTATGATAAGAAGTGCCCTTCAAAGGAAATTCTTCAGGTTGAAAGGAAAAGAACATAGTGCCAGATGTCTACACAGGTTGATAGGAAGGAATAAAGAGTTCCAGAAGTGGTAAGTATGTAACAAATAGAAAAGGATACACACACACATATATATACATATGTGTACCTAATTGTTTTCCTCCTAGTATCTTCAAAAGATATGACTAGAGCAAAAATTACACTTTTATCTTTGGGGATTTATAATATAATATAAATTTAAGAAGTATACCATGACAACACTAAAGATTGGGGGTAGGTGGGTAAATGAAAGCACACTTATTCAAGGTTCTCTTGTTTTACCTGAAGTAATTCTATATAAACTCCATGTAAATTGTGATAAAAGTGCCATACTATAATCTCTAGAGCAACTATCAGAAAAAATATGACTAGAAAATAAGTTCAAAAGGCAATCAAATTGTTTCATCACCATTTCTCACTGAGTTGAAATAGCAATTTTATGATGTGCTAAATACTCCTATATCTGTGTACATCTGTTTCTGGACTCTTGTTCTTTTGCTCTTTGCCTTATTCCTGAACAAAACCCAGAAACTACATTGCTTTAAGTACCACGGACATATATTTGGCTTTTTGCTCCTTCATATGAATTTTTTAATCAGCTTGCCACATGCCATAAAGAAATCTCATAGGGAATTTTATTCTGATTACATTTAATACGCCAAGTTAAATCTGGGGAGTGGTTAGAGGTAAGACTTAGGAAAGTGGTGTCTCTGGGAAACCAGCGCTGCTGCCTGATGAGAGACAGTGAATTTCATAAGCTCCTGCAGTCTGGCACTGAATTACACTCCAATGTTTACTGCCTGATGCTATGGAAAATATCTAAAAACCTTTTTCGGATTCTATGAAATAGGAAGAGAAAGGCTACATAGGTAAACTTGTCCGCACCACAATTTTATCTCAGCCAAAAATTTGGTTGCTTTACCCGTTTTCCCCCAGTGCTATTTCCAGGTTGCATTTGTAGCTTCCTCAGATACGGCAGTGTGTGTGATCGTTATCTCTGTGGGGGTAATAACGACCTGTGAATGCTCCCTGAAGAAAACGGTTCAAATCTACCGCACAAAGTATATACAGTTCAACCAGCCTCTGGACCAAATAAGTATCAAGAACAACTTGGTAAATTAATAAAAGCAAGCAATAAAAATTAAAAGAGTGGGCTCTTTGGCCCTTTACTGCAGGTTAAGAGTATAATCAAGCTAACATTGTCCCGCTAGGTGAGGAGGGACCTGCAGAGGCCATCTTTACGCTCCTCTGGCCTCCATATGTAATCACATTTGAGCCATTCTGTTTGGAGTTGCCCTATGCCAACCCATTGAATCTGCTAACCTTCTGGCTCCTCCACTTCTTCATGTTCTTAATTCCCATATTTTCAGCTGATTCTGTATCTGTGACCATACTCATTTCTTTGTTCCTGTTTCCCTCTTTGGCCTTCTCTGCCTACTCAGCTGCACTCAAGCAGCTGAGCATGGTCCTTCTTTAAACCCGTGATCACACATTTCAGAGCGTGCTCTCCGCCCTGGCAAACAGTACTATCAATTTGTCTCATCAATTATCTGGCCCACTTACCTGGTAGAGAAGATACAATTTCAGACTTTATCCTTTCTCTTCACACTTCCACTGCTCCCTGCCCTTTCCCTCATTCTCAGTTCATGGCTTCACCTTTTTAAAATTTTTATATTTTTATTTAAAAAAATGGAGCAGTTCATGACTTTGTATGTCATCCTTGTACACAGAGACTATGCTAATTTTTTCTGTCCTTCCAATTTTAGTACACATACTGCTGAAGCAAGCATATGGCTTCACTTTCTGCACTAAGAAAACAGAAAATCAAGAGAAACACCAAATCCGTGAATTTACCCAGCTCATCCTTTTTTCCCTCTATACTAGATCTCGTGTATTGACTTACAAATATACTGTGGCATCTCTGTTCTAGGGGGATGCTCCCTCGAGTCCATGATCCCTTTGTTATTGCATATGCATCTGTTCTGCTTTATGGTGAAACTCAGTGCTTCTGTCTGCCTTCTCACCTGCCGTTGTCTCCCCAGCCCCCTTTGGCTTGTGTCCCTTACCATTCCACTGCAAAGACTGGTCAGTCTGTCCAATGAGATGCATCTTAATGTGCCTAATTGTAAGTGCTCAGTTTCCATTAAACTCACCACAGCAGAATTTGAGACAGATGATCGATCTCTCTCTCTCTCTCTCTCTTTTTGGTAAAGATTTTATTTATTTATTTGAGCGCATGAGAGGGGGGAGGGTCAGAGGGAGAAGCAGGCTCCCCGTTGAGCAGGGAGCCCGATTTGGGGCTGGATCCCAGGACCCTGGGATGGACCCTGAGCTGAAGGGAGATGTTTAACCAACTCAGCCTCATGTTGTTCCCTCCATCCGAATGCCAGTCCTGACCTTATGAGCTGTTCTTGTGTCCTGAGCGTCGGCACCTGTCAGTGGCTCTGTGAAAACAAGTCCTGCCTTGTGCCTAGCACACACACCTGTCTCCGTCCAGGACTCACAACTGCACTCATATTTTTCCTCAGACTATGCGCTCCTCTTCATACTGACCTTTGCTTCCCCAAGCATCTCAGACTCTTCCTGCCTCCTAAATGTTTGTGGAATGAAGGAGTGAGTAAAGAATACAATGAATCCAACTAAACTAGAGCTGGGTAAGTCACAAGAGTACACACCTCGGGGATGGTAGAGCAGGTGCTCACGGCGCGAAAAACAGAGACGGATATTTTTTAAGCTGCTTTTGTGTCCTTTAAGGCAACTCCATTGATGACGATGACCCCCGTGAATGGTACCAGTGCACAAAGAAATGCCACTGTCTTAAGTGGTAGGATCTGTGTGTGTTTTAAGCATCGGGTTTGTAGGTGATCTAGAGGTGAGTTCAAAGGACCTGAGAAATGCTTACTTATCTAGGGAGAGACAGGCAGTTGGTGGTATGGATCTCAGCAGGAGGCTCTGGTGTGAAGACAACAATCTGGACGTCTTTGTAAAGTCTAGGGAGTGTTAGCCATGGGGCAGGATGAGCTGAGAGAGTAAGTGGGGGCAGCAGAGGCCTAGGTTCTTCTTCTTTTTTTTTTCCCTCAAAGATTTTATTTATTTATTTGACAGAGAGATCACAAGTAAGCAGAGAGGCAGGAAGAGAGAGCATGGTCACCCAGGTGCCCAGGGACCTAGGTTCTGACATACTTCAACACTTAGAAGAGAAGTAGCTAGCAAAGGACAGGGGAGGCTATGAAGAGATGAAGAGGGAAAGTTGTATTCCAGACACATACAAGGTTTGATGGAAGATTGGGGCACCTGGGTGGCTCACTGGTTAAGCATCTGCCTTCAGCTCAGGTCATGATTCCAGGGTCCTGGGATCGAGTCCCGAACTGGGCTCACTGTTCAGTGGGGAGTCTGCTTCTCCTCCTTCTGCTGCCTGCCACTCCCCCTGCTTGTGCTCTATCAAATAAATAAATAAATAAAACCTTTAAAACAGCAACAAAGAACCCCCCAAACAGTAGAAGATGATGGTAAGAGTTTTTTAAAGCATGGGAGAGAATCTTAGATACCAAGAGGAAGATGTTTCAAGAGGGGTATGGTCAACTGTGTTCAACTCACAGTAAGGCCAATGTAGTCCTGCATTCGACATGTTACTGTGTTTTTAACAGGCTAAATTATAAATTGTTTAAAATAAAATATCTTGTATTTAATGGAAATATTCATTTTTTCATCATTTACTTATTTCATGTGCTACGGTTACAAAAGAGTACAAATGAAGAATTTCAGGAATTAAAGTGTAGTCCCCATTGTTAACTTTATACAACACAAAGTCAGGAAAGAAGACACGTGCCATCCTTTAGAAGTTATTCAGTCTCTTGACAACTCTGGGAGTTAGGTGGACGGGTTTTATCTTGTGTGCTGCCTCCAGTGGATTGAATTGGTAATGTCACCTTCAAGCTATGTATTGATAAAAGTCCTGAGCTATGTCTGGATTCAACTATTAAGGGGGCTGTGATCAGTTATCCAGGATGGCCAAGGGTGTGGGGAAATGACAGAGGTATCTCTAACTTAGGTTTATTTGTCCTCATTTTACAAATGTGGAAACTGGAGTCCAGAAATAATCTCCCCAAGACCATACTGCTTATAAGCAGTGAAGTGAAGATTTGAAAGCCTGTGACTTTTCACAAATTGTTAATAGACCATTATGGATAGAACAGTTTTGCTAGTGAACACAGAGAGATGAACTTCTGAGCATCTCTGAAAAATTTAAAAGTAAATTCCCAATCTTTATTTGATAGTATGTGAAATTTCCTTGTAAGATGAGACATAATAAATAAATAAATAATAAAGCCCATAAGGAATAGAAAAAATTATAAAACTAATCTCCAAACCTCATAGCTCAGTTTATTCTTTATTTTATCTTCAAGCATGCATAAATAAATGAGGTCTAAAATATTGATACACATCAATTATGCAGGTATTTAAATAATAATATATATTTATTGACAAAGAGAAGGACATTCAAAATACATTGTTAGGAGAAAAAGATATAAAAAACATATATAGTACAGCCCTACACTGAAAAAAATGTACACACACACACACAAATATATATATATATATACAATTTTTTGCATGGGTTAATACATGGAAGCATATACTTTAAAATAATAACCAGGGTCATATTTGACAGTAGAATTTGGTGATCCTAATTTGCTTATTTTCTAACTTTCCCCATGGAATAATTTTTTAAAATAAAGGAAAATATTTTAAAACAAAAGTGTTATTGACAGTCAGTGTTAGCAAGGAGGGGGTGAAAAGAAATTTTGTGTTTCACATAAATGTAAAAATGACTACTTCTATACCTTAAATACTAAAAGGATAGATATTATTAAAGTATAAGTATAGAAATATATTATTAAAATATAATTTTAATTCTATCAAATAATCCGTTAACTATGAGATCTTTAGATACCGTAAACAAAACAGTAACTTACAGCATCTGTAGGTGTCCCCAGCCCATCATAATACATCACTCCTAGCTGGTAAGTTGCTTGATGGTCTTTCTCCTTGATTTCTTCAAACTGTTCTAATGCTTCTTCATACCATCCCTAAAAGCTCCCAGGAAATATTGAATTACTTTCATTATTACCTTAAAGTAATCCCAAATACTTAATTCCCACTTAAATCTGGCTAGGAGCACCAAATATAACAAAAGACGGCATCAAATTTATGGAATTTGCAAGTATGGCATCGACAATAGTCAGCGCACTATAAAATCAATTAAATAGACGTGAATATGGCAACTGAGGGTGACCAGAAGGAATCTGGGTGAGATTTCTCTTTTGCTTTCACTCTTACTTTCGGATATGCCAAACTTCTCTTGAAATGATAGCTCAGCCCTCTTCAATCCATCCTACCATAAACCCTTCACCACTTCTGGAGTCTGAGAAACTTCAGAGCTGGGGCCAGAGCATCAGAGAAAATGTGAACATCAGGATATTCACTATTATTAAATATCCACTACTTGGATGGCTCATGTCCTCCAGGGTTGCAGTTCTCCAGCTAGGGAGAAGACATGGAACAACAAATGTGATTCTCTAAAATTATCTCCCAGGCTTCCTTTGGAAACCTACATGTTTTAAGGCTCCTCAACATTGCTATGATCTGATGCTATGGTGTGAGGGACTAATGGGGCTGATATCTTACTCCACAAGGGAAAATGTCTGTACTAAAGACTGAATCCTTTGTAATCATGGAAAGAAAGTCTGTTACTAAACTGGAAAGTTATTACTTAGGGAGAGCAGACCAGAGAAAAGCAACTTCTGGAAGGCACAACAGCCACTGAAATCCTTTTTTCATAAACTATAATGAATCAACAAATTGACAAACCAATTAAAACTGCACCAAAATACTAAGAAATACTGATTTTAAAGAACACATAATAATGAGTTAATAACCTTTCTGGCTAATGATTGGCCTAGATGTGAGGGAGCTGGAAAAGTTAGAATATGCTATAGGAAGAAAGAGAAAGGAGGTCCTTTTAATTTTCATGATTTTTAATACCATCTACATGCTGGAAAATCTCAAATATATATTTTCAACCCAGACTTCTCCTTGGAGACCTAGACTCTTAATGTGTAAGTTTCTACTTTGAAACCTGTCTACATAGATGACAATGGACATCCGAAACACCATGTGTATGAAACCTGAACTCTTGACTATCTTCTCAATAGTCACCCTCCCCATTCCTCTACTTTTCAGTCCATGATGCTATTATTTGTGTTTCCAAAGTAAATCCAAGGACCCAGCTTCCACTGCACCATTCTGGTCAAGACCAGCATCCTCTCTTGCCTGAAGTAGTATGATTTCCCCCTAAACTAGTCTTGGTTTCATGCCTGCTTTCTAATCTGTTCATCATGGACTCAAGACACTTGAGTATTATTATATTATATACTATTATATATACTAATATATTATTATATTATATATTATATACTATTATATATTCTAATATATTATTATATTATATATTATATAATATTATATATTATAAGTAATATATAATATTATTTTATTGGTTTTCTTATTACAATTTAAACAAAACTCGTCTAAAGCCATTCTCTGCCTTGCTTGTTACCACATTGGTCTCAATTTCTAGAGCTCACAGAGCACGCCCTCATCTCTGAAACATTGCATTTTCTCCCCTTTGCCTGGAATGCACTTGCACTGGGCTGTTTGCACTGCTCATTTCATTTTCTTCAAATTAGTTTCTTTCTTTCTTTCTTTCTTTTTTAAAGATTATTTATTCACTGGAGAGAGCATGAACGAGCGAGAGCAGGAACAACGGGGTGGGTGAGAAGGAGAGGGAGAAGCAGACTCCCTGCTGAGCAGGGAACCCGATACAAGACTTGATCCTGGGATCCGGAATCATGACCCGAGCTGAAAGCAGACACTTAACCAGCAGAGTCACCCAGGTGACCCACTTCAAATTAGTTTTTTTTTTTTTAAAAAGATTTTATTTATTTATTTGTCAGAGAGAGAGGGAGAGAGAGCAAGCAGAGGCAGAAGCAGGCTCCCCGCCGAGCAAGGAGCCCGATGTGGGACTCGATCCCAGGACGCTGGGATCATGACCTGAGCCGAAGGCAGCTGCTTAACCAACTGAGCCACCCAGGCGTCCCTCAAATTACTTTTAACCACAGGTCTTTCCACCCTCTCCCTAAGTTAATCTCTTAACTTACCCAGTTAACTGCTCTCATAGTACTCCTTCTTATTTGTAATGATGTATTCATTTATTTCCTTCCCCTCGTAGACTAAGTTTCATGAAATGGGGACTATTCTGGTCCCCTCATCATGATATGGTCTGAACTTAGCATAATAATACTTAACACCTATAAAACACATATTAGGTCCCAGGCCCTGTTAGTAATACTTCTACAATGAATACATCCTTACAGTGGCTCTAGGAAACACACATTACCCACCTTTTACAGACGAAGAAACTGAGACTCTAAGAGGTAAAGTCTTTGTGTCCAAGGCTGCACAGTTAACAAGTACTAGGAATCAAACTACCTGATGCCCCAAGCTGAGAGATCATTCTCTTAACCTATGCTAGCCTCATGGTGACAGGTGCATGATGAGCCCTCAACAAATATTTGTTGTCAGAAGGAATGATGGGGCAATCAGATTTAGGGGTAAGTGGGATAGAGGTTAATAGCTGCCCAAATAGTCAGTGAGTGGTGAAGGGATTGGAGACAGCTGGTCTATTTCCACATGTCCCCGTGGGGGTCAATGAAGGACTGCTGTTATATATATTATATGTTTTACACAGTTTCGCCTACATCTGTGCCTCAGGATGCCTCAGTGTAATGTGGAGAAAGAGGGCAGCTAACCTCCTACCTCTGGAGAGGAACATATGAAGCCCCTAAGTGCTAGGTAAGAATCAGGGTCTTTAGTTGTTCATATGAAAAGAATTTATAAATGATATTATTTGGGGCAAAAACATAAAAGTGATATTTTTAATTTCTAATGTGAGAATGGATTATATACCAGAATGACTCCTATAAATGACTTTTATTAGAATGACTTTTATGGAGGAAGGTCAAATATCTCCTTAATCTTGTACTTAAAGCCATAACCATACTTATGGAATTTACCAGAATTCCCTCTGCATAAAGGAACTCTACAGGAAATTTTGCAATGAGGATCCAACAGCAGCATTATATGAAATGAAAACTGGGAAAAATGAAATAGAAAAAAAACAGAGAGGGAGGTAAACCATAAGAGGCTCTTACCTCTATGGGACAAACTGAGGGTTGCTGGAGGGAAAGGGGATGGGGGGAGGGAGTAACTGGGTGAGGGACATTAAGGAGGACACATGATGTAATGAGCACTGGGTCTTCTATGCAACTGATGAATCACTAAATTGTACCCCTGAAACTAATAATATGCTATATGTTAACTAAATTGAACTTAAATACATTTTGAAAAATGAGAAGAAAAACCAAGCAGGAAATAATACCTCTTCAAAATATAGTTGGCCTCGGAGGAAATATGCCATAGCATCCCCTCTTCTTATTCTTTCCTTCAAGAGCTGCAATGCCTTATCCACCAAATTCTCATGGCTGTAATGATCTGGTTTTAAAAAGGTAAAGAATTCCATCTTTATCCCTATAATATGAATTTCCACTCTTGAAGTCATGAATTATATAGAACTCATCTGGCACTGTTTATACTAGTTTCCTTCCTGGTTCTCATTTATAAAACTGGCCTCCTTAGCTCAAGGGAAAAAGATGATGACAGCACCTAACACTGCACCTGGTATAATCATAAAATATGTGTTGATTGGTTTCCAAGCCCACCTGGTTTACTAATGGGAGCTTGAGCACCACAGAGCTCCCAGAGCACCCAGAGCTTTGCCAGGGTAGGCAAAACTACCCTGTGGATGAGTGAAATTCTTAATTTGAGCCTTAATTAGATCTACTCTAACCAAATGAGCTAGTGCCATTCTCAATTTAATATCTGTAAATCTATGGAAACAAAATGGTAGCTTTCAGTGCCAATTTGAAGTAAAGTGTGGCATTGTTTTCTTTAACAGAAGTGGCATCTGGCTTCTATTTTGCAGAAGGGTGTCCTAAAGTCTTAAGAGTAAAATCAGGATTGGAATCTAATTATGAGACTTCGCCACTGAGGATTGGTTACCAGGTGAGCAGCGATTTCTCAGATTCCTGCAGGAAAGCTAGAAAGGATTAGAAAGTTAACCAGTTCCTTCACAGCAGTTAAGGCTCCTATTTCTTGTCTTTTTCGCTCTGGTGTACAGAACTGACTTTTAGTGAGAATAATATCAGAATTTGTACCAGTCTTTTCCTTCCTCCATTGGAAGAATTTTGGGTTCTTAGCACCATACCGGGATAGAGAGGTATAAAAGGGGTTCTTGGGCAACTTTTCACTGGTCAACTTCATCCTGTTTCCACAATGTGTATTCTGTAAACAAGAATAAAAAAAACAAGATGGTAGAAATGTCTTCCTGCAAAATGCAAAAAGATTCCACTCTCAGTTGGCACTCATAAAATGCAGCCTCCCCACATTTGCCTAGGGATGGGGCAACAAACTACAAGCTCAGGGATGTGCACATTCTTTCTGAGGAAACCAGGGCCATCCATAGCTAGGAGAGGCACAAGAATCCTCCATTTTATTTCCACAGCGTGGGATGAAAGAGGAGGGCCATTGGCAAGTCCTCACTACCTGTGAGTTCACATCTGCAGTGGCTTGTGTTCACGACACCTGCCACTCACAGGAACTGGGAACCCTGCCCATAGGCAGAGTTCTTGTGCACTGGTACTTTGCCTCCTTACTGAAGCTCATGATACTCATTCATTTCAAACTAAAGCATTTGTCTGTTTTACCTGGGAACACACTTTATTTTAGCTGTGTTGTTCAGTTTTATCTTCTCGTCTGCATTGGATTGCCATGTTATAAGATGGATCAGAGTCGAATGGACAATCAAAGCCTTCATATAAAATGTAGAGGCCACCTCATTGGGGATGAAGGAGTCCAGGTTGGCCCAGGCTGAGGGTAGTGAGACAGCAAACTCAGTTGTTGCTATGCTTTTTTTGTTTACTCCTTGGTGTTCTACGGTTACAGCTGACTCCAGCCAATCAGGGACAAGCTTCCAGTAAAGGTTGCTGATTGGTGGTGAGGAAAAGAACTCAAGAGACCTTTAATGTGATTGGAAAGCGGCATTTATGCTATTATGTGAAACGATTTGGGGCAATAAATTGTTTCATTAATAAGAATGAAGTGCAGAAAAGGGAGATGATTCAGGATGGGGGGGGGAACCACTGCAGTATCTTTGTCATTTTGAAAAAGAGGCATTTAATCTTTTAAAAGGTCAACTTCCTCATCTGTAGTTTGAACTATTAATTTGCACTAGAGGATTTCCAAATGCCTGTTGCTAGATATATAAAATTTTTTGATTATATGATTCCCAAACCCTTTGTTTCAGTGAATGTCAAAGTTTCTAGTGAGCTTCGAGGTGAAGCAATAATAGGTTAAGTATGTAGAAGAAAACCGACTCAAATAGGATGATATTATCAATTTACTGAGAAACTGCTTACAGAAGTTTTTCTTTTTCTGAAGACATCATCCTGTGTGCTATTGTATCTAAAATGGCTCAGAAAAACCTTGGCATATTCAGGAAGGTCATAGGAGATGAAGCAAGTCAAGAAACATTTCCCCTACCTTCTTTGAACTCATGTTGCTCTCTGTGGTTACAATACCGCACAGGGTTTTTGTTGTTGTAGCTTAAAAGAAGCGTTGCAGGGAGTCTAGAAAACATAAGCAAAGATTGATTGCGCTCTCTTTTTTTTTTTCCCCAATTTATTTATTTTCAGAAAAACAGTATTCATTATTTCTTCACCACACCCAGTGCTCCATGCAAGCTGTGCCCTCTATAATACCCACCACCTGGTACCCCAACCTCCCCCCCCCCCCCCGCCACTTCAAACCCCTCAGACTGTTTTTCAGAGTACATAGTCTCTCATGGTTCACCTCCCCTTCCAATTTACCCAAATTCCCTACTCCTCTCTAACGCCCCTTGTCCTCCATTTGTGGTTATGCTCCACAAATGAGTGAAACCATATGATAATTGACTCTCTCTGCTTGACTGATTTCACTCAGCATAATCTCTTCCAGTCCCGTCCATGTTGCTACAAAAGTTGGATATTCGTCCTTTCTGATGGAGGCATAATACTCCATAGTGTATATGGACCACATCTTCCTTATCCATTGATCCGTTGAAGGGCATCTTGGTTCTTTCCATAGTTTGGTGACTGTGGCCATTGCTGCTATAAACATTGGGATACAGATGGCCCTTCTTTTCACGACATCTGTATCTTTGGGGTAAATACCCAGGAGTGCAATTGCAGGGTCCTAGGGAAGCTCTATTTTTAATTTCTTGAGGAATCTCCACACTGTTCTCCAAAGAGGCTGCACCAACTTGCATTCCCACCAACAGTGTAAGAGGGTTCCCCTTTCTCCACATCCTCTCCAACACATGTTGTTTCCTGTTTTGTTAATTTTGGCCATTCTAACTGGTGTAAGGTGATATCTCAATGTGGTTTTAATTTGAATCTCCCTGAGGGCTAATGATGATGAGCATTTTTTCATGTGTCTGATAGCCATTTGTATTTCTTGATTGGAGAAGTGTCTGTTCATATCTTCTGCCCATTTTTTGATGTGTTTGTCTGTTTCGTGTGGGTTGAGTTTGAGGAGTTCATTATAGATCCTGGATATCAACCTTTTGTCTGTACTGTCATTTGCAAATATCTTCTCCCATTCCGTGGGTTGCCTCTTTGTTTTTTTGACTGTTTCCTTTGCTGTGCAGAAGCTTTTGATTTTGATGAAGTCCCAGAAGTTTATTTTCGCTTTTGTTTCCTTTGCCTTTGGAGACGTATCTTGAAAGAAGTTGCTGTGGCTGGTATCAAAGAGATTACTGCCTATGTTCTCCTCTAAGATTCTGATAGATTCCTGTCTCACGTTGAGGTCTTTTATCCATTTTGAGTTGATCTTTGTGTACGGTGTAAGAGAATGGTCGAGTTTCATTCTTCTACATATAGCTGTCCAGTTTTCCCAGCACCATTTATTGAAGAGACTGTCTTTTTTCCACTGTATATTTTTTCCTGTTTTGTCGAAGATTAATTGACCATAGAGTTGAGGGTCCATATCAGGGCTCTCTACTCTGTTCCACTGGTCTATGTGTCTGTTTTTATGCCAGTACCATGCTGTCTTGGTGATCACAGCTTTGTAATAAAGCTTGAAATCAGGTAAGGTGATGCCGCCAGCTTTATTTTTGTTTTTCAACATTTCCTTAGCGATTCGGGGTCTCTTCTGATTCCATACAAATTTTAGGATTATTTGCTCCAGCTCTTTGAAGAATGCCGGTGGAATTTTGATCGGAATGGCATTAAAAGTATAGATTGCTCTAGGCAGTATAGACATTTTAACAATGTTTATTCTTCCGATCCAAGAGCATGGAATGGTCTTCCATCTTTTTGTGTCTTCTTCAATTTCTTTCATGAGTGTTCTATAGTTCCTCAAGTATAGATCCTTTACCTCTTTAGCTAGGTTTATTCCCAGGTATCTTATGGTTCTTGGTGCTATAGTAAATGGAATCGATTCTCTAATTTCCCTTTCTGTATTTTCATTGTTAGTGTATAAGAAAGCCACTGATTTCTGCACATTGACTTTGTATCCTGCCACGCTGCTGAATTGCTGTATGAGTTCTAGTAGTTTGGGGGTGGAGTCTTTTGGGTTTTCCATATAAAGAATCATGTCATCTGCGAAGAGAGAGAGTTTGACTTCTTCATTACCAATTTGGATACCTTTTATTTCTCTCTGTTGTCTGATTGCTGTTGCTAGGACTTCTAATACTATGTTGAACAAGAGTGGTGAAAGTGGGCATCCTTGTCTTGTTCCTGATCTCAATGGGAAGGCTGCAAGCTTTTTCCCATTGAGGATGATATTTGCTGTGGGTCTTTCATAGATAGATTTGATGAGGTTCAGGAATGTTCCCTCTATCCCTATACTTTGAAGCGTTTTAATCAGGAACGGATGTTGGATTTTGTCAAATTCTTTTTCTGCATCAGTTGAGAGGACCATGTGGTTCTTCTCTCTTCTCATATTAATTTGTTGTATCACATTGATTGATTTACGAATGTTGAACCATCCTTGTAGCCCAGGGATGAATCCCACCTGATCATGGTGGATAATCTTTTTAATGTGTTGTTGGATCCTGTTGGCTAGGATCTTGTTGAGAATCTTAGCATCCATATTCATCAGTGATATTGGTCTGAAATTCTCCTTTTTGGTATGGTCCTTGCCTGCTTTGGGGATCAGGGTAATGCTGGCTTCATAGAAAGAGTCTGGAAGTTTTCCTTCTGCTTCAATTTTTTGAAACAGCTTCAGGAGAATAGGTGTTATTTCTTCTTGGAAGGTTTGGTAGAATTCCCCAGGGAATCCGTCAGGTCCTGGGCTCTTGTTTTTTGGGAGGTTTTTGATCACTGCTTCAATCTCGTTATTAGATATCGGTCTATTCAGGTTGTCGATTTCTTCCTGGTTCAATTTTGGTAGTTTATATTTTTCCAAGAGTGCATCCATTTCATCTAGGTTGCTAAGCTTATTGGCATATAACTGTTCGTAATAACTTCTGATGATTGTTTCTACTTCCTTGGCGTTAGTTGTGATCTCTCCCTTTTCATTCATAATTTTATGAATTTGGGATTTCTCTCTTTTCTTTCGGATTAGTGTAGCCAGTGGCTTATCGATCTTATTGATTCTTTCAAAAAACCAGCTTCTAGTTTCATTGATACGTTCTACTGTATCTCTGGTTTCTCCCTCATTGATCTCAGCTCTAATCTTGATGATTTCCCTTCTTATGTGTGGAGTTGGTTTGATTTGTTGTTGATCCTCCAGTTCTTTAAGGTGTAGAGACAGCTGGTGTGTTCTGGATTTTTCAATTTTTTTGAGCAAGGCTTGGATGGCTATATATTTTCCCCTTAGGACTGCCTTTGCTGTATCCCATAGGTTTTGGACCGAAGTGTCTTCATTCTCATTGGTTTCCATGAATTGTTTCAGTTCTTCTTTGATCTCCTGGTTGATCCAAGCATTCTTAAGCAAGGTGGTCTTTAGCTTCCAGGTGTTTGAGTTCCTTCGGAACTTTTCCTTGTGATTGAGCTCCAGTTTCAAAGCATTGTGATCTGAGAATATGCAGGGAATCATCTCAGTCTTTTGGTATCGGCTGAGTCCTGATTTGTGACCCAGTATGTGGTCTATTCTGGAGAAGGTTCCGTGTGCACTTGAGAAGAATGAGTATTCTGCTGTTTTAGGGTGGAATGTTCTGTATATATCTATGAGGTCCATCTGGTCCAATGTGTCATTCAATGCTCTGGTTTCTTTATTGATTTTCTGCTTCAATGATCTGTCTAATTCTGAAAGAGGCGTGTTAAGATCTCCTACGATTAGTGTATTCATATCAATATGACTCTTTATCTTCATTAACAGTTTTCTTAAGTAATTGGCTGCTCCCATATTGGGAGCATAGATATTTACAATTGTTAGATCATCTTGGTGGATAGTCCCTTTAAGGATTATGTAGTGTCCTTCTGTATCTCTGACTACAGTCTTTAGTTTGAAGTCTAATTTATCTGATATGAGAATCGCTACTCCAGCCTTCTTTTGAGTCCCATTGGCATGAAAGATGCTTCTCCACCCCTTCACTTTCAGTCTGCGTGTATCTTTAGGTTCAAAATGGGTCTCTTGTAGACAGCATATGGATGGGTCCTGTCGTTTTATCCAATCTGCAACCCTGTGCCGTTTTATGGGTGCATTTAGGCCATTCACATTGAGAGTGATTATTGATAGATACGTTTTTATTGACATCGAGTTACCTTTGAAGTCTTTCTTTCTGTAGAATGTCTCTATATTTCTGTTCAATGCTATTCTTGGGATTTTTCCTCTTTTATAGAACCCCCCTTAATATTTCCTGCAGTGTCGGCTTGGTGGTTGCATAGTCTTTTAAGCCTTGCCGGTCTTGGAAACTCTTTATCTCTCCATCCATTTTGAATGTCAGTCTTGCTGGATAAAGTATTCTTGGCTGCATGTTCTTCTCATTTAGTGCCCTGAATATATCTTGCCAGCCTCTTCTGGCTTGCCAGGTCTCTGTGGACAGGTCTGACGTTATTCTGATGGGCTTCCCTCTGTAAGTAAGGAGCCTCTTTGCCCTGGCAGCTTTCAAGAGATTATACCTACAATTATAATTTCTCAATTTGACTATCAGGTGTCGTGATGTTTTTTTGGAGTGTATAATCTTGGGTGGAGACCGTTCAGCCTCTAGTACATGAATGCTGGTTTCATTCGCGAGATTCGGAAAATTTTCATGAAGGACTTGTTCCACGATATCTTCTAGACTTCTTTCTTTCTCCTCCCCTTCAGGAATTCCAATAATTCTGACGTTGGAACGCTTCATGGCATCATTTATTTCCCTAATTCTGCTTTCGTGGGATCTAAGCTGTTTGTTCCAGGCTTCCTCCTGATCCTTTCTCTCTATCTGTTTGTCTTCCAGATCACTAATTCTATCTTCTGTCTCAGTTACCCTAGCTTTGAGAGAGTTTAGATTGGATTGGAACTCATTGAGAGCATTGTGGACCTCCTCCCTGGTAGCTTTAAGCTCCGCCCTAACATTGTGAACATCCTGTCTGGTCGCTTTCAGTTCGGCCCTAATCAATTCTGTTTGGTCATCCATGGCTTTCTCCAACCTAGCTATTGCCTGGATAATTGTTAGCCTGAATTCTCTTTCCAGTATATTGTCTATGTTGATAGCCGTTAGCTCTATTGCAGAAGGTCCATCCTCTGTATTTTTCTTCTGTTGGGCATTCCTCCTCCTAGTCATTTTGGTGGGAGAAGACTGAACAGATGTAGCTGGATGTATCAACTCTGGTGCAGTCAAGGTGCACCCTGGAACACTTCCTGATCTCCGTCTCAGAAGCCTCAGTCTGGGTGCAGAAGCTGAATAAATTCCCCCTTGGAGGCTGGCAGTGCAGGTTCCAAGTTAAAGACCCTGGGGGCGCAGGATCTTTTGCTCGTCCCCAAAGCCAAGGCAGTGGCGGCTGTCTGGGAGCTCCTGACCGCCAGAGAGGTTCCAAGCAGCGATCGCACACTGAGATTTTGCCGCCGGCCGGGCTGGGAGTGCCTGGCTTGCGCGCACCTCTTTCCAGAGGCGGCTGTGGGTCGGGCGCGCGTCTGGGGCACTGAGAACGGGGTGCTGGTCCGTAAGCCGCAGGCTGGGCTTTTGCGCGCCTCTGTCCGGGGAAGAGTTTCGTGCGCGCGGCTTAGACTTTGAAACAATGGCGCGGGTCAAGAAGCGCCCCCGGGCCTTAGAAACCCAGGAGAGCTGGAGGGACTTGCGCGCGCATCTCCAGCTTTGTGGTAGGGCTAGCGCGTGTTCTGCAGACCGGCGCAGCTCCCATCCGCTCACAGGAGCCGGAACCCACGCGCTCTGGGGCGCGCTGGCAGCTTAGGGACCAGGAGCCGGTTTCTCTGCCGCACTCTCTCTGCCGCGGCACCGGGGAGGCCGTCTGGGACCGGGGACTTAAGCCCCTGTCCCTAGCCGCCCCGATTCCCACAATTTGCCCCCGCGATCCTTTGCTCTTTTGGAGTGCTTTCAACCAGTCTCCAAGTTAATGCTGGTCCCCAGACGCAGGGCACTCTCGCTCGTATCGGGGTATTACTTTTGCACCGGTCGCCTCTGGTGGCTCCCTCCCCCTTTTGTTTATCTTCCGATATCAGTCCGCTGTTCCCATTCTGCTTTACCTGCTCACTGGCGTCTTCTGCCCCTGTAGAGATCCAGACGTGTGTGATTCTGATCTCAGGCTGACTTCATGGGTGATCAGAGTTCTTTGGTAGGTAATCAGCTCACTTTGGGGTACCAGCTGAAAAGACGCCTCTTCCTAGTACCCCGCCATCTTGTCCCCTGATTGCGCTCTCTTAAATGCCAGGTTTGTTCTAAGTGCTTCACAGGCAGTAACTCCTACAAAACTTTATGAGATAGGAGCTATTATGAGGCCCTTTTAACATATGAGAACACGGAGGGAGTTAAGTAACTTCCCTAGGGTTCTAGGGCTAGGACGTGGGACAACTGGGACACGCCAGCAGCCCTGCACCTCATCATTATTCTATACTATTCTCCCAAAACTGATGATCTTTCTAAGTGCCACGACTTCTGTAAGAGAATACATCAAAATTTAGTACTTCATAATTTTAGAAAATGAGATCTAAGAAGATTTTAAAAAGCAAAGTCTGGGTTTATTTCTGTCAGATCTTGGGGTTAGACATAAAATCATCATTTGAAACTCGACAACTGTTTGCAGAGCATGCTGTGAGTTTAAAGAATTCTCTAATAAAAATTGTGGACATTAAATGATGATATAGAATCTGAAAGAAATCCACAGTCTTAAAGGGAAGTGTCGGTGTAGTAGATGCTGATGGTGCCCTTCCCAGATCCTTGTTACTACTTAGTGCCCATCTCCAGCTGCTGGCAGTATTAATTGAAAACAACTCCTCTGTCCCCCTGCCAAACATGAGTCCCCTCAGTCCTGGACACTTCACTCTCTCCTTCTCAGAGACTGAACCCTCGCACGAGCACTTGGAAGGCCAGTTCCTATGGAGAGACACAATCTGCCACGAGTCTTGAGCATTCTGGCACATCCTTGCTGCGTATGTCAAGAACACAGGCCATGACTGCTTTCCACATGGGCCACTTCTCAGGGTTGTGTTTGCAGTGAGTACCCTTGAGGGATAGGGTAATAACTCCCCACAGATAAAGAACAGGCTTGTTTCTCTGAGAAGTCCTAAATCCTTCCCCCTCCTCCATTGCTTAGTTCTGTTCTCTTATAATGCAGCCTACTGAATATATGCATCTATCGCCGGTCCTTTGTATGACCTCTGTGGGAATTAGGGGTCAGAGGGAACCAGTTTCAGCAGCATGTGGACAACTCTAGCTAATGCTTTTACTATGAGTGAGAAAGTCATTATCTCTGACCCAGGAGTGTTGTGTGTTCTGCCAAGATCCATGCAACATATTGCTTGTGAGTTATAAGTAGACTAAAACCTCAGGCCTGCACAATTCTTGGTATGCCTTTGCCTCAAGGTGAGATGAACTCAGAAATATGATATGTTCTCTGTGAGATCAGAATGAAGCTAGTTGCCATCTGAGCCCACATTCCTATTTAGCATTCCCGCCTTGCCACCAGATTGTGCTTCTTTTACTTCCTCTTTCCTGAGAGTTACCCCACCCCAGCCCGGCCTAGCACTTGAATAAAAATCCCGGGCTCAGACTCTGCTTCTAAGGAAATTGACCTAACAATAGAGATATATGGAGGAAGAGGTATTTTATTCCTATTTTTTTAAAGATTTTATTTATTTATTTGACACAGAGAGAGATCAGAAGTAGGCAGAGAGGCAGGCAGAGAGAGAGAGAGAGAGAAGGAAACAGGCTCCCTGCTGAGCAGAGAGCCTAATGCAGGACTCGATCCCAGGACCCTGAGATCATGACCTGAGCCAAAAGCAGAGGCTTTAACCCACTGAGCCACCCAGGCACTCTATTCCTATTTTTCTAAAGTCGTCAAAATAAAGGATAACTTTCCTTCCAATAAACTTTTAGACACAGTATACTGTGGATAGTATGTACAGTATAGTATATGAATATTTTGATAAAATAATTCATCATTGGTAAGAGGACTAAAATTAGCCTAATGATGAATAACCTTATTAAAATGCTGGATGATGGGAAGCAAAGAATGATCTGAGAGTAGGGGAAGGCCATAGAGATGGAGACGGAAGTTCTAGCTACTTCTCTGTCAGCAGAGTGGCACCAGATAGAATTGTAGGACAAAGGTGAAGCCAAATGAGTATTTCAGGCACGCTGGGACCCCTCTGTGGTTATGCCTTAGCAGGGATTCGAATTCAAATGAAGATAAGTACAAATGATAAACGTGAAAAGCCAGGGGGAAAAGACAACAAGTGTTTAGAACAGACTAGATTATAGTACTACAAGTGAGAAATCATTAAGTCTTAATGATAATGCTGAAAGACTTCTATTTAATTTTTAAAAACTTAAAAATTAAAATCTAAAAAACTGAATAGATACAAAATAACTTTTGGATATATGTGTAAAGAATGAAGTAAAATAATACGATTAACATCCATTGCCTGCCATTTTAATGTTTAAAAGATCCATTACCTTTAAGTCTCCGGTAGGCCCCTCATTAAGACCTCATCCTCCTCCGCTCTCAGTGCCCCTACCCAAACACGTCCTCTTCTCCCCATAAGCGACTTTTTCATGCTTCCTAGCTATTTGTGTTTTCTCTTCTGCTAGTATCTGCTTTTGTGACATTTGTCTTGTTGAGTTGTAGTCCTACATATGTCAGGTGTGTCTCTTATAAATAGGCATCTTTAGATTTGTTGATTCTTTTTTTATAACCAGGCCGATAACCTTTGATTATTACCGGTACATTTAGTTCTTTTACATTTATTTTAATCACTGTTGAATTAGAATGATTCTGTACTTTCAATCCATTTGCTTTATTCATGTTTCTTTTAATACCTGTTGTTGGATTTATTGAACTGACTAGTTATTTAGTTTGCCTTGAGAATATTGAACTTCTGAGCCATGGGTTGGTGTCTTTGAATAATTCTCAGACATAATGTATTTATGTTAGTTTCAGGTTCCTAAAGCTCCTGTAACAAATTAGCACAAACTTTGTGGCTCAAGACAAGAAAAATTTAGTCTTTCATAGTTCTGGAGGATAGAAATCCAAAATCAAGGTGTTGTCAGGGCCACGGTCCCTCTGGTTCTATGGAAGAAACCATCCCAGATTTCTTTCCTAGCTTCTGCTGGGTGCTGGCAATATTTGGGGATCCTAGGCTTGTAGGCTCTGTTACTCCATCTTGATCTCTGTCTTCACATGGCCTTCTTTATGCAACTCCTCTACCTTGTTTGTCCTCTGCTTATAAGAACACCAGCCCCTGGATTGGAGCCCACCCTAATCTAGTATGACCTCAACTTCACTTGATTTTTTGTAAAGATCTTTTTTTTCAAATAAGGTTACATTCACAGGAATCAGGTTTTATAGGACTTTGATATATCTTTTTGGAGAACACAGTTCGGCCCACTACATTCTTCAAATATGGCTTCTGCCCCATTCTATCCTTCTTCTCTTTCTGGCATTCTACTTAGACCCTCCCATATCTCTTATTCTGTTTTTCACATTTGCCATCTGTTTATCTCTTTTTGCCACATTCTAAGTAATCTCTTCAGCACTTTTCCCATTTTATTAATCCTTTCTTTAGCCACATCTGGTCTGCTGCTAATATTTAAAATCTTAATATTAGATATTTAAAATTTTTTTATTGAAGTGTAACATAAATACAGAAATGTATATGTAAGTTTCCAGCTTGATGAATTTTCACACAGATCAAGAAAGAGAAAATTACCAGCACCCTAGAAGCCTCCCTCGTACTGCCTTCTAGTTACTACATAAACCTCCATGTAAATACAATATTGCATAAGTGATTTTTCATGCTTTGTATACCATATAAAGGGAATAATTTCCCTTTATATGTGTATTATTTTGTGCCTGGCTTCTATTGTTCAACACAGGGGATTCATCCATTTTGTAGTGTTAGTTGTAGCTTTCTCCTTCTTATTGCTGTATAGTATTACATTGTGTGAATATACCATAATCTATCTCTTGCACTTGATGGACATTTGGGTAGCTTCTGTTTTGGACTTCTGAGAACAGTTCTTCTATGAACATTCTTCAGCCTTTTATTTTTTTTTAACCCTGTAGCCATCTGTATGCATTTCTCTTGGGTATAAACATAGGAGTAGTAATTGCTAGGTCAATGGGTATGCATGTTCAGCTTAATTGCCAAATAGTTTCCAAGTGCTTGTGCACCAATTACTTTTTAAAATTAAGTGCTTGTTTTGGATCTCTGGTGGTTTAGGTAATCTATGGTAAGATTCTTGGTTCATTTAAGTTTCCTGTTGAAATCACCTATTCAGTTAGGGCAATTTATCAGAACTCCTGGTTAAAAGTTTTTAGTAGTCTTGACTCCAACAAATCTGAGACACCCTTCAATTCAGGATTTGTTCATTTTGTACAGCTGAAAGTTTGTACCTCTGCCTAATACCCCGCCATTATTCCCACCCCAGCCCCTGGTAATTGCCATTCTACTTTCTGCTTCTGTGAATTTAACTATTTTAGATCCCTTATGTAAGTGGAATCATGCTGTATTTGTCCTGCATCTGGCTTATTCCACTTAGCATAATGTCCTCCACATTCACCTATGTTGCAAAATTGGCAGGATTTCTTCCTTTTGAAAGTCTGAATGTTATTCCACTACATGTAAATACCACATTTTCTTTATCCATCTGTCAATGGACTAAATGTCTTGGCTTTTGTAAATAATGCTGCAGTGAACATGGAAGTGCAAATCTTACTTTCAGATTCTAATTTCATTTCAGAACATTCAAAAATAGGTTTGCTGGATTATTTGGTAGTTCTAGTTTTAATTTTCTGAGGAACCTCCATACTGTTTTCCAGAGTGGAAATTTACATTCCCACCAATAGTGCAGCAGGGTTCTCTTTTTTTCCACATCCTCACCAACGCTTGTTGTCTTTTGTTTTTATGATTAAGTTATTCTTAATCTCAGGAAACAAACTGAGGGTTGCTAGATCGGACGGGGGTGGGCCTTTGGGTGGCTGTGTGATGGACATTAGGGAGGGTATGTGCTATGGTGAGCGCTG
This sequence comes from Neogale vison, assembly GCF_020171115.1. Classification (NCBI taxonomy): domain Eukaryota; kingdom Metazoa; phylum Chordata; class Mammalia; order Carnivora; family Mustelidae; genus Neogale; species Neogale vison. Next base: position 196,682,523 of record NC_058101.1, on the reverse strand, counting down.
TGTCAGACTGATGAATCACAGACCCATACCCCTGAAACAAATAATATGTTATATGTTAATAATTTTAAAAGAGTCTCTTCTAATGGATATGAGGTTTTCTCATTGCAGTTTTGATTTGTCTTTCTTTGATGATGAGTGATGCAGAGTACCTTTTCATATATCTTTTGGCCATATGTATGTCTTCTTTTGAGAAATGTCTATTCAGGTCCTTTGCCCATTTGTATTTATTTATTATTTTTTAAGATTTTAATTCCAGGATAGCTAATGTATAGTGTTTTCTTAGTTTCAGGTGTAATACAGTGATTTAACAATTCTATACATTACTCAGTATTCATCATAAGTTGTACTCTTAATCTTCCTTTGCCCATTTTTAAATTGGGTTATTTATTTATTTATTTATTTATTTTGCTATTGAATTACACAAATTGAAGTCCAATTTTTTTTCTTGTTTGTGGGTTAGGTATCATATCCAAGGTAAGAAAACCATCGCCTATATCAAGATCACAAAGATTTATCCCTTTATCTCCTTCTAAAAGTTTTATTGTTTCAGCTATAGGCTTTTGCTCTCCATTTTGAGTTATTTTGGTATACAATGGGAGGAAGAGGTTCAAAGTAAGTCTTTTACATGTAGATATCCATTTGTCCCAGTACCATTTGTTTAGATGACTATTATTCCCCCAGCTTCTGTTATACTTTTAACTTAAGTAGTTTTGTTTTGAAGTACATGTATTAACTTTTTAATTTTTTTTAAGATTTTATTTATTTGACAGACAGAGATCAGCAGGCAGGGAGGCAGGCAGAGAGTGGGGAGGAGGCAGGCTCCCTGCTGAGCAGAGAGCCCGATGCAGGGCTAGATCCCAAGAGCTTGGGATCATGATCTGAGCTGAAGGCAGAGGCTTAACCCACTGAGCCACCCAGGCGCCCATGTATTAACTCTTTTACAGGCAACTTTGGCCTTTAAATTTTGTTTTCTGAACAATCTGTTTTGAAAGATAAAAACTTTTTAGAGATAGAATTGAATTTCTACTTTAAGTGGTAAATCAAATGTATTAAATTCAGAATGGAAACTTCCATTGGTATATGGAAAGTAGTTTCTATTTACAACTTCTATTTGTATATTGTCAGTAACAGGTAAAGTAGGTAACTATCAGATCAATTTTGCAACTATTTTAACAATGCAACTAAAATATTAAAAATTATTTTAATTTTGTTTAGGTGAAGGTGGCCTTTATATTCTGAAATAGAGGGTATCTGCCATTATGTACATACCTCATCAAGCAAAAAATGGTTTCATTAGGAACTTGGCTTCAGAAATGGTAAAGAACATCAGGGACTAGATTTCCCTCATCTTCTTTATATGATAAAAAAAATGTAAAGAGCATGTTAAGTGGCTAATATTGATAAGTGGAGAAAATTTACCACCCAATATGGTCAGGAGATCTGGTGTCAGGCGCTTAGGAGAGGATCAGGCTATTGGGGCTACAGAGAATAAATGTGAGCCTCAGCCATGCTGGAGGTGTCCCCCATCCCTGATAATTCACAGACTGAACCCCAACAAACTGAAGGATACAATTAGAGAATGAGGGACAAAGTCAGAGAAGTTCTTGTGAAACTGTTGCTGGGCTCAGGATGGTGAGGAAGAGATGAAGTCTTAGATGAAAAACTGCCACAAAGAAGGGTGGCTAAGCGCTGCAGTCCCTGGTGAAACTGAGAGCGAATGCAGGACCCTGCATTATTTACTGCTGCAGAAAGGCACACACTTATTTCAAGTTCTTTTAAAATCCACGTATAACACTGAAATTCCTATCATAGTAGATAAACAACGTTATTGGTGCTCATGAAAATAGAGTTAAATAAGTGTCCTGGGCAAAAATGCAAAGGCCTGTGTTTATTGTTATTGTTCCTTTCATTACTGTTGCCTAATAGTCATTAAAAGAATAGTAGTGTTCATATATTAACTGAAAGCATAACCTGTATACATACATGGAAATTTAGAAAAGAATATTATGAACATTACAGAGATCTCCCAAGACAATATAGAATAAGGCAGTGGCCTTCTGTTTTTTTATTCACCCCCCCCTTCCAGTTAGGTCTAATTGTTTATTTAAAACAAAAGTGCTTTTTTTTCATGCCCTTCCTTTTAATGCCCTGAAATGAGGCGGGGGGAAAGTGTGGGAAAAGGCAGGATGTCTTTCACTACCAGATAAGCACTAGGTGGAAGAGCCTTGTAGCTTTTTTTCTCCAACTTACCATGTTTTCTGTGAGCAAATAAACCAATCGAGGAAAGACTGATTTGTGAAAACTCTTGGTAGTTACGTGAGATTCACATGCCTCACCTGTCTTGTTCCTGCTGTGTGGAAACTGGTTTTGGCCAGTTACGGTTACCAGAGTCTTTCCTGTGGGGAGTCACTCAACATCCAAAGGTAAATGAGGGCACTTGCTACGATGAGCACTGGGTGTTATATGTAAGTGAGGAATCACTAAATTCTACTTCCGAAACCAATACTAAACTACATGTTAGCTGAATGGATTTAAATAAAATTTAAATAAAATTTTTAAAATCAATTTTTATTTAAATAAAAATTTGAAAAAATATAATGCACTCTATTCAGCTACTCTTTTTATATTGCTTAAATGAAAGAAATATGTTGCTCAATAAATACTTTTACTGCCAGCATTTATTGTGTTTGGTCAGTTAAATAAGAATAGATACAGAAATTAATAAAGAATATATGATCACACCATATGCATTTTAACTTATAACATGTAAATATATGTCACTTTCGAATCTTCTCATCTAGGGTCAGAAGCAATTTCTTTAACAGAGGTTGAATGTTGAGAGTTTAGAGTTGTCTTTTTTTCATAAACCATAGGCATATGAATTCCATTTTATGTTCCTTTGGAGTATGAGTTTAAAAATGTCCATGAAACAGTCTGAATGTAGAGCTGTTTCTCATGTTTTATGGTTGACTTATCCTCACCTACTTGGAGAACATTCTTCTTAGAGACTGGATTTTGAAAGCATTGAGTTTAGTTTTCTTAAAAATCACAGCTCTCATTGTTCCTATTTCACCAGTTATGTAATATTTAATTATATTAGATATTAAAAATGATCTTTATAAATGTGGAAAAAATTCAAAGTGATGTGAGCCCAAGTAACTGGGCATTCTAGAAACAGCCTGATAAGATCTCACAGTGATCAAGGCAATATGCAGTGTGTTTTGCAGGGGAACTGAAGTGTATTGGTCAATCAGAACAAAAAACAAGGACTGTTTGGTTTTGAAAACTTTGTGGATTTTTTTGTGTGCTTTTGATTAAAAGTAGCTTCATAAGGCTTTAGGTATTGTCTATCATTACTGTATTTGGAAAGAGAGTTACTTAAAAGTGAAACTAAATATTTGTATACACAAAAACTTTAATAGCCATGGTCTACAGTAAGAAAATACATAATGGTTTAATTTTAAGTTGCCTCAAGTCCTCTTTTTAAAAATAAACTTTATATTTTAGAATAATCTGGGATTTATAGAAAACTGCAAAAATAGTACACAGAATTGCCCCAATTTCCTCTACTGTTTTTTTTTTTTAAATTTGTTTTTGGCAAATACTTAAAATCTTATCTGAATATAGTTGATGTTACGTTAGTTTCAGGTTTACAGCTTAGTGATTCAACTTCACTATATGTTTCACTAAATGAAAGAGTTGGTTTTCTATGGATTGTAATAATATTCTCTAAAGACTTTCTTTTGGTTTTAAGAAGTCAATCTTAGGGGTGCCTGGGTGGCTCAGATGGCTAAGCAGCTGTCTTCACCTCAGGTCATGATCCCAGGACCCTGTGCATAAAGCCCCATGTGGGGCTTTCTGCTCAGCGGAGAGACTGTTTCTCCCTCTCCTTCTGACTGCTGCTCTGCCTGCTTGTGCTCTGTCAAATAAATGAATAAAATCTTAAAAAAAAAAAAAAAAGATGTTACTCTTAGTAACTTCAAATCTACCAATGATGACCAAAATTCTTTAAAATTTAGATATAAGAATGTGGTCTGTGGAATCAAATGATCTGAGTGCCAGCTCTATCCCTTCATAATGATAGCACCTTAGATAAGTTATTGAACTTCCCTAAGCGTCAGTTTCCTTTCCTGTAAAATGGAGCAGGTAATACCTATCTGTATTAATCTTGGGGCATAGCAAATGCTCAATGTCAATTTATTTTAAAAATTGAAATAGACATTAGTGGTCATTTAGTTTCTTATTTGTAAATCTTTATTTTACATCACTGCTCTGTACCATATTCTGCAACTAGACTGAATTGCATATAGTTCTCTTAACATTGGAAGATACTTTATACTCCCTAGAAATACTCTTTGCTTCATGGGCTACCTGGCAAACTCCTCCTCCTCGCCCTTCCTCAGTCCACACATCTTTCATTCATTCATTTGGTCATTTGGTCATCATCCAACTTTTTTTGTAAAACATTCACTCTAAATGGCATCCTCTTTCTGGAAACCCATCTACCAGCAAATTTAACATAAATAGAATTAACATTGCTTGAAAGAGTGCCTGTTGAAAATGTATCTTAGATATTTTTCTCTTTAGAAAACTGATCCCGTTTGCTCTGTGTTCGGTAATAGCTCCAGCTGCTTGCTGGTAAGATAGTATTTCTTCCCCAAGTGTATTTCTTCTGTGTATTTTGGTGCTCCACAAGCTTTACTCATTTTTAGAAAGCTTTTAGGTCCATTACTAACAGTAAACCAGACACTTAACTGAGACAATTTTTCTGAAACATTGTGAGCAATGGACAGGTAGGAAGGGATTAAAAGGAGAAAAGCTTTAACAACTATTCACAAAATTCCTTTTCCTTGTCAAACTCACGTATGTAACAAGAAGTTAACACTAATGACCAGACTTAACACTTGCTGAATAGAATCTTGTTTTAAATAAAAAGGATATAATATGGAGGCATATTCATCACACCGATATGCCATTGCACATGTTAACTGCAATTTATGGTTAGGAGGCTATGAAGTTCTCTGATAATCCCGCGTATCATTTAAAAATTCCTGAAAATGAATTCTTACATCCATTTTCATCTGTGTGAACCCGAAGCTTAATTATTTGCTTTAAAAAACAGTCCTCACGTAACTGATAAATACGAGAAAAGGGAAATTGGTAGTGATCATGTGTTCTCACAGATCTCTGACATTCTTCAAATATCATAAAAAAAGGTATTTTGAATAGTTTCAATATAAAAACTATACAACACAAGCACAATTCTATGTGTTTGAACATAAATACACACACACACACACACACACTTATGTTCAGGTATACACATGAATGTGTTAAACTACCCTTTGGGTCAGTGTATAATAAATTATCGTAAAATTATTTTATGGCTCTTATTACAAAATAAACAAGATCCTGCAACCAAAATGAGAACTCAAAGGCCGCTCTCTGGGCTCGAGCTCCAAGAGCGTAAGAATCAAGTTTCCTCATCCGTTTGCTCTCAAGGGTATCAGCAGGAAGAAGGAAATCACCGAGGATGTGAAGGAAAATGAATATGTGGCTGCAGCTTTAGCTTCCGGCAAGACTGATCTGAAAAGCGCATGGAGGTAAAGCCGGTCCAGAGACGCTGGCCGTGGGGACGGCTACACCCTGAAGGCAGGAAGTCAGTTTCCCAAGTCGCCCGGAAGGGAAGGCCTCAAGCGGAACAGAAGGAACCCGCGCCCCCCATCCCCTCGCCCCGCGCCACCCACGGCCCCCTTCCCCGCTCTCCCCTCCAGGCCGTAAGCGAGGGACCCGCGGCCCCGCCGGGGAAGAGCCTTTTGGGTCACAAACGTCCTTGGCCTGCGTCCCTCCGACTTTCCTTGAACGCCCTCCCCCCGTCGCCACAGTGAGGGCTCGGGCTGAGTGTCCTCGTCCTTTATGCAAGCTCAAGGTTAACAGCCTGCGCTCTCAACCCTTCCCCAGGCGACGAGCCCAGGGGTGCTTTAACCTGTCCCCAAGAGGGGACCCAGGACAATGGTTGGCTGGTTTTTACCGGATTTCCCAGGATGGGCGTGGTGTCACCGAAGGGGCCGGGTTTGAGATCGTTTAGGTGGGGGCGGGGGGTGTGTGTGTCAAAGCAGTCCCTGTGGTAAAACCCATCACCTCAGTTCCCTCAGCCGCCCCTCCGCCCCCGCAGCTCCCGCCCTCCTCCCTAAAAGTCCGGGGCGTCGGTGACAGAGGAGAGCAGGGGGGCGCGGGTGAGATTTTGAACGTGAAGCCAAAGGAACTCTCATCCTTCCTCCGGAGCTGGAGGGCGGAGGACACGGCGCCAGCACCACGCACAGCGGCTCCCAGAGATGGTTGCCAGAATTCTCTCGTTTCCTGGTTACGTGCGTGCTCGCAGAAACGAGAACCTTCGCCCGCGACTCCCGCTTCTCCATAGGGACCAAAAGGCTGGGCACGCTAGTGTGAGACGTGCCAAACGCAGCACGCCTCATGGCTGCCGCTGGAGTCCCGCCGCCCTGCATTCCCGTCGGCGCAAGCGCACTGAGGCTCCGCGGGCGCTACTTAGAGCCCCGCCCCGGGGCGGGCGGAGCTGGCGCCTCCCGGCTGGCCAATCGGCGGGCGAAACCGCGACTTCCCGGCCAGCCCGCCTGGAGGTGGCACGTGGTTGTGTTTGTGTACGTGCTGCTCCCGCTGGGAGGAGAAACGCCCGGCAGCTGGGGTGAGGCTCCTGGGGCGCGGCCGGGGCTGGGGCGCTGCGGCGAGAGGCCCGGCCCCCTGGCCCCGGCAATCTAAATTCTCCCGCACTCGAGTGGGCTGCGCACTCTTACCTGCCGGTCCGCGGCGCCTGGCCCGCCGCTCTGCGCTCCCCAGACGTCCTGTCCTCGGCTGTAGGCGGAAGATGCTGTTGCTTGATTGCAACCCAGAGGTGAGACGCGGGCGCCTTCCGTCCTGCAGGCTTAGCTTCCCCGGGTGTCTGTCAGCTCGGGAGCACTAGCGAGGGGGGACTGACCACTGAGCGCTGCCGAGTCCACCCCGTTCAGAGTCAGATTTGGGGCGTGGGGGAAGATTTCCGACAGCGGGAGAGCGCGGGGCGGGATAAAGGCAAGAGGGATGCTGGAGCTGCTGTTCTCCTCCCGCAGGTGGATAGTCTGAAGCATCTGCTGGAGGCCGGGGCCTCGGTCAACGCACCCCCGGATCCCTGCGAGCAGTCGCCTGTCCATTTGGCCGCAGGTGGGGGCCTGGCTGGCTTGCTTCTGTGGCAGCTGCAAACTGGCGCTGACCTCAACCAGCAGGTAACTAGGTTACCGATTGTTGCTGTGGACCGCCCCCCTCCCCCGCCAAGATCCACAGAAACGTTTCGCAGACGCCAGAATATTGTTTCACTTGTTACAAATGTGACTATCGCGAGGTGTCTGATAGCAATATAAAGTGAGGCACTCAACGAATGTAAAATTTTCTGGGAGCCGCATTAATAAGGTGACACGAAGTTAATTCTGTGATTCAGCACCGCTGACCTCAATATTTCAATATTGACTTAGGGGACTTAGATTTTTCCATTGTCTTTTCAGACATCTCAGTCTGGCGTGTATTTTACGTTTACAGCGTATTTCTGCTTAGTCTGGCCACGTTTCAAGGACTCGTCAGCCAACGAGGTCTGTGGCTCCTGGCTGGGATCCTGCGCAGCACACGCAGGTCTGCAGTTCATTTCAAAAGGAACAGATGCTACATTACCAGATGAGAAGTCTCTGTACGGAATTTATTTAAATAACAGTTGTGATTAAAAAAATAATAAATAAATAACAGTTGTGAGGCAAGCTCACAACTATTAGTTTTCTACAGAACTGTTTTGTGGTAGTCTGCATCTCCCATTGAATATTAAAGTAGGGTGAATTTAAATTGTTTTACCTTTGTAATACTCTACTCTTTTATACACCTAAATTTTAATGTAGGTAGTTGTGGCTGCATGTGTTTTTTATTGAGGAAAACTTTGTACTTAATAGAACACCAGGTGAACTTTATTGAAAAAAAATTTTTAAAAATTTAGTACAATGTAGTTCTAACTGGTTCTCTTCAACAGTGATTTGACTCACCCTACCAACTTCCACAGAAATGGTTTTGGAAGAAACTAAAATGTGCTGTCTTATCTTTAAGGATGTCTTTGGAGAGGCTCCGCTACACAAGGCAGCAAAAGTTGGAAGCCTGGAATGCCTTAGCCTGCTTGTAGCCAGGGATGCCAAAATTGAGTGAGTATAGAATCAGTGACTTCAAAAATTTCGTGTTTTCTTGGATTAGGCTAACAGATCCTTGAAGCTTAATTACATGCGCTTTTAAAAACGATGCTTGCCTAATTGACAATTTAGATGGTCATTTAAATGTTAACTTAGGCTGTTCATGATACCTAATACTATTAAATTTAAGTAAAAAAATGGATCCTTAGCAGAGGTGCAGTTCTGTTCATCTGTTGTGGCAATATTACATCTTAGTTTTGGTTTGGGATAATCCCTTCAGTAAAAGTTCTCATTGACTTCCTTCGAGTATTACTTACTATATGGAGCACAGAACACTTGCATTCACTCAAAAATGGAAGGTCCACTGTGTGCTGAACTCTGCTAGCCACTCAGGATGCAGTAGCAAGGAATATTGGAATTCTCTGATTCCTTTACCACTCCTGTTCTGAAACCAAGATTAGTATGAACCCAAAGCTCTTTTGTAGAAGGATATATTAAAAAGGCTAAACAGTTGTCAGCTTTTATGTAACTCCATTTTTGTCTTAAATTCAGTTTATGTAATAAGAATGGACAAACAGCTGAAGATCTTGCTTGGGCCTATGGATTTCTAGAATGTGCCAAGTTTCTTACAACAATTAAATGTATGCAGACAATAAAATCAAGTGACCGATCCGATAGAGATGAGTGTGTTCCAGTGCTCAGACAGAAACGAAGCTTCGGAAGTGTAGAAAATACGACTGGAAAAAGGAAGTGTTGGTGAGTAACTCAGTTCTGTTTTCCTCCTCCCTCAGGGATTGCTTATTCGGCGCAGTTAATTATTTCAGTCTTGGCAGTCTTATTTCTAGTGTGTCTTTTTCTTTTTGTGAACACATGCTAATACTGGTTATAGTAACCACTGCTAGATTCTGGAGCCCAGAAATCATCCTGGAAGGATGGATGGGGAAAAAACCTTTTTTAAAAAAGTTTCTAACTCACTATGTTTAACCACAGATTCACGTTGGTTCTGAAAAGGTTGGAAGAAGGCCTTCACTCCGTGCAGATCTACTGCTCAGCTACAAGCTATGGCTTTTGGCTCACCAGGTGTATATCTCAGCTCCTTCTAAGAAGGAGGAAAACTTTCTTCTAAGTGAAGATAACAGTTCAGAATACATGTTTTTACATGCCTGTAATATTTCGGTTGTGCCTGCTTTGTCTTTTAAGTTATTAAAGAATGTCTAAAGAATAAACTTTTGTTTGTGTAATATCTAACAGCCTTTGAAAAAAATTGTAGGGGCGCCTGGGTGGCTCAGTGGGTTAAAGCCTCTGCCTTCTGCTCAGGTCATGATCCCAGTCTCCTAGGATTGAGCCCCACATCAGGCTCTCTGCTCAGCAGGGAGCCTGCTTCCTCCTCTCTGCCTGCCTTTCTGCCTACTTGCAATCTCTGTCTGTCAAATAAATAAATAAAATCTTTAAAAAAAAGAATTGTAGTTTATTTTTTACTTTTTTTAAATTGTAGTTTAAACCATCAGACCACACCCAGGATTCTATTTGAAGTTAAACTTAGTCTTTATTAACAAATCTATAATACAACTTTAATACTGTCTTCGAGTCCAAGATATTTTAAAAAATATTTGGTCGCTGAGGAAGACATAAATTATAATAAGCATCTTTGTTCCAAAAGTCTGGGCCCTTCCATCCACACCAGCCCTAGATTTGGGAGAAGGGAAAGGAAAACCTTTTACTAAATGACAGGATTACATGATCAAAATTGTAACATTTTACAGTCGGGTTCTGTCAGCTGAATCCCGGAATACGACTCTAACTTACAAAACTCAAAGATCTGAACTCCTATAAAGCATAGAAAAGTAACATACTTGGGTCCATTTCAGATAGAGTTAAAAAAAAAAATTCTACAGTACTTAATCACAGAAAAGATAAAGTTCCCTTATGGTAACTGTTACTCCAAATAATCACATTTTTACTGAGTCTAAGTTTCCTAATTCTGGCAGTCAGCAGCAGGTGATAGAATTGGCAATCTGGGGACACCTGGGTGGCGCAGTTGGTTAAACGACTGCCTCCGGCTCAGGGCGTGATCCTGGAGTCCCGGGATCGAGTCCCACATCGGGCTCCCAGCTCCATGGGGAGTCTGCTTCTCCCTCTGACCTTCTCCTCGCTCATGCTCTCTCTCACTGTCTCTCTCTCTCAAATAAATAAAATAAAATCTTAAAAAAAAAAAAATAGAATTGGCAATCTGTTTTTCTTGGTAGGCCACTGAAGGCGGTCTTAGGGACCATATTGTGCGTCTTAGCTACGAGGAAAGTGGCAGGGAGAAATCTGTGCCGGCCTCTTGAATTGCCCTTCACTGTCCTCCGGCTATAATCCTTCCACTTTCCATTCTTTTTCCCAGCAGAGAAAATTACTTTCGAACAAAATCTGTGAATCCAAAAGTACGTCAAATTTCTTCTAGGGCCATTGATCTATTTTCTTAAAGACCCAGCTAATGACTAGTCTGAGTTACATCATTCTGAAATGAAACGCTTTGCTGGCAAAATACTCGGGAGTTGGCCAGCTAGAACTCTTAAAATAAATACCACTGCGTGTGTGACGAGTGTGTTCTCATTCCTTCGCCTAACTCGGAAGCTGCTGCTCTGTATCCTGGCAGTGATCTAGAGCTAAAGGTCATGGTCTCTACAGAAAATAGTGTCTTAGCTCTATTTTTTAGTGTGGAGGTTGGAGGGTTTAGAGGAACTCTTTAATGTTTGCATTTTTCTTTCTTGGACTGCAAAAATTAGATCTACATTCTAAAAGTTCAATGAAAGTAAAAAAAAAAAAAAAAATCCTCCATCAGTCCTATTTCCCCACTCCTAGGTAACTGCAAAAAAAAATCTTTTGTCTTTGAGACCTGTTTCTTTATGTAAGTAACCTTTTTTAGCCAAACCTTTTCTAAAATTTAATGTCCTAAAATCTTTTCTTTTAATGATGAATAAAAGCTTTTACTCTCTGTTTTCATCTTTCAGCCTTTTCCAGGTAACCAGACTCAAATCATTGTAAAGGGAAGTGGGTAGAAAGGGTGTCCAAACCAGAAACTGATGGGAGTAGACAGGGGAGTATGGTCTTTTTCTTTGAGGAGACTAGTCTGGGAACTTCAAACAGGATAAGTTCCACAGGAGGGTAAAGAGAGGTCAGGCAGAGGCAGAACTTTCCCTACAGTCCTTGCTAGGCTGAATGTTTGGCTCCTTCCAAAACTCTCGTTGAAACCTAATCCCAAAGTGCTGGTATGTGGAGGTGGGGCCTCTGGGAGGAGACTAGGTTGAGAGAGTGGAACGCAGGAATGGGATCAGTGCCTTCATTAAGGAGGCCCCAGAAAGATCCCCCATGCCTTCCACTCTGTGCAGATCCAGTGAAAGAGACTGCTGTCTGAGAGCTAGTAAGTGGTGCTCACTAGACCGAACCTGCGGGTATCTTGCATTTCCCCACCTTCTGAAAGGCGAGGAACCCATTTCTCTTGTTCATAAGCCGACTGGGCCATGGTGTTCTGTTACAGTAGCCCAGGCTCTAAGACACTGCTCTCGATTCTCAAGTGAGAATAGTGTTGACTCTCACAAGGTCAGGCCTTGGATTCAGGGCTCCTTATACGTGCTAACAGGGCAGAGGGTTTTCTACAATTGAAAATTCTACAGAAATCTAATTAGCAAAAAAGAACAGTAGGAGCCTCAGAGAAAGTAATCAGGGACAACGCCTTATTCAACTGCTTCAGGAAAGCCTATCTAGACCATTCCATCTACTGCAAAGTTCCTCAAACCAGCCAGAAAGAAGTAATTTTATTATCTATATCATATTTCTAATTAAAGTAATGAACGCTTCTCACTGCCTCTAAGATGAAAACTGAATGCTCTGCTTCTCTGCCTGGCTCAGTTTCACCCCTGCCCATCCCTCCAGCCACACCCCTTCGCAGGCTTGGATCCTCTCGGAACTGCCGTAGTTCTGGGAACGTGGCCTGCGGTCCTTTCACCAGCTCTAAGGGATCCCTCTATTAATGGATCAACCTGGTAAACTCTATTTTTTTGTTGGGAATAGTTTTTGAATCTCTTTTTTCTTCAACTCTAGACTAAAAGCTCCTTAAAGACCTTTATTAATACCCCTACTGCTCCAAGCAGTGGGCGGCACATACTGGCACTTCATGCCCAGTGGCCCAACACTTGACTACGGAAAGAGGAAATACTGCTCCCACTCTGGTGTGCAGCAGCAAACATTTCAGAGATTTACAAGTCCAATGCCTTGAAGGATAAAAGCAGGACACATTTATCTCCTGTTGTATTTATAGTCTTATCACTGGCAAAATATTTTACTAAACTGGGTTATAAAAGCATTCAGCTACACACACACTAAGCTCCTGACTACTACACCCCTCATTCCCAGGGCTTTGGTAACTTCATACAGTTACGTTCTGTTTAACTTCTGAAAATGTCTCACCAGTGACCTTCCAACTGTGCTTTTAAAAAAATGACCTAATTAAACTACAACTTCAAAGTTCACAGAAAGCTTTTTATAAGGTATTAATGATGTTGACTTAAGTGACAATATGAGAAGAAGGAAGGGTAGTGAGTAACAGTAGGATATATTTATGGGTTTGTGGCTGAAAAGGTTGTATGCCTTCTTTGTAATTTTAATATATTTAGCAAAGAATACAGAAACTTAAATTCAAGTTAATTATGTCTTATTATCCTTGCCTTCTAAAGTTTTAGAATGAGTTTTCATATGTGAGAATTAGTTGCCTATACATTAAGTTAAATTTACACCTCCTTTAACTGGTACTGTAAGTATCAATGAATATTCTCACATTTGTCTCAAATTCAAATCCTTTACAGAATGAGAATAAATGATATGTAAATAAATTAGAAGTAGCCTCCATAATGTCCAACATACTGCTTATTTTTGGTTAATAATACAATTATAAAGGTTATTTAATCTACTCTATTTCATTACATTTGTTTATGCAAAGCTGTAACATGTCCAAAAGAATGTATTTCTAAGCTCTTTGTTCCATTATTAAGTTTAATAAGTAGGAAAGTCTTCATAAATCTAACCTGAATTTTGTTCTTTGCAATTCACGTTAGTTCCCTCTTCTCCTCCCTATGCAGACAGACAGTCCTCACTGGCCTACAATACCTGCTGAGAGGGTGCATCACAGTCCTGGGTCTGTAGTTCTGTTAAAGGCCAGTTTGCTCTCCTTTGCGTCTGGATTCTTTCCCTTGCCTCTAAATCTGTGTTAAACAGATACTTACCTTTTCCAAAATAACTTGTAGATCTTCAGCGCCTGTATAATGTGGATCTAAAATCAGAAATTTTATCTGCCCTGTAATCTCATTCCATGCCACTCCTAGTATTGTGTGGGCCAAAACTCCTCCCCCTATAGCAAGGGAAATCAGAAAAAAGAGAGGGCATACGTGAATCTCAACTCCCTAGTCAATTTCAATTTAAAAACATTATTTGGCCTGTTAATCTAACATAGCATTAAAATTGCTAGCCTAGATTATAAAAGATTACAGATCACGTCAAGTGTACTCTGAGAAGATAAAATTGTTACCTTTAAAATCAGAAAAGATGCAATCATATTTGTAACCATATCAGGTTTCTATTCCACTGCCATATCCATGGAACTGGATCTAGAAAGGGCTACGGAGGATCACAGTGGCCGCTGTGAGGCCTCTCTCAGCAAATGGGCAATGCGGCCTCTGTTCCGAGTACCCGCCGAGGGACAGCCCATCTACCCATTCAGGTCCTTCTGATACTCTGCTGAAATCTGTCTGCCTGCATATCTTACATACCAGTTTTAGGTTGCCTTCTGTCATCCCAGATCAAGTCTTGTTCTCCACAGAATCCTCAAGGGTTAGACCAACTCATCTAATCCTCTTTATAAACAGAGCCCAGAGAGGTGAAGCAATTCACGTAATGCTACACAGCCAGCCGCGTTCGAGGCCGCACCATGACTTACTAGGCGCAACTGAGCGACCACGGCCTCTTTTATATACTGTTCTTGATTCTTTAAATACTTCAACAGTTATATCACTTCTCTTCTCAGCCTTTACTTCTGGCTATTACATCTTTTTTATAACTTTCCTCCCACCTTGAAAATTGAACAATAAATATCCAGAGGTCAGTATGTAAGGTATAAAAGCTAATTTTCAAATGTTTAAAAATGACTGATTTTATGTGAATTATTTATATCAACAATAAATTTTATATATTCTTCTCTTTACCCAAAGAGCCCAAGATGTCCCAAACATCTTACCGACCATGACCGGAGTTCCTTCAGTCTGGAAGTGATTAGCCAGCTCCCGGCCTCGAGAGGCCATTTCACAACCTTGGCTAGAAAGAAACCATTTTCCATCAGATGAATGATTTCTCACACTAAGGTCCATTAAGGAGTTTGGGAGCCAGTGTTTTCTACTGTTTTGTTTTCTTTTTTGGTTATTGAAAAAAAGCATGATAAATTTAAATAACATTAAGTGGTAGGTAACTGACTTGAGAGCAACCAAAAGCACCATAACCTTTCAAAGTATTTAAGGCCACTTAAGACCTTGCTTCTTTGCTTCTGGAACTGCATAACGAAAGATTTTTTTTTTTTTTTTAAGATTTTATTTATTTATTTGACAGAGAGAGATCACAAGTAGGCAAAGAGGCAGGCAGAGAGAGAGAGAGGGAAGCAGGCTCCCCGCTGAGCAGAAAGCCCAATGCGGGACTTGATCCCAGGACCCTGAGATCATGACCTGAGCCGAAGGCAGCGGCTTAATCCACTGAGCCACCCAGGCGCCCCTAACGAAGGATTTTTAAGGGAAGAGTGAAAGTGGTCACCTTGATGACCACAGGTCTCTTATGGGTGGATTTAATGTCAGAAGAATGAGTTTTAAGTCCTGGGTGCTTGTCTTCTTACCATCAGACTCAGTCTCCCTCTTCATCTTTAGACTGGGACCCATCACCCCTGCCCTATCTACGTGACAGGAGATCTGGACTAAAACAGACAAGATCTGTGAAAACTACAAAATGTTTTCAAGTATGACATATTATTTTAGGGAATATTTCAATGTCCTATACAATTTATACTTTGGAGAAGAGAGAAAACTGGCCAGATGAAGGGAGATCCTTTTTTGGATTGGAGGTCCCAGCTGGTGGCTAATTCTAAGCTCTTGCTTAGTAAGAAACGTGTAAGGTTTTGATGTGCCAAAACGTTCCCTTTGCAATCATCATGTGCTTCACTATTTAACCGATCATTTATCTGTTAGCTCCGGTTTCCACAGGCGGTCTAAACTGCAGCTGTGAAATCAGACATTCTGGGACATAAGCACATGGACAAAAGAGGGTAATGTATCTATTGAGGTTACTGTAATACAAAATGTATTTAAACTGAGGTTACTGTAATACAAAATGTATTTAAAACACAAGTTCACTGATAAGGAATAACCTCTTATTTAATTAATATTAGCTCATATTTTACTTTTATTTTTTTAAAGATTGATTTATTTATTATTACTTTTTTGAGATTTATGTATTTAAAGAGAGAGAGAGTGAGAGAATTTCCCAGGGTGGAGCCTGACCCAGCGCTTGATCCCAGGACCCTGCAATCATGACCTGATATTTGCTCATATTTTCAAGCTAGAATTATGGCTAAACTGTATTGGGAAAAAATGAATATATTATTTGGACACATTATTAGTTTACTGACCTTTTAAGAAGAAAAAGGGCAGGAGGTACACAAAAAGGGCAGTCAAAGATCAACATCTGAATTTCTCCCTTCAAGATATTTTAAAGAGTTGAAGATAAAGAAAAATGTTGATTTTCTGTAACTCCAGTCATAGCTTACATATTTCCAAGTGTTCCTTTTCTCAGCTAAATTAACACCATGCAAGTATACGTATCGCCAAGTTTATTCATCCACTCAAAGTCTTCAATAGCCAAAAAATGTAGCATTTAAAAAAAGATTTGTAAAGCAGTGAGGCAATGTGGAGGAGAGAGTAAAAACAGTGTGGAGGAAGAGGAAGGAGAATACATAATTTTCCTCTTTTCTAATAAAATGACAAACTTGCTTTGAAACGATGTCACTAATTTCTTAAGGTGTCCTCACCTGACAAACAGTATTTTTGAAGTTACACCAATCAGTTGGTTCAGAACGAGCTGTACCTCGATCGATCCAATCCACTGCCGTGATCCAACAAACGTTGCTGGTTTGTCCCCGGCATCAACTAGAGCCTTTGTGTATTTAAAAACACAAAAAAAACGCATACACAAGACAGCTATTAAACAACTACATTTAGGACCTGTTCCCTGATCACCAGTATGGTTTTTTTCCCCCTTCAAAACAGAAATAAGTCTGTACCATGAGGTAATAATCATTATTACTGGTATATTAAGGGCTAATGAGATGTACAGTTGATTAGAAGCGTACCTGCTGAATCTCCCTGTGTGTTGGAATGGATCTCTCTGTGTAGCCCTGGTGCCTGAACCAAGAGCAGATCGTCTGCAGAGATCGGTAAGCACAGCCCCAGCCACTGTCATCCACCCGATCCTGCATATAGTGATGATAGCCATAGGTGCCCTGGACCACATGAATCTGTATAAAAAGAAGAAATAGAGTAACATACTAACTTAAGATAGATGCACATTTTCTACACAGACATCCAAGCCAAGTTTACTGTTCTGAGCCAGACTGTTACTTCAGTTCCTTACAAAAATGCCTTCAGAGAACTACAGTTGAACATTATACTTTCCTGGCTTTTCAGCAACTGTCCAAAGTCATTACCCTGCGCTCTAAGGCCTGGCAAATCTTGCTCCCTGGCCTCCTCTCCAAGGTCATCTTGTACCACTTTCCCCTGCAGCTTGCTCTCTTTGGGTTCAGATCTTCCAGGGGCAATCTGAGGCCAGAGCCTTATGGTTTGCTCTGCCTGGAACATTCTACCCAAATAAGGTGCAGCTCGGCACCCTTACTTCGTTCAGGTCTCTGCTCAAGTATCAGAGACCGTCCATCATCAGCCAACCTGGAAATGGCATGCTTCACTCCCTCACCACCCACCTCCTGCCCTGCCGGCACTCTAGCTTGCTTTATTTTTTTATTTTCAAAGCACCGCTTGACACCTTACTTGTTACTTTTTAAATCTCCTCTTAACCACACTAATATGTGAGTTTAATAAGGGCAAGTACTGTGCCTTATTTATTTCTGGACCCAAGCTTCTACAGGGGGTGAGGCAAACAGTTAATAGTCAATAAATGTTTACTGAATAAATGATGAAGGGAGGAATAAATGAATGAAGGGGCCATATAATGGGACATATGAAGAATATTCCTCCAGTCTTGTAAACCTGCCACCATTGATTATAGCCCAGGTATGCTATTTAAATATCCTTAAATAAAGGCCAAGATCTTTCTTGTAGTATAACGTTAAGAATACTCGTGTGTTTTTTTCCCCAAAAACTGGTAATATTTTTTTAAAAATCAGGTAAGAAGAGGCACGGACTAACAGAATCCTCATCCAACAATTAGAGTATTTTCTTCTCAAGCACAGACAGAACATTTTTAATGACAACATTGTGGTAGGTGGAAAAATGGCCCCCAAATGAAGTCTATCTCCTCATCCCTGGAACCTGTGAAGACTATGTTATAGGGTCGAAAGGCAAAAAAAAAAAAGGGGGGGGGGCCACGCCTGGGTGGCTCAGTGGTTAAAGCCTCTGCTTTCGGCTCAGGTCAGGTCCCAGGGATCCCGGGATTGAGCCCCACATCGGGCTCTCTGCTCAGCAGGAGGCCTGCTTCTCTTCCTCTCTCTCTGCCTGCCTCTCTACCTATTTGTGATCTCTGTCTGTCAAATAAATAAATAAAATCTTTAAAAAAAAAAAGGGAGGGGGGAGGCGGGCTCTTAAGTTGTGATTAAATTAAGGAACTTAACGTATGGGAGAATTTTCTTGTACCAAGGTGTGCCTGAAATGCAACTACTACAAGTATCCTTGCGAGAGAGGGAGCGGGACGCTGGCGCAGGAGGAGAGAAGGAAACAACGTGAGCGCCGGCAGCCACCACAGATGGAAGAGGCACAGGAGGGATTCTCCCCAAAGCCCTTGGAGGGCGCCTGGCCCCACTGACACTTGATTTCAGCCTCATGATAGGGATTTCAGACTTGTGGCCTGCACATCTGAGAGAATACATTTTTGTAGTTTCTTTCTTTCTTTCTTTTTTTTTTTTTAATTTTATTTGACAGAGAGGCAGGCAGAGAGAGAAAAAGAAACAGGCTCCCCGCTGAGCAGAGAGCCCAATGCGGGGCTCGATCCCAGGACCCTAGAATCATGACCTGAGCCAAAGGCATAGGCTTCAACTCACTGAGCCACCCAGGTGCCCCATTTTTGTAGTTTCAAGCTACCAAATTTGCGGCTTCTATAGCATTCTCAGGAAATGAATGTGTCTCAGTAAATTTCAGAATCTTTATTACATAAAAATTGTTTTTGATCAGTATGCAAAGGAGTCAGAAATCAGTAAAAAAAATATATATGTACCTACATATATAAATAAATTCTAATTTATTTGGATGTTAAAAAAAACTCTGAAATAACACATGGATTAAAGATGAATCGGAGGCGCCTGGGTGGCTCAGTGGGTTAAGCCTCTGCCTTTCGCTCAGGTCATGATGGTCATGACCTCACGGTCCTGGGATCGAGTCCCGCATCAGGCTCTCTGCTTGGCGGGGAGCCTGCTTCCTCCTCTCTCTCTCTGCCTACTTGTGATCTCTGTCTGTCAAATAAATAAATAAAATTTTGGGGGAAAAAAAAAAAAAAAAAAGCTTCTGCCTTCGGCTCAGGTCATGATCCCAGGGTCCTGGGATCGAGCCCCACTTCGGGGTCTCTGCTCGGCAGGAAGCCTGCTTCCTCCTCTCTCTCTGCCTGCCTCTCTGCCTACTTGTGACCTCTGTCTGTCAAATAAATAAATAAAATCTTAAAAAAAAAAGATGACTCATAATAGAGGTGTAAAAACACCTAGAACTGAATAAAACTAAAATACTTGAAATTAAAACCTGTGAAAATAGTGCTTTGCTTGAAATTTAGAAACTTAGAGAATAAAAAAGATAAATAATATCCAAAGTGCCCAACTTAAGAAGTGAGAACAAAAACAACGAATCAAAGAAAGTAAAGGAAGGAGAAAGTGAAAAGGGCACGTATTGCAGGGAGCACTGGGTGTGGTACATAAACAATGAATCTTGGAACACTGAAAAAATAAAATTAAGTTAAAAAAATAAAATTGATTCCTCCCCCGCCAGAAAAAAGTTAAGAGCAAAAAATTAATGAAACAGAATATAGAATTTACAATAAAGGGGGTCAGCAAAGCCAAAGTTTTTTTTTTTAAAGAAGGCATAAAAATGATACAAAGAATGAAAAAAAAAAACCCATCACTACAACTATGGGAGAGACTAAAACCTACGTAAAGAGAACTTAGAAATATGAAAAAAGTCCTATAACCATTAATAAGATTAAATTTATTAACAATGTTCTCATAAAGAAAATGCTAAGCACAGATTATTTTATAGGTAAGCTTTACCAAATGATCAAAAAAGATCATGCCAATCTTATAAAAACTCCTCTAGAAAATTAAAAAAAAAAAAAAAGGGAATGCTACCCAACTCTTTTAATGAGCCAGTATATTATTGGCAGAAAAAAAAAAATAACAATGTGAGGAAATTCAGAAGCCAATCTTATTCATGAACACAGATGCAAAAATCTTAAAAATGTTAGCAAATGAAATCCAGCAGAGAACAAAAAGTAATAATGAATCATAACCAAAGTAGGTTAATCCCATGAATGCAAATCTATTACTATTTGGAGATTTGTGCTATAGTGTTTAAGGGTAAATACCAGGCTGTCCATGGCTTTCTTTGAAATGGCCCGGGTTGGGGGGGGCGGAGAAAGCGAAATGAAGCAAAATGTTGACGGCTGTTGCACATATATAACAAGAAATAGGTACAGCAACTTTCCTATCAGGGTTGGCTGAATAACAAAATATCTGGACAAACCATACATAGTTTGTTACATGGCAATAACGAAGTCGAACCACAGTTGGACACAATACCATGACTAACTCTTGGATACTTAACAGTGAGTGCCAGAGCGAGTTGTAGAAGACCAAATATAAAATGACCCAGTTTTTTATAAAACTCAAAATGAGCAAAACTGTAAGTGTTGAGGAAATATGCACCTATGTGGGGAAACTATTTAAAAAAAAAAAAGGAAGTGAGTGATACAAATAAAACTCAGGATACACTGAGTTCCTTTCAGGCTGTGGGGAGGCAGAGGAGTGGAAAAGGAAGGAACACACAGGTAGGCTGGTAATGTTCTAGTTCTTAAGTTGGGTAGGGAGCTCTCTGGTATTCATCTCCTTACTGTGCTTTACAACTTATATATATGTTTTATGTACATATCAAACATCATATACTGAATGTCTTAAAATATGTAAGTGCTTCTTGTATCTCCATAATAGAAATAATAAACCCATTTCACTGTCAAAAATCAATCAGCATTTATTTGGTACATTTTGAATGTCTAGGCACTTTGTAAGGAACTATTAAAATTTAAAAATGAATATATGACACAGGTACACCCACCCTATCTAGAGGAGTCCCAAATATAGTCTGAGAGAAGACGTTTATGCAATAATCTAGAAAACCACCAAGAGTTATGTTGTTTGTTAGAGACTCTACACTTTGTATGGCCTATGGCGACACTATGACTGTGACAGAGCAAGGTTCTTAACCAGGAAGAGGTCTCCCAGGATTTCCTCCCATACAAGCAAAATAAAAAGATTTTCTATCATCAACAGGATGACTAGTGATAGAGACTCATCTGTCCACACGACCTGGTAAGCACCAGCCAGGGTCTCTCCACGGGAAGCCTGGCAGTCCGTGGCTGCTGCGGGCGGAACTGCTGTCCCCAGCGCCCTCTGACGGCCAGGACTAGAAGTGGCTCCTGCAGTCCTCTAGGCTGTATCATGTATTCGTTTTTCATTCTTAGGATTTCCTTACAAAGCGCACAGAGACGCATGAGATACTGAATAAATGCCAGGACATGTTGGACAATTAGGTTTCCTCTCAGGGAAACTGGGCTGTGAGAGGTGCCAGTTGGGGGCGGGAATGGGGCTGAAATGAACTGGGCAGTGAGCTGCTTTAAAGATGACAGGAAACAACTGGAAACAATGAGGAAACAGGCTGAGAAAAGACAGGGTAAAAGCAGGTCACTTCGGATCAAAGCATACCCCTGGAAAGAGTAAAAATCCCAGTAAGGAAGCAGCAGAGGCCTGAGACAGGAGGCCGTCAGTCACAGGGCTGCTAAGAGGCCGGGCTGTGCAAGAACTCCTGGGCTGGGATGCCCATGGGACCCTTTCTTCCCAGCCCACATGCACCCTTAAGGAACCGCTCCTCGTGCTCCACTAGCCACACTTCTTGGAGCTTCCGTTGGTGGGAAGCTGCCAATTGCACCCAGGCACCTGCTGCAGAGAAAACGTGCCGCAGGGCCTTACCGAACTTGGCTGCGGTGTGCTGTGGGTAAACACGCTCTTTACTTGGCATGATTTCTCAGGCTCAGGGTGAAAATAAATGGGGAGACGCCTTTGAATAAATCAGGGAATGGAATTTTAGTAGGAAAACTGTGGTACATGCTATCTATTTCTGACCTTTTCAGACTATTGTGAATACTGCTATTAAGCAACGATTATTAAAAGAAAGGGGTGGTAAATTTTGTTTTAGAGATGACATACATTCGGAATCAATCCTTAAAACTTCTACTGGATACACACAAAAAAATCACCACTGACACTGGGCATCAGTCGACTCCATAAATAATTATTAAACTCACCATACCAGTCTCTACGTTAGGTGGATTGAGATAAGTATGTGGATTTCTAATGTAACCATCTTTGTATGGCTCATCTGGAAAGTGATAAGCATTACATCTTCTGAAATACGGTCTGTCGTGAGGCAGATTGAAGAGGTCATGTAATTCCTAAACGAAATCAGAATCAATAGAAAAGAAGAGAAAAAAGTTAAATAACGTAGACTCCTTGCTCGTTGGTAAACAAACTCAATCTAAAGACATAAAACAAAAATAACTATATATTGGCTATAAAAGTTATCAAACACACTTATAATTCACAGAGGTCGAAAAGGGTGGGATTTAAACTAAACCCAAAAGATAGTTATTTATGTTTTTCCATGGATATGGGTAGAAACTGGAAGGGATCACAGAAAAAAGGAAAATGCAGTTGAGCCTTGAACAATGTGGGGATTTGAGGTACTGAGCCCTCACACTGTCAAAAATCCACATACATGTATATGTATTATATACTATATTCTTACAATATAGTAAGCTACATAAAAGAAAATGCTATTACAAAAATAGTAAGGAAGGGAAAGTACATTTACAGTGCTGTATCGTATTTACTGAAAATAATCTGTGGGCCAGCAGACTCTTGCAGTTCAAACCTGTGTTATTCAAGGGCTGACTGTAATTTGTCAGAGTGAGAGAAGTAACATAATTTCAAATTACTAATTTATTATAACGCAGTCTATTAAAATACATCTAGGCTGAAGTCTGTTTTGGAAACAGCCTTGTAAATGAGTAAATTAGAATTAACAAGGATAGAATAACATGAAAGTATTCTGAAAAGTCATGCTTAGAGTACTTAACAAATACAAGGGGTGGTGATTAAATTCTGGAGGAGAGATGGGTGGTAGGAAGCCAACCAATATGGCATCAAAATTAAAATACGCGTACATGTTTAAAATGCAAAGTTTTCCCAACTGCATAAAAATGTGACCCTTCTTTGTAAAGTCTGACATTTTCTTTTTCGTGTCTCCTAAGTACTCTGACAGCTGGAGTGGGATCATCTGGTGTCTCTGCAGGTCAAGTCCACCAGCACTTACAGACTGAGCAGAGGGTCACAGCACTCTGCTCCTCCCAGGGACAGATGAGGGAGATGTTCTTGTGGTACAGTGGGATGGACGCCAGGCAAGACCACACATCAAAAATACGCACTCCAAAACTAGCCAATTCATTAATAAGTTTCAGTTCTTTGAATGCTGATCATGCTTTCCTCAAACTGCCTCTAATAAAACCCAAATAATCCTGGGAGGTCGGGGGTGTGTAAAGTATTACTATAAATCCTAATTAGAATTAGCATAAATCCTAGCTTTCCTTCCCTAACCATGATCTTGTCTCTTCTACAAATCTGAAAGCAAGGGACGGGAAAAGGAATTTATTTATAAACACTCAGCAGCAGCTCAAGGCATGTAAGCATCTTTTCATTTCTGTATCTCATTATGGAAAAATTTCACAGAACATATGAACCATACTGAGTGTCTGAAATCAAAATGTTACATATGGTTTAGCATATTTTTTCATTAATACGCTTTAAAAAAAGTTCTATGTTAACAGAAATTAAGTAACATGTGAAGACAGTAGTCTGATTCCACTTTCATATTAAATCACAAAATAAGTTCCATTTATTTGAAATGTTTTAAGTAAATATAAAGTGAATGAATGTCATAATCTTTCTAAGAATAAGTGTATTGGCTTTACCTTTCTTGCTTCCTTCTTTTTTTTAAAGATTTTATTTATTTGACAGAGAAGAGAAAGCACAAGCAGGGGAAGTAGCAGAGGGAGAGGAAGAAGCAGGCTCCCCGCTGAGCAGGGAGCCTGACCCCAGGATGCTGGGATTATGACCCAAGCTGAAGGCAGATGCTTAGCCGACTGAGCCACCCAGGCGCCCCTTGGTATTACCTTTCTATAGGCCTGCAGCTGACCATCTGGAATTCCTGATGGATATGAAATTGTTACAAGATTTTTTTCCCCTGGCAATAAAAAGTGCAGTGGTTCGGGGACCACAATAGATGTTCCTTCCATATACTTCAAAATACATTTCTCCATGTCAGTTAGTTGATTATGAATTGCATCAACTAGAAGTTTACGAACTCTGTGGAGGGAAATATTCAAGTACATTAACGAAAGTTAGAGTGGCTATGATAAATTAGAAGGGAGAGTTAATACATCCCAAATACAGTAAGAAAAAACTTCACTGGACCAGGATTATTAAATGAAGTCTAACTTTATGCAAAATTAAGTATACTGTATATTTCCTAGGTATAGGTAATGGGAAAACCTTGTAGGTTTTGCACACTACCCTATTTCCTCTAAATAAACATTTAATTACTAGATGACTCAGTTTAATAACAAACAAGGAATAAATCATAGTAAAAATAACAATAATCCTGGATGTATCTACGTGATATTTAAAGATGGGCTCTGATGACTCTGGGGAGGAGGGCTTATAGAGATGTGTCAGCAGCAGCACAAAATACTTACTTTCCCCATGTTTCTTCTGGAGCAACAGACAGAACTACATCAACAGGTAAAGTCATACTAACGTAGTGGTGTCCTCCGCTTTCTCTTTCAATGATGGGGGTGACAGCTCCCACAGAGATTGACATTTCCAGCATAAGATCTATGTTTACTATTTGATGCTATAAAGAGAAACAGTAATAGTCAACTTATAGCATACTGAACATTAAATATAAAGGGCAAGTGACTTTTTAAGGGCCATACAAAGCTGTATTATAGTAAACTGTTTAAAAGCACAAAATCTTAAAAAAAAAAAATCTCCTCTGCTCCAAAATAATTTGAAGAGAGGTGGAGAGGGAGTGGGGATGAAGATGAAATCAGACTGACCATTTGTGGATAACTTTTTTTTTTAAAACATTCGTGTGTGTGCACGTGTGTGTATGTGCGCATGTGTTTATAAGTATTAAAGCTGGTACAGGTTCACCAGGATTACATATATTATTCTACTTCTATATAGATTTAGACTGAAAAAAAAATCCAATGAACAAGATATAATAACCATACACCAAAGGAACTTTTAAACATACATTAGAACTATAAGGCCCTGGCCTAAAGACACAGAGAACTATAAACAGATACTGAACTCTGTTAGTAGGTTTGATTTTTACAGTGGTATGGAATAACAACTCTGAAAGTACTTTGTTTGAATGTTTCCTGTTTTGAACAAATCTGGCAAAATAGTGAGTGTACTAGAAGCCAAGTTTCTCAGAGGCAAAAAGTTACAAATTCAGTGAGGTAGAAGTAGAACTGGAAATACAAATATGCTTTACATAGATAAATAGAAACGTACTGTGGTGTGTGTGTGTGTGTGTCTCTGTGTATATATATTACACATGTATGGTACGTATGCATATGTGTGTGTGCTC
This sequence comes from Neogale vison, assembly GCF_020171115.1. Taxonomy (NCBI): domain Eukaryota; kingdom Metazoa; phylum Chordata; class Mammalia; order Carnivora; family Mustelidae; genus Neogale; species Neogale vison. Next base: position 196,657,049 of record NC_058101.1, on the reverse strand, counting down.
CTTAGAGAAATGCCTGATCCCTGAGCTGGAACAGGGACAGTACATAATGTGCCTAGAACAAACATCTGGCAAGAAGAAGAAGTGGAAGTGGAAGAAGTAGGAAGTACACAAAAATACGGCGTCAAAAGGACATTGGAGCAAGCCTGAAGAAGCGCTCATTGGCCAAATCTTGGAAAATGTGAGCATCCAAAGATTTTAACTCATTGCATAAAATAGGAACCCATGCTTCCATGCACGTAATAAATAAATAGGGAAAAACAAAGCTCTCCTTATGGTACAATGTCATCTAAGAAGTATAAAAGGAAATGATAGCAAAATCACTTTGCAACCATCAGGTTATTGTCAGATTCAGACAAAAATTATTGGTTGACACTGAAAGTGGTGGGTAAAACTTTGGTGAGGAATAGGATAGCCTCAAAGTATCTTACCAATTGATACTTGCTACTTACAAGGGAAAATACAGTGCCCTCACAGAGAAGAAAATGAGCAGACACCATGGGAAGTAAGGGATCAGAGTTAACATCACCAATACTAGAGGCCAACTGATAGCACGTGCCTCTTCAATACGATGTGCTGAGGAGGACAGGATGTTACTTCACGCGCATCCCTATCAACAGTGCACCACCTCAATCTAGAAACAAACCCCATCTGAGGAAGTAATCCACCCGTACTCCTCAAAATGTCGAGCTCCAGCTACACGTAATTCTCAAATCACCTGATCTAGAGCCCACAGTATGTTCTGTAACAGCTCATGTGGATGTCTCACTGGTGTCTCAAACCACGTGACCAAAACCGACCTCATGTCTTCCCCATCGCCCATCTTAACCCAAGAAAGAAAATGGTCATTCCGTTTCCAATTCCTTTCCAAGTATCATCCATTTTATCCCCTAAATATCTCTTGGATCCCTTCCCTCCTCTCCATTACCATAGCTGCTGGCTGAGTTCTGCTTCTTCTGAAGTGGCCCCCGCCTAGCTCTCTAACCTCATGTCCACCCTATTTTCCCATAACAGCCTAGAAAAACACTGCAGTCGTATTAACTTCGTAAAACTTCCTCCCTTGAAGTAGCTCCATTATTTATCTCCAGTACTTACCAACTTTGTGGCAAATGGCCAGTCCTCAATAACACTGGTTCAAAAAGCACCAGAACTAAGAACAGTGTGAAGAAAGGTAAATCATTTATTTACTATCTCACAGCACTATGTGTCTCTGTCATGTTTTAGAGTGGTTCATTTTTATTTAATTTTAAGTAATTTGCAAACATACTCGAGCTGTGTATTTTTGTGGGAGCACAGAAAGCATCCCCCAAAATATATGTATTAGGATATGTATGACTATGGAACAAAAGCTTAAACATGTAAAACAGAGATATAACCTCTGACAAGTCACTCTTGTCATTTTTGACCTCAAAAATCTGATCTGTAAAAAATAAGAGAGTTGCAGATCTCATCATGATAAGATCTCATCACTCTGGTCCAAATTCAAGGATTATAAATTTGCTTACCATGTCCGGTAACTTCTTGTCTTTCTTTCTCATAAATTTTCGTTTTATATCTTCTTCCTGTTCAAAGCTAGACGTTTAATACACAAAGATGTTTACAATATGAAATGACATTTTGAAAACATTTCTAGCAATTTTCAAACATACTCACTGAATAAAGCGCATTATGTTCTTACAAGCAGAGCTATCACTCAGTTCTCCTGGAATGGTGTTTACGTCACTATTAGGCCATATATATACTGAACTGTGGCAAATTCTGAACACAAGGGCATTTGAAGAAAGCTTGGTTGACAGGTCACTCAGCACATGTTTTAGTGCTTTCTTGATAAATATTTCTAAATCAAAAGAATATAAATAGAGGTTAATAAAAAAAACCTTAAACTTTTCAACATGAATCGTTCCAAACACACAAAAGTACAACATAGGAAATTGACTCCCAAATAACTATTCTCTAGATTCATTAATTGAACATATAAAAAGAAAATTTATGCCTTTCTTTTTAATAAATTGAGATTAAATTCATAGACCATAAAATTCATCCTTTTAATGCATACAATTCACTTGCTTTTAGAAGCTGACAAGGTTTATAACCATCACTATTTCCAGAACACTGTCATCACCCCGAAAGAACCCTATACGTATCAGCAGTCATTTCCCATTGCTCTTACACTGACCCGTAGCCACCACTAATCTACTTTCTGTCTATATAGATTCGCCTATTCTGGAAACATCCTATAAATGAAATCATGCATTATGTGTCCTTTCATGTCTACCTTTCATCCTGTCTAGTTTCAAGACTCATTCATATTATAGTATAAATCAGTACTTTATTTCTTTTTATGGCTCAATAATATCCTTGAATGGACACAATATACTTTGTTTATCCATTCATAAACTGATACACAAGTGGACTGTCTCTCTGCTTTCTGGCTATCATGAATAGTGCTATGAACATTTGTGTGCAAATTATTGTGTGCACATATCTCTCTTAGGTGATCACTTAGAGTCGAATTGCTGGGTCACAGGGCAAGTCTATGTTTAACCTTTTGAGAAACTGCCAAATTGTTTTCCAAACAGTTATTTCACCACTAATATATGGGAATACCAATTATTTTCAAAATACCACATAACTTATAACAGTAAAACTGCTGAATGAAATTCAAATTTCTTTGAAGTTCTTTTTATCTTTGGACTCTGTCCCACTAAGAGTAGTGTATTCTAAAGTCAAAGTTTTTTCTGTGTAATGTGTCATTAACCTGAAATTTTTTTTACTTCTTTTTCAGGGATTTCTTTTTAATTAACTATAATCTTTGGATTATGTAAAACATTTTCATGGTTCAAGAAGATATATTTAAAGACAATACACAAATACTTATTTAAACTTTATATTCTTAAATCCTAAACCTATTTAATCTTGTGATTAAAACACTTATTTAACTATCACCCTGATATCTTAAATAAATACCTTGGGGCTGTGGTAAAGAAAAGATTACTAATTAACCAGAGAGATTTAAGACATCTTGATATGTTTCAGAAGGTCAAATTTAAAGATTTTCAGCTACACTACAAAAGACAAACATAATTCCTGGATTATCTTCTGTTTATCCCTGAATTTACTTTCATTAATTTGGGAGTGGGGATTCAAATGGACCAAGATTGAGAGCAATTTTTTTTTAGCATGAAAGGATGAGTCAGAAAGAACATTCTGCATTCTCTCTCTTCCTATTTCTGTGGGGCCAGGAAATGATGGCCAGCTAGGGACCTTTCCATTCCTTATCTTTCTGAACTTCTCTGTGGTTTCTGACGCCACTGATCACACTTTTCCTGAATGATTTTATTTCTTATCATGGTGTTAATGATCCTTCAGAGATATTCTTTCTCTCTAGTCCTGACCACCCACCCTCCCCTAAATTTCAGATTCAAGTTACCTGAATCTGCACTTGATAGACTCTGGCATCTCAAATGAAACACCTTTCAAACACAACTCATCTCCCTACCCTGATATCCTTTACCTCTGTTTGTGGCCTTAGCCCAAGTCAGAAATGGGAAGACATCCTAGAATTTGCTTGATACAAACTCTGCTGATATTTCTCCCACAGAATTCTTATACCATTAAAAAACAACATAACTTTCAAGAGTGTAGGCTCTGGAGACTCAGGTTATGTATAGGTGCAAGTCTGCAATGTTCAAATCTGCATGTCTTGTTTACACTGTGCTCATTGTGGATATTTATATTTATTGTGACAACTGTCTGCCAGTGGACAGTGAAGTTTCTTTTTTTAAGAAAGGGGACCTTTTTTTCTAATTTGCACAGAGAAGCCTCACAGGCAAACAGTGGTGCTGGAACATAGTGCCCAAGTTTAAATCCAATTTATAGAACTCACTAACCACCCGATTTGAGTTTATCCTCTCTCTCACTCAGTTTCATTTGCAAAATGAAGGGGATCCCAGTATATTTCATCATCAATTTATAATAAAAAAGAAGTTTTTTTGGTCAGACTTACCATTAGCAGTAGCTAGCTGAAAAGCTAGATCAAGGCCTCCTCTTATTCTGAAGAGTATATCCATAGTCTCTGAAATCACCTGAGACAAACAGAACCAAAATTCCGTTGTAAAACAAAACAAATTCATCTTCATACAAATGAGAGTCAATTCTACTTCTGGAAATTTGTCTTAAGGAAATAATCGAAGTTCAGCAAAAATTTAACTTCAATGTTGTACACTTCCCACTGTTTTCATCATAGCAAAAAAAAAAAAAAAAGAAAAGGAAATCTTCTAAACCAGTAAGAAGTCAGTTAAATAAAGAACAATACTACCATATAAATATTAGGCAACCATTTGAGGAACTGCTCTATGAAGTGTTCTACAGTTGCCATTTGAACAAAAAATATTTAATGACAATGAAAAATACAGAAGGCAAAAGTGAAAAAGGCAAGAGCGTATTTAACGCTGCATGATTCTGCACAATGTAACTAATCACTCAGGACTTCTGTACTCTTCTGTAAAATAGGAAAAATCCGTTATTTCATAGGGTTGTTGCGATGATTCCACAAGAGATCTCAAGTGAAAGGACCACAACCTCCCTAGGCTTCCGAATTGAGATCCTCTCTGAAGAAATAACATTTAAGGCTGAGATGAGAAGGGCAAGTAGGTACGAGTATTAACAACTAGAAAGGAAAGTTGGGGGTGGAGGTAGGAGAACCCACTGCAAGCAGGGGCACAGGCTGGTGAAGACCCACTTGGAAGAACACTTAAAAGCCTACCACGGATCAGTTGAGATCTGACGAGGGCAAGGACAGGGATGGTAGGAGTGGCGTGAAGGACAAGTGACAGGCATGCAGAAATAGCATGCAGAGGATCTGATTATTGATCAGATGTTCGGGGGTTGAGAAGGGGAAGACAACAAGGATGATTTCCAGGTTTCTGGCAGGCCCAACACGGTGGATTTCCTGATCCGCGGATATCTGGAAGAGCGGGTGTGGGACGAGCGGAGGTGGAAATAGTTTTGAACTTGCTGAGTGTGAAATACATAGGAGTTATCCAGGCGAAGGTACAATTAGTAGATAAAGATCTAGAGCTCGGAATACATTTCTAAAAACTGGATGTATAACTTGGGAGGAAACGCAGGATGTAAAGGATCCTTGAAGACCACCACATCCAGGAAAGGCTTGGAAGACCTGGCCGAACGGCTGGGGGGGAAACGGGGGAAGTGGGACACCACCGGAGCTCAGGGAGTAGAGTATCTGAAGAAAGTGACTCCTATCTTTCCCAGGTCCGATACCTCTTCAAACCTTCAAGACGCCCAATAATCCCTCGTTCTCAACATGATTCCACAAGGAGGAGGCGCGGGGAGCGAAGGTCCTACAGTGGCAGAGCTTGGGATAGTCTAGGCTGTGCGGGACAGTCTCCTTCCGGCTCTCGCAGGGACAGACCGAGAGAAAGGAGACCCAGCGCACCGAGCTCGCAGCTGCTACCGTGGGTCCTGCCAGGGCAGCTCCTTTCAAGGGCTTGGACTCACGGAGACTACGAAAGTCTGAAGGGAAACGCAGGGGTCTAATGCATGTACTCACCATGTCTGCTACGTGGCTCTGACAGGGGCGCTGACGTCCGCGCTAGGGCTCAGCACGCTAGCCCGGAAGTGGCGTTTCCAGGGGCGAGCCTGGGAAGACTAACTACAACTCCCAACATGCCCCGCAGCAACGTCACGGGGCGGATCTTACCACGGCTTCTCGCGGATGGATATTGGGGCGGAGGAGGAGAAGGCTTTCCCCCTAAATTCTATTGGTTGATTCTTTCTTATTCTACCCGTACTCTAAAGTCTTTACGCATGTTTCGCACTCTCCACGTATCCTTCCGTAGCGTACTTAGAAACGAGTTCTCCCGTGCCCGAGGCAACGCGTCACAATAAACAGCTGCGGCCACGGTCCACATAGGCAGTGCGCGGAGCGTGCGGAGGCGCTTCGCAGGGAGGCGTCGCGTGCAGGAGTTCGCGCGACTTGGCTCGTGGCCCCTGTCGCTCCTGCGGCAGAGTTAACGCGGACCCGACCTCAGACGACCTGGTGTCGGCTGTCGGACGGGGTGTCCTTCTGAGAGGTGACTTGGTCCTCGGGGCCGCAGGGTGTTGTCCTTTAGACGCGTCCCTACTCAGAGCCTGTTTCCTTAATGGGAAATCATTTTCCTGTCGCTTCAGTTTTCCGCCCCTCCTCCACCGCCCCGTCCCCTCAGCGCTTGAAGCTTAAGGGACCTTGCCAAAATCAGCTTGTGGTACACTTCATCCTGCGCTCGCCGGCTTCGGTTGTAAGCAACCTGGGGCCAGGATCCGGGCCCTTTGAAATGTTTTCCTAGCTTCTGTCCGCGAGCTTTACCCAGAGGAGGGGTTTGCGAAGTGTTTGTTGAATGAACCAACGATTCTGTAAATGTGGATCAGAAGAGTTAAGTAGTGGGAAAATTCAAGGCGGGATCTTCTCTCCTTTCCTTTCCCCCTCTGTGGCTCGCTGGGTCGTGTGCCGGGCGCTGCGCAGACGCTGGAAACACTGGGGTAAGGAAGAGCCAGACTCTCCCCGGTGCCTGCCTTCATGGAGCCTACAGTTTAGTGGAGGGAAACAGCTGTTGATTAAAGGATTCCCACACGTTGTACGTGAACTCATAACCCGTTAGATAAACCTTGGCGAGGGCTTGGGAAGGGAAGTACGTGAGAGATCATTAAAGAAGTGATCAATGAGCTACACAACCCGAAGGATCAGTGTTAGCTGGGGGAACTAAAGGAGTCAGCACGGTGAAGTACTCGCAGGAAGCGAAACAGCAGGTGCCATGGTCCTGTGGCTGCAGCGAGCCTTATCTGAGAATTGGAAGAAGTCAAATGGAGCCCAGGTGCCAGGGAGTGGGGTCCCCCATGGTGACAAATGTGGGTGATAGCGGACTTGGCGAACCTTTTAAAGGATTTGAGTCCGCGAAACAGCACGGGAAACCCTTGTGGTTGGGCAGTGGGATGGAGCTTTGAAACAAGCCGCAGATGAAAGTGATACATCCCTACTGACTGACCTTTGCTTTGAAAACAGACCTGATCAGGGGAAGAGGAGGAATGGGGGTGTGGGGGGTGGGATGGAAGCATATCTTCTTATGCTTTTGTTTAAACGGAATCTCGCGGCCTTGATATTACACATTAGCAATGTTGATGCTCAGATGAGCCCCAGTTGCCTGTGAATACATAGGCAAGTGTGTTTAGGGTCACTGAAATTCAAGACAAAAGGGTCTTACCGAGGATTATAAATTGGGAAGCATAACCCGTGTCTGTTTTATTCAGTAATGTAAGCCCAGTGCATCTAGTTGGTACTTAAAAAAATATTATGGGAGTGCCCTGGTGGCTCAGTCTAAGGGACCCACTCTTGATCTCATCTCAGGTCTTGATCCCAGGGTAGTGCATTCAAGCCCCCCTCTTTGGGGCTCTGCACTAGATATGGAGACCATTTAAAAAACAATATGTATTTTAAAAATATAATGATGTATATAAATATATTTATATAGATACATTTATAAATAAAAATATATTTAAAAATATATAATGATGAAATGGAAGCAAATATTCCTTAGCTCTTGGTTTTCCTTTCCAGAATCTGTTTAATTAAAAAACATCTAAATAAATACTTGAATGTTTAATGTGGTATTTCAGAAGGAAATTCACAATTGCAGTTTGCCCTTTAACAAATACTCTTAATTCATTGTGGATTGTCATTTGTTTTGTTGTTCTTAATTTTTATCTTGCCTAGACAATTGTCCTTTCCCATCCATCCCCTTTGTGAACTAATTTTGCCAGTGACACATTTCTTGTATTCATTTGAAGTTGAGAAAAGAACTATAGGATAACACATAATGACTGTGTGTGTTGTGGATTCTGAAAAACTGTTGTAATTTCCAACATGAGAGACAACGCAGTATGTTTAAATTATTTGCTCTAAACAAAGCATCCTCTCCCCTTATGTAATTGATTTTTAAATATACTTTGAACTTCTCAAAAGAAAGATGTTTTTTACACAGTATTTGTACTATACTATACAGTAACAGTTTTGTCATTTACAACAGATGAATGGCAATGTGACAGATGCTGTCATACACATTTGTTCCTATTTGTGGATACATCACCCAGAGAATCCAGGGGAGGGTTCATGGTCATAATTTTGAATGCTCTATTCCCCTTTAGTCCCACAAAGTAGATTCTTTCCCCCACATAGTTTGGGACATTGTTTTACAGTGAATGCTAATTCCCAGACTGCAAGTAATTTGGACTGAAATTTAATAATTGCCTTTCTCCTGAACTTTTTTCCTGGATTTTTCAACATAAAGTAGGATTTTGCTATAAAAGAAATAACCATAGTGAACCCTCTGAAGTTGTCAATATAGAGAATACCACCAGGAGAAAGAACCATGCCTGTGGAAGGAGGGAAAACGGATATGGAGAGGATTGGCCTCTTCAGTGAGATGGAATATGTTACTGTTGGTGATAAATATGTGTCATCATTTAATCGTAAGTATATCTGGTTTTCTTTACAGCCTAACAGTGGGTATTTACTATATGAAATTTGGGGTTTAATATTTTTATTTTTATTTATTTATTTTAAGATTTTATTTACTTATTGGACAGATAGAGATCACAAGTAGGCAGAGAGGCAGGTAGAGAGGGAGGAGGAAGCAGGCTCCCTGCTGAGCAGAGAGCCCGATGTGGGGCTCCATCCCAGGACCCTGGGACCAACACCTGAGCCAAAGGCAGAGGCTTTAACCCACTGAGCCACCCAGGCGCGCCATGGGGTTTAATATTTTTAAATGGTATTTTTTAATGTTCTGTATTTTAGAGCATTAAGTTTAAAATTGAATAAAATTGTAAAATTTCAATAGCGTTAAGAGAGAACTTAATTATATAAGAACAGGAAGCTCCTTTCACTGGGATACCCTTCCTTTGTATATTCTCTGTCCTAGGTAATTTTACTTCTTTCTGAAGGTGCAGAATAATTTGTTTTTAGCTTATGGTTTCTCAGATGGGACACTTTCTTATGCAAGCAGCATTTACATTTACATGCCAAAAGGCCATACATGACTTACTTTCCTGAAAAGTAAAATACTAAGTGAATAGCTAAGGGATTTTTAGAAAAGTCATAAATAATAAAGAGCTAAAGTAAATAAACATTTTAAATGACTTAGTTAAATTTTTGGTTATTCAGTGACTCCTTTGTTACAAAAAGAATACACTGACGTGAAACATCTCCAAGATAGATTGTTAAATAAAAAAAAAAAATCAAGGTGGAGAATTGTTTATTATATATTATACTAAACATCAAAGATGGAAAAGTAAATGAAAATATTCATTGGGACATGTTTAAACATTCTCTGGAAAACAAAATATCATGATTTCCTGTGGGAGAGGAACTGGATGTATGAGTGTGGGAGGAAAATTTATTGTAAAAACATGTTATTGGATTTGGAACCATGTGAATATATTACCTTTTCAAAAATTTCAATTAAAAAACCAGTGATACAAACTCAATTTAAATAACTTGCTGATTTAAGGATTGTTTGCAGTTCAAAAAAAATTTCAAATTACCGAAGGACTTCCCAAATTGAGGGCTCCTAGATCTAAATTTCAAAAGAAGCTCTAAATGTAAATAAATAAGGCTTTTTAAAAAAAGGCTGTTATAAAAACAGCCTTTTTAAAAAATTGCTGGGCTACTACTATTTTGTTGTATAAATATATCACATTTATTTATCTGCTTTCCTGTTGATGCACATTTGAGTAGTTACTTGTTTTTTCATATTATGAATGAAACAGCTATGAAAATTCTTGTTCACGTCTTTTAGTGAGTATAAACTTCATGTGTGTGGAGTATGTATCCAGGAGGGGAATTGTCTCAGTTTGAGGATGGAATACCTTTCCATTCGACCTAACCCCCCTGCCCCGCCCCCAATAAGTACTTACTGATAATCTCACACAGTGTTTTCTAGTTTATGGATGGGGAAATATTGGTTAAATAACTTTCAGGGTCTTTTTCAGCTCTAAAATTCAGAGTCTATAACCAGGACCTAATTAATAAAATGGTTTAATGGAAACCTCTTAGGTCTTACTGTGAATGTACTTTAACACAGAGCTTTCAGTGAACGTTTCGAGATAGCATTTAGAGCTCAAAAATCACTGGGCCCAATCCCACAGTTTGAAACTTTTCTCAGTTATTTTTCATGTTCTTTAATTATTAGTGAGCTCAAAATTATGATATTCCTAATTTATTTTTAAAGGACCTTTTAATGAGGCTGCAAGCAAAAATAAACAGATGCTACCTGGGGGATCCAAAGAAATGTCGAATCTCCAGGCTGGTTATTTTGATCCCCATTTTGTAAGGATATTTGAAGGTGAAGGCTATGTAAGTCTGAACCAAATGAGGAGATGGCGTATGATGGAAGAAGCCAAAAAAAATCTAGGCAAAGCCTTCCTCCCTAGTAGTGGAGATAAAAAGCCGTGAGTGTTTGGGGAAAAGTCATAGATAAGTCTCCTGTCCTTTTCTCTACTCTAGCTCAAATTGTGTATTATTCTGGAGGACTTAAGAAGTATGATTCATTTTTTAAACCTTTAAACTTGTCTTGGAGGTGGAGACAGTTATATTGGATGATACAGGTTGACAGGTAGTTCTAAGTAGATCCTCATCTCATTAGATTTTTGATTATGTCATTGCTCTCTATTAGTTCATGTAATAAAAGCTGGCTAAATAATGCAAATACATTTGTTTCAAAACCTTGAAAAAACTACCTTGGGTCATCTGTGCCCTTTACTCTTTTTTTTTTTTTTTTTTTTTGCTTTGTAAAAACTTTCAAAATGTATACATAAAAATTATAAAATTAAGAGAAGCCTTTTTTTGATAAAGAAGATAATTTATGAAGATGTTATTTAAAAATCATGGTGAAGATACATGCATGGAGTTTAACAGTATTTTAGTTGTGACAGTTGTTAATGTGAAGGTCCATTTTTTTCTTATCTTTAAACCACTAAACAAAGAAAATCATGTAGTCTGGTATATCATATTATATATAAGCTTTATGATATGACATTAACGCACATTCTGTAATGTCTGTAGAATTTGTGGTGAGGATTGAAGGCCAATTTTGTGCTTAATTGTCCTATTTTTTTGAGGTTAGTAAAGCTGTAATCTCCTGAATTAATGGAAACTATTTTCACTTCCTAGAGATTGTGAAATTTTGTTTATATGGAACATTTAAAATAAGCATAAAAAATAAAAACGTTATCTCACCTGAAAATTTGTGACTTTGGAAAATGGGGGAAATTAAAAACTAAAAACGTTGGTTGCTTTTTTCTTACCAAAGTTAGGCAAGTCAGTTCCGTTGCATATATTTTGTTCCTTTTTCAGTCATTCTTTAAATAAATTGTGATCAAATATGTATAACACAAAATTTGCTGTATTAATTTGCCTCCTTTTTTAAAAACTGTATTTAAGATGTGGTTTAGGAAGCTACTATGGCACATTAGGTGGTCCCGTGCCATTCTTCAGTGCACAGTCAAAACCCAGAGAAAAATATGAGGCACCTGGAAAGAATTTATACACAAACCCAGGAAAGAAAGGAACTGGATATGGGTAAGATGTTTTTCATACTTTCATATAATTTGTTTTGAACTTAAATTTAAATTTCTGAATCTTAAAATCACCATTACTTAATTTCCTCCCTTAGCTATGCAAATATTACCATTGGTAAGCAGTTTTCACACTCTGCTGATTTCTACGATGCACCAAAACTAAATTATAAGGTAAAATAATCTATTTTTAACTTTCTTCAATCTTTCTTAGTTGACCTAGAGAACTCATTTGTGATCTAATTATGCATTGTTTTATTTTATCGGTGTTTGTTTTACTAGGGCCATGGTAGACTGATACTTATGATTTGTGATAATTTTACCTTTTAGATATTGGATATCCATAGCTTGCTATTTATCTTCTCACTCTTCCCAGGATGAGCTTTTATCTCCTGGTATAGTTTACCACATCTACCTTATATCTCTCTCAACTAGCTATGAGACTTCAGTTAACTTGGCCTGATCAGCTATGTCCTATTTTGAGTAGAAGAGCCATGTCTCAAACCTTAGCCATATTCCCACTACACCCTGGTATCTTGTGGCTAATGCAGTAGCGGCAGTACCTGTGGCCTAGTCGAGCCATTATGATCAATGAATGCAATGCAGGAGTGATAGGGGGAAAGGAGAAGGTCGAAGGTAGAGAATGGATGAATACCTACAGAAAAGAGAGAGTGATAGGATGGGAGGAAAGTACTCTATTTAATGATAGAAATAAAAGCTAAATGTACTGGTATATGCCTCTATACTCATTTTATATAATATTTGACTTTGAATGAAACATAGTCACTTATATAGACAAAGCCTACATGGGAATGAGTAGGGGAAACATAAATTTTGGAGCAGTATCAACATAATTTAACAATTTCAATATAACTTAGAGGAAACTGGCATTAAAGTCAAATTCTTTTGGACATTAAACAATAGAACTTAAATGGCAACATTTTATTAGTTTTTGTTGTTGTTGTTGTTGTTTTAGGCATGCAGTCTTCAACAATTTTTCCTTGGTGACTTTAAGCAGCAGTAGGGCCACGAGATAGAAGGATAGTGGCCATTTTTGCGAAGGGGTGTGTCCAAATCCAGGAAAAGTTTTGTATTAAATTGGGCAGAACCTTGGTCATTCAACAAGCATCTTTGTTGCTATGTATGGATTATCACAAAATTATGTATAAGCTGCTTTTCATCTGTAGGAATAGTAATAACATACAAATATACACAAGGCAGTTTTATCAGTGACTCAGTAGTCTTTTTTTTTTAAAGATTTTATTTATGTATTTGAGAGAGAGACAGCATGAACAGGGGGAGGGGAAATGGATAAGCAGACTTCTCACTGAGCAGAGAGCCCAACTCAGGACTCGATCCCAGGTCCCTGGGATCATGACCTGAGCCGAAGGCAGTTACCTAACCGATTGAGCCCCGCGGGTGCCCCAGTAATTAGTCTTATCCTAAACTTTATGTGCATAAAATACTTTTCTCTCCTAATAGTAAAGTTCTGTTCTTATTTTCAGAACTTATTATTTATAAGTCAGAAATTTTATATATTTTTTTAGAATTTTAAAGAGATTACCCTGTTGCATTCTTGCTTGTTTCTGACTAGAAATCTGCTGTCATGCTGATTTTTGTTGTTCTTCTGTATGTACTTACTGTCCTCTCTTCTTTGGCTACTTTTAAGATTTGTATGTTATTCGTTTGAGTAATTTGATTATGATGTGCTTTGGTAGTGTTTTCATCTTGCTTCTTGTTCTTGGAGTTTATTGAGCTTCTTGGATTTGTGGGTTTATAGTTTTCATCAAAGTTGGATTATTTTCAGCTATTATTTATTCAGTTATTTTTTCTGTTCTTTTATCTTTCTCTTCTCTCTCAGGGACCCCTTTTACATATGCATTAAATCTCTTGAAATTGTCCCACAGATTATCAGTGCTCTGTTTGCTTTTTTTCATTTGTTTTACTTCTCTTTTTCCTTTTCTATATTTCATTTTGAATTGTTTCTTTTTCTATGTCCTTAAGGTCACTAATCTATTCTTCTGCAAGATCCGGTATGCTTTCATGTGTGTATTTCTAATCTCACACATTGTGTTTTTGCTCTCCAGAAGTTCTACTTCATTGGTTTTTTAAAAAAATATATCTTGTATGTCTCTATAGTTAGTATACAGTTTGATTATTGTTTCAATTTCCTTTTCTGTTAATTCTAACATCTATGTCAGTTCTTGGTTAATTTTGAATTACTGGTTTTTCTTTGAGGTCATATTTTTCTACTTTGTATTATTAATTATTTTTTTAACAGTATTAATTATATTTATTCTCCTTTGATTAGCATCCCCTAAGAGAATAGAGCATGAGTGAAGTCTTAGAGAATTCAAAGAGGTCTGTTCTGGTTCTCACTACTGTGTGAAATTTTTTTTTTAATAAATTATTTTATTTTTTATAAACATATATTTTTATCCCCAGGGGTACAGGTCTGTGAATTGCCAGGTTTACACACTTCACAGCACTCACCAAAGCACATACCCTCCCCAGTGTCCATAACCCCATTCCCCTTCTCCTAACCCCCCTCCCCCCAGCAACCCTCAGTTTGTTTTGTGAGATTAAGGGTCACTTATGGTTTGTCTCCCTCCCAATCCCATCTTGTTTCATTTATTCTTCTCCTACCCACTTAAGCCCCCATGTTGCATCACCACTTCCTCATATCAAGGAGATCATATGACAGTTGTCTTTCTCCGCTTGACTTATTTCGCTAAGCATGATACGCTCTAGTTCCATCCATGTTGTCGCAAATGGCAAGATTTCATTTCTCTTGATGGCTGCATAGTATTCCATTGTGTATATATACCACTTGTTCTTTATCCATTCATCTGTTGATGGACATCTAGGTTCTTTCCATAGTTTGGCTATTGTGGACATTGCTGCTATAAACATTCGGGTGCACGTGCCCCTTTGGATCACTACGTTTGTATCTTTAGGGTAAATACCCAGTAGTGCAATTGCTGGGTCATAGGGCAGTTCTATTTTCAACATTTTGAGGAACCTCCATGCTGTTTTCCAGAGTGGTTGCACCAGCTTGCATTCCCACCAACAGTGTAGGAGGGTTCCCCTTTCTCCGCATCCTCGCCAGCATCTGTCATTTCCTGACTTGTTGATTTTAGCCATTCTGACTGGTGTGAGGTGATATCTCATTGTGGTTTTGATTTGTATTTCCCTGATGCCAAGTGATATGGAGCACTTTTTCACGTGTCTGTTGGCCATCTGGATGTCTTCTTTGCAGAAATGTCTGTTCATGTCCTCTGCCCATTTCTAGATTGGATTATTTGTTCTTTGGGTGTTGAGTTTGCTAAGTTCTTTATAGATTTTGGACACTAGTCCTTTATCTGATATGTCATTTGAAAATATCTTCTCCCATTCTGTCAGTTGTCTTTTGATTTTGTTAACTGTTTCCTTTGCTGTGCAAAAAGCTTTTCATCTTGATGAAATCCCAATAGTTCATTTTTGCCCTTGCTTCCCTTGCCTTTGGCGATGTTCCTAGGAAGATGTTGCTGTGGCTGAGGTCGAAAAGGTTGCTGCCTGTGTTCTCCTCAAGGATTTTGATGGATTCTTTCTCACATTGAGGTCCTTCATCCATTTTGAGTCTATTTTTGTGTGTGGTGTAAGGAAATGGTCCAATTTCATTTTTCTGCATGTGGCTGTCCAATTTTCCCAACACCATTTATTGAAGAGGCTGTCTTTTTTCCATTGGACATTCTTTCCTGCTTTGTCGAAGATTAGTTGACCATAGAGTTGAGGGTCTATTTCTGGGCTCTCTATTCTGTTCCATTGATCTATGTGTCTGTTTTTGTGCCAATACCATGCTGTCTTGATGATGACCGCTTTGTAATAGAGCTTGAAGTCCGGAATTGTGATGCCACCAACTTTGGCTTTCTTTTTAAATATTCCTTTGGCTATTCGAGGTCTTTTCTGGTTCCATATAAATTTTAGGATTATTTGTTCCATTTCTTTGAAAAAGATGGATGGTACTTTGATAGGAATTGCATTAAATGTGTAGATTGCTTTAGGTAGCATAGACATTTTCACAATATTTATTCTTCCAATCCAGGAGCATGGAACATTTTTCCATTTCTTTGTGTCTTCCTCAATTTCTTTCATGAGTACTTTATAGTTTTCTGAGTATAGATTCTGTGCCTCTTTGGTTAGGTTTATTCCTAGGTATCTTATGGTTTGGGGTGCGATTGTAAATGGGATTGACTCCTTAATTTCTCTTTCTTCTGTCTTGTTGTTGGTGTAGAGAAATGCAACTGATTTCTGTGCATTGATCTTATATCCTGACACTTTACTGAATTCCTGTACAAGTGCTAGCAGTTTTGGAGTGGAGTCTTTTGGTTTTTCCACATAGAGTATCATATCATCTGCGAAGAGTGATAGTTTGACTTCTTCTTTGCTGATTTGGATGCCTTTAATTTCCTTTTGTTGTCTGATTGCTGAGGCTAGGACTTCTAGTACTATGTTGAATAGCAGTGGTGATAATGGACATCCCTGCCGTGTTCCTGACCTTAGCGGAAAAGCTTTCCGTTTTTCTCCATTGAGAATGATATTTGCAGTGGGTTTTTCATAGATGGCTTTGATGATATTGAGGTATGTGCCCTCTATCCCTACACTTTGAAGGGTTTTGATCAGGAAGGGATGCTGTACTTTGTCAAATGCTTTTTCAGCATCTATTGAGAGTATCATATGGTTCTTGTTCTTTCTTTTATTGATGTGTTGTATCACATTGACTGATTTGTGGATGTTGAACCAACCTTGCAGCCCTGGAATGAATCCCACTTGGTCGTGGTGAATAATCCTTTTAATGTACTGTTGAATCCTATTGGCTAGTATTTTGGTGAGAATTTTCGCATATGTGTTCATCAAGGATATTGGTCTATAGCTCTCTTTTTTGATGGGATCCTTGTCTGATTTTGGGATCAAGGTGATGTTGGCCTCATAAAATGAGTTTGGAAGTTTTCCTTCCATTTCTATTTTTTGGAACAGTTTCAGGAGAATAGGAATTAGTTCTTCTTTAAATGTTTGGTAGAATTCCCCCGGGAAGCCGTCTGGCCCTGGGCTTTTGTTTGTTTGGAGATTTTTGATGACTGTTTCAATCTCCTTACTGGTTATGGGTCAGTTCAGGCTTTCTATTTCTTCCTGGTTCAGTTGTGGTAGTTTATATGTTTCTAGGAATGCATCCATTTCTTCCAGATTGTCAAATTTGTTGGCGTAGAGTTGCTCCTAGTATGTTCTTATAATAGTTTGTATTTCTTTGGTGTTAGTTGTGATCTCTCCTCTTTCATTTATGATTTTATTTATTTGGGTCCTTTCTCTTTTCTTTTTGATAAGTCTGGCCAGGGGTTTATCAATTTTATTAATTCTTTCAAAGAACCAGCTCCTAGTTTTGTTGCTTTGTTCTATTGTTTTTTTGGTTTCTATTTCATTGATTTCTGCTCTGATCTTTATGATTTCTCTTCTCCTGCTGGGCTTAGGGTTTCTTTCTTATTCTTTCTCCAGCTCCTTTAGGAGTAGGGTTAGGTTGTGTACCTGAGACCTTTCTTGTTTCTTGAGAAAGGCTTGAACCGCTATATATTTTCCTCTCAGGACTGCCTTTGTTGTGTCCCACAGATTTTGAACTGTTGTGTTTTCACTATCATTTGTTTCCATGATTGTTTTCAATTCTTCTTTAATTTCCCGGTTGACCCATTCATTCTTTAGAAGGATGCTGTTTAGTCTCCATGTATTTGGGTTCTTTCCAAACTTCCTCTTGTGGTTGAGTTCTAGCTTCAGAGCATTGTGGTCTGAAAATATGCAGGGAATGATCCCAATCTTTTGATACCGGTTGAGTCCTGATTTAGGACCGAGGATGTGATCTATTCTGGAGAATGTTCCATGTGCACTAGAGAAGTGCACATTGCTTTGGGATGAAATGTTCTGAATATATCTGTGATGTCCATCTGGTGCAGTGTGTCATTTAAGGCCTTTATTTCCTTGTTGATCTTTTGCTTGGATGATCTGTCCATTTCAGTGAGGGGAGTGTTAAAGTCCCCTACTATTATTGTATTATTGTTGATGTGTTTCTTTGATTTTGTTATTAATTGGTTTATATAGTTGGCTGCTCCCACGTTGGGGGCATAGATATTTAAAATTGTTAGATCTTCTTGTTGGACAGACCCTTTGAGTATGATATAGTGTCCTTCCTCATCTCTTATTATAGTATTTGGCTTAAAATCTAATTGATCTGATATAAGGATTGCCAGTCCTGCTTTCTTCTGATGTCCATTAGCATGGTAAATTCTTTTCCACCCCCTCACTTTAAATCTGGAGGTGTCTTCGGGCTTAAAATGAATTTCTTGGAGGCAACATATAGATGGGTTTTGGTTTTTTATCCATTTTGATACCCTGTGTCTTTTGATTTGGGCATTTAGCCCATTAACATTCAGGGTAACTATTGAGAGATATGAATTTAGTGCCATTGTATTGCCTGTAAGGTGACTGATATTGTATATTGTTTCTGTTCCTTTCTGATCTACCACTTGTAGGCTCTCTCTTTGCTTAGAGGAACCCTTTCAATATTTCCTGTAGAGCTGGTTTGGTGTTTGCAAATTCTTTCAGTTTTTGTTTGTCCTGGAAGCTTTTAATCTCTCCTTCTATTTTCAATGATAGCCTAGCTGGATATAGTATTCTTGGCTGCATGTTTTTCTCGTTTAGTGCTCTGAAAATATCACGCCAGCTCTTTCTGCCTGCCAGGTCTTTGTGGATAAGTCAGCTGCCAATCTAATATTTTTACCATTGTATGTTACAGACTTCTTTTCCTGGGCTGCTTTCAGGATTTTCTCTTTGTCACTAAGACTTGTAAATTTTACTATTAGGTGATGGGGTGTGGGCCTATTCTTATTGGTTTTGAGGGGCGTTCTCTGAATCTCCTGAATTTTGATGCTCGTTCCCTTTGCCATATTGGGGAAATTCTCCCCAATAATTCTCTCCAGTATACCTTCTGTTCCCCTCTCTCTTTCTTCTTCTGGAATCCCAATTATTCTAATGTTGTTTTGTCTTATGGTGTCACTTATCTCTCGAATTCTCCCCTCATGGTCCAGTAGCTGTTTGTCCCTCTTTTGCTCAGCTTCTTTATTCTCTGTCATTTGGTCTTCTATATCGCTAATTCTTTCTTCTGCCTCATTTATCCTAGCAGTGAGAGCCTCCATTTTGATTGTACCTCATTAATAGCTTTTTTGATTTCAACTTGGTTATATTTTAGTTCTTTTATTTCTCTAGAAAGGGCTTTTATATCTCCCGAGAGGGTTTCTCTAATATCTTCCATGCCTTTTTCGAGCCCAGCTAGAACCTTGAGAATTGTCATTCTGAACTCTAGATCTGACATATTACCAATGTCGGTATTGATTAGGTCCCTAGCCTTCGGTACTGCCTCTTGTTCTTTTTTTTTGTGGTGAATTTTTCCGCCTTGTCATTTTGTCCAGATAAGAGTATATGAAGGAGTAAGTAAAATACTATAAGGGTGGCAACAACCCCAGGAAAATATGCTTTAACCAAATCAGAAGAGATCCCTAATCGTGAGGGGGGAGAAAGGGGATAAAAAGAGGTTAAAAAAAAAGGAATTAAAAAAAGAAAACGAATAAAGAAAAGTATGAAAAAGAAAAAAATATATATATTAGATAAACTAGTTAAAAAACGTTAAAAATGAAAAGGGTAAAAGTTAAAAAAATTAGCAAAAGAAGAGAAAAAAGAAATGAAAAAGAAAAGAATTACTTTAACCGCAAGACTAAAAAATCACAGGGAGAAAGCCATGAGTTCCGTGCTTTGCTTTCTCCTCCTCTGGAATTCTGCTGCTCTCCTTGGTATTGAAACCGCACTCCTTGGTAGGTGAACTTGGTCTTGGCTGGATTTCTTGTTGATCTTTTGGGGGAAGGGCCTGGTGTAGTGATTCTCAAATGTCTTTGCCCCAGGCGGAATTGCACCGCCCTTACCAGGGGCCGGGCTGAGTGATCTGCTCGGCTTTGCTTTCAGGAGCTTTTGTTCCCTGAGCGCTTTCCGTAGAGTTCCGGAGGACGGGAATACAAATGGTGGCCTCCTGGTCTCCGGCCGGAGGAGCCGAGAGCCCGGGGCCCCACTCCTCAGTGCGCCCTCAGAGAGCAGCGCCCAGTAACTCCCGTCTGCCTGACCTCCGGCCGCGCTCCGAGCTCACCGAGCCTGCGGCCGGTTCAAGGTAACCCCGAGCTGCGAGCGCACTGTCGGCTCTGTCTCTGCAGCCGGCTTTCCCGTTCCAATACCCTCAAGCTCTGCGACACTCAGACACCCCCGATCCTTCTGTGACTCTGCAGGACCTGAGGCCACGCTGAACCCGCGTGGGCTTCGCCCCGGTTTAGCCTCTAGAGCGATGTCCCTCAGCGGAACAGACTTTTCAAAGTCCCGATTTTGTGCTCCGTTGCTCCGCCGCTTGCCGGGAGCCGGCCCCTCCCCCCGGGGTCTATCTTCCCGTCGCTTTGGATTCACTTCTCCGCCAGTCCTACCTTTCAGAAAGTGGTTGTTTTTCGGTTTCCAGAATTGCTGTTCTTCTCTTCGATCTGCCGATGGATTTGCAGGTGTTTGCAATCTTTAGATAAGCTCTCTAGCTGATCTCCTGCTAGCCGAAGTAGTCTCAGCCTGCTGCTTCTCTGCCATCTTGACTCCTCCCCTATTAATGATTTTTGATTGGATGTCAGGCACTGTGACATTTACTTTGTTGAGTGCTGTATGTTTTCTTATATTATAAAAATTCTTGGGCTTTGTTCTGGGATGCAGTGAAATGACTTGGAAACTGTTGGAATTTTTTCAGGTCTCACTTTTAAGATTTGTTAGGTGGGATAGGAGCAATGCTCAATCTAGGGCTAATTGTCCCAGCTACTGAGGTCACCCCTTTCTGCATGCTCTACCCCGGGCCCTAGCAGCCATGTTTTCCAGTATAGCTGATGGAACCAGGACTGTTGCCAGCCCTCTGGTAAGAGCCAGGCACTGTTACCTTTAGTCTTTTAAGATGGTTCTTTTTTTGCCTTTGAGTAGTTTACTCATATATAATTTTTTAAAACATTTTATTTATGTATTTGACAGACAGAGATCACAAGTAGGCAGAGAGTCAGGCAGAGAGGGAAAGAGAGAGAGGAGGAAGCAGACTCCCCACTGAGCAGAGAGCCCGATGTTGGACTCAGTCCCAGGACCTTGAGATCATGACCTGAGCCGAAGGCAGAGGCTTAACCCACTGAGCCACCCAGGCACCCCCTATTTACTCACATATATGTGCTGATATGTACTCAACTGAATACTACAGTGCAGGGGTTGGTAAAACAAACACAATATTCTAGCAAAAGGTGATCTTTAAAGCATTGCTTTATGGTACCTGCATCAGCATCACCTGGGGTGACTGACAAAACTACAGATTTGAGGATCGTCTAGCAGACCAAGAGGATCAGAAATCTTTGAGAGAAGAGCTTGTAATTTGTATTTTAAATAAATTATCAAGAATTTCCTATGAAAACTAAAATTTGAGAAACACTACCCAAAAGAATAAATTGAATGGTTATCCTTACCACTGTGGTGTGGAAGAGGTGGTATCTTTTGTATCATAGAAACAAAACATAACAAATGAATGTTTTAAAGTGAACCTAGCAGTATATATTTAAAAAATCTACATGCATGTTTTAAAATATAAAAGAAAAATTTAACTGTTACTGCTAATTTGAATCATTTGTTACATAGTTTCAAACTCTGATTTACAGAAGGAGAATGAAGAACACCACCGTTTAGTTAAAGGAACACCTTTCAAGTTAAACCTTTACCCAAGGGAATATTTTGATACCAATCCTTATTCGTTTGAGAAAGCTTTACCACCAATTAAAAAAACAGAGAAGAAAGAATTACTTTCACACCCCTTTAAGCCATCTTCTCCAGGTAAAAAGGTAAGTTAAAAAAATTTTAATTAGAGATTATTACACATTATAAAGAACTGTTGCTTCTTTCTGTCAAATCATTTTATTAGCCATGTAAATAACAAACTTCTGTCTATGATTCACATTGGTATTGTGCACAGTAAGAATTGTGAAATTTATTTTAACAAAATTATGAAAAGTCACAAAGCCTGGCTAGTATAGGGAATAATGGAGTTCTTGAAATAATTATTTATGACTTTAAGTGTATTTCAGTTTACAATGAATTTTCTCAGTGCCTCTCTAGATCTTAGGCACAAAACCCACGAAAATCCAGACTATCTTTTAGTTTGTGAAATGGTGATTAAAATGAATTCTTTCCTACTCTGCTGAGGTTTACAAGTGTGAATAAAAGTAAAAATGCTTCTTATAGTTTACAAACCTTAGTATTCTGTGCATTGCCTGTTCATTTTCCCTGAAGATTTTTCTACTGGGATATTTGTCTTTTTCATATTGATTTATAAGATCTTTTAATGTGTAAATGATATTTTGTCATTTGTGTTGAAAATAATTTTTTTTAGTCTTGAACCTTTGACTTCATTTATGGTATTTTGTGCTATTCAGAAATTTGATAATTTGATGTGGTCAAATTTATCAATTCTTTGTGCTGAGTTTTATATCATTCTCAGAATCACTTTCCTTACCACCAATATTATAGAAATATACATTTTTTATTCCTTCTATTAGTGTTACACTTTTGCATTTAAATCTTCACTTGAAATATGTTTTGACATGAGCAAGATAAGGATTCAGGTTTTGTCTTTCTCAAAATCCAGGGTTTCTCTTTTCCCCTCAGAGATTTTATTCATTTAGAGTGTGTGCAAGTGGGGGGAGGGCCAGAGGGACAGGGAAAGCAGACTTCATGCTGAGCAGGGAGCTGGACTTGATCTCAGGACCTTGGGATCATGACCTGAGCTGAAGGCAGACGCTTAACCGCTTAACTTACTGAGCCACACAGGCGCCCCTCAAAATCCAGTTTTTAAGGCAGGGGGAAACTTTGGGGGAGGATGTGCTCTGTATCTTGATTGCAGTCATGGTTTCAAGGGTATATGCAACTCTCAAAAGTCATAGAATTGTAACTTTAAATGGGTGGTTTACTGTACGTGAATTAGACTTCAAGAAAACTGGTTTTTTAAAAAGACACTAATATCACTGATAGAATAATTTTTAATACCACCGCTTTGAAATGGCACCCTTGTCAAGTCAAAATTCCCATTTTCCCCTTCAATTTCCATTTTGTTTGATGTTTATTTCTACCTATACCAAGCTACTTTTAATTACTATTACTTTTTAATTTGGGATGGTCTAGTTTTTTCTTGCTTCTCTTTAAAAAAATTACATTGGCTATTCTCCCACATTTACTCTCTAGAACTTTGAGGTTATTTTCTAAAGATTTGGGGAGAAAGGTGATGTTTGGTATTTTGCTTAAAAGTTAAATCTTCAGATTTTTGGATATATTAGCATATTTATGATTTGAATCTTCTCATCTAGAAATAAACTACTTATAAAAACCTCTAGTACCTTGTAGAATTCTATATTTTACTTCACACAGGTTTATATACCCTGTATTTTATGTATTTTAAGGCTCTAGTCAACAGTTTTTTTTTCCCATCATATATTCCCTTATGTAATTTATCTTTATAAAAACATTTGATAATTGACTATTTCATTAAATTTTCTTATGTTCTAATGGGTATTACTTGATTCTCTTTAGATTTTCAGATATATGATTACATTATCTGCAAATAATTTTGCTCCCTCCTTTCCAGTATTTATAGCTCTTAAGTCATGTTTGTGTCCAATAGCTTAGGTTAGCAGTGGTGGCCATCCTTTGCCTTATTCTTGAATTTACTGAATTACTTGAATTTTTTCTAGTGTTTCATATTTATAGATGCCAAAAATAGGGATAAATCAGGAATGTATGTAGAATTATATTGAATGTTTTGGTGTAATCTACTTAGACCATTTTTTTCTCTTTTTGACTTGTTATAAGGTGAATAATAATAATAGATTTCTTGGGATGAATCCCACTTAGCCATGTTGTATTAATCTCGAAGTGTACTAGTTTATTTTATTTGTTAATATTTTAAGTATTTTTGCATCAATAACTTTAAGTGTAACTGGTCTGTCCATTTTTTTTGTATGCTTTGATCTATTTTGTTATGAGTAGATGTTAGCATAGATTCAAAACAATCTATGTGTCCTCAAGTGGAAAACTTGAAATATTACAATTATATATTTTAATTTAATTTTCATGTATATTTGGCTTAGATACTGTAAGATAAAGAATGCCTTCTTAAATGGTTTATTATGATTCTGTAGAGTTTTCTTAGTAGCTATATATAATAAAAAGATTAAAATTGTGGCAAATCAGCTTAAAAAGTCAAGGAAATTATCTCTTTTATGCACAGGTCAAAAAATAATTTTGATTGACTTCTCTTAGTAGACTATAAAAAAAGTATAAAATAGATCACATTTTCCTCTCCATTTCTGTTTCTATGTACTATTCCTTATTTTTTTAAGTTTTTATTTTTTTATATCTTTTTCATCATTGACTGATATTTAATAAACTAATGTTATGTCAGCCTCCCAGTTGGACAGATCTTACCTTTGGCCTCTTCTCTGAGCATCCTCTGGTTCTGAGCCCCCAGCTCCTTTCTGTATCAAAATATATTTGACCTAAGTCTTATTCCCTCAGTAATAGGTTCACTCCTTAACTAGATGATAGCCTGATCTGGTAAACTCTTACTAAAATATTAATACTTGACAGGAATTTGGAATATTACCTTTTTGTAAACATTTGCATTTTAATAGAGAACTCTTGTAAATTACAGTGTCTTGCCCCATAAAATTGGTGGCAGGGAGACTGCTGGTATTTGAACAGTACAGGCAAACTTAGTTTTATTGGGCTTTGCTTTACTGTGCTTCACAGATACTGGTTGTTGTTGTTGTTGTTGTTTTTTAACAAATTGCAGGTTTGTGGCAATCCTGTTTGGAGCACGTCTATTGACACCATTTTCCCAACAGTATTTGCTTGCTTTGTGTCTCTGTGTCACATTTTAATACTTTTTGCAATATTTTGAACTTCTTTACTATTAGTATATTTGTTATGGTGATCTGTGATCAATGTGATCTTTGCTGTTACTATTGTCATTGTTTGTGCCGGGGGTAACAGGAATACCGCCTATGTAAGACGGTGAACTTAACTGATCAGTGTCGTGTGTTCTGACTGCTCCTTGGACTGGCCATTCTCCCTTGAAATTCCCCCTTCCCCGAGAACCAGTAATATTGAGATTAGGCCAATTAATAACCCTGCGATAGTGTTCATGTGAAAGGAGGAGTTGCATGTGTCACTTTATTATTTTTTTTTAGAGAGGGAGAAAGAGACAGAGTTGGAGAGAGAAGGTACAGAGGAGAGGGAGGGAGAAATCTCAAGCAGACTTTCTGAGTGCAGAGCCCTATGAGGGGCTCGATCTCACGAACCTGAGATCATGGCCTGAGCCAAAATCAAGAGTCAGAAGCTTAATGGACAGAGCCACCCAGGTGCCCTGCATATCTCACTTTAAATCACATGCTAGAAATGATGAAGACATATCAAAAGCAGAGATAGGCTGAAAGGCTAGGAATGTTGTGCCAAACAGTTACTCAAATTGTGAATGTAAAGGAACAGTTCTTGAAGGAAATTAAAAGTGCTACTCCAATACACATAAATGATAGGAAGCAAAACCCGCTTCTTGCTGATGGAGAAAGTTTTAGTGTTTAGAAGATCAAGGCTGCCTCAACATTTCCTTATGCCAAAGCAAGGCCCCCCCTCTTTCCTATGAAAGCTGAGAGAAGTAAAGAAGCTGCAGAAGAAAAGTTGAAGCTAGCTGAAGTTGGTCCATGAGGTTTAAGGAAGGAAGCCATTTCTGTAACATAAAAGTGTAAGGTAAAGCAACAAGTGCTGATTCAGCTGCAGCAAATTACAGCTAAGAAGACCTAGCTAAGAGAATTCATGATGGTGGCTACGCTCAGCAACAGATTTTTAATGTAGATGAAACAGCCTTTTATTGGAAGAAGATACCATCTATGACTTCAAGAGCTGGAGAGGAGAGTTCACTGCCTGGTTTCAAAGCTACAAAGGACAGGCTGGCTCTCTTGTTAGGGGCTAATGCAGCTGGTGGCTTTAAGTTGAATCCAGTGCCCACTTACAATAACCAAAATTGTAGGGCCCTTAAGAATTACGATAAATCTACTCTGGGTTCTGTAAAGCGAACAACAAAGCCTGGATGACAGCACATTTGTTTATGACAGGATTTACTGAATATTTTAAGCCTACAGTTGAGACCTACTGCTCAGAAAAAAAAAAAAGATTCAAAGTATTACTGGTTATTGACAATACCTCTGGTCACCCAAGAGTGATGGCAATATACGATGAGATTTGTTGTTTTCATGCTTGTTAACACATCTATTCAGCAGCCCATGGATCATAGAATAAATTCAACTTTCAAGTCTTATGATTTAAGAAATACATATCATAAGGCTATAGCTGTCATAGATAGTGACTCCTCTGATGGATCTGGGCAGTCACTTGAAAGCCTTCTGGAAAGGATTCACGATTCTAGATGCTATTAAGAATATCGATAATTCATGGGAAGAGGTTAAAATATCAACATTAACAGTCTGGAGGTTGATTCCAACCCTCATGGTTGACTTTGAGGGGTTCCAACTTCAGTGGAGGAAGGAACTGAAGATGGGGTGGAAACAGCAAGAAAACTGGAATCAGAAGAGGAGCCCGGAGATGGGACTGAACTGCTACCATCTCGTGATCAAAGTTTAATGGATGAGGGGTTGCTTCTTATGTCTGAGCAAAGAAAGTGGTTTATTAAGATGGCATCTACTCCTGATGAAGATGCTGTGAAGATTGTTGAAATGACAACAAAGGATTTAGAATATGACATAAATTTAGGTGAAAAAGCAGCAGCAGGGTTTGAGAGGATCGACTCCAATTTGAAAGAGGTTCTCTGCTGTGGGTAAAACATTGTCAAGCAGGTTGCATGTTACAAGGAAATCATTCATGAGAGGAAGAGTCAATCAATATGGCAAACTTGATTGTCTTATTTTAAGAAATTTCCACAGCCACACTAACCTTCAGCAGTCACCACCTGGTCAGTAAGCAACATCAAGGCAAAAATTTCCATCAGCAAAAAATAATGATTCACTGAAAGCTCAAATGACATTTAGTAATTTTTGCTTTTAGCAGTAAAACTTTATTAAATTAAGGTATGTGCATTGTTCTTTTTGACACTATCCTATTACACAATAGACTCTAGCATAGTATGAATATAACTTTAAATGTACTGAGAAACCAAAAAAATGATTTAACTTGCTTTTTGTGATATTCATTTCATTGCAGTTGTCTTGAACTGAACCCCCAATATCTCTGAGGTATGTCTGTATAGACAACTTTCTTTAAATGTAAAACCAACTCTGTAGACAATACACAAATATATTTGAACTTCCTCAAAATCTAATTTTGTTAGAAGCAGTTTTCAAAACTACATTAGATTGTCTCATTTTTATTTGTAGGCTGGTGGAATGAAAGCAGGAACATTTGACCCTTACCCTTCACATTCTGCTGACCCTTATGTGGTTAAATTGGCAACCCAGATTTCCAGCAAAGATGCTAAGATTTTCCACCCACCAGGTGGACCAAAGAGCAGACCGGTTGAAAGTATAATGACTTTGAATGTCAAAAGGTAGTAATATGTTATCTTAGCCTGTAAACTAAGAAAAATTGTTTTTGACTTTTTGATCCCTAATATCTCTTATTTATACATACTTGAAACAATGACATATCTAGGTGCCTTTGAAAATCTCAGCTCCTTTTATGTAGAGGCTCTCCCATGTAGAAGTTTCCCTATATTCTGAAATTTCTAATAGAAAAATCCCAATTTATCTGTAAAAACTATTCTGTTCACTATTTTTAAAGCAAATCTGTAGTATCATTATGAGTTGTTTGAGGCTGTTTAGATATTTATAGTTCAGTTAGCAGTACAGTTAACATTGTTTTTCAAGGGGTGTTTTGATCTTTGTTAAATTATTATCTTTATGTGGGCTTCAGGCTCTCAGTAATTATGAGGAATTCTAATGACACTTAAGACCTCTTAAGTTTGAAATAATCTTTTATGAAATTTTCTAGGAAATATTTTGGTTAGTTAAAAAAGCTATCAGCATCACTTTATAATGCTTTAAAGAAAAGTATATTATTAAAGTATCTTAAAAGTTCAATTTACCCAAGGTTTGAGCACTCTCAAAACTGAAAAAAGTTCTCAGGAGTTCAAAATATAAATTAGAGAAGGACAATCCATCATTCCTTCTTTGTGTCCAAGATAATGCATAAGTGGAAGAATTGATTTGGTTACCTTTCTATCTATTCACTGAAAAAGTTTTATTACAAATTAAGCTAATTTATATATTTCTAACTTCAGTGTAACCGTACACTAGATTAGGTAAAGGACACCAAACTCATAATCTTTTCTTTCACTAAAATATCTCAGTACATCTGTATCACTGTGAGCAGTGATTATAATGTAAATCTTACTCTCCTATCTCCAAAATAAGACTGCTCATCATTATTTATGTAATCTGTTGTCTAAAGGCATAATATTCTAAGGGACTAGTTGGTGGAAATGTGAATATATGGAGTCCTTCTCTCATGTCCTTTGATCTTCATCCTTTGGCAAGCCTCTTTTCTATCAGTACTCTGCCCAGCTCCCCAGCTCTATCTACATAATACAGAACCAGAGGGTAAAATTGGAATTTTCTTCACCACACTTACCCTCAAATAGATGTGTTTTTTTTGCGGAGGTGGGGGAGGGGGGCAGTTGCAGGTTTTCCGAGTGTGCTTTTCTATCCATAGAACAGACCTGAGAAAGTTCTATGATAAATTTGTTTGTAGCAGAGAGAAGAATAACTGATTGCTCTTTTGGATAATCAGAAGTTTATCTTCTGTTTAGCAATTTTGAGTTTATTGATACTTTTTATATTGTTGTAAATATTATCCAAAAGCAAGTTTTAGCTTTTTTTTTACCCCAATTTTATTTATTTATTTAAAGATTTTATTTATTGATTTATTTGTTTGTTTATTTTAGACGGCTTGCAAGTAGGGGGAAAGGCAGAGTGAGAGGGGGAGAGAGAATCCCAAGCAGACTGCACCAAGTGCAGAGCCTGATGCAGGGCTCCATTCCACATCCCCAAGATCATATGACCAGTCAAAATCAAGTCAGATGCTCAACTGACTAAACCACCCAAGCATCCCTTACCCTAATTATTTATTTGTAGGCTGGTGTCTGCTTAAGATTCTTTCTCTCTCTCTCCCTTTGGCCTCCCCTCCCCTGCCCGCCTTTCTGCTCTGCCTGCTCACATACATGCATTCTCTCTGTGTGGTATTTAAAATTGGTCCTCCAAAATAATTTTTCCCTCTTAATTTATATTTTAAGTGACACTTTTTAATCTGGTGAGAGAGTTTGGTTTTGGATGATTAATTTTTTATTGCAAAACTTTTTTTATAAGAATATACAGCTATATTACCTGCACCTAAAAAATTAAATGTGCATTTATTTTCCAATTTTAGGGCACTAAATACGAAGAACTACAAGACTGCTTCAGTACAGTCCTATTAGCATCTGGAAGACAAATAGCTTTCTAGGTTGTGACTACCAATAATTCATTATCGAGTGCTAACTATTTGTAAAAAACATAAGATGTGGAACATATCTCAAACATTTGAAAGATATTTAAGCCTGAAATTCTAATATTCTTCCTTGCTTTAGTACTATTACTTAACAAATAAACAGTATTTCTTAATAATTTAATATATGGTTATTGATCTTTGTTTAGATATGTGTTCTGGGGAGAATATAATGTTTAGACCTTCCATAGTGCTGTCTGTCATTTGAAAGCTTAGTCCTAATGTTGAAGAATTGCAAGCCTGGAAAGCCAGGGTGAAGGCTGGGGCTGGTGGGATAGAAAGAGCACATTAAGTTCTTACCTTGTGTTTCTTCCTGGAGGTATCTGAAAGTTGGAATGACAGCTTATCCAGGTGTCACAGCCCATTAAAGCATTCTTAACATCAAAAAGAAATATGGATCCACTCCTATTGCATAGATTAATGTATACACTTTATAGAGTGAGGTAAATGTCTCCTTTTATGTGCTTTCATGCCTTCTATTTATGGCCTGTGTAAAACTTCATGTTAGCCAGTGGCAGCCCCAGGATGAGTTGGAGGAAGGGAAAATGGGGAATGCCCTTTTAGTTGAGTATCTTATAAAAATACAAAGTTAAAAGGTAGATGAAGTTTGTTTTTGGTGTCCTGTCATGCGCATTTGTAGCTGTCCAAAGCTGCCTCTCCTGAACATCTCCCTCGAGGTCTTATTCCCTTGTTCCCAGATTATCTCTTTTTCATTTTCCCTACCACTTTAAAAAATACCTGTTCTTAAAAGATATGATTTACAGACATACTGTAATTTACAGTAAGGTCTTTATTAACAATCCTTATTCAATTGGGGGTGGTAGTGGTAGTATTTAAAAAAGGAAATTTGTTATCTCTATTAATGTAATATATTGGGGAAGTTATTTTTGATCCATGGTGATTTCCTTAGTTCTTGTCCTTTTGCCATTCTAGACTTCTCAGAGCTGGAAATCAGAATATATAAAGGCTGCAGTAGTCTTCTTTTCAACCTGCTTTTTTTTTTTTTGGCAGAGGGGATTTATGTCAATTCAGCTGAATCTGGCTTTTAAGAGGATTACAGATGGTACAGAAAATTTTTACTGTTGTAATATGTATCTATTACACAAACATTTGTATACACATACATACATACTTTGAGGGGGAATGTCTCCAATAATATATTTATTTTTATATCATTTATTTTATTTTTTAATATTTTATTTATTTATTTATTTTTATATCTCATACTATTTACTTTTTTCTAAAAGAATATTTAAAATCTTTATTTCCTGTGCAAAAGACAGTGTAGACTGAACATCCTGAAGACATTACCCAGGATGTAATGTGACCCAGAGGGAATACATTTGTCTTTAGAAATAATTTCACCAGGTGCACATAACTGAATAAAAGAAATATATATTGATAAGTGTTACTGAATAAGACTTATAAATGTATTCATTCTTTTGCAGTGAGATATATATTTTCAAATTTTATTAAAATCTAAATAATTGCTCATTTACACTTTTACCTTTGTTAGCTGTAACTAATTTTTATTGATATGCCTCTAATGGCAGTACACACTTCATATAATATTCACAGATGGGAATGCTCATCTAATACCTTACTGGAGGGTGTAAGAAGCAGTATGACAATTGGCAGAGCTTATTAAGAGTTTACATAAATGCATTGTGTCAATTTACAGAAAAGCAAACACAGAAACCAGTTATAGGAATAGTGAAGTCTGTGAAGAAACTAAGATATTTGAAATGATAACAGAGGAACACACACACACACTTGATTTAAGGGGCATAAATTAGGATGGTCACTGATTTCATTTTTTGAAATTTCACTTGTTTATTTAGAGAGAGAGAGTGCACATGCGCGAGTGGAGGAGGGCAAAGGGAAAGGGACAGAGAGAATCTCAAGCAGACACAGCACTGAGTGCGGAGGCCCACTCGGGGCTCCATCTCATGACCCTGAGATCATGACCTGAGCTACAATCAAGAGTTGGACACTTAACTGACTGAGCCACTGAAGTACTGCAACCTTTTGTTATTTATATTATCTTGGTCATAGAAAAAATATGAAAAGTTTCAATTTATTTTATGAGGCTAATGTAACTGAACAAGGATAGCTGGGAAGGAAAATAATATTTTTCACTCATTAAAAAAAACAGAATCAAGTACTAGCCAAAGGAATCCACATTTTAAATGATCATAAAATAAGATTGATTATTCTATGGCTATATGATAGCTTGACATTATTGGATCTATTATTATAATTAACTTAATATATTAAAATGGAAAAAATACATGTTTTCCCAATAGATGCTGAAAAGCCATTTGACAAAATTAAATACCCTTTCCACTTAAAACCTCTTAGGAGGTGAGGATTAGGAAGAACCTTTCTTACTTTATAAAGGATATCTATCAGAATTGTAACTAACATTAAGCTGGAGCAATCAAAATAACTCTAACACTATTGGAAAATCCAGTTAATGCAATAAGACAAGAAAAAAATCCCGAGGGGAATAAATATTAAAAAAAAGAAATACAATATCATAACTTGCAGATGATATAGTTACTGATGATGTAAAAAGAAATTATTGAACAATATTGGAAATAATAAAATAGGCCAATAAACAGGATGTATAAAATGATCTGAAAAAAAGATAAGTGTTTTTTTTAATATGACAATTAGAAAGTGTGAAGCTATTGTATTTACAATAGAAAACAAACTATGGAAATTTAAGATTAAAATGCAGCTATAAAAGAATGGCCTGAACAATGTATGATGTTGAGGGAAACTCAATATGTAAACATTCTATTTCTACTACATCAATAGATTAAATGCAGTTTAGTCAAAAACCCTACAGAATTAAAAATAATAAAACTTGAATAGCTACTCTAAATTTTATTTTGAAGACAAAATATGAAAATACCGGTAGGAACATTTGAAAGAGGATATTTTTTCCAACCAAAAATATAGTATGGGACTACTTATAACATAACTACAACATTAATAGGGCATTTAAATTAAATGCCAATTAAAACTGGCAGGGAGAACACATTTATTTGCTGGCATTCTTTCTCTGACACTGAAAATATAACATTAAAATAATGGAAAATTATTTCCATTTCTAGAAAAATGTATAATGTAAAGGGATCATCAGAGAATAAGGAGTTTCAAAAAAATACAATAGACCAGAAAGAAAGAAAGAGCAAGCTAGAAACATTTAACTTAAAGTGTGTTTAGGAAAGACTTTCTCAGTCTATTTCTTTTTTTTCTCCCACCTCTTTTCTATCCTCAGTGCTTTGGGCAGCCCAGAATTTTAACCCCAGATAAAAAAAATAAAAGATCTTGCCTCTAAACATTTGGAAGATTTACCTAAGGAAAATTAGGGCTACAAGAGTAAGGTTTTTATTCTGGCATTATTCTCATAATAATACTTAGCGTGGTGTTTTTTCTGGAGGCCTCCATAGCCTAAAGTGTGGCTCTCTACTTAGACACCTTCAAGTGAAGAATGGCTAGTCAATAGCTGCATACACATACCCATAGTCACAGGCAGCTTTTCTAGAGATGAGGGAGAGTCAGTGGGAAAACATTCCTACAGATTTACTAGCTACCTAGAAAAATCACTGCTATGTTCTGTTCATTCATAGGACTTTCTAAACTTCCCAAACTTAACTGTCCCAAATTGCCTTCTGGCCAAGGTAGAATAAGAGGGGCTGGACTTATTCTCCTAACTTAAACAATTGAAAACTGTACAAAACATATACAACCCCTCTTCTTAGACATTGGACACAGTAAAGACTGATCAATGAGAAAAAAACAACTGCAATTGCTTTTTATTTGGAGGCACCTTCTGGACTGGAGATGATGGGAGGGAAACCTTGAAGTATGGTAGCCTTGCTCAGGTGAGACAGAAATTGGAACTCAGGGAGTCTAAAGTGTCTGGAATTTATGGGGTAGAGTTCTAGAGAGGAAAGAGCTACATAGGAAAAAAGTTTAGAATTGTGCACTGGAGTACCCTTAATTCTGCTGACACCCAAGGCACATGAAATTTAAACCCATGAAAGAAGGCAAAGGACAACTAGGGACTTGTCAGTTAAGTGGTTCCCACAGCTTATAGAGGACCAGGCATCATTTGAGAATGGGAAGTTCCTATCAGCCCATGGAGGGTCTTTGTCAGTCTCTTAGGGCATTCAGTTCCAATCTGAGAGGATCTAGACTGTGTTAAAGGTTGCACTAGACCCACCCTAACAAAAGTTTTAAACCAAGTCCCATAAGGATCAATATGAAACAGAAGTAACTAATCTCAATAGAACTACCCCCTTTTCTGTAAAGGGGACAACTAACAATATGAAATACGGTGCTTGCCTTCTAATCAAACACTACTAGACATGCCAAGAAGCAGGAAAATAACCAGAAAAAAAAAACTAGTCATCAGAAACAAGCCCCCAAATGGCAGAGAAGATGGAATCAGCAGCAAGGATATTAGAATAGCTATTATAACTATGTTAATGTATTTAAAGGAAAATATGAGCACAATGAGGAGAGAAATTAAAGGCATAAACAAGACCAGATGGAAAATCTAGAGATGAAGAAGAAAATATCTGAAATGAAAATTTTTGGTAAATGGGGATAATAACAAATTAGGCATTGCAAAAGGAAAAAAAAGAAACTAGTGAACTTGAAGATATAAAAATAGAAAACGTTCAAAGTGAAACACACAGAAAAAAAGACCAAAAAGAAAATGAAATGTCAGTGAGCTCTAGAACAGTATCAAGTATCTTATGTGTTATCAAGTCTTAGAAAGTGGCAGAGAGAAAAGGATTTAAAGAAATAGTGGCTGAAATTTTCCAAATGTGAAGAAAGACCCTAATCTAAGATGCCCAAGGAATAATAAGCAGGATAAACAGAAAGAAAATGCACACCAAGACAC
The DNA here is from genome assembly GCF_020171115.1 of Neogale vison. Classification (NCBI taxonomy): domain Eukaryota; kingdom Metazoa; phylum Chordata; class Mammalia; order Carnivora; family Mustelidae; genus Neogale; species Neogale vison. The sequence goes on along the minus strand of NC_058101.1, from coordinate 196,622,782 downwards.
ATCACAATAAAATTATTGGAAAGCAGTGATAAAGAGAAAAATCTTAACATCTGCCAGAGAAAAAAAGACTGTGTATGAGAATTCTTATAAGAAATGATGCAAGTCAGAAAAAGAATGACAACTTCAAAGAGTTCAAGGAGACTGTTAATTCAGAACTCTATTTTTTTAAATATATATATATATATATATATCCTATATTCACTGAAACACTTTTTTCCATTTCTTTTTTTTTTTTAAAGATTTTATCTATCTATTTGACAGAGATCACAAGCAGGCAGAGAGGCAGGCAGAGAGCGAGGAGGAAACAGGCTCCATGCTGAGCAGAGAGCCCAATGCGGGCCTTGATCCCAGGACCCTGAGATCATGACCTGAGCCGAAGGCAGCGGCTTAACCCACTGAGCCACCCAGGCACCCTCCATTTCTTTTTTCCAAAACACTAAGGTGAAATAAAGACTTGGATTACAAGAAATGTTAAGGGAAATTTTTAGGTAGAATAAAAATGATCAGATGGAAACATGGGTTTAAAAGATGCTCGGGGCGGGGCGCCTGGGTGGCTCAGTGGGTTAAGCCGCTGCCTTCGGCTCAGGTCGTGATCTCAGGGTCTTGGGATTGAGTCCTGCATCGGGCTCTCTGCTCAGCAGGGAGCCTGCTTCCCTCCCTCTCTGTCTCTGCCTGCCTCTCTGCCTACTTGTGGCCTCTATCTGTCAAGTAAATAAATAAATAATCTTAAAAAAAAAAAAAAGATGCTAGAGGAGGGCATGACTGGCTGGGTCATTGGAGCATGTGACGCCTGATCTCAGAGCTGTGAGTTCGAGCCCAATGTTGAGCATGGAGCCTACTTAAATAAATAAATAAATAAATAAATAAATAAAATTTTAAAAATTTTTAAAAAGGATGCTAGAAATGATAAATAGACCTTTAAAAATTATTTATTTGACAGCGATCACAAGCGGGCAGAGGCAGGCAGAAGAGATGGGGAAGCAGGCTCCCCGCTGAGCGGAGAACTCCAGGCGAGGTTCAGTCCCAGGACCCTGAGATCATGATCTGAGCCAAAGGCAGAGGCTTAACCCATTGAAGCACCCAAATTTCTTTTTCTCTCCTGGTTTAATTTCTTTAAGGAGTCAGAGATAACTTATTATTTGTAGTAAAACTAAAATGTGTTGGGTTTATAACATAAACAAAAATAAATTCTAAATAACGGTAGCACAAAAATGGGAGGAGGGAAATAGAGATACAAGAGTCTTCATTGTGTATGAATTACTATAGTATCATTTGAAGAAAATCAGTAGTTAGCTAAAAATATATAACTGCAGAAAAGCCTTTAAAAAGCAAACAGGTTTCTGATAAGATAAATTGGAGAGAAAATATAATCCTAAGTACTAATCCAAAAGAAGGCAGGAAAAGATAAAAGGAATAAAATAGATGGGACAAATAGAAATCAAATACATAAAAATCAATTGAATTAAACATATTGATAATTACATTAAATGTAAATAGCTAAACACTGCTTTTTGAAGGCATAGATTGTCAGGCTTGGTAAAAAGAAAGACCCATTTATGTGCTTTCTAAAGTAAACCCACTTTCAATGTAAACACATAGGTTAAAAGTAAAAGGATCTACTTAGGTTTTTGGCAGTGGTTTTAGCACAATATTCTATTTTGTACCTGTTTTAAGTCTTTAGTCTTAATTCTGTATTTAAATTGTTACAATGCTCACCTTTACTTCTTTTTTCAATACCCAAATTCATTCTTTTTTTTTTGCCATTTGTATAATTTTATAATAAAGGAAAATGTGAGACCATAGATTTTCACATTTGTGAGCATCTACTTTTTTAAAATTAATTTTTATTTGAATGTAATTGGCACATTACATTCAAACATTACAAACATTAGCTTCAGGTTTACAACATAGTGGTTTGACAAGTTTAAACATTATGCTATGCTAACTACAAGTATAGCTACCATCTGTCACCACACAATGCTGTTACAGTATCATTGACTATATTTCTTATGTTGTGGCTTTTATTCCTGTAACTTATTCATTCCATAACTGAAAGCCTCCATTTTCCACTCCTCTTCACACATTTGTCCCTTCCTCCTGCTTTTTCTCAAGATTACTTTGGCTATTCAGGGTCTTTCATGATTCTATGCAATCTGAGTAATTTTTGCTCTCGTTTTGTGAAAAATGCTGTTGGTATTTGATAGGGATTGCATTCAATTTGTAGGTTCCTTTGGGTGATATGGACATTTTAACAATATTAATTCTTTTAACCCAAGCTCATTTGTTTGTGTCATCTTCAATTTCTTTCATCAGTGTTTTATAGTTCTCAGTGTGTAGGCTTTTTAACCTCTTTTGTTAGTTAAATAATATCCTAGATATTTTATTTTTTTGGGTACAGTTATAAGTTGAGTTATTTTCTTAATTTCTCTTTATGCTACTTCATTATTAGTGTATAGAAATGCTGCCAGTTTCTGGGTGTTTTGTATCCTACAAATTTACTGAGTTCATTTGTTACTTCTAACAGGTTATTTTTTTGTTATTTCTAACATTTTTTTGTTTGTTTTGGTGAAGTCTTTAGGGTGTTCTATGTATAGTATCATGTCATCTGTAAATAGTGATGTTTTAATTTCTTTACCAATATGGATGCTTCTTATTTCTCATCTGATTGCTGTGGCTAGGACTTCCAGTACTGTGTTGAATAAAAGTGGCAAGAATGGACATCTTTGTCTTGTTCCTGATCTTAGAAGAAAAGCTCTCAGTTTTTGTCCATTGAGTAAGATGTTTGCTGTGGATTTTTTAAAAATGGCCTTTCTTATGTTTAGGTATATTTCCTCTAAACCCAATTTGTTGAAATTTTTTTTCCATCATAAAATGATACTGAATTTTATCAAATTTTTTCTGCATTTATTGAGATGATCATATGATTTTTTCCTTTGTTTTGTTGGTATGGTGTGTTATATTGATTTGTGAATATTGAACCATTCTTGCATCCTCAAAGTGAACCCCATTTGATTGTGGTGAGTGATCCCTTCAATGTATTGTTGAATGTGGTTTGTGATTTTTTAAGTATCTTTTTAAAAAATATTTCACTTATTTGAGAAAGAGAGAGAGGATGAATGGAGGAGGGAGAGAGGAAGAGGGAGAAACAGACTCCCTGCTGGACAGAGAGTCAGATGTGGAACTCGATCCCAGGACTCTGGGATCATGACCTGGGCTGAAGGCAGATAATTAACCAACTGAGCCACCCAATTCTCCCTTTGTTGAGGATCTTTGTACCCATGTTTTCTTTTTTGTGGTGTCTTCTGCTTTTAGTATCAGGGTAATGTTGGCCAAATACATAGAATGTATTTGGAAGCTTTCCTTTCTCTATTTTTTGGAATAGTTTGAAGGAAATAGGTTTTAACTCTTCTTTAAATGTTTGGTAGAATTTACCTGTGAATCATCCCAGTCCTGGACCTTTATTTTTGATGATTGATTACTGGCTAAGTTTTATTACTAGTAATTGGCCTGTTTGAATATTTATTTCTTCCTGATTCAGTTTTGGAAGACTTTATGTTTCTAGGAATTTATCCATTCTGTCCCAGTTTATTGACATATAATTTTTCATGATATTCTCTTATAATCCTTTGTATTTCTGTGATGTCAGTTATTCTGTCTTTTTTCTGATTTTATTTATTTGGATACTTTCTCTTTTCTTCCTTTGTAAGTCTAAGAGTTTATAAATTTTGGTTATTTTTTCAAAGAACCATCTGTTGGCTTTTATTGATTGTGTGTGTGTGTGTGTGTATCTGTCATTTATTTCTGCTCTTTTATTATTTGCTTCCTTCTACTCACCCTGGGTTTTGTTTCTCTTTTTCTAGTTCCTTTAGGTGTAAGGTTAGGTTGAGCATTTACTTTCTTTTTTTTTTTTTCCCTTGTTTCTTGAGGTAAGCCTGTATTGCCATATAGTCTTAGGATTCATTTTGCTGGGTCCCAAGGATTTTGAATCATCATGTTTTCATTTGTTTCTGTGTACTTTGTAAAATTTATTCTTTGCTCCACTGACCTACTGGCTGTTCAGTATCATGTTGTTCAGCCTTCACATGTTTGTGTTTCTTACAATTTTTTTCTTGTGATTTAGTTCTAGTTTCATACCATTGTGGTCAGAAAAGATGCATGGTATGAATCCAATCTTCTGAAATTTATTGAGGCTTGTTTGGTGGCTTAATACGTGATCTATTCTGGAGAATGCCACATGTGAATTTGAAAGGAATGTGTATTCTATTGTTTCTGGGTGGACTGTTCTGTGTATGTTATGTCTACCTGCTCTAATGTGTCATTACAAGACACGGTTTCCTTATGGATTTTCTGCCTGGATGATCTATCCACTGATGCAAGTGGAGTGTTAAAATCCTCTGCTGTTATTGCATTCCTTTCAGTTCTCCTCTTTGTTAATATTTGCTTTATGTTTAAGGGCTCCTGTGTTTTGTGTGTAGATATTTACAATTGTTATGTTCTCTTGTTGGTTTGATCCCTTTATCATTACATAATGCCCTTCTTTGCCTCGTGTTAGTCTTTGTTTTAAAATCTATTTTGTGTGATATAAATATTGCTACTCCGGCTTTCCCCCTGCTCATGTCCATTTGCATGGTAACTGTGTTTCCATCCCTTCACTTTCAGTTTGTGTGTCTTTAGGCCCAGCAGGGCAGCTGAAGCTGAAGTGGACACAAGCCAAGGTGTCCCAAGATTCTCTGTGCTGATGGCACCCTGGCAGGACAGCTGAAGCTGAAGTGGGTATAAGCTGGGGTGCCCTGGGATGCTCTGAGCAAGGTGTGCCCAGAGCAGGGGGAAGCTGAAGTCTAGGTGTTGTGCACAGGAGGTCCCTGAGCTCACCGCCCAGGGGATGCCGTGACAGGACAGCTGAGCTCAAGTGGATGCACTCGGGGGATGGGGGTGAGGGTTGGGTCTCTATGTACAGAGGACACCTTGGCAGGATAGTGAAGCTGATGTAGATATAAATGAGTGTTCCAGGACTATCTGTGAGTATCCTGAAGGGACAGTTGACTCTGAGATGGGGGACAGGCCAGGAGGTCCTGGGATGCTCTGCAAAGGGGGCGCCTTTAGCAGGACAGCTATAGCTGAACTGGGTGCAAGCCAGGGTGCACCATGTTCTCAGTGAGGAGGGTCTTCTGGCCAGGCCGCTGGAACTGAGTCTGGTACAGGCAGGTGTGTTCCGGGGTGCCTTGCATAGGGGTACCCTGTGGGGTGGCTGAAACCAATGCAACACCAGCCAAGGTTTCTAGGGTGCTCTGTGTGAGGCGCACCCTGCCAGACAGCTGGGTCTGAGGCAGACATCCACTCAAAGGTTCTGGAGCGCTTTGCACCTAGGGAGCCCTAATAAACTGTCTGAAGGCGAAGTGGTGAGGGCCTCTTGTGTTCTGGGGTGCTTTGCTCCTGTGTCACCTTGGTGTGAGGGGTGGGGCTGTAGTGAACGCTATCCAGAGGTGTCCTGGTGCACACTGTCCTTCGGCTGCCTTGGTGGGGTGGCTGGGGCTCATGTGGCTACAGGTCTGGGGCTCACTGACACAGCAGGTCAGCCAGGGTACCTGGACCATGCACTGGTCCATGCTTTCAAGGGGGAACGTAAACCATATCCACCAGACCCTCCTACCCAGAGAGTGTTCCCGCAGCTCCCCTAGCCTCTGGTGGAGTTCTAGTGATGTCTCATATGCCAGGCGCAACGTTAAACTTCATCTTTTTAAAGAAAAGAGAAAGGGGGGTAAGGGGGGGAAAGAAAAAAAAAATAGAAATAAAAGGAAAAAACAAATATAAAAAAGCATTTTTTTTTTCTTAATTTAATCCCCCCCCTCCATGCCCAGGTGCAACTGGGGTTAGTGTGGGCTTGCAGTTCCAGGGCTTGCTGTGGTTGAGCAGTCCCTCGGCTTCAGGGAGTATTCCTGCGGTTCCTTTGCCCTTTTATTTTTTATCTTAAAAATTTATTTATTTTAGAGAGAGAGAGGGAGAGAGCCTGCATGTGCCAGAATGAGCATGGGGGGAGGGGTCCGGGGGGGTTGCAGAGGATCTCAAGCAGACTGCCCACTGAGCATGGAGCTCCACGTGGGGCTCCAGTCCCGGACCCTGAGACCACGGCCTGAGCCAAAACCAAGAGCTGGTCACTCAGCTGAGACACCCAGGCTGCCCTCCTTTCCCCTTTTAAGCTATAGCTTTTTTTCTGTGTCCCATCACAGCTGGGGCTGGTGCGTGCTTGTGGTCCCAGGGTCTACTGAGGCAGCCAGTCAGGGCAACCAGACTCTGTTCTCATCTGTGCTTTTAAAGTGTCATTCTTCAGTCCCTATGACTTGGAAAGCGTTCGCCCAGCTCCCCCATGGTTTGGCAGAGTTCTAGAACTACCTTTTATATGTTAATTGCTCTTTTAAACTGCTTGAGATTCTCTCTCTCCCTCTTCCTCTATCCCTCCCCACCCCCCCAGATGTTCTGTCTCTCAAATAAATAAATTAAAAAATAATTTTGTGGAGAAAAAAGTACTGGACAAAGGATTTTGAAACATTGATTTTAGAAGTTTATTTACATATCTTGGATGGAAGCAATTGATATAGTTGACTTGGAATTCCTGAAAAAAAAGAATTTTTTTTTTAACATGGGAGTGCCAAGTATACTTGATAAAACAGAAACAAAATCTCTGCTCTCTGTCAAAGTTGCTGTGTGCATATACAATGTAGAGAAGTGATATAAGTAACAACATGAGTCTTTTTTTTAAAGATTTTTTTTAAATTTATTTATTTGACAGAGATCGCAAGTGGGCAGAGAGGGAGGCAGAGAGAGAGGAAGGGAAGCAGTCTCCCCGCTGAGCAGAGAGCCCGATGCAGGGCTCGATCCCAGGATCCCAGGATCATGACCTGAGCCGAAGGCAGAGGCTTTAACCCACTGTGCTACCCAGGCGCCCCAGTAACAACATGAGTCTTATCAAAAGAGAAAAAATCCTTTCTCTCTCTCTCTCTCTTTTTTTTTTTAAAGTAGGCTCCATGCCCGGCATTGAGCCTAATGCGGGGCTTGAACTCGTGACCCTGAGATAAGACTTGAGATCAAGAGACAGACACTTAACCAGATGAGCCACTCAGGTGCCCCCAAAGAGCAAAGGTCATAAATAATTCCAGTATACAAATCTTACAAGACTAAATTGTATTCATCTTAAAAGTTTCCTTCTTATTACTGTACTCTGGCTAGTCCTCAGTGGGTGAAAAAAATATTAAATACATCTCTACTAATTCACCACAATATTACATACCTTTCAAATCAGGAACCAAAGGCCTACTCCTAGAACTGGAGGTGTCTTCATAAGTATCATAGTTGTCCAAATGGAATTTCTCTCTTCTTGAAATATAACCCTTTTTTGATGGGTCCTTCTGTGGACTACAGATTTTTTCACTTAGATTTAGATACTCTCTTTGAAGATTCCGCATCTCAAATTCTAAGGTATCCCTTTCATTTTCTATACTCCTTACATAGTTTTCTAAAAGTATTTTATCTTCTGCAAGTCTACTGATGCTATTTTCAAATTTTATATTTTCTTTACTATGCTTTTTTAGTTCTTCTTTTAGAATCTGATTATCTGTTTTAATTTCCATTACCATTTTTGATAACATTTCACATTCAGTGCCCATTTCTGACAAACTATTCTTATAAATACTTGCTTCTGATTTTGCATTTTTTATTTCTTTCAGAAAATTCTCCTCTGCGGTAGATTGGTAGGTTTGAATATTCTCAATTTCTCTTTCCATCATTTGTCTAGCAGCAATAGATTCTTGTAATGTTGTTTCAAGATTAAGTTTTTCATTTTTAACTGTTTCTATTATTTGAAGAAGTGTCTCTTGTTCAGTTTTTGCCAACCTTTCTTTCTCTTTTAGCTGCATTATCTCTAGCTGGTTTTCCTTCAGTTCATTTTCAACTGAGCTTCTTTCCTTTAGAAGCTGGTATGTTTTTTTCTCTAGCATTTCCTTTTCATCTTGTATCAATAGAATATTTGTTTTCAGTGATTCTATTTCCATACTCATTCGATTATTTTCATTATTGACAATGGCCATATCATTTTGAGTTTTGTGTTCTTTACTTTTTAGTTGATCTAATGTTTCTATCATTTGTTGCTTCTCCAAAGAAAGTTGACTATTTTTTTCCTCTAGAGTTTTGTTTTGTCCTACAAGAACATTATATTTACTAATTATTTTTTTCAATTCTTTAAGACATTCTTTACCATCTTCTTCTGTTTTAATTAACTTGGACTGAATAGCATTCTTTTCTTCAACCAAATTCTTAAGTTCCTTTTCATATGTTTCAATTTTCTGTATCAGAGATTGTGTAGTAAAGACAAGAGGTTTTATTTTGTTCTTAAGGGTTAGATTTTTATTCTCCAGTTCTGTTACTTTTTTCTGTATCTGCATAGATTCTGTTAGGTAATTCTGTAAGTACTGAATTTTTGCAACACACTGCTCAGTAACAGAATTGACTTTGGATGTTTTCTCATTTTCAAACATTATTGGTCCTTGTTTTGATAGTGGTTGTGTCTCTTTGTCTTTCATTTCATATTTTGTTGGGTCAAAGAATGACAGTGTATGTCTTGGAACTCTGGAATGGTATTTTAAATCTGTAATATTCTTGCCAGTGATAGGAATTTCTTTACTGTTTTTCTCATTTCTCTTTCCCCTGTGCATTTCACTCTTGGATAACCTTTTACATTTCCTGCAAAAATTCACATGGAATTTTGATACTGTTTCCCTGAATGGGAGTAATTTGTTTACTAATGCCTCTAATTCTGAAATTCTCTTTGATTTTATATCTTCATTTAAGTTACTTTCTATATTTTCTTCCTTAATAAAGTTAGTTTTTTCTTTGTGACCGTGGGACAGGTCATATTTACCATTTCTTGGAACATTTGTGTCAGTTTTTAAAGTCTGAAGTTCATTTGTAAGTGCCAGTTCTCTATCATGTGACTTCTGTAGTTCTTCCTTCATTTGTTTGATAGAATGGCAGATATCATCTAAATTTTCACAAAATCCATGCTTGAGGAAAGGCTCAGTAATTTTGGATTTATCCAGAATTACTGTATCAGCTTGAGACATCACATTTTGAGATGCAAGAGGTAGAAAACTATAAAGGTTATTATAATTCTTTAATATGTCAGAATTTTCTGAAGGGTTCATAATTATGTTTGAAGCTGAATTATCTGTTGAAGTTCTCCAAGTTAATACGTCCTTGAAATGTATCTGGGATGGAATATCTATACCCTGATAGAGACTGTTAACAGTATCACTGCTGAATTTTTCTTCTGTTGAATGAATAGTGTTGGACTCCTCAAAAGGATGAATTTTCTCCATAGAAAGGACTTCTTGATTCTCTATAGGCTAGTGACAATAAAAAAGCATAGTATAAATGTACTACCATTTGCCACGTGACAAGAAAATCAAGAAAATATTTTGTGGAGGATTTATTTTTACAGCCCAAATGAACATTTTATCCATTTCTATAGGCAAAGAAGCCTAATGAATATGACTCATTTTCTCCAGAAAAATCTAACAGCAGTTATTTTGAGATCTGTAACTCTGGTCTTCACAGTTTGCTTAGAAATTATACTTATTTCCTCAGAGGCTGACATACATGGACCAACCCTTCAATATCAGAAATAGAAATTTAGAACCCCTTAAGAGACCATTGTAGATAGATGGGGAAGATAGAAGTAATAGGTCAAATGCAATAGGAAATTTAAGGAAGACAAGTATTTCCACTCTGGGCTATTTGTCAGCCTTAGCTTGCATTCCTATTTCAGATGACTCTAGGGCTGTGACTATTCTAGAAATGTGAGTTCTAATCAGTGTAGACAGAGTGACTCTGGTTCCAACCTGTTTCTAAAGAATTCACTTCAGGTCTTGGTCAATCCTAAAAGTAGAAAAATTCTTAAGTGGATAGATAGGCTAAAAAAACCTGCCTTATATTTCAATTTACTTGGGAATATTTTAGGTATTCCTCTGACAGTCCATTTGACCCTTGAAGAAGGTTAAGAATGTAAAGGTGAAGATAAACTGATTGTAGTAACGTTTTTGAAGTGACTGAACATAGAAATAGTTTTGTACAGAATAACATACCAAAGCTTTTTCAATGCATGTGCCGAATACTAGATTTTTTTCTGAGCTATATTGTGGGTTTTCTACTTCAATAATACTTTTGTTCAAGATTTCACTGATTTCAGACTGTACCTTTAAAAGATAAATCGATGTTAGAATTTGATTTCAGATTTATATACTTATAAACTTATAGTTTATAAACTTATAAACATATAAAACATATGAATGTATAGGGATAATAAATACTATAATTAAAAGAGACCTTTAAATTTCCTGGTCCTAAAAATTCTTTCCTATCATATAGAATATAAAACAAATGTATTTAATTTATAATAATCTCTATTTTAAAGGAGTTTTTAAAGAAAATTAAAAATTTTAAAGAAATTTATGGCTTTATTATATCATAGGTATATTATATATATGATATATTATTATATGGCTTTATATGATAAGAAAAACTTACTTTAGTAAAATGATAAAATTTTATGAACTACATGCAAGTAATTTTGGATTTTGGTTTTTTATATCATTGAATAAAGCAGAGACTTTTGATCTCTGTCATCAGAATCGAATCTTCTGTCCCCCCCCAGGAGGTGTTTGTCTTCTCTTGCCATTTCTCTGCAGCTGCTTTTAGTATAAGAATATTACGATGAAATTTATATTGGGTCTTTAGTGAGTATGTGTTGTGTTATGCACCGCCAGTATCCATACCCTATCCGTCTGTTAGTACTATTCCTCATTTGTTCTGGATGAAGTCCATGTGCCTATGGTGATCCCACTTTCAGCTGCGTATGACTGAGAGCTAACCAGTCAGAACACTGCCTTTCTTTCAACAGTGAGTTATTTATTCAAGCACTGCATATGACACAATCTCAGGCAGTCAGAATCAGGCCAAGAATTCAGTATAAGGGAGAAAAAAACATGGTCTCTTTGCTGATTGGAATCTGGAAGGATAAAAGCCTAGAGCTTCTAGCAGCCCTTTTGGTACCACATGGAATCTGAGAATCCAGTACAGTGGAAAGTAGAACCAAAATAAAGAGTGAGATGGATTTCTGATGACCAAAGGCCTGATCATATGGATTAAGCCACTGCCAAGTGAACTGTCCCTAGGATTTTCAGTTACCTGTGCTAATAAAATATACTTTTTCTAATTTGAGTTAGATTTTAGATCACTTATAATGATAACTATTATAACTATTGGTAGTATCCAAATTCAACTATAATAGAATGTAGTTTCCCTCAAATTTTGAGCCTGGAATATGTTGTGGCCTTATTTTATTACATTCTACAGGAACGAATCAGTTGGCTAGTGGTCATTAACTTGGAAATGTGGGGTGATATCTTAAGTTTGGGTATTTCCCAATAGAGATTAAAAGAAACATACCATGCTAACATTCTGCAAAGTCTGTATTCGGAGAGCCTGAAATGATTCCAGCTGATGCTGAAGGGCCTGTAATAAAATGAAACACGGTATGAAATTGAACCATTTTGAAATTGCTATTATTTCTTATTATATATGTTCCCCAAAGTTGCCTATTAACAGAAATGATCACATGAGGGTCAAAGGACTCACATTCTTAGTCATTCTTGCTAATTCTCCAGTGTATTTTCATGAAGATTTTTGTGAAAAATCCACGTGCATTTTGGAAGTATTTATTCTGAAAGAGATCAGCCTTTACACAGGTATTTGGGAAAAAAATGAAATGAAAATGAACTTACTTTCAGTGCTGATTGTGGTTGTATTTGATTTTCCGATTCTGATATGCAGCCATATTCTAAAAAGAAAATTGAAAAACCATATGATCTAATTTTTAAGTTTTATTTTTAAACAACTATAATAGAAAGTAGTCTCCTAACTTTCTTGGATAGTGAGACAGACATGAGAATTTGATGTTCATATTAGGAAGAACCCAATGCTAGTCACATAATAAGGTCAAGAAATGATTTTCACTTCGCTTAAAATACCTACTTGAGGTTGTAATAATGGTTTTACTTTTATAATAAACCATTAACTTGTAATGCCAAACTTGGAACTCTCAAAAAACTCAACTACCTTTGTTTCTGCAATATAAACTGCATTAAAAAAAACTAAAACTAATAATCCTGTAATGGGAGACCTTTGACAAAGTACTGTGTAGGTCTCAGTGTCTATGAAATGGCCATGTGATGTTTTTCCTCATCATGGAGAACAAATTGGACTTACCAGCACAATTTTTGTCATGCTCTTAAGCAAAGTACTATAAAGATCCATGTGTTCCTTTCTAGAAAATAGGTTATGGACCTCTAACAGGGGAGAGACTATAAACCGTTTGCAATTTTCCTGACATATACCTCTCTTTGTCCAAATGGGTTTTTTGCTTGCTTTGTAAATTTTTATTAAATAATTTAAAAAACATTCAGTGTCCCAAATGAAATGAGAGTTATGATGGAATGTTCCCCTAGGCTGACAATTTCTGCCCTGAGAGAAGTTTTCAAAAGCGGTCAGCACGTCTCTCCTTTGGAATGACAGTCTGCCAGATGTTATAGGAGCTGGTCTGCAGAGTATAGGACCCCTCTCCCACCCCCATCTGGCAACTGGCATCATCCCTGAGAGGTTCAGAGCCTGGAGCTATTTGCTTAATTGAAGAATCCCACCTTCATCAGAGGGCAGGGAGGGACAGGAAGTCTGTTTGGATGTTGCTCAGCTTTGTTTGTATCTTACTAGGAATAAAACAATAGTCTGAAATGTTCATCTTAGAGAGATTAAAAAAAAAAAAAAAAACTCAAGCGAGATCTGGAAAAATGCAACAAGTCATCCCAAAGTTTTTCAGACTCTAAGACAACTTCTAAATGAACTCAAATTGCAAATCCGAACCAATGTATTACCTAGAAGCCCACCACCCAGAATCACCCAGTATGGATTTTAGGTACTCTCCTTTCAGTCAGCTCTCTAGGCATATATGCAGAAGAAAAGAAATTATTTTAGAACAGTGGGATCATATTATACATGTTACTTTTTTTTTTAAAAGATTTTATTTATTTATTTGACAGACAAATCACAAGGAAGCAGAGAGACAGGCAGAGGGTGGGGGGGAAGAAGGCCCCCCGCTGAGCAGAGAGCCCGACGTGGGGCTCCATCTCGGGACCCTGAGATCATGACCTGAGCTGAAGGCAGAGGCATTAACCCACTGAGCCACCCAGGCGCCCCTATACATGTTACTTTTGATAAGTAGTATTAAATTTATGTTTCTTTTTAATAGAACAAAGAAAACTGCAATTAGTTGAAGTTATCACTATTACTCAGATTTTTTTCACTACATGAAAGATTATTTCCTATAAGATTCCTTTAAGTTAATGGAAACATATCATGAGAAGGACTAACAGACTGGAATTTTTATATATTTTTTAATAACGTGCATTTCCTTTGTATTCAGTGTTGATTTTTTCCCTGCCAAGAAGGGGGAATAAATGATGAGAAAATTGGCTGTAATTATACTTGCTCTCACATTTACTTCCCACATTTCATGATATTTGCTTATTACATTATTTTCACACTGTGATGTTCTATGATGTTTTACATTTTGTTATGTGACCTTAATTTCCACAAAGCTATTTAAACACAAAAATGGGACATTATTATTATAAATATTTTCAGCCTTCAACTTTATTCTTAATGGATTTACTGTTCACAATTCCATCTCCTTTCTACCTCTACAGCATCAGTTTCCCCTTTCCACACAGGTTTCCTTTGTCTTGTTAGGAGTACTTAGAAGTTGAAGGCTAAACACAGTATTTCTTTCTAAAACTGAGTATGACATATGAGTCAAAAGAAATTTAAGGACTCGGTAAAGGGATATAGCAAATACAAGATTTTAAAGAAAAAACATGAGATTTACATATTGCTACTACATATATTTCCTTCTCTCCATCTCGTCCTTCTTTTCTGACTATAGTATGATTGCAGTTACCATGATGCTTCTTTTCATATGGCTCAGTGAAACCTGAGCAACTCTGCTCAGAATTTCTATTTTCTTTGACATATTGTAGATATTCTCTCTAGACATTCTTCTTGGAGTCTATTGGTCTGTTCCTCTGAGATAGAGTTGCAGGGCCATTGTGTTTTCCTGTTTTCTATAGCTTAAAAATTAGGTGAAGGGGTCTGGTGGAAGAGACATCATTTGGAGCTGTGTAAAGCCTCCGTTGGAGGATGTGATCTCTGGCATTTTGTTGTTCCCTGAAACTGGGTGGAAATCTAGAGGAGATATATCTTATTACTGTAGGGAGATAGCCTCCTGATTGGGATCACTCCCTCGATTCAAGATGGAGTCCTGGAACTAGGACTGCCACGTAAGACTGTAAAGGTTATTCACTACACAGGCGCTCCCGGCCAAAAGATACATGTGGGCTGAGATGTGTGCCATGCTCTACTACACTCAGCTAACTGGTATCCTATGTGGGTTTGCATGTACCCAGAGTTGGATATACCTTTCTCTAATCCATGCAGAGGCACCCCATGAGCTAGTGGCAGCCCTACTCAGAACTTCTTTCTGCAGAGCAAAGTAAGACCCTGTTGATCAGTGTCCAGATTTACTCATCTATTCTCCTAGCTGTTCCTCTCTATCCAACCTAAATCCCAGTCAGCAGAGAGGAAGACACAGGTATTTCTTCTTCTTTTTTTTTTTCCAATTTATTTATTTTCAGAAAAACAGTATTCATTATTTTTTCACCACACCCAGTGCTCCATGCAAGCTGTGCCCTCTATAATACCCACCACCTGGTACCCCAACCTCCCACCCCCCCGCCACTTCAAACCCCTCAGATTGTTTTTCAGAGTCCACAGTCTCTCATGGTTCATCTCCCCTTCCAATTTACCCAAAAGCACATACCCTCCCCAATGTCCATAACCCTACCCCCCTTCTCCCAACCCCCCTCCCCCCAGCAACCCACAGTTTGTTTCGTGAGATTAAGAGTCACTTATGGTTTGTCTCCCTCCCTATCCCATCTTGTTTCATGGATTCTTCTCCTACCCACTTAAGCCCCCATGTTGCATCACCACTCCCTCATATCAGGGAGATCATATGATAGTTGTCTTTCTCCGCTTGACTTATTTCGCTAAGCATGATACGCTGTAGTTCCATCCATGTTGTCGCAGTATTTCTTCTTTTTGTATTCACAGTGGGAGGGGCATAAATGAGTCTTTTCAGAATTTTGACTTGTTTTATTGCTTCTGAAAGTCAGAAGCCAGTCTGTAGTTTGCCTTGTCAGAATCTTCTGGTTTATTTATTTATTTATTTATTTATTAGACAGAGGTCACAAGTAGGCAGAGAGGCAGGCAGAGAGAGAGGAGGAAGCAGGCTCCCTGCTGAGCAGAGAGCCCGATGCGGGGCTTGATCCCAAGACCCTGAGATCATGACCTGAACTGAAGGCAGAGGCTTAACCCACTGAGCCACCCAGGTGCCCCAGAATCTTCTGTTTTTATCTTTGCCTCAATTTTCCAATTTTATGTCCTTCAGGTGTTGCTGGTGAAGTTTTTGCTAGTTTTCTAATTTTTTTTTCTTTTGTTCATTTCTTTTGGTACAGGATGGGGGAGATCTGGGGTCTTCCTTGACTCTAAAATCTCTATCTGAAAGTCTAGAATAATTTTTAAAAGTTAATGATTTAGTTTTTGTTTGTTTCATATTTAGTGTTTCATTCCTTCAACAACATCATTCATTCAAATATTGAGTGTCTAGTGTGTGGTATGGCCAATTGTAGGTACTAGAGACACAGCAATAAATAAGACAACCAGGACTCCTATGGGACCTACTTTCTGGAGAATGAACAGAAAATAAAAAGCAAATAGAAATAAACAAGATACTTTCAAATAGTGGTAAATAACACAAAGAGGATAGGCTAATGTGACAGGGAGGATGGGGACTGCCCTGGAGAGGTGGTTGGCAGAGGCCTATCTGGCCTGGTCCCTGGCCTGAATGGTGAGTTTTAGCTAGGGGTGCTCTGGACTGCTTGTGAAATGAAACCTGTCACCACCTCCACTGGAACTGAGGCCCTTCAAAACTCTCTGGTCAGGAGACATGGTGTGGGCAGGGGTTTGAGCTGATATTCTAGGGGTGGGACCTGCTATGCTGGGGCTGAGGCAAGCATGTTTGAGAAAGGCAGTTCTGCTGGCTTCAGCCAAGATTACCATATGATGAGAAGAGGCCAGCCATGTGAACATCTGTAGGAAGAGATTTGGAGCAGAGGACATGGCAGGGTCCTGAATTATAACATGCTTATCTGTGTTTGCAGGAAGGACAGTCAGTATGGCTGTGGCTTAATGAGCAGATGGAAGCCCATTATGATTAGAGGTCAGAGGGGGAGACGAGGGCTAGATTATGTAGGCCCTTGTGGGCCAACCTGAGGGGTTTGGCATTTATTTTAAGTGAAATGGGAAGCTTTAGAGTGTTTCATTCATGAGAATGATTTGATCTGAAAACAAACATATATAGGTCACTCTACAGCATGATAATGGGTTATAAAGTGGCAATGGTAGAGGTACTTCGGTAATCCAAGTGAGAGACAAAGTTGTCTTGGACTAGAATGGCAGAGGGGAAGATGCAGAAATGTAGGTGGATTCAGGATAGGTTTTGAAGATAAAACATTCCTAGGGGATTAAATGTGGCCAGAAGAGATGAAGGAAGGATGACTCCTGGTTTTTTTGGTGAAATCATATGGATGATGAGTGCTGATGTTATTTACTAAAATGGAAGAGAATGAAGTAGGAAGATATTTTAGGGAAAACTTTTAGATATGTTAAAGTTCGGTTTTCTGTTAGTTGTCAAAGTGGACATCAAAAGGCAGTGGATCTTCCTGTCTCTTGTTCAGAGGAATGGATATGAACACTATATTGGAAAATATAGATGTCACTGCTGGCCTAGACAAGGGCAGTTTCTGTGCAGTGACAGGCATAAAAGTCTGAAAGAAGTGGCTAGAGAGAATGAAATGTGAAAATTTGTGGGCATTGAGTATAGGCAACTCCTTTGAGTTTTACTGTGGAAAGAAATAGAGTAGCAAGTGGAATAGAGTGCATGTTAGAAGAGATGTGAAGGTCGGGACATGCCTACTGGAATCATGTAGTAGAAAAAGGGAAGAATAACTCTGGAGAATGAGGGAGATTACTTGCTGAAGCCAAGTACTTGAGAATTCCAGGAGAGCTAGGATACAGGGAATGAGCTTTGGCTGAGCAGGGACAATTCTTCCATTGAAACTGGGGACAGTGGGAACAGGAGCAGGAAGATGGTGGTGGGAAGGTGGTGGTGGAATAGGAGGATCCTAGGCTCACTTTGTCCCATGAACACAACTAGAAAAAAGGAGAAAAAAGAATTGTACAAAGCGAGAATAGATTTAGGGAAATCAGTGACTCTGCCAAATGTAATAATACTCATATTATGGGAGTCCCAGAAGAAAAGAGAGAAAAGGGGACAAAAAATTTATTTGAAATAATAGCTGAAAAATTGCCTAATTAAATTTGCAACATATAGTAATAAAGAAAAAAATCTTAAAAACAGCAAGACAGAAGTCCTTAACACCTATTTTTCTCAAACTATTCCAAAAAAATAGAAAAGGAAGGAAAATTCCAAATTCATTCTATGAGGCCAACATTACTCTGATAAAGTAATGTTGATAAAGACAACACTAAAAAGAGAACTACAGGCCAATATCTCTGAAGAGCATAGTTACAAAAATTCTCAAATACTAACAAACCAAATCCAACAATACATTAGACAGATCATTCACTAAGATCAAGTGGAATTTCTTCCTGGATTGCAAAGGCAGTTCAATATCTTCAAATCAATCAACATGATACATCACATTCATAAAAGAAAGGATAAGAACCATGTGATCATTTTAGTAGGTGCAGAGAAAGCATCTGACAAAGTACAACATCCATTCATGGTAAAACCCATCAACAATGTAGGTTTAGAGGGAACACACCTTAACATAATAAAGTCCATATATGAAAAATCCACAGCTAATATCAAGCTAAATGGGGAAAAACTGAGAGCTTTTCCTCTATGGTCAGGAACAAGACAAGGATGTCCACTCAAACCACCTTTCTTCAGCATAGTATTGGAAGTCCTAGCCACAGCAATTACACAACAAAAGAAAATCCAGATGGGCAAGGAAGAAATGAAACTTTCACTATTTGCAGATGACACAATACTCTGTGTAGAGAAAACCCTAACAAATCCACCAAAAAACCGTTAGAACTGATAAACCAATTCAGTAAATTTAAGATACAAAATCAACACACAGGAATCTGTTGCATTTCTATACATCAATAATAAAGCAGCAGAAAAGAGAAAGCCAGGAATCAATCCAATTTACAATTGCACCCCAAACAATGAGACACCTGGGAATAAACTGAACCAAAGTGGTGAAAGACCTGTACTCTAAAAACTCTAAAACACTGATGAAAGAAATCAAAGATGACACAAAGGAATGGAAAGACATTCCATCCTCATGGATTGGAAGAACAAATATCGTTAAATGTCTATACTATCCAAAGCAATTTCCATATTTAATGCAATCTTTATCAAAATACCAATAGCATTTTGCACAGAACTGGAACAAACAATCCTAAAATTTGTATGGAACCACAAAGGGCCCTGAATAGCCAAAGTGATCTTGAACTAGAAAAGCAAGCCAGGAGACATCACAATTCCAGACTTCAAGTTATATTACAAAACTGTAGTCATCAAAACAGTATGGTACTGGCACAAAAACACACATAGATCAATGGAACGGAATAGGAAATTGATAAATAAACCCATAATTATATGGTCAATTAGTCCTTAATAAACCAAGAAAGAATATCCAGTGGGAAAAAGAGAGTCTCTTCAAAAAATGGTGTAGGGAAAACTGGACAGCTACATGCAAAGGAATGACACTGGGCCACTTTCTTATACTTCAACGTAAATAAATTCAAAATGGATTAAAGGCCTAAATGTGAGACCTGGAGTCATAAGAATCCTAGAAGGGAATACAGGCAGTAACTTTTTTGACATTGGCCATAGCAAATTCTTTTTAGGTATGTCTCCTGAGGCCAGAAAAATAATAAAATAATAAAATAATAAAAATAATAAAAGCAAAAATAGACTATTAAGACTACATCAAAATAAAAAAGCTTCTGCACAGCAAAGGAAACCATTAACAAAACTAAAAAGCAACCTACAGAATGGGAGAAGATATTTGCAAACGTCATATCTGATAAAGGGCTAGTATCCAAAATATATTTTAAAAACTTATACAAATCAATACCCCCAAATAAATAATCTAATTCAAAAATGATCAGTTAACACAAATAGACATTTTTTCCAAAGAAAACACACCAATGACCAACAGACACATGAAAAGATGCTCAACATCACTTATCATTAGGGAAATGCAAGTCAAAACTACAACGAGACATCACCGCACACCTGTCAGAATAGCTAAAATCAACAACACAAGAAACAACAGATGCTGGTGAGGATGTGGAGAAAGGGGAACCTTCTTGCACAGTTAGTGGGGATGCAAACTGGTGCAGCAGCTATGGAAAACAGTGTGGAGGGTCCACAAAAGATTAAAAATAGATCTACCGTATGAATCAGCAATCGTACTACTAGGTATTTACCCAAAGAATAAAACAAAATACTAATTCAAAGGAATACACGCACCTTGATATTTATAGTAGCATTATCTACAATAGCCAAATTATGGAAATAGTCCAGGTGTCCATCGACTGATAAATGGATAAAGAAGTGGTGTGTATACATATATATGGGAATACTATTCGGCTATAAAAAAAATGAAATCTTGCTATTTGCAGTGACATAGTGGAGATAGTATTATGCTAAGTGAAATAAGTCAGAGAAAGACAGATACTATATGATTTCACTCATGTGGAATTTAAGAAACAAAACAAAGGAGCAAAGGGGGGGAAAAGGAGAGGCAAACCAAAAAGCGGACTCTGAACTCTAGAGAACAAACTGATGGTTACCGGAGGCGAGGGGAGAGGGGGTGGGTTACATAGGTGATGGGGATTAAGGAGGGCCCTTGTGTGACCAGCAGCAAGTGAAGTTTGCAAGTGTTGAATTGCTGTATTGTACACCTGAAATTAATATTATACTGTATGGTAACTAACTGGAATTTAAATAAAAACTTGACAAACAAGAAATGGAGGACAGCGGATAATATGGGTACACAAGCAGGTAGGTCAGCAAATTTTAAGTTTGAGGGTCATGGAGTTTGGATCTGATTGCTGCTTGTTTTTTTTTTTTTTTTTCCCCACACAGTGTGAGATTATGTAATGAGTTTAGAGGTAGTGGTGAAGGGTTTTAGAGATAGAGGAAACAATAAGAGTGAAATAGTTATTTGGAGTGGTTTTGATTTATTGCTTTCTAAAGGCTATCAGAAAAACTTTTTGTTTTTTTTTAATGAGTTTTGGAGACATTGGCTACCACTTATTCCCAAAGGAAAGCTAATCTTAAAATTCAGTAATACTTAAATAACCACATAGAATTATATGATTCTAGAATTGGAAGGGAAATTGCCAAAGAGGCACAGGAGGGGGAACACAATCACAGGTCATCATTTATTAAGTCTTTGATAAACATGCAATATTGAGAGGTGTGTAGACAAAGTGAAAGATATGGTCCCAGCCCTGGAAGCTGGGAACCTGAAAGCTCTACTGGGAATGCAAGAAATAGTATTCCTATTATATTGAATTAAATTGTCTAGCTGTCTCATATTTAAATGTGAGGAGTGAAAAACAAGATAGTTATCAGTGGGATGGCTTTCGAAGTACTTAAAGATACGGGGAATTTATTCTGAAACCTGCAGAGGATTATGTCATAGACAATGTACAGGCACACCTCATTTTATTATGTTTTGCAAATATTGTGATTTTTTACAAATTGAAGGTTTGTGGCAACCCTGTGTCAAACAAGTCTATTGGTGCCATTTTTTCCAATAGCATCTACTTATTCTGTGTCTCCTGTCACATTTTGGTAATTCTCACAAAATTTCAAAAATTTTTATTATTATATTTGTTATAGTGATCTGTAGTCAGTGACAATAACTTGCTGAAAGTTTAGAGATGGTCAAAATTTTTTAGCAAAAAGTATTTTTTAGGGTGCCTGGGTGGCTCAGTTGGTTAAACAACTGCCTTTGGCTCAGGTCATGATTCCAGAGTCCCTGGATGAGTCCCACATCGGGCTCCCAGCTCCACGGGGAGTCTGTTTCTCCCTCTGACCTTCTCTGCTCTCATGCTCTCTCTTACTGTCTCTCTCTCAAATAAATAAATAAAATCTTTAAAAAAATAAAGTATTTTTTTATACTTCGTACATTTTTATGTACATTTAAAAAATAGACAATGCTATTGCACGCTTAGTAGACTACAGTAATATAAACATAGCTTTTACAGACACTGGGAAACCAAAAAATATAACTCGCTTTATTGTGACATTCTCTTTATTGCAATGGTCTGGAACCAAAGCCACAATATCTCTGAGATATGTCTGTGTTAAGTGCATACCTGTAGCTAATAGATAAAGGAGAACAAGCGAGTTTTTAAAATGCAACATAGTAATTACTCAATATAAAATGTTAAGTACTCTGTAGCCAAAGCTTTGTCATTCTCAGATTCAAATGCAGAGTTTTGCTCTGACAATATAAATTCATTCCTAGAAGGAACTGTTTTACAGAGCCTAATGAGGTGTGACACCGTCTGCTTGAGGCTTTGTCAGGGAAGCTACAGAGTCAGGCTGCCTGTGCTTGAATCCTGGCTTTGCCATACACTTGCTATGAGGGACAACACAAGTAGTTATCTAGTTTGTAGGTAAAGCCCTTTGCAGAATGCATGGTACCAACTAAATGCTCAAAAAATATTTATTCCAATCCCTACTGCAGAGACAAGGGTATTATGGATGTGATAATAAGTTAGGAAATTTCAAATTTCCAGTTGCAATGGAGGGGAAGGATGGCTGCCTGAAACTCTTCAATGTTTCCCATTTTGTGCTGAATAATGCCCCAGATCCTGACGCAGAACTACAGTGCCCCCCACCCCCGATTTCCTTGCTGATCCTCTCCCTTCCCTTTCCCATTTCACCCCAACTGTTCCTCAAATGTGCCAGGCATTCTCCTACCTCAGGGCCCTCACTGTTGCTGTTCTCTCTGCTCAGATGCCTTTTCTTGGAAATCTGCACTGATTACTCCTTTACCTTCTTCTGGTCTTTGCTCAGAAGTGATCTGCCCAGTGAAGTCTCCTGCCACCCTACTTAAAATAAAATCTCACACTCCTCACCCACCTCCAATACTACCGCACTCTCTCTGTGCATTACTTTTCTCCATGGGATTTACAAGTCCCATCTTACACACAATCTCATTTGTTCCTTCCAGGAGAAGGTAAGCTTCGTGTAAGCAGGGATTCTGCACATTTTGTTTGCTGTTGGGATCCCCAGCACTTAGGACAGTGCTTGTTCAAAAATATTTGTTAGACGAATGAATGAATGGATGGTTGGATGAATGAATGAAAACTTGGGTAGAACAGGGTGCTAAAAAACTGCACACTGTGAATACTGAAGTTTCAAAGCATCCTTCACATCTCCATTCCAACCAATCAAGGATTACATAGGCTAACCACTTTTTTAAAATTAAAGAGACCTCAGAAATACTATAGAATTTCTTTAAACTTGGCATTATTTATACAAGTGGGGTTAATATTCTGTTGGTTAGTACTCAGGGAATGGATCACATGGTGACAATGAGGTATAGATAGAACAGAACAAAGCCATACCTCCTAGTTTTGCCATCTAAGGCAGCACCTGAGTTCGAATCTATGCTCCTAAAAACCTGCCCTTGCTAGACCTTGCACTTGTAACCCATCTGCTTTAGCCACTGTGGCTCTTAAATAAATGTATGTGCTATTTTGCACGCAGCTTCATTTTCTGTGATGTTGGCGTCTTTCCCCAGAGCCCTGAATCTCACTCGTGTTAGGGAACACAGGATCTTGCCAAATTAAAGTACATCAGTTTCTTCTCACCTTAAATACTCTCTTCGAGGTAAAGATGGAGCTGTCGCAGCCTCTCTATTCTCTGTGAAGACTTTTACTCCCTGTTCAGGTTTCCTATGCACAAGGATGCCTGCATGTCTTTGTGGATGGTGGGGCACAGAAGAATTCTGGCAGGTCACCGCACTGTCCTGCTGGCCTCCCCTGGCATGCTGTTTATACTGATGGCTCCTGGGCTTCCAGCTGTCTTTGGTCTACTCAGATATGGCTGCTCTAGCTCTTCTTTCAGGGCCCCTCGATAAGGCATTTGTGAAGATCCTGGGTTTAGGAAGGTGCAGAAATCCTGCCCTGATCTCAGGTCACTTCCTTCAGTGCCTCTGTGTCTGGATTCCCCATTTGCCACGTGTGGGTTTTGGGCAACCGGGGGTCCTAACTTAGCCCATCTCTTTGGATATCGCCTTCTACCCAGAGCGCTCTGTTCCTTCCCTGGCTTGTCACACTGACCACCAGGCTCTTCCAAGAGGTGTGTAACCTCCTGGAGCTTCGCTCAAGGAAGTAAGAACGCAGGATTCCCAGTATGATACCCCTAACTGGGTATTTACACATATCTTATTTGTGGTTCATGGGGAGCTTGGAATTGTAGCTCTTTGCTTATTTCAAATAGCCTCCCTATACAATATCTTGTAGTCCACAAATATTTCCTGTAAAAAGTAGTTTCTTTTGGGAAAAGTGTCTATCTTTTTATCATCTGCCTAAAATATTCTTCTTTGGTATTCAGAGAAGCCGTACAGTGTAGCAGGATAGGTAAGGCTGGACTCTGGAGCCGCCCTGCTGAATCCCGGCTTTGTCATTTGCCACCTGTGAGACCTGGGGAGTTAGTTAGTCACTCTGTGCCTCAATTTCCTCATAAAATGTGGATGATGGTAGTACCTACTTCATAGGGTTGTTGAGAGGATTAAATGAATTGATACCCTTAAATGCTTGGAACCACATCTGGCACAATGTAAGTGTGCTGTGTTAGCTCTTTTTAGTCCTATAATAAAAGTCCCCCAAAGTACCTGTGGACTGGAAGTGCACCTGTCAGGCCCGTGGATTTAGGCAGGGGACCCCTTGTCTCCAGTCAAGGGGCAGAAACATCACTGCAGTGGAGAGAGAGATTACCTGTTTCACTGCCACCACTTTCCTTTACCCCGTCAGAGGAATTTAGGATCTTGGACGCTGAAAGGAGAACGCAGTCAACTTCGTCCTCTTCCTCGTGATGCTTCTCTGTAACAGAACCATAGGTGGCTTTCAGCTTGGTTGGAAGAAGGGAGGCGAGGCGTGTGATTCGGGACGCGGGCGCCCGAAGCGGCCACGGGAGGGCGCGCTGGGGCTACGAAGCGCGGCGGGACTGGAGCGTCCGGGGCTGGAAGCAAAGGCTGGACGTGGGCATGTAGGCGGCGGTTTTCTCCCCGGGGAGAGCAGGGTGCTCGGCTGGTCGGGAAGATCGGCACTCCAGAAGGGACCCGCCTTGGTGCTGAAAGGGCCAGGGCGCGGGGGGACAGCGTCCTCCCCTACCCGTCCACTTCCCAGGGCTCCCCCTCAAGAGACAGCGCCCCAGCCCGGCTCTCACCAGGGCTCATTTCTGCTGCTGAAGGTCTCCTCCCAACTGCCTTCCCCCACGCGTTCCGCCCAGTAGCTCCGCGCCGGGGCAGCCCGTTGCCTGGTAACCGGGGGGCAGGCCCCTTCGAGCCGCTGCGGGGCACGTGCGGGGTCGGGGTGGTGGGAGGCGGAGGTGCGCGCTGGGGTCCCGGTCCCCGGACGGGGGCGGTTTGCTGTGCCCTCCCAAACCAGGGGCCGGTCTCCCTGGGCAGTTTTCTCCTGCCGCCTTCGTGACCAGAACTTGATCTGGATCGTAGCTGGACTCTTAAGGCAGCACCTGTTGGACCAGAGCTGTGGGGACAAAGGCTCCAATGCTTGGAGACAGGCAAACACCTAGGAACTTTCTCCGTTTTTTATTTCATTGTTTATTTTGCTTCATTCCTCGTTTTTCAACCTATCCGCCGGAGTAGTTTCAGCGTTTGGGGATTTGAACAGTCCAAAATCAATATTGTGAAAGGACTTTTGTTTTCTTAAAAGAAGACCCCGATTTCCAATAATGATCTTAAAATAATAATGAAATGTATGAAAATGTGCACATTAAAGCTGTCTCCACTGATCTCCATATGTCAAAGCACGCTTATTTCCTGTGCACCTGGGCGAACCACTTGCAAAAGATGGATTTTGTGTTGGAATCTGGAACTCGTTCAACTAAGGGCTCGTGCAACTAAGGACTGGCATAGCTGCAGGCGATAACTTTGTGTAGAACAGAAAATGGTGCTCTTTAAGTAAAAGTTTTGATGAATATGTGGTACTTATTTTGCAAAGGCAACCATTACAGATAGAATATAAAATAATTGAAAGTTCAAAACTTAGGTCACAGTAAGGAATTTAAAGTCATGATACAGTAATTTATAATAATTATATGTTTTGCTTTCATGGAAATGAAACTCATTATGGTAGTCTCAATGTTTACTTGCTGTGCTTTCTCGTTTTCTAGAAGATTTGATAGTCTTTCTTGTGGCATTGTAGACAATTTGAGTAAATTGCGTTTTTGAGAATTTATGTTCTGCATTGATGACATATAGTGACAAAATTAACCCCCCCATCTACAAAAATTTTCAGCAATGTGTAGTTTAATAGACACATTGCTGAAAATTTTTGTAGATGGGGGGGTTAATTTTGTCACTATATACTCTAAATAATTTACAGTATTTTGAAGTGAGGATGTAGATAAAACACCACCACAATTTAATAAGTTAATTTCAATACTAATGAAATTTCCAAAACAAATACCACATTTCATGTAACTATCAAAACCAATAATACGTTAATATAATGTAATGTTCTCTCATAACTCTAATTTGTCTATGTGATATGTGTAGATTATGATGGCAAGTGAATATTTGTTATTATACAGAAATTTCTTGGGGATTTAAATGGGAGGATTTTGCTACACTATTTAGTATAGAATTTGAAAAGAAGATGGTAACTTGCAATGTCAAACTCAAATTTACCAGGTGCCATAATCTCATACTTTAAGATACTTCCCAGTCAGAAAGCAGTTCTTAGGACAGTTTATTTGAGAAGTTAAATCAACAAGACCTTTGGATTTCAAACATTTTTCTTTTGTAAACTAAATCATATCTATAGTCTCAGAAGAAAAAATAATGTGTCAAAAACTTACTGTAATTAACATAAAAAAGCCTATCTTTGGAGCCTACAAAGTTATAAAAATTAATACATAAGAAAAATCTTTTAAATAATAAAGATGTCTGTGATGTAAGTGGCATCCCCTCAGAAGGGGCCTCTTGTGTAGGACCTCCCACCAACAATTACACATGGAGACCCTCTCTGGTGAGAGAGAACCTGGAAATTCTAATAAGAGAACACATCTATGGGGCGCCTCAGTGGCTCAGTGGGTTAAAGCCTCTGCTTTCGGCTCAGGTCATGGTCTCAGGGTCCTGGAATTGAGCCCCCCATTGGGTTCTCTGCTCAGCAGGGAGCATGCTTCCCTCTCTCTCTGCCTGCCTCTCTGCCTACTCGTGATCTCTGTCTGTCAAATAAATAACATCTTAAAAAAAAAGAGAGAGAGAGAGAGAGAGAACACCTCCCTAAAAAATGAGGGTGGATGGTAGACATATTTCTTTGGAGACCTTCACTGCATTTCTGAATGTATGTTGAGGAAATCTTATCTGAATACTCAGGATCACTTAAAACCATTGTCATCTATCACAGCCAGTGCTTGAAACTCCATTCTGAATGTGATTCAGTGACTTCCCCGATGTGAGCATGAGTTTACTTATCTGTACAACTGGGAGCCAACAACATTGTTCTGAGGAGTACTGGGATCTTGTGTGAGGGTCCCACTACAGCAGGTACGGACGATAGCTGTGTAGGGGGACGACCACAATAGCAGCTCTAGACAGAGTCTAAGGTGAGATTTCATAAATAGTGTTGTTAACTTTTCCTTATTTAAAAAGATTTGATACTTCAGTTGAAAAAGGTTCAACGATTCTAGCTCAAATATCAGAAAAAAATCTGTATTTTAAAAAGTAGGGAAGTGTACTCTCTAATTTGTATTGTATATCAACTTTCTTGATGCATTTGTCCAACTTCTAAAAATTTTACATGGTTGCTAAGTAAATGCACATTTAGATGGCCTGTAAAATGTGAAGTCCTCATTATGTTTTATTAAATTATTTTTTTATAAATTTAATAATTATGGAAAGTGCACAGAATGATGTAATAACCCTTTGCTTCTATCTCCCAGAACTAACAGTTATAATTCTGTTGATGTATTTGGCTTATATTTGTTTAGACAAATTAAAACGTTACATAGTCGTGAACTCCCTACTACTGCCTATCCTGTTCCTCCTTCCCCATGTTCTTCCCACAAGAAACCACTATAATGAATTTAGAATATAGCCTTACGGTCCATTCTTACATTTTTATAGTAATTACATGTGTGTTCTTGAGTAATGTAGATGGTTGCTCTTGTTTGTTTTAAAAATTTTCATAAATGATATCATAATTTTGTTTTATTCTGCGGCTTGCTCCTTTTACTCAAAATTATATATTTTTTAGGTCTCTCTGTATTAAAGAAATAGGTCTGTAATTGAGTTGTGAAAATGGGCTTAAATATCTTAATTCTGTTGTTGTTTTTGACTTTTTGGTTTCCTATTTATTTATTTATATACTTGTTTTGATTTTTAAAAAATATTTTGTTTATTTTTGAGAGAAGTGAGGGAGAAAGAGAGTGAGGAAAAGAGAGAATGAAGGTGATAGGCAGAGGGAGAGGGAGAAGGAGGCTCTGCTCCCTAGAGCCTGGTCCTAGGCGCTTAATCCCAGAACCCCAGGATCATGACCTGAGC
Source organism: Neogale vison (assembly GCF_020171115.1). NCBI lineage: Eukaryota > Metazoa > Chordata > Mammalia > Carnivora > Mustelidae > Neogale > Neogale vison. The sequence goes on along the minus strand of NC_058101.1, from coordinate 196,594,712 downwards.
CAAAGGCAGACACTTAACTGACTGAGCCACCCAGGCGCCCCGGTCTTTTTTTTTTTTTTTTTTTTTTTTTTTAATTTTTGAAATTATCATGCACTTAAAGTAAAGTTGGAGCTACATGTTTCATTTTTTCTTGAACCTTTAAGAGGGAGTTGCTGACATGCGCATCACTCCTGAATGCTTTGATATGTACTTATAAGGACATTCTTCATTAAGAGTGCAATATGGCTATTAAAATCCAGAAATTAGCACTGATACATTACTACTGTCTAACCTTCAGACCCCACTCAAGTTTCATTGATTCTCCCAATATTGTCCGTTAGACAAAAGGGTCCAGTTCAAACTCTCGCACTGCACGTAGTTGTCTTGCCTTTAATGAGTCTCGTAAACTCAGAGTTTCCCATTTCATTCAGTGGGAATGGATTACCTTCTGTTGCTAACATGATTCATGTTGTTGCTTAAATTTTCCTAGAGGGGTCAGTGAGAGTTTCTTTATCTGGCTTCTATGTACATTTGACATGTCCCCTTTATTACTAGAACATTTCTTCATTTTTTTGCCTAGACAACCAGATGTTCCCGTCTCATCCCATACTTTCCCTGTCCTAGCCTTGAAATCAGCCCTTCCCTTGAGGAACTTTGGTTTGTTTTAGAAGGGAATGGTATTGTATTTAGAAACCAGGGCGTGAGTGTTAGGTGTGAGTGTTGCTATCTGGGTATAGCTGCTCCCAGGCCATCTTAGTGGATAGAGCTGGAAAACGCCTGGATACACATGCACACATACATACTGACATCTATACCCATATCTACATACGAACACATGGACATTTGCATCCATATTTAGTTCTGTATCTATCTCTATATATTGAGTTCATGATACCTCCAATTCCAGTCCAACATCATAGTGCTGTTTCTAGTTTTCTCTTTCCATATTGTAATTTCCCTTAATCAACAGTGAGAAAGTTGACTCTCATTATCTTTCCTATATTTATTTATATGAGCAATACCTTTGTAAATATCCATTCTCTCAATGCCAGTCTCTCACCAGGTCCCATGGAGATGTCCTTGCCATCCACTTGGGTTTTAATACCCTGCACTGCCTCTTCCCTCCTAACTTTGCCTTTGACTTTGAACCCTGTATTGGGCCTGTTCTCCACTTAGATACCCTCCTCTCCTTCTTGGGCTCTGTGCACGCTATGCTGGGCCTCCTGTCTGTGTAGAAGTCTTCCACGTCCCCCTGAACTTTGACACCATGCACTGGCCAGTCCCACACAGAGCCACCCTCCTTACTCGGCTCAGGCTCTGCTGCTTACTGCTGCCAGTGCTGCCCCACACATGGGTGCTCCCCTTTCCCTCTTTGAGAATGGACACCCTGTGTCTGCTTTTGCAAGGCTGTGAAATGATTCATTCTTTTTTTTTTTTTTCCTAAAAGCTGGATTGTTTTACCTTTCATATTTAGATTTTCTAATTCATCTGGAATTGATCTTTTTATAGAGTACGAGGTATGTGTCAATATCCATTTTAAAAATTATGGCTGTCTGATTGACCCATCATTTATTGTAAAGAACATAAGTTTTTTCTTTTCTTTTTCTTTTTTTTTTTTTAAGATTTTTATTTATGTTTTTGACAGACAGAGATCACAAGTAGGCAGAGAGGCAGACAGAGGGGAAGGGAAGCAGGCCCCCTGCTGAGAAGAGAGCCCAATGTGGGGCTCAATCCCAGGACCCTGGGATCATGACCTGAGCTGAAGACAGAGGCTTAACCCATTGAGCCACCCAGGCGCCCCATAAGTATTTTTCTTATATGTGCTCTTACTCTACCATCTTGATCCTAAAGTTCCTCATTGCCAAGTTGTAAAGTCAAGTAAGATGATTATTTGCTTGCCCAGAACATAGATTAGAATTCGATAAAAGGGAGAGTATAACGAAATTTCCTTTAGACTTCCCAAATGGGGAAAACCTCATTCTTCTGAGTGAGACCAGGACGACCTGGTCTTCTGAGGCTCTCATGAGCTTTTGGCTGCTGTTGAGTACTCAGTGTCTTCTACAACACTCAGATTTTTCAATATATAGAAATGAAGTGTCATGATGTACAGAAAAATCTGTAAATTATGCATTATGCTTGCAGAGCCTACCTGTCTCTGTTCCTGCTCCTGTGACACTGAATGGCTCACTATCCCATCTGAAATTGGTAAACAAAGTTTATAATCGGAACACTTAATGAGGGATGTTCAATTTCCTCCCTCCCTAATGTATTTATTTCCCCAATAATTAGGCTCTTGATGAAATATTCCTACTTAATGGCATTGAGAATTGTGGAATTTTATGAAGACACTTATCTTCTAGATGGGTATAGGAGAAAACTGAAACATGGGAAGGTTCAGGAACTTTTAAAAAACTCTTTAACTGATCAGTGACAGACTTCCTGATTCTGACACACCGGTTTACCCAAATCAGCTAATTTTAATGTTTTCTTTTCCCTATAACAAATTATAGTTTTATGAGATGGGACAACATGTCATTTAAATTTTACGTAAGTATAGGCGAAGTATAAATATAATTAATACTAGAGCTAAAAGTTTCTATTTCCTGCTGTGATATCACAGTTCACCTGCACTTTCTCGGTGGGGTGAGACTGTTTCTTTTCTTTTCTTTTTTTTTTTTTAAGATTTTATTTATTTCTTTGACAGAGACAGAGAGATCACAAGTAGGCAGAGAGGCAGGCAGCGAGAAAGGGGGAAACAGGCTCCCTGCTGAGCAGAGAGCCTGATGGGGGGCTCGATCCCAGGACCCTGAGACCATGACCTGAGCTGAAGGCAGAGGCTAAACCTACTGAGCCACCCAGGCACCCTAAGACTGTTTCTGTTTCATTTGGCCTTCTATTAGATAGACAGCGGAGCATATTCGGTCAGGAGATATGCTTTCTCTGGTCACACATGTCAGTTGATTCAACAACTTCCCTGAAAATGTCTGACTTTTTTTTTTTTTTTTGATTGTGGAATTCATTGCTAATGGACAGAATTAGAATCTGTGCTGACAATGAGAAAAATCTGTGAGTCACAGTATTTCAAAATCTTCAAATGGTAACTCCTCCTAGAGAATCTGCTTTCACCTGTTGACTAACAGCTGCAGATTCAAGAATCTGGAACAAATTCAAGAGTACGGCATAAACACAAGCTAGCCAAAGCTTTTCTTAGCAATCTATTACTGGACTAAAATACTTCTTGTTTTTTTAAATTTTTTTTAGCCTCAGAAGATCTTTTTTTTTAAGTCTGAGATCACAAGGCTATCAGTCATAGCTGAGATCTACAGTAGTGTGAAAAAGTGATCAAACTTCTCTTAGGATATAATAAATTTGGGTAATTTTTCCTAAGGCAAGTGCTGTGGCCAGAGAGGCAGACCTACGTGCTGGTGACTTCGGAAGTCTACCTTGTGTAGCAGGCCTTTGACAGCTCAACGCTTGCTCCAAATGCAAACATTTCCACTCTGCCTTCTCTAAGTTTCCTTTAGTTGCTTTTAACCATCTGTATAGAATGAAGCCCACAATTCACTAAGGATGGCCAATAGCTTTGGCCCTTAGGAAGTTGTTTGCCATTTTAAGAGGACTTACTAATAGCGGGAAGGTGGGGATGCTGAGAAAGTGGGTTTGGTCTAACTCTGAGACATTTGTGTGCTAAAGGGATAGATGTAGGTCACTATCAAGGTAGCTTGAGAAGAAATAGTTGTTAGGGAGAGAGGTATTTTCAGGATGGTGTATGATACTTGAGCATACTTGAAGGCTGGAAAGAGTCAGTGACAGAGAGAGACAGAATGGGAAAAATAAGTTGGGAAGAGAACTTGAGGAATAAATTAATGGGCATGATTTGGACCAAGAAGATGATAGAGGACCAACAATCTCTTTGACCATGTGAAGGTTTGGCCGTTTTGTAGAGATGATATAGAACTTCCCTCCTTCTGACAGAGGCCAGCAGTAGGGAATGAATGCTCTTTCTCTAGAACAAGGCACTTAGGGCAGATAAGTGCTCTGTTTGCGAAGCTTACTGAGGTGAGTAGGTATTTATTGGTTTGGCTAAATGTAGAGGTAGTGGTCTCTGTATCTTCTGTTAGATTGAGGAGTCTAATTCAGCTCAGATAACTCTCTGAATGTGCTAAGAACCACTGAGTATACTAAGACACTTCAAAGGGATGAATTATGTGGTAAGTTAATTAGATTTCTATAAAGCTATTATTTTTAAAAGAACACTGTTAGTATAAATATGTATTTGTCACTAACCTGTTAAATAGATCCTTGAGATTAGAAATGGCTGGGACCAAAAGAAATAGCAGGTAGGGGTGCCTGGCTGGCTCAGTGGGTTAACCGTCTGACTCTTGGTTTCCGCTCAGGTTGTGATATTAGGGTCATGCTCTCAGGGTTGTGAGATTGAGCCCTGTGTAGGGCTTATCCTGGGTCTTGAGCTTATTTAAGATACTTCTCCCTCCCTATCCCTCTGCTCCTCCCCATTCCCTCCCTTAAAAAAACAAACCCATCATGGGTAGAAAAGCTCTTCCTTATTTAGATGATTCACACATTCCTTTTCTGGAAAATGCTTTATCAATGCTAAAATAATAGCAGTAGCCAGTACTTAACATGGTTCTTGCTACGTTCCAAATGCTTTTTGTGTATGAACTCATTCAATCTTCACAGCAGTCCTGTGAGGTAGGCATTATTTTTCTTCCCATTTTACAAATGAGGACACTGAAACACCGAGAAGTTAGGCCAAGTTTCTCCTATAGTAAGTGGTGGAGACAGAACTTGAACATGGGTAGTCTGGTTTTAGAATCCATGCTCTTGATGACCGTCTGTGCTTCACATTATTTCTGCACAAGAGATTTAATAGCTTTTAGTTTAGGATCATTATATAGCTTTCATGGGACAACAAAGTCCTCAGTAAACCTTGTAAAAATTATCTCCTAGGTTCTATTTCAATATAAGTGACTCCAGGTATTAGAACATGATGGTTACAAAAATGAGCTCGGGAACACTGGCAAAACTGAGCTGAAATTAGCTCTACAGACTTCTAGATGTAAGCTATAGAGAAATCATGAAATCTTTCCGGACCTCAGTTCCATCAACCATAAAATTAGGATGATAATCCCTACTTTATAGGGATGATGTAAGGATTAAGTTAATTCACGTAAAAATATCTGACACATTTCCTAGTAAGTAACGTGTAAACACCTAAAAACTTACTATGTGTGCTTTTCACGATTTAATCCCAAGTTCTAAATGGTGTTTCTTTGCCTTGTAATTATTCTTTGGTGTCAAAAATCAAAAGCCAATTAAATGAGCACAACTACATCAAGCCAGAAGAGTCAAGAATTAGATAACTATTCCTGATAGTCCCAGGAGAGCCGATGTTTCACACTGAGACAGATCAGATTCATGAAGTTCACTAGAACTTCTTTTCATTTGAGGAGAGTAATTTTAAAAGCTTGAGTTCATGCAAAGTAATTGCACCAAAGACTCACTGGCAATATTCTGTTATACCCAATGGTGAGTTCAAAGCAGTTCTTATATACTCTAAGGATTTAGAAGACTAATGGAATTAAAGTTGATCCCAAGTGAAAATTCAAGCAAAGGCAAAGAATGACAACAGCAACTAAAACTGTAGGTTATAGTCTTGTAGCTATAAAGAGGACTAAGTTCCCTTTGTTGACTATATGTAGTTTATTTGAGTATGTAGATTTTTAATAGAATGTTTACAAAATTCATGACATAATACCAGTTACATTTATGCATTGTTTCTAATCCTCATGACTTAGCCAAATAAACATTTTATAAATGAGGAAAATATCAGAGAGCTTAATTTTTATACAAGGCTACACAATTAGAAAAAATCCTGTTTCAATTCATCAGTGTTCCCTAGTCATAAGTAATATGTTTGGGAACATATCTCTCTGTGGTTTTATTTATTTATGTCAGCATTAACTTGTAGTCAATGTTTGTTTTCTTTATAATAAAAAATAACCTCTTCTATAAGTGCTAGGAAAAGTAGTATGGAATAATAAAAATAGTAAGTATTTAATAATAATAATAATAATATTAGTAATAATTAGTAATAATAATAGTAAGGGATTTTATTAAGTAATAGTAAGTAAGAAGGTTGTCATGGAAAGAGCTCTGAAGAAGGATCTTGATTCTAACTGTAGCTCTGCCCTTGGGCTTTAACTCCTTAATCTTCAGAACTAGGGAGTTCTGAAGATTGGGTGATCTCTGAGATGATCTCTGAGACTCTACCAGGCCATAGAGTCCAGACCTGCACTTGACACTGTGTTTATCAGTGTTAACCGGCTGGCCGTTCCGTTCAGTGACAGCGTACTATCAGTGTGGCTAGGTTCTTGGTTCAAATTAGAAATTTCATTCTGTTCCAGTGGTCGTGGACACCACCTCTGACTCACGTCACAGCTCACAGCTGAAATCAAGCAAGGAATATGGGTGTTTTATTGCAAATCCATTTGCTCTGTTGGAAGTACACATTAATGGTATCTTCATACAGCAAAGGAAACATACTATTTTTAAAGTGTGACCAGTGCAGCTCCGTTAGTGTCCAAAAACCAAGAAGCAGTTTAGCATCAGGAAGAAGGGGGTCACGTACTTTGAGGAAGGAAAAGCTTTGTAACATAAAGTAGTGTTCTGAAAGGGTCATAGTTGGGAGTTTGGGGAGCTCAGATAGCAGCAGCTGGAGCCCAGATGCATGAAAGGGCAGGCTGAGCAATGTGTGTTACTTACGGTCGTGACTGAGCCTAAAGCAGGCTCTTCATCCATGTGACATTGGCTGCCTGACCTTGGTGCTTTTATAAACCGGAGACATGCGTACACATGGGTACATGTACCTGTGGTGACTAATACACATGCCTGTGTTTTTCAACCCCCATACTTCAGACAAGGAGATAATGGGAATTTGGCCTCATGAGAGGTAGTTCTCAAACTCACAACATAGTTTTGCTTTTGGTACAGAAATAACATGTGTATACTCCTTCACCAGGTGAAAAACTGAATAAATAAACAAATGGAATAATTTTCATCCCCCAATATTTGGCTTTTTATATAATCTTAACTTAAAATCCATTTATGCTTGCTGCTTATGATAAGGGTAGCAATTAGGACTTAAGAGCAGATATGGTATTAGTCTTTGAATAATGGACAATGGAATTATGCTTTGGGTGTTCATAAATTAAAACATGCTGACATGCTTTGTTCCTAGAGAAAGAAAAATGTGTTGTTGAACATTCTCTGTACATTTAGACAAAGTTTTCAGGTAATTAAAAAGGTAATGTTGATAGCTGATTTTATGTTCCTCTGAAATGAATGTTTGGCAATATTACTAGAACATTCAAAAGGAGCTGTTTATAAGCAACCACTTCTTATAAAGGTGCTTTGTTTTAAAATTAAGTCCAGTGAAGCGTTCTAATTAGCTTACAAATGTCTATTTGTAAATGTGCACAAAGTATTCAAAAGTCCATATTGTTATACCTCATATTTAACACCTCTTACTTGGTAGGTTTTCAAATAAATATTTATTGAGTGCTCTCCAAAATGAATAGACTTGAGAGGATGGTCTTGAAATGGTCCTTTAAAGGAGATAAATGGTTTATTTACTTGAATTATCTAAACATCTCACTCTTTTTTTTTTGAATCACCTTTTTTATGCTTACGATTCAGATGGCACAGCTTACGTAGTACAAGAACATCAAATTCTGATGACAGATAATAGAGAGTAATGGCTTTAAGTAGCATTTTTCTAGGGTGGAAATAAAATCTGTTCAAAGGTCAATTTGACAAACTTTTGCAACTCCAGTTGTTAACAGAAGAGACTGAGATTTGCATTCTGTTTATCTTGGAACGTCCCCACGTTGGACACACTGGAGATTATCTTTCGAAGAAGTGCATAAATTGTCTGTGTGTCACATTAACGAATATGTTTTTACTCTGGTGCAAACACCTGTGATAACTAGAACTGTTTTTTATTCAGACATTCATCCCGGTAGAGAGTGTAGCACTCTACTGGGATGCATGTTTGAATCCCGTGTTTACTCTGAAAAAACCTGTAATTTAGTTAATCATGAGTCCGAAGTTCATAGAAGCCCAGATCTCAACCTTAATGGATGGTTTCATTGATCACTGTTAGCTTTAATAAGCTTTTAAATGTAAACACAGTGACTAGTCTCTTTACTAAGAAAATGTGTTATTCTGTGAGCTAAATCAAAACTGGTTGGCATTCTTTGTTCATGGCGTGAATTCCTATGTAGGGTCTGGTATGAACTTACTGAGAGACAAAATATTAGTATAGGGGGGCAAAATGTGTTCTCATTTTTTTAAAGTTTTAATTCCTTTTCATTTCAACAGTGTTATTTTAATTTTATTTTGTACTTCATATATTAAAAACAATTTTCATATTGCATTCATTCTTTTAAAATTAGGTTTTATTTTAAAAAAAAAAAAAATTAGGTTTTATTTTAATTTCAGTTAGTTAACATACAAAACTCATCACAGCAAGTGCCCTCCTTAATTCTGTCCCCTATTTCATCCATCACCCACTCCCTGCCCCCAGATTGTTCTCTATAATTTAATTAAGAGTCTGTTTTTTACTCTCTCTCTCTGTCTCTTTTTTTCCTTTGCTTATTTATTTTGTTTCTTTAATTCCACATATGTGTGAAATCATATGGTATTTGTATTTCTCTGACTGATTCATTTTGCCTAGCATTATACTCTCTAGTTCTATCCATGTCATTGCAAATGGCAAGATTTTATTATTTTTTATGGCTGAATAGTATTCCATTCTCTCTCTCACTCTCTCTCTCTCTCTCACATGCACACATACACACACACCCACATATCTTCTTTATGCATTCATCAGTTGATGGACAAATTCTTTCCATAATTTGGCTATTGTTGATAATGTTGCTATAAACCTTAGAGGGCATGTGTCTCTTCAAATCAGTATTTTTGTATCCTTTGGGTAAATACCTGTTTATACAAAGTGTAATTGCTGGGTTGTAGGGTTGTTCCATTTTAACTTTTTTTAAAAAATTATCAGCATCAGGGAAATACAAATGTATTTTTAACTTTTTGTGGAACTACCATAGTGTTTTCCACAGTGGCTGCACCAGTTTGCATTCCCACTGGCAGTGTAAGTGGGTTCCCCTTCCTCTGCATCTTTGCCAACATCTGTTGTTGATTTTAGCCATTCTGACTGGTGTGAGGTGGGATCTCATTGTAGTTTTGATTTGTATTTCCCTGATGCCGAGTGAGGTTGAGTATTTTTCATGTGTCTGTTAACTCTCTATATGTCTTCTTTGAAAAACTGTCGATTCACATCTTCTGCCCATTTCTTAACTGTTAGGGCCATTTTAATGTTAAAACCTGTTTAACTATTAGGGCCTGCTTAGCCAGAGCAACTCCATATTGCCTAGGTAGCCATATTGTTGTTTACATCCACGGACTTCATTCCGGGAATAAACAAACACCCCCGTAGTTGCTGGTATGGTTTCGGGTATCGGTTCTGGGAGTAAACGCCTTAACAATAGAAGCCACGTACCTTGGGTCTACGGTTATGCCCTATAAAGACAGCCTGTCAGATCAGGAGGGGGTCGCTCTCTTCAGAGGCGGCCCTGGCCAGTCAGTCTGACTTCTAATGCTTGGCATAGAATAGGCTTTGCATAACTTTCACTTTGTCTCAGTCTTGTTCCTTTGATAATGGACCCCCAACATTAACTGGTTTATTTATTTTGGGGGGTGCTGAGTTTTATAAGTTCTTTATACATTTTGGATACTAGCTTTTTTATCAGATATGTCATTGTAAATATCTTGTCCCATACAGTAGGCTGCCATTTATTTATATCTTAATGTGGTCCCTATAGTTTATTTTTGCTTTTGTTTCCCTTGCTTCAGGAGACCTATCTGGTAAGAAGTTGCTATGGACAATGTCAAAGAAGTTACTGCTTTGGTCTCCTCTAGGATTTTGATGGTTTCAGGTCTTTCATCCTTTTTGAGTTTGTTATTTTGTATGGTGTAAGAAGGTGGTTCAGTTTCATTCTTTTGCATGTTGGTGTCCAGGTTTCCCAATACAATTTGTGGAAGAGACTGTCCTTTTCCCACTTGATATTGTTTCCTGTTTTGTCAAAGATTAATTGACCATATAATTGTGGGTTTATTTCTCAGTTTTCTATTCTGCTCCATTGTTCTATGTGTTAGTACCACACTGTTTTGATTATTACAACTTCGTAATATAACTTGAAATCTGGAATTGCGATGCCTCCAGCTTTGCTTTTCTTTTTCAAGATTGCTTTGGCTATTTGGGGGTCCTTTGTGGTTCCATACTAATTTTAGGATTGTTTGTTCAGTTCTGTGAAAAATGCTATTGGTATTTTGATAGCGATTGCTTTCAATGTATAGATTGCCTTGAGTAGTATAGACATTTTAACAATATTTGTTTTTCCCATCCATGAGCATGGAATATCTTTCCATTTCTTTGTGTCACCTTCAGTTTGTTTCATCAGCATTTTATAGGTTTCAGAGTACATGTTTTTCACCTTTTTGGTTAGGTTTATTCCTAGGTATCTTATTATCTTTGGTGCAATTTTAAATGGGATTGACCCTGAATTTCTTTTTCTGCTACTTCACTATTGGTATATAGAAATGCAGCAGATTTGCTGTATTTGTGTATTCATTTTCTATCCTTTGACTTCACTGCATTCATTTGTCAGTTCTAGCAGTTTTTTGGTGGAGTCTTCAGGGTTTTCTATTTATGCATTAATTCCTAGTTATTAATTCTCTACACGTTGAAATTTCTAGATTTAATTGTTGAAAGAACAATTTTTATTAAATATAATGATTTTATTTGAATTCATTGAATGCCACTTCATTAGGTATTTTAAAAATATTTATGTATTTATTATGTATGTTGCATCTGGTGGTATAATTGTTTGAATATGAAACTAGAGAAATCTAGGGAATTTCTTTCTGACATGCACTATAACAGTTAAAACAGGTAACAGACAATTGCAGGTTGTGTTAGAATATAAGATTGTCAGTTGGTATTTACTACAGTTGCAAAATCAGCTTGTTAAGGAGAGATAATCAGACTCCCCCAAATCTCTTGATGTCATAATATAAATATAAATTGTGGAGTATGACATACAAAAAATTTAATGAGTTAAATGTGACTAAATTATTGCTAGCCCAAGAGGGAGAAAGCTGCAAACATAGCTAAGTGTACGTTTCCACGTCCATTTACAGCCGGCACCTGTCTCCCGCTCCCTTTTCTTCAGTAACAATAAGAAAAACGTCTAAAAGCCTTGGTTTTAGGTTTGGAGCCAACAGTTTGCTATACTTCTGCCCAAAGCCATGGATGTCTTCCTGTGTAAGCGTGCTTGAGTGTGTGTGCTCCGGTCTGTACAAGACGTCGTTAAGCTTTGGGATAGAGAGTAACGGTGTCGTAGCCCTCTGGGGGCCTCGTGCGAGCCCTTGCATGAGTTTCGCAGTACAGCTCCCCCTCCACGAAGAAGTAGCCCTTCTGTTTGAGGTTGAGGTTGCAGTCGGCGCACACGAAACACTCTGGATGCCGGTACTTATCCCGTGCCTTCACGACAGCACCACTGTTGAGGAAAAGGAGGGGAAGTGAAAAACAGAAACTGAAAACACGGCACGAGGGAGATAACAGGGCGGATAGGGCGGGTGTGATCTGTTTCATGTGTGGGCAATAGGCTCCCGGGGGAAAGCCAGCACAGCTCTGCGAGTGAGGTCATGGTCGGGGAGAACCAAGACAACCGTAGTAACACACCACGGCGTTCTCTCGGATGTCGACGTGTGAAATTTTTCCCGATTTTTCAAACAAGTCGCTTCTATATATGTTATGGGATCTTCCTTCGTGATCTATGCTGATTCTTTCCTTGAAAGAGGAAAACATCATCTAGATAAGACCAATACCTCTGCCAAGGATTCGGATTTTGACTACGCTTGCCTACACAACTACAAGTCCCTCTAATTGCTTCCTATCTTGCCACTGCAGCCTCCTGTCTGTGGAGCACAGAGGAAACAGCAAAGGGCAGAGATGGAATTTCCATTTCTGTAGACTTCAGTCTACTGTCAAAACAGTTTACTCCAACTTAGGAGCAGTAATTGCTTTTGGTACCATCCTAAACTCGTGTGTTTCATGAGGTCCTCTTTGCTCCCGAGTTGTGGGTCCTGTGTCTTTCTTTCTTTCTTTCTGTGTCACATTCTCCTCTTTGTTCTAACCAGGTTTCTCTCCCACTGCCCTCCTGGGATGACTCCTGGATCACTGCACACATAGTATTGCTGTGTGTGAGCTAACAGTGGAGGTGCAGAATAAAGGGGCGGGAGAAGTGACCACGTGGGGCGTCTGCAGGGGAAAGACTGAAATGATCTGGAGATTTGAACCAGCAAGTGTCACTGTGCAAACACAAGGGACCTTGAAATGGAAGCGGACTGCATTTTTAAAAGCTAGACTTCAATATTTGTGCAAATTAAGAAACTGAGTAAAGATAATATGTTTTCATGAACCACATGATGACCCTCATGTTTGGTTTCCTCAGTTTATACCAAAGAGGAAGTACTGAAAAACTATACATTAACCAAGGGAGGGCATTTTTGAAGTGAAGCTATGCTTCTTGGAAGGAATTTTTTAAAAATAGGCTTGGAGGACAGTTTATTTATTTATTTATTTTTAAATGAGAATATATCTGAAATTCGAAGTCCAGATTGCTGACTCACATCATATGCCAGTTTTAGGGTACGTTGAAGGGATTCTGGTCAAAATGTGCTAAATGTTGGACACAGTTCAGTTCACTGACTAGAAACGGAGAGCGGGTACCAAGATTTATAGCGAAGGCCTGGGTTAAAAATGAAACTTACACGATGCCGCTCCCACATTTGTCACAGAGCGGCATCTTCTGAGCGCTGCCAGCGCTGCCGTGGGCTTTGGTAACGGGAGCTCGCACACTCCGGGTTCCAGCAGGACGGTCGTCTGAAAAACAAAGTGTTTCCATTTATGGCAAGGGAACAGCTGGCTACAGTTTGTACTTTGCTTCTATTTTAAGGTGTGCACTTTAACCCAAGGAATTCTCTAGTTGCGCCAGCTCTCTCATTTCAAAAGGAGGAGGACAGGTTCAAGCATCACTTGTTCGGAAGGAGGGCCCTTCCAGAAAGAAGTCGTTAAAATTTGTTGTTGTCCTTGTTGGCGGGAGCGGTTAGAAAATGCCGAAAGGAGTGGAAAACATTTGGCATTTTTTTTCTTCTTCTTATTGCCATAAAATATACAGAACATATAATGGACCATCTTGACCACTTCTGAACGCGTAATTCAGTAATTCAGTAGCAGCAAGTACCTAGACAATGTTGTGCACCCATCACCAACAGTTCTTTCCAGAACTCCTTCATCCTCCGAAAACAAAAAACAAAAAACAAAAAACCGGCTGTACCTATCAAACAGTAACTTCCCACTCCCTCTTCCTCCCAGATCCCGGTAACTTCCATTCTACTGTCTGTCTTTAGGACTTTCCTATCCCGGGTGCCTCACAGGAGTGGCCGCATGCAGTTTTTATCTTTCTGTGTCTGGCCTATTTCCGTCAGCATGTTTTCAGGGTTCATCCCTGTCGCAGCATGCATCAGAATTTCATTCATTTTTGAGGCTGGATAATGCTCTGTGGATGGACAGACCACATTTTGTTTATCCGTTGATCGGGTGAGAGACAGATGTGTGGTTTTCACTTTCTGGCTATTGCGGATAAAGATCTGTGAATATTGGTGTATGAATATCTATTTGAGTCCCTGCTTTCAATTCTTTGGGTATAGACCCAGGAGTCCAATTGTTGGATAATACAGTAATTTCTGTGTTTAACTTTTTGAGGAACCACTATCCTGGTTTTCACAGTGGCTGCACCATTTTACATTTCCTCAACCATGAACAAGAGTTCCAGTTTTCCCACATGCTCTCCAACACTTGTAAATTTCTTTTTTCTTTTTTAATAGCCAATTTAATAGGGCATTTTGCATTTTTGTGCAACTTTTAAAGGACAATGTGTATCTTTGTGGGATAGAAAAACATTGATAAGATTATGACCCCTGAGGATAGCAGGAGTGGGCTAGAGATTCAGCCTTATTTCTTGCTGGCTGTGTCTCCTTGTACAAATCTCTCTCTGTGTCAGTTTCTCATTTGTTGAAAGGGAAAATCAATAGTCCCTATCTCCTAGGTTATTGGGAGGACTAAGTGATCAAGCACACAAAATACTTAGCACAGGGTTTGGAACACAGTAAGTGTTCATCTCAGTGTTATTTTAAAATTTGGATGATGCTGACACCCTGGAGTGGAAGGAGGCTGAGAAATTTAGCGATACCCATTTAAAATTCCAACTTACGATTTTTGAGCCCAACTAGCCCCTTGACGACTATGAATGGAATTTATCTCTGGTGTCCTTTTATCACTGGGTTGGTGGCTACTTGGATACATTCTGGGAGCTCCTTTTCTAAACCAAGCACCGTTCAGATCTTCCTCAGGGAAGATTCATGGGATCACTGAACTAAATCAATGCTGAGTCTTTCATTCCGCAGTATGTTTGCTCTCCTCCCCCCGTCTGTACTGTTCCATTCATGGCTGCTCACCATCGTTCACTAATTCCTGGAGCACTCTGAAGGAACCCGACTGGCGAGGCTGAGTAGGCTCATTCCGATTGTCGTGGAGCATCCGGTATACGTCAGACTGGGGAGGCACTGAGGCTGTGGGTTCACTGAAACACAGGACGGCACGTGAAGCAGTGTCAGAAGCCGTGTGAGGCATGGCACGTGCAAGAAACCACAAGACATGACTAAACAATAATCACTGCATTTGCAATAACTCCTGAGCCAAGATTCAGTTAATCTCTATACAGTTAAAAATACGGTATGAGTTCACGTGGGTCAACTTCATGATGTCGTTCATTAACCTGGGAGTCACATCAGCACTTCTTCACCTGCCTTCACATCAGAAGGCAAGTACAACGTGTGGTTTGGGAATAGTGATTTAAAAAACAATAATACCCTTGTCTGATGGATATATCATTATAATGTGAACAAAATGAACTTTTCTCAGAAAACAGACAACATACACATGGGAAGAAATGCAGGAGTGAGCCCAGTTTGATTATTCTCTGTCATAAAATTGTCAATAAAATTCAGATTCATTTCTGATATTCAACTGAAAAGTATGGTTTAATTTTGTCTTTAAGGTTAATTTGTGAACTCCCGAAAACAACAAAGGTATCGTTTTGCCTATAAGCTGAAGAAATTTAGCTTGTATGTTAAAATCTATAATGTAGAAACTTTCATATATATGTCAGTTATATTGATTACATTATGTTTTTTAATAGCCATATTATAATTCACTTATGATAACAGTGATAGCAGCTTTATTTTACTATTCAACAAATATAATTCATGATGAACAATAAGGAACTGCCACAGTAATACTACGTTAGACACTAAATGCTTTATTATTTTATGTCATTTAATTATAATATCTAGAATAGGTAGTTGCTATCTCCACATATTTTTACTTCCTGTATCACATTTTAAAATCATCATCTTATATATCTGAAATTCTTTGCAAAAAGGCTTTGCGATGCATTACATGGTTATTATCCCATTGTATTCATCCCAACAGATATTTGGAGATTTAGTTACATAGTACTCTAAAACATTATAAAACTTTGATTTATAAAAAGTGGTTATATAATATTGGAAGTAGTAGTAAGATTTTATCTTATAATAAGTCCTTTTATTTGGAAAAACTTGATGGCAAAAGTACTTTGAGCAAATACTCATAATAAAGATGAAATTAGTCAAAATAGGGACCAATGGAAATTAAGTATTTACATTAATAGCTTGGAGCTTATAAAAGCTTTTTCATGGTAAATATTCTAAATGTAAAAATGACTACCTCTCCACAAGCTACCATTAAAAGAGACAAGAGTTGTCATCCCTTAAAATTCCTCCAGACCTCCCATTCCTTACCAATTTTTGACCCCCAAAGAAGCAGCAGGAGTATACTAGATTGTAAGTCACTTTTGAGAAGTATTGTACCAGACATTTGTAAAAAACATTATAGCTTCTAAAAGACATAGACATTTGTTCCTTCCCTGATTTCTTCTTCTTTTTTTTTTTTCTTTTTTTTGTGCTCTGTCACATAAAGCTCTATTTAGTTAATTCTTGAAATCACTTTTATCTTTAGGTCTAGATATTTGCAGTACACCCCTAGTATTCTTTTTCTTTAAAGCTTTCCACCCAGCCTTCTTTCAATCACGACACTATTAAAAGACACCAGTAAAGTTGACATTGCCCATGTGTTTAGTTAATATGCCCATGGTTCAGAAAGACTCGCATTACCTCATGGAGGGTGCTTCCCCTAGAGCTGTTGAAACCTGACCCTGAAGTGTTTCCATAATATTGTCATCTGAGTACAGCTGCATAGGTGTATTAAACTGAGCATGTACAATCTTCACACCGGGAAGCTCCATTTCCAAAGGAATGTTAGGGGCCATCTTAGCAGCAACTTTCAAGTCACCTGGGCAAATAGTACTAAGAGTACTGACAGAAGAGGGGGTGCTACGTCCACTGCCACCGTCAATACCGGACGGAGTGCTGCATCCGCTGTGTTAATGACCACGTGACACAGAGGTGACACAGGAATCAGAAAGATCCAGACACAACACAGAGAACAAGTACAGAGAGGTTAAAAGGAATTGAAGACAGAAAGGAAGAAGTGAATTAAATCAAGTTCAAATGAAAAATCAAATGGCTAGAATGTATTTTACAAAGGGAAGACATTTCAAGAGTCACGATCAAAAAGAGTGCAAGAAAATTAAAAATTACAGGTGATCTTGCATTTTTTGGCTCTGTTCTACTAGACAATATGTTGAGGGTTACCCACAGAGTAGTACGCGAGGTAGAAAAGATGCAACTATCTTTACTTTTTAAAAATAGGCCAAACAATTTTAAAACTTGCCCACATCACAAACAGATGATGTGGGGAAATGACCCTGGTGGGATGTTCTTTTACATTTATGAGCTGCGGGATTTAAAATCAAAACATTACTGAGTGATTCTTCACAGATAGTAAGGGACTACGCAGCATGAAGATCCAATCAAATATTTAGGCTAAACATTTCAAAATACGAAGTGTGTTTCAGAAATGCAGTTATGCTTTCGTTGTAGAATAACTAGTAACTTGAAGGTTCTGTGATAAAGATTATGTTTTAAAGCTATTTTGTAAATGCCTTATAGTTGGGATTTTAACTTTTTCTACTTTCATTCTCTACTTTTGTGAAGAACACATGTTAATAAACTGTTCAGTCATTTAATACAGGCTCTAGAAACAGCCAATAAATGCTTGTCACCTTGAAATTAATTGATTAGAGGGTAGATAAGGTGGTCTTAGACTCTTTGGATATACCTAGGGCTAAGCTCTGTTTCTGCCATACATAGCTATTTCCTGTAATAATTTTGGAGGCTCACATGTATTTCCATGCATACTTCTTATTTCATTTTAAAGATCAATTGAGGGACTTATTATACTTATTACTAAAATATGAGAGAGACCAGTCATGCAATTTCAAGAACAACTAGGAAGATTTCATATTCTCTACGAATCTGGATAAGAGGCTAGTCGCAGCTGACATGCCAATGACTGAAGTCATTTTTCTACATGCATTTTAAGGGCAGCGTGAGGAATGCATTTTACGAGAAGAAGGAATATACTGAGATTTTGTTTTTAAGCACAGTCATTTAAGACTAAGCCAAAAGAAATGTTAGTATTTGTAAACTTTTATCACGCTTGCAGGTTAGTGTTGCTATAAACACCAGACAGAGAATAATTTATATGATGTGTTTATCTCAAAGTCCGTTTTCTCCTAGGGCTCAAGTATGGCCCTTGCGTTTACTCTTTAGGGCTGCGAATGCTAACCTTGGCCCCATATAGACAGCAAAACCAAATGGATATTACACACCAATTTTGTTGACTTCATCAGTGTGGTAGCCTGCCTAGTCTGGACAACCCATGCCACAAAATGGAATTTTAAACGTTTTTGTCTTGTGTTACCAGTTCAACCAACTGCATGGCCTAAATGAGCTGAGTGTATAGGGATGTGCTCCTTCACTTCCTGCCTGTTAAGAGCCTGTTTAAAACCCAATCTCTAAGTTGCTTGATCACATACAAAATGCCCAATGGCTTATTTACCATTTTTGTAGGCTCAACACTGTACTAGCTCCTGAAATCGACCTCAGTTGGTTAAAAAAAAAAAAAAAAAAAAGCAAAAAGCCAATTTTCAGTTATAGTGCAGTTTTCTCAGGGTTATATTGATTTGACCTAAGTGCAATGAAGCATAGTAAACTGTAATTTTGGGATTTGAAACACTGGGTTGACTCTTGGGAGAGTTGGGCTTAAAATAGTGAATCTTGTCAGCAAGCATTTATAGCTACTCTGACCCTACATGTGCCATGGGGTAGATAGCTAAACTATGAGCAGTCAAAACTTACAGATAGACCTTATTTTGTAGTTGTAATTAATAAGTAATCTTGCATATAACATGTTTGTATACACAGTTTTATTTCAGCAAGGATGGTGTCTTCTATTTCTTGGTTTCTTTATCATTCTATTTAGGGACCTGTAGTTATTGAGGAGATAGGAAGTAAACCTTAAGTAAACAAGAATGATCTCTTATAAATTTTTGGGACAGTTTCACAAGATCTGTTGAACTGATGATTTAAATAGTTTTCATGGACTCCAATCACTTTGGTAGTGCCATGGGTCACCATGACCTATTCCTGTGACCTGAAAAGATAGGGAGTAATGAGATTTTTTGACTTTGACTTAGTGACTTGGCAGGACCACTTGTCAGGTTGATGATGCACTCAATCACTTCTTGCCTCCATAGATCATCAGACTGAGAACTAACTTCCCTGGCCTTATACAGACTTTCTGGGATGAGCTTCTTGAAGTGACTTGTCCAAAAACCAATCACAAGATTCTGTCATTCCGATCTATAAAATAAAAATTTTAAATTTACATATTTGCCTATGAAGATACTGCCTTTTAAATATGATTCAATTATGAGATAATGAAAAGAACCATAACTAGCAGTAAGGCCCTAGGGAGATTAATGAATGAACAGTTTAGTATCTCCCACTTACTTTGGATTAAAAAGTTGTTCATTGGTGGTGTAGGTGTAGCTTGGTGTGTAGACACCTAAAATGCCACCTTGACAAAGAATTGTTTGGTAAGAACAAGAAATTCAGAAGCTAGAGTAAATAGTGAGAGGACACAGGAAGAGAGGAAAAGTAGTACAGGCATTTTTACATTTCTTTAGGATTAAGGGCTGGTGCCTGTCTTTAAAGCAAACCTTTTTATCCCCATTCCTCTTCTCTCCTTTCCCAAATTCAGCTGTATTAAGAGGCACCTTACAATGACAAAAGCATGAGGGGCTTGTTAGGATTACCATTTTTGAATTAAAATGCAAATATAAAAGAAGGCCATTAGCTACCTAAATCTCTCTGACTTTCCCTGAATTTTCATGACATTAAATGTCTTACTGGTCTTTAGAGGCAAGCTCTGTGTTACTCTAATGCCTCCTGAAGTCCTATAATTCAGATTAGTGAGTTTAGAGTTAAACCAGCCTCAAAAGAATGCAAGTGTATTAATTTTACGATGCTCCTTTAGAAAGTTGTATATATATTTATTCAGTGGTAACATAGCATTTTTACTCTTAATCTAGTGTTATGATATCAGGAGTGGGGCTGGGAAGCTGTTGAATGTGGAGAAATAGGGAGAAAATTCAGAGGAAAATAGAATGGAAGCCAAGGAACAAAAAGAGAAGTAAAGAAAGCTTGTGCAGAGTTGAATGAATGAGAGTGGGGTGTTAACTCTTGTTTCTTCTTGCCATCAGAAAATATTATCAGGTACTCTTAGGATTTTGTTCCTTCATCTAATGAACATTGATGTAGCATTTAGTCGGTCCCAGCCTTGTTTCTAGGTGCTGGGAAGATAGAAGTTGCTCCGTTCTAGTGGGGGGGAGATATACTTGGTAGTCACTGGCTTTTTAACCTCATTTCCTCATCTTCCACTCTATCTCTCCTGTCTGAGTCTGATATCACAAAATTGTCCAGCTTATTTTGAGATAATCCTCTGGCCCCGACTCCAGTTTATGGGAAGGTCTGCATAAGGAGATCATATATCCATTGATGACTGACCATCCAAAGCAGGTATCATAAACTTGGATACCCCCAGGGGCTAGCAGGGCTACACATGTATGAAAATGGGCCCAGTGTCAGGAATGGTGGGCATTTTGACAGGATGGAGAGTAGATGTTCCATTTTAAGGCATTTACTTAAGTTCTTTTTTTTTTTTAACAACAGGAGGATTATGTAAAACACTGTCTATAAATTGGATGGGCCACAGTTTGGGACACTGGATATAGATCATTAGTCAATAATCCTAACCACCAACTTCCTTCTTCAGGGCTGACTAATGGAGCTGAGGTCAGAGGAATAGGTTTGAGGTTTCCCAAAGTCACTCTTTCCCAATGTGCCAACACAGGGCATTAATTTCTCCCCCTTGGGTTGGAGTACAATCTCTAGAGAAGAAATTTATTTGAAAAGGATCATCTGACCATGATCTTTTTCTCTGACTGACAGCCATGAAGCGCTTCCTCATTCTTGTTGCAGTGTGTACACGGTTATCCATGAGGGTAACCAACACATCTCCCTCTCTCCCAACTCTTTCCTTCTACTTACTTTCCCCATGTAGAACAGCTCCTTTTCAAGTGACTTCTCTTCCTTTGCAAGTATCCGCAAGAAGGCCGAGTTATTGTTATATAAGAGCTAGAAAGAGTGGGATTACCAGCGGGTTGGTGGAGCAGTGGGAAGCAGGTGTTGAGGTGGGCTGCTCAGAGAAGGTCAAACATGGAAGGGCTGCCCCGGGGCTCCCACTGGGCCCACCTGCTTCCCTTACTCCTGACCAGGGACTGGTTTCCTGGTTTGCTTCTGTTGGCTGGGCCTTCCTGACCTGGGAATGGGGTACATCTGCCTGCCTCAAAGGTCACTGTGTTCTGGAAGGGATCCTCAGAACAGCAGGGTATTAGTTATAAATATACGTGGTGATTGCCTAACTTTTCACAGCCCTATAATCCTGTCAGTATTTACTTTGAGAAATGGAGATTAGTGGCCTCCTATACTCTGCAAAGTGAGTTTGTTTTACTTGCTTTTGAAATAAGCTTCACGATGCGCAGAGTCACTCCAAACACCTATGTGTTACTCTTCTTAGTGATTAGTAAGGATTTACTGAAGAAACATGCAATACAGACACCAAAATCTCAGAGCTTATGACCTGCTTCGGCCTGGGATAATAAAAGGTTTGGGCCGAATATTGTGCTTGTGTTCAAAGTAGTTCACATCCTGTAAAAACAAAGGGTTAAAAAGTTCCTCAGTGGAAGACAGGTTTTTATTTCCTTTTTTTTCCTCTTAAGATAAAAGCAAATGAATGATCACTGTACAGAGGATTATTTACCACCACCTATTGACATGACTGAGAAGCGTGACCATGGAACCAGAGCGATTTCTTCATTTTAAGCATCTGTTCACTAGCAATGTTCAGGAACTGGCGGATTGGACTCCAGAACATTGGAACCATGTTCTGGATGCTTGTCTTTAAATTAAAAATCGGATTGTGCCTTCAGGAAGTAAAAGTAAAACAGCAAGAGCTGGACTTTGGAAAGGAGAAGAAACCATACTATCTCTGTTAAGAGCATGGTGGCCAGAAACTGAGTCAGATACTTACTGTTGAGGCGAGCTAGGAATGAGACCTCGCAGCTGTCCGTGAAGCGCGTCTTGTATATTGCTAGTAGAATAGAGCCCAATTGGTGAGTTATAGGAAGCGCTCACTACCTGTCTTTTGTCATCAATGTTTGCTGCTGCAACAAAAGGCTGGGCCCTTCTGTTGTGCGCGGTACCAATAGGTTTGAACTCCTGTACAATGGCAGACAAAATACACAGAGCCACAGAATGCACAAGAAAGCCGTTAATGAGCAAACCAACAGCATCGCCATTGTTAATCAAGGCTTCTTTACCCTATAGCAAGATTCATGGCAATGTTCAAGGAGGAGGGGAGTATAAACCTGTCTGCATTTTCTGTGAACTTCACATGTGCTGTACTCAGCCACCGCATGGTGCAAAGGAATCTATCTTATTTAAATATTATATTATAAAAGAATTTGAACCTTATGCCTTTCCTCTGGTCCTACAAGTTTTTACATCTATAGCTTTTAAGAAACTCTCATTAGACGCATCGGAAGACAGAAATTCCATGTCAGAAATGAGATTTGGGATTTAGAATAATTATTATGCTTCACATTTCCTCAAGTAGAGCTTACATTTGCTTTCTCTTCTATTAATATCTTGATAAAGCTTTCTCCATTTTAGGAAATGGAGTAGCAAAATGATCAGAATGAGAGGGAGCATTTGTGAATCACTATACTGAATCACTTTAACTAATCCAAGTAAAAGTTTTGTTTTTTTCTTAATACCTACCACAAAGAACAAAATTCTTTTTGTTCTTTTTCTAAATTTAAATTCAATTAACCAACATATAGTACATCATTAGTAAAAAACAAAATTCTTAATTTGCAGTAAGGTCTAACCTTAAATTTAGAGCAAATAAGAACTGGAAGACTATTTTTCCTATGAGAGAAGGTTTTCCAATTTTTATATAGACTTATAATTTTGTAAAGTCATTAAATATGTTTTTCTTCTAAGTAGCAGAAGAAAACCAAAAGCGAAGGCTAAAATACACACAAGCTGACTCTTCTTCCAAATCTTTTCATTTGGCAGGATCAGTAAGAATAATCTTTCCAATATTTTCGCCCACACACTCACATTGACTTCATTTACTTTTGTGAATGTGCCACCAGTTTTTCACACAGATTTCAACTAGTACAAACATTTATGTGTCTTTGAAATGTTACTGAAAAGATGCTGTTTTTATTAAGAAATAAAAAGGTCTTGTGATATTCTTGCTCATATCATTTATTTTTTCTCTCCTTGTCATTATAAATGAATAGATGGTGAGATGGTCCTTTTCTATTTGAAAAAGACACCCTCTTCCTTTCTTAGGGGGTGGAACCAGAGTTTTCAGGGAGATTCTTGTGCGTGAGAACACCAACAACTTCTGGAGGGACCCATGCTCTGAAATGATTGGTTCTGGTTCTGAGCAGGGAGTCATCACAGATGGCCCCTGTTCCCCCATCCAGGTCTATTGGCAGAGTTCACTTGAAAATTCTAACAGACAAGTGAGGTGCAGCTTTGAATACTAGTGGAGTCTTTGACTCCAGCTGCCCCAAATCTCATGGTACTTGAAAATCTGTGAGGTGATAGAGAGCAGCAGCTTTTGCTCTCATCAACCTTGGACAGCACAGTATAGCAGCTCATGAATTTGAAAGGTCTGAGTAGAATACAATAGCCTGTGATCCTATAGTGCGGTTGGATTGACTAATGTCTTACTGATTTATTATTTTTACCTCCAGAAGAGTGGCTCACTGCCTATGAGTTGGTTGGGTGGCCGTATGGCTGCTGCTATTAGGAAGCAGAATGACCAAAACAACCAAATGTGGCTTTAGAATAACGCTGAATCCCACAACCTGTGAAAATTTGTGTAGTCAAACATTGATACAGGGGTACCATCTGATTGTTTGGGCTGATTTAATAATGAACTTTGATTGGCTTTTTGTGATTAACCATTATGATTAGCCATTATTATAGCATGAAAAAAAAAGTGAACCGGAAATAATTGTTAAGTTATGACAGTGGCCATGATTTAAGACTTTGTTCCTCCTTTTGATATAAAAGAAGACAGGAGGCTAATTGCCTCATTTAGTTTTGGTGTATTTTAAATTTCTCAGGCTAATTAAATGAGTCAGTCGGGCAGAACTGAAGGACTCAAGCTTTATGGAATTAAAATTTTTTTCTTTTAAGTATGCCTTAAAGATTTCTGTAAATAGAATTAAATATATAAAAATTAGTTAATGTATAATGGTTTTGTGGGGAAAATATCTCTGCCCTTATTACTTCTTTGTCTTAAAATGAAAAATAAATATGGATGATGATTGTCTTATAAATGAGGCAACTTCTCTGGAAATATTTATGCACTAATAATCTCTAGTAGTGCTTCCAAAAAGCAGCATATGAGTTAATGAGCTCCAAGCTTTTTCTTTGCTATTTTCAGTTTTGGTTTTATATTGCAAAAGTTGCAAATGTGTAATTTGTCAAAATGAAAAAAAAAAAGCCCCTCTATTTTTTGCATATAATCATAAAAGTATCATAAAAGGAAGTGTTTGTAAGAGAGCCTTCAAACATTTGTATTTAGGCTTTGCAAAGCATTAGTTTATGGGCTGCTAGTCATTCCAAAAAAAGCACAATGAAGTGTATACATCAAAGGTAAACATTTAAGTATGGCACGGAGAGGCAACATTCTATCCAAATCTTACATCATTATTGATGGTCAAACAGAATCAAGACAAAAGCAATGAGAAGTTTGCCATTCCACTTTAATTCCTTTTTACTTTTTCAGGAAAATCAGTAGTATCAGAAAATACCAGTAAAAAAAATTATATACCAGTCAATGTAGTCCAGCTCTTGTGTTTATTTTTCCCAGACAACAGCATCCAAGTAACTCTCATCTCTTAGGAATTCAAGAAGTACTTACTACCCTTACTTAGTGCATTTTCAATGGTATTTTAAAATGTCATTCCTTGAATTATATTCCTTATATTAAGGAATAACATTTTGAATTCATAAAATACTCGAGCTGCCAGAGTCAAAGCTAGGAACTGGGTGGAGATTTGGTGAGATCAGGGAGAATGCAGGTCTTGACTACCATCTCTCAAGCCCTTGGAATGACCTCACCAATGACAGCATTCAAAGACATGACCACCTTTCAACTTCTTACTGGAAGAAGTTGTCCAGAGATAGAGATTCAGTTCAAGAACTGAGGCAATTACCAGCTCCAACAGAAACAACATGTTTGATAATGTGCATATATTTATTTATTTTAAAAAAAACCAGTGGTGGGATAATAAGGTATACAAACTGTATCAAGCAATCATATACTTGACCAAGCCACACTGAGTGATGGTATCTTATCATGTTTGGAATTTATGAATAATCACCACCCCTACCTCAAATGAAAAATAAAGTCACCCTTATAAATCCTCCCCAACTGTCCCCAGCAATCTGTTTCAAGTATTCCCCATATATAATAGGAGAAAAGTTTGGGGGGAATGGGGTTTATAAAACCTTGTTTTGTGTAGTTCACCTTCCAGTTATCAACAAATTATAGGATAAAGGTATCTTTTTGAAAATATAAATAACTTTAACCTGTATCTCACTTGATTTTGTGTATTATTTCTATATATCTTTATCATCAATCTTCTATGGCAAGGATGCAGTCTTTTTATGGAAATAGGCACAGCTATCTTCTCTTTTAGGAAAGAATGATATTTGTTTCTGAAAAGAATCTTTCCTATATGGGATAGCTATGTTATAATTTCGAGTCGTTCAACTAACATTAAACAAAGAGGAGGGTAATGTTTTATTCGAGAATGCCAGACTTGTAGAAGGACCCCGAGCTCTAAAAACGTACCTTTAGTCTAGAGCAAGAATGCTTTGCATAGGAAAATGCATATGTCTGCTCATAGGCCATGTTTGGGATTGTATAGAAGGCATTTATTTATTCAATCTCTAGGAATAACTTTTTATATGTACATATATAACTTCCTATAAATAAACAAGTAACATTTATTCAAAGGCTAGGAATACTTTCTAAGCTTTTATTTAAGCTAAAAATCCAAGTCTAAACTGATAAAAACAAAATTTATTTAAGAAAAAGATGGACAAATGAAAAAAAAAACCTAGGTATTAAAATTTCTTGCCAATTATTACTATAACTATGTAAAAAAAAAGTCTCCAAAGCCTAAATCTACGCATAGGGAAAAGACTGGAAAGAAATACACTAACATGTTGTTATTTGTGGCTGGGGTTGGATGGTAGGATATAATGTGGTTTTTTTTTCTCCAAAGGATATATATTATTTTTAAAATGAAAGAGTATTATATTCTAATAGCAAAAGTCACAAAGCTTGCAGTTACAGTTTCACTTGGGTTGAGAAACAAGAACTCAAATACTGTATTGCCCAACGGCCCTTTCTCTTTATCTACAGTAGGATCTGAAAGCTTGATGTAGTAATGGCATGTGTTTCTCAGAGGGACACATCTTTGTTGTCCGGAAAGTTGCTTTATTTGCAGAGTGTCCATTTTGGGGGTAGGAGTGGGGGTGGAGGAAGACCTCCTTTGCAACACCTCTTTTTTGCATGGCTTGTGTTAACTAAAAAGATAAAATAAGACAAATATAACCTCAGTTTAGCTTTTTTCTGCTCTCATGCTCCAAGTTAAATTCACTGCTTGTATTTTTTTTTTTTTTTAAACGTGGCATTTTGTTAAGTTTATGCTTTGGCATTTCGGATAGCAAGGGTTTAACTATGCTTGTGGGGAATGTCGGATCTGAAGCGCCAAGTTAGGTGAACTCCTCATGCAGAAATCTGGCCTGAGGATCCTAAGGACGGGAATCCTTTGGCCCATTAGGGGAAGAATTGAAATGGTTCTTATCTCGGAGACATTCAAATACTGGCCTCTTGGAGGAGGTGCCAGTAAGAATTAGTCATGACTCAAACTAAAGGAATGTTCAAAGGCTCAGTCTGACTGGCTTCTGGAGCCTTTAACCCAATCTTCACCATTTTTTTTTTCAAACCTATCTCATCCTTTATGTTTTCCCCATTTGTACTATCATACATGTCCATAGTGCCCTACCCCATAAGGTAGGGCATGTGGACTAATACATGATTGATGAGAGGCCAGAGTACTTAAAATTGGGTCTATTTTTAAAAATCCAGTTCTTGGGACAATCATGGTCATAAGTTAGTACTTATAGACTTATAAAAGGGGCTTCTACTAGAACGAAACTCAGACAATTGCCCTTAAACTCCAGTTTTGGAGAGATATTAGCAAAACACAGGCTCCCATCTTGGTCTAAGCTCAGCCGTGAGTAATAAATACTTGGTGAGTCTCCCACATGCCAGACACTGCGACATGGCCAGGGATCCTTGGGGATCTGGTACTTTGGTCTGTCAAATAAAATTTGGTCAGATCTGTCTCATTGACCCCATGCCTTAGCATCTCATATTGGTGAAACTGGATTTTAAAAATTAGGAGAAAATTTGAATGAACAAATGAATGAATGACTAATTTGCAAAAGGGTGCAGTATAATTTTGGATGTGTACTATATATATATGGAAAGGAATTTCAGAATTTTATCCGTTTTGTCCTGGTGATAATAAGAGATTGGGTGGTCAATGAATGCATATATACAAGTCTTAAGCTTTCACTTCTTTCCATTGTTTCTTAAAACACCACATGATCTCTTTCTCTCATGTGTTGCCTCTATCTGATGACTCAGTGAAGGTGGGAGGAAGCTGTGGGCTTGGGCATTACTACAAAGGACAATCTTCAAGTGACAGCTCTGCCTGGAGAGCTTTGCTTTTTCTTCCTCCAATTTTTTCTTCTATCAAAGATAATGTTGGGGCGCCTGGACGGCTCAGTGGGTTAGAGCCTCTGCCTTCGGCTCAGGTCGTGATCTCAGGGTTCTGGGATCGAGCCCCGCATCGGGCTCTCTGCTCAGCAGGGAGCCTGCTTCCTCCCCTCTCTCTCTGCCTGCCTCTCTGCCTACTTGTGATCTGTCAAATAAAATAAATAAAATCTTAAAAAAAAAAGATAATGTTGATTGGAGGTATTATTATTATTCACCAATCCACCTCAGATGCCAGCGGGTAAGCCACCATCAGCATTCAGACCATTTCACCACAGTTATTACCAGTCTTGTCTATTTCATCTTTCGCTCACTCTTCCTGAAGAGCTGGGCTCTCACCTGACCTAACTCCCATTCAACCTGCACGACCACTCTTGCCATACAACAGTGGGAGCTGGTGGCAGCTGAGCACCCTTCTGAGAACTGGTTCCCACGTGTGGTCCTGGGCAGTGTTAGAAAATGCAGTTTATCAGTAGAGCCTCTGTTCTTTTCATTCATCAGCTGTTTAATTGAGCGCTTGCTGTGTGCCATGCTGGGAGACTCCCGAGTAAAGAGAAAAGACCAGCAGTTCTCGCCTGCACAGAGAGTCCATAACCTGCTCACTCCCTTGAGGACCCGTTTTCTCCTCCTCTGCTCTTAGTGATTTTCAGGCTCAGGCTCTTCCTTTCCTTTAGTCAAAAGTCTAGGACAAGGATCTAATAAACTCATGCTGTCTGTCTAAAGGTTAAGCGATTCAGGATGTTTCTTCTCCTGGGGGATTGTATTTGAACTGAAAATAAAGTTTTAATCCAAAGCAATTTTTAATGACCCTTCTCATAGTAATGTGGAAAGCATTCCTGGTCTCCAGAAAGTTCTATCACATGGGCAGCCCCCCATCTCACTGTCAGGAAAGGCCAGAGGCCTGCGCATCACAGCCTGGTAGGAGGGGGCAGGTATTACCAAGAGCTCCCACTACACTGAATATCTCTAGGAGCAATTCGATGTGCCAAGGTCTTTTTCTATGGTATTTTATTTAAATCTTTGAGAAGCCCTATGAGATACAGTTACGTGGTACTCTAAGTGTATTTTATCAAGGAGAAAGTGGAGGTAAATTCATGGAGAAAGTAGAAAACTGGAAGCACAAATTCAGGCATTGGTGATCCTGGAAAGGGAAATGCTGCTGAAGCACAAGTTGCAAATACATTTCATGCATTTTCCACTGATACATGGGAAAATTATAGTTTGGGAATATTTGAAATATAATACACTTAGTATGAATACTTGTTTAAAAAGGGATGCCTAATTTATATATCTAAACTTGGGAAACATCTGGCGAAGGAGAGGTTCTAAAATCCTTGTCTTAATTACATTTTCCCACACTGCACAACTGGGGGTTGCTTTCATTACAGGGATTTTTTTTTTTTTTTGAGCTTTTTGAAAGTAGACATCATCAGATAAGCTTCAGATTATTAGATTAATTTAGCTCATTAGAATTGCCTCAAGGGAGAATCCTCTGTCTTTTGTAATTTTACTACATGGGCAGAATATCACCATGATTACATAATGCAAAACCTTTTTGTAGCATAAACTTAATTATAGAACACTAGAACTGAGAATTAAAAAAGGATGTAAAATAAGATCTGGACGAAGACCTCAAAGAATTGAAGTTTACAATAATTATTAGATTGGAGACACCTGTTTCAAATGGTAGACACTAATTTCGTTTTGCTTTGTTTTAATATGTTAAACTTCTTGGATTAGGTCATGGTCATTTGGCAGACGTCCATCATAAAGAATGAAAAAATAACTGGACTGTACGTAGATAGAGCCAAATTTGTCCTGAGAACACATTTGTCTTTTAACAAGGCACTTGCCTAGGGGTACTTCTCTTTTCTCTTGATATAAAAAGACATGGATCATATAAATTAATCTCACAGGGTAGAGACAGACAATTGTTCCATCATGTGGCTTATTCCAATTTTTTGTATTTGTCATTTCTTCCTCTTGGAAGGCATCCGCATCATTTAAAAGGAAATAAAACACGAGTATCATTTACTCTACAATTCATACCTGTGGTTCTGATTCTAAGTTGATTTTGAAAGGATGAGCCTTCCCATCTTCAGACACCTGTGGAGACCATAAGCGAGTTTCTGCCCTGTGAACAAAAGAAATTTTGTAAACTCCAAATTCTAACATTATTTCCGGTTTTAGCATACTTTAATCTCTCATTATTGTGTATGAAAATACTATTGAGCCTTGATGATTTAAACAAAAGGAATACTCCTTGCTCATTATTCTGTATTCTTTCATCTAATTAGTTTTTTGGATACTTTTGGGGAAACTTGAATGGATAAAAATTGCATGGAGGACTACCATAGACTGAAGTGTGTGTCCCCCTGCCCACCCCCACCAAGTTCCTATGTTGCAGCCCTACCCCGCAATGTGATGGTATTTGGAGGTGAGGTCTCTGGGAGGTAATTAGGATTAGATTACGTCATGAGGGTAGAGCTGTCATAATAGGATTAATGTCCTTATATAAAGAGGAAGAGACCTGAGATCTCGGTCTCTGTGTCCACACGCCAAGAAATGTCATGTGAGGGAGTAATTAGGAACCTGATTATGCTGCATCCTGATCTCAGACTTCCAGTCTCCAGAACTGTGAAAAATAAATTTTTGTTTAAGTCACCCAGTTTATGGTATGTTTATTGTAGGAGCCCGATCTGACTAAGGCAAAGACGTTGAACAGTTTCTAGAGAGAGTAGGTCTGCCGTACCTGCAAGGACAGTACAGGAAAGGGAGATTCTGGAGGCAGATGACCACAGGGCAAACTCCCTAGGTTTCCTCTACTTCCCTCCCATCTTACCCAGGCCACCATAGGAGACAGTGAATGGTATGCCAGGGGGATTTGCTGCTGGCATCAAGGAAATGAGCATTATCCAATCTCATGTCCTTCTCATGTATCTCTTTGGGACCATGTGCTCCTAAGAGACTGTGTGCTTGGCAGGAACACTAGTTATAAATAAATAGGGAAAGAGTCAATTTCACCCCTGAAATGGCAGATGCACTGATTGGGCCTTCTGAACCACACGGCAGGGAAAGTAGGGAATAAAATAGCAACAGGATAAACACACACTAATAACCACTATAACAAAACATTATTTTCACAATTCAACTTCAGATCAGGCCTATGATGGCCAAAGATCAGGTTCAATTTCTTAAATTTGTTATAAATGTCTCATTTCTAATATTCTCACTTCATGTGCACTCTTTACACCTTGTCAGATTCTTCTGGGTTGAATTCTGTACAAAACAGCCAATGGCATAAACAGTATTAGCAACCAGTTTTCAATATGCTCACATTTTTGCAAGTCAAGAGATTCTTTCAGGAGAATTTTTAAATTCTATTCCATTCTCTACCCCATTCAGAACAGCAGTACAAGTAGCTGTTCTGTGCAGGGTTTCTGTGGCCAGTACCTTTCATGGTTCTATTTTCATAGTCAATTCACAAGAAAAAGAATTCTTTTAGACTCTTCCCTTATTCTGACCTTCCAGAAAATTCTTTTCAGAGATAGTTTTTTAACAGTGACTAGACTGTGAAGAACAGAATAAAGTGGCTGATATACTTAAAAAAAAAAAAAAGCTGGTCAAAATTCAGAATTCTGGGTCCTGTGAAACTCTTTCTTACAGGGAGGATGAAATCATTTGTAGTTCTGGTTCAGGATCTTCTGCAAAACAGATGAAATTTTAACACCATTAATTAAAAAGCACCTGTCAATTTTGAGACACAGCTGGTGTGCTGCTGCTTTAATCCTGTCCTGTGCATCAGCATGAGTCATGGACTCTGTACCAAAGCCATCAATAGCCAAGATGACATCTCCAGGACACAGGTTGGCAGCTGCCGCCTTGCTTCCTGGAGTAATCTGAAAGAAATCATGGCATCATTTAAAAACCAACATTCTGCAATATCTTGAGTTTTGTGCCTGACATTTATATTTCAGCTTGGTAACATTTAAAAAGTTTCAGTGGACAGGGAATTTTAAATATAACTTGAAATATCTCTTAAATGATCAACTGTGTTAGCTCTATCTTTCCACCATGCTAAATAATTTTGTTTCTTACTAACCACACTTCATCTCTCATGACATCTCTTACTCTCTTCTAAAGCATCTTCCTTAATACCTGTTTGATGTTATTTTCTTTGTTTTAAATAAAATAATTTATTCTTTAGGGTTTTTTAAATCCATAACTCCCTATTTGGGAGTACAACTTTACCACATTTAGGGACCTTTTATATTTGAATTGAAGCTACTGTGGCATCCTTATAAGTAATGATCTTTAAAATTCACATGAAGGGGCTTCTAGGATGTAGAAAACTAGAAAGAGAATCACTCTTGTGGTAGGTAGAAGATACCATATAAGATGCAAAATTATAACTTTTCTTGAACTATTCAGAGAGCTGAAGCTGCAGGGCAACAATGAAACCTGGAATCTAAAAAAAGACAGGTGCCTCCAAGGAAAGTCAAGATGTAAGCAAATTGTAAAACTTGTGTCAGAGCACAGAGGAAGATGGGGGCACCATTTTGGCCATAGAGAATTCAGCTAAAATGATGATCTATCAGTTAACACTGAGTGTCTAGAACTCCTGAGGACTGCAGACACCAGAGAAGTTTGTATTCAGACACAGTGTCTTCTCCATGAATGAAAAACAAATTGAACAAATAAAAAGCAACTAACAAGATGCTAGATTTTCATTAAATCTTATCAGAAATTACATTAAATATAAATGGTATAACCACATCATACTCTGTGTTTTAACAAAGATTGCCAAACTAGGTAAAAAAACAAGATCCATTTTTACGTTGTCTGAAAGAAACCCACATGAACTTCATTCTTTCTTTCTTTCTTTCTTTCTCTCTTGTGGGGGGTGTGTGGGGAGATGAAAAGAATACTTAAGGATCCGGGAAACATATGGTTATTAAATGTTTAAAAGATACCAAATTTGAAATCATTAATTACTACACTGAGTATTCAGTTTTTGATTGCTATTCCTACTCCTATTTTTTTTTTTTTTTGTAAATCCTAATTATTTACAACTGCCTAATAGTCCTTACCTGGTCTTACCCACCTACTTCTCTAACATCATCTTACACCATTCCTGCTCCCTCCACCCACTGTGCTGTAGTTATTCCAGATTCCTTTCAGTTCCTCAAATAGACCAAGTGTGTACCTTCTTCAGGGTTTTATATGCACTATATTTTTGCCTGAAATGTTTCCCCCACTCATCACCCAGTTGCTCCTCCTAATCCTTTAGATCTAGGCTTAAATGTCACATTCTCAAAGAGACTTCCCCAAACATCTGAAGCAGCTTCTCCAGACACCCTCCATCATTCTCCACCATTATATTTTATTCATTTCCTTCTGAAGACAAGTTGTACTTTAGTGTTTGTTTATTGTGTATTGTTTGTTTTCTCAACTTGACTGGAAGTTCTTGAGGATATGTATAATATTATGTATATTTCTAATGTGTC
Organism: Neogale vison; assembly: GCF_020171115.1. Lineage (NCBI taxonomy): Eukaryota > Metazoa > Chordata > Mammalia > Carnivora > Mustelidae > Neogale > Neogale vison. The sequence continues at coordinate 196,561,499 of NC_058101.1, read as the reverse complement.
ATGGTATATATTCCAGTATTTGGAATTAATGGATAATTGAAAATGAATGAAAGGGTTATTTAAAGTAGATCTCATGAAACGAAAAGAGCTAGTCCCTGTATAACTGTTACCCAAAGGATTACCTATATACCCAAAGATTATAGCTATTAATGTCAACCCATCATTGTTGCATTTGCAAGTTCCTACTGTTCAGAGCAGAAGAATGTACAGAACTTGACTTAAACCTCCAACTGCTCCAGGAATAAACCAGATTGTTCCTAATATTTTACTTGAGGATCATTCATTCATCATTTTCTTTCTCTATTTACTTAATTAATCTAATTATCGATTCTATTTAACTTCGTGGCTCTAAGGGATAGCCAAGATTCATCTAAATGAATAAAATTGCAAAGGCCATAAATTATCATGTGTCTGAGACCTTCAGTCTCATCACTAAAATGTTTATTGCACTCACTTCATTTCTGTGATCATCTCACTGTAGTGATCGTGATTATTTTCCAATAAGAACAGTTGGTAGAAGCTTGATGAAGACAATGGAGATTATTATTTCCCAGCCTTTGGGAGACATTTCATAGCTGTTTTCCATTTGGAAATTCTCCTAAGCCCAGAACTGTTAGGAGAATAAAAGTTTCCATCCCCATTGTGACTTGCAGGGATAAAAATAATCTTAAACTTTTCATTTTCTCTAGCTATAGTTTGTCAAAATCAGTACTATCTATTTTTGAACATCAGAGACCTGAAGACAAGTTTGAGTTAAAAAATGGGAAAGAATGGCTCAATGTGTTTTCTTTTAAAACCTCACCTAGGTTTTCTAATAACCTTAAATAGATTTGTTATATAATGCTCAATCTTGATTTAGAAAAGCCTAACATCATTTTTTTAGCTCTGGTTGGGATAAATGGAAGGTAGGGTTGTGTGTGTCTCTGTCTATGAGTTTTAGACTGAGACATCTGGTGTATGTTGAACTTCGATTCTGAACATTACTAAGTTTCATTAAGCATATGAATATATAAGTATAAACACTATCTTATATTTACTCCAAATATCATATTTTGAAGCTCTTCCTAATAACTTTGACCACTGCAACAACTTTAAGACAATCTGGACAAAGAAAACTATTTTTTCAAAGGAGGGTAAATGTCCAAGTAACCTCTGGTTCCATATTAACATGAGAACAGCAGTTTGGCTACATCAGCAATGGTTTCAGAAGTCAAATAAAAAAGGTGGTTGGGGGAGCCTGAGGGTCTAAGTTGGTTAAGTGTCTGCTTTTGGCTCAGGTGTGGTTCTGGGGTCCTGGGATTGAGCCCCAAGTTGGGCTCCCTGCTTGGCAGGGAGTTTGCTTCTCTTTGTTCTCTGTCTCATTAAAAAAAAAAAAAAAAAATCTTAAAAAAAAAAAAGGTGGTTGATGGTGATGCCAGAACCCCCTTCTGACTTTGTGTTCAACCTAGTGATTGATGTCCTTAGATCTCTAAGGAGGTAGTGGATAAGAAAAAAAGGATGGAGAGAGAGGGATGAGGGAGAAGGAGAACATATAGTCCCCTTACTTCTAGTTCTTAAGTTCAGCTAGGCTAATGGTAAGAATATGACCACTAAATTGGTCTGGTTTTAGTAAGTTAAACTATCTGTTTAGACACAAAAATAAGTTATTTCCCAGCATTACATTATATTGTTACCATATTATGTAATTACTTTATGTTATTGTTCATAGTTTGTTATTAACATTTTTCCCTAAATCAGAAGAGAGAGCTATAGTGAGGCAAAGAGTTTTTCAATGGATTATTTATTATTAGGTTCATTGGAGTCTCACATATCAAAAACATTAGAGAAATCATTGAAAATAGTACTGCCATATCACTTAGCACATGTTTTCAAATTTGTCTAATTGGAAAAATCATGTGGGTGTCCTTGCTGGACATAAAGTCTCCCACTCTACTCCAGATGCCTGGAATCACAAATCATAAGCTCTAGGAGAGGAACTAGGGAATTTGTGTTATTCACATCAACCTATCATTTGGAAAAAAAAAAAAAACCTAAATCACAAATAAAGCATCTATAATATTCTACTTACCATGGGAGACATGAGGGAAGCACAAGATATGGCCCTGGTGAGACTTCTTTTTTAAGATTAATTGATTGATTGGTTGATTGATTGTTTTGAAAGAGAGAGCCAGGGGAGGGCAAGAGGGGGAGAGAGAGACCAGAATCTCAAGCAGACCCCTTGCTGATGGTGGAGCCGTATGTGGGGCTCCATCTCACGACCCTGAGATCATGACCTGAGCTGAAATCAAGAGTTGGCTGCGAGCCATCCAGACACCCTGGTGAGACATTTATGTTAAGAATAAAAGTGAAATAGTTATGGACAAGACAAGTATACACTGAAGGGCTATGTTGTAGGGCATGGATTGAAATAAGGAGAGAGCCCAATGTTGAGTTGTCCTCTGTTGTCTACAAGTAAACTCCAGTGCCCCACCTGGCATCTAAAGCCCTCTAGAGCCCGGCTGTAATTTGCATTTCTAGGGCCATACCTCATATGAGTTACTTCAGAACCGCTGCAAGTAGCACCTGGGCATGGGTAGTTTCATATGTTTTCTGGGTGACTCTAACATGCAGCCGGCATCGAGAACCATGGCAGTATTGTTATTATTATTGACACTGTATTCCAGAGAACTACTATCTCACGGAATTCTCAAGACTCTCTTTTAAGATGAGAAAATGGATGTTCTCAGAGTATAAGAAACTTTCTTAGGGTTTAGATGCAGTAAAAATCTGCAATTCCTCATAGGGCTAACTCTGCAGCTCAAGATCTTCCACTGTCTTCCATGCCACTGAGGCAGGGAATCTCTGTCCTGACTCTTCCTATCTCTTTGGCCGTGCTTTTCTCATGGAGTCCTGGACACATTGTGTATTGGTAGTTTATGTACAAGTATGTCCCTCTCTTCTCATATTTGAGCATCTCAGGAGTAGAAACCTGTTAAGTTATAATTGTATCCCCCACAGTGCCTTCACTTAATAGATATTTGTGGGATGCAGGAGAGTTCTGAACATATGAACCAGCATATCCATGCAGACATGTCTTTGGGATAATAAAATTAAATAGATTTTCCCATCAACTTTCTTACTACACTTGAATCCTGCTGAAGGATTGCATTCAATGTAAACACTTCTTTCTAAAAAAAAAAGCTCGAATTTCAAATATAATTTATATTAAAGTCATGTACTTTTCTATGTTCAAGCCTGCAAAACTTGAGAATACAGTAACATTTTCTACATTGGTACCCAAGCCCATAGAGTGTTTCCAGTTACAATGATCTTGGCCCTAATTGTGCCCTGAAAAGGAATGAGGAAAGAAGTAGTGGGGGAGAAGAGGCACTGAGTGAGAAAGGACATACCAGCATCAGATGTATGTCATAATCTTACATCATATACACAAAAGAAACTTGAACTTGATTCCAAATTGGACCATTTGTGAAAACAAACCATCTGTAACTTGGCTGTGATGGTAGATCCACCTTCTGGGTGGTCCAAACACTTAAAAAAGAAAGAGACTTCTTAGAATCTTCGTGGCAGAAAAAGAAAAGCTGCTTACTTAGTGATGTGAACCTCAGATTTATTCTGTGAAATGCGGAGACCAGTTATATATGGTGTTTGCAGGAACAACTCTTCCACATCGACAACTCAAATTTCTATTGCACAATGTGTCACATACCTATTGCCTAGAAAACTGTTTTCCTACCAAATGTGTGTATCACAACCCATTGCTGAATTTTTTTTTTTTTTTGAATGTCTGGTGATTGGTTTACCTTACTTCTGGTGTCTCTTATGATACGGATTCACCTGGCTGATTAATTAGATTGTAAATTATTTCTATGATGGACACATTGGACACTTATTAGGACACTGTCCTAATTTTGTGAACTGTAATTTCAATCGCTGGAGAGAGTTACATTTGTAAACCCCTCACCCAGCTCTGGTGGAGTAGAGGCCCACTGTCTAGGAGCACTTGCATTTGTGAAGTGTGAGGCAGGGAGGGAAAGTGATAGCTTGCAGGAAGACAAAAATTGTTTGGCTTGAAGAATGTATCTCATTTATAGGAATTTTTGTGGTATTAAGTTCAGGCATTCTTTTCTCAATTCTTTGCATACTTAAGAGCTTAACTAAAACAGATCAATGAACAATAAAGCAATTCTCTTTTTTTTATTGTGGAATATCTTTGAGGATATAATCAGTACCTATTATGATAATAATAGCTATATAAGAAGTGAACAATTTAATCAACCATTCATATTGTGTCTATATTTCTGTCAGATATATGATGCACAGCACTGACCATCCCCTAAATTTGAAAGTTCCTGCCTTAAGGGAGCATGCAATTTGTGGGATACAGATGTACTCAAACATCTGTGGTACAAGGCATGATGTAAGGAGAGGTTGTAGGACAAGAGTTATGGTAACAAATGGTAAAATGCTTATTATGAGAAGAAGGCTGGGGAGTGATATTTGATTGGGTTTCCTAGGCAGAGGACAGTGGGGTAGGGTGGGGAGGAGAAATCTCTAGAAAAACGGTAGTGGGTGTAGACAGATGGAGAAATTGTAAATCCGCTGGGATAGTGACACGACTGTCATTGAGAAGAAAGGGAGAGAGAGAGAAGAGAGAGGGAGGAAACAAAGTTGGAAACATGAGTTGGGAAGAGGATGAAGGCCATGACTGTGCTCAGAGATCACCCATGTTATTCCCTTTAGTTGGTGTTGCTGTTGAAGGAATTTTAAGAACGGGCAGGATAGATGCCACCTAGCATTTCCCAATGATGGCTGGTAAGAAATATGCAGAGTGAACCGGGGAGGGGAGACAGAGCTAGGCCTGAAGTCATGGAAGCTTGAATAGGGACAATTATAGGAACAAAGAGAAGTGGTAGATCCTAAAGATATAGAATCAGTAGGACCAGATGATGATGAAGTGGATGGCACAACACATGTATTTGGAAAGATCTGTACAATAAACTGATTTTGTTTGTTTGCTTTTTGTCTTACACATGTGGACTTCAGAATGCAGGCTTTGGAGGCAAGTAGAACTAGTGTCAAATTCTGTCCCACCACTTGTGACCATCAGCAGGTTAGTGAAATTCTTGAAGCCTCATTCTCTCATCCACAAAAAGAGGTATTACTACTGCTAGTCTTACAGAATTATTGTGAGGTTTAAGGGAGTTAGTCCATATAAAGGTTCTAAGAGACATTCATGGCAAGCAAAGGAGTACAATAATACACAGACAATCTTATTCACTGCCTTTTAATATATACAACAACTATAGAATGGAATTTTACTATTTAATTACAACATTGATAATTAGCTTTGTGTAAGGTCTTTTAGTTAAACTTTTTGTAAGTGATTTTAACTGTTCTTATAATTTCAGTGGAATCATTCTCAATTAGGTGTTCACTAAGGCAAAAAAATTCGAGAGAATATGCTTTCATTCATTTAACACAACTCTGTTATGTGCGTGGTTTGGGGGACTCTTGGAATACAAAATAGCTGAATTTTACCTGCTATTCTTGCGTTAAATTAATTTAAGAGAAAAGGCATAGTCAAATGAAATCAGCACTTATGGTCAGGCATTATTACTGAACCATGTCAAAATGAGGGATATAAATTAGTAATGAATTAGATATTCAAATATGAATTGGCTTCCCAAATAATTCAAATAAATTTGCCAAAATAGCTCCTGTGGTCCAACACAATATATAAGTACTGCTTTAAAATAAACATTGTTTATAATGTCAACAACTCAATATTTCAAACCTAGGGTTAATCATATTGAGATGTTACATATTAATAGCAAGACATTTCTTTTATAAATCACTTAAAAGGTTTTGGTAACAAATTTTTTTTTTTAGAATTTACTATAAGTATGAGTTATCCTTTGTTTGATTTATCCTATGATTTATCCTTTATCCTTTGTAATGAGCTTCAAAAGCTCATTTTCCTTTAATCTAAACAAATGAAAACTATACTTCAGAAACTTTAAAAATATTTCTTAGTAGAGATAATGGAAACTGTTTTGGTTGGTAAATCCATAAAAGGCATTCGTTGCTTGGCTCAGATCACTGAACCATTTTCTGCTTCATTTACTTAGGAACATTTTTGGGGTATGTTAGCTTTTCATGTCTCATACAAAAACACATGTCAGATGTGTTTATATGTTTTTGAAAAATGCAAAACAAAGCTTGAAATATTCCATGGTATGTGTATGTATGGTACATGTTTTGAGATATTTCAAAAAGACATTGGTGCTCAAATCCCCTAGATATATGAGTTGAACAGAATTTAAAATGTATTACCTTGTTCAAAAATTTATATGAGTAAATCAGATTATAAAACATACATTTATAAAATTCAATATAAGCAGTAAGGAAAAAAGAAAACATAAGAAAAGTATAATATTCTGGAAGTTTATGCTTTTAGATTATGTTTTATTGATAACTGAAATAACAATAACTTTCTATTAAGACAAACACTTGATTTAGAAAAAAAAATCAACTAGACCAACTAGAAATTTACTGACAGGACAGAAATCCCCAAATTTCCTTTTTCTTCTTCTCTTTTTTTCTAATTAGACAATACTCTAGGGAATATTAAGTAAGGGAAAGTTGACTCTGATAGTAAAGTACTATTTTTCAGAGTTTTTCGGCTGACTGGTGACTTTCCATCAGGTAAACTAAACTATCTGGCGTGTTTTCTTTGTAGTTTGAGTTATAGGTGATGATTCCTAAGCCAAACTCCCAGCTTTGGAAAATATTTTTTCAAAATGCCTGGAAACCTAGGAAAACACATTAGTAATATTTTCCCTGTCTGGGCTGATACGAGCGCTTCCAACTTGGCCGACCCAGATTGTGCCCTAGGATCAGCACTGCGCTCAAGTTCTCATCCATAGGAGAAAAGCGCTCAGGTGTGCGTCTAGCTCCGAGGAGCAACCGCCACTGTCAGTCATTTCTCCTTTCTTTCTGGGACCTCATTTCTTTTGTTCCTGAAAGGAAACGGGGGTTGGGGGGGTGGAGGGCAGAACACCCCCACCCCCGGCCCCGCCCCAGCCCTCGCAGTCCAGCCTCCTGTAAGCCCAGGAGAATCAGGCTGTCAGTTCACCTCTCCTGGAAAGTTGCTGGGGACGGAGAGGATGCAGCCAGAGACCATTGCAGCCGACTTTCCAAATCCTCTAAGTTGCTCTACATCCCCCCAGCTTCAGTTTGCCAAGTTGCTGCCGCCCCTCGAACTGTGGGCCCGAAGGGGAGGTCCCCCCCCCCCGCCCCCCCCCCCCCCCCCCCCGCCACCAGCTCACCCGGGCCTCACTAGCCAGCCACTCTGCAATCCAGGGAGACCCGTCGCACGCCAGCGACCCCCACCTGCAGCGAAAGAACGGAAAACACCTACCCTGGTGATGACCAAAGGCTGGTTGAAGTCGATGCCCCCTGAGAGTCTGAAGCCCCAGGGCGCAGGGCCTGGGAGGACCACGTTCTGGGGCATAGTGCTTTCGGCGCGGCCTCCAGCCGGAGCGCCTTGGCTCCTGGGGACCGACTGGAGCACAGCGAGGGGCGGCGCTGCCCACCGCAAGGGTCTCCCAGCGGTACAGCCACTGCGCTGCCCAGAGAGTGCCCTCGCCCAGATTGCGGCCAGGGAGCTTTATCCCCGCTCCTGAGTGACGTCACTGGCCTACCCTCCTCCCCACCCCCTCCCACCAAGGAGAGCTCCAACTTTGGAAGAAAGAGACGCGCCAGACCCACGGGAGTTTACAGACCAGCACCCGCTGGGTGCAGCCTCCCAGACCTTTCCGCGGGCCTGGAGGAGGCTTCGGGTTACAGCCTCCAGGAGTCTCTTAAAGTGACACCTGTCCTCCTGTTTATCTTGCGCTGGGAGCTCAGCAGCTCCCTCCATTCAAAGTTAAAAGCAGTGAAACCACAGCTTCTATGCTTCCAGTTAAAATAAAAGCTTCATAAATGCAGTGAGTTATTTAGCAATTTTGAGTGCGCTGATATCTACTTATTAGCTGTGTGACCCAGGTGAATTTACCCGATGTCCTTAAGTCTCAGTTTCTTCATCTGTAAAACAGGAGTACTAATTGTACGTCTCTGGTAGGGTGACCTCGAGAATTCCATGAGCTACTTTGGCACAGTGCCTGGCACAGAAGCAATAATTGCTAAGCGTTTCTGCAATTAAGTACCCACAGTCGCATATATTTATAGATAGATATAATATACATTAATACATATACAAATATATTCAAAATTTATTTTTTTAAAAACAAAGCCATGTAAAAGTGAAAATGTCGTACAAACATACACAGTCCAATGAATGATCTAAAAGTACACATGAGAAAACCGTGCATCACTATATTCAAAATGTTGTGTAATTTTGACTGGAGCAATTGTCACCTCCCTCAAATTCAGTCTCTAAAGTGAGTTTTTGACCCATGGGAGGTGAGTGTAACAGAAACCTAGGAGGTGAGAGGGTCCTGTGTGGGTGCTCCAACCAGAGGGAGGGCGCTGAGTAGAGTACGGTGGTCCTAGAGGACCCCCAGATCAGATGAAAGTGCCTGGAGGAAACAGAGAGACAGGCATTCACTGAGCATCTCTGGGGTCCAGGCGCTATAGTAATTGTTGTGCTGGTGTCACCTGACCTCATCCTTGTGACAAGTCCACTAGAAGGCTCTTATCATTCCTATTTCTCCCCCAAGGTAAGGAAATAGTTTCTTAGAAGTTGAGTAATTTGTGTGAGATCACACGGACACGGCTCTCTGCCTGGTGTAGGTATAAAGGTCAGTAAAGTCTGGGGAGGGTCTTTTCATAGTCCCATGCCTCAGGGTGGAATCAAGTGTTTCTGACATTGTACCCCAGGATGCTCTGATTCACCAGGCAGGGGAGAGGGAGGAGGGTAGAGAAGTACAAATGCTTTAAAAACACAACAGTGGGGGTCTTGGACTTGTAAATTATATAAAAAGTCCCAGGGGATACTTGTTTTCTGGTCTCAAAACATTTTCCAGTGCCCCACCTATGTTGGGTTAATAGGGAAATAAGCATCATACATTCTTGTTGACTTTGTCTGTTTGGGCTGGCTGTATCATTGCAAATCACGTTTCCTCTGTCGGTCACTGGCTGTGTCTGTGTGGTACACACACACACAGGTCAATTCAGAAAGAAAATATCAGACAAGATATTTGGCATAGTGTAATTGCAATAATCAATCTTTAATACCTCGCCTCATGAGTTGGTTTATATAATCAGCGGATATATGCTTTTTGTTTGCTGCCTTTTTACATGTCATTTTGGTGCCGTTTAGATATGAGCAGCATCTATGCAACATCAGTATAATACCTGATGTGTTCTTTGGGCTTTGCAGAGGGAACGGAAATCAGGGAATGAAATGGGCAGTTTTTCTATATCCTACTGTTCCCTGAGGTCAGCAAGAAAGTGTTCAGAAGTGATTGTCCGAGTAGGGGTGGGAATAGCCGTGAGGGAGAATTATAAGGAAGAAGCAGTGGCCCGACCCTAATCACTCTAGAGGTTTCTGCCTCTGGTTTCGGTAGTATTCTAAGAAGCAGTACTTTTTGGATGACCCGTCCATTTTTTCTTTTTATATCTCCCCTTTGAAAGAATTATGATAGTAGAGATAAAAACATAAGGACCGACTAAAAAAAGAAGGGATTACGATAGCTAATTGATGATTCTGTTAAATATGACTTTTGTGATTATTGTTTTGAACCATGTTTAGAAAGTTCTTGAACATTTTCTTTTTAGAGGAGGGTCAGTAAAAATTGTTCATTGTACTCATATAATTGGAAAACTTTTCTCTTGGTAAAAAATCAAATCATGTCTCTTAGTTTAATTCTCAAACCTACAATTTTAACCTTGAACTCCCATCAATTTTCTGATCTTGTTTTTCCTAACTACCTACTGATACATATATAACCCAACTTGTTCAAACCCAAACCCATCATTTTCTTTACTCACTTCAAGCTAATTTCCTGGTACCCATGCCTTTTAATTTTCTCGTTTCTGTTCATTTTTTCTACTACTGTTTCAGGTTTGTAGGATAGATACTAAACATTTTGCCTCTTCTTTATTTTCTATATGTCAAATATCACTATGTATTGTGGTTTATTCACTCATTTTTTTCATTCATTCAGCAAACATTCACTGGACATCTCTGACATGTCAGGCACTGGGGATGCAATGATGAATAAGGCCCACTTTCTGGCCTCTAGGAGCCAGTGACAAAACAAGGGAGATAGAGATTTGCAATGACATAGCCACATGACCACATTATGAGGTAATGTTGGGACAGTGTTCTATACACTGATGAAGAGTGAAGTAATCAACACTTTTGGGGAAGGTGTCAAGCAGTGTTTCCAGAAGAATTGATGTTAGAGCTGGATTTTGTAGGGTTAATAAGAATTCTCCAGATGACTGGGAATTGAAAGAGAAAAAGGAAGGAGGATATTCAAGGTAGAAAAAGTTGTATAGGATGGGCAGTGGCAGGGAGGAAAGAAACAGATGGAAAGTTAAGAAATGAAAATTGGTATAGATAGATCTTAGCATTCTGGGTAGGGAAGGAGACAAGGGTCGTAGTAGTCAGAGACCAACCATATCAGAGGATGTCATCTGTTACACTGATACTTTGATTTCATCCTATTGGGGGTCTTTGAAGAGTTTTAAGCAACATGTATAATAATCAGATTTGCATTTTACAAGCATCATTTTGGATATTGGGAGGATGAATCACAGTTGCAAAAGATAGGAAGCAGGAAGTCCAGTTGAAACTTACAGAGGAAGATGTCGATTAGGGCAGTGGGGCTGGAGACAAATGGGCAGATATGAGAATCATTAAGAAGGTTAATTGACACAATCTGAGGACAGATCTCACCTGGGGAATTAGTGGGGTTAGGACATTTGATTGGCTTCCAAACTTCTTCATTTGGGTATTATGTGGATGTTGGAATTATTAACAAGGAGGAAATACATAAGTACAGCAAGATAGTTTTATTTTAATGAGGTGTGGCAGATTAAAGCACAGTTTTGGTAATGCTGAATTTGAAATAACTGTGTAATATCTGCTATCTAGTATACTGGTTAAACATCTAAAATTTGGAGCCACATTGCCTGAATGATATCCTTGCTACATGATATTGGGCAGATTATTTAATATCTTATTAAAATGATGATTACCATAGTGTTTGTCCCCGGGAGTTATTATGAGGTTCACATGAGTTAATAAGTACAGAGTATTTAGAATTTACTGTTATTAGGTCTTTCCTAGTGTGTGTGTTGACCAGTTGATGAAAATGTGACCAGAAACTCATAGGAACTTAACCCTGTATTTCCCCTAGGAGCAGTGGTTCAGTATTTGCTAATTTGGTGTTTGCGGCAGCTTTATAGACCATAACTCATGTGAATAATGATAACCAAATATAATGTCATAGAAGTATGATGTGCATTATGTCACAAGATGTAGCCATGTGCAGTAGGAAATCCACAGCATGTCCTGCTCAGCTAAATCCCCAACCTCACTATTTGGAGCCCAGGGTGAAGAGACTTGTGCATTTATCCTCTTATCTCTTTGTCCTGATTTTGTCCTGATTGTTGGGAAGTTTAGGCACATGTCATCTCGAACACTTGTTTTTGTTTTATTTAATTATTTTTAAACTTAAGGAAAAAAAAAAAAGGAAAAACAAAAAAAACCAAGTTCATCCGTTCTCCCTTACCTCTCTACTCTCTGCCTCTGGAAATCACTTGAGCTTGGTTTTCATTTCTTTTTGTTTTGTTTTTCTTTGTTTTGTTTTTGACTTCAGATATAAGAGAGATCATATGGTATTTGTCTTTCTCTGTCTGACTTACTTCACTTAGCTTAATGCTGTTAAGGTTGGTCCATGTTGTCACAAATGGTAAGATTTCATTATTTTTATAGCTCAATAATATTCCACATATGTATATATGTACACACACACATATGGCAATTTCTTTTTTCACTCATCCACTGATGGACACTTAGGTTGTTTGCATAGTTGGTGGTTGTAAATAATGCTGCGCTGAACATGGGTGGGGGGCAGATACCTTTTCAAATCAGTGTTTCTGTTTTCTTCGGATAAATACCAGAATTGGAGTTTCTGGATCATAAGGTAGTTTTATTTTCAACTTTCTGAGGCACTTCCATACTGAATACTTGTATCGATTTACATTCCACCAACAGTACACAAAGCTTTCCTTTCTCCACATTCTCACCAACACTTATTTCTTGCTGTTTTGATACTAACTGTTCTGAATGGTGTGAGGTGATATTTCACCGTGGCTCTGAGCTGCATTTCCCTGATATTATTGATATTGAGCATCTTTTTCATGGAGCTGTTGACCATCTACATGTCTTCTTTGAAAAAATGTCTTGTCAGATTTTCTGCCCACTTTTAATTGGATTGCTTGTGGGTTTTGTCTGTTTTTGCTATTGAGTTGTATGAATTCCTTGTATATTTTGGATATTAGCATCTTATCAGATATATCATTTGCCATTATTTTCTCCCATTCAGAAGCTTGCCTTTTCATTTGGTGGATTGTTTCCTTCGTCATGCAGAAGATTTTTGGTTTGATGTAGTCCCACTTGTTTTTTTTTTTTTTTTCCTTTTGTTGCTTTAGCTTTTGATGTCAGATTAAAAATCGTTGCCACGATCCATGTCAAGGAGCTTACTGCTTATATTTTCTTCTAGGAGTTTTATGGTTTCGGGTCTTATGTTCAAGTCTTTAATCCATTTTGAGTTATTTTTTGTATATGGTATAAGGTAAAAGTCCCGTTTTTTCTTTTGTGTGTCACTGCCTGATGTTCTCAGCACCGTTTATTGAAGAGAGTGTCCTTTCCTCATTGTATATTCTTGGCTCCTATGTCATAAATTAATTAACCATATATATGTGGGTTTATTTCTGGACTCTCTATTCTGCTCCAGTAATCTGTGTCTGTTTTTATGCCAAACCATACTGTTTTGATTACTATAGCTTTGTAATACAGTTTGAAATCAAGGAGTGTGATGCCTCCTGCTTTGTTCTCCTTTCTCAAGACTGATTTGGCTATTCAGGGTCTTCTGTGGTTCCATGCAAATTTAAAGATTGTTCTATTGTTGTGAAAAATACCATCAGAATTGTGATGGGCATTTCATTGAATCTGTAGATTGTTTTGGGTAGTATGGGCATTTAAATGGTATTGATTCTTCTCTTCCATGAGCTTGGTATATCTTTCCATTTATTTGTGTCTTCTCCCATTTCTGTCACTGTTGTTCTGTCACAATACACAGTTCTCTTACTTCCTTGGTTAAATTTATTCCCAGTTATTTTTTATGCAGTTTTAAATGGGATCATTTTTTACTTTCTCTTTCTGATAGTTCCTTATTAACATAAAGAAATACAGATTTTTGTTTATTGATTTTGTAACCTGTAATTTCACCAAATTTACTTATTAGTTATAATAGTTTTTTGATGGAGTGTTTAGGGTTTTCTATATGTAATATCATGTCATCTGCTAATAATGACAGCTTTACTTCTTTATTTGCTATTATTAGTAGTAATAATAGTACAGTAAGCAATTTGATCTATAAATAGAGAGCAGTTGGGTATAAAAGTCTAGAGATCCAGGCTTGAAGGTGAATATTTTGGACCAATAACAGAATCTGTTGCCGTGAGTGCCAGACTTTTTTTTTTTTTTTTGACATTCTTCGTTTTGAGAAGTTGAGTTTGTATCCTATCCTCTTGAACTTGTGTAAATGTCTGACTTATATTTCCAATAAAATATGGTGGAAGAAACATTGTGCCCTCTGATGCTAGGTCAGGAAAGGTGATGTAATTGCTGCCTTATTGATTTTAACATTTAGACAGAAGTCTTCAGCAGCCATGTGAAGGCTCTGAGGTGCCATGCTGTGAGAAAGGCCTAGTTGTTGTTACTATTACTGGTAGCCCCAGACTAGACACCAGATATACAAGAAAAGATTCCTTCTTCCAAAATGGATTCCTAGAAACACACACTCTTCCAAAATTGTACCAGGAAGAAATAGAATACCTGAACAGACCAATTACTAGTAATGAAATTGAATCAGTAAACAAAAACTATGAAAAAGTAAAAATCCAGGATGAGATGTACTTACAAAGCTAATACCTATTCTCCTCAAACTATTCCAAAAAATAGAAGAGGAAGGAAGCTTCCAAATACATTCCACAAGGCACACACACACACACCCCCCACAGGCATATACACACAACAGAGTATTATGCAGCCATAAACAAGGATGAAATCATGCCATTTCCAACATGGATGGACCTAAAAGATATCATTCTAAGTGAAAAAAGTCAGATTGTGTAAGACGAACACTGTATGATTTCCCTATGTGGAATCCAAAAGAACCAAATGAATAGGTTAACAAACAAAAAGTAGAATCAGACCTACACACATAGAAAATAAAGTAATGGCTGCCAGGAGGGCTGGAAGGAAGGAGGAAGGGAGGGAGGAGGAACAAAATAGCTGAAGGAAAGTAGTAAATACAGGCTTCCAGTTATGGAATGAATAAGCCAGAGGAATAAAAGGTATGGCATAAGGAATATAGCCAATGATTTTGTAAATGATGAATTAGGACAGGTGGTAGCTGTACTTGTAGAAAGCCTACCAGAATGTATAAAGAAGTTGAAACACTATGTTGTACATCTGAAACTAATGTAACATTATGTGTCAACTATACTCAAATTAGAAGAAGAATTTTTTTTAAAGATTTTATTTATTTATTTGACAGAGAGATCACAAGTAGGCAGAGAGGCAGGCAGAGAGGGTGGGGGGGGAAGCAGGCTTCCCGCTGAGCAGAGAGCCCGATGCAAGGCTCAATCCCAGGATCCTGAGATCATGACCCGAGCCGAAGGCAGAGGCTTAACCCTGAGCCATCCAGGCACACCTAGAAGAAGATTTTTAAAAAGGATTCCAGTTTTTTAAAAGATTCCAGATTTTTAAAAAAGATTCCAGCCTTTATGTCACCCCAGCCTCCAAGTCCTCCCGGCTCAGGTTATGGACATTGTGGAGCACAGAGGAGTCATCCTCACTTGTATACTTTCAAAATTATTGACCACAGATTCTGTGATAACCATATTACAGTGGTGGTTTTAAGCCTCTGAACTTGCAGATAATTTGTTACACAGGTATATTAACTGTTATGGGATGGTATCACCCAAGGAAACTAGGGGTGTGAAGCAACACTAAGATGATTGATGATTAAACTTAGAGGCACAGCAGAAACAGCAACAGTTCAAGGGCAGGAGTAGAAGAAGAGTGTTTTCCTCTTATAAAACATTTAAAGAAACCACTTAAAGATGACATGGAAGACACATGAAAAAGTTCAAGGAGAGATGGCAAATATCTCAGGGTGGTGGAAAGCAGAGCTATGGTCAGTGCTGTTAGATCTGGTAAGTGTGACTTTCTGGGTCTCAGGGGAGGGCCAGAAATGGTGAGATGGAGGCAGATGTATGGTTTGAAGAAAATAGGAGAAGGGTATGAACATAGAGCATCTTTTCAAGGAATTGGTAAATGAAAGGAAAGGGGAGAGCTAGGGTGTCCTTGGAGGGAATGCAGGCTGAGAGAAAGAACTTTATTATTTTTTTAAATGGGGAGCTTACTGATGTTTGCTGAAGTCAGAGGGAAGATTTGGAAGAACTGAGGGAGAGGGATGCAGATGAAGCTCCACTGGGGATTGACACAAGAGGTGGAGGTCTAAGTCTTAAAGAGGACAGACCCCTTTTCTTCTGAGAGGAGATGGCATTCCCATAAACTGAGGCACGTGAGCAGCCCAACTGATGATCTAGTTGTCTGCAATTTAGATGCTGCCTGAGTGTTTCAGGCCCTCAGTACCTTCATGTCTTGATGGTGGTTTAAGCGTTCTGAGTTTGCCTCCTTGGCAAAAATCTCCCCCATTCTCTCTACCTTACAGACTACTGCCAGATTGAAATGCTGTACTGTATGGTGGCTGACATAACATAATAATAATAAAAAAATAAATAAAACCACAATGAGAGAAACATCTTTATACATGGGAGCAATAAAAAGAGAAGCTGGGTTAAAACGTAACAAATAAAGGATGTATTTATTTGTTTATTTATTTATTTAAAGGATTTATTTAAATATAAATTTATTTATATTTATTTATTTATTTAAAGGATGAATTTAAATTGTGTAAGTAAAAATAAACGTAAAAAAGAAATACTGTCACTCTCTTGGTTGGGAACCTACAACAGCACTTTTTATCCCCAGCTTAGAGGCCAATTCTGCTGATGAAGGGCTTGGAGGGCCTTTTGTCCTGTGATGTGTGTGTATGTGTGTTTGTGTGTGTGTGTGTGTTTGGGAGAGAGATTGTATTCAAATTTGGTTTCCTCATCATACAGCGGTCACTGCAGAGCCTGGCCAAGTGGACTCTGACTCCCCTTCCCATCTCAAGTTCCTTCATTTCGATGTTTTTCCTTTCTGTTTCTTCCTTTCTTCTCTCTTCTCTTCCTTTCCTACCTCTCTTCCTTTCTGCCTGTCTTTAACGGAAGAGCACATCTTTGTTTACATCTGAGATCACCTTAGCCAGTGGTTCTGCATTTTGATGATCATTAAAAGAACCTCAGTGCTTATTGGAAATGCAAATTCTGGATTCCACTAACGAGATACTTGAATTCAGTTTCTGGGGTCAAATCCATTGTGGGTGGTCTATGGACCACACATTTAGAAAAAGTAATTAAATACTATATATGTGCTGTTCTTCCTTTCTGTAATGTTCTCTTTTCTCTATCACACCCTACTCCCTTTTCATATTTTCTGGAAAGACATGTTTGACCACCTGCTTCTACATCAAAGTTTGTTTTTATTTAATTCTTCTTTCTAGTCAATATATCACAATTTTAAACTGAGCTATTCTCCAATTTAACTGAACACCTGGCAGTGTGGCGGGTGCTGGGATTACACAAAGCAGCAGGGCATGATCGGAACTTTGAGAGGCACGTCATCTCACAAGGATGACGTTCCCATGGAGCTATTTTTGCATGGCCAACCTGACGATGGGCTCCTCTAGGACACAGGCTATTTAGAATCTACCACAACTGCCATCCAGTGCTGGGCCCTGAGGAGGTGATCAGTAATTATTGGTGGGTAGAAACAGGTTTTGGTCTTGAGATCTACTGGTTGGGGAAGCAAGCTCTTCCTTGTCAATTCTTTCCTCCAAGTAGTCCTCCCAAGTTGTCCCTTCCTTGACAATTGCCATTATGTCCATTGTTTCCAGTTTCCTCTCCCCCAGCTTCACCTTGATGTTGCTGTATTTGCCTGTACTTGCTGGTTTGGCTGTGCAAAGCGGCGCATCCAAGGGGCTGGGCAGTCAGCCAGGGCTCCCAAGCCCTTCCATGCATTGTGTCTGTCTTCCTCTTTGGTAGGAATCCGTGTGATTTTCATGCTTTGGAGGATTTGGGCCCTTGTGAAATCTCTTCTGGGGAATTAGCCACATGAATTCCATGCTTTGTGTCTGCCTCCAGTGTTGGCAGGAGGCTATATTGTTTCGTTCCCACGTCGTCACACTCCTAGGGACGCGGTGATGGTTCAGCTCAAGTTCATTTGGTATTCCCCTTTGAAATGTCACCGAGTTTTCCCACTGTTTGCACTGAATTAACTAATAACAATCAAGGGAATCATTAGTATGCTGGAAACATGAACCGAGG
Organism: Neogale vison; assembly: GCF_020171115.1. NCBI lineage: Eukaryota > Metazoa > Chordata > Mammalia > Carnivora > Mustelidae > Neogale > Neogale vison. The sequence goes on along the minus strand of NC_058101.1, from coordinate 196,543,763 downwards.
CAGTGTGGGCTGAGCATCAGATAAAGGCCTCTCCTGGGCACCCGCCCCTGTGACTGCTGGTGGCCGCCATTTTAGTGCTAGTACGTTTACATGGAGACAGAGTGTGTCGGTTAGAGAGGGGAGATCTTAGTATGTTTTCCCATCGAAGCCGCTTAACGTGGGTATTTTCATCCTTACTGGATTGCCTTCTGGGTGGACTTCAAACTGAATGAGGGCATGTTGCTTCCTGCCACTGGCAGGCTGAGTAAGAGGCTTCTTTCTTTGTGCACTAATTACCTGTTTCTGATTCTGGGAAAATAAACTTGATCAGAAGATCGATCCTGATGTGTCAGGTGCTGTGCTGAACATTTAACATGCTAATTATTCCTAATTCTTAAAGCAAGCCTGCAAAATAGATACTATTATCCTAGACTGTCAACTCGGTGAGACGATAAGGAATTTGCCTGAGATCTTACATTCAGTAAGCAGCAGAACTGGATTCAAACCTAGATTGCCCTCTTTCTGCCTCTCCCTGATTCTTCTGCTGTTCTGTGTTGCCTTTTAAGGCACATTTGCTGAGGTTTGTTGACCCCGAGGCACTTCTGACAACCTCTGTAGACTGTCTGAGGTCACTGAAAGGCCAGCAGCTCTGTTCACACTGAAGTTTCGTTTTCTGTGGGGACTTAGGTAGCGTCACAAAACATGGTGGAAATGGACTCCCCAGAAAGCCGAAGTCAGTCTCACTGCAGCTGTTAATGCTGCTTTCAGGATCCTAGAAATTCCTGCTTCAGTGTGTCTCAGGAAATCAGACTCTTCATTTTCAGTTGAATGGTATTTTACTTGATAGGGTTAACTGCCCTCAGTTTCTCTGTAGATGTACCTTCACATGTTTAATGACGCTGGAGAGCAATCAGAAGGGCCGGGATGCATAGTTACAATAAAAACACATCTGAGCCCATTCTTGAGTAACAGAGCACATGTGTTTTGGGGCTTTTCTATTTGGAGTCAGTTTATCATCACTATAAAAACATTTCGGATGGGAATGGAGTCAGTGGAAACCCTGGGGACTGTACAGGGAGCTCTAGATTGAGATGGCTGAATGCCTGGCCTGGGTTTAGTCACTCAGGAGGTTTGAAGTGAAGCATTAATGCTAGAATGTAATCTATCACAGATGCCTTGGCCATCTCCTTGAGCATTTCCACCTGTTTCACCACTGGGAGTCATGGCTGGTCTCCTTACAAATAAAATGTGTGTGTTCTGTACTCAACATGTCAATTAAGTCAGGGGAGAACTGGGTCCCGTATGTAGTCATCTTAATGGTGTCTGGGTTGGTTTTTTTTTTTTTTTTTTTAAATTCTTGAACTTAAGATGAGAAATAGGGATAAATAACTAATGAGTAATTTAGATAGTGCATATTTAAATTATGTGGAAATATTATCCCAATCTAAAGTAATGAGCTTAGCCTCCTTTAGGTGGGAGACACGTTGTAGAGTGGAGGAAAATTAGTACTTCTGTCCTATTTTCCCCAGTTTTCTGGCAACACTAGGAAGGAAATGGACATTGTAGTTTCTGATTTCTGGCCCAGGTGATAATGGTGATAATGGAAGGAAAGTCTTCACTCTACAGCAAAGCTATCTGTGAGGAAAATACACTTGCTGTTCCCCTAGTATAATGAAATCACTAAGTTTAAGACATGCACTTGGATGTTCATGGTACAAATTAAAATAAAACTCAATGAAGTTTCTGGACCTAGGTTTTTGTTAAAATAATTCATCTCTTTGGATCCTGTCATACAATATTCTGGATTTTCTCTGACATGTATCACTGGATGCTCCTTCTTAGTTCTTTCAAAACTGCCTCTTAAATGTCAATGGTTCTTAGGCTCATGCAATGTTTTGGAATCTCATTAAAACCCATAGCTTTTTCTGCTTAAAAATTAAGGCCTACCTCCCCCAATCAAATTTATATCCGATCACTACCATTTTCATTTTTCTGGACGTGAGATCCAGATATCGAAGAGTCTGTTCAACTCTTTCTCTCAGAGAAACTCAAACTCAACTTGTCCAAAATTCAAATCTTTTGCTCCTCTCCCTTCCTCTCTCCTCTGCTGTGATGAACAGGAGCACTGTCCCCAGGAGAGTTACTTGAGGTTCAGATCTGAGCGTTGTCTTCCACTCCTGCCCTCAGCTACCCCCCTAATCCACTACTGCTCACCAGTCTCATGGATTGCTTCAGCACGTTGCTAGCTCTGGTATCAAAACCCCTGTCCCTAGGTGTGTTCCTTTAGTTCAGGCATCTCACATTCTTCCTGGGATGACTCGTAAACTCTCCTCCCTTCTTTCCTTGTCCTTGGTTTCATGACCTCCAATTCACTCTGCAGACTGCTGTTGAAGTGATCTTTTCTAAAATCTAAGAGTAATCATATCCCTTATTTAGCTGTTTAAAATTCTTCAAGGACTCTCCAGTAGCTTCCAGAATAAATGTCAACTCCTTAGCTTAGCCACAAGGCCTAGCTACTCTGCTTTAAACCAGATCTCTGGCCTCAACTTCCATATTTTTGACCAGACACCATTTTTCCAGCCAAGTAACACTTCTTGAGGCCAACAGAACTCACTGAACTGCTTAGTGTTGATGAGTCTTTGACAGTGTTGCTTCTTTGGCCTAGAATTCATCTCTTCATTCATGTACTAAGTAATTTATTCAACAAATATTTGTCAAGTATTTATTCTGTATCAGACACCGTGACACCGTGACACAGCAGTGATGAACATGAACACGACAGACAAAGGTCCTGCTCTAATGAAACTCATGTTCTCCTTGGAAATGTAAAGCAGACAATGAATTGCAGATGGTTTTGGAGGCTATGAAGACAAGGAACCAAAGTAATGAGATAGCAAGTATTAGAAGGTGTATATGAAGGTGTGGGACTTCTTTAGATGGGGTTCTCTGGGAAGGCTCTCCTGAGGAGGGCTATTTGAAAAAAGATCTCTGCTGGGCAGGAACAGTCATCAGGTCTGGGGACAGCATGTATAAAGGACCTGAGTCAGGAATGTCCTGGGCATTTTCAAGGGATAGTAAGAAGCCCAATGTGGCTATAGTTCAGAAGTTGAGGGAGAGGGTTGTAAGTTTTTATTTTATTTTATTTAAAAAATTTTTAAAGATTTTTATTTATTCATTTGAGAGAGGAGAGAAAGCACAAGCAGGGGAAGGGGCAGAGAGAGAGGGAGAAGCAGACTCCCCACTGAGCTGGGAGCCTGATATGGGGCTCGATCCCAGGACCTGGAGGTCATGACCTGAGCTGAAGGCACACACTTAACCATCTGAGTCACCCAGGCACCCCTAGTTTTTATTTTAAACAGAGGAGTGATCTGATCAGGTTCATATTTTAAAAAGATTATTCTAAAATAACAGTGTTGGCTGGATGTAGAAGAATTGGAAACCTCATATACTGCTGGTGGGAACATAAAATGGTGCAGCCACTGTGGAAAATAGCTTGGCAGTTCCTCAGTAAGTTACTTCACAGACTTACCATATGATGCAGGAATTTCACTCCTAACTATACCCCAGATAATTGAAAATTGGTGTTCAAACAAAAACTTGTACATGAATATTTATAGTCATTTATATTTAATGTAATATATAGTATATTATTATATTATATATTATATAGTTATATAATTTAATATAATATATTAATAATATAGAACTAATTTAATATACTATTTATTATATTATATACTATGTATTATAATATTAATAAATATAATATTTATATAAAATAATATTTATAGCTATTTATATTTAAATAGCCAAAAGATAGAAACAACCCAGATGTCCACCAACTAATGGATGAATAAACAAAATATGATATATCCATACAATGGAATATTATTCAGTCTTAAAAAGGAAGACAGCACTGATAAATACTACAATATCGATGATCCTTGAAAATATGCTGAGTAAAGAAAACCAGACACAAAAGGTCACATATTGTATGATTTCATTTATATGAAAGTCCAGAATAGGCAAGTCCACAGAGACATAAAAGGGATTAGTTGCTGCTAGGGGCTTAGGGTGTGGGAGATAGGGAGAGATTATTTAATGGGATTTCCTTTGGAGGTCATGAAAAGATCCTGAACCTAGACAGTGGTGGTGGTTGTACAACATGTTGAATGCACTCAATGCCACTGAATTGTATATTTGAAAATGGTTAAAGTGATATGTGTTATGCCATGTGTATTAGTTTGGACTACTGTAACAGAATGATTTTAGATAACACAATACCATAGACCGGGTGTCTTAAACAACAGAAATTTATTTTCTCACAATCCTGGAGACTGGGAAACCTAAAATCAAGGTTCCAACAGGGTTGATGTCTGATGCTATCCCCTTGGGTTGGAGACAGCTGCCCTTCTTCCATGTGCTCAGGTCGCCTTTCCTCAGTTGCCATGGAGAGTGAATGGGCTTTCTGATGTATTCACTTATAAGGACACTAATCCTATCAGATCAGGATCCCACCTTTATAACCTCATTTAACCTTAATTACTTCCTTACCTCAAATACAGTCACATTAGGGGTTCATACTTCAACGTATAAGTATGGGGCAGGGCAGTGGGGGGGTGGACCACTGTTCAGTCCATAACATTACTGCGATCACTTATGGAGTGTCCTTTCTGGGAGAGACAATGCCAGTGTATTCCAAATACACATTGTATATCATACTACTGCATTCACAGCTTCTAAAGACATTACACTTCTTAAAGGTGAGTCCCATCTTAATCGCTTTTCATTTCCCATGTCTGATGCAATGTTTGATGCATAGTAGGAGCTAATAAATGTTGAATACACAGCTTCAGCAGAAATTTAATGTTCCTTCTTCACCTTTCTTTATAAGAGAGTCAGAGAGTATAAGAGGGTCTCCAGATCTTCCTTGCCATCAAAGGTTGACTCACTATCAGATAGTTGACATTATATTTATATATATATACATATATAAAAAATATATTACATATATGAATTATATATAAATATGAATATTTGTATAAAATATATAATATATGAATATATGAAAAAAATATATATATATGAACGTTGGAGAAAATCTGGAGAAACTAGAACCATTGTGCACTATTGGTGAGAAGGTAAGATGGTGCAGCCTTTATGGAAAGTAGTATGGTAGTTCCTCCAAAAATTAAAAATAGAACTATTATATGATCCAACAATCTGCCTTCTGAATATATGTCTAAAATCAATAAAATCAGGATCTCAAGGAGCTACATGCACTTCCATGTTCACTGCAGGGTTATTTGTAATAGCCTACTTACGGAAACAATCTGAATATCCATTGGCAGCTGAATGGATAAAGTAAATGTGGTATATACATGCAACAAAACATTATTTAGCCTTTAAAAAGAAGGAAATCTTGCCATATGTGACAACTTGGATGAACCTGGAGGACTTGATGCTAAGTGAACTAAACCAGTAATAGAAGGACAAATACTGCATAATTTCATTTATATGAAGTATTGAAAATAATCAAACTCATAGAAACAGAGTAGAATGGTTATTGCCAGGGGCTGTGGGGAGGAGGAAATGAGGTACTGTTCTTCAATGGATATAAAACTTTAGTTTTACAAGATGGATAAGTTCTAGGGATCTGCAATTCAACACGTGATTTAACAATGATGTTGGCTTAAAAATTGGTTAGGAGGGGGGGATCTCATTCTAAGTGTTCTTGCCACAATTAAAAAAAAAAGTAAACTTAAATCATGGAAGAGATTGAATCCAGAATTCACATATAAGTATTCAGCCTACAGAATATGTCGAGTGAGGCAACTAGAGTTGTTTCATGTTTTGATAAACTCATGACTATGAGACTCAGTTGGAATTTGTATTCTTCTCTGAAGGTTTTCTAAATTCCTGCAGTCATGGAGTGATAGCTTCTTGGCACTGATTGCCTGAAAATCATCTGGGGAAAGAAAGCTGGTGTGTGTTTTCAGTTCTTGGGATAGTGAAAGATAGCAATGTTCTTGGGGTCATCTCTCTCCTTGGCAAATTGGAAAAGGTAGATATAAATTATACGTTTCTTCAGATGCAAAAATGAATGCCTGTCAAGAGGTTATGGACCTTGGGGAGTTTTCTACCAATGGTTATGGGTTTTGCTGTTGTGTGCATATGTTCTCATCTAGTTTCCCTATAACTAGGGACCTGCATCCTTTTGGTGTTCGGCTAGTCTCAGGGCTGTCGTCTGAGAGCATAAAATCAGTTGAAGCTGCTTCTTAATATAACAGTTGAATTCTTTGATTTGCATTATTAAAATTTCCATTCTTCAGGTAGAAAATTGACCAGCTACAGGTTACAAACTTCCTAAAAATTAGACTGTGAAAGGATTTAAAACCTATTTTGAGATGTCTCAGATATCTTGAAAAATGTTAGTGACGTATTTCTCAAGATAGTATGCTGCCTAAAAATATAAGCAAAATAGTTTGAACATTATGCTAGTTGGCAAGTAAAACATAAATAATAAATTGTACATTTATCTGGCAGCATGATATTTAAAAGACGCCAAGACTGGGAAGAAAAATTTGTATCTGTGGGTGTCATGGAGAAATGAAATAAAGACGCCTGTCATTCATGGGCCATGTGTGACTCTATCTAGTGGAGATACGCTCCTTTGTCCTAGGAAAATGCTCTGTTATCTCTTCCTCTCATGGGTTAAATTTAGCCCCCTGCCCAATTTACAATGTCCTTTGAATAACACAGGGCCTCCTTGGAAGCAAGATATCTTTTCAGCTAAATATTTTTTAAAGGTGGATGAGATGGTGATTGACTCAAGAGGTTGGTGGGAGGCCTCGCAGGCATTCCTAGAATTGCAGGCATGTCCAACTTCATTTTACAGAACAGTTTAAAATAGAAGACACAGAATTAGTTTGTCTAGGAGCTTTAATATTGCCTGGTTGTCCAGCTGTGATGTAGAAGCCAGAGATGTGTCTACATTTAGAATCCTCAGGGGTAGGTCTTCTTATGAGTCTTTCGCTGAGGCCCTGAAGTTAGAGAAGCTGTGTTTTTGACAGAAGTGTCTAGAGAGTCTGAAGATATTTACGTTGTTATGCCCAGTTAGGAAATTCAAGTTCAATTGATTACTGCAGTTTTAAACAAATTATCAGGAACAGGGGAACTTCTTTTATTGATGTTAGGTTTCTGACCGTCTTCTATTATTATTATTATTTTTTAAGATTTTATTTATTTATTTGACAGAGATGACAAGTAGGCAGAGCAGGCAGAGAGAGAGAGAGAGAAGGAGGCAGACTCCCTGCTGAGTGGAGAGCCCCATGCGGAGCTCAATCCCAGAACCCTGGGATCATGACCTGAGGTGGAGGCAGAGGCTTTAACCCACTGAGCCACCCAGGCGCCCCTTCTATTATTATTATTATTTTTAAGATTTTTATTTATTTATCTGATAGACAGAGAGAGATCGCAAGTAGACAGAGAGGCAGGCAGAGAGAGAGGGGGAAGCAGGCTCCCTGCTGAGCAGAGAGCCCCATGCAGGGCTCGATCCCAGGACCCTGAGATCACGACCTGAGCTGAAGGCAGAGGCCCAACCCACTGAGCCACCCAGGTGCCCCTCTATTATGGTTTTAATGGGCTGTATCTCAGGATTGGGACAGAGGTTTTAATTTATTTAAAGAAGATCATGGGGTTACTTCTAGGGACACAAACAAAGAAAACGAAGAAAAACAAAGCAATCAAGTTGTTCAAATAGAGTAGATAACCTATGCTTTTTGCATTCAGGTATTGAATTTCTAGCTTTCTTTACCACTTGGCTTGAATAAAGATAAGACCAGTTCTCATTGTGTTTGAAATAAATACTCTCAATAAAAGAAAGCAGGTATTTGCAGACGGCATGCCTTGGAATTCAACATTATCTGGGCATGAGTGAAGGACTTGTGAGCCCACCAGGCTTTTGAAGAAATTTATCCTAAGGGAAGAGTTCAATGGATGCTTTAACAGTGGAGGAGTATATCCAGTCGTTATCATTCCAGATTGGCCATATCAATGTATTTCTAAGCCCTAAAGCAAGGAGTGATTTCATGAAGCTATCTATGTGATTAAAGCACACAGACTACTAGTTACCCTGGGGCCAGCAACTGGTATTTTAAGAGGGCCACTTCCTTACTCAGTAGCATCCTCAACGCGGGGCATGGCTGGCTGCTGGAGACCGTAGACATTAGTCACAGTAACATTGCCTCTGAGAGGGAGCACATAGGTATAGTCCCACTGCCCACTCCCTTGGGAACTGTTCTCTTGGGATCAGTGACTTCAGTGGGCATAGGCAGAGCGATGGCAGCTTCTCTGAGCGCTGGTGATTGTGACTACATCATGTTTCATGGGCATACTCCACCACTTTTGGAGTAAACAGTTGTTGGAGCTGGACCGCGTAAAAGTACAGTGGAGCTCATGAGAGATACTCCTGGGGAGGTAGAGGAGAATTGGGGAATTCAAGGGAAGTTGGAGGGACTATAGAATTGTCAGGGCAGAGCCAGTTTTGTAGATTGCAGCCTTTAATTGTGACCTGCTTTTTATCCGAGTTTAGAACGACCTGGGAACGAGATTTCATTACTCAGGGCCAGGTATTCTGCTTAAATTTTGATGTGTTGAAATGTTAGTTGTTTAGAGGAAACCAATGAATAACCAAGAAAGGAAAATTATAAAGCACTCCTTTCTTTTCTGTTTTCTTTCCATCTTTCTTCTAGTCATATTAAGTTTTTTTTTAAGTTCCCTTAATTTCAAGATTTCCAGCTTAATTTTGCATGAAGAGAAGCTTTTGTAAAAGTAATCATTCTGTTTACATTCCTCCCACAAATGTACAAAGAATGTAAGTGAGGATGAGTTTTACTGAAGCCCTACTGGCCGGGGCCAAGGATGGATGGATGGATCCCTTACAAATCCACAGTGGCTGGTAACTCTGGAAATTAAGCATCACTATTTTCCATCCTGTCATTTACTCCTCAGTGGCTCAGCTCCATGTTGGTCATTACGATCAAACGTCATCTCCGAGTTTGGCAAACAGCTGCCCTATTTGGTTTAGGTTGAAAGCTGTTCTGGCAAAGATGGATCTACTCACTTCAGATGAGAAAGTTTAGATAGAAGTGGTGTGGCTATCTGTCAAAGCTGCGGGGATCGGAATGAAGGCTGCAGAACGTGTACCTTGTGACCTGGCCCCGGGAGTGCAGATGAAACCTATAGACTCAGAACCTATGTGCTAAAGGATCAAACTTGGAGCTCTCAAGCCAGCAAAATCCAGTCATGGAACAATTGCCCAGCCTTGGATCTAGCTATGTCCCATCATATCCCCTGAAAATCCTTACATGTGGTAAAGGTCATTTATGTCTCAGTTCTTGTACCAGAGGATATATTAGCCTGGTCCCTCATAAAATTCCCTGTCCATGTGTCATAGAAATAGTAATTTAGTATCACTACTAGAAACATTCTGGATAATATTGTATTGGATTAGTCCTTAAGTAGCCATTATGAATCTACCAGCTTCTCGCTTATGTGTTTAATAAACTTTGGTGTGTCTAACATTGCGTAATGGCAGATAAAAATGAAGTAAGAAGTGACATTCTCTGACCTTGAGAAGACAAGATGTGCTTGTATAAAATAACCTGTGGGGAACACACATGTAGAATGAGGGTTAGCAGTTTCAAAAGTTAAAGACAATTCTGAAAAAAAAAATTGCAGGGGTGAGAAATAGTCAGGGCAGGATACTTGAATGTCCTGCACAAAATGAAGGAAATGCTTCATCTTAGTTGGAAAAGAGGATTTAGCTTTATAGGCTAGTAAACATTAGAAAAACTATGTAGGTAGAGAAAAGCAGGTAAAGGAAGAGGCAATGAGAAGCTTGGATAATGGTTGTAGTAGTAGGGGGAAGTAGGGGAAAGACTGAGTAAAGATTGGCCTTACGTGTTCTTGTTAAGGTTGTTGGAAGGAAACGTTGGCTAGATTGGATGGCTCCATCTGATGGAAGCTCTTAAACATCTGGCAATGGCCTTTGGGTTGTCATTCCCTCATTTGCTTATTCATTTATTTATCAAATGTTTATGTGTTTGGCACTGGACTAGACATTGGGGATGAACAAGATTGATGCCTGAAGGAATTCCCATTAGGGAAAAGACACACGTGAACAGCCGTATAACATAATGGTTCTAAAGAGGTCTGTAGAAAGTAGCCTGGTAGCAGAGCAGAAGGATTAATTTTGCCTGGAATGGAGGCAAGGCTAAAAAAAAACTTTGGGGAAGTGTATGTTCTTAAGCAGGTGGAACTGATGGAAAAAAATCCAAAGCCGATGAAACTGACAGAGTGGCCTATAGGTTGCTCTTGCGGAGCAATCCAGACACAATGAGAAGAGCGTCTGTGCAGTAACAAAAACTGCAATGGGCACCAAGGAACAAGGAGGGAAGCAGAAGCCCTTTAAAGATGGAACGAAGCTTGGGTGTGTAGTAGACTGAGGTTTGGGCTGCTGGAAGAAAGGCCATGACGCAGAGCAGCTTGGTGCTTACCACGAGAGCTGCTGGCCAACGTCGGAGTCCCTGTGAGGAGCACCACACTGTGTGAGAAGATGGCTGGGCTCCCACCCAAGTTCCCTTTTATGGGACAGTATTCTTGGTCATTCTCTTTGCTGGTCCAGTAATACCTCACGTGCTTTTTTTGTGCTTCTGAATCTATGACTATCTCCCTCCCGTCCTCTTCCATCCCTGAGTGCCCTTATTCTCCTAGAGAAATCTTATTCATCCTTCACATCCTTCTGTACCCTGAGGAATCACTCCTGTAGGTAAATACCTCTACTTTGTAACTCAGCTTTGGCCCTTATCTTCTCATATTTCCTCATTTACATGCAGATTTCCTCTATAAATTGTTCATTCTTTAAGGACAGGGATTGTGTCTTATTTATAGCAAAAGCAGGATTGAGCCTAGTCTTGGTTTTATTTATTTATTTTTTTAAATTTTATTTATTTATTTGACAGAGAGAGAAATATCAACAGTAGGCAGCGGAGGGGAGGGGGGGGCGGGAAGCAGGATCTCTGCTGAGCAGAGAGCCTGATGCAGGGCTTGATCCCAGAACACTGAGATCATGACCTGAGCCAAAGGCAGAGGCTTAACCCACTGAGCTCCCCAGGCACCCACTAGTCTTGGCTTTAAATCCCTGCTTTACTACTTACTAGCTCTGTGAACATGGTTAATCTCTCTTTACCCATGTTCTTCATTTATAAAATAGGGCAAATAATATCTATCTAATAAGGTGACTAGTTAAAAAAAACCAAGATAATATATGTAAAACATCTGTCAGAGTGATTTGTTCATAAAGACTCAATAAACATTCATCTTTTCCTTCCTCCATTCTCATCGTTCATATTCACAATGCTTAGCATCGTGCTGGGCACATAGTAGGAACTCAGTAACTGTGGTTGAATATAAAGACTTTAAAATTTACTGAGTGCATATCACATTCCAGACACGGTTATAAGCACTGTGGATGTATATGAACTCATTTAGTACTCTCCATAAAACCACAAAAACATCATTAATATCCTCATTTTACTTATGAGGAGGCCAGGACACAATAAGGTAAATACTAACTCAGGGGATCCGTGAGTATATGGGATCCTGAAGTCCATGCTCTTGCCTTAACCTTTTTTCTACTCATTGATTCTATGTAGTTAACATATGATATGGAACCTTCTGGCAATTCTCTGCTGGTGATGATCTGGCCCATAGAGAGCTCCAAACAGCAGGGGTGCCATTTGTCTTAAATAAATCCATTTCTAGTATGCTTCCTCAGAGACTTTGAATACTTTTAAATTCTTCAGAAATTAGTTCCCATAAAAAGGAAGAGCTAGTTCTTTTTTTTTTTTTTTTTGGTGGAAACTCCTCCACTGGTATGGACATCCATTCAAATTAGTCTGTGAGGTAATTAAGTAACATATTCGTCTGAACCCTACTCAGATGTCAAGCTGTAGAGTTATAAGACATGGGAGTTGGCCCTTGGTGAATAACTACTGCCCTCACCACACAAGTACCATTTTGTGAGCTTCTATCTGGCAGCCCTAGGAGTAAGCTACAACTTACTGCTATAGCTCCATTTCATAGCTGAAAACTAAAGCTCATAGACGTAACTAATCTTTCCAAGGCCAAAAAGCCAGCATGTTTGCACTAAGGCCTTCCCAATTCAGGTTTTACTTGGGGAAACAAGAGCAGCATAATTAGAGAAGTTGGTGATGGCTTCAGAATGGTTTGTCCTTGGTTTTTCTCAAGAGGAAAGAATCAAATGTGTATGATCAGTGCTTCCCAGGGTAGAGGCTTCACTACCTGTGTGGCATTCAGGAGAACCTCATGTTATTTCAAGCTAGCCGCAGTGCAGAGGAGGAGAAAAAAAAGCAAAAGACACAGTGCAGGATGTCTTGGGTTTGAGGCTGGCTTCCCCACTCATGTCACCTAACTCCTTGATTTATTATAAAACTAAGAATAATAATGACACTCACCTCAAAGCATTGTTGGGAAGATGACATTTTGATGGTACTTCACTAAGTTAAGTTGCTTATAAGCAACTATCTATTTTTCTGCCCAGCTTCTATGAGACAAAGAGAGGCATTTACTTACTAGTGGGAACGTAAATGGAAACAATACATAGACATGAAGCGGGAGACTCCTGAAGAAACCAAAAGGGAGCCATGAGTAAGAGGAGCCAAAAGGCTGAGAAGAAAAGGTGTGGGCTATTTATTACCAGAATGGTGGGAATTGCCACCTTTTTATCCCTGAGGGCAAGAAGGTAACCCAGTGTATTACTTTCTTATTGGTGAATTACAATGACCACAAACTTAGTGGCTTAAGACAAACAGATCTATTATTTCACAATTTCTGTAGGTTGGAAGTCCAGGCATGACTTAACTTGGTCCTCTGCTCAAGGCCAACGGAGGGGATCTCATTCCACTTTTCTACTGTGGTGTCTTCTAGAACAATGTTATCAAGGAGCGACTACCCTACCAGACTCACAGTCTCTCCACATTTAAGGGGAGGGGTTATACAAGGTGTGTACGCCAGTGGTGTTAATCTTGGGAACCATCTTAGAATTCTGCCCGACACACCCAGGCATCTGAATCTTCCAGTTCTTGAGCTCTATTCTAGCTTCCCAGGCTCTTTGACCAGTTTCTAACTCCCTCATTGCAAAATGCTGTAATTCCTTGAATGAATCAAAAAACTCTATTTAATACACATTGAGAGGAAAAGATGAGAAAAGCTATCTTTTCTGACCTGAGAAATGAAAAATTTCTATTAAAAAAGAAAAAAAAACTATGTTTCAGACATTTTCTTTTAGTTATTCCTGATAAATACATTAGCACTGAAATTTGATTTGAGCAAAAGCATGATTACATGGCCTAAAAACTATAAGTTACCCTAAAGTCAGACTTTTTTCCTTAAGAAAAATAGAAGGTTTCAAAATCAATTCATTTTCTGACTAGTATTAGATGGAAGAATATTTTTCTATAATAAATTTTTCCTTAACATTAGTTAATAAGATTACAATACTTTTTCTCTTTTTCCTCACTCACTATGTAATTTTTCAATTTGTGGGGAAGCCAGACGATGAAGTTCTTGGTAGGAAATGAAGCATTATATACATGTTTTCTCAGAAGAGGCCCCCACAGACAATACTACTTACAAGTGATGAAATGCTATAACCTTATGACATCTAATTTTGGTTGTGTTTTAGTGTATTGACTGATGGAATCCAATTTCCTTTTTACTTTATTTAAACCCATCTTATGGCTCAAAAAGCTTAAAACTGAGCAGACTTGATTAATAAGACTAAAGTGCACGAAGTACACATTCCTTTCCAAACTGGAAAGTACATACATTCCTTTTCTCCCCTAGTTGGCTAGCTGAGCACAGACTGTACTTGTGATTAAGTCAAGAACAAAGTCATAAACTCCAAGTATGCAATATTAAAAAATCAATTGATATATGCGACTTTGCACTTAGATAAGATTCCTTGGGAAGTCAGTAGCGATGCTAGGTATGGAAGTAACTGTGGCTCTGTTCCCTGGTTCAGGTCTCCTTGGGACCCTTCTTCCCTGTTGACTATTAATGTGCTGCAGGAAGGAGTCAACCAGATGGAAATGCCAGCAGGCCTCTGGCATTTGGGAGAACATGGAGCGGGATAGACTCCAAGTTTTCCAGTGTTGTTGATGTTGCAATGGGTTTGGGTCTCTTTCCCTCAGATGCTGAATCTCAGCACCATAGGACCAATCTGCCCAGTTTGCTCTTTTGTGGTTTCTTTGAGCCTGCAGGCAGTCCAGATACAGGTGACGAGAGCACATCTGCTTCTGTTTTCCTCCTAGCATGACAGTGGTACTTAGGTGTCATATTTGCACATCGGGTAGGCCCATAGGATTTCTGGGAAGAAGGAGCCTCGGAGCCAGATGTGAGCACTTCTGACCCTGTAAGCCTGGCTTTGCACCTTCAGGTCTCCTGGTCACCAGCATCTCTGCCTCCTCATGGGTCACCAAGGGCACTGAATAGACATTCTATTCCTGGGGCTCCCTCATGCTCATGTTCAGTCAAGAACATCCCATGCAAAACTCCTGGGTCCCAAACCTATAGTTCTTGGTGACACATCTCTTTCCGTTACCATGTAATGCCATTTGTCTTTTAGCACGTACACTATGACGGAGTGACCAGACAGTTGTCTACTCAAACTCCTCCCCTAACTTTTAATTTTTCATGCTCAGCAGTAGTCTATCCTATGGATAGCCCACAGGTTGTTTATCCATATCTGTTGATGAATATTTGGGTTATTACAGTTTTAGGTTATTATGATCAACCTGCTGTAAACATTTCTGTATAATTCTTTGTGTGAATTTACGTTTTCACTCCTTTTGGGTGAATACCTAGGTTTAGATTGGATCCTATGGAAGGTGTATATTTAACCTTTTAAGAGACGGTCAGATGGTTTTTTCTCAATGGTTGTACCATTTTGCATTCCTACGAGCTGTGTATGAAAGTTCCAGTTCCTCCACGTTCTTCCAACATTTGGGATCATCAGTATATGTGCATTTTCTTAACGTGTAACTTCATGTAAATTAGCAGTTGCATATGTGTACAGTTATGTGTATTACAAATAATCCTGGAGAATTTTTGTTTTTTAGTGACCAAAAGTTTCTAGACCTCTCTCTTTCTTTTATTTTCTTATGTTACGTTAAATTGGATACTTAGGAAAGAAAATTCATATTCTTTTAGTCACCAGAGGACCTTTTAACCCACTGTAGTTGATGTTTACAAAATGCATCACCTTTGGTATTCTGAAAGGAAGAATTTTTTGTTTCTTAACTCTCTAAATTATGATTGGGGGGAATAGAGAAGGAAAAAAGTGATTAAAAACTCAATGTGGGAAAAGGGGAAATAGGTTGGAATATGGTGATTTCCACAGTAGTTCCAATTATATGTAGTCATATTGATGTCCTCAAACCATAGCTCTACCTCTAGATTTCAAAGGCTGGGTAGCCAAATTGGGCCTCACCACATGTGCTAACCTCTAGTGAGCTTTCTTCTCAGTTGTCCACTTTCTACTGTTCCTCCAGCCATGTTAACAGGGCCTCCTAAGAGACCAAGATCATAAGAAGCTGGCAGTAGCCTTGACTCATTTTTTTCTGCCTTCTATTCAGTTAGCAGCCCATAGAGTAGGTGGAGTGGGGGAAAGGGGTAGAAGTCCTAGGTGGGTAGGAGGACATGGGCAGGGTGAAGTGTTATCTGCCGTAGTGTCTACTTTGGGGGGTGGGGTCTTCAGTTCTCGAGAACTCCCCCAGACATGGTGTTGGTATATAAGAATGTGTGGGGCTCTAATGTAAGGTGAGTGGGTAAAAGTGGAGAGAGAGGAGAAAGGAAGAAGGAGGACAGGAAGAGGAAAGAGAAGGGAAACAAACACTTGTGACCAAGGAAAAGAGCTTTTTACTTTTATGTTTTTATTTGTGTTTTTAAGAACTTTTTAAAAATATGAAAACAGTATGCAATAAAGTTTCCCATTTTTACACGAAAAATACCCACTATAACCTCTGCCTAATCCTGCCTTGACCTTTGGTGGCAGAACAACAGTACCACCGATGGGAGCTGTTATGCCTGGATGTGTCACAGCATTCTTACCTAAATCACAGCCTGTGCTGGACCGAGGAGCTGGGGACCGGACGGATGAGTCCTGGCGTGAGATCAGAAGCCTGGCTCTGGGTCTAACCAACCTCGGCTTCAGTTTCCTCATCTGTCACACAGCAGTTAACAATTTTACTAAAGGGTTATTGTGAAGATCAAAAAGATGGTGTGAAAACTGGCACTCAGTGAATACTGAGTTGTAGTACTTTCACGTTTCCCAGGTTTTTCTAAAAGATTTTTAAAATTTATTTTAGAGAGAGAGAGAGAGAGAGAGCGTGTGTGTGTGGGGGGGGGCGGTGTAGAAGGAGAGAGAGAATCTCAAGCAGACTAGGTGCTTGAGCCCCATGTGGGGCTCGATCCCAGGACCCTGAGGTCACACCAGAACCCAGACCAAGAGTTGGATGCTTAACCAACTGAGCCACCCAGGCGCCCCTCATGTTTCCAGTTATAAAACAATATTTGTGAGAGCTCGATTCTGAACAATCTCTTGTCACATGTCTTCAATAGCATAAGGGGAATATAGAATTGAAGAAAGGTTCTTTTGAGTTTCTTTTACTTTAACTCTTTTCATTTTTAGCAAAATTAGCTAGTTTTAGCAACATTTTCAGCAAAATTAGTACTAACAGTTGCAGATAAGCAGTACTTGAAAGATCAGGTCTTAGAAAAGTTTAATTCTTTCCACTTAATCACTGAAGCTTATTCTAGTTATCTTCTGTGTAGATTTCATACTATCCGGCCTCCCACAACTGGACCAAATCTGTCTTTCCCTCTTGAGGATCTTCCACGGTTTTTCTCCAGTAAACCCTGTGATGAGTTTCATTAACAAGATGCCTGCTGTTTCCATGCCTACAAGCCCTGTTTTCCAAACTGGCTGTTCTCACGCTGGCAAGAGTGAACTGATTTAACTCCAGAAACATTTTAAACTTCCCTGAAAGCTTCAATGGCCAGGAGTGTTCCCATAGATACCCTGCAGCGTTCACTTATAGGGTCAAGGTTCATGCGTTCTTTAACCATACGATTTTCTGTAGTTGTCCGAACCCAAACAGCCATCAGAGGCTGCTACAGCTGTCATCCAAAAAAGTCTGTCTTCCCACTGCCCCTTCTTTCCAGACTCTCTAGAATGCTTTGATCTCCAGCTGCTTTTTTGTTGTTGTTGTTGATGTTGGTTTCCAGAACTTTTACCTGTTCTAGATGAACATGTAATGCTTGGGCTGCCTTGGCGATGGCTTCCCAGGGCGTCTGACCCCAAAGACTAAAAATAGCAAGATGAGGCCCACAGCATTCTCTGAGGAAATGAAATCGAGCAACGTAACTGGATTATTCTCGGTTATCTTGCAGATAGCCGTGTGACCAGACGTCTGCAAATGGTGGTGAGATCATTTCTAGTCGCCTTTTAATCTGCTGGCTGCTGGCTTCTGAAAGCTTCTCTATAGTTCCTTTTTCTCCCCCAGGCCAAAGGCAGCCAGCAGATTGGAAACTTTCCACATCGGTTTGTCATTCTGACTTTCACGAATCACTTTGGAAGGTTCCTTTTGCTTTCTTCCTTCATTTCGGGCTCGGTTTTCTGATGGGGGAGGGGAAGGCAGGGTTCTACTTGCTCACAGTGGTTGCTAAGAAAGCATCTTCTCTGTTTATAGGCCCCTGACAAATAGTGACAGCTGAGAGACAAATATGGTGTTGTGTTTGCAGGAGGTGGATGGAAGGAAGCCAGCAATTAGCAGCCTCCGAGCATAAGCGCTCACAATGAGGTCTTTGAGAGCATTGGCTGGCATCGTGCTTCCACAGATTGCTTGAAATCATTTAAAAAGGTGTTTGCCTCATGCTTTCAATGATGAACGCATTTCCAGAAATCAGCGTTGTATAACTTGAGAAGATTGTAAAATGGCATAGTCTTTTCTTTCTTAAAGAAGCTTTTGCTTAGCAGGAGCCAAATCTCCGTAGGACTTGTATCCATTTTCAGAACAGGATTCTTTTAGCTTTGGGTCAGAGGCTGGAGGTATCACACACTGACAAAGGGAAGCCAGGAGGATCTGCATTCACGTTCACCTTCCTTGACTCTTTGAGGGGATTTACTCCATTCTGGTAGTGTTGTCCTAGAGCAGGATGATGTCACTTGGGCTAGAAATTAGAAAAACATTATGCAAAGAGAAGACAAAGGTGGATTTCTGTCTAACACTAATATATAATTGGGTATTTGAGTCCTTCATTTCCTAATTCCGGCATCAAAGAAACAGTTGTCTGGGATGCGGTAGAGGCTGTGACAAGATGCTCATTGAAAAGGTCTAGTGGGAATAGGATGGGCATTTAGTCTTTACTCAGGGATGATGTTGAGAGGTTAGAGTTAGCAATGGCTGATGCCGGCGACAACGGTGGGGCACCTTGTAATGTTCTCTACACCGTATCAACTCATTTCGTTCTCGGCACAGCCGCAGCGGGCAGATACTATTATAATCTCAACTTAGGAGGAAAGAAGGCATGAATAGCTCGTCTAAAATATGCAGTAAGTGGTGGAACTTGGGTCTGAATCCAGAAAGCACCATTCGGAACCAGGGCTCACAACCGCTGCACGGTATTGTCTCTATCCGGTTGCCAGTGGTTCTCAAAGTCTCCGACTTCATTCCGCATCCCTCAACAGCTGATCCACAGCTCTCCTGTCTCTGGGGAGACTGCCCCGAGAAAGCTTTCTCACTGAGTTAGTAGGGAGAATGCCTGGCTTGCTTCCCTTCCTTTCTCCTCCACTTCCCCTAAGGGAGCATCGTATGTGTAGAATCCGGAAATGATTTCGAAAGAAACATGTGCAACTTCGATGTGAAAAGAATGGCAAAGGTTTAAGGTTAATTTTTTTTTCCTATTCAATACACAGTAAAAATCTGAACTTTTCCGTTGAGTACCACTACTCCACATGTTCTGTTTTAACTGGATTTATTTAATCTGGTGTCCAGACCATGTCAGAAATGATCTGTAAGTACATGGCGTCAGGGCATCAACCCGTCATCAGTGAAGAAAAATTTAAGTTCCTGTGGGAGAGATTTCAATCCCGTTGAAGAGCTGAGATACCTATAGGTCAACATAAAACTGGGGAAGCAGGGCTTGTCCTGGCTTTCAGGGTGAAATTCAGATTGCCCACCCACAAGCCTCTAGCCACCGATCCATCCTTCTACAGGTGATTGTGCAAAGGCGCTCCTCTCTGCCTTTAATTCCTTTTGCGGAGGGTTGTAAGCACTGGTTCGGAATGAACCAAGCTGCCTGGAGTCAGACCACAGCTCCGCCATTTACTAGAAACTTCTATTGTAAATTTTCTTTTCTTTTCTACTAACTCCGGTGATTGCACAATATCCACTTATTTAAAAACAAACTTGAGGGGTGCCTGGGTGGCTCAGTTGGTCAAGCCGCCAACTCGGTTTTGGCTCGGGTCATGATCTCAGGGTTGTGAGTTCAAGCCCCGAGTTGGCCTCTGTGTTGAGTGAGGAGCCTGCTTAAGATTCTCTCTCTCTCTCTCCCTCTCTCTCTCTCTCTCTCCTTACTCCCCCCTTCCTGTGCTCGCCCTTGCATGTGCATGCATGCATTCTTTCTCTTCCAAAAAGACAAATAAAAAATAAAAATAAAAACAAACTTGAGGGGGAAAAATTAAAAAATGAAACAAATCTGAAGAGCAAAATGCTCAAAACAGTAAATTTCTATAAACAGGAACCTACTTAAAAGGGGAAATGGAGACTTTGCTTCCTGTTTATACTCACTTGTATTATGTTATTGGTAAAATTTACACATTATTATTTTTATTTATTTATTTATTTTAAAAAAGATTCTACTTATTTATTTATTTGACAGACAGAGATCACAAGTAGGCAGAGAGGCAGGCAGAGAGGGAGGAAGCAGGCTCCCCACTGAACAGAGAGCCTGATGTGGGGCTCGATCCCAGGATCCTGGGATCATGACCCGAGTCAAAGGCAGAGGCTTTAACCCACTGAGCCACCCAGGTCCCCACACATTATTATTTTAAAAAAGAAATCTAGCTAATTGGAAATAACAAAGTTTAAATGACTTTTAATGTTTACTAATTAATGAGGGAATGCTGATTAACACTCATTAATTAATACTTACCAATTGATTGATTAATAATATTGTACATGTGACAGAGGTCGGAGGGAGGCCTTGAGCAGGTCCTCGCCCGGACAGTGAGGGAGAGCTGGACTTCTCACGTATGAGAGATGACACGTGTACAGTGGGTTATCACGTAGCTTTAAATGTGCGACCGGCAGCAAGATTCACTTGTTATGAGAGCGTGGAGCAAGGAGTTGGGGTTGGGGAAATGTCGGTGTAGTGAGGACAGGTTTAAGAGGAGATATTTTGGCTGAATTTTGAAGGATTTGTTCACCCATTCAAAAAGTATTGTTGAATATTTACTATATGTTAGATTCTATGAGAGATGCAGGGTGGACAGTGGGGAAAAAAGGCCCAGGTTCACCCTCAGAGTGGACACAGAGATGCTCAGAGGACTGTGAGCTGCCAGAAGCCCGGAGCTTGGCAAGAGGAGGCTGTCGTGGCAGTGGTCTGGATTGACAAGAGGCGGTGTAGGACTCAGGTGTCAGCCTCGAGAGAAGCCATCATCTGCCACAAGTCCTGTTGGGACCGGTTGTCTTGAAGGGGCACTGATCCAGAGCCCAGCATGAGGCCAGCTCAGGAGGGCAGCCCACCCTCTCACCATGGCTTGGAGGACTCGTAAAGTTTCCCCTGTGCCCAGATCAACTTAGGAAGGAGCAAGAAAGGGGAAAAAAAAAAAATCTGTTAGCGAGTATACCAGAAGCTTCCTCAGTCTTCACCAAAATTAAATTGCCTTAAACTAGAAACACCTGAGATACTACCGATTGTGAAATTTGAGCTAAAGGAAATTTTTACTGCCCCTCATTGGGTTTGGAATTCATAGGGACGGTTTGGTTGATCATATAGTACATGATTCAGCTGATACAAAATATCTAAAATGGGCATATGCAGAGAGACAGAAAGTGGATTAGAGTTCGCCGGGGACCGAGGGGAATGGAGAGTGGGAAGCGATGGCTAAGTGGTGTGGCGTTTCTTTCTGGAGTGACAATAATGTCCAGGAATTGGATAGTGGTGATGGTTGTAGGACTTTGTGGATATACTAAAAAAGCACTCGATAGTACACTTTAAAGGGATATGGTATGTGAATTTTATCTCAACAAAAAATACATGGAAAAGATGGTTAATAAAAGAAAATAAGGAAGCTGTGAGTCTTCTTCACACATCTAAGCAGTGGTATGAGTACTGTCCCTTCCATACAGGAACTGTCAACCAAACATTGGTCTTCCAAACATCCTTTATATTGTTTTGCCAAAATAATAAACTTCATAAAAAACTTTGCTGGGGGTCAGAATGCAACTCAACTATCACTTGAAGCAAAAAGTACTTCTTAGATAACAGTGCAAAAATAAAGTGATCTACAACATATATGAACTCAATTGAGATGACGTGTTAAGTTCAGATACTCTTGTTAAAGTGTTTTTGTTTTTTGATTTTGTTCACCCTTTGAAGATACGATAGATGTATGTTCTATATCAGAATACTGGTTGAAAACATATGCTTTGGACTTCTTACTGCCATTAAATATACCTATTACTCAGTACAAATTTTTGAGTTTTTAAAATTTCTCCTCTTTACTTTTGGTCTACTTATTGCTAAACAGAAAACACTTATGCGGAAAATAAATTGCTGCCATTCTGTTTTAAGAGCAAGACTGAAAGTGGGCCTTTTCTTGTCATGTTTTTATCATTCCTCTGGTTGGCTTGTTTGAAGCCTCATAGTCCTCATGGATTCCAACCCTCTCCTTCAACCCCTGCATCCAATCAGTGGTCAAGTTTTGCTTACTGTATTTTTGTAATCCTTCTCTCAATTATGTCCCAATCAGGATCAAGATGGCTGCTGGCTTCTTGTCTTCTGTCTTGCTTCTCCTAAAGTCTCCAGGGTCATCTCCCTAAAGCTTTAAGCCACCCAGGCCCCTTCCCCCACACACTCTCACCATGGCTCCCTAGAGCCCTCATTTCCTTCCACACCTTGTGTATCTTTCTCACTAAGCTATTTCATTTCCAACATCTCTTTCTCTTCAAATTCTATTTTGTCTGCGTGAAGGAGAAACTTTACATCTTTAACTGAAGAAGAATCATTCTTTTTTTTTGAAGCTCCCTAATCATTTTTCCTGTAGTATTGAGAGTTATCCCTGTTAGTTTCCTGAAATCCTTTCTGAAACAAGACTGTAGAGAAATGAACTATGGACTTAGTCTTGATTATTTATCTTGTTCTCCTAAAGGTTTAATGCCCAAGGCTGGAAGATTGTGTGTACCATAATTAAGTCTTTTTGAGGCAATTCGAGTGTATAGTGAAACGGTAAATATTACAAATAAAAATATACAGGACATTTTCATTTTTATCGTCCAAACCTTCTCTGTATTTTACATTGGTTTTTCTGAATTCCTTCCTTGTATTTTAGCTTCCAAGTGTCTGTTTAAGCCTTTTTCTCCCTCTCCTAGTGTCTCCCTGTTTTATCTAGGTATATCTCTTTTTTTCAAATAACTTTATAATGGAGATAAAGTTATAAAATATTTTCTTATTTGCTTTATTGAGTCAGCAACCTTTACTTCCTCTGCCCTGAGTATTTATTTAAGTGTAAATTTTCATAGATGTGCTGGGATAAAGATGAAGGTAATATTCAATATTAATATTATGTGATTCAAAATGAGAATGATGTAAGCTGTTAGCTTGCAAGCTATTTCTTGAGAAAGGCTTCCTGCTTCCCTTTATCAAAATAATAACTGAGCATTGAGGGCACCATTCAGAGTGTTTTTCACAGTGCACAGAAGAGACCCCTGTACACACAGCTGGATTAGGGGTAGGAGGACATGGGATATCATGGACGTAAAAGAAAGGCAGGACCATATTCTGTATGGGAAATGATGGAAAGATGGAGAAGGAGAGAAAGAATGAAAAGAGTGGGGTGTCTCTTGATTTCCTCTCTGGAGGCCTCTGCTTTAAGGCTAATTAACTTCAAGAGCAATGTAGACCGATGTAGCTTACTTAGCCACATCCAAATAAGCCGGACAATGCAGCAGGGTCAGGCAGAAAGGGAGCTCTGGGATTTAGCTTTTCCAGACTGCCTTCATTCTTTACCTCATCGGGATGTAGATTTGAGAAATGAAGAATCCATGATGGTGCACACGATGGCAAGGTGAGGTGTCCCCACAGCAGAGCCTGGGTGTGTGTGCTCGCCGGGCCAGAGGCTGCAGGAAGGGCATGGCAGATGGTCAGGAGTCTGGAGCCTGCAGGGGCTAACGTGAGGCTGAGTCAGCCAGGAAGTGATCATTCCTGACCAAACCAAGGGAGATCAGATCACCCGTTACACCATCCTCAGATTTCAGCCCCGAAGGCCAGGAGATACCCAGGGGATAAAGGACACAGCCCTGGAGACCAGAAGAGGTAGAGAACATTGTGCCAGATCCCCCAGATCTTTCCCACCACCATGAGAATGTTAAGTTCTCTTTCTTCCCATTCACTTGGGAACTATCTTGGGAAGGAAGCATGGGTGAGGAGGCTGTTCTGAAAGATCAAGTATTTTTATCCTGATGAGTGATTCTTTCCTAATATGAGGCTTAAATCCTTGGAATTGCTTACATTGAAACAGGATTACACATTAGGTCTATTATATATACACTGTATAATTATATATATATTGGGTTAATTATATATATGTACATAAACATAAATATATTATAAGTAAATATTACATAAATTATCTATAATATGTATTTCTATTAACTGGAAGATGGGAATCTGGAAGCGAAGAAATGACATATTTTAGGCTTATTTAACTTGTGTGTAATTTTAACTTGTGTGTAATTGAAAAATAAAGGTAACCATAATCACTAAGATATGGTCATAGTCAATATTTTTATGAATATTTTTCTAGTCTCATTTCAGCATCTATGTATTTGTGGGTTAGGTTGAACCCTATGAAGCGATGGTTATTTGACTGTTTTTGACTTATAAAATTGGCAATTTCATAGGGCCAACTTAATGCATTTATCCTTGGTATATACACGCATACACATACACCCTTCTATTTTCTAGGTGCATGAACACATATGTAAAAATATATATTGTTTTTACAAAAACAGGATTGTATTGTTTTGTAACATTTTTTTCACTTAACAATGTATTGCGAATATGTTTATGGATCATTAAATATTGTTCCATGAACTCTTTTAAAATGATTACATGGCATTTCATAGTAAGAAGTGCCACAATTTACTTAACAATTCTTGTTAGGTATTTAAGCTTTTAAAAATTGATTGATGTCAAGAAATAATATGACAATGCACACTTGTAGTTAAATATTTGAACACATTCATAATTATTTCTGAGAAATACACACATATATGGAATATATAGAAATAACATATAAGTATATATTGAAATACACAGAATAAATATATAGAAATGACATTGCTAGGGCACCTGGGTGGCTCAGTCATTAAGCATCTGCCTTCGGCTCAGATCATGATCCCAGGGTCCTGGGATCCATCAGGCTCTCTGCTCAGCGGGGAGTCTGTTCCTGCCCCCCACTCTCTGCCTACTTGTGATCTCTGTCTGTCAAATAAATAAAATCTTAAAAAAAAAAAAAGAAATGACATTGCTGGTAATAGATTTAAAGCATTTTGAAGATTTTGTTATGAATTGTCAAATTATTATCCAAAAGGTTATCGAATATTCATTTCCACCAACACTATATGGAGATAAACATTTGCATAGTTGCCAATTTGCTAGTTGAAAAATGGCATTTATTTTATTTATTTAACCTATTTTATTTTTTGTTTCTAAGGTTGTTTAGTTATTCATATGCTTAGTACTTTCATGTTTTTTTGTCTTTATCTGTTAAAAAAAGAGTCTCTTCATGTCCTTTTTTTGTGCTGTACTCTTCACTGGACATATGTGGGTAGAGGCTGAGCTCACAGTCTGACCTCTCGTCCCCAGTTCCCACTCCCACTCCAGGGCAGGATCGCCAGCCTCAGAAACAGTGTTAATGAATTTCCACTTCTTTGAAATCCATATCCAGTTGCCACAGAGTCTTCTGGTCTTTTTTCTAAAATATTTTCCATAAAGATTTCATGGGTAGTGTAGAAAATGAAAGAATCTTGATGATTTGGTTGATTTTCTCCATGTCACCAATGAGGATATAGACATTTTTGATATTCCAGTAACTTCTACATGTCACAGATCATATGAGGACAGAATTTGGAGCTCTATAATGCCAGGCTCCAGCCTTCTGGTCTGGTTGCGTATCTTATCACCCCTCAGTCCTACTAGGGTTTCTGCTGCCTCTACCATAGACTAGATCTTCATGTTGGAACCATCAAAAGAACCCATGGCTGGTAGCACTTCATCTAATTTTTCTGCTCTGTTCCCTCTCTATTTCTAGTTTTATCTCTATTTTGATGTCACTTCCTTCTTTAGAACTGATTAGATTAGGATGAAAAATGACAACACTTGATTTATACAACACGACATTTTCTTTGAAAATCTTATTGGCTTCAAATGTATTTTTAGGGGCACCTGTGTGGCTCAGTTCGTTAAGTGTCTGACTCTTGATTTTGGTTCAGGTCATGATCTTGGCTCAGGGTCATGAGATGGAGCCCTGAGTTGGGCTCTGCCCTTAGTGGGGAGTCTTCTTGGGGTTCTCTCTCCATCTATACCTCCCCCTGCTCTCTCTTTCTCTCAGATAAATATTCTGATTGTCCTCTTGAAACACCCCACTTCTACAACACGGGAGTGTAGCCAAGAGGAGTATAGAATAGTAAATCCAAATGTTTGATGCCAATTAACATCAGACAAAATGGTAGCTTCAACAGGAGAAAAGGTCATGGAAATCACCTTTATTTAGTGCCAGCTACATGCTAGATTCTGTTTTTATATTTTGTCTCATTTACTTCTCCGATAAATGCTATGTGATTTTTAATAATTGTACCCATTTTACAAGCTAGATGAAGTTATCACCAGTGTAGGGCCACTTCCTTAGAAACTCAAGTGAGTCTGCATTTGAAAAATATGCTTTTCTGTTTTGTAGGATTGGTGACAGCAAAGCAAAGGCATTCACTCTTTGATGCTTATTCTCTTTGTAAACTGGATTCCAGAATGATCCACAAATAACACCCATACATGGTCAAGGAGGAAGCTTAGACACGTTTGGATTGGAAGTTTACAGTGTGGCCCTTGTTGTTGCTTTAAATCTTTTCATATAGAGAAAAATGTCTCCCGAGGTAGGAAGATTACTCATGACCCCATTTAGGAAATAGGTCATCTCATGTGTGCATCATCAGTGTTGAGAAGTATGTTGTGGTTTTCAATACAGCTGTCTAGCAATTTATCTTTGATACTGAAAGAAATACCATGCCCATTAATCCATGGGCAGA
Source organism: Neogale vison (assembly GCF_020171115.1). Taxonomy (NCBI): domain Eukaryota; kingdom Metazoa; phylum Chordata; class Mammalia; order Carnivora; family Mustelidae; genus Neogale; species Neogale vison. The sequence continues at coordinate 196,517,112 of NC_058101.1, read as the reverse complement.
TGTCTGCTGAGTTTGTTTTCATATCATCTGACAGCTGACCAAAGGCATAACTGTGTGTGTTGAGGGATATTGGATGGGTGGGAGGTCTAGATAACACGAGCTTAGAGTTCATGAGTGTTTTAAGATTTCTCCAGTAGGAGACAGAAGAAGAAAAAGAGAGGATTTTAGAGGCCTTGTTGTAAATACTTCCAGTGAATAGTATCAGTGTTTTTTCCTAAGAAGTAGATCTAAGATAAACTTGCTAGTTCCAACTCATATCCATCTGCCAGTAGCTATGTTTCTTTGCTAAAGGCTTAGCAGGGGAAAATGCCAATAATTCTAGAGAGAAGCCTATGCTATCAGCCATGCTGTAAGTGAACAAATCTTAGATTTCTGGTCTGGTCCAAGATGACATACACGGGTTGTGAATATCTTAATGTCTGTGTGTGCACTTTCTTCTGTTTTGAATCAGACATATTTTATTGACATTGAGTCACCAAGAGGAGTCCAGTGGCATTATCTGAAAGAGTCATTACTTGCTGTGTCAACAGCTTTGAGTGTCAACCCCCCCGGGGCCCTTAGTTGAGATGTTGGTGGCATTCAGTCAGGAATCTTAGGCTGGAATGCCTTGCGTGCCAACTTTGTGTGGAATTTTAGTCTTGAAATCCTATTCCCTGTATCAAAGCTCATCTGCAGAAAAAAACAGTGGCATTGGCTCAAATATAGTCTAATGTCTTTGAACAATGACAATAAAAATGTGCTGTTGGTTGGTATTACATTACGGGCCCAATAACATCAATATTTATGCCACTGTAAATTTGAGGCCAATTTTACTTGATATGATTAAGTCATTAGAAAAGGCATACTGATTCCTTGCCATTTTGCCCAAGGGAATTTTTCTGGGATAGTATTATCTACAAATTCTTGAGCTTCTAACTCATCATGGCTTTAATACTTGTACCCTAAGGAAGAACACTGACATTTCATGATTATGCAGTTAACTTCTGATATTAATAGCTGTCAGTTCCTATCTTTTTGTATTTTGACCCTGTCTATAAAGATATATACATATATATTTTAAAATATATGCATTTACACATTTTATAAATGTTTACATATTTCTATGTCTATTTTATACACTCAGCGGCAAATAGGAGTTGATGAGCTATTTCAATGTCATCCTCCATTCCTTGTGGAAGGGAGACTAGCAGACTGCTGACATTTTCTTTAAAGGCTCTTCTGAGTATGTATTTGAGATGACTTCTTGATGAAGCATCGGATCAAGAACATCTGATGACACGATATAAGTTAAATAGCCTGGTCTTGTGGACCAGAAACCTCAAAAGAGTCTGAGGGCTTGGGGTATCATCTGAAACGATCCGGGCACCCATTTATTGTTTTTGTTGTTGTTGTTGCTGTTGTTTTTTGCCTCATCAGCTCACCCTTTCCAAGTTGTCCAGTCATCATTAGAAATGCGGTGTGCCCCACTTAGCGGGTGGCTGTCATGGCAGCACCTTCGTAAAACCTAGGGACCCAGGGTTCTGAAAGGCTAACAAGAGAATAAGCCAGAAGTCCCTGGAGCTTGCGGAGACATAAAAGGCTTTGGGTAGCTTCTCAACAGACCCTGTGCGGACAGTTTTAGCCACCAAGATGACTTCCGCAAGTTTGTTGAAATGAGATGGTGCTTCAGCTCCTGGTCTTACATTCTCAAGATACTGCAAAATGCTGTTCAGTGACTTGTGACTCCATAAAGTATGTTCCTACTGAACCTTCTGAACTCCCTGGAGGTACTCAAGTTCTGCGTGATGTGCAGCCATGTAAAAGACAATGGAGCAAGTTCATATCAGAGACAGGGACCCCTTTCCTATGAGGGATACTGCCCCTGACTCAGAGAGAGCCCTCTGCTGGAGGGTGAGTGGATGGTGGGTTTTCTTGTCAATGCAAGTTCATGTGTCATTAACAAGGAGTAAGAAGGTATTGCTAAATTTTACCTCCTGGGGACCTAGTATTTTCTTTCTGCTTTATACCACTGGCTATTTTTTGTTTAGGTGGCTCTGGGTGTGTCTGTGTGTGTGCACATGTGTGTTTGTCAGAGGAAGGGGGTCTCTTCTTTCTGTGAAGGCTTAAGCCAGAACCACTCAATAGTTATCCTTTGTTATATCTTGTTTTTATATGCACATTCCAAATTGAGGACAGGGTTAGCAGGAGGGGGAATTGCAGTCATCACCTCTGGACCGAGATGTGTGTTCTGTGTTTATCGTCCACTGAGAACTGAGGAGCACAGAAGGAGAGGCCCTCTGAGAGAAGGCCTGGATTATTTTTGTAGCACAGCCATACACGGGTACCACTGACCAAGTGGCTTAAACAGCACTTCTGGGGGCTACAGGTCCAAGAACAAGGTGTCAGTAGGTTTCGAGTCTTCAGGAAGCCTCTCTCCTTGGCTTGTAGGTAGCTGTCCTCTCTCTGGGTCTTTACATGGTCTACTTTCTGTGCTCCTTTGTGTCTGAATCTCCCCTTAAGGTAAGAGCAACAGTCATACTGGATTAGGGATCACCCACATAATCTCATTTTACCTTAATTACCTCTTTAAAGGTCCTATCTCCAAATACAGTCACGGCCTAATGTCCTGGTGGTGAGGGCTTCAGCATATGGATTGGGGAACATAATGCAGCCATACCAAACACTGAGCTCCTTGTTCTCTATTTAAACAGTCCCTATCACTGTAGATACTGACCAGAGATGAGAATATTCCCACTCTTTTATTTACTAGCAACATAGATGGGACTCTCGCTGCAGATGGTGAGAATGAGCAGAGCAGCACAACTGGAGGCCCCAAGTTAAGCCTCCAGAGATGGTGCGTCCAGGTTCCCACTCAGAGCCCAGGCTAGCCTTGTTATGAGCTCCCTGTGGTCTGCACGTCTTCTGGAAGGAGGTGGAGTCTCTCTTCCCCAACCAGGAGGCCTATGAACAGCTTATTAATAACTGAACTTCTCTCACCTCTTGACAAAACTACACTGTCTGTGGGATCCCCTGTAGGAGAGGACGTCCTCTGCTCCCAATGGGCTCAAGCGGCAGAGCAAATGCTCTCACCGATGAATGTTTCTGTCAGCATTTCTTTGATTCGCACCTCATCAAATTTCACCTATTGTCTTACTCCATACGTACTTTCTTTTTTAAAAAAAATTTTTAAAGATTTTATTTATCAATTTGTCAGAGAGAGAGAGCATGAGGGAGCGCACAAGCAGGGGGAGGGGCAGAGGGAGAACCTGACTCCCCGCTGAGCAAGGAGCCTGATGTGGGACTCGATCCAAGGAGCCTGATGTGGGACTCGATCCCAGGACCGTGGAATCAGGACCTGAGCCAAAGGCAGCCACTTAACCGACTGAGCCACCCAGGCACCCCCCCATACATACTTTCATATGTATTTTGTTCTTACTTCCAAAATTTGGGAGGTGAAATTTGCTTTCACCCAAAGGATCTGGTATTGCCAAATGTAGGGAAAATACAGAGACAATTCAAATACCTGTGCACTTTGCTAACCCCCAGGATGGTTTGGATGCTGTATCCCAGCGATCTGAAGTTCACATATATCTGAATGTAATATCTTTCTTCCTTTAGCCACTCCTTAGCTATAAAAATGCATAAAGCATGTGATGGCTTATGGTAGGGAGATAATACATATTATTTTCTTTTCCCTCTTCCTCTTTTCTTTCCTTTTTGTAGTAATTTCTCAGATTGTGACCAATTTTCCAGCTCAGTGATAGTTCTGTAATTCTTGTCTCTTGGTTTTGAATTAATTACATGTTCATAAATCCTGGGGATTGACTTTGACTTTTTCTTACTCTTTTTATAAACTTTGGTCATGTCCAATTGACTTGAAAACCTGATTTCTATTTTTTCAAATATTAATATTAAATGCAGGTTATAAAATAATATTTACGTTCAAATATGATCCCACTTCTGCCTACATACTAGATACTACACGCACACCAATACGCATGTGCAGAAAACGATCTGGAGGGATGTATTTCAAACATAATATTTTTTAAAAAATGATTTTAATTTATTTATTTGTGAGAGAGAGAGAGAGAGAGAGAAAGCACAAGAAAGGGGAGGGGCAGAGGGAGAAGCAGGCTCCCTCCTGAGCATGGAGCCTGATGTGGTGCTCGATCCCAAGACCCTGGGCTCATGACCTGAGCCAAAGGCAGATGTTTAACTGACTGAACCCCCCAAAGTATAATCTTTACCCTAAATGGACCTGTTACTAATTCATTGTTTCTTCTTTTTGCTCATTTGTATTTTCTAGTTTTTTCTATAGTTTGTCTGTTGCCTAAAGGAAATAGTGCTTTAAGAAGTCATTCTTAAGCTTCTTGTAGAATCAGTGCAAGATTTGACACTTGTCTACTGGTGGTGGTCATGGCAGCAGGAGTTTTGTTTGAAATGGCACTTATTTTTAGAAGACACAGGGACTCCAACTGAGTCACCCATCGTATTTTAGGGAAAAGGATGAAACAAGACACCCCAAAAGAACAGGTGAAGATTTGCTAGGCAGATTTCTGTCTTGTACTGAAAGTTTTTTGGGTCAAGATATATGTATGTGGATGAGCTCAGATGGAATTTTCCTGAGCCGAGTGGCTGAATTTAGCAGTGAGCTAAGGCTTAGCAAGTCATCCAGTGGAGAATGGCTAGTGTACTCTGGGACTTGGGCTATTGAAAAGACGTCCAGTAAGCACACTGTGTTCCTAGAGCATGCCGGGTTTATCTGTCTCCAAGCGGCTCAACAATACCAAGCCCTTCCCAGAACTCCACCCGCCCTGCAGCAGGCTTCCAAGCAGTCGCCTCTAGGGCCATAATGAATCACAAGGCAGGGACAGGCTTATGCTCAATTAAAGCACGTTGGTAATCAAAGTTACATCCTCTCTGGTCACTGTGTGCTTTTAGAAACCAACGTTAGATTTCCTCCGGGAAACACTGTCACACTAGACCGAGCACATACCTGTCCCTTGTTGTCCTGAGCACCACGAGGGCCTGTTATGGATCACTGGCTGCTCGTGATGGAAGAGTTGGTCAGAACGGTGGGGACGAAGGAGGTCAGTGGATGTAGCTGTTTAACTATGGGTGCACGGTTTGATCAACAGGATATTTAGCCCCATGCTTGGATGATCTAGAAGAAAGAGCACAGGCTCGGGAGATAGATAAACCAGATTCTGAATTTAATGTCCATCCCGTATTTTGTATCAACTTTTTGGAGCCTCAACTTCCTCACCTATAAAATGGGCCCAAAGCAGATGTCCTTTTAGATTTGTCTGAGGAGAAGTGGAACACATGTAAGTTACCACTTGGTAATACAGCCCATGTTCAACACTCCTTTCCCTCTGGTCAGTTTTCACGTTTGTTGCTCGCAATTGGCATAGACCAGGGGTTCACAGAGTTTTTCTGTACAGAGATAGTAAATATTTAGGTTTTGTGGGGCACGAGGCAGAATGGAAGATATTATGCACATACTCACATAACAAAAAAGAGCAAATTTCTACTAATTAATTGATGAAATTCAAAATATAACAGTATCAGGGTAAAATTTTTATAATATAGATCTACCAGTGAAAAAGAGAAAGGAATTCTCTTTCTGGGGAGACCACATCTCACTTAATTGGGGTTCAAGTTTAGTGTTCCCTACCACCAAATAGATATCCAATGTATATCTGTACGAACAATGGGAATAACCATGGTTATTCCTAATTTGCAAGCCATAAAAAAAGAGGTAGCAAGCTGAATTTGGTCCACAGGACTTAGGTTGCCAATCCCTGGTGTAGACCATTCATTCATAATACCAGTCTCTGCTTGTACTCTGACCTAGTCATTCATGATGAGGAAATAATTTGAAACCATAACTGATACGTAAACAATGGTTAGAAGGCTACAGTCCGGAAAGGAGGATGAAATGATTAAATCTTTCAATAAACAGGCTTTTGGAAGCTGACAGAGTACTTAGTCTTTTTGATTGAGTGATTCTTTAAAGAATATCTCCTTTTGTGGCCAAAATCTGGAAAACAGTAGGAAGAAATGCTCAGACCACACAAAGTGACCACCATACAGAGAGATCAAGCAGAGAAAGTTCATGGAAACAGTTACTCAAACAGGTTCTTTTCGCTTTCTGTCAAATAAGAAATGGACATATATATGCTAGCTTTTAGCGAAAGTGTAGTTACCGGATGGATTAAAATTTGGCCTCTCATATGGGAGGGTCCCTTGCTGCTACTCTTCCACTGACCTGGGCCAGTTAATGCTCAGATGTGAGCCACAGCAGATAAAGGCAGAGAAGCAGACAGTGTTTTCCATGGCCTGGCCATGTGGGGTTCACAACAACAGATCCTACTTCACATACTGGGAGGGCTTCGGTAGCCTAAATGAGATGCCGGAAGTAATTTGTGGTGTATGTTGAAGAGTGTGTATTGGCATAAAATTGAGTAAGATGTGTTGCTGAGGATCAAATGACTCTAAAGCAAACAATAGTTCAATATTCTATCCAGAATGCTGACATCCACAATGAGAAAGCCTGGCAGGAGGGTCACAAGTGGCTGCTGCTGCTCTGGACCTCACAGCAGTACTTCGTTGGCTGTGACAGAAGTCTCAGCGAATTGCAAAGGTGGAGAGGGGTTTCTGACCTCAGGGCTTTGGTAAAGCTGCTGTGGCATCTCAGCAGATTTTACAGAGAAGCACAAAGTATTAATTCTCAAGTAAAAGAGGAAATCTAGATTTTGATGCATGTGCCGTTAAAATCCCAGATTTATATTTTTAGAATGCTGACCATTTGGCAAGAGATGCACTGGAGGAGAGCAACAGGGGAGCAACCTGAGTACACACAGACAAGCATCCTGATCTTATCGGGTTCTGATTTACCTAGTTAAATGACCCACAAATGCTCTGATGGAAACACGTTGAAAAGAATATTCTGGAGCATATTCTTCACACAAAGGGAACACATTTTAGTGAAAAGCTAATATACAGTGGAAATTTTCCATTGAAATAGAAGAGATCAAGAGGGGCGTTAAGGAGAAGCAACACGACAAAAACACTCCTGAGAACTGAATTGCTAACAGAGAAATATACAGGTTTCTGAATATGTGAGACAAAGATGTGGGGGGGAGGCAAACACATGGAGCCACAAGCGTCCAAGGTCTGTTACAAAGGATCCAAGTATGATAAAGAAGATGTGGGGTGTGTGTGTATGTGTATGTGTGTGTGTGTATATACACAATTTATATATATATATATATATATATATATATACACAGAAATATATAATGGAATTATATATAATGGAATGGAATATATTTATATAAGTATGTAATGGAATATAAAAAATATATAATGGAATATTACTCAGCTGTCAAAAAGAATGAAATCTAGCCACTTGCAACAACGTGGTTGGAACTAGAGGGTAATAAGCTAAGTGAAAAAAGTCAGCCCGAGAAAGACAAATAACATATGTGGAGTTTAAGAAAGAAAACAGATGAACACAGGGAAAGGGAAGGAAAAATAAAACATGACCAAAACAGAGAGTGAGGCAAAGCATGAGACTCTTAACTCTAGCAAATAAACTGAGGGTTGATGGAGGGGAGGGGAGGTGGGGGTATGGGGTACCTGGGTGATGGATATTAAGAAGGGCACTGGGTGTTACATGCAAATGATGAATAACTAAATTCTACCCCTGAAACTAATTATGTACCATATGTTAATTAAATTAAATTTAAATAAACATTTTTTTAAAAAGAAAAAAGGATCCAAGTAGGAAAGCTAGTTATTTACTATTTGTGTGAGAGTAAAGCATATAATTTAAAATTCCCTGAAAGCTTGTGGGTCTTACGAGAGACTGCCATGCCAGTGGTGATAAAGCTTTTTAGGGGAAGAATTTTTAAAAATTTAAGGTGATTGAATTGAGACAGTGCTTATAACCTCTTGCAAGTAACTTCTTCTTAGAAAACATAGCTGTTTTTGAGGCATAAATATTATGTGTTGTTTTAGCTGAGTAGTAATTTTCAGTCCAAGAGTATTCAGCAAACAAGTCTTAGTGGCAGGTTTAAAGAACATTTCTTCTCTGAGATGATGCATATACCTCTTTTCTCCATTTGTGTATCAAGAGAACATAGAACAAATGCATTTTCTCTTGGTGTGTCAAAGAAATTGAGGTAAACTACACAATTTCCTTAAGGATAAATGTCAAAAAGGAAAACTGAAGTATACTTCCAAGCAAAATTTATTAGGTGTCTATTCAAGAAAAACACAATGACCTTCGCTTGTAAGAATTCAAAGGCAATTACCTGAAAGCCAGGTATGAACATTTTTTTCTTTTAAAATCAGATACAGAGAGTAGAAACAGTAATTTTTCTTAAATATGACAGGCAACAGATATTGAAATCTTTTCTCATAAATGGCATCAAGGATAATTACTCATTTATCAGCAAAGCTGCATGCAGTTGACTTAATTTCAAACCCAAAGCCTTTAAGATATAAAGCTGATTGCAAACTTGACAGTTATCAAGGTAGGCTACTCGAAGATGTTTCTTTACCTTCTAACGAATGAAACTCCTCTGTAATCAGTACATTTCAGTTTGGCTGCTAAGATCTTTTAAGTTCATAAACGTTTGCATAAATTCTATCTTACAGAATTGCACAATCAAGGTGTGCTTGTGATCTGTGGGATATGTAAAGGATAATCTGTTGGAAAGTGTTTTAGCTTAGTTTAAAGTGAAAGATAAAGACCAAATTAGGAAATTTCCGTTTTTCTCGACAACTAAATAGTCTGTACAAAAAAAGGAGCAAACGTATGTACAAAATTCTGGAGTCTACATACATTGTGAAAAGATCAATCACTGTCCACAGAAGAAATGCCATAAAAAGTTTAATCTATAAGGTGCTCAAGATCCAGATATGAATAGTTCTTATGCAAAGTCATAAGAAATACAAAGCTAGTTCTCAAGGTATGTGTAGTTCAGGCACTGTTAGCCACGTTAAATCTTTCAGGTCCCAAAGCCAATTTGTAAATTTCTACTTCAGGGCAGAAAACATAACCTGAAGGATTTAACATTGCTTCCGAAAGTGCCTCATGGATTCCGAGGAAATATTTCACACACACCAGAAAAATCAGGCTCAACATATTCCTGTCCTCAAATGTTGCCAGGATTCTGAGTTCCATAGAAGAAAAATAACTATCGTAGTAAAAATAATTGTATTGATCATAATCCTTGCTAAAACCAGCCATAATACTTGTGATGCTTCTGAAGTACTCTATTTCTATAAAATAACGTGTGGGATTCCTTTACATTTCCATAAAATGTACAACACACCATATGGATTGTCTGTTCTCGTACAATCTCAAATGTATATGTGTGCACACAGTGAAAACTTACCTATGAATATTGCTTACAGATACTTTCAAGTGTCTACATTAGAATAATTCTTTGCACCTCTCACTAACACTGCTTTCATTAAAATTTTACCAGATAAATAAAACACTAAGAGCTCATTGTTCATGATGCTGATTATTACATTTTAATATAAAATAGCAATGCAACTTTACAACACAATAGGTTTTTGTTTTTTGTTGGATTTTTTTTTTTTGTAGTCTAGCTAAACCTCTTATAGTCTCATGATTATTACCAAAGGCTCTTGTTCACTTAACGGTTTGCACTTCTAAAAAGTACAGAAAAAAAAACTGCAGGAAAAGACTCCTATTTGAAAACTCACATTCAATCAATAAAATCACACTCATCCGAATTAACTTTCCTATGCTTGCTTTAGGTTTTGTAATCACTGTGCGTATTACAATATGTAAGTGCAGGCAAACAATAGCCGAAGGACAGTTTTTCGTGTTGTGTAAACCAGGACACTAGGCAAACTCGTGAAAGGAAAATACACTGCCAAGCTAAGAATGTGAAAACACAAACCACAGCATTTAGGAATAACCAATTTCTGCTTGTCTGAGGGGAGAAAGCCTTTCAAAGTGGACTAGAGAGATTCTTCAGATATTTCCTTTTTTTTTTTTTTTTTGCCTCAAATACTTCTCCCTTTCTAACTCTAACCATCTTCTCTCTGATCTCGCATAGCGACTTTTCCAAGTTTAGAGCAGAAGTCAGGACTACGCATGTTCACGCAGAAGCAAGCCCCCAGCCTCCCCAGGGCTGGGCAGCGGCAGTCCCTTTGCTGGTGGTTTGGTGGCAGGTAGAGGTGGGAGGGCTGGGGGACTTCTAGAGGAGACCAGAAGGCAGGACAGTGTGTGCGGGGGGGTGAGGGGGCTCTTTCAGGCAAGGGTCTGCAGATGTGGTGCTGAAATGGGTCTTGCAATGTAGGGAGACAGCGATTCACAGCCTCTTGACATAGTTTCCGGGAAAAGTACCAAAGAATTTGGTTCTTCTTGAGGTTCCTGAAAATAGAAGCAATAAATGGAATGAATAACGATGAAATATCGGTTTATATATGTGAGCTAGAACACTCTTCCCTTACAAGCCATCATGAAGCAAGCAAGCCTTGAGGGCTTTGGAAGAGAAAGCGCTCCCTTGAACACGGTAGGAAGACAGAGGGAGCAGTTTCATCTGAACTGCCTGATGCCTTCATTGTTTCTCCAGCTGGAAGGCCGCCCTCCCACCCACACCCAGGTTAGACAGAGACGCTCAGCCTCTCAGCCGGAAGCGAAAGACCACGCTGCGAGGAGGTGGGTTTTAATGTCAGTGAGTGGGTTTTAATGTAAGTGAGACGATGCTCCACGGCCAAGGACGCCAGACAAGAGGGAGGAGTGGCACACTCTCGGGAGGACGTCGAGACCGGCCGTGTGACTGGATGGCCCAGCAGCAAGGCTGTGTAGGGTGAGCCAGGAGTCTGACACCCTCTTCAACAGGGTGTAACATTAATGGCATTACGGGGGGCACTGTCACCCTCCAGTTTTATTATGTCATGGGAGATCACACGGGATGGGAGAGTTCTATGAACAGAAGCAGAGGCTTATGGCTGTGGATGTGACCTCCGTACTTTCATCATTTTCCCCACGGATGGCCTGTCTATAGAAAGCTCTCTTTCCTTCATCTTGTCTTCTCTTGTCCTCCTGTGCCTATATTTCGTTGTTCCCTCTTTCCTGTGCGCCCCATTATATGATCTTGTCTACAAATATTTTCTCAGAAGAGCTCTACTCTTATTTTTTTTTAAGCTTTATTTTTTTGAGAGAGAGAGTGTGCATTAGAGGGGGAGGGGCCACGAGAGAGGGAGAGAGAGACTCCACAAGCAGACTCCCGCTGAGCAGGGAGCCTGACGTGGGTCTTGATCTCATGACCCTGAGATCATGATCTGAGCCGAAATCAGGTCAGCCACTCAACCAACTGAGCCATCCAGTACCCCCTATTCTTCTTTTAGGAAGGTAAGACCATCTCTCAACTTCGACCAGAAATTAAAATGAAGATGAATCATTGAACTTTCAGGGTTATTTAACATCAGACTTAGTAAGTAGACGAATTGCAGACTTCTTCATCTTGTTTTCTCCAATTAGATCCCCACTGCTGACACCTAACATTGTCCACCGAAGAGGGTGTTAGTATTTCTCATCTCGGAAAACACTGTTGTTATGGTTCTTAGATCTCAGGCTTTCCTGGTTGGTGCTATCCAAAGCAACTTTCTTCTCTCAGTTGAACTGAAAGTAAAACTAGCAGAAAATCACATATACCAGAAGACCGTATTACACATGCAATGCAGGGCAATTGGCTAAGCGTCCGATTCTTGATCTCAGCTCAGGTCTTGATCTCGGGGTTGTGAGTTCAAGCCTCGCGTTGGGCTCCATGCTGGGTGTGGAACCTACTTTAAAAAATGCGATGCAGTGTTGCCTTGGGATTACACGGTGCATATGTAATGCGTGAAGGGTCAGAGGCACCATGAAAGCAAAGGAAGGTTGACTATCACAAATGACAAACACGAGCAAATTATAAAATGGCCCAAGGCATCTGAAAGGCAGTGTCCACATACCCACAAACCATCCATCGTCACACTTCTCCATCACATCAATGACGTCACTTTCTCTGAGCTCCAGCTCATCTTCATTCCTAGGAGTATAGTTATACAGAGCCTGAAACCTTAAACAGGACAAATGGATGTGTTTAAAGACAAATCTTTACACCTTTGGGAAACTACAGAAGATTGTACATAGTCACTTCACTTTTAACATTTCTATCCTTATTAATACGTGAAACTTGATAGTGTAAGTCTTTGGTAAACATATAATGTAAACAGAAATATTTGGGCTTTCATGGGGTTTAGATCACTCTGATAGCATTTTAAAACTACAAGGAGGAATAATTGTGGAAGGTCGTAATACCCACAAGTTGGATTAAAACATTTTGACACTTATAAATCAGACCTGCATTCCAGTTGCCTATGACAGATACCATGAGGGCATTAAATAATAGCACAGAATATAAAAGAAGTGATGTGTACATTATTCAGGGATGTAACGAGAAGGGATTATTGTTTTAGTTGGCCATAATCAAAAGCAAATAATTGCAACTTCCATGTTGAATTTTCAATGGTTCTAAATGGAGATATACAAACTATTTCAGACATGTCTTCTAAATCGCTATGTGGGGATTACTGTAAAATAGAAAGCTATTTTTTTCACCAATAGGAATTCCTTAAAGCAGTTTAGTTTCATAGTTTGAATCAGTGTTTGTGAGGATTTACAATTTGAAAATCTGCTGTAATTCACCTGTGAAGTCAAGCAGATGAATTCTGCACTCAGTGATGACTGAGTCAATAGCAAACAGTAGATTATGTATATAAGTTTCTTTTTTAAATGGGTCCTGGAGAAATTGTGTTTGATGTGGAAACTCTCCCTGGAAATAATTTTACATGAAAAGGAATTACTGATAGAATGCTACCACTTTCGTTTCTCTGTGTGAATTTGTCGAGAGTCTTTATTTTGGGGACACTGATCAGTAAAATGGAATTTGTAGTAACAAAATAGTATGTATTTTAATGCATATTAATGGAAACTGACATTTTGGAAAGTAAAAACACAAATTCTAGCAGCTGTGCAGCTCAGGAAGCATTGGATATGCAGGTACATGAAAACTTCATATTACCACTAAAATATTACCAGTATCATGAGGGGGATTAAAAAAAAATCAGTGAATTTGTTTTTGCTGTTTCTTCTAACAGTTATGTAATTCTGCCAATATATGGTAATAAGAACCGCATTTCAGGGTATTCTGAATTTTTCTTTTTTAAGTCAACTTTAGAAAGTAGATAATGTTGAATACTGCTGGGACAAGAATGATTTATTTCTAATTACTTCATTGAGTCAGAAAATCACATTTTGGTGGAACAAAATTTTCCTATCATTTGAACTCAAGCATGTCGTAAATCTGGGACATGGCTCCATGTGCTTCCCTCTCTGTCCATGAACTTTTTCAGATTGGGGGACCCAGATAAAGTTGGCTTCTGGCAGGGGTTGGGCGTGGGGGTGATGTCTGGGAGAGAACATCATCTCCTAGAATACATCATCTACCCTGGCTGGCACCAAACCCGGTAATCACAACATTAGAGATTTCTTTCCGTTAATATTTGTCTTCCTAGAAAATCTTTTCCGCCTTTTATACTCTTTTGAAATTGGGCATCTGATGTCTTGTGTTGGGAAAGGATTCTGACTGCGGCGAAGGACAGAGAAAAGTAGCCAGATTCCCAGGGCCGTGGTTAAAGGAAAAAATAAAATAAAAAGACAGGGAGAGGTTAAATACCAATACTGCTTATTTTGGATGTTTGCAATAGGGCCAGCCAGGGTTGGAGTAAACAAATTTTTTTTTTTGTTTGCTTTAAGGATTTGATTTTGAGGCTGCTTAGGTGAAGGGGGCGGTAGCATTTGTATATTCATATGGGGAAGTTGATTTCAACTTGGTCCCTTTTCCAATGAGGGAGACAGTCCTTCCTGGGCTGTTAATTCAGTGGATGTACATTAAAGCTCTCACTTTGGGAAACACCGATTCTCTGACTGGGCTTTCCAGGCCTTCCCTCCCTCAGGCGCTGTCCAACCTCATATGGAGAAAAGCCTCTTTAAGGCCATCGAACCCTAGATGCTGGAGGAATCTTAAGGTTCCAAGAGCTTAAAAAAAAAAAAAAATCCCCAAATTGGCACAAACTCCTACTTCACTTTGGTATGACAAAAACCAGTGTGCTTGTCAAAATTTACTTACCATTTGGGTTTAATTAGGCCACCAAAAAAAAAAAAAAAAAAAAATGGAGTTTCATGGAAACATAAACAAACCTTCCCGGAAAACCCCCTGCCTCTGTTGGCTTTCAAAATCAGTGTTGCACGACAGGAAATGGAGCTAAATTACAATTAAAATGTTTTGAAGGATGTGTTGGTGAAATGAATGAGGGTGATGGCATCAAGGTGCTTCAAAAAGAAATTTGTCTTTTAAATAAGAAATGCTCAGCCAAGCTCAACGCTCTCTCTATAAACCTGCAACTTTTCCAAGAACGTGTTTCATCCTAATTCTGAATTGCGGCAACCTTATAACACGATGTTCCTATTTGTGCTCCAATCTAGTTTTTACATGAAAGCGATTTAGTGACACCCCATAATCCACTCAGCAGATAGAAATTTAGTACAGGATGTTTTCTAATGCCCATAGCAGGGCCTCAGACATGCCTTTTCCCACCTGTGAGCTCTGTGGTTTGATAAATAACCCAAATGGCCACACATTTGGGTAGTGGAAGTATTAGCTTTATAGGACATGAAACGGTAAAACACAATATACCTATCAATTCATAAGCTCCTTAAAGCTGCTTAATACAATGTGTTGGTAATGCAACAGACCTGGACAGGCTTGGAATTTACTTTTTTGTGATGTGTTCCTGTCATCTGCTTGAATAAGGAAACAAACCCAAACTTCAGAATTACAAGTCTTATTGGATATTTTTTTTCCCCAGTTAAATGAAACTTTAAGGGATTCTTACTTCCAGCTTGTTCTTCACCTAAGCTTTTCCCTAAGGAGGAGAGCTTTCTGGATGCACCTGGTAAGAGGTGAGAGATGATTTCTGAGAGCATGCTGTTAGCTCAGGGCCAGGTCTCCGAGGAGGAGGGAGTCTGTGGTGAGAAGGCACCAGGGCCCCCAGCTGGCCTTGCTGACAAGTTAGGCCCTGGCTGAGCAGAGCATGGGCAGTGGGCCAGAGGGAGGTTCTGCTGGGGCTTGGGTCTGCCTGACGAGGTTTAGTTCCCTCCTTGCTCCTTCCCAGGGGTCTAACTCCTGACTTTGAGACTAGGCAGTAGGCAGTAGGAACTAGATAGCCTCTGAACATCTGTGATGGGCAAAACGGAATGGAAAGAGACACACACAGAAAGAGAATCTTAAAGACAATGTGTGATACCTTCAATTGAAACTGACTTGTAGGTCAGAAAGGAGAGGGAGTTAGAAAGTGTGGAAAGGCATTGAGCTGAATGACATCGAAGGTCTTAATACACTGCCATTTCTAAAGACCAGTGTAAGAATGGAACTCTGGAATTGCATTACTAACTTATCACTTCTGGTCTACTTTGACATTCTTCTAGTCTTCAAATATGTGTACAGACAATGTTAGGACATTTCTGTGTCTTTCAAGCTGTGGTAACTAGAATTCACATGCTGAGTGGAACAGAGAGGGAGGCAGATTGATAAATCTTGGGCATCACCGGAACATTGGAAGGTTTTTCTGGGTGTGTAAATCAGTCTTCTACCCAAAATCACAGGTTTCTTTCCAAAATGAACTTCTGCTCTCTGTTATGAAAGATGGAGAGCGTTGTAATTTCTCTTCATCAAAGAGCCTCGTGTTAGGTTGTTCTCTCTCATTTGCAAAACTGAACAGGACTCTGTTTTAGTACATCGATTGTCTATTTTGTAGGTCAAAGTCAGTCTCGAACTTAGAAGATAAGAAGAATACTTACGGTTCCCCCCCACCTTGAATGTTTTCATGAGTAAACACAGGACGCTGTGGCTGAAATGAAATGATTTTCAATGTAATCAGTGTTTAAACTGGTACTAAGTAAAAAATAATTTGGATAATGGCATGGTACTTTTCTTGACATTTAATATTTCCTGTTGTAAAAAACCAAGAGGAAGGAAAAAAAACAGATAAAGGGGTTCTGCAGGATTAATAATTGAAATATTTTGAAGGATGCTTTGCATTAAATTAAAATAACCAAGGTTCAAATGTTTTGAATGTATCTAGAGTCTAGTCTGCTCAAGCATTAAGGAAAAGTCAGGGTTTAGTCCCATTGATTTTTCAAAGGCCAGGAATATGGCAAGAACATAGACACCAAACCACCAGAATGGGAAGTCTGGACACCTTCATACAACCTTATTCCTCAGAGTTTTCTCAAACAAGCAGAAAATAGGCCACATTTAGTCTAACAGCAAAGTATCCACATTCATTCTGCTTTTCCTTCACAGACAACATTTTCACGTACAGTACGGATGAAAATATAGATAGGCAGACATCCCATGCTACATTGGAATTAACACTCTCTGTTCTCAATGTGGAGAGAACACATGCATTTTTAAAAAGAGAAAACAGAGAACTTTAAATAGAATGTAACAAACAATATCCAGGTAACATGTAACATTTTACCTTAGAAGAGAAATATTGGTAGAAATTTCCAGTGCACTGAACTCTCAAAAGAGTTTCCTTTCTTTTTAAACTAAGCATCAAGACCAGTATCTGTAATAGATACTTATAATATTGGAAATGACAAACCTTAGCATCCCATATATCCACATAAATATTGCAACGAATGAAAGTTAATATGTTTGCTGAATATGTAAACTCGACATTGTTTATACCAACTACCTAAATGTTACTATTTCAGGAAAAGAAAAGCATTACAATTATTTCATAACACATTTCAAAATCATCCTCCTCTTGATGACTATTGAATTAGTTAGTAAGTCCATGTCTGTAGATACCAGGGCCAATTCCTGGGTCCCAGAATTCTGAATGGATTACTGACAGACTGGGAGTTTTCCTCTGCAAATTGTCCATAGAACTCCCCCTGGTCCAAGAATGCATGAGGAAATCTGGGGTTTCTTTCAGTCTGAGTCTATAATCTGCTCTCCTTCCTAAATCCTTTATTCACTCCCTTCCTATCCAAACTCTCTAGCATAAGACTAAATATTTATGTTACTAAAACTTGAAGCCGTCAATCTATTGGAAGTTTACTCACACTATTCTTAGAAACTTCACTCAACAGTCTGTGCATGGAATGTATAAACTTAAGACTAAAGAGTGGATAAGAATTATTGAACACATGCATGACTTAAGAGTTCAATACTTCTTTAAGTCAATATAAAGTTACTGACAATGTATCTATTATTGAAATAAAATACACGATTTTAAGAATTATGAAGACTAAACTATTTTCTAGCCTTGTTGTCCATTTAATTCAATAGAAATATATTGAGTAACTCTATGTTATATATAAATAAGAAATGAATAAAAATAAATATATGTAAAATAAATACAAGTCAACCATAAGCTTATACCCTATTAAATTTTTAAAATTCTTGTCCAATCACACATAAATAACTTTCATGCAGGAATAAGATATATGTATATTGACTGCTATTAATATTTTATAATACTTTTCCAGTCTTCTTTTGCATTTTAAATCACTACAGAATAATGTTCCTTCACATAAGTGTGGAAATATTTTTTAGATTTCTTAAAGATTCCTCTTTTTTTGTTTTAGAAGTGGAGGTTGGTCTAGCCTTTTTTCACTATCTTGAGCAAAAGTGCTATAAATATTTTTATACAAAGAGTTATTTTCTTGCTTTGGATCATTTAAAGCACATTTCCAGGAGTAAAATTTCTTGCCAAAGATTATATGTTCAAGCCACATGATAGTGAAAAAGCTCCTATTAGTCACTCAAAAAATTATAAAAATGTAATTTAAAAAAATGGAAAATGCTGTATTTCAAAGCATATACCAGGACAGATGCTCTGGTCTCACAGAACATCATAGCGCCCTTTACAGTGCATAGCACAGTTATAAATAAGAAAATATTATCTGATTATCTGTTCTTATCTTCAAAGAAAAATGTTTTATAAAATATATTTCATTGTGCTCTTTCTACATGTTTAAATCATTCTAGTATGTTTAAGTTGAGTCAAAGTTTGACTTTTCCATCATGGCATCCAAGGCTTGGTACAACTGGTTAGTCTAATTTCATTGATCTCTTATGTTAAAATGTGACTACGACTTTAAAAATCAGATTGTTCTTTGATACCAAACAATCTACTTTGAAAGTCCATATAGAACCTTTTCCTTGTCATCATTATAATTCTACTACTTTTAAGTCCTTTAATTTGACTCACATCATAAGTAATTTAAGTGAATCGCCCCTTTGACAATTATGCACATCGGGCTGTTGCTAGAATTATGTGGCTCCATTAATGCCACAGGTGTCTACGTCTCAAGGAGTCGTGTTCCTGGGTGTGCCAGCCAGCAATGTTCCTGTTTTTATCAACCCCTCCCAATATGTCCTTTCTTTTCCTCTGCAGCCTTTAAGAGAACCACACTCCTCACCCTCTTCTTTGATTTCCTGGGTCTCTATACTGTTCATATGCTCAGGCCAAGATTTATCATAGCCTTTATTAAGATGATGGTGACTTCTAGAATTTTTCTAAGGTTATCTTAACAGGAATCATCTCCATGTGAATCTGGAGAGTGAGGAACCAGTGTTGAGGAAAGATGACTAGTTACAGTATTTGAATTCATTTATTTTAAGCGTATTTGGTTAATAGATGAAAAAGTGGCACTCACAGCTGTTCATGAGGGCACCTTTTTGTCTTTCTGGTGTGGGTGTTGACAGTGTAAATTTGGATATGCACCTCAGCTTCATTATCTCTAAAATCAGAGTTGGCCAAGACGGAGATTAAAATCTTGTCCCTCTCGGGAAATCCATGGAGGAAACCACATTTCCACAGATACATTTCTTCTGTTACGTATAGGTGCCATCATCAACCTTAACCCTCTCTTGTCGGAGAGCCGAGATAGCTCACACGGATCGATTAATTCTCAAGTGTTCCAGTCATGTAAAAACAATCCTACTAACCGTTCAGCTTCATTTTTTAGATCAGGAAACCCAAACTCAAAGATCATTTCTTAATATCACAAATAAGTAGAAAGAAGAAACAATTGCAATTTTGACTGGCACTTTCTTGAATTACTCTGATGGATGGAATAGATGGCCTAAGTTGGTTAAAATCAGCACCCTCATTTTGTCCTCTAGGCCAGTGTTTATGTTCTCTAAGGATACTCAAGGAAATTATCTTAGGAGACTATCTTTTGCCTTCCCCCCACTCCGCTGTAAGAACTCCAAGGACACAAATCTTGAGAAGAGATCTGTCCTGGATCTGCACTCTATTGCCCCCAAGTGGTGAGGAGTGGCAGCAACATGCTAAAATACCTCGGGATCGCTCTACAAAGTCCCTCCAGCCTGCATTCATTTTGAAAAGGTATTTTAAAGACCACGGAGTGTTGTGGAATAGATATCCATCTGTTTTTCTATGTACTTCCCTTCCCACATTTTAAATTTTTGAGAAAGGATTGCTTTTTGGCCACCAGTATTTTGGGTCCGTGCTTCTATTTTAACTCTGCTCATTACTCATAATTTCTTAACAGTTTTGTGATCAATATAGCATATACATTTGTGACATTCAGAGAGACTTACATGTGTCTGAAGAATACAATAAAAGTGAGAAAACCCAGTGAAGCACCAGGTTGTTTTCAAGGAATCCTAAATATTTAACTTTTTTCCCTTGACAATGTAACAATTCCCTCCCCCCTCCCCGCCCTTTAGCTTTTTTTTAAGGTTATCAAAAGTGGATACAAATGAGACAAGTTTAAACACATGCTAATATTCGAAGCCAGAACCAGCCCACTGCTCCTAAGGGAACCAGTCTGGAATATCCTAGAATCTCTGATTATAGTAAACCATATACTTCCCTAGCTCAGACAGGGAGATGCAGTCAGTCCAGAACCCATCTGTCTACCATGTTTCTGCAGAGGCATTTCTGGGGTTTAGCTATATTTAGTATTTGGTAATTCTTAATGAGAATTGACTGTTACTTTAAGTACTAATGTGGAAGAGTATTTGAAAGAGTTATAAGCACTTCTAGAGTTCTTCAGTCGAATTTTTTTCCATAAAATGTTAGTGGTAGTACTTGCCCACCAGAATTCGATAGAATTCTCCTAACAACAATCCCATGTTTATGTTGATAGCCTTATTTTTCCTTCTCAAATTATGACATACAACTTAGCATGAATCTAAGGAATACAGAATATTTATGTTCCCCATGAACACATAGAACTTATAAGTACATAATGTAAAAATCTGGCAAAGAAAAAAACCTTGAGGTGACCTAAAACATAGCATCTCACTGACCCATGGGAAATTTATGGCCAGGCCATATGAATTGTGGAAAAAATCCTCCTTTTTGTTTTGGCTCTGGAAGGCCCTTCTGTGAGTGAGACACAGAATATCTTCAAATCAACATTCCTCTTTCTCTACGGCAACCCAAATCTCTGCCTCAGAAACAAAGTGATGGCTCATGATGCCAGCTAAAAGCACAAACATGGCAGAAACAGAGAGAGCTACATTTTTTGAAAGTGGAAAAGGAAATCTTCTTTACAACCAATCGCACCCTTAGCGATTGGGAAACCACAGTCCCGTAGTAGACCAGGTAAGGTGAAACCCGCGTTTATCAAATAAAAATGGTGAAAAGACAGACTTTTGCAGAGACAGAAATCCCCAAATGCCTTGGCTGCCTTCTTCAGAACTGATCGTCCCATTTGAACCCATTTATATGAACAGAGCTAAAGAGTTACAGGGAAAGGTAATTTCACCTTCAAGTTCCATCAGAGCTGTCAAAAGACAGGAGTACTGAAATACCCTCCAGTCTCTGGTTTAGGCTTAAAAAGGATCGTGGAGCAAATGCAGCACACATTGCCAGAGCAACCAGATATTTTTGCAACAAGGATCATGGATTCAAGAAAAAAAAATCGAAGTAAACTGAAAGCCACAGAAGCAAACATTACTGGAAGTGTGTGAGTCCCATATACGATTAGCAACTGCTTTATTCTTTGCACTAAAAATGGTGACTGGAAGGAAAGCAGCGACCGACAGAGAACATGGAAGCCTGAGATGGCTGGAGAAGACAACATATATTAACTACACCCTTACTTGTCTGATGAGTGTGTCATCCTGTATTTTGGTGTTTAAAAAGCTGACACGTACAGACGTAAAAGGGAAACACGTTGCCCAAAGACAAGATAGGATTTTCGAGTTGATCTGATTTCACAGCCCATCATCATGGTCCCCTCATCTCAGGGGTATTTCTAGCTCTACTTTAGGGGCAAAGCACAGCAACGACAACGAAGGAAGAGCCAGCCTACTGAGGACGGGTGGCCAGCGTGCCCGGCCCCAGAGGGGGTGTTCTGACCCTACCCTGTGGGAACTGCTGAGCCCTCTGACAGGCGAGCCGCAGGATCTCCTAGACATCACTGGGCTACGCGGAGGCTTACCCAAGACAAATATCTCACTTTTTAAGTCAGCCTGGAAAATCCATAAGAAGTTAATTAGTTCTTGTCCTCGTTCTACAGCCTTCAGGAGGAGCTTTCCTCTTTTGCTTTTTCATGCACACGCAGCATGCCAAACTTGAATGGTTGCAGAGCGGGAAGGGTTTACCAGTTAGCCCACAGACAGCTCTTCCGGCTGCCCACAGTTTTCACACCACAGGCGGCAAGTGCTGCTTTCAGAAGGAACTCAACAGGCAGAGCAGAGAGAGACTTATGGAGAGAAGCTGGCATCAAGAAGATGTTTGAGTGCAATGTTGACGGCTAAGAACACATACAAGAATGTTTAACAATGGGGTTCAAGACAGCCTCAGAACTGACCTATTTCCTTTGTGCTTATTCGACCAGATGCAAGGTAAGATAGAGGGAAATATCTCTTAATACCCACCGAGTTTCATAAAAAGTCTCAATCATTGTTCAGGGGCACATTTTCTAACAAAACACATCGGGAGAAAGCATGGCTTTTTGGGAAAAAATGGTAAAATATCACGAAATACTGAATATTGTCCTGACTCCATCTTGTGACTATCTTGGCATTCTTTCAAAGGAAGATTTTTAATACGACAGTGAACCAACTAAGCTTTTTTGTGTGAGTATGCTTTATTTTCTTTCCAGGAGTAGACAAGATCTACCACGTGTCCAAACTGTTAGGCAAGTATTCAATATGCTTACAGGAATTTCAGTAGGACTAAAAGACTTTTTTTTTTTTTTTTAAAGAAAAGTGTGTGGTTTTGTTAACTCTCACTGAGGAATTTTTTTATAATAATTAGTAATAATTGACCTCACATCTGCAGTCTCTAGATAAGAAATGCATTAAATATTTTTCAATAGGGGTTATGGCAGAGAATGCTTGATGTTCTCCAGTATTCATTCTCTTCTTTGTCCATCCTCTGTAACAGAATCCTAACAGGGACTTGGACATTCTGAATAAAGTCTATTTCTCAGCCTTTCTTGTGTCAAGATGTGCTCATGTGATAAGTTCTGACAGATGGGATATATGCAGTAGGAAGGGACTGCTGGAGCTGGTGCAGCCACTTTGGGCCATGCAGTGGAAACTTCTCATTGAGGAAGATGATGTGCTAAAATAAAATGGCATTTCCTGATGACTATGGAGTCACCTACCAACCCTAGATGCCCTACCTTCATGCATAAAAGAAATATACTTGTACATTGTTTAAGCTATAATTATTTCCTGGTGCAGAAGCTGCCCCAATCTCAACTAATACAGGGATTCTATGAACATTAAGGCTCATAGAGAAAAAACATTTAGCTGTTGGCTTGATGTGGATAAACAGCCAGAAAGATCATCTGGACATATTAGGAAGAATTAGTGCTTAATTCCATGTCGGAACTGTGCTCAAGGGGATTACTTTCTGGTGGGATGGTGTTAGAGTGAGCAGTCTTCCTTAGGGGCCCACAATGTATCTTGGAAGACACCCAAAGATGAATATCTCTGTCTTTTCATAAAGAGCTTACACTGCAATTTGAGTCCACACGCCATAAGTCTCTTAGCTGGAAGGGGAAGTTCAGCTTATAAAGGAATAGAGAATTATGATCATTTCTAGTATGAAAAACCACTATTTACAAAAAGGATGCTCAAAAGACTAGAGAAAATATTGAATTCTGATTTATATATCGCTCATCATGTATATGTACATTTCAATCTTCTGTCATCTATAAAGTCTTGGTGAATTTTTCTTTTAGGAAGGATTTTAGATTGTATGTGAAAGACTTACATTGCCTCAGAAAATATGAGACTAAAACTGCATTAAGTTAGCATGCACTAAGTAAAACAATGGTGGGTAGGGGTTGATAAAAGTATTTTAATGATTTCATGCATACTATGCCATATCTACTAAAACATTATTAAAATTTGATATCGTCTTTGCTTTTAGTGCAGGGTGGCTTTGTAATGAGTGTAACTCGTAACATTCTTGACATGGAAGAAACAGGCAGCCTTCTTAGAAGACTCAAGCCAGCCCAGTTTATCAGTGTCAGACGTGGGGTTAAACTATAATAATGGCCTGAACGTTGCTGCTGATTCAGTTTGCTTCCATATTTACAAGCACAGATAACTTCAGCCAACTTATATTCTTCCCATGAATGGAAAAAATCGATTTATAAGGTTTTCGAAAAGCTCAGTGAGGGATTTATAATGCTCATTTGCTCTCGAGTAAGATAAAATAGAGGGAAAAAATTGTTCCATTTTTCTGCAGTTAGTTATTTGATATAGTTATGAAAGTATCCTTGGAAAACATGATTGTTGTGAATATCTCCGTTCTCTCATAGCATTCTACAAACTGAAACCTAATGTGTGTATGAGATTGAGCATGGTTCTTGTAGCAGAATAAACCTGTGTAAATCCTGGTTTTTGTCCTTGAGACTACAATGGCGAGATCGTCATCTCTCTAAGTTAGAGAAGTTCACGGAGTGCCTGGGTGGCTCAGTCGGTTAAGCGTCTGCGTTCAGCTCAGGTCATGATCCCAGGGTCCTGGGATCGAGCCTCCAGTCAGGCTCCCTGCTCAGGGGAGGAGCCTGCTTCTCCCTCTCCCTCTGCTTGCTGCTTTGCCTGCCTGTTCTCTCTCTCTCTCAAATAAGTAAATTCTTCAAAGAGGAATAAATTAGAGAGGTCCAATTCCATGTATTGACGAAGTTTAAGGGCTAAAGAACAAGTAAGGGAAAGGCAAGGAAGAAATACTTTGGCCTTAAAATGAAAACCACAGAAAGAGTGGAGGAAAGGCAAATTCTTAGTCTTAGATATTATCTGAAGTATTACTATTATTATTATTAAAATTTCCTAATTATTTCACACCAGCCACAATGAAACCACGAAGGGTAGAGAGCATCTAGTCTTTAAGCTATTTCACTTTTTCAAAAATTCCCTTCATCGGTAAGATGAATTCACATTACTGGACTATTGGAGGGGATGGAGGCAGTGATGGGAGTTTGGAAAACTGTGCAGACGGCATTTCTCCGGAGTTGGGTGTTGGTGCTTCCTAGCAGAGAAACTCGACTCTACCACAACCTCTGTGTTTTCACTTAACGGCAGAGGTTCCCATTTCAATTTCCAAAGGCTGGAGGTGAGGATGGGTTATTATCTGACGTCTGTCACCTTTTGTGTAAAGGAAGAGATTTCAAGATCATTCTGATTGTAGAACCAGAACTCTCCTGTGATGGGTTCATTCCTGCTGTGGTTAAATCCCTTTCCAGGGCCAGCCACTAATTTTGTTGGACATCTTTTTTCACGGTATCCTTACAGGGAGTTGAAAACCCAGTAGGGCTGCCAGCTGCACTACTCAGAGTTGGGTGATTTGTGAACTGTTCACAGAAAAGTGTCGTTCCCGCAACCCTCATTAACCTACTTCCATTTTGTGGAAGAAAAGTGTCTTGGCACTCAAGACAGTGCCAAAGATCTTCCTACCCTCGGGCTCTGCTGAACCCGCTGATGGGCAGGACACGTAGGAGGCAATGAGCCCGCTGAGAAGGGACAGAGGATGACAAGCAACAGAGTTGATGTCTTTGAATGGGATGCTTCTCAAAATAAATAAATAAATAAAATCTAGTGATTACTTTTTATTCTTATATATACATTTTTGTTTGTTTTACTCCTCAATCTGGGTATAGCTGTTATGTAAGTGTATCTTTTAAAGGTTTGGACAGAGGCCATGCCAATGATGTTAAAAGTTAGCAACCAATATTTCCATGGCATTTTAGAACTTGTAAGATGGCACAAATCTAAATACAGCTAATGAACAAAATTCATTTAAAGACATGCAAAAAACCACACTCAGGATGCAGTTACCTTTAGTTTTGGTGAATATATCTCCTGTTGGTAAGGGTATTTGGGGAGGAGGGGGGGAGAGTAGGACTGGGGAGTCTGAGAAAGTGTGGAGTTCAGGTCAGAGACAGAGGTGGAGGGAGAATGAAAAGGAAGGGAGGGAAGGAGACAGCTGGGAAAAGGTGTAGACTTTCCATCTCCCGGAGAAAATGAAGGCAGCTTAAAGATTGAGGAAAGACAAGATGTGATTACGGCTTGTGTCCAGAACAAGGTTACCTGGTCTCTGGAGATTATCCCCCAACCTCGAGTAATGTTAATATTACCAAATACCCTGGCAACTGACATTTATGACAAGTTCTGGCTTGAAAAGCACTAACTTTTTCTATTGAATTTGATTCAGAATCCCCAGTGGGTGGCATCATTTTTCTGAGGTGGGTAGCTGGAGACAGGAACCCCCAGATTCTACAACTTTCTAATTACAGGATGGCTCCTTCTGAACATGAAGGAGAAACAATGAAAAGCAATGACTCTTTGTAACTTGCTGGTAAAGTAGATCGCGATTTCTAGAGAGTTTGCTGCAAAGCTAGGGGAGTGGGAGCAATGACGTGTACCTGTGGGGCGTGCACCTGTGGGAGCCTGGTGGGAACCACTGTGAAATCTCCCCCTCCCTGCTGGCAACAGGCTCCTGGGAACAAAGCCACCTATCTAATTGCCTCGTACTATTGATTACATTGGAAGGAAAATGAGTTATTTAAATAACTGACCTAGAAACATGTTTGAATTCCTGTAATGAATGATCTCTTGTATTCAGTAGTGTGTTTATTTTATACAAGTGTAGGTGGGGCTGGGTTCTTTGTTCAGGTGAACTTTTCTCTTCTGGGTGAGGAACTTAGCCAAGCCTCACGGTTCTGTGGGTGTTGAGGGTCCTTGTGGGCATTGATCTTTATTTAAGCCCAAGAACACCCTGTAGTATAGGTCACTTGTGCCTCTATATGTGTTCCTGGTAAGATCTTCATAGAAAACTATGGGATTTTTGGAAAATTATTTTCATTTTCTAAGATGTTTAAATAAAGGATCCATGGGGGGAAGTGACTTGCATAGTAACATGATATAAAACATTCTTTTTGTTTCATAATTTCAATCTTTGCCAGTAATCAAATTTTCTTTTTAATTTACAGGTGATATGTTTGTGAGATCAAGTTTTGCTTTTGCTTTTGTTGAAAGAAAAAAATTTATAGGCTAAAGACTTAAGGTGTTTTCCTTCTTTACTAATTAAAATCATTGCCCAAGATTCTTTGTTTGTAAGATGGAAACCCATCAGTAGTCTTATGTAGCCACCAACTTGAAGAAATTATTTCTTCAGGGAGTTAAGTTAAAAGGGCACAGGAGTACTTTTTTGTTTCCTCCTTCTCTCTTTCTCTCTCTCTCTCTCTCCTTTTTTTGCAAATCGCCTTTGGAATTGGACTCATCTCCGTGTATCGATGTCCTCATCTCTAAAGTGGGGTTAATAATATGACCCACCTCATTGAGTTATGAAAAGTAAAGATGAAGAGTTCTTAGAACAGTGTTTGAGAGTAAGAGCTCAACTCTGTAGCTATCACAGTTAGTAACAAAAATCAGGAAGACTATACATTATAGACTGTTTAAATATGAATTTGTAGTCACAAATAAATACTGGAATTATATCATATATTTATATCATCTTACTAAAATCTGGTGTGTTTCCATCCATTCCTCCACCCCCCAACTTAGGCAGTGCTTGTGTTTCTTAAGAGGATGCCTTGTAGGGCAATGCCAAAATTGATGTTTATTAATGTGATTAACTGTACTATCTAAATATAGTAAGACTGGTTAGTTCTTCAGTAATTAGGCAAGATTAAAATACCTCATTACTGGTCTTCGCTGCATTGCTGTCTTCCTTAGGGGTCCTAGGATCTGTGGGGGTGGCTACAGGATATTTTAAGCAGGCCGGTTTCCTCTCCTCTTCCTCCTCTTCAATGTGCAGGCTTGGTGTGGCCTCTGGGCCATCATGGGTACACCACAGGGCCCCTGGTTCCTGAGATTCTGGCCCTCCTTGGATGCCTGACATAAACCCCTCACAGATATCCTCATCTTCCTCTCCAATGACAGGGAGACATTGGGGCAAGGGACCCAAATTCGTGTGTGCAGAGGCCACAAACTTATCACCTAGAACTTCAAGTACTTTCTCGGGGCCTCCAAAGCCCTTTCCCATTTTTGTCAGATCGGCAAACTTGTTCTGAATTGTCTTTCTGGAATCCTGCAGTGGTTTGGCCTCATAAGGCTGGAGTGCAGCCGAGGTCACCCCTGAGCCGGGGACAGGTAGCAGAGAGGAAGCTGGCTTGGCAGGTCCAGAAGCTGGAGGCAGCGGGAGGAGTACTGAGGGCTCCTCCTTGATTTCAAGGATCTCCTCTAGGATACTTGGTTTGGCTTGGTCAGCTGATAAGGTGAAAGCACCAAGCTTCTCTAATTCATCCAAGAAGCTGTCCAGAAAAGGAGGTGGCGTTGGGGTCAAAGGATTTGCCGGTGGACACGTGGCTGTCAGGGACAGCCACCCAGGGGCTGTTTTATCTGAGCCAGGTGAAGCTTTGTGCATGGGAGCAGGGGCTGGTTCCCTGGAAGCCAACTTAGAAATGGGCAGGGATTATGGCGTTAAAAAGAAACCAAGAAAGTCATAATAATAATAATACATCAAAACACAGAGACAGAGAAATGCAGGAAAGGTATGGTCATACATATAAAAATATTTTATGCGACAGTTTCGACTCAAAGATGTTTTGCTGACTTTAAATGAAATCATTAGCATGTTAACTAGAAGGTTATCTGAACACAGAAACTCTCCTAGTATTTGGTAAGAGATCTTAGGTGTCAGGATAAGATAAAGCTATTGAAGAGATCACAAGGTCAGACCGTGAAACCGTAAGTGATTTTATTTAATAGATTAGCTCTTTTAAACTAGGGTTCAGATATTGACTTAGTGTGTCTCTGATATAATGTCACTGTAAAATGAAAGTTTTCATTAATGTTACTGTTAAACGAAGTTTTCAATAATGCTACTGTTAAATGAAGATTTCAATAATGTTACTATTAAATGAAGGTTTCAATAATGTTACTGTTAAATGAAGTTTTCAATAATGAAACCTTTTCTTATCCTTTGAATTTGTTTAGTGTTCTTTCTTCTTGTAACGGTGCCAAAACTTTGGAACTTCCATAATTTTCTCACTTATGTTTGCAAGGTAATTATAACATATGGCATAAGATATTTTTACATCATTACGCATGAACATGTTTCCAAATGAATAAATTCTGAAAAATATTTTTCAAGAACAGAAACTCATCATCAGAACACAACTTGACTTAAAATAAATTCTACTTCAAAGTTTAAAAAATCCAAAGTAAAAGTTTACATAGAAAGGGGACATATGATTTTAATGGGAGTAAACTTCTGCTAGGACTCCCATTCCTTTATGTTAACCTGTGGAATATAATTTATGAAACTTAAACTCCTGAGGCAAAAATATACTACTGTGTATCTTAATATTATCACTATATTTCAGACATATTGAACAAAACAGAATTTTAGTGGAAATTCCTGAAAAATAGTTCTAGAAGCTCCGCCTAGGAACATTCTAAGACATTTATCTACTGTTGCTGAACTAGAAAGAATGCTAGACATGGATGACATTTTACTTTCATTCTCTCTAGGTAGACGGTTTGGGTTTGGAAAGAAAAAAAATCTTCAAGGAAGATTTTGAGATGCATTTTCTAGTTGGTTGTTTAGGATGAGACTTTACTCAGGTACTCAGCACTCTTGGTCCTAGGGCCACGTAATTTTGACTTCTGTGTGCTCTAAGAGGAATGGGGCACTAATAGAATTTATTTAGCTATTTTTTTAAAGGAAATATGATTTCCTGTCAGCAGGGGGTGGGATAAATGAGGCAAAGAGTCACAAAGCTCATGTGAATGTTCTACCAGAAGATTTGGTAGAAGATTTGGGACTAAAGGCTGCTGAGCACCTGATAGAAAGTGATACTACACTGTGGTCTGTTAGTAGATAAATAGCCACTCCTAGCAAGTCCTGTCTGTGTTCAATTTTTAATAAGACAGAAATTACCTAAGTCTCCTTTGATAGCTTAGAGGAGTTCTCTTACTAGCCAGTGTTCTATTTTATGCTCTTTGTTATATAATGCCATAAACGATTTTGAAAATCTGTGAAATATGTAAAAATTCAGGATTATGACTTTTCACTTTCCCTTTTTTCTCATGCTCAGGAATATTATGTGGATGAGGAAGAAAGACGTTTAAATCCCACTCTTGTCATGACTGCCACTATCACAGTTACTACCTGCTCCTTTTATCGGACCATGGTGGGCAATACGTATGCTAACAGGTTCAAAGTGCTTAGCTTGACAATGGATTTGATTCTGCCAACAGTGAAACCAAGTATCTGAGTTGCCTATATAACATAAATATACCTATAATACGAAAATCAAGAAATTATCTTTTCTCCTTACAGTTGGACTCCACTACACACAATGCAGAAATAGTGTCAACATTTGAATCTCCCCTGGCATAAAGATAGTATGTTGAGGGGCACCTGGGTGGCTCAATGGGTTAAAGCCTCTGCCTTCAGTTCAGGTCATGATCCCAGGGTCCTGGGATCGAGCCCTACATTGGGCTCTCTGCTCAGCGGGGAGCCTACTTCCCCTCCTCTCTCTACCTGTCTCTCTGCCTACTTGTGATCTATCTGTCAAATAAATAAACAAAATCTTAAATAAAAATAAAAGATAGTATGTTGAGAAATGTGATTTGAGTGTGTCAAAGAGTGATTCAAGAGTCAATGAGTTCCTTCTCTATTTGAAAATATCAGTTAGAAACTAGGATATATAATACTATAGTTCCTTTTCTGAAAATGATTCAGTTCAACACTCCTGAGAAGTTTCCTTCATTAAGCCAGTGATATAATAGCATAGATTACCAGATGGGATGAAACCATTAAGTATTTTTTTTTTCAAATTATAGACATGAGCTTTTCAACATGTTTTCTTCCCAGTAGTTGAGAATAAACACTAATTAGTTATTAGTGAAATTTCTCTATTTATAAAATGTAAAATCTGGTGTTCTAAGAAAAAAAAACCTAGGAAACTGAAAATACATTTAAATCATTCACAGTCAAGATTAAAATGCTGCGATCTATAATATTGCATTGCCAGTATTAGTTAGGACATTATGGAAGAATTTCTTTCATGTTAAATAAGGCTTTGTAGATGCATGCTTATTCTTTCCTACAAAATTTTCTTTGAAGGTACGGCCTCTTTAAAATTTAGCTGGTAGTTCTTTTGAGATGACTGAAGGGTAATTAAGACAGATATATGGATGAAGATTCTGATCTTTTCTTTTTATCAGTAGGAACTGTGAAGGAAGGACGTTGATCTCCAGAACTAAGCTCTGGTAGTGAAATACATAGCTTCTAAAAAACTTTATAATCAATCAGACAAAATCAGAGGGTACCAAACTGTTCTATTACCCAATGATTTTATCCAGTGATAAAGGATTGAGAGCAATTACCCAGCAGCTGAAACCCAGTCTTCAAAGAGGAGTAGAATAAATAAAATGCCCTTTTAAAAGAGAATGCTTCTCTTGAGAGGGTAGACTCTTGGATCATTTACATATGTAAAATCCTTCTAGGTTCCTTGTCAAAGAGTACTTTGGGTCACCTGGGATGCTTTTTTGCACTGGGACATGATGACTTCACACTTGAATAATGTTGGATACGTTGATGTTATTTTGTTAGCTCTAAATGGTTTATTTTCTATGTCCCAGCCAAATTGGTTAATAAATTGTGCAAAATAAAATGTTTAAAATGTTGGGAAGTGGAACAGCTCCTTGGTAATTTTAAGTTTTACACTTGAAAGTTAATGAGAAGGAGAAAGAAATCCCTAAATACCATCTATGAGAAGAATACAACATATTATAATTCCGTAGAAAATGAAGGAAAACTTCACACGGTGAGTAAGAAAAGTAGGAAAATAGCCTTTTCTAATTAACCAGTTCAGGAAGCAAAGTCCCTTTTAGATTACATATTGAGAAAGATAATGATCTTCAGCTAACAGCTCAAGAGAGACAGTAGTTCCGGCACAGAATCACCCTAAACTTAATAACCAACGACATTTTCATTCAAACTAATAAGCAAACTGACTTACAAACCTTAATTAAAATTTTTTCCTCTCTCTTTTTCTATATTAAAAAAAAAACAAGACTTTTAGAGAATATTGTCAACTTAATTACCATGCCTTGAGACCATTTTGAGATCTATCTACATATACTTATATATATGACTTATACCTATGCAGATCCATGTAAAAGATGTACCTATAAAAATAAAATCAAGCTTTAGGAAAAAAATCAAGCTTCAGAAAAATTTTCAAAAAGCAGATACATGTGTATGTACACATGTATATATCGTATGAGATAATTGTGATACTAATGTTTTCTCCATCAGTATTTTAATTCGAAAAATAAAATTATAAAAATCCAGCATTAAACCTTTGTGCTAACGCCCCTCCGAAGAAGAAACTATATTGACTTGACATGGCTCGCACACTTAGAAATATAACATATACATTTTGTGCTTTGCAATAGATTTGATGTTCTAGTCTAATGCCTAACGTCACATATTGACAATCTTACTTCAGGCTCCCCCCGAGTATTATACCAATATGCTAGAATGTCTTCTTACCTTATTGGAACTTAAGCTGTGGAGTCTATCACTAGAGTAGCTGTGGGGGATTGGAGGGTCGGGGTAATCGTCAGCACCTGTGGTTGGATTCTTCTTGACAACTTCTACATAGGAAACAGGGAAGATGCCTTGTCTGCTGGTTCCTGGGATTTTACCTTCATACCAGTTTTGATCAACTCTTTTAAGAAGAATAACTCTATCTCCCTGTAATGAATATTAGGAAAGTGCATTATAAATAGAGACGTGATAAAAACAACAAAAAAGTGTAATTGTCATGGTTGTCTGATAAACAGTAGTTTTCCGTTTGGGAAAAGTCTGATACCCCTAGTTATTGTTGTTGTTTGTTTGTTTGTGTAAGGGGAACACAAACAAACTGAGTTCACTCCCAAATCACAAATCATCCACATATAGGCAATTTCACCATTCGTTCATGACATGAGAATCTCCCCTAGGGATGCCTGGTTAATGGGAATGGGCTTACACATGTTCTTACGCTGGTACCATGTGGAAGGACCTGAATCCGTTTCCTTAAAAAGCAGAATCGTTTAACAGGGAAAATCTCACTGACAGTAGCGTTATCCTATCACTGACAGATTCAAGGGAATGACCTCCTCCTGCAGGAAGTGCAGCTCCGCACGCTCTGCTAGTGTGTCTGAAATGGACTGTGGAAATCAACCTCTGGAAGGGATGACGTTGAAGGGCACACTGTCTTTCTTCCTCGATCTACACCTGGGAAATAGCAGCAAAGAGTACGGCTAGCAGGACGGGGCAAAGACAGTCCCCTCCACAGCCAGGGCTGACCTCCACCTGCTTTGCATTAAGATGGTGTAGCAATGCTGTCCATTCTCGCTGGTTGGGGACAACACCAAGGTAGTCATTAGACATTTTCACAGAGCCCCCGGCTTTAGAAATAACAGAACTTTCTACGGTTACCATTGCTGCTACTGGCAGCGATCGTGCCAATGCCACAAAACTCAGCTGAAATTTCAACTTGAAACCACATGTGGCCCTGAAATAAATAGGCAAATTGTGCTTAAATGGCAGTAACTTCGCAGCCGCGTCCAGCAGGTGGTACGGAAGTCTGGGCTGCTGATGGGGCCTCGAGGAGGACAGAGTCAAAGCTTCAGCGCAGTAGGGAGACCTCCTTCAGGGGACGCTCAAGGTGCAAGTCTTCCTAGAGCCTGTCCCACACTGGCACTGGGTGGGACACACTGAAGAAAAGCAAATCTTTCTACTCGTAAAATCTGTACTGATTTTTCCCACTGAGGCTAGGCTGCTGCTGGAGCTATAAATCGCATCGGTAGAAGCTTCTCTTTTACTAGGAAATAGAAGCTGGTCGGGTTTGTGAGAAACTGTGTTGCAGGCTGGAGTTGGGGGACAAGAATCGATTGCACCAGGGCAGAGAGGGGAGAACGGGAGGAGGCTCTGCCAGGATAAGAACGGTGGGGCTTCCCTTCCTTGCTCCTGGCTAAGGACTGCCCTGATGGACAACGAGGTTCTAGAACCACCGTGCAGGGGACTCTCCAGCCTGTCCTCTGTGCAGACCTGTGCTTGCTGCCAGCACATGAACATGACGTTCACTTGCTGTTTCATTTGCTCTTTCTTCACTGCGTAAAGTTGCTTCAAGTCAAGGGGCTCTTTCTGACATGCTTCAGAAGAGCTCCTAGAACTGGGTAAGTTGCTAGTGGAATTTGGGTCGGTCCTGAGGCCCAGAGGGTGCTGATCAAGGCAGGAGCACTGCGCAAATGACTCCTCTGAAAGGCTCCGGCGCGAAAAGTACCTGCATTATGTGAGGACCCTTCCTTGATGCCAAGATAAAATTAAATGTTGGAACAGTATTTTTGAAAAAAAATTTGAATAATAAAGCAGCAGGGCAACAATATTTCGAGGTGCATGAAAGTGTTCTTTTCCTTTTGATGTTTCCACAGAGAGAGGTCCGGGAGATTCAGCCCCAGGCGCCCCTCGGAGAGGAGTCGGAGCCTGCCCTGCTAAGCCCGGGAGGGAAGGTCCTGCGAGAAGCTTTGTGTCCTGCAGGGGACCTCATCTGGAAGGACACAGGAGCCTGGGTAACGGCGCCTGGGGGTGGTCTTATAGAGTCCTTTGTAGCACGTGGGGGAAGCACAAAAATGTCTAAGAAAAAGGTAACCTATTTTAGTTTTGAAACTAAGAGCCTTTCAACAGGCGCTGTTGGAGAAAACAGCTGGGGTACCTTTCTCAGTGATAGCTCCACATTTGTGTCAGCGCTGAAATTATATTTGGCCAAAGCTTCTCCGATTTCTCCAGGCTGCGCTGGCGGAGGGGGTCTTGCAGGCTGTGCTTTTTCGGGAGGTATGAGTTTCTGCAAAGGAAAACAGGGACTTAGTCTTGATCTGTGGTGAGTCTGGAAGCTAGGACCATGGAAGAGGGAAAGAAAAGGACCTACCTCGACGTAGGAGATTGGGAAGATGCCCACTCTGCCGTGGTGCTCTCCCTCATACCAATTTTGATCTATTTTCCTGAGGATGTAGACAGTATCTCCTTTCTTAAATGACAGCTCCCTGGAAGAGACAGGTTTCAGTGGGTTTTCCCCCGAAATAGAGCAATGACTGGTGAGATCAACACTCTCACTCGATCGGCATTTGGCTGAGAAATATACTGTCTCTATATATTTATATATTTAAGATATATATTAATATATTATACATTAAATTAAATTAATAATAATAAATAATAATATAAATAAATAATAAATCAATAAATTAAATTATATATTATATTAAATTAAAATAAATTAAATTTAAATATAATTTAAAATATATTTAAATTAAAATATATATATTTAATATATATTAAATAATCTGCCGAGCCCAGTTACATAAGGATTTTCCTTGCAAACTCTTAGAATTCACTGATCACATTACAATGTCAGAAGTGATTTCAGAAGAGAACAAGTGTAAACATCACACTGGATATAAATCACGGGCAGATGCCTATGAGATTTAAAGGCAGGGACAGGCGACTGCTGTGTTATCAGGAGTTTATCTTGGAGGAGCAGTGGCGTTTGGTATAATGGTAGATGAAGTGTGCACTGATTCCATTTGTCCTGAAGCCGGTCAGCTAGTTAGCGGGGTAACTGACGTCTCTCTTCCTGTCTCCTTTTGATGTGCTAAAGCTTACAATAAGGAAAATCAATATTTAGCTGTAGCACAGAAGGACCATCACCAGAAAATTGTTATTTATGGGTCCTTGAAGCTGGTTGTCAGGCATTGAAGTGGAATGTTTTGATGAGGAATGTATTTTGCGTCAAGAGAAAGCTCTTTTGTTCTTTCGTGGAGCACGGAGAGAAACATGTTTTGAGCGTAAAGACATACACAGATTGCTTGTTGCCTACTTTGTACCTTTTTTAAAAAAGATTTATTTATTTACTGGAGAAAGAGAGTGCACATGAGTTGCGGGGAGAGAGGCAGAGAAGCAGACTCCCCATTGAGCCAGAGCCTGGATGTGGGGCTCATTCCTAGCACCCTGAGATAATCAATAGACTGAGCCACGCAGGCACCCCTAGATCTTTTTCTTTTAAAGGTTTTATTTATTTGATATCTATAGAGAGAGCACAAGCAGGGGGAGTGGCAGGCAGAAAGAGAGGGAGAAACAGGCTTCCCGCTGAGCAAGAAGCCTGATGCAGGGCTCGATCCCAGGACCCCAGGACCATGACCTGAGCTGAAGGCAGACGCTTAACTGACTGGCCACACATGGTGCCCCTTGTTTTTAAAAAAGAAAAATATTTTCAAGATGGTAACTGTGGTTTTCCAGCTGGGCTCTTTCAAAGAAGAAGCTTCTTTACCTGCTTTTTCCTAAGCTGGTAAATGTGGATAATGTAATTTTAAGTTCTAAAGACATTCATTATTTTGGAGAATTCACACCCGTCTGCTCACCCTCACTGCGTCTGTTTTTCATGGCTTCATTACCCAGGGAATTGTGTCTGTTTGTTGTTTTGTCTCCATAATTAAGTTTTGTTGGAGGACACTTATTTCCCATCTTTTCCCAAGAGCCTCACTTTCCTAGACATTGGCCTTCCCACTCTTGGATCTTCTGCATCGTTTCATTCAGAACGTGGAGTTGGGTCATTTATTGATGCCGAATAGATAAAGAAGAGACAGGTAGATGTCAGATGTAGAATATTTTTATTGATTAAAAGAATTAATTGGAAAAAAGATGTTGCATATTAAAAGAATGATTGAGCAATTAGAAGTGCTAAAATATTCACACTGAAAGTGCAGGGGCACTTGGGTGGCTCAGTGGGTTAAGCCTCTACCTTCGGCTTGGGTCATGATCTCAGGGTCCTGGGATCAAGCCTCGCATCAGGTTCTCTGCTCAGCGGGGAGCCTGCTTACCCCTCTCTCTCTGCCTGCCTCTCTGCTAACTTGTGATCTCTGTCTGTCAAATAAATAAATAAAATCTTAAAAAAAAAAAAAAAGAAAGTGCACTAAATTTTCAGTAACCCTAAGGACAAAGGAGACTCACAGAGCCTCACTGTAGTATTTCCCTGTTTTATGAAGTGCCTGATGTAGGAAACAAAAAGCAAAATATTTAATGTTTACAGTCCAACAGCTTTCTTAGCAGCAGGTGTGCCTTGTTTCTGGAAAGGAGACTAGGAAGCTTAGCTTTTTGTTTTTAAATGTCAATTAGAGAAAACTAACTTTTTCTTTTTAATATGAAAAGAAATCAAATCTATTTTTAAAGGTTTGTGTTTAAAATTTTGAAGGCTTCTAGATAAAGGACAGAAATCTCACTTAACAGTTTTCAAAACTGCGTCTCTCTCATCTCAGACCTAGATTTTCTGAGCCCCATTATGGTAAAGGTTGCTTCCTCCCTCTTCTAAACCTTTTGAATTGAGGCCATTGACAGCCTTTGGAAACGACATTTTATCTCTTTTCCCTATTTTACAATTGAGAGATTACATTGGGTGAGTTACTGAGCTGCGTTTTTGTAAATTAAACATTTTGCATTAGGGAAAGGAAAAATAGCTTTTAAAACCTATTTATTTAAAACAGATACATCTACTGGTCTCTTGTTTATAAGATGTTAGGCACGAAAAGCACTCACATCTAGCTATTAATTAAGAGTATTTCCAGGACATTCAGTGCTTCTGGGGGTGTGAGCCTTTTAAAGCTGCACAAGTCGTCCATAAGCTCGATTTTTGTGTCAAATAGGGCGACTACACTGGGGACTGACTGCTCTTTACATTTCCTGAGAAGGAACCAGAGGAATATGGTTAAGCAGCCATCAGACCAGCTTACTTATGGTATGTGGGAAACATTTTTTGTTTCTGTTTTTGTTTTTTTACAAAAAATATGGGTTGGCTTCCATGGGTGGTTATTGGATCGACTTCTCTGAAGTCTTATGCAATTCGATTTTGTAGGTGTCAAAAGATTTTCGTGAAAGGCAGGGTGGGTGGCGCAGACATACATTCAGAAAGGCTGTGCCATTTGCCAGCCTTGAACATTTGCTAACTCAGAGCTTCTGCAATAAGGACAGGGCCTTGGAGGATGGCGGAAGGCTTGGCACTTGGAGCAAACAAAATCCAGCAACACAATTAACACCCAAACACTTCCCTCAGCACTGTACATCATCTTTCTCCCAAAGCCTGTTTTTTATTAAGCTTTCTTAAAAAGCTGAGGGCCCTGGGTGGATACCTTTCCTGTGTTATGTGCCCCGTCCTCGGGGTTTCATACATTCTGATTTCTTGTCACAAGGAAGAAATGAAATTTACATGTTCTAAGTCATTATTTTGTTTATTTTGTAAAATTGGCATGTATCATACAAATCGTTACACTGTATCCAAAGAGCACGGTCATAGCTACTAGAGTGTAGTACAAACAAAGCAGATGTTACTTATGTCATCAAAAAAAAAAAAAAAAAGGTAGGTAAGCTTTACTTTAGGATTTTTTTAAACACTAGTTTGAAGCCATCTTAATTTCTAGACAGCATTTTCCTATTTAGTTCACTCACCATCTCAGCAGTATTACCCACATCTGAGTGATTTTATTTTTTGTATGTCTTATGGCAGAGACAGTTTCTAGAACTATTAATTGATTAATATAATATTAATATACATTTTTATGAATAAAATATTTTATTATTATAGATATTCTGTCTGAACAACACAAGATGATTTAATGCCAATATTTAACTGTTTCAATATCTTGAATTCTAATGGAGATCAGAGTTTCTGAAATCAGGTCTGTACACATGGGCCACGACAGATCTAGAAGTTTCCCTCCTGTTTAAGCCTCTTTATGTGCTTAGTACTAATACATGCCCATCTGATTAACAAGTTCCTAAGTACAAAAGGCAAAAAAAAAAAAAAAAAAAAAAAATACTGCCCTACAGGAGTATGAAAACACCAACATCAAAAGACCAGAGGTGAAAATTTTGCTCAGAATCTCAATGTTAAAGTGTTAAGACATGGAGATTTGACTATGGGAATCTTTGTTCACTGTTCTACTCTTCTACCCTGCAAACTATCCTGGATATGGTTGGATAAATAAATGTTATCAAATTCTCTCGGGTAGTGTTTACTCGCCAACATTTTACTTTTATTTCATTCTTGACACAAAAATTCTAGAAACAAAGATTCTTAGTATCACTTTTGTCTTCCTATCCTTTTGAACTCATGGTGCTCTAACATGTTCAGTGTCATTTAAAACTCAATGTTTGTCAATTAAACTTCAGATGAAAATAAAATAACCCTATCCCAGTTAATTGTGAAGGAAACACTAATTACAGCCAACTACTCATTTGGGACTTAGACCTTGTGATTCATCTCATTGCAATATTTACCTCTTAAATATTATTAAAGTATCAAAGCCACCCTAAGTTGTGTAATGCAACACTTATCTTACTTACTTAGATGTTTGAGCTTTAAAATCATAAACAGCTTTTGCAGGCAATTTCTGAAAGGGAAGGTAAACAATTAGCACTCACTTATAATTTGGATTTTTTTTTTCAAGAAAATAATTTCATGTGAATCAAAGGGAAATGAAATCACAAAGAATGATGAAACATATGTAAATCCTTTATGCAATTTATCAATCAACCAATTAGTCCTTCATTTAGGTATTTAAGTGATAACAGAACATAGTAGATGACTTTTTCATCATAACCATTGAATATCATATTTCATCTTAGAAACTAAGGAAGATGAATGCTAGAATAGGGCTCTGCCGAGGGTTCTGTCCCAGGGATGAATCTGGCTTTTCCCGGGATAATGCCGAGGGCTAGTTGCTCTAGGTTCTATGTATCGACATAACTCCTTCAGAATCATAATCAAAAGACTGGGAAGAGTCATGAAGGAGACCATCAATCCCTTTTACTAAACAATTATCAACATAGTAGCGAAGAAATCTTAGCCCAGTTATCACTGGGAAGCTAGTTAGTGGCCCAAAGCACAGGCTAGGTCATCTCGAGCACATGGTAATCCAGCCTTTTGGTCATGATAAGACGTGATACACACTCTCCTTCAGTCACCCTGTTCCCCACAGCTAGCCACTCCAGATCTTCCTTCTCCACTTCCCAGTAATACCCCCTCCCCACTCTCTTTCCTCATGATTCTGTGAACTTCGGGCAACCTGGAACATTCTCGACTTCTCTGGGGTCCCACAGGCTCTAGACTCTAGGAGACACAGCCTAGCGATTCTCCTGGATTGACTGCCAGTCTGAGACCTGTTTTTAGCTGCCATCAAACAGCTCCAAGATAGCATGCACCAGAGCTCTGGCCCTGAGCCAGGGCCACGGACAAAGAGCTAGGCCGTTCCTAGGAGCCTCGATTTTTCGGAGATGTTCTTCAATAAAAGCAGGCCAGCAAAAATCATTATGTCCAATTGGTATGGCTTTGCAACACAGATGACCTAGGGCTCTCCCCTACATCAGTGGGGACATTTGTACAGGGAAATCTCCTTCCTCGGTGGGGCAACCCAGTTCGAGACTCTCGCATAGCTCCGTTGTTCATGCATGGGTGTCAGTTTAAGACTCAGAGAAGCCTCACGGCTGACAAGTGCTTTGCCAAATACGCTGCAGAAAAAAGATTCAAGTAGCACTAAACACACCACCTCTTTTTCTGGAGTTCCTCTTCTTTCCCGAGGTGCGCTTCTCCCCAGGTCAGTCATGGTGGATGCGTAGCTTCTAGGGGACTCGTGGTCTATGGAAGAGGACAGGGCTGGAGTGAGTATCCGCTTAATTAAAAGCTGACCCTTTTTGCCATCTTCCTGGTGGCAACTATTTTCTCCTTCAGATTTTGAGAGACACCACAATGGAAGACATGGGTATAAAACTCAAAGGTCATTACAAAGTTGCGAAAAAAGACACAAAACCAGCACATTTCAAAAGGGACAAATATCCGAGGTGGCAGAAGTGTTCTAAGCACACATATAATTGTTACATTGTTGATGTATTTATGCTGCAGCACTCGTTGTAGACAATTCATAGTCCTGGGGATTTCCCATCTCCAAGACTTAATACTTTCTTTTCCTTTTGCTCTACGGGACCGATAGAAGATGGACCAGTAGAAAATAGCAACAGTTTACAAAAACTAAAACATTTTGTGGAACAATTTAAGAATGCAGTAATGAAAAAGAAAAAATAAAAAAAGAAAGTACGGTGATGGCAGAACTATGGATGTGTCCCTTCCCCCAGCCCTTCTTGCTGCCTCCCTCATTAAATCTAAGGTGTTAAATCTAAGATGTCATTTAAAGGGTTAAAAACTTTGTATCTTTTGCCTCCCCTTTTGCGCAAGTACCTTATCAGAAAGTATTTTTTATTCCAAGAAACAAAGGGATAAAAATTCTCTAAACAGATAGTATCGTATTGGTTGCCAAACTGCTTATGAAATACTGAATTGTTTCTGTTCACCTTAAAACAAAGTATAAATAGTGTTATTATAAAATTGTGATTACAAGTATCTCTTAATGGTCTCATACGTTACACATTGATACAAGGAAATGTAACTAGAGGCTAAAAGTACCCCAGTAATCTCTGTTAAAGAAGTCTACCAATATACCTGGGTCAAAATTAGTTAATTTCTTCTCTTCGCCTTTAATAAATTTAGTTGTATTGGCTAACAAGAAGCATTAAAAGTAAAATAAATACATCCATAAAGGAATTTAAAATGCCAATTCATAAAAGGAAAGCATTGTTTAAAGATTTTGACCGCTTTGACTGTAAGAAAGAATTGTCTGCTTAAAAGCAGGTGGGTTATCAGTTATGTGACAACATAAGGATAAAGGTCTACTCTCTATTAGTTGTGAATTCCAAAGTCTTTAGGCTTAATAAGGTAGCATGGCCACAAATATTTCAAGTAAAACTTAATTGGATATTTTCAAGAGTGAGAGAGGATTATGTGCCATTTATTTTCCGTTTTAATTCATATACTTTTACGATCATAGGGCTCTCATACCGATCATTAAATTGTAAATTACTTTTGCTAATCCTTGGAATATAAACTCTTTTCAACTGGGCTAAACAAAGTTGGAAAGTAAATATTTTATTTCATTAAATGCTTCTCGAAAATCCCTCAAATCATGTTTCAATAATGTACTCTACCTGTGCATAAAATTTAGAAGGGATGATTATTATTCATCTACCTAACCGGATAACTGGAATTGTCCAATATTGGGAAAAGGTAGCTAATTAATTAAAAACTTTATGACATCTCAATCTCAATAGGTGAAAATTTCAAACTGTAGGCATTGATTTAAAGAATTCTAGTTTATTATTTTTGAAGCATGTTGTATAGTATAAATGAAAGCAAAGATAAACACTAATAAAATAAGCAAATGTGCACAATGGCAGTTAACATACTACATTAATATGAAATTTGATTTTTTTAAACTATAGAGATTATATTCTAGACTATAAAATCTGAATTACTAGGAGTTTGAATCTCTTTTCTCCTACCTACTCCCTAAACGACTTTGGTCAAATCTTATCTTCCTTGGGTCTGAACTATAAAACAATGCTTATAATGATACCTATCACCTAGGTTCAAGCCAGTGTTAATTAGATAATGTTTGTAAAGCACTTTGCAGTGTTCCATGCATAGAAGACTATTGATAATCTAAATTTCAGCATGGAATATTCTTTCCAGCTTCTTAAAATTTACATAGTAAACAGATGTACTTTAAGAATTAACCAAAAGAATTGTATAAAGATTGTATCAAAAATGTCAAAACACCCCCCAAAATCTCAAAAAAGTCCTCTGCATTTGAACTGTTATTTGTCCTTGTGTTGCCACTTCAAGGTGATAATCCATCTATGACAATGGACTTGTGGGTGTCTTTTTACCTACATGTCTAATTCAAATGTCAATATAAGATTCTTTTAGAGGACATAGAAAACAAATAAATTAAGATATGGAAAGGCAGAGAAAATGAAATACACTGAGTGATGGAGACGAGATTTCTGTATATATAGCTTAAAGATGCATTCACAAAAATTTTATCCCATTATGTCCTTTAAATGAAGAAAGTCATTAAACAAATCCCATTCTTCTCTCATTGACTATCGATTACTATATGACATACTTCAATTTTGCTTCTTGAGTGTTTTGATGTAGTACCTTTACATTGCATGTAAGCAAATTATTTATTGAGTGA
This sequence comes from Neogale vison, assembly GCF_020171115.1. Classification (NCBI taxonomy): domain Eukaryota; kingdom Metazoa; phylum Chordata; class Mammalia; order Carnivora; family Mustelidae; genus Neogale; species Neogale vison. The sequence continues at coordinate 196,474,327 of NC_058101.1, read as the reverse complement.
CTATAACTTGATAAAGTTAACGTAAAAGTCAAGGAAAAAGTTATTTGTTAAGTTATTGGTTTTGATTCACTTCACCACAAAAAAAGAGTTGTCAGTCTCTTAAGGATACTGATACTCTATCATGGTCTCTGTCTTGGAACCCTCTTAAATTGGTAAAATAAGTTTAATTTGGTGTTTTGATGTAAGTGGTTGCAGCCCTAACATTAAGCTACGAGATGGTTTTCCCTTTTGATTTTGAATGAGTAAATTTTTGTGAATTAGCGATCACTTTAAGCCACACATGGAGCCCGGAGAGCACATGGGCAAATGAGACGATCTAGTAAGACCCGTTTGCACAACAAACAATTGCTTCAAAAAACACATAACGATGCCAGGTGGTCTCGCGGCTTAGGAATGATGAGATGTAGGAATGGAAGGTGTGAGAGAGCTGGATGGTGGATGTCTGAACCACAAGGAAAAAGAAAGAAAAGCTCATCCACCTTGGAGACTCCGTGCACTGTCATAGTCTTGGTGAGGGTAGTTGGCGGTGGTGGTGTCCGCGTCTTGGAAAGAGGCACTGTGAGGCATTCTCCCACGATCGTTCTGGTACAACGGACGATGCATAGCACCGTCTTGAGGCAGTGGGTGGAAAGGCTGGTGCATGGGGCTCCTTCTCAGAGCTCTAAGCGACGAGTTCCTCTCGGGGATATCCGGCAGAAGCTCACTGATGAGACGGTGCAGGATACTGTTGTCCGGCAGACTTCCCCTTCTCTTTTCGGCTTTAATCTGGTCACAGATGTCTTTAAGGGCGGAGTCCAGAGCCTCAAATACAGAAGCTTTACATTTTGCCTTTTCAGTCTGTTTTTTGGGCGTCGAATTTTTTTTCCTCCGGAAAGGCACGGGACTGACCAGAAACGCAAGCTTAGAGAGCCCAGGGTCCATTTCTTGTCTTCTGGGCTCTTCGGCGTTCTCGTGTTTGGCTCTTTCGTGTTTCAGCATCGTGGTGAACCGGGTGTAGGAGGCCGGGCATCTGCCTTTGCAGGAGCTGATCAGGTGTCGGTGATGGTGATGGTGGTGATGGTGGCTGGACCCGTAGAAGCTTTCAGAGGACGTGAAAGAAAAGTGATCGAAGTCGCTCTCGCTGCAGAAGGATGATCCTTCGACGTGAATGTAATCGCTGTGGTCAGACACGACGCCGTCCTGGTCGCTATCGGAGAACTCTACGTGCGCTCTGGGCTGCTCGTCACTGGTGACCTCGATATGAATCGGGACCAGGGCTTGGGGCTCGTAGCTCCGCTGCATATGCGAAGCGTGTCTGCTCTGACCTTCTTCCTCCAGCAAAGACTCAATGGAAAATCGCCTCTTGGGACATAAACCATTTTGTTGAGCTTCTAGGCTGATGGGAGATAACATTTCGTCTCCTAAATTGGGCATGGACTTGGACTTTTGAATCAGCTTTTCGAATTCAGAAATGCGGGTGGGGACCATGTCCCTGGGCACCTCCTCGGTGGAGGACTGGCTCCATCCGTGCAGCAAGGCCTTGTGCTGCTGCTCCTTCTCGTACTGCATTATCCTCGACTTGACGGAGCAGATCACCTCGGACGCCATCAAATCCTTGCGGTTAATGCGATGCATTTTCCTGTACATTTTGAGGAACCCCGGGGCGTTGTGGGCTGACCTGTGCCGGAGCCTCGACCTGCCGTTACTCCGACCCTCCTGGATATAGGGGGAGGCCCACGCTATAGGGCAGCTGTCCTTGGAGTCCTCTTCACATAACAGAGAACCCATACTCTCTGACTTGGTTTTGGGGTCGGGGAAGCTATCGCAGTCATCGTTTAGGAGATCATCACAGCTGCGGGATTTGATTTTGGGGGACACCGTCTCCTCAGTGCTGCTCCAGACCTCTGCGTTCTGTCGGGCCATCTGCCAGCCGTTCTTGAAAGTAATGGCCCTCTGTGAGTCACGAGGGACATCCAAATGCTGTCTGTAAGCGTTACAGTAATCTAACTCATTGGAGGGGTTGCCGTTGAGCCCTGAGTAACTGTAAAGGGACGGACATATATCATCCCCACCTTTTAATCCAGGGCAGCGTGGTGGAAGAGAGACATTTGGAGAAGTTAAAAGGTTCACAAAGAGGAGAGCGTGTCACTTAGCAACAGACAGCACAGCAAAGAGAAAGAAGTTAGCATGGCTTGATCTAGACACCGACTGTTAAACATGTAGCTTCAACTCTAGAGAAAAAAGCCAGATTCTAAAGCAAGGTAATACTTTCTCAATGAAGGTAGCTTTGCAGATATGAGAGTCAACAGAACCCTGTATAAAAGGTAATGTAGCAAATCTACCTATTTTTATGGTGTTCACACATCTTCCGGCAAACACAGTGAACCTCGAAAGCTAATCTATAGGTGGTCATTTCAAGTTTAAACAATTAAGACCAAAAGTGCTACCTATTTAATCAACTTAATAGGGTCAGGTTTGAGTCTCATTTGATTCATAATGACAGAGAATAAGAGTAATTTATAAATTTGCTTTTAAATACCAGTCCCATAACTGTACCAAATAATTTTTCATGGGCATTAGATGCAAAAAGGGTGATGCAAATTTTCTAAATTTGCAAAACCAAGATGTTGTGCACTGTTGCTGCTAATATGTTTCCAAAGAAAAAAACACAAGTGGAACCTCTTTAAATAAATGAATTTACCTCTTTAATTGCTCCACTTTTAACCTCTTATGAGGCAGGTTCTTATGAGGTAGGGGGATATAATATAAAACTTCCTTCAGAGGTAAACACATCTTGCTTTTTTCCAGGGAGGGTTTTTTTTTTTTAAATAATTTGCAACTTGGTAATAGAGAGCTAAAACTGACCTCAGTTTAAAAGATGTTTGGAAAGACTCTTTTGCTGTACCGAGTTCACTAACAAATGACCAAAGTACATCTAATGGGAAATTTCCTTCTTAGAAGGGAACCTCATGAAGGAAAATATCTGTATTGATTCTTGCCTTACAATCTTACCCACATTTTTCAAAAGCAGATTAGCACATTGAGTAGATATGTAATATCTGGGAAAGGAAGTTGACTTAACACTCCCTGGGATAAAAACAATTACCTAAATTAATCAGAATCCTTTTAACTTTTGGGTGCTATCCAAGTATAATGAATCAGTGGTATTTCATGAATTATTTATTTTCTGTAGGCATTCATTTGCATAAATGAGTAGAATCTGATCCAAGCATCTTAGTGAATTTGACGAAGGGTATCATGAGAGAGGCTCACTCCTTCTGAACGTTCCAGATAACATGCACGGTTTTACTGGGAAGATGGCTAGTGCCTCCCACCCACCCAGAGTCCAGTCGTCCAGACCTGCCTGGCTTCTGCCCATAGACCAGCTACCGCTTAGCTTTAATCACCACATGGCAACACTTGAAGCGCTTCCATTTGATAAGTGTAGCTGAGTCTGTGCTGTATTATGGAAACCTCTGTTAGAGCTCAAGTTTGTCACACACTTCAAATTCCTTCGGTATTTTGTTTCAAGCCTAGGAGACTGGGGGAGATTGTGGGACCCCAAATGTGGTATGGCCTCAGATACTTGCGGACGCCAGGTCAAGCCTCAGTCTCCATCTTGGGAATGTTCTGGTTAGCCCAGCCATAATGCACTGAACGGTCTTTCAGAGACCTGGAGGAGAGACTCGCCCTCTCTCAACACGGCTCATCGAATTTCCAGAGAGGAGACAGGCCATATGGAAAAATGAGTTGGTGTTATCTCAAATTTTCTAAGTATGTCTTGAAACCAGTTAGGTCTTACTGGTGGAATGTTCTGAACCAAACACAATGTTCCATGCGGAACACAGATATTCTACTATCTATATAAATGTTCACCAAAATATAAAACAGATTACTAAAGAAATAACTTTAATTGATCAGACACATTTTTATCTAGAACTAAATAAAGAAACAACAACAACACCCAAATCAAAGTGTTTTAGGCAACAACGTTCTTGGCTGCTGCTTCTAATTCCTATTCTAGAAACGTGATTAACTTTGCTGGCTGTAGTAACACTAGAACACTTTTGACAATATGCAAATATTTATACATGTAATCTTTTAATAGCCTGACAGTAAGTTAGATCCTTCGAATTTGTTCAAGAAAAACTCACAAATGGATTATTTGGAGGAAGAAAGCGTCTTTAGTCTAGATGGAGCCATCAAACGGCCCACCAACTTGACCTAGTCTGTGTGAAAAAGATAAATTACTGTTTTGAAACCAAATTGTATTCAAGATGCTGTATTTAAGTGTTAACTCTCTCTGAATGGTAATCTTGGACCAGCCCTCACACGGTACCCTCGATTAAAGTTAAGCTAGTAAATTGCTTACATGTCAATCTGTGGTCACTCACCTTTTGCTCTTGAGGGGGAAGGAGGAGAAGAACTGATGAAAGACTTTGTCACGGGGCCGCCTGGTCCCGGGAGGTCCGCTCGCCCTGGGCTGGTCCTGCTCGCACTTGGATCCAAGCCCCTGGGTGGCCCCACCGCAGGTTCGCTCTTCCTCCTTTTCCTAAAGTCACTGGCCATGCTCGCAGAACTAAAAGAAGGAATCGGCTTGGTTTAGGCTGGTGTTGGAGGAGGTTCCCCTGTGACTCAGAAGGACTGATGGGAAGCGTTAGCGACACAACGTCTCTTCCCCACTTACCCCCAACAGCAGTTTTAAGAATGCATTCCTTGCGACTAAACACTATTTCTTTATAATCCTCTCTTTAAAAATATTCATAGACTATTTTTTTTTTTTTAGAGAAGTGTTAGGTTTACAGAAAAATCGATTGGAAACTAGAGAGTTCTCCTAAGCGCCCATTCCTCGCGCACACACTTTCTCCCTTCGAGACATTGTCTGTTCCTGTGTGTGATGTGTTTGTGACAGCTGATGAACCATCCTGACTCATTATTACTAAATGTCATTAAAGTCCGTAGTTTATGTTAAGGCTGTTTCCCACCGAAGTTCCTGATTTTAAGATTTCTCTTTATTGCTGAAAACTGTTCCTTCATATGGACGCACAAATTTCTATCTCAACTCACCTACTGGACGTGTCAAGTTTTGGCAGTTATGAATAAAGCTGTTATAAACACCCATGTGCTGGTTTTTTTGGGGTGTGTGTGGCTATGTGTTTATAATCACGTTTTATTTTTATTTTATTTTTAATTCTTTGAAAGTACTGACCTTAAGTATGTTTAATTTTTTTTGCATTTTTTTATTATTAATACATAAGGTATGATTTGTTTCAGGAGTACAGGTCTGTGATTCATCAGTCTTATACAATATGAAACAGAGTCCATCATCCAGTCACCCCATCCCCCCCGACCCCTCCACTCCAGCAACCCTCAGTTTGTTTCCTGAGATGAAGAGTCTCTTATGGTTTGTCTGCGTCTGTGGTTTCCTCTTGTTTCGTTTTTTCCTCTCTTTCCCTATGATCCTCTGCCTTGCTTCTTGGAATATAAATCATGTTTTGAAATTTAAAAAACTCTGTTTAGTGCAATATGTTGTGACTGACAATTCAGTGTTGTGATTTGTGCCACTTATCTTTTCTCTCTAAAGAAGGAGTTCCCATAACATACCACAAGGGAGGAAAAGACTCTGAAAAGGAAGACATCTGGTGAGACAAATTTCTCTTACTTCACGGTTTCCCTACAGCTTGTTGTTGATGGTACAATGTGGCTGAGAGTTTGTATTAATCACCATTGCTATTGAACTGTGTATGAATTTCTGCAGTGCTATGAAGTAAGTGTGATATTTAAAGCCAACCATCAGAACTTATCTTGGCAGACTTCTAGAACAGTTAGGACTAGTGGTTCCAGATTATTCTGGTTCAATTCTAGTTTGTCTCTGCTCCTTGCCAATGGTGTGAACTTAAGTTATAAGGCCTAATTTTAGTTTATTCAGAGATAAAGTGGGGAGGATAGCACTTAGCTCATCGTGGTATCTTAAGGATGGAATATGTTTATGTACTTAGAATGTCTAGTATATAATAAGACTCCATTTATTGTAATAACAATGTTTCTGATTTATGTCGTGAGCATGTAATATGTAGAACATAATTTAGAAATTTTCTAGTAATTTATACATTTTTCAAATATACGATCATAAGCGTCACCTAATAATATTGAAAATTAGATTTTATAATTCCCATTCAAAGAAAAGAACACTGAGCTTAGAGGAGACATGGAAGGGAAGAATTTCTCAGTAAAGAAATCCAGAATTATTTCATGTAATTTTTATAAGCTTTTGAATATGATCATATAAAATGATGTAAAAACAAAAGGAAACAACTTCATAAAGTATGGTGCTCCAAATAATAATGAGTGATAACATAACCCTCATTATTATTTTGCTGAGTAGCATTCCTATTAAAAGAGAGATCACTGGTATATAATATTCCGATCGCATGCTGCAATGACGTTCTTACCTAGTAGGTCTTTCCAGGCTTCTGTCTATAGAGGTTTGATACAGGGAGGCCTGTTAAGATAGAAAAATAGTTCCATGAAAATTTTACCAGGGCAAAATTTCATTTGTCCTTGGACATTAAACTAGGTATCCTAAAAAAGAGTATTATACAAGCTGAAATGAAAAATCCCATTTATCTTGATCATAAAATGTCTTTCAAAGAGAAAACATGTAACCTGATTTCTACTTTCTTTCTATCTACTTTCTCTTTTGATATACCACGCCGTATTTTTCTGCCTAACTCAAATTATCCACAGCCCAAACATTGCCTGGGGGAGAAAAGAAAAGTCATTAAGCACTTCTTCATATAGGAAATAGACTGTAAATAGAAATTTTCTGCATCAAGGAATGGTTTGATGTTTAAAAAAATACTTGTAATCATCATCCAGCCCTTATACAACATAAACCGTCTTCATAATTTTTCCGTGTGTTGCCTGGTATTCTCTTTTGAATATAACATTTAAGCAGAACTTGAGACATCTTTCCTCAACACAGGCATGGCATCTTAATGATACCACAGAATTTGGTTTGAAATTAAACTAAACTGCCTGGTATTTAAATCAGGGGCAGAGTGGCATCTTTCAAAATAGCTAAGTTCAGAGTCGATTTAAAATAAATGATTAATAAACCAAAATGTAACCTTTTTTAAAAAAAGAAGTAGATTTTTAAAATTTTCATGAGAACATCAACTCTCAGCTGTCCATGGCTGTAGGAATAAAGAAAAATAGAAAATACAAATTGATACATAATTCCAAATGCTTATTGTACACACCATCTTCATACTCAATTGTACTGCACTGAACAGTACAGTGAAATAGATATTAGGCAGAAATATTAGATAGGACTTTTTCACTCCACACGACCATCTACCAGAATAAACATTGAAATATCTAAGACAAGAGAGATCTATCTGTATTGAGCTCTTGAGTATTTGAAATGACAATGCAAGATGAGCGAAAGTAGTTGTGGGGTGATGTCTAGAGTATACAGGGAAATGTATATACAAGTATATATGTGTGATATTATATATATATAATATTATTATATATTAATAATATTACGATATTATATATATTATATATATATTGTCTTGCTTTGGGGCATATTTGATGGTCAATTATTTATCCCAAACTTTGGTTTGATGAAGAACTGAAATTCTAGCTTGAAAATGTGCTTCCCTATGGAAGTTTGAAAATGTCAGCCCAAAAGAGCAAGATTTGACAGATTTTATCTAAAGTTCCCATCACATAGAAATATTTTACCAGAGTATTACAAACCCACTTGGTGGAAATTAAACCACACTTTAAAAACGATTTCCATAACTTTATTTTCTACTTATAAATGAGCACCAATTAACCAATTAGAATATTAACATTCTTTATGTAGATTCTTTATGTAAATCAGTCTGACAAGCTCTCTTCTGTGTAACTCTAAAATTGGTTCTGTTAATTAATATTTTCATTTAATTCCATCTTACTGAGTGAGAATGGAACCTTGCCCAGAAGCAAACAAAAGCACCTTTCTGCTAGAGATCATCCTCCCTTCCTTCTAGACAGAAAAAGCATATTTTAATATTTGTAATTCTTAGAAAACATTTAGATTCCTAGGTTCTCAACTAATATAAAATTAGAAGAAAAAAATTTGGTCCACTAATCTGATGAATGTACATGATGACTTAGCTTGCTGAACTCTGGATTGGACCCCGGAAAGGTGAAAAAAATGAATACTAAATAAGAAGGAAAGCAAACAAGTAAACATATTATATTCTGGTGTAGAAATATTAATTCTATACATTTGTAGAAGAGCAACACCAAACAGCCTCAGAGCCTTGCGGCTTGTGTGGATCATGACCTTCGTGGACAACCCAATGACAAACCGTAGCTGGTTGTCAAAGAAGTGTCGATTGCAGAACGTCCGTAATCACCCCAGAGTGGTCAGTGACTTTGAATGGCCAGCTTGGAATGAGCCTGAACAAAATCGTAATGTGGGATAAAACACAGCCTAGGCAGTGATGGCTCTCGTTGATAAATCAATGGTGTTTTAGATTTAGGCAAACAAACTACAATTATGTCTCCTTGTGCTGGTTTCCACAATCCAAAATAAACTGAAACCAATTTTGTGATTTTTATGTAAGGTCAAAGGAAAAAGTTCAATATAAAATTATAAGGAGGGGTGCCTGGGTGGCTCAGTGGGTTAAGCCTCTGCCTTCGGCTCAGGTCATGATCCCAGAGTCCTGGGATCAAGCCCCACATCAGGCTTTCTGCTCGGCAGGGAGACTGCTTCCCCCTCTTTCTCTGCCTGCCTCTCTGCCTGCTTGTGATCTCTCTCTCTGTGTCAAATAAATAAATTAAATCTTTAAAAAATTATAAGGAAATAGTAAAATGTCTAGATAGATGGCTAAGAGAGAAACTTAATGATAATTATATGAATGATATTCATTCTGAAATGGAAATCGTCTCCAGAAAAGAGGTAACCTCTTTTACCTATTGTGATCTACTGAGTTTATATATTACCATATTTTAACATACCTAAATGAAGTTCATTTTAATACAGTATGGACACTGACTCACTCTGCTAAGTGATCGTATGATTGAACTTTACTTAAAAATCCTTAATTGTTCTCCCTTAATGCCACTTCTCAGTTTTATGGGTTAGAAAGTATGTTATTCATGGCATATGCTAGGCACTTAGTAAATGGTAGTTAAGGTAATGTAAGGTAATCAATTATAGATTTTACCAGAAATGTTTTACATAAGGATATTGAAGATAGAATCCAGTACCTTATCAGAATATTTTTGTATACACTGAAACACCATAATGGGAAATTAATATACTACAGAATCATACAATAGGCCTTCTCAGTTCCAAAGACATAATGGCAAATTAGTTTAACCACCAGCAAAGTGCTTTTTTATGTGACTTTTTTTTGCCAGTACCATCACATGTAGAATGCAGTTAAGTTTCTGCTATCTTTAGCCCAAGAGTTATCATGTAATGTTAATTATGGGAACTTCTTTCACAAAAATAGTTAACACGGAATAGTATTAAGTAAATAACTTGTTTCTTAAAGTTTTGAGTTCTACATACATCTCTTGGACGTGCTAAGAAGTGTGGTAGAAAGGGAATGGCATGGAAGTGAAGGCTATGAGATTTGTGTTTTATTTTTAACTTGCTGTCATCTGACCTTGTGATCTTGGACATAATTTTAAAAAATAGTTGGGCTCTACTTTTTTTGACTTAAAAATGAGTGAGTCGGACTTGGTAATCTCAAAATTTTCAGCCCATTCTCAATGATCCACCTTAAAAACATCCTAGAACTATCTGACCAACATATCAGAAAAACACCTGACCAGACTGAATTCCAAAGTAAATTCTCACTCCCTTTGTAGTGAAATGCCTTTCCTCAGTTGTGAAGGTAACATAACATACAAAACAGAATTGCTTGTTATATTTGATGGTCTTTAGGTTATAAGCCTTTAGGAATGACTGCAGTCTAGAATGTTCTTGAGTATTCTATTTTGCTTTTTATTGAATATGTAAATATTTTGATTACTTCTGTCTGAGCATGTGCTCTGATGCCTAGTTCAGAATCGCAGATTGAAGCTTCGGGGGGTGGAGATTTCCTGCTGAGACTGTGCCCATAACCACTACGTGTCCGAAGTACTCTCTGAGGCATCAGTGTCTTCCTACTTTTATTTTCTAGTTGCACATATTTAATCCAGTTAAGACTTTTTGATGATGATAAGTTATTAAGTGTTTTCGTATATACTGAGGACCACAAAGAAACCACTGTGTAAAACCAGTTTATATACTCTGCTCCCATTCTAGCTGCTTCTAAGAGTTACCACAGAGAGGCTGATGTTTAGCAAAATTGTCACTTTTGCTTAGGTCAACCAGTAAGTCTTAAATCTGCCTTCCAAAATCATTTCATTTTTTTCTTTGCAGAAATCAGGATACAAAGCTTTGACTCTGGAGTTTTTCTTCCTTTTTCAGACTCTCTTTGACGCAATCAAATAAAATGTAGCACTGCCTGGCATATGTTTTTTTTTTACCTAGCGAATTGCCGTGAGGATTCTAAAACAGAGACAGCAAGCACATTTCATCTCATCTGCCAGTTATAACCCATTACAGTGGCTGCCTGGATGGTAGCATTGAGAAGGATTAGTAATGCCTGTCAAGGATGTGGAACTGGGAAATCGGGACATACATCCCAGTTGTTTGTCAACTCTATTCTTGATCCTAGCTGGTGCTAAAATCCACAAATTGTACTTAGGAAAATGAAAGACTTACATAAATTTTAAGAATATGTGGGCCATAAACATGTAATTAAGAGCCTAACTGTCATTCTGCACCTCCAAGCGTGATAGCAAAATGGCTCTGTGTAGTCTTTGACCGTCTAATCAAAACAGATGCTTGATACAAGCACTAAGCGTGCACTTCTGATTTTTTTTAACTGTCACACTCCTGGACACCAGGACTGTGTTGAATAGTTTCACGGAAATTGACGGCTGGAATGATTCTTCACCTACGTTTCAGAAAGAGCCAACCACAGCTTTGGAATGATCAATGTCTAAGCAATGATGCTGGATACGACACAATGATGCAAAGATAGATTTTTCCAAAACAGCTTAGACACTGTGGTGAGTTGTTACAACATGGACGGTTCAGAATCACAGTATCAGCTCCTAAGAGAGACATCTGAAAAAGAATAATTTGTTTTTACCTCATTGGAAACACCAGAAGAATGATCTCGAACATAGTCCAGAGCCTTTTTAGGGGGCTGGGTGTAGATGCACCACATAAGCAGAAGGTGTAGAGATGGAATGGAGGAGAGTCAATGGCAGCAAGGAATGGACATGTGGAAAAGGTGACAACAGTTAGAAACTGAGTGCTGACAGCGTCAGACACACATAAAGAGCGCACGAATGGAGCCAAACGGGGGTGGCTAGGAGGAAGAGCGCAGTGTTCGTAAATATGCTCAAGCACTGGGCAAAATCACTAGCGATGGGATTAGTATATTTATAAACTCATTTGGTCACATCAACATGAGCACTCGTGGTCTCTAGCCACAAAGGAAGCCAAGTTACATTAAAGAGACATTAAAGGCACAGGTAGAGAGCATGCTGGTGAGTTTCCATGTGGGGCTGAAAATGATTATAGAAAAATGCTGATAGTTTAGGCTCAGAACAGAAATTCATCTAGTCCCTACAAACCATGTAATCAGTAATATCAATACATACAAAATAAAGCTAGAGGATTTTTTTCCTCTAAAATAAAATGCATTTATATGAATACTTGTAGAAATAAGGGGGAAAATGAGAGAAAACGCTTTTCCTATTAGGTATAAAAAGTCTAGGAAAAATTCTTTGGTTTATATTCATTTACAGTCACTTTTGATCCAGTTCAATAAGATAAGAAACCTAACCAAGTGTCCTTTGCATTTTAATGGATGACAACTATAACTACTCAGTAACCAATATAATATATATATATGGTCAGTTTTTGAGTATATAAATCAGTATCTGATAAGGTAAAAGAAAGATCACACTCTCTGATCTTCAATAAAGTTCTGTGCAATGGAATTGTCCTGTTTTTTAAAAATTTAAAATTCAGGAACATCAGTAAGACTTTAAAAACATACGTAAATGACACCTATCAAACGTATAGCTATTGGTAGATGGAGATCCCCAATGCAACTTTTAATAAAGGAAACTGTCATTTAGGGCTGGAGTTGACTCTTTTCCCCAAGTACACTAAGCAATTCTCGTTAGGCCCACCTTTGGTGGGGGTCTGGGGCCAAGATGTTTCACTAACATGAAACTAGAAATCAAGGTTCACAGGATTTCTTTATTTTTCTCTTTCCTTATATCCCTAAGAGTAAAGGAGATATTTTATAGAGATATTTCTATACTGACAGTATAGTACTGAAGGAATTGGCCAGAGATTTTTGGTGTGTTCAATAAGCCTGGGGTTTAACTTCTGACTCTACCACTTGCTAGCCTGTGCAAAGTACTCGACCTCTCTGGTCTCTGGTTTCTTCTTATTGGAAGAGCCTCCAGAGAACTGAGGTAATGAGCTCAGAACCCAGCACTCGCCAGTGCTTGGTAGTTCTTCAGCAAATGGGAGCTATAATAATAGTAATTATTTTCATAAATGTCACTATATTTCTTCTGATTGAACTAGACCAAAATGGACTCTAAACAAATATAAATCTTCTATAAACCTCTAACAATTGCCTGAATATTCTAGGACAGAAACTATCTCAGCATTATGAATTTGTTTAGATATGATCTTCCTAATGCATGAGGCATGGTAGAGACAAAGCACATAGGAAGGGTCTGAGCAGGGTTAACCATTTGGTACAGAAGCGGATGAGGGCTCAGCCGTACCCAATTTGTCTAAACAGAATACATTTGACTTTTGTAAATGAGACCTATCTCTTCTGGTAATGGTATTTTTCATCAATCAAACAACATTCTCCTAATTTTCTTATATTAATAGTCTAGCCTCACTTACCGGGCGTCCAAACTCCAGTTCTGAAAAGAATTTATACCAGGGCTCATTTTCTAAATCTATGTCATCTGGATTTATGCGATCAGTCTGGAGCAGATGTGAAGGAAAAAGGGAAGGAAAAGGCACACTGAGCTGAGTGAGGGAAACGCCGTGTGGTATGAAAAACACGCACGCGCATTTGCACGCAAACATGCACCCAGTCTCATCCCACAAATCTTAGCAGGAGAGAACAAAGGATGTAAAGTAAAATGAGTAAAATTAGGGTATGAAGATGAGCTTCGATGGCATCACCTAGGCCCCTAGTCACTTCCTCTGTCCATCTCTGTCTTTTTTGAATTTGCAGACATAGGAAAAACGCTGTGACGGCCAGAAGGAACATGGATAGCATCCCAGAACTAGGCTAACGTTAGCCGATCCAAGTTAAAATAGACTCAACTTAGTCACCAAGTAGTTGATCTGGGCGAGTCGCTCCACCGCCCCTGCCCTCATTGATCCCAGCGTGGAAGGCTGCGTTCCGCAGACAGCTGGCTTGGGTGCAGGTATGTGGAGAGCGTGGCGGAGAGGGGGAGGGAGAAGGTGGGAACAGAAGTGGGGGGAGGAGCGAAAGGTGCTGGGGGGCTGTTAGGGGTCGACTGGCATGAAGAACCTGGGGTCTAGTTGAGAAAGTAAGGGGCAGCAAGGTGGAGTGGTGGTAAGTAGCTAGGGTCAGGTTGTCCCCTTAGCCTCTGGAAAGCAAGGGCTACCCCTGATTGTCCCCTTAGCCTCTGGAAAGCAAGGGCTACCCCTGATTTTCTAAAGCAAGGGCATTAGAAAAGGTAATGAAGGAAGGAGCTCACCAAGGTGGGGGAAAGAGTCGGGGTGCACGGGCTTGGTATGGGGAGGCCAGTCCTGGGCGGAGGGGAGGGGCTACCCGTTACTTCTCCGTCTCTTGAAACAGAAAGAGGCTTCCGGCTGGGTTCTTTTGGAACAGGTGTCAGAGTTGTTGGGAGAGGGGGCTGGAAGAGAGAGGGGTGAAGGAAACACTGATTCGTTAGATGGAGCTTCTCGATGGAATGAAGAGAAGACCAGTTAGCGGGAGGAAATGTTTCGGGAAAGTTAAGGTGTCCCTGGGGAGACCCAGATAACTTAGAGAATGGTCTGGACCCCTGAAAAGATGTGAAGACAAGGAGCCTCCTAGAAAGTGAGGCATGATGACATTTTATGAGCTACCACCCCAAGAATCTCCTTCTCCTGTCTACCTTCAGCTGGGGAAGTGGATCTGGAGCTGGTTGGGTTTTCACACTACTGTAGCAGGCTAAGTGTGGGGAGAATGGCACTCTGGTTTGGTTGACACTGTGATTCAGGGAAGAAGCCAGTTTTCATAGCTGACTTGCTCCCCTCTGGTGGTGTTTCTGAGTATTGTGAAAACTAGGAGTGTTAATATAAACAGCTTGAGGAAGTACATACAATTGCTTTAGTCGTGGAAAATCCAGACATGGAACATTTACTTTATCTACAATATCCTGAATGCTTTTACATAACATACGCCTGATCAGACTGATTCATACTATTGACTTAATATTAAATGAAGATGCTTAAAGTACCACATGTGGGTTATTACTTCTTTAACCATTATTTGCATGACACTAATTAAACATGGTGTAGCTGGACAGTGATATTTTAAGTCAGGAAAAAAATATATATATATCTCAGAAAACATAATCTTCATACTATCGAGGGTTTTGAGATAGCAGTCCCTATTCAAACAAAACTCATTATTTTGACATTAGCTTGTCCAAGTGTTTTATTGTCTTTTTGAATTCCCAATCATTTTGTTAATAGGATAGAGTCTGTGTGCAAGAATCAATTATATCCAGAGTATTTTTAGAGATGAGCTTTTTATTTCAATATTTTATAATAGGAGATTATCATGGTAGCTACAGACAGCAATAGGAAAATTTGAGGCCTCATAACAAAATAATGAAAGGGCCTAAGTTATCCAAAATATGTGATGATCATAGTGATAAAGATCTTGAGTAATTCTGGGGGTTGTTTATGTGGAATGGTGAGTGAAAAAAGCCAAATTCGATCGTGTGTTTCTACAGTATTTGCAATGATACCGTGAAGCCTGTGTTTGGATGAACACAGGAAGAAAACACACACATTTACCAAAAACAAAACAACAACAACAAAAACAAAACAGCAACAACAGAAACAACTCACAATGGCATTCTGGTATTGAGATTGTTCTTTTCCTTCTTTTAAAATCTTATTTTGCATATACAATGGAGTACTATGCAGCCATCAAAAGAAATGAAATCTTGCCTTTTGCAACGACGTAGATGGAACTAGAGGGTATTAGGCTGAGCGAAATAAGTCAGTCAGAGAAAGACAATTATCATATGATCTCCCTGCTACGAAGAATTTGAGAGGCAATGCGGGGGGCTTGTGGGGTAGGGAAGGAAAAACTGAAACAGGACGGGATTGGGAGGGAGACAAACCATCAGAGACCCTTAATCTCACAAAACAAACTGAGGGTTGCTGGGGGGAGGGGGGACGGGAGAGGGGGGTGGGGTTATGGACATCGGGGAGGGTATGTGCTATGGTGAGTGCTATGAAGTGTGTAAACCTGGAAATTCACAGACCTGTACCCCTGGGATTAATAATATATGTTAATAAAAAATGAAATCTTACTTTGCTTTACTATCATAATGTTGTGGAGAATATCCTGTAATTACTATGGTAAATATTGCAGAAAACCTGATTCAATTTACAATTGATTCTACAGTGCAAGGTACTAATTGAGATCTTGATCTTAGCTAAAATGCAGTTTTCCTCCTGTTATCATTTAGATAATGGCTATAGAATATGAATATTTTATGGAGTAGCTCTACTGGAGCTGCATTTTTAGAGTAATTGACATTAGAGGGAATTTTCTTTTTTTTTTCTTTTTACATTTTTTTCAAAGATTTTTGTTTACTTATTACAGAAAGCACACACAAGCTGGGAGGAGGGGCAGAGGGCGCAGACTCACTGCTGAAGTTAGACTCAATCCCAGGACCCTGAGGACGTGACCAAGCCAAAGGCAGCCACTTAATGGACTGAGCCACCCAAGCACCCTGACATTGGAAAGAATTTTCTAGTAGTTTTTGTTCTGTCTATAGAGGCTTAGTACTTCTTCCACAAGAAAACGAATCTTTGATTCTTTCAAATCTCCTTGCTTTTAATATTATAAACTTAATAATATTACCAATTCTTGATTTTATGATTCTGGTTTCACATTTAGCATTTTGTTTTGCTAAAGGGAGATAGAAATTTCTCTTAGAGTATACAAATTTGTTTAAAAAATATTTTGAACAGCAGAGGGCAGCAAATTTACTAAAAAAATAAGTATATTTACCAGTGGTTACAACTTCATTTTGACTTTCACCTTAAGAAAATACATAACAAACAGATATACGAAATCCTGATGTATAGAAGTATATTTCTATGATAGAATGTGGAAAAGGAAGACTGTCTACCATCTTGCATCATAACTTTGAATGACAGTTTTTAATTATGATTTTTTAGGTTAAAAATTTAATGTAGAGTCTCAGATTCTAGTGTCATCTAGAATCCATCCATTAGAGAGAATGCCCCAAACAATGATCATTGATAATTATCTATAATGTTGGAACTTAATGAGAGGCATACATCTGCGCATAGCTTTTAGGGTAGAGAGATGCAAGCGGCAGAACTAGAATTTTCTTTTCACTGTGGTTGACCTATTGAATCGCCTTAGTTATGCAACAATGATATGTATTACGTAGCAATCTAGATCCCTGCTAAGGTACACAGAAACCTCACAAAAGTCAGTGGTAGATAGATACATGGTCCACCAACAGTCATATAAACACACTCAGAATCCCACTAAATCAACACTTTCCATGCAAAACTTGAAAGTTCCTTTGAGTTGTTTGATACCAATGTGAACACTGGGAAACTTAGGAAGCCTGATCATGTGTTACTCTAATTGCTCATAAAAACAACAAAAAAAAGCAGATACACTGTTGCACATTTTTCTGATCTTTTTTGTTCTCTTCTTACTTTGAAAAACCTAGCAAATCTGTGCTGAAAACAAATGTGTTTCAGTGCAAGAGAAAGCATTTAAGAAAATCTAAAACTATAAATCGGACGGATTCTTTTTTAAAGACAACCAAGGGTGAGCCGTTCTTAAAGTTTTTATGTTTTCTACAATTTCAAAGCATTTAGTTGCTTTTGAGGTTTCAGAAATTCTACTCTTCTCCATATTCTCATTGTAGGCATGTAATTTCTATATGTGGTTCCAAACAAAAAGAAGTGTTCACATAATTTAGTTCTTAAAAATTTATGCTCATTAGATTTTAAAGCTTTAGTGGTATTCACCACTATGTTTTATATTTATTCTGGTTCCGCAGTAAATGATACATGTATTGTCAGCTGGATTCAAACCATCAGATGAAACTCCCCAAATTTTTATATGTTAAGCTTTGACGATCATCATTGATAAGGAAGTGTAAGTTCACTGCGGGTTTAAATTGCATTTCAGCTCTGTTTTCGGTGATTATTTCTTTCTGCTTTTATCATTATGTGCTGGCTTAGTTACTGTCAAGAAAGGTAATGTCTTCCTATTGTTTTCATTATACCACATGCAGAGCGATCCTGAATATGTGCTTAATTTGATTTGATTTAATTTAATGTAATTTAATTTTGGCTTACCTATAAATATATCCAATCCAGATGGGATGTAAAGTTTCTATTAATATAATCTCAGCAGAGAGTTTGTGTGATTGCTTCAAGGACTACATGTTGTTCAAGCCCATTAAAGATAAATTCCTGGTAATTGTGAAGTACTTTTGTAGATCAAAGATTAGGCCCCTTTAATCAATGTTTTCAAACTTACAGTCAAATGAACATCTACAGCCTTCAAGAAACTGCACTGACCTTTACTTTCCTGCTAAAACCAGAAACACTTATACCATTGGTTCCTAAGGAAGAAGGGCATCCCTTTGGCCAGAGTCTGGGGGAGGACTTTTATTCAAGCGGTTTGGCCCCCTCTGCCCACTGTGTATTTCAGGGAATCAGGGGATTAGTGAACCACAGTTACTAATAGCTGTGTGTCACATCCCCTTTGTGTACTTTGATGGACACCCACGTTGCCGTTTGTTGCTAGGAAAGTATAGACTTTATAGATGAGCCACAGAACAGGGATCAACCCTCACCGGTTTTACCCACTAACCACAAGGGTAAAACCTATATTCATTCATTCAGTTATTAGTCCGATGTCTATTCACCGAACACCTACCATGTGCCAGGCATTGTGCTGGGTGCTGGGGATACAATGCGTGCACCAGACACGGTCGGTCCCTGCCTTCAGGGTGCTTAACATCTAATGAGGGACACAGACAAGTCAACGGGCCGTTAGAATTCAGGGTGTCAGGAGGAAATGCCCATTGCTATAGGCACACAGTAAGGGAGTTTTACTTCCCATCCCTGTCCCCAGGTGTCAGCCACGGTGCCCTGGGGAAAAAGAGACAAGGCCACAGGTGAGATGGGACGGAGAGAGAACTTTCCTGGCAGAGGAATGGGCCTGTATAAAAGTCCAGAAGGCAGGCATTGAAGGCTGTCTGTCTAGCTGGCTTACGGCGAGTTGGCAGGAAGAGCAGGAAGAGACAAGAGGCCGGAGAGGTCAGCGGGGGCCAGACCACAAGGTTTTTTGGAAATTACATGAAGAAATTTGGGTTTTGCTCTCACGGCACTTGAGGAGCATTAGGGAGCATAACTGGGTAGCTGTCCCTCTCATGCCGGCAATGGACACACTGTGACCAGCAGAGAGGAGGGGCCGGGGGAGGACTTTGAGAACTTTGAGAGAGCGCGGGGAGGCCAGGGTGACGCCTGGAGAGACTGGGCAGATGATGGGGTCATCTAGGAATTCAAAAGAGCAACAGAAAATTACCGAGAGTTTTGTAACTAAATAGGAAAAGAGCAAAGGAAGGCTCACAAACCGTCTGGGAAGTGAAAAGACAGGAGAGCGCATTCTGTTGAAATCCTCAAGTTTTGTTCATTTGCTACTATACCACGATCATTTAGCAAATCTGCTCTTCATCTCCTACACCTCGTGGGTTAAAGATGCTCCCGGATCCTAAGGAAACCACAGCAGTCTGCGATATCACTGTGCAGTTAGACTTTTGTCTTTTTCTTTTTCTTTTTTTTTTTTTTTTCTGCTTTAGGGAGGCAATGAGAATGAATCCAGGGTGACAAGAAAAAAAGAGGACAGCCTGTTCCTAGAATAAAAAAAGGCCAGGCCAAAATGACATAGATGACCAGCCCAAATCCTTTTGCATAGCGCTGGCCCCCTGCAAAATTGCTCAGGAGGAATAAAAATGTTGGTTCTTTCCGTTTCTCCATATGACACCCATTCTCATTTCTTTCCAGGTTTCGTGGTTCCTTTCACTTCCTTTTGCCTGTGGCTGCAGAGCCCTGTCCACACCCAAATCTCCAGCAATGCCATGCTCCCACAGCTTTCTCTCCTTCTTAGAATACAAGTCTAGCTTCGCATACTCATTGAATGAAAGAGTCAGAGTTCCTCAGGGTGGAGACTGTGTCTTGGTCACTACTGTGTCCCAGCACCGAATACGACATCAGGCACATAGTTGGTGCTCAGTAAATGTTACTGAATGACTCAATAATGGAAATATCCTGGTGAGGGAGCTTCTAAAACCCATCCTGTTTCCCGAGACCACAGCTACTAAAGCATTCAGTACAATCACAGCGTTCTTATAAATTGTCAGGAAGATCATCAATGATCATTTAATTATTTACATTTAAATCTTAAGCTCATTATGTTGCAGAATTATTTGCTACTTTCAGTTTTTTGCAATGGTAACGTCATGGTTCACTCAATTCTCAGACTAGAAATTTCAAAGGATGATATGCAATCATACAAGCTGGTAAACGAATTCAAAGTTTGCACTAAGCCTTCAAACTAGTGATGTTCCTTTTTTTGTTTGTTTGTTTTTCTCTTTCAGTTATTCTGGTGAAGTTCTGTTACTCTAAAAGATAAGAGTTATTTGAAGAAAGGCAAAGAAAGCTTACATAAACGTTATGTTTGAATTGTGTGATTATAAGGTTTTTGAACATATTTCTCAAGAACATAACCATAAATACAGGGTTTCAAAAACGAAATCAAGGGCGCTCATGTTGGGTGTGGTAAGGCAAAGGTTTCCAATCAAATTTCAGGGCTGGGCTTGCATTATATGTAATAATGTGCTTTCTTGGATACTCTTAAAGGAGTGAACAAAGAAAACTTTTTCCTCTTCACTGACAGCACCCAAAATTCTTTTAAGACAATGAGAAGTGTAAATTATAGATGGACCTCTAGATGCAGGTTTTGATAGAGATGCAAAGGAATTATAGTTTCAAAGAGATCCAGAGGGCACGGTCGAGGAGGGAAAGCAGAGGACTCAGAAAGGGGAACTGGGAAAATAAAAACCAAGAGGGCCAAAGAATAACCCTATTTGTTATATTGCACTTGGAAGAACCAAGTGGCTATTTTCAAGTTAATGTATCTTTTTGTTTGCATGGATGAAATAACTAGGAAAAACCTCTGCCAAGTTAAATAGAATCTTGATCCATTAGATGGACAATCAGGAAGCTTGAGGCTTGGTAACCTGAGAGAGATTTAATAAGAATCAATTAAAACAACTTGTTTTTTTAAAAGAAAGGCATTTGGGAAATTTCCCCTTAATTCAAAGAAACATTAAGCAACCGATGTGGAAGGGATGGGACTTTGTGGGCCCATTTGTATCAGAGAGACTAATGAATGATTTTTCTCATTAGCAATGTAGACTAGCAATTAAGTATTGCATTTATGAATTTTAAAAAAATTAAACTCAGGGCTGTGATGAGGCACAGCTATAGTTCCATGAAAATGGGTCCCCTGTTTGGTTGGTAGGGATAATATATTAGAGAGCGTATCTCTAAGTCTCAGACAAGAGGCACGAATCATGATACAAAATAAACTTGATTTCTAAACACTGCCAAAACCATAAATTACTTTTGCGACAAACATTGCTAAATGATACAAACTTCAAGTCTGCTTGGGAACCCAGAAACCTAGACAGCCAGCATTCTGTTTAGTGCAAGTGCTTACTGGTCTTTCATGCTGGAGAATGGATGACTTCCCGGGTTCATATTCAAAAATACTCCTTGGCTCAGAACGAAATTTTCTTGTGTCCACTTTTCTATCTGGAGGATCCCAGTCATGCCTAGAAATAAACAACAATTACATAAAAATAATTCTGTATGCTTCAAGCAGTACTAGAAAACCACTTGCTATCTGTTTACAAAGTGAATCTTAGCATAGGTTTTTAAAAAGTATCTCAGTATAGAAAGTTAATCTGCAAAAAACACTACATGTATATGTTGTATTATATAAACGATTTAAGGAAAGCCATTCTTTTATTTCATATTATATTTTCCTCTCTCTCTCTATATATTTTTTAATGCACGATCCTGCTGGCTCAGTAACTCACACAGGGGTATACAGAAATGCACGCAGCCAGTGCTCTCCTTGGAAACCCTGGGGATGGTGTACAAATCACAGCTGTGTATATTCATGTCAGAGTAAATGACGGTTATGGTCCATTGAGTTATGTGAGTTTAGCTCACCGCGCTGTGACCTGGCATCCTTGATCCAAAGTGACAAGGAGTAATGTACACGCCATGCTTGATCTTATTTATCCTGCAAGTGGCGTCACAGTTTGGGAAAAGTACAAAAGTGTCACTTGGGCTGCCGTCCACAGAAGCAAGCTGTGTGGCCGCGGAGAGCCTCCTTTGGTGTTACCCTTGAAAAACCGGAGTCAGACAGCCACCCTCTTGCATAAGAGACCTTGGAAGCAGCTCTTTTTCCTGAACTAATATCCTTCAAAAGGAGGTCAACAAAGAACTTTGAAAGTAAAGCTTTTCTAGGTAGCCGGGACGAAAGAAGGCTTCTATTAAAACAACGTATACGGAAGCCAGCTAGAAAATCTTAAGCGATTATCATATTTCTTAATGAGAAATTTATTTCTACTAAGCATAGGACAAATAATACATTTAAATTGAGTTAATTTGGGTTCTTTTTTAATAGCAGGGATGCCGTTTTTTGTCTAGACAATTATTTCTCAAATTTAGGGCGTCACACTTATAAACATACAGTTTATCATGAGGAGATTAAAGTGAGGACCTCTTCACACGTGATGTGTGTCTGTTTCATGGTATCTCGCATCCTCTATACTCATCAGTTACTCTTAATGGTACGGGGGATGAATATAATATTTATGGGATGAATAGGATGGGTGGATGCTTAATAATTAGTATTAATGTTGAATGATTCTTAAATTGTCCTTAATTGCCAGAATCGCATGGGCTTTAGAAAGAGCTGAGTTTGAATCCTGGCTTGGACATATGAGCTGTGGGAGCTGAGAAATTTACTTTAATTCCTAAACCACAGTTTCTTCTCTCTAAAATGGGTTTAAAATAGAACATATTGGGTCGTTCTCAGAATTAAATGACATAATAGAGGGAAAGTACTTAGTATAGTGAGCTCTCAACAAAGATTACCTATAAGTAGATTAGTCATCATCTTAATAAAAATTATACAGTGAAAGTGTGTTTATAAATTTTTATTTTTGTGTGAATAGTTCCTATAAAAAATTTAGTGGAGCAATGAAAATTAGTATCATCTTGAAAAACTGGTAGAAATGAGTCACAAATAGACACTAACTACTGCCTTATATATTATTTATGACTAACCTTGCCTGGTTTCAAAAAGAGACTGTTGTGTACCAGAGGGGAAACTGTAAATCATTAATAGACCTAACATTTCAAATCTGAGGAAAATGAAAATTAACCCCAAAGTCTCTGACATGCAATGTCAAAGGAAGTAGGTGTCAATTAATTCTACTTATTCGTCTTCTTATATACATTTATTGATCAAAAAGACTGTGCT
This sequence comes from Neogale vison, assembly GCF_020171115.1. NCBI lineage: Eukaryota > Metazoa > Chordata > Mammalia > Carnivora > Mustelidae > Neogale > Neogale vison. The sequence continues at coordinate 196,451,357 of NC_058101.1, read as the reverse complement.
CATGTTACTTCAAACCTAGGCGATTATGAGATTATGAATCAAGATTCTGTTTGCTACAGTCGCACCAGAGGAGTTCAACAGGGCGCATGCGCTCTCGGAGGTTCTGTGCCTAGCATCTCCGTAACCTAAGCACCAAGTCTCCTGCTAGAGTCTCCTGCCAGATGGTCTTACTTTTATACTAAACTGAGGATAAGCTACTTCGGGGGGAAATGTCTTACTTTTCTGTTGAAGATCGATCTCTTGGCCGAAGTGGAGGAGGAGGAGGAACATGTGGGGGAGGGACAGGGGAGGAGGCATCCTTAAAGACATCAGTGCCATTGTCGGAGTGACTTTTGGAGAGGGGTCTGTAGGTCTGGGTCTTTGCCGCAGGGTGTGACTGAGCGCTGTAGGGTGAGTTGTACAGGCCTATCGTGAAACACAACATGACAAAACAAAAAGAAGCAGATAACATTTTAAAAGCACATTAAATTACTTACACCCCACAAAATATCTGGTGATCTTACCAACATTGTTATCAGTAAGCACATCCATGATGCATGCATTGGGGAGTACTTCTTAATCGATTTATGAATATTATTAATTTATTAAGCATGATTAATATATTAATTTGTATTGATATATTCTGTACACAATGACTGATTACGATGAATCTTCAACAATCATTTTGAAATTAGTAATAATTCAGACTGGTATTAGGAATCAACTTACAGGTGCTCAAAGGCAAATTTTCTCCTGGGTAATATAAACTAAAAACATAGTTAAGTTGACAAAATAGTTCCCAGAACCATTTCCAAATATCTTCTATTACTTTAAAAGTTCTGACTTACATGTGATCTTTGACATGTTAATTGTAATTGAACAAAATATTGAGCAAGTTGTACGTGTGCTGTGTATAAGCCTTAAGCAAGGCTTAAGGACACAAAAATCCCCTTTAAGCTTGTACTGGATCTGGGGAAATGGGGCACGGATAGAACTGTGATTGAAAATAATTGGGGGATGCCTGGGTGGCTCAGCCGCTTAAGCATCTGCCTTCAGCTCAGGTCATGATCCTAAGGTCCTGGGATCGAGTCCCGCATCAGGCTTCTTGCTCAGCAGGGAGCCTACTTCTCCCTGTGCCTGTCGCTCCCCCTGCTGTGCTCTCTCTGTCTCTCCCTCTGAGGAAGGAAGGAAGGAAGGAAGGAAGAAAGAAAGAAAGAAAGAGAAAGAAAATAATTGGGAACATGATAAAGGGCAAATGAGGAAAATACATATTAAAAATTAGAAGATTTTAAAAGATGGTGGATTGGTCAGAGAAGATATTATGGAACCCATGGCACTGGAGTGAGCCAGGGAGGATTGGTTTGGTGGGTGCGTGGGGGGAGGGGGCAGCAGAGATGGCTTAGGGGGAAAAAAAAACACAAAAATAGGCAGGAAGGACGAGATAGAGCACAGTGGGACGCAGGGTTTATAGAGAGCGAAGAGGCTCGTTCCAATTGTTTTGTCTACCAAAGAAACAGCAAAACCATCTCTAAGCGCTCTGCGAGGTTATATGTAACTACTGTTCAATTTACTAATTACTAAAGGATACAGAATTTCAGTAGTAAAAATCAATATAAAAATTCTGAATTTCCTGCCACCTGAATCTTTTGAGTCAGGTCAATTTTCATTCATCGACTTCTCCTGAGGGGCCATCCACACTGCAGTGACAAATGAGAAGACAATGTCTTGGATGCCTGGGTGGCTCCTGTGGTTGAGTGTGCAGCTCTTGGTTTTGGCTCAGGTCATGATCTCAGGGTCATGGGATGGAACCCTCCATTGGGCTCCCTGCTCAGCAGGGAGTCTGCTTGAGGCTTCTCTCTCTCCCTCTCCCTTTGCCCCTCCTCTAGCTGGTGCCCCCCCTCAAATAAATAAATAAATCTTTAAAAAGAGAGAGAGAAAGGAAGGAAGGAAGAAAAGATAATGTCTGCACTTACTGTTTGGCCCAGATTCTACAATCAGACTTCAACTTTACAGCTTGTGAGAAATAAAACAGGGCCCAAATGGAGTCACTTCTGTAGGCTGAGCCCCACGTCACCCAATGGACACTTAATTACAGTTTTGGCTTTGCTAGAAATGGAATCTTAAACCAGATGATCAGGAATTGCCTGACCAGCACCAGGGAGCTCACCTGCCGTGCCCAAAAGGAAAACTAATCTTGCAATCACCTTCCCACTTTTTTGTTGTTGTTGTTTTGGTTTTTGGCCTAGTATAGCTTCCTTGTTTGGCTCCCTTCTGCCCTATAAAAGTCTTTCTTTTTGAACAGCTCCCCAGAGCTCCTTTCTATCTGCTAGATTGGATGCTGCCAGATTCGTGAATCGTTGAATAAAGCTACTAATATCTAAAATTTACTTGGCCGAATGTTTGTTTGGTTTTGTTTTTAACAAACTAAACCCAGGAGGTGAGTCCGGAGAAACCGTGGCTAGGAATAAAAGTTGAGGGAAGCATTTTCCTGGGCTTCCTCCTGTCATCTGGAAGAGGGTGGACCCAAACCTGAGAGGTCTTGCAGTTTGCTAACCTTGTTCTGCCCGGTTTTTCTTCTCTGTTTGTCCTTGGAGACTAGTCAGCAGAATCCCTAACAGTTAAGGGGCTTGAGCGCTGGCCTTCAGGCATCAAGGAGGGGAGAGTCCTGTGCAGTTCTGCAGCTGACAAGGGGACCCCTAAGGGAGGCAAGGTTGCTGCCGTTGAGGGAGAGGGGAGCAGCCCCATGTCAGGAAAGGAAAACCAGGCTCTGCAACAGTCTCCAGCCTGGGAGTGAATGGCAACAGGAGGCCCTCCATGGGGTCCCCTAATGTGACATTTAGGAGAAAGGGAAATATTCTGGAGGGGTCCTTCACTCCAGCCTGCAACCGAGTCTCACGACACCAAAGCACTCAAACGCAAGGAGAAACGCCCAGAATTGCGGGGGTATATCATCAGGATGGTTGGCAACTCCGCATCAGGAAAGTGGCCCCACAGAGTGGGATTTAAAAAAAAAAAAACCTTCAATGAATGTTTGCATTTTGGGAGCACAAGCAGGGACAAAGTCACAGAATACTTTGCCGGACTTGTTTTTTGTGAAGTGTGTTTGAACGATCTTACGCAATCGTGACCACGCTCGCTGCTGATAAAAGGAGATCTTTATCTGACTTTGTACCCTAGTGACAGCGTGTTCTTTCACACTGTCCTTCAGACTTGGGTTAAACATTCCTGAGGCCCAGGATAAAATGACAGTGAGAATGAATGAGAGAAAACAGTATTAGTTCTCATTTCCATGAGAAAAGATCGATCCTCGGGTCATGCATGCTTTGAGAAAAGAAAACCAGCAACCTCTTGATTGTACAAACTGAAAACATGCGGCTCAAACGGGTGAAAAAGTGAGTGTGAGCGCTTCCAAGCATTGCCGAGCATATAGCATTCATCGTCAGCAAGGAAACCCGTCCTACCTGCATTATATGTATAAGGAGTATTATACATGTCTGTGTCATCATCTAGAAAATGAAACATAAATATTATGGTAATACAGATTCGGTCACCATATCATAACATGACAGTAGAACTTCAGAGAAACAGACAAACAAAAATTTGGTCGAAAACCAGTGTATTGGGCGCCTGGTGCCTGGGTGGCTCCACCGGTTCAGACTCTGCCTTCAGGGGCGCCTGGGTGGCTTAGTGGGTTAAACCTCTGCCTTCAACTCAGGTCATGGTCTCAGGGTCCTGGGATCTAGCCCCGCATCAGGCTCTTTGCTCAGCAGGGAGCCTGCTACCCCCTCTCTCTCTCTGCCTACCTGTGATCTCTCTCTCTGTCAAACAAATACATAAAATCTTAAAAAAAAAAAAAAAAAAAAAGGACTCTGCCTTCGGCTCAGGTCATGATCTCAGGGTCCTGGCATCGAGTCCCACATCGGGCTCCCTGCTCAATGAGTTGTCTGCTTTTCCCTCTCCCTCTGCTCCTCCCCCCTGCTTGGGAGCTCTCTCTCTCTCTCATTCTCTCTTGGTCAAATAAATAAGTAAATAAATCTTAAAAAAAAAAGAAAGAAAGAAAATCAATGTCTTTTGCCTAGTTCATAATGCCATTATAAAAATGTTTCTAATATTGTTTTGTTGCCGGCTTCTGAAGTTTGCCCTCGCTTATCTGTGACCTATTTGCTCAGGCAGCCCTCTCCCCAGCATACAAGGTCAATGCCTTTTCCTCCCTTCTTTAGGCAGCTTTCTCTTCTGAATCGCGCACCTCTGCTCACTCTCTCCAAAAGAAGATGACATGTGTGGACAGAGGAACAATGAGTCTGTTTATGCACCCACCGGGCCACACAACTCGCTGCAGATTGTGGACAGGGAAGGAGGGAGGGAGCAGAGCGCCAGGCAGCCCTCCAAGTGTCACCTAATGAGAGGCTTCTTGGCAGCTCAGGAGTGAGGCAGGAGCACAGGTGTCTGTGATTGGAGGGTGACAGAAGGAGAAGAGGAAAGAGGGAAGGCCGTGGTGTTGCTAGGCTAAGAGTCTATGCAAACGAGAACTCTACAGGAGTACACAGATAATTCCCTCAGCCGGGAGGATCGGATCAGAAAACAGTAACATACATACCTGGCTTGTGCACCATGTGAATTTGCTTAAACATTGTCTTGTACCAGTCCTTTGGTCTGTCAACTGTCTGTAAAAGAGAATGTCCAGGAGTTAAAAAAAGGATTCCAAATCTACAGTGTTCCTCAATGTTCTTCTTTCTATACTGTATCTTTTCTCATAGCAGATCTCTGTTCTGGGATTAAAAATAAAAGATCTATTTCATGATGGTAGTACCAGTAATGTAACCAGTTATGGCTGCGACTTGTAAATATGTTACCCCTTGTTCGCGTTGAGGCTGAATTGACATTATATGCTATGGTTTTAATTTTTTTGCAAATCATATTGTGCACAGCACTAGATAGTTGGTATTTGCACACACATATTTATATAAAATTCACAGAATCAAAGTTGTGGTGTTGTAATGGTTTGCTTAACTCCTTTTGGTGATAATTATCATTATCCTTAAAAACCTTTTAGTGAGTGTTCTGTTCAAAACATTATTTTTAGAATTAACTAGGGAATATTTTTGACTTTCAAACTGTATTCTGATCAGCTTAAGCTTAGAGAAATAAAAATATGCTATAGTTCTGCAGCAAACCAAAAAAGATGTAGATACTATCTTGAAATTTTTTAAACATGACAATAGAATGTATGTAACATTTGCCTAGCTAAATTGTAAATTCCTTGAGAGTAGAAGCTCCTTACACAGCCCAGGATTTGGGCATGATAGAAACAGTGGGCTATAGTGGAAAGAAGAAGTTAGTGTCAGCTCAACCTAGATTCAAATCTCGCTTCCTTTAATTATTGTTTTATACTTCTTAACAATATGAATTTGGGCCAGTCAGGTAAGCTTTTAGGCCTCATTTTTGTCCCTTCTAAGATGAGATTATATCTACATCAGAGGGTTGTATGGAAATAGAATGAAGCCACATATACAATAAGACCTAGAACAATGCCTAGAATATAGGCTGTGCTCAAGGAACATTACGTATTTAAGGATAAAAGAAAGAATGAATCCAGGTTATTGGATGGAATCCTACCTGATTATACACCTGTGAAAGTAGACCTCTACCTTTATAATCATAATGAAAGATTTTGCTTAGCAAGATCTTTATCTCAATATATCCAGACATCCTCCAGCAAGAAACTCGATCACCCTGTGTATGGTAATAAATAAACCAGATTTTCCGAGACAATTCTCTTGATATAAAATACTCTGTTAGGACTGCCACAAAAATATTCTTGTAGTTTTTTAGACTGAGCTTTGGTATGGATTTTATATCCTATTCTTTTCTCAGAAATGTGCTAATTGCATTTTTCATCTGGAAATTGAGGGGGTGCCATATTTACATTCATTTTCGTCTCTAAGAATATATAGTTCTGATAATCGCCATAAATATAGATTGACATTAAGAGCTACTTGACTTTGTTAGGAGTCACCCCCTTATTCATTCAAGGCCCCCCCTTTTTTTTTTAAAGATTTTTATTTATTTATTTGTCAGAGAGAGAACAAACAGGCAGAGTGGCAGGCAGAGGCAGAGAGAGAAGCAGGCTCCCTGCTGGACAAGGAGCCTGCTGCAGGACTCAATCCCAGGACGCCAGATCATGACCTGAGCTGAAGGCAGCAGCTTAACCAACTGAGCCATGCAGGCATCCCAAGGCTCTTTTATACAATGGGAAAAGTAAGGACACTGTTGATTGACTTTATATTGGAGTGGTGGGAGTTGGGGGGAGGGGGGCAGTGTTGAATCAGGTATCTAGTTAATATTTGCTGGCAGTAGCTGAACATGTATCTTTAAGGGACATGTTCCTAAAAGATCAATTTCTCTTTCATTAAGCTCTATTTCCTTTAGGTATTCAGCACCAGATAATAAGATATCACTTCGTGGACACACGTTTCCCAGCCATACCTGGACACAAGCAACAGCAACAAGGAAATCGAATAAGTAAGTTGTATCACTGTATATGGCAATGCATCTTGACAGACAGGAATTTTTTCCTTCACTTGCTGGAGGGCATGGATCAGGCAGGAGCTCGATTCTGCCATCTGCTAGCTTTATATGGTGAGCACAGAGATGCCAGGAAGTGCCCAACTGGTTGGCAAAGAATAGGAAACTGGTATAAGGCAATACTAAAACTCTCTGTCCCTTTCTAAAAGAGGCACTCCAAGCATTTGAAGTTTCTTTAATAAATGACATCATAGACATGGCTAATGCGGAGATGAAGTAAATAGAAGTCTACTTAAATTTACGGATGTTTACTTTCATATATGTCTTTCAGGGTTATTTTAAATGGACAGTTAACCACTAGCAATTCACTATTTGGTTGTTTTCTATAATCTTGGCAGAATACATCTGCGTTTTACACTGCTACAGCTTACAAAGTATCAGAGCTCTACACTGATGTATCAGGCAGAGACTTCCGAAAAGGGAAAGGACACATATTTTCTACACACGAGTATACAGTGATTCTATTCTATTTTTGCCCCTCTCGAGCTTTGAAAGGGCTCACACGGTGTTATATTTGAACTGGAAGAAAAGAATCTTGTATTTCATTTAACTAGCCGGCTTTAATTAGACAGCCTCCTGGGACCTGAACCCTAGCGATTTTTGTTGTGGTTAAGAATGGTAGTAAAAGGCTAACACAGACGTCCCAGGTCACATGAGAGAAGGCAGACTGAGGAGCCTTCATTCAAATCACTCAAAGGTATATTTGTTGACTTTTGGCTTTCTAGAGTTTCTAGTTTACTTTACAAAATTCTGTTTCCTTGGTATAGGCTGGCTGTCTAAAATGAGACCATAACATGATACACTGAGACAGCACTGCCTTTGGTGGATACACCGAGCAGAATTCCATGTGTAGCAATTTGAGTCTGATCATCATTACTCTCTACACGGATGAGAAAGAAAAAACAACCTTGGAGATTCTTGGCCTGCTGTGGCTCAGAGATGGCCTGACTCAACATTTATAAACACAGCTATACTTGGGGATGTGCTCAGCAAGGCTGAAAAATAGGGACCAAGAATAAGAGTCTTCACAGACCTGCACCTTCTTTGTAAAGTTTTAAAAGCATAAATAAGAGCACAGCTGTATATAAAAATTCTGGTTCCTTATAAGGAACTTCTGGGCTGTTTATATTTTATTTTCTACTTTAAAGAACAAAAACTAACATCAAAGGTTTAGTACATGTATTTGCTTATGTATATCTAAACATGCTTTTGATTTGCAAGTAGATAGACAATATAGACTTTTAATACTCCTTGATTTTCACTAACCATCTATGATGTCGGCTTTTCTTTTTCTTTTGAAAACTAACAAGCAAGTCCTTGCTATGTACTAAAATTATGTCTTACGGATAAAAAAATGGTTCAGCTTTTTGTGTTGTTTCTTATATATCATTTATCATGTTAAAGACACACCCAGAGATCTCAGACAGAAATCCTTTCAGACAGCAATCTGTAACAACATAGAACCAGGGATCTCCTAATATGTGTATCTACTGTGACCAGAGGGTCAAGGAAACAAAACCAGGGACACCATTCCTGTCTGACACTGGATCCCTCCATTATTTCGAAAAAAAAAAAAAAATCCAAATTTAACCATTTTGAGTCAGAAATCTTCAAAGGCAAACAAATGACAAAACACCATCACCAGAAACATGTAGTCATCATAGTAGTGTGAGTGACCATTCCCAAACTTTTTCTGTTACTTAAATATGACAAACATCAGTCCCAACATAGATTTTGTAGGACTTTATAATTAGCTACATTCAGCATTCCCAGAACGTAGTAAGTCTACAACCCCAGCAACTGCCCTACAGACTGACTTTCTGGCTTTCAGTTCTAATACAGATGCCTGGACTCATCAATTTTTAACTCTTAGAACGTGTAATTCCCACATGAGAGAGGCAATCTTACCACTGCTTTTTTCCTGATCCCTTTTCCATTCTTTTCCTCTATCCACTATTGTCTTTGGCCCCCCAGGATCTGCATTCCAGGGAAGCAGCTCTTGGCAACGACCCCCTCCCCAACCCGAGCCCCCAGGTATGTGGGTGGTGCAGGCGCTTCCATTCAGCCTGTGCCCACTTCTCGCGCAGCCCCCCAATTCACCTGCAGGCGTGAGGCTGCTCTCATCCTGGCTCCCAGAGTCTTCCTTCTGCGGCTAGCACAAACCTTCTCTGCAAGGAGACTGGTCAGCAAGCCGCCTCAGCTGCTGCTGAGCTTTGCCAGAAGGGGCTGCCCTGATACACTGAGCAGTGCTCTGGCAGAGTTTAAAGACTTAAAAAAAAAAAAAAAAAAAAAAAAAAAATCCAAACACTTTCACTTATCATCCCCAAGGGCTCCCAGCAGGCGCAGCTGAGGAGGGACACTCAGATGTGTATTTTTCTTCACAGTTTTTCCTTTCCATGACATTAACTCCCTTCACTCCAATCATCTCACCTCCCAATGCCCAATTCACAGCTCCCGATCTCCCGATGGGAACACACAGCCCTTTCAAGAAACAAATCGCTGGTTTATTTGCAATGCACGTGGGAATTCAATGCAGCCAAAGAATTCACATTTTCTCGTTCCTTCTCATTTCTCTCTATCGCCCTAACACTCCTTGGAAAAAGGTAAAACAAAGCACAACATTCCTTTTGCGGGGGTGTGGGGGGAGTTCCCACGATCACAATTTTCATGATTTTCTATCAAAATGCAAAAACAGATTGTGTGATCAGCTTCCATCCATGAGATTTTTTTTCTCTTTCTCAGCCACACACAGCATAATAGTCACAAGCACTCAGAGGGCCCAGAGGGCCATCCTCATTACGTAAGAGCAGGGGAATGCACCAAGCCGTGGACAGTCCATCCTCTGTAGCCTCTGTGCCCAGCCCCGCAACAACGCGCACCCGGGCATTTCCTACCGTTCTAATTGCTGTGGGGATTCCGGATTCATCCACGGGCCCGATCCCCGGGTAGTGCGGGGCTTTGATGACCGTCACCCTCTTCTCCTCCTCCGAGGACCTGTACAGGGGGATGGAGCTGCCCATGGTGCCGTCCAGGGACTGCGCGTGCTGGGGATACGACTCTGCGGAGTCTGCGGAGACAGTGTGGGGAGACACAATGTATCGCTCGCACGAGGAACCAGGACTTGATGGTGCCTCCTGTGTATTGACGGCAACTGTAACACAGAACTTGTCGCCATCACTGTCTCTTTGAACCTGTTTCCCTTACAGGCAAGCTGTCTGTTGCTAGCCTGCAGGTAGGTACCCCAGCTCAACTGTAACAACAAGGTCCTCGTCCAAGGGGGAAGGGGAGAATAGCACTTGCTGGAAGACCCTGCGACCGTGGAGCAGCCATTGTGCTAAGAAAGCCCCTGCATGACTTCGTCTTATCCTTCCACTCTGTTGGGGGGGAGGGGTCCGCTTTATAGATGAGGAGGCAGAAACTGAGACGTTCATACTATTTTTGTGAAACTGCTGACCGCTAGTACTTAAAAGTGCTGAAATGTCCTGAGAATAAGAGACAGGACTGTCGAGTATACAGCAACAATTTTGTAAAAACAAAAACAAAAATCACATTAAGAAATCTTCACCTCCGAACCTATTCTTGGATGTGAAAGCTTATGGATTAAATAAATGATTTAAATGATTGGTATTGGTATTGGGCTGAGTAGTCACGATGACCATAATATCTTCGCTTTTACTTTAAAATACCGAAACCCACTTCTTGCCCCAAGTTGAAAAATTGTCCTAAGCCTATAAATTAGAAACGGTTTCTCCTGTTCCTAACTTCATGCCATGTTTATTAACTTTTCATATACTTTCCTAAGAAACAGAGAGGACTTTAAGTACTATAAAGTCCACTCACTCTTAGTTCACAGATATGCCTGAAGATCCACATCATTCCCATTCCTTCTGTACAGTTGATAATATGACTTCCTGCTTCTTTATAATAAGCTTCAAAATTTTGGTGAGCAAGAATGATTCTTGACATAGGTTGTCTAATACGGGACTCAGAAAGGTCTCTTTTTATGTGGATATGGAAAAGTTCTAATGTTTCAGAGTAGCATTAATTGATTCTCTCTCTCTCTCTCTCTCTCAAAAGATATGACTGTGTTTTTATAACAAATTTATATAAAACTCCATAAGTAAGATTTTTAAAAGATTTAACTCATCATTATAAGGATAAGTCCAGCGAGGATGCCTATAAGCTAAAATCTATGATAACATTTATAACTACGGACGGCTATGTTCAGTTGAATTGCAACAGAAAAGCATTTTCGATCCATTTCTGATGAAGAATGGCCTCACCTGCCATTGTATGTAAAACCAGTGCCTTTTCCAAGCCACTCCAAATTAAGACATATGTGGTCTTTGACTCTGGTATTAATCCCTACTTAATCCCCAAAAGGATTTGAGTTGGGAACCTTGAAGATGTTATTTCAAATAAACAACAAATACTTTTTGAGCACCTCATTTGTGCAAAATCCTAGCCCCGGCAAACAGTATTAGCTCTGTCTTCACACACGGTTCACAAGAGTCAATGAATTTATAGCTTATGTAATAAAAGTTTAGCCTATTATTTATTTCATTTGTCTTTCATAGGTCCACTCACTCTCATTTTTGTCATCTTTTTACCTTCAACTCAATATAAAGTTTCTCTAAGGCAGGATAGATTTCTACACTCTCCTCAGGACCTAACTCAGCACAGGGAGATGGGTATCTGTTCCAGTGTGTTTATAGAGGGAATTTCTTTTCATGTAGTATGGTTTGTATGTGAGTCTGCCCATTGATACGTTCTAATATCAAAGCCCGTCTGCATTCAAGTATTTATATATTTTGTTTCTTGTGGTGAAAGGGACAAATTTGTGTTTTTTAAGACAGGTAATGAGGACAGAGAGTCAAACGGATAATAATTATTTGGGAGAACATCAGGGCCTAGAATAACTTGTAGTTTTACTATAGATCTGTGATAATGCATAGCTCTGTAAAAGAAAAAAATCTACATATAAGAGATTCCCATCATAATCCTGTACCAGGGACTGATGGTTTAAGGGAAACATCCAGGCACAAGGGCATTCTACTTCCTTACGCTTTAAAAGAACATCATTCTAAGATTTACAGATGATCCCCAGGAACAGTATTAGAGAAGGCACAAGTATATTTAGATTTTTCTTTAATGAGTCTCAGGGCTCCACGTAAGTGTTACAGAGGTTTTGTGGACCCAGAAGCTGAGATCTGCAATGGTCCTGAGTAAGCTGATGGCATCCCGTCTTTCAGCAAACAGTGCTGGGGAGGATGAAGGTCTGCTGTTGTTAATGAAGAAATGGGAGTGAAAGCCCTGTGTTCGACTTTCTTTCTGTCGTTGGTTGGTGGTGCCCAGAGCACTGGTTCTGTCCTGATTTCCTGAGAGGTGTGTAGCTGGCTCACTTTCCACCACCTTCCTCCCCACTGCCTGGAAGCTTTCCAGTCGCTCAACATCATGGAAGCTTTCTCAGCTGGAATTTGGGTGATGGTGTGATTTGGTTTGATTTTTAGTGTTTTGGGTGGGTTTTTTTTTGGTTAATGTTTTTAAAAACTAAGAAATACTTCTGTTATTTTCTAAATAGTTCTAATATATTTTGCCACATAAAAATGTTTGTCATTATATGGTACCAGTTCTTATCCAGGAGGCTTCAAAGAGGTCCCAAGCCCCATGAAATTACAGACTTACAACTTTTTTTACAAACAAATACTCATTTTTTTTTTTCCTGGAGGACAGCTCTCATTCATCGAATTCTAAATTTTTTGAAGGATTAAGAACTCTCTATAAAATTCAGGTATCATTATTGAAAGGAACGCCTGTCCCTGACTGATGGTCTTCTGGTCTCAGCTTGAGGAGCCGTTTACTACTCTGTGAGGCAGTGGTTTACTGTTTACTGTTTGGTGAGGCAGCCTGTCCCCTTTTTAGACTATTTTAACTGTTCAACAATTCTCTACAAATCCCAAGACCATTTTCTGCAATGAAAGCTTTTTCGCAAAAGAACAGGCTATCTTGAACATGGATGGGATTTGCCCTCCGTGGACATGTGCTACGCAAATGTTCTGGTCGTGTGAACTCTCCTGCCTAACCGGTCCCCTCTTTCTTTCTACCCCAAACCCTGAACACTTAATAGCCTCAGAGGGAGAAGCAGCCATCGTCTTGGGATCCCTGGATGCCCATGTCCTCTGGTGTTGAATCCTCTGCTCTTGATTCCTCCCCTAGGAGAGGGTCATTAAATAGTGGAGTGTTGAATGTCTCTTGCTCCTTTTTTGAAAAGTTGCTCTGGTATCTCCCCGTGTGGTTTGTACTTGTTGTGTTGAAGTTGTCATGGAAATCAGGGCTATCAAGTGACTCACCCAGTGAGCGGCCATGCTGCATGATAATGCTTGAATTGAGCGAGCCTGGGAGAGAGTAAGCTGAAGGGGAAAACGGCCTTTGATAGTAACTCATTGGACTCACAGCACCTCCAGAGTTTCCATTCACTGTTATCTGGCTCTGAGAAAAGAGCAAAGACATCCTGTTATAGCACACAGTCCGCTGTTAACATCATCCCTTTAGACGACAATAAGAGACTTCACTCTTACGACAGTAGTCAGCTGTCAAACTTTATTTACTTCGAAAACTGATGTCTAGAGACTTTTTCAATGTCCTCTCTATCTTCCTTTATTTCTGAAATCACTGTCTTATGTGTCAGAGGGCACAGGAGTTAAGTAGGAAGAACAGAAGCAGCTGGCCAGTGGGCGTGCCTCTCTACCAACAAGAGATGCTAAAAGCATCCGTGGGAGTCAATATAAAATAAAATAGGGGGTGAATTGGCTTTTATGGTCCTGATGAGTGGTCAGAACATTGTTAACTCTGCTCTGCTTGAGGGATTTGAAAGGAATCTTCTTGGACAGGGAGAAGGGCACTGGTTCTCAGACTTAGGGCTATCCTCTAGTGAATGGATGTTTCTATGCAAAGGGATAACTTAAGGAACACAACTGTTCGGGCTTATGTCTCATGAAGCAATCTATTCTAGAAGAATCAAGCTTTGCTGCTAAGCCACTGGCTTCTCCCTGTTCCAAACTCATTTAGCACTTGATAGGCCTCTTTTTGGTTTCTTAATAACTTATTGTTTTGATTGCTTTAATCTCTGAGGATTCTATATCGCCTGGGATATCTCAAGATACTTGTTGGAGAGTCATATATATGCTTCTATGCGTCCAACCTGGGCTAATAACGTCGTAGTCATACAATAGATATATGTTGTGTTTGAATTGGATCAACCGAGTTCAGAAGTTGAGCTCACCCCTGTTAAGGATGCCTGTCTATCCACAACACAGCACACAGCATGGTGGAGATCACATCATGCATGCGAATGAGCCGAAACATTAGTAAGAGCGTTTGGTTAAAATACCTGACGGCTGAGTACACACAAACACACTTATGCCCCTAGGTAAAAAACACCATTTGTGAACTTTTTCTACTTATTTTTAAAACAGTTTCAACTTCTAAAATACAGGCCTGAAATGGAGGCAGTCAATTAATTGCATATTTCCATGATTTTTCACTTTAAAGCAGATCTTTTGAAAGGACCAAGAGTTGATCTAATTTCACTGTTTCGTAGCCGTACCACATCCACACTCAGCATTCCATTGTAATGATGGTGCGTACTGATTCCGTACTTCTCTAAACTGTTCCAGAAACCACTCTCTCGTCAGAAGCCACCGTGTCTTATAGGTCTGCTCCCTGAAGAGCCCTGGACATTCAAACGACAGGAGGCCCTGACCTACCCCAAACGCTTCAGAGCTGTCTGTAACTTTGATGGATTACTTGAGAATATTTTTGCCACCTCGCCTGAATCAGTTTGGTTGTTTCGTAAATGTAATCCCAATCCTATTGTTATAAGGTGTTACAGTGAGTGTTAAAAGCAGGAGAATTCTTGTGAAAAACCATCGTGTTGCTTTCAATTGCCTTGAATCCTGTTTTGATGTTGTCAGTAACATTGATTATGGGTTAAAAAAAATAAATAAATCCTGCAAATAGACTTGGGCTTTCATCCTGTTAAACCAGGTAGGAGTTTACTAATGAAATAATACCTTTAGAATTTTAGAAAACACTTTATTGTTAGACTGAAATAATTACTAGGAAAATCATCTCTTGGAGAATGGAGGTACAATTTCAATTGTAACTCGAAACAGTTAGCTTTGATTGTGCCCACAAGACTATATGTAGGCATTTCAGCCTCCTGAAGAGTCTTAAAAATACCAGATTGAATCGGTTAGTATACAAATTAATATATTTATCACTGTTCTGTATCTTTGGTCTAAGGCCCTACCGTTCTTTAAAGTTTTAAAAGTGAAGAACTATTGAAAACACAGGAGAAGATGAGGAGAGCCCAGCCTGCTGAGCTCCTGGCTGTAGTCACTGGTGGGTTGTGTCCTGGAAAGTGAGTTTTTAAATTTTTTTGTGTTTTTTAAAAAATTTTTTTTTTTATTTTTGTTTTTCTGTAGCCCAGTCACTAACTGGAACTTTTCACAGCCAGGTTTTACATGCAGTCATTGAATGAATACGAAACTCCATCTAAAGTATTGTTAAATATTTAAGAAAGATACTAAAAAGTATCTTTTGTCTTCTGTAATTGCAATCTTGAAAAACATATGGCTTATAATATTTTCTTCTGCATGAAATTTTCAGGTTTATGACCTTGACACAACATAGAAAACTATGTACCAAATTTTGTCTATAGCAGCGCTTATTTTGAACTGCATTATGAAATCAATTTTAGAAAAAAATTCCTTTTTTTTTTTTGGCCTAGTGTTGTGTAACTTTCAAAATGAAGCCATTATCTATACATTATATATGATTGAAAATCTGTACCTTAAAATTTGAAAGCATTTCAGTCATTCATGAATCATTTCTTAGGGACAGCTTGTCATAAAGACATATTTAAAGAATGTCATATGTATAGGAAGTATTTCTATATTGCTCTGAGTGGAAAATAAATTATTGCTATATAAAACCATAAATGAATTCACACATTTCTATGTCAGAGTGGCCCAGGAAAAGTAATTCCAAAAAATCAGAGGACTAAATTTCTGCAGTGTAGACAAATAGTATTTACATCATTCATCCCTGTAATGAACCAGAGGTTCGAAAGATGTAGTTGTAAATGAGAGAGAAGCAAGAATAGCACCATGCAGTCAGGAATTATGTATGTGAGAAACAAGGCTATCTGAACTATTCACACAGGACACATTTGTATGAGGCAAACTGTTATCTACCAGGATTTATTATTGGGTTAAAATCTTGAAAAATTTTAGACTTTCCCTATAATCTAATCATCATAATATATGTGTAGTTATCTAAATTTCTGAGATAATTACTGTTTTTGAGATAAAAAAATTTTTTATCAAGGCAAATCACTGTACATCTCAGTAGCTAGAGCAACACTGTAAATATAAATGACTCTAAAATGAGTGAGGAGGATGGAGTTAATTTTTCCATCTCCAAGTAGGCTTGTGAGGATGACTGTAAAGGATTTTCTGGCTGGATGGACTATATGGAGTTGGTTTAGATATCATTTATCTCTGTGTGAGTAAAAATGCCCAGCAGCAAAATGAGATGACAGACAAGAAACCAGCCAGTCCTTGTGTTTGGCCCATGGAGATCTGTTCAGTAAGTGATGGAGGCAAAGGAAGGAGGAATAATTTAATGCATGGCAGCATCTGTCATGGCTGACCTCTGACCCATGTTTGGGGAAGGTTCCAGAATGGTCAGGGGTATCAAGAGTCAGCTACCTGAGCTCATCTAGGATGGCAGGGGAGGACTCACTGGAGGGGAAGGACCAGTCTGTAGTGAAAGAGCCTGAGGTATGGCTATGGGTCAGGAGGGCAGGAGCAAGGAGAAGGGGTTTACGAAAAGCAATATGAGAGTGTCACGTGGGCGGGGGATGGGGGAGGTCTGTGCAGGGGTGAAGCCCCAAATCAGCAGGTGGTGGCCGCCTCAGCGACCTTCACTGGAGCCACTGTCAGGTAAGAAGTGATTCAGTTAGAAAGCAACACAGAGAAAAGGCGTGAAGCAGAGGCTTCTGCTGTGGTTTGTCTTTGTGTCTGTGACGCATTTACCTCCAGCACATTGGCAGCTAAGTTCTGGTTTCCAGGCTGAGTTTGAGGAAAGAATAAAAGAGATATACATTATCCATTAATAAAAACTTCTCTTTTTGCAATGTGGCAGAGAAGGCTTTATTCAGCTTTCTCATCAGCTGTATTTGCAAGACCTTTAAGGAATCCACTCAGAGGATTAGGTACCAGCCAGTACACAGCACAGAGCAAGCATGGAAACAGGAAGAAAATGAATCCGCCAAGTGTTTTTGGAAATAAGACCAGTTTTCACACAGCACTGCACTGTGATGTTGCGTGGGAGCTTTGAGAGTGTTGGCATCATGGAATTTTTCCCTCAGAAGTTTTGTATTTGGTACCTGTGACAGCAAACTAGTATCAGGTTGTCTATTGGTTGGAGAATTCGTTTCCCTTTAATAGAAAAATGGTACAGCAGATGTCTCCTGACCGCCTCCCCCACCCTGGAAATTATCCCCCAAATATAATAAAACAGGTCGCCTCACTTTTTTTTTTCCCTGACTTACAGATCGAAAGAATCATGAGCTAAAAGTGATTAAATGGAAAGGGAATTTTGTTTTCTTTCCACTCAGTGAATCTCTTTTTCTGATTTCACTCTAAAATACTAAGAGAATTGAGCTTTAAAATATCCGAGCAGTGCAGTTGGAGGTTCCTGGGTGTGAAAATGAAGTAGACACAGACACCAGCCCCTGATGATGGTTAGAAGGTACCCCCCCGTTGGTTAGAGCTGCTGTTGGTTTTAAGTCTTAGGTAAAGGAGAAAGAAACTGGAGAAACAAATGTTCAGTACCTCCAAGGCTATGTAACCTAAGAGGCTAAACATGGTGGAGGGGTTGTCTGTGAAAGGAAGAGAGTGGAAGGCTCATTACTGCCTAACTCTCCCTTCATACCACTGTGATGTCTATCCACACAGTCAAATATGATGATAAGCATCGGCCTCATCATGACGAAAGAAAACTCTGAAGCAAAATTTTTTTCTTGATTCTCCCCTACCTCACCATGGGAAGAGAGGTGGTTTTTTTGAGTGTTTGAAGTGGTGCCAGTTGTTAAGACAGATAGCCGGAAGGATCTTAGGGCATCAATGCAAGGATGGGGAATGAATTAAAGAAAACTGTATAGACTTAGAAATCTTGCCTAGTAAAGGTTTAAATGGTACTATTTGGTATTCTTGGCCAACCATCATTATAATAATGATTGATGTCATAGAAGCTATTGATCTCATAAAAAGTCATAATTCTTTTTCTCAGACTTTTAATTGAATACTTTGAAAAAATCAAATATATCTCTTTCTCTTAGTCACAGCTACCTTAAAAAAATCTGATGACAATGATTGATTCTTCTCTTAGGAAAAATACACAAATTCATACATACATACATAAAATTCTGCATAAACTAAAGGGGTTCGTGGATACTGGAAAGCATGTTCTTAATCTAACAAGTTAAGAAATTCCAACCCTGGGTAAAAAGACAGATTTCCTTATTTTATTTTTATTTAATAAGATTGTTGTTTTTGTTGTTTAAGCACACTCATTAAAAGTGATACTCTTTTATTGTGTACAGTTTTAAAATCTCTAGAATTAACTGACAGAAACCTTCAAGTTAGCCAGAACTTAAAATGTTCTAGTAGGAATATATCGATGGTATTAGTAAATTTTTATAATAAAGCAAAACTATATTATTGTGAAGTAAGACTATAATGTTATGAAACTATAATAATTATAATTTAAAATGTTAGAATCTTGCTAGAGGTCTAATGCAATTCAGTATAAAGCTATTTTGGGTGAGGGCAGCATCCATGGAATTTTTCATAATAATGCAGTTTCACTGAAGAGTTTTCCATATAACATGAGTCTCTTCAGTTTTGCTTATGCTAAGTGAGAATTTTGTTAAGTAATATAAATCATGCCAAAGGATTTGAGTTATATGCTCAAAGGAATTTTTTCTTTTCAAAATTAAAAGGAAAATCCAATGACTGCAACCCTTACTGGATTGGCTTCCCTGTGTGTATCCTTTGGAGTTCTACATGTCAAATACTAAAGCCTGTTCTGTCTAAAACCTTTGTTGTCATGGGTAATATGATCAATTGGGTTGTATAGCATCGTGTATAAGAATGGCTTTTACCCATTTATTGGTTCTTCCAAGAGAGTGTAGAACTATTTCACTTTTTGAACTTCTCTCACTCTCTCCTGATATGTTCACAATTTTAAGTCTTAATATATGTGTGTGTAACAGATGAAATAACACTTGGTGAGTCACACCACACTTAAATTGCTATAGACAGCTCTACAGGCTACCTACACAAAGCTTGGAAAAATCCTGCCATAGAGATGTAAATTATGTCTTAGACTAGTGTTTCACTTTGAATCTCCTCATTAATGAAATTCTCTTTCAGAGATATCAGGAGAGGAAACCACATTATACTTGTTTCTCTGAGGAGAATGTGGTAAGAGTAGGAGAAAGAACCTGAAGAGGGAAGAGGAAATATATTAATCTGGATTACTCTGAGTAGGAAAAATTAACTTAAAATAAGAGTAATATATTAATCTGGATTACTTTGAGTAGGAAAAATTAACTTAAAATAAGAGTAATTTTTTTCCCTACTGAATTGGGTGGCAGACAGATGACTGCAAAAAATCATCTTTTGTGTCTCCATCTTCTCAAGACATGTAGGGTTAAGGTCTTTGACTCTAGGCTAAGGCACATGAACTTTTGTTGGTATATGTTCCTTTTTACTTTTTTCCAACTGTTGAACTGTGAGGGAGGGAGGAGCTGGAAACACCAGTTTGTTGCTGCCTGGTTTCTATAAATGAAAGGGACAGCACTTAAACTCCAAGACAGTTAATTTTCTAAGAGATAGCATTTGGTTATTCAGAATAGCATTGAACATCTTGGTTCAAATGAATTCAACCCAGAATGCTAAAGGGAAGCTGTCGATGAAAGAGATCACTAACTCTAGCTTAGGCTCCTTGAGGAATTAAGGAGCAAGAAGACTCATGGAAGATGAGTGTTTGCACTGGAAAAGGTGTATCGGTGGCAGGCAGGCCTAGCCAACTCAGGTGACTACCCTGGGCTAAGAATGTACCCAGAATGTGCAGATCGGACCAGGTGTCAGATAAGAAGGAGTGGTGGGACCATGGTAGGGTGGAGAAGGCCAAATTAAAAATAAAATGAACCCAGTAGCCAAAAGAAAAAAAAAAAAAGCTATCTATAGTTGCAAGCCCTCTGTACTCAGACGGAGAATATGATTTTGAATCATGGGAAGGTGTCATATTTTAAGAACGGTGCCAGAAAGGTTCAAGGGTCAAGTTCTATCAGACAACAGAGGTTGTGGAAGCTACTGGTTGACCTGTGTGGATCTGGAGTCAGACAGACTGGGGCAGGTCCTGTCACCTCCCTGGGCTCAACATCTTTGTGTGCAAAATGGGGACATGAATAAAACCCACCTCCTAAAGCTCGTGAGAATCAGGTGTGGAAATGTAAGGACTTAGTCCAGTGTCTGGTGTGTTGCTATAGCTCTCCATAAATGAGTCATTTTTTTAAAAAAATTGAAATGCTTGGAAGGCACAGGCATGCTTTGCACAAAGCAAAGAGTAGGGTAGAGAGAACAAAAATATGAAAACTGTCATATAGAAAAGGGAGAGAACTTCATCTCTTTTGCTCTGTGGGAAGAATATGCAGAAGTTAAGGCAGATTATGACTCAATATTATAAATACTTTCTTGTAATTAGACCCAACAATGGCTTGAGCCCTGCAGAGCTGCTTCTGAAAGTGACTGAGCTCTTCATGCCCAAGTGTATTCAAGAAGAGGTTCACGTTCATTGGTTTGGAGGTTCTGTGGAGGAGATCCTCAGTGATTTCTAAATTCATATTGAGCTCTAGAATGTGCTCTTCTGGTCAATCACTCAAAAATTCACACCACATACATTAGATGATGAAACTGCCAAAGACCTGATCAACTAATAGCATAGCAGATCAATGGAGAAGACGTTGTGGGATATTGGTTGGTCCACCTGATGGCATAGGTGAGTGATCTGGGCTGGTCTTGATGGGATTGGTCTAGAAAGCCTACTCTATATTCTGTAACTTTCCTATCATTCTGCACTGCTGACATTTGTTCATGATTCTGCCTGCCTTAACTTATCCATCTTCATCCCGTGGGGCAAAAGAGATGACTTTTCTTCTTCTCCTACATGACAATGAGACAAATCCTCCTTACATGTGCCGCAGCAGCTGTGAAAGTAAGGCTTTGGCAAATGACTGATTATGTTATTTCATAATAGAAGGGTCGAGTTTATCTTCCTGAAGCAAAGGGCACAGCATTCGCAAATGCCAGGGAAAAGGCTCAGGGTGTCGCTTTTGCTGTCTTTTCAAAGCTTCTGGCTTAGACTTTCACTTATCTGACATTGAAGAACAATGTGACATTTTTAGCAACAGGTTATCTGTTCCCACAGTAACAGAAGAGGAACACACCTCATTTTGTGTTCTCTCTATTCATAACCTTGTAAGAAGAAAACTAAAATGTGTGAAGTTTATAAAGCAGTATGTTATCAAATAAGGAGAGAGTTAAAATGCCTAAAAGTAGGTTGCTGTTTTCTTCTTAAATCCATGGCCAGACTTTAATAAAAACAAACAAACAAAAAGTAAATGAAACTTGTAGGACACTGAAGTTTCCTTTTCACTTCTCAGCGTAGAGAATTTTTGTTTTTAATAGAGCCTATATCAGCCTGACTCACAGAGTGTAACTTATAGCTCCCAATGTTTAATGAGAGTTCTTGCTAGAATGTGGAATGTAAGTATTTAAAATGAAAAGGTCACCACTGTGAAAGGCCATCACATGGAAGATGAGACTTAAAAATGACATATCAGGGGGCACCTGGTGGCTCAGTGGGTTAAAGCCTCTGCCCTTGGCTCAGGTCATGATCACAGGGTCCTGGGATCGAGCCCCGTATTGGGCTCTCTGCTCAGCGGGGAGCCTGCTTCCCTTCCTCTCTCTCTGCCTGCCTTTCTGCCTAATTGTGATCTCTGTCTGTCAAATAAATAAACAAATAATCTTTAAAAAAAAGCCCCGACATATCAGAACAGGCAAGATGTGGAAACAGTTTAGATCGGTAGAGAATGGATAGAGAAAATGTGGTATACAGATGCAGTAGAATGTTATTTGGTCTTAGGAAAGAAAGAAGTCTTGTCACACAGATGAACCTTGAGGACATTGTGCTCCGTGAAATAAACCAGTCACAGAAGGACAAAAATTGAATGATTCCATTTACATGACGTATCTAAAATGGTCAAACTCCAAGGAGCCAGAGTAGAATTCTGGTTCCCAGGCGCAGGGGTGGGGGTGGGAAGAACGGCTGCTGTTCAACAGGGGTAAAGTTTCAGTTATGCCAGATGAATATGTTCTGGAGATCTGTCCTACCACACTGTGGCTGTACTTAATGATACAGTATTGGACACTTCAAAATTTGTTAAAAGGGTAGATATCATGTTAAATAGTCTTGGTACCAAAAAAAAAAAAAAAAAAGTCAAAACTGCAACAATGTTAGGCCACCTTCTGAAAAAGGGCTGTAGAAGACATTTGGAATAAATTACATATCAGGTGAAATAAAAATGTATTGTTGAAAACAATATATTTCCTTTTCCCAATCAGATGCAGAGTTTGGAAAAGGGATACTAATTTGTTTTTTTACTTTTTAAAAGATTCTATCTATTTATTTATTTGAGCAAGAAAGCAAGTGAATGTGAGCAGGGGCGGGGCTGGGGGAGAGGTAGAGGGAGAGAGAGAAAAATCTCAAGGAGAGTCCACAACTGAGAGCTGAGTTGATCCGAGGCTCAGTCTCAGGAACCTGAGATGATGACCTGGGTCGAAACCAAGAGTAGGACACTTAACCAACTGAGCCATCCGGGTGCCCCAAAAAAGGGTATTATTTAAAAAACAAAACAACTACTACATATGGAGGGATTACTATGTAGCAGGCACTACGCTGAATTCCTTATACACAGTATCTTATTCAAACCTCACTGCGGTGCTATGAGATGAATGCCATTATTATCCCCATTTTACAGATGAAGGACTGAGACTTAGGGATGGGGAATTACTAGATGAAAGGGCTTACAATACTCACACCTTGAAAGGATGTCTTTCCAATTGCTCTTCTCCTACTCTCTCTTAAGCCCCATCTGAGAAAGTCTCTGTCCCCACCACTAAGTCAAGGGTGAGTTAGCATGACTCATCATACACTTGCCCTATCAGCAGTATTTGTTCAGTTAACATTTCCCTTCTCCATACACTTTCCCGGCTGGGATTTTAGGACACCACATGGTCCTGGGTTTCTTCCTCCATTAGCAGATGCTCCTTCTAGTCTCCTTTGCTGGTTCCTCTTCTTGCTATGACGATGCTCTTGGGCTCAGTCCTTGGGCTTCCTGTTTTCTCTGTACTCATGCCCTGGTGATCTCATTCAGTCTCTTGCCTACAAAAACCATCCAGAGCCTGATGGTTTATATCTCCAACCTAGACCCTTCACCAGAATGTCAGACTCCTATTTCAGTCTTCATACTTGACCTCTCCATGGGGACATCTAATAGACATCTCAAACTTACCATGTCCCAAATGGAACCTCTGAACTTTCTTCAAACTTGCTCTACCCACAGTTATCCAGTCTCCATGGACAAAGGATGGCAAATTCCATCCTTCTCAGTTGCGATGACTCGACACCTTGGAGTCAATGTCAACTCTTTTCTTGCTCTCATGTCCCACACAAAGCCTGTCAGCAAGTCCTCTTTTCTCCATTTTCAAAATACATCCAGAATCCAATTTCTCATCACCTTCATTGCTTCCATCCTGTTTTGAGCCACCATCATTTGTTACTTAGCTGCAAGAGCCACCTGGCTGGCTTGCCTACTCTCCTTCTTTGCTCCACTATAGTTTGCTCACAACCAAGCTGCCAGAGTGATTCAATTAGATGATGAGTCCAAGAACAATTGTGGCAGTTCCAAATCTCCCAGTGACCTCCATTTTTTTATTGAGAATACAAGTTAAAAATCCTGCAGTGGCTTGCAGGGATTACTGTCATCTGGCCTCTGTGACCTCTGACTTCACACCTCTGCTTACTCTACACCTTATTTTCTCCCTCTTCTTTCCACTGGCTTCCTTCTGGTCCTCAAGCACCCCCAGCACACTTCAGCTCGAAAGCCTTGACACTAGAAGCTCTCTCTTGCAGGAACGGGCTTCCCCCTTCAAACTATTCTGTCTTCTCAGTGAGGATTCTTTGACTATCCTAAGTAACATGGACTCTCCTCCCCAGATCCCTGTGAAGCAGCGCTTAGTTATTAACATAATCTCCTTCCGATGTAGGTAATCTACTTATGTAAGTTTCTGTTAATGTTTGCCTCTCCCTGGCAAGATTTTAATTATCAATGGTTTCAAATACAGCTCTGTGACTAGACTAGACTTGACACATAGTAGATGACTAATAAATAATTGTTGAGTGAAAAAAAAGTGAGAGGGTCTCAACTCTTAATTTGTGGATCATCTGATTCTCTGGGGATTATGTAATGAAATCAACTATCACTGGTCAGCATGGATAGTGACAAAACCCATGGAAAAAGGAAATTATCAAACTTGAGTTTTTAAGCATAATAAAACATTTAGAAGAACGAAACTATGTTAGATGAGTAACCCAAGTTGTTAAAGTAATGGTGTTGCTATGACTTCTCCTATCCTTCTTCTTGGAGGCAGGTGTCCCCAGACAAAAGTTTATTCCCTGACACTGGCAGAACCCTGTCTGTAGTGTCTTGATTTTGCTCCCTACCTCATGAGATCGTGAAAGTTATTAATAAATACACACAAGTTGTAACAGTACCTGTATATAATAAGCTCTTAGTGTTTGTTAGTTGCTATTATAATTATTGTTGTATTTTATAGGAGGCTTTCCAAAGATATTACCTTAATTCAAAGAACTTTCTCTAGTGAATTAATTTTGCCTATCACAGTTAGCTGATGGAGATATTTTAGCAGTGGTATGAAATCACCCATTTGTCTTTTGAAGCATCTAAGCTTAAGGTTTCTGCTTTACAGGTGGGGGAAGGGATGGAGTTGAACCGAAATCTGTTTATCCTTAAAGCTCATGCTCTTAACACTGTGCTGTTATGCAGAAATCAAGAACACATTTCTCTTCTAAATGATGAATAAATGTCAGCAGAATGACACTATGAGAGAATTTTACTTACATGGAAACAAAAATTTACTTCCTAACTCTTTGGGTAATTGAAGATTGATGAATATACTTTCTGAAATAAATCTTAAGAAGTGGGAATTGATCAAGGTTCAGTAAAAATGAATACTGAGCTACAAAGGAATAAATAAGCACTGGTTGAATTAAGATACATGTTTCCTGCCAAAATAAATTATAATTGCTAATTATTTTGAGAGACTTGGTATATGTAAATAAAGTAAATCTAGGTACTCAGAGGTCTGGTATAAAAATATTTCTGTAGGGGCGCCTGGGTGGCTCAGTGGGTTAAGGCCTCTGCCTTTGGCTTGGGTCATAGTCTCAGGGTCCTGGGATCGAGCCCCGCATCGGGCGCTCTGCTCAGCAGGGAGCCTGCTTCCTCCTCTCTCTCTGCCTGCCTCTCTGCCTACTTGTGGTCTCTGTCTGTCAGATAAATAAATAGATAAAATCTTAAAAAAAAAAAAAAACCATTTCTGTGAAACTTAAAAGTACTTTGAGCACTGAAATGGTTTGCAGTGTCAAGGGTAACCAATCCATTATTGACTTCTAATAAATACTTAGAAGGAAGAAATTTTGGAACATGATTTCTGGATAAAAGATCTGTGTGTATACACGTCTACATACATATAAAACATATATCGATATATATTACTGTTTTTAAATAAAAGGTACCTAGAAATTTATTGATGAATTTAGTGGGGTTTTAACTAGAAAGATGAGGAAGATTGTTTCTTTCTCCTTTCCCCTCCTGCTTGAAACTATAAAGCATTAGGTTATATAAGAAGCCCAAACCAGAAGAGTTAGGGTCTCTACAGAACACCTGTAAGAAGAGATTGGAAAGTGTAATGTACCACCCGGCAGTCTGAGGACTGGGAGGCCGCAGCAACTGCAGATTTTTGTCTCTCTTGCTGAAGAGGTATCTTTGTAGTCTCTGGAGAAAGCTCAGGTAGCTGTTTGTGGCTTTCAGGATCATGTCCTGAAACGGGATTTATCTGAATGGAAAGAGATGCTGTGTGTATCTCAGGCACTGGGTTAGGGGGTGGTGAGCAAGGCCTTTTGAGAAATGAAGGGACTTCCACAGACTGAGAGAACTGTGGAGTATTAAAGTGAACACTGCTTCCTAGATCCTGGTTATGGATTAGTTTCAATGTAGAAATTCTTCGAGTCTGAGAATCTTGTGTGTAGTCTTCTTGTACAAATGGAGTGCTGATATCAGCATTTGGTAGGGGACCAGTGCTGGCAGCTGTTGGTAGTGGGTTAGTGATTTTTTGTGTATACGACACAGTTGTGTTAGATTCTTCCGAATATACAATTGTCTGGTTAGAGTCATCATGAGAATACATTTTTTTGTTAGTAGAGTACTTTATACAGGAGGGAGTTTGTGTGTTAGTTACTAATTGATCTAAAATGTCACACTTTCGGTGATTGGTTATCAAAGAACTACAAGAGCTCTCTTTTCTGGGTGGTAGAAAGGGTGCCTGGATTGCCAAAAACGTCCGGAGAGAGAAATAATGTTGAAGGAAAAACAGAGAGAAAGTCAAAGTTAGTAATTGTAGAAACTAGTGTCAACCTTACCCTTAAAGAAAGTAAAGCAATGGCGTACCTTCTTCATATTCTAAACATTTTATTGGCTAGATTAAATGATCATTTTCATTCTGTTTAGAATGCATTTTAACTTATTATCAATAGTTGCCTTCTGGGAGAAAATAGTTTTTAGAGAGAATACATTATGAAGTTTGTCTCCATCTATATTCTTGAAAATTATGTTAAAACTGAACACGTGTTCTCTTGGCATATTTTTAGGCCTTGAGGTATATGCATAGTTTTAGACTTTGAGGTATAGGTACTGTATGCTTAGTCACATTGTTTCAATAACATTGTCCACCTTTGGGACACCATTTTTGCTAATATCTCCAACACAGTGTTCTTTTAGTTAATATAATAAACAGTTGCATGATTTATGTTTATTGAATAAATAACATATTGCTGACCTCATAACTTTGAAATCCAAACATCAGCTAACAGCTTTATAAAAATTAGAAAATATGGTTAACAGTATGTTAGAAAGTGATCTACTTTTATGAGCTGAATTCAAAATAAAACCCCACAAAATCTGTTTTGAAACTTAAAACATGTCTTCTATGTTGTAAATATAAGGTTGGCAAGTGATACAAATATAAAACCAAAACATTAAAGATAAAATATGTATCCAAATATGCACCTGTTACTAGAGAAAAGGTCTAGGGCACAGTCTAATAACATTGCTTTCACATAACACCATAGACAAGAGTGTGCAGGATTACCTGAGTTGGTGACTTTTTTTCTTGTAAGTTTGGTCGAACGCTTCTAAAACCTTTTGCTGCAAGAGAGGAATATGTAGCATCTCCGTTCAGTGTCTCTTGATTTCGATCATTGTAAGATCTCCAAGCTTTCATTAAGGGAAAACAAATTGGATACAAAAATATCTATGTTCACTTTTAACATTTTTTAGGGGGTAAAATTTATTTCTATTTTCAAAATTGAAGATTTCTTTTTAGAAATTAAATTCAGTTTAATAGACATAACCGTATATGCAATTGAAGTTTACTATGAGGTCAACGATGTGACTATGGATATGTTAAGAAAAACTCACAACAAATGTAATGATTATTCAGAGTAGCTTTTCTGTACCTGAGTCTGGTGACTGAGAATCACTCCCTAAAAGAAAAAGAAATGTTGACATTACTACTAGGGAAAAAGAAGTGAATAATCCAGTAAAGACCATTTGGCAAAAAGCCACATCCACTTTTTTTTTTTTTTTGCAAACATTATCTCATTTCTAAGCCTCAAAGTAACTCAAATGTACTAAATGGGAGGTTTGTGCATTTATTTTTATTTCCATGAAAATATCATTCATTAAATAGAATATGTAATTATGTAATTGACACGTATGACAAACACTGATTTTTTTTCCTTCAATAATATTGCAACCATGTAATTCTATCGTATTTTTGCCCAAGCTGGATGTGTGAATTTTAAAATACCAAATTAAAGGATCAAAAGGAATCTAAGCAGTGATGATTTTCTCCAAGCATTAAATCAACACCAGGTACCTAGCTTCTAGTGCTTTGATGTTACTGACCATACTCAACTCCTGTGTTGGATAGCAATCGATTTTTTGTAGCTTGCAACTCATTTTTGTATTTTAAGAAAGTGTATTTGTTTCTACCATATTATGTGATATTTTCAAATCTTTCTCTACTCCAAACTTTGAATTTTCTCCATACCACCATTTTAAAGTCATTTTGTATTCAAATGTAAAAGAGTTATTACAATATATTCCATTGTCTTGTGGTAAGCTGTGGAAAATGAGTTCTGGTATTAATAAATTGCTTTTGATAATGCAGTTGGAAAGAGGCTCAATGACTATTAGTTTTATTCAAATTATAGATTCAAGAATCTTCCGTAACTTATGCACACTTGAGGTAATCTGTTGGCATTGTTTGTCTCTTTATTACCACATGGCCAACTTCACATAGAAATATAAAGCCTGACATTTAGAAAGGACCTTGAGCGGTCATCCAGGCTGATCTGTCCAATCCTGAACTCCTCCCGCAGGATCCCTGAGACCATGATTAAACTGCTGTATTTCAATGCCTAATAGAACATGAATGTTACATGTGAAAGGACTCGTCCTTTTCTTTCTTATATTTTGAAATCTAAACACATGAATTTGGAGTGATAAAAATGAGTTGAGAAGTGAGTTTGATTTTTAGATCAAATATTTGATATTCTTTCCAAATCAAAGGAAGAAAAAGAAATGTGAATTCGCACAGAGTACAATTACCATGTTTCCAGCTCAGGTGAGTTAGAGAACACTATTAAATCTTCATCCTTTATAATAATAGCTAATTTAGCAAAATTTATCTCCAATAAATTCAAAATCAGAGTAATAAAATGGGTACTGCAAAGTAAAAAATAACTTTCAAGAGTTATAGGTAGAATGCTTACTGGACTCTATTTCTAAGATTTAATGTAAGCAGAAGTGATGGAAATTCTCTATCACTTAAATAATGATGAGGACTTCATAAAGAAGACAAAAAGGGTAGCAATACAATTGTTAGAATTCTGCTTTGGAGCACTCAGGGAGAGAGATGTCCTGACCACCTGCGCATCACATACTGTTTGTGGACAAGGAACACATTTTGGGACTTGAGGGAAAGGCACTGACAGGGGAAGAAGCATGAATTATTGTTATTTATATTATAATTGTTTGCTTAAGAATAAGGAGTTTATTTCACTCTTAGTTTGATAAACTGAGCTCATAAAGAAGGGTGCGTGGGTATGTGCTGGGCACGGAAGGGGTACAGATGTGGTGTAGTGAGGGAAGGTATATTGATTGAGCAGATTTGAAGGACACTTGAAATAAATTTAATTGACAATTTGTGGAGGGGGCAGTTCTATTTCTTCTTACTGGTGACCATACGGGAGATTATGGAAACTACAATGGGGTAAACATTTAGTGTGAGACTCAGAGGACAGTCACTCTGAGCACCAGAAGCTTCTCGCTCCCCCTGCACTGGGCCCAGGATTTCCAAATGAAACTGTACCTCTTGCTACAGGAAATATGACATATTAAGAATGGTGAGCTTTTAAAACTATACTCAAATTAAAAAATAACAATATAGATGAACTCTACTGAGCCCTGATTAACATGGTAGACACAAGTGTGTAGAATTATGAGCAAGGAGAAGGGAAAAAAACAGCCATGGATTAAAACTTCAGGATGAACCTGTATTTTAATGAGTCGTAATGATTAAAGTCTACCTTTAAGTGGGTGGTCTCTTAAGGATACTCACATGTACAATGTTTTTTTTTTTTAACATAAACCAGTTATATTCAATTTAACCAATACATTTATATATTTATATAATTTATATATATATGAACATAATATATAAATATATATAACATATTTATATATTTAATATGCCCAATCCTGATTTGCTATTTTATTATAATTCTTCAGAGGCCCTGAAAGATAAATACCATCCCGCATGAATACTATTCACCATAGACTTGCTTTCATTTAATTTCTGCCAAGAAAGCTTAGGAAGGGAGGACAAGTGTGGCTTGGAGCAGGTGACAGAAAGCATCCTGGAGCCATGTCGAGTAAAGAGAACATTGGTTCAAAACAAAACAAAACAGATCTAGCATGTAAATGATTTGGCAGATTCATGGTGAAAATGGTTTTGCCCAGTTTCTTGTTCACTCGTAAAAATTCTAGGGATCAGAGGCTTTGATTTCTGGTATTCCTTAGTTGATGGTCATTGCTTCTCTGAAAATTCAAGAATGAATAAATGGGACAGGTTTATCATTCCCTGGCTATTTTGCCTGTGAATATAAATACGGTCTGTGAGAATTAAAAACTATAAGTGGTCTTCACTGATACATTGAATGTTTCCCATGTCCAGACAGAAAGTGGTGGACACTTGTCGCAGAAGTTGGCAAAGCATTCCTGATTCAGTTTGGGGATGGGGCTGGAGGGCCTCAAAGGTCCTTTCTGATTTTATGATTCCAACATTATGATTTTCACGTAGCTGTGTTGATGGTACCTGTTACATTGTAATCTTTACTCTGAGGTTTTATTTAAATTCCTCTTAACTGGTATGCTATTATACATTATAAACTATACTTTTCTTGAAAATGATGATTTTAATGCTTATAGCTCCTTTCTTTAGAGAGCTCAAATGCTTTGCAAAAATTAATTGAACATATTAATTCAACTAATTGAATGCCTACTATGTTTCTAAGTACTATGATAAGCCATTTTATTTATTTTCTTCATTTACTCTTACTGAATTATGACAAATCCCTGTGAGTTTGGGAAATGATTAAGTTCTCAGAGAGGTAGGAAAATGACAAATAATTCTTTTTTAAAGAAAGGAAACTTGAGGTACAAACAGATGACATTTCCCGAGGCCATGTATAAAACACATGGGTGGTGTTGGCTGGACTCAGTCACCTTAGTGTACCACCGAATCAGTGTTATTTTAGACTGACAAGTGTTTTGGTAAAATAAAATGGTCACCATAGTCATTGCTGTGGTGCTAGCTTAGGTTGAAAACATCAGGGTATGCTATGAATTGTCCATTGGGACTTGACTTCTAAAGTGTTGACCAAGCCACACTAATTTAAGGGATAAATAATTAATGACTCGTCCTGACTTTGTGACCCGAAGGTGGACGGAGGGAAGCTGAGAATCCTTTGTGGAGGTGGTCTTTTGCTTAAAGGCTGTTTTATTTCAATAATATCTGATGTAATAAATATTTACTAACTCCCCTTTGATTCACAAAAAGACACTGTGTCAAATAAGTTCTTGTGAAGGCTACCACATACTATAAGAGACATAAAGAGGCAGAAAATATAATTTTCTTCAAAATGTAATTAAAACTTCCTTGCAAAGGGAATCATATCTCATGTGTCTAATTAATACAAAAGAGATCCATTTCTCATGTAACAAAAAACAAAGTTCAAGGGACTTCATTCTCTAGAGATCTTACTCCTAGTGATACAAAAGTTTAAATCGTCCAGAGCCATTACCTACTTTTACTACTGAAGATTATTTCACGTTCCTACAGTATTCAATCTTTTCTGTTATTTGATTCGGAAGCATTAAAATTTTTCCACTAAGTTGAGTGAAATGAAATTGATATGCTAGTTTTGACTCTCCAGAATGGCAATCTCTATTTCAATCTACTGTTATTTCTTTCGTGGTTACTTTTGTAAATCATAACAAGTTGGCATTGTTGAAATAGTGCCACGTTCCCAAATGGGACATGCAAAGGGGTCCACATCCGAGTAGCTTGGGACAGAATTTTACTTGGTTGAAATGTCAATGATATTTGTGGTTTGGCATTCCAGTTACCTGCTGGCCCTAGAATTCTATTTATTTATTTAATCTGTTTGTTTGTTTGTTTGTTTTCTTCTTCCTTCATTCCCATTTTTCTCAGGTATCCACATTTGAGTTTTTCTAACATTTTCCCATGGGCATACACACACGAACAAACATATAGGGAGATTTTTCTTAACCAAAATGATACCATACTATACACATTGCAATGTAATTTGTTTCTTAAAATGCACTGTATTATGGAACCACCTGGACTGGTATTTAACCATTTGTGAACTGGAGGTGGTGGTGAGTAAGCGTGGGAATTCTACACGTGAAAGCTTGTTTTTTTCCTCAACATGGCTGCCTAGAATCAAAGGGGCTTTACCCAAGGACATCTTCAGTATTAATTAACTACTAAATTTATGTGTGTAAAAGACACTGCTAGGCACAGTGTGGATTAAAATTATTTAAACACTATCTCTCTCCAACTTTTCCCAAACCCACAAATATTATAAAGAAAAAACAAGGAAACACCCACTAACCAACCAGCCAACCAACCAGTCAGTCACGAGAAGGTATCCCTATATGTCAGGTGGTGGGGGTTGCTGGGTTCACTTTGATCCTTCGTAACAGTAACCCCTCTCAGTGCAGACTGTACCCACTGGCGTAAGTCATAAAGAGACACACCTCAGGGGAGGCCGAAAGGTCACACTACTTTCTACAGATTTATCTATATCTGTGGGTAGGTGCTCCTCCTTACTGGACCAAGATGTTTAAAAATTTACATTAGAAGGGTCTTTGCAGATTAGATTAAAAGATGTTACAAGGTCTTTTCCAAAACCCAATATTTGATCCCATTTTTTTGTGTGACCCTTGGCAAAGAAGTGAATTAATAACAATTCACTTTCCTGCAAATCCCTTTTCCTGCCCGCCGCCCCATGGATCCCCACCACACCCCCCAGC
The DNA here is from genome assembly GCF_020171115.1 of Neogale vison. Classification (NCBI taxonomy): domain Eukaryota; kingdom Metazoa; phylum Chordata; class Mammalia; order Carnivora; family Mustelidae; genus Neogale; species Neogale vison. Next base: position 196,418,617 of record NC_058101.1, on the reverse strand, counting down.
AGTTTTTAGGTAAAAAATAACTAAAGCACCTGTGAGTTATCTTAACTAAATATTCTATTACTTTAACTCATGAGAGAAAAAAAAAACCACTTAAATAGTTATTAACATTTGTAGTTGTTCCTCAACACATTTTTGGCAGGTGACTGTTGTTTTTTAATTAGTTTTTAAACAATTTTTTAAAAAATAAGATATCAGGTTCCTTTGGCTTTTAATTTTTAGAACAAAAACAGAAGGGATAGGAGCTATTCTTGAGACAAGAAAAATAAGAACTGGTCGGGCATTAGAAAGGTATTTACAGCTGCTTTCATCATCCCAAGGAGATAACTCTGGAAAGAGAGAAAGGTCAGATTAAGCCATTCGATGGTGACATTCTGTGAGTTAGTGATATTATACCTGCAGCCAATAGGTTTGGAGAACTCTGAACTCTCTTCACAGATGTTATTGTAACAGACATGGCAGCACGTTTGCGAGCACACCCACCGCTATCTGAAAGCAAAAAAATGACACAGCAGAGGCCACAGCAAAAGAGAAAGCACATGCACGGTCATGCATTTCAAGTGGAAGGTGCCAGACATCCAGGAGGAAGACAGACAGTCAGGATTAGTAACCATGGAAGACATCTGAAAATTTCACACCCGCCCCAAACTAAAACAAACAGAACGGAACAGAAAACCAGGGGTCTTACCAATAGATGCTTGTATTTTATACTTAAGATGTTATAGGTTTTCTTTAATGAAAACACAAATATAGAACTCAGCTTTGCTTATACCACTGAAATTCGATTAATATTAAATTTATAAGCGGTGCGAGTAGCTTTTAGGGTTAGGGACAACCTGTCTTGACTCAGTGTTGTGAGCTATGGGGTAACATATTTTGTATTCATCATTTGGGTTTTACTGTATTTTAACTACTTATGATTCCTAAAGGTAGCTGAAATCACTTTTTAAAAAAAAGATTTATTTTTTTGAGAGAGAGAGATCACAAGTAGGCAGAGAGGCAGGCAGAGAGAGAGGGGGAAGCAGGCTCCCAGGACCCTGGGATCATGACCTGAGCTGAAGGCAGAGGCTTAACCCACTGAGCCACACAGGCGCCCCTGAAATCACTTCTTGAAGTAAAAGTTATTAACCTATACAGCATGGTATATTTGATATATCGGATTCATAAAGAAACATCTATTATTACAGAAATTCTCTATTTTCTCATAGTTATTATTGTTATGGAAATAATTAGCCGATTTGGAATCAAAGGTAATATTGATATATACAGTATCGAAAGGACCAATGTTTAAAAAATTATATTGTTTTTATACTTTGAAATACTATGTATATGAGGATCTATCTTATACTTAAACTTTATGCAAATCGCAATGTGAAATAAAATAAGTGAAAAGGCATCAGCTATTTCAATGTGATGTGAGTTTAGTCTTCTAAAATTAGAAGGTTCATGTTCTATTTATGAACAGATTCCAATTTCATTCCCACATTCCTTTGTATATGGAATGTGCAATAAATAGTTTTGCTCATTCCCTCAGAATGAAAACAACTGAAATTGAATTCTTTTTGAAAGTCAGAACAAGAAAACAAGTAATAGAACCACCAATATGATAACATGATCATTATATATTGCCACATGGTATTCTCATTTTTCCCCTTTTTCTTTATTTCTGAAAGGAAAGTAACCACTTTGTTTATTGGAAGTGAGGGAATTTAAGAGAGCGTGGAGGTGCAATTTGAATTAATTATGGGTCAAATCACAAGCAGTGAGGTCAGTAGAACTTAAAACTGGTAGAGTGACTCTGGTATCAGAATATAATTTTTTAAATACGTGTTTAACATCTTCCTAATGAGGACAATAATGAATACAGAAAAATGATTTGAAGCAACAGACGTGAAGTCAAATAAATCAAAGATCAAACACAGAAAGGCAGAAATGGTAGAAACATACAATACTAAAGATATCTTCCTGAGAGGCACCAACGGGATTTTATCAAACTGCAAAAACAAAATAATAGCTACAAGGAAGGAGCGTTGCAGATAAAGGTGATGTCAGTGAAGATGTCGTGGATAGCAGCTATCAATGGTCTAAGAGGACTGGGTAGTCAAGGCTGTTGAAAGCAGAAACTGGCCTCTGAGAAATTTTATTTTCTAGTTCTTTTAACTCTGAACATCTGAAAACCAGCAGGAATGAGGAAGAAACATTCCACAATGAGGAGATTCAGAGTCACTGGTTAACACATTGTTCCAAAATTGCACAGAGGCACCCTGGGCCCCATCAGGAGATTCACAAGGGTTTGGGAAGGCTGTTTTATGTCCTTGAAGAGAACACAGTAATACCTATTAGACACTGTGTGAACCACTAGCCTGAGCTAGTTCCCATTTTCAGTGTAATACATTGTATTGTCTTCCTTGACATGATATCACATCTTTGAAAAGCTGGGTTTGGATGACCACTGTGGCAAAGAGCAAAGTACCCTCTGAAAATAATTTTGGACCAGTAGGAGAGAGGGGCAACGTATGCTCAAATTCCATGATCTGAGATTTTTGGTGTGTCCAACAGACAAACACATTCCATTAGTAGGTAACTAATGGTTATAAAGAATAAAATAAAATGATTGGTTTTTTTTATTAGAGTATATTATTTTTTTTGAATTGCTTCTCAGTTGGTAGAACAAGTACTTATTAAGTTGTCTGCACCTACTAATTAATAAATAGAACAGTTAGGTATTTCTTTTGGCTTGAGAGTGTGGCTAAAAATTACTAAGATATCTTGGCTCTGTAAAACGAGGAAGGGTAGGAATCTCTGTGTTAAACAATTTCTGTATTCTAAGCCATTCTCAGACCTACATAAAATGAATGGGGCATCAGTTTTTATTAACAGTTTAATACAGAGCTCCCCTTGAAAAGTTGAGACCTTTGTGAAATTGCTATTCTATTCTGTTCCTACTTACTTATGTGTTGATAATTTCTACTATTCCTTGAAGGTACATTTTTTTTAAGATCTCAAAATGAGGATACTGTATTGCACACTGGAGATCATTCTAAAGAATCATGATGCTGTTCTCAACTTCACATTCATCCCCAGCCTGCAAAGTGGTCCACTTTTGCATCCCGCTGTAGGCCTCCTAGGAGCTGTTTCCAACTGCTGGGAAACACTCATGGGTAAATCACACACTATGCATTATTTGATGCCTGTCTCTCCTTCCTTTCTTTAAGAGCCAAGATTTTCCTTAGAAAACAATGGTTCACAAATTCTAAGAGTGGAAATACAGCATGTTTTGTATATTGCTATTTTGTATATTTAGGTATTTTTATATGAAAAAATTAATTCCATTTCTTTGGCTCTTCTATAATGCATTTGACTAAAAATGAAAAAGCTAACTTAATATTTTTTCAAAACCTGTTAGTGACTGATGCATGGACATTGAAATAGTAATATATCTCTTCAGTGATTGTTAAGTAGATAACCAAGACCGATTTTATGTACAGATATTTAGGAACTAATTTCTACTTCATTTTGTAGATAGAGCAGCAATAAACTTCCTACAGTAATATTTATATGTATATATTTTAAAGTTGTATGTTTTTATTGCAACATTATAGTAGTACTTTCGAGTTTTAAACAAAAGGTTCCAGTCACTTCTAATCGACTTTGTATGCATATGTTTGAATATCATATTTTATGTACATATACATGTGTAAATTCACCCAGACAAGCAAAATAACTATGCAAATTCGCATTCCATATAGAGCTGAGCTTACTTCTTTTAATGAGAGCATGTTTTTGAGAATTACATTCATGCTGCTGGAGCAGTAATTTGGCTCAAGTACCCCAGGGACCTAAGCAAATGTACAAATTTCCTTTTGCCTATTTGCTATGAGGGATTGCATTCTATGACAAGGAAGATTAATTATTGAATGCATTGTAATGAATACAGCATATTTCATATAATCACATATTATACCTCTGTCATTAACAACATTATAATATAAAGGCAAATCAGCGCTCCACAAAATGAAGGATCCTGGGAAGTTAGCCTCAGCATACATCTGTGGGAAGATGCCTGAGAACAATCAGCAAATATAATTTCCTGCTGTGGTCATTCTGCTGGAGTGACTTTACACCATGACGTCTCCTGTTCACCTGTTCCTCTCTATTCTTTTTGCTTTCTTCAATCCCTTTGCCTAATAGTATTTCTGCTTTCATTTCCAGTGTCTACCAGCCATATTTCCAATTGTCCCAGTGCCTTTACTTGGTCCATTTCTAGGGCTATCATTTCTCTTGATTTCTAAGCCTTCCTTATATATATATTTTATTATGTCCAATATCCTCATCTTGCCTGTGCCTCTCCACATTTATAAGTGCATTTTCAGGGCCAGCTGATGTCAACTGCTGTAGGTTTCTGGTAAGGGACAGCCACAGACTCATGGACAAAGACAAGTGACTATGTCTCTACATATATTGGTTCCCACCAATGATTGTTAACCCTCCCTTAGGGCATTTTGCTAATAATAAGCAACAGCATAAAGGCAGGCAGCTTGGTGTGAGAAAAGGTCTTGAACTACCTTTTCTCCTTTGCCTTGGAGTTAACTGGCTGAAGCAACTTTCCAGTGATCACTCGTGGACAGGAAATAGCATATTTTAGAACATAGGTTACAGAATTTCAGTGGGAAAGTTATTTTACAGAATTACTTGATAGAGAATATAACAATTACAGGGAGGAAAGCTGAAAATATGTTAAAATATTTCTACTATGGAAAAAAAAATTCATATGTACCTAACATGTGTCCCAAACACTGTTACAATTAATTGTATATAATACAGAATTCAGAGACCTCAATGTTGTTAAAGGTAGTTGGAGACACTGTTTTCATTCATAAAGTATAATGCTTATAACTTTACGTGTATCATGTCTAGATTAATGAAGATGATCTCACATGAAGCTTTGGTACTCTAACTGTTAACATTGTTAACAGAAAGTGTTTATAGAAAGGGGAATTTTAAATATTTTCCACTAGAGCAATTTGCCTATGAATGTAGCCTATTTTAAGTGAGAAATTTCAAATGTATGCATCAAATGACATGCTACTTTTCCCTGGGGCATGTAGGAGTTAATTTCAAGATATGGTAATGGAAAAAGGGAGTAAGAGAAGATAGCAAAACAGAAAATTCTACATTTGATAGCCATAGGACTGAAGTACAAAGACAAAGAAATTAAGTAATGAACTTAGACTAATCAGATCAGCGGAGTACTAAACAATGATTTGGGGCCAAGATGATTTTTAAAGAGGAAGGCTAAAGAGTTTAAAACTAACAGAGACAGCATACCTGTATTCATTTTGACCTTGGAGGGTTTGCTATTAAAGTCTTCAGTTTTCCTGTAGAAAAAAAATGATGCATTAATCTGTTCGCTATGTGTGGAACAAAATATCATGAAAGAATGTTTTTGACTTTTTCTGGTGTACCTTTGAGTTAATATCACATTATCATTAGTCTTATTTTAAATCAGGGCTTAATAAGGGGGGCAAAATTTATAATTGTATTCAAGTTAAACTTCAGTCATTATTGGTTCATGATTATAAACATAAACATAGGTTTTTGTTTAATGGTGACCACTCACGGATGTCGAGGGGAATTTTGTTAAAAATTAGTTTTGTTTTCTAAGCCTGAAGGGGTCAATTGGTTGGTGAGTGTCCTCTTTTTGGAAGGTAGTCTGGTACTTTGAAGTCATTACCTTATATTCTTCAATTTGTAACATTATTTAATTTATTTTATTTGAAATCATGATCTTACATTATTCAATGTATTACTGAGTCAATGTATTGAACATACTTTTTGAACGAACAGTCAAGGAAGATAAGATTCACCTATTTTTTTTCTTAAGATGCAGGAAATAGTTACTACAAAATCCATTTCTGATTCGGGATTAGATACAGTGTTTTTTCCCAATAAAGTGTTTGATGTATAACAACTGAGATTAATTTATTAGAAATGGTTGGTGGAATGTGACTTGATGTAGAAAAAAAGTTTTAAGATATTATGTATTATTTTATGATATCTGAGATGACTTAGTTCTTTCCCTGGCATATTGTCTTGGGCCATTTTTAGAGTTTCTTACTTATCCACACACTAAGACCAAAGGGGAGGGACATGCTGTCATAGGAAGAAGAAGTTCTTTAAGAATGAGAGCTCAGAAAGAGATGTTTCACCCCAATCACCCTGCCTTTGCTTCTGAATAGGACCTGTGCCTAAATGAACATGAACTTCTCTAGCCCCACACTTTCCTTTTCATGTACATTAGCACTCTAACATCTGATAATTTAAAATATTTGTGCATTATGGTTAAGTGGGGATAAGGTTGAAATGAAAAAAAAATCCGTCGTGATCTGCCAAGAAGGACTTTTGATAAATATAATTCCCTTCAGTCTCTAGAAAGTGCACCCAATGAGCTCCCTGACTTTCTTGTCTTTGCCAGAGTTCTTGCCCTCTCATCCTTTCTGACTATTTCTCCAGTCCTCATGTGGTCAGCTTTATTCATTATCCATCATTTCCTTTCAATATGGCAATCCAAGATCACCTCTTATAGAAAGAAAGCCCGGTTTTGTTCATCACTACTGTGACATTTTAATGATAAAATGTGAACACCTGCTAAGTACAACGATACCTATCTTCTCTCCCAGGGTTGGCGAGAGATGGAGAAATATAATAGCATGGGCGGGGGGACCCACTTAAATGATAGGAGACATAATTATGAACCAAGAGGCAAAGGATTTCTTTTTAATGACAGATTAAATTCCTAACACCTTGGTATTCAATCAATACTAAAGCAGTGAAGATAGAGAATGGATAAAATCATAGCAATGAAAGTCACTCCAATTAATTTTTTAGAGCTATAAGCTGAAAACGTTACAGATGATAGCTTTGTTATGTAGTATTTTTCTGTCACCTCATTGTGTTGTGTCACATTCTTGCCTGGAGAGGGCGTCTCTTATACTGAGTTACTAAAAGTTACCATGAATTTTACAGTAAAACCTCACAGGCCAATTGACTTCCTTTTTTTCTTTTCTTTTCTTTCTTTCTTTCTTTCTTTCTTTCTAAGATTTTACTTATTTATTTGTCAGAAAGAGAGAGAGAGGAGGAGAAGGAACAGCAAGCAGAGGGAAAAGCAGGCGCCCACTGAGCAACGAGCCCAATGGGGGACTCGATCCCAGCACCCTGGGATGATGACCTGAGCCAAAGGCAGACGATTAATCTACTGAGCCATCCAGGAGTCCCAAGGGCAACTGACTCTCAAAAAAGTGAATGAAGGAAAGTTTATTAGGATGAATTTTATCTCTGATTTTTCAGTGCATACAAATAAGAGGCCCATGATTCCCTCCCACCCCCACCAAATACAGAAAAATGTAACAACTCATGGGGAAACTCTCCTTGGAAGCCTTAACATGGCCTGTATTGAAGAGATGCCAGTGAAGTCAGGGAAGAAGGCTGTGGTCAGTCCAGGAGCCTTGAGAAAGCTCCATCAAACATATTTATTTTAATCTCTCGGTAGCAAAACTCTTAATAAGTTAACCTTAAATGGATAAAATAAATAGAAAAGAAAAGCCTCAGGGGATGTCTGTGACCAAGTCTGAGGCAACTGCTAAAACAAGAAGGAATAAACAGTCTCCAGAAAATGAGGACTGGAAGAACATTTCCCAAATTTTACGTTATCACTCAGTTTCAGAACACGTTTTGTTTAAAACTGTCCTAGGTTTTTTAAAGCTAAATGACAGAGATCCCATTTGCCTTGGAATAATGCTGATTGTTAAGGAAAACATTGAACAGAAGGAAGGTCAACTCCCAGAATACAGAACCTGCTAATACAAAATCATACTGTTTTTAAACTAGGCTAGAGACCTAACTGCCAACATTTGTTGTTTGAATTCAAATGCAGATATTTACAAAACATCTGCCACTCAAAAAGGAAAATAAAATTAACCAGAACAAAGAAAGGCGCCAGAGGCCCTTGGGCTTTTCATCTTTAAAGTGATGTATCCTGTTACATATAAATGTAATTGGTGAGGTTTTTAAGCTTCTCATTGTTTTAGAAGTCAGAACGTGAAATGACTAACTTCCTAATCAGGCAAGACATTTTCCAAGTTGTTAAAAGAAGGGCCAGGGTGATTAAGCTTTCCAGAAGAACCTAAAACCGAAAGTCTTCTTGGATGAGTCACAAAAATGTGTGATTCTATTTCCATTATTTGTACTAAAGCCATTAACACATCTACAACCGAGAACTCTCTTTAGACAATTTAAACTAAAGCGAATCTAATCTCTTTTGTTCTGTTCTTGAAAAGTGTCTTAGGTTGTACCTACAGAACAAGCATAGATTATTCAGGAAGGCACCAAATTCCTAGAGTGTTTGCATGCTACTAGAAGAAACAGTATTTCAAGTATTCTCCTAAATTGGATTGAACAAGGGCCAAGACAATGAAAACTGATGATAAAACGCAGACTACCTTGAACCTCAGTAAATAATCCACAGATCAAAGAACTCTCTGTGCACTGGTGTCAAAATGATTTTCAGCAGGTGGTGTGGAGCTGCATTTACTTAAGTTCAGTTCTTGCCAAGTCTTATGTAAAAAGCAACTTTATATATATACTAATTTGGATATAGCGATCAGTTTGTTTCGGTGTAAGAGCAGCTTTCATTTGGTACTACATTGTATTTGTTGTTCGTGCATAGGTAACAACGTGACTTCGTGTCTGTAGCCTTTTAATTCTGCTTGAACTTCTTTTGATTATCTGACAACCATTTTTTTTCCTTATGGATCAGAACAGTCTTTATTTATCCCAGGCATATGACAATAGATCAGATAGTTTAACTTTTGAATGAGGGTCCTAAGAAGATGTTTGATTGTCCACGCACAGACACCAACATGATTTTGTGCTCGTAATCTTAAAATTCTGCTTGAGTTCTTTTGTTTATCAGGCATCCCATTCTGAAGAGAGGCAGAGACAGAATCCTTTCCTCAAGTTTGGCCAAGAATTCTGTGTAAGTCATTTTATTTTTGTAGACTCTAATTCAAGCAACAAGACCATCTATAAAACCATAGGATGAAGTTTTAGCTCAGCCAATGTGAGAAGCTGCCCAAAAGATTTTCCATAGAATAATTTTAATCCAGTAATTGCTAGGGTTATTTTGAAATTGATCTATTCACAGTTCACATATTGCTTAGAAGAAAGGAAACACGATCTAGGTGGTAGGAAAACATTTGAAGGATGTTAGATTTTTTTAGAGACATGGTTTAGACACAAGAATAAAAATGATGCCTGTTGAGGTTATGCATAGGATCTTAACCTGAATTTACTTTGGAATGGATCATGTGAACCATTCTTTCTGGAATAATTACTGAGTGGTCAATGTGTATCTCTCTGTCTCTGTCTCGTTCTCCCTAACAGTGGTAGGATTAGAGGTACTCATAAGTGCCAAATTATTTTACTGTTCAGTTACAATCAAATGACTTATTTTAGGTTGATTACATTTATCTTTTCTGTCAATATGCTTTTTGACAATTTTCACGGGAAATAACCCAAGTAGGTGATTTTGTCCTTTATAGTCCCTGAATTTAGAAACATACAAATCTACCTCAACCACTTTTCTGAATGGTTTCTCTGAATTGATGACAACTGGTTTATGACACCGACTCAGAGACTCCTCAGATGCCTCCGAGTGGTTGGTTCATGTCCTCATAGTTCATGGTGAGGACATGGCTGTCCATGCTCAGCCTTCACGTAAGAACTCAAAATTCCTCCCAACATTCCTGAGCTAACGGTGCCTGAAGTTGGGTCCTTATTATTCAGGAGCCAAATTATCTACCACATTTATACATGAATGCTGGCATCAGAATATGTTCAGTATCATTTCTAGGAATAAAGATAAATCATGACTGTGAATAGTGAAGAACAAAGAACATGAGGCCATTGATTATTTTTATAAGAATATACCAATTCTTTAACTGAATTTAATCAAAACATTCTTTTATACCAAATTTCCTGATACCTGAAAGAATTTCCTGAAGAACAAAGCATGTTTAACATGGAAATTAGCAATTTTCCCTTTGAGACTTTACAAAGAAAGCTAGTCACATACTTAACAGATTTTTCCTAAAGACCATACTGGTTAGGATGCCTGGGTGGCTCAGTGGATTGAGCATCTGCCTTCGGCTCAGGTCATGATCTCAGTGTCTTGGGACTCAGGTTATGATCTCAGGACCCTGGGATCCAGCCTTGTTTGGGTTCCCTGCTCAGAAGGAGTCTGCTTCTTCCTCCCCCTGCTCTTATACTCCTCTTCTCAATCTCTCTTTCTCCCTCTCTCCCTCTCAAATAAATAATTGAAATCTTTAAAAAAAAAAAAAAGATCATACTGGATAGAAAAACTCAATCACCTGGTAAATAATTTTCTTTCTGAAGCTATTTCAAAGCCTAAAAGTCTATGACTCATTCTCTTCTTTAATTATAAATAACTTGTTTTCAAAATAAGTGGTCATGTGATTTAATATTACTCTAGTATCCTACCTTCATGGTATCTTTAAATTTTATATTAAGAATGATTAATGATACACCTAAATACTCAGAGATGTATCAGATTTTTTCTAAAACAAAGTCATTTGTTCAAAAGTACTGGAAAAATTCCACTGACTTCTATTATGTAAATCAAAAGCCAAATGGGATCTTAATTGGGAAAAAAAAAAAAAAAGCAGATTCCTAATGGGGATCTGATGAGTCAGGCACATTATCAAGAGACATGTGAGGAATTAATAGAATATAGGAACACATGCTACAGGTGAACTGACTGGTGTTGGAAGGGAAGGTCGTGGAGTCAGGTAAACCTGGATTCGAAGTCCAATTCTGCGTATTCCCAGTCATCCAAATGATTTACACCAATGTAATTATCAGCCCCTTCAACGGTAGCAACAGCAGCAGGATCAAACCTATTCCCTTCCCCCTTGCACTCAAATCGGCATCATTCTCATTCACCAGTACTTCAAGTAGGTTGAGGCATCCCTTTTGTCTTTGATTGAGTCTTAAGAAAACAATCTAGACTTCCTGAAAACACCTAGGACATTATTTTATTGCTTTAAATTAAAGTGAGCATCTATGGTTTGCGAGATTGATTTGTGCAGATTGTCCCATCTCCTAATTACCCCCTCCCCAACTTAGCAACATGTTGGAATTGAAAAAAGAATTCTGCTTTCTAGGCAACTTTTCTTCCTTCCTTAAATAGAGCCTTCTTTTAATTGTGATTTTCTTTTTCCCACATTGTAGTGAATAAGAGGAGAGAGACCTAAAAAATAGTTGAATCAAACACTTGTCTCCTAGCCCAGCTAAGTTATCGCTAGTGCACCTAAGGGAAAGTAACACTTAAAGGTTGTGACAATTAGCTTCTTATAAATCCATTTTCATTACCTTTGACAGCTTAGAGCCCAAGGGTGACAGCTGGAGGAAAGAGATGTCCATAAAATGTCACACAAAGAATTGTGTGACAAATTGCAGTGATAACATCCTGATGACAGCCATTTCTGTTTAGTTTCTTAAGTGAAAGTATCTCCCCTTTTTTCTACCATTGTAGAGTACCATTATTTCTATTTGAGCAACAAATCTTTGATCTTTGAAAAGAATCATTTATTTTTTTTCTAATTTGGAAGAAGTAAAACTGTCTCTATTTGAGGATAACAAGATATTATACATAGGAAACCCTAAAAATTCCACCAAATTCCACCAAATGTTAGAATTAATAAACAAATTCAGTAAAATTTCAGGTTTCAAAATCAATATGCAGAAATCAGTGTATTTCCATACATTAATAATGAAATATCAGAGACAGAAATTGAAAAAACAATCCCATTTGTAATTGCATCAAAAAGGAAATAATACCTAGAGGGGCACCTGGGTAAATGTCAGTTGACCATCCAACTCTCGATTTCAGGTCAGGTCATGCTCTCGGGGTTGTGAGATTGAGACCCGAGATGGGCTCCATGCTTAGCGTGGGGTCTGCTTGAGATTCTGTCTCTCCCTCTGCCCTCCAACCCCGCTTATGCATATGTATGCACACATGTTCTTTCTCTCTCTCTAAAATATATAAATAAGTAAAATCTTTGGGGCGTTTTGGTGGCACAGTCAGTTAAGTGTCCAGCTCTGTTTCAGCTCTGGTAGTGACCTCAGGGTTATGAAATCAAGCCTCTTTCTCTTTCCCTGCCTCTCCCTCTCATGCACTCTCTCTAAAATAAATGAATAATTAAAAAAAAAAAAGAAAATAAAGAAAAATTACCTAGGAATAAATTTAACCAAGGAGATGAAAAATCTGTACACTGTTAACTATCACACAATGATTAAAGAAATGGATGAAGACCCCCCAAAGTGAAAGATATACCATGCTTATGGATTGGAAGAATTAATGTTGTTAAAATGTTCGGACTACCTAAGACAACCTACAGATTCAGTGCAATCATTATCAAAATTCCAATTATGTGTTTCACAGAAATGGAACAAAAATCTCAAAATTTATATGGAACCACAATAGATCCCAAACAGCCAAAACAATCTCGAGAAAGAACAAAGCTGGAGGCATCACATGCCCTGATTTCAAACTATATTACAAAGCTATATTAATCAAAACAGTATGGTATTGGCATAAAACAGACACATAGATCAATGAAAAAGAGTACAGAAGCCAGAAATAAACCCATTCATATGTGGTCAATTAATTTGACAAGGGAACCAAGAAAATAAATGGGGAAAGGATAATCTCTTCAACAAATGGTTTGGAAAACCTGGACAGCTGTGTGCAAAAGAATGAAAGTGGACCCCTATCTTATACCATATGCAAAAATCAATTCAAAACTGATTAAGGACTTGAACATAAAACCTGAAACCATAAAAATCCTAGAAGAAAATGGGAGATAGACTTCTTGACATTGGTCTTGATGATGGTTTTTTTGGATTTGACAATAAAAACAAGGCAACAAAAGCAAAAATAAACAAGTGAAATTACATCAGACTAATAAATTCTGCACAGGAAAGGAAATCAATTAAAGAAAAGGCAGCCTACATAATGACCCGAGCCAAAGGCAGATGCTCAACTGACTGAGCTATCCAGGCGTCCCCCTCTTACTTTTAACTTTCAAACATTTCTTTTTTTTTTTTTTAAGACTTTATTTATTTATTCGAGAGAGAGTGTGTGAATGAGAGAGAGCAGGAGCAGGGGGAAAGGGGCGGAGAGAGAGGGAGAAGCAGACTACATCCTGGGACCCTGAGATCATGACCTGAGTCGACACCAAGAGTCAGACTCTTAACCAACTGAGCCACCCAGATGTCCCACATACTTAAAATGTAAATGGATACGAACATTAAATGCTGTGGCAGGAGAAGATAAATATCATTTTATGTGTGTTTTATTTCGTAAAATCCCTCAGAAAAGGATCTTAGTTCTGTCTAGTCATTTTTGAGATTAGGCATTTTGGGTTGGGAGAAATGAGTGCTCCAAGAGCAAATACACTAAAAAATACCCCAAAGTAGTTTCACCTTCCTGGCTGTAAGCAAAGAGTAGGCATCTCCCTTTAAGATGTCTTAAACTATCGGTTGAGATCATGATAATCCCCTGCAACACATTACAGTTAATTATGTTAAGCATAGTGCTTAAGTTCTGAATCCTATGTGGCAGGGTTTAAAGGAAAGAATGAACAGGAGAAGGTGTGGGAGAAGGCTAAACCTGTGGATGAATAAATAAGGACTACCGACAGAGGACCATACACTACTACTACTACTACTACTTCCTCTTCCCCTTCCACTTCTACTTCCTCTTCCTTCTCTTCTTCTTCCTCACCCCCCCTTCTCTAACTCCTTCTCCTTCTTTTCTTTTTCTTCTTTTTTAGAGAGACAGAGAGAGAAGGCCTGCCTGCAAGCAATGGTGGTGGGGGGGAACAGGTAGAGGGCATGGGAGAGAATCCCAAGGACTCGATCTCGTGCCCCTGCTATCATGACCTGAGTTGAAGCCAAAAGTCTGATGCTCAACTGAGTGAGCCCTCCAGGTGCCCCATACTTACTCTTCAACTACTTATATGAAATTTGTGCCTGGTTATGACAAGGAATCCTCCTGCCCAGCTACCATAGCAGTTCAAATGGAAAGCTTTATTTAGCTAAAGCCCTGACCAATCACTACAGATGATGATATTTTTAGAAAACCTCAGAATTTTAAATTAGTAAGTATGTTTATTCTAATGTATTTCCAATGCAATGTTAATTTATGAAATTACTATAGCTAAATAATCTTGCTTATTGTTTGAAAGAAAGTCACATTTATCTTCTGACACATGTGCTTCTTGAGCACCTGAAATAATGCTTCTATAGCTTAGTGATGTCAAAGTTTACCTTGACCGTGTTACTGACAGCATACTGCCCCTATTGTTACAAACCTGTGTTTGTATGTGTCTCAGATATCAAACAGTGAGACTACTTGTTCTGTGAAATTTGAAAAAAAAAAAATTGGGAAGGGGGTAGTAGAAATTTGCTTCAATTTGCTCTTTAAAAACTCATGGGAGAAAATAATGTACCAATTGGGGAAAATACTGTCTTTGAGGAAATTTTGAATTTATAATAATTCAAAACTTCTGGTATTTTTGTTGAGCAGTGGTGAGTTTAGGATACTATTCCTTTGGATCTAACAAAAGTGGGTAATAATGATAGATATCTTTTATTGTTAAAGTTATTTACTTTAAAAAAAAAGATTTTATTTACTTATTTGACAGACAGAGATCATAAGTAGGCAGAGAAGCAGGCAGAGAGAGGGGAAGCAGGCTCTCCTGCTGAGCAGAGAGCCCTATGTGGGCTCCATCCTAGGACCCTGAGATCATGACCTGAGCCGAAGGCAGAGGCTTAACCCACTGAGCCACTCAGGCACCCCACAATTATTTACTTCTGATAAAAGAAATGCATTGTTATTATTTTCATACTATTTATTATTTATTATTATCATTTCATACTAACAGTTCATGCTGTTTCTTTGGAGTTCAAGAATGGTTTGCGAGGTCTTGGCAAGATACTTGGCAAAATTCTTCATTACATCTCTGTGGACTAAATGTGAAAGTAGTAGGTGGAATCGTAGGTGAGTGAAAAAGCATTTTTAGGAGTGTCTTTCCCTGGCTGTGTGTCTTCAACATTTTGGGAAAAAATAGTGACACGCTTATCAAGTCTACAGAAGGCACACACGTGAGAGAGGAATATACAATAAGTAAAAAGACAGATTGCCTTGATAGACTGAATTAAACTTTAACAGAGATAAATAAGAAGTTCTGCTAAATTTGGCTAAACCAAATCATTTTATCTGAATTAAGTCCAGGGGCATTATTAGACTGTGAACTAAGAGTGACCCAGTTTTTTTAAAAATATAATTAAGTCAATATATATGAATAGTGGTTACCATATAAATCAAGATAGATTGTGATTCCACTTTCATGACCATGCTAGGACCTTGTTGTCTTGATTTAAAAATGCCCTTTTTTGTGTGTCTGTCCAGGAACTAGCCTGTCATGGAGGTGAGTGGCTGAGCAGGCTTTCGGGACTGTACTGACCTCCAAAGGGAGACCAGGTCAGGCCACTGAGGGATTTGCTACAAACACCATAGCGACTGCTAGGTGAGTGTTAGCAGCAGTAAGAAAAATCAGTGACATATACATTGTTTTTGTTGTTGTTATTTTTTTTTTTCAAGATGATTTCAGGGAAATCATCTCTGTGGCTTTCAAGGTTAATGCTCTCAAGTAATCCTATTTATGCTTTGCATTGGCAGGAAGACAGATGGATAACAGTTCCAACTAGAGTCTCTCTCTCTCTCTTTTTTTTTTTTTTTGATTTTATTTATTTATTTAAGAGAGACGAGAGAGTGAGAGAGCGAGAGCCCACTATCAGGGGAAGCGGCAGAGGGAGAGGGAGATGCAGACTCCCCACTGAGCAGGGAGCCTGATTTGGGGCTTGATCCCAGGACCCCAGAATCATGACCTGAGCCAAAGGCAGATGCTTAACTGACTGAGCCATCCACGTGCCCCCCCAATTAGAAGTTTCAATATTCCCTTAAAATATACCTGAATTTAAGGGCACCTGGGTGGCTCAGTTGGTTAAGTCATGATTCCGGGGTCCTGGGATCGAGCCCTGCATCAGGCTCCCTGCTCAGTGGGGAGCCTCCTTCTCTCTCTGCCTGCTGCTCCCCCTGCTTGTGCTCTCTCTCTCCCCCTCTCTCTCTGACAAATAAATGAATAAAATCTTTTTAAAAAATGTACCCGAACAGGGTACATTTGTACCCTGGGACCCAGGGTACAAATGTATCCTGAAACAGAATATCCAAATTGTTGGGTTTGTAACAATCTGCTTTATAACTCTCATCAGAAAAAAAGTGAGTCTATCCTAGAACTAAAATCTTAAAGATTTCTGAATTATACAACAAAATAGGGTTTGATATCTATTGCCTTTTTGTTCAGCAAAATGCCTACCCGAATGACCTCACTTCTAGCTCTTACCCAACTTACGTATTCCCAGCATTCTTCATTTTGATATGATACCTAATATAGTCCTTCATACTGTGCCACTATTTAAAGCTAAAACTCTCACTCAATCTACCTAAAATAGGCAAAGAAAACAACATACAAATTTATACTTAAATTATACATTGGAGAACACCGAAACTTATTTGAACAAAGATTTTGTCGTTTCACAACATCCTTACTTATTTGACACCGTGGCCAAATCTAGAAATGTGTGGAACGTTCTTTATGATGATTGTTGGCTTATTTCAACATACGTAGTTAAATTTTATTTGAACTCCTCTTTATTAGTCTTGTTTCCCCATTTCTCTATGGAAACAAATGTTCCTTCTCCCTATCCCCATATGTCCTGCACTTCCACTGCTCTGAAAGGCAGAGAAGATTTCATCCTGACTTCCCAAATGCATGACATAATCCCCTTCAAGGAAGCCTTGTTCCTCCTAGGGGTTAAGCAGTGGCATAGAGTCTGGAATTTCAAGGCCCAGGCTGGGCTCTTTGTTCACCTGGACGCCACTGTTCTCCTTCAGGTTCACAGGTGGAGGTGTCTGCATGGACATTCCCATGACAAAAATCCGATAGTCCTTGACTTCGGTATCATTTCTTCTTTTATTATTATTATTATTATTTATTTTTTTTTTTTACAGGGGAGCAAAAGCATTTCCTCATATCTGTTGCAGCAGTTGGTAATGGAAATTTGGAAACCGAGTTGTGACCACGTGCCATTATACCGATTCCAGCAATCACATTTGAGGAAAGTGATCCCTTTTCTATAGTACACAGAAAGTTTCTAATGTGAACTCAATACTGGCATGCTGGCTATCTGCCCTTCCTATGTCAGGGTTAAGGATAAGAAAATGTAGGTTATCATACTGCAATATATAAATGTATCCAATCCACATATTGTGAACCTTAAATTTATGCAATGTGATATGTCAGTTATAGCTCAATTTAAAAAAAAAATAAAATGTAGCTCTTATTAGGAAGGAGCGAAAGATAATGGATAAGCCCAAAGTTAGGAACTTTCTTGTGGGAGTGGCAACTTCAGAAATATACATAGAGGTTGATCAAAAGCTGGTGAGGGGCAGAGCCAGGGTTCAACCCCCCAGGTTTTAGGCAACTTTCAGGTACTTCCTCTTAACCCCCCATTATATTCTTCATTGTACGGAAGTGGATGTCAATATTAATTACTTCTAGGTGAATGTGTGCTTGCAAAAACCTTTGCACTTCCTTGGGCCTGACCCTTTTCATTTATAAAATGAAAGACCTGTTTTAAAATTTAAAAGCACATAAGGCCTTTTTATGGTCTGAAATTTTCCTAAATCAAAGAAGGGCATATTTGGTTGACAAATATTTATTGATCTTACATGTGCAAACCAATATGCTTATTAACCTGATTGTCTATGATATCAAGCAGAATCTAACTGGAACTCAGTATTTTAATGACTCATTTATATTTGATATAAATATATTTAATATTTATATTTTATATAACTATATAAATAAATATATGTAATTTGTATTTTATATTTATATTTAATGTAAATTCAGAAAAATGAGACTTTAAAAGATCTGTGTTTCTGATAGCACCAGAATGAGATGGAGATATATTAACACAAGTCTGAGCCGTTATCCAAATCTGTCTTCCTCTTAGCTGCCTAGGTCACATAACTGCAGAAATGTGATCTATAGAATTCTCTCTTTATAACAGGTCCTCCCATATTAACTCAAAACCCCTTCAACTGAGACGATGCATTTTAGTTCGTCTTACTAAAATCACACCCATTTTATAAATCGATACCAAAACAATTTACATAAAGGTAAACATCAGTCAGTACGTGACCATCACTGTTTTAAAGCCTTATTTCACCACAGATGGTATGGTGGTGGTAGGGACTTTGGGGGTGACAAGAATCATTACTTTTGTTTTGTTTTGTTTTCTATTAGAGTTTGCAGTAGAGAAGGCCTTCAAAGCAGATAAGTCATGAATGCATGTTCCCATTCCAAATGTTACATTCTTTTGCATGTCTCATATTTCAAAGGGTGAAGTCTATTGACCTTTGAGGACAGAGGGCTGAGAGATCTTAGGCACACTGTGTTCCAAACCAATATTTTCATTACATTTCCTTTCTGGCTGAATCTGTCATGTCATCACTTGCTAAATTGCCATAGCACAGGACATTTCGAGGTATTTTTCACGTGGATGATTGCTGCTCTAGCCTTTGCTTTATTGTTGCAAAAGTTTGCTCTCAGGCTCACAAACAAATTGCCAAAGTCTTATGACCCACAGAAATTTCAATCAGCCTGTTAGCCTTTTCAGAGGCTTTGGAATTAGAATGTTGACCTGATGTAAACTATGATTTAATATGCTTGGCTATTTGTAAGGCCACTATGTGATAAATGTGTCATTCATTTGAAGTGATTGAGAAAGACAATCAGAATTGGGGAGAAGAGTGAATTATGGAATGGTTGTAAATAAGTAACTTATATTCTTTTAAAAATACAGGTTAGCTCTGGGAAAAAAGGCCAAACTGGGTCCCTTATGAACTGGGTTCATATTAATGAACACATAAGAATGATCTGTACATACCATGTCAACTGACATGGAGTAAATGTTTCAAAAAGGGTTTATGTAGCTTAAGTATTTATGCCAGCATTTTAATAAACTAGTGATTAATATCATCAAAGGTAAATGACACCTAGACCCTCATTCAATTATCCCAATTTCTAAAGCATACATTTAAGGTGTAATTTTCATCTATTTATATTTATTTCTCATTTTATGCTGGATTCATGATATTCCTCTCTCCCCAAACCTCAGCCCATTTTCTCCATTGACTAACCCAGAGAATGGCACCAAGTATTCATAAGTCAATTCATTAATCCATTAATCAAAAAATTTGAGAACCAGTCACTGTGTCAGTAGAACTTGGTGATTACTGTTGTCATTTTTTTCTCATGTAATTCTCTGTGTTTTGAAAAGTAAAACAAGAGACACTCAACTCTAGAAAGGAAAATATATATCCCTCTCAGCCCCACAGTTCATCTGGCCA
Organism: Neogale vison; assembly: GCF_020171115.1. Taxonomy (NCBI): domain Eukaryota; kingdom Metazoa; phylum Chordata; class Mammalia; order Carnivora; family Mustelidae; genus Neogale; species Neogale vison. The sequence goes on along the minus strand of NC_058101.1, from coordinate 196,398,999 downwards.
AAATATTTGGGTGTGAGATGATAAGTATTTTTAGGGGTTTGACATAGGATAAGTATTTTGGGGGTTTGACATGGGACAAGTATGGGTTAGGTATCGTTTAATAACCAGAGATGGGTATAGAGCAGATAGGAGCACATGACCAGCTAATAGTGATACAGAGACTAATCTTACTGCCTCACATCCCCGTGAAAGCAGTGGACACTAATGGATGACCTTCCAGTGTATATGGTAGGGGCAGCTTGGCAGATAAAAGTGGGAGAAAAGGGGTTCCTGGTGGCTCCATCGGTTAAGCATCTGCCTTCGGCTCAGGTCATGATCCCAGTGTCCTGGGATCAAGTCCCACATCAGGCTCCCTGCTCAGCAGGGAGCTTGCTTCTCCCTCTCCCTCTGCCTTCTGCTGTGCCTGCTTGTGATCTCTCTTTGTCAAATAAAAAATAAGATCTTTTTTTTTTTTAAAAAGTGGGAGAAAAAGCAATGGCATGTGCGCGCACGCACACACATGCACACACACACACACACTCAGAGACTGTGTATCACAGGTTTCATTTGGAATGTGAAGTGTATTGAAGAAATTATTTGGGATCACTCAAGAGTAGTAATGAACATGCTGTGCTTTCTGCACGGATTTAGCCAATAATAAATCAGTAATTTCTATCATACATTTTAAACAAAAGCACCTTGTGGTGTCTGAACCTTAAGCACTCACACCACCTGTCATTTTATTTTTCTAAGAGAGGAAGACTAATAACAATATTTATTTTAGAAAAACCTTCCCTAGTTATGCTGTTTATATCTACCTAATTACTCCTTATCCCGACCAAAATGGGATCAACACAGAGCAAACAAGCAATTCCATGGTTCTGGTTTTTTTCAGTTATTCACAACATAATATGAGTGGAACTGATTGTAACAATGGGCAATGATTGCTCTTTCTTTGGGGGTTGTCCTAAGGATAACACAACTGGATAAACTGTGATCCTTGGTTCATGACAGTCTTATGATAGGTCCATGTGTTTCTTCTTCCCTCTCTTCCTCCCTTAGCCCCAAACCTACACACCTGTCATCTAAAGCAAAAGACAGACTTTTTAAATAGGAGCCTGCCTCTGCCCAGGTGGTCTGGGTTATTATTTCACGTGTCACTGCCTCACACCGGAAGCAGCCATCGTTCTGAAGTCCGTGCAATCCATGACCCCCCAGTAGGTCATTCTCTAGCTCTCCTGTTTACGTAGTTTCATGGAGTGTCTGTATCTTCTGCAAGGGCATTTATTTTAGCTGATTTTATCTTTATAGTGATGTCCTCAAGCTGGATATAATTATATGGTTAAGGTTCATTCGTATTGTTGCTTGTTTCTACGGTACACTCCTTTTGCCTCCTACGTAATATTCTACTGTTCGGATATGCCAGTTTATCTGTCTACTTTCTCACTCATGGGCATTTAGGTTGCTTCTAGGTTTTTGCTAATTTGAATAGTGCTGCCATGAATATGTACATACAGGTTTTTTGTTGCTTTGCTTGTTAATTTACTGCTTGCCAGAGAACTGAAGTGGCAATAGTAGGTTTTAAGTGTTTTCCATGCGCCAGGAACGATTCAAAGAGTATTTGCCTATATATGAATTCACCGGAGACTCACAACAACCAACAAGGAAAATACTATTGTTAATTTACAGAATAAAAAACAAAATAAAACTCAGAGAAGCTGAGAAACTTGCACAAGGCCACACAGCTCTCAGGGAGCAGAGTCAAGCTTGGGAATCCAGGCGGTTTGGCTTCAGAATTTATGTTCCTAAACACTGCACTATCGTGTCCTTCCTAGATCTAAGAGCCAGAAGGATTACAAGAGTTTATAAATGTCTGTCTTAGGGATTGGACCAAAATTTCAGTCCGGGACTATTATAATTTGTATTGACCAATGGGTCATTTAACTTGCCATGAGCGATACTAAAGATGTCCATGCATTTTATAACTACCCCTCAAAACATGTTGCACATAAACTTCCATATATATATATATACACACATACATCCTTACATATTCCATATATATGTACATATTCCATATATATATACACATATTCCGTGTGTGTGTGTGTGTGTGTGTATTTATCACAGGCATCAGATTCTTTGCAAATCTGTTTCAAGAAGAGGACCACTGTGTTTTGTTTTTTCTTTTTAAGTCATCTCTACACGCAACATGGGTCTTGAAATCACAACCCCAAGACTGCACACTCTACTGACTGAGCCAGCCAGGGGCCCCTAAGACCACGGTTTGTGATACACAGACTTGTTGCCAAGAAGAGGGGTGGCTGTTCCCGGAGGCATCTCCCACAGACGTGTCTGAGCACATCATTCCAGATCACACCCACAGCCTGTTCCAGGCCCATCTTCATTCCCCTTCAGGGAGCCCAGGCTGCTTCTATGCCTTGGTCCTAGAGGCCCAATTGGGGCCCCGGGTGGCTCTCAAACACTCAGATCATGAATTTAAAGCAGAAGTGACTTGGACTCTTGATTTCCAGTGGAAGAAATGCTCTTAGGTGAAGAGAAAATGCTCATCAGTTAGTAAAGCTGGGTAATAGGCTTGATGTTTGCCCCAGCACCCACACTTTCCTGAAGTTTCTATGTTCCTACGGAATAGCCCATAATAAACACATTCGGTCAAGAAACTCTGTGGCCATAGATACATGTGAAAGATAAAGGCAGGAAGCTCAGACGTAATCTGTTGATGTTATGAGCACCAAAGCCATCCTCAAGGCCACCGCCTGTGGCTTCCATGAATTTCTTGGTCATCCTGATTCTGAAGGCTTGGTCTCAAGAGGAAGAATGAGCCATCAGTTGGGTGAGTCATATTTTTTGTTATAGTCACAGGAACATTCAAAAATGAAATCATTTTCTTCAGCTGAACGAACCTTATAAAAAGTAAGTTACTTCATATACGTTTGGCAAAAGACTCATTAGCTATTTTGAGTTCTTCCTGGAATTATCTTACCCATTCTTTCCACCCTCCCTGACGCCTGCCTGGGTCCTGCTCTCTCCTTGCCCGCTGCTTTCCTGCTCATGTTAATAAAATAGGAAAACAGGAGTAAACATGTGGTTTTGACAACCTTCAGATCCTTAAGGCAAGAGAAAGAGGCCCGAAGCAGTAATCCTTTAAAAGTGAGCATCTTTCAAAGATACAAATACTTTCAAGACAGTTTAATACTATCCTTATCATTGTTTTTATATACAATCTTTTAAAATCTGAATTAGAACGTTATTTCCAGATTTCCCCTCTTTAGCTCTATCCGTATCTATGTGTGTGTGAATGGGTCTCTTCCCTTTCCTCTTTTTCCCTAGACAGGTTTTCCAGTATACCTTAACACTTAAAAATCAGAGCTGATTATGTATAAACTTGAATTTGTCTTCTATCATTTGTCAAAAATTTCAGTTCAGTTCTTGTGAATCAAAGAGCTCTTCAGCTTTTCTTCTTTTTAAATAAAAGAACACTTCAACTGACAATGAAGGAGCCTACATTTTGCTAAAACTAAATGAGAGGTTTTAAAGAAAGACCAATCTTGGGTGTTAGGGTAAGGTTAATTGTTAGTGACTTTTTCCTCCAATGTTCTAGGTGTTTGTGATATGTTTTTTCTTTTTTCTTTTTTTTTTAAGATTTTATATACTTATTTGACAGAGATCACAAGTAGGTAGAGAGGCAGACAGAGAGAGAGGGGGAAGCAGGCTCCCCGCTGAGCAGAGAGCCCGATATGGGGCTCAATCCCAGGACCCTGGAATCATGACCCGAGTCGAAGGCAGAGGCTTTAACCCACTGAGCCACTCAGGTGCCCCTGTGATACATTTTTGTTACCTTAGAGAAAATGAAAACAAGCGTGTAAGTAAGTTACAGCATACACGCACACCTGCATTTTAAAGAAGATAGTTCCCGGTGTGATGGAAAAATCGACCTACTGTTCATTAAGGTAAAGCATCAACAGCTTCGGTTACTTTACTAAAAGTTGCTTTTCCAAGTTTACCTCCAGCTCTTCATCGCCCCTACCCTGCCTTCATCACCCACATCTCCGCTTGCATTTCTGCAACCTTACCACAGGTGCCATTCCTAGGACTTTGCGTTGTAAACTCTGGCAGCGTTTGGATGGGCTCTGTGGTTTTTAACTTGTTATATGCGTCGCTGTTCTAGCTACATTCTACGTACCCTGAGGGGAGAGACAAAGTCACTTAAAGTTTTGGGCCTCAGTGTCCTCATCCGTAAAATGAACGGGACTAGACCTCTAACTTTTTATTTACTCTCGCATGCTCTGATTCTTGTTCCCAGAAAGCCACGCTTATTCTTTTAGCTTTGTTTTGCACAAAAACTGTCCCTAGCCCAGAGATCTTAAACCCTAAATGAGAAGATACAGGGCAGTCCCTCAGTCCTGTGGAGGTCTTATTATTCCTCCTTCTGAGACGTTAGTGGCCAAAAGGTATTAAGAGTTCAAACTCAATACTTACATCATTTTTTGTTCAATAGGCATGAGGGAATTTTTCTCTTCCTGACTGAGTATGTCAGAAGGCTTACATTTTATTCTGGATCTATATGTTCTAAGCGATGGGCTGCCACTGGCTATGTGGAGAGACCTAGCTGCCTGATGGGGCACAGAGAAGCCAAGCTCTTTGGGTGAACAGTGATAGGCCTTGAGAGACACAAAACTGAGTCATAGCTCTATTAGCAAATTGCAAATAAATAGGTCCAAAACATAATAAGGATCCTACAAATTAGATATTTGAGATTATTTTAAAACTGATTTAATGCCTTCTACAATTAAGATAGAATCACACAACCGATCTAGACATCTTTTTAGCACAGATATTTAGTCTAAGTTCCAACTAGAGAGACTGGTGGAAATGTATAGGTCTCATCGATGGTTCAGTGCACGTGGACTCTTATTGTACAGCATCAGCCAAGTGGGTCAAAGAACCTATAAAAATTGCAGAGCAGGGGAAGCACATCTCCCGTGTCCTGCCACCTTTCCATGCTCTCCTCTCCCATCATCTTTTTGCATTGTTTCTTGTTTCAGCACTACTGGATCTGTCCTCCTCCCAAGCAAAATTCCCAAACTTATGTAGGGTTTAGGCAACCCAACTTGAGGCAGTCACAAAGTAAAATATGAATGTGTTTAAAAGAGAGGCTCTGTAACCTAAATCAGAACGATTGGGAGATTCCTAAATTTATCTCTCAAATCCTGAAGGGTCCTCCAAGTGCCAGACTTGGAGTGTGAAGGGCCCATCCACAGTGTCCACTTGGGTGTCCACCAGGGACATCTACCCGACCTCCCATTTGGCCCCGACTACCCTCTCTCCCTGTAGCATTTCATGTCTCTGCAAACAGCATCACCATTTCTGTTGCCCAGACCAAAAACAGTGACATGATATGACACCTATTTCTCTTATATTTATGAGCAAATCCTAGCATCTCTGGCTTCAAAATAGATCTAGAATCTCATTGTCTTTCTCACGACCACCTGATAGCTCTGAGTCTGAACTGTTGCAGTAGCCTTATGATTGGTCTCCTCTCTTCCACTTAGATCACTCACATTTCACTGTCCCCTAAGTACTCGAATGAAGTCTCCAAAATCGGAGAGCAATCACTCATTTTCTGTTCAAAGCCCTTCCATGGCTTCCTATCTCCCCTGACCCAGGCTCGAACACCCAAATCTCTGCCTGCATTTTTGTAACTTTATCACAGGGTCTTCCATGTCCTGGGCCCTCATGATATCCCTGGATTCATGGCTACTACTGTCCCTCCATGCTCCCTTCCTCCAGGCTTGCTGACCATCTCGCTGTTCCTTGGACACGCCAAGGCAACAATGATCCCAGAATCTTTGCCACTGCCTAGAACACTTCCTCTATGAATCCCCAGCTCTCTCCTTTAGTTCTTCAGGTCTGTGCTCAAGTGCCACCTTCTCGGAGAGACCTGTCCTAAGCACCCCATATAAAATGCTCTCCTCCATATTTTCTTTTTTCTTCTGAGTACTTCTCATCATCTCATCTTATGTGATTCTTTATTATTGGTTGCCACCATAAGAATGCAAGCTCAGAAGACCAGGACCATTATGGGGAGAATGTGATTCACAGTCAGGAAATTCAGTCATGGGGTGGAAACCACGGAGTTTCCACCTGAAGGCTCACACAGGGTGGCTAAAGGAAGGGATGAGTAGGACACATTAGTAGGTCAATATATATATTTTTTTTCTTTAGGAGATGCAAAGAGGTTGTCAACTTTACCACTTAAACAGCTTTCTCAGCTTTAGCATTAGGCAGCTATGGGATATGTGGCCGTGGTGGACAAGAGAACAAGAGAAAATGTAAAAGTAGGACAAGTTCGTGCTTTATAATTTGATCAAGAGAAACTAAAATATAGTTCTTTGAGAACTACTTGATAGTTACATAACTATATATTAATTATTTGCTAACTGGATCTGTCCTCTTCCCAAGCTAAGTTTGGGAAATTATCAAATATAGTTTGCTAAATTATCAAAAATAATTTGATAACTAATTATTTGCTAATAGTTCTACTATCATTGTATTTCAGCATTGCATAAATTAATATTGCCATTTGTTCCATCCTGAACACCACTATTTGTCTTATTCCCATGGGAAACTGGACAAACATCATGATCAAACTTTGGACTCTGATCGTGGGCATTGATTCCAACAATGTTGACATAATTCAGTGAAATCTGGGCTCACCACCACTACTTAGGATCTTAATTTTCAATTCCATAAGTGTGATAGAAAGAGCTACCATCTATCCTAGGTATAATGAAAAAATTGCTTGGTAGTAACAATTTTCCCTGTTTAGTTGTATATGGAGCTGACTTCCAATCTCACATTCAACCGTTTTGTTAAGATTATGGGTAATGAGGTACTGCTTTATGCAAATAACACACATACATTTTAATGATTCATCTTCAGTTTCTTTCCAAAAGAGTATCCCAAATAATTGAAAGAGCCAGCAGGCTGGAGGGTAGTATATTTCTGAACGATGTCTTACAGTGAGCCTCAAAGCATACCATTGGCCCCTTAGTTAGTCCTCCGACTCTATACTTGGTCTATACTTGAATTTCATGAATACATTGAGCTGGCATCATGTAGAATAATGGCAGATTGTGCAAACGTAAGGTTTATCTATCTTTATTTAAATTTGCTGTCTGCTTTTCTCTACCTCATCAACACACAGAACCTGTAACCTAAAATTTGCTCAGGAATATGTTTTACAACAGTGATAGGTACTGTTGCTCCCCGACCCTTCCCCCGTCCCCATTATCTGTGTTTTGCTTTCTGCCATTTCGGTTACATGGTCAAGGGCATTCTGAAAGCAGATGCCCCTCCTGGTGACGTCGCGTCAGAAGGTCAACAGTCGCTCAACGTTACGTCACATGCCTGCGTCATTCACCTCTCTTTGGTCCTTGGGTTGGTATTTCAGTATCTCACCTCAGTGTGAGAAGGGGGATACAGAACAATAAGATATTCTGAGAGAGAGAGAGACCACGTTCACATGATTTTATTACAATGTATTGTTATCATTGTTCTATTTTGTTATTGTTGTTCATTTCTTTCTGTGCCTCACTTAGAAATTAAACCTTATCGCAGATACACACATATAGGAAAAAACAGAATAGATGAAGTTTGGTACTATCTGTGGTTTCAGGCATCCATTGGAGGTCTGGGAATGTACCCCCTGAGGATAAGGGGTGGGGGAAAATGACTGTAATACCATCCATCTTGCTATCTCTAGATCTCAGATAATTTTAAACTTTCACTTTAGTCCTGTTTCAGAACACATGATTCCGTAAAAAGATAAGGAATTGTGGTTTTGAGCTGCAGATTAAAGCCTTGTAAATCATCATTAAAAAAAAATAATAATAACCTACGTTACAGTGGCATTTTTCATTATGGGTTTTAGGAAATATCAAAGTTTTCTAGTATATATACATTAAGTTTTTGCAAATAAAAACAAACTTATTTTATTTAACCATCAGGCTTATATGGCTTTTGGAAAGCATGTCTACGTAATTTATATAAACTGATAGAGCAACATTAAAAAAGGGGTGTTGTTAATACTTATGCTGACTTCACAGGCATAAAAAAGGATTATTCCAGGCAATAGGTAAAAAGGGGCTGAGTTAACAAAATGTATTTTGTTTTAATATTGTCTCTAGCAACACACAGCTTTTCTTTCCAAGAAATACTTCTGCATTCCAAGAAAGAGATAACAAAGTTGTGAAAAGACATAAGAGGTCAAAGGAAAGAAGTAAAACAAAGTAACTTTTTCAGGTTAAAGAAGAAAAGTTTTAAATTAAGTTCCAAATAACGAAGGCTGAAAAAAGGGGGCTGACATTTTAAAATCAGAAAAAGTGCTAGTAACATTAACTACTTTTTTTTCTAAGCCCTCACTTATCAGGATTAAAAGACACTCGACTGAACTTCAAAAAAAAATTTTTTTTTAATAAAAGTAGATTGAAACCTATTTTATGGGGGGCACCTGGTGGTTCAGTGGTTGAAGCATCTGCCTTCAGCTCAGGTCATGATCTTGAGGTCCTGAGATTAAGCCCCATGTCAGGCTCCCTGCTGAGCAGAGAGTCTGCTTCTCCCTCTCCCTTTGCTCCCCACCTCCAATCCTACTCATGTTCTCTCTTACATGCTGTCTCTATCTCAAATAAATAAATAAAATTTTTTAAAAAACTAGTAAGTAGAAAATTTCTGGGGCTCAACAATCTAAAACACAAAAGACTGCAAATGTAGACTCAAAATCTTCTGGAAGGATGCATGAGTGACAGCTTCATTCATGTTTCCATCTCTTGGCTACGAATGGATGAAGGATAGAGATCTTAAGGAATCAGTGAAAAATACTTAAGTGCTTGATAGATATATGACAAATGCTAACTGCTCAGTAAATGTTTCGGGGATATGTAACAGAATATTCTATTTGAAGACTGTTATCCATGGTGACTGTACAATATCTTCTAATGCAAATACTGAAGAACATTAAGCAAACAGAAAGTCTGTTACATTCTTTCAGTCTGCTCAAAATGAGGATACTTTACTTGATTTCTTTTTGAAGATAATTTTCTATGTGCAAATCACAAGCAAGAGACCTACAAGAAAGCAGTCTTCTTCCTTTCCCTAATAAATAGAAACAGACAATAGTTCTCTAACATCATTGGATTTTAGAGAAAAAGTATTTCAGAACTAATGTTTATGATCCAAACTATGAAGTCTCTTCAAGGACTGTAGCATCAGCTTCTGCTTTGTTTCCTGAAAGAGAGGTGGGATTACTACATGACAATGTTCACCGCAGGGGCGGGCTGGTGTGGTGATCAAGGGCGGAGACTTTGGGGCCAAGCCAACTGGGTTAAAAGCCCATTCTACCATATCCACATGGATAACTTCAGGCAACTTTACTTATTCTCTCTGAACCTAAAAGTTTCTTCCTCTATAAATAGCGAGAACAGTTGTGCCAACCTAGAGTTTTTGAAGGCTCCCATGATTAATATGCATAAGGCACTTAGAAGTAGGTCTGGCACACAATGCCAAAAATGTTACTACTACTGCTATTAAAAAGTCAGTGTTTCTTTGGTGTTGATACTGTGCCTAGTGGCTCAATCGTTCCAGATATGGGTCCCTTTCTTGCCTTGGTTATTTGTTCAGATGAATTCTTTACTCAGGTCTTCTCTTTTTATAAACTAATTATATTCAAAGTACACTAAATCTTGATTTGAAGACATGAAATAAATCCAGAGTCACATTTGTTTCTTTAATGCACAGATGGCTAAGCAAAATCTGTGTTGATTGCACCTTTATTTGGTACATTAAGGTTCCAAGAACAGTGGCTCCCTGCGATTGACTAGGAGCTGGTTTTGATTGATGGGTCTCACCCGCACACCAGACTGTGGGGGCAGATAGAAAGCCCGCTGGGAGAAGATATCAGGGAAGATAAGGATGGCATGACGCAGTCCAACCCTAGGCGACAGATGTCCCTTTATATGAGAGAGTTGGAGAACAGGCTTCAGCAAAGGGAAACGGCAGAGCAGCCAAACGATCTTGATTACTACTGACATTTAATTGCAATTAGATTTGTGAGCAATATCAAAAAAAAAAAAAAAGATTTTTAAAACTCTTCATTTTCTTTCACATCAAACTGCCCATGCTTGGAATATTTTAGTGTGCCATCTTCCTGCGACGCCATCAAAAACAGGTTCACTGTATTTTCAGGATACTGAAAAAGAGTTAATGGCCAGGGCAGGCCTTCTGCTGGCTCCCAAGCTCAAAGTTATCTGCACTCAGAGTCAGCTACACAAATTATTCCCTGCGAGTAATCTTCAGTGAGTTGCTAGGAGAGGGCCGGTTTATGGTTTTCCTTTGATTATAGGGCATAACTGCCCCACTGTCAAAATGCCAAGAGTTAAAAAAAAAAAAAAAAAAAAAGGCAGCGATTGCTTAAGAAGAATTTTTTTCCTGTTACCTGCAGGGAAGCATTGAAACCTGGATTGTCTTGCATGAAGGGACATTAAGTGAGCTCTAAAGATCTATGCGGGAGAAGTACAAGAATTGTTCTCTGAGCAAGACCTGTATTTCTCCAATTATAGTCGGTGTGTGACCAATGTTTAATGCATATCTGTTCCCTCAAAGTGAATCATAATTGTTTAGTAATTTCTTAAAAAATAATATTACGCATAGGTATGGTGGATGGCTTATGGTTTAAATGAAGTGCTTACACGTCTTTGTAGGAGCCTGCCATGGGTCAAAAGAAATAAAGTCCCAGAAATTGAGGAGTATTAATTGACTCAACCCTCTGGAGGGAGACAAACTAAAAAAAGAAAAGATTGTAGCTCTTCTGGCCCCAACACCATGGCTCATTTCATTATTGGTTACAGTTATATACATACGATATACAGTTTATGTGACAGGTACTTCTTATTTTATCATAGCCAATAGAGTGATTTAAAGTGCTAACTACTACTTCTTAGCTGTGTGAATGGGGTTGAATTACTTACATCCTCTGTGCCTCAGTTTCCATAACTCTAAAATGGGGGAAAAGAATAGTGCACACCTCACAGGATCAATGGGAGGAATTAATCTCCAGAATTATAATGAAACAATATATGTAATATACTTAGAAAATAATATCCTTAGAAAAGTATCTGCTACAAAAAATTAAAGAAGGGAATGTAAGGTATAATATTCACTATGATTATTAGCATTATTTTATTGCGTCCTGGACACAGCGGAAGACCACCCAAGAGCTTGAGGGTCAGATATATGAGACTTGAAAAGCTGGGAAGCCACAAGTTTAGATAAATAGGGCAGATAAACAAAAGCAGGAAGTTCAAGGAACCAAAGAGAAAGCTGAGAATCTCTTCAATCTCCTGTCTCATCGGTTGTAGGTTATTATTCTATTCTCGAAATTAGGCATATTCGTGCTTCAAACTACCTAAGGTTGGCCATGTAGTAGCAGCTCCGTGCACAAGGACATCTATGTTATGACACTTACAAGTCATGTTAACCTGACTGTAAAAGCGCACTTCTTTGGAATTTGGAAGTTCCAGTTTCTGGCCGCTAACTGGGCGGGTGTCCTCAGGAATCCTTCTGCCTTCCTGGAATTCCATCTCCTCATTTGCAAATGAGGTAGCTGGACCTTGTTTCTTCGATCTCCACATTTTTGTGATTTTATGTTCTATCTTTACAAGAGCAGTTTTGGGCAATATTCTCCTTTGCAGCTTCGCTCTAAGCAAACCTGTCGTGTGGAAACCCACAGTTACAGATCAGAAACAGATGATCTATTTTTGCTCTCCGAACGAGTAATGTGTTCCATAAATGGATGATCGGATCCCATTACATAGCAGCCCAATGTCTCTAAAATAGAACCTGGTTTTCAATAAAACAGCTTATCATTTCCTATTGTATAAAGAAAAGTATGTAATAGAGTTGTCTAAATGGCGCCTTTAAAAAAACTACTCTGGCAAATCACTTGCTTAGAGAGGTTAGCAAGAAAAATGAAAAAGGAAAATTCAGTCTTTCTGGTTTGGAGAGGCAGCAGGTGTGAGTCCCAGCTCTCATCCTAAATCTAGAAGGTTCCTAGGAGAATGACGTAAACAGACTTGCCAGTATTATTTTTATAGACTCTAAAACCAGTGTGAACTATACACTGTAATCAATTATTAACAGTGATTCAGGTTAAGGCAGTCTATGCTAACACAATTCGGATACGTTTTTCTCTTGGGCGTTCAGTTATCAGTCATGTGATGTACAGAGTAACCTTTATAAGGATCAGTTTCTGCAACTCCATCCTGCAACCTACTTTTTTTACCGTAAATAATCCACACGGGGTGGGGTTGGGGGAACAAGGCAAAGGGAGAAAGTGCCATGTTTCAGGCCATTTGTCTTGATATTTTAGTGACAAGCTTAATCTAATTAATTGTATCTGGCACTGACTAGCTTAGCATAAGGTGTTAGTTTTCAGCTGCAAATGAGTAGCACTTGACAAGGTGAGAACTCCTCCTTTGATTGTGAAATCATCCAAGATGCATTTCTAATCTGTTTTGAACGTGAAAGCCCAAGTAATATGTGATATTTAAAAAAAAAAAACAAAACCCAAAGAACCTTCCTTTCTTATACATAAAAACTGAGTTCTGCCGCGGAGGCTTATAGCCTGGTTACTACACTTGGCAGAGAGAGGCGTCCTCTCCTCCCCATTTTTCCTTCTTATCTTAGAATAGAAGTTTTAGTTGGGCACATGGCATTAGCCAGACAAAGAATACATTTCTGTATCCCTTGCTTTGTGACCAAATTTTGGTCGATGAATGTCTCACATGGAAATGATGCGTGTACCTTCCGAGGGGCTGTGACCTTAAAGGGAATGGACATTCCTCTTTCCTTCCCTCTTTTTCCTCTCTGCCGACTGGAAGGCAGACCCGGTGTTAGGACCTGGGCCGCCATCTTGAACATAAAAGGGAAGCCATGTGGTGTTCAAGGTGGAGGGAGGAGCCCAGGTCTTTAATCATTACAGGGTTCCTCATCTTACATCACCAATTTGCACTTTTCCCTGAGGGGCCAATACACATCTCTCCCATTTAAGCCTCTATTGTTTTGGGGTCTCTGTAACAGCGCTGAGCTTTTATCCCAGTGCGTGGACTGTGGCATTTGGAACCCAGCACATTATAAATATAATATATTAGCATATATAAAACACATAATATAATTTATATTTATGCATAGTTACAAGGAGAAAGTCTGCAACTGTAGGGTAAATTTGTTTTTCTTCTGTCGCATGTTGAAATGTTGACATGTTCCTAGCAGTAAACATTTTCTTGGTGGCACTCTAACCTCTTGTGCCTCTTTTGAAGATCTTATTTCCTCCCTCCATGCCTCCCTCTGCTCGTTCCTCCCTTCCTTCCTTTCTTTTTTCCATCCTTGAATGCCTTATCTCCACAGGACTGTAAGTTCTTGACAAGGACAAGACATAACTCCCATGTTCCACGGTTTTCTATCCCAAATACTAAACAGTGTTTCACACATTTAAACACTCCTTACTGAGCCTTTGTTAGAGAAATATTCAAAAGACATGCATGAAGCCACATTTATTTTTTAACTTTACCATGCATTTAATTGAATTTCCGAAATGAACAATTGAAAACAATTGCCTAAATTAAATACAAAATTTAATTTCTAAGTTTTTAGAGAACTTATTAATGATAACAATACATTTAAAGAGAAATTTCAGTGGAATTTTAAATGATTCAGTACCTCAAGAAACAACCTGAGGGCCATCAAACAGTAACATGATATATTTAATAAGATGGAATTTGTAAATCTGTAAAGTCTTTAAATATAAAGCCCTTAAGGGCCAATATTTATCCCTTTATTAATCAGTAAAAATTAGCTGACAGTTAAGAGAGGCCAAAACCACAAAAGACAAAATATTCATGGAATGTATTGTAGGAAACGAAATTACTTATTCTGAGGTTTAGAAAATAAATTGCAAAAAATGCCTTGAATTCCTCATTTTCCTGAGTTGATGTTATAAGAGTAGATTCTGAATGCTCCCATTTAGTGCAAACTTTTTTATGAGAGAGAGGGTAACTACAACCAATTCATGAATCAAGCTGTATCTTCCCTCATATACAATGCATTGTGCATATAATGCATTTTGTCTTTACAGTACAGGGACAGGGACACTGTTAGGGCTCATAGACATTTTCTAAAAAAAATTTGCAGAAGCCTATCTCGGCCAAAAAAGTCAAAATCTTCCCCATAACTAAGAGGGTGGGCCTGGGTGCCAGGTGTTCCTTGCTAATCCACTTTATGTGAAAACTACACTGGGTGCCACGAGACATTTTGTTTACTATCCTTCGATTCTGAGACCTAGAGAATGCATTCACTGAATTGCTGAAAGATATTTACCGTATCATCTCAAGAATGAATTACTATTTTTTCACTGCGGAGATACTGAGAAGTCTGTCCCTTGGGCAGAGGCATTGTGGGATGAGGAAGGTAGAATCGGGCTTTAAAGGTTTAGATGCTGAATTTAATGGTATCGCCAAGAAAAGGTGGGGGAGGGGTAAACATGTGGGGTGATGGGTGTGTTAATTAACTCCATGGGGGCATCCTTTCAGAGGGTATCCATCAAATCATCTAGACCTTCAATATCTTACAATTTTATTTGTCAGTTATACCTCAGTAAAGCTGGGGGGGGGGGAATTTAGGGTTTAGCCAAGTTTCCAGCATCTCCTTATCCTTATGACCGTAGGCCTGTCACTTTGTCTACCTGTTCTCTCCCCTATGAAATGGGAGTGACGCTAAAGGTCGTGCTTTGTTTACCTCCTGGGAGCAGTCGGGCTACACAGGAGACAATCTAGGACCCTGTGAACAAAAACTGAATTGCAATAAAACCCAACTTCCTAATTCTCCTGCTCTCTGAATGTGACAGCAACTTTTGATCTGTTATCTATTTCTAGACAAGATTACTGCTGTGACTGACTGTTTGCCCTTTCTGGAAGAGTACAGAACAGGTAGCGGCGAACCCCCCTAAGCAAACTCTGTAGCCGCCAGGGAAAGACAAAACTGTTTTCTCACTTTCGACTGCCATTTTGCTCCAGATGCAAAATGCAAATGAGGTTGGGAGGCAAAGGCTGTGGAGAAAGATTTTTTTTTTTTTTTTTTTTTTTGGTGTAAACAGAGGATGAACCCTAGACCACAGTTTCAAAGCAGCCAAATATTTTACTGTAAAGTAGAATAAGAAAATACCAGATCTTTCTGCAAGAGCAAAATGGTTTTTGTTTACAAATGCAGTGAAGAGAAGGGAAAACAAGACCCGTTTTAGGAGACTAAATCCATCACTTGAGGAAGGGCCCTGCTTCAGAGAACTGAGGTCTTCCTCTTAGTAATTACAGACTTCGGTTCCTTATAATTAGGTCTGTGTTGCTCAACGTCCAAATAATTTAGAGGAACCTATTATGGGAGATTACAATTTTCCTCCAAAACAACCTTTTTAATGTGTAGCAAAACACTGTAAGGAAGGAAAATGAGTTCTTTAGGTTTTAGCCAAAACAATAATTTAAGCCCCGAGTCATTTTAAAAATGGACACCACCGGTACCTGTTAAAGGGTCATGAGTTCAGTAAGAGATGTTGGAGCTAATCACACTTCAGAATAACCCACACAAAAATAAATGTTGGTAGGGGGAGGGCTGACAGGGTGATCAAACAGGTTGATGAGACGTATCAACTTTGTCTCCTTATTTGGAGAACAGTGTCAGGGATGTATATTATTTTCTGGGGTTTTTGTTTTTGTTTTTGTTTTTAATAAAAACATCCATGGAGCTCTGACAAGACAGGAGAGTTCCTAATTCTTGAGATCTCAAAATGGTTCTTCAATCTTCATCAATTATGAGCAATTACATTTAATAATACTAATGATTATTATTATCATCCACATGGGCATTTAATTAGAAAGTGGCATTATATGGAAAACTGTTTCTGCAATTTAGTCTAATGCAACTGCAGCGATGTTGCCCTTTGGGGTATTTTTGAGGTGTGAAAATCCTGAATATCACTTCAGGCTTTACAGAATGGTCATCTACCGTGAATCATTTTTGGCATCTGATTCACAGTAGAACAGAATCAGGGCTGGATCAGTAGTTATTCTGGGTCAGAATTTTGAAACGGTTTTGTAAGAGTAACACTTGAAGAAACAAGAAGGATCCTTTTCCTTCATCCCTACGTTGACTCTAAAAACATCACCTGTTTTTTTTTTTTTCCCTTCACTTGAAGGCTGAAGCCCTCATAACTATTGATATTCTGTGTCTATCCACTAGAAGCACCTGAGCTTTTATTAATAGTCCTTTAATGTTACCTAAAACTCTACCCAAAATGGGTACCCAGAGTGCAGGAAAATAACCAGTTTTCTAAGATGTAGTATAATTTAATTTGTCTAATAGCTTAAGTGGGCCAGAGCTGAATTCACATCATCAAAGGGGGAAGAAGGAAAACATCTGAGAAATTAATCAATCCCAGAGCCATTTAAAGGCATATTGTATGTTGGGTACAACTTTGGTCCTGAAGGAAGCACCTGAAATAACACAGACACCTTTCTCTAGCACAGCAACAACTTCACTGAACAGAGAAAAGGACTCTTTCACTCCATCTCCTCTAAGAACTTTGAAAACGGTCTTGTGTTTTTGGAGAATAAGTACCAACTTAGTTTGGATTATGGATTGCATGGAACGAGATATGTTTTAATGAGCTTAAACCAAAGCAACATATGTTAACAGAGTGATTTATTTCTATGAGGATCATGAGAAAATAACTGTGAGATTTTAAGGGAATCTAGGGGAAAAAAAAAAAAAAGACCCACAGGCCAATACCAAGTATGCGCGATACGCATAAAAAGCAGAGACAGTGATTTGTTTCAGGCGCTATTCTGAGCCTTATTCTAGTCATTTCCTTAGAATAATTTCCAGTATTTGTTAAGGAGTAGAGAGTTGGGGGCTGTGTGAGAGGAGTGTGTCTTTTGCAATTACGCAGTTTTTTTGTTTTTTAAGCATGTATCTTTCTAGTTCAGTTATCTCTGTAGGGTCTTTGAGGAACGGGTGGCATTCACAGCCACAGAGCAGGACGCTGACCTAGCTTCAGTGAATGTCAATGTCCTGGGTTCATAAGGAACAGGAGAGGGCAGCTGCAGTGTACTAATCCGCACTCCAGCAACGCGACGTATTTACAGCCCCTTTACTTCCTTCACACTTTTCTGGGTATGCCTTGTATACGAGGTGCAGGTCTCTAAGAAGTGACAATTTTCATGGTTTTTAGCATGCTTGTCAATGCCTGATAGTTCCAATCCTTGCCCATTCCTTTCCAACCAGACAGCAGGAAGCAGTTCTGAGGGTCCAAGTTAGTCCCTCATTGTTTCAACTTCCAAGTAGAGTCAACAATCCAAGAAGCCTAGGACTAAAAAGATCTTGGGTTCCTTGACTTACATGTAACTGCTTTGGCTTTCTTTGAGGATGCTTGGGTATTTTGGGGAGAAAAAAAAAAAATGACAGTATAAATTTAGATCCTGAGCAGTGCTGGAACAACTTTTGTGTGTTTTCATTGAATACTTGGGATAGTTTCATGCACAGAAATACCGAAAAATGAGCAGCTAGTTAATGGTTTTCATAGCTACCAGAAGGAGCTAGTTAGTTATCTTTCAGCAATTATTTTGGGGAGTGCTGTGATCCTTGCAGAACTGATCTCTGTGACAGTCCTGCTGGGCCATCTCATGATCAGATTTATAGTTTGTTTTTAAGACCTCAAGTAGGTGTGCCTCACTGAACTTTCCTACCTCTCTTCACCACCATTCATACTATTGTCAGAGCTGTCTTCCTAAAACCTAACCCAATTACCTCACTCCCTTCTTTCAGAAGTTATAGGGGCTCTTCATCATTGGAGAAGCCATTTTTTTCCCCACTTAAGATTCTATTTATTTACCTTGAGAGAGAGAGCGAGTGAGTGCCAAGTAAGAGGAGGGGCAGAGGCACAGGGAGAGAGAGAATCCCAAGCAGACTCCATACTAACGGGAATCATGAAATCATGACCCGAGCTGAAATCAAGAGTCACTTAACGGACTGAGCCACCCAGATACTCCCAGAGAGGCCAACTTTCAATGGTCTGTAATGACCTCAGGGCCATCCCCTGATCTGACTCTTTCCCTTTTTCAGTCCCACAGTTTCTACCACATCCCTCCACACATCCACCATGATATCATGCTGTCTTCCCAATCTGGATCTAGAACTTCCTCAACCTTTTATGTCCCCAAATTCTCACATCCACCATGATATCATGCTGTCTTCCCAATCTGGATCTAGAACTTCCTCAACCTTTTATGTCCCCAAATTCTCACATCCACCATGATATCATGCTGTCTTCCCAATCTGGATCTAGAACTTCCTCAACCTTTTATGTCCCCAAATTCTCACATCCACCATGATATCATGCTGTCTTCCCAATCTGGATCTAGAACTTCCTTAACCTTTTATGTCCCCAAATTCCACCCGTTCTTCAAGGCTTTTCAACCCCAAAGTTAATTACTCTTTCTTTTTAAGAAATTGTTGTTTTTAAAAATGCTCTTAGTCTGTTTAAACCCTGTAACATACAATTTATCTTCCCCAGTCAGAAATAGCATCTGAACTCACTCATGTATTTCTCATGGCCTGAAACACGGAGAGAGACTCACAAGTCAGCTTCTTCATGTGTCCAGGGTATCCACTATATTCACTCTTTCTGTGTCCCCAAAACACTTTCTCCGAGCCATGCTAGAATACTTTTCCGATGCGGGGCTCGATCCCAGGACCCTGAGATCAAGACCTGAGCCGAAGGCAGAGGCTTAACCTATTGAGACACCCAGGTGCCCCATATTTTAATGAAAAGCTTTTTTAAAAAAGCAACTACAGTAAATCTTTGACTAGTTCTGTAAAAAGATTTAGACATCTATTTTCGAGCATTTCTCCTGTTAATATTTACAGTGACCTTCAGCTTTCTTTGGATCAACAGTTACAAACCGTCAGAGCCTGCTCTCATCCAGGAGTCACAAAAGGGTGGGAAATGTCCCACAAAATGCACAATGCGGGCAAGGTTCTAGTTTGGAATTATCACCCCGGGTGCTGGATATTCTAGTGGATCCTGTTCTGCATTCAAAAAAGAGAAGCTGCCTATGACACAGCTTCTAAATGTCGGCTCCGGACACCTGCCACATAGAACTCTGTCCCAGAGGATCAAACAAAATACAGCATCCTGTACTGCTCTAGCAACACTACCTCGAGGACGTTACTTAATCTCTCCAAGTCTCAGTTTCTCCACCGAGGGAAACTGCGTATTCCAATTCTGTGGTGGGAATCCCAAGAGGTAGTTCATCAAAATTCTAACTTTGTGCTTGGCTATAGCCCTGATCACTAAATTCTAGGTCCTGTTGATTTTATTACGAGTTTTGCTATTGTTCATATAGAACATGTGGTCACTGCTATTAATTTCTGGCTCATCGCTTCAGCCGATTTCATTGTATCAATGAAGTTATCATCATCATCTTTTCATTGGTTTTTCTATCTCTTGTCCCCCCCACCCCACCCCATCCCTCCTTCTCTCCCTCTCTCTCTCTCTCTCTCTCAATGGCATTGTGCAGTTGTTGCAAGGTCAATCTTTTGAAAAGGAACAGTGACTTCACATTATCTATTAATAAATTCCAAGTCAAGCCCAGCACAATATGTTCCCAACCTAATTTTCAGGACGTTATACTCTATTACCCTTCTTATAGTCTGTTCTTTAGTAAAACCAGATTTTTTGCATTTCCTTTTTAGGTGCATTTTACGTTTTAGCCTTCATTTGACTTTTATGAACGCATTTTAGCTGGGGGCCAGCCATGTGTCAGACATTGTTTTGGGTCTTGGGGTGCCAAGATAATAAAAACAGGTCCCTGTCTTCCAAGAGCGCATGACTGGTGTAGCACGGTAGATAGGATTTTGAGTCACATTTTCTGTGATAGGTTCCTCCATTGGGTTGACTCCTAATTACTCTTAAAATCACACCCATTTCTTAGAGACTCATCGCAAACAACATAAATTCTTCATTCTCTCATTTAAACTCATGTGTTTCTTTGTCTGAGGTTCTTCATCTTGTCTTACTTTGTTATTTGTGTTTATGGGGTTTTTTTGAGGTAAGGGACCATACTTTTTTTACTTTTGTATTCTTTTTGTAGCCTTTCAGGAAATCCTTGCTGAATTTTTAAGGCAACATATTAGTAGAATTTGACTTTAAATAGAAAAATATCCAAAAATTTCATCCTCATTTTTAATTTTTTAAATTTTTTTAAATATATTTTTTAAGATTTTATTTATTTATTTGCCAGGGGTGGGGGATGAACAAGCCAGCACAAACAGGGGGAGTGGCAGGCAGAGGGAGAAGCAGATTCCCTGCTGAGCAGGGAACCTGATGTGGACTTTTAGGATCATGACCTGAGCCAAAGACAGATGCTTAACTGACTGAGCCACCCAGGCACCCCTTCATCCTAATTAAAAAAAAAAAAAAATATATATATATATATATATATATATATATATATATTTGACACAGAGAGAGAACACAAGCAGGGGGAGCAGCAGAGGGAGAGAGAGAGGGTCCCAACTGAGCAGGGAGCCCAATGGGAGGCTCGATCTCAGGACCCTGGGATCATGACCCAAGCTGACCACAGATGCTTAACCAACTGAGCCACCTAGGCACCTCACATGTTCATTTTTTTTTTAAAGACCTATCCCCAGAAATACTTAATCTAACAAAGGTCACTTGATAGGAACTACTTAAGCTGAACCATTGATAGTTTTGGAAACCACATTTAAGGAGATATAAGGAGATATATCTTCACACACTAACACACTAGACTTAGCTTGAGTGAATAAGGGGATTAGGCACATATCTTCTTGATGTTCTTTTCTTGTACTGTTTGTCCTACAAGTATATATGATTGATATATTAGAAAATTATGGAAACAGATGCAAGCAAAATAGAAAAACATAAATATACAGATAAAGATAAATATAGTATAGAAACCTGGACATTGACCAGGGATTTCAGAAATAGAAGTATTAGAAATGTGTCTGAGAGGAGGTCTGTTTTTAGCACATTGGGACACCCATCTTTAAATAAGAGAAACATTTCTGGAAAGAACACAGGGTCCTGTGAGTGAAGTATTGCGTTGCCTTGTTTTATATTTACTTGAGGCTACTACAGAGAATCAACAAAAGTGTGAAGGGAAAGCAAAACCAAATGAGTTTGGTTTTAGAGACATTGCATGTGTTTCTAACAGATTTAGATCTCCGGCCAGATGCGTTCACAAAGGCAGCAGCATCTGGAAATACGCACACACGGTCCTTTCTTCACACTCCTTGGCCTCGTCTCCATGGTTACTAAATGAGTCACTCCCTTCAATCAACACTGATGTGATAGAAATAGTTTCATCAAAGTAAATTCTCTTCTCCTCTGGAAATTGGACAGATTGTTAAGGAATGTCTACAGTTTGCATTAATGATCTATTACTTCTTGTGGTCACATGGCAGCTAACTTAAATAGATTTTAAGTTAGAAAGGCTGAATCTCTAATTCATAGAGATTGCTTCTTTATATTTTACTCTCCTTTATTTTCTTATGTGGTACAGTGTAAGTTCTGCTGGTATTAAACAAGTAAAACTCTTGTTCAGAGCAAAGCTGCTGAAGATTTTTAAGTCTATGCTTGAAAAACAAAGGGAGTCTAGATTTTTCATTGACTTTCTGCCCATTTCTCACAGCACCTGGGCAAATCTTCACTCTTTTTTTTTTTTTTTAGATGTAGTCATTCATTTAAAAGAGAGAGAGAGAAAGAACACAGAGAGGGGAAGAGGGAGAGAGAATCTTTAGCAGAATCAACATAGTGTATTAGTGACTTACTCTCAAAGTAATAGAACTCACATAGAAGAAGTTAGGAAGATTTTAATAAATTCAATAATTGGTTCTTTATCATACTCAGTGTAGGACAGTTTTGATGAGTCAATCTTATTTATTTCAGTACTTTTGATTTTCTTTTGAAATTAGCAAAAACAATAATTTTCTTACCAGATTACCAAATTAAATATTTTTTGTTTTTTTCAAATCAGATCATACCTTCATGAAAAAAAGAAATGCCTGAGGGGTTCTCTTCAATAAGCTTCTTTTAAAATGAGTTTATTAGGGGTGCCTGGGTGGCTCAGTCTTTAAGTGTCTGCCTTCGGCTCAGGTCATGATTCCAGAGTCCCGAGATCAAGCCCTGCATCAGGCTCCCTGCTTTCCACTCCCCCTATTTGTGTTCCTTCTCTTGCTGTGTCTCTAATAAATAAATAAATAAAATCTTTAAAAAAAAATAAAATGTGTTTATTAAGACACAAGCCTTATTTGTCAAGGTTCTTAAATCATTACGCATTAATAAAAATTTGATTTCCAAATGATGCCCTGTGATTAGGCTTATTTTATTTTGATAAAGACAGGCTTTCTACACATTTTAAGATAAAGCAAGAATAACAGCTTGTTTGGGAGAAATAATTAAACACAAATAAAACCACCTCAGTCACTGTTTTAAATTACTAGTTAATGTTTGTCCCTGAATCTGCTCCAGGCAGGTTTTATGCTTTCTTTGATGAGTAACTCTTGTGGGAATATGATGGGCCTTAATTTTAAGGTTATACGCATCCTGGTGATATAACCCTTGACCAGGAGTCTAATATTAAAAAAAAAAAAATACTTAAAGTGTATATGGTCAATTTCTTCTAAATAATTTGAATTTTAATAACCTATGGGGAATAACTTTTGTGAAGATTATTAGAATGCTTAAAAAAAAAAAGAAGATTTTTATTTCAAAAACAGAGTGCTTCTTTTTCTTATTTTCTGGGTCTGTGGACTTACCCAACCAGCCTAAGAATAGGACTCCATTAAGATTCTCTCTGCCTTGGGGCATCTGGGTGGCTCAGTGGGTTAAGCCTCTGCCTTTGGCTCAGGTCATGATCCCAGGGTCCTGGGATGGAGCCACCCCCCATCACTGGGCTCTCTGCTCAGCAGGGAGTCTGCTTCCCCTCTCTCTCTGTCTGCCTCTCTGACTACTTGTGATCTCTCCATCTGTGTCAAATAAATAAATAAAAATCTTAAAAAAAAAAAAGATTCTCTCTGCCTTGTGGAGATCAGAGATCTAACAGAATGCCAGCGACTCAAGAAGTCTCCTTGGTTGGTGTGGTGGAAAGAAAGTGTTCATGAATCCATGCTTTCAGGCTCTGGTTCTACCATCCCCCACCTACCATTTGTCAAGCAAATGTTTTCACCTGGCGGTGAGCTTGATAAGGACCCTTGAATTGCCACACAAACAAACAAAAAACAAAACCCAACAAACAAACTGTATTTGTGTCTGGGAATCATGGAAAATATTTTGCTACGGTTCTGTCTTTGCTGTTCTAACTTTGATAATCGTGATAGATCTTGTGTTCTAAGCAAAAACTGGCGAAAACTTCCTTCACTGCCCCCACCATAAAAGCATTCCTGTCTCCTCTGTGGAGGTTGATAAGACTATTTTTGGTGAACTAGCAAAACCACAGGGCCTTGTTTCTAAATCTGGTGAATCGGACACCTCTTGCATTCCCTTAGCCATCACAAAATGATGCAAAATGGCACTAATAATTTTATTTCCTAATTCTAAAGCTAATTATGGTGATTTTCAAATCAGGAAGAAAAATAAATGAAGATGCAATGTTGTTTGCTGGTCTCTTGGGAGATCTTGCAGGTTTGTCATTAAATCACACTAGTAGTGTTGGGTTTCAGGGCTTCGAAGACAGGCAGACAATGGAAATCACAGCTGTGAGTCCCGTTTGCTCCTTGAGGAGGCAGAGATGATGGCCCATTCCTTTCCTAACAGTATCTCCAACTCCTAAACTCTGTGGTCACACTTTAGGAGTCAAATGCATGAGGGAATAATGAAAGAATGAATGAAGTCAGTCCTCCAAACTTTCCTTCTTCAACGGTAGAACAGAATATGTAGTTACCACTGGTTGTGTGAGAATTAAATAACATGTAAAGTGTTTCATGCAGGCAATAGCAAAAGATAAGAATTCTATTAATGTTGGTTATTTTATCCTCATACAGAAAGGCTAAATCTCTAATTCAGAGAGACTGCTTCTTTATATTTTACTCTCCTTTATTTTCTTATGTGGTACAGTGTAAGTTCTACTGGTATTAAACACGTAAAACTCTTGGTCAGAGCAAAGCTGCTGAAGACTCTTGAAGTCTGTGTGCTTGAAAAACAAAGGGAGTCTGGATTTTTCATTGACTTTCTACCCATTTCTCACAGCAGCTGGGCAAGTCTTCACTCCTTTTTTTTTTTTTTTTTTTAACATGAAGCCATTCATTTAAGAGAGAGAGAGAGACAGAAAGAAAGACAGAGAGGGGCAGAGGGAGAGAGAGAAAGAGAATCTCTAGCAGACCCCCTTCTGAACAGGGAGCCTGGAACCAGACATGGGGCTCAGGACTCTGAGATCATGACCTGGGCCCAAATCAAGAGCCAGATGCTTAACTGACTGAGGCATCCCAACATATCTTCAGTCTTTTAGAGGACCCCTCTCTAAGGGTCTACAGCTAGGCTTTTCTTCTGTATTTCCCTTTTCTGAAAAAGTAAAGAGCAGAACTGGATGGGGAGTACCTACTCCGTCCGGCTCATCTTTAGGTTAAATTGATTTGGAGATAACACCCCTCCCGTCCAGCCACTTGACGTAGCAGTTCTGAAGGCTCTGAATCATGACTACTCAGGGTCAGTTACTTCTAGAAAATCATCCAATTTAACATTTGCCCACATCCCTAGTTTCCAGCCCATGAACTACAAGGAGTAATGCAGATCTTCAGTTTTCTGGGAAGGAAAATTATTCCTTTTTCTCTTTCTCTTCTCAGTCTAATGACTCACATTCAGATGGTTCTGTCCAATTTTAGAATTATCATGATCTACTTTTCAGGAAAAAAATAACATTTTATATACAGTGTAACTTATATGATTTTTTTTAAGAGATGAGAAAAGTACAGTACTCAATGCAGAAGAATTTCTGACTCCTTTAATATTAAGAGGTAAAATGTTTAGTATTTTATCATTGGGGTGTGTTGTAATTTATTTATTTACTGTCTAATTCCCTTTGCAGCTAATGAGTTAAAAAGAATAGTTTAATGATCGGGAAAATATTCTGAAAACAATGACATAAAAGTACAAGATGCAAATCAACACAGTATAATTCCAATTCTGTTTTTTAGAAAGGTCACTATAAATTTTTTTTCTTTTGAAAAACAGGAAAGAAATATCCCCAAGTATTTATTTTATCCTCTTGAGGATGAGATAAATTTTTGTAAAACCACCCTTTTCTCTTTTGAGACACTTGCCCTCTCCCATTCACAGGGACCTGTCTGAGAGGCTTGACTAAGTCATGTTTCAGCAATTACGCGTCTTCAAAAATAAAGGCAACAACATATGCATTCAATGAGTTATAACAGAACACTGATGACACAGCATTTCTGGTAAGATGTTCTTGAGGAGGTCTGGTTTGGGTTCCTACGAGAAAGGACAGTCAGAGATCCCTCATGGGACTCCAGCAGGCCTTTGGGCAGAGGCCCAGGCGGCAGAAGGCAGTTTGCACTGGCCTGTCTCAGAGTATGGGGGTAGCTCAACTAGGAGCCCTGCCTTAGAACTCACAAACCAGAGGAGAGCCAGCCCAAAGGGGGAGTCAGGCCCCCAGGCCCTTGGCCTCCCTGCTAGGACAGGTAAACCAGCGTCAGGAACCCTGAAACCTGGAAGGGGCTTTACGCTGACCTTGCACCCAAGCCCGCTGTGACTGATAAAATGGTATATTAATAGGATTTTAAAAAACTGATGTTATCTGCTTTTGAGTATTTTTCTTATGGACACCACTAAATAGACTTTTTCCCCTAATCCAGAAGATTCATGCCACTCACTATTTTGCATCTTTTTCTCAAGGTCAAGTATCCATGCTCTTTTAATGGCTTTAAACAACAACAACAACAACAGAAAAAAAAAACCAAAAAACAAAAAACAAAAACCAGGCCCAGTAATGAATTTAAATCCTTTCCTTTAGGGTTCCTGGGTGGCTCAGTCATCCCAGGGTCCTGGGATCGAGTCCCGCATCAGGCTCCCTGCCCAGTGGGAAGCCTGCATTCCTTCTCCTACTCCCCCCTGCTTGTGTTCCTGCTCTCACTGTTTCTCTCTCTGTCAAATAAATAAAATCTTTTAAAAAAATAAATAAATCCTTCCCTTCAACTGTTATCCATACAGCTCACTTCAGCACACAGTCTCGTCAGGATACAGAAGTCCCTGGGCCGCCTCCCCTAATATGGAAGGAGCTGGAACTTAGACTCCTCTCCAAAGGGCCAACAGCTCAGATGCCATATGCATATGAGGAATTCCAATCGGCTTTGCATGTGGCAAAATGCAAAATAACCACCTCACAAATCACTCTCTCTTCTATCTACTTCCCAAAATATTTATAAAATGGCTTTGCTCTGTCATACCTAACTAAGCCTGTTGGTATTTCTTTTTTCAGTAGATTCTCTTTTGTCCTTACAGAGCCTGATGCAGTGACCACACACTGACTTTTAGAAAGTGGACTCTCACTCTGCCTCTTGTCTCTGTTTCCAGATATTCAGTCAAATTGGCATGCAAATGGAGGATTAAAAGTATCACACAGATTATTATTATTATCCATCAAGAATAATACATTCTTTCTTTTTTTAAGATTTTATCTATTTACTTGACAGAGATCCCAAGTAGGCAGAGAGAGAGAGGAGGAAGCAGGCTCCCCCCTGAGCAGAGAGCCGGATGTGGGGCTCAATCCCAGGACCCTGAGATCATGACCTGAGCTGAAAACAGAGGCTTAAGCCCCTGAGCCACCCAGGCACCCTGAGAATAATACATTCTACCGTCTGGTATCTGTGCCCTGATATCCAATCCCCTTTGTGGAAAAGTATGCACACTGAAAACCTGATTTAGAATTGAGGAAGTCATAACTTCCCTTTTAAAAGTAACGCCTCAGGGGGATTTGGAAAGCGCGATGGAGACTGGTGAATCTTACAAACTTTTTCTGTGGGAAAAACATAACTCCAGGGCTTTGTAGCATTCTGGTATCACAAGAATCAAGGGACGCATCAAGCTTTAGAAAAACTCATCCCCTTGAAAGACAATCTCAATATTTGTGGGTGGATAAAAAGGGCCTCAAAGTGTGACAGAAAGGATGTCAGAGAAGAGTCATCTATTGTAAGGATGATCGTAGTAACTAGGAAGAAGTAAGTTGTGGGTTTAAAGTTCATGTAGTTATTTTCCAGGGACTCTTTGTGCTTTAGCAGTTCAGGATTTCTCAGGGAGACCAAAGCGCCCAGTGATAGTGAGGGGCAATTAGTCGTCTGTACTCTGGTCTTACTCAGAAATAGCCTGGGCCACAGTCCTGCCAGTGAGGAGACTGTGGTCTCCTTGACCCCTGCAGAGGGGGTCAGTTTCATGGATGTGGGAGGGGTGAGTGCCGTGACAAGGGACTGATGGGTGTGCTTTGAGCATGGGATGCATTCTCTGGAGCTTCTTCCCTGCTTGAGGATGACCCAGTGTCCAGGAGTGGTTACTGTTGCATGAATTGTGCCCCAGAAAGATACTGTGAAGTCCTAATCCCCGATACCTGGGAAAATTACTTCATCTAGAAAATAGGGTTTTTGCAGATGTCATCGACTTAAAATGAGGTCCTACTGGTTTCCAGTAGGCCCTTAATCCGGGGGCCGTTGTCTTTATAAAACATAAGAAAAAGGAAGAATACCACTTGACAATGGTAGCAGGGACTGGAATGATCCGGCACAAGTCAAGGAATGTAAGGATTCCTGGCATCCACCCCAAGCTAGGGAAAGGCAAGGAAAGCATTCTTCCCTTGGAGTCCTTAGCCAGGGCAAAAGTCCCAGCTCAAATCTTGATTTCAGACCTCTAGCCTCCGGAACTGTGGGACAGTGTTTCTCTTTTGTTGTAACCCACCTAATTTGTTGCACTTTGTTATGGCAGCCCTAGAAAATAGATACAGTAACTAAAATATATTCTCTCGGTTTCTCTACTTTTGCCATCCAAAGATGGAAACAATTTATCCTGAAAGGGTAAAGAGAACTGAGTATTTTTGAGGGGCTAGATTTGGGTAGATTTCTCCATGATGAGTTAGAGGAGTAACATACGGTAAAGTAGAATCTGGGTAATACGAGGCCAGGGTGACTTCAGAAAAAGAGCCGGAGAAACTTGGGGAGTCAGTGGTGGAAGCCATCTAGCTAGCCCGGAGCAGCAGACAGCAACTACCAGAACTGGGGCTTTGCTGTCCTGTTCACCAGAGGAGCGGAGTGGGGTGGAGAGCCTGGGGAAATTCCACACAGGAGGCATGGAGTGGCCTGGGGTGGGCACAGGGCGATGAGTGCATTCCCTGTGTCCCCAGGAAGGGTTAACAAGCAAGCGGCATCTCCTCTAACAAGCAGGGACTTTCTGGGATGCCTGCAACAGAGAAGCTGCCCAAGGAAGGAGTTTTAGGACAAAGATGAGGCTCGGTTTCCCCACAGTGTTCCTAAGACCCCCAAACATTCCATTGCGAAATAAGGCAGAGTAAAGAATTCCAAAATAATCACTCTGCACTGCGGTCTTGATAACCCTCTCACCTTCCTTGCCTCGCTTCCTCTGATTTCCCCACTGGCTTCTTCTAAGTCAATCAGTTTAAATCACGGGTATTTGTCTAGAATCTCAGGACAGAAATTCTACTGGGAACACACAGGCATGAATGTGAGGAGCGATCTGGGCATACTCATGTTCTTTGGTGCCCATCATTTTATTTCATTGACTTCACTAAGAAATCGTTTTGTTGAAAAGCATGCATAGACTTCCAACTGGCCTCGCTAGCCCCGAGCCCAGGCAGCCACCATCCCCCATGAGCACAGCGTACCTTCTGAAGAAATGCACCCAGATCAGAATGGTATATGAGTCTGTCCTATTCTGGCTCTAGAAGAGAAACGTTACAATGAATTGGTGGGTGGGATCGGCCCCACGATCGCGAAGCAACCAAAATACCAGTGATATCAAACTGAGGGAAACTTAACTCTACCATTATATACTTTTTTCTTCACAAAGTTTGATACCTACTTCTCAGGAAAAAAAAAAGTGAAAAGGAAATTGTGCAAATACTTGCCATTATTTTTAGTTTGTTACATATCACAATTAGTCACCAAAAGTACATGGAAACGGGTAAAACAGGGCTGTGTTACCAAGGATTGGTCTTGTGGGGGGGGCGTGGGGAGAGGTGGGCAGTGTGACTTTGGCAGCCCTGATTTGTTTTGCTGATTAACTTCTACTTTCCTTGTTTCTTTATTTAAAACAAACTTTCCCTAGCAAAGTTTCATTCCCACTGACCAGCATGTTAGTAGGATAGAAGCGAGCTATACAGCAAAGACCACAGTGTTAACATATGTTACACCTGCTACCCCCATCTCTTCTTTGCTTCTCCAATCCTTTCCAGATCTGCCTGGAGCCAGTTAGGAGAGCAGGGAGACACAGGGTAAGAGGAAGGCAAACCCATTTCCTGCGGGATAAAGTCAGCTCTCCCAGAGTGTTCCTACCCTGTCTCCCACTTCGTGCTCTGTATTTTCCTTCCACCAGAAGAAAAATTCATTATATAAGGAGATTCCTTTATGTCCCCCTCTTCAAAGAATCTTTCCTTGATCGGTACTCCAATTCAATCTTTTCTTCTCTGCAATTCAAATTTCTGCTGCCTAGACTCTTCACTACTGAACATCGACTCTCAGGGATGTCTCTCTGCAGCCTAAAAGGGTACAGTAGCTTATGAGACCATTTAAGGCTCTAAAGTATGCTAACAGAAGTTGAGTACATTCTCTTCTCTCAGATAAATTGGAAGATATCTTAAGCAAGTCATTCGTACTTCCGAAACACAAAGTAGACATCATGGGTGGGAGTTTCAGACCAGGTAGGAAGTGAGCATCACGGAATATGGGGAGCTCCTTGGGGGTTGGTGGGAACATGTCAGGGGTCCTCATATCCCTTTAAGAGGTAGCTGTCTAATCAACCTATTTCAAGGGATAGTCTTGATTTCTTGCTGAGAAGGAATATGTGTTTCTGCAGATAAATCAATCCTCTAATAGCAATAAATAATCCACTTGGACATCCTAGGAGATTTGCTTCAAATGAATCATGTTAAACTATTTTTTTTTCCTCTGGGGCAAGAATACTATTTGCAGATATCTGCAAATTTGGAAAGAGAGTTGTTTCCTCATGGAACTATTTTGAAGGAAGAAGAAGGAAGAAAAGCTCAACTATGCGCACACACACACACACACACACACACCTCTCCCCTTCTCCTGCCCCACCCCAAACTCCCTCCAAGTCTTCATTCTCTTTAAACTACCTGCTTATAAATAATATCTGATAAACATCTCACTAAAAATGCATCTGCTTTTATATTAAACTTCAGTTAAATCTCCATTCCTGGACTGTATCATTCAAGTATTTGAGTGTGTGTGTCTACTTTTGCCCCTTTCATCGATAATGCGTCAAAATAAGTGGTTTATTTACAGATAACTAAAGTTCTGTGTGTGTGCCTAGGCGACGTTCAACTTATTTAACAATTGTGTTTAGTAAATATCCTGGAAGATGGTTAGGATTAAATTTTTAATACAATCCTAATGTTGCTGGATTCCTACTAACACAATTACAGTATTTATCGCAGCCAACATTTACCATACTTGACCATGTGTCAAGCTCTTTTCTGAGTGCTCTGGTAATTTTCCCAGTAACACATAAGGTGGGGCTATTTACCTTCTATTTGCCTTGTGCCTGCCAATTTACACAGGTATAAGTAGTGGGATCCAGTCTCTTACCCAGGCAGCCTGGCATCAGAATCAGTCCTCAGACATACTCTGAATTAAAAGTAATCCATTGTGACTATCCTAACACCACCCCCCCCAAAGCAAATTGACCTCCCAATAGGACAAATAAACTCATGTAAATTCATGTACAGAAATGTAAGTTTCCTCACTTGATATAAAATGTATTCCTTTTTTTTTAAGATTAAAAAAAGATGAAAGTGATCCATTGTAATAGACCCAAATAATTTGCTTTATTGTGGTTTCTTGACTGCTTGGATACTAAGACAATGAAAAAGCAATCTCAATAAATTTTGTCCTATCATCCTAAAAAAATTACCAACCTTCATGCAGGTGTTATAGAGCAAGTCTGAGCTTGTACTAAACTAGAAAACAACAAAAGCATGCTTTGCATCTGAGACAATTCATAGGATTAGAACAAGCAGCAAATGGATGTTCTCATTTAAAAGTGAAAGGCAGCAGAATGTGCCACCCCAAAATATGACTGTAGGAGTTTGGGACATGCAACCCCACATATACTGAATATTGGTTATCTGGGGCTGTAGGCACTAGGAAAAGCAAATGGAGGGAGAGGCTTTTTCTGAACTGCCCTCATCTGCCTCAAGGCAGATCCTTCAAAAGGAACTCAGTTGTCATAAATCCCCTCCTGGGAATGTCATCAACCAGGGAGAACTAACTCTTGTCACATGAGAGGATCCTAGAACTCAATACTACACACAGGCAGATTTGTCACAAACTCTTACACCTCTCATCTTTTCTTCCAAGGGCCCATTCATCTTTCTTAGAAATCATTTACTCTCCCCTAAGAAGCCTGCATCCCCTCTCCCCTTTCACTATGAAGATAGAATTTAAGCCTGAATTCTAAGCTACCTCAAGGAGTTACTCATTTTTCTCCAGCTATCTCCCATGTATACATGATGTATGCATGATAATAAACTTTTGTTTTTCTTTCGTTAATCTCTCTTTTATTACATGGGTCTCAGCTAAGAACTTAGGATAGAGAAAAAAATAATTTTTCCTCCCCTACATAAGTCTTCTCTGTTGTGTGAGTGCCCTGGGACCTTTAAGGTAAAAGAAGTCTGTGCACAAAGGAACTGGTATACTGGAAGTTACACAGACTTGAGGACTCAGGAAAAAGTAGGAGGGGAAGGTGGACCTTAAAGAGAGTTGAAGCTGGTGACATTCGATATTTGTGAGCTTTGACAGTCTGACAGTGAGGCTTCAGATGAACTACTTTTGCCAAATGGAGGCATTACTTGATTAGTCACAGGTACAAGGAATATACTATGGGAGACAGTTAGTCCCTGTCCATTCTCCAGAGCTGGTTTTTTTGTTTGTTTGTTTGTTTTGTTTTTGTTTTGTTTTTTTTTTTACCACTCTTACACAACCCATGAAACCCAAGGGTACTCCAAGACTACACTCCAGATTCATTCACCCATGTTTGCCACCTATTTGTTCCACAACCACCACAGAATGAAAAAGAAAAAAGGGTCATCCGCACAGCAGATCACTTGGAATCAGAACTGATAGTTCAGGTAGAGGTAAACTGAGAAGTTCCTCAACAAGAAAGCATCATCTATTTGACCTAACTAGACCACGTTTAAGTTCTTCCCTTGTTTCCATCACTAAAAATTCTACTCTAAGTTAGCATGTCACGTAAGGCATAATAAGAATGTCAAGGTTCTGGGTTGCTCTTAGCAACATCTATTAATCTGAGCTTCTGTCCTTTTTTACTAAAGAATAGTAACCAAGGTCAGAATTGGCAACATTCGCTGGCATTGAGATTGCCCACAATTTCTCCCTTTCCAGTGATTATTTAAGTGCTATAAAAATACGGCTTCTTTCACTGTTTTTTCAGGGCAAGACAGGAGAGGTTGATTTTCCAATGACTGTTGTGACTTGGCGTTTGTACTTGGACTTTCCGCTGCTTTCAAGTTTCAGTTTGGGGACTTCAAGGGTTTGGTACAAAATGCAGCAGCTGATGCCTGCTTCAGGACTGGAGGAGGGGTGGGGGGGCGAACAACAGGGATTCTCAGGGTCTCCTGCGTTTCCTCTTTCCTCAGTCAGTGTCAAGAATTTGCTTCTTTAGAATGCTTCCCTAGAATGGCTGTATTTTTTAGAGAGACCTGTGTTCACAATGCTGGTAGAATTAAAAAAAAAGAGAGAGAGAGAGGTTTTGTTTTGTTTTTTGTTTGTTTGTTTGTTTTTAAGGTTGGGCATAGAGAGAGGAGGGGAATTCTATCCTTAAGAACAAACAAACAAAACAAAACAAAAAAACCAACAACAAAAATCATAAAACATCATCTTTTCCAGCAGTAAAGGTTACAGGGTTAGAGGTCCTGTTTCTGAAGCATGAGTGAGAAGCTTAGGGGTAATTGGAATCAACCCAGAGTGGGAGAAGGTAGAGTGCCTTTATGATGGTTTGCATTTTACATAGGAGGGATGGCAGGTAGAAGGTATTAAAGGACTTTCACACATACAATACAAAATCCCCACAAAATCAGGTTCCGTCTAGAGTCTAAAGACCTAGACTTCCTGTTGAGCTCTGGGATAAAATAGGGAGAAAATTTAATAATACAGTGAAGTTTCCTCTCACTAAGCAAATGTTTTCACTCCCACTCACTTCCTTTACTCCAAACAGGAGGCAAAAAGGGCACCCTGGCTTACTAGTTCAGAGGAGCTAATCAGCTAGTTGCTTAACAATCTCAGTGAAAATGCTTTACAAACACACTACAGGACAAAAAACATGGAGAGAAAGAAGCTAGAGAATTCAGAAGGAATAGCAATAGAACATTTTTGTGATTTCCGTGTCTTCTCCAACGTCTGCCTACATTTCCGATTTAATCAAGGCTGCTTGCGTTTGTGCAGCTTTGAGCAGACCCCGCTACTTTGCTGATGCTCAAAGAACACATTATCCACATTTGAAGCAATTTTCGTGTAAATGATTGTGCTGCTAACCTCCAAGGGTCATTCAAATATTTTCTGAGAAATTGGCTGCTTGACGTTCTTTCTTAGAATGCCATGTGTTCCATTTTTGCACAGAGGAGATGACAGGCTGGGCATTCCAACAGGAGTTTAGTTAATTTAGTTAATCCCTGTCAAGAGAAATGAAGTGATGGGACTCATAAGGCCAGTCCCAGCCCCTAGTTGCTCCTTCTTCCCTAATGGAAAAAGCAAAACACGCAGTGTGGTTTTGCAACTGGGCAAGTTTAGAAATATTTTTGAGCTTTCTGTTTTGCCAAGGGTTTCATAAAAAACTCTCTTCTTTCTATTTCATGCCAAAAAATGTCACACCATAAATATGTTTTCCCATATCTGGCTACATGTCCGGGATTTCTTCTTTCCTAAGAATAAATCATTTTTCTGGGGTATAAAAATGCCACTTGCTCTATCAGATTAAACATATCTTTATATAGAAAAGGTATTTGAAACATTCCACAGTGGGTCTAAGGAGGGATCCTTACTTAATATGATTTTGTTAAATTAACTTTGATTAAATATTTGGTCTTTGAATTCTTTATGTGACTCTTAATGGAAAGTTCAGGCTTGTTTTATAACACTTCCAATTCTATTTTTTTATTTTCTCACTGCCCTCATACCATTCCACTTTGCTAGAAAGCATTAAACAAGAATTAATTTCTGTCTTTGACCAAAATAATACCTTGGAAATGATACCAATGCAAGGGAACCCTCTGGGTTCTATTCTCTATCTGCATATTTAGCTGGGGTTAGAAGGGTTCAGCCCTCAGGGTTCCAAGAACTCTAGCATTAAAAGAGTGTGAACTTGCAAATTAGCTGTCAAGTTTAATAGCAAGTGAATAACACCACCCAGAGCTGACTTGTTTCCATTTCTGGAGTCCTATTGATTTTGCTTTTAGGTAAAACACAGACACATAGGAACACTGAAAAGTAGCATTTCATATGTGCTGGTTCAGTATTTTCTTTTTTACCAGCTAAAAATGGTAATTACATTCACAGTCAAAAAGCTGAATAAATCATCTGAAAGTGGAGAAAATAGGATAAAAACAACAACATGCTTGAAATAGCAATCGTTGTATGCTTAATATGTGATCAATATTTATAGAGAAATAAATTGTGCAGCATTAGCTCTCATAAACCACTAATGACCTGATGAAATACAGTACAGATTTAAACCTTAACATTGGACAACTTTAATACATGGTCATCTGTTACTGATGTGTAACAAATCATTGTAAGTAAATCTACTGTAAGTAAGAAGTATTCTAAGCTGATATATAATGTTATTGCTAGTTAGCTGGTTAATTTTTAAAAATCTCTGTGTGTTAGTGTGTGAAGGGGTCTTTGCATGTGTGCCTGCGTTCTGGAAGCAGGGAGGGGGCTATGGACCTTTATAGATGGTTTCCTCTAAACTTTCTGGTTTATAAATCTTTGGCATTTTTTCAGAAGATTTTATTTATTTATTTGACAGATAGAAATCACAAGTAGGCAGAGACAGGCAGAGAGAGAGGAGGAAGCAGGGTCCCCACTGAGCAGAGAGCTCGATGTGGGGTTCGATCCCAGGACTCTGGGATCACGACCTGAGCCAAAAGCAGAGGCTGTAAACCACTGAGCCACCCAGGTGTCCTAAATCTTTGACATTCTTAAACATCCAAAAACCACAAGCTTATTCTATTTGGAGAGCACATACAGATGAGGACATGCAAACATTTCAGAAAGAACACACGAAAATATGATTCTGAAAAGTGGCAACGTTGCTTGAAGAGTAAACCAAGATTGTCTTCAAAGATTAACGCTACACCGAGAAACCAAAGGATGGAAGAAATAGTTTTGCTCTTCTTCAACCCACAGTCATCTGCCACACATGGTACCCAATAAAATTTCCATCCTTATCCCATCTAATCATCACATAGCCCTTTCTCCCTCATTCGTGGGGAATTAGTTATTTACATTTTGAAACTGTCAAGCATCTCAAAGCACTTACGTTTTGTTGAACCAGGTCTCCCATGGTAAACGATAAAACCCAGCACAGTGAGCCTGCTTCCTAGGGACGGCGAATCAGCATCGTGATGCACCCAAGCCAGAAATAATACCCTCTATTTGCTGCAATTGGTTTAGTATCAGTGCTATAAAAAATAGATGATGGAAAACCGAAGCCTTTGACAGAAATACAAGTCTGCCGTGTGTGGCTTCTACAGGACTGGAGCAGAGCAAAACAGTCTTACTTATACATTGAACTTGGGCTTCATCCTAGGCTGGCCAGCAGACGCACGTGCACCGCGTACTCAAGCCGTCGCCGTTGGGGCGCTGGGTGGTGCCCGCGCTGGCGATGCCTGGCTCTAATTACAGAAAGGACAGAGCGCTAAAGGTATGCCCTCCTATTAGAAGTCTGTTGGCATAGAAACTTCAGTCTATGGGGTATCTCGGTGGGGTGGGGTGGGCCGGCCAAGTGATCTATGGTGCTTGGCTTATTCTCTTTGCTTTTGCAGAAAGGCAATTTCCAACACAAAAGTGTTCTGTGGCTTTGGCATCAGGAAAGCCGGAAGCCAGTGACATCCAGGCTGGAAGGTCACCCAGCCTGTGTCATGGCACAGAGAGAGAGTTGCTGTAAGGCCAAATGCAAAATAAGCACCTCAGATCAGCTCTCAACATGTGAAGTTTTTTTTTTCTTTTCTTTTTCTTTTTGGCATAGAATTGGAGCCAACGATTGTGTAGAGAAAGTCTAAGTAAAAATTGCAAAATTAGGACCTGTGGTGGGTGCCTTGCTTGACTATGACCGTGTCTGTGAATCCAAGAATGCTGACCATGACGGACATAAAGACATCAAGGAGATTATCATTTGGAAATTTTAACTTTAGGAAGGAGAGAACAACGGGAGTCAAGAAGGAAAAAGGCAGAGAGACAGAGAGAGAGAAATGCATGGAAAATATCTTCTCCTTCTTCAGTCCTATCTCTGCTTTGGAACCAGATGTTAGGCCCGAGACTTACTTTCCTCTCTACCTTGTGTTATGCACCCCTGCTTTTGCGGCCCTGATTGGACACTACACTAGAATCTACACAAAGTAAACCCAAAATGTTCTTTTGTTTTTATTATCTGCTTTATTTCTGGTCCATTAAGTGGGACTAGCTCAGCCCCCAATCACACACTGGCCAGCTTTCACCAGCAAACTTGAATGCTTGGTCTTCGGGGTGATTATGAAGACACCCACCACCTCCCGCCACAGCTGGGCCTGCACTCCGTCCTGGCTGTGGTTCGCTCGTCCTCTCCCTGACCCTTCAGGACTTCCACGCAGCCTCTAGTCACCCCAAGTTTGGAGGCCCTTCCCGATCCTCTCCCTTGCCTTTCTCTGAAACTGCTCTCTCAATTCCCTTGCATTCTCTCTGATTTAACTCGCCCGACTGGCTTCTTTCCTCTGCTCCTTCTTGGTGGCGATTATAATTTCCGACTCTCAGGGGTCAGCCCTCGCTCCAAGAATGTGGGTGTGGACTTCAAAAAACCCTTGGAGAATCTTATCTTTCAAACCTGTCAGGTGCCACTTTAGGATTATTCGATTTTTAAAGCAAGCAGTGAGTAAAAACAAAACCAAACCCACTGACCTTTGTAAAAGCAGTACCCATCTGCACACATCAGGAGCCCTGTCTGTGGGGACAGACTCCTGGGCTTTGCATCCTGTTCTCACCATTGACTGGCCTTTAACCTTGCACACTGTGAAAGGGGAATAGTAGTGGTATCTACTTTATAGGTTGGACTTTCACTCACTCAGCCGTAACAACAAACATTGAACAGAAGTTTCAAAGTTGAAAAAAAATAAAGATGCACCTGTTAGAGTAAAAAAGGTAAGAAAATATAGGGAAGTCAGGAGAGAGGAATAAAAATCAGGAATCTGGCATCAAATAGATTCTCAGGGTTTCCTAATCAGTGACCTGTTCTATTTGAGGTGGTGGTTCCAAATGAGAACATGTATACATGAAGCGCCTACTTAATGAGCACTGCCCAATACCACTCCACAGCCGCACAGCCCTCAGCACGTGTCAGCGCCCTCCTTAACTCTGAAGAGGCACAGTGAGCATGGCCACCAGTGGCGGTGAGCCCTGCACGCGTGGGCAATACCAGCTCTAGTTTCCTGAGAAAGGATCTCATTCATGCCCATCTCTGAAAGCACCCTAGATTTGGACCAGGGATCTCCAGATGGGGTAAGATTGAGGTTTTGCACTGTTACTCTTTAGTAGACACACTATCTTTT
This sequence comes from Neogale vison, assembly GCF_020171115.1. NCBI lineage: Eukaryota > Metazoa > Chordata > Mammalia > Carnivora > Mustelidae > Neogale > Neogale vison. The sequence goes on along the minus strand of NC_058101.1, from coordinate 196,360,786 downwards.
TTTTTTTAAGTTACCATATTTTTACAATAATTTCCATTTATTATATATTTTTTGTAGCATCCTAGTGTGAGACAGGCTAGTTTGACAAGGTGTGGCTTAAAGGAGATTTACGGTTAATAAATTATTTGACCTCACTAAATTTCAGCACAGCCCGAAAACCCAAAGCATTTTGAGCTCGTGGTCTCTTGCGTACCCACTAACCCCTGATATTACTGTTGATTTTTTTTTTAAGATTTTATTTATTTACTTGACAGAGAGAGATCACAAGTAGAAAGAGAGGCAAGTGCGGGGAGGCGGGGGGAAGCAGGCTCCCTGCGGAGCAGAGAGCCCGACTCAGGACTCAATCCCAGGATCCTGAGATCACGACCCTCGCTGAAGGCAGAGGCTTAACCCACTGAGCCACCCAGGTGCCCATTGCTGTTGATTTTATAAAAACTGCCCCCCCTGCTCTCTCATGACTCTGTAGGATGGGGAAGGAGCGGACCAATAACCCCTCAGGCAAGCAGTGTCAAACCAGCCTACAAGTTTATAATTATTTATTCCCCATTGTCTTTTACTCCCAAGGATGAAGACAGAGAGCTAAAAAGTATATTATGCAATGATTTATTGCCTCCTTTCAGTAACACCCAGGCCTTTAGAGCTGTTTCTTGCTTCTATAGTTTACTATTTTGTATCCCCTGTCCTACCCCCGCACACTCCATGGTAGGTGATGGTTAGACAAAGCAAACTTGATTCCTATCATTTCTGCTCCTCCTCCTCCTAATTCTTCCTCTCTCTGTCTTCCCCCTCAAACTTCTTTTTATTTTCTTATCATTCTGTCCCCCACTTTTGCTTCCTTAAAGTTCACCTGGCCAGATGCTGTTGCAGTGATATGATTCCACACGATTATGGGAGTGCTGGTGGTTTCAGAACAGTATACCCCACTGTCTAAATTATGGCAGTCCTCTATGATTTGGAAATATACTAGTTCCCCGAAGCCTTTTCCAGGGTCCCCAAGAATACCTGGTGGGGATTAGATCCAATTTTCTGTATTACTCAAATAGTCTGTTACTCTAATCTCTAGTGAACTATATAATATTTAGTAGAATACTATCTTTTTAAAAAAGATTTATTTATTTGAAAGAGAGAGAGAAAGCATGTACATGCATGAGCAGGGTGGCGGGCGGTCGGAGGGAGAGAGAAAATCTCCAGCAGACTTCGCACTGAGCGTGAAGCCCAACATGGGTCTTGATCTTATGACCCTGAGATCACTGAGCCAAACTCAAGTGTTGGGCACTTAACCAACTGAGCCACCCAAGTGCCCCAGTAGAATATGATTTTAATACTTGGGGAGAATTTAAACTTAAATAATTTCATGGGTAAAAAAATAAAGCACTATCTTCTGGCCACGACTCTTCCTGCCATGTTGGCTCTCCCTGAAAAGTGGGGTCCGGCCCTGTCATGACTATGTCTTTCTTATCATATTTTGCTCTCTTCCCTCATCAGCAAAACCTCTACTATGTCTCTCTACACTATAAACCATGGAAAAGACAACTAAGGGAGAAATCATAGAAGGAATAACAAAATGACAGAAACAGAGGGGGAGAAAAGGCAAATGGCTTTTCGTCATGGGTGCCCTTGGGTAAGATGTACAGGAGAGAATGTTTTCCCTACACTTAGGTGTCCCAAAATGATATAGAAAGATGATTCCCTCGTGACCGAATTCAAACCCATTTAGTTGTTCCTGAAAAGTCCTCCACTGACGTCACCCTAGAGCATGTCTTTAGGATTATTTTTCAGAAGCGTGATGGATTTCTGGGGATCCTTGGGGTCTCTTTTATCTGATTAGTTGCTTAGATGGGAATGCAGATTGTAGCTCTAGGCTGGACAGGTTACAGTGAGCTAAATCCGTCCTGGGTTGATGTACAGTTAGGAAGTCCCCGGAAAATGTTCCTGTATGGAGTTCAGCCTTTGAGAGGAGAATTTCTACCCCCATCAACCGGACTGTCTCTGAACCAGTGCAGCCTGGAGGCTGTAAGCTAGAAGCAAAAGATACATCTTTTTTGTGTGATGCAGAGATTTGAATTGAGTTGCAAATGTTTGAATGTGAGCGCAAAGCTTCCAGTAATCTGCTTGGAAAGGACTAGAAGGTACAAGTTTATGGGGTCTGTTCAGGGGTGCCTGACTTCTCTCCGTCAGAACCCCACAAAAGAGAAAGCACTCTCTCCTCTCTCAAGGACAGCTGGAAGTTCAAATTCCAGGACTGTATCATCACCGGTCCCTTCCTGGTTCCTACGGTGGCCCCAGACAGGTGCGTGAGACCCACAGGTGAGCACGGCAGTGGCTTTTCCTTGCCCTCTCTCCGCATGCACTGCTCTGGGCCTGCAGGGGAGAAGGATGTGGCGTTTGCTGCCTCTTGGATGAGGGTCCTTCCACTTCTCCCCAGATTAGTCTAAACTGTGGTAAGAGCTGGTAACAAAGCTCACTTTATCTGAAGCACATCTTGTGAGTTTTGGGGTAATCGCCTGGAGTTAGACCGGGCTGCTCTCTGGGACACTGCGGAACCAGGAAATTTGCATTTAACTGTACAACACCCAGACCTGTGACCTTGGCTTCATCAGCAAGGACCAGGGTCTGAGAAATCAAACTGTGGGTCAGAGCCCCAGTGCATGTGAAATAGGCTTACAGGAATCACTGTCCACTTTCAGGTGCCTCATGCATCCGCACGTGCTACCCGAGCACGTTTACGTCTCGGGTGAAGCTCTTTTTCATCATGTTGGCTTTGATTCATGCCATTTGTCGTTGAAAATATTTTTGATTTAGCATCCCTCCATCTTGCCCTTCCGTATGTCCATCTGCCTCTGGGATGTGAAGTGAGGTGAGAGGCGGACCAGCGTGCCTTTACGAATTGCACAGTCTCTCTGCACAGCGCAGGAAACCTTCCCTCTCTAGCCAATCCCAGCTCCCAAGGGAGGGCTCCCTGGGGGAGTTTCAGGAGGTGAAAACTGATGGTGAGAGGAGGTTTATTATGGGTTTTGTTATCTGTCGTTTTGACATCAGTGACATTTGGGCATAGAATTGATTTGTTAACTACCTCAAAGCAATTTTCCAATCTAATTAGATTTTGTTAATGAGCTAATTCATCATTTTTGTTTGTTTGTTTGTTTTTAGAAATCCAAATAATGTACGGAAAAATAATGGCCAAACCTGACTTACTATATATTAGAGCTGGTTTACATTCTACCTTCGGCAGCTCTCAGATTTCCCTGGGCTGTTTCTGAAGCCTAGTTTATTGATGAGTTCCTATGCTCTCCTGCACGAGAAACACATTTCCACCTGAAGAAATGAAGGGCTCTACCTACATTACTCTTGGAAGATACACTGAGCAACAATGCGAGGGAACCCCACACTGAGATGGTCTTTTTTCCAGAGGGTGGCAGACAGTGCCAAAAGTGTGTTTAGAAATACGGCTCTGTTTGCTACAGGTATGGTTTGGTATTTTTGTTTGTTTTTAACACACATTTAGGGAACTTTGATCTAGACCCTTTTAATAAAAACTGGTCCTGATAAAGCCATAGAACTCCACGGTCACCGGTAGAAATCAATGTCTGCATTGCCCTTACTCAAACTCTGGAGTGGTACCAAGGGAGGGCACTGAGCAACACAGTCTTCCTGGGAAACGAAAGGATCCCTAGGGCACCTGAGGAGGGAAGCACTGGGACAGTCAGTAGTAGTTGCTGTTGCAAAAGCCATTGAGTTCTGGGACTGCTGGGAGCCACAGCCTGGGGTAAAAAACTATGTTGCCAAGAGCAAACAGCTTCCAGGAATTGCCCCCTGCTGAGCTACCTCTGGGAACAGCAGACACTGTCAGAGAAGATTTAATTGCTTTGAGCTTCTTGCCTTCTTGATCTCCCATTGTGCGTCAGCCTTCAGGGAGAAGGAGGTAAAGTGCTCACGTTGTATTGAGCAAGAACAAGAAAGAAAGAAAGAGAGAGAGAAGGAAAGAGAGAAATTTTTCTCCTCAAAGATGGAGGAAATTGGCTATCAGAGCTAATTATATACAATTACTTAATCTCATGGATCTCGGATTCCTGGTCATTCTGGGTCAAATTTACAGAGACACTTGTATTAAGTTGTAGAACCTTTGGGTATATGGATTTTGAGGCCAGTGGGATTTTATGAAGGGAGGAAACTCTAAAGGTAAATTAGTCCCGTATATGCAGTAACATTTGAGGAAATAATTTTGGAGCTGTGGCAGAGGCAAAAGCAGAATGGGCCAGAGTAGACTAGTTTGCCTAGAGTTTCTGGATCTCATAGGAGACTTTCAGTTGCTCAAGTAGACAAGCAAATACAGAAATGGAGACCAAAGCCTTTAATGCAACCAAAAAAAAAAAAAAAAAAAAAAAAAAGGGAGAGAGAGAGAGAGATTGCATGCCTACCATGCCTACCAAGTGTATACCACCAAGTATACACCCATTAATCTCCTTATAAACAAAAAAATTAGAAGCTATTCTTTGGAGACTATTGCTCACCCAGTGCCCCAACCGAGTGCTGCAGCTTCATTTTCCATCTGTAAACACTGGCTAGGCTGGTTGCTAGGTATGTTCACTGGGGAAATAGGAAACTGTTTATATGTGACCACTTGGATGGATACATGCAAATACTTCCCTTTGAGTCCATCATCACATTGTGGAAAGACTCTCTGGTGTAGATCCCGGATGCTGAGAGTCACACAAACCCAAGTTAGAATCTGGGCTCTACCACTCACTAGATGTGTGACTTGCAGCAAGTTCTTTAGCTTGTCTGAAGCTATTCCCCATGATGCTATAAACCATCATTTTAAGTGTCAACTATGTATTATCAGATATAAAATTCGGCTTCCTTCAATCGCCAGTGAGCTGTGGGCTTAAATTTGCTCGTAACTTCAGCAATACTTCCTCTTCCCCATTGGAAAATATCAAGAACTTGGAGCACACATGCATTTAGACACTGTATCCCTCAAATCATATATTTAAAAAGAATTTCACAATTCAATAACATTGTATCATCCATAATAATAGTTAAGATAATCAGCATGTTCTGTTCTAGTCACACGGCACAATGAAAAGTTCTAGAAGTCAATCAATGGCTGCTGTGGAATCCCTAAATATGGTTTTCACCAAGGTTTATTGATAAAGTCAGTACACTCTGTGCATATGGAAAATAAATGGACTAATTCCAGAGTAACAAATGAGCACCACTTTCAACCACATTTCCTACTGTGTTGCTCATTTGAGAATTAAATGCTCCCTCCTGGTGTAGTGAGTAGTGCTAAAGACTGATAGGGAAATTGAATGAGAAAATGCGGTTCTTTGTGTTTTTGGCTTTCATTTGGACTTTGGAACTTGGGGATCAAACTAAAAGTTACTTAGGAGCACTTATTCTTTCCTCTATTTCTTCTTTTGATACAGTTACTTTCTCTTCTTCTTGGCCTTATGTGGGTGTTGAAATTCAAATCACATGAACAAGTAGCAATCAAATCCCCCATTACATGTATCAAATTTCAAGGGATGCACAAAATTTACAGCACAGCTTCTGTCTCAAAAAGTTTATAACCTTGTTTGGAGGAGACAAAACCAATCCCATGAAAAGTTCATGATAGAAGATTTAAACAAAGATGCAAACAAATCACAGATGAATTGTTATTTAACATGGGCACCTAAATTAATTCCTCATGAGTGCTATTAGTCCTAAATACCACATGCATTTGGAAAAGAGAGAAATCCATGAGCTTTTCAGTTAAGATTGAGGTAGAGGGCACGGGGGAAACGAACTCTATGAAAAGAATGTCGGTGGCACAGAGTCTGTCTGGACATAGGAAGTAGTGCTGAGACTCAGTGATGGGGAAGACCAAGTACAACCTGAAATGAGTCAAATCCCAGGACAAGGTGAGATGAACACAAAGCCAGCGAACATCTTGGACATTCTGCTAAATTGGGTGGCCAACAAGCAAAGAATAGGCATCCTTAGGCAAAGTCAATCTCTGCTGAAGCTTGAGGAAGACAGATCGAGGGCTGTGAGGGGCAGGAGAGGCAGCTGCCCAGCTGTCCTCGGAAGATAGTTGAGGTGTTCTGAATGCTGTAGATACATGGTGAACACAACAGAGAGAGTATGTGTGTCCACACGTATCCATGCACATAAGCAGATGGAGTTCTAAGAGCAGAGAAAATACAGAACAACAGGAAGCCGAGGAAAGATGCCTGACATTCCCCGGGAGAAGCTTAGGCACAGAAACAATTGGAACAAGTCCAAGATGCTTTGGAGAAGGGTTTGTTTCTAGTCAGTACCTATTGGGTTAGATATGAATTTAAGCAACAAATATTATAACAATTGGAATTTAATATATCCATTTACTGCAAGACTTATTTAAAAGAATATGTTCAGCCCCATCACCCTTTTTTAATATGTTGAAAATAACTTCCATCAAAAATCATGCCAATAGAAAGCCATGATATGCTGAGCACACTTTCTTTTCAGAAAGAATTCAGATATAATGAGTGGAAAATTGCCTTAAAGAAAAGATTGAAGGAAGTGACAACTTAATTAAACCCAGCTACTGGTCCCATTTTATATTTGTCTTTCCAAACTGCAAAGAATTCTGACCTATTTAGTCATGACAGAACATATCTTCTAAATAATCTGTATCTCTTTGGAGGCAATGAATGGACATTTATCAAAGACGAAAACATTGCATGTCTCTTACTCATAATATTTGATCTTTAAGTTAGTCTTAATATGTTACATTTAGAGTACCAGGAGAACCCTCAGCCACATATATAAAGCAGCGACAGAGATGAAAGGCATTCCACAAGGGGGCTACTGATCTCAGAACGAGTTAGCACAGTCATGAGTATTTTATGGGTTACTACAGCACATTAGCCACAAACAATTTCCATCCTAGGAAGTACACTTAGTGCAGCTACTGGTGCATAATAAATATTTGATCCTAATTAGACCTAATGAATGAATCTTAATTCTGTATCCATAATGCTTTTGTAGGACAGTGACCCATAAATTAAAAAAAAAAAAAAAGTTTTGGGGGTGGGGGTAGAGAACTAAAGCCATTTTAACACCACTAACATTTTTCATTTCTCTAAGTTATTTGGTGATGATAAAGAATTGTCTGGAAGTCTCTTTTAAATGACAGGTTATGGTATAAACACACACCCAGACATACATATTATCAGGAGAATTATAAAGTATGTAAAGATTCAATATTATGTACTTTATAATAAGAAAATCTTAAATGTCCTTTGTTTAATTTATTTTAATTCATTGAGGACTTCAAGGTAAAATATGATTTCTAAAAATTTAGTCTCACAAATTTTAGTTGGAGTACTGATTTGGGATTTGACAGATTCAAGTCTGTTTCTAAAGATTATTTATAAAAATTTTCTTCTCAGATAAAGTAAAAAGGATAACAATTTCATTTGGCAGAATTTTAAAAAAAGTCTTGTCGATTCTTTACTTTTTTTTTCCTTTATAGAGAGAGACAGACAACATAGGGGGAAGGAAAAAAGAGAGAATCTTAAGCAGGCTCCATACCCAGTGCAGAGCCCAATGTGGGGCTCCATCTCACAATCCTGAGCTGAAATCAAGAGCTGGACACTTAACTCTGAGCCAGCCAGATGCCCCTTCTTTACTTTTAATCATTAACTTGTATCCTCTTAGAAGGCAGAAATATTTAGTCAGCATTGTCCATAAGTATATACGTAACTTAAATACTTTCAAATGAATTTAAAAAAAGTTAAATTCTATCATGATTTCCTATTGTTTTAAAGTCATGGCACCATGATTTTCTAAAATTATTCACTTATCTTTTAAAAAATATATCCTTGAGAAATGTTATCTGCATATATAATTATGCAACCTATTAAGATACATTGACAAATTACACAACAGAGTCATGTAGCTCTGTAGTTTTATCAACTGTGTCAAGCTGGCCAATGTCTGTACCCTGTAACCTTCAAATTCTAGAGGGTGCAACTCAGGGAAATTTTATACCAGTGCAGGTCAGTGGAGTCTGGGGGTGAGAACTGGGGTGGAGGAAGGCTTCTGTTCCAAGCAGTAATTTGGGAACAGACCTAGTTGGTCATCATGCTGGACACTCCCTTGGTCTTCCAAGCGATCATGCTCCTTTGGTGACTGACAGTCTTGTTTCCCATAGCAGTCATGTCTAGTTTATGGGAAAGATTTGATTAGTATCACCCGTATCTTTGTCTTAACACGGGGAAAAGTCACGGCCACCTGGAATGAGACTATGGACTCCACTCTCCTTAGACTGTATCAGAATCATGCTCCTTTAAAGTATTTGAAGGGAAAGTCACAAAAAAATAATAAGCACCAGAAATATCACAGATGTGAGGCCTCTGACATGTAAGACACTTTCTTAGTTCTAAGATACACAACTTGAAATTTGGTAGAAACATTAGATCCCGAATTATGATAGCCACAATTTTACTGGCAGACAATTAGCAAAGAAGACAGAACAACAAAAACTGTCATAGAGCTCAGAAATAGCAACAAGTTTAAAAAAAAAAAAAAAAAAAACAAACAGATCTGGCTAGCAAGCAGGGACCAGAGCACCCATTCACTCAGATCACAAGAGCCAAAGGTCTCATTTTGACCTTCTTACCATTCAAGAAACATCATGTAGAACACACCACCAATACCATTTTGGACTATGAACACTCTTAGTCATTCTTTCAAGACCTTTCCTTCTAATTACATATAAAGATGGCAATGGCTTCTCATTTCTCATATCTCATTTGAAGTAAAAATCTTTTGTTTGTTCATCTCACTTATTCTGATCTCCTACACAGTCACACTGATAGAAGAACAAATTTAACTTCGAATGTTAGAAAACAGATCTGAAGTAAATATCAGTGTATTATCTGATCATACACTGATTAAATGTAAAGCAAAAACCAAAAAAAATGTTTAAAGTCCCCAATTTTTACAAATGTTTTACAACATTTACAAATGTTGTGTTTTAAAGCAACCATAAAATCAAGGCAGCTTGATGTTGAACAAATGAAGACATCCAGGAATTTTAATGGTGTGCATGTGATTTAGACCAGTGGTAGAAGTAAAGTCAGCTGGACCCTTCGCTTACAGCTTCTTAGAGGGAGAATTTTCCAAGATTATCGAATAGAAGATATGCAACAGAATCTCTTGTCAATCCAACTCATGATTGTCAATTTGTTCATGCTATCAAAAATCATGACTCACATTTGAACATGTATCTCTGTAAGATTTAAAGATTACTGTAATTCAGATTAAAAATTTCTCTTCAGTACAGTATAATCATACAGTAGAGTATAATTTTTCTGTTTACTTTAGATGGGTTTTTCATCATGTTTTCCAAAAATGAGACTATTCCATGAAGTTTACTGTTTTGTTCTAGGATCTTGGTTCTAAAGAAGTAATATCGATCAGTCCTCAAAATTTAAAATTTAAAAAAAAAAAGTGTATATTTGAAGCATCCAAAGCTCAAGTTCTACTCACTGTTGAGTATGGCCTGAACTCTGCATAGCTTTAACTATATATGGTCAGCCTACATAAATTTATCTGCTATATGCACTTATAGATAACATAAGTTAACACCCAGGGCTGGATCCTGAAGAGGTTTTCCATTTCTCCACTTTTGGGCTGGTTTCCTCGTTGAACTACATGGAAAACCAAGAAGCTCATTGTTCAGGTGGTCTGGTTTTCTACTAGAAGACTTTAAGATATTGTCAAGTTTAGTTCACTTCTCTGGACTACAGTAGCTTCTATTATGATATAAGATACTGAGTGTGTGCTATGCCCTTTTAGGAAACACAACTTTATAAAAAGAAGCATCTGATTTTGTTGTCATTTCATGATTAACTCCAGAAATGAGACTGGAAATTCATGTATGTGATGAAGGCAGGGCAGGAAAAAAATGTCCTTACTGCCTTTCAAATTTTGATCCCTAAATCTCCTATTAAATTTTGGTCTTTCATTGTACCTTATAACATTTAGAGATTTTTGTTAATGTTTCTTCATTAACTTCATATTCAAGAGACTTCAGAAACGAATGCCTTCATAAAATAATCTCAAGGTCTGAATAGCATTTATCTTTGACGTCACTTGGTTTGTACCAACACCACAATTCTATGTTAATGGTTATTCTCAGTCCTCGGAATTTGAGCCAGTGTATTAACTTCTTCAAGGTGATATAATCAAGACATAAAGGCACAATAGTCTAGCAGAGAGAAATCCATTTGGTATAGAGTTGCTCCCTATTGTATAATATATCACAAAGACAAGTTAGTCCAGCCATGTCAAGTCCTTAAAACATCTGACTTCTCTCCAGTTAGATCTATACAACTGGATGGCAAAGATCAGGCTTAGGTGTTTAAAAATGATGCCATAATGGTAGCTCTCTTATTTTACTCCTTCTATAGGAGTTACCTTTAAGCAATAGCTTATACAAATTGGTTGGCCCCCTGATGTGACTCGAAGTAATAAATGGAACCTGTTGTAGATTATTAACGTAGAGGCTGATGATCAGAATAAAGACTTCTGTATTTGACATCTCTTAGGTAGTTAGAGACTATTGTTCATAGCGTTGCTGACATCAAAGCATCCAACTATTCCCACAATTAATAAGAACAGCGGAGCAGAAACTCTTGGGCCCTAAATAATTCACAAGTTGCCAATAAATCAAAAATACCTTTGCTTATGTTACACTTCAGTGTTTTCTTTAGTAAATATATTTATCAATACTCATTTTATAAAATTCAATGAAATAATCCATGTTTATAAAAGTTTGTTTTGTTTTGTTTTTTGTCACCGTGGTCCATGTGACTCTGCATCGTGATTATCTACTCGGTAGTTGGAATCATCTGCGGGAAGCACTCAGAGTCATAGTGTTAGGTCTACAGACTTGCATACAAATGTTTCATTAAACAGTAGTGCTTATGGATGCAAGTGGTCTAGGGGCTTTGGATATGTGACCATTGGGTATACGGGCTATAAATAATGTGTATGTTTAAATCAACAAAAAGAATAATCAATCATCAACAAAAGGAAACACTTCAGTTTTTCATGCAAAGGACTTTCAGAATTATACCGCTCTACTACAAGCCAGGGAGTGATCCTTCTGTAAGGATCTCTGCCTCTCTGAGTTCCTCTCCAGTAATATCCCCTTTTTACAGGCTTCCTGGCTATACCTCAAGCAAGGATGCAGTGGTTGCCTTAGGCATTTGCTGGGCCAGTTCCTTCTGCCTAGAACACATCTCCCCCGGATAGCCCTATGCATAGGGCTGCCCTCCATTCTCTAAATCCTCTTTACTTTGCTCTATGTTCAAAGCATTTTTAACTGTCTTACCTGCTATGTGATCTCTTATTCTCTTTATCTTCTATTATTTTTTCTTCCCAGAGGAGTATTAGCTTTTTGGGAGCAGGAATTTTTACCTGTGTTTTACCAGTTGGGGTTCACTGATAAGACCCCACCACTAGGAACAGTGCTTTCCTCTTAAAGGTGCTCGGACGATATCTGCATACGTGAATGACTGAGCTCTCTCTGCAGTGATGGCAATGTCAGTGTTATTCTAAGTTTAGAAATGAAGCATGTCCTGTGGTACGCCAAACGCCTGAGCGAAAGATAAGTTTCTTGCTTAAAGATATGAGGTGGGAGGAAAAACTATTTCTGCCTCGTAAAAGGAAGGCATCTTTCAGCTAACAAACTTGAAGAGGTGATTGCTTTTTTTCCCAGTAACTGTCACCATACCACTCATTATTGGGTTCTGCTGTACTCTTTTCATAGTTGACGCTAAGGTGCTCCATTTGATCTACCTAGAAACAGAATAAGATTTGTGTGTGTGTGTGTGTGTGTGTGCATGCACATGCATTGGATGAGAAGAGAGATACCTTTTCCTATGAGGTATATTTAATGACAGTGGGTAAAGGGAACATGGGTACAATTCACAAAATCTCGTAACAGTGGAGGATTAAAGTAGAGAAGACCTAAGAGATTTCTGAAATAGATGAACTGTTAAAGAATGTGGAAGATGGAATACTTTGATAGTGTAAAACTAGAAAGCTGTAAGGAGTTCTCCACAATGATAAATATTCAAAGACAGTTGGTGATACTTCAGATAGTACATCAACACAATAAATCTGTAAGACTCCATAGCTATAATTCCATTAATTGCCTATATGCTTTCATGTTACTATTATTTCAAAGTTGATCACATTTTGCAAAATCCTATACTTGTAATCAGTATTCTAAGTTAACTTTAGCAATTAACTAAGGTTAAATATTCAACTTCTTCTTTTTTTTTTTAAAGATTTTATTTATTTATTTGACAGAGAGAGATTACAAGTAGGCAGAGAGGCAGGCAGAGAGAGAGAGAGGAGGAAGCAGGCTTCCTGCTGAGCAGAGAGCCCGATGCGGGACTCGATCCCAGGACCCTGAGATCATGACCTGAGCCGAAGGCAGTGGCTTAACCCACTGAGCTACCCAGGCGCCTGGAATATTCAACTTCTATAAAACATGCTATGCCACAGCACTTTGACATTCTTATGTGGCAAATTTCTGTTTTCCACCGTAAGATGGCTCCTTGAAATGGTGTATACTCAAGGACAGCACAATTTAGGGGACTCCAACAGCCATTTTGATTTCCACTTTATTTGACATATTTCCATTTCCCATCCATGCCCACATTTCCCAGCTCTTGTGTTCAACTCTTATATCAGGAACAATGGTTTAATTGTTTAATTATTGTCTAATATTTATTCAATTAAAGGTAACTCTTTACAACTCCTTTTTACTCCATTTTGTTACTGTCAATGGTTTAGCCAAACATGAGGAAGGAATAACCTGAAAAATTAATAAAATGTATCTATACAGACATCCACTTTGTCATTTCAACAGCATTTTCTAGAGTAATACTGATCTCCGGAAAAGAAATACCATAAGAGGATTTAGCTGCCTTTTAAAAATAGGGTGCCTGGGTGGCTCAGTGGTTAAAGCCTCTGCCTTTGGCTCAGGTCATAATCCCGGGGTCCTGGGATTGAGCCCCGCATCGAGCTCTCTGCGCGGCAGGGAGCCTGCTTGCTTCCCTTCTTCTCTCTGCCTACTTGTGATCTCTGTCTGTCAAACAAATAAATAAAGTCTTTAAAAGAAAAAAAAATAAAAATATGAGTTCATGAACATATCCAGAAACAGTAAAATGTGTAATGCATTAAAAACCACATTTCCCACATTGCATGCAGTTACTTTTGTTTAGAAAAACACTGACATCCTTAGAATAGCTTGCTGACGATTTCAGAAATATGATTAAGTCTAAGGAGCAGAAGAAAAAATTGTTATCAATCTACTCTGAATAATTTGTTACCACACTATGAAAGCAGAAAATATTTTATTTTAAATGATTGCTATTTCAGTAACAAAATAAAGATGAATAGATATCATTCCAACCACAAGACTTAATTCACACGTACACACACACACACACTTGTGTTCATCTATGGAAGAAATGTCTTTTATGTTGAAATTATGTATTTATTTGAAATGTCATTAAAAGTGAGAAAGAAAACTTTAAACATTTTCTTTCACTTTTAACTCCTATGCAAACACCTGACCACATGTTAAAGTACTCAAATACACAGCTGCAATCAGTAAGGTCTTTATTCATTGAGAAATTTCGTTTCAATAATCCTCTGTTAGACTTTTTCTTGGATGTTTATCTTGAAAATCCCTACTTAAAGCTGAAATAAGTTTTTCTCCAAAGTCACATTCATCTTTCATAGATCATTTCAGAAATCATACTCCTTCAATATTTAAATAGGAGCAAATACAACATTATCTCTATAATCCATGGAGAATTTATATGTAGTAGCCTAGCTAGCTATCATTCTCATGATGTTTCTCCAAAAGACAAAGGCCACTACACAAATAGACTTATATTCAGACAGTAGATGTTCGTGGTGGCTCTTGATATATATGTTTTCGGAGGGATCATACTCATGATCTCTTTATTCTTCAATCTCAGCTGATCAGGAAAGGGCTCTCATTCTAGGAATAACGCCACATGTCTTCTGATTCCTACTCCAAGTAATTCATCTTACTCCAAGTAATTATGTCACTAAGTTCCGAATCTAGAAGTCTCTTTGTCACTGATTCCTGGTTCTCAAAATTGCAGACTCTGCTCTCAGCCTCCTGAATTTTCCTTTCATAGTCCTCTTTACAATTTCAATCACATGGTTGTGGTAATTACCTTCCAACAACTATCTCCTACTGCACTGCGGACAGAGTACCAAGTAGACTCTCAACAAATGGTTATTGATTAAATGCCATAAAGACAAATGATGCCATGAATATTAGATGATTCAGAAGACTGATAGTTCAAATTTTATCCTTTATATCATGCTATTCAAATGAAGCTATATTTACTTTAATTATCATAATAATTCAATGAGTAGGACCTTTCCCTGCATATGATTCCATCTCTTGTTTTTATATTTTTACTGAACATTATAGCTTCACACATTTGACACCTGGCTGTGCTTATATTTAAAAAGAATGACCTAACATATACATCAGAAGGGAAGGAAATTAGGAGTTTAGTAATAAAACCAAACAGTGTTTTAACTGGTCATGGATAATGAATTTTAATGCATAATCAATTTCATATGTATTGGATGAAATGTTGTCACACCCTCTTTTTTTTTTTTAACTGGGTATTTACCCTAAAGATACAAACGTAGTGATCCAAAGGGGCACGTGCACCCGAATGTTTATAGCAGCAATGTCCACAATAGCCAAACTATGGAAAGAACCTAGATGTCCATCAACAGATGAATGGATCAAGAAGATGTGGTATATATACACAATGGAATACTATGCAGCCATCAAAAGAAATGAAATCTTGCCATTTGCGACAACATGGATGGAACTAGAGCGTATCATGCTTAGCGAAATAAGTCAAGTGGAGAAAGACAAATATCATATGATCTCCCTGATATGAGGAAGTGGTGATGCAACATGGGGGCTTAAGTGGGTAGGAGAAGAATCCATGAAACAAGATGGGATAGGGAGGGAGACAAACCATAAGTGACTCTTAATCTCACGAAACAAACTGTGGGTTGCTGGGGGGAGGGGGGTTGGGAGAAGGGGGGTAGGGTTATGGACATTGGGGAGGGTACACACCCTCTTTTTAAATTGCTTCAGTAACTTATTTATTTTACTATTTAGTTTCGAAGATATGCATATTTTGTTTGATTTAAATCTCTATTTAAAATAATTAATTTCTTAAAGATTTCATTTACTACCACACGAATCATATGGAGTTTGTGGTTTAAAATGTTGCATTGTAATTATATTCCATTTTTTAAACAAAATATCTATTATTTAGTATTTGCCTACAACCATCACAACAGTACATAATAAGTGACAACAAAACAGGTGA
The DNA here is from genome assembly GCF_020171115.1 of Neogale vison. NCBI lineage: Eukaryota > Metazoa > Chordata > Mammalia > Carnivora > Mustelidae > Neogale > Neogale vison. Next base: position 196,345,328 of record NC_058101.1, on the reverse strand, counting down.
TTTGTGAACATTGTCGTTACTCTGTTGGAAAGAGAATCTTGAGGACAAGCGTTTTTTGAGATATGTAACAGGACTGACATTAGATCTCTGTTCCATGTCTGGCAAAATAAGCCACACCCTTTTCTTACTAATGAGTTTGGAAAAGTAGCCAACTCTGTCTTTTATCTGGGCAAACACAGGGCTATTGATGCCTAAACTTCACACGCCAAATTTACTTCCATTGGTCCACATGGCCATCTTTCCTGGTGCTTAAAGACTTATGAGAAAGCAAAGGTGATGTATTTACTCTATGATAGGGGAGTTTGGTAGATGGTAAATCCACATGCAAAGTTTGTTTATTTTGGTAAAATAACTCTAGCTTCAAGGAAGACATGTGTGGGTAGATAGAATCAATGAATAGTGACTTAAACTGATATGAAGGAAAATGTGAATACTTGTTAAAGATTCTAATCCCGAATTACTGGGTGACATAGTTATTAAAATATAGCCCTGGGGAAGAAGAGCAAGTTGGGACAGGAAGAGGATGAGTTTTAGAGGTATTGAGTTTAGGGTGATCTGCCGATGTTCATATGAGATGTCTACCAGTTACTTGGAAATGTGAGTCTGGAGCTCTTGAGAGAGATCAGGGATAGAGACATAGATTGGGGGATTATTATGAGGGAGGAAACAGGTGAAATCAGGGGAGACTGGACAAAAGGGACAGAACCCAAGGGAATATCTTGAAAGTCAGGCAAAGAAAGAGGCTCTTGTAAGCAGAATTGAGAAGTAATCAGAGTGATTGAAGGAAAACACTCCAGCGTCACAGAAGACAAAGAAGAGATTCTAATGAAGGTCAGAGAAACAGCACTAAGGGTAGTAATCTGAAAGTCCTTTTCTCATATGTGTTTCCATATATTACTCTGTATTAGTAATATAAAAATAGGTTTCTTGTCTTTAGTAACAATGACAAGAGGAAATTCAAAGTCACTCTTTGTGTTATTAGAATATTACTCTTTTTCTCAATGTGTTTATTATTAATAATTTAAATATTTTTATATATATCCCAGTGGAATTTACCTAGAAACAAAATATCTTTTTTTTTAATTTTATGATTTCAAATAATTAACTTTTTTTGGCTCCTATACTGAATTTTCAGACAACATGTAAAATTACTTGTAACAACCCCCCCCAAAAAAAAAACCAGAAAAAATTATTCAGTATTATCTATCATTTATCAAAATTCTTTTTTAAAAAAGATTTTATTTATTTATTTGACAGACAGAGATCACAAGCAGGCAGAGAGAGAGGAGAGAGAGAGAAAGAGGAGGAAGCAGGCCCCCTGCAGAGCAGAAGAGCAGAGAGCCCGATGCGGGGCTCCATCCCAAGATCCTGGGATCATGACCTGAGCCGAAGGCAGAGGCTTTAACCCACTGAGCCACCCAGGCGCCCCCATTTATCAAAACTCTTAAAAATATAATGATGTCTGCCAGCTTTTCCATTTTAGCATATTGGATTGACTTTCTATATAAAACAAATGGAAAAAAATCAAAATAAAAATTCTCAAAATTAAATATCAATTCTAACCAAATGGTAATGAAAGATCATTAGATTTTTATTCTCCCGTGATGTCCAAGAAGTGTTAAGTGTCAAAAGTAAGGACCAGTTGTTTGTATGTAAATTTTTTAAAAGAAGTTAAAGTCTTCATATTAAATATAGGCAGTGCTCGCTTTGCACAGGATCCTATTAACTGGGAACTCATGCATATCTAACTGTATCTTTGGTCCTTGCTATCTATTGTTTCTGACTGAAACATCCTCCCTGTCTCTGGTGTCTGAATTTCACATTTTTCAGTCTGTATCTTTCTGTGAACTTGTATGATACAGATTTTTGATTGGTGGTTTTTGTTGTTGTTGTTGTTGTTGTTGTTGTTTTGTTTTGTTTTAGTTTAAAGCAATTCCTCCCTAAGTCTGGTTGTGGAATTTTTATCTTGAAAGTGCTATCAGTTTTTCCTGCATTGAGGTTGGTCTATAGTCAGAATGTAAGGTTTTAATCCTCGAGCCCCATATGATTCACATATGCTAGGAAAAGCAATCTCTCAGAAATAAGTGACTGAGACATTGTAAAAAGATCTTTATGACAATATCTCAGTCAATGAATATGAAATTGTTTAAGGCACTAGGGGTCACTGAAAACAGTATTCAGTTTTACTAGTAAACTCCCAATTTTCTTCCTTTCTGATTTATATATAGACCATTCTTCTTATATTAATAAGCACAGTCAAGTGTTAAATTTGCCAAGCTATGATGTTCACTGAAATACAAAATGGTCTTCTGCCAAGTGTTTTTACACATATGCTCTTATTTAGTTACTCAGAATATTGATTTTAAAAAAGGATATGTGTGAATACAGGAAATTCTTATGTGGACACAAATGATTTTTAACTCTCAATGCTTTTTGTTTAATTTCATCAACTAAAATAGGTAAAGGGTTGTAGGGAAGACAAAAATCTCACTGCAATCACGTTTTCTCACCTTAGCATAAAAATTATCACTTTGTTTCTAGACAAGTTTTTACAAGTTTTTACACAAGCTGTGGTTAGTAAGTGATGGATCTCCCCATGTGAGACCAAGCCTGAGAGCCAACTCTAAGTTAATTTTGGAACATGAAATGCATTCATTAATTTTTAAAGTAAGGTTGCTCAAACACAAGTTAAAATAAAATGTATTTTGTATTGAAGACTAGTAGTCATCTTAAAAGTTCTTTTTTTAAATAAAAGACAGCTTTCATTATTCTTTCTATTAAAAATTGTCTAATTCCGGGGCACCTGGGTGGCTCAGTGGGTTAACCCGCTGCCTTTGGCTCAGATCATGGTCTCAGGGTCCTGGGATCGAGCCCCACATCGGGCTCTACTCAGCAGGGAGCCTGCTTCCTCCTCTCTCTCTGCCTGCCTCTCTGCCAGCTTGTGATCTCTCTCTCTCTGTGTCAAATGAATAAGTAAAATCTTTAAAAAAAAATTGTCTAATTCCTACTGAATTTACTCTTTCACTCACTTTTTTATTGTTCCATTTATTTTTCAAAAGTTTATTATAAGCCACAGTCTTCTGTGTTATCAATATAAAGTTTAGGAACTTGTTTACACCTAGCTTTGGTTTTATTCTGTCTTGAAAATAATTATAGTTGACACAAAAAGAAAATTTCAATGATTTAACTTCATGTTAGAATTAGTAATGGTAAAGTATTGATTTTTTTTTTTTAATTTATTTGACACAGAAACAGAGAGATCACAAGCAGGCAGAGAAGCAGGCAGAGAGAGAGGAGGAAGCAGACTCCCCACTGAGCAGAGAGCCTGATTCAGGGCTTAATCCCAGGACCCTGAGATCATGACCCAAGCCAAAGGCAGAGGCTTAACCCACTGAGCCACCCAGGCGCCCCTAAAATTTACGTGTTATATGCAAATAATTTATATTTCAAATTAAAAAATGATTCATGGTTTATTTAAAATTTTATATTAGTTACATAAATAGAACTACAAAACAATTTATACTCTAAGTTATAAAATGAGTTTTATAGTGAACAATTTGATTCCTTATTTAAACTCAGTCACTAAGAGGGGATACCCTGGAAGCTGTTTATGTCTCCCAAAAGTTAGCATTTTATTGCCCTGTACAGTCAAAGACAATGACCACTTCCTACTTGAGAGTGAGGCCTGGATCTCTTAGTTTGACATTTAACACACTTCTTGTGTAAGCACAAAATGTCTTCATTTATTTCTAACACTCCCCTGCTGAATCTGTCAGGACAGTCTCCCTGTTCTGGTCCATTCACAGACCGCACATGAAGGTCAGGCGGATGCCACGTGGCATCTTCTAACACGTGGCTCTGCTGGTACCACAGCGTGGGGTTTCTAATCTAACTGCACATTTAGGTAGCCATATTTGGTTTTGGTTTTGGATAATTTTCCATTTAAAGAGTGAATACTTTCATAGTAAAAAAGATAAATGTAGAATAGAAAATATTTTTCGTCTTAGATCAAAAGTAGATTTTTAAAAGATTTTTATTTATTTATTTGACTGAGTGAGAGAGGGAGAGAGAGAGAGCACAGCAGAGGGAGAGGGAGAAGCAGACTCTGTGAGCAAGGAGCCCAATGTGGGGCTCCCTCCCAAGACTCTGGGATCATGACCTCAGCCAAAGGCAGAGGCTTAACTGACTGGGCCACCCAGGCACCCCTCAAAAATACATTTCTTAACTGTATTTGGCTGTATGCTCATTAAATTCACTTAAAATGTGCCCGTAAGTAATTTTTTCAACCTTCTTGGGGTTTTGTGTTTTTTTTTTCTTTTTTCTTTTTTTTTTTTAAAGATTTTATTTACTTGAGAGAGAGAGGGAGAGTGAGAGAGAAAGCATGAGGGGAGAGAATCAGAGGAGGCCGATTCCCTGCTGAGCAGGAAGCCCGATTTGGGACTCAATCCTGGGACTCCGGGATCATGACCTGAGCCGAAGGCAGTCGCTTAACCAACTGAACCACCCAGGCGCCCAGGTTGTTTTTAATAGCAAGAATCCGCTCTTAAAGTTGAATGCTGTCTAGTTTTAAAATATTTAAATGGTCAGTTCAAACAAACACTAAACTTCTGAATACTATTTGGAGTTAAATTCAAAACCAGCCAAATTTCTTAGGTTTGCAAAATTGAACAGGAGAAGGACCACCGAGCTGAATGCATGTCAACAGCGACGGACCCACTAGAACTAAACCAATTCAAAGTCGTACTTGGACCAGGATATGCAACAAGTCAAAGTAATCGAAACACAGTGCTTTAAAAACACATGCTGTACATGTGTTTTTCCATTAAGCTAAACTGAGTTTCTTTTTTTCAGGCCCAAATTTAGATTTAGAGCAAGAGACCAATAATTCTATTCTATCCTTTGTAACAGTGAATTGACCTTTTATAAGAGAGTACATTCTTTTTCTTAAACTGTAGCAGGTTTCAAACTTTATTTATTTATTTTTGCTACCTGTATCTTGTTTCTGTCAGCCTAGTTATAACTGATGGTTCATTGTACTGTTGGCACATTCATGTCTTTCTCTGTAATCTTCTTCCCTCTTTTGCTCATTTTTTTTTTTTCTCAGTGAAGTATAGAAAGTCACAGAAATATGTCCTTCATTGCCTGGACTAATCATTTTCTTTTCTTTTTTTTAAAGAGTGAGAAAGTGAGCGCACAAGAGAGGGGGATGGGCAGAAGGAGAGAGAGAGAATCTCAAGTGGGTTCCACATCCAGTGCAGAGCCTGATGCAGGGTTCAATCCCACCACCCTGAGATCATGACCTGAGCCAAAATTGACAGCTGGATGCTTAACCGACGGAGCTGCCCGGCACCCTATGGACTGACTTTAGACCCTTTTCTTATTATTCTCTGGCTATTATTTCTAATCTATTTTATATCTTTGCTTTTTATAACTGGGTAGAATGGCACACTTTGAAAAATCTTGACATGAACATCAATCTACCATTTGCTATTTACTAGGGACGCAAAATGGAGGATACGGCAACTTATCGGGGTGTCAGTGTCCTCAGGTGTGCACTGGGGAACATAAAGTCTGCTTAACTAACCCCATATTAATAGTAATACCACCTAGATCTATTTTATAGACAATCAAGGAAATCGAAGTAATTTTTGAACATGAAATAGCTATGCATTTGGCGAAACAGTAAACATACAGCCTATTAGCTCTGATAATACTGAATATTAAAATTATAGGTGCAATCATTTTGCAGGTAGACTTTCAGTTTCTAGGGCAAAGTCTAGTTGAAGACAGCAATACGGAACCGTCCTGGTGACTCATGCGCTGTAGCCACTGGTCTCCTTTTCTTATTTCTACTTTGCCCACTTCTCAATTATATCTGCCTAATAGGGTCTGTCCTATGCTTCATCTCCTTCAACATCTTGAACATAAGATGGCAGTCATAATAACATAGGGACCTAACTGAAAATTTCCTTCTCAACAAATGAACACCAACCCTATATACCTTTCCAGAGGTCTCCTGTCGGGCGCAAGTTTTTGCAATACCAAATTTCTGGATATTCTCTGTCTACTGAGTTTTCTCTCCTCGGAGACTTTATTTACAATTACCTTCTTCCATCTGAATACCCTCTTTTGTGGACCAAAGACTCCATTCAAATACAGCTCTTCCCTCTGTGAGAACCTTTCTGATTTTCTCGTAATATTGAAGCCTAACTCTGTGCTCCCATGGCAGTATATGTTTTTTTAATTTAATTTATTTATTTGAGAAGACAGAGAGGGAGAGTGAGAGAGATAGCGAGAGAGAGCATGAGCAGGGAGGGAGAGGGAGAGGCAGGCTCCCCGCTGAGCAGAAAGCCCAACATGAGGCTCCATCCCAGGACTCCAGGATCATGACCTGAGCGGAAGGCAGAGGCTTAACTGAGTGAGCCACCCCAGACCCCCTGTCCATCTTCTGATGTATGTTGAGTGGCTCTGTTGTCTGAGTCTTCTATGGGACTCAAGCGGCATGTGACACAGTTCCTCGAACATGGTTAGTGGCGAGGCTTGGCAAGAGAGTTTCATAGTCATTTAATAATCTTGACTGATCATGTTTAAAATAATGTAAGATGTTCTTACAACTATTTAAGGAGGAGACCTCCGATTTCTACCTTTACATGGTGCATTTAAGACTCGAAGACCACATCTAAGACTTTCAATCTCCCACCAAAACTAACAATGAAGAGCAAATTTGATCATATTGGATTGAATTTGTTTCAAAATCACAGAATGGTGAGTATGCAAGGGCAGCTTGAGTCTGAAAAATCAAGAAAGGCTACCTTGAGTCTGAAAAATCAAGAAAGGCTCCCCTTATATATGTATCAAGTTATTACCAGTTACAGAATGAAAAATCCATAAACAAAAAAGATTTTCTTCAAGTGAAAAAACAAGTGGCTGGTAAGGTCACATTCGCAAAGTTAAAATAGGTGCTGTGGCCTATCATTCTTTAATAAAAGGAGCTAGGGCTCCTTGAAGAAATGACTGATTCTAGAACTGGGGCAGGAAATATATACAGTGAGGCTAAAGCATCTTGTAGTACCAGGGGGAAAAAGTCCTCACAACGATGGGACTATGTCAAAGGCCACAGCTGGGGCGCCTGGGTGGCTCAGTCAGTTAAGCGTCTGCTTTCAGCTCAGGTCATGATCTCAGCCTGCTTCTCCTTCTCCTTCTGCAGCTCCCCCTGCTTTTGCTCTCTTTCGTGCACTCTCTCTCAAATAAATAAATACAATCTTAAAAGAAAGAAAAATCACAGCAACCTCCTATAAGAGGTGCCCATGGCTACAGCTGCAGCCATTTGCTGAGCAGTTGAGCAGCTACTTTACTTAAGCAGTATCAGATTATAATGCAAAGTATAAAACATACATCCATGTGTTTGTATTGATACAAATGATTGAATCTAAAGAAGCTGGGGAGAACAGACAGTCTCCCTTGCAGAATTCCAAATAATTTATGTAGATATTCCATAAGGAAGAGGAATGTAACTCCCTACTCCTTAAGTGTGAGGTGCATGAAGTTACTGCCTCTGGTAGAGTACAGTAAGGAAAGGAGGAGAAAGAGTAATGTTACAGTGGAGAAACCCGACAGACACTCCCTCAGCGAGGTGATCAAGGTCAACATCAACAGTGATACCTCATGTTGATAGTATGTGCCCTTGTTATGATGTGATAAGAATGGCACCTTACCTTTGTGGCCTTCTTCCCAAAAACACATCCCTATCTGATCATGAGAAAGACATTGGACAAATTCCAATGTTGGGATGTTCTACAATATCCCTGACCAGTACTCCTGAAAGCTATCAAGGACACTGAAAACAAGGGAAGGGTAATAAACTCTCACAGTCAAGAGGAATCTAAGAAAACATGATGACTAAATGTAATACAGCATTCTGGATAGGGTCCTGGAACAGACGAACAGGAAGTATAAATTAAGGAAGTAAGAATAAAAGATGGACTTTATAATAATGTATCAGTAATTGTCCTCTAATTGTAACAAAGTTACCACATTACTGTCAGATATTAATAATAGGAGAAACTTGGTGTAGCATATATGGAAATTCTGGTCCCATCTTCACAATTTTTGGGGAAATTTAAAATTGTTGTAAAATAAACAGTTTGGTTAAAAGAGTGGATATTGTGTTTTGACCTGAAAGCACTCCCTCATATCTACTTTATTTTATTTTATTTTTGTTAATTTTTAATTTTTTATAAACATATACTATATTTTTATCCCCAGGGGTACAGGTCTGTGAATCACCAGGTTTACACACTTCACAGCACTCACCATAGCACATACCCTCCCCAGTGTCCATAACCCCACTCCCCTTCTTCCAACCCCCACCCCCCAGCAACCCTCAGTTTGTTTTGTGAGATTAAGAGTCACTTATGGTTTGTTTCCCTCCCAATAATATCTACTTTATTTTTATCCTACTATGAGTTATTCAAGAGTTAAACACAGCTCTAGCTATGGCACCCATGCAAATGCTCTTCCAGCTCAGGGGGCCATGGGCCAGCCTTGGAATGAGTATGAATCTCATAGCCCCCAGAACTAACTCCCTTGGACTTTTTCCTTCTCCAATGACTCAAGAATGGCAAAATTTACAGGGAAGACCTCAGTTTCTCCTGGAAAAAGAGAAAAGGAAATATAGAGAAGAACTATGACAAAAGAAAAAAACGAATAGTTGAACCAAGAGACTCAGAAAGGCCTTCTGCCCAAGAGCAGAGGAAAGGGGAGTCTCCTCCTCGCATCTCCACCCTGACATTAGCCGGTGGCCCAAGTCGGCTGCACTTCCTAATGGGTACAGGAATGCTGTAGAGGGTCCCTGGGGTTTCCTACTCCATGATTCCCCAGGATAAATCCCAGGATGAGAGTGTTGCTAAGGAGAGCTGACTATCCCCTGACAGCAGTCTGCATTTAAACCTACAAGAAATGCCCATATTCTTTTGACAGTCCATCTTATCCAAGAGAAGGCCTTAAGATCTTTGTGGTGTTTTGGTATATAATTATTAAAGCATTATTTAAAATACTACTCTATTTCACAGAAAATTATACTATCCAAATAACAAATAAAAACTTAGGTAGAGAATGATGACTTTCCTGGAAATGATTGTTTTATCTGCTTCAGGTCAATAACCCTCTTTGACCTATCAGGACCTATCAGGACGGGCCCCATCATCATCTATCACTGATATCTATCGCTGGCACTAATTTTTTTTTTTAAAGAAAGCTAATATAGTACTATAAATATGGGCTATAATAATATATCCTTAAACAATGGGTAAGTACTACATGGAGTCAATTTTTCTTACAATTAAGTAAGCACAAGAGAAGATTTTTAAGTGACTGGTTTTTGTGTTCTTAAATAACCACTGAAGTCATTCCTTTTTTTTTTTTTTTTTTAAAGATTTTATTTATTTGTGAGAGAGAGAACCTGAGTAGTGAGGATGGGGAGGTAGGGATTGAGGGAGAAGCAGACTCCCACTGAGCAGGGAGCCAGACCCCAGGACCATGGGATCATGACCTGAGCCAAAGGCAGATGCTTCACTGACCGAGTCACCCAGGCCGCCCTAGTGAGGTCACTCTTGAAAGAAGGTCTTTTCATGATTTAAAGAAACATTTGCATGTGCACAAATCTGATGTTTATTTTCTGCCTGGTATTTTTATCCTTCCTTTTTTTCTATTTTATTATGGATGATAGTTTTCAAAATGTCAACTCTTTGTACCACGATGTGTCTAGGGAGAACCCCTGGTAGTATGGTCCTGGGTTGTTTCCTCTTGGTTGGTTCCTCTACACCTCCTTCTGGGCACCTTTCTCTCTTCTGCTCTATTGCATTAGTTTCGGGATAACAAAATCATATATGGCACATTATGAATAGTGAAGTCAGTATTAAAATGCAGCTCCTACATACAAGGTCTCCAAGTTCTGTTATGGTCAGCTTTTCAAATGCCTTATTCAGTATGGAATTAATTATCGTCATTTTGAGCATCACCTGCTAAAAATGCAAACTGTATCTTTAATAAAATGCTTATTTGTATCAAGAATAAGATAACAAAATATTCAAAGAATAATTGTAAACCTTATAAATTTTGTCAAATCTCTCACAAGGTCATAAATTTACTTTTATGAAAATCCCCCTAGAGTTCAGAAATCCTCTAGCTGATAGAAAGACATCAAATCTTAGTTCTCTGGGTGCCTTAGCATCTGTAATGGTCACAGGAGCCAGAGACTGGCTCATGCAAGTTCATCTACAACTATGTAGGTCGCCTAACGGGTCATATTTTTTTAGGGATTATTTCCAATTTCCAGAGTCCTAATGATCAGAATATAATCCTTGGTATCTTTAGTGAGAAAAATAATGTGTCCCCCTGTCCCAAATTCAGTGTTCGGCCAATACATATCTATATGATCAACAAAATAAAGGAAGGTTTTCAGATCCTAGGCTTGAGTATTTTTTTGTTTTAGATGTGACAGATTTGCTGAACAAAGCTCATGAATCCCCTCTTCCTCTCTACTCCCCCATTTTCCCCACTCAGCACACACACATACACACACAGCCCTTTACAACCCTGTTCTGTCTCACTGTTGTTAATATACACATCAGCTCTAGGGCACCCAGCTTTTCTGAAGGAAATTGACTCTGCTGAGTACTCTTTTATTCTCTGTATAAGTTACATTACAAGCAATAGTACTAAACTTTTCAATGCTTACAATGTTCCCTATGAGTGTATCAGTTGAACAAGAAAAAAAAAATCTGGAAGTTTATTATTTTTCCACCAATATATTTGACACCACCTTTGGAAGGGAACAAAAGGCATACTGTCAAATGGATAGACCTGGACAAAATGTTACTGTTTGTTCCTCACGAGCACAGAGGTATATTTAAGCAAAGAAAGACATTCCATGACTCTCCTGGGACTTCCTTCCTTCAGCTGAATTATACCAACATGTTCACACCACTGTGATTCAGACCGTGTTGGAATCTAAAATGCAGACTTTTCTTTGCCAGTGTTTAAATGCCACAGCTATAAAAATTCATATTAGGATTGAACCTGGCCTTAAAATATCATAGAATAATGAGAGTTTAGTGGGGGGGAAAATGTGTGTACACATGAAGATATGAAAATAAGAAGAAAATAAGAAGATAGAAGATATGAAAATAAGGGATATCCCTGTTTGACAGAGTCTCTACATATACAATAAGGCCTCAAAGTCACCAGAAGTCACCGGGTTTGGGATTATGTTTCAAATCCAGGCTCACTGACATTCATGAAACTTCTGGTGAAACGGGGGCCAAGTTTCGAGCAAGGCTGAGTAGAATGCCTCTTTCATGTGGAACCTGTGTGAAACTCAGTGGCTTTGGCTGGGTCTCACCTTGAGTTTCACATTCAAACAACCCAAAGCTTCAGAGTAAAATTAAAGGGTGAAGGGAAACAAGCAAACAGACCCCACAACAACGACAAGGCAGGAAAAGATGACTTGCTGGAGAATGGAATGACTGTCTTCTTCCACACCCATTTCATCGTGGTACTGCTGGATTCTCCAGCTAAACTCGTATTGCCCTCAGCTATGCCAAATCAAGGCTTCCCCGCACTAAGGGGGAGAAAATTCTAGACCCTCCAAAGGCCCCAGGAAGCAGTGAAACATTTGCTCAAAATAGCCAGAGGCTTTAAAATGTTGACTGTACGCAGGAATGTGATTATGAATATGGGCCTTAGAATACAGATTTGCAAGGGAAGAGGTAACAATTAAACGTCCAACTTTTGGAAATTTAAAAAAAGAAAAAGGCTGACTGAACATCTCTAGGTTTTCCTACTAAATTCAAATTCTAGAGATTACGTGCATTGATGCCTCCTCTGAAAGTGACCTCTCCCAGAGCATTCTCCAGAGCTCCACCCCTCTGGAAACTCGTCCTGTGGCCACTTGCTTCCTGCTTTCTTAGCAAGGTGCAGGGTGCAGAGAGCAGACTGGGCCGGCTGTAAGGAGCCACAGTCTTTGGCGGGGACTGAAACAGTCTCCTGACAGGATTAGTTAGGCTCATTCTACTCCTAATGTGCAGCCCAGCTAGCGGTGGGCAGCGTGCCACGGGACGCCAACCCCCGCTCTAGCAGAGGACTTGGAAAATAACAAACCAGTGTAATCAACCCATGAATTTTCTTTAAAGTAAAGGGAACATTTAAAAGTCTATTGAATGGCAAAAGAGGACTCCACTTTGCCTATTTTAGGAAATACACTTGTTTATAAAAATTTCTTATCCCTCATTCAGCCCAAGTTTCACCAGCATAAAAACTTCTGGCTACAAAAGCTTTTTGTTTTGTTTTGGTTTGGGGTTTTTTTTGTTTGTTTGTTTTGTTTTGTTTTGTTACCACTCCCCCCACCCAGTTTTCCTCTTTAAAATTTTTCTTTCCTTTCTTTCCTTTTAATTTTTCTTCTTTCACATTTTTTTTAAAAAGTTATCCAGAAGATCACAGTGTGTTTAAAATGCATGTTTTCTTTTGACATGTGGCCTGAGATACCAATAAACTTCTTTGGAGACAAGAATCTTTAAATTCCAGGGATTTCAGTGGCCATGTGAAAAAAGCTACATTAGGCCCCAAGGCACACTGTAATTCTGAGGCAAGAGAGGGCAATCAAAGGAGAGGTTGATAGAGTCACTTTGTACACACCAGCCTTTGCGGTGTTCACAGATCTGCAGCACAGTCATAAAGTCTATATGATGAGAGACCTTGCCATAGAAAAGTCTTTTTCTTTGAGTTGGGGGTTAACCTGAGACATCATCAGTGGGGGAAAACCCAAGCCCAATAGATTCTTTAAGGGAAATGGTATAAAAGCATTAAACAAACAACAACAACAACAAAAGACTTTTTACTGACCATAGTAAATACCCACAATCAAAGTAAATGCTGTGTTTGAAGTTAAAGTCCACAGATCAAAGTACTTTGCAAAATGTCAAGCGTGAGCATAAGGAGGAGGAAAGGAGAGGCACAGAAACTCACCGAAATATTGTATTGTCAACATTAGAGAAACCTGCTAGCAGAAGACCTTTGGCTAGGTAAGGCATTTTCAAAACTGAGTCACCTGAATTGTGCTGGGAGCATACAAAAAATGAAACACACTAATAAAAAAAGCTGTTCGAATTCTGCCCTAGCAATACAAACCAGTGATGAAAAAAACCAAACAAAATAGAGCTCTCTCACTGTCCTTAAAGAGCAACTATAATTTGCTCAGGTGGTTGTAAGCATTTCCTTTTTTTTTTTTTTTTTCTCTCGGTGCTGTGAGAAAGTTAAAAATAAGTAAAACAGTCTAAACAACAGAATTATGATGTCTGGGAGCCCCCCTCACTGCTGGCAGTCAGGTTAATTAGAGTTCCGATGCGGCTCAGACCCAGGTGTGCGTGTGTGTGTGTGTGTGTGTGTGTGTGTGTGTGTAGAGGGGCCAACGTGACAGAGAGCTGGGATTAAAAGTAAAGCACAACCATAAAAATGCACAGATGCCCCTGCTGTAGTCGGGAACCCGGTATTTACCTGGAAATCGGTGGCAGCCTCCGCTTATTCTCACCAGAAATAAGTTATTGAAAAGACCTTAGTCATAAACATATCATAACCAATTAAATAATTCCAGAATAAAAATCTTACCTACAGGCAGCTGGGGTTCAACAGTTGCTCTCAACAGAGGAAGTAGGAGTCAGTGGCCTTTAACATGTAGAGATTGTTTATTTAGCCCTTTTTAAAAGGTCTTGAACTCCAGAGGTTTAAGATTAAGTCCAATCCAAGTGTCTGAAGGGGAAGAAAAAAAAGGCAAGAGAGAAGGCAAATAAGAGAGGGAAAGAATCCCAGCTGCTGGGTAGTGCCGCTGTTCTGAGAGCATTTGAGCTATTTTCAGTATTCACAGCAGCCGGAGTTGTCTGCAAAGGGATGAAAAAGCCGTGCCTGAGCGGCCACCTCCCTCCCCCTTGCCCCACGTGGTGGTGGGGGGGGGGTGCACGCACCAGGAAACCCACAACAACTTGGTTCACCGAACAACTACTCATTTAAATTTTGGGGAAAACTGCCAGCGCTATTGGAAAGGACAGCAAAAAAAAAAAAAAAAAAAAATCTTGACTGAAATCTTAAGGAAACACAGTGCCTGGCCATAATCCTCCAGTTTTCAGAATGACTTAACCTGATTTGTTGACACGAAGATGGACTATGTGTGCCTTCTTGAGAGGGAAGAGGTTTCTTCTGACATTTCCTCACTTAGGTGGGTCTTAAAAAATATTTTAGAACTCTCTGAGGAATATCTGTTCTCACCCTATCCTTCTTAAGACTGAAGACAAATGGTTTATTTCTAGCACGCACCTAAATTTCCATTTTCATCAACTATGCTATTTTTGAAAGCTACTGGGTTAAGCTGTTGACATTTCTTATCTGTTGGCAGAGACCGGGGACCATTCAGTGACACGATGAGACAGACACAGATCCCCTGCTTCTGCCTCCAAAGAAGTGATTCAGATTGGGCCGCTAGCAATGACTAGCAGACTTTGCGCCTTCCCTTTGTTTCTAGAATTATAAATTAAGATCTGGGTGTTCTGTGCCTTCATTCAGCATTTTATGAGGCAAGTACTTCTGAGCCTCCTCTCTGTCACATGTTCGGAGAATACAATAGTGGGGACAAAATATCGTCCCTGCCTCAGAAGGGGTATAGCACAGAGAGGCAGCAAGAATAAAGAATAAAGAGAATTTGTTGTAATCTTTGATGGCTTCTTTTTCACGTGAGGATCTCTTCAAACCTTGGCGACTGAAGGAAGATACACGATGGGTGGCCATCAGACCAACTTCTGGCTTCTGTGGTTTACTCTGCATTGTCCAACAGCCCTTAGAAGGAAATTTGTTCCTTCCTACCCAAGTATTAAAAGCCTTGAATCCATGTAGATAAAACCCCTGAATTCTTTCATCTCCCTACTCCCGTAACATAGAGGAGCATCAACAGTGAGAAAGTACTGCTGAGAGCTAAGAGGAAGTGGGAGAAGATTCTCTGATCCTTCTTTAGCCCAGTGTGGAAAGGACCTGGATGTTTTTTGTGTTTTTTTTTTAAAGAACATGTGACTCTTTTTTTGTTTTGTTTTCTTAAGATTTTATTTATTTATTTGACGGACAGAGATCACAAGTAGGCAGAGAGGCAGGCAGAGAGAGAGGAGGAAACAGGCTCCCTGCTGAGCAGAGAGCCCAATGCGGGGCTCGATCCCAGGACCCTGGGAACATGACCTGAGCTGAAGGCAGAGGCTTTAACCCACCGAGCCACTCAGGTGCCCCATGACCTGGATGTATTTTATAATGAATGTTAGGAAGGGTGATTACTAGAGGCTCAGATCAGATCCAATTGTTTCTTTGCAATTAAAGAAAGACACTGCAACTGATGATAGAAAATACTGAGGATTATGCATGATCTCTAAAGAAAAATGGTTACATGACTGCTTTTTCAGGTGTGATAAGATAGTGAAATCCTTCAGCTAGCCTACACTTAGATTAAAATTAAATTAAAATTTGGTTTAAATTTTGAATTGAAATTAAAAAAGAACTATCATTTAAGTTTGAAATAGCTAATCAAAATTTTTAAAATAAGAGTAACTTTATTTAAAAAATGGATAGCAGAGGGGTGCCTGGGTGGCTCAGTGGGTTAAGCCGCTGCCTTCGGCTCAGGTCATGATCTCAGGGTCCTGGGATCGAGTCCCGCATCGGGCTCTCTGCTCAGCAGGGAGCCTGCTTCCTCCTCTCTCTCTCTGCCTGCCTCTCTGCCTACTTGTAATCTCTCTCTGTCAAATAAATAAATAAAATCTTTAAAAAAAAAAAAAAAGATAGATTGTAAGCCTGGCAAATGCTAGCCTCAGATAGAAATTCTTTTTAATAGTTTTTACCTTTTCCTCCGTATAGTAGTTTATAATGAAAAAAAAAAAGCATTAAAAACTGGCTGTCCTTGAGAAACTATTGAAGTTAATAAAACAAAGACTACTAAGTCAACCATTATCTTAATTCCAACCTGCCTGCTCTCCACACCAGCACTGAGAGAAGCCCATTGCCTCATGTTTGACTATTCTTAGTCACTTTAGGTCATGGTCTGCAGTTGGACAGGTTCTGACCCTGCTAACTGCTTCCATTCAGCATAAGCCCCGTGTGGCCACGTGAGTCACCACGGTCCCATCATGTCATTCCCCAGTGATCCCAACCGTCCCAACTGCCTCCCAGTTAGCACCTTTTGACTGACTGGATGTCACAGAATAAATGTCACAGATTTTTAAAAATGAGAGGATAACATATTTGGACTTTTCTACTCACTCAATCTACAATGACTTTTATCAGCGACTGATGTCTGTTATTATCACTATTGTAAGTCTACGTGGCTGTCCAATATGGTAGATGTAGAGGCTACTGAACACTTAACATGTGGCTAGTCAAAGCCGAGATGTCATGTAACTATAAAATGCACACTGAGTTTTGAACATAGTATGAGAAAAAGGAATATATAACCCATATTAATTTTTATATGGATTATATATTGAAAAGATAATATTTCAGACATCCTAGGTTAAATAAGCTATTTAGTTAAAATTAATTTCACTTGTTTAATTTTATTTTTTAAAATGTGACAACTAAAACATTTTATATTAAATACGCATCTTGCATTATATTTCTGTTGTGCACTACCATCTTGGCTAGGGGTTCTCAAACTGTAGCAAAAGCAGTTACCTGGAAGGCTTGTTAATACGCAGATTGCTGGATCCCACCCCATTTCTGTTTTGTTGGTATGGGGAGAGGCCTGAAATTGTGCATCTCTAACAAGTCCCCAAGTGATTCTTTTTTTTTTTTAAAGATTTTATTTATTTATTTGACAGAGATTACAAGTAGGCAGAGAGGCAGTCAGAGAGAGGAGGAAGCAGGTTCCCCACAGAGCAGAGAGCCCAATGAGGGGCTTGGTCCCAGGACCCTGGAATCATGGCCTGAGCCAAAGGCAGAGGCTTTAACCCATTGAGCCACCCAGGAGCCCCTCCCCAAGTGATTCTTAACCACACTTTAAGAACCCACTAGTCTTGAGCCTTCTTATTTAAAGAGTGGTCCATGGACCAACATCAAAGTCATCACAAGATCACTTGGGATTTTTTTTTTTTTAAAGATTTTTTATTTATTTGTCAGAGAGAGAGAGGGAGAGCGAGCGAGCACAGGCAGACAGAATGGCAGGCAGAGGCAGAAGCAGGCTCCCCGCCGAGCAAGGAGCCCGATGTGGGACTCGATCCCAGGACGCTGGGATCATGACCTGGGCCGAAGGCAGCTGCTTAACCAACTGAGCCACCCAGGTGTCCCGATCACTTGGGATTTTATAGGAAACGTGAAATCACGGGCCTTACTCATACCTACTGAACCAGCAAGTACATCTTAAAAATCTCACCAGGTTATATGTGTGCACATTGAAATCTGAGAGAAACTAATGTAGAGTGGCGACTCATTCCTGGGTACATATGAGGCTTATCTGGAAAACTTTTTAAAATACCAGTACACTGGACCCACCTCTGGAGACTTTGCTTTAACTAATCTGGTTGGAATCTAACATATCTAATAATGAATTACATATCTAATCGCCCCGCCCCAGGTGATTCTAATGGAAGAGCACTGAGAAACAAGAGTTTGGTGGGCAGTGGGACCCTCAGACCAGGTGCAGAATTGCCAGGATCCAGAAACCCAGACAAATTCTGGAAGGGTGGTGAGAAGCAGATGTTTGGGGACTGTCGGGTGCTAGGAGAGCAAGACTTGGACAGAACAGAGCTTGTGGAAACCACACGATGGGGTAGATGAGTGTTGCAGCCAGCAGGGGGAGACAGGGGCAGGAAGCATCCCTGGCTTCCGCAAGTCTGACCCAAGTCCCCAGTGGCCCCAGGTTTGTTGTTGCAAGGAGACTGGATAAGCCTTGGTCTCTGACAGAGTAGAATACTCAGCCAAGTGTTCTCCGAGCAGAGATGCAGCCCCCAAAATAAGAGAAGGACCTACTTAGGAAAAAAAAAATGTCATGTAAGTCATGAGTGGGACCAGCAGCCATGTTAAAAGAGGTTCTTAAACTATAAAGACAGGACTGGGTGGGGGGGGCGCCTGGGTGGCTCAGTGGGTTAAAGCCTCTGCCTTTGGCTCAGGTCATGATCCCGGGTTCCTGGGATCAAGCCCCGCATCGGGCTCTCTGCTCTGTGGGGAACCTGTTTACTCCTCTTCTCTGCCTGCCTCTCTACTTGTGATCTCTGTCTGTCAAATAAATAAAATCTTTAAAAATAATGATAATAAAGCCAGGACTGGTTTCAGAAGCTCCATCTGCAATAATCTTTCAGAGACGAGGAGGGAAAAAAATGGACAGAAGTGTTGGAAGTCAGTTGAGTGGTACATTTCTTTCTCTCCTCCCATTGTGTGCAATACAAGTTGAGACAGCTCTCAGCTACGCAGTGGTCAAATTAAGAACATTCTATGCTAAGACACAGTTGACACAGACCAAACTGTCCCGGAGGATATCTGTATCTCAAGAGAGAATCTTGATAAATAATGGAACGCCCCGTTGTTAGAACCACGAGGCAGATCGGTGTTCTGGAGCAGAGAGACCTTCTGTTACTCTTCAGCACACCTTCGTTCCATCTTTAAAGAAAGTGAGCCCCTTATCTGGAATGATCTCCCCAGTTTGTCCAACCACTGCTCATTTTTTCAGGTGGTACCAGAACAGCTGTGTGCTCCAGAGGGCTTCAGAAAAATAAAATCCTCACTGTAAAGGAGAACGTGGACCCACACTGGTGATATTTGAAACTCCTGACAACTATGCAAAGACCATTGTAACTTCCCTTCTCACTTGATGATTTGGTTGTTTTCAGAAGACCTTAAAAATGTGCAATAATGCTTAAGAATAGAGAGTCTGGAGTCATGTGTCTGGGTTTGAATTCTGGTCCTGCCACGTTCGTGTGACCGTGGGCCTATTACTTCACCTCTCTGTGCCTCGGTTTCCTCCTCTGTCCTAGGACTTCACTGGATTATTGTGAGCATTAAAAGGGTTGTCTGAAAAGAAGGTAGAAAAGTCTGGCACAGCCTAAGTGCTATTGTTGGTTTAACAACTAAAATACAGTAAAATAACTGAAGGTTTCCAAATATGGTTAAGTTTAGTAATTTTTTTTTTGATACCACAGTGATTTCCAGGGACTTTTATGTGAGTGATCTCTTGAATACATGTATTTTGAAAGCTTCTTTGAGAGTTGTTTAATTTTTTTTTTCCCGAGAGAACTCAGAATTCTCAATTGGTTCCTCGTCACTTCCTATTATTTGCGAGGATCTCAGGAGGAAGGAAGTGAATGTACTTTTCCCATGAATATTGTTTTCTAGGTTACACCCCCCCCAAAGTCCTTTGAAAAGTAAGTTATACTATAAATGTTTGAAGGCTTCAGTGGCCCATGTCAGTTGAGTAGCATTGTCTAATATTCCAGGAGAACAATGTATCATTCTCTTAGTCAAATATTTTAGTGCTCAGGGAAGGGCAACAAGGCTGCCTGAAATACTGGCATGAGTTTCAAAGATGTATTGAAAAGGCAGTCAGAGTCTCATACTACAGAGACTATAGACATCAGATAATGCTGATTAAAGGAAGGGGTGGACCCCCACATCAGGCATGTGAAATGCAAAATGAAGGCTAGATTAAGTGTAATAACATCTTTGACGCTTGTCTGCTTCTACCACACGAAACAAAGTAAAGCACCTGCAATAAAAATGTTGGTGCCTGGCGGCATCACACACTTAGTAAATAACAGCCAGACCATCTACAGGAACCTCCATATGTTGAAAGCTGAGTAAGTAATAAAGCACCGAGGGGGGAACTCGAGCCCAGGAGCTTGGGTGATTTCAGACCAGGCATGCAAGCCCTCTATGTTTGTGCTCTGAAACATAGGCAGAGGGACCAGGCTATAAACTCCTTCTTAACACTGCCATCTATGCTTTTGTTTGAGTGTGTATAAATTACATTTGGCAATCTCTTTCATAATCGACATCAGCAGGTGTAATTGAAAGTTGTCAAGTCGCATATCCAATTATTTCACCACGTGGTTAATGAAGAGAAGCGAATGTTTTTTAGGAGCTGACATGCCATCATATGTGTCATTATGCAATCTAGGGCTGGACTTCACCGAATAAGGTGAAAATGCTAAGGAATGGCCAAAGAACTATTAGCAAATGTGAGATATTATTTAGAAATAACTTCTGAAAACCTGTTAAAACTTCGTTTTCTAGTTAAAACTTTATTGGTTTTATATGTGCTGTCTGAATCCCACATATATTTAAAAAGTATCTCTGCTGTTTATATAACCATGACTTAGCTTTTCTTGATATTTATATTCTATTGAAATTGAGGCATATGCAACAGTTGCTAAATACGCTATAAAAATCTTTAAGATAAGCCTTCTGAAAGTGGCCTATTTAGAGCTCTGCACGATTTTCTTACATCTCCACCTACATCTCTCTACCTACCCTCTAGCTCCTTTCTTATAGCTTCTCTGGTCTTTCAGCTCCTAGAATGGGCCACATTTAGGCCTTTTGCATGCACCGTTCTCTCTCTCTGGAACACCTTCCCTGCTCAGCCATTGATGCTGTGCACCTTTTGACCAAAGTGCCCCTCCCCCAGGAAGGCTTCCACGATCCACACAAGGTCATGTGTTTTTAACTCTTGAGAAATCATATTCTGCATTTCCTTGAGTGTCAGGCTTGGCTCCATTTATTTCTGTGATCAATCAGTGTATTTCTCCTCCATTAGCCTATGAGCTCCTGTTTTCCCTTCACAATGTATTTCCTACACATATATTGTATTTGCGCCTGGCACAAAGTGCTTAATGTATATTTTTTGAACAAATGATTCAGTAAGTTCTGAAGAAGGCATTAAGCAACACATGCTGACGTCTGTGTTCCATATTTAGAAGCTGTGGGATCCTCTCTTCTACCATGGGCAGAAGGATGCTTGTTATAGATAAGAATGTTTGCAGATGTACTTCTGTACATATTCTCAAATTTGTAAAGCACTTTGAAATCATCAAGGCGCAGTATGAAAAATCTCTTTTCTGAGGCATTCAAAAAATGAATTAACCCAATAACTCATGGCACATTTCCATCATTAATTACTATGACCATAAAAGCTAATTTTACAAGGATAGTCACACACATAAGTAGTACACAAAATGTTAAAAAAAAAAGTGTCCTTACAACTCAGGGATGATAGGTAAGCAAAGAACAATAAGAAACAGTTGACTAGCCTTCAAAGGTCAGAAGGAACTGTAGATTCATTATATCAAGTGCATAAGAGAAACTTCTTCCAAAATGAATGCAAGTTGGAAATGGGAAACTTCAGAGATTGGACATGTTAATAGTTTTTTCGGGTTGTCTGTCCTTGGAGCCAGACCTTCCTATCTCTTTGTGAGACCTCTGTGTGTTCTGTGTGGTTTACAGATGTTGCTACAATAACAATGCCCCCAGTTATCAGGTGAAGCCCGGGGCTGCTGGAGCTCCCAGACCAGTCACCTCTGGCTGTTGTTACCGCACTTGTTTCCCTCAGTGTGCCTGCAAATATTCTTACCTTTATGTAGGCCAGATAGAGAGGTTTGGGAGGGAATGCTCTAACCAGCAAGGTCAACCTACTAAAAACAGCAACAATAGTCTTATTCACAAAAGGAAACATAAGAAATAAGATGTTGTGGGAGGGGTATGTTAGCAATGTCAAGAAATGAGTAATGATACCTCAATCTTACGGAAAAAGATGGGGACGCTGTGGGAATCTGTCTACACTCTGGGAACTGAGCTGGAGCTTGACTGGTCTCAGTGGAAGGTACAAGGGAGTCTGACTGCCTGAAGGGGGCGTGAGGAGGGACCTCTGAATTGAAGCAGATACTCAACTTTTGCCTTCTAGCAAGGGCCCTTCTTTTCACAGCAACTATTTCCTTAAGTGGCATTTTCAGTTGAAGTTTCTCTCTGATACATTTCATTTACAGTCAGGTCACTATTTCCATACTAATAAGTAATAAGTAATGAGAGTAATAACTCTTTAAAATAAATAAACTATCTAACACAGTGGTAGCAGACACTGATTTCTCCTTACTGAGAATCTATTTTTGCTTTCATCTTTACTACAGAACCCTGAGAATATGCGTATTTCAAAACTTAGCTTCCCAGATTTTCTTGCAGTCTGTTCTGGCCAACATGCTAAAGGCAGGACACCTCTGTACATGATGGGAGCAGGGAGACTCCAAGGGGGATGGCTTCTCTGCCCTTTGCCACTTAACCAGACCCTGCTCCTCTTAGCGGACAGAAATGCCGATTTCATCCTGGGAGGCACATGCCGAGGGTGGGGTGACAGAGTTAGCCACCACCCCCCAATCCTGGGCTGCTTCTTGTTTGCAGTAAACCAACCTCTCACTTGGTTAAATGGTTGTCTTGAGATAATCTCTTACTTAAAGCTGGACACGTACCCGACACAATCATCTAAGAACTGCTTTATGATATTAGGCAGGTGGAAAGAGAGTAATAGCTTATATAGTTTCAGAAGTTTTGAAAGAACTTCTGGCATCAACGATAAGCCCTTACAACAGGTTGGTATTCAGTTTTCAAGCCTGTTATCACCTCCAAAGGGAGTGAAAATTGCCATGACAGACCCCATGTGTTTAAAGCACTAAAGAGCTGCATAATTTGAGTATCTTTGGTTTTAAATATAGTAGTAATAGAGTTGACACTTCTTTTCCCCCTAAAACTAACATTGAATGATCAGTGAAATCAAGAGAAATAAGAACACAGCAATAATTTACAGGAAATACAAAACAGGAACCCATTGTTTATCCTGTTCTTAGTGTCCCTGGCCACAGCATTGTTCAGAAAACTTTGAACTTCTACATAGTTGACCCAGGCTTTAAAATCTAAGTTGAATGATAGAATTTGTCCTTGTTGCAGAAAGAGTAATTTTTGAGAAGACATTCAAGGCTGGTAATATATTGAGTTTGAGTATTAAAATATCCTTTAAGATTTCTGCTTAAATATTTTTTTAAATGGCGAATGCTAACAGGCATAGTTGAGGGGAAGGCATGTTGGATGAGGAAGCCAATAATCTTCCAGTTTTAAATAAAGGAAAGAGACTCATACAATGTGGAAATTATTTTAAGCATTCTTGTCTCATGATTTCTGATTAAATACCATTAATTGAAGAAAGGGCTATAAATCATAATACATTCCATTTTATAATAGGCAGTCATGAATAAATATTTTGCCTTTCTATCAATATTTGCCAAGAGTGTAATAATTGACAACAAGGTTCTGGAGGCTGTCTGCCAATAATCAAATCTGACTGTACTGCTTCCAACAGTCGGCCTACTTGAATTTCCTCATGCTCAGTTCTCTTATTAATGAAATAAGAATCATAGCAGTATTTGACTCAGATGATTATTATGAGGAAGAATGACTTAATAAATGCAAAGCTTTTAAAACAAAGCCTAATATGGGGCGCCTGACTGGCTCAGTCCCTAGAGCCTGGGACTCTTGATCTTGGGGTCATGAGTTTGAGCCCCATGTTAGGTGTAAAGATTACTTAAATAAATAAATAAACTTTAAAACAATGCCTGATACAGAATAGGTACTCGTTAAGTGTTGATTTTGCTGTTATCATCATTACCTCAATGATTACACAACACATAAAGCTAAGTCATGGGCTTTGAGGATAAATAGTCATTAGTTAGTTTTCTGGTTCTGCCCCTTATCAGCTCTGTGATTTGGGCATGGTCTCTGGTCTCAGTTCCTCATCTGAAAAGTGGGGATACCGTAATTACCCTTGAGCATTATAAGAGGAGGGAAACCACAACTGGCACCCCAGCAATCATTAGTAATTTTTAAAAATCAGAAAAAGATGTTGGCAAATATATTAATTAATCTTCACAAATACATGTACTTTTACTTTGTTCATGGGGAAAATTAAACAGATTAGACACACCCAGATACTGAATTTAACTTCCTTATAACATTTCAGGTAGCTCATATTCAGACTTTTATGGGTATTTTTCGCTCAATTTTAATTTTAAGTAAGAAGCCATGGAATTGTCAAACAAGTAGATTAGAAAATCCCCATCTCTGCTAATGACTTTATCTATGGCTTTAGTCTCTCTAAAGCAACAATATTATCATCATCTTATCTGGTGAGTTAGAGGAAGGCAGAAGAGGAAAGATATTGGCATGAAAAGAAATAACTTGGAAAAAGAATAGAATTGACTTTGTAGGGCCCTGGTAAGTGTTTATCATACCCTCAGCAGATGGGAGAAGAGAATTATAATCTTATTCATCTTTGTTACAAACACATCCACTGACTACAATGATAATGAATGATAATTGAACTCTAAGTATCCCTCTATTATAGCAATTATTACATTGTTAAAAAGAAAAAAAAAAGAATCAAGGCTTTGGAATCACACAGAGCTGATCTCAAAGCCTAGTTTCCCAAGTGGTAAGGACTGTCACTCTGAGCAAGTTACTCTGTCTGAACTTTGATTTTCTTGTCTATAAAATGCAGACAATACCAACTTTTTTTAGGAGCCTTTTGAGGGGGTGGATGAGACTCTGTGTAAAAATCAGTTACTTAGTAAAGAACCTGCTGCAGAATAGGGTTTAATATACTTAATATTGTTTTCATACATTGTTGTTTCTGTTTATGGGTCTTTTTCTTATGGGACTGTAGACTCCTTAAGGACAGGACTCCCTTTAAAAACATTAAGCACAGCCTGGTCCTAGAAGATGTCTGGTCACTAGAAGGTACTGTGTGCATGTGCTTGTGTGTGTGTGTGTGTGTGTGTTTATCAGATGAACCAAGACAGGGATACCCTGAATGGAAAACTAAAACAACCACAGGCATGCATAGGGGGCTTCATTTGTTTAAGGGAAAATAGCTGAGGGAGACAGGCATTGGCCAATGGAACTATTGTTCTGCAGAAAGGACTTAAGTAAAGAGTAAGTAAAGGACAACATTTTCCTCACACAACGTATTGAGCAGGGAAAGACAAGCTGTAAGGGACAGGGAAGGGTTCTCCGTGGTGATCCTTATGGTACCTGAAGGGATTATAAATAGCATCTTTAAATGGGGCAATTTCTAGATGTTACCTTTATTTTCTTCCTTTGTAGAAAGATGGTCATGATTTTGGGTCCATGATTTTTGCCAACTTTGTCCGATTTCTTCTTTAATTCACAGGAATTTATATAAAGCTGAAATCTTCTAAGTTCTTTCTCAACCCCCTCCTGCCCCCTCCCACATTCTCTCTTCCCGACACAGGGTGTCTCCACCTTAGGGGCTTGTAGGTTTTATCACTCAATCCAGTGACGCTAATCCTAGGTTGACAGCCTTATGTGGCGTTCCTACCCTACATCTTGGCCTCCAGTATTTCCCAGATACGGCATAGTTTGGAGATTTTCAGCTCCAAGTTTGGCATCCCATATTTCTTACCTTTCATTTAACCTTAAATCATGGCTGGAGGAAACATGACACAACCTACCTAATCATCCCTTTCACATTTTGACTTTTGGGGTGCACAGGTTCTCTTTATGGGAAAGCCACTACTTGGACCAGGGTCTGAGAGGCAATCACGGTGGGGGTGAAAGGGCATCAAGAGTGTATTCTAGATCTGAGATGGGGGAGAAATCTCCGGGGACCCTGTTGGTCTATACCCTGAGCACCAAGGTTACTCCAGCACAAACTGCTACTTTCTTTTGCCTGTACGTCGCTTTGAAACAGATGAGATCCTCATGCCTTTCACACCCCTGGTGAACTAAATTGGAGGGTCATGCTACCCATAAAAGTATCAGGGGATAGCTTCAACAGGAACAAAAAGAGGTTTTCAAAGAGGTAAGAAAATAGAGAAGGAGAGTAGAAATTCTCAATAAATTTAGTGAGAAGGGATCCATTGGGGAAAGAAATGAACAGACTATACCTTAAAGAGAAAAGTAAAATTTGGAGCTTCAAGCTTAATAGTAAATACATTTTAATTGAGGCATTGGCCAGACCGTTGAGTAGAATAAGTGATCCTACGATCAATCAACGATCAGAGGACATTAATACTGTTTATGGTAAGTAGAAAAATGGCCTAAGATGAGATAATTTTACGAGAAATTTATTTTTATTAATGCAGGGCTCGTTTCGCAAAACTCTCCTAAAAAGTAGAAACCCACAGCGGAGTTTATTTTATAGTGTTATATTAGAATGGACTTACTGGACAAGTTTTCCAGATACACCCTGTAACAAATCCTACCTACGAAAAAAAGATGAAGAGGATGGAATTCAGGTCGTCCTTAAATTTGCATATACAATAGTGGGTAAGGGAAGAAGGAATTGGAAAGGTCTTAGCAAACGATGCCCATCTCTCTGGGCCAAACCTGAGCTATAAATTGTCACAGTTCTACCATTCTGTAACCCGAACTCTGTTTTTCATGTTGCTGATTAAGATCTATCCCCTTGGCCTCTTTTTTAAAGACCTGGCACACACCCGAACACACCTTTGAGACTCCGAACCGGACTTCTACACCACGTTCTATTTTGGGTAACCACAGAGGTGCTGGAAGTTTTGGGTAGTAACAAACACCACAACCTATCACCTAAAGAGCCTGAGCTGGGGAATACAGGAGTACAGGGTTTCAGAGCACATCTGAGCTGCAGGTTCCAATTATTTTTGGTGTTTGACGGACAGATCTGGACCAGGATAGGTCGTCTTTGCGGTGATGGTGTTTTCCTTCCAGTTAACGTAACATTGTTCTGTTCCCCCTGTCCCTTTAACCCTCAAAAATCAGGGTGATGTCCCTTTATAAAGCTTACTTCTGTGCTACTTTGAAATGGAATCATTATTCATGGGAAATGGTATTGCCTTCCATTACTGACCATCTCCACTGAGAACTCATTCTTATTTACTGTAGTTCATCTGATCCAGATCAAAATCAAATCCAAAGACACTCAGAGCCTTCATGTTTCATGCAGAAATTATTGAAAATAGGATCAAAATAATTTTATCTGTCAAGATGTAATTTATCAAATCAGTTATGTTACATTTATAATGATAACTGATGTACTGTGATTACATAAACTATAAGTTTATAATTATAAATATAATAATATAAATAAACTTATGTAATACATTAGATATAATTTATCAAATAAAGACACAATTTTATTTTACAAATTCATCTTTGTTTTTGTTTTTAAAACGGGCGCCTGGGTGGCTCAGTGGGTTAAGCCGCTGCCTTCGGCTCGGGTCATGATCTCAGGGTCCTGGGATCGAGTCCTGCATTGGGCTCTCTGCTCAGCAGGGAGCCTGCTTCCTCCTCTCTCTCTCTGCCTGCCTCTCTGCCTACTTGTAATCTCTCTCTGTCAAATGAATGAATAAAAAACCTAAAAAAAAACAAAAAACAAAAAAAACCCCAAAATTTTAATTGCATGCTAACTTCAGAACACATTAGTGTCTTAAAACAGAATCGTTCAAGAGAGATATATTTACACCACCTTAATTTTAATGCAATATTTTCATTAAACTCCTTTTCAAATATTAGAGAATTCTTGAAAATGTACAAGGTGAGGAACACATATGTAATTTTGCTGTTCTTCTTGCTTTTCAACCTTGCTTTTCACTGTCTTAGGGCATTTGGAAGTTCCAAAGTTTTTATTTGGAAACTCAATAGGTTTGAACTTGAAGTTTCTTCATACACATAGAAATACCAAAGCAAGCAGTTCCTTATGGGCCGTGTTTGCCATTTCCGTTTCAACAAGAAACAATTTATCTACTCTGATTAAAAGGTTTATGAACAGTCCTTGCTAATTTCTAGGCTGATGAAACATGGCTCTCATCTCACAGACTCTGAGGAGGCAGGAGATTTAGTGCCTAATTTCTCCTGACTGAGCTCCACTCCCTGCTTCGGTGGTTACGTGAACTCTGTTCTGAGAGGAACTGGCATTGGGGTAAGATGTTAAAACGCAGAAACAATGAAGTGAGTAAATCAGTCTCTTCGCACGTACTGATTAGCGTCCACACTCAACACACAATGCCACATTGAAACTGAGACACTCCAGATTCTCACTTACATGATAATCACTGTTGCTCTCTGAGCGAAATCAATGTATCTTTGTCATTTCGTCTGTTGAGTATGCACTAATGGCTTCCCCCAAATGGATAAGGACTGTTAACTTCGGGGATTATTACAAGATACCTGAGTAGCTGAGTGATTGTAAAATTGGAATTGTTTCCATCTCAAAAGTCCCAAGGAATCTATGGACTCATACTTTACTCCATTTGAGAGCACACCCACTCACATTTTGAGATGGCCAATTCAAGTAAAAGAAGCTGTTAAAAATGGCTTGTGAGTTGCCCTGGTTCCCAGTTTAAGACTCACTGAAGATATAAAGAATAACCAAGACTTTATTCATTTAATTTCGCACATTCTAAAAGTTGTTTTCCCGTATGCGAGTGTGCTTAAGGTTGGGATATAGTTTCCTATATAATAAAAAGACTTACGGCAAAAAAAAAAAAAAAAAAAGAAAAGAAAAGAAGCTGTTAAGATTTTACTATCAAGCATGTTAATGTCCTTATTCTTACAAATAGTCCCATGGGCTGGTAGAAGGCTCTCTCGTTTCACAGATAAATACACTAAGATGTATTTATCACCTAACAATTGACTTCATTCGTTTAGGGCACAGCTCAAGATTCCCTGCTCATGTTTTCCTGAAATGAGCCACCTTAGTGACTCAGCATTGACTCATACCACTGAAATTGACCTCATCCCGATCCCATAAGTGGAAAGAAGCTGATTTGGGTACTTGGTTATAAATATTCCCTAATGTCTTTTCTCTGAAAAATCTGAACATTGAATTGAAAACCGTGAGTAGGGGAAGAGTAAATAAAAATACCAATGTGCTTTTAAGGTATGTTGCAATATGTTGCTTGTGATGATGCTGATTAAAATGGCATTTTTTGTAAGCACCTTCGAAGGTTTTTCTGGGTACTAATTCTGAAATGTATGCTAATTTTCAATACAACTTAAAAATGACACCTGTTTAAGTTGGAATGAGTATGCATTTACCACCTACATAAGAATAAAGTATGGGAAATACATTTATGAATATTACAAATGCTTAAGAAATGTTTTCCACATTCATATATGTTTTGTTTATTCAGGCTCCTATACTCATGAATTGGGCAATTCAGTCTCATATACAAAGTATAAACAGACCTTAAGAGTATGAGCTTCAGGAGGGCAAGAACTTCTCTCCTTCTTAGAGTATAGTGCCCAGCTCATAGGGAGACCTTACCCCATGCTGACAAAAATGAATGATGGAATGATGTATGAACAAAGTTAGGCAAGGCAAGTCAAGAAATGGATATGGAACAGTAAGTGCTTTCAGGATCATCTTTTGAATTGTTCTCTTTTTTCCTCCATTTTTCTTATTTTAAGTGGGTGATCTCTTTCATCTAGTGTATTGAACTTACTGTTCAACTGTTTGATGGAATTTATCGAAAAAGTTAACACTCATACTTGCTATCCTCATACTAGGTAATCTCTTAAGAATGTAAAAAAAAAATGATTGTTTTTCCCTAAAACTACACACTCTCAGAGTGGCCACTTTTCTTCTTTAGATCAGAGTATTCTTAACAAAGGGAAATTGTTCAACATGTACATAGCCACAAGACTCTTAATTCTTCTGGAACTCCAGCTCAACTGTATTTGGTTCCAAAGTAGAACTAATCATTCTTAATCCGGAGGTAAAGTCATTACTGCCAGTAAACAGGCCCACTGACCTTGAGAGCAGAAAACCAAGATGGCTGCCATCAATTTCCTAATGGTACATTTTCCAAATCACCTCCTAAATTAAAGTGGAGGCAAATTATAACAATGAAAGGGAATTGACAAAAATATTTGCTTCCTGAGGTTTTTGTTTGTGCATTTGTTTTGTTTTTAATTTAATTTCTATTGCTTAGCATTGTAACATCATTATTAAATGACTATACATGGGGGCGCCTGGGTGGCGCAATGGGTTAATCCTCTGCCTTCAGCTCAGGTCATGGTCTCAGGGTCCTGGGATCAAGCCCCGCATCGGGCTCCCTACTGAGCAGAGAGCCTGCTTCCCCCTATCTCTCTACTGTCTCTCTGCTGACTTGTGATCTCTTTCTCTCTCTGTCAAATAAATAAAAATCTTAAAAAAAAAAAAAAAAGAGTAAGCATGATTGGGGCCATGCAAACTTCCTTTGTTCCTCATCTGTATGTGTCCCCTTACTTCAAAATGTTCCTAACGTTAAGTAGATTTAGAAAATGTGGATAGTCAAAAAGAAGGAAGGAAAAACCATCCACAACTTTAGCACAAAGAAATAACCATTATTGACCTTCTAGATTTTTTTTTTCCCTCTCTCTGCCTCTTTATTGTTGTGCTATTTCTGATCTTTCTGAAAAAAGAAACTTGGTACATTCTTGTAAATAAATGTTTTCATAAAGCCCAAAACAAAAATATAAAGAGGATGATAAAATGGAAGTTATAACATTTTCTTTTGGCTGATCTGTATTTCCCACAAATAGGCAGTCTAGAAAAATAGAGTACAGGGTTGGGAATCTGGCTGACCCAAGTTTGAATCGTACCTCCTATGTGACCCTGTGCAAGTTGTTTAACTTAGAGCCTGTTTCCTCTTCCGTAAAATGAGAATAATACCCTCATCAGAATGTTTCTGTGAATAGTCAATGAGAGGTATTTAAAGAATTTGGCAAGCTGCCCAACACAGTATGCATTCAGTGAATGCTACCTATTATTATTGTTATTTATAAGAATACTTACTGTTATTCTACATTCCTAACTGACCTTGTAGATCAGAGAGTTCACCACCATGTGACATGAAGATTAATTTTAGGTCAGTCCAGGAAAAACATAATTAAGCAGGTAAATCTATTGGAAAGAGACCATATAATGCATTCTCAAGCCAGTACTTTAGAATGATAGGATTAATTAAAATTCTCCTCTGTTAGCATAGTTAAGAGGCAGGATGGTTATTCTTTGAAATTAAGATGTTTAAAAACAGCGATCTCCCTCATTCTATCCTAACATCATCTTTGCCATTGCACAATTTATGACCAAAAGTTCAGTTTGCCTTGGTGTGATACAATACAGAGAAGACCAGAAGATACATGTGTTGCTATTCTCTTAGAAGTTTCTTTGAGTTTTAAGGTGTACTTCAAGTTTAAGAGCTCTTCTGATTATTGAAAGTCTGGTGGGTTTTATATTAAAGGGTTTTAAGTGTAATTATTTATCTAAATGTAATTATCTATTTAAATGTAATTATATAGCTATATAATTAAATGTAATTATCTATCTATCTGAAGGGTTTTAAATGTAATTATTTATATATTTATTTATTTAGGGGTTTTGTTGTTGTTGTTTAGCTCTGGGCCCAGTCAAGCTCTGTTATGTCAAGCTCTCTGGACAACCTCCATTTCTCTTTCATTCCAGGAAATGTTCTTAATAACAGCGTGACTATTTATTGAGAGCCTGTTATGTGCTAGGCACTGACATGGGTCCTTCGCATGAATTATTTCATACGATAGCATGGGTGGTCCTCTGATCTAGGCATAACATGCTCATTTTTCAGGTACCAAACCTGTGGCTGAAGAGTGTTACATCACACGCCAGGGGTCACACCTCCATGACGGCCAGGTCAGCAGCTGGACCTTATACTCTACAGTTCCCCACAGGCTCCTGCCCTGCCTGCTCCCTCCTCTCCTGCAAAATCAGGGGCCTTTCATGCAGGATCAGAGGAACCTTGTCTTTGATAAGGCGCATAGACAGAAAGGATCAATTATGGGATATCAAATATGAACAAGTCTTTCTTTCACACTTTCTTTTTCAAAAGAAAAAAGGACTGTCATTCATTGATTTCTAAAGCTAAGCAACCAAGAGTAAATAACATCAAATTATTTACTAAATATAATAAATGGCAAACTGTAATTTGAATTTTCATGATAATCACGTAAGACAACAACAGCGTTGGGAGATACGGCACAGAAAGGAGCCTGGAGAGACAGATAGGGGAGGAGGAAGGAACTAGACCAGAGCAAGGAGTGCAGGGACATGCACGGACATTTCTGTGTCCAGCGCCATTTGGGGGCTTGCCGCCATTCAATGCAGAAGACCGCGACTTTCATGGATAGTCTGAAATTTGTCATTAGATTGACATTTAAAGAGAGAGGGAGTTCCATTCACAGAAAGCTGTCGATAAAAAAATTCAAATAATACATCTTCAAGCACTTGCCTGGAAATAAAGCTGCATATGCACAGCCTACCCCGAACTCTAGGTATTTTGTTTGCCTGAGGGAATTCCAGATCATGTTCCCCTGGTCCAATGCTCCTTCCATCCTCTGAGGAGGAAGCTCCATCTTTAGACGTCCATGCCAGATGCTTTCTTATCAAGGGAAGGGGTAGGGGGAAAGGGTTTTCTAGAAGGCAGAAGGATATTGGGGAGTTACCAGGTATCTACTAGGTTGGTGGTCAGTGGGCCCCTTGGATGTGAGGCAAGAATTGGGGCGATGATGTTCTGGCATGATTGAGGTCCTGCCTGCGTGGGGGTATCTGTGGGAGGCGTAGAGCAGGAATCATGAATCTCAAGCACCCAAGCTTGGAAAGAAGTTGCCTTTCCTCAAGCCAGGAAGAGTGAATGCCAGGAGTGCTACCCCGTAGTTTCATCTCATTAATCATCTTATTAAATATACCACATTTGATTTACAAAAGGCAAGAGTGTTCATGTACGACGTACAAAAATACAAGTCGTGTGCAGCATTGGTTTCACAGGACTATTACCTGAGCGTTTGCACCTGACCTTGCCCTTAGAAGAGCCGGGTGTTGGGTTCAATATTCTCTGGTCATCGTCTTGAAATTATTAATAATTTTCGAATAAGGGACATCACATTTTAATCTTGCACTAGGCTCTGGATATTATGTACCAGTTTCTGGTTGTGTAAAAGGTCAACAGAAATAATGAAAGTCTCCCCAAGTTTCTGAGAATCTAATCTCTCATCTCACATCCTTAAAAAGATGGAAGATGAGAGTCTGAGGCAATTGTGGCAATTCTCCCCTCTCTCTTGCCCCTGTATAAGTTCTCTTTACTCCTTCCCTACCCCCTCCACCCTACCCCTTACCAAAAAAAAAAAAAAAAAAAATCTCTCTTTCAATTACAACTTCAGAAATGATTTTTATTCTGGTCACTCTCAAACAGACATCTTTGTACCGGCTCTGAAGGTCAAGAGCTATGGTGTCCAATAAGGAATTAACTAGCCACTGCAGGCTACAGAGCACGTGAAATGTGGCTAGTTCAAACTGATGTGTTGGGAAGTATAAAACACACATGTACATGATTGTAAAATAAGTCATTGCTCTTTTCTTAATATTGATTAGTTATTCAAATCTTTTTGGTATATTGGGTCACATAGAATATATTAAAAAATTGTATAAAATTATAAATTATAAAATTTTTTAATGTGGCTATTAGAAAATTTAAATTTATATGTGGCTTCAGTTTGCATCTTAAAATGTATTTCTGCTGATCTAAATCTCCCCTGAAAACAAACATGTTTTGAACTATTCTACCTACATGTCCCATTTGTATCTCCATCTTGAAAAGTCTCAAAAGTCACTGTCTTCTCCCTAAATATTCTTTTTCCATCTGACTTACCCAAGCCAGTAAACAGGCCATCAAACTGTACCTCTGCCCTCACCTCCAGAATTTCCATTTCTCTTGATTCCAGCACTTTCTCTCCAGACCTACTGTTCTGTCCTTGCTGAGGCGTTCAGCCTTTCTTCCTGTAATTCGCACTATCCCTCCAAGAGCCACCCCTGCCTCACCCTTTCTCTCTCCCCTGCTTTTATACTGCTGGATGTTCTATAACAGAAATCTTACTAATTCCCTTTCTTGATTGAACCCTTTCAGTGCCTTCCCATCAAACTTAGTGTGACCCAATTATGTTACGATCTGGATCGGGTCTGATAGCCCAATTTTACCTTCCACGTCTCTGTACCAGGCACCCTGCATTCCAGTCATACCAAAGGCTGTTAGTCCTTGGAACACATCCTTCTGGCCTCTGGGCTTTAGCACATACTGTTCCTTCTTCACAGTGGGCTCAGCACACTCCAAAGTGAAAGTCCACATATTCTTTAGCCCCTAAGCATTTCCTCCGTGATGCCTCAGGAGCTTCTCCACAGCTTCTCCATTAATGCAATATCATGCTGAATTAAGATAGCCTATTTTAAAGATTGTTTAGCAATCACTGCTTGAAATGCATTCCAGATTCTTCCAAGAGTGACTGTACATAGTAATCTTGGCTGAATAAATCCCACACCCTTTTCTCCCTGACCCACTGCTTTAGTTCATGCCTGTTTTTCTCCTGCCTAAAGTATTGGCACTGTCTCTCTATACCATTTCTCACTCTTTTTATTTAATTTGATACCCTGTTAACAGTTACATCTTGTTTACACACCAACATGAGCATGACTTTTCCCCACCTAAAGAAACTCCAATGGTGGTCTTATTTTTCCCCCAAGAATTAATCTGAATGACTTTGCATGAGGCTGATCCTGATACTCGTCATAAAAATACCTTTCCTTCCATGCCAGGGGCTATGCCAATCCTTTATAATAATCTCATTTACCCCTAAAGCTCATCGCCAGAGGTGAGCGCTATTATCTCCACTCTGTGGGTTGCAAAATAAAGGTCTAAGGAGCTGGACGGACTTGTTCCCATATATTCAATTAGCAATCACAGAGCTGGACATGAAATCCAAGGCCATGTGACTGCCAGACCCACCTGCTCCCCCCACACCACACCAGACCCTGCTTTCCCTCTTGTTCCAATATCCCAGACCCATCAAACCATTCCCAATGGTCTTCCACGTCGGGTTCATTTGCACATGATGCACACCCCCGTTAGCCTTGCACACCTCTGAAGTCATCTGGGCAGATCACTCACACCCAATGTGGGTGTTCACATCCCTCTTGGTGCCTGTGATGCTGTATGACTATTAGTTTCCCTTCCCTCATCCCCGAGGAATGAACCATCCTCAGGAGCTGACTCCAACTCATCAGCACTGAACAGGACAGCCTGGACAATCACTGAGGGACAGCACTGGCCTTTCTATTTAACTCATTTCTAGAAGAAGGATGATAACACTGGCAACACTCCTTATGTATTTTCCACATGCCAGGCCCTGGTCAAAGTGTTGCACAAAGCACAGAACAGGCACAGCCCACTTAGTCCTCACAAACCTTTCTGAGATCATTTCTTTCTAATTCCTTAGGTTTCCCAGGAAAGTTCAGTTGGTAATACTCGTAACTTAATAGAAAAAAAAAATAACTTCTGGTCAATACCAAACTCCATAAAATAACTAAAGTTTGCCCAATACGTGGGCAGGAGTTAATAGGCATTATTTCTTCCCAAGAACTACATTTAGACCAGTAACATTTCATGCCTTTTTTAAGATAAGGAAATTTAAAAAATATTACTTGTTTTTAAAGTTCATGTGTGAAGATAAATGGGAAAAAAAGAAAACTAGTGGAGGCAGTTTAAATATTTTGACCTAAGTATACTAAGCAACTATGTTCAATGGCTTAAAAAAAAACAAAACCAAACCTACTTTTTGAAATGTGGATCTTTTTCTACAGAGTGGCTAAAAAGACATCACTATAACCTTTTAGTAATTAAAAATGTTATAATCAGAAATGGTTTAATAGAGGTAATATATGACATTAATGGCAGTAATAATATAGTATTGATAGGGGTTATATATTTTCAA
This sequence comes from Neogale vison, assembly GCF_020171115.1. NCBI lineage: Eukaryota > Metazoa > Chordata > Mammalia > Carnivora > Mustelidae > Neogale > Neogale vison. The sequence continues at coordinate 196,309,454 of NC_058101.1, read as the reverse complement.
GCTATATATGGTCATTTGTCCATTGCTATATTGAATTAGACTACATCTGAGGTCCCAGTTTGTTCCAGATTTTGCCTCACTTCTTCCTGATAGCTAGAAAGGTCTTTCCAGCTGCCTACTTAAGGGACCTTCATCTAGATGTTTGCAACAAATACGTCCAATCCTATATGTGCAAATATCTTCTCCCCTACATGAAAAACAAATCAAAAAAACTCTTCTCCATTCCCATTTTGGTGGATGGTATCATCTACCCAGTTACCCCTCGAATTCTACATCTTTTCATCCCCTGAATCGATCAACTGACGGATGAACATTAGAGAGTGGTCTGAGACCCAGGAGGCTGAGACTTCACACCTGCTGAAGGAAACCAGGATCTCCCTGAAGAGTAGCTGTGGCCCTATCCCTTCAAAACACATGGATGCATGTGCTTCTGATGATCTGAGAGGACTCGGAGCTGGTAACTGGACACAGAAATGAGGAGAATCTCTTTATGTACTTCTAATCCATGAACAAATAAGGCCGATGGTAGTGGTTGACATTGATAGGATCCTTCTCTATATTAGATGCTTTGCTATATCCAATATGGTAGTTTTAATGCTTGGGGCTTTGCATAGGCTCATTTTAGAGGAGGAAACCATGTTGCAGGAGGGTTTGGTACCTTGGCCTGCTTCTTCATAAGCAGATCGTGGAACCAGGCATCCCACCCAGCCACGTACACGTCCTAAATCCATGCTTGGAGACACAAGCCCCCAGCCTGTGACATACTATTTCCTAATAAAAAGACTGGATCAGGAAAATATCATCTACATCAGACATTCAAAGTCATGGTGATTTATAGCAATAATTTTAAAAATGTGTCTTTAAACATTTAGTGCTGTGACATACAGGAGGGGAGCATGTGAGATAGTGCTCTGTGGGACATGCTTTCACTCTTGACTCTGAGTCATTTGGCTTTTACTCCATTTTTTGTGCCTCTCTGATTCTCCACCATGGATGGGACCAGGCTCCTACTCCACCTCACTTGAATCTCTGGACCTTACCCATACTTCAGTGTGACAAGGTCTTCCACTGGGAACTTGCTCAACCTTCTTCTAGCTCTCAGGAAGTAGTCCCACTTACTCAACTCCCTCTACTGATCCAGAGGTCCCAGTCTGCCCCATGCCCTTTGAGGCTGGCCTCTCCCTGTCCTTGAGTCTTAGCTCCCTTTGCTAACTAACCCCTCTGGGGTCTTGCTCCTGAAGTGTGTACACTTCCTCTTGCACCTTCCCCCTGTCCTGCTGGAGTTTTCCCCCATAGAGATTTCTCAAAAATGCTTTGCTTTTGGTTGGAAACCAGAAGATATAGATTTTTTTTTTAGATTTTATTTATTTATTTGACAGACAGAGATCACAAGTAGGCAGAGAGGCAGGCAGAGAGAGAGGAGGAAGCAGACACCCTGCTGAGCAGAGAGCCTGATGTGGAGCTCGATCCCAGGACCCTGAGCTGAGCTGAAGGCAGAGGCTTTAATCCACTGAGCCACCCAGGTGCCCCTAGAAGATACAGATTTTAAACCAATACTTTTCCTAATTTCTACTGAACTCAAAAGCTCTTTTGGTGGCGTGACCCCATCTGATAACAAAGACTAGTAAGACCAGGGTCCCTTTAGGTCCTTGTTCTTTCCTCTTTTCAGGTTTTATTCTGGACCATGGAAACATAGCACCTCTTCTCACGGGTTCAGTTAGAAGCAAAATGCAATAAAATGACTGAGGAGTTTGGGAACAAGGCAGCACATGAATGGAACATACCCCAGGAAACTTAATTTTATGATCCTAATCTTTTAGTTCTTGACAGTTGCATAGTTAAATATCAGTGCCAAGAAGAGTGAACCAGAGTTTTGAGGGCATGTTCTCCCAGTTCATTTCAAAGGAAGCAAAAGTATAGGCTTCAAAACCGTTATGGTGCATTAGTGCACCATGTAATAATATATAGATCAAGTTAAATTATTTTACTAGAGAACTGCCAGTATGAGGCACATGTCCCACTGCAGGGATGTTTGGAACTTATGTCAAAGGAAGGTGATTCTCAAACCAAAGTGATTATTTAGGGCTTTGATTGTCATTTGGTTTTATTTATATAATGAGGGCGATGGAGCTCCTCTCTGCTGCCAATAAATCTAGAAATTAATTTAAAACATATTAAAAACACTTCATGTACTTCAGGAGGAAGTTTTTCTTTAATTCAAGAAAAAAGTCATTATTATATAAATCAGTCAATTCTGTTAGTCTTATAAACTTAAATCTCTCATAGAGAGGAGTCAGTGATATAATCAGCTTTCAGACCACATATCATATAAAAAGTCATGTTTCTAAACAAGTTTCAAAGAATCAGAATATATATTACCTGTCATTTGAATTATTGACCTAAAAAAGCCCTTTTCCCGAAACAGATCTATTTTTAAAAAAAGAATAGTAGTTTTTCTGACAAAGGAGGTATCTATGCTTTCCCACATTTTTGCTTTCCCCATTGTCAGAAATAACCAATACATAGTTAAGTTGTTCAAGAGATTAAATCAGGGAAGAAGTCTATGGTGGTTTAAGCCAGCCAGATAATTTCAGATTGTGTTTCCCATGTTGAGGAGTCTGAGGACTAAAAGGATTGCTCTGACATTTAAACTAGTGTTTAAATGAAAAACATTCTAACCAAAACCACCAACCAACCAAACTATAAAAAACAACACACACACACACAACAAAACAAACTAGCAAACAAACACTAAGGGTGTGTGGACTAAATTAATTTTCTTATGATGAAAGTTACATGGAATCACATACAGTATATATTATTTTGACTCTGTATCTTTTTTTGTGTATGTAAATGTTATTTGTTGACATTTGATACAACTACTTACTTGGACTAATCAGCCATTACTCATTTACTCTTGGCCATACACGTGGCAAGATGATGGCAGTAAAAACAGAAAGAAAACTCTATTGCTCTCTCATGGAGTTCACTTCTGTGTAGAAATATTAGACACCTACAAAAACTTCATTAAAATGAGATAAAAAATGTAATGTACAAACTGAATGTGTTGTTGATGAAATCTCTCTTTGGGAAATAAGTTAAGATCATTTGAATACTTACAGAAAATTTCAGTTCAAATGACCTTAAAGGTTTTGTGATTTTCCAGATCCTTCATCATAAATTAACATGTATAAAGCTCTTGGGATAGTAGCTAGCACAGACTAAACTCTATATAATTTTATATTATCAACATCTTTTGGATTGAAAAAATTGAATTTTTTTTTCCTGTAGTTTATTGAAATCTAGCTATTCAGGTTTTTATTGTGTTCTTAGGTTTAACCAGAAGCAGACATTTTGACTGACCTTGTAAAGTCTTCCAGTTCATATGGTTTTTTAACTTGAAAATACCTCCCAGACTGACACTTTTTCTATCCTGAATTCTCTGTTTAGCTATATTTTAAGGCCTTAGTATAAAGATCTTAAATTTTGTAATTCTAGGTTTGAACTTTTCTCTCTTAGGCTTATTTAAGAAGGAAAAATTTAATTCTCTAGTTGATCACATCGCTTGATGAATGTGACTGTAACCAGAAGCTTTAAGAAAATTGGGAGTAGAAGATATTTGCAAATGACAGTACAGACAAAAGGTTGATATCCAGGATCTATAATGAACTCCTCAAACTCAACCCACACGAAACAGACAAACACATCAAAAAATGGGCAGAAGATATGAACAGACACTTCTCCAATCAAAACATACAAATGGCTATCAGACACATGAAAAAATGCTCATCATCATTAGCCCTCAGGGAGATTCAAATTAAAACCACATTGAGACATCACCTTACACCAGTTAGAATGGCCAAAATTAACAAAACAGGAAACAACATGTGTTGGAGAGGATGTGGAGAAAGGGGAACCCTCTTACACTGTTGGTGGGAATGCAAGTTGGTGCAGCCTCTTTGGAGAACAGTGTGGAGATTCCTCAAGAAATTAAAAATAGAGCTTCCCTATGACCCTGCAATTGCACTCCTGGGTATTTACCCCAAAGACACAGATGTCGTGAAAAGAAGGGCCATCTGTACCCCAATGTTTATAGCAGCAATGGCCACAGTCGCCAAACTATGGAAAGAACCAAGATGCCCTTCAACGGACAAACGGATAAGGAAGATGTGGTCCATATACACTATGGAGTATTATGCCTCCATCAGAAAGGATGAATACCCAACTTTTGTAGCAACATGGACAGGACTGGAAGAGATTATGCTGAGTGAAATAAGTCAAGCAGAGAGAGTCAATTATCATATGGTTTCACTTATTTGTGGAGCATAACAAATAGCATGGAGGACAAGGGGCGTTAGAGAGGAGTAGGGAATTTGGGTAAATTGGAAGGGGAGGTGAACCATGAGAGACTATGGACTCTGAAAAACAGTCTGAGGGGTTTGAAGTGGTGGGGGGGTGGGAGGTTGGGGTACCAGGTGGTGGGTATTATAGAGGGCACGGCTTGCATGGAGCACTGGGTGTGGTGAAAAAATAATGAATAATGTTTTTCTGAAAATAAATAAATTGGAAAAAAAAAAGAAAATTGGGAGTAGAAGTCAATTTTTCTTGGTCTGAATTATTCATCAAATGAGCTTTATCTAGGCATCTGGTTCCACTCTTGTTTTACATAATTATTAAATAAAGGGCTTTTTTTAGGTCAATAATTCAGATGACTGGTAACATATCCTGAATTCTTTGAAATTGAGTTTTTTTAGAAACACGAATTTTTATATGATACATGATCTAGAAGCTGATCATATCACTGACTTGTTTTATATAAATTAGTCAATATACCTCCTTTACCAGAACAGTTATATTTTAATTTCTAAAATAATAGCACTTTCTAAAAGTTTTATGGTTTTTCTCCTTTGACTTATGATTTCCAAAAAAATCATAATTCTTATAAATTATTATTTTATCTCTAAACTCAAGCAGTGTTTTCCAATCAGTGTGTTGGCATTAGTACAACACAGGGAGAAGAATTGATCACTAGGAGTCACTTATCATTCAACTAATACTGATTGAAGACTTAATATTCAATATTTTGAGTTGTTTGCTGCATTCCAGCTGCTGTTCTAAAGCGAGCTGAGTTGTCCCTATAGCTTTCGCTCTGCCTAAGCAACCTGTACCTTTTCTCTGGCCAGTTCTGGCCACTCCCTGCCTTCGCGGACTTCCAGGACCGAAACTGGTTCAAGCCAGTGCTCAAGGGACATCAAACAATACAAGTTAATTCACACTGTTCCAGAACAACTAAGTGGCTGTAAAATTTTTTTTTTAATCGTCACTACTGATAATTCTTTGCTGTATACCTTTTCAAATCTAGATATTACGAGGCAAATTCTTCTAGAAATTATTTATTCACACAGGATATAGTACAAGATGTTTACTCTACTGCAATCATCTATCTGACAGATTAAGTATCCTTATTTCAGAGAGGGCTCAAATTGTTCATCAGACGGCACAACGAGCACAGGACAGATGAAATTGTTACTGAATCTTTTTTCCTATGTTAACTTTAGCACAGAGAATTGAATCACTTAGATGTGAAAACATCTTGAAAATCTACAAAATAACTTATTTTTAAAGGAGCCCAGTGTCACTTTCTTAAACTTTTTTGGTTAGTAATGTTAAGTGTAGGAAGACTTATAAAGCATTATATTCTAATATTAATACAGTCCAAACTTGTCACCACACTGACTCCCCACAAAATCAAAAGCATATGCACGTTTTTATTTGTTTGTTCTGTTTTGGTTTGTTTTAATCAACAGGCTACTGTCTCTAACAGAAGCTCAAATGTCTTTGAGGAAGCTAACAACGCCTACTGAGAAGAAGGTACAGGAACTTTGACTTTTTAGAGGACAAAATGAACATTTACACCGAAACACTTTCTACAGCATGGCCAATAATAATTCCGTAGAATGTCTCATTTGCATACGTTATTTCTGTGCATTTAAAAAACACCATTCTTCATGCCATTCCCTGCCTTTACTCATAGAGAATTGTTACGTGAGCTTCAGAACTTGGTTACAAGCTTATTTTTGCCATAGTTTTTTGGATTCCTTATGGCTGATCCTTAGAGCCATATTAGTCCCTAAAGGATGCTGTTCTGGATAGAACATCAGGGGTTTAGACCCTCTGAGTTTTATGCCATTCCTCACATTCAGCTATCCCTGAAAAAAAATTATTAGGAAAAAGAATCTAAGAAGAAGAATTATTGCTACATTGATTACACCAACTCTCCTACTTAAAGCAGAGGGTCTGATTAATTATAAGAAAGTATTTTTGATGTGCACTTTATACTGACTACTGAGAAGACATCTCAAAGAAAGCTAGAAGATTAAATGTCTACATTAAATAAAATACAAAATTTTTAAAGTACACAACAGTACAGATTTTAAAAATCACTGAAATTGTTAAATAGTGTACTTCATTAAAAATAAATTGCCCTTAAATTATAACATGGATATAAAAATAAATTAGTAAATATAATGAGAATGTTGAATGTTGTTCGATTTTTTTTTTTTTAAGGTAGGAAAATTTTCTTTGAAAGATCTCTGGCTAGATTCAGGAAATGTGAAAGCTTTTTTTTTCCCCCCCTTCAAATAATGTTTTTTAAAGGTGCAGAATCAATGCTGGATTTATGCATATCTGACCTGTATGGGGAAGAGGAAACCACTGTCTTTTGGCTAAAATTGCTAGTTGGCCAAACAGACATTTCTGTTTTGAAAATAAGGGGACAAAATATAGTGCAGTTCTATATGGCTATGTTATCTGCTAAAACTTAAAAAACAGACGGGCAAAGAAATGTATCCTTATTGATTCTCTGTCACTTATTCAAATAAGATTATCTTAATTCAGTTGAAGATGAATAAGAGTTCATAGTTGTCAGTATTTTGAACTTAATAGTTACAGAGGTGTTTCCTTATGGCTAGAAGTTTAAGTCTCAACTTTTTCAGTAGTGATGTAAAGAGATTTTTAAAAATCACCATATAATTTTTTGCAGTGAGAGTTTAGAATTTAATAGACATATCCATAATTAAATCATTAATTTGAGGAACTTTTTAAAAAGTATCTAATATAATCAAGTAGTATAACACTTTATTACAAAATGCAAAAAGAAAACACTCATTTTGTTTGAAAATCAAATATAGTTATAAATAATTTAGGCCTTTGATATATAACTTACTTAAAATATAAAATAATAAAAATGATGCAGAAATACTATGGAATCGTGTTTCCTGAAATCTTAATGCTATATATAATTTTAAATAACTGATTAAGCATGATTAGTCTTTAAGATAAATAGAACAAATGCCCTCTTATGCTATTATTTAATTAGCATGCTATACCTTAAAATCAGCTGGAAGGCAGCCACAGTCAGCCTTAAAAGGACAGCATGATAATTAAGAGTTGCCATTTATCTTTTTATTGTAAAATTAGTGCTGGAATACAATGTGAAAAAGCCTACAAATCTGAACGTAAGGGATTTCCTAAATATTTTGATTTCTAATTCCAAACATTTAGATATTTTAAACTTCCTAATCTTTGTTAATTTATCCACAAAAATTCATATAATACTGATTACAACCTTTGCTGCCAACTGGTTATCTTGGAGACAGAGGATTTTATATTTTTTCTTCTTAGTAAAATTCCTAATCCATTCTTACTTTTGATTGCAGCATTGTGGCAACTTTTCTATAAAATGGCTATAAACATTTAGGCCTACTTAAAAAAGTAATTACCATGCCATCTGGCATAGAAAAAATGTGAAGTGTCTATAACCAAAAGTGTGTCTCTATCAAGAGAGGTACTCACAGAATATTCTCTCCCTCACCCAGGAACCCACGTTCTAGGGAAGCATAATGTAACTACTGATTACCAGTAACCTTTTAGGCTTATTTAGGAAAATTAGAAGAAACTCTGCGATCATAGATTTTGTGTCAATTATTTGATCTCTTTCCAGTTCAGGAGCTCTACTTTTTTCTAGCCTCAGTATGAAAAACAACCCCGTAAGTATCTTTGTTAGAATCAGCAATTATCAGCAATTCCAAATTAATTTTAAATGGTCTGATTTTAGAATAAATATCTAATAGCAGTATTTGGTATGCTTATTTTCCCTGGCAAACTTCATAATACCTGTAAATAGAAAAACTGCCTCTTTTAGCTATTAAAGTTTTCAAGCCCCTTTTTTGTTCAAAATTTACATGTTGTAAATTTTTTTCCCTCAAAAAATTCTGATATAGGACATTTAGAGCTTTCATCAAATTGTGTTCCTGAAGCTGTATTTTTAGTATCAGGGAAATTAGAGCCTCATTGCTGTTTTCAAGTATCTTGAGTTTCTCTGATAAATGGTAGTATAACATATAATAGGATTTCTGTTTCAAGATCAAGTCTGTATTTACAGTATCTAAGAAGAAAATAGTGACGTTTGAGGTTAACAGGATAATGACTGAATGCAAAGTCAGAGACCCTGGATAAAGTACATTCGGGGGTCAATAAAACTCTGGGAGCCTGTGGGCAGAGACAAATGCAATACGGTTGGTGCAGTGGACAGAATATAGACATCGGGTTCAGATATAGCTGAAAGAGAAAGTAAGGAAGTGTCTGGGGAGACAGCCTCGCTATATTCTGAAAGATGCATGACAGGTGCCTGCCACCCGGGGGAGATTTAAAGAAGTCTTTGCAGAGGCTTTGCAAAACTTTGGAATAATGCATCTGGGAAATTAACAAAGTATTTGATATTGCTAACAACTGAACTGGGAAATTACAAAGTATTTGATATTGCTAGCAAGTGAGCTGGGAAAATAAGGATACGTAAATAGACAAAAGCTAAGGGGCAATCTTGAAAGATAGGAATTTTTTTCTCTGTTATGTGGTTCTCAAATGTGATGAGTTAATAACAGCTGACGTACGCACTTAGAATGCTAATCTTTCATAGCATTTTGCCTTTAAAAGGTTATTAATGTAGGAAAAAATAAGAACACAGGTATAAATTCTGTGTGACACTCAAGTGTGACAAGGCTCTGTCACACACAGTGCTCTGATGAAGGCAGCAGGGCACAGCAGGCAGGTACGCCTCAGGTATCCAGCACCTTGCTCTTCTACATGCTACCCTAAAAGAAACTGACAAGAAATGGATTTCTCGCTGCAGATTTCTCACTGCGCTAATTCTAATTTTTTTTTTTAAGTGCAAAGCTCTGAAGGGAATTAAATTGGAGAGAATCTCTCTCCACCTTATATTCTTTTGCAACAGGATCACTTCCTTGGTGGCTGTTTTTATAGAATTTAACTCAAAACTAACTCAATTACTCAAAACTAAGTCTGTTCATTTAGCTCTCCTTTGAAAGTTAAGTATAGGTGAAATGTAATGCTATCACTTCACCATGTTCCCCCATACAAGGCTCCCAGGCACAGAAAGATATGATTCCTATTTGTTCTCATCATTAAACATTTGGACATGAATCCCTAGATTGAGTTTTCTCAGTCTGTGTCTTGATATCTTGAATACTGGTGACCTTTAGAACATACGTTGTGAAAAATATTATCGTATACTTTATAATTCTCTTCTCTGAGGGCTGTTGACATTGCTGTACCTGTGAAATGGGTAACTATATGCTCATATGTAGCCATGAAAATTATATTATTATACTTAAGTAAAAGGTGATTAAAAGGTGTTATCCATATTTTGGGGGAAAATGTAGCAAATAAAAATATATTCTTAGAAGTAGATCTTAGACACTATTTTACGTTTCATGGCAGTTTGATCCTCAGGGGAGGCTTTTATTCAAAGTTTTCAACCGAATGTTTTTCATTACCTATCACTGTAAATGATCCGATGTGTTGGGAGATCAACCATAGGACTGACTTGGCTAAGGCTGGAATGTTGCTAAAACCAAATATAATCTTCATCTGGTCGTTTCCTCATCAAGGATTTCAACTGGACTGACCATTTTCAATTCACAGTAATAGCTTTGTTCCTAAGAGATTCTAAATCAAAGAACTACCCACTAAGGGGCAGTTTCTACTGCAATCCAAAGTCTGTGCTATTATCTTGTAGTGGTTGACAGCAAACATCCACCGGCAACGGTAGCGTACGTTTGTAGGAGGTGTGTGGTGTTTTTGGTTTCACTCTATCTCCGAAACCTATCTGCGTGTGAGAAAAACCGGGCAATAAAAGAAGTTTTACCAGCACACACTATAGCTGGGCTTGAACTCAATGCAGAGATTTCGCTTCCTTTCTTTCCTTGGATTCCAAGCCGGGGGAGCACAATGGGGGTGTTGTGCTCTGGGCTAGCGTGGCATGCGTGACACCAGGAAAGGACGTGTGAGCAGCTTTCAGTATCAACACCGTTTGCTTTACAACTACCCTCGATGAAATCAAAGGGCACCCAAGACTCGAAGTTCAGGATAAGCAAGTGCAAAACCCACTGGCGATTCCAAGTGCAAAACCCACGGAATTCCTGAATTTAAATGTATGCATTGGTGCACGGAGAGTGAAATAAATCCTTGATGAGGCTTCAAAAATGCTCCACAATTTCCAAGCTGCTGATTTCCCATGTAATTCTCTTCCTATATGTTCAAGTGCAGTTAATAAAAGGACCCATTGTTTATGAGGGAGAAAGATTGTTGTTCGGAAGACTGTCCAGAACAACAAGCTGTCATGGTTTGTTCAAACACTAAATATCTTAAACTCCAAGGCATATTGTAATTTTTTGGGGGGAGAGGGTGTCACACAATTTCTAGGACCTATCACTGAAACAAGTCTATGTTTCTGGCACTATTATGTGGAAATGTATGCGTGTGTGTGTGTACATGCACACTGCTTTGGTAAATCCAGATAACACAATGAATATAAATCTTGTAGGTTGTTTTGCTCCAAATAATTGTTACACCGTGCTTTAAAAAAAGGGCAAAAATAAAATAAAATAAAAGCTTACCTCTGTCTGTCCAGTGACTACTCAGGGACCTTCTCAGCCTCGGCCTCAGCGGGTAAGCAGAGCTCTGGGAGCCAACAATCTGCTAACGGAAGCAGGTTCACCCGAGAGCAGCCGCCTGCCTCCCAGCCCGGCGCCCATCTGAGCACACACCTGCTTCTTCAGCCCCGCCGCTCATAGGCAGCAGCCAGGCACAGGACCCCTGTTTGCAGATGGTGACACCCTCCTTTTGGGTCACTCCTTTTCAGGGCGAGCAGCCAGGCAGCGGCGGCGATGATCTTGCAGGGAAGGCTTGCCTTCCCAAGACAAAACCCTTTTCTGCTGTCTGAGAGCCGACAGGCAGCATTATCACTCTGCATTCCAAGTTCTCCAATCAGCTAATCAGAGCAGCCGTCAACGGCTGGTGCAAACGGCAGCTCGCAGGCGTGGGGGGCTCTCATAACCGCCGGCCAGCATGCCCCTTGCCTCTCTCTTCTCTGAATGGATTCTTCAGTCCATGCTTCTTCCAGGGGGAGGCTCAGCAGAATATGCCACACTGTTTTCCATAAGGAAAATGGCTGGTGCTCTCAGCACTGCTGCAGACAGCTCGTTGGGTTCCACGGGCTTTCCGTAGCCATAGCAACAACCAACAGACAGACTTGGGCAGCAGGCATGGCTGATCCTGTGCGGCTCCCCACACGGCTTGTTAATTTCTTTTCATCAGACTCATCATCTGGGGAGGAGGGGCGCTTCTGCGGGCTTTCTCAATCTTTCACCAAGAGCCCAAGTGCTTCCAGATTTCAACTTTCCTGAGGAACTTCCGTTAGCAGCCGGTGCTGCATGTGAAATTGAGGAAGGATTCGGGTCTCTTCAGGTTAATAACGTGCAGGTCGCCGTAGAGACACTAACTGGAACCACTGTCATAACAGATCTACTACCTGCACTTCATCGAATGGGCATAAGGGAGATGGGCAGATGGGGGGGCAGTTATATTTTGGGGTTTTTAAATGATAAGCTTATAGCCACTTAACGGAAACAAAGCCCTAGGACTCATTACAGACGGCCCAGATAACAACCAAGTCCAATAAGGATATTTTATAAGATGTAACCAATGGATTACTTTCATGTATCTAGTTACTTTCATGTTTTTTACTAGTTACTTTCATGTATTTTTATGTATTGTACAACTTAAGATAGAATTTTAAAAATCCCACTTGTTCCCTACTGCAGAAAATGATTAACTTAATTATAGTGTATTTGTAATTTAAAAATACCCTAAGGGGCATCTGGGGGGTGCGGTTAAGTGTCAGACTCTTGGTTTCAGCTCGGGTAGTGATCTCAGGGTTTTGTAATCGCGCCCCACACCAAGCTCCCAGCTCAGCGTGGAGTCTGCTTGACATTCTCTCTCCCTCTCTCTCTGCCCCTCTTGCTCATGCTCTCTCTCTAAAATACTTAATCTTAAAAAAATAAAAATACTTAAAAAATCCAAACTAAATTAAAAGCCCTTTGCTTTAAACATTACCTCCAAAGCAGGAATAGTTTTACTTTCTCTGTTAGATAGATCACACCTCACCCTTCCTTGAAAGGTCACCTCATGAGGGAGAATCCCACAGTTAATACCATTAACCATTTATACTTTCTGCAAAATGCCCACCCTTTTCCTTAACACCGTCATCGGTCATAGTCTAGTCGATCTATTTCCAAGAGACCATCCCATCCATTTTTGTTTCTAACAACCTATTTGAAATAGCTGTGTTAACACTTCGGACTTGTAAACATAGGTGCATCATTTGCTAGTAGTCATTGACTTAGTATTTCGGAAGGACTGCCTTTCCTGACCCACGCTAGCACTTTTGCATTCATCAGCAATTGGCCAGCTTTAGTACGCTGAGAATCCTGTGGACACAGACTTGGTGACCCCATTTCCCTTACCTCTCCAGCCAGATTCACATTTGGTAGGACTGAGCCAGCTCAGGGTTCAGCGTCATCTACAGAAGTAAAGTGAATGCTCCTTTCCGCCTGGCACAGTCCTCGCCGCTCCATATTGCTTTAAGCCTGCTCACGTGTTCTCATGTAAATGACCTTCCCTTACATTATTTGGAGTTTACGGCACCTGTTTTTGCCCCTGCCTTCAACTTCAGCCTCATAATCTGTTCTTCGCTCCCTGCATGTCAGCTGTCTTGAATTACATCCTATGTCTTGCTTCCCTGTCTGGCAGACACCCAGCTACCCAAAAGCTTCTCAGCCAGATTTCAGCCTCCCAGCAACTTTTACCTCCATCCCAATCTGCCTTCTACTTTATCTTACGACGCTTTGCTCCAACAGACCACCTCACCAATGGCACTCCCAGGAAGGGTATGCCGTGGCCGCCTCTGTGCTTCCCCTGTACCTGGGATCTCCCTCTACTCTTGCCAAACTTGTTACACCCTGTAGACTTGGTAGCCATTTCTTTTCATGTCTGACTCCCACACTGCTCTGTGAAACCTCCAGAAGCCAACTTGGTCCTTCCATGTCTTATTTGTCTTCCATGTTGTTTTTTACCCCCAGATTTTATTTATTTATTTGACAGACAGAGATCACAAGTAGGCAGAGAGGCAGGCGGACAGAGGGGGAGGAAGCAGGCTCCTTGCTGAGCAGAGAGCCCGATGCGGGACTCGATCCCAGGACCCTGGGATCATGACCTGAGTCGAAGGCAGAGGCTTTAACCCACTGAACCACCCAGGCGCCCATATCTTCCATGTTTTAGTTTTAAATTTAAAAGGTTGTATTTTTTACTTTTTTTTTTTTTTTAAAGATTTTATTTGTTTATTTGACAGAGGGAGAGAGAGAGCACAAGCAAGGAGACGCTGCGGTCAGAGGGAGAGGGAGATGCAGGCCCCCCACTGAGCAGGGAGCCCAATGCGGGGACTCGGTCCCAGGACCCTGGGATCATGACCTGAGCAGAAGGCAGATGCTTAAGGACTGAGCCACCCAGGCGCCCTTAATTTTAAGATATTTTAGTATCTTAAAACATTTTGAAGGAGGACCTAAAGCGCTGTTTGAACAGGTGCGGAATGACGGCATAGTGTGAAATCTGTTTTAATTCACCTTTTCAGTATCACCATTTGTCAACATTATAACTTCAGAAGAATTTAAGTTGTTTTGATTAAATGTTGACATGTTCAAAAAGTTATCAAGAAACATCTTAGTTCATTTTGGATTTTAGGATGGGTTTTCTTTACACCGTCTGAAAATGTCTTTATTCTATCCTTGCACCCAATTGAGGATTTGACTAGGTACAAGAATCCTTTTAGTCATTTTTTTCCTTTGAGATTTTGAAGGCTTTCTTTTTAAAAATCTTTTATGTTCTTGCCCCACTACGCCCCCCAACAATCACTCCCCCAAAAAGAGAACTGGAAAATATCCAAACTACACAGGGTAGGAGGTTGGCAGAAACCCAGGCTAATCTCTTTGCTTCTATGGCATCCCTGATGGCATCTCTAGTAATTGTTATATGTTCCTCTCTGCAGGGGGTCCTGTTATTTCTGGGCTTTTTGTCTTCTTCACCTACCCCAAGCCCTACCCCTCATAGCTCTGGACACCATGGCCCATCAGTGTTACTGTTACTCGCTGGCTCTGCTCTACTTCATGTCTCTGACTTCCTTTGTCCCCTTTAATTTGTTCATTAAAAAAAAAAAGTTGCTGAATACAGATTTTCAAGGAACAAATAGGATTTTTCTATTTCATCTTTCTGAGCCAAGTAGAACACTTCATACATTGCCTATACCTAGAATACCCAATGTCAGGAGCTCATCTTTGGCCTAGTCAGGTATGGTAAGGACACTGGATGTTACATTGTTTTCAAATTTTTGCCAATGCAATAGGTACAAAGTAATATTCATTATTGCCTTAATTTGCATTTCTCTTATTTTTCTTATTTCTTAATTGTATTTCTCTAATTACTGGTAGAATTAAACATCTCATGTTTGATGGTCTTGTGGGTTATCTCCTCTATACATTTCCTGTTCATAGCTTTTAACCTGTTTTCTCTATTAAGGTTTTTGTCTTAGTCTGGAATTCTTAACAAAATGGTCATTAAAAGCATTTTCAAAATGTTTGTATATTTAAGCATTACAATTAAATTTGTTACATAATTAGATCTTAGGAAGCTTTCCATTGTCATGTAAAGGGAAACCAGTAATTCACACAACTAATTGTTTTCAGAAGTTGGTGAAGTCTTCATGCAGAATGTTCTCTTTTTTTTCCCAATATGAAAATATTACTATTCCCATAATATGAAGAATGATTTTCTAAAATAAAACCTAAGGTCGGGGTGCCTGGGTGGCGCAGTGGGTTAAAGCCTCTGCCTTCGGCTCAGGTCATGATCCCAGGGTCCTGGGATCAAGCCCCACATCAGGCTCTCTGCTCAGCAAGGAGCCTGCTTCCCTCTCTCTCTGCCTGCCTCCCTGCCTACTTGTGATCTCTGTCTGTCAAATTAATAAATAAAATCTTTTAAATATCTATATATGTTTATATAAAACCTAAGGTCATACAAATCTCATCACAGAAAATACTGGCAGTAGAATTGTCTTGCAATTCTACTTAAATCTTAATTGTAGGGACGCCTGGGTGGCTCAGTTGGTTAAGCAGCTGCCTTTGGCTCAGGTCATGATCCCAGCGTCCTGGGATCGAGTCCCACATCGGGCTCCTTGCTCGGCGGGGAGCCTGCTTCTCCCTCTGCCTCTGCCTGCCATTCTGTCTGCCTGTGCTCGCTCTCTCCCCATCTCTCTCTCTGATAAATAAATAAAATCTTTTAAAAAAAATCTTAATTGTAGAATTATAGAATAAATTGTAGAATAAAAGTAGAATTGTCTTGCAATTCTACTTAATGCTTAAAGTAGCAAATAGCATGAATGAAGACAGAGGCCGAGGAGCTGGTATGGATGGAAGGGAGGGCAAGGAGACAAGCAGAGGTCAGTACGTGGCTCTGGGTAGGGTGCTGGGCCAGAAGGAGGTGCCATCAAGCACATCATTGAGACAACGGGTACATGTGAATGTGGTCTGTATATTAGGTCGTGGTGGTGCCTGCATTTGAGATTTTCATAACTTGATAATTATATTGTGGTGTTAAAGTTCTTAGGCAGCACCTTAAAGTGTCGCATAATTCAGAAAGAATAATAATGCATGATAGTATATCTGTAGTATGTGTGTGCATGCATGGTATAATTTAGCTCTTGTAATGATAGAGAAATACGTATGGATCTATCTGTTGAGGGCTGGCACAAATATGGCAAAACACCAACACTTGGCAAATCTTGGGTGAAGGGTATTTCCGGTTTATTTTACTCTTCCCTCTAAGTTTAAAGCTTTGTTGTCAAGATAAAAAGCTTTATTTTTTTTAAAGATTTTTATTTATTCATTTATGTGAGAGAGAGTGAGAGAGATAGAGAGATCATGAGCATGGGGGAAGGGGTAGAGGGAGAAGCAGGCTCCCCACTGAGCGGGGCACCTGATGCAGGATTTGATTCCAGGACCCTGGGATCATCACCTGAGCCAAAGGGAGAGGCTTAGCCAACTGAGCCAACCAGGTGCCCCAAGATAAAAAGCTTTAAGAAAAGAAATAAAATGAGAATAAAATAACAGTGTTCTGGGGCACCTGGGTGGCTCAGTGGGTTAAAGCCTCTGCCTTTGGCTCAGGTCATGATCCCAGCGTCCTGGGATGGAGTAGAGCATCGGGCTCTCTGCTCAGCAGGGAGTCTGCTTCCTCCTCTCTCTGCCTGCCTCTCCGCCTACTTGTGATATCTTTCTCTGTCTAATAAATACATAAAATCTTTAAAAAATAATAATAATAAATAATAAAATAAAATAACAATGTTCAGAATGGAAACATAAATCTGTTTTATGGTAATATTACTTGATGAGGGCCTGTTTATCAGAATTAAAATTAAAGTTGATAAGGATATGAATTAAGGTGATTATTATTTTTACTATTTTTTAAGAGATTTATTCATTTATTTGAGAGAAAATGAGACAGCAGGGGGAGGAACAGAGGGGGGAATGAGAGGATCTTAAGCAGACTCCCCGCTGAGCAAGGAGCCTGATATCATGACCCTGGGATCATGACCTGAGCCAAAACCAAGAGTCGGAGGCTTAACCATCTGAACCACTCAGGTGCCTCTATTATTGTTACTATTACTTACCTTACTGAGAGACCATATGGGTAGAAAGTATTGGAAACGTTTTTCATTTTCTTGAAAGAAGTCTGTTATTTCCCTGCATTTACTGTTTCATTGTATCCTAATATTGAGCTACTTATCCCTTAGCTCCCAGGTTGAAATCCGTCTTACTCTGATTCCTTCACCACCGTTAAAGTGTGGCAAGATCATCGTTGATCAAAGCAACGTGTTCTCCTGCCCTTCCACCTGTCCCTTCAGCCTCCACAGCTGGGTGACGGTCTAGCAAGGGATCCGGTCCACAGTATAACAAAGAAGCTCTTTGTACAACTTAGGGGATAGAATTTGAGCACGGTTTGTTTACTGGGACAGCACAGGCTGTTATGAGGCTTAGACTGAGTTTCTAATTCCGAACGGAAAGTAAAATATAATATACTTAAGGCTGTTCCTAAATCTTGCATACTTAGTTATGTTACGAACAGTGTGCTATGACAAGGCCAAGAGAGGAAGGGTGATAACCACCTTGGACGGGATTAGACAGAGGACTGGAGATCTCAGCAAAGCACACTGGATTTATTTTTAAGATTCCATCCTCTAAGAAATGTATGGTAGGAAGCAGAGTGACCCACAGGCACTTAAATCAGATGCCTTAAAATCCTCGGAGAGAGTCTGACCTTGATAAGAATCCAGAATGACCTTGATAAATCAGAGGTACCTGAAACCAAAACAAACCCAGCAGAGGGAAGGCTTTATGGAAATCTACTTACTGAATAATGAAAAAACGAAACAATGATTACAGAAGAACAAAACCTCCGCAAAGGGCACCTGATATAAATGTCGGCAATATAAAACTGTTTCTAAAAATCTGAATATGAAGTAAAATCTATGAACACAAAATTAACACGCGTGCACCGCAGAAGAAACGCTCATTCGCAGTTACCACAACCCACTTAAAGTTCTGTATCCCTCCACAGATGAAGAAGAACAGGGAAAATAGAGCAGGAGGTACAGGAGGAAGATCTGGCCAGCCCTAACCCCAGAAAACCTGGTCTTGACTGGCTTGTAATAACAGCATTGTTTAAAATATTTCAGGTGTATCAAGGTCTGGGCTTGTGAATGCCTTCCATCACAGTAGCTCACAAGAACAACTTTATCTTGAAATGGGCATTAATACATGTCACTACCAGGTGGGGAAAAAACTGTAATGTTAATCAATAACAAAAGAAAAAAACAAAACCAGCTGGCAGTTAACCCTCCAGTCCCCAGCCAGCCCACCCCTAGCCCTGGCAAACCCAAGCACAAGTACGCCTTGCTGGCCCCTGCGAAAGAGACGCATACTTGGCTTTTATTAAAGCGCACAGTGTGAGAGATTCCGTGAGCGCTATTGAAAAGGCTGCACTGGCTTCCAAGAAATTTGATTGTTTATACTTCATAACGATAAGCTTCAAAAGTGACCTGGAAAGAGGAGGTTGCTTGCTTTCACTCGGCTATGAGGGGCCATGCTTTGTTCTCCAAGAGGCACTCTGGCCAAATTAACAGAGTGTATCTCTAGTGACCTTTTCCACTTAACCATTGTTTCTTATGGAAACAGTGGCTCCCAGGTCCCCCCCCACCCCGCCCCAGGCTGGGAGCCACAATGCCCGGCTACACAGCACAACCGCCGGGCTCTGCCGTCACCGCCTTATTGAATCAGTAACGAAACCCACCAGCCTTGGCAAACAAAACGTGGCAAGAAGCGTTTTCAAACAAATGCTGCTAGTTTCACCCGAGCCACTGGAACCAATTAGGAGGCCCAAGGTGAAACTTGGCAGCTCCTGTGAACTCTGAAGTAGCAAACACCAAAGCCCTCGTTTGCCAAATGCACAAATCCCAGAGAAATGAAAATTCGAGGGGTCACCCCCCTGCCTTTAGAAGCACTTCTGATAGAATTGTTCATTGAGATTTATTCATTGAAATGAACAAATGATATAATGAGTTCTGAGTAATAGACGATTTGGTACTGCTTGAGAATCCAAGTGTCTTAGACTAAATGAGAAAAATGGTTGAAAAACATCCCCCTCCTCCCCCACCAGAAACAAAAATGCACCAGAGGTCCTAGATATCCAGTTAAAGACCCAACAGTGACAGCATATACCACTTGGGGAAATGAATTCTGTGACCTTGTGAGATACTAGACAGGGGCTCCATTTTATCACGTTAGGATGATAATCAAGAATGGTAATTATTTTATCAAGTCTCTCCAAATCAGAATTCATTTCCTTTGTTTTCAAAAGTAAGACTCACGGGTCCTAATTGCTGGCTAGTTACCTTGAACCGACAACACGGGAGAATATTTTTCTTTTGGACACTTTCTGCGTCAAAGGAAGAAGATTAATTTTGTAAACGGTCCTTGTGGGTTTAAGTTAGCACAAAAATCATGTCACAAGTAACTTTAGTACAGGCGTGAGGGTAGATAAAGAAGAGTCTTCTAAGAGCTGATACCTAAACTGTGTCTTGAAGAATAAGGAGGACTTAATGAAGGAAAGACATGAAAAAGTCTGTAAACCAAGGGAATAACATGAACCAGGTCTAAGATATGTGAATGGGCTTGGTGGATTTTCTTGCATAAACTGGGTGAAATAAATGTATCCCTTGATTTTCCTATAGGATTTTTAGTGGGTCAGATAAGGTAATGCATGAACAAGTTTTCAATGCAACAATTATAAACAAGTTATTATTCAATTTTTGGTAACATGACAGATAACTTTATCACAGTATCTATTAGGATTAGGATTGGCTGCATATATGATAAACCCAAATTACAGTGCTTAAGAAGTGAGAGACAAGGATTTCAGGGCTAGTAGAAACCTGGCCCCATGAGGCCATGGGGACCCTGGCAATGCCAGTTCCTTCTCTCTGTTCTGCCATCTTTTGAAAATGGCTTCCATCCTCAAGGCATCTTCATGGTCCAGAATGGCTACCTGTACTCCAGCCATCACGTCCATGTTCCAGACAAGAAAAAGGAAAGGAGGGCAAAAGGGCACATTTTCTACTTGAGTTGGCCTCCGTTTTTTTAAAATCAAGGTATAATTAGCATATCACATTATGAATTGGCTTCTTGTAAGGAAATTCTCCATGACTCTAACATTCCTGCCTACATCTCATTGACCATTCCTAGCTCCAAGTGAGGCTCAAAACTGCCATCTTTCAGCTGGGCACATTGTGGCCCCAGATAAATCAGTGCTCTATTATTGAAGAAATGGAGAACAATCCGGGTAGGCAGCAAGGTGCCTCTGCCAGATAGCAGCCAGGGTCACCAGTCATGACGCATGTCAGAGTGGCCCTTTTAGGCAAGATTTTCCCTTTTCTTCAAGCCTACCGCTGGACTTTGAAAGTGACACCACTCACAGACAGGGCTCTCAGGAAGCCCAGTTACAGATAGACCATATACATTGTGCAGTTACATTTTCCTTGTCCACTTATATATTTAAACTCTATCCTGTGGGATTATAAACTTCAGGAGAGCAGGGATCATTTGTCTTGTCTTCACCCTATGTCCATTGCTTAGCACAGCACCTGGCGCATAGAGACTGGTATGATGAATGAGCAGATGAATGAATGAGCAGGCTGGGGAAGTCACAGTGAATTGTATCTTCCTCCAAGGCCATCCCTCAAACCAATCCAACAAGCATTCCTTTATCCTGTACTACATTGCCAGGAACCTCATCTGGTGTTAGATTACTAAATTACAGCTCCCATTCTGGTTGGGAGAGGATACAAGTGAATAAGTAGTTATGTTACAATGTGACTTGCTTCGCAGCACTATTAAATCCAGGTGGTCATGGGAGAACAGAATCATGGGAGAAGAGAAATGGCTCGTCCCTGAGCTTCATGAAGGGGCTGTATCTAAGCTGGGTCAAAAGGGTAACGAGGGGCTTGCTCGTCCCGGGAAAGCAAGGACAGGATTTCCAGACTGGAAAGCAAACTCGCAGGTTGGGGAAACCAAGGAGATTTGAGTGTAGCTAAAGTGCAGGCTGGGAAAGGCGTGAGAGGAGACGAGATTGAAAAGGTAGATGTGTGACAGTTTGTGAATTATCTTTTGTGCACATTAAGGACTTAGGAGTTCATCTTTCAAGAAATGGGAAACCACCATAAGGTATTAAAAAGAACAAGGACGTGATCCTACTCGTATTTTAGGATAGCTTTGGAACACATTTACCTAGGCAATATATTTCAATGGAAATACATTTTCAGAGGGCTTTATGTTTTGATTTTTTTTATTGCTTACTTTTATTAGACATTTATTGAGTACCTTCTCTCTGTAAGGTATTATATTAGGTGCCAAAAGAAGTACCAACAGAATGCAAGACCCAAATCCTAAGATATACCAATATTTATGTTCCACTAAAAAGAATAAGAAAACTTGCCAATGACATTGTAACAGTGTTTCAAGTTACAATTTTTTTGTTATTTGTTGAAAGAGCTCTTTTAAGTGTAATTATTTAAATTTCACCATCTTTCACTCTGTGCATCGGAAGAGAAAACGAAAAAGAAAAAGAAATGAAAGTAGTTAAGATATTCTTCGCATTCAGGGTTCAACTTTTCTGAATGGCATTTAGATCCGGGTCATTGGTATTCATGCTCCCCCCTTCACACACACACACACACACACACACCATCATCATCTACTTGGTAATTTTTGAACTTTCAAAATTTGGTATGTGTCAGAATCAGAACAGTGGTGCACATAGATGTACAGGTTACGTTCCATTTTGTACCTCTGATTCTATGTTGGTATTCCAAGACATTCTGAGACACCCCCCTCCACCACCACCAAAGTTTAAGAAGCACTGCTCTATACCATCAGAACTATTTTCTCAGGGGCACTTCTTCAAGCAAATGTACCACTTATGTTTTCAGTATTTTCTTGCATTTGGTGAGTTTTGATGTAATCCAGGAGAAGGTTGGCACAGCTGCTCTCTGCCTGGGAAACATATTGTCTCCTGGGATGGTAAACTGCAGACAGTTTGCATCCTAGAATCCTTGACCTATACTATTATCAAAAGGAGGAGAGTTTTACAAAGTATGCAAGGAGTACATCAGAGGTAATGATTCCTGATTCCTCGATTTCTAGAGTAAGGAACTGATAGGTTACGGTATCGCCACGTGGAAGATGTCCTGTGTTTAAAAATAATTATGTCAAATGATATTTTTCAAAGTGTGTTCTGTGAGTGGCCATTCCCAAAGGGCACCACAAACAAACAAAAACAAAACAAAAAAGCCAGAGTGAGAAATCTTGCAAATCATGTCCCTTACTTAGAGATTCACTGTAAATTTGAACATTGGAAGCTCTGAGAAGGCGGAGTTTTTAACCTAGAACTTTCCTGTTTATGCCATAAATGATGTTCACATTTTACTTATCTATCTAGATATCTCTTTATTTATTTAAGTGACCTCCACACCTAACATGGGGCTCAAACTCATAACCCCGAGATAAAAAGTTGCATGTCCTTCTGACTAAGCCAGCCAGGAGCCCGTTTGCTATATTTAAGCAGCAGCAACAATGAAAAAGTGGAGGCCTATATTTTGAGACTTTTTCAATTCACAGGAGACTCGAAGAAAAGTGTTAGTCATAAATTACAGAAGAGGAAAGAAGAACAAAATGTAAACTGTGCATTATGTACAAATTTTCTTCGGCGGTTTTCAAGGTCAATTATTTATGGAGTAGAGATTTTTAAACAAATGAGTCAGACTGTTTTGCCTGCGGTTTGATATAAAGGCCAAATAGAGAATTCAGTAAATTATATCTCAAAAGCTATTCAGCTTTGAAGAGAAATAACCTTACATGAACCGTGTGCAGCCTATATCATATATGAAGTAAGGAGTACCTGTTACTATTCAGGGGATCTTGGGCAATTGCTTTAACTTTACAAGCTTCATTTTTTTACATCAAAATGGCTATGGGTATTGTATTTGTTTCCTAGGGATGCTGGGACAGACTTCCACAGACTGGTCAGCTTTACGCATGGAACTTTATTATCTGCAAGTTGTGAAGTCTAGAAGTCCAAAAGCAAGAGCTAGTAGAGACATGCTTTCTGAAGGTTCTAGAGAAAGATCCTTCCTTCCTCTACCTAGCCTCTGATGGCAGCCAGAAACCTCTGGTACCCCTTGGCTTGTGGCAATATAATTCCTCCCAATCTCTGATCCAATCTTCACATAGTCATCTTGCCTCTGTGTGTCTGTGTCTGAATTTCTCTTTTCTTATAAGAACACTAGTCATTGGAATGGAGCCCACCCAAATCCATTATTGCCTCAACTTGGTTGTACCAACAAAGGCCCTATTTTTAAGTAAGTTTCCATTCTCAGGTTTGGAGGCTTAGGCCCTCCGTGTATCTTTTTAGAGACACAGTAGAACCCATGATGGTGTTACAGCTGTCATTCTTTCTGAGGAAAAAGCTGTCAGTCTCTATTCAAAGTTGGGTCTGGAGAGAACTGATTGAAGTATGGCTAATTCTACTGAACAGAATTGATAAGTGAGTGAATTTCCCAGGAAACAGGTGGAAAAATAACAAACAAAATGCTTATTTGAATGCTTTCTGTCTTTACTGAATTGACTAGAAATTTCCTTTACTGGATTTGGAGTGATGTACCATTGAAAAACGGAAGGAACAATAAACAAAAGGAATATATTTACCATGTCAAAAAGATCCTATCAGATCTCCTCCAGATTGATGGCTTTTTCCAAAAGAATCATCCAAAGCAACCTTCTCCAAACCTATACTTTCACTTCAAATTTCACCCCCCCCCCGTTAGAGCAGTAGGTGGTCTGACACGGGGGGCAGGCATCTTTCTGAGATAGATTGGTGGGCTTCTGAGTTCTCTTTAGCTATCAGTTTTTGAGAGGAAACATGTATGATTTCATTGTGTCTCCAAATGCAGACATTGCTTCTTAATTCAGGTTCTCAAAGACATTACAGCCTCCTCTGATTATAGGTCAAGCAGCTTAAGCAGCTTCAGGCCACCAGTGACCTAAGGCAGTTATTACAGCTTAAAATTGCAGAAAATTATTAGGCACGTGAAAAACAATTTTTAATTGTTCGTTTTGTTCTGTTTCGTATTTAGTGTATTGGAAATCATTTCTAATTTCAAAGCACAGTTCAATAATTGTCAGTGTAATTTATTTACCAAATTACCATGTGCCAGCCAGCATGATGTACATTTTATAAATATTAAATCTGTTCCTCATAGCAGACCTGCCAAGTCGGAATTATTTTTATTGGACAGATGAGAAATTAGACTTTGAAAAATCATGACTTTCAAGGTCAGAGAATCACATCATCTTTCTATGATACTAAGTTTCTTATTAAACACTGTTTTAATTAGTTGCCTGTAGATGTCGAGAGTCTTGTTAGTTCTGTTTGAATCAGATTACTGGAAGTCAACTTAAAAGCATGGTGACATTCCCAACATTTTTGGACATTTATCTTGGATAAATCATTTTGATCATTCTCATTATAGTTTCTGCATCCTAGAATAAAGGTATTCTATTTTTCACTGCTTTGAAGTCACATAGGACCGTGGAAAGAGAGGAAGCATTATCAGAATGTAGATGCTAGGTAATTTCGCCAGCAACAGTCATCACTTAAGAATCAAAACTACAGAATGGCTCCCGAAATGAATGAAACCCTTTCGGTTTCCAGCTGTTCTTTATACTGGGTCTAAGTCCACTGCGAAGAAAGAAGAATAATGGTTTTGATTTTCTCTCAGTTGCAATGACCTACCTCACTTAAGATTTCCTCTCTGTGCAACAAAATATCTTCACCTAAAACTCCTGCAAAGTGAAATGGCCCAGGTCACCACAGGGAGTCTTTCTGCAGTTAATTAAACAAGCTGGCCTGAAAGCGTTTAAAGTCCATGGCTTAACAAGCCAAACAAGAACTTTATTCAAGCAAAATCGAAGTAGGGGAGCAAGATTTTCGTCAGCAATATTTTAACCAGTGACACCTCCTCAAACGTGGACTCAAATTCTTTTAAATTCATTGCCATATCACTGCATTTTATATAATAACAAACATTTCTTAAAGCTCCCATGCTCTCCAGAACCAGGATGGTTTTCTCTAAAGGTTTTCTTTGTATCTACAATGGTGGCAAACTTTTTATTCAAGAGTAGCCCATCATGTATACTTACGGGGCTGAGGTATGTACATTTCTTGACCATTAATACCTGTTATTCAAGTTACACCGGTCTATGATAAACATAAATCCAGGATCACAGTACCCTGTGCCAACATGTCATGGAAGTCTTCCTTCAGTTTTCTTTCACATGTTTTCTTTCTCTTTGCCCTGTACATTATTCAAGTATGTCATCATATTTTCTAAACAAAAGAAGTTGGTCATGTCAGCTGGTGAGTATTAGCAAATTTGTTGATAAAAATAATATAGCAGATTTGAAATTATGATTCGCTTGTAAGATCAGGGTTATTAATATATAATATTCCCCCCTTTTATCCTAATTTGCAGGGTTAGTGGAGGGGTAAAAAGAAAGATAAAGAACCAATGAAATCACATTAATTTAGCTAACAAATGCATTTCTGAGTTCTTTGGTGTGCCAGGCACTATAATCAGTGAAATAACATTAAAATGAGAACCAGTAGACAGAATTAATATAAAATTTATCCCTAATTATATGATCATGAGCAAATCACCAACTGCATTTCTCAACTCCCTTATTTGTAGATTGGGAATGTCTCAGGCCCCTGCCCACTCACAAGTTATTATGAGGACCAAATGAACCTTTTTATTTGCTAGTATAAAGGGCAATGAAATGGAATTCAGCTTGATTTCCTTCTCCACACTGCCACTGGCCCTCCTGCCTCAATCATCTTTGTCGTCGTCATCATAATTGCTATCACAAATTGCTTCTTTGTTCCCATCATCATAATTGCTATGATGATGGCATAATTGGTCTTATGTGGTCTTAGGTTGGTTCCCTAGAAACAGGGGATTTACTAGAATAGATTTATTGGTGAACACCTTTCCCTAAAATACCTGTAAAGGAGTGTGAGAGGGAAGTTTGGGGAGAAGGTGAATGTTGGCAAAGTTTCAGGAGAGGCCACAGGAAGTCACAGTGCTGAAATAACACTTTCGAGTTGTCCCAAGTGAAGACAAGGGGGCTGGGCCTTTACTCATTGCATGCAGGCTGTCTGCATGTCAGATGCATAACTTTGAATGAAGTCATTCTTGGAGAGAGACTCAGTTGTCAGTCTTCAGCAGTATATGCTTTGGGGTCTGCGTGAATGAGTGTGCCTTGGTCCCAAGGAGAAGATAGGAGGGACTGCAACATCTACCAAAATCACCACCACCACCGCCACCACCACCACCACCATCATCTGTGGCCTGAAATGGCCTTCAAGAAATCCTGGAGAACACAGTCATTTCGTGTCTCTTCTCTAACACAACAAAGAAAGAGAAGATAGAGCTGCACTGATAGGTAGCATCCAATTATAGCTGAGCCTCAAGAGCACCTTAGGAAGGCAAGGAACTATTCTCCACCCACAGTCATGGTGAGATCACATCCCACATGGGATGACAAGAAGAAGACACAGAGCATAGTACATCAATTCCAAACCAAATATCTCTTATCTCCACATTGATCACTCTTCAATTTCCATTTCTTTCCCTGAATGATAGAGTAACAGGGTGAGAGGGACTTTGCAGGTCAGTTGATATAAGGGCTGCCTTGTGGTTGAGCTCTCCTGAGTGACCCTAACAAACACTATCCAGTCTTTATTGGAGGGATCAGCTTCAGCAATGAAGGCTCACTACCTTCCCAAGCAGCCAAATCTGTTGTCAGGGTCTTCTTCTTGTGTGAGTGGGATTTGCTTTCTCCATTGGTCCCATTGCTATGCTGTGGAGTGACAGAATAGATTTACTCTCTCTTCCATAGGTGCCATGTATATTTTCTTCTTGAGTGACGTGTACTTAATTCCTAAAATTGTTTTAATTTGTAATAATTTAAAAGCTTATACCTGGTCTCTATCCTTTTTTTCCTCTTAAACTGTGAAGATTGCTCCAAGTTTTCTCTAATTCATGCAAAGAATGGGACAATCTTCCCTCTTGCTACTGGGCCTCTCTTCATGTGGACTTATATTAAAATACTAGACTCTAAGCTGTGTGAACAGTGTGATATGGTTGCTAAATACAGCTGTTTTTTTATTATTATTATTAAATATTTTATTTATTTATTTCACAGAAAGAGAGAGATCACAGGTAGGCAGAGAGGCAGGCAGATAGAGATGGGGAAGCACTCCCTGCTGAGCAGAGAGCCCGATGTGGGGCTCCATCCCAAGACCCTGAGATCATGACCTGAGCTGAAGGCAGACGCCTAACCCACTGAGCCACCCAGGTGCCCCTCAATAAAACTGTTTTAAAGCCATTTGTCTCTTAGTTTTGTCCTAATGCAACTGACCCTTTTTTTTTAAAGGATTTTATTTATTTATTTGACAGAGAGAAATCACAAGTAGATGGAGAGGCAGGCAGAGAGAGAAGGAAGCAGGCTCCCTGCTGAGCAGAGAGCCCCATGCGGGACTTGATCCCAGGACCCTGAGATCATGACCTGAGCTGAAGGCAGCGGCTTAACCCACTGAGCCACCCAGATGCCCCCTGACCCTTTTTTTTTAATGCTAGTGTAGGACTTAGCATAGATGTGAGTAAAACTTCAGTTTGTCTTTCATGCCAACTATTGAGATGGTGGATTCTAATTTTGTTTGGATGTTGTTGTTTTCAGTCTTCCTGGGGTAATTATATACACAAGCACATATACATACACAGAGATAAATAAAAATATTGGACAGAAAAACATGGAAAATTTAGGGAATGAGACAAAAAAATGAGAGAGAAAAGGTCATTTCTATCCCATCCCTATTCTACCCACTAGAAACAGAGACACACAAACCAAGAGATGACTCTGAAAGATTAGTTGAAGCAGATTGAGCGGCTACTTACCGAAAGATAGAGGACTGAGTTTTCTTTAAACTTTGCACCCAATTTCTGGCACATAGTCATTATTTATAAAATGTTAACGCCTACTCTGTGCTTAAGCACTGGAATAAAACATCCATGAAAAAAATCATTTCACATAGAATGCCTTGATATTTTTTCATTAATTATTAATTCCAACCATGTACTTTATGCAGTCAATCCATATTTTCTAATTTCTCCACCAATTTCTTGAGTGGTACCAAAGATGTATTGCTATGTAGATCAAAATAAGTAATTTCATCTTCAGATTTAAACCTTCAGTTGAAATGACTATACTGAATTGGGCTGAGAAGAGGATGGGAAGTATAACTAATGCATTCTGTGTCTTTTAATTCAATAATTTCCACCATAATTGTCCCAAGGGTTCTAATCCTCACGTATGACATAGCTGGAGGGGATGTGGAGAAAGGGGAACCCTCTTACAACTGTTGGTGGGAATGCAAGTTGGTGCAGCCACTTTGGAGAACAGTGTGGAGATTACTCAAGAAATTAAAAATAGAGCTTCCCTATGGCCCTGCAATTGCACTACTGGGTACTTACCCAGATACAGATGTAGTGAAAAGAAGGGCCATCTGTACCCCAATGTTTATAGCAGCAATGGCCATGGTCACCAAACTGTGGAAAGAACCAAGATGCCCTTCAACGGACGAATGGATAAGGAAGATGTGGTCCATATACACTATGGAGTATTATGCCTCCATCAGAAAGGATGAATACCCAACTTTTGTAGCAACATGGACGGGACTGGAAGAGATTATGCTGAGTGAAATAAGTCAAGCAGAGAGAGTCAATTATCATATGGTTTCACTTATTTGTGGAGCATAACAAATAGCATGGAGGACAAGGGGAGTTAGAGAGGAGAAGGGAGTTGAGGGAAATTGGAAGGGGAGGTGAACCATGAGAGACTGTGGACTCTGAAAAACAATCTGAGGGATCTGAAGGGGTGGGGGGTGGGAGGTTGGGGGAACCAGGTGGTGGGTATTAGAGAGGGCACGAATTGCATGGAGCACTGGGTGTGGTGCAAAAACAATGAACACACTGTTACGCTGAAAATAAATTTAAAAAAAAAAAGAAGAAGCATAATGATTGTATATTTATACTGACAATTTTTAAAATCATGTTGTATTTTTTTTACTTCTTTCTTTTCACTTTTTTTCCCCCCATTTCCCTGGTTACGATTATTAACCCAGGGATAGAAAATTGATAGGTGCTCAGAACAATAGTGAGAAAATTTACATTCTAGTCATCATTTAAATGCCTTCAGACCATAGTCTGGAGAATGAGCCACTAAGCTATTGGAAATTTCCCAATTAGGGAATTTGCAAGATAACCATATAGAGGCAGGAGATCCAGAACACCCACGAGAGGCCATAAGGTGATAAAGCATTTTTTTAATAGCACTCCGTATCACCCGATATCTTTATTTCTGCAAACAGAAAACAGTTATGGGAGGGAGCAGCTGAGTAAACATCATAAACACTGAAGATATAGGAGCATGTATTTAATGTGTTGGAAAGGGCCTCCTTTTGATCTCTGAAGAACAACCTGGTCCAGCTCAAGAAAGGGAGTGGTTTCTGCAGTAAAAGCAAAGAAGCTGACATCCAACAGGTAAAGAAAATTTTCTCAGAATGGACCCTTGCTGGTACTAACCCCCCCCTTCCTTTCTTTCTTTCTTTCTTTCTTTCTTTCTTTTTTGAGGCATAACCTGGGTATCTTAGAGTACCACTGGTTGTCAAAGCAGCATGGTTAATTATTTACCTTTCTCACCGCTTGGATCAGATTCTTTTCTTATCAAACTGCTGTGTCTGAACCGAAAACAAACAACCCGCCTAGAGCAGCAAGTGATGGTGTCAAGGA
The DNA here is from genome assembly GCF_020171115.1 of Neogale vison. Taxonomy (NCBI): domain Eukaryota; kingdom Metazoa; phylum Chordata; class Mammalia; order Carnivora; family Mustelidae; genus Neogale; species Neogale vison. Next base: position 196,279,474 of record NC_058101.1, on the reverse strand, counting down.
TGGGTTTGTGTGATGGGGGTGAAACATACTTCTGTTCTTTCTCTTACAATCTCTCGTTTCCAGTCACTATTCTGCTCGTGAGGGTCAGGGCTAAGTTGGGCTGCTACATTAATACTTATGGTTTGCTGGGACTTGATTCTTCTAGATCTTTCATACTTGCCCTTTAGACCTCTTCCTTCCTTTTCAATCCATCCCAATTCCTTCAGTCAATGGGGTATTTCAGATTTCACTAAAGAAAGAAGCCTGTTTCTTTACCCCAGGTTTCTCTGTTGTTTGGATTTTAGATCATGACTCTGAAATGGACCTAACCATGATCACCTAGAATTGGAATGATTTAATAATCCAGGCTCAGACTGCTGTGGCCAAATGCGGCAGAGGAAGAGCTGGTAGGTGGGGTAGTTGCAAGTAGATGTTCTGTTTCTGCAGCAACTTTCACTCTAAATTGCATTTCAAATGAAACCACTATTCTTATCCTTGATTTTGGATCTATTTTTCCCCCTTTTTAAAGTACATCACTCTTGATCATTTACCTTTACTTTAAAGCTCTTCTGCAGCTGTATCTTCTATTATGATGCCTGAAATCATTTTTGGAAACAAGGAAGATAGAAATTAATAAGGGATAAAAAAAGGAGTGGAGATCATAAGGTCAGATCATAAATGGAGTTAGCAGCCTTCTGTTTATTTATTTATTCATCCAGTTATTCTGTAAATACTAAGTATTTATTATGTCACAGGTATTAGGATAGGTGTTGGTCATTGAATAGTAAGCAAGACACAGCCCTCGGATAGCTGACAATCTAGGCTAGCATGAAGGTCTCTCGACTCCCAAAGTTCTGCTTTTCCCACTACACTCTACCATGTTACTGGTGCTTTAAAGAAACGCAGTCCCTGGTGTGCCTCAGTGGCTCAGTCGGTTAAATGTCTGACTCTTGGTTTGGGCTCAGGTCATGATCTCAGGGTCATGAGATCAAGCGCGGGGCTGTGCACTCAGCATGGAGTCTGCTTAAATACACTCTCTCCCTCTGCCCCTCCACCCCATGCTCTCTCTCAAATAAATATAATAAATCTTTAAAAATAAATGCAATCCTGGGGCACCTGGGTGGCTCAGTGGGTTAAGCATCTGCCTTCAGATCAGGTCATGATCTCAGGGTCTTGAGTTTGAGCCCCACATCGGGGGCTCTGCTCAACGGGGGACCTGCTTCCCCCACCCCTCTCTCTCTGCCTGCCTCTCTTCCTACTTGTGATCTCTCTCTTTGTCAAATAAATAAAATATTTAAAATAAATAAATAGACAGACAGATAGATAAATAAATGCAATCCCTGTTTATCTACTTAGGACTGACCAGAAGCAAAACTATGAAGTTAGGAAGACCTCAATTTCCTCATCTTTAAATTGGAACTAATGATAGCATTTAACAGAGCTACAGATCAAGTGAAAAATTCTTACAAACAGCTTAGCAAGGTGTCTGGCACACACTGTTCAATGAATGTTAAATATTATTATCACTAGTATTGGTGTTCTGTGGTCAATCCTACAATCATTGTAACTCATTTTCAAAATCTAAGTTGGAAATCACTTCTGAACAAAATGAAATTCTTTATCATGAATCGTTAGTGAGAATTCAAGTGTAATGCTGAGCTTTGCTATTTTTTGAAACTTGTCTTTTGCTTTTTGAAATTTTTTTTCTTCTGATAACAGCAGAGTTTATCAGGTGTGATATTTATAAGAACTTGCCCATCTAGCTGTTACACAGTATAAATGAGACTCCTGTACAAGCCGAATATTTTTCAGAATTACCTTTTTCTCATCTGTGGTCTTAAAATGGTGGATTCCAAAGAACAAAGGATAAGTTATCCAGGGGAAATGAAGTCATAATTTTATTTTTATCGCCCCTGTCTGAGTAGAACTACCACTGCACATCATGTCCAAGTAATGCGAACATGTCTGGTTGGCACAGCTACAATAGCAGAGCTGATAAGTAACTGGTCAGCTTATCCACAGCATTCTTTTCATGGGGAGGTCACGGTTCCCTTTGTTCCTGAATGCCAAACAAAGCTTAAACATTCCAGAACCTGGCCATTCAAATTAATTAAATGACATCATGTACATGGCTCCTGGGATTATTATCTTGTAAAACTGTAGCTTCTGTGCTTTTAAGTTTGCCTAATTAAATTCTATCAAATGTAAGAAGCTATGCAATTAGCATTACTAAGCCATATAATTAATATATGCCTTAAACACACTTTTTTCAGTAATAGATTATTACTACATATGAAATACAGAAGGATTATCAAGGTTTATAACTTTATGACTATGGAATATCATCTTAATGTTTTTCCATATGTAAAAGGAGAATTATAGCATTGTAGGCTTTTGTAAGGATCTACACATGCCATTAATTCAATTACTCTTAATTTTAGTATTTAATTTTCAATTAATATTTAAAGCTAATTCTCCACTAATCTTTATTGCAATTAATAAAAGAGCTAAAATGTAATAAAATTCTACCCTATAATTGTGATGGAAATAATTATTCTTAAAATTTTTTTTTTTTTAAGATTTCATCTATTTATCAGAGAGAGAGAGGGAGAGTGAGCACAGGCAGACAGAATGGCAGGCAGAGGCAGAGGGAGAAGCAGGCTCCCTGCCGTGCAAGGAGCCTGATGCGGGACTCGATCCCAGGACGCTGGGATCATGACCTGAGCCGAAGGCAGCTGCTTAACCAACTGAGCCACCCAGGCGTCCCAATTATTCTTAAATTTTGATTCAAAAGACTCCTGATGTTTTTGCATCTCATGAATAATGTCTGACTTCCTTGTTGGACTGAAAGCTCCAGGAGTGGGTAGTGCAATTCCTAGAATGTAATGTGTGCACAACAGATAGTTCTAGAATTTATCAAGGGATGACACCAATATAAATTATGACATTAGAAATGCTAGTTAATAGATATCCAGATGAAAATGAAATCACTAATGTGTTTTTATAATACATGTTCCATAACTAAACATAAGGTATAAAATAAATGCACATCTGAGACACTAATTAGTGTATGGTAGTGTATGTTACTACCATGTGTTTAGGAATAAAATATGTCCCCTTGCTCTTGAAAAGTTTAGATTCATGAAATGAAGAAAAAATACACACACAATTCTCAAATCAGGTACAGTGGGTTCAAGGATATATGTATATATTTCTCTACCAGATATATGCTACTGAGAACTTCTCTTTATTTTCCCAAAATCGTGAATATAAATGTTTCTACCTAAAAGAACTCTAAGTTTGGGCCTTATGCATTTTAACACCAAAATGACTTAATTATGGATATTACAGAATATCAGTCTATATTTGATTTGATTTGAACACACTAAAAATAATAATTTTCTGCTAGGACCTGTACTATTGTTTTTCAAAACATATTCTCAAAGTAAAGATGTTTGTAAGTTATAATGCAGCCTAACATTAAAAGTCCATGAAATATATCAAAAAGTACCTGTAAAAATAATTTAATAATTTTACTGGAAAAAGGTGGGATGGAATAAAGCATGTACGTGATTATGGAAGAATGTTGCTTGGTTAAAGAAAATAAAACAATATTGCAATTGTCATGGAGTTCAATGTTATATTGATTTGTTTAGTAGAAAAAGGAAGAATTCATATCATCTTACATTCAGGTGAACAGTTCCCATTTCCCCCTGAGGAATCTAGACTACAATGGAAAAAGAATTTATCGACAGAACATTAGAATTTGCTTACATAAATAAAAACTCAAATGAGAATTTATATGAGCATTGCTCAAAAAAGTGAGGATGGAGGGAATTTAAATTTAAATTGTGTTGTGATTTTGCCAGTTTTGAAACTTTTTTTTTGTAGCAGCAGCAGTATATAGCTGATGGGTATTAAGTAATAGAAAAACACTTTTGTCAGTTCTCCTCTACCCAGAAACCATGAGAGTTAAGCTTTCAATTTTTTGAAAACTCCCTTTGAAGGTGAGAGACTTAGTTTCACAAGATGAGGAATTTCTGAAGAGACTCAACTCAGCCTTGAAGAATTTTCATAAACCATCTATGATAGACTCAAAGGAAAATATGAAGCCTTTTGACATATCCAGAGTTGAAGTTTCTCATTATGACAGTCAAGATTAATTCTGGGGGGACACCTGGGTGGCTCACTCAGTTAAATGCCTTTGGCTCGGGTCATGATCTCAGGGTATCCCTTCTCCCTCTGCCCCTCCCCACTGCCTGCACAGGCTCTCTCTCCCTTTCTCTCAAATGAATAAATAAAACTTTGAAGAGAGTTTAATTCTGGGGGTTCTAGCCAAGAATAAACAATAACTAGGTCTCCGGCATGTTGCCGATAAAAAGCTTGAGGCTAAGAGCTACAAAAACCTACTGGAATTCTAATCATGAATCAGTCTCATATGCTAAAGAGCATCATCATGGAGTACTTTCCTAAAGTATTGGGAAATTCACGTGTCACAGTCCATAGAGATCCAGTGAAACCACCCCAGTGATGAGGCTCGGTACACATCACCATTTTCAAGTTCTCTGCATCTCTTTCTACACCTGCTTTATTTTCTGCTTTGAAGCACAGCTACACTGCCAGGGTCCTGATCAGGGCAGGTAAAAGGCAGCTTAAAGAAGAGGCCAGGTAGTATACTCAAAAAAAAAAAAAAATTAGAGATTGTGACGATAACTATATTATAAAATTGTCTCATAAATTTATTAAAACAATTTAAATAACTATAATAATAAACAATATTTATTAAGTGCTTCCTCTGTGCCCATCACTAACTGCTTTATGGAAGTCACTCATTTAATCTTTACAATGAATCTATGAGGTGGGCATAAAATTTATCCCCATTCTACAGACCAGGTCCTTGAGCCTCAGAGACTTACATAACTTGCCAAGGTCACACAACTAGTAGCCTTGATTCAAACCCGGGGACTGTTCACTATAATGACACTATAGTGCCTTTGGTAAGAAGAACCAAGCTTCTTTTTTTTTTTTTTTTTTTGATACATTTTTTTTTTAATAACTTTTTTTTTGTTTTGTTTTGTTTGTTTGTTTTTTTTGTGTTTTTTTTCCAATTTATTTATTTTCAGAAAAACAGTATTCATTATTTTTTCACCACACCCAGTGCTCCATGCAAGCTGTGCCCTCTATAATACCCACCACCTGGTACCCCAACCTCCCACCCCCCCACCACTTCAAACCCCTCAGACTGTTTTTCAGAGTCCATAGTCTCTCATGGTTCATCTCCCCTTCCAATTTACCCAAAAGCACATACCCTCCCCAATGTCCATAACCTTCCCCCCTTCTCCCAACCCCCCTCCCCCCAGCAACCCACAGTTTGTTTCGTGAGATTAAGAGTCACTTATGGTTTGTCTCCCTCCCTATCCCATCTTGTTTCATGGATTCTTCCAAGCTTCTTTTATTCCAAGTTACTCATACAACAAATCTTATTTTGAATTTTAATACCTAAAAGGACTGAGCTAAATAAGAAAGCATACAAGTTGCTGGAGTTTTCAAAAGATACTTTCTTTGCCAAAATCTGTCTCTGTGGTCTAAGGATAGCCACTTAAGATCTCTTGACTCCCATGTACTCAGTTTATAAAAATGGCTTAGCTTTTTCTACTTCTAAAACTATATGGTGGTTATGATCACACAACACTTAGAATCAAAACTATTTACTGCCTTTTACAAATGGATATTTAGTCATGAGTCTCTTTTATCCACAAGTTTTTTCAAAAAAGAGATCTTAAAAAAAAAGAGAGATCTTACATTATTCATATCATATCTCTGCCTAAACATAGGGTCTCACATTTTTCATGGTTCTATAGAAATCAATATTGAACTTTTTTCTGATATGTAGGTATATTAAAACTAATATAGATATATTAGAACCTAATATAGGTATATTAGAACTAATATAAATATATGCAAAACTTAAAATTAATGTGAATCTAAGTTAGTTTGATATCTGGAAATGGTTGAATTTACATGGATGTTTGAATTTCACATAAAACAGAGTTCATCCGCTCTTTGTGTCCAGTGAAAGGCAGGTCTAAACACAGATAATGGCCAGATCATTTCCTAGAAGTCACAAAACCATTTACTTCCGGGCCAGGAACAGCAGGTGAGCCAAGGAATCTCAACCTGAAAAATGTTTTTGAAATTGTTGACTTTTAGGCTCTAGTGTTCTCTACATTTTAGAAACAGGAAGCTATTCGTTTCAAAGTTCTTGCAATAAATACCTTTTTTCCCCCTTAAGCATTTCAAAAACTTCAGAAGAAAAGCCAAGTGTAGGACAAGTTCTCATACTATCCTTAATTAAATGCAACTAGGTTGAAAGAAGATATATGCTCGTGACTTTGCTCAAATGGTTTTCATTCTAATTAAGTTGAGGTGGTATTCTCCTTTAGACTTATGATCATAACCCCTAATAGAATTGTTAACATTCCTGCAGTCAGATCGTTCTTTACAAACAACTCTTTGAGACATGTTGAGATATTTCTTTTGAAAAGCCTATAAATCTCTGTGCAGTTAATCATCATAAAAGTGTTAAAATAAAAAATTGTAAATATGAAAAGGATCTAAAGACAAATATTACCTAAATTACAACTATACAGACTATCCCCAAAAGACATACCTTCTTTTATTTAAAAAAAAAAAAAAAAGCACAGCTTTCAGAAAAGGAAGGATAATTCTGGATTCTTTTGTGGTACCGTGTAGAGAAGTCACCTAACCTCTTCTATTTGAACGGTTTTTTGCAGAAATAAAGAGAAGAGTTCTTAGAGTACTTCTTATATTGTGTAATCTGTCTTTGGAGAGACTCAGTAAGAATGGGATTCATGCTTCACTGTGAAAAAAGGAACTTTTCAGAAAAGAACTGAATCAGAAGAGAAATTCAAATGGCAAATGTCCAGGATAACTCAGATACAGCCCTCTGGTTTAATCTTTGTCACTGGCTCCAGGCAGAGAAAGAGGACATATACAAGATGAATAAGGTTCTAAGAATTTCCAAATGAGTCTCTAGATGAGAACTGTAGCAGATCTGGAAAAATCAGATGATTTTACCCAAGATGCATGCTCTTAATGCAATTCTAGAACTCTGACACAGACCCCAGGAGTTGGGCAGAAGGGCTGCAAGGGATCTTTTTGGTGATATTTTCAACATCCATGTATCCTGCAGTCACCATTTCAAAAAAAAAAAAAAAAAAAGCTATAGTGCACTGTTTGTACCCTAGGGAAGGTGCATGGGGGTGAACCTAGGAAGAGGAATGGGACATCTCATGCATTACGGTCCTTCTTGCGCTTGTAATTTGTTTATAGTGCCGTCTGGAATTGTTTTTTGATGGCATTGTCTTCTGAGTCTTGTTCAATAAATAACTCTAAAATGCAAATTATAAGCCTTAGCCCCATAAAATAAAGGCAGTTTGTTCTCATTAAAATGTTGCGTGCTTTGGATCTGGGGAGGTAAAACAAGAAATCTTGAGTTATTACCTAGCAGCACTGGATGCTTGTCTTGACCAAAGAAGGGCCCTCAGAGGTGCGGAGTTATAAAAGCAGAGAGCACCGGCATGAGAAGAGAATTAAGAGGGCAGCAGCAAGAGGAGGGGAGGAAGAAAGCATCGCGTACTGTGTTTACTAGGTAGGAGAAACTGGTACTCGCCATGAGTCATTTCCCATGGAAGCAATGGAAAACGTGGGGAAAAGCAGCTGGGAGCAACTTAGAGCAGCAGAGCTCCAAGCAGGATTTCACACCAGTACTTGTCTCTAAGTGTGAACATGACTGCAGGCAGCCTGGGAGCACAGGTGTAGATCACTAGCTGTGAAGACCAATAGGGAGTTCTGTGCTGTTTATCCTGTTGGTAGAGTCAGGGTGTTTTCTGGGCAGACACGCTTGTTCATTTTAAGCATATTGTTTGGGTAAACAGATGAAAGCAAAATCTTCCTGTAGTACAGAAATTCCCTGAGAATAGCAGGCAACTTCACATGAATGGGTCAAAGAGAATGCCAAATTATTAAGTACCTACTTATTTGTAGACCAAAAATATCTCTCATTCATGCGAGATTGAATCTGGTTGGATTCTGATGTGGTTCTTTTGCAAGCATCTCTTTTGTGTGGCCAAGTGCTTGATTCAAAAGAATAGCAAGGCTAGTATCTGCACATCTGATCCCTGGCCCCTGCTATTAATTTCCTCTAAGCATGTCTGTAAGCTATCTGAGTGGTACAAAAACCCTTTTAATTCCATTCCAATCTTCTTTTTCCATCAAATCCAACCAGGCAGAAGGAAAGAAAATGTGTTACTCTTAGAACAGAAATCAGAAGTGGTCTCTGAGAAGTAGGAGGTGCTGGCCCCATTTTAGGTACAGTTCCATGTTGTTTCTCCAAAATTCTCACTTTTCATATGCACAGTCTTTAAAAATAATAAAGGGACCAAATACAGGTAGTACTTGTGTGTGCATCTATTTATTCATTCAACCGTTCATCAAAGTTTGCTGTATGCTTTGTCTTGTCAGGCACTTCATACCAAGACAAGGTGGCAGAATCGGATTTCTTTTTTTTTTTAATATTTTATTTATTTTTTAACAGAGAGAGAGATCACAAGTAGGCAGAGAGGCAGGCGGGGCGGGGGGGGAAGCAGGCTCCCCGCTGAGCAGAGAGCCCGATGTGGTGCTCGATCCCAGGACCCTGAGATCATGACCTGAGCCAAACGCAAAGGCTTTAACCCACTGAGCCACCCAGGTGCCCCCAGAATCTGATTTCTGAAGATGATAACTCTCTTGCTGGGGAGACAAATCCATAAACTCTTATCATATGAATAGAAGCACTAAGGAGATGGTCCTAACTCAGACGGTGTGGGTGTTAGTAGAGGGTCTGGGAAAGAGGAGAGAGAAGATGGAGCAAGTCTTTGAGGGGCAGGAGACACCTGAGCTATGTCTTAGGGAATAAGTGAGAATTAGGTAGAGGAGGGCGGGAAGCACACCGAACAAAAGGGATGAGATGAAGAAAGAGCAGTGAGGAAATGTGTGGTGTGCACAGCGTTATGGAAGAATAGAGGAGGTCAAATGGCCAGGCCTTTCTTCCCCTGCTATGGAACTTGAATTTACCTTGTAGGTGATGTAAAGCATTAAAGGCCCTTGAATTGAATGAGGAATAACACAGTCAGAGTTATACTTTAGATAGATAATTTTAAGAAAACAAGGCTTTGAAGAAAGGGGCATCAGCTAGGTTGTTGCAAAAGATAGTAAGACCCTAAATGGAAGCAAAGAGGGGAGGGATTCGTGGAGGCAAGACATTTAAGGTATGTAAGGGAAATGCGGCTGTAAAATCTAGAGCACTTGCTCATGTATTGGAGGAGGGTAAGTTCCTGGGCCGGGTGGTTGTTGATGTTTCAATGCTGTTCTTTTCTTCTATACTCTTCCACTATATCGAAGATGTCAGAGCCTTGGGACATACTGGCCAGCAGCTTTTCATGTTAGGTTCTTCCCACAATACGTACGCAAGAAAGATTTAGAAAAGAGAAATTAGGAAAGTCTATTATTATTCCAGCAACAGTAAGTAGGAGCATGGGTTTTAGCAGGCAGCAGAATGTGGTTTTGCTACTACTGTCAGGGTAATCTCTTGAGGTTCGCCAATTTGGGTGCTATCGGATTGCTGGGATTTTTGGTGGAGGTTCCTCAAAATGTCTGTATTTTCTTTTTCTCAAGACTAGCAGCAGCTTTTCTGACCTTTGCTTCTTTCATGCCTAAAATTTATTCTGGAATTTCCTAATTCTCTGTATTAAATCCTTTCCTGCTTAAAATATCTGTTTTCCTGAACAAACTGATGAAATCAGATGGTACCCAGGTTTCTGGTTTATGTAATCAGGTAGATATGAATTAGAAAATGTATCTATTCATCCACTCAGCGTTCATCATTTAATGAACATCTCTATATCCAGGCATTGGTATGGATACAGTTACTGTTATAGAAATGATCATTGCTTCTGCCCTCCTGGAGCTTAATTTCTAGAGGGAGAAATAAAAGAGTACAAGAAACCAATAACTAAGCAATGTGATTGCAGATGGAAGGAACTCTTAGGAAGAAAATAAAAGAGGAGCAAATGAAAGACAGTGTGTAAATAGTGGAGTGGCTAACTTAGATTAAATAGAGGAAAACTTTACTAAGGAGACCACATTTGAGCCTTGCATGGCCTAAATGGCCAAAAAACACTAGTCATGCAAAAATTCATTTCTTAAATAAGGTAACAACAAAGTTGGTTGTCTCAAGGAGGAGAATGGAGGCCCATGTGACTAGAGCCTGGTTCACAAAAAGGGAAATGATAGGAAATGAAAGCTGAGAGTTATTAGGACTCAGATTATGTAGGAACTTAGAAGTCATTGTAATAAGGGTCTTATAAGCCATTGTGAAGAGTTTGGAATAAGACATTAGAAAGTTTAAGCCAAAAAATAACACAATCAGATTTGTGTTTTAAAAAATATCACTACAGAAACCAACTCATTTGTCAAGGCAAATGTAGAGGTTAGGAATGATAGGATAAATATTAAAAATATTAAATCTAACATGCCTCTGGGACATATAACTGGCATGCAACTGGATGGGGAGTCTGTTAGGAAAGGTCTGGTATTGAATGTGGAATTAGGAGTCATCTGTGCATAGGTTACACTGGATACTCCAAGAGTATATAGGGTAACACAGGGAGTATGTGTGAAAAGCACAGAGCATCTGGTTAAGCAGACTGTGTGGAACCTCTAAGAGTAACTGCAAGAAAAGTCCCCTACAAAAGAAATAAAAGAAGAAGAGCCAAAGGGAATGTGGGAGGTGTGGAATTATAGAAGTCAAGAGAATTTGGGAAAGTAAAAAAGCACTTAAAACGAGACTGAGATTAGAAACAGAAAAAATGTCCACTCTCACTACTGTTATTCATTATTGTATTGGTGATCCTAACCAGAGAAGTAAGGCAAGAAAAAGAAATAGCTGTTATACAGGTAGGAGAAGAAGAGCTAAAATTGTCTCTACTCACACAGATGACACTGGCTATGTGGAAGATCTCAAAGAATGTGTGAGAAAGCTACCAGAACTAATAAATGAATTTGTAAAGATTACAGGATATAAAGTAAACATAAAAAGTCAATCATAATTCTACATATTAACAATAAATGATGGAAACTAAAATTAATAAATAACAACATTCACAATGGCACCAAAACCACAAAATACTTAGGAATAAATCTAAGAAGCTACATGTAAGATTTGTATGCTGATAACTGTAAATTATTAGTGAAAGAAAATAAGGAAGCTCTAGATGAATAAAGACATATGTTATGATCACGGATGAGAAAATTTAATTGTGTTAAGATGTCAGTTTTCCCCAAGTAGATCGTTAGATTCAATGTAATCAATCCCAATCAAATTCCATTTCAATCAAAATCTCATCTCGACAAGGTATTTTTAGATATTGATAAATTATTCTAAATTTATATGGAAAATCAAAGTAAGTAGAAGAGCTCACACAATTTGGGATAAGAAGAACAGTTGGAAGAGTCACACTGTCTGATTTCAAGACTTACTATGAAGCTATAGTGTTCAAGAATGGACACTCCAAGAGTATACGACATAACACATTCCTAAAGGAGAGACACATTGATTAGTAGAAGAGAATAAAGGCCAAGAACATCCTATGCCATCAACAATCCTATTCAAGCAAGGGAATTCAATGGAAAAAAGAGAGTCTTTTAAACAAATGGCCTGGCATTGAATGTGTCAAAATGAACCTTGACAAATATCTTGAACCATATTAGCCCGAAATGGGTCATAAAACTTAAAACTGTAAATGTAAAACAAAACAAAACAAAAAAAAAATAAAAACAAAGAACTCAGGTGAAAATGGGCAAAAGACTTGAAAAGACATATCTCCAATGAAGATATACAAATGGTCAACAAGCCTATGTAAAGATGCTCAAAATCTTCAGTACACTTCAGGGAAATGTAAAATAAAACCACAATGAGGTAACCCTTCATACTTAATAGGATGGTAATAATAATAATAATAAGAAGAAGATAATAAAAAGACAAATGACAAATATTGGCAAGGATGTAGAGAAATCAGAATATTATACATTGCTGGTGGGATGTAAAATGGTGAAGCCAAAGAGAACAGTTTGGTGATTCTTCAATAAATTAAACATAGTATTGCTATGTGACCCAGCATTTCCGCTCCTAGATATATACTCAAAAGAACTGAAAACAGGTGTTCAAACAAAACTTGCACACAAATGCTCATAGCAGCATTATTTATAGTAGCCAAAGGTGGAAATAAGCCAAATATCCATTGAATAATGAGTGTATAAACAAAATATTGTACATCTGTACTTTAAAATATCAGTCAGTATAAAAGGGAGTGAATTACTGATACATGAATGAGCCTTGAAAACTAATGCTAAATGGAAGACACAAAACAAAAATCTACACATTGTGTGATAATGAAAAGGAAACTACATACTGGGAAAAAATATTTGCAAAATGTATATCCAAAGTTAGATTCATATGCAGAATATATAAAAAGTTTTCACAGCTCAATAATAAAACAACTCATTTTAAAAAATAGACAAAAGCTTTAAACAGATACTTCACCAAAGAAAAAAGATACAGATGGCAAATAAGAACATGATAAAATGCTTAATATTATTAGTTGTTAGGGAAATGCAAACTAATATCACAATGAGATACGATGACATCTATTAAAATGGCTAAAATTTTAAAAAAAACTGACAATAGCAAATGCTGACAAAGATATAGAGGAACAGTAACTGCCATTCATTTCTAGTAGGAAAGCAAAAGGGCCTTTGGAAAGCGGTTTGGTTGTTTCCCACTCCCTGGTATTTATCTAAGAGAAATGAAAAAACGTGTCCACAGAAAAACCTGAACGTAAATGTTTATAGGTACTTTCTTCATAATCACTAAAATATGAAAACATCACAAATATATATTAGCTGGAGAATGGTACATTCATACAAGAGAATGTAACTCAACAATAAAAAGGAAAAATTATTGACGTATCCAAGAACAGGGACAAATATGAAATAGGTTTTCCTGGTGAAAGCAGACAGACACAAAAGGCTGCAGATTGCACGTTTCCACTAATAGGACATTCTGGAAAGGCAAAACTATAGGGACCAAAAGCAGATCAAGGGTAGCCAGGGGCTGGAGTTGGGGGAGGACATGATTATAAAGGGACAAGGATCCTTTCTGGATGGATGGAAATTTCGTATATCTTGATATGGTGGGAGTTACATGATTGCATGCATTTTTCAACACCCATATACCCATACACCTAAAAGGGGTGAATTTTACTGTATTATAAATTATACCTTTATAAATCTGGTTTTAAAAAATGATGGAGAATACTAGTTGGTTAAAGCAAATGAAAGGGCATTGGCAGTTCTATTGAGAGCAATTTCACTGGTAAAGCCTGAAGCAAGATTGAGATAATAGCATACATTTATTCAATGAGGTAGAAAGCAAGGCGTTCTGCAGAGAATGAGATGTGGGCCTCTGCTCAGTTTTATATTAATCAAGTTAAACTGCCATGTATCTTTTCCTCTAGTTTGTAATTCAAAACCAGAGAAGTTTGGTAGGGAGGGGGCAGCAGGGTAGGACAGGAAGAGGGCAAAATGATTTAGCATCTCCAGGGGCCTTTGCGTTTGAATAATCTTATTTGTGATATTTAATTTGGAGAAAGAAGCTTATCTATCACATAAAAACTAGGGAGAGGAAAGCTTGGCAAAACTTTTTGTTTAATGAGGATCCCCAGGAGAAGAGAATGACTCACTGTGAGTCTTCAGTTAGCAGGAGTGGCAACGGAGATGAGGTATTTTATGACAATAGAAAACGCAAGCTAAACCAAATAGAGAAATTATGTTCCATAAACTTACACTCATCATGTATCCAATAACAGTTCCAGTATTGATATTATTTTCATTTCTCTTACCACCTTGTATTTGAGCCTTAACTAACCAGAAACAATTTGTTCTAAGATAAGAAAAAAAAATCTAATTTTTCTTCTGCCTACTTAGTAAATGGTGAGGTAAGTCATTGGGGTTGGAAGAAACGATCTGACTTGGCTTCCCTTTGCAAACACTTTCAGTATCTTTTGGATTGATGCACCAAATTCTCACTCTGCCCAGTGTGGAGGTGACAGCTGAGTGCCAAAATGCTAATGCCATAGAATCCGGCTGGCCACGTGAGTCACAGTGCGCAATTATAGCTCAGAATCCAGCCTTTCGGGATCTGGGGTCCCCGTGTGTGCAGCCTCCAGATCCTTCTCCTCCTCTTCCCAACAGCAGCAAGTCCAAGCCAGACTTCACAGGATGAGTAAGCGACACATGGCATGTGTGAAATTCCCCTCCACCCTGTTACCCTTTCCAGAGCTGCCGTAGTGACGATTATAGTAACCTTGACTCCATAAGGAATGTGACAACTTAAACCCCACAGACTACTTAGCAATGCGCTATTCCAGAGCAGTAAGTTGTGCCCTAGGGCCCTGGAATGATGACTACGCTGCGGGAGCTCACATCTAAGGATTCTTGTCCGTCAGGCAGGAATTGGCTTAATAGACAATGACTAAAATGTCTAGAACAAGTGATGCCTTTTACACAATGGAAAGGATTTTCCTACAACCATCTTGGATGGCTGGTCTCATCGGTGAATAACTGACTCTTTCATGTTAGAGCTAGCTGGTACTTTGGCATTCCACAAGCTTTTCACATTCAGCCTGGGATGCAGGGTTGGCCTGGTCTCCACCCTGGGACCTGAACTATCCAGAAATTTAAGAATGCTAATTAGTGCTCAAGTCGTGGCTTGAGTTTAGGGCAGTCCAGAGAATTGGATGAACTGTAGAGACCCTTGGGAATTAGGCTTTACTCTCTGGCTCCAGACACCCCCACATTATATGGGTACAGTGGAATGGAGACAGAGGAAAGGATATAACTATGACAATTTTTTTCATAAAGGTTCAAGGATTCAGATCAAATTTAATGGTTCCTATGGTGATTCAGGTCTTCGAGGAAGTTGTCTGTCATACAGGTGACAGTCAACCTGCCTTTAACCACAGATCCCCTAAGATCATGGAATAAGAAAGGAAAAGGAGGTCATTTCATAGTAGGGGCAGGATGTTTTTTAACCCTATGAAATCCCATTGTGACACACTGTCTTTTTTTTTTTTTTTTACGATTTTATTTATTTATGTGACAGACAGAGATCACAAGTAGGCAGACAGGCAGGCAGAGGGAGAGGGTGAAGCAGGCTCCCTGCTGAGCAGAGAGCCCAATGTGGGTCTCGATCCCAGGACCATGAGATCATGACCTGAGCTGAAGGCAGAGGCTTAACCCCCTGAACCACCCAGGTGCCCATGACACACTGTCTTACCCTTTGCGTTGGCAGTTTTTCTTCATGTCAATAGCTTCATGACTCTGTGATTTCAAAATTAGGAAATCTATCTGAATGGAAAGGGAAATTCCATAAATTTGTAAATAGATACAAATTTATGACTAATAAACTTTATAAAAATTAAGAAAATTGTCATAGAAATGAATATTCTCATGGTTCAGAATCAAACCAAAGTTTTAATTGTCCTTTATAAAAGGATATTATAACTATATTTTTTTCAAAGATTTTTTTAAAAAATCTTTATTTTTAAAGCTATTTATTTGACAGACAGAGACCACAAGTAGGCAGAGAGGCAGGCAGAGAGAGAGAGGAGGAAGCAGGCTCCCTGCTGAGCAGAGAGCCCGATGCGGGCCTCGATCCCAGGACCCTGAGATCATGACCTGAGCCGAAGGCAGAGGCTTCAACCCACTGAGCCACCCAGGCGACCATAAATATATTTTTAAAAGATTTATTTATTTGAGAGAGAGCATGCACACACACATGTTGGGGGGAGGGGCAGAGGAAAGAATCTTCAGGCTGACGTGCCACTGAGCATGGAGCCCCAGGGAGGGGCTTGATCTCACCAACCATGAGATCAGGACCTGAGCTGAAACAAAGAGTTGGACATTTAGCTGACTGAGCTGCCCAGGTGCCCCAAGGACATTTGAAATATAAATTTAAGTGTATTCTTTTTAAAGGACATTTCCTGACACAGTGTTTTAAGTTTTTTCTCTCACTATTAAGTCCACTGGGCACAGTTACTTGTTTCCTTCCTATCGATAATGTATCCGGAACATTCTCAAGTTGCTGGAGATCGTTGTATGACCCCAGTAGAGCTAGAGTGGAGTATCCACTGTGACACTTTTACCACTGTGGCTTAGTTGTTTCAAAGAAGCAAGTAATAGTGACACACTTGAGTTGCAGGGACTGAGCTACTGACTGGTCTGGAAAAGCTTGGTTTTTACTCTCTTGGATAAGGCTCTTTAGTCACGAGAGAGCTATCTGAGCTCTCTCCTCAGTCCAAGGCCCACCGTTCCATCTGTCAGAATGATAGAGCAGCTCTTTCCCACCAGGGGTCTCAGAAGGTCCTTGAATCTTGGCACGTGCTTGTTGATTCCATTGCCATTCTGGAGACCAGACCCTACTATCTTAGGGGGCCACTGGAGTTTCACCAAGGCCACTGTGAATTCTGGCTTGAAATTTCACAAGACAGCCCATTGTATTTTGAAGTAGCATTTTCCCTGATGGAAAAGCCTTTCCTCATTATTTTTGTTCAGTGGACAAGTAAAGAATTCATGAATTCAAAGTGACGTTCTCAATTGATGGCTCAGACGGGTTGTGTTGAATTGTCATTTACCACTCTCCCTCCCCTCGTCTTTTTTTTTTTTTTTTTTAAGATTCTGATAGTATTCTGATGAAAAACAAGTCAGCTCCAATGCAAGGATAAATCTTCATTCATACACTCTGAAATTCTCCTCCTAACTAACCCTCTGTCTCTGCAATTATTCTGTTCGAGTCAATCTTAGATGCTGCACCCCTCATTGGAGAGTAAGATAGTAGCCCAGCATGCCATGCTCCCATGGGGCAGGCCTAGGTCTGCAGGGGAAATTTGCAGATCATTATTTCAATTCCGATGAATGTGTCAGAAGTATAAAAGGCCTTATCCCATCTGGTCCTCTTCACAGGAGACTGAAAGGAGACAGGCAGGAATGTTGATGGCCAAAACCACTTAATTTCTATTGAGACTAAAAAAGAAATAAAGAGCAGATCTAGATTGCCAGAAAACAGAAAACAAGCACATGGTTGTTAAAATTACACGAACAACTGGAGTTCGAGAAGACAATCTGTTTTCAGTGGCATGAGGGTGTCTCCATTGCTTTTTGATCCACAACCAGGCGGACAACTACGGCCACCGTAGAAGCCTTCAAGTCTTCAGGATTGTGTGGATACTAATTTAGACTTAGTCTCTGGTTTGTTATGAAATGAAACTTGTTCACAGTATAAGTGCAGAGCAGAAAAGAATATGACTAAAGATGCCTTAGGAGACCTTTCTCTTCATCCTGCCTCTCAGGCATGAGTCACCATTTCCTCTTAAAATATGGAGAACTACTAAATGTGGCTTTCATGTGGGTTGCACACTTGGTAATGATGGAGCTGGGAAAACCACACAACTCCCCAGCCATCCACATGTCATGGGTTCTCACCGCAATCCTGAGAGATGCCGAGATATTACAGGAAGTTTAACATTCTGCTCCATTGGTTTATCCCATATGTTGAGTCTAACATCTTTATGAAAAAAAAAGAAAAAGAAAAGAAAGAGGACACTTTCTTCATGGTTGTCAGAAAAACTCACGCAAACGAGAGCGCACAGTTCTTTGATATCCTGGCCTCACAGGCTTTAGGAAACGTTTTCTCCAAATGTTAGCTCTGTTCTTATACATGAGAAAAAGGACTTCATGCCTTGGTTTATGGGTGATTAAACCGCCCCCCTCCTTTGAGAAACTGTAGTTGCTCTGGCTAACACCTGTGCTAATACCTGATCTCTGGATACCATACATTTTGCAAGATACTAATTTCATCATTTGACTGACATCAATTTCAGTGACTTTGGGATATACCTAGAGCCCTTGTCAAAAACTCTTCAGAGCTGAAAAGATACACAGCTTTTCTCCCATATTTTGCCCCTAAAGTGGCTATTGTTAAGCTCAGAAAGCCTGTGTATTCCCAGAAATGAAGAAATATACCTTAAACTACCACAAAGATCATGATTTGATATTTATAATTTTTTTTTACAAACTGATGTTTGTTTTCTTTTTAAACATTCTCATACTCCTTTCAGGACACATAGTAATATGATGACAAAGGAAAGATAGATTAATTAGTAGTTGTTTTTTTCTGAGAAGGCTTTCTCATGCCCAAGAGAAATAAGCAAGGAGTTATAAATATGTAATAATTTACAATTGTTCTAATGGGATCTTCCTGATCTACGCTCATTGTCATTTTCTCTTTTAAAATGACACCTGTGTGGCTCAGTGGGTTAAAGCCTCTGCCTTCGGCTCAGGTCATGGTCTCAGGGTCCTGGGATCGAGCCCCACATTGGGCTCTCTGCTCAGAGGGGAGCCTGCTTCCTCCTCTCTCTGCCTGCCTCTCTGCCTACTTGTGATCTCTGTCTGTCAAATAAATTAATTTATCTTTAAAAATAAATAAATAAAAATAAAATAACATCCCATGGAAGAATGTAGAGAAAAACTTTGAATGTATAACCAAGACCCTCACATAATGTAGAGCCTGCTTACATCAGGAAATAATCCTTTGTGAAGTAAGTAAACCCTTTTAGTGTACTATAATTCAAAGCTTTTGGTAAATTTACTGCAAAACCCATGTACTCAATGCTGCTCCAGGCAACAGGTCCCCGTAAACATCCTCTGTACACTTTGTAGAACTATAAATTCTACTCCCATTCCTTGCATCCTGATATGCCCTCTTATAAAGCCATGGTTTCTAAGTTACTCTTCACCATGTCCTATCACTCAGGCAGGTTGGAACAGAAGATAGGTTAGAACTAGGGCTTTAGGCTTATCGCGGTTATGTCCATAGACCTCTTTATCACCTTTTGGTTGCAAACTGTTGTTTACAGAGCTGGGTACTATTCTGTATTAACTGAGGATTGTAGCCATCTTTCACAGAAACAAAGTGCCCAAAGTTGTGAAACTGACATCCAGCCAAAAAGTGGAAGTACATCTCTAACAAGCACCATTATATTTGAGGGGGAAATAGGTGCAAACATTTTAATCTGGGTCTACTCTAGAAAACTCAGGTCAGTTGTTTTTGTAAGATGTTCCTTGGTTTTGTTATTTCTGTAGGTTTCTTTTTTTCTTTTTAATATTTTATTTATTTGTGAGGGAGAGAGAGAGAGAGTGACCACAGGCAGGGGGAGCGGCAGGCAGAGGGGGACGGAGATGTAGGCTCCCTGCTGAGCAGTCCTGGGGTTCCAGCTCAGGACTCTGAGATCATGACCTGAGCCAAAGGCAGATGCTTAACCCACTGAGCCACCTAGGTGCCCCATATTTCTGTAAGTTTCAAGGGATTTCCTTGAATGTCAGGAAGTCTTAAAAAGAGAAATGGATTTCCATATCTGAGTTGCAGTTCAGACTGAGTGTAGGTTATCAGAGTCGATTCTCTATGGTACATTACTTTGCTCACAGCTTTTTTGGGTATTCCATTCTGACTGCTTCTCAAATCCATCCAAAATCTTAAACGCAGAGACAAGTGGACTCAAATCCTGGGTATCTGGGAAAAGTTGGAAGCAGTCTCCCACTAGCACATAATGTCCTTCTGGTTTTCCTTTATTATTTGCATTAATATAAAAACAGTGCATTAAACTATTCACCACCAAGCAAATCACTACTCCAGGAAGCTGTGATCTGTATGATCTCTTGGTTCTGTAGAGGCTCCCTACCCTGTATCCCTGCCATGGGACCTTGGGGATCATGAAATTCTCTATACTCTAAAGGTAAGTGATGGGAGTAGGTTGGTGGGAAAAAAACTGCCAAAGACGCACACTGATGAGTGCTGTGCACACATAAACTGTAGCTCCTTCCCGTAAGTGGGCATGTGGGGACCCTGAGCCTTGCTTCCCACCTGAGTATCAACCTGAACTTGAAGAGCACAGGGAGGGAAATGATACTTAATAGATGCTTGGAGTTTTGCATAAATAATAGTAGCCATCACAACTGTCCAGGGAGGCTAGTGTTAGATGGTTTCTTTTTTTTTTTTGGGGGGGGGGAGAAAGAGCTCTGTGCAGGTCGGGGGAGGGGCACAGAGGGAACAACAGAGAGAGAGAGGATCTTAAGTAGGCTCCACGCTCAGGGCAGAACCTGAACAAGCCTTGATTTCACGATTCTGAGATCATAACCTGAACGGAAATCAAAGAGTCCACTGCTTCACCGACTGAGCCATCCAGGCACCCCTATGAGGCTGATTTTATGGATGAAGCAATTGAAGCTAAAATAAATAAAATCACTCTTCCAAAGTCTTATAAGATGAAGTATATATCCTTTTCCCAAATATGTAATGTAGAACCAGAAAATGTGTTACCTTGGTATTCTTTGAGGCATGATCTTGACTTCTTTTAGTTCACATATAAGATTCCTACTACATCCCAAATGTGTGTGGTGAGGGGAGAGATTCCCAAATAGCGATACACTACGGCAGCTATATAATCTTTCTTTCTTCTAGTTGTAAAGGGAAAAGAATAAGAGGGATACTTAATGAGCTATATCTCCTGTCCACTTTGGGGGGGAAATCTGCAAATTTAATTTTCTTCTGTGAGATATAAAACAAGTGTCAGAATTTCTTTCTCCATATTATATTTGTAAGTTCTCAGAGACTCTTTTACGTATATGCGTATAGTATTATGCCATCGGACAAGCAGTAGAAACTGGAGAGTGTACCAGCAAGTTTCTTTTTGATGGGGCTGATACCTAGGCACCCTGAACAAGGTCTCAGAAGGAAATAGAAGGAAAATCATTTTTGTATTTTCCAAGGTGAGGGCAAGACTATGGAGTCTGGTTTGTGTCTAGGATTTTTTTTTCTTATGCTCACTGAATTTATTATCAGTTGAGGCATAATTGACATGTGTCAGGACTTCTGATAAGCCTTTCGGTAAGCACCAAATAGGTGAAAAAAATGAAATAGAGATATATTATTGAGACATTACTTTTAGGTTTTCAATTAGCAATAATTGCACCTTGGATAAACCTCATTGGCTATGATACTGCCACTGCGCAAAGCTTACTTTTAGGTTTTTGTTGGTCATCAAGGGTGTGACGATATTCTAGGTAGAGACCGATTTATAGGGAATATGGAAAACATTAGTGCCAGTAATTTTTCGTTTTGAAGTTTAGCTGCAAAATGTAATGGTTCCATCTTAATTTGAAATCTCTTTAATTCTAGAAGGTCACTGAGGGGGACATAATTGATTTTCTTTGCCTCATCTTTTTGGGGTGGGGTAATGTCTATGTCCCCACCCCCCAAGTATTGTTATAATATCAAAGCTTCTCATGACCCGGACCCCCTGCCTACAGCCAACTGTTTCAGGAAATGGCAGCTGTCCCAAGCTAGGCACTGCTGTTGTCATTTACATCTGGGATACTAATTTGGGGTTAAAACACTCTATTTTTCTTGTCACTTGAGGTAAACTATGTCACTTGAGTAAACTATGGTCGATTGTTAAGAGATGACAATCTCTTAAGAGATGTTAATATGAAGAGATGGTGTTAAGAGATGTTCTGGAACATATCACTATGTTTTAGGAAAATAAAGTGAGTCTATTATGAATCTAAACTTGGAGCTCAAAGATTCTATTCCCAAACAGATTCTCTTGATGAGAGAGATGTACAACTAGAAATTCTTGTCGTGGCTAGAGAAATCCTACCCACGCAGAAAGAGGAATAAAGAAGCCACTCAGAGAGAAAGGGAGAAGCAGAAATAATGAATACTGTTCTTCTGAAAATAAATAAATTGGAAAAAAGAAATGAGAAAGAAAGAGAGAGAGAAATTGCTAGTTCTCTGATCCCAAATGCACACTTCCCATTGGTGCCAAGAAACTCTCCCATAACGTTAGAATGTTTCCTGCTACTTTCAAACCCTGTGCGACTCGTGGATTTCTCATACTTAAAATTAGTCTTTTCTGCGCATACATTTATATGAAGACACCATAAAGACTATAGCCTCTTTATAGCTTTACAATACCCATTTAAATGCTGACATAATAAAGGCCATAGTCTAACAGTGGGTCACCTCTGCAAAAATCACCAGAGATGATCTCTTCCACCAAGAATTAAGCACTTAGTTTTTCCTCACAATAAAGTCCCACATTCTCTCCAGGATTTTTGGAGATCATGGTGTTTTCAGACTAACAAGTACGGGGTTCCCTCTCTGGGGGCCCAATGCTTCTGTGGAGTTCATTCAGGAATGTGGATTTGGTCATCTTCCTTGAGCTATGCAACCCAGGGGTGGGAGGTCGATAAAGCTTTTACCTCAATGCTTAATGTGGACGCGCACATTCATCTGGCCGGGTGTACCCGTGTTTATGAAGTGCACCTCGGAAAAGCACAAAACTAAGATAAGCCCTCTACGCAGAGAGCACTAGATTTTATTTGGCACTTGAAATCCCTGGAGGGAAATGTCATTTCATTAGGAGGCTTCTTGGCTGCTAATCAAGGGCTTTTCATTTCCTTAAGCACATTGATCTGGTAACAACTTTCCCCCTGAAAAGCAAACCATTTGGGAAAGCACTTTCTGAAAGCACACCCAGAAAGGCCTGCTTCTCTTCAGAAACCGCAAACACTGAAGAGTCATCAGGAATCAAAGCAGGACAGGGAGGAGGGTCTGTACGGGGAGTCCGAGCTGCTGTGGGTGCGCACGCTACACCCCCCCGCTGGTCTCAGGGTCCCTAGAAGCGCTCCTTCACCTGCACGGTCTCACCTGCTGAAGCGGAGTTTGCTGCTCTAATGGACATCTGAGGTATGAGGTCAGCATCAAGATGTCATTTTCCTTTAGTCCTTCGACGTAAACTATAGCCGGCTATCAGAGGACGGTAAGGCACTGCCTTGGTTGGAGGTTCATGGAACGAATTACTCTGTTTTATTTTATTTTTTTTAAAGATTTTATTTATTTATTTGACAGAGAGAGAGATCACAAGCAGGCAGAGAGGCAGGCAGAGATGGGGGGGAAGGCTCCCACCGAGCAGAGAGCCCAATGAGGGGCTTGATCCCAGGATCCTCAGATCATGACCTGAGCCGAAGGCACAGGCTTAACCCACTGAGCCACCCAGGCACCCCGAATCGCTCTGCTTTAATGAAAACTCTGCCTGTGAGATTTTCAGCATGTCGTCGGCACTCAATCAACCTCAGTCAAATGTAAATCTATGCTCTAGATTATAACACTACACTTCCACGTAGATTGAGCTGTTCATTAAAAAGTACAAAATGCAAGCAAATGCTAGGATACCTGTCAGTGCATTTCTTACATTCCTTTCTTTTTTTTTTTTTTTAAGATTTTATTTATTTGACCGAGAGAGACACAGCGAGAGAGGGAGCACAAGCAGGGAAAGTGGGAGAGGGAGAAGCAGGCTCCCCGCTGATCAGGGAGCCCGACGTAGGGTTCGATCCCAACACCCTGGGATCATAACCTGAGCCGAAGGCACACACTTGACGACTGAGCCACCCAGGCGCCCCTTACATTCCTTCCTTTTAGTCCCACGTCTGATTTTAAACCATGCATCGCAACCAGAATGTTCCTAGAGCAGAATGAGAAACAGTGTTGTTTATGAAGGAGAAAGATGGTGGGCTTCAGGACCAGGCACGGTTCTAATCCCATTCCCTCTCACCTATGTGGCCATTGAGTCTTACTTCCTCCTATGTAAAAATCCCAATAATACCGTCTGACGATGATTCAAAATTGTGGCCAGGAATAGATAGGATTATGAATTAATATGCCTAGGTCGCTGCCTGGCTTGTAGAAGACACATACTATGAGTTACTTCTTTCTTCCTTCCACCCCTCCCTTTTAATCACTCCACTATCTTACCTACAGCTAAAACCCTTGTCGTTTTGTAAATCTTGGGATTTTCACTAGTGTCAAAGCCCCTCTAGCCACTTTTTTCCCCTAGCATCATAGATTAAAATACTTTTTTTTTTTACTGCCTATTTTTATATTTCCTAGTCTCACCCCCCCAACACACACAATTCTCCCTTATGCAGCAGAAATGAAAATGCTATGGTAAAATCAGGCACTTTGCATTTGTTGGCTGTTGCAGATTCCATTTGACACATTTCCTTTCCACCGGATCCATAAATTGCCTTTTTGCTGGGGTTGCTGCAAACACGGCAACCAGTCTCTTAGGCAAGTCGGTGTTTCAAAGCATGCCATAAGGAAGAGGACAAAAAACATTTTAAAGAAGCCCACATAACCTACCCTGTAATAACAACAAAATCTACTTTAAACAGAAATCTGAGCACATTTTTTTAAAGGTTTACTTATTTTAGAGAGAAAAAGAGCAAGTATATGTATGTCCATGGGAGTTGGGGGGAAAAGGAGAGAGAGAGAGAATCCTCAAGGAGACTCCTTGCTGAGCACAGAGCCTCACATGGGGCTTGATACCCATAGATCCCCAGGACCCCCGAGACCATGACCTGAGGAGAAACCAAGAGTCAGCCCCTCAAGCAACTAAGCCATGCAGGCACCCCTGAACAAATTTTTACCTAATGAATTAATTAGCTTCATGAATTTACTCTAAGAACTGGAGGAAATCCAAAAGGTATAATAAAAGATGTGAAAACTTTCCATTTTCTTTCCTTGTGATAACTTTATCTATTTCTTTTTTTTTTAATGTTTAAGATTTCATTTATTTGTCAGAGAGTGCACAGAAGTAGGGGGAGAGGCGGGGAGAGGGAGGAGCCCGATGCAGGGCTCCATCCCAGGACCCTGGGATCACGACCCAGAGCCAAACACAGACATTTAACTGACGGAACCCCACTTTGTCTATTTCTTGCAGCAAAAGAGGCCAAGAGCATCAAGAAGAGTCTAGATATTTATAGCAGTCTCCAATAATACCTCTGAAGTACTAATTATTGATTAGTTCCTCTCAAGCCTTTAACAGTTTACCATTATTGGAATTAGCTTTGGGGAACCCAAAAGAACAGTGGAAAACAATGACAGGAATAAAAATGGAGGAAATTATGAACCAAAGAATAATCACAACAACCATCTTGGCTGATTTTATTGTCTGTCAGGAGGTTTCTCTCAAGTCTTTAAAAAATACAGTATTAGACTTACTAGGACTTACTTTAGTCACAAAGATTGAAGAAATTAAATTCATTCTGCAAGTGGACTGTGGCTTTCTTAGAGTTCCTTAGGGTATAAAATAAACACCTTCATGGCCATTTCTGCCATAGGTAAGACTCAAATATTTCAGCCGAGCATAGGTCATCCTCTGAGGGCTCTGCTACATCCCTGCCTCTCTCTTCTCATCTCCTAATCCAACCCCCTCTTGTCCTACACTTGCTGAGCTCTGTGCAGTGCCTCAATGCGCTGGAGTATTTTATAACTCCAACCTTTTTTGACCTGGCTTCCTTGCTAGGAATTCCTGTTTCTCCTCTGCAACACCACTCTATTCCACCTCTGTAAAGACCATCCTGAACCTCTCCCCCTTCCACAGCCCCATCACACCACCCACCATGGAAAATCAGCCACTTTCTCTTATTTAGACACTGTTATTTCCTGCACATTCCTGTATTCTAGACCCTTCCATGTATTTTGCTCTGGTTGGTTTACAGATCAGTCCTCTCAAGGAGACTGTAAGCTTCCTGAAGCTAGGGACCCTTTTTGAGTCATTTTTGCATTCTTGGTGCCTGGTGCATAATACGTGACCATTAAAAGATGGGGAACAAATGAAAAGCTGTAAGAGAGAGGATAAGAACTTGAAGCAAGGAGTGTGGACCATGAACAAAACCCAAGATGCTGGGGGGTTAGTATGCTTAGAAATGTTGGGTCCCCCAATAATGGGTCCACGGTCAAAGGAGCGAGACTGATACAAAACAAAGATCAAGCAAAGCTATATTTTGCGCCAAGCATCAAGAATCAAACCGACCGTCAAACAGACCGGTCGGGGCTGCCCCTTACAGAGAGGGTGACTACTCCCTGCCTCACAGACTAACTTTTATAGAGCAAAGGCCATGTGGTTGGGCCTGGCCACACACGGGTGGCCAATGAGATTGTAGCACACAGAGAAAGCTTCACAGTCCTGCTAGGTCACACATAAGTGACCAAATGAATTACAGTTTACCCTATAGTAGATATTTGAACTAGCCTATCACCTTGGTCAGAATTGGCACCCAAAGGGCGGGGTCCATACTCCTTGGTAGCTAGGAGACAGTATGTGTCCCCACTGATTGGATACCTCCATCTGGCCTGACCCACCCTTGTATTTGGGCTTTGTTACCCGGGACTGGTTTCCGGGACTTGTTTTTAAGTAAGTTCCCTGAAGGGGGTGAAGGGGCAGGGTCAGGATGGAGCTGCTCTGGCTAAATAGGCCCTTATAGAAATAATGCACAGGTAAAGACACAAATATTGTGAGTCATTCAGAGAGAGGAATGGTAGGTAAAAGTGATACTGAATTTTTACAATTTTAACCATATGCTAAAGATTCTTCCATTATTTATTAACTTTTTTTTTTCTATTTAACTTTGGAGGTCGCTTGAAGGTGGTCCATAAATAAAAGGGAATTCTGTAAGCACCTGTATGTTCTGGGAAACCTTCTACTGTGAGTGTGATATGAAATAAAATTACACACACCAAAAAATGAGCAAATGAAGACTGAAAAGAGTGAGAGAAAGAAGACCCACTTATTAATTCAGGGAAGAGTTGCTGGATATAAATCACCAGTCGCATAATACACACTGGATAAACAAGGCTGCCATCGTTCCTTATCTTGGGGAGCTTGCCTTCCAGTGCAGGGGAAGAGAGACAAGTAAACAAACAAGTACCCAAATCTGTAGTCAATTTCAGATAGTGCAGAGTATCATGAAGATAATAAAGAGGGCCATACGGTAAGACCATAACTGAAAGACTGCTACAGTACTTGGTTTTGGCTGGTTAGAAAAGTCCTCTCTAAGGAGTTGACATTTATGCTGAGACCTCAGTGACTAGAAAATCCCGGAGGACATCTGGAAGGAGAATGTTCTGGGCAGATGGGATGTGTCTGGGTCCTTGAGATCAGAGGGCATTCAGAGTCCCTGAGGAACCAAGAGAAGGCAAGTGCGGCCGAGCAGAGAGTTGGAGGAAAACGGTGATTCATGTAATGAGGCTGGAGAAATAGAGAGAAGGCAGCAAACGCAGTGCCTCAGATGACATGGAGAGGAATCTGGCTTTTATTATTGCAGGATTTTAATTAAATAAGTGAATAGAGACCTGATTTATATTTTATAAAGGACATTGCCTGCTCTGTAGATTCTTGATAATAGGGAAGAAGCACCTGGAAGCAGGGCAATGATAGCAATAGTCCAGATGAGAGACGACAGCGGATGGCCTGAACAGGGTAGCAGTGGCAGAGGGGAGATGAAACCATGGGGATTCATTGGGTAGAGAGGATGGAGAGGAACATAATTTTCAGACATACTATACAAATGGAATAGAAAATTGTGTGATGTGTGTGTGTGTGAGAGAGAGAGAGAGAGAGAATAGAAGGAGACAGACACAAAGACAGAGACAGAGAGAGAGAGGGAAAGTAGGGAGGGAGAGGAATTATAGTGCATCTGCAACACAACAGAAGTGAGCAGTGACAACAATTAGGTCGAAGAGGCCAGATTAGGCAGAGCCTCAAGACCTCTAGGCCATGTACAGAGTTTAATTTATCCAAGAAGCTATGAAGAATGAGCACTGGGAGGTTTTAGGCAGGAGAGTGACACGGTACGTTTGACTTTGAGCAACACTGCCTTTCTGGGACTACTGTGAAGAGAGCCCTGGAGGGCCCCCAGATGTTGGGCTCACATCACGGTGGGAGAGCTTTCTAAGGGGTCTTCCTCTCTTCAACAGAAGCTTCACCGCGACCCCTCACGTGGCCACCACCTCCCTGCGGGCCTTGCTGTGGCCGTGTTCGCGTGGAGCTCCTGCCTCACTTACTAAGTTCCTTGAGCCCCGAAGGTAGCAGAGCAGCTGCTGTGATTCAGTTTTTGAAAATGCCCAGCAAGGCCCAGAGAGCACTTGCACATCATAAGCAAGAAAAAGTATTTCTTGAATGAATGTTCCATGGTATGGGATTATGTCGGCTCCGAGGTAAGGCTTGGGGACTCTGGCACTTCTTCCTCTGTCCTCATCCCCGGGCCCCTTTGTAGTGAGGGGGTGGCTTGCCTTCTTTCATACACCTGCCACCTTCAGGGTCACTGTCAAAGCCTGGCCATAATTACAGTTGGGAAGCTGGTGAAATTCAGCTTTGGTCCTCCCCTACCCTTTAGAGCCCTGTCGCAATAATACTGGATAAACAAGGCTGCCATCGTTCCTTATCTTGGGGAGCTTGCCTCCAGTGCAGGGGAAGAGAGACAAGTAAACAAACAAGTACCCAAATCTATAGTCAATTTCAGATAGTGCGGAGTATCATGAAGACACTAAAGAGGGCCATGCGAGGGCCTTTCTGCTCACCCGGTTCAATGGTCTAGGGTCAGCCTTCATACACCCTCATCCCCACCAGGCCCAATGCCCTGCACACTAGTGCAGGGGTGAGACGGGACAAGGAGAGGGTGGTGCGAAGCTCTCAAATAGCTTAAATGATGTGTTATCCTCATGTGTGCAGTGTTGATTAGACTAAACGCATAATCCCTCCACATGATATTTGCATTTTTACGACAGGATGAGCATGGTATTAAAAAATTCACAAAGGACACTGGGCTAGGTTAAGGCTTGTAGGATCTGCCTTCTTTCAGCCATCTGTATAGTCTGAATAACAATAAGCCCATGTGTGCCAGACAATGTGCTGAATACTGAGGAGTTAAAAATAATAAGCAGTCCTATAAGGATACTTTAATTCACTGAGGAAGACCAGATAAGTGACAGTCATAGCCTCATTTCAGTCTGGCATTGATCACTATTTGCAACCCACCATCCCAGCAGGTTTGACTACTCTTAAACTAGAGACCTCATGTTAAAGCACGGCTTTCTCATCCATTGGAGATTAAGCGATTTCACAGATTAGTTCAGAAATATTAGTGCCGGTGCATAAAATTATTACAATTATTAGTTTTCAGGTTTCTTATCTCACCAGACTCCTTAAATTCATTTATCATCTTTCTCCTTGCTTAGGATTGAACCTCTAATCAGTTTTAATGGTATTTTTGTGATTTATAAGTAGAATAGAGTCCCACAGAAAATGTGATAGAGTCCAGACCCAGGTGGGGTATATCACCTCCAGAGAGAAGGATTAGCTTATCAGTGTTCACATTCTTGTTAACCTGTCAAATGTTATGATGGTGAATTAAATGTGACCTCTGCATTATAGGACTTTTATATTCTCCCCATTTTCGTCTTATGTAGAAAGGGATATTTTCAACAATACTGGGTACTTTGTTTAATTTTTCAGCTGTGAACTAAAACACAAAAAGAAGATAAATGTCTCTCTACCAGCGCACAGATTATCATTCACAAAGACTTAAATGAACACAAGCTTCACGTGTTTTCCATCCTATTTATTTTGTTCCGCAAGATAAGGCGAGGCATGCAATGGCTAACTGTTACGTTATAGTTAATTTTAACTCCCATATCAATAAGCAGATGCCTTTTCAAGTTATAAAAAGTATGCCTTATTATCAACTGGAGAGAATGAGGTCATTGTTCTCATAATACTATAAAAAGCCAGAAGGGTGAAAACATGTTTCAAGGAAAAAAACCCTTATCCAATCAACAAAATACCTTTGAGGCAAAGAATAGCACATTGAATTTCCCCCCACAAGGAAGCATTAGAGTCAAAGAAAGATATTAAAAGCCCAAATGGAAGTGGTACCTCAGAAATCAATGGTTTCATGTTCTGTTCGTTTCATGATGCTCTGTTTATTACTTACATGGTGAGACTTTTTCCATGTGGATTTGCAAACTCTTCCACAAAGTGCAGAAGTTGGGATAGAAATTTACCAACTGAAATTTAGATGTTTATCACATTTGGAAATTTGAAGTCATCACCCTATCATTAGATTCATTTAATCAAATTAAGTTCTAAGAATTTGGAAAGAGGAGGCAGGCAAGGAGTTATTTAACAGTTTACCAAAAGAAAGTAACTTGATGGGGGCAAACAGAATATCCCATAGGAAGTCGGCTGTATGGAGCAAGAATAGGAGGTCAAGATTAATAGAAGTTGGCAGGCAGTAGGAGATGTTAAAGTGGTTGCTCTAGGACACATCTCCACTTTGCCCTTGCCCAGCTCAAATTCTTGCAACTTTCCTTCCGCCCCAGATGAATGCTCAGCTGAGACATTACCTTGGGCATCTTTCTGTTTTCCTATCTTTCTGTGTTTTCCTGTCTTTGATGTGGCTGACAAAATGGAGTAACTTAGAGTTCCCTTTAATAGTAAAAGAGTAATTTACCTACATTTAATCATCAACTCAAGTGATTACGTTAGAGACACGGGAACACTAGCATACAGGACAGTCCCCTGCCCAGGAGCACAGGAGCAGTTGCACAGGAGCACATGACTTCGCTCCTCCTACTGTTTCTTCGCAGTTGTCCCTCCTTCCTCCCTGCGTCCCTGGCACTCCTACCCTTCCCAACACCCATTAATTAGCTTAACTGTTGGGCATAATCCTCTTTGCTGAAGTGTCGCATATAAAGCTCCGACCTCTGATCAGCATACTATTTCTGTCTCCCCTGAGATCCAGTAAAAAAATAAAATTCTGAGGATATATATAGGCTTTGAGGGGTGTTACATTCTGAAGTGGGAACACTGAAAAATTTACAACACTATTTCCAAGAGCATCCTTACTAAAGGAATTATTCACCTACTAAGGCTATTTTCAGCCTTCCTCTACCTTAGCTTCTAGGTGTTTCCTTCCACTTCAAACCCTTCATGTTTGTCTCTAGTCCTCTCTACCATAACCTCTGGTTCTGGCCTCAAGTCAAGCCACAGCACCATTTTAAATTCTCCCAATTTTTATTAGATTCCCCAAAGCCAACATTCTATCTCCTTCCTGATAAACACCATCTTTTAGTTTATCTTACTCACGGTGCTGAGCTTTTTATTCTAGTGATGAAACAAGTTTGGCTCTGAAGGAAAAACTGTCCACGAACCAGTTTCAAATGACATGATTTAACCAGGCTTTTTGCCATGTGTCTTCTTGAACTCTCACCCAGGAAATGCAGGTCATGATTTGTACAAGTTGCCAGGGAAAATTCCAGAAGTCCTCAAAAATGTAGTCATCTTTGTGAGGGTTTTCATGTTTTTTAATCCCTGTATTGGCTTCTGTAGTTAAAATAGCCCTGTCAGCAGCCAGTTGGGATTGTAAGAATAGTGGTAACTATTCCCAGTGGGCAGCTGGGGGAGGCTGGTGTTGGGCAAGTACCAGCCTTGAGAGCAAACAAGCCAATGTTCCCAGCCTTGCAGCAAACAAACCAAATGCGGTGTTTACCAGGAAGCCAAAAAGGAGTGCTTGTTCCAAATCAAATTTCATTTCTGTTCAGTGAATTTAATTATTAATGACAACACTCAAAATAAAATATCATATGCTGGAAACAATTTTGAGTTAAACAGAACCGCCCTTCTGGGTTGCAATTATACCCTCATACACACACACTGCCTTCAAAACACATTCCGCTCTATAAGGGCTATGAACCTGATTCAAGGGCATGATTTTCTTCCTCCCATTCTCTATCCTATCATCCATTGGAGGTGATAACAAATTCAATCAGCTTGCCTTGCATAAATTGAAGATCGCTCTGTTTTAATGCATTTAGTTCAAGTCATTTTTATGTATTCATTTATTATTATTATTAGTTTTAAAGTTTTATTTATTTGAGAGAGAGAGGGAGCTGGGAGGGAGCTGCAGAGGCAGAGGGGGAGAGAGAGAGAGAATTTTCAAGCAGACGCCTCATGGAGTGCAGAGCCCACCGTAGGGCTCAAACCCAGGACCCTGACATCATGACCTGAGCAGAAATCAAGTGTTAGCCACTCAGTGACTCAATCAGCTGAGTCACTCAGGCACCCCTAGTTCAAGTCATTTTTAAAAAATTATTTGTAGGTGGGACAGAGTCAGGTTTTGTTTTTTTTTTTTCATTTTCCCTTTTCCCTCCACCTTAAGTTTCTTAATTATAATCTTAATAAAATAATTATTTAGGACAAATATATGTGTTTCCCATCTTGACAGTTGGCTTCTAACCTCAGTAGAAGACGCAGGTTCCCGCTATCTCGAGATTTATTTTATGGCTAGTGCTGCTATGCCCTGCACTGCCGGCTTCGATAAATGCATAGTTTGTTAATCTGGACTGTTTATTTCAGCTAGCTGTTTCTTTCAGTTTCAGAATTTCAGAATCGCCAGAATGAAGGCAAAGGCTCTGAGCCCTCAGACAGTAATAACGGCAGTGCTCTAAAGAGAAGCAGTATCATTCACGTGTCATGCAGCATATACCAAAATACTCAAGCTTATTTTAAAGATCAAAAGAGTACTTTCTATCAGCAAAGGGTTACCTAGTTGTTGTTAACCAATCCAGACTCTGAATGATGTCACGACGATCCCCATTCAACTGATAAGATACACAGGCACAAATAGAACTTGAACCATAGCCATAGGTTCTTTTTCTGGAACCACATCCCCATCGTGGACAGTTCTGGTATCCTTCTAGATTCAGAGGTACTGAGAAGAAGCCCCAGTTACAAGTACAAATTTTATCCATTATCTAACCTTTCTGTAGCATCTTCAGGTCTGGGGACTTTACTGTTTATTGCCATGCTTGGCTCTGGAGTCCCTGGTGAAGCTGGGGTGTCTGTGCCTTCAGAGGCACCCTTTCTAGAAGGCACCACATGGCCAACTCTGAGGTCCCCCCCAACTAACTCCACAGACTACACAGGAGAAATAAGACCCTCTCTATCTCATCTGTTAGGAAATCTCTCTCTTGGAGGCCTTCCAAAGCCAAATCCTTTCTCCGTTGCCTAATCTGAATTCATTTAAGCTGCTATGATAGACAGGAGATGCCTCTAACATTTCATGGGAAGTCAAGGAATAGAGAAGAGTAGAGTAGTAAGGTAGGAATAGGACACTTCTACTTTCTATAGGTCTAAACCCTAAAATCTCAGGAGAAGGAGACTTGTGCTGGGGAGAGAGGCATGAAGGGATAAACAAACCACAGCCACACTGATATTTTAATAAATTACCTTACCACTATTGAAGATCTTAGCTAAGTGTTCTCTTCTTTATACTGTTACCTGATGTAGTTTTTTTTTATGTTGACCTTTTTCAAGAAAGCCTGGTTAGTGGATGACAGAAAAGTTAAAGACGTGTGGCAAAATTCAGTGGCAAGGAAATGTTCTCCATAACTGGAAAGATACCACCCTGTATCAGATAACTACCAGAGAGTATTGCTTCTGAACCGATGCAGAAAATCCCTTGTTTGGGGCAGCAGTTGGGCAATTTGTGAGGTGTAACTCTGATGTTCATTCAAGATAGGTCATAATGGTTTGCAGGAAGTACAAAGTGATAAAGACAAAGGTTGAATCCTCCAGGGTTCCTTTATGGAACATAAAACAAACATCACAACAAAGTTGTGGATGCTCAGGCTACTGGGTAAGAATTTGCTTTTGGTTGGGAATGGGTGGAACAAAATGGAAAAGCATACAGCGGAAGGATGAGGACCTCATCAATGAGCCAGGGACTATCCCAGCCAGACAGTGTTCTATTCCAAACAGCCAACTCTAAGAACAGAGCTGATAGAGATAATGGATAGAAAATGTTTTTCTGGTCTTTCTGGTTTACTAAAGAATTACAGTGGGACCTTCTTTCAGTTGGAATATTTGTTCAAATAAGGAGAAACCTGAGTAACTTAAACAAATGGGTTTATTTTATTTTATTTTGCTTTATTTTATTTTATTTTATTTTTGTCAAGTAGACAAATCAAAGCTTCGAGGAAGGATCCACTCTATTATTCTGTTCCAGATCTGCCTAGCTTTGTGCTTTCCCATCCTTAGTATATGGCCACATTTTTTGCTCAGACAGGATGGCTGCTGCAACCGCACCTCTCACATTCATATTTCAGACAGAAAAAAAAAAAGAAAAGAAAAGAAAAAAGGAGAAAGCAGGAAGGGCAAGAAGACACACAGCAATATTTCTTGAAGCCTCATGCTGTGGACTGCAGCGGGCACTTCATTGCCCCAATCTGGCTGCAAAGGATGCTGGGAAATGTAGTTTTTACTTGTTGTCACTTAAATGCAGCTTGGGGTCTCTTAGCAAGAAAGGAGACTGGCTATTGGGTAGGCGGGCTGGGGTGACTGCCGCACTCATCGGGCAGGGAATGAACTGCTGTAGTCACTAGGCAGGTGCGTGAACTTGGAAACCGAGCCTCATTTCTGCTTTGAACTCTGCACATTTAGCAAATATCCCACCTGCAAAATAAAGGAGATTCCTTTTCTAGTTCTGGGAGAATGGGTTTCTTTGAGGAATCATTTCAATGTGTCTGTTACTTTATTAACATTTCCTTCAAATAAAAGATAACCGTAAAACCACTAATCTCTTTATGTTGATAAGCCCCTGGGGAATAAAATACTGAAAAATCTTCCTCAGAGAGTAAGACTTTCAATCAACTGTACTGTGCTTTAGCTATGAAATAATTATAACCACTGGCCACTACATAAAGTTCCACAATTAGAACAGTACATTTTCAAACCGGGCCACCGTATGCTCTAAACTTCGGCCTTCTCTGCCTTTTACGTTAGGCAAAGGCACTTGTCATTGAGTGAGCTCTGAGTGCCCTCAGAGCTCCAGACCTAATGCAAAGCGATATCCGTAAAAAGATGGATTCCCGACTTAGGGGAATTTCAGGAGATGAGAGATACCCACACTATAGCATAACCCTACCTGCCCCAGCCTCTCACGGAAAACTTTTCTCTCTCAGAGCCCTGCCTCTCTTCCTCTCATGATCTACCGTAGGCTTCCCAACTCTTTATCCCAACAAAGGAGAGTCATTCAAAATAATTGGAAGCCACACCCAATCTTCTAGTGTTATGTTTCAAACTGCTTGCCTCTGATCCCATGGGAACTTTGATCACAACAGCTGTGTCTCTAATGAGACCAAACCCGCTGGCAGCACCAGAAAACCCTGCCCAGCACGCTTCTGAGGTCAGCTTAGTCAGGCTGATGCTGCACTGGGAATTCAGGGAGAACCATACAGGGTCCCTGGTTTGCTTTCTCAGGTGCCTTCTGCAGTGAATTATTACCGCCTTTGAAAAGATTTTGGAGAATGACTGCTGCTGGGTGAATCTTGGGACCAGGTCTTTTTTGGGAAAGTTTTAAGAATCCACTTTGATAAGGTGATGCTAACTGATTAGAAGGAGTACACTGTTGTCCCATTTATAGAAGCAATACTGATCAAGGATTTGTTTTCCTAATATTTCCATGAACATTAAGGAAAGATACTTTATTCATTCATTTAAGCTTTCTGAGCATCTGTTAAGAATCCAACACTGTGTTAGGGTTTTAGGAAGCAAGGTTAGGTGACATTGGTCATTCTCTCCTTTAACTTCTTTCTACACACACAATGGTGATTGCTAAACCCTCAGTTCCATGTAGGGACTCAGAAATAATTCCCTGAATAGAAAGTTTATGTGGCAAATAAGAACGCTAAGATATCACATCATATCTGTTAGAAGGGCTATCATCAAAAATACAAGAGATAACAAGTGTTGGCGAGGATGTGGAGAAAAGAACAGCACAGGATGAATACATTCTTGAGATCTAACGTACAGCATGATGATTCTAGTTAAAAATACTGTGTTATATAATCGAAAATGTCTAAAATAGTAGATCCTAAAGGTTCTAACCACAAAAAAGAAATGACATTTATGTGACATGATGGAGGTGTTAGTTAACATTATGGTGGTGATAATTTCACAAATATAAGTGAGTGGATCAAATCAACACATTGTGTAACTTAAGCGTACACAATGTTATGTGTTAGTTATATCAATAAAGCTAGGGCGACACAAAGAAAGTTAATGCAACTATCAAAAAGTAGGGTAAAAAAGTAGCATATAGCTTTTGATCATATAGTTGTTCAAAACCACACACTGTATATTCATTCCCCTATAACCATATAATCTTTTTGATTTGTATTTCCATATAATCTTTATATGCGGTACAGTGTCAGGCACTTTGCAAACCGCAGCACATTTCTTTGCTTATTTGTTTTTTTTTTAAGATATTATTTATTTATTTGACAGAGAGAGATCACAAGTAGGCAGAGAGGCAGGCAGAGAGAGAAAGGAGGAAGCAGGCTCCCTGCTGAGCAGAGAGCCTGATGCGGGACTCGATCCCAGGACCCTGAGATCATGACCACCGCAGCACATTTAAAAGGTGACTTTTGTTCTCTTACACCTTAACAAAATGTAAGCTATGTGCAACTTTTTCAACGTCCTCCTACTCTTCCGACCATACTGAGCACTTACGGCTCCCAGAGTGCTGAGCTCATGAAACAATCCTGAAATACAAGGATCCCACACCACAAATCAGAAAAACACGTTTTGCAAATGAAAACAATGAGAGAGCTTACTGATTTAAGTGCTATGAGGAACTATTTAAGTGCTATGTGGTTCCTACAGAAACACAGCTTCCTCTTCACTTATTTAAGATAACTGACAAAACAATCAAGCCCTGATAATGTTACCATTTGTGGAGACAAAAACTGACACTGAGAAGAAAAATATAACATAACCTGTGGACCCTTGAAATGTTCGAATTCTGCAGGGAGTGGCTTCCTCCTGAAAGAGGTTCTGCATCCTTTCTTTCATTGCCCTTACTGCTATAAGGCACAGTGGTTATCACAGTGACTGCTGGGTTGACAGGTGTTTTAAGTAAGGTCCCCTCTCTTCCCTTGTAAGGCTGTCCCAGAGCTGATGGCTGCAGTCAGTGTTAAGGTTCTGGGCACGGTGGCTATCTCTCTGCCTGAGTCACTCTGGCTTAGCAAGGCACCTCTCCTCAGATGTACAGCCCTGATATTGTGCCAGCTTTCTGGATCTGATTTTACACTTCCTTGTGCAGAATACCTTGCTGAATGTCATCTTTTCATGGCTGATGACAGAACCCGATTTATGTGTAGATGTGACTGATCTCTCTCGGGGTTGTCATTTATCTCTCGTGTCGTACAGCTCATCTGAGCAAGCCATGTGGATTTTCTTTTGGGAGATGCTGAAATTAGCATAGGTTTGCTTTCAAATCTTTTATCTAAAACATGTAATAAGTTTTTAAATTATATCAAATGGTATCTTGCTTCATTTCATATTCTGATGATAGTTTTTAATAGAACTTCAGATTTGATCTATGTTTAGGGATATATACAAGGGAAAGAAGAGGAATCCAATGACTCCTTCTGTAGGCAACTCTTCTCAGAGAAGTGTAAGCTACAGTAAATACAGTTAATTTGGGAAACGGGGCTGGATTTACAGCATTGGGGATATATCTGGAATCAGTCTGTTAGTAGAGGCATGACCCTGGGCAAATCACATAAAGAGACTTGGCCTCCATCTTCCTTCATCTGTACAAGGATGACAACTATCTGCTGCCTAAAGCTGCAAGAATTTCCCAACATGTACAGACACACATTTGTGTGCTTAGAATATACTAAATATCAGTAAGTGGCCAATGACAAGGACAAGGCAGAATGATGATGACGATGAGGAAACATCCCATCAACTTTCAAGGAAAATATTTTCTTTCTGCATTAGATTATTTATTGCTCCTCTTTGACTTAACTTTATCTACACATCCAGAGCCTAAAGTGAAGATGACTTTCGGATTAATTTCAGGAAGGAAAGGAGAGAAGAAGGGGAAGAGCAGGGAGAGAAGAGAAGGATGGGGAAGGGGGAAGGGAGAGGGGAAAGGAATTTGTCTGCCTTTTTCCTGAATTTCTATCTTGTTCCACAAAAGTGAGTACCGAAAGCTTTACTCCTGTGCTGGGAAGTACTGGGAAGGGAGGGCGTTCTTTCCACCTGACAGCCCTTCTTTTCAGGACCACAGGGGCTGACCTGACTGCTCACACTTTTGTAGGCACGGCTCATGTGTAGTTGCAGGAATTACTGTGATAAGAATCACTGGCAGACTTGGTGGTAAATTGATGGTAGGTAAGCTTGGTACGATGTTTAATTTGTCAGTGTATGATCAGTACTGAGCATGTGGCCACACTGATACAGATACTGAGTATCTGGCATATGGAGGACCCAATAAATATTGGCTAAAGGAACAAATAAATAAAGTCAGTGCTATTATA
Organism: Neogale vison; assembly: GCF_020171115.1. Lineage (NCBI taxonomy): Eukaryota > Metazoa > Chordata > Mammalia > Carnivora > Mustelidae > Neogale > Neogale vison. Next base: position 196,241,034 of record NC_058101.1, on the reverse strand, counting down.
AAATGATTCTATTAAACACACACACACACACACACACACACACACACACAAGTGCTTTCCCCAAACAGTTCACCCAAAGAAGGAACTATGGAATGGTACAGGTTCTCTCCCATTATAGAAGTCATCAATTAGTATATGACAATGACTTTATTTTTAAAGTGTTCTTGAATCCCCTCTGATAGACTGAATTCTAGAACCTGTCTTTCACATTATGTGACTTTATGTAAATGGACAGAGGAATATGTTCTTAACAATGCCTGCTTCTATTTTTTCGTCCTCTGAGTGGCAGCTGTCAATAAACTCTGTCTGGCTTTCTGAATTTCCAACTGATTCCATTATAAACCCAGTTGAATAATAAATTTTTTAATGTGATATTGCAAACTACCTACATTTTTCAGTTTAGTTATGTTTCCAACTAAACTTGGAAATTGAAAATGCTTGACCCAGGAAAGAAAATGTAAGGACGTAATTCAGAAATCTAGAGAAATGAACATCTGATTATTCCTGCTGCTAGGTGCTGATCACAAAAATGGGCCACAGTACGGTGATTATAATCTCCACTTTTGTATAAAAATAAATACTTTAGAGAAAGACTGAGTTTAATGTACTTTTATGCTCATAATTTGTCCCATATATTGTTTAAAACTATGATTTTAGAATCATTTGTTCCCTAAAATAAGGTATACAGAACAGATTTTTTTTAAACCAAATTATGTAACTGTTCCCTTAAGGAGAACTATTAATATACAAACATAACATTATATTATAGTAGTATTAGTAATAAGTTAATACAAATTAAGCAGATGGTTTTCCCCTTATTTTACTTAAATATAATATATAGAAACTTCTATCTTTTACATAGTTACTTTATATCAAACAATTTTAATATTAAAATAGTGCATTAACTTCAGTAATGGAAGAGCATCCTATAACCTTTTATCCTGCAATTTCACTTCTTTCCCTTTACCCCAAAGGGGTATTCTCAGACCTGTGCAGAGATTGGTCTACAATGATCTCCTTCATATTATTTACAATGATGAAAAAATCAAATGATCTGAAACAATAAGGGATTGATTGAACAAAGTACAGTTCACTTACTGGAACACAATGATGCCACAGAAATAATGCTGTTGAGAAATATTATGTGGAAAATGTGGCTACATTATTTTAAGTGTAAACACTCATAGGACAATGGCAACTTTGTGAGAATGTGTGTAGATAAATATAAAAAGAAAAGATGAAAAGACCCCAAACTACTAACTTCAGTTCTGTGTAAGTAGTAGAATTATGAGAATCTGTTCATTAGAACATAAATTTCCTGGGGCGCCTGGGTGGCTCAGTGGGTTAAGCCTCTGCCTTTGGCTTGGATCATGATCTCAGGGTCCTGGGATCCAGCCACGCATCTGGGCTCTCTGCTCAGTGGGGAGCCTGCTTCCCTTCCTCTCTCTCTGCCTGCCTCTCTGCCTACTTGTGATCTCTTTGTGTCAAATAAATAAATTAAAATATTTTTTTTAAAAAAGAACATAAATTTCCTGAAGGCAGGAATTTGGGTTTTTGTGTACTATTTCGTTCAGCACGTGGAATAGGACCTGGTACAGAGTAGGGGCCCAATAAATGCAGTTTTGGTACTTTCACATATTTATAACTTTTAAATCTCTTTTGCTTCTCATAATTAAGCAATGTATTTTTATGGACCTGCCTAAGTTAAACAGCAGCCTTAAGGCTAAAGCATTCTTCCCTGTCTTTCCAAACACATTCATCTCTATTGCTATTTTAACATAGTTTTTATAAAGGAGCCGATTATAAATAAATTCTGCTGTATCTATCTCTAATATTTCAACAATTGTTTTCAGTTACTTTTTGACATTAAACTTCCATTATTTGTCTTTGGCTATAATTGTGTGAATGACCTTGCTGCTAAAATAGGGGACAAGGCCATTAATTTGATTCCAAAGTTCTTATCCCTCTTTGCCCTATCTTGGTTGCTTGGTTTTTTGTTTTGTTTTGTTTTAATATCACAGAATATTGTGTTTAGCATAATGCTTCAGACATGCAAATAGTCATACTTTTTTTAAAGTTCTGGACATTTCTATTTTTGCTCCTGAATACCTAGTTGAATGGACTCAGGTTTCATCATGAAAGCATAGGGGTGATTTGGAGAAAGTCCAGGGGAGGCGTCATTTGGAGTAACCTTGAAGTTCTCCCACCAGGAAGTATGTACTGAACCACCTGGTTTTTAATCTACACAGCTCCAAGGTTAAAAGTCTTCTAGTGAAAGCAAAACAAAATAAAACATGAACACAAAACTACCACCACCAAAACAAAAATCTCTTTTGGAGCTTCTGGAAACATTTAAATTCTCCTAGTGAATCCACATTATTTTATACCTGAGTGAATCTTCAATTCTACCCTCAAAGCCCCTTCTCTCTTCAGGGGCAGAGACTATGCATCGTCATGTCAGAAAGGATCCCTCCAGGTTTTGTTGGTTACATGCTTATTATCTCCACATATAAGGACATATTGATACACAGTGACAGCTGTTGCTTTATCATAAATAGCATCCTAGCATCTATATTATCTTTTGACTTGCCTTTTTTTTTAATAATATGACTTGCAAGACTCTTTTTGAACCTCAGTATACACAAATCTATCTTGTTGTTTAAAAAACTTGCATAGTATGTCCTAATATGGAATTATTGTATCTTAATTAACTACCTCCCAACCCATTTGGGTTCTTTTCAGGTTTTCCCTGTGGTAAGCAAACAATTCTCTGTATTTTGTATTTTTCATACAACTCCTGGCATGGGTGTACTTGAAGTACTTAGATATGATAAAATCCTAGAAGAACTGCACAAACTTTTATTTTAAGGTTTAAATATTTTACATGGGTAAACTTTGATCTTTGTTGGTAAAATGTCGTCACCCTCACAAAAGGATGTACTGGCTTTAGAGCAAGAAGAGGGCCCCTGCCCCACATACTCTGATTCCAGCTACCACCCCTTCCAGCCCCGGGTTCCCCCAAGCCCCTCCCCTACAGAATTCTGCCCACAGACCCCTGTGGACCTCTGTTCCGCCTGCCTGGTGTTGCAAAGACCCCAGCTTTGCTTTGCCTTCCACTCTCCCTCCTGGTATATATCCCTGAGGCTGGCTACCTGTCTACTCTTCAAACTTTGGAAGTACAGGACTGTGGGTTCATTTCCCTTAAAAAAAAAAAAATTACTAATTTCTACTCCCACCAAGACTGGAAGGAGTTAGATGTCCCTAGGTGCATATGTCTCTGGTACGTTTTGTTTTATCACGGAGTACTTTTATTCTGTATCTGAAAGGAAAACATTGTTTTCTTAATTGAAAAAATTTTTTCTAAATTTTAATTCCAGTATAGTTACTCTACAATGTTACATTAGTTTCAGGTGTACAATATAGCAATTTGACAATGCCGTATGTTACTCAGTGCTGATTATAAGTGTGCTCTTCATCCCTCTCACCTATTTCACCGCCACCACCGCCCCCGCCCCCCCCTTGCCACATTCCCTCTGGCAATCATCTACTTGTTCTCTATGCTTAAGAGACTATTTTTTGGGTTGTCTTTTTTTCCCCTTTGCTCGCTTATTTTGTTTCTTAAATTCTACACAAGTGAAGTCATATGGTATCTTCTTCCGTGTTGTTGCAAATGGCAAGATTTCATTCTTTTTTATGGCTGAATAATATTCCCTTGTATGTATATACACCACTCTTTCTTTATCCACTCATCTAGCAATGGACACTTAGGTTGCTTCCATAATTTGGCTAGTGTAAATGAAAGGAAATCATTCATTTTAGTATGTTCAGAAGTGTCTCTAAAAGAGACAAGCCTTATCACTGATCAGCTCTTAGATTCTAAATGAGCCCCTTTCCCTGTTCATGTATCTTATGCCCTAATAGACCAAACCATGGCAGAACCTGGAAGAATGAAGTAGAGGTCTATGTACTATTAGCTCATTTAAGTGTAAATGTTTAATAACAAATATTATTGAAATGCAAATATTAATATATTGTTACGTTAACAACAACAATTCAGTTAAAGTCAAAATTTTGGGACAAATGGCAAACCACATAGGATGCTGGAAAAATAGACTTAAATTTGTACTGGACAAATGTGAGTGTTATCAAACTGTTCATCTCTCCTCAAACCAAACTTTAAGAATCAGAAAATGTGCTAATGAGGTTAAAATAACAAGGTATCTTCTTAGTTGGTTAATTCTTTTGGGTCATGGTTGTAGCTTAGTATTTTTTTTTTTTAATTTTTAAATGTAATTTCAGTTGGTCAATGAGGCTGTAAGTTAAAGATCTGCTTCAGTCGTGGGTATTTACCCCAAAGATACAGATGTCGTGAAAAGAAGGGCCATCTGTACCCCAATGTTTATAGCAGCAATGGCCACAGTCACCAAACTAGGGAAAGAACCAAGATGTCCTTCAACGGACGAATGGATAAGGAAAATGTGGTTCATATACACTATGGAGTATTATGCCTCCATCAGAAAGGATGAATACCCCACTTTTGTAGCAACATGGACAGGACTGGAAGAGATTATGCTGAGTGAAATAAGTCAAGCAGAGAGAGTCAATTAACATATGGTTTCACTTATTTGTGGAGCATAACAAATAGTATGGAGGACAAGGGGTGTTAGGAGAAGGGAGTTGGGGGAAATTGGAAGGGGAGGTGAACCATGAGAGACTATGGACTCTGAAAAACAATCTGAGGGGTTTGAAGTGGTGGGGGGGTGGGAGGTTGGGGTACCAGGTGATGGGTATTATAGAGGGCATGGATTGCAGGGAGCACTGGATGTGGTGCAAAAACAATGAATACTGTTATGCTGAAAATAAATAAATTAATTAAAAAAAAATCTGCTTCAATAAGAGAATAAATTTATCTATAATAACCTCTGGATCATGAAGGATAGAAACATAATTACATTTCCTTTAAAAATGGCTTCCTGAGGGCACAAATAAACAGCAATCATAATAACGTCCTATATATAACTGTCCATAAGAGCCAGAAGGAGAAAACCTATTATTACAATTTGCAATCACTTCAGCACATTAACTATAAAAGTTAGATGATTAAAAAAAAAAAACTTAAAGATTATCTTTTTAAAAAAAAAGAAGAGTCAAGATTCTCAGACTAAAGTTTTGTTAATGAGTTGCTTTTCTTCAGAAATCAATGCAATTGCACAATAATTCAAATATATTTGTAAACCATATGAAACTTTGATGTTCTCTAAATATTCAATATAAACCAGGAATCAGCATTACACATATTTAACTTGATAATTTTGAAAAATGCAATTATCTCTCCTAAAATGAAAAAAATCATATTAATCATATACTGACAAGGCGGAATTCAGCAATCATTGCTCATTAAAAATACAAGGGAGAAAATAAAATCTGGCAATTCTTTGCCCAAAACCAAAAATAAACATTGTCCAAAAAGGCATGATATTAAGATATTTTCTGTTAAAATCAAAACTGAGATAGGAATATTTTCTACTACTCTTATTACCCTTGAAAGTTTTAGTATATATGTTTAAGGTATAAAGTAATTACGTAAGCACTGAAAAAGAAAAGATCAATCTATCTCATTGTTGATGATTTTATTTTATCTAGAAAAACCAAATCATTTTTGCTAAAAAGAAATTTCAGGGATTTGCATATATCTAATAAACATTTTTTAAAAATAAGTTTTCTCTACTTTAGCAGTTAAGGAGAAATGGGAATGTAAAATCTTATCTGAAAACCTGGAAACAGAGCATTTGATCCAAGCCCACCCTCTTCCCAGCCTACCTTATCCCTTTCTCCTTTCTCATCTTGGTAAATGATACCTCCATCTCCCCAGTTTCATAGGACAAAAATTCAGGAGCCATACCTGGTCTCATCCCTACATCTCTCTACCTCTTATCCCTACCTGGACCTCTTTTACCTCATGTGGACACAGAAAATCCCTGCCTGTGGCCACAGCAATAGGTGCACACCTCACCCTGACCTGGGAGATGAGCAGAGAGAGCCTGGCTTCTGTCTTGGAGCACCCAAACATGAGCTCCAACTTTTCTTCGTTCCTACCTCCACATCCTCAACAGGTTTGGTTGACTTGATCTCTCACTACTTCTGATTATAACTCCTTCCTGTGACCTCCAGTGTCAAACCTTAAACCATTTTTGCTTTCTCTCCAGGGTCGTGGCAATCATTTCCTATCTAGCTGGTGTCCTTGCCGACCCTCTTGCCGTCTGCAGTGTATTTCCATCCAGCAGCCTGGGAAATCCCCAGCTCAGATCTGATTATTAGGCCCCCAGTGAACAAATCCCCACCCTCCCCCATTGCTTCTCACTTCAGCTAGAATAAAACCCAGCTTCTTCTCTTAGCCTATATGACTGGTCTCTGCCTACCTCCTTGACATCATCTCCCACGACTGTCCCCTCATGCCGCATGCTACAGCAGCCCCATCTTTCTGTCCCCCGACCAGGCTGAGCTCCTGTCTGTGTCAGGGCTTTCCACAGCGACAGCAGATAATTTATTAGCACAGACTCTGCAATCCCTTTTTGTTTTCTTCATGAGGACTTGCATCTATCCAAAATGACCTCATTTATCAGACCTTTGGTAAAGATACCTGCTGTGAACATCTTCCCTGTCAAGGGAAGACCCATGAGCCACACTGCCTAGGTCCCGGCTTTACCTCACGTCTAGAGCTCCTGTGACACTTAACGGACTTTCAGTATCTTCCAGTTGTGTGGCTGAAAGAATGAACAAAAGGAAAATGGAAATGTTTCCAGGTTGCAGACTGGAGACTTGAGGCTTGGCAAGACATGCATTGCCTATGATTAAACAGCTAAGAGTGGGCTAGGTTCAGACTCCAAATCAGTTCAGTCTAACAGTAATTCTTCCCATTTTCCCACAGGCACGCTACCTTCTCACTGTAGTACTCTACCACACCGCCCTCTATAGCTACATTTTTTGGATCCTGTCCTTCTAGGATAGAAAAAGTAGGCCTGTATATCTTGTTTTTTTTTTTTTTTTTTCCAGTGAATGTGGTCGCACTTGATGCCAGGGTAGATAGTTGCAGACGTGGTTTGAATCTTCAAATCAGACGAATGTCATGCTACTCCTGCTTTGCTCTGTGAGGTCTGGGAACACGTGAGGTTTGAGATGGTTTGTAAATGTGTTTGTACTATCCTCTCATTGCATTGATTCCTTGAGAAAAATCATCTTATTAAAACAAAATCAGGAGCAGAATGTTCTGTCAAAACTGATCTGTCATATTGTAACAGAAACTAAGTCATGAATGGTCTTGGGGGAAAGAACATTGTTTTGTTTTTGTGGCAGTCTTGAAAACCTATTTAAAAGAAAAAAAAAAACTCTAAACACTGAAAACAATGAAACCTTCCACAAAAATAGCAGTACAGAATTCATAAACAACTAGGATAACTTTAGGTGTCTCAGATCTTTTCTAACAAACGTTGTGCTGAGGGCCAGTTGGCATTTTCCACTCTTGCCTGGCTCTCAAATCACAGAAAGCCAAATGGAATAAAATACTCATGTAAGGACCAATTTAGCTAGAGCGACTCCATCTTGGTTAAGTAGCCATTTTGTTGTTTGTGCAGTAAACTTAAATTGACCCTGCCCCCCCCCCCAAGAAACTTACTTAGAAACAAGTCTGGGAAACCAGTAAAATATGGTCGGCTAGTTCCTAATAACAGAGCCCAGAATACAAGGCCAGGTCGGCCAGTTCCTGATAACAGAGCCCAGAATACAAGGACAAGTCAGGCCGGGTGGAGACATCCAATCAGTAAAAAGCACACATATTGTCTCCCTAACCACCAAAGAATGTAAACCCCACCTTCTGGGCACCCAACTTGAGTGCCAATTCTGACCAGAGTAATAGGTTAGTTCAAACAGCTAATAAAGGGTAAATTGTAATTCAGTTGGCCACCTGCGTGTGACCTAACATGACTATGCCATGTTACAATCTCATTGGCCACCTATGTGTGGCCAGGATTTTGCTCTATAAAAGTTACTCTGTGAGGCTGGGAGGGGTCGTTCTCTTCGGAGACGGCTCTGGCCGGTCAGTCTGACTTTTAATGCTTAGCATAGAATAGAGCTTTGCATAACTTTCACCTTGTCTCAGTCTCTCGTTCCCCGGCTGATCCGTCTAACTTCTCATACTTATCATAAAATAAAGCTTTAAATAACTTTCACTTTGACTCAGTCTCATTTCGTTTAATAACGGACCTAACACTCAATTTTTAACCGAGAGGCTCAGGGCAAATACAACTTGGTCAGATCAGGTCTGATAAGGGGTAACAGGTGTAGGGATGGTTTCCCTCATTCTGTGATCGCAAATAAAAGATCTGGAAAGTACTATCGACAGTCACAGGCATGACGAAAATGGAATGGTTGCTTCTCAGGCGTAGCTCTGAGGAGGAGGAGGACAGGGATAAGCATGAGAGGATGAGGAGAAATGAGGGGTGAGGGAGGCGAGGGGAAGGAAGGAAGGAATTCAGTAAGCACAGGGCTGAGTTTAAAAAAAAGATAAAGTTTAAATGATGTTACACCATAACACACCCTTTTGAATTCTTAGCACTGTAGAAGCACTTTGTAACGTAACGTCAGTAAAATGAAGTTTTAGGTGGTCAGATCACAAAGCTAAGACGTTAAAAGGGAGACCTTCCAGGGGCGCCTGGGTGGCTCAGTGGGTTAAGCCTCTGCCTTCGGCTCAGGTCATGATCTCAGAGTCCTGGGATCGAGCCCCACATCGGGCTCTCTGCTCAGCGGGGAGCCTGCTTCCTCCCCTCTCTCTGCCTGCCTCTCTGCCTGCTTGTAATCTCTGTCTGTCACGTAAATAAATAAAATCTTTAAAAAAAAAAGGGGAGACCTTCCAGATAAGGAAGTCAAGGAACAAAATAATAGGGCTTTCTAGAACAATACATGGGAGACAGCAATAAACAGACCATGATGGTGAAAATGGGGGGAAAGAGATTAAAGCCATGGAGGGAGGGTAATAGGTTTGGAGACAAGACAATGTGGATCCAAATAAATAGCATTTCAGAATAAAAGAAACTCCCATAGCACCCAACATTTCTTAAGAATTTTGTACCAAAGGAAAAAAAAAAAAAAAAGAATTCTGTACCAAGGAAAATTCTCTGAAATGAGGGTCAGAGACAGTGTGCCAGGAGAGATACATACAGAACAACTGATACCAAAATAACTTCTCTTAAAATTACTTAACATCAAGCATGAAAAAATGAATTTTCAGACATCCAGACAGGAAAAAAAGGAAGTCATCTGTAAGTGGTGAACATTGATCTAGCCACAGATCTCCTTAGAATTCAGGAATATAGAACACATCAATTCTTAAAAAACAAAAAACAAAAAACCTACAACTTTTGACTATGATTATCTGGCCAGATATATTACTAATCACAGCAAAAAGGTCAGAATTGAAAAGCAATGTTGCAGATGGGTGTAAGGATGAATTTTTTCCCTTTTTTTCCTTAAAACTTATTTATTTACTTACTTACTTATTTACTTGTTTACTTTAGACAACGGAGGAGAGGGACAGAAGGAGAGAGAAACCCAAGAAATCTGTGCTGAGCCCATTGCCCACCATCAGGCTGGATCTCACGACCCTGTGATCAGACTTGAACCAAAACCAAGAGCTGGCTGCACCAGCCAGGTGCCCCTGAATTTTTTTTTTTAAGACTGTATTTATTTATTTGACAGAGAGAGAGATCACAAGTAGGCAGAGAGGCAGGCAGAGAGAGAGAGGGGGAAGCAGGCTCCCTGCTGAGCAGAGAGCCCGATGTGGGGCTCGATCCCAGGACCCTGAGATCATGACCTGAGCTGAAGGCAGAGGCTTAATCCACTGAGCCACCCAGGTGCCCCCTGAATTTTTTTCTTAATATCATACTAAAACTAAATTATTGTGGGTCTGATATTGGTTACAGAATTTAAGATGTTAATAGCCTTGGCAAACTAATCATAACAATATAACCAAAAAATCAGCAAGTAGGGAAAGGAAAGAGGAAGGAAGTGTGAAATTATTAATTCCTTAATCTCTCACGTGATTGAGTTCACCAGTAAGAATTATTGATGCACAATACATTTCTAACACTTAGTCTTTTATGAAGCCAGTATATTCCTGGAATGTTCATATAATAGAAAATGCTCACATAATAGAGAATCTCTTTAGATAGTTCCCTTATTTTCTTGACATAATGTTTTCTCAGGTCTTGGGAGAAATGACCACATATTTTATATACATAAATATAGACTAATATCTGCAATACATAATAAATTTGTTTTTCCTTTCAATATGTTATTTTAAATATAACAATAAATATGTAATAAATATATACTTATATACAATAATTTTAGTAATAAAGTTCTGTCACGCTTCTGATTTCCCTACAGACAAAGTCTGCTGTAGTGCTGAATAAATTGATACATCAAATCTACCATCTGTTCTCAATGTGTGCATCAGCTTTTCCACACCTGTCCTGGAATAATCTTGGGAATGATACCAATAGGAAGGAAAGAATCAAAATGTTCAAGTAATGTTGCTAGAAAAGAGGGAGGTGCTATTTAGCAAAACCGAACTTAGAGAAAATCAGATCTAGTTCACAGGCTTATTCTTTATTGAGCCAGAAGTAAGGAATTCTTGTTTGCAGCCTTCTGACGAGATGTACGGGGTGGGTAAAATGCTATTGTGTTACATATGTAACTGAGAGGGAGGTAGAGTCCTCTCTTGTCTGTTCACATTCCTGCTTACAAAATCAGACACAGTTCCCCCCCGCCCACCCCACACACATACCCCACACACGCCCCAGCCAGGGCACCTGTTGCCTTGGTTCCTACTGCTGAATAAAGCATTTCAGGGAGGGCCAGGCCCAGAGTGAAGGCCTAGCTCAGTGTGCAGTAGTGTTCAGGGCCCCCAATATTGCTCAGGGGCCGCGTCTTACCCCGGATCACTTCTGTGCTCATAGACCCCATTCAGTTTCTGGGATCCATTGACAATCACAGTTCAAAACGGTAGCATCTCACCATTTATTTTTTAAGATCTCCTTAGGCCGAGTATCCACATGGCCATATATAAATGCAAACAAAAAAGAACGAAACAGTTATTTTTATGACTTTTCATCATGCTCCTTAAAATGTTTAGGAAAGAATAAAATCTCTAATAATGTAGAAATGAACTTGAACACTTGGCTCTTTGTTTAAAATTTCTCTAGAATATCCTTGGCATCTCTGTGGAGCAAAAAGCAGGGTGACGAATGCCAAATCGTGCTTCACACACACCCACTCCATTTCCCATTACACTCTTCGGGGCTATCTTTTCAGAGAAAAAGAGTTTTGTCTTATTTGTGCAAGTTTTCATAAGGTAAATGACGCTTGATTTTAAAACGTTCTATTTTAACATAGAGGTACCAAAAGGCAACTTTCCCAGCTTGTTCCTCCTATTTAAATGTTCTGAGGAAATCCGCGGCATTAAACGTTCCTTCTCTTATAAGCTCCTGGGCTCCTTGGTCAGTCAGGTGAGAAGCTGGTAAATACAAGTATTTGTAAGCAAATACAGTGCGTTATAAACGAATGCAGCATGGCCATGGGCTTTCAAAATGGACAACTATAAACTGAAAAATACTAGGCTGATTAATGATTTGTTCCCTGACTACTACGACCAGAGAGTTTTAAGCCCCCTGTTAGAAACTGTTTCTGAAAAGGATGTGAGGTGAGTATCAGAAAGGCTAGGGTAGGGGCGCCTGGGTGGCTCAGGGGGTTAAAGCCTCTGCCTTCAGCTCAGCCCATGATTTCAGGGTGCTGGGATCGAGCCCCGCATTGGGCTCTCTGCTCATCAGGGAGCCTGCTTCCTCCTCTCTCTCTGCCTGCCTCTCTGCCTACTTGTGATCTCTGTCTGTCAAATAAATAAATAAAAATATTTCATTTTAAAAAAAAGGCTAGGATATTTCTGGCTGTATTAAGGGACTTTGAGTCTTGGGCACCTGGGTGGCTCAGTCCGGTAAGCCTCTGCCTTCAGCTCAGGTCGTGACTTAAGGGTCCTGGGATCGAGCCTGGCGCCCGGCTCCCTGCTCAGCTGGGGTCTGCATCTCTTTCTCCTTCTGCCCCTCCTCGCGCACGGGCTCTCTCTCGCTCTCTCTCTCAAATTAATAAATAAGTAAATCTTTAAAAAGAGAGAGAGAGAGAGACAGACCTTGTCTATTACTAATACAGCAAGTCTGGGTCTGCTCTGCCATCCACTGCTTGGGCCAAATCTGAGAGACGGGACTCCGTGTGGGGAAGCACACAGGGAAAGGGGTTTAGAACATCTGCAACAAGAAGGGAAGGGCAGGATGAAGGGACCTGGGCTGATGAGGCATAAAGAGTGAGGGAGGAGATGTGGGTCCTTGAGCCTGCAGCCAACGCAGCGTGGCCGAGGAACGTTATTCCTGCCTTCAAATATCCCAGCTGCCGTGCTTCGGAGAGAGCTACCCATTGTGTGGTGCGCTTCCCATCGTATGTCCTACACCACATGGTTGGAAACTACAGAGAAACGGATTTCAACGCTGAGAGGAAGAACCCTCCAGCTGGTCTGAAGATAGAACCGGCAGCTTGCGAGGGCAACGCAGGCTCTGTGGGCATCCTTGAGGGGCGTTCGCAGAGCTGGACAGCCGTCCGATGGGCAGCAGGGGAAGGCGTTCAAGGAGCGAGGGGATGGAGTTCATGGAATAAAGAGTGGTTGCGGAGTGAGAATGTAGATGCACTCGCTTCCATATGGACTCACAGTTCAAGGGATACAGGGAAAAAAAATTTCCTACAATTTCCTTCTGCTAGCAGAACGCTACATGGGCTGGGTCAGAGAGAAGGTGCTCTGCGTGCTGAGGAAGTCTTTGAGCAAGCAAAATCCCTGTGTTTGAAGAAACATGCTTCCCTCTTCTACACACTACTGAGACTGGTATAAAGATCTGCTTGTTTGAAGGCTTGAAAAACTACTGCTTAATTAAGAACCACAATCTGGCTTCAGGAAGGGGAAAGCACAAGCTTAAAGGCTAGCCCAGACCACGGTCTTTATTATTTGAGAGTCTGACCCTGTAAACTTATACCATGCAGCTCGCAGATTTTTGGACTAGAGACCTTGTGGTTTGTTTAAAAATATTTTTGCAAGTGGGGCGCCTGGGTGGCTCAGTGGGTTAAGCCGCTGCCTTCGGCTCAGGTCATGATCTCAGGGTCCTGGGATAGAGTCCCGCATCGGGCTCTCTGCTCAGAAGGGAGCCTGCTTCCCCCTTCTCTCTCTGCCTGCCTCTCTGCCTGTTTGTGATTTCTCTCTCTGTCTAATAAATAAATAAAATCTTTAAAAAAATATTTTTGCAAGTGATTTGAAATACGTTGGTCTTTATATTTAACAAAATGGGCTTACTTAAGTTTAAGTAAGACAAGTTAGTATTCTCACATGGAGAACCATAATGCAAGATTTTGCAAAGCTTTGAGGAGTGGTGTTATCCTCTAGAGGAAAATGTTCTCTAATTATTTTTATTATTGTGATTAGCTTCATCTCATGTTTTCTGGAGAGTCACTAAGAAGATATGGTTGGTGACTTTCTTAGGGACTAATAATCCAATTATGCGTCTGTAATTTTGTTCCTCAAAAACTTCATCCTTACATTGCTGGGGTAAAAAATACGTATGCTTTTGTTTTCTGTTTTACTAAGTTATCGTGACTGAATTATACAGTACGTATATACATACATTTTTGTTACAGTTCCGACAAGCGCAAACTGTAGGAAACCTGCCATTCTAGGTTTCTGTCTTCTGGCATCTAACACATTGCTAGTCCTCATTTATTTATTCTGAATTCTCACTGCATTTATTATATGCCATAAAGTAAATGTAATCATGTGTATCCTTATAAGAGAGAGGCTGAGGGAGGTGTGGCAGACACACAGGAGAAAGTGGCCTGAAGACAGGGACAGAAACTGGAGGGAAGCACAAGCTAAGGACGCCTCACAGCCCCCGCCCGGCAGCCCAGCTGCAGGAGGAGGGACTAGATGCTCCCTGAGAGCCTCCAGGGGGACCATGTGCCTGCTGACACCTTGTTTTTGGACTTCCAGCCTCCCAAACTGAGACAGAATCCATTTCTGTCGCTTTAAACCACAAAGTGGTCTAAGCAGCCACAAGAAAACTAATTTCTTCACCACTGGAGTCTCTTTTGCCGCCTTTCCCTGACTCCTAAAAAGTGCTCACGCAATGTTCTGGAATCCCGTTCCCTGCATACCGAAATCCTGCCAAGGCTTCGAGGTTTACCTTCGCACAGTGTGGCCTGAGCAGCCCCCTATCTCCAAGCCAGTCACCCTGAGCAGGGGAAGGGGTCCGCTCTGCCATCTAATGATGCTGAGAAAGTCACTAACCCCTGGAGTCTTGGCTTTTTCCCCTGAAAACCTTCTCATGATTGTTTGCAGATTGCATGAGATACATTTAGACAATTTAGTGAAGCCCAGATGAGGGGCTGGATGGACCCACCCCACCCGCTTCTGAACTGTCTGCACTTGCCTTAGGTTTCTCGCAGGACACATGATACAAGTCTTAGCGTGCCACACACTGTCATTATGGCTCACGAGAAGCCCGCAGCTGAGTAAGTTTCTTCAATTACCCTCTCCTTCACCCAGCGCCCTGGCCCTCTGTTTTCCCTTTTCTACTTGATCTTAGAGGAAGAAGGAGTTCTCTTTTTGTTCCAACATGAAACCCCCCGGCTAGGCTTTTAATCTTCATTAGCTCTACCTGCCCTGGGATCTTGCTCTAGCCATCCCCCCCACACTTTGGAAAACATTTGAAATCAATTCCTTTCTGTGTGTGCCTACTGTGAAAAATATAATCAGGTGCATTAATGTTAACACAGAGAAAAGGCCACGGTCCCCTGCTCTCTGCCGCCCGACTTCACTTTTTCCCGCAAAGATCACTTCCCATGTCTCACTGACTCACTGTAAATCATGTCACATCTGCTTTTTCACGTGTACCCTCTGCTAGTCTTTTACATTCGCTAGTGACGTCATCGTTACAAAGTCCAGTTCCTGCTTTGGGGGGCATCCTCTTGTTTAATCTGTCCCTAGCACTGACCTCTAGGGGGAGCTACTTACAGGACATGGCCCCTCTCTTAGATCCAACGTGTTTACAACCAATGTCATTACCATGAACCCCCGCATATCTTTCAGTATCCCTCTCTAAGCTGGGTGCTGAAGTTTCCTCTTTGATTTTCTCCCTTCCTTCCATTATACCCAGTCTGTCACTCTAGCCCCTCCTCTTCCCTCTGCCATTGTATTTCCTCAACACCTCTATAATGTGATGATTATTACTGCCACTCCGTCAAGCTAAATGAGGCTCCCATTACTTGCTTGTCACCTGGGCTATTCCAATGACCGCCCAACACATTCTACCTCTCGTCTTGCTTCAAAAATGAAGGAATAACCCATTCCTATGCAACTCTGACAGATAAATTTTTTTAAAGATTTTATTTATTTATTTGACAGAGAGAGAGATCACAAGTAGGCAGAGAGGCAGGCGGGGGCGGGGGAGCAGGCTCCCTGCTGAGGAGAGAGCCTGATGCAGGGCTCTATCCCAGGACCCTGAGATCATGATCTGAGGCAAAGGCAGAGGCTTAACCTGCTGAGCCACCCAGGCACCCTGACAGATTAATTTTTTTAACCATGTATTTATTAACATATCATTCTCTTGTACAAAAATCCTCTAATGGCTATCCACTTTCTATTGAATTAAGTATATTTAATTCAATTTACTTTACATCGTAAGGCCCTTTGTGATACAAAAAATCATCACGATGGCTAACATTGAGGGAGCTTTACTACTTCCGTGCACTGTGAAACACTACACATATGTGTGTTGTCTCCTTTGATCTTCACAATTACCCCACATGGCAGGGGCCATTATTATTTGTGTGTTATAAATGAGGATGCTGAGGGTTAAAACCAGGCTTCTTGATCTCTAGAACCTCAGGGGAGAGCCCATGAAAAAGACTGTTCCGTAAGCCCTCCTCCACAGACCCTCCCTTCCTGAGTCGCCCCAAAGCCTCACTGTTTCCTGCCTTCCTGTCTGGATCATGTTCCTCCTTAATTTTCTCATGTTTGCCTATTCATCTCGTCCACATCCTCTGCAGCCTGCCTCAAGAGCTTGCTCTCTTATTTTTCCCCTGATGGGTGCAATTCCCACTTCTCTCAAGTCCTTCCCACTCCGCCCTGCCCCATGTCCCACTGCCTCACTTGGACCCTCTCTTAAGCAGCACAGTATGTAGGTGTCTCATCCCACTGTGGGCCTTGCTGCTCCCTGAGTGTGAGAGTGCCTCCCTTCTCATCTTCATGCCTTCTTCAATATTTAACACACTTGCCTGAACATGTAGTGACTTGGTATGTGTTGAATTTCGAAGTCTAGATTTTCTGCCTTGCTGGAAGAAAGGCTCTTTCTGGGTAGGAACAGAACTAAGCAATTTGTATATGTTTTATTGTATTGGACACAGCACATCACACTTAGCTGACCCTCAAATATTGAATGAATAGAATGAAAGAAAAAAAATCATGGGACACCTGGTTAAGTATCTACCTTCAGCTCAGGTCATGATCCCAGGGTCCTGGGATAGAGTCCCATGTTAGGCTCCCTGCTCAGGGGGGAGTCTGCTTCTCCCTCTCCTCCCTCTCCTCATGCTCTTTCTTACTATCTCCGTGTGTGTCTCTCTCTCTCATATAAGTAGAATCTTAAAAAAAAAATCATATGAGCTCTCTGGGTTTGTTCAACTATAAAATAAAGGGTTTGGAATAAATCATCTCTAAGATTCCTACCAGATCTAAAATGTTAGCATTCTGTGTATTCAAGTGTATCTCTTTTACACCAGTAAATAAAACATAAGTGAAATTTACACCTCCCACAATTTAATCTGAGAAACCAGTAAAACTATGTCTATATTTTATGTTAAATTTAAGGCCACATTAATTTCTTTACTCTTATTTATACTAGAAATCCTTAAGCATCAAAGTAAACTGGAACATTTCAATTGTTTTAGGAAACTAACCTGAGTATGCAGAAGAATATAATTTTAAAAGAAAATATTCAGCAATGAAAGAACTTCGAAGTTGTTAATGTTTTAGAATTATGTCCTATATCCTGAAGGGGCAAAGATTAGACATAAAGTACCCACTGGAACGGCTTTACGACAGTTCCTTTTGGCAAATACCAAGAACTTTATGTTAGTTATTACTCAGAGCAGTGTCGGAATCCCACATTATTTGTTTTATTAAGTAGTACTTCAAATAGCCACGATCATAGAAGCATTCTACACAATAACCAAAAGGCGGAAGCAACCCAAATGTCCATGAGTAGGTAAACAAATGGGGTCATACAAAAGAATACTCTTTAGCTTTAAAAAGGAAGGAAATTCGGACACATGCTACAACAGGGAGGAACTCTAAAGACATTATGCGGAGTGAAGTAAGTCTGTCACAAAATCACAAGTATTGTAAAATTCCACGTGAATGACGTCCCTAGAGTGGTCAGACTCATAGACAGTGGAATGATGGTCACCAGCGTGTTGAGGGGGAGGGAAGAATAAGGAGTTGGTATTTTACGGATTTAGAGTTTCCTTTTCGGGAGATGAAAAAAATCTGCAGATGGAGGGTGGTAATGATTGCTCAACAATGTGAATATATTTAATGCCACAAAATTGTATACTTAGAAATGGTTAAAATGGTAAATTTTGTGTTATTTGTAGTTTACCATGAGAAAAGAAGAACTTTGAGCAGGTAAAAGGACGATTGTAGAATCA
Source organism: Neogale vison (assembly GCF_020171115.1). Lineage (NCBI taxonomy): Eukaryota > Metazoa > Chordata > Mammalia > Carnivora > Mustelidae > Neogale > Neogale vison. The sequence goes on along the minus strand of NC_058101.1, from coordinate 196,223,193 downwards.
AAAAAACAAACACAAAGGCCATATATATATATATATATATATATATATATATATATATATAATATATTATATATTCTTCTCTGGTTCAAATACTCTGGCCAGTGATTGCCCAGATCTAATGAAGTGGCGGATGTTGTGGAGGAACTGCTGGTTGTAGAGGAGCAGGAATAAGGGGACAATCACACATGTATTAGGAGAAGGTACTGTGATTCCCTTGTTGTGCCATAAGAGAGAAGGATGGAGAGATAGATCCTGTTATACTTAGGAAATGGGCTTTCTTGTGCTTTTCTATAGTGTTTGGAACTGAATTTTGCCCCCACCCCCACCCCCACCCCGCCAATCCCAACTCAAGTCCCAATTCCCGATGTGATAGTATTTGGAGCTGGGACCTTGTCCCAGCTCCAAATACTGGGCTGGATTAGGTCATGAGATTAGGACATCATGGAGTCAACTAACTGGTGGATATAAAAGGAAGGAGAGTTCTCTGCTCCCCCTCCCCCATCTCCATGTGTACATACCAAGAAAGGCCATGTGAGGGAAGAGTGAGAAGGTAGGAAGGAAGAGAGCTCTCCCCAGGAACCACACTGGCCAGAACTTGATCTTGGACTACTAGCCTCCAGAATGGTGAGACATAAATATCTGTTGTTTAAGCCTCCAGTCTATGCTATTTTATTACGGCAGCCTAAGCAGACTAACACATACACCGAACAGACAAGTGCTGTAACAGGGCTCAATATAGGGTCCTGCCATCTGCACTCTTGACTTTGGCTGGAATAGGATGGACAGGTTGAAACACACCAGGTGAAGCACCCACTGTCACATTAAGAGTGAGGCCACAGGGACTGATTGCTGGTGCTGGAAAGCATCCAGAAAAAGGAGTTGAATTAGTAAAACTCCATCATTCTCCATGACACCAAGGGATCTGGGCCCCTTAACAACTCATTCGTGGATATTAGGAAAGTCTGTGATGGGCAGAATCACAAAAATATGCATATTTCAAGAGTAAAAATAGTGTAGGAACATATTAAAGGAAAAAAATATGAGAAAGAACAGAGCAAAAGGATCAAATGCAGAAGAAAATGTTGGCAGGAGGTGTTGGGAAAAAGTGGGAGTAAAACCTGTCAAATGCTTTGTGGCCCCCAGCGTATTCCCATAACATTAAAATTAGATTTTGACTAATTTTCCAACATATTACTTGGCTTCAGAAGTAAGAAATAAAAAGAGAGAGTCATTTATGCTGTTGGAAGTTTTCAAAAATAAAAATAGATTTGAAAATTTCAGTGTATATTTCCAGGTGTGCAGATGTAGTCTCCAACTTCGTTTAAGAATGGTCTTAACCTAGAGCATTTGAGTCCCTACCAATGAAATCAGCTGTTACACTGCAGACTTGACCAAGGGTATCACAAGCACACAGATGTCTTATCCACAAAGCTCCAATTTCCCCCTTGTATTGTTTGCCTGTCAGAATCAATATCTCTCTAGGGTCTGCTTTTGGGGCCCAGCCAATCAGCTCCATTGTGCTGACACAGCCCAGTTTATGCTAAATTGAGCTGCTGCCTCCATCCCCATTAAGGGAACAAAGCACACAATCATCCCAGACATTGCATCCCATTGCTATAGCAAACATTACTGCGACTTGAAAATCACAGACTGTCAGAGAATGGAGGGGGCCTGGAGACAGCCTCATCCCAGCCCAGCATTTTCCTGGAGAGGAAATAGAAGGGGAGCAATCACTAGCGAGCTAGCGACAGAGCCTGGACCCACCCCCCCTTTCTGAGTCCCAGCCTTGTTCTATTTATACACTACCTAGGAATGCCACAACATCAGTTTTTAAAATCCCCCTTCATCTAATCACATTGCTTTACACAATTCCCTTAATTTTCGACTCGATAAAGTATGACTTACTAGTTATGTGCTTCCAAGAACCCAAGACAGGGGAAAGAAAAAGTAAGGATTCAGGCAATAGGCTCATGGAGAGCCAAAATTCACACCCTAAGCCAAGCTTTGATGGGTGATGGGGGAAAAAAATGGTGTCACTGAAACCAAGGCCACCAACTATATCACGGTCAAGGCATAGTGGACATTATTTTGGCAGCACAGCATCTTCTGAACTCAATGCCTATGTTGGAGCAATTCTCTACTGCCAGAACACCTTCTCTATTAAATCATTCCGATCAAGAATCCCAAAAGTCCAGGTACACATTTTCCCTGGCCCTGTAACTTATTTCAGCCTCTGCTCCAACCCCCAACTTTCAATAGGAAACAAAGAACCCAGATAGGCGAATTCATGGAGGGAAATGCGGTAGTGGCAAGGGCACCCGATCTCCCAGCTGCGTGGCCATGGGGATGGGGTAGCATCTGGTGTTCTATCATAATAGCTCCATGCCAGTCAGGACACTGAGTGGTCTGGTTCCAGTGTCTGGCTGACTTCTTGTTCAGTGTTCAGGTCTCAGTGTCTGTGCCCTTAGCCAGGACTTTGACTCTGATGGGTCTCCACGAGGCAGCTGAGACTGAAGGACGGGGTTCTTCTCTGAGAAATTGGCCTTAACAGCAAGAAACTTGAATAAGAGCGATGTCAGCACACTGTAGCACTGAAAATTTATTTTTCAGAGAAATAAAATGTACGCAAACTGTGAGTGTTCTTTTCCTTTCAGGAAGTATTACTTGTGAAAAAATTTGATTACAAATTTAGAGCACAAATCTTTACTTGTGTGAAAATCTGCCAGAGGAAATAGTCAATGAGGACTGATTAAAAGAATATCTTAGACCGATGGGGTTTGAAATCCCAATGAATGGGCATGGCCAAAATAATTCATTTCTATAGAAGGATCAGATGATCACTGGCCAGAAAATAGCTTTGGATTCGTTCAAATGATCTCGTTTTGTGAAGTTGGGTAAAATAAATACTCCCATGGATTCCATGGCGGTTTTATTATGGCATTTGTTATGGGAAGCAGGTGGCAAAGATGGATTCCAATGGGTTTATGCATAGGAAATGCACTTAAAGAAAATGAGTAATTTTATGCTTTGTCGGGTTCTGATTTCGATACAAACTCAGAGAAAAGATTTAGACGTGTTTGCTGCCATTAGTTTACTTAGCAGATGTCAAGAATAAATAGGCTGTTGGATTAAGGAGAGTAGTAGTAGTTAATGATGATTGCATTAACACCCTCCCATGGAGCAAGGATTGTATCTCCAAGTAGCTTTCATAGCAAGAATGGGCTGTACTGAGAGCTGACCTCCAGTGGGGCTGGGAAGGCAGATCAGGAAAAAGGAAATGCCAATGGTGTTGTGTTTTCATTTAATCATGGACACTAACATCAAAAGTTGATTTTGAAGGCAAAGGGAAAGTTCTGACAATGTTGGAAGAGTAGAACTTTCCACCGTCTCAAACAATTACAAGAATGAGGAGAACTCTAAAAACGGAAGAATACCAGAGAAATAGAAATATGTGAGAGATTATTTATACTGAGCTCAACGAGGGCCTTAATATGCTGATAAGGTAAAACTTCAAAAAGTGGAATTTTCCCGAGCTAGCTTCTTTTGGAAATACAAGTAAAATCTAACTTAGAGGACAGTATTTCACACTGGAGATACTGAGACTGAACATGATAGAATAATTTTCTTTAAACAACTAATAACTGTGTTTTGACATATGGGAGTTACTTGGAATTTCTACTTATTTCAATTTACTGCTCTTTTTCTAAACACAGAGCTACCGTGTGATGTAATGAAATGATTGATAAGGGATGTCCTGTGACCACCATTGGGTGTTCTTTGTACTGTTTTCTTCGGCACTTGTCTCTGCAGTAGCAAAGAGCCGTATTTTCTGCAAATGCTACAGTCATGGGCTCTTAGCTGAAGGATAATTTCACTAGGAAGGACTGTCCGCATGTAGGTGAATTTCACCCAGTGGTTACCAGCTTCTCCACTGATAGCTGCCCTCCATTATAAACACCGCTTACACAAGGGGGAGAACAAGTTACCACATGTCAGTTGTTAATATGTATTACTGAACCACTGCAAAAGCTATAGTCACCTGTATTAACCATACATATTGACAATTGGAAAGGATATACCTCATGACCTACTACGTGTAGCCATAGTAAAGAAAGTCACAGAATATCTATGCATATGAGTTCAAGCTAAGGTATGAGAAAATTTAAAAAGCTAATGGGTTCAGCAGTCCCAAAGCAGAGATTAACATTCTACATAAACATGATGACTATAATACTATGAATTTTTTTAAGAGATTATTTATTTGTCAGAGAAAGACAGAGAGCACAAGCAGGGTGAGTAGCAGGTAGGGGAGGAAGCTGGCTCTCCTCTGAGCAAGAAGCCCGATGTGGGACCTGATCCCAGGATGCTGGGATCATGACCTGAGCCCAAGGCAGACTTAACGGACTGAGCCACCCAGGCATCCCATAATACTATGACTTTTTGATTTATAAATATACTTTATGTCTTAATGAACACTTTCTTATTAAATCCCACTCCTGCGTGAAAATAGAACAAAGATGATAGGCCAGATTTTGATACTATTTCTACTTGTGTGATATCTGCAAATGTTCCTTCATATCCTAAGACACTGAAAGTTCTAAGATTTCTAAGATCTATATTCTAAATAGATAATTCTAGCAACTGAACAGTGGGAAATGAAAAGGGAATAATATAAGAAGGAGATTAGCAAGGACAAGATTTTAAAAGTCTGTGTCAAAGAGAGGCCTGAACCTAGTACTAAGCCTACAAAGAATGAGAAGAGGGAGTTTTTTATTTGTTTGTTAGTTTTATTTTGTTTTGTTCTGATATAGCTATCCAATTCAATGATTCACTGCACGATAGGGGACTAGGAGAAAATAATGAAAACATTAAGAATAATTTCTGGGCATTTCAGGCACAGTGTTGCTTGGGGTTAATCAGTAAATGAGTGGCAAAATAAATACACAACAAAGTCTACAAAAACGAAAACTTAACCTGTGGCAGCACTGATGTGCATTTAGTCCTGTTGTCTGGTCTTTGTCTCTGGAGAAGAAAAAGTCGAAGATGCAACAGAAATAAAATGAGGAGTGACACGAAAAAGGTATCAGTTTAGTATGGGGTGATGCCCACAATCTTGAGGAAAAGCAAAGAAAATATGATTTGGATGCTGTGAGCTTTGCTATAGAGGCCAAGGCATTGTCTGATTTAAGAAAGGTGCATTGAGTGTAAATCAAAATAACAGGTATGCTAGCATACGCCACGCAATGTTGTACCTGATATGATCAATGTAGTATATGATCAAATGTAGTATAGTGAAGCCCCTCCTCCCTGGGGGATGTTTAATAGAGCTACACAAAAGGGATCATGCTTTGGTCCAATGAGGGATTCTTTGTAGCTCCCTTTTCAAGCAAGGAAATGTCTTTAGAGCTTGTAACTGGGAGCCTAACATCTTTCCCTTCATCATGGTGCAGAGAGAGGACACTTGTCTCCAGGGCGGCCTGCTCCAGAGCACAGGAGACAGGCACCAATGTGCTTTCTGACACAGAAGACTCACAGTAGGAAAAAGAGGGTGTGGTGTCGCGCAACCAACCCCACAATTCATACGCTAAGGCCCAGAGGTGAGAAGGAGGTCTTCTGGTGTAGAGAAGATGATCTGGGAGACACCAAAGATGATCCAAGCTGGACCAAGGTAGAAACTATTCCTTAGTCACCTGGGGAAGGGTTATCAATGGTTCTCAGGTAAGAACAATTGGTTGCTGTTTTCAAGACCCATGCCATCTTCTGTACCATTCATTGTATTTTAAGCATGCACAGTGATTGGGATATATTTTTCATTTCAGGATGTGAATTCAGTCATTCTTGACTGTCCTTTTTGTGAGGCACTGAGTTTAAAACCTATCTAGTAATCAACTAACCAACCAACCAACCAACGAATACCTCTGAGAATTCCCAGAGCTAAGAATGTCTAGTTGTCAAGAGTGTGACATGTAGAGTTGGAAAAAAATGAGGTAGAAAGAATTAACAATTTCTTTCTGAAATAAGTAGATTTGTGTGTTGATGAGCTAAATGTTACATTAGAGTCCATGAATAGTGCACCCTGAAGGTGTGACACAGTATTTACAACTTAGGAATTTACTCAGCCATTTCATCAGCATTCACCAAACGCTTCCTATACTGGACAATATGGAAAACTTATTTTAAAAAGATAAAGCTTTAAAGTATAAGAACTAGTTAAGCGACTGCCACAGCATAAAGGAAAACAGATGAGGTCATTCTAAGGGAGACCCAGTGGCATTAGAAGGGAGAAAACAGAAACAAGAGAAATTTAACACAGTCAATAGTTTTTAAGTTAAAAAAAAAAAAGGCAGCAAAGTTCAGAAAAACTTATTACTATACACAAGAGTAAAAGAGGAAATTGAATAGAACCTAACTTGTGACAGATAATAGACCAGCCCATTCATTATACAGTGAGATCCCAACAGAGAACCACAGCCTCTACATCAACAGTGGGGATTTCTTTTCTTTTCTTTCCTTTTTTTTCAGATTTCAATTATTCATTTGACAGAGGGAGAGAGAAAGAGAGAGAGCAAGCACAAGCAGGGAGGGCAGCAGAGGGAGATGGAGAAGCAGGCTTTCTGCTGAGCAGGAGTCCTACATGGGGCTCGATCCCAGGACCCAGAGATCATGACCTGAACTGAACTCAGATGCTTGACTGACTGAGCCATCCAGTCACCCCAGCCGTGAGGATTTCTTTAGCCAAGTACAAATCTCAGTTTTCTCACTAAGTAGAATTCAAGCTGGACTTATGTGGAGGTCAAAGGAGTCAGCTCTGTGCATCTTACAGGAAAACCCTTCTGGTCATAAAATGAAGAAGAGCGCTAGGCTATAGAGATGATTGCCTGAAAAGTGACAGAAGCCTCATTTTCCAATAATTTTGAAAGAATTTAGGGCAAAACTGAGGGCAGAGGAAGACAGGTCATATGTAAGAATAAAATACATGGGAATGAAATGCAATGAGAAGGTGTTACCAGAATAAGTGTGTGTTATACACTCAATACTTTTTGAGCTGGAAGACAGAAATGTCCTACGGTTTGCTGCTACACTCTGTATATGTGTGTGAGTGTGTGTATTTGTTGGCGAGAGAGAGAGATTGCAACAGTTCAGACCACAGATCTGATCCAGCGAGAACTAAATTTAACCCAAAGCCTGTGGATGGGCCAATGAAAGCAGTGTTTTAGACAGGTGTCTTAGACTGTTTATGGACATTTGTCTTTTTCTGGGTCAAGTCTGACCTCATTTGGTGCAAATCCAATATTTGGAATCTCAACTGACTGAAATAAGAGAGATAAATTGGGTTGCATTTATTTGGTTTCTTAAAGAATTAGTTCTGGAATCCCCTTAGTCAGTCTGAAAGGATGATCCCATTTGTAAAATTTAATTCATCTCCATTACTTCAGAATACATATATGGTGAAAAAACTGTTTCCCAAACTAGACTTTCCCCTTGCCTTTCCCAAGATTTTGAACAGAAAAATTTACAATAAAATAAGTTATGGAAGAAATGTTTTTAAAATGTCAAGGAGCTAATTTGGGATTAAAACAAACCCATTTTAATCACTCAAACTTCATGTCTACAGCATTTTTAACAATTAGGGTTTCTAACAATGATTATAGATCTTTGATTAGCATGCAAAGACATCAACTTATCTTTGTTAAATTATTCTTGTTAAGGTAAGTGTTGAAATGATTATTAGGGTTTCAATGAGATACCAGCTCCTTGGCATGGAAAGATAAACGTATACTTACTGGACAATTCTTATAAGGCAAGCAATGAAACCAGCAAGGTCACAAGGTTAAAGTTCAATTTTCACATAGCCAACTTACTGGAAACCTGAATTTTGTGGCTAAAAAAGGTTTTTACTCCATGCTTCCTGCTTATTTTAACTTTTAAAGCCTTAGTTTTACAAAATGAGAAATAGCAGCCCCTTAGTAAAAGTATATGTATCATGAGAAAGATCTATTTTAAAAAGGTTATTATGTAGATTATCAGTCTGAATTATTGTATGAGTAGTTTGCCCTGTTCGTTCGTTCATTTGTTCTTTCTTTCTTTGACAGAGAGAAATCACAAGTAGGCAGAGAGGCAGACAGAGAGAGAGGAGGAAGCAGACTCCCCGCAGAGCAGAGAGCCTGATGCAGGGCTGGACCCTGAGATCATGACCTGAGCCGAAGGCAGAGGCTTTAACCCACTGAGCCACCCAGGTGCCCCACCCTGTTCTTCTTAACTGGCATCAGGAAATGGTATTCTTAAAGTATATTAGATGGTCTTCTATCCATTTTTCAAAATCCGGCTAAAAATGTTTCCTGAGATATCACTGCTGAAATAAACACCACTCTGAAGTAATACTATGTTTTAAAGTTTCAACTTCTGAGTCTCACTTTGAATACTTGAAGACAAAAATTATTTTTAAATCCTTTACATATTTTTGTTATATTAGGGTGAACAAGAGGAAATTATAATGTTAGAGGCTATAGGGTCTAAAATAGTTGTTAAAGACAACATAAAAAGACCATTTGGGGAAGACTAAGATAGAAAAGGAAGAAATTCTAACTTAGTCCCAAGTGGCCTGTGGAACAAGTGAATCAAGGCATCTGATATTTTATGCCAGAGTATTTTCAAATAAAAACCTCCTTATTGTAGAATGAGATAATTACTACATGAATCTTTTGACTGGCTATCTTCTTGGGAATACTAACTTCAATGATTAGTCTCCAGAGAGGATAGTGGGAAAAACGTACATGGGGAATTCTAAGCCCTCTGTGAGTAAAAGAGAGGTTAGAGATAGGATTGGTATGATATATATATATAAATAAAATGTCGTCACACATGTTCAATCCTGATCACATTCTGTTTCTTGCTAAAGCTGCTATAACATCCCTTAAGTTATCAAGTCTCTATATTACTCCAATTCACTTCTGTTGAGAGCAAATGGTTTAGTTGTTTGAGCTTTGTGCAATATTCCCAACTGAGATATTAATTCTTTGGCAAAGTAATTAAAAGTTCTTCTCTGACATCATAATTCTGAGTTGGAATCTGACTTTGCCATTAACTAGTTGCATGCGTTTAGAGAAGTTACTTACCCTCTCTAAACCCAGGCTCCTTAATCTGCCAACTGACCATAACAATAGCACTGTTTCCCTGGGGTGTTGCAAATATTAGATAGGTCTATGGAAGGTTCTCTATGGTGACTGCCTGGTCCATAATACACATGTAATAAATATCAGCCACTGCTATTACTATTATTATTAATCATATCAATTATTAATATTATTAATATTATTTATTAATAATTAATTGACTGATTATTAATTAAATTAATAATATTGATTGATTAGACTAAAAGGAATGTAACATAGCTTTTTTGCTGTTGTGATCTTTTTGGGGTATACTAAGAAATGATTTGCTATCTCTGGATCCTGAACTAAAAATCCATAATCCTTAGAGAAAAAACTTGGGTTTTTTAAGGTTACTGTGAAGTTCACAGACAATAAATATAAAGCATGTCACATAGTGTCAGATCCTCAGTAAATGGTAGGAGGTGATATTGTTCCCTTTAGCATCATGATTTCATAAATTTACAATCTTGTCCATTTTGGCTTGATCCATGAATGATTGAGAAGGAGTCATTCATGCTCTCTGAGGTATCATTAATAATAATATGATGTAGGCTAAGTGTGTGGTTAATATATGCCCTTTTTTTTAAGATTTTATTTATTTATTTGACAGAGAGAGAGAGATTACAAGTAGGCAGAGAGGCAGGCAGAGAGAGAGAGAGAGCAAGAGAAGCAGGCTCCCCAGTGAGCAGAGAGCTCGATGCGGGGCTTGACCCCAGGACCCTGAGATCATGACCTGAGCCGAAGGCAGAGGCTTAACCCACTGAGCCACCCAGGTGCCCCAGTATATGCCCTTCTTTAAATTCCTTTTCTTCTCAAAAGGAGGTACAGTTAGATGCCGACAGGTCTAGACCTCTTCCCTCTCCTGCCAATACGTTTTTAGTAAACTGTTAGTTAAATAGCTTAAATAATTGAGTTTTTATCTTCTTTTCAGGCTACAGTTTTACATGTTGACACGTAATTCTTTAAAATAATGATGGAATGGTCTGCATGAGCAGTGGTAACTGTTTTGTAAAGATCTTTCTCAGAGCCTCTCCAAGGGCACCCTAACCTTGAAACTTACCAAGTGGCTCTGATTATAAAGGAATCTTGTTCAAGGGAATTGTTCAGTAGAAGGCATCAAAATATTCAAATGAATAAAGCATGCAGAGAACTCTTGTCCATGCAGAGAACTCTACAATAATTACCATGGTGTACTGTCAAGGTTATACTCGATTTAGAAGACTACTGGCCCATATAATTTTGTCTTATTTGCCATCAAGAAATACTTCTAGAGCAAAAATAACCCATTCTTCTGGGAGTTGACTTCCTTGGCCATGGGATGATGTATTTCTTAAAAGTCTGAAAACCGTCATGTAGGGGCGCGTAGATGGCTCAGTTGGTTAAGCATCTGACTGTTGATTTTTGGTCAGGCCATGATCTCAGGATCATGAGCTCAGGGTGGTGAGACTGAGCCCTGCATTGGGCCCCATGCTCAGTAGGGAGTTTGCTTGAGATTCTCTCTCTCCCTTTGTTCCTAGCCCCTACCCCCTGTGTGTGAGCTCTCTCTCTTTATCTCTCAAATAAATAAGAAGTATCTTAAAAATCCATCATGCATTTATTTTAAACTACTTTGAGATTAGAATTGTATTTACCTGAAAACTGTGGCTTCCTATTTTGACCCTAATTCTCTAAATTTAGTTGATGAGCCTATAACCTTATATGAACATAACTTCTGAGGGAGAAAGACCTTCCTGAAATATCCCAGCCCTATGCAGCAAAAGGGCAGAAGGACCATTGTCTACAGGCAAGAGGAATGCCACTGGATTGGGAGACACTATTTTTATGTTTTAGAAATGGGAGTAGGGAATGAGAGGAATGTAGGAATTCACTTAAGTAAGTATGTCCCACCTCATTCCAGTGGCACCGGACAGACTCCAGAGCTGGACAAAGAAAGAAGCTTCTCTGGTGACAATGGCCTCTTTGGTCTCAGGACTTCAGAGAGACCCTGTCTCTCTGGGAGAAAGTAAAAATCTCCCCTTGTGTAATGCTCTGCCTGTGTGTACTACCTCTGAGGCAGGCAGGTAGAAGGACTGTTCCTCTGCCTTGTAAACAGATAATACAGGTAACCCAAAGACAGAAGCAACTTAGAAACATCAAATGTTACGTGAGGCAACCTCAAATCCAATTTTGATATTATAGAGAAGACCTGGTATACTGGGAGAGGAGAAAGCACAAAAACAAGTAGTTCCCAGGGACTGCGCAAGGCTCAGGGATTCAGACAGAGACATGACCGAAGGAGAAGAGTAGCCAAGGGCCAGAGTGGTAATGCCAGCCGGCCAGCCCATCTAACAGTGGCCATACTACCCAGTAAATCAGCTTCCCCCACACTGAGGGCTGCAAAGCGCTAAGGAACCATTTCTGAAGGGAGTCCATGGGGCGCCTGGATGGCCCAGTGGGTTAAAGCCTCTGCCTTCAGCTCAGGTCATGATCTCAGGGTCCTGGGATCGAGCCCCACATTGGACTCTCCGCTCAGCAGGGAGCTTGCTTCTCCCCTCTCTCTGCCTGCCTCTCTGCATACTTGTGATCTCTGTCTGTCAAATAAATAAATAAAATCTTAAAAAAAATTAAATAAAGGGAATCCATAAAACCATACTTAAATTAAGCATGTTTATAGATGATTTTAATGTGGGTATATATGTATACAGACATATATATGCATAATATGCATATATGTATCATAGATACACACATGTGTATATAAAACACTATTTTAATCTGTTTAGAAGCTCCTTAAACATACTATTGATTTTAGTATTTTTTCTCAATCAAGAGAGACTGAAAGTTATATTATTTTTATTAAGAAGTCTGCAAAATATTTAGTCTCTGAAAAATGACTTTTTTGTGAATATGTTGGACTCTAGAAGCCAGTGTTCCAGTCCTCAAGCATAACAATATTCCTTTTCTCAAGTATAACGATATACCCATTAAATACTTAACATTTGCCTTTGGATTAGGTTTTAACTTGTTCTGTCTTCTCGTATGTGTGTGTGTGTACTAAGTAATGATCCTCTATTAATTTCCAAGTCAAAGACCACATGCACAAGACAATTAGTGTTGTCAGAGCCCTTCAGAAAAAAATAAAAATGAGCCTTCCCTGTGGTCATAAGAATAAAGACAAACTTTTCTAGGCCCAGCACAAAGGAAATGACTTTCTGCCCCTTTCCCATCTTGTCTGAGCCCAAGGTGGTAGTCCAGGGTACTCTAGAGCAGTGTTTGATTTGGGGCAAGTCATATTGTCTCTCCACTTCCATTTTTACTCTGCTAAAAACAGAGCAAAGTAAATATCAAAGTTATTCTAGAAAAAAGCCTAGGAGAAGTGATTAAAAATGCTCAAATATCTCTAAGTAAGGAAGGTGCGTGCAGAGGGAAGTAGAAGTCTGTCTTCTGCAATGATGATAACTGAGCTGTGGATTGGAGGCATTATCTCCAAGCAAATTCTACGCAGGAAGTAGGGACTAATAGCAGACAGGAGAAATTCAGCTTGGTTTCCAGCCAGTGATCACAGGCAAGGGTACGTAAGCCAGATGAATGCCAGAAATTATTGCTGTTCACTTTTGTAACCATGGTTGGTGTCACACATCTCCAGATTTAATATGAAACTTCACCCAAAAATGAAAAAATCTTTTGTTATTTATCAATTGTTTATTTGAACAAGCTCTTTACAGACATTGGGAAGTTAATTATTGATATTTGGGGTTTTTAAAAAATATTTATTTATTTATTTATTTATTTATTTATTTGAGAGAGAGAGAGAGAGAGAGAGAGAATGCCCATGAGCTGGAGGGGAGGCGCAGAGGGGGAGAGAGTGGGACAAGCAGTCTGTGCTGAGCACAGACGCCACTGCAGGGCCTCATCCCAGGACCCTGAGATCATGACCTGACCTGAAACCCAAGAGTCCAACACACTGCCGACTAAGCCCCCCAGGGGCTCCAGTTATTGATATTCGTGAAGATACCTGAGTCCAACCCAGAAATTTTTAAATTATTTTTAGCAGGACTGTATTTTGGTACGAATGAATATATATTGAATTTACCTGTAAATTTGTCATCCGTCAAGAAGACAACTAATGGTGCACTCTGTAAAGAAGTGAGTTAAGCGTTTGCCTTCTGCTCCAGTCCGGATCCTAGGGCCCTGGGATCAAGGCCTGCGTTGAGCTTCCTGCTCAGTGGGGAGTCTGCTTCTCCCGCTCCTTCTGTCCCTGCCCCCCTTCTGCGCTCTCTCTCATGCTCAGTCTCTCATGCATGCTGGCACTCTTTCTCAAATAGATAAATTAAATCTTTAAAAAAAAAAGAAGAAATAACCATTAATGAAAAATGAAGGCAATTTCCCAATTTTCATACTATCCTACACATATCTCGGACTATATGCATGAATCTGATATACACGAATATGATGTGTTACACCTATATCTATGTAAAAAGACAAAGGTACATGATTTTTCTCATTGCACCCCAAGTTCCTACTTAAGAGAAATAATATTTATGGGGCATTGTTGGGAAGATTTGTTTATTTCTTCAGATACTTACTTGTGATTGTTAGTCGAAGTTAAACCATGGGATAGTGAATGCTCAGACCAAATTTCCTTGGTAGTCCATTTTCTCACCTAAATTTTTTCCCTGGGTTGCTGTTTGACGTCATAATGTTAATTTTTGTGGTGAGAAGCTATAAGCAGTAGTCATCTCCAACCACATATATAGGTGGAGAGAAATACGCATATATCTCCACCAGTGTATCCCTATGCCAGCATATGCCCACTCTCTCATTTAGAGCTCTGTGATATAACATTTCATATAAAAAAACACATTTTATAGCTATGAAGTAGAAAAAGTTTAGTTTCTCCTGAGGAGTTGTTAATTGGTGTCCTTGAGATGTAATGACCTTATATTCATCTCCCCTTTGGCTATGAGGAAACACATTTTGTGGCCTGCATTTTTGTGTTATTGTTTTCCTAGTAATTTTTTTTAAGATTTTATTTATTTATTTGACAGACAGAGATTACAAGTAGGCAGAAAGGCAGGCAGAGAAAGAGGAAGGGAAGCAGGCTCCCTGCCGAGCAGAGAGCCCGATGCGATGTGGGGCTTGATCCCAGGACCTGAGAGCATGACCTGAGCTGAAGGTAGAGGCTTGAACCCACTGAGCCACCCAGGTGCCCCAGTAATTTTGTTTTTTTAATTAAAAAAAATTTTTATAAAAAAATTAAATTAATTTTATTTTATTTTTTATTTCATTTCTGTTTTATTCTTATTTTGTTTTTTGATGGTTGGTATTTTATTTAAACCATCCATCTAAGTATGTGGCTTTGTTGGTATATGAGCTACCTCAGTTCTTTAGTGGAAAAATACAGGGGATATAGATGAAGACAGGGTATAGCTATAGTTATCGGTATAGACTGAAGCTAGACTCTCTCTTCCTCTCCCTGCCTGCCTGTCTTTAAATTGCACAATTTAGTTTAACTCATTTCAAATCTTTTCCACGTATCAAGGTACCTTTAGTTTTCAAAGTCATTAGACCTCTCCTCTCTCTCAGTGACACATAACCACATACACACAAATGCTTGCCTTTCAGGGAATTAAAACCATCTTAGAACTCTGTTCTAGACATAGCTAATTATATAATTTAATTAAATATTTAGGGAAATTGGAGAGGTAACTGTGGAGAACTACCTTAAGAGGTCAGCAGGCAGAGAAAGGTTTATTTCTTCACACATTTCCATGCCCATTCTCCTGAAACAAATACACCCAAAAGGATATTGCTTTGCCTTTTGTTTTCATTATTGTTGAGTTGCTGAACTGTAAACCTTGGAAAGCACTTGCTGGAAAATGAGTCTGTCTGCTCAGGAAAGGCAGAGAAGCCATCAAGAGGATGGTGGGAAGTATAGCAATCATTCTCAAGCTCTACTGCCTTTCCCTCAGGAGGCAAGTGTTCAGATTTCAGAAACACCATGACTCCTTCATAAGATGGATTTTGGTAAATATTTCTAAAAACTAGCAGAAACTTTTAGTAAAGTGAGTTGAGCCCAGGAAAATAAAATACAGGAACCCTACTGTAGGCACAATGACAGAAACTCATTTTATCAAGACCAAACACAGAAATGGTGGGCAACAGAACAATGAGGCATGAAGCTCTGAAATATACCTGGATAAATATACAAAAATAAGTAAATATATGCATCAGTTCCCACCTCCCATTCCTCTACTGTCCTTCTCCCTCCTATATAGACAAATTTAGTCAAGACATTGAAAGTCTTTCAAGCAATGCTTTATCATCTCATCACTATACAGCCAAAGATTCTGAGGAACTTTGGGGGGCTTGTGGTGGGAAGCTGTTTCACAGTCACTTGGCTTAATAAATACAACTTATAAAAAACTTTGATCGCAGGGGCACCTGAGTGGCTCTGTCAGTCGAGCCACTGCCTTTGTCTTAGGTCATGATCCCAGGGTCCTGAGGTCAAGTCCTACATCAGACTCCCTGCTCAGCAAGGAGTCTGCTTCTCCTTCTGCCCCTCTCCCCAACTAGTGCACCCACTCTCTCCCTTTCTCTCTCAAATAAGTAAATCAAATCTTAAAAAACAACAACAACCACCAAAAGCTTAATCATGAGCTCCAAAAATAGAGAAACATGAAAAGAAATGTGAGCTGCCAGTCCTACTTTGCCCACTTGGTTTTTCTGCTGCATTTCTATTTCTGGTAGCCACTGTTCACTGACAGCACCATGCCCAGCTGGGTATCTAACACTGTCCAAGTCATAATGACAGGAAATTTTAAGACACACCTGATTTATGTTTCAGCCCAAATTCCCACTGGACCCGTCTGGCTCTATAACTGAGCTCTTCCCCACCACTGACTCCGTCTCTGCGGTATGAACAGTACTAAAACATAGCAGTGAAAAATGGCTGTACTATAACTCACGTATTTATAAAAAACTGTGATACTAATTGAAGATAAGGACGTGGCTACACCCTTCCCCATTTTCAATGTTTTCTTGTGATTTGGATCTCTTACTGAAAAGAAATAATGGAGAAGCTTGGTCAATCCTTAGAATACAGTTTTACAAAATTTCTCACTCCATTTGATGCTCTCCAGTCCCACAAAATATGCAAATTCTGGAGTCTTTTAAATTTCCCATTCCTCTACTCTCCTTCTCCTTCTCCCTCCTTTCCCTTACATTTTAGAACACAGATAGAACTTTAAAATCCTGGTTCCTGGTGTGAAACTTTCATTGCATAATCTAAATCCTCTGTGCGTGTGTGTGTGTGTGTGTGTGTAAAGATATAGATAGATATCACAGTCAAAATTATATTATTAACAAAAAATAAAATATTCATTAATAATTCTTTGACTTCAGTAAATAATTTAACATTATCCAATTTTGCTTCCCTTCCTTCAGATGCATGTTTCACTTAGTAAGACTCATTTTTTCCCCCCTTAGGATTTTATTTATCTATTTGTCAGAGAAAGAGGGAGAGAGAGCACAAGCAGGCAGAGTGGCAGGCAGAGGCAGAGAAAGAAGCAGGCTCCCCACTGAGCAAGGAGCCCAGTGTGGGACTCGATCCCAAAACCCTGGGATCATGACCTGAACTAAAGGCAGATGCTTAACCTACTGAGCCACCCAAGCATCCCAGAAAGACTCATTTCTGGAGCACCTGGGTGGCTTAGTGGGGGGAGCATCTGTTTTCTGCTCAGGTCATGATCCCAAGGTCCCGGGACAGAGCCTGGCATGAGGTTCCCTGCTCAGCCGGGAGCCTGCTTCTCCCTCTGCCTCTGCCCCTCCCCTGCATCAATCTCTCTCTTGCTCACTCTCTCTCTCAAATAAATATATAAAATCTTTTAAAAAGACTCATTACTTACACACAATGTAGTATTTGATTTTTTAAAACCCTGTCATGAAAAATACTAAAACTATGACACATTAAATAATTTAATATTCAGTATTCCACAAAGAAGGCATTAATACTCTCCATTTTATCTGTTCAAAAATACAGACTCCAGAGAGATTAATTAAGTAGCTTGTCCAAGTTTACAAGTGAGAAATAGCAAAGGATTCAGACTTAAGTTTATGACTTTTCTACTAAACTTCATTTCCTCTATGTCTCATAACATAAGCTTATCTCGTATCTCAGGTGAAAACTGTCTGAGATGCTCCACAGTTTCAATCATTTTCATTTTAAGTCTACAAGTTTTCTTCTTGGTAAATACCCTTAACTATAACTTAATGGTCTAAGGAGCGCATTTTATTTTATTTTAAGATTTTTATTTATTTCTTGGAGAAAGAGAGCACAAGCTGGGGGGTGGCAGGCAGAGCAGGCAGAGGGAGAAGCAGACTCCCTGATGAACAAGGAGCCCAGTGTGGGACTCCATCCCAGGACCCTGGGATCATGACCTGAGCTGAAGCAGACATTTAACTGATGGAGCCCCCAAGATGTCTCAAAGGTGCACATTTCAAAAACACTTTAACATCTCTTAGATCAGGCTGCATCTCATGGTCAAGGGCAGCTGACACTCGCTTTTGGCCCAGCAGCAACAGTGACCCTTGTCATTGCCCCAGAGGAGCCAACAGTTACATTCCAGTGACACAACAGGACAGCTGTAACTTCTCGATGCTGGGTCCACACACAACAGAAGAGGCACTGGAGGAGAGAATAGGAGTCCTGGGCACTGAGAATCTTTCATTAACATATTCTAGGACCAAGAAGCCGTTAGCCTCAAAATGCACCATAATAGGTATGGGCATCTTGCATAATAGGTATGCAGCAATGACTGCAGAGCTCTAACGAGAAATGCTCTATCACTAATGTTCTCCATGGCATGAAGATTTATGGAAAACGTGGGCTTTGAGAAATTGAAAACTCAGAAAAATTGGACTCTGTATGAGAGAAATTTCAAGAATAATTTTAATTATGGGGTGCCTGGGTGGCTCAGTCAGTTGGGTGTCCAACTCTTGATTTCAGCCCAGGGTTACAATCTCAGGGTAGTGAGATCGAGCCCCATGTCGGGCTCTATGCTGGGCATGGAGCCTGCTTGCAATCTCCTCCTCCCTACCCCCCCACCCCATCCTCCAGCTCATGCATGCACGTGCTCTCTCTCTTTCTCTCTCTCTCTGAGAATATTTTTTAAAAGAAAAATGTAATTATTTCACTTACGTTTTTCATTTTATATATGCACAAAGTCACAAAAATACATGATAAAATTTATGTTGAAATACCCTAAAAAGATCTTTCAGTATGTGTTATTGCTTAATTAGCAGTGCTTCTTTTTTTTCTCAGTGGTGTGTTTCATAATAGATGCCATCTTTGGGGTGATAAAATATGGGTAATTTATTTAAAGTTCCTTTGCTTATCGGGTAATCCTGTTATTTGCAGATCTTTGCTTTTAAGATAAATAGTGTTTTAATAAACCTCCTTATATATTTATAGTTTCTCTCTTTTGTACTCTATTCATGAGAAAATACACAGAGGGAGGATTATAGAATGAGAAGAAATGAGTATTTTTATAGTTCTTTTGTTAATAAAATCAAATTACACAGCGACCAGCACAGTATTCTAGTTTTCCAATGGAATTAACATGTTATTAACACTTTTAAATATTTTTAATGTAAAAGATTGGAATTCGTAATTATCTTAATCAGCACTACTCTGATGACAACTAAAGTTCTATATTTTCCTACATGCTTATTTGCCAATCACATTGTCTCCTGCTAAAATAGTCTTGTTTCTCTTCCTCATTTATTACCCTTTCAATATGAAGAGTTGTACTGGCAATTTATATGCTTCTGTATATATTTTTGATAGAAATCTTTTATCTATTATATTTCTGTAAATATTATCTAGTCTATTTTACTTTTCTATTTTTGTTTCTATTCTCGTGTTTTGAAGTTATAAAATTTTAGATAAATGTCTTTGTGATTTCTTGTATTTTTGCCAAGTTTGATAAATATGAACTTTTGTTTTTAAGACTTGTTATTTTGAAACTTGCTATACATATGAAATGTAAATCTAAATAATTTGTTTTTCAAACAGCTAATTTTGTATCTTATTTATTAATGTATGTATTTTTAAAAGATTTTATTTATTTATTTATTTATTTGAAAGAGAGAGAGCATGAGCACAAGCAGGGAGAGGGGGAGGGGAAGACGGAGAGGGAGAGCAGACTTCCTGCTCAGCAGGGAGCCTGATTCTGGGCTCCATCCCAGGACCCTGAGATCATGACCTGAGGTGAAGGCAGACACTTAACCGACTGAGCCACCCAAGTGCTCCTGCCTATTTATTAAATAGTACTTTCAGTAAGTTTTTCTCTCCCTAATTGTTTTGAGATACTACATATACCATATGTTTTCCTTATATGTATTATGGATTATTTCTTGGTTGTATTTCCCTTGACCCTTTTCATTTGTTACAAAATATGCCCTGCCTTTCTCCATAAAGGATTTCATGCATTAAAAATATGAGAAAAGAGCATGAAATTGAAATAGATTTAAGGAAAAGGAAACTATAACAAACAAGCAAAAAAATAAACAAGCCAAGGATGGGAATAAAACGAAGCCATGAATGAGGTTGGACTGCCTATCAGCATCTTCTCACAGGTGCTATGGGCAGGTGACACACTTGGCTCAGCTTTGTAGCAGCCCGTGCAGAAAAGAGATCCTTACCAGTTATGGAAACAGCACAGCTGTTTAGAAGTCATGCAGATAGTCCACGTCCTGAGCTCAGGGTGGGTATTTCTGCCCTGGCTCCACACAATGAAGGTGTTCTAGGACGGACGAGAGCCTGGCAACTGATGGGACAACGGGTCCATGAGGTTCGGTATAAGCTTGTGTCTCCCAACAAAATTAAAAAGCAAAAATCCAGGGGGATGCTTTCAGGAAGTCCTATTTATCTGTTCACTGTTGCTCCCTCACCACTTGGCCCAGTCTTGACACATAGTAGATGCTCAATGAGTATCTTCTGAATGAATGCAAGAGTAGAAGGCAGAGCGGCACCATCTACAGAGTTTGCATCCTGTGCAATGCTCACAGTGTGGTTGTACCATGCAGGTGGTTCAGTTGAGTCCCACGTGTCTCAGCATTTCAGGGATCTGGGAATAAGTCTAACAGCTTTCCTGGAAGCTGGGAGGTGGGACAAATATGTACTAAAACCACATTGTTTACTGTTGCTCTATAACACATGTTTTTAAATCTGACTGGGCTAACCCTCTTTCATTTTCTACTCTCCAAATACTTCTCCCTATTATTTCATCTCACCCTTTAAGTTCTATTAGACGAAAATGGTCTGTTCTATTATTATCTCCATGTGTGGTATCTTTAAGTCCTGCTTTGCCAGGGCGGTCCAGTGTCTGCCCATTGTCCCAGCATCGTATTTTGCTCTCGAGAATGTCCATATTTGGATGATAAATTATGGGGTCACCTTACTTATATATTTCTCAATCCCATCCTTTTTATCCATTCCCATTGCTATCACCATAGTCTAAACTTGTCCCCCACCAGGTAGCCACACAGCCCCCTTACTTATTCCACTGGTTCTCCTGCTTTCATTCTCGCCTTGCCCCCACCCTGTTATTCTCTACCCTGCAGCCCTCGTGGACACCCCTGTTGTGCTTTAAATATTTAAAAATGCATCCTGAATAAATTAACTAGTAAATTCTCATACATGTTCCCCCAAAGTGTCTTATATTTATTTTGTCAGATTTCAAGAAAAAATGTTTTATTGAGAGTGTTGCTTTAGTTGGTTTGAATATTAGTATACTTGGTATACTGTTCTCAATCATTTAATGATTCTTATTGTATTTAATGAAGAATTGTTTCTCTTTCCCCCAAAACTTAATGTTTCCTTTTTATGGAAGACTCAGAAGCCTATACAGTAAGTCTATAGTGAGAGTTATGTTGTTTGTGAACTTCACCATGAGGGTACATTAAGAATAAGAACTTTGACTTTCAACCTTCAGTCCTAGATCCAAGAATTGCTTGCTGTGGCAAATTGTTCGTGTGCTCCTTACATACTTTAAAATAGAGCTAACATAGTGTAATATGTTTATTCTTAAAAAGCCTTCCACCTAGGGGCATCTGGGTGGCTCAGTGGGTCAAGCCTCTGCCTCTGGCTCAGGTCATGATTGGAGGGTCTTGGGATGGAGCCCCGCATCAGGCTCTCTGCTCAGCAGGGGGCCTGGTTCTCCCTACCCTTCTGCCTGCTTTCTCTCTCTCTCTCTGTCAAATAAATAAATAAAATATTTTTTTTAAAAAGCCTTCCACCTAAACTCATATTTTCATTCTTACAACATGTCTACTGGCAGGCATTTTATCCTGAAAAAACAGTTGAGAAAGATGAAGAGCACAGGTATTGGGTCAAATACAAGTATAAGAGAAGTGAAATGTAGAACATTTTGTCTCATTTCCCATTCACTTAATTTCTTCATAAGACAGAACAAATTAATAAGGAAATAAAATTTGACATTATTAACTATACAGAGTTATCTTTTTACTTCTCAAAAAGCCCTGTCACAAAGGGGCATGTGTACCCGAATGTTTACAGCAGCAATGTCCACAATAGCCAAATTATGGAAAGAACCTAGATGTCCATCAACAGATGAATGGGTAAAGAAGATGTGGTATCTATATACGGTGGAATACTATGCAGCCATCAAAAGAAATGAAATCTTGCCATTTGCAACGCCATGGATGGAACTAGAGGGTATTATGTTGAACGAAATAAGTCAATCAGAGAAAGACAATTCTATGATCTCACTGATACGAGGAATTTGAGAGGCAGGGTGGGGGAGTTGTGGGGTAGGGAAGGAAAAAATGAAAGAAGATGGGATAGGGAGGGAGGCAAACCATAAGAGACTCTTCATCTTACAAAACAAACAAGGGTTGCTGGGGGGTGGAGGAGTATGGAGAGGGTGGTTGGGTTATGAATATTGGGGAGGGTATGCGATATGGTGAGTGCTGTGTAAGCCTGACAATTCATAGACCTGTATCCCTGGGGCATATAATACATTATATGTTAATAAAAATAATTTTTAAAAAAGTCCTGTCATTCTTTTAAAGAGCTGGTTTTGTTTTTACTTGGAGATTATGTGTATCATTATGTAGGAAAATTGGTAGTCAGTAACATGGGTATGAAAGTATTTTATATACTTTTCTCAACTGGGGTAAGGAATAAGGTGATTTAAGTAGGACAAATTCTCTAGGTTATGCTAAAATAGAATGTTAAAATATAAGTACCATTCATACATCCGAATAGTCAGGAAGGATTTTATGTACTGTTATAGAATGTAAGTATTCTGCAATGCAGTTTAGTTAATATACTCTATAGATACTCAGAGATGGGTTCTTTCCATCCCAAGTTTTTACTTGGTCAAATAGAAAAGAAGGAAGAGTATCCAAAATGAGACGCTGAACCTAGATGGGAAAAACATCATTGCCCCGGGATCCTGGCAGCTGTTCTTTTAAAGTCCTCTATTTCAACATGCTGAATATAAAGAGAAATAAACTTATATTTTTTGATCTGGAGAATATCAAGGGAAAAACTGACCCACTGTCTAAGCCCTTGATTGCATGAACAATTTGAAATGTTAGACAACAAACAGCAGCATTAAGTCCTAACCTTTCAGTATTGAATGTTACCAAATAAACAGCCGGATACTGCTGGCATTAACACCTATTACTGGGCTGGATTAGTTTTATGGATACAATAAACCCTCCTGGATGATGAACATTTTGTAATTCAAAGAATGACTCATGGAAAATATAGTTTTCATTTGCTAAAATGCTGTAGGATTGAATTTAGAAATGTCTTGCTGTGTTGAAATTGATTCCATTTGAATGGCAATCCAAAAGCTACAATAAACTTTAAAAATGTACAAGTGTGCTTTGCTTCTTTCACATATTGGGAAAACAGAAGCAAACAAATATAATAATGTTCCTGGGATCCATTGCACAATTATATCCTATTACATAAACTAGCATTATATAAAACAGAGGTGTGATTATCACATCTATTTATGGAACAAATAAACATAAACCAAACTACGTCAGTTTTTAAAAGATGTGAAATGGCCTTCAACAAAACATTGTAATTGAGTTTCATTCTGTCCAAAACTTTGAGTGTTTTTATACCTTATTTTGATTGACATGATAGGCCACGATCTGGATTTTTAAAAAGTATATGCTAAAGCTATACCAGAGAATTCACCAAATGATTCTTTTAAGACAAATCTAAGCCAATACAGTTAAGACGGAATTCAATTTAAACTTGTAATCTGTACTCTGCTTCCCTCTTATCTCAATTATTGTGTTAAAATGCTTAAGCAGTTACCGATCGCTAATATTTTTCTTATTTCTTCTTAAGGATTTAATTAGATCAGACTCTAATGAGCGTTGATGATTGAGTCACTCCAGCAAGATAGCAGTTAGAGGAAATAATTTCTTAACAGCAAGATGTGTCTTTCTTTGGGATCTTAAAACTGGAGTAGATTCTCATCATTCTAGATTTTAGGATGTATGAATGACTTTTCAAAGACCCATTCATGGCACTGATTTACTTTGAATATATTCCCAGAAAAATAAAATTTTTTGAGCTTTGAAGATTCCATTAAAAAAAAAATGTCTGAAGAGAGCATAACGTAATCTTTGTAATATCTTCCTCCGGGACACAGTCAACTCTAGGTCACACTGAATTTAATTGCAGTGGCTCCTCGTAAAACCATACACCTTTCTCGAGGTTTTCAGCACATGCACCTTTGGATAGGCACAAATGTGACACACATACATTTTAAAAAGGAGAGAGAGAGAAATTTCAGAGAGCCAAAATAGGTGTGCCTCAAAGTATTCCCTTTCCAGTCTGAAATTCCATGATTCTGTCCCTGAGTTTGTCGTTTTTAATGCAGACAACAAGAAGCTTGGTCTAGCTTTGCCAAAGTTGCAACCCCCTGTTAGAAACAAGCAAACACTACAAAACACAAAGATAAAACACTCTAGAGCATCCATTTTTCTCCAGGCAATTTAGAAATGAGTATATTTTCTCCCCTTTTCCACTTCTGAAAAAGAAAAGTAATCTTGTCTAATTGCACTGATTGTTGTCTCAGTAAATCTCGGTTGAAAAATCTGTGGCAGGCTCATTTCTCCATCCCAGTGTCATTTCTATGGACAAAATGTTTCATTATTTCATCCTTTCTTTAAAATATGCTTTTATAATCTAGTCTACAGAGTTGCCATTCTACTATGTTACCTTCGAGAAGCCACTCAATAGTCTTGTTTCATAACAAGTTACATAGGCACAGAGGGGAATGTCATGCACCAGCTGGTTCTGAAGTTCTTAGTTTATAACTGTGCAAATATCAGAGATGTGGGATGAAAGGTACTATTATGTTATTACTGTGAATGTACAATTACTGTAAATACTCTGGTAACCCAGGCCTGAAAGAATCTATTAAGTTAACATTATGCATTCTTTGGGTTTTGAGGTTTCTGAAACTCATCCATCATTCAGTGCCAATGACATTTATAAATACCACAAAGCCTGATCAGGCAGCTCGGTTTCATTTCTCTGCCTCTCCTTTTCCCTCTTCCTGTCCCACCATCTTTATCTAACCTCTGTAACCAGTCAAGCCTTGTTTATTATCATTTGAAAAACAGTACTGAAGTGTTCCTACACAATCAATTTGTAATTAATAGGAAATGACTTGATGGGGTTGTCTGATTCCCGCTGGTAGGAAAAAAGCCTGGGTTATGGCTAATGGATGTTTTCCATCTCTTCGGTGGCGATGTGTGGCAAAGGGATTATAAATGCCGATGGTCTGTGTAATGAATCGTGGCACTCAAGACTGATGTGAAGGGCAGCTGGGGAAAACAAGAGGCTTTCATCTGAAAGGATGTTCTGTGGGACAAGGTCACTGATATCACTCTTCAATTTTTCATATTATTTAAAAATATTTTTTGGCCTTTCTACTGCTTTCAACAGCTTTTCAGTGTAAGCAAATGAACCCAAGTGAATGATGGCTTTAAGAGAGGGATTGGACAGGGGTGCCTGGGTGGCTCAGTGGGTTAAGCCTCTGCCTTCGGCCCAGGTCATGATCTCAGGGTCCTGGGATTGAGCCCTGCATCAGGCTCTCTGCTCAGCAGGGAGTCTGCTTACTCCCCACCCCTCTGCCTGCTTCTCTGCCTTCTTGTGATCTCTGTCTGTCAAATGAATAAATAAAATCTTAAAAAAAAAAAAAAAGAGGGATTGAACAGCTCTGGATGGAGCATTTGGTTTTGAAGCAACTTTGGCTATGCTGTTTCCTCTCACAAGAGTCTTCCTCTAAGAGTGTTACCATAGACTCGTGTGTTTTATCTAACACCTTGCAAAGCGTTTTCTTAAAATGTAAGACTTGGGAGTCTTGGGAACATTTTGCCTATTGGCTAGAAGCCTAAATGGTAATCAACTCAAGAGATCGTTATGATAGCATGAAAAAATTACTGTGCATTGAAAAACACAAAACCATCCATTGAGTCAGACAGAGGAGGACCAGGAGGGTAAAGAGAGGGAGGCTGGATTGCAGTCACACACTGACATTTGATATCAATGCTTTCTTTTTCTACATTTCTCCTCTTCCCCTGCGTTTTCTTCTTTTCTTCTAGAAATATTTACTAAGACTTTCCTATGTGCTAGACATGTACTAGTGAGATAAAAATTAACAGGGCCTAAATCCACAAGCTTTAGGTCTAATGGTAGAGGCACAAACAATCACTCTACTGAATGCATAATTGCCAAACAAGATGAAAGCTCTGGATGAAAGGGGCAGCTCTATAATAAGAGAGTTAAGCAGGAAACCGAACACTGATAATTTGGAGGGTTTGACATCTTGCAGTCAGAAAGACTTGTATGTGGGCAACCCTGGAGCTGGAATGTGAGGAACTGGAGTTGATCACACCGAAGGAGGGTGGAGGAAGAAGGAGCTTATGCAAAGACCCAGTGATGGGAAGTCTCTATGGGCCCATCACGCTTCTGCTGTACGACTCTGCTTGGGAGATCTATATGAACTCGGGTAGTAGCAGAGAGTAAAATGTTGGTCATTTGCAACGAGGTTGTGTAAGGTATATGAAAAAGTGCTAATCATAAGAGAAATGCAGATCAAACCACGAGGAGGCATCACTTTAAACCTAGTAGGATGGATGTTATAAAAGAAAAAAAAAAAAGGTATGTGTTGGGTAAGTAGGTAGAAAAGCTGGAACATGTGTGCCCTGTTGGTGGGAACTTAAAATAGTGCAGGCCTTTTCGAAAACAATACAGGGGATTCCTCACAAAATTAAAAATGGAACTACCAGCGACCCCGCAATCCCACTTGTGGGCATATATCTAAAATAATGGATATCAAGGTCTCAAGTAGATATCTGAACAGCCCATATCACTAAAGCACTATTCACAATAGCCAAGGTATGAAAATAAACTAAATGTCCATTGATGGATAAAAGGATAAAGAAAATGTGGTATATAGGTACAATGGAATACTGTTCAGCCTTAAAAAAAGGAAGGAAATCCTACCATTTGCAGTGACATAGATGATGGATGACTCTAGGGACATTTTGCTAAGTGAAATAAGCCACTCGCAGAAAGACAATCATTACACGATTCCAATTACATGAGATAAGGCATTTTTTTGCAGAATTAAATTTGTAACTGATTTCCTAAAGTTGACATGCAATTAGATTCTGTTAGCAGATAATGCAATTTGTTTTATAACACAGTATGAATAATCAAATGATTTTATCATCTTAACATTTAACACTTTTGGATTAAATTCTGCTTGTAATTTCTTTTATATTTATGTCCTGGGCATCTTCTGTCTGCCCTTCCAGATAACACTCTCCACCCTTCTCCAACTATGTCCGAATGATCTTTGTAGACTATGTTGACAGTTGCACCTGATCTGTGGCTTTCACTTGGGTTGAACAATTAGGGGTTGGGAGACGAAAGTGAGGTGGGTGTCATTATTCCCCCAGCCCTTCCCTGAGAGTTTACCCTAGCCTGGTGGTATCCACTACAGTACATAGCAGACAGCCCTTTGCACAGCTCTGTCTTCACTCACTTCTTTCAACCTAGAGTTAGAAACAGTCCTCATATATTATAATATCTCTTGTATTTTCCCTACACTATGGCCACACCATTACAAATAATCTTAGGATTAAACTCTCATTGTGGTATCCTAATTTATTGTGCTATGTTCTGTTGATATCCTGGTTAATATGGCTTATATTATTATGGTTTAAAGGTTCATAAAGAGGGGCGCCTGGGTATCTCAATGGGCTAAAGCCTCATCCTCAGCTTGGGTCATGATCCCAGGGTCCTGGGGAACCTGCTTCCTCCTCTCTCTGCCTGCCTCTCTGCCTACTTGTGATCTCTGTCTGTCAAATAAATCAATAAATAAATCTTTTTAAAAATAAATAAATAAATGTTTGTAAAGATTGATGAAGATTCCCTAAAAGCCTTCACAGATTTGTATGTATATATATAACATATATATTTGAATGTATATATATAATATACAACATATATATGAATATATAGTATATCCATGTAAATTGGAATAAACTCATAGATAGAGTACTTTATACCCAAAATTCTAAATAAAAACAAGGCATAGGCCAGCCTTTGTAATGCCTTAGTTGATTCCAACTGGCAGCAAAGTATTTGCACAGCCTCTTAAAACGAGGGACATTGGGGGAAATGATGAAAAATTACAATTCTTACATGAGCTTCTTGAGTGCAGTCAAGTCCCTTCTCTTATGACCAACATAGTCCACCTATCTCCTGAAGTATGGGTTTATTATCATTTAGTTCAATCTCCAGCTTCCTTGGAGACTGAAAAATTACCACTCAGATTCTTTATTCCATAAGTATTCTGCCTCACAATCTATGTTTTATTCATTCCACTCTCACAGGATGCACCGCTGAGAACAGATGGTATTTGTGGTAGTGCGCAGCTCCGTAAGTGGAGACGGACACAGACTCCACATCCAGACAAACTCTGGTTCAAATCTCATCTCAGCTAATTCTCAGATCTGTGATTAAGAATAAACTCTTTAACCTTTTTGAGCCTTGGTTCTTGATCTGTGCAATGAAGTTAATATTGTATCTTCTTAAGCATTTGATAATAATTAAACAAGATAATATAATGTGCATAGGCCAATGTTTATTTATATAGAGGTTGGTTTTGGTTTTGGTTTTTTTAATCCATTCTAATTTCTGGTCTGCAAAACAGTCAAAATGAGAGAAGTTACATATATATCATACAAGAAGGAATTTGACACATATATGTTAAGCCACTTCACAGAATCATGTTACTAGATTGAAATAGCTAGAAATAGTTGCTACAATGGACTTGCTCCCCTGTTGATTAGTAGTCTTCTCTTTATATTCTTTTTAATTTTTATTTCAGTGATGGCTTATTTTTTTCATTCACGTTTCCATGTAGTGCCTTCCTGGGAAACCTAACCTGAGGTGACACATATCTGATACTTGATAATATATGGCAAATTACATAGGTGAGGTGTTGGCTTTGGCTTTTGCCCGAATGACATCTACTACTCATATTACAATGTTTCTAGGGACACCTCAAATCCTTTTTACATGCTATAATTCACCAACCAGCTTCATTTTAACTCAGAAAATAGGTAAATGATTCTTGACAGTAGAAACATATATTTCAGATTCTACTACAATGCAAAAACAAAAACAAAACCCAACAAAACCAAAAAAAAGTCCACTGAACTATCACACAAAGAAATGAATTAACTTTAGGATGCCCCCTTCCTCATTCATCTTCCTCAATAATACTAACAGTCTTAGTATTTCCATTTAAGGACAATACAAACTATATGCCATTCACACTGGGAAAAAAGTGACTCTAAGAGAAAACATTAAGAAATCAATTAAATATAGTGATAGGCAAATTAAATATTTATGTTAAACTGTTTTAAATATTAAGGTAGCATAATCTTAGACCCATAGTTCTAAATTCAGGGTATTGAAATGACCTTCATAGTTTCTACAAAGGAGGACTTTTTAATTCAGTCCTTTAAAAGATCTTGAATGGCCAGATAAAAATCAGAAATAAACCCATTCCCACCAAGTCTGATGTGAGCTCCCATTTTGTGTGCTGGATGACTTAATGGAAGCCTGGGGCAGATCAGTTTACTGTAGCACAAGGTGTCTCTGTCCCAGGGTTTGCGCACCCACATTAGCAGCAAGTCCGGTCGTATATTACACACCTACTTTGGCTGTAACTGGAGACAGCTGATGTACAATAGCGCTGAAAGAAGTGTCCTTTTTCAGCCAGGGAACTTGTAACAGATCCTGCCTCGTCTACCGTGGCCACACAAAGTATCCCCATTCCGTCCTTTCCTAACAGTGCTCGAGGGACTGAAGGTGAAAAAGTAGAGCAGAATAGAACGTGTATGTCTGAGTCCATCCACTCCGTAGCCTAAATGGGATGTAACCTAAATCCTGAATGTTTTTATTTTTATTTTTTTTAACTGGTAGCTTGAATGAAATTTATTTTTTTAATGTATTTATGAATTTTTGCTAGTTTCTTTTCCTCAAGAACCTAGGATGTTTCAAAGACTCGATGCACCGAATCTCGGCATTTGGTAAAATTCATCTTGCTGATAAAAAGGGAAAGAGAGAACAGACAAAAGAGAATGTTACTATTTTCTCTTTTACTGATAAAATTATAACAAAAATCACCCACACAAATTCATGGACTATGAGAACCACAAAGGTGGGTCCTCAGAATGTCTTTTCAGGTCAGTTTGATAAGACATCCTGTTGTGAGGGTTTGGATATTAAATACGAAAGAGAGGTGAGACTTTCTCCTCTGAGGGGAGGTAGGGGGCCGGGAAAATGCTGTCATCCTCCTTGGCGACCACCCATCTGATTTCCTCTCCACCAACGGAGTGGAAGATCAGGGAGAGGAAAGAAGGCAAACCAGATAGCTCTTGGCTTAAATCGTATTTCTGTGTGATCTGTGGGCTTCAATTTTCCATGGGTCTACTTCTCAAAGACATTAGACAGCTACCCTTTAATCTTTTCTGGGGCAGCTTTAATCTCTCCCCACTTAGCCATTTCTAAATTGGGGATTGCAGCAATACCACAAGGATTAGCTGAGCATATTTGTAGGTACTTGACAATCACTGGAAGGTTGTCTTTTTTCCTTCTTTTTAATGTGACTTCAAAATTGCATCTCCTCTTTTATGGATCTGCTCAAATTAACTTCCTCTTAATCATGAGCTGTTTACGAAGAGGAATGTCTCCCGTGCTTTGGAAGAGTATTTTATGAAATGACTGACTACTATCTTGAAAGAATATGTTTTACGGCAAAGTTTGGAGACGGAGGAAGAGAAAAAAGGAGTGGAATATGTTTTAGTTGGTCTGATAAGAAGTAGAAGTATATCCATGAGAAGACAGATTTTCTAAAGATCCTGAGCTCATGGGCTACTGCGAAGGACTGATGTTTACAAGTCCATGATATACCACCAAGCCGGCCGCTATTTTTAGCTAATTCTTTTATGCAGGATGTTTGCAAGCCTGCGAGGATATCACAGCGATGCTTTGGGTTCTCAGCCCTTCAAGGAGTGACATTCTTTGGAGCCTTCACTCCCAGAGATTAGCTTACTGAGCCTACACTACTATTCAATCTCCCCATTACAGTAACATCACCGATTGCCTAAGGCACTCAGTTGCTCAAAACACTAGTTACCATTGGGAAAATAAGAGCCAATCACATTACAAACAACGTTCTCCATCTTATGAACGATTCAATTATCCACATAGTCCCTTAATTCATGAGCTGTTGATTCAGCTGGCAGTCGCCACAACCGTAATCAGACACGTGACAGCTACATACGGGGAAGTTTACCTCTCTAGGGAGCTTATGAACTTAGCGTTAAAGATCATGTCAGCACTACTATGTGATGATTCTTTGTTATAAATAAAATTTCTAAGACATCAGTTTCATTTTTTTCAGGCAGGTTGTTGATAATAGGGGCTCTTACCAACCCCACTCACTGCTCCAGCCCCCATCACCGTCCATTACTTGAAATGATCTATAGTATACTGATGGTTGGGAGACCACAGAGCATGGAGCTGCCTGGGGTCTTGGTTCTGCCTCTGGCTCTGAGCAAGGCCCCCAGCTGCCCCTGACCCTAGGTCCTTCATCAAATTTTCCTTCTATCCCTGACATCTTGAATTCCTAGGAATGAATCGTGGAACTGAGTCCCAGAAATGAATCATATTGTGGTGATTTTCTTATTTTTTCTGGAACTTGTCATGACCTGTATTTTTTTTTTTAATTATGAGTGATATAACATTTCCACTGCTTTCCTTCTTATGCCATCATTTGTAATTAATGACAGCTATTGACCTCTCTTTCCTCCATCAATATAGTTATTTATCATTTCTTCTCTATTTTTTTCAGAAAAAAAATACGCTTTCCATATTTCTTAATATCTAGTAAATTGTTATATCTGCAGAGTACTTTATGGATAAAAAAACGGGTTCAGACAGCTTGTCCTTTAAAAATAGACATCCTCATATGAAATAGATGATATTTTCATTTATAGATCAGGAAAGAAAGATCTGTGAAGTAAACTTCTTTAAAGTTTCAAGCTAGTTAATTGAGGGAACAGAAACTTAAAATTCCTATTATCTGACTCCTAAATCAAGGAGTTAGAACCTGAAGTTTGAAGCTTTGGTTGAAGCTTTCTCACTAAGAACAACAGGTGTTTGGGAAAGCTCCACAGTCTCTCAGAGCTTCAGTTTTCCCCTATGTAAAATGCCAACCGTCATGGTTAACTCTCAGTGAGGTTGTGAGGATTAAAGGAAATGACCTTTCGATGAGGATGCTTAAGAGAATCTCTAGCAGATGCTAAGTATATACTTAATAAAGTCTAGCACACCTTCCTATATTCCTCCGTACTCTTGGTTGGCTCTATTCTGGCCAACTTGGATCTCCTTGGCTTATGGAGTTAGTACAGGATCAGGATGTTCCACATCCTTTCCTGAGTAGCTCATTCTTACAGACCAGTGGCAATACTTTTTATGTAAGCCTTCTTATTAAAACATTTGTGAAACTTCAGTTGAGATCTGATTGGCAATGAATACTTATTTCCATGGTGATGATTACTGTGGAATGTAGGCTTCATAACACATCACATTTATAAATAAAAAAGGCACAAAAGGAGACAAAAACCTCTCCACTACCTTTTCTTTTAGATATGGTATTAGGGTTCTAAACTTAGCTTCTTAAATTAAAAAAAAGAAGAAGAAAGGAAAGAAAGAAAGAAAGAAAGAAAGAGAAAGAAAGAAAGAGAAGTTGAGTGAAGATTGTCAGGCTCTGTACTGTATCTCTAAGTTCAGGGTAGATAGTCTGGGGAAAAAGCAGATTGACCCCATCCTTAAAGGGTTCAGATCTAATGAGTGAAGCAGAAAATAAGCTCCACTGATACTTTCTTTGCCAAATATACAAGCAATATTGAGTCCAAATAAAGGAATACATGGTACTATAAGAAAGAACAAATCAGGGATCTAATCCCCCCCAAATATTGCAAAGCACAGAAGCTTCCTCTGACCATGCAGGATTTAAGTTGGGAAATCAAGGATAAGGAAACAATTCCTTGGTGGAAAGGAGAAGTGGCATATGGGAGGGGAGGATCCAGGCACAGAGAACAACATACATGAAGATTTTGAAGAACTAACAAGACATGCTGGAATGCAGAGAGTAAGATGGAGAGCGGTGTGAAATGGAATTGGAGAGCCAGGCATGGACTACATTACTCTGGAGTGTATGCCTCCTGTAGAATTTTGTGGGAGGCAAGTGGAAGATCATGGATGGCTTTAAGCACAAGAGTGGGTGGGATCTGATTGACATTTTAAAAATGATTATCCTGGCTACAATATCAAGAGGATACTGGCAAGAGACTACATCATAGTTTCCAGGGAAGAAGTCAACAGTGTCTTGGACTAGGGTGGTAGTTGTGGAGTTAGAGAAAAGTGGATGAATTCAGGATAGGTCTTGGAGGAAGTGCCTTGGTGCCTGCAGGATTTGCTGCTGTACTGGGTGTGGGAGATGACCACTAAGGGAGAGACAATTTTTAGGTTTCTGGAATGATTATTTCAGGGGTGGTAGAAACCTTTACTCACTTGTAGTTTGGTTGGAAAGAATTTATTTTTGGACATGTTGAGATTGAAATATCTACATGACATTTGTTATAACCACACAGATTTCTAGTATGTGAGTCAATTTTTATAAAAATGTGTCCGTTAATTTTAGAGCATAGTTTGCTTCTATTTTATATTAGTTTAGTTTAAATATCTGGTGACCATCCTTATACACTTATCTTTCTTGATATCTCTGTTTCCTTAGGAAACATGCTAGCTTAACTGGTACATTTAAAAGCTTCTTGATGTATTACAAGGATTTTTCTTTATTTCTAACTAAGGAACTTCTACAATCACCTTTGAATACAATATGGGCTCTCCTTACAGACTCCCCTATTGCTGCCCGAACATTAATTCTATCAGTGAAACCTCATCACAAATAAAGTAATCTTCAAACAGCAGAGAAAATTTGGGGGACCTATGCAAGCCCGAAAGCCAAGGAAAAGTCTGATAGAAATGCTTATACAGTTTCTTTCCTTCCTTCCACTGAATCTGTCATGCTGTTTTAAAATCATGTTAATTTATGTTCATATATATATATATATATATATATACACATACAAATACACTAAACAAATGGCCATATATATATATATATATACACACATATATATATATAATTTGTTTAGTTTTCTTATTTTAAAAACATTTTTCAGCACTCAGTACTTTACTAAAGGCTCCTAATTAAGTAAGTAAAACATTCATCAAAATTCCATTAGCTCGTTTGGGCTCCACACTCAGTGCAGACTCTGCTTAAGACTCACTCTCCCTCTGCCTCTGCCCCCCCCCACAAATAAATATTTTTTTAAAATTCCATTAGGTCTTAATTTTAGAGCTACACATATTTAGCTAGAAAATAAAAATCAAATTACCTATAATTACCTCTCCCGATCAAATAACATTAAGGTTATGTGTCATTTCTATTATTTTTTCCCTTTAGATTGTTTTTAATTCATTGACTAGCTAATCTTTTCTCCCAAATGTGTCTTGATTAATTTTAACCCAGCTCTTCTTTCCAAAGCCACTGTATGCATGGTTCTTACACTCTGAACACTGAAGGGATACATAATTCCTAGAATTTTTATAACCAAATGATGCTGAAGTCTGATCCATTTTACTTGGTATGCTGTCTTCTCAGTTTGATAGGGATTTGTTTCTCTTTTCCTAGTTTCTGAAAAGTATTCATATTTCTAGTTTATTCTTCTTTATTCTTTCCCTTTGCCTTTATTAAAGAGTTGAGCTTACGAAGATAAACTTTGATTCATTTATTGAGGGTCAGAAGAAATGAAGAAAAAAATTCTTTCCTTTTCCAATCCCATGACCAAAGAGAAAAAACTATGTAGGTAAGTCGAGAGCATTTTGGGAGAGCCAGACATAACAGGGTCTGAGAAAGTACATCATTTATCCCAGTGGCCCATGGGTTCCATTTAAAGGAATGTTCTTTTCACCTGTCTTCTGGAATCAGTCTGGTGTTTACAGGTGTGGCATGCTAGGAAGTCATGGGCAGGACAGTGAAGTCGGGGTGAATACCCTCTGTGCACGCATTTAAGCCCCTTTAAGAAAAAACACCAAAACGCTGACCAAACTGAACCTGCTGCCATTCGGGCCACTAGTTTGTAACTCTAACATTTATCATAATTATAGTGATTTTCTTTTAAACATAAACTTTTAAATGAATTCTCTTCCTTTCTATAAAAAGAAAGAAATCATGCTTAAAACAATGGTTTGGAAACTTCAGTTTACATAAGAGTCCCAGTGGGAGCTTGTTACCAAGTTGGGTTCCTGAGGACCAGGATTTCTGATTTCTGATTTCTACAGAGCTGAAGAGAAGGCCTCTGAGGAAAGTGGCTCAGGCTTCCATAAGCAACTCCTGAATCACTGTGACTCCATGTGACCCCATTCAATTCACACTCTAACCACTAAGTCATTATCCCACTAGCTTCCCAAGTCTCTTGTACTTGAGTTTGAATTAGTGTCCAAACACTTCATCATTTTTTTTTTAAATTAAGATATAGTTGACACACATTATGTTAGTTTCAGGTGTACAACTTAGTGATTCAGCAATTCTGTAGGCTATGCGGTGCTCACCACAAGTGTGGCTACCGTCTGTCACCATACAATACTACTACAATACCACTGATTATATTCCCTAGGCTGTTCCTTTCATCCCTGTGGATTACCGATTCCATTACTGGAAGCCTGTGTCTCCCACTCCCCTCACCCATTCTTCCCATCCCTTCACCCTCTGGCAACCATCAGTTTGTTCTCTGTATTCATGGGTCTATTTTTGCTTATTGTTTGTTCATTTGCATCACTTCTTAGATTCCACATATAAGTAAAATCATATGGCATTTGTTTATCTCTATCTGACTTATTTCACTTAGCATAATACCTTCCGAGGCCTATCCATGTTGTCACAGATGGTAAGATCGCATTCTTTTTTATTTCTGTTGTATATACATATATATACCACACCTTCTTTATCCACTCATCTATCGATGGATGATATTTGGGTTGCTTCCATATCTTGAATATTATAAATGTTGCTGCAATAAACATAGGGGTGCATTTTTTTAAAATAGTGCTCTTGGGTTTTTTAGTGGAATTATTAAATCATACAGTATTTCTATTTTTAATTTTTTGAGTAACCTCCATACAGTTTTCCACAGTGGTTGCACCAATTTACATCCCTTCCAACAGTGAATAAGTGTTCCTTTTTCTCCACGTCTTCACCAACATTTGATATTTCTTGTCTTTTTGACCCCAGACATTCTGAGATGTCTGAGGTGATAATTTATCATGGTTTTGATTTACATTTCCCTGGTAATGAGTGATCCTGAGCATTTTTTCATGTTCTATCAAAGTCATTTTTTTTTTTAAGCAAAGAGATTTTTTAAAAGCCTAACTTTTGGTGTTAGGGAAGCTGGCATTTGAGTTCCATATTATGCTGTTTGAAGGAGGCTGAATTTGGGTAAGTTACTTTACCTCCAGGCTTCATTTTTGCCATCTCTAAAATGGAGATAATAAGGGCACTGAGCTCATGGTATGGTTGTGAAGAGTAAATGAGACAACCTACGTGAAATACTTCACACTGTATCCACCACACAGAGTACAGAATCCATGCTTGTTGCTGCTATGATCGTTATTCTTCTATAAGAATCAAAGCATTATGCTGAAAATTTATGAAACTAGTTAAGTCTGCACTGATTTACTAGGATGTTTTACATATCCACCTCCCCATCCTCCAAACATGACAAAATAAGGCAACATTGTCGTTTTTATTATTGTATGCCAGCGAGGATAAAGTATATCTCTACTATAACTTTAGGATATCATTTTAAATTGGGAGATTTCAAATCTCTTGAGTTTCTCTGTTTTGACGAAATATATTTTCTTAGCATGGTCACACATCATTCTGAGTATACAACCCATGAAATAGGATCTGTTCCCATAATTGCTATACCCCAGTTTCCAAACAATGTGGAAAAATCACAGTTTCTACATTCTTCCTATAAAATAAAAAGAAGCAGAGTTCTATAATGGGGAAAGTAGCAATGATGTGTATAAGAAGTTCTGTGCATTTTGGCCTCTCCCTTTATTAATTAAGGCACGGGTGCAGCACATTTTTATAAAAGTCCAAGGGCCTGTGAAATGTTAAGAACCTCTAAATTCTTAGAGCCTTAATATGCGTACCTAATTGAAACAGATGATTTCATTAATAGTGAAGTCAGAGACATATTGACTAAATGACTGTATCTAAATTGGTAAGACATATTCACTTTTATGGACTAATTATGTGAACACTTCTATGCAAAAATACATAAATGATGAACTACTAAAGAGTGTAGCATGATGCTGTTTTGTTCTTATTTAAAATAAAGGAGGAAGTAGGAAGCAGGGGAATGAGGGAATGAGTGGGAGAAAGTAGGAAAAGAGAAAAAAATAATAATAAATGTTTGTTGAGCATCTACCAAACTCAGTATTATTTCAGGAGTGAAGGAGAAAATTCTTATCCTGGTAGAGCTTACAGTCTGATTATAAGAAAAATGCTTATACAAAAGAAAGAAAGAAAGAAAGAAAGAAAGAAAGAAAGAAAGAAAGAAAGAAAGGAAAGAAAAAGAAAAAGGAAAGGGAAAGAAAAAAAGAGAGAAAGAAAAATCACAACGATATGGAAATAAGTATCTGGCCTCTAAGTTTGCAGGCATTTAGGATAAACAAGTAAAAGTGAGTGAAAAAAAAAAACCTTCCCGTGTGAGCTTGCCCCCATGTGCCTCTTAGGGAGGAAACGTTCTCTAAGTACTAATAAACAAGCATTTAGTAAACCGGTTGTAGGGCAGGGTTCCAGGACTATAAGGCGATGAGATTACTAAGAGGTACTACACAACTCTGCTTCTGGGATGAAGAGGACTTTCTCTGAGGGAGAGCAGAGAAGGTAGTAGATAAAGGAGGAAAAGGAGATTGACCCCCTAGAATCTAGAGGAATCATGTAAAGCCATTAAAGTGTTTACAAGAGAGAGCTAAGTCATCCTTTAATAACCCACACATAATTTTAACAGGGTTGGCTGCCATTGCCAACAAGTAGAAGGGCTGTGATTCCCTGCACTTAATTCTACAGGGCAGGGATGATGATGTGTACTTTGGCCAGTGACTGGTGTTGCCTTGGGGGAAAAAAAAAAAAAAATCCCCGCACATTAAGTAGAAGGCTGGCTAAAAATAGACCTATAACCTCTACCAGAGCAACACCATTGAGGATAGAAACCAACTGCATGGCTTTTTCTCTCTCTTTGGAGCCAAATTTTTATTTGAAAAAGTGAAGAAAACAGGGAGTCACCTGAAAGTAATGTCCCTGCATTGCAGGTTTGAATTCATTGGCAAGAGTCTTGAGACCAGCATCTCTGTCAACTGCTTGGGGCGGATGGACCCTCCATGCTGCGTCCTCCTGGCCAGCCACGATCCCCATCTATGACTTATCCCCTGAAGGGAACACACCTTTTTCTACCAGCTCATAAAAAGTTTCTTGAGACGTTTATTATCCATTTTAAATGCAGCTATTTCAAGATCACAAAGTGATCCTTAAATTAATTATCCTTCGATGAGGTTTTCAACTCTCGTCAACAACACATTGGCACTCATAAGAAAAACAGAATTCTTCTTAAGGCTTTTACTTCTAAATGCTTCTCTCAAAATATCTTCTTCTGCTAATTAAGTGTTTGTTTAAATCATTACAACATGGAGAAAACATGTAGATCCCATGCATTCTATCCTATGATGAGTATTTTTAGCCTCTCAGAAACACAAAGTTGATTAAGCATCACTGTGACTACTAATGGCCAGTTTCCTCATGGAAAGTCTGAATCACTAACACCAGCAGCATCTTCAAAGGCACTACAGTGGTCATGGGTAATTATATTTTCATGTCTTGATAAAAACACTATCCACCCAATGATCTTATGTCTCCTTTAAAGTTATAACATGTCAATGGTATTATTACAGAATTATTTTAACTGTGGTATTTAGCAGTCACCTCTAACACGGTAGGGCAGTGATCGAATACTTTCTGTGGATTAATAGGGCTGCAATAACAAAATACCACAAATTGGGTGACTTAAACAACAGAAATGTATTATCTCACGGTTCTGGAATCTCAAGGTGGGGTTAGTTGTGGTTGGTTCCTTCTGAGGGTTGTGCAGAAGAACCTGTTCTATGCCTCTCCTCAGGCTTCTAGTGGTTTGTTGGCCATCTTAGGCATCTGTTGGCTTGTAGATGCATCTGTAATCAATATCTTCTTGTGCCTTCACGTTGTGTTTTCCATATGTATACATGTCTGTATCCAAATTTCCTTTTTATGAGGACACCAGTCACACTGGATCAGGAGACCACCCTGCTCTGGTACGACCTCCTCTTAACTAATTAATTGGCCAATGACCTATTTCCAAATAAGGCCACATTCTGGAGTGCTGGGGAGTGGAAACTTCAAAATATGAATTCTAGAGGACATAGTTTAACTCATAGTGGTATTATGGTGAAAGTAGGCCACCTGAAATTAGAATCTTTCTTGAAAAGATGATAAAGCTTAGGTGTCGATGTTGACCTTTGACTGGTTCTTAACGCTCTCTATATCTAGCCTGCCAAACTGCACGCTTTCCAGAGATTCTAGTTTTGTTCTAAATCAAAAGTTTCATCTTTAAAGCATTTTTACACATAGGAGAAAATAAAATCTTTAGGGAAGACAAATACTCAAACTTTTCCCAGTAGATTTCAGTAGAAGTCCCACCTCTAGCTGGCAATTTTGCTGCCTGATTTATCTCTTCACCCTTGTGTCTTCTCCCTCCTGCCCTCTTTGGATGACATAGCAACTCTAAAACTATTTGAATGAGGGTCTAAAGGCCAAAAGGACTCTCCTTCTTTCCCTCAGTTATTCATTCCACAACGGGTTTTGAGTGCCACTCTTGATGGTACTGTAGGCCCTTAAAATAAGAGCATGAATAAGGCACTCTCCTGGATATCTAGGGGCTGCACACTAGTGGTAAAGCCAAATAAAGACACTTTTCTTGAATAAAGGCATCCAACTTGCTTTCCTTTCGAACATTTTTACCCTTCTATTAAGCATTGCGAATTTTCCATAATGATGAAAAAATTTTTGAAGAGCGAAAACAAGGCAGTTGATAACATTCCAGTCTGGTCACATACTCAAAAGTAGATCTCTTTTCCTGAAAATTGTTCCATGGTCTTTGGTAGCATCCCTAGACTC
Source organism: Neogale vison (assembly GCF_020171115.1). Classification (NCBI taxonomy): domain Eukaryota; kingdom Metazoa; phylum Chordata; class Mammalia; order Carnivora; family Mustelidae; genus Neogale; species Neogale vison. The sequence goes on along the minus strand of NC_058101.1, from coordinate 196,183,067 downwards.
ATGTAAGTCTAAGGTTCTTGATCAAGACTTGCAGATAGTTTGTCACAGAATCAAGCAGTTTTTGCATTATTTGCATTTTAGATATTTTGGTAGCATCTTCTATGTATCAAATAGATTGTATATTTCTATCTCAGATCAAATAGTTAAAGATATCAAAATAAACCAACAACCAAAGGCTATTGTTCTTTCTCCAGGTCTTGAGAAAACACAAAGAAACACAGTTTATACCCACAAACCAACGGGCAAAGTGCCAATCGCCCAGTGGGCTGTGTAATGGAACCTAAGCCAAATTCAATAATTGAGAAGCTTCTCTGATCTTAAAGGCACAAGGGGCTTAATCCAATCTATCTTCTATCCCCATGTCCCACCATATAGACCCAAGTCTTGACTGTCAGTACAAAATTTCTCATTTATGATTTCATCCTTAAACATCACTTGCCTGTAGTGAGAAATTCTAATAAAAGCTATGGGAGACTATGTGTTTAAGAGATTCCTTGACTTTTGCACCAATTTCCTTTGCCCTCATATGCTTATTGAAAACTATACAAAACAAAATAAGAGAAAACACATAAATGGAGTTCACTATCTAATAGGACCATCCCAAGTACTTCACCAGTATTAAGATATTTAATAATCAGAACAAATGTCAACAAAAACAGACAGCATTTTTGCCACTGAGTAGCCATGGTCAGTACTCAAGAATGTTTTCTTGAGACATTCTAACTTTAGCTAGGGACTTGCTAGGTTCACTTATCATCAAATTGAAACTACCTGGTTAATTAGTCAAGTGGGCTGATGCTGAGATGTGTGTATAGTTGGAAAATGTGATTTACCTTCTATTAGAGATACCAACAATCAAATTGAAATATAATGCAAGGCATTATGGGATAACATGGAAAAAGACATAGGTTATCGCTGAGAATTAAGTGGGAAGGTTGTGCCCAGGTAAGTTTTCCAATGAGGGGACCACTTGTATTCAAAGTGTTCCAGATTCAGATACACCTAAAGAGTAAGCATGAAGCTTTCACAGGAAGAGTAGCAAGGACTGCGGCTTATCCTGGCTCTGGTTGGCCCCATGTTCCATGCCTTCAACAGACATTCACAGAGGGCCTGTTGAGCGTGGGCACTCTACCAGGCACCAGGATTATGAAGACTTTCCAAAGAGTTCAACATAGGCAATGGGAATGTTATAAAATCACTGCTCAATGATACAGGGGCACTGAATGCATACCCTGCAGGTACAGGAACTCAGAAAGGGGAGGTTTAGTAGATGTTAGCAGTAGGTTTTTGAGACCACATTAAATGTTCACAAGTATAACAGAGTCATAAATTAATTTTCAGTTCAATCTCCTCAAATGTGACCCAAGTTGTAAGCCTGAGTTTTCCAAGTTGACTCCTCTCAACCCTATTAATCGTATGACAACTATAAATCCCTCTTCCTCTGATAATCCTAATTTTGAATATTCTGTCTCTTTGTCAGGCCACATGTCCCAGTTTCAGGGCCAGGAAATATGGTCACTGTGGTTGATAGAAATGTAATTTATAGCAAATTTCCCTAGCTCTCCAGGGCCCAGAATGTAGAAGGGCCTTCTTTTCCTTCCCCACTCCCTACGTTCTGCTCTTGCTAATAGCACAGCAAAGTTATCCATTTCACTAAAGGTGGGACGACCTCAGGAATGTTTAATCAGAATGCTTTAAAAAGAAAATTCAGGGGTGCCTGGGTGGCTTGGTCATTAAGCATCTGCCTTCAGCTCAGGTCATGATCCCGGTGTCCTGGGACTGAGCCCCGCACCAGGCTTCCCACTTGGCAGGAGGCCTGCTTTCCCCTCTCCCACTCCCCCTATTTGTGTTCCCTCTCTCACTGTCAAATACATAAATAAAATTTTTTAAAAAGCAAATTCAATTTCTTAGGGACTGATAGAATTACATTCTGAACCATTCTAGCAGGATAATTTTTATTCCAAATTTAATTGAAATTCTGCTCATAGTTATCTTCTTGAATGATGAATGATTATTTGCTAACATGACATTTCATTGATTTTAATGATGACAGAATTTACTGTCTGCTTGTTACTTTAATCCAATTTTCAGGAAAATTCACTAGTCTTGTAATAGTGGGAAAGTGGTGCTTTAAGAGAATTAAATGCAAGTATTTCCTAAACCTCTGAGAAATGTGTTCCCTGTCCACTGTAATGACTCTTCATGAAGCATTCCATGTTCTACAGTGTACTGGCTGTCTACTCATGAGTGAGTTAATGTCTCTCAATTTCTCATTACTCAGTCATACAATAGGGCTGATACAATTTATTAATTTATTGTATTATTAATACAACTTGGGTATTGTAAGGATTAAGTGAAATGGCTGCCTCACCTATGCCTGAATCTAAAACTTCTGCTCCTCAGTGACACATGGTAACGCCTTAGTCTCACAGGCCATTAGCACTTAGTGATTAACTTTAGAAGTTGGAACCTTGTATATCCTGAGCAGAACAGACACACTAAACCTTTGGTTGAAAGTACCTCCAGGTCTGTCCTTCTGCCCCAACGTGGTAAGAGGTATGGGAGCAAAACTCTACATCTTTGCTTAACTCCTTCTAAATGCCCCGGATTCAAGAGTTCATCAAGTGATACCTAATTAAAGCCACGAAACATAAACCATCCTTTCACTTTAGTAAGAAAAGGAAGAGAACGGCATTTGGGTGGCTCAGTCAGTTAAGCATCTCTTGATATTGGCTCAGGTCATGATCTGAGAGTCATGAGATCGAGCTCCATGTTGGGCTCCGTGCTCAGCGGGGTGTCTGCTTGAGTTTCTCACCCTCTGCCTCTCCCCCTGCTCACACGTGCTCTCTCTCTCAAATACATAAATCTTAAAAAGAAAGAGAAAGGAAAAGAAGAGACGAGGGAATGGAGAGAACAGAGGTGTTGAATGCAACATAGTGTGAGAGAGGGATGCTGCCTCAGGTGGCAGTGGAATCCAGTTCTGAATGTCTGTCCCTTTCCCTGCCATGTCAGTGGAGAATTCTTCACTTCCTCTTACTTAGAATCTCCCTTTTCTCTACCCCTTCAAATGCTGTCTTACTTTTCTAAATAACATGTTCTTTATACAGTCCTATTCAGATACTTTCAATGACTGCTCACTTCCTGCATTCTAGAGCAATGAGCACATTCAGATGTGCTTTTTTAAAGATTTACTTATTTATTTTAGAGAGAGACAGAGAGCAGGTGAGGGGCAGAGGGAGAGAGAGAATCCCAAGACAGACCCCCGTTGAGCAGGGACCCAGACGCCAGGCCAGATCCATGACCCTGATATCATGACCTGCACCGAAGTCAAGAGCTTAACGGACTAAACCACCCCATTCGGATATTCTTTTGATAATTGGAGGCAACCTAGGATCCTTTCACACAGAAAATAGCATATATACACACAAACACACACTTTTATTCTATCTCAGTGCTTAAAACCCTGTCCATGAGCTCCATTTTAAGCCACTTACTCAAGGAGATGAGGCTAAACTTCTTGTCCTCAAAGTCAAAAAGCTCTCTACAATCCTTCCAATGAGTTGACCATTTTTTAAATCTGTAAGTATCCACTCTGATAATTATCTCATCATTTTAGACAATTTATTCTACCACATAGAGTCTGAGAATTTTTTATTTCCCTGAGAATTCTAGGGATTGGCACTATAAAGTTCTTGTAACCCTTAGGCTCTGCTCTGCCATGTGCTCCTTTCCCATCCAGCCACATGGATTCCATTACTTATTCCATTGGAATATCACCCCCCACCCCATATCCTTTGTTAATCCCATTGCCTCTCATTCTCCCTCCGTGTGCTTGTCCAACAACATACTGGTCTAGTTGCACCCAATCTCCAGCTACTTTATCTCTGTTTCAAAGCATGGCTGTGGCTTGCAAAAAGCACACAATTTCATGGGTATTACATTATATCTATGACCACAGATATCAAGGAGGTATTTAATATTGCCTGATAATTCTGACAGATGTCTATATAAATAATCTTGCTCATTCTCCTAAAGGAGGACTTGACACCTTTTTATTTCCTTTCCAACTGTCCATATTTTGTTCTCCAGCCACATACTAGGAGCTCAGGACCTTGCTTTACACTTTGTTGAGAGAATAGATGTCTTGCTTTCCATGCCAAATATAGCCTCAATTTCTCTTCTCTCTCATTTTTTATGGAACTGTTCTTCCCTCTCTCCATGTAAGACAAAGCATTCCTTTGTATACTAGAGGTTTTACTTCTTAAGCTACTCCATAGGTTCTCTCAGGCAATTATTTGTAATGTCTCTCAGGACCATCAATGTCTTTCTCTTCACTGGAATAATTCCATCAACATTTGAAGATGCTGTAATGCTTCCCATTTAACAAGAAGGTAGTGTTCTCCTTGGCCCACATCACCCTCTAACTGCTCCCCCATCCCTTCGTTCCCCTTCCCGGCAGAAGTGCTTACACCTCTGTCTTAACTTTCTCCAGAGAACCTTTCATCTCCATCCTACAGATGGAACCATTCTTGTCATAGTCACCAGTTCTCTCCACCCTGTCAACCCCAAAGGTGATTTCAAAGCCCTCTTCCTAATTGACCCTATTAGCATTTGACCCAGATGCCATTCCTTCTGAAGCATTTCTTTCCTTATCTTCCAGGACACCACCCAAACATGTATCTCCTGTGCCAGCCTCTCACTTCTTTAGACTAGTTTAATCAATAGCCCAGTTACTGCTTAGAGTTCTAGTGGGAGCTTAAACTTACAGGGCCTCGAGAAAATTACAAATTTAGTAAATTCCTTCTACAAACATGCTACTCTCCCATTTACCCTTGATTCCTCATACACTTACCCTATCCTATAGGCACTTCTACCAAAATATATCAGAATATGATTATATCTCACCACCTCCATGGCCATGACCTCTAACTCCCCCTGTGCAAGCCTGTCAGCTCTCAATGGACCAGTATTCATTGCCTCACTGGTCTCCCTGCTTCTGTGTCTGCCCTTCTGCAGTTCAAGAGTAAACTTGTAAAACAGAAATCAACTCACACCATTCTTTTGCTTTAAATCCTCTAGTCTTTTCAGCACATAAAGAATAAAGTTTATTACCATGATCTTTCTTGATTGCTATATCCTGACTCAACCTAACTCTCTGACATTACCTTCACCCCTGGTCACCCAAGCTGGGCACACCAACTTGCTCCTGCCCCAGAGCCTTCATCCTTTTGAAGTATGTTCCCAGCACATTCACCCCTGAGGTCATGGCTCCCCAAAATGTTCTAGTTATTTCTGAGAGTATAACATAAGAAATGTGGCTAATATCTAGATGGTGAACAGACAGTGGTAAATTTACTAATTAGGACAAGAGAAAAGAAATTTGGGTTAACAAGTATGACACTATCTATATTTTCTATAATGTGGAGAGTTTAATTTAACAATAATTTTTAAGAGGCTTTTGACATTTCTTCTGATAGAATGGAATTGAATTAATGGTGTTTCTAGTGAAAATAATTCCTTTTGTGTATCACTACTTGAAAACATTCAAGTAAGATATACCCAGGAGAGCTCTTTGGGTTGTTTAAGGCCATTTCAGTGTGGACAAATTTAGTAGTTATTTGGAGAACAAGATATTCCACACAGTGATAGATTACCAGCCTTCAGATTACCTAATGATTGTAAAGAGGGAAACCTTTCTTTGTAACGGGACAATCTGTCAGTCACCACCTTAGTCAAAAAATCAAATATAGCATTGTTGACATTTGGCCTCATGGAAGTAAACATGTACCTCCAGATATGATGGCATATAAAACATCATTTAAGGCAAAATATTGCCAAAAACAATATAGATGCAAGCTGTAAGAACAAATTTTCAATTTATAGGAGATAAAGGGAATGAGAAAGAAGGTAAACATCATCATAATGAAATAACAACATGAATTCCGATTGTGGGACAGTTTATAAGACAACTGGCTTGTTCCCAAAAAGCTAATGTCACAGAGAAAATAGCTAAGAGGAATGTAATAGATTTTTTTTTAGATTTTATTTATTTATTTGACAGATCACAAGTAGGCAGAGGAGGCAGGCAGAGAGAGAGGAGGAAGCAGGCTCCCTGCTGAGCAGAGAGCCCATGTGGAGCTCGATCCCAGAACCCTAATCCGAAGGCAGAGGCTTAACCCACTGAGCCACCCAGGTGCCCCACTAGATGTGGGGCCCCCACACTAGATGTGTGGCACCTGGGTGGCTCAGTAGGTTGAGTGGCTGACTCTTGATTTTGGCTCAAGTCATGATCTCAGGATCCTGGGATCAAGCCCCGTTGGCTCTTCACTCAGCAGGGAATCTGCTTGACATTCTCTCTCCCTCTACTCCTCCCCCTGCTTGTGCTCTCCCTCTCTCTCAAATAAATAAATCTTTACAAAAAATAATTTTAAAAATATAAAATAGAGACTATTTGTATGAGCTTCAAATATAACCTGATTAAAGAACAAAAGAATAAAATAACTTAAAAAGGAACAATTAGAGAAGTTTGGAAATGAAGCAGACATTAGATAACATTAGGACACTATGAATTTTCTTAGCTGTGTTGTGGATTTAAGGCTATGTAGAATAATGTCCTATTCTTGGGATATCTAATATCCAGAAGTGAAATCATGACGTCCACAACTGAATTTCAAATGCTTCTTCAAAATGTGCATGTATCTGGATGTAACAATATGGCAAAATGTTGGCAAGTAAATCTAGGTAGTGGATATTTGATGTACCATTCATTCAACCTTCCTGTTTCTTTAAAGTATTGAATGTGTTTGTTTGAGTATTGGATATGAAAATGTTGAAACAAAGCCAATGATGGTGTTCTATGGGGTGCCTGGGGGTTCAGTTGGTTGAGTGACCAATTCTTGATTTTGGCTGAGGTCATGAACTCAGTGTCCTGGGATCAAGTCTCAGGTCGGGCTCCATGCTCAGCAGGGAGAATGCTTCTCGCCCTCTCCTTTTGTCCCTTCCTGCCCCGTCCCACTCTCTGTCACAAATAAATAAATAAATTCTTAGAAAAAAGAAAACTAATGTGGTGTTCTAGAAAACCACACATCAAAGCTATGTCCTACTTATATTTGTCAGTCTACCCCCTTTATTAGGAACCATTTCAGGAAAATTCCCTATCCTGTAATGTTACTCAAACAACTATATACTCTCCTTTGCCAAACATGCTGTATATTCTAATAAGTGATCAGCATGAAATGGATTTGAGGGCCCCAAATGGGGATATTAGGTCCAAAATTAAAGCCATTGTGCAGGTACTGGCTTGGGAGCATCAAGATCTGGGTTCCAATACTTACATTCCTGTGAATAGGTATATGATGTTGGCCAAGCCATTTAAATGCCTACATAGACTGAGTCTCACTTTCATTTCATTTCAAGAGATCTGGATTGCATGACTTCCATTTCTGACAAATGAGTCCAGGCTATGAATTTGTATAACACAGTAAAATACAACAAAGTCATAGCATAAATAATACAATGGAATACAATAAAGACATAGCATGTCTAAAATCTGGATCTGCAATGCATAGTACAGAAATCACATAGCCCTCTTGATGCATTTACACTTTTCATGCTATAGAAAAACTGAAATGTGGCACAAAGTCATAAATATTTAATAAGCAAATGTTGGCATACAAAAGAGTTCTGCAACACATGTGTGTGAAACTTCATTGAAAGCTGTCATTAGACACATCAAGTGACTTTATGTCCTGGAAAATGAACACAAGTTTAAAGAAGTGTGATTCTGTGAATTTCAGGAAAGTTGTTGGTAGGCCAACAAATATTATGGCAAATCCAGCAATCATGAAACAATGTGTTTTCCCTTTAATCCTATGGCTCAGGTAAGTGTAAGATTAGTACCACTATCATCAGTGGTGCCAAACATCTGTTCTAGATCACCCTTTTATTGAATTCTTCAAATGCAGCCAGTAACAATCCATGGGGCAAAGGGCCCTGATTTCAGGCTTTCAACGATGCTTCAACTGTAATATCATTGGTGTTCTAGGAACCTTTGAAGTTTATGAATCATATTAAACAAAGTGGCCATATATGTCAGTACTCTCCACATTTTACTCAAAAGTCAAAAGTTGATTTGCAAAGGATCCCTGAACATGAAGTAGAATATTGATCTCCAGCAATTACCAAGATAAATGCCATGACAGTGCCATAATTGCTTAGAGGCTTAATCTACCTATTTCATTCTGTCCAACTAGTGACTATTGTAGTGAAAAGTTGGTCATTTTGAGAATTTTCTGAACCCATCAGTTTTCTTCTAACAGAATAATGCTAGATAAATGAGGAAACCACACCAAGTGTATAGCCAAGATTATCAACACATAAAAGGTATACCATGTTAATTAGCAAATTTTTTTTTACACTGTGTCTTCAAAATTTTGACCCAGGTTAGGTCAGAGGGACCCAATTTAATGGGCAACGTTTGTTTTTTTTTTTCCAATTTATTTATTTTCAGAAAAACAGTATTCATTATTTTTTCACCACACCCAGTGTTCCATGCAAGCTGTGCCCTCTATAATACCCACCACCTGGTACCCCAACCTCCCACCCCCCCGCCACTTCAAACCCCTCAGATTGTTTTTCAGAGTCCATAGTCTCTCATGGTTCATCTCCCCTTCCAATTTACCCAAAAGCACGCAAGAATGAAAATGATGACAATTCAAATCCGAGGTTATTTCCTGATCATCGCACAACTTGGGCAAATCTTTAAAAGTAGATTTCATTTCATCCACTAATCCTCTTATATTGTTTTATTTATGACATTTTTATAGATTTTTTTTCTTTCCCACTTTTCATTTTAGAGGATTCTTGCTTTTCTCCTTGTTCATTCATTTATTCAACAAAACCTTACTGAGAACCAGGCAGACATAAATAAAACATGGCCCATATGTTAAGATTATTAATTGGGTGCTAAGATTAGAGGAAAGACCTCTAATCCATGCTGGGTAAGTATGTGAGCAATGGAAAGAATGAGCAGAGGATAACTCTACCAGGTGACATAGCAAGATGGAGGTGTTGGGGGGAGGAGTAGGCAAAGGCAAGATGGAGGTGTGGACAATGCTCCAGGTAGAAGTGGTGGGATCCAGAAGGGCTTGGGTGTTGAAATAACAAGATATATTTGGCAACCTATGAGTAGTTCAAAATCTGTGGAATAGACAGAGGGGATGCAGAGGTAATTAGGAGAAAACCTCACAGGCTGAGAGATGATTTAGAAAGACTGTAGAACCCATGAGGGAAGTTGGACTTCATCCTGAGAACAAAAAGCTATCTCAAAAAGTTGAAGGAATTTCGTAACATGAGCAAATTTGCATTTTAGAAAGAGAATGCTGGCTTTGAGGAGAGGTTGAAGGGGGTGGGCCCAGAGATCTGCTACAGGGTGAGGCCATCATGTAAACAACAACAAAATCAAGTGTGAATTAAGGCAGTGCCCAAGAATGGAGAAAGAAGAGATAGGTTGAAAAGAGCAATAAACCCACAAATAATTTTGTAAGTTTAGCTCTCTGAAAGAATCCGAAAATGCATGAGGCATAAAACCCGTGATGAGAGTTAGATATACATATAAGTTGCAGAAAAATCAATGCATGACATTCTTGGAGTAGTTATGTTTCACAATATTTTCCCTTGGTAGATAGTGTTCCAATCAAAATGTCAGCAAAGGGAATACAAACCAAACCAAACAAAATGAAAGGCAAAACAAACTTCCATCTCTTCAACTACCTTATTCCCCCTTCCTGAAATAATTCATTCTTTCAAAAATATATCCGTGGGAGAAATTAAAAACTTACTGTACATCTGAACCCAATTTTGTCAACAGGACATATTTCACAACACATATCTTTAAAATGTGAACTGTATAGTGCTGAATAAGCTAATAAAACCTTCCCAAAAAGGTCAGTTAGCTCTTTATTTTATAAAAAAGATAAAATATATGTAATTCAATTACACAAAATGCAGAGTTATGTCCTGTTGGATTTCTCTGACTCCAGAAATCCTCCTTCATCAATGACTGTGTTGCAGGATAAACTCAGACACCTCTTGCCAGGCAGTAACCCAACATGTGGGTCCCTGGGCCGTAACTTGGCACTGTCACTCCCCCAATTTCTACCCAATTCTCCAACAGTCACATATACATAGTAAAGATGGGATCAAAAGAGCAAGGATTGGGGTGCCTGGGTGGCTCAGTGGGTTAAGCCTCTGCCTTCAGCTCAGGTCATAATCTCAGGGTTCTGGGATTAAGTCCCGCATCAGGCTCTCTGCTCAGTGGGGAGCCTGCTTCCTCCTCTCTCTCTCTTTGCCTGCCTCTCCGCCTACTTGTGGTCTCTCTCTCTGTCAAATAAATAAAATCTTTAAAAAAAAAAAAAAGAGCAAGGATTTTTACCTTCAGAGCTCAGGGTCTTGCCATTCATAGCTTTTCCCCTTTGCGTTTTTTTGAATTCCCTTGCTATCCTCTCAATACGCCCTCATCTAGAGGAATGTGATCCATGCATGTGGTCAGTCTTCAGTGTCCCCGGGAATGGGACTCTTAGGGAATATGCTCTGTAGGGAGAGAAATCCCACAGAGACGGGATGGAAGACTGTCTCCTCCAGCATCTCGGTTCCCACTGCTTTCAAAACATCAATTTTTTAAAAAGTGTTCCTCTAGTTTCAAACTTTGGGAATGATGTTATGTTTTTTCTTCTAACGTAATTCACCTCTTTGCTTGCTTGAGCCATCTCCCACGGTTTACTTGAGGAGCCAGAAGAGCACAGTAATAAGCAGTCTGAGCACAAGAGTTCGGCAAACTTGGCTTCAAATCCAAGCTTTCTAATTTCCAGCCCCGTCCATAGTCCCAGATAAACCCAGCCCCTACTCTGTTGCCTCTTTTATAAAATGGGAATGACAAAATCCCTTTCCTCTTGGGTTTTTAAATGTTTAAATAAGCCATTTCATATAATATCCTTAGCATATGACCTAGCACTAAGGTAGTACTGGTCAGAACACATGACAATTAATTCCAGAAATGATTACTTCTTTTTTATCTAGACCTCTCTGGCTAGTTTCTTTGGAAACTGAAATCTATACTTAATGCAGTCCTAAACTCTTTCTTCAGGAATTCCCTGATTCAGTTCTTATTCTTGATGTTTCCTACCAATGACCTGTACTTAACCAGTACTTACCTCTTCAATCCCCATCATCCATTATAGTTTAAGTATGTTTATGTTTTGCTCTATTTTGTTTATTTGTTGACACAGTATGTTCTCTAAAATTCCAGAACTTTATTGTCGTTTTCTCCCTAAAATACTGGCCCATTTCAGGAAATATTTTCATATCCCCTCCTATGGACATACAGCATCTGCTCCCTCTCTACTTCCACTCATTTATCTCTCTCTCTCTTTTTTTAAAGATTTTATTTTATTTATTTATTTGACAGACAGAGATCAGAAGTTGGCGAGAGGCAGGCAGAGAGAGAGGAGGAAGCAGGCTTTCCACAGAGCAGAGAGCCCGATGCGGGGCTCGATCCCAGGACCCTGGGATCATGACCCGAGCCGAAGGCAGCTGCTTAATCCACTGAGCCACCCAGGTGCCCCTATTTATCTCACTCTTTATTCATTCATTTGCTCATACAAGATATGGTAATCATGCTTTTCTATACTCAAGTAGTTCAAAATGTAGTGGGGAAGACAAAGCAAATATTGTGATGAGCAGAATAATGAATTTCAGTATTAGATTAGATAACATGTAAAATGCTTCCTTAAAAGAGCACCTGGCAGATAGAAGAGATCATCAAATATTAGATATCTTATAAGGTATAAAGAATATCAATAAGCAGAAGCGAATAGTTCTTGAGCTATGGGTTTAACGATGAAGAAGAGATTTTTGAGAATGAGAGGAGGGAGAAGGCTGCATCCCATGTCAAGGAAACAACACCACATGTAAGGGCAAACATAATGAAATGCGACGAACACAGCATAGAGTTTGAGAACTCCTACTGCCGCTAGAGAACAAGTTTAGACATGGAGGCAGCAGACTGGTAGGGGCAGGAGGTAGGGCGGCTAAAGTGGCATGTAACAGATAATAAAAGTCTCCTCTATACTATGCCAAGTATTGCATTTGAATTTAATTCTGGAACAGAAAGTACTATTTCTAAATTATTACATGCCTATTCTGCAACAGATGGCATCCTACATACTTGATGTTCATGGTCCTATTTAAACTTCAAGTGAAATACAAGGTAGGTAGACATCAGTCTTATTTCATTGATATGAAAATCAAAGGTTCAATTATAAAAATGGTATAGTCAGGTTCTGAACAAAGTCTACTTGATTGCAAATCATACTCTATTATACCACACTTTGGAAGGGGTTGGACTAAGTTAGTGAGGAGTAGCACTCTGCTATGTCATACGCAAAAGAATAATGTGAACACGTTTGTTTTTTAACATCATAACTTAACAGCAGGGTGGAGAATAGATTGAAGAAAGAAAGCCCGTGAAAAGCAGAAAAGCCCATTAAAATCTAACATAGTAATCTGGTGCAGGTGTAGGAATTGAAGCAAAAATAATGGGAAATCCAAAGAAATCTGTGGCTCTGAGAGCTATAGGGGAAATATAATTGGGGACATCAGCATTCTCAAAATGCTCACTGACATTGTGTCCCATAAACTCAAGTTAAAGAGGGTCCATTGTCTTACGATAACAATTGAAGAGCAAGGAAAAAGAGGAAAAGAACAGAGTTCTTGCTTCAAATGGTAATCAGAAATATTTTGAGAATAAATATCTTTTTTTTAAGATTTTATTTATTTATTTGACAGAAAGAAATCACAAGTAGTCGGAGAGGCAGGCAGAGAGAGAGAGGGAAGCAGGCTCCCTGCTGAGCAGAGAGCCCGACGCGGGACTCGATCCCAGGACCCTGAGACCATGACCTGAGCTGAAGGCAGCGGCTTAACCCACTGAGCCACCCAGGCGCCCCGAGAATAAATATCTTAAAGTAACATCAGTCTAGAGCTCAAAATTCTACCCATCTTTGATAATGAATTGGAGAAGCAATCCAATCCCCAAGCTGAAGAATAAAATAAAGAGTCAGGTAAAGTATAAATTCTTAGAAGAACTATAACTAAGGGGGAAAGTCTCGGTTTGCCATAATTAGTGGAAGAAGAGAACTGGGTGGGTTATGGAAGCTCTATATTAATGCACAGGCTGAGAGTCTGGTGACAGTTTTTATAAGGAAACTTCCAGAGATTCTTTATTCAACCCAATTTATTCTTTATTTACCTAGCGTGCCTGTGCGATGCTGGAGTGCTGAGAAAGGTATGGATAAAGAAGAGCGCAAAATAATAATCATTTTTAGAAATAGTTTTGAGTTACTTCAGATTTTTAGCATTTGCATAATTTATGACCAAACAATGAAATTCCGAGGTAAACAGTACAGGACACAGAAGAATTGTGATTATAGCCTTGTCAGGAGCTGGGGGGAGGGGAGAAGGAGGGGGTAACCATAAACGGAGTATTAAAAAAACACAAAAAATAACTGAACTGTAAAACACAATACAGATAAAATTTAGTTTTGTAAGAGTCAATAAAAAAGAAGTCACATGAGGTTACACTGCATCATAACATATTAATAAAACTCAAGAGCTAAGTGTCCCTTCCAGCAGTCCAGTAATGATTTTAAAATGCATATTTAGAGCCTTAAGAAAGACCATGGTAGGGGCACCTGGTTGGCTCAGTCGGTTAAGTGTCTGCCTTTAGCTCAGGTCTTGATCTCAGGGTCCTGGGATCGAGCCCTGCATTGGGCTCCCTGCTCAGTGTCGGTTTCTCCCTCTTCCTCTCCCTCTGCCTCTCCCATGCTTGTGCTCTCTCTCTCATATAAATAAAATCTTTAAAAAAAGAAGGAAAGAAAGACCACACTAGGAATATTACTTTTAATTTCTAATACACATTTTGACTTATTAGGCATTTGTTTTTTATTAGCGTCGCTATCTTTCCTTTAAAAACAGACCGAGTATGCTTCAGAGAGCTGGGTCAGAAATTGTACCAGGGGGCGCCTGGGTGGCTCAGTGGGTTAAGCCGCTGCCTTCGGCTCAGGTCATGATCCCAGGGTCCTGGGATCGAGTCCCACATCGGGCTCTCCACTGGGCGGAGAGCCTGCTTTCCTCTCTCTCTCTCTCTGCCTACTTCTCTGCTTACTTGTGATCTCTCTCTGTCAAATAAATAAATAAAATCTTTAAAAAAAAAAAAAAAAAAAAGAAATTGTACCAGGACATGCACCATGGTGGTTGTTCTCATGGTGCTGGGAGGAGGGAGCTCAAGTGACTCGGTAAACAAAATATGAATGGCCTAGCGTCCCCAGAAGGTTCAAGAAGAAGCTGAGTGAACATACAAATGTTTCCCTGTGTCTGCCAGGAGGAACAGTTCTAATTCAAAGTAGAGTTCAAAATGGGAAGGGTAACATCTTTGACTGATTGATTCACAGGCAGATCATAAACCCAGACCTATCTACTGATGATTCCTTAATGATATCAGAGGAAAACAAAACAAGACATCATTTCCGGTAGCATTCTCACAAAATAACTGCGTTGTTTTCCACAGCCCGCCTTAGATTTCATAATAACACGGTCTTGGTTGTGAGCAGGGAGGTACCATCCCTTCACCACCTCAGGCCTATTAAGGAAAACATGCGCTTGGCTTCCTTTCTCCATCCATGATACGGATTTCGGAAAGGCCTAAGAAAGGCTTACAAAGTTGTGAGGGATGGAAGAACCCTGCTCCTCCAATGTCTGAGTGGCTTTATATGTTCTCTGACGATTAGAGTGGAGCTACTCACCCCGGCTTCCTCCAGAGCTGCTCCGTAGACCCTGCCCTTTGTCCCTCTAGAAGCAACCCTCACCTCCCCGCAGAGAGCGAGACTTCTGGTGTCCCTTTGCCGCTATTCTTGCCAGCGCCCCCGACACAGCACATGCTGGACTTGGCTCCTATACTAATGAGACTGAGCTATTACTTTATCAGTGTGGACATACAGGATTTGCTTGGGCATGAACACAGTTCCCTGAACTCATCAATACTCTGAGGGTTCCAGGATACACTGACCGGAGGCTGCTAAGAGATGCTGAACAAAGTAAATTTTTCCTAATATACAGGTTTTATTGTGAGGTCAAATTGAAGCTATTCATTTGGCCACTTTATCCTTCATGTAATTCAGGTAGCTTGGTAGTTCAGTGTACATACATCAATGAGCTCCTTGGGAAATGAACTGTTTAATAAGTTGAACAAATATTTGTGTAATATTTTCTACGTGACAGGCCTCCTGCTAGGCGATGGTAAAATTTGAAGTCAGACTCTATCCTTTTTCTGGAAGAACTCCAGTCTGGTGAAGGAAACAAACAAACATGCCCAAAACTGTAAGAAGGCAGAATATTAAAAGTGGTAGAAGAGAAAAGTGAAAATAGCTTTTCATAGTGTTAATTTTTCCAGAGATGTTTGCTTCTCAGTGACATGAAAGGTACAATTCAAGACACTGACCAGTGGGTGGGGATGGCCTTGGGAACATCGGGACCATCAAATTACCACACAGTCTGGGCCATGTCCTAAATACTGAGTTTCAAATAACATAAAACCTCCTCTAGATTGAATCACTCATGTACAGGTGGAAGCACGGCTATGAATGGGAGTAATTTCAAGTTCGGGAAAATCATGGAGGTGCAGTTGCATGGCCTTGAATGGGGAGAAGTTGGAAGACCACACAGACATGAAGAGTGTCCCCCTCAGAGGGTGTGTTGATGCTCTTTCTGTAGATGGAAGCTGAGCTACGTTTTCAACAGTCATCCTGCACATGATCACATGTACCCTGGCAAAGGTTTTCGTGCCATAAATATGAAAAATTTGCTCTGTTCCTCAGATTTCATTTCCTTTTCCCTTTGTTTATTCCTCTTCAAGTCAGTAAATAAGTTCTTCCTCAGAACAACATGAAGTCACCACTTGAACAAACAGCCTCACAGGTGACCAGGAAAAAGAACGTCTGTATGCATCATGTTTCCCGCCAAGATTGCTGCTTGGGCTTTAGTCTGGACCCACTCTATTTGGACCCACAGCCTAATTCTATGTTCTGAGTTGACCTGGTCTCTCTGTAGGCGTTTATTAAGTGATCTTGGAATGAGAGGATATGTTTCCTAGTCTTTAGAGTCTCCAATTAGCTCTTCCTCTCTCAACAGCATCCCTTTTGCTGGAACGAGCTTCCCTCCCCTTATCCCCCTCCCAACCCTCTTTTTAAAATCTGTCTCCTACTCACCATTCCTTTATCAGCATCTGCTCTCAGGTCTGCCAGAAGACCAAGGTGTAATAATACCTTAAAATAGCCTTGCCAAGCCTATTAGCATTTAAATAAGAGTCAAAGCCTACACTAAAGGCAGTGCTCTCCAGAGGCAGAAGAATAGACATTATTGAAGAGAAGGAAGAGAACGGAGGGCGTGGGGTGGGGGGTGGGGGGAACAGTGATGAACTAATGCAGCCTTTTCTCCGGATTCCAACTATGATCAATCCCCTCTTCTAAGTGGAAGGAGTAATCCTGTCTACACCCGGCCAGCCCCAATGAGGTTCAGAATCAACTTTGATACCATATCTTTTTAATGACATCCTTCTCATACTGACACAAACTACTTACAATTATAGGGACTCCTAACTCGCAAACCAGCAAGGTAGGGCTAATCTCCCGTGTTCTGCAGGGAGGAGGTGGTAGGGCTGGGATTTCAGCCAGTCTCACTGGGGTTATTTTACCCCTGCACTGCCTCAGAGGGAAAGATCCCTTCTTTTGCTTTAATTCATTCCTCTTAACCAGTATCTAGCTGTCCCAAAATGCTTTATTGACTCTAACCAGATTTTCTACGATTATAGTTTATAGAAATAAATTTTACATCATCCCAGGTGTAAGAATACTTCTTATGGTTCACATACAAGATACTATCCTTCCGTATTCTCTTTTGCAGAATAATATTAATCCCTACATTCCCGTTACCATTCATCAAAGTTGCAAATGAACTCCCTATGTCCAACTGATTAATTGGTTAGTTTTACGGTCTGGGGGAGACAATGTCTTTTAGATATAGCTAGAAGGCAATAATTACACATATATGAAAAAATCTTATTTTGATTTTGTAGTTGATTTTTAAATTGTAAAGCTAAGATTTTAATTTTTGTATTACTTTATTATAATGACTTACATTACATATAACTAGGGACTTTTCACATTTAAATAGATTTTCAAGTATTATCTATATGTATTACTTTTGTTTATATATCTTAAAAATAAAACCATGCACTTATAAATATTAGAGAAACTGAAAATCACAAATTGTATCATAATATAAATTGATGATATTACACAGACAAGGTGTATTTAGCTCTACAATCTGTAATTGATAAATAAATGACCTGGCAATTTAGAAACTATGATCAATGCTTTAAAATTTCCCCTCTCTTAAGAAATGGTGACACAAATATTTTGCAATACTTGGAGACCTTTCAGAGATGTAATATTAAAAAGTTACACTTGACCGTGCGCTATGAACATTAGAATTGTAATTGCTTCTGAAGAAGAACTGGAAAATGAAGCAGAGAACATCTTGCAATCATTTCTGCTCCCTGGGACAACAGTTTACTTGACTTCATTCAGGCCACCGTTGATAGCCCACCGATGTATAATTTCACATGTCCCATGGAGGATAATGAACAACTTAACAGCGAAACCTTTCCATATGACTAGCAATTTAATATCTTAGACATAAACTCAGTCTTGCCTAATATACAGAATAAATAATAATGTTAGTCTAAATATGCGGTACGTGATGAAAGTCCTGGTTTGATCCATTCCTTCCAACAGATAATTGAGCCAGGGGAGAGACAAAAGAAGGGACCCACTCTAAAAAATAAATGCTCCGCAAAGCAATCTCATGCCTCACCTAATGCAATATGTTTCTCATGAGTCTTTTGTTACTCTGTAACATATTAAATTATCCTTTCAATTACCTTGGCAACTAAAACAAGAGCTCCTAATAGGCTGATGACTTCTGGACGATTACACCAGCTGTCAGTGATAAATGATAATTAAGGTGTTTTAATCATTAAGCACGAGGAGAATATGCAAAGTATTCATTTTTTATAAAACTTGTGTCTAAAGAATATAGGAATCTTCATACTCACAAAATTCATTTTCTTTACCTTAGATCAGGAACTGTGGCCCTTTTTCTGAGTCTGGTAGATTGCTAGAAAAATTGCAGTAACCTTTACAATATGTAGCCTCCCCTACCCTCTGCCCCCCCCACCCAGTTCTTTCCCTGAGTCTCTTTAGTTATCTGTGTAGCAGAATGTGATGGTTTGAAGCTGCATTTTTAGCCAGCTTACCTTCAGAACAATAGCAACAGTAACAAAGAGTCTGTCCTAATAAAGGGTCTGTGCACAGTCAGCTTAAGCAATGTAAAGTGTTCCTTTATTCTGCTTATTACTGGCTCCCCCAGAGGTTAACCATCTTAAAAGGCTGGCATTTAGACTGAGAAGAGGAACAAAGCATTACTAGAAAGCAGAGAGATTTTTCTCCAGCACCAGCATCTCTGCTGTCCGAAATTCGTAAGAAATATAGCAACTCAATGAAAAAGAACCAATACCTTTGAATGAGAACATTCCAAAACAGGAATCGTTGTCTTGTCAGCCGCTGTGCAGAATGAGTTGCTTAGGCATGTATCCCACTCTTCTTAGCTACGGGCTCTGCTTGGTGGCTGCTGCCAACATAAGGAGCATTTACGACATGTGTGTAGTGTTCGTCGGCAATAAAAGGAGACTAACCAGCTCCGCTTGGTGCTGCTTGCCTGGAGGCATCAGATCTTCAGACCCTCGCCGTCTGATTGGCTGCTTCCTTGTCTCACTGTACTCCTCTGCCTTAACCTTCAGCTGTGTTCAATATATTTCCCCTAGGGATGGAGTCAGAGAATTGCCAGTTAGGGAATTAGCAGCAGGTTAAACTGAACTGGTTTTTGAAAAGCCATGATGTGATTTCCTATGAACGTGTCTAATGCCTAATTTTCTGAAGTCTTACCTAAGCTGCCCAGGAGAAAACTAGTAAACTGGATATAATTAAATAACAGCAGTTTGACGTGTCCTCTCTGAAAATACCTTGAGCTGGACGCACACGTAACACAGGACTGGAGTGATCAGGTGGCTTCCCGCCGCAGAGCGTGCCTTGATCATCGACATTAAATCAGAACAGATGGGGATGACAGAATGTATTAAGAGGGTTATTAAAAATGCCAGGAGATGCGGCTGAATAAGGCTACTGAAGCCATCTCAAGAAAGTGTTATAAATCACTTCTACAAAGTGCTCTTACAATATTTATGGTTGCTTTTCTTTGGCTATGATAATGAAAACATAAAGATCAACGACAGACAAATGATAAAGCCTTTTGTTGACAGCCCTAGAAGAAAAGTAACAGAAAGAAACATCAAATATTTTACTCTGTGAAGGCAGGCAAACTAAGAACGAATTAAAAAGTATAGCTTTCTCATCTCCCATCCATATATTAGATTGAATTTTATACTTTACTTTGGTTAAGGATCTAGTACAGGGTATTAACACTTACCCACTGGTATATTTTTTTAAATGAGAGGCTTCAAATGGAAGGGGAATTGACTATATACCTTTAAGCTTCTCTCTCTCATAAAAACTAAAATGACAATAAGGTTTCTATCTTAAGAACCGTAAACCTACAAGGCCAAAGAAATGGGGAAAAAACTGCAACCACATTTAGAAAACTAGAAAATAGATAGGCAATAAGTGAATGGGAAAAGCTGAATCCTAAACTAGCAACAGTGAAAGTCAAGAAGGGACACAATTTATAGCATGAGTTAGCTCTAGAACTGGAGATGTGAATGACTTTTGGAAGTAGAAGGAAGATGGGGTTAATAAGAGCAGTCATCTGACTGCCCATCCTTCGCCCTAGGAGAACATTTTCTCTGGAGAGACTAAAACACAGTGTCTTGGTCTGGCCTGGTTGAGGCTAAAGGTACAAAGATGAAAATACAGGAATAAGCAGAAAATAGGCCTTGTGGACTGCACTAAACTTTTAGGAGACAGGTAGCAAGGTGTATACTCTTCAGAAAGAGCATGTGAAGAGGATTCTCTGGGGATTCTGACCATACCGAAAGACTTAAAAACATAAAAACTACCTACTCTCGAAGGAATGGCCTGCCCAGATCACCCAGCGGGGAGGGCCACATTAATAAGCTCTACCGCTGAGATTTTAGTGCCTACTCTTACATATGAGTGGGTCAGATAAGGCTCTAAAATCAAAGCAGAAAACAGAACAAATAAAAAAGAAACAGGCAAATAACAGACAGACAAACTAATACAGAAAAAAGTAAACTGGAGGAAACAAATGTACAGGGAGCGCAGTTTAAATACTATCATTAATTCCCTTGTGAATGAAAAGATGGACGGGTAGTTCATATCACTTCGTTCAAAGTCTATCGGTGATTTGTCACTGCAAGCCTATTAGTTCATGCACAGACACCAAAGTATATAGTTATATGGCCTCCTTGTCTCCCATTGATAAACAGATGCAACATTTTCCAGAACAGATAATGAAAAGGGCATTGGCCAACAAATTTGTAAGGCAGCAATATAATGAAAGATGGTAAGATAGGAATTGCATATAGGAAAATGGTGATACCAACCAAGGTAGGAAGGGTCTGTAGGAACCATACTGAGAAAGACTAATGAATATAAAAAGTAAGGTAAAGTTGCTTCTGCATCTTTCACTTTAAATTGCACTGAGAGCAGAAAGAGGTTTATGGTTGGACTGAAGACTGCAATTAAAGAGAATTAGTTTGGCTAACATTCAGGTAAGTGTTGGTGTTAGTTGCCGTATTTTTTTTAAAAAAGGTAATTACAACGGAATGGAAGAATAAACTTTTATTGCCAGTAAATGCTGACTTGATTGTTTCCAAAGTTGGCATGAATTGATGAATGCTATGCTGTCTTGTGAAATTGATAGAGCAGAAGAGGAGGCTGCTATAAAATTTGCATCTAGATTCCAAGGCTTGGTTAAGGCAACTGGATATGATTATTAGCAAGTATTTTATATGACTGTCTTTGTTATGAAAAGGATGAAGATATCTGAAAGGAAGTGATACCAGCAAAATAATCACTTCAAAGGGCTGTTGAAGATATTTCATGACACTAAAAGCACAAAAGATAAATGTATGGAAGCTAATCCAAACTTGGAAAGGAGTATGACAATTCACCTTCGTTTCATTTTGAAAAGAAAAGATCTTCATTTCATTTTGTAAGTTATACCATGAGAAGGCAGAGAACATTGTGTCCAGAAAGAAAAAACTTTGGTTTTCAATGTTTGTATAATGCTTTAAATCACAGTATCCTAAAGAAGTTATTAGTTTTACTGTTTTTTTAATGTCCTATACATGTAAAACTTATAGTAAGAGTTTTAATATTTTGAAAAAGTTGTTAAAGTTTGCAGAATAATTGTCATTCCACCCACTGATTAGTAAGATGGCTTTGCATTATTTTTGCTTCTCTGGTCATTTTTATAATCCTGTATTACCATGCAAACTAAAAACTGACTATACTGTATCTGAGAAACAAGAACAGGAAGCTATAAGAAAGAAATACATAGTGGGGCACCTAGGTGGCTCAATCAGTTAAGCATCTGACTTTGGCTTGGGTCATGATCCCAGGGTCCTGGGATCGAGTCCTACATTGGGCTCCCTGCTGAACAGGGAGTCGGCTTCTCTCTCTGTCTATGCTGCTTGCCACTTCCCCTGCTTGTGCACTCTCTTTCTGATAAATACATTTTTAAAATCTTTAAAAAAAAAAGATTAAAGGAAAGAAATACATGAAACATAAAAAGCCCTTGGAAAACTCAACAGGAAGATTGGAAGATAAAGATGAGTATGTGACAAGTGAGTAAAAAAGCAAAAAGAAAAAGGGAAATTATTTTTTAAAAAAATAAGAAAATTAGAAGTATAGTCTAGGAATCCAGAATCTGAATAACAGGAAATGTAGCAAGAGAGAGTGAAGAAAACACCAGGAAGAAAACCACCAAAAAAGTAATTCAAGAAAAATTCCCATGAGTTTCCAGATTTGAAGTATGCCATTAAGGCACATGACTGGCTTATCACTGTAGAATTTCAGAAAGGAAAAGACAAAGAAGATTCTTTAAACTTTTAGAAAGAAAATCATAAATTTCGTTAAAAACATCAAGAACTAGGATGCTATTATTCTTCTTGGTTGCAACATTAGAAGCTGAAAAACAATGGAAAATTGTCTTTAAAATTCAGAGGAAAAATAATTTCCAACCCTAAATTCTATACCTAGCCAAATTAGCTCTAAGAGTTCAGATAGAATAAGATGTATTTTTTGGATACAAAAGGTTTTTGAAATTTCCATCTCAAGAACCTATTCTCAGGAGTCTACTGGTGAGTGTACCCCACCAAAATAAGAGAATTGAAAAAAACAGGGCACCTGGGTGGCTCAGTGGGTTAAGTCGCTGCCTTCGGCTCAGGTCATGATCTCAGGGTCCTGGGATCAAGTCCCGCATCAGGCTCTCTGCTCAGCAGGGAGCCTGCTCCCCGCCCCCTCTCTCACTGCCTGCCTCTCTGTCTACTTGTGATCTCTCTCTGTCAAATAAATAAATAAAATCTTTTAAAAAAAAATGAAAAAAACAAACAAACAAAAAAACATTGTGATCCAACATAATAAAAAGGTAAAGAAGCCACCCATCCACTAGAATGCTGCTGGAGTGAGATTACAAAATAAATACAGTGTAGCCAAACTAGGGAGCAACCCATCCCAATTAGAACAGGTCAGAAGGTTCCAGGATAGATGTTTCAGGAAGAAAAATTGATAAAATGTATATTTAATGTTCTGAGAGAAGATTTATACAATTGGGAGAATGCCTTGGGTTGTATTCATTTTTAAGTACCTGAATAATTAAGTAACAACAACAAAAAAAAAAGACAATTTTATTTTCTAAGAAAAGTAACACACAGTATACTGTGTGGTTCAGACTTGAATATTATTTACACAGCTATAGTAATAAAAACACTATCAGTACAAGCAAAATTATGATTATTTGATGGATAGCTGACTGCAAGTGTAGGGTTGTGGCAGGTGCAGAGTGTTTGGGTGAAAAAGTAGTAAGTCTTATCTTTCAAAGGGAAAAGTTAGTATATAATACCTAGAACTGAAGCATCAAGTGGTAGAACTATAAACATGATTTAGAGATAAGAAGCTAAATACAAGAATTAACTTAGAATGTTTAATATGGTTGCATCTGACAAACAAGAAATGGCAAGGATTGGGGAGCCTGGGTGGTTCAGTGGGTTAAAGCCTCTGTCTTCAGCTCAGGTCATGGTCTCAGGGTCCTGGGATCGAGCCCCACATCTTGGGGCTCTCTGCTCAGTGGAGAGCCTGCTTCCCCCCCACCCCACCTGCCTCTCTGCCTATGATCTCTGTCTGTCAAATAAATAAATAAAATCTTAAAAAAAAAAAAGAAAGAAAGAAATGGCAAGGATTGCCATTTTTGTAGTCAGTGAATCTGACTCACATGCATGCATAACCTTAATGGAAATAAATATTATAGCAGGATACTGAAAAGAGGTAAATTTGTAACTGATTTACTCACTGATAAGTGGAAAAAAATGTGAGATTTAAAACAAAGTGGAAAGAAGGAGCAGTGCTTTAAAAAGGAAGTATTAAGTGGGAGGAGCAAGATGGCAGAGAAGTAGAAGACCTAGATTTCATCTGGTCCCAGGAGTTCAGCTAGATAGTTAGCAAACCATTCTGAACACCCACAAACTCTACAGGAGATGGAAGAGAAGAAGAGCAGCAATTCTATGAACAGAAAAGTGACCACTTTCTGGAAGATAAGACGTGCGAGAAGTGAATCAGAGGCTATATACGAGAAGATAGAATGCCGTGGGGGAAAGGGAGCCTCCATTCCCAACTTTACGCCAGCTCCCATAAAGTGAAAGAGCAACGGAGCACGAAATCAGAACTTTTAGAAGTCTGCTCCACAGAGGGATGTCGCTCCAGGGACTAAACGGAGGGTGGAGCCATTGCGGGGACCGTGTAGGGTATCAGAACCCTCGCAGAGGTACCTGAGTGTGGCAGAGCTCCCAAGTACAGGAGCAGGGAAGCCGGCAGCAAAGACGGAGCTGAGCAGGGTCCTCTCAGCTTGGGGTTGCCATAAATCAGGATTTGCAGCACAGTTGGATGACTACTTTTGGGGCAGGGACCCCCACAAGTGGAAGATCCAAGGAGACTCACCTTTCTTCTCTGGGAGAAACGGCACAGCAGCAAACTGCTGGGTTTGGAGCTCTCAACGGGCTGCGCGCCAGAGTTAGAAACACTGGGTCAAAGACTGAGTGAGCTCAGAGAGGGGTCGGAGACCATGGAGGCGGGAAGGATTGAGGGCTTTTCTCTGAAGGGGCACTGAGGAGTGGGGTCCTGAGCTCTTGGTTCCTCCGGGCCAGGGAATGGGAGGCCGCCATCTTCATTCCCGTCCTCCAGAGATCTACGGAAAGCATTCAGGGAACAAAAGCTCCCAAGCGCAAACCGGAGCAGATCACTTAGCCTGGCTGATGACAAGGGCGGCGCAATTCTGCCTCCGGCAAAGACATTTGAGAATCCCGGCAGAAGATCAACAAGAACATCCAGCCAAGACCAAGTTTACTGATCAATGAGAACTGCAAAACTACAGAGAAAGGAGAATACAGCACATAGAATTCATGGCTTTTTCCCATAATTGTTTAGTCTTTCAAAGTTAAATTCTTGTAATTTTTATTATTTTTTCAATTTTTTAAAAAAAATATTTCTTCTTTCCTATTTTCCCCTATTTTAATTATTTTATCTTACCAATACCTTTTAGAACATCTTCTTTAATTTTAATTTTCATACTCATATTCTATCCCTTCATTGTATTTGACCTTATTTTCCTACACATATAACTTTTTCTTTCTTTAAAATTTTGGGATACACTTTCTTCTAACAAACCCAAATATACCTTAAATAAAGCATATCTAGTCTCCAGTCTGATTACATTCTCTCCTTTTTTTCTTTTCTTTTTTCAACCACTTCTTATCTTATGAATTCCTTTTTCAAAATCATTTTTAATTTTCATCTTCATAGTCATAGTCCATCCCTCCATCGTGTGTGTGTGTGTGTGTGTGTGTGTGTGTGTATTTCCTTTCTTTAAAATTTTGGGAGGCAGTTTCTTCCAACAGATCAAAATACACCCAAAATCAAGTGTGTGGCTCTGTTCTATTCACCAGCCTAATCACATTTTTTTAATTTTTATTTTTTTCCCTTCTTCTTCCCCCAGTTTCAGGGTTCTTCTGGCTTGATTACTGTATATTTTTCTGGGGTTTTTTTTTTACCCTTTTAGCATTTTGTTCTCTCATTCATCTATCATTCTCTGGACAAAATGACAAGGTGGAAAAACTCACCTCAAAAAAAGAACAAGAGGCAGTACCAACTGCTAGGGACTTAATCAATATGGACATTATTAAGAATGTCAGAAATAGAATTCAGAAAGATGCTACCTGGGCTTGAAAAAAGCATAGAATATACTAGAGAATCCCTTTCTGAAAAAATATAATCCCTTTCTGGAGAAATTAAAGAACTAAAATCTAACCAAGTTGAAATCAAAGCTATTAATGAAATGTAATAAAAAAATAGAGGCTCTTACTGCTAGGATAAATGAGGCAGAAAAGAGAATTAGTGATATAGAAGACCAAATGATGGAGAATAAAGAAGCTGAGAAAAAGAAAGATAAATAATTTCTGGATCACGAGGGGAGAATTTCAGAGCTAAGTGGTACCATAAGATGAGACAATATTAGAATAATTGGGTTCCCAGAAAAAGAAGAGAGAGGGGGGGCAGAACATATATTGGAGCAAATTATACCAGAGAACTTCCCTAATTTGAGGAAGAAAATAAACATCAAAATCCGGGAGACACAGAGAACCTACCTAAAAATCAATAAAAATAGGTCAACACCCCATCACATAATAGTAAAACTTACAAGACTCAAAGACAAAGAGAAAATTCTGAAAGAATCTTGGGATAACAGATCTGTAACCTACAATGGTAGAAATATTAGATTGGCAGCAGAGATCTGGCAGGTGAGACAGGACTAGCATGATATATTCAGAACACTGAATGAGAAAAATATGCAGCCAAGAATACTATATCCAGCTAGGCTGTAAATGAAAATAGAGGAGAAATAAAAAGCTTCTGGGGAAAAAAAAAAAAACCTGAAAGAATTTGCAAACACCAAATGAGTCCTACAGGAAATATTGAAAGGGATCTTCTAAGCAAAGCGAGCCTAAAAGTAACAGACCAGAAAGGAACAGAGACAATATACAGTAACAGTCACCTTAAAGGCAATACAATGGCACTAAATTCATATCTTTCAATAGTTACCCTGAATCTAAATGGGCTAAATGCCCCCAATTAAAAGACACAGGGTATCAGAATGGATTAAAACACACACACACACACACACACACACAAGACCCATCAATATGGTATCTACAGGAGACTTATTTTATACCAAAGAACCTTCAAATTTAAAGTGATGGGGTGGAAAACCATTTACCATGCTAATGGACATCAAAAGAAAGCTGGGGTGGCAATCCTTACATCAGAAAAACTAAATTTTAAGCCAAAGACCATAATAAGAGATGAGGAAGGACACTCTATCATACCTAAAGGGTCTGTCCAATAAGATCTTAAAATTTTAAATTATCTAGGCCCCTAACATAGGAGCAGCCAATTATATAAACCAATTAATAACAAAATTAAAGAAACACATGGACAATAATACAATAATAGTAGGAGACTATAATACCCACCACACTGAACTGGACAGATCATCTAAGCAAAAGATCAGCAAGGAAATAAAGGCTTTAAATGACACACTGGACCTGATGGACATCACAGATATGTTTAGAACATTTCATCCGAAGTAACAGAATACACATTCTTCTCTAGTGCACATGGAACATTGTCCAGAATAGATCACATCCTGGGTCAAAAATCAGGTCTCAGCTAGTTCCAAAAGATTGGGTCTCAGCTGGTTCCAAAAGATTGGGATCATTCCCTGCATATTTTCAGACCACAATGCTTTGAAACTAGAACTTAACCACAAGAGGAAAGTTGGAAAGAATTCAAGTGCATGGAAGCTAAAGAGCATCCTACTAAAAAATGAATGGGTCAACCAGGAAATTAAAGAATTTAAAAAATTCATGGAAACAAATAAAAATGAACACACAACTTGCAAAATCATTGGGACACAGCAAAGGCAGTCCTGAGAGGAAAGTATATAGCAATACAAGCCTTTCTCAAGAAACAAGAAAGGTCTCAAATACAAAACCTAAGCCTACACCTTAAGAATCTGGAGAAAGAACAACAAAGAAAGCCTAAATTCAGCAGGAGAAGAGAAATAATAAAGAGCAGAGCAGAGGGGCGCCTGGGTGGCTCAGTGGGTTAAAGCCTCTGCCTTCGGCTCGGGTCATGGTCTCAGCATCCTGGGATCGAGCCTCACATCAGGCTCTCTGCTCGAGCCTGCTTCCTCCTCTCTCTCTGCCTTCCTCTCTGCTGACTTGTGATCTCTGTCTGTCAAATAAATAAATTAAATCTTTAGGGGGAAAAAAAAAAGATCAGAGCAGAAATCAATGAAATAGAAACCAAAAGAATAGTAGAACAGGTCAACAAAACTAGGAGCTGGTTCTTTGAAAGAATTAATAAGATTGATAAACCCATGGCCAGACATTCCAAAAAGAAAAGAGAAAGGATCTAAATTAATAAAATCATGAATGAAAAAGGAGAGATGACAACCAACACCAAAGACAATTATAAGAACATATTATGGGCAGCTATACACTAGCAAATTTGAAAATCTGAAAGAAATGGATGCATTCCTTAAGACATATAAACTACAAAAACTGAACCAGGAAGAAATAAAAAACCTGAATAGACCCATAACCAGTAAGGAGATTGAAGCAGTCATCAAAAATCTCCCAACAAATAAGAGCCCAGAGCCAGACAGCTTCCCCATGGAATTCTATTAAATATTTAATGAAGAATTAATACCTATTCTCTGAAACTGTTCCAAAAAAATAGAAATGGAAGGAAAACTTCCCAAACTCCTTTTCTGAGGCCAGCATTACCTTGATCCCAAAACCAGACAAAGATCCCATTAAAAAGGAGAAATACAGACTAATATCCCTGATGAACATGGATGCAAAAATTCTCACCAAAATAGTAGCTAATAGGATTCAACAGTACATTAAAAGAATTATTCACCATAACCAAGGAGGATTTATTCCTGGGCTGAAAGATTGTTTCAACATCTGCAAATCAATCTATGTGATACAATACATTAATAAAAGAAAGAAAAAGAACCATATGATACTCTCACTAGATGCATAAAAAGCATTTGACAAAGTACAGCATCCTTTCTTGATTGAAACCCTTTATAGTGTAGGGATAGAGAGAACATACCTCAATATCATAAAAGCCATCTGTGAAAAACCCACAGCAAATATCATTCTCATGGTAGAGAATAGAGCTTTTCCCCTAAGGTCAGGAACATGGCAGGGCTGTCCACTATCACCACTGCTATTCAGCATAGTACTAGAAGTCCTAGCCTCAGCAATCAGACAACAGCAACTAAATAAATAAATAAATAAAAGGCATCCGAATTGGTAAAGAAGTCAAACTATCTCTCTTTGTTGCTGATATGACAAAGAGAGATAGTTTATGTGGAAAACCCAAAAGACTCTACTCCAAAATTGGCAGAACTCATATAGTAATACAATAAAGTGTCAGGATATAAAATCAATGCACAGAAATCAGTTGTGTTTCTCTACACCAACAATGAAACAGAAGAAAGAGAAATTAAGGAGTTGATCCCATTCACAATTGCACCCAAAACCTAGGAATAAATCTAACCAAAGAGGCAAAGAATCCGTACTCAGAAGACTATAGAATACTCATGAAAGAAATTGAAGAAGACACAAAGAAATGGAAAAATGTTCCCTGCTCATGGATTGGAAGAATAAATATTGTGAAAATGTCTATTCTACCTAGAGCAATCTACACATTTAATGCAATCCCTATCAAAATATCATCAACTGTTTTTGAAGAAATGCAACAAATAATCCTAAAATTTATATGGAATCAGAAAAGACCCCAAATAGCCAGAGGAATGTTGAAAAAGAAAACCAAAGCTGGTGGCATCACAATTCCAGACTTCAAGCTCTATTACAAAGCTGTCATCATCAAGACACTATGGTACTGGCACAAAAACAGACACATAGATCCATGGAGCTAAATAGAGAACCCAGAAATGGACCCTCAACTCTATCGCCAACTAATCTTTGACAAAGCAGGAAAGAATCTCCAATGGAAAAGACAGTCTCTTCAACAAGTGATGTTGGGAAAATTGGACAGCTACACGCAGAAGAATGAAACTGGACCATTTCCTTACACCACACATGAAAATAGACTCAAAATGGTTGAAGGACCTCAATGTGAGAAAGGAATCCATCAAAATCCTTGAGGAGAACACAGGCAGCAACTTCTTCATCTTCAGCCACAGCTACTTCTTCCTAGAAACATCATCAAAAGCAAGGGAAGTATAAGCAAAAATGAACTCTTGCAGCCAAGGAAATAGTTAACAAAACCAAAAGACAAGTGACAGAATGGGAGAAGATATTTGCAAATGACATATCAGATAAAGAGCTAGTATCCAAAATCTATAATGAACTTAATCAAACTCAACACCAAAAGAACAAATAGTCCAATCAAGAAATGGGTAGAAGATATGAACAGACATTTCTACAAAGAAGACGTGCACATGGCAAACAGACACATGAAAAAGTACTCAACATCACTCAACATCAGGGAAATACAAATCAAAATCACCTCACACCAGTCAGAATGGCTAAAACTAACAAGTTGGGAAACCACAGGAATCGATGAGGATGCAAAGAAAGTGGAACCCTCCTACACTGTTGGTGGGAATGCAAGCTGGTGCAGCCACTCTGGAAAACAGCATGGAAGTTCCTCAAAAAGTTGAAAATAGAGCTACCCTATGACCCAGAAATTGCACTTCTGGGTATTTACCCTAAAGATACAAATGTAATGATCCGAAGGGGCATATGAACACCAATGTTTATAGTAGCAATGTCCACAATAGCTACACTATGGACAGAGCCTAAATGTCCACTGGCAGATGAATGGATAAAGAAAATGTGATTTACATATACAATGGAATACTATACAGCCATCAAAAAAAGATATCTTGCCATTGAAACGACGTGGATGGAACTATTATGCTAAGTGAAATAACTCAATCAGAGAAAGACAATTGTCATATGATCTCACTATATGAGAAATTTGAGAAACAAGACAGAGGATCACAGGGGAAGTGACGAAAAATGAAAGAAGATGAAACCAGAGAGGGAGATAAACCATAAGAGACTCTTAATCTCAGGAAACAAACTGAGGTTTGCTGGGGGGATGGAGGGGGAGGGATGGGGTGGCTGGGTGATGGACATTGGGGAAGTTATGTCCTATGCTGAGTGCTGTGAATTGTGTAAGACTGATGAATCACAGACCTGTACCCCTGAAACAAATAATACATTATATATTAATAAAAAAGGAAGTATTAATACCAGAGGCATCCATATTCAGTGTATTCATTCCTTATGCATCTTTCTGAAAGTTAGTGATACATATTCATTTTACCACCTGTCAGAATGGCTAAAATCAACAACACAAGAAACAACAAGTGTTGGTGAGGATGTGGAGAAATGGAAACCCTATTACACTGTTGGAGGGATGCAAACTGGTACAGTCACTCTGGAAGACAGTATGGAAGTTCCTCAAAAATTAAAAATAGAACTGACCTACAATCCAGCAATTGCACTACTGGGTATTTACCCAATGGATACAAAAATACAGATTTGAGGAGGTACTTGCACCCCAGTTTATACCAGCCTTATCAACAATAGCCAAACTATGGAGAAAGCCCAAATGCCCATCAACTGAAGAATAGATACAGAAAATGTGAGATTATATATACATGAATATTACTAAGCCATCAAAAAAATTCCAAAATCTTGCCATTTGCAACAACGTGAATAAAACTAGAGTGTATTATGCTAAGAGAAATAAGTTAGAGAAAGACAAATACCATATAATTTCACTCAGATATGGAATTTAAGAAAAAATACAGATGAACATATGGGAAGAAGGGGAAAGAGAGAGAGGGAAACAAACTATAAGAGACTCTTAACTATAGAGAACAAACCGAGGGTTGATGGAGGGAGGTGAGTAGGTAATGGGCTAAATGGGTGATGGGGACTTACAGGGGGTCACTTGGATGAGCACTGGGTGTTGTGTGTAAGTGATGAATCATGAAATTCTACTCTTGAAAACAATATTACACTATATCTTAACTACCAGAATTTAAACAAAAATTTGAAAAAAAATAATATCAAAATATATGGGTAGGTAGGTGTTCAATCTTTGCAAGAAAAAAATTCAAATTGAAATAATAAATGTTTGGATTTTAAAAACAAACAAACTAATTAACTAGGGGGGTCCAGGATGAGAAGGGGAACACTGATTTCCTATATATTTTCTATACTATTAAAAAAATATATCATGAAAGTTTCAATAATACTAAGTAATTTTTAAATAATGAAATGTCTAAGAGGGAAAAAAGTACACTCTTACCATGTAAGTACTTGTACTTCTAGTAACTTACTAGTTTGGTCTTCATATTGAATTTATGTTCTAGTTTAAAATAACTAAAACTTTGATAGTAATGAAAACCAGAGTAGCACACCAGGCTAAACAAACCTGTATAATGTTAATTATAAGTCAGAAACACAATGCATTTCAAAAACATATGAAAACTGTCCACCAGCTTTCCTTATATTGTGTGTACTGCAGTTGTAAGAAATTCCTTGAAAACCCTTCATAGCAGAAGTCATTGGTTGTTGTTAGACTGTGAAGATGGAACAGGACAGATGCTAGTGAGCTGTCTATCAATCCCTCACAACATCCTCAATAAAGTTTCTAAATTTATGTAATATTTTCTGGGAACAAAATTTTCTTAGAGGGTGAAGAGGTTAGGCTTCCTGTCATTGTTATTGGAAGGACAGAAGCAGGTCTTATCCATAGGGAATCTGGGAGGCAGAGAAAAGAAGTTACAGGGACTTAGAGAAATCACATGGGTGCTTTTTGATGGTCACTGGTGGTGGCATTATAGTTGTGACCATTCACTTGACTCCTGCCTGGTTCGTATGAGGAAGTGATGGAGGTGGTATAATTAAGCATTCCAGAATCTTAATTCTAATGCTTGTTTCACCATTTACCACCTGAGTAACCCTGGAGAAGTCATATAAACATTCATTCTTAACTGTCTTCAATTTGCCTACCATACCACCCACATTTTAATAATCAAATGTCTGTAGATTAAAAACATTTAATGCTAAACAAATCTAAGATGATCTTATAGTAGAGCTCTTTACAAAATACAAAAACTATATGTAATTCCTTCATTTCTCAAGCTGTAGTCTCTTCTGTATTTCTTTTCAATCTCATTTGTTTTTCCTAGCTTTTGTAGGATACTTTGCTTAATATTGAAGATTATGGAAGGTAGTAAAAGCTCCTAGTATCTAAGCCTTTTATTACTGAGTTCTGGCTTAATTCTCAAGTTCGTCTCTGGCTTCAATGGCAAGAATTTTTCTTCTTATTTGGAATCCTCCACTGAATATGTTTGTTGGCATTCTCTTTCTGTCTTGTCAATTTTGGTCACTTCTTATTTAGAGGTCGTTTAGGAAAAGAGCACATCTTAAAATCAATGACATAACATGCATGGAGTGCTGTTTAAAACTGAAGTGATGGGGCACCTGGGTGGCTCAGTGGGTTAAAGCCTCTGCTTTCGGCTCAGGTCATGATCCCAGGGTCTTGGGATCGAGCCCCACATCGGGCTCTCTGCTCAGCGGGGAGCCTGCTTCCCCCTCTCTCTCTCTGCCTGCCTCTCTGCCTACTTGTGATCTCTCTCTGTCAAATAAATAAAGAAAATCTTTAAAAATAAATAAATAAATAAAACTGAAGTGATGAGGGCATCCAGCGGTGGCTCAGTAGGTTAAGTGTCTAACTCTTGATTTTGGCTCAGGTCAAGATCATGTCTCAGAGTCATCAGATGGAGCCAGACTGTGGAGTCTGCTTAAGATTCTCTCTCTCCCTCTCCCTCTGCCCCTCTACCCACCACACGAGCTCAAGCTCTCTTAAAAAAATAAATAAATAACTCTGACATGATGAAACAGTAAAATAAAACAGCATTCAAGAGGGATATACAAATATGTTCAACATATTTTTCTCCAAAATATTTATAATCACTTAAAAGTAAAATTAATCTCATTTATGAATATGAAAGAGCCTATAAAATAAAGTGTCCTATTGCTTTCTCACTGGAAGTATATTATGAAATTATAAAACAGACATAAATCTTACTTCTTAATGACTTTTTTTTTAAGATTTTATTTATTTATTTATTTATGAGAGAGAGAGGGAGAACACAAGCAGGCAGAGCAGTAGGCAGAGGCAGAGAGAGAAGCAGGCTCCCTGCTGAGCAAGGAGCCCCATGCAGAGCTCAATCCCAGGACACTGGGATCATGACCTGGCCAAAGGCAGCAGCTTAACCAACTGAGCCACCCAGGCGTCCCCTTCTTAATGACTTTTAAATAAATGAAAGCAAAGGTAATCAAAAAATTTAAAATACCTGTTTGATCCCTATTGAGGAATTTGGAGAGGGTCAAGGATACTTACCCAATTATAGAGATCAACAAGGATTTGACAGCCATAATAAACACCTTTTTAAACCAGCATTTTAAAAAATGTTTTATTTATTTGACAGACAGAGATCATAAGTAGGTAGAGAGGCAGGCAGAGAGAGAGGAAGGGAAGCAGGCTCCCTGCTGAGCAGAGAGCCAGATGTGGGTCTCGATCCCAGGACCCTGGGATCATGACCGGAGCCAAAAGCAGAGGCTTTAACCCACTGCGCCACCAAGATGCCCCTAAACCAGCATTTTTGAAAAATATTTTATTTATTTCTTTGACAGAGAGAGAGATCACAAGTAGGCAGAGAGGCAGACAAAGAGAAGAGGGGGAAGCAGGCTCCCTGCTGAGCAGAGAGCCGATGTGAGGCCGAATCCCAGGACCCTGAGATCACGACCTGAGCCAAAGATAGAGGTTTAAACCACTGAGCCACTCAGGCACCCCTAAACCAGCATGTTTGTTAGCAAATAAAATAAGTATTCTTTGGGATGTCTGGGTGGCTCAGTGGGTTGGACATCTGCCTTTGGCTCAGGTCATGATTCCAGGGTCCAGGGATAAAGTCCCATATCAGGCTCCCTGCACAGTGAGGAGTCTGCTTTTCCTTCTGCCTGGCACTCCCTCTGCTTGTGGGTGCTCTCTCTCTCTCTGACAAATAAATAACTATCATCTTCAAAAAAAAAAAATAAGCATTTCTGTAGCATGTATTTTTATCTTGAGGCTATAATGTATAACACTAACCTGTTATAAAAGATAGTTTTTCACAACAGGTATTTTTATTTAATCATTTATCCATTCATTTACTTTTTCATCAAAAATTGAATACCTCCTTCATGTTGGTACCCAAACTGATGTGGAATTGTGGATTTCAAGGTATAGGAAGGGGAACAAGGGAAAATGTGTACAGGTGGAAGAGACTGACTACATACTACATACATACTACAGCATGATCATCCTGCCTGTCCCATCGCCTCCAGTTTATATGTTGCCCCCAGAGACATACTACATACCCACAGACACCCTTTACATTTTCCTCTTCTCGCGTCTATATAATCCATAGAAGATCCCTTTTGTAAATTTTTCTAGCTTCAATTTCAGTTTTCCATGAGTGATTACAGACTTTTCCTTAAATCTTTGCTTTTTTTGAAAGTAATTGAATAATAGAGTAACTCCTTATGCTGTGAATCAGCTACGAAAATGGCAGGCTCCCTATTTAGCTAATCGAATCTGTCCCTTTCTAACAGACTTTCCTATAAAGTCAGGGAATTTCTAAAGCTTTGAGATATAAATGTTAACTGTCAGTTCCAGTTCTGAAAATGGGAACGCAAAATACACTTCTGATAATTAACCAGTGATATAAAAAGGCAGCCCCTTTCCTTCCTCAGCACTGTTTACAGTAGTTTAGTTCTTTTGAGTCTGTCACTGCCTTTGTCTGTTCACTTCAAAGCCATATATTCAGCTGCAGATCCCAAACACAATGCCAAGGGCTGGTGTCTGCTTACTAGAGCTGAAACGCTTTGTTTCAGAACTGCCTTAACAGCTAACCTTATTGGTCTAGATTTACCACCTCGACCTACTTCATTCATTTATTTTCATGTAAACGGAGATGTCTGATTCACAGGAAAGGCATCCATTAGCCCAGTGTTCAGATAAAATTAATTATTATTCTGATTAATCATTTCACTCATGTTAGCTCTGCTGGGTAATAGGCAGAAGAAATAAAATGGTTATATCACTTTATGTAGTTCTAGGAAGCACAGAGGTTCCTGCTTTAAAACACATTTTAAGGTGTCACTTGAATGAATATTTGTAAAAATAAATCATCCCTTTACCAGGCTTCTGTGACCTCTATCTCCTTCATATACACTTAAATCATAGTTACCTGCTATTGATGCTTGGCCCCAACTAAGGCAAAGGAAGATGGGGAAACAAAGGCAGAAATTTAATTGAACCCATTTTATTCAAAGCTTCTTTCTTATTCTTTCTGCTTTGGTTCAAGGTAAGAAGGTAGAGAGAAGTTTAAGAAAGGCAAAGTCGAGTACTGAGGACCAGGAGAGAAAAATGGAAAATTCAGTGGTATATATACTCTGGAAGAAATCTGTCAAAACCAAAACCCAACAGAAGTGTTACCGAAGGTCAATACTGCCTTATTACCCACAAGCACCCTTTTGATGCCTTCCCTAGATGATGATTTGAAGATATGGAATACCAAATGAGTTGCATGTATCAGATAAAAATTCATCTCCTTTTGTCTTTTTTAAAATTATTTTTTATTGAGATATAATTGACTTACAACATTTTGTTAGTTTCAGGCATGCAACATAATGATTTGATATCTGTATATATTGGAGAAAGATTATCACCTTAAGACTAGTTAACGCCCGTCACCAAACATAGTAACAAAACTTGTTTTCTTGTGGCAAGAATTTTATAACTCCTTATATCTTTAATAGGTCAAACATGAATAGAGTTAATAAAGCATAAATCAGCATGAGATAACTGCAGATATCTTGGCTAGTTGATACATTTCCAGTCAAAAGCTAGAACTTTAAAACTTTGTATAAGCTTTTTTTTTCTTCATGTCAAATGGGAAATGACAATATCCATTATATTTTTAACATATTGAACATTCATGTAGATCCCTTTCTTAATTTCCCAGATTAGAATCCCACAGCAAAAGCCAGTTCCTGATGGAAACAATGAAACTGATTATTACATTGAAAACTAAGGGCCAAGAAATGCACTGCTTTTAAAATTATCAAAAGTGAAACATTAATTTGATGACACTTTTATTGATTGTAACTCATCTCATCTTAACCTTTCAACCATTCTTCTGATTATATGACCAAAACCAGTAAAATATAAAACTATTTATATAATGGCTTATGAAGTTTTTGCAAAAGAAGAGAGAAAGGAATGATATTAGAGAGAGAGAGGATGAATAAAAGAATAGACAAAACCGCTGTCCTTTCATTCGGTGCTTTTCAGACTTCACTGGAGTCCCGCAAATTCTTCTGGGGAACCAGACTCCTGGTAGTAGGACAGAGGATGTGGATTGTGGCCCTTGACAAAAGCTAGCTTTTTGCCAAACTATTCAACCAGAACTGTCGTGGCTGGTATCTGTTTCATAAACTGGGTTTCCTAGTAAGATTTCCTTTGAAGAAAGGAGTCTATTGCTAAAAAGAAGGTGGAAAACCACAATTCTAAAGTAGCAGTGGCATCTAAGTAGCAAAATACTTATTCTCCAAAAGTATCAGTGTGACATCAAGCAGTTATCTTTAAAATCAGTTCATTTATAAACTGCACTGTTCCAAAAATACTTTGAGGCAGCTGACTCACTTCCTCTTCGTGATTTCGGTTGATCTGAATTCACCTTCTCCAGTAAGTTATAAGCACATTAATAGTAGATACCTTCCATGTTGAATAGGACAATGGAATGTAACCTCTGGAAACCCAGTGAATAATTTCAGATTCATAAATCAGATTTTAGACTTAGAAGCTTATTTAAAGATTTTTTTAAATTTATTTATTTGACAGAAAGAGATCACAAGTAGGCAGAAAGGCAGGCAGAGAAAGGAGGGGAAAGAGGCTCCCCGCTGAGCAGAGAGACCGATGAGGGGCTCGATCCAAGGACCCTGAAATCATGATCGAACTCAGAGGCTTAACCCACTGCACCACCCAGGTGCCCCAAGCTTAGACTATAAATCATTATATACAGTTTGAGACTTAGAAGCTTAGACTTTAAATCGTTGTACGCAGTTTGATAGCATAACCTCATTTTTATTACAAATATGTTGACATATGCATAGGAAATACTGGAAATAAAAAACTACCTATGAATACTGGTTATGTCTTGAGGCTGGAATTACAGAGACTTTAGCTTTTTCACCAGTGGTGGCTCTCTGAAGTAATCTGAGTACATTATTTTTTAAAACCTGAAAAATTTCAGTGGCAGAGGCTTCTGGATGGCTCAGTTGATGAAGCATCCGCCTTTGGCTCAGATCATGATCCCAGGGTCCTGGGATCGAGCCCCGCATTAGGCTCCCTGCTCCACAGGGAGCCTGCTTCTCCCTCTCCTGCTCCTCCTGTCTATGTTCTCTCTCTCTGTCTTACAAACAAATAAATACAATCTTTTAAAGAAAAATTCTTTTTACTTTTTTTTTCAAGATTTATTTATTTATTTGACAGAGAGAAGGAACACAAGCAGGGGAAGAGGGAGAAGCAGCCTTCCTGCACAGCAAGGAGCCCCATGTAGGGCTCAATGGCAGGACTCTGGGATCATGACCTGAGCCGAAGGCAGACATTTAACAACTGAGCCACCCAGGTGCCCCTAAAAAGAATTTTAATAACATTTGATGAGCAGTGAACAGCAAAAATCTGCTTAAAAAGGATTTTTGTTCTCCTAACCTTTTGCATTTTCTAATAGATCTATTTTTCCCTTTTTATTCCTTATGCTGTAACTTTCATCCCCATCACTTGTTCATTCCATAACTGAAAGCCTGTACGTCCCATACCCCTTCATGCATTTGGCTCACCCTCCACACTCCTCCCCTCTAGAAACCCCCAGTTTGTTCTCTGTATTTTGGAGTCTGTTTCTGCTTTGTTGTTGTTGTTATTGTTCATGACTTTTGTTTTTCAGATTCCACACATAAGTGACTTTCTCTTTCTCTGTGTGACTTTTTTCACTTAGCATGATACCCTCTAGGCCCATGCATGTTGCTGCAAATGCCCAGATGTCTTTTTCGATGGCCAAGTTATTTTCCATTGTGTATACACCACATCTCCTTCATTCTTTCAGCTGTCATTGGATATGGGTGGCTTCCGTATCTTGACTATGATAAATAATGCTGCAGTAAACATAACGGCGCACATATATTTTTGAATTAGAGTTTTCATTTTTTTTGGATCAATAACCAGGAGTGGAATTACTGGATTATATGGTATATATGGTATATCTTTCTCCTTCTTCTTCTCCTCCTCCTCCTCCTCCTCCTTCTTCTTCTTCTCCTTTTCTTCTTCTTTTTTAATTTCTATATAGTTAACCTACAGTGTTCTATTAGTTTCAGTTGCACAATATAATGATTCAACAATTCTGTACATTACTCAGTGCTCACCTGGTAAGTGTACTCTTAATCCCCTCTGCCTATCTCACCCATCCCCCTACCAATCTCCCCTCTGATAACCATCAGTTTGTTTTCTGTAGTTACGAGTCTGTTTTTCTTTGTTCATTTGTTTTGTTTCTTAAATTCCACATATGAGTAAATCATGGGGTATTTGTCTTTCTCTGTGTGACTTACTTCACTTAGTATGATACTGTGTAGATCCTATCCATGTTATCACAAATATTTCATTCCTTTTTAGTGGCTGAATAATATTATATATATGTATATATGTATTTATATAATATTATATTACATATATAAATATATATATTTTTTAAGATTTTATTTATTTGGGACAGATAGAGAGAGAGAATACAAGCAGGGGGAGATGCGGGCAGAGGGAGAGGGGGAGGGGGAAGCAGGCTCCTGTTGAGCAAGGAGCCCAACGTGAGACTTGATCCCAGGACCCTAGGATCACGACCTGAGCCGAAGGCACTCACTTAACCAACTAAGCCACCTAAGCGCCCCTATATATATTTCTGTATATATATTTGAATTATATATATTTGATTTAGTGATTTCATGTTCTTCGGGTAAATATTCAGTAGTGGAATCTGGAATTACTCGATCATACAGTAGTTCTAGTTTTAATTTTTTGAGGAACATTAGTACTATTTCCATAGCAGATGTACCAATTTACAATCCCACCAGCAGTGCGCAAGCGTTCCTTTTTCTCCACATCCTCACCAACACTTGTGATTCCTGTGTTTTTGATAGTTTCTGAGAGGTGTGAAGTGACATCTCATTGTGCTTTGGATGATGAGTGATGCTAAACATCTTTCCCTGTGTCTGTTGGCCATCTGTATGTCTTCTTTGAAAAAATGTCTATTCAGGTCCTCTCCCAATTTTAATAGGATTATTTGGGGGTTTGGGATTGAGTTTTTTAAGTTCTTTATATATTTTAGATATTAACCCCTTATCAAATGTACAATTTGCAAATATCTTCTTCCATTTAGTAAGTTACCTTTTTGTTTTATTGATGGTTTCCTCTGCTATGCTTTTTATTTTGATTCAGTCCCAATAGTTTATTTTTCTTTTGTTTCCCTTGTTTAAGGAGACAAATATAGAAAAATGTTGCTAAGGCCAATGTCAGAGAGATTACTGCTTATGTTTTCTGCTAGGATTTTTACGGTTTCAGCTCTTATGTTTAGGCCTTTAATCCATTTTTACTTTATTTTTGTGTAGGATGTTCCAATATGTTCTTTATTATTTTACTTTTAATAATATCTTTTTGAAATATATTTCATATACAATAAAATGTTCGAGTCTCAAGTGTACCATTTGGCAAGTTGTGACACATATATATAGCCATGTAACTAATCACCAAAATCAAGATATTGAACATTTCTATCACCTATAAGACACTTTTATTCCTCTTTTCAGTAAACTCTCCTTACCTCCAAGGAAGTAATTGTTCTGATTTATATTGCTAAGAATTAGTTTCACCAGTTCTTAAACTCATATAGTTGGAATCATATAGCATGCAATCTTGTGTATGTTTCCTTTTATCCAATATAATGATTTGGATATTCAACTGTGCTGTTGTATTATCAGTAATTCATACTTTATTGTTGAATAGGATTCCATTGTAAGAAATATTGAAACTAATTGTTTTCCTGTTGATGCGCATATTTTTTTTAAAAAATAAAATACGGGGGCACCTGAGTGGCTCAGTCAGTTAAGGGTCTACCTTTAGCTTAAGTCTTAATCCTAGAGTCCTGGGATCGAGTCCCATGTGGAGCTCCTTGCTCAGCAGGAGGTCTGCCTCTCCCTCCGACCCTCCTCCTTCTTGTGCTCTCTTTCTCTCTCTCTCTCTCAAATAAATAAATAAAATCTTTAAAAATAAATAAATAAATAAATTACTCCTTCAACGTTTTCTTCTTCTTAAAAATTGTCTTGGCTATATCAAGTCCTTTAAATTTCTATATCAATTTTAGAATCAGTGTGTCAAATGTCTTAAAAATCTGCTGGGGTTTTTGTTGTGATTTCTCCAAATCTGTAAGTTGAGAATAATGAAGGTTTTAGTAATATTGAGTCTTCCAAACCATTAACATGGCATATCTCTCTATTTAGACCTTCTTTAATTTCTCTTGGCAGTATTTTGGTTTTCAGGGTAGAATCTAGCACATCTTTTACTAAATTTATTCTTATATAACAGATGTTTTATAATTTCTCATAAATGGTATTTTATTTTCCAGTTGTTTATTGCTAGTGTATAGAGTGGCCCACTTATACTGTGACCTTGTTAAATTCACTCATTACTTCTAGGGGTTTATGGAACCCATTGGATTTTTATGTATCCAATCATGAACAGTCTTCAAATAGACAATTTCCCTTCTGTCTTATTTTTCAATCTTTATGCCTTTCTCTATTTCCTTCTTTTCAATTTTTTTTCTTTTTTTCTGTTGCACTGTTTAGGATCTCTAGCAGATGCTGAATAGAATTTGTTAAACTAAGAATTCTTAACTAGTTTATGATGTTAAAATGTAAGAGTGGAATATTCAATATCTTAGTAAGTATGATATTAGATGTAGGCTTTTCACAGGTATGCTTTTCCAATTTTGGAAAGTTCTATTCCTATATGCTGTGATGTTGTTTTTATTTTTGACCCTGATTAGGTGTTGAATTTTGTCAAATCCATTTTCTGCATACTCTGATACGATCATATAATTTTTTATCCTATTAGGTGTGAATTGTATTAATTCATTTTTAAGTATTAAATCAAACTTGCATTCCCGTCATAATGTTGCTTAGCTATAATACAGTATCATTTTTAAATATTACTGAATTTCATTTTCTATGCTCATGAAAAATATTGGTCTTAATTTTTTTTCTTGTAATGTCCTTCACATTTTGGTGTCATTATCATACTAACTAGCCTCATAAAACTAATTTGTGCTGCTTCTTCTTTTCTTCTTTCATTTCTAAAAGAATTTATTGAACTTTGATATTTTTCTTCCTTGAATGCTTGATGGAAATTACTAGTGAAGCAGTCTGAGCTTGACATTTTCTTTTGTTGATTTTTTTTTTTTTTAGCAAATACAGTTGTATTCAAAATTTTTACTTCTTGTTGTATCAGTTTCAGGAAATTATATTTTAACTTTCATATAATTGACTGAATATACTTATATAAAGATGTTCTAATATCCTTTGTTTTCATTTACTGTCTGAAGAATTTACGATGATCTCTCTCCTTTCATTCTTTATATTGGCATTTTGCCTCTCAATTAGTCTTGCTAAAGATATATCACTTTTGTTAATCCTCTTAAACAACAAACTTTTGATTTTGTTAACTTTCTCTTTTGCTTTCCTGTTTCATATGATTGATTTCCAATTTTTACAATTATAGTTTATTTCCTTTCTTTTATTTTTGTTTGAGCTTAATTCTCTTTTCTTATCTAGCTTGTTTCACTTTGGTAGTTTCAATTACTGATTTCCCTTCCTCAAATGTATGCTCTAAAACTATTTATTTCCCTCTTAGCACTGCTTTACCTGTATCCCACAAATTTTGATATGCTGTGTCTCATAATCATTCAGTTCAAAATATTTTCTGATTTTTCTCACATGTTTTTTTCTTTGATCCATGGGTTATTTAGAAGAATGTATTTTAATTTTCAAATATTTAAGGGTTTTTCTAATTATAATTTTATAGTGAATTTCAATTTAATTCTTGTAAGGTCTAAAAACATCTCTCATGTGATTTTAGCTTTTTAAGACTTAACAAAACTTATTTTATGATCTGGCATAGTTCAATCTCAGTGAATGTTTCTCATGCATTTGCAAACAGTATGTATTTGCAATAGTTGAATGTGAAAGTTTATAAATATCAATTTGGTCAAGCAGTTACTAGAAATGCTTAATTCTTGGGTGCCTGGAGGACTCAGTCAGTTAAGTCTTTGAATCTTGATCTCAGACCAGGTCTTGATCTCAGGATCCTTAGGTCAGGCCCTGGATTGGGCCCTGCCTTGGGCTCCATGATGGACATGGAACCTACTTTTTAAAAAAATGTTCAATTCTTTATATTACCAATTTTTTTTTGGTCTACTCTTTCCACTAATTTTAATATCAATGGATATTAAAATTTCCCACTATTCCATTTCATTCTGTGAATTTTTGCTTATTTTAGTTTGAAGGTCTACTCTTATTTACAAATAACATCTAAAATTTTTAAGTGATGAAGTGACCCTTTTAAAATTATGAAATGCCCCTCTGCATCTTCTTTAATATCCCCATTATGAAGTCTACTTTGTCTAATAATATAGTCACACTATGCTTCTTGTGATTAGTGTTTGCATGGTATTTTTTTCCATTTCTTAAAATTCTTGAACTATTTGTCTCTTAATAGTTAAAGTAGCTTCCATTCAACTGAGTCTTGCTCTTTTACCTGACATCTCTAACATTATAAGAATACTCATTACCTTTTTATGTAATGTAATTATTGATATGGTTAGATTTATTTTCCCATCTTAAGATTTGTTTTCTACTTCTTCCCTCTTTGTTCCTTTATTCCATCTTTTCTGCCTTGTTTTGAATTAATTGAATAATTGTTAGTACAACATGCTTATTGTCTCTACTGGCTCTTGAACTGTTTTTGCTTTCCTGTTTTTGTTTGTGCTCTAAGGAGCACAAACAATATGTGTCCTAACCTTATTACAGTCTACATAAAATTAATATTGTGCTACTTCATGTAAAATATAAAAATCTTATGAGTATAATTCCATTTACCACCTACAGCCCTTTCTGCT
The DNA here is from genome assembly GCF_020171115.1 of Neogale vison. NCBI lineage: Eukaryota > Metazoa > Chordata > Mammalia > Carnivora > Mustelidae > Neogale > Neogale vison. The sequence continues at coordinate 196,139,210 of NC_058101.1, read as the reverse complement.
CTTTTTTTCATACATTTCACTTCTGTCTAATAAACTCTGCAGTGTATTACTAATATTATTGCTCTAAATAGTCACTAGACTTTTTTTTTAAAGATATTATTTATTTATTTGCCAGAAAGAGAGAGAGAGAGAGAAAGCACACAAGCAGGCAGAGAGGCAGGCAGAGGCAGAGAGAGAGCAAGGAGCCCAATTCGGGACTCGATCCCAGGACCCTGGGATCATGACCTGAGCCGAAAGCAGTGGTTCAACCCACTGAGCCACCCAGGTGTCCCTAAATATTCACTAGACTTTTAAAGAAATTAAGAAAAAGTATTTTCCATTTACCCACGTATTTACCATTTCTGGTGTTCTTCAGTTTTTTAGCAAGTGAAGTTTTCACCAAGATGATTTCCTTCAGCCTACAATGCATTCTTTAGTATGTTTTGTGGAGCAAAACTGCTGATAATGAGTTCTGCTTTTGCTTTTGCTTTTGTTTTTTGTTTTTTTTGTTGTTGTTGTTGGAAAATATCTTTTCTTTCACATTCATTTTTTTTAATATTTTTATTTATTTATTTGACAGACAGAGATCACAAGTAGGCAGAGCAGCAGGCAGAGAGAGAGAGAGAGAGAGGAGGAAGCAGGCTCCCTGCTGAGCAGAGAGCCCGATGCGGGACTGGATCCCAGGACCCCGGGATCATGACCTGAGCCGAAGGTAGCGGCTTTAACCCACTGAGCCACCCAGGCGCCCTCACATTCATTTTTGAAGGAAAATTTCATTGGACATAGAATTCTAGGTTGACACATTTTCTTTTGATACTTCAAAGATGTTATTTCATTGTTTACTGGATGCTTTTTCTTTACTCAGGAGAACTCAGCCACAATTCTTATTATTGTTTCTCTGATTATACTATGTCTCTTTCATCTGGCTACTTTTAAAATTTCTCTTTGGGGATGCCTGGGTGGCTCAGTCGGTTAAGCCGCTGCCTTCAGCTCAGGTCATGATCCCAGGGTCCTGGGATCGAATCCTGCATCAGACTCCTTGTCCAGCAGGGAGCCTACTTCTCTCTCTGCCTCTGCCTGCTTGTGCTCTCTCTCTGACAAATAAATAAATAAAATTAAAATTAAATTAAATTAAATTTCTCTTTGTCTTTGAATTTATCTACCTGACTATCATATGCCTGGATGAGGTCTTTTTTTTTTATCCTGTATGGAATTTACCAAGCTTCTTTGACCTTGGATCTGTGTCTTGGATAAGTTTAATCCTTATGTGAGACTGTTTTTGTCACTAGATCTTAGGCATTCTCTTCTCTTTTTTTTTTCCCCCTCTCTCTCTATACTTCCTTCATTTTGACTAAGACCTATTGACTATCTTCAAGTTCATTGATCCTTTTATCTGTGTGTCCATTCTGCTCTTAAGCCCTTCCAATGATTTTTTTTTCCATTTCAAATACTTTTAATACAAGAATTTTTATTTGGTCCAATTTTATAATTTCAGTGTTCTGTTAAAATTCCTCATTAGTTCATCTATTTTGTCCATATTTTCCAAAAAACCTGTAACATAATTATAATAGTTGCTTTAGAGGTTCAAAAACAGGGATTCCTTCACTGCAGGCAGTGAAGGAGAGCTCTCTTGCTTCTACCTAAGGTGTCTCTGCATTTGTTACTCACCTGGACATCCCCATTTAAGCTTATTTGGAGTGTCACTTCTCAAAACCAATCAATGTTTTGCTTGATTTTACTTTTTCAGTTCAGATTTACATTTCTGGGGAGTCAAGATGGCAGAGAAGTAGCAGGCTGAGACTGCATCGGGTAGCAGGAGATCAGCTAGACACCTTATCAAACCATTGCAAACACCTACAAATCCAACAGGAGACCAAAGAGAAGAATAGCAACAATTCTAGAAACAGAAAATTGACCACTTTCTGAAAGGTAGGACCAGCGGAGAAGTGAATCCAAAGCGAAAGGAAGATAGCCTCAGGGGGAGGGGCCAGCTCCCGGCAAGCGGCAGAGCAATGGAACACAAAATCAGGACTTTTAAAAGTCTGCTCCACTGAGGGACATGGCTCCAGAGGCCAAACTGGGGTGAAGCCCATGCGGGGTCACAGAAGGATCAGGGGTGTCTGAGTGTCAGGGAGCTCACAGGTATTAGAGCAGGGAAGCTGGCAACAGAGACAGAGCCAAGGAGTGAGCTCTCAGCTCTGGGTTACCTTAAACTGGTTGCAGGCTGGGTGAGCTCAGAGCAAAGCCAGAGACCAGGGAGACAGAGTGATTGAGCGCTTTTCTCTGAGGGTGGGGCCCCGAGCTCTCGGCTCCTCCAGGGAGGTCTCCGGGGAGGCCGCCATTTTCATTCCCATCCTCCGGAACTGTACAGAAAGCGTTAGGGAACAAAAGCTCCCGAAAGCAAACCGGAGCGGATTACTTAGCCCCGCCCCTGATAAGGGCGGTGCAATTCCACCTGGGGCAAAGACACTTGAGAATCACTACAACAAGCCCCTCCCCCAGAAGATCAACAAGAAATCCAGCCAGGACCAAGTTCACGTACCAAGGGGAACAGCAGAATTCCAGAGGAGAAAGCAAAACATGGAATTCATGGCTTTCTCCCCATGATTCCTTAGTCTTGCAGTTAATTTAATTTTTTTAATTTAATTTTTTTCTTCTACATTTTTTTAACTTTTACCCTTTCCTCTTTTAACATTTTTTAACTAGTTTATCTTAACAATACCTATCATAAAAAAATAATAATAATATTTTTTAAACCTTCATTATTATAGTCATATTTTATCCTTCATTGTATCTAACTTTATTTTTTGTATACACATAGGGTTTTTTCTTCTAAAAAATTTAGGGTACAACTTCTTCTAATAGATCAAAATATGCCCTAAATCTAGCTTCGGACTTGTTCTAGTCTCCAGCCTGAGCAAAAGCTCTCCACTTTCTTTTTCTTTTTTCTTTTTTTTTATAAATGTTTATTTATTTGACAGAAAGAGATCACAAGGAGGCAGAGAGAGAGAGGGGAGGAAGCAGGCTCCCTGCCAAGAAGAGAGCCCGATGTGAGGCTCAATCCCAGGACCCTGGGATCATGACCTGAACAGAAGGCAGAGGCTTTAACCCACCGAGCCACCCAGGTGCCCCTCTTTTTCTTTATTCTCCCAACCAACTTACTTTATCAACTCCTTTTTTAGAAATTAAAAAAAAATTTTTTTTATCTTTATAGGTATATTCCATCCCTTCATTGTGTTTACCCTTATATATGTTTTTCATTCTTTAAAATTTTGGAAGGTAGTTTCTTCTAAGAGACCAAAATACTCCCAAAATTAAGTGGGTGACCCTGTTCTAGTCACCAGTCTAATATTTATATATTATTTCTTTTTTATATTTTTTAAATTTGTTTTCTTTTTTTTAATTTTTTTTTTCTGAACTTCTTTTTATCCCCTTCCTCCCCCCCATGATTTTGGGTCTCTTCTGATTTGGTTAAAGCACATTTTCCTGGGGTCTTTGCCACCCTTTTAGTATTTTACTTGCTCCTTCATATATTCTTTTTTTTTTTTTCATTTCTTTTTTTTTTCTTTTTCCTTCATATATTCTTATCCGGACAAAATGACAAGGCAGAAAAACTCACCACAAAAAAAGAACAAGATGCAATACCAAAGGCTAGGGATCCAATCAATATGGACATTGGTTATATGTCAGATCTAGAGTTCAGAATGGCGATTCTCAAGGTTCTAGCTGGACTCGAAAAAGGCATGGAAGATATTAGAGAAACCCTCTCGGGAGAGATAAAAGCCCTTTCTGGAGAAATAAAAGAACTAAAATCTAACCAAGTTGAAATAAAAAAAGCTATTAATGAGGTGCAATCAAAAATGGAGACTCTTACTGCTAGGATAAATGAGGCAGAAGAAAGAATTAGTGATATAGAAGACCAAATGACAGAGAATAAAGAAGCTGAGCAAAAGAGAAGACAAATACTGGACCACAAGGGGAGAATTCAAGAGATAAGTGACACCATAAGATGAAACAACATTAGAATAATTGGGATTCCAGAAGAAGAAGAAAGAGAGAGGAGAGCAGAAGGTATATTGGAGAGAATTATTGTAGAGAATTTCCCTAATATGGCAAAGGGAACAAGCATCAAAATCCAGGATGTACAGAGAACCGCCCTCAAAATCAATAAGAATAGGTCCACACTGTGTCACCTAATAGTAAAATTTACAAGTCTTAGCGACAAAGAGAAAATCCTGAAAGCAGCCCGGGAAAAGAAGTCTATAACATACAATGGTTAAAATATTAGATTGGCAGCAGACTTATCGACAGAGACCTGGCAGGCCAGAAAGAACTGGCATGATATATTCAGAGCACTAAATGAGAAAAACATGCAGCCAAGAATATTATATCCAGCTAGGCTATCATTGAAAATAGAAGGAGAGATAAAAAGCTTCCAGGACAAACAAAAACTGAAAGAATTTGCAAACACCAAACCAGATCTACAGGAAATATTGAAAGGGGTACTCTAAGCAAAGAGAGACCCTAAAAGTAGTAGATCAGAAAGGAACAGACAATATAGAGTAATAGTCACCTTACAGGCAATACAATGGCACTAAATTCCTATCTCTCAATAGTAACCCTGAATGTTAATGGGCTAAATGCCCCAATCAAAAGACACAGGGTATCAGAATGGATAAAAAAACAAAACCCATCAATATGCTGCCTACAAGAAACTCATTTTAGACCCGAAGACACCTCCAGATTTAAAGTGAAGGAGTGGAAAACAATTTACCATGCTAGTGGACATCAGAAGAAGGCTGGGGTGGCAATCCTTATATTAGATCAATTAGACTTTAAGCCAAAGACTATAACAAGAGATGAAGAAGGACACTATATCATACTCAAAGGGTCTGTACAACAAAAAGATCTAACAATTTTAAATATCTATGCCCCTAACATGGGTGCAGCCAGCTATATAAACCAATTAATAACAAAATCAAAGAAACACATTGACAATAATACAATAATAGTAGGGGGCCTTAACACTCTCCTCACTGAAATGGACAGATCATTGAAGCAAAAGATCAACAAGAAAATAAAGGCCTTAAATGACACACTGGACCAGATGGACATCACAAATATATTGAGAACATTTCATCCCAAAGCAACAGATACACATTCTTCTTTACTGCACATGGAACATTCTCCAGAATAGATCACATCCTGTGTCACAAATCAGGTCTCAACTGGTATCAAAAGATTGGGATCATTCCCTGCATATTTTCAGACCACAATGCTCTGAAGCTAGAATTCAATCACAGGAGGAAATTTGGAAAGAACCCAAATACATGAAGACTAAACAGCATCCTTCTAAAGAATGAATGGGTCAACCAAGAAATTAAGGAAGAATTGAAAAAATTCATGGAAACAAATGATAATGAAAACACAACTGTTCAAAACCTGTGGGACACAGCAAAGGCAGTCCTAAGAGGAAAATATATAGCACTACAAGACTTTCTCAAGAAACAAGAAAGGTCAAAAGAAAAGAAACAAGAAAGGTCTCTAATACATAACTTAACCCTACACCTAAAGGAGCTAGAGAAAGTACAACAAAGAAAGCCTAAACCCAGCAGGAGAAGAGAAATCACAAAGATCAGAGCAGAAATCAATGAAATAGAAACCAAAAAAAAAAAATATATATATATATATATATATATATAGAAAAAATCAACGAAACTAGGAGCTGGTTCTTTGAAAGAATTAATAAGATCGATAAACCCCTGGCCAGATTTATCAAAAAGAAAAGAGAAAGAACCCAAATAAATAAAATTGTGAAATGTGAATGAAAGAGGAGAGATCACAACCAACACCAAAGAAATAAAACAATTATAAGAACATATTATGAACAACTCTATGGCAACAAAATTGACAATCTGAAATAAATGGGTGCATTCCTGGAGACATATAAACTACCACAACTGAACCAGGAAGAAATAGAAAACCTGAACAGACCTATAACCAGTAAGGAGACTAAAATAGTCATCAAAAATCTCCAAACAAACAAAATCCTAGGGCCAGACGGCTTCCCATGGGAATTCTACCAAACATTTAAAGAAGAATTAATACCTATTCTCCTGAAACTGTTCCAAAAAATAGAAATGGAATAAAAACTTCCAAACTCATTTTATGAGGCCAGCATCACCTTGATCCCAAAACCAGACAAGGATCCCATCAAAAAAGAGAATTACAGACCAATATCCTTGATGAACACAGATGCAAAAATTCTCACTAAAATACTAGCCAATAGGATCCAACAGTACATTAAAAAGATTATTCACCATGACCAAGTGGGATTTATTCCAGGGCTGCAAGGTTGGTTCAACATCCACAAATCAACTGATGTAATACATTACATTAGTAAAAGATATGTATTGATGTAATACAATACATTAGTAAAAGAAAGAACAAGAACCATATGATACGGGCGCCTCAGTGGATTAAAGCCTCTGCCTTCGGCTGGGTCATGATCCCAGGGTCCTAGGATCGAGCTCCGCATCAGGCTTTCTGCTCAGCAGGGACCCTGCTTTCTCCTCTCTCTCTCTCTGCCTGCCTCTCTGCCCACTTGTGATTTCTGTCTGTCAAATAAATAAATAAAAATCTTAAAAAAAAAAAAGAACCATATGATACTCTCAATAGATGCTGAAAAAGCATTTGACAAAGTACAGCATTCCTTCTTGATCAAAACTCTTCAGAGTGTAGGGATAGAGGGCACATACCTCAGTATCATCAAAGCCATCTATGAAAAACCCACCGCAAATATCATTCTCAATGGAGAAAAACTGAAAATTTTTCTGCTAAGGTCAGGAGCACGGCAGGGATGTCCACTATCACTACTGCTATTCAACATAGTACTAGAAGTCCTAGCCTCAGCAATCAGGCAACAAAAAGAAATTAAAGGCATCCAAATCGTCAAAGAAGTAGTCAAACTATCACTTTTTGCAGATGATATGATACTATATGTGAAAAACCCAAAAGACTCCACTCCAAAACTGCTAGAACTTGTACAGGAATTCAGTAAAGTGTCAGGATATAAAATCAATGCACAGAAATCAGTTGCATTTCTCTACACCAACAACAAGACAGAAGAAAGAGAAATTAAGGCGTCAATCCCATTTACAATTGCACCCCAAACCATAAGATACCTAGGAATAAACCTAACCAAAGAGGCTAAGAATCTATACTCAGAAAACTATAAAGTACTCATGAAAGAAATTGAGGAAGACCCAAGGAAATGGAAAAATGTTCCGTGCCCCTGGATTGGAAGAATAAATATTATGAAAATGTCTATGCTACCTAAAGCAATCACACATTTAATGCAATCCCTATCAAAATCCCATCCATCTTTTTCAAAGAAATGGAACAAATAATCCTAAAATTTATATGGAACCAGAAAAGACCTTGAATAGCCAAAGGAATACTGAAAAAGAAAGCCAAAGTTGGTGGCATCACAATTCTGGCCTTTAAGCTCTATTACAAAGCTGTCATCATCAAGACACTATGGTACTGGCACAAAAACAGGCACATAGATCAATGGAACAGAATAGAGAGACCAGAAATAGACCCTCAACTCTATTGTCAACTAATGTTTGACAAAGCAGGAAAGAATGTCCAATGGAAAAAAGAGAGCCTCTTCAACGAATGGTGTTGGGAAAATTGGACAGCCACATGCAGAAAAATGAAATTGGACCATTTCCTTACACCACACACGAAAATAGACTTAAAATGGATGAAGGACCTAAATGTGAGAAAGGACTCCATCAAAATCCTTGAGGAGAACACAGGCAGCAATCTCTTCGACCTCAGCCACAGCAACTTCTTCCTGGGAACATCGCCAAAGGCCAGGGAAGCAAGGGCAAAAATGAACTATTAGGATTTCATCAAGATCAAAATCTTTTGCCCAGCAAAGGAAACAGTTAACAAAACCAAAAGACAGAATGGGAGAAGATATTTGCAAACAACATATCAGATAAAGGTCTAGTATTCAAAATCTATAAAGAGCTTATCAAACTCAACACCCAAAGAACAAATAATCCAATCAAGAAATGGGCAGAGGACATGAACAGACATTTCTGCAAAGAAGACACAGATGGCCAACAGACATGAAAAAGTGCTCCACGTCACTCAGCATCAGAGAAATACAAATCAAAACCACAATGAGATATCACCTCACACCAGTCAGAATGGCTAAAATCAACAAGTCAGGAAATGACAGATGCTGGCGAGGATGCGGAGAAAGGGGAACCCTCCTACACTGTTGGTGGGAATGCAAGCTGGTGCAACCACTCTGGAAAACAGCACGGCGTTTCTTCAAAAAGTTGAAAATAGAGCCACCCTATGACCTAGAAATTGCACTACTGGATATTTACCCTAAAGATACAAACGTAGTGATCCGAAGGGGCACGTGAACCCGAATGTTTATAGCAGCAATGTCCACAATAGCCAAACTATGGAAAGAACCTAGATGTCCATCAACAGATGAATGGATAAAGAAGAAGTGGTATATATACACAATGGAATACTATGCAGACATCAAAAGAAATGAAATCTTGCCATTTGCGACGACGAGGATGGAACTAGAGGGTATTATGCTTAGCGAAATAAGTCAATCGGAGAAAGACAGCTATCATATGATCTCCCTGATATGAGGAAGTGGAGATGCAGTGTGTGGGGTTTGGGAGGTAGGAAAAGAAGAAATGAAACAAGATGGGATTGGGAGGGAGACAAACCATAAGTGACTCTTAATCTCACAAAACAAACTGAGAGTTGCTGGGGGGAGGGGGGTGGGGTTATGGATATTGGGGAGGTATGTGCTATGGTAAGTGCTGTGAAGTGTGTACACCTGGCAATTCACAGACCTGTACCCCTGGGGATAAAAATACATTATATGTTTATTTAAAAACATTTAATAAAAAAAATTTTTAAAAAATTATAGTTGCTTTAAAGTCCTTGTTCGCTATTTCCAACATTGGGTAAATGAGACTTTATCTCGATTGCCTGCTTTTTCTTTTTGTTATGAATTAGTTTTTCTGTATTTATGCATACCTCATAGGTTTATGTTGGATATTAAACATCATGTACAATATAGTGTAGGCACTTGGAGTTCTATTTTCTTCCCGTGAAGAATATTCAGTTTCATTCTGGCAGACAGTTAAAACTTCATTTTAGATTTTGTTAGGGTAGGTCTGTTTCATATTTGTCCTTAAGTTTAGGGCATGGTTTATAGTCCTGAGATATGATCCTTCCTTCTAAGGCAGACTCTTTTGGAGTTTCAGTGGTAAGTCTGAGATGTTTACAAATTCCCTTTTGTCTTGGCTGGACTTGAACCATAAACTCTGCCTTCCCAGAAGTGGGAAAGTTTGAAAACCTCTGATCTATGCTTTTCCCATGTTTCCCAGGAACCAGGAAACTGGAAACTACATTTCCCAGAATCCTATCAGCAAGGTTCTGGCTTAGATTTGGAAAGGCAATAAGGGAGCCGAAGACGTTTGTTTTTCTCCGGCTGTGGAGATAAATTGAGGTTTGGTGGTAGCCTAAGGGCAGCCCTTTGTAAAAACAGTGTGACTACGTGTGCTGGATTCCTGTAGTTCCTGACCAGGCTCGCAGGAGCAACTTCTAAGTCTCTGAATAACAGCAGACCTGAGAGTTAACAAGAACCTTCTTCAACTTGTACTTAAAATGGCTTTGACCATGCCAAATGCACATTAAGTTGTTTTTCCATTGGAAGTAGCTAGAGTGGTTTCTGTGTTCTTAAGACAAACTGGTCAGTGGAAGTGCTGTTGGTATTCTTTGCTTGCAAGGACATCCTGTGCATTGCACCACACTTACCCTTCCTAAACACTTGGCAATTAATATCAGTAGACACTCCCAGTGAATCTGGTAAACAAAGGAAGTCTCCTACATTTTTAGAAACCTCCTCTGGAAGGAGAACTGTTTCTAATTAGGGCCCTCTGTAGGGCCCCCTAGAATTCTCAGTGTCTAAATTAGTGCCTTGTCCTTATTGAGTAAGTGTGAAATATTCATTCAGTAAAAGAATAAACAACAATACAATAAAAAGTACTTTTGAAAAAGTATATCAATAGTTGAAGCTTGTCCAGGTTGCATCTCACCTTTGGAAAGCCCAGAATGGTTATCTATGTTTTGTTCCATCCTGGAGGACAGTCTCTTCCCTTTAGCCTTCTAAAGATTCTCCTGGCATTATAACTTTCTGAGTCAAGGGGGAAAGGTTTGTGAACTCTCTATTCTCCCACAGATGACCTGGGAACTGCCTGAAACCATTACCTGGCCTAAGGATACAGAGCTCACTTTTACTGGTATCCCTTTCTTGGGACTCAGCAATTGAAGGGTCAAGTGATGTCATGGGGAGCTGGGTTCCCTGATCTCATATGTATTGACCCACCCATAAAACATGGTTTTTCAAAAGTATGCTTTGTTGGGCTATGATTTGTACCTTGTCCAAAGGGTCTATAAAATGTGTCACCTTATCTATTATGGGACAGCAAAACATGGTTCTCAGCTAACAAATATTTCTCAGTTTCATTTATATAAATTTAATCCTGGCCCTCAGCTTCCATTCCATTGTGTTGGTGAGGAAGGGTAGTTCCAATTCTACTGGTGATGCTTACCATTGCTGCAGATTCTGGGAGGTTTTCATTATTATAAGGAAATAGAAATCAAGGTTACCATGATCACCACTGACCTCTCTTTGAATCTTTCTGATCTCTGTTTCCAGATTTCCAATAGGGCAGGTGATCTTTGTTGAACCTGGGGATCCTAAAGCCTAGAGTCTAACCTCCTGAAATAATCATCTTCTTGGAGGTCTGGTCACCGCCTTCCTTCCACAGGATGTTCTCACTAAGTACTGTTTAGGTCTCCCATTTATGGGATCCACCATTTCTATCTCCTCGTAAATCCAGGAAAAAGAGTTCCTTCCCACTGAGTGTTGTTTTGTTTTGTTTTTTGTTTTCCAGATAAAAAAGCATTCATTGCAAAACAATTAATTAAAAAATACAGATCTCTATGAATTTAAAGTAGGCATTATAAACTCAAAGACTTGGGGGTTAGCCACGTGGGTAAAATAAGTTAGAAAAATAGTGGAGTGGAGGGGAACAAGAGCGAGTGGAGTAATAATGGATTTGTTTATATGAGACATTCTAAATATAACTACAATTTTAATTTAAATAGAAGAGTGAGCAAAAATGAGGATAAACATCAAAAAACACAGATAACAAAGCAGAAATTCATGACTGTGGGGCTTTTGAACACCTGCCAGATTCCATTATCTTATCATTAAAAGCAGTGAAGCTTTCCATAAGCTTTTAATTTAACAGAACTTTCATTTTTCTGTATGAATCTATGTCCTTAAATAGGCTTTGAGAAATATAATATACCGATTACACTTTTTGCTTTACCAACGATTGGTTGTTCTAATACGGCTTTATTTTAAAGGAAGAAACCAGGATTGTGTTATTCACCATTTTATCCCGAATTACTAATACATTGTTTTGCACCTGGTAGGAACTCAGTAAACAATTATGGAATAAATACACTAAAGAGTTGTTTCTCTAAATTTAGGCCTTTAAAACTTTTCCCCTTCTAATCAATATTCTTCTTGAAGTTTAGATAATCTCTTGTGCTTTTTTTAAATAATCTCTTATTCTTAATCTACCATCTTTTTTTTTTAAAGATTTTATTTATTTATTTGACAGACAGAGATCACAAGTATTCAGAGAGGCAGGCAGGCAGAGAGAGGAGGAAGCAGGCTCCCCACTGAGCAGAGAGCCCGATGCGGGACTCAATCCCAGGACTCTGGGATCATGACCTGAGCTGAAGGCAGAGGCTTCAACCCTCTGAGCCACCCAGGCATCCCAATCTTCCACCTTTTTAATAGATAATATGGAATTTGCTTACTTTTAAGGGACTGGAAAAACAAGGGGCACCTGGGTGGCTCTGTGGGTTAAAGCCTCTGCCTTCGGCTCAGGTCATGATCCCAAGGTCCTGGGATCAAACCCTGCATCAGGCTCTCTGATCAGTGGGGAGCCTGCTTCCTCCTCTCTCTCTGCCTGCCTCTCTGCCTACTTGTGATCTGTCTGTCAAATAAATAAATAAATAAAATCTTTAAAAAAAAAAAATAAAGTACCTTTGAGGTCACTTCAAAGTGTCTGTTTATGCTGAGTGAAATAAGTCAAGCAGAGAGAGTCAATTATCATATGGTTTCACTCATTTGTGGAGCATAACCAATAGCATGGAGGACAAGGGGCGTTAGAGAGTAGTAGGGAATTTGGGTAAATTGGAAGGGGAGGTGAACCATGAGAGACTATGGACTCTGAAAAACAGTCTGAGGGGTTTGAAGTGGTGGGGGGTGGGAGGTTGGGGTACCAGGTGGTGGGTATTATAGAGGGCACAGCTTGCATGGAGCACTGGGTGTGGTGAAAAAATAATGAATACTGTTTTTCTGAAAATAAATAAATTGGGAAAAAAAAAAAGTGACTTTGCTACAAATCTAGGATTACTTTGCTACAAATCTAGATAATAGCACAGTGACCTCAAGTCATTGGAAAACACTAAGTGAATTTTCCTATGTCTCTTTGTTTTTTTATTTAACATGATAGAAATATGAAATAAAAAATTCAGTGAATTCCAAATGAAATAATCAGCCCTATCCATATTATTAGAAATCTTATCCCATTAAGAAGACCATTAAAAGCAAAACCAAAGAATTTGCAACCAAATCATCACTACATTTTGCTTGAAACGTTTTCTACCAGCAATCTGTTTCTCAGCCCTGCAGAAAATGGAAACAAACACGTTTTGTTTTGAATTGAACAGAATGGAGCTCACACACAATCCTTGCCAAGCTGCTGCCATTCTTGTTAAAGCAATGGAAATCCTCAGTGGTAGAGTTTCTTTTGCTTCAGTTTCATTAGAGCTCTAAAGGCAGCAAATATTTTCAAATGGGTAGAAATTTCAGTTAGCGCAGACTACTTTTAGTCCTATGTAGCGTGAAAATCCATATCCAATTGTCTGCAGCATTTCTGGCACTGTTGATAGGCAAACTGCGAGCAAGTCATTAAAGCTCCAAAAATGACTTTTCAGAGATGAAGCTGGGCTGAAAGTAAATGAAAGGAACCTGGACATTTTTTTTTAAAGTGAGAAACACACAAAATTCAAATCATTTTTAGAAGTTCAGATTTAAAGGGAAGAATCTGCACAGAGATAACAATTGTTACCACCTATTCTAGAAAATACTCGAACGTAATTCTTCATTAATTGCTTTCAACTGGACAGGTCAATCACTCCCTTGATTCATTTAAAAAAAAAAATACCACAAACTTTACAATTCATTCCTGCGGGTACACTAAGGCGTGTTGCTTTGCCACTTACGTCATTCTCTGAGCTCTCATTAGGTGGTAGAATGAGGTCAGGTCTAAAGCTTATTAGGGCCTTGGGAAGGGGAGTGCATGTTTAGGGCACCAAGAGAAAGAACCATTTATTTCCAAACTAATACAATACACGACTTGAAGAAGGTGGGTTGGTTTGAATCCAGCTGAGTTATATTGACTTGAACTCAATCTAAATGAATCAACTGCAGGTCATACCCTTGGTTTTTAAACTAAAATTATCTTTTTCTGATAGGATCCTTGAAACCATCCTTTAACAAGAACTAAGAAACACTTACCTGTAATTTCTTTTTGGCAACAGTTAACATTTTATAACATTTGATTTAAGAATGGTTTTCTCATATTAGGTATTTGCATATCCATTATTTTCTGTTGGAACCACAAATAAAATAATACTTCTTGCTGCACTTCTTGTTAGTATCTGATTCCACAACTAGTCCCTCAAGATTTAGGAGGGCGAGACCATGCCTATTTTGTTCACCCCTCCAACCCAGAACAGGACTAGCTTAGTGCCTGGTGTATAAAACTGTTTAATAAGTACTCAACAATGGATTAAAGCAAGTATTTAACAATGAAAATAACTAGAACAATAAGTTAGTCATAATTATGTCATAGCACCTGAAGGAAAAACTTAGACAAAGGAAAATGTTAGTTTTTATATTTATGCTTGATGAAGTTGCAATAGATGTCACTTCTCTCAATACTATCCCCTAGTTTTCAGTTTGTGGAAGTTGTTGATTTCTTTGAAGTGTGCTATTCATTATTGACATTGGTTTTGACAACAGGAACAAACTTGAGAATTTGCCAACATGTTAGGGCATCAAATATGTGTACTGAAACAAACAGAACAGAACTGAGTCTTTTAGCCTTGACAATGGACAAAGTTTTTAGCTGCAAAAGTAGATCTTATATATTCGTTTGACAGGTAAGGAAACTGAAGCCCAGAGGGGTTAAGGAGCTTGTCCAAGGTGAATGGCAGGGCTGAGGCAGAAGCAGGCACATCTGTTCCACCTAGTGGCCTACAACTGTTCTGCTCCGTGGGCACCCATGTTGTTATTGACTGTTGAGACTAGATGTCACCCTGGACCCAAGACTCCAAAACTCCTATTCTCTGCAATCTTTTCTTTTGCCTTTCACTACATTTTGAGTTAGGAAACCTGAATACAATCCAAGATCTCCTTTATGTTAGCCATATCATATTCTGTAAGACACGGATCTCCTCTGAGCTTCTGTTTCTTCATACATAAATATTAGGATAACAGTACTGACTTTATCAGATTCTTGTGAAGATTAAACACAACATCTCGTGAAAGGTAATGCAATACCCAGCACCCAGGAAGCATCATTCAAATCTGCATCTGTTGTGAATTCCATATGTTCTCTTGATATTCAGTGTTCAATCCATAGTTCCCAAACCCTACCTTGAAATCCATTGTCTAGCCCTTTCTTCAACATCAAAACAGTTGGATCTATGAAGTCAGTTTTAACCTTGCTCACTGTCTCCCCACTCGCCCTACTGGGATTGAGCCTCATTTGCCCAGCGTAAGTCTTAACTGCTAGATAGCACAACTGCTATTGGTTTCTGAGCCTTCCAAATCCAAATTTCCCCACCTTTCCATGCTGCCTCCTGAGAGTCACCATGTAAACTATTTGTCTGGTTCTGGTTAAGGAGAACCCAATTAAAACCGAGGATATCTTCATAAATTACCTCCTCTCCCCCAGCAGTTTCAACTTTCTCTCTCCACAGCAGCCTTCAACTTTCTGTGTCCCGGGGTGTACGACTGTGGAGAAGAAAGTATTCAGGAGCCTCTGGTTGCGCCATATTGGATCCTGGAATGGTGCTTTACTTCACTCTTTCTGAACATTTACCTAATTGCCCTCCTTTCCCACATGAATGTATCTGCTTCACGGATCATGGGTTCCTTGCTCTTTCTCTTGTGATTCTGTTCTTTTTCAATCTTTCATTCCCTCGTTCTTGTGGTCCCAGGCCCTGCCTAGGGATCCCTAATTCTTTACCATCCAAACTCGGGCAATAGTTCAGAGGTTGCTCAGGGGAGTCATGAAATGTTGTGCCACAGCAGACTTCCACAGTTAAAAGTCATGTGGACAATTCAGACCATAGACGTGCCATGAAAGCAGCACAAACAACAGTCTGGGAAGCAAATCCTGGAGACATCAAGAACCAGGCTGGACCCAAGGTGGCATCAAGTTCTAGGTACAATGGAAATCCAGAGGAGTGATTCTCCCAACATCCCTTACGGCAACAAGAATTTCAACGACAAGGCATCTGGATTCTTGAGTAGTTGGTTCATTCAGCATTACTTATGAAACATTCATGATCTTAAAAGGTAAAATAAGAACTCACATTAACCAGTATCAATTATAAAAAGTGATGTAATAATCTTCAGATTAGCACACTGCCAAAGTAAAGAAAACTGCTTCCCTTTGCTTTTGCTTCACAAAGAAAAAACATTGTGTAATAAGATTTTAGGTTACCAGGTGGATTTTACCCAGGTGAACCGAAGAACGCTCCTTCTGAAGTGTATTTTTTTTAAGTTATGAATGCCTTTTTTTTTACAAAATTTAATATATGGTAGGATATGAAAATAATATATTCTCTCCAGTATTCATTACACTCATGAAAACTAGGAGTTCTAATATACTTTTCTGAAATATTGCTTTACTAAAAATTCAACTGTAAGTGGAAGTATATGGAAAATTCCCAGAACTTAAGCATATGAATTTAAATTGGCATTGGACCTACTGTGCTTTTATTTACTTATATAAAAACTCAAGTTATGAAAATATTGGCAAAATGATTTTAACATCTAATAGAGAAGGCAAAATAAACATGTCTGTTAGGCTTTTTTTTTTTTTTTAAGCCCTTACATTCCTGAGAGATTTTTTTGGTATGTTTGAAAATTAGTTACAAAATTAAGTAGCTATAAATAGGAAGATAAACAGTTCTAGAGTAAGGAAGTGCTGGTTTCCATTTCCAGTTCCGCTCACAATGCGTGTGGTTTCACAGGCGCTGGTGTAAACTCGTCAAGGAGCTCTAGACACAGGAACACAGGACATGGCATGAAGCCTGAGTGGTAGTTCAGTGAGGACTGAGTCGTGGCAAGGAGGTCTAGAAGTCTAGCACAGTGTCTGACATCTAGTATGTGCTCATAACACATTGCTTTATTGGATAGACAGACAATCCAAATGCATGAATAGCTCTAATTCGTTATGGCCAAGACTTAGCTAAAATAACAACCTCCCCCCAACAGCGATGTAAAAACCTTTAAGTGTATCTCTCTCTCTCTCTTTTTTTTTTTTTTAAGATTTTATTCATTTATTTGGCACAGAGAGATCACAAGCAGGCAGAGGCAAGGGGGGAAGCAGGCTCCCCGAAGAGCAGAGAGCCCGATGTGGGTCTCGATCCCAAGACCCTGAGACCATGACCTTAGCTTAACCACTGAGCCACTCAGGTGCCCCAAGTGTATCTCTCTTGTATAACAACATTTAGTGAACAGCGCAGGCTAGCAAGGAACAAGTTTCCTTCCTTCTTGTCTAGGGCATGCTCTGCTACAAGACAGGAGTTGGGTCAAAGCCACCCACACGTACCAGCATGGGTGGGGAAGAGGAGAGAGATGCTTGATGTTTTAATGCCCCCATCCAGAGTAGCAAATATCACTTCCACTCAAATCCCAAGAGTGGGACTTAGTCTCAAGGCCACCACTACCTGCAAAGGAGACTCAGAAATATCACCTGTAGAGGGACAGCCATGAGCCAAGACATGGCATAGTTTTTAAGGAAAAATGTGGGGGAAAGCTCAATGTATAACTAGTTGGTCCCCCTCAAATCCCTCCAGGCATCACCCAAGTATTGTGTGTGTACCTCGCCCATTTGCAGACACATCCATCTGCTCTCCAAGGTGCATCCTCAAAGTCCCATCTGCACTGGACTCAGCTCAAGGTCTAGGTTCCCTAGGTAATGGACAATCAAGCTGCCCATTGTCCAATGACCTATGAGCTAAAAGGGCAGTTATCTGTGTCCCCTTCACATCTCCATACCCACATAGGGGTAGAGCAGGAACAGCATCTCCACCATAAAGACCACAGTTTGGAAAAGGGAGGAACAAAATGCAGATTCACTGATGCTCCTTAAAATCTCCTCTTGTAGATTTTCTGCCCTGACAGTTAAATACATGCTTGGCCAGCTCATCCTGCCACAGCTGATTCTGCTTCTCTCCGAGCAATTCTCTTGATCATCATCTTCCTTGGCCCCAGCTGTGGCCATTTGGGAGCAGGTCTTCTTTGTTCATTGTTGCATGCTGATATCAGAAGTGAACACAGAGTATGTGCTTGTTAGGGTTTAAACAGTCATGGACATTTGTAAATCAGGTTTGGGATTTCGAAAATTTAAGAGGCTTCTTGAGTTTTTGTTTCTTGGTTTGTTTTTTTTTTAACTCACTACAGACTTTCTTTAGATTTATCAGTTCTTCCATGAGTACTGTTTTTCTGTTCCTTGATGTCATCTACAATCTTGCATTGTGTTTCGTTTTTGTGTCTTCTGAAGCTCCTCCAATTTATGATCATTTATAAATTCCCCATTGTATATTCTTGGAATGCAGATTTTTTTTCTGAAGTTTGTTTGTTTGTTTGTTTATATAATCTCTATACCCAACGTGGGGCTTGAACTCATGACCCCAAGATCAAGAATCACATGTTCCAGCAACTAAGTCAGCCAGGTGCTGCATAGTAGGTTTCTTAATTGTTGTATATCTTTCAGTCAGTCCTGGGCTCCAGCCACCATCACAAAACCCATTTCTGCACATAGCTCTTAAGCCAGCTTTGATTCCTGGCTTCTGAGATCCATTCTTCTCCGCACCTATTATTTTTTTATTAACATATAATGTATTATTAGCCCCAGGGGTACGGGTCTCTGGATCACCAGGTTTACACACTTCACAGCACTCACCATAACACATACCCTCCCCAGTGTCCATAATCCCACCCCCCCTCTCCACACCTATTTTAAGGAGATCTGAAACAGCGAGTTTATCTGTAAAGGTAACATTCTTTATCTTGTTTATTTTCTTTTCTTTCTTTCTTTTTTTTTTTCTTTGCTTTTACTTAATAGTAGTTCTTTGAGAAGCAATAGTTATGAGTCTACTGCTGTTTGAAGTGTAGAAGCAGGAGGAGGTATCTCCAACCCCATCTGTTACATTTTGTCTCCCCTTTTAAATGTGCCAATTCTTGCCTATGCTTATTTCTTTCTTGTAATACCGTGCTAAATCCGCCAAGGACTAACCAAAATGAATTAACATTCTGGAACCATGGCTATAGTTTTAATACATACATTTGATCTGCCTTTCATGTTATCAGAGGAGAATTGTTATCAAATATTTTAACATCATAGGGCAAGGATCGCTAGTCTCCCAACCTGGTATACACATACCCTCACCTCCCACGGCATGGCCTGCTAATCACACGTATTTCAGGTCTGTTAGCAGGCAAGTTCCGGGTGCCGATTTCTATACTGGCCATAGAGAAGTTAGGCTGTTGATGGAAAGAGATAGTATGGTATATTGACTTAAAATAGGGTTACCATGTAACTTACTTGGGTAGCGAAAGAGGATCCTATTTATAACTATCCTCAGACGTAAGACAAGACACTCCCAAGCAAATTGAGACTATTTCACTCTACTTAAAGTTCAGATATTTAAAGTTTAAAAGTCGGTCTCCCTCTCTTTTGACAGTACCAAAGTGAGTAGTCTGCTGGGGAAGTGGTTCCTCCCTGGTGGGCTTTCAGGGAACCAGATTTCTTCCATCTTCTTTCCCCTCCTTTCCATAGAGAGTTTGCCTCATCTGGTCGGTGATACTGGGCGTTTTAGCTTGAGAGAAAGGGAAGAAGTATGGAAACATGCTTAAGGCCAAGACCCAGGGTGGCAAACGGTCACCTCATTGTCATTGCATTGATGACATCTTAGTCACATGTTTACACCTGTATAGTAAGGGAGATTGGGCAATTTTGCTATCTGAGCAGACAGTTATGGGCACAGCAAAAACTCTGGTGCTATGGAAAAATGAAAGAGAGATTTTTGGGCTGGATTTCAAGCAGCCTCCACCAAAACCGTAATCTTTCTTAAAAGGAATCATTAGCTCATTTGCATTTTGAAGGTAAAATTCTCAGTGTCTGTAGGCCTTCACAAGTTCTCTGAGATAGTATCTTCTTGAGTTTATTAACTCCAGTTCATTTACTAAATATCCTGGCTTGGAGGTTTCTTGGGCCTAAAGCCTTAACCAAACTTATTGACACACTTATGGTGTTCTCTCACCATTATCTTTCATGCTTGTGCTTAGTTTTATAATATTGTGATAGCATACTATCTCCCTTTAGTATATATTGATCCCCCTTTTTTGTGGAGGTTGATAATTAATCTCAATCATGAAATGCCAGAATCTTGATTATTACATTATTTAAGAGATTCCTGGCTTTGCCTACCAAAGGAAAATCCTTTTTAAAATGTATCATTCCCTTTTCCCTGCTATCTTAAACAGATTTTATATTTTCCCTTACAGTGTGTAAGAGTTGAGGAACCATCATCAGAGAAGATACCATCCAAGCATCCTTTGCTGTCTTTTACTGCCTTCAAAAAATTCCTGATACTTATCTAGCAATAATAATCATGAAGAGTTTTTATTCCATTTTAGTGGAGACCATGAACATTTCTTTTTGTGGGGGACTCTAATTCCACACACCCAAGGGGGCTAATGGCTGATCGGATTCTTTGCTTTCCCTGGAATGAGAGTTTTCCACCACTTTTCATTACTCACATAATTAACTTTGGGGCTTAGGGATTTACTAATTGGAGTCTTGACAATCACCTACTGTTAGAGAGACTTGTTTTGGCAAAACCACTTAAAGGCAGTTTTCATGGGAGAAGGATGACTTAGCTTTCATCATATTCTGAGAGTGCTGAGTCTGAGTCCTTAGTACTTCTTAACCCTTCAATATCCTCTCTTCCATTTCTAGTATTAAGAGTAGTGAAATCTCCCTTTGTGTAGAATAGTAAATGTAAAGTAATCAAGTCCTGCGAGATGATTTTTCTCAAGCCTTTTAACTTTTCTGGGCACGTTTGCTGGCCTTGAAGTCAGTTAACAATTCCATCAAGCCGGCCCAGTACTCAGACTAGGTGTGCTACAGCTGCCTGAAAAATTCGTTGTACTATATGAACGTTAGGAGTTTTAGAAGTAGAAAAAAACCAGGGGTGTGGGGAGGGAGACTGACTCCCTATCGTGCTAGAGATAAAATCACTTTGCAGGAAAAACTGCTTGAAGGCAAAAATGCCCATTTATTAATAGGTTTTGCAAACGTGAACTTATGAAATTTCTAAGTATGAAATGAACAATTAATGAATGAAGGTTGAAAGGTTCATTTTTGTACGTAGGTTATACTTACGGTAAAAGGTGACACTGGAGGGTACTCTTCTGACCCTGCTGTTTTATTGCCATGAAATATCAGAAATACGATGGTGCCTTTATTTTTTTCTTTTTGGATTTCCCTCACACAGTATATAAAAATAAAGCCTTTCATGGGAATTAAAATGAAAGAGTCCTTTCAGAGTTCCAAAAATATTATTCAAACTCTGCCAAGATTAATATGGTCAAAGTTTCCATGAAAAGCATAATTTCATGGGGGATATGCCTGTGCAGATGTGTACAAAAAATACCAACTTAGTATTCCTTTTTGATATGCACATCAATGAAAAATCAATTTGGTTTATTATGCTGTTCATATTACCATGTATAGCATTACTGCAGTTTTTGTCATTAGATGATTGAAGTGTTTTATTTTTTCTAGTTTAATAGTAAACATACCAATGATTTACATTTTATAAGTCTTTATCGTTTATATGTTTATGTAATACTTTGACATGTCTGAGGCCAGTTTTTCAGGTATGATTATGATTTCTTTTCCAATTTTTAACAATGAAGAAAGGAAAACACAGAGAACTGCAGTGATTTAAGCAAAATCACCTAGCAAGCAAACGGAACAAAAATTCAGATTTCCAGATACAAGTCCAATTATTTTCTGACTACTGAAATACCTATACAATATGCCACAATTGCCACAAAACTGCAAAAAAAATATACAAAACAATGGGTTGCATTTAATGTAGTTGGGTCAGAGACCTCCACTTTATTCTAAAGCTGTGCCTTAATTTTTAGAACCTGCACTGGTCACTTCACATGGTAAAGAAAACAAAGCTCTTGGAAAACAAGGTCACATCGAGACTTGGAGTCTCTGGGTCTGCCCAAGAGAGCTTGAAGAGGAGAGGAAGAGGACAGGAGCATTTATGGTAACTATGCTGTCTTTGAGAGATAGCATCGTTGTAACCAATACCATGGTCTCATTAGCGCAAATTCTAATCTGGCTTTGTGTGAGATTTTCCATTTAGTCCTTGGTTATTGTCCTTCGGTGGAGAGATCTGGCAAATGATATTTGGGTGACCTCATTCCTTTGAAACATGGGCTTAAGCCAGAAATTAAATTCTGCAAAATGGAAATGGCTTGGAGGGAAAGAGAATATGGAGACTGCACTATAAGTCAGAGAGGTTGTGAACTGAACAAATAAAAAAAAATGATTGTCTTGGGATGAAATCTGGCATCCCTTTTTAAGATAAATTAACAGGTGGTACAGTTCCTGGTAGATGGGTTAGAAAAAGAATTCACCAAATACAGGAGTTTTAGATTTGGTGAGCTATAAACCGAATGAATTTAACTCCAAGGACAATCCAATTTCCCATAAAGTGGTCATTTAGATGTGGCAGAACATATATAAGACTTGCATCATGTTCTACTTGAATATATTTGCAACAAATTTCCACAACATCTGTAGGTAAAATAAACTTCAAAAATGTCACTGGTATGTTGGCTTAATTAAAATACAAGAGTAAATTATATCCTGGAATATCCCAGAATTATAGTGTCTCAATTGTAATAGGTTTTATCATGCGATGTCTCCTACAGAGTTAGAATTGTCACATTTAAAGGATCAATTTATTTGAATACTTCACTGTTGATAAACACAGACATACATACATACGAAAAAGGTAACAAATGAATCTGAGATATCGGAGATAAAGTTATACAGTAACATATATCAGTATACAGAAACTGAGTTTACTCCTTGCAAAAAAACAATGAAAAAGCAGTGCTTAATGCTCCTTGGAGTGACATGGTGTAGCAAAAGGACATACGTTGGTGATCCAGCTGGACCTTGGTTCAGTGTGTAATTTTCTAAATGCAATGTGTACATTTCTAAATGTAAATTTCTTGGGGCATCTGTGTGGCTCCATCCTTTAAGCACCTGCCTTCAGCTCAGGTCATGATCCTAGGACTCTGGGGTCGAACCTTGCTTCAGGCTCCCTGTTCAGCAGGGAATCTGCTTCTCCCTCTCTCTCTGCTGCTTTCCCTGTTTGTTCTTTCTCTCTCTCTGTCAAACATGTATTTTTTTAAAAATGTAAATTTATTAATTTTCCTGATCCTCAATTTCCTCATCTGTGTAATGGGGTTGGCAATAAAAGGAGATGAGAAGTTCTTGGCATTCAGTAGGAATGTCGCCTTTTCTACCCTTGTTATCTTTGTTGCATATGGTGGAATAAGTTTTGGCATCCAATACCTGTTTTGCTAGCAGGGTAAAACTTTATAAGTCCACTGCCATTCATTAGTGGCCTGTAGTATTTTTAACAACCATAGTTTTGTGGTTTGAAAAAAATTTATGGGATGTAAATTTACATTTCAATTGTATGTCACTTTCCACTACTTGTTCACAGATTTGACTCCTCAAACTATGACATTATCACGAGTCAGAAACTTTCCAATGCTTTGCAAATGATTTAGAAACAAGTACTACTCATAACATTTTTGCTTGTCTCTACTATGTTTCCAACACTTTCAACTAGCTCATTCTGAGTTCAGGTCATAAACCAACCCCTTATTCATTTGTTAAAGATGGACGGCAGGAATGAATGAATGTTACATTATAACTCAGCAGAATCACATACTCTAATCGGGTAACAATGGGACTATAACTATTGCTGATTTTGGGATTTCAGAAGCCACATTTGCTGAGCTGACAGCATAATTGCTTAGAGCCTAAAAAACAAGGATTCAGACAAATTGGTCACTCATAATACAAGATTTCATGCTCTGTCTGAATTTTTCCCCAGTTGTGGTAATATTGGGGGAATTGCCAGGTTTCAGAGTTTCTTGGTCACTCACATTCCATTTTATCAGAATAACCATCTCCACAGAAATGTTTAGGCTGAAACGCATGTAGCATAATTTTGCCAACCCAATCAAGCACTGAAGGCATGTTCTAATGGTTAAGGTTCCTTGTGATGGCCTGTATTTATGATTTACAAAGCTGTTTTATTTGCACTGATGTGTAAACCCTAGGAGCCATTGCTCAACCACTTCTCTTCATGCCCATAAAAGTCTTAAATATGTTTTCCCTTCTTCTCCAGGTCAGTAACAGATTCAGACTTCCAATTAAATATGTTGACTTTTCAGCTTCATTACTTAAAACATTATAATATTGACTTTGGCCTATAAAATCTGCCTTATGTATCAGTGTAGAAAACAAAGTATCATACAGTGACTTATGAGACATTTTGAGTTTTCTGTTAAGCTTACAGTAGCGTATTAGTATGATTAATTGTGGGTGAACTGAGCCTAAGTCCAAATACCCTAAAAAGAATGACTTTTCAGTGGTTGAGAAAAATTTCAAGCTGGTTTGAAAGATCTGTTGGTTTTTCTGCCCACGATTCAATCACCTTCCTTTGATAACAGTGTTCTGATATTTTTTGGAAAGCCTTGACATTCCTCTTTACTCTCATTCTCCATGGTTTGGAGGTTCCTGGTACCATCCCCAGGCTTCAAATATGGGGATAATTCTGGTCTGGACCATTGGCATATCCCACACTTCTGGCTACAATGGTTACATTAAGGCTGGTCACATGATGCACGCCTGGGTGGCTCAGTGGGTTAAAGCCTCTGCCTTCAGCTCAGGTCATGATCTCAGGGTCCTGGGATTGAGCCCCGCATCGGGCTCTCTGCTCAGCAGGGAGCCTGCTTCCTCCTCTCTCTCTCTGCCTGCCTCTCTGCCTACTTGTGATCACTGTCAAATAAATAAATAAAAGCAAAAAAAAAAAAAAAGATGGTCACATAACATAAGCTTTTTAAAGAGAATTGACCATAGGACTTTTTTTTTAACTATTGTGGGGAAAAGAATTCTTTTTCTGGCGGGGCTGCTGAACTGTTATACTGTACCTCTGGGGATGTAAAAGACCCCTTGCTATCATGTCAACAGAACCTTCCCTAGAATGAAGCCCACAGTTCGAAAACCAGAGCTAAGATACAAAAACAGGCTGCTTGCAACAGTGTTTAATCTTGGTTTGCCTCAAGAAATATTTACTCTTGCAATTTAAAATATGTGAGACATTTTCCTTGTATATGTGGTTGGTTCGTTAGAGCAATTTCTAATTGGATTTCTGCAACCAAAATAATCTAGCTTCTATCTATTCTTTGTGTTTGGAAAAACACCCTTATTCCCCGGAGTTGATTAGGTTCTTTGGTAGCAATCGCATACCTAGTACCTCCCCTTCTCCATACTTTACATTTGCACAATTACTTTGTAAATATTCTTTTAGTGTTTGTCTCCTCCGCTAAATCATATACTCCATGAGGTCAGGGAATTGTGATTTGCATACTGCTGCCTCCCCATCATCTAGCCCCCGTTCTTGGAACACAAAAAATACTCAGTAATAACATCTCTATAAAATACACAAACCGGGACGTCTAGGGGCCTCAGTGGTTGAGCGATCCACTCTTGATTTTGGCTCAGGTCATGATCTTGGGGTCCTGATATCAAGTCCTGCACTGAAGGGCTGGTCTGGCCCCAGGCTCAGGGAGGAATCTGTTTGAGATTCTCTCTCTCTCTCTCTCTCTCTCAATCTCTCTCTCTCCTTCTCCCTTTGGCCCTCCCCCTGCTCACATGCATGCACATGCTCTCTCTTTCTAAAATAAATAAATCTTTTAAAAACAAAAACAAAAACACAACCTAAGAGCGGAGGGAGTCTGAGGGCAACAGGATGTCCACCATTCAGCTTTGTCCCTGCCCCAGTTCTGCAGGCTCGGTTCTAGGAGAGGAAGGCTTTAAAGGAAAAACAAACAAGGGAGCGGCTATTTCTGGTTGTGCCATGCGACAGAACAGAAACACCAACAACGAGAGAGATGTTCTCCCTACTTCTCCACAGATGACCTTTTATTGGGCTTTTGCACAAGGAAGCCGTAGGGGTACTGCAGTGGTGTCTGGATGGAAAAATGGCCACAGCTCTTAGGACATTGTAGAATTAGCAAAATGTGCCTGGTGGAAGTCTCTGGGCATCTGACCGGACAAGGAGACCCATTGCTCTGCCAATTCCCCCTCAGAAACATACGTGGTGAGCTTTTTAGAAGTGTCTGGAAAGAATCTGGCAGGTTGCTCGTGTCCTGTGTGATCAGGTAGAGTCAAGGAAAGGCTAGTGACAGTGCTGGTGTTCCTTAGCCGGGCTCTATCTCTTTCTTCAGGTTAGTGAGATCTAGAGAAGCACGTGCACACATACATACATTTACAGACCAATATATGTACAACACACACACACACGTACATACACGCATATAGACACACACACAGACATGCACACACACACACACACACACACACACACAACACATACAGCGCCATCATTACATGGGAAGGGGAGTGCACATTCCTACTCCTGGGGACACGGGAGGCAGAAAGTCAAGATGGAAGCTACCTCCCAAGGAGAAGATGATGGGCTCCCTACAGACCTGCATCCGCCCCTTCTGCAACCATAAGAAATCTTGTTCCATCAAAATGGGCCAAGTGTGCAACACCAACACCAGGTTATATCTTATACTGCATGTAAACACACACACACACACACACACACACACTATCCAACTATGGGTCATATAATAATATATATTTAATACATATAAATAATTTTATATGATATACATTTTTTCTTTTTCTGTTTTTAATCTGTCTACAATGGCCTAGCTGTTATCTTGATTAACTGCATTTATTATAGCTACGGAAAAATCTAGTAACTGTCTTTAGCGAATAAGTCACACTTTAAGCACTGAACACCTCATGGGTTTGGCTCTACCCACTGCTTTTTTTTTCTTTTTTTAACATATAATGTGTTATTTGTTTTTATGTTATTTGTTATGTTTTTTTATATTTTTATATTTATATTTTTATGTTATTTGTTATATGTTACTTGTTCTGGGCTACAGGTCTGTGATTCATCAGTTTTACAAAAAATCACAGCACTCACCATAGCACATACCCTCCCCAATGTCCACTACCCAGCCACCCTATCTCTCCCACCTCCCTCCCCTCCAGCAACCCTCAGTTTGTATCCTGAGATTAAGAGTCTCTTATGGTTTGTCTCCCTCTCTGGTTTCATCTTGTTTCATTTTTTCCCTCCCTTCCCCTATGATCCTCTGTCTTGTTTCTCAAATTCCTCATATCAGTGAGATCACATGATCATTGTCTTTCTCTGATTGACTTGTTTCACTTAGCATAATACCTTCTAGTTCCATCCACATCATTGTAAATGGCAAGATTTTGGTATATATATATATATATTTATACATATATGACTGCATAGTATTCCATTGTGTGTGTGTATATATATATACACATATGTATATATACATATGTATGTATGTACAATGGAATACTATGCAGTCATATATGTATATACATATATACGTATATATACACGTGTGTGTATATATATATAAAATATCTTCTTTATTCATTCATCTGTTGATGGACATCTAGGCTCTTTCCATAGTTTGGCTATTGTGGACATTACTGCTATAAACACTGGGGTGCACGTGCCCCTTTGGATCACTACATTTGTATCTCTAGGGTAAATAACCAGGAGTGCAATTGCTGGGTCATGGGGTAGCTCTATTTTCAACTTTTTGAGGAACCTCCATACTGTTTTCCAGAGTGGCTGCACCAGCTTGCATTCCCACCAACAGTACCTCTACCTGCTTCCGTGTGATGCTGAGACCAAAGTAGATCTCCTCCTTCTAGAGTATTCTACAGAACAAATGCCTCTCAAAGTTGATGGTTAGCCAGAAATGCCTTGCCCCCCATGTAAATGGTGATAAGACATAACTGTATGTAGATGGTCCTAAATTGCGGTGAGAAGAAAGACACTTTACTGTTAAATACTTTCTGAAAGTTCCTCTCCCATTGCAGAAGATGTTAATTCTATGTTTCTTCCTAAACTGCACTATCAGAAACCTTGGTCTTCCCATCTAGGTTTTACTGGCTATAAATGCAGAAAAAAGATTCATAGTTAAATACGCACCTCCTTTGAGACATTTTTAGGAGAAATAAATTCCATAAGAAGCTTTAAAGTTTTATTTTATTTTATTTCTTTTTTTTTCCAATTTATTTATTTTCAGAAAAACAGTATTCATTATTTTTTCACCACACCCAGTGCTCCATGCAAGCTGTGCCCTCTATAATACCCACCACCTGGTACCCCAACCTCCCACCCCCCCGCCGAAGCTTTAAAGTTTTATAACTTAAAACATTAAGTTTAGGGACGCCTGGGTGGCGCAGTTGGTTGGACGACTGCCTTTGGCTCAGGGCGTGATCCTGGAGTCCCGGGATCGAGTCCCACATCAGGCTCCCAGCTCCATGGGGAGTCTGCTTCGCTCTCTGACCTTCTCCTCGCTCATGCTCTGTCTCACTGTCTCTCTCTCTCAAATAAATAAATAAATAAATTAAAAAAAAAAAAAAAAACATTAAGTTTATAAAGTAACACATTTGGGATTAACCACTCCAGGTATGTGGATCTGGTGTTGAGCTGGGAAAACATACACTCACATATTTTATCATGAGATTTTCTTTATTAAGGAAAAATACTTAAGCACTTAGAAAAAATTATTTCAAACAACAAAGAAAATGGATTTACTTTGTTTCCTTATTAACTGACAACCCCATCTTTCCCATTCTTGCCATAAGATCAATTGCATGCCCTGTTAAAACTCATTAAAAAGTTTTTATCAGAGTTCATGAAGATGGTTCACTAGCTTTTCAGGTCTCAAGGCCCACTAATATTTTCACCATCTACAAATGCATATGGATTCCACACAGATTTGCCAACACCTTCATTGCTATTTCTTTCCAAGGTTACATGTGAATATTCCATGTGCCGACCAAATGGGAAAACCAAGAACTTAATGTTCTTCAGTGTTATTTTTTTTTTTTTAATTCAGGGACTAGAAATTGCTAGATTGGATGGCTATGACTTAGATTAATTCAAAGTTTTAAAAAAAAGTTTTTATTTTCTTTTCTCTTCTCTCTCTCTCTCACACACACTTTTAGCTTCTTTTCTCCTGTATGTAAAGATATAAAAAATAGACCAAGTGGTGTTTAGAACTATGAGACTAACTCTAAGTGTCTATGATTTTATGAAATGTATTACCGATCACTGATAATGATCAGATGTAAATTCCACCCTTATTGGAAATAATAGAATGTAGCACAATAAAGCTTCATTTATTGGGGACCATACTACTGAATTTACCAGATATCTAGAATTTTTCTCTTCATTTATTGATTAAAAGAATCATAATAATGAATGATAAAGGATTTCCTTGAAGAATATTTTAAACCCACTGTTTCCCAAATATGTGATTTGAGCAGCATGTAAAAATCCCTTCTTCCCTCATATTCTATATCTAAACTGTTGGCAGAATAATGGTCTGTTAAAATCTAATGAAAGTCAGGTCACTTAGTTCCATACCCTTCTTTAGAGGCAAAATAAGAGAGACTAGAATAGGATCAAATGAGGACAAGGAAGGAAGAGCTTCACGACAGAATTACTTCTTCCACATCACGTTATCTGACCACAGTTAATCTTTCATTAATCCTAACGAAATAAATTAATCATACTCCACACATAATTTTTTTAAGGAAAGAAGTCTACTTAGATATTTTAAAACATTTTTAAAAGATTTATTTATTTATTTGAGAGAGAGAGAGAATGTGTGTGCACAGAGGGGTGAGGCAAAGGCAGAGGGAGAGAGCGAATCCTCAAGCAGACTCCCCAATAAGCACAGCCCCCAATACCGGGCTCAATCCCAGGACCCCGAGATCACGACCTGAGCTGAAATCAAGAGCCAGCCCCTCAATTGACTGAACCACTCAGGCGCCCCTAACCTATTTTTTAACAAGGATGTAATTAAAACGGATTTTTCTCGCAATCCTATGTTAAGTAGAAAAATCAATTCACCTGAACATTTGCCTCTAAACTATTCCCATTATTTGAAGTTTGATTCATCACAGGCAAGACAGCAGGTATTAACCGACTACATCTAATTCATGGATGTCTCAGATAAGCAAACAGCCGGAAACAGAATTTTTTCCTTTCGCCTGTTTTTCCCCTGCTGTCTCTCCAGCTCACCTGGGTGCAAGCAACATCACCACCGCGTGGCTAGATGGCCGTCATCGTTCTTGCCCATCAGACTCACACTAGCTCCTACCTTGGGCTCACAGAGCTGCGCAGAGGTCGGTGCACGGACCTGTTTGACTCCCTTTTAGCACCATCTCCTCATTTCTGTACTCTCGGGGTGATCACACAATATTTCTGTTTTTCTCAACCATTAATTGGTAACAGGTCTGTTACCTCCTCACTAGTAAGTCCTTCCTCAGAGATACTCATTCATTCACTAGTGTTTATGGATGTCCTACTGTGTGCTGAGCACTTAATTCTCTGTTCCAGTATCCCAGCAGTGACGCAGACGGACGGCTATTCCTGCCTCCGTGCACTTGCATTCTGGGTAGACAAGGAAGAAAAACAGGTGACTAAAAACCTAGAAAATGATAGACTGAATTTTGGAACGTGTGAAGCACCACGGAGGTAAATGAAACAGGGAAGGGTTATAGGTAACTCCTAGGAGAAGAGATTCTTTTGGGGAAGCGGGGGGAAGAAATGTAATCACAGTACGTGACTTATTTCTGCAATAAGCCAAAGCTACAGTCATGATAATATAAACAGTGTTTCTAGAATTAATGAGTGTTAGATACGTATTATGAAGGGGCATTGGGGATGCAAAGGCATGGTGTGGCATTAGACAGCTAATCCACATCTAGCACCTAAATCCTCATCTTCTGTAACTGTGAGGTGATGGATATTTTCTAAAATTGACTCAGCAGGGGCGCCTGGGTGGCTCAGTGGGTTGAGCCTCTGCTCAGGTCATGATCCCAGTGTCCTGGGATTGAGTCCTGTATCAGGCTTCTCACTCAGCAGGGAGTCTGCTCCTCCCTCTCCCTGCTCATTCTCTCTCCCTCAAATAAATAAAATCTTGGAAAAAATAGAACTGATTAATCAAAACTAGCAGCATAGACCCATCATCTAAAAAATTAAAAAGTGCTTGGCCCAGGAAGAGTAGGCTGGGGATTGCTGTTTCTGCATTAAAAGCCTTTAGGACTATTCACCTTTACAAACAAACAAAACCCTTTTTCATCAATTGCTTTAATAAGTTTTAAAGGCAAAAATGTAAAAAATAAAGTAAAATGAAAAAAAATAGACCTTAATGAAATTGACCTGGGACCTAGGGAGAGAAGAAATCTTTTGCTACTGAGTAGCACAATCAGAATCGGAACAGTGTACATGAATCAGGGTCCATGCGCTTCGCATTTGTACGGCACCATGATGTGTCATCAAGTAGATAAAATAAAAGAGCGTCATTAGTCTATATAAGCTTGTCTTATAGGAGGCAACTAACACATGACAGCCATTGTTATTATAATTCAATACCATAAATTTGATACTCGTGTGGTCTTCATCTCTTTAAATCTCATTTTTCTCATTTGTAAATTCTTGAGACCTGCCTTAAAGAACTCTTGTGCGTATCAGGGAGATCTGAGGATGGCCAAGCACTAGAGCTCCACAGAGGAAGTCGGGTAAATGTTCGTCTCCATTTTGTTTCCTCAAACCTGTCCTTCAGCTCTGGATAAACTCCTCAGTCAGGCTGAGCCCCAGAGAGGGGAAGGTTGGCTGCTGGAAAGGCAGAGTCTGGGACCTTCCTCAGAGTCCAACATCTTTGTTACAATCCATTCTCTTCTCTTCTCCTCTTTTCTAAATTATGGAACTTTCATCCTTTCAAACCTAATTTTGTTCATATAGTAGTTGTTCATGTATATGCCAGAAGCAAAGCTAGAGAAGCCCTTACAAGCCACAGATTAACTTATTTTATTCTAGTGTTTTGAAATACAGGTTTTGTAATTACTTAGGTGCAGCAAAAGCAACAGACCAGGAAATAGTTTCCATTGAAAAGATAGTTTTCAGTGAGGAAAGGATGCGCCACAGGGCATGGAGCCACACAGGGAAACAGGGTCAGTCAGGAGGCAGAGGGGGTGTGGGGAGAATGGGAGCAAGAGACTTTATTGTGCCCTTCACGGCAGGCAGACAGCTAGGCAGGGTCAACAGGCTCAAGACTGGCTAATTTGAACAATATCACTGGGATCTTGGGCCGAGGGCTGTCCCAACGTTTCTGGAAACCTCTGGGGCAACTAGGGCAGGGAATAATGGCCCTGAGTTTGAGAACCCAATAAAGCAGGTGGCTAGTGGGGGTGTGAGTCTGAAATGATTGGTTTGCTTTTGAAAGGTAAAGTCTATAAGAGTCTGAGGGCAGGTCACTTATATCTGCAGGACCTGGCTAGTCTTGAGGGGGTGGCAGTGCCCCTAGGATCAAGAAGCCCCCAGATGTAAAGCACTAAAATACAGAAAATTCAAAGGGTACAACTTTCCCTTTATATTAGTAAGTTCTGGGCATTCCATGTACAACATGATGACTACAGTTAACAGTAGTGTATTATACATTTGCAAGTTGCTGAGAGA
Source organism: Neogale vison (assembly GCF_020171115.1). Classification (NCBI taxonomy): domain Eukaryota; kingdom Metazoa; phylum Chordata; class Mammalia; order Carnivora; family Mustelidae; genus Neogale; species Neogale vison. Next base: position 196,106,795 of record NC_058101.1, on the reverse strand, counting down.
GTGAATCTTGAATGTTCTCACCACAACAACAACATAATAATTATGTGAGGTGAAGAATGTGTTCATTAACCTTATTGTGGTAACCATTTTGCAATATACACACATATCTTATCATCACACTATACTACACCCTAAACTTACATAATGTTATATGTCAATGGAGGGTAAGGTATAACATGGAGGACATTGGGAGACAGAGAGGAGGAGTGAGTTGGGGGAAGTCAGTCGGGGAGACAAACCATGAGAGACTGTGGACTCTGAGAAACAAACTGAGGTTTTGGGAGGAGAGGAGGTGGGGGTTGGGTGAGCCTGGTGGTGGGTATTATGGAGGGCATGTATTGCATGGAGAACTGGGTGTGGTTCATAAACGATGAATTCTGGAACACTGAAAAGAAATTAAATTAAATTAAATTTAAAAAAGAAAAGAAAAAGACATGATTAGTACACCTGCCTTCTCCAGTGCCAGAAAACACTCAGAACAATGGAAAATTCACTTCTGGTCTCCCTAATTGGAAGGAAAAGGGAAATATTAGGGACAGTTAACATTGCAAAGTGTTATCTGCTAAACACTCTCCATTTCCTGCAACACAGAGCCTTGCCAATCACGTTATCGATGGAAAGACTACAGCTGTGCAGATCGTGCTGATATCCTGAACTGACCACCCTAGAAGCTTACCCAGTTCCAGGGACTTCCATGAGTTTAGTCGCAAAGTCTTCATTTCAAAGCATTCTTTGCTTGTTCTGCTACGGAAGGAAAAAGCCCATGGAAACAGTGTCTGCAGATTTTAACAGCTGGTGAGCTTCCTTGGGCTCCAGTGACACCATCTGTAAGTGACCCTTGACCTTCCATTTTTCTAAACTCATGAAAATACACCTGTGCTAACATCAGCAAGCAAGCATTGTTTAACTGCCCACTCTGGGGAAAATGCTGTGTTAAATCCTTGATTTATCAGTTTCTTGAACACATATTTGTGGCGTGTTGATCATGTGCCGGACACTTCCACGGGCCTTGAGGCTCCAGGAATGAACAAAATAGACAAAAGAGCCTTTGAGGAGCTTATTTTGTCCTTAGAGGGCTGGCAGTAAGCGAAGCAAAACTTGATGGTATGTCAGCAGTGATCGGTACTGGGGAGTAAAATGAAGCAGAGAAGGGAGAGGGGGGGCTTGTGGTTTTTGAGTAAGGAGGTCAGACGCAGTCTCTGGAGTTGATGTTTTAGCGAAGACCCGAAGGACGGGTTTGAGGGTGGTAGGTTGATAGGAAGCTAGAGGGAATGAGCTGGAAATAGAAGAGGTGGCCATCAGGACTGGGGACGCCGGGCATGAAGATCACGCAGAGGGTATGTGACCGCGATGAAAGAAAAAACAGGAGAGATAGAAGATCAATTCCCTGACCTCTCCAATGTTATGGTCTCATTGGAGAGATGAGTTTTATGCTTGCGTGAACCATACAACAGAACGTATCTTTAGTGACCCTATGACTTCACCATCATAAAACCTGTGACAGGCTTGGTGACCCTGACAATTACAGCAGATTCCCATGCTCCCCGTCACAGCTCTCACTAACCAGTTCTCCACGTCTGCTTTGTACAGTTCACTCCACTGAGTGTCAGAACAGGCCGGGCCATGAACGTGCGCTTCCTATGGGAGAACATCATCCTCTGTGATCTGCCCCCTTCTCGGGAAGGCTCACATAAAGCCCCAGAGGAATTCGCACTACCTGAGATGACTGCTAGGGGGAAGTTTTGGGGCTGAAGGGAGTGAACCAGGGGTTGTCACAGCTGCGGGCTGGATGGGAGAGGAGGTTAGCTCTGACTCGTGGGCCCCTTGGCCTGGACGTACGAAGGTGTATACGGAAGGTGTGGGAGAGGAGGTCCCCAGTTTACTGAAGACCCTGGGGAGGGTCAGTAGAGGGGAATCCCTTGGCACTGTTCTCGTCTGTGTAACACAAAAAGTAACCAGGCCAGGAAGACGTTGCTGTTATGGGCCTTGGAGGGTAACACATGTGAACAGGATTGGTGTGCAAGGCAGAACGTAAGAGGGTGTTGGTGAGACATCACAAGGATTCCCGGCAACCCAATCAAAGCAGGATGAGGTGCCTGGAGAGTGTGCGTCTTCGGGAAGGAGTCAGGACAGGCAAAACAGATCATCATGAACGGGATATTGGCAGATTTCACAGACTGGTTAGCCCTGTAGAAACCAGGGTCCTACGCACACAGATTTTCATACATAGCACAGCACTGCGTAAGACATTCGTAGGAAATCTTCATTGCGTTGAAATGAATTCTCAATCTAATCTCTCTGGAAATTGACTTAAAACACAAGGTAGCAGAAGGTGAGTGCCGGAGGGATACAGATATTTAGTTCAGCGCAGGGAGAAACTTGGAAACCAAAATAGGAGCGAAGTCGTCACCTGTGAGATGAGGTGTGTAGCCGCGTGTGGCTTCGCCTTGTCACAGAAGTTTTGTAGATCAGTAGCTATTCTGTCAGCCTTATAAAGGGCATGAGTCATACTGGCTATGAAGCCAGACAAAGCTAGGGATCATTATTTTCCACAGTAAAAACTTTTACAGGCTATTTCTATATTCCCCTGGAAACACTTGAGTGTCGTGTACCAGAAACATCCTTCCAGCTGCACACACCCGGGGAAGCATTTTGACCATCAGTGAAAGCACATTATAGTTTAGGTTACGCAATATATATTTTTATGTAGTGTTTTATATAGTATACCTTTTATATAGGAGTTAATCATAGGTGCAGAGAACTTTTTTTCTCTCCTCCTCCTGTGCCCCTTATAATTTTGATACCAGATACCATGATCAAGCAGTCTATTGATGGTTTTCCTTTCTCTAGGAAATGAATCAGGCTGAAAATATATGATCCTGTGATAACAACTGCTCATTGATAGCTTCACACTTAGGAAGAGGGCCCTGGGTTCTATAGCTTTAGTTGGAGCCCCAAATCAGAGAGTAGTTCATCAAAGAAAGACTATCTTCTTGCCTCTATCCAAACAACACTTATCTAGTGTAGAGGCCAATGATCAGTGCTTGGAGCTGGAAAATGAGACACTTTCTAGAACTGGAGATTCAAAGCCATATCGCTGATATTTGTGGCTTAGGTACACCCTGTGAAGATGTGGGATAAATTGATTTCAAGGTTCTAATCTTTTCTCTTGGAACAGGTGCTGGACAAGCCATTCAGAGAATAATACTGCCCTCTCGTGGTCAGGAGTCAGAACTGGAAGTCAAGATGCTTGCTTTTATTCTTGTTTTTTTGCCCGAGACGGTCGGTAATTCCCAGAGCAATCTACTGCTACCAAAGGGAAGGGAACAACGGATACAATTTACTGGATAAAATCCAAGCCCAAACAATCCTGGTTTTGTCTGACTCGTCTGGGTAATGATGGCTGCATGGTCTGATCCTGCCTTTGGGGTAGTGAGTCATGTATCCAATTCTGTTCATAGTTCAGCTTCTCTAATGGCAAATTCAAGATGTTTCTATTCCCATTAAATGTGTGTCTAGTTTTTCACTTAAATGAGGAAATAATGTCTCCTTGGCCACTTCATAGGTTTATAGTGGGAGTTAAAGTAATAGTATATGAAAACAGTTTAGAAGTATAAAGTTCTGAACAAATGTTATTACTGAGGAAAATACATGTTCATCTATTATCATTAAAAACACTTCCTTGGGGGTCAGTTGGTTAAGTGTTCGGCTCTTGATAGCAGCTCAGGTCTTGATCTCAGAGTCATGAGTTCAAGCCCCACCTTGGGGTCCACACTGGGCATGGAGGCTACTTAAAAAAATAATATAAAAAAATAATAATAATAATATAAAATAAGATACTTCCTTAATTCAATTTGCTGTTTTAGTATTTTTCACAGAGAAATACAACATAATAATGATATCTCATATATCATTATTTACATACATTTCTGTATATAAATTTGTATATACCAATATAAAAAAATTATACAATTAATAGAAAACTAATTTATGTATTGTGCAGTCAGCTCTCCTCTAGCCCCACTGACGAACGTCTCACCATGAAGAAAATGCTTTATTGGTGACTTCAAACTTTGGAAGATGTGTATCCCTATCCTTTTATGATTCACTCACAGGGATTTTCTTTAAGGATTTTTTTTTAACCCATATCCCCAGAGCACCCACCACAATCTAGTTCCCTTGCCCAACCCTTATTACAAGCATGCATGTGTTTGCTCTGGAAGGAAATCACGGACAGTGGAGAGAGTAATGCTAAGTCTGAAAAAAATTCTCAGTGAAATCTCAGATTCAGAAGCCAAACAAGAAGGAACATTCTCATACACTGTGCTGGCAAGCTGGAATGTGAAGGCACATTTCCAAGGAGGGAAACAATGACTTAGAATAATTATTCTCTGGTTCTCTTGTAATGACCCTCGCTATATCTAAGACCATGTCTGGCAAATGTTGACAACTATTTTAACTTCAGACTTCTTTGAAAGTTCAAAATAATGAGAGGGAGGGATGCTGAGACAACCAAGAAAGGGCTAGCTGGTCAACCTGCAACGTGGAATTAATTTCCCCAGTGCAGGGCTCAGCCACCAGCTCTGCCTGAAATACTAAGAAATAAGGACATTGATGAGCTTGCACACGCAGTGCCAAAGTCTGGAATTTTCTGCAACATCACGTTTTTGTCCCCTTCAGCAGTCTGATGTCCTCTCTCTTCATCAGTCAGTAGTTAAAGAAAAGGGAAATGTCACAAGCACTGAAATATTTTTCTCTATTTCTTAGAATAATAACTTGTGCCTTTTATATAACTTTTTAAATATGCTTCAAGTTACCTTTAGTGTATTGCTATCAAGTTGAATATTTTGAAGTCAATCCTACAGCATCACGAGGACACAGACTCACCTGCCCGTTGCCTATATATTTCTTGCTCTGTATTGTCCTACTTTTGAAGTTATCGTCTGCATGTTTTGGGGTGTGTACTGTGTGTGTCTTTCAGAAAATGATGTTCAAAGGCTAGTGGAGACCGAATGAGAGGGCTGAGTCTGAAGGCATCCAGGTAGGGTCTGGCACACCTGCTTAGGGGCCTTGTGAGGGCACCCAAGCAATCTAGCTTCCTGTCCTGTTTACTGATTCTGCCTTGTTGCCACCTTCTGAACCTTGGATTGGTCCACAGAGTGGTCACTGTACTCTCACGCCTGGGAGATGACATCCTTTGGTCCATTAATACTCTGTCTAAACCCAGCCTGCCACAGACTCAGCTTTCGTATCGAGGACAAAATGTTGGCCTATGCCCCATGTTCCTGCAGGCACCGGACTCCTTATCTGGCTCCACTATTCCTGTGTGGTCCCTGACATTTTGTGCCGTCCTAGCTGGGTGAAAGACCCCAAACAGGAGAATGTTGGCAACTGTATGGCCTCACTTCTCCTTTTAGAACAATGCTGACAGATGTCTGCTCCTAATGGCCCAAATCCACCCATGCAGGGTACAAGAAATCTAGAGGTTAATAAAAATATATAGAGGGCCACAGTGAAAGATAGTATATTAGAAATCAGTATCAAATTCCTGTGTTGTTGGGGTTTTTTGAGAAGAAAATACTGGTTTTAGTCGAATATAACCTACTAGAGTTTCTGTTATTAGTCCTGTTGACCAGGAAACTTCTAACCTTGCAGAAATGTTGAGTTTTACCTGGAGGACACAGGCACAGAGCTGACTGTGGTTGAGGGTGGGCTGACCAGTTGGACCTCAAGGAGAGAATTCTGATCTCAGCTAACACTGCCAGGAAATGGAGTTATATCTATATATAGATATATAGATATAAGTTTTTTTAGGTTTTATTTACTTATTTTATTTGAGAGACAGAGAGGGAGAGAGTGAGTGAGTATGCACCTGAGCAGGGACAGGGGCAGAGGGAAAGGGAGAGAATCTCAAGCAGACTCTGAGCTGAGTATGGAGCGCAAAGCAGGGCTCAATCTCACCACGCTGAGATCATGACCTGAGTCAAGATCAAGAGTTGGACGCTTCACCCACTGAGGCACCCATGCACCCCCAGGAAATGGAGTTCTTATTAGTGAATGAGGAATTGAAGGAGTCATCCTCACCTTTGAATTGAAGGATGCCTCCTCACCTTTCTGTCTGGAAAACTCTTACTGAAAATTCCAGAAATGATTCAGTTTTACCTCTTGAGGGACCTATGTCCTATTTATCCCAATAGTGTTTGTTCCACTCCCGTTAGGGCATTCATTACCCCACTTTATAACCTCTGTTTGTGTGCACTCACTCTCTCTGTGAACAACTGTGGGACAGAGCGTTTGCCTCATTGTTTTGTATCCTCTGCTCTTTATTAGTGATGAGCCAATAGTAGACATTTCATAAATACCCAGTGAATTCGCAAATGTTTCACACCTGAAGCTTTTAGCAGCGTGGGTACTTCATCACTTGCCAAGGAAAGACCCAAACTCCAGAACCCCCCCTCCCCCAATGTGGGATCTCTATACGGAAAGACAATTCTGCTCCTGCTTAAGATGCTTCAAGAGGATGCCACTCCCACTTTAACAATGAGAGGAAGCCAGGTGATCTGCAAATTTATAACTTTCCTTGAGCACATCAGGGAGCCTAGGCTGTCAGGCAACCAAGGAAACTCTGTTCTGAAGGGCAACAAGTCAGTGGAAGGGAAATGGGTGATGAGGGCTGTTTCACCTCAGGCAACACATGCAGGGGGGAGGGGAGCCACCACAAAGGGAGGTTGGAAGAAAACAGTTAAAATGTGAAGGAATTCTTAAAGGTGGAGGCAGACAGGTAAGACCACTTGGAACCCCAGGAAGCTCAGACTCGAGGATAGGGTGCCTTTCCCCCAGTTTGGCACAGCGTCCATGTGAGAAAGATTTACAGCAGAGCAGGAAACAGTCCCTGACAAAGGTGCTCCATGGCCAAGGGAGGAGGAGAAGCCGATCTGTTACCCTTGGGGGAGAGCCTGGAAAATGCCCAGGTCTGCTCCTGAGGGTCTTGCGCTGGATACAAATGAAAGACTGTTTCCACAGGAAAAGGGGCAGGAAGCTGTCCTGCCCAGGGCTCCTAGAAGCTTTGCAGTCGGGAGCCGCGGCCAGGAGGCCTGACAGGCCCTAGACGTGTCTCTGTGGAAATCTTGCCGCCGCCGCCGCCGCCTGCCTCCCAACACCTCCAGCTCTGGAAACCAGGCCAGGAGCTTCTGGCTGAGCACTGGGTGACTCTCTAATGCTTCTCCCAGCAGACGGGCCCCCACACTCACCTTCTCACCAGTGCCCACTGCCTGGCGCTGCTCATTTCCCTCCCGTGCCTCACACGGGCTGCAGTGTGACAGGACAAGGGAGTCTTGGAAGTGTCCGTTTAAAGATAAATTTTTGGCTTTTCTGCTTCTGCAGTTCAGGAAAGGATCTTGTAAACATGGAACGAAAGAGAAGCTGGAAAAGCCGCTCCCGTATCCAGCGCACCTGCCCCACAGCTAGCTACCGTGACATCACACTAGTTATTTCCTTCATAGTGGCCAGAGCATTTCGAACAAGACATAACTCATAAACTCTTGTTTGTTTACTTTTATGTGCTTAATGTCTCCCTCCTCTCTTTTCATTTATGAGGTCCCTGCCCACCTGTCCTGTGCTCTATCCTCCCCAGACATTACAAGGTCTAGCAGACACCTGGCCCTCTGTATATAGTGTTGACTAAATCAGCAGGCCCTTTGAGAATTGAACAAAAGACAGAAATGAAAGTCATTGCCCTTTCCATGGAAAAATATAGGCACAATCTTTCCATTCAGCTTTCTGCCGTCCCTGAAAGAAAGGGCAGGAAGGAGATGGAGATCACATGTGCTTTTGTTACCTTGCTTTAAATGCAGCAGCTCTGGGGGCGCCTGGGTGGCTCAGTGGGTTAAGCCTCTGCCTTCAGCTCAGGTCATGATCTCAGGGTCCTGGGATCCAGTCCCACATAGGACTCTCTGCTCCGCAGAGAGCCTGCTTCCCCCTCTCTCTCTCTGCCTGCCTCTCTGCCTACTTGCTCTCTCTCTCTCTCTCAAATAAATAAATAAAATCTTAAAAAAAAAAAATTAAACACAGTAGTTCTGATTATGGAACTAGTAAAATGTGTGCCCTCCCCAACACCCCCTCTGTCCTGAAACCCCCCAAGAAATAGAATGGAAATAGTGAAATGTTGCAAACCTCCCTGCAGGTAAGAAAACACGTGTTGCTGGTAGGTCCCTCCCCTAGGAGTGCAGGCCATCAGCTAGAACCATGTTTGGAAATGCCTGAACCACCCAAGCAACTGTGCTGTGTCCCTCGGTAAGGCATTTACACAAGTTCCTGGAACCTGCGCCAGCTTGCTTTTTAAATCAATTCACGGGCAACAGAAGAGGAAGAAAAAAGATCCAAGGTCTTCGGGGGCACTTTTTTTTATCCTCTTTCTACAAGCTTAAAGCTGGCTAAAAGCCTGAGAAAGGATTCGGTTATTGAGTTATAGCCAGAAAGGGAGATTAACAAGAAGGGAAGTTATGCAGATTGCAGAAAGCTGGGGCATTTTTCTCAGTTTTGGTATGAGAGGAATTTGGTGCTCTGTGTCTGTGCATTCAAATTCCTAATTTTTGGGTATCTCCCACTGCTTAGTTCAGGACCCCCCTTTGCTTTCTCTCTCTCTTTCTCTCTCTCTCTCTCTCGCTCTCTCTTTTTTTTTTTTTTTTTTTAACTAGAAAGGGATCGAAATGAAGGTCAGTCATGCTCACAGGGCCTCCCAGCCCCACCCCAAAATAATGAGGCCAGGGGCCTGGTCCGGGCCACCTAGTGCTGCTATGGGAGAATAAAGAGGAGGCCTGTTTGCTCTCATCTGGCTACCCAGGGAGAACAGGCAATGCTCTGGAGAAACCTGCTCTTGGCAAGGAGACACTCTTCTTTTCAAGTGATTAATTTGTCAGACTTCCACATTTCAAAGGCAAATCGCAATGAACAAGCAAAAAAAAAAAAAAAAATATATATATATATATATATATATATATGGAGGAAATTAACAAAAAAGTTCTAAACTTCCTGGTGACATCAGTTTCTGCATTAGTTTTCTTTTCTCAAAGGGAATTCTTCCTTATGACCTACCCTCCTGAAGCTATATAATTTGGCCAACTTAGGAACATGTGCATGATTTTTCCCCCCATATGAAATATGGTGACATTCATTTAAGCACACTTGAGCACAGTGTTTTTTGAAAATGTATTTTCTTTCAGATATTTCCATTTCTGGTAAATCTTAATGTCTGGGCACCTCAGACATTGAAGCAAAAGGTTTCATGGGAAATGTAGATTCCTAGTGGAGCTCTAATGCTTTAATAATCAAAGGTGATTTTTGTCGCTGTCAGCAGCAAGAACATAAAACCAAAGGCCAGACATTCGGAGGGAAGAGAAAGAGAAAACAAGCAAGAGTAAGTGAGAGAAATGGAGAGACAGAGGGAGAGGGAGAGAGAGAGCATTTTCTGAATCTTCTAAGCATATAGAGAACCAGCTTGGATGTCAGAGATCAGAGTGTTTCTGCCATAGTGGTGGGGAAGTTAACCTTGCACCTAGGAGGGCAGGGACCAGAGATCCATCCTGATCTGGAGTAGGAGGTTGTAATGGATGTGAAGAATTGTTGTTTTGTTTTGTTTTGTTTTGTTTTTTTAATATTTTATTGATTTGACCGACGGAGGTCACAGGTAGGCAGAGAGGCAGGCACAGAGAGAGAGGAAAGCAGGTTCCCAGCTGAGCAGACAGCCCAAAGCAGGGCTTTATCTCCGGGATCATGACCTGAGCTGAAGGCAAAGGCTTTAACCCACTGAGCCACCCAGGCGCCCAGGATGTGAGGAGTTTTGAGGGAGGGGAGCTAAGGGCTGTGTCTGTTCCCTTTGTGTTGGGAGAGGGCAGGAAGGAGAGAGAGGAAATCTAGGAAACTGAGCATCTACTGAAGAGGGGGATTTTAAATTAATAAATCAGGTTGAACTAAATCTTGATTTACAATCTTGCCCCATCATCAATCTCAGCAGGTTGATGCTCAGGAGTAAGATATGATCAGCTATAGAGAAATGGAGAAGCTACCTTTGTTTTACATATCTGAATGCAAATATGAGTAAGTTTGCTGCCCAGTCACATAGTTAAAGCTAGCCAGTGACCCCATGTCTATTTTGGAGAGTCAAAAAGGGACCTTTGAAAAAAAATAAAATCATATCTGAAGTCACATTGATGACAAAGTCCTTTCCTTGTGTTACTGCTATAAGGCAGCAAACTTTAAAAAAAAAAAAAAAAGACATTGGGTGCATCAATTTCTCCCTAACCCATAATCCCCCATGAAAAGGCAGAGCTTTTTATCAGCCTGAACACCAGTCAAACCCATGTCAGTTTAGCATCCTGATTCATTTTCAGCCACGATCTAAAATGACTGCTTTGGAAGGCAGATGGTCAACTTCAGTTTCTCTCTTTGGCGAATCCCCAGTCTTATATTAACCAACAGAAGAACTGACAATCAATTCATAATTGACTTCTTTGCTGTGACTTGCAGGCTACCACAAAAACTAGAAGATATTTAAGAAAACAAAAATGGGAAATTCAAAAAGACATTTAACATACTCTGAGGGAAACCAAGTAACTACCAAAAGCAAAGCTTCTAGTATTCTCTAAAGAACAGAAATACATGGTGAAGAAAGCCAGTGAAATTGTCTCTACTTGAACAAGCAAACAGCAGGCAAACAAAAAACCAAAAACCTATCATTCCTTTTAAACAAATTTTATTTTATTCATTAAAATAGTATCTATAGACATAAAGATTGTTACATACATACAAGAGTTTTTACATATTCAGTGTATAGATAATTCTGGATACACATATGGATTCCCAGTCCCCTTGCTGTAACATTGTGGTATATTTCCCCTTTCACTCCCCACCCCCAGAGGTAGGGAAATACTTCTAAAGATTTATGATTATAACTTTGAAAAAAAATATTTCTAGCTATTTTTCTTAATTAACATCTAAGCATCTACCCACTTGTGCATTGGAGGGTGAAAATTGCTCTATACCTTTTAAGGTTCTTCTGGCTGGTATAAGAATTAAGTTGACATGGCTCTATACCTTTTAAGGTTCTTCTGGCTGGTATAAGAATTAAGTTGACATGGCTCTATACCTTTTAAGGTTCTTCTGGCTGGTATAAGAATTAAGTTGACATGAGGCAGATTAATAGAAGAAAATCAAATTTAATTGCACATATTGAAAATTCATAGAAACATGAGAGATTCTGAAGACAGGCAAAAAGAGGTACATATGTCATCCTGAACTAAGGAGAAGAGAGTAGGAGTCTGGGACTTCAAAGAGGAAGAAAAGAGTTCATAGAGAGATGAAAAGAGTAAGTTTAGTAAACAAATTTTTGCTGGCCATACAAAAACAACAGAATGTAGAGAGAAATTGTAACAGACTTTGCTATGTTCCTCTCTGTCTACCACACCTAGTCCATATTATACTGTAGGTATCTATGATAATAGCTCCCTTCCTGAAGCAGTTCCTGTACCCAAATTCTTTTAGGTAGTTAGGGGGAAGGTCAGCATTTATTCTTGAGTCCTTGGTCCTTGATTGTTTTTAGTTCAAAATAATCCGCATGCCAAAGTAGCACATTTTGGGGCAATTCCTTCTGATCTCCTACATGTTATTATGATTAAAATGAAATTGTTATGAAATGTTTTATGGTGATTAAAAAACTTATTTATATATATATCAACTTTTTGATAAATAATTCTTAAATATACATTTACCTATCAAGATCTCAGTCATTCCTCATTTCAAATATGAAGAGTAAATATGCTTTAGTATACATATTCAATGGCTGTTTTAATGGCATGGCACATACTGGGAGAAACTTTGCTCCTGACTTTAATATAAATAATGGATAAAATAGAATTTTAAAATACAATATAAAAATATAAATTGTAATAAAATAATATAATGTAAATATAAATATAAACAATTTCTTATTTATAAATAAGAAATTAATTTAAATAATATAAATAATTTATCTACCTATAGATAAATAGATAAATGTGTAGGTAGATAAATGCATTCTCTGCATTACAGGAAATCAGTTATCTGTTGGTAAAGACTGGGAATTGCCTAAGTAGAGATGACCAGCATTCTCAACTCTGTGAATATTTTTATTTGCCTCTAAGACTTTTGACTATCCTCCAAAGAATTAACACTAATTTGCTTTTTATTTACTGATACTCTCCAGCTAGTTGTGGAACCAACTCAGTTTTAATTTTATAATCTATAATTCAAATTTCATTTGCAAGCTGAGGTGAATCCAAATCTGCCATTTCTATAAATACCTCTGTCTCTTTTAGTGAACAGAAATCTAATTCCTGTGAACCGGAATAAAGGTAGGAAACAGAACGCAAAACACTAGAAATTAAAATGACGGAAGCCACTGGAAAGCAACAGAAAAGACTACAGTGAATGAATTCGCTTTGAAAGGGAGCAATTCAAGGAGGGCTCTACGTGGGATTACCAACAAAGGACAATTGAATGAATGATAAGGACTGGTAAATAGAAAGGGAAGTAGGGGGTGGTGTGGGTAAGAGAACAGGAAAGGAAGTGCTAGAGATGGGTGGATGAGGCCAATGGAGCCAGTCATTCATTCACTTGGCAATTCACTCATTACCTGAACAAGTGCTTATTGGGAATAAATTTTGTGGACGGTTGTGCAAGAGATGAAATACAGGAAATAGAAGAGAAGAAGAACAAAGGAGTAATCTGGTCTTGGTCAAGCAGTATAAACTCTGACTATTAGGTAAGTGGCTGTAGTTTAACATAATTCAACTGGTTTATTGCACACAGTGGGGAACTGATGAAAAGTAGGTCTTTGTTGGAGGGATGTAGAGAACAGAGATGAAGTTGTAGAAGAGGGAGAGATGCTACAGGGAAGGTCAGGAGATGATGGGCGGGAGCCACAGCTGTTACACACACAGGTAGGCGCACTGTTGAACTTGACCAGATGAGGGGGTGGAGGATTCTAAGGACAGAGGTTGGTCCCAAGCCCAACATACCAGCCTTCCAGAATCCAGCAGATAAAGAGCACAAAATGTGGATGTAACAGGAATACAGATGCCATTTTCCTGTGTTTGCAAAGACAGGAAAACCGGGCCCATATATCTTTTACCCACACCTAGATAACCAGTGGAAACACCCCCCCACACACATTGCCTTTGCCCACCGTGGCAAGGGAACCCAATTCTCAAGCCATGTTGCACATCCCAACAAGGGAATAGGGAAGACAAAGGACAGGAAAGGGAGGAACAAAGAGCAAACTCAAGTGTCTAATTAATCTCCAAGTAGCCTATTTAGTCACCCAATTGTAAAACAAAATTTTATTTTGCAGGAATTTATAGAATTTCAGGACATGAACAAAAATTGATCTTTTGCTCCATCTAGTGTCGTATCTTGAAATGACCTGCTCCTTGGCACCTCTCACAACCTAAAGCAACTGTAATGTTACATAAAAGGAAATTTAATGAAGGACAAGGTAGGAAGAGCCTCTTCTGTTGCATAACCCTGCAAGGCAGATTATGCATTTCTGGCACCAAATGAATTTTCTGAAAGGTCTCCAAGGAAATCCCTAGATCCAAGGCGAGGTGATAATTATGACCCAGTCACTGACTGACTTAGAAGTTCAGATTCAGGACACAATTCTAATTCCCGATACAAAGAGATTAAAAACGGCCAAGAATGTAACCTCTATGGTTTGACTCTAACATCAGCTCTTTTGACAATTACATCATAGAATACAGAACTGTGTATGCAATTCTAAGTGGAAGGAAGGAAGGGAGGGGGGGAGGAGACAGAGTTTATCATACTTACACAACCATATCTGGTGAAAACAAATGAATACGAAAAGTAAAACACACTGTCATAAGTCTATGTGATTGTAATAAGCATATTGATAGGAAACTTAAATGATTGCTGAAAATTACTAATAACAGTAATAACCATTAATCGAGTAAACTACATGCCAGATGTGTGCCTATATTTTTTCATTTAACCCTTACAATAGTCCTCTAAACATAGGTATCCCTATGACCGCTATTCAGAGGTGGAAATTGAGGTCATTCAAGGTCACACGTAGTCAAGTCACTCAAGTCCACTCAAGTCCAGAAGGTGCTTTCTGGAAAAAAGGGGCAGAACAACGATGTGAAACTCAGTCTTTCTGATGACGAACCTGCTTCCCCACCCCCCGCCGCTGTGCCACATTGCCTCTTCCTGCCAGAAATGCTTCAAATTCATGACCAGCCATCAATCTGAAAGCTGAATTCCCTCCTTGTGACCCCCAATCTGTTTCCTGTCATTTTCCTCAGAATAGTTTCGAACTATATCCAGAAATAACCACTTGCTGTTGCAAGTTATGGAGCCTGGATGAAACGATCATTTGAAACTTGGAATACGCCCAAATTAGGAGGCAAGGAAAGGGGGCTTTAAGTTCCTATGGCATTTCCAGATGCCAAGGCGCAGAAATCTCCATCTGATGGGCTCACGGTATCAAGACCTAACATTATGAACACACTTATCTTGTGAGAACCAATACACCGTGCAAATGACAGTCTTTTCGGCAGAAGCCTGGCCTCAATGACTTAATGAAGCCACAGCAGATTGGCAGTCTCAGAAAAAGGGAAAATTGTCAAGCCCTCTCCTGGCTTAGCAAATAAACCAATTCCTAGAGTCTGTGCCCCCTGCTCGGCCATGTCTAGAGCTTCCCAAAACATAAACCAAAAGTGGGGGGAAATGCTCTTTCCACTTGCATTTGGTTTTTTCCACTCTTTAAACTGCCCTAAAGTTGGTTAATTATGTTCCTGCTGAGAATTCTGTTCTACACAAGCACCAAACCATCCCATAATGCTCTGGGTCATCAAACTCTGCAAGTTTGGAACCAAACAGAAACATTTTCTTTATGAATGGACATGAAGGAATGTTAAGCCAAAGTAGCATTTTTTTTTTGGTCTCCAAAGGATCCTAGAATAGTCTGACTTAGAACTAAAGTACGTTTTATTTCCAAAAGTGGTTAAGCTTGATAGTAAAGCAATTATGTGGGGAAATGTGAAAGTTATTACCTATCCCTTCTCAGACTTTGTAGTTGATTTTTCTCATACTTCAAACATGATGTCATTAGTCAATTGAAGCCAGCATGAAAATGAAGATTTATTTCCTTAATTCTACCGAATTTATATAAGGGAGAATTGGGGGGATGTGGCCGGATATAAATTTGTACTTTCAAAAGTCAAAAGCACAACGAGAGATAGAGTACATTGGCCCCGTTTCCAGGAAGATTCTTATTGGCCCCATGATGTGGCATGAGGCTAACAATAGGCCAACTCAAGTCCAGAAGTTGCTTTCTGGAAGGACTTCCACAGGATGTCTGGGCAAGAGGCCAGGGCAACGGAGTCTCTCTTGAAGCAGAGTGCTGGTTTCACGAAGACCAGCTGTGAACACCACATAAGCCAGCTGCAGAGAAAAGAGAAGTAACCTTGTTGGGTCCATAATCAAAGGAGCAAGACTGATACAAAGCGAAGGTCAAGCAAAGCTTTATTTCGTGCCAAGCATCAAGAATCAAAGGGACCGGCCAGGGCCGCCTCTTACAAAGAGGCGACCTCTCTCTGCCTTATAAACTAGCTTTTAAGGGCAAAGGCCATGTGGTTGGGCCTGGCCATGCACAGGTGGCCAATGAGATGGTAACACAGAGAAAGCTGCACAGTCCTGCTAGGTCACACATAAGTGACCAATTGAATCAATCGAATTACAATTTACCCTATAGTAGATATTTGAACTAGCCTATCACCTTGGTCAGAATTGGCGCCCAAAAGTGCCCAAAGGGCGAGGCCCATACTCCTTGGTAGCTAGGGAGAGAGTATGCGCCCCCACTGATTGGATACCTCCACCTGGCCTGACCCACCCTTGTATTTGGGCTTTGTTACCTGGGACTGGTTTCAGGGATTTGTTTTTAAGTAAGTCCCCTGGGGGGAGGGTGGGAGAGGGACAGTTTAAGTTTTACTGCATGAACGACAAAGTCATTCAAAGTCATTGTTTAACCAGATGGAATCGCTCTGGCTGAATAGGCCTTTACAACCTAATCGTTAAAATGAAGAAAGTAATTTAACAGACATCTCACCAAAAAAGACATACATATGGTCATGTGGAAAAGTACTCAACGACATTAGTTATCAGGGAAATGCAAATGAAAGCCTTCATGAGATACCACCACACAACTGACCAGAGTAGCTAAGATTATAAAGACCAGCCAAGCAAGTGTGGGCAAAGATACAGAGCCGTTGGAACTCATACATTTTTGGTGGGAGTGTAAAATCATTAAGATGCTTTAACAAAGGTCTGGCATTTCCTTTTAAAATGAAAGATATACCTACCAACAATTTCAATCCTAGGTATTTACCTTAGAAAAATGAAAACCCAGGTCACAAAATGATTTACCCAAGGATTTTTAGAACTTGTATTCTTAATAGAAAAAAACTAAAAATACGACAGGTGAATAGATACCCAGACAACAGACCTCATACAAAGGAATATCATTCAATGATAAAAAAACACCAAACCACTGACACATGCAGTAACATGAGTGAGTCTTAAAAACATTATGTTAAGGGGCGCCTGGGTGTCTCAGTGGGTTAAAGCCTCTGCTTTCGGCTCAGGTTATGGTCTTCAGGGTCCTGGGATCGAGCCCCACATTGGACTCTCTGCTCAGCAGGGAGCCTGCTTCCTCCTCTCTCTCTGCTTGCCTCTTGGCCTACTTGTGATCTCTCTCTGCCATATAAATAAATAGGATCTTTAAAAATATATATATTATGTTAAGCGAAAGAAATACGTATACATAATACATGATTCTACCTATTTAAAATTTTAGAAATGAAGAAAAGCTTCCTTACGGTGAAAAGACATCAGAACAATAGTTGCTTCTAGGACAGGAGTGTAGGGCGGAAATGAACTGAAATTAAGCAAAAGAGAACGTTCTGGGGTCAAAGTAATAATGTTCTATAACTTTGTTTTAAGATTTGTTTATTTATTTTTAGAGAAAGAGAGAGCACAGCCAGGTTAGGGAGGAGGAGCAGAGGTAGAAGGAGAAAGAGTCTTAAGCAAATTCTGCCCTGAGCATAGAGGCCAACTCGGGGTTCAATCTCAAGACCCTGAAACCATGACCTGAGCCAATACCAAGAGTCAGACCCTTAATTGACTGTGCTACCCAGGTGTCCCAATAATGTTCTATATTTTCAAGGCATTTGCTTTTATTCATATTGATGGACTGATAAACAAGATTTGTGCATTTCATTATATGCTAACAAAATTCAAGCCAATTCTAAAAAATTCATAAGCAAATATTGAACTCTAGTTAATGATATGTCTTTTGAAGATTTGAGGGGTGAAGCATGCTGATGCTCAAAACTCCCTTTGAAATGTATTAAAAAATAAGATTAATAGAGGGACGGCTAGATGGAGAATCATGTAATAAAGCAAATGCAATAAGATATTAATTATAAAAGCAAAGTGGTGGGTAGAAGACTGTTTACTGCACAATTTTTTCAACTTTTCTGCATGTTTGGAATGTTGGAAAATGGTCAATATAGAGAATCTCAATGAGTATTCTGAAGGAAAGTTGACTGGTTTGCAGTTGGATATGTCATTTAGACTACCACTAATTGCATCTGAAGGACTAAATTCAAAGGTAAAAGAGAGGAGAATTTTTTTTAAAGAGAATTATGAGGTTGATTATTAAATTCATTCTGAGGAGCAGGTTATTTTTTTCAAGGTTTCAACATAAACATAAACATAAACACACAGATCTATGATAGTGCTTGCCATGCGTGAATTCTGTGCATACAGAATTCATACCAATCTTCTAATCCAAGTTCAGGACTACATCGTTTTACTCAACTCTTTCACAGTGTATCTGCATCTTCTTTCTTCCACAAGAAGATTTTCATTCTCAGAGGTACAGAGGATGATAAGATTGGAATTCCAATAATTAGTGATAGGAATTAACCTACATTCTGTACAGTATACACACTATTGTGAGTATGAACATAGGGGTGGGTATATATGTATATGGATGCCTACCAGGTGTAATTTTAGAGGTTGACATGACCTCACAACTTTTACATTTGGTGACCAGTTGTGGGGAAAAAAAAGAGGGGGGAAGCATTGAAAATGCCACACTTCTTTTGGAAGGATAGAGGACAGCCCCCTTCCTGTTGTCCTGTCCATCTTAGATCCGGTTGCATAGAAATAAAGAATAGTGTGCCATTTGTCTTCTGTACTGCTGCCACCATCCTATATTGAGCTGAGGTTCCATAAAAACAGAGATAACTGATGGAAATAGAGAACTATGCTTAGACCTATGGAAGTGAGGATACAAACAACCAATGCAAAAACGTTCCTTGAGTTTTGCAACCAAACGATGGAGCTGACGGTTGGTATCTTAGAAGTTGGCATTCCTGACTGTTAACCTAGATTCTAGGGAAGCTAGATGTAGGGGTTTGGAGGTAGAGGTAGGAATGAGACAGCAGGAAAGCCTTACCTACATGCTCTGTCCTCTCCCCAGGCTTTGTCCCTGTTCAGTTGTTTCTCAGGCAGACCCTGACAAGGTGTGACCTGCATGAAAGGACTACTTGCTCTTCACAAGGAAGCTTTAAGCAATATATCAAGTACACATGCACATCATAATAACACTTACTTTGTCTGCCTGCAAATTTCTTTTTGAAAAGAGATCGTGATTATCATTAGTGCTTACTTGTCACTTGTGAATTATCCCAGGTACCACTCCAGGGGTGGAAGATGGAACAACAATTAGTGTTCCCAATCTAGGACTTGCCCAACTTTTGAGTGCATTGTATTACAAAAGTTAAGTTATAAATTAGCATTTGAGGCTCCGCGTGTAGATTTCCGATTCAGTTATGCTGAAAGCAGTGGTTGTGTTAATACAGTGGAACAAACAATTCTGGCTGCTAACTAGTAGTGGAAACCTGTAGCTTTCTAATAGCCTGTTGGGAATCCATCTGAGCATGACCTTCACTTTAGCATGTTTTTTGCCTGGACTGCCTGAAGTCCCAAGAGTTGCCTGTCCGTATCTTGAGAGAGAATTAAAAATTAAATTAAATTTAAATTTAAAAATTAAATTAAATTTAAATTAAAAATCTGGAGAAAAGAGGCCATTTCAACTCTAAAACTGCTGATTATTCTGAACTGGTTGAGGGAAAGGGTCATGAGAACTAGAGGAAGTATGAGAAAGTATGCATATCAAACAATTGCTTTTTTATACTTACTGGAAATTAATATACTTTTCTGGAATTCATTCATTTTTCTACATTTCACTAAATAAAGTAGTTTGCTGAAACAGGATGAAAGAAAAGGATTTCCATATAAATTTCTTGATCCAGTGGCCTTTGGTAACTTTCTTGCTACAAGGAATGAATGATACAATGTCCCAGGATCATTCTTGTACTGTTGTTTCTTTTAGTGGGAAGTAGCATATCAACCATAATTTAGTACTGAGAATACTAAGTCTGTCACTAGACAAATTTTATACTAATATTCCCCATCCAAGGTCAGAGCTATTTATTTTTATTTAACTCTTCCATATTTCATCTATATCTACTTTCTTCTTCAAGAAGATGCCAGATTTCAGGATGCTGTATTGAAATATCCAATAATTACTTGCATACTTATCCCACATTATATACAGTAGACAGTTTCAAAATACTAATAGTAATACTACCATTGTGAGTGATTCCAGAAAACAGTTAAAAATTTTAATAGAAAATTTATTTCTATCATCTCGTTTTTAAAAGTAACTATACTGTATGGTTAGAACATTGCAAACTGCATTCTTCTTTTAATTTTCAGTTAATGTATTTAATATACAGTAACTGTATATTAAATGGTCCTCACTAGCCTGTATGTTGATGATTATTTCTAGTCATACGGGTTGTCTGAAATTCATTCATTGGTTCTTTAGGAAGGGTTTCATGTGAACAATAGTCTCAAAACTTTGGCGTGCTGATAATAGCTAGTGTGTTTTGTATTTGATCATTTTCATAGGTAAAAAAGCTTTGGCTCACATTTTTTTCCCTCAAATATATTAAAGGTGTGGTTCTGTTTTCTTTGGCATAAAACCTTGTTGTTAAAAGTCAGATAGTGTGATCTTTCTCTTGTAAGTCATCTGTAGTCATCAGATAGTGTGATCTTTCTCTTGTAAGCCTTCTTGCCTAGGTGACAAAAGGTTTTTGTCTTTAAATTCCACTAGTTTTTCTAGAACAAGATTTGGTTTTGATTTCTCTGCATCAATATTCCCAGGTTCAGGGGGCTTTTACTACATGGTTTCAAATTGTGTTTTTTGCCTTCCAGAAATATCTTTCTTGAAAGGCTTGAGCACTTGTGTTAGTTTTCTTCTTCAGGAGTTCTGATCATTCAATTGCCAATACTGTTTTCCTGTCTTGAACAATTGTTGTTTTCTCATATCTTTATGAGAAAATGAGAAAAAATTCAATTTTTTGAAAAGTTTTCACTTTTAACTTGTATTTCTCTTAAGACACTATCCATTGTGTTTACTTGGTTTGGCTTTTTTTTTTCCTTCAAGTTTAGAATTCATTTCTGAAGGGATTTTTTTTCTTTCCATTCTAATTGTTTCCTGGGCTCTGTGACTTCACTTCTAAGTTTTTCTACTTCTGGTTAGTTGTTCTATAACATCTTATTATTGTCCTGATGTCTTATAACAAATTTTGACATAGTATTTTGCAGTTTTGATTTTTCTTATGGGCATGGTTTCCTGGCATGTTCTTATTGTCTCTAGGAACTGTATTCTTTCCTTATAATTTTTTTCTTAGAACAACTTTGGATAGGATTTTATCTCAGTTTTGGTTTTTTGTTTTTGTTTTTTGGTGCTCAGTTTTTGAAAGGAAGCATTTTCTACAAAGTCTTTCTAAACTCACAGATCTTTATCTTCTGTTGTTTTCATGTAGGATTCAAAAGCCTCATGGCTTTGTTTTTTGAGATTTCTTGTGCCTGCTCTCCTTTTTCACTTTTATCTTGACCTTCTCCTTTCTTCATCTCCATTTTGGCTCCACTTCTAGGAATTTCTTCTCAGTATGAGAACATGTTCTGGGCTTCAGCTCTGACTGGTCAGTTGTGAGAGTTCTTAGTTGTAATATTTCTCGGTCTCTTTAGACCTTATGTCTGACCTCTTCTACTGACCAACTATTGGCTTGACCAGAATCTTCTGAAGTTTTTTTTTTTTTTAAAGATTTTATTTATTCACTTATTTGAGAGACAGACAGAATGGGGGAGGAGGGAGGAGCAGAGAGAGGATAAGTGGACTCCACGCTGAGCGTGGAACCCAACATGGGGCTCAATCTCATGACCCTGAGATCACGACCTGAGCCAAAGTCAAGAGTCTGATGCTTACTCAACTGAACTACTCAGGTGCCGCTTCTGCAGTTTAGATGCTGGTCTCATATTCACCCACCACGCCTTCACAGCACACTGTTAACTATTTTGGTGTTCTCTTGTACTTAGGTTTGTCAAATGCCACATCCCTCTGATTTTTCACACACACATGCTGATACGATGCTGGTCTTATGGCTGTTGATAGCTTATCCACGCTCTCTGATATTTTAAGGTTCTTGAAAATACTTTTTCAACTTGTGTTATTTATTATGTGGTCCATGGATTTTGGTTTTTAAGTCTAATGGGTATGCCTTTACTGTGGTGATTCAGGGAGATTCAGAGACTATCTGCTGCTACTCTCGTATCTGCAAAGTGTATCTATCTTAATATTCATTCTTTATCCTCTAATTTTGTCTAATATTCATTCATTCTTTATTATAAAGACAGCACACAGCCTGCTTCCTCCTCTCTCTCTCTGCCTGCCTCTCTGCCTACTTGTGATCTCTGTCAAATGAATAATTAAAATATTTTTTAAAAAATTAACCACTGTTCACACATTTTTATGTAACTTTCCAGACCATTTCTAAGAATATAAAAGAATATAATTTAGGTTTAAGTCTTTTTCTTTTTTCTTTTTACACAAATGGAGTCATACTATATTTTGTCTTATAATTTTATTATATCATTTAACAATATAACTTGAAAATCTTTCCAAAATTCCAAAATCCAAATCTTTCCAATAATTTTGGAAAGATATATATATATATATATACACACATATATAAGCATATATATGTATATGTGTGTGTGTGTGTGTGTATACTCATTTTTTTCCAAGACTTTATTTATTTATTTGGCAGATCACAAGTAGGCAGAGAGGCAGGCAGGTGGGGGAGGGGAAGCAGGCTCCCCGCTGAGCAGAGAACCCAAAGCAGGGCTCGATCCCAGGACCCTGGGATCATGACCTGAGCCGAGGGCAGAGGCTTATCCCACTGAGCCATTCAGGTGCTCCTATATACTCATTTTTAAACTACTCCACACATTTTCTCTTTATGGAATTAACGTATGTTATTGACCAATCCCCTATTGGTGCAGTATGTTTTTGAACATAATTTTCATTTCATTCTGGAAAGTATATTTATGAGACAAATACCCTGAAATGGACTTACTAAATTAAAGGGTGTAGGTTGGGAAGGACTTTCTAAACTAGAAACAAAATTCAGACATTATGAGCAGATGGGTAAAATGTGATTATATTAAACCACCTCATAGTTAAAAACAACACTAAAAAAAAAAAAGAAAGAAAGAAAGAAAGGACACATAGCAAACCAGGTAGAAATGGCAGTTTATATGATGAAAGTTTAATTTTCTTAATATTCAAAAACTTCTTACAAGTAATAAGAAAAAATACAAAACCAGAAAAGCTGGGAAATTACATATTCAGACACTTCAGTAAAAAAGAAATACAAGTAAACCAAAATAATATGAAAAAAAAAGCTCATCTTCACTCAACATTTAAAATATACCATCAAACAGGAGATTCTGTTTACTAATGATCAACTTGTCAAATTTTAAGTATCTTCTCAAGAACTTTGCGGGGTGGGGTGGGGGGGCGGTGTGCGGTACCAGCACCGGCACCTGGGTGGCTCAGTGGGTTAAGCCTCTGTCTTCAGCTCAGGTCATGGTCTCAGGGTCATGGGATCGAATCCTGCATAAGGATCTCTGTTCAGTGGGGAACCTGATTCCCCCTCTCTCTCTACCTGCCTCCTGCTTTCCCCTCCCTCTCTGCCTACTTATGATCTCTCTGTCAAATAAATAAATAAAATATTAAAAAAAAAAAGAACTATTTGGGGGGAATGTAGTTTGATAATGGGCATAAAATTTTGGAAAAAGATTGGAAAAGCTATCACAACTTAAAAATACAGCCTTATTTTTAAAACTTACACTTTTAAGTCTCTTCTATCGTCATATAAAGTCTTTATGGATGATCTCTCTTTATCCAGTCTTCCCTTTGATGTGCTGGCAGTGTGTCCTGGGGACATATGGACACCAGGCTGTAAGAGTATCTGAGTGCCACCAGATGGTGATTTTACAGATAAAAACAGGTACTATTTTCTTTAGACTGTATCTATGGTTACTCCTTGAGAAAAACTACATTGTTAATCTGATGCAATTCTTCTTACATGCTAACAAGCTGTTGTATACAATTAATTTTTTTTGAGTGTTCAAAATTCAGAGGTACCTACCACCTATCTAGTTTTCTTTTTTTTTTCAATTTATTTATTTTCAGAAAAACAGTATTCATTATTTTTTCACCACACCCAGTGCTCCATGCAATCCGTTCTTTGTATATTCTGGATATTATTCATCCATTATTAAATATTTTTGAATATTTTCTCCCATTCTGTGGGTTACCTTTTTATTCTCTTGATAGTTTTCTGTGATGCACAAAAGTTTTAATTTTGAATGCTTCCAATTT
The DNA here is from genome assembly GCF_020171115.1 of Neogale vison. NCBI lineage: Eukaryota > Metazoa > Chordata > Mammalia > Carnivora > Mustelidae > Neogale > Neogale vison. The sequence goes on along the minus strand of NC_058101.1, from coordinate 196,082,875 downwards.
ATTTATTTTTCCTTTGTTTGCCTTTGCTTTTGGTGTCATATGCAAGAAACCCGGCCAAACCCAATGTCATGAAGGCTATCCTTTGTATTTTCTTCTAAGAGTTTTACAGTTTAGCTCTTACATCTAGGTCATTGATCCATTTTGAGTTAACTTTTGGATATGGTATAAGAAAAGGGTATAACTTTATTCTTTCTCACATGGATATCCAGCTTTTCAAGCACTGCTGGTCAGAAAACTGTTCTTTCTCCACTTCATGATCTTGGCACCCTTGTCAAAAACCAGCCAAACATATATGTAGGTTTATTTATGGATTTAGTTCTGGGCAATTCTATTTCTTTGATCCATACGTCTGTCTTTTTGCCAGTAACACATGGTTTTGATGATTTTGTAATGAGTTTTTAAATCTGAAGTGTGAATCCTCCAACTTTGTTCTTTTTCAAGACTAATTTGGCTATTGGTCTCTCTTGAGATTCCACATGAATTTTAGGATGAATTTTTCTATTTCCACAAAGGAGGTGGTTGGGATTTCGGTAGGTATACACTGGAACTATAGGTTGTTTGGGGTAGTATTATAAATACAATTATTTTCTTACTTTCTTTTCAGATTGTTCTTGAGTATGATGTTAGGTGGGGGGTTTTCATAATAACTTCTATGATGTTGAGAAAGTTTTCTCTCTCCACAGTTTGTTAATATGGGGGTGTTTATTTTAATATTGTCTGGATCCAGTTTTGAGGAACTAGCTAGAGGCCAGCCAGTTCCTTTTTTTGAGCAGATGATTATAAACACAATCCCAGACACTTCCATTATTAAACTTTCACGCTTTAGACAACTATACATCTGCCTAATGGCCCACAGCCAGGTACCAGACCACTATGGAGAGTCCCTGTGCCCCAGAGCCCACTGAAATTATTTAAATTAGTGAATCCACAGGGAGCCCACAAAAAACTGGCTAACTCCATCCAGCTTGCCTTACATAAACTGCCCCCCTGCAGCCCAGCTTACTGTTACCCTGACCCTAGTTGCAAACCCCTTTGTGGGTCAGCCTGGAAGCCTTCTCCTATTGGGAGCTGCCTTTCATCCATCTGAACATCTCTGTGTTCTATCCTATGATCAAAAGGATCTTTAGGGGCACATGGGTGGCTTGGTCAATTAAGTGGTTAAGTGCCTGAATCTTGATTTCGGCTCAGGTCATGATTTCAGAGTTGTGAGATCAAGCCCTGCATCAGGCTCCATGGTGGGCATGGAGGCTGCTTAAGATTCTCTCTCTCTTTCCCCTCTGACCCTCCCCGCCTCCCTCGAGCTCTCTCTCTCCCTCCTTTAAAAAAAAAAAAAAAAACTTTAAGTCTTATAAAACAATTGGTGCTCTGAGCCGGATTGCTGATTCTGGAGTAGTTTCATGAATGGGCTGCTCTTGTCTTACGAGTTGGTTCCAAATGACTGTGAAAGCACCTTAGGACAGAATTGCCAGCTGTTGAGTTGTAGGCTTGCTCCCTGCTGCTGTGTCAGCCCGTGATTGGCATAGCTCTCCTTACCAAACATCCTCAGTGTGGGAGTATTAAAAACAAACAGTGGCAATTGGTTAAACTGGGGTGCTAGACATTAGCCCAGGTGGGAACCCACCTTAGGGCAATAGGAGTGAGAAGCCACTAGAGTTACACTTTCCAGGGTGAGGTGTTCTGGTGTGTTTGGGGTCCCAGCCTGTGTTTGGGCAGAAATCTGTCCCAAGGACCCATCACTTTTTTGGCATTGTTGTTTCTTTATTATTATTCAGGGCAAACCCTGGTTTGTTCCCCTATTTCCTGTGAGTGTTGCTGCCCTGGTCTTTACATCAGGTGGGGTCTGAACCTCTCCCTTGCAGCTGCCTGGCTTGCTGCTCTTGCCAGTGAATACCATACCATGCTCCCAGACTCTTGGGAGAATCGTTAAGTTGCATCCTCAGAGACCAGTAGCCCAATGTTTAATCCCAAGGGGGCCCCTGCGACAATAGCACCAATATCTCAGCCTCCCCACAACACCTACCTGAGTTAACCAATTGCTTAAATAATATGGAACCTGGGTCCAGGGTGCTTGGAATCAAGCAGGGTGCTTGCGCCAGTATCAACATGGACTTGGATGTAACAACATGGTACTTGCACCAAGTATCAAAAGACTGATACTTGGGTGAAGGGGGCTAACTCCCCTGTCCCAAGGTCAGGCTGCCATAGCCCTCTAAGTACAAACTTAGTCCGTGGGAGGTAGACTGGAAAGCCTGGGAGGGAGAGACAGCTGCCTTTGAAGTACGTCACAGGCCCTTCCCCCATATTTCCTGTAACCATTTAGAAGATTCCCCTAGTTCCTTTTCAGACAGAGATAGAAACTAAACACCAAGACTAAGCAGACAGAAGTACCCCCATGTCCCCTCCCCCATTAATAGGAACATAAGATTGCAGGGGGAAGAAGTTTAAAAATTACTTATTTTTATATATTATGTAAGCATATATATTTGAATTAAAACAGAGGTCCATAATTTGACCCAATTGGAAATCCATAGTTTACTTTAAAATGTATATAACAAAAAGGTTAAAGGGTGTGAGAGTCTTGTTGTCCTTCTACCGCATAGGTTCTAAGATAACATAAACATTTGCAAAGTCCACCAATTCATAAAGCCTCATGGACTTTTAATCAATATTGAGGCTCAAACTATAATTGTTGGCTACGTCCTGGGGATCCTGCTTAAATTTAAGTAGGGAAATATCCCATTGTGTACATGAGCATTCTGCACAATAATCAATAAATTAAAACTAAATCAAGTCTTTGACATTCATAAATCAGCTTGACACAATGGGACCCCACAGGCCTCTAGTCAATAACTGACCCCTCTGGCATCTTCTGTCTACAGGAGGCGGTGTCCTCCCTTGTCTCCAGTTCCTTGCCAGATGCCATGGTCAAGAGCAGGTCACCATTCCCGCGGACTACTTGGCTATTTAGGGAGCCCCTTTAGGTCAGACTGTACAGATGGAATTGCCACCATCGTATGTGATGGAGCTCGGTGGAATGCTGCTACTTTCCATCTCTTAACTAGGCTGTTCCTGGTAAAGGATGGAGTCCAAGGCTCAGCACAATTGGCTAAACTTCAGGTAGTCATCTTAGCCCTGGAGACTCTAATCAGCAAATGGTTTCATCCGCATGTTTTTACAAACTCTTGGACCATCATCTTTGGACCATTGTGCCTTTCAGGGTAAAGAATTGTTGAAATCTCTTGCCTCCTAACACCCAAATATAAATCAAAGTTATACATGTTTCTATATATGCAAAGGCCACAATACCAAGCTTTACCAGGACACTCCTTATGCCCTTTGGAATTCTAGACATTGCTGATATTGACCAAGACACACATTTCGCTTTTCAAAATAAACAGCGCTAGGCTCCTAGAGACGACATTTAATAGAAACTTTAGCCTCCTGGCAATAGGTTTAATTGAGAAGCCTAAAGGGCTCCTCATTCTATTTCAGTTACGAAATGACAGATGAGCCATTAAATGGATCTATAACTTTCCCAGGTCTTAATCTGTCTTAATTCAAGGTCCTTTGTCTTCCTCACACTTCATAACAACTTTAATAATCTTTCCCATCGTCCTTTAATGTAAAGGGGGAGATGTCTCTCTCCATGCATACAAAGACTTATACATGAGGCCCTTTAATAGTGTCTCCCCTATCTTTATCCATTTTCTAGCCTTCCCATCCTATACAGGCTGGGGCCAGAACAATGGTAAATATTCTTCTGGGATGCATTAGACCAGATTGCCCCATGGGCCAGATACCTGCGCCTATGATATGGGGCCCATTTGAGCCTAAATTTCCACCACCTAAAACCTCCTATATTCAGGTCATTAAGGGACAGTTCATTAATCTGTCTCTCATTCTGATTCTCTCCAAAAAATTAAAATTATTTTCTAGGTCCATTTCCAGAATAATATGGACTACCAAGAAGGGAGATCAAAAGTTCCACTTAGTGGCACCTGGGTGGCTCAGTGGGTTAAAGCCTCTGTCTTTGGCTCAGGTCATGATTCCAGGGTCCTGGGATCGAGCCCCACGTCCGGCTCTCTGCTCAGCAGGGAGCCTGCTTCCTTTCCTCTCTCTCTGCCTGCCTCTCTGCCTGTGATCCCTGCCTATCAGGTAGATGAATAAAATCTTTTAAAAAATAAAAAATAGGGACGCCTGGGTGGCTCAGTTGGTTGGACGACTGCCTTCGGCTCAGGGCGTGATCCTGGAGTCCCGGGATCGAGTCCCACATCGGGCTCCCAGCTCCATGGGGAGTCTGCTTCGCTCTCTGACCTTCTCCTCGCTCATGCTCTCTCTCACTGTCTCTCTCTCTCAAATAAATAAATAAAATCTTTATAAAAAAAAATAAAAAATAATTTTTTTTAAAAAGTTCCACTTAGTAAATAAAAATTATATTCAGGGACAATAATGGAATCATCATATCCCATAATGATAAAACTAGATAACTCTTCCTTGGTGATACTACATGCCAAGAAAAAAATCAACTTCAGGTAACAATAGACATTCAACTGATTCGTAGTCATATTACCATTGCTCTTGGAGTTTTTTTTTTTTTTAAATCTGTGATCTGGAAGCTGAAACCCTCCAAGGAAGCCATTGTTTCAACCACACATGGCAAATGCTAACGTCCACATGCCATCCAGTTTGGCTAATGCAATCCCAGCAGCTCTAAGACCTGATTGATTGCCCGTCACCAACAGAACTGATGACAGACCCAAGGGGCATATTAGTCATTGGTTTAGAGAACCTACTAACAGACTAATGCCGGTTTCAATCTCAGCCACAGACAATTTAGATGACTAATAATCCCACACCCTATTAACCACATGCACTCAAATCAGGCCATAGGATTTAAATCCCATTTGCAATAAAATCTCGCTCAGCATCCATCTGGGCAAAAGCTTGGATCCCTGGAGCTTTTAGATTTTGCCACGTAAAGTAGACCCATTAGTTGTGCTAGTCGGGTTCCAGAGCTTTGGTTCAATTACAACACTCTCATGGATGCTGGCCTTACGTTTGCTAGCTGTGTCCCAGAAATCCCCTTGACTTAAAAGATATTGCATCTCCCAGGGCCCACATTGCCTTCAACTTCTGCAAAAGCTAAGCCTTACAATTTGGGCCACATCAACCCCAGTGATATCCCTTGGGAAGGATGTCCCAGTCCTGTATCACAGACAACATCACCCTGGCCCAAGACTTGATACTGAAGATGACATTATTCTTTTCATCAGAGATAGCTTCCCCCCTGATTCTCAGACTCCTGCCCCAGTAATGCCCACAGGCTGCCTCTCCTAAGGCACTGACGAATGACATGGGACATGTATTGCTTTTCTTTCTTTGATATTAGAGATAGAGAGATTAGAGATTCCTGAGTTCACTGTCTGCTTAGTCCATGATTCTAGTCTATAACTTGCTCTTGGCCAAAACCCCTGCGCTTGCATGCCTAAAGGGAAATCGTAGAGGGCTTGCTACGATCTATGTCATTCTAAAAATTAATGACAATTATTATTCCAGCCTTCAGCTCCCTGGGGAAAGAACCTCCCACTTTCCATTGCCTTCTCTTACTCCCCTACTCCAGCCCTCTATCACAATCTCCCACTTTGTCCTCTGATCATGTCCCCTACAACCACCCCTTCTCACCGGTTATAAACAAATACTATTAGCCTTTACATACACATACCATATTAAACAGTTAATTTCTATCCTCCCACAACATAACTGCTAGAACTGGCAGTTTGACCCAAGAAATACACCAAGATACTATTGTCACAAAAAAAATATAATGCGTGCTTTTAACACACTTTACAACTCCACCAAAATATTATTAGAAGCCCAGCAATTTCAGATCTGGTTAATACCACATAAATGAGGAACTGGGCTACAGGAGGGCCTGCAAAAACTTATACTTCTCCTTTTTTTCTTTTCTGTTCTTACAATAAAATGTTTTCTATGCTGTTTAGGGCAACTATGCTCAATCTTTGGAAGTCTCCTTTATTATTTAGGACATTCAAATAACTCCCCACCACCACCACTACCCCCCCCCCAAAAAAACTAGCTCAAAACTGATGTCAAGACATCAAGGGGTCAATTGTAACATAGTTTTTTAAAAATGCTGTCTTAACCCATTTTTGAGGTCCTTGGCCACGGGCTGGTCAGCTCTCCTTCTTGAAGAGTTAATTACAACTCACTTCCCTTATCAGGTTCTCACACTCTAGGCCACTATACACTCATACTAATTGCCTTGGGAGCAGGTTTCAGACCACTAGAAAAAGCCCCTATACACTAGAGCCCACTGACATTACTCAAATTAGTCAGTCCCCAGGGAACCTGCCAAACCTAGCTAAGGACACTGAGCTTGCAATATATAAACTGCCAACTACAGATCCAGTATCCTGTATTGAGGTAATTCTTCGTGTGATGAGGTCTGGAAGCCTTCTCTCATTTGCAGCTGTAAGTAACAGACTTTAGCCTTCATCTGCATGACATTGTGTTGTCTCCTGTCATCAAAAGAATCTTTAAAGCTTTATTTATTTATTTTAGAGAGAAAGAGATGGAGGGAGAGGGCCAGACGGAGATGGAGAGACTTACAATCAGACTCTACTGAGCGCTGAGCCCCAATCCAGGGCTAAGTCTTACAACCCTGAGATCATGACCTGAGCCGAAACCAAGAGTTGGACCCCTAATTAACTGTGCCCCTTCTTTGGAGGTCAGGTAGGCCTCCAAAGAATCCTTAAATCTTATTAAACAGCTGAGTGCTTTATCATGAAAATGTGTTTAGTTTTTATAATGCTTTTTTCTGCATCAATGGAGATGATCCTATGGTTTTCTCCTTCAATCTGTTAATGGTATATGTGGTATAGTGGTATATGATGTTGTTTAATTTTTTTATGTTGAGCCATTCTTAAATTCCAAGAATAAATCCTACTAGGTCATGTTGTGTGATCCCTTTCATATGCTGTTGACCTCAGTTTGCTAATATTTTATTGAAGATTTTTGCATTGATATTCATGAGGGATATTGGCCCGTAGTTTTCTTTTCTTACAGTGTCTTTCTCTGGCTTTGGCATTAGAGTAATGCCGGCCCCAATAAATGAGTTAGAAGTGCTCCCTCCTCAATTAATTTTTTTGGAAGAGCTTGATTAAGAGCTTGATTCTTTAAGATTTGGTAGAATTCACTAGTGATGCCATCTGGTCTAGAGCTTTTTATTTTGTTGGGTGGTTTTTTATTACTGATTCAATAACTATTACCAGTTATAGGTCTATTTATTTCTATTTCTTTATGATCAGTCTTGATAGTTGTGTCTTTTCTAGGAATTTGACCACTCATTGTGTTATCCACCGGTTGATGTGCAATTATTTATAATAACTCTCTTATAATTTGTTTCATTTTTGTGAAAGTGGTGGTAATGTCCCCACTTTCATTTCTGATTTTAATAATTTGTTTTGTTCATCTTTTCGAGGACACAACTCTTGGTTTCATTGATTTTTCTCTATTGTTTTCTTATTCTGTATTTCACTTATATCTGCTCTAATCTTTATTATTGCCTTCCTTTTTCTATATTTGGGTTTAATTTTCTCTTCTTTTTCTGGTTCCTTAAGATGTCAAGTTAGACTTTGATTTGAGAACTTTCTTCTTCCTTACTCTAAGTATTGACTACTATCAATTGGCCTAACACTGGTTTTGCTACATGCCATATGTTGTGGTATGTTGTGTTTTCATTTTCATTTGTCCCAAGATATTTTCTAATTTTCTTTGTGATTTCTTATCTGACCAATTGGTTGCATTAAGACTGTGTTGTTTAATTTCTATATATGGGTGAAATTACCAGTTTCCCTTTTGCTATTGATTTCTTTTCATTTAGTTGTGACCGGAAAAGATACTTTGTATGATTTCAGTCTCTTTTAGTTTATTAAGATTTGTCTTGTGGCCTAACATATGGTCTATTCTGGAAAGTGTTTCATGTGCACTTGAAAAAAATGTATTCTGCTTTTGTTGGGTGGAGTGTTCTGTATATGCCTGCTAGATCTAATTGGTTCATAACATTGTTCAAGTTCTCTATTTCCTTATTTCTTTCTTATTTTAAATTTTTTAAAATTAACATATAATGTGTTATTTGTTCCCTCTCTGGTTCCTCTTGTCTCATTTTTCCCTCCATTCCCCTTATGATCCTCTGTCTTCTTTCTCAAATTCCTCATATCAGTGAGATCATATAATTGTCTTTCTCTGATTGACTTATTTCGCTTAGCGTAATACCTTCTAGTTCCATACATGCCGTGGCAAATGGCAAGATTTTAGGGTTTTTTGATGGCTGCGTAATATTTCATTGTATATATGTATCACATCTTCCTTATCCATTTATTTGTTGATGGACATCTAGGCTCTTTCCATAGTTTGGCTATTGCGGACATTGCTTCTATAAACATTGGGATGCATGTGCCCCTTTGGATCATTACATTTGAATCTTTAGGGCAAATACCCAGTAGTGCAATTGCTGGGTTTGATTTTCTTAATTAAATGGTAGGGTAGGGTAGCTCTATTTTCAACTTTCTGAGGAACTCCATACTTTTTTCCAGAGTGGCTGCACCAGCTTGCATTCCCACCAACAAGGAAGGAATGTTCCCCTTTCTCTGCATCCTGATCAACACTTTAATTTTCTGACCAACACTTTAATTTTCTTAATTAAATGGTAGGGTAGGGTAGCTCTATTTTCAACTTTCTGAGGAACTCCATACTTTTTCCAGAGTGGCTGCACCAGCTTGCATTCCCACCAACAAGGAAGGAATGTTCCCCTTTCTCTGCATCATGACCAACACTTGTCATTACCTAACTTGCTAATTTTAGCCATTCTGACTGGTGTGAGGTGGTATCTCACTGTAGTTTTGATTTGTTTTTCCCTGATGTTGAGTGATGTTGAGCATTTTTTCATGTATCTGTTAGCCATTTGGATGTCTTCTTGCAGAAAATCTGTTTATGTCTTCTGCCCATTTCTTGATTAGATTATTTGTTCTTTCAGTGTTGACTTTGATTAAGTTCTTTATAGATTTTTGGATACTAGCCCTTTATCTGATATATCATTTGCAAATATCTTCTTCCATTCTGTCAGTTGTCTTTTGGTTTTGTTGACTGTTTCCTTTGCTGTGCAAAAGCTTTTGATCTTGATGAAGTCCCAAGAGTTCATTTTTGCCCTTGCTTCCCTTGCTTTTGACGATGTTTCTAGGAAGAAGTTGCTGCGGCTGAAGTTGAAGAGGTTGCTGCTTGTGTTCTCCTCAAGGATTTGGAGGGATTCCTATCTCACATTGAGGTCTTTCAACCATTTTGAGTCTATTCTTCTGTGTGGTATAAGGAAATGGTCCAGTTTCATTCTTCTGCATGTGGCTGTCCAATTTTCCCAAAACCATTTATTGAAGAGACTATCTTTTCCATTGGACATTCTTTCCTGCTTTGTGGAAAACTAGTTGTCCATAGAGTTGAGAGTCCATTTCTGGGTTCTCTATTTAGCTCCATTGATCTATTTGTCTCTTTTTGTGCCAGTACCATAGTGTCTTGATGATGACAGTTTTGTAATAGAGCTTGAAGTCTGGAATTGTGATGCCACCAGCTTTGGTTTTCTTTTTCAACATTCCTCCGGCTATTTGGGGTCTTTTCTGATTCCATATAAATTTTAGGATTATTTATTCCATTTCTTTGAAAAAAGTTGATGGTCTTTTGATAGGGATTGCATTAAATGTGTAGATTGCTCCAGGTAGCATAGACATTTTTACAATATTTGTTCTTCCAATCGATGAGCATGGAACATTTTTCCATTTCTTCATGTCCTCTTCAATTTATTTCATGAGTATTCTATAGTCCTCTGAGTATAGATTCTTTACCTCTTTGGTTAGATTTATTCCTAGGTATCTTATAGTTTGGGTGCAATTGTGAATGGGATCGACTCTTTAATTTCTCTTCCTTCTGTCTTGTTGGTGTATAGAAACACAATAGATTTCTGTGCATTGATTTTATATCCTGACACTTTACTGAATTGCTATATGAGTTCAAGCAGTTTTGGAGTGGAGTCTTTTGGGTTTTCCACATAAAGTATCATATAATCTGCAAAGATTGAGAGTTTGACTTCTTTGCTGATTTGGATGCCTTTTATTTCTTTTTGTTGTCTGATTGCTGAGGCTAGGACTTCTAGTACTATGTTGAATAGCAGTAGTGATAGTGGACAGCCCTGCCACATTCCTGACCTTAGGGGAAAAGCTCTCAGTTTTTTCCCATTGAGAATGACATTCGCTGTGGGTTTTTCATAGATGGCTTTTATCAAAATGTTACTGCCTATGTCCTTTGCCAGGGTTTTTATCGTTTTAGGTCTCACATTTAGGTCTTTAACCCATTTTGAATTTATTTTTGTGTATGGTGTAAGAAAGTAGTCCAGTTTCATTCTTTTCTATGTTGCTGTCCAGTTTCCCCAACAACATTTTTTGAAGAGACTGTCTTTTTAGCATTGAATATTCTCTCCTGCTTTTTTGAAGGTTATATGATCATGCAGTTGCAAGCTTAATTCTGGGTTTTCTATTCTGTTCTCTTGATCTATGTGTCAGATTTTTGGGCCAGTACTATACTGTTATGATGACCAGCTTTGTAATACAGCTTGAAATGCCAAAATGTGATGTCTCCAGCTTTGCTTTTTCATGAATGATTTGGCTATTTGGGATCTTTTGTAGTTCTATGCAAATTTTAGAGTTGTTTGTTCTAGCCCTGTGAAAAATGCTGTTGGTATTTTGATAGAGATTGTGTTAAATGTGTAGATTGCTTTGGGTAGTATAGACATTTTAACAATATTTTTTTCTTTCAACCCATGAGCATGTAATGTCTTTCCATTTCTTTGTGTCCTCTTCAATTTTTTTCATCAGAGTTTTATAGTTTTAAGAGTACATGTCTTTCACCTCTTTAGTTGGGTTTATTCCTAGGTATCTTAAGGGTTTTGGTGCAATCGTAAATAGGATCAATTCCTTGATTTCTCTTTCTGCTGCTTCATTGTTGATGTATAGAAATGTAATTGATTTCTTTTTTGTTTGTTTGTTTGTTTGTTTTTTAAAGTTTTATTTATTTATTTTAGAGAAGGAGGAGGGAGAGGGACAGAGGAAGAGAAAGAGAGAATCCAAGCAGACTCTATGGGGAGTGCAGAGCCCAGTGAGGGGCTCAATCCCAGACGCCCAAGATCACAACTTGAGCCAAAACGAAGAGTTGGATGCTTAACCGACTGTGCCACCCAGGTGCCCCTAGAAATGTAACAGATTTCTGTACATTGATTTAATATTCTGCAACTTTGCTGAATTCATTTATCAATACTATCAATTATCAGTATAGCAGGTTTTTTGGTGGGTTTGTTCAGGGTTTCTGTATATAGTATCATGTCATCTACAAAAAGTGAGTTTCATTTCTTCCTTGCCCATCTGGATGCATTTTATTGCTTTTTGTTGTCTAATTGCTGTGGCTTGGACTTTCAGTATATGTTGAATAAAATTGGTGTGAGTGGACATCCCTATCTTGTTCCTAATCACAGAAGAAATGTTCTCAGTTTTTCCCATTGAGGATAATATTATCTGTGGGATTTTCATATATGGACTTTATAATGTTGAGTTATGTTCCCTCTAAACCTACTTTGCTGAGGATTTTTATTATGAATGGCTATTGTGCTTTCTCAAATGCTTTTTCTGCATCTATTGAATTATTATATAGTTCTTATCCTTTCTTTTATTAATGTGGTATATCACATTGATTGATTTACAAATATTGAACCATGCTTGTAACCCTGGAAGAAATTCCACTTTATTGTGGTGAATGATTTTTTTAAATATATTGTTGGATTTGGCTTGCTAGTATTTTATTGAGAGTTATTGCATGCATGTTCTTCAGGGATATTGGCCTGTAGTTCTCTTTTTTAGTGGAGGCTTTATCTGGTTTTGGTATCAGAATAATTCTGGCCTCATAGAATGAATTTGGAAGTTTTCCTTCCTTTTCTATTTTGTGGAACAGTTTGAGAAGAATAAATATTAACTCTTTAATTTAACTTCTTTAAATGTTTGGTAGTATTGAGGCACCTGGGTGGCTCAGTGGGGTAAAGCCTCTGCCTTTGGCTCAGGTCATGATCCCAGGGTCCTGGGATTGAGTCCCGCATTGGGCTGTCTGCTCAGCAGGGAGCCTGCTTCTCTCTCTCTCTCTGCCTGCCTCTCTGCCTACTTGTGATCTCTGCCTGTCAAATAAATAAATAAAATCTTTAAAAATGAAATAAAATAAAATAAATGTTTGATAGAATTGACCTGTGAAGACATCGGGTCCTGGACTTATGTTTGTTGGGAGTTTCTTGATTATTGATTCAATTTCTTGGCTGGTTTTTTTTTTAAGATTTTATTATTGATTTATTTGCCAGAGACATAGACAGGGAGAGAGGGAATACAAGCAGGGGGAGTGAGGAAGGGAGAAGCAGGGGGCCTGATGTGGGGCTCAATCCCAGGACCCTAAGATGACCTGAGCTGAAGGCAGAAGCTTAACCAACTGAGCCACCCAGGCACCCCATCAATTTCTTTGCTGGTTATTGGTCTGTTCAAGTTTTCTATTTCTTCCTGATTCAGTTTTGGTAGTTTATCTGTGTTTAGGAATTAGTCCATTTCTTCCAGGTTGTCCAATTTGTTGGCATATAGTTTTTCATAATCTCTTATGAATGTTTGCATTTCTGTGGTATTGGTTGTTGCTTCTCTCTCATTTGTGATGTTGTTTATTTGGGTCCTTTTCTTTTTGATAAATCTAGCTACAGGTTTATCATTTTGTTAAGTTTCTATTTGTTTATTTTTCCAAAGAAGCAGTGACTGGTTTCATGTATCCGATCTATTATTTGTTTGTTTGTTTTTAGCTTTTATGTTATTAATTTCTGCTGTCCTCTTTATTATTTCATTTGTTCTGCTGGTTTGGGGCTGCATTTTTTGCTCTTTTTCTAGCTCCTTTAGGTGTATGGCTAGGTTGTTTATTTGAGATTTTTCTTGCTTCTTGAGGTAAGCCTGTATTGCTATATACTTCCCTCTAAGAACCACTTTTGTATCATCCCAAAGGGTGTGGTCTGTTGTTTTCACTTTCATTTGTTTCCATGAATTTTTAAATTTCTTCTTTGATTTCTTGGTTGACTCATTCATTGTTTAGTAGCATGTTGTTTAGTCTTCATGTATTTGTGCTCTTTCTGATGTTTTTCTTGTGGCTGACTTCTAGTTTCACAGTATTGTGGTCAGAAAAGTTGCATGGTATGACTTCGGTCTTTTTGTAATTGTTGAGGCCTGTTTTGTGACCTAATATGTGATCGATTCTAGAGAATGTTCCATGTCCACTTGAAAAAAATGTGTATTCTGCTGTTTTAGAATGCTGTTTTAGAATGGGACATTCTGAATGTATCCGTTAAGTCCCTCCAGTCCTGTGTGTCATTCAAAGCCATTGTTTCCTTGTTGATTTCCTGTTTGGATGATCTGTCCATTGGTATAGGTAGGGCGTTAAAGACACCTAATACTACTATTCTATTATTATGAATTAGTTCCTTCACGTTTGTTATTAATTGTTTTATATGTTTAGTTCCTCCCAAGTTGGGTGCATAAGTATTTACAATTGTTATATGTTTTTGTTGGATTGTCCTTTTATGATTATATAATGTCCTTCTTTGACTCTTTTTATAATCTTTGTTTTAAAGTTTAGTTTGTCTGATATAAATATTGCTACTTCAGCTTTCTTTGGGCATCCATTTATATGATAAATATTTCTCTTCCCCCTCACTTTCCATCTGCAGGTGTCTTTAGGTCTAAAATGAGCCTCTTGTAGGCAGCATATAGATAGGGGGGGGTTGTTTGTTTGTTTGTTTGTTTGTTTTTATCCATTCTGGCACCCTATGTCTTTTGATTAGAGTGTTTGGTCTATTTACATTCATAGTAATTATTGATAGGTTATTTATTGCCATTGTATTGTTTTGTAGTTGTTTCTGGAGCTTTTCTCTGATTCTTTGTCTTTGTCATTTTTGGTCTCTCCTTAGCACTCAATGAGTTCCCTTTAATATTTAATTTTCTTGCAGGGCTGGTTTAGTGGTCATGAACTCCTTTAGTTTTTGTTCCTCTGGAAAACTCTTTACCTTGCCTTCTACTCTGAATAAGAGCATTGCTGGATAGATTGTTCTTGGCTGCAGGTTTTTCCCAGTCAGCACTTTGAGTATGTCATGCTGCTCTCTTCTGACTTGCCATGTTTCTGCTAGGAAATCTCCAGCTAGCCTTATGGTTTTTCCCCTTGTATGTTACTGTCTCCTTTTGTGTTACTACTTTTAATATTTTTTTTCTTTACCACAATATTTTGCAAGTTTAATTACAATATGTCTTGTTGTTGTCCTGCTTTTGTTGATTTTGATGGGAATTCTCTAGATGTATGTTTCCTTCCCAAGAGTTTTCTTTCCCAAGAAGTTTTCTGCTATTATTCTGTGAAATGAATTTTCTGCCCCCTTTCCTCTCTTTTTCTTCTGAGAGTCCTGTAATACAATTGTTATTACATTTGATGGAATCACTGAATTCCCTAAGTTTATTTTCGTGTTCCTTATTCTTTCTCTCTTTTGTTCAGCTTCATTATTTTCCATTATTTTGTCCTCTATATCACTAATTCATTCCTCTGCTTCTTCCAGCCTGTTGTTCATTATATTGACCTGTTTCCAATCTCATCTACTGCTTTCTTCATTTATGACTGATTCTTTTTTTAACTCTTTTATCTCTGTGGTAAAAGATGTCTTCTACTCTTTTCTCAAGCCCAGTGTGTATCCTTACAACTGTTGCTTTATTTTTTGTTAAGATTTTATTTATTTATTTGACAGGGAGAGAGCAGCAGAGGGAGAGGGAGAAGCAGACTCCCCACTGAGCAGAGAACCTGATGCAGGACTTAATCCCCAGGACCCCGGGATCATGACCTGAACTAAACATAGATGCTTAATCGACTCAGCCACTCAGGTGCCCATGATTGGTTCTTTAAATTTCCTTCAGGCATGTTACTTCTATCTGTCTCTTTTAGATCTCTGGCTGTGGCCTTACTTTTGTTCTTTCAAAAGAACAAAAATTTCACCGTTTTGGCATTTTGTCTAAGTCTCTGCCTTATTCTGTTAGAAAAGCTACTTATGTCTCCTGCTCCTGAAAGTAATGGCCTAATGAAGAGGTCATGTAGTTCCCAGGGCCTAACTCTTCAGGGAGCGTCTCCACTGTGTGTGTGAACTATGCTATTGTGTCTGGCTCTTCTATCCTTCAGAGCAATCATCTGCAAAAGTTCTCTTTGCCCACAGTGGGCATTTACTCCTTGGCCTAAATGAGGCCAGTTTTAACGAGGTATACTCTGGCTTGCTTGTGAAATGAGACCTAACACTAACTCCACCAGAACTGAGGCCCTACAGAACTCCAGCTGGGAGAGGTGGTGTAGGTCCTTCTAGGGGACAGGACTACCACACTGGGAATGAGACAAGCTTGACTGAGAAAGGCAGTTCCAGAAGAACACGGAGGTTTGGGATTTGGTGAAACCAAGTTAGGCAGCCAGTGTTGGCACTGAGCTGCTTCTGTCATGTGGTTCTGTGTTTATGCTGACATGTGAGGGAAGGAATTGGCACCAGCCAGCCCCTTTGTTCCTGGGGAGGAGTCTCTGTGAATGTTGCCTCTCAGAGAGGCCCTCCTAGAATAGTGAATACTCTCTCTGCTGTGTGCCTTAGGTGCTTCTCAGTTCAGTGCTCCCAAACCATATGCCCTTGGATTGTTCAGTTGCCATCTCTCCAGGAGCAGTGCTGTGCCATCAGGGCTCCCTCTCAGCCAGACCTGCTGACCTTTAAAACTCTAGACTTTAGGCTCTGCTGCTTGCAAGAACTCAGGAAATTCAACCCCTCTCATTTTCTAAGATAATAGCTTTGGGGAAATGTTCTCCTTGTACATTCCCCTATGTGTTCCTCTCTCTTTCTCTCTATCTCCCTCTCACCCTTCTCTGTGACCATGGCTCCCTCCCCTCTGAAGTATCACTGATCCATTTCTCTCCTAAACCACATCCCTGCACTTCCTACCTTCACCAGCGTGGCTCTTCTCTCCCTTTAGTTGCGGAGTTTGTTCTGTCAATCTTCAGGTAGACTTCTGATGTATTTAGGACGATATGGTCGTTATCTAGTTGTGTTTGTGAGGTGAGATGAGCCTAGGGTCCTCCCACAGGGCCCCTATCTTCCTCTCCTCCCATTCCTTTAGCTCTTTGAGCATATTTAAGAAAGCTGGTTTAAAGTCTTTGCCTAGTAAATCCAACCTCTGTGTTTTCTCAAGGAGAATGTCTGGAGATTTATATTGTTTCTTTGAATGGGCCGTGTTTTCTTGTTTCTTTGTATGCCTTATGACTTTTATTTGAAAATCAGGCATTTGAAAAAAATAGCAACCTCTCCCAGTCCTTGGAAACCAGCTCTGTATGGGGCAGTGCTTCACCAATTGGGTCTATGTGTTCTGAGCTTAGGGATATGCCCGAGATAAAAGCTCAAAGTCCACTCAGGTCTTTTCTGAGAATACCTCTTGCTTCGGCTTATGTGTGGCTCTCTCAATTCCTCCATAAACATGGCTATTTTTGAATGTCTTAAAATCCCAAAGAGTCTCATTCCAGCTTCTCCTGAGGGACCTACCTGGTCTATTGTATGTCCCCACATGTCATCTTTCGCCTCAGGTGCTCTGTATATACAATCTTTCTGAAGCTTTCACAAACACTGACTCCTGCTTTTCCCCTACACTGAGATTTGAGTTAGATGAGAAAACTAGTCCTTTAGGAAGCCCCCAAAATGGGTATAACATTGCCAGTAGGTTTGCTCTGCAGCTGGGAATTTGGTTGCTGCCCCTTCTAGATGAAGACTGTGCTGAGCTAGGAGGGACTAGGGAAATGGTGAATAAAATTTCCATGAAACTTCCTATCATTTTTAAGGTAAATTTTTATTGACAGGGAATTCACTTGGTTACTGTAGACCTTTGGCTGTTTTTTCACAGCTACTGTAACATTAATTAAATTAGTTTCTTGTTTTTTGATATTTTCATGAAATAAGGAATTGAAACTTTCTAGTTTGGCATTTTGCTGATATCATACCCTTTGCTGATATCACACCATTTTGCTGATATCACACAACATATCAGGCAAAAAATTTATTTTGATGAAGTTAAAGTGTATACTCAACTCTTATATGGGCTTATTTCTAGATAAAGTAAAGAATAAGACTAGTATTTTATATTGGCCATAAACTCTGTATTGGAGCCTTCTAAACTTTGTTAGGTTTGTGTATCTTAGCTCCATATCTTTATCACAGGAAACTTTTCCTTGCCCCACCTTTCTTCCACTTTTACTTCTCACTTTTTAAGGACCAGTTCCCATATTCTTATTATAAACCATCTCATGAAACAGATTAAGCTTCCTCTTAGGTGGAAATCAAGAAGTGTGGTCAAAAACAATTGCCCAGCCTTTCCAACTCTGAGCTTTCTTTTTAATTTTCCCTGTTGATTCAAATTTTGCATTATAAAATGGGGATCAATTACATGAGCTTTAGTTCTCACCAAAGACCAGTTCAATTTGATTATAGTAAGTTATTAGTTGCTGTTGATCCTTTGAAATTTCTTAAGTGTTAAGTGTGATTGGTTTTGTCTGTCATTTATGACACCATTCCTTGGATGCCTAGGGGACAGCAGCCTATCAAATTTAATTAAGATGTTTAAAGTGTAGAATGAAAATGAAGTTGGGTCTAGAATTTTATTTTTTGTCTTAATACATGAATATTAAATTCAAGGCATAGAGTTTGAAGAGCCCTTAGCCGTATCATGAGACTGTCCATTCATTCTAAAGGACTTCACAGATTTATAAGAGACTGAAAGCTATCACCACTTTTCAACGACCTTGAAAAATTACTAAATAAGTAACTTTATGTTAAACCAGAAGCTCCATGCGTCAGATGCTGATTTCCTTTTTCAGAAGGGAAGTTCAAGTTTAATTTTATTCAGTACGTGTTAGAGTAGTGGAAAGGACATAGTGTGATTTCCTCCCTTGTCAAAGTTCTTGCTGAATTTGTTGTCTGGATGAGCTTAATTTAAAACAGCTGAAGTCAATGAGCAGAAATGGAAATGACATTGGTAAGAGGAACTGTACCTTTATACTAGAGAAAGAGTTCAGAAACCAAAAGAAGAGCAAGAAATGCCTGCTAGAATTTCCGACGATACAGAGTAGGATCATGTCCTTTCCAAAAGTAGGCTATGAAGGGAGACCAGTGAGCACAATTTAAAATGCCTGTTTACCTAGTGCTTGAGGCAAACTTAACTCTTTAACTGGGTCCATAGTACATTAATCACATTACAAACCCATGAGAAGTTTTACTGATGAAAAGGTATAGCCTTACTTTGGTTTCTTGTTGACACAGGAAAGACTGATTAAGTCCAATTTATTGCAAAAATTCTTAAGAACCATGTGACATAGGGGCACCTGGGTGGCTCAGTGGGTTAAAGCCTCTGCCTTCGGCTCAGGTCATGATCCCAGGGTCCTGGAATCGAGCCCCACATCGGGCTCTCTGCGAGGCAGGGAGCCTGCTTCCCTTCCTCTCTCTCTTTCAAAAAAAAAAAAAAAAAAAAAAAAAGAACCATGTGACATAAAACCTGTGCATGATATAGACTCTTAAATTCCCAACAGCTCCCTGGCAATTGCCTATTTGGTGCTGAACCAAATTTAAATATTCCTCAATAATTAGTTCTCTATTTGGACCTTGTAGAATCTGGCAATAGTATAATTATTTTGTCTAATATTAGCTTGTCTTTTTACATAGTCCGTTTTCCCCATAATTTCAGCTCTCCATATATGTTGTCAGAAATTGCAATGATGCTATCTTCATGTCTAAATTAATTTTTATGGAAAATTGTAGACAGTGTCTCATATAGCCTTCAATAGTCTAGTTTTATAGATGCTGATGATTATGAAAACCATCATTAAACCTTCCTTTACAAATCTTAAGATAAAGTGAATAGATTTCCTAGTGATTATACATTATCTTCAATCATCAAAAAATTCTTTGCCTAGCATTAAAAAGGCTGCAATTGTCACTTAAAAACAATGTCTAATTTATTAAGAATTATTACTAGGAGCAGGCAGAGAAGGACAGAGGGTCTTTAGTTCCATAAATTTGTAAATAATAAGTTACTGGTTACTTTTGGCTTACAACTGCCAGACTCTGAAATTTGCTGTTTTTTCTCAAACCATTCTTTCAGGCTCTTTGCATATACTATCTTACTCAATTTTCATTAACAAGTGCTCACTCAAGTTGAAGGAAGAAACTATAAAATATATAGATTTTAGTAAAATCAATAAAAATTTAGTAAATTTAAAGGACTTTGGCTTCTAGAATTCTATAGATCTTGGCTCCCCTGGGAATAATGCAGCTTCATTTATATTCTGAGATTTGCTGATCTAGCATACTACAAAATACCAATAAATACTGGACTTGTATTTATGGACGTATATCACAACTTTGATTTAATTCCCTTAAAAGGGGAAAAATGAGCTTTGTCACTATAGCACCTACCACCATAATAGCTAAATAAGTTAATGCATAACCAAGGAATGTACAGTGGAGAGAAACTGACTTGTGATGTGTTCAGAAGCTAGCAAGAATTAAGGACTAGTAATATCTGGATGTAAACTGTTGCATGATGGGATGATCAATAAGTATTTGGAAAAATCCATTCATTAGTTCAATCAACATTATGGAAAATTTAGTATGCTCATGGAGTCATAAAGCATAAGAGATGGGTGTGTCAGATTATAGAGGGAATGTTTTTCATTTATCTAATGATACGTAACATAAACACTCAAATTTGGGGACAACAGTCATTTATTTGTTTACTCTTCCATAATTTTGGCAGGACCTGGGGAAAACTCATTTCTGCTCTGTCTGGCATCTTCTCCATGTGACTCAACTGGGATTAGAAGATCTACTCCCAATATGGCTCACTCATTACTTACTGGACAGCAAGTTGAGGCTGGTTGTCTCCTAGGTGATCAGTGGAGTTGTTGGCCAGACTTTGAGTTCTCCTCCATGTTGCCTTTGCAGATGGCTAGGTTGGGCTTTTAACCACACAGCGGCTGAGTTCCGAAAGGAAAAGTGTAAGTGCCCATGTACAAATGCTTATCAAGTCTTGGCTCACTTCATGCTTAATGATGTCCTATTGGCCAATTCTAGTCACATGGTCAAGCCCAACGTCAATGTGGGAAAAAAAAACATGCAGAAGTCTGAATACTGAAGAGGAGCCTGGTTCATTGGAGGCCAGAGAACCAGCTTACCATGGAAGAGTGGCTGGAGAATTCTAATACAGAGATCATACCGTGTTCGGCTTCAAGGAGTTCACAGAGAAGAAACTTTTGGAATACTATTAATGTTTTACCGCATGTTGCAATGGGTAGATGTGAGGGACCACGGTTTACTCAGGGCAATTTTTGCTTATGGTATTATATTATAGATAAGTGAAAAATCAAAAAAGCACGACCATGAGCCCAGTGACCACCAGATGGTTCCAACTAAGACTCAGACCCAAGGAGAAGACATTTTGCATCATGATACAGACCTATTTTCTTGCCCTCAGTTCTTCAATCACGTCAAGCTCCGGGCATGTTTTAACTGATCCAAGCTGTTTTATTTCTAAAGTTGTTTGAATAACGAAGCTGTTTTATTTCTAAAGTTGTTTGAATAACGAAGTAACTTTGGTATAGCCTTTGGCAAATCCCTCATGGTGCTATTTCCTCATTTCTCAAACAAGGGAGTTAAATTAGGTGGTCTCTACAGTTCCTTCTAAGTGTTCTATTTTGCTATATAACAATATGGTTGGTAATATTATATCCTATTATATCAATAACGGGAAATGTGTCCTTTCCCTGACAAGCACATTCCTTTAACAAGTCAGGAAAGCTTATTGAGAACTAACTGGTGAAAATGGACTTCTCTGGGTTCGTGTTTGCTCCCTAACAGGCTCTGATTATGGAAACGAGTAGCATGAGTTAGGACTGGCTTTTGGCTTTGCACCTTTGAGCAGTTCCTCTGTTGTGAACTAGGTGTCTACTTGGCTTAAAAGGCTAACATTCACATTACTTGTCTTCCTGGGTTGCTTAGAAGATAAGGGAAGTGAAAGTATTCAGCTTTGATTAGGGATTGAGGTTTTTTCTCACTCTGACCACGCTCTACTAGGTTCTGACAGTTCTGCATCAGTCTTCTGAAAAAATAGAGGAATTCACTCACAGATACCTGCTAACCTCTAGAGTACTAGCCCTGCCCACACCAACGGAGCTCCCACTTTTTTCAACTTCTCTGTTGCTAAATCTGTGACCCTTTTAGTAAAACCCAAGGGACTGTACCCAAAGCAGAAAAGCAAGACATTTTTTGAGAAGCAGTTTAGTATTTCTCTTGCTGATATGTGATATGTGTTTTTTCCCTTTTTGCCCTTGTTAGAATCCAAGAACTGTAAGAAGCTTGCCTTTTTTTTTTTTTTCCCCTTTTTAGTTTCACTTTCGAGATTGCAGCAAATATGCCGCCCGTCCCTGGAGGAAACGACTGGATTTGGACTAATGAAAAAAGGAACGGCCAGCTGCTATCAGAGTAAATGAAGGTAGATCTTTAAAATTCTTACTGGGATCCGGTCTGTCCTGTTGGCTAGAGCTGGGACTGCACGTCCGTTTTAGCATTCTTTGGTCTTTCTTTGATCTGGTGCTTGAAATCGAGTCAGAATCAACAGGAGAACAGAAGGAAAGCGAGATGACAGAGGTGTGGGGAGAAGTGTATCGTAACTCAGAGTACATATAATAGCAGGAATTTATAATTAACATAATCTAATACTTTGTACAATAACGAGTTGGCTTTTTTTCCTTTGTGGATTTCTGGACCTGGAAAAGCACGTTAGGAAATTTATGGAGATCATTTTGCAATAGCCTTTTTTTAAAAAAAAAAAATCATATCTTTGGGGGGGCCTGGGTGGCTCAGTTGGTTAAGTGTCTACCTTTGGCTCAGGTCATGATCCCAGATCAGGTTCTGGGATCAAGCCCAGTTTGGGACGCCTTGCTCAGTGAGGAGTCTGCTTTTCCTTCTGTCTCTCTGTCTCCCCTCCCCAACCCCCTGCTGAGGTGCCCTTTCTCTCTCAAATTAATTACTTAATTAATTAATTAAATTGTATCTTTGTCTTAAAGTTACAGAGCCCTCTGGGCTTGAAAGAGTTTCTCTCCTTTTCTCAGATTTGTTGGCAGAAAGGAGACAGGAGCTGGCATTTTGTGATATTGTGCTTGAAAAGGAGAAAACACTTCAGGTGCTCCTGGGAGTACAAAAGTGGTTTTCTTTGACCTCATAAAGGAAAGTAGAGGAAAGGGACAAGTGGATAGGCATTGAGATGTATAGGAAGATCAGAAGGATCATTCCCCACAACACTGGTAAATGCAGGTGAGTCGGAGGAGGAAATCCGAGTCAGCCTGGAGCAGGAGTAGCTCAGGAAGTTATCTTGCAGTTTCACGATAGGATTGTGTGTTGGTGTGTGTCTGCAGTTAGGTGTTATCTGTATACACTCACGGGGAGAAAATATTATGAAGTGTGCGAACCAAAACGGAGAATCCAAACTAAGCAGGGATTAGCTCTAACTCCCATCCAGTCTGGTTCCAGACCAAATGTCTTCATCATGATGCAATATTATGACTCACTTGGACAGACACATGTAATTCTATGCACCCTGAAAGGCCTTTCCAAAACTGCAAGACCCACTGAGTGTCTATTTCCCATCTTTTTAGCTTTCTTTGCTTCTGTCTCATACAATAGCAATTTTTTCCTGTCTGCTTCATCCTCTAACTGTATTCTCATTTATTTCCCTGGAGCAAATTCCAGAATAATTTTTGCATACAATTTGCATAGTTATAAACTTACTGAATCTTTGCATATTTCAAAATGCTTTGCCCCTTATCTTGAGTTGTTCGGCAGAAATGAAATTTTAGGTTCAAAATTGTTTCCCCTGATCATTTTGAAAGCTCATCACGATTGTTTTCTAGTGGCTGATGTTGCTAATGAAAAGTATTCCACCATACAGGATCTTCTTCATTTGGAAGTAATTGATCATATGTTCCCCTTTGAAGGTTTTAAGATTTTTTTTTTCTTTTGAATGGTCACAATTCTGAAGTTTCCTAAGATTCGCTCTGTGGATTTTCCTTTTTCACTCTTCCTACCTACCATTTGGTGATGTACTTTTCCATGTGATGAATGTATTTTCAGATCTGGGAATGTCTTTCAGTCCTTCAGGTATATTCTTTGTAAATAGATTAGTCCTTTTCAGTAATTCTGATCTCTATTTCCGTTCTAAAACAGAGAAATGTCACCCAGACAAGGAGGAGATTATATTGCAGTACTGTTTGGGTGAGTTGTAAATAAAAGTAGAAGCACTTATAGTACAAGGAAGAGAGGTTTGGGAGGATTTCAGAGAAGTCAGATTTGGTAAATTAGTCCCTGATTTCCAGAATGTATTCATTTTCAGCTCTAAACTTTTCATATACCTGAGCAGTTTGGTGAGGGGCTTCCTAGTTGGGTTGTGATCTTTGTCATAGCCTATAAATATAAAATTGAGTATGGCTTTCACAATACTTAATGCCAGTATTATAAAGGCCATAAAATAATTAATAGAAACTGACTTTTCTTCTATCTCTGAGAACTAGATTAGAATAAAAGTAAAGTAAAACCACTATTGGGCACCTAGGTGGCTCAGTGGGTTAAAGCCTCTGCCTTCCACTCAGGTCATGATCTCAGGGTCCTGGGATCAAGTCCTGCATCGGACTCTCTGCTCGGCAGGGAGCCTGCTTCCCCCTCTCTCTCTGCCTGCCTCTCTGCCTACTTGTGATCTCTCTCAGTGTGTCAAATAAATAAATAAAATCTAAAAAAAAAAAAAAGTAAAACCACTATATTTTAAAAGCCAATTAGAACAATTATAAATACTTGCACTAGTTCTATTTTCTTACAATTAATTCTCTAAAATGATTTTATTTTTTAAAACTTTTCTGGAATTCTTTTGTGACATGACTTTTAGATCTACGAAAAACTAACTTATTTAATTATCATTTTTATTGATCCGGCTCCATACACTGAAGATGTGTTTGATATTTTTAAATATCTGAAAGTGAAACTAGGTAAATGATCATACCAGAGACTATCACATTAGGCATATATCCCACCTAAATAAAGTTGGGACCATTGACAGAGGTAAGAAAGGTTCTCTTGAGCTGATTAACTGCCCAGGGAAAGCTATTCAGTCAACATGTACTTATCCAACATTCGATATGGTCCAGTCACTTTTCTAGACGCAGGTAAAGCAGTACAGAGCAAAGATGACGTGTCCTCTACTATTGTAACTGTATACTCCAGTTAGGAGGAATAATTAATTAAATAATAAGTAAAACTATTTCAAATAATTCCTATCAACCGTGCCACAGGAAAAAAAAAAAAACAACAACAACCTAGGAAAAGAATAACAAATGGAAGGATTTACACTTCGGAATTCAAGGTTTACTATAGGCCATGGTAATCAAAACAACGGGGTATTGGCATAGAACTGACAGGGACGCCTGGGTGGCTCAGTGGGTTAAGCCTCTGCCTTCGGCTCAGGTCATGGTCTCAGGGTCCTGGGATCGAGCCCCGAGTTGGGCTCTCTGCTCAGCAGGGAGCCTGCTTCCCCCTCTCTCTCTCTCTCTGCCTGCCTCTCTGCCTACTTGTGATCTCTGTCTGTCAAATAAATAAATAAAATCTTAAAAAAAAAAAAAAAGAAAGCTAAAAATTTAAGAAGACATGAATCCTCGGACTGAAAATGCCTTAAGGTGTATAGCTACATTTTAGAGGAAAGATATAGCATGAAATATCCTTGTGAAATTTTACATACTGAGGATAAAGAAAAAGATACTTTCAAAGAGAAAACAGAGAGTAAAAGTAAAGGTATCTTTTATATAAAGAAAAGAAAACCAGATGGGCATGATTTCTTTTTAGCAACAGTGGATACTGAAGACATTGAAGACAATGGAATAATGCCTTAACGATTTTGCATAAAAAGTATTTTGAGGGGTGCTTGGGTGCCTCAGTGGGTTAAAGCCTCTGCCTTCGGCTCAGGTCATGATCCCAGGGTCCTGGGATCGAGCCCCACTTCGGGCTCTCTGCTCAGCGGGGAGCCTGCTTCCCCCCCCCCTCTGCCTATCTCTCTGCCTACTTGTGATGTCTCTCTCTGTCAAATAAATAAATTTTAAAATCTTAAAAAAAAAAAAAGAAAGAAAAGAAAAGAAAAAGAAAAGTTACTCAAGCAGATACTTTTGTCAAAACAAAACAAAAATATTTCAAGAAAGAAGGTACTGAGATCCACCATGGTGACATTAACCTAGGAACATGGTGGAATGGATTCCAAGATGATAACCCAAGAGAAGGGGTCAGAGATATCCCTCCAAACCAGCCATTTACCCAAGAGTATGATTAAGAAGCTAATTGATCTTGGTGTTATAGAAATGAAATCACGTATCATGTTTCTTTCAACAAGACACTGTATTGAGTTGCAATGATGTGGATGGAACTAGAGGGTATTATGCTTAGTGAAATATGTCGATCAGAGAAAGACGATTATCATATGATTTCACTCGTATGTGGAATTTAAAACAAAACAGAATTTCACAGGAGAAAAGAGGAAAGAATAAAACAAGACAAAATCAGGGAAGGAGACAAATGTCGGAGACTCTTAATCACAGAAAACAAACTAAGGGTTGCTGGAGGGGATGGGGATGGGGATGGAGTAATTGGCTGATGGACATTAAGGAGGGCACGTGATGTAATGAGCACTGGGTGTTATGTAAGACTGATGCATCATTGAGCTCTACCTCTGAAACCAATAACACATTATATATTAATTAACTGAATTTAAATTTAAAAAAAATTTTTAAAGACGCTGCATTGAAACTGGGGTAAAGGTGAAAAGTGAAGAGGGATTTTGTATGCTCCATTTTTTTACTTCTGTGCTATTTGAATTATTTCCATTTGAAATATTGATTATAGAATAGATGCTTGTATTCTGTAGAAGTTGTGAGTAAAAAGATCATATATAGTCACTTTTGGTTATCTGTTTTTTAAAGAATATACCAATACCTATGAAAGCCTATGTTACTAATGTTGTCTCTTACTTGTTTACGTTTCTTTTAGAGGGGAGAAATATGAACCAGAGTTCACCTTTTCATATCTACTTCTTTTGGGGACTGCTGTCCCTGTGGGTTCTCTGTACATCCTCTACCCATAAATGTGTCGTTAGACACGAAGTGGCTGACTGCAGTCATCTGAAGTTGACTCAAGTGCCTGATGACCTCCCGGCAAACATAACAGTGTTGAATCTCACCCATAATCAGCTCCGAAGATTACCAGCTGCCAACTTTACAAGATATAGCCAACTTACTATCTTGGATGGAGGCTACAACTCTATCTCAAAACTGGAGTCAGAATTGTGCCAAAAACTCCCCCTGCTGGAAAGTTTGAACCTCCAACACAATGAGCTATCTCACCTTTCCGACCAAACTTTTGTCTTCTGTATGAACTTGACAGAACTCCACCTAATGTCCAATGCCATCAAGAATATTCAAAACAATCCCTTTCAAAGCCTGAAGGTAAGATGGAAAGGTTCATCTCCCTATAAGAAATTTAAAATATGTTATCTCAATATCAAGGTGAAGAGTAAGAAAACCAATCTCACTCAAGTGGAAAGAGGGGGACCTCCCATGCAAGTATGGCCATTTATGTTTGAAAATGTTTTCAAAAGGGAAAATAGCGTCTTAAATCAATTTCAGCCTTAATTTTAAGGAACTTTGCCTCTCTTGCTCCCTCCCATTAAAAATTCAACTTAGGTACAAGAGGTAGAGATGAAAAAAGAATCTGATCTGTCATAACCAGAGAAGAATCAGAATATACCACAAGGAAAAGAGCAAATAAATTACCCACAGTAATAAAAAAAAAGCCATATCCAAATTCTGACTTAAATGAAGTTAACAAATTGATAGATGATAAAGCAAATTGTTCAATAAAAAATTATGTACTCTTGATTTACAAAATCTCTTTACAATATTGCTTTACCAACGGCCACCATCTTTTTTTTTTCCCCAGTACTTTACTTGACTTTTGCATCTGAGAAAATGTATGTTATTGTCTCTCAATCTGAGAGAATTATTAAGCACTTTTCTTAAACCAAAGCCATTTTTTAAACCCGGTCTTGTTCATTTTATGGACCTAGAAAAAAATTGGCATTCTTTGACCTCATGTCCCAAAATTAGTGTACAAACTTAAATATGCTTAGAAACATTTATAAAATGACTTGCTTGCCAGTGATTTGAAAATTCTTTCTTGTGCCTCCTTAGATGCTGAAGTGGATGATTTGTCATGTACACCAAGTCCTCAAAATCTGGTTAGAGTAATCTTTGGCAAAATGCTCTTTTATTTTTAAAACATAAATAAAATTCTTACTCTGTTTATTATGTGATACATAAGATTCTGTCCTAATATATATCAGCTTTTCATTACCTTCACCTGAGTAGAACTTCATGTGTTAAAATGTAGCACAAGGGAGGTAAAATGTCCCACGGCACCCACTAAACAAACTAAAATGAATATTCTGTACTAGTCATGATGCAAAACTTACATAACTACCAATCTTTCTCAACATAAAAATCTTTTTAGGATTTCATGGACAGCAAAGTTCTACTCATACTTCTTTAAGAAGAAAATTTTTTCTTCTTTTTTTTCTGTTTAGTTTCAAGGCTGATGCATGACACCCTGTGCTTGGTAAGCCACAAGAATATTCCTTACATCGTAAAGAAATTATTATTATGAATACTCCTTATATCATGAATAAATGAGCTTAAGTCCTTTTATTTTGTTAAGAGAAATAAAATAATTCTTTTTTAAATGATTCTTGCAGTAAGAAACAAAGCCTTTGCAACAATGGTACTTTCAATCACAACAGATTTTTTTTCTTTCTTTTTTTTTTTTTTGTTATGTTAGTCACCATACAGTACATCATTAGTTTTTGATGTAGTGTTCAATGATTCATTATTTGTGTATAACATCCAGTGCTCATTAGAACATGTGCCCTCCTTAATACCCATCACCGGGCGACCCCATCTCCCTATCTCCCTCCCCTCTGAAACCCTCACTTTGTTTCCCAGAGTCCGTAGTCTTTCACGGTTCACCTCTCCCTTTGATTTCTCCCCCTTCAGTTTTCCCTTCCTTTCCCTAATGTCCTCTGTGCTATTCCTTATGGTCCACATATGAGCAAAACCATGTGATAATTGTCTTTCTCTGCTTTACCCAACCATCAGAAAGGATGAATACCCACCACTTGCATAAACATGGAAGGAACAAAGATTTTTTATTACTCTTACTGTCAGTTTTCTATAGAATAATAGAAATAATATTTTGCTGTTACTTCTAAGTTATTTCTAAAATTCAGGTACATTTAAAGGAGCTATTTTTGGAGGCCAGACTCTAACTTATATCCATCTTTTTTCTTTCTCAGAATTTAATCAAATTAGATCTATCTCATAATGGTTTGTCGTCTACTAAATTAGGAAGTCAGCTCCAACTGGAAAATCTCCAAGAGCTTCTGTTATCAAATAATAAAATTAAAGTACTGAGACCTGAAGAACTTGATTTCCTTGGTAATTCTTCTTTAAAAAATTTAGAGTTGTCATCAAATCCAATTAAAGAGGTAAGAAGTAAGGTAAAATTATTTTGTGTTCTACCTTTTAAGTGTGGACAGTCCCTCACTGTGTCAAGTGGATACGAATTTAAAGATTCCCTAGAGAAAGGGGTGATAATGTTTGCCACGTCTCCCAGAAATCCTTCATACTTCCTGCTTGGGGCCATTGATGTCATTGTCACAAGAAGAGAGACCTGGTAGCAGTTAGGAGCTGGGACTCTGCTGTCTAACAGAAATGGGTTACAGGGACGCCTGGGTGGCTCAGTTGGTTGGACGACTGCCTTCGGCTCAGGGCGTGATCCTGGAGTCCCGGGATCGAGTCCCGCATTGGGCTCCCAGCTCCATGGGGAGTCTGCTTCGCTCTCTGACCTTCTCCTCGCTCGTGCTCTCTCTCACTGTCTCTCTCTCTCTCAAATAAATAAATAGAATCTTTAAAAAAAAAAAAAAGGATTTTCTAAAAAAAAAAAAAAGAAATGGGTTACAATCCCTGTTCCAATTATACACCAGTACTTGGATCTTGGAGAACCTACTTAACCTCTCTGGGTCTTACTTTCCTCATTTGTAAAGTGGAAATGGTACTATTTATCCCACAAAATCTCTGAAAGAATTAAAATAGCATGATGGTTAAGAGCACAGTCTTTAAAGTTGGGTTAGCTAGCTCTGCATCTGGGCTTCCTGTCCTAGTAATTGTGTAATCAGACAAATTATTCAAGTTCTTTATGCTCCAGTTCCCCAGCTGTAGAACTGGTATAATAACAACACTATGTCATAGGCTGTATGGTAACGAATTTAGCAGTACCTGGCATGTAAGTGCTCCATAAATGATAACTAACATTAGATTATTATAAAAATCCTCTTATAATGGAATATAACTAACTGACCTTCTCTTTGATCCATGATATTCAATTCATTAACTACTTTCATATACAGATATATCTGTATTTTATTCCTTTAGAGGCTGAGAATAAGAATATTGGAAACCATAAACTAAGTCAGATTTTTAAAAGCTGTATTAATTTTCAGAATAAAAATGGGCTGTGTAGGGACGCCTGGGTGGCTCAGTTGGTTAGACGACTGCCTTCGGCTCAGGGCGTGATCCTGGAGTCCCGGGATCGAGTCCCACATCGGGCTCCCAGCTCCATGGGGAGTCTGCTTCGCTCTCTGACCATCTCCTCACTCATGCTCTCTCTCACTGTCTCTCTCTCTCAAATAAATAAATAAAATTAAAAAAAAATGGGCTGTGTATTGGTTCTGAGATAATAAAATATAAACAAACAACAAATGAACATATTTTGTGCAATACTCATACTAAGTTTTGAACAGCATTTTTTAAAATTTAGAACATTTATTGTAGAAGTTTTATAAAATATGTAAATAATGGGGGGGGATAAAAATCATCTAAAAGTCCACAGTCCAGAGACAGCCAATGTTAGCATTTGGGTATTCTTTTAAAAGATTTTATTTATTTATTTGACAGAGAGATCACAAGTAGGCAGAGAGGCAGGCAGAGAAAGGAGGGAAGCAGGCTCACTGCTTAGCAGAGAACCCGATGCGGGGCTCGATCCCAGGACCCTGAGATCATGACCTGAGCCGAAGGCAGAGGCTTAACCTTCTGAGTCACCCAGGCACCCCAGCATTTGGGTATTTTTATCTCCAGCTTTTCTCCAAGTAATAATAAGAAAAACAACAGCAAGTAGATTTCAGAGTACAAATTCAAAATACACTGTGTGTCTATATATATATTTATATAATCCTAAACTAACTTATTCTTTTTGTGTGCATAGAAATTTCTATTTTCATTGAAATAATCTTTTTATATATTAATACTAGTGCAAAAATAAAGGCAAATAACATTCATGGAAAGTATGTCACACCAAATTGATTTTTATTATCTAGAATAGTGATTCTTAATCTGTGTGTCTACCTTATTTGTCCCAGGTCTTTCTTGCTTAAACCACTGCACTACTGGTTCTTTTCCAAAATCTAATAATTTATTTTTTTATTTTTATTTTTTCTTAACTAACTCATTGAGATGAGGAAGTGTTGAGGAACTTGCCCAAGGCCTCACTAGTGATCATCTGGTGACGGAACTGGGTTTCTGGCAGTGTTAGATCAGAGCCCACGCTCTTGACAACTTTTCCGTTCCGTATGGCCTCCCTGTGCAACAGTGTATCCTGCTGTTTAACAGTAACATCGTATCATGAACATTCTCCATATCATTAAGGATGATTCAAAAACTCAATGTTGATTACTTTAAAATAGTGCTATCATGTAAGTTCATCCTAATTAATACAATAACTTCCTGCTTCGTTGTCCAATTCCCTCTTCTTATGGTACAGTACCCTTTCTTCCCCATTTTTGCCTTTTCTTCCATTAGCCCAACATCTCACAAATGACATGGTAGACGTTAGAGTCTCTTTGCTCTCCTGGTGTCGAACCACCACGCAGCACTGGCTACTCCCCTCTCTGGATTCCTTCTGTCCTGCCTTCTGTTGTCTGTTCTGGTGCTGAGTCCCGCAGCAGCCAAGGCTTCTGGTGAGGGAGTGGGGACAGGGCAGGAGGGAGCTGGAGGCACTATCATGAAGTAGAGTCAGGAGGAAAAAGCATAGGGGAAAGACAAAAAGCAAGGCTGGAACTCAGAATCACAGAAGGGTATGTATGTGCGTCACTGTTTCATAATACAATCTACCTGTTCATATCATGTGTTCATAAGAACAGGACCGAAAGAGGGCCTGCCCCGGCAGTGACTTTACAAATAGCTTATTACTCACATTTACACTCAGTGAGATCAAGTGAAAGCACTAGGAACCTCACCTAGACTGGGAGGTCAGGGAAGGCCCCC
The DNA here is from genome assembly GCF_020171115.1 of Neogale vison. Lineage (NCBI taxonomy): Eukaryota > Metazoa > Chordata > Mammalia > Carnivora > Mustelidae > Neogale > Neogale vison. The sequence continues at coordinate 196,051,195 of NC_058101.1, read as the reverse complement.
TAAAGAAAAGGCCCTTACGTGATGGATGGAAGGTAAGCAGTGGCCCACAAAGGCAAGGGCTGGGCAGGAGGCGGGTGTTGCAGGCAGAGAGTAAGGAGCTGTGCGGTGGAGGGCTAGGGAAGAATGCAGAGAAGACAGTGAAGGGGAAGGGGACTAAGTAAAGAACTGTTTAAGCTTTTCAAGAGTCCTGCAGATGCCCCTGAGTTTTGGTTATTAACCTCCTTTCCTCCCCCCGCCCCACTTTAGATCTCTCCAGGGTGTTTTCATGCAATTGGAAAATTATTTGGCCTCTCTCTGAACAATGCTCAGCTGACCCCCAGCCTCACAGAGAAGCTTTGTTTGGAGCTGTCAAACACAAGCATTCAGAATCTATACCTGAGTAACTCCCAGCTGTACAGAACCAGCAATATGACTTTCTTTGGACTAAAGCACACAAATCTCACCTTGCTTGATCTTTCCCACAACAACTTAAAAGTGATTGAGAACGATTCCCTGGCTTGGCTGCCACATCTAGAACATTTCTTCCTGGAATATAATAATATAGCGCATTTGTTTTCTCGTTCCTTTTATGGGCTTCTCAACGTGAGATACCTGGATTTACGACACTCTTTTGCTAAACAAAGCATTTCCCTTGCGTCGGAGCCCAAGATTGATGATTTTTCCTTTCAGTGGCTAGAACGTTTGGAGTATCTTAACATGGGGGACAACAACCTTCCAGGCATCAAAAGCAATACGTTCATGGGATTGATCAGGCTAAAGCACTTAAGTCTCTCCAACTCCTTTGCAAGTTTGAGAACTTTAACCAATGAAACATTTTTGTCCCTTGCTCAGTCTCCTTTAGTCTCACTCAATCTAACCAAAAACAAAATCTCAAAAATAGAGAGTGGTGCTTTTTCTTGGTTGGGCCACCTACAGGTGCTCGACCTTGGCCTTAATGAAATCGGACAAGAGCTCACGGGCCAAGAATGGAGAGGTCTAGAAAATGTTGTTGAAATCTACCTTTCCTACAACAAATGCCTGCAACTGACTAGCCACTCTTTTGCCTTGGTTCCAAGCCTCCGACGACTGATGCTCCGAAGAGTGGCCCTTAGAAATGCGGACAGCTCCCCTTCACCTTTTCATCCTCTTCGGAACTTGACTATCCTCGATCTAAGCAACAACAATATAGCCAACATAAATGCTGAACTATTGGAGGGTCTTGAGAAACTAGAAGTTCTGGATTTGCAGCATAACAACTTAGCAAGGCTATGGAAACATGCAAACCCCGGTGGTCCTGTTCATTTTCTAAAGGGTCTTTCTCACCTCCACATTCTTAACTTAGAGTCTAATGGCTTTGATGAGATCCCAGCAGAGGCATTCAAGGACTTGCTTGAATTAAAGAGCATTGATTTAGGATTGAATAATTTAAACATATTTCCACCATCTGTCTTTGATGATCAGGCATCTCTAAAGTCATTGAACCTTCAGAAGAATCTCATAACATCAGTTGAGAAGAACGTCTTTGGGCCAGCCTTCAGGAACCTAAGTAATTTAGATATGAGCTTTAATCCATTTGATTGTACCTGTGAAAGTATCGCCTGGTTCGTTAATTGGATTAACAAGACCCATACCAACATCTCTGAGCTATCAAGCCATTACCTTTGCAATACTCCCCCTCAATATCATGGTTTTCGCGTGATGCTTTTTGATGTATCACCCTGCAAAGACAGTGCCCCCTTTGAACTCTTTTTCATAATAAATACCAGTGTCTCATTGATTTTTATCTTCCTTGTACTGCTCATCCATTTTGAAGGCTGGAGGATATCTTTTTATTGGAATGTTTTAGTGCATCGAATTCTTGGTTTCAAAGAAATAGACAGACAGCCAGAGCAGTTTGAATATGCAGCTTATATAATTCATGCCTATAAAGATCGGGATTGGGTCTGGGAACACTTCTCTCCGATGGAAGAAAAAGATCGAACTCTCAAATTTTGTCTCGAAGAGAGGGACTTTGAGGCAGGTGTCCTTGAACTTGAATCAATTGTTAATAGCATCAAAAGAAGCAGAAAAACTATTTTTGTTATAACACAGAATCTATTAAAAGATCCATTATGCAAAAGGTAGGTGAACATTGTGAACTTTTAAGTGTGTACTTATTTTTTTGATAGAGCTTTTAAATATTAATTAAATATACTTACATTATGACTCACAACTCAAAGAATTTTAAAAATAAATTTCTTTAAAAAATAAGCTGATTATTAGGGACAGATGAAAACAAATTTAAGGAGGATATGCATGCTTTTGGCTGTTAAAATCTGTATACTGATATATAACATATTTTAATAATTTTTTTCCTAGATTCAAGGTGCACCAGGCAGTTCAACAAGCTATCGAACAAAATCTGGATTCCATTATATTGATCTTTCTTGAGGAAATTCCAGATTATAAACTGAACCACGCACTCTGTTTGCGAAGAGGAATGTTTAAATCTCACTGCATCTTGAACTGGCCGGTTCAGAAAGAACGGATAAATGCCTTTCATCATAAATTGCAAGTAGCACTTGGATCTAGAAATTCAATACATTAAATTTATTTCAAGACTAAGGTAACAGAGGAGTAACTTTCCTAACTTAAAAAAGTTTTGCGGTCAATTTAGGCTTTATTTGAAAATAATGTTGACCTGTTTATTCATATTTAGAGAGCATTGTCCCACGATTCTGTCTCTTCTCTCTCTCTCTATTGCTGGTCTTTTATCACCAGCTGAGTTAATTGGACCCAAAATAAACATATAAGAATATCTTCTACAAACGAATGCACAGTTGGTTACTGAGGTCTAAGACAATTTAAAAAAGTTTTAAAACATTCCTCATTTAAAGAAAATATAGAATTATGAGAAGGTTTCTGACCATTACATTTGGATTTTTTTTGGATGCACTCATAGTAGAATAAGAGATAATGGTTTTACTGGATACAATATTATTTCAACTGTAAAAGAGTACATTTAAAATGCATACCCCAATTTTTAAAAGCTTAGGTATAGTATTTTTTCAATTGGAAGGGTTTTATTTTAGTGGTGCCTGTCTCACTGTCAATTTTGTTAAGTGTTAAATCCCATTTTAATATACAGATTCATGGTTAGAAAACATTTGCGGTTCATTTTGATCACTTAGTAAAATAAATATTTTAATAAATACTTACTTATATTTTCCTGATATTTGGGTTTCTGCCATAGGTGTTAGAGAAACAATTCTCTTATTTAGAAGTATTACAAAAAAAAAAAAAAAGGATTACAGAAAGGCTTGCTTCCTGAACATTAATTAGTAGATTGGCTTTGTAGAAATAAAATACTCTTTTCTCTTAGTCATAGGCTCAGGAGATGGCCCTGGTCAAATCATTTGGTCCCACTGAGATTCTTTGACTCCTGATCTTGAAAATTATGATAATAAACAAAATCTTAAATAATCTCATATAATTAATGATGACCATGGTATAGTACATTCACATGAAATATATTATCATGTAATATATGCTGTGTACATATTAGTCTTTCTCTAGAAAGACTATTATTTTAAATTTTATTTTTTTCTTACAATGAAAAGAATCTAATTATGGAAATAGACAAGCAGAGCTTTTTAAAACTTTTATAGTTCTGGTATTTAAATATAAGAGAGGGTTGAAATGATAAAGCTGAGTTAATTTCTATATTAGAAGCACCTCTTTGCTAAATTTAGGGAATATTTGAGGTGTCACATTTTGGAACTTTGATTGAAATTGCTCAGTATTCTCAGGGCTAAGCTCACAGAACCTTGCAAGAAGTAATATTCACTACATTGTTGGTTCCGAAAGAGTCTATATCTCTCAACAATGTGAATGTGCGGAGGACTCATTTTCACTTTCCCATTATACATCAGCCTTGCCCACAAGACACTTGTTTTATAGCTTTTTTTTTGTTAAAATGTGTTTATTGCCCATGAAATAATCTTGTTCTATTTTGGCATGATAAACTATAAACAAACAAACAAGCAAATAAATAAATTAAATTAAATTAAATTTTTATGATGCCAAAATAAGATTCACAATGACTATTTTTCTTGATGTGCTTTGTATGTTATCTATGTATCAATGGTCTCAATTTCATTAAAATATTTCTAAGTGAATTTTTATTATGAATTAATGTTTCATCAGTTTGTGAAAAGGCTCTCATTCTCTTACTTATTTGCCTATAAGATGGTTGATCAAATGGCCACAATTTAAATTGAGTTCAAATGTGATTTTCTTGAAGTTGTTGAATAGATGAGGAGATGCACAAGAGATGGCCCATTTAACTGAATATAAATCAAGCTAATAAAAGGTGTGAGCCTTGACTTGTGTTTGACCTACACAGGAAGAAACATCCTGAACTTCTGTAAGCTGTCCTTTATAATTGTTCTCAGGGGGAGTCCTCGTCCCTGGGGTTCCAAACAAGGGAAGTGCAGAAAAGGATGTTTGTCTGACCTATTTAATTTCCAAGAGCAAAGTGACTTGTTTGACTGCTCTCAAGGTGCCATAATATTATCTGTTCACTCCATCTTCTTCCTGTTTTTCACTTTCAAAACAAATTCCAGCTGAATCAACATTGAGTTAAAGATAAATTTAGGAATTTAGATTTTACCTAAAAATGACAACTTGTTTGATTGTAATGAGAAGTAAATGCTATCAATTTGTTATTGAGGAGGGGTAAATGCTATCAATTTGTTTTATTAACAAGTTTTATTGTTTTATTTAACTTGTTTTATTTAACAAGTTCTAATTATTCAAATGTCTACTTTGGGTTATTTGCAAAGGGAACTCAATAGTGAGTGATGGTGGTCATTGGAAAATGTAAAGAATGTTCCATAGGAAGAGCTTAAAAAATATTTCTTGCAATCTATAGAGGCAGAAAGCAGACTATTGGTTGTCTGGACCTAGGGATGGGAATAGGGAGTAAATACAGGTGGTACAAGAGATTTTGGGGGTGATGAAAATGTTCTAAAATTGGAATGTGGTAATGATTGTACAACCCTGTAAGTTTTTACTAAGAATTATTGAATCATATTCTCAAAACAGGTGAATTTTATGGCATATGAATTATATATTAATACAGCTATTATAAAAATAGTATTCATGGGGCAGCTACATGGGCTTGCCACATGCGAACCCGATAGGATATGAGCCAAGTTGTAGAAAGCGAGGCAAGAAGAGTTAGGGTAGGAAGGGACTATCAAAGACGGACCTGAACAAAAGGCTCCATGGAAGAGGATCAGACCCTTCAAAGTGGGTAGGATTTCGTTGAGTGAGGAGGCAGGTGGCAGAATGAACAGTGAGATGGAAGGGAGGGAGGCATAACCTTGGTGTTGGATGATCCCAGGGATGCCACAGAGGAGGCAACCATGTTGCAAAGAGCATGGCAAAGGAATTTAGATTTAAGGAGTCAGGTGTTTTGAAATTGTAACTTTATGGGTTTCAGTTGGCAAAACCAGAAATTATAATAATGTTCCTTCTTGTGACTATGACTTAGATTTATGCGACAACTAGTTGAATAGAGGATGTAACTTCTAACTGGACAGTCCAACCAGCCAGGCGTACTCCCACATCAACAAAAGAGACTTAAAGAACTTATTTTTTTCCTACAAATGTGGAGACCCATATTAAGGTAACCCCCCCCAAAAAAGGCCAAACAATGGGTCAGTAATTGCTAATTACGCTAGGTGATATATTAGCCATTTTTAGCTCTTGCAAGTCCTCAGCCTTGCTCCATCTGCCTGTGCAAGGGAGACACTGGTGTTGTCATGTGACTTCCCCCCACCTGCTCAACAAGCCATCTTGCGTACATTGGGCAGGAGTCATGGGACTTTTCAATGATGGAACTTTTCTAGGTCTGTGTGAAAATGGCTGGGTAGCCAGTTTTGAAATCTTAGCTCCCTTTTATCTTGAGTTGGTTCCCCAGGAAATAGACCCTGGGATGGGGAGGTACCTGCAGCAGGCTTGGGGGTATGCTCTGATTTATGAGGGAATGAAATCAACTGGATTGGGAAGAGGGAGAATGATGAACTGTGATGCAGGCATGGGTGGCAGCAGAGGTCCTAGCAGACCCCAGGGGGAATGGCCCTACAGGTTTCACGCCAGAAAGGGGGCTGACCCACTTTACCCTCATCTCAGCCAATCAATATTGGATGTAGGCAGTCCTAGGGAGGAAGCCTGCCCTTGAGCAAAAAGCTTTGCCCAAAGGCAATTCCAAAGGAGGAGCTCAGTTGGGAAACAGAGGGATACAGAGGGATGAACTCACCCGGCAGCTGGAGGAATAGGTCCCCGGGTCCCGAAGGTGAGATCTCAGCCGGTCACTACAGCATCCACAACACCTTCCAAGGTATTTAAAAATTAAAGTATCTGTAGCTCAACTGGTTCCTTTAAGTACGTCTTCAAGCTTCCAACCATTTTTTTTTTTTTAAGTAAAGTCTCTTCTAGACATTCTGGAAGACAAAAAGCTTCATAGGAAGCCAACATTAAAAACAAACACATACAAACACTCAAAGATCTTTAAGAGTGTCAGTGTCTCCCAGTCAAGAACAAGTTGGGTTTTATTACTCACCAAAATAAAGGAGGATACACAGCATGGAGATGGGGTGGGGTGGGAGGAATTTCAGTAAGAAGGTATGTGAAAGATTTGGGCTTTCCTTGGGTGATTTGGGGGAGGGCTTATGGAAGCAGAGTTTCCTTCTAGATTTCCTGCTGTTAGAGAGGGGGAAATTCTGTGAGGCTGATAGAGAGGGGGCACCTTTATCTCAATAAAGCTTATCTGTAGAGAGAAGAGACTAGAACCGGGATAAAGTTGTACTTGGTAAAGAAGTAGCAGCTGCTTAGCCAAGAAGTGTTTATGATATTTTGAAGGTGGCATGGTGACCTTATTTTTGTCTGTGCTTATGCAAAATTAGGAAGTGATCACACTTTGTCTCGTTTTCTGGTGTCGGCATCGCCTTGTCTGAGTTTGGTATTCTGCAGGGATGTTTCTGTCCTGTAAGAGGACAACATGGCCCAGCGGTGAGTGCTGGGCCGGCTTCTGGATCTCAGCCACTGCTCTTTGTTTTTCTCAGTAGCTTTTAATGCAGGTATCTCTGTGGTTCCTTGAAGAGATACCGTTTCATCTTAGCAAGCACATGGTTGCAAGGGCCAGAAACTCAGCATTGTTTAGGCAAAAAGGAAGAGAGTTTGTGGTCTACAACCAAACAAGAAAAGGGCAGAGATACAACCAGCTGTCAAGGAGAACCAACAGGGGCTCAAACACCACCACATCTCATCCTTACTCCTCTCTCTACATTAGTTAATGCCCTTGGTTTGTACTGCTAGAAGAGGGGGTGCCTGGGATGGCTTAGGCACCCAGTTCATGTCCACAATCCCAGTTTCTACACCCTCAGGAAAGCCCCCCATTTGGCCCAGTTTGGGGTGATATCCATGCTGTGGCCATGCAGCAAAACCAGGTAGAGAAAATGCTGTTTCCTGAAGAGCCGAGCTGGACAGGCCCCGTGGTTCATGTCCACCATCTGAGACCTGTAGAACTGGCCTAGTGAAAACACTGTGCTCAGTAAAGTACAAACAGGAAACTGGATTAGTCTTTCTTCCTCTCAAGCTCTTTTTAAGAAAATTCTACCATCTGGATGAAGCCTCAGGCTTGTCCTAGAGCTCTTCAGACATTCTGAGATCGTACAGAGGGTTGCCCAAGCTCATCATCACCAACCTCTGGTTCAGTAGTAAGAACAAACTCTTGACCTGTTAGGCTCCTCTACTTCTCCAGCTGGGGTCTGCTTCCTTCTGCTGGAAGACCCACTGAAGGGGTAGATGGTGTTGGTTTCTTGTCTCTCTCCTCACTCTACCTGCTTTCCCACTGGCTAGCTGAGCACCCCTAGAATCTTGGGAGTTCAGAACACAGAGGAATGAAGGGACATCAAGGAGAGATGGCTACCCTTGCCCAGTATGGATATAATCTGGCCTCTGGGCCTTGGCAACATCATGCTGGGTGGCTGGCTCTTTCTTTCATGGGATGCTCTTGGCCCTTCTTCACAGATGCAGGATCTTCCCTTGGAGCCCAACTCCCAGGCGAGGCACAGCTGTGCTCAGTCACTCCCAGCACTGAATCTTTGGATGATGGACCGGCATTTAATAAGATGAATTCAAAACTTTCCATCACCCTGTCTTCACCCAGTCTTTACGTGTCTCCTCTATTGCTCTGTATATCTAAGGTCCTGACTGGTGTTCCTCACTGGTCTTCCAAGATAACATCCCATAAAAGGCCCCTGCCAAGTAAGCGTGGGAAGCAGTATATGCCATGTCCTCCTCTCAGAAAGACACTGTGATCATCAGGGTATCACAAAGCTCTAAGATGTCCTGCTTTAAAGACAGGCATTTAACTTCTCATGATTAAGCCATTCCCTAAGACCAATTTCATCATAGAACCCTTCTTTTCATCTGACTTATTAACATCCTGCTGATGCATGATCAGCATCACACGCTTTTGCAAATCTAAAGATTTATTTATTTATTTATTTGACAGACAGAGATCACAAGTAGGCAGAGAGGCAGGCAGAGAGAGAGAGGAGGAAGCAGGCTCCCTGCTGAGCAGAGAGCCCAATGCGGGGCTCGATCCCAGGACTCTGGGATCATGACCTGAGCCGAAGAAAGAGGCTTTAACCCACTGAGCCACCCAGGTGCCCCATGCTTTTGCAAATCTAACCGTAAATGTTATGGGCCCAGCACGTTAGACTAAGGTTTGCAGCCGTGGACATAGAAAGGAAACAGACACATTCGATTTTGTGAAAACATATGTTTACCATCCAGAGATTTATTTTTAAGGTTTTTTAATTATTTATTTGACAGAGAGAGATAGAGAGAGAGATCACAAGTAGGTAGAGAGGCAGGCAGAGAGTGAGGGGAAGCAGGCTCCCCGCTGAGCAGAGAGCCCAACTCGGGGCTCGATCCCAGGACCCTGAGACCATGACCTGAGCCGAAGGCAGAGGCTTAACCCCCTGAGCCACCCAGGTGCCCCTACCATCCAGAGATTTTATTATGTTTCTGGGGGAGACCACAAACAATAGGGAATCAGGGAATTGGGATGCTCCAGAATTTCCTCTAACCTCCCCCAGCTGCGCAGTAACTATTCCAAGAATATGCTGGGATTCCATTAGCAATGGTCCAAGGAGTTCTAGTGCCCCCTGAAAACTTTAGTCCACATTTGAAGTTCTGTAGTGTGTGTGTGTGTGTGTGTGTCTGTGTGTCTGTGTGTCTGTGTGTCTGTGTCTGTGTGTGTGTGTGTGAGAGAGAGAGAGAGAGAGAGAGAGAGATCTAGCCTTTTTTTCTCTTGCTTCACTTCCAGTACAGTAAATAGTCACAAACTAGAACTCACACTACACGGAACTGCTTGGCGGTTTCCCCCGCCCGCCTGGCTTTTTCGCGTTTCCATCAGTATGTAAACGTGGTTCTGCTTTCACAGCTGTTCCTACATCCTTTTCTTGGCAAAAACATGCCATTTCAAGGGTTAGTTCAGGCAGCAGCTTCTCCAATCAGGAGACCTAACCCTTGACCTAACTTGACCTACCTTGAAACTCACAGCACACCTCCTCCTTGGGGTGAGCTAGTTGGCTTTTATCCTATGCCAGGCACTCTTGGATAGGAAGACCTCGATCTCTTAAACAGTGTGCGTGCCTGCAAAGGGTCTGCAGAGGATGTAACCTTAAGACCCACCATTGCCGGTGCAAGAATCTGTGCCAGTCCTGGCGAGAAGGGGCTTGGAGTCAGCCATGTGGCTCTGGAGGGGGCTCTTGGGTCAGAGCCTTTGCTCTGCTCTGCTTGTTTACTGAAAATAACCCCTCAGTGCAAGGGGATTTGGAAAGCTGTTCTTCTGCTCAGGTTGTTTTGGTGTAAAGCAATCCTGACTGGGATAAACACTGGGTCAAGTGAGATCGTCCTTCCTCAGAGAAACCCTGTTACCTAAGCAGTGGTAAGAAACAGAGGGTCCCTCTAGACTTCCCTGTTAACAGTTCCGACTTCCCAGCTCGGCCGCTTACCGATTCTGCAGCTTCTGATGTAACCTCTCTCTGGTGGCTCATCTGGCATTTTCTGCCCTTAAAGGGCGTGTGCTCCCAACAAGAAACCTGGCCCAGAGGAGAGGGGCACAGGCAGAACACGGCCAACCCAACACACACACACACTCGTTAGGAAACAGCTGGCAATTTCTGAACACAAGAGCAGAGTCTGTCAGGGGAAAGGAGGTACTTGGGAAGGGGATGGTCTAGCAGTTGGAAGCTGGAGTTTCTGTTACACCAGAATGCATTCTTCTGGGCAGAAAGGTAGCGGAAAGGGTCGCTGGGCCTTCGTGGGCCAAAGGCTGTTGTCCGAGCCCAGGTATCACTTCTCCACTTGGCTGCACTTGGAGAAAATTACACTTGTGGATGCTATCAAACAACACCAAAACACAAGGGAATCCCCAAGATGTGGCTGAGTGAAATATTTCACATATACTTTGCCGATTAATATATAATCGGCAATATATGTTAATATATATTTTTTCAAGTCCCTAGCCCCTTTTTTTTCCTTAGCCCATTCTTAAATCAAGTTATTTTGCATGTGTGCGTAGGGTATGGGGGTTTGTTGTTTGTTTTTTTGTTTTGTTGTTGATTTACAGGAGTTCCCCCGAAGTTTCTAGAACCAATATTGATGGGTGGTGGTGGTGGTAGTGTTTCTCCACTACCAGGCAATTCTCTAACACCAGCTGGTGTCCTACAATTTAACTCAGTTCCAGCACTGTCTACTGGAAGGCCAGATCCCATAGTTTAAGGGCTCAATCCTGCAAGACTGTTTTCCCTGCTCCTCTATGTTAGACACTAGTCACAAGTCCAGGGTGTCCCCAGCACTGCTTACAGGACAACCACAGATCAGAGGTTCAAATGACCCCTTCTGCGTTTGACCCCTTATTGAGTACTACAGGAAATGCTATGATTATAAGGCAGGATCACCCTTATTTCCCCTTTGCTGATGATTAGTTGAGGGATGGACCTTTAATCTAGTTCTAGGCAATGAGACTCAGTTGGTCAGCTTGAGAAGCTTCTGGAAGGTATTTTGTTCCTTAATGAGAGGGAGAACGAAAGAGTGGGCTGTACCTTCTTTTTGCTCTGAATGTAGTTATTTGAAGGAAAGATGGTTGGTGCTGAGGGTTCCATCTTGGGACCACCAGGAAACAAGCCATAACACTCTGACAATGTATGAACAAGAAAGAAAAAGAAAAAAAAATATTTGGTGTGTCCGAAGCTGTTGGCAGTTTAGGGCACCGTTCTCAAAACAAGTTTCTCAGAACAAGTTTATTGTGGGCTTCTTGCACTGTGAGTGCTTGAAAGCACTCATGAAAGCACCTTCACAGCCTCATGCATCCGTCTGCTCTCTGCTCTGTCTGTGCTGTGTCTGCTCCCGTGCCCCAGAGATGTGGTCATGCGCTTGTCATCATTTCTGTGATCCGAAGCTTCTACTGGATCGATTTAAAGTTGTTCTTTAGTATTTTTCCTTCAGTAGAATCCAAAACCCTCAATCAAATACAAAGCCAATTTTTCCTGAAGCGTTTGAGGTTTTGATCTCTTGCCTTCTCTTTTACTGCATTTGTCATTGAAAACAAGTAATAGGAAGGAACTTACAGAGGGGCGCCTGGGTGGCTCAGTGGGTTAAAGCCTCTGCCTTCGGCTCAGGTCATGATCTCAAGGTCCTGGGATCGAGCCCCGCATCGGGCTCTCTGCTTGGCAGGGAGCCTGCTTCCCCCTCTCTCTGTCTGCCTCTCTGCCTACTTGTGATCTCTGTCAAATAAATAAATAAAATCTTTAAAAAAACAGGAACTTACCGAAAATATTCAAATAGTACAAAAGTTTATAACCTTGGAAGTGAATGAAGCTACTACAATTTCCTTCCAGATCTTCCCTCAGGTTATTACTGTACCCTGAGAAATATGATTAAAAACTAATATCATATAATAAAATGGCATCTGAGAGCTTACCCTGTGTTAGGCTCTGTTTCAGTTGCTAAGCATGTCTTAATTAATATAACTCTCAGAAAGTACCATTGTTTCAGATAAGAACGATTTTCATCCCTGGATTATAGTTGAGGAAACTAAGGTACAGTAAGAGGCATGGGTGTTGACACATGGCAGAGATGATAAGAACCTAGGGAGGCTGGCTCCAGAGTCTAGCATATTCTATTGTGGTTGTTTGTATTTCTTGAATCCACGAATTCTTTTACTATTAAGAAGCTTTACATTTTTTTAAAGATTTTATTTATTTATTTGACAGAGATCACAAGTAGGCAGAGAGGCAGGCAGAGGGGGGGCAGGGGAAGCAGGCTCCCCGTGGAGCAGAGAGCCCCATGCCCAATGCGGGGCTGGATCCCAGGACCCTGGGATCATGACCTGAGCCGAAGGCAGAGGCTTAACCCACTGAGCCATCCAGGTGCCCCAAGATTTAAATTTTTTTAAAGACTTCTTTATTCATGTGAGAGGGGCCAAGGGGTAAAGGGAGCGAGGAGGGAGACCAGCACTCCCCACTGAGTGCTTGGAACCTGAGTTGGAAGAGGGGTTCAGCCTCACCACCTGAGCCAATACCAAAGCCCAAATCTCAACTGACTGACCCACCCAAGTGCCGCAAGAAGCTTTAAATTTTTTATAATCAAATCTGATGGTCTTTTCCCTTGTAGGTTCTGGCCTTGGTGTCATGCTAAGTCAGGCAGTTTAAATTCTTAAACAGATTAATTACTCGGGTTATTTGTTTTAACTTTCAGGTTTCCAAAACATAACATTTCTTCATAGCAACATGGTCATGACTTCCTAATATTTTTTCAGTGAGGCAGCCAAGCATCATTATACACGTCGGAAAACCAATGCCTCTAGTTGTTAATTAGCCAATCTAACCAGAAGAATTTTAGCACGTAAAATACTGCTTGGACGTAAAGTCTTTTTAAAAAGCAACACTGCCACAGTTAGAAGCGATGGTTTATTGCATTCACTTTCACGACTACACCTGAGCTAGATCTTTGTGGTACAGCACCTGGGGCTCATATTTTGAGAACGGTAATTAACAGAGAAGCCTGGTAGCATCTAACATCTGCCTGAAAGACTGTTGACAGATGTACAATGGGAGTAAAAGACCTAGCATCTTGCTAAGAATTGTTTACCATGTTTGCAATTACAGGCCATTTTGAAAGGACCTTCAGACAAAAGGATCAATCCTTCATTTGCTCTGCCTTCTTCATGAGGCGGGGTGGCCGGAATGTTTTATCCACTGCTTTCACAGACAGTGATACTGCTCTCCCACGCCCCTCAAGCCCATCCTTTCTGTGATTCCCGCCATTCTCCGTGTAGATTTGAGACAATGAAGATTTTCATTTGTAACCAGCTTTATAGAGCAAATACCCTGTTGAAGATCTTTGTAAACATACCAGCCAGACACTATGATCACGAAGTACCCCAATAAGGAATTAATACCCAAATAGCGCATTCGTTTCCTAGGGCTGCCATAACGAAATGCCACAGACTGGGCGGCTTGAAACAGCAGAAATCGATTCTGTCATTGTTCTGGGAACTGTAAGTCGGTATTAGGTGCTGGTAGAGCCATGCCCTTTCTGAGACCTACAGGGAAAAAACTTCCTTGCCTCTTTCTAGCTTCTGGTGATGGCTGTCAATCCCTGACCGTCCTTGGCTTGCAGATGCCTCACTCCAGACTCTGTCTCTGTCAATACCTGGTGTTCACCCTCTGTGTTTGTCTTCAGGTTTCTCTCTTCTTAAGTGCATGGCAGCCATATTGAATTGGGGCCCATCCTAATGACCCTGTCTTAATTTGATTACATCTGTAAAGACCCCATTTCCAAATAAGGCCACTTTCACACAGAGAGTTAGGGAGTTTCAGACTGAGAGTGAGGACTTCAGCATATCTTTTGGGGAGATATGATTCAGGCAAGACAGATAGAATACCTGTAGACACAACTTAGAGGTAGAATACTTTCAAGCCAGGTTCTGGAAGAATAGGTTTTCTGTAGTCTTTTCCTTTTTTAAGATTTTATTTATTTATTTGACAGACAGAGATCACAAGTAGGCAGAGAGGCAGGCTCCCTGCCCAGCAGAGAGCCCGATGTGGGGCTCAATCCCAGGACCCTGGGATCATGACCTGAGCTGAAGGCAGAAGCTTTAAACCATTGAGCCATCCAGGCGCCCCTTTTCTGTAGTCTTATTAACAGTATCTATATACTTCAAGAAAAACGTGCATAGAAAGGAAGTGGCTGGGACGCCTGGGTGGCGCAGTTGGTTAAACGACTGCCTCCGGCTCAGGGCGTGATCCTGGAGTCCCGGGATCGAGTCCCACATCAGGCTCCCAGCTCCATGGGGAGTCTGCTTCTCCCTCTGACCTTCTCCTCGCTCATGCTCTCTCTCACTGTCTCTCTCTCTCAAATAAATAAAATAAAAAAAAAAGAAAGGAAGTGGCTAATAATGTAAGCACAGAAATATCTAAAATAAGGTAGCTCTTCTAAGAGGGAAGAGGGTGTTGGCTATATGGTTACTGTCCCTTTGTTATAAAACATATATATGACATATATATATGTCATTCATATATATATATATTCATATATATATATGACTTACTCCCCTTGATTTGATTCTCTGCTCACTTAACAATCTCCCAATGAATTTGGTCTTAACAGGAATTCTTCTCATAGGAAAAGGTCAGAAGACAGCTCTGTGGTTGTGTAATTATTAGTTACCACATTTGAACTTGGGCTTATACACCAGTATTTTTTGAGTCAGGTTAGTGGAACTCCATTCTAAGAGGCTGGTCAGCTCTGATGGTCTTGGGCTGATCAGATTTTCGAGCCTGAAAAATCAGGAGCTCTGACATGCGGCAGCAAACACGTACTGCTTCCCAGGAACTGGGTGACTTGAACCAGGGTTCACTCAGTAGTGGATCTCCTTTGCTGTCTGTCCTTCAAGTTACAGTGCATGTGTTCAGACTCAATCAGATGATTAAAAGCTTAGACACTTAGGTCATTACTCTAGAAATGACCTCTACTTATCTCGAGGATTTAATTGTTCTATGAACCAGAATCAAGATCCTTATGAAATAAACAGAAAACCTTTAGGAAACAGTTTAAATCTTGAATGAGTACTGTATGAAAACAGAAACAGTTCAATGTTCTAATGCTCCTGATACACCGCTGAGGCCACCTGGCGAGTTGCTACAAAAGAGAAATGAGAACAGGAGAAGGTTGATGGTCCCACACCATGCTGCTTTCTGTTTCCTTGCATGAGGACAGAGTTAGTGCCACTTGTCTGATTTGACCCTGAGACCTTGACCTCTAGTTTCTAGTTACTTTTCCCCCCTTTCCCTCATTTTGATTCTTCATGGCATGCTGGTGCTTTATATGCTGCAATAAAGCACTGCAGTGCTTTATATGCTCTCCCCTTTCCCAACATGCAAGGCCTTTTATAATCTGACCCTTCTCTGCCTTGTCTCTTCTCTTAAGCACACATGTGCTCTTCCTGCCTCAATCTAATGCTGACTGCGGTGCCTGTCTTGCTTTCTGGGGCACTCACCTGACACTTAGCCTGTGATATTAAGCTGATTATTCCACATTGTGTGAAGAGAATATCTCCTTTTTACATCCTCATGCTCAACACAATTGTGAAGTAGAAAAGTGCCCCGTGCCTGTTTGATCATGGTAGTTGGATGCAGAAAAGGGCTCATGATAGGCTGGCTGTCTTCAAGCCAATGAAAAGCTTGGCATTATTATAGAAATGTCCCATGGTGCAGAATCCAGTTTGATAACTTGCAAAAGAAAATGTATATAGTAGTGATTATCAGTTAATTTATTCACTACCAGCCTTATTCATCTCCTTTCCTCACCTCAAATCAGAAAAGAAACCTCCTGAGATCAAAACAGAAACTCTCTACTAAACATTAATTAATGGACAAACCCTGTCAATATCTTATTTTTAAATCTTGCCCAAAACTGACCCCATCCCCTTGCAGATATATTTACACTCATAACTTCACCTTGCACACATTTCTTCAGATTTAGCAAAATGCAATTTAGTCCACTTAATAAAGAACTCTTAACTTTCATATCTGCCTTTGAGTTTGTATCCAGTCTGATTATAGTTCGAGTTCTCAGACATTTTAGTTATAAAATCTCTTGGTTCACTCCAATAGGTGTTTAGAACACATGCATTGTACATGGGTTTTACTATCAGAGCCTGATCTTCTTCCTGAGTTCATGGGTGAGACACCCTGCTGTTATTCCCCTAGGCCATCTTCATGACACACTTTGAACTTGGCCCTGCTGTTTCAAGCCCACTCACCTGAATACACCTGAATACACGTTTGCACGGACCTTCCCTCCTATGAGAGATCCGGCCATCCTCCTGACCCTGGCGCATTTGGTCTTGCCAAATCTTTCGCCAAGATCTTTTGGAGCCAGGTTTATCTTCCTCAGGGTGATGGAGAAATTGCTGTGTTCCTTTAAGGCACGAATCAAGGAAGGGAGCGAGTGTGAGCCTTGTGGACGCAGCCCCAGGCTGCAGTCTGGGGCCCAATTAGCAATGAGCTAAGCAGGGTTTTTGTTTAGCTTAGCAACCGCCTGCGCGGTCCCGGGGGCCCGCTGGGGTATCTCTGGCGGGCGGAGGCCCAGATCAACCTCCAGCCCGCGGTGGCGCTGGGCGGTTGCGGCACGTCGCCTCCATCGGCTCCCAGACCTTTGGCCCTCGGGGGGTCTCGACGCACTAGGCAGAGAAGGGGCTGCTCCCCACAGAGGGTGGCCGCCGCCCGCAGTCTCAGCACTCCGCGGGCGGACCAGGCTGTCGGGGAAGGTCAGTCGAAAGCCGAGCGGGGCTGAGCGCCGGGAGAGGCTCCTCCGCCGGGAGAGAGCGCCAGAGGCCCCCTAGGCTCGGCGTGGGACGCGGACCGCGGGCCGCGCGCCCCAGCCCGGGACAGCCCCGGTCCGACCCCTGCGGGCGGCGGTGGATGGAGCCCGGCAGCCCGGCTTCCTGTGGTCTGGAGGTCCAGGCAGCAGCGGGGACGGCATCTCCAAGGCTGGGACATGAAGGTCGCTGTGTTGGACCTGGGGTCTCTGTTTGCCAAAATCTTCAAGACCCCGACGGCGCCCCCCGCGGTCCCCTCGCCGGCCGCCGCCTCCAGCCCCTCGGGAGCCGCGGCCAGCGCACGGCGGGCGGGCTCCAGCGCGGGCGCCTCGCCTAGCATGGCCGCGACCCTGACCCCCTTCCCCTTCCCCGCGCGGGCGCCCGACTCCCCCTCGCCCTCCAGGGGGCCGCCCGCCTCGCTCCAGCCCGCGCTCGCCGCCTCTCACCCCAGGGTCTCGGGGGCGAGCCGCGCGGCGGAAGCGGCCGGAACGTCCCTCTCGCTGCCCAGCAGCCCGGGCGCCGCCAGAGCGCAGCCCCTGCCCCCGGCCCCCGGCAGCAGCGGCTGCGGCGCGGCGGCTCCCCCCGCGCACGCCCTGGCCTCGGCGCGGCCGTCCGCGGGCGCAGGCGGGGTCTGCGCGGCGCTGCCGTCGACCCCCGGCGCCGCGGGCAGCCGCAGTGCCGCCGCGAGCCCACGGAACGCCCGCCAGCCTGGCCCCGGCGAGCGAGAGCCCGGCGCCTGGATGCCGCCCGGGCCCGGCCCCAAGACTCTGTTCTTCACCCTGCCGGACATCGGCGAGGAGTGGGCCTCGGACAGCGACTCGGAGGGCGGCGGAGAAGCGTGAGTAGCAGCGGGGTCCCTGTCGGTCGGGGTTGGGACGCCTCCGCTCCCTCGGCACAGCCACCTCGCCCCGCGCCGCGGAGAGAACCGCGCTATTGGCAGTCACTTCCACTGCGTTACGGGGCACCCCCCTTGCACTTCCCCCGAGTCCTTATCGGAAACACGGGGCGACGTGCTTTTGCTCAACTTTGTCAAAGATAATCCTCTCCTGCTTCTCGGCAGAGAGGGAGGCCAAGCAGGGCTTGAAGGAAAGGACGGAATTTGGCTTCTCTTCTAACTGTAGCGTTCGTTCAGATCGTTTGAGACCCTGCTTTCCTTAGGGACTTGGAGAGGAGGCCTCCTCCGGTCCCTTTCTCTCGTGCAGAATATGCTCCATGTGCAGCCGCACCGAGCACACTCGTTGGCAGCTACGATTTTGAGACGCGGTGAGACACACGGTGCTTCCCTGCTTTCCAAAGATCGGCCACAACCCTTATCCCAAATGGGATGGGTTTACTTTGTGTGACATCTCATTAACTTACATATGTACGCCATCGTCTGACACACGTGGGATTTGTAAGGCTCAGGACACTTGTGATCGTACACCCTAGAGCTTCTGAGTTATTGTCATAGTGCGCTGAGGTACTACAGAAACGCTGACTGACTTCACGGGAACATTTCACTGGGGACTGGGGAACCCTGTCCTCAACACACACACACACACACACACACACACACGACCCTCTCACCATCGACAGCAGTGATGAAAACAATCATCTAAAAACATGCAGTTTAGAATTAAGGTGAATTTTATTTTTTTCAAGATTTTATTTATTTATTTGACAGAGATCACAATAAGGCAGAAAGGCAGGCAGAGGGGGGAGGAGGAGGGTGTGGGAAGCAGGCTCCCTGCTGAACTGAGAGCCCGATGCGGCCTCGATCCCAGGACCCTGGGATCATGACCTGAGCCGAAAGCAGAGGCTTTAACTCCCCGAGCCACCCAGGCACCCCGATTTTATTTTTTTTAATGAGCAGAACATACAGCTAACCTTAGGTGGGTAGAGAAATGTTCAGCCTTCCGAATCCTGCAAAAGAATAGTGAAATGATCAAAAGCGGACCAGAGGGGCCCATTGACAGGTGGAAATTTCTGCATTATAATCTGTCTAAGGAAGGACCGTCCTGCTGGCCCCGAAGCTCTTCCCTACCACTTCCTCCCCTCTGCCAGCCCCATCCCACAAAGGTACTGGAGAACTTTTGCGTTAAAATGGATTCTAACCCTTTCACAATTTAAATAAATGCGTTTTCACAATACTGCCTGACATTCACCTCTCGGCAAAGGTAAACAAATGGCATTAGGTTGTTTCTTTTTATTTAAAACAACATAGTGAGAAATACATTAATCAACTGATTTTTCTCGAAGGAAAATCAATTGCATTTGGATAAGTGGTTAGAATACCTATCCTGAGAAATTAGGCCTTTGTTATTGGCTACTGGCCCTGAACTCTTGCGCAGTTAATGTTTTATGAGCAAACAGTTCAACACCCTGACTTTAAACTCTAGGCTTAGTCCTTTATACAAACAGACACACAGACATTCATCGTGGCCTGGGAGAGAACTGATGCTGGTTTCAATTTTCAAGCATCTTAGTCTGTTTCTATTATCCAAAAATTTTTAATAGGCACATTTTGAATGACACTCTTTGGCCTTATATACAGAAGTGACTTCTGCATTAGTAAGTGTATCCACTTTTACTGAAAGTGCAGGCATTGAATTTTAGATAACTGCTATGAGAAATAATATGCGTAGATATGTGCATAATCTTTTCTGGTTAGGTGTGTTCACACTCTCCTGGGACATCAGACAGCCCTCTGTGTGCACCATTTTTCTTTTGTAGATACACAAATCCTCATAGCCCCCTCCTTTCATTCCTTTGTCATTCCTTTGTCATTTATAAAGTTTACCAAGGGACAAGGAGAAAGGAGGAAAGTATTAAGCTGCTTTTTCCTTTATGACATACAGACCTTTTGCTCCTTAAAGGATATTTTTTCCCCTCCTGGATTTCTAGGTTGACTATAACATTCAATAAATGTTCATCATTCAATAATGGATTTCCGTTGTACTAACACAACTTCACCTGCTATTTTATAGATAGCTGCCAGGAATTACTAGCCTGCTTGATTAAAACAGAGTTAATTAGAGATATTAAAATAGAGTATTTGGTTTTCTAAACCCCAGGGACATGAGTCAGTGGAGATGGTTAATGCAGGAGTAGGAAGAAAAAAGCAGTAGGTAGAGAGAATATGGAGACTTGGAAACAACTGGAAATAAACCTTTGGGAAACACCAACTCAATGGCAAGACCATGACACACACTTACAAAGCAAAATCCTCATTCACAGTTTCTATTTCTTTGACGAAAACCCATGTGTTTACATTCTGATTCTGTATTGTTCTATTAAAACTAAAAATAGTGAAATTAATTGGAGTGGGAAGGTATGCAAACTTTTGATTCTGGGTCTTTTCTCTTTTCTTTTCTTTTTTTTTTTTTTTTTTTTAACTACACTGCTGTCTAGCAGCATGAATTTTGATCTCTGAACCGTGGAATCAATAAAGGAATGCCAGAAGAAAGGCTTGCCCTTTGCATTCCATGGGGTACACTGGCTGCCACATCTGAAGCAGAGGTAGAGGATACCGAGTTTCCTTCCTCTCCTCGCCTTCTCGCACTCCCAGATACGTGATCCCACACTTTTTGTCTTCACCCTCACTTCCCTAGGCCCTTTTGCCTTTCCTTTACACCTTGTACCTCACTCACACTCATTCAGTCTCACCCACACACCACACTGCCTTTTTCCGCTTCTGAACTACACAGTAACCACCTTGTGAAAGGTCTTACTCTGTTCTGGACATGTAAGAATTGCTAACAGTAGGTCAGGGAGGCAGCTATACAGATAACAGCTGTATATGAGTATTGGTAGACTGTGAACTTCCCATAGTCAGAAAGGATTTCTATCTTTTATAAGTTATTGCTGCTGACATATCATTATCATTGTTTTTTTTGTTTTTGTTTTTGTTTTCGAGTTGTTGAGTCCCATTGTCAGAGTCATGTTATGTGGGAAATATTGCAGTAATTGCCAGCGGGGCTTGTTAACTTGGCTGGCGATAACACAAATGCAGGGGCTTATCTCTCAGTTCATCCATTCTTGAAGCAGTGGGAGTGATGGAAGTCAGGAGTCGGAAGACTAGGATTTCAATCTCAAACCATTTGCCAGCTGTGTAATTCTGGGCCGGTTACTCTATGCTCCAAACTGTAGGATCTCCTCCTTGGTAATATAGCTGAGAATAGTACTTGCCTCATAGGGATGTTCCCCAAATTAATTGCAATAATATCTTAAGTGACTAATGCATGGAGAAAGGCTTTAAAAATGTTAGCCATGATTACCATCTGCTTCCTGGCACAGAAATGAAAGTTGAGAGCATGTTTCCTGAAAGGATGCATTCCAGGTGAAGGAAAGGTTGACAGGAAAAAAGAATTCATTGACAGTTATCATCTGACTCTTATAAATGGCATCTTTTAGTTCCATTACTTGGGAGAACAAATTAGAGTACTTGAATCTTTCATCACAACTGACAGAAGATAAAGGTTACCTTCATTAGTACGACCACTGATTGTGGTACAGTACCTAGAAGGAATGTATTTGCCACCCTGGGATCAGACTTTTAATTTTTAATTTCTATAGACCCTGCAGAATAATCGTAACATCATGAATTGTTTCCAGCCACCCTCTGTACAGCTCTTGGCCATTCCTACCGGCCAGCCCTGTGATTCATGTTCACATATTAAGTCTTATTTGGACTATAAACTCTTTGTCCTTTGCCACTGAAGACAACCTATGCAATAAATAAAACAATAAATATAAAATTTAAAAATAAAAGAATAAATGTAAAATAAAAAACAATTTTATTAACTTTCATGGGTAATTGCCTAAAAACCTAGAGGCGATTTAAATGTCCTTCCTTAAGAATAATTGCTGTCTTGGGTCTTTCTGTTTCGTTGTCTTAGAGTTTCCCCAAAGTTAGTAATGTTTTCTGCTGGGACTATGCATTTCCGCAGGGATGAACAGTGAGCTCGGTAGACTATTATCATATGACTATTTACTTTCTATTACACTCTTAGGACCATTATCTTTATTAAAAAATACTAATAGCTTGAGTTAGTTGTGCACATATTTGCTTAATTGTCTAGCATTTGCTTCAATCCAAGAAAACAATTTTATTTTTACTGTCTTCTGCAATTGTTTTTTATGCTTTATCTTCTTTGCTTTGTTATATTTTAAAATCTCAAAAATCATATTTGAACCAATAACTATACGTTCTGCTATGTATTTAAAGAACACCTTTTCATATTTTTTTCTAATGTAGTAGCTAAGATATATAACACTTGATAGGTGCCAAGTACATAAAACTAATCCCATAATGTGGATATAAAATCTTGATAGTTCTGAAATCATACTAGTTAATTTATATTAGGATAGTTTTTAGAGCATGGGTCTGAAGTCTGACTGACTTCGATCAAATCCCACTTGATAATTTTTCTGAGAATACCAAGAATAGAATAGTAGTTAAGTATTCACCTTCCTTGTCTTTAAGCCTTGCTTTTTCATCCCTAAAATGGGCGTTAATAATAATACCGAGTCAAAGAGACACTGTAGGCACTAAAAGTGATAATATATGCAAGCATCTCCCATTGGTGTTGGGGACATAAGCACTCAATAAGCAGCTAATTACCTTTGGCTCATAATTATCATTTATTATCTATTTATTTATCACCCACCATCAGCATTCTTTGTATAAAATAGTTTATTGCTATGATCTTCAGTAAAGATCAACATATAATTTTTCAAAATATAGCTGTTAACATGTATGTATAAAATATCTCTTCCATTTAAGACCCATACAGAGCTCAACCTTCTGAATGATTGGAGCAACAACTAGAAATAAATCTTATCCTCAAAGAATAAGAAAAATAAGATGAACACTCAGAGCCCATGAGCCCATAGTTAGGGGAGAAGGTGCCTGTAGATAATGGGAAGGGAATGTGAGTCCTAAAGAATGGGTCAAGTTTGGGCACATAGAGACTTGGGATTTGGAAGGACATTTCAGGAGACTAAAACTGTGTGAGCAAATAATGGAGGCACAAAACTATATGTTGCATAAGGAGTTCAATTTTTTAGGAGCACAGTGTTTGTGAAAAGCCATTAGGAGAAAACCCAGGGAGAGGCTTGGACACCAGACTCTGTTTAGTAAACACTGGAGAGACCACTAAATGTTTTTAGACAGAGAAGTGGCATAAACTGGACTGAGCGCTAGAAGGATTAAGCTAATGCACAGGAGAGTGTAAGCCCAGAAATAGTAGAAGGCTCCAGCAGTAAAACCCTTGAGTGGTACGAGGGCCTGGGATGCAGATGATAAAAATAAAGATACTGGGATGACCAATATCACTAGAATGGCAATGCCTTGGTGCAGCTGAAGGAAGCAAGGAGAGATGAAGATCATTTTACATGGCTGCGAGGAAAATGCCATTAATAAAGTGGGAACGCAGAAGTGGGCTCATGGGGTAGATGAGGAATTCACTTTGGGATGCACATTCAGTTGAAATCTTAGGAAAACAACTGAAGAAGGTGTCGGGCAAAAAGCCGGACATTCGTGAGTGGAACTTGGGAGAAAGATTAAGGACTGGGAATATAAATACGGCAGCTTTCCATACGCAGTTGATGGAGAATATGTACAGCAGTTACATATTACAGTGTAACAGCGCCTTACAGCCTCTGCAAGATAAAGTGTTCTTTTTTGCTGTTGCTGGGTGTTTAAAGGTCTTCTAAAATTAGAGGTGTTTCTTCTCTGTGCTAGACTAGCATTTCTCAATATGTGTCCCATCGGTCACCTGTTCCCAATCCATGACAAGATAAGTACACGATCGGGGCACCTGGGTGGCTCAGTGGGTTAAAGCCTCTGCCTTTGGCTCAGGTCATGATCCCAGGGTCCTGGGATCGAGCCCCCCATCGGGCTCTCTGCTCAGCGGGGAGCCTGCTTCCCTTCCTCTCTCTCTCTGCCTACCTGTGATCTCTGTCTGTCAAATAAATATAAAAAATCTTTAAAAAGTCAAGCGGAGAAAGACAACTATCATATGATCTCCCTGACATGAGGAAGTGGTGATGCAACATGGGGGCTTAATTGGGTAGGAGAAGAATCCATGAAACAAGATGGGATAGGGAGGGAGACAAACCATAAGTGACTCTTAATCTCACGAAACAAACTGTGGGTTGCTGGGGGGAAGGGGGTTGGGAGAAGGGGGGTGGGGTTGTGGACATTGGGGAGGGTATGTGCTTTTGGGTGAATTGGAAGGGGAGGTGAACCATGAGAGACTATGGACTCTGAAAAACAATCTGAGGGGTTTGAAGTGGCGGGGGGTGGGAGGTTGGGGGTACCAGGTGGTGGGTATTGTGGAGGGCGCGGCTTGCATGGAGCACTGGGTGTGGTGAAAAAATAATGAATACTGTTTTTCTGAAAATAAATAAATTGGAGAAAAAAAATAAAAAAATAAAACACACACACAAAAAAATCTTAAAAAAAAAAGATACGTACAGGGAATAAGAGTAAGTATTTAGAAACTTCTATAGCAATTGACAGAGTAACTTTATGGCTATTGGCTGATAACAAAACATTTCTATTTGGTGCATCTTTTTTTTTCCCCATTTCATTTTCTAGCTAATTGATTTTTATTATGCTTTGACAATATTTACCCACGAAGAATTGGAAAAATATTTTTTAAATAGTATGACACTGCACAATAGTTTGAGAAGCACTGAGGCAGACTTGACTTAGATACCTTTAGACCACAAGGGGCAAAATATTTCAGGACACCAAGAGAGACGAGACTAGCCAAGTGATTCTACTGCCTTTTTACTCTCCCTAAAATACAGGGCTAATCAACATTCAGAGCGCCCTCTGGTTAAAGATGAGATTCTTTCTGTTGCTCAAATGATCTAGACCTGCAGATATGCTCTGTTCACAATACATTTGGGAGCTGGGTCCCCAGAGTACAACCTGTAGGCAAGAGTGGAATGCTCAGTAAGAGGGTTTTCTCATACTCTTGTTTTTTTGTTTTTTGAAGTTTTAATCCAAAGGCTATATCCACCATAACTCTCATAACTCATTTACAGCCCTTGATGGCAATTTGTCTCATAAAGCATAACTTGCAAACACAGATACTTTCCGAAAAAGAGCAACTTTTGACAGGAAATTTGCAAACACAATATGCTATCTTCTCTTGCTGCCCATCTGTCCTCTTTGGGAGCAGTCCTTTGCTTGGGATGAAAGAGATGATCATAATGTATTAATCTCTTTTGAATCCCATAGAGAGGAAGCATGTCACAGTGAGGACACTGATCTTATGCCCCCTGAGGTTATTTTCCCGTATTTGAAATTTAATTTCCATTTGAGACTCACATTTAATTTCCATTTGAGATTCTGCCAAAGTGGTAGAAACTAAAACTCAGTTGTGTGGGATTTCCCTCATCTTTGTCTTAGGCTTGAGCTGGGGGATGGTTGGGGGTGTGCTAATATGGGACCAGGATATTCAGTGGCAGGGAAGGAGCCCACTTGTATGTTGATGACCTCTATTCTTGCTGAACCCATTGAAATGTCCACAGTCTCATTTTATCCTTCTGTATAACCCAGGTCCCATGCACATATCCACCAAGCCTCTTTAAGTTAGGGCTCTGTCCCTTATTTCTCATGAGAAATTATCCCTTATTACTCATGAGAGCCCCAGGGGTCAGCCTGTTGCTCTCATACGAGCATTCTTCATTATAGGACTTCCAGGAAGATGACAGTCCACACCACATAGCTTTTCTTTTCTCCAGGATCCTCACGCCAGCTCTCCTGAAGGATCAGGGCACAGGTCCCCTCTGATCCCTTGCCCTATCTAGATCCTCGAGAACAGCTCTAGGAACTCCTGGTGCTGAATGCCTGATTCAAGGACCCACCAGTTCATGGGAATGAGAAAAGACGTTCCTTCCTCCGCTGGGCCCATTACTGCACTGTGGTGCAAATCAAGCACCAAATCAAAGGCTGGCTAGATTTCAAATCTACCTCCTGGCTTTGCACCTTCTCTAGGGCACAGTGTCTCTGATGGCCTATTTTGCCTTGTATTGGCCACTCAAGTCCACATCCTCATTTCCTAATCTCTCTAAGGTTCCCTTCTCTGAGACAGAAGATCTGACTCACAGAATCTTCCCATTCTAGGGAATCTGTTTCTCTTCAGAGTGTTAGAAGACCCTCCACGATGTATGTTTTTCCCTAAATCTTTTATTAGGTTAAAAGTCCATACCAGGGACACCTGGGTGGCTCAGTGGGTTAAGCCTCTGACTTCTGCTCAGGTCATGATCTCAGGGTCCTGGGATCGAGTCCCGCATCGGGCTCTCTGCTCAGCAGGGAGTCTGCTTTCTCCTCTCTCTCTGCCTGCCTCTCTGCCTACTTGTGATCTCTGTCTGTCAAATAAATAAATAAAATCTTTAAAAAAAAAAAAGTTCATATCAATCTTGTAAGCTCAGGCTTTATAAGCACACACACACACATAAAAATCAAAGAAGGGGAACTCTGCTGCATTTGTTTTCTGAAGCAATAAGCAAAAAAGTTTTGGATTATGCAGTATGAGAGGGGACAAAGGAACATGAAAACACTAGGGAAAAAAATCAGTTGAAATAAATTTAAAAATACTTCACAGGAGAACACTTTTCCATTCACCAGAGTAGTATGGACATTTGTTTAATTCAACAACAGCTGAGCCACACACTTCTTGAATTTAATTTTACAATCTGTAGGCAAACATTTTGCTTTATTACAAAAAACTATCTGAATGTTCTTTGGTCCTAGGAATACTAGGTATTTTACATATACATATTAAATAGGACATGACTCAAAATACTTTGTACTATCCGCTAAATAAATGAATAAATATTATTCATTAAGTATGTATTGAAAAATCATTTTTAAATGACGTTTTATTCTTGAGAGGTAGAAATAGTCAACAAAGACTGCATGTTTCATAAAGCACAGAAATTAAATAAAGCTTTTGAAATGAGTAAATATCCAATTGTGAACTTGGAAAAGAAGTGAATGGTCTTTGGCAATGACAAGAAAAACAGTCAAGCCAAACATTTCCCTAATTTTATTTAATAAACAGATTATTAAGGCTAAATAAATTAAGTAAAATAAAGAACTAAATAAAATGTTCTATTCATATGCACACAGACAAGTATATATTCTTCTTAGGAAAATTGTCATCTCAAATTTATTGTAATGTCATCTTTATTATAATAAAGATGAAAACAAACCCCAACTTGGAAGATCACAAATTACATTAGGTTTTTAATGCTAATAATTAAATTTCAGAGAGTGTCACTAGATAACTAGAAGGTTAAAATGAGGACTTCTTTTCAAATGGAACATTTAATTCAAATTTCTTCCATTCATCTGTGAAGTCTTAGAAGCCATTTATGTACATCCAAGATTCAAGATTCATCCAAGTTGTCATTAAAATCTAGTTCTCCCTGGAAGAAAGTGAGCCCCTTCCCCTTAAAATTCAATAATTTCATTGTTAAATTAATGCATAAAGATAAATCCTAGAGAACTTTAATTTTATATATAAAACATATTTTAAAGAAGCAGGTGATATATTCTCTAGAAAAAGTCTACCTCAGTCAGACTTTTGCTTTACCCACTAGTTTTAACATTTTTATGAGCCTGTTGATCTATGTGAGCATTCCTCAAATACATGTTACTCTGCAAAGCCAAGATTT
This sequence comes from Neogale vison, assembly GCF_020171115.1. Classification (NCBI taxonomy): domain Eukaryota; kingdom Metazoa; phylum Chordata; class Mammalia; order Carnivora; family Mustelidae; genus Neogale; species Neogale vison. The sequence continues at coordinate 196,023,594 of NC_058101.1, read as the reverse complement.
TTAGCATTGGAAACAACAGCTGGTATTTCCAAGTCTACTAGGTACCAAGTGCTGCATGCGTGTTTTATAGATGTTATCATGAATCCCCAAAACAAACATACAAGGTAGGAATTTTATTTCCTCTTTATGGATAAAGAAATCGAGGCTCAGAAAGGAACAGAAATTATTTACTTGCCCATGGCTAGTGTGTGGAAAATGTGACATTTATATCCAGGCAGTCATAACCAAGTGTTTTTTAATGAGTTGTTGAAGACGGTAAGGAGGATAAAAATCTATTTCTATGTATTTGGTAATATTTTCCCTGGAACAAATGGACTCTAAGAAATTTCACCCTTTCCAAAAATAAATCTGAAAAATAAGAATTATGTTAATAAGCAATCTAAAACTATCTTTCTTAGAATAATACTTCTAGTAATACTGGTAAGGGGACAGAATTTAAGGCTTAGTTTTGCCCATTTTGAAGTGCAGATAAAAAAATAACTTTTATCTCAAAGCCATGACTTCTTTAAAATGAAACATTAGTTTTATCAACTGTCTTCTCTTTTATTATATATATTGTTCTTATAAATTATTTCATATATATTTAATAGCAAATCAAATATTTTATTCATACCAGTAAGGCAGATAATTGGCAAGCATTGTCTTACGAGTAAAAATGGAGAAGCAGCAATTAGATACTAGGCCCTTGCTAGGGGAAAGGGTATACCTTCACATTAGCATTTTCTTAATTAGGTGTTTCACTTAAGGGTTTAGAAGAAGGCTTATAATTAAATATTGACCACTGTAATCCTTGCCGGGCACTTATATTCATGTTTATCTAATGAATTTTTTTCTTTCACATAACAATTTAACATGTTGGATCTTGCTTATTGATTTCCAACACAATGATATAATTTTGAGTACCTAAAAAAATCAAATAATGAGGTATTTATTTTAAAGATCTACTGGAGTGACAATTTTTAAATTAATCATTCACTTCAGTTCCTTACAATGAAATTTCTTTTTATGAAGCACATTGAAATTACATTGAAGAAAACTGTGGGACCCTGTTTCAGATATAAAAGAAATATTAATGACAGTTGCTGAATTCTAAACATACATTGAGCTTATCCTAACATGCTTCCCCACACGTACACACTGTCTAGTGTGAGGCTCTAAGACTGAATCTTGCAGGTGTCATCCTCCGGCTGGCACTTATCTCCCTCCTTGTTTTCCCTTCTGCTTCTACTCCTTTGTCTTCACTTGGTGGTGGAGTTTAACTTTGGACTCAGTGAGAAAATTTGGCTCTTAATGTAGCCCTCGAGACTCCCAGAAACCTGGCTTAAGCTTGCTCTTTACAGATGAACAACGGGTCACTTCTGTGGTGATTTTGACTTGGCTTTCCACCTCAGAACCACCGAGGAGGCTTGCTGAAGAGTGGAAAGGTCTTCTGCAGGGATCAAGTTGTCTTGTGAGTCAGTTACGAATAATGTGGTGGCACAGTTGTTTCAGAGGCAAAAATACCAGTTTGTGTGATTCTCGGAGAATCCTTCCTTCCCCATGAGACAGCAGTGTGCTGGAGTTGATTGAAGTGGCTGGCAGGAGCCAATTATGTTCATCTCTTTGCTGCTGCACGCTGAGTGGCACCCCAGTGGTGGCTGATTGCTGGCCAAGTTGAGAGTATTCACACCCTGCAAATCTGCAAACGCCTCACATCAGAGAGCTGGTTTACCAGCACACCACTGCTAATGAGTATAAGAAGTATGTTTACTCCCAAAGCCATCCTGCCATGACAGGTAGATTGGAACAAAGGATGTTTTTAGCAATAGCTTATGAATATACTGAAAATGGTTGTCTCTTATGAACATTTAAAAGAGATGTTGGGAGCTGTGCCCTTCAGAAGGCACAGAGCTGGACATTAGATAGGGGGTCCCTGTCAAGGAGGGGCTCTCAACCTTGAAACCGTTTCCCCCACATTAGAGGATGACATTTTTATGTGTGAGGCATGTTTTCATGCACAGTTGTTCATGTAATCCCTTATTCTCCCCATAAACAGGAATATGAAATGATAGTCTTGAAAGCACTCTATTTTGTAATGCACATTGTTGATAAAATTAGTCTCAAATATGTGGTTCATAGCTCACAATGACGATAGAAGTTAAGGACCATGATTTGAGGAGATACATGGGTGAGAAGAAATTGTTCCCTGCGGGAGGACTCAGAATAGTTTTCTGTCTTGAAGACTGACTCAGCTAAATGTTATCAAACACAAAACAAAACAAAAGCAAACAAAGGAACTCTTCGTGAAACATCTTAGCACAGAATACATTTTCCTCCCGATGAGGAAAATGTGTTTTTGAGTTTATTATAGCCAAGGGTTGAGCTCTGCTTACTGGAAATATGTCTGTTGTGTTTCAGAGCTCACGATTTTTGTGTATTCAAGGTCAATATTAAATTTGGTTTAGGATTAGAATGTTTATTTTTATTATTTAATGCACTTCAGCTACTCATTGGTTTAATGCTGACACTTTAGCATCTTGTGCGCATGTGTGTGCACGTGTGTGTGTGTGTGTGTGTGTGTGTGTGTGTGTGTGTTTAGTGTGTGTACTCTAAATACACTTCTAATCAATATACTTGTCCCGGTTGGAAACCTCTGTTTCCAAACCAAACCCTTTGGAAACAAGGTTTCCAACTTGTCCCAGTTGGAAATCTCTTTTACGCTGACCATGAAGCAGGATGCAACCATGTTTTTACCCTAAAACGTCTATGAATTCTTCCTCATTAAAGCATTAGGGGAAAATGTATATTTTGCTGAAGATTCTCCTGGGAGATGAATGGTGATTTATATCACACATTGTATGATATTTTTCTACAAAAATTCCCTTAATTCTACTTCTAGCAATAGCAGACTAGACTGTCAGACCACCCACCACTTGATACAGCTGAAGGCTGGGCAATAAACAACGACAAAAACAAAAACTCTATGAGTTAGGGTAAACTGGAAAGGGACCAGCACCAAAGAGACTGAAACCCAGTTTTAAATCTTATTAATTATTGATTGGATTAGCCTGATTTGGGATTGCTCGAGCCCCAAAGCCCCGTCTGCCAGAAGAAGCAAATGTAATCCTCTCTGAATTTAGCTATAAGCAACAACTTTATATTGTTTACCAAAGGAACAGTTTACATATAAGAATACAGAAATACTGAATATAATTGTATGGATGGCATGTTTGTACACGTAAATGCTAATGAAAAGAAAGCTGGTCGGGACGCCTGGGTGGCGCAGTTGGTTAAACGACTGCCTCCGGCTCAGGGCGTGATCCTGGAGTCCCGGGATCGAGTCCCACATCAGGCTCCCAGCTCCATGGGGAGTCTGCTTTGCTCTCTGACCTTCTCCTCGCTCATTCTCTCTCTCACTGTCTCTCTCTCTCAAATAAGTAAAATAAAATCTTTAAAAAAAAAAAAAAAGAAAGCTGGTGTAGCTTTCATAATATCGGACCAAGTAAATTATAAAACAAGAAGCATTAATGGAGGTAACAAGGGCCATTTTATAAATATAAAAGGGCCACTTTATTAGAAGATATGAAAATTCTAAATTTAGAGGCACCAGTAATTTCAAAAATATATAAAGTGTGTCTATTTTTTGACAGACCTGGAACACTTAATATCTGCTGCTAAGTTTTCTCTACCAGTGAAAGAAAAAAGTCTTCTCCTGCTTTCTGATTGTGGCAGCAAAGATTAAATGGGGGAATACAAGAATTACCAAATATGGGATGGAGATAAATTTTACAACTCAGAAATGACCTTGTAGATTGTGAAGAGTGTATTCTATACCAAAAAACAGGAGCCTAAAACTTGAGTTCGTGAGAACAAAAACCTATGTATTTATAGCAACAATTGACAGAAAAGAACAAAATAAGCAAATCTAACATCATAATGAAAGATTTTAACATACCTTTCACAATAATTGATAGAAAATATACAGAAAAACAATTATTATACAACACTTTTACAGTAATATGTAATAATTACTTTAAAGGACACAAAACTTGGTATAAAGCCACATTAATACATAAAGTATATTATTGGTGCAAAGACAGACAAATGGGCCAGTGGAACATAATAAAGAAGTCAAATGCAGTCTTCTAAGTATATGAATATATATTGTGGCAAAGTGGGCTTTGCAAGTATCGGTGAAAGGTGGTCTTTTCAAAAAATGGTGCAAAATCAGATGTACATCCTTAAAGAAGTAAAAGAAACGTAATCACCTGTGCCATATTTTACACACAAAAAATCAATTTCAAGTGAATAGTAGATCTCAGTATGAAAGGAAACACAATGACACTTCTAGAAGAAAGCATAGGAGATGATCTTTATGTCTTGGGTAGGCAAAGATCTATTAAATAGGACAAAAAAAATGCTAACCAGAAAGAAAAGATTGGCATATTACATGATAGTAAAATTAAGAAGTTCAGTTAATCAGGGGCACCTGGGTGGCTCAGAGGGTTAAAGCCTCTGCCTTCCGCCCAGGTCATGATCTCAGGGTCCTGGGATTGAGCCCCTCATCGGGCTCTCTGCTCAGCGGGGAGCCTGCTTCCTCCTCTCTCTCTCTGCCTGCCTCTCTGCCTACTTGTGATCTCTCTCTCCGTCAAATAAATAAATAAAATCTTAAAAAAAAAAAAAAAAGTTCAGTTAATCAAAAGAGACCCCTAACTGGAAAGTTTTATTTACCCCAAGAAATCTTTGTAAGGCCAACAGGGCCTGTAATTGCAATTCATTATTGGATAGGAGGCCCTTTGGAATTCATGAGTTGAGTTTAGCTTCTGTTTTGCTTTATCATCATCTCTGTAAAACGTCGGAAGACAAAAACCTGAAGGGTTTCAGATTCAGACTTAAAAACACAGGGATGCCTGGGTGGTTCAGGCAGTCAAGGGCCAGACTCTTCATTTCGGCTCAGGTTGTGGTCTCAGGGTCCTGAGATTGAGCCCTGTGTCAGGGTTCACCCTGAGCAGGGAGCCTGCTGAAGGTTCTCTCTCTCTCCCTCTCCCTTTGCCCTTCCCCCCATATTCACTCTCAAATAAATAAATTAATTTAAAAAAAAAAAGACCTAGACAAGATAAACTAATATTTCCACAGCAGAGACTTGGTAATATTAATTACTTGACAAATTATGTTGGTACAATATCATTTTCCAGTTTGTGCTGTGTTTTTAACGAAGGGCAAATCTTTACCGACCTATTATCCATTTCAGTAAATTAAGCCATCTGTGTTGATAAAAACCTTTATTCAAAACCAAGAATTACTGAACTTCATGGAATTTATGATGTTCTTGATTGTAAGACACGTTATTATTTCACATGCCACGGAAAAGAAAAATGTTGTCAATTAAACTATAATACAATGCTTTCCCATCAATTAGAATTTTAATTTTATTCTTATTGTAGTACATCTTTTAGGTTTAACCAAGCTGCTTTTTTAAAACCATAAATTGCTCTTCTGCCAATATAAAAAAGAAAATATAGGCCAAGTAAGTTCCTCAAAGTTCTTAATATTCAAAGACTAACTCTTCTGAATTTGTTTTCCACTCAGCATTGTCAAGGCCTTGGTTTTTCCATATTTTCACATTTCCATATTTCCATATTTTCTATGCCATTAAAACATAGATGAGACAGTATTTTATTTTATTTTTATTTTTTTAAGATTTTATTTATTTAACAGAGGGAGAGATCACCAGTATTCAGAGAAGCAGACAGAGAGAGAGGAGGAAGCAGGCTCCATGCTGAATGGAGAACCTGATGCGGGGTTTGATCCCAGGACACTGAAATCATGACCCCAGCCGAAGGCAGAGGCTTAAACCACTGAGCTACCCAGGCGCCCCTGAGATAGTATTTTAAATACGAATCCAGTAAAGTATAAAAAGCTCTTGGTGTTGGGCTCTTTTTTTTTTTTTAAGATTTTATTTATTTCTTTGAGAGGGAGAGACAGCAGAGTGAGTGAAAGAGAGAGAGAGAAAGCAGCACGGTGAGGGGAGAGGGGAGAGGTGGAGGGACAGGGAGAAGCAGCCTCCCGCTGATGCAGGGCAGATCCCAGGACCTTGAGATCATGACCTGAGCGGAAGGCAGATGCTTAACTGACTGAGCCACCCAGGTGCCCCTGGGACTGGGCTCCTACTCTGGCTTTGCAGTTAGTAACATAGAGCCAGCCTATACTTGACCCTGCTTATGGAGCATGAACAAAGACATCTGGTTCAGGACAGCTCCAAGTCCTCCCTAAGGCATTGATTGTTAAAGTTTACATAAGTGCTTCTGTATTGCCTCAAGATTTCCTTCTTAAGTCACTAATACCCATTATGCAGATTGGAAGGTGAACTCTTTTTTTTTTTTAATGTGGTAAAATATATATAACATAAAATGTACTTTTTTAACTACTTTTTTTTTTTTTAAAGAGAGAAATAGCTGGGACATGGTGGGCAGAGGGAGAGGGAAAGAGAATCCCAAGCAGACTCCATGCCCAACATGGAGCCTAATGTAGGGCTCGATCTCACAACCGTGAAATCATGAGCTGAGCCAAAATCAAGAGGTGGACGCCTAACCAACTGAGCCACCCAGGTGCCCCTCATTTCCACCATTTTTAAGTGTGTAATTCAATGACATCAGGTTCATTCACAGTAGTATGCAGCCATTCATCTTCATAACTTTCTCATCGTTGCAAATAGAAATTCTGCAGCTATGAAACAAGAACTCTCTATTCCTCTGTTCCCCCAGCCTTTTTCTGTCACCGTGCCACTTTCTGTCTCTATGAAACTGAATACTGTTGACATCTCCTGGAAGCAGAGTCATATACTATTGGTCCTTGGTATTGGGTTGATTTCACTGATCATATCATTAAGGTCCACCCATGTTGTAGCGTGTATCAGAATTTCACTCTTTTTTAAGGCTCAATAGTATTTAATTGTAAGCATAGAACACATTCTGTTTTACTGTTCGTATGTTGATGAATATTTGGGTTATTTCCATCTTTTGGCTGGTGCAAATAATGCTGTCATGAATAATGGTGCCAAGTATCTGCCGAGTCCCTGCTTTCAGTCCTTGGGGTGTTTACCTAGACATAGAATTGCTGCATCATACAGTAATTCTGTGTTTCATTTTGTAAGGAACCACCAGACTGATTTCCATAGTAGCTGTGCCATTTTACATTCCCACCAGTAATGCGAAGGTTCCATTTCCTCTGCATCCTCTCCAACACATGTCATGTTCTCTTCTTTTGGATTAACCATCATCCTAATGAGTGTGGCATGGGAGGCTAATCTTTTTTATGGTTCACGACAAGGATTGTCTGTTTGCTGCCTGGCTGGCCACCGTAAGATGCTATTGGTGATACTCAACCCAACCTCAGAGATTCAAGTGAGAAATTTTGGTTTTTATTTTTTACTTTAGTGTCTTTTTGGTTGGCAGTTTTTAAAGACTATTTTTGAACAGTTTCAAGTTCACAGCAAAACTGAGCGACAGTGAAGATATTTTTGCATATACCCCCTGCGCCTTCCCTATGATCAACATCTCCCACCAGAGCTGGATATTGGTTATGAATGATAAACCTACATCTACCACCCCACATCTGTAGTTTACATTAGGGTTCAGCCTTGATGTTGTATATTTTATGAGTTTAGACAAACGTATGACATGTATCTACCATTGTAGTACCACATAGAGTATTTCCACTGCCCTAAGGATTCTCTGTGCTCTGTTCATCACTTCTTCTCTGTAACTCTTGGCGAACACTGATCTTTTCACTTCCTTCATATTTTGCCATTTTCAGAATGTTGTATATTTGGAATCATACCGTAGGTAAGCTTTTCAGATTGCTTCCTTCACTTAGTAATATGTATTTAAGTTTCCTCTCTGCCCTTTCATAGCTTGATAGCTCATTTCTTTTTAGAGCTGAATATTTCATTGTCTGGAAGTAGCTCAGTTTATTTATTCCGTGACCTATTGAAGGTAGGTGGCTTGGTTACCTCCAAGTTTTGCCGATTATGAATAAAGCTGCTGTAAACATCCGTGTGCAGGTTTTGTGCAGACGTAAGTTCTCACTCCTTTGGGTAAATACCAACAAGTGTGATTACTGGGTTTATTGTGAGACTATGTTTAGGGGGAACCTGGGTGGCTCAGTGGGTTGAACATCAGATTCCTGGTTTTGGCTTAGGTCACGATCTCCTGTGTGTGGGATCCAGCCCCCTGCGTCTGGACCTGTGCGCAGTGCAATGTCTGCTTCAGATTCTTTCTCCCTCTCCTTCTGCCCCTCCCTGCTCCTCATTCTCTCTCTCAAATAAATAAATAAAATCTTTTTTTTTTTTAAGAGTAGGTTTTGTAAGAAACTGCTGAACTGTCTTCCAAAGTGGATGTACCATTTTCCTTTCCCACCAGCTATAAAAGAGTTCCTGTTGCTCTACTCCTTACTAGCATTTGATGTTGTCAGTCTTCTGCATTTGGCTATTGCAACTGGTGTACAGGAGTATCTCATTGTTGTTTTAATTGGCAGTTTCTTGATGACCTGGGATGTGGAGTATCTGTTCATTTGTTTGTTTGTCATCTGTATATCTTCTTTGGTAGGGTGTCTCTTAAGGTCTTTGACCCATGTTTAAACCAGGTTGTTTCTTTTCTTATTGTTGGTCTTTAAGAGTTCTTTCTGTATTTGGATAACAGTTCTTTATCAAATATGTCTTTTGCAAGTATTTCTTCCCAGTCTTCAAGCTTGTCTTTTCATTCTCTTGACAATGTCCTTCATTCTCTTGACAATGTCCTTCACTTAATAGAATTTTTTTTTATTTTAATGAAGGCCCACTTGTCACTTCTTTCTTTCATGGAGCATGCCTTTGGTCTTGTATCTAAAAAGTCATCAAGAACCCACCAAACCCTAAGTCACTGAGATTTTCTTCTGTGTTATCTTCTAAGAGTTTTATAGGTTTTGTTTGTTTGGTTTTTGGTTTGTTTTTGTTTGTCTTTTTTTTTTTTGGTTGTTTATTTTACATGTAGGTTTATAATACATTTCAAGTTAATTTTTGGAGAAGGTTTAAGGTCTGTGTCTAGATTGACTTTTTAGCATGTGGATGTCCAGTTATTTTAGCAGCATTTGTTGAAGAGATTTTTACTCTATCGTATTGTCTTCACTTTTTTGTCCATTATTAGCTGAATATATTTGTGTAGCTATATCTCTGAGCTCCCTACTCTCTTCCGTTAATCTGTTGTGTATTCTTACCAATACCAGCCTTGATTATGGTAGCTTTATAGTAAGTCTTGAAATCAGGTAGCATCAGTTTCTTAACTTTTTCTCCTTCAATCTTGTGTTGGTTATTCTGGGCCTTCTGTGTCTCCATATAAACTTTAGAATCAGTTCTAGATACCAGTTTGCTGATACCCACAAAATAACTTACTGGGATTTTTATTATGATTGCATTAAATCTGAGATTGATAGAACTAATACCTTGACAATATTGAGTCCTTCTATCCATAAACATGTACTACTTCTCTATTTAGTTCTCCCTTGATTTCTTTCAGCAGATTTCTATAGTTTTCCTTATATAGATTTTGTACATACTTTGTTAGTTGTATATCTAAATAATTCATTTTGGGGGTCTGCAAATGTAAATAGCTTATTTATAATTTCAATTTTCACTTGTTCATTGCTGATATATAGGAAAGCAATTTACTTTTTTATTTTAATCTTGGATCCTGCAACTTTGCTCTAACCACTTACTAGTTCCAGGAAGGGTTTTTCGGGTTTTTTTTTTTTTTTTTTTTCAGTTCTTTTGGATTTTTTACAAAAACAATTACATAATCCGTGAACAAAGATAGTTTTCTTTCTTCCAAATCAATATATCTTTTCTTTCATTTTTGTGTCTTTTAAACTTTGTCAGACTTCTAGCACTATGTTGGAAAGTGAGTGGTGAGGGAGGACATCCTGACATATTCCTGACCTTAGTGGGAAAGCTTCTAGTTTCTTACAACTGAGTAAGAGGTTAGCTGTAGGCTTTTTGTAGATCCTCTTTATCAAGTTGAAAAAATTCCACTCTATCCACTTTACTGAGAGTTTCGTGAATGGGTGTTGGATTTTATCAAATTCATTTTATGAATCTATGGATATAATCATGTGATCTTTGGTTAGCCTGTTGATATGATTGTTTACATTAATTGATTTTTGTGTGTTAAACAAGCCTTGCATACCTAGGATAACTCTTACTTGGTTGTGGTATATAATTCTTTTTACACATTGTAGATTCAATTTACTAATAATTTGTGGAGGATTTTTGCTTTTATCTTCATGGGAGATACTGGTCTATAGTTTTCTTGTAATGTCTGTCTAGTTTTGGTATTATGTGGTCCACAGAGAATGAGTTAGGAAGTATTTCCTTTGCTTTTATCCTCTGAAAGATATTTAGAGAATTGGTACAATTTCTTCCTTACATGTTTGGTAGAATTTACCAGTGAGCCCACTTGGGCCTGGTGCTTTCTGTTTTGGAAAGTTTTTTTTTTTTTTTTAAAGATTTTATTTATTTATTTGACAGAGAGAAATCACAAGCAGGCAGAGAGGCAGGCAGAGAGAGAGGAAGGGAAGCAGACCCCCTGCTGAGCAGAGAGCCCGATGTGGGACTCGATCCCAGGACCCTGAGATCATGACCTGAGCCGAAAGCAGCGGCTTAACCCACTGAGCCACCCAGGCGCCCCTGGAAAGTTTTTAATTGATTTAATTTCTTTAATAGATTTAAGTGGCCTATTCAAATGATCTCTTTCTTCTTGTGTGAGTTTTGGCAGATTGTGTTTTCCCAGCATTGGTCTGCCCCATCCAGATTATCAAATTTGTGAGCACTGACTTGTTCAGAATACTCCTTCATTAAACTTCTAATGTCCAGGGACACCTGGGTGTCTCAGTTGGTTAGATGACTGCCTTCGGCTCAGGTCATGATCCCGGAGTCCCGGGATCAAGTCCTGCATCAGGGTCCCAGCTCCACAGGGAGTCTGCTTCTCTCTCTGACCTTCTCCTCACTCATGCTCTCTCTCACTGTGTTTCTCTCAAATAAATAAATAAAATCTTAAAAAAAAAAAACAAAAACAAACTTCTAATGTCCATGGTTCTTTGTAGTGATAGTCCCTCCTTCATTTCTGACTTCAGTAATTTGTCTCCTTCTCTCTCTCTCTTTCTGGCTAGAGGCTTTTTGATTTTTATTAAGCTTTTCAATTTTTTTGGTTTCATTGGTTTTCTCTATTAAGTTTCCTGTTTTCAGTTTTTCTGATTTCTGCTCTAATTTTTATTATCTCTTTTCTTCTGCTTACTTTGCATTTCATTTGCTCTTCTTTTTCTGGTGTCCTAAGGTAGGAGATTGAGTTTAGATTTTCTTTTTTAATATATTCATTCAATGCTATAATTTCCCTTTAAGCACTGTTTTTGCTGTATCCCCACTAATTTTTACAGCAAAATCACTAACTAAAAACACAAAATGCAAAACAACAACAACAACAACTAAACAAACCATGGCATGAAACAGACTACAAAGAGGGTACTTCATAGTGTTAGAACAAAACTGAGAAGGGAAATGGTGCTCTGTTCCACCTCAGCTGAGAACATGCAATTCAGACAAGTCAGGTTTTTTGCTGCTCTGCGCATGTCTGTGAATAAGCATGAAATCACCCTGAGTATTAATTTTGGAATTACAAATAAATTTTAGCAAGTAGGTGAATTCACAAATATGAAATGCATAAATAATGAAGATCAACTGTATTTTAATATTTTAATGACATCAAATGAAACTGAAACTTATAATAGTGATCTAGCAATTATTACCAAGTCTTCATTTTCTGCTCCAGTAATTAAAAGAATGAGTGAAATTAAACATTAAAAACACTCTTTTGAAAACTTTGACTACATTGATTCTGCATTGGGGGAAAATAAACTCTTCATAGAATATATGTAGGTAGTTTTTTTCACTTTGAAAGTCTGATGAATTCTATTTTTTTTAAGATTTTATTTATTTATTTGACACAGAGAGAGAGAGAGATCACAAGTAGGCAGAGCAGCAGGCAGAGACAGAGAGGGAAGCAGGTTCCCTGCTGAGCAGAGAGCCAGATGAGGAGGAGGAGGAGGAGGGGCTCAATCCCAGGACCCTGAGATCATGACCTGAGCCGAAGGCAGAGGCTGAACCCACTGAGCCACCCAGGTGCCCCTGATGAATTCTTTATAAAAATATTTATAAGATATTTTTCAGATTGTTTGTCTCTTCTGTCACTTTCTACTATAATAGTAAATAAAGTAATATTAAAAAGTTAATATTTAAAAGTAAGAAAAGTTAATATTTAAAAAGTTAGTAAAAAGTTAGTAAAGTTAATATTTAAAAGTAAGAAAAAATACTGTTTACAGAATGTTATTGAATCCATTTATCCAGTGTATTAGGTTGATGGATAAAATTTCTGGTTTTCTGATTCAAACAGTACATGACTGACAATTTTGTATGCTCTTACCCAAAAATTGTTGTCCTTAATAGACTGCAGCATGAATTTAGAAATTGCTGCATTTCTAAATAACCAATTTAGAATAAAATACAAATTCTGTATCTTATATATATAGCCTATCAACCTCATATATTACTTCGGACTTTCTAAGTGTTTTATAGTTTTCATATTTAAAGTCTAATAATTTTTCCCTCTGTTACTCTTTTCAGATGCAACATTCCTCTAAATTTAAAACCTTTTCTATATGCTTTGTTAAATGTAGTGTGCTTGAGCTCCTCCAAATCTTTCGTAGAGGGCTTGTGAGGGGTAGGCCATGGATAAAAGACTGAAGTGGGGCATTGAATAAGCTTTGTCTTCAATAGCTTAAGTCAGAATGTTGGCTCTGTCATGTCATTAACTTCTTTTGTGCCTCAGTTTGCCAATCTGCAAAATGGTTCTAAAAGTATTTCCTCTTCAAATAATTTGTTGTGAAACTTAATGCACTAACTCGTTTCGAGTGCTTTAAAGCAGGGATGGGGATGTGGTTAGTCTTCAGGAAATGTTACCAAATATTAATATAGAACATATTTGGTATATCCAAAGGGAGGTCCATAGAACATCTTTATGAGAGAAGGAACTTCAACAGAAAGCTGCAAATTAGATCAGAGATGAATCTTAGAAAGGACAAACTTTCGAACTCGGACTAGACAGATCTGGATAAAACTGTTTGTCCTCGATAATTCACTTATATTGCTCACCCTCAGTTTTCTTCTCTGTACTTAAAACAACACCCATAACGGTGTTGTTAAGGTTTAGAAGCAAGCGATGTTGGTCCCCGAGCCTATTTGCTACCAAAGTGTTGGTGCTCCATGGACAGACAATGTTAGTGTCTTGATATTTTCTGTTAGCTGTGCATACTAGATATCGTGCACTGCAGTAGTGATGTTTGATCCAAACAGTATTCCATATCTGCGCTGGAAAGAAACTTCACTAAATCCTAAACCTTGCAAAAAGACATACATGGTATTAAAATCGACCTGGGCATGTTCTTCAGTATTAAAAATGGGAAAGATTGACATCTAGTGGCACTCTAGTGGGATCACAGCAAACATTTCAATCCTAAAGGAGTCAGATAATATAGTTATATTTTGCTTTACATAGTTTGTTCTTAGAAAAAAATTATATAAAGCATTTCTATTGTTATTTAATATCTGATATAACTTACTATAGTTTATTATAATTCTTTAAAGATAATGTTCTTATAAATTTTATTACCTAGGTAATTTTTTTTTCATTTTTACATTAAATAATATATTAATTCTAGGGGCACCTGGGTGACTCAGTTTGTTAAGTGTCCAACTCTTGATTTCAACTCAGGTCATGATCTCAGGATTGTGAGAATGAGCTCCACATTGCCCAGCATGGAGCCTGCATAAGATTCTCTCTCTCCCTCTCCATCTGCCCCTTTCCACCTGCTGCTTTCTCTTTCTCTCAAAAAAAAAAAAAAAAATATATATATATATATATATATATACACACACACATACAGACATATATGTGTACATATATATGAATTCTATATTTTTTCTGTAATTTTCTATAAGCTATGGACTTCACAGTTTACCTAACACAGTGTAAGATTATTATACTCTTCACATTAAAATAATAAAACATTATATTGCTTTATTGGTCTTCTTGGAAAGTAGTTATTAACTTGTAAAATATATTTAAATATATAGAATAGTTTATCACAAGCATTTTTAAAATAGACTTTATTCTAGAACAGTTTTAAATGTACAGAAAAGTTGCTCCCTATTGTTAACATCTTATACTAGAATAGTTCATTTGTCACAAATAATGAACCATAATTGATGATTATTTTTAACTAAAATTCACATTTCATTCCAATTTCACCAGTGTATTAGGTTGGGATTCTCCAGAGAAACAGAATAGGATGCATCTTTATGTCTACATCTGCACCTGTATTTATACATTTATATGAAAAGATGTATTTTGAGAGAGAGAGAGAGAGTGAGTGATTTATCTTAAGGAATTGGCTCACATGATGTTGGAGGCTTGATAAGTCTAGATTCTGCAGGGTAGGTTGGCAGGCTGGGGACCCAGGGAAGAGTTACAGTCTGAGTCCAAAGACAGTCTGTTTGCAGAATTCCTTCTTGTTTAAGAAAGTCATCTTTGTTCTCTTAAAGGCTTCAACTGATTGGACATGACCCACCCATGTTATGGAGGATTATCTACTTTATTCAAAGTCCACTGATTTAAAGTTAGCCATTACAACCAGTTTTTCCCCCAATGTCCTTCTTCTGTTCCAATATCCTATCCAGGATACCACATTACATTTAATCATCATGTCTCCTTAGTATTCTCTGGTTTGAGACAGTTTCTCAGACCTTCCTTGTTTTGACCACCTTGAGAATTTGAAGAGTACAGTATTTTGTAGAATGCTTCTCAATTAAAAGTTGTCTTACGTTTTTATCATGATTAGGCTGCGATTATGGGTTTCTGGGAGGAAGACCACAGAGATGAAGTGACATTATCTTCATATCTTCTTCAGGACATGCTATCATCATGACTCATCTCTAATGATGCTGACCTTGATCCCCTGGCTGAGGGAGTGCTTGTCAGGCTTCTCCCCTGTAAAGTCGTCTTGCCCCCTTTTCATACTATACTCTTTGGAATCAAGCCCATACTCAAGGCTGAAGCCAGGAGGTGTTAAGCTCCATCTCCTAAAAGAAGGGGCAACTACAGAATTCATTTATAATTCATCTGTAGGAGATTCACCTCTTTCCCTCCATTTATTTATTTGTTCAGTTCATTCATTTATTTATATCAGTATGTACTCACAGATATTTATTTTGCTCCTTGGACTATAATTCAATACCACATTATTTATTTTGTTACTCAAATTATTTCAGCTTTAGCTATCCAGGGCTCTTTCAGGTTGGTTCCTGAGTCCCTCTGACATGCCCCCACTCTTTCATAGGTTTTGAGTACTTCCTTATTTTCTGGCATTATGAATGCTCCAGGTATATTTTTGTATTTTCCCTGCCCCAGCCCTGGAATCATCTTTCTCCAAGGAACCCTAGCTCCTCCTATTGGAGAATGGTACTAGAAACCAAGATCTAGGTGCTAGGTGTGTTCATTGCTGCGGGCGGACAGCTCTGTGGTGGAGAAAGAAAATACATGTGTATCTATATGTGTATATTTGCAAAACAAGGACACAGTTCTGATGATCACAGTTTCCGTTTGCATGCTACCTGTGCAAAGGCAAGGCTGCCTGTACTGGATAAATACAAAAGTCTATACACAACATTTGTAATTGCAGCTGCCTAAGAGTGAAATGAACACAAGTGAACTCTCCACTCACTTTTCCTTTTAAACTCTCACTGGAAGTAACTCAGTGTTTGGAGAGCTGAAAGGGGGAATGCTTTAAGTTACAATGTTTTATGCATCCACATGCACTCCCGAAAATCGTCATTAATTCATACAACTCTACAAGGAAGACTTGTTTTTGACAATGTATGCTCAGAGAATTATTACCAGCTCAAGATTCCCTGGCTTGAGCAAGGCAAAGCCAGAATTTCCAATCAGATCAATTTTTAGACAATTTAAATACTGTTTGTAACTATTGCTATATCCTTAAATGACTAATAGATTTTCAGAGGGTGATCACATGTACAATTTCACTTCATCCTAATGAAGTCTTCAAAATAGGCTAAGGCAGATTCTGATATCCTTATTTTAGGAATTGAGGTCTCCTGTTTAATTCCTGTCATTATTGATCCCAAGCCCCCTGCCCCCATTAGAATGTAAAACACTCAAACAAGAATGCAGAAATTGCTATTTACTTCCAGTTTTCAATTATGGTTTAAGTAATCAATAAAGGATGAAAATTGTATGTACTAAGTACAAATAACATTGAGAAAAATGTTTTTCTTTTATAAATCATATTCAAATGTATAATATTTTTAGTTTTCTTTTTAATGAATTTTTTTCTGCTATATATATTTCAATGTACCTTCAAGTATAAACTGACAGAATAGTAGCTTTCAGTTCTGATGTGCAGTTAAGCCTCTAACTGTGTATTGATGATTTTTATAACTACACGGAATATGAGTGTGTTTAGAAGAGAATACATACATATTCTCATACACATGTGTGTATGTTTGTATGTATGTATGTATCTATCTATCTCACAGTTTCAGGCCTGGCTAAGAATGATGGAGTCTTAAAATGTTTAAGCCAAATTAAAAATAAAAGTCATGGGATTTTATTCTCTTGGGCTACTGTCCAGTGCAGAAGTAACTAGCCACATGCAGTGAATAAGCGCTTGAAATGTGGCTCGTCCTAATTGAGATGTGCTGTAAGTATGAAATACACACCGGATTTCAAAGAGAGTGTCCCCCCAAAAGTATTTAAAATATCCTAATTATTTTATATTGATTACATGTTGAAATGATAATATCTTAAATCTATTGGATTAAATAAAATATTAAAACTAATTTCAACTATTTTAACTTGATTAATGTAGGCACAAGAAAATTTACAAATATGTGTGTGGCTCCCATTATATCTCTCCTGGAGCACACCACCCTAGACCAATCCAGTGGGAGGATCCTATGATTCTCTTCTCTAAATCAGTGTTGCTTTGGGTTTTGAAATTTGAGAGAAGAGAGATATGCACTAGAAAAGGAGCTGTCCGATTTTTGAGAAGATTTCATAAGAAATGTAAGAGCCAGGACATGTTGGGTTTGGAAAGTAAGCTGTTTCAACCTCACAGTCTCTCTGAGCAAAATTAAGAAATGACATCCATGTGCAGATCAGATATGGGGCTGCCGTAAAGTTGAGATCAAAGGTCTGGCTAACTAAAAGCCTCAGGAAGATTTAGGGGTTTAAGGGCCTTGTCCCACGGCAGCATCCAAGTTGCCCCAATGACCAGCCCCAGAGAGAAAAGTCAGGGTGGCTTATGGCTAACGGAGTGAGCTCTGAAGACATGCACAGGAAAGCACACACGTCACGTGAGGGGATTATGTGAGCGGAGAGGTAAAAGCATGTTGGCTCGGACTAGAAGCCACTCTGGATGGAAGCAGGCTGAGGGCCTACTCAGGTGCAAACCGGGACCATTTCTTTCTCATGAGGATAACTCAGGGGGTGGAAGCAAGAGCCCAGAAGGCAAAGCGAAGAGCCAGGAGGAAGTTGGGAGCAGAAGTGGGTCCTAATGAAGACACTGGAAACAGAAGCCTTCTTGGACTCAAATAGCCGCGGACCAGTGACCGCTGTGTCTCCCGCTGTCCCTCCCGTGGGACAGCAGTGTTAGCTGTGGTTCTTGGGTCTCTGTCTGTCCGTTGTTCGCTGTGCATGCAGAAGACCGCTCGCTGCTCTCTTCCGTTCGCAGGTCTTCAGATCCACAGGAGATGCCCCTAAGGAGGACCAACTCTCTTCATCCTCACTTGGACATGACTGAAGTGGTCAAATTTTAGGGCATTTTGAATGGCCCGAGTATATTGTGCATGGGATTACTGTCTGGAAATGGTGGAGTAAAAATGGGCTTTGACACCCTTCCCATTGAGAGATGGGTTCTATGTTCCAATGCTTTGAACATGTGAATGCTTTGATAATGGAGTACAGTGTAAGTGACACCGTGCCCGATCAGAGCCAGCCTTTAATAGAGTGGTTTCTAAGAGCCCTGAGTTGCCATGTGGGAATTCTAACCACCCTGCTGGAGACAAGCCCCAGGGAGGTCCTGAGACAACGTGAGAGAAGGGCCCAGCTGTGCCCAGCCTTCCAGCCCTCCCAAAGTAACCCAAAGTGCTACCCACCATGTAGGTGTGACTCCCTGAAATCTCCAGACCAGCCCGAAGGCTAGTTGAATACCACGGAGCAATGCCACGGAGTCACAGTGCCACGTGAAGCAGATGAACCCCACGGCCAAGGCTCGCTGGAATTCCTGACTGCTATGCTTTGTTAGTGGAACAAAATGACTTGTTTCAGTCCACCAGATTTGAGATAGTTTGTGGCGCAATAGTAGATACCTGGAACAACACACACACACGCCGCATCCTAGTTGAGAGACCCAGACCATTTTTTTTTAAAGATTTTATGTATTTATTTGACAGAGAGAAATCACAAGTAGATGGAGAGGCAGGCAGAGAGAGAGAGGGAAGCAGGCTCTCCGCTGAGCAGGGAGCCCGATGCGGGACTCGATCCCAGGACCCTGAGATCATGACCTGAACCGAAGGCAGCGGCTTAACCCACTGAGCCACCCAGGCGCCTCAAGACCCAGACCATTTTAACTAAGGTCTCTGCCTTCAGTATTTTCATCAGTAAAACTGGATGATAGTAACTACTTAGCATGGGTGTTAAAAAATTAAACAAAACAACATACATATAAAGCAGCCAGCATGTATTTGGATCATAATCTTCTTCTTTCTTTTGTTTCTCCATCAGATCTCCCTTTACATTTCCATAGTATTCATGGGTATGTGTTGACTCCGGACACCAGCAGTTTTCCTGATAGACATACCCATGCACACTCATTCCCCATGTATATACACATATGTATGGATCCGGATTTAAAATCTTATTCATTTGGCGGTTTATAACCATTTACCACCTCGAAACCGAGTATTCGTGGTGGTAAATGTGGTGAGGGTTCCAGTATTTCCAGAAATGGACTGTTTCGTTGTTGGTAGTGGTTTCTTATCATCCTCTTAGGGTTATTCCTTAAAAGATTAAAAATAAATCAACCAGATTTTTTTCACTAACAAATGGAAATGGCAGGGTAGACCTTTGTTAGTGCAGGAAGCTGCACAGGACTAGATGGGCTGCTTTGCAGACTCAGAAGGCCTCAGATCAAAGGAGAATGGATATACAGGACAGGCTGCAAAGTACCAGCATCCATTTCATTCACTGAAATTATGAAAAATCTTTTAGTGGGGAAAGGCATGCCATAGGAAGTGCCCGCACTTTGACCCTTTGCTTATGTGTCTTCCTTAAGCTACTCATTCCTATTTTTTTCAGTTTATGAATATGGTGGCTTGGTCATTTTGCTGTCTCACAACATAGGGTTCAGTGACTTTGGTCTTGGCATAATTGTGTGACTCCAAGATGGAGACAAGCACACAAAGGGGAACACAGCTGTGCTCCCTGCTTTGTAGAGAAGTTATTGGTTTGGATGAGGTCAAGCATCTGTTTGAAGATGGAGAGAGAGAAAAACAAATCTTTGACCCAGAGATTCTGTTAACCAGATTAGCATCTTGCATTTACCAGGTCTGAGACCAATTTTTTTTTTTTTTAACTCCTTCCGCCTCCCCTCCCCACGGCACCCCTGCCCAACTAGGAATCCTTTCATAGGAGAAGGTGGATAGAGGAAATCTTTCTGTAGTTCTCGGTTTTTCTCCTGTTAGTGAAAGGTCTGCTTAAAAGAATGAAGGATAGCAAACACCTGTCGGGACAGACCTCCCGCCGAGACAGCCCCCTCCCCCGCCAGTCCCGGGAAGGGTGAGAAGGCCAGACGGTGCGCACTGGAGGCGCGGGGAGGGCGGCCCGTCGGGTGCCGAGAGGCCAAGTGGCTGGCGGCCAAAGCTCAGGTCACTGGCTTGTGAAATCGGGCCTCTGGCAGCAGGACTTTTCCAACGTTAGGTTCCTGGGAACTTGGGAGGCGGACGCGGGGCCGGGAGGCGGCGGGTGGGGCGGGGAGAGCTGGCGACCTGCCGCCTGTCCCCGGTCGACCTTCGCGAAGGGCGCTGCGGCGCGGGAGGAGGAGGGAAGGGCGTGCGCCGAGGGACGGGAGGCGTCGCCCCGCGGCGCCGGAATCTGGCCGGTGCGGGGCTGTAGGACCTGGAGAGGAAGGCGGTGGGGGCGCCCCCCGAGCAGCCGCGCCTATGGGCCGCGCAGACCCGGCTCGGAGCGCCACTGGCCGCGCCGCTCAAGGCTCGAGCTTCCCGGGTGCGACTCGGCTGCCGGTGCAGGACTAGCAGGCTGGGGGCGCAGGGCTGGGCGGGCGGGGAGCGGAGGCCCCGGGGTCGCGGGGGCTCAGGGCCGCCCGCCGCCTGCAGGGGACCCGCGCGGGGTGTCAGCGCCCAGAGGCGCGCAGGCCTCGGGACGAGGCGCCCAGCCTCCGGGACGCGAGCGCAGGCCTGGGGCTGATTGTGATTGGGTAAGTCTTGATCTGGTAAGGGAAGTGGGATGAACTCTGTCGTGTCATATTTCTGTGCCATTTGTGGGTTTTTTTTTTTTTTTTTTTTGGTTTTTTTGTTTTCTTTTTTTTCCTGGTTGCAAAGCTGGAATCCATCTGGTCTGTTTCCCCGAATCCATTCATGAAATCTCTCGTGCTGACATCCCCTCGCTTTCCCAAGCGAAGCTGCGCGCTTGCACTGAGAAGCATCCGTTGTGTCTGAGATGACAGATTCTCCATCAGTCCCCAGAGCTGCAGTTGCTTCTAGGACGTGCTTGTATTAAGTCAGGGCGGCGCCGAGGGTTCTGTGGGAAGAGGGGCTTCGCGAGAGCCAGTCCACCCAGAAAACCATCCTGCGTTTCAACCCATTCAGAATACAAGTGTTCGTTTCAGGCAGTCCTTTTAAGCAGAAATCCAAAATTTTGAAAGCTTCGATCACTGTTTGATATTGAATGTCTACAAGGCAAAGTGGCAGAGGGTTTGTGAGCTATCAAGAGGCAAATTTTAAAAAGTAAAACTATATCCTAGAGTTATTATCTTGACACTGAAATTGGTACCCAGCCTTCACTTTGATGCACCAACAAATGAGAGCCATATGGTTCCGGGGGTGCCCTTTAGTCCGCCCCAAAACCGAAGTCCTGTTTCCAAACGAACAGCCTTAAATGTACCTATTAGCAGTTTTTTGACATCTCTAAAATTTAAGCAGTATAGACAGGAACTCATGTAAAACTTATATGGCATGTATAATGTAATAAAAGCTTTAATAGACTTTCCACCACTTCCAAGTTTGAAGGTTTTTCACACATCCTCTAAATCCTGTACACTTTTTTAGACTCCGTCATTTACATAGGAATTGATAGTTCACAGGGAATTAAAAATGTTCCATGTTATGCATGAAGTAACTACTGAAAGACCCTAGGAGACCCGCACCCAAGGACGCACTCACGGACCACTGGATGCAATAAGCAAGAGGATTTCATTCGGGCATGCTCGGGCTCCCAGGGACACTTGACCACGAAATCCGCAAGGGATGGGTCAGTGTCTGAGAGACCCGATCTGTTTCGGGTGTGCCTTATTATAGAGTCTTACAATCCGTTACAGCAGAGCCTGCACTTTTCTAGCCAGTAATTTTAAAGCATTACAGCAAGGTCTGCACGCAGGCAGCCAATCCTTTAAGACAAATTATACATTTTGGCCAGTCACCGTTCAGATAGTGTACAATAGAGTGTACGTGCTGAGTTGCACTTCTCCGGCCCTTGGTATGAGAAAATGACGCTTACCTATTATTTGTTTTTCTCAAGGCCCGGATGCTGACCAGCTGCAAGGCTTAGATAACAGGACGCAGGCTGTTGTCCTTCATCCTAATCCTGGGCCTGGAGAGGGGGTGGAGGTCCTCCAAGCAGCCTTCCAGGTGGAGCACTATTTAATTACATAGTGGGGGTTTAAGCAATTATTCATTTCTTTAGCAAAGCATTTTTATACAGAAGCCAGAAACAGCTGGGTTAAACACAGAATTCTGCTTTTTACATTTTTCCTTTGTTATCCTGTTGTGCTGCTTGTTGACTCCCTTATCTATGGCCAGCTGGCCACAGTTCCTTAGTTAGCAAAAGCTGGTTATAAGAAAAACGTGTTAAAACTTATAGGCTGTACTATAGTTCTGACCTGGGGTCCTTCAGTACAATGGTTGGAGAGAAATCAAAGATTCCAAGCAAAATACAAGAAGAAAAAACAAAAGCAGATTGTATCAATTCTGTTTTTAGGTAAGAACATCAGCAATTTGGCGTCCCTGGGGAGACATTCAAATGGCCTGGGTCCAGGGAGCAGCTCCCTCCCTGTCTTCTTGGTGACTTTGGGTAGTCACGGCATTAACAGGTTCAAGTTCCTCTTTAGAATTTTTCTGAACTCTCTGGTCAGATGAACTCTGAAGCTCAAGAAGTTCTACAGAAATAGGCTTTTGAAGGAGATGAGACAGGAAGAGTGAGGAGAAAAAAGTCGAAGAAATAATAGAGAAGTAGATGGTGGTTGAGGGCATACATTTTACAGTAGTTCCTACCCCTGCACCCTCCCACTCCATCCCTACATCTTAAAGGTCTGTCATCAGCTCTTCAAAGTGCGTAGTGATGCCATCTGCGAAAGGATATGGTGTCATATGTAGAGAGGAAGTCGTTCTTTGATTTTGTAAATTATTTTCTTAGGTTGGAAAAACTCCCTCCTCTCCCACCTCCCTCTGTCCCTCTCCCCCAAAAGGTGAATTTTCTGGAGGAAGTGATTATTGTTCATTGGAAACAAAACAAACAGGCATGTGTCTGCTTAGTGAACTTTGTTTTCCAGTCACACAAAAAGCAGAGGAGGTGCCGTAAGCAAGAAACCATTTCATCCAACTAATGAAGTTCTAGAACATAGGTGAGGTTCGGTGGGGTGAGGTCCGGGGCCGATGACCAAGAAAGAACTCTTGAGACATCTTGGGTGCAAAATGGTGGTTTATTAAAGTATGGGGACAGGACCCGTGGGCAGGAAGAGCTGCTGCCCCACTTTCCTAAGGAGTGGCTGATTATACACACAGGAGTTGGGTAGGTGAGGACAAAGGGGGTGTTCAGAAGACTGTCAGGATACTGGAGACCTGGTTATTGTCAAGCCAAGGCTGATCCCACCTCTAACGAGGCACTAACATGAAGACAGTTGGGAGTGTCCTGGTGGAATGTCACATTCCTCCTATCAAGCATCCTCGTCAGTGAGCTTTAGGTTTAGAAGAAATTTAACTTGATTTATATTTCCTTTCATCTCAGCCTCCTTCAGTTTTATGGAGGGGAGGGCGGTGTTAGGGCTTTCAGAGCTGAGTTGCTTGTCTCTGGAAGGTAGGCTATTCATAAGATAGCTTCTTTGTTGTTAATCACTAGGACATTTATAAACCAAGGGAGACTCCTGTCTTGCAGGATTGTGATCTCTACAAGTTAACTATTTGTTTTCTTTTTAGGGCAGCCAGGAGTGCCTGAGGGATGTCACACATGTCACCCAGGTGGGGGGTGGGGGAGAAGGTGTGTAAGGTGCCAGCATTTGCTTTGTCTTCAGCCAGCCTTCTGCTCCCTCATCATTCCCCCCTGAACAATTTTGACCCTTAAATCTTTAAGGTTCTTGAGGGTAGAAGGTCTCATCTTCTTCCTGCTGAGTAGGGGCTTAGAGTTGTCCCTATCTACTCATTGATCAGTTGAGGAATGTGTAGGGGAGTTAGGAAAGACAGAGGTAGCTGAATCCAATGCTGACAGTGAAGAAGTGTCTTTGTGCGTGGTCAGGATCATCTGTCATTGTGAAGTCATTGCAGCAATGGAGTCTCAGTACCAAGTAGAGAAACATCGAACCAAGCAACACATTAAGTTTAATAAGGCAATAAGAATGAGAAGCCCGAAAAGGAGATTTTTAATTGTTGGCCATAGTCCTCCTTTAAACCAGGAACTTAACCAATCACTGAGAGAGACAGAAGGACCCTGTAGAGCTTCAATCTGGGTATTCATATCTTTTATTAGTCCTGGGACATTTTTGTGATATTCTGGGATGTACATGCAACATTCTGCTTTGATAATTGCGCATGTGCCGCCCTGTGCTGCTATCAGGACATCTAAGGCCATCCTATTTTGTAGGACTGCCTTGCGCATCTGTGAGACTTCGATATTAAGTAAGGGGATGCTATTTAGTGAATCATTGAGTGCCTTTGCAGTGTATTTATTAAGGGCTTCTACATGCCATATGACATCCTCGAGTCCCACAGAAGGAGCAAAAATGGATGTTAAGTGATCATACCATTTAAAAACAGATCGTGTCCATCTTTGCTTTAAATCGGGGAGACTAGCTGGAGTGGTGATGGTTTTAGTAATGGCCCATGAGTCCAGGCAAATCCTAAGGTACAGCGACTTATCCACACTGGAGGAAGCCGGGGCCACAGTTAGATCCACATATCCAGTGGGTTCCGTTTGGAGCTGGCCAACTAATGCCAGGTCACCTTACCCAATCAGTAGCAAACCAGTCAGTAGCCTGGAATACTATTATTTGGGAACACATTTCTAATGATAGCCATCCTAGATGTTGTGTGTTATTTGCCCAAGTATCATATGTATGATTTCTTTGTTCCCAGCCTTTCGACTGAGCTGTCCAATAGTGGGTGTGAGCCACAAATATGTATCCCAGATTTGACAACTGCCATCCTCAGTATAGCGATAAGGAGGGTTTTGTAACTTGGGCCCATATTTGATTGGGGAGTTATGGCTTGATAGCAATCCCCTTTCCTTCCAAATAGCTCCATGGGCATGTAGTATCAGGAAGGCATATTTGGAGTCAGTGTTAATGTTTATTTTTAAGGCTTTGGCAATTGCAAAGTGCTAGTGAGGACTATGGCATACCTAGCTTTTCTTATTCTTTTTATGAAAACTATTGTCATCAGTAAACCAACTGTCATTTGTATTTTTAATAGGGGCATCTTAAATCTGGCCAACTAGAATAAGCAAGATCAATAACCTCTGAACAGTTTTGCTCTGTAGAGAAAGAAGTACAGTGGTCAGGTTCAGGCATACGGGTAACTAGGTTTAAAGTTTGACAGGTTTTAATGGCATATATCTGTAAGTGTAGCCCAGTATTTAATAAGTCGGCCTCCTTCATCCATGGCGGCCTTTGGTTTCTAAGATAAACCTGGACCTGATGTGAAGTCATTACAGTGAGGGACTGTCCCATAGTGAGCTTTGAGGCTCTTTTTATGAAGAGGGCTGTTCTATGCTTAGCTAAAGCATTGGTTTGCAATTGTACCTCAACAGAGGTGGCTTCTAGGATAAATATGACTAAGGGATGAAACCATTAAGAAGCCCTTTGAGTGGTCCAGCCTTAACAATATCCTGATTACAGAGGACCACTGGAAAGTGGGAGAAAACTTGTCCAGAGATAAGGGGAGTGCTCGCTTCGACAGCACATACACTAAAATTGGAACGGAGCTAAGGGGAGTCCGACATACCTCATTCAATCCAATCATAAAGTGGGGTCATCTATTATCTCCACAAGTCCATAGTTAATCCTGTGGAGTGCAGTACACTGGCTTTTAGGCAATTTCATTATCCCAGCCACACACAAGGTGATAGTTAAGTTATATAATTGTTGGGGAATCAATTGCATTTTGTTTAATCACATGCCATTAGGTCTTTTTATTATCCCCACAAAATAAAAAAGCAAGAAGATCATCTAAATGAGCTATTGTGCAACTTTTCTGAAGTTTACCTCAAGTCGTCTAGTTTAGGTAAACAAACATTTAAAGACAACAAAATTGAGAACTTCACATTCACAAAGGTGTGTTACTGAAACATAATTTTGCTCTCTAAAATAGCCCTCATTTCCAGAGACAGCCAAATCAGGACTAATTTATTTGGGAAAAAAAGTCCAGTTTTAATAAATTTGGCCTAATTATTTACATAAGCTCAGCAAGAACAGTGAGTGATCATATAGATCTTTTGGAATCTGTTTTGCTGGAACTTCTTATAAGGAAGTTATAAGAATCTCTAGGTTGAACTTTCAGTAGCCTCTCTAGGCCAGAAGCCAAGCCACGTACTTGCCATCAGACATGCCTGCAATACCAGTCGATTTGGGCGAATTACTCCTCCTGAGGTCCCCAATGTATCCTGAGGTTCCTGCACCTGCCAGGAAGTGACATTCTTTACTCACCTGATGAGGCTGCTGGGAACTCTGTAAGCAATGTATCAGGCCAACAGTTCCAAGGGGCTTTATGGCTCCCGGTTTCATAAAGTTAACCTTAGTTCCTTAAAGTTGTCTGGTCATATCTGAGTCTATGCATGTCTTTCTCAAATATGACATTCCAGTCAAAGCCTTGGTAAAATAACCAAAGTTTCCAATGGTGTCCTGTTACAAGGAGAACGGATTCTTATTGAATTTATGCAAATGACTGATTGTCATGGAAGAAACAGTACTTACTGAGACCTTTTGAGTTTCAGAGGGTTCAGATAGAGAGAAAAGTTGAATGCTTTGATTTGCTTACAAATGAATATTTTTACATTTCTGTAAGTCACAGACATCTTAAGAAAAAAGTTTCCTTAGTCTGGAAGAGCAAACATTAGAGAACCAGCAGTGTTTAAAATAACAGATACAACACTATGATCTTTTAGTTTGTTTGGTCCCATGTTACTAATTCTGGTTTAGTTTGGATGTAGCTTTAGTTAGTTCTGGAAATTCTTACCCATTTCAGTTTTAGGATTTTCAAGTATATCAAATATCTGTATTTGTCCTGAAAGTCCTTTATAGGAATCTCCTTTAAGGCAAAATTCATTTTACAAGAGAATTAAAACAATTGTAAATGATAAAAGCTCAGAATAGATATGGTTAAAGAGCTGATGAGATGAGAGTTTACAATTTAGCTGGCAAGAAAATCAGGTAACTTCTGTGATATATAACATTTTAATAATTAAATATCAAGTGATGACCTTATCAAAACATTAAAACGTTAGGAAATGTATAGAACCTCTAGAGTAGTTACAGCATTTACCCAAATGTAACCCAGGGTTTATCAGTGGTTTAGCAGTACTTCCTGAGTAACTTAGCATACCAAGGAAAAGCCTTATGAGTCAAAGAGATTCATTTACAATTTAAATCTTGCTGACAGTTGCTAAAATCTTAGAAAGTTTTAAAGCATGTGCCTAAATATAATTAGGGATGTTAAACACCTGATATGGGCGAAATGTCGAAAATGGTTTTTCTGGACAGGCAAAGAGGAAACAACGGTTTACATTTTATTCTTAACAGCAGATCAATTAACCTAAGAAAACTTTATCCTTTTAAAACAGAGAAAAAACCAGCTTTTCTATACCAGTGTCTCTCTTTTTTCCCCCTTTTTTTTTTATTTCAATCTTAGTCCGTCCTGATCATACCTAAAATTCCTTTTCTGAAGATTTCCCTTCACAAACCTTCTACAACTTTCCTTTGCATTCAGGTTTTGTCCCAAGCCATTTCCTTCCAAAAACCATCTCATTTAGGGCAAAATGACTCTTTTTTTTTCTTTTACCTTCAACAAAATGTATTTCCATTCCTTAAATCCTTCTTATATATCTTCTACTTTTCCACATACAGAGTTGTTTCCCTTATTTCCATCAGTCTTAATTACACTTAGCAGAATTTTGTACTCTTAGAAACACGTTAATCTCTAGTGAAGACTAAATATAAACCAATTGTGAACTGTTACAACAGAATTCCTTAGATGGCAAATTTATGAATCAGTTAAGCGCAAAATATGTTTACCAAAAGATTTAAATATTCTTGGTTTCTTTGCAGTAAGATGTCCAAAGCACAAACCTATGTACAGTAATCAATGACTTAGCATTTTATCCTCTTTGTAAAAGTCCTACATATCCAACAAATTTAATTTTATTTGTTAACCAAGCAAAACTTTAAACTTTCAGGTTACCAAAGACTTTGAAAGCTATCTCAGCAATTACCAGTTAAAACTTGAAGACAGACAATTAACCATCAGTTTAGTCATTTCTTTGCTAGCAGATTTTAACAAATAACACGAGCTTATTTGATCTTAAGTAAATTTGATTTGAAGTTTCTTATTTATGGCTGATGACTTAAAGACATGTTTATCTTAATTAAACCAACAAACTTAACTTAGTTCAAATACTGATTTACATTCCACCTGGGCCCACTCCACTTTGAATGTTTACCTGAGACACAGGTGGGAAGATCTGGAGTGGGGGGTGTTAGGTCCAGGGGGTGCTCTTCTTGCTCCTTGACAGTGAAGAGAGAAGGAGCCGTGGTGTAGGAAGCACCGAGGATGGTCTAGAAGCCAGTTATACAGGCTGTGCCCAAGTTGGTGCAGAAACAGGAAAAAAGGGGAGATAGAAGAAACAAAGTGCTGCCAGAAGGCAGATGAAGGGTTCCCAGTTTTAGAGCTCATAAGCCTCAACAGAGGAGAGGACGCCATGCTTTCCCACTGATGTGGGACAGAGGCAGAAGAATAATTATTAAATTTCCTTACTTACTGACAAGGCCTTAAAACAGAGTGACCCCCACCTTAAGGCTTTGCTAAGGGCAAAGGACAATCCTAGCCCAACCAATCCCCTACCCCCAACCAGGAGCCTCTAAGTCTACTTTAACAATTCCTTTAGGAAACTTTATCTCTAAACCTCCAAGAGAGTGTCGACAGTCATTCCCAAGTATATGGCCCACTGATATACATCTAAAGGGTCTCACAAGAAGGTTTTATTACTGGTAATGAATAACCTTTTCCCCAGAAATAGCTAGCCCCTCAAGGTCCTAGAAACCTTGCTTCCAAAATTCCTTAGAGACTTACATCATCCCTAATCCCTTCCCCAACTTACAAGTATATAATAGACCACTCCTCACATCCTTGGGGCAGCAGCTCTTCCTGCCCATGGGCCCTGTCCCCGTGCTTTAATAAACCACCATTTTACACCCAAGATGTCTCAAGAGTTCTTTCTTGGTTGTCTGCTCCAGACCTCACCCCACCAAACCTCACCTATATTCTAGAACTTCATCAATTTGGGCAAAAGGCCCCTAGATCAGGTCCTGGTGTAGAGCAATGAAGGCCTAGGTATGAGCAATGAAGGTATCCTTGGTCCATTTTGCCCTGTTTCCTGCAGAGGAGATCTAACTGATAGATCCCACTGAGGCCATGCAGTGTTACAAGAGCTCAGTCCTTTCCTAAGTTTTGCAATCCAAACTTTTTCCAGTGGGTTAAAAGGCACCCCACCGTAGAGTCCTTGGGAACTGAAGAAGCCTACTGAGACCATGATCCCAGAAAAGTAAAGATGGTCCATCACCAAATCCCCCTGACGCCTGGGTGGCATCCCACGCAGGATATGTCAGAGGCTCCCGTGTGTCAAAAGCAACAAGAGCCGTCCCTCAAGATATCGCTATTGATCACCATCCTGCCTTCCCCAGGAAAGCTTTCCTGCCATAAAAGGCCCTGAAGGCATGCCGGCACCCCTATCCTTCCCCATCACGTCCCAGGCTGCTGATGGGTGCCTGGTGAATGGACCAATATACTGTGCCATGCCATGCCATCGTCTGTCCTGAAGATTGCATACTGTTTTGCCATTTTAACCCATGGAAATACTAGAAAAGTTTGGCAAGGGGAAATTGCCCAGTTTCATAGCTTTAAGTAGTCTGTAGACGACACTGAGTAAAGACTGAAATCCATCATGGTCTATGCGACATTCCAACACATGTGGTCCTTACAGCCAACTTCCCTAGGAAACGGTCCCTGGTTGCATTTTAATTCAATTGGGTACTGGTTTCGGCCGACTCCCAGTGGAGGTCCCGCGGCCAGAAGTGGCTAGCCCAGGGATGTGGAGGGGATCACATTAGATCAATCAGTAGGAAACCTCACATGGGAGTCTTAAGATTGGCAGCCATCCTGGTGACTTAGGTGACTGTCCCATGCCCAAGAGAGACAATTCTGTATAAGAACAGGAACAGAGAGAAGGCATCAAGTTCCTGGGTCTTATTACCATTCCAGCCAGGGTACTGACTTCAAGTCAAAAGACAGACGTTCTCCTCCCTGTAGAGTAGCCATAGGCTAGAGGATTACAGCCTGAGCAATTCACGTGCAAGTGTTCCAACCAGATCATACTCCTTGAAAAGCCCCTGAAATGAGACTAAAGGAAGAGAAGAGAAAGTACTCACCAATTTTTCACCGAAGCTCAGAGTCCAAATGTAAAGACTCATAGCCCCACGTTCAGGCACCTAATGACGAAGTTCTAGAACATAGGTGAGGTTCGGTGGGGTGAGGTCCGGAGCCGATGACCAAGAAAGAATTCTTGAGACATCTTGAGTGCAAAATAGTGGTTTATTAAAGCACAGAGACAGGACCCGTGGGCAGGAAGAGCTGCTGCCCCACTATCCTAAGGAGTGGCTGATAATACACACAGGAGTTGGGTAGGTGAGGACAAAGGGGGTGTTCAGAAGACTGTCAGGATACTGGAGACCTGGTTATTGTCAAGCCAAGGCTGATCTCACCTCTAACGAGGCACTAACATGAAGACAGTTGGGAGTGTCCTGGTGGAATGTCACATTCCTCCTATCAAGCATCCTTGTCAATGAGCTTTAGGTTTAGAAGAAATTTAACTTGATTTATATTTCCTTTCATCTCAGCCTCCTTCAGTTTTATGGAGGGCAGGGAGGTGTTAGGGCTTTCAGAGCTGAGTTGCTTGTCTCTGGAAGTTAGGCTATTGATAAGATAGCTTCTTTGTTGTTAATCACTAGGACTTTTATAAACCAAGGGAGACTCCTGTCTTGCAGGATTGTGATCTCTACAAGTTAACTATTTGTTTTCCTTTTAGGGCAGCCAGGAGTGCCTGAAGTATGTCACACATGTCCCGAAGGTGGGGGTGGGGTTGGGAGAAGGTGTGTAAGGTGCCAGCTTTTGCTTTGTCCTCAGCCAGCCTTCTGCTCCCTCATTACAACCATTCAGTTGTAAAAGTCATTTTGGCAGATAGCAGTTACCCCAACAGCTGTGAACTCTGGTCCTTTATAAAGGACCAACACATCGCCAGAGATGTCTTGAACTGGAAGAGTATGTTTGTGTCTGGTCACAACGTAATCTTTTTGTAGTAAGCATGAATTCACAGGGTAAAAACGTGGTCTTTGTTTGACTCACTATTTGAATCTTTACATGTTGATTCTTTCAGTGAACCTGAAGCATTAGATGACAGGCATTCCCTTAGGTGCTGCTGATAAAAAAATAATAATAATCAAGCCCAATAAACAACTGAGGGCCGGAAAGAGATCTATATTATATGAAATGCTGCGGGAGGTTCAAAGAAACATTCAGTGTTTTCATCGAGGAGCAGGTGGTAGGGATAGCAGACGGCAGGAGAAGCTTGATCAACCCAGCATGGATCATGCAGACACTTTCCACACGTGATCTAAGTGAGGTCTCACAGCAACTGTAGGACAACGTTGACTGTATTGTCACTGCTTTACTGATGATGTGTGTAGTGGCTCCAGGAGAGGAGAAGCAACTTGCTTGGAGGGACTAGCCTATCAGGGCCAAAGCAGGATTCTAAGCTACCTTTGTTATTCTTATAAGATGATTTTTTTTTTTTTAGATTTTATTTATTTATTTGACAGAGAGAGCGCAGGCAGGGGGAGCAGCAGACAGAGGGAGAGGAAGAAACAGACTCCCCGTGGAACAGGGAGCCTGATGTGAGGCTCTATCCCAGGACCCAGGGATCATGTCCTAGGTCAAAGGCAGGTGCTTCACCAGCTGAGCCACCCAGGTGCCCCACTTACACAGATTATTATGAAGGAACATATTTTATTTTAGTTCACTCCTGGGGTTTAAAATTATCTCTCAGGAATAAGCAGATTAATGCATATACCTGCATATATTTCTTAATGCTCAAAGCAGCTCTTGTTAATGTAGGTTTTAGCTAAGGTCTCTTTTTTCATCATAAGTGGGGCTTTTTTGTTGTTGTTGTTTATTTAGAGAGTTATTGAGTCACATGGAGATGATAAATAATTGATGGTTTTGAAGCAACTAAACAAGGCCAAAGGTAAAGCAGTTTATTAGCATAAAAGCCTGTCCTGTATTCTTTTCTCTTAGCACCTTTATCCTCAGAACCGCTTGATTGGACTTAAAAGACATATGAGCAATAAGGAGGGAAAAAAAAATCTACAATTCTCTTCTTCTCTCGTACAGGGCATACGTATGGAAGGCAGAGGTCTTGCTACCCTCTGTAGTAATGAACTTGTGTTTCAAATTCCTTTGTTGTGGAGTACTATAGGTACATAACTAAGGACAGAATCTATTCCCTGTATTATATTTTTTAAAACTCCATTTACGTTCTGAAATACAAGTGTTGTAAATTAGGCACCATTTTAATCAATGACACAGCAAACTTTTTTTTAATGAATTTTACTGTGGCATCCCTCTTAGAAACATTGAAAGTTAACTTTTTTTTCCCCTAAATCACTACCATATCTTCAGTTAATATAAAATATGAGTTATTTGTGTGGGAAAATATTATTTCTATAAAAGAATACAAGGTGTTTACTGTTAAATGTTAGGAAGTTACTTTGACTAAAAGGAAAGTAAATGTTTTAAGAGGTTCATTGAGAGGGCATTTTAATGATTAACACTAACTTCCATATACCAGTCAGGTTTACTACTTTATTTAAAGTTTTGAGATTTCTTCTGTGTTAGTTTTCCATTAATTTTCATATTTTAAAACTCTCTGCACATCAGGCTACAAACCAAACAATGGCATCAAATTAAAATGAGTTATTGCTTGTGTGTTTCAGTCATTTTTTTTAAGATTTTATTTATTTACTTGAGAGAGAGAGAGAGAATGAGAGGGGAGAAAGTTGGGGGAGAAGCAGACTCCCTGTGGAGCTGGGCGCCCGATGTGGGACTCGATCCCAGAACTCCAGGATCATGACCTGAGCCGAAGGCAGTCGCTTAACCAACTGAGCCACCCAGGTGCCCCTGTTTCAGTCATATTTTCAATTCATTCATGTGTTTAGTGATTAAAGAGAATTTAATATATTTTAGAATTAATATGGAATTATTGATTTTTTTTTTCCTGTAAGGCTGGTTGCTTTGTAATCACAAGGGCACTGGGCACTGGTCAAAGGACAAGTGGGACCTGAAATCCAGCTCATGTTGCATTTGCCTTGGGATGAGGCTGTATCTGCCCAGAGTTTTGGGCAACTTTTAAGAGTCTGGTCAAGTCACAAAAAAATTGTTGTTGGTTTTTTTTTTTTTTTCTTTTTTCCTGTTTTACATAAAGGAGCATGTAAGTTCATGGAAACCTTGTTCTAGGAAAAATAAGAGTAGTAAGGCCCCAGGCCTCAGTTTCTTGAGGCTATGGGGTGTGGGGGGATGTGGGTGTGGGTGTGGGCTCGTGCACATGCGAACATGTGTGTTTCGGGGGACATGACGCCAGGAGAGGAGCAACTATGCAGAAGAACATTTTAAAAGTTTTCACAAATAAAACTATTACATTAGATATTCTTTTCATATTTATTTTATTTTTCAGAAGAGGACTGTCAGAAGGCTCCGGAAAGCAAAGTTTGGCTGTGAAAAACAAAGATCCTTTACCTACACATTTTACAAGCAATGTGCAGAAAGCCATTGATACATATACCTGGTAAGAATGAGCGCGCTGCCTGCTTCAGATTGCAAAATCAAAACATACTCCTAGTGAGCATAGGGAGCAAAATCAGGATTGCATTTCTAAGAGTAAAATTTAAAAAGCAGTTTCATTTTTAGTGTAAGGAAATCTTACGGCATTAAGTGTTTTAAAATCAGTTTTAAGATCAGCTCAGAGAAGTAAAACCACTTCCAGTTTAATCTCTTCCCAGGAAATGGTCTTTACGTGGCTTATGTTTGTCTCTCCAGTGAATCCGGGTCGTCATTCCCATCAAGCGGTAGCGCCACACCTGCAGGCGCCCACAGCTCTTGGTCGGGGTTTGGGACGCGGAGTTCTACCACTGGCTTATCAACTGAGCGGAGCTCCATTTACTCTTGGAGAGATGATGTATGTCTCAACCCGTTTTACATAATTCTGTGATTACAGTTGATAATGAGGAATTGCTTTCTTACTTTTAAATAATCTTTTTTACCAATTTTGAACACATTACCCATTACATACATATGTGTTTATCCCTATGAACGTGTTTACATATCACAACATGGAAAAACTTTAAAAATATAAGATAAGGAAAAATAAAAATCACTCATAATTGGGTACCTGGGTGGCTCAGTGGGCTAAGCCTCTGCCTTTGGCTCAGGTCATGATCCCAGGGTCCTGGGATGGAATTCCGCATCGGGCTCTCTACTCTGCAGGGAGCCTGCTTCCCTTCCTCTCTCTCTCTGCCTGCCTCTCTGCCTACTTGTGATCACTCTCTGTCAAATAAATAAATAAAATCTTTAAAAAAAAAAATCACTCATAATTACACAACCCAGAGTCATAGCTGTTCATAATTTTGGTTTTTTCCCCACTTCCCAGCCCTTCCTCCTAGTATGTTGTATATGATCACATAGATAGGTGTCATATCTGTGACTAGAAATTCAGGACAGACTTTGACAATGAGCAACTTAAATACAAGAGAAAATGTGGAGAAGTAAAAATTGTACAAAATCACCATAATTAGGGGAGTTTCCCCCCAATATTCTAAATCAGATGTCTTACATTCCCCTCTCACCCTGGAAGAAGCTGTTAACTTGAACCCTATTTTTCATTCTCTGTGGGAGTGGGATTCTTAGCTCTGTGGACCTGAGTCTCCAGCTCAGTCTTTCATTGGGCACTCTACCAACCATGGGCTCTTGCCTCTTTATCCCCTCAAGCACCCCTGAGAATAGGGACCCAACCTTTTGTGAAGCCCGCGTGGTTACCGAAGAACCTCCACTATATTACCTTGGATGCTCTGACTCCTGCACCTTTTTGGTGTGTGTTCTGGTTTCCTTTGCCCTCTTGAAAACGGTTCACCACTTGGAAGGCACCAATGGGCCCACTTTCTCAGACGGGGGAGGGAGAGAGTATGTGTGTAACAGCGGGGCTTCCCACAGCAGCAAGAGGGACCCTGGAAGGAGTCAGCTCCAAACCACTCAGGCTTTTTCCAACAAGGTGGGACTAGCTCACCTGTGATAAACAGCCCCCACCCTCACTCCCGGGTCTGCAGGTAGGAAGAAGGCTGAAGACCATTGCTTCATACCTTCCTGATTCTGCAATTCTTTCAGTAGATGATTTTATGTAATTCTCCAGAGAGATTCTTGTGACTTCCATTTATGGAACAACTGAAATGCCTTCAGGCCCTACAATTGCTTTTCATTTAAAAACTTTTTAACTTACTTTTTTGATAGGTAATAGCTGCAAAAAGCATCAAAAGCCAAAAGAGAGGAAATTGAAAGTCAGCCCTTTTCCTCGCCTCAGCCACCCTGTCCCCTCCGCAGAGGCAAATATTATTAGTTTTTTACCCGATTCACCTTTTAGAAGAGATCATTCAATTCCCCTGCTGTCTGGGCATCTGGTATAGTATCAATCTGATGGAAGGTGCAAAACAAAAAAGTATTAAGTATATTCTATGAAAATCAATCCGGTTTGAGCATCTTGGATCAGGCGTATCAAAAATGAATGTGCATTTTGTTGCTCTGAAGTTGTGGATTAGATTTTAGGTTCACACAACCCTAAAAGAAGATTTGGGCAGGGCTCTTCATTAAAAGAAGGGAAATGGCCCTTCATATAAAAGTCATTTTCTTTGGGACACCTGGGTGGCTCAGTTGGTTAGGCGACTGCCTTCGGCTGAGGTCATGATCCTGGAGTCCCAGGATCGAGTCCCACAACGGGCTCCCTGCTCAGCGGGGAGTCTGCTTCTCCCTCTGACCCTCCTACTTCTCATGCTCACTCTCTCTCTCTCTCTCTTTCAAATAACTAAATTAAAAATCTTTAAAAATAAATTAAGAAGTAAAAATAAAAGTCATTTTCCTTTTCAATGATATCATTATCAGAAGAAAAACAAGCTGGTATTTTTCAGCTGTGCTTAAGTGTGTCACGCTCAACTATATGAGGGACTTATGTCTGTGTACGCATATACATGTAGATATTGTAAGTATGTGTACATGTGAGTATATAGATGTCTTTCAATATGTGTACCTTTACCTCTATTTATATCTATATAAAATCTCAAGTAAGTCTCATAATACATGTGGTAGAAATTATCTCTATTTAACAGTTAAAGAAGCCGAATCTCAACAGTGGGATGTAATTTCCCAGAAGAGTAAAAATTGGGCCACTGCCATGTCTGACTGCAAAGTCCACGGTCTTGTTATCATGTCATATTTCTTCTTATATAACGGGCACTTTAAATTCGTAAGTGTTGATGAAGGCTGTGTTTCTACAACTTTCAGTCTTGTAACAAAATGTGCCATTTCTATTTCAGGAGTTTGACAAAGCCAATGCACAGAAAGTGCAGCAGTTATTCTGGGAGGTGGAGGAAATGTTATTTGAAGGGAAAGTAAGCCCTCAGACTCAGAATCTCGTGGCGGAATGCAGTGAGTGGGCAAGAAGATCCCTCCATCTGAGGTAGGGAAGTTCAGAGTAACTCTTTGAAATGGGTTCTGGAACCACCCACTCTTGGCCTCTTTAATACAATCAGTATATTTTGACTGAAAGCAATTGCCCAGTCAAAATACGTATCCAGGTCACATGTCTTTACTAAGAAAGCACAGCCTTTGAAATGATGTGTGAGGAAATACTGGAACATTCCAGGTACCCAAGTGCGTCTTAACTCATGAGAAGCAAATCTAGCTCATTTTCAAAAAGGCATTACGTATGTAACAAATGCAAGAGTGGTAGAAGCGATCCTTTACCTTCACATTCACTAGTATGTGAGCAAATCGTCAGTCTTCAGAGCTGAGGACAGTACTCCATCCGGGGCCAGAGTTGGAGGAGAAACACAGTAACTATTTGCCAAATGAATGGATAGATGAGTCTTCTAACTACTGAAGATTCCTTACATAGGAAGGATCACTTATTTTTTTAATCCCTCTGGGATTTTATATATGTATGTATGTATGTATGTAATTATTTATTGGTTATTATTTTTTTTAATTTATCTTTTTTCAATGGGCTCCATGCCCAGTGAGGAACCCAGTGCAGGGCTTGAACTCATGACCTTGAGACCAAGACCTGAGCTGTTATCAAGAGTTGGACCTTTAACTGATCCAGGCACCCCAGGATCACTTATTTTTTTCATAAAAAGGTGAAGAACATAGATTTGGTCTGAAGGAGAGCTTTTCCTCTTTCAGTGATTTGGCCAAACCCACTTAGGAGAAAAATCCATCTCCATTATCAGAAGTTCCTCTGTATTGCATTTGGAAGCATAGATTAGAGCCCTCATACAAATGTAGGTGGATATTCTGGTTACTTCAACTAGGCAACTTAAAAAAAATCTTAACTAAGTAGTCTTTAAATCTTTCTATTCAGTCCTTCATAAGCCCCCTGTCTTGAAGAATCTAATACATCCACCCGATATTTATTGTGGACGCTTACTTTTCTAGGCATGGAGCACTTACCCAAAAGCCAGGAGCTCAGACCTGCTCCTGTCCTTCTTGTCTTATATAGTTAAGATAAAAGTGAAGGAGGGGATGTTGGAAAAAGAAAAGACTGCAAGGAGGGGTGCCTGCGTGGCTCAGTCAGTTAAGGTCTGCCTTCAGCTCAGGTCACAATCCAGGGTCCTGGGATCGAGTCCTGCGTCTGGCTCCCTTCTCAGTGGGGAGTCTGATTCTCCCTTTCCCTCTGCTGCTCCCCTCTGCTCATGCTCACTCTCTCTCTCTCTCAAATAAATAAATAAAATGTAAAATTTAAAAAAAAGAAAAGACCAAGGAATATATGCCAGGTATATATATTTGTATAGTTTTATTCATTTTGTAAATATTAGTTAACATAGAGAAGCTCCTGTGCACCCAGCGTTACCCTCGCTGTCCGAATCTGATACACATTGTCTCTAAACCACTCATCAGTCCTCCAGGTAACTATTGCTTTATCTCATGCACAAATAACAAACACATGAAATCAGTAGCTGAGAGAGCCTGAGAACTTTGCCTCAGATCTCTTCGTCAGTAGCAAGAACAGCCTATCCCTCTCCGTCAAACCTGTGCTTTCTCTCTGACACCATTGTGCTTCTCACATTAACAGTCTATTCAGTATCACATTATACACATGCCTTCGAAATATTGTGTCATCTGACTTCCAACGTTGCAAAGAGTTTTTCCTTTTTTCAACCAAAAATATGAGTAAGTTCCTTTTTTTTTCCTTTTTGTACCTTGCAGAGTATTAGGAAGACAGCTCATCGTGCCAACTGATGAAGGGTTCCAACATTTCCAGGGCAGCAAGCCTAGTGTCGTGGTCCACAAACCCTTCTCAGATGCCTGTGGACACAACCACAACAGCAGAGAGTAGGTTCCTATAAGTTACTTTTGAAAGTATTTTTAATTTCATTTTAGTTATACTTTTTTTTTTTTCATGTCTATCTTAGCCATGAGCCTTGGTTCCACTGACTCAGAAGCTCAGATTTCAGTGAAGGGCAGGTACAGAGCATTTGTTCCCCAAGATGCTTCCAATTCTAGATTGATGATGATGGAGAGTGTGTGTAATACAGATAGCAACGAAGTTAAGTTCCGAACTTTGTTTCAAAGACTCTGAAAGGTGGGCTAGATGCAAAATGAAAACCTGACCCCTTGTGATCCATCCTAGGCTCTAATACAATAGCAGAAGAAATTAAGCTCTATCCCATTTTCTTTTGTTTACCAACAGATTTTGATAAATCCTCCATGCCAGACACACATATCTGGGACTATGCCAAGATATCATCCTATTACAGGAAAAGGATGCAAACTCATAGAGTAACTTAAGTTAAGAGGCCCTTAAAATTTTTTAATGGTGCCAGTGTTAAAATGTCGCTTTGAAGGATACGATTTTATCAAATGTAATAAACAATGATTTTTTTTTTTTTGGCCTGGGATTCTGTACTTTATTTAAAGACTCACCCATATCATGCAAGCAATATATTTCGATGTTCATGGAGGATCTGCTTTTCCCCACAGGTTGTATGTCTCTGGTTCTCAAATTCTCCCTGCGACGTGCTCAGCCCTTGCCCTGCCAGGCCCTGATGGCCCAGGGGTTGCTGACCTGAAGGCAGGCTCACCCCTGCAAGAAGAGGTTTATGACGTAGATGGAAAGATTGAAGAATATTTTGCTTTTGACGGAAAAGAAGAGTAAATAGAATTTATTTGACATTGACTTACAATACTATTAATTTACTTGGAATTTATTTTGATTATATGCTCATTTAGTGTTTAATGATTTTTTAGTTGCCCCAAAGATTTTCCATTCTTCTGAGAGTAATACACCACCAGAAGCTCTTGGATTCCTAGCAAGTTATGTCTATGCTAGAGCAGTGCTTCCTTTATTTTTTTTATTTTTTTTTTTTGACAACATGGCAGAGCTAGAAAACAAGAATTGTGTTCACCATGTTGGTGAAAGTGGACAAGGCTCATGGTCGCCTTCATTCCCTGAGGAGACTCAGGCTGCTGCCCAGAAGGTCAAAGGTCTAGGAAGGCCCAGTCTCTGCACTAAATACAGAGACTTCAGTTGGTTTTTGATAAAAAGCTACAAAAACTAAATAATAAAAAGTTGCCTGTGATCGAAAACGGATACATCAGAAAGTAACAATATGCCATTTTAGTTTTTTTTAGGATTTAATTTATTTATTTGACAGAGATCACAAGTAGGCAGAGAGGCAGGCAGAGAGAGAGAGGGAAGCAGGCTCCCTGCCGAGCAGAGAGCTCGACCCCAAACTCGATCCCAGAACCTGGGATCATGACCCGAGCCAAAGGCAGAGGCTTTAACCCACTGAGCCACCCGGACGCCCCAACAATGTGCCATTTTAAAAAGAAAGTTATGTTTATACAGTATAATATACATGGGTGTGCATATTAGTGAGATAAAGAAGTAGATAGCACTATTATAACTTTAACCATTGATACTTTTAGTAATTACAGTGGCTTTTGTCCTTAGTGACGATGAACGTCTTGAACAAAAATCCCCTCACCGTCACAGAATGTGGTGGAAACACGGACTTCCGCCCGTTTCTCCTCATGACTGTATCAAAGATGCGGTGGCCGCTGAAGTGTTTGATCATGTCTGGAAAAGTGTGGTAGAGATATTGGAAGAGCTGATTCGAAAAAATTGGGAAGTTACACTCACAGGTACTTATTTGCAGCATTTAGCCCTAACAAGAAGAAAAAAAGACTCTCTTTGCTCAGTTTTGTGTGGCCACCCAGCTTGTACCTAGAATATGATCAGGTGAGAAGAGAAGCAGGCTTTCTTCCCTTATTCACAAATGATCTTTAATCCCTTCAAAAAGGACATCATTTTTTGAATTATAAAAATAATATATATGCACTTTGGAATGATGACATCGAAATCCAGAAGAAAGAAGGTTAAAGTTACTTTTTTAAAAATCTCTGAATTTTAGAATAACTTCTCTAATAATGGGAGCTTGGTTTTTAATTGTTTATGACAACTGTAAAGCAAAACAGAAACATAGGTAATTTAATAATCACTTCATTTAACCTTATAAAATGTTCTCTTAACTACTTGAAATTGAGAAGAAACAAATCCTAGAAATGGCTGTGGTAGACATTATGGCTAATGTCACAGAATCCGTTTGTATAATAGGGTACTCCTCATGTTAATTTAAATATATTCTTTTTCCAACTGAGAGGATTGAGATATGATAAAATACCAAGAATTGTTCTTGCCCCTGTGTATAATCCCTAGTTTTCTACCCACCACTGAAATGATAGGCGTGTATGTGTGCAAAGCCTCACGTCAACAAATGGCTTTGTTGGGGTCTCTGCTCTCTGCAGGGTTTCAGCGGCCATAGTAGACTCACCGTAACTGAAAAACTGAGATTCTCTTTGTGAATTTTAAGTACATATATTCGATAACATGTTTCCTAATGATACTGATTTATTTTATTTTATTTTATTATTTATTTATTTATTTTTTTTTGGTGACACAGAAGGAAAGAAACAGAAAGAAAAATTGAAAGTAGCTGAGAAGAAATCTCCACTGATACTCACAGCCCGTGTTAACACTGATGCACCGAGTGTCCCCCCAGGCAGAAGCTCTGAAACCCGAAGCGTATCCCTGGCTTCTCACCTCAATCCTCCTCAGGTAGAGGCTTGCCAACCAGTATCTCTCTTTTCTTCAGTATCTTTACCTCTGGCCAGTTTTGTCCGAGTGCTATTCTGTTATCAAATATTTGGTTCCATTTGTCAATTAGGCCAAGATTTTAAAAATACTCTTTTCATGGAGTGAGTAGCATCGCCATATTCTATAATAGAGGATAGACACTCAGATTTGACACTTCTGACCTGCTTGGAGCTGTGGAGCTGTTTCCATATTTTTTAAGAGGAAAAAAATGCTTTTCTCAACATTTCTAGCCAATTTGAAGGTTGTAGAGTTCTCCGGTCTTCCCACCAAAATGATAAAAAATAAAATAAAGTAAGTCAGTGAGAATATGTTGGGCTCATCCCACATTTATTGAGTTTATATTTAAAATGCACTGTATTAGGTATTTTGAGGAGGTATATAGCTGAACCAAGCATGGTCCCTGTTCTAGTCAAAGGAAAGGTATAATACAAGTCGCAGGAAATACATTGTGTGAGTCATGTCCCGAACAAGGCCTCAGGAGAATCACAGAGAGAATGAGTCATCCTGACTAGGGCTCAAATGTTGATCTTTTAGGTTGGGGGTGAACACTGAGCAGAATTATGAAGAAACAAGTAGGTCTTGAATGGGTAGGAAGTCTGCGTGGGTCATTTCAGGCCAGGCAGAGGTATGAAGGAATGAAGGGGGGCCCGTTTGGAGAGCAGTGATTGGGCGGAGTGGGGTTAAAGACGAGAATGCTGGGGTGGAGAGAAGAGAATCGTATGAATGGGTACGAGCACCTAACACAGAACCTGGTACATGCTAAGCACGCAATACATTTTTCTCAGCTTGCTTCCTTAGTCAAAGATCTGGTGGAGGGTGAGGCTGGAAAGGCTGAGCTTGTTCATGGGAGACCTTCGGTAGTGCTAAGGAGCTTAGACTTTATGTATCACACAGCTCGTCCTATGTGGGGGAACAGAGCAAAAGGATAAGACAGGATTCCTGGTCTTGTGGTACATACAGTTTAGCTGGGGGGAGTCAAGCCATGCTTAACGCTATGACACACGTACGCACACAGGCAACATGAGGCAGTCAGTAGATCGTAGAGTGGATGACAGTTTGAGCTGTATGACTACAAGTATAGGGTCTGAAGTCACAATTTCTTAGCTCTGTGATCCTGAATCAAAGCCTTCATCTCATTATCTATGGGATATGTGGTCAGGAAGCTGTGAGAAGGAAAGGAAATAAGACATGTGGTACAGCGTGTAGTGTAGAGAAGGTTCTCAGTAAGCATTAGCTTTCATCATAACCAGATGTGAATTGTATGTTCTGTCCTATCCTATCCTATCCTATTACATATTATAATCTGATGTCCTTTACCTCATATATGCCATGGGGCTCACAGGAAAAGCAGCATACCTCCATAAAGTAGAGTGATACAAGAACTAAATCCTAAATGATAGGTAAGATTTAGTAAACCTGAAAGGAGAAAGGAAGATATTCAAGGCAGAGGCAAAAATATGCACCTAACACAGGAGCAAACAGATGCTCTTCGCAAGACTGGAAGAACACAGAATAGTGTGTAAGATCCAGGGGGCAGAAGTTTAAAATAGAAATGCCTCAGAGGATTGTTTTACTCTGTAGCATAAGGGCTTTATGGTAAACCTTCTTTGCTTCTGCTGTTCCAAATAAACTTTCAGA
Source organism: Neogale vison (assembly GCF_020171115.1). Lineage (NCBI taxonomy): Eukaryota > Metazoa > Chordata > Mammalia > Carnivora > Mustelidae > Neogale > Neogale vison. The sequence goes on along the minus strand of NC_058101.1, from coordinate 195,980,521 downwards.
ACTGCTACCATTTATTGTATTTTTTGGACTTTTTAAACACTTTTTTTAAGATTTTGTTTATTTATTTGACAGAGAGAGAGAGATCACAAGCAGGCAGAGAGACAGGCAGAGAAGAAGGGGGAAGCAGGCTCCCCGCTGAGCAGAGAGCTCCCAGGACCCTGAGATTATGACCTAAGCTGAAGGCCGAGGTCCAACCCACTGAGCCACCCAGGTGCCCCTTTTTTGGACTTTTTTTAACTGCTCAGGCAGGTTCAACAGTGTTTCCCACTTTGCATGTTCGAATATGCAGTATGAATCGTATAAAAATGGGCAGCTGATGACAACATAGGAAAGAACCTTAAGTATTAGGAAATATAAGTAAACTTGAGAAATATGGAAATTTTTAAATCTAAAGGGCTTTCTATAAGCATTTTCTTCTTATAGCTTTGGATGGGTTTTGAAGATTTTTTTTTATAGCTAATTTGTTGTTTTCATTTGGATCAATGTTAAGAGAAAAAGAATGGACAACAAAGGTGGAAGTAAAAATGAAATATTATTAGAGCCTGTTTTGAAATAGTCAAAGCATTCTAGCGGTAATTACAACAGGTCTTACTTTATTCCTTTAACATTTTTTCTAACATTCATCATGGGGGAAATGTGATTGTGGTTGCTACATCCATTTTCCAGCTAGAATATGATTCTAGTTTCAGAAATCCCATTTCCCTGAATCTAAATGTTGTTTTCCACCCCAGTTGGCCATATCATGGGACCAGATAGGGAAATCATGATTATTTACCCTCACTTCATGCTTCCACCAGTGTTATCTAATTTAATTCTCATACGAAGTATGTGTCCTTATCCTCAACTTAAAGATTAGGGAATTAAGACTCCAGGAACAAAGTCATCTTTCCAAAACCACCTAACAGGAAGCAGTTAGAACTGAAATTCAAATGTAAGCCTTGGAGATCTGGTGTTTGGGTTTTTTCCAGGCTTCTGTGCAGCTCCCAAGGCAATGACATAGAGCCAGCTATGAAGGCTGGGGTAGGAGAAGAGGTCCGAAGCAACAGCCCAATTAGGAGCTGGGGTAGCCTTTCTTTGCCTCTCCAGATTCTCCCTCTACCTTCCTCCCCCGGTGTCTCTGGAGGCTGGTGCATGCAAGCTGTAGGGAGGGCTCCCTTGCCCTGCAGCTTTCAGAGCTCAGAGCAGGGGAGGTGAATGCGGGACGCTGTTTATTCCTGGCCTCTTGGCCAGGTCACAGCAATTGGTGGCATTTTCCCAACCAGTTACACTGTCCAGATTCCAGAAACTTCTCCCTTACTTTTGGCCTTCTAGGTCTGCTTGTGGTAATTTGTCTCTACTGTTATGTAGTTATATTGCCTGGGGGAATTAAGCCAGTCCTTGTTAATTTCTTTTCCCACATCTTTATAAAATCTCATACATGTTCCATTTTTTTCCTCAAATTAGCCAGTTGGAGTGTGTCATTTTTTTTCCTGCTAATTCCTGACAGGCACCGATAATCAAAATAGCACTGGGTGCTTATTTTTTAATTTGTACTGTTTTTACTTTTCTCAGATTCATCGCTTCTCCAACAATTTTTATAGTGATTTGAGTGGTGTGATGACAATTCAAGCAAAGCCATTGCAGCAGAGACCTAGAACACAGTATGTATAAGAAATCATTACCTGCCTCTTCTGTAGGCTGGATACCCCTGAGCCCTTAAGACTACAGAGCTTGTGGGATATGGAGCATCCTGGTTAACCCCATATGCACTAGGTGTGCCTGAGCCTATTAGGGAAGGAGAAAGCCACACATGAGAATGAAGACACACCATTCTAATACCATCCACAAAATGATCACCGTTAGGCTAGGGCAGATAGATAAGGGGAAGAGAGCTGTGAGTTCTTACTCTCGTGGGCTATACTACAGGATTACAATCAGTGAGAACCTTAGACTTCTTTCTCCCTGTGGAAGATTCTTCATTGAAACAGAAAATGAATTGGAGATAATAGTCTGTCCATTCATTCAACTGATGTTTATTGAGCCAGGCGCTGTTCTAGATGATGCCTGGTCATGGACACAAGTTCTCCTAAGGCTGACATCTGAGTAATCAGCTTGACTTCCACCCCGCAGGAATGAGCAAGAGGACAGATCGTTGGGTGCAGGGTCCGGTGCCCTTTCTTTGGCACGGCACCGCCTGGGCCGAACCTCTGATGCTCGAGTGCTCCACACTTCTGAAAGGAAAACACCCGCCTACACGAGGCTGCCTTCTCTTACTGCAGACTCACAGAGGATGAAAACCCCCAATGTGTACAGTGATGAAGTTCTCAGGGGAACAAAACTGTAAGTCCTGTCTCTCTCCTGGTAAACCAGATGTCACAGAGGATGGAGAGGCTCACCATTTAGGGCTTATGGACCCAAACGCCGAAGCATCCTCTGTCAGCTTTTACGTGGCCACTTCCTAAGTAGTTTGTGAATTTGGATATTTCCCGTGAGCTGTGTTGTGGTAGTTGAGTTGGCTGTATGCTAGAACATAAAGTCAGGTATTGTACCCACAGCTATACCCACAGCCGGGCAGCAAAATGCAGCTGTAATGGTGAGGCCATCTTTAATTGGTATTCAGTGGCCTCACTTGTAAAAGGAATAGTTAGCTAATGCTTTCAAATTACATAATTCATTCTTTCTCATTATGAGGTTCAAAACAATTAATGTGCATAAAATGCTATACTAATAAAAGGGAGGTATGTAACTATTAGTTTTTTGTTTCGAATTTTTATTTAAATTCTAGTTAGTTAACATGTAGTGTGATATTGGTTTCAGAAGTAGCATAACTGTTAGTTTTTATCTATCTCTAAGGCTGTGTTTTGCCCCACATGAGGAGTTTCAAAAAAGCTTTTGACCTTCGGGATCAACTTCAGAGCATTGCCTTGTTAGAAAAGAATTTGTCCCCTCGTTTTTTGCAGAATTACAAAAGAGCAGACCAGCTTTCTCACTAATAAGGGTCAGTGTTTATTGGGTGCATCCGGTTACCAGCACCGGCTAAGGGAGTCACATTTATTATCTTATTTATTCCCTGCCACAAATCGTTTGAGTTGGTCCTCATAGTATCCCAGGTCCAAGGTAAGGAGACAGAGGCTGAGAAAAGTTGCATAACTCACCAAAGATGATCCCACCAGGGAAAGACAGAGCTGGGACTCCCCACAGTGCTGTCCAGCTTTGGAGCACTGGGGCCACCCGCATCCCCTCTGCAGGGGTGGAAGGCATGAGCAGCCTCCAGGACTTAACCAGCAACTGGGTTTTTCAGGATGCATTCCACAATGCCAGGCCATGTTTGGTTTTTTGATGGGTCACTGTTCCTTTCACCATCTGGAGCTGATATTTCCATTGTTATTTGGGATATTCAGGTTTTCCAAGGTTGTTTGCTCTGGCAGTTCTTCCAAGAACTCCCACCTTCTCACTGTGGCCACCTGGGCCCCTGACCCCTGCAACCGTTGTCATTAGCACATCTATGGCCCTCTTCTCCTTCCCCCAGCCCAGCTGGGCTCCATTGTCAAGCTTTCATCTCAAACCTCTTCTGTTTTCTATTGAAATAAGTCAGATGCCTCCAGCTGTCTGTTCCCTTCATGTTCTGCCCCGTTCCTAACTGTAGACCTGTGTTTTCCAACTTTTTAAAAAATTTTTTGTTTAATATCACCATACTAAGGAGCCCTTTAAGACTGGTTTTCCTAATTTCTACCCCACTTGTGGAATTTTAATGCCACAAACATACTGTACAGTCTATGTACTGTTCTTTATATCTGTGTTTTATGCACAAAAAGAATAAGGGTTATTTTTGGTCCCAACAACAACCCATGTTTGCTCCTTGGGGACAATGTCACCAACTTTGACTCTACATAACTGTATCTTCCCATTACTTCTCCTCACCCACCTTGACTGGGGGAAGCCTTACCATCTTTCTGAGCCACAAACAGACCAGTTATGCATGTTCTGACTTCCGGGATTTTGTTCATGCTCTGCCTTTCACTTTTATTAAAATAAGTTTTTTGACTATCAAAGTACAAAAAGTTCTCTGTGGAACATTAGAACAATACCAGAAATATGACTAGGTATCAAAGATCCCCTGTATGGCCAACACATAGAAATATAAAAATGATAACTTGCTAAGTTTACTGCCAATTTTGTCTATGGTCATGTTTCTTTTCTTTTCTTTCCCTTATTTTTTTTTTTCTAATACCACATTATCATACTACTGTGGCACTTTTTCATATGATTTTTTCATTTAATTTTATGCATATTTTCCATGTTGTTAAATATTTCTCAAAGCATGATTTTAATGACTAGAAAATAATAGGTGGTATGTGATAATCTATTAAGTATTTCCTGTTATGGAAACTTTTCATTCCTTCTGTATTTTCACTATCATAATGTACAGCAAACATCCTTTTTTAAAAAGATTTGATTTATTTGTCAGAGAGAGTGTACAAAAAAGGGGGAGCATCAGGCAGAGAAGAAGCAGACTCCCCGCTGAGCAAGAAGCCCAATGTGGGATTCAACCCAAGGAATCCCAGGATGACAACCTGAGCCAAAGGCAGACACTTAGGCATTGAGTCACCCAGGTGTCCCTGGACATCATTTTATATAAATCCTTTCTTAAGTTTTTATTAAATTCCAGTTAGTGTAATATTAGTTTCAGGTGTACAATATCATTTGATATAAATCTTAAAAAGGAAGACTTTAAATTGTGTCCTGGTGGTATAGACCCAGAAGTAAAGCTACCAGGTCAAAGGTTACAGGTATTTTTAAGACTCTTGAAATATTTTTCCAAAGCTCTTCCCAGAATGGTTCTCACAATTTATAATTCCACTGGCAGGACACAAGACTCTTTCCTTGCAGCTTCTAAACAATGGATAATATATGTATTTTAAAACATCAGAGGTCAAAAGGCTTATATTTTAATTTTCATGACTTTATTTTTTTGTTGTTATTTACAATTTTTTTATTTTATTTTTTCAGTGTTCCAAGATTCATTGTTTATGCACCATACTCAGTGCTCCATGCAATATGTGCCCTCCTTAATACCCACCACCAGGCTCACCCATCCCCCCACTCCTGTCCCCTCCAAAACCCTCAGTTTGTTTCTCAGAGCCGACAGTCTCTCATGATTTGTCTCCCCCTCTGATTTACCCCAATTCACTTTTCCTTTCCTTCTCCTAATGTTCTCCATGTTATTCCTTACACTCCACAAATAAGTGAAACCATATGATAATTGACTTTCTCTGCTTGACTTATTTCACTCAGCATAATCTCCTCCAGTCCCATCCATGTTAATACAAAAACTGGGTATTCATCCTTTCTGATGCCTGTGTAATATTCATATATATATACCATTATCTTCTTTATCCATTCGTCTGTTGAAGGACATCTTGGCTCTTTCTGCAGTATGGTGAATGTGGCCATTGCTACTATGAACATTGGGATACATATAGCCGTCTTTTCACTATGTCAGTATCTTTGGAGTAAATACCCAGTAGTGCAATTGCAGGGTCATAGAGTAGCTCTATTTTTATTTTCTTTTTTTAAAATATTTTATTCATTTATTTGACAGACAGAGAGATTACAAGTAGGCAGAGAGGCAGACAGAGAGAGGAGGGGAAGCAGGCTCCCTGCGGAGCAGAGAGCCCGATGTGGGGCTCAATCCCAGGATCCTGGGATCATGCCCTGAACCAAAGACAGAGGATTTAACCCACTGAGCCACCCAGGGACCCCTATTTTTATTTTCTTAAGGAATCTCTACACTGTTTTCCAAAGTGGCTGTACCAACTTGCATTCCCGCCAACAGTGTAAGAGGGTTCCCATTCCTCCACATCCTCTCCAACACACGTTGTTTCCTGTCCTCTTTATTTTTGGCCATTCTAACTGGTATAAGGCGGTATCTCAATGTGATTTTGATTTGAATTTCCCTAATGGCTAATGATGATCAACATTTTTTCATGTATCTGTTAGCCATTTGTGTTTCTTCTCTGGAGAAGTGTCTGTTCATGTCTTCTGCCCATTTTTTGACATGATTATCTGTTTTTTGGGTGTTGAGTTTGAGTTCTTTATAGATCTTGGATATCAGCCCTTTGTCTGTAGTGTCATTTGCAAATATCTTCTCCCATTTCATGGGCTGCTTCTTTGTTTTGTTGACTGTTTCCTTTGCTGTGCAGAAGGTTTTTATCTTGATGAAACCCCAAAAGTTCATTTTTGCTTTTATTTCTTTGCCTTTGGAGACATGTCTTTTTTTTTTTTTAAGATTTTATTTATTTATTTTGACAAGCAGAGATCACAAGTAGGCAGAGAGGCAGGCCGAGAGAGAGAGAGACGGAGAAGGCAGGCTCCCCGCTGAGCAGAGAGCCCAACATGGGGCTCAATCCCAGAACTCTGGGATCACGACCTGAGCCAAAGGCAGAGGCCTTAACCCACTGAGCCACCCAGGCACTCCAGGAGACATGTCTTGAAAGAAGTTGCTGTGGCCAATGTCAAAGAAGTCACTGCCTATGTTCTTCTCTAGGATTTTGATAGATTACTGCCTCATGTCTTTCATCCATTTCGAGTTTATCTTTGTGTATGGTATAAGAGAATGGTTGAGTTTCATTCTTCTATACATAGCTGTCCAATTTTTGCAGCACCATTTATTGAAGAGACTGTCTTTTTTCCACTGGGCAGTTTTTCCTGCTTTGTCAAAGATTAGTTGACCATAGAGTTGATCCATATCAGGGCTCTCTATTCTGTTCCATTGATCTATGTGTCTGTTTTTGTGCCAGTACCATGCTGTCTTAGTGATCACAGTTTTGTAATATAGCTTGAAATCAGGCAACTTGATGCACCCAGCTTTGTTTTTTCTTTTTCAACATTTCCTTGGCAATATGGGGTCTTTTCTGGTTCCATACAAATTTTAGGATTGTTTGTTCTAGTACTTTGAAAAATGCTGATGGAATTTTTATCAGGATGAAACTGAAAGTATAGATTGCTCTGGGCAGTAGAGACATTTTAATAATGTTTATTCTAATGATCCATGAGCATGGGATGGTCTTCCATCTTTTTGTGTCTTCTTCAATTTCTTTCATGAGTGTTCTGTAGCTCCTCAAGTACAGATCCTTTACCTCTTTGGTTAGGTTTATTCCAAGGTATCTTATGGTTCTTGGTGCTATAGTAAATGGAATTGATTCTTTGATTTCCCTTTCTATATTTCCATTGTTAGCATATAAGAAAGTGACTGATTTCTGTGCATTGATTTTGTATCCCGCCACATTACTGAATTGCTGTATGAGTTCTAGTAGTTTGGGTATGGAGTCTTTTGGATTTTCCATATAAAGTATCATGTCACCTATGAAGAGAGAGAGTTTGATTTCTTTGCCAATTTGAAACATTTTATTACTTTTTGTTGGCTGATTGCGGTTACTAGGACTTTTAGTATAATGTTGAACAACAGTGGCAAGGGTGAGCATCCTTGTCATGTTCCTGATCTCAATGGGAAGGCTGTCAGTTTCTCCCCATTGGGAATGATATTCACTGTGGGTTTTTCAAAGATTTTACAAAGTTGAGGAATGTTCCCTCTATCCCTGTACCTTGAAGAATTTGAATCAGGAACAGATGCTGTATTTTGTTCTGCATCAATTGAGAGGACCATGTGGTTCTTCTTTCTTCTTATTGAAATCAATAAGATTATCACATTATCACATTATCACAATTCTATCACATTGATTGATTTGAAAATGTTGAACCACCCTTGCATTCTAGGGATAAAATCCCACCTGGTCATGGTGGATAATCTTTTTAATGTGCTGTTAGATCCTATTAGCTAGGATCTTGAGAGTCTTGACATCCATATTCATCAGGGATATTGATCTGAAATTTTCCTTTTTGATGGGTTCTTTGCTTGGTTTTGGGATCAAGGTAATGTTGGCCTCATAGAGTCTAGAAGTTTTCCTTCTGTTCCTTCTATTTTTTGAAACAGCTTCAGAAGAATAGGTATTATTTTTTCTTTGAATGTTTGGTAGAATTCCCCAGGGAATCCATCAGGTCCCAGACTCTTGTTTTTTGGGAGGATTTTCATTCCTGCTTCAATCTCATTACTGGTTATTGGTCTATTCAGGTTGCCAGTTTCTTCCTGTTTCAGTCTTGGAAGTTTATAGCTTCCCAGGAATGCATCCATTTCTTCTAGGTTGCTTAACTTATTGGCATATAGTTGTTGATAATAATTTCTGATGATTGTTTATATTTCCTTGTTGTTAGTCATGATCTCTCCCCTTTCATTCATAATTTTATTAATTTGGGTTTTCTCCCTTTTCTTATGGATTAGTTTGGCCTGTGGTTTATCAATATTATTAATTCTTTCAAAGAATCAGTTTCTAGTTTCATTGATGTGTTCTATTGTATCTCTAGTTTCTAACTCATTGATCTCTGCTCTAATCTTAATTATTTCCCTTCCTGTGAGTGGGGTTGTCTTAATTTGTTGTTGATTTTCCAGTTCTTTAAGGTGTAAAGAGAGTTGGTGTATTGGGGTTTTTCCTTTTTTTGTTGTTGTTGTTGTTGTTGTTATTGTTGATTGAGGCTTGGACAGCTATGTATTTCCCCCTTAGGACTGCCTTTTCCATATTCAATAGGTTTTGGACTAAAGTGTCTTCATCCTCATTGGTTTCCATGAATTGTTTAAGTTCTTCTTTGATTTCCTGGTTAATCTAAACACTCTTAAGCAGGATGGTCTTTAGCTTCCAAGTGTTTGAATTCCTTCCAAACTTTTTCTTGTGGTTGAGTTCCAGTTTCAAAGCATTGTGGTCTGAGAATATGCAGGGAATAATCTCAGTCCTTTGGTGTAAACTGAGCCCTGAATTGTGATCAAGTATGTGGTCTATTCTGGAGAAAGTTTTATGTGCACTTGAGAAGAATGAGTATTCTGTTGTTTTAGGGTGGAATGTTCTGTATATGTCTATGAGGTCCATCTGGTCCAATGTGTTATTCAAAGCTCTTGTTTCGTTGCTGATTTTCTGCTGAGGCAAGCTGTCTATTGCTGAGAGTGGCATGTTAAGATCCCTTCCAGTTAATGTATTCATATCAGTATGACTCTTTATTTTGTTTAACAGTTGGCTATTAGTTGGCTGCTCCCATGTTGGGGGCATAAATATTTATAATTGTTAGATCTTCTTGGTGGATAGACCCTTTAAGAATGATGTAGTGCGGGCACCTGGGTGGCTCAGTGGGTTAAATCCTCTGCCTTTGGCTCAGGTCAAGATCCCAGGGTCCTGGGATCAAGCCCCACATCGGGCTCTCTGCTCAGCAGGGAGCATTCTTCCTCCCCTCTCTCTCTGCCTGCTTCCCTGCCTACTTGTGATCTCTGTCTGTCAAATAAATAAATAAAATCTGAAAAAAATTATTATCTTTAAAAAAAAAAAGAATGATGTAGTGTCCTTCTGTATCTCTGACTACATTCTTCAGCTTAAAATCTAAATTATCTGATATGAGAATTGCTATCCCAGCTTTCTTTTGAGGCCCATTGACCTGAAAGATGGTTCTCCATCCTTTCACTTTCAGTCTTGACGTTTGTTTAGGTTCAAAATATGTCTCTTATAGACAGCATATGATGGGCCCTGTTGTTTTATCCAATCTGCAACCCATGCCATTTTATGGGAGCATTTAGGCCGTTCACATTGAGAGTGATTATTGAAAGATGCGTTTTTTATTGACATCATGTTGCCTGTGAAGTCCTTTTTTCTATTGATTGTCTCTGTGTATTTCTGTTCTATGTCACTCTTGGGTTCTTTCTTCTTTTATAGAACCTCCCTTAATATTTCTTTAGTGGCAGCTTGGTGGTCACATAATCTTTTAAACCTTGCCAGTCTTGGAAGCTCTTTATCTCTCCATCCATTCTGAATGTCATCCTTACCTTCAAATAAAGTATTCTTGGCTGCATGTTCTTCTCATTTAGTGCCCTGAATGTCTTTTCAGACTTTTCTGGCTTCCCAGGTTTCTGTGGACAGGTCTGACATTATTCTGATTGTCCTTCCTCTGTATGTAAGGAATCTCTTCTCCCTAGCTGCCCTTAAGACATCATCTCTGATTTTATGATTCATATATTTCACAATTAAGTGTCTCAAGGTCTTTCTAGACTTGTTGACCTTGGGGGGTGTCCTCTCTGCCTCTAGGACATGAACACTTGTTCCATTACCCAGATTAAGGAAATTTTTGTCCAGTATATTTTCCACTATATCTTCTAGTCTTCTCTCTTTCTCCACCCCTCCATCCCCCTCAGGGATCCCAATCACTCTGACATTGGAATGGTTCATGGTGTCATTTATTTCCCTAATTCTGTTTTCATGGCTTCTAAGCTGTTTGTTCCAGGCCTCCTCCTGATCCTTCTTTTCAATCAGTTTGTCTTCTAGATCACTAATTCTATCTTCGCCTCATTTACCCTAGCTGTTAGAGTATTTAGATTAGATTGGATCTCATTTATAGCATTTTTAGGTTCTGCCAGATCAGCTCTCACTTCCACCCTTGGAGATTCTATGTTGTCACTAATGGTCTTCTCCAACCTAGTCATCGCCTAGATAATTGTTACCCTGAATTCCAACATATTGTTTATGTCACAGAACTCTGTGACAGAGGCCACAGTCTCTGAATTTTTCCTCTGTTGGGTGTTCCTCCTCTTAATCATTTGGTGAGAGGTGGTTAAGGGGATGTATATCTGGATATATCAACCACGATCCAGTCAAGTTGAACCTTGAACAGTTTCGGAGCAATCAGAAGTCATCACCAAAAAGAAAGAAAAAAGGGGAAAAAAAGAGAGAGAGAAAGGGAGAAAAACAAGAAAAAACCCAGCCAAAATGAGTCCCAAAAGTAAGATTTATATAGTGCAAAAACAAATACACAGAAACACTGACAGAAGAATAAGATGGGAGGGTGGTTAAAAACCCTCGATGTGGGGGGGCAAGGAAGGTTATTTCAGTTCTTCCTGGGTGTATCTTGTTTTCTTCCTTAAATGACTCAACTTTCCAGATATATAGGGAAATTAAAACTGTTTTATATATAGGGGTAGTATTGAATGAATTACCTAGAAGCTTATATCTATATATATATAAAGAGAAAAGAAAAAGAAACACAGATACATGTATTTAAAAAGTTCAAGTTAAAAAGTTACTATGTAATATGTTGTATTAAACATCTAGATATATTAAACTTCTATCATATTACATGATAAGCATCATGTAATATGTTTATAAACACCTATGTTTATAAACATAAACATCTGCATATGTTGTATATAAACATCTAGATGTTGTATTAAAATCTAGTTGTAATGGTAAGTAGGTTAGAAAAATAAAAGAAGAATCGTGAGAACAAATATTTTTAAAAAATTTTATCTATGAAATATGCAGGTTTGGGGGCAATACAAGGGGCTTAATATATTGTTTTCCTCTGATGTTGGGGTTTTACAGTTTTATGGGGACCCTGTGGTTATTATCCTCTTGTTCTTTTGGCTTGTCTTCTGGGGGAGGGGCCTGCTACATTGTTTTTCAGTCACTCTTGCCTGGGCTGAGCTGTCCTGCCCCCTATCAAGAGGCTGGGCTCTGTGGAAACTGGTTTTTCAGGCTTTTGTTCTCTGGAGCTTTTTGTTCTTTGGTGGCTCTTTGCAGATTTTCTGAGGGTTAGTGCAAAGTAAACTGTCTGTACCCACATCTCCACCTCAGAGAGAAGCCTGTCTGCTCCCCTCTGGGTGGTCCAGAACACACGGACTCCCCCTTTGCAAACTCCACTGAACACCACAGCCTCCCACAGGCAGTGTGCACTCCCAGCTACTGTCTCAGTGGTCTCCCAAGGCCCCTTTAGTGGCACCCCAATGCCACTAAAACCGAAAGTGATATTGGTCCAGGTGAGCCCAATACCGATGCCTGCTGTTGCTGGAACTGCTGTCTAGAGTCCATGCCCATGCCGGGTGTACTCGGACCCCATGGTAACCCAGGTTGCATATTGCTGCAGATTTCTGGCAGGAGCCTGTGCCAGGCTGTCTCAGGCACAGGTGGAGATGTGCCCAGCCCCAGCGGTGGTGCAAGCTGCAGAAAGCCACAGGCTCAGGGACCACCAACTGAGAGCCCTGCCTGGCTCTCTCAGACATGGGTGCATGCTGGCTGTGACCAGCATTTTTAGGGTGGGGTTAGGTCCATGCCTGTGGCCGTGGGGTTAGGTCCATGCCTGTGGGGTTAGGTCCATGCCTGTGGCCACCGAATTCCACCAATTGCCTCTTAAAACCCTTTGTTCTTTTTGAGTGCTTTTAACCAGACTCCGCGTTAATGCTGGTTCCCAAGCAGAGGGCACTTTCATATTGGGGTATTACTTTCCAGTGGGTCAGTTATGGTGGCTCCCTCCCCCTTCTGTTTATCCTCTGATATCAGTCTAAGCATTCCCACTCTGCTTTACCTCTCCACTAGTGTCTTCTGCCATCATAGAGATCCAGAAGTATGTAATCCTACATCTCAGGCTGGTCTCATGGGTGTTCAGAGTGTTCTGATAGATATTTAGCTCAAGTCAGGGGACCGGTTGAAACAGGGTCTCCTACTTCTCTGCCATCTTGCCCAGCCCCTTTCATAACTTTATTATTAATGAATAAATGAATTAGAATCTTTTCCTAGAATATCCATCTCTATTCTTGTGCATGAACTAGATGTCAATATCTGGTAGAGAAAGTCTATCATCATTACTCTTCTTTATTAACATTTCCTCACATTTCCTGACAAACTTTATGTTCTGGTTGTCAAATTCAAAAATAAAAAGTATCGGGCCTTAAATCTATTAAAAACGTGGGGATAACTGACATTGTCACAATTATTCGTTTTCCCATCAAAGGACATATTCTTGGAGCACCTGGGTAGCTCAGTCGGTTAGGCAACTGCTTTCAGCTCAGGTCATGATCCTTGGGTCCTGGGATCGATTGAGTCCTACATCAGGCTCCCTGCTCCAAGGGGAGCCTGCTTCTCCCTCTGCCCCTCCCCCAGCTCATGCTCGCTCTCTCTCTCTCCCTCTCTCTCTCTCAAATAAATGAACAAAATTTTAAAAGAAAAAATGTATTTTGCCTCTCCTTTTAATGACCTTATGTAGGTTTTATAGTATTGATTTTATACTTCCTTGATCATCCATGCCCTAAATTTCTACAGTACTTTCATTTAGAATCATTCACTATGGCCTTTTATTACATAAACTGATTAAATTGTTCTCTAATTACTTCGTGGGTTTTCATCGTGTTTTCAGGAACCTGTAAGCTCTTTAGGGGGAGGAACTTATGTTCTGCAAGGGGCTGGCACAGCCGAGCACTCAGGAAATACAGGTTGACATCACTGCTGACCAAGGAGGGGGTGACTACAGCTGGTGGTCAGTGGCCTCTCCGCACTGGTCTGGCTGACACTCCACTCATTCTATGTGAGCATTTCTTTTGGAAGGCAGCTGTGATTAGTAGTTCAGATGAGGAGGTTTGGGGTGGGGACTTGCCCCCCTCTGTCCAGAACCCGCTGCTCAGTCATGTATTGTTGTGTTCACAGGCAAACTGGCTTGGAGCGAGTGTCCTCCCCACCGGTTTCCACCTGGAGCAGGCTACCCCCAGTAGGTGCCGAGACCGGGGAGCAGAATATGGTGATTCCTGGATCTCGCCCTGTTTCTGTAAGACAACTCTTTTTCTATCTACGTGCACCGTTTAGATTGTCTATGGGAAAACAGACAAACAAGCGAAATATAATTTTGGCCCTTCCCAATGAACTCAGTGTCCTCAAATGTCTCCATGACTTGCTTCCTGAAAGTAACTGGCTTGCGACAAGGGACAGGGGACGGGAGGGTTAATTCACTGTTTAGTGAAAATACAGACGTGATTTGAACTAAGTCAGAAGGTTCAGGTGTCACGGAACATCTGATAGTCAGGATGGTAGAGGGAAGAAAAGAGCATGAATGTCAGGTCAGGAGACACGGAGATCTGTGTTTGCACCCTGCCAGGCAAGCTCTGCATGACTTGTAGACATTATTCTCCCTGGGACTTAATTTTCTCACATGTAAAAGGGCCATCGTGTTTCCTTCCTCAAAGAATTGTTGTAAGGGTGAAATGAATTTATAGGTGGTAAATTCTGCCTGCATAAAGTAAGACCTCAGGAAAACGCCTGTGCCATTTTGACCAGCCCTCCCACCCACACCATGGCTAACGGTCTGGGCAGGTCTGGGGTGGCTGGTAGGAACAACCACATTTCCCCCCAGGTGTACGATGAGTCCTTACTTTATTCCCATACAAGTAACTTGTCTCTATTTCACAAAACACAGAAGGACTCCAGTTGTGGGAGCATAAAGGCCTAGAGAGAAGATGTGACAGACATTTCCTCTTGCATTCCTTTGTCTCCTCGAGTACAGCAATCGAACCAATTCCTAGAGAGGCGGGAGTTGCAAAGGGTTGACATGTAATCTTAGCATGTTGTGGCTTAGAGTAAAGTCCTTTTTTATTTTTTATTTTACAGACAGAGATCACAAGCAGGCAGAGAGGCAGGCAGAGAGAGAGGGGGAAGCAGACTCCCTGCCTAGCAGAGAGCCCGATGCGGGGCTCGATCCCAGGACCCTGAGATCATGACCTGAGCCGAAGGCAGAGGCTTTACCCCACTGAGCCACCCAGGTGCCCCTTAGAGTAAAGTCTTAATAGAAGGATGCAAGCATTACATTAATAAAAAAGTCTGTTGCTTCACAAATGCCAAATTATATGGCTATTTTAATTTAACGGTAAGGATTTTAGGTGGCTGAGCTTTTGAATCCATGTTTATCTATGAGGACACTACCATTTTCTCAAGTTACATAACAAAATTACATAATTAAAATATATATTGATAGTCATGCTTGATGGACCTTATTCTTCACAGTCTTTAAATAAGAATTTAGCGTTTTAGCGGGGCGCCTGTGTGGCTCAGTGGGTTAAAGCCTCTGCCTTCGGCTCAGGTCATGATCCCAGGATCCTGGGATCGAGCCCTGCATTGGGCTCTCTGCTCAGCAGGGATCCTGCTTCCCCCTCTCCACCGCCCTACCTGCCTCTCTGCCTGCTTGTGATCTCTGTCTGTCAAATAAATGAATAAAATCTTTTTTAAAAAAGTTTTAAATTAGCGAGGCAATGAGCACAGGGATCTTCTTTTGTCTTTTAAGAGGATTGCATTTACCTTAAACCAGAACATATTATCCTTTATTCAGTACAGAGGGAGGCACCCACAACACCGTGTGCTAAGTGCGATACCTGACAGTTTAGAGCGATTGCCCTTTCGAGAAAGATCTCTGACGATAGAACACTTTTCAAGACCCAGCACGACCCACGCATTTCGGGTAGGTTGCCTGTTAACCATAAATATGATTTTTAAAAATATCTGAAATAATAAAACTCATCCCTCCTTTTGTTTTTTTCCAACAGTTAGATACTCCTCGAAAAGGTTCACTGACCCTGATGGAGTTTGCTGGTCACACGTGGACAGGTCAGAGTTTCTTCACAGGTCAGTTTTCTCCACATATAAATAAAATGATGTCATATGTGAGGTTTCAAGTGTTGGAAAGAGAAATTAGGGATTATCTACCTTAAGAGGACTATTTTGACACATAGGAGGAAATACCAAACGTTTGCCCTCTACGTGCAAACACAGAAGTCTCTACAAAGAGCAAAGATGCAAAACTAAGCACCTACCTACTGTTTGGTATAAAGGGGAAAATGCCCAAACACTCTTCGTTAAATTGGGGCCTCCTCTCAGAAAAAAGGAAAAGTCTGTCTCATGAGTCTTAACGAGAAATCGCGGTCACTCTCTCTCTCTTTCTGCAATAGTTTTCATGTTTTCCATGAAACCCTAATCTTACTTCTCTTTGAAGATCTAATGAGGAAAAAATGCTCCATAAAATTAATGCAAATATTCTAACTATTTTATAATGGGTTGCTGTACAGCTACAGACTTCTTTTCAGCCTAATAGCTGTTTTTAGGATAAAGTTTCTAGTCTCAATTTTGACCAATGATGTTTTAGTTTTCAAAAAAAAATTTTTTTTTAAATTTATTTTCAGCATAACAGTATTCATTGTTTTTGCACCACACCCAGTGTTCCATGCAATCCGTGTCCTTTCTAATATCCACCACCTGGTACCCCGACCTCCCACCCCCTGCCCCTTCAAAATCCTCAGGTTGTTTTTCAGAGTCCATAGTCTCTTATGGTTCACCTCCCCTTCCAATTTCCCTCAACTCCCTTCTCTCCATCTCCCCTTGTCCTCCATGCTATTTGTTATGCTCCAAAAATAAGTGAAACCATATGATAACTGACTCTCTCTGCTTGACTTACTTCACTCAGCATAATCTCTTCCAGTCCTGTCCATGTTGCTGCAAAAGTTGGGTATTCATCCTTTCTGATGGAGGCATAATACTCCATAGTGTATATGGACCACATCTTCCTTATCCATTCGTCCGTTGAAGGGCATCTTGGTTCTTTCCACAGTTTGGCGACCGTGGCCATTGCTGCAGTTTTCAAAATTTTTTGCCAGCACTTTTAAGGAGGCACCATAGCACTGTCATGAACTGAGCCACTCTGGAATCAAATGCCTGTTCTCCATGCTCTTCGTTGAGCTATCTTAGGAGAGTCTCAACCTCTCTGGGCCTCCGTTTCCTCTTTCATTAGAGGCTGGGTGGATAAAACCATCTTTGGAAAAACATATGCAAAGGACCTCGCTAGATTCCAAGCATCTACTTTTTGTTCAAACATTATGAATAATTTGTTTTATATATAATCTGAAATGTGAAAGATAATCAGCTATTGTAGCGCAAATGCTATAGTTTTAAAATAAATCTAGTAAAGGGCGCCTGGGTGGCTCAGTGGGTTAAGCCGCTGCCTTCGGCTCAGGTCATGATCTCAGGGTCCTGGGATCGAGTCCCGCATCGGGCTCTCTGCTCAGCAGGGAGCCTGCTTCCCTCTCTCTCTGCCTGCCTCTCCATCTATTGTGATTTCTCTCTGTCAAATAAATAAATAAAATCTTTTTAAAAAATAAATAAATAAATCTAGTAAAACAGAAGCACCGGGACAACACAGCGATTTTATCACTGTTTACACCAGCCCTTCCATAGTTCTGTAGTCTGGTGCTGTCCAAGATCCTTAAGCCCTTTTACAATTTTTCTCCTATGCAAATAGCCCTAGGCTACTGTGCCTTCCTGTTGCTTTTCTTTGTACGTTTCCCAGCAGCGTTCGCTCTCACTGTCAGGGACAGTAGTTCCTTCTCTAAAGGGCAGCCCTGCTCTGTTATCAGTGACTGCTCTGCCTTGTAGATGGTTGGAGGAAAGTAGGCATCAAAGCATGTTTTTTAATAAATAAACAATGTGCCAAGTGCTCACTCTGTGCCAAGTTCTTTGCCAAGTGTTGGCATTCAAACACCCAGGATGTTTTGGTCTGTGCCTCAAGGACCACTCAGTGTAGTGGGGAAATGGAAAGGACCACGAGAGAGGGGATGCAGCTGGATATGCAGATGAGTAAATGGACAGAGAGGCTTCCCAGAGGAGCCATGAGCCGTGCCACCTAGCATGAGCATCACGTGGTACGTGAGAGAGAGAGAGAGAGAGAGAGAGACTGACTCCAAGGATGGCCTGGAGACAGCTGCTGAGGGAGAGAGCTCACAGAATTTTGATGAATTAGGTTCTGGAGATGTTGACCGCAGCGTGCTCGTTTTAAATCTGCACACTTCACTTTGCCCCATTCCTGTCAGTATATTCTCTTATCGTTAATTTGGTGACTATCGTTATTGATGGTCAGAAGCCTTTCTCATTTCTATAAGAATAACTGAGGGTACGTAAGAGACATATTCCTCTATTTATAAGCATTTATTATGTTTTCTTCTGACAAGCAAGCATGTAATCACTTTCTTACCCTTTGTTTCCAGGTCAGAAAGCTAATAGCGGGATCTATTATCGACATTTGTTCTGTGGCAGAAAAAAAAAAAAAAAAAAAGAGAAAAGGAGAAGCTGTGGGGTATCCCCAACAGTGGGAAGGATCTCTTAAGGCAGCTGACATTGTTTCTACCCCCATGAAGTGGTAGGGCTGCCAGAGCTCCCCACTCAAATTCCTGGCCCTTAGGCATCCACGTCTAAGTAGAAGGTTCTAGCAAACCTACCAGCTCCAGGAGGACACAGGGCCAGCATCCAGGCTTAATGGAGGGAGAGCCCCCGTCTTTCCTTTCAGGACCCAAAATGGCAGTTTTTGCATATTTCCTGGTTTATGTAAAAGTGACATGAAAACACATTTTTTTCTTTTTAAAAAATATCATCTGCATAAAATCCTTTTGAGAGCTGGGACTTATTAGCATTTTAAAAGGAGTTATTTTTTGGTTGGTGTTTCAGGTTCACAATATCCACCTAAGTCTTTTCAGAGGACAACTCTGACGACAAGAAAAAGATTCCAAGTGGCCTCTTGATGGAACTTGAACTTCAAAGCCTCAGCATACCATTTATCACTTGAAAAATGGAAAAACAAGTATTATACTATGTATTTGTTTGTCTGACAGTGAATTGTGAGCCTGTCTGAGAGAAGTGCAAACAAATAAACAACTTAATTTTGAACACTTGCTTTGTAAAGAGAATACAAGTCCAATTCACCAACCTTCTTTACTGGAAGCATTCCAATAAAGGTTCTTTAGGCTTTGCTCAGAAGAATCTGATCTGTGTTTATCATCCATCTTTTATCAATTATACACAGACACACACATAATCAGTGCATGTATTCACACACTACTTAACAATGGGAGAGGATATTATCTAGGAACATGCCATTTTGTGACATTGTGTCTTGACATGTGTTTTGCGTCTCACTCTGTTATTGACCCATCAAAATCCTAGCCACTAATAGATATCACTCCCTTCTCTAGGAAAGAACAAAGCCATCTTTGGCACAATATGCCAGTTTGACTAAGGTTCAGATGGTCCGAGTCGCTGTGCTAACTTTCTTCCATCTTTTTTAAAAAAGGACTTAAGTCACCGGCCTCTTCGTGGAATGTCAGTGGCTATTTCTTGAGCCAATTAGGTTTTACTAGTTTTCATGCTCAAACTATTCAAACATAGCCCAAACTTACTGATTTTTAAACCTGAATATAAACGTATAAAGTATATTGCATATGGTTTTGCAGGTGAAATTGTTCATCTACTAGAGGGATGGTTTCAGCAGCAGCTTTCTTGTTTGATCAGTGTGACCTTTGCTCAGATGCCACCTTTGCCACAAAGCCTTTCCAACCCCTCTGTCTAAAGTACAGGTTCTGTCCCCTCTGTCCTCTTGCCCTGCTTTGTTTTCCTTCAGGGCATGTGTCCCTATCTGATGGTCATATAGAAAATGGAATAGGGAATGTCAAGAAGAAATGATCGATCAGAGGTCAGGCTCTGGAGCCAGTTTCTTTCATTCCCTCTCCCCATGGTTTTCCTCTATAGTGACTTGTATCCTTAGGCTCACTTTCAGATCTCAAATCACCATAATTTCTTTTTTTATATCAGATACTTATATTTTATCAATCTCTTTTTTTATTAATCCAAAATGAAATTTTATCTATCATCATACAAATGTGTAATAAATTATTTTCAGACATATTTCTGGTTGTAAGAAAAGAGAATCTTGGCCTATTTATAGACGTCTGAAATTAACAAGTGCATTGGGACTGGAATTAGTGTCGTCCTTGATCACGGAGTGACAGAACAAACACGATGCTAGAGTCCCCTTGCCTCTCACTGATCATTTCTCCCTTACATTCCTGACTCATTTCTTATGGTAACACAGCATGTGAGGGAGTAGATGGATGGCCACAGCTCTGTAATATTTTTTTTTAAATGAGCAATGTTACTTTTAATACAGATGTGGTACAGAATGTTTAATTACAGCAGGGCAGAGATTCTAGTTAAATAAAATTAAAAACTTTTATTTTTCCAAATATAAAATTACTAAATTAATGTCTCAAAAGAAAATATAACATGGTGAAAGCTTTAAAATTACACCACTATTCACCACAGGATTTATGATTTACCGATGATACACTCTACCACTTTGGCAAAAGGATGAAATTTTTTTAAAACAGTTTATAAACCTAACATAGCAAAGACTGTGTACATCTCCATATTGCACTTCTTTATGTACAAGGATAAAACAGAAAGGTCAAGTGTGTTGCATATGCGAAGAGCGGAACGAGTTTATCACAACTGAACTTAATGCAGAAGTGATGTAAGGAATTTAAAAATGTAGAAATGTCGTATGTGTATGTACAGAATGCGGAGACTGTATGGACAGAGTATGTACATAACTATATACTGTACTACTTTAAAATTTTTAGCATAGTTTTGTTTATTAATGCTTAGTTACCCACACAAAACAGACTGGAGAATTTTGAGAGTTTTATAAACTCTCCCTCAACATTAGCTATAGAAACTTCCAAGAGAAAATATCAGTCTCAATTTAGCGGTCTCCAAATAGGAGAAATTACTTGACATGGGAGCAGTCTGGAGTCCCAGTTCCTAAGGGCCTCTAGTTTAGTTTCTCTGGTCACTAGTTATGGCTAACTCTATCCTTTCTAGCCACCCTGCTCTTACAGAACCGCTCAAGCTCATTCCTGTCAGTTTCCAAGAACCTTGCAACTCCTTTCCTAATCAGCACAGACTTCTTAGAAGGAAAATGACTGGTATGCATTCTAAACTGACATTCAGAAAGAGTATCCAAGATAAATTATTTTTTTCATGCAGAAGCATGGAATATATTTTATGATAGCTGTACTTTATGTGGCTTCTGAGTTTTGTAAATGAGAATCTGTTACTGATATATGTATTGATAAAAATGCTTTCAGAAATAGAACCCAGTGCAGTGATCATGATTCATATCTTCTAAACACTTCAGTAAGATAAAGTACAATCTTAGAAATAGAAGACACTTGGCTCTGCCACTGAATTTAAAAAGACTTGCATATAGCATATATTTTTACACCTGTATTAAAGATAACATTTTATATATAGGTTAAGTGAACCTTAGAGGTTAGTAAATAATGTTTGTATCAAGGATGGTGCTTTCTGAACTGATTTGGGAAAAACTGGGACAGTGTTTTCACAATAATCTACCTTGATAAATAAGTCTTAGAATTTCTCTGTTAAAAATTGAAAAAGGCAAAGTGAATAACTCCTGAGATCAATTTTTGAATGAAGGTTAATAACTACATTAATAGAAATGTCTGTTAATTCATCCAAAACCAAGGTAGGAATGAAGGAATTTTAAAATAATATAAAAACAGGGACACCTGGATGGCTTAATCAGTTAAGTGGCTGCCTTCAGCTCACGTCATGATCCCGGGGTCCTGTGATCAAGCCCCACATCAGGCTCTCTGCTCAATAGGGAGCCTACTTCTCCCTCTCCCTCTCCCTCTCCCTCTGCCTGTTGCTTCCCCTGCTTGTGTTCTCTTTCACTTGCTGACAGATAAAATTTTTAATAAAGTAATAAAAAGATGTAAAATGCCATAGAAAACTGCTAAATTTTATAAATTTAATACCAACAGTAGTATCCATACTGATGTTATTCTGAACTTGAATGGAATTTCTATGCCAATTAAGAGGTACATTTTTATAATGTCATAAAATATGTGGATATTATATTTTTATTGTCCCTGCTTCATTATGACCACAGATCATTTCTCAGGAATTTTAGCTCTTTAATTTTTTTTAAAAGATTTTATTTATTTATTTGACAGAGAGAAATCACAAGTAGACAGAGAGGCAGGCAGAGAGAGAGACAGAGAGAGAAGCAGGCTCCCTGCTGAGCAGAGAGCCTGATGCGGGACTTGATCCCAGGACCCTGAGATCATGACCTGAGCTGAAGGCAGCGGCTTAACCCACTGAGCCACCCAGGCTCCCCTAGCTCTTTAATTTTTAATTAAAACTGAAAAATTTTTCAAGACCTCATTACACTCATAAGACGTCTTTCCGGGGCGCCTGGGTGGCTCAGTGGGTTAAGCCTCTGCCATCAGCTCAGGTTATGATCTCAGGGTCCTGGGATCGAGCCCTGAATTGGGCTCTCTGCTCAGTAGGGAACCTGCTTCCCCTCTCTCTCTGCCTGCCTCTCTGCCTACTTGTGATGTCTCTCTCTATCAAATAAATAAAATCTTTAAAAAAAAAACAACCACAAGATGACTCCTCTTTAAAAAAAAAAAAAAAAAAAGACGCCTTTCCTTTCCCAATATTTATATAACTTGTGTACCTCTCTGGTTTCTAAACCACGTGCTATTCACTCACTTATTTCTAACCGGCTAGAATACTTTTCGAGTGAATTAAAAATACATAACTATACGTGTTTGGGAGGGTTTATCTCATTTATGAATATCCCAATTTAAGCTCCCCCCACCCACCCAGGAGATGACATTCCCGTGTGATAATCATGGATTTATTATTTCATTGAATATTTACCAAGCACCTTCTTTGTGTCAAATTCTGTTCTAAGCATTGGATTGAACATGACAAAGTCCAAAGTCTTTGCCCTAATAAAACTTCAATTCTGGCAAAGGGGAATGATTATAAACAAATCAAGAAAAGCATTCTAGACAGGAAAAAACACACACGCCTAAAACAGGAGCATACCTGGAAGTTTGAGGAACAGAAAAGAGGCCAGTGGGACATGGCTTGGAATTAGCAAGGGGCTGTATCATAGGAGATGAGATGGGTGCAGTAATTGGGAGCCAAAGGATTAAGATCCTTTTTGACCTTGGAAATGGTAAATTATCTGAAATAGGCAGCCACTGGAGAGTTTCCAGGAGGAGTGATGTAATCTGACCCCAGAGGATGTTCTGGATCAAAAGATAGTAGCACAGCTGGTGAGGAGCCAAAGGCTATTGGAGATGTTTTGAGATTTGAGCCAATAGGATTTGCCATTGCATTGAATGTGGAGAAAGGAATCCAGATTGATTCCTAGGCTTTGGCTTAACACTAGGGAGCATGCTGTGACATGTCATGTTTGAGATGCCTATTAGAGGGACACCTGGGTTGCTCAGTCAGTTGAGCATCTGCCTTCAGCTCAGGTCATGATCCCAGCCAGGGTCTTGGGAGCTAGTCCTGCATCAGGCTTCCTGCTCACTGGGGAGTCTGTTTCTCCTTCTCCCTCTACCCTCACCCCCTGTTCATGCTCTCTCTCTCTCTCTCAAATAAATAAATAAATAAAATCTTTTTTTTTTTTTTTAAAGAGATATGCCTATTAGATGTGTAAGTGGGGATGTTGAGACATTTGGTTAACTGGACATGGGTTTAGAGAGGAAGTACAGACTGGATGGATGTATTTGGCAACTGTCAACATCTAGATGGTATTTGAGTGCCAAACTGGATGAAGTAACCAAGAAACTAACTGTAGATATGCAGAGGAAACAAGAGTTCTGGGCCCTGGGCCTCTTAACATCCAGAGGAACAGGATGTGATGAGAAACTAGCCAAGCCAAGTGAGATGGAATGACTCATGAGGAAGAAAAAACACTAAAGAATGTGGAACACTCAAAGTCAAGTGGGGGGAAAAGGTTTTCTGAGGAGGTGACAAGGACTCAAATATGTTGAATGCTGTTGATAAGGGCAGAGAACTGATTTAAAGACTTAGCCACAGGGAAGATACCTGAGACGTGGACAAGATCTTTGTGGAACGGACAAAAATGGACAAACCCTGACTGCAGAGGGTTCAGGAGAGAGTATGAGGAGAGGAAATGAAGCCAACAGGTATGGCTAGTCTTTTGAGGGATTTTTCTATAAAGGGGAGCAGGGGAATGGATCTAGAAGGATGTGGAAACTCAATCCCTTAGAGAGAAAGAAAATAAAAATCATGAGGTACACATAAAGAGATTAAGTAAATACATTTTCTTAAGGTCTTAAACGTGGTTAAACAATATAGAAGTGAGTAAAAGACAAGAATACAGAAGTAAAAGACAGAAAGACAAAAGACAACTCATAGTTTAAGTTCTTCTCCATTCCCACTGCGTAGGATTGGTATTTTTCGTTCCAAATATTAGTCTTGCTGTAGAGAAAACACTTTTTCTCCCAGAGATGACATGGCATTATCTATTCAGTTCTGCAACCTGTTTTATTATTAGTTTTCTACTTAGTATATGGAGAGCCTCTTTCCACATCGGTATTTACAGATGACTTTTTAAAAAATCAGTTGGAGAAAAGCCTTGGGCAGTGTTTCTTTCTATTTCAAAGAAGCCCTGTAAATGGTTGTGTGAAACCTATGCAATAGCTGGAGATAAAACTAATCTAACTAAGCAAAGTAGGACTCCCTTGCATTTTTCAGTTTAACCTTCTTGCTTGCCCCTTTGCCATAGTTCAGGGCCTGGCTTCTAGGAGAGGGGCACACTCCCAGCCCAGGCCCTTTGTAAATTAATAAAGGGAAACCTCATCTGAAATAGAGTGGGAGGCCAGCAGGGTGAGCTCTCACACCCCACCACTCTTCCTCAACTGCAGACCGGAAGTCGGGAGAGGTACTTGAAAGTGATGCTACTTTACCACCGCAGGAGGGCGGGAGGAAAGTTTTTCTCCTCCCCTGGCAACGGCACAGCCAATGAGAGATGGTCACAGTTCAGCCAATGAAAAGCCACTGCACTTGGAACTCCCACATTAGCCAGTGGACTTTTTGCTTCTAACTTGCTGCCAATTTCGTCTTTCCTCTGTAAAACAACGTTGTTTTTTTGTTTCATTTTGTTTTGTTTTGTGTGTGTGTGTGTGTGTGTGTTTTCTCCTCTGGGCTTGTTTATGGTTTTTCTGTCTTTCGTATACCTCAAATTGCAGTTCTTTGCTACTCCCAAACACACCCATTTCGCTGGTAAAATAACTGACAGTTTTATTTATTTATTTATTTTAAGATTTTATTTATTTGTTTGACAGAGAGAGAGATCACAAGCAGGGAGAGATGCGAGGAAGCAAGCTCTCTGTCGAGCAGAGAGCCCGATGTGGGGCTGAATCCCAGGACCCTGGGATCATGACCTGAGCAGAAGGCAAAGACTTAACCCACTGAGCCACCCAGGCACCCCTATGATAGTTGTATTTCTAAGGTTAAGGCAGGACTGAGGAAGAGAGGGAACTTGGTAGTTAAGGAACACAGCTCTGGGGGCAAAATTGAGCGTCCTTGTCACTGTCATTTTCCTTCTGCAGGCTCAGTGGTTGGTCTTCTCTCCCTTTTGAGATTAAGTCATAACTACTGTCTCTTTACCAAACCCTCCTTTCTCAGCTTCTCTTACTTCTGCTTCTTTCAAAGGCCTTGACCTCCCCCCTGATTGTGCTTTTGGGTGCTGGCTTTACGTGGTCCGAAGCAAACCAGCTTTCCCTTGTCTCTATCAGGCATGTGATACAAACTGAAAACCTCCTGAGGTTGTTGCCCCTAGCACTCCCCTAAATCAAGGTAGACGGTGCTCTGAGCTGAAGCTGGGCACCACCCTGGGGTAGGACAGCCAGTCCTGACTGTAGAACACTGCAGGGTTGTGCAAGGAAGCATAAGGTTAAAGACTCCCTGGGGCGCGGGGGGTGGGCAGCTCCAAAGGCTGGGTTTCAAACCAGATGCCTCTTTATTTCAATTTTTAAACTATGGCTGTCTCTGGCTGGAGTGCTGTGACCAGCAGCGGGGACCTCAAACCCAAAACTCAGCTCCCCCTGGCCACACGCGGCTGCCTTAAATTTCACCCACATTCTCCTCCCACTTCACTTAAATGCCTTTATTTACGTTCAGCAACAAGCTAAGGAACCCCGAAGCCGTTTTCCGGTCTTTCGGTTTCTTCTTAACCAGATAAAGAGGCCCGTGGTCATTACCTAGGTGTTTGCGGAGCACGATTAACAACCCCTGCGGTCCTTTTCTGCGAGCCTCGTCCCGAGGCCCAGGGCTCCCCAGGCCTGTCCTCCGTGGGGGGGAGGAGGAGGAAGAAATGAACCAGCCGGGCGCCACCTCTTCCCCCTTCGGGGAGCGCTGGCATCCCTGCGGCGTCCCGGAACTCCTCCCAGGACAGGGAACTTGAACTCCAGGGGGCGGGTCCAATGCCCCGCCCCTGCGCTATAGGCAGGCTCTGTCCCGCTGCGGAGCGGACTCGGGGCGCGATGCTGACGCTGTGGCTGGTGCACTGGGGGCAGAAGCTGCTGGTCTGGGGCGCGCTGGGCGCCTTCTCGGTGGCGGGCGCCACCTTGGTCCTGAACCTTCTGCAGATGCTGACGAGCTACGCGCGGAAATGGCAGCAGATGAGGCCCCTCCCCACGATACCCGGCGCCTTCCCGTTGGTGGGACACTCGCTGATGCTGAAGTCTAACGGGACCGGTAAGGGACCGCGTCCAGGCCGGACGCACCCACACCCGGGGGCCGTGGGACTCCTTGCCTGCGGGGCCCACTAGCAGGAAGCCCTAGGGCGCAAGAGCTCCGCGGGTCCTCTGCCGGCTCCGCGCCTGCTCCCCGCGCGCCCGCCTTCTCGGCTGCCGAGACCACCTCTACTGGAGGGGCTGGCTGGTTAGGGGAAAGAAGAGTCTGTCACCGCTAGAGAGGGGGATTCCCAGTTCTATCCAGTTTGCCCTGGGACACCTGATAAAATTGTCTGGGCTCCCCTTTCTTTGTGTACAGGCTAGAACGCAGTGTTTCTAAAACCCTGTCCCCCCGCGCTTTCTCTTCTTTTCCACTCCTAACTACTCCTATCTCAAAACACTGCCTGTCTTGCCTCTAAGCTGTTAAAACCTTAAGGACAGAAACTTCCCTGGGACTGTGGCGAGTACCTCCAAACGGTTCCATTATCCTCCACGCACCCACCGCCCCCCGGAAAATCAGGAACTGGAGGCTGGTTGGAGACTTTCCTCCCTCCCCACACTCTTTCTTTCTTGACCTTCTTATTTTAGTTCTTTTAAGGAGGTTACATAATAACAGTAAAACTGTGAGGGCAGGGCTTCTGGGTTTTCTACTGATAGCTTTTTGAAGAGATTGATTTGTGCTTTGTTGATGAGAAAAATAAAAACAAAAAAACACAACACTTTAAGTTAGAAAGCTTTCAAAAGTACTTGATATTTACAGTTCCCCCTCGGGGACAGTGAATTAGATCTTAGCACTTCATTTTAACGGCTGTATAAGTTGAGCTGAAAATTTTTTCCTGAAATGAAATGATCTAAAATAAGCCTAGGACCACAACCCAGTTTCACCTCAGATTAATTGTAAATAACAGTTTTACTAGTTGAACATTAACTCCAAATCTTGAAGGATTCTTTTCCAACTCTGTCGCCCACCCACTGCCAGAATGCTGTCATTTCAACTTCACAGAAATAAGTAAGGCCTCGTGGAGGAGTGTTTATCAAAATATTGAAAATGTTTCCAGGCAGAAGAAATCCAAGTTAACTTTTCACCACCTAAACATCAATGTGACTAATGTTGCAAGAGATTGAAGAAGTGTTTAGATATATGAAAACCATGTTTGTAAAAATTGTCTTGGTTAATACTAAAAGCAGAGCTAATCTCTCCTTCTACCCCGAGGCTTTATAGCATGAAAAAATAATTGTGTAGAAATACTAACTTCTCACCCCCAATAAGAAATAACATGTTTAAAAATCTCATCATATTCTTTTGGGAAATTTTTCTAAGAATGGAAATCTCCAGTGAATGAGACGCGTTTCAAAATACATGGTGAGTTAGTTGATTAGAATATTTAAGGTAATTCTCCTTGGAGTTACTTTCTGAGTGAAGAGAATGACAATATACTGGCTTTTACAAAGGGATTTTTTTAATCCAGCAAGTACTGGATTTTGGCATCAGACAAAGCTCTGCTCAGTTTCCAACTTTGCTACCAAGTTGTTTAAATTTGAGAAGTTGTTTCAAACTCTCTAAAAGGAGAAGAGCAAGAGAAGAAAAAGGAACAGAGAAGAACTACAACAGCCAGAAAACACTGAACAAAATGGCAATATCAGTAATTACTTTAAACACAAATGGACTGAATTCTCCAATCAAAAGACATGATGTGTCTGAATGGATAGAAAAAGAAGACCCACCTATATGCTGCATGTAAGAGACTCACTTTAGACATCACTTTAGACATAAGGACACACACAGATTGAACGTGAAGGGGTAGGAAAAGATGTTTCATGCAAATAGAAACCCAGACAAAATAGACTTTAAAACAAAGACTGTAATGAAAGACCAAGAGGGTATTCCATAATGACAGAGGGGTCAACCCAACAAGAAGATAGAACATTTATAAATATGTGTGTGTGTGTGTGTGTGTATAACCGACAAGCACCAAAATACATAAAGCAAATATTAGAGCTAAGTTAGAAGGTTTTGGGGTTTTTTGTTTTATTCTTTTTATTCTTTACTTGTAAAAGTAACTGTATGACAGAATTATCTTAAGGACTAAATTTAATGCATGCTGTTTCTAGATCACTGTCTAGCAGTTGGTTAGAGTAAGTTCCTTCAGTGTCCATCAAACTTGGATCCCCTCCTTGTCCCCAACATGGAGCTAAACAAAGTGATTGATGTCAGATCATTCTAAGATATAGTCTCTGTTCTCAGTGACCTTGTCTCTTGGGCAGGAGGCTGTGCTTTGGATCTGTGGCCACAGTTCTGGTCTCAGGGCTGACCTCAGTAATCTCTCCTGGAGCTCTGCAGTTAGCTTTTCATTGACCTTGCAAACCAAACTCTTGCTCTGTAGTTCATTATGTCAACACCTGCCTCTCCCAACTGTTCTCTGATATTGGACCCGATACCTTCAAACCACAGGCTCACACTTCCCTGTCTCCTCTGTCAGATCAGGCCAAGGCAGGCAGTTATTATCATAAAGCATGGTCTTTTGACACTGTTGATTTGACTCAGCTCTTTTCATAGAAATTTCGACGACTGTTTGGACCAGGAGACATTTTCAAGCAATATGGTGCAATGGTTAAGATGGCACCTTGTATGGTTTTACTGCCTTAAGTATGAAGCCAGATTCTATAATATACCAGCTCTGTGATGTTGGGCAAGTTACTTAGCAGTGCATAATTTCCCCCATTGGGACAGTAATAATAGTGCCTTTCGTCTAACTATGGTGAGGCAGAAAAAACAATGCATCAAAAACCCTAACACTAGGTCTGACATATAATAACTTGCTGCAGTAAATGAACACGACTTAATGGATATTAGCTATTTTGGGATAACTATTACTAAGTTTTATGTACAGAAATCTGCAAACACTTAAAAAAAAGCATTAGTGTTTATTTAGCATCATGTGCAATGGGCATCTGTGAGCCTTAGCTCCTCTCCCACTGCATTTTGCGCATCTTGCCCTGAAGCCTGGGAATGGGTGAAGCTTACAGGTGAATAAGGAACAACAATGGGCTGAGCATGCACACATTTATTGGCATTGAAAAAGAGCCAGAAAGTTGAATGGTTCGTTTGTCCATTTGTCCTTGGTGCCCAAATTACCATGTCAAAGAGCTCTGTCAAAATCTTAAGGACCATATTCGTAGCCTCACAGTGGGGTTGGAATTAGCCTTGGTATTGTCAATCAGACATTCCCTTTGCCCAGAAGAAGCCCAGAATCCCCATATGCCTACCAATTAGCCTGCCCCACCCCCACTCCTCCCTACCTAGATTTTCCCAGCCGTGTAAAGAGATTTCTGCCCCGTTTCCTGACATGTGATCAGTTCCCCAGCTAGGACTCAAATCCTCCCTTAACCTCATCTTGTTTGACTCATGTTCCGAAAGCAGGTCTAACCTTTGTCATGTCTTTTCTCTGAGGTCTGGACCCTGTATCTTAATTCTTTAGTCGCTGGCTACTGTCGTTTTTTTCTCACTCAGAAAACACTCAACAGAGAATTTTGTCATGGCTTCATCTCTTGTAATGCCATACTGGATTCCCCCAGACAAGGTCCTCATTGATTGCAACATGGAAAAGTGTTGACTCCCAAGTTTTCCACACTCCTTCGATGCTAGTTGGGATTGACGATCACCATTTCCCCACACCTAATGCAAGGACCCACTGTCCTGCACAGCCAATGCTTTTCCCCACCTCCAGAAGCTTTCAGTGGCCCCAGGTGATTCACAGGTCTTACCACATTAGTGTTACTGTCCTAAAATATGACTCCAGTCATAGTAGTCCTCATCAGAAACTTCCAGTTACTCCTCAGAGCATATACAAGAAAATCAAAGCCTCCAATGCTCCAGTCTCCTCTTCCAATGGCCTATGTTAGGCTTTGGCTGCACCTTCGGGCAATTTCCAGACCTCTGCACTTCTGCTCTGCTGTTTCTGCTGCTTGGCTTACATTCTGCCTCTCCCCCTACTTCCCCCTTTTCTGCCTATAAAAAATACAACTCATTTTTTAATGCTCAAATGCCACCTCCATCATGAAATTTTTTCAGTCCTCCCCAGGAGAATCAGTAACTCCTCAGACTAAAACTTGGATTTTAGCAACCATTTCATTTTCTCTGGTGCTACAGAAATCACCATCTCCCATGCTTAGAAGCTCCTTCAGAGTAGGGATTGGGTCCTTTGGAGATGCACGTTTCTTGGTTGTTATCTTATAATTAAATTACCTTCGCCATGCAATCATTATATCACTTAATAGAAACTGTGTGGTTTACCTTGAAGATGTGAGAGATGTGGGAAATCTTAAGTGACTTGCCCAAAGTAGACAGATTAACAACAACAATAAAAACCCAAACCCAAAAGACACAAGAAACTCATTGAAAATTAAATATTTTCTCCCAGAATTTTTTCAGCAGATCATTCATTATGCCGAGAAATACCAACACCAGCCACTACTGAAACTCTGGCTTGGGACCATGCCAGTAGTGGCCATTTTAAAAGCAGAAAATGTGGAGGTGAGTGTGTGGTCAGTATGACCTCTAGTCCCCTTCACGTCTGATGGTGTGAGAGTCTCATCAGAATAAATACGGCAACATTGTTCTTATATTTAATTGAATTCAGCATATTGAGCAGCTCATTACATATTTTTGGCTATGTAGGTGCCATTTAATGCTTTCCAGATGTTGTCGTAATCCTGGGGAGGGTAGCAACTTCTGGACAAAGAAGCCTCTGGACACATTTGTTATCAGGTCCGAGATATTTGGTCTTCTTTCTTTCTTTCTTTCTTTTTTTCTTTCTTTCTTCCTTTCGGAAAGTCTGCATAAGGGTGTAGTTTTTGTTTTGTTTTTTTTAAGATTTTACTTATTTATTTGAGAGAAAGAAAGAGAGAGCATGAAAGGAGAGAGGTCAGCGGGAGAAGCAGACTCCCTGCTGAGCACGGAGCCTGATGTAGGACTCGATCCCAGGACTCCAGGATCATGACCTGAGCCAAAGGCAGTTGCCCACCCAACTGAGCCAACCAGGCGCACCAAAAGGATATAGTTTTATAGAACTACAAATAAGTAAATAAGTTCCATAAGGTGAGCAGGCAAGTTATCTTACCAGGCTCTGTTTCAAGAGTTCAAAACTAAAAGACTAAGAAGCTATGAATATTTTTCTCAAGAGATTAGAGTTTCTGATCCATTACGAGTTTACTCTTCCACATTAATTTTCTTAAAAAAGAATGTGCCTGTGATACTGATAGGGCAGATATCATTAATCCATGCTATTGAAATAACTGCTCAAAACGATTGTATACCTTTTACTTATCATTATGATACCTGGGAGATTTTCTTGTGATTTGATGAGAAAAGGATTAGGGTGAGGGAGTAAGAATGGGATAAACAGAGCTTCTCGAAACAAAATTAAATATAACTTCCTAGGCATTAATGCTGGGATATGTCTTTCTTAGTTACTGCAGTGAAAATGTTAGATTTCTCTTGTACCACACTATACCAGCCTGGTTCAGAACAGGTAGTGAGGAGACAGGTGTAGGATTTCAACCACTGCGGACTTGGTGTGAGCGGGTTCAGTATGTATGTGAGAGATCTGTCCAGAGTGTGTGACTGGAGTTAGGAGCCTGGGGAGGATTTTGTGCTCAGACCTAAAGGCTCATCCCTTTTACTTCACCTGGATTCCAGGTGATCCGATCACATTCATGGGTTTCAGTGTTACTCACTTGCTGGAGATACTCAAATGTGTACCTCTAGGTCAAGTCCTTATCCTTGACATCTTTCCTATTTCAGACCGTAGCAACTCGAATGTCTCCAAGTCATCATGCCCCAAAATGAACTTCTGATTTTCATCTCCTTGGACATGGTCATCTTTGGATTCATTTATCTTCTCTCTCCCATCCTCCCACCCTCAATAAATGACTCCACTTGGTTCCGAGTTCATTGTAAGAACCAGAGCTTTATCTTGGACATTTTCCTTTTTCTCAACTCCATTTTGTCCCAAGACTGAATGACAGTTACATGTTCAAAACTCGACTTGACTTCCCTTAAAGCACAGGAATAAAAATGAATCACAGAGAAATAATAGCTATGAGATGTTCCTTTATTTTTTATCTGACAGAGACACAGTGAGACAGGGAACACCAACAGGGAGTAGCAGAGGGAGAGGGAGAAGCAGGCTTCCCGTGGAGCAGGGAATCCGATGTGGGGCTCTATCCCAGGACTCTGGGATGATGACCTGAGCCAAAGGCAGATGCTTAACGACCAAGCCACCCAGCCGCCCCTATGGGATGTACCTTCAAAGTAATGTTTTGGGGTACCTGGGTGGCTCAGAGGGTTAAAGCCTCTGTCTTCAGCTCAGGTCACGATCTCAGGGTCCTGGGATCGAACTCCACATCCAGCTCTCTGCTCGGCGGGGAGCCTGCCTCACCCCCTCTCTCTGCCTGCCTCTCTGCCTACTTATGATTTCTGTCTGTCAAATAAATAAATAAAATCTTTTAAAAAAAGAAAAAAAAAGTAATGTTCTAGCCAGGTAAAATTCAACTTTGAGTTGAAATTGTTTTGATGTCTATATATATCTCAATTTTTTTTTCTCTTTCCAAGGTAATTTTAACTAGTTCAAAGCAAATTGATAAATCTTATATGTACAAGTTTCTGGAACCATGGCTTGGCCTAGGACTTCTTACAAGGTATGTCATTGTAGATCTGTAATGCTGTCTCACAGAAACAGTTACTCCGATAGGTAATTGGTTATGTCAGGAATTGGCACAAAGTACTTCTCCTATCTGCAAGACTGTGCTACCAGGAAGTATGGGAGAAACTGGAAGGAAAGTTGTGGAGAACAGTGGGCTCTGACAGACAAGAGTCCAGGTATGGTAATCTCTAGCCATGGGACTATAATGATGATGACCAGCGTTTCAAGAAGAGTCAGGTACTGGTGTACAAAAAAGAAAGGAAAGGAGAGTTCGGGGCAGGCAGATCTTGAAAATCCAGTGAAAAAAGCAGTCAGCCCCAGTGAAGAATATGGAGCACAAAATCTCCATCCTGGAACTTGTGTCCAGACATAGGGCTCCATCCTCTGAGAGAAGGCCTGCCAAGAGAAAGGCAAAACCTTTGTGGGGTCTGTGGAGAATTTGAAAATAGAAGAGACCAAAGTAGAATCATGGACCACAGGGATCATCGGAGGACTGAGGTTTTTAATAGAGGGGAGGAAAACAAATTCTAAGTTTTAGAAACTTGGAACTTGGAAATTTAGAAAAATTCTTAAATTTTTCAATTTTTATGAGTGCCCCTTTAAATATTAGTAATATAGAATAATAGCTAAACAATGCACAGTCAGTAGCTATGTATCAACCTTTGTCTTTCCGACGGAAGCATTTGACAATGTATAGATTAATCTCTTTCAGAAGAGTTTTGTTGACTCAGCTAAATTTATATTTTGTTTGTTTCCAATGTTGCCTCTCTTGTTCATGACCATGTATTGTGTTTCTAGTACTGGAAACAAATGGCGATCTAGGAGAAAAATGTTAACACCCACTTTCCATTTTACAATTCTGGAGGATTTCTTAGATGTCATGAATGAACAAGCAAATATATTGGTCCATAAGCTTGAAAAGCATGTTAACCAAGGAGCATTTAACTGCTTTTTTTACATCACCCTTTGTGCCTTAGATATAATTTGTGGTAAGTCTCACTGATTTGTTTCTAAAGTTATGGTGTAGAGATAGAACGGCCCAAACGGAAAATAACATTGCAGTGGGAAGGTGAATGAGGGGATCGGAAAGGATATTGGATTTTTTCAGGGTGGTCCTAACGCTCAGGTCCCTGAAAAGCAGCAGCCACTGTGAGGGCTCTGAGCAGGACAGTCACATAGCCAACATGCCTAGGAGGGCCGAGGGAAAAAGGTGCAGGAACAGGGAGTAGGAGAAGATACAAGAGAAGAAGCAAAAGGGGGAGAGAATGATTTTTAAATCTATGAGAACAGAACAAGACTTATGACTTTTTTTTTTTTAAGTGTTTGCCCTTGGAAAATAAACAGAGGAAATGTGCTTGAACTGAATGGTTGCTTCTTGTCCCTGTTTTGCAGAAACAGCTATGGGGAAGAATATTGGTGCTCAAAGTAATGATGATTCCGAGTATGTCCGTGCAGTTTATAGGTAAATGAAGTCCTTTTAATTATCTTATCTTAACTATCTTATTTTAATTATCTTTAAAATGGGTACTGATTAGGGCTTAAATTTTTTTTAAAAATTAGTGCTAATAATTTCTGCGATTATTCATAATTATTAATTATTAATGAATTATTAATCTTTTCATTGTTTCAAAATAAAACTTGATACTAAAATTGACCTAGTCATATAAGCATGTAGATGGCCAGGAGAGGAATAGTTTTGTAAATGATGACACACCCAGATTATGCTATAGTTTAAAATGATTTTATAATGTATTGAAAAATGATTTTATAATGTATTGAAAAATTACATTATGATGTAAGTGATAAAGATAAAAACAATTTTTTAGTATGATTACCAGTAGGTATAAAAAATATTTATACAAAGAAAAAACTAGAAGACACTATACCAAAATATTATCTGTGGTTACTATTGTTTTGTGTGTGTGCTTCTCTTTCTTACAGTGTTTTGGGTTTTTTTGTTGTTCCTTTGTTCATTCTCCTTTCCCATATTTTCTACTCTGAGTATATATTATTTTTTAATTGAAATAATCAGTTTTGCTTTAAAAATGGCTTGCAGGTATCCAACGAGTAAGAGTCAGGGCCAGGATTTGATTTGATGTTTCCTATCTTTAAGCTCACTTCTTATTTCACTTTATTTTCATAAATATTTACTGAGCATCTGTCACCCACCATTCACGGCTCTAGGTGCTGACTAGTTTTATCGCAGCACGCAAACAGGAAGAATAGCAGGGAGACACACACTGTAATGAGTGCCAGCATGAATTCTAATAATCGCTTAGAAAGAAAAGATCAAGTTGACATTAGAAAGGAAAATTGGGGGGGTGGGGACATCTGGATGGCTCAGTCCATTAAGTGTCCAACTCTTGATTTTGGCTCAGGTCATGATCTCAGTGTTGTGAGATCAAGCCCCTTATGGGGCTCTGCATTGAGTATGGAGCCTGCTTTAGATTCTTTCTCTCCCTCTGCTCTCTGCTCGAGCTTTCTCTCTCTGTGTTTCTCTCTCAAGAAAGGAATAAAGAAAGAAGGAAGGAAGGAAGGAAAGAAAGAAAAAAAGAAAAAGAAGAGATGAAAAGAAAAGGAAAAGGAAAGAAAAGAAAAAAGGAAAGGAAAGAAAAGGAAAGGAAAAGGAAAACAGGGATATGTCCAATGGATGACTCTCAAGAAACACCTCTCTGAAGAACAGATGTCTAAGTCCATCCCAAAGGAGGGGAACCTGTTGAGGTCTTGCTTCTTTATCACTGGAAATGATGAGGGAGGTCCTCGGGACAGCTGTGTGACCTGGGTGCTTGGTGAGCACTTCTCTCTGGAAGAGGGCAACCGCTCGGGTCCTCTCACTCCAGAGGAATGATCAAGCAAATGAAAGGATATTAAAAAGAGGCATATTGCATCCCAGTGTGCGATCCAAGAGCCACAGCAGCCTTGGGAGGTCCAGAGCTGTTTCTGAAGAAACAAAAGCAGACATCAGACGGCCACCTAGTAAGGATGTTCTGTAAGGAATTCCTACTTCCACTAATGAAACCATTAAAATGTTAAGCTTCCCTGGACATGTAAAAGCCCATGCATTCATGTTGAGTGTAGAGCACGGAGCTCTTAATAGCCTCTAAGACAGATCATCTTCATTTCCATATACTACTTTTGTTGAGAGCAGGCACCAAACAGGTGCTAAAGAAATACACATTTCTCATGCATCAGCTGATGCTTTTCATCCTGTTTATAGAATGAGTGATTCCATACATCGAAGAATGAAGGCGCCCTGGCTCTGGCTTGACTTTCTGTTTCTCATGTGCAAAGAAGGGCGGGAACACAAAAGGAGCCTAGAGGTCCTCCATAACTTTACCAATAATGTAAGTCCTCCATTCATTTTTTTGTCGTGGTAAAAGATATATAATATGAAAATTTGCCATTGAAGCTAGTTGAAAGGTCCCCTTTGGTGGCAGTAAATACATTCACAATGCTGTGCAGCCATCACCACCGTCCATTTCTAGAACTTTTTTAAAAATCCATGATTTTTGTGTTTTGTGAATATAACCAGTGCAGGACCATGGAGCCTGTGCCTTATAAAACTTGAATGGAATAATAGACAAAAATAGGCAACATGATTAAATTTCAATTCTGTATTTAGTAAATATTAATTAAACATTTGCTAAGTACCAAATGCTTTACCTAGTGTTAGAAATAGAGTATTGAGTAGGACCTGTATGTTCCCTATTCTAAAAAGTTCCATTTAGTAACAGAGGTTATCTATTAAAAATGACAAAATGCGGGCACCTGGGTGGCTCAGTGGGTTAAAGCCTCTGCCTTCAACTCAGGTCACGATCCCAGGGTCCTGGGACTGAGCCCCACATTGAGCTCTCTGCTCCGCGGGGAGCCTGCTTCCCCTTCTCTCTCTGCCTGCCTCTCTCCCTACTTGTGATCTCTCTCTCTGTCAAATAACTAAATAAAATCTTTTTTTAAAAAAAGACAAAATGCAATATGAACTGTGAATAGTTTTTAATAGGGTGCTGTATTAAGAGAACAAAGAGATGAGGATTATAAGGGTCGTCTGGGAAAATGTCTGGAATAGACAGTTTTCAAAGGCAAAGGGCCTTTTTGGTAGTATTTCAACACAGAAAAGATAAAAATTAACTGGATATTACTATTTTATTTCCAATTCAAAGCTAACAAAGAGATAGTGATGTTGTTTTTCGATATAGGGTATCAGTCTACATTAAAGACGAGTCTAGAACAATCACCTGGCTTAGGAGACTGGCCAACAATTTGTCTTTCATGGATACAGTTGAGTTTTTCCTCAAATTTCATGCATGAATATCAGTATCAATAATTAATGAATTCCAAACCAGATGAACAGTATTATTAAGTTAATAAATATTGAGAATTGCTGGGGCGCCTGGGTGGCTCAGTGGGTTAAAGCCTCTGCCTTCAGCTCAGGTCATGATCCTAGGGTCCTGGGATCAAGCCCCGCATCGGGCTCTCTGCTCAGCAGGAAGCCTGCTTCCTCCTCCTCTCTCTCTCTCTCTCTACGCCTGCCTCTCTCCCTACTTGTGATCTCTGTCAAATAAACAAATAAAACCTTTAAAAAAATACTAAAAAAAAAAAATTGAAAATTGCATACTGAATCTGAAGCACCAAGGGTTCCATCAGGACACCTTGCCCTCGAAGAACTTGGGGTCTATTCATTCAAACCACTTGGTTGAGTCAATTGCCTGACAGGAGGAAAAAACGTTGAGTTGGTGGCTTTCACGCTTCCATTCATTCAGCAAATAACGAACATTCTCCAAATGCCAGGCCATGTTCTAGAGTTTGGAAATACATCTGTAAACAAAGACAAATTTGCTTTCATGTGGGTTGTACATTTGAATTAGAAAAGAAAGACACCAAATACAAAGTGTAACATCATGCCAGATGGCCAGGGAAATGGGAAAAAATAAAGCAGGCTTGGGAAGATAGTGCTAGGGACTAGTGTCGCAGGGATTAGGAAAGGTCTTTCTGACAGTGTGATGATGTGCAGAGACTTGAAAGAAAGGAGGGAGCCAGCCATGCGGAGGAAGTAGTCTCACCAGAAGGAACAGCAAGCAAACAGGTGAACTGATCATCAACTTGCTATTTCTTTTTTCCAGTACAACATGAAATTACAGTGATTGGTCCTGAATCTACTATACAAGGACTACGTTCTCTCCACACCTATACTTTTATCTCCTTGGCTCATTCAGACCTCTAGAGACGATTAGGCTGTACCCCATTGGAAAGACTATAAAAAGAGCCCTCAAAAATTCCGAAGTTGCCTGACATTAAATTCATCTTTCGAAGTCTTATCAAATAATGCCCTAAAATTGATCAGGAAGCTTGGCTGTATTTTTATAAGAGTCTAAGTTATTACTGCAATAGCAGGGATAGGAAAGGTTTAGGAAAAAAAGTAAGTTAAAGAAGCTAGTATATTTCCATAGGAAGGCATATGGTTAAGTTATAATAAATTCCAAACAAAAGCATGTGATTGTTTAAATCATAGGTCATCGCTAAACGGACCAGTGAAATGAAGAGAGACAAAGAACACAGAAGTGCTGACAAGGACTCTTCATCTTCCAAAAATAAACGCAGGGCTTTCCTTGACTTGCTTTTAAACGTGACTGATGATGAAGGGAATGAGCTAAGTCATGAAGATGTTCGACAAGAAGTTGACACTTTCATGTTTGAGGTATTTTATATCATCATGTTATTTTCTGATACCTTTAAATAAATTTCAGGTTTTCTGGAGAATCTTTAACATTATTTTTAGAAGTTTAATGAAATTTTATGTATTTATTTTAAAGTGTTTTTTTTTTTTTTTAGATTTATTTTAGAGGGGGTGGAGGGGCTGGGGGAGAGAAAGAATCCTAGTAGGCTCCACACTGAGCATGGAGCCTCCTGTGGGTCTCGATCCCACGACCCTGAGATCATGACCCGAGCCCAGCCAAGAGTCAGATGCTTAATGGACTGTGCCATTCAGGCACCTCTAATGAAATTTTAAAGTAGTTTCATATAATTAAGGGAGAATCATTAGATTAGCATTAAAGATTATAAAATTTAATTTTATATTTAAGTATCAGTATAATTAATTTTATAATTAAGTATCAGATCAACTTCCTTGTTCAGAAAATCTTTGATTCATGGTGGTTACAGAATAGATACAGAGTAGATACATTTTTTTTTCCTCAAAAAAATCTAAGCTCTATCTGACTTTCCCAAGCAGAAGAGCAGCCAGAAATTACTGTCCATTCTCTACATCGCTTCATGCTTCCTTTTCATCTCTAAAACCCATGAGTCTGTTTCTTCACTAGCTTCTTTTAAAGAAGTCTGTCTTCTTCCTGCCTCTACCCATGAGTTCTTAGCTACTGCCGTGAGCTGCCCCAGCTGAAGGAGAGGGCAAGAGTCCTCCTGAGAATTTAACCGGTTTGTGATTCTAAAAAGATTTGTGATCTTCAAATAATAATAGTAATAATAAAAGATGCACTTTTTACAGAGATAATTCTAACTATATTAACTGTTACAAGGAGTGAGTCTCAATACGTGGCTTGCCAAATAAAGAAATATTTTTTAAGCACCACGTGGTGATATTTTGGACGTGGAGGAAAGCAGAAGACATCAGGAGTTTTCGATGCCTCAGCGTACGCTCAACGGTGTGTTCGCTGCTCTGCCAGCAGCCGTCGGGATGTGACGCTAGCACCTGTCTGTCGGTCTGTTTTTCCTGAGGGAGGACAGTCAGCGCCCTGGAGCAGGAAGCAGGTGGCATTAAGCTTCTGTCAACTTGGCTTCTCCTTCTGGTTCATACTGGCCCTATGAGATGGTTTCAGTCATCCCCGATCTCTGTCCCAGCTTTCCTGCGTAAAATAGAGAGATGGCGTCGAAAGTTCTTCTTTAAGTAGAGCACTTTATTAAAAGAAATGTTATGCAGAAAATGGACATCTACTTAGCCAAAAAGTGGAGAGTGTTTCAGCATGTGGGCTCTGGGGCCAAGTCCCAGCCATAACACATCCTAGAGGTGTGACCTCGCCCTCATCCAGGCTTTCTGGGCGTCAGCAGCCTCGTTGTCAGAGCACGGGGCTTGTAGTTTAGACCAATAACTTTTTAAAGTTAGAACTGTGCCTGGCAGGGCGCCTGGGTGGCTCAGTGGGTTAAGCCGCTGCCTTCAGCTCAGGTCATGATCTCAGGGTCCTGGGATCGAGTCCCGCATCGGGCTCTCTGCTCAGCAGGGAGCCTGCTTTCCTCTCTCTCTCTCTGCCTGCCTCTCCATCTACTTGTGATTTCTCTCTGTCAAATAAATAAATAAAATCTTTAAAAAAAAAAAAAAAGAACTGTGCCTGGCATGTAGGAAGTATGTAGCAGATATTGGCTGTTATTTGATGTCGAAGGGGAGAGACCTTCTCCCATCACCACGCCATTTGCACACACATGTACCTACGCATGCACTTACACATACGTGTACACACACACACACACACACACACACACTGTTATCCATGTGCCTATCCCTACACATACGTACCTGTATATGGCACACACACACCCATCTCCCACCAGTGACCTCGCACACCATGAAAACAACCAGACCAGTGAATGCTCTTTTTCTTCCAGTTTTAACATTCTTTGAAATCCTAAGTTTTTTTCTTCTTTGCATGGAATAGGAGGCATTCCCCAGACTGTAGTAGTGAGACCTCCTCCCTAAGGGAGCCGCAGGCTCTCAGTGCCCGGCCTTCCATTGCCTGGCTGCCAGGCACTGGATAGGAAGGTTTTTGCCCCTGCCCTAGCCCAGCAGTGTGCTCTGGTAAAAATCCGTGCTTTGTTTCATTTCATCCTGCTTTCTCTGGATTTCTCAGACAAAATGAAATAGGACTTTTAGCATCCAGTATTTGATCTCGAAAATGTGAATAACAGTATCACGTATTTCATCATGTTTGAAACATTCACATGTTTCAACATGTGAAGAACAGTTCTGTTGGTTTCTGCAAAGTACTTAGTGTTTTGTCTGGAACTCAGCACATGTTAAATGAAGCTAATGATCAATTTCTTGCAATGAGGGCGCCTGGGTGGCTCAGTGGGTTAAGCCGCTACCTTTGGCTCGGGTCATGATCTCAGGGTCCTGGGATCGAGTCCCACGTCGGGCTCTCTGCTCAGCAGGGAGCCTGCTTCCTCCTCTCTCTCTCTGCCTGCCTCTCTGCCTACTTGTGATCTCTCTCTGTCAAATAAATAAATAAAATCTTTAAAAAAAAATTTCTTGCAATGAGAATATT
The DNA here is from genome assembly GCF_020171115.1 of Neogale vison. Classification (NCBI taxonomy): domain Eukaryota; kingdom Metazoa; phylum Chordata; class Mammalia; order Carnivora; family Mustelidae; genus Neogale; species Neogale vison. The sequence continues at coordinate 195,939,269 of NC_058101.1, read as the reverse complement.
CAGAACTGCATAGATACTGCCTCGTGTCCACAGGGATAGGTAAAACCTACCTTGCAAGTGGGGTAAAGTAGAGAAGTACAGATCTGGCAAAGCTGACTCATAAAAATCACACATTTCCCCCCCCCTTTATTTTTTTTAAAGATTGTATTTATTTATTTCAGAGAGAGAGAAAGAGAGCACAAGCCGGGGGAGGGGGGACAGAGGGAGAAGCTGACTCCCCACTGAGCTGGGAGCCTGATGTGGGACTTGATCCCAGGACCCCAGGATCATGACCTGAGCTGAAGGCAGTTGCTTAACTGACTGAGCCACCCAGGCACCCCTGGACTTCTATGCCTTCAAAACTGCCTGGTGTGCCCCATTCCTGGGAACGCCCCTTATCAGCACAGTGAACCACTTCTCACCAGGTGGACAGCTCCAAGTAGCAGAGAAATGTCTCTCTAAGCATGAACCTCCACCTTGAAGGGATTATTTTATCTGTTTGCTTCTCACCAAGGTGAGATGCTATGTGGAATGAATTTATATGCTCTGGAGTCACATTGCAGCTGTTAGATCCAGAGACAATTCAGAACAGAGTCATCATTCCTGATCTTCTTGATATAATTCTGCTTTGTAAGCCATGTTTCTTCTCACATTTGTAGGGCCATGATACGACTGCAGCGGCAATAAACTGGTCCTTGTATCTATTGGGTTCTTACCCAGAAGTCCAGAAACAAGTGGACAGTGAACTGGAGGAAGTGTTTGGTATGTTTGACCCCATCTTTAGCTGCTCTGTGTGTCCCAAGTCCACTGAAACAAATGCCACTGAAAGTGCTCATCAAGGATGTGCTGTAGGGCCTGTTGTAAAGACACCATCATAAGCAGGAAAGCTCCCCTGTGGGATCCCTTCCAGTACTGTCTCCTTTGCAAGGCTTCTTCTGCTGACTTACAGGCATTTCGTAACTGCCTGGCACGTGACTGCCTTGGGCTGGGTGCTGGGGTCGCACAGACGAATGCTGTTGTCTCTGAGGACCTCACTGCTTGGTAGATGAACCAGCTGTTGTGCATGGAAACCTGGCTTTGTACTTGAGTGATAGGAAGAAGGTGCCCTTTGGGAGCAGCAAGGAACGGGTGATATTAGAGGGCGTCCAGGAAAGCTGTTCCATATTGGATTGCATCTGGCCACAAATGAGAGGAAAGGTGGGTTAAGCTGGTGGACATACATTTCAGTTACACAACCAGCAATCTGCTTGTGTAGCTGGGTATGCAAGCTGTAAGAGTGTAAGTAAGGAGTCCTAGGCGGAAGCCAACAGAGATGTTGTCAGAGGCCCAATCTTGCTCTTTTATGCTCTCTGTTCTTGGCCATCGTGGCTTTTGTCTCCTTGATTGTTGTTCTAGGTCTCGGGTTTGTCTTCAAGACTAGAGGAAAGAGGGAGGGGCAATGAAGTGTGCTGGCCGACCACAAAAAGGCCATGCATTGTGCCATCAGTTTTATCCTTTGTTTAATCACACATCGCGTGGCTCCCAAAGCTGGGAGGAGGAAATAAAAGATTGGTGCAGCCAACCAAAAAAGTGGTATCTGATACAGTTGCATGGAGAAAAGAAGTAGGAAGGGAAAAATAAAGGTAAGAGGAGGAGAGGTCAGGCATTCTAGAATGAGGAGAACAGGTGGACAATGGCACGGAAATGGAAATATTTGGAAGACAGTAGTGAATAGTGAGGGGTAGCTTGGATTTAGAACCTATAGTAGAACATATTGAGAGATGAGTTTGGACAAGTTGTTTTGTGTTCATATGATGTGAGAACTGGAATTTCATCCCAAGAGGGAAGACTTTTATTTTGTAGAACGGAGACAATCTAAACTTGTTCACTCTGCTTCTGTAGTCATTTTATTTTTTTCTGTATCGATTTTAATTTCTCTCATATTGCTTACAGTGAGTTAATCTGGTCTTTGAAAAACTCACACCTTATTTGTGGATACATTCACATTTTGTATCCTCTACAATGTCTCACTTGTTGCCAGTCTCACAAAAACTTTTTGATAATTAAAATGCTGTTATTCTAGATGCTTTATTCTGGTGCTTCTCCTGTCTTCTGTGATGGTGCCTCACTTTCTCTTCTATCCCCAGTATTAACTCTAAAATTTCACAAGCAACTAATCTTTGGGCATTAAGTTGCAAGTTATAATTCCTCTTGTTACACATAAAATTAACATTTATTTGTGTCTGTTTAGTTGTTTTATAACAAAGCAACTTATACACTGTTAGTGTTTAAAACTGACCATTTGGGGCACCTGGGTGGCTCAGTGGGTTAAAGCTTCTGCCTTTGGCTCAGATCATGATCCCAGAGCCTGAGATGGAGCCCCACACTGGGCTTCTGCTCAGCAGAGAACACCCTGCCCCCACCCCCTCTCTGCCTGCCTCTCTGCCTACTTGTGATCTCTGTCTGTCAAACAAATAAATAAATAAATCTTTTAAAAATAATAATAATAATTAATTAATTAATTAAACTGACCATTCCCCCAACCCAGTGAAACAAAAAGAAAATTTAAAAATAAACAGGAACAAAATTACACTAAAGAATGTTAATTCCAGATAAGTTCTTATAGGCTCGCTGAGTCTCCTATCCAGTGGTAGGGCTCAAGTCATGAGGAGAGGATTTTATTTCTAAAGTGTCATCCTAAACTTCAAGGATGCCCATTAAACATCACAATTAAACATGCCAAAGGAGAAACTATGCTATAAAAATGCCCACTTTGTCTCTAACCAAGAGATCTCTAACCCACCCTTCTCTGATCTTCTAGAAACCCATTTAAAAAGAAGTAAATAAAAACACAAGAAAGTAGACATATACATGTTGGTAAATGCTAACTGTCCATATTCACATAAAGACATGTAATATCTGAGCCCTATATTGAGGAAAAGGAGAAAAGCTAGAATTCTATGCACCAACACATGGGAACCAAGCACTCTCCATCTTTAGCAGAGCTAAGGGAGCTCATGGGGTGTTTTGTTTGTTTTGGTTTTGTTTGGTTTGGTTTTTTGTCCCCCAGAGAACACAGTAGTGTTGTTTATATGAAGTTTTGGTTGAGACAGAAAGGGTTAAGAATAAATTTGGAATAGAAAAGGGTAGAGTTTCTCTTCCCAGTGTATTGTGCTCAAATTACCCCCCAAAATTAGTTGATACCCATGGTGTAAAGGAAAGAAGAGAGATTTCAAGAATAGCGTGACTGAGCACAAGGGGACTGGAGAAAATTAAAACAAGAAGATTGGACTCCATCAGCCTTCCATTTTTCATTTCCTCCATCTCCTCCCTCCCCCACAGCCTCATCTTCTCCTTCATTCCCATTCCCGTGTTCCTTAGTAGATTCCTCTCCTCCATCCCCTTCTTCATCATCCATGTCAGGAACTAAGAAGTACTGTCATGGATTTGGCCAAATACCATCTTGGATGTCCTCTCCTAACTCATCTGTGCCTGCATCAGGGTGGTCAGTAAACCAGAAAAAGAAGCTCTCTGGTTTCTCGTGCTCCCTCTTCTTGCTGGCTTCATTTTGCATTTGACCGGAGCATCTCTTCAAATCCTTTCCGATTTCCATCTGACTTCAGTAGGCTTTGAAGATGGATCACCCTCTCATCCAGATGAAAATCTCTGGAGAGAACTTTTATTTTGAAGGAAGGGTTTTTATCAAAATGAACACCTATTCTATAATGATTTAATATCTTCAAATTCGGTCACTTCGACTCTGGTCAGATAATGCCTCTTCGTCTTCCTCTCCAAATAGTAGCAGATTTGTGAGTGGTTGACAGATGCTATTACCCCAGAATTTGGGATTTGGGTGATCAATTCCATCCTCCTTGGGAAACATGATTGGGGCATTTGTTATATTTCTGTTATCACCTCAAAATTCTTCACTGGCTTTTTCCTTAAGTCCGTCTATTTCATTTTGTACCTCATCAGTATGTTCATTTGCTCCTTGCTCTTCTTCTTCCTGTGGCAAGTCCAGAGAGGTTGATGTCTCCTCTGGCCTGGAGGCAGGAGGCAATCTCCCTGTCTTTGTTTGACCCAGGCACGAAAGGCCTTTAGGGGCCCTGCTGGGGAGAGAGTCCAAGAAGCTGACCCAAGAGAAGATGTATATCTGGATTCTCTGAGAACTCAAAACTAACCATTTTAAAGTGTATGATTTAGTGCATTCACAGTGTTGTGCAGCCATATCTAATTCCAGGACATTTTCAGTACCCCGAAACGTAACCCTGTACTGTTAATCAGCCATACCCCATTCGCTCTTCCTCCAGCCCCTGGCAACCACTAATTTACTTTCAGTCTCTACGGATTTACTTGTTCTGAGCCCTTCCTATGAATGGAATCATACAATACATGACCTTTCGTGTCTGTCTTTCTTTCACTTAACACGTCTCATTTTGTTTTGATTATGTATAATAGAAATCCTACTTTGGCTGTAAGTATTTAACATTTGGTGCTTTGATTAATTCCTCTTGGATGTCCCATTCCCCAAGCCCACAGAGTTCTTTCATTGTCATCTCATGTATTTCCTTTAACCAGGGAAGTCTGATCGTCCTGCCACCTTAGACGACCTGAAGAAACTCAAATACCTGGAGTGTGTCATTAAAGAAAGCCTTCGCCTTTTTCCTTCTGTTCCTTTATTCGCTCGTAATCTTAATGAAGATTGTGAAGTTGGTAAGAACTCTGTAATCGGAAGAGTAGGTAGAACGGATTTTTTAATGTCCATCTTACTCCATTCTTATGGCATATTGCCTACCTCTTGACAGGGGGTTACAAAATTGTGAAAGGCTCTCAAGTCATCATCATTCCCTATGCACTGCATAGAGATCCAAGATACTTCCCAAATCCTGAGGAGTTCCAGCCGGAGAGGTTCTTTCCTGAGAATTTGCAAGGACGCCATCCGTACGCATACGTGCCCTTCTCTGCGGGACCCAGAAACTGTATAGGTTTGTATCCCTCAGAATTGGTTTCACCTTTCCAGCCCACATGGTAGTGCGTTTCTCACAGTAATTTCTTTGCGATGTAGTGTCTCATAGGCAACAGTCTTAAAAAACTGGTTTCTTTTCTCCTCCCCCTTGTTATACATTATTGTTCCCAAAAAGACTATCATAAAGTAGATTAATTTGCTAGGGCTGCTATAACAAAATATTACCAGCCGTGGCTTAAACAACAGATCATCATTTTCTCCTATTGTGGAAGCTGGAAGTCTGAAATCGAGGTGTCAGCACGGTGGTTTTTTCTGGGCACTTTCTAAAGCTTGGCTTGTAGATGGTTGTCTTCTCCCTGTATCTCCCCAGGGTCTTTCCTGTGTGTGTTGTGTCCTGATTTCTTCTTTTTATTTTTATTTTATTTTTTTAAAGATTTTATTTATTTGAGATAGAGCGAGAGAGAGAGAGATCATGAGTGGGGGGGGGGTTGGGTAGAGGGAGAAGCAGACTCCCCAGTGAGAGGGGAGCCTGATCCCAGGACCCTGGGATCATGACCTGAGCTAAAGGCAGATGCTTAACCAGCTGAGCCACCCAGGTGCCCTGATTTTTTCTTTTAATAAAAACACCATTCAGATTGGATTAAGGTCCATCCATATGACCTCATTTTAAGTTAATTAACCTTTAAAAGCCCTATCTGCAAAAACAGCCACATTCCAAGGTACAGGGTTAGGGCTTCAACACATGAATTTGGGGGGGACACAGTTCAGCCCATAACATAAACACAATCAGTTACATAGTAGAGTTTTAAAATGTCAATTTTAGACCAAAGAAGAATATATTTTATATGGTGGAAAATTTATTTGTAATGATTAGCTGTATTTAACCTAATATCTGTTTTTGTTGCTTTAAGAATTGCATCATGCAAGATGAAAACAAAGAATGCTCACCATATGGCCAGCTGAATTACTTAACCAAAATGAATGCATATCACCATGTATTATAAACACTTTCACTTTAGGATCTCCAGCATTTTATCATCCATGTAAATGCAGGTGTTAGTAAAATGAGGTCAGATTTAAATGATGAATCTGAAACATATATGGTGACTCTATAGTAAGTTAAATTAAAGGCCCAATAAGAAAGCCATCTAAAGTAGCAATTCTCATGCTTCAGTGACCCCAGAATTTTTCTGGGATATTGCTCAAATACAGATACCTACCTCATCCGACCTATTCGGATGCACTGGGTAGGAGCAGAGAAGGGAACTGAAGAATCTTCCTTTTTTAACAAACATCCCCAGTGATTCTGATTGTCCCTACTGTGAAAATATGAAATTGCTTGCTTTCTCTAATAGGATCTGTGATTTCTCAGATTTGAGATATATGTGTAATTAAAGTAATGCTATTTACATTAATTTGAAGGTCAGAAATTTGCCATAATGGAAGAAAAGAGCATTCTTTCCTGCATCCTGAGGCATTTTTGGGTAGAATCCAACCAGAAAAGAGAAGAACTTGGTCTAGCAGGAGAGCTGATTCTTCGTCCAACCAATGGCATCTGGATCAAGTTGAAGAGGAGAAATGCAAATGAATCCTAACCGTGTAATTAGACTGTGCCTTTGTCATGTAAAAGGTCTTTCTTGAAGGAAACTGGATTTACAGTTTCTAGGTCGGAGATCAATACTCCCTGTCCCTAGACCTCTTTCTTTCTTGTCCTGCTTGCCTTGCGATCAAGTCCACCAAAGAGTTTTATATTTTAATCACCACCATAGATCTTATTCTTGGTTTTGATCCCAAAAGTAGGGTTAACTGATGATGGCACCCAAATAAACATAGGACAAGTTTCTCAACAAAGGGATCCACAACCAACTCCATTTCACTTGGCAGATCCAAAAGATATAATTTAAAGTTCCAGAATTTTTAAAAGGTATTCTTATAGACTGGGGAACATATATATGCATGTATACATATGCATTTAATTTGAAAAGCGTGAGTAATTAAGTACTTAGGCATAAGAAGCCTAAATTTTTTAATTATATAAGTGGCATCAATTACGAGAAGAATTATTATTACAGCACTTTTGGGATTCTATCACCTAGAGTAAATAATTTTTTTTTTAAGATTTTATTTATTTGTCAGAGAGAGAGAGGGAGAGAGAGCGAGCACAGGCAGACAGAGGCAGAGGGAGAAGCAGGCTCCCTGCCGAGCAAGGAGCCCGATGTGGGACTTGATCCCAGGACGCTGGGATCATAACCTGAGCCGAAGGCAGCTGCCTAACCAACTGAGCCACCCAGGCGTCCCTAGAGTAAATAATTTTTATGTTGACTCATAGATTCTGTTCCTACTTCCCTTTTGACTATGTGCTTGTAGCCATGACTTCATTATTCATAGTATCACAACTACCCTTATGTATCATATATAGTTGGGAAAGATTCCTTTTGGTAATATCCAATCCCACACATTGCATCCAGGTTAAATAATGGCTTTTGGAGCGGGAAGGTCCTTATTGCTTATCTTGTTGCACTCCCTTTCGTTAGAAGAAAGGAATGAGATCAATGAGAAGGCAAGTTTCTACCCAGAGCCATGCCACTAGCGGGCGATAGGGCCGGAAACAGAGATCTGTATTCTATATCTCACCAGGCCCAATGCGATAGACTTCACTATGTCTACTTTTACTTTATGGAACTCAGGTCTGTAACTAGGTGTGTCACTAGAACACAGGTATTTGGGGCACCTAGGGGGCTCAGTGGGTTAAAGCCTCTGCCTTTGGCTCGGGTCATGGTCCCAGGGTCCTGGGATCGAGCCCCGCATTGGGATCTTTGCTCTGCGGGGAGCCTGCTTCCCCCCTCTCTCTCTGCCTGCCTCTCTACCTGACTGTGATCTCTGTCAAATAAATAAATAAAATCTTTAAAAAAAAAGCACAGGTTTTCTGCCTCTGATTTTGAATACTTCTTCTAGAATTCTTCCATCACTAAAGGAAAAGAGAAGCCATTCATTTATATTTAGTAACCAGTAATATCTCATGTAGTTTAAGGTTAGACTTTGAGTAAATTCAGTCCTCCAGAGCACACCTATCAAGATGATAACTGACATAAATTCTCTGAATTTTAATTCCGTAGTTAGTTTCTCTACTCCCTCACTCAGTGACTTTAAAAAGCAACTTTTAATAAACTTAATAAGATTTTTTTCTTCAATAATTCCAAGGCAATAGCAGATAAAAGCAACAAATTAAGAGGATGGAATTTCTATTCTTCAATCAATATCAGAGGAAGAGATTACAAAACCAAAGTCATTTGCAAGCACTTCAGGCTGAGTCATTTAGGGCAAGGTCAGAAGTTCTACCCACGCTGCAATCCCAAGAAACCCTGGTGCAGACAACCCAGTTGCTAAATTGTTGAGAAAAAGTCAAGGAAGCATATGATACAGTTGGAAAAGATTTCCATCATATGCTTAACTTTATTATCTAGAAAGTGGATATAGGCAGAAAATCTTATTTCCAGATGACTATAGATAATCAAAGTTTTATTCTTGGAAATTAATATTACTTCCCAATTTTATGTGTTTAGATATAAAACTTGCTTTTTTTGCTGTTGTTCTTTTTCCTTTTTTCTTTTTTTAGTGACCCTACAATGGATGTGAAATTAAATTTAAAGTCAAACACTGTTTAATGTTACCTTTTGGCCTAAGATCTTCAAGTAGCCCTGGAATAATTTGTTATTTGTGTTTTAATTAGAAATTCTCTTAACTGCATTAGAGGTAGAATTGAGAAATTATGTTATAGTCTGTCATATCAAAATGCACATGCTGGCTTTTTTTTTAAATAAGAGGATCTAATATCTATGACCCTACTACCTGTCTTACTACTGCTCAAAAGAGGTACCTCAAGAAAAATAAATATAGATAGGTTTAAAGGCAAATTAGTGGTGACCAATTCATAATGAGTAATAAAAGAAATAGCACATTTGAGCAGATGTCAACAGTGCTACTCAGACTTTCTAACAAAATGTTATTTGTGCCCTTGTCATAGACTGATTTTGAGTTTTCCTGACTCTGAAGAATTAACCAGAGGAGAAGTAGAAATACCAACACATTTCCCTCAGCTGATAGCAAAAAGTGAAATCTCCCACAGAGGCCTGGGAATCAGCAAAACTATCAGCATCATTGGATCTCAGGCATTTATAGTCTGGAAACCTTCCCAGGTGATGGACTAGCAAATCAAGTGATGTTCTATTCATTGTCACAGACAACTAAAGAATGTCAGTTTCTCAACAAGTGGCCCATCACAATGAAAGAGTTGCTTGGTGAAGGAGGCTGGGGGGGAAGGAATCAATTTTTACCCTGGAATGTATCTGGAAGACCAAAATGTTTTTCTTTTTTTTTTTTTTTAAAGATTTTATTTATTTATTTGACAGAGAGATCACAAGTAGGCAGAGAGGCAGGAAGAGAGAGAGAGAGAGAGAGGAGGAAGCAGGCTCCCTGCTGAGCAGAGAGCCTGATGCGGGACTTGATCCCAGGACCCTGGGATCATGACCTGAGCCGAAGGCAGCGGCTTAACCCACTGAGCCACCCAGGCGCCCCCAAAATGTTTTTCTTTCCAGCATCTAATAAGATGCTGTAGGCACATGACAAATTTTTTAGTCTATCTGGAAACCTCCCCCTTTCTTTTTTAAGGAACAGTGCCCTCTTTATCTTTGGAACTATCCCATGATAAATACCTCCCCCCTTTTCCTTTTTTTTCCTCAACTTTTTGCTTCCCCAACATATGCACACTGTAAATACACAGTTCTAGTTGATGATGCCCTGTTCTTAAGCAATCTTGTTCTCTTGACTTACGAGTGATCCAAGCAGGGGCCAATTCAGTGTTCTCCCCTTGGGACTTGGTGGAGGTTTCAAGCTGTGAGACTGGGCATCAATTGGCAGTTGAGCCACTGGAGCAGAGGCTAGGAGATGGCAAGAAGGTGATGGGTAAAGGAGAAGCAGAGGAAAGAAATGGACAGACTCCTAGAGGGTCCACATCCCACATTCCATGCAATGCTACCCATTCCAGGTAGGTAGAAATCTCGTGAAAATTGCCCGAGCTCACAGGAGATTTGGACTGAGATCTCTTTAGAGTTGGAAAAAGTTCTCATGAGATTTAAACTGGGATCTCAGGAGATTTGGACCGAGATCATGTGATTTCCCTGAGTTCTCAAGATATTTGAAATGAGTTCTCATGAGATTTCTACCCTCCTAGGTAGAACCGTGAGATTTGGGTAGAAATCTCATGAGTATTGCCCAAATTCTCTGGAGATTTGGACTGAGATCTCTCGAGATTTGGAATAAGTTCTCATCTCACGATATTTGGAATGAGTTTTCATGATATTTGGGTAAAAATCTCAGAGAACTGCCTGAGTTCTCATGAGATTTGGACTGAGATCTCATACGTCCAGGGAACTGACACTTCCAGTCCTTCCAGCATCTAACATGGCAACTCACCACTGCCTCCAGTGGAGACAAGCTGCACAGCCACACAATCCCTTGTCCCGCCCTGCATCTCAACACTGCCTCTAGTGGCAGTAGAGAACACTGCAAAACCTTCTGGCTGCCCCCACCCTGCAGCTGACCCTTGCCTCTGGTGGCATGAACCGACATTGCCTCTTCTCCCAGGGTCTTACACTGTAGCTCTTCACTGCATCCAGTGATTTGAAAGTGCATTGCAACTTCTTCCAGTGTCTCACACTGGAGCTCACCACTGCCTCCAGTAGTGGCAAGCTACAGTGTCCTGTCTCCAGCACCACTTACGGCACAGCTCACCACTGCCTTCAGTGGCAGTAAACAGCACTTCAATTTCTTTCACCATCTCGCACTGCAGCACTTCACTGCCTCCAGTGGCGATAAGCTGCACAGTGATGGAATCCATTGTCTTGCTCTGCAGTTCAATACTGCCTCTAGTGGCGGTAAGCAGTACTGCAAAGCATTCCAGCACCCCTCATACTACAGCTGACCTCTATCTCCAGTGGCAAAATCAACACAGCTTCTTCCAGCGTCTTGGTCTGCAGCTCACCCTGCTTCCACTACTAGGTAAGTAGACTGCCACTCTTGCAGCATCTCAAATTGCAGCTCTCCCCTGCCTCCAGTGGCAGGATACGTCCCTGGCACTCCTTCCAGCTTCTCACATGGCAGCTAAGAACTGCCTCCAGTGGCGACAGGCAGCACAGCCACGCCATCCATGTTCTTGCACTGCATCTCAACACTGCCTCCAGTGGCCATAAGCAGCAATCCAAAGGCTTTAGGAATCCCTCACACTGCAGCTGACTACCGTCTCCAGTGGCAGGAATGGATACAGCCTCTTCTATCAGTGTCTCGCCCTGCAGCCCACCACTAACTCCAGTGGTAGGAAACTGCACTGCCACTCCTTGCAGCATCCCGCCCTGCAGCTTAACACTGCCTCCAGTGGAGACAAGTTGCACAGCCATGCTAGTCATGGACTTGCACTGGAGCTGAACACTGGCCATAAACAGCACTGCAAAACCTTTAGGCATCCCTCACACTACAGCTGACCACTGACGCCAGTGGCAAGAATCGACATGACTTCGCCTTCCAACATCACACTATGTAGTTCACCACTGCTTCCAGGGCTAGGTAACTAGATTGCCACTCCTTGCAGCATCTCGAATTGCAGCTAACCACTGCCTCCAATGGTGGGAACTGACACTGCCACTTTTTCCAAAACCTTTAGGCATCCCTCACACTGCAGCTCCCCACAGCCTCTAGTGGTAGGAACCTGATGGCCACTCTTGCAGTCTTGCATTGAAGCTCTACTCTGCCTCCAGTGGCAACAAGCTGCAAAACCACAATGCCCATGGTCTCACACTGTCTCTCACCGCTGCCTCTAGAGGCGGTAAGGAGCACTGCAAAACCTTCTGGCATCCCTTGCACTGCAGTTGACCACTGCCTCCAGGGGCGGGAACCAACATTTCCATTTCTTCTAGAGTCTCGCAATGCAACTCTCTACTGCCTCCAGTGGCTGCAAGCGGCACTGGCACATCTCTCAGCAGCTCTCCCAATGCAGCTCAGCATTGCCTCCAGTAAAAGACTTCTGCACTGTCAAGCCATCAAGCAGCTCTCATCATTTAGCTTTCCACCACTGGAGGGAGTGCTGAGCTCCAGAGCAACAGATGCTAAAAGATGGGGCAGCTCAGCTTGCCTCCAAGAGCTGCAGTGGACAAGACGCTGGAAGATGTGCTGCTGGAGCTTCCTGACAATGGATGCAGTGGACAGATACAGTGCAAGGCATGGAAAGGAGAGGTAGTGTGGATTTCTGCCACTGGAGGCAGTGCTGAGTTGCAGTCTGAGTGATGGTGGAAGACGTGCCAGTGTGGCTTGAGACCAGTGGAGGCCATTGTGAGCTGAATTGCCAGACACTGGAAGGCAGGGCAGTACAGGTTCACGCCACTGGAAAGAGTGGTGAACTGCAGTGCAAGAGTCATTGAAAGGCATGGCAATGCTGTTTGCCACCACTGGAGGCAGTGGCGAGCTGCAGTGTGAAAGACTGGAAGATGAGTCTGTGCAGCCTGTTGGCAATGAGGGCAGTGGCAAGGTGCTGGGTGAGAGACCCTGAGAGGCAACTCACTGTAGCTTGTTTCTCCAGGAGGCAGTGGTGAGCTTTATAGCCTCTATTACCCCAGGTTCCAGAGTGGCACCTCTGGAGCCATCCACCAACTCAGCATTCTGCCCCGTGTCCCCAGGTTTGGTGGTAATGGACTGACAGGATGGTGAGGAGGGACCTCCCGGTGGGGGTCTGGAGGCTGGAGGAAATCAGACCCCACTCATGTTGCATTTGGAACTGATGAGTTGAGCGTGTTTTGTTTTGTTTTTGAAAGAGTAACTTTGCTTCTCCAAAAAGGACAGCGGCATTGGTCAACTTTAGAATGAAGCTAATTACTACTTCAGAAAGAAGCGTGTGTCTCCCCTTCTCCCAGGAAATGGAGCAGGTGTGTAGGCCTTCGGTCAGAGGTGCCTTCTTATCCCCACCTGACAACACTTCACTCTGGCTCCACGAGACCCAAAGTCTTGAAATCAACATCTGAGTCAGTCAAGCACCTTCTCCCAGGACGTCAGTGTTCAAAGAAAGAAGCAGGTACATTGGGTGCAATGTCACATCCATGTCAGGACAGGAGGTAAAAAATTCTCTTTAACTCCAAACCTCCTGGGCTTTTCTCTTTTCTCTAGTGGAGCCACAAAGTCAAACTGAAGCAGCTGTCAGCAATGTGGAGTGGGGGCAAGAGTTCCTTAGTTTCCCTGCAGGGAGAATGTGGCAGGGGATCCCATTTTCTCTGTTCATTTGTGGCTTATGAAGGTATTTGGAACATCTCTTTCCTGGGCAATCACTTTGATTACAAGGGGAAGATGAGATTTACTCTGTGTGTATTTTTAATATGTAATTTGTTTCTTCTCTAACAGTGTTTATTCCATTGGGCCGAGGTTGTGGTGGAGTGGCCGGCATCTAGAGTTATTTGGCTGTTTGGGGTCAGATAGAGACTTGGATGATATCTTGTCACTTGTCAAAGGTGCTGTTTCATAATTGATTCATTTTTTCATCCAAAGATTTACAATGAGGGCGGATCGAAATTCAAAATGATTCCAAGGAGTCTTTTATGATTTAAAAGTGAAGCTTGACTTTCTTGTTTCACTAAATGAATCATCTAGATATTTGGACATTCCATATTTTCTCTGCAGTTTCATTTGTGGTAAAGTCAGAAGGAGAGTCTTTGGGAATTCTCCTGGATAGAGGCATGCTGGTGGCTCCAAGGAGCTTGGCTGGGGTGAATTTCTGGAACTTCTTGCCTGACGCTGGGTCAGTCAGGTTGTCCCACAGGTTTTCCGTTTCCTCCTTAGGAAATTTCTGGCAGGTAATGTTGTGCATAAAGCGGAACCCTCCTGCACTGTTGGTCGGCATGTGGCCGCTGCAGCCGCTCTGGAACAGAGTCTGGTGGTTCCTCCAAAAGCTAAGAATCTAACAACCATAGGATCCAGCAATTGCACTCCTAGGCATTTACCCAAAGGACACAAAAGTGCACGTTTATTGGGGTCCAAGCGCTATGATGTTTATAGCAGCATTATCAACAATAGCGAATCTATGGAGGGAGTCCCAGTGTCCATTCACTGATGAATGGAGAAAGAAGATATGGGAGACATATACACAATGGAATAGGACCCAGCTTCACAAAGAATGAAATCTTACCATCTGTGAGGATGCAGATGGGTCTAGAGTGGATTAAGCTCAGCAAAATCTGTAAGGAAAGACAAATCCCCATTGACTGCACTCCTGTGGCATTTCAGAGAGAGCACGAATGCACATAGTGGGGGAGGAAGATAGACAAATGAGGAAACAGACTCAACCTTAGAGCACAAACCAAGGGTCGCTGGAGGGCAGGTGCATGGGGGGAAGGGTTAAATGGGTGATGGCTATGGGGGGAGCACTTGTGATGAGTCCCAGCTGTGGTCTGCAGATGAGGAATCATGAAATCCTACCCCTAAAGCAAAGGAATGAACACTGCATGGAAACGAACTGGAATTTAAGTCAGTGAAGAAAAGGAAAAGATCATGTTCTGCTTCATGAAGAGTGAGGAACGGAGTGATTTTTGCTCTCCTATTCTGTAGATGATAGCTTTCCAACACATTGTGGTAGGATACAACAGTTTCTTATCGCATAAGGAGTCCTCGGAAAGCTGCAATGAAAGATTCAGATCTCAGAGCACGTTCATGTTCCATTGCTTTGTGACTTATGGTTTGCCCAGGTAGGAAGGTGAGTGCGAGAAATATGACAGAAGAGGAAAGGAAGTGTTAACCCTTCAGGAGGTAGCCTGCCTTTCTCATGAGAGCCTTGGGCCAGTATAATTTTGGAAGGGGTGGGTGGGTCCTGGAGCTTTGCGACAGACAGGGGAGCTCCAGGGCTGGGTAGAGCTGACAGAGGTCCCGGAGGAGAGCAGAGTGCATTCTGCAGGAGGGGATGTGGGCAGGGCTGGCTCCAGGGGTGGCTGTGTGTCCCCCGTGTGACAGTTGTGACAGGTCAGGGCTGTGAGCAGTTTCCTGGCTGAGGACAGACAGATGAGGTCCAGGTAGAGAGCTGGCAGAGCACCTGCTTCTGTGCCACCAGCCTCCCCCAACACACACAACCTTGTCGTCTGTCCCTGTCACTCCAGTTAAGACCTCTGTGCGTTGGCAGGCCAAGATGTTGGTTTGTGCATCATTCTCTGCGTGTGGGTGATGTTTCAAAAGTTAGATGGTGGAAATGACGGGTCACCAGGACATCTGTTCCTCTTGTATTTCCTGATCTTCTTCCAATCACTGAAGTGCATCAGACCTGCTAGTGGAAGGGGCGATCTGTGTGTTTTTATTTCCTGCTTTAATTAAACACTGGGGAAACAGTCTTCTGGAATAGTCAAAGTATCCTTTGTGGGGGAGTTCATGTTTTTCTCTTCCATGAACCACTTTCTGATATTTGAAATTATTTTTGAGGGGCCCCTGGGTGGCTCAGTTGTTCAGCATCTGCCTTCGGCTCAGGTCATGCTCCCAGGGACCTGGGATCGAGCCCTACATCAGGCTCCCTGCTCGGTGGGAAGCCTGCTTCTCTCTCTCCCACTCCCCCTGCTTGTGTTCCCGCTCTCACTGTGTCTCTCTCTGTCAAATAAATAAATAAAATATTTTTTTAAAAAAAGAAAGTATTTTTTAAAGCACAGCTTCAGAGTTGTAACAGGGTGCAGTGCCCTTTGTGAGGGGGAGAAACAGAGGAGTGAAGGTTGTTTAGGAGCCTGGGGAGTGGCTCATTGTGCTCCCAGTGGAACACAAGCCCCTGTTAGCCTTCACCTGGTGGCCCATCCTGGGCTCTGAAACCTGACCCAGTGAGTCACTTGTGACTTGACCTGGGGAATTTGTGAAGAAAACAGCATGAACCCTGGAAGGTGCCTGCATCCTTTGCGCTTGGACAACTCCATGGAGCAAAGGAACCTATCACCCGTGTGGCATGTCCGGATGCCTGAGGGTGTGGGGCTTTGCTTCCTGGGAAGAGGTTGTGTGTTCATCCTTATCTGATCCATGTCTTCTCCTTATGGAGATCCAGACCTTTACGTGATCATGTCATTGTTATTTTTGTTATTTTAAGAAAGCAATCTACAGTTCTTGTTATTTTAAGAAAGCAACCGACATTGACTTCGGGATACCAATATCAAAAGGAAAAATATAAGGTCCAATATACTCATGAGGACTGCACTTGTGGTGCCTCTCATGAGTATGGGCAATGTAGGGCTACCCGGATGAAAAGGAACAGGAAATTCTATTTGGATAGAAATGTGCTGTGCACACACAGTGCTTTATTCTATCCTTTTCCTTACTTCTCTGAAGGGAAAACAGAGTGGGGACTGGAGCTTGGTGTCTGATTTGAAGGAATGGGGGACAAGAGATTTGAAAGAGCAGGGCTCATGCTGATGTGGTGCTCTGTGCCTAGAGCACAGAGTGAGGGTTTGAATCTTGGACTTGGAAGCGTCTCTGTTCAGGGACGATGTTGTCTGAGTTTCCCGCACACAGAGTCACTTGGCTGGTCTGCCTAAATGGACCTGTTCCTGCCTTTTAAAGGGTAGCTCAAAGGAGGCCAGGTGGGACTTCACTAGGAAGGTGATGCTTGATTAAACTTCTAAAAAAGATGAGTGATGTCACATCAGGAACCTTCTAAATGCAAGAGAAAGTGTATGCAAAGGTCCTGAGACAGGTATGTCCAGGAGCAGCAAGCAGGCCCTGTGGCCACAGGAGATAGCTTAGGACCTGACTTCAGGGAGGTGACAGTAGGGTGACAGAAAATCACTGCAGGGCCGTGACCCCATGGGCCCCCTGTTTCACTGGGCCATCCTTGGAAGGTGGGGAAAGCAGGGTTCCTGAATGGCTTAGTTGGTTAAGCATCTGCCTTTGACTCAGGTCATGATCCCAGGGTCCTGGGATTGAGCCCTGCATCAGGCTCCCTGCTCAATGGGGCGGGGGCGGTCTGCTTCTCCCTTTCTCCCTGCTCCTGCTCTCTCTCTTTCTCTAATAAAGAAAATATTTTAAAAAATAATAGGGCAAGGGGCCCTCAGGGGAATTGCATGAGCTTGGCCCACAATTCCATGAGGTCTCAGCCCAAACCTTGCAAAAACTCGTCCAAACACTGAGTGCTAGACAACAAGGGCCAATCTCGACATCAATTTGGGTAGAAAGGTGGTGAGAATTGGCCAGAAACCTCTGGCAAACTCGCTTCTGATGGTGGGGCTCTCAGGAGAATCGTGCTGGCCGGGCCCATAATCTTGTGAGGTCTCAGTGGGGTGGCCTCAGGGGGCATGCTGGTTTCTCCCACTCTGAGGGTTTAGCACAGCTCCAAATGGTGCATTTTCCTTCTGGGGAACAGGCAGAGTTCTGTGGTGTGGCTCAGGGTTTCCCAGTCTGGAGGGCTTGGGGGCCAGGCCTCTGGAGACAGAAGCCCTAAAACCCAACCTAAGGTTAGTGTTAGGGCCTAGGAGCTTGGCAGACCCGATCTGCCCAGGGGGGAAGATCTCCCCAGGAAAGCTGCCTGGGGGGCTGAGTTGAGGGCTGTGGTTTGTGTCAGGGGGGCCGCTGAGTGTGGAGGTGGAGTCAGGGGAGCATGCAGCTTTTCCCTCTGATGGTTTTGCACAGCTCCAAATGGCACAGATTCCTTCTAGGGGGCAGGTGGATTCCTGTGGTATGGCTCAGGGGTCCCCAATCTGGAGGGATTAGAGGCCAGGCCTCTGTGGATGGAAGACTGAAAACCCAACCTAGGATTAGAGTTAGGGCCAAGGGGCATGGCAGGCCCCATCTACCAGCCCTGAGGCGAGTTCCCCAGGGAGCTGAATTGAGGGTGGGGGTCCGGCTGAGTGTCAGGCTGGGATTTGTGTCCAGGGCAGTCACTGAAGGTGGGGGTGGCCTCAGGGGATTGTGCAGGTTTCTCCCACTCTGAGGGTTTTGTGCAGCTCCAAATGGCACAGTTTCCTTCTGAAGGGCAGGCAGAGACCTATTGGGTTCCCCAATATGGAGGGATTAGGGGGCCAGACCTCTGGGGACGGAAGCCTGAAAACCAAACCTAGGGTTAGGGTTAGGGCCTAGGAGCATGGCAGGCCTGATCTGCCAGCCCAGAGAGGAGCTCCCCGGGGAGGGGTTGAGTTGAAGGCAGGGGTCAGGCTGACTGTGAGGCTTCACGTTTGTGTCCAGGGAGGCCAAGGGGGCATGCAGGTTTCTTCTACTGTGAGGATTTTGTGCAGATCCAAATGGTGAGGTTTCCTTCTGGGGGGGGCAGGCGGAGTCCTGCAGTGTGGCTCAAGGGTCCCCAATCTGGAGGCCTTGGGGGCAGGGCCTCTAGGGATGGAAGCTTGAAAACCCAACTTGGGTTTAGGGTCAAGGGGCATGGGAGGCTCGATCTGCTGGCGCTGAGCCACGCTCCCCGGGAGGCTCAGACGAGCACGAGGATCAGGATGAATGTCAGGCTGTGAGTTTGTGTCCAGGGGGTCACCAAAGATCTGTATGGCCTCTGGGGGTCACGCAGGTTTCTTCCACTCTGAGGGATTTGCGCAGCTCCAAATGGCACAGTTTCCGTCTGGGGGGCAATCAAAGACCTGTGGTGTGGCTCAGGTGTCCCCAATCCATGGGCCTGGCCCAGGTGGCTCTCCTGAGGGCCCCCGCCGCCAGAAGCGTGTTCGCCAGGGCTTTCCAGCCAATTCCCATGATCTGTCTGCTCAGGAGACTTAGCCGGTGTTTGGAGCAGGTTCTCATGAGGTTTAGGTCGTGACTGTGTGGGACCATGGGCCAGGCACAGGAGGCTCTGCTTCCACTGCCAGAAACGAGTTAACCAGGAGTTTCTGTCCAATTCTCTCAAGTTTTCTGCCCAAATTGATATCGATCTGGGGAGAAAACTCATGAGAATTGGCCAGCATTGTGCAGAGATTTGGGCCACGTGCGCAAATAGCATTTGGAGCGTGTTTTTGTGAGGTTCTGGCTGCTACATGGGGGACCAGGAGTCAGGCACAGGAGGCTCCCCTGAGGGCCCCCACTGTTGGAAGCGAGTTCTCTGGGGGTTTCTGGCCAGGTCTACCAGTGGGCACAGTGCCCATGGTACTTTCAAACCAGCACCCATGCTGCTGCCTCCTTTTCATCATCTTCATGGTCATGAGCCTCTGCTCTTCCCCATGGTCTCTGGGGTATTGCCCTCCCTCCATCTGGCCCTTCTCCCTGAGGCCCTGTGCACCCTGATGCCAGGGTGGTTCTGTCCCCTGATGGAACACTTGCATGGATACCCTATGAGGTGAGGACGATGCCCTGCCCTGGAAGGGGACTTCAGGTCCCCAATCAGGAGAGCCACATCTCCCTTTTCATCCTGGCCTGCCCTCCCTTCCCTCAGTCCTCCTCAGCGAAGCTGTCCCTACTTCCTGAGCTAACAGCTCTGACCTTAAAAGTCATTTTTTTTCTATTTCTCCTTGACTTAGTTCATCCACAGCATGTCTTTCAAACCTTTTGGTGGGTTTTTTGCAGTCCTGCAGGGATGTCTGCTCAAAGAGGAGATGACCTGGGAGGAGCAGCCTACCTTCCCACCTCCCTCAGCATGTCCCTGAGCCCTGGGACCACTTAACCCACTGAGGGTTGAGGGACCTGAGCCAGCCCATCCTGAGCCCAGGATCTGTGTCAACTATATAGACAGAAGTGTGCCAGGAGCAGTGAGCAGCTAGGATGGGCCAGAGGCAGACAGTTTCTCTTTCTCATTCCTCACCGCCCTCCCTCCCAGAGGTAGCTCAGAACAGGCCCCAAGCCCCACATCTCAAGATTGCATGACCTGTGCCTTCTGCTTTCATTTGGTGACCTCGGTGGTCTCCTGTTGCTTATACCTCCCATACCTGCTCCCATGGCAGTTCCTGCATCAGGGGAGGGATCGTACCTTTGTCTGCACTTTGACCTCTTCTTGCCCTGAACTGAGCCCACCCACCTTTGCATCCTCCATGGATGGGCTTGGGAGGAAGCCTGTCCACAGGCAACCTATCAGCCAAATGGATCTAGAGAACAACCATTGAATTAGAGATCCAGGATAGAGAACCAACCTTCTCTGAAACCTGTCCCATACTCCATGACTATCTCACATTAAAACAGAAAGAGTAATTGCTTTCTGGACTGTGAAGTGGCCTCTGTCTCTGTTTACACTGTTGAATGCCTAGGTGCAGAGTCGGGACTGTGTCTCCTAGGATTAACAATCAAACTATAAGAACTTAGTGAAATCTGAATTTGAGACAGAGAGTAAATAAATATTGTCAAGGAAACACTCCCAAGTAGGGCTTATGACCATTGCACAGCAAAAGCTTTTTCAAATAGGTTACTGAAAGAAAAATCTTTTTTTAGGTTTTGTTTTAATTCCACTTGACAACATACAGTGGTATATTCATTTCAGATGTACAATAGAGTGATTCAGTAATTTGATATATTACTCTGTGCTCATCATGAAAAGCAGACTCTAAATCCCCTTCACCTAGTTCACTTATCCCTCATCCACCTCCCCTTTGGTAACCACGAGTTTGTTCTCTAGTGTTAAGAATCTGTGGGGCACCTGTTTGGCTCAGTCAGTGAAGCATCTGCCTTTGGCTCAGGTCATGATTCCAAGGTCCTGGGATCCAGCCCCACACCAGGCTCCCTGCTCAGCAGAGAGCCTGCCACTCCCTTTCCCTCTGCCTGCTGTCCTGTCTACTTGTGCTCTTTCTCTAACTCTTTGTCAAATAAATAAATACATAAATAAAATCTTTGGGGAAAAAAGTCTGTATTTTGGTTTGTCTCTTTATCTCCCTTATTTTTTTCTTTCTTAAATTCCACATAAGAGTGACATCCTATGGTATTATCTTTCTCTGACTGACTGATTTCGCTTAGGATCACACTCTCTAGTTCCATCCATATGTCTGCAAATGGCAAGATTTCATTCTTTTTTATGGCTGAGTAGTATTCCATCACGCATGTGTGTGTACATATCCATCACCTCATTTATCAATTTATAAGTAGGTATTTGGGTTTCTTTGCTATTGTTATATTGTAAATTATGTTTCAAGACACAGGGTTGCATATATCCTTTTCAGTTATTGTTCTCCTATTCTCTGGGCAAACACCAGTTGTGTGACTGCTGGATCTTAGGGTAGTTCTGTATTTAATTTTTTGAGGAACATCCCTACTGTTTTCATGGTGACTACAACAGATTGCATTCCTACCAAGAGTGCACAAGGGTTTCCCTTTCTCCATATCCACCCAACACCTGTTGTTTCCTGTGCTGTTGATGTGAGTCATTCTGATAGGTGTGAGGTAATATCACATTGTACTTTGGATTTGCATTTTCCTGATGATGGGTCATGGTGACCATCTTTTCCAACATTTGGCCATATGTATTTCTTCTTGGGAGAAATGTCTGTTCCTATCATCTGCCTATTTGTTTTTAACTGGACTCTGTTTTTCAGGTGTTGAGTTTTATCAGTTCTATATATTTTGGACATTATCCTTTCATTCTATAGGATATTTGCAAATATCTTCTCCCTTTCAGTAGGTTGATTTATGAGTATTACTTTTTCATTGTTCTTCTGCTGTCTGGAAACTTTTTATTTTGATGTAGTCCCAGTTATTTTTGCTTTTGTTTCCTTGGCCTCAGGGAACATGTCTAGAAAAATGTTGGCGTGGTCCATGTCAGAGAAGTTACTGTCTGTGTCCTCTTGTAGGATTTTTATGGTTTCAGG
Source organism: Neogale vison (assembly GCF_020171115.1). Lineage (NCBI taxonomy): Eukaryota > Metazoa > Chordata > Mammalia > Carnivora > Mustelidae > Neogale > Neogale vison. The sequence continues at coordinate 195,917,582 of NC_058101.1, read as the reverse complement.
TCTTCCATTGAGGTCTTGAAACTGTTTCGAGTTTATTTGTCTGTATTGTGTAAAAAAGTGGTTTAATTTCATTCTTCTGTGTGTAGCTGTTCAGTTTTCCCAATACCATTTTTTTTTTGTAGAATGCCCTTTTCCCTTTTGATATTCATGCCTGCTTTGTGGAAGATTAATTGGTCACATAATTATGGGTTTATGTCTGAGCTGCTACCCTGTTCTCTTGGTCGCTGTGTGTATTTCTGTGCCAGGACCATACTGTTAGGATGACTACAGCTTTGTAGTACAACTTGAAATCTGAAATTGTGACTCCTCCAGCTTTGTTTTTCTTTCTCAAGATTGCATTGGCTGTTCAGTATCTTTGGTGGTTCCGTACCAATTTTTAGGAGTGTTTGAGCTCTTGGTTTTTTAAAATTTAAATTCAATGAGCCAACTTAGAGTACGTCATTAGTTTCAGATGTAGTCTTCAATAATAGATTGGTTGTGTATAACACCCAGTGCTCATTGCATACGTGCCCTCCTTAATGCCCATCAACCAGTTACTCCATCCCCCATCCACCTCCCTTCCTGCAACCCTGTTTGTTTCTGTAGTTAAGAGTCTTTCATGGTTTTTCTCCTTCTCTGATGACTTCCCATTCAGTTTTCCCTCCCTTCCCTAGACTCTCTGTGCTGTTTCTTCTATTTCATGTATGAGGGAAACCCTATGACAATTTCCTTTCTGATAGACTCGTTTGCTCATCATAATACCTTCCAGTGTGATCTAGGTTGATGTGATGGTAAGTATACATCCTTTATGATGGTTGAGTAATATTCCATTGTATTTATGCGTTCATCTGTCTTGCACATATGGGCCCTTTTCATCCTTTGGTTATAGTGGATATTACTGCAATGAACACTGGGGCACAGGTGCCACTACTTTTCACTCAATCTGTATCTTTGGGGTAGATACCCAATAGTGCGTTGCTGGGTCATAGGATAGCTTTATGTTTACCTTCTTAAAGAAACTCAATGTCATTGTACAGACTGGCTGTATGAGCTTGCATTCTCACTAGCAGTGGAAGAGGGTTCTCCTTTCTATAGATCCTCCACAATATTTGTTATTCCATGACTTATTAATTTTAGCCATTCTAAATGGTGTCAAGTGGTATCTTGTGGTTTTGATTTGTATTTCCCTGATGGCTGGTGATATTGAGTGCTCCTTCCTATGTCTGTTAGTCACTTGTATGTGGTCTACAGGGAATGCTTATTCAGGTTTTCACCCATGTCTTGAGCTAGGGTAAGGATTAAGGTCCAGGAGCATAGAAGGTGTGATCTGCTGATGTCAGGAGAATATCACAGAGGATTGATTTGAGGGCTATAAGTAGGGAGAGTATTAGGATCAGGGTTTGTGTTCAGTATGGTAACAAACATAGATATAAACAGGGATTTGCTGATTATTTCAATCAGAATTCTCCTGCTCTGAATCTTTTCTGGAGTTTGAAATGGCACAGTTTCTTTCTGGGGGGCAGGCTGAGTCCTCCAGTATGGCTCAGGTGTCCCCAATCTGGAGGGCTTGGGTGCCAGGCCTCTGGTAACAGAAGCCTGAAAACCCAAACTAGGGTAAGGGTTAGGGCATAGGGGCATGGAAGGCCCAATTTTCTGGCACTGAGGAAAATTCCTGGGGCGGGGGCGCTGAGTTGAGGGCATGTGTCAGGCTGAGTGTCAGGCTCTGGGTTTGTGTCCGGGGGCTGCTGAAAGTGGGAGTGGCCTCAGTGGGCATGCATATTTCTCCAGCTCTGAAACCATTGCGGAGTTCCAAAAAGCACAGTTTCCTTCTGGGTGGCAGGTGGAGTCCTGCGGGATGGCTCAGGTATCCTTGATCTGGAGACCTGGGGTGCCAGCCTCTGGGGACAGAAGCCAGAAAACCCAAAGTAGGGTTAGGGCCTAGGGACATGGCAGGCCCAATCTGCCAGTGCTCACGTGAGCTCCCCGTGGTGCTGACTTGAGGGCGTGGGTCAGACTCCCCACTGCATCTGGTGGCAACATGCACAGTTACACCATACATGGCCTTGCACTGCATCTCAACACTGCATCTAGTGGCAGTAAGCGGTACTGCAATGCCTTCAGGCATCCCTCACACTGGAGGTGACCATTTCTCCAGTGGATGGAATGGACACTGCCACTTCTTCCAGCATCTTGCACTGCAGTTCACCACTGCTTCCAATGTGGGGATACTTCACTCACACTCCTTTCAACATCTCGTATTGTAGTTCATCACTGTCTCCAGTGGTGGTGACAAGCTGCAAAACCACACCATACATGGTCTTGCACTGTATGTCAACACTGCCTCTAATGGTGGTAAGTAGCACTGCAAATCCTTCCGGCTTCCCTTGCACTGCCGCTGACCACTGCCTCCAGTGGCAGGAACAGACACTACCTCTCCTTCCAGCATCTTGCCCTGCAGCTCACCACTGCCTCCAGTGGTAAGAAACTGCACTGTCACTCCTTGCAACATCTTAAAATGCAGCTCAACACTGCCTCCAGTGGCACTGACTTCACTGTCACTCCTTCCAGCATCTCGCATGGCAGCTCAGCACTGCCTCCAGTGACAACAAGCTGAACAGCCACATTGTCCATGGTCTCGCACTGCATCTCAATACTGCCTCTAATGGCCATAAGCAGCCTGCAAGGTCTTCAGGTGTTGCTCCCATGCAGCTGACCACTGCCTTCAGTGACAGGAACCTGCACTGCTATACCTTCTGGGGTCGTGCACTGCAGATCACTAATGCATGCAGTGGATTGAAAGTGAATTCTTCCAGCCTCTTATACTGGAGCTCACCACTGCCTCCAGTGGTGTCAAGCTGCAGTGTCACATCTTCTATCACCTCTCACTGTGCAGATCACCACTGCCTCCAGTGGAGGTAATGGACACTCCAGCTTGATTTATCACGAGATTTGGGCTGAGACCTCATGAGATTTGGAGCATGATCTCATGAGATTTGGATTGAGAAATCTCTGAGAACTCATTTCAAATATCATGAAAACGCAGGGAAATCACTGGTTGTATACTCAGTAATACCCCTCTTCTCCTTTCTGTTTGCAAAGCCTGAATTTTGTTCTGATTTCACTCCTGAGTGATCAAAGAAGGCTCCTGTCTTCCTACCCACAGAAAGGTGAGCCGTGATTGTCTGAAGTTATCACAGTGGTTTCTTTCCATTTAACAGGGATTGATTGGTTGAGGCAATGACATAAGGCTTTATCCCAGCCAATAGCTACCTAGGAGGAAGTCTGTGTGTATAGGGATTGGGGATCAGAACTCTGATAGAGGCTTTCTTTATCTGTTAAAAGTAATGCAGAGGACAAGTAACAACATCAAGTATGGACAAATGGAGATACATCAAACATCAAAACTTCTGTGTGTTAGAGGAAATGGAGTGAAAAAGGCAACCTACAGAATGGGAGAAACTAATTGCAAGTCATATATCTGAGAAAGAGCAAACGTCCAGAATATATAAGAAATTTCTAAAACTAATACCAACAGGGGCGCCTGGGTGGCTCAGTGGGTTAAGCCGCTGCCTTCGGCTCAGGTCATGATCTCAGAGTCCTGGGATCGAGTCCCGCATCGGGCTCTCTGCTCAGCAGGGAGCCTGCTTCCTCCTCTCTCTCTGCCTGCCTCTCTGCCTGCTTGTGATCTCTCTCTGTCAAATAAATAAATAAAATCTTTTAAAAAAAAAATAAAACTAATACCAACAAAAAACAGCCTGATTTTAAAATAGGCAAAGAACTTGAATTGACATTTCTCTGAAGAAGATACACAAATGGTCAATAAGCACATGAAAAGATAACATCATGAATCATTAGGGAAATGCAAATCAAAACCACAATAAAGGAGCACCTGTGTGGCTCAGTCAGTTAAGCTTCTGCCCTGGGCTCAGGTCATGATCCCAGAGTCCTGGGATCAAGCCCACATTGGGCTCCCTGCTCAGTGGAAAGCCTGCTTCTCTCTCTCCCACTCCCCCTGCTTGTATTCCCTCTCTCACTGTCTCTCGCTATCAAATTAAAATCTTAAAACAACAACAACACAATAAGATATCACCTCATGCCTATTGGAATGGCTACTAGCAAAAGAACAGAAGACACGTGTTGCTGGCAATATGGAGAAATAAAACTCTTGTGCACTCTTGGTAGGAATATAGCATGCTATAGCCACTGTGGAAAACGGCATGGCAGTTCCTCAAAAAATTAAACATAGAATTATATGATTCATCAATTCTGATTGATCAATTTGATATATATCCAAAATAATTGAATTTAGGAACTCAGATACTTGTACACCAATTTTCATAGCAGCATTATCTATGATAGACAAAAAGAGGAAGCAATCTAAGTGTCCATCAATAGATGAATACATAAAGAAAATATACATCTCCACAGAATGGACTATTATGCAGCCTAAAAAAGAAGGAATTCTGTCACAGGCTGGAACAAGGATAAGTCTTAAGGACATGATGCTAAGTCAGTCACAAAGGGACAAATACTATACAATTCCACTCATATGAAGTATGTAAAGTAGTCAAAATCCTAGAAACAGAAATTAGGACAGTGTTTACCAACAACAGGAAGGGAAAATCAATGTTTAGTGTGCATAGAGCTTTAATATTGAGAGATGAAAAATACTAGAGATCTGTTGCCCAACCACATACACTTACAACAATAACATACTTACCATTTTGAAATTTTGAAATGTGAAATTAAACATGGTTAAAATGGTTAATCTTACCTTTTTTGTTACAATTAAAAAGTGATGAGGGAGAGTCTCCCATAACTTGACAATAAAAAACAACAGTGAAGTAGGTGAAGTGGTATCTCATGATAGAGTTCTGTACTTACATGTTATTCTGCCTCAAAAAGGAAATGTTCTGACATATACAGCAGCATGGAGTAACCTTGAAGATATCATGCTGAGTAAAATAAATCCATCACAAAAAGGCAAATATTGTACAACTCTACTTACATGATGAGTCTAGCATGGGCAAACTCATAGCTACAAAGTAGAATAGAGATTGTCAGGGGCTAAAGTGTGGAGGACATGGGGAGTTAATGTTTAATGGGTACTATTTGGGATGATGAAAAAATTCTGGAAGTGGATAGTGGTGATTGTTGCATAGCATTGTGAATATCCATCATTTTGTGCCACCAAATTATAGACTTAAAAATGGTTATAATTGTACATTTTATGTTATTTATATTTTCCCACAATTAAAAAAAATTTTTAAATGATGTCAGTGAGGAAGTGATCTCTCTTCTTGTCTGCATCTAGCAGCTGGAACTGCTGCAGCCATCTTGTGGCTAAGAACAAATCATGCTGAAGTTAGGAGACTGGAAGATGGGTTTGCAATGGTGCCATTTTGTTGAATTTATGAGACCTACAAATACCATCTCCACATTCGTTCTATGAAAAAAAAAAGAAAAGAAAAACTACTTATTATTTAAGCTGTATTTACCCAGGGCCATTCTTTTTGTCAGGCCAGGGAAATCTTCATGCATGGTACCTCACTGGAACACGTCTTTGAAGGGTGAGTGGGGTTATGCTAGACACCAGAGGAAGGGAGTTGAGTTAAGGGAACAGTGGGACAGGTTTAATATTCTCAAAATATTTGCTATGGTCTTTCTATAAGCCAGACCCCAAAGCAGATAGAAGCTTTGGGTCAGGAAAGAAGCAAAGACCTTGTACTCAGTGTTGGAAGCTCCTGTTGAGGGGTGGGAAGAAAGGGGAAGAAGCACAAGGTGCTTTGAAGCTGAGAGGTTCTGTGTCTTTGGCCTTTGGTCTCTGGCCTTGTGTCAGGCCATCTTCTGCCAGAGGTGTATCTAATATGGGGCAAAGGCCCTATTTGTGTTAATGGAAAGGAGGGGAAGGTAGGGGAAGACCTTAAAAGTTACTCAATTTTAAATTAAAAAAAAAGAGATTTTAGGGGCACCTGGGTGACTCAATGGGTTAAAGCCTCTGCCTTCGGCTCGGGTCATGATCTCAGGGTCCTGGAATCTAGCCCCGCACTGGGCTCTCTGCTCGGCAGGGGGCCTGCCTCCCCCTCTCTGCCTGCCTCTCTGCCAATTTGTGATTTCTGTCTGTCAAATAAATAAATAATCTTAAAATTTTTTTTTAAAAAGGGAGATTTTATTTATTTATTTGAGGGGGAGAGAGAGAGCTCAAGTTGGGGGTGGGTCAGAAGGAGAAGCGAACTCTCCGCTGAGCTGAGAGCCTGATGTGCTGAGCAGAGAGCCTGATGTGGGACTTGATCCCACGACTCCAGGATCATGACCTGAGCCAAAAGTAGAAGCCTAACAACTGAGTCACCCAGGTGTCCTGAATTTTAAATTATTTTAAAAGTGCACACATCCTCTTTGTTATCCTCAGACAAATTTGTTTTTTCTTCCTTAGTGTAGCCCTATCCGTTCACCAATTTGCTGATTATGGGAGGGAAAGCTGACAAGTGAACAAGTTTAGTGAGAACTGTGTTGGGGAAGCAGCCAGGAGCTGTGGAGCAAACCAGCAGCATAAGCAACCCATACTGAGGGGTCCAAGGAGGCTTTGGACTTGAGGACTTTCCTTTTCTCTCTGCTTTATACATTTCTCTTTCTTTATTGGATCAGAATTATAAACATACACAATTCTGTAATTAGCTCCCATTGAACCCAAATCTTTCCTTGACTTTGTATCCTCTCTTGCTTCATTACTTTGCCATCTATTTCTAGCAAAATCCTTAAAAGAATTATCTAGACCTTTTGTCTAATTCTTCACTTCTCCGGCATTCACCCTACCACATTATGCCCTAGTGAAGGTCATTAATGACTACATGACGCGAAATGGTTAATTCTCAAGTTTTCTCTTGCATGACATCCCGTCGGTATTTATCATTTTGTCAACCTTTTCTTTCTTCAAATTTCTTCACTTGTCTTCTGGGATACCACCCCTCCCCCAGCACCCTTTGTTCTTTTTCTCCTTCACTGACACATTCTCTGTGCCCTTGGTGATCTTCCTTTGAGTGTGACCTAAATCTCTGAGTGGAATGACCTAAAGCTCATTCCCTGGCCTTCTTTTCTTCTCTATCTGCACTTGCTCAGTAGATGAGCTGATCCAGTTCTGTGGTTTTAAATACTATCTCTAAGTTGACTCCTACACCCAACTCCCTACCCAACAACTCCACCAAGATATATGGTAGGCATCGTGAGCTTGATGTTGCCAAACAGAACAATATCCTCCTCCAAATTTGCTTCTATCCCAGCACAGCCTGTCTCATTTAATGGATCACCATTCACTGCTACTCAAAGCCAAGATCTATAGTCATCCCTGACTTCACTCTTTATTTATTATTTTTATTTTTTATTGACTTCACTCTTTAAGTGAAAGTCCTTATAATGACTTGCGAAGCTTTATAAGATTTTCTCTGGGCCACACTTATTTCCTCTTGGTTCCTCAAAAAAAGGGTCAGCTCCCTCTACCTAAAAAGGTTCTCCCCACCCCCACCCTGCCATGGCTCACCTTTCCTCTTATCTCAGCTCTCTGCTCAGTTCTCACTTTATCAGAGGTACCTTCTATGATCTTGTCACTCCCTATCCTCTGGTCCTACTATAGTCTTCATATTACTACCCAAGATTATGTCATGTTTTTCATGTATAGGAATATACAAAGTAACAAATACATAGCTTATATACTTATATATACAAATACACATTTTATATGCCTACAAATGCACATAGGTATATAGATATATCTGCGAGTGTCTATATTCTCCACTAAAATAGATCCATTAGGATAGGAACTTTGTATTGTTCATCTATGTGTCCAAATAGCACAAGAATAGAACCTAGATCATAGCATTTGTTGAATGGGGAGAACATGGCACAGGGTGATGGGCGTGGTGATAAGAGCACTGAATTAAAGGGATTGGGGATGTTATTGGAAAGCAGGCCAGGTTGGGATATAGGCCCTTCAGAGGAAACAGGATTTTATTATAGAGATATATGTCTAGGAAAGGTATGATTTTTGTGTAAGAAAGATTCCTGGAGAGATTGGTGGCCCTCTCCCAGCTTTGTGGATGGGTTTCAAGAGACTATCCTGAATCTCAGATGAAGAGGAAGTGACTGAATGAGAATGGTCTGTAAGGGATCTGTGGATGGGATTTTTAGGTAGGGCTGAGCACCATGGTAGGTAGGTACTCAGAGGCCAGTACCTTAACTCCAAAGGGATTAGATCTAACAGATTGCTCCAGAAGAAGGAGTGAATTCAAAGGATGAGAATGAATGAATCTAGTCTACCTTGTCAAAAGAAAGCAAAGATTGGCACTGGATAGATTTGAGGGATGCACTATTTTTATGTGTTCTTATCAGAAAGACAGTGAGGATGCTGTCAGGTAAAGGCGTATTGGGATAGCTGACAGCTTATTAAGAGGCCCTAAGTGAGAAAAGGATGGTGTTGAAAGTAGAGAGAGACTAATGATAGACATTGTGTTAGGAGACCAGTTGACCTCTTAGGAGGAATCTTGATGAAGTCAGTAGGACACAGGTTGGTACTTAGCTTTAAAGGAGCGGAAGCTAAAAAGTGTCTGTGCACTCACACTTTATCAGGCTGGGACGAACTCATTGGCTATCAACCATGAAGTTTATTTCTCACTCATGCTACATGGTTATTGTGGATGGGCCACACCTATGCTTCATATCTTCTTCACTCTGGGATCAGGGAGACAAAGTGTCCCAATCTGAAATATGGCAGGGTTTTATGGAAGAGGGAAGAACAAGAGAGTGCTTTGCTAAAGATAGCTCTTAAGTAAAATCTTCTCCCTGGATGTCACGCATGTCATTTTGGTCACATTCCATTAGCCAAAGCAAGTCATATGCCATTCCTATGTTCAACACGGTGGGCGGTATAATCCTCCTTCAGGAAGAGGAAGTGAGTAATTATGAACAATTATACAAGCCACCACAGATGCCATTGGATTTGGCAATTGGGAAAGCCTTGGTGACCTTTGAAGAGCTTAACTGGAGAGTTGGGTAATAATAATGGCTCTAATGTACTGATTACTTGCTATAGTTTACATGTAGTTTACATACTGTGGTGAATGCTTTATATTTATTATCTCACTTTAATCTTTGTTAGGTGCTCCTCCTCAAATTTGCATATTGAAATGTAACTCCCAATGGGATGATATTAGGAGGTGGAGCTTTTGGGAGGTAACTGGGTTGAGAGCAGGAGCACTCGGGTTAGTGCTTTAAAAAAAGAGACAGGAGAGAGCTTCCTCGCTTCTTTCCTTTCTGTCTCTCTCTCGCCTTCTCACCAACCCCACCCCACTCTCTGCTTTGTGAGGACACAGCAAGAAGACAGCCATCAGCAGACCAGGAAGCAGGATCTCACCAGATCCCAAATCTGCTGGTGCCTTGATCTTGGACTTTCCAGTCTCCAGAACTTTGAGAAATAAATGTTTGTTGCTTAAACCAAGTCACCCAGTTTATGGTACCCAAACTGACTGAGACAATCCTTTCCATTACAAATGAGGATTAGAGAGATCAGGTGCTGGCTCAAGGTTATAGGACTAGTAAGTGGTAGAGCTGAGATCCAGGCCAGTTCTATCTGGCTCCAAGGCCAGTGTATGAACCCCTGCAGAGTAAAGTGTCCTAGATGGAGGCAAGAGCAAATGTTTTCTTTTTGGAGAACATTTGTGAGAGCAAGGATTGTAGGGTAGCAGAATACGCCACCACAAAATATGCAACTTTAGCATAAAGATTATTTTGAACTGGAGATAACTGAGAGACAGATACAAGAAATCTTCCTGCCCTCCCCTCTATTTGCTTAAAAGTAGGAAGATGTTCTCCCTACTCTCTCTACCAGGAAGGACAAATTTACTTATGGAGACATATCTATCTATCTTTCTATCTATCTAATCTATTGTAAAGATTTTATTTTTAAGTAATCTCTACCCTACAACCCCAAGATCAAGGGACACATGCTCTACTGACTGAGCCAGGAGGGATCCCCTTGATGTTGTTTTTTTTTGTTAAAATGCTAAATAATGGGGGCCACCTGGGTGGCTCAGTGGGTTAAAGCCTCTGCCTTTGGCTCAGGTCATGATCCCAGGGTCCTGGGATTGAGCCCGAATCGGGCTCTCTGCTCAGTGGGGAGCCTGCTTCCTCTATCTCTCTGCCTGCCTCTCTGCCTACTTGTGAATTTTATCTGTCAAATAAATGAATAAATCTTTAAAAAAAAAAAGATGCTAAAAAATGGGGCACCTGGAGCTTGGGGCTCTTGATCTCTGGGATGTGAGTTCAAAGCCCACGTTGGATGTAACAACTACTCAAAAATAAAATCTTAAAAAAAAAAAAAAAGCTGAATAAACTCAAGTTCTACCCATCTCCTTTGAATTACTCATCTCCAGGTACTCCCATATGTATGTGTGATGGTCACTATGAACTTCTGTTTGTTTTTCTTTTGTTAATCTCTCTTTTGTTAGTCTAATTATAGGACCCTGCCTGAGAATTTAGATGGGTGGGGGGGGGGGAGTTTTCCTTCTTCATGGGATGAATACTTGGGAAGGAAGCGGGGTCCTGGAAAGATATTTACAGAATTTTGTAGGCTACCTAAGAAGGCTTGGGAAAGGCTCTAAGGGAGCATCAATGCTAGGGAGATTCAGGACAGTCAATAAGCAAAATCCTTACTTTAGCTCTTGATTTGTGTGGATGTGGGCTAATATGCTTTTTTGAGCTAATTTGTTAATTTGGCTATTTTGAGAGTTTAGGTGTCTATTTCATTTGTTGAGATAGATGAACAGGCGAGGGGAGTTGGAAGGCAGTTATTTTTCCTAAAAAAGCAAAGCAAAACAAAACAAAACAAAACTACAGAAGTTATTATTTGATTACGGAATGAAGTAAGTTAATTTGCCTTACTGTAGTTTTCCTCTTTCAAGCAATTACATTGCATAAAAAATTAAAATGTAAAATTAAACTACTACATAAAAAAGAATGAAGTTCTGATACATATTACAACATGGATGTTGCCTTGAAAACATTGTATCAGGGAGTGCCTAGATGGCTCGGTCCCTTGAGCATCCAGCTTTTGATTTCTGCTTAGGTCATGATCTCAGGGGTTCAGTGGGGAGTCTGCTTGTCTCCCTCTCCCTTTGCCTCACCCCCACTATGTGTACTCTCTCCCTTTCTCAAATAAAAAAAAAAATAAATTTTAATTTAAAAAAAAAAGAAAATATTTTGGGGCACCTGGGTGGCTCAGTGGGTTAAGCCTCTGCCTTTGGTTCGGGTCATGATCTTGGGGTCCTGGGATTGAGCCCCACATCGAGCTCTCTGCTCAGCAGGGAGCCTTCTTCTCCCTCTCTCTTTGCCTGCCTCTCTGCCTATCTGTGATCTCTCTCTCTCTCTGTGTCAAATAAATAAATAAATAATCTTAAAAAATAAAAAGAAAAAAGAAAACTTACTTTAAAAAAAAGAAAATATTTTATCAAGTGAAATAAGCCAGACACTAAAAGACAAAAATTGTATTATTCTACTCAAATAAAATATCTAGAATTAGGTCCAATTTACACAGATAGAAAGTAGATTAGAAACTACTGAGTTGGGGAGAGGAGGATATGAGGAGTTATTGCTTAATGAGTGTAGAGTTTCTGTTTGGAGTGATGAAAAATTTTGAAAATAGTGATGATGGTTGTACTGTATTGTGCATGTAATTAATGCTACCAAGTTGTAAGCTTTAAAATGGTTGAGGGGCACCTGGGTGGCTCAGTAAGTTCAAGCCTCTGCCTTCGGCTCCGGTCATGTCCCAGAGACCTGGGATTGAGCCCCGCATCAGGCTCTCTGCTCAGCAGGGAGCCTGCTTCCTCCTCTCTCTCTCTCTCCTCTCTCTGCCTGCCTCTCTGCCTACTTGTGATCTCTATCTGTCAATTAAATAAAATCTTTAAAAAATGGTTGAAATGGCAAATTTTATGTTATATACCACAAATATAATTGTAAAAAAAAATTAATCCACTATATTAGAATCCTGTGAGTTGGAATAGGAGGGCTTGGGTAAGTCAGGACAGAGAGTGTTTTATAAAATATACAAATTATGTTTCCTTGAAGAAGTCACCATTCTTTCCACCAAAGAGTAGGCAGGATATTATAATCACTCATGAGATAAGACATAGATGGCTATTGTATTAGTGGCTTGGATCATTGTTCATATAATTTGACACTAGCTACACCTTTCTGATCTGGAAGTACTGAGGTTGCCAGTACATAGGTGATTTGAATTATTATAAGATTTATTTAAGTATCCATCATGGAGACTTCAAGCATATTGCACAAACAGCCATGTCTCTATAGTCAAGTCCCTCACCTCATTATGGGATAGTTTTTCCATGTCTTCAATCCAGATGGTGTTTACATTGTAATAAGGATGAGAAGGTAGAATAAAAATCTGTATGTTTATCCCCGAATCTTGAATGCTCTGAACTCAAGCTGATTTATGTTGATACTGCTTGGAAACAGTTAAGTTGGTCAATATTACCAGCAAACAAATGGAATCTTTTTTTTAGTTCATTTATATTGTGGTGTTCTTGTGTAAGTACTTCCAACACAAAAACAGCCTAGTTATTGGTCACATAGGGAGCTGATTTTTGTCTTCACTTGAGGAGTACTGTCAGAATACAGCAGATCACACAAAGCTGCCTTGAATGAATGCAGTCATGGTTTTCAGTGTCACGACTTAGTCATAGGCAGTATAAACAGTAGTAATACCACGGGTTGACCAGATTCAACATTTATATATGTTAATGACTTGCCAGGATGTGTATGGGAGTGTTTTAAGTTGGGCAGTGATAATAACAGGTAATATTTGGGTAAAGAAGGGGCAATTGAGATTTGAGGGTTTGAACTGTAAATAACATATTTCAATATTGGTGTTAGAAAGCTTACCTGGCCAATATCTGTCCCAGTTAGCTGAAATGAGAGAAGACATTGAAATAAAGTAATAATAGTGGGCATTTTGTTAAAGTAATTAAACAAGAAGGCTGTTAGACCAGGGAGGTTCTAATGCCTTGGTAACCTACATAAGCAAACTGAAACCTAAGCCTGAGTCAATGAACTTGAATCTGAGAAAATGAAACTTAATAACTACTAATCACAAACCAAGCAGGCTTTCTCAAGTACAGTAACTGCTTATTCAAATACTTCTTTTGATTTGCTTCGGAATCTTCTTTATAAAAACCTTTCCCCTAGCTCCAGTGAGTGGAATGCTTCTAATCATTTTCTGTTTGGAGCTGTCTGACTTGAATCAATGTTTGCTCAAATAAACTCTTCAAATTTTTAATGTACTTCAGTTTATCTTTTAACAGTTCACTGAGCGTTTTCCTTGTGGTAGATCTAGTTCTATAGAAGCATGATTCTCTAATTGTTAAACTCATAATTGTCAAGTAACTAGAAAGTGACAGATGTCAAAATTTTACTTAACACAAGTGGAAATAAACAAAGGCTATGCCAATGAAAGAGATCACAGAGTGTACTGTATAACACTGAAGTCCGCCATTATCACTTTTACTTGGTGGAGATTCAAAGGCAGTTAGGGAGAGGGGAAAGTTTCTAATGAAAAAAGGGGGAATGCTTCTGGTAGGCTCTTGGTTTTTTAGATTTATTATTTATTTGAGAGAGAAAACATGTGACACACAGGGGAGGGCAGAGGGAGAGGGAGAGAGTCTCAGGCAGACTCCCTTCTGAGGGAGGATCCTGATGTGGGGCTCCATCTCACACTCTCATGATCCCAAGATCATGAACTGAGCTGAAATCAGAGTGGGACACTTAACTGACGGAGCCACCCAGGAACCCCATGGTTCTGATTAAAAGTTGCTGATAAGGGAATCTGGAGGTGGAACCACTGGAAGTGGGGCCATCAATGTGATTGGTTTGGGGAGCATATGTAGTTGTTTTTCTCTAGCTGGTCCTCATATGGGTGAGCAATGATGTGTGTGTCTATGTGTATAGGGGAAGTTGGCAGCCTGTGAGCAAATTTTGACCATCTTTAATGTTTTTAATTTTTTTTAAAGATTTTATTTATTTATTTGACAGAGAGAGATCACAAGTAGGCAGAGAGGCAGGCAGAGAGAGAGGAGGAAGCAGGCTCCCCGCTGAGCAGGGAGCCCGATGCGGGACTCGATCCCAGGACCCTGGGATCATGACCTGAGCCGAAGGCAGCGGCTTAACCCACTGAGCCACCCAGGCGCCCAAATTTTGACCATCTTGAGCTGATTGCTGCGGAAGCTGTTTTTTTATGTGGGTCAGAGTTTTATTATTACATATGGTCTAGCCACTGGCCTATTTGTATATTAAATCTCTCACTCATTAATAAAAGAGCCAGCAGAATGATGGAACTGGTTCCAAGAGGATATGAGAAACAGGCTTTATATAATAATTGGGGAAAAGAATAATGAAATAAAAATTAATATATTGATACAAAACATAGCTCATGTCCCTCAGGACTAGGTGATTTTAACTTTTGGGATAATTTTTTTCACTTGCTGCCTGCTCCTTCTTTCCATTATACTTCATCATTTTTTTTAAAACCATCATTTTTTTAAACCAAACTCTGAGTTTACTGGATTGTAATATTCCAGCAAAGTTATATTTCCTGAGCATGTCAGATGAACACTGAGTTTCTTAGAAAATCCTCTAGAATGAAACTAATTTCAAAAAGCCACATCTCAATCATCTTTTGGCTTTATTTTCAAGTTTTGAATAAAGATTTATATACTATTTCACTTAGTCTTCACAACAGTCCAATGCAAGTACCCTGTTTTAGTAGTACAATTATTATTCCCATTTCTCAGATGAGAAAACGGAGGCACAAGTAACTTGACTAACCAGGACGAAGTAATTAAACAATAGCTACAGAATAGCTGAGCACTGACTTTGCTGCCACGTCAGGTTATAAGAGTGAGGGAGGAGAGCCTCAGGGAATGGACACACTCCAATACCTTGAAGGCTTTGGGCAACGCCAGTTATCTTTGCCGTGGCTTTATTCCTGTGTCTTTATGCTGCTGCTGAATTCTAAATCCTTGTCCAAGGGAGTTCACAGGTGTGGCGGCTGGGAATTTGAGCTGGGCTGCACGTCCGTATTTGCCTTTGCTAGCTGTCTTGAGCAAGTCATTGAGCGTCTCCTGGCCTATTGTTTCCTGACTTGTAAAGAGAGAGCTGGATCGATGTTCTTGGAGTTCAGGTGCTGCAGACTGGCCTTTGAAGTAAAGTACCAAACACCTGGAGGAGGATCTGGCTGCTTTAAGCTTGCGCAAAGGAAAGATTGTTTTTTTTTTTTTTTTTTCCCATTGTAGCAACTGCTGCTATCTTCCCACTTAAGTCTCATTCTCCGCCCTTCCTCCCCTCCCAAGCCCCCCCGCCCCCCCGCTCTCCGTTGTCATGGAAATCCCGGACGCCCCACTGGCTGATTTCCCCGCCCGCGGTACTCCTGGCGGGGCACGTGACGACGCACGCGCGTCCTCGGCGGCGGGGGCGCCGCGGTGCCTGCCGGGACGGAGCTCCTAGTAGCCTGATCAGGAAGTGGCGGGCGGAGCCCCCGGCCAAGTCGCGCCGCCTCAGCCGCCTCAGCTGCTGCCGCCGCCGCCAGTGGCGAGACCCCGACCTGGCGGGGCTGCGCTGGGCGTGCGTGCGGGCAGGCGGGGGCGCTGACGAGGAGCAGGAAGCGGTGGCCACGCGGGCGTGGGCGGCGGGTCCAGGTGGAGGCGCTGGGAGGCGGCGGCCGGTCGCGTGGGGCGGCCCTCCTCGCTCAGGTAGGGGCTGCGGCCGCCGGGTGAGGGGAGCGGAGCCCGGGCCTGTTGTTCCTCGGGACCGCCTCCTCCCGAGGGGCGAGCGCGTCTTCCAGCTCTCCGGAGCCTGGGGCTGCGGTCCTCCTGGCGAAACACTAAACACAGTCACAACTTCTTGGGAGCATTGTCTTTTAGGCCTGAGGTCTATGGAGCAAACTTTTGGGTTGGAAAGAGGGGAAGTTCGCAGTCCGAGCTCATTGTGTCTCTTCCCAGCCCCAGACTTTACGTGAGCAGTAGGTGAGCGAAACGTGTGTGGAGTTTAGGGAACCACAGTGTCCAGCTAAAGGCTGTGACTTAGATGCACCTTGACGGGTTATTATTGTTATTTTTTAAGCCGTCTTTTGGAGACTGGGTTTGTAATGATCTCTAAACGTTAGTGAATTATAGTCGTTTTGTCTGCAAAGTCTAGAGACCTGTTCCAAATCCAAACACTCCGATACCTCGTCATCTCTCCGTTCCTGTGATTTAAGAGGAAAACAGTCTCGTTTCTTACCTTGCTGGCTGTTCTTTGCAGTGGTCTTGGGTACTCAGTGGCCGCTCTGAGGCTTACGCAGGGAAAGGCAAAAGAGAGCAAAAGTAGAAAGGTTGGGGGAAAAAAAAAAGTCGTATGGTAGAGTGGAAAGAACGTGTGCTTTGGAGCCAGAAGATTTTGATTTAATTTGGGGGGGGTGGCTTCTCAGTGACCATCCGTGGAGAAACACGTTAACTCCTTGAGTTGTGATGATTTTTTTTTTTTTTTTTTTTAATGGGAACTGGGCATGGTCAGTATATGTAAAGCTCTACGGATTTTTTGAGTAGTGTGAGGAAAAGGAGGAAAAGTTAGGCGGAGCGTGCGATGGTGGGAAAGAGAGAGAGAGATGAAGCCTTCTGCTCGAGGTGCCATTGAACGTTACCCGTAGCACACAGGTCGCCTTTGTTTTAGAGGCCTTGACCAGCATTTCAGGTCTGGAGTAAGGGAGCTTTCGATTTAGGAGGCAGGGGATTCGTGTGCTGGCCCGAGTACTTACATACTTACCAATGTGTGGCCTTAACTGTACGTCTTCATTTCAGATTTCACACATTAAAATAAGGAATAAAACTAATACCTGTTGTCTCCTAGAGTTGTGAGGCTCAAGGGCTGTAAGCATTTAGGTTTTCGTAAACTGTAAGGCTTTTAAGTCTGTGTTAAAACTCTGATTAAAAGCCTGATTTAATTACCTGTCTTTACAAGGTGAAATAAACAGGTGTCCTGGTTTTGGCTTGTTGCCCCCACTTTATCACTGGTGATTTCTCCTTTTTCCTCCACACTCCCCCACCCCCTCCCCACCTTCCTCGCCCTAGCATAATCATTCTGTTACTTCTTTTCAGATCCAATTCAGAATAGTAGCAGTGAGATAACATATTTGTATAGCTTTATTATTTAAAAAATTGCTTTTGGCGCGCCTGGGTGGCTGAGTGGTTAAGCGTATGCCTTTGGCTCTGAACATGATGCCAGGGTGTTGGGATCAAGCCCACATAGGGCTCCCTGCTCAGCGGGAGGCCTGGATCTCCCTCTTCCACTTCCCCTGCCTGTGTTCCCTCTGTCACTGTCTCTTTCTCTGTCAAATAAATAAATAAAATATTCAAAAAAAAAATTTAAAAATTGCTTTTCACAAACATTGTTTCATTTTAAAGTTGGGCTAGATGTACAAAGCATTGGTAGTGTCTTCATTCTGCTTATGATAAAATTGGATTTAGAGAGGTCTAGTGCTTGCCTAGGGTCATGTTGCAGTTAGAGGTTAGTACTGAGGGGGTTCTGGAAGTCAGGTCTTTGATACTAGTGCCAGTGACTTACTCATTGAACTTAAAGTTTACTCTAATTATTTCTTATCAGTGCTTATATTTTTAACTTTTAGCAGTCTAAGTCACATTTTAGTCATTGCTTTTTAAGCAAGCTGCCCAGTTCTTAAATATTCTTAAATGTAAGCTGCTTGAAGGCAAGGGTTTATCTTCTGGAACTCTTCAAAGCTTAGAGTACATAAACACAAGACAAGTACACAAAGCTTAGAGTCACAAACACAAGGCATTTAATAAAGGCTTGTAAAACCTATAATAAGGCTAAAGCAATTTAAAGATGGTTTTGTGTTCATTATTCATTTAACAAGTATTTATGGAGCTACACAGTGCATGAAGACTTTCACAGTTAAGATAGGGGCGCCTGGGTGGTTCAGTTGTGAGTTCAAGGCCCGTGTTGGGCTCCACGCTGTGCATGGAACCTATTAAAAACAAAGCAAAACAGTAAAGTAAAAAAAGAAAAAGTTTAGAGTCTTTTTCCTCCCAGACCTTCCTTTCCTGCTTGTGAAGAATGCAAAGACCATTTACATGGTCAGCTGGTTGTGCTTCCTAGACTTTCCATGGTATTCTAGGAGAGTTCAAACAAGAGATGAAATTATTTTCTTTTTTAAAGATTTTATTTATTCATTTGAGAGAGAGAGAGAGCAAGCGTGCAAGTGATTGAGAGCACGGGGGCGGGGGGGGCGGGGAAGAAAGAGAGAAGCTGAGCAGAGAGCCCAATGTGGGGCTTGATTCAAGGACCCAGAGATCATGAGTGGAAGGCAGATGCAGATGCTTAACCATCACAGCTACCCAGGTGCCCCAGGAACATTTTCTTAATTGAAGGATTTGACATACAATGTTAACTTAAGTTTTCAGATATACAAAATAGTGATTTTGTTTTATTATTTATTTATTTTAAAGATTTTATTTATTTATTTGATAGAGAATGAGCACAAGTAAGGGAAGCAGCAGGCTGAGGGAGAGGGAGAAACAGACTCCCCACTGAGCAGGGAGCCTGATGCCAGGCTTGATCCCAGGACCCTGGGATCATGACCTGAGCCAAAGGCAGCCCCTTAACTACTGAGCCACCAAGGTGCCCTCAAAATAGTGATTTTACAACTCAGAACCTTATGCTGTGCTTACCTTTTATCCCCATACAATACTATTACAAATGGTAATTGATTGTATTCCCTGTACTAAACCTTTCGTCCCCATGACTTATTCCTTAACTGGAGGCCTGTATATCCTACTCCCTTTCACCCTTTTCACCCATCCCCATATCCCACTCATCCCCCTCTCCTCTGGCAACCATGAGTTTATTCTGTGCTTTTGGGTCTCAAGAGGGGAACTTTTTAAAAAAATTTCAGCATAGTTAACACACAGTGTTGATATTAGATTCAGGTGTATAATATAGTGACTTACCAGTTTCACACACTACTCATTGCTCATCAAGTGTACTCCGAATCTCCATCACCTGTTTCACCCATCCCTCCCACCCACCTCTGGTAACCTTCAGTTTGTTCTCTATAGCTGAGATTTGTTTTTTGGTTTGTCTCCCCCTCCCCTCCTTTGTTTTGTTCCTTAAATGCCACATATGAAATTATATGGTATTTGTCTTTCTCTGACTGTTTATTTTGCTTAGAATTATACTCTCTAGATCCAGCCATGTTGTTGCAAATGGCAAGATTTCATTCTTTTTTAAGGCTGAATAATACTCTGTTGTGTGTGTGTATATACATACACCACATCTTTTTAAATTTTTTTTTTAAGATTTTTATTTATTTATTTGATGGAGAGAGACATGGTGAGGGAACACAAGCAGGGGAAGTGGGAGAGGGAGAAGCAGGCCTCCTGCAGAGCAGGGAGCCTGATGCAGGGCTTCATCCCAGGATGCTAGGATCATGACCCGAGCTGAGGGTAAACACTTAACGACTGAGCCACCCAGGTGCCCCTATACCACATCTTCTTTATCCATTCATCTATTAATGGACACTTGGGCTGATTCCATAATTTGACTGTTGTAAATAATGCTACAGTAAGCATGGGGGTGAATATATCTTTTTGAATTAAAGTTTTTATATTCTTTGTTTGAATACCCAGTAGTGTGATTATTGGATTGTAAAAGAAGAGAGGAATATTTTGACCTCAGCTCAGGTACCAATATCATGGTCCTGAGTTCAAGTCCCTACTTAAAAACAAATAAAATACTTTTTGAGTGATCTGTGGCTTCCCTCGTTGACTGACGTTGCTTAGAACTGTGGCGTTTTCCAACTGGGAAGAAAACCAAAAGAGGTCTATCTAGTCCCACCTCCCTCTAAATCAGGAATCTTCTGTCCGTAGTTCTAACAAATTTTAATCCAGCCTTTATATCACTTAATGATAGTTCACTGGTTTTATTTATTTTTATTTTTTAAAAAATATTTACTTGAGAGTGAGCGAGAGAGCACAAGCAGGGGGAGCAGCAGTGGGAGAAGCAGGCTCCCCACCAAGTGGGGAGCTTGATGTGGGGCTTGATCCCAGGACCCCAGAATCATGACCCGAGCCCCGAGGGTGGACGCCTAAGCGGCTAAGCCACCCAGATGCCCTGGCAGTTCACCAGTTTTAAAAAATGCCTTTTTTTTTTTAAGATTTTATTTATTTATTTGGCAGACAGAGATCACAGGTAGGCAGAAAGGCAGGCAGAGAGAGAGGAAGGGAAGCAGACTCCCCGTTGAGCAGAGAGCCCAACATGGTGCTTGATCCCAGAACTCCAGGATCACAAACCAAGCCAAAGGCAGAGGCCTTAACCTACTGAGCCACGTAGGTGCCCCTAAAACACACCTTTTCATTAAAAGTAATTCTGGGGGTGCCTGGGTGGCTCAGTGGGTTAAAGCCTCTGCCTTCAGCTCAGGTCATCATCTGGGATCGAGCCCCACATCAGGCTCTCTGCTCAGCGGCGAGCCTGCTTCTTCCTCTCTCTGCCTGCCTCTCTGCCTACTTGTGATCTCTTTCAAATAAAATAAATAAAATCTTAAAAAAAAAAAAAGAACTGTTTAAAAGTAATTCTGTTGGTTTTCTTTCTCTCTCTCTCTCTCTCTCTCTCTCTCTTTCTTTTTTTTTTTTTGCAGTGAGCCTACATCTGCCTTATTTCTGCGTGGTAGTTCTGATATTATTTCTCGAGTAGCGTTGTCCAGTAGAAATACAATGTGAGCTACAAATATGAACCACGCATGTAATTCAAAATTTTCTAGTAGCCATATATATATATTTTTAAAGATTTTATTTATTTATTTGAGAGAGAGTGAGAGAGAGCATGAGTGAGGAGAAGGGCAGAAAGAGAAGCAGATTCCCTATGGAGCTGGGAGCCCGATGCGGGACTCGATCCCGGGACTCCGGGATCATGACCTGAGCCGAAGGCAGTTGTCCAACCAACTGAGCCACCCAGGCGTCCCTAGTAGCCATATTTTTTTTTTAAAAACTAGAAAAAGGGGTGCCTGGGTGGCCTAGTTGTTAAGCATCTGCCTTCAGCTCAGGACATGATTCCAGGGTCCTGGGATCCAGCCCCGCATCGGGCTCCCTGCTTGGCGGGAAGCCTGCTTCTCCTATGTCCCCCTGCTTGGGTTCCCTCTCTCACTGTGTCTAATAAATAAATAAAATCTTAAAAAATAGGTCACCTGGGTGGCTCAGTGGGTTAAGCCTCTGCCTTTGGCTCAGGTCATGATCTCAGGGTCCTGGGATGGAGTTCCATGTCAGGCTCTCTGCTCAGCGGGGAGCCGGCTTCGCTCTCTGCCTGCCTCTCTTCCTGCCTCTCTGCCTACTTGTGATCTCTCTCTCTCTGTCAAATGAATAAATAAAATCTTTTAAGAAAACTTGAAAAAATAAAAACTAGAAAAATTAGGGTGAATTAATTTTTAAAATGTTTTCATTTTTAAAATTGTATTAAAAATTTTTCATTATTGAAGTATAATTGACTGGGGTCCTTGGGTCCCTCAGTTGATTAAGTGTCTGACTCTTGATTTCAGTATAGGTCTTGATCTCAGGGGTCATGGGTTCAAGTCCTATGTTGGTCTCCATGCTGGGTGTGGAGCCTACATTTTTTTTTTTTTTTTAAGATTTTATTTATTTATTTGACAGAGAGAGATCACAAGCAGGCAGAGAGAGAGGAGGAAGCAGGCTCCCTGCTGAGCAGAGAGCCCGATGCGGGCCTGGATCCCAGGACCCTGAGATCATGACCTGAGCCGAAGGCAGCGGCTTAACCCACTGAGCCACCCAGGCGTCCTGGAGCCTACATTTAAAAAAAGGAGAAAAAGTATAATTGACATAGAATGTTATATTAGGGGCACCTGGGTGGCTCAGTGTGTTGGGCCACTGCCTTCGGCTCACGTCATGATCTCAGGGTCCTGGGATCGAGTCCCACATCGGGCTCTCAGCTCAGCGGGGAGCCTGCTTCCCTCTCTCTCTCTCTGCCTGCCTCTCTGTCTACTTGTGATCTCTCTCTGTCAAATGAATACATAAAATCTTAAAAAAAAAAAGAATGTTATACTAGTTTTAGGTGTACAACGTATTCAACAAATACATACATTACTCAATGCTCATCATAAGTATAGTCCCCCTTTGTTACCATGAAACATTATAAAATTATTATTGAGTCTATTCTGTAATGCTGTACTTTTCATCTCCATTTTATAACTGAAGTGTATACCTCTTAATCTCCTTTACCAATTTTTCCCATCTCCTCACCAATCTCCCCTTTGGCAACTACCAGTATGTTCTGTATATTTAAGAATCTGTTTGTTTTGTTTTGTTTTGTTTTTTAGATTATATGTATAAATAATATCATATAGTATTTGTCTCTGCTTATTTCACTTAGCATAATACCCTCTAGGTTCACCAGTGTTGTCTCAAATGGCAAGATCTTTCTGTCTCTCTCTCTTTTTTTTTTTTATGGCTAATAATCCATTTTATGTGTGTATATCACATTTTCTTTATCTGTTGATAGACACTTGGGTTGCTTCCATATATTGGTTATTTTAAATAATGCTGCAATAAACATAGGGCTGCATATATCTCTTTGAATTAGTGTTTTTGTGGGGCGCCTGGGTGGCTCATTCGATGCGTATCTGTCTGTCTGTGGCTGAGGTCATGATCTCTGGCTTCTGTGATCAAGCCCTGCATTGGGCTCCCTGCTCAGTGGGGAGTCTGCTTCTCCCACTCCCCCTGTTTGTGTTCCCTCTCTCTCTCTCTCTCTGTTGGATAAATAAATAAAATTAAAAAAAAAAAGAAATAGTGTTTTTGTTTTCTTTGGGTAAATGCCACTAGTGGAAGTATTGGATCATATAGTATTTCTATTTTTAATTTTTTGGAACCACCACACTGTTTTCATAGTGGCTGTACCAGTTTGCATTCCCATCAACAGTGCATGAGGGTTGCTTTTTCTTCATATCCTCGTCAACACTTGTTATTTCTTATCTTTGATACCATCCATTCTGACTGTGAGGTGATTTCTTACTGTGATTTTGATTTGCATTTCCCTGATGATTAGTAAAATTAAGCATCTTTTCCTGTTATCTGTTGGCCATTTGTATGTCTTTGGAAAAAACGTCTATTCAGGTCCTCTACCCATTTTTTATTCTGAGTGGTTGTGTTATTTTTGGTGTTAAATTATGTAAGCTCTTTATATATTTTGGATATTAACCCCTTATCTGTTATATCATTTACAGATGTCTTCTCTCATTCAGTAGGGTTTCTTTTTGTTTTGATGGTTTTCTTTGCTATGCACAAGCTTTTTATTTTGATGAAGTCTCAGTAGTTTATTTTTGGTTTTGTTTCCCTTGCCTGAGGAGATATATCTAGAAAAATATTGCTAAGGCCAATGTCTAAAAGATTACTGTCTTTGTTATCTATTATGGGATTTAAGGTTTCAGGTCTCGTATTTGGTCTTGGATCCATTTTGAGTTTATATATGTGTGTGGTGTAAGAAAGTGATCCAGTTTCTTTTCTTTTTTTTTTTTTTGCGTGTAGCTGTCCAGTTTTTCCAACACCTAAAGGGACTGTCTTTTCCCCCATTGTATGTTCTTGCCTCCTTTGTTGTGGATTCATTGACACTTCAGTGTGGGTGTATTTCTGGGCTCTCCGTTCTTTTGATCTGTGTGTCTCTTTTTGTGCCAGAACCATACTGTTCGGTTACTGTAGCTTTGTGTATATCTTGAACTCTGGGACAGTGATACCTCCAGCTTTGTGCTGCTTTTTCAGAATTACTTTGGCTTTTCAGGGTCTTTTGTGGTTTCATACTAATTTTAGGATTATGTGTTCTAGTTCTGTGAAAAGTGCTATTGGTATTTTGATTGGGATTGCATTGACTGTGAAGATTGCTTTGAGAAATAAGGACATTTTAATGATATTCTTTTAATCCATGAGCATGGAATATCTTTTCATTTGTTTGTGTCATCTTCAATTTCCTTCATCAGTGTCTTTTAGTTTTTAGAGAGTAAGTCTTTGACCTCCTTGGCTAAATTTATTCCTGGGTATTTTATTCTTTCTGGTGCAATTGTAAATGAGATTTTTTAAAGATGTCTCTTTCTACTGCTTTGTTTTTAGTGTATAGGAACAGAACAGATTCCTGTATATGAATTTTGTATCCTGCAATTCACTGAATTCATTCATTTATTTATTTTTTTGTGGAATCTTTGGGTTTTCTATATGCAGTATCATGTCTTCTGTAAATAGAGTTTCACATGTTCATTACAAGTTTGGATGCTTATTTTTTTTATAATCCTTTTAAAAAAGATTTTATTTGAGAGTGAGTGTGTGAATGGCAGGGGGCAGAGGGAGATGGATAAACAGACTCCCTGCTAAGTCGGTAGCTCAATGTGGGGCTTAATCCCGTGACCCTGAGATCATGACCTGAGCCAAAGGCAGACACTTAACTGGCTGGGCCACCCAGGCACTTCACAAATTTGGGTGCTATTTTTTTTGTCTGATTGCTGCATCTGGTACTTCCACCACTGTGTTGAATAAAAGTGGGGAGAGTGGATATCTTTTTCTTATTTTTGATCTTAGAGGAAAAGCTTTTACATTTTAACCATTGAGTATGATGTTAGCTTTGAGTTTTTCATATTTGGTGTTTATTATGTTGAGGTATGTTCCCTCTAATCCCACTTCGTTGAGAGTTTTTATCCTAGACAGATTTTTATTTTTTCACATGCTTTTTCTGTATTAAGATGATCATATTGTTGGGAGAAATTAATTTTAATGTTTTATTTAACGTAGTATATCCAAATTATTATCACATCAACATGTAAACAATCTAAAATATCTCATCAGTAATTCTAAAAGTTTTTTGTACTATGCCTTGTAAATCTGGTGTATATTTTACACTTAAAGTACATCTCAACTCTGGCCCCATTTCAGGTGTTCCATAGCTACATGTGACTAGTGGCTCTCATACTGGGCAGTGCAGCTCTAGAGCTTTAGAGAATAATTCTGCTTCTCTTTACTAGTGGCTAGCACAGTGCCTGACACACAGTAGATACTAAGTAAAGATTTTTAAGTGAATGAATACAAGTTCTAATAGATAGCTAATAGTAAAGGTAAATTTGTTTGGAAGTAATTCTTGGGATCTATGGATTTGGCCTATAGGTTTGAGTGGTTAGAATGTGTATTAAAAATACTTACATCTTTGCAGAATTATGGATCCAAGCCTGTTGAGAGAACGGGAGCTGTTCAAAAAACGAGCTCTTTCTACTCCTGTAGTAGAAAAACGTTCAGTATCTTCTGAATCATCATCATCCTCATCAAAGAAGAAGAAAGCAAAGCTAGAACATGGAGGATCATCGGGCTCCAAACAGAATTCTGGTTAGTAAAATTGACTTTAGGACTGTCCAGTTTTTATTTTTTTAGGAAACTATTTAGTCATGGCAAGTTCATTTTTCCAGTTCAACATTTGTATTTATTGGTAGACACTTGTTCAAGTATAAGGGAATGTGATGATAAGAGAATATATTGTTCTTAAGATGTTAATATCTTGTCTTATAGTTAGAATTTATGTTATTCTCTTTGCAGAAAATGACTTTGTTGAAGTTTATTTCATATACCATATATTTCACTTGTTTTATGTGTACAGTTCAAAGATTTTTAGTAAATTTGCTGAATTGTGCGCCTATTTAATATAATTGTATTGTAGAACATTTCCATCATCCCTGAAAGATACTTTGTGCTCATTTACGATCACTTCTTGTTCCCACCCCAGCCGCAGATAACCATTAGTCTACTTTCTGTCTCTATATGTTTGCTTTTTTTGGACATTTCATATAAATGGAATTGTATAATGTGTAGTCTTTAGTATGTGGCTTCTTTTACTTAGCATTTATTGAGGTGATCTTTTTGTTGTTTATGCTGTTAACATGGTATGTTACATTAGCTGATTTTTCAGATGTTAAACCAACCCTTGCTTTCTTGGAATAGATCATATTTGGTTGTGGTGTATGATTCTTTTTATTTGTTATGGGATTCAGTTAGCTGGTATTTTGTTCAGGATTCATCTGTGTGTTAGTACTTTATTTTGCCCTTATTGCTGAAGAGTAATGCATGTATGGGTATACTACAAACCATGATGAATGGTTTATCCATTCATCATTTAATAGGCATTTGGATTATTACTAGTTTTGACTATTATGAATAGTGCTGCTATGAACATTACAGGCTTTTTTTTTTTTTTTTCCTATAGATTTTATTTATTTATTTGACAGAGAGAGATTACAAGTAGGCAGAGAGGCAGGCAGAGAGAGAGAGGAGGAAGCAGGCTCCCCGCTGAGCAGAGAGCCTGATGCAGGACTCGATCCCAGGACCCTGAGATCATGACCTGAGCCGAAGGCAGCGGCTTAACCCACTGAGCCACCCAGGCGCCCCAACATTACAGGCTTTTGTGTGGACTTACTTTCTTTTCTCTTGGATAGAGAACATAAGAGTGGAACTTCGGAGTCATGTGGTAAATTTATTTTTAACTTTTTAAGAAGCTACCAAAATGGCCATATAGTTTTACATTCTCACCATCAGTACATGAGTTTTTTTTCATTCTTTGTTTTTTTTTGAAGATTTTATTTATTTATTTGACAGACAGAGATCACAGGTAGGCAGAGAAGCAGGCAGAGAGGAGGAAGCAGAGAGCCCGATGCAGGGCTTGATCCCAGGACCCTGAGATCATGACCTGAGCCAAAGGCAGAGGCTTTAACCCACTGAGCCACCCAGGCACTCCATTTTTTTTCCATTCTTATTAAGACTTGTTATTTCTTGTAGCTATTTTTTATTATTAAAATAAAACTTGTTATTTCTTGTAGCTATTATTTATTATAGCTATTCTAGTGGTTGGAAAGTGGTATCATTGTGTGTTTTAATATTCTATTTGAGAGAGTACACACCAGTGGTGGGGGTGGGGGGGGCATTGGGCAGAGCAGGGAGCCTGAGGTGGAGCTTGATTCCAGGATCCTGAGATCATGATATGAGCCAAAGGCAGGGAGATGTTTAACTGATGGAGCCATGCAGGCACCTGTCATTGTGATTTTAACATGCAGTTCTGTAATGGTTAATGATATTGAGCATCATTTAATTTGCTTATTAGCCATTCCTGGGTCGTCTTTGGTAAAATGTTTATTCAGATTTTTTTGCCCACTTAAAAAAGGTTTCATTATTTTCTTCCTATTGGTTTATAAGAGTTCTTTATATATTCTGGATACAATTTTACTTATTTATTTATTAGAGAGCATGAACAGGGGGAGGGGCAGAGATAGAGGCAGACTCCCGCTGAGCACAGAGCCTCACTTGATCCCAGAACCCAAGATGAAGACCGGAGCCAAAGTCAGACACTTAACGGACTGAGCTACCCAGGTGCCCCTGGATACAAATTCTTGATCAAATGTCACTTGTGTTCTAAGTGTGTCATATCTAAGAAATCTTTGCCTAACCCAGAATCATGAAAATTTACTCCTTCTCTTTTTTTAGGTTTTTAATTTTTTTTGGTAATGTTTTGTTGTTTTTAATGTGTAAGTCTTACACTTAACTATATTTATTCCTAAATATTTTATTATTTTTGATATTGTGAATGAAATTGGTTTCTTAATTTGATTTTTGAATTGTTCATTGCTAGTATATAAAAATACAATAGATTTTTTTTTTCTTTATTTGAGATAGAGCGAGTGAGAGAGAGAGAGCACAAGTTGAAAGGGGAGCAGACAGAGGAAGAGGGAGAAGCAGACTCCCCACTGAGCAGGGAGCTCAATGCAGGGTTCAGTCCTGGGATCATGACCTGAGCCAAAGGCAGACACTTAACTGACCAAGTCACCCAGGTGCCCCTATAGTAGATTTTTTAAAAAGATTTTATTTGAGAGAGAGCGAACAAGGGAGCGCAAGATACGGGGTGAGAGGCGGAAGGGTAGAAAGGGAAGCAGACTCCCTGCTGAGCAGGATCTTGGGATCAAGACCTGACCTGAAGGCAGATGCTTAACCAGCTGAGTGACCCAGGTGCCTCAGAAATACAGTAGTTTTTGGGACGTCTGGGTGGCTCAGTTGGTTAAGCAGCTGCCTTCGGCTCAGGTCATGATCCCAGTGTCCTGGGATCGAGTCCCACTTCGGGCTCCTTGCTCAGCAGGGAGCCTGCTTCTCCCTCTGCCTCTGCCTGCCTCTCTGTCTGCCTGTGCTTGCTCGCTCTCTCTCCCTCTATCCCTGACAAATAAATAAATAAAATCTTAAAAAAAAAAAAAAAGAAATAGAGTAGTTTTTTGTACATTGATCTTGTATTCTGCAACCTTGCTGAACTTGTTCATTCTTTCTAGGTTATTTGTGTGTGTGTGTGTGTGTGTGTGTGTGTATGAATTCCATAGGATTTTTTTACATGCAAGATTATGTCATATGTGAATAAGAATGGATTTACCGGGACGCCTGGGTGGCTCAGTTGGTTAGGCAGCTGCCTTCGGCTCAGGTCATGATCCCGGCGTCCTGGAATCGAGTCCCGCATCGGGCTTCTTGCTCGGCAGGGAGCCTGCTTCTCCCTCTGCCTCTGCCTGCCTCTCTGTCTGCCTGTGCTTGCTCTCTCTCCCTCTCTCTCTGACAAATAAATAAATAAAACCTTTAAAAAAAAAAAAAAAGAATGGATTTACCATGTCCTTTCCAGTGTGAATGCCCTTCCTTCTTCCCTTTCTTCCCTCCTTTCTGCCCTGGACTGGCTAATAGAATGTTGAATACAGGTGGTGAGAGTGAACATCTTTGCCTTGTTCCTGATCTTAGGGGAAGGCAGGCAGTCTTCCACCTTAATGCATGATCTTAGATGCATGGATTTTGTAGATGCCCATTATCAGGGCAAATTAGTTTGTTGAGAGTTTTGTTTTTTGTTTGTTTTTAAAGATTTATTTATTTTAGAGAGAGAGAGAGAGAGAGAGAGAACAAGCAGGGGGAGAGGGAGAAGCAGACTCCCCGCTGACCTGGAGATCATGACCTGAGCTGAAGGTAGATGCCTAACCATCTGAGCCACCCAGGTACCCCCAGTTGTTGAGAGGTTTTAATCTTAAATGGGTATTGGAGGTTGTCAAATGCTTTTTCTTCATCTTTTGAGAAGATCATGTTCTTGTTCTTTATTAATAATACATTAATTGATTTTTCAGATGTTAAACCAGTCTGGCATTCTTAGAATAAATCCTACTTGGTCATGATGTATAATCCTTTTTATTTGTTGTGGAATTTCAGATTGCTGGTATTTTGTACAGGAGTTTTGTGTTTGCATTCATGAGGGTAGGGTTCGTAGTTTTTTGTGATGCCTGTCAGGGTGTTTCTGGCCTCATAAAACGATTGGTGAAGTGTTCTTTTTTCCACTGTTTTCTGGAAGAGTTTGTGAAGGTTTGATACATTTTTCTCTTTAAATATTTGGTAGAGTTCACTAGTGAAGCCACTTGGGCTGTAGAGCTAGTCACAGGGCTGTACCCAGCTTTCCTCTGTAGGAAGCTCTTGTAGCAATTCTTACAGATATATTCAGATTATTTGTTATCTGCTTAAGTTAATTTTGGTGCTTTGTATCTTTTTGGGAGTTTTTCCATTCCATTATCTACACTGTCTAAACTTTTTCAAAGTATTTCCTTGGAATCCTTTGATTTCTGTAAGGTCAGTAATGATATCCTTCCCTCTTTTATTACTGATTTTAGGAATTTGTGTTTTATTTTGTTGATCTTTTCAAAAGATCAACTTTGGTTTCATTTCTTTCTTTCTTGTGTTTTTCTTTTTTAAAATTTTTTCTACTTCACCGTTATTTTCTTTCTTCTACTTATTTTGGGTTTAGTTTAGTCTTAAGACCATTACCTTTTAAACAACAAGGTCAGTCTAGTGTAATTCACAAGAAACTATTTACCTACCGAAAAATGCAGCAATAGTAATCTTCATGGATGTCATTTTGTTAGATATTTTGCAAGCTGTTTTACTAATTGATGTTAAAGTAGAAGTAATCTTTTTTCAGGTAGGGCTCTCAGTCTTATTAGCACATACATTAAGTTGATTTTGTCTTCATTCCAATGAAATGTATATTGAATTAATTCATAGTACCTTTGTAGTACACTGTTTAAACATTAACATAGACCCAGTCTTAGGCCTAGTTTCTTTGATCTGGTTAAGAATATCTTTCTCCTAGCAGCAGCTCTTTCTGCCCAGGGGTCCTGTTCTCAAGCTTTAATAAAACTGCCTTTTGGCACATGCGCACGCGCACACACACACACACACACAATCTTTGCTCCTCCTAAATAACAAAATTCAACCAAATAATTAAGATCTAATTGGCTTTATGAAATGATTTATGAATCAGCAGCATCCCATTTAGCAAATAGAGAGGCAATCCAAGGAATTGTGCAAAATGGAAGGTTCTTTTCCTTTGTTTTAAAAATTTTGTTTATTTATTTGACAGAGACAGTGAGAGAGGGAATGTAAGCAGGGGGAGTGGGCGGAGGGAGAAGCAGGCTTCCCTCCAAGCATGGAGCCTGATGCAGGGCTCCATCCCAGGACCCTGGGATCATGACCTTAGCCGAAGGCATCTGGTTAAGGACTGAGCCACCGAGGTGCCCAGCAAAATGGAAGCTTTTTATAGAAGGAGGGCAAAGGTAGGAAAGTTATTAGCAAAAGAAAAGGACTGTTCTAGGCCAGGCCTTTTCTAGGGAGAAAAGCCAGGGGTTTTATGCAGATGACCTCATCTTTCTTTGGGGGATGGGGAAGGGTCCTCGTGGCATACTCATTGGCATTGATTGAAAAATTCCCGACTGACCAGATAAGACTACATTTCTGAGGGAGTTTGAAACTGCGGTTAAATTATGTATAAAACACCAATTTTGGAATTTGGTCAAAGTGACACTAATTTGGGCCACCTTTTTTTTTTAAAAAGTACGAAATCTCACTGTGTCTTAAAAACAACAAAGATTTGTTGTTTCTCTTTCATACCACATGTTTATCATGTATTGGCAAGGCTCTTGGCTCTTTAGTCACTCAAAGGACCCAGGCTGATAGAGTAGCCGATATTTCAGATGTTTTTGGTCTCAGTGCCAGAGGGAGAAAGAACTCTGGAATATCTTACCTGTCAGTTAAAATTCTCTTTCCTGATGGTAAGAGTTTACTTTCTCTCACAACTTCATTGTCTAGAACTAGCCACAGGGCTGTACCCAGATACACGGGGTCCCAAGTACTCTAAGAAGGAAGAGCAGGAATTCCTGGGTGTAAATACTGAAGACTACTGTACCATCCTAGACCGGGTCAGTACCAGTGGATTGTCTGATTAGGTGCTTACAGGGTTTCCTGGCTTAACTTCTTTAGACTACTCTTTCTGTACAGCAATCTGTGATTTTTCTAACCATCAGTCTGATGATATCACTGTCTTTAGGCTGATCATCATTGCTTTTCAGATGAAGCCCGTCTTTTCCTGCTGTCTATATGCCCTACCTGATCTGGTCTCCATTACCTTTTAGCTCACTGTTTTTCTTTTTTCTTTTTCTTTTTTTTTTTTTTAAGGATTTTATTTACTTATTTGACAGAGAGAAATCACAAGTAGATGGAGAGGCAGGCAGAGAGAGAGAGAGGGAAGCAGGCTGCCTGCTGAGCAGAGAGCCTGATGCGGGACTTGATCCCAGGACCCTGAGATCGTGACCTGAGCCGAAGGCAGCGGCTTAACCCACTGAGCCACCCAGGCGCCCCTCTCACTGTTTTTCTTATACTTTGTCGTAGTGATACTTTGCTGTAGCTCCTTTAACATGCTTTACTCCCTTTTTCCTCTTGACTTTTGCCCACATTATGTCCTCTTCCTGGAATATTCTTTCTTAGCTCCTTCCCTCTTTCTTTTGGTTAACTCCTGTTCCTCTTTTAGGTTGCAGCTTAAGTCATATTATTTCTACTGTCCTATTTGAATTCAGTGCTTAGCCTTTGATTCCCAAAGCACTCATTATTTTTGACAAAGCTATCATGTGTCATAGTAATTGCATGATTACTTGTTTGCCATCGTAACCCAATCTGTCACACATAAAGGCACTCAATACATATTTGTGGAATGGTTAAATACATTACAGCATAAGATAGGAAAAGTTAGTAGTATCCCTTATCAAGAAATTTAGCAATTAAAGATATGTATGCTTCCCATTTGTGGCAAAGACTCCAGAGTTTGTGGTTTATGAAAATGTGGTTTTAACGGTGCTCAGAATATCTCCTGGTTACCAAAGTACTTTGCATACCAGTTTTTGCAAGTCCTTTGAAATTTGGTTACATTATTTGCGTTTATTTCTAAGGATAGAAAGAAAAAACATTTTGTGGAAAAGTGATTACAAACTGACAGGGTTCTCTAAGTTGAAAATGACAGATAAGTATTTTTCTTTTTAAGATTTATCAGAGAGAGAGAGAAAGAGAGAGGGAGAGCTGGGGGAGGGGCAGAGGGAGAGAATCTTTCAAGGAGACTCCCTGCAGAGCCCTCCCCGTGGGGCTCCATCCAGACCCATGAGATCATGACCTGAGCAGAAACCGAAGAGTCAGACGCCCAACTGACTAAGCCACTCATGCGCCCCCAGATGTGTATTTTTCATTTCCTGTATCAAATATTTTCTCTTTCCTTAATTGAACCTTAATTTTCAGTAGCTTCTTAATAAGCTAAGTTGATTTATCATATTTAAAAGTGTTATTTCCATTTTTTGTTGTTATTTTTGAGTAATGCTTTTAGAAATCCCTTTTTATCTTGAGCTTTTTCCTTTTGAACGAATTTGTCAGGGTGAATTTCCAGGAATGTTATTTCTTGCTAAGTGCAGTTGTGGTGGTTAAGAGCGTGCTTAGGTTTGCTCATGGGTCCTGGCAAAACAGTGTTTGGGCAATGAAATACAATATCTGTATAGCTCTTGT
Organism: Neogale vison; assembly: GCF_020171115.1. Taxonomy (NCBI): domain Eukaryota; kingdom Metazoa; phylum Chordata; class Mammalia; order Carnivora; family Mustelidae; genus Neogale; species Neogale vison. Next base: position 195,884,595 of record NC_058101.1, on the reverse strand, counting down.
AATTCTAAGAAATAAAACTACAGTGTTTCTTAATAGGTGTTATTAATATGGTCCTGTTTTTCACCTTCTTTGGGGGTTAGTCTTTTCAGCATTGGGTATCTTAGCCCTTGAGAATATGGATATAGCAGCAAAATGAAAGAATAAACTCAGGAAATACAACTTAGAGGGTATGCTAGTAAGTTTTAGTTTGAAAATAGCCTGGCCGTTGTTAAACCATGTGTTTCTTATTAAATGGTAAGGCAGTTTTATGAAAATTTTATGCAAGTACACTTGCGATCTTTCTATTTTGAGTCTTTTTCCCACACTAATCCCTGAATAAAACTTAAGTCTTTAAAAAATGTATAAGTTGTCCTCAGTAACCTAGAATATACTTCTTTTTAATAAGTAGGGATTTTATGTATAAGTGGAATTATTTACTTTGGACTTAGGTAAACATTTTTATTACCCAAACACATGGAGGGAAGTTTATTTTTTAGTCCACATGGTTTGTTTAGATCAGGGTTATTTGATCTTGCTGATGTTTTCTGGCTTACCTTTTGTTGCTTAATATTGAAATCTGGGAATCTTTTACCCAGTTTTTGAATTATCATTTTAAATAGATTGGTAACTTACATTTGTGAAGTTTTACTGTACATTTAATGAAAGGGATACACATAGACAAAGTGCATATTTGACTTGTTTTTCCCTTCTTTTAGAAATCTTTTAATCATTCAGAGTCAATTTTCATAATAACAGTTGGCCTCAGAAAATTTTCTTTTTTTCTCAGTAGTTGAAGGCTGTTTTCAGAGATTTTGTTCATCTTAGTAGAGTGCTAGACCACTTCAATTTCACGTTTTCTGATGTTGTCCATCATACTTCTAAGAGGGTTAGGTTCACTTTTCAAGTCTTTCACAGTTTTGTTTTTTACACAGCAGCAACAGTCAAGCACTTCATAAAGGAAAGCCAACACCACTAAAGATACCACTGTAAATATAAATAAAAGCAGAATGACAAAGCAGGCAGTGTTCCAGTTATCATGAAAAGGGTAAATTTTTTGAACTTGAAAACCAAGGTATTGATAAACAGATGTAGTGGTTTCATTCCAGAGGCTGGAGGTCAGGGAGGCCATTCTTAGGGATTCTACTTCTTGTATTGCTCTTTTGAATCTGCGAAAAGGTAAAAAATGAATATATGTAACCAAATTCTAAAGCTTTGTCAATTTAAGTCTTAGTACTAATATTTGATAGTAAGTTTTTGTAGGTAACATGAGTCATCTTATTTTCTGCCAGAATTAAATGCCCAAATGATATTTTTGAATTTTTTCTGTATTTTATGGCCATATACTGTATAAACTGTACTGTATATTTATGTGTATCATTTGCTGGACAAATATGTTTAAGATTTCTATGTAGAGGTTAATTGTTAATAGAAGTGGAAAAAAGCTGAATTGGTTTAAAATTTGACTAAAGCAGTGGTCAGTGATCTGTTAACTACAAAAAATTGTAGCATTTTAACCTGGTGGTCTTCAAACTGCCTCCTGAAGAGCTTTTCTCATTACCTGTGTGGCTCCTTCTCAGCTTGTTGGCTCAGTGTATCTCTCTCTCCTATTTCCAGTCTTTTAAACTTCAAGGACAGGTGACCTGAATCAGGAAATAGTGGCTGAGTGAAAAATATTAAAAGAAAGAAAAGCTAAATAATGGCAATTTTCAGAATAAAGATAATAAAATTTTAGGTTCAAGTTGCCTAAGAAGAGACCTTAATCTTAAGATTTCTTTTTGTTGTGTATCTGATAGTGTTAACCGTTTCATATAGCCAGTCTATGGACATGAATATTTTAAACAATATCCCAGATGTATTGATTAATAAATTATTATTCCATTTCACAAAATTAACCAGTGAATTAAAGTTCTAGTATTCTTTTTTTTTTTTAATTTTATTTATTTGTCAGAGAGAAATTAGAAGCATGGAGAGCTGCAGGCAGAGGGAGAAGCAGGCTCCCTGTCGAGCAAGGAGCCTAATGTGGGGCTTGATCCTAGGACCCTGGGATCATGACCTGAGATGAAGGCAGATGCTTAACCAACTGAGCCACCCAGGCATCCCAGAGTTTTAGTATCTTGCATTAAGTTTTGCTCTTGTTGACTTGATACTTGTTAGACCTTACATGGCACCAGAAGGATTGAAGATCTTATTACCTTGATCCTTCAGAAGTGTCCTTTAAAATTATTTTAAGAAATTATAAAATGCTTTTATACTAAGAAAATTTTGAAAATAAGAGGAAAAAATTCCACTTTGTTAATTCATTGGCTATTGTCAGTTTGCTTTATTTTATTAAAGAAATGACTTAGTTTGCATGATTTTTCTTTACTACATAGTTGTAAGTAGATTTTCATTCATTCTTATAAACAGATGTTCATTGATTACCTACTGTGTACCAAATAGTTTTCTAAGTGCTGGAGATATTTGTGTGTGTGAGTACGTTTCTTTCTTTCTTTTTAATATTTTATTTATTTAATTGACTGAAGGAACAGCGAGAGAGAGGGAACACAGCAGGGGAAGTGGGAGAGGGAGAAGCAGATTTCCCTCAGAGCGGGAAGCCCAATGCAGGGCTCGATCCCAGGACCCTGGAACCATGACCCGAGCCAAAGGCAGACGTCTAACTGACTGAGCCACCCAGGTGCCCTGTAAATAAATAAATCTTAAAAAAAAGAAAAGTATGATGAACCCCTGTATGCTCATAATATAGCTTCAATTATCACTTCATCAATACCCATTTGCTTCCACCTGTAGACTTTTGAAGGAAACTGTAGACATCATCACTTCATCTACACATATTCAGTGTATATACCTTAAAAGGTGAGGATTCTATTTTTAAACATAACCACATTATCATTTTCACACCAAAAAAAGATGAAAAAGTGACTTAAAAAACCCAACTCTGTGACTTTAAAAAACACAAAGCCATCATTTGTTTTCTTTATAAATGTAATTTTAAAACTTTGACATTAATAAGTTAATATTTTCTAAGGTTTTTGTTTGTTTTTATCTATTTTTAAGTAAAGTCTGTGCCCAGCATGGGGCTTGAGCTCACAATCCCGAGATCTCGGTCACATGCTTACTGACTGAGCCACCTAGGCACCCCACATGTTATTGTTTTTATCTTAAATCACATTTGCTTGGCAATAACTTCACCTCTCTCGATGGACTTGGTTTCTTCTTTTGTGTATTTTGAAGGTTAAATCGATGATCTGAGGCCAGAAGTAAAGGCTTAAATTTATTTGTTCTTTTTGGATTTAAGAATCCTTCAGCTTCATGGTTTGTGGTGATCCTTCATCTTGAAACAAGGGACAACAGACTAATGGACAATAATTGAATCAGTTGCTTTTATTAGTTTGGGGACTTACAAAAATACATTGTCTGGGATACCAGTGTATGAGGAACTTCCCAGTATATTACAGTATTTTCAAACTGTCTGGGGATCCTGCTTTTTAGAGTTACCCTCTTTTATCCCTTAAGTTTTTCTTTTCCTTAGTGCATTCTTACAGAATATGGGGCTGCTATGTTGCACACCTCCAGGGAACACCATTCATACTGTACTGTAGGGTGCCATTCACATAGAATACGCTATAGATGTTGCACCTTGGAGACTAATGTGGATATCCTGATAGGCCACTCCTGCCAATTTCTGCAGTGTTGCTGTTTCCGATTCTAATCACCATGCATATAAGTAGTCAAGTAACCCATAGAAACTGACTCAAATGGAGAGAATATTAGTCCTTTTTCACCTAGTCTTCACAATAGTGTAGTGATGGGTGTGTACGCACACACAAATGCCTAAAAAATATTTAGTTTTGGGACTCCTTTAAAATTTTTAGTATGACTATAATGTGGCATTCCTGGGAGGGGTAGCACACATTGGTAGTTATTTTTTACTTAAGTGTGAATAAGTTTCAGGTCTTTTCGAGAAAACAGCGTATAGAGGAGGAGAGGAAGAATAGGATCTTGAAGAAATAGAGAACAGTGCCATTTATTGTATGGGTAGATAAAGAGCAGGGGAAGAATCACTGGAGGATCTATCTGATAATTTTACCTGGGCTAACCTACGACATCTTCAACATTGATGCACATATTCCTTAGACTTTCTGTCTGTTCGGGCCTTTCAGGTTGATTCCTTTGTTGTTTCGTTTTATTAAGTAATCTCTACACCCAGTATGAGGCTTGAAGCCTTAAGCCTGAGATCAAGAGTCACATGCCACGTGCCTGACTGAGCCAGCCAGGTGCCCCAGGTTGGTTACTTTTTAAAATCTGGGAATTTCTTTCCACATTATGTCCCTGAAATTAGTTTAATGTAGGGGCACCTGGGTTGCTCAGTGGGTTGAGCATCCAACTCTTGGGTTCAGCTGAGGCTCAGGTCATGATATCCATTTGTGAGAATGAGCCCTGAGTGGGGGGCTCTGTGCTCAGTGGAGAGTCTGCTTGGGATTCATTCATTCTTTCTCTGTCTCCCAAGTAAATAAATCTTTAAAAAAATTAGTTTAATATACCTTTTTTTTTTTTTCTTAAAGATTTTATTTATTTATTTGACAGAGATCACAAGCAGGCAGAGAGGCAGGCAGAGAGAGAGAGAGAGGAGGAAGCAGGCTCCCTGTTGAGCAGAGAGCCCGATGCAGGGCTTGCTCCCAGGACCCTGGGATCATGACCTGAGCCGAAGGCAGAGGCTTTAACCCACTGAGCCACCCAGGCACCCCAGTTTAATGTACCTTACTAATTAATGTTAACTTAAAATGTCATTTCATTATTGAGTTCAGAAATTTTATAGTCATTCTCCTTTTTTACATTCTAATAATCTTAAATAAAAATGAAAAGCTTCACTAATAATCCTGTCTCCCTAACATAACAAACTTGTTTCTTCTCGAAATTGGCAGTATAAATCTGTAACTCATACCTGGTTGAAATTATACTGAAGTTACTACTTTGTATTTTAACTCTTTATGAGTAGGGATTTCTTTTGTATTGACTTTAAAACTGAGGAGAGATTGTAAAGGCTAATAAAAGTTTCTATTTCAAAATGAAATTTTAGGGGCGCCGGGGTGGCTCAGTGGGTTAAGCCTCTGCCTGCAGCTCAGGTCCTGATCTCAGGACCCCGCATCAGACTCTCTGCTCAGCGGGGAGACTGCTTCTCCCTCTCTCTCTGCCTGCCTCTCTGCCTACTTGTGATCTCTGTCTGTCAAATAAATAAATAAAATCTTTTTTAAAAAAGTGAAATTTTAGAATTACTGGAAAGTTGGTTTAAGGGACTTTATATTCTATTTATTTTTGAGGTACAAGTGAACCGCTTAAAATTTTTGACATTATATTCTATTTCTCAAAGGAGATTTATTTGTGAGAGAGAGAGAGAGAGTGCACGCACGCGCATGCGTGCAGTTGTCAGATACGGGAGGTACAGAGGGAGAAAGAATCCCAAGTAGACTCCCCACCGACCAGGGAGCCAACTTGGGGCTTGATCCCATGACCCTGAGCTGAATGAAATTCAGGAGTCAGTGTTCAACCCACTGAGCCTCCTCGGTGTCCCAATATTTTATTTTTGAGGTACAAGTGAACTGTTTAAAATTTTTTCAAGCCCTCTCATGCATCTCCCCCCACCAAAGTAGAGGGAGGAAAAGGAAGGGATAAGGTGGGGCAGGCAGACAGCACAAACCAAATTCAGGTATTTGAAGTTAACTGATCATGATCTGTTCTTCTGGTTAAAATTAGTATATCCATACAATTGATAATTGTGTGTGAATGAGGTAACTGTGGTGATACTGAAAGATTTCTAGGATCTGTTAAGTCAAAAAGACCAAGATGCAGGACAGTATGTATAGGAGAGGGGGAAATAATATGCATTTTTATTTGCTTGATTCTGCACAAAAGTTTTGGAAGGAGTTATGTAAGAAATTAATAACAATGATTGCCTGTGGTTGGTTGGAGAGTAGAGCTGGGCAACAGGGATCTGTGTGAGATTTCGCAAGGTACATCTTGTAATAATTTCAGTTTTTGAACCATTTAAATATAGTACTTACCTAAAGCCCTAACTAATATATTTTAAAAGTATTTCTTGTCTTTGGTTTTATGTATCTTTTGCGGTACATTGTGTTATATATCTGTGTTTTCTATCTGTTTGATACACTTACTGAGTTTTTTGGATTACTTGTAAAAAAAAGAATCAGTAAACTCTCATTTTGATTAGAAGTGTCTAAGCAGTTTAAGGAAGAGTATACACGTGTTGTAAATGATGACAGTTTATGTTGTAAATGATGACAGTTTGCCTCTTAAGTGAGTGTATTGATAACTGATGAGCAACTCAAAACATTCAATCTTTAGTTAGCTTCTGAGCATATCTGAAAAAAGTAAACCATGAAATACAGAGTCATTTTGTACCTTAAATTTAATGTGGTTCATTCTTTTTAAGTACAGTAGAGCTCTAGCAATTTTTTGTGCTAAATTTAGAGTAAAATCTAAAACTTACTTTAATGGAGTAGACATAATTAGACATGCAGAAAGATGGTATTATTAGGATTTTCTCATATTCTAAGACTGTTTTTGGAATTAAAATACACATTAATCAAGTACCTGCTATAAACATGCTTTATGAAAAATAAGACTAAATGGTAAAAAAAAAAATCATTTGTGTACTTTTTTGGATCCCCTTTATGAAAAATAAGACTAAATGGTAAAAAAAAAATAATTTGTGTACTTTTTTGGATCCCCACCCCTTTAAAATTTCATTACAGAAATGGGGAGAGTTAAAGTAAATACCATATTTTTGCTTGTTTTTATATATTCTCTTCACCTATTTTTCCTCCTATGTTCAGAAGATCCTAGTGAAATAATTATGGGGATAGGACTTCAAACTGTTCTGGAACCTTGAATTGTCGGATCAGAACAAGATTATGCTTTTGCTCTAATTATGGTAAAAGCCCTTGAGTTGAATTCTGTAGCATCTTTAAACATATAACTTTGAAATATGATCAATTAATAATATTGGCCTTTAAATATAGAGCAGCTCACCCAGCCCTGGAGCTCTCTGAGATAGGCCATGCGTCTAGTCAGTTTGGTGAAAGAGCAATAACCCTACATCTCTGCTAACTGTAAATACATCACCAGCAAATGTGGGCTGGTTATAGTGCTAATAATGGGGGGGGGCAGGGCTCTTTCTGTTTACAGTTTACCTGAAATTTTAGTTATAAGTTAACTGTTTTATTTGACAGGATGTGTTTATTTATGTGAGACTTCCTCTGGCTCCCATATACTTTGTACAGCAAGCAGGAATATTTTCTAGGTAATTAACCCCATTGTTCTGAACCTGGAGAAATTTAATTTCTTCTTACAGCAACCTTTAGGTTTTGTAATGAATGGTTTACTCATGCTGACTGAATGCTGAATAAGAAATAGAAGGAATAAAAATTATGAAAATAGTCTTTTAAAATTTAAATAGATTTATTAGCAAAGAAAAGGCAGAAGTTTGATCTTTAGGTCAGTATGTGTGGGTAACTCTGGCATCTACTAAATAATGGTATTTTTCATGCTTGACTATTACAAAATTAGAAATTTGGTCAGTATTTCTAATTTTTAGTAGACATGAATAGTTACTCTGGGTCATCAAAGTAATCTTATTACCTACCCTTGAAAGGTACCATACCTTCCTCCCTTAACTAGTTCTTCTTAAAACATATTTTTATTTTTTATGTAGTTTATCAGAAAGACTTGCTCTCTGTTTCTTTTGAGGAATCAGTTGAAGAATAATTTCAACATTATATTGAAATATGGTTATGAATATTTTTGTGGCATATAAAAAGTGAAAGGCTGTTTAAGAAGGTTATTATTTAATAATAGAATGACTTGTGTATTACACTAATAAAGATTTTAAAATTTAACCATAAAGAACTATTTTAGTTAAAATGTTAGGGAAGTCTGAAGCTCTACAAATGATATCTTTGGCTGTAGTATAATGCAGCCTATTTAATGATATCTTTACGGTCTTATTATTTTTATGTAAAAATCACAATCCTTACAGTTTCTTGGCATTCACTGCATCTACACTCAAAGTCAAATGAACAGTTTTAAACTATTTTCTCATATTTGTTAAAATATAACAAACTTTCCCGTAAGTAACCGCTTTTTACCAACCAATACAATTTGCACATACAGTCAGAAAGCTTTAGTCCAGGATTCGCTTTGAGTCTAGATTTTTCTTTAAGAAAAATCCTTTGTTAAGGCAACCAAACTGCTGAAATGAAATAACTCAGAAAAAATAAATTCGCAAGTAACCACTTAACATTAAATGTTTATCGTTTACTCTAAGGTCTGGATATAGATCAGGTTCATAGAAAATCTCATGAATTTTCCATAAGGCACAGATGGTAAGGGTGCTTATCAAATAGCACAAGGCAGTCTTCACATTTTCATAATAAAATCCTACCAAGCAGTGAAATGAATACATTGCTTTTTTTGGCCTTTCGTAGGAACAAAGCTTTCTGCTTAGTTTTTATAGTAAAATATTTTTATATTTCATCATAAGGACATGTATTACTAAATGAAAGAGATCGTATAAACCTACCTCTTGTCTGAAGGCTGCTGTTGAAGCGATGGTATCGTCTGTTTGTAATGCAGTCCAGTGCACATCCAAGATGGAGCTGTGCTTCTATTGGTTGAACCACAATGCAGCTGACAGTTTCCTCTTCGTTCATTTGCATTAAGTCCTGCCACCCTTAAGTGTAAATCATTCATAAACTTGAATAGAGCTGTCTGCGATATCAACTGTCACCTCTTTTTCTTGCCTTATTTTTTTGTCCTTAAGCTAAATTTCTGCAGAGGAATTTGAGTTAGTAACAAACTGATGATTCCTTAGTGTTTAACCATAAAATTTCGGATCTTTCAGAGAGTATTTCTCTACTGGAGCTAAAAGGAAATGTTGAGAGAGGTAGTAACCTAGGAAACAAACAGTCCAGGTTTACCAGCTTGATATTTCCTCTAGGAAGTGGGCATGAAATCTCATAAATGATATTTTCTTTTCATACTTGTGTTATATATAAATTTTGTCATCTGGAAGTGATTATTTCCATGTGGTGGTTTGAATTAGGAGAAATTCTAAGGGAAAAGAAAGGTTTTCAGCTCTACTAGTTGGGAGAGGGTTAGTTTTGGTAGGTATACCACCGATATTAAAAAAGCAGTCTGTGAAATTTGAATGGTAAAAAAGGAATAGAAGGCACAGCATAGGGAATATAGTTAATGATATTGTAATAGTGTTTTATGGTGACAGCAGCTACACTTGTGGTGAGCATAGCATAATCTATAGAGAAGTTTAGTGGCTATGTTGTACACCTGAAACTAATGTAGCATTGTTTGTCAGCTGTATTCAACAACAACAAAATTTTTTTTTAAAAGATTATTTATTTTATTGAGTAGGCAGAGAGAGAGAGAGGAGGAAGCAGGCTCCCCACTGAGCAGAGAGCCTGATGCGGGGTCTATTGCAGGACCCTGAGATCATGACCTGAGCCGAAGGCAGAGGCTTTAATGCGCTGAGCCACCCAGGCACCCCTAAATTTTAATTTCTTTCAAAATTTATTTATTTACTTTAGAGAGACTGAAAGCATGAGTGAGAAGGACAGAAGGAGAAGGAGCGATGATGTCAGGTAGACTCTACATGAAACCTGAGGCAGGGCTCGATCCCTGATCCTGAGATCATGACTTGGGTCAAACCAAGGATCAGCACTCAACTGACTGTTGCACTCAGGCACCCCTCAAAAAATTTTTTTTAAAATGGCCGAAGAATCTTCAACCTTGAATGTTTGAAGATCGAATGTTTTTATTTAAGGTGTGTTATTTAGAGTTGTGTGTGGTCCAGGCATAACAGAATCAAGGTTTTAAATAATGGAGTGGGGGCGCCTGGGTGGCTCAGTCATTAGGCGCCTGCGTTCTGGCTCAGGTCATGGTCTCGGGGTCCTGGGATCGAGTCCAGCATCAGGCTCCCTGCCTGCTTGGCGGGGAGCCTGTTTCTCCCTCTTCCACTTCCTCTCCTTGTGTTTCCTCTCTCGCTGTAATAAATAAAATCTTTAAAAATAAATAAATACATAAATAAATAATGGAGTGGCTATTATAGCAACAGCAGACTGAGTAAATGCTTGCTGTGCAAACTTTGTTTTATAATTTACATTTTTTTAAAGATTATTTATTTATTTATTTGACAGAGAGAGAGATCACAAGTAGGCAGAGAGTCAGTCAGAGAGAGAGGGGGGAAGCAGGCTCCCTGCTGAGCAGAGAGCTCGATGCGGGGCTCGATCCCAGAACACTGAGATCATGACCTGAGCTGAAGGCAGCGGCCTAATCCACTGAGCCACCCAGGCGCCCCTAATTTACATTTTTTTAAAAAAAGATTTTATTTATTTATTTGACAGAGAACACAAGTAGGCAGAGAGGCAGGCAGAGGTGAGAGGGGGAAGCAGGCTCCCTGCTGAGCAGAGAACCCGATGTGGGGCTCCCTCCCCTGACCCTGGGATCATGACCTGAGCCGAAGCCAGAGGCCTTGGTGGCTCAGTGGGTTAAAGCCTCTGCTTTATTTTTTTAAAAGATTTTATTTATTAAAGGTAGAGAGTGCGAGCAGGGGGAGGAGCAGAGGAGTGGGGGGGTAGTGAAGAATCTGAAGCAGACTCCACACTGAGTGCAGAGCCTGATGTGGGGATCAGTCCCACAACCCTGGGATTATGACCTGAGCCAAAATTAGGAGTCAGACACTAAGCTAACTGAGCCACCCAGGTGTCACCACATTATTTTGTAAAATTACAGATAAATTAGCATATTAGTTTCTAGGACTGTAAAGGGGTATATAAAAATACTCTTACTGTCTTCATTCATTCAGCTAATATTTACTGTTTACTTTGCTTGTCATTGAGCTGAATGTTCAGGACTCCGTGATACATAAAAGTGCATGTAGTTCATGATTGGGCACTTGTAGAGTGCCTGTCCTTAGCATGGTGTTTTTGGCTTTTCATAGTGTTCCCAGTTAGTTTATATAGGATAAACTTAATATCTTATCAAAGTTAAATAAGAAAACATATCTGCATTTATGAATTTTTATACTCTGAGAAAATAATACCCAGTTTCAAATGGCATAGTCTGTATTAAAGACTAGTTAATGATTCTTTTTTTAAAAATATTTTATTTATTTATTTGACAGAGATCACAAGTAGGCAGGCAGGCAGAGAGAGGGGAAAGCAGGCTCCCTGCTGAGCAGAGAGCTGGATACAGGGCTCGATCCTAGGATCCTGAGATCATGACCTGAGCCGAAGGCAGAGGCTTTAACCCACTGAGCCACCCAGGCGCCCCAAGTTAATGATTCTTAAACAAGGCAGTATCACAGCGTTTACTACTGAATTTGAATCTGCATTCTTCTGCTTAGTACTCTTACTTTTCTTATGTTTAAAAGGGGACAATACCGTGCTCGCTTCGGCAGCACATATACTAAAAGGGGACAATACCTCCTAAATGGGAGTTTTTCGGAGGGATTAAATGAGAAAGTCAAATATTTAGCATGCCCTGTGGCAAATAATAAGTGTTCAGTAAATGTTACTTTTATTGTTAAAGTGCTCTGAACACCTTGGGAAAATGAACTATGTAGGTAGTATTTCATAATTGAAATAATGAATGTGAAAGCATACCTGTAAGGCATCCATGATACCGCTTTTGGAAACATAGCAGGATATAATGTGCCAATTAAGTTGTTGTCAAATGATGACTAATAATTTTAAAGGAAAATTACATATCAAGCCTCATTTTAGTCTCAAAAAGTATACTTAATAAAGTCTTTTCACAAACTGATCTCAGAGAAGTATTACGTTGCCATCTAAAAGCTATTCTTTTGGCTCTCTGACAATTGTCACATTTGACTTGCATTGTTCTAATGAATTCCTTTTTTTTTTTTTTTTTTTTAAATTATTACCACCAAGCTGGTGCCAGAGATACCCCTGCCCCACCTTGTATTTAACATCTTCCTTTGTGGATCAGCAGCCACAAGGGAATGTAATATATCTGAACTGATGGTTTGTTAATAGAATGTGTACTTCTGAAATGTTTTTCTAGTAATAATAAGTTTTTTTTTAACTGTTCCTCCTTATGACTAATGGAATGGGCTTGTGATTCATAGTAGCATTAGGATTTCTGCCTACAAAATGCAACAGAGTAATACAAGTTCTGAAATAAATTGTTGTCAGTACAGATTGCTCCTTGTTTCATGCTGTCGCCCTTTTTAAAGCATCCATGTTTATGCAGTGTCATTGCCTATGAATTTTTTCCTTTTTTAAAATATTTTCCCCTAATTAATCTTGAAGTTTAGTTATGGTATCATTTCTTTTATTAATCCCCATTAGTTCCCATTTGTTTTAATTTGAGAGGCAGAAATTGATGTAATAAAAATACTCTTACTGTCTTCATTCATTCAGCTAATATTTACTGTTTACTTTGCTTGTCATTGAGCTGAATGTTCAGGACTCCGTGATAAGTCCTGAACATTAAGTTAACATCACTTAAGTTCCACTTAAGGTGATAAGTGGAACTTTTTATCCCTTGGAAGGAATTCACTCATTTCTTACGGTTTTTTTTTTTTTTTTAAATTTTTTTTTTCTATTTTATTTGTTTGAGAGAGAGAGACAGTGAGAGAGAGCATGAGCGAGGAGAAGGTCAGAGAGCGAAGCAGACTCCCCATGGAGCTGGGAGCCTGATGTGGGACTCGATCCCGGAACTCCAGGATCACGCCCTGAGCCGGAGGCAGTCGTCCAACCAACTGCGCCACCCGGGCGTCCCTCATTTCTTACGGTTTTAAGTCTGTTAGAAAAGCTCTTCGCATCAGTTTGAGATTTGTGTTGTCCTGTTGTTTAAAAAGCCATGCTTCTAATCTTGGGGATAAATCTAATCATAATTAAGGGAACAGTGAGACAAAGGTACTTACGGAAGAAATGTATTTTACTTTTTTTTTAAGTAGGCTCCCTGCCCAATGTGGGACTTGAACTCAGGAACCCTGAGATGAAGTCGGATACTGCATCAACTGAGCCACCCCAAACACCCCAGAAGAAATGTATTTTAATGCTTTTGAATTCTTAATACTTTGTACCTATCTTTGGTGGGAAAATTAATACGCTTATTATATACTCATAGATTTGAATTTTTACCAAAGTTTTACAGGGTAGAATTCACTAGATAGAAAAATGCAAAACAAATATTTTACTAGAGTTAAAAATCATCTTAGTTGCTTTAAAAGTCAAAATTAAATATATTATGACAATGTTATAATTGTTTTTTGAACCTCATTTCCAGATCATAGCAATGGATCATTTAACTTGAAAGCTCTATCAGGAAGCTCTGGATATAAGTTTGGTGTTCTTGCTAAGATTGTGAATTACATGAAGGTAAGTACTTTTCTCAACATGCATCCTATTTGAGTTTTTGGCAGAGGAAGAGGATTGGGGTTTCAGAAGTGAATTTGTATGTACATGTCAAAATTTATCAAATTTCTTGTTTCAGTATGTGAGGTATGTTGTATCCCTATTACATCTCAGTATAACTAAAAAAAAAGTAATGCTCCAAGCCTCTTACATTATATCAGATTAGTACTACAGTGAGTCACCTAAGTATTTAATTTATATTAATTCAAGTATCCAATTTAAGCCCACCATTTCACTTATAAATTATGCCCAGGCAGAAGATACAGTCACTTCTTAATTACTCAATACTTGCTGTCAAAACCACTAGGAAGAGGTGAACAATTTGCAGGTTATTTCCACTGAGGTGAAAAGTGAAAACTACATAGTTGAGACTTACGGTGGTGATGGTTTTTTCTGCATCTTTTGGAGGAGAAAACTAGAGAATTACTGAGGGTCTTAGGAAAACATTGATTTACAGAAGACCTTAGAATTTAAGATATGATGGAAGATTTACTATTTTTTGAAGTAAGTTTTGAAGTTTTGATGATACGGCATTTTGGCTTTACCAGAGACTGAATCCTAACTTATTAAAGTGAAATTTCATTTGTTACTAAATGGCTAAACGATTTCAGGTTTGCCCTCTTCCTCTGCCACAGTCATTCCTGTTTAGTTACTGGTTGTATCTCTTGAAAAAAGTGAAAGTACTATATGTGTTACTTCAGATTTCAGCTACAGATTGCTTAAAATGTAAGTCAAGTTTTTATGTTAGGGCTTTTAGAGACTTAATGTCTGACTGGGTCTGAAATCTGTAGTCTATATTTGATCTGTGGTAGAAATCTATTAGTTCATAATTTCCTATTATCAAATAATACATTTGACACATATTCCCTATTCATTCATTCCATCCACCCATTCCCCCATGGTGATAAACAATTATTAAAATCTACTGTATGCTATTTATAGCACTATTGCTGGGACTACTTGGGAAAAAAGTACTCCCCCATGGCTGTTAGTCTGTTGAGGGAGATTGACATTCAAACGTCATGTTACTGCTGCTCTGCTAAGGCAGTCGTCACTAATCTAGATGATCCATAACTTTCATAACTTTCTTTAGGACTGTGACCTTCAATTTTTGTGCTCTGTTATTTCCTGAAACAATTTTGAGAAATTATGTATCTCTCTGCACATATTTAAATTGACAATTAGTTTTTCAGCAAAAGTTGAAATAGTGACAAAGGATGGAATTTCTGACATATCATAATATTTCAACAGAATACCTCTTTTACATTTCTCTAAGGGGATCTAAATCTCATTATTAGTTAAAAATATAAACACTCTGGGGGGCGCCTCGGTGGTTCAGCCATTAAGTGTCTGCCTTTGGCTCAGGTCATGATCCCAGGGTCCTGGGATTGAGCTCCATGTCAGGCTCTCTGCTCAGCAGGGAGTTTCCTCCCTCTCCTCCCTGCTTGTGCTTTCTCTCTCTCTCTCTCTCTCAAATAAATAAAGATCTTTAAAAAAAAAAAAAAAAAAAAAAAAGACTCTCTTTCCCTCCCCCCCTCCCCCCACGTGCGTGCACTCTCTCTCTAGAATAAATAAATCTTTTTAAAAAATTGTAAAAGCAAACATATGGTTGGAAATTTTAATTATTTTCCTTTTGAACTTGTAAGTCTGTTCTGTTACTCCCACTGCATTTTAGCCTAATGTTGTGTATTTTTATGCTTGAAATATGTGTGTGTATATATACACACATATATGTTTTTTTATTTTAAAGATTTTATTTATTTATTTGACAGAGACACAGAGAGAGAGAGGGAACACAAGCAGGGGAAGGGGCAGAGGGAGAAGCAGACTTCCTGCTGAGCAGGGAACCCGATGTGGGCCTCCATCCCAGGACCCTGGGATCATGACCTGACCTGAAGGCAAGCGCTTAACGACTGAGCCACCCAGGCACCCGAAATATGTATATTTTTAAGGATTTTATTTGTTTACTTGATAGAGCATGTGCACAAGCAAGAGGGAGGAATAGAGGGAGATTAGGACCCCATGATCATGACCTGAGCTGAAGGCAGTTATTTAACTGACTGAGCCACGCAGGCGCCCTCATGCTTGAAAATACTTCAGTCATCATCTATCATACTTTTTGCCGCAATAGTATATATGTTAGAAATGTTTTTCTTCTGACCATAAGTTCTAAATACTATCACAACTATTATTGTTAGCACACAGTTGATTAGAATAACTCGTGTATATTAAAATATTGATAAAATTCATTTTGTATATAATATTCAACAGAGTTCCATTTTTATTCATTTTTTTAAAAAGATTGATTATTTTGAGAGAGAGTTCATGAGCAGGGGGAGGGACGGAGGGAGAGACTCTTCCAGCTTACTCCCTACCGAGCACAGAGCCCCACATGAGGCTGATCTATGAACCATGAGATCATGATCTAAGCTGAAACCAAGAGTTGAACACTTAACTGACAGAGCCACCAAGGCGCCTTGGTGGCCTATGATTTTTTCTTAAAAGATTTATTTTTAAATAAATGATTTTTTCTTAAAAAATTTATTTTTCATTTTATATTTTTTATTCTTATTTTTCAAAGATTTTATTTACTTATTTGACAGAAAGCGAGAGACACAAGCAAGGGGAACAGCAGAGGGAGAGGGAGAAGCAGGCTCCCCGGCTAAGCAGGAAGCCTTGATGCAGGGCTTGATCCCAGGACCCTGGGATCATGACCCGAGCTGAAGGCAGATGCCCAGTGGACTGAGGCACCCAGGCACCCCTATTTATTTATTTTAGAGAACGTACGTGAGCAGGGAGAAGAATCTCAAGATTCTCAGGAGAGAGAATCTCAAGCAGATTCCTACTGAGCACAAAGGCTGACACGGGATTTGATATTAAGACCTTGAGACCATGACCTGAACTGCCGTCAAGAGTTGGAAGCTTAAGTGACTGAGCCACCCACTTTTGTTTGATTTCTGTGATTTCTGTGTTTCTGTCTTTGGGTCATTTTCCTGTTAGGTTTTTGGGGCTATTAAAATATTAGGAAGACGAGCTCTTGGGTTATGAATTGAAAATACTTTTTCTCAGTTTATCATTTGATTTACAGAGCTACAAGTTTGAACCTGATTCTGATTTTACAGTCCATTATCCTCATCACTATTGTATTGCCTCAAATAATACATGTTCTCCATTCCTGAAAGATTCACTTACTTGTATTTATTACTTATGCATCTAGCATTTTAAAACTATCTCCTAATTACAGTTTCTTCCCTCAATAGACACGGCATCAGCGAGGAGATACGCATCCTCTCACTTTAGAAGAAATTTTGGATGAAACACAACATTTAGATATAGGACTCAAGCAGAAACAATGGCTAATGACTGAGGTAAGAATAGCCTTAAAGTGGAGTTAAAAAATTAGTTACCATGAGATATTTGCTATGTAATTAAGGTTTTTAATCTGATCATTATTTTTACTTAAAAGAACTGGTATAGATTCTTTGTTTTTAACATGCATATTTTTTGAGGTGGTTTGATTTGTTGGTTTTCTTAAAAACTTACGTATCTATTTAAAATGGCAAAGACTTTTAGCACAAAAATTATAAAAAATTCAGTTATTATACCAGTTTCATTTAAGTTTTTACAGAATAACTGATACTTTTTTAATTGCTAAATTTAGAATTGTTTTTATACATGTTTTTGAACATTTAAATCATGAGGTAATGTAGGGATAGTGAGATATTTGTTGTACTCATACTACTATTATGACTTGATGGTGATGTTACTGTCTCTGACAGATTACTTGGAAAACTAATCCTTACACTGTGTATGTACACTCATCATTGGAGGAAAAGAAACCCACAGTAATCACTGACCCTGCTAATTTGGAAAGGAATAGCATTTAAGAAAATTCACACATTTCCATCTTTTCTATTTAAGTATGAAATGACAATTAAGAAGAATATGTTCTGTGACCAGTGTTGTAGTCTAAAGAGCAAATGTAAAATTCCTAAATGTAATTCAGTAATTTATTATACTGAGCAAAATATTCTTGATTTTTAGAATATAAAATGAATAGTTAATTAGTAACAGTATAGCACATCATCTTAATGATGTATAGTCATAAAAATCCTGTTGCTTTACCTAATCTTCAAATTTCATAGACTACCAACATTAGTTAAAAATGACTTTTTTACTATTCTGTTCTCCCTCCTTTCTTCTGTGTTCTTCTCTTTCTCCTTTCCAGGGTCAGGCTGGCAGCTGCAGAAGAAAATAAATAGGGTAGCTCTTCCTCGAAGAGCTTTCCTTCTAGTAGTAGCTGTACAGCAGAACTGACTAGGAATATAATTATATTCAATAATTCCTGCATTCCTACTCAGTTTCATTCTCAAGCTGCCACTATAGGTAAATTTCTAATATGCACTAGTCTGTTGCTTTTCAGTTCCTTCCACACCTGTTGGTGATACCAGGTGGGGCAGACTATTGTATATTCATCCCAGGGTTATGTTTCACACAAAATGCCAATATGTGATAAACTATACTTCGAGGGTAGGATAAGCAATACCCAGTTCACTTTGTCTATTAATGTTAATTGGCATTTATTCTTTTCTATCTTTTATTTTCAAAAGAATGCGGGTGCAGTTTCAGTCGTGATAAAATGGTTTTACTCATCTAAAGAATTAACGCAATAATAAAAAGTTTCTTTTATAAAAAGTGAGCTACTTGCTGATCTCTGCCTATTGGTTTTTGGATCTTCGATGTCCAGTATTTTAGATCTGCTAGTTGATATTCACAAGATAACTTTTAATTTATGGTTATATTTGGTATCAATATTTTTAAAATAATTAGTAGAATTTAAGAACATGTATATGGGGTTTCCTTTTGTTAATATATCCAAATTGTGTCACTGTTACAGGCATTAGTCAATAATCCCAAAATTGAAGTAATAGATGGGAAGTATGCCTTCAAGCCCAAATACAACTTGAAAGATAAGAAAGCCCTCCTTAGGCTGTTAGATAAGCATGACCAGCGAGGCTTAGGAGGAATTCTTTTAGAAGACATAGAGGAAGGACTCCCCAATTCTCAGAAAGCTGTCAAGGTAACCTCTCTTTTCTTTCTATACCTTAGAATAATTTGAATTAATAATGTCTTGTTTTAAGAAAACAGGTAATGTAAATTTTTATTTTTATAGCCTCCTTTATATATACTTGGGGTTGCAGTGAGCCGGTCGAAGATTTGAAATTTTGGTCCTGTTCTACAGAGCAGGGCAGAGTGCCACCATTTTTGTGTAAATTTGACATCTTTTTGTTTTGTTTTGGGTATGATTGTGTCTTCAGAATAGTTCTGGAAAGTTTTTCTCAAAGACATCTCAAAAGTTTTTCTCAGAAGTTATGTTTGTAGACAAGAGCTGCTTCAACAATTCTTGTAGACACTGCTAACCTGAGCAACCAGAGGTATTAAACACGAAGGCATTGACTAATAACCTTGCTGTTTTAATTCCTAAAGGTCTATTACAGAAAGCCATACGGATAGCATTTCCAGTTTAAAGTTGGAACTCAGTTGGAAAGGCTGCTAGTCTCTGTTCTGCACAGTTGCTAGTGATTAATGCTAGTTGTTGATGTTTCATTTGTCTTGCTACCTCTGGAGTAAAACTTGCTCCTTTCTCTCCTGTACTTCTTGGTAATTAAGTGACACGTGTTATCTTACAAGTCATTGAGGCTCTTTTTATTTATTTATTTTTAAGGTTTTGTTTTGTTTTCATCTATTGTCAAGTTAGTGGACTTCTCTTCTTTACCTCTAATTTGTTGTGAATTCCCATTGGTGAATTTTTTATTTTAGAGATAGTATTCTTCAGTTCTGGACTTTCTGTTCTTTATGTCTTCTGTTTCTTTGCTGAGATTTTTTTTTTTTTTCATTCATTATAAGCCTTTTTTCCAGTACATTCTTGAGTAAAATTTCTTGCAACTGCTTTAAAATCTTCCTATTCTAATTTAACAGTTGGGTCATTTTGGGGGCTGGTCTGTGCTTTGTTTCTCGAATATGGGTCATGTTTCCTGTTTCTTTGTATGTCTAATAAATTTCTGTTGAGTCTTAAATTTTGTGAATTATATGTGTAATAAAGACTCAAGATTCTGTTAGATTCCTCCAGAGTGTTTTTGTTGGGTTTTTGTGTATAAATGGGCAGTTATCTTGGCTAGACTCAAACTCTAACCTTTGTCTTTTTTGCAGTGGGTGGCAAATAATACATCTTTTTTGTTCTTTGAACTCTTTTGGAAAATATCCAGAGTTTGTAGTAAGTTTTCTATTAAAAAAAAAGTTACCTTAGGAGGGACTTGGCCATTTCCCAAAGCAGAGCCCTCTTCAGATTTGAAATAGGATTTATTTTTAAGGTATGTATGGAATGGCTACTCCTCAGGTGTTTTTTTTTTAGTTAAATTTTTAACAAATTGTAGTAAAAACTGTCACATGAGGTAGAGTTTGACATATTAAGCATGTCTAAGAGTACAGTTCATTAGTGTAAAATATGTACACAGTTGTACAAGAGATAATCCAGAACTTCTACATTTTGTAAAGCTGAAACTCAGTCCACTAAACAGCTTTCCTTATCCCACTTCTCCAGTCCTTAGCAGGCAACATTCTTTTTGTGAATTTGGCTTCTCTAAGTAACTCAGACAAGTAGAATTCTACATTGTTGTTTTGTGATTGTGTATTTCACTTAGCATAGTATCCATCCTCAAGGTTCCTCCATGTTGCAGCTTGTATCAAGATTTCCTTCCTTTTTAAGGCTGATAGTACTGCATTGATCAGTTTGCTTATCCATTTGGTTGCTTCCATTATTTTGCTGTTGGGAATAATGCTACTATTAACTTATTTGTAAAAAATTTCTCTTCAAGACTTTGCTTTTGATTTTTTTTTTTAATATATTTTTCAAGAGTATTTATTTATTATTTATTTATTTTAGAGAGAGTGTGCACACAAGTGGGAGGAGGGAAAGGGACAAGTAGACTCCATGCCCAGTGTGGAGCCTGAGGTGTGGGCCAGATCTCATGACCCTGAGATCTCAACCTCAGTTGAAATCAAGACGCAGTTGCTTAACTGAGCCACCCATGTGCCGCTCTGCTTTCTATTTAGAGTATGTAACCAGAAGTAGAATTGCTGAATAATATGGTAATTCTGTTTTTAGTTTTTTGAGGAACCACCATATTTTCCACAGTGGGTTTACCATTTATATTCTTGCCAGCAGTGCACAAGGGTTCAGATTTCTTTGTGTCCTTACCAACACTTTTCTGTTGTTGTTTTTTTTTTAAATAGTAGCCATTTTAATGGATATGAGGTTTATTTCATTGTAGTTTTGATTTGTATTTCCCTAGTAATTAGTGATACTGAGGATATTTCTTTCATGTGCTTATTGTCTATTTGTATACATTATTTGGAGAAATGTTAAATCTTTTGCCTATTTTTTGAATTGAGTTGTTTTACTTGTCCTAGTATGTATGTATTCTGGGTGTTAATCACTTATTAGATACACACTTTGCAAATATTTTCTCCCATTTTGTGAGCTGCCTTTTTACTTCATTGATAGTGTCTTTTAATGTACAGATGCCAATATTTTTGTGTAGTCATATGTGTCACTTTTTTTTTTTCCTTCTGTTGCCGTTGGTGGCATTTCCAGGAAATGACTGCCAAATCCAAGATTAGAAGATTTTGCCCTAAGTTTTCTTCTAAGAGTTTTATAGTTTTAGATCTTATATTTAGGTCTCTAATCCATTTTGTTAATTTTCATATATAGTGTTAGGTAAGGGTCAAGTGTCATTCTTTTGTATATGGATGTTGAGTTTTCTAGCACCTTCTGTCGAAAAGGTTGTCCTTTCCCTATTGAATGTCCTGGCACCCTTGTCAAAAGTCGTTTGAGCATACATGGGACGATTTATTTCTGGGTTCTCTCTTCCACAGTTTTTACGCCAATACTACACTTTCAATTACTGTAGATTTGTAGGAAGTTTTGAAATTAGGAAGTAAATCCTCCAGCTTAAGTTTTTCCTTTCCAAGATGGATTATTCAGAGTCCCTTGAGATTCCATATGAATTTTAGGATGGGTTTTTCTGTTTCTGCAAAAAACATCATTGGGATTTTGATAAGGATTGCACTGAATCTGTAGATCACTTTGGAGAGTATCTACATCCTAATTTGTAAACCTGGGATGTGTTTGCATTTATGTTATATATATGTCTTTATATATATATATATGTCTATATATATATATGTCTAATTTCTTTCAGCAGTATTTTATTTTTATTTCTTTTTAGAGATTTTATTTAGTTGAGAAAGAGTGCATGAGCAGGGAGAGGGGCAGAGGAAGAGGGAGAAGCAAATTCACTGCTGAGCAGGGATCCCACTTGGGCCTCAGTCTCAGGACCCCAGGATCATGACCTGAGCCAAAGGCAGGCATTTAACCTACTGAGCCACCCAGGTGCACCCTTTCAGCAGTGTTTTATAGTTTTCATGGTGCCAAGTCCTTCATCTCTTTAATTCCTAAGTATTTTATTCTTTTAGATGCTTTTGTGAATGGAATTGTTTTTGTAACTTCTTTTCAGATTGTTCATTGTTAATATATAGAAATGTAGCTGACTTTTGTGTATTGACTTTGTATCTGTCTTGCCACTTTGATGAATTCTTTTATTCTAACAGCTTTGAAACATACATCATATTTCGGACATATAACATAATGGTTCAGTATTTGTATATATTGTGAAATTCTATCACCACAGTAAGTCCAATTAACATCTGTCACCATATGTAGCACCAAATTTTTTTTAAAAAAGATTTTATTAATTTGACAGAGATCACAAGTAGGCAGAGAGGCGGGCAGAGAGAGAGAAGGGGAAGCAGGCTCCCTGCTGAGCAGAAAGCCTGATGCAGACTCGAA
This sequence comes from Neogale vison, assembly GCF_020171115.1. NCBI lineage: Eukaryota > Metazoa > Chordata > Mammalia > Carnivora > Mustelidae > Neogale > Neogale vison. Next base: position 195,862,236 of record NC_058101.1, on the reverse strand, counting down.
TCCAGAACCCTGGGATCATGACCTGAGTGGAAGGCAGAGTCTTTAACCCACTGAGCCACTAAGGCACACCAGCACCAAATTTTTTTTTAACGATGAGAACTTTTTAAGATTTAATCTCAACAGCTTTTAAATATGTAATACAGTGTTAACTGTAGTTACCATGCTGTACATTATATCCCCGTGACTTATTTTATAACTTCATAGTGTGCACGTTTTGACTACTTCATGCATTTTCCCCATCCACACTGCTGTGTCTGGCAATCACCAAGGATTTTTTTCTTTTTTTAGATTCCACATAAAGGTGAGATAATACAAATTTTTCTTCCTTTGTCTCACTTATTTCACTTAGCATAATGCCCTCAAGGTCCATTCATTTTTATTACAGATGGCAAGATTTCTTCTTTTATGGCTACATAATATTCCATTTATGTGTGTGTATCTATTTTCCTTATCTGATTATCCATCAGTGGACACTTAGGTTTTTGTATCTTGGCTATTGTTAATAATGCTGTTTACAGAGGAGTGCATATATTTTTTTGAGTTCGTGTTTTTGGTTTCTTTGGATAAGTAACTGGAGCATATGGTTGTTCTCTTTTCATAGTTAATTTCCAGTTTACATTGCCACCAACAGTACCTGAGATTTCCCTTTTCTCCATTTTCTCCAACAATTATATCTTGTCTTTTTAATAGTGGCTTTCCCGACAGGTGTGAGATGAGATACCTCATTGTGGTTTTGCATTTTCCTAGTCATGATGTTGAGCATGTTGGTGACCATGTGTAGGCCATCTTTGGAAATGTGTTTGGCGATCCTCTACCAATTTTTGAATTAGATTGTTATTCGGTATTAAGTTCCATGAGTTCCTTATATATTTGGGATAGTAACCGCTAATCAGATACATGATTTTTCTTTTTACTGTTCTGATTGGGTGATTTCTGCTACCCTGTCTTATGCATCAATGATCCATTCTTCTGTATCAAGTGATTGATTCCCTATACAGTGTTTTTCATTTCAGTTATTGTATTCTTTAGTTCTGATTTTTCAGCACTCTTTAAATTTTCTCTTTGTTGAAGTTTTCACTGTATTCCCCTGTTTTGCTTCTGAGTTCGGTGAGTATTTTTTGGGTCATGACATTGAACTTCTTATTTGGTAGATTACTTACCTCCATTTCATTTAGGGTTTTTTGTTTGAGGCTTTGTTTTATTCTTCTGGAATATATTCCTCTCCCTCTGTACTTTGCCTAGCTGTGTGAGTTTCTATATACTGGTTAGATCAGTTATGTCTTCCTGTTTTGAAGGAGTGGCTTTATGTAAAAGGTGTCCTTTGGGGCCCCCCTCATCACCTGAGGCAAGTACCCCAGGGGTATCCCCTTTGTGGGGCAGTCTGATTTGTGTCTGGGCCACAATTGGTGTGAACTTGTTGATGTTCAGCACTGTCTTCCTTTGTGGCTTTGAGGCCCAGTAGGAGCTGCTGGTGGTACAGTGGTGAATGGAGCTGGCTCTGACACATCTGGCCGAGAGGCCCAGCTGCAACGGCTGCAGGCGCTCTAGTGTGCATGGCTAGCCTCTCCAGAGTAGGGGCCGCTTGGGGGTAGATTGCTGGTGCCTTTGGAAGCTGCCCACTGGATGGCTCGGGGATGTGTTTTAGAGGGGCTCATATGCTTGCCTAGGCTGCCTGGAATCTCTTTCTTTTGATTGCAGAGTTTAATCTTCTTTCTTTTTAAAATTTTATTTGTTTATTTGATGGGGTGTGGGGGGAGAGAGTGCACATGAGCAGAGGGAGAGGGAGAACCAGGCTCCCTGCTGAGCAAGAAGCCCAATGTGGGACTTGATAATCCCAGGACCCTGGGATTATGACCTGAGCTGAAGGCCACCTAACTGACTGAGCCACCCAGGAGTCCCTAATTGTCTTACTTTTTAATTACTTACAAGGGAATATTATTTTGTTTAGTTTTCTATACGCCTTCTTCATCTTTGTTCTTCCTTTTACTGCATTACTATTTTGTGTTTAGCTGATTTATTTGTATTTTCATTTTTTTATTTTTATTTTTGGAGAGAGTTGGGGGAAGGGCAGAAGGAGAGGGAGAATCTTTTTTTTTTTTTTTTTTTAAGATTTTGTTTATTTATTTGACAGATCACAAGTAGGTAGAGAGGCAGGCAGAGAGAGAGGAGGAAGCAGGCTCCCCGCGGAGCAGAGAGCCCGATGTGGGACTCGATCCCAGGACCCTGAGATCATGACCTGAGCTGAAGGCAGAGGCTTTAACCCACTGAGCCACCCCGGCACCCGGAGAGGGAGAATCTTAAGCAGGCTCCATACCCAGCCTGGAGACTGTTGTGTGGCTCTGTCTCACAATCCCAAGATCATGACCTGAGCCAAAATGAAGAGTTGGATGCTTAATTGACTGAGCCACCCAGGTGCCCCTCCTTGATTTTTTAATATTGAAATGTTTAGATTCCTATCTCATTTCCTTCGTGTATGTTCTGTAGCTATTTTCCTTGTGGTTACCATGGGGATTATATTTAACATCCTAAAGTTATAACATTTGTACTGGTTTGTATTTATATTAGCCTAACTTCAGTAGCATATTAAAAATCTACTCCTTCACATCTCCATTCCCACTTCTTTGTTGTAAAGGTCACAAAATTACATCTTCATACATTGCCATAAACTAATAATACTTATTATATTTTTTAATATCTTTTTAAAAAGTTTTTATTTATTTATTAGAGCACGTGAGGGGAGAGGTTAGAGGGAGAGGCAGACTCCCCACGGAGCAGGGAGCCCAACGTGGGACTCGATTCCGGGACTCCAGGATCATGACCTGAGCTGAAGGCAGTTGCTTAACCAACTAAGCCACCCACTCACCCCCTAATAATTCTTTTAAATCTATTAGTCTCTTAAATTATGTAGAAGCCAAAATTTGGAGATATAAAACAGTTACAGTGATACTAGTTATTAGACTGATAATTGCTTTTTAAGTATTAGTCTCCTAAATCTGTAGAGAACAAAAAGTATAGTTACAAACTTTTGCTGCAGTGATACTAGCTTTTATAATTGCCCATGTATTTAGTATTTACCTTCAGTGAGATCTTTATTTCTTCATATTAACTTTGAGTTACTGATTCTTTCATGTTCTCTTATAGGGCTCCCTTGTACATTTCTTGCCTGGTAGATCCTAGTGATAATGAAATCCCTCTGCCTTTTTTTTTTTTTTTTACTATTTAAAAAAGCTTTTTTATTTGGAAATATCTTAATTTTTTCTTACCTTTGAAGGGTAGGTTTGCTGGATAGAAGATTCTGGGTTCACAGATTTTTCTTCTAGCATTTTGTATATAGCAGCCTGCTACTTTCTGGCCTCTAAAGTTTCTTTCCTTCTTTCTTTCTTTTTTTTTTTTTTTAAGATTCTATTTATTTTAAAGAGTGGGCGAGTGTGAGTTGGTGGGAAGAGCAGGAGGGAGAGAGGCGGAGGGGGAAGGAATCTTAAGCAGACTTGGTGCTAAGCATAAGGCTTGACACAAGGCTCGAACTCATGACCCTTAGATCATGACCTGAGCCAAAACCAAGAGTTGAAGACTGACTGAGCCACCAGAGGTTCTTGGCCTCTAAAGTTTCTGATGAGAAATGCAATTTTTTTTAGGATCCCTTCCTTGCATGTGCTGGTTTGCTTGTCTCTTGCTGCTTTCGAGATTGTCTTTGGAAAGTTTATTTATAATGTGTCTCTGTGTGGTTCTCTTTGAGTTCATATTCTTTGAATTCATTGAGCTTCTTGAGTGTTTATTACATTCATATATTTCTTCAACTTAGGGAAGTTTTCAGTCATTATTTTTTGAAATAATGCTCTCTGCCACTTTTTCTCTCTCTTTCTCTGAGACTCCACAGTGCATATTTTGGTCTACCTGCTGGTGCCCTAGAGGTCTCTTAGGATTTGTTCACTCAATCCTTTTTGTCAGTTCTTTTTTCTTTTTAAGATTTTTTTCTAAAATTTATTTCGGAGGCGGGAGCCTGGGTGGCTCAGTGGGTTAAAGCCTCTGCCTTTGGCTCAGGTCATCATCTCGGGGTCCCGGGATCGAGCCCCGCATCAGGCTCTCTGCTCAGCAGGGAGTCTGCTTCCCCCCCCGCCCCCCCGCCTGCCTCTAAAAAGCTACAACAGGCGCCCCTGTTGTAGCTTTTTAAAACATAATTGGAAATAACTGATTGGTGGTGATGAATAAGTGGCAAAATATTTTAAGGTAGAGGAAAAATAACACCAAAATCCCACAGTTTTTCTTTTTTTTTTTCTTCTTTTTTTTTTTAAAGATTTTATTTATTTGACAGAGAGATCACAAGTAGGCAGAGAGGCAGGCAGAGAGAAAAGGGGAAGCAGGCTCCCCGCTGAACAGAGAGCATGATGCAGCCCCCACATGCCCCCCAGTTTTCCCTAGATTAATAAAAAGACTCCAGGGACGCCTGGGTGGCTCATTCGGTTAAGCCTCTGCCTTCGGCTCAGGTCATGATCCCAGGGTCTTGGGATTGAGTCCCACATTGGGCTCCTTGTCCAGCAGGGAGCCTGCTTCTCTCTCTGCCTCTGCCTGCCACTCTGCCTGCTTGTGCTTTCTCTGACAAATAAATAAATCTTAAAAAAAAAAAAAAAGAGGAATATCTTTGTATAACAACAGATTCATAAATTGATAACCTATATTAACGAAGATGTGCTTGAGGACACCATATTTAGAAAGTTAATACTCTCTAATCAATTCGGTGTTTCAACATCCGGATATCTGTATTGAAAACGTCCTTCATATGGGACTGGAAGAGATTATGCTGAGTGAAATAAGTCAAGCAGAGAGAGTCAAGTATCATATGGTTTTACTTATTTGTGGAGCGTAACAAATAACATGGAGGACATGGGGAGCTGGAGAGGAGAAGGGAGCTGAGGGAAATTGGAAGGGTGGTGAACCATGAGAGACTAGAGACTCTGAAAAACAACCTGAGGGTTTTGAAGGGGTGGGGGGTGGGAGGTTGGGGGAACCAGGTGGTGGGTATTGGGGAGGGCATGTATTGCATGGGGCACTGGGTGTAGTACAAAAACAATGAATACTGTTACGCTGAAAAGAAATAAAAAAAAATAATAATTTTTAAAAAAAGAAAGAAAATGTCCTTCATATTATTTAAAAAAAAAAAAAACCCGACTCCAGTGGACCCAAATCATAACTGAAACATAGATTGAGTTTTTTGGTTTTTTTTTCCCCCCCAAAATAAATAACTTCTTTTTGTACTTTGGAAGATCTCTAAGAATAAAAGTCCTAAAATACCAATATGTAAAGTAGTGAGAACTGCTCATGAAAGAAACTTAAGAACTAAAATTAGGTGCATTAGACACTAATGCTGTAACTGAAGGTTAAAATAAATGGGAATCCTTTGTTGTTTTAAAAAGAAAATCTTTTGGGGTGAGGTAATTTGGAGTTAACTGAAAAAATAATTTTTTTTTTAATCTTTTAAGGCTTTAGGGGACCAGATACTATTTGTAAATCGTCCCGATAAGAAGAAAATTCTTTTCTTCAATGATAAGAGCTGTCAGTTTTCTGTGGATGAAGGTGAGCCTTTCTGTTTAATTTTCAAGTATGTTAGAAATATAGGGTGACAAAATTTATATTTATAATCCAGTTATAACTCAAATTTTGTAGTAGTGCTTTTTAGCTTTATCATCTCTTAGAGCACAGCTAATAATCTTACCACTAATATTGTTTCTCAGAATGCCATTTGAAATATGTAATTTGAAAGATTTTTGGTTGATTTTACTTGTAATCATAGTATCAGTAGGTTGTGATATCTTACGCTTATAGCAGCTGTACCAAATAGTTTATTTCTTTAGTTCTGTTATTTTACAAATATTACTTCATATCTTGATATGAAAGCTTGACGCAGAATGGGAAAAAACAAACTTTTGTTGGTGACTGATACTCTCTTAATAACTTGTGAGTCTTTTGGTTATCAGATTGGATAGGCAAGATTACTTTTTTCTGACTGTTGTAGAGTCAGATGCTAAGCTTCTGTTGAATCTTATACTAAATGTGTGATCCTGTATTTTGAATTTTAGGTATTTTATCTCATGGGCACGTGGGTGGCTCAGTTGGCTGACTTGATTTCGGCTCAGGTCATGCATGATCTCAGAGCTGTGGAATTGAGCCCTGCATTGGGCTCCCCACTCGGTTGGGTGTCACCTTGAGATGCTCTCTCTTCTTCTCCTTTTGTCTCCCACCCCACCCCCACCTCGATTTGGTGTGGGCTTTGTCTTTCAAATAAACATAATCTTTAAAAAAATATTTCATCAGCATTTGACAGGTAAAATAGTTAAGGGTTTATTCATGGGAAATCTCTACTACAGTAGAAATTAGAAATAGTAGAAATCTCTAATATAGTCGAAATTCTCATTTAGACAAATCTATTTTGCTATAAATTTGTATTAATTTGTATTTGTATTAATTTTAAACCTAATTAAACATCATTTTAATTATAAAACTTGGGAAGTAAAACAGATACCAAAAAATTCTAATAATATAGAATTACATAAGATAAAAAAGTAATATTAGATTCCAAATAGTGAAAACTTGCTATGCCTGCCTGGTAGTCCTAGTGACTGTTGTTTATTGTATTGAATAAAAGAGATTCTATTGAAGAAATGGTTTTGTATAAAAAATACCCATATAATTCTTGTCCCTTTAGTAGCCCATACATTTTTGATTATGATTTTGTAATTTGTACTATGTAAGTTTTTCTTTCATATGTTATCTGGCTGTAAATATTCAGGCTTATGGTGCTAGTAGATAGGAGTTCAGTTAACCTGAAGTTACTTAGATGACTGTGATTTATCTGAGGAAATAGAATGTTGTATTTTGGTGGAAAATTGTGATTGAGAGCATCTTGTATGCAGTTGGTTCTCAGTAAATAACTTTACTGTAATAGTAAATTTGTAACTTTAAAAAATTGTTTTCAAAGTATTCCAGCTATTCTGTATTGTATTTTCTAATAAGGTAAGCTTCTTTATTAATAAATATTAATAAATTTTTACTTTAAAATAAAAATAAATTTACTGTAAATTTGTAACTTTAAAAAATTGTTTTCAGAGTATTCCAGTTATTCTGTATTGTATTTTCTAATAAATAAGGTAAGCTTCTGTATGTAAGGGAGTAGTGAACTTCTTTTGTACATTGTAATGATAGGTGCTCATTTAAGAAAGGTTTGGCTTAGCAATTTTTGTATTGCTTGAGTCTCCTTTACTTACAGTTTTGCTTTTATGGAAACTTTCATACTTCTCAAATTGACTTGACCCTTTGAAAAAATATAGAGGTGGGCTTGATCTTTAAGATACTTAAAAGGTTTTTAAAAAAATAGCTGATTCCTTTATTCTTTGGCATCGTTAATCCATTTGAAAAAAAGTGCAGTATTAAAACATAAGTATCACATGTTCAAGTAGGAAGATCTTACAGTGAAAAGCAGATATGTTTTCCTTTCACTAATTTGAGTCCCTTTGATTTGTGGCACTACTTGTTTTATTTTAATTCTTTGGGTGGTTGTTCCCTTATTTTATTAAATAATAGGCTTATATTTTTATTTCTTGATTTTTCAGCTTGAAGTATTATAATGACTTATTCTTATGTTGCTGATTATACCTGCTGTCTCTCTTCTTCACTTTCTAATATAGTATAGTGCTAGTTTAAGTTTCTCTGCCATTTTCTTGGTACCTTTAAAATCAAAATAACTGAATGTTTCCAGGGAAATTTTAGTGTTAAGTCTGCTCTGCAAATGGCAGTATAGTGCAGCATAGGTGTAGATGTTCAGCTTGCCAGATGAGGTTGCAGTAGCTCTCTAAGAACAGGATAAAACTCTAGGATTTCTTGATAATAATTCATTGGAGAAATTTTAAGAGAGTACTTTCTGTTCCTCTATATCCTCACACTAATCGTTATACCGAGTCATTGGTGTTTTCTGTCTCCAGTGCAATTTTTCATGTAGATATCAGTGTTTTAACTTTGCTCAGCCTTTCCTGTTTGTGTACCTTTCTGTTTCTTTTTTTTTTTTAAGATTTTATTTATTTGACAGAGATCACAAGTAGGCAGAGAGGCAGGCAGATAGAGAGGGGAAAGCAGGCTCCCTGCTGAGCAGAGAGCCCAATCCGGGGCTCGATCCCAGGACTCTGGGATCATGACCTGAGCCGAAGGCAGAGGCTTAGCCCAGGCTTAACCCACTGAGCCACCCAGGCGCCCCTACCTTTCTGTTTCTTAACATTACCCTGTTTTCATTTGCCATCTTGTATGGCCTTTGCTGGTTTAAACTCATCCCATCTCTTTATTACTTGACTTACAAGGACAAGATGAGGATTTTCTCCCTCTCTTCCTTCCTTTATTTGAGGGGGTGGGCAGAAGGAGAGGAAGACAGAGTCTTAAGAAGATGCTGAGCACGGAGCCCGGTGCAGAGTTCAGTCTCAGGAACCTGAAATCATGACCTGAGTCCAGACCCAAGAGTCAGACACTTAACTGACTGAGCCACCCAGGCACCCCAAGATGAGGATTTTCACTTTTTCCCAGTCAGATTATACAAGTAACCATATATGCTTGTTAGTAAAATCCCACTTATCTGGAAATAAGTTGTATAAATTGCTTGATGTTTATTTTTCTAGTTTACTTTTTCTCCGATAATCTCTAAGACTGTATGGTTATTTAGTATTCCGTTATGTAAGTGTACCCAAAGAATGATTTTTTTAAGTACTTAATAATGCTGCAGCAAATATTCTTACACCCTTTACATGCTGGAGACGTGTGTGGTTTTTTAATTAATGAAATAGGCATATATATCAGAAGGTATGGGAGGGGAAATTGATATATTATTTTTGCATCTATTAAGTCTTTGTTGTTATAGACTTATTTAATAGGTGTTGAAGTATATTACTAGGTTTCCTAATATTGACTGTCCTTGTACTCCTAGAATAAATAACTCTTTTTTAACTATATATTTCTGGACTCTTTTTCTACGTATCTGAAGGGTTTTTGCTTTAGTATCCAGTTTTCTTTTTTTGTTCACTTTCTCAGGGTTTGGTTTGTGTGTGATGCTGGATACATCAAAAGAAAAGTATAGTTTTCCTTTTTCTTTCCATTCTTTATGAGAATATTCGATTCCTTGAAGATTTGAACACAAACACCCATGAGTTTCTCTGTCTTGTTGTTTCTTGGACAGTATTCTTTGTATCTTCTTTGGTTATGTCCATCATTAAGTTTCCCATCTCATAAGTTAATTTTTATAATCTCTGCTTTCCTAAAATCATCCATTGTTAATTTTCAGATTTAATAGCATATACTTTTTGCAGAGTATAGCTCCAGAATTTAATTCTTGTCTGTAATTTTCCCTTTTTATTGCTAACTTCTTGTATTTGCACGTTCTCCCTTACTTCCTTATTATGCTATGTTGGTATATCTATTTTACTTTTGTTGTATTTTTGTTTTAAAGGAAAACATCTGTCAGATCACCCTTTGCATACTAGTTTTTGATTACTTTCTATGAGTGGTGACTGAGCAAACATTTAAAATCTGCCAATTTTTTTTGTTGTTTTAATTTTGCTGTTACTTCCTGGTGGTTTTCCTGCAGAATTCTTGGTTTATAAACATTCTTGACAGTTTTAGTTTAAGGGTTGTATCATAATCATTGTAAAGCATCTCTCTTGGTCGTATTTAATGTTCTTTTACTTTGAAGTCTGGCTTTATCTTATATTCTTTTAATCCGTTCCCTTTTTTTGGGCTGATACATTTTTGCCCATCCTTTTACGATGTACCCTGTCTTCTTTTGTTTAAAGGTTTCCTTTGTAATTGGCATGTAGATGGTTTTAACTTCTTGAAGTGTCATTTTATATTATCTTTTTTACATGATACATTGTCCCATTATTTGTTTGGAAAGTATAATTTGGGGAAGTTGACATATATAGAGTGATTCTTTGTATCTCTAATTTGCTTAAACTATAGATATCATGGGGTGCTTGGGTGGCTCAGTGGGTTAAAGCCTTTGGCTCAGGTCATGATCTCAGGGTCCTGGAATCGAGCCCCACATCGGGCTCTGTGCTCAGCGGGGAGCCTGCTTCCTCCTCTCTCCCTATCTGCCTCTCTACTTGTAATCTCTATCAAATAAATAAATAAAATCTTAAAATGATGCCTATAGTTTTTTTTTTTTTTTTTTTTTTAATCAACTTTGTTCTTTGTTTTTATTTCCTGGTTGACACTTCCTGGGATTTTGGTAGCAATCTGTTATTGTGTATATTCATGAATTCACTCCCAACAAGACTTCACTTATTCAACAAATATTTACCAATGTCATATTATATGCCCCAGTCATTTTGCTTAATGCAGGAGATACACTAGCGAACAAGGTAGACAAGTCTCTGCCTTTGTAGAGTTCACATTCTAAAGGATAGCATAAACAATATAAAAATCAAACATGATGACAGATTGTATCAAATTCTAGAAAAGAGACAAATGAAGTATGTGCAAGTTGGTAAAGCCGTAGGAGGGGTGGAACTCAAGTGAAGAAAGCTGTGAAAGAATGAGATGGAAATAGCCTTGATATGGGTGCCATTGTGGGGGAAGTGGGGCTCGAGCAGAGTATAATAAAGGCAAAGGCTGTAGTAAAGACTTTGATTTTTTTCGTAGGCCTGTGGTTTTTAATCCTTAAGTCTGATTCAGTGAAGCCTGAGGAACAAATATTTTCTAACATGTTCTTTGCTCTTGTAAGATAAAATTTCCAGATGATATAACCTACTTTGAGACATAATTTCTTTAAAGTTAATATAATACAGGGATGCTTGGCTGCCTCAGTCAGTGGAGAAAGTGACTCTTGATCTCAGGATGGCGAGTTGAAGCCCCCACATTGGGTGCAGAACTTACTTAAAAAACTTAGGGGCTCCCAGACGACTCAGTTGGTTAAGTTTCCAACTCTTGATTTCAGCTCAGGTCATGATCTGAGGGCTTTGAGATGGAGCCCCGCATCTGGCTCTGCACTGGGGGTGGAGCCTGCCTAAGATTCTTTTTCTCTCTCTCCCTCTGCTGCCCCCACTTAAAAAAAAAAAAGTATGATGCCCTGACTGTAACAGAAAGTTTAGAAATGGAAATTGGTTTATATTTTATAAATGTATTTCAATATTTGTAATTACTCAAGCTTATTTATATTAGATTATAAACGGGATATAAATAACACAGTTGTTTACATTTATAATCACCATTGAATGTGCTGGCTACAAATAGACCAGTTCAGGTGTGATGCAGTGCAGCCTATCTACCATAATTAGTGTTTGCCTTCAGTGGTAAAGAATTTGTGGCAAAGGTCTGCAAAATACAAAGTGAAATTTTCCTGAGATTTTCAAAGGTTAATCATACCATATTCTCTATTTATTGTACTTTGTATGTTTCAAAGTGTAACATGATTTTTGTATGTAACAAAATCATGTTTGTTAAACCAATATAAGAAATATTTTGTGTATATATGTAAACAGTTTGATTCTTATCATCAGCTGGTGTTTTTCATTAATCTCTATACTTTCTAAGAAAGATGGCTGGAAGTAAGAAAGGTTTTTTAACAATGATGGTGTTGATAATTTGGAGCTGAGTAAACTTTTTGGTGTTGGGGTTGTCGCTGTGCAGTGTAGGTGATACCAGAATCCCAGGCTTCTTTAGATGCCTGTGGCATACTTTTCCCCAGTGTGACAACCAAAAGTGTATCCAGACATTACCAAAGAAATGTTTCCCAGGAGGCAAAAATGTCTGGGTTGAAAATTATATTAAAGGTACAGTTTATGTTTATAATTAAAATAAATTGTCTTCAGACTTTTCTTGAACTCTTTTGTTCAGTGCATTTAGTTATAGAGGGTTGTCACCCAGTGAGTAAGGTCTCTGTTCTTGAGATTTCCTAAAGCTGAGGGAACGTTGACATGGGAACACAGATGGTGGTTCTTGCATACTGTTATTGTGAGGTTCGAACAGCACTGTAGACACTGGGGGAATAAGTCACGATCCACAGGAATTTGCGGATTCAGACACTATTTTTGGAGTTGAAATTGTCAGTATGGCATAAATCACTGATTTTCAAGATACAGGTTTTTTTCTAATGATATAAGTTGTGTGATTCCAGAGAAGATCCACTGAAAATTGATGCATGTCTTAACATTTGTCTTCCTCTCTGTCTCTTTCTCTTTGTTCATATTTTACTCAAAATGCGCTGTCCTGATTGTGTTGATGGAGATTTTTTTTTTTAAGATTTTATTTATTTATTTGACAGAGATTACAAGTAGGCAGATTGGCAGGCAGAGAAAGAGAGAGGGGAAGCAGGCTCTCCACTGAGCAGAGAGCCTGACATGGGCTCAATCCCAGGACCCCAGGACCATGACCCAAGCAGAAGGCAGAGGCTTTAACCCACTGAGCTACCCAGGCGCCCCTTGATGGAGATTTTTGTGTTAGCCCAGTAGGTGGCAGTCTTAGCTAAAGAAGAAATACTGATTGATGAAGCTTTTAGTCACGTTTGAAGACTCACCCTTCATTTTATGTGTGATAGAAGGAAATGTCTTAAATAAGGTATAATACAAGTAAGGACAGAGCTTATTTATAGTAATTTAGAAAATCAGATAGGTACGTGAACACAGAGTAATTGAACTTAGGTATTTGTCTTATTTCACAAAGGCATTTATTTCCTTTTATCAGGATCTTATTCATTTAGAGGCAGTATAAATGCCGTGGTCAAGATGTTTGAACAGTTAATCTGTAGGTTTATATCTTAGATCTTCTCCTTATTAACTTGGGCAAGGTACTTCTGAGATTTCTCATTTATAAAAGAGAAATAATGGTATATGTCTCATGGTCCTTATGAGAATTAAATGAGTTAAAAATAAATGTGCATAGAGCTTGGAACAGAGCCTGGCATGTAGTAAGACTAATAGTAACAGTAATATTAGCTATTATCAGAGGAATTGGAAATACCAAATAGTACCAGAATACTAGATATTTAAATCTTAACTGGTTATTTATTCATGTTTACTTAGCTGTGTGGTTATTGACTAAGTAGATCTGTAGTCTTGTGTTTTGTTAAATGGATAATAAAGAATCAGAGCCAGTTTAGCAGTCTGAGGCCACATTTGCAAAGATCTTTTGCAGTTATAGAATGTTTGTTGGTGTTCCTGGTGAGAAGTCCAGTGACAGTCTGATTTTTCTTCCATTTCTGCTAACTTGTTCATTTCTGCTTAAAAACTTAAACAATTTCATTTTTATCCTTAGAATACAGAGCTTCAACCAGAAGCTCTTTTCCTGGGAGCTCTTATGCTGTTTTAGTTCATTAGTTTTTGATGGCTTTCCATTTTATGGATGTACTTTAAAACAGTTTTTCTGATGCTCCACAGATAGAGATGTAATTTTTGTTTTTTGTTCTGCTGTATGCTATTATCAATAGTATTTGCACATAAATACTTGTGCACTTGCCTGATTATTTCCTTACTGTAGTTTTCTTTAAGTAGAATTGCAAGGCATATATTTTTTTTAATAAATTTTTTTATTGAGAAGGTATATTTTAAAAATTGTCAACACCTTGCCTATCTGTAAAGTTTGCACCATTTTTTCGGGACCCATTTACCCTTCACAGCAGTATATGAAAAGGTATCCAATTCTGTACCCTCTCCAGTATTAGATGTTTTTAGTTGACTTTGCCAGCCTCATAGAAAATATGGATTATCTTGGATTTATATTTTCTTGCAATGACTTTATGAAATTAGAGAAAACCATGATTTTTCTTTGTACTTCTGTCAACTATACATTTTTTGTCCTTGCATACATTAAGATGTAATTAAATTTGGGATGCTTATATCTTGCCTTTAAAATTAGGTGCTGTTCACCTGAGTGGCTTAGTCGGTTAGGTGTCTGCCTTTGGCTCAGGTCATGATTCCAGGGTCCTGGGATCGAGCCCCACATATGGCTTCCTGGAGCCTGCCTCTCCTGCTCCATCTGCTTGTACTCTGTCTCTCTCTGTCAAATAAATAAAGTCTTTAAAAAAAAAATTAGGCCTTGCTTTCCATTGTTCATCTTAAGTATTTATGCAACTGTGGTACGTTTACACAGTACATGTAATATTTAAATACTGAAACAGCACTGAGCTAAGGAAAGGCAGGAATTAATGTAGAAATGTTTTATCAAGAAACCCAGACATTGAAAAAAGATATTGGGGGGGGGATCTTAAGTAGGCTCCATGCCCAGTGCAGAGCCCTCCATGGGGCTCAGTCTCATGACCCTGAGATCATAAAATGTAGTCAAGAGTCAGGTGCTTAATCAGCTGAGCCACTCACATGCCCCCATGGAAGAGTTTTTTTATTCAGGGATTGTCCTCTGAAAATAGCCCAAGCAATACGTTTTTTAGCACAGAAAGTAGTTAAATTTTGTTTTAATGTACTTTCAGTTTCATTGTGCCATTAAAGTTTATGTTGTGTATTTTTTTTTGGTGGTACATTAATTAGCTTTCTAGACCATTACTGTCACTGTTAGTTTTCTAGCTTTCTAGACCATCGTTATCACTATTCTATTAGGTATTACTGCCTCTGTGATTGTGTCATAAGAGGCCTGAAGTCTGTAAGCTCTATACATACAAAGTAGAAAGAGTAGTTTCAGTCTTCAAGGAACTGAACCTTGGCAATGCTGCTAATATAGATGCTTGGTTAAGAGTGTATTGACTGAAAATTACCATTGTGTAAATGATGTTTTTATCATATATGTGCTTTTATTCTCTTTATCTTTTTTTCCATGCAGAGAAAAGTATAGTGTGTTATGCAGTTACATAATATTCATTCTAGATAAAAGACAGTTTTACATATTGATAGTTAGAATTTAACAAATCATGGGTTAAAATGCTTGAACTATTCTTTTTTGGGTGACATACTTCAGTAGATGTGGGAAATTTGGCATGAAATTCTGGCTTGGCATTTATTTATTTATGTTTAAAGATTTTATTAGAGAGAAAGTAGGGGGAGGGGCAGAGGAGAGGGAAAGAAGAATCTCCATCAGACTCCCCATTAAGTGTAGAGCCTGACAGGGCTGGATCTCACAACCCTGAGATCATGACCTGAGCTGAAATGAAGACAGATACTTAACCAGCTGAGCTACCCAGGCACCTTTGGTATATATTCTAAAACAATGTTGTGGGTACAGGTACCTGGGTAGCTCAGTGGGTTAAGCATCTGCCTTCAGCTCAGGTCATGATCCTGCAGTCCTGGGATCAAGTCCTGCATCAGGCTCCCTGCTCAATGGGGAGTCTGGTTCTCCCTCTGTCTCTCCCCCCTGCTCGTGATCTCTCTCTCAAATAAATACATAAAATCTTAACAACAACAACAACAATATTGTACGCTTTCTTGGAATTAGAATGATGTTTTTATTGCTGAGTTGGAAGTTTGACCTAAAGGTATTTTCTCTCACATAAGCCGGCAGAGCTAGTTGCATTAATCATATCCTTCTTTAGCCAAAAAAGTGGATAGTTGGGAACTTCTGGCTTCCACTTAAAATGAAGAAAGCTGGAGAGAACATTGTTGCACTCTTACAGGAATAATAGTAAATCCTAGACAGCTGCAAATTTATAGTTTTCTTGAATCCATCAGAGAGCTGAGGTTGTAGGACAACTAGCTAACCTGAAATCTAAGGAAAGACAGGCGCTTCCAGGAAAAGATGGGATGCGAGTACTTGTTTACCTGGGACAGACAAAATGAACACCACTCAGAAGAATGCAGTTAAAAATTTTAATGAACTGCTAAAGGCTTAAATTGGACTAGCAAGAAGAAACAGAATCCTTGGGGGCTGAGAACACATGGGAAGGGAATTCATACCTACTTGCAGACTTTCTTCCATAGACTTCCCTGGATGCTTATAAAATAGAGTATAGGGTAGGTACTGTCCTGATTGGGTATCTACAGGAAAGACACGAAGCCCTGTCTGGGTCCTTCTTCCTGCTTCTCTGCTGTGAGACAAAAGCCTCAAACTGCAGTGGAAATGGAACAGTAAGAAACCTTCCACCCCTGGGGAAGGGGTAGGAACATGTGCTTTAGCACAGGGGGATGGGCAGGAACATTGAGAAGGCCATATTCCTTATACCAGGCACATAGTACTTGGCTGTGACCAAGTCTTAATCAGAATTTCAGAGAACTCCCACTCCATAATGAGACTAAGAGAAATAGAGTAATTGGTAACTGGAATTCTGTGAGCGTTGCAGGAGCTTGGAGGCAGAGAGACCATATGAGATGCACTTTAAATGGAAGACCTAGAACTGTTGGTTGAGTAGACGCTGAGAAACACTCTCTAGCAAACAAGCCTCTACCCTAAATACAAGGTATGGCTAAGAGCAGTTTGAAGCCTGTGATGCGTTACAGGTATCCGTAGCAGCAACATATTCTAGATCAAGCTCATGTTCTGACAACAGAATGACTACATTCACACTGTAAAGGCCTAGCATAAGGAAATACAGGGCCATATCCAGACACAAAGACTGTTTATCTCCGTTTCAGCTGTCCTACGGAGGGTATCCTGCTTTCAGTGTGTGTGTGTGTGTGAGAGAGATGAAGATGAGAAAAGTGATACAGTATTGAGACAAGGGAATTAACAAAATTCTTGAGACACAGGTACTGTAAACTGTTAGACATGGAATTTAAGATTAACTGGTTTATAGGTTAAGGCCTCTGGTAGAAAAGGCAGACAACGTGCACAATCAGGTGGGATATTTCAAAGGTAGATAGTGTAAGAAAATCAAATGAAAATTTTTTGGTTTTATTTTTAAAGATTTTTAAAGAGAAGAAAACACAGAGAGGGAGAAGCAGACTCCCCGCTGAGCAGGGAGCCCAATGTGGGGCTTGATCCCAGGACCTTGAGACCATGATCTAGGCTAAGGGCAGATGCTTAACCGAGTGAGCCACCCAGGTGCCTGCAAATGAAAATTTTAGAAGTGAAAAACACAGTAACAGACTAAAAATGCTTTCAATAAGCTCATCAGTATACCTGGTATAACCAAAGTAGGAATCCATAAACTTGAACATAGGCCCATGCAAATAATGTAAACTAAAATGCAAAGGGAAAACTGAAAAAGTAGAACATCCATTAGCTATGAGATAATTTCACACAGTTTGAATGTATAATTCAAATCTCAAGTGAAGAGAATAGGACAGAAGAAATAATGGCCAAAGATTTTGAAAAACTAACAGTAGACACCACACCAAAGATCCAAGAAGCTCAGAGAGTGAGGCAAGATAATCCCCCAAAGCAAGTGACAAGAAAAGCACGCAAGCATTTACATTCAAACTGCTGAAAATTGATGATGATGAGAAAATACTGAAGGCAGTTAAAGGGAAAACAGCTGCAGACTTGTCATTTGAACTTGTGGAAACCAAAAGACGATCAGTGACATCTTTCACGATTGAAAGGGAAAAACTTTTTTTTTTTTTCCCTTAAAGATTTTATTTATTTCTTTGGCAGAGAGAGAACGCAAAAGCAGAGGGAGAGGGAGAAGCAGGCTCCCCACTGAGCAGGGAACCTGATGCAGGACCTGCTCCTAGGGGACTGTGAGATTGTGACCTGAGCTGAAGGTAGATGCTTAACATTCTTAGCCACCCAGGTGCCCCGAAAGGGAAAAACTTTCAACCTAGAATTCTGTACCCAACAAAACCAATCTTTTTTCTTTTCTAAAGGATTTTATTTTGTTAAGGATTTTATTTATTTGAGAGAGAGAATGAGAGAATGGGGGAGGGGCAGAGGAAGAGGGACAAGCAGACTTCCCACTGAGCAGGGAGTTGGAATGCGGGGCTCTAATCCAGGACCCCGAGATCATGACCAAGCCAAGGCAGACGCTTAACTGACTGAGCCACCCAGGCGTCCTAAAACCAATCTTTTAAAAATGAAGGATCTCTTTTTAGGGTAATAGTCTCATGGTATCACAGAAACTGAGATAAGTCATTGTCATAAGACCTGCATTACCAGATTCACTAAGGAAATTCAGGCAAAAGGGATGTGATACTAGATACTAACTTGGACCTATACAGATAAGTAGTATGTTGTAAATAGAAGGTTAATATAAAATTCATGTTTTTCTAATTAAAATATTTTAGAATGTCTATTAAAAATTAAAACTTACAATTTTTTTCTTACTAATTACTTTGAGCTCAAGGGGCACCTGGGTGGTTCAGTCAATTAAGTCACTGACTCTTGATCTCAGCTCAAGTCTTCATCTTAGGATTGTGAGTTCAAGCCTCGTGTTGGGCTCCATGTATGGAGCCTACTTAAGAAAAAAGAAAAGGGGTGCCTGGATGGTTCAGTTGGTTAACCATCTGCCTTCAGCTCAGGTCCTGGGATTGAGTCCCACTTCAGGCTTTCTGCTCAGCAGGGAGTTCTGCTTCTCCCTCTGTGCCCCCTCCCTCTTGCTCTCTCTCTCTGAAATCTTAAAAAAAAAAAAAAAAAGATAACTGATTATAAAGGAAAATTATTAGGAATATCTTTTATGTATACAGCAAATATATAAGTAAAATTTATGATAGCTCAAAGATCAGAGGGAAGGATCATATTATAACATCTTTTTAAAAATTTTTATTTTTAAAGATTTATTTATTTTAGAACGGATGGGAGTGGGGCAGGGTGGGGAGGGAGAGAATATCAAGCAGACTATGCACCTGCTGAGCATGGAGCCCAACATGGGCCTCAGTCTCATGACCCTGAGCCAAAATCAAGAATCACATGCTTAACCAACTGAGCCATTGAGGTGCCCCATTATTAAGCATCTTTATATTATATGTGAACTGGTGTAATTTACTTGCAGCTAAGCTCTGATTGATTAAACGTGTATTATAAACCCTAGGATGACCACTAAAACCATTGTTTTAAAGAAGTAACTGTAGTTAAAAATACTGTGTTATACATTTGAAAGAGAGTAGATCTTAAAAGTTCTTATCATAAGGACAAAAATGGTAATAGTAAGGGCACCTGTGTGGCACGGTCACTTAAGCATCTGCCTTCACTTTAGGTTATGATCTAAGGGTCCTGGGATTGAGCACCACATTGGGCTCCCTGCTCAGTGAGGAGTCTGCTTCTCTGTCTGTGCGCTCTCTCTCTCTCAAATAAGTAAATAAAATCTTTTTAAAAAATTATAATTGTGTGGTGATAAGTGTTAAATTACTTTGGTAATTTTGTTGTATATGCATGTATCAAATCATTGTGTTCTGCATCTAAACCTAATTCAGTGTTAAGTGTCAGTTATATCTTAATAAGTATATTGTGCCAATAGCAGGTATAAAATGAGAGAAAATATATTCACTTGATCCAAACGAACACAGAAACAGAAGGAAAAAATAAGAAGTACATGGAATAGAAAGGGTAAGATGATGGATTTTATTCCAGCCATTATTATTATGTTGAATGTAAATCATTTAAACGTACTAATTAAGACTTTCATCTGTTTTAACATCCAAAATCATCTAACATACTTTCCACTGTTAAATTGTTCAAACATAGTAATTGAGAGAGATGTAAATTGTCTAACTAATAAAGACACAGATTTTCAGATTGGATACAAAAGCAAGACCCTGATATATGCTGTCTGTGAGAAACTTACTTTAAATATGAAAACGTGGGTTAGAAGTAATGTCCTGATAACAGCTACTGTGGAAAGCAGTATGGATGTCCCTTAGAAAGTTAAAAATGGAACTATGCCAGCATCTAGCAGTCCGTATTTACCCAAAGGATACAAAAACACAAACTCAGAGGGATATATGTATGCACTTGCCTGCAGCATTATTTCCAATAGCCAAGATACGGAAGGAGCCCAAGTATTCATCGACTGATGAGTGGATAACGAGGATGTGGTGTAGCCTGGGTGGCTCTAGCCCAGGGTGGCCCGTGGAGGGTGGCCTGACCCCAGCTCTGGTTTCTGGGCCACTGGGTGGCTGGCCACCACGCTGGGCTCGCACCCACACTTCCAGGAACTGGAGGTCAGCTGCTGGGGAAAATACTGCCTTTTTGGCTTCAACATTGTCTTATGGGTGCTGGGAGCCCTGTACTTGGCCACTTGCCTCTGGAACTGGGGTGAGAAGGGCGGTCTTTCCAACATCTCAGCGCCGACGGATCTGGGAGGCCTTGACCTCGTGTGGCTGTTTGTAGCGGTTGGAAGTGTGTTGGTGCTGGGCTTTGGTGGTGGCATTGGGGCTCTCTGGGAGAACACCTTCCTGCTCCAGGTTTTTCCATGTTTCTCAGCTACATTTTCTTCCTGGAGCTGGCATCAGGGATCCTAGTTTTTGTATGGGATTCGAGACCAGCCCACTTTCTTCCATCAGTAACAATGTAAAGAATCTCTGCTCGGGAATATTGGTTTTGCTGTAGAGCCCGAGGGCCTGATGGTTGGCACTTTCATCTGTATTTCAGCTGCACTAACTTGAACCTGAGCCAGAAGTGCTGCAGGGTCCCCTTCTCCTGCTACATCAGGGACCCAGCAGAAGATGTCCTTGGTGTGCAGCTACAATAGCCAGCTCACGCTGGAGCTGGAGTGGCAGCACTCTATCCATACTAAAGGCCAGTCTGAGAAGTGGCTGCAAGACAGCTCTACTCTTGTTACTGGGGTCTTTGTGGGCATCGCCCTCCTTCAGATCTGTGGTATCTGCCTGGCCCAGAACCTTGTGAATGCCATCAAGGTAGTGAAGGCCAGCCAGTGAGGCTGCCACACTGGTGCACAGGGAGCCTCCATCCCGACTCCTGCTGGGTGGTGGGCTCCCAAGAGGATTGGGAAAGGTATAGCTGAGAGGGTGTGGGCCAGATGGGGTGGGAGGGGTCTGCCATGTCCCCACCCAGGTTGGGACACGCTTCTCTGCATGGCTGTGTGAGGCAGGCTTGGGGCCTGCTGTTGCCTGGGACACAGCTTCATGAAGCAGCTGCAGAGTTGTCTTCTCTACTAGCTGTGACCTTGACCCTACCCAGAGCCTACTTCAGGCTCACTGCTAAGTTAGACTCTAAAATGGGCCCAAGAATTTTCTCTCCCTTGCTTGCCTCTCTAGATCAAACATGTTGATGGCTAGAAACTACTCAAATAAACAAAACCTTAACCTTGCCCCCCGCCCACCAAGATACTATGTGTGTGTATGTGTGTGTGGCTCCGTGCTCAGCAGGGACTCTGCTGCTCTCCCTTTTCCTCTCCCTCTGTCCCATCCTCTCCCCACCCCACCCCCGCCCACTCATGCTCTGATGTGTGTGTGCACGCTCTCTCAAATAAAAAGAAAATTTATAGAATTTTAGTTTTTTCTATTTTACATAAATGAGATGATCTGTATCTGTTAGCCAATCCTTTCTCTTAGGTATTTTATACTGCTTTCGTTAGAGGGGTTAGCATCCAGAAATAAAAGATGATAGAGGTTAGATGGTGATAACTATAACCGGTTTAATTTTTTTTCTTTGAGGGAGACACATACATTAACTCTAATGTCTATAGCTCTGTGAGACAGGTATTATTTTCCCTGTTTTGCAGTTCAGGAAACTGAGGCAGAGGGGTAAGTGACTTGCCCCGTGTTACATAGTAAATGGAGTGCCTGGATTCACACCCAGGCCATCTGGTTCCCAGGCTGTACTGTATGAGTCTGCTAATTTTGCATTTCACAGGAAAGATCTGGGCATAGCCAAAATGTGAATGAGTTATTTAGGAATTTAAGAAAAACCTCTTTAATGAGTTTGTTTATTTCCCTTTCTTCTCTGACATACTTTGTTACACAGCTTTCATTGTTAGCGTAAGCGGGACAGGGATCTCTTCAATTCAGAGGATCCAATCCGAATTGTAAATTTTACATATTCAAATTTGTTAATTTGAAAATTTGTAAATTTTCTGTTTGTTACAAGATTTCTAAAGCTGTTCCTATTTTATTTACTTTTATAATTTATAAGGAGCATGCGTGACTTTCATGATACTTGGAGATCTGCCAGAATATATCCATCTGCCTTTAAATTTGATATCCCCTAATCATTTGCTATTTTCAGAAAACAAACACTGAACTGACAAAGAATATAGAGCATCTAGGTCTTGGTCTCTAGATAACCTTCTCCAGTAAAAGCTGTCAGGACTCCTTGACGAAATGGTTGATTCTAAGTTTGGGGAACTAATAAGATGAGCTTGGAACATCTTTTGGTACCAGAAAATAAGTGCTCAACAAAACAAAAAATAAAAAGGAAAGCAGTAAAAAAGATACAGCAACAATCTGAAGGGGCTCTCAATGACCAAAGCCAGGATGTTTGAGTAACAATGATTGTAGTCGATTGTAATCTGTAAAATAAGTATTCATGAGTCCATACTATATCAAATAAACAACTGAATAAATGGAGAATGAATAGTCCTTCCTTACAGTAGAATTCTAATTTATGCATCTGGAAGGAGTGATGGAAATAATTTGCCATTAGGCAAACCCACGAGTAATAATTATAGGCAGGAGCTGTCAGTGGATGCTAAAGTTAGCAACAAGTGTGATGAGAAATGGAGTATTTGCTTAGTCTCAGTAGATTTCCCCATAAGGTCCTCATTAATTACAGAGGGAAAAATAATAGATTCATGGTGGAGAAATCCAACAGATACCAGCTTAACCAGCAGTCAGTTTATCAGCCTCAATAATAAGACATTGACATCACGTACCCTTTGCACCAAGAAAGGCGTAATGTCATTTCTGTGATAGTCTTGCCAGAAATGTATAACCTCAATTTAATCATGAAGAAATAGTAGACAACCCCAAATTGCAGTCCATTCTGTAAAATAACTGACCCAAACTTTGTAAGAGTCTTGATGACCTCTTAGTACCCCATCTCCAGGTTTTCTGGTTTCAAAAGTCTTGTTAATAAACTCTTACAGCTTCTTATCCCCATATCAAATTTTGGTTCCCTTGCCTCCCTTCATGTTTCTTTTTACTGATTGTTCTCATATTTATAATAAAATCACTGTAGAATGAGCTCAGAGAGTGAACAGGAATTTTCAACTATTTCATAGGAGAGAACTGCTTCTCAGACTAAAAGGAGACTATCAGCAGCAGGGAGTTCTCGCGGCGAGGCCCTTTGTTACTGGACTCAAAACACCGCTGTTCCCAGCCCCTTCTGTGCTCGTGGTCCGGCATTTGAGTGTTCTTGTCTTACTTCCTTTGATTTTATCACAAAGTCTTAGATGTGCTACTTTAGACCAGAGGAGATAATAGCAAGGCCTGGATTTCTGTCACAAATGCTATAGCTTGTAAACATCTGTCATAAAATCCCTGCTATCTTGTTGGCAGAGTTTCAGAAGCTCTGGAGGAGCGTCACGGTGGATTCAATGGATGAGGAGAAAATTGAAGAATATCTGAAGCGACAGGGTATTTCTTCCATGCAGGAATCCGGACCAAAGAAAGTGGTATGTAGTCTCTTGAGGAAACAAAAAAAAAAAGTCATCCTCTGTTCTTTGAGCTGTGAGCCTGCTTCCTGTTCTCTCTGAAGAATGGGTAGTCAGTTCTCTCTTCCATTTTTTTCCTCGGTGTTGTAATTAGTGATCTTGGTCAGACGCAAACCAGATCATGCCTGATATATTGGGCGCAGTGGATCTCTGCCCCCAGGTGCTGTGACCCAGGCATGTGAAAGCTTTCCTCATTTACCCCTTCCACCACTGTCCTACTAGTAGGGATTACTCTTAAGGTCAAGTCATACCGAACATTTCCTAGTGCCCACGTGTTGCCCTCCCAGTTTCTCAAAGGAGCTTGCTTCTCATCTTGACCTTTAAGACCTCAATTGTGCTTCCTTCCTCCTTGTTCCATGAGCCCCTGTGGTCTTGGTACCTGACTCCGCCTTAACCCTGATCACATTGTTGTCCTTGTTGAATTTCAGATTCCTTAGGAACCAGATACTATATAGGCCCAAAGCCTGATCAAAAGAGGGATTTGTAATGGAATGGTGACTTGTGAATTGCCTTGTACCAGCTTAATCAGTTGTCTGTAGTCCAAGGACAAACCCAGTTTGGGGAATAATTCACCAACACCCTAACTGTAGCTGCTTTGCCCCTCGCCTTTCCCTCATCTACCAGCAGATTTGTAGCTTGCCTTCTTTATGATTTTGTGTGTGTGCGTTTTATTCAGTGAATTTTTAGCGTCCCTAAAAGGTTGAATTTATTGCCTAGTGATCTTTATGAGTTAGTGTAATGGCGGCACTTTATGAGCTATTTTTTCCTATCATTGCTTAGTTTATTGATTTTTTTTAAATCATGTGATTTTAAATTTCAAGGACGCAGAAAACAATGGAGAATAATACTTAAATCTTTGTGTGCATAGCCAATTGCCAGGTTTGCTGTATCTCTGTTTTGCCATATTTACTTCAGATCTTTTTTAAAACCTAAAGATAGAAATGAAAAAGAGCTTTATTACCTCTCTTTTTGATCTGCTTAGTGTTGAGAATAGTTCTGGGGGCTTTCTGTCCCAGCCCTGTTATTCCCGGGGACGGTGTGCACGTCACCATGACTCTAGCGCTCATCTGTGCTTGGGGGCTGTGCTTGGGGGTTGGCATAGGAAGCTGGGCCCACTGAGCAGGAAGAAAGGTTTCCGCACATCGTTAGTAAATCCTTGCTATTCTGCCTTTCTGAGTAGCTGTTTCTGTTTTTACCTTTTCTTGTAGGCACCTATTCAGAGAAGGAAAAAGCCAGCTTCACAGAAAAAGCGACGGTTTAAGACCCACAACGAACATCTGGCTGGAGTGTTGAAGGACTACTCTGACATTGCTCCTGGCAAATAGCGAACAGTTTGTTCATGAGCAAAGAGTTAACAAAGTCAAGATCTTTTTTGTTGCTGGGCTCTGAAGACTGTCTTCCCATTCTACTTCTTAGGGCTGAGGAGAGGAGCAGTTCAGTTTACAGAACAAGAGCAAATTACCAAACTCAAAGCTTACTTTAATTGAATGGGCTAATGAGATATGTGATATTCCCTGTTAACCTTCTGTTACTTCTGGGGAAAAGGCGCTTAGCATGGCGTGCAAGTGTCTTTGCTACTTATCTCTATTTCTGAGTGGTTCCTGGTTCCTTTTCTCTTCCTTTATTACTTTAGAACAAGTTTGCAGATAAATAGTCTTGAATGCAATATTTGTTTATTCCAAAAGAACATATTTATAATAAAATCATTGTAGAAGGAACTCGAAGATGTTAGTGAGTTCAGTTTGTTTCTTTCTGTTCTTGGCAATGGCAGACGGCAGCTCCGGTCTTCAACTCCCACAGGATGCATGTTTGCGATGTTGTTGAAGACTGTGATTTGTGCTGTGGTGCTGAGCATATGGATTCCACAGTTGGAACACAGGATGTGCCCCTTGTTAGCAAATGTGACAGTAGAGATACACTACATGTGATTTTTAATGTTTTTTTTAAAGCATGAATCAGTATCGAGCTTCTTGGATTTTCCAAGTCATGGGCTCATGCCATCTCCAACGAAGATGGATAAGAGTTTTCTTGCCAACTTGAACGTCATCTTTACCCTGTCTCAATCCTCATGGGATTTGACCCTGAATTTTTTCTGGGAGAGACTCTCTCTGTCTTGCCATCACTGGCTGAGCTCATGAGAGCCATTATCAAAGATGTGGGTTCTTAGCAGTCATGGGGATATAGAGGAAGGAAGTCTGTGTGGTTACTCCAGCCTTCTCCTTACCTCTGCTTGTTACTTGGTGGTCCTTTGGGTTGGTTCTTACAGTCTTATATTATAAACTGAAATTGCAGAGGATTTTGAACTTAAGGTTCAGTCATCTTCAGAAAAGGTGTGATGGTAACCCAGAGCAGTCAGTACTTTGTGCAGATGATAAGCTCTTTTGCTGCTTTAGTTCTTTTTATCCTTCTGATTTGGTTCTCATCCATTTACATAAGACTGTTTTCCTTTCCTCTTGTCGGGTAATTTAGAACACTGGGAAATTCATGGGTCTTTGTTACCAGGGTTTGTTTTTTTGTTTGTTTAGTCAATCAGGAGGAACTTTTGATGTCTTATAACATAAAACTAGTTTTCTTGTAAAAATTCTGAAGCTAGCTTATCTCCAAGTGTGCCTACTTTTGGTAGTCTATACATCTTTCTGTTTTTATTTTTCAGTAATATTGAGGTATAGTTGACATACAGCAGGAGTTTAAGTTGTGTGTACAGCATAATGATTTGACTTACGTATGTTAGGAAATGATAACCGCAATAAGTTTAGTTAACACCCATCATCTCCCATAGGTCCAAAAAAATCGAAAAAAAAAAAACAAAAAAAAACAAAAAAACACGTTTTTTTTCCCATGTGGCAAAAACTCATAAAATTTACTCTTGATATATGCCACAGAGGAGGGTTAACTGTCGTCATCCTACTGTATGTCGCATCCTTGTCCCTGTCCTTACTTACCTTGGAACTGAAATTTGTACCATTTCCACCCAATTTCCCCAGCCCTACCCCTGCCTCTGGTAACCACAAACACAATTTCTGCTATGAGTTCTTATATTTTTGGTTTCACATATAAGTGAGATCAAATAGTCTGTTCCTTTGTCATATTTCACTTAGCGTGATGCCCTCAAGGTCAGTCCATGTTGTTTGAAATGGCAGATTTCATCCTTATTACAGCTGAAGTATTCCATAATAGAATAATAGTCTATTCCGTCCACATCTTTATCCACTCATCTGCCAGTAGACGCTTAGCTTGTTTCCATGGGGGTACAGATAGATCTGACACATACTGTTTTCATTTACTTCGGATATATTCCCAGAAGTGGGATTGCTAGATCACTTGGTAATAATGTTTTTAATTTTTTTGAGGAAACTGTATTTTCTGTATTGGATGTACCAGTTTGTAATCCCACCATCAGTGCACAAGGGTTCCCTTTTCTCCACATCCTTGCCTGCACTTGTTATTTCTTTCTGATGCTAACCATTCTAATAGTATCAGAATACCTCATTGTGGTTTTAATTTGCATTCCCCCAATGATTAGTGATTTGAACATCTTTTCATGTGCCTGTTGGCCATTTGTATATTTTCTTTAGAAAAATGTCTATTTCAGGTCTTTTGCCCAGTTTTTAGTTGGATTTCTTTCTTTCTTTTTTTTTTTTTTGCGATTATAGGAATTTTTTTTTTTTTAAGATTTTATTTATTTATTTGACAGAGAGAAATCACAAGTAGATGGAGAGGCAGGCAGAGAGAGAGAGAGGGAAGCAGGCTCCCTGCGGAGCAGAGAGCCCGATGTGGGACTCGATCCCAGGACCCTGAGATCATGACCTGAGCCGAAGGCAGCGGCTTAACCCACTGAGCCACCCAGGCGCCCCACGATTGTAGGAATTTTTATATTATTGAATGTTAACCTCTTACTAGATATATGGTTTGCAAACATTTTTTTTCCCAATTCATATGCTGCCTTTTCATTTCATTGATTATTTCTTTGCTGTGCTTTTTAGTTTTATATAGTGCCACTTGTTTATTTTTTATTTTGTTGCTTGTGCTTTGGTGTGATCTGAAAAATCATTGCTAAGACCCATGTCAAGGAGCTTTTTTCTTGTGTTTTTTTCCTAGGACTTAAATGGTTTCTACTCTTATATTTAAGTCTTTAATCCATTTTGAATTAATTTCTGGGGGTGGCATAAGATAGAAGTCTAGTTTCATTCTTTTATGTATGCGTACCCAGTTTTTCCAGCACCGTTTATAGAAGCGACTCTTCTTTATTGAGAGTTCTTGTCTCCCTTATCAGATATTAGTTGATACTATTTGTCGATAATACTTGATACTGTTTCAGTTACTACAGCATTATAATATAGCTTGAAATCTGGAAGTGTGATGCCTCCCATTTTGTTCTTTCTCAGGATTGCTCTGGCTATTGGGTCTTTTGTGGTTCCTTATAGATTTTAAGAGTGTTTTTTTCTACTGCATTAGAACTGCATTTTCAGCCTAGAGCTCTTTTACCCCCTTGGTTAACTTTATTCCTAAGTACTTTATGTTGTTTTTGATGCTTTTGAAAATGGGATTTTCTTGTTTCTTTTTCAGATGATTTGTTATTAGTTTGTAGGAAAGTTGCTGAGTTTTGCATGTTAATTTTGTTTTCCTGCCAGCTTTACTGAATTTCTTTATTAGATCCAGCAGTTTTTTGGTGGAGTCTTTAGAATTTTCTTTCTATAAAATCATGTCATCTGCAAGTAGGGACAGTTTTACTTCCTTTCTGGTTCTGATGCTTCTTATTTATTTTTCTTTCTTGATTGCTCCGGCTAGCACTTCTAGTACTATGTCGAATAGGATTGGTAAGATTGGGCACCTTTGTCTTATTCCTGGTCTTCAGGGAAAAGCTTTTAACCTTTTACCCTTAAATATGATGTTAGCTGTGGGCTTGTTATGTATGGCCTTTACTGTGTTGGGGTATGTTCCTTCTGTATCTGATTTGTTGAGTTTTTATCATAAATGGATGTTGAATTTTGTTGTAAATGCATTTTCTGTATCTATTGAGATCATGATTTTTCTTTCATTTTATTAATGTCATGTATCACACTGGTTTGCATATATTAAACCATCCTTGCATCCTAAGGATAAATCCCACTTGATCCTTCTGAAACATCGTTATAATGTGTTGCCAAATTTGGTTTGCCAGTATTTTACTGAGAATTTTTTCATCTGTGTTCGTGAGGGATATTGACCTATATATTTTTTCTAGTGATGTCCTTTTTTGGCTTTGGTACCATTGTAATGCCTATCTTATAAGATGAATTTGGGAGTGTTTTCTTCTCTTGGAGTTTTTGGAAAGCTTTGAGAAGGATTGGCATTAATTCTTGAAATGCTTGGTAAAACACATCTTTGAAGACATCTGGTCTTGCGCTTTTCTTTGTTGGGGGATTTTTGATTGCTGATTCAATTTCCAAATATTAATTGGTCTCTTTGGATTTTCTACTTACTCTCAATTTAGACATGGTAGGTTGTATTTTCTACTAAAATTTCCCATTTCAGGGAGCCTGGCTGTCTGAGTAGAACACAAAACTCTTGATACTGGTGTCCTAACTTAAGCCCCATGTTGAGCATAGAGCTTACTTAGAAAAAAGAAAACAAGTTTTTTTCTGTTTCTTCTAGGTTATCCAGTTTGGTGTATAGTTGTTCATAGTAGCCTCTTAGGATACTTTGTACTTCCATGGTATCAGTTGTAATGTTTTGTTTTTCATTTATAATTTTGTTGACTTGGAATCTTTTTCTTGGTTAGTCTAGCTAAATGTTTGTCAGTTTTATCTTTTCAAAGAACTATCTCCTTGGTTAATCTTTTCCATTGTTTTTCTTTTCTCTATCATACTAATTTTTAAAAATTTTCACAGCTAGTTTATTTATTTATTTATTTATTTATTTATTTATTTATTTGAGAGACAGAGACAGAGTGAGCATGAGCTGGGGGACAGGCAGAGGGAGAAGCAGACAGAGTGAGCATGAGCTGGGGGACAGGCAGAGGGAGAAGCAGACTCCCTGCAGTGGAGGGAACCCGACACAGGGCTCCATCCCAGGAATCTTGAGATCATGACCTGAGCCGAAGGCAGGTGCTTAATCGACTGAACTACCCAGGTACACCTATCATATTTACTTTTGCTTTAATCTTTATTATTTGTTTCCTCCTGTTCACTTTTGGCTCACTTTGTTCTTTTTCTAATTCTTTAATGCATAGAGTTGGGTTGTTTACGTGAGGTCTTTCTTATTTCTACTGTAGGTGTTTATTGCTGCGAATTTCCCTTTAAGAACTGCTATTGCTGGCGCCTGCGTGGCTCAGTCATTTAAGCGTCTGCCTTCGGCTCAGGTTATGATTTCGGGGTCCTGGGACCGAGTCCCACATCTGGCTCACTGATCAGCAGGGAGCCTGCTTCTCCCTCTCCTTCTGCCTGGCACTCCCCCTTCTTATGTGTATGAGCTCTCTATCTCTCTCAAATTTAAAAAAATAAAACTGCTTTTGCTGCATCCCTTAAGTTTTGGTAGATTGTGTTTCCATTTTTGTCTGTCTCAAGATACTTACTTCTCATTTAGTTTCTAATTTGATCTACTGATCCACTGTGGTTCATGAGAGCATTCAGTTTCCATGTATTTGTGAATTTCTCCGTTTTCCTTCTTTTGTTGTTTCTAGTTTCATACCATTGTGGTCAGAGAAGATACTTGGCACGATTTCAGCTTTTTTTTTTTTTTTTTTTTTTTTTTTAATTTTATGTATTTGAGAGAGAGCGACACACAGCAAGAGTGGAAACACAAGCAGGGGGAGTGGGAGAGGGAGTAGCTGGCTCCCGGCTGAGCAGGGAGCCTGATGTGGGGCTGAGTCCCAGGACCCTGGGATCATGACCTGAGCTGAAGGCAGACTCTTAATGACTGAGCCACCAGGCGCCCCCTGAAATCAACCTTATTAAGTCTACTAAGACTTGGGACACCTGGGTGGCTCTGTCAGTTAAGCATCTGCCTTTGGCTCAGGTCATGATCTTCGGGTCCTGGGATTGAGCCCCATATCAGGCTCCCTGCTCAGTGAGAAGTCTGCTCCTCCCTCCCCTTCTGCAGCTCCCCTTGCTTGTGCTCTCCTGCACATAGACATTCTGTCTCTATCTCTCAAATAAAAATCTTAAAAAAAATTTTACTAAGACTTATTTTTTTGGCCCAGCATTTGGTTTATCCTAGAAAATATTCCCTGTGTGTCTGAGAAGAATATGTAGCCTGCTCTTTTCAGATAGAATGTTCTGTATATGGTTGTTAGGTCCATTTGGTCTGTAAGCATTGTTCAGATCTGTTGTTTCCCATTGGTTCTGTCTGGATGATCCATCCATTGTTGAGAGTGGGGTATTAAAGCCCCCAACTCTTAATGTATTGCTTTTTATTTTTCCTTTTAGCTCTGTTAGTTTTTGCTTTATATACTTGGATGCTCCGATTTTGGTGCATAAATATTTACAATTGTTATAGCTTCTTGAAGGATTGACCCCTTTATCATTATATGATGACCTTTGTATCTTTTTACCATTTTTATTTGAGGTTTATTTTGTTTGATATATATATATATCTACTGGTTGTTGGGGTTTTTGGTTGTTTGTTTGTTTGTTTTATCATTTCCTTGAAATATCTTTACCATCCCTTCAATCTTAGTCTGTGTGTGTCTTTAAGGCTGAAGTGAGTGTCTTGTAGGCAGCATTTTCATTGGGTCTTACTTTTGAATACAGTCAATGTGTTCTGTGTATTTCAGTTGCAGAATTTAATATAGTTAAGGTAATTATTGATAGAGACTTATTATTGCTATTTATTAAATTTTTAGATCCATTTTTGTAGATTTGTAGATCCGTTCCTTGTTTAAATTTTGTCTTTTTTTGTTTTGATATCCTTTGATATCAGAATGCTTTGACTTCTCTGTCATGTTCTTTTATATAATTACTGTGTTTTCCCCTTGTGCTTACCATGAAGCTTATATAAAATATATTAAAATTATAACACCTTATTTTAAGCTGATAACTTTAGTAGGATTTCTAAACTTTACACTTATACTTACCCTCCTGCTCACACTTTAGGTTATTGGTATTTTATATTTTTAATA
Organism: Neogale vison; assembly: GCF_020171115.1. Classification (NCBI taxonomy): domain Eukaryota; kingdom Metazoa; phylum Chordata; class Mammalia; order Carnivora; family Mustelidae; genus Neogale; species Neogale vison. The sequence goes on along the minus strand of NC_058101.1, from coordinate 195,830,689 downwards.
TTGTGTAACTAATAGCAGATTATTATTGTTATTCTTTTTCCTGTTTTAAATCCTTTTTAAATTTTTTAAACTAGAGTTTAAGTGCCCTACACACTGCTGTTACCATGGTACAGAATCTAATTTTGACTATGTGTTTATCATTACCAGTAAGTCTCATGCTTTGTTTTTTTCAGTATTATTTAGCATATTTTTTACTTCCCTTCTAAGGACTTCCTTTAGCATTTCTGATTAGGGAGGTCTAGTGGTGTTAAACTACCTTGGCTTTTGTTTGTTTGGGAAAGTATTTTTTCTCATTTCTAAAGGCCAGCTTTTCCAAGTATAGAATTCTTGGTTGACAGTTTTTTTTTTTCCTTTCAATGATTTTAGTATGTCATCCTATTCTGCCCTGGCCTAAAATGTTTCTGATTAGAAATCTTCTGGTAGGGTGCCTGGGTGGCACAGTCAGTTAAGCATCTGACTCTTGGTTTGGTTCAGGTTGTGAGGTTGAGTTCTCTCCGCTCAACATAGAGTCTGCTTGGGGTTCTTTCTCTCACTCTGTCCCCCTTTCTGCTATCTCATGCTTACTCGCTTGCTCGCTCTCTCTCAAATAAATAAATATTGAGAGAGAGTGTGCACAAAATGGGGAGGGGCAGAGGGAGAAGTAGATTTCCTGCTGATCTGTAAGCCCTTAAGAACCCTGAGATCATGACCTGATAAGGGCATTAGCTTAACTGACTGCGCTACCCAGCTGCCCTGCAAATCTTAAAAAAATAAAATCCCAATATTCGTATGCGGGTTCCTTTGTATGTAATTTACTTTATTCTTGCTGCTTTCAAAATTCTTTGTCTTTGACTTTTGACAATTTTTTAAAAATGTGTCTTGGTGTATTCCTGTTTGGGTTCAGTCTAATTGGGGTCCTTTGGACCTCAGGGATCTGGATGTCCATTTCTCTCCCAGGTTTGGAAAGTCTTTAGCCATTATTGCTTTAAGTATACTTTCTATATTTTTCATCTTTTGGAATTCCCATCACATGAATATTGTTTCTTTTGACTGTCCAGTAAATCGCTAAGGTATTCTTAACTCTCTTCCATTTTTTTTCTTTTTGTTCCTCTGACTGGATAATTTCTAGTGTCCTTTACCTCAGGTTGCTAATTCTACTACTTTTGAATTTCTTTATTTTTTTATTTTAAAGATTTTTAGAAAATTTATTTTTAAATTAACATATAATGTATTATTTACCCCAGGGGTACAGGTCTGTGAATCATCAGTCTTACATAGTTCACAGCACTCAACATAGCACATACCTTCCCCAGTGTCCATCACCTAGCCACCCCATCCCTCCCCCCTCCCACCCCATCCAGCAGCCCTCAGTTTGTGAATGTTTTCATTAAACGCCTCTGCAGTCATTGTATTTTCAGCTCTAGGATTTTTTTTCTTTTTTTCAAAGATTTTATTTAATTATTTGACAGATCACAAGTGGGCAGAGAGGCAGGCATAGAGAGAGGGGGAAGCAGGGCAGAAAGCCAATGCAGGGCTTGATCCCAGGACCCTGAGACCATGACCTGAGCCGAAGGCAGAGGCTTTAACCCACTGAGCCACCCAGGCGCCCCTGGGATTTTTTTTTTAATGGTTTCTATTTCCTTGTTGAACTTGTCGTTTTGTTCATTTGTTTTTCTCACATTGTGTAATTCACTAAATGTTAAGAGGATAATTTTGAACTCTTGGACAGTTTGTAGATCTCCACTTCTTTTGGACTGTACATGTTTATTTTAGCAGAGATAGTTCCTCACCAGTCAGCTTAGTTCGGGCTTCTGGATTGTCTGCTAGTGACATCATTGAGCAGGTGGGGCTTGCTGTCAGCTCTCTTCTTTGATGAAGCCATTGCCCAGGCTCTGAGCTTTGGGGCTGGGGGTCGTACTGGGAACAGTTGGCTAGGACTGCTTCCTTGGCTCCCTGCCAGAGTGAGTCTAGAGGATAGACTCTGGGGTTCCTTAGCTTCTCTGATCAGGCTTTCTAGATGGTCAGGATGGGGTTACTCAGTAGGTTGGGCTACAAATTGGGCTCTCTGCGGCAGTCAGGTAGTAGGACAGGCCCTGGGCCTGCATGGCTCAGTGTTTGGTACCAAAATCAAGTGTGACTATACCCTGAATTCCCTGGCTAGTCAGGGCCCATGATTTACCCTGTGGATGGGGAGTGCACACTGGTCAGTTCCAGTGCTACGGGGAGCAGGGGCTGTTGTGGTGCTGGCGGTTTCCTGTGGGCACTGGTGCAGTTCCCTTGTGCGTGGGCTGTAAGCTGTCTTCAGCCGTGGGTGGGCCTAGGGGTTCAAGTCCCTGCCCAGGCTCAGCAGAACCAGCTTCAAGGTCAGTAAGATTGTTGTCTTGACTCAAGCCAACCCACATTCCAAACCCTCTGGCTGGATGCGGCCCCCAGTTTCGTTCTGCAGACTCTTCAGACCTGCCTGCCGGACTCCCTGCTCAAGTGTTGTGGGCTGTGCAGCTTTCCAGGCTCTCTGGTTGGGCAGGATCAAGAGCTCCACTCAGCCGTGGGCAGGCTTATGACTCTGCTCCCTCCAGGGCTGGAAAGTTGCTTCATTTGAGGACCTAGATCAGGCAGCCCTGCTTCCTACCGAGTCCCCTCGTCAGACCACGTCACTGACTGACTTCTGCAGGTGAATAAGCCACGGGTTGGGACCACTGCTTAGGCACTGCAGGTAGGAACTCGGGCCGCCAAGATCTGAGAGCTGGTTGTTGCAACCCCTTCTTCCTCTTCTCTCATGATCAGATTGCCAGTGGTCAAGCTCCGCAGATCCCCTGAAATCCTGGTGTGGCCAGACCCAAGCTGGGGCTCCAAGACGTGACCCACAATGTTGGGAAGCTTGCTGGCCACCCTGGCTGTTTTTCCCACTGGAGAAACCAAGGCCAAAGGGAGGGGTGGTGCAGAAGGGTGCTTCAGCCTCCCCTTTGTGTTCCAGAATTCTCTCAGTGGTCTTTTCCTTGTATACTTGTTTTTGTGACGGGGAGCAAAGTCAGGAATGACCTGTGTCACCATCTTGGTGATATCACCTGTCACCATTTTGTTTTATTGGTTAGGTGTGGAAATGCATTTTGGACATCTCAAACACTTCATCTTGTGTGCAAGGAGACATACGTGAAGGCCGCCAGCACAGAGTTGAAGGTAAGCTACTCTGCTGCCAGGTGTGTGTTAGTAGTAGTTTCTAGCTAACCCTGTGTTCGCCAGTATTGTATACTGGCTTGTTGATATCTTTTGTCCAAACTTTCACAAAGGAGTAAATTGAGATGTAGTAAATGCAGTATTTTGCTCAGTTGTCACACTTGCAAATTCTGTAGCTTTACCTCATTCACTTGCATTTTTTTGTGTTGTGCCTTGATCCCCCCCTGGCTGCTATGTGGAAGAGGAATTTCTCCCATCTACCCCTTCTGGTGGCCTGAGGATTGTGCCACCTGGTGACATGTGAGGAGAATTGTAGTTTTGGTGGGAAATTGTGAGAGGGTTCCAGTTGTGTCACAATAAAAGGAAGGACACCCAGTTCTTCTGGGTGTCTAAAAACACTCACCCGAAATTCAAGTTCGAGTTGAAGTCCTATTCTTGCCTCTGCTCATGTCTGCCAGACTTGGCCATCTAGAAGTGAGTGGGAGTGGACGTGGGTGGCCGATTTCAGGGATGAAGACAGCCTTTTGTGCATTTTGATGTGTAATTGAGGACAATCACTGGAAACTTTTAGGGGAGAGTTAAGAGAAATGGAGTTGTACCTGGACAAAAATGTAAAAAGGAACATCCAGCTGCTGCTGTCACTCCCTAGCAGTGTGGCAAGGTGTTGGGACCTGGGGATAGAGGGGAGCCCTGCAGCCAGGGAGCAGAGTCCTCGCAAGAAGGCCAGGCGGGGATACCCACTGCTTCTGGTCTGCAAACACACAGTCCGGGCTTTGTTTGGGGAGCTCTTGGAGGTCACAAGCAGATAAAACCTGTTCCGAATGTGGGATTTTGGCATTTGGATTCATAAATTTCCCATTTACTACCAATGAATGGCAATTCTCTGGCACAGAGGAGACTCTTCCCTGTAGCTGCTAGCTTCCCTGTAGGTTTCACTTACCAGAGGATTTGGGGTTTCCTGAGACTTTTTTGGGTGGTTCTTAACAAGCCAAGGCCACACACACTGTGTGACAATGCTGGGGTGGTGTCGTGTGGACAGAGTGATGGCCCATCATCCATTTATTGCCGTCCTCGGGGCTTCATGTAGGGAGGACGGGATCTTCTTTCCTGGTATGTGTTTTGCGAGTGTGTCCTCGCTTGTCCCGGTAGGTGTTCCATGAGAGGCAGAGGCTTCTAGGACCCGCGTCTACACTAACTGAACCTTGGATCATGTGTCCCTGTGCTGTCCGGGAGTGTCATGTCAAGTGAGTGGACATTTTTTTTTTTTAAAGATTTTATTTATTTATTTGACACAGATCACAAGTAGACAGAGAGGCAGGCAGAGAGAGAGAGGGAAGCAGGCTCCCCGCTGAGCAGAGAGCCCGATGCGGGCCTCGATCCCAGGACCATGAGATCATGACCTGAGCCGAAGGCAGCGGCTCAACCCATTGAGCCACCCAGGCGCCCATGAGTGGACATTTTTAAAAGTGACTGTCTGCCCTACTTGGGGCTTGAAATCGCCACCCCAAGATTGTCAGTGTGTAGCATAGGTGTCCTGAGGACAGTTTCAGAGAACACCTCGCCAGTAATAGATGTTCTTGTGCCTCCTAAGGATGTTGGACGTGTGTGGTCTCAAGAGGGCACGGGATCTGGAGTTGAAGGCCAAGTGCAACCACATGCAGCTGCTCTTTAAACTGGGCAGGAATGCCCTTTTTCCTCGACATCCGGGCATCCCAGTGGTGTAGAACATGGGGGAATCTGAACACACTCTTCACACTAAGTGTGCCCTGCCCAGAGCCCTTGGGAGTTGCTAGTGGATTCCCAGTGCCCCAAAACCTCTGCAGAGAAAGAGAATTCAGGGAAATCAGCTACTCCTTCTCCAGTCACAAGAGCGTTCCTTACGCCACACAAGTCAGGACACAAGATGCCATGGAGTCCTGGGCTTTGGGTGAACCTCACAGAGGAGGGCATTGATTGGTAGTTGGTTCAATGTCTATGCAAGCCCTGGGTCCAGTGAATCTGGATGATCATCTGGAAGTGTAACTTCCATTTTGCCAGTTTTAAGATTCTTTTCCAAATTAATTTGCAGTTTTGTCCCAGAGGCAGAAGGCAGAGTGTTTAGTTTCAGGTGTCAGGTTTTTTTTTTTTTTTTTTTTTTTAGTTTCTATAAACATATATTTTTATCCCCAGGGGTACAGGTCTGTGAAACGCCAGGTTTACATACTTCACAGCACTCACCATAGCACATACCCTCCCCAATGTCCATAACCCCACCCCCCTTCTCCCAACCCCCCTCCCCCCAGCAACCCTCAGTTTGTTTTGTGAGATTAAGAGTCACTTATGGTTTGTCTCTGTCCCAGTCCCATCTTGTTTCATTTATTCTTCTCCTACCCACTTAAGCCCCCATGTTGCATCACCACTTCCTCATATCAGGGAGATCATATGGTAGTTGTCTTTCTCCGCTTGACTTATTTCGCTAAGCATGATACGCTCTAGTTCCATGCATGTTGTCGCAAATGGCAAGATTTCATTTCTTTTGATGGCTGCATAGTATTCCATTGTGTATATATACCACATCTTCTTTATCCATTCATCTGTTGATGGACATCTAGGTTCTTTCCATAGTTTGGCTATTGTGGACATTACTGCTATAAACATTCGGGTGCACGTGCCCCTTTGGATCACTACGTTTGTATCTTTAGGGTAAATACCCAGTAGTGCAATTGCTGGGTCATAGGGCCGTTCTATTTTCAACATTTTGAGTGGTTGCACCAGCTTGCATTCCCACCAACAGTGCAGGAGGGTTTCCCTTTCTCCGCATCCTCGCCAGCATCTGTCATTTCCTGACTTGTTGATTTTAGCCATTCTGACTGGTGTGAGGTGATATCTCATTGTGGTTTTGATTTGTATTTCCCTGATGCCGAGTGATATGGAGCACTTTTTCATGTGTCTGTTGGCCATCTAGATGTCTTCTTTGCAGAAATGTCTGTTCATGTCCTCTGCCCATTTCTTGATTGGATTATTTGTTCTTTGGGTGTTGAGTTTGCTAAGTTCTTTATAGATTTTGGACACTAGTCCTTTATCTGATATGTCGTTTGCAAATATCTTCTCCCATTCTGTCAGTTGTCTTTTGATTTTGTTAACTGTTTCCTTTGCTATGCAAAAGCTTTTGATCTTGATGAAATCCTAATAGTTCATTTTTGCCCTTGTTTCCCTTGCCTTTGACGATGTTCCTAGGAAGATGTTGCTGCGGCTGAGGTCGAAGAGGTTGCTGCCTGTGTTCTCCTCAAGGATTTTGATGGATTCCTTTCTCACATTGAGATCCTTCATCCATTTTGAGTCTATTTTCGTGTGTGGTGTAAGGAAATGGTCCAATTTCATTTTTCTGCATGTGGCTGTCCAATTTTCCCAACACCATTTATTGAAGAGGCTGTCTTTTTTCCATTGGACATTCTTTCCTGCTTTGTCGAAGATTAGTTGACCATAGAGTTGAGGGTCTATTTCTGGACTCTCTATTCTGTTCCATTGATCTATGTGTCTGTTTTTGTGCCAGTACCATGCTGTCTTGATGATGACAGCTTTGTAATAGAGCTTGATGTCCGGAATTGTGATGCCACCAACTTTGGCTTTCTTTTTCAATATCCCTTTGGCTATTCGAGGTCTTTTCTGGTTCCATATAAATTTTAGAATTATTTGTTCCATTTCTTTGAAAAAGATGGATGGTACTTTGATAGGAATTGCATTAAATGTGTAGATAGCTTTAGGTAGCATAGACATTTTCACAATATTTATTCTTCCAATCCAGGAGCATGGAACATTTTTCCATTTCTTTGTGTCTTCCTCAATTTCTTTCCTGAGTACTTTATAGTTTTCTGAGTATAGAGTCTTAGCCTCTTTGGTTAGGTTTATTCCTAGGTAACTTATGGTTTGGGGTGCAATTGTAAATGGGATTGACTCCTTAATTTCTCTCTTTCTTCTGTCTTGTTGTTGGTGTAGAGAAATGCAACTGATTTCTGTGCATTGATTTTATATCCTGACACTTTACTGAATTCCTGTACAAGTTCTAGCAGTTTTGGAGTGGAGTCTTTTGGGTTTTCCACATAGAGTATCATATCATCTGCGAAGAGTGATAATTTGACTTCTTCTTTGCCGATTTTGATGCCTTTAATTTCCTTTTGTTGTCTGATTGCTGAGGCTAGGACTTCTAGTACTATGTTGAATAGCAGTGGTGATAATGGACATCCCTGCCGTGCCCTGACCTTAGCGGAAAAGCTTTCAGTTTTTCTCCATTGAGAATGATATTTGCGGTGGGTTTTTTATAGATAGCTTAGATGATATTGAGGTATGCGCCCTCTATCCCTACACTTTGAAGAGTTTTGATCAGGAAGGGATGCTGTACTTTGTCAAATGCTTTTTCAGCATCTATTGAGAGTATCATATGGTTCTTGTTCTTTCTTTTATTGATGTGTTGTATCACATTGACTGATTTGCGGATGTTGAACCAGCCTTGCAGCCCTGGAATAAATCCCACTTGGTCGTGGTGAATAATCCTTTTAATGGACTGTTGAATCCTATCGGTTAGTATATTGGTGAGAATTTTCGCATCTGTGTTCATCAAGGATATTGGTCTATAAGCTCTCTTTTTTGATGGAATCCTTGTCTGGTTTTGGGATCAAGGTGATGCTGGCCTCATAAAATGAGTTTGGAAGTTTTCCTTCCATTTCTATTTTCTGGAACAGTTTCAGGAGAATAGGAATTAGTTCTTCTTTAAATGTTTGGTAGAATTCCCCCGGGAAGCCATCTGGCCCTGGGCTTTTGTTTGTTTGGAGATTTTTAATGACTGTTTCAATCTCCTTACTGGTTATGGGTCTGTTCAGGCTTTCTATTTCTTCCTGGTTCAGTTGTGGTAGTTTATATGTTTCTAGGAATGCATCCATTTCTTCCAGATTGTCAAATTTGTTGGCGTAGAGTTGCTCATAGTATGTTCTTATAATAGTTTGTATTTCTTAAAAAATATATATATAGTTTGTATTTCTTTGGTGTTAGTTGTGATCTCTCCTCTTTCATTCATGATTTTATTTATTTGGGTCCTTTCTCTTTTCTTTTTGATAAGTCTGGCCAGAGGTTTATCAATTTCATTAATTCTTTCAAAGAACCAGCTCCTAGTTTCGTTGATTTGCTCTATTGTTTTTTTGGTTTCTATTTCATTGATTTCTGCTCTGATCTTTATGATTTCTCTTCTCCTGCTGGGCTTAGGGTTTCTTTCTTGTTCTTTCTCCAGCTCCTTTAGGTGTAGGGTTAGGTTGTGTACCTGAGACCTTTCTTGTTTCTTGAGAAAGGCTTGTACCGCTACATATTTTCCTCTCAGGACTGCTTTTGTTGTGTCCCACAGATTTTGAACCGTTGTATTTTCATTATCATTTGTTTCCATGATTTTTTTCAATTCTTCTTTAATTTCCCGGTTGACCCATTCATTCTTTAGAAGGATGCTGTTTAGTCTCCATGTATTGGGTTCTTTCCAAACTTCCTCTTGTGGTTGAGTTCTAGCTTCAGAGCATTGTGGTCTGAAAATATGCAGGGAATGATCCCAATCTTTTGATACCAGTTGAGTCCTGATTTAGGACTGAGGATGTGCTCTATTCTGGAGAATGTTCCATGTGCACTAGAGAGGAATGTGTATTCTGTTGCTTTGGGATGAAATGTTCTAAATATATCTGTGATGTCCATCTGGTCCAGTGTGTCGTTTAAGGCCTTTATTTCCTTTATGATCTTTTGCTTGGATGATCTGTCCATTTCAGTGAGGGGAGTATTAAAGTCCCCTACTATTATTGTATTATTGTTGATGTGTTTCTTTGTTTTTGTTATTAATTGGTTTATATAGTTGGCTGCTCCCACGTTGGGAGCATAGATATTTAAAATTGTTAGATCTTTTTGTTGGACAGACCCTTTGAGTATGATATAGTGTCCTTCCTCATCTCTTATTATAGTCTTTGCTTAAAATCTAATTGATCTGATATAAGGATTGCCACTCCTGCTTTCTTCTGATGTCCATTAGCATGGTAAATTCTTTTCCACCCCCTCAATTTAAATCTGGAGGTGTCTTCGGGCTTAAAATGAGTTTCTTGGAGGCAACATATAGATGGGTTTTGTTTTTTTATCCATTCTGATACCCTGTGTCTTTTGATTGGGGCATTTAGCCCATTAACATTCAGGGTAACTATTGAGAGATATGAATGTAGTGCCATTGTATTGCCTGTAAGGTGACTGTTACTGTATATTGTCTCTGTTCCTTACTGATCTACCACTTGTAGGCTCTCTCTTTACTTAGAGGACCCCTTTCAATATTTCCTGTAGAGCTGGTTTGGTGTTTGCAAATTCTTTCAGTTTTTGTTTGTCCTGGAAGCTTTTAATCTCTCCTTTTATTTTCAATGATAACCTAGCTGAATATAGTATTCTTGGCTGCATGTTTTTCTCATTTAGTGCTCTGAAAATATCATGCCAGCTCTTTCTGGCCTGCCAGGTCTCTGTGGATAAGTCAGCTGCCAGTCTAATATTTTTACCATTGATGTTACAGTCTTCTTTTCCCAGGCTGCTTTCAGGATTTTCTCTTTGTCACTAAGACTTGTAAATTTTACTATTAGGTGATGGGGTGTGGGCCTATTCTTATGGACTTTGAGGGGCGTTCTCTGAACCTCCTGAATTTTGATGCTTGTTCCCTTTGCCATATTGGGGAAATTCTCTCCAATAATTTTCTCCAGTATACCTTCTGTTCGCCTCTCTCTTTCTTCTTCTTCTGGAATCCCAATTATTCTAATGTTGTTTCGTCTTATGGTGTCACTTATCTCTCGAATTCTCCCCTCGTGGTCCAGTAGCTGTTTGTCCCTCTTTTGCTCAGCTTCTTTAGTCTCTGTCATTTGGTCTTCTATATCGCTAATTCTTTCTTCTGCCTCATTTATCCTAGCAGTGAGAGCCTCCATTTTTGATTGCACCTCATTAATAGCTTTTTTGATTTCAACTTGGTTAGATTTTAGTTCTTTTATTTCTCCAGAAAGGGCTTTTATATCTCCCGAGAGGGTTTCTCTAATATCTTCCATGCCTTTTTCAAGTCCGGCTAGAACCTTGAGAATTGTCATTCTGAACGCTAGATCTGACATATTACCAATGTTTGTATTGATTAGGTCCCTAGCCTTCGGTACTGCCTCTTGTTCTTTTTTTTGTGGTGAATTTTTCCGCCTTGTCATTTTGTCCAGATAAGAGTATATGAAGGAGCAAGTAAAATACTAAAAGGGTGGCAACAACCCCAGGAAAATATGCTTTAACCAAATCAGAAGAGATCCCAAATCATGAGCGGGGAGAAAGGGGATAAAAAGAGGTTCAAAAAGAAAGAAAGAAAAAAAAAGAAAAGGAATAAAGAAAAATATAAAAAAGAAATAATATATATATTAGATAAACTAGTTAAAAAAGTTAAAAAAGAAAAGGGTAAAAGTTAAAAAAAATTGTAGCAGAAGAAGAGAAAAAAAAATGAAAAAGAAAAAAATTAACTGCAAGACTAAAAAAAATCACAGGGAGAAAGTCATGAGTTCCATGCTTTGCTTTCTCCTCCTCTGGAATTCTGCTGCTCTCCTTGGTATTGAAACCGTACTCCTTGGTAGGTGAACTTGGTCTTGGCTGGATTTCTTGTTGATCTTCTGGGGGAGGGGCCTGGTGTAGTGATTCTCAAGCGTCTTTGCCCCAGGCGGAATTGCACCGCCCTTACCAGGGGCTGGGCTGAGTAATCAGCTGGGCTTTGCTCTCAGGAGCTTTTGTTCCCTGAGCGCTTTCCGTAGAGTTCCGGAGGACGCCAATACGCCCTCAAAGAACAGCGCCCAGTAACTCCCGTCTGCCTGACCTCCGGCCGTGCTCAGAGCTCACCGAGCCTGCGGCCGGTTCAAGGTAACCCCGAGCTGCGAGCTCACTGTCGGCTCTGTCTCTGCAGCCGGCTCTCCCGTTCCAATACCCTCAAGCTCTGCGACACTCAGACACCCACGATCCTTTTGTGACCCTGCGGGACCTGAGGCCATCCTGAGCCCCTGTGGGCTTCGCCCCGGGTTATTCTCTGGAGCGATGTCCCTCAGCGGAACAGACTTTTAAAAGTCCCGATTTTGTGCTCCGTTGCTCCGCCGCTTGCCGGGAGCCGGCCCCTCCCCCCGGGGTCTGTCTTCCCATCACTTTGGATTCACTTCTCCGCCAGTCCTACCTTTCAGAAAGTGGTTGTTTTTTGGTTTCCAGAATTGCTATTCTTCTTCTCTTCGATCTGCCGATGGATTTGCAGGTGTTTGCAATCTTTAGATAAGCTCTCTAGCTGATCCCCTGCTAGCCGAAGTAGTCTCAGCCTGCTACTTCTCCGCCATCTTGACTCTTCCCCCCCTCGGGTGTCAGTTTTATAGCTTGATAGCCAGTCTTGTGCTCACAAGGGGTACAAGTGAACAAGAGAACAAAAGGGTCACTTGGTAACCAGATGGCTTAGTGGCCACATTCCAGGCTCTGCACACTGGAACATTATGCATGGAAGCAGAGGGAACAGACAGACCTGCCTTTTTCTTATCCCAGGTTCCCAATTCCAAAAGATCTACCGTATTCCTGCTCAATAGACAGATGGAAAAGATTGTTTCTCCACCTGCCACGAAGTGGGTGTTTCACCAGCCCGGCACTCACACTAGACTGGTAAGTACCATCTAGGTCTGGTCACTTGAATGTCACCTATGGCCATCAGCATGGTGCTGACGGGGGCACTGGTTCACCGAGCCCAAGGCCCTTTGTGAGGAAGCGTTTGGACGTGGAGGGGTAGAGCTGATTGCCAGGATGAGGGCCCGCGGCAGGCTGGCAGAGGGAGAATCCCCTTGGGGCAAGTGGCCTGGCCTATCTGGTGCCCGGGTGGTGCAAGGTCACAGATGGGCTGAGGCAAGCTGCAGACCAGCCTTCTTTGGTCATACCCACGCTCCCAGGCAGGCACAACTGGGACCTGTTTCTGGTAGATGGTCCCTCTGCAAAAAGGGACAGAAACGGCCGTGCCCGCCAAGACTACTAGGTAATAGCCACTATTGGTAGTTGCTTTTACTCTGAATGGAGCACTGTGGGTTATTTCCAAAGCTTCCCTTTTGGGGCACAAGGGATGGGTCAGTGGGTGTATTGCTCAGCACTGTCCTAGCTTTCGGCACCTGGCTTACGTGGTGTGAAGTTGGCCAAAAACCACAAATGACCCTTCATGGACGCAGATCGACCCGAGCTCCCGCTCCGTAGGCTTGCCGTGGGGGTGGAGTCAGTTGGGCACAGTAAAAGGCATCAGGAAGGGTGTGAATCTACCTTGAGCTCCTCCTGCCAGACCAGTCAGGGCCAGAGGCCCATGTGTCACCGGTGTCCCCAGCTGAGCATTTGTAGCGGCTGCGCCCTGGCTGAGCCTGTCCACATCCTATTCCTTAGTCCCTCAATACTCAGCTGTATCTATTGCTCAGAATGCAAAGGAACCTGCTGGGCTGCGGGGGTTGCTGGAGGCTGCTCTTGCTTGATCTTGCAGAAAGGAATGTGCCAAGCAATGGTGTGACGGCTGGGAAAAGCATTTTCTTTTTAAAAATGACCATAGAAATTACCTTTACACACTTTATAAAAGTATAGTAGGCTGTGTGGCAGCCGTGATTTTTCTTAGAAACGAAAGTCAGGGTAGGGGGCATCTATCTAGCAGGGTCTGAATGGGGCAAACCCCCTACCTCCCCTCCCCATGCTGCTGGCTGTGCACCTCCCTCAACCCTGGCTCTTCTTGTTCCCTTTTTTTGGTAATGACCTTTAAAAGGCTTCTTGATGTCTTACTTCTAATGGAAAATAGTAACTCCCCACCCCAGAACACTGAAGTCTTCAGCACCACGGTTGAATAAGCCATATCCCACTGAGCTGTATTAGCCAGTGAAAATTCTTAGGACAATTTATTTTTACACATGGCTCTTCTACCACAAGAAGGAGAGACTGAGCCATGGGACTCTGGAGCGGGGTCTGCTTCAGCCACCACACTTGGGTTTTGAAGTAAGCTGAGCTGCGCCCTCCCTCCTGGGGTTGGCGGGCTGGGCTGGGGAGTGCCTGGGGGAGCACACCGCCTGCGGCTGGCATGGTGCTGCCCCAGCTCAGGAAGTCTGCTCAGTTCACCTAGCGTTTTGCAAAATCACGTGGGAGACAGGAGCTAGCTGCCTATAGCAGCCAGCTCCCTTGTGAGGTGGGCCGGCCTCCCCTTCCTTGCTGCCCCTCTGGGGGAGGTGTGCCCCAGTGGGTCTCACACTCTGGGTGAGCTGGGAGCAGGAGAAGCCCAAGTGAAGGGCAGAACCCACCCCGGGACACAGTCTGCACGGGCTCCCTCCCCCACCCCCCGGGAGCAGCCAATGCTTTCCGACAGCGTGCGCCTGTGTGGGGGCTTCAGAGTCTCCCACAGGAGCTCCCCACTAGAACCAGGGGGTGGGAGGGAGGGGAGGAAGCATGCACCTAGTAGGGCTGTAGCTCGCTGTTCTGTCCCTACTTTACCCTGCGCTCTGGCCAGGCAGGTGGACGCCTATACATTCACATACAATTCTGGAAATACTGTAGTATTTAAGAACATGCCTCAAACATGCAGCTTGGAGGAAAAAAATAGATATTTTTAATTATAAGCATTCAAAAGTCAAGCACAAAAACTGTGATCCAACCCAGTGTAAGATCATCCATCCTCTCATACTTAAAATGTCTGGTATAAAAATACTCACTCTCTTGGTTTTATTGTTGATATCTTTTATGTTTCGTTTGAAAATATCTCCAAACTGTACAGAAATGTCAGACCATGCGTTCACAAATAACACACTATTTTTTAAAATTATACAGTGTAAAAGAGTAAAACATTTTTATTATATTTGTTTCTTCGAGAAAAACAGATGTGTGATAGAGGCTGTGGCAAAGTCTTGAAGGGATCAAAACTGGGCAAGGTGTTTTCAAGCCTGAAACAGAAAGAACAAATGTGAGGGTGAGTCTGCCTTTCCCCGGGAAACCCCTGGGGGCATCCCAACACTCACAGGTGTGGAGGCACACAGAGCACGACCTCTCACCAGAGCAGCCATGTTCTCACCGTAGACCCAGACACATGGGCAGGACAGACTTCCCTCTTACCAGAAACTTTTCAAGACCTCCTTCCCCCACACTAGGAAGTGTTCATGGGTGTTTTGCTTTGTGGCCCAGGAAAAAAAAAAAAAAAGTGGCTTGAATCATCCCGAGACTTTGCCACTTGCAGAGTCCCAGTGTGGCCCCACGGTTTTCTTCACTGTTGTAAAGGCTGCACTGTGAAACCTCTACTATTACTCTGTCCCCATTTTCTTCCCATCTTCCCAACACGTCAGACCCAAATTTGGAGGTAGAAAAGGTCTTACAAAGGTCTAGGCAGAAGTAACTCCATAGAAACTAGGACTGTCCACAGGGAAAGGCTTATTTGTGTGGCGGAGAAAGCTGTCGAGAAAAGAGCACTGTAACCAAGAGCCCATCCGACCATCCTAAGTCAGGCTTCTTTGGAAAGATGCGCATTCAGCAGGAAATCCTGAAGCGAGAGACCTCCCGTGAACACGCCAACAGCCTGAACTGGACGATTTTAGGAAATCTGAGCCAGGTCTGTAGCACTGGGGCACCCACACTGTGACCCGGGAGATTGTGGCATAGCCTGTGTGCGGGTGACGGCAGAAATGAGGGGCCACGGGTCAGAAGATGCAACATCATAACCACACAGCTACGGTTCATGGAACAGTCTCCCTGGGGAGAGACCAGGGTGCCACTTTCAAGGGCAGTGAGCAGGTCATTCAGAGCCTCACCTGTCACGTTCGAGTAACATGCACCCATGCCAAGCTTGTGGCCACCGTGCTAGTCCATCAGTTTAACTCACCGAGAGGCCCGGCGCTGGAGATGCTCCCAGGTCAAGTTCTGGGAGGCCTGCACACACCACCTCAGGGACCACCCTCTCCCGCCTCACACTCTCAGCAGAGCTTGGACATGCCAGGAACGCCCGGGGAAAGGAACGCCTTCTAGAAATCTCACTTTCCGACTGCTTTGCCTCCCCTGGTGTCCAGCACAGGAAGGGCATCGCCAGTCACTCGGCAGGTGCTCGCAAGCGGGAGGAGAAACCGGAGTGGGCCAGGATGACGCACACCCATCTTGGGTACATGTCACAGGATCTGCGACACACTGTGAACAAGGCCAGAAGGGCCCACTCTTTTCATCTTTGGCCACACCCTGACTTGTAACCAGCGTGGACACCGGGTGTGTGTGGCCTGGAGCAGCCGACCTTCCCAATGGGCCCAGGACCTAAGGGTCCCTCAAATGCCTGATGGGCCCTTGAACTGCCGAAGGAGCCTCCACTCCGGAGTGGGAAGAGGCAGCATCCCCTTGTACCCCCAGCTCTGGATGTGCAGAGCAGAAACCCTGCTTAGACAAAGTGGGCACAAGACATTTTCCCCCACTCTCATGGCTTGTCAGGCTTGGAACAAGTCCCACGTCATCCCAAACTTGACCTCAAGCCAGCAGCCCAAGCTGTGTGTTGGTTCCAGGAAACGGTTTCTGAGGAATAGCAGTCCCCCTACAGCTGTTCCTACTTTGGAACAATTCACAGGGGACGACGCTCGGCAGCCCTCGGACTCTGGGAACCTTCAGGGGCCTGCACGTTGCCAAAGGCCTCTGTCAGAGAAGCTGGGCTTGGAGAGCGCCATCTTGGGAAAGCAGCCAAACCTCCATGTGGGGACACGGCCCCGACACCAAAGTCTGAAAGCAAAGCTGCCACTCTGCCTTCAGAGACAGAGAAGGAATGGAATGAAGAGGCAAAGGAACACTGGCTACCTGTGCTGGCACCTGCCCACGTGCTCAGGAGGGACCAAGGCCCTGTGGTCTTTTCCAGCCCTGGCCAGGGGCCTGGCTGGTCAGCTTTCTCTGAAGAGCTCAACTACGGCCTTTGGGCAAGAACACGTTGCTACTCCTTGCCTTTCTGCCATGACCTCGAAGGCACCATGTCTAAACCAGACTCCCGACTTTACCTTCTTCACAGGACTCCCCTCCTGACCCTCCGCCTTTGTCTCCGTCCTACCACCAGCCCCTGGTGACATGGACACGGCCCTGCTCTCTCAGAGGACTGTGACTTCCCATCCCACCGTCACCATCTCGGGCTCGCTTCTCCCGGTACGTGTTTCTGACTTGACTCTTCATTTTGCTGTGGGCAGCCAGCTGACAGATTCTGAACTCCTCCTACTTCCTCCTGCCTCCCTGAGACCCAAATCCCTAACACATCCCTCAAGGCCCTGGAAAGCCTGGTCCTAATCCACTTAGGACAAGGACATGTGGTACAGCTCTTCCTCCTGCTCTTACACACTCCGCGCTCAGAACCCAGTGTGCGCGCTCCCCTGCAGGGCTCTCTTCTGAGCTCCCACTGGGCGTCCTCACTGTCCGGGCCACTTGTTTGGCTTCCTCAAGGACCAGCTGAGATTATTTTCCTCCCTAAGACTACGTCCTCTTGCTTTCACCCCAGACACCGTCACTTGCATGTAGCAAAACGTCAGACACCCCCCGCACTGTAGGGCAGTAAAGGAAATGGGAGCGACAGACAGTTAATGACACGTGGCCCTGAGACCTGGTTCCTAAGTCGGGATAATGCCCCTTGGCTGAGCGCCAGGAGCCTGTGCCCGGGGGCCCCTCAGCATCCTCCCAGAGCCGCTCTGGCCCTGATGGGGGCCTTCCCAAGAGGCACGTGAAGGGGGGAAAGGGAGAGTCCGTCCAGCTGCCCCGGGGTTTTAGCAGCCGGAGGCAGCTGGGTTTTAGCCCAGGACTCTGTCCCCTTCTTCCTGGACACTCGAGCAGGAAGCGAGGTGCGCGGGGCTGGCGCATTCTGGCCGAGGAGGAAGGCTTTGAAGGGAAAACCATGGCAGAGAGGAGGGAAGAGAGAAGGGGGGAAGAGAGCTGATCGTTTCCCGAGCTTTTCCATAACTGTGCTGTGGCTGTGTAATTCTCACATGGGAAAAGAATGCGTCCACATTGCCATAGATGTTCCCAGACTGAACAGAAGGTCAGAATGTGGCTATTTCAGTCCCTGTAAACAAGGAAGGGGTTTAGCTAAGAACGGAGTTCAAACTTTGGAATGTATTAACAAGGACATTTTAAACAGAATACAGAGACATCCGGGAACACGGAGCACCGAGGAGGGATGGGGGCGGGGTGGGAGAGGGTCAGGCTCTGTTCGCAGAGCAGCTTCTCCTCACAGCCTTTCCTGAATGGCAGTCAACGGACAGACAGAGGGAAGTAGAGGAAACAAAGCTTGCCAGAGGCAGGTCACCACTGTCCCGTGTAAGACCGTAGAGAATGTCTGCTGTCTGAACGAATGTTATAGTTCTGAAACATTTCATGTCCCCTGTCCTTGAGCAAAAAGATCAGCCTGTGGCCCTCAGGACTGGGCACAGCTGCTGCTGCTGGCTGCCACGGGCACGCCGCCAGACCCGGCCGGGCCTGCTCTCCCCCCACTCAACTTTGGGCTCCTTCTCCCAGCAGTAAGAAAATTCTGTTTCCCTCCTCCTACTACATACAGTTGGCCTATTTACTAACGATTTCTTTCCCAAGAGTTTCTCTAAATGTATTCCTTTTTATCCAAAGTCAGATGAACAGTTCCCTCTACCCAACTCCCAATAAACATGGACCAGTTTTCATTTTATAGCTGTAAAAACCCAATACTGGTATTGATTTGTAATAAAAAGCCTCATTAACATTTCAAAAGGTTCACAGGCTATCTCAGGAGACCAGTCTTCTGTAGTTGGAAACTCCTCCCCCGCATCCTAAACACACATCCTTACCTGCCCCTGCACGCGGGCGCCCATGGGCCCCAGGAACTCCCAACAGCCGCCCGCCTCCCCACGTGGGTTCCCGCTCCCACACCTGGTCAGAGAGGGCTCAGCCCCCTGGTGGTCCAGGTCGGAGCAGTCCTGGCCGGCAGTGGGCCACCTCCAGACTTGTTCTTGTAACCCACAAGCGGCCCCAGAACCGGCGAGCCCCATGCTGAACACAGGTAGTGGCGAGGCGCCCTCCAGCTCATCTGGTCGTGCTGGCGGCCGCCTACAAGCTCTCAGCCGCCCCGAGTCCCAGGGCTACTCCCACGTGGCCCTTTCCTGCTACAGGTCACCAGGCCCTTATGTTGTTTAAATGAGGTCACCCCGTGCTCTGGCTACTGGGCTCATCTGCATTGCCCGGAATTACTGATGTTTGGGTTCATTTATTACATTAAAAAAAAAAAATTATTCTAACCTACTTCCAAAAAATTACATGGGTAGGTTTAAATTGGTCTTTAAAAGTACCAGAGAAGGGGAAGAAAAAAACAAGATCTCATCCTTTAAAAGAGTCTTACGTAGGGCACCTGGGTGGCTCAGTCGGGTAAGCCTCAGACTCTTGATTTCAGCTCAGGTCATGATCTCAGGGTCATGAGATCGAGCCCTGCCTCAGGCTCCGCGCTCAGCGTGGAGTCTGCTTGAGACTCTCTCTCACTCTGCCCCTCCCCCGACTCACATTCATGCTTGCTTTCTCTCTAATAAAATAAAACCTTTAAAAAACAAAAAGGTTTTAGCAAGTAATAACATTGGTAAGCATAGGGTGGGCATTGCTATAAAGAACCATGACAAAAAGACAACCTAATAGATTAGGCTGTGGCACCGGTGGGATAAACATTAGCTGCCCCACGTGATGTGGAAAAACCTTCCCTGTTGCTAAGTTTGTCACACTGACCAAACACATCAGTGGGCAGAAAGACCCCAAGTGCAGGCTGCTGGCCTCCTGTCCAGGCCGAGGAGCTGGGCTGTGAAACACGGCGCACACAGCGTGCCTGCCTCTGGATGGCTCTACTCTGAGCAAGAAATACCTAAGTCCCAAAAATGTGGTAATGGCCTCCTTCGCTAGATCTGCCCGGTTCTCTGTCCTTAGCAGGAATCTTGCCCTCTTTCTGACTCATCTTTTCTTCATTGGCCCCTTGTAGGGATGAAATTCACCACCTTATTTGGGCTGAGACATAACTGCTTCGGGCCTGCCCTTAGCACTCCTGTTATTCTAGGCCAAGTTTTGCAGAGAGACTGGAAGCCCCCGGTCACCTGTGGGAATGCGACACCACTGCCGGAGACTACACTTCCTCCTAGAAACTGATGAACCGCAAATCACTGATTATCGTCAGCCAACAGGAAAGCCCAGAAGGGAGGAGGTGTAGTGAGTGCCCTGTCTCGTTCAGCTATGCCCAAGGGCAACCACTTATTTCCGAAGAGGTTCATGAAAACATTTCTGCGTCCCTGAGAGAGGGTTATACTACATTCAGTACAACTGGATGAAGTCAGGGGGAATATACATGCCACATCTAAAAGATTCTCACCAAAATGGTTAATTTCCAAAAAAGGCACAAGTGTGTATTTATCTGTAAATTCCCATTGGTGGACCAGCTCGTCCCACTGCTGTGGCATAGCCAGTGTGGGCACAGACCGTGTGGGCAGAGAGTCTGCAGAACCCCCCCTCCCCGTGCCCTCCCAGGATGCGCTTTCTTAAGCACCTGTGGCTCGACGAGGTCATCAAAAGCAAACCCCCGACTGCAGCACTCCACACCAGTGCGTCTCAACCTAGGGCGCCCAGCAGAATCACCTGGGGTGGGGGGTTAACGCCTGGACTGCTGGGCCCTGGGGTCCCTCCCAGAGGACGCTGGTGCGACGATCCGAGCACACTGGTCTCCATCACCGCGCCCCGCCCAGGACATGCTGCCTCCCCAGAGGGCCTGTTCAGCCTCCCACTGCCACTCACCAGCACGCTCCAGTTTTGTAGAACGGCTTGAGAACAGCAGCCACCACTGAAGGTTGCATTAATACCCACAAGACAGATTGCAGCCACCATCACACACCTGGAACCTGGAATAGAGAAAGAAATCACCCATTAATGGTGTGTGGTCATTTCCAACCCCAGGGCTGGCTGGCTCTTGGGGTTCCCTGGGTCCCGAAGGTCACCTATTCTGCAAGCAAAGAACGGAGAGTCAATGGCGAAGGGACCAAGGCCTCCACGGTGGAGCCAATGACCAGTGCCTGATGAGAATGATCACACCAGTGGCATGGCAGCTCCCCATGGGGACCACCGGCTTCGGGCCCGGTCAGAAGGAAAGCGCCCTAGTGGTGGAGGGGGGCTCCCGGGGGCTCTCTGGCACCAAGGCTGGAGGGGAAGGGACTCTGGAGCAAAGTATGCTGGGGGAGACGCGGTCTTCAGACGTGCGTCCGTCATGGGGGACGGATCAGAGCCACGCTGCAACAGCAGGCCGCCTGGCCAATGAGACAAGGCAGCCGTGCAGAAGATCCGAGGGCCGAACCCCTAGGACTGTTCATAAGCCCTGTCAAGGAACAGTGCAGGACCTGAAGCTCCCCCCCTCCCAAAGAAAGGAAGTGCCCCAAACCTATCCAGCTCCAGGAGCTGCCTCAGACCACAATAACAACTACTGGGCAGCCCAAGGACATAAAAGCCATTCTCCCATAGGGTCCTGTGCTGTCACATGCACCGATGAGCTAAACTTTGCTCCAAGCACCTTCTGGAAAACAAGTACTGAATGGAAACATCTGTGACTACAACCTGCTCCCAAGGGCCTGAGAATTTTGAAATATGAAGGTGCTGAGACCCAGCAGATTATAAATTTTTTAATACTCTTTGGTAGGCATGACTGCCTCTGAGCCAGCTGGTTTTTGCAAGAATTCCCGGAGCCAAGGAAGGATGCCTGCCTCCCAGCACGCGGATGCCAGTGGCCCTCTAACACTAATCTCTTGCGTGTTCAGGCCTAGCGACGCCGCTCTCCTGCCTGCAGAGAAAGAGGTCGACTCAAGCACACGGGGCTTCGTGAACAGAACGACGCAGGGTACTGCTGCGAACCCTGAGTTCCCCAGAGGCCTCCCTGGTCTGCTCCCCGGACAATGGCTATCCCCAGGGCCCTCGTGCTCACAGCCAGAGACAGACGAGGCCGTTCCTCCCAAATCAAAACACGAGGAATACACAGCTTTACAGTCTGGTCTTATCTCTCGCCGTGTCCTTCTCTCGTTTGTTGACACTGGAACTACAAGTGCTTATAATTGCTGTGCATCGTCTTGGTCCTAGGCCAAGGAGATTCTCAGAGTTCTCAAAGAACGCCCTCCCACAGCCACCCCAGCTCCTAACTCACTCAGTTTTTTGGATTTAACTACATGTGGATACCCAACAAGGAAGACTGTGTCATCATTCCCTCTGTAGAGTTACTAAAAACTTGCTCGTGCTCTCCTGTTCTCAACGCATCTGGGAAATGGGTCGTTTTCGGTGATGATCATGTCATCTGGGGTTGTCCACCCCGTGGCTGGACCGTAGGCCAAACTCCAGTGATGCGCAGACAGAGCTCGCAGCCAGACTAAACACCATCAAGCAGGATGCAGGAAAAATTAAAACCCAAATGACACCCACTCCTCTGCTGCGCTTACACCACAGATGACAGTAAACTCGACACCCCCCCCCCCCCGGAGGGGCTTTCCTCACACGCACGTGCCCCGGGAGGGGCTTTCTTCACACGCACGCCCTTCCTCGAGGGTCCTGAGCAGTCACGCTTCTCTGTCACGTGTATCCATGACTCCCACCCACTAGAACTGGAATTTCTTAGGGCCACAGGCCTGGTCTTCCTGCAGATTTTTCCACCTGTCTAGCACATAGCAGACATATAATATATGTTTACTTAGGGGTGCCTGGATGGCTCAGTGGGTTAAGCCTCTGCCTTCAGCTTGGGTTGTGATCTCAGGGTCCTGGAATCGAGTCCCGAGTCAGGCTTTCTGCTCAGTGGGGGGCCTGCTTCCCTCTCTCTCTCTGCCTGTCTCTCTGCCTACTTGTGATCTCTGTCAAATAAATAAGTAAAAATCTTAAGAAAAAAAATATGTTTACTTGAAGGATGGAGAGCTTGTTTACTTTTCTAGTCTAGTCCCTGATTTCCCAGGAAGAGGACAAAGTATATAAATGAAAAGCCCCTGCAGGGCCCTGAGGAAACAGGCCCCGGACGGTGGAGGATTTGGAGGGTGCTCCCCCTCCACCCCCTGAGCTCCACATGTTGGGAGTGACGGCCTGTCTGGGTCTGCGTATAGTTGTCATGTCTGATGTCACTCCTGCTCTTGTCTTCTATTCAGTGCCACCTTCCCACAGAAGACCCCCCCCCCGCAACAAACACAAAGGCCATGTGGAACAGTGATGTCACTGGCCTTACCTATCCTACATTTGGCCTTTCTGAAAGACCAGTTTTGCAGTAAAATGTTAATTATTATTTCATCAGAACCACTGTTTTCAATTCTAATTTACATTTCCCTACAATTACGTAGCCTGGACTATTAGCTCAGAACTTGATCCAAGAGACTAGAAGGAGCCTGAGGAACGGATCCACACTGAGCTGATCTAACCTCAGGCAGGATGGGAGACTGGATCCTGACCGCAGGTGCGGCGGCAGGAAGTGCAGTTATCCGTCCTCCCTGCCCGCCACCCCTCCTCCGCTCCCTCCAACCCCGAGGAAGGAGTCTGGCCCGAGGCCCGAGTTTAGCACAGAACGAACCGTGCGCCCACAGGAGATACTCTGCCTTCTTACGGGTCTGGCAGCTTCGCAAGCCATACTTGCGAAGGGGGAGACCGCTAGGCCTTCTTTGGTAGCTACTGCTGCCTCTAGGTCTCCGGTGGATAGGTCTGTGGGGAAGGATGATCTGGAACAACTTGGGTGAGCCGAGAGAAACAAAGGGCAGGATCTGACTGGCTGGAACCGTGCAGCTGCTTCGTGATCACGCCTTCCCTTCGGCCTATATAAATGCTTAACAAAGTCCTTCCTCAAGCCCTTACGCCACCACCATGCTCGGCCAACTGCCACTGCCAGGTTTGGACGCATCTTCTCAGCTGACTCAACCCTCCTATACCACCTGCTACTACCGACCCCAGCAGCTCACCACCGGCCTTCCCGGCTCCAGCCCTCCCCGGCGCCTGCGGGCACTCTTCGTTTTCCACAGGCTGCTCGTCCTCCACGGACTCTACGGCTGCCGGAGCCTCAGGGCTGCGTCCTGCTGACCTCTCTTCCGGTTTCATCAACTGCCTCAACTTCCTGCTTAGGCTGAATGCCGGGTCTACCCCCAACCCATCAGCTCCTTCGGGGGCTTCAGAATTCCCAGTTACCCAGTCCTGGGTCCCTCTGGGTGAACACCTAGCAGCCTCTCAGCACGGGCAGATGATGCACAGTCCTGGGGGGCAGAGGAGCACGTGACCCATCAGTGCCTTCTGGAGCCAAATGGCAGTGCTGCACCCACCTCGCCCCGGGTAATGGGGGCAGGGTCCCTCATGACGAAATGACTAAGGCTTTTGTGCACAAAGAACAGAGAGCCAGGGACAGGTCATTTTAAAAATTAATTATGGGCATTTGGATATGGTACATGGACTTGGAGAGTCCTGGACATAATGGACCCTAGAATATACCTCAAAGCTTACCAATTGTATTTCCAGGAAGAGAAACCCCCAAACAGCAAACTTTTACATTTCACAAAATAGTAAAATATTTTAACTACCTTCAGTATCTACCATGGACTGACTTTTTTCCCAAGAAGCTACATTTAAAATGCAGTTGCCATTCAGAGATACCACTTCACGTAAAATGGGTACATGAACACACGTACAACATAATTTCAGAATAAGGGGCAAATATAAGCAGCATAAACAAAATCTACTACACTGTCCTAATTTTTTGCCTCAATATAAATTGATTAGTGGCAACTCTAACATAATGACCACTGGTCCAAAGATCTCTGTTAAGTGGGTGTCACTGGTTTAGGTTCTGGGTAAGAGATTAGAGCCAGGCTTCCCAAGATGTGCTCTGTGTGAAACGGCAGGCTCCTGAGCGTCTGTGAAAGAGAGGGCTCCCTTGTCTCCAACGAGTTTGAGGAATGTCGCATCCTTGAGTTCCCTAATCCTACAGATTTATGATGCTCGTGTTATAATAAGGGTCCCAACAATCTTTTGGTGAAAAACCAACAAGCAAAAAAAAAAAAAAGTGTTCTTTTTTACCTTGGCAACATGTATGTACCCTGCTTCCAGTCATCCCCAAGGACTAGCGTTGCTCTGGCCACTTAGGAATAGGTACAATTCTAACTTACTGGAGTTGAGCAAGCAAAGAAATATGATTCCTTGACTTACGCATCACCCCACCAGCAGAGCAAGAATCCCGACCGGTTATGGGGTGGGTGTGCTGCCTGGCTACTCTGATGCCCACCACCAATTCTCCTGTGGTGAGGCCCTTCCTCCAGAACAAGGACGCCGGCCTTCCGACCAAGCGCTCGCCTCTTACGGCAGTAAAGACTTAAGGCAATGAAGTCCACGCTCAGCCATTACCCTGGAAACTGAAATGAAGGTGACATGACCCCCCAAGCAAGACTTCAGGTGAGCAGGGCAGCTTGCTTGCCTGTGGAGAACAAATTCCAAAACACTCTGAAAATCCTATTCAGTGCTCTCCCTCCTCACTAGGAGGGCACTGACCTGTATGAAGCCGGCCTGGCAGCTACTTCCCCAGTACATCTCCTGTGAATGGTCAGAAATTGTTCCCCACTGAAGTTGAACCTGACCCTGACCGGAGGCCAGTTTTTCCCCACATAAGTCCTTCAAAAGATCACCCTGTATAGGTATGTACATAATTGTAGCATTTCTAAATGGATGAAGGTCCGGTCCCTCCCTACTGTCACTTTTCTTCCTGGGTTGTCAAGGAGTGATAGAAACCACGAAAAACCGTAGACTGTCCAAGTGTGACATCTCAGGGACTTTTCTTGAGGGCAGACGCCCCTAACTGACACCCCATATCAGAGTTCAGAGTAACAGTGCTTTAACAGAAATTCGGTCAAGATACTCAATTAAACACGGTGTTTGTAATTTCAGACAAATTATCTATTTACAGAAAAAAAATTGAGTCTGTAGTTTCCTACAGCAAGGTTAGGCCTCAAATAAAAGGGCGCCAAGATTAGGGTTTCCTGGAAGACCCTCGAAGCCTGCCTTCCCGGCAGCGCCAACTCAGCCCAAGTTCAACGCGCGCGCACCAAGTCACGTCTCCAGACCCCGCTCGGCGGCACCGGTGCTGCCGTGTCACCCCGTGTCACGCCGTGTCCTGACCCCCACCCCCCGCCCCGCCCCGCACGGGCTGTGGGGCGCGCGTACTCACATGGTATTCAGCAGAACTGACGGGACTTCCAGCCCTGAGAAGTAGCCTCGGACGGAGGGAGCCAGCGCATCTGCAAAGACACGTGCGGAGAAGCCGGTGAACCAGGGCTCATGGCCACCCCCTCGCTGTTCCCAGATGGGGCCCACTTGCCCCCAGGGGCCGAGGACGAGCGGCGCAGAGGCCCGAGAGGTCTTCCCCGTCCGCCTAGGGCACACGGGGCCCGCGCTCAGGGGGCACAGCGGACCCAGCGGCTCCCACCCTCCGGGCTGAGGCTGCGGCTCGGGCTGCCTCCCGGGCTGTGCAGGCGCACGTGTCTGCTCCCACAGAGGAGCGACAGCTCGCCACCCATCCGTGCCAGCAAGCTGGCCAGGACGTCTTTGAGATTCTGCTCTTGTTCTTTTAAAAAAGGGGTTCTGGCTTCTCGGTCCTGTGGGGTATGTGGTACCCCAAGCTCTCTGCTCACTCTGCTGAGAAGGACCTGCAGCCCCAGCTTTTCCATGAGGTTTCCAAGCGGAAGGCTGGCAACAAAATAGACTGAGTGATGCTCTGCCCACCTGGCAGAACATTCCTGGTCCTGTGCTGAGGAAAATGCGAAGAAACAAACCCAAGGGCAAGCAAACTTTGGCCTTAACAAATGTCTGTCGGCAGTGTCAGTTCAGCCTTTGGCCAGAAGCAAGGAATGGCCATTTACCACTGCCGCTGCTCCTGTTGCCCCGGAGAAGGGAGGCCTCCCCATAAAGCCGGGGAGCAACACAGGCAGCTGGAGCAGGGGGCAGGGAGAGCGATTACACGAAAGTGGGGAGATGCTCAGAAGGGCTGGATGGCTCTGTGGAGAGGGGCTTCCTCCCCAGTGTGGCAGGAGAAAGACGGATCTTTGACCTGGGTCTGGCCCAAATTCTAGAATAGAATGCAATGCTGGAAGGAATTTTATCCTGATAAATCTACTTCGATGGTTTAATAAAGCAGATTTTGCTGGAGAACCCCCTTTTCACACGGCACCTTACTCAGATCTCCAGAGCAGAACAGATGCAGTAGCGTCTGGCAGAGGTGGACATGCAGGGGGCCTGAAACCTGCAGGCAACCCCAGAACTGGGGGACGGGGGGGGGGTGTGCTCTGGGGGGCTGATGACACCCCCTCCTCTTCTAACCTTTTACAGGTGGGGAAATCAATTGAGATCTGGGTATTCTGAGTGACATCCCACTCAGTGGGGTCAGGATCCAGGGCCCGGGCTCCACTAGCTCTCGTGACTTGTCTAGGAGCGCGCCCCCAGACGGAGCTCACCCAGGATCCCGGCCATCGGTCTTGGGCCACACACAGGAGTCCTCAGCATTTCCTTCTAGCCCATGGGCCTTCTTCCTCTCTGGCTCTCAACACAGGGTGAGGGGCCACACTGAGGGACTCGATCCCAGCTTAGGGCCTTAACTACTTAGGAAATGAAGACTTAAAAAGACCAAAGATGCTTTTTGAGCTTCTCCCCATACCAGGAATCCAGCTCAGAGAACCCCTTGGGCCGGCTGTTCGTAGAAGATCCTCTGGGGACCACCTAGAAATCAGATCACCAGCTTGAGGGGTCCCCCACATTGTGAGAGGGCAAAGCTGTATTCCTCGGGAGCCGGCAGCAGGTACTGAAGTTCACCTAAGGGAGGGCCAGAGTCGTTTTCAAGACTCAATAGCAATTACAGGGATGAGGGCTAAAAACCTGTCATCTTGGGAATTCAGGAGTATATGCAGAATAAAGAAGAGAAATAAAGGAGGGAAGTGTGGGAGCATGGGAAGGACAAGGGAGGGAGGAGTACAGGGGTGTGGGAGGAGGGGGCAAAAGGGAGGAGAAGGTCGGTGAGAGAAAGACAAAAATTTCATACCTACCCATGGCTTATGGCTTTGTGCATCTGAATCCACTTGCTCACTAAGCAAAGGGCAGACTTGGAGCTGCCTTCCTGAGCCAGGTGGTAAAGGAGGGGATGGGGGCACAGCCCCATGGCAGGTGGGGGGCTGGGAACCTAAACACACAGCGGGAGGGGATGGGTCTGTGTGCACTGGAGTCGGAGGGAGCGTGGTGGTGGCGACTGGTGATGCCCGGGTGTGGGGCTGGGGCGCTGAGCCCCACGAGGCCAAGACATGTTGGTGTTTCAGAGACACAGGAATGGGGGCGCTGACCAGGGGGGTGGGCGCGCAGTGGATGGCATGACTTTTGGTGACGGTGACTGCGAGAAGGAAGCCCTTCATCTCCCACACACCACCCCAGCCTCAGCCAACCTCTGGTGCACGCTGGCCTCTTCTCCCTGCCCGTCCTGGCACCCGGAGCCCTGGAGTCAGCCCTGTCTAGATCACCTGAGCGCTCCGGGGCGACAAGCAGGCTGACTCTGGGCTGTGGGGTCTGGGAGAAGTTGAACTCAGCTCACGGAGCTGAGGATGGCCCGCTGGCTGATTCTCGGGGAGGATATGGTGATGGAGTCAACAGAGGCCCCGAAATTCATCACTCTGTGCTCCATGGCTCGGACACCACTGCCCCTGCCAACAGGGTGGCTCTTCTCACCGCGTTCCACAGACCTCCAAACCCATAGCCTCTTGCAGGTCTGAGGGGGTGCAATAGCAGCCACTTGCCAGCAGAGGGCAGCGCCTCTCCCCCAGGGCCCAGGTTGAGCTGCTCCCCTGCATTCCTGTGCAGCAGAGCAGAGCAGCAGAGCTCGGGGGCTACACGGAGTTGGGAGAAGCCGCAGCTGGTCCAGGTGAACAATCTATTTTGTGCTAACTGCCGTCCTCCAGAAGTGGGGGGACGGACCCCCACTTGGGCTGCCTGTTCTGCTGTGGTTTCTGACTCCAGGTCACCGGTGGCCATTCCTGCCCACTGCCTAGGGGCTGCTTCCCTGCGTCATCAACAATGGGGAAACCTGGGCTTCCCTGACTCCCTCTCCAGACACGATGCAGCAGGGGTAGGTCTGTGCAGCTTCCGTGTAAGACAGGATCCTGTCTGTAGGAAAATGCACGTGAGCTAGCGCACAGCTACACACACCAACAGCACACTCACAACCCTGCCTACCACCCTGGGGGCTTCTCAGGTCCCTAGCAGAACCTCTCCGGATGTCCGGGACCAGCACGGCTGCACACGCTGCCAGGCGGCTAAGCACACCACTGCGCGCACCAGGGCCTGGGAGCCCAGCAGCAGCCCGGAAGACCCTGGGCCCCGCCTCCCCTCAAACTCGGTAACGCGGAGTCATGACCGCTCCGGTTCACTGTCCAGGGCCCACACTGTTCGGGGTTCCACCGTCACGCTTCGGGAATGCTCTTCGAAACACAGTGGCCCCGCAAAGGGACACTGAGGTCTCCAGTGCCACAACACGGATGGTTCCAGCTCCGGCGACACGTATCAGAGAGCTCGGACAGGAGAGGAGAACCCCCAGAGACAGAAACAGCCCAAGGCAAAAATCAAATGGAATGCTAGGGCAAGTAGTAAGTATCTGTGAAAGTCATTTCTGTCCTCTTCCGCTTACAGATGAGGAAACTAAGGCAGACACAGGATTCATACTCCCAATCATGCTGCCGCAGCACGAAGACCCTGACCAGTCTCTAGAGTGGGGCCCGTGAGCCGCGCAGCACAGAGCAAGCAGGGAGGCCACGGACCTGCGCTCTACTCCCCACCCCTCCCTTCTAGGGACTGCCTGGCCTCACCGCACCGGCCTTAGAAGCAGCAGAGGTGCCTACCAGGCGCCCGCCTTCGTGAAAGGAGCGACCAGCGGTTCTCAGAGCACGGCCCCTGGCCCACCAGCATCCCCTGGGAACTTGTCAGAAATGCAGAAAGCTCTGGGAGAGAAACCCCAGGACCTGCATGTCACAAGCCCTTCAGAAGATGATGCACAAGTCCAAGTTTGAGAGAGACTGCTCCTGGGTGAGGTTTCCAAAGTGCGGCTGGACGCAGGCTGTCTACAGATACTCTGGGGTCAAGCCAGAGAGAACGCAGTCTCTGCCCTTTCCGTGGAATCGAGATACACACTGAAGATTCCAGGAAGTTCCACCACGAAGAAACACGTCTGACTTGCTTTAACCCTGGGTTTCCCAAATTTATCTGCCCACAGAGTCTTTCCATTACATTCGTCGGCAGCTGCCGAGAAATGCTGGAGAGGACGGCCCCTTCCGGGGGTGACCTTTGGTGGGTCTGGGAGGCCAAAGCACGCCAATATGGCATCCACGTTTCTAGCTCTTAACAAAGCTCATACAGCAGGTGCTGTACCTGAATACGGATCTCCCCAGGACCAGCTGTCCAGAGCCGCGCTCTCCTTTTCTAGGCACGGATATTCAGGGTCCTACACGGTGCCCGAGACCGAGCGCCCACTACCCCACTGGGGCTCTCCCAACACTGCAGCAGCGGCAGCCAGCCCCTCACATGTTCTGCAGTGATAACCACGCCTGGCCCGCTCACTGCAGGCCCAAGGATGCACTCCGAGCAGCAGCACCAAAGAAAGCATGTCAGGTCCTACAGCAAACCTTGCCAAAAGGCTCTAGGCTAAGGAGAGGCTGGTAAGCCAGGAGCACACTGGGGTCCAAGAAACTCCAGACTCACCCCAAAGACTCGATTGGTCTGCAACCCAGGAGATGATCTTTTTTATGGGACTAATCACAGGGTTCTTTAAAATAGCACCCCTGCCCTATCTAATACAGTGCTCACCAAAACTGGCAAACACTTTTCAGGAATTTGTTTGATGAAATGAGGCCCACCCAGGATCTAAAGGAACCGCCACCCCCCTCCCCTCCCACAACGGCTGGCCCATCCTCTCAGCAGATGCCCAGGGCACAAAATGCAATCCCATTCTCTCCTCTTTGTCCGGCATCTAATACCCTTGCCTAGGGCAATTCAACAAGTTGCCATCATCTAGGCAAAATGTGAAGATCTATGTGAATTGCTCCAAAGGTTAAGTCTGCCTTCTGACCTACCCCAAAGGCCAGGAAGGGAGCCAGCAAGTTAGTCCAGCCCGGCCGCATGCCCCCCGCAAGAGCTCCCTGTCCAGATGGTGGGACACGGCTGGGGCCTGAGCCCAGGCGGGGACAAGGTCTAGACCCCCGCGAACACCTCCTGCTAAGACCAGTCAGGGCTGGGCTTAATTAACCGTAAGTCTTCGGGGATCCTTTTCTCTCCTGGGCTTTTAGACTCCTTCCCTGTCTGTCCTAAGCACAAGCCAGATTCCTGCCTTCAAACAGGCATGCAAAATGTGCTCAGACACCCCAGAAGCTCACTCAAGACGCCACTCGGGCCGAGGGCACCCAGGCGTGTAACATCCTGTGTCAGATCAGGTCCACGGTGGCTGCTTGTCATCCATCTTTAATTCCGTCAGTCTGTTAATTTTTAACTATGTTTGCTATCAAGGGCCATTAGAGGTCCCCAGGAGCCGAGCCCAGTGAAGCGAGAAGTACTTCATGGCAGAGTGCACGAGGCTTGAAGTTGGGGTGGCCCACTTTCCCATCCTGTCACCGAGCGCTGGCCTTCCCCACCGGCAGCACAAATCCTGAATAAAACATGATCCCATTCGGAGTCGATTTGCCTTTTTCCCCCTGTCAGAATTGGTTTTCTTCAAGAAGTTCACTTTCTTTTTATGAAGGCGCCATTTTGTTTTTCTTAAACTTTCTCTGCTGCAGCCTTGGTTTTGTTTCCAGGGCACTTAGAATTCACATACTTTTGGATGGTATCTGGCTGCCCATTCCTAGGAAAGGAGGCCCAGCCCCGGGCGGATGGCCAGCTGGCCGAACCACAGCCTCGCCTCGGCACACACCATGGCCACACGCTGCTACTCTTGCCCTGGGCCCTCGGGGTTCTCTTGGTGGGGTGCTGGTCTCGAGTCCCTCTACTCTAACTTCTTCTAATGCTACAAAGGGAGGGCTCAGGAACTCTGGGCCATGCGAAATCAAGTTCTAATAAAAAGAAGGAAATAGAAGAGAGCTCGGTTAATAATGACGACTCCGGGCCAAGGACTGTACTCCTTCCCTCAGCAGGACCCCATCAAGTAGATACTCATTCTTCCTACCTAGAGATGAGGAAACCGAGCTTCAGCGGGGGTTAAAATAAACTTGCTTAAACTCCTGAACGTAGCACAGTGAGTGGAAACAGTCATTAAAACTGGCCTGTTTGATTTTAAAATGAGTCCTGATTCCATACCAGACCCCCTGCTCTGTCCTAGTGGGACGGTCCGACCACCATTTTGCTGATAATCTCAAGGATGAGGTGGGCTCATGGACTCGGGGAAGAGATCTCACTGCGAATGAGGCCCGGGGGCTAAACTTCCACAGGCCCTGGGAAGTTCAGCCTTACAAAGGACAAAATGAAACATGCTTCAGAGACCTGAAAGACGGTGCCCCAAGTGAAGGAAACCTTGCGGCCCCCCAGCCAGGAAGAGGCCCACTTGGAGCTGTTCTCTTGGTCATGGCAACGGTGAATTTGAGGAGATTCTTGCTGGGTTCCCCAACCACGGCCAGGGCGGCCACAGCCCCAGGGGCCGCTCGGGTTTCTGGACAGCTGCCGCTGCAAGCTACCTGCTGTGGTGAAGCTGGAGGCTCGGCGGCAGCAGCAGCTCTGGCCAAAGGAGCGCACCATCCCCAGGCATCCTGGTGGAAGGATTTCAGACAGCTTCTGAGGAGGCCCGTGATGACGGGCCGAATGTTTACGGCTCTCACGGCTGCACTAAGGGCTCCCGAGTTCTCCAGACACCGAATAGCAGAGGAGGGGATGAGGAGGACAGAGAAGGTAAACAGGAGGTCATCTGCTTGGCCAGGGTGAGATCCTCTGGGGTCTGGCCAGAGGACTATGGAGAGTAACTTCCCAAGGCACATGAGGCGACACTGCCACCTGGAAACAAGGCCAGGCAGGACTCTAACGGAGGGACTGTGGGAAGAATGAGCCACAGAGTCCAGGGAGGAATGGGCCGGATGACCCATGGGTCTTTCTCTTCTCCAGTTTCTCTGATAGGAAAGCAAGATAAGGCAGCAGCTGGAAAGTTCAGGGACAACGGGTTTGACTGAAGCAACACACAGGAACAACTCGCTCTCTCTGGGAATTCAGCTGTTTCCCACTCTTGATCTATTTCCTGTCAGGGAGCGGTTTTTCTCCTAACAGGCGTGTCCGGGCCTGCTGTAGGGGGAGACTTCCTCTGGGGACGAGTCCTCCCGGCGCTGGCACAGGCTGCAGAGACCTCGCTGCTGGATGGAGGGTGGGTGCCGTCACTGGTGACTGTCCCCAGATGCCTCGCCTTTCTCACCTGTCCATTTATTCTTTCCAACCTCTGGCCTTCCATCTGGCCACAGCCACGAGGACTCTGTGGCTGCCTCAGTGTGGTCAAGACGCTGCTGGATGCCTGGAGCGTTCGAATGATCACAGCCTGGTGGGGAGCTAGTCCTACGTTCTCTTCTCCTTGTTGAAAATGCACATGCTCCTTTAAAAAACATTTATGAAGTGCTTACTATGTGCCTGGCTCTCTTGTTCAGAGATCTCAGTTACTTACTTGGGAAAGAAAGTGTGAGAGAGAAAGCACCAGACAGGGGAGGGTCAGAGGGAGAATCAGGCCAGGGAGCCCGAGGCGGGGCTTGATCCTAGGACCGTAGGATCCTGATCGGACCCGAAGGAAGATGCTTCACTGACTGAGCCACCCGGGCGCCCCCAGGCACTCTTGTTCTACATGAGGGATTCTTAGGCCCACTTTACCGAAGCCCAGAGAGGTTAAGGAAGGCACTTGTTCCGTTGAGGTCACACAGCTCGCCATGGCAGAGCTAGCGTCTGACCAGGTTGCTCCACAGCCCACACGTCCAACCCTGTGCTCCTGCCAGGCTCAGCCCTCCTGAGGAACTCGAGTTCCCGCACAGGCTGGGCCTCCTGGGGCAGGACCGGAAACAGCCCCGAGGTGATCTGTCTGCGAAAGGACAGGGGGCTCTGTGCTCCCTTCAAAGTGGCAGACACAGGCCCAGAGCTCAGAGGAGGCCGGTGCTGGGAACACAATGCCTGGCCGGCCTGCCCCAGCCTGGCCTCGTGTGGGAGGAAGCCAGAGGCTCCTAGACCGGAAAGTTGAACAAAACCAGGAGCTAGAGGAGGCTGGCACATTCAGGAGAGACAGCACCCAGGGGCAGGTCCCCTTCACTGACTGACCTTCACAGAGCGGGAACTTTAAAGGGAAAGGCACATTATCAGAGGATCCACAGTTTCATCGAGGTCTAAAAACAATTTAAAGCCTTGGGCTGATCAGCCCCCAAAGGCAAGCTCTGCAGCCCCTCAAAGCTCTGCTCTCCCAGATAATCACAAGCCCCGGGCGGCCGGGAGCCCGCGGCCGCTGGAGAAAGCCAGGCCTGGAGGACCAGGTCTCGGGTGGTAGGAGCTGGTGCCATCCCGCAGGCCAGGAGGCCGACGCCCTCAATGTCCCAATTCTTCCCTTCCCTTCGAGAGATGCCAGCCACTGGGGTGCCGATACCCCACCCATGGGCCTTGGTCAGGCTCCCGCTGCAGGACCAGCCACCCTACAGCACTGCTGAAACCTGAAGAGGCCTCACCCTGTGAGTCCCGCCCTCTGGGGGCTCCCCCAAGGCCACACTCCCACCTGGCCTGCTCCCTGCCTCTCCCCTGGGCTGTGTGCTTGAGTGACACCCCGTGCCAAAGCAGAGCTCCTGTGTCTCATCTCAGTATTCTCCACAGGACATAGTCAGTGACAGAGGAGACGCTTCATGAAATTCGTTTTTATAAAACAGCGTAAAGGTTCAGTTCGCAGTTGCCTCTTGCTGAGTCAACGCCTGGCTCTGGCGGGCAGGCGGCCACACACTGCTCCTGGCCTTTCTCTCCCCCTGTGATCTCTCTTCCTTCCCTGTGTGCCTGGGTCACTTTCCCTATGGTCCATTTTTGTACTGAGTTTGGGTTTAACCTTTATAATTTGTCCAGTGTGTCACAAGGCACCTCCCAAGGGGCACGTCCCACCCTGGGAAGTCTGTGCTCCGATTTTAGAATCTTCTGCAGACGAGCAGGTGACGGGTTCCAGCCGTGAGCCGCGGAGCAGGCCTGGAGATCTGCAGTGACTCAGGACCAGCGAGGCCTCTGAAGGAGGGGCAGGTACCTGGGAGTGGCTCTCTCAGTCCTACTTACCTGGATGAGTTTCCAGCCCAACAAGGTGGCTCTGGTCAAGGGTAAACGCTATTCTGTTTCTAGAATGTAATGCGAACAGTGCACTTTGTTGGCTTTCACTCTGCCCCCTCAGCAACAGGACGGAATGACGGCACCGAGCAAAACTGCACGGGGACAGAAAAGGCTGAGCGGTGTGAGGGCGACATGGCGGAGGTGCGGTATGGGCTTGAGGGCAGAACTTTCCTAAACGCCGTGGACGAAACCTGCCCTCCTGTTCGCAGTGACTTTCAGAATATATTTAATAAATTTCAAACACCAGTGACCTTGAAAATAAACAGGAAGATCATGTCTACAAATGTGAACCATCTTCTCAGAATGCCATTGTTTGCTGCATCAAGATGTTCTTCACCTCCACTGAGGACGCGGCGGGGCCACAGCCCAGAGTCCCATTACCTTACGCGGTGACGCCTCAAAACTGGGACGTGGCATCAAGCAGGCATCTTCAATCATCTAAAGATGGAGATGCCAGACCACAGACGGAAGCCGGTGCAGAACCAGAAGATGCGACTCCTGATCGTCAATGACAGTTCATGCCCCTTGGGTCCTCCTTCCTCTGGATCAGGGTGGACAGAGCAGAGAACACACTTCTTCGATTCCTACAGGCTTCCGATAGCCAGACACACGATCCCTGCTGAAGCAAGATCTCCTGGCAGAGCCAAGCCACGGATGCGAGGCAGAGAATCTCCCAACGTGCAGCTCTTGATGGCTCTGGAGCCCAAGAAGAGACCAGAAGCAGCACTGAGGACGTGGCTCTGGGCCAGGTCACCGCCGGGTGCTCTGACGCCTTCTCCCACGTGGTATGTGCTCAGCGTCACAGCCCGATTCTACCGTGATCTCAGAGATAACCGCTTAGCTCCAAACTCGCATCACCATGAAAACAAAACGCTGAAGTCTGCTTGAGATCGTTTTTGCTCTGATTAAAATTTTTATTGAAATCTCTCAAATGTTACCAAGAAATAATTTTTGCAAAACGGGGGAGGGGGGGAAATAGCTAACAAGCAAATTCAGCATGGGAGCTCCCTCTGCTGGTCTGCAGTAGGCTGGTATGTTACAAACACATTCCCAGAGACAAATCTAATTTGCTGGAGAAGTGGACAAAAGACAGGTGTGTTGGGCTTTGCCTCAGGAGAGAAACACTAGAAGAAAAAAAAAATCCAAGTCTCAAAACAGAGCACAACATTGCTAAGAAAAGCAAAATCATACAAAAGCTTCTCCAAAGACATACAGTAAGATCTCCAAACAGAACTGGAATCATCCACTAAGGGAACGCTTCATTTTTGTCTTCCCCACTGCTCTACCTCCAGTTAGTAAGAATTTCTCTCGGGCCCTTTGGGTGAAGGTTAAGTTCTGATTCCCTTGTCTTTGCCTCCACGTCTCTTCTTACCGGCTTCTCATCTACTTAGAGAAGAAAGATCCAGGGAGTCAGTGGAGTGAGGCCTTTCCAAAATTCCAACAGAGAGTAAGTCTTTGGTGAGCCAGCACTGAGGCGTGGGAAGAGCAAGGCCCGGGAGTCAGGTGACCTGGCTCCGGTCATGGCAGAGCCACTCGCGACTTTCAAGAAGTCTCCATCTTCTCCGGTCTCTCTCAACTGTAAAATGGGCCAGACCTGCTGGATCGGTAAAGCCTCTACCAGTTCATTCTAGGATTCTCATCTTGGACAAAGACATTTAAATAACTGTATCTGTTCATGAGCCTTTAGGACACAGAACCCAAGCGTGCACTGGGAATGACTCCAAACAAGTTTTGGGGTTGAGCACAAGGATCTCACTGACTTCAGATGAAAAGTTCCACCAACTTGAGGACCGACGTGGCGGAGCCAAGTGGATTCCAGGTTGGGAAAGTCTCAGGATCAAGGAAGAGCTCCCAGGGGAGGGTGCCGGACGGGCAGCACATCCCACTAGGTCAAATGGTTGAGTCCATCTAATCCTGGCACTACCTCTAACCTCTCACGATGGGCATGGGCTTTCTAATCTCTTAAAACTCTTCAGTTCCTTCTCCCACACACCCCAGATATACTCTGGATTACATCCATTACATGAAGCCTGGGCAAGTTACCTGGATGTTAGTAAGGCCCCAAAGTCATCATTCCCAGTCTTTTCTGGCCACTGTCCACTCTGGCTTTCCCAGGGCAATGGTGCAAGGCTATGCAGCCGATTAACAAAGCCACGGATACTCAGAGTACCCTGCACACACGGCCCTTTCCATGGCATTAGGAACATTCGCCTCAACTGTCAGTTTATCTACACTTAGGCAGTCTAGGAAGAGCAGCGAAGACATCTCCACCGACGGGGGGGGGGGGGGGCGGACCCACAAACAGAGGGCGCCTCTCTGAGTCACTCCCCAAGGCCACTGCAAACATTCAGACGACTCAGCAGAAGAGAGCCACAGGTTGCTTTATTCCCCTCTCCCTCCCCTGCCCCGTGAGGACACCGAGTGCTGATGAGGACTGAGGGGGAAGCAGCAGCGAGGGGACGGGAAGGGAAAGCGGAAAGCACAGCTGATTTGGACCCTGGGCCCTCCGGCTCCGAATCCCAGGGCTGCCAGCTGTTCTCACCACCACCATCTACCTTTCCCTCGCTCCTGGTATAGCTTTCTACCTCCTTCTGCCAACACCGAGGGTCACCACTTCGGGGCCCCAGGCACCAAGGCGCTGTCTTTGTAGTTTGCCCACATGGTGCCTGGGAGGCTGGGCCGTGCGCATGTGCACACAGCCCCGAGAGCTTGGCCCAGACCACCAGACGTCTACGCAGCCAGCACCATGCCTGACCCCGGGGCCGCAAGGACAGAAGCTAGGGGCTGCCTGTCCGTGCTTTAGACGACACCGTGGGCTCCGAGCAACACGGAAGAGTTCTCGATCAGAAGTTTTCTGGGAAGCTGTGTGTATTTCGTCCAGCCTTGTAAATAAACACTAAGTGAAACACACAAACACCCCACCTGTCTGTCCAGGCCAACAGTGTTTCGGAAACCAGGCACCCCTGCTTCTAGAGGAGTTACACGTGCGCTAAAACGAATGCCATCTACGTGTTCTCTTAGGTGCTGCCGACCGTCACCCCAAATCCTCACCTTACTTCATTACTACTGCCTGCGCTAAGAGCAAAAGTGACAGCCACATTTGTTTTCAAGGGGAGAGGGACGGTTGGTACGTACGTAGTAATCCTTGTGAAGAAACGAGGACGTTTATTTACTTAAGAAGGGAAATGGGTCCAAAGAGAGACCTTCACCTTGACCTGGAATTACAGTCTCCACACTACACTGTACCTCCTTTTCTAAAGGTGGAAAAAAGGAACCCTTCACCCTTCCTGTAACATCTGCAAGCTAGCACACGGTCCTCCTGGAAGCTTCCACCGTTCCCCTCTGGTCGCTAGCTCTCCTGGGACACGGGAG
This sequence comes from Neogale vison, assembly GCF_020171115.1. Lineage (NCBI taxonomy): Eukaryota > Metazoa > Chordata > Mammalia > Carnivora > Mustelidae > Neogale > Neogale vison. Next base: position 195,792,787 of record NC_058101.1, on the reverse strand, counting down.
CAGAGATCTCTGCACACACACTCGTACACACACGGACAGGCTCCGGCAAGCAACGCACCTCCCTCGGCAGCCCCTTCTGCACAACCAGGCAGGCGCGACTACGTTCTGGGGACGCCTTCGGGCTGGCTGGGGGCTTGGGGGTGGGGGTGGGACCTGCGCCCCGTCTCTCGTGTGCGGTATGAGGGTGAGATCATTAGGGAAGAGAGAGGTGTCATTTGGGGCAGACATCAGGCAGTGGGTGATATCATTGCTGTCAGACGGTCCTCGAGTCCCGGAGGAGTGTCAGCTTGATTTAGAGGGGATCATTAATCTCCGGAAGGGGGGTCTGTTAGCCGGACAGGTGTTAGTTGTACGGTGTGCTCCGGGGAACCGGGCTGGAGAGGACCGGGGGTGGAGTGAGTGGAGTCGTGGCCGATGGGCACCAATTACCTGGGCATGCAGTGAAGCGGGGTAGGTGAAAGCAGGAGGAGGTAGAGCAGGCGCTAACTCCGCTGGGTACAGAGGGTACGGGGCCCACACTTCAGGGCTACTGGGGTAAAGTGCAGGCACTGTGAGCTCATCTGCAAGAAAAGAATAAGGGAAGAGTTAGTGGTCACCAAACAGCGGCTTTCAAATCAGAAACAAAACACCGAACGACCCCGAGCCCCCCGCAGAGCCAGAAGTCAAATTACTCTCATGCTTTCGATAACCTGTGGCTTCCGGTCCCCGAACGGCCAAGCAAGGAAGTGGGGAATACAAAGTAGAAAAAAAAAAGTGGCAGGCATCTGCTGCCTGTCGGGCCTGCTGGGATCTCGGGCCTGGGCTCTGCCGGGACACTCTGATGTCCTTCCAACCGTAGCTGGGGGACCACGGGAACAGTGGGGATTTCCTGCCCCAAACCGCACACGTGGCCCACTGAGGGACAGAAGAAGAAAGAGAACCGGCAGGACACATCCCGTGAAAACCCACTGCAGAGCCTTCGGGAGGACATGGCCGGGCCACGACAGGCCCAGAGCCACGGCAGGACCTCTCTGTTGATCAGCGTCCCCCTACCGACAAACACACCACGGCCCCGAGCACGGGGCGGCCGCTGTGCCCACGGGGCATTGAAGATGTCAAAAATGCTGAGAATGGAAGTGAAACAGCCTGGACTGTCCCGACTGAAGTTAAACTCCACGAAGATGCAAACTAGAACATTCGCAGTTGCTGCTTACACTGACGTATTTGCCAGGGGGAAGAAAGCCAGTCGTGTTGCCCACGGACTGGTCCGAATCCGATTCCACTCAGGTCAAGCTGCAGTTTCCCAGACTGAAGGGCGAGCGCCCGGGGCTGCGCGTGGATCAGGACGCGATCCATTAAAGTAACAGCAAACACATGAGGGAGCGTCTCCGCGGGGAGAAAAATCATCTCCGTCCATAGTCACCAGCCCGGGCCCGAAGCAGCCATCTCAGCCCGCTTTTATCACCTGTCAAAGCTGCAATCGAGCCGGCCAAGCGTGCTACCCGGGGCTGCCAAAGGAGTCCGGAAAAGGCGACCGTCCGCAAGCCATTAGGGACTCTGCCGTTCAGGACTTTCCCGGAGTCTAGAGTACACGTGACCCAAGGTCAAAGAGTCATTTCCCTCCTGCCCGCGTGTAAGAAGCCAGCCCAGGCCTGCTCATTCCGGGTCTCCCTCGTCCTCCCCAGCCTCCCCCCGCCCCCCAATCTACGGCTCTGGGCAGGGTTTCAGTATGGGAAAGGGGCTAGAAACACGAAACGGTCCCGAGCGGGACGTGGGGACTCTACGGAGCACCCGGGAAGCCGCTGGTCTTACGGTGCACAGGGACCTGGTCTACACCACCTATTTCCAGTTCTAGGCTGCGTAGTTTCGGTCAGAGAATTCCTAACGGAGGGGTTGGGAAGGGTTGGGAGAACGCTTCGCAGACCCCTGTTTCGGGTCACGACGAGACCATGTGATTCCCGTTAGAGCAACTCTTGAGGGAGCTCCGCTCGTGGAAGCCAACCGCCGCCAGAACCCGGGCCTCGGATTTTAAACAAACAACCATTCTCAGGAACGGCGAGCCATTACTGTTGTCGGGGGTACTGTTATTTCAGCTACCCTGCTATTTTAAGACATTCTGAGTCTTTTTTTAAAAAAAAGAAAAAGTCAAGCCGGTCTCAGGACCTAGTGCACACCCGTCTGAGCCCGCGTTGCTCAGCCCTACCTACTGCGACGGCGGACGACTCGGACTCGCCATCAGACAGGACGAGGCAGGCCTGCGGCCTGATGGCAGCAGCACGTCCTCATCCTGTGGCCGCACAGAACTGGCCAAGCCGGGCTGCTCGAATCTGATCCACTCGCCTTCAGAATTTTGAAAACTGAAAGGAGAGGTCTCTCCAGATAGGACCCGGACGAGGGACGTAACGGGGATGGGTGGAATCGGGATTCAGTCTCAGCCTTGACGGACGGGACTGAGGATTCCCCGACATTTCGGCACCCCAAGCTGCCGAGTAACAGGAGAAGCGGGGGAAGGGAAGAGGAGGCGGAAGAGACACGGGCGTGAAGGCACGTGTGATCGGGTCTCTCCCACCTCTCCATCACCTGCCCCTGCTCCCCGTGAGGACTCTGCAGTTACCGGAGATGTCAGGAGCCGTGCAGCGCGGAGTGCGCCGGCCAGGGGGGCGGGGAGGAAGATGAGCTCAAAAGGTGCCAGTGGAGGGGCGCCTGGGTGGCTCAGTGGGTTAAGCCGCTGCCTTCGGCTCAGGTCATGATCTCAGGGTCCCGGGATCGAGTCCCGCATCGGGCTCTCTGCTCAGCAGGGAGCCTGCTTCCTCCTCTCTCTGTCTGCCTGCCTCTCTGCCTACTTGTGATCTCTGTCAAATAAATAAATAAAATCTTTAAAAAAAAAAAAAAAAGGTGCCAGTGGAGACGTTCTGGGAGAGAGAGCACTGGGGGGGAGGACGGCAGCGAGGAGTTCTCACGCCAAGTTTCCAAGGGCTGGCTAGGGAGAGCCCAGGACCGGAGGACCCGGGTCGGAACCAAGTCAGCAACCCTGGGGCCGGCTCTGAGACTAACATTTAGTGCGCAGCACTGCTCCTTGGGCGGAACAGTACCTGGAGGAAAATTCCCAAAGTTGTTTAAAGACGCGCCACTGTTTTATTAAAGGAGCTTAAGAAATATCCACAGGAACTAGATCTAAAATTTTCCAATCCGTTCAGTATTTGTCACACTAAAACAAAAACGAAAAAACCAGCAAAAGAGCAAAAGGAGGCTCAAACCAGAACAAATTCGACAGATGATGATCTTCAAAGTTCAAAATAAAAGCAGTGGAACCCTTTCTTCAAACTAATTTTTCCCAGAATCCTTTTTTAAAAAAATATGATTTCTTTGAGAGAGAGCGCGAGAGAACGCACGCATGCGCGCATAAGCAGGGGGAGCATCAGAGGGACAGGGAGAGGAGCAGGCTTCCCACTGGGCAGGGAGCCCTATGCGGGGCTCCATCCCAGCACCCTGGGATCATGACCTGAGCCTAAGGCAGGTGCTTAACCGACTGAGCCACCCAGGCATCCCAAAGTGTAGCAAATTTTAGTGGAGTTAGTGGTGTTGGGGTCAAGCTGGACGACCTCAACCCCCACGACAGCCCTGAAGGTCTGCGAGGGTTCCAGAGAACAGTCTGAAAACGGCTCTTAGAGTTGCACTCACTCAGGGACTAACTGGAAAGGAAGTGCCTCTTCCAAGTCTCTGAAGACTGAGCTCACACCTACAGCTCCAGGAAACCCACCTGAGAGAGGCCATGAGCCCCTGGAGCAGGAGGAAGAAACCAAAAACACTGCAGCAATTGGGACAGAAGCCAAAAGGCTCTCCTAACACAGGCTCCAGCCCCCGAGGTCCCTCAGAATGCTGCGGGGGGTCCTCCAGTGCACGGCTCGGGCCTCGCAAAGGGCAAGAAGATTGGAGATGGGAAGTTTAAGAGGTGAAATGAAAGGAAAAAGGGGACTAAATCAAGTCAAGCTATTTGCTCCTTCCTCCAAGCTCCCAAGCCCTCTCTTCTCTGGATGACAGTGCCCAGAGTGCGCCAAGGCCGGGAGTCCGTGTTGCTCAGGGTGCGGCCACCGCACCGGTAGCCGCACCTGGGCGCTCGGGGGACATGCAGGTTCTCAGCCCTCCGGCAGGCTCCCCAAATGACAGTTCGGCCCGCCCGCCCAGGGAATCTCCTGTTCGCCCACCTTGGGGAACCCCTGCCTGAAGCTGTCTTCTTGGCTCTCTTACAGGATCATTATCCCGCATTTTGCTGGCCAAGAGCTCACAGCACTGTTTGTTAGATCAGTGGATGACCCCCTCCCGCAGAGAAATTGTATGAGTCTGGACTTGCTTTGTGAGAGAAACGGGAGGGTCAGAGCAACACAGGAACAACGGGCACCGCGGGGCCAGGACAGAATCACGCATGCGGGAAAGCCGCCCTCACAGACGCCTCCACTTCACTAGGAGGCTGAGGACTCTGAAAACCCACAGCCTCTCCTGTGACGGAAGAGGGCAATAAACTGAAGGAGCTTTTGCCTTTGCATTCTCTTCCCGGTCGCCAGTACTGCCAGTACTGTGTTGAGAAAGCAGGCTCCCTGCTGAGCAGAGAGCCAGATGAGATGCAGGGATGCGATGTGATGCCAAGCAGGGCTCCATCCGGGACCCTGGGATCACGCACGACCTGAGCCAAAGGCAGAGGCTTTAACCCACTGAGCAACCCAGGCGCCCTGAGGATAAGGTTTTTGAGGGCTCCCAGTATACATCTGAATAGGCCCTTTTCTTAGCACAAAATATGCAACCAGAAGAACTCAAATCAAATTCTGACAAACAAGGACTAGAAACTCCCCCAACTCCACCTTTCGATCCCTCTGAAAAGAAAAACTGCAGTGTCTGAGGTCAGTTTAAAGCAAAAAAGCTGGGGAAGATCAGCTGGTCTGCCTTTTCATCTTGGATGAGGAAACCAAGCTGCAGAAAGGTGAAGCTTCCAGTCTAAAGTCAGTCACCGAAACAAAGATGAATGATTCCCAGAAACAAGGGCAAGACGAACAAGGACAATCTTTAATGAACTTAACCTGAGTATAGTTGAGAACGCAAGTTCCAAGAACTTCAAGTCAGTATTTACTTTGCCTCTTGGGTATTTTCATTTGGAAATATCCCACAGCAATCTCCTACTCAATGTGTCTGTAACTCAACACAGTCCCTCCAACTGTCTGTCCTCTTTGGTTCCAGATTTCAGTAAAAAACCCACTTGGTTGCCCAAGCCATGGTGGCCGGGTAGTTCCCCAAGGTCCTACCGAATCTGTCCCACCATCCACTCTGATATTAATTACCATTGCTGAGTTTCTGAAAGGGCCTCCTTACCATCCTGGCAGCCATGCTGCAGCCAGGACAACATTTAAAATACACAATTCTGCAATGTCACTCTCCTGCTTGAAACCCTTCTAGGATTTCTCCTTGCTCTCAGGCCAGTGTCTGAATTGTGGCTACCATGGCCCAGAAGACCACATGTGATCCGGCCATAATCTTCTTTGAGACCTGCCTCCAAAATGGCTCACCATCGCGGGCTAGGACCAGCCCTTTCCACTGCGAGACCATGCCTGGTTCTCCCCGACTTCCAGGCCAGGGGCATTCCTCTCTCTCCTTTCAGCTGGCTAAACCCTTAGTTATTCTTCAAAGGACTCCACTTACATGTCCCATAGGGAGGTGGAGGGGAAGGGGGGAGCACTTTCTCTTTGTTCTACTGGGTCTTCTATCTCCAGGCTGGGCTATACCTCCAAGACTCTTTGCTCACCCAGCACGTAGCACAGAGGGTCAGCAAGTATCAGCAAATCAACCATTTGCTCTCTACTTGATAAAACCAACGGAGAAAGAACATAATTTCTATCTGGCCCTTTGGAGGCAATGATCAAATTGTAGGTTAACTCAATTCTATGTGGGAGAAAACTAGACACAGAAAGAGAATACATGTGCAAGCATGTAAATGTGACTTCTTTAGTATGATTTCATCTCAATCCAGTCTTAATAACACATTATGTTTGCATACATTTTTATATACAACTAAGAGCGTGTATGTCCATTATCATTTTGGATACCCATTAAAAGCTCTGTGGAGAAAAGGGCAGAAATGGGTGGTCTCATTTTATCAATGAGAAAATAACCTATCCATGGTCTCATAGTTAACTGGTACAAACTGGGACCAGAACCCTGGTCTGTTGTCTTGTGGCTCAGGGTCCCTTCCACATACCATCCTGCCCCCGCCCCCACTCCCCACTACTGTGGTGGCCATAGGCCCTAGGGCGCAGGTGGTCTTCATTTCTAGTTACAGCATACTCCGTTTACTAGAATACACCCAGGGACAGAGTCCTTTAGGAGAGCTTGCCTGGCAGATGAAGAATTTGGCCAAAAAAAACCCAAAAGGCCCAAACATAATGAAAAATTCCATTTTTAATGAAAAAAAATCAATTTTGAAGAAAAGACTTAAACAGCCAACTCTCACTCACACATACTCACAAGCAGCTGATTCACAACTGTTACGTAAAGCCCTCAAAAATCAGTCCTACAAGGCCGATTCTTTCAAGGACTATCCTATCCGGACACATTCTCTTGTTAGGGCTAAGAATGCAGCCCATGACCCAGCACAATGATTAGCTCTGGAAGTGGGTGGAAGAGAGGGTCTTCCCCAAATTCACATTTACCTGGAAACGTTTTTGAAAACAGGAATTCTGCAGGTTTAATTATTTAAGGATCTTGAGAAGAAATCATCCTGGATTTAGGGAGGGCACTAAATCCAACGACTGATGTACTTAGGAGAGTAGAGGACACAGAAAAGGTGCTGTGAAGACAGAGAAAGACCGGGACGACGTGCTACAAGCCAAGGAAGGCCAAGGACGGCCAGTAGCCGCCAGTGTTAAGAGACATACGAGATGCTTCCTCCGTTGGAGTCTCCGGAAGGAACCAGCCCTGCTGACACCGATTTCAGACTTCTGTCCTCCTAAACTGTGACAGATTATGTTCCAGCCACCCACTGGTGGTAATTTATTGTGGTCGCCCTAGGAAATGACGGTTCCCAGAGAAGGTTACACACTTTCCCTGACTCCCCAAGAACAGAAGTGTCAGGGAAGAGTCCAGAGATTTGGTGAAAAGCTCAAGGGAGGTCTTTGGCACCACCCAGCACAAATCACAAATGCAATTTCCGTGTTCCGCACGTGGAGCTAGATGCCAGGGAAGCCAAGAGAAATCGAGTCTGTGCTCAGCTTTCTTCCACGTCTACCTACTCTTCACGATGGCCCTTGGCCACTTCCATTGTTTCAATTCTGAACTCTCTTTAGGGTAACTCGTTAATCTACAGCTTTGATTTCCACTCCAAAGTAGACATTCCCAACCCACCCACAAGCAAACTGTCGATCACAACCAAGTCCTCTTCTCACCTCCCCACTCTCTCCTTTACCCCGTTTGTTCAGGTTCAAAGTCTCCTTCATGCCCCATATCCAAACAGCTGCTGAATCCTAGTTAACAGTAAAGATGACCAAGATACTGATTAACAATAACAGTAATAGTGGTAGCAAAGTAGTAACTAATGGTTTACCAAGCACATAAAATGTGCCACACACTGTGCTGGGAAGTATGGACACGGGCCCATTCCCCACGACGAGGAAGCAGAGGCACATGGAGGTTATTAATGCACCAGCCTGTGACTCACAGCAAGTGGCAGAACCAGGATGTGAACCAGGCATCTCAGTCCAGAATCCAACCCTTCGCTTCCCTGCCTCTCCCACTCCTGCCGCCACCACCCAACTGCAGGCTCCAGTCACCTAGAACTGCAGGCTCCAGTCACCTAGAACTGCAGGCTCCAGTCACCTAGAACTGCAGGCTCCAGTCATTGTTGACTTCAAACTGGCTTCCTGCTCACTTCCACTGTCTCCCTACTCCATTTCTTGTCTCGAAACACATAACCCTGGAGCAACCTGCAGGAAGGCCAGCCCAGACCCACAGAGCGCGTGCGCCAAGAAAATTCCAAAACCAAGTTGGTCTTGATTCAGCTGGCCCAGAGTGCCTGCCCCTCCACTGAGCGACTTTTTGCCATGCGTCTGAGCAGTCACTGCTCTTTAACAGTCCCATTCTGTTAAACATTCCCTCCAGCTGTTCCAGGCCAAAAAACCATCCAACACAATCGGTGGTTTTAAAACGATCTGATTCCCGAGCTGAGAGTTGAAGGGAACCCGGAGCATGTGCAGGATGAGAACTGCTCCCCCGGGGACTCGGTTCCAGTCGCTGGTTCTGTGTTCCTGTTCATCCCCACCGGACACGTGCACACCTCTTCCGTCCAGAGACCCGCAAGGGCAGGGCAGAGGGTTGGCTCCCCCCGGCCCCTCCCCCAGTCAGGCACCTGAGCTTGGGGGGGTTCTCGGCCGGCTTCTCCGAGATCTCGGCTTTCTTAACTGCAGTCCAACCTACGTGTGTAACAGGAGCTGCAATTCCAGAAAGTGCTGGTTTTATATCCTGTTAACACTACGAAACCATTCGCCCAGCTCCACTCTGCTAGGGACCAGGCGAAGTTTCCCAAGGTCGGACTCCAGCGCGGCTGTACTCGCAAGTGTGCCCCGGACGCTGGTGCTCAGTAAATACTTCCTGAAGGAATATACCCTTCCTTCTGCGTGGCGCACCCTCCTGACTTTCCTCCGTTCTAGAATGCTGTGATCAGTTAAAGCAAGTCTTCTGCCTCTTCTGTTGCTGAAACGACCCTTTCTGTCCGTGGTAGAGAATTTAAACTGGAAAGGGACTTCAGTATTGTACGTGTGAAGCGTGGCAAGCGCGTGGGGCCATTCGCATATCGATCAGTAATAATAAGGATATTGACACAGCACACACTTTGGGCCGAACACTTCAGAGTCTTGAACCTGTTTATTCTCCACAGCATCCTTCTGAGGCAGGTTCTGCTAGTGTCATCTCGCTGTCACAAATGCAGGATGGTAAGGGCTTGGAGAGGTTAAGTGACAGGCCCAAGGCCATGTAGCTTGGAGTGAAGCCATGATTTCAGGACAGACGATGGGGCTGCAGAACTCATGCTCTCACCCCCCCAAACTGTTAAGGCCTGACTTTTTTTTTTTTCCTTAAGATTTTATTTATTTATTTGACAGACAGAGATCACAAGTAGGCAGAGAGGCAGGCAGAGAGAGAGGAGGAAGCAGGCTCCCTGCTGAGCAGAGAGCCCGATGCGGGGCTCGATCCCAGGACCCTGAGATCATGACCTGAGTCGAAGGCAGAGGCTTTAACCCACTGAGCCACCCAGGCACCCCAAACCTAATTTCTTAACCAAGTTAGAAAGGGTAGGTCACTACCTTCAAAAAACAAAAAAGAAACTGCTTCTGTGGGGTGGAAACATGACAATTCTGATCTGCTTCTCTGGGCCATGATGGTATTTAATTAAAACTTAACTTTATAATGAGAAAAGCATACTTATGTTTTCCAAAAACTAGTCAAGAGACACCCTCTGTGTACATGAACACCGAGTAAAAGAGAAAGGAGGCACGAGGCACCGCAGGTTTGGCTCTCAGAGAGGACAGACAAGAGACATCAACTGCCTGTGCTGTCCTGACAGAGTGAAAGACCCCTCTGCCTTCCTCTGCACAACATGCAGCCTTCTCCTAAAACTTCCAGTCGCCACTCACCTTTGTTTTGGTGAGGGAGGGAAGCTAAAACGGGGGAAGTATTTTCGAGAACATGGGTGGCACAAGGGTCTTTTTCATGACCCTGGTATTTGAAGAGCTCCTCTCTCCAGTCTATACCCGTGCATCAGCCACCGACCACCTGATTAAACCGGAAGTTTCCTGGGGACGCTGTGTCTATTTCACTCACCACCGTATCCTTGGTGCCTGGCACAGCACATGCGACGAGAGACATTCATAACTTTTAGGAAGTGCTGTGTTAGGCATAAATCTCTCAGTACATCTTTTTTTCCATTGAGGTAAGTTCTAAGAATAGGAAAACTATGTCTAAGGTGATGAGCATTTTTTTTTTTAAACAGATTTTTTTTTTTTTTTGAGAGAGAAAGCAAGCGAGGGAGGGAGCAGAGGGAGACAATCTCCTTCAGGCTCCCAGCTGAGAACAGAGCCAGAAGCGGGGCTTGATCCCATGACCCTGAGACCATGACCTGAGACAAAATCAAGAGTCAGACCTCAACCGACTCAGCACTCAGGTGCCCCTAAGGTGATGAGCACTTTTAAGGACGTTGGTATATCTCACTGTGTGGACTGTTCCCCATATTACATTCCCAATAGAGATACATCTGTACCAACTTTTAAATATGACAACATTGGGAGTCATCATTAAACACAAAACTAAACCAAAACAACAACAACCGCAAAACATCTCTCCATTATTTTAATGTGTGCTTCTTTGATAGTTAAAGTTGAACTGATCTGTAGTCAGAACAGGTGCTGCCCAGAGAAGTCTTCATTAAGGCAGGATGCTCTCCTGAAAACCCAGGAGGGACCAAATATCCTTCCGACGGCTCCCTTAATGGTACATGCGTACCCTGATCACTGCCCCTATCTCTCAGACCGAAAATGATCGCTTTCTGTTCCTTTATTTCCCCAAATTGTAACCCCCTCTCTAAGCACCTAGGTTTAGTACACAAAAGATATTCAATCAAAGTCTGTTCAATTTAACTAGTATCACCGAATGGCTGCAATTTCTTACACTCTCAAAATTGAGAAACATATAATCAAGCCAATGATTTCCAGTTTAGCACCTTTTCTTGACTTTTAAGAAAATGTCAGTGTAAATCTGTACAGGTTCTGATCTGGATAAAAAGGCAGAAAACTTCAGTAACTTGTCACAGCTACAGTTTTAAAGGGACTGAAACGGAATTAGGGCACTGAGGAGTCAGAACCTCAAATCATACCTTGGAGTACAAACACCACAAATCCAGACATGGAGAAGCACAGTGGCCTATGGGCCGTGTGAATTCCTAAATGGAGTCTGAACCAAGCCGCCGCTCTATGCACTTAGCAAATCTCCCCCTTTTGGTTCCCCCTATCGATGCTCACTGGCTGCCCTCAGCTACTCACCCTTGCTTTATGCACAGGGAACGTCAAGCACATGCACAAGCCCCTCGCAGAGCGTAATATACCGGCTGCGGCGCCTGCGAAGAGGAGAGGTGTGGGGGCCACATGCGCCACACCTGTCACCCCGCTTCCTACCTTCTTGCTTTTCTCTCCCGACAGTTCGACCCTGGTCTACAGTCTGTTCATAGAAGAACAGAGGTACACAGGAGCAGCTATGTCAAAAAGTTCTATGCACACATTACACAAATCAAGAAAACTTACCCACCTTTATGGAAATTAAAAAAAAAAAAAAAAAAACACAAAAAACCAAAACAGACACTAGCTTATGCTAACACTCTGTATCCCCAAGAGGCCTTTCCAATCACCGGAAAAAAAGAGCCCATAGATTAAAAGGTGTCAGTCCTCCACAGACGAGAAAGACCTCGTGTAGTGAAATGCCATGGTCCCGAGAGAGGAACAGCTGAAAATCTCACTGTCCTTCCTAGCTTCTCAGGGGGTACTGTAAGTGGGACTCCTAGAAATTCAAACTGAAATTGCAACTATAAAACGGAACAAATCAATTCACACAGAGGAGTTGTGGGCATGCTTTAGCATCCTCCTGACTGAGGGGGTGTGGGCACTCGGCTACAAGAAACCCCCCATCCCCGGCTGTCAGTGCTCCGAGGCTGATGCACCCACAGGACACACTGTGGCCACAACGGGGGGCCCTCGAAGCCCTCGGGAGGAGTCTGGGAGCCGGACTGCATGTGTCCCAGGCACAAACATGCTCTCCCCCCAACTGCTCCTGCCCCGGCCTCCACATGGTACTTGAGAAAGACACGATGTAATGAGAACTTGATCCCTTAAGGTGCTTTGGTGATTTCTATTTGAAACAGGATTTTAGGAGCACCTGGGTGGCTCAGTGGGTTAAAGCCTCTGCCTTCGGCTCAGGTCATGAACCCAGGGTCCTGGGATCGAGCCCCGCATCGGGCTGCTCAATGGGGAGCCTGCTTTTCCCTCTCTCTCTGCCTACTTGTGATCTCTGTCTGTCAAATAAATAAATAAAATAAAATAATAAAATTAAAAAAAAAGAGAGAGAAAAAAGAAAAAAGAAATAGGGTTTTAACACCGACCCAAATGCCGGATCACCACCACCATCCTAGAGGAAGCCTTCCTTGGTCTATCAGACCCTCGGCCCCGCACAGCGGTCGGCTGCAGCAGAGACTGCCAAGCGCCGCTCTGTGCTGAGCGGGTTAAACAGCTTTCCAGAGGCTAAAAATCCAACACCTAAATGTGAAAAGTCTCGTGCTGCCCATCATCACTGTGAATGAGAACAGAGCCGTTAGGAACAGAGCCGTCAGCAGACCTGGAACTGGCCGTCCACAACGCGTAACAGAGTCGCTAGCACTCGGGAAATGCAGAAACGCCTCCTTTTCCATCTTCTCCAAACACCTCCCTTCCCTTATTCGTTCAGCTTCAGAATCTGGTGAGTCCAATGAAATGCTGAGTGCAGAGCAGAACTCCACTGGTAGAAAGCTCTGCTGCGGTCTTTGAGCTGCTGCCCTTCGTCCCTCTAGGCTCTGAGAGGCGACAGCGGTTCCAAATGACCACCTGAAGGACAACTCGACCCATGTACGCTGTGATGGCACCAAACAAAATGCCTTCTCGGGGTCCTGAATCAGGAGGACATGAGACGGATAAAGAAACTGGGCAGTCACCCACCAGAGAAACAAAAAGGGACAAAGCTAAGGTTCTTTTTTTGTTGTTGTTGTTGTTGTTGTTATGTTTTTTAATATTTGACAGACAGAGATCACAAGGAGGCAGAGAGGCAGGCAGAGAGAGAGGGGGTATCAGGCTCCACGGCCAAGCAGAGAGCCTGACGTGGGACTTGATCCCAGGACCCTGGGATCATGACCTGAGCCGAAGGCAGAGGCTTTAACCCACTGAGCCACCCAGGCGCCCCCCAAGGCTAAGGTTCTTAACGGCAGCTCAGGGCCAGCATGAGTGAATACATCCCGGTCTCAGACAGGGTAGTCGGGGCTACTTTCTCAAATTTTACCACTTCTCCAGCCATGAGTGCAGCGAGTATATACTAAGTACAGAGCGTGGGCCAGATGCCAGGTGAATGCCACCATCTTTCCAGCCCAAATGTGGGCCAGTGATGCTGAGCCCCGGAAGGCCCTCATTCTCTACAAACTGGAAAGGTAACTCCTATTTACTGGAATGTATCTGGGCCATCCCAGGGTAGGGTGGGGAGAAGAATGTACTTGAGGAAAACTATGTGGAAATGGAACGCCTTCTTAATTTCACAGTGGCAGGCTATTAGGAAGATGCGATTTGTCATCCAGAAAGTGCTGGAAGGGCTGTAAACTCTGCAGGAAGCCAGCCAATGCTCACTGAAAACGGACAGGGGAGGAAACGATGGACCTTCCTGAGTCAGTGTAACACGTGAGGTAATTCCAGAAATGTGGTCAAAAGTGACTCAGTGAGTCTCACCTGAACGCCAAACCGCTGCTTCTCATCTTTGAGTTGCAGGCACTGTCAGCTGAATGACCTCAGACAACTGACCTCATTTCTCTGGGCCTCGGTCTCCTCAGGTAAAAATACAGAGTACCACAGAGCTTCATTGTGAAAAGGAAAGGAGAATCTGAGAGGCACAGAGGAGGTGCTCCGGGTCACACGGCGTCTGTTAGCGAACAGCAGCAGTAAGCGACGCTGACCCTGCCAGGAGGGGAGGACGCGATCTGGGAGTGTAAATGAGGCTGTCTATGCAACCGGAAATCTACCCTCACTACCAGAAAATTCCTTGGTCCACCACACTGACAGGGGCCAGACCTGCAAAGAGGAGGCAGCAGGGAGTGGAGCTTTGGAATGTGTGCCCTCAGCCACTTCTGCTTAACCCTGTTTCTTCCTCATTCTTTTGTGCCTCACACTTACTAGTGAGCTCTTTTTATCAGGAATGAGTTGATGACCACTGGAAGATAAGGTTTTGTTAACTACTATGTTTTTGGTTTTTGTTTTTTTTTAATTTTATTTATTCGACAGACAGAGATCACAAGTAGGCAGAGAGCCCAATGGGGGCTTGATCCCAGGACCCTGGGATCATGACCTGAGGCAAAGGCAGCAGCTTTAACCCACTGAGCCACCCAGGCACCCCTGTTAACTACTATGTTAACCACATGGCATTTTTTAATGTTTAAAATAATACATTAAATGTTAATTGGATTTAAAGAGAAAAAAAACAAAGGACACTGAAATTAAAAACAAACAAAATGCTTTTAAGAGCAGATTTCCCTTAAAAAAAAAAAGTCTCACTGCCCTCTGCTTCTCTAAGGGGAGCTGGTCTGCTCAAAAGGCCCATTTCACCTCAGAATAAAAGCAGCAAAGTTCCTTTGCAGACTGATCTGGACTGTCCTGGCCACCCAGTCCCAAAGGCTACCAGACTTCCACGTTACAACAGCAACTCCGGGTGCGGATCCATCCAGCCCCCCCCACTAGCCAGATTTTCCCATCTTCTCCCCCATCTCTCTGCCTCATAACAATCGGGTTTAACCGCTAAGTTTAAGAGCAACCATAACAAAAAGCCTCGATGTTAATTGTGCAGGAGGTTAATAGTCACACTGTTGACTTTCCAGTAAGATAAACAGCGCCAACTTGGCCAGCGAGAATGTCTACGACCCCGCCTCTCATTCCTGCAGACTGTACTCATTCCCGGCATGTGCGTGCGCTGGAGAGGACGGGGCACCCCAACCTGCTGGAAGCACGGAGCTGCCCAAAGAAAACTGGAGGCGTTTAGGCTGAGCTACTCTATTTGGGGGAATGATAAGTAATTCCATCTCATGAGGACGTGGAGTCTGTGATGAACAAAGTACTTGCAAACCCTGAAAGACTGACTGCCTGGCAGAGTCCAGCTTTTTCCTCCGCCTCCAAGACTTCTGCGCGAGAGGCCCGGCAGGACGGCCGGCTCGCTCCGGAAGGACATCCGAGCCTGGGTGCGGGATCCGCACAGGAACCAACGGGCTGGTGGGAGGGCTTTGCCTCCCCCAAAGCCAGATACCAGAAGGATCTTAGAGTAGAAAGGGGATGCCCAAATCATCATGGTGTCCGCAAGATCCCTCAAAAATCTAGAACTGGCAGCTGGTTAAGCATTATGAAGATGGTCACACAAGGTTTTGAAAAAAAAGAATCAAGGAGGAGACTCTGTTCAAATCTAGAGGCTGATTAAATAAGAACAAAATGACATATTATTATAGCCACCAAAAGGGATGATGCAAGCGATCTCTATTTACGAACATGGAGGTTATGAGACACTGGGCGAAGAAGTGACTAGGGTTACTGGACACTTTATATAGTACAATCCCGTTAATGCAGACACACAGATGCTTTGCATGAGGATCCGGGATGACGTGCCGATCAGGAGGCCCTAGGTTTAAGCCGATCGATCATTAGCTATGTGACCTGGGCTAAGTTAGTAAGTTAAGGCCAAATTTCCTCATCTGAAAACATTAAAGAGGAAAAAGGTGAAGGGGGAAGGGGGGGTTAACATGTTCTCATAGGCTAGCATGAAAATTAAATGAGAGATGCAAGAATAATTTTTAAAAGCTCCTGGTGATGGGGTGCCTGGGTGGCTCAGCCAGTTAAGCGTCCAACTTTTGATCTCAGCTCAGGTCTTGATCTCAGGGTTGTGAGTTCAAAGCCTGGTGTTGGCCTCCATGCTGGGCGTGGAGCCTGCTTAAAAATCAAAACCCCAGAAACACACAGCCGCCGCCGCCACCCTGCCACAGACAAAACCAAACCAAACCAAACCAAGAAAAAACAAAAAAACAAAAACCAAAAACAAATGCAAACACAAAAACCCACTCCTTGTGATATAAAACAATTAAAAATTTTATTTTATTTAGAGTCAGAGAGCGAGCAGGGAGGGACAGAGAGAGAAAGGGAGAGAATCCCACGCAGGCTCCACACTGAGCGTGGAGCCTGACCAGGGCCTCGATCTCAAGACCCTGAGATCACGACCTGAGCCGAAATCAAGAGTTGGATGCTTGACTGACTGAGCCACCCTGACTCCCCTGTGATATAACACCTTTAATAATATCACTATGATTTATCTCTGGATGGTGGATTCTGTGGATAAATATATCTCTGGATTCTTTTTTGCTCATTATGTCTTCTGAATTTCTACTACAGACATGTATTTTACCCATACGTTTTCATTTTTTACAGAGGGGAAAATATTGGGTACCCGGGTGGCTCAGTTGGTTAAGCATCTGCCTTTAGCTCAGGTCATGATCCCAGGGCCCTGGGATCGAGTCCCACATCAGACTCCCCGCTCAGTGGGGAGCCTGCTTCTCCCCCTCCTTTTGCCCCTCCACCCCACCCGACTCCCGCTCCCTTTCTTCTCTCTCTCAAATAAAATCTTCTCAAAAAAACAAATAAATAAATGAAGGGGTAAAAACATAGGGGTCATTAAAAAAAAAAAAAGAAGAACACATCGTTCCAATGTTATAAACAACACACACAGGAAATGGGGGTATGAAAACCGAAGATTTTCTTCATTTTATACTTGTTAAATTTCTTGTCAGTAAAAGCACCCAGAAGAAAAAATATCTAAACCCCAGCACGCAAATCATTAAAAAAAAGTCCTAACACATGTTACACAACATGCATCAATCCTGAAAATATAAAGAGAAAGCATCCAGATATTAAAGGACACACGTTATAGGAATTCTACTTACACGAAATACCTAGAACGGACAAGCTCCCCGAGATAGAAAGTCAGAGACTACTGGGAAGCATGGCAGGGAGGGAACAGGGTGTTACTGGCAAAGAAAAAGCTGTGGAAATAGTGATAATGGTTGCAAATAATGGCTGCAAAACATTGTAGATATATTTAATGCCACTGAACCGTACACTTAAAATGGCTAAAGTGCCAAAATTTACATCATATACATTTTTCCACACACACAAAAACACACTGAATTATACATTTTAAATTGGTGAATTGCAGGGTATGGGAATTATCACTATTTTTAAAAATTGTTATTTTTTAGATTTTTAATTTTATGTATCTGACAGAGAGAGAGGACATGAGTGAGCGCGCACACAAGCAGGCAGAGCGGCAGGGAGAAGGAGAGGGAGAAGCAGGCTCCCCCCTGCGCCAGAAGCGGGACTCGATCTCAGGATCCTGGGATCATAATCTGAGGCGAAGGCAGACGCCTAACTGACTGAGCCACCCAGGATCCCCAAAACGCTATCTTAAAAAAGTTGTCAAAACCCCAGAACCACTTCGGGCGCTGTGGCCAAACTTACCTGGCTTCTGAACCCTAGATGGGCAACTAACCAACTGTGACACGTTTTTTTAACCTCTGAGCCTGACCCCTCGTTTGTGAGATGAGAAGAGCTGTACTTACACCACAGACTGTTTGGAAGAGGAAATAGTAAAAAGAGTTTAACAAAACGCTCTGGATGAGAAACCGTGGCAATCATCATTTTAAACTTCTCACTCCTCAAGATTCCCAAGGGTCAAACACGCTCTACCCCATTGACTCCAGGTTTCACCAGCTCTCACAGGTCTGTAAAACCTAGTGACCCACCGTGGCAGCAAGACAGAATCCGGACACACATCTTGGTTCCCCATCCCAGGACCGCTAGGCAAACACACTGGAGGGGCATGGGGCTGCCCGCCGCAGCCTGCCCGTCCCACGCAGGGTGGGCTTCCCTCCTTCATGACTGAAGTCTCCCAGCAACTCACAGGAGGGACGGAAAGCACACGCGGAACAGCGCCCTGTTGCAGAGACTGGCCCCCTCAGACCACCCATCCTAAGCAATGGAACATTCCGCACAAGGACAGTCCGCCCCTAGCAAGGATTAACACAGATGAAAAGTACCTGTATGGGTTATACTGTTAACTGCAAGGAAGCAAAGGGACCTTCTCTCTCAATCTCTGTCTCCCTGTCCCTTCCCCCCTAGAGCTCAACGCACCCAGTTCCTTTAACCTTTTGTCAAAGCAACACCCCTTTCCAATCTTTCAATCATTTTTCTTGAGCTGGATTCCACCCAAGTTTTTCTTTTCTCATACAGTGCTGAGGCCCAGCACGGGACGCAGGGGCTGGGAACAGTCTGGTAAGCGGGCCACAGAGCCTGCGGTCCATACGGTATGGGGCTTGGACAGTCCATTCTGAAAAGCTCAGGTGGTCTGAGTAAGCAGGGGCTGTGGGCCAGCTAGCGGGGAAGGTGACAGCAGAGGGAAGAGAGACTGTTTGGACGGCTGTCTCTGGACGCAGCATGAGAAGTGAGGACAAGGAGAGGAGCCTGGGATATTTGGGTCAGAGACTCGGAGAACTGGTGACTGGGGGAAAGAAGACGAAACCTCATCCAGAATTCCCCCATCCAGGGGCGCCTGCGTGGCTCAGTGGGTTAAAGCCTCTGCTTTGGCTCAGGTCATGATCTCATGGTCCTGGGATCAAGTCCCACATCGGCCTCTCTGCTCAGTGGGGAGCCTGCTTCCTCCCCTCTCTCTGCCTGCCTCTCTGCCTACTTGTGATCTCTATCAAATAAATAAATAAAATCTTCAAAAAAAAAAAAAAAGTATTCCCGCATCCAGAATGGGAGCCCCAGGAAAGACCTCTCTGGGCAGCTGTGAGATGGCAGTGGGGGCAAGGCTTCCACCGTGTGGAGACAGCACACCAGCTCCCAGGGCTGTTTCGTACTCTAGTTCCTCTGTTCCCGCTGCAAATATAGAATGAGAAGCCTTACTGAGGGTTTAGGGAAACATATCTCGCAGTTTTGTTGGAAAAGTTACTTTTCCCACACTCAAATATCTTTAGAGGAGAATCAGGTCCAAAGGGGCAAATGGTGCTGGAAATAGAGGTGGGGGTAGTACTGGGAAAGTTTCTTGGGAGTCCTTGTCCAAAAAACAGGCTACCGTGCCCTTTTTAGGATGGAGCCACAGAGCTCTAGCTGATTCATGACCCTGGCACTTTTGGGGATGCATTTGTTATCCTTCATTTAATTTTTACAGGATGAGAAAATACCTAAAACAAAGCCACTTTAAAACCCACTGCTCAGGGGCGCCTGGGTGGCTCAGTGGGTTAAGCCTCTGCCTTCGGCTCAGGTCATGATCCCAGGGTCCTGGGATCGAGCCCCACATCGGGCTCTCTGCTCAGCGGGGAGTCTGCTTCCCCCTCTCTCTCTGCCTGCTGATCTCCCTACCTGTGATCCCTCTCTCACTCTGTCAGATAAATAAAAATCTTAAAAAAAAAAAATAATAAAAAAGCCCCCACTGCTCAGTTGCTAGTTCTGTCTGATAATGTAATTCCTCTTCCTACAGCTCTCCGAGAGTTCCCAACTCCTTTGAATTAAAGAGACAACCTAACTGTAATAAGGGTTTCCATTTACACCCTCCTTCCTTCCTTCTTCCCATACCCACCGCACACACCATCAAATCACCTCTAGCAAGGAGTTCGTGAATGAAGTTACTCTTGCCACTCAACCGTAAGACCCATTCTTCCTCTAGCCTGGAATGTAATTTGTCTCAATCAAGGGGCAGCCATAGAGCTTCGAATGGTTTCCCGAAGGCTGTGTGTGATTCAGGAGCCAACTTCAGGGCTTCCGAGGCTTCAAAGCCCCCAAATTTGATCTCGGTGGAGTGTTTTCACTTTTTAATTACAGTCTCTATGCTACTACCTTTGTCTTCCTTCTTGAGAACAAAAACTCTACAAGATCTTTCTCTAGAAAGAAAGCGATCCTTTAGTTCTCTCCTCCTGATAGATGTTCCATAAGCAAGTAAGTGTGCTCTGCCCAGGTGTAAGAACTCACTCCTTCCAGAATATTGCAGTCTTTCTGGGGAACCATCCCCCAGAAGGCTAGACTCTCAACGGCTATCCTAGAAAAACGGGGCTAGACTTGTTCCACGAGGTCCAGGGAGTAAAAAATAGGTGAGTGCAAGTTTCAGGGTACAGAGATTTTGACTACTTAGTAGCAGAACTGGAGCAAGAGTAAATTAATTTAGCAAGCATTTATTCAACACCTACTATGTGTCTGACGTGAGGCAGAGCCCGATCTTACTGCTCAAGAAGCTTTGAGACTACAGAAGGAGACGGAGAAACAGGTGGCAATTTGGATCCAGAACAGCAGGGAATAAAAACAGTTACCAACCCAGCAGGGCAATGAATCCACCTCTGGAGAGTCAGACAAGCTTTCTAGAGGATGAGACAGTGAAGGTCACTTTTGAAGGACAAGCAGCGAATCTGCAAAAGGACTGGATTTACAACCAGGGAACCGACACTATGGGTGGAAAGGTCAGAGGCCAAGAGAGCACAGGATGAGCCAGCAAAGAGGACCCCACCCTGCCCCCCAGCAGAGTACTGCCCGAGGACAGCTTTAAGGAGACCTCTGGCTGGGGGACAGGAACAGAGGTGCAGACCACAAAGGGCCTGTCCCCCATGTGAAGGAAGCAAGACCCTATCCAGAGTGCAGGCCGTGGAGCTCTTCTCAGTACAGTGATGTGAACCTATTAATACCTTTCATCCAAAGGTCTGTTATCATAACTGCTGCTACTCTGGGATTTAAATGCATCAAGTATTTAAAAATAAATCCGTACCTTCTGCACTAGTGGAACGGAACTCTTCCACACACTGTGTAATGGTATTCGGGGGAGAATTCGAGAGAGTGAGCCAGGGGCGGGGATGCCTCAGAGAGGCAGGGGTTCCCAGTGGTGGTAGTCAGGGAGCTCCATCTGGGCTCGTCCTGAGACTAGCAACCTGTCTGGCCTCAGGGTCTATGCCTCATCGACCACCTTCCTCTCTAGAACCCAGGATTTACCTCCCTACAGCTCCCTCAAAGAGTTTCCATTTTTCTAAGCTCTCATCCCTCAGTCACTTAAACGAGTAACACCAGTCTTTCTAGAAACTGGAAAAATTTAAAAAAAAAAAAAAAAAAAGCTCTTACGGTTCCACTTAATCATGTTAAGGCACTTAATGTTTTTCAAGTATAAAGTCTCACACTTTTATCTGATGGTTTGTATTCTGGCTCCAGAATGTCACATGAGTTCAGAGAGGAAGCCAGTGAACTTTGAAAGGACATCATTTACATTTGTTTGTGGTATCAGGTGGCACTTAAAATATATAAATGGGGAGATGTGGGGAAGAAAAACAGAAAGATATCTAAAGTTTCCAGAGGATTACTGTAGATCTTTTCATGGGGGGTGGGGGGTGGGAGGATCAAATGGAAAAATGATTACAGGACTTAAAACATTCAAAAAGAATCACATAGTTTCCTGTTTGCACATCTCTTTTGGCATTTGTTAATATCAGAGTCTAGGTCTTGGGAGAGGCCAATATATTTCAGACTTTTAAAAGTTCACTTGGATTTCAACTAGAAGTGGGAGACTGCTAATTGCTAAATTTAGCTTCTACACAAAATTACTACATTCAAAACTTAGCTCAACCTTTGAGGGGTAACTATTTGCCAAAAGTCAAATTAAATTGCTATTTTAGGAAAAGAACTTAAATGAAACAAGCCTGAGAAACATTTACTATATAATAAAATGGCTTTTGAAATACCTTTTAAAGACAAGGTTTACCAAACACATCTAGATTGAGTTTCTTCATAAATACAGCCACCGCTAAATTAAGAAAGAAGTGCTAGGAAAAACGGTATGTTTACGTGAAAGATGGACTAAGTCTGGAAAGTTCCCATAGGATCCCAGCTTGGGTACTTTTTATAGTGTCAGTAAATAGCCTTTAAAGGGCGTGGAAGAAGGTGCTACACAAAGGTAAGTCTTTCTGGAAAAGTTTGAAATTAAGGTGCTAAAGCCAAGGTCGTTTGGTCAGTTTATTTTGAAAAACACACAGGATCAGGCAATGACCTAACGTCATGATAATCAATGGCGGGATCGTTATAAGTACCAGAGAATCAAAATGAGAGGAGACACCGGGGAATATTCTGGAAATTATTTTTGTCTTTAACTCTCTTGCCTGAACTGTACAGTTCCTTATTTCTTCCCTTCTACCATTTCTAAGTGAAGAAGAGCAATTATCTGGGGCTGTGGTGAGAGGGAAGGAACCTGGTATTATCCTGGACAAGACCGAGCAAGGAAGGACTCCTAGACTGAACACTCGCTACTCTACTGTAGGACCTTGGGGGAAACTATGACCCTCCTTAAGCCTCAGATACCACATGTATAAGAACACTGGGGTACTCTGGACACGGTTGCTGGCTTCGTAAATTGGTACAATCTTTACACGAAGCTATTTGGCAAATGTATAAAATTTTTTTTTAATTTCATGAAATACAATTTTAAAAAGTGAATAAACATAAAAAGGAACAGGTAATTAACCAGTAGATCTAGGAAGAGATCTAGGTAGAGACCCCTGATGCCTCTTACCACTACACAGGGCAAGATAACTAAGCATTATGTGTCTTCTGATGGAAGAACATATTTGCCCTCCACCCCTGATTCTAACCTAAATCTGATCAACTCTCTGTAACTACTAACTTACAGAAAATTCAGAAACAGGACCATGCTAAACACCACCAGAGAGGCAGATGGCAACATCCATACTACAGGGAATTACAGGACTAACAATCTGGCTCCTCCCCAAATACACTCCAAGGGGAAAAGAATGAAACGGAACACAAAGTTTTCTGTAAGAAATCGACCAAATGTAAAGATGGTATAGATCTGGACCTTGCTTCAACCAGCTGTTAAAAACAACAAAACATTATGCTAAGACTCTACTTTTGTTGTTTGAAATATTCCATAATAAAAAGTTAAAAATAAAAAATTAGAGTACTATTAAAAATGGTAACACAGAAAACAAGATAACAAGCAACATGTAAATGTGAACTCTCTTTTCTTGTCTATCCTCTTGGTTATTGATTATTCCCCCTGCCCCAGAAAGTAACAGATTTCATAATTTGTGTCTATATTAAGTGTAATGCAACCTCTGGTCTTCCTAAGAACCAAGAACCAAGAAAAGAAAAAGGTATTTCTAGAGGAATCGGATTCATTCCAAATGAAATGGTTGTCAAATGATTAAGCGTTGAGCTTCACATCCTCCTGGTGTAGTGATGCCATGTGTAAAGTGCCACTAAGCAGCACTTAATACATTCCGACGCACATCATCTCATTTTATTCCCATTACAGCTGGGAGTTCATCATTGTTTTAAAGAGAAAACAGCAGCTGGGAGGGATGCTCACATTATTAGTTTGAGGGGGAGGAAAAAACAGGAAACAGAGAACTACCAGCTTTTCCTTCAACCAAATGATGAAGAGATTATCCACGGAAAATAAACCACATTAGTTAAGAAAGCACTGTTCTTAGTAGATGTATCAATAAAGAAATCAAGAAACAGACAAGTGGTGGGTGCCTGGCTGGCTCAGTGGGTAGAGCATGTGACTCCTGATCTTGGGGTTTTAAGTTCGAGACCCATGTTGGGTGTTAGAGGTTAACTTACAAATAAAAATAAATCTTTAAGGAAAAAAAAAAAAAAAAAGACACACAGATAAAGACCTCTCTCAAATTAAATGACCCATGAGTATATGACAAGAAATTAACTTTATTAATAAACAATTAAAACACCATGCCATTTTTACCTACCACACAGAATGAATCCATTTCTATATGATAATATCCCCCGGCTGAGGAGGAGAAACAGGAAAAAATAGGCATTCTCATACAGAGTGCCCACCTAGTTTCCATGTCCGTGCTAGGTGCCATACTTGTTGATGGACTCAGTCTGCTCTTCACAAACACAAGATAAAAAGTCAGTGAACCCAATCAGATCATAAAGGAATGATACATCCATACTGTCCTGATTCTGGAAAGCCACCCAATTTTCTACGGTATGAACAAGATTGTAAAGAAAACAACTAAAGGGCTTATACAAACAAAGAGAAAATGTCAAACAAACCCACCCATATCACGGAGTATCTTCCCATCTATACATTCCATTCCAGGGAGCAAGGTCAGGTGTTAAAACAAGCAGAGGAGACATGTTCCAGGAACAGTCCCATCAATGGCACACTGCTACAAAGGGAACATTTCACACTAATCTAAATATTTAACTTTCGGTCCCTCGAGCTTATTTTTAAAGCATCTAGTCAAAATCACTGGTCAGTCTGTTTTACGTTTATGTGCATAGTTCAAAAACACTCTTTTTATGAAATAAATTTCATTTCTTCTTGATGAACATTCTGTTACATGTCCCACCTTTCCATTTTTAGTTTAATTGGGGGAAATTCCTAAGCATGTCGAACTATTTTTCATTACTCTTCTGTTCACATATTCTTGATGTTAAGAAGGAAATTACCAATCCTATATAACCACTAATAATCTCCCTGATTAAGGAAATCTGGGAAAAAACTCAAAACCCCAAAACATACCAATCTGTTTTCTAAATATCTTACCCTCAACAAGGTTGTAAAAGTGGCCACGTCTGTGGATAAAAAGTTGCTCTGACCAAAATAGCCAAAGAAACTCATTAAACTCCAAGAATGGCAGCTCCTATCCAAGCACTTGGAAAACTCCAGGACAAAGGCACAATGCACGCATCTTGAACTACAGGCAGGAGACCCCACCACTCATAGGATGGAAAGAAAAGATAGAAATGACAAAACTCCGCCCACTGAGGCAGTCCTGGAATTTACTTCGTTCAAAAAGAGACCTCTGATTCCCTGCCCCCACCCCTTCGGAGTAATGACAGCTATCCATTGAAACACCCTGAAAATAAAGAAACCCAAGTTCATTACGATACTCAAAAGCCAGGTAAGTAAAAGAAAAAGTGATAACCGGGCACCAATCCCTTACACTCAAAACTGGCAACGAATGGGAAAGAATCAAGCACTAAACTTGCCCTCAATCTTTTTTCTGATAAACTATTTCAGGGTAAACAAACAGAATTAGGAAGGCGGTAAAGATCAAAGATGAGAACACAGCTGACGGGGACCTTTACGAAGGAGGCATCCCACCACTGCTACCTGAACCCAGGCCGGTCTCCCCATCACCCAACACGGAACGAGCCAAACGCTGGTTACTCGATCATGTGGCGTCACATAAAAGCACAGGGCACCAGCGAGAACTCCTGACAAGAAAGGTGACCCTCAATTTAACCAACCTTCCAAATCTAATCAAGCCTTTCAATCTGCAGTAAACAGAGGGGACACAGGAACGCTAAAGAAAACAAACCAAAAAACCCAGGAGGTTTTTCTTCTCAGGAAGGCAGATGCTTTTTTCAAAGATGCATAAAAAAGGAACAGGCCAAAAGGGTCTGCTCTAGGTGAAAAGACACTTAAGAGACGTAACTAGATGCAATATATGGACAATTCAACAAAACAGAAGCGGAGAAAAGAAGGAAGACATTTAAAAAGCAAATTGTGGTGTAACTCTGATGCCGCTTCCATATGAATGATGGGTTTCTGGGGTCGATCACAAGGATCACAAGGTTCTCTCCACATTCTGGTATGCTGAAAACAATGGAGAGGGAGCCATACTCGCCCTAAACAGAAATCAAACAAACCCTCAAGACACCAATGTCTGCTGTATTATGGCCAAAAAACAAGTTCCTTCTGGAAAGGTGCCAAGCAGACACGGACGCCATGAAGACGGGGTCCTAAGCGGTAAGTGATTTAAGCTATCAAGGGGATGTGGTTTCATCAGAGCTTTGTTTTACAAACAAGCCCATCCTTAAAGTCACAGAGTAATGAGAAATTTTTTTTTAAAGATTTTATTTATTTGACAGAGAAACACACAGTGAGAGGGAACACAAGCAGGGGGAGTGGGGGAGGGAGAAGCAGGCTCTCCACCGAGCAGGGAGCCCGATGTGGGGCTTGATCCCATGACCCCAGAATCATGACCTGAGTCAAAGGCAGACGCTTAACGACTGAGCCACCCAGGCACCCCAGTAATCAGAATTTTTAATAAAAGGCTTTCCTTTCCCTTAAAAAAAAAAAAACAGCGTTCTAAAACCAAAACAAAACCACATTCCACTCACGTTCTTTGGCCTTTCTCCATCTGCCGAATGGAGACAATGCTAACTCACAGTTCTTCTCAAGGGTTAGCAATAATGTACATACGTGCCTTTATTTGGCCCATGGCAGTGGCTCAATTAAATGACAGCTTATAAAAAATCATACTCCTAGCCAAGGGCCTACAACCGCAACATCCCGAAGCCTACCACAACCATGTGGGCACAGAAGATGAAACTGCACACCAGCCAACCCGCTTGCTTCGGCTTTGTGAGACCGCGGCCGGAGGACCCACCCAGCAAAGGGACGCCTGGAATTCTAACCTGCAGAATCTGTGAAACAGTCAGTGCGTGTCATTTTAACCCCCACCCCCAAGCCGGCCTCCTTTATCAGCTTGCTTAGTCCATAAATGCTTATCTGGGACCACGGCAGCATCGTTCTGGTGAGATGTGAGATTCCTTCCCGAAGGAATAAATAACCAGCAACGGTCTCGTCCTGCTCACCCACTATCTATGGATTTCCTGGATTTGGCACAAGAGCCCACCCCAGTCCGGTGTGGTCACCCTCTACTTCCTGCTGCGCACCCCTCTGGCTTCACCAGACGACCAGCTCCTCCATAATCCCTTCCCTCCTTCCTACACTTTCAGGTCTGATGTTCACATTAGTCCCTCATTCAGTCTGTATGTAGATCGCTTCTGCATCATCTCTGCTTCCTGCGATGTTTCTCATTTCGGACATGAGGTCAACAGACCTCCAGGAGACCCTTCCCCTTCTCCCAGGCTCCTAGCACGATCATCCGCACACGGCATGGCCCGTACCTCCAACGTAGCACTTGGCTCTGCCTTTTCTGCTCATCTGCGGGCCGGTCTCCCTCACTTACGTGTAAACACCTCGAGAGCAGAACTGTACCTTATTCAGTTTTTTATCTCTCACCTCCCCTCAAATGTTTGCTAAACTCGAGCCAGAAAACGGAAAGGGGAACTCACCGTAATTTCCTGTACAGAGCTGTTAATGTTTGACCAGCTTGATCTCCCTGACCTCTGGAGACGTAGTTAATTAAAGGACAGAAAGACACTCCTTCGCAGTCAGACACTAATTACATTATTTTGTTCAAACCAAGATGCTGCTTCCGGCTCCAGCTCCGGGGCTGCTCGGGCCGGCTGAAGCCCCAGCAGCTACACGCATCGTGGAGGGAAAGGGAGGAAGATAAAAGACCCCATAAAGCTTGAGATTTCCACTTCTCTTGCTCTCTAAACCACCACCCACTTTTGCCAGACTCTTCCCCAAGGAAAAGGACTTTGACATTCCAAAGGACATGACATTCCTTTGTTACAATCCAGCTATACATTCATGGATTCCCAAAAATGTGGTCTTGAGTGGACAATGAAAGCAGGTATTGGAGCAGCGTGTAACATACGATGCCCGTCACGTGTAACCATGTGTATCTCTGTAGCACTGTTCATCACAACTGTTAAAATGCTCATCTCTGCGGGGTGGTGTGAGGTAATTTTCTGCATTCGATTAAAAAATACACATGTTGGGGCGCCTGGGTAGCAAAGTTGGTGAGGGGCCTGACTCTTGATTTTAGCTCAGGTGTTATCTCAGGGTCATGAGTTCAAGGCCCTGCACTGGACTCCATCCTGGGCGTGGAGCCCACTTAAATAAATACAGATATTATATAAAAAGTTATATTATGAAAAACCCAATGACTGTTAAGATGCCTTAAACCTCTGTATTTAAAAATTTATCTCATCTATAAAATTACAGGCTAAAAAATACAAGGGAATTTAACACCCTGTGTCTTTAGGGTTAGGAACTTGGAAACATTGATCTGTCGACGTTCTCCACCACACCCCCATTTAAAAAAATCTTTTCCAAGTTTCCTGAAGTGAACTTGTCTTCCATTTGGTAATGGGGGTGCGGTGGGGGTGATTAAGCGGTTTGGAAAGGTACTCAGGCCAGATCCATTTCCGGAAGGAGCGGTCTGCGAATGAATGGGAGGCCTCTTATCCAGCTCTCCAAACCACCACACATGCAGCTATTCTTGGGATGGTCTCTAGAGACTGTGGCATATATAGAAGCCCGTAGTCAAACCTGGGGGCCGGCAGGTGAGCATGCAGGGCCCCCAGTACTGGCCGGGCGCTGCTTTCCCCCAGTCTAGCTCTGAATGGCTTTAACTGCAGCAAACTCAATCACCTGCCCTAAGTCTATAGTAGCTGTGCGGTGACAGCAGGCTCTCCATGCCCGAGACTATTAAAGACCGCAAAGAAATTTTATGTGGGTTCTAGCAGATTAAAAGTTATAACTTAAATTTTAAAAACATCCATCAATTCATTTTAAAAGACCATTACTTTAGATAAATCACGTATGTTTTGTGAAAAAAAGTAAAACAAAAAACCAAAAAGACCCCAAAAAACAAAAACAAAAAAAAACTACATGCACCAAAACTAGTAAGAAAACAATTCAGTTCTACATTTTTGCAAGCCTCTTTAGTATCTGGTGTAACAGAAAACACCTAGATTCTCATATCTGCCTTTAATTCAACCTATTACAAGGGATTATATTGGTTCTAGTAAATTAAAAAGAAAGCATGGCCTCACCGGTGAGAGGTGAGGCCTCTCACCTCTCAGGTGAGATAATTAATAACAATTATCATTATTAATGAATAAAATGAGTCGACATTTGGAAGATCAGCATAAATCAGTGAACCAATACTTTCCAAACGACCAATGCGTCATATCATAAAATCACATATGGGTAAAAGATCCAGTGAAAATAGAAAATGGAATTTAACATAACAATGCAGAAAGCTCATGGATAAAGTTTCAGAGTTCACAATGCAACAAATCTTTTGGTGTAATGTAAAAAAGGGATCTCCACAATTATCTGCAAAAGAATTAAAACACTCCTTCCTTCACAAGTTACCCAGTTCCGTGAGGCCGTATTTTAAAAATGAATCAGTAAATACTTTAAAAATTTGTTTTAATCTTTAATATGGTAATATGGATCCTTCCCGTTTTTGTTAAAAAATCACAAAAAGGACATGTAATCAAGAGCTGAGGCTAAATAAAAAGATTTTTTACTTTTTCATCAAGGACATTCTTGGGTGAAACTGGTTTCTTGTCTGAGAGCCTGGGACCCTAAAGAGTAAATGCTCAGTTCGCCCAATTTGGTGCCGCTGTCCGGACATGTGCGCAGGCGCCCGCAGTTGTGCCCACTGCCACACACTGGGAAAAACAAACTAATCTCAGGAGAACAGCTTAGACCTCAGGGACTCCCTGAAAGGGTCTTGGAGACCAACCAGGGGTTGGCCGGCAAATACGTTGAGAACTGCTGTCCGAGAAAGGCACCTCTTTGAGGATTTACAAGGGTGTGAAAAGGAAGAAAGGAAGAAACAGGGAGCCTGCATCACACTTGAACAAAGCAAGAAATGCCTTCCTTTTAGTGAGTGAGTGAGGAGAGCACATGGCCTTAAAGAATTAAGTCTCTGGTAGCTGTTTCTTCTGGAATGTCCCAGTAAATTAACTCCTTTATTCTTTCATTTCTCTGCAGATGTAATGAGTAATTGGGAGTTTACAAAACATGAAAGTGGGGGCGGTTATTTGCATTACAAAAGAATTCTGTGATTTCCGAGGAGATTTGACTTCCTGAGTTCTTAAGGCCTTTTGTTTATAGCTAATCAATGATTAAACAAGAAACAAATTCAAATCAAAATGTTAATAGCCGCTGTTGATCAAAGATCTGCTACTCATTAGATTGTAACGTAAATGACTGATCAGACTCACTGGTCCCCACAGTACTGCAATAACTTGCCTCCCACATAAAACCAGATTTATCTACATGGAAACCGTTCTTACCACACCCACTACCTGATATTAATACAACTGTTAAATTCACTTTTTAAAAAAAATTTTAATTATGGGGCGCCTGGGTGGCTCAGTGGGTTAAGCCTCTGCCTTCGGCTCAGGTCATGATCCCAGTGTCCTGGGATCGAGGCCCGCATCAGGCTCTCTGCTCAGCAGAAAGCCGGCTTCCTCCTCTCTCTCTCTCTCTCTGCCTACTTGTGATCTCTGTCTGTCAAATAAATAAATAAAATCTTAAAAAAAAAGATTTTATTTATGGTAAGAGTGGGAGGGCGAGAGCGCATGAGCCGGGGGAAGGGGCAGGCTCCCTGCTGAGCATGCGCCCTACTCGGGGCTCGATCCCAGGACCCTGGCATCATGACCTGAGCCTAAGGCAGATGCTAAACGGACTGAGCCACGCAGGGACCCTTAAATTTAGTAATTAAAAAGCAGTAATTAAGAATTATCCACATTAAGCAAGACTAGGAACATGTACAGGTTTGAAGAGAAGACAGAGGCCGCAGTGGGCTGTAAAGAGCCCTAAGGAAAACAATAGTTTTGCTTTGTCAGAGTGGGACCTATGTGGACATAAACCTTAAGGTATCTTGGTTTGTAAGAGTCCTTTGCTGGCCTCGTCATCTGCAGTTTCATGTTTCTGTTCCTCTGAATGTCCAGGGCCCTGAGCCCCTGGTGCCCTTACACGTACCCTGAGTGTTAAATTCCTCTCCTGACTCTTGACAGCAGGCCTTCCTCGGTCATGTGAGAATCACCCCACAAATGCCTGTGGTGCTGGGGTAAGAGAATGCTCAGGGGACCACTGTATCATTAGGAAGTCTCAATACCCAGAGAGGAAACCACTGACAAGTTTCCGTGAATATCACTTCTGGTAGTTCCAAACAGAAGCAAGGACAGCATCCCTGCGCAGGCCCGCGTGAGCTGCCGCCGAGGGAACGGCCACTCGATCCAAGCTGAGCTTTGCAGGATGACGCTTGCTTGCACACTTCGATGTCCTGGTCTCCTTTCCACTGGGCAGCCGGCTGCCTGTTTCCTGCCTGTGTCTACCTCCTGGCCCCCTTGACCACCCCCCCAAAGACTCCCGGTGTCTCTGCTATACTCCCCAACTTCCTTTTTACACTTGGGCTCCCGTTCCCATCAAAAACCTTACCAGCAAGGACTGGGAAAACGGGTGGAATAATAATAATAATGTGTGTCATC
Organism: Neogale vison; assembly: GCF_020171115.1. NCBI lineage: Eukaryota > Metazoa > Chordata > Mammalia > Carnivora > Mustelidae > Neogale > Neogale vison. Next base: position 195,761,738 of record NC_058101.1, on the reverse strand, counting down.
ACATTAATAATTAATAATAGTAATGTGTATCTTCACCATCCCGGGCTCCCTTTCCTACAACTTCCTGGAAGTGGGGTGTGGGTTTGGGGAGGAGGGAAGCTTCCCTCCTAGAAGCACCACATCCCCAAGGTACTTCCTAGTGGCATTTCAAGTCATATTTTTAAAAAAAATTTCAGGCAAGCACCTTCCTCACTACCACTCAATTCCCTCCGCTACATAAAAGAGATTTTATGTTGTTTTACTTCCAACCCTGTCTTCCCAGTGCAGCTTCCTGGAGTTTTAGGGAAGGAGAGTCTTAAAGCACGAGACGGCCATGCTCAACAACGTGCCTTCTGTTCCCACCAGTTAACGGAGAAAAAATACCGCACCAGGCATCAAAGGCCCTCACCGCTACACCTTCTATGTCAAGAGCCCATAAAGAAAATAATGCTTTGGGGAGACAGTCCGGGATGGAATCCTGGTTATGAGTCAAGTGAGCGAAGAGGACAGTGTGATCATACACTGTAACCAAACTAAAACAAAGACAACCTGACACTCTCTGTTTTCATACACATACGTATAAAAGGATAGAAATGCGTGTAGAAAGAAATACCACAGAACGTTAACAGTGGTTATTTTTGGATGGTAGGAAAATATGTATTGTTAACCCTTTAAATTTCATTTATGGTTTCCTTCTTTAACAATACAATGGATTAAGCGTGGTCATTTTACAAAATGCAATGAAACTCTAATTTTGTAAAGAGAAGATTCAAGGAAAAAAAGTATATTGGGGCTATTTCTGAAATGCAGATGAGCCCAGGTTGTGAATTTGTGGTCAACATACCTGACTGCAAGGATGTTCCTTAAAACGGACTCAAACCTTTTATCTCCCTAAATAACAGACCCAACAACCAGCTAGACAATCCCTGTTTCTGTGTTAGTTTTACCTTGTTTTTTTGTTTTTGGTTTTTTTTTGGGGGTAAAGATTTTTATTTATTTTTTGAGAGAGAAAGAGCATGAAAAGGGGGAGGGTCAGAGGGAGAAGCAGACTTCCTGCTGAGCAGGATGCAGGACTTGAACCTGGGACTCCAGGATCATGACCTAAGCCTAAGACAGTCCCTTAACCAACTGAGCCACCTCGGCGTCCCTTTGTTAGTTATACTTTCAAATAATTGCAGGACTTGGTCCCTCAATCCCATCCTTTAAAGGAGGAGTAGGTAAGGTTTCTTGATCTGTGTGAAAAATTTTCTGCAGATTGGTCATTAGCCTTTTGGGACTTTACAAAGTGGGACCACCCGGAGAACACACGGTCCACTTAACCTTCAACAGGCAGGTATATATATGCCGGTTTCATACCGTCACTGTTTCAAGAGGACTGTGCAGATGAAGTCTTAGGGTCTGAAACAACGTAAAACAGAGCTGTGTTACCGCCTGCTTCCATCCATGCTCACTTCCATTTCCATTTGAATGTTGTGAAAAACTTTAGTAAATTGCCTGCATGTCCTCCAAGTATAAATCAAAGTCAAATATCCTCATCTTCACTGATGATACGTTATTCGTTAAACTAAAATACTGTTCAAAGTGGTCACTCGTATTTTCTGAAGCAACTCAATGAATTATACCAAAACTAAATAAAAACCATCAGTAGTTCAATTTGGTCAACTGTTTGGTGTTTTTTTTTTTTTTTTTTAAGATTTTATTTATTTATTTGACAGAGAGAGATCACAAGGAGGCAGAGAGGCAAGCGGGGGGGTGGGGGAGAGACAGGCTCCCCAAAGAGCAGAGAGCCCAATGCGGGCTTGATCCCAGGACCCTGGGATCATGACCTGAGCCGAAGGCAAGAGGTTTAACCCACTGAGACACCCAGGAGCCCCTGGTCAACTATGTAAGACTATATTTCACCCATTAATGCATCCTGGCCATCAAATTCTGATGCTTAACAGTTACATGGAAGCTTGACTTTCACTGAGGGGTGACCTGCCCTGAAATCTTTTTCTTAGACTCTCATCCAGGCCTCTGGGGTTTCTAGTAAGATCATCTTTAAAGGCTTAAGTGAGTTCGTTTATTTTTTTAGAGAGAGCATGGGCAAGGGGTTGGGGGAGGGAGAGGGTGAGAGAGAATCCCGATCATGTTCCACACTCAGTGAGGAGCCCCACTCAGGGCTCGATCTCAGGACCCTGAGATCACAACCTGAGCTGCAATCAAGAGTTGGACGCTTAGCCAACTGAGCCACCCAGGTGACCCTCTGTATTTTATTTTTTTAAAGATTATGTCAGCGACAAAGACAGAGAGAGAGCAAGTGAGCGCATGGGCAAAGGGAGAAGTAGGTTCCCCACTGAGCAAGGAGCCCAATGTGGGGCTTGATCCCAGAACCTTGGGATCATGACCTGAGCCAAAGGCAGGCGCTTAACTGACTGAGCCACCCAGGTGTCCCAAAACAGACAGTCTTAATATGTGCATTTTATCATTTCCCGATCATACCTCAAGAACACTGAACATTTTTTAATACTTAATTTAATAATACTGTAAATTTGTAAACTTCCAAATGAAAAAAGCATAAAATAAAATCTGTGGTATCTTAAGTTCACTCATATTTCTAGGTTCCAGATGCTAAGTATACAAAGGCAGAAAACAACAGGTCTCAACTATGAGAACAGAAGGCACATGAACATATTCGCTCTTATTTTAAGATATGTTTACTTGGAGTGGGGGAGGGGACGACAGAGAGCATGTGTGCAAGCACAGGGAGGCGAGAGGGAGTGGGAGAGAGAAACTTCAGCAGACCCTACATTGAGCATGGACCCCACAGGGGGCCCCATCTCATAACGCTGAGATCACGACCTGAGCCAAAACCAAGAGCCGGACGCTTAACCAACTGCGTCACCCAGATGCCCCGATGTACACATTCTTACACACGCATATTAAACGGTGACTGAAATTGCTCATTCTTGTGGATGTGGCCCTCTCGAGTCAACTGATTTAATCCTCACCACCCTATGGGTAAGTTTAATTATTATTGCCATTTCATAGATGAGACAATGGAGACAGAGTTAAGTAAGCTGACCAAAGTTACAAAACCAAAAAGTAACCGGTCAGAATTTAAATCCAGGCTCTATGACTTGACCTATTAGTCTGCTCGGGCTGCCATTACAAAATACCACAGACTGCAGGGTTTAAACAATAGAATTTAATTTTCTCACAGTTCTAGAAGCTGTAAGTTCTAAGATCAAGGTGGGGACAGGTGTGGCTTCTCTCGAGGCCTCTGTAAACTTGGCTTGCAGATGGCCACCTTCTTGCTATGTCACCTGGCTTTTCCTCTGTGTGAACACATCCCTGCCCACCTCTTCTTCTTTAAGGAACCTAGTCATATGGAATTGGGGCCCACCCTATTGGCTCTGGTTAATTTGATCCTGTCTTTAGAGACTATCTCCGAACACAGTTATCTCGGGAGCCACTGGTGATTGGGATTTCAACATAAATTTTGACAGAACACAATTCAACCCATAACACCTGATGACCTCAACGTTACTAGAGCTTCCGAAGGCCTGTTTTTGAACTGTAAAATAGTGCTGAGAATCCTCTTTGCATATAGTATCATCACTTTATAGACAAAGAAAACATAACTCAGAGAGATGGTGACTTGCCCTCTTTTCATCTCTCAGGTGGAATTCTTACACTATAGAACACTACTTTCCTGGACAAGCCAAAGCATAATCTAGCAGAATTTTATATAATTTATAAATTTTCTGTATCTCTTACTTCCTTTCTCAGTGTTTTTCTTGCTTTGTTATATACAAGGGAGTAAGAAGTTAAAACTAATAAAAATTTCATTAGGATAGTATAATACTTTCCTGGGACTGTGTGTGACACTTTCATTCATCCTTTCTCCTGATTTACGAAGGCAACTGGCTATAGTCACAGTGATGAAGCCTTGGAAGATCCAGGCCTACTTTTAAAGATTAGGAAAAGAAAATCAACTCCATGTTTTGTTTTGTTTTTTTTTAAACTAAGATTATACTTTATGGTTGCCTGGCGTTCTACATCTATTACAGCTGCTTAATACCTCAACACAATCTTATGACCTTGCTTTATTTAGCTCTCATAAGAAGCACGTGAAGAAGGTATTATTCCCATTTTGTAGCTGAGAGAATGGGCACAGAGCAAGGTTCAGTGTGTTTAAGGTCAAACTTGACAATGACTTGACAAGCTTGACAACGACTGGCAGAACCAGAACTCTCATAGACATCTTCAAGTCTAAAGTCAAGGCTCTCCACTGTAGGCCACCCTCTCCTTTGGCAAGTGCAATACCTAGTTTCCTCACTTCTCGTGCTCTACATAAAGAGAGCAGGTGCTTGGCAGATGAGACAGTCTGATTTGGGGCAATCGGGACTAAGCTGCAAAAAAATCTTTTACATCCTTTACACGGGCCAAGTTTCCTGACCACCACCAATCCCTTGGACCAATAGCTCTTTTAAGGCAGCAACTAGGCCCCATCTTTCCCAGTGTTCAGCACACTGAGAGCTCATTAAAGTTCAACAGATAACTGAGACATGAGAGTTCGAGTAAATATTTGTTATATATAATTGAATCTGAGCACATTCTTCCACTAGTGATGGCAACGGGTACTTTTCAGCACAATTCTACAAAAACATCAACAAAAAGAAACATTCAAAACCTCTCCCATCGTTTACAACAGAGAAGCCTATAGGTTTTTTCCAAAGATTTATTTTACAGAGAGTGAGCGAGCGCAAGTGGGAGGAGGGGCGGAGGGAGAGACAGACGCCTCAAGCAGACACCCCACTGCATGTGGAGACGAAGAGTCACGCGAACCCAGGACGCTGAGATCATGACCTGAGCCAAAAATCAAGAGCTGGGACCTTAACCAACTGAGCTACCCAGGGGCCCCTATAGGCTTTTTCCAATACCTCAACTCTAAGATCCACTGCCGTCCACTCCTAACAGGGGTTGACCTGACCACCACCGTGAACACCCATCCCCGGGCACAGTGCAACGGGACTTGCCAGCAGAGAACCAGCAATGGCTTAGTCTGTGGCATGCTTCCAGGAAAACAATTCTGCATGTGGGACACGGACATTCTTAATTCCCAGGGGGAACTATAATGGACGAGAAGGTCGATCTGAGAGCGGAACTGCTGTTCATCAAGGCCCCTGTGTCGTAGAAAGGAGCCGTATTAAGCGAAATCAGGCTAACTTTTAGTTTCTCAAGAATATACCACTGCTTGGATTTTTTTTTTAAACATCAAGTTTGTTTTGCCACAAGCAGCCCAGGCAAGTCTTGACCGTACCATGGAAACTATCTGACCACGTCTGAGCTGTTGAGTACACAGGGAGGGGACGTGGGCAGGCGTGGCCAGAGCGGTCTTTTAAACTTTGGTCTAAACCCTCTGAGAACTTCAGGGACTTCTGGATGTCCATCTGTTCATCTCTGTTGCTTTTGTGTACCCTGTTGTGAACCGGCTATCACCTTGCTGGCTACCAATTTCACAGAACTTTTGAAATAGATTTAAACAAACAAAAAAACAAAAACAAAATTTGAGGTCCCAGAACAAAAGCATTCAATAAAGAATTGAAAGGATCAAGTATTGGAGCGCCTGGGTGGCTCAGTGGGTTAAAGCCTCTGCCTTCGACTTAGGTCATGATCTCGGGGTCCTGGGATCGAGTCCCACATTGGGCTCTCTGCTCAGCGGGGAGCCTGCTTCCTCCTCTCTCTCTGCCTGCCTCTCTGTCTACTTGTGATCTCTGTCAAATAAATAAATAAAATCTTAAAAAAAAAAAAAAGAAAGGATAAAGTATTATCAATACTATACTTGCTGTCTAAATTCATCTTTTCAAAGCATTCTCCGATCTGAGGCAGAAAATTGACTAGAAAACTACAGAGGCACCTAGGTTACCTTTTCTCTATCAAGGAATCTTACAAATACTCTTTTCTGATGCCTTAATCAAGACAGAAGACATTTCAGAGGGAAATAAAGAGCCATACAAATGGAATAATTCTGCAAATAGCCGAATTAAAATATTTATCCACTTATCACTGTAATATTTACTAAATATATACGATGTACACAAGGTACTGAAGTAGATGCTGTAAGGAGACAGAATTGTGTACGAAATGTCTACTCATCTGCCCGTAGAGCAACTGGACTAGAAGATGAAACTTTTGTTTAGAAAGGATTCAAGTTTCCCTAGGACATGGAAGCGCACATTTCTTTTTTTCATCATTTTGACTCCTGGCCTCGCAGAAAAATTTTAGAGAACGCTGAGGGAGAAACTCTTATCTGTTACTTTCCCCTGACTAGTGGCAGCTTTCTCAAGAGTTACATGGCTACCGAATGGCTGTAACTTCCAAAATAACCTGATTAAATCTGACACACACATGACATGGGGGGAAAAGAAACTCATGTGCCCTTCAGTTGCAATAAGAAAAGCTGAACCGTATTGTAAAGGAAAGCAGGAAGATCAAGATCATGCGGTCTGGAAAGAAGACCGAGAACGATAGGGCAAAAATATTCCAAATAACAGCCATTCGCTTGGGATTCCTTGAATGCCCTGCCACATGCAATCACATATAGCTACGCAATGAAAGGAAAAGTTAAGGCCTATCTCACGCCTCACTTATGCTGAGCTTAAGAAAGAAAATTAAGACAACCTTTTCAAGTTATTCAAAGGCAAAGCTGCAGACTGGCCATTTAAGGGAAGGAGCTCATTAGATGGGGGGTAAACACTTGTTTAGCCATTAGTCAGCATCTTCACCCAATTAATTTAAAACAGGAAGCCCTAGATTTCCTTAAATTTACCACTATTAGTTTGCTAGAACTGATTGTTCCAACATAGAAATTCTTTGTGTGTGTTTACTTTCCCCTCTATAGATTTATGGGCTCAACTGTTCTCAAAAATAGAACTTCTTCATATCTGCTGCCTTCACTTTTAATATTCTCTTTTCCCAAGCCACAGAGCCGATGAGCATCAACAAATGAAGTCCTGGGTGCGGAGAACCAGCTCTCCTATCCCAGGATCGGGCAGATAATAGGGTTTGTAACCCCAGGCGAACAGAACGCCCTCACGATAAGGTCAAGATGACGTGAAGGAATTGACATCATGTCAAATGAAATTCTGTAGTAGTTACAGTTTTAATCTGGCCGGACCCCCTTTCAGGACAGCCGATCATCAAGAACATTGCTGTATTTGGAATTCAGACAGCAAGAATGCACAGCCTCTTCGCAGAAATGGAAAAGGACACTCAGCCAGCACTATGTCCTGTGGCGTAATCTCACGTGCAGCACACAAACAATTCTTGGTTGTTATTATTTTTCTGTAAATGAAAAGTAGATCAACTTACATGGCTCTCTGGCAATGAACTGAGGTACAGTGTTGGGCAGAGGAGTACTGGGGTTTGGAGTCCCTACTAGTTTGTTCTTGGCCATCTTCGTGTTTGCCTTAGCAAACTCTAGTCGTAGTGTTTGCGGAATTTCAGGATCGAAGCGGATGCCCTTTGGAAATAAAGAACAAATGGAAGATGTTTTCATTTCCTTAGAGTCAAACCGGAATGGTGACAAAATAAACACACCAGTAAATCCTGGCCTATCAGAAAAAAAGGTCAGCGAGAGCCCTGGTTCTCACTACTTACACAGAACACACGAAAACCTGTAATACCACATGTCCAGAAAAGTCAAGGGAGATTTTGTTTACTTAATGAAAGCATTTAGCTGCATGTTTTTTCAATTATTTCTTTTCTTCCTGAACAAAAACATTCAGATTCAGGTTTTAAATATGGACTAGCAAATTCCTATCATGTGAAAAACTTCAATTAATGGCCACTGATGAGAATAAAACAATTCCTGTAAAGCTCTGTGCATACTGGAAATCGTGGAGCTCTAGGTCCTTTGCAGTGTTCTGACACTGGCCTAAAACGCTTTAGTTTCATCACCCAGAAATAAAAGGGAGAAAATTCCCCTCCCTAACTAGAGAGCCTTCTTCATGGTGATACATGTACTGAGTTAGTAAAACAGGAACTAAGATTTAAATGTAACTAGTATCACTTAATCCTAGTTAGCTTGTAAGTTTACATAAAATTTTAATGTCTTGATGTGGTAAAGTCCCAGTTTTGATTAGAGCTGGCCTACTAGCTACATGGTTGGAGAGAAATTACTACCCAAAGACAGGGTAGTCATTTCAATTACCCTTGACTCTATTACTGCAGTTTACCTAAAACAAACATACTCAATACATAACAAACATTATAAAAACACAAGATTTAGGACAAGATAAGTCTATTTTGAAACCCTCCCACCATTCAAGAATGCTTCCATTGGGGCGCCTGCGTGGCTCAGTCAGTTAAGCCTCTGCCTTTGGCTCAGGTCATGATCTCAGGATCCTGGGATCTAGCCCAGAGTCTGGCTCCATGCTCAGCGGGGAGTCTCCCTCTCCCTCTCCCTCTGTCCCTCCGCCCCTACCCCCTCGTGCTTGCCCTCTGAAATAAAATCTTAAAAAAAAAAAAAAAGGGAATGCCTCCATCACTAAGTATAATGAATAATATCATATCTATTTTCCAGTGTTATGGTGTCCAATAACAGTAACAAAAAGACATCTCCGTAGACTGCATAAATGTACATCTGAAACAGGCTCAGGTCCCATGTATGTCTGTATGTCTAGAAGGGGGTAGAGTTCTGAAAAGATGTATCCTATGAATACGGCTTTTCCATTTAGTGCACATGTGAGCCTATGGGCCCCAAAGTCCCCTTTCTACTTAAATAGCTTGAAAAATAGTCAAAGCAATTTCCATCAGAAATCAGTAAGAATCTCTATGTACACCAGGATGAACAACTCTGAACTTCACCGGCTCAGCTCCAAAGCTGGGAAGAAGAGCCTGTGACTGGATGGTAGAAGCAAAACGAGAAATATGGGCGGAGGAGGAAAGACACGTGTTCCGGGAGGTACAACAAAAGCCGTGGAGCCCTGACCTACAGACATCCTGGGGTGGGTGGAATGTCTCTGGGAGCCTGATTTATCCATTCTGAGAAGAAACCAACTGAAGGTGGCAAACAGGGGTGGGCAGAAAGAGAGGGAACCCGCTTTGCACAGCCCTAACTGACAACAAGAAGTGAAAAGGGGGGAGCCAGTTATAAGTGTAAAAAGAACTTCTCTCCCCAAATGGTCTCAGCTTTTGTTTCAACTTAGGAAACCTCAGTATTATCTTGCCAAAGACGTCTATGAGGAAGAGAAACAAAGCAGCGTTCTGAAGTATTTCACTGTATCAAAGCTAATATCACAACAGAATAAATATTGCCAAATACGGACCCGAAGAGCGAGCGTCGTCTTCGCTGGGAGACTAATGCAGTCAGTCCCCGGCTATCATGTAAGGGGATGCTGTGGAAGGACTCAAGTATTCACAAGACACCCCAGGAGCTCACACAGTAACGATCTGCCATCAATTTCAGGGTGTCCTCCTTGGCGGTCAACTCCACCAACCTTCCTGTAAAGAAGGAACTTTCCTAAACCTGAGCCCACGTCACCTTGGTCACTGTGGTCAGGGCCCCTATAGCCTGAGAAGAGCATCCTGGGACCGGCCAGTGGTCCTCTGGAGCTTCTAGCCTGGACAACAAGGAGGCAATGAGGCGGCACATCTGAATTCTGCATCCCAGAGTCAACAGAAGCTCTGCACAACATGCTTGCATCTTACGCCGCCTGGACTGGTGGCTTGTGTCCTAAGACATGCTGAATTGAGTCTCCCCCATTCCCAAGCCCCTCTTCATATCCCTCCTCCCTGTATGAGCTCAAGTAACAATGCCATCATGTTCCAAATCAGAGTTCCAGCTCCTTATTTTAACAAAAAAAAAAAAAAAAAAGCAAGCTCAGAAGTTAAAATGACCTAATTTGTTTGGCAGCTTATTCAGAGGCCGGAGGCTTAGAATACAAGCCGCATTCCTCTAACATCTTTAGCAGCAATACCATATTTGGTAATCAATATCCTGCTCGGCTCACTTCCTATCCAGAGGGATCAGCCAAGCCAAAAACATTCTAAATGTTAAAGGATGATGAAGAGGGGGAGAGGGGAGCAGGGCTCGGGAGAACATGGAAATGGAAGGGGAAAATAAGAGGAAGATAGATAAGGAAACATTAAAAAAAATATATGAAAACACACAAAACACACCAAAAAACCAACCCAACACCTTGTGCTTTTAATTAAAGCCCTAATACGATTATTCTCTGGCCAGAGTGACTTCACATTAAACCCTGTCAGGAGAAGATTACTGCCACATCAAGGGCGAACTCTGTGCCTTTCAAAATCAACTTCTTCCCTTTTTGCCTATAACTCCCCAGAACTCTTCAATGAAGGGAAACCCTCCTCTTACACCTGTAAACGGTAACTTATTTACAGTTTCTGGCTAACAGCGTGATGTCAATCTGAGAATACAGTTACTTAGAAGCAACCTAATCGGCCTGACTAGGCTACAAGGACAGCCAACAGCCTCTCTTCAAGGGGGCCTGAAACATACTCCCCAAACCGATACAGGTTCCCACTGATCTACCAAGACGGAAAGCCCTCCGAGAGCAGGCTCCGGGAGGTGTGAAGATCGTGGGGACACAACAACGTACCTTCACAGTCTAGGAGTCCTAAGAGTCTACCAGGGCAGTTTCAAATCATATGCTTTGGTGTCAGGGACGGAATGTTTAAGTCCTCCCCAAATTCCTATATTGAAGCCCTAACCCCCAAAGTGATGGTATCTGCAGGTGGGGTCTAAATCTGCTAAAAGGGGATTAGTAAACACTCATATGAGGAGGCGGAGACACCAGGATGGCTCCCCAACAGCACACACCAACGAAAGGCCACCTGGGCGGTCTGTGAGGACTGCAAGCAAGCCAGAGGGTTTGCACTAGATCTGGACTCTGACGGTAACGTGATCCTGGACTTTCTCGCCTCCAGAACCGAGAGAATCAACCGTCTGCTGTTTGAACCTCCGCAGTCCATCGTGTTTTGTTACGGCCGGCCCAGCGAGTCTTGCCAACATGCTAACACGGTCTTTCCTGGGCAAGTGTCTAAAATGCTGCCCAGTACTTTTTCTGAACCTTCTGTGGCGTCCTGCGCGTAATGTCCCCTTTCCCACGAGCCCCGGCTCCAACCCCACCCACTCCCCCACATCACAGGGACTCGACCCACAGGAGCAGTCTTACTCCACTGGTGCATGGCCTGGGATTATAATCACTGGAAGCCCTAATAATTCAGTCTCAAAAGCTAGTAAGAACAACTAGCAACTCCTAAGGAAAATTCGGGCTCTGCATTTACTACTATGCTTTAAACTCAGTTACTGCATTCAGGACTCTGCTGAAGAAATTTAAAACAACACCACCACCACACATACACACACACACACAAACACTCCAACAACATAACACTCTTTCCCCCTTTCTCTTAAATGTAAACAAAGCTTAAGAAGTATTTGTAAATAAAGGTTAAAAGAGATTTTTCTGAACTGTGGGCTTAAACCTCCAAGTGCAAATTTGTATCCTACTGATACTGAATTAACTTTCTAAGTTAGTTGGCTTAAAAATGCCATCTTACAGCTCAAAAGCTCTATCAAAACCTTGAGTCCTAAAGGGATAAGGAAAGAGCTAGTCAAAGAATGAAACACAAGAAAATGGGCAAGGTAGAATGACCAAATCCTGAGGACTGAAGCCCACAGAGATCCAGAGTCACTGGTAAACGAATTCTAGCTCCTCCAGAGACTTTGTAAGAGAAGATGGAGAAGCTATTATGCGAAGCCCAGATCCCAGGGAGCTCTCCAGTTTCTTCGGTACTTGTGACACTGGCTTCTGGTGCATTCTGGCTGGTCCTGGAATGATTTAGTAGCTGAAAGCAAGGTTTTGGGACCCTATGAGACTAAACCATTCTGAACATAAAGGTACAACATCATTCCAACTCCTTAGTAATATCACTAGTCTTGGATTAATGTTATCCCACATGAGTAGGAATAAAGATTACTAGTTTATTCACTGAATAATGGGGGAGGGGAGGGAGGAAAAGGGCTATTCTACAATGATTAAAATATCCTTACGGGCTTACCTTCATATGCAATGTGTGGTCCTTGAGAAAACAAGCCAGATATAAAAGACCTTTTGTGGAAAAATGGAGAAAACCAAATACAGAATACAAGCATAGGTGATATTTGGGAACTCTCAATTTTATTAGGTGTGAGATTATGGTAATTTAGGAAAATGTCTTTAGCTTTTAGTACTAAAATACAAAGACTGCAATGACAAAATACCACAATACGACAGCATGTATTTACGTTAAATTAATTAGAAAAAAGTAAAATGAAGCCAATGTGGCAAAATGTTAAGTTGGTAAATTCTGGTGATGGGTTAATTACTTCCTGGTATGCCTCAAGTTGCAGGACAGAAAGTTAAAAGGGGGGGGGCGCCTGGGTGGCTCAGCTGGTTAAGCATCTGCCTTCGGCTCAGGTCATGACCCTGGGGTCTCGTGAGAAACACAGCCATGGCAGAAAGTGACTGGGAACGGCAGAGTGGGGGAGATGGGGGACGGGTGGGGGTGCAGAGGAAGTGATGAAAGGGCAGAAACTGACCAGGTGGCAGTCCAGGAAGGGGCTCAGCAGAGCTGCATGTGACAGGATGCACAGCAGGGGGAGGGTGCATGTGGCGCCCAGCGTGCAGGGGAGGTGGGGAAAGGACTGCAGCAGCCGGCTGCGGGGAGATCACAGGGCCGTTCACGCCACGAGGAAGGACCCTGGAGTATGTGGCATGGCAGAGCTATTCCAACTTTTTAAACTGGATAAACAATATGATCAGATTTAGGAGAGCCATGATTTTCAAAGTGTTCGCAGGCATCAGAATCATCTCGTTGACTTCCCGAATACGGAGTGCTGAGCACCCCACCTCCCGAGTCTCTGATTCAGTAGGTCTACGAGGGCACCTGAGAATCGGCATTTCTAACAAGTTCCCAAGCTGACGCTGGTTCTGCCTGCACGGGGCTATTCGAGATTCACCGTCGTGGAGGACAGTTCCGATAGTGCCAGCACAGCAGGGCTGAAAGCCGACACGGAACAGACAAGACGTGAAGCAGTCAGAGCAGATCTGGAAAGAGAAGGTGTTTGGGGTGGTTCCTCTTCTACAGGAGGGCACCCAGAGGTCGGGGTCCGCCTTCTGAGCCCTTACTTTCCTAGCAACAGCTCTGGCTAGTCAAGGGACAGGGGCTGCCCTAAATGACCAAACATGTTTTTTATTCTGAGGATTTCAACCTTGAGTATCAGTGACAGAAAATGGAGGTGACGGGCAATAAGTCCCCTTGACAGTCTCCCACTATAGGAAATGTCTCCCAGTCCCTGTCACTGAGGTCTTCCGAGCTGTCCTGATGCCTGATGAAGGCTTACTTGGTACATTCTTCAAACCTGAGAGCAAGCAGCTTCCCCCCGTGTCTTCACAATAAAAGCAGGTCGGTTTGTCAGTCCTGGAGAACTAGTTTTAGGGACAATGAAAGCATTCATTTAGAGAAAATACTGGTAAAGAATGAGGCGAAGCTACAGCCCCCCCCCCGCCCCAGTGCAGCACAAGGTTAAGAAGAACAACAGTGTTCAGTAGTCCGGCAGGGAGAGGAGACCATATAGACTTGGACGTGAACACGATCTGTGTGAGCCCCGGAATGTTCACAGTGGGACCGACTGACCTGCTAAGAGTGGTAACTTTGGGGGTGCTTTGTGGGGAGGGGGAGAGCACTTGTGTTTTGAATAGTTTGTATTGTGTTTCTGAAAAGTTAGAATTTATAAAATCTGATTAAAAAGGGGGAAGGAGGAACGCTGGCAGGCGAGGGTTCCTAGCAGGTGCTAGCAGAGGCGGAACAGAAGAGGAGAAGACATCCTAGAGCAGAGCCCTCTACCAGCTGCATTAGTGGTTTCTGTTCAGTTTTTAAAAAGGTATTTTGAAGGAACTTCTGATTTAAAGAAAAGCTGCAAACGCAGTACATACAACTCGTATATGCCCTCAGCCCAGCCCCCCCCTCCCCACTTTTTCCTGCCTGACCTGCGTAAGAAGATGATGAAGCACAATGCCCCTTTACCCTTTACGGTTTGATTTCCCACAAGCCAAGACATCTGTTTCCCTGATCGAGGATCTACTCCAGAGTCATACAGAGCACTTCGCTCTCATCTCTTTAGTCTCCACGGACATCTTCCTCTGTCCTTGTCTTCTGTGACCTTGACATTTTTTTTGGGAGTACAGGCTATTTTGAAGAATGTCCCTCAATTTGGGTTTATCTGATTTGTTTTTTTTATTAGATTCAGGTTATGCATTTTTGGCAGGAGTATCACAGAAAAGATGTGTCATTCTCAGTGTACCAAATCAGGAGGCACATGATGTCATTTTTGTCCCATTACTAGTGACAACTTTGATCACTTGCCAAGTTTTTCCACTATAAGGTTATTTTTTTTAATTAAAAAAATAGATCTCCTAATTAAAGATCTCCTAGGGAGATACTTAAGAGACTATATAAATATCCTGTTTCTCATTAAGCTTTCACCAATTTTAACATCTATTGATTCTTGCCTGAAGCAATCACTACCATTGCAATTGTCAAATGCTGATTTGCTACTCTCATCATTCCGTCTGTATTTTTTTCTCCTCTAAGGAAAAGCTTACCTTTCTGCCCCATCTACCGCTTATTCAGTTGTCTATTCATTTGTTCACTCATATTATCAGTACTGATTCATAGCTTCTTGGACTTGATGATTTAGAATTACTATTTGTCTCGGTAATCAGATCATTCCAGGTCTGTATATACACGCACACAAATACTTTCACATCCTTATCTATTTCTCTACATCTATTTAGATATATTAAAAACACTGGGGTGCCTGGGTGGCTCAGTGCGTTAAGCCTCTGCCTTCGGCTCAGGTCATGGTCTCAGGTCCAGGGATCGAGGCCTGCATTGGGCTCTCTGCTCGGCGGGGAGCCTGCTTCCCCCACTTCTCTCTCTGCCTGCCTCTCTGCCTACCTGTGATCGATCTCTGTCAAATAAATAAAATCTTCAAACAACAAAAACACAAGTCTGTACTGACAGCTCCAATTCCAACCTCACACCACTGGGTTAATTCTAGTCTCCCCTCTCCACGTTTCTAACTCCTTCTCTGCACTATACATTTATGTATTTGCTCAGTCCAGGACGGTGTACTAAGTCGTTTCAGAAATCCTGCAACAGTATCAATGTAAAAACAAACTCGCTAACTCAAGTTCAATATTTACAGTTCTTTTTGACTTTTTAGCCTGAAAGTATACAGCGGGTATGTATATTCAAGAACTACTCGCCTTCGGTCTCCTGCCCCCACTTCAGTGTGGCTGTATTACTCATTGGAAACCCAGTCTGACTCAGTCCTTTTGCTTTGTATTCCGCTTGGGTCTCTCCCCATCCTTGCCTTTATGTATTCATAGAAGGGAAGACTGTTTTACCACTTAAAAAGTTAAAAGTTGATTCAACAACCCGTTCACCAATTTTATGTCTGGGGACTAAAAAGTTGAGGACCTAGAATTTTGGCACCCCCTTGCCACCTGCTGGGATGTCCTAAGATCCTGAACCTTTAAAAGGAAGCATCTAACCCAACATTTCTGATCGAATTTGTTGTAGCTAATTTTTATTTAATTTTCAACTTCTAACTACAGTATGTTGGACTGTTTTTTACACGGGGGAGAGAGAAGGGCAAGGGAGAGACAACTGGAGCTTAATCTGCTGTAAAAAAACACCGCTTTTATAAAGGGTCCCTGAAGTTCATGGCCTGAAGGGAGGGGAGGGAGCATTTGTCCAGGCTGACTTGTTCTGGATGCCTGGTTTCTCCCAGTTCAAGTCCCACGCTGAAAGCCTTTACAAAGCCCAATACCAGCAAATTCAAATGTTTAGGATTATTCCATTTGGTGAAGGATAGGAAACCAGTGGAAAGTAACAGGCTACCTCTACTGCTCATTCCATGGTCAGTGGACTCTGCCCTTCTCTGGGAGACAGTCAAGCTACCCAGTAAGCTACCCAGTTCTTTTCGAAAAAAAGGTCGTTTCCTACCAGAATCTTCTAGGCATTTCACACACACTCCTTTCCGATCCAGTAATCCAGCCGATCTGATCTGTACTGGATGTCCTGGGTCAGACGAAACTGTCGCCCCCTTTTTTTGGGGTCAAAGAAAAGTAGTAAGGTGGCAGCCATTCCCTAAGACTCCACTGCAATTGCTGAAAGCATTTCCTGGCTGATTCTAATAAGCTTTTTACTGACCCTTTCCTCCATCCCCAAATCCAACCGAAAACCCACTGCTGCTTGAAAGGAATGTGGGGCATCCAGAAAACCCTGCCTAGCCAGGTGTCTAAGCTGAAGAGGAGAAACAAATGCCCTTTAAGTTGTACGTTTTAACCAATTCATTCCGACTTTCTAATACAGAAGGAGAGGAATCTGTCACCAGAAACCGTACATGTAGTACAATAAAACCTCCGCGTATAAAAATCCATTTTCTTTTGTAATAATCTGCTCAGTTCTTCCTTAGCCTTGGGAATCTTCTAACCTTTACAAATGAAGTCAATGAAACCATCCTGTCTGCAGGAAATGAGAAACCTCAGGAAAGGAGCTCAAGTCAAGGTCAAGCTCAGGAGTGACCACTCTCTGACCTCTTCTAATCTAATCTCGGTACCTGGATCTTGTCTTCTCTACACTCCACACCTCCCTCCTTATCTCAGTTTCTGGTACTAAACTGCAGATCTTTCGAGAGCCGGGAGTTCTGACGTGCCTCTTCAGGTTCACCCAAGCAGAGACCCCCCCAATACATCTCCGGGGCGACTTCACAACCTGCTCTAACAAACTCGAAGACTCAGAGCTCCACCAGGTGGCAGCTGATCTGCCTGGTGTCCACTGCTGGCCTCTCTCACCACTGACGGAGTCTTAACTTTTTTTTAAGATTTGATTTCATTTGACAGACAGGGAGAGAGGGAACACAAGCAGCAGGAGAGGGAGAAGCAGACTCCCCTCAGAGCAGGGAGCCCCACACGGGGCTCGACCCCAGAACTGTAGGATCACGACCTAAGCTGAAGGCAGACGCTTAACGACTGAGCCACCCAGGTGCCCTAAGTTACAACTTTTTTTTTTTTTTTAAGATTTTTAAAATTTTTTATTTGACAGAGATCACAAGTAGGCAGAGAGGCAGGCGGGGGGGAGGGGGGAGCAGGCTCCCTGCTGAGCAGAGAGCCTGATGCGGGGCTCGATCCCAGGACCCTGAGATCATGACCTGAGCCGAAGGCAGTGGCTTAACCCACTGAGGCACCCAGGTATCCCCTCAGTTAAAACTTTAATGCTTTTCTTTCTCTTTTTGAAGGCAGAGATGATTATCCCACAAGGCAGAAGAAATCAGTATGGTGGGACTGAGGCAGGAGGCAGTGGGGAAGGGTGGAGACGGGGAGCGCTGACTTCCTTCTAAATTTTCAAGGATCAGACACAAAAGTTGAAGCAACATCGCTCATTTCTGTAAAAAGTGGTACATTAAACAGTATCTTTGGGGAAGGAAGAACTCGTTCAATTCTCAGGAGTAAGTAAAGAGACTGACCTACTCTGCTGACAGCACACAGGCTTTGTAAAGCACTTAACATACTTAGGTCCTGTGATCACAACCCTGGCTGCGTTTTAGTCAACAGCTATCCATTTCCTCAGCAACCTCTTAGCTTTTTCTGTAAGAGACTTAGTGCTCCAACACCAGTTGCCTCTGCTACAGCAGACAAGACACGCTGATAAATCAGTTCTCTCCCCTGCTGCTGACTAGAACAAGTTCGTAAATAAAAGAGAACGATTATTACCTATATATGCTGCACTCGACAGATTTCCAGTCGTAGTATGTGGGGAAAGATACGGCCAAGAGATTTAGTGGTTGGAGGGAGCTTCATGTTATACTATCCAGCCACAAAAATACATTTAGGTCCTTTCTTGCTAAATGACCAAATATTAAAAATCTATGTATGACTTTGGTTTCTATTTATTTTATGTTGGCTTACCTCAAAATTAAATGTTATCCTTAAAGTTGCTAGAATACCATAAGCTATTTTTTTAACAGCTTTATGAAATATAATTTACATATCCTAAAATTCACCCTTTTGGGCTCAATTCAGTGAGTTTTCATATAGTCACTGGGTTATACAACCATCACCACTATAGAGCTTAATACACTTTCATAGCCCTCTAAAGAAATTCTGTATCCAGCAGTAGCCTCTCATTCCTCCCTCTCCCCATCTTCAACTTACCCCTCAAACCAATAATCTGCTTGCAGTCTCCATGCCTATTTATTCTGGATACTTCCTATAAATGGAATCATACAATACATGGTCCTTTGTGACTGGCTTTTTTCATCCATAATAACGTTTTCAAAGTTCATCTATATTATACCACATAGGAGACCCTCACTGCTTTTTATTGACAAATAATAATCCATTGTACAAATACATCCTATTTTGTTTCCCCTTTCCTCAGTTCATGGTCGTTTCCACTCTTTTTTGGCGGCAAAAACTTGTGTCAATTTTTTGTGTGGACACAACTCTATAGGAGTGCAACTATTGAACCCTATGTCAACTTCTTTGAAGAACTGTAAAACTCTTCTCCAACATGGATATACCAATTCAATCCTACTACCAATTTTTTCACATCCTCGCCAACACTTGTGATTGCCTTTATTATCTCAGCATGATATGGTATCTCATTGTGGTTTTGATTCACATTTCTCTCTGCTGTTGTATTTTAAAACATTTTATGAAGAGGGCTAGGAATCAAGTCCTCCAATTTAAAAAGAGCATTTTGGCTACGGGAAGGAAATAACCTGGGGACAGCAAATCTTTCAACATATAAAAAATGAAGTTGAAAGAATTAACTTTTACCTTCTAGAAGTTAAAAACAAAAGTTAGAAATACAAATGGTTTTTGGAAAATTACTGATAGACATGTCATTCCCATCAGAAAGGAGGAGGTAAATACATACTTCGGAGATACTCTCAAGTCTGAGGGGACCAAGATTTATTTACAGCTTTCTGAGAATTGTCAGCTTTCTCTTTCACAGGCAGCATAAAATATTCAATTAGAAACAGACTCTAGGCAAGGTACATGCAAAAGTTTCCCTAGGAGTCTGAAAACAATTGCTACATTTAGTTGGAACCTTACAATGACTCAAGACAAGCCAAAAAGAAACATGCATCTGGGTAATCTGTTCTGGTGGAGATGAGGCTCAGAAACAAAAGTGTGGAAGGAAGTTAAAGGAAGAGCTACATGTTATAAACAGAAAAGATTGAAAGAAAGGAGATAAGGGACCTGGTTGGGGGGGGGGGGGAGTGGAGGGGGTGGCCGGAATCAACACAATTTCAAAAACTTGTTCCAACGCGCCATTTTTTTTTCTTTTTAAGATTTTATTCACCCATTTGACAGACAGAGATCACAAGCAGGCAGAGCTCTGGCAGGCAGAAAGAGAGGGGGAAGCAGGCTCCCTGCTGAGCAGAGAGCCCGATGTGGGGCTCAATCCCAGGACCCTGGGGCCATGACCTGAGCTGAAGGCAGAGGCTTTAACCCACTGAGCCACACAGGCGCCCCTCAATGTGCCATTTCTGAAAACAAATGAGTAAAAATTTCCTACCACTTATTAAGTGTAAAAGTTTTCTATTACCATTTATAAAACTTTAAAAAAAAAAAAAAAAAGGCAACAAGGGATGCCTGTGGCTCAGTGGGTTAAGCCGCTGCCTTTGGCTCAGGTCATGATCCCGAAGTCCTGGAATGGAGTCCTGCATTGGGCTCCTTGCTCAGCAGGGAGCCTGCCTCTCTCTCCACCTCTGCCTGCCTCTCTGCCTGTTTGTGTGCTCTCTTTCTGACAAATAAATAAATAAATAAAATCTTAAAAAAAAAAAACAAACCCCACCCTAACTTATCTAAATAAAGATCACGGAAGCACATTGCTGGCAGAGGTCTAGGTCAGGTTCTCTGACAGTAAGTCAGTAAGTCATAGAGAGAGAGCAAAATAAAGCATGAAATTCACAGAATTTTAGGACTTAATTTTTGGGACCACCTAACCTAGCAGTTTTTCATGGTAGCATTCCTCACTGGCCGTGTCCCCCAACCACGCCAACTCCTTAGGGATATCTGGAAATGCGTGAGGGTGTTTGGGGCTGTTACAGGACTTGAGACCACACCGGCATTCAGTGGACAGCAGGCAAGGATGTTCGAGTCCTGCTACAAGCGCAGTCTGACACTACAGCAATACGGTCTCGCTCAGAAGGCCAGCAACTTCCTCCATAGAGACGGAGAAATTAACATCCACAAAGTAATCCACCTAAATACACAACTGACTGGGAGAATCCAGAATTCACTTTTTTTTTTTTTAAGGTTTTATTTATTTACAGACAGAGATCACAAGTAGGCAGAGAGAAAGGGAGAAGCAAGCTCCCCGCTGAGCAGACAGTCCAATATGGGGCTCGATCTCAGGACCCTGAGGTTATGACTGGAGCCCAAGGCAGAGGTTTTAACCCACTGAGCCACCCAGGCGCCCCTAAAGATTTTATTCTTGCGAGAGACAAAGAGAGAGCAAGCAGGAATATGGGTGGGAAGAGGGAGAAGCAGGCTCCCTGCTGAGCAAGGACATCCCCCCCCAATGAGGGCTTGATCCCAGGACCCTGGGATGGTGACCCACGAAGGCAGACACCCAACCGAGTCACCCAGGTGTCCCAGAATTCAATTTTCCGATTCCCATAATTGCGTGAACGTGTAATATTACAGTGCTGTAAAGCTATTTATCTGACAAAGACTACATTATCATTCGAAAATAAGGGAGGGTGTTGTTCCGTTTCCACGGTGTTGAAACTTAGGTACGTGGGATTCGACAAGGAATGAGTAATTGAGAAGAAGCTGTCGTATGTAAACCATATTTCATACTTTCCCTAAATAAGGGCATTGCTTGTAGAAACACCAGGATTGTTAACACAACAGCCGGTGCTGCTGGGCCACTGCCCACTGAGAAATTATCATAGCAATTATGCCTCGTTCTTTCTCTTAATCCAACTACCCCACAGTCCTTGCTCTGGATTTACCTCAGAATAATCTGATTTACTACTCATTTCTCCTTACCTAAACAGTCATTTAAAAAGAATGTGTCCCATTCTCTTAGTAATGCATCTCGATTACACTTGCAGAGACCCCTTTCCAAGAGCTCTCTGTACATGTATGTGCCCTTGAACTGAAGTCAAGCTATGTATCCAAGGACAGTTCCTTGCTCCACACTGCCTAATCGAATACTTTTCCAAGTGAATATTAGGGTTTTGGTAGTCCCATGTCCTTGTTTTTAACCCCTTAAATTTAAAAAAAAAAAAATCTGTATAATTTTGTTTCTAAACCACATGTTCCATAAAACACAATGAAACTAACCTGCTTTGAAAATTTTAGTGACAAAGGAATACGTATCCACACCCAGCCCAGAAGGTCTGCAGAGGGCCATCCTTCATTTTTAAGCCTATGTAATTCCTCCTCTGAAAACACTGTGTGACAAGTGCAGTTCTCAGTGTTCTAGTAGAATCAGCTTGGCCACAGTGGAGAAACCCATTATCACCCTTCACTAGCCATCCTGGGTCTGGAATAGAAGTGTTTTGATAGTATTTCCTAGTGACTGGGACACTTCCTAGAACACAATTTTTACCCTTGGCTTCACTTTTATTCATGCCAACAAACTACAGCATTCACATCCATACCCTCTAACTACCAAGCCAGAATCTTACAGGGAAAACCTGCAAAGTAGTTAAAACAGGATGTATGCACCCCAACAAGGAAGGGAGCAGAACCTTGTTTCTGCCCCCTAAGTACAGGACTAGAAAACTAAGAGAAGATGGTCCTGGTGGGTCCCCTTCCCCTTACAGGTAAAGGTAGCAAAACACAAAAAAAGCAAAAAAAAAAAAAAAAAAACCCACAAAAATCCCAGAAAACTGGTTCTCCAAAGTATCAGCTAGAGTTATAGTGACAGTTACAAAAGAGACAACCCAATCCAAGCTCACAACTCATTCTGGATGGAACTTCCTCCCAAACACGCTTAAACTGTGGCAATTAGGAGTGGGTGCTTTGGACTCACATCTCCCTCTGCTGCAGATCCTAGGAATGTTGTTTAACCTTTCTGAGCCTCACTTTCCTCAGTTATAAACTGGAAATCAATAGTCCGTATTTCAGAGCTGCTTTTAAGAAAATGGTTCTTGGGTGCCTGGGTGGCTCAGCTGCTTAAGCGTCTGCCTTCTGCCCAGGTCACGATCCCAGGGTCCTGGGATCGAGTCCCACATCGGGCTCCCTGCTCAGTGGGCAGCCCTATTTCTCCCTCTGCCTTTGCCCCTCCCCCTGCTCATGCTCTCTTGTGTCTTCCTCAAATAAATAAAGTCTTTAAAAAAAAAAAAAAGTTCTTCATGTCTGTGGTTAACATTTGGCCTATGATAAACCTTCCTGTGGCCTAGGGCTCATCCCCTAAGGAGATACCGCCCCTCCACGTGGACTGCTGACTATTACTTCTCTCTTTTGGCTCTTCTGGAAAAGGTGCTTCTACCACTTGTAAAAGGGAAGGGGAGTCATGACTGAACTGTAGGATTCCCGCAACTGGACAAAGCAGCAGGATTATCAGAGCTGTTGGCCAAATTAATGCTGTGTGGTTTCAAATTCTTCTTTTAGTCCACCTGGTTTCACTTCCCTCAGCCCTACCCCCCCCCCCAATGCTTCAGGGAGCTGATGATGGATGTCCTCCTCCTCTTGCCCATTTCTGTTCATTCTCGCAGTCGAGCGGCTCTTGGGGTGCTGACTGCTAACCGCAGAGGCCAGATCCACTTTCTGGGAGAATCAGGCGTGAGGCCTGCGGAGGTATCTGGAGCTCCGTCTGACGTGGCTGTCCACCCTACCTCAATTTCTTTTCTGCTAAAGCACACTTTTCGCGAGCCAGCCAGCCCCCGTGCCCAGAGTCGTGCCCCAGGGGAATCTGCTTTGTATAGGGTGACTGTAAAGTCATGACAGGGTCTTTGAAGAAGCTATAAACTCCATCTTAAACATGTCAACAGACCCCGAGTCAAACAGAGTTTATTTTCCACAGGGCTGCGAGGGCACGATTGTTTGAACTCTTGCCACCAGGTTCTCAAACTGTCCTAAAAAGGATGATCGAAAGACCGGGGCCCTCACAATGTTAGGAAAAGGAGGTCTCCACTTCTGGCATGGACAGTTACCCATTAAAGCGGTATTTTACAGTGACGCCTTGAAACATAGGCCAGAGTGCAGATGGTGTTCTCTCATTCAGGAACCCTGACGTTAACATTTTTACTCCAAGGATTTTGAAGGTAAACAGAGGTCAACTCTTCTGGTCGGGACAGAGGCATTTCTTAGAATCTTGAACACCCCAACACCAGATGTGGCTCGTGTTGCCAGCAGCCATTCACCGTGTAGTCCTAGGGCCGTTCTCGGCCGTAAGCCTCCTCCCTGCCCCTTTCAGGGGGCAGGTAGTAGCTACATGACCGTCTTTTACCTTTTGGTCCCGCTGAACCTACTGAACGTTGGCCCTCGAACAAATGGCACAACTAACAAAAGCTTAAAAGGAAGCAGATGCTAGGTAGTACCAGCATGTAGTTAGGTTTTTGAGCCTCACGAGATCTTGAGGTGGGATCAGGACAAACCTGGGATGGTCCACATCCACCTAATGGGGGCCTGGGACCATCTAGTCTGATATTTGTTGCTTCCATGGACACCCAAAACCCCTCAGCATTTTAATGGCTAACTTCACTTATTTAGGAAACCAACAGGTTCCGCCTCAAGCAAGTACCTCCCTATACTTGTCCAGAGCCTTAGGGCTGTCCCAGCAAAAATTTTTGAGTTATAAAACATAATGCGTGTCAGTGTTTTCTAGGTAAAATGGTTTATCTCTGTAAAGCCCAGAACATGGGCTTACATCAGGGAGTCTGGCACAAAGGGAAAAAGAAAATAATAAAACAGAAGAGATCACAACCCTATTCTTAGCCATAGTTTATATTACTAAACCAGGCCCATCTAGAAAATAGACTTCTTTGGTCACATAGTGTATCTGATGAGAAAACAAAGGTGTTTATGTGCAAATGTATTGTTGTAACTACAAAAAGATTAAATCCCTAATGAAGATTAATTAGGAGCATCACTTTCATAAAGGTCATACATGAGCTCCTACAGCTTGTACCAAGTACAAAAAAAAAAAAAAAAACAAGATCAAACTGGGAAGGGAAGAGTTTCTAATTATTTTCTAATTACATTTCTGATCTATCATTAATAGATGACCATACAGGTCCTTTAAGATAAAAGGGCTACAGGTTTCAAGGACAAGACCAATCATACTATTACAAACTAATCTTCTAATTATTGAAAAGGAGACCAACCTGCCTCTGTACCTAACACACATTAGGCACATGCCAGGCAAAATAAGAGGTATGTGTGTTTGTAGGAAATACCTTATGAATTCTGAGATATGTTAGATGTTGTGTAATATAAGGAGTCTTAGAATGATAAAAACCAAGGAGTCTATATCTAAGTAGAAAAACATATGAAGAGTAAGTTCTACTGGTAAAGTAGACAGACTAAAGTAAAAAATACATTTAACGCACTCTAAGGTTCACTTAAAGTGCTTGTTGGTTCATTTCAGGCACCATCTTAACTTTTTCTATAATTTTCTCTATCTCCTTTAAGGATAATTCTGCAAAGTTTACTTTAAGCCTTTACTGGTGGCTGATGTAGAAGAAAAAAATGAAGGAAGGAGAGAAAAACAAGTGTGGATATTAAGAAACTCTACAACTGATAAAAGACAGGTGCCGTACCTTCCCAAAATCATTGTGCAAAGACTTCCATTTACAGATCAGACATAACAGCCTCCATGTATAATTTTGACAACAGCCCTGTTTCTGCTCTGCAGTTTTTGAGCAATGACCACCCTCCCTAGACAAGAACCAGGCACATCTCCTACTCAATGTGCACACAACCTGTGCATAACCAAGATGAGCTCATCCTAAGGCAAGTACCAGGAGGGAGTAGAAGATGCATATAAGCTTGGTCCTGACTATAGGCAGCACAATAGGGTAAGAGCAATTCTTTAAGAAGGCAGGCTGTATTACATTTAAAAATAAATATTAGAATAATCTTGAAGTCAACAACTTTATACCCTCAATTTTACTGAGGACAAAAATGAGGACCATCTACAGCAATACATTCTTTGGTCCTCAAAGTCACTGATGAATACCACTACAGATAAATCAATCCATGGGCGGGAAAAATCTATTCTCTGATGTATTCGGCAAAAATACAAAAATAAGGAAAGAGGGTAGCATTTGCTCTGTAAACCTGTTTTTAAAAAAACTAAAAGCAAAAACAAAAACCTTTATGAAGCTTCTTCCAACCAAGAGTTTGGGGCTCAGGCATAAATTAGTTGTAAAGAACGTGAACAGTTAAGTTCAAACTTTGGAGGTTCACTGCAAAGTACTTCCTGTGCTGCACAGAGAGCCAAAGGAAAGGGAGTCAAAACAGGTCTCGCCTCTGAGCAACTTGCATCGGCGGTCGGCCTCGGTTCTGATGCATCACCTCAAGTCTATTTACTGTTGATCTGATGGGCTGAGGCTAAACTTCTCCTTGCAAAAAAGCTTGTTCAACCATTAACTTAAGGAATCCCAATGGCTGCTAAATAAAATACTTTCTATGGAATGGATGTGGGGTCTTTGGTTTTAAAGAGATTCAACAGGAACCTGAAATGGACGAAGAAATGTACATGATCAGTTCCACAGAAAAGGGAGAGGCCTGGCTGTTTTTTTGGCTTCACTATATTTTGAAGGCTTGAATATATATTAAGGACAACACTGCAACTTCGTTTTCCAAAAAAGCTCCAAGAAAGGACTAATGAATCAATTGGTCAATAATTTCATTATAATGTAGGTCAATGTTTAGAAGTACTCTGAACCCAGTGGAATGTAGAATTCCACAGACATTATTTTAAAATTAGACTGTCGCAAAGTGGGCTTAAGGAATAAAACCAGTCCTTTGTGAAGATGATCATCCCAATTACCAGAATTTTTACTACTGAGTGGCCAGTGGCTTTAAAAAATATCTCATTTACTTTGAGATACATTTACGCCCTCTGAGATAGGTAGTCATCAACAAAATGTCAATGGGAAGAAAACTGCGGTCCAGAGAAGGCTCTTGAATCCGTAGGTGGGAGAACCTGGATTTGAACCAAGTCAGCTTGATGGACACTTTTATTACACTTTGCCTAGAAAGCCTCCCAGACATAACTGGTTACCAAGAAGAAACCTTCTCTGTTCTCTCTTAGCCTCAGTGTAGAGATTTAGTACCTTTTCACGGGTACCAACACAGTAATAATGTTCTGCACAGAGAACTACAAGTACACAGTACCTATTTAATATCATTGAGTTTCATTTTTAAGACTGTTTTAAGGATGTTTTTAGAATTTGGTGAACATGCCTATAGATCAACAAAGATGACCTGCTCAAGTGTAGGAAAAGCAAACATCTTCCTACCAGAGTTACCTAGGACCTTTCTAAACCTAAAAACCTCCAAGGAGTCCTGTTACTCATTTGTGTAGCATTCTAAGATGTTTAAACAGCCTGATTTCTCTTTCACAACCTTGTTAATTTTCATCAAGGTGTATCCATCACCTGTAACACCTTGAATAGTTTTTCGGCCTTCGGTTTAATGTCCATTTGCACATTACACTGGCCTTCTATGTGAATATTAAAATTCTTTGAAAAATTATACTGTAATATTGTGTGAACTCTAATTTTTATTACTATTTTTGAAAGCATAGAAACACTTTTGTACTTTGCCCATTTTTGCTCCTTTATTATAAACTAACCTTCTCCTTGAGAACATGGTGAATTCCGTTCCATTTAAATTTATTTTTATGTCCCATGTTTCCAAATTTACTTTTTAAGCTCTGTATATTTATTCATCCATTTATACTTTTTGAGTGCTGTCTTATGTAAAGCAAACAAAGGACAAAACGGATTAAAGCGATTCAAAACACAAGAGAACCACTGGTTACTAGTTTATACTAGGAATTTTCTACCCAACTTCATTCTCTAGGGGAATTATTCAGCTCTTTTAATTTTAAAACATTAATCTTTAAAATTAACTTGCCCCACAATCGCTAGGGAAAAAAAAAAAAAAAAAAAAAACAACACTTAGAAACCTTTTTTCCCAATGTCCAGGTTACTCAAGGTACCACTTAATTTTTCAATAATTCACTATTAAAACTTAATTTTTAGAGATTTTAATTCTAAAAATATATTTTTCCCCTATAAATATTAGCCTTTTTAGACAGTATTATTTTTTTTTTTAAAGATTTTATTTATTTATTTGACAGAGAGAGATCACAAGCAGGCAGAGAGGCAGGCAGAGAGAGAGAGAGAGGAGGAAGCAGGCTCCCCGCTGAGCAGAGAGCCCGATGTGGGACTCGATCCCAGGACCCTGAGATCATGACCTGAGCCGAAGGCAGCGGTTTAACCCACTGAGCCACCCAGGCGCCCCTAGACAGTATTATTTTTAAGATTTTAGATTAGTCAGTATAATCATGTTTCTTAGAACTGTTTTATTTCTGGGGCACCTGGCTGGTTCAGTGGGTGAAACGTCTGATTCTTGGTTTCAGGTCATGATCTCAGGGTTTTGAGACGGAGCCACCCTTCCCCTGCTGCCACTGGGCTCTGGGCTGGACCTGGAACCTGCTTAAGACTCTCTCCCTCTGACCCTGTTGCTTATGCGGAAACGTGTGCTCTCCCCGCCACCCCCAAAGAAAAAAACCACCAAAAAACTATTTTCTTATTCCTAACCCCATAGTTACAATACATATTGTATTTTACATACAATACATATTTACAATACATACCGTATGTATATATGGTATGTATTGTGTGTGCGTGTATATATACATATATGTATATACACACACACATATATGGTATATTTTGTAAATGTGTATTATATATATCTAAAAAATATGATCATATATATCTAAAATATATATAAATATATATCTAAAATATATATATATAATCTCTCCCAATTTCAGGATTTACTTTCTCTATTTTATTTCTATTATAAAATAGATTCTATTTATTTCTATTCTCTATTTCTCTATTTACTCTATTTCTTCCCCCCTTATTTTTAATGTACATAAAAATCCCAATTGTGGTTTTGTAAGTTTTTAATGTTTCTATGCAACAATTATTAAATAACCATTAAAAATGGCATGAAAATTTTATCCTAATTATAAAGAAAATACCTCATACTCTATGTATCTGTAAGGAAATAAGAACACAATCATTGACAAAGGTCTTGGCAAAACATCTTAGTCCATTTTAATGGGGTCAAGTCCCATTCCTATGCCCCAAGTCTATAAAATGTTCTAAAGCATTCCAGTTACAAAATAAGACAAAAACTTTGTGGACCAAAAGTTAAAATCTGTGTAGATTATCATCAGAAACACAAAGCCAGTGTGGAATGGAGTGCTGGAACCCCTAGTCCTAAGGATGGTATGATCATTCACTAAGAATAAATAAATAAAAGTGATTTTATAATAAAGAGTAATTTACGGGGCCAAAATGTGCCGTACTGCAGGACAATCAGCAATGTGAACGGCCCAAAGAGCTTTCATTCTAAGACTTAGCAAAAAAGATCCTAGCAAATAACTCATTCTTTGTCCTTCGTGTTCCACAAATACTGTATTTCCTACTTACATTTATGATAGAGGCAAATGGATTCTCAGCATTTCTGAAACACCCGAAGAAACATGCGGGGAAAGGTCAAGGTCAATAGAAGATAGTATTTTTAAAAGGGAGTTCTCGGTTTAAATAAGTTAGATCCTCAGAAAAGGCCGCGATGCAAAGGCCGAGGGCTGTTTCACACAGCCATGTAATATCTGATGAACTCGAGATTTCCACATACACTTATCACTGGAGTAAATCAGTTTATTTGGGAGAATCTGTGGCTCTTCCTGCTTGTTTCCCTGGGGAAAGGATGATGCTAACATTTTCTGGCTACTTTTCTTTCTTTAAACTTCTTCGAGATTTCTTTTAGTAGCATTGCGGTTTCCAGTGTCTTACGTGAATGCTTAGTAGATAACTCACTTTTCGGGGCGCCTGGGTGGCTCAGTCGGTTAAGCGTCTGCCTTTGCCTCAGGTCATGATCTCCCTCGCCTCCCTGCTCGTGCTCTGTCTCTCAAATAAACAAGATATTTAAAAATAATCTAGTTTTCTTCAAGCGAAGACTCTAATTAGAAATTTAACAAATTCCTCGCATTCATCTTCATTAGTTGTTTTTCAGAAAAACTTGTAAATCATGTTGCTGCATTATCCTAGGGAGGTTGTAGAACCATCCAAAAATGCAGGACCATCATAAAGAAAAGCAGAGAAAAATGATCTGACTGACAGACTCTAGAACCTTTAAACAGTCACACCACTGAGCATTTACTATTTTTAGGTTTTTACATTGTATTCGGGTTCTGAGTCACTTTTGGTGGTGTCAACTGTTGTGGAAGCCTATCTCAAACTTTATTGAGGGCGCTAGCCAGACTGAGCTGTTTGTCAAGCCCCAAGCATGCAGTCATGGGGAGAAAGAGAAGAGACCAATAGCCCTGCATCATGGCAGCTCTATACTGACTGGCACAGACCCAGCCCCCAGCCCAGTGACGTCAAATGGCTGTTTTAGAACCTTGCAAGTCAAGAGTCAGCAGTTATAAACAGATTTAACAGATAAACATTAGATTGGACTCATGATCTCATCTGGCAGCCTTGCAGATTTCCCATCCAAAAGTCCCAGCTGGGATCACACTAATTGGGCCTCTTCAACCACATTGAGCAACAGGCGAAGAGAAATTTAAGGAGAAAATTTTAAAACTGATAAGAAACATATTGACAGAGTGCCTGGTGAGGGGGAGCTGACACAGGCCATCTGGATGCTTGTGTCTGTGAAACCTTTTGTTTAGTGGAAATAATTCACCTAACTCACAAGCTGTACAAATATTAAGATCAAAAGTCCTAACTTGCACAACCTGTCAGGAAAACCTGTGATACAGGAAACAGAGACTGTTGTCCAGACTTCTGCTAAACCAAAGCCAGAATGTCTTTGTGTGATCATGGCAGATCTTGACTGCCCTGGAGTCCCTCTACACTCAAAAAGTTTGTACCAGCACTTTATGGCCACATCTTTTGACCATGCAAGTACACTCCTGGTAGAGGTTCACGTCTAGAACATTTGCAAGTGCTTTTGCTTGGTGATTTCCTTTTAACACCTTTGGAAGTGAGTAATACCCCCACCCGTGATGAGAAGCCTGGTCTAGAACAAACGGATTAATTATACCATACTGTTTAGTATCTGGATAGCTGGAAAAGTTCAAGCTAGACAACAAAATTGAAATTATGCACAAGGCTGGAATAATTGTGATATAAATAACCATAGTGTTTACTTTAATACCAGGAATTTATGGGGATGGAAAAGACAGTTTCCCTGATTAGATGGGCCATTTTTTAACACGTGACACTATCAAGTGCATTTTCAACATGCTTTCTTACAAATTATTAAGGATTTTTCTAAAAATTCTTTATATGTGCTACTGAATTGATAACATTTCCTTAATCGTTAAGAATTTAATACTACATATCCTCAAATCCTCTTCATTTTCCACTTATTAAGGCTTCTTCGCATTCAAAGTCTGTGTGACTGCCACTTTTTCCGCTTTGAAACCAAACTGCCCTTCAATCTCTTTTCCAAAGTCTTTTTAGACCTTGAGAAACTACCTTTCCTTCATGTCTTGCATCTTGTACAGAAAAGAATATAAAGCCTAAGTCTTATTTACCCAATGGCTGGCTTTTCCCCCAACCTTTATTTTATTAACAGGTAAACTAAACTATTTAACGGTTACAGTTCTATTTATTAGAACTGCCATCACAGAAGAGAAAGCTTACTAATCCCTGTTAAAAGAACATTTTAAGTCATGTGAGATTTGAAAAGAACCCAAATGTACTATTGCAATCAGTCAATAAGTATTTATCAAGAACCCAATGATCCCTTCATACCTATTAGGATGATCACAATTTAAAAAAACGACAAGTACTGGTGAGGATATGGAGAAATTGGAACCCTTTATATTACTGGTGGGAATGTAAAATGGTGCAGCTACTATGGAAAGGTTTGGAAGTTCCTCAAAAAGCTAAAGCTAAAATTACCATATGACTCAGCAATTCCGCTCCTAGGTATATACCTAAAGTAACTGACAACAGGGACTCAAATAGAAAGTTGTACACCAATACTCACTGGAGCTTTATTCACAAGAGCAAAAAGGTGGAAATAATCCCAAGTGTCCATCAACAGATGAATGGATAAATAAAAGGTGGGAGATCCATATAATGGAATATCAGTCAAAAAAAGGAATGATGTTCGGATACGTGCTACAACATAGATGAATCGTGAAAACATTATACTGAAGAAAGAAGTCAGACACAAAAGGACAAATATTTCAATACCCAGAATAGGTGAATTAATAGACTGAAAATAGATCAGAGGTTACCAGAGGCTAAATTAAAGGAGAAATTGGGAAGTACGGATTAATGGTTACAGAGTTTGTTGGGAAGATGAAAATTTTTTTGGAAATATGGAGCAGTGATGGTGGTACAACACAGTGAATGTAATGGATGCCAATGAATTGTGCACTTAAAAAATCATTAAAATGGCAAATTTTTATAATATATAACATACCCAAAACCACTGAACTGCACACTTCAAATGGGTTTTATGTTATAGGAGTTGTAACTCAAACTTTTAGAAAAGAATCCAACAGACTAGGGCTGGCAATGATAATTGGGATCATTTATATTAAACAGTCTAAAATCTGAGAGTAAAGCAGTTACTGTGCTCATCCAGGCAACGTTTAGTTGTAAAAGCAACTTGCAGTGATGTCCATTGTTCGAGGACTTCAGACTTCTCTAATTCTGATACAATAATTTACAAGAGTCTATGATAAAACCTAGCTCAATAACAACTATTTAAATACAAAATACAATATATATATCACAAAATATGTGTTAATTGACTTTAATTGACTATGGTATCACTAAAGCTTCTGGTCAACAGTAAGCTATTGAGTTTTGGGAGAAACAAAAGGGGTGTGTGTGTGTTTTGTTTTTACTCAGGAAGTGGTTTGCACCCTTGATCCCTGTGACGTTAAAGGGTCAACTGTACTTTAGAGGAATGATTCCCAAACACCAGTGTAAGACAACACCTGTGATGGAAACTTACACAAGCAAGGACCATGACAAGCCTGTTGATCTGAAGTGTTAACTGCAAATCACTCTTATTTCTTAAAACAAGATTTTAACTAGGCAACAGGGGTAATACTGGGGTCTTGGCAGTTGGCAGGAAGACAGGGATGGCCTATTCTCAGTTCTGCTCAGGGTTTTCACCTGTATGCCTACTCTATGTTTTTAAAATTTCCACAAATTTTACTATAGCAGGCTAACTCTCAATCTCACTCACCATATTTGATTTACACTCCAAAGTTACAAACAAATCCTAAAAATAGCTGGATACTTTGGAATATTAACACCACCTTCATGGGAAATAGAAAACTGCCCGTATGGAAATTACAAACGTGTAGGAAGGGTGAAGGGTAGGTCAGATATTTTGTTGTCAGGTTCAAGAATGAATGGGGTTTCTAATCATGTGGATTAATGGGACCATAGATAACCTGAAGGGAAGTCTGGGTTTTGGTTATTTTTAGCTTAATTTGGGAGTTTTTGCTGTAAAAACAAAATATACTATATTTACTTTAGAAGATTTGAGTAACCTCTTGATAAAAGTTCAGTGTTACCGCTTAATTCAATCTGAGCATGTTTTTCCATAAAATTATCAAATTGATGCATAATCCAAAAATGAAAGAAAATAGATTTTAAAAAAAAAATCAGGCATTTGGGAAAAGACTAATTATTAATACTAATAACTGAACCAAACAGTAACCAAGACAGAGAAGGAGGCGTGGAGAAGTGGTTCGTGACACCATGAACTGTTCTAGATAGAGTTCCTTACCAAACTGAGGCTTTAGTTTCTCAACAGTGGAATGAAACAAAACATGACAACATGGAACTTTCCCCCAAAGGAGTGTGAGGAAACACTTTTAAGAGAAGGCTGAACAAATGACATGAGGGGAATAAATTTTGCAATGGCTATGAGCCTCGTATGTTTTTAATTCACCAATTAGAAAGATGACCTGAAAAGAGCATAATATGTTGGGCCATAGAGAAAAGCTGTCAGCTTCATATTAAGTAAATTATCCCGAATGGGCCCATTTTGTCTGTAGAGAAAAGAAACCCTGCCCCACTGTCACACAGGCCAAACTTTATCATGGCCATTTGTCCTGGACGATCTAAGTTAAACAGTCTGTCACTGCCATCAGGAAAAATGCAGCAGCTTTCCATGGACCAAGGGAGCAGCAAGATGTTGAACAAAGCAGACAGGACAAAGATGCAGAAGGCTTCCTTCTAGTTGTAGCTTTAAACCTAAGCTTCCTGACAGAGCCATCCATCCTTTCGAGGTCTCTGTTCCCAGAACAAAAGGATGGTTTCTAAGGTACAAAGGCCTCTAATACCTTATATATAATAAAAGTTAAACATGTCAAGAAATCAAGCATGAGCTCAGTAAATGCCTACACTCACGAGTCAGCCTCTGAGCAGAACAGAGCTCAGGTTCAGTAATTCACAAATAGTAAGCCACCCTTAGAGCCACAGAATTTGAACAGTTTCGCTTGGAGTTCTTCCCGAGTTATTAATACACGAGCAACAAAAGAACATTAATGACTAAGGGAAACGAAGCTGCTAAAGGAAAGCTCACTGCCAATGAAAGAGGAAGAGCCCACCTAAAACCAGATGTCAGGACACGCAAGCACAATGACCTGGGGCCGGCTGGCCTAGGGATGGACTTGGAACACCTCACCTCCACTGCTATGGTACAGGAGGGCTCCAAACCTGATTCTTGGAATGGATATAACCCTTGTGCACCAAGAAATATTGAAATTGTTTGCTATACTCCCACTTGCTGAGGCAAGGAAACACAGTTTATGACCATTTAGGCAGTTTGAAAACAAGCTTCCACCAAACAGAAACACAAACCCTAGCCCGTAAGAGAAAGTTGCCTTCGTCAGATGACGGAAGTCACTCTAAAAGCCTAGAGCTCCTCAGACAGTCAAGGCAGGCCACAGAGAGCCAATTCTGTAAACAACCTTCAACGCTGTTACTTCCTTTAGAAGAACAATGAAAACAACATGGTGAAAACTTCACCTCACATAATTTTGAAGGACTCAGAGTAGTTCTGCAGTTAGAAACGTGCTATGTGATAAGAATAAAAGAATACCAGGATCTAAATAAAAGCCTAGATTTATTAAGAAGCTTAAAATTTGGTTATACTGAGAAAATTCTGGCTCCATCTGTGTAATGTATGTAAAAATCAAAATAATTTTTATATCAAAATATTCAGTCATACACTGTGTTTCACTGTGTACCACTGGTACACAATTGGTTTGTATTTTGTTCTGTGGAAGACAAACAGGTTAAGGCAGCAGTTTCTCTGACCAGAAGGTTATTCGCCCAAATCCAGGAAAATCCTGAGCTCTTCGGAGTTCCTGGATTCCCAAGACGTTCATGAAAAACCAACAGTAAGAAGCAAACCATGTCTTCTGAGAGTGTGTGCGGTTTTTTTCAAAGGCTGAAAACCTTTTAAGATTGTGTCACAATGACACCATTATGCTGAGGAAACAGACCCCTCTGGAGGTCTTTCCCTGCGGCCTCCAAGTCTCCAGGATACCATGTCTCTCCCACAGCCCTCCTCAGGACAGTCTGCTCTAGCATCCAGGGGCTCAAAGGAGCAGCTGGGAGGGGCACCTATAGATTCCATAGCAACACAAGGGCCTACACTATGTCCCTCAGATGGCAACCAGTCAAGTGGCCCCTTGCCTTGTAAGAAGCACCCTAAACCCTTTTGGCCGCCTTCATTGACCCTGATTTCATGGCCTCTTAGGCCAACGGCCTGGAGCAGGAGGGAGCCAGACTTCTTCCCTCCAACTCTTCACCTCAGGAGCAGCCCTCAGCATCTGGAACGCGGATTCTGCTTCCTTTCACCTTCTCTCAGCTGGGTTCCCCTTAAATTGTTTTGGTTTTCAGCACACTAAAGTGGAAAAATATTTTCTAAAATGAAGCTGGCAAAAGCTTCAAAACATACGGCAGACAAGATGCCTACAAACCAAAACAGGTACCTCTACTCAACGCAACGGACAACCATTTGCTACAGCACAATGCAGAAGGTCTTTGGGGAAAACAGGGAGAGAAAGACTATAACCTTAAAAAAACAAGACAAAAAAAAAAACACCACTAAACAACAACAACACACACACATACACAAACTCACACAGCTAAATGGAAACCTCGTATGAGAAGGAAAGCCAAGTCTTCGTCTACTCTTGGGTTAGGTTTAATCTCTGAGAGTATGACAATGGCTAAACCAAGCTGCACATTACCATGGGCGGTGACCAAGCTCAATTAGAATAAGACATTGGCAGGTATTTTGAGCATTAC
This sequence comes from Neogale vison, assembly GCF_020171115.1. Classification (NCBI taxonomy): domain Eukaryota; kingdom Metazoa; phylum Chordata; class Mammalia; order Carnivora; family Mustelidae; genus Neogale; species Neogale vison. The sequence goes on along the minus strand of NC_058101.1, from coordinate 195,726,103 downwards.
AATAAAAGTTGGAGAAGAGCAAAGCATTATTCAGTAGTTGGCACATCGGACCACGATTTAAGGGAAAATCTCTTCAGATGGCTAATTAAATGGATGAATCCTCCTATCAGAATGAGCAGTCACATTCCCTCCCTGTGATGTCCTGTCCAAAGAGCTTCTACTGCCTCCCACCACCACCTCACAAGGAAACACCAATGATGACATCATTACTACTTACATTCAAAGCATTCTTTGCAGCTTCTGCTTCTGAGCGACTGTCAAAACTGACAAAACCTACGGGCTGAGGAAAGAAAAAAAAAATATGAACAAAAAACAAATCAGGAGATTATCTATTGTTCTGGGTCAAAGGTGATGTCAAACCAAAAAGAGCTAAGATAAAGAAATGACCACAGGCAATGGGTAGAAATAAGAAAGCCAGTTCAAAAGAATCATGACGCAGTGGCTTAGCCAAATTTCTAACATGAATCAAAAGGGATTGTGAGGGTGGTTCTTCAAGGGCACAGCTGGGGATTTAGAGAATTAGAAAAAAAAAAATTCTAGAAGGGATTGGAAGGCGAGCAGCAGTGGACAAGAGAATAGAGGAAAACTTGGGTCGAGAGGCTCTACTTTCCTAAATCAAATTCACTGTACCTCAGTTTCTTCATCTTTTAAAATGGGAAGAGAACCGAATCACCTTTCGGTACACTGTAAGTGCGAGGAATACGATGACACAATGACACAAGCCCAGTACACGCTCACCGCGTGATCAGAACTGTAAAATGCACATTTCCAGCTCAAATCCCAAGGGATACCCTTAAAACGTCTTGTGTTTAACTAGGTGTGTAAACCAAATCACCCCACTCTCTCAAGAGAGGGATGATAATCCCTTTGGACTCAATCTTTCAGTCCAGAAAGAAGTTCGGAACATAGCTTATTCCTGACGAATCGAGAATACCTTACCGAGAGACGAAAAGCGACGGAGAGGTGAGCACGCTGAGTATTCAGCATTTTGTGGGGAGAGGGGGAGCCTAAAGCCAAATATTTCAAGCAGTCTGTAGAAACTGTCAGGGTCACTAACTACCACTCTCTATCCTGCTCCTTCTGTGCTCTACCCTAGACTTGGGACTCTGCCTGTGGCTATTACAAGTTGGAAACACAGCATGATTCTCCACCAACAGATACTTACACGCACTGTGAACGTTTGCCTGTTTAATCTTGTTTTTTAAAAAAGGAAGGATGGGGAATAAAAGGGGGTTTGGATGATTTCTTTTCAATATAAGGACCAATCCCAACATAATCATGCTGTCTGTCTTCCTCAGGGATGGTCCCAGACATCCCAGCTGGAGACAACGGAACTGTAAATCATTTTCCTGTGCTAATTCCTAACTAATCTCACACTGAATTTTAAATCAACAAAAAAATTAAATCCTGATGAGAATTACAAAGGAGAATGCTGAGACCCAGGAACATTCTAGAAGAAAATCAACTCAAATTTATTGTGGAAGTGATCATTTATACACAAGTTTGAAATTCTTACCTGCTTAGATGTGAGCTTTATAAGAGAACCCTCGTAGCCCTGAAAATTAAGAACCAAATTTAGACGAAAAATTACTAGGAAAAAAAAACAACTATAATAGCATCCTGCTCAAGTAAAAATGAGTCCATTATGACTACTGATGAACTCTTCTTACGAATGCCTCAAAGTAACTGAGAAGGCAGATTTTACAGACATAAGCATATATGTGCCGATCCTTCTATCCTTAAGGCCTAAAACAAAGCATACCTTGAAATTTATGCACATTATCTAGGTTTTCCTCTTTTTTTTCCCATGAAGTCGTACAATGGTAGGAAAATAGGTTCTTCTGTCAACAGATCTTTCTCATTTTACAGAATTAGAATAGTGAAGGGAGTAAATTTAATAAGACAGGAAGGTAAGTATGTGAGGACTTGGTCATGTGTTTGCTATAAAATAACATTAAAACATTAAGAATGTCCTATGTAGAACTTATTACTCGAAATTTCAAAACTGCCGGGAAAAGTTACACAGGTAGCGATACTAAATTCTGCTGAGTTATTTTGCTTAACTTCCTGAAGCAGCTAGTTTTCATGCTGGTATTCTGACTAGGACGTTACAAAAATCCCCTGTAGGGCTCTTACTCCAGCCCATCCTCAAGGAGGACAGAAACCCTCCCTTTGCACTCCCTCCCGTCACCCCTCCTGGCTCCTCAGGAGAAGGATAACAAAGTGTGTTTATTTCGGAAAATAATCAATGGCTGGTGGCTTGCCCTGATGGATGACACAGGGGGAAAAACACCACTTGACATGACTGACCACTGCACCGATCAGTGCCAAGACAGATTTGCAGACTGGGGTCAACCTCCGGGGACTTTAATTAAAAGAGGGTTGTTAGGAATGTACCAGGGTCCTGACTCTTGCGTTGGGGTTTCTGGGCAGGATGTTGGGATTGATTCATCCTCCTATCTTCCCAGCAGAGAACTATGTTACCAATTAGCTACTGTAAACATTTTACCTCAAAGACCTTGAGCTCTTCTGGCCCGAGAGGTCATGATTCACGGCCCTGTCTCTTCCTTTCTCAAGGTGCTTTCTCTCCGAAAAACCTGGAGGCTTAAACACCCTGAAGGCCTCAGAGGCAAAGGACAAATGGATATTTCTTTTTTTTTTTTTTTTAAAGATTTTATTTATTTATTTGACAGAGAGAAATCACAAGTAGACAGAGAGGCAGACAGAGAGAGACAGAGAGGGAAGCAGGCTCCCTGCTGAGCAGAGAGCCCGATGTGGGACTCGATCCCAGGACCCTGAGATCATGACCTGAGCCGAAGGCAGCGGCTTAACCCACTGAGCCACCCAGGCACCCCACAAATGGATATTTCACTCAAGCACGTCACCACTGGTGGCAATGAACTGTGCTCCCTCACAGACTACTTCAGCACGGACGGCAGTCAGACTGCGTGGGTTTGAATCCTAGCCCTGCCATTTATGAAGTGTGACCTTGAGCAAAATTTATTCAGTTGCTCTAAGTCTCATTTTCCTCATTGGAAGAACGGAGGCCACCCCCCTTTAAAGGGTTATGATAAAAATTAAATGGAGTAATTCATAGGAGGGGCTTGCTGGCTAAATCTCCAGTATTTTGAAGAGATCAACTCGCTTCAAAAGTCCCCATCTGCCTCTGGATGGCTCAATCCTAAGAGTCTGCCTTCGGCGCAGGTCATGATCCCAGGGTACTGGGATCGAGCCCCGCATCCCACTCCCTGCTCAGTGGGAAGCCTGCTTCTCTCTCTCTCTCAATCTCTCTGTCAAATAAATAAAATCTTAGAAAAGTCCTCATCCTACAAAAGGGACAAATAGTAAAAATGGGAACCCTGCAGAAGATACTCGGGAAATTCTACGAAGCCAAACCCCATCCCCAGCGTCTTCTCTTCCTTTCCCACTTCCTTGCAGCTGACCTCACGTCTAACCCTTCTATTTCCCCCTGTACTGTCATCACTGTTAAAGTAAGAGGATGGGTACTGGAACAGAGGTAGCTCTATTATTACATTATTACCTTCCCAGAACAGAAGTTAGACTCTTAGCTTTGCTGGCTTTAAACTGGCTGCCCCTCCCACCTTTCTGCCTCTCCTACTGTTTCCAGTGGTCACATCGCTCTCCCCTTAAAGGCTAGATCCTGTCCCTCAACCTGTCTTGCCTCTGTGGCTAGGGTCCTGCTTCAACAAGATGGAGCTTTAATCATTAATCAGGATGGTCTGCCACCTAATCCTAAAGGGACCCCTGGCCAGGCTACCATGTTCTCAGGGACCAGACACAAGCCCTCAATTTATCATGACTTCCGGGTGTTCCCCTTGAGGGCCGAGGCCTCCAGCCCACAAACCTCCTAGTCCCAGTTTTCTCTTACTCTCCATAGGTTAGCCTTCAAGGTTTCTCCTTGGCAGCATGATTATTTCAGCTTTTGTCCAATTTCCTGTTAAGTTTTCAATTCTAGCAACATTAACTATCTCTCAATACTACTGTATCTCAGTAGTCCCCATGGACAGGCAACTGAATTAAAATACTATACTGTGTACCAGCGTAACAAGTAATTCCTTTAAAGTTCATTTTACTTTGTTTGAAATTTAGGACATTCTTCCTACAGAAAAATAATGGTGGTCAGGTTCTCAATCTGGTTTATGAAAGTGTAATCGACTTACTAGTCTCCAAAGAATAATATTAGCACTATTTCAACTAATAAGAAACCTTGCAGAACAGGCCTTGACTTAGGTTATTTTATTGGGAATATTATAAGTAACAGGAATTGATAGTATTTTTGGTGAGCTGTACTCAGAAGAACACTCCCATTGGCAAATGGTGAACAGGAAGGACACTAAAACTGTTCACAACAGAGCCAGACACATGTCCCCATTACTGGGAAGCAAAGAGACTTTTCTAGATCAGCTATTGGGAAGGACAAAAGGCAATCTCAGTCTTTCCTGAGACTGCACACCTGAACTGATTTGTTAAATCTCTTTTACTAACTAAACTTTTAAAGGGGGGGGGCACTTTGTAAGATGCTTTCTCAAACATATTTCCTCCTGCAAAAAGCCCCCTTTTTGCTTATTTATAAATAAGCCCTTTATAGCTTATTTATACACACACTTTTTGTCTCCTTTTATTAATTTCTGAAACAGAAAAGGTACCTTAAATGGTCTGAAAAGCAGGTAGAGCTCCCGAGGTTTGATATCCAGAGGGAGACCGCTGACAAATAGGGTCCGGACCTGGAAAATAAATAAGAAACGTGATCACAAGACTGTACAACCTGAGGAATAGCTGTCACTTGTCATCTCAAAAACACAAGTCTTCATATATTTCACAAACCCTATGTAATTCCTGCTCTTTCCGTGACCCAATGAACACTCTCATCTTAAGACACCATTAGACCGGGGCGCCTGGGTGGCTCAGTGGGTTAAAGCCGCTGCCTTCGGCTCAGGTCATGATCCCAGGGTACTGGGATCGAGCCCCACATCGGGCTCTCTGCTCACCAGGGAGCCTGCTTCTTCCTCTCTCTCTGCCTGCCTCTCTGCTTGCTTATGATCTCTGCCTGTCAAATAAATAAATAAAATCTTTAAAAAAAAAAAAAAAGACACCATTAGACCAACTCTTGGGTATTTCTATGGGATGACTCAGAGTGAATTACTTCCAGCTGATTTAAATTTATAAACGGATTTCTCCTTTCCCAATTAGCCATTACCTGGTTCTGACATTATGAAGTAAAGAGAAGGAGGTCTACATAGTTAAAATATCAGTTTAAGGAAGAAAAAATAAAAGGTCACAAGAACAGTAAACCTACCACTTCTTTGCTCTAAATCAAATGAACACAAAACACGGTTCAAAAATAAAATCAGAACGATTTTCATTTTTTCTGTTTTGTCCTTGCCTCCATCCTCGGCATTAATAATTACAGTCATTTTCAAAAGTATCTTATTTTTAAGTCATCTCTACACCCAACACGGGGCTTAGATTTACAACCCTGAGATCAAGAGTCACGTGTTCTATTGAGCCACCCAGATACCCCCATAACTTTAATCCATGTAAAAAAGAATCCAAACACATCTAAATAGTAGCCAAAATGTAGAACTCTTCATCTGTTCGGTTCCGAAACAGCAGGGAGGGAAGACTTCACTGACCTATAACCCATCAGGCCAAAGATACAAATTACATGATCAGAGTCTACTAAAATAGAACACAGATGACACACTTCCATTTGGGAGATCAGAGAAAACATGTTAGCATTTGACTGGGAACTGAAAGGATGGGTAAAACTTCACCACATGGATATAAAAGGTGAGAGGAAATGGAAAAAAGACTCGGAGGCAAAGAAAAGCATTAACCAAGCCGGTAAAGGGGGAGATACCTCAGAATATTCTGGGAGAAGGCGAAGCCAAACCAAACCAAAGCTGAGTTCGAACTACAGGGGACACCACAAGTCACTGGCTCAGGAATCTGGTCTTCATCCAACAGGCAAAGAGAAATCACCGAATGAACGGTCACCACCATGTTTTCTTTCTACTTATTTTAGCTAGTGTGCCTTTAAGTTTTCTAACCTCCCCCCCAACACTGAAATGTAATGGACATATAACAATGTGTTAAGTTTAAGATGTACCATGTAGTGATTCACTAAGCTTATATATTACAAAATGATTGCCGCTATGGTCTTAGCTACTGCCTGCACTGTGTCCTAGAATTAACCACTTCTTTTGGGGGGTGAGAACATTTAACATCTACTCTCAGTGACTTTTGAGTATATACAATACAGAACTGTTACCTCTAACCACAATGCTGTGCACTGGATCACATAACATACTCAACTTCTAACTGGACATTTACAATAATGTTTGACCAAATTCTCATTTCCTCCATCCTGATTCCCTGGTACCCACCATTCTGCTGTTTCTAGGAATCTGACTTCACCCCCACATTTTCTATTCCTCTTCTCTATTCTGGCTGATACAACATGACTGAGGTCCTCATTAGAAATCATGTTGCTACTTAAAGATTCAATGCTCTGTTGTTAACCGTCTAGAACTCTAGATTTTCTCCCTCAGTGTGAATCACGGGAGATCTTCTAGAACCCTAACGCTTTCCATTGATTCTGGCTGTGAAGAAGCACAAATCAGCAAGAAGGCCCTTTTACTGATGACACACGTCATCTGTGTACAGGTGTATAACCGACACTATGATGATGTAAACAGCCTCAGAATCATGAAGGCCTTATTTTGTTACTCATTCATATTTTAGATAGATTTGTTGTGCAATTGTTGATACGCAGTTGACCCTTGAACACAGGTTTGAACCATGTGGGTCCATTTACAGGCAGATTTTTCCCTCCAATAAATAGAGTAACCTAAGTGTACTTTCTCTTCCTTACGATGTTCTTAATAACTTTTTCTCTAGCTTATTTTACTGTAAGAATATTGTATGAAAAACATATAATATACAAAATCTGTGCTAATCAAGTGTGTGTTGCCAGTAAGGCTTTCGGTCCACAGCAGGCTATGAGGAGTTAAGTCAAGGGAGTCAAAAGCCATATGAGGATTTCTGGAGATCAGTGCCGTCTAGTCCCTACATGGATCATGGGCCAACTGTGTAATAAACTGTCCTCTTTGTTTACAATTTGTTAAGTTTTGACCTATGCATAACCTGTGAAACCACCACAACGATCAAGATAGTAAACAGATCTACCATCTCTGAAGTTTCCTGCCACCCTGGTTCTACCATCCACATCCCCAGGCAATCACAGATCTGCCTTCTGCCAGGATTCACTGGTATGTATGTTCTCAAGGTTTATACAAACGCAACCATAATGTATCCTTTTTGTCTGGCCTTTTGACTTTTGTGTAACTATTCTGAGATTCACCCACTGTTGGATGTATTCATAGTCTGCTCCTTTTCACTGCTGAGTAGTATCCTGTTGTATGGATATACCACAGTTCATTTATCCATTCACCTGATGGGACATTTGGGTTACTTCTAGTTTGTGGCTTTTACAAATACAACGGCTAGGAGCATTCATGTATCAATTTGTACAAATCTTCGTATGGATGTATGTAGGTTTTCTTTCTTCCTGGCTCATTCAATACCTAGGAGTGGAAGGGCTGAATGATAGGGTAGGTACATGTTTAACTCAAAAAAACCAAGAAAACAACAAATTGGCCCTTCAATTCCTTGTTTTAGGGCCCAGAACATGATAAATGCTGTGTATTTAAGAACAAATGTGTATTCTGTTGCTCTTGGATCGTATGTTTTACAAATGTCCTTAGGGAAAGCTTGTTATTCAATGTTATCTTTTGCCTTCTCCAAACTCCCTGAACTTCGCCAGTGATGAAGACTCTTTTTCCAGGAACTTGTTTTATCAAAGCTAAAGCCGAATTATGGACAAGTGCAAAAGACACAGCTGATGAGGGAAACCTGCTCTTCGGTGTGCCCTCCCTGCATCCACAACCCTCTTCCCACAGTCCGAAAAAGTAAATACCATCTGTCCTTGGCTGCTCTAGCCAGGACTTGAGTAGAGAAGGAATCGCAGCTCACATTCATTCAGATTTTGCTGAGTACCCAACCCAACGTCTGACCCGGTGCCAGGGGTTGAATGGATTACAGAGTTTTCTGAGGAAATAATGCAATGAGCGAATCCTATAGTTTAAGCCCTGGAGTTCCTGTTGTCCATCAGGGAAGCTTAGCTATGTAACAGGTATCAGTTAAAATTCAGGGAGTTAGCTTAGAAAATAAACTACCATTTATAGTATTGTTCTAAAGAAAAAGCCCACAAACTTGCAAGTCAAACAATTTACCAACAAAATACAACAGAACTCTGGGGGTTATCAACAAAATATTACTTGATATAAGTTAAGGTTCATATACATCAATAAAATGTATTATGCAACCAATAAAATTATGTTCAAGAAAAAAATTACATTCAAGGAAAAAGTTTGATTTTATTCTATAAAACAAACACTGACACACATACGTATTAAGATAGGGATAACACACCTTTGCAGAGACACCAAAATAGTTATAGAATTTACCTGGAGTGGTAAAGTGATTCTAATGTTTATTTGCTTATTTGTATTTTTTCTATATTATAGAAATAATACTTTGTTAGATTAAGAATTATTTTTATTGGGGGCGCCTGGGTGGCTCAGTGGGTTGAGCCGCTGCCTTCGGCTCGGGTCATGATCCCAGGGTCCTGGGATCGAGTCCCGCATCGGGCTCTCTGCTCAGTGGGGGGCCTGCTTCCCTCTCTCTCTCTCTGCCTGCCTTTCCATCTACTTGTGATTTCTCTCTGTCAAATAAATAAATAAAATCTTTAAAAAAAATTAATTTTTAAAAAAAGAATTATTTTTATTGTTTCCTTAAGGAAACTATAAACAATGTCAAAATTTACACCAATAAAAACAAAGTTTATGGAGGGAACTTTTAATGTAAATATTTCAGAATCAGAAGTGATTATTTTAATATCTCGAACTAGTATACATGAAAAAAAAAGAAAACCCTGAACTCCCATTAACCCTAAGTTTGCCAATCACCCACAGATGACAAGAAGCTCAAAGCAACTTTTTTTTTTTTTTTTAAGATTTTATTTATTTGAGAGAAGGAGGGAGAGCATGCAGGAGGGCGGCAGCGGGTGAGGAGAAGCAGACTCCCCACTGAGCAGGGAGCCCCATGCAGGCCTTGACCCCAGGACCCTGAGATCATGACCTGAGATGCTTAACTGACTAAGCAACCCAGGCGCCCCACAACTCTGTTTTGTTCATCAACTGGAGGCAACTAAAATGTCCAACATTTTATTTACACGGATAGGAGTTACACCTTCCATAATCTAACAAATCTCGTGGTCCCAAAAACCTGCCACGATCTCTCATCTCTCACTGAAGAGATATACTCTCTCCTCTGACAGAACAAACTGACTAGCAGAAATAATTTTTCAATACTTCCACATCTATGAATACAACTAAAAGTCACTTGAATCCAAGCGCTTGGAATCTGCAAGCTTTGAATCCTTTCTAGACCTCCTCACACTCGGAAATTTCATGAAGTTAAAAAAAAAAAAAATCATGGATAATGTATGAGAAAAAAACCCTTCCTGAATATCTAATTCATGCTTTTCTATAGTGACTGGGACCTCGCTCACAGGGATATTTGAAAACAGCTTAGTTTCCCCACTCTTCTCCCTCCGACACTTCTTACCTTAGCCATTAAACAGGAAACACTTGCGGGCCTTGTCTTTGCCATGCCCGAGGAAATCACAAAGTTAAAACGTGATTCTTTTTTTTTTTTTTTTTAAATATTTTATTTATTTGACAGAGAGATCACAAGTAGGCATTGAGACGGGGGGAGCAGGCTCCCCGCTGAGCAGAGAGCCTGATGAAGGGGCTCGATCCCAGAACCCTGAGATCATGACCTGAGCCGAAGGCAGAGGCTTAACCCACTGAGCCACCCAGGCGCCCCTAAAATGTGGTTCTTGCTTGCAGGGAGGTTTCAGTCAGTGAAGGCAACGTACATAAAGGACCATCTACGTGAACTCGGTTCATTCACAAAGTAACCAAGAGTGAGAGGAAAGTTCGAGACAGGTAAATAAATGGTCAAATACTCAGGTTATGGGGGGAGGGGAGGGAAGTTCCCCCAAACAACGAATGAATAACACCAAATGAACTCTGTGGCAGGTCAATCATGACCCAGGACAGCCCTTAACTTACCAGCAGTGTCGACGGACACAGATGTGCCTGGCACCAGGCCCTCAGCATCGCAGATGTTTAGTTTATCAGACACACGGGGAAACATATTTCTTAGTCAAGGACACAACATGCCTCACAGAAGATCAAGACATGAAGCTGCTGACAGCTCTATCCCGAAGGGACGCTAATGGATTCTGTGGATGTACCTCCAACTTCATTTTCACGACAAAACTGAAAGAAGAAACGCTAGGGGAAAGCCCTGCGCTGGGCAGAGAGAGCTAGAAGACTTCTCTGCCCGGCCGTGTATCGGCCGTTCCCTACAGAGGCCACAGTTCTATTTTGGATAAAACGAACTCTGTGTTCTTCAACGGCACTGCCAGTTCCCACTCAGAAAATCAAGCCACATTTCAGTGACTTTTTTTTTTAAGCTTTTATTTTTGAAGTAATCTCGACACCCAACGAGGGGCTCAAACCCGAGATCAAGAGTCACGTGCTCTACTGACTGAGCCAGCCAGGCGCCCCTGAGTGACTAACTTCTAGCTTAATAAACTCTAAGTCATTGTGTCAGTCTTGAGTTTTCCTGGATAGAAAGGTCAAAATAGAACTTGAAATGGAAAGGTCCTACCTTTTCTTTTCTTTTTTAAAGCTTTTACTTAACCATTTTATTTGAGAGAGAGTGCGCATGCTCTCATACATGCCTGCGCAGACACATGCACACACGCAGGGAGGGGGGAGGACAAAAGGGGGAGAATCCCAAGCTGACTCTGCCTTGAGCACGGAGCCGGACAAGGGGGCTATCCCACAATCCCGAGACCACAGCCTGGGCCAAAACCGAGAGAGAGAGAGAGAGAGAGAGATGCTCAACCAAATGGGACACCCAGGTGCCCCCCAAAGGTCTTAACCTTTAATAAAGAACACATAGGTCATCTAGACATGAAAAATACAAATCAAAGGGACACATACTTAATTTCAGCAGAGAATTATCACTCTTCAGCCAATGGCCCTATCCACTAGACTCTATAGTGTCCTAAGACTATAGGCCCATGGGCATTTTCTGTGTATGTTTTTAGTTGTTTATAAAAAGATGGTGGGGATCACTTCTAGCTGCTCTGAGGTAACCTCTTAAGGTTCACCTTAATTTCACAGGATAGGGAAAGGCTAGTTCTCAGGTTCTAATGACTCACAAATAACTAGGTGAGTCACTCATTTAAAACATTCTAATGAGTAAAGCCCATGGAGGTGCTTCTTGGTAATCTATCCTCGGCTAGCTTTCTCTCCATCCATCCACATTCTTAAACCTATGAAGAAATGTAAACTTCACAATAAGCTTTCAAACATGCTCTACGTTTAAGTCATTCTTTTGGAGTAACCATTCTTTGAATCACACAAGTGTATTTACAGGTAAGATCTTTCAAACGGTGTTTTAGAGTCTGAAGTCTCTTATTTGGTACAGTGTAAGCCTAATCCTAGGCACAGAGCATATAGTCTGTAAATCTCCCTGGAATTACTTAAGAAATCGAATATTGTGTGTTTATGGGAGACAGTTCTGTGTTTGCATGTCATCAGCTCTGGTGACAACACAGCAAGCACAATGAGGCAGCCCGGTTTCCCAGGCACCAGCAGGTCAGTAGGGTTCCAGCACCAAATGCTAAACACTTGTACGACAGAAAGGTTAACATTATACGGACAGAAATTCAGAAGAAAAAGAAATGAGACAAGAAACTGTCAGAACCCAGGGAGAAAAATGAAGAGTGAAATTCATGTAGACTTGAAGACAAACAGATCATTAAAAAATTATGGACCAAGCACTCATTAACATGGAAAGAATGATCAAAATATGGTTACCAGTAAAATCATTCACATTTCAGTTCCTAATGACTTAAACCTACTTGTGTATAAGTCCCAAAACAAAGGCTATAGGAGTCATCTACAAAGGTTTTTGAAAAGATACTCTAACTCGCTAGTCTGCACACTTAAAATGGCAAGTAGAGATCCCTGTTTATCAATTGAAAACAAGGCTTCTATTAGTGAAAAAGCAAACACCAGAATTTGCCCACCCCCGTTTAATTCAAGTGGTTTTACAAGTTAGTACATGCTTAAAAAGGGGGGGAGGAATATTTATTAAGAATATTTAAGAAGAATTTTTAAGAAGAATATTTATTAAGAATTATTAAGAATATTTAATATAATTAAATATTAAGAATATTTAATAGAATAGAAAGAATATTTATTAAATTACTCTTGTGTTAATAGCAGGGAGAAAAGGTGGTATTAGAGAACTTTCATTTTAAATAATTATGCATGTAAGCATTTAAATATTCATAAGCATAAACCATTTCTTGAAGAAGAGGAGGAGGTAGGAGAAAAGGAGGAGGAGGAAAAGAAGAGGACAATGACGACAAGTCCAAACAGATCTCCTTCATTTGAAAATATGCACCCTGGGTCCAGCCTATCATTTGTCCATAGAGACTCCGTTTTTCTGCCTGTTGCTCCACAGGAACAAGCTTGACCAAGCAGAAGTATATACTCATTTAAATTTGCTTCACATTTCAATTCTGACTGAGTCCATGTTTCTTTGTACTTATACCAGAAATAAAACCTAACCAAAATGTGCAACAATGACTCGAAATTAAGGCCCTAGGAGCAGGCCCATCCTAGTTTCAAAGAGGTCTTCCTGCTGTGTGACCACCCTACTCCCCACTAAGACAAGAGAGAGAGGGGATCACGCACTGTCCAACCCCCAAGGAAGTGCCGTCGTTCTTCTGAGACCACGTAATAACTCGGTTTCAGGGACAGAAGAATTAAAGAGCTCCACAGATCGAACAAGCATAAATCCCCTAGTGCTGGGGGTGGCTCAGAACCTTAGTTAAGCTTTACAGCCTGATTATTTTATTCTTTTTAAATCAATTCTTGGTGGATTTAAGTTCTTGGCTTCTTCTGTAAGCATCACCCGAAACACCGAACTGCAACAATGAACCGTGCTGAGGACGGCCCATCAACTCATTTCCAAGGGCGGCTTTGCTGGCCTGCTAGGATTCTGCATTCATGTCTTGTCACTACAAAAACAGACCACCAAGTTATGAAAATGGGTCTGCCAGGAATTTAATCCTGGTTGCTGCTCAACAAAAACTGACCAGCCTTTGGTCAAGCTCCAATTTCTTGTTGGCACTGATTTCAAGATGGAACAGGTGGCCAAGTTCCAGTCTCCTGGCTACCTGCTGGACTTACAGATGATCCATTTCCAGCCCAGGAAAGGTATGTTTTGGTTCAGGAGACCAGGCTGCTACAGACACCAGGTACCGACTAACCATAAGGATAAAAGGATCCCTTTGTTGTTATGAACTCCCAGGGTTTAGTTCTGGATTGGTAATCTCAAACATAATGATCCACACATGGGAGCGCTTATAGAAGAGGAACCAACAAGGTTCCATAAATTTGTATGCGCAGGGCTCAGAACATGCACAGGAAGTAAGAACAGCAAGTTCGCACTGAGCACACCACACCACTATGTTCACTGAGATGTCCCAGCCCAACCCAATGACTGTTGATAATCAGATGATCTCCCAGTATCACAGAACTGCTTAAGACCAAAGTCTGACCTAGGCCATACCTCAGGTCTGCTATATAGTGAAAAGCTAAGAGACAAATTGAGAATTTCTAGGGTTTGAAACCACCCAAGATTGGGCAGATGCAGATATGTCTGTACATGTGAGCCCTCAACTTCATTATTAAGAAATTTCCTTGGTGCTGTCAGACACAAAGGGAGGTGGGTACCAGAGACAAATCAGGAATTTAGGGTTTCAATTAGTCTACACAGAAAACGAGATGCATAAAAGTGTGCATGTAAGAACTTAACCTCGTTATTAGGAAGTTCACAGAGTTCTGTCAAACACAGTACATGGTTGTCAAGTCAGAGTTCAAGAAGAAACTTACTATGAAAGCAGGACATTTTACCCCTCTAACTCTAGTCCTAGTCTCATCTACCCTGGTTTCCCTTAGTCTCCCCTCCCTTTTTTTTCCCTTAGTTCCCTCAAGTCAACTTTGGATGGCTTACTCTATTCAGCCCTGGATCGCCCATGGAATCCTACTCTTCAATTTCACTGCCTGTATTGCTAAAACATGAAGATTTTTAAATGTATTCATTAATGCAGTGTATTGTAAACAGAAGTTTGCATTTGAATCCCCTAAAGTGCACCTGCCCTTAGGATGTTAATCCTATAGAGTACCCTGAAGTTCAATGTCCACAAGATTATCTGGCCTATCCACGTACACGCTTTTCCAAGCACTGACAAAATGAAATATAAGAAAAAAGAGCTTCTCAGAATCTCAAGCCTTTTCTTTCTCCTTCCGCGCAGTTTGGGTGATTGAATAGATCTGCTTCACAAAATAAGAAAAAAAGTCACTCCCAACTACACAGCAAAAACTATCCCCAACAGCACAGTCCTACAGAATACCCTTAAAAAAATTTACTCACTGGCAGATTATGGTCCTGACACTGTCCAGGGCTCTAAAGTATGCGTTTTTGCTATTAATAGTGGATAGAGTTTATTTGGAGGAACTTGATCCCACTGCAAACTTTAGTTTGCCCTTTTTTTTTTTTAAGATTTTACTTGAGGGGCACCTGGGTGGCTCAGTGGGTTAAGCCTCTGCCTTCAGCTCAGGTCATGATCTCAGGGTCCTGGGACTGAGCCCAGCATCAGGCTCTCTGCTCAGCAGGGAGCCTGCTTCCCCCTTCCCTCTGCCTACTTGTGGTTTCTCTGTCAAATAAATAAAATCTTAAAAAAAAAAAAAAAAAAAAAGAATTTACTTGAGAGGGAGTGCTCAAACAGGACAGGGTGGGGGACATGGGAAGGGAGGGAGAAGGAGAAGCAGACTCCTTGCTGAGCATGAAGCTCGATCACGGGACCCTGGGATCATGACCTGAGCCGAAAGCAGACACTTAATTGACTAAGCCACCACCCCCATCCCCACTCCTGGTGCCCTTGCAATGTATTCTGAATAACCACCCACAATGCACCACTGTGCTAACATAACTAGAAAGCTGTGGTGAAAAGGTCTGCTTCCCAGTATTTAGCTGTGGGAGATGACCCAATATACACTTTCAAATTGTTTGCTGGCCGGTCAGCTCACTTTCAAACTGAATGTTCTTCCCCATGATTAGTAGGAAGCATCCTAGTACACAGCAGTAGGTGCTAAGTATCTATGCAAGGAACTAAAGGAGTGAATGTAAAAACCGAGTCACAGTGCTAGGACTGAGGCATAGGAGACAGCCATGTAATTTATGAATATCCAGATATGGAGGAATATGAAGAAACAAAGTCATTGTGATTTTTTTTTCTTAGATGCATTCAAGAGGTAAGTACTCAAAACAGTAAGAAGGATATATAGGAAAAATAAACAAGCATTCATGTGGAACTAGGCTGCTGGCATTCAAATCCCAGTTGTCTAACTCCCTAGCTATGAACCTTGGGTAAGACCCTTAACTACACCACTCAGAAGTTTCCTCATTTGGGAAATGGAGACAACAGAGGCACCTACTTGTGGCAGTTTTTAAATTATGTCCACAAAACTTCCTAGACGCTTCCCTTCAAGAACTTAATTCCCCTCCCCTTCAGGGTGGGCTTCCTTAGTGACTCACTTCTATCGAAAAGAATACAGCAGAAGTGATAGTGCATGACTTCTAACCCTGGGTCAAAAAAGGCACTGCTGGCTTCCTCAGCAGAAGCAGGTCCTCTCGGATCTTGCTCTGGGGGAAGCCAGCTGCTGTCATCTGTTACTCAAGAAACAATATGGAGAGGTCCACATGACAGAACTAAGAGGCCGCTTGCCAAAAGCCAAGTGAGGCAACCACCTTGGAGGATCTTCCCGCCCCAGTCAACTCTTCAGATGACTGCAGCCCTTAGCTAAAAATGCCTTGACTGCATCCCCAAGACTCTGAGCCAGATTCACCTATGAAAGCTTCTCCCAAATCCTTGATCCTTACGAACTGTGAAATGTTGTTTCAACTACTAAATTCTGGGGTAATTTCTTAGAGTTGTTGGAGGGATTAAATAAATTAACAGATGTGAAATGTCTAAAGTTCAGTACCAGGTTCACAGAGTAAGGGCTCAGAAAATGTTGTATTAAAGCAGCTGAGCACATTCAAAAGATCCATTTTCATGCTCCAAAGGCCATCTTAAGAGGCTGTACTGATAATATCATGCAATGTTATATACGGGCTTAAAGTGGGCAGAAGGAAAAATTTGCATAGCAAAAGGAACACTAACATGCCTAAGTATTTTCCATGGGGCACATTTTCCCAAAAGTGAGCCTCAGTGTCCCTTCAATACCATCCCTCTACCTCTCCGGAAAGCCAGGAGCAAATCCGACTCTAGCCAGCACCCCACCTTCCTGCTGCTCATGCATCCGCCTCAACTCTTTTCTCATGTGACAAGAGTTGAACAAGAAAAAGGAGAAATTTCTCTTCATTTAGATTTTAAAAAAATATCAAGACTAATGGTTTAAGTATTCCTGATCAAGGAGAAAGTAACAGACGATGAATGATACTAAGCCAAGTTTTCAATCCCTTAGTTAAGTAAATTTGGACTGAACATCTGCCCTCTTCTTACGTACTTTAAAAATATATATATATTATTTATTTATTTGACAGACAGAGATCACAAGTAGGCAGACAGGCAGGCAGAGAGAGAGAGGAGGAAGCAGGCTCCCCGCCGAGCAGAGAGCCTGATGCAGGGCTCGATCTCAGGACCCTGGGATCATGACCTGAGCCGAAGGCAGAGACTTTTTAACCCACTGAGCCACCCAGGCACTCCATTCTTACCTACTTTTAAGGGAAAATTAAAAATATGAATTAACTTCTTAAGCATCATCATTCAAGGTACATGAAAAGTGTATTTTACTCAATTTGAGAACATTTTTTTCTTTTTTTTAAAGATTTTATTTATTTATTTGACAGAGAGAGATTACAAGTAGGCAGAGAGGCAGGCAGAGAGAGAGAGAGAGGAGGAAGCAGGCTCCCTGCTGAGCAGAGAGCCCGATGCGGAACTCGATCCCAAGACCCTGAGATCATGACCTGAGCCGAAGGCAGCGGTTTAACCCACTGAGCCACCCAGGCACCCCCATTTTTTATTTTCTAATCACTACTTCTTATTGTCTACATTTTAGCTCCATTACATTGGTACCCAAAACTCAATTAAGTCATCCACTTAATATCCACACTGCACTGTATCATCATCTTCTAGGATACAAAAATACTGAGAATACCAACACTGGGAAGGATGCGAAGAAACCAAATCTCTTATATACATTCCTGGCAGGAAATGTGAAAAGGTACAACCACTCTAGAAAGCAGTGTGGGAGTTTCTGATTGAAAAATGTGATTACCCTACAACCTAGCAATTGTACTCTCGAGCGCTTATCCTAGAGAAATGAAAGTTTATATATTCACACAAAAATCTGTACACAAATATTCAGAACTGTCTGTCATAATCAAACACTGGCAATAAGCCAGATGTCGTGCAGCGGGTGAACGGTTAGAGAACTGGTATACCGCTACCATGCGATATCACGCAATTAAAACAAAAAACAAAAAAACAACCTATTAATACAAAAACACGGATAAATCTCAAGGGAATTATGCTGAGTAAAAAATAAAACAATTCTGAGGGGCGACTGGGTGGCTCAGTGGGTTAAGCCGCTGCCTTTGGCTCAGGTCATGATCTCAGGGTCCTGGGATCGAGTCCCGCATCGGGCTCTCTGCTCAGCGGGGAGCCTGCTTCCCTTCCTCTCTCTCTCTGCCTGCCTCTCCATCTACTTGTGATCTCTCTGTGTCAAATAAATAAATAAAATCTTTTTAAAAAATAAATAAATAAAACAATTCTGAAAGATGACAGACTGCAGGATTCCTTTTATGGGACATTCTTGAACTCACAGAGATGAAAAGCAAATGAGTTTCCAAGAGTTGGGAGCAAACGAGGAGAGTACATGGTTTGTGCAAAGGAAAGGACAGGGATCCTTGTGGTAATGGGACTGTTCTAGAGCTGCTCCCACCCCAGAGCGGGTAGGGGGAGCTGAATCTGAAGCTCAGTGTCACACGCTGAGATCATGAGCTGAACCGAAATCAAGAGTTGGGCGCTTAACCAACTGAGCCACCCAAGAGCCCCAAGGCTCTTGTTCTAGACCTTGACTGTGGTGGATATACAAACCTACACACGGGACAGAGTTACACAGAACACCACACACAGCAAAACTGGGGAAGTCTAAATAAAATGAGTGCATTCTATCAATGTTAATTTCTTGACTGTGATGTTGTGCTAGTTTTATAGGAGGTAATCCTTAAGGGAAACTAGGCAAAGAGCACACAGGATCTCTCTGTACTACTTCTTGTCACTGCATATGAACCTACAATAATCTCAAAGTTTAAAGTGTACACTTAAACTGACAAATAGAGGCACCTGGGTGGCTAAGTCGGTTGAGGTCTGCCTTCGGCTCAGGTCATGATCCCACAGTCCTGGGATCAAGCCCCACATCTGGTTCCCTGCCCGGCAGGAAGCCTGTTTCTCCCTCTCCCACTCCTCCTGCTTGTGTTCCCTCTCTCACTGTCTCACCCTCTTGGTCAAATAAATAGACAAAAATACAAAACTGAAAAATAATCACAAACTTTAATCAAGACATTTACATCAGTTGGTAAAACTAGGATGAAAAACTATGTAGTTATGGATTCATATGCATTTCTGTTTTAGAGCTCTACCAGAAAACAATTTTTTTTAAAGATTTTATTTATTTGACAGAGAGAGATTACAAGTAGGCAGAGAGGCAGGTAGAGAGAGAAGGAGGAGGAAGCAGGCTCCCTGCTGAGCAGAGAGCCCGATGCGGGACTTGATCCCAGGACCCCGAGATCATGACCTGAGCCGAAGGCAGCGGCTTAACCCACTGAGCCACCCAGGAGTCCCAGAAAACGATTTTTTAATGGTTGAGATTCACTTTTATAAAAGACACTAGAAAAAAATATGTTCATTTCTTCTTTTTTTTTTTTTTAAGATTTTATTTATTTATTTGACAGAGAGAGATCACAAGTAGGCAGAGAGGCAAGCAGAGAGAGAGAGGAGGAAGCAGGCTCCCCGCTGAGCAGAGAGCCCGACACGGGACTCGATCCCAGGACCCTGAGATCATGACCCGAGCCGAAGGCAGCGGCTTAACCCACTGAGCCACCCAGGCGCCCTGTTCATTTCTTTTTTAAAGGAAGTATGTTGGGGCACCTGGGTGGCTCAGTGGGTTAAGCCTCTGCCTTCTGCTCGGGTCATGATCTCAGGGTCCTGGGACTGAGCCCCACATCGAGCTCTCTGCTTGGGGCAGAGTCTGCTTCCCCCTTCTCTCTGCCTACTTGTGATCTCTCTCTCTTTCAAATAAATAAGTAAAATCTTAAAAAAAATTAAAAAGGGGGGGGGAGTATGTTTTACTCGATTTACAGTTTTCCTGATATAGTCAATCACTACCTTTTACTGTAGTGTATGATAGTTTAGTTATGTTCCACTCTGATCAATATTTTTAGCTCAGGGGCGCCTGGGTGGCTTAGTCGGTTAAACATCTGCTTCCGGCTCAGGTCATGATCCCAGGATGCTGGGATCAAGTCCCACATCAGGCTCTTTGCTCAGTGGGGAGCCTGCTTCTCCCCCTGTGTGCCCCTCCCCGAGCTTGTGTGCGTGCAAGTGCTCTCTGACAAATAAAATTTCCTTAAAAATATCCACAGCTCATTCCAGGATCTCACATGATAACAGGAAATTAAAATATTTTAAACTGATATTTGCTATTTTTAAGTACCATCAGGGAAAAGATGAACAGGTTCAAGCCCAGGGAAGTTCGCAGTGTACAGACACATATGCAGGCCACATTTTGCATTAACTGGGCTATGGTGAACTCACTGCTTAATAACTACCCACCTTTCGAAACTTCTTTCTATGCAAAAATTCATTCAGCCAAAACCTGCTTGCACTTAAAATACTACATGACTGTAAGATGAATACAACCTACTTTAAGGCTACTTCCTGTAATTCATAAACTAGGTACTTTGCTTTCAACACTGCAAAGCCTAGTGCTTCTAATGTGCTCTTCCAGTAAAACAGCAAACTTCCATTTTAAAATTTCGATTACCGTAGCTTTTCCAGTCCTAGGAATTTCCCAATCCAGAATACCTTCAACGCATTTAGGCTACAGCTACCAATCCCCCAGCCTACTACAGGAACTACCAACCACCCCTCCAGTGAGAAATTATTTGTCTGACTTGATAGCCACCTGTGTCTGTAGACCATTTATGTGGTCACTTGAATCAAGTCAGTATTAAGGTTCTAAGTTACTTATGTGTGCATGTACTTATGTAAAGGGATGCAGGTTCCAGAAAACTTGGCATGACTTCCAAGTAAGGACTACACGTGTTGGCTAGGCACAACGAAAGACTAACAAATGTCAGAAAAAAAAAAACATGGGTGAAGTCTGAGAAGCTGAGAAATAACCTATATTAACAAAAGTAATACAGGATTTATAAATCAATCTAGAATATTTAAGTACATGTTGAATATTTAATCTGAACTCCCACAGCACTCTAACTTTCCAACGACCATAATGGAAGGAAAACACCACTACACTGAACCTAGTGGTTTAAATTCCATCTCTGCTTCCAAACTAGCTGTTGAGGGCTTGGGGACTGACCTCTCGGAGCTTCAGTTTCCTTATTTATAAAGAGAAGGTGTGCAATAGTTGGTCTCCAGGTTTCATTTTTACTCCAAAGGAATACTGAAAGGGTGGGTTTTTGGTAAAGGTATATGAGAGTCAAAGGACATCAAGTCAAGACGACCTTGTTCTTGCCACTGAGAACCTCCCAATCAAGCCACTGAAATTTCGCTAAATATTTATATAAATATATTTAAATTAAATATATAATATATATAGCTATATATATTATATATATTGTTATTATAATATATATATAATTTAAATATAAAATATTTAAATAAAACACAATGATATCTTAAACCGCAAATTTCAAGAATTCAGCAGAGTTGTCAGTGCAAAACAAGGGAAATGGGCTCCAGAGCTACCAATGTGCAGTCATCACAAATACTGACCTAATAGTCATGATTAAGTCTATTTGCATTGGGGTTTTTTTCCCCCGTGAGAATTACTTCATAGAGCATAGTGCTTAAGCATGAAGCACATGAAGTCCAGAGCCAGACTGCCCAGATCTGAATGTACACAACATCTACTATGTGAGTGATCCTGGACAACTTATGAACCGACGCAGCCTCAGTTTCCTCATCTACAAATGGGAGCTATAATAAAGCCCACCTAAGCGGGTTGCTAAGAGGTTTAAATAAGTGACTGTTGGTAAAGCATTTAGAAAAGTACCTGGCACACAGCAAGCATTATAGGAGTTTTTGTTAAATAAGCAAACAGGGTCCTTCACCTGCTGTCTGGTAACACTTCTTGCTCATGGGGTAGAACGAGCAGCAAGGAACGAAATTATTCAAATCCTGACACTTACGTCTTCATCTAGCCAGCTGATGGGTAACTTTTCAAAGTCTCATAATAAAATATTATACTCTGGGCGCCTGGGTGGCTCAGTGGGTTAAGGCTCTGCCTTTGGCTCAGGTCATGATCTCAGGGTCCTGGGATCGAGTCCCACATCAGGCTCTCTACTCAGCGGGGAGCCTGCTTCCTCCTCTCTCTCTGCCTGCCTTTCTGCCTACTTGTGATTGCTCTCTGTCAAATAAATAAAATCTTTTAAAAAAAATAAAATATTGTACTCCAAAAATATCTATTAAATTTTAAAAAAAAAAATGACCACTGAGCAAATTGCATACCACTTAAGACAAATATCTCATTATTAATTCCGGGTTTCCAGAGTGAAGGGCGGTTATTCACACCACCTCTACCACTTTCACTCCCTTTCAGGAACTTGAACTCCTCTGCAAGTTTAACATGTGAATGAGAATATGCATTTGTACATTCTACAGAAACCAGCTCATTAGCTCCCATTTTGTGAATTTCAAACAGCTAAGGCAGTTTCCAAAACTATTCCTCTCCAACTGAGGGAAAATTCTCAGAACCGTCGGAGAACCTGGGGGCACGTGAAGGAGCTTTCATAGTGGCCATGACTCAGCCTGTCATGAGCTCCCTGGAAGCTGGTTGCGCCAGCCCAGCTCCAGCCGGAACACGGGCTACGATATTCAACAACAGTAATCGCAGTGCCGGCGCATCTGTGCTCTAATATGACCAAATAAAGATACAACCGACAACCCAGATAAGCTGCTCTATTGTGCCAAAACTTCTCAACCATTCTTCCAAATGGCCACATCTAGGCTATTTATTAAAATGTAATTTATTTGGGGCCTCATGGAAGAATTTCCAAGTGTTCTGAACACAAGAGAACATAAAACCTCATCAGAAATCTAAGACAATGTGTGTATATATTGAACTACAATATACCATGACTACTTTTTTTTTTGGGGGGGGGGGAGAGAAAGGAAGAAAGAAAGACCAAGTGAACACGTGTGAGCAGGGGGCAGGGACAGAAAAGCGGTGGCAGGGGCTCTCAAGCAGGCTCCAATCATGCTGCAGAGCCGGACATTGGGCTGGATCTCAGGGCCCAGAGATTGTGACGGGAGCCGAAATCAGGAGTCAAATGCTTCACCATCTGAGTCACCCAAGTGCCCCTAACTACAACTTTAAAAAAAAAAAATCATTTTAAACAGTATAGTTAATACCACATACCACATGTAATACACATTTTTGCTAACTGAAATTGTACAGGTACTACAAACCCAGGGAACATGAATATGGATCCCTGACCTCATACTCCCTCCCTCTGACACCATCCAGGTTTAAGCAGCACTTGAATAATGGGGCCCATAAGCTTCGGTGGGACCCCCTAAAACTAGCACAACCATCTCCTTCACCCTCCTCCAAGTGTCTTGATCTGTGCCGGAGAGTATACCATTCATCAAAAATTTTAGATTTTATTTGTGAAGTTACCTTATGGCTCTAAGATTTTTAAAACCAGAACGGATATACCCCAAAACACTATTGTTTTTCTAACTTCCCAATCAGCTCTGCTACCTTGCATCAGTTCTTTCCCACCTTATCACAACAAAATTCCAGAGCCTCTGCCCTTCTAGTGTTCCATAATTATAGTTCCTTTCTCCTCTGCCACTTTGCTTCCCTGGGCTATCATGGGTCAGTCTTAACATCACACCTTGCTTAATTCCAGACTAAAAGCCTTTCCTTTTATAGCTATTCTTCACTTGTGTTGAAAGCTCACTTCTGGACTTAAAAGCCTAAACCGAGGAAGCTTTCTGCAACTGTTCCAGTTCTTTCCTTCTTTCCTTGAATTCCTGTTGCACTGTTGTTACTACAGTCATAGGTCTTATTCTGTTCCCTAGCTTTCACAGGCTGAGTTAAGTTCTTTCCAATTAAACCATAAATTCCTTGAGAGCAGGTACCGTACCCTACTTACCTATTCCTATAATCTCGATTTAGGGATCTAAACTGCCTTAGATTAGAGACCTGCCTTTCCTGCCTGCATCTGATATTTAACAATGCCCACCTGGAAAAAGTTGTTAGTTGGATAGTATTTAAATTTTTGCACAGAGGGCCACATGGGTAGCTCAGTCAGTTAAGCATGTGCCTTCAGCTCAGGTCATGATCTCTGGGTCCTGGGATCAAGCCCCACATCGGGCTGCCTGCTCAGCGGGGAGTCTATGTTCCTCTAGTTCCTCTCTCTTTCTCTCTCTTCCTCCTTCCTTCCCTCCCTCCCTCCCTCCCTCCCTCTCCCCCCTCTGTCAGCCCCCAATGTTCATTCTCTCAAATAAATAAAATCTTTAAAAATTACTGCACAGAAATGTCAGGTTTTATTTGCAAGAGGACAAGGCTCCCTTTTCTATCTATCCATGAACAACAATTACAAATTTTAAAACCATGAAAGGATTTATGAAATTTAAGAATTTATAAAACATAAGAATATAAGAATGAGATCCCAAACCAGGTAATACTAATTACAGATTTACACAAATAGATCCTGAGAGTCCTTGCAGGTATTACCTTTTTGTCTTCATGCACAAGATTCAAGGATGACCCTATTCGTAAATTAGAGGTCAACACAATTTTTTTCTAAAAACCAGGTTTCTTCTGCCAAGTTCAGAAAGGATGGCCCACGAACAGTTTATTTTCAGGGGGGAAGGGAAGCATAATTTATTTCTCTAAATAGTAAATTATTATTTACAAGTTTCCCTTCTGAGGTAAAAGCACATTCTAGAGTGAAATGTGAAGAAAGGGAGCTCTGAGAGAAGAGATGGCAAACTGCACAGGTCTAAGCCCCTCCTCTTCCCTTCCATGCACAGGGGCACACACATCCCCTGCTCCAGTATCCCAGATGCTTGCTGTGGGTCTTTGTTTCCTCCCTTTCACATGCAGAATGGACAGAACATCCTTAGGACATTTGCAAAGGAACAGAGAAAGCATGAAATAACTAATCAAGTATTTTTTAAATCCCTGAGAAACAGTATCATGCAGTACACTTCATTATCCCCATTTCCGGTTTTCAATATTAATCCTGAACTTCCTCTCTACTGCTCTTAGGGCACTGTCTGCTGGAGAAAACCAAAAGGAAGGACACTAAGAGCTCCAAAAAAATATAATCAAAAAGTTAACCTGGGGGAAAAGGTCACATTAATTCCGTGTTTCTTAAACATGCCTGAGAGCAAGAAAGTCTAGGATGTCGATCAAAAAATAGATCACACCCTCCAGAAATTTCGATTCAGGCGTAGGACTCTGAATTTTTAACAAGCAACAGAGGATTTTCCTGATCAGGCATATTTGGGAAACACTAATATAACACATTACCAAATCCACAGGAAGGTTTTCTAGTTTTAGAAGAACATACAAACAACATTCAATTATTCTTACTACCACTGAGACGAGGTTGTGGCCCCTGAAAACTGCTCACTGCCAAATGCCATAGAGCCTGTTGCTAAGACTTTGCTTGATCTTGGAGTAGAGGCCCTTGAGCCAGACCCAGAGTGAATCTCGCATAGGCAGAGAAGGATTAGATCCTTTTGTATGAGAAACAGATTTGCAATTATATTTTATGAGGTACTTCGGCATTCATTTAGGAGGAAATTACTAAAGCTGTGCTTAAACTGTGACACAGTGAACTCTATGATTCTTTATTGAAAATAATAGTTCTCCTGAGATACTCCCTAAATTTTTAAGACATTAAAAGTTTGTGGGTGTTTTTTAAAAAAAAAAAGAAGAAGAAAAGAAAAACAACTTACTACTTGTAAGAAGTTGTAAAGCCATGTTCAAACTTGAGTGTGCATAATTATCACACAGGAATTTGTTAAAATGTAGACTAATTCAGTAGATCTAGTGTTGGGCCCGAGATTCTGCATTTCTAGCTACTGCCAGGTCCATAGACCACACCTGAAAAATTCTACAGAACAATCACCCAAACTTTAATGTGCATAAGGATCACAGGGAGAACATGATTACTTAAAATGAAGACTCCTCATCTCTCTCTCAAAAAAAGAGGGGAAAAAAAAAAAAGATTCCTGGTCTCCATTCTGATTAAGTAAGGCCAACCCTGGAACTTGCAATTTTATTAGGAAGGGTTTTGCAGGATACAGATATAGGGAAGTGCATGGAACCCATACTGAGAAATACTACGGAGGTCACAAAGATTAGTAAAGCCTGGTATCTCTTTCTGAGGAACTTACAGGGTACGGGAAAGAAGAAAACCATGCCAAACAGCCATGCTTCAAAGGGGGTATGAGATACTTGTTAAGAACAGTACTCAATTTTCTCTAAAAGTTAGGAGATACTGACATTTTGCAAAGGAAAAGATTTTGATGTTTTAATTAACAAACAGTAACTATTAAGTATGAAAAGGGCAGTCTTTAACTAAAAAGAGTTAAGTATCCCTCATATAACATCAACCAATGCCAGGAGTCCGCCTCCCACAGTCTGATATAAATAGCTTAATGCTAAACGCTCTTTGCCCTGGTATATGCCCCACACTAAATACTATCAACAACCCATTGGCAGAAATTTGAAGCAGAAGAATCATCTGGCATCTTTACCTAAGCATCAACAGAAGTCAAAGATAACAGAACTATAGGAACTGTATTCCTGGAGCAACAAAAGAAGGATCAGTCTGATGCACTAAAAGAAACCAGAAAGTTCTTCTAAGGCAGGTGGAGGTGGGGAAGAGAGCTAATAAATTTAGATGCCAACGGTCACATTCATCTAGTATCTGAACAAAATGCCAGCGATGGATACATAACTCTAACATAGTGATTCTCTACCTCTCCTTCCTCTGCATGACAGATAGCATTTTTTATTATGCTCTGGATGTCTTCTCTGTCCGTACAATCCTGTCTGCACATCAAACATGAATTACTCATTCCGTCCCGCTTTCCCTAGACTGGACCTGATGGACCTTAGCTTCTTGGTCACCTCTGAATAGACATAAAAGCCTTCCAGAACACCTATTTTTTCATATCTAAGCACTGTTGACCATAAAATACATTCTGATCATCACCTTCCTCTTAAGTTCAACCTATAGTGAGTTAGCGGGAATGCGGCCTTGTTGACGAAACTCAAAAAAGAGGAAGGAAGATCACTGTACTGTACACCTAAAATTAATACAACACTGAATGTTAACTTTACTGGAATCAAACTTTTAAAAAAAGAGGAAGGTAGAGTGATATGAAGGAAAAGGCACTTGACAAGGAAATAAGAGTCCTGTATTCTAGCATCAATAATTTTTTTAAAAAGGTTTTATTTGAGAGAGAGAGAGAGAGAGCATGAGAAGGGGAGGGTCAGAGGGAAAAGCAGACTCCCCGCTGAGCAGGGAGTCCGATGTGGGACTCGATCCTAGAACTCCAGGATCATGTTCTGAGCCAAAGACAGCTGCTTAACCAACTGAGCTACCTAGGCGCCCCTAGCATTAATAATCTTTGACCACTACCTTCATTCCTAGAATTGCTAAGCAGAGACAGGACATCTTTCTGAGAAAGCTTCAACTACTACTGTAACTAAAATAATGATGAAAAAGAAACACAGAACCAACCACACTATAGTAGTTCCAGAATAAGGACCATTTCTACATTAACGCTGTGTCCAGCAAACTATTCTGCAGTCCCCGGGAGATAGATTTATAGAATCAACAATCTGATTTTAAAAAACAAATGGGCTAAGTATTTCCAGAAATAAAATTAGTCCAAACTCTGCAAAAACCCCGTTTCTCACTTGTTCTTCATTCTCCTCAGCGTATGTCCATCACTGACAGTTTCTTGCTGAGAGACCTCAGTGAAATGGCAGTTTTCCCTGAGAAGACACTAGCCTCATTCACACTTCTAGAGAGCCTGCCATAGTGGGAGTTATCTCCAAAGAGAAAAAGTGTTTGGGGGAGGGGGAGATCATCATCTACCTCTATCAGAACCTCAGCTTAGTTTCTGTGCAAAGCATCCTTGTTTTGCTTGACAGACAGCCTTCGCATAACGATACCAAAGCACCCACACGAAATTATGAGAGACACTTCAGTCTCACCTTAAAAATCAACCAAACCCCAGGAGTATAGACCCTGTGTCAGTGGCTGAACACCTGATCGAGATCATTTTATAAGTGAAATTTATCAGGTATCAGCTTAGGTAAGTATGAAAAAGAAACCTTCTGAGGCTTAGGGGCTTGGGATGGCAGGTGTGAGTCTAAAGACCCCAGGAGGCCAGGCCAGTGAAATGTGCTGTGACCTGCCTCCTTCTGCTATGGAGCAGGTTTAGAAAAAGAAAAAATTGCAATGTTGTAGCACCCAGGGTCTGTTCAAGACTTAAGACTGGAACCTTTCTTTCTGCATGCAAATGATTACATATTCTACCTCCAGGGCTTGTAAAGCAGTCTACTTTTAAACAAATATTAAAATGCTGGCTAGTCATGCTTACTGATATTTTTCTACTTATTTTAATATATGTAGTAGGATTTTTACTGAAAAAATACACCTGCCTTTCATCAGCGTCATGAGGCTAAGAAAAGTAATTTACACAACAAAGCTTTCCTTTTTTTTTTTTTTTTAAAAGATTTTATTTGTCAGAGAGACTGAGAGCACACACAAGCACGCAGAACAGGCATAGGGAGAAGCAGGCTCCCCACGGGGTACAGCCTGTTTCTAGGCTCTAGGGAGGGAGCCAGATGCAGGACTCTATCCCTGGGCTCACGGTCTGAGCTGAAGGCAAATGCTTAACCAGATGAGCCACCCAGGCATCCAACAGTTTTTCTATTTTCAAATGAAAGGCTCTCAGTTTAAGACAACATTTTGGGGGTGGGGGGCACATGGATGGCTCAGTCAGTTGGGTGGCCAGCTCTTGATTTCTGCTCCGGTCATGATCTCAGGGTCCTGGGACTGAGCCTCCCCCTTCCGCTGCCAAGTTCTGTGCTCAACAGGGAGTCCGCTTGAGGATTCTCTTTCTCCCCCTTCTCCCTGGGCTCCCCTCACCCCCACTTGCACACGCACACACACTCTGAAAAATAAATAAATCTTTAAAAAATTTGTTTTTCCTAAAGAAAACATTCTTATTGCTTTCAGCCAGTGAGAAACCAAATCAAACCCGAAACGAGAGATTAACAGCTACGTTTACCATGTGTGTTATAGAAAACTCTGCCAGCATTGAGAACCCCAGGTTTTGGGTTTTTTGTTTTTTGGTTTTTTGTTTTTGTTTTTGTTTTCATAATCGTGCAGTTCTGGATACACTATGCAGCATTTTATGTGATGACCTCCTATAATCCAAGTATCATGAATCCCAAGGCAGGAACCAGGACTGAATCAGGACTGAAGACCTGAGCTGGTTGGAGGGAAACTACCAGAAGTTGCCATTCTCTGGCCACCCTGGAGTTCCCAGCCAACACCACAGGTGTGGGCACGGCGTTCTGCTCACCCCCTCTAGTCCCTACCTATAGTTGGCCACCCATGGTGTCTGCCCTACCTTCCTCCTCAAAGTCTAGTTCTAGTTTTATTCTCTAAGGAATAAAAGCAAGCAGATCGGGTTGTAACCAGAGTTACCACCAGACTGAAACTAAGGCTACTTTGGAGAAAGTAATAAACCCAAAGTTGTCCATCTATAAATTCATTTCATGCTGAACGGTTTAATTATTAATTCTTAGGAACTACCATGCAAGTGACTGAATATTCTACCTCCAGGGCTTTTAAAGCAGTGTATTTTTTTTTTTTTAAGATTTTATTTATTTGACAGAGATCACAAGTAGGCAGAGAGACAGACAGAGAGAGAGAAGGAAGCAGGCTCCCCACGGAGCAGAGAGTCCGACGTGGGGCTCGATCCCAGGACCCTGGGACCACAACCGGAGCTGAAGGCAGAGGCCTCAACCCACCGAGCCACCCAGGCACCCCCAAAGCAGTGTATTTAAAAACAGATTAAAATGCTGGCTAGTCATCGAGCTTCTGGATTGTGAAGTGACTAGTTACAGCAATCTAAAATTCTGTAACTTCAATCCATTCTCCCACCCCTCATTTTTTAAGAGGAGAGTTATTTGGGAGAAGGAAGCCAGGCATTAATTTATTTTGACGTGGCAACCTGCCTTCCATCTGTGTCTCTTCTAATACCTCCATTTGTTTAAAAGAAAGATAAACTGTTCTTTAAAAAGGCTTGGAGCCCTGCTTCTAAACAGGACATCCTAGTTGACTTAGAGTGAAACTCAATGTAAATTGTCATTTTTCATGATTTTCTGTTGAAACCAAATTCTGCCCATAAAACCGTATACTCTGGTCCTGAACAAGTTCTTGCTAAAACAATGGAAAAGTACTCAGAGAAAAGGCTGAAGAGACTACCAGGAGCAGGAACCCCCTAGAATCTGGCCTCCCTGTCACATCTGAACAGTTAGCTATGCTTCTCCCTGGGGCCCAGTTTCTCCCGGTGTGGGGCGGAGGTGACAATGCTTGCTTCTGTCTCCTGAGAGGAGGTGGTATGTGAAGAGGACAGATTTGATGACCTAAGAGCTGAGGGGAGAAAGAGGACATTATTCAAGTTGCTTCAAGATACCAGAACACACCTAAGGGTATGTTCTTTGTCCTAGGACCAAAGTCAGAAAAGTAAGATGTTAGAGATTTTCTATTTTAAATAGAAACTCCAGGTTAAAACTGCTATGAAGCTTGTCTTTCACATTTTCCCTTCTTTTTCTTCTTTTCATTCTTCATTAGGCTCGACAAATTTAAGGAATACATGCCAGACTGGTAAACTATTCAAAAAGCCACATAATGGGGGCGCCTGGATGGCTCAGTGGGTTAAAGCCTCTGCCTTCGGCTCAGGTCACGATCCCTGAGTCCTGGGATCGAGCCCCGCATCGGGCTCCCTGCTCAGCGGGGAGCCTGCTTCCCCCTCTATCTCTGCCTGCTTCTCTGCCTACTTGTGATTTCTGTCAAATAAATAAATAAAATCTTTAAAAAAAAAAAAGCCACATAATGTGGAATTAGCATTGCTCTAATCGCCATTTTCCCCCTTGCAAAAAGTCCCCTGTCCTTCTCCAGAATTACTACTGACTGAACAAAAAATACAATCGGCCACATCCCCCCAGTTCCCTAAGCCTAACTTCAACTCCAGAGAAAGGGCAGGCAGGATGACAGATAAGAGAAACAATGGATAGAAAACCTTCTCCTAGGAGCATGGTCTCATGAAATTTTGATGACGTAGGCATGCAGAAGAAATGGAGAGTATATACAGAGCTGTGTATACCTGCCAAACATACTCTCAAGCATTTTATTATATGCGTTTATTTCTTCTGAACTTCAACTAGATAAACGAGGTCTTATTTCTGCCAGTTTTATGGACGGAAACTGAAGCTCAGAAAGCTTAAGGAACTTGTAACAGAACTTGAAAGTGACAGAGCCAAGACCTGAACCTTGAATGTTCAAGAGCCCTGAACCATCAAAGCTATTTTTACCCATTGCTCCTTCTCTATATTTCTCCAATTTCTACCAGGCACCCTTCTCTTCTTCAATGTACTGCTGCTTCCATTTCAAATTCTCTACTTGACAGATTAAGGTGCCTGGACTTGAATTTGAGAGGCGACATAATAGGGGGAAGGAATGAAAAGGGAGCTGATTTTAAGACAAGTACTGAAAAGAATGGGGAAGCTGCTCCCCATATGCCAGTGAGAGGAAGGGCACAGGGGTCAAACACTGAGAACGCTTCACCCTGTAAGATCTTACAATCTTCCACCAGAAACATTACGCTGTACGTTATGCTCGTCAAAGGAGGACTTCACACATGCTTAATGTTAGGGCATGAACACAATTATGTAAGAAAGTACAGGTAAGCCTTCTGCTCTCCTCACCACTAATTAGTTAACTCCTAAAGTTCCAATTACAGAAGAAATATGTAAAAATTATAATCAGAAAACAGATTGGGTTTTTAAAAAAGGTTTCATTCTGAATTTAGTAGCGGGCACTACAGTTGTAAACTATTTCAGTTGTTTTGCTCTTGGCAGAGCCCACTTACCTCTAACAGCGTACGTATTTTCACAGAAAATTCAGGAACACTGAAGACTATAGATTTCTGAGGCAAGAGGACAAAATGAACTAAGGAGCTTTTGAAATCTCCTGTTTAGATCAGGGAGCTATCTATAATTCATCATCTGGCAAAAAATGTAATCACAAATGAAGTATGTGACAGTTATATTAACAGCAACGTTTAAAAATTCCCCCAAATAAATGCGACATAACTTTTTTTTTTTTAAATGAAGTAGATCTCTATTGTGGATAGAGAGAGGGGTCTAAGACACCCTGGCAAGTTAAAAACACCATGCAGGTACAATTTTGTATATACTGACACAACAAACTTTTAAAAGCATCTCACTGAATGTTGGATGCAGGACTTTTATTTTCTAACCTTTAATTTTTTTTTTTAACCATATGTTTCACTTTTTAAATAGTAATTTCTCCTTACAAAGTCTTCCATAAGCTAAGAATTAGAAAATCTCTCTCCATATGTGACAGATTGGAAGGAAATTTTTTTTTAAGGCTATCCAAGACTGGGAATTTATGGATCCCAATTGCTGAATAGAAGTCGAATCTTTTGGTAAATACTGATAAAGATGGATATCCACAGTTAACTGAACACTGCACTTAACATATGCTCTAGTAACCACTGCCCATCTTCTCCAGTATCTATTCTTCCTATTTCACATTTTAGCTGGGGACACTATTTCTCAAACTCCCTTAGTAATTAGGACTACACCGTCAAGGTCTCACCTATGTGGGCAGAATGGTGCTTGCCTTTAAAAGGGGAGCACATCTTCCCTCTTTCTGGCTGCCGAGAAGATATGATGGTTGGAACTGGAGCAGCCATCTTGGACCCTAAGACGAAAGCTACCCAGGGGCGCCTGGGTGGCTCAGTGGGTTAAAGCCTCTGCCTTCGGCTCCGGTCATGATCCCAGGATCCTAGGATCGAGCCCCACGAGCTCAGTGGGGAGCCTGCTTCCTTCTCTCTCTCTCTCTCTCTCTCTGCCTACTTGTGAACTCTGTCAAATAAATAAAATCTAAAAAAAAAAAAAAAAAGATGAACGCTACCTGTTAAAAATGGCAGAGCAGCAAAACAGTCCCTGATGAAATGGACCCACAAACCTGCCATGGACATTTCCAGGCTTTCAAGTGAGAGAGGAAGGTCTATTATGTTTAAGCCACATTTTGTTTTTTGTTGCTGCAGTCAATATCCTCAGCATGCATGTACGTACACACACACACACACACACCCCAAGAAGTTATTCTCATTCTACAACTAAAATATCATCCCCTTTTTAATTTTTTTTTTAATTTTTTTTTTTTAAGATTTTTTTATTTATTTGACAGAGAGAGATCACAAGCAGGCAGAGAGAGAGAGAGAAGGAAGCAGGCTCCCGGGTGAGCAGAGAGCCCGATGCGGGGCTCGATCCCAGGACCCTGGGATCATGACCTGAGCCGAAGGCAGCGGCTTAACCCACTGAGCCACCCAGGCGCCCCTCATCCCCTTTTTAAACCTAAGTTTATTAAACTGACTGAAAAATTAATCTACTTGTACTAAATCTTTAAATAGAAAACAGAAAAAGAAGAACCTAAGATATCTGACTTTCTTCTTACCCTCCTTGGCTTCTGAGTAGCCAGTTTGAAACACAAATACCATCCCTGGTCTTGTTTCTTACTTGTTACGGAAGTAAAAGATTTTAATTTTAGCTTTCTCACAGTATTTTCAATGTACTTAATAACCTAAATCTATCTCAAAGATTAACTACAATGAATGAGAAAGTGAACTAGAAGGAGTCACTAAACACAATAAACTACAAAATCACCTTTAAAATTAATATACACTGGGGCACCTGGGTGACTCAGTGGGTTAAAGCCTCTGCCTTCAGCTCAGGTCATGGTCCCAGAATCCTTGGTTGAGCCCCACATCGGGCTCTCTGCTCAGCGGTGAGCCTGCTTCCTCCTCTCTCTCTCTCTCTCTGCCTCTCTGCCTACTTGTGATCTCTGTCTGTCAAATAAATAAACAAAATCTTTAAAAAAAAAAGTTTAAAAAAATTAATATATATTACTCTAATGTGAGGCAGCAAAAGATTAATTTATATGAGAAAAAAAGGCTTAATTCAAGCAGGTGATCTTTGACAATTTTGATCTAACTTTCCAAGTTCTGTTTAGTAAACCACATTGGTATGTCTGAACTGATTTCTTTGCCTCTTTAAAAGAGTCCTCACACAAACATATTTATGGACAAATAGAAAATAAATTATAACTATTAGAAAGAAAGAAAACTATAAAAACTCAAATATCAGCTTTCCTTCTACACAGCATAAATTATTTTTAAGAACACATGGATTACTAATTTATGGGTAAAAAATAATTTATAGTTCAGAAAATAGATGATGTTAATAAAGTGATCTAAAAACTGTTATCCTCTTGAAGTATCTAAATACCTAGGTCTTTAGTTACTTTTGTCAATATACCGGTTTCTGTCAAACATAACATTTCCCCTTGACAGGGTATATAGTTGCTGCTTCCAATACCTGGTTTATCTTTTCAAAAGCATACATTATTATTTTTTTTTTTAAAGCATATGTTATTCTTTCAAACGTTTCCACATTCCCCTTTTGGTCAGACTTCAACCAAATAAACACGTGTATCAGGTAGAAAAAGGGGATGCACATCTAAAGGTCTAATTATTTCCTACTATAAGAACGTCAATAGATTCCCAATAGATTTTTTTTTTTAAGATTTCATTTATTTATTTGACAGAGAGAGATCACAAGTAGACAGAGAGGCAGGCAGAGAGAGAGAGGGAAGCAGGCTCCCCGCCGAGCAGAGAGCCCGATGCGGAACTCG
This sequence comes from Neogale vison, assembly GCF_020171115.1. Lineage (NCBI taxonomy): Eukaryota > Metazoa > Chordata > Mammalia > Carnivora > Mustelidae > Neogale > Neogale vison. The sequence continues at coordinate 195,691,501 of NC_058101.1, read as the reverse complement.
ATCCCAGGACCCTGAGATCATGACCCGAGCCAAAGGCATCAGCTCAACCCACTGAGCCACCCAGGCGCCCCAGATTCCCAATAGATTTTAATGGGATAAGATATAGCAGATTTTCAGGCCAACCATGACATGGCCATAAGATCATACAAAACACCTAAACCCATAGTTGTAAACTCGGGAGGCTGCTGCTCTCTTTGGAAAGGAAAGCTGAAATCATAAGAGTGCTTCAGTTATTAAAAACTAAAGATTTTTCTACACCAGCAGATGTCCCAGCAATGATCCATCAGCAGCAAAACAGATCAAAAGATTTAGATCCACAGGGTGGCTTCCCATATGCGCGTAATTTAATGTGTGCATAAGAGAGGCAAGTCAAGGCAAAAGTCACAACAACAAAGTAGTTCAGAAGTTACATGAAATCTTTCAAGTAGATGTTCTTTAAAAATGTTCTATGAGGTAGGAAAGGCAAGATGGAGTTAGGGGGAACCAAACTTTTATGCTTTATCTTTCTTGTTCTTTTCTTTCTTGTTCTTTTACAACTTGGAAAAAGAGGTGGCTTGAAACCCAAATGAAACCCTGGTATGTGAAAAACACATACAGTGATGTGTGGCTTCCACCACGTTCACTTAAAACCACAAAGATTTAACATTTAACATTCTTATAAATAATGACAAACCAAAGTCATAAAGGACAGAAAGAAATCAGTTTTGCCCACAACTAGCATTTACATGGTGTTTACAAACGGTTGGTATCTACAGATCCACAAACCCTAATCCACGACTCCAAAATTCGAAAGCTCTCTAATTTGTGTTGAAGGCAGAGGGTTTGTACGTGCAAACTCACTGGGTGGCACAGCACACTGAGGTGGTACTTTTTTATAGTCTTAATTTATCCCCCTCAATGTACCTCCGTGTTTCACTACACACATAATGTGCTTAATTATTAAGGTGTTACCTTTGACCCCACTGTGCTTATTGCATTATCTGTGGGTAACGCACTGTGTTACCTTCTAAAACCTGAAAGATTCTAAAGGACATCGGGTCCCAAGGATTTCAGATAAGAAGTGTAGACCTTTATCCACTCAATTGCCAGCACCACAACCCTAGGGGAAAGAGCTTTCTTGCAAATGAGGAAATGGAGGGTTAAGAAACCTGCCCTAAGTTAAAAACAAAACAACACAACGATTTTAAGTATTAAAGCAACTCAGGCCATTCAAAGCCTGGACTCTTAGCTATTACCTGTGCAGACTTTTCTTTTTACATCACACAGAAGAGTGAGGCTTTTGGTTTTCTCCAGCCATGATTACCAAAATTAATGCAGGAGTCCTTTTATTTTATCAATTTTTTAAAAACTATAGTTACGCCTCAGAAAAAGAAAACACTGCATTTTAAGGAAAAATAGACTTTGGGCAAAGTCACGCTATTATTTTTAAATAACCAACATCCACGCAGCAGATTCTTCCACATCTGGGTTGTGATTAAACAGCGGAGCTTGAAGTGGCATTGCCACAGCTATTTGAACAAGGGTGTCCAAGGACAGGCTGTGTTCATCGTCTTACTGTCGCAAGTGCAGGTTTCAATGGACACTTTAATACAGGGTTACAAGAAAGTTATAGTGAAAAAAAATTAATGATTAAGAGGCACTGCACCAGGAGCATGAGCTAATCGCCAAATCTTTCCTCAGAAGCCCCAGTTCAACCACGGGTATCACCCAAAACCTGACCTCTGACCTTTCCCTCCTCCCCCTGAACGAGGCCTGAATAAAACACTTACAAGTATTTGGGCTCTCCCCGCCCTCTGACCTTCTCTCAAGATGGCGGCAGAGGGAGGCGAAGCTACCGGAAGTGAAGCTGTGCACCAGGCCCCACTTCCGCCCCTGCTGCCGGCTGCACGCAGGAGGGGGGCCTCCGCAGGCGGAGACAAGCGGACAGCAAGATGAGGACCGAGGAACAGGCGTCATGTCAAGACAGGAAGCGTTCCAGGAAGACACGGGCGGGGGAGGGAAGAATGTAATTAAAATGGACAAGGCTGAGCCTGGCCAAGAAGGTTTGGAGAACCAAGATAAAGCGACACCAAATCCGCATTCTGGAGCTGCCAGGGTCAGAGGAGATGGAGCGAGGGAGGAAAACCTTTCCAGGCAGGGGCTTAGTTGTCCTCCAAAATGAAGGGCAAAGGTGAAAAGCCACTAGGGTCTGGAGAGGCAGAGAAAAAGAAAAATGGAGCGTAAAGAAGCTGAGATTATTTTACATATTTTGGTTGACCTATGCCTAGATCACCAGAGGGAACATCTGGCATAGTAAAGGTCCCAAAAAAGTACTATTTAAAAGTGTTAGCCCCTACATGTTCTTATGACTCTACACAAGTTTACTTGATTCTCTAATACGTGTAAACTGCTGGGAGGTAGATTACAGCATTATTTCTCAAACAATATAAAAGGATACAAAAAAAGTAAAAACTACCGATGACAGATTTATCAGAATCTGATGTAAAACATTAGATTCTTCCCTCTCATTTTTTGGAGGGTTCATCCCACAGATTTAACAGCAAGGAAACATTTTGCTACTACCTAGATTCTGAAACAGAGAAAGGATGGAAACAGGCGTTATGATGGAAGAAGTGAAATACTAGAGAGAGCTGAAAAGATCCATCACCTTATCCATCTTCGTGACTGTCCGGTCTCTGGAGAATTTCCATTAATGGGCAGGAAGCATCCCAGTGCATTGACTATGTTCACCTGTTATTTGTAAACCCTTATGACATGAATAATGCTTTCCCCACAATCTGTTCTACTGAACTTTTTGGTTTTTTTTTAAATCAGCTTAATAGTTGTGCCAAGTTTGAGATCTGCAACTTTAGTTAATGTTCCAGTTTTTTCTACCTAGGTTAAAAATTCCCATACTGGCTGTGCTTGAACATCAAGAAACAAGGATATCTGCAGCAGACATTACAAACAATTTACAACTCTAGCTTTTTAGATGGCACACAAATCCCATCTGTGCACCCCTGGAAACTACAAAATTGATTATGGCTAGTGTTAAAAACTGACAATTACTATATAATAATAAAACCAGAAAACAAGGGTAGCCGAAGATGGAGAAAAACTGGAAACCTTCTGCACTCTTAGTGGGAATATCAATGGTGCAATCCCTCTGGAAAACAGTATGGCAATTCTTCAGAAAAACTGAACATAGAATTTACCCTATGGGCCAGCAATCTTACTTCTGAGTATACATCCAAAAGAACTGAACACAGGATCTCAAGGAGATATTTGCATTTTCATGTTTACAGCAGCATAATTCATAACAGCCAGGAGATGGAACCAACCCAAATGCTCCTCAACAAATGAATGGACAGAGAAAAATGTATTTGCACACAATGGGGTATTATTCAGCCTTAAAAAGAAGGGGAATTCTGACATATGCTATAACATGGATGAACCTGAGGACATCATGCTAAGATAAGCCAGTCACAAAAAGGCACACTATACGTATGACACTACTTACAAAAGATATCTACAGTAGACCAACTGATAGAAACAGAAAGTAAAATGGGGGTTGCCAGGGGCAGGGGAGGGGAAATGGGGAGTTGTTTAATAGGTATAGAGTTTCAGTTTTGCAAGAAAAAGTTCCGGAGGTGTTGCACAATGTGAACGCACTTAGCACTGACTAAACTGTACACTTAAAAATTGTTAAGATGGCACATTTTTAAAACCACAATTAAAAATTTTAAGTTATATTTTACAAAAGGAACTGAATTAGCAAGATAGACATGAATGGGAGATTAACTCTAAGGAGGAACGTTTTTCCCCTTTTAGAAAAACAGATTGGGGCGCCCGGGTGGCTCAGTCAGTTGGGTGTCTGACTCCTGATTTCAGCTCGGGTCATGATCTCAAGGTCATGAGATTGAGCCCCACATCAAGAGCACAGCCTGCTTAAGAGTCTTTCTTCCCCCTCTTTCAAAAATAAAAATTTTAAAAAAAAAAAGAAAGAAAGAAAAAGAAATAAAGGATCTTCAGAATGTCAAAAGATTGTCTTACTACCGTATCCCTTTTTTTGAGGCAATCACTACAAAGTCAGCCTAAGATTCTCTCTCAGGTGCTCCAAGATTCTTTGTAAATCAAAAATCAGTGCCTCTACATCATTATGCTACCCTCAGAAAGGACCCTTAAAGGAAAAGATTTTGCTTTATGATCTAAATTACTTCTTCATTTCTTGGAATTTACCAATTCATGACTCCTCCGATTCCACTTTAAGATCCGACAGGAAACATGGAAAAAAGAACACATCCTTTCCTTTTGGCTTTATGATTAAAGAGATTTGCTTTTAAATGATGCACACAAAGTTTATCCTCCAAACATTATTTCCTTGTGGATTACGACTACAACTCACGTTAACTTTATCTAAAATAACATAGGCCAAAATAACCCCTAGTACTATAGCATCAGACAATTTTTGATACTTCTTAAGTAAATTCAGATATTCCTCCTCTGGGGAAAAACAAAAACAAAAACAAAAACCCCACATTTAAAACAAGACCACATCTTCCCAGGCTTAGCTCAAGATAGAACACAAACTTAACCTAAACTGTGGTACATCCAAGCTATCTAAGAATAGTATTAATGCAAATGGAATAAAAATATAGAAAGATAAAACAATATAGTATCTGTATGTAAAATGCCTCTCCCTTTACCTTCCTGTGTTAGGATAAAGAACTAAGTAATTCCAACTGCAGAAGTAAATAGTAATTCCATATTCCTCTGTAAAAGGTAATCAGGTTACACTTTTGCTTGAGCAGGGGTTTTATCAACCAATTTACTTAGTTCAAAGTTTCGGATAAAATGCCTGCTCTCATTTTCCTTAATTCTTGCAACAATAACCACCATCCACTTCTGGTTCTACTTCACTGCTCAGGTAGGACAGAAAAGAAATCTAGTTATATTCTGTACCTGATTAAAGTTGTAACAAAAACCCTAAACTTGGAAATATTATGACTAGCAGTTGGCTTAAAAATCTTAAAGACGGTTAGAGAACTCTGATAATTATTATTTTACCAAAAACAGACTATCGGCAAGGGAAGATGGGAATGAAGACTATAATTGTGCTCAAAGACAAAACTGAACAGGTAAGTCATTTCTTCAGTAAGAACAAAATTTTTTAAGTGCATTCAAACAGTTTAATGCAAATTTTTTCTGAAGTGAACTTATTTACCCAAATGGCAGGATTGGAGAAGATCAATTTTAATGTTTTGACCTATAATCCTGGCAACTCTAGGTCAAACTGCTACACATTTTACAAGGATCGTAAACATATAAAGGTTCATGACTTCCTCAATGATATTCAGTAACCATTTAAGAAGTGCCCAAGAGCAAGGATCTCTGCTAGTATAAAATCCAATTCTATTATCAATGCAATATAATGAATCTATATCTTTCTTTTTTTAAAACCAAAAACACAAGCAAACCATAACTGCATGAAAGAATGCAAGGGCACTATGCAAAGCTGTGGCAAACCACACACAGCCCAGCCTTGGAGAAGCGGGGAAACAAGGTGACATGTGCTGAACTAATGTAGTTCAGTAACAATAACATTCAAGAAACAGGATGGTTGCCAACGTGTTCTACACAGAAGAGCTGTGCTCAAGACTAGCAGGGACAAGCTGGAGACCCAGACATGAGCGATCAGGTCTGTTAAGAAACTGGAAACTGTGGCATATGTAAATAGTTGAAGAAAGTAAAGATGTTAAGCCTGCAGGGGTGGGGGGCGGTGGGAGGGGAGGGAAAGGCTCATAAGAAATTGGAGTAGGTTTATTATGTAGTTGGCCAACTACGCAAAAATAGTGGAATGTAAGTCAGGGATAGGTCTTAAGAGTGTATAACCATTAGAACCATCCATAGTAAAAACAGGCTACCTGCCTTGGAGCACAGAAAGCTCCTGGCAGGCACCAGGAAATGTTTAGAATTTTAGAAAAGTGAACAGAAGTCCTGACCTGAGGGAGATAATGAATGAGTTACTTTTTTGTGAACTCTGAAACATTTCCTGGTGCCAGCAGCTTTCTATGCTCCAAGGTAGCCCATTTTACTATAGACAATTATCTTCCTTAAACAAAAAATGGGGATAATTATTAGAAATTCCAAATACGGATTCAAGGAAATGTTAGAGGAATTGCTGTTCCCTCCCTGTATTTACCCAAACTCCAAAAACTTTATGTCTTGGATCAATATAGTGCTGACTTAAATAAGCTCACCAAAGGTTCTTTTTCTCTCAATGACTTACGTAACTCTGAAACCTCTTCGAGATTGTTCTTTTTAAGATTTTCTTTCTTTATCTGACAGAGAAAAAAACACAGCGAGAGAGAGAACACAAGCAAGGGGAGTGGGAGAGGGAGAAGCAGACTTGCCACTGAGCAGGGAGCCTGATGTGGGCCTCGATCCCAGGACCCTGGGGTAATAACCTGCGCCGAAGGCAGATACTTCATGAATGAGCCACCCAGGTGCCCCAAGATTATTCTTGATGTGGCATCTTCTCTAACTCATCACACACACCACTCACACACGCGTGCATACCCCCACTGGCTGCTGTAAACCCCTCACCTCCCGCTTATCTGTGTGTATCACCAACACAGTACTCTTGCTTCCTAAATATTATTGATATAACGTAATTCTAAATTACAGCAAAGGCTTTGAACTTATATAGTCATAGATCATGAAATACCAGTACTACTGGATTACAAAGGTCTATATTGCTTATGAAAGAGACTTAACCAAATCAGGGGAGCAACGCACCTTCAAAGGCCTCCAGAGAGCATGTAACTCACTTAGCACCTTCCCAAGGAGTTAGCAAGCACTTGGACCACATGGGTATGTGTCTTTGGAAATCCATCCCTTAGAAAGGTGTTTTAGGACATTTTCCATTTTATAGCATTCAGCCTTGCTTAGATTCCAAACTCCTTGAGGATGGAAAGGTCTTCCTTTCCCTGCCCCAGGAGAGCCCTTAGTTGCCGGTTAAATGGAATTTCATAAACTGCTTGCCAACAGAAAAAAATTATACTTGGAGAACTAAACTGCGTGAAAGGAAGGAGTTGTGATTCCTATTTTGGCAAACATGGTAGCATCAAACACCGACTTCTTTTTCTGTTCTTAGTGGGCACAAAAGATCACGGACGGTAACTCCCCTACCCCCACTCTTCCAATAATCCTTGATACAACTGACTTCCTAAGAGTCGTGGAAATTAAAAGATCCCAGTTCTATTAGGAGACTTAATACCAATCACAGAATTTCAGAGTTGGAAGGTAACCTGAAGACCATGTAACGTAGCTCCCACATTCTACTGCTTAGACAAGTAGTGACTTACTGATTCAGAACTCCAATTTTTTCACTTTTCCTTCTTGGTCTAGGACCGCTTAACATTCATGGTTGCTCAGTCATCTTTTTCTTGAAGGAACTCACTTGGAAGGCGTCACTTACAGAATATGTAATATGACAAGACTCACATATACAACCACAAAAATCAGAACATGGAAGTTTAGGTCAAATCAACGCTTACAATGAGTCAACCATAAAAACAACTACCAGGGCACCTGGCAGGCTCAGTCAGTGGAACATCCAACTCTTGATCTCAGGGTGGTGAGTTCAAGCCCCAGGTTGGGCATGGAGCCTACTTTAAAGCAAAACTACCATTCCATGAACTGTCCATGTACTGGGCAGTTGATCCGATCCGATGCAATACACTAGCTCCCGCGATCGGCCCGCCGATGCTGCCACTGCAAAGATAATCATTTCTTTCACCCAAAGAAAAAGCCTCAAAGCACCATGTGGATTTAAACCCAGGCCTATCTGACTTCAAAGCCTGCGTGACACTCGGTTGTCCTACCTTAAATAGTGTCTTACGGTTCTTTGAAACTGTTCCAGTTCTCTAGGATCACATTTTCAAATGTCTGGAAAGGCATCCACGTGAAAGGAGGGGGTTATGGGTCCGTGCAACAAGCAAGAGCCCACAAGCCGGGCCCACCAGACTTAAGAGTCTCGGGAGCACCGTTCGGTGGTTCTGAATCCCCAGAGCACACAGAATAAAGAGGTATTGTGAGAAACTTAAAGCAAATTTTAAGAAGTAGAGTAGTAGAGTTATTCCTAAATCATTGCCCTTAAAATTCACAGAGTATAATCCTTAGACAAAACCCGATCAATTATTCCCAACTACGGTATGACAACCCTAGAAAGAGAAAACACACCCTCCAAAAAAAAAAAAAAAAAGCAGGGGTGGGGGGGGATGTTTTAAAATCCGAACACAGAGAACTCTGTATTTTACCTCCGTGTAGGTGTTTATTTTGTTTCACAATTAAGTGGCCATTGGAAGAATACTTTTTTTTTTTTTTTTTTTCAAAGTTCTGGAAAGTCATCTTCAATTAGGCCCCGGAAAGAAAAGGAATCTCTTTTAGTCATGACTCTTGTTTTCTTTGCAAGTTCATGTTTGGGTCAGCCAAGTTTTAAACGGTAAAATTATATTGCTGTGTTGTTAGTCAAGTTTGGGGGTGGTGTGGGGGTGAAGCCGCTGGCTATTTGGATCCATGGAGGACAGCTTATCTGGCTTCTATACTGAAAGAAGGGTCTGTCTAACTCTTAGGCAAAAGACATCATCATTTTAGAGGAGAAGCCTGCACTGGATTTCTATTGAATGATCCACATGGGAAGACTCCAGAAAAGTCTAGCTCTCCAAAGAAAAGCTGTTTTCAGAGCGTGTGTGATTTTTCTTGGGTCAATGGAATGTCTAAGCTAAAGCGTTTTTCTTTTTGTTTTTCTCCTGTGTTGCAATTTGGCCAAATAGAAAAAATTGTGTAATGATATTTCCCATTTATTCCTTGCCTTATGTTAAGAAGAATAAAGCAATGAGCAACAAATAATGAATTTAAACTATGGTTAAGTTATGAATGAGCCAGAAGCTGTTCTTGCTTTTATTATAATACCTATCCCCCCGGTGGTAGACCATCCGTCACACAGACCTGCCCACTACGGTCTCACACTGTATTAATGAAGCCTACCCAACCTGCACAGTACCGTTTTTTTTTCCACTCTAACTCCCTTCGTGGAGATGGCTGTTGCAGTCACAGGAACTAAGGAAGTGGTTTTGGTTAATAGGAAGGCAAAACAGACCAATGACACAAGTTAAGGCAATAATTTTGTGGGATAAAAACATTTCACTCCAGGAAGGAATTAAGTAGCCCCTGCTACCAACATGTCCAAAGGATATCGAAACAAGTCATGAGCACCTCTGTGGTTAGCACCAGGATCAGCAGAGGTCCAGGAAACAACCTCTTGCTCAAAAGTTAACAAAACCAAACAACAAGAAAAAAACCAATGCAGATGAAATGCAGGCAAAGGGTCTGCCATTTTCCATCTAACCAAAGACTTGGAGCATCTCATTAGACAGTGGGGATTAAAAAAAAAAAAAAAAAGTTACTTTCTTATTGGAGAGGGTTTGAAGACCTTCACATAGGATTTTTTGTCAAGTTATGTTAACAAGTAAGATTAGTACTTTAAAAAAAAAAAAAAAGTGATCTTTGGGACATTAAACGAAGAAAAAAATCTTAGCTCTTGATACAATAGAACTGTCTGATCAGTAGTAAGTATACGGACAGGCCCATCATTGAAAGAGCAGAGATACAAGTTAGTAGGAGCAGGCCTTGGTTCATTTTAGAAACACTTTTAAATATATATTAAAAGTTAAAAAAAAAAATCCTACAAGTACTTCCTTATCTATTGTGCTGTAATTATCTGCTTCACTTTTCATTGCTCTCATTTAAAAGCCTTAGTCAGTCTTTAAATTTTAGCCATTTACACAGTGCCTAGCACACAGTAGGTGCTTGTATCTTTTTAGAATAAACGAAGAGAGGTATTTTTGAAATTCATAGCACTTACATCCATACCAAAGTCGAGACAATACAAATGAGACGCAGGTCACAAATCTGGCTTACGGAGTATGCTCCACTCTCCATGTATTCTCAAACACGTGAAAAAGGACTGCGGCATGGACTTCCACACCCTACCCAATGAGGAACAGAGAGCTACTGCAGCTCAAAGACAATTTTCTCCATATAGCCTTTAAATGTCGAAAAACCCTGTCACTATTGCATTTCTGTTCTTTGGTATATATTTTCTAATGTACTTTGGAGGAACGGATCAAAAATTAAGAACTTGGGATGCCTAGGGGGCTCAGTGGGGTAAGCCCCTGCCTTTGGCTCAGGTCATGATCCCAGGGTCTTGGAATCGAGTCCGGCATCAGGCTCTTTCCTGAGGCGGGGGGGCCTGCTTCTCTCTCTGCCTGCCTCTCTGCCTGTTTGTGCTCGCTCTGACAAAAAAATAAAATCTTAAAAAAAAAAAAAAAATAGTGACTCATTTAAAGACTGGTTTTCAGTGAGAGGCTCAGTCAGTTAAGCACCTGCCTATGGCTCAGGTCATGATCCCAGGGTCCTGGGATGGAGCCCAGCATCGGCCTCCCTGCTCAGCGGAGAGCCTGCTTCTCCTTCTCCCTCTGCCCTTCTTCCGCCTGTCCTCTCTCTCACTCTCAACTAAAATCTTAACCAAAAAAAAAAAAAAAAATTCATTTTCTAAGATCTGAAAAATGTACCCCAAAAGTAGATTTCAGGAATACACATTACGAAGCCTCTTCTTTGCTTTCAGTTCTCAAACACTTTGGTTCCAAATGACAGCAGAAAATCATGACATGCACCTTGTTCTTCTCTTAGAGAGATACTACAGCCATACAGCAATAAGTAGGATTGTCTCCTACATCGTCAACAGTGCCAAAGGGACATACGGAATTTCACATTTTTTAAATTTGCCAAGTCTGTTATAGTTACAACCTAAAGTACGGTTTTAGAAATCAAAATTATTAGGGGTAAGGCATTTAATTTATAAGTTACTATTTAATTTCTCCGAAAGTACCCTCCACCTTTCACTTTTAAAAACAATTTAGAAAGGGAATATCTAAACTACAGGGTTAGAATCAGCATCCAACTCTTAGTTTCAAAGGTTCAGGTCATGACCTCAGGGTCATGGGATAGAACTACTCATCGGGCTCCACACTCAGCGGGGAATCTGCGCGATGCTCTTCCCCTCCCTCTCCCCCAACTCCTCCCCACTTGCGCTAAATCTTTAAAATAGACTTAAAAAGCACAAATTGACACCTTGAGAAAGGAGACAATTGATAAAATTATGTATACCATTTTGGGGGCGCCTGGGTGGCTCAGTGGGTTAAGCTTCTGCCTTTGACTCAGGTCATGATCTCAGGGTCCTGGGATCGAGCCCCACATCAGGCTCTCTGCTCAGCAGTGAGCCTGCTTCCCCCTCTCTCTGCCTGCCTCTCTGCCTACTTGTGATCTCTCTATGTCAAATGGATAAATAAAATCTTAAAAAAAAAAAATTATGTATACCATTTTTTTAAAAACATGGAGACCTGGAGAGAATAGTACAGTTTATTGGGCTGCTGAGCTTTGAAACCATGTAGACATCAAGAAGCCAAACCATGAGAGAAGATGGCTGCAAGAAGTTGACAAAAGGGACCTTGCTGGGTGACTTGATGACCCAGTTGCTTAAGGATGTATGGAGACCTACTACAATTGGTTAAACTTTGATTACAAAATAAGATTATAGACTGTTTTGTATTTCACTACAAAAACTTGGAGACATGTATATCAATCATTGGATGGTATGGTTAAGGCTTCCAACACTGTCATTAACTTAATCGTTTTGTTTTTAAAAAAAAAGGGAAAACTACCCTTCCAGGAGGGCTAGATTTTATGACTTTTAATTTAGGCAAAATTTAGTTTTGAAAGCACAAAGGAGATACTGCCTGGGGAATCCAAGAAGGCTTTCTAGAAGCCAGCGGTGTGCCTGAAGACAGCCAGACACTCCAGCACAGAGACCGGATCAAAGGCACCCCAACGTGCCGTCCTCCACCTCCCCCGCCACCACGGTCATCCACGTGAATCCACATGAGGGCTGATGGCACAGACGGAGTCCACATCCACAGCACAATGTTAGATGGCAACTCACTCCATCGTTTTTGGACCTCAGTCCCCTCATTGTAAGAAAAGAGGCTGGACTAGTGAAATTCCTTCCAGTTTTGACATAGGATTATTACAGTCCTGACTTCAGTGGGACGCCTCGATGCTCCCTACAACATTAAACAGCCTAAGAACTCTTTCCACGGCCTTTTCTCACCACCTCTCACTGTCTTAAAAGCAGAAGCAAATGTGTTTGATGGTCTCTCACGGATTCCCACAGAACAGAGCTACCTGTGGGGCTACCCATGGAGGTGACCCCCTACACTTCGCAAAGCTTGCTGGGGCGGCTCTGAAAGTAACTTGAAAAACACAAGGTTTTGAACACATTAAAACTAACAAAATAGTATGTACTGTATTTCCTTAGAAAAAAGGGATATGTTATAGTCCCATAGTACCTACTTCTAAATGGCTTAAAGCCCTCAAAGAGATGACCGTTAACATTAATACAAAGAGGGCACCTGGGTGGCTCAGTGGGTTAAGCCGCTGCCTTCGGCTCGGGTCATGATCTCAGGGTCCTGGGATCGAGGCCCGCAAAGGTCTCTCTGCTCAGCGGGGAGCCTGCTTCCCTGCCTCTCTGCCTGCTTGTGATCTCTCTCTGTCAAATAAATAAATAAAATCTTTAAAAAAAAAAAAAACATAAATACAAAGAGACGAACAGGCTGTAGGGACGCGTACTACACCAAGCTTCTTTGGGGTGCCTTACGAATGCTTGGTTCATTTATCTGACCTACGCTGGGATTTAAACTTGGAGAACACAGAATCTATTAAACTTCTAGTGTTACCTCCAATTAGGCTGGATTATTTTTAAGAGTTTTTCCACTCACTCAATACTACCTAACATTATGATTACACATCACAGTGATTAGCCCTCGAATATCCTGCCGTGTGCCAAGCATGACAATATACACCGACTCCACCTTCTCCTCCCCTTCCAGCCTACAGCGGGGGAAACAGAGGCACAAAACGACTCACTAACTTCATCACAAGGTCACCACGTCGGGAGTCTGAATCCTGGCATCCTAACCCCACCGCCCACCTGTTTAAATGCTGGAAGGCAAGCCGAGTCAGCACCTGACCGCGCTGGGTGATCAAAGCTGATTAAGACAAGCCCTTGGTTTACACATGGAGGAGTCTGCCAAACACATAAAAAAATAATTACAACATGATATGTGTGCTGTAACCCAGGCCTTTAAAAAAAATCACTGTGGCAACAGAGGGGAGAGTGCGCTGGGGAGCGCAGAAAGGCTTCCACTGAGCCGGGTACAGAAAGATGAGCGGGCATTCCTGGGCTGTAGGAAGAAGGGAGAGGCACTCCGGGTAGAGGACAGCATGTGCCAAGGTACATAAAGGTGAGTGAGCTCGGGGAATCCGGTGTCACAGGAGGGGAGGGGAGGCAGGGCAGGGACGGGGAGCTTTTAAAGGCTGGCTGACCGGACCCATTTCAGCACTGGCTCCGGTCTGGCTTACGGTGGCTAGAGAGCAGGTCCCCTTGCCAGCGCTCTCCTACAGGGACAATACGTGGTAGGGCTGGAGGGTTTTTTTTTTTTTCCTTCTCTTCTGAGATTCGCTTCCTCAGAGTCCAGAAGAATCTAAGATACAGACAGTCCTGGGGCACAAGCATGAATATTTAAGTGCAAGAAACTGACCACTCAGATGAGTTTTGGAGCCAGGCAATCCCTGGCAGAAGGGGGCAGCCAGGAGACCGGGTAGTAAATCAGTCCCCGGGGACAAACTGCCATCAACTGGGCAGCCTACGTGTGTGGCCCTTAAGGGGTCAGGAGCACTACAGTGTGAGCGTGGTTTCTGGGGAGAATACCTGTGCGTTTCACCAGATTCTCCAAAGGATCAGGAGACAGAAAAAACAATCACTGCTTTCAAGCAGGCTTAGTCAGACCTCCAGGCAACTTCTAATACCTGGGGCAATCCTAAGGCACTTTAAGAAAAATCGACAAACAAAAAACACCACTGCAAGCAAAATGAGAAAGCCCTCCTTCCCTCTTGAGCTTCTTTGAAACTCGGACAAACACTTTAGCTTCAGACTCTCTTCAAAAGGCAGTTTAGGGGCGCCTGGGTGGCTCAGTGGGTTAAAGCCACTGTCTCCAGCTCATGGTCATGATCTCGGGGTCCTGGGATCGAGCCCTGCATCGGGCTCTCTGCTCAGCTGGGAGCCTGCTTCCTCCCCTCTCTCCCTGCCTGCCTCTCTGTCTACTTGTGATCTCTGTCAAATAAATAAAATCTTTAAAAAAAAAAAAAAAGGCATTTCAGATACAAGCTCCTTATTGTCTGCCTAATGCTGTTCAGGTGATATGATGCAAGCCTACCCCGCTTCAGAACCCCAGCTGTCAGGATTTACCGATACAATACAAACCCTCCGTTATTTAGCCCAATTTTCCTAGGGAAAACCGTCCCTCTAAATGGTGAACACAGTGAAGAAATCCAAGAAGCTGGATCAACAGACCCGGTACTTAATTAACTTCTCAACTAATATTTAAAAGAAAACTTTAAAATAAACCACACTTCAGTGAAACTCACTTTAATTTTCTACCACAAGATTAAAAGGATGGCTGCCTCCCGAGGAATAATCATCACCCTGGAGTCCGAACCCAAGAACCCTTATTTCCAGGTTGGCAATTTGGCCCCCCGGGGGAACACAAACACCCAGCCCGACATCGGTCATCACCATCATGTGACATCACACGTCACCTGCATTTCAACATGTAATCCTCCTGTTGCTAGAATTCACTCTATCGCTGTTCAACTCCCAGCCACCATCTGGAAAACCGTGCATGGTCAAGGCAGTAAGAGACAACGTTACCGTGCAAAAGACAAAGAGAGAAAAGCTTTCTGTGTGCTCGGCACAGTGGGGAGCGGAGTGGTGATGAAGGACACAGGCGTCAACAGCAGCCTGGGTTCAAATCCCAGCCGCATCCTGAAGCGGTGTGAGCTCAGGCAAGGTACCTACCCTCGTGACCACCTTCTCAGGAATAAAGTGAGAACCCTAGCTGTGCCTCATTTGAGAGGACCGTCACCAGAACTCAGTAACTTGATGTTTGTAAAATGTTTAGAGCAGGGTATTGTATTTGACTAATACGCTAATCATACCATAATTCCTTTGTTAAGGGAACGAGCCATTTCAACAAAACGGAGAAGGAAGGCATGTTCGTAAACAGAGTTCATAAACAGAGTACCCAGAGTTAATGTCCAATGTGAAATAAAACACCAAAAATAATCACCACAGTGCAAATAACTGTCAATGGATAGTTAGAAACAAAATTAGAGAGACAGTCATTGTCTCCTAGCACACATTACATCACCATGCTGGATGGTAGGGATTAAGAAATTAAAGTTGGGGGGCGCCTGGGTGGCTCAGTGGGTTAAGCCTCTGCCTCCAGCTCTGGTCGTGATCTCAGGGTCCTGGGATCGAGCCTCACCATCTGCTCTCTGCTCAGTGGGGAGCCTGGTCCCCCTCCCCCACCCCACTTGCCTCTCTGCCTATTTGTGATCTCTGTCAAAGGAAGAAAGAAAGAAAGAAATTAAAGTCATTCTGCATACATGTCTTTAGATCACAGGAGCAGAGAATACAAAGTAAGACTCGTGTCACATACGCTGCAATATACTGAGCAATGGAGTGGCCTCAACTTTTGAAGGAGGACAGCAATTTCTGACGTAATAATGGAGGAAAGCATTACTATTTAATAACGGGCTGATGCTACCGTTGTGTGTTTGCTCTCTGGGAAAATAATGCAGGTGGGTCGAAGATTCTGGAAGCAGAAGAGCCATGGTTCCAAGGACAGAGGGCCCAGTAAAGTGATCTCTGTTACAGCTTCAGTGGCGGGTCCTCCGCCATGCCTTACTGTTTACTGTAAAGTCCAAGAGCTTCCTTTCTAGATCACTTTCTGTGCCACGGGGCCACCTATTTTGTACACATTACCTGAGGACTCCATGAGGCACCCGTTATCCTCGTTCTCTTCAAAAGAGATGAAGAAACAGATGGAGAGAGATTAGAAGTCCCCAGCCAGCAAGCTAACAGGCTTGGAACCTGTTATGAATCCAACATAACCACGTTGGATTCAGGGCCAAATTTATGATTTGATGTCCAAGGTCACAGGCTCTGGGCTTACTGACCAATTTCTCAATAACCTACTCTCCTCCACTTTGCAGTGCCATGAGCCCTTTCCGGACAGCGGTGCGCGTTGAACACGTTCAGCCCTGCTGCTGGGGGGTGCGCTTGCTCTCTTTATTGCTATGATCCATGTACAACCCTCTGTCGGAGACTCTGTTAATCCCAATTTACACAGGAAGAACAAGCCTCGAAGAAATTAAACAGCTTGCCCACGCTAACACAGCTAATAAAGGACAGCCAGGACAGGATACTCGCATTCATGACCCACAGCGGCGGACTCCCAAGCTCAAAGCACCAGGACGCAATGGAAAGGAAGCGCATCTCAATCTTCTAAACGCGGCTCCGATGGAAACCCTTCACCATCCTGCCGTTCTCAGCTGACCTGCAGGACTCCGGCCCCTGAACATCTCTACTGATGTTCTCTTAGTCCCTCACTCGTCGACCAATCTACTCCACCGATTCTGTGGTCCTAGTGGGCACTAGGGGGCCGAAGACAGAAGCAGGAATGGAGAACTAAAAAGAGAGGACAGGAAAAAGGAAGAGAAAGAATGTACAGAGGAAGGAGAAGGGGCTCTTCCTCCAACAGCAGGTTTCCCCTCAGCCCTTCCCCTCCAAGCCTCACCCACACCGGAGAACCCCTCCCAGCCGTCCCCTAGCAGACCGGTCCTCACCAGTCCCCCGGCAGGGAGCTAGGCAACCAAAGGTGACGTCCACAACGAGCAGAGAGGTGCCAAGTGCAGCCCCGCTGGTCTCCAAACTAAAGCAGAGCTCGTGACCTGTAAATATCCGCAAGGTGACGGAACACAGGGGCAGATAAGGGACACAGACCGCAGAAGTTTGAGAGTCTGCATCTCCAGGCACAGGGACGAGAGAGCTCTGGTGGAGAGAACTGGAAGGCCTGGAAGCCAGACCGCCAAGCTCAGGGAGACTCGGTTGTCCAGGATAAAAGAGCCACAATGGGAGGCTGAACAGCTCTTACTAACGCAGCCATGAAGGGCAGGGGATCCTAATGGACATTTCAACTGCTCACTGCCAGGGGGCCTGCGAGCCAGGTCCTGGTTTCAGCCCGACTTTGGACAGTTGAACAGATAAGTTACCTCTACAAAATGCACCAGGGAATTAGAAAGGGGCTCACTGCAGCAAACCAGATTCCCTGCTGTGCTGAGTGCACCCAGCACAAACGGAACAAATACTGAGAAAGTAACTTTGTTCCAGCAAAACACAGCCAGCGGATACCGTTACAAACTTGCGGTCTTCCCATTTGTTTTTTAAAGAAGGGGCTTTTTTTTTTTTTTTAAATTTCTCCTATGACTTCTTGGGTGTGTGTTTACAGAAGAAAAGTGAGGACACTGAGCTCAAGTAGAAGGATTTCCAAGATCTACCCTCAGATCGGACTAAACTTATTCAGAAACAGACACTGGAGTTTCTTTTGTACAGTAAGTTCCCCCTAAAGGAAGCACCGGGGAGCACCTGTGACTCAACACAGCCCAGATCTGCATATCAAACAACAAGGGATAATCCTACACATCCCAGCCCAAATGCTACCGCTGCTTTTAGGAACTTTTCTTCCCTCTCCAGCCCACAGATAACCTTATCTGTTAGAGCACCTAGTCTTCCCTAGGCTTAATACTTTCCACCTAGCTCACGAGTTGTCTAGAGGGCACCGCACATAGTAGGTATGTGCAAATTTTCTCAAAAAATCATCTGTATGATCTTGTGCTTTCAAATTAAAGAATACCAAGTAGAGTCCATGGAGAGGACATCTGTACTTAAAGGAATCTTTAATGGCAAACATATCTCCACACGCACGCAGTGGTGGATTGTCTGAAAGAGGAAGATGGGGTGCCTGGGTGGCTCAGTGGGTTAAGCCTCTGCCTTCGGCTGGGGTCATGATCTCAGGATCCTGGAATGGAGCCCCACGTGGGGCTCTCTGCTGAGCAGGGAGCCTGCTTCTCCCGATCTCTCTGCCTACTTGTGATCTCTCTGTCAAATAAATAAAATCTTAAAAAAAAAGAAAAAGAGGAAGACGGAGAATACCTACAACTTCTTTAAGAACCCTACTCTGGAAGCGATGGCTACAGATGTGCCCGTCCAGAACTAAAGCTAAATTAGCCTGGGAGCTGCTGTGTGGTGATAACTTTCTTAGTGCCCGGAAGTTGGTGAGTCTGTGATTAAGCAGGTTTCCGCCCTTAGCCCCACCCTTGATGCAATCAGCTCGCGAACAGAAGGTTCGGCAGCTGACCAGCTCACCCCACACTCAAAAATCTGAGAAAAACAAAACAAACCGGGCCACACTTTCACACAAGTAATTGAAACTCTCAATCCCCTCTGTGTACATTCTACTCATCTTCACAACACAAGCTTAAAACATAGAAGAAAAAGTTGAAATTGGCCATTTTCGTGACGTCAAACACAAGTATTTTAAACTTTTAACTCACAATATCACTAGAATATTAACTAGCCTGTCAATCCATCCCAAGTTCCTAACACATTCCTACCTACTGTTCCTAGATAAGCCCCAGGACTCTCTTTACTTTCCACCCCTGAACTATTTGGCTACATTCACAGAGAAAATGCCAGAATATGAAACACACAAGGGCTTGGCAGATTTGCAGGAGCGTTTTCCCCTTCTAACGTTCAAGCCCAACTGGTTGAAGTCCCTAAGCTGATTCCTTGAGTGCATAATTTCCCAAAATACACGGTCTTCTTAGAAATCCCCAAATGGAGTTTTGTTAAAAGTTAAGACTCACAATCAGTTCAGAAACTGAGAAATACTTTTATACTTCATGAAAAATGTCCCTAACCTGGCTCTATGACCTTAAACCAGTCATTTCATACCTCCCCAGCCTTCAAATCCTCCGTTAGTGATTTTATACTATTTCAAAACTACCTTAAAACATTTTTTTAACCTTTTGAGTTGGGCTTTGGTGTCTGGTGAAGAAAAGTCCTCCCTTCATAGCTCTTTTTCAAACTTTTCTTGGTTTTATATACATTTAGAAAGGCCAGCTAACCTCCAGAACTAATTTGTCAACTTCTTTTAAAAATACTTTTGAAAATTTATTTAATTTGTAAATTTGGAAGAAATGGACCTTATGATAACCACCAAAGAATACAGTCTTTATTTTCATTTACCCACATCTTTTATATCCTTCAAAATACAGTATTCTTCAGGTAGCTCTTGCAAATTTGCTTTTACCGCTATCAAGAATACTTCCTTTTCGGGGCACCTGGGTGGCTCAGCTGGTTAAGCGTCTGCCTTCAGCTCAGGTCATGATCCCGGGTCCAGGGATCAAGTCCCGAGTGGGGCTCCTTGCTCAGCCAGGGAGCCTGCTTCTCCCTCACCACCCTGATAGTGTCCTCACTCTCTCAAAAACAAATAAATAAAATATTAAAAAACTATCTTTTTCATTATGTTTTCTAAACTGAGTATGGTGGTACACTGCTTTCTTTCACTGTTATGTTTAAAAAAAAAAAAGGCACTGTGATTTTGTGTTTATCTTGTCAGGCCACCTTACTGAAGTTTGTTATTAGTTCTACCCCCCCCCCATTGATAATCACGGGTTTTTAAGAACATAGTCACACTGACAGCAACAATGCAATTTGGGCCTAAGCAAAAAAAACCTTGGGAAAATATTTCCAAAAATACATGTATTAGACAATGTTTACAATAAAGACCACCTGAGAATCGACAACTTTAATAGAAAAAAGGAATTTCAATAAACTAAATTGTTTAAAAGACTAAAAACTGGTGAACACATTAAAATGGTAACTTCGTCAATAAAAATACAAATTAAAATAATGAAATACCTTCTTTCAGCCAATGATCGCCAAGTAAGATAATTTCTAATGTTGGAAAGCATATGGAAAAATGAGCACTCCAGATGCGATTATAAATTGGTAAGTCTTTTTACAGGGCAATTCAAAATTATCAAATAATTAAGTGCACATACTCTCCTCCAGAAATTCCACTTCTAGGAATCTTTATATCATACTCAGGTTCTAGAGTTAAAGGGTAAATTATACAATGCCTTTTGGTAAAAAAACAAAACAACCTTAATGATCCCATAAACTGTTCCAAGTATAAGTAGTCCATTTATTCAAATATGCTTAAAATACATAAACATAAGTTATATTTACTGATGTACACATATCCCAAAGAACACATGGACAAAATGAAGTCTGAGAATCTTCCATGCCCAGAGCTAAGCCTGAGGCCAAGCTCAATATCATGACCCTGAAAGCATGACCTGAGCTGAAATCAAGAGCTGGAGGCCTGGCGCACCTGGGTGGCTCAGTGGGTTAAAGCCTCTGCCTTCTGCTCGGGTCATGATACCAGCGTCCTGGGATCGAGCCCCGAATCGGGCTCCCTGCTCAGCAGGAGGCCTGCTTCTCTTCCTCTCTTTCTCTGCCTGCCTCTCTGCCTGCTTGTGATCTGTCAAATTAAAAAAAAAAAAAAAGAGTTGGATGCTTAACCGACGGAGCCATCCAGGCGCCCCTAAAATTTACAGTTTTAATTATATAACCGTATAAATGGTTAAATTCTAACAAGTCAAATGTATAAAACGCAACTTTACTGTTTCATTAGAAATACCGCACACCTGTTTCTACATGCAAAGTAGCTTCTTGCAGGATCACTAGGGAACAGCTAAAATCCTGAAAATAATTCAAACGTAAGTAGGAAATAAAATCTATTATTGTACATCTCTACAATGTAATACTATACAGGCCTATACAGCTATTAAAAAGAATGAGGTTCTACTACATATTCTGACATGGAAGACTTAAGATTTATTGTCAAGTTGAAATGGAACAAATCAACAAAACATTTTTATCTGTATCTAAGTGCATCGAAAGATGCATCCTTGGTCATTAACTCTGATTACACTTCTGGAACAGGATGAGGATGAGAGACTGAGGGGAATGTTAAATTATTTGCTACAAGTACTTCTGTATTTTTTTTTTATACCTTAAAAATCAGGAGTATTTATTACTTTGTCATTTTTTTTTTTTAAACAGGAAAATGAGGGGCCATGGTATTTATGGTTCTTTGCAACTTTCTAAGTTTATGAGAAACAGGTGTTCTGAGGAGTCTCCATGTCGATTTCAGCTACTGATAACCCGTTATCTGGGAGGGAGTAGTGAAGATTCATTGTGCCCTGCACAGACAGCAAAAAGAAAAACAGAGCCGGCATCCAACAATTCCAAACATTCTGGTAAACACTTAAATACCCAGTCAATGTTTTGTGCCTGTATGAAAGCAAACTATCTAAACATTTTAAAAGGCTTCTGTGTGATTACAAACACAAAAGACTTTATTGTATCTTAGAGAAGGTAAAAAGATCTACGTGTTTCTTTGAAGAACAAGCTTCCCCCACCCAAAGAACAATAAATGGAAAACATCAAGAAGGCAGAATGCGGGAGAAGAGAGGATCTGGAAGACAGGAGAGCGGACAACATTCTAGTTCTTAGGGATTAACATTTACACAAACACTGACTACAGTAATGGAGGGCCTTTTCCATCCTTTATCATTTTGTTTAGTTTATCTGGACAATGATGCAAAACAAACCCACAATGAAGCAGGGGACAGGGCTACTATCTATGCCACTGTTCCCACTCGTAAGTCACCAGGATATCCAGACATCACTCTGCGTCCTGGCTCCCAGGGATTTCCCAACTCTGAAAATCCCACATTGCAATGTACCAGGACTTGAAATCTTACAAAAGGGATTCGTTGCACTCTTTTAAAACTGGGCCCTACACACAGTCATCTTAAGTATAACACACACAACCAACCTGACAAACCCCAGAAGCAGTGATCTTAGATGAAGAAATCTGATGCTCTTCCCTCCGTGCAATGTGCTCCACGCACATTCTCTCAAGAAGCCACCCTCCACAGTCTGGCAGAAAAGCAAGCTGAAACAGACACAGGGCTTCCAGATGCCAAACACGGAACAAGGCACGGCGTGTCCAGGCACCACCATCTAACACGCCGAGCAGTTAACCACCTGCTCCCGGTCCCGGTTTTCCCCAAGACAAAGCCATGCCAAGCCTGTTTCCAGAGCCTGGTGTCTGATATGGTAGATGATACAAAAGCACAGAGAAGCGAACGCAGCAGCTCAGAAGGATGAAAGCAGAGTTCTCCAGGAGAAAGTCCTTGCAGAGGAGGCTATCTGGCAAGGGGGCCAGCGAAAAGGTTTTAAGCAGGAGGACAGAGCACATTCCCATTTTTTGAAAGGTTACCCTTTGTCCTGTCCTGCAGAGCAAGGACTATGGGGGAGGCACGGTCGGTACCAGCAGTGTGGAAAGTTCCGTGGGTCACCTGAACAGGATGGTAAGGGAGAAGGATGGAGAAAGGTCAACAGATTTAAGATTGGAGGGAGGCAGAACTGTTTTGGGTGAGGGACTAGTTAGGGAGGGAGATGGAAGAGGTGGGCACTGGGTGAAGGGGGACAGATGTGGAACACAGGAGATCTGGGGGCAAGGACAATGACGTCAGTTACTGGACGTGTTGAGTTCATGACGGTGTATGGAAGACCTCCAATTCAAAGTGGTGTGGACCCTTGGGTATATGAATCTGAAACTCGGGCCAGAACTCTGGGACGAAGGACGTCCTGCATGGGCATCCAGGATAAGAAGAAGTGACACAGGACAGAGGTTTTAAGGTATACTTTCATTTTAAGGCCCAAACCAACAACAACAACAACAACAAAATGAAAAGGAGAATAAGAGTGTGGGTACCGTGGGGGAGAAAAGTCCACAGTAACACGGAATTCAAGAGAATGTGAAAAAAAGAAAAATCCTAAAGTAAAACCAGTCAGTAATGGGGTAACAAGCCATTTTTGTTTCTTCTTTATATTTTACTGTATTTCCCTACAATCTTTGGTAGACACATATCTAAATAAAAAAAATTTTTAAGCAGGCCTCCGGCATAGCATGAAGCCCAACATGGGGCCTGAACTCACGACCCTGAGACCAAGACCTGAGCTGAGATCAACAGACTCTTAAACAACTGAGCCACCTAGGGACCCCTCGAAGAAAATTTTTTAAAAGCCAAACTGTGCAAATCATCTGCTATACTATCTCATACACTATCTCTCATGTAGCTATAGTCTACAACCCAGAGGGCCTGTGTTTTGAGTTCCTTTACTGGGTCTGGTAATCTATCTGCTTCATGACCAGTGACACACATTGCCCAGCCTCCTGGCCAAGGTCTGGAATCCCAGCAGAGCACAGCTGGCTGGCCCACACACAGATGGTCCAGTGACCTTGGGTTCATCGGCATACTGCTGGAATCCAATGAGCGAACCAGTAATGGAACCTGCCTACTTTGTCCCACTTCCCACAACGACCAAAGCCAAACCAAAGTTCCCCAATTCTGCACCATTTCCTATAAATAAGAGATTGCCTATATACACTCACACAGATAGGGGAGGGCCACAGCTCACCAAAAATATGTGTTTATTGCCTCTAAAAAGGACTTACGTCGCTTGTAAGGTGCCCGCCCCAGGAAGCAGAAGTGTATCATTAATGAAAACGAGGGGAGCCCACGGGGCCAGCCTGAGAGTAACCAAGGACTTGTTCTGACGACACGAAAAAGGGAGGTATGACCAAGAAGTAACAGTCTCCTCCTCTCTCAACACACCACCATTTTGGCATATTTTCCAGTACTTTCCTTCTCAGCCTCCCCCAAAAAGAGTGCTGTTAATACCTCGCCTTCTGTCCACTTTACAAATGAACACAAACTACAGGAGTTATTTACTTGATACTTGGAATCCTGAAAGACAGGACAGCTCTGCTTCCAGGGAGAGAAATAGGGATTAATTAGAGCAATGCAGGTTTTTGTTTTGTTAAGATTTTTATGCATTTTAGAGAATGCGCAGAAGCAAGTGCACAGGCAGGGGGAGAGAGAACCTGAAGCAAGTCTCGAACCCACGGCTGCGAGATCATGGCCTGAACCAAAACCTAGAGTTCAACACTCAACCCACAGAGCCCCCCAGGCGCCCCTGCAGCCTACTTTAAAAAGAGAATGGGGGCGCCTGGGTGGCTCAGTGGGTTAAGCCTCTGACTTCAGCTCAGGTCATGATCTCAGGGTCCTGGGATCAAGTCCCACATGGGGCTCTCTGCTCAGCAGGGAGCCTGCTTCTCTTCCTTTCTCTCTCTGCCTGCCTCTCTGCCTACTTGTGATCTCTCTGTCAAATAAATAAATGGAATATTTAATAAATAAATAATTAAAAGAGAATGGGCTCCAGCCCAGCAGCCACACTCTCCAAGTCAGGGTATTGAACAAAGGTAACTCATAGTCCCTTCCAGCTCAAAGACCTAAGATAACATAAATCTATGTCCTTACACTAACAACCAGAAGGAGGAAGAATCTTTAAAACTGGATTTTATTTATTTATTTGACACAGAAAGACCACAGAGAGGCAGGCCGAGAGAGAGAGAGAGAGAGAGAGAGAGAGAGAGAGAGAGAGAGAGAGAGAGGAGGAAGCAGGCTCCCTGCTGAGCAGAGAGCCCGATGCGGGACTCGATCCCAGGACCCTGAGATCATAACCTGAGCCGAAGGCAGCGACTTAATCCACTGAGCCACCCAGGCGCCCCTAAAACTGGATTTTGAACATGGAAATGTCCATGTTTACTTACTACTGCTTGACAAGAAAGATCGCTTTCATGAAACAAACTTCTGTTAGAATCGATATTGAACATTGATACATTTTTCCTCAATTATTTCAAAAATGGAGCACAATTCGAACGTTGTACCTGCCATTTCTGTTTTATTTTATTGTTTTAGTAAGTAAACTCGACCCCCAAACGCAGGGCTCGAACTTACCATCCTGAGATCAAGAGTCGCAGGCATCACGGACTGAGCCAACCAGGCAACCCCTGTCCTTTCTTTAAAATACAGCTTTTTTAAAAGAATTCATTTACTTCAAAATAAGTCTTGGGATAAGTAGCTGACCTTTCCGGAAAATCTAAGAATTTGGGATTATTCTGTCAGAGTGGATTTTTACTATACTTTGTTTTCCAAGGGCAAGGATCAGAGACGGGAGGCTAAAAATAGACGCTCCAGCAGAGGGAAAAGTACTTGTGAGAGCCGGACTAGCAATTAGCGAAAAGCGGTATCACCAGGATTAAAATAGGAAATCTGAGCCCATTCCGGGAACAAGGTCCCGGACTGCCACAGCCATCGAGCCTCACAGGCTGGCCCGGCTCCCCCAAAGAAGTCCCAGGGCCCAGTGGACAGCCTTATAAGGCAACCATGCTCAAGAGAGAAGATAACAACCCTGGGCACTTAACATTTCCACAGGCTTCCACCAATGTTAACTCGTTAGTTCTCACGACCTTCTGGGAGAGCTTGGCCACTGTCGTCTCCAAGAGCCTGCAGAAGACGGCGACCTAGCTGACCCCAGTTCCAATGCCCGAATGGGTAAGGAGCCGGGGGCTCTCCCTGGGTGCCTCGCCCGGGGCCAAGAGTGCCTCAGATTGTGTCCCAAATGGAGTCAACGCCTTCCTATTAAGGAACAGGAAAGAGGACGAGGAAGAGCATAGTTTCTGACTGTGACAGTGAGGAAGAGGCTCCGGCCTCCTTCTCCATCTCCCACAGGGTCTCCGTACGATTCCAAGCCTCGGAGTAATTCAGGCTTACAGGCAAGGGGGTGGAGTAAAGACCTGGCGTGTGTGAGGACAGGGCACTTGCTCTCCCCAAGCTGGTTTTCATCCTCCAAGGGGACACTTAATACGCACCTCTTTGCCTTCGTGAATGAATGTGGCAACTGTAGTTATAGCGCCTGTGAAAAGTAAGACAGCCGTCTACACAGCTTGCACAGGGTTAAGGGGTCTTGTTAAATTTTTTTTAATTAAGCAGATTTCCTGGGGTCTGGGTGGCTCCGTTGGTTAAGTGCCTTCGGCTCAGGTCAGGATCCCAGGGTCCTGGGACTGAGCCCCGCAGCACGGGGCGCCCTGCCCCTCCTTCTTCCCATTCCTTCTGCCCCCTCCCTCTGTTCTCTCACGTGCTTTCTCTCGCTCAAGAAAAATTTCAATGTAATAGTTATCAAATAAGGTTTGTTGAGAATCTGTACTGTAGGACATCTTGTGGCCAGGTGCTGGAAATATCCAAGAACAGCAGTAAACAGTGTGTGTGTGTGTGTGTGTGTGCGCGCGCGCACACTTTTTTTTTTTTTTAAAGATTTTATTTATTTGACAGACAGAGACCACAAGTAGGCAGAGAGAGAAGGGGAAACAGGCTCCCCGCTGAGCAGAGAGCCCGACATGGGGCTCGATCCCAGGACTCTGGGATCATGACCTGAGTCGAAGGCAGAGGCTTTAACCCACTGAGCCACCCAGGCGCCCCTGTGTGTACATTTCTAAATCACCTGGAATGTAAGCTCTGCTACAAAGTTTCCACAAGATCAAGACTCGTAGCTGTGTTCACAGATTCTCAACCAAGGCCTATGTGTACCGCAGGAAGTCAGTGTCCACATGTGTTTGCTGAATGGGCTTTAAAAAAGAGTTCAAGGTCGAAACACACAAACATACACAGATACACGTGAAAGGACTGAAGCGCATAAACAAGGTAGCACATTCAGTTGCTAAGTCAGAGGCTGACATTGTCCTATGGAGGGAAAGCTCCACAGGCAAAGAGGAAAGCCCACACGGTAGGCCCAGAAGGAAAAAATATATAAACACATGGAGTGAAAGCAGAAATCACTCTGCACTAGAACATCAGGGACCTGGAGGTGGAAGCCTTGTAAGAACAGAGCACCCCAAAAGTGGCAACTGAGGAATAAGTGAAGAAAATGTGGTATATACCCATACAAGGGAAACACTACTCAGCCATAAAAAGGCGCAAAATACTCAACTCAGGGCCCTGGCAGGCCCTTGATCCCAGGGTCGTGAGTTCAAGCCCCATGCTGGGCCCAGACCCTACTTACAGACCACTAGCTGCTGGGCTGGAGGAGGAGGAGGCCGCGCATGTACGAAGGTGACAGACAAGTTCAGAAATGCAGGCGGGGGCCTGGGCAAGGCAGGGGGGCTTTATCAGCTGAAGAAATCTGGATCTGGGGGCACCTGGGTGGCACAGCTGGTTAAGTGACTCTTAGCTTAGGCTCAGGTCATGACCTCAGGGCTCAGAGAGAGAGATTATCTCAGAGGGAGAGATTCTCTCTCTCTCTCTCCCATACTCCCCTGCTCCTGAGTTCTAAAATAAACCTTAAAAAGCAAAAAAAAAAAATCTGGATCTTACCCACTAACAACAACAAAACAGTGGCAGCTGGTGTGCTACGGTCTTCAGAGCCACCTTCACAAACCTGAGACCCCTTTGATCAAGGAATCTCCAAATGCTTTCAAATGCTTTCAGACGCTGGCTGATTCGTGGGCCTAACGCTTTCGGAAGAGAGTGAACGGACTAGGGGTGAGAGGCTGTGGAGGCTGCGCATGTCACTCAGAGTCCAGACCAGGGGGACGGAAAAGATGGAAGGGAGCAGACTATGGCGTGAGGTCTGAGGCAACCCGGAGTTTCTGGAACCAGAGAGGCCACGTGTAACCAGGTGACTCACCTCCTTCAAAAGAAGCGGCCGCGTTACTGATCACAGAGGACCTGGGCAAGGCCCAGATCTCAGATTCCTCCAGGAAAGCAGAATCCCAAGAGGCACGAGGCTCAGGAGACCTCTTGATCTCTTTGGAATCTACTTCTCTGAAGAACACTCCTCCAGATGGGCAGAGAGGTTCGGCCCGAGAGGACAGCTTTAGAGCTAGCTGCCTAGGTGTTCCAATGCAGGCAATTCATTCCCCTCTCTGAGCCTCAGGTCCTCACCTGTCCGTCAAGACAGGTGGGTTGGTACCCACCTGCCAGGGGAGGGAAGCCTCCAGGAGTCAGTATGTTAAGCATCCAAGAATCGAGGAGAGCAATGCCCGGAACCAGGTCAACAAGTTCCCCTGGTCACCCATGGATGAGCTCTCAGATCAGTGATGCTTCCAACTTACCAGTTTGTGAGCCTATATTTACTTGGGTGGGTTTTTTTTTAACTTGGATTTTTATGTGTATAATACGCACTTCCCAACCACACTGAAAGTTCCAGGAAGGTCAAGTTCAAGGTCTGTCTGCTGCCCATGGTGTCACCAGGGCTTCACAGGGCAGGAGGGCAGTATCACCGGAAGGACTAGCTCACCTAGGAATTATATGTTTGGTTTCCAAAGCCAAGAGGCACGGGGACTGACAAACAGTCATGCTATCCTGAAGAGTCAGAACGGAGATGCAGACAGGGACGAAACAGCTTTATAAAGGTGTGAAACGGTACTGGACTAGACCGAAAGGAAAAGGCTTTATTTTCCCAGTATGCTAATCTAAACAGTCTGTGTGGCCTTGCAAGCCTAGTTTAAAAAAGAAAAAAACAAAACAAAACAAAACCAAAAAAGGTTTAGCATACAGAAATTGGGCCCTGCCGGTTGTAGATCTATCCTATACGGGACAGGCCTGGTTGGGGCAACCCATGACAACTGACAAAACAAAGTCCTGAAAATATCCTTCTCTTTGTCATTCATTTACTTCTTCATTAAAAGTTAACAGCCAGTTAAGGCTTCTCCTTGCCACAGAAGTACACCCACATTCATTCCTACTTCCAAGCTTTTATGATGGGACCCTCCTACCCCAGGGCCCATTTCTACCTATTTCAATCTTACCGGTTCATTAAGGCTCATCTCTTTTCTCCACAAAGCTTGTTTTACTGTCATCCACACTGATCTCTTGGACTTTCTGAGCTCTGTGTTACACAGCTTTTCAACTTGTATAGGAACTCGGTATTATTTTCCCCATTGTTTTCTGTGCTGACTAGGTCTTTCCAAGTAGGAAAGGAAGTAGACAGGAAAAGTGCTTCTTGGTAACCCCACTGAACAGCCAACAAAACACGGGGTTCAAGGCCTGTCTTCAACCAGGACTAATGACCGTACCCCAGGGGAGCTGAACCTCTTCACCACTGAACAATGTTCCCCTTCACCGACTCCTTCGCCAGCTGTCAACTGAAATCAAGGACTCAAGGAAGAGAAGGCACGTTTTCTATTTGCAAGAGAGTTTCCAGCCCCTTTAAGAAGGGCATTATGTGCATCCAAATTCAGTTATATGACCTCCATGGGAATTTACCCTGAAAGACTGTTAGATTAAAGCTAAATGAGATGCAAATTCCATTCATATGTAAGAGTCAGGATGAGTCAAGGCTGAGGTTTCCATTACATCGGCTCGTTTCCTCGAGTCACACTCTAAGAACATGTGTGTAGGCTTTGTGCAGGGTGTGTGCTCTGCAGGAATGTTCTGTTAACAATTAAGGAGGCCTCGTGGGCTGGCACTGCTCTGCCTCCACAGGGAGACCTGAGTTTCCTCTTCAGAGAGCATGTGGCTCTGGCTACACAGTGGGCACCCACAGGGGAAACAGCCCCCGTGGGGAAGAGGAGATGCCCTCACGGTCTGTCATGCAGACGGGGGAACCCTTGTGCCCACTCGGACACTGGAGCTCTAGGCCCTCCTTCGCAACTTAGGGGCGAGGAAAACATTTCCACTAGTCGACACATGGCACAGTCCACACCTAATCCAAGGCACTGGTTTTTGTTTTTTGTTTTTTGTTTTGTTTT
Source organism: Neogale vison (assembly GCF_020171115.1). Classification (NCBI taxonomy): domain Eukaryota; kingdom Metazoa; phylum Chordata; class Mammalia; order Carnivora; family Mustelidae; genus Neogale; species Neogale vison. The sequence continues at coordinate 195,661,706 of NC_058101.1, read as the reverse complement.
TTAAAGATTTTATTTATTTATTTGACAGAGAGAGATCACAAGTAGACAGAGAGGCAGGCAGAGAGAGAGGGAAGCAGGCTCCCTGCTGAGCAGAGAGCCCAATGCGGGCCTCGATCCCAGGACCCTGAGATCATGACCTGAGCCGAAGGCAGTGCCTTAACCCACTGAGCCACCCAGGCGCCCCCAAGGCACTGTTTTAACTTTAGAACCGCTCCTTCCAAAGATGTCATAGTTAGCGGTCCTCCAAAACTTATGCCAAACTGACCGGGGTGTCCAAGAAAGTCAAGAAAAGCAGAGATGGGGACGTACCCACCGGTTCCGAGACCCAGGTTTCCACAACAGGACAGCTCTGAAATCGAGACGCATCTTACAACTCAGTTCTTAACCCGGCAGGTCGTTGGTTCCCCTGAAAACTGTTGGGACGGATTCACGGAGATGCTCTACACATGTACAAAGGACATCCCAGGTACTGGCCTCTTTGCCGGTTACTGAATTTAGAGCCAGCAAAAAATACATCTATCGAGGACCTAATACACGAAGACCACAAAATCCGTACAACTCACGGTGTCCCGCTAAACTCGAGAAGGACGGCTCCAGAAAATGAGCATCTCAGGGCCTACAGCAGTACAAGAAACAATCGGGAGAGGTCTTGACCTGGGGTGGGGCTCTTTTCTGGTTGTTTAAGTCAATACGTAACGTCCAAGTGTGGTACAGATCAGACAGGAATATTAATTATGAATCCCAGAGGGCAAGGGTGGAAAACTCCACAGAGGAGCAACCTTTGAAAACATTTTTAAAACTGCAGCCAAAGGGGGTGCAGGAAAAAGGGGCCTGCTGATAGCCCTGGCGGGAGTGTAAGTTAGTACAGTGTTTCGGAGATTTGGCAATAAACATCAAATGTCGTAAAAAGAATGCATGCCCTTTGACCCAGAAATTCCAGTTCCAAGAACTGAAGCTTAGGAAATCACCGCGGGTGTACACAGAGTGTACACGGCATCCAGATCACAAAGCTGGAAACCAGCTCCACGCGCAGCAAGGGATGGGTAAAACACATGAAGGCCCATCCGGACGGCATCGTATGAAGAATTAAAAAGGAGGCAGCAAAAATGCATCCACTGGCACGCAAAGATGTTCATGACATAATGCTAAGCTTCAAAAAAAAACTCTGAATGTAAACACTTGTATAGTATGATCTCATTTTTGTTGAAATAGAAGGGGGTGCACTTGTACACAGAGAGAAAAGGAAAGCTATTACATTTTAACAGTGGTTGCAGAGGAAAGAACTGCCGAATTGTTTGGGGTTGGGGGGTGGTTTTGGTTTTTGTTTACCTGCATTTGAGCAGAGCAGCGGTAGGGAAGGGAGGAGCATCATGGGGGTGAATTTATTCTCCAGGAAGAAAGAGTGAAAAGAAACCTGGGACACAAGGGGATCCAATTAAGTGAACAAATTGGTTTAGGAATCTTAGAAAGGATTCTCAATCCCGAAAAATCAAAGAAATTAAAAATCCAGTGGACTCATTACCATTATTTCAATCTCTCAAATAGAAGCAATACATTACTACCCTTCCTTTGAGGACTGTTGGGAGAAATGACCGGTAGAATTAAGTGTATAGTAGGATTTAAAATAAGCAAAAATATCCCAGGAGGAAATCTCTGCGGTACAGTGAAGCTAGCCCCGGCCCAGTGCCGTGGGCGTGGGTACACAGATGTCCAATACAGCACCAAAAAAAATTATATTAACTATCCTAGAGCTCCCATAAAAGCCAGCCACCTCAGGACTCCACAATGAATAAGATGCTTCCTCTATCCCATCCCTATAAGGGACAGTTCCTCTGAAAATTTACCCATTCGAAATGGGGAGGGAGGAGAGGCTTTCCAAGGCCTAGGACTACAATTTCAGTTGGGAAAATACAACGCACATTGGTTTTGTGGAGAGATTTCAGAGAGCACCGGAATGAGTGGGAGAACCCAAGTCACACAAATGCATTTCTATGCCTGGGTCTCCTCTGCACTGAGGAGCACCCAAGTTCCACTTGGGCTGCCTTTATTAAGGAGTACAGGGGTGGGGGGAAAACACTTTTTTTGTTGCCTTCAGGATAAGCTCATACCACTAAGATTTCTCCCCATAATCATGACCCATGACTGACAACAGAAACAAGAACAATTTTCCTGTTGATTAAAGGCCTGTGGGGCGTATGGAATGGAGAGGAAAGGGCAGTTAAGAGCTAAAGCTTCTCCAACGTTTAGTTGCCAAAATCAGAAACTCACAATATTCCCAAGCCCCATAAGGATTTTTGAGGCTTTGTTTCCCCCGCCCCGCTCCCCTTCCCACTGACTTCTGTTTTTAAGATACAGAGTCCGCAGGCTGGGTGCAAGGGGACCAGATGGCGACAGATGCTGGTCTTGCAAAGGGCAAGACATTTCCCTTTGATCATCCAAGATCATGGAGACGAGGGACAAACATTCCAGATCAGGACATGTTCACTTAGCTTCAAGGTTTGCCAGGAGCTGCATGAAGACAGTTAACAGTTTACTGGGCGCTCCTCCACCCAGTAAAATCAGATCCACTGCAGCCCCCAGCGAAAGTACAAAAAGCTAGATGAGCTACCCTGGTTTGGGAATGTTCTGTCTTCCTCACCATTGCCTGCAAGGCTGACGCAGAAACCATCTCAAGGCAAAGCATTCCTGTGCCAGGCACTGCCTAGTTAATAAGCCGCCTGAATGTCATGGGTAGATGATCAATGGTGTTTTTGTCTTTTCTTTGTAAAAATAAATGATGTTGCCATAGATAATAACTGGAAAGTAGTAGGATACTTTAAAAACCCAGGATACTTTAAAAATCCAAAACACACATGCAAAGTGTACATTGTATATAAGCCGTCCTATGCATCTCCACGTGTGTAAATTACCACCACAACAAACAGTAACCCTTCTCCAAAGTTCATGTATTCAGAAACCTATCCACACATCAGACACTGAAATTCTCAATGAGAATATTTCTCCCCTGTAAGCCCTGGAATTTTACAAGGATTGGGTCTCTTTCAAACAATACTGCGCCGCTCAATGCATACTTCAAGATACAGTCTTCCAACACATTGAGGACATGAACAAAGCCCTTTCACACCAGAATCACACCAGAATCTGGGCAGCAGCTTCAATCTTCTCTGTGCTGTTAAGACTCTGGGGCCGTGAAGTGAACCATCTCTCTCCCCCAACACACCAGCGCTCACCAAAGACATCAGCAGGCCTTTCTAAAAATACAGTTACACTCTAAAGCCTGAAAATAGGGAGGCAACAATGTTCTTTGAAAAGATGTTTGTCGTTTTCAAGTGTTCTGAAAACTCAGTAAACCACAAAACCATTTTCAACAAAATGTGTGTTTCTAATTATTAGTGGGAAGATTTATATTCCCGAAAAGGGAGGGGGGGGGAATGATGTGCCTGAAAGAGAAATTCACTGCAGCAAGTCAGCAAGAATTTGTAAAGCCAAAATAATTTTGATAAGACAGAACTACTTCTCTAGCAATATAAATTCAGGTTCCCGCTGTACAAATAGTTCTAATAATGCGCAGTCACTTTAAAGTGTGGGAGCATTCCAAAGCAGGGGCAAGGCCCGACATTTCTTCGGATGGGCCCACTATCTAACACAGCAAATGATTACAAATCCCCTGTTAGTCCAGAGGCAGAGGTCACTTGCTATTATTGGATCGCCCCTATAGACTTAGAAGAATGAAAAGTAGTTAACACAGTAATTCAAATCGGATTCATTTATAAACCCACGTTTACTTACAGAGACCTAGATCATACAAAATAGCCCCCCCCCACCCTTGTTCGGTCTCTCTGCATTTTGCTGGTGATGGGTTTTTCCAAGAAGCCCAGATTAAAGATGAATGCCACACAGCATGTAATTCTGCCTAACCTGGATCCTTCTTGCCTCCTTGGGGGGGGGGGTGGTAAGAAATCCTACTATCCCGGGACGCCTGGGTGGCTCAGTTGGTTAAGCAGCTGCCTTCGACTCAGGTCATGATCCCAGCGTTCTGGGATCGAGTCCCACATCAGGCTCCTTGCTCTGCAGGGAGCCTGCTTCTCCCTCTGCCTCTGCCTGCCATTCTGTCTGCCTGTGCGTGCTCTCTCTCTCATAAATAAATAAAAAATCTTTAAAGAAAGAAAGAAAAAGAAATCCTACTATCCCAAAGAGCCTCTCCAGGTCCAATTCTTAAACCACTCTGGCACTCACAGTGGGTACCATCTGGGACACTTGGGAGGGCGAGCCGGGAAGGCATCTTCTCCTTCCTCCCCTCCCCCATGATGGCTAAACAGAGATTAATGTTGTAGCTCAGGTTTTCTGCATAACCCCTTCTCCAAACACAAAGACTCAGGATGGGCCTTAAAGAGTCCTTTTGTTTAGAGAGGGTCATTTCCTGCCCTTAGCTCACACCCAGAAACTCCCACCCATTTCTCAAGGAGAAGCATTGATTTTCTTCATTAAAAAAAAAAAAAGGCAAAACAAAATTTCAGGCTTAAAACCACTCCCCCTCCCAACAGCCTCCACCCTCCACCCGAGATGGAACTTGGCTGGCAGGCCACCACGGCGGCATCGGGGTTCAGAAATGGAAGGGGCATGAGGCAGAGAAACACAGGCGTGGAGTCAGGATTCTTTTCCTGCCCAGCAGGCATTGTCTATCCAATCCTCCCGATTTAGTTAAGGAAGTGAACTTAAATGTCAAAGCAAGCAGCTTAAAGGACTTATCCTAGGTCCCTCAGCAAGGAAAAGGGAGGGAAAAAAAAAAAAAAAATGAAGAGTATGGATTTGGTCAAGAAGTTGACTGATCAAAGGCCTTCTATACCACTGTCTATAGTATAAACCAGGGTCTCTAAGGACTAAAGGACAATGGATGACAGTTAAGTTTAAGAAGTTTGCTCAAGGTCAAGGACGAGGACATAAATGCCATAATTGGGGATAAATCCAACGGCCTGCATGTTCACGAGCACATTAGTATGCTCAATTAACAGGCAGTCTGGTGACCAAAGTAATGACGACTTACATGTTTTTCCTCCGGAAATGTCATCTGCTCTGCTTTACAAGAAGTAAAAACAGTCTGAGCCTGTGAGGCTGACAGGTAGAATCTATGACTGCAAAGTGCCTCCTGCAGAAAGGGTCACAGAGCCCAGATTAGGCTTCCTTCGTGGCAGCCCGTACAGGTGCTTAAAGGCTGGATTGGTCTGGCTAAAGTCTGCCTTATCCTGAGCTAGGCCTGTTGTAGGCATGAGGAGGAAAGCGCGGGGAGCATGGGGCTAGACTCAATCAAAGGAGAGTGCTAAGTCTATCTCCAAATCAGTTCCACCTGGGTTATTAACATTAACCCTTTGCAACCCCACCGACCCATCTGCAGAACAGGAATCCAATTCATCTTGCCCTACTTCTACGTAATCACGCCTTGCCCAGCCCACATCACACTCCCGGCTCTGTGGAATTTTGAGCTAGGTTTCCGTTCTGACTGGACAAAGGCAAGGATTCCCTTATGTGTGCCAAACCGCTACCTATCCCCCCAGACAAAGGACCTAATCGTGTACCACCTAAAATTTCTGGCTCAGAGACTGATAGAACCCTGTAGGTTAACTAGCTGGAATTAAAAACTTAAAAAAAATAAATAAATAAAGTTTCTGACTTACAAACTATGTGAGGATTTTACTTTCTGCTGTAATTAAGTGGGAATGGGCATCCAGAAATGATCATCTCGAAGGCAGCGATAATCAACATTTAATTCAAAACTGCTGGAGAAGGTTTATGACAAGGTGGCATCTTGCATGGGCCCCACGTTTGACAGGTTGGTTCATATTCCAGTCACTTAACAAATTCATTGGGCAGTTCCAGGCACTGTTCTAGGCATTGAGGGTTACAGCCTTAAACAAGACAGAGGTCCCTGCTGCCAGGGAGTAACATTCCAGGAGTATAAGACAAGCACATTAAGTAATGTCAGTGAGTAAGAATGACCCGGAAAATAAAAGAGGGATAGGAGAGTGCTTGGGAATGTGGGGTACTCTAAACCTGGAGAGCGTAGATCTCTCTGGGTAACACCTGAACGGAGTTCTGAAGGAACAACAAGGATGAGGCTGCCATGTAAATATCTGGGAGTAGGATTTTTCAGGCAGACCCAAAAGCACACACAAAGGCCCTGAGGCAGAAACAAGTTGGGCAAGTAGGAGATACCTAAATAAGGCCCAAGCAGCTGAAGCATGAATGAGGTTGTGATTCCTGGTAGATGAGGTCAGAAACCAGCAGGGCCCTGATCACATGGACCTCGTGCACCACTGGAAAAATTTTAAGCTCTTACCCACCAGCACTAAAACTTCAGACAAATTGCTTAATCTCTCAGAGCTTCAGTTTTCTTAGACCTAAACCATGGGATGGTCACACCTCATTTGGTTTGTCAAAGTGCAACTTTTTTCAAAAACAGAGGAGACACTGCTCTGTAAATGCTTAAGGAACGTGCAAAAAGAAAATCCATAAAAGCTTTTGCAAGTTCAATTACATTTGGGTATGCACCTGATCTTCAACTCTCCAATTCTCTTAACACATAGGATGGAAAAAGGTTTTTGCAACCAAGATGGTCTCAGTAATCTAACAGTCCCTTGCTCAGTAGTGGGAAACAACCAGGAGACCCTGGAAAAGAAGGAACTGGGTTGGGGGGCTGGGCGGGGCGGGGGTGGGGGGGAGGCAGAATCAACTCTGGACTCCAGCTCATGGCAGGTTTCTTTGTGCTGATAAGGAAGGCCCAGAGGACTTTAAGGAGAAGCAATTCCCAATGGTTTCACTCTCCTGTCACCCAGCATCCCTGGGCAGGCACAGGACAGAAGCGTGCGTGCATGTGCCTGAGACAGAGAGAGGGAAGAGGGAGCGAGAGAGAGAGAGAGAGAGAGAGAGAGTGTGAGTGTGTGTGTGTGTGTGCGCGCGTGCGTGTGTGTGTGTGTGTGTGTGTGTGTTAGAGACAGAGACCCTCACCGGCCCCCAAACACATCCTGTTGGCTTCTAGAGGGATATTTAAAAAGAGACGGCTCTTCGGAAAATCACACATTTTTAAGTCCTGTAAATCACACATGCTGGGGAAAGTAATTACACTTTCCTAGCACTTCCCCTCAGACACAAAGGAAATTCTGGTACTTCTGTAATAAGGTAGCACTTTCTGTGCTGTGCCTTCTCTCAGGAGGCCCCAAATGCCCATCCCATAGAGGTGGGCAGGACAGAAACGCTCACAAAACAATCCTGGGGATTCAAGCAAAAGCAGGTGTGTTTTGTTTTTGCTTTGGGTTTTGTTGTTGTTGTTGTTTTTAATCTCTAGGATTTCTCTTGGGATAATGCTGGCCACCTATCCGCCTATCTACATGGTGACATAAATTCAGGACGAGCAGAGGAACGGCGTTTCAAAACTGACCCACGAGAGCTAAAGAGGAGTAGAAAGCAGAAACCCGTGTCTAACTGACGTGCATCGGGCTGGGGAGATGCACCTCAGTTCTCAGACTCCCAGATTTCTCTTAACCTTTGCAAAATCCTGGGGGCCCTCAGGATGGAGGTGGGCTGCGTCAGCATTCCTGCGGCATTTTAAATTTGTGTGACAAAGCCTTAGTGCAACCTGGAGTTTGGAACTATCCTCCCGGCGTGACTGGCATTTATTACTGCTATTTTCTTGTTCCCCCTCTAGGATTCTACATAAACTGCATCATAATGGGTGCACGGGGGGGGGGGGGGGGGAACCTATGAGGAATACGAATGCAGGTGGTTGTTTTTCTTAAATTCCCAGACTGGCCTTTCTTTCTTCAGGGGTTGACTCGTAGTTGTAAGCAGCAAGCTTTCCCAACTTTTAGGAAAGCACTAGATGAATCCATGGAAAAGAGGACCCGAAGAATAAGAGTTTGGGGTCTGGCAAAAGGCTCCTCTTACTCCCCACCCAATTAAGTCCAAAAAGAACCAAAAACCCTGAGAGAAGCATTTCTCTAAGTCTGTCCCCTTTACCTTCCAAATCCATCTACAAAAACCTTAGGGTAGTTTGATTTTTCCCTTCCAGGCTAGAGAACAGCGTTGGAAAAAGAAAAGCGGGAGAAGCAAAAAGCTTCAGAATTAACTGCAAAGCATAGAGGAAAACAATTTCCAGAGACCGTTGATGAAAGCCAAAATTAAATTTTAAAAAAAGGTGCATGGGAAATACTATATACACCTAGATTTTTCTAAGCTCCTCTCCCACACTCGGGCTTTCAAACGGATCAGCGCACTGAATGCTATTAGGTTAAACAGTAGGGGATACAGCATACATTCTGATGTTCCTAAATTAAAAAGTGGTTTGAAAATTTTTCTTTTTTTTTTTTTTAAGATTTTATTTATTTATTTGACAGACAGAGATCGCAAGCAGGCAGAGAGGCAGGCAGAGAGAGAGGAGGAAGCAGGCTCCCTGCTGAGCAGAGAGCCCGATGCGGGGCTCGATCCCAGGACCCTGGGATCATGCCCTGAGCTGAAGGCAGAGGCTTTAACTCACTGAGCCACCCAGGCGCCCGTTTCAATTTTTTGAGCATTTCCAGGTCTTCCCCTTCCCCCAAAGTTTTCGGTTTTGTTTTTATCTACCCTCAAGTGTCAGGTGCATGTATCTGGCTCTTGTGGTCTACCCTCACAAGTTCCCCAGGAACCGGAGTCCCACACCGCCCTTCAGCTTTCCAGGCGCTCCTTCCCATCTCCCACCTGCTCAATTACAGGCCGTACACCCTTAAACTGTACTGAAAATTGCTTCCAGGACCAGATCGCTCCTCGCTATCTCTAACCCCACCACCTTCACCTCCTCACGGCCTTCTCTGCCCTTTTCCACCACTCAATTTGCTACTTCTATGAATAGGACCACCATCTGGCTGGCCGTCCAGAGGAGAAACTCTGAGAAGCTTCCAGAATGCAACTCCGCATCGCTCCTTTGCGCTGACAGGGACTGAGGTCCCAGAATACTTGCGGCCACATCGCCGCTGCTTTCCTCAGAGACTAGGATCCTTGCAGGACCAGCCTCGTCTTCTCTCTCAATTCTTCCCCAAACCTGCTGCATCCCCTTTCTCTCTGGAAGGTTCCAGAGTGCCAGGTCCCAGCTGCATGGCAGGGCACATCCAACCACAGGCTGGAGTCCGATCCCCCAGCATGATAGGCTGCTCTGCCTTCTCCCCCACCAGGGGCTCCCCAGCCCTGCCCTCAACTTCCCCTCCTCTCCTGCCATGCCTGGCTTGCTGTCCCCCCAACTTCTCTCAAGCCTGGGTCTCCACACAGGCCAATCCTCCCCCGCACGGTCTCAACCTCTTCCTCATCTGGAAGAATCTTCACGGAGAACCTTTACTCGAATGTCAGCTCTTTGACGCGAGGCCTTCACCCTCCCATCCTGGCAGTGCTGTGTTCCCAACGCTGACACCCTCAAGCCCTCGAGCCCCTGCATCAACCCACCTGTTCACCCGGCCGTCCGCACCCCAGCCCGGCACACGCGGCCCACAGCACTAGCCCCCGTGGCCCCCCTCCGGCCCCGCCCACCAGCTCCCACTCCAGGTCACCTCCCGTAGGACGAGGCTCATCACCATGGTAACCCCTCCCTCGGCTCACTGTGGGGATAAAATAATGGAGTTTGTGCATAAAGTGCCCAGTACCCCGTACATAACCAGAAGTAAATACTCAGAAGTTAGCCATCATTACTTCTGGAGTGAACAGATGAAAAAGACTTTGGAGAACCGCCCTGGGTCAAATATCCCAGTATTTCTTCCTCTATCACAAAAACAACGAGCCAGGGCAACAACTTCAGCGATGAGCCCCAAATCTATGCAACCATGCCCCCCACCCCCCAATGATGCACGTAAATAGTTTGCAATTTTCTCCCAGGACTCTTTCAAGACAGGGATGGGAGGGGCGCCTGGGTGGCTCAGTGGGTTAAGCAACTGCCTTCAGCTCAGGTCATGATCCTGGAGTCCCAGGACGGAGTCCCACATCAGGCTCCCTGCAGTGGCGAGTCTGCTTCTCCCGCTGACCTCTCTCCTCTCATGCTCTCTCTCGTTCTCTCTCTCTTTCAAATAAATAAACAAAATCTTTAAAAAAAAAAAGATAGGGATGGGGGTGCAAGGAGTCCTAACCCCAGTCTTCCCCACACATCAAGGAAGGCATCCCCATCACAGGAGGACATCCGCCCATCACAGCATCAATTTAAATACCCTGTCGCTGCTGGCCTCCAGCCCACGGAGCCCGGCAGCCACTTCTGCTCCATCTGTTAAGGGTCATTCCCTCATTCCTTCCTCGGTTTTTTCTCTGACCAAAGCAAGCACAGTTCGGGGAGGGGGGTGGGGGAACATTTGCATTCCCTCTCCCCTTCCCCCAGGCAGACACTAAGGTGCCAAATGAAACTGAACACAAACATTCCAAAGTGGCTGTCATACAGAGCAGGCTTGTTTGGGAACACAGGGAGCTCCGTCCTCTTCCACCTCGCCAAAGCTTCCAGAAGCCCGCGTCCAAAAGGTCACACAGAGTTCCACGGCACCGACCAAATTCTAGAGGTGAAGACCAAACAACGCACCTGAGAAGCGGGCGTGCCGTGGTGATCGGCGGCCCCGGGCACACGCAAGTGGAGGCTGCGGGTAGCAGGTGGAGGGACGTAATTTCCCAGCTGATCCGGTGTACCAAGTCATCCTCACCAGCCCTTCCCATAAGGGGATCTCCTGTTTCAGATTACGCATTTATAAAGAATTCTATGCATACATATAAATAAGTGTGTGCGATATCCACCCGGTATTGGAGTAGTATATTTGGGTGGGAGTTGAATATTGGGAATATGGTGACAAGGTGGCATCAATCTTTAAAAAAAAAAAATACACAAAAGACGGTAATAATGATCCAGGACTTGGAGAGAGCAAAGCACCGCTACCAGAATTCTGAGGACAGCCATCTCTTTGGGATGGAACCTTTGGGTGACGGAAAGCTGCACAGTGTAGGCAGAAACTCAGCTCCTGCCTTGAAAGCAGCTCAAGCTAGATCAAGAGGGAAAAGATGGTTGAAGCGAATGGTTTACAGAGCATGGGGGTACAGGAGGGCAAGGACAACTGTCAAGTTTGGACTCTCTTGTCCAGAGACCAGATCAGTGCTGAAGAACCCATCAGAGGACCGAGCGGTATGGTACAAGGATGCACTGAGAAACCACGTTAGAACACGGTGAGCAGCTAATGGTCCCTGAAATGAGCCAGGAGAGAAGGAATGGGTGAGATCAGTATTAGAGAAGGGCTCCGAGGAACTGAAGAGGCCCGCTTCCACAGCAAGGCTTGTGAGCAAAAGGAAACAGGACCAAACCAATGGTTTTGTGACATCTACAGATAGGGCAAAGAAATGTCATGGAATACTCAAAAAGACAGTTGGGTTTGTTTGGGGGGTTTTTTGGACGTTTTTGTTCACATGTTCATTTTAAGAAAATTCAGAAAGCATAGAAAAGCATTACAAAGTAAAAATCTAATCATTTTTATTATATTTGTTCTTTTTTTTTTTCCTATTTGGGTTTTGTTTTTTTTTTTAAAGAACTGTCATCACACAGAACTTTTACATCTGTTTTCTTTAATGTCATAATATTAACCATTATGCCCTCAATTAAAATGTTGTCAGAAGCTGGGAAGAAAAAGTCTGATTCTCCCGTACAGCCTTCAGAGGGCATGAGGCAATGGGGACACTTCAATTCCAGATTTCTGGCCTCTAGAACAGTAAGAGAACGCATTTCTGCTACTTTGCGCCAACAAGAACAAAAATAAATGTATCCATATACACATACATCCTTTAAAAGCATGGCTTTTTGTGGCTGCTATTCTCTTTCACAAATTATAAGCATGATTTACGTAGCGACCTCCCTGGGTAAGACACTAAAGAGTCTTCATGAACGTTCACTATCAGAACTAATTCATATTAAAAAATTAAAAAAAATTTTTTAGAAAGTAACTAATTCATGAACATATTTTGCCACATAACGCCGAAGTCCTCCAGAAAGCCGCACTGGCTTGCGTCACCTTGCAATGTACCAGCGATCACTTACTTGCCCCATCACCCACCCCAAATTCTGTCCTTGAAGCACAAATTAATACAAACCCACAAATACCGGACAAAAGCAACTCTGGGAAAGAACATGCACCCTATCAAACGATCCACCCAACAAACAAAATGCCATGGGACACAAAGACTGCACCGGAGCTCAAGGGCTTATGAGGGAAATTTTAAAAACCACTCCTGGAAAAACAGCCCAAAAGCGCATGCCCTATCTGCAGGCTTCTTAAGCATCTGAGTAGGAAGTCACTGTGCTTTCCTTTTAAAAGGATCCCCAAAGCCTATTCGAAGGCTGAAATAGGTTTTGCTGCATTAAATCTGACTTGCAGTAAGAGCCTCCAGACATAGTCGAAACTGTATAGCACTATTCTGATTCTATATGTTGCCCAAGTCATAATGTAGATTAGTTTCATGCCCATCTGAAAGCCCGAGGCTGCTACAAACTGACCCTTTCTGGGGGCCAATTGGAGAAAACTGTTTTTTAAAAAATATTTGTTTATTTGACAGATCACAAATAGGCAGAGAAGCAGGCAGAGAGACAGAGGAGGAAGTAGGCTCCCCGCCGAGCAGAGAGCCCGACATGGGGCTCGATCCCAGGACCCCGAGATCATGACCCGAGCCGAAGGCAGAGGCCCTAACCCACTGAGCCACCCAGGCGCCCCGGAGAAAACAATTTTCTTCATGACCCCAATATCTGGGCAAGATTGCAAAGCAACTTTTTTTTTTTTTTAAAGTTTAAGTAAGCTCTACACCCAACCAGGGGCTCAAAGTCATGACCCGGAGATCAAGAGTCACGTGCTCTACTGACAGCCAGCCAGGCGCCCCACTAAGCACTTTAAAAGGAAAGTGAGGTAAAGATTTGTACTGGCTTGTGAAGAACCAACTTTACACGATTCCTGCCCAACATCTGCCAAACATCTTTTCAGTCAATATCCCAACAATGCCAAGTTTTTTGCTTTTTGAGTTTTAAGTACAAGAAAGTGCACATCAGTTTAAGGAAAAATTGCTATTTACCACTCCAATAAACCACCTTTTAGAAAATGTTTGTGACCAGCCTGAAAAATGCTCAAGGACCCGGATAAAAGTAAAAGCAAAACCAAATTACATATTTATCTGATTTAAATTTTTTTTTTTAATTAAGTGATCAAAAACAAATTTCTCTCTACTACCAGGTAGAAAAAAGTCTCGAGACATAGAACTCAACAAGACAACCAGAGTCTGTTTCTATGCAGATCTACTAATTTTAATAAAGTCTGGTCCAGGTCAAACTGCCAAAGGTGTTTAAAGAGAATATTGCCTGGTCCAAAGTCAAGACAGAAAATTCTAGGGTTTTATCAACTGTAAAATGATTTAAGAAATTATCTAATGCCCTATACATAAGCCCTATAAATCTCAGATCCCAGTTAAAGATTTTGACAACGGCTTCTCTTTGAAGGGCAATGTTGCATGGGGTGCCTGGATAGCTCAATGAGTTAAAGCCTTTGCCTTTGGCTCAGGTCATGATCCCAGGGTCCTGGGATCAAACCCCACATCAGGCTCTCTGCTTAGCAGGGAGCCTGCTTCCTCCTCCTCTCTCTCTGCCTGTCTCTCCACCTACTTGTGATCTCTGTCAAATAAGTAAATAAAATCTTTAAAGAAAAAAAAAGGGGGGGCCATGTTGTAGACAAACACACATATACAGAACACAGGAAGCCAGATGTATTATCTCTTCTACAGCTAGCCAAATCTTCAGAATTTTCCCTCAAAGCTTTAAATACTATCCAAAGCAGAAGTCTGTCCTGTCCAAGTTTTCAAACTTCCAACCTCAAAAAGCTACAGAAATTCTCCTAAACCCTGGGCTGTTCAGTCTATACAGTTGGAACTAAGTAAATGTCTCAGTATCAATTATTTCAGAGTAAGCTTTAAAAGCTCTCCTACAGGGCTAAAATGTACTGGAAGAGAAAAGGAACTCATTTAAAAAATAGAGAGGGGAAAAAAAAAAAAAAAACCCCAACCCTTGGATTCTCTGAAGTGGTAGAGAGAGCCTAAATTGCCCTGATGTTCTAGGAAATAAACTATTTTCTCTTGATGATGATTGGCCTTGCTTTTCCAAGTCAGCTCAATGGCCACCAGAAACAACAACAAAACACATTTTTCCCCTCTTGTCATTATGTGTATATACATTTTATATGTGTGTGTTCTGTTTACTGAAGTCCTCAGTCAAGGCTTTTAAATGTGTTTGAGAACAAATTGCTGATCGCTGGGTGGGCAGGGAAAGGGTCCAGGGTGGTGGTTTTTGTATAATGCTGAGCACATTAATGGGACTCCCCAAATACCATATTTATTTTACTTGTGGCTTTCAGGGTTGGGGGGGTGTAGAGTTTATCAAAAACAAAACAAACTCAAAACAGGGAATTAGTGCAAAATTACCTGGATCACTCAAAGCCTATTTCCTTTCTTTTCCTGAATGTTTAACATTTTAATCCCTTTCTCTTCATGGTGTCTATCTTTATAGACTCCACCTCTGATATGACCTGGGCTCTAAAATCTTAACTGTCCACTGAGTTTTAAAATAACTGTCTCGCCAAAACTGCTGACCCATCAAAGAGCCACATGCCATTGCCTCCTGAAAAGGAACGTGGTCAGGACAACAGAGCAGGTTGAGAGGCAGGAAGTAAGCTCACCTATGATTCTGCTGGTACACAACATCACACATTAAGGCGCCCTACCAACAGGACCAACAACACAACACCCCCAGTCCTGGCCGCATGAGGCAGAGATGGGTTAAGTCAAAGAAATGGGATTTTTCTCTACTTAATTTCCTCAAGTAGGTTATGGTTTTGAACACTTAAACCTCTTTTGCTACCTACCAAAAGAAAAAAAAAAAAAAAAGGCCTTTGGGTCTGCCTGATTAACTTTTTCCATTTACAAAGAGCTCTCAGCTGGGGGAGCAGAGAAAGAGGGTTTCGCACAATACATTCCTACCCTTAGAAATAAACAGACTGCCCTTCTAAGTGAAACAGAAAGGTTTCTGAAGCAATTGGTGTGTTTAGGTGAATTAGTTAAATATAGCAACTCCTTAGAGAAGCACACTTGTCATTTTTAAAATTTTATTTCAAGGGCAGGGAAAATAAATAGCAAAGCAGCCAGTTAAGAGTCAAGAAAAAAAGTGGAACTTGCAATTCAGGTCTCCTTCCCTCTGAAAAGGGAGGACCCTCAGTCGCTCCAAAGAACTAGCATGTAAATAACGCTTTTCAGAATAATAGTTTGTAATAAAAAGCGCAGTTACCCTCAGCTGTGAAAGCAAATTTTCAGCTTTCCGCGATTCAGGTGGGTTGCCCCATACAACCTAAGAGTAAAATCTAGTGTTTTGCATTGATTTGCATGGTCCTAGGTCCCTCTATCTTCATTAAATAGTTCCCTTTCACAAGTGGACCAAGTACTGAAGACTTACAAGAACCAAATAAATCCTCCCCAACGTTCGGTTTCACTCTCAGAATCTCAGTTTGCACGCAATACATTATCTCCATAATAATCTCAACATCCTAACCGACTTGCAATCAGTTTACCATCCTGTTAAGCGTATACAGTGGAACGCCAGACCTCTAAGAATACATTACAGGTCATATCTAGATGCGTACTTTCCTGCATCTACACTCAAGTTCTTTCCAGAATGTTTAAGATCCCAGCTATGTGGGATCCTAAAAAAAAGTAGGCGAAAAAAGTTATTGTTTCTTGGACTCCGGGTAACGTACCTGCAGGAACAAAGCCATTTTCAAAGGACACCACAAATAGCCAATCTACAAAATTCTGAAACGTCTGTTCAGGAGTTCCCTCCCACGGTTAAATTTTGTTTCTACCTACGGAAGGCACCGCCGCCCGCCGCAACATTTTTAACGTTGTTACGGACACACCACCTAAATTTACGCTCAGAAGTCAAAATCCCATTAAAACAGCCCAGACGACCGCTTGGTCAACTGTAAACTTCTGAACTCTTTTCTTCGGCTCCCCCCATGCCCCCCCCCTACATCACCCCTAAATTGACAAAACCTAATCACCCACATTCGGGGTCTTTTGACTCATCAGAAAAGAATGCAGCCGATGAGTTATCTATTAATCCAAAATGCCTCGGCTGGGAAGATATTTCACCAAGAACTTTTTAACACTGCAAGAGAGGGGGCAGGGAACCGAAGGTGTCTTTTCACGAGAATTTTCCCCGAGTTCTTTCCCCACCCCGCGCGCGCGCGCGCACACACACACACACACACACACCCAACCTCCGGCCCCCGTCGCAGAATTAAGCCCTGACCCTCCGGGTCCCCATAAATGGAGGTCACCCAGGAGTCAGCTCTCGATTCCGCTTTTAAAATCCCACGCAAACAAAGCTGAGCATTATACTTACAAAAGTCTCCGAAAAGTCCTCAAAGTTACGCAATTTTAGGAACCCACAAAAACACGCTCTCGGAAGAGCCCCCCCCCCCTTTCCCGGGGCCAGAGTGTGGGGCTGTGCCTCGCGGCGAGGGCACTTCCCAAACCCCGGACTGCGGCGCCCCGGGGTCGGCGCCCGCGCCCCGCCGGCCCGCCCGCCCGCACGCGGGAGGAAGCCCGCGGCCGGCGCCCCGGGCCGTACCCCCGCCGCTGCGAGCCCCGCAGTACCTCTTCCTCCTGAAGGTTCGCCTCGTTCGGGGTGTTCTCCTTCTCGGCTTTGCCGCCGTTGTTCATCTTCCCGGTCCTTCCTCGCCGGGCAGGGCTGGGGCGCGGGGCTGGGCGAGGGCGCGCTCGCCCACTTTTCCCTTCCCCGGGCGCCGGGGCTCCCTCGGGCGGGCGCCGCGGGCTGCGGGGGCTGGAGCCGGGGACAGCGGCGGCTCGGGCTCCCGGGGCGAGGCGAGACTGCGGCGCCGGGCGACCCAGGAAGTGCGAGGGAGACTCCGGGCAGGGCGCGGCGCGGGCCGGCTGGGCAGGGGACGGAGACAATCGGGCCCCGGGAGGGAGACCTGGAGAGGGAGGGCGGGCGCGAGGGAAGGAAGGAAGGAAGAAAGGATGGGGCGAGGGCGCGCGTCCCAGGAGGGAGCCCGGAGAGTTGGGGATGTGGCCGAGCGGGGGCTGGGGGCGGCCGCTGCCCGAGCCTGGCGGGGGCCGGAGGGAGGGGGCGAGGGGTGCCCAGACCGAGGGAGGCGGCGGTGCGGGGCGCGGGCCGCGGCTGGGACACTGGGACCCGGAGAGCCGCTGAGTGCGCGCTCCAGGCAGGCTCTGGGAAGTACGGGATCCAAGCGGCTCCCTTTCTCTCGCTCTCCTCCCTCCCCTCTCTCCTCCCGCTCCTCCTCCTCCTCCTCCTCCTCCTCCCCCCTCCGCCCTCCCTAGACGTGGGCTGCCGGCTTCAGCCCGGAGGGACGGGACGCGGGACGGAGAAGCCCCCCGCGGGAGGAGGGGCTGCCCCGCGGCCGGATGGCGCGCGCCGGGGAGGGGCCGCGGGCCGCAGGCGGAAGCGGCCGACCCCAGCCCCCCGACTCGGCGGTAGGTCGGAGGGCGAGGGCCGAGGCGCGGGAGGGAGGGAGGCCGGGTCCTCCGGCTTCCTCGGCCCGTGGGGGCCCCGGCGGCCCGGCCGGTGGGGAGTTGGCGGACTCGCGTGGCGGTGCGCGCCAGCTCGGAGCGGGGCCTCGGGGAGCCAGCGCGACGCCCGGGAAGCGTGACGGGCTACTGCGGGGAGCCTGCTTCCCGCGGGGATTCGCACCCCTGTCCCCGCGCCTGCCCCTCCTTCTCAGGACCGGCTCAGACCTATTTCCTCCCTTCCTAGTGGGCAGCTCGAAATGACAGGATGCGAGAGAACGAGCGACGTCCGGGCGCAGCCGGGTCCTCCCAAACCTCCCAGCCTCCCCGCACGGCCTCGGCTCCCTCCTAGGCTTCACGGGCCGCCCTGCTCAGGCTCCTCTCACCTCATCAGACCGTCCTGGAATTGATTGTTTACCTGGCTGCCTCCCTTACTCTTCTGGGAGAGCCTTCCCGCAAGACAACACCGTGCCCTCTTTATCATTATAACCCCGCTGCTATTTAAATACGCTACCTGGTATACAGTAGGCACTCAATAAATACTTGTTGGCTAAGTGACTGTTCCTCCCAGGGAGCCGAACTGGAGACCAACACGGATGATCTTCAGAGGGTCAAAGCGGTTTAGGGAAGGAAGAGGGCTCAGCATTCTGGGAGGTCAGCACACAACGCCTTGTTTATGCGCCAGCTCGGGAGGACTGCGTGGTTTTGTTTCCTCACCTGTGAAATGGGAGTAGTTAGAGTTACCTCCCAGGGGGTTGCAATTAAAGGAGATGACAGGTCGGTGGACCTATAGCATGCAGCACCCATGCCTGCCCACTTTAGGTTTGCAGGAACTTGGAAGCTACTGTTATTATTAAGGAAATTTTCCATTTTTTCGGGGGCCGTAGGGAGCTTCTCCATTCCGGTGTCATAAACACATAAATTTAAAACTGCATGTATCAGTAGGTTCTCCCTCACTTCCCACGCCCAGGAATTCTCTCCCACAGCACGCTGTTCCTTTCTTCACAGCACCAATCACAATTTTTGTTTATTTGCTTGCTTCACTGTTTATCTCTCTCTGCTCCCCCTCCCCCAGACATTCTTCACCCTATAGTGGTTTAAGTGCTCCTGGGAGTGGGATGGGGGTGGGGATGAAGATAAGGCTCTTGCTTTTCGGGAGTTTGATCCGGTGCTGCAGACAGGATTCCCAAAACAACTCCACGGCACCGTGATCAGGGATCCTGGTTCAAGTCGCAGGAAGCAACGAAAATACTTGCGTCAAGAGCATTGTAGAGGGGGAGGGGGGAAGAGTGGTGATAACTTCCATTCACCTATTGGGTTTTTCCTTGGCGTGAGGGGGTGGGGGGAGTCTGAGGATTTTGGTAAATAGATTTAATTGCTGTCATGATGTCCTGTCTCTCTATGGGGGGCGGGGAGTGTATCCTGGATGAAAATAAGCCAAGAATCTGTTGAACTTGCAACTGAAGTTTAGAAAAGGCAAGGGCCACAATTAATCTGGAAACCTGGACACAGCCCTTTCCACTCCCTCAGTTACAGGAGGAGCCACCAGGGGGCAGTGTCTTCCTGAGCAATGACTGAGTGGTGGGCTCGGGCCCCCACGCCGCCAATGCTGCCCGCACTCTGCTCTCCTTGGCCCTTGCCCGGTACTGAAACACTCCACAGAAAGATATTGTCTTGCTGGAGCCTGGCAAAGGCCCAAGAAAAATGACAATTGATCTAGTCATTGATGGTTGCAGTCGGACGCCACTTATGAGTAGGTGGAAGATGTCTGATTCCAGGATGCGGCTGCGACCCCAGCCAGGGGGATCTGGCTTCCTTCCAAGCGTAGAACCTGATTCCTTGTCTTTCAGCCAAGCCAGCACTTTTGTCCATTGTTAAAAGTCAAAAGCCTCTGGGATAAAAAAATGAAAATCGGAGCTATGAGACGATTTTTGTCTGATCGGTCATTGTTGTGTTCCCAGCATCTAGACAATGCCCGACACATAGTAGGCACTCAGTGGTTGTGTTTGACTGAATGAACACATGAAGTCTTATCAGATATTGATTTTCAGCCTTGAATGACATCAGATCCTTCCAAGACCCTGCAGGAGGGCCTGAGTTAGACGTGTCTCAGCATGAAGAGCCACCACAAGGGAACTAGGCAGACTCATGGTAGTGGTCTATAGTCACTATTTTGCAGGGGGAGACCCTACCTAGATAGAGAGCTTGCTCAGAATGAGGCAGCTGTTGAGATTTCAAAAATAAAAAATAAAATCACCCCGCTCAACAAGTCGTCTGATGCATCAGGCAGTTAACCGTACAGCAGGGAGGCCTATCAGTGGTGAACATGAAATTCAAGGTGTTTTCAGAAAAGCCTGTGGGGATGGGGGTGATACACCATGAAAAGAGGGACTCCTGTTTCCTGTCCTTTCCAAGAAGAATGGTGTAGACTGACTTGGAAGAAAATAGGGTCACATATTACTAACAACCCCCGCCCCCGAAAATCTGTAAATAGACTTTGACTGTTTATGAAGCCTAAGTGAGAGGAAAAACATCACTCAGGATATAAATGATCCTTATGGCCTGTTGATTACTCTAAAGAACGTTTCAAAAGTGAGATCTCACTCAGTAGCACTGAGTAGCTTCCAGACACACCATGAGGTCCAAGACAACAAAGGGATTCCATATCCTAGAAAAATAGGGCTAATGGCCACGAAACACCTGCTTTCTCCCTTGCCCACCACTTTACCACATTGCTTCCAACCTGCAAGGTTACATGCCAGATGGAAAGGGGAATATTGGATGCACCTGTGACTTTAGGACTTATCTCTGTTTCTCTGGCAGTGTTCATTCTGAGGTTTGCTTTAAGAAATCCAAACGGATCATTACGTCTTCAATGTTTGTCTCTGGGAACTGCAGACATTAAAGATTTTTTGAGGCAGTTTGCATGGCAGGGGTTTTGTACCTGTGCTAACACAGCAGCAGAAAGCTACAGTATCTACCACATGGGGTTCTGAATATCTGTTCACACTTCTGCATCCTCTGCTTGACCCAGAAAGTTCTGGAGGCCAGAGGCTATGTTTTATTGGGTTATGTCATCCTTGAAATCTCTCTCCCTTCACCCCCACTCTCCTCCGGGCCATCATCATCTTCCCCTGATTTGTGACTTTTTTAAAAAAACACAACACTGTAGATGCCACTCCACAGCGCACATTTCAGTCGTGTGAAATACACGCACGTCGTTGCGCAACATCCTCTTGATTTTTACCTCCTACATAGTTGGGAGATGCAATCATTTCCCTCTAATCACTTGTGGAAACTAATGCATGCAGCCACGTGGAGAGGCCCACGTGGAAGGGAGTCAGGTCCCGGGCTCACAGCTCCCGAGGAGCTCCTGGCAGACAGCTGGTACCAATTGCCAGCCTTTCGAGTGCGTTCTCTTGGAAGCGGATACTCTGGTCCAGGTTCAGCCGCCCCAGCTGACGCCACACGGAAAAGACGTGAGCTGTCTTCAGAGTCATGCCCAAACTGCAAAATTGTTAGCAAGAAAGTGAATGCTGTTGTTTTAAAACACTAAATTGTAGGGTGTTTTCTTGTACAGCCATTGAGAACTGAAACGTAATTACATGCCTAGAGGTGAGGTCCCGGGGTATAGAAATCTAGAATGTGGGGCAGTGGCTTTGGGACCAGGTAGAGCATGGAAGCTGGAAGGACACTGAGGAGTCCTTCCAGCAACAAGCATTACTAAGGGGCACCAAATCTTGTTATTAGAGGTTGGAGAGAGGGGGAGTCCGTACACTTAGCTATTGGAAAAATGATTAGCTAAACTAGCTTGCAGTTCACACAAAAGAGAGAAAAGATGCCTAACGAACACGTGGGCCTGGCTAAGGAGCTATTTGGATAGATGTTAAAAAGGTTGAAGAAGGGGCACCTGGGTGGCTCAGTGGGTTAAGCGTTTACCTTCAGCTCAGGTCATGATCCTGGATTCCTGGGATCAAGCCCCACATCCGGCTCCCTCCTCAGCGGAGAGCCTGCTTCTCTCTCTCTGCCCCTAATCCCACGTGTGCTCTCTCTCGCTCTCTCTCTCTCCCAAATAAATAAGTAAAATCTTAAAAAAAAAAAAGTTTGAAGAATTTCTTTGAGATGCTTATGATATAGTACAAGAGACAGGAGAGGAGGAAAAAAAGAAACGGGAACTGTTCGTTTTTTATCTGAATTTAGAGGAAACATAAAGAAGCCGAGACCTGCTGGGTTTGAAATAAAACTGTCCTTCCCAGCTTCTCCAGAAGACCAAACCCTCAAAATAAGATATGGCTTCAGGTCCGAGGTGAAATCCAGAGTGCTCTGGGGAAAAGAGGGCCTTAGGTGAAGTTCAAGACAAGGGTACAGCGAGAAGACCCTGTGTAGACAGTCTCCACCATGGCCCCCGACGATCCCTACTTCCTGCTACTCAAGCCCTTGTGTCATCCTCTCCCTGCGAGTGTGAGCGGGCCCCAGCGACGGACTTTTCATGAATAGAGTCTGGCAAGAGTGATGGATATCACTTCCAAGATTAGACTAAGGGAGACCTGACTCCCTTTGTACACACGCTCTCGCTGCGCTGTCCCGTGCTGCCGCGGATGGAAGCTAGCTCCCGTGAGGCCAGTAGCCCTGTGGAGAGGCCCGTGGGATGAGAAAGGTGGCTTTCATCCAAGCACCAGCAAGGAAATGGTGCTCTCAGTCCAACAACCCACAAGGGACCGAATCCTGCCAACAACTCCATGAGCAAGCTTGGAAGTGGGTCTTCCCTAAGTGCGGCCTTAGATGAGACCCATTATGGCCTGAATGTTGGTATTCCCCAACCCTCCCTCCCCCAATCCATATTATGAAGCCCTAACTCCCCGTGTGATGGTATTAGGGCCTTTGGGAGGTAATTAGGTTTAGATGGGGTCATGAGGGCGGAGCCCCTGGGATGGGATTAGAGCCCTTACAAGAGGTAAAGAGACCTCAGAGCTTCTGCTCTCTGCCCTGTGAGGATAGGATACGTGAGCATGTGGCCATCGACGCGCCGGGAAGAAGCCCCTCACCGAGAACTGAACTGGCCGGCTCCTTGAGCTTGGACTTCCCAAACTCCAGAACTGGGATATTTCGTTATGGTAGCCTGAGCTGACTAAAACAAGAGCACACCCACAACTGACACCTTGGCTGCCACGTTTGAGAAACCTTGAGGCAGAGGGACTCAGCTAAGCCAAGCCTTGGATTTCTAAGCAACAGAAACTGTGAGGTCATAACAGATTGGTGTTTTAAGCCATTTCGTCTGGGTAACTTGTCATTGCAGCCATAGATAAATTGATAGCTCTGAAAGATTTATTTAACACGGTAACTCCTAGATCCTTTCATAGCAGGACTGCTAAGAATCTACTTGGTGTTGCCCACAGCATTCTCACACTGGCCCAACATAGAGAAGGCCTCCCTCAGAAAGGGGCGGCTTTTGCCTAAGGGAGGTGATTATAACCTGAAGCACAGGAAACACATGGCTTGTAAGGATCTCTGCTAGCTCGCACTGAAGTAGAGATTGTACATACCGAAAAGAAGCCTCCAGAGCGTCAAATTCACAGGCAGGAAGCGGGCTGAGGAAGCTACTTATCTGCAGTCATGGGCTGTTTCCAAAAGGGGAGATGACTTAAGATGGAGTGGAAAGGGGAACCTGGGGGGCTCACTTGGTTAAGCCTCTGCCTTTGACTCAGGTCACGATCCCAGAGTCCTGGAAGCAAGCCCCACATTGGGCTCCTTGCTCAGTGGGGAGCTTGCTTCTCCCTCTCCATCAGCCTGTGTGCTTTCTCTCTCAAATAAATGAATAAAATCTTAAAAAAAAAAAATAATAAGATGGTACAAAAAGCCCCTGAGAATCATTTTCAAAGAGAATGAGTAGGCCAAATTAAGGAACAGATCTGAGGGTACCTAGCTGGCTCAGTCAGTTAAGCATCCAACTCTTGGTTTCGGCTCTGGGCTGTGATCTTAAGGTCATGAGATCAAGTCCTGCATCAGGCTGTACGCTCAGTGCGGAGTCTGCTTGTCCCTCTCTCTCCCTCTCTCCTCCTCTCTCTGCTCACTCTCTTTCTGTCTATATAAAATAAGTAAATACCAAAAAATCTTAAAAAAAAAAAAGAGGAAGTGATGTCATTTGACCAGTGGGATTTCAGAATTGCTACGAATCACTTTCCATGTCCCTCTTGTTTTTTCCCCTTTTTTGAACGGGAGTGTCTATTACAGGTTTTCGGTCCCTACCTTATCATTAGATGTTGGGTGTGTGAGACAGATACTTTGTCTCTTTAGCTCACTGGTCTTCATATCAAGAGGGTCATGTCTGAGGAGCCATAGTCAAGAATGACACCCAAGGAACCACATCTGCCCTTGGACCCCCATTTAGAAGCTGGTGTCCTAGACCAGGCATTCGCAAACTTTTTCTGGATAGGGCCAGATAGTAAGTATTTGAGGCTTTGCAGGTCACCTGTGTGATTGTTCTCACTTATTCTTGTTTGTTTTTTTTTATAGTCCTGTAAACATATAAAACCATTCTTATCACAGGGGTCATACAAAAATGGTCCACGGGTTGTGGGCGTGTCCACGGGTTGGCCTTCATGCTGTGGTTTGCTCACCCTCGTCCTAGACTATGAACTGACGTATAATGGGATGGATATTTTCATATCTTAGGAGAGGAGATAAGTGTATTTTTCATATGGGAAGCACGTGTATTGTGGCCATATGGTGAACGGTGGTAGCTAGTCTTGAAACATGCCTACGTCCCCCAATTTCACCTTTTTGTACACACATGCCACTCTTCCCATCAAGAGCTGTAGCTTACATGCCCTCTCTGTGAGTCTGAGCTGGGCCCTTTTCTGCTTTGACAAGTAGAATGTGGAGGAAATGGCCTTTTGGGAATTCTGAGCCCAGGCATTAAAGATTTCTGGCAACTCTGCTTCCTCCCTCTTGGAACCCGGTGTTCATGGAATGAGAAATCCCAAGCAGCCACCTGGAGAGGCCCACATGGAAGAAATTCAAGCCCTACCCATCCCCCAGACCCCACCACACAGGGCTTCATCGGAGCTGCCTGCAGCAGGCCAGAGCCAGCAAACAGCCTTACGCGTGCGCCATCTTGAACGTCAAGACTCTGTGCTGAGCCACCCCAGCTGACGTTACACAGAGCAGAGATAAGCCCTTGTGTCAGAATCCTGACCAAACTGTAAGCACTCTTGTGAGTGAATTAATGATTATCTTTTTAAGCCACATATATATATATATATATATATATATATATATATATAGCAATATATAATGAATCACTGGGATAGGGAACAATGTAAGCAGGGCTCTGGAAACCAGAAAGCCTTGGGCATTCTCAAGGATAAGCAAGGAGAGTAACCCCTGGTGCCAAGGGTTCTATCTGTAAAACCAAAATCACAAATGCTTCTAGCACAGGACTTTTCCTGCGGGGAGACAGTACAGTGGACGAAGTTGAGGATACGTAGAAGATGACAAAGCCAGAGCGAGGTGTGGCTGTGGGGCAGTTGGCGAGCCACTCTTATAATAAGTGACTTTTCCTATCACCCACTTCGTAGCATACGTAACTTGATTTTGTGCTTCAGGAAAATAATAAATTAGCGATGCTCTGGCCTTTTGGAGAGTCACTTCTAAACAATCAAAGGTCAAATGCTAAATTTAATGCTTTTTAATGTCTACCATAGTCTAACTTGTCTGGAATGTGGAGAAATCTTACGTGTGAGGAGGTGAGGCTGAGGACTTAGTTCATTTAGTCATTATTAAGAATTGCTGTTTAGAAAGAAATCTTTAACAGTTAGTGAAGGAGATTTAAGTGATGTAGATTTTTCCCCCCACTGACAAGCAATGAGAAAAGGGTATGGAAATGAAAGCCATTTCCAAAGGGGAAGCTACATAATTTGGTAAATGATTGGATGTAGAGGTTAAGGGAAAATAAGGCATTTGAACTAACAGCCAGGTTTTCAAGGCATCAAGGATCTGGCGATGCCGATTCCAGAAAGGAAGAAAAAGAGATGTTCAGAGGAGAAGACCTGATTGTATGGATATGTAAGGAGCCCGGCATCAGGCATGCAAGGTTCGCTAGTGTCAGGGTTACACTGATGGTTGGAAAAGGAGTCTATAGGGAAGAGATAGGTGATTATGTCTATATTTGAGCACCATCTGAATTGAAATCAGGTGAGTTTCAGCTTCAGAGACTAGAATCTTAGGAGATATCTATGCTTAGACAGGGCAAGGAGAAAGACTTGCCAGAAAAGAGACCAAGCAGTCAGATGTAAGATAATAAGCCTGCTCGTAAAAATAGCAGCGGACAGCATCAGCCAAGGGACCGTGATCCAAACTTTGCATGGATTATCACATTTTATTGTTTCAAGATGGCAAGTTACACTTACATTTTTAAAGGATTTATTTACTTATTTGAGAGAGACAGAGAGAGAGAGAATGCATATATGCCAGTGCAAGGGAGAGAATCTCCAGCAGACACCATACTGACTGTGGAGCCCACCTTGGGGCTGGATCCCAGGACCCTGAGATCATGACCTGAGCCGAAATCATGAGTCTGATGCTTAACCAACTGAGCCACTCGTGCGTCCCTACATGTGACACATCTCAATCCACTCTGTTCCAAAACCTCTCATAAAAACATGAAAAGGATTTGTTGTTGTCATCATCAATGTTTTAAGGCATAAAGATCTTAACAAGGATAAAGAGAATGAAAGAAAACAATGGCGATACAGTTTGGGCAGCCTCAAAGCACCCAGATAAATACCGAGACGCTCCCCCCAAGTCTGATGGGAGAAAACTGAGAAGCAACCTCACACTGACAAATCCCCCCCCCAAATCCCAGGCTTCCCACCAGCAGGCACCTCACAAACAAGAGTGAAAATGGGGCTCTCACTGGAGGCTTGATTGAAGAAAATGGTTTGCACCCAGATTCCTCCCCCCCCCACATTTTATTATTCAATTAACATCTTCAAATTTCTCCTCTCTTCTTAGGACTATCCAACTGCAAAAAGAAAAACAAGCCTTTCTTCATTTTTACTAGTTTATTTTTCTTCATATGAGAAGAGTCTTATCAAATCAGCTTAAGTATAAAATAAGTCCATAAATTTTTAAGAGGCAAAAAATAGGACTAATTCGGTGAGATAAACATCAGTGGCTGAAAACTTGCAAAACCAGATCTTTTGTGTGTGTGTTTGTGTGTGTGTGTGTGTGTGTGTTTAAATTTGGGGTCACTGTAATCCTAAACATTAATATAATTTTACCCTAAGTGACCCACTTGACTAGGACTTGTACCGTTTTTGAGTGTGATTGAGTTTTTTTAAATATATGTATATATATATATTTAAAATTTTACTTATTTATTTGACAGACAAAGACTGCAAGTAGGCAGAGAGGCAGGCAGAGAGAGAGGAGGAAGCAGGCTCCCTGCTGATGCGGGGCTCAATCCCAGGACCCTGGGATCATGACCTGAGCCAAAGGCAGAGGCTTTAACCCACTGAGCCACCCAAGTGGCCCCAAAAATGTGAATTTTTAACATGTATTTTAAGTGGCATTATTATCTACTAATACTTTATACTTACTTTTTCAATTAAGCACATTTTATGGACACTTACCATTTATCATTAACATTGATCATTTATGAACATTTATGAACATTTAGGTTTTTCTATCCCCTCTTTTTTTTTTAAGATTTTAAAAAATTTATTTGTTTGACAGAGAGAGAGATATCACAAATAGGCAGAGAGGCAGGCAGAGACGGGAGGAAACAGTCTTCCCGCTAAGCAGAGAGCCTGATGTGGGGCTCAATCCCAGGACCCTGGGAGACCATGACCTGAGCTGAAGGCAGAGGCTTGACCCACTGAGTCACCCAGGAGCTTCATCCTATCTCCTCCTTTTTAAAGCTTTGTAGGAGTCCACTGTGTAGGCACAAGTTCTGTCCAGGTGTACATTAAGTTGCTTACAGGTTGTTAATGTTAAAAGATGCTGTGATAAACACCCACGTACAAACATCTTTGTACATTGCCTGATGATTTTCTTAGAATGCATTCTAAATAAACTACTAGGTTAGATGGTCAATGAGTTTAAGTATTGATGTTTATGGTTAGAAAGTTTATACAATTTACACTCGCTCCCACAATGTATGAGAGTACCCATTTCATAACAACATTTCCAACACAGAAGAAACCTTTGTTCATTTTACCAGTCTGTTGGTGAATTTTGCCAATCTGTTGGTGAAAAAAGATACTCTTTTTTCACATATTTGTTTATTTATTTATCTGAGAGAGGGAGAGGGGGAGAGCACATGCATGAGGAGGGGGAGGGACAGAGCGAGAGGGAGAGAGAAAATCTTAGGCGCTCCACGCTCAGCGCAGAGCTGATGTAAGGCTCAACCTCACAACTCTGAGACCATGACCTGAGTCGAAATCAAGAGTCTGACACTCAACTATCTGAATCACCCAGGCGTCCCATTATTTATTAATTTTTAAGTAAGTTCTAGGCCCAACATGGGTCTTGATCTCATGAACCCAAGCTCCAGAATCCCATGCTCTACCAACTGAGCCAGCCATGCACCCTGAAAAATACTGTTCTTCTAATTTGTCTTGATCGTTACGGAGGCTGACCATCTCTTCATCTGTTTATAACCATTTGGAAGTTGCCTGTCACGTTTTTGTGCATTTTTCTAATCAGATGTTTGTCTTTTCCTACTTGATATTTGAAATTATTTTGCTTCTACTATCCTGAAACTCCTTCATGTGTCCCACAGACATGACTGCTGGGTACTACGTAGATTCTTAGGACGCAGTAATGAACACAAGAGACACATACCTGACTTGCATGGGTCAGACGATCTATTAAGCAGTTATAATAAGTGGAGTATGGGCTATAATCTGTGGAAATCCAGACATCGAGGGACTTCATAAACGTGGTAAATACATACTCTGGGTGGTCAGCAGAAGTTTCTAGGAGGATGTGACATTTCATCAAGTCCTAATGGATGAGCAGTGAAGTAGGAATGGTAGGAGTAGAGAAGGTTCCATTCCAGCCAGAAACTGGCCTGCGAGGAAGAGAGAGGAATTTTGACTAGGGAATTGAAAAAAAAAAAAAATGTAGAGGGGCACCTATCTGGCTCAGTCAGAAGAGCACTTGACTCTTGATCTCCTGGGTCATGGGTTCAAGCCCCATGTTGGGTTGGAGAGATTACTGAAAAAAATAAAGTTGAAAAAAAAAAAAGAAAAAAGAAAAGAAGAACACAAAAGTGAGATTAGCTCAGAAAGAGAAAGGAGGCCAGATTATTCAGAGTTTAAAATCTTTTTAAGTCATAAGGCAATAATTTCAGCTTTATCCTAAGGCAGTAATAAAGTGTATTCATTAGAATATTTTCAGCTACAGGTAGCAACAAAACACTTGACTGAAAGGACATAAACAAGGAAAACTTGCCAACATTTCACATAATGAGAGCTGTGGTCCCTGGGGTGGTTCATCTTTTCATTCTGCCACTCTTAATGGGCGTGACACCTGCTCTTAATGGTCCCGTGTTATCTCTTCTTCTAGTCCCCATATAGCTGCAGCAACTCCAAGTATCATGTCCTTACAGTCATGGTCAATGGCCTGGAAAAGGTCAATGGCCTGTGCAAACAGAGAAGAAAGTCTTTTCCAGAAGCTTCTATCGGAATTCCCCATTTCTCATTGGCCAGAACCCGGTCGCAGGAGAACAACTAGCCTCCCTGAATGCTAGGAAAATGTGTATTTGGCATTTTCGCCCTTTGTGGGGGGAAGTGGATTCTATCTGCAAGGAAAGGAGGGAAGAGAAACAGCTATCAGGTAGGAAGCCATTGGGGGTGTCCTTGGCATCTGAAGGTTTTGAGCAAACACGTGATGTGATCAGGTTTGCAGTTAGCTTTCTATTCCCCTAGGTCTTCTTGCTTCTTCCATGTCACTGTCCATTACCTCCATTCTCTACTCTTAAGCACCACACTTCTACCTAGTTCCCTATTTTTTTCAGCCATAATAAGCTCACTCTACAACATCTCTAAACATGAATGACACTGTTTGATTTAATTATGATAAAATTACCTAAAACAATTATATCTATTGCATTTGGCATGAGTGTTTCAGAAAATGCCTTGAGTGATCTAAAAAGTGTTCTAAAACAAACAGTATTTGGGGTTTCAAGTACACTCGGGTAAGCGTGGTATTTCCATTGGTATGTTAACCAAAACTTACTTAATTTCCGTTATTAACATAAGAAAACGATACATTCACTTAGATTGTGTGCCGGGTACATAGTGGATAAATATTTATAGAATGAATAGCTTTTAATAAATAATAGTCTCTAATTCACTCTTTATTTTCACTACTTTTTTTAAAAGAAAGAGCAAGCGTATGAATTTTGCTGGAATGTTTACTGATTTTTATTTTAGAGAGAGAGAGAGAGCATGAGTCGGGGGTAGGAGGGTGGCAGGGGAGGTGCACGGAGAGAATCCCAAGCAGGCTCCATACCCAGCACAGAGCCTGCTATAGGACTCAATCTCATGATCTTGAGATCATGACTGGAGCCAAAATCAAGAGTCCGACACCCAAACAACTGAGCTACCCGGGTGCCCTGTTTATTAACCTTTAAATACCAAATAGTGTTATAGCTTCATCTAACACTTCCATTCTATCTGCTTATGTCTATTTAAAGCATGTGAAAATCATTATAGGCAGACTTAGCTAGATGATTCTTTTCTTAAGCCACGATGCAAATCCACTGTATGGTCTTTCAAGAGTGATGTCACATCAATGAAGCATTCTAGAAAATGTTTTCTGAAAACCATTATTTGCTTAGAGACGGTCTGGAACTTATTTTATGAGCACCGATCTTGATTTCGGGCTGACTGGAGAGAACCAGACTTGCTGTCACAGAGGCTGGGCTACAACCGGTCACCTGGTCTGATTCAACAATTGTGTCTGCATCTTCAATGTCAGCCTGAACTGAACAGTAGCCAGTGAAGAAATACGGAGGAGTAGATACATGGAGATTACGGAAGTCGCTTTATGCTTCAGCTTCTGTAACATAATCACTAACAAACACTTTAAGCACTTGTTGATACTTTCAATAACAGAGTACAGAAATGAATGACAGATGAGTACTTTATACTAGCTATTATTGAAGAAATGAGCTTGTTGAGCTATCAATGATAAAATATGAACCAATGGTTTAAGATCACAGACTTACTCCTTAGTGCTGATTCGTGTTTTTTTGAGGGAGACCATTTCAAGAAAGGGCATCTATGTTGAGCCCAAGCTCTGCACGCCTTGTTAAGTATCAAGTTTGGGAAAGGCACTTCATTTGGCTTAGATGTGGTTTCCTTATTTGTGAAATTGGGCAAGTGGTAATGGCTTACCTCCTGCCCAGAGCTGCTGTCAAGACCATATGAGAGAGTGCACATATCTGTTTTAACAGAAGTACAACCATAAGTTAGGACGTGAGTTGCCAGTCTGTAAGTTCCTCAATGGATATATTTGCACGTGGCCGCATGAAATAAATTTGCCATAAGCAACATTTCTACAACGGGCTATACAATGCTAAAATAGAACCTGATTCTCTGGAGAGTAACTCAGCTAAGGGCACGGCGTGCTTCTTCCATCTTTATGATGAAATACAGAATTCCTATTAAAAGGTGTCTCTGTTATTTGAAAAGGTTGAGTAGGATGACTCTTTAAAAAAGGAGAGAGAGAGTGTGTGTGTTCCAGATGGTTAAATTTAGGTCTGAAGCCCATCCTGAGAATGTCCTCTGGCTCCAGGCCCACAGTTCTATATATATGTTATTTTTTTCAGGACTATGTTTTTTATTGGATTTTGAACTACATGCAGTTTCTTCACTTTAAACTCTCGCTTTTCACTCCACAGTTGTGTGTCAAGGTAGTAGTAACAATCACATTCACCTGTATGGGTTTGTGTCCTTTCCTGACGTATCTATTTCTGTTGTATTTTTGTTAATACAAATGTTATTCGCTAAAATATTTTAACCAACTGTGCAAAAGATATTCATATTTTAGAGCCTGTTGCCCTCGGCCCGCAAGAACGACAACCAGCCTGGCATGGTGTTAATGCTTCATCTCTTTATTTCGACAACTTCCTTAGCTTATATGTGTCAGGGTGACCAATAAGGGGCCAAACAATGGGGAGAGCCAACGAGAGTCCTGTTACTATGCTGATTAAATTTTAAACAGCCAATGACTATGTCCTCCTTTAGGCGGGCTTCACCAGAACGTTCCTTGTTCACTTGCAGCGTATTTTGCTGGCAGTGAGCCAAGCGCCATCGTGTAATGGCGGGGACTTTCCCAGCCGGAGGCGGTCCCCGACAAGAGCCATATGAACCCTTTCTTTCCTCCTTTCCTTGATGGCTTTTTCTTTCACTTATTTACCACCAGGAAGAGCTTGGTGCAGCATTCTGTCCTATCCTGTCCTGTTCCTGTCCACATCCCACTATAAATTCAGCACTCTTCTGGCTTTCCTTTGTTTATGACTTTTTCCTTTCTCCTTATTTTGAAAGAACTTTAAACTTACAGAAAAATTGCAAGAATAATACAGAGAATTCCTATATACTGTCCATCTAGAGATGTAATCAAGTTTCAGCAACCGTCTCAACACACAATGTCCTCTAAAGCAAAAGGATCCGATCTAGGGTTATATCTATATCCATACCTATATCCATATCCGTGTGTGTGTGTGTGTGTGTGTGTGTGTGTGTGTTGCTCTGTGTCTTCAGTTTCCTTCAATCTGGAATAGTTCCTCAACTATTGTGTAGAATCAGTTTTGTCTGATGTTTTTTCCTGCTTGAGTACATCAAGGTTATGTGTTTTTGGCAGGTATATCACAGAAGGGAAGCATGCTTTTCTTACTGCATTCCCATCACGAAGCACATGATGTCAGTTTGTCCTAAATAATGTCAGTAGCGTCTGATGGTAAAGTGACACTTTTCCTCTTATAAATTCATCACTATTTTGTGGGGAGGAACTTAGAGACTGTGTAAATATCCTGTTCTCATCCAACTTTAACCTGCCTGTTTTAGCATCAGTTGATGTTTCTTGCCTGAATGACTGACAAGTGGTAATTTTCTACTTCTGTCATGTCTTTTAAACTTATTAGTTGGCCTTCTACTTGAAGGAAGAGTTTTGTCTTCACCCCCAAGTATTTATTCATATGTCTATTTACATTAGTGTGGACTCATGGATTCCTAGTCTACTCAATGGGATATAATCTGTTCCTATCATTGTTTATTTTGATGCCCATATTGTCCCTATTTGGCCGAGATTTGAACCCCATTCAAGCTAACTCCTGTGTTCTTTTGACATGTCCCATTGGTCTCTGAGCACTTCCTTACTTTTTAGTATAAGACTTATCTTGTACTTCCCATGCTCCAGACCTGGAACCAGGCATTTCCACAAGGACCACTTTTAGTGGAGAAGGGAGTTTAGATACCAAGTATCTAAATTTAAGTATGCTCATTGCTACAGATCCTCTTAGTGGACACAGTTGGAGAATATATAAATGTGTATACACAAAGACATAGACATTTTTTTGCACATAGATATATATAGTTGACTCTTGAACAATGTGGAGGTTAGGAACACCAACTCCCCTGAGCAATGGAAAAATGCACATATAAAAATGGAAAACTCCACATTTTTGACTCCCCCAAAATGTAACTACTAATGGCTTGCTATTGACCAGAATTCTTAGTGATAACATGAACAGTTGACTAACATGCATTTTGTATGTCATATGTATTATATATTGTAGTCTTACTATAAAGTTAGTGAGACAAAAGAAAATGTTATTTAAAAAGCATAAGGGAGAGAAAATACATTTATAATACTACACAATATTTCTTTTTAAAATCTGCATAAAAGTAGACTTATGTATTTCTTTTTTTTTTTTTTTAGATTTTATTTATTTATTCGACAGACAAAGATCACAAGTAGGCAGAGAGGCAGGCAGAGAGAGGAGGAAGCAGACTCCCTGCAGAGCAGAGAGCCTGATGCGGGGCTCGATCCCAGGACCCTGGGGGATCATAACCTGAGCTGAAAGCAGAGGCTTTAACCCACTGAGCCACCCAGGCACCCCAGACTTGTGTATTTCAAACCTGTGTTGTTCAGGCATCGATTATATACAGATCTTCTTTGATTTACAGTGGGGTTACATCCCAGTAAACTCATTATAAGTTGAAAATAACATAAGTTGGGATGCCTGGGTGGCTCAGTCAGTTAAGCACCTGCCTTCAGCTCAGGTCATGATCCCGAGGTCCTGGAATCAAGTCCTGCATCTGGATCCCGGCTGAGCAGGGAGCCTGCTTTTCCCTCTGACTCCTGCTCTCCCTGCTTGTGTGTGCTTACTCTCTCTCTCTCTCTCTGACAAATAAATAAATAAATAAATCTTAAAAAAAAAAATAAAACAAGTAAAAAATGAATTGAATACACTTAACCTACCAAACATCATACCTTACTTAGCCTAGTTCTCCTTCCATGTGCTCAGAACACTAACGTTAGCTTACAGTTGGGCAAAATCATCTAACACAAGCCTCTATTCCAGCAAAGTGTTAAATATCCTATGTCTTTATTGAATACTGTACTGAAAGTGAAAAACAGAATGGCTGTATGGGTACAGAATGGTTGTGAGTTTAACAGTTGTTTACCCTTATGACTGCGTGGGCTGACTGGTAGCTAAAGCCCCCGCCACAGCCCGCTGTTGTGGGAGAGGATCGTACCACACATCGCCAGCTTGGGAAAAGATCAAAAGTCAACATTCAAAATATACCTTCTACTGAATACGTATAACTTTCACACCATCATAGAGTCAAAAAAAATTAAGTCAAACCGTTGTGAGTTGGGGACCATCTGTATGTACATAAACATATGTATGTATATATATGTGTGTGTGTGTGTGTGTGTGTGAGTGTGTGTGTGTATTTCTACATACTTATATTCCAGAACATTAGTTCACATCAATCCCTGTAATTCCAATCCAACACTCAGAGCTCATTCTAGTTTTTTCCTTTTCCATATTCGAAATTCTCTTCTGTGAGAATTCTAGCTCTCTTCATCCTCAATATATTTACTACTCGCTTATTGCTCAAATCCCCTGTACTTTTCTAAGAGCTGCCACGCTTGGCTGCTTGGCTGTCTTCCTCGTGTGAACTTCAACCACCTTCCATGCTCAGACCTGGATAATGATTTTTTACATTAGATTATGAAGAAAGAAAAGGATGAAGAAATGAAAGAAGGTTGCTCATGATTATTAAACATTTTAAATTAATAAACATATTTAACATCAGTTATATTTAAGGTGCTTTTCAATAATTCAGTAGAAGAGTGGCCAAAGGGCACAGAAGGACAATTCACTTAAGAAATGTAGTATCTAGGGGCGCCTGCGTGGCTCAGTGGGTTAAAGCCTCTGCCTTCGGCTCAGGTCGTGGTCCCAGGGTCCTGGGATCGAGCCCCACATCAGGCTCTCTGCTCAGCAGGGAGCCTGCTTCCTCCCCCTTCTCTCTCTCTGCCTGCCTCTCCACCTACTTGTCATCTCTGCCTGTTAAATAAATAAATAAATAAAATCTTTAAAGAAAAAAAAGAAAGAAAGAAATGTAGTGTCTAGAGCCACATGGGTGACTCAGTTGGTTAAGCATCCAACTCTGGGTTCCAGCTCAGCTCATGGTCTCAGGGTTGTGAGACTGGGCCTGCACTGGGCTCCAAGCGTGGCATGTTATCTGCTTGGGATTCTCTCCCCCTCTGTCTCTCCCCTCCTTCCCCACTCGAGCATGCACACACATGCTTTCTCTCTAAAATAAATAAAATCTTTTAAAAATGTAATATCTAGATGTTGCACACAACCTAAAATATTTACAAGTAGGTGAATGAATAAACAGATCACATTCACACACTATACTGAACAGTCATTAAGTAGGATTAACATAAATCATTTTTTATTGATTTGAAGACTTCCATGATATGTGAAAATATTGGAACAAAATATTACCTAGGGGCGCCTGGGTGGCTCAGTGGTTAAAGCCTCTGCCTTCGGCTCAAGTCATGATCCCAGGGTCCTGGGATCGAGCCTCACATCTGGCTCTCTGCTCAGCAGGGAGCCTGCCTCCTCCTCCTCTCTCTCTCTGCCTACTTGTGGTCTGTCTGTCAAATAAATAAAAATCTTAAAAAAAAATTACCTATTTCATATCCTAGTTTGTGTTTGTACATAGAAAAAAGCATGTGACGTATAAAGAAAAAAATACTAACAATATTCCTGAGTCTTATAGTAATAGATATTATGAGAGATTCTTGGGAGAGAATCTGAAATCACCATTTAATGATTTTTTTTTCCTCCCTTTGCAAACCACATAGATTTAATACATTTTGAGTATTTAGGTAGGTCTGTGTGTCTGTAGCTGGAAATTCATATTCTTTTACCAACCTCTCCTTATTTCCTCCCACACCCCCAGGCCCTGGTAACCACTCTCTGTTTCTATGAATTTGACTTATCTTATTGTTTTAGATTCCACATGTAAGTAATATTGTGTAGTATTTGTTTTTCTCCATCTGGCTTATTTCACTAAGTGTAATGTCCTCAAGATCCACCTGTGGTGTCCTAAGTGGCAGGATTTCCTTCTTTCTCATGGCTGCATAATATTCCATTGTATATGTATACCATATCTTTATTCATTCATCCATTGTCAGACACTTAGGTTGTTTCCATCTCTTGGCAATTATGAATAATGCTGCAATGAACATGGCAATGTAGATATCTCTTTGATATTGCTGTTTTCATTTCCTTTGGATATATACCTAGTAGCGGGATTGCTGGATCATATGGTAGTTTCATTTTTATTTTCTTTAATTGTTTACTCCTTTGATTGCAATGATCCACACCAACTTGAAGGTCCAAGATGTAGGAAGAAATCCCACTTACAGCAGAGGACTGGAAACAGTCGCGGACATACTGGAATATTGTTTAGCATCATCAATGCAGTGATCTGCCTTTGATGGGTGTCTGTCTCTTGGCATCCTGAAACTTTCATCTCATTGTGATTAAAAGCATTGTGGCAATGTTCTCTAATTTTCTTTTTACTTTAAAAAAACTTTTTATGCATCGTCTGCTTCTTAAAAATGAGTATATGCTACATTTTTCATTAGACAAAATAAAGCTTTCATTTTGAAATTTAAGGAAATAATATCTTTTTAAATTAACATATAATGTATTATTTGTCCCGGCGTACCAGTCTGTGAATTATCAGGCTTACACATTTCACAGCATTCACCATAGCACATGCCCTCCCCAATGGCTATCACCCAGCCATCCTATCCCTACCCCTCCACCCCCAGCAACCCTTAGTCTGTTTCATGAGATTAAGAATCTCTATGGTTTGTCTCCCTCCCAATCCCATCTTGTTTCATTTTTTCCTTCTCTATCCCCTACAACCTCCTGCCCAGGAAATAATATCTTAAGAGTGTGCAAAACTCAGTAAGAGAGCACCTCAATTAAAAATGGACTATTGGCACCCAGGTAGCTCAGTTGGTTGGGCATCTGACTCTTGATTTCTACTTGGGTCATGATCTCAGAGTCGTGGGATGGGCCCTGCGTTGGGCTCTGTGCTCAGTGAGGGGTGGGCTTGAGATTCTCTCTCTCTCTGCCCCTCCCCCTGCTCTTTCTTAAAAATAAACAAACAAATAAATAACATATTTAAAAATGGGCTAGAGATTTGAACAGACATTTATGCAAAGAAGATACATGAAAGGTGGTTAAGTGCCTGAAAAAATGCTCAACATAATTAGTCAATGGTTAAATGAAAATTAAAGCCATAATGAGATAACTTCACATACCTATCAGAATGGCTAAAGCTTTAAAAACTGATAATACTAAGTACTGATGAGGCTATGGAACAACTACAACTCTGCATTGTTGGAAAAAAAATTCAACAGCTTCTATAAGTATACCATACAACTCAGCAATCCCACACCTAGATATTTACCAGGTGAGATTAAAACTTATACTCACTCAAAAGCCTAACAGTATTATGTATAATCTCCAAAGACTGGAAACAGCCCAAATGTTCTCAAAGTGGTGGATGGTTCAACACAGGGTGATATATTCACGGGACTCAATACAATTTAGTAACGAAATTGAACAAACTACTGATCTGCTCAACAACAGGAATGAATCGCAAATGCATTTTGCTATAAAATCTCTCTATGAAAAACCCACAGCAGAATATCATTCTTAATGAGGAGAAGCTGACAGCCTTCCTTTTGAGAGCAGGAACACGACAAGGTGCCCACTCTCACCGCTGTTGCTCAACATCGTAGTAGAAGTCCTTGCAACAGCAATCAGACAACAAAGAGAAATAAAAGGTATTCAAACTGGCAAAGAAGAAGTCAAACTCTCTCTCTTCGCAGATGATATGATACTTTATATGTAAAACCCAAAAGACTCCACCCCCAAACTACTAGAACTCATTCAGCAATTCAGTAATGTGGCAAGATACAAAATCAATGTGCAGAAATCAGTTGCTTTCTTATACACTAACAATGGAAAATATAGAAAGGGAAATGAGAGAATCAATTCCATTTACTATAGCACCAAGAACCATAAGATACCTGGGAATAAACCTAACCAAAGAGGTAAAGGATCTCTACTCGAGGAACTGCAGAACATTCTTGAAAGAAACTGAAGAAGACACAAAAAGATGGAAGACCATTCCATGCTCTTGGATCGGAAGAATAAATATTGTTAAAATGTCTATACTGCCTAGAGCCATCTATACTTTCAGTGCCATCCTGATCAAAATTCCACTGGCATTTTTCAAAGAACTAGACCAAACAATCCTAAAATTTGTATGGAACCGGAAGATACCCCGAATTGCTAAGGAAATGTTGAAAAAGAAAAACAAAACTGGGGGCATCACATTGCCTGATTTCAAGCTTTACTACAAAGCTGTGATCACCAAGACAGCATGGTACTGGCACAAAAACAGGCACATAGACCAGTGGAACAGAGTAAAGAGCCCAAATATGGACCCACAGCTCTATAGTCAAATCATCTTCGACAAAGCAGGGAAAAATATCCAGCAGAAAAAAGACAGTCTCTTCAATAAAAGGTGCGGGGAAAATTGGACAGCTATCTACAGGAGAATGAAACTCTTATACCATACACAAGATAAACTCGAAATGGATAAAAGACCTCAACAGGAGGCAGGAATCTGCCTCAACAGGAGGAGAACATAGGCAGAAACCTCTTCGACATCAGCCACAGCAACTTCTTTCAAGACATGTCTCCAAAGGCAAAGGAAACAAAAGCAAAAATGGACTTTTGGGACTTCATCAAGATCAAAAACTTCTGCACAGCAAAGGAAACAGTCAACAATCAAATGCATTTTGCTAAGTGAAAAGAACCAGCCTCAACAAGGCTATATAGTACTGTCAAATAAAGAAATAAAATCTTTAAAAAAAAGAAAAAAGATGGGGCACCTGGGTGGCTCAGTGGGTTAAGCCGCTGCTTTCGGCTCAGGTCATGATCTCAGGGTCCTGGGATCGAGTCCCGCGTCAGCTCTCTGCTCAGCAGGGAGCCTGCTTCCTCCTCTCTCTCTGCCTGCCTCTCTGCCTACTTGTGATATCTCTCTCTGTCAAATAAATAAATAAAATCTTTAAAAAAAAGAAAGAAAGAAAGAAAGAAAGAAAGAAAGAAAGAAAGAAATGTGGTATTTACTCAGTGTGTCTTTTCTTTTCTTTAGTTTAAATAAGCTTGTTGCCCATGGTGGGCCTCAGACTCATGACCCTGAGATCAAGAGTTGTGTGATCTACTGACTGAGCCAGCTGAGTGCGCCCCCATTTTTGGATATTTTCATTTGAATTTTAAAAATTTATTATTTTTTAAATTGATATGTAATGGACATGGGGCACTCAGTTGGTTGAGCAGCTGACTCTTGGTTTTGGCTCAGGTCATGATCTCCATCAGGTTGTGAGATCGACCCCCAAGTCAGGCTCTGTGCTCTGCACTCAGTGGGGAATCTGCTCAAGGTTCTCTCCCTTCCTCTGACCCTCCCCCTATTCATTCATGCCCTCTCCCTCTCTAAAACAAATGGGTGAATCTTTGAAAAAAAAAAAAAAAAAGGAAATATAGTTGACATAGAACACTGTGTAAGTTTAAGGTGTACAGTATGTTGATCAATTGTGTCTTTCAAAACTTATAGAACAATGCTCCCAAAAGGTGACTTTTATGGCATTTAATCATACCTTAATAATAATAATAATAATATTACAATAATAATGTTTTAATACCCGAGGATCTGGGTATAAGTAGTTTATAAACAAAGAAGTATGGTGATGGAACTTGGAAGTTCTGGGAAAAGAGGAAAGAGTATGCTAGTCAGCAGTCTGTTGTTTCTTCTTACTGGGATTTCCTTAAGACAACAGAATGCACCTCAGAATTGTCCTCCCAAGGGGTAAGAACCCTGGGGTTTTTATTGATGAACTCTCACCCCTCATTGATTAAAATTGCTTTAGGGGGTTTTGCTCCCTATACTTCCAGCTTGCCTGGCACATGGACTGAGCCCTGCTCTACAGCCAGAAAAAATCCTCAAGAAAAGAGCCTTGGGTGTTGCAGGTGATCTCAGGGGTGGATTGGGGGGATATTTGGTAAGCACCAGTGGCATCTGCTACAATATTCCAATTAGTTAAAACATGTTCAAGAAAATGGTCTCTTTCCTGTTGAAGCAAGACTGGAGAACTGCATAAGCCTTGCCGTCTGAAGATACTCTCATTAAGCCCATGCACACCACATAACCAGCTTCCTGCTGCATGACTAGGTTCGTAGCTTTCAGGGTTCCTTCTCCTTTCATTTTCCAGACCATTCTCTGTGGTTCGGTGGAGCCAAACTCCATGTATCTCTTTTTTGACAGAAAACTAGGTGGTGTCTGACAAGGTTATACCTGGTTGTGGATCAGAGCAGCCTGTGCTCTTAAAGAACATTATCCCTTCGGGCCAAACTCAGAGGCAACCATTTCTCCAAATTCCTATTATGCTGCTTTGATGATACTTCTACAGGGGAAGGAGTAGAGAGATGTCAGTTGGACTCCTGGGGTTGCAGGTGAAAAACACTGGGTGACAGATAGTCAAGCACACAGACTCAGATGGAATTTATTGTCTCTTGGACTCCAGGAAAGCTTAGCTGTATCAAGGTAAGAAGCATGTAGGCCTCAGGAGCAACTGGAAGCTAGGTCTTAAAGGTCTCTGCATCCTTGTGTCCACTCAATTCTCTGGCAGACCTGCCTTCTTCACCCATCACAACTTGGCTGCTGGAAGCTCCCAAATTTATATCCTAGAGTTCCAGTATATAAAACTTTCTATCCAGTCACTAGAAAAATCTGAGCTGATTCTTTTGGTTCCAGGTCAAAAACAATGAGAACAAACTCATAGGCTTAGTTTGAATCAGGTGCCCTGGGTGGGTCAACTGGAAGTTGTAAGAACAAGCCATTCCCCTAGGGATCATCCCATGGAACAGGGGTATTGTTCAGAGAACAGAGTGGTGGTGCTTGGCAGGCAAAAATAATGGGTAAGAGAAAGAAAAATAATGTTAGAGTTAAGAGACAGTACACTTTTATATTGTCCAAAGACATGAGGTCTATATTAAAAAGGATAGGCTAATCAGTGCTACAATAGCAAATCAACTCTCAAAGTTCTGTGGTTTATTTCTCATTCACATGAAGTTTAGTGTGGGTAGGATGGTTGCCTCCCAAATTGTACATCCCCATCTAGAAGGTAGGTGGCCACGGTAGTGACAACTAATGTAGAGGAAACCGGTCAATTCCTAATTGTGGTGGGCCCACTGGCAGGTGTCACTTTCTTATAGTTCTCTGGCTGGAACTCATTCCATAGCCCCAACCCACTGCAAAGGGGGCTGAGAGATGTGGGGAGCACATGGGTATTTGGCGAGCACTGACAGTCAAAAGTCATTGTTGCTACTCAATAATCAAATACTTCACAGAAGACAGGAATGGCCAGGGGACACTTCCAGAGAGGGGAGAATTCGTTTTGTGTCTCAGAGGAGACTCCTGGCTTGGATAATTGGAGTGAAGGGAGAAGGCAGTATAACCTCTTGGTGCTCCTGAAGGACAATAACAAGCTCAATTTAGTGGGGTGGAAATTTGCCTAAAGGTAAGGTCAGAGAACTGGATCAGGACACAATCGCAGAAGGCCTTGAGTGTCCAGCCAAAACACATGGGCATTAATATGTAGGCACGGGGGACTACTGAAAGCTTTTGAGCTAGAGATTCAAACATGGAAACATGTTATATTCCCACATAACATGAACAAGGTGAAAATTTTAGGAAGCTTAATCTGGCAACAATGTGTAACGTGGCTTATATTATTCTCTACACAGTCTAATTGCAAGCATTCTGTTGACCTCAAAAACATTCTTTGGAGGACTTCCATTTCTGGTAAAATGGCAGGCGAGATATCCTGAAAAAACATCCCATTACAAAACACCTCAGATATAAGGAGAGACAAATCCAGATGGCACTGGAGGCTCATTTCCTCTCCCATTTCTGTAGCTTAGTAAGCAGCTGCCTCAGCAGGTCTATGTGAGCTCAGCAGAAGGACAGCCTTGCCAGTGGCGGAGCTCCAGAGCTTCCTCCTTTAGAAAGAGATAATTTCCTTGAAGTTCCTATTGTCATATTCTAATTTCCCTATAAATTAATTATGCCTTGTCTCAGCACCTACCCACAGGACAGTGGGAGATGATGGGGGAGTGGAAGGGAGACACATGCATTCTCCTGATTCTTTGCTTGTAAGTTCCCCAGCAAACCTCACATTACAATTATACCACATGTTACTGGAGGTGTATATGTCCTTTACATGGCCAACTGAACATTTTAAAAAATGCGTATCTAAGATGGTAACAAAGAAAGGGACATCCTCAGAGACCAAAGTGGGATGTCACAAACTGTGAGGAGATATTTGCAACCAACAAATGATCAGTAACCAAAATATGTGAACAATTCTTAAAAATCAGTAAGAAAAATACCTAGAATTCAATGGAGGACATGTACAAAAGACAAGGACAGGCAAGAAAGATTTTTTTTTTCACAGAAGAAAAAATGAGGCATAGGGAAATTTCATTAGTAATCAGGGAAATGGAAAATTTAAGCCTGAACATCATTTTATTTTTTATGTTGACAGAAATTTTAAAATCTGGCAATTTCCCATACAAGCTGTATCTCAAGGTAAACCAAATAATTGTGAGGGGAAACTTCCCTTTAGAGAAGTATCCTAGCTAATACACAAAAAAGGAAAGATGGCATCTCACAATTTTACACCCTCTAACGAATTAAGGAACAGTGGTTATCAGTGATTGCTGCCTTTCCACATAAAAGAGACAAAACCAAACATTATGTGCCTTCTTATAGGAGAACATGCCATCACTTACAAACTATTCTTGTCAGAAACTTGATCCTGAATCTAATCAAGTCTCTGGATTTAACAAACACATTACTGGAAATAGGAAACAGAGGAACATGGGAAACAGCACCAGGAGAATGCATTCAGCTGAACCAGGACTGTGGGAGGCTGGTTTGTTCATCAAATAAACTTCCAGGAGGGGGAAAGGATGGATTTTATTTGGACCTTGATTTAAGTGGACAGTAAGAAAAAAAAATAAAAACAAAAACAAATGTATGTTATAATTGAAGAAATTATTGTTAAAGTTTGGGTGTGATAGTGCCATTGTTCTTTTATTTTTATAAGGCCCAATAAAGGAAAATTCTTGGGGGGAAGCTGTAAATATTCTAGATTTTTAAAAAAGATTCTATTTATTTTGAAAGAGAGAATGTGTGTGAGCAAACTAAGGGGGGCAGAGGGGAAGGGAAAGTGACAAGCAGACTCCATGCTGAGTGTGAAGCCTGCCATGGGGCAGCTGGATTACATAACCCCTGAGATCATGACCTGAGCCAGAACCAAGAGTCAGATGCTTAACAAACTGAGTCATCCCTGTAAATGCTCTAGATCTTGATCTGGGTAGTGGTTTCACAGCTGTGAATATGTGTAAAAATTCACCATACATGGAGTTGTACCCTTAAGATTTGTGCACCTGACTATGTAAGTTTTATAATAATTTTTGAAAGGTAGAGTCCATTTTTTTAAGGATACATTCTGAGGTTTTAAAATATGAAGTGATATCATGTCTGGGATTAGCTTTAGAACAATCTGTGATGGCCCATGGAAGCTTGGCCATGACTTGGTAAGTACTGAAGCTGAAGGACGGGTCATAAGACAATTCTTGCACACAATTGAAATTTTCCATAATATAAAATTTTTCTTTTTTTTTTTAAGTGTCTGGCAAGATAACATTGCCAAGAATGTGGAGCAACAGAAACCCTCATACAACAGGAGTGAGAATATAAACTGTAAATTGAGCCGCTATTTCATATTATCCAGTAAAATTGAAGATGGGTATATCTAAAAGCTTAGTAATTTGTCTAAGGTTGTAACTTACAGGAACACTAGCACTTTGCTCATACATTTGTGTACATGG
Source organism: Neogale vison (assembly GCF_020171115.1). Taxonomy (NCBI): domain Eukaryota; kingdom Metazoa; phylum Chordata; class Mammalia; order Carnivora; family Mustelidae; genus Neogale; species Neogale vison. The sequence goes on along the minus strand of NC_058101.1, from coordinate 195,617,524 downwards.
AACACATTTCGTAAACATTGCTTATGATAAACCAAAATAAAAAGGCAAGTAAACAACTCAAATATCAACTGATGGCAAAATGAATAAATGAATTGTGACACACTCACACAATGGAACTCTATGTGATGAATGAATGAACCTCACAAAATTGATGAGCAACTACTTTATAAGTTGTGGAACTAGTGATATCATTAATTAAATGTTCAAGGTATGCACAATGGAAAGATGTATTTTGGGGACATCTATATATGTGGCAAAACAATAAAGAAATGCAGGTGAATGAGAAACACAAATGGTGCAATTGGGTAGAGGCCTAGAGCGGCTTCATTGATTCCAATCTACTTCTTACACTGGGTGATGATGTTTCTTTCAATATTCTTTTTTACTCCACACATATATTACAAAAAACTTAGATGTGTAGAAATACTTTATAATCAAATTATTTTGGCAAATCACTTATGTTGGTTTCAGAAAATGGCCTGATCAACATTTCCCAACTATGTTCTTCAGAACACTAGTTCTAAGACACGTGAAAAACTATTCTGTGGCAACAACAATAACAAAGTTTTGTAGTCAAATTAGTCTGGGGGGTCTGTAGATTAAACAACAGTAAGAGGGGTTCCCCATAGCAAGAATTCTCAGAGCCTTGAATATGCAAGTATGAGTCATAAATCTCCAAGAGAGCAATACAAAATTTTCCAAAGTTCTTTTCCACAGAATCATGTGTATCTGTGTATGGACAACAGCTCTTAAAAAGACAATGGTTTAGGGGCATCTGGGTGGCTCTGTGGGTTAAGCCTCTGCCTTTGGCTCAGGTCATGGTCTCAGTGTCCTGGGATTGAGCCCAGCATCGGACTCTCTGCTCAGCAGGGAGCCTGCTTCCCCTTCTCTGCCTGGCTCTCTGCCTACTTGTGATCTCTCTCTCTGCCAAATAAATAAATAAAATCTTAAAAAAAAAAAGATAATAGTTTGGGAAATCCACGAATAGGTGCTTTCTAAGATCTCCTTCAACCTAATCTTCAGTAATTCTACAATCTCAGATGACTCTTACTGGTGGATGTACAGTGAGCTTTTGGAAAAGACATGGGAGCTGGGATGCCCATGAGGAGATTCTTGTGATGGTCTAGGCATGGGAGCTTGAGGACCTTAAAACAACATGGTGACAGGGATGGAGAGGGAAGACACAGTTGGGAAACATCATGAAGGAACCATGAGGCAGGGCTGAGCACCAGGGCACCCCTTGCCTGATTAAACTCTACACATCAATGTCAGCTAAGCGAAACCACAGTGATTGGTTGCTGCTGTAGTGACCAGTTAACTACACTGAACCTAGCTGTGGCTTTGCAATGTATACAATATTGTTGGAATAGGAAGTTCTCTTAGAGCTCATAGGGTCCAAATCTTGCATTTGCATGAGAGCATATTATGTTCCAGAGTTTAAAGTGACTTCCCCAAGGTCACGTAACTCAGTAGAGTCAAGAGCAGAATGGCTCACGCCTCCTGATTCCCAGACTAGCCTCTGCACCGTGATACCCTGACATCTGAATATGCACGGGGAGCAGGAGTGCCTCACCACAGACCCAATCTAGTTTCTATTCACTTCAATCTCAATAATGACCTTGTGCCATGGAGCATGTATACAGTGAAGTGGGTGTTATGAAATCAAGTGTCGAACTAAGCAACGATAATGGGTGCTTCCACCATTTCACTAGATACCCATCTCATATCTGCCATTAATAACATCTGAGAATGCGAAGGCATTAAGGAAAAGTTGTCATAACCACTGCTCCTACTAAAGAATACACTTATGTCACACCTAGATATAATATTTTGTGTTTTCCAAAATGCTTTCACATATTTTATTTCATTTAATTCTCATAGTCCTGGGAGGAAATTATTATTTTCATTTTAAATAAGAAATGTATTTCTAATAACAAATTGGTGATAGAAATAAAACCTGAGGGGTGCTGGGTAGCTCGGTCATTAAGCTTCTGCCTTTGGCTTAGTTCATGATCCCAGAGTCCTGGGATCGAGCCCCACATCGGGCTTCCTGCTTGGCGGGAAGGCTGCTTCTCCCTCTCCCGCTCCTCCTCCTTGTGTTCCCTCTCTCACTGTCTCTCTGTCAAATAAATAAATAAAAGCTTAAAAAAAAATCCTGAACCCAAATTTCTTTATTTTTATTCCAAGACTCTTTCCATGAAATCACACTTGAATTTCAAAGTATTGATTAGTCTATCATCTTGACTCAAAATAATGATTAGGCAAAAATTTCAAACGGGCATAGGTTCTGTAAATAGTAATAAGCTTTGGCTGACTGAGATCCATAGATTTTTAGAACCCCAGATTATCATTAATGTTAGCTAGATAAAACCATGTGGTTTGGAAATACAGAGACATTCAAGAAGGTACCATGAAAGATAGTTACCATCTAGCTGCCTTGCTGGGCAATTCTTGAGTTCCATTTCAGTTAGCCAGATTAACTGGAATGCTTAGTGCATTTTATCAAGCTTAAAGGCATGCAATCTTCCTATCCTAGTTTTTCCATCAATTACAATATCAAGATAACATCTATTTTCAGAAGGTGGTGTAAAACTTTCTTTCCAGACCAGGTAGTGTAGATCCATTGTTCAATTTTAAAATGTTAAACCCTGGAAGTAGCACAAGAGATAGACAAAGGATATCGCTAAAAGGTGGTAGAGAGAAAGTGAACTAGTTTGGGTCTCCGGAGCTGGAAGAACGTATCTTACACGTGCCCACCCGACAGAAGAAGGCAAGCCAGACCTGGCATTCCCTAACCGCTGGGCTGGTAACAGAAGGCAGCCCAGGCAGGTTCATTCCTCCCCTCTGATTGACTGAAATCCTTGTGATATTAGGTGATCCTGATACAACCAGCAAGGAGGCTCCCCAACATGGGACCAGTTTGGATCCTCTCCAAAACTAAGTGGCCAGGAAAAGCATTCTTATTCTCTGATGGGCCTGAGGCTCCCCTTTCTGCCAAGAGATACTAAGACAGATGGAACTGGCTAAAGAGGGCCAGCTACAGCAGGTCGATTGGCCCAGGAAGCCTTTGTCCTTATGGGTCCTGAGGCCTCCTCTCCCACCCAGAGTCACCAGGTGCTATGGAGCCAATGTTTGTGTTACTCACCTCCAGCCCCACCAAATTCCCATATTGAAGCCCTAACCATCAGTGTAGTTGGAGATGGGGCCTCTAAGAAAGTAATTAAGGTTCAGTGAGGTCATAAGGGTGGGAGCCATATCCAGTAGGATTATTATCCTTACAAGAAGAAACAGAGACCCCAGGGAACAACATCCCCTTCTCTGTGCACTCAGAAGAAAGCCCTGTGTGGACATGGCTATGAGCCAGGAAGAAAGGCTTCACCAGATGTGGAATTTGCCAGCACTCTGACCATGGCATCCCATCTTGGTCTGTTCAGGTTGCTATAATAAAATGCCATAGACTGGGTGATTTATAAACAACAGACGTTTATTTCTTACAGCTCTGGAAGCCCAAGATTAAAAAGTGGCCAACATGGCCACATTCTGGTGAGGATCCTCTTCCTTGTTCATAGCTGGTGTCTTCTACCTGTCTTCACATAGTAGAAGAAACAAGGGAATCCCGCGGGACCTCTTTTATAAGAACTCTAATCCTAATCATGGGGACTCCTCTCTCATGACCTGAGCACTTCCTAAAAGCCCCACCCCATCCCCTGTCTTCTAATATCATCATTTTGGGGGGTTAGAATTTCAACATGAATTTTGGGGTGGCCCAAATATTCAGACCATAGTACCTCCAGACTGAAAAAATAAATTTCTGTTGCTTGAGGCACCCAATTTGTGGTATTTTGTTATGGCAGACCGAGCCAACTAACATATGGAGTCAGGACAGAATGGGCAAGAACACCCCAGCTCCAGCAAGTTGTCTGGTCAAGAAGCTGCCTTTTCCCTGACAGGCCAAGACACTCTTCCTCTATCCAGGGAGTCTGGAGTGGCTGGGGGGAAACTGATAGAGGGATCCTACCATACCTCTCCCTCAATAAGATATACCCAGTGAGGAAAATACTTTTGCCCTCTCAGGAGGCACCAGCAGGGACCAGTGGGAGACCAGTGGGATAAACCACTAAATAATGCTGCAAGGTCTCTGGAAATAAACTGCCACTGAAACCCCAGTCCAGAAATGTAGGCCAGGATCCATGTGCTAAACCTAAACAGGGTGACTATTTGTGAAAATAAATAATTTAAATAGGACATGGTTCCCTTACATAATAGACAAAATGTCCAGCATACAATTGAAAATCACTGTCATACCAAGAGTCAAAAAACAAAAACCAACTAGGTACAAGGTGAATGAGAAAAGATGATCAACTAATGCCATAGGAAGTTTAATAAAATGTTGAAAACATATGACAAAAATTTTTTAAAAAGATGTATTTATTTATTTTGAGAGAGAGAGTGAGCACACAATCAGGAGAAGTAGAGGGAGAAGGAGAGAGAATCTCAAGCAGATTCGCATTGAGTGTGGAGCCCAGCTTGGGGCTCGATGTCATGATCCTGAGATCATGACCTTAGTGGAAACCAAGAGGTGGATGCTTAACCAACTGAGCCATCCAGGTGCTTCCTGACAAAGCTTTTAAAGAAGCCATTATAAATGTGTTTCAAAAATCAAGTACACATTCTCTTGAAATAAATGGGAAAAATAAATATTTCAGCAAAGAAATATAAGTTATAAACAAGAAGAAACAAATGTAGATTGTAGAACTGAAAAATATAATGACGGGGGTGGACTGGGGGGAACCTTACTCTATGAGCTTATTAATGGAGTGGAGATTTCAGAAGATAGAATCAGTGAACTTGAGAACAAAACAATAGAATTCATCCAATCTAAACAACAGAAGTAAAATAGACTGGAAAAAAAAATGAACAGAGCCTCAAGGAGCTCCAGGACAATAACAAGAGGTTCAACAGTCATACATTTGAAGTTCCAGAATACAAAGGAAAAGTAGGCTAAAAGAGTACTTGAAGAAAGACTGGCTGAAACTTCCTAAATTTTTAAAAAGATTGATTTATGTATTTTGAGAGAGAATGAACACACAAGAAGGAGGGGCAGAGGGAGAAGGAGAGAAAATCTCAAGCAGACTCCCACTGAACACGGAGACTTACTCGGGGCTTCATTTCAAAACCCTGAGATCACAACCTGAGCTGAAACCAAGAGGTAGAAGCTTAACTAACTGCACCACCCAGGTGCCCCTGAAACTTCCCAAATTTGACCAAAGACACAAGCCTACAGATTTGAGAAGGTAATCAAAACCCAAACAGGATAAATCCAAAGAAATCCATGCCAAGACACGTCAAAACCCAACCTTTAAAAACCAAAAACAAAGGAAAAAAAACCCGGAAATCAGGGAGAAAAAAAAATGCATTATCTACAGGGGAAAACTGATTGAAATGACAGCAATTTTTCTTCTGAAATCATGGAGCCCAGAAGGAAATGGCACATTCATTTTCAAATGCTGAAAGAAAAGATCTGTCAACTGAGAATTCTATATCTGGTGAAACTCTTTTAGAAACAAAAGGAAATAAAAACATTCTAACACAGGGGAACACTAAAATAATTTGTCATTGTTGGAACTACCCATAAAAATTGGTTAGGGGCGCCTGTGTGGCTCAGTGGGTTAAGTGGTTAAGCAGGCGATTCTTGATTTCAGTTCAGATCACGATCTCACGGTCACGGGATCGAGCCCTGTGTCAGGCTCTGTGCTCAGCACAAAATCTGCTTCAGGTTGTCTCTCCCCCTCCTTCTCCCTCCAGCTTACAGGTGTTGTCTCTCTCTCTCAAATAAATTAATTAATTAAAATTTTAAAGAAAATTGGCTAGGGGGAAAAGGGGATGGGGTAAATGAGTGACGGGTGTTAAGGAGGGCATGTGTTGTGATCAGCACTGGGTATTATATGCAACTAATGAATCATTGAACACTACATTAAAAACTAATGATGTACTATATGTTGGTTAACTAAACATAAATAAAAAATAAAATAAATTACTTTGTAATTTCCAATAAAATCATGCCCCCCCCAAATAATTGGCTAAAGGAAGTTCTTCAAACAGAAAGGAAATGATGAAAGAAGGGACTTTGGGGGCATCAGGAAGAAAAAAGGAACAAAGAAAACAGAGATCTGGGTACATAAAACAATTTTTTCCTCATGAGTTTTATAAATCATATTTGATGATTCAAACAAAATTTATAAAATCATCTGATACTCAAGGCAATGTTATTTAAAAGAGGAAAAGTAGGGGTGCCCAGGTGGCTCAGTCAGTTAAGCCTCTGCCTTTGGCTCAGGTCATGATCTCAGGGTCCTGGGATCGAGTCCCACATCAGGTTCCCTGCTCAGCAGGAAGCCTGGTTCTCCCTCTTCCTCTGTGTTCTCTCTTTCTTGTTCTCTCTCTCAAATAAACAAATAAAATATTTTCAAAAAATTAATTAATCTAAAAAAGGTGGGTAAGTAAAGGGACCTAAGTGGAGGTGGGGTTTCCACATTTTGCTCAGAATGATGAAGTGTCGATACCAGTAGACTATTAGAGTAACCTCTGCAGTGCTTTGCAGAGCAACCACAGCAAAACCTATACAAAAAGACATACTGGGAAATACTATAAAGAAATCAAGAAGGAGGAACATGTGGGTGGCTCAGTCAGTTGGGCATCCTACTCTTGATTTTGGCTTAGGTCATGCTCTTGGGGTCACTGAATCGAGCCCCACATCCTGCTCCCTGCTCAGAGAGGAGTCTGCTTGAGGTTCTTTCCCTCCCTTTCCTTCTGCCCCTCCCCTTGCTGTTATTTTTTTTTTTTTAAGATTTTATTTATTTATTTGACAGAGAGAGATGACAAGTAGGCAGAGAGGCAGGCAGAGAGAGAGGAGGAAGCAGGCTCCCCGCTGAGCAGAGAGCCCAATGCGGGACTCGATCCCAGGATCCTGAGATCATGACCTGAGCCGAAGGCAGCGGCTTAACCCACTGAGCCACCCAGGCGCCCTGCCCCTCCCCTTGCTTGTTCACACAGCCTGTCTCTCTCTCTCTCTTTCAAATAAATAAATAAATATTAAAGAAAAAAAAAAAAAGAAGAAGTCAAGCAGGAATCCTAAAAAATATTCTAGTGACTTGCAGGAAGACAAGAAAAGAAAAACAGAGTAAGAACCAGAGGAGACAAACAAAAAAACAAAATTGCAAACTTAAGCAGTAACATCAAGTACCCTACGTGCAATGGTCTAATTACACCATTCAAAAGACAGAGATTGGGGATGACTGAGTGACTCAGTCAGTTAAATGTCTGCCGTCGGCTCAGGTCATGATCCCAGGATCCTAGGATCGAGTCCCACATGGTGATTTTTGCTGGGCAGGAAACCTGCTTCCCCCTCTGTCTGCCACTCCCACGGCTTGTGCTTTCTCTCTTTCTCTCTGACAAATAAATAAATAAAATATTTTTTAAAAAAAGACAGAGATTGGCAGAATGGATAGATTAATTTCACTCCAAATTCAACAACACAGGTAAGCTGAAAAACAACAACAACAAAAAAAACAAAAAACAAAAAAATGAAAGTGAAAGGATCAAAAGAAAGCAAAAGTGATTCTGTCATCTGATAACATAAACTGCAGACATTTGAGACAAAGGAAAATTACCAGTCACAAGAGGACCTTATAGAATGATAAAAGGATCAATTCTCCTAAGAAGACACAATTATCCTAAATGTATATGGACCAAACAACAGTGACTTAAAATACACAAAGTAAAAACTGACAGAATTGAAAGGAGAAACAGGTAAATTCACATTTACAGTTGGGGACTTCAATCTTCCCCTCTCAGTAACTAATACATCCATAGGATGATACAAAGCCAGCTAGGATATAGAGGATCTGAACAACACAATCAACTAAAAGGATTTAGCTAACATCTATGGGACACTCCATTTAGCAACAGAATACACATTTTAAAAATATTTTTTGGAACATTTACCAAGATAGATTAGATTATACCCTGGTCACAAAACCAACACTTAAAGATTTAAAATAACACAGAGTATATTCTTTGGCCACAATAAAATCAAACCATAAATCAATAACAGAAAGACAATGGGAAAAATCTCTAAACACATGAAAATTAGGCAACATATTCCTGAATGTTCAATGCGTTAAAAAGAAAGACTCAAAAAACTAAAAAAAATACACAGAATTGAATGAAAGTGGACACATAATATATCAAAACATGTTAGATGTAACTCATTAATGCCCAGAGGCAAGTTTATAGCAATAAATACTCATGTTAACAATGAACAAAGGTCTCAAATCAACAACCTAAGTTCTTCCTTTGAGAAACCAGATAAAGAAGAATAAAAATAAACCCAAAGGAAACAGAAAGAAAGAACTAATAAAGAAATGAGTAGAAATTAATGGAATTGAAAATAAGAAAACAGTAGAGAAAAACTAATGACACAAAAAGCTTGTTCTCTGAAATAAGATAAACTTCGAGCAAGACTGAAAGAAAATAAATTTAAAGAAGAGAAGACACAAATCATCAATATCAGAAATGAAATAGGAAATATCATTACTGTTCCCACAGCCATTAAAAAGTTAGCAAGGAGGGGTACCTGGGTGGCTCGGTTGGTTAAGAATCGGATTCTTGGTTCCCTCTCAGGTCTTGGTCTCAGGGTTTGTGGGATCCGGCTGCTCTGTGTTGGGTTTCACACTCAGCACAGAGTCTGCTTGTCCCTTTCCCTCCCGCTCTTTAAAAAGTTAACAAGGAAATAAGTACTTTACTCTCATAAATTTCATAACTTAGAAGATATGGACCAATTCCTTAGAAACCACAAACTACCAAAACTTAACCAAGACAAGATAGATAATCTGAGTAACCATACAACCATGAAAGAAACTGAATTTATAATTAAAAGGCTCTCCAACATCACCTTCCCAAACCCAAAATTCCTCGTGATGGAAGTGTGTCAAAGGGACAGAAGAGCCAAGCCTAGAATACCTTAAGCAATAAAATAAAGTGGTATTAGATTATAACTTAAAATGCATTTCTATGAGTTCATAATAATAAAAGACTGAATAAACAAATAAAAGAGGGAGAAGAAACCAATCTTGCTTACAGAACAATTCTAAATAATGTATATAGATATTCTGCCCTCAAGGAAGGGGAACATAACTTCTCATTCTTTAAGTATGGGCTGAACATAATGTCTTCTTTCCAAAGAGTACAGTATGGAACCAGGGGAAAAGTAAATTTGTAGTGGAGAATCCTGACAAACAACATCTCATCCAGGAGATCAAGGTCAATATCAACAGTGATAATTCATGTTGGTAGTATATCTCCGATACGATGTGATGAGAGTGGCGCTTTACCTCTGTGGTCTTCTCCCTCAAGCCCTTAACCTCAGTCTCATCATGAGAAAAACATCAGACACATTCCAGTGGAAGGAAATCCTACAAAACACCTGATTAGTATTCCTCAAAACCCTTAATGTCATCAAAAATAAAGGAAGTCTGAGAAACTCATAATCAAGAGCTGACTAAGCTAATATGACAACTAAATGTAATGTCGTGTTCTGGATGATTGATTTCTGGAACAGAAAAGGGATATTGGGTAAAAACTAAGATAATTTGAATACAATATGGGTATTAGTTAATAATAATGTTTCAATGTTTTTCATTAATTATAACAAATGTACTACACTAATTTAAGATATTAGTGACCCAGAAAAATGGGTACAGGGTATATGGAAACACTCTGTATCATCTCAATTTTTCTGTAAATCTCAACTGTTCTAAAAAATAAAGCCTATTTTTTTTAAAAAACTCTCCCCACTTCCAAAAAGATCTTCAGGCTCAGATAGCTTCACTAGAGAATTCTATCAAATGGCTAAAGAATTCATACCAATTTTACACAATCTCTTCCAAGAAATAAAGAGAACACTTCCCAACTAACTTTGTAAAAGTATTACCCTGATAACAAAACCAAAAATAGTATAAGAAAAGAATACAACAGACCAAAATCTCTCACAGAAAGAATAATGAACCATGACCAAGTGGGATTTACTTCAGGTATACAAGGGTGATTCAACATTCAAAAATCCATCAATGTAATCTACCATATCAACAAGCTGAAGAAGAAAAATCATAGAACCGTATCACTTTGATGTAGAAATCCAACATTGATGCATGATACAGCAAGTCAGAAAGAGAGGGGAAATACCTTGATAATAGCACCTACAAAAAGTTTAGAGCTAACATCATACTTGGTGATGAAAGAATGAACGTTTTCCCCTAGGACTGGGAACAAGGCAAGGAAGACTTCTCTCACTAACTCTTATCAAACATGGGAGTTCTAGCCACTGCAAGAGGCAAGAAAAAGAATTAAATGTGGACAGATTAGAAAAAGAAGATAGAACTATCTTTATTTGCAAATAATATGATTATCTATGTGGAAAATCCCAAGAAGTCTACAAAAAAAATCTCATAGAACTAATAAGGGAGTTAAGCAAGGATTTAGGATGTAAGACCACACACACAAAATTATTGCATTTTTATTTGACAATGAACATACAGAAGTAGAAATTAGAACATACTGCCACCCACAGTACTCAAATAAAGGAAAATATTTAGATATACATAAAACATGATCTGTATGCTGAAAATTACAAAACCTTGATGAAAGAAATCAAAGAAGATTTAAATAAATGGAGACACCTACCATGGTTATGGGTTTGAAGATCCGATATAATAAAGACATCAATTCTCCTCAAACTGACCTTTAGATTTAATAGTATCCTATCAAAATTCCAGCAAGCTTTATGTATACGTAGAGAAGCTTATTCACAAATTTAAATAGAAAGGCAATAGCTAAAACCATCTTGACAAAGAACAAAGTGGGAGGAATCATTCACTCACTATTAAGGATTACTATATAGCTGCAGTAATCAAGACATTTGGTATTGGCAGAGAGATAGGCACATACAGCAGTGAAAACGAATAGAGATTCCAGAAATAGATCCATAGAAATATGGTCAATTGATTTTTTAATTAAGTTACAAAGCAATTCAATGGAAGAAGAGTAGCCTTTTCACTAAAGCAAGTGGTCATCCATAGGCAAAAAATCCTGACCTAGAACTTACATCTATACCAAAATTAGCTCAAAATGGACCACACATTTAGTGTAAAATGTGAATACTATAAAAATCTTAGATATAAAACATAAGAGAAAATCTTCGTGATCTAGGGCTAGGCAAAAAGTTCTTAGATTTGACACAAAAGCATGATCCATAAAGGGAAAATTGATAAGTTGGACTTCATCAAAGTGAAAACATTTGTTCTGCAAAAGACCGTGTTAAGAGGATGAAAAGACAAACCATTGACTGGGAATGCATATTTGCAAACCACATACTACCTGTCTGACAAAAGACTGGTATCCAGAATACATAACAAACAGACAAACAAACAACAAACTGGCAAAGTTCAACAATCAAAAAATAAGTTAATTAGAAAATGGGCAAAAGACATGAACAGACATTTCAATGATTAGCATCCCTAATGTGGAGTACTAAAAGGAATGAATGACCATTTCCTGCCACAACTTGGATGAATCTCCAGGGAATTACACTAAATGAAAAAAATGTAGTATCTGATTCTATTTATGTATAACTTTTTAAATGACAAAGTTTAAAAAAATGGAAGAAGGCTCGATGCTAGAGTAAGGGACTCAGGGCCTGGGTTGGGGCGGTAAAGAAGTGGATATGGTTTAAAGGGCCAATTTGAAGAGATCCTTGTGGTGTTGGAATATATTCATATCTTGACTCTGGTAGGGGATACATGAGCCTACACAGGTGATAAAATTGCATAGAATTTAATAAATACTCATGCACACATTTGAGTATCAGTATAACTAGGGAAATCTGAATAAAACCAGTAGACTCTAGCCATGTCAATTACCTAGTAGTAATATTATACTATTGTTTTGCAAAATGTTATTATTAGGGGAAACAAGATGAAGTATAATGAGTCTCTCAGTATCATTTCTTACAACTGCACATAGACATATGATATCACAACAAAAATTTCAGTTAAAAATGTGTATGGACCTAGATGTCATCGTCATTAGCAACAGGGATGACTTCGTGATTCTTTAGAAGGGTAAATGACAGTATACAAAAGGAAGAAAAGGGAATTTGGGAAAAAAAACAATTAAGAAAAACAAGGAAAAGAGAAGCTATAAGAAATGCCTATTTGCACCTCTGGATTTTGAAATTCTGGGTAACATTCTAAGTTGCTAAAAGTACTGAAATTCATTCCCTTGTCATGTCTTGTCTGCATTCAATTTCTGATTCTTAAAGCAGCTTGTCTAGTGTATTATACAGGTATAGATCTCTAGACACATCTGGATCTAATTTGATGGAATTCTCTCTATTTTAAGATGGGTATATCTCATTGCCCTGACTCTCAGTGGACAACTCAAGCAGTTTTCAACATTTCTGGCAATGATTAATTGATTTCTGATTTGTCGTGTGTAGCTCTATAATTATAGGTTTTCCTTCCAATCCTTTGACTGTGCTTCTTGACGTAAATGGTTTGCCTGGAAAATTGTCCAGCATTTCGTAAATGTATCCACATAAGGCATGATCAAAAAGCAACGCCTCCTAATTGTCATCTTCCTTGTCAGTGATCAATCATTTGCCAGAAGTTATTCTTTGATGTTCCTGAATCTTCCGTTCCTACTTCTGAGATCATATTAAAGACCAATGGTTGGAGGCTGATTAGAAATAGTTTTGTGGCAAAGGGATTCCACAACTCAGCTGCATCTCATGATCTACAGTCTCTTTTATTTTTTTATTTTTATTTATTTTAAAAGAGTTCATTTGAGAGGTGCCTGGGTGGCTGGCTCCTCTGTGAAGCATCTGTCTTTGGCTTGGGTCATGATCCCAGGATCGTGGGATCAAGTCCCGCATGGTGGTGCGGGAGGGCCTCTGCTCAGCGGGGGGGGGGGGGGGTCTGCTTCTCCTTCTGGCCCCGCCCCCACTCATACTGTGGTACTCTTGTGCTCTCTCTCAAAAATAAATAAATAAAAATCTTTTTTAAATGTTTTCTTAATTAGATAGAGAAATAAGAGTGCAAGAGACTAAGGTGGAGCTTCATCCCATTACCCTGAGATCGCGACCAGAGCTGAAACCAAGAATCCAGTGCTCAACCGCCTGAGCTCCCCTGGCATCCCGACAGCCTCTTTTTTTTTTTTTTTTTTTTTTTAAAGATTTATTTATTTATTTACTTGACAGAGAGAGATTACAAGTAGGCAGAGAGGCAGGCAGAGAGAGAGGAGGAAGCAGGCTCCCTGCTGAGCAGAGAGCCCGATGCGGGACTCAATCCCACGACCCTGAGATCATGACCTGAGCCGAAGGCAGCGGCTTAACCCACTGAGCCACCCAGGCGCCCCCGACAGCCTCTTTTAAAGATTTTATTTTTATTTATGTATTTGACGGACAGAGATCACAAGTAGGCAGAGAGGAAGGCAGAGAGAGAGAGAGGAGGAAGCAGGCTCCTGGCCGAGCAGAGAGCCCAACTTGGGGCTCGATCCCAGGACCCTGAGATCATGACCTGAGCCGAAGGCACAGGCTTTAACCCACGGAGACCCCCAGGCGCCCCGACAGCCTTTTTTAAAACATGTGACCTCCGACCTACCCACCCCAAGCTTACTAGTAATAATCATTAATTTCATCTCATTAAGAACTCTGTGAAGTAGTTCACTGTTAATTATCCTAATTTTGTAGATGGAGAGACCAGCCAGGAAAGATAAGGGACTTGCCCGTGGACACACAGAGTAAAGAAAGAGCTGGAATTTGAATCCAGGCAATCTGACTCCGTAATCTATACTCTGGACCTCCAGGCCTCTTACGGTTCCTAATCAAAGTCTCTGAGGGCTTGGAGTCTGAGATCCTCTTAGTTTAGAAAACAAATAAATCTCCACCCTGCAAAGTTTGAGGACCTCTAGGTTAAACACTGTTTTGCGGGAGACTCTTCTGAGTTGAGGGAGGGCCGCGCGCTCAGGGGGGAGCTGACAGCTTCTTGCTGACTGACCTGGCTGTCCCGAAATCGGTACCATCTGTTGTGGGTAAATATTTTACATACATCTTCCCTTTACAACTGCCCTTCTGGGCAAATATTATTATCCTTATTTAATAGATGAAGAAACTGAGGCTCAGGTACATAACTTGCCCAGATCGTTCTCAGCTCTCAGTGACAGAGGCAAACATTAAAACTCTGAAGCCCAGGGCACCTGGGTGGCTCAGTGGGTTAAAGCCTCTGCCTTCGGCTCAGGTCGTGATTTCAGGGTCCTGGGATCAAGCCCCGCATCGGGCTCTCTGCTCAGCGGGGAGCCTGCTTCTCTTCCTCTCTCTCTCTGCCTGCCTCTCTGCCTACTTGTGATCTCTGTCTGTCAAATAATAAAATAAAATCTTAAAAAAAAAACAAAACAACTCTGAAGCCCAAGCCCTCAGCTCTCTGCATTATTGATTGCCTCTTCGAACATGAGGTCTCCCAGTTAATCTCGATCAACTGGTCCGAGCATTTGCTCTGAGGTATCAGCAAGAAAGTGTTCCCAGAGGTGCTTTGCAATGTTCAAAGTAGGACCATAAATGTGATTAGGCTTCAAGACTCCCTGGGAAGACTGTAATGGTAGAAGCCGGTCCCTGCGATCAGCCCACAGGGAAGATATGTGGGGGCTTGGGGGGGGCGTTCAGCACCTTCCCAATGCCAGCATCTCTGTGGGTGACTGCCTGGGGATACCCACCCACCCATCCTCCAGAGCTGTCCTCGAGTGAGACAGAGAGTTAACAGCGAGTGGGACCTATCTTGGTCTTCCTGGCTTTCCCAGAGTCAATCCTCCCTCTTCTTGTCCATCCTCGGATCTACCCTGGAACTTTGCCTTGTGCCATAGCGCATGGAGAAGGTTTGGGGAAAAAAAAAAAAAAAAGTGTTCTGGGTATGATTCTTAATGTTTGCCCATTTTAAATAAAACACTGTTCATCGCATTGTACATAATGATGAAACTCATTAACTGCTTAATAGCTTCGTGCTCCCTGGTCTGAAATACAGAATATGCTCAGTATTAAAAATTAAAAGCGATCCATCAACATCTAATGGCTAAGTAGGGATATTAAAAAGTGAGAGGTATTATTCGGATCCATGTAAAACTGTCATGGGATTCATGAAAATAATCGGCAGATTCTGACACAGGGCAGAGCCTGAGGCAAAAATAGAAATCTCGTGCAGACCAAGTCGCAGATTTGTGGTGTCCATAGAGTAGAAGGACTCGCGTGATCACACCCCAGTCTCAGTGGGCTTGAGTCCTGAGCCGGTCCCCGCCTCTACTGCCGACTCTCTCCCAAGGTCACCTGAGGCACTTGTCCTAATCCCCACGGGGAGCCAACCAGACGGTTACAACAGCCAACAGCCCCGGGCTCGATGTGTTGACTTTGTTTTCAGCTCCGGGTGAGAGATTTTAATCGCTCCAAAGTCTTCCTGGTTGGGTCTCTGCCTAACTTCGCAAAGTCTCTGCTGCTGGTGGTTATTAAACCTTGTTTCCGTTCCACAGCGTTGGCGTAGGGAGTGTGTCTTTACGTAGCTAAACAATAAATGAAGTCCTGAATATTCGGTTTTGGAAGATTTACACGATGAATTTTTTATATTAGTTTAATACTAACTTGAAGGCTCAGGGTTTTCTCCATATTCTTCCAGGAGTTCTGTTTTGTGTTTTTTTTTTTAAAGATTTTATGTATTTATTTGACAGAGAGAAATCACAAGTAGATGGAGAGGCAGGCAGAGAGAGAGAGAGAGGGAAGCAGGCTGCCTGCTGAGCAGAGAGCCCGATGCGGGACTCGATCCCAGGACCCTGAGATCATGACCTGAGCCGAAGGCAGCGGCTTAACCCACTGAGCCACCCAGGTGCCCCCCAGGAGTTCTGTTTGATGACTCCTGAATTCTTAATCATTTATCCAGTCCCTTTCATCACACCCAAGGTCTCAAGACATAATAAAAAGAACATACCACCTTTGAAAGTGGAAAAAGAAAAATCTTTTGTTTTACTCCCTAGTTTATTATTTTTTTTTAAGATTTTTATTTATGTATTCGACAGACAGAGATCACAAGTAGGCAGAGAGACAGGCAGAGAGAGAAAGAGAGGAGGAAGCAGGCTCCCTGCTAAGCAGAGAGCCTAATGTGGGGCTCGATCCCAGGACCCTGGGATCATGACCTGAGCTGAAGGCAGAAACTTGAAACCACTAAGCCACCCAGGCACCCCTCTTTTACTCCCTAGTTTAAAAGAAGAATATGGATCTGGTCCTTTTCCTTTAAAAAGTTTATTTTAGGGGCTCCTGGGTGGCTCCATCAGTTAAGGGTCTGCCTTGGGCTCACGTCATGGTCTCAGGGTTGTGGGATCCAGTCCTGTATCGTCTGCACTCAGCAGGGAGCCTGCTTGTCCCGCTTCCTTTCCCTCCGTCCCTTTCTCCACCCAACCCCCCCACCCCACACACTTCTGCTCTCTCTCTGTCAAATAAATAAAATCTTTTTTAAAAAGTTCATTATATTATATAATTATAAAGTAATATATGTTCCTTTGAGAAATAGGTAAAAGAGGAAAGAACTACCACATAGAATTCCACTGCTCAACGATAATCTCATTCGAAATTTTTGGCTGATTTATTCAAAGTGACTTTTTCCTTCTGCACACCACTTTTGCTGAACTAGACTCATAATGGACATCCAATTTTCTACCAAGTGTTTTACTTTTTCTAATTTTAATTTTTGTTTTAAGATTTTATTTATTTAGTTAGTTTTTTAAAAAGATTTTGTTTATTTCAGTGAGGGGGGGGACAGAGAGGGAGAGAATGAGTGGTGGGGAGGGGCAGAGGGAGAGAGAGAAGCAGGCTCCCTGCGGATCCAGGAGCCCAATGCAGGATTCAATCCTAGGACCTGGAGATCATAACCTAAGCTGAAGACAGACGCTTAACTGATTGAGCCACCCAGGTGCCCCTTAAGATTTTATTTTTTTAAGTAATCTTTACACCTAGCTTGGAGCGCAAACTCACAACCAGGAGATTAAGAGTTGAGTCATCTACGGACTGAGCCAACAAAGGGCCCCTGAATCCAGCTCCTTACACTTAACATTATAAAAAGTATTTCCCCATATTCTACAAGCGCTATTTTAAAGAAATAAGATATTCTGTTGAATAAATAGAGAATAATTTGCATAAGCATTCAAAAATTGTCAGGTTGGACTATAAACCATGGAGCCACCTTGAATTCTTCTTGTGTGTCACTCACGCATTTGATCTTCCAAGGAAGACCTGCTAATTCTTCCTCCCTGTGTCTGTATGTATTCCTTCTTTACCATCCGCACACGAGTTCAGCACCTTGTAATAATCTCCTAACTGATTTCTTTTTTTTTTTCTAACTGACTTCTATGCTCCAATTTACCCTACATACCACCAGTTGTTTTTCTCATGCCACCTACTTGAAGACCTTACAGTGACTTTTTTTTTTCCACTTAGAGGATAAAACCCAAAGTCTTTAGCATGGCCCTCTGCACCTTCCAAATCTGAAACCAACCTAATCTTTCCAGTCTGATTTGAGCAACTTCCCCCCATAGATTTTCAGCTCTAGCCAGACTGGTTCATTCATTTTTCCACACTCACCCCTTAAATGTTTTTCTACCATTTTGCTCTTTTCCTTATTCTCTTCCCATACCTATAATGTCTCTCCTTCTGCTTCTGTCAAAATCTGTAACATACACTTTTCATAGGTAGGAAACATCGGGATTGATGAAAGCCTTTACAATCTTACGATCTATTGCTAGGAACTGATACCAGTTTTCACCTCCAAGTATCTCCCAAAGGCACCCATTTCTGTCCTCCAGTGCCACGATCATCTATTGCCTGGACTGGGGCAATTGGTTCTAGTTGGTCTTTCACACGCTCTCTGGAGCCCTACCCGCAATCACTCCCCACAGTGAAGCCAGAAGAGTGTTTTAATAGATGAATCTGATGGTCAACCTTCTTCCTAAAGCCCTTCAATAGATTCTCACTTCTCTTGGGATTAAGAGGGAAGTCCTCACTCAGAAGACCCTGACAGTCTAGTCTTTTCTTGTTCTTCCTTTTATCCTATCACTTTTTTTTTTCTAAGATTTTATTCATTTAAAGCAAACCCTGCTCTGAGCATGGCGCCCTCTCAGGACTTGATCCCATGACCCCAAGATCATGACCTGCGCCAAAACCAAGAGTCAGTTGCTTAACCGACTGAGCCACCCAGGTGCCCCTCCCTATCACTTTGTTCCTCCTACAGGGGCAGAACAATTTTTTTAAGCTGCCGTGTTTACATCTACTTCAAGAACTTTGCTTGTGCTATTCTCTTTGGCAGAAATGCGCACTGCCTCCTTTTTTCCTTTCTACTTTTCTTTACTCCCAGTTGATTCCTACTCATTTATAAATCCGAGCCACCACATCCTTTCCACAGAGAAGTCTTCCCTGCCTGCTTCTTTATGCCCCCAGAGCTCCCTCTGCTTCCTCCATGCAGCTTACCATGAGTAATTACTAAATAATTGTGTGATCACTTGATTAATGTCTGTTTCCTTCATAGGCTCCCATAGGACCCATGGACCGTGTCTGTAATGACCACTTGTGTTTCCCTAGCAATTAGCACAGTACCCAGACCTCAGAGACACCCAATAAATATTTATTGAATAAACAGAAGCCCAGCTCAACTTGAACTTCCTCTGTGAAGCCAGAAATTTTCTCTTCCTCCTCTGAAACCCTACGGGCTCTTCAGATCCCGACCACTCACTCACCCGGCATGTAGGGCACACTGCCCAGGAGAGTGTCTAATTGTCCTTGTCTTATCTCCCCAGCTAGACTGCGTGTGCCTGTGGGCTGGGGATCACAGCTTGCCTGGGACTGGAACTCTCCTAGTGGCTAGCCCAGTTTCCAGCACTGGACATGTGCACAGTAACAATTTACTCAAAGAATTAATAAAGATGTTGGCTTTTCCTTTTCGGTCTGTAGCAGTGTTGGTAGTGACAGGAGGAAGTTATAATTCCCTGATGTTTGGCAATACAACAGAGGCTGCGTTTTATAGGATGGAGCGAGGAAAGGATATTAGGATGTTGCCTTTTTATTGCAAGAATATGTCCTCTGCCAATTTGCTTGGCAAAGCAAAGCCTTTTCTGTGAACACAGCGACCGGTTCTATTTGATGCAAAAAAGGAAAATATCACCAAAAAGCTGCATATTCCCTTGAAGCTGAGTTGTTTTTATTTCTTCTATTAGTTTGCTCATTCTCACGCACCTTCTCATCACGACTGCTGTTCCTTCAGCTTTCAACTTTCCCCTGGTCGTCATGGAGGAAGAAGTGGGCAGGAGACTGTCCTCCGTGGGGAATCAACAGGCCGGACCCCGGGGTGTGGACAAACCTTACACTGACCAGATGCACTGACCAGACACACGGGGCAGGGCTGAGATTCCTGAGTCAGGTCAAGCATTTACCCTGAGGCATGGTCTTCTGAGAAAGTGCTGAGTCAAGAAGAGAGCAAACAGAGCCTAGAGAGGCCAAGGCTGAAGGTAGGGGAGGGTGTGGAGAGGCACAATGAGGCGGGGGTGGGGGGTGGGGGGTGGAGGGGTGGGGGGGGGCCAGGAGCACGACACAGTGAGGAGGAGGCCCTCACTTGGTGTAGTAAGCCAAGGTCAGGAATTTGGGGCTTCTGCTGGACACCCCTTTAATTGAGATCCAGGGTGTAGGAGGCCTGGAACAGTTCCGGAAGAGTTCCAGAACAGACCACGACATGGGGCTTCAGACACAGCCTTGCCTTTGACATGCTTACAGTTTGATTTTTTGCAGATGGTCAAATAGGCCATTGACTTTAAGGACTTTATGTAATTTTTTTTTTCGATTTTATTTATTTATTTATTTATTTATTTGAGAGGAACTGGGAGAGTGAGTGTGCACGATGGCGGGGGGGGGGGTGTGCAGAGGGAGAGAGAAGGAGAAGCAGGGAGCCCGATGCAGGACCTGGGCAACCAAAGGCAGATGCTTAACTGACTGAGCCACCCATCTAGGTACCCTACTTTATTTATTTTTGTAAAAAGATTTTATTTATTTATTTGACAGAGACTGTAAGTAGGCAGAGAGGCAGGCAGAGAGAGAGAGGAGGAAGCAGAGACAAGCAGAGAGTCCGATGTGGGGCTCGATCCAAGCACCCCGGGATCACGACCTGAGCCGAAGGCAGGGGCTTTAACTTACTGAGCCACCCAGGCACCCCAGGCGTCCTACTTTAAGGACTTCAAATTACTCAAGGGAAAGTATAGCTTCGGACGCATACTCTAAAGCCTGCAATCCGGGTAAAAGATGAAGAGAGTGTATCAGAGTTCCTGCCAAACCAGGAATGTGTAAGCGGACAGGAAGGTTAGGGAAAACCACCCGGCGGTTTGCATCTCCTCCCTACTCATTAAACCATCTGCCCTCCCTTTCTGCCTCACCCCGTTACCCTCCTGCGGGCTGGTCACACCTGGCTACATCTCCTAGATGCCTTCACAACGGGACTAGCTTTAAGTGGGATTTTTTACTCTAAGTCCTTGTCTCTCTCCCCACTCTTAGCTCCACGCTCTGTGTCCTGGAGTCAGACGCTCCCAGCCCCAACCCAGGCTAAACCAGCTCCCGTCTGGATAAAGAGTGTGCACGGGAAGAGCCTACTGGCCGATGACATTGACCGGCACAGGGTTCATAGTGAGTTAGACACGCGCGTTCTTGGTCTTTGGGAGCACCCAGGCTAAAACAGGACAGGCGTCGAGGAGACGGAACGGCTGGCTACATACAGGAAGGAAAGACGGTGAGGAGATCCAGACTGTGAGGGGCACCTGGCTGGCTCAGTCGCAGGTGCATGGGACTCTTGATCTCAGGATTGTGAGTTAGAGTCCCATGCTGGGTGTGGAGATGACTAAATTACTTAAATAAACAAACAAACATTTTAAAAAATGAAAAGATGTATGTTGTGAAAATCAGTGTGGTCGTCATGGATGACACTTCCCATTCACATTCTTCCTAACCCACTTGGGACCTCAAACATCACCCTGTGAGGGGGCGCCTGGGTGGCTCAGTGGGTTAAGCATCTGCCTTCAGGTCAGGGTATGATCCTGGGGTCCTGGGATTGAGCCCTACATCGGGCTCCCTGCTCAGTGGGAAGCCTCCTTCTTCTTCTGTGCCTCCCCCTACCCCTGTTCCTGCTTTTTTCCCCCCCTCAAATAAATTAATTAATTAATCAGATCTTTAAAAAAAACGAACAAACAAAATCACCCTATGAGGGGGACTCCTGATTGTCTCTCTCCTGACTTACTGCCTTACTCAGCTTCTGATCAGAAACCTGTGGGGCGCCTGGGTAGCTCAGGTCACCATCTCAGGGTCCTGAGATCGAGCCCCGTGTCAGGCTCCCGGCCCAGCAGGGAATCTGCCTCTCCCTCCGTCTCTGCTGCTCCCCTTGCTTCTGCTCTCTCTAGCTGTCCCTCTCAAATGAATAAATAAAATATTTTTAAAAAGAGAGAAAGAAACCCGTGATTGTGTCTGCTACCTCTCTGCTTGAACATCTCACTCTTTGAGACAGGAATTTCCCAAACGCCCCCCTCCTACCTCTCCCAGCCTCTCCTTTCTCAGTTTGTTTTTCTGTGCTTATACCAACCCTGGATATTATTTTAGCATTTACAGATTGTGAAACCTGTCCTCACACTTGAGCTCATTACTTTCCCAGCTGCCTAGGTTTGGAACCTATAGCAACAACATTAACTCCTATTCCTTTACCATCCCTTTCCTCAAATTTTCTACCTGTGTCCTTGATTTGAATTATAAATAGGGTAATTGTCATTATTCTTTTCTTTTTTTTTTTTTTTTTTTGAGAAAAAAGAATGATCTCGTTTATATATGTAGAGAGAACCAAAGGGTTTTTGGAAACAGATATCTGCCATTGGGCTTTAGGCTGTGTTACACGTTTTTAAAGTTTATTTATTTATTTGGGGGCGCGGGGCAGAGGGAGAGACTCTTCCAAGCCCGCTCCACGCTGAGCGCAGAGCTGATGCGGGGGCTCGATTCCACGACCCATGAGATCAAGATCTGAGAGGAACCAAGTCAGTGCTTAACTGATTCAGCCCCCCCAGGCGCCCCCCTGCCGTGCTGCAAATTTGAAGAGGGGCCCCAGTGAAATGTAAGGCTTCCCAATACAATGGGTTCAATACAATACAATCATACATGGGTTCTTTAAGGCAGTTCTCCTTTATGGATCTGATGCACATACAACATCCACGTCTTAAATCCAATCTGATTTTCGAAATAGAAAGTAGCATGAAGGGGCGCCTGGGGGGCTCAGTGTTAAGCGTCTGCCTTCTGCTCAGGTCATGATGCCAGGGTTCTGGGATCGAGCCCCACATCGGGCTCCCTGCTCAGCGGGAAGCCTGCTTCTCCCTCTCCCACTCCCCTGTTTGTATTCCCTCTCTCACTGTATCTCTGTCAAATAAATTTTTTAAAAAATATAAAAAAAAAAGTAGCATGAAATTATGCCTCTCATTTACCATCATGGCAGTGGGTATGAGCCCACCAGACTGATCCCAGCTCTAACCCCTGCCCACTGATTTTTTTTTTTTTTTGGTTGGGGGATATTTTGCTGCTAGAACCCTTCCCAACAGCATGAGAAGTCATGTTACATTCAATATCTACATTTTAAATCAGACTGCTAACCAGAAGAAGAGAAGGACTAAACGCAATAGAATCTGGGCAGAGGAGGGAAGAACCCCAGGCGGACCGAGTTGTAAGAGAAAGGCAAGCCGGTGCCTAGAAGATGGATTAGTTCAGACAATCCCCAAGGAAGGAGATGGTTGGAAGGATCCTGTGAAATGCGGTGAGGACAGCGGCCAGCACAAAGGCGAGTGTGGGCAGCCCCAAGCAGGCTTTGTTCACTCAAGGAGTCTCACAGAAAAGGCAAGCAAAGAAAGTGTTTCAAATATTTTCTTAACTGTTTCAAAAGTGCTTCAAATATTTTCTCAAGTGTTTTGAATATTTTCTTAACTTGGAAGCTCTGCTTAGTGTAAAGCATGACAAGGGAAGGGGGGAGAAACGAAATTACTGATAACAACTTCTAACAATAGAAAATTGTAATATACTGGGTTTACAGAGGTTGTACTCCTAATTTGCTTCCACACCAGATTCACACGACTATCACATCCACAATAATGTAAATTGTATAACGAACCATATGTTTATCGATACATTTCAGGAGCAATTCTGAGCTCATGAGACATGCTGTGCTTTGACTTTTGCTAAACTAATCTTCGATATATTTGGACAAAATTCATTCAGGTACCCAGATTGTGTTTTATTTAACATCAGCTCACTTCCCCCTTTCTCTTGCTTTTGGAAAACTCCCTAAAAATCCATTTGGCTGTTTTTGATCACTTTAAAATGGTTAAAGTGTTTCCTTTTTTGTCGGGGTGGGGGGGTGACCAGAGGAGCAGGGGAGGCAGATGCATTTTTACACTCATAACTGAACAATAGCTTTGTTTTAATAACTTTGGCATGTACTAAATTTGGTTGTAGATGAAGAATAAGCCCTTATGTAAAGAAAGCAGATTTCGAGTGTCTATATTTGTGAATGTTTTTAAAATGTCTTTCTTTAGACATCCAATGCAGTCTGTTACTTTTCTTTAAATATGTTACTGTCCCTTTGCCTATGGCCATTGCATACATGATTCACTGATGACTTGATTCTATAAACAATACAATTTGAAAACCACAGGGGCTCCTGACTGGCTCAGTCAGCAGAGCATACGACTCTTGATCTCTGGGTGGTAAGTTCAAGCCCCATGTGGGGCATTGAGATTATTTAAAAAAAAAAATCAGAAGCTATGTTATGAGTCATTATGAAGTTTTAGAAATGATTAGACTCTAGGAAGAACTCAAGGATACTTCCTGATATGAATTTAGGGGACTAAGGCATAAATCTTCACAATACTTTTGGCTAAAGGAGAAGAAAGGAAAAGCCTCCTTAAATCATAAAGTTTGAATTACAGAATAATTCATTATTAAGAGATACTCAGTTTTATTGCTTAATACATATACAGCAACTTGAACTGGTGACTTACCAGTGCCGTCAAATATAGGATCTCTGTTTGATTGGAACTGGTGCCATGATTGC
Organism: Neogale vison; assembly: GCF_020171115.1. Lineage (NCBI taxonomy): Eukaryota > Metazoa > Chordata > Mammalia > Carnivora > Mustelidae > Neogale > Neogale vison. The sequence continues at coordinate 195,593,276 of NC_058101.1, read as the reverse complement.
ACACCTGCTATCACCCAACATGGCTTCCAAGTGAGTGGAAGTTGGGGCACGCATACCTTTCTAAAACTGGGACTCTCTGAGTCTGTTTACTTTAATTACTGCCTGACCTTTAATTACTGCCTGACCTTGAAATAGAACCATAGTTACATGGTGATGGTGCCAGATTAGGTTTCCCACTACGGGAAGAGCCTCCCCCAGGCTGTTGGGCTCCCCTCCGGCCCCGCCAAGGCACACCTCCTTCCTGGAGACCCAGAGCCCAGGAGGGGGACCCCAACTATTCAGAAAGAACTTGAGTCACCTTGAACAGAAGAATACTCCTCCCCTTGAAGATCCTGATGAGGTGCCACTCTCCCTGTGAATGAAAACAATCTTCCTTCACAAACAGCTTTTTCTTCTAGAAAATGTGTCATTTTACCGAGCAAATTCTGCCTGTGTGCCCTATCCCACACCACACCATGAGTACTGTATCTTCAGACCGTGAATGTCTTTTAACAAATAACCTCTTTACTACAAACTTGTAGCTCATCCCAGAGTTTTTAGAAAATTGTTTAATCAACATCAATTTTAGGTTAATACTCTCATGGCCTGCCTTTGTATACTTAAACACAATTGAGTGTGTTTTTGCTCTATTTTATTTTATGTTTGGGGTTTTTAATCAATCAGTCTCTGCTGTTGAGACAATATTGAGTCCTGGCACTTTCCTTTTTTTTTTTTTTTTTTAAGATTTTGTTGATTGATTGATTGATTTGAGAGAGAGAAATTGAGTGCAAGCAGGGGGAAGGGCAGAGGGAGAGGGAAAGAGAGAGAATCCCAAGCAGACTCCAACCCCAGCACAGACCCCCAACAGGACTCTATCTCACGACGCCCACCAAAACCAAGAGTCAGACGCCCAACCGACTGAGCCACCCAAGCGCCCCGAATGCTGGCACTTTCTAAGACTAAGAGGACAACCGCGTTCCCAGAAGCTCTCTCTCGGGTATTTTTCTTCTGTGGTGTAGTTCCCTTCTCACAAAGTCTTTATGAGTTTTTCTCAGTTTACTGAGACTCAGAGAAGGAAAGTGCACATCCCAGAAGGTGCTGCAGCTGGTGAGGGGGTGCACGGATGCTGGCGAGGCACTTTCCAGGATGTCAGCAGTCCCTTATAACATGGGGTCCATTGTAAACCCGATAAGCGGGTCTTCCATGTTTCCATGTGGAGGCCGGGAGCACCACTGGAAGTGGACAGGACTCAGGACAGACCCCTCGTAGGTCTTTGGGGATCGTTCTGTCTCCCCACGCGTGGCCAGCAACTGCACTTGAGTTGGTCTGTCACAGTGGAATCATCTATTTTCCTTTGGTGCCTGCAAATCTCCCTCTGGCCAAGAGGATGCCACGAGAGAGTCTGCTAGATGTCCATCGCAAATCATGGCATGTGGTACACAGCCTTTTCATGTATTTTTAAACTTATCTTTGAAAAATCTATAAAAATAACTGCAGTGAGTTTGGTTGTATCTTTCATTTGTTCCTTTCCTCAGCGCGTACTTACCATCTGCTATGTATGAATTTGGAGGTTTTGCCGGGAATTAAAATCAAGCAAATTCCAGTCTGCCCTGTCTAGAAGACATTCTTCTCCTGTTGGATTTTGGCATATTTGGTTGCTACCTGTTTTAAGTTTGTGAATAATTACTAAGAATGGCTCAGATTACTTTCTGATAGCTCCATGGGACGTGTTTCGTGTTGCTTTGAAGTTAAAGTGACATGGGTTTTTTTGTTAGAAACATCTCTGCCATTCCTAGTTCTGCTAGAAAGACCTCTTTCTCTTGGAATACTATTTTAATGCCCAATTTGTACTGGCTCTGGGATTACTCTCTATAAACAGGATCAAGGGACTTTCCTCCTCACTCACTTTTATCGTAGATACTCAGCACTGAAGTAAGTGTTCCCTGTACCTCTGAGAGCTGGCGGTTGTGCTCTGTCTTCCACAACACCCAAGAATGTGAGACAAGTCTGAGTTCAAGGGCAGACTTACAGTTCTTATTTTTAGTCTAGAGTGTGTCTTGGGTGATTTCTCTTCAAGCTTTCTTGTCAGGTGAATGCTTATAGAAAGCAAGTGAAACATAACAGCGAAGGGCTGGTGTTTTGAACTCCAGATTTCTGTGGGTTGAGTGTGAAGTCTGCTCAGCCTTGCTGGCTGGTGTGGAGCTGCCCCCGAGAGACCCGCAGGCCCAGCTAGATTCACTTCAGATGCCGAAACCACTTCCCGGATCCCTGTCTTCAGCAGTGACGGCACTTCGCTCGACCTAATGGACGGACGGAATGTGATTCCCAATTGATACCCCATCCTAAATCCAACCTACTTACCATATCCTAATGTCTTCAGTGCGCACGGAACCTGCAACGGGCTCATTCCAGAGTCTTCTTTCTGAACCAGAGAGGCTGTCCTTGCTGGGAGTTTGAACAGGTGCAGAGCGAAGCCACAGCTTTGCTTTCTTATTTCCAGGCGCCGGCTGAGGTAGCCCTGCCCAGCTGAGAGGGCTCACGGTTGGCAGGACAAATGGGTGGTTTGTCTCTGGCGTCAATCTTCCAGCCTTTGTGTCATCTGATGTATGTGGCCAAGAAACCTTGACCAAGGACAGCCGAGGCGTGTGCCAGTGTCCTGAGTGCCTAAAACGAGCAAAACTCTGCTCCCGGCTCTGCGAAGAACCTGTTACATTTGCATGATGGGCCCCAGGGGCGTCTGAACGACAATCTAGGTGTGCCCTTCGTCCTGCATAGGGGACTTCCGGGGTGGTGGTCTCTGTGGGGCAATGTGCTCTCCCCTCTGCTGGGCAGCGGCCCCTCGACTGTCTGCAGCTCTCGGGCTAGATCTCATCTCCCTGAGAGGCCTGCCTGAGCCCCTGATCCAAACCAGCGATCGGCCCCTCCCAGCCACCCGCTCACATCGCCCGGCTTCTTTGCCTCCTGACATGAATCACAATTTGTAATTAGGTGTTTGTTCGCTAGCATGTGTATTTCCATCTCATACTTGTTTATTATCTCACCAGCTCAGGGACCTTCTGTCTGTTCCCTTTTTCCCCCCTTTCTACTGTATCCCCAATGCCTAACACCCAGTGCCCAAGTGGTACAGAGTAAGTTCTTAATAGATATTGAATTAATAAACGAGTCCATTATTATGAGCTAGCTCCACCGAAATCCGCTGATGAGAGCCTTTCTTTTCTTAATGCTTCCTTTTTAAAAAATTTATTATAAAGTTGCATTTGTTTCATTACAAGATTTCATCAGTCAACCACTTTTAAACTGGTTTGGGAAAAATTGTTCAAACCTGAACTCCAGTGTCTACTAATAGACCGATGGGTTTTTCAGAGATGGTGGTATTTACTAAATATCCCCATTCCCTTATTTTCTGTGTGGCTTGTTCACTATTATCCAACTTCCCTCTCAGTTGGCAAGACCCATAGTCTTGAGGGCGCCTGGGTGGCTCAGTCCGTTGGTTAAGCGTCTGCTTTTAGCTCAGGTCGTGATCCCAGGATGATGGAGTTCCATGTCTGGCTCCTTGCTCAGCGGGGAGCCTGCTTCTCCCTCTCCCTCTCCCCTTCCCTCTCCCCCGGCTCACTCTCTCAAATACATAAATAAAATCTTAAAAAAAAAAAAAAAAAAGAGAGAAATCTTAAAAAAAAAAAAAAATTATGGTCTCTAGAGCAAACTTTCACCCTGAGGGCAATGGGTGGTGGGGGGAGCAAAATAATGTAAAGGGTTTGGGAAGAAAATATTGGAACTTCCGTTTCTATACTTTTAGCTACAGATAAGAAAGAAATTAAGCTTTATGAATATTTAACGTATGTTTTGACAGTGGTTCATGTATAAATTTGTACATTAACCTACATTCATAAGGAGTACATGTTTATGTTTACACATTCACATTTTTTTGCCGATAAGGGTTCTTAATTTAAAAAGTAGAGGCCACTAGACAAGCACATCATGTTTGTGTGGTTTCCTTGAAGGCAGGGATCATGGCTAATACTTCTTTGCATTCTTCAGACAGCCTAGCATAGTGATTGGAGGACACAGAAAGGTGATGGACAGCTATTTGCTGGATTTTTTTTTTTTCTGTTTGCTTGATTAATGAGGTCAAAGATCACAGGTGCTACTCAGTTCAGGACAATTAACTTTTCACTGAAAAAAAACCAAAATCAGCAGGTGGTACCTCTGGCCTGTGCTTAGTTCACTGTATCACTTTGAAACACTTAGGCTCAGTCCTAGGAAAACAACTGAAAATGGAAATTCCGTTGAGAGTGGATCCTTAGAGATATCTCAGTATATAAAGGGCAGAATATTCCATATTTACGGGGCTTTCCCTTCAGGGTTTCATGAATCAGAGAAGCTGTGTCAGTCCCCTGACTGAAGCATAAACCCACTTAAGGGGCCCCTGGGTGGTTCAGTCGTTAAGCCTCTACCATCGGCTCGGGTCATGATCCCGGGGTCCTGGGATCGAGTCCTGCAGGGGCCTCTCTGCTCCATGGGGAGTCTGCTTCTCCCTCTGCCTGCTATTGTCCCTGCTTGCACTCTGACAAATAAATGAATAAAAACTTAAAAAACAACAATAACAAAAAAACCCCACTTAAACGGGCAAACATAATCCCAGAGGCTCATGGAAGCACAGGCTCTTAGTTGTTACGTGTGGGAACCTGACACGCTTCGCTTACATACTCCAGGTGGTGTGCAACTCACTGCCTGTGTTGAACGACTCCCCTCATCACAGGACTTGAACTCTGCTCTTCTGTAACTTCTGTCCACAGGTCTCAGTGCCTCCCAGCTCTAAAAGACCAGCCCTCCTTCACACAAATGTTTCCCAAGGGCTAGAGGAATGCTCCTGTCTCTGATGGGTTTTGACGCGGCAGGCTAGAAATCCATAGGCTTTTCAAGCTTCCATAGCCGGTGTCTTTAGTCAGTTCACATGCTAGTTCTCCTCCTTGAGATTGATGTCCAGTTTGTCAGTCTCCCCTGGAGTGCGGTGCCTAGATCTATATGTAATTATCAAGACATGGACTAGGGCATGTAGACCAGGCACCCCCGCTCCCCCGATACAGTTTCGCATAATGCGGAGAACTAACTGGTGGTTGCCAGTGTGAGGGGTGAGGCACGTGAACAGATGAAGGGTCTTAAGAAATACAAACTTCCGGTTAGAAAATAATAAGTCACAGGGATGAAAAGTACAGCCTGGGGAACATAGTCAGCCGTAGTGTAATAACGTTGTATGATGGCAGATGATGACCACATACTGTGGTGAGCGTTGTGTATGTACAGAATTGTCAAGTCACGACAGTGCGCACGTGAAACTTCTGTAACATGGTTGCCAACTAAAAAAGCAAGCAAAGGGGCACCTGGTGGCTCAGTCATTAAGCATCTGCCTTCGACTCAGGTTGTGATCCCAGAGTTTTGGGATCGAGCCCCACATAGGTCTCCTGCTTGGCGGGAAGCCTGCTTCTCCTTCTCCCTCTCCCTCTGCTTGTGTTCCCTCTCTCTCTGTGTCTCTCTCGGTCAAATAAACAAATAAATAATCTTAAAAATAAAATAAAAGAGCAAGAAAAAAGGGAATGATGGATCTTTTTTCCACTTTCTTTCCCCAAACAAAGAATTCGAATTTTCGTGGTAGTGCGGACAGTAGAGGGGGAAAAAAAGCTGTAATTTAGAACATCAACTATTTGCCCACTCTGTTCACTTTGGATCCTTATTACTGAGCACACAGCCTGATGTGTGTTTGCAGACAGAGTGGATGTTCCCTTTTGCATTCTTCTCTTTTCTCTTTACAGTATCGTACATGCACATTTTGGTATATCAACAGAATCTATAAACTTAGCCTTTCACTAGCAACATAACATTCCATTGTCTGAATGTACCATAATTTGCATAACCTTTTCCCAATTTGGGGCATTGGGTTGTGTCTCGTTTTTCCAGTTATGAATGGTGTTACCATAAAGGTCTTTCTGCTGTTTGCTTTCTTTTCTCTTTTATGTATTTCCTTGTGGTATATTCCAAAAAGGGGACAATTGGGTCAAAGCATAGGAATAGTTTTATAGCTCTTTTTATATATGCCCAGACTGCGGTCTGGAGGGGATAGATTCTTTTCAAAAGTACCAAATAAGACAATGGGGCCTGGAGAAACTGCAGCTTAACTGGAAATGTTGGTCTGCGTGTTGCCACAGACCCCCTTCTATGTCCCCGACCCTTAGCTCCTGCCATCTACATGTGAGAGAGAAAGCATTAAAGACCAACACCATCAGTGGGCCTCTCTGTTTTACCCAGAAGTAGACCTTGCATCTTTTTTCTTCTTCTTCTTTTTAAGATTTTATTTATTTATTTGAGAAAGAGAGCATGAGCAGGAGGCAGGGCAGAAGGAGAGGGAGAAGCAGGGAGTCCAAAGTGGGGCTCGATCGCAGGATTCTGGGATCATGACCTGAACTGATGGCAGATGCTTAACTGACTGAGCCACCCAGGTGCCCCTCTTGCTTCTTTTCTGTGAAAGAATTTTTATCTCTTGAGAGGTGTTTGCAGTATCTGATCCAGATTCTAATCCCAGTGTTGGCACCTCCTTGCTGTGTGCCCTTAGATAAATCACTTCACCTCTCTGAGCTTGATTCCTTCCTCATTTGTACATGAGGTTAAATGATAGTCTCTACTCAGGGTCTTGGGAAGATAATCTATACAGTGCTGGGCTACCGTTGTTACCCAAGACCCACTTGGTGTGAGGGGACCGCAGGTTTCTTCTTTCTCCTTTGTATGGTCAAGGGTCCTGCTCTGTGCTTGCCCCATGGTTGGTAGACAGATGTCTATTATGGAATGCATGGATTATCTTCACGCCTGTTCCTGATTGCTAGTGTGGAAAAGTTTGTGAATGATATGTCATTAACCTCCACTTGAATTTTTGTAGGATGTGCTACGTTTGGGGCCTGTGCTTTAATTCATTCACTGAGTCTAATATGTTCCTAAAGGAAAAGTATCTTCAGTTTTTCAAGACCTCCAAAGGTATAAGATTTTGTAGACAAGATGGGCTGGAAGCTTGGTGAGAGTGGTCAGAGTAAACTGTTTCCGAAAGCTGCTTCCGCACAAGGCCCTGAGTCTCCAAGTCTCCAGGATGTTTACAGGATCCCATGGTCTCTGAGAGGGACTGGGATGATGTGTTCAAGACCTGCCTTGCTTCTCTCCAGTGTCCTTCCTGTTATGAAGAAGGCCCCAAGAAGTGAGATGATGCTTGTGTAGGCGGCCCCCACTTCCACTGGGTAGCAATGTCTTTCATTCTCCAGTGTCCTAGGTGAATAATGGCCATAAATTCTTGCTACTTCTCCCATTGAGGGGTAAGGCCTAGTGCCCCTCTGGTGGGAGCTGAGCTGACCTTTGTGACTTGCTTCATTGGGAAAAAATGCTACACAAGGGACATTCTGGAATTTCTGAGGCAAGGACATAAGAAAAATCACAGCTTCTACTCAGATCTCTTGGAACACTTTGTCTGGGAGCTCTGAGCTACCCTGTAAGTTGTCGAGTACCCTGACACTCCATGCTTTAGAGGCCAAATGAACAAGCTGTTTGGCAAAGCCCACCAGGGTTCCAGATCTGTGAGTGGAGCCATGTCGGACTCTCCAGATGAGGCCACCGTCATCTGACCTCCCTGACTGAACTCAGCTGATGCCAGGTGGAACAGAAAAATTGTCCGGTTGAACTCTCCTGGCTTCTTGACCCACAAAGTCATGAGATGGAATGTTGTTTTAGGCAAGTTCTGGGCCAGGTTAGCATGCAGCAATAGGAAAATGAACATAAGGGTTACCTGGGAGGTGCTGAGGCTTGACTCTGCTGCATTTCTTTCCCTCGACTCTGCTCAGCAAAACTTGCACTTGGATTTGTGATCGCCCTTCTCACTCTTTGGACTAAATACCAGAGGCCATGAGGAAGTCATTGACGTCAGTTGTTCCATTCGACAGGATTCCCCAAATGTATTTTTGGACCACAGTCTATTATTTATGATCCCTTGTTGGATTTTACACACAGATAGGCCAGGAGGAGTGAGCAGTATTCCAGAACCCCAGCAAAATGGACTTTTCTGTTGTATTGAAAATGGAAATGACAAAGCAAAAATCTCTAGAGCTGCTCCTGTTCAGCCAGACCCCCCCCTCCAAGTTGGGTGTGGAGTGAGTATGACAGTCCCATTCTGAGAGTCTCAAATACTAAATGAGGACCTGCTTAGAGCACCCAGATATCTAGGACAGTCCATCAGTGCACCTTCTTGACTGCTTTCAACCCTCTTTAGGTGACCCAGGAGATTTTATTTGAATTTATTTAAATTCTTCGAAGGTTAAAAATGTACATTTCCTTGCTGTTGTTTCCATGAACCACACAGAGAATCTTAGCAGGGCCCAGACATATAGGAAGAATCCAAAGGACGAAAGAACTGACATCAGTTTTCAGGCTTCTCCTCCATGATAAAACAATTATTAACTAAGAAATTAATCATTAAGGGTATTAATGGACTTGGCCCAATTGGCCACATTGCTCCTTACCCAATGGAGCTGATTAACTTCTGGCCTTGCCCATTAGCCTTGATGAACATAGATGCAAAAATTATATTTAAAAAATACTATCAGACTGGAATTCAACAATACATTTGAAAAAATCACGCACTGGGGTGCTTGGGTGGCTCAATCAGTTAAGCATCTGATACTCAATTTTGGCTCAGGTCATGCATGACCTCAAGGTGGTGAGATCAAAGCCTGTGTTGAGCCCATGCAGGACACTGAGCTTGCTTAAGATTCTCTCTGTCTCCTCTGCCCCTCCCCACCTGCTCAGGTGCACGTGTGTGCTCTCTATCTTAAAAAAAAAAAAGTCATTCACGATCAAGCAAGATTTATTCCTGGGTTGCAAAGTTGGTTGAATATTCATAAATCAATCAGTGTGATACATCACACTAATAAGACAAGTGCCCCTCTGGTGGGAGCTGAGCTGACCTTTGTGACTTGTTTCATTGGGAAAAAATGCTACACAAGGGTCATTCTGGAATTTCTGAGGCAAGGACATAAGTAAAATCACAGCTTCTACTCAGATCTCTTGGAACACTTTGTCTGGGAGCTCTGAGCTACCATGTAAGTTACCGAGTACCCTGACACTCCATGCTTTAGAGGCCAAATGAACAAGCTGTTCGGCGAAGAACAGCTCATCCTCTATCATATGGATAAGAACCATATGATCATTTCACTAGATGCAGGAAAAAGCCTTTGACAAGGTACAATATCTATTTATGATAAAAAAACCCTCAACAAATTAGGTTTAAGGGAACATACCTCAACATAATAAAGGCCATCTATGAAAAATTCACAGCTAACATCAGCCTTAATGGGGAAAAACTCAGATCTTTCCCCCTAAGGTTAGGAACAAGACAAGGATGTCCACTATTATCACTTTTATTCAACATAGCACTGGAAGTCCCAGCCACAGCAATCAGACAACAAAGAGAAATAAAAGGCATCCAAAGCAGTAAGGAAGAAGTAAAACTTTCCCTATTTGCAGATGGCATGATACTATACAGAAAAAACCTGAAAGACCCCACCAAAAAACTGTTAGAATTAATTTTTAAAAATTCAGTAAAGTTGCAGGATACGAAATCAATGTACAGGGGTGCTGGCTGGTTCAGCTGGTGGAGCATGTGACTCGATCTTGGGGTCATGAGTTTGAGACCCAGGTTGGGGGTAGAATCTACTTAGAAAATTTTCTAAGAAAAAAATCAATGTAAAGAAATCTGTTGGATTTTTATACAACCATAATGAAGCAACAGAAAGGGAAATTAAGAAAACAAGCCTATTTATAATTCTGTCAAAAATAACAAAATACCTGGGAATAAACCTAACTGAAGAGTTAAAAGACAAGTACTCTGAAAACTATAAAACACTGATTAAAGAAATTAAAGACAACACAAAGAAATGGAAAGACTTTCCAAATCATGGATTGGAAGAACAAATATTGTTAAAATGTCTATACAACCCAAAGCAATCTCCACATTTAATGTAATCCTTATCAAAATACTAATAGCATTTTTCACAGAACTAGAAGAAACAATCCTAAAATTTGTGTAGAACCACAAAAAGACCCTGAATAGCCAAAGGAACCTTGAAAAAGAAGAGCAAAGCCAAAAGCTTCACAATTCTGGACTTCATGTTATATTACAAAGCTATAGTAATCAAAACAGTATGGTACTGGCACAAAAATAGGCCCATAGATCAACAGATGAGAATAAAAAACCCAAAAATAAACCCATAATTACATGGTCACTTAATCTTTGACAAAGCAGGAAAGAATATCCAATGAGAAAAAGACAGTCTCTTCAACAAATGTGTTAGGAAAACTGGACAGCAATGTGCAGAAGAATGAAATTGAACCACTTTTTACACCATATGCAAAAATAAATTAAAAATTAATTATAGACCTAAATGTGAGGCCTGAAACCATAAAAATCCTAGAAGAGAACATAGACAGTAATTTCTTTGATATTGGCTGTAACGGCATCTTTTTAAATGTGTCCTGAGGCAAGGGAAAGAAAAGCAAAAATAAACTACTGGGGGGCCACCTGGGTGGCTCAGTGGGTTAAAGCCTCTGCTTTCAGCTCAGGTCATGATCCCAGGGTCCTGGGATCGAGCCCCGCATCGGGCTTCCCGCTCAGCAGGAGGCCTGCTTCTCTTCCTCTCTTTCTCTGCCTGCCTCTCTGCCTACTTGTGATCTCTGCCTGTCAAATAAATAAATAAAATCTTTAAAAATATATATAACATTGTACATTAACTGAGTGAGTGAAAATAAAAACTTAAAATGCTTAAAATGTGCCAGACATTGAGCTAAGCATCTGGGATGCAAGATGACAAATTTACAGGGAGGGGCTCACCATACTTAGTAGATGCTCAATAAAAGTTGCCAAATAAGTGAGCTTTCTCTGCAAGGTCCTGTTGGGAAAACGAAGCTCAGGGTAAGTAAAGAGCACAAAGCTAGACCATCACAAAGCAAGAAGTAACCAAGGAGTGTCTGACTCTGCATCCTGATCATATCCCTGTACTTTTTTTTTTCTCCTGCTCTGCTCTTACTGGTCTTTCCACTGTGTTAGTCATACATTGATTTAAACTTCAAGGCTTCCGGGGCACCTGGTAGGGGTGAGGGACTCAGTCGGTTGAGTGTCTACCTTTGGCTTTGATCATGATCTTGGGGCCCTGGGATCGAGCCCTACATCAGGCTCCCTCCTTAACAAGGAGTCTATTGCCCATTCCCCCTCCTCCCTGCTACTTGTGTTCTCTCACAAATAAATAAATAAAATCTTAAAACAAACAGACAAACAAATGACTTTGCGGCTTTAAGTGCTCATTCTGAGAGACTCCTTTTCTGAATTCTACCACACTATCTCTCCTTGCTCTGAGGCAATGCTTACTGGAGGACCCTCTTGCCAATTATAGAGCATTCTCTATTATTCTGTTCTGGAAAAGCAGCAGGTGTATTCTGACAAAAACAGGAGATGGCTCAGGAGAAACTTTAGTTCACAGAGGATGCCAAAGTCCCTCTCAGAGAGCAAGATAAGGCCAGTATTATCTTTGTAGCTAAGTGAGATGGTTGGCACTGAGAGCTCGCTCAGAGACGCTGTCATGTACGGAGCCTGGAAGTCCAGAAGCCAAGGCATAACTACGCTGTGAGCAGACCTTAAAGGCCTCAGAACTGAACAGCCTGAAACCCAGCTGATCTTGGAGCAATAGGGCATTGCCACTAGCTCCGCCCCTCACTCAACCTCCTATTTTAACGAGGCCCAGGCCTGCCTGCAGAGCCTTCCCCCTCACCCCCTTTTCCATTCCAAGCATAGACATAGAGTTCCAGAAGACAGGGAAATGTTTGGCCTACACCCAGGCCAACAAAATGGGGCAGTAACTGAAGCAATTCCCAAAGGCAGTTACTAAAACGTCAAACATTTATCACAGTTCACTTTCAAATTGGTTCAGCTGCCCCGGTGGCAGGGGCTCGAACGTGACAGATGAGACATTTCCCTGAGTTTCAGACTGGAGATGCCATCTAGCAGGCCTGCTGGACACTCAGCCTGCGGGACTGGCGTTGACCCTGGTTTCCAGTTCGAGGGACTCTGAATCTTGGCCTGCCCTTTGCATATATCCTTGGCTTCTCTCAAGAAACACTCAAACTCCCTTTCACCTTGGATTCCTGATCTTCACTCTGTATTAGTGGCCAGGTGTTAGGACAGAGGAGCATGGTTGAGCCCACCTATGCTGTTGTTGACCTGCCCTCTCACCCGAGAACTGAACTTGTACTTGTTCTGTTGCCATTTCTCTTGCTGATGTCTGTCAAGGGCTCTCTCTCAGCCTGTTCTCTATCTGATGTCCTGTACCCTTTCCGATTACTCCCCCAACCACTCAAATGGAATCATGCGGCAGTGATACCATGAGTCATCACAAATTGGTCTAATCAAGTTTATTTAAAAAATTAGACTTATGGAATCAAAGAGCTTTGCTTAGGAAAGACATCTTGTTTTTAGTGAGGAAAAAAAAGAGGGCATAAAATCATACAACGTAGTATAAACTTAGACTTAAGAAGTTACTTAGAAGAAATAGCAATCCTTAATGTGTATCAGCCTAACAACACAGCATCAAAATAATGAAGCAAACCTGATAAAACTACAAGAAGATGAATTCACTGTTATAGTTGGAGACTTCAACACCCTTCTGTTGAAATAGACCCAGCAGGCAGAAGATTAGGAAGAATACAACTGAACTCAACAACACCATCAATCACTGGATATAACTGACATCTGTAGATTACTTCATCCAACAACAGTGGAATACACATTCTTCTTAAGCTCACGTGGAACGTTTACCAAGATAGATCACATAAAACACCTTAACAAATGTCAAAGAATAGAAATCATTCAATGACTGCTCTCAGACCATAATGGAGTTCACTTAGAAGTTAGGAACAGAAAGGTAACTAAAAAAATCCCCGAATACTTAATGTTAAGCAGTACATATCTAAATAAAAAAATCTCAAGAGAACTTTTCAAATATTTTGAACTGAATGAAAATAAAAATGCAACTTATCAAAATATGTGGGAAGCAGTGTTGAGTAGTCCTTAGAGGGAAATTTATAGCAGTGAATGCATATATTAGAAAAAACAAAACAAGATCTAAAATCAACAACCTAAGTTTCCACCTTAGGAAACTAGACAAAGAAGAACAAATTAAATCCAGAGTTAGCAGATGAAAAGAAAAATATATAGTAGAAACCAATATTGAAAACAAGAAATAAAATCAAAGGCTTGTTCTTTAAGAAGATCAATAAAATAAACAAATTTCTGACCAGGCTATAAGAAAAGAAGAGAAAACACAAATGACTAAGATTAGAATTGGAAGAAGGGATATCCCTACAGATATCATGGACTTAATAAGAATAATAAAGGAACACTATGAACAACTCTATGCTCATAAACTTGGTAACCTATATGAAATGGGCAAATTTCTTGAAAGATAATATCTGCAAAAACTCACAGGAAGAAATAGAGAGTAATAAACTTGAACCAACAATTAATAACTTTCCAAAACAGAAAGCACTAGGCCCATATAGATTCACTAGGGAATTCTACAAACATTTAAGAAAAAAGTAGCAGTTCTCTACAATCTCTTCCAGAAGCTAGAAAGAGAGGGAGTACTTCTTAACTCATTCTATGAGGCCAGCATTATTCTAATACCAAAACCGAAGACATTACAAGAAAACTACAGACCAATATCTCTCACGAACATAGATGCAAAAATCCTCAACACAAAGTTAGCAAATAAAATCAACAATGTATAAAAAGAATTAAATACCACAACCAAGGGGAATTTATCTCGGGTAACAGAAGCCTCATTCAATTAATGTAATCTATCACATCAACAGGCTAAAGAAGAAAAATCACACAATCTTATCAATAGATGTAGATAAGACATTTGACGAAATCCAACATCAATTCATAGAAAAAACTTTCAGCAAACTAAGAATAGTGGGGAAACATTCTCAACTTGATAAAGATCATCTACATGAAACCTATGGCTAATATTGTAATTAATTGTGAGAAACTACATGCCTTTTACTAAGAAGCCAGGCAAGGATATTTGCTCTCACTAGTCCTTTTCAACACTGTATTACAGTTCCTAGCCAATCTAATAAGACAAGAAAGGGATATAAAAGATATACAGATTGGGAAGAAATAAATACAAATGTCTTTGTTTGCAGAAGACATGATTGTGTAGAAACTCCTAAAGAAGAAACAGAAAAACCTCCTGGAACTAGTAGATGATTATAGCAAGTTTGCAAGATATAAAGTTAATATAATAATTCCCACCTTATCTGCAATTCCACTTTCTGTGGTAAACCACAGTCTGAAAGCAGATAATTCTCCTTCTTATGTATGGTCAGAAGGTCTAACCATAGTAGCCTAACACTGTATCACAATGCCCTACGTCATTCACCTTACTTTCTCAGTAGGCATTTTATCCTCTCATTTCCTCAAGAACAGTAAATACAGTACAATAAGATATTTTGAGAGAGGAAGAGACCATAATCACATAACTTTTATTATAGTATATTGGTATAATTATTTTTTAAAATTATTATTGTTGCTAACCTATTACTGTGCCTAATTTATAAATTAAATTTTATCACAGTTATGTATGTTTAAGAAAAAACATAGTACATACAGAGTTCTATACTATCTGTGGTTGCAGGCAAGCAGGGTCTTGGAAAATATCTCCCATGGACAAGGGGGAACTGCTGTATATAAAAGTCAATTACTTCCCTATATATTAGTAATGAATAAATAGAATTTGAAATTAAAAACACAACTATTTAAATTAGCACCCCCTCAATAATGAAATCCTTCGGTATAAGTCTAACAAAATGTGAACAAGATCTATGCGAGGAAAACTATAAAACTCCGGTGAAAGAAATCAAAGAACTGAATAAATGGAGAGATATTCCATGTTCATGGATAGGAAGATTTGATATATTCAAGATGTCAGCTCTCTGAAACTGATCTATAGATTCAATGAAATCCCAATCAATCCCAGCAAGTTATTTTGTGGATTTAACAAACCAATTCTAAAGTTTATATGAAGAGGCAAAAGAACCAGAATAGGCAATACAATATTGAAGGAGGAGAACAAAGTTGGAGGACTGACACTACCTGACCTCAAGACAGTGTGGTATTGATGAAGAATAGACAAACAGATCAACAGAACAGAACAGAGAACCCAGAAATAGGTCCATATAAATACTGTCAAGTGATCTTTGACATAGGAGCAAAAGCAATATAATGGAGAAGATAGTTTTTTCAACAAATGGTGCTGCAAAAACTAGAAATCCACAAGAAAAAAAAAAATCTAGACACAGCACTTATACCCTTCATAAAAAAAACCCTCAAAATGGAACAAACCTAAATGTAAAGGCAAAACTATAAAATTCCTAGAGGATAACAGGAGAGAATCTAGGTGACGCTGGCTGTGGCAATGACTTTTGAAATACAACACCAAAGCCATGACTGATGAAAGAAACAATTAAAAATCTGGACTTTGTTGAAATAAAAAACTTCTGCTCTGCAAAAGACTGTCAAGAGAATGAGAAAACAAGCCACAGAATGGTACTAAAGTATTTATGAAAGGCATCTGATAAAATAACTGTTATCCAGAATATGGAAAGAACTCTAAAAACTCAACAAGAAGAAGATGAACTACCCTTTTAAGAATGGACAAAAGAGGGCGCCTGGGTGGCTCAGTGGGTTCACCATCTGCCTTCAGCTCAGGTCATGATCCCAGGGTCCTGGGATCAAACCCCACATCAAGCTCCCTGCACAGTGGAGAGCCTGTTTCTCCCTCTCCCTCGATTACTCCCCCTGCTTATGTGTGCTCTCGCTCTCTCTCTCTCCATCTCAAATAAATAAATGAAATCTTTTTTAAAAATAAAAAATAAATAAAATGGACAAAATATCTGAACAGACACCTCACCAAAGAAGATATACAAATGGAAAATGGGCATATGAAAAGATGCTCCATGATATGTCATTAGGGAATCACAAACTAAAACCACAGTGAGACATGACTACGTATCTATTAGAATGGCAAAAATCCCAAACTCTCACAACACCAAATGTTGGTGAGGATGTGGAAGCAACAGGAGCTCTCACTCATTGTTAGTGGGAGTGCAAAATGGTAGAGCCGCTCTGAAAGACAGTTTGGCAGTTTCTCACAAAACAAAATACGCTCTTACCATATGGTCAAGCAATTGCGCTTCTTGGTGTTTACTCAGATGAGTTGAAAACTTAATTTCACACAAAAACCAGTACACTGATGTTTACAGCACCTTTGTTCATAACTGCCAAGACTAGAAGCAACCGAGATGTCCTTCAGTGAGTGAACGGATAAACTGTGTTATATCCAGACAGTGGAATACTATTCAGGGCTAAAAAAAAAAGTGAGCTACTACGCCATGAAAAGACATGGAGGAAACTTACATGCATATTCCTGTGTGAAAGAAGCCAATCTGAAAAGGCTACACACTATATGACTCCAACTATATGACATTCTGAAAAAGGCAAAACTATGGAGACGGAAACAAGTTTAGAGGTTAGGGGAGGGAGGGGTGAGTAGGTGGGACACTGGAATTTTAGGGCGGTGGAACTATACTGTATGTTACTATAATAATGGATATGTGTCGTTATGCTTTTGTCAAAACCCATAGAATGTACAACCCATTCACAAGAGTGACCCCGGAAATAAACCGTGGACACATCGAGAAATTGGTTCATTGATGGCATCAAATACGCCACTATCGTCCCAGTATCTCAGTGGTGGGGCAGGCTGTGTGAAGATGGGGGTAGGGGAAATAGGCTCAGTGGGTTAAAGCCTCTGCCTTCGGCTCAGGTCATGGTTTCAGGGTCCTGGGATTGAGCCCCGCATCGGGCTCTCTGCTCGACGGTGAGCCTGCTTCCCCCTCTCTCTCTGCCTGCCTCTCTGCCTACTTGTGATTTCTCTCTCTGTCAAATAAATAAATAAAATCTTTAAGAATAAAAAAAATTTAAAAACCTCTCTGAAAAATAAAACCTATTCAAAAACAAACACACAAACAAAAACCCAAACACTAAAAGAAACAGGACGTAACATAGCATAGCATCGCATAAACTTAGGCTGGAGGGAAGGACCTGAAATGTTAACAGTGACTCTCGCTGGATGGTGGCATTATTGCTTACTTTTGTTTTATATTTTATTTTGCCCTTCCACATTTTCTATAAAGATTATGTATTACTTAGAGAGAACAAACCGATGGTTGTCAGAGGGAAGGGGGTGGGAGATGGGCAAAATGGGAGAAGCGGAGTGGGAGATAGGGGCTTCCAGGGACGGAATGAATAAGTCATGGGAATAAAATCACAGCGTGGGGAACATGGTGAACGGTCTTGTAGCAGGACTGCATGGTGACAGCAGCTACACTTGGGAGCACAGCAGACCCCACAGAGAAGCAGAATCACTATGTTGTACACACGTGTCAGGCGAACGTGATAACCACTACACTACGGAAACCCCACTGTTGTACACACGTGAAACGAATGTGGCACTGCCTATCAAATACACTCAGATAGAAAAATTAAAGAAAAGAGCGTTATTACCTAGATAATCTGAAAAAAAAAATAACCACATTTAAAATATATATATATCATTTATTTATTTGACAGAGATCACAAGTAGGCAGAGAGGCAGGCAGAGAGAGAGGGGGAAGCAGGCTCCCTGCTGAGCAGAGAGCCCGACATGGGACTCGATCCCAGGACCCTGAGATCATGACCTGAGCCAAAAGCAGAGGCTTTAACCCACTGAGCCACCCAGGTGCCCCCATATTTATTTAAAAAAAAAAACAAAACCCGAAAGCTCGCAGACTTTGGACTCAGAACTAAATTCTGGCTAGGCCCCACCCCTTACCAGCTTTCCACCTGGCAAGGCACTTAGCATTGTAAACTTCCGTGTCGAAATTAGGTTGATAAGAACGACCCCACGGGGGGGCGGGGGGGGGGCGGTTGTGAGGACGAAACTATGCAAGGAGTAGGAATGCACCAGGCGCCTCGAGGATGTTCCATATGGATTAATTTCTGAGCCCTTTAAGGATATTTGGGGATTTATGGGTTCCAAGGAGATTCTGTTGGGCACACACAAGGCCTTTTGTTCATTCTGCACCCTTCCGCATCCCCACATTCCTGCCGAAACAAACAAAGAGGCCTAGGGCAGCCCACCCCCACATGCACCAAGCCCCTTCCATGTCGGAGGAGCGGAGGGAGCCCTAGAAAGGAAGCCGTATAAACATGACTATTTTGAAAACCCCACAAAGTGCAAGGCTCTGGAACTAGCTGATACTTGTTCCTTCTCTCCCTCTTGCTATCCTTTATGCATGTTCTGTTTTCCCCTCCCGGCCGGAGGGAAAGGCCAAGGGTATGCGGCACCCCCAAATAGCCACAGGGCCAGAGTCTTACATGAGGATTTGGATCCGGAAAGGCTTTTGACAGACAAGGAGGAGACTGTTGCAGGCATGGGGCAGCCAGGAAGGGTGCCCAGAGCCACAAGGAGGACAGGAACAAAGAACTTAGTCTCCTGACAAGTCTGGACCGAATTAGGTGGCATCAGGGGCGTCCTGAGCAGGAAACCTCCAGCGCTCTCCAGCTAAGAGTGAGGTGTGATCCGAGAAAGGAAGGAACTGAAGGGAAGGAAGGGACTTGGGTCCTTATTCACACTCGGTTTTGCTCGGAAGCATTCCAAACTCGGTGGGAACCAGGCCTGTCTGGAAAGGATTGTTATCTCAGGCCACTGCAGGATGGGAGCGGGGGGCGCCCTCCGGGTCCGGGTGATGGCTGATGGTTCAAGAGACCACTCCAGCCTGGAGATAAGAAGAAGGCGAGAGGTCAGGGATGATGAGTCCGTGGAAGTCTCAGGAACTACTTGTTTTACTGCTGATGTGAGTTGACAGGACATAAATCAGACAGAACTTTGAGGCTGCGGTGGGTACTTTCCTAATGTGGGAATACATCAGTTGCTGCCAGATTCCCATTAAAGACAGGTCCCCTTGCTCTAACAGAAAACATGCCCATTTTTTTATGACTTCTCTAATTTTCACTGGTAGGAGAGCATTTTAAAAGCTGAGAAAATCAATTAAAATTACCAATGACCGTCCTATACTGAAGCTAATTGTGGACGGAGTGTAGCAAGAGCTGATGACAAAATTCTATGGGCACCTTTCTAAATACTTTTTTTTTTTTAAGCTTTTATTTATTTATTTGACAGAGATCCCAAGTAGGCAGAGAGGCAGGCAGAGAGAGGAGGAAGCAGCTCCCTGCTGAGCAGAGAACCTGATGCGGGGCTCCATCCCAGCACACTGTGACCATGACCTGAGCCGAAGGCAGAGGCCTCAACCCACTGAGCCACCCAGGCGCCCCATGGCGCCCTGGTGTTCTTATAGAAAGGGGAAATTTAGACACAGAGACAGACACACACAAAGGAGATGCTGTGAAGACCCCGGGAGAAGACAGCCAGAAGTTACCAGAAGCCAGGAGACAGACGTGGAACCAGGCCTCCCTCGCCACCATCGGAAGGAACACACTCAGCTGACATCATGATTTCACATTTCTGTGAGAAAGTTAATTTCTGTGATTTAAGCCACTCAGTTTGTGGTAACGTATTCCAGATGGCCCAGAAAGCTACCGCACCTTCCCTCACCCACACTGTTTAAAACTGCGCTCCCCATACCCTTTTCTCCAGAGTCCTTGTGACTGTCCAGCACACTGTATGTTTAGCTCTTTCCTTATCTGCTCACATGTTTGTTTATGTCTATCTCAGCTAGAATGTAAGCCCTGTGAAGATGGCAAGTTTCATGCATAGTCTTCATGTATTCTTAGCACCAAGAGTCAGTGTCCCCCGTATAGCTGTAGGACCCCTACTGGTTCCCGGCAGCTCTGCCCCGCCCCATCCCCTGAAGGGTCTGTCCCACCCCCATGAATGTGCCTTCTTGATGTTGGGGCTCCAACTTGGTTAATACTAAATGCTCACTTTTCATAATAAAAATGGTTGACTTTTCTGGTAGAGTTTCAAGAGACTCACTGAAGGTTAAAAGCTGAAAGGGGTCCTCAGAGATCCTAACATCTAAACCCCAACTGTATTAGTTAGGAATCTTCTGGTTGCTGACAGAAAGTCCAACCCGACTGGTTGACCCAATGGAGGAATTTACTGGCTCATGTAACTTAAAAAGTCCAGAGATTTGGTGTTTTCAGGCAAACCTGGATGCTGGGCTCAGGAATCTCAACAATGGTCCAGATTATTTTCACATCTTTCTGTGCCTTCCGCACCACCATGACATCTCAAGGACAGCTTCTCTGTCATCATAAGATGATTACCAGCAGCTCTTATGGACTTGGTCATTCATGGCCAGGTACAAAAGAGCATCTCTGTACATTGCTGCCACAGAAGGTGAAAAATTTTCTCTCCTCACAATCTCGAGCAAGTGTCCCCTCATCTCTCATTTCGCTGACCTAGAGTGAGGTACTTTCCCAGCTTTGACCAATCACTGTGGCCAACAGTGGTGATGGGTTTAAGCCAAACCGGATTTGTCCCTTGTGATGGTTAAAACTTGACTGGGTCAGAGGGCTCCCAGACATTTGGTTAAACATCATTCTGAGTGTATCTGTGAGGGTGTTTCTGGGTGAGATTGACATACGAATCAGTAGGTTGACTAAAGCAGATTGCCCTCTGTGTGAGTGGGTCTCATCCAATCCGTAAGGAAGAACTTCTCTCTACTTGATTTCAAGCTGGGACATTGGTTTCTTCCTTCACACAGAATGGAACTAAAAAACCATCAGCTCCCCTAGTTCCCTAGCTTGCAGACGGCAGACTGTGGGATTTCTCAGGCTCCGTAATCACATGAGCTACTCCTTTAATTAATATCTCTCTCTGTCTGTCAGTATTGTTTCTCTGGAGAACCCTGACTAATACACTCCTGGAGCCAAAGTATGGTCAGATTTTCCCAAAGGGCACTGACCACTTGAGCAAGGAATGGATGCCTGATGAGAACTGGGGTTCATTTTTTAAATGAAGATTTATTTATTTATTTTACAGAATGAGAGAGAGAGAGGGAGCATGAGAGGGGAAGGGGCAGGGGAGAAGAGAGAATGAGAATCTCAAGCAGTCTCTACCTTGAGCACAGAGCCCTGTAGGGGGCTTGATCTTACCACCCTGAGACAATGACCGGAGCCAAAACCAAGAGTCAGGTGCTCAACTGATTGAGCCACCCAGGTGCCCAGAGAACTAGAATTCCTTTTTTTTTTTTTTTTTTTTCTTAAAGATTTCATTTATTTATTTGAGAGAGAGAGAGAGAGAGTGAGCACAAAGAGGGGAAGTGGCAGAGGCAGAGGGAGAAGCAGACTCCCTACTGAGTGGGGAACCCGACAAGGGGCTCAATCCCAGGACTGTGAGATTATGAGCTGAGCCCAAGTCAGACATTTAACCCAGGCACCATAGAACTGGGATTCTTGATTAAAAGGGAGGGTGAACAAAAACTAGTAGAGAAAAAGAACAAGCATGTGCTCTGCTTGAGTTTATCCTGTCTTGAGCGGCAGACCAGGTCTAGTACTTACATCCTTACATTCCATCCTGCTTCTTCCTATTTACTGCTGATAATGGGCAACTCAATGAGCTAGGGAGGAAGTAACAGCCCAGAAGAAACCAGAGATTTAGCACAAGGCAGAAGGCATGGAAAAATAGCTAGAATGGAACACAGTAGGTAATATACGCCATTCACAGGGAAGTAAGCAGGGCCCTGTTGCTGGTTGAAAAATGTCCCCTGTAGACACGTGGTGCCTCCTTCCTTAGCAGGGTTGCACACCACTTTTTGCTCTGTGTGCTGAGAACCCTTAACCATGGATAGTGGGTTCCACAGAAACAGCACATTGCACAATCTTTCCTTAAAGTTAACACGTGCTATGGACTAATATGGAGAAAATGTGAATCTCTTACATCCAGGACTCTTACCACATTCTTCAGAAAAACCAAAGGCTTAACCGAGTAGTGTATTATTCAAAGTTAAGTTTTAAAATGTGCCCTTGAGCCTCCAGGAAATATTCCTGAAATATTTTTCCCTACATGGGATAATGTCTATTGAGAACTTTTCTTCCTTCCTTAGTCCTAAAATAGTTTTACTTTTTTCACAACTCTCTGCTCAACACCAAAGAAGGGGCATAATTATTTTGTTCTGAATTTAATGGATTGTGGTTTTAAAAATATCTAGCTCGTGCCTAGGGCACAATAGGTCCTCCATAAATGGGTCTATAGCTGTAAACAATGATCATCTCTGTCTCTTCTTAAAGCAACACCTTTTTCAAGGTCTGATTTCAAGGTCTCCCTAGCTAAAAGATCCCTTGTGCTATTTAAATGGAAATTACTCATCTCTTCGCTGGGCTCCTTCTCTGGGGCACCTAATATTAATGTCCTCATCAAGGGTTGCAAATTCAAATAGCAACAGGGGACAAGCAGGGAACCCAAACAGTAAGGCAGTTGCTGTCAGTTTTCCATGGGTTGTCTAATACCAACCTTGACACTGTATTCATCAATTTCTTAGCAGCTCCCTCCAAACAGAGACAATTCAACACAATAATAAGAAATTATTAATCTATTGAAAATGTTGGGACACCTGGGTGGCTCAGTGGGTTAAGCCTCCACCTTTGGCTCAGGTCATGATCTCAGGGTTCTGGGGTCAAGTCCCACATTGGGCTCTCTGCTTGTCAGAGAGCCTGCTTCCCCCCTCTCTCTGCCTACTTGTGATCTCTCTCTCTGCCAAATAAATAAATAAAATCTTTAAAAAAGGGGAGCCCAGGGCGCCTGGGTGGCTCAGTGGGTTAAGCCGCTGCCTTCGGCTCAGGTCATGATCTCGGGGTCCTGGGATCGAGTCCCGCATCGGGCTCTTCTGCTCAGCAGGGAGCCTGCTTCCTCCTCTCTCTCTGCCTGCCTCTCTGCCTACTTGTGATCTCTGTCAAATAAATAAATAAAATCTTTTAAAAAAATAAAAAAATAAAAAAATAAAAAAAATAAAAAAGGGGAGCCTGGGTGGCTCAGTTAGTTAAGCAACTGCCTTCGGCTCAGGTCATGATCTCAGGGTCCTGGGATCGAGCCCCGCATCAGGCTCCCTGCTCAGTGGGGAGCCTGCTTCTCCCTCACCCTCTGCTGCTCTGCCTGCTTGTGTGTCTCTCACTCTCTGTGTCAAATAAATAAATAAGATCTTCAAAAAAAAAAATCTTAAAAAAAAAGTTATGGAGAGACAGGAATGAGCGATTTGAATACTAAGAGCAGAAACAATGACATTCTCCATTTCCCCTAGGAAATCTTTTTCCATCCCATCTACCTCGCTTCTCTGCCTTCTCTTTCCCACACAGGATCTCTATGGATACCATGGGTTCCGAAATAAGCAAGGACAGAACTTGACTTTGTAGGCGCACACACCATCTTTCTTCGGACAGACTCCGCCAAGAGAAAGTGTGGTGAGCACTTGGCAGATTCACCACGCTGAGAGCCACAGACCACGGAGAGGCACTACAGCAGGCTGGCCACCCATTGGGTGTTTTCTCTTCCTGAGAGTGTGGTTTAGATGTGGGGCGAACCCTTTGAGTACAGGATGGAAGAAGTATTTAAGAGACTCCAAAGCAGAAATTCTGACTATCTCCAAGCCTTTTAAAAATTACTTGCCTCAAGACAGTCCTAAAACAAGTTCTCCAAGGATCATTAAATGTTTGGCACAGAGTAGATGCCCTTGCCTCACTCTAGAGGCTGTGGTGTTAACCTCCCAGAGAGGAGCTTAACTGACTGAAGGCCTGAGGAGTCCTTTACGGTAAGCTGGGTTATTAGGAGATAGCCTTTGGTGAAGAGCTTCTAAAAATAATGAGTAAAAAAGTGTTAAGATTTTCATAAAAGCATCACACTACTGATGAACTAGAAAAGAAGTATCAAGCCAAAAGGTAAGAGAAAGCAAAAATTCAGAGGGAAGCAGAGCACTTGGAACGACTTTTGTCCTGATGGATTTGCCAAGCTGGTCTGACCACCTGAGCAGTGGTTTTCACTGTGAGAGGGACAGACACTAGGTCCACGGTCCTCTAAACATCAAGATTCAATGAAAGCCTTCTCATGACATGGGAGTCTCCAAGTGAAGCCACCTTCCTGCTTTCACCCCCAGGGAGTGTGAGGAGATTTAACTGGACTAGAAGGAGCAAAGGAGAAAACCGAAAGCGACAAGAAGTTGTAACTATAGGTACTTACTCCTGTGGATTCAGAAGACTTAATAGTCTAAGAGATCTTAAATCCTGAATGAAGTTTAAGGTGGTAGCAGACCGAAGGGTGCCCACCTGTGTAAAAGAAGCAAATTCAATTCTCCTTGAAGAAGGGCACCTTCATTTTAGATCATAGAACATCTCCACAGATAATTTTCTAAGTCAATGAGCAGCATATAATTAAAAATAATCAAGCACACAAGGAAACCAATGGAAGTAACAAAGAGCCACAGAAAGACCCATGTGGGTGTTAGATTATTGAATTAGCAGTTATAAATTACAAAGCATCCATACTTAGTGTTAAAAATAGAATTTAGAAATATCTGCATGGTGGGGTGCCTGGGTGGCTCAGTATGTTAAGCATCTGTTTTCGGCTCAGATCATGATCTCAGGGTCCTGGGACCGAGCCCTGCATTGGGCTCCTTGTTCAGTGGGGAGCCTGCTTCTCCCTCTCCCTCTGCTCTTCCCCCTACTCATGCTCTCTCTCTCAAATAAATAAATAAAATAAGATAAAAAAGAAATATCTGCATGGAACGGTAAACTACAAAAAGTGTCAGTGGACTTAAAAAATAACTAACTTTAAATTTTAATCAAAATTGAAAACTAAGGGGCTCAATTAAACACAGTTAGAGAAACAATTAGTGAAAGAGCAAAATAATTTTTTTCTAAAAGCAACACAGAATCAGAAGATGAAAACCAGAAGGGAAGGGTTGAGAAACATGCAAGAGAATGTTAAATAGGAATTCCAGAATGAGAGAGAGGGGGAAAAAAAGCTAGGCAACATTTAAAGTCATAATAACTAAACACTTTCAGAATTGCCAGATACTTCTGCAGACATTTGGGAAATGCACCAAATCCCAAGCAGGATAAGTAAAACCTACTTAGGCACATCCTAGTGAAGTAGCAGAAAACTAAAGATAAGGAGAAAATTTTTAAAAGCAGCCAGAAAAATAAAGAAAGAGAGAGAAAAGATTGCCTTTAAAGGAACAGCAGGTTTATAGACAGCAGATTTTCAACAGCAAATAATGGAAGCTAGAAGAACGGTGAGAGAGCTCCAGTGCACGGAGAGAAAGAATTTGCCAACCTAGAATTTGTCTATCGGGGGGGGGGAGTCTTTTAAGAATAAGGACAAAATAAATATTCCAGAGAACTAAGCATGGTTAGTTCATCACTAACATAAGCTCCTAAAAGAAAGACTAAAGGATGTACTTGAGGCAGAGCAAAAATAAATAAATAAATAAATGAAAGATCCCATATGGAATGTTGGAGATACAAAAAGAGTAAAGAGCACAGCAAATGGCAGAGGCAAATGAGCATTGACAATATAAAGTCATAATTCATAATTTTTGGTTGTGTTTTAGAGGTTGATTTAAAATATATGAAAAAAATTCAATTTATAAGTAGGTAAGGAACAATGTAGTTTAATTATTCTAAGGTTTTTGTATTGCCTGGGAGGAGAGTAAAGATATTGATCCACTAACACTTTGGTGGGTTACAGGTACAAGTCGGTATTTTTCCAGGGTAAGCACCGAAAGAGTAGAAGCAGAGAGCATAGAATTTCCAAATTAGTGTGTGTCAGAGACATGGGATAATTTAAGACTCTCAGTGAAACCAGAAGGAGGACACATGGTGTAAGCATCCAAGATGACCCCATTTCCACCTAGTTTTGAGACAGGTTAAAGACATGAAAGGAGGAGTCTGGCCAACTCAAACGATTCTGCCACGAAGAGTAGAGGCTTTTGACTCCATCTGTAATAACTAGATTCTCTCACAGGAACTTGAAAACAGGAACAGAGATGACAAGTAAATAGGGCTAAAACACATGATAGCATCAGCCCCCCCCAAATATCTATGAGCTCTGGCCCCCGAGATCCCTGCAGGAGGCCCCTGGCCCTTGCCCCCCGCCCCCCGTCTTTCTCAAGGCCTAGCTGGTCAGCTTTTCCTGGCTGTCAGCTCCCCACGTGCCTCTAATACATTCTGCCACCAATCCCTTCCCTCATGTCCTCCTTTTTTTTCTTGCCTAATTGGCCTTGATTCGTTTGAAACAAAAGAAACCTAACTGATGCCAAGAACGGCTGCGGCTCAGGCCAGAAGTATCTTCACTCTGTTACACAAAAATCCAAGTGTTTGGCACGGATGGTGAGTTGTCTTCTTAGGAACAACAACCCAAGACGCAGTTGGTCTTCAACTTTTATCAAATACATGGGACGAAGATCCCCAGGATGTAGCCCAGATGGGGTGGATCTCCCATGGGGAGCCTTGGCTCTTACTTCACATTCGTTTTGAGGCCCTACTCCCCACTACATTGTATCCCCTAAAACACATCTCATACTACAACACATCAGTAAGAAAACTGATGTTCTAGTGAAGAGTCTTTGGAGACTATGAGAGAGAGGTCACGTCCCATGCAGCTCTCCAAGCAGAAACTTCATCCATGACCCCATCAGACGCCTTTCCCCCTCCCACCAAAGAGCCCACCTCTGCCCGTTGCTTCTTTTCTCTTCTTTTCTCCCACCCAACTTTGAAAGCCCTCTTTGATATCTTAAGAAAGCCAGGCTTTAACCCATTTGTATACACCACTCAGCAAAACCAAAACCTGGTACTCAGGGCAACAGCATATCCCTTGGGGTTGGGGATCTTGGTTCTTTTTACCAAGATCTGTATCTGTATTTTTACTGTATCTGATGTGTTCTTCCTCAACGATCGGGATCTCTCAAGAGTGGGAGCTCTGTAGCGCTCCTAGTACCTTGACTAGTGGGCTGCCACGGTAGACTCTGCATAAAGAGTTGTTGAATGAATTTCATATATCTTTGAGCACTTTGTAGAGCCTGGAAAAGTGCAACACAGGAAATAGGTACTTGACAAGCGGTCCTTGAGTAGAGACTGCCTCACCTCTATGTAGTTCTTACCGCATGTTCGGATGCCCGACTAAGCACTACAGTGTATTCAAAATTAGAGACAATGAGCTTTTCCAGCCAGAGCCTTGCAGAATGGCTCCCGCAAAGAAGGCTGGTGGGAAGAAGGGCCATTCTGCCATCAATGAGGCAGTGACCAGAGAATACCCATTGGCATTCACAAGCACATCCCTGGAGGGGGTTTCAAGGAGATCCAGAACTTTGGCATGAAGGACAAGGGAACTCCAGATACGCACCTGGACACCAGGCCCAAAAAAGCTATCTGGGCCAAACCATTAAGGAATGTTCCATACTATATCCATGTGCTGTTGTCCAGAAAAAATTAAGGAGGGTGAAAAGTCACCAAATAAGCTCTATACATTGGTTACCTATGACCTGTCATCACTTTCCAAAATCTACAGATGGTTAATGTGGATGAGAACTAATGGCTGCTGGTCAAATAAAGGTATAAAACTGCAAAAAAAAAAAAAAATAGAAACAATCCAATTAATAGTGTGCATACTAACAGAATAGAGCATTAACTCAATTTATCTACTGATTAAACTGTGATGCTTTAGTGCTCCATGCTAAGGGTGTGGGCCATTTAGAAGAAAGTCTGAAATTGAGAAGAGTGGCCTGAATTTCCATTTCAAAGATGGTGGAAAGGCAGATAAGCCATGGGAAGGGCTTCATTTCTGTGGACAAATAGCTTCAAAAAATGATTATGGGATTAAAAAAATTCAGACTGTGTCTATACAAGGCCAGAATATTTAATCTAAATAGAATTATCAGGTAAAATGCAAGACACCTGGTTAAATTTGAATTTCAGATAAACCACAATTAATTTTTAGTATAAGTATGTCCTATGTATTACACAGGGCATACTTATACTAAAAACAATTCATTGTTTATCTCAAATTAAATTTAACTGGGCACCTTATATCTTTATTTGCTAAATCTGGTTATTCCAAATCTATGGGGAAAATATTGTTTATTGTTTAGATATTTGACCTGCATGTCATCTGGATAAATTTCATAGATATTCATTTATTGTGTAAAGTGTTAAAGGCTTGCTTTCTCTTTTTCTTACATCTCTTCAAAACTTTTCTCCCTTAGCCATAGTGTTCAATTGAAATAAAATATTTTTTGTGCCATCCCCTACCCGATCACCACCCCCAGCTCTCAAGGACTTGAGAACCAGAGGTTCTGGGTAATTCAGTTATGACTGACTTTCAGTGGAGGTGATATTGATAGAAGGGGTCAAAATGACTACTTTGGATATTAAAGATCTCGCACAAAGTGACGAAAATTCCCTCATCCTTGACATACTTTCCAATCTGAGTCACACAGCCCTGGCCATAAGGGACCATGCCAGCAAAGCCAATCTTAGGGAACATGTCCATAATTCTTCATAATGAATAATGTCCAATGTAGGCAAAGGAAACAAAGACGGTTCCATATAGCAAATCCACAAATGCTGGGACTCAAGGTATAGGATATTGGTGTTGGTGAAGGAGAGGAAATGGATCAATATACAGAAGAATTTGTACAACAATAGGAAAGTGTCATTGGGTTTGATGCCATTTTTTTTGTTGGGGGCCAGATATAAACACCTGAAAACTTCATCATTTTAGCTGGAGGTGAGGCCTACCTAGATGAAAGTATGATTCTAAAGGTCCTTTAAGGAAGAATCAATTTCCTCTAAGTATACATTCTATTTGGAATTAGATTGGCCAAGAAGAACTATTAAAATCTTAACCAAGGGATAGGTAAGAGCAAGGTAAAAAGGTTAAAATGACAAAGAACTACCCGATGTGGGACTGACTCTTTATGGCACTACTGCATAATTCTCATCAATTAATATAAGTATTAACAACATGTGTTTGTTATAAAGTTATTGGACACAAGCTTGCTATAATTCTTGGGCTGCCTGCCTGGCTCCTGAAGATTCTTCTTTTCGAAAAATGGCTCTAGAACTCAGGAGTGAGCTGACTGGTCCAGGGGCAGACAGTTGGACCCAGGCTGGACCAATCAGAGTCCTTCTCTAAGATTTATTTCCAACTGAAACTGGAATTTAGGCTCCCTTTGGAGGTGGCAGCCTGTAGGGGAATCTTGAGAGTTTTCAGCGCGGTGTGGAGGCCTCTTGACCGCCGCAGGAGAAGGGATCCAACATGTAGAGAGCAGTAAAGACACAGAGCTTGTGTGCCGTTGAATTCAGGTCCTTGGTTCTAGTCGTCCCAGAGGCCCCCCCAGTTTCCTTGTACTTCCTACTGCTGTGTGATCTGCCGTGTGTGTTTCTCTAATAATTTCTGTTTTATGCCTCTGTTAGCTATGTTCCTGCCATTTGTGATAAAAGCATCTAGAACAGCCCAACAGGGTATGTCACGTATTGTGCTATGGCTGGGGGAGTTTACCCTGAAGGAGCTTACAGCTTTGTATGTCAACCACAACACAGGTTGGAAAGTTACAGATGTTACAAGAGCCTTCAAGAGCTACCAGAAAGCAGAGTTGGGAGACATCTCCTCCAGCGGGAGGGCTTAAGGACAACTTCTTGTCTGAGGTGGCTTTTGAGTTTGCCTCTAAGGTAAGGTAAGATTCGATCTCATGCAACGAGGGAGAGAAGGCCCTCGTGACTGGGAAAATGACATGAGCAAAGATTTAGTTGTCAGACAGAATGGGGGTATGGGTGGAAAAGAGCCACATCTGGCAGGTCAAGTCCTTTAGCAGCGATGGGGGAACCTGAAGACTTTAAGCAAACAGAGGAATACGGTTTTTGCATAATCCCTCGGGCACTGGGCTGGAGCTGTGGAGACAGGAGTTACTGCAGTGTTCTGAGCTGAAAACAGTAAACGCTCTAACAAGGAGAAGGCTGACAGAGAGTGGAAAGACAATGGGGAAACTCCCAACAACGTCAGTCAGATAATCCCAATATGGTCAGTAAAGAAAGATCTCAGGAGAGCGGGGGACAGAGGTGGGCGGGAACCCAGGCAATGAAGTGAAGGCCGCGGGGGTGGGGGGGGCTCCCTGAGGGGTAGGAGAAGGAGTCCACAGTGAGTGCGGCACTGCCATAGGCTGCCAAAGTCTTCCTTGGGGTTAAATAGTGGGAACGAGAACGAAAAGCAGTGGCCAGCTTCCTCAGTCAGTGGGCTCGCAGCGGAGGAGCGAACGTGCAGGGTACAGGTTACCCTGTGTGGGGACCTCATGAACCTCATGAAAGGGAAACACAGAAGAAATGCTGCGGGGAGAACCTTATAGACATGTCTGAGGCCAGGAACAGCCCACGCAGGGGACTGCACGGCTTGAAAATGGGAAGTCACACCTGGGTAAGGCTGCTAATAAAGCCAGGAAGACACTCAGAAAACAGTGAGAAGGGAAGTGATAGCATCATTGGTTCAGTAGCATCAAGGGAATGTGAGATCCTGTAGAGCCGAAAGGAGGATTTCAGGGGTCGAGAATGGGTGGGGGTGGGGCTGAAGCCATTCTGTGTGATGATCTATTTGTGTCCTGATAACATAAAATCAGTGGAGATAAAGGTCTCCAGACCTGAGAAGGCCGAGGAACTATAAGAAGATGCTTCTATAGATGTCTCTAGAAGGGGGAGGAGAAAGAGACTAGGACATGTGAAGACCATCCTAGACAGTGGTAGACAGGCTTGGGAAAGGTGAGCGACAGGATGGTGTGCACTTTCACACCATTTCACGGCTCACCGAGAGTCCCTGACGGAAGACAGAGTCAGGAAAGAGAGCTGTGGCTAGAGGAACAAGGTCTGTCAGTGGGGGACAGGGGAGGGGGGAGAGAGAAGGCATGTGTGGGAATGCTGTGCGGGGAGAGGACGGCGTCGTCCTGCAGATACAGTCAGATTTTTAGTAAGGTGAGGAAATAAAGGGAGCATCTGAAGTAAAGAGGAAGGATAGGGGATGGTTTCTTTCCAAGAGACAAGTGGTCTCCCCAGGTGCCCTGAGGAGCACTCACAGGGAGCTGGAGAGGAACAAGAACGCACGGCCAAGATGAGCATGGTCCGTGACCGTCCACAGTGAGCTTCACAAAGTGAGGGGGGCTCAGTACTCCCATTAATGGCAAGGAAGCCGAACAAGAAAGAGGGATTCTCCCGAAATTCTTTAAAAGAGTATTTTCACAAGTGGGTACCTATTTCTCCTCCTACCCTTGAGGCTTCTATTTGCTTAGCAAATCAAGCGTGTGCGTTTAGGGCACACGCATGTGTGTGCACACGGGCGTGTGCAAGATAACAAGGGCTTACGGGACCTTTGCTATGTTTGGAGATGGGGGCCCCTATCCTCCTTTTAGATCACCGCAGTAGGCGGTTGAATGAAGAAGATTCCAGAGCAAACAGACCCTTCCCTGACTCTCGCATTCAGTCTGCTGGAAAAACAAACAAACAAACAAAAGTAATGTCAGGTGTGACTAAGAGCTTGAAGTGGTAGCAAAGGTTATCTGATGACCACCTTAGGAGATAAGCCCGTTTTCCCTTTATGGCTTATTCCTTCCAAAGCCTCCTGATCTGAAGATTATGGCTCCTTTTGTCTCCTCCCTGCAGCACGGATGTAAGAATACCCTGCTCCACTCCTTTTCAGACCCACGAGGCAGGGCTTTGGGGGGGGGGCGCCAGCTCCAGGGCCCCAGAGGCACGGAGTCCTGTTCCGTAAGGGCAGCCTCCTACGATGGGGGAAATTCGGTACAGGTCTCAGAGCTGCGCCAGGAGTCCACGAAGGCGGCCCACTCTTCAGACCCCTCATGGCACTTGTACCCCGTGTCACTAAAGGGCCAGCAGCACGATGCAGGGACCAGGAGCTCCATCTCGATTACCCCTTGGCTGTGTGTGATCTTTGGCAAGTTTTTTGACTTCTCAGAGCCTTGATGGTCTCACGGGGATCGCTGGTGTGATGATCATAGATGGACCTCATTCGTGACCATTCATGCACGGGCAGTACCTAATTAGCCTCGTACCTGCCACAGAGTGGAGCAAGATACTAATATTATCCTTAGAGACTCAGAAGCTTCCGGTGGAAAGCAGGAGGCAGGCCAGGTGCATGGCGTCACCCAGTCCTTGAGTAGGATGAAGACGGGGTTACAGACCAGGATCACCAGGGTGGCTGGGAGAGCCCAAGTCTTTGGAGGGGAAGAGGAGTCTTACAAAGCCTGGTGGGGGGCGAAGGGAGCTGCAGGGAGGGTGCTGTGCCTGGGTTGTTCTGTGTTTCTCTAACAAGGTCCCGTGGGGCCTTGCCAGGGAAAGTGTTGTCTGGACCACAGCGCTGGCATGCCCTAGAATCTACTTAGAAATGCTCGCTTTCAGACACCGACCAACACCCCACCCGAGCTCCTGGATTCAGAACCTGCATTTTTAACAAGATGTTCCCGCAGTTTCTGTGCCTGTTGGACTTGGAGGAGCCCGGCTGGTGGGAGCTGGGGGGTTCGACTGTCTCAGTTTACTTAACCAGCACAAGTTGCCTCAGGGGAGTGACTGAGAGGAGGTGACGGTCAAAGAAGAAATGTCGGGGCTGGCTGCCCCCTGCCGGGATGGCCACCCATCCAAGGACAGACCTTTCTGAACACTTAGCAGGGCCTGGTGACTTGAGGCCTCAGGAGAGCAGCTGAATGAGTGTGTGTGTGCGTGCGTACACGCTCGTGTGCGTGTGTGTGAGAGCAATCCTCTCCCATAAAATGCATGGTCAGAGGAAATGTCTGCTTTCTTTCATAAACAGAACCGATGTGCCCACGTCAAGGGAGTAGGATGTTATTAAGATCTCTTCGGAGGGTACGAAAAGCTCTCTCCAAAGATGGGGAAGGGATTTCCCTTGCCTGTGAAATATAACTGGTCTCTGCTCCAGCTCTCCTCTCCCTGGGACCCGTCCCCAACAGCTTTTCTTTCTGCTGTTTTTGTTGTTGTTGTTGTTGTTGTTAATAACAGAGAACATGTTTCCCGTTGCCAGAGTCCACGCTCAGCTCCCTGACCGTACATTGCACAAGTGGCCCAGGCCTCTGGCTGCCCCCGTGAATAAACAGGGCAGGAGACACTGGGGTGTTCCAGCAGCAGCCCCGGTCTAGGTGCGTCCAAAAGCGTCTGCAGGGGGCCTGGCTCGTCTGGAGCCCCGCTTCAGCTTGGAGGGTCCTGGGGCAAGGCCCGTGGTGCCACCCCCCTCCAACCCCCCACCCCAGCCTGGGACCACCTAGTGTGTGGCTGGCAGAGACCTCCGTGCACATCAGCACTCCTCCGGAACCTGCACTGTGTGAGTCAGGAATGTCCTTCAGATAAGGAACCAAGCAGAATGCAGGCCCTCAATCAAAGTTAGCGAGGCCAGCCGGGATCTTTATCCGGCGTGGCCTGCAAGGGCAGCCCTGCGCCTTGGACCGCTGCGCAAAACCCGAAAATGATGGGAATTTTGCACTGAATTGCAGAAGAACGCGGCTGTGGTGCTTTGTGCAGGATACCTCTGACCTGGAACTGCAAACAAGCCCTCATTTCCCCGTAGCTCCTCCTCCGAGAATGACCCCAAGGGACTGCAGATTACTTAACAGTTATATTTAGCAAGTCATGGAAGGGACTAGCCCATTCCAGCCAACTAGCCTTCCTGTGTGCCCCCCCTCCTCCTCCTGGTTCTTCCTGTCTGCTGACTCTTAACCCTTTCGTAGCTTGAGGATTCCCCTGCTGGCCTCACACATCCAGGACAGATAGAATGGGAAGGATGTCACTGAAGGGCCCAGGTCCCCAAACTTCTCTCCGGGCGGCCTGAAATGCCACTTCACAAACTTCGCTCTTGGAGCCGGACTAGTTTTTGTCATCCAATGTTTCCTAATAAAATGATGCAAGTACCCTTGGGAAGGGCAATGAGTCCAGCTTTTACCAGCCAGCAGACTGAAGAACGACATGGCTTGGGAAGAGAGAAGGCTGGCTGGAGACCTGAGCAGGTGATTTCTGGCGACTTCCTTAAACCCACTCAAGGGCGAGCGGAAGGAAGGGGAAGGGGCCTAACCCCACAAGGCCAAGTGAACGCAAGGGAGCGCGCGGGAGAGAGTGCGTGACTTCGCCTGGGCTGTGAGTTCGGGGTCACCATCCTGGAAACACTACTGATTTGACCAAAATCTGCGCGGCGGAGGAGGGGGCCCGCGCGGGCTCCGCATCGCCTCCTTCCATCCTAGAAAGGCAACCGTCAACGTCTAAAACCGAAGCCTGGAGAAATCACCCAGCAGGCTGCATTTTTAGAAATGCAGAGTAAATACCAGGAAAAACAAAACACACGAACAAGAGGAGGATTAGAAGTCGAAGGAAAGCAGCAAGGACTCTTGCTTTCCTTTCCAGTTCTAGCGGTTTTTCAGACTAGGTGATGCGTGTCTGTTTCTTCATGAAAAACGTTCAAGTGTAGAAACGCGAGAGAAAAGAGATGGGGTGGAAGAGAATGTCTGGGATTTCAGGTCGCTGCCCAGGGCCGGCTGCAAAGGGGTGTTCTAAGCCCTCAGCCGCGTGGGGACGGACTCCGCCACACCCGTGAGAGGAGGGCAGAGGCCGGCCAGTGCTCTTCCCGAGAAGTGTGACTGCCACGACAGAATTCTCCTTTGTCCTTGTTTGGCTTGAAAGGGCGCAAACCTGGAGGGAATCTGTGGGCCTGGAAGCCGCAGGCCTGCGGGGGGCGGGGGGAGGGGGCGGGGGCGCTTGTCAAAGGGCAGCGCTGGCGGAAGAAAGTTGCATCTTCTGTGCTTCTCAGGAATTTCTCCTTAACAAATTCGCTGAAGCTAACCCACCTGGCCTTCCGGGGCCTGCACATCCCACCCCCACCCCCACCCCACCCCGCCGGACTGAATTTAGGGGCTCAGCGGCCCCTGAGCGGGCACCGCAGGGCAGGAAGGGCCAACGCTGCTCTGAGCCTCAGGGGGCTCCCGAAAGGGCCCCTTTGCTCTGGTGCCTGGGGACCTCCGCCTGGGTGGGCGAGCAGGTCGAGCAGGTCGTTGACTCTGCAAACCCAGCTCCCCCCCACCCCCACCCCCATTTTTTTGCCGGGGCACTGATGCTTGCTAAAGCTGGGATGCGCAGTAAACCCAGGACCTGGACGGTCTCAAAGGCCACCACCCCTCAGCATCACATGCACTGGCAGGCGTCCTGGGAGGAAAGCAAGTTGCAACACCGTGTGTGGGCAGGCCTTGCAAAACGTATCAAATGAAAAAAAAAAAATGAGACAATATAAAGTACTTAGCAAAGCCCCCAAGTAGCACTGGAGAAAACATTAGTTATGACTATGACAATAATTATTAGCCCCTACTGTGGCCAGGAAACATGCTAGAAACTGTGATACATTTACACTGTATTCTCCTACCACAATACACACTTTTCATCTTTTAACTAATTTTTAAAAACCTAATAAATCCATTGTTTGATTATAAACAAATCCTTGGATTCCAGAGCTTTCTGCTGGGTAATGCACGAGAAATGAAACAGCCAGTGCTGCCCAGACAAGCTAAAAGGAGAGTTGCTAACCTTCTCCAACTGGCTTTCTTCCCGGACAGCTAACTGGATATGCCGGCTGCCAGTCCTTTAAGATAATGTGATATTCTACTGAGCGAATCTGTCACATTTTTTATAATCATTCCTCAATTGCTGATTATTTCGCATTTTTTTTATTTTTCAGATTACTTATGATGCTGCATGAACATTTTTGCTCAAAACGCTTTTTCCAGGGCGCCTGGGTGGCTCAGTGGGTTAAGCTGCTGCCTTCGGCTCAGGTCATGATCTCAGGGTCCTGGGATCCAGTCCCGCATCAGGCTCTCTGCTCAGCAGGCAGCCTGCTTCCTCCTCTCTCTCTCTCTGCCTGCCTCTCTGCCTACTTGTGATCTCTGTCTGTCAAATAAATAAATAAAATCTTTAAAAAAACAAAAACAAAAACAAAAAAAAAACACGCTTTTTCCATACTTAAGATGATTTCCTATGTTTGAGTCACTATGGGGAAGTATTAAAGGGGAACGAAGGGCGCCTGGGTGGCTCAGTGGGTTAAAGCCTCTGCCTTCGGCTCAGGTCATGATCCCGGGGTCCTGGGATCAGCCCCGCATCGGCCTCTCTGCTCAGCAGGGAGCCTGCTCCCCACCCCTCTCTCTCTGTCTGCCTCTCTGCCTACTTGTGATCTCTGTCAAATAAATAAATAAAATCTTTTTTTTAAAAAAAAGGGGGGGGGATGAAGATTGTAAAAGGCTCCTGAATTTATTCCCCAAGAATTGTACTAATTTACAGTCTCACTGAGAGCATTCCATTTTCTTGAACTTCTGCTAGCATCAAATAGGATCATTTAAAAAATAATTTAATTCTTTGAAAAAAATGGCCTTTTTAGGGAGTAATTGAGATTGAACATTTTCTTAAATTCCTGATAATTCATTGTGAATTTTTTGTTCGTATCCTTAAAGCAGTTGTGCCTACTTGGAACCAAGTATGACAAATATAAATATTGATTGTCCCGGGGCCCCTGGGTAACTCAGTTGGCTAAGTGTCTACCTTCAGCTCAGGTCATGATCCGGGGGTCCTGGGATTGAGCCCCTGCATCCCTGCTCAGCAGAGAGCCTGCTTCTCCCTCTCCTGCTCCCCCTGCTCTCTGTCAAATTAAAAATAAAATCTTTTTTTTTTTTAAAGTGATTATCCTGATCCTAAAACATGATTATTTTAATTACCTGAAGCTTTTTCCATTTTTTGACTCCTGGGGAAAAGCAGACTGTAAAAGCAGAAAAGTAGATTGTAGAGTAGAATCTAACAACGTAGATAAAGCTGATAGACATAATGCTGAGTCATGGGGAAGTCAGATGCAGAAGAGCACATACAGCCTGGTTCCATGCAGACTTCAAGAACAGAAAGAACTAATCTCTGGCAAGAGAGTTCCTAGTAGTAAGTCCTTGACAGGCACTTTGGGAGGGAACAGGAGGAAGCATTTTAGGAACCTGAAAATATTCTATGTCCTGATTTGTGTGATAGAGATATATATTATCTATCTATCTATCTATATGTCTATATCTATTTAATTCCTCTAAGATTAATACATTTTACTGTATCTCCATTCTCTATCTCATGTATACACATACATACATACACTTCTTTCCCCATAAACTTGCTCCTAGAAATTTCAGGAACTGGAACACCGGGGTGGCTCCGTAGGTTAAGCATCTGACTTCAGTTCAGTCACGATCTCAGGGTCCCAGGATCGAGTCCTGTATTGGGCTCCCCGCTCAGCTGGAAGTCGGCTCATCTGCCCCCCCCATTCTCTCTCTTTCTTAAATAAATAAAGTATTTCTTTTTTTTTAAAAAAAAAAGAACTTCCATAAACCATCCTAGAGACAGAATTCTAAGGACCCTGAAGCAGCTCAGGGGTTTGGCAGTTCCCCTGGAGAATCCGAGGAAGAGGTGGTAGATAAGCTCTTGGGGTTTCTCCCCATGTGAGAAACTAAGAGCGACTAAAGTCTGCTGTGAACACAGAAAAGGAAAAAAGAAAAACTAGATTTTTCCCAAGGCTCTGAATCGGTTCTGAAATATAACGAGGTCTACAAGATTCCAGCGCTCACAGACCTCAGACAATGTAGAGCAAGGTCTGGAGAGAATGTGACGTCAGAGAAGACTGGAAATGACTGGAAGAGAGTTGGGAGCCTGGCTGGGCTGACATGTTGGGGAGGGTTTGTGTCTGGGGTGTCTGGGGTGAGGGTTTGTCTATGGAATCTCGGGTTGGTCTTCAAGGACCCTCTGGGAAAGAAAGAGGTAAGACACAGATACTCCTCCAAGACACAAGAACGAATATTTAAGATAGCAGCCCCTCCCCCAGCAAGATCCTCCATTAGAAGAAAAGATTCATTTTGCTGGATTTAGGCAGAGAAAGTAATTTAAATACTTAGGGGTTTTCATGGATAGAGATTGAAATCAAGGTTAACTTTGCATAAATATTCAGAACATGCCTTCCTGAAAGCATCTGGATCACCAAAACCCGGGTCTGTGTTTCCCCAGCCATCAGCAATGCCATTGTGAGCAGGTGCTTCTCACCTGGGCCTTTCCGTCTTCATGTGGACTACATATCTCTCAGATTTTCTCCATCTCTTGCCATCCCATGATTTTATGCAACACATTCCTGGTGAGTATACAAATAATGAGATGTGATGGGTACCAACATTTTGTCTCTGGGATGGGAATATGTTTTATAATCATAATCCAAGTTGTTCTAAAGGTCTAGTGTGATGAAGGCAGGGACAAAATTGTCCTGACTCTCAGTGAGGTGTTTCCCTGGTGGACTCCAGTTTAACTTGTTGCTTAAGAAGAAAAGCTGAAGGGGAAATTGCAGTTCTTAGATTTGATGAAAACTCTAGATCCACTCCATAAATAAAAGCAAACATTCACACTCTCCAAGTTTTGCCTAAAATTTTAACAATTCATTGATTCCTAGAGGCCCATCCATGGAACCAGGTTAAAAAAACCCTTGGAAGGGGTGATGGGTGTTGGAATTTATTAATCTAAGATTCTTTTTACTGCAATTCCTGCTCTGTGTACCAACTAGACATCAGAAAGTGATACTAAGTTTCAAGACACATACTGTTAGATGAGTCTTTAGAGATATTATTTTATTATTTTTTAATTACTTTTTCATTTTTTATTGTCATATAATATATTATTAGCCCCAGGAGTATAGGTCTGTGTAGAGATATATTTTATACACACGAATGAAAAACAGTTGATTGAAGGATAAATTATTACAATGTACTTTGGCACTATGAAAATAAGAATCAAAATCCTTAACAATCTTTAGAAATTTTGACATTTGGATGTGGAAGACAGTATGGGGGTTCCTCAAAAAATTAAAAATAGTACTACCCTAGGATTCAGTTATTCCACTACTGGGTACTTACCCAAAGAATACAAAAACACTAATTCAAAAAGAATTATGCACCCCTATGTTTACTGTAGCATTATTTATAATAGCTAAATTATAGAAGCAGCCAAAGTGTCCATCAACGGATGAAGATGTGGTGTACATGTACACCACAGAGTGTTACTGGCCATTAGAAAGAACGAGATCTTGCCATTTGCAACAACATGGACAGGTCAGAGAGTAGAATGCTAAGTGAAATAAGTCAGTTGGAAAAAGACAAATACCATGATTTCACTCCTATGTGGACTTGAAGTAACAAAACAAAAGAAGGAAAAAAAGGGACAAACAAAAAACCAAACTGTTAACTACAGAGAACAAACAGGTGGTTACCAGAGGGAACATGGGCGGGGCAAAACAGGTGAAGGGGATTCAGAGTACACTTATCTTGATGAGCAATGACTAATGTACAGAATTGCTGAATCACTATATTGTATACCTGAAACTAATATGACACTGTATGTTAACTCTACAGGTTTAAAATAATTTTTTTTTTAAGATTTTATTTATTTATTTGACATAGAGAGAGAAGCGAGAGCAAGCACAGGCAGACGGAGTGGCAGGCAGAGGCAGAGGGAGAAGCAGGCTCCCCGCCAAGCAAGGAGCCCGATGTGGGACTCGATCCCAGGACACTGGGATCATGACCTGAGCCGAAGGCAGCCGCTTAACCAACTGAGCCACCAAAATTTTTGACATTTGTCCCAATTTCCTTTTCTGGGGAATTTACCCTAAAGGCAAATGATTATGGATCATAATCTATAAACTTATCTACATAGAGGTTCATTTCTTTAAAATCTTGAAAAACTGGAAGTAATATATATGTGTAAAAATAACAGAGTAGTTAATGAAATTATGGTCTTTATATAACAGAGTACAATGCAGTGATGAACAGTCATACCAAAGATTTTACCCTTTTGTTCCAATACCAATTGTACCAACAATACCAACAATACCAAATTGTTCCCTTTGGGGTCCCTTTAGAAGGTGACTGTGAAAGAATTGAAGAGCATGGACACAGGGCTCCGGCTTCCATAAGTCTGTGTTCATCAGATAAGCTCCACTGTCCTGTGCATCAAATATGGTGAGTTTATATAAGATTTTATTAGGAAAGAAGAAAGGATTTTGCAGCTAAAAAATATTTTAAGAATACAAAGTAATAGAGTATTTAATAGTGTGGAAGAAAAATATACTGATATATGAAAAAGCAGGTCTTTAAACAGCATTATGAAATTCTAGCAAACTGAATTCAGCAGCATATTTAAAGAATTATGTGCTATGACCAAAAGCAACCTATCCCTGGAATTCAAAGATGGTTCAACATATGAAAGTCAATGATTGTTATATGACACACTAAGAGAATGAAGGAAAAAAGACCACATTATCATCTCAATTGATAAAAAAAAAATTGAAAAATTCAATACTCTTTCACGATAAAAAAAAAAATAAAACCTTATAATGAAACTAGGAATAAAAAGGAACTTCCTCAATATACGAAAGGCTATGAATGAAAATTCCCCAGCTAACATCATACTTAACGGTGAAAGACTGGAAGCTTTCCCCTTGACATCAGGAATAAGAGCACTTTTACCAAGTCTATTTAACATATGACTAGAAGTTCTAGCCAGAGAAATTAGGCAAGAAAAAGGAAAAAAAAATGTATTTGAATGGAAAAGTAAGAAGTCGAATTATCTGTGATTACAGATGACATCACCTTACATGTAGGAAACCCAAAAGCTTCAACAACAACAACGAAAACCTCTGGGGGAGCTGGTAGGCAAATTCAGCAAAATTACAGGATGTAAATTCAACAAAAAAATCAGCTGCAATTCTATGTACTAACAATGAACAATCTGAAAAGGAAATTAAGAAAACGATTCCATTTACAACAGTATCAAAAAGAATAAAATACTTAGAAATAAATTTAAGCAAGCAGGTGAACTCATTGTACACTGAACACTGTAAAACATTGCTGAAGGAAATTAAAGAAGATGTAAATTAGTAGAAAGACATCCAGTAGTCATGGATTGGAAGACTTAATGTCATTAAGAAGACAATACGACCCAAAGCAATCTACACATTCAATGCAATCCTTATCAAAATTGCAATGCTGGGATGCCTGGGTGGCTCAGTTGGTTAAGCAGCTGCCTTCGGCTCAGGTCATGATCCCGGCGTCCTGGGATCGAGTCCCACATCGGGCTCCTTGCTCGGCAGGGAGCCTGCTTCTCCCTCTGCCTCTGTCTGCCTGTGCTCGCTCTCTCTCCCTCTCTGTCTGACAAATAAATAAATAAAATTAAATTAAAAAAGCTATCTCTTTAAAAAAAAAAATTGCAATGCTGATTTTTGTGGAAATAGAAAAATCCATCCTAATATTCACATGGAATCTCAAGGGACCCTGAGTATCCAGAACAATCTTTAAAAAGAAGAACAAAGTTGGAGGACTCACACTCAAAACTTACTGCAAAGCTTCAGTAGTGAAAATGATCTGGTATTGGCATACGATAGACATGTAGACAATGGAATCGAGTAGAGAGTCTAGGAATAAGCCTTCAAATCTATGGTTAATTGATTTTCCCAAAAACCATTAAATAGGAAAGGACAGGCTGTTCAGCAAATAGTGCTGGAAAACTGGCTATCCATATGCAAAAGAATAAAGTTGGACCTTACCTTATATTGCACACAAAAATTAACTCAAAATGGATCCAACTTTAAAAGAGCTAAAACTATAAAACCCTTAGCAGAAAACATGGGGGAAAATCCTCATGACATTGAATTTGGCAGTGATTTCTTGAATACAATACCAAAAGCACAGGAAACAAAAGAAAAAATAGACAAACTGGAGTTCATTAAAATTAAAAACTTTTGTGTATCAAAGAACACTATCAACAGAATGAAAAGACAACCAAAAGAATGGAAGAAAATATTTACAAATACTATATCTGACAGGGGATTAATATCCAGAATATACAAAGAATTCCTACCGCTCAACAATGAAAAACTGATAATTCAAAAATGGGAAAAGGGCCTGAATAGATATTTCTCCAAAGAAGATAGTCAATTAACATAAGAAAAGATACTAAATATCACTAGTCATGAGGGAAATGCAAATCAAAACCACAATAAGAATATTTTACACCCATTAGGATGACTATTATCTAAAAAAAATGGAAAAATAACAAGTGTTGATGAGGATGTGGAGAAATTTGAGCCCATGTTTATTCCTGGTGGGAATGTAAAATGGTGCAGCCACCATGGAAAACAGTCCCGTAGTTCCTCAGAATATTAAAAACAGAACTACCACATGATCCATCAATTCTATTCTTAGGCATTTACCCAAAATAATTGAAACAAAGACTCAAACAGATACCTGTAAATTAGCATTATTTACATTAGCCAAAAGGTAGAAGCAACCTA
Source organism: Neogale vison (assembly GCF_020171115.1). Taxonomy (NCBI): domain Eukaryota; kingdom Metazoa; phylum Chordata; class Mammalia; order Carnivora; family Mustelidae; genus Neogale; species Neogale vison. The sequence goes on along the minus strand of NC_058101.1, from coordinate 195,550,719 downwards.
AGAGTCCATTCAGAGATGAAAAGGTAAACAAAATGTGGTGTAGCCACAAGATGGAGAGTAGTATTCAGCCTTAAAAAGAAATAAAATTCTGGGGTGCCTGGGTGGCTCAGGGGGTTAAGCCTCTGCCTTTGGCTCAGGTCATGATCTCAGGGTTCTGGGATAGAGCCCTGCACCGGGCTCTCTGATCAGCAGGGAGCCTGCTTCCCTTCCACTCTCCCCGCCTGTCTCTCTGCCTACTTTTGATCTCTGTCTGTCAAATAAATAAACAAAATCTTAAAAAAAAAAAAGAAAAGAAAAGAAAAAGGAGTAAAATTCTGGGGCACCTGGGTGTCTCAGTCGTTAAGTGTCTGCCTTTGGCTCGGGTTATGATCCCGGGGTCCTAGAATCAAGCCCCTCATAGATAGGGCTCACTGCTTGGCAGGAAGCCTGTTTCTCCTAATGTCCTCCCCCTGCTTGTGTTCCCTCTCTCACTGTGTCTCTAACTGTCAAATAAATAAGTAAAATCGTAAAAAAAAATAAATAAAAGGGACACATGCAACAACACAGCTGGGCTTTGAAAATATTATGCTAAGGGAAATAAGCCATACCGAAGAGGACAAATTTTTGTATGATCCCACTTACATGAGCTGCCTAAAATAGGCAAATTTATAGAGAGAGCAAACAAAATACATGTTGCTGGGTCTGAGGTGATAGGGGAAGAGGGAGTTAGTGTTTAAGAGTTAGGGCTTCTGGGGGCACCTGGCTGGCTCGGTCAGAGGAGCATGCAACTCTTGATCCTGGGGTTATGGGTTTGAGCCCTACATTGGGTCCAGATACTCAAAAATAAAAACCTAAAAAAAAAAAAAATTGGAAGGATGTCTGGGTGGCACAGTCGGTTAAGCATTGGACTCTTGGTTTCTCAAGATTAAGATGGAGCCCCGAGTTGGGTTCTCCGCTCAGTGCAGTCCGCTTTGAGTTCTCTCTCCTCCCTCTGGGCCTCCTGATCATGGTCTCTCTCTCTTTTCTCTCTCTCAAAAAAAAATAATAAAATAAAAAAAATATATACACACATATATATGTATATATATGTATATGTATACTTTTATATAAATATATATATATATACTATAAGAATGTGTGTGTGTATATATATGCACACAATTTTTTAAAATTTTTAAATTTTTTTATAAACATATAATGTATTATTAGCCCCAGGGGTACCGGTCTGTGAATCGCCAGGTTTACACACTTCACAGCACTCACCATAGCACATACCCTCCCCAGTGTCCATAACCCCGCCACCCTCTCCTGACCCCCCTCCCCACACACACTTTTTTTAAAGAGGGTTTCTGTTTGGAGTGATGAAAAAGTTCTGGAAACAGATAATGATAATGGTTGTACAACATTATGAATGGGCTTAATGCCACTTAATCATATACTTGAACATGGTTAAAATGGTAAATTTCATGTTATATATATTTTACCACAGGAAAAATGGTTAAAAAACAGCATTGTGCAAAATGATTCTGAGTTCAAAAATTAATATGCATAGGGGCGCCTGGGTGGCTCAGTGTGTTAAGCCGCTGCCTTCGGCTCAGGTCATGATCTCAGGGTCCTGGGATCGAATCCCGCATCAGGCTCTCTGCTCAGTAGGGAGCCTGCTTCCCTTCCTCTCTCTCTGCCTGCCTCTCTGCCTACTTGTGATCTCTCTCTGTCAAATAAATAAATAAATAAATTTTAAAAAAAGAAAAAGAAGCTGATTTCACCATAAAGCTAACATTTTAAAAAAAATTAATATGCATAGAGAAAAAGATGGGGACAACTTAGTACATCATATTATTAATAATAATTTTCTTTATAGGTGAGACTATAATGATTTTTATTTTGTTTTTTGCATTATTTCCCTACTTGACCTCAACAAGCCCTTACAGCTTGTTGGTCACAATTTTTAAAATTATGGAACAGTTCATGTATCCAAAAAAATGTTATATATGTAAATGTATAAAGATTAATCTTAAATAAGAATTAAAATATGATATAGAGTAATTGTAAAAACATCATTCGATTTTCACTTATTGTATGATGGTACTAGAGTTCAGTTACCATCCTATGTGAACCAATTAAAAACATGGGAGAAAATATATGGAAAAAACAAACCGGTTTTTGGGCATTGGAAAACTGATAGTGCCTTGACAGTGTTCTCTGAGAGAATGCAAATTAATGAGATGAGCCCTAAAATTGCCCTCATTACCTGGAGAGAATTTCCAGGCCATAGCACAGGGAGAAGTAACCTAAACACAACCCTAGCTGAGGAAATAGAATTGAGAATTTGGGGAGACCAAGGCAGCCAGACTTTGCAGGGTGGGGGGCTGTAGAGAACAGAGTTGCCTAGAGAGGGCACTCTAGAACCTGCCAAAAGTTCTTTAGATTTCTGCCACCAGCTAATGGTGGGAGGGAGGACAACACCAGAAGCTGGGGGAAGTTGATAGAGGAGTTCGTTCTTTTTTTTTTTTTTTTTCTCGAAACTTCTCTGCAAGTTTGAAATTGTTTCAAAATAGGAAGGTGTTTTGGGGCCCCTCAGTGGTGGAGTCCGTTAGGCGTCTGACTCTCAGTTTTGGCTCGGGTTGTGATCTCAGGGTGGTGAGATTGAGCGCCACTTGGGGGCTCAATTTCAAGTGCTCAAGTGCCCAAGTAGCTACGGGCTACTATGCTGGACAGGACAGGTCTAGAAGGAGAGGAAGATTCCTTCTGTCCCAGCCTTCCCAGCTAGAGCTGACATTTACTCTGATTGGACTGGATTAAGCTTCTGGCACTTCTGACACTCAGCCAGAAGTCTGCTTCAGTTTCTCTCTCCCTCTGCCCCTCTGCAACCTCCCCTCAAAAATAAAGAAACAGATCTTAAACACACACACAAAAAAAAGAAAGAAAAAAAAAAGGTGTTTTAGGTAAAGGGATGTTAAATGGTATATCATGTTAACATTAACCAAAAGAAAGCCAGAAAGCTATATTAATATCACACAAAGTAGATTTCAGAACAAAGACTGTTACCAGAGATAAAGACTATCTTTTTATAATAGCAACGGAGTCAGTTCAACGAGAACACCTAACAATCCTAACCATTTGCGCGCCTAGGGATGTTTATCTCCTATACTTTTCTATAATAAAGATGGAGGGTACAGCCTTTGTCAGATAACAAAATCCACATGTCCATAAAAAATTTGGTTTCTACTCTTTCCATGCACTTTTGGGGTAGATCGCTGACTTAGTTTCTTAGTGGCTTGGATCGATACGTATTTATTTTCTTATGGTTCTGGAGGGCAAAGTCCAACACAGGTCTCACTGGGCTAAAGACAAGGTGTTGGCAGGGGTGTGTGTCTCCTGGGGGCTCTAGGGGGCTACCCGTTGCTTGCTTTGGCAGCCCATCCATTGGCTCGCGGCCCCTTCCTGTGCTGCCATCTCTCTAGCTCTCGCCTTTGGCTCCCTCTTCCACTTACAAGGATCTTTGTGATTACATTGGGCACAGCAAGACAATGTCATCTCAGCATCAACTCATTAGCAAACTTAATTCCATCTGCAACTTCACTTCCTCTTTGCCATGTAACCTAATATGTTCACAGGTTCCAGGAACTAGGAAATGGACATCTTTGGGTAGGTGGAGGCAAAGGAATTTTTTCTGCTTACCATAGCCCACCCTATTCAGCCAATCAGCACGATCCATTCTGCTGGCTACAGCAGAATTTGGTGTATAATTACAGGCATAGAGGCTCATCCTGGTGTACAGTCACTGGTGTACTCATAGGACGTATAGCTTAATCCAGTCCAATCAGAGTGAATGTCTACTCTAGCTGGGAACGTTGGGACAGAAGGACTCTCCCTCTCCTTCTAGACTTGTCCTGTCCAGTAGAGTAGCCAGTAGCTACTTGGGCAATTGCACGCTTGAAATGCAAGCAGTGTGACTGAGATGTTCTGTTAAGTATAAAACATATCCTGAGTATTGAAGACTCCGCACAACAGAAACAATGTTATCAGTCATTTTGAAATGATTTCATGTTGAGAGAATATTTTGTATATATTGGGTGGGACAGAATATATCATTGGAATTAATTCCACTCTTTTTTTCTTGCTTTTTAAATTTTTAAAAATTTTTAAAGATTTTATATATTTGAGAGAAAGAGAGCGCGGGAGAGCGAGCGAGCGAGCGAGCATGGGAGCAGCAGAGGGAGGGGGCAAGCTGACTGCACACTGGGCAGAGAGCCTGATGTGGGGATCTATTTCAGGACCCCGAGATCATGACCTGAGCTGCAATCAAGAGTTGGGTGCTTAACCAACTGAGCCATCCAGGCACCTCTCTTCTTGCTTTTTCTAAGTGTGACTACAAGAAAATTTAAAATCACACACATGGCTTTCATTCTATTTCTACTGGACGGTGCTGTTCTAAATGGTGTGGGGAATAGAAGTGAAGCTTGGGGCTACTGCAGCAGTTTTCGTCAGTATGTGAGCAGTTAGGTTTGGAGGAAGCTGCCACCGAAGAAGGCAGAGCAGAGACAGAAAGAAATTGGCCCCTTGATAACACCATTGGGCCACTGGTTCATCCAACCGGGAATGGCCCAACTATAATCTTTCCATTCTAATGTCCTCACAGACTTTGTATGCTCTCCTCTTCAGCCCTACAGGTCAACACTTCCACTTCCTCTGAGACCGCCTGTGTTAATGTTTATTCTTCCTAACTGAAGCCAACATTCTATTCTGGAATGTGTAACTCAGATTGTGTTTAAGTCAGAAAGGACAACAGCCATGACATCATCCAGGGAGCAGCGTCCAGAATGTGTTTCCTTGTAAGACAGAGCAACAGGGAGGAGTGACTTGCCACTTTTTTCTTCTGGCACCTTCTTGATTCCACAGTCCCTCTGTTCCTCTTCAAAACTTCAGAAGATTTGATCTCTCTCCTCAAACTGCCATTGCCGATTCATTCTCACAGCACACTGCTGCCAGCTCCTTGAAGATGAAGCTGTGGCTTCCCTTGTCGCTCTGTACTTCCTGGCCCTTTTGACCCCAACAAGCTTTGGTCTGGTCTGCAACTTCCGTTGTGTAGAATTCTTTTCAGTGCTATGGGACTGGGCAAGTTCATGGTCCATGAACTTGGACCAGCAGCTCCAACTGCTCTGTAAGCCTCTGATTACTGGTGCCTCCTTCCATCCCAATGGCCTTAAAGCTGGGTCACCTGCTCCTCAGCAAAATTTAGCGTGCCTCAATAAGTGTAGACAATTTTTCAAAATTAGAACGAAGCTATGCCAATAATAATTCAGAAACGCCACAGGCATAGGGTGAGAATCTCACAATGACAGACACAGCTGTAGAGGCTGAAAGCAAAGGCCCTTTGAAGCAGCCGTGTGCTCTTACTTGTAAAGTTGTCTAAGCCTGGCAAGCTTTGTGTCCTCAAACATAATGCAAAATTTTCTGTCTTTATTTATTTATTTTCTTAAAAGATTTTATTTACTTATTTGACAGAGAGAGAGATCACAAGCAGGCAGAAAGGCAGGAAGAGAGAGAGGGAAGCAGGCTCTCTGCCGAGCAGAGAGCCCAATGCGGGGCTCGATCCCAGGACCCCGAGATCATGACCTGAGCCGAAGGCAGAGGCTTAACCCACTGAGCCATCCAGGCGCCCCAAATTTTATGTCTTTAATGTTGTATTGTGCACCAGACTCATGTTGCCCTGGTTTGCTTTTTTTTCTAGGGTGGCATTTTTATGGGGCTAGGGGCAAGGAGGAATCACAGATCTGAAATAAGGATATTCGAGGATATTTTCTATTTAATTACATGCTATTTTTTACTAAAATTTTTAAATTGCTTTTTAACAATTCAGAAGTTATTTCATTTGTGAATAAATTTAAGATTAAAGCTATTCAAAGACTTTATAAAGGCTCTGTATTACTTAAACCGAGACTGTATTGGAAGTTAGAAGTGAGATTTTGCCAGCATTTGATTGTATAATGGCACAGGACTTCCTCAACCCTGTGGCCCACTCCTCCGAGGGGTTTATACGCTGGGAAGAATAGTCAAATGGGAAACAAAGCATGACTTGGCATGTTGGCCAAGCCCTCCACACTCCCAAATGTGGGTCATATTGTGGACATGGGTTGGAGAATGTCACTGAGGCCCCGAAGACACTGTGGGACCTTCTCCTCTCTGCCCTCTTGCATCCAAGGTGGCCGTTGGCAGAGCTGCCTCAAGCTAAGGGACCCAGCCCATTGCAGGGAGAAAGGAACAAGAACAGAGAGTCTTGGCCAAGCTTGACCACCCAGGAAAAATGACCTTGATCCTTTCTTCTGCTTATTATCTCAGGATGCAGAAGGCGGAAAGGGTCTAAATCCGCCTGGGAGATGAAGTCATTGCAGAAAGTGCTCACCGTGGGGGAGCAGAACGTGTGAGGGGGAACACCATGATACCGCTGACTTTTAAGGCATAAATGACAACTTCCAAAGTGCTTCACGGTGAAACAGCATTTCTCCCTCCCTTTGCATAAAGCAGAGTCGGGGAGGGGCACACAGAGGAGTAGAAATGTGAGCTGGGGGGAGTCCCCTCTCTGAAAAGCAGTACATAGCATAGGATCTCCTACCTAGTAGTAAGTGAGCGGCTATTTGCTTGCTTGCTTTGAGTGTTGTGATGGAGTGAGCATCTCTACTTTGATTTATTCTAGACTTACCAACTTGAACCTTCGTAGAAGGCTTTACTGAGCATTTGTAATTTTTAACCTATAATATTTAGCTCCTCTCTTCGAAGAACTTGTAATCTAATTAAGATAATACATAAGCACAAAAAATTGTATCCATAAAGATGGACTTAAATGCTGAAGATAAGAAAAAGCATAAAGAAGCTGATAGTTAATTGTCCTGTAAGTTATAAGAACAAAGCCTTTCCAAGGAAGGTGACCACTGTGAGTGAATGGCCAGGGAAAGGCCAGCTGGAATGAGACTTTAGCTGAATCTTTTTCTTTTTTCTTTTTTTAAAATACTTTATTTATTTGACAGAGATCGCAAGTAGGCAGAGAGAGAGGAAGAAGCAGGCTCCCTGCTAAGCAGAGAGCCTCATGTGGGGCTCGATCCCAGGACCCTGGGATCATGACCTGAGCCGAAGGCAGAGGCTTTAACCCACTGAGCCACCCAGACGCCCCAGCTGGATCTTTTTCTTTAAAAAAGATGTAATGTATTTATTTGAGAAACAGAGAGCAGGGGAGAGAAGCAGAGGGAAAGGGAGAAGCAGACTCCCTGCTAAGCAGGGAGCCTGATGTGGGCCTTGATCCAGGACCCTACAAACTGAAGGCAGACACTCAACTGAATGAGCCACCCAGGTGCCCCTCAGCTGGATCTTATAAGAGAGTCGTTATAAGTTGAGAAGAGACGAGATGAGATGAGACAAGACGAGAGACGAGACGAGACAAGACCAAGACAGGGAGAATGTTCCAAGAAGATATAGGGAAGACCAAGGTAGATTTCAGAGACCGTGAATGAAATCATTTGACTACAGCAGAGTTCATCAGGGGAACTGTGGAAGGTTGGATTGGTTATTTTGGACACCCATTTTGGACAGGTTATTTTGGCACCCATTTTGAAGGAGTTTCCATGCAAGGCTATGGAATTTGAACTTTATTTATAGGCAATGGGAAGCCATTCAAAGCTTCTAAGCAGAGCAATGACAAAATCAAACTGGAATTAAAACCAAGTCTTTGGAAATGGATGCTCAGAAGGAATGACATGGTAGTCTTAGGATGGTGGGTACTTTTCCCTTCTCTATTTTTTTTAAAGATTTTATTTATTTATTTTGGTGGGGGAAGTACAGAGGGAAAGGGAGAGAGAGAATGAATTCCAAGCAAACTCCAAGGTCCGATTCCATGAGTCTGAGACTACAATGCGAGCTGAAATCAAAAGTGGGATGCCTAACCAACTGAGCCATCCAGGTGCCCCTCTTCTCTATTTTACAAACATTCTACGGTGACTTGATTTTTATCATTCAAAATTAAAGTCAAGGCTTCTCTTACTTAAAAAACAGAAGTAATTTTCTTCTTTCTCTCTCTGCTGTGTTTCCTATTTCAGAGCCTTCTTGGTTTTAGGTTTTTTGTTTTTGTTTTTGTTTTGATTTGCAGTAAGTCAAGGTGTCAAACGAACTTGCTGTCCTTCTTATGATTCGGAGTGTGGACAGCCCCATACCACAGACATAAGATCTCCACCGCACTTAGCTAGACATTCCCTTGCCATAAGAGATTATGAGCTGCTCCTGTAAACACCTAAATAGAAAATAGAAAACTTTGTTTTTATTCCTCTATAATCTCATCAGAGGAAAGGAGTAGATGTTTTTAATTGAGTTCATTTTGCCCTCACCCCCAAAACAGCAAGAGGACTCATGGGTTTCTTACTGGACTCCTTTCCCAACACGCAGTACAAGGTTTCTTCATGAGATGTTATGTTGGTGTCTTACTTCCGACTTAGCCCATTCTTAGCCTCATCTTTTCCATCCCATGGGCTAATAGGAAAAAACCCTCCCAGACAGACCCCAGGAATGTTTTACCAGCTCTCTGCACATAAATTAGCCCAATCAGAGTCACCCATGAGATTAACCTTCACACACAGAGCCACAGAAGGGCTCAGTGATATTGTTCCCTCTGCCTATCCCTGATCCCGTTTCTGCCTTCTAGCAACCGGGATGCCCAGAAAGGTGGGTTTTCCAGTAAACTTGTCTCTTCTCCTTCGCAGCTGACAAGCACATATCTCCAGAAGCCCCCAAATTGGTGTCACTAAATAGTACGAGCTTTAGGGTCTGGGAGGCTTCAAGGAAAAACGATGAAATGGAATGGTTAGGACTTCTCCTGCCCGACTAGAATTGGAGCCCAAAAGCTGAAAGGTGAGGACAGGAGGAGCTAACACTGAGGGCGAACACGTCCCTCCAGAGCTCACTGAGGGGGAGGAAGTAGCTCTGCTCCCATCACCGTCCCACCGTGGATTCTATCGGAAAACACCGGGGAGGGGTTCAGGATTCATAATGAACGGCGATTCTCTCCCCAGCCTCCAAAGGAAGGAGGTGCTTCTGTTCTGTGAACCCAAAGGAACAGAGGATGTCTCCCACAGCCTCACTCACAGTCAGTGAAGGTGCCCATGGGAAGTTACGCTTTGGGCATTTTTTTTTTTTAAGACTTTATTTATTTTTGAGAGAGAGAGAGAGACAGCTTAAGCAGGGGGAGGCAGAGGACGAGTGAGAAGCAAACTCCCTGCTGAGCAGGGAGGCCAGACGTGAGGCTGGATCCCAAGACCCTGGGATCATGACCTGAGCAGAAGGCAGATGCTTAACCAACTGAGCCACCCAGGTGCCCCTTGCCTTTGGTTCCTTGAGACAACCTGTGATTTTATTTTTTCCTTCTTTCTACTTATGTTAGCTCAGGTGCATCTTTACTACCCATGCCTGAAGAACTTGAACTGCTAAGCCAGTAGGAAGATCTATTTTTCTTGGATAAAAATTAGTTAAAAAGTGAATATTCTTTTTTTTTTTAAAGGTTTGAGAGAGAGTGTGTGTGTGCACGCAAGCAGTGTGTGTCAGCATGGGGGGCAGCGGGCTGGGGGCAGAGGAAGAGAGAGAGAGAGAGAAGCAGACTCCTCACTGAGTGCAAGCCCAGTGTGGGGCTGGATCTCAGGACCCTGAGATCATGACCTGAGCTGAAACCAAGAGTGTGGCACCCAACTGACCGAGCCACCCTGGCACCCCGCTCGTCGATTCTTTATTGTTGTGCTGCTTGATCCAAAGCAGAAACTTTGGTTTGGAAAAATTGCACAGCTCTGTTAGAAAATGGACATTTTTGAATGACTCACGGTATTTGTCTGATGGCCATTATAAAAACTACTTCCTTAGCCTCGGTCTTTCTATGACAAATAAGCATTAACCCTCCTACTGAACGTTCTTACACAGAAACATAACGAATCATTAATCGTCTCACTCTGGAGCTCCAGGCTTAGCACATAAAAGTAGGGTTCATGTCCCATCTAGGATCTGCGTGCCTTTGGACAACTGTGTAAGGCATCTGGCCCCCAAATCCTCCATCTGTTACATAGAAACAATTTCATACAATGTTGCTGTGACGTTTAAATGAATTGCTACATGCCAAAGCCCTTTCTAAATCATAAAGCTCTTACAGGCACGAATTCTGAATACTGAACATTTGAGTGGCTGCATTGAAATGTAGTGGAAAACACAAGGAGCAGGAGGACAAAGGAAACACAGTCAGACAATGGGCTTGCAAGTGGAGTCCAAAACCTCAATGGAAAACTCCCTTCTCCACCCCGTTAATCTAAAACCAGGGGGACTGTAATAACAGAAATGAACTCCTTCTTCATGTTTACATTAAGGTAAGAGAAGTAATGTTGTTCTTTCCTATGATCCAGCCATGCAAACATGGACATAAACAGAAATTCTAGCATGCAGGCTCAAAACCGTGTTTCTGTCCTGTGAGATCGATGACGTGTGTGGCACGTCATCTATGTACAGAAACACTGGGTGGATGTGCAGACACCCTGCATCTGGGAGACACGTATTTACATAGACCATGAGGGGTCTGGAGTGAGAGGCTAAGCAGGAGATCCCTGAAAACTCAGGCTTGTTCGGGCATGTCTGAGGGGCCAGGATGGGAGACCACCCAGGATCTACTGACGTGATGGCCTGAGATGGTGCACACAGGGGACAATGATGGGACACGCTGGACAGAGAGTAGACCCCCAAGAATAAGATCACCAGCCTTTGGGAATCAGAAATCTGTTAACCCTCTCTTCTCCCAGCGAGTGTGTCCGAGAGGAAGAAGGGCTGTAAGTACAAGACTATTGGCCCCGGAACTGTACTTTAGGGTGTAAGGGGGGCCAATTCCCTACAGTGTGCTGCACGGGGTGTCACCCCAATGTCCTCAGTAGCCCCCTTTGTGACCAAGAAGTAAGAAGACAGCTCTATCCCTAGACGGGCGGACCAAGTCAGAGTGTAAAAGAACACAGTTATAAGTCCCTTCCTCCTCACTTCCATATGGCATCCACTTAGTTATTTATTTGTTTGCTTATTAATTTTTTTTAAGATTCCTATTTATTTATTTGACAGAGAGAAAGCACAAGCAGGGGGAGCTGTGGGCAGAGGGAGAGGGAGAAGCAAGTTCCCCGCTGAATAAGGAGTCAGACATGGGGCGTGATCCCAGGACCCTGAGATCATGACCTGAGCTGAAGGCAGATGCTTAACAACTGAGCCATCCAGGAGCCCCATGGTGCCCATTTATTAAAAGCCAATGAGGTGGGGCGCCTGGCTGGCTCAGTTGGAAGATAATGTGACTCTTCTTCTTGAGGTTGTGAGTTCGAGCCCCATGTTGGGTGTAGAGATTACTTAAATAAATAAAACTTTTTAAAAAATAATAATAAAAAAAATAAACAAGTGCACCTGGGTGGCTCAGTGGGTTAAAGCTTCTGTCTTCGGCTCAGGTCATGATCCTGGGGTCCAGGCTCTCTGCTCAGCGGGGAGCCTGCTTCCTCCTCTCTCTCTGCCTGCCTCTCTGCCTACTTGTGATCTGTCTAACAAATAAATAAATAAAATCTTTTAAAACAAACAAACAAATCAACAAACAAAAGCCAGTAAGGCCTGGGGAAACAAGAGACGACTGGGGTGGCACCTGCCCATCGCGACGTGGCCTGCTGACCCTTCCGGCTCATGTCCACCTATTTCTCCCCAGCTCTGTGTGTCTGGCCCATGTCCATGGCCACCTCCTCCCCACTCCAGGGTGAGGGTGAGGCTGCTTGCCTTGACCTTGTGAGTCGACACAAATGCAGAGGTTTGCATTCTCTGTGCTGTAGCCTCTCGGTGCACCATGACCCCTCGCCATGGTGAAATGGTCTTAATAGGGCAGAGACAGCGATCCTTTAATGCATAAGTCCTGTCACTTCTCGACTCAAAACTCTCTACTGGCTTCCTATCACAGTCCCTGTAACCCTCTGTCTTCATCTCCTTCGACTTCTCCTACCTTCAGAGGGGATCCCGGTTCTGTGGGGCCGGATGCTCACCCACTGTGAAGGGCTTTTATTTAAGAGCTAGCATACAAAATTTTGTATGAGCACGAATATTTATTTACAATGTGAAAACAAATCACAACAGATTAAAAAATCTTCCCAACTCAATTTCCCCTTACCTGGATCCCCCAAATGCCGAATGTCAAATGTCCAACACTGTCCTGCTGGGGGACAGGTGTCATGGATGGGTCACAGGGCTGGGAGACAGCAGTCCTAATCAGCCACGGTTGGAAGAACTTAGAGATGTAAATTTTACAAAATGTGTGACAGTGTGAATGCACTGTTAGGCTTCTCTCAGGGTTTGGGGTGGGGAGGGGGGCGGCGGGAACACGTGCAAGCCAGGGGCCCTGCCTGGGCCCTTTCCTGCAACCCAATCACCAAGTCCTTCCTTCTCGAGGCTTCATCCTTGCAGTTGGCTCAGCCTGAGCTATCTGAGTGGTTTCCTCGCTCATGTACATCAGGTCTCTGCTCAAAGGCCATGTGTCAGAGAGACCTTCGCAGACCTTCGATGTGAAAAATAACCTCAAATCCATCTTCTGTCCCTCTTGCCTTGCTTTACGCCTCTCCCTGCACACATCAGCACCAGATATGATATCTAGCTCTTTGCAGGCTCTCTCTGCCTGCCTAGAATATGAGAGCAGAGACTTTGTTCACTTCACTGCTGTATCCCTGGAACCCATCACAGTGCCTGGCACATAGTAAGCCAACAGCAAATCCTTGTTGAGTTATTCAGGTTTTTTAAAGATTTTATTTTATTTTATTTTATTTTATTTTAAAGATTTTATTTATTTATTTGACAGAGAGAGAGAGATCACAAGTAGGCAGAGAGGCAGGCAGAGAGAGAGAGAGAGCAGCAGGCTCCCCGCTGAGCAAAGAGCCTGATGCAGCGCTTGATCCCAGGACACTGAGATCATGACCTGAGCCAAAGGCAGTGGCTTAATCCACTGAGCCACCCAGGCGCCCCAGATTTTATTTTTTTAAGCAATATCTGTGCCCAGAGTGGGGCTCGAACTCACAACCCTGAGATCAAGAGTCACATGCTTGGCCGAGTGAGGCACGCAGGCACCCCTGAGTCAGTAAATATTTTAATAATTGCGAGTATTACATTGCTAGTGCTTGTTGACAGGCCCCTTTCAGCTGGTAGGATTCTTGAGCGCAGGGGACTTATCATCCCTGCATTTATTTATTCAACAAAGGTTTCTGTGCACTCTCTGTGCATTATAAATCTGCTCGAGCTGCCATAACAAAATATCACAGACAAGGCGGCTTCAACAACAGAAATTATTTTCTCCCCGTTCTGGAGTCTGGAATTCCAAGATCAGCTCCTGTGAGAGTTGGTTTCTGGTGAGTGCTCTCCTTCTATCTTGCAAATGGTGCCGTCTCACTGTGCTCACGGGGCCTTTCCTCTCTGTGCACCCATGGGAGAGATCTCTGTCTCCCACTGTCTCTCTCTCTCTCTCTTTTAATCTTTAATTTTAGGTAGGCTCTATGCTCAATGAGGGACTTGAACTCGTGACCCTTGAGATCAAGACCTAAGCTGAGATCAAGAGTTGGACACTTAACTGACTAAGCCCCTCTTCGTATAGGGAAATCAATCCCATCTGATCATTCATGACTTAACCTTAATTACCTCCCTACAGGCCCTATCTCCAGATACAGTCACCCTGGAGGTGAGGGCTTCAATATGAATTTTGAGGGGACACGGTTTAGTCTATAACACCATGTCAGGCACTGGAGATGTGATCCTGACTCCAATCCCTACGGAATCCGCAGCACACATTACAAAAAGTGAAATCTGATAAAAATGCTCAAGTTGGGATATGCTGAAGACACAGGCAGAAAGGACGCTTTGGGGGCACCTGGGAGGCTCAGTCAGTTGAGCAGCATCTGACTCGGTTTCAGCGCAAGTCATGATCTTAGGGTTGTGAGATTGAGCCCCACATCAGGCTTGAGATTCTTTCTCCCTTCCACTCTGTCCTCCACCCCGTACCCCAGCTCGCTCACTCTCTCTCTAAAATAAATGAATAAATAAAATCTTAAAAAAAAAAAAAAAAAAGAGGGGCGCCTGTGTGGCTCAGATAGTTAGGCATCTACCTTTGGCTCAGGTCACGATCTCGGTCCTGGGATCGAGCCCCAGGTCGGGCTCCCAGCTCAGCAGAGCGTCTGCTTCTCCCTCTTCCTCTGCCTCTCCCTCTGCTTGTGCTCTTTCAAATGAATAAATAAAATCTTTTTTTTTTTAAGATTTTATTTATTCATCTGACAGACAGAGATCACAAGTAGGCAGAGAGGCAGGCAGAGAGAGAGAGGGAAGGAGGCTCCCCGCTGAGCAGAGAGCCCGATGCGGGGCTCGATTCCAGGACCCTGAGATCATGACCTGAGCCGAATGCAGAGGCCCCAACCCACTGAGCCACCCAGGCACCCAAATAAATAAAATCTTAAAAAACAAAAAACAAAGAAAAGACTACAGGAAGCAAGAGATACCAGTAACAGCAACAGTAATAATGACAACATTCATTTCATTCTTCTGGGGGCCAAGCATCATTACAAACAAGAAACGACAGGTAGGTACTATGATTCTCACTTTACAGCTGACTTACAGACAGGACGCCCTCCTTGCCAAGTTCACACAACTAGTACTTGGCAGAGATAGGATTCAAACCTAGGTAGCCTGCTCCCAGAGCCATTGTGCTACAGAAGGTTTGAGAACTGTCCCGTAGCCCCTCACCTTACAGAGGAAGACCGCAAGATAATAACAATTATGTGGCAAGCTGATGATGTCAGTATTAGTGACAAGGTATGTAAAATTACAGACTGTTACCCTGACCGCTCCCAGTGAGTCAGGACCACTGGTGATCATGGCATTCACGCCTTTGGATGGTCTCCTCCCACACTGACTCGGCACTTGGCTGCTGCCTTCTTCTTTTTGTTTTTTCTTTTTATGGGCTTGGCCTTCTTTATTTTTGTTTTGTTTTGTTTTATTTTTTTTTTCTTTTTATGGACGTGGCCTTTTTTTTTTTCTTTTTTTGTTTTTGTTCTTTTCTTTTTATGGGCTTGGCCTTCTGACTTGCTTGGCTAATGAAACATCGTTGGGACACAAGCAGAAGCTTGCTACATTTACACATTGGGACTTACTTACCCTATTGGAATTCAGATGCCATGTAAAGAAGTTTACCCCTGTAAAAAGAGGGTGTAGGCTTCCAGCTGTCCCTGTTGATTGAAGCTATCTTAGACCCCTCTAGCTCTAGCCAACCCACCAGCTGAATGCAGTTTCCTCTTTTTTGTTTTTAAGACAAATATTTATTTTTTATTATTATTATTACTATTATTACTACTACTACTACTATTACTATTATTATTTTAAAGTAAGCTCCATGCCCAACGTGCGTCTTGAACTCATGACTCCAAGATCATGAATTGCATGTTCTACAGACGGAGCCAAGCAAATGTCCCTAAATGCAGCTTCTTCGTGAGCCCAAGCAAGACCAGCAAAAGAGCCATCCAGCCAAACCACAAAATCATGAGCAATAATAAATGGTTTTGTTTTAAGCCACTAAGTTTTGGGATGTCTTGTTAAGCAGTAATACATAATGGATACATTAATTCCTATTACTAAGATCTGTTTTTACTTAGAATACTTCTGATACCAAATGTGTGGGCTTTTTCCCCCTACACCAACCAGTTCTCCAACTTTCCAGATGCCAACTGGGTTTCCTCAAATTTCATTTAATTCTGATCCTAACTCCCCAGAGTTAGCACAACCCTACAGGTGAAGGGCTCAGTCCCATAAGGCTGCTCTAACTTCAGAGGCCAATTTTAAATCCAGGACTCCCATAATGGACTGGTGAGCTACAAAATCAGGAGTGGGGGGGGCAGTTCCCACAAACCAATTCTCAGGCTTGATAATTTGCTAGAATGACTCAAAGAACTTAGGAAAAATGGTTTACTTACTATTACCAGTTTATTATAGAGGGTACAACTCAGGAGTAGCTAAAGGGAAGAAATGCATAGGGTAAGGTATGGAAGAAATGCATAGGGTAAGGTATGGGGGTGGGGGGCAGCATGGAGTGTCCATGCTGTCTCTTGCTGGCTGCCCTCCCAGCACCTCGGTGTACTCACCAACCCAGAAGCTCTCCTAAGCCTGTAGTTTAGGGGTTTTATGGAGGTTCCTCCACATAGGTATGATTGATTAAATCACTGGCTACTGGTGATTAACTCAGTCTCCCCAGAGATCACACAGTTGGTCCCTCTGGCAACCACCCTGATCCTAAAGCTATCTAGAGCCCTACCAAGTGTCACCTCAGTAGCATAAACTCAGACATGGTTGAAAGAGGCTTATTAGGAAAAAGAAAAGACATTTCTCTTATTCCTATTATTACTGGGAAATTCCAAGGGTTTTTGAAATTCTTGTTCCAGGAACCAGAAACAAAGGCCAAATATATATATTTCTTACCATATCACAATGTCACACTCCTATTTTAAAAATGTGTGCCTACTACAGAACCAAGCACTATGGTGGGATTTAGGGATAAAATGTTGAACATGACCAACATGGGTCTTCCTTTCACATTCTGATGGAGAAGACAGATTAAAAAAACAATTGAAGTCACTGTACATTGTTTTGTGTACTATAATGGACAAAATTTAGGAGGTGAGGTAGAGAATAACAGGGGACAATACCTGCTTTTGATAAGGTAACCAGTGAAAACCTCCCTGAGATGAAAGTCAAGAGGAAACTTAAAAAATGGGAAGAAAGTAGCCATGCAGAATTATATAACAACAAGCCCTCAATAAGTGATAACTAACAGACATATAAAATTATTGATTGATATTTATTATTTACATACTTGTTACATACTAGGAGCTCAATATACATTAGTTCTCTGTCCCACCCCTTCCCCTATGACACCATTATTATCATTCAGGGTCCAGTCAAGAAAATAGAAATCACAGGAGGTGTATCAACAGTGGAGATTTAATATAGAGAATTTATTATCAGTGTTGGAAGGCTGAAAGAACAAAAAGGAGTACTGAGGTTGTCTAGGCGGTTGCAGGAAGCAACTAACATTTCTTGGGCTAGAATACCTAAAGTGGGGTGGGGCGGGAGAGAGCGCCAGGATGGCTCAGTCAGCTGAACATCTACCTTTGGCTCAAGTCATGATCCCAGGGTCCTGGGATCAAGCCCCACATTGGGTTCCCTGCTCAGTGGGGAGTCCACTTCTCCCTCTCCCTCTGTTCTTCTCCCCCACCTAACACATGCTCTCTCTCTCCCCTCAAATAAACAAACAAAATCTTTTAAAAAATGAAAACGGGAAGGGTTTGGGGTATATCAGAACCCAGAAATGTGGAGGAGTGACTCATGGAGAGAAAACATCACTCAGCCACTATTGATATTGATATTGATAGGGGGCTTGATGAGTTTCGTTCTCAAGGAGCACCCAATTAGCTAGAAGTTGGAACCAACCCGGCTGTTCTGAAGCAAGTTACTGTTGCAGGGGGTGTTGATTAGATTTAGATTAGATTAAGTTATTGTTGATTAGATTAGCTTAGATTAGATTAGATTAAGTTATCACAAAGAAGGAAGTTCCTTCCCCCACTTCTGTGTCCTCCAAGTCTCCTCCTAGGGCCTACTATTGGCAGAGTTGAGCAGGAAGTCAATGGGCAAAGTGGACTGTGAAAGGTACATTGCAGAGTCCAGACTCAGCATAATAAAGGAGAGAAATCAAGGGTGGATTCGGAACTAAAATAACAGGCAAAGAACTAAGATTGCCCAAAGTGGTCCTACTTACTACACTGTCGCCCTCGACCCCCAAGGACGACAAGAAGCCCCCGTTCAGATGTATCTTCTCTCTCTTTATTTCCGCAAGTCTACACACTTATATACGTTTACATGACCAATCAGCAAGCAGGGTGACCAATAAGGGGCCAAGCAATGGGACGAGCCAATGAGAGTCCTGTTACTATGCTGATTAAATTTGAAACAGCCAATGACTATGTCCTCCTTTAGGCGGGCTTCACCAGAACGTTGGTTGTTTACTTGCAGCGTATTTTGCTGGCAGTGAGCCAAGCGCCATCTTGTAATGGTGGGGTCTTTCCCGGCTGGAGGCAGTCCCCGACACTACACGTTTGGTTTTTTTTTCCCCCAGCATGTGATCCAGTATTTGTCCTGATTATCTCTTATTATTTTAAAAAATTTTTATTTTTGAAAAGTTTCTGAATGTAATTGTTATTTACGTTTACCAGTAAAATAAAACTGTGACAAAGTATGTATATGTAGTATGATACTTAAAGTAACCACTAAAACCTAATTAAGATATATACTAAAAAAAATAATAATAAATAGAAAGTGAAATTCTGCAAGATGTTCAAGTAAAGGAATATAGTAAAAGAAAATAGGAAAATGAAACGGGGAGAAGAAATAGAAAACAAAAAATAAAATAGCACACATAATCCCTAACATATTAATAATTACATTAAATATAAATGACCTTAATTCACCCATTAAGAAAAACAGACATAGGAGCTCCTGGGTGGCTTGGTGGGTTGAGCCTCTGCCTTCGGCTCAGGTCGTGGTCTTGGGATCCTGGGATCAAGCCCCACATCAGGCTCTCTGCTTGGCAGGGGGCCTGCTTCCCCACCTCTCTCTGCGTGCCTCTCTGCCTACTTGTGATCTCTCTCTCTGTGTCAAATAAATAAATAAAATCTTAAAAAAAAGAAAGAAAGAAAAACTGACATATACAAAATGTTGAACTCTGTAATGTCTACAAGAAACACATTTCAAATATAATGATATAGGTAAGTTGAAGATAAAAGGATGGATATGATACATCAAACAAATATTAACCAAAACAAAGCAAGAAAACTAAAAAATGGACAATAATAAGTGTTGGTGAGAATATGGAGGAATTAGACCCCTCACACATTGCTGGTGGGATTATAAAATGGTACATTCACATTGTAAAAACAGTTTGGAAATTTCTCAAACATGTAAACACATAAAACTCAGCAATTGCACTTCTAGGTATACATCCAGTGAGAGTCAAAAAATATATCCACACAAATAACTGTATACTGATGTTCAAATCAGCATTACTCATAATGAATACTATTATACTATTCATTATTCACAGTATTCATATCAGCTAAAAATCAGAGATGCCCAAAATGCCCATCAAATGCTGAATGCATTAAAAAAGTGTGTATATCCATATAATAGAGTGCATAAAAAAGAAAAAATAAGAAAGAATAAAGTATTAATAAATGCTACAACACGGATAAACCTTGAAAAGATTATGTTGCATAAGAATGCATATTTTTTTCAAGTGCACATGGAACATTCTCCAGAATAGATCACATATCAGGCCAACACAAATTCAAAAAGATTCAAGTCATACCATGCATCTTTTCTGATCACAATGCTATGAAACTAGAAATCAACCACAAGAAAAAAATCTGGAAAGAACACAAATACATGGTGGTTAAACTACAGCCTACTTAATAATGGTTGGGCCAACCAAGAAATCAAAGAGGAAATTTAAGAATACATGAAGACCAATGAAAATAAAAACACATTGTTCCAAAATCTTTGGCATGCAGCAAAAGCTGTTCTAAGAGGGAAGTATATAGCAATACAGGCCTACCTCAAGAACAAGAGAAATCTCCAATAAAAAACTTAAACTTCTACCTAAAGGAGCTGGAAAAAGAATAAGCAAAACCCCAAACTACCAGAAGGAAGGAAATAAGAAAGATTAGAACAGGAATAAGAAAGATTACAACAGAAATAAAGTAGAAACTTAAAAAAAATCCAATAGAACAGATTAGTGAAATCAGGAGCTGATTCTTTCTACATCAAAAACTAATGATGTGGAGCAGGCCCCTCGGTTCTGACCCAGCGGAGGAATTACTCTTAATTTGAGGAGAAACTGGAAGCACAATGGGAGATGACAGTGAGTGGATGAAATTGCCGGTTGATCAGAAATGTGAACACAAGCTCTGGAAAGCAAGGTTAAGTGGGTATGAAGAGGCCCTGAAGACCTTCCAGAAAATAAAGGATGAAAAGAGCCCAGAATGGTCCAAATTTTTAGGACTGATCAAAAAATTTGTGACTGATTCCAATGCAGTGGTTCAGTTGAAAGGATTAGAAGCTGCACTTGTTTATGTTGAAAATGCCCATGTAGCAGGAAAAACCACAGGTGAAGTTGTGTTGGGTGTTGTAAGTAAAGTGTTCAACCAACCCAAAGCCAAAGCCAAGGAGCTAGGCATTGAGATTTGTCTAATGTACATAGAGATTGAGAAAGCCGAGGCTGTTAAAGAGGAGCTCCTAAAAGGCCTGGACAACAAGAACCCCAAGATAGTAGTGGCCTGCATAGAGACACTGAGGAAAGCCTTAAGGAACAAGTGGCTGTAATTTGCTATGGAACTCCGACTTAGACAAACCACTGTTTTGTTCCGATTTGGCAGCCCTTCTAATCTGATATCCTGTCCCCATTACTATCCACATGAGAAACTACTTTAGAAAGCAGCTCTAGTGAAATCCTAAATGTGTGACCTATGAGAGTGAAGACCATTCCAACTCAGCTCTCTTGCAATTTTGTGTATAACCTACTTCTTGGAGAAGATGCTTCCTTTGGTGTTTATCTTATGTAGAAATACCAAAATTCCTAAATTTTGTTAAATGATCCTGAAATTATAAGTTTTAAACTTTTACATTGTCTTTTGCTTGATTCATAAATTTCTTTTATAAAATTTGTTTTCACTTAGATTTTTGTGTAATAAATATTTCCTCATTTCAAGCCTAGTACAGTATAGTGGGTGTGGTTTTATGAGTAGTAAATAGTGTGTTCAATCTGTCATCTTAGAAATTTATTGATTGACTTGGTTATCAAGACTATGCTTATCTCAGGGTGCCTGGCTGGCTCAGTTGGTGGAGCATATGACTCTTGATCTTGGGGTTTTGAGTTCAAGCCCCATGCTGGGTGTAGCGATTACTTAAAAATAAAATCTAAAAAAAATTTTAAAGACTGTGCTTATCTCCATAGATATGTTCTGTCCTTAGTAATGGATCTCTTAATAAAAATGTGTATTATGCTATAAAAAAAGAACTAATGATGTACTATACAGTGACCAACCAAACTAAATTAACTAATTAATTAATGAAGTAAGTAAGTAAAAAGGAACAGATTCTTTGAAAAGATCAACAAAATTAATAAACTGCTGCCAAACTCATCAAAAAAAAGTTGGGGGAGACTCAAAATAAAAAATGAGAGATGAGAAGTAATGATTGACACCACAGAAATACAATCCTAAGAGAATATTATGAAAAACAATATGCCAACAAATCGGACAACTTAGAAGAAATAGGTGAATTACTAGAAACATATAACCTCCCAAAATGGAAACAGGAAGAAAAAAATATTTGAACAGATTGATCCTAGCAGTAAGAGCCTCCATTTTTTATTGCACCTTATTAATAGCTTTTTTGATTTCAACTTGGTTAGATTTTCGTTCTTTTATTTCTCCAGAAAGGGATTTTATTTCAACAGAAAGGGATTCTCTACTATCTTCCATGCTTTTTCCAAGCCCAACTAGCATCTTTATAATCATCATTCTGAACTCTAGTTCTGACTTCTTACTAATGTCCATATTGATTAGATCCCCAGCAGTTGGTACTGCCTCTTGTTCCTTTCTGTGTGTTGGGTTTTTCCACCTTGTCATTTTGTCCAGAGAAGAACAGACGATTGTTGCTAAAGGCTAACAACCATCTCAGAAAAATACACACTAACCAAATCAGAAGATACCCGAAACCAGGGGGAGAAGAATGGGGGGGGGGTATGATTCAGCCACACACTTGATTTTGGGTTTATTTTGGTCTGGTATAAGAAAGTGCCTCCCAAAATTTCAAAGAAAGAAAAACTTATATCTATCTTTGACAGATAGATCTATATGTATGGTAAACATGATAAAGGGATGGAATATGACTGTAAAGATGAAAATTTTAAAAGATTTTTAAAAAGGAATTATAAGATAAGCAGTTGGTTGAAAAAAGAAAAATACAAAGGAGAGAATGTGACCAGGCTGGAGACTAGAACAAAGCCATACGCTAGATTTAGGGTATATTTAGGCCTGTTAGAAGAAACTGTATCCCAAAATTTTAAAGAAAACAACCTTATATTTATTTAAAAAAATAAGGTTATATACAATGAAGGGATAGAATATGACAATAAAAATGAAAATGAAAGAAGACTTTTTAAAAGATATTGATAATATTAAAATATTTATAATAAGTTAAAATAGGAAAGAAGAAAAAAAAATAGAAAAAGAAAAAAATAATGAAAATTTAGGGAATTGAATTTTGAAAGACTCAAGAATCATGGGGGAAAGTCATGAATTCTATGTGCTGTATTTCCCTAGCACTAGGGTATTGTAATTCTCATTGATCAGTAAACTTGGTCTTGGCTGGATGTTCTTGTTAATGTCAGGGAGGGGCCTGTTGCAGTGATTCTCAAACACCTTCGCCAGAGGCCAGGCTGAGTAATCTGCGTGGTTTGGGACTTGGGAGCTTTTGTTCCCTGAGCGCTTTCCGTAGAGCTCTGGGGGATGGGAATGAAGATAGCGGCCTCCCAGTCTCCAGCAGGGAGGAGCCCAGAGCTCAGGGACCCCACTCCTCAGTGTGTCCTTGGAGAAAAGAGCTCAATCACTCCCGTCTCCCAGGTCTCCAGCCCCGCTCCAAGCTCACCGGCCTGTGACCAAGCGTTTCTATCTCCGGTGCAGGGCCCCGCCTGGAGTCTCCAAACCCAGCCGATTCCTGCGGGGTGCCCCCATGCCACTCCTCCCAGAGGAGAAAGGAGGGTGTCTCCCCAATTCTGCTTCTTGTTGAGTCCCTGCTTGAAGATCAGTGGCCCGACTGTACCTTGGATCCCAGTTTATGGGAACCCCAAGCGGGGAGCCAAGCTCCTCGGCTCTGTCTCTACAGCCGGCTTCCCCGCCCTGATACCTGGGAGCTCTGCCGCCCTCAGGCACCCCCGGTGTTTCTGTGACCCCGCGGGACCTGAGACCACACTGTCCCCGTGAGGGCTCCACCCCTGCTAAGCCGCTGGAGGGACGTCCCTCCGTGGAGCAGACTTCTAACTAAAAGTTCCGATTTTGTGCTCCGCTGCTTGCCAGGAGCCGGCCCCTCCCCCCGCGGGCTAGCTTCCCGTGTATCACCTCCAATTCACTTCTCCACCCGTCCTACCTTCCAGAAAGTGGTCACTTTTCTGTTCCTAGAATTGCTGCTCTTCTTCTCTTCGATCTCCTGTTGAGTTTGTAGGTGTCGGGGATGGTCTGATAAATATCTAGCTGAACACCTGGGACCAGAGGAAACACAGGTCTCCCGCTTCCCCGCCATCTTGGTCCTTCAGCTCTGGAGATGGTTTTTCTAAGCGTAAACCTGCAATTACATCCCATCTGCTGGGATGTAATCTGC
Source organism: Neogale vison (assembly GCF_020171115.1). Taxonomy (NCBI): domain Eukaryota; kingdom Metazoa; phylum Chordata; class Mammalia; order Carnivora; family Mustelidae; genus Neogale; species Neogale vison. The sequence goes on along the minus strand of NC_058101.1, from coordinate 195,527,205 downwards.
AGTGGTCAAGAATTTTTATGTCAAAGTGCTTTTCATAAGTTACTTTCCCTTTTATATTACAATTAAGTATTACATTATTATCCCACACTAAGTTGATTGTTAAACTAAAAGTTTTTTCATCAAGGCATTACTTATTTATGGTAAAGTACACAAATCTTCAGCATATAACTCAGTGATTTTTTTTTAAAGTAATAGTACTTATTTAGTATTTTTCACAGTTTCCATTAGGGAATTCAGGAGGAGGTTGGGTGGCTGTGGCTCAGGGTTCCTCGTGAGGTTATAGTCACAAGTCACCGAGGACTGCAGTCATTTGCAAGATTGACTAGAGCTAGGGGATTCACATTTTTAATTTTTATTTTTTTCAGCTTTATTGAGGTGTAATATACAAAAAACTGGATATACAATTTGGTGATAAGATTCACTTATAATAGTCACTTCTAGCTCCTCAGAGCTGTGCTTTCCTTAGTGTCTTCAAGAGCACTGAGATCACGGTTTATAATAAGCCAAGCAGTAATAACCACCACTGAGCTAACTCCAAACCTCATCTGCTTATTTCTCTGGAGGTTTTTAAATAGATGGGGATGTGCTAATGGCATCGTACATTATCTGTCACAGTTTTAGCAGGCAATGTCAAAATGTGACTTTAAAAAAAAAATACTTTTATCTTTAAGAAACAACCACAATTACTTATTAATGGTATGTGTGTACCTGTTGGGCACTGCACAATTTCTCAAACCATGGAATCAAATTAGGCATTTCCATCCACATTTCCTGTTGCATGTTGACTTGTGCACAGTACTTCTTTTTTATTTTTAAATAAAGGAAAAAACTGATGAACACTTGGCTTTCAATTCTGTACCATTACTAACAATATTCCAAAGAATGCCTCATCCATATATTCTTGTTCATCTGTGGGATTTTTTCTCAGTAGTATATTAAAATTAGAATTGCTGGCTCATAGAGCATTTACATTTCCATTCTTCCTAGGTAACACTGAATTCTTCTCCATAGTCATTGTACTAATTTACATTCCTATTAGTGTATAAGAATTCCCCTTTCCTACCTCCCCAGCAAAAAATATATATTTCTCCTTTCTCCACATCTTTGCCAGATTGAATGTTATTGAACATCTCAATTTTTGCCAATCTGATGGGTATGAAACATACCTCATTTTTTAAAATTGTGGTAAATACATGTAAAATAAAATTCACCTGAATCTCATTTTTAATTGACAATTTTATGGAGATAATTGTGGATTTGCATAAAGTTATAAAACATAACAGAAATCCCTTGCTCAATGAATTTTTTGTATGAATAAAGCCATGTAACCACATGTAAGCACCCATATTAATATACAGAGCATTTCAACACCCCACAAGGCTCCCTTGTGTCCCCTCCTAGTCAATACCCCAGCAAAGATAAGCTATATTGATTTCAAGTTGTATTTCATGATAACAATAAATATAGAGTTTTTCGTATAAAAAGGGGAGTTGGATCTGGGGAGGTTGAGAACCCCCGTGTCCAGTAAGACTTCCTATAGTGGTTAGTGGCATCAGGAGATGTTTTTCTACTCTTTGCTTAGTCCCACAGCCTATCTCTGTCACTGTGTCTATAGGGGCCTATTAAAATGGAATGAATAAGTGTCGCCCTCCACCCGCAAGGACGACCAGAAGCCCCGGTTCTGGTGTATCTTCTCTCCCTTTATTTCCGCAAGTCTACACACTTATATACGTTTACATGACCAATCCGCGAGCAGGGTGACCAATAAGGGGCCAAGTAATGGGGAGAGCCAATGAGAGTCCTGTTACTATGCTGATTAAATTTGAAACAGCCAATGACTATGTCCTCCTTTAGGCGGGCTTCACCAGAACGTTCCTTGTTTACTTGCAGCGTATTTTGCTGGCAGTGAGCCAAACGCCATCTTGTAATGGCGGGGACTTTCCCCGCCGAGGTGGTCCCCGACAAATAAGTATATTTTTATAATAATTGATGATGGTCTTAGAATTATCCCCACCCTGCTGGCTCTTACACACTCAGCCTGTAGTGTTTTTACTCAGAGAGGCACGAGAGAAGGAGCATGGTGGCCAGAGGACCCCATCTTGGAGCGCCAAGCTGTAGGGAGACACCTCCAGATCACAGAGAGAGTGACGCACAGGCTCACCGCGGCCCAGGACCAGCCGCCTTCTCTGCATCGTGGCTTATCAGCAACTGGTCACTCTTGGTTTCAGGGAGAAGAGGGGAACTGAGAGCTTGTGAGTGCATAAGGCACGGTGTCAAGCATGGGGAGCTCTGCTGGGCACTGTGCGTAGATCTCGTGTAGATTCTCACAACCGGTCCAGGAGGCAGGTGTTGCTGCTCCCTTTCTCTGGATGAAAAAGTAGAACAGTTACTTTGAAATCAGCCAGACATGATGTGAATCCTAGCTCGGCCAGTTAACCAACCCGGTATGTGACCTCAGACAGATCCCTCCCCTGCTCCAACAGATGGCCCTTTCCCGCCTACAGGCTGTCTCCCGTCACAATCCAATAACACATGTGAGGGGTTTATACTCGGTGAAATGAATGTATGTAATATTATTAATCACTTAAATATCTCTAAAGTACATCTTGCTGGAGGACTAGCAAGGGGATTTTGGCTTCCAGACTCAGATTGTGAGAGGAATCTTTGGCTCCAAAAATAAAAGACTCCACAGACGGAAGCAATACGGAATCACCCTCTGTCCAATCCTCTGCCTGGCCCTCCTCTCCACCAACACAGCTGAACTAGGAAGACAGACACTCTGTGCTACACAGAACCGCCAAGCTGGCAAGACACGACCCTGATGACCCATTGCAATCCGGTGGTGGGAAAGGCTGGAAGGGAGCTGGGGCTCATCAGCGTAGTAACATTCCAGGTTGGGCAGAGCCCTACTGCACCTGTGCTCTGCTTAGCTATCCACGATGGGGAGAGAGCATGTCTGCCGTATAAACACGTTCAAAGGCAAACCACAGCTAAATAGTGAAACAAGCTTCAGAGCTTCCTTTCCTGTTAATGATTCTCCCTTCCTCCTCCTCTCTACCCACACTCCCTGTGTGCTCCCTCTTGCCCCCAGAACCTCTTCTGGGTCTGAACACCTGAGTCAAAGAAGTCCATGCTCACTTTACCCCAGAGGATTTCAGTCTGGTAACTCATTCCCTCAAAGGCTTGTTCAGCTCTTCATTGGTCCGTGTCCCTCTTTCCTCTGTGCCCTCAGAGTCTTCTGTTAATTTCAGTGCTCACTTCACAGTGCATTCTTCTTCTCTTCCATGATTTGAAGAAACTAGTCCAGGGCCTCAAACTTTTTCATAGTGCCCCTTTGAGTTCACTGATAAATCCTCTATCTTCAGGCACATGTAGCTGATTTGCTGCAAGGCTTGCCTGGATTTCAGCTTACGCTCCTTTCCCTACTGGGAACTTCATGCAGTGCACAACTTGTACAACTGTACAGAGAAGCCCTGTCATCAACTGCTTTGTTTTATTCACCTCTGCCTGAATATCTATCAATGAACACTTGTTCAATGTATACCTGCATAAATGGATGGGTGAACCCCATCTTCTCTGTCACTCTGGTGACTCACAGGCTACCTAAACTACTTAGATACAGCGTGAGCCAGGATCATTACAAGCACATACACAAGGATATGTGGTTTCATTAAGGAAAGAGTTGTGTTATTCATATGTAAACCCACACTTTTGTGAAAAGAGGCTCAGAATCTATGAACTATTCCAACCACAGCTAGACAGCAGCAAAGGGCTATGCTCTCTGAAGATGAATGAGAGTGATAGATGCCCCTGTTTTCACTGGTGACTCATCTAGCTGGGGAAGGAAAGAACCCCCCTAGAGGATGTAGCTGTCAGTACAGGACATCCATCAATGAATTACACAAATTAATGGCAGGTTGGACCTGTGACAGCTGGAACATGCAGGACACTTACACATGTGAGTAATCCTGAGCACAGACCCAGCCAGAGCTCAGGGCAGGCTTTCCTGAGGAAGTGACTCGTGAACACCCACCCATCAAGGGTTCACCAGGTAAAATGGGAAGGGAAGCACTTTCCACACAAGGAGTGAGACTTAACGCCAGTGTTTTGTCCTGGAGGGTATCATGGCAAATATGAAGTCATAAGCAAGGGGTGTAGGGGAGGAGCGTGGCGTGCAAGGATGCTGGGGAGAAGGGAGAAGCAGCCCATGAAGATCCTTGTGGGGCCATTTAGGGAGATGGTTGTTCTCAATCCTAAGAGCAGCGGGACCCTAATGGAGGCTTCCAGGCAGGAAGGTGCTATGCTCAGATCTGTGTCTGGAAACTCTCACTCTCACAGTTGTGTGGTCTTAAAAATAAGGCAACAGGCACACAGAGTCATTTCTGCTAAGCCTCGTGTCAGCAAATGGAGACCTAACTCAACCACAGTTTCAGCTCTCCCAGGAACGGAATCCGAAGTCAGTCAGCTGGTCAGCGTAGTGAGGTCTGCCATCCGGGCCCCTGCCATCCCCTAAAGGAAAGTAACTTTTCAAGTACCAACCAGCTCTTCTGCATGGCATCACTTCCTTGTTCCTGCCCCCCTCTGCCCCTCACAACTCTCACTTTGTACAGCCCTTCAGAGCTCCCCTCTCTCTGCTAGACTGGATGCTCCTCAATTAAAATCAAGTTTTGCCCAAATAAACTCTCGAAATGTTGTAATATGCCTCAGTTTACCTTTAACCATTATGGGAGCAGGAGAGGGAACTGAAGGAGACCCTAGAGGCTCCCAGACCTGATGGAGGTAACAGCTCACTCAGCACCCCTTCTGCCTCTGGAGGGGGTGGGTAAGTCCTCGGGGGAGAAGGGGCAGGTCTGCAGCTTCCGAGTCCTGAGCTAGAAGTTTTTGTTCCAGCAGCTCTCCTCTACATCCCCCCGACCCAGCACCAGAGTCAAACTGGGTCCCGCTTAGAAACTGAACTAGGTTCCGCTTAGAAACTGGACTAGGTTTGACTTAGAAACCGGACTGCGTCTGGGAACGGACTGGTCCGATTTGAAAACTGGACTGGATGCAACTTCGAGATCGGACTGGGTCTCGGAATTCACTGCACTGGACTCAGAAACCAGACTGGGTTTGGGATCCAGCTGAGTCCAACTTAAGCTGGGCGGGGTCCAGTGCGAGGCCTCAGGTAAATACAGCAGGTAAACCTTACCAAAGATAATCTGGAACTTCAGTGTCCACCGTGGAGAACTTTTAAGCTAGATAAGCTTATTCATTTATGAGGCAGTCTAGAGATAAAGGGGTCTCAGCCAAGCACTCACCGTTAGGGGAAGGGGGGAAATTTCTTTTCCTCAACTACGGTTTCTGCGGACCAGGCTGAGACCTGCCAGGACACTGTGCTCACGGCAGAGTCTACAGGAGGGATCCTGGGAAACGCTCAGAGGGGGAGGACTCTTACCAAAGTCGGCGGGTGAGAGGGGAAGGTAAAATTTCCCAGTGTCCTTTACGTTCCAAATTCAGATCAGCAGACAGAAAGCATGTGTAAGAATTCAGTCTTTGGATTGTGACTTGTGAATTTAATTTTGGGTACCTCTGATCGTTGATCCTTCTCTTTTCAGGGGAAGCTATTCGCTTTCTTGAGGTCTCCTTTTGTATTCTGAGAATCTGGCTTGGCAACTCTCAGGTCGGGAGCCCCAAGGATAGGGCAGACAGAAATGTGGGTTGTATTTTGTGCGCAGCTGTGTCCTACCCCCAGATTCCAGCTCTCAGGAGAATTGTCCGAGTCTTCCTTGTGGTTATTTTTGGAAGAGGCTCTGCATCTTGGGAGGGTAGTATCTTTTGTCCTCTCTTCCCATGCCCCACAGCATCTGCTCTGCAGAGTAAAATCCAAATTCCTTTGTTTAGAGCATAAGTCTTAGCTAACATGATTCCAATCCGTTTCTCCAATTTCTCTCCTGCCTCTCTTCCCCATTCCCATACCTGTTCCCCATGATGAATATTGTATGACTCTACCTTTCCCTGCCATGATGACAGGCCTCTATACATGCTGTTCATGTTCTGGAATGTTCTTCCTCTTTTCCCACATGAACGGCTTCTACTCATACCTCAGGTAGCCAACTGAAACATCACATTCTCATGAGAAAAATACACATGAACTTAAACTACGTTTCATATCACCAGAATTTTATCAACTTTGTTGTCATTGTGGTAATACTTGTCATCTCTGATGGGCCATAAAACATCCCCGGGATGTGAAATCACACAGTGAAGCACTCTGGGACATTCTCTTTACCCCAAATGTCTATGAACTGGTGTTTCTCTACCCTGAGAGTGTCATTACAATGGGTAGCAATGTTCTAAGACACAAAATTGATTCATCAATTAATTATAAATAGAGTTAGGTTGTGTGAGGAAAAAAAGGAGAAAGAAAGAAAGAGCTGCTTTTCTGACCAGATGGCTAGTTGTAACTAATTACTAGCTGGGCACGTGGCTGCCTAGCTAAGGACTAGAATTCCCAGCCCTCCTTGCATCTCAGGGCAGCCCCAGGACTGGGTGCAGGCCCTAGAATGTAAATCGAAGGGCAGGTGCGCCTTCTCTGTTTCTTGCTTGAAAGGAAATTGCTTGCTCTGCACTTTTTCTCTTCCTCTTTCCCAGGGTGAAGCGTGGATGTGGTGGTGACCCAGCTTTGATGACCGGGCGACCAAGGACAATATCCTACGGATGATGATGTAACAGATGGGAGGAAGCCAGGTCCCCAGCGGACCGAGAGAACTGCAGCCCCAGCCGTCTGGGCTAGTCACCTCTAACAATGGTCTTTAATGTGAAAAATAAAATGAATCTTCTTTAAGCTGCGCTGTGTGTGTGTGTGTGTGTGTGTGTGTAATGTCCCTTTGCTTTCACACAGCAGCTTAGCCTTTTCCTAGGCAGATGAGGCAGTGAGCTTCTCCAAGCACCGTTCTTCTGCTAGCACCCCTGTATTGCATCTTCTAAAAAAATTAATAATATTCAATAAACTTCAAGGATTAAGTGGGCGCTTGCACTGGTAAGACCAGTGGATTTTACGCTGTCCACGTTTTGGTTCTCTGGAGAGTTGCGGAGGAGGGGAGAGGAGCTTGTGTGTCCGGCTTCTCCGCCGGGTGAGCGGGGACCGCGCCTGCGGGCCAGTTGCAACACGGAGACTGAACCTGGTCAAGAGCTCAGACGTGCAAAGAGATCGCGGAAGCAGAGAGGAAATACTGCTAGTCACAAAGAGGAGGTGCTCGCCACACGGGGAACAGGACAACAGTCTGGGGCTGCTCGGGGCCGCGGACTGTGAGGGGCGCTGTGCTACGGGTCCTGCCCAGCTCAGAAGCGGTCCCCGGTGTGGGAGTTGCGCGGTTTGTGGGTTTTGCGGCTCTGTTTCTGTCCTTTGATCTTGATAAGCTGGAAACGGCCCCTCCCACCCTGCCCCTCTTCCTGCGATTCTTTCTTGACCATGTACAGGACTTGGGGTTCTCTCTTTGGACCGAAGGAGTTAGTTACCATGGCAACGGAAAGTTATCTGAGCCAGCTTGTGACTTTGAATTAAAACACACACACACACACACACACACACACAAGCACAGGGTTAGGAGGTAAACCACAACCATACAAAAACAAAACCAAACCCAAACCGAAGCCCTAGACGGTCATGAACAATCAGCAGGCTCCCCAGACGAGATGGCGACGTGGGACTCCCACTGGGGGGATTCCTCTCAGTTCTTGGTTTTGAGAGAAGACGTTCTATTCCTAAAACCCAGTCCCATCACACCCGAGCGCCCTGCACGGCCCTAAAACCCAGTCCGATCACACCCGAGCGCCCTGCACGGCCCCGGCAATGATTACTTACTTGCCCTTGGGCTTTGGCTTGCAGGAGACAGAATTCTGGTGTCCCCCCCCCCCCGTTTCAGCGACTGCATAAGACGGTCCTTTTCTCTGCGCCAGTACCCTACCTGAGTTATTCATCTTGATTTCATGCTTTCGTAAGCCACCTCAAATCTCTAATGCAACACACGAGCCGCCATTAGAATGAACGACCCAGGTAAAATCACAGAAATCGGACCCCTAAGTAGGCGCAGGCCCTTAGGGAAGGATCTGTGCATGCGGTCTGTCCCCCTTTCCTTAGAACTCTTGCTTGGGTCTGGAAATAAGGACACCTTATAAGGACGCCGGGTGTCTAGAAGGACACCTGGCAGCCTCTCCTGGTAGCTAGCCACCCCCCACCCCTACCTCGGTCTAACAGGGCATCAGCTCTCCTCCTGAACACGTCCCAACAGGCAACCCAGTCGTGTGAATATCTAAAATAAAGACACCAGGTCCCCTGGAAACAAGACAGTGGCCTTCACCAAATGGACTGCGCGGAGATTTTGAGGAGGGGGAAGGGGAGCTCCCGCAGCGCACTGAGGTATGAACAGGAGGCAGGTGCAGCGGGAAGGGCTGGAGTTTTCTGCCAAAATGTTGAGGTCTGTTGTGATAGCCACGCATCTCCAAGTATTGAAAAGCTTCTTTTCCTATTTCCTGCTTCCAGCCGCTAGACAGGGAGGCAGAAGGAGCTGCTGCCACTTGTTCACGAGGCCGGGCTTGCACACATGGACATAAGGATAAGTCTTCCGAGTGAGCGTCCTGTTCCTTTCGCAGAGCCTCGGACTGTCCTGGGCAGGCCAGCAGGTGCGCAGGGTTCGCAGACTCCCTCGGGAGGGAGGCAGCTCTAGGGGATGGACCAGGCCTCCAGCCCACCGCTGGCTCCGGGGCCACGGGGCGGGGCAGGGGTCCTCCAGGCGTGGGGCTGTCCCTCACGTCCCTCTCAGCTGCAGCAAGCAGCTCAGCGCATGTGGGCAATACCCTGACGCAGGGGACTGCGGCGGAAGCCAACATAAATATCTGGAACGACCAACTGTGAAAATAATCGATCACTGTCTGGAGCAAGGTGTCTATTTCTGCCGTGAGGCCAAGGGAGCGATGAGGTTGGGAGAGACAAGCCAGGGCTTTGGGGCTGAGTCGGAGGCGCTGATAGTTTGCCAAGGGCTCAGGGCCGTGTTGCAGAGCTGGAGGACCGTGGCTGTGCAGGTCAGAATGTCACCGACCTGGCCGTTGGGGGGGGGGGCGGGGGCTGTAGCTCCCGCCTCGCTCTGATGGAGATTCAGAAGGTTGTGCTGGTGGTGGGGAGACCCAAGGGTGAGGCTGCTGGTATAGTGTGTGTGTGTGTGTGTGTGCGCACACGCGCGTGTGTGTGTGTGTGGTATGTTAGAAAGACGTGTTTACTCTTAGCCCAGGGAATCTTTCCTGTGCCTTGTGGTTGGGGTAGAATACTGAGAAGTGGGAGATTTATTTAAGTAGTTAGACCGACCATAAAAAAAGGAGGAAGGGGGATTATTTCCCAGTGTCTATGCTGCCCTGAGGAATGGACAGGAACTCTTTCCTGTCCCTTACAGAAGCTGATCTCTGGGGAGGGGTGCATGGGAGCATGTGGGGTGCACTATGAAGGGGTTGACAACCACAGAGAGGGAGGAGAGGTTCCTATAAATAGGGCTGAAGTAAAGTGCCCAGGAAAGCTGGCTACTACCCAAGCTGGGGCCCAGTGCTCACTGAATGGCCATAGCGATGTGAGTGGGAGAAAGAGGAAGTCTCAAGGTCAGGACAGCCGACCTCTGTTCCCAATTCTCACCACGTGTCCTAAGACGTGGGTCTGCTCTTCTCTAAGCAGAATGAGAGAAACTGAATATGGACTGTATATTGGATAATATTACTTTATCAATGTCAAATGTCTTGGCCATGACAATGGCACGGTAATTATGCAGGAGAAAGTCTTTGTCCTTAGGAGTACATGCTGAAGTATTTAGCGATGACATTTTCTAACATCTGCAACTTTCAAGGGGGTTCAGTAAAAAGAAAGGAAGAGGAATGAGAAGTATTAAAGCAAATATGGCAAAACATTAACAACTGGTAGATCTAGGTCAAGGGTATACAGGGGTTCATTGTATTCTCTTTCAGTTCTTCTGTGGACTTGAAATTTAAAAAAAATAATGTCAGGGGAGATAAATTCCTGGTACATGACAACATGAATGAATCAATAGGCTGACTAAAGATGAAACTAAACACAGAAGAGTACATACTAGATATATGTATAAATTGATATGATATTGATATATGATCATATATTGATATATGAATAAATTCTACTTATTTGGAATTCTAGAACATGTAAAACCTGCAGTGGAAAGATATAGAACAGTGCTTGCCTGAGTGTGTGTGTGTGTGTGTATGTGTGTCTGTGTCTGTGTGTGTGGTGGTGGGTGTGTGTGTGGTGGTGGGTGCATTGACCTGGAAGGATCATGAAGGAACTTTCTATATTTCTGTAAGGACTTGGGTTATGAATCACCCAAGACTGGGCAAATGTATACCGAAGATCTGTGCATCTCATGGTATGTAAAATTCATATGAAAAAAAGGAAAAGATGGTTAAAAATGGTTTAAATTATTTTAAAATGGAAAAATGGTTTAAAAAGAGTTGGGGAAATGTTGAGTAAGGGTAGAGTGAGGTTTCTCTTGGATTTCTGACCCTTTGGGGACAATCCTCGGCATCTTTTCCAGGTTCCCAATATGGCTGGGGGTATTTTGAATGTCCCCACTTTGAGGATTCAGACAGAAGATATCATTGTTCAGGTTTGGGAAGTTCCCAGCCTCAGAGCTGGTCTCCAGGCACAGTCAGCTGTGCATCCAGTGACGCAGCTACCCTGGTGGCTTAGCTCTGTGTAGCGGGGCAGCCAGCCTCCAAGATGGCGCCCAGTGGTTCTCACCTCCGATTTTGTAGTTCTCTCTCACACTGAATAGGGCCAACCATGTATTCAATAGGATATCATGATACAGTGTGTGACTTCCGAGACTAAGTCATAGAAGACACTGCAGCATCTACTGTGCTATCTCTCAGGTCACTTTCTCTGGGAGTGGGGGGTACACAATCCTATGTTGTCTGGCAAGGGACCGAGGCCTCTTGCTAACAGCTAGGACCAGGACCCCAGCTGTATGAGGGAGCTTTCTGGGAAGCGGATCCTCCAGTCCCAGTCAGTCCTGTGACTGCAGCCCTGGCAGGCATCCGGACTGCAACCTCACGAGAGATTCCCAAGCCAGAATTATTGTGAAAATTCACTCCTGAATACCTTACTCACAGAAACTTTGAGGTAGTAAATGTTTATCATTGTGTTAAGCCACGAAGTTTTGAGGTTATCCACCAACAGATAACAGACAGTGACACTGGGACCTTCAGAGGACACAAAGGTGCCTCTAAGCAGGTGTGGCCTGCCTTCCTGTGGTGAACCATGGGGGCTTTCCCTTCTGCCCACAAACCTCACCCTTCCTCCTGTTTTCACTCACATCAGCCCAGGGGGAGACTGAGAAGTATTTTCTCTTGCTATTCTAACCCCACAGTCGCACTAAAAGTTATTAAACTTCTTCAAGACTCTGCTGTCAAGCACCATCTCCACGCCCCCATCCCCACAAGAGGAATCCATCCCTCACCACACACTCCCCTCAGGACCTCAAGGTACCTCACAGTACCACCAAGAAGATTACCCCCTTGCCCCTGAGAGGTCCCCAGGCCTCACACATTGAAAAATTATTGCCAACATCCCACATACCTTTTCCTCACCAACCTTGAGCCTCTCATCTGAAGAGAATCTCTGCATCTATAGCCAAGTTTTTGTGGCAGATGCAACATCCTCTTTTATTTATTTATTTATTTTAAAGATTTTGTTTATTTATTTGACAGACAGAGATCACAAGCAGGCAGAGAGGCAGGCAGAGAGAGAGGGGGAAGCAGGCTCCCTGCTGAGCAGAGAGCCCAATGTGGGGCTCGATCCCAGGACCCTGAGATCATGACCTGAGCCGAAAGCAGAGGCTTTAACCCACTGAGCCAACCAGGCACCCCACAACATCTTCTTTTAAAGGAAGCTTTTTATTAAACTGTTTTTTTCTCAGAGCACCTGGTTGGTTCAGATGGTTGGGTGTCTGCCTTCGGCTCAGGTCATGATCTCCAGGGTCTGGGATCAAGCCCTGCATCTGGCTTTCTACTCAGTGAGGAGGTTGCTTCTCTCTCTCCCTCTACTGCTCCCTCTGCTTTTGCTTTCCCTCTCTTTCTCCCAAATGAATAAAATCCTTTAAAAAATAAAATAAAATGCTTTCTTCATAAGAGTTATATATGATCATTTGAAAAGTATTATAAAATACATACAGCAGGCGCCTGGGTGCTTCAGTCGGTTAAGCATCTGCCTTCAGCTCAGGTCATGGTGCCAGGGTCCTGGGATCGAGTCCTGTGTCAAGCTCCCTGCTCAGTGAGAGCTGCTTCTCCCTCTCCCTGTGCCTGCTGCTCCCCATGCTTGTCCTTTCTCTCTCTGTTAAATAAATAAATAAAGCCTTTGGAAAAAAAAATACACACAGCAATCACTGTTAAGAGGTGTGGGTGTGGGTTCTCAAAGAAAATTCACAATAAAAAATTTAAAAGAAATGAGGTGCTACAGTAATCTATTTTGTCATAGCCAAAGCTTTGAAATTAACATTGTTAGACCTGGAGGCTTTGTGTATTAAAGGCATATTCCAGCAAACAACAGCTTGAAACCTTCTGGAAATACTAAGGACACAGATAAAAGGGTAGAAAGTGATCCTTGTGGTTTTCTTTCTGTCTAACTTGTCTGTCTGATTGGGCTTTTGCTCACTGCCTCATTCATGCAATCTTGGTGGACACCCCTGGATATCTCATTGCCCCTCACAGTGGGAACTCTTGCCCCTTTCCTCACCCAAGTGCCAGAGTTCTGCTCAGACCCAAGTGCTCTGAGGCCACAGCCCGCTGGATGGAATTTACAAGGGCTGCCATAACACAGTACCACAAACTAGTCACTTACAACAACAGCAACTGATTCTCTCGCGTAGTTCTGGAGAGCAGAAGTCCCAAATCAAGGTGTTGGCAGGACTGGTTCCTTCTTTGGGGCTCTGAAGGAGAGTCCGTTCCACACCTCTCTCTTCGCTTCTGGTGGTTGCAGCTAACCCTTGATGTCCCTTGGTCTGTAGCTGCATTCCTTCAGTTTCTGTGTGTGTCTTCTCATGGCGTTCTCTCTGTGGCTCCGTGTCTTCTCATGGCCTTCTTGTAAGGACACCAGTCAGTGGACTTGGGGGCCGCCCTCAGCTGGTATGATCTCATTTTCCTGAATTACATCTGCAAAGAACCTGCTGGGAAATAAGGTCTCATTCTGAGGCTCTGGGTGGATAAGAATTTGGGGGGACATTATGCAACCCCGTGCATGAAGGTTCAAGCATCACACATTTTAGCCATCAGCAGCGACAGCACCGGGTTGTCACCAATGGATTATAAATCCCTACATCAGGAGACACAAAGGCAAAAAAAGATCAAAAAAAGAAAGTCTTTACATTCGATCTCTGCTGAAACATTAAACAAGTTTTATGGAGGTCCCAGGATAGCATGGGTGGAGAAGTTGCTGTCTTGTGGCTTGGAAAAATCAGAGGATCAGTTCTTTGCAGAAGGAAGCATTCAAAGACGTGGGGAATGAAAGCAAATCTCCTGGAAACATACGGGCTAGATCACAGCTAATTTAGGCAAGAAAACAGTGCAATGACTATTACACAACCTATAAAATTGTCTTTAGGAAGAGATCTTCAGGACACGGGGAAAGGCTTCTGCTGTAAGGCTAACGAAAAAAGCCAGCATTCAAAATTGCATTGGCAGCATGAGCTCAGCTCTGCAATAAAGAGGAGACATTTCTAGAGAATAAGGCTGGGGCCAGTTGTGAGGTGGGGGTGGGGACGTGGAGGGCAAATGTCTTTTATTTCACAAAATTCTGCACTGTCTGAATTCTTTTCCCCGATCATGGAATTTTAAAAAAAAAATATTTTATTTATTTATTTATTTATTTGACAGACAGAGATTACAAGTAGGCAGAGAGGCAGGCGGAGAGAGGAGGAAGCAGGCCCCCTGGCAAGCGGAGAGCCCAATGTGGGGCTCGATTCCAGGACCCTGGGATCATGCCCTGAGCTGAAGGCAGAGGCTTAACCCACTGAGCCACCCAGGCACCCCGGAATTTTTTTTTTTTAAGGAAACTTTAAATCCAAAAGCGAAGTTCCCATGTATCCTATTTCGACTTCCTCTGTTTGCTAATATCCTATCCTGTTTGTCACAAATAAGGAACCAATACTGACACATGATTATTAACTTGTCCATTCTTTAATGGGATTTTATTTTTTTTATTTTTTTTAAGATTTTATTTATTTATTTGACAGAGAGAAATCACAAGTAGATGGAGAGGCAGGCAGAGAGAGAGAGGGAAGCAGGCTCCCCGCCAAGCAGAGAGCCCGATGCGGGACTCGATCCCAGAACCCTGAGATCATGACCTGAGCCGAAGGCAGCGGCTTAACCCACTGAGCCACCCAGGCGCCCCTTTAATGGGATTTTAAAAGTTGTTTTGTAATGTCCCCTTTTCGTTCCAGGATCCCATCTAGGAGACTAGATTACATTTAGTGATTGCATCTTCTTAGGCTTCCCTAGACTATAACATTTTGCCAGTCTCGTTTTTTGATGACCTAGATCGTTTTGAAGAGTTCCATTCAGTTATTTTATCGAGTGTCCCTCAGTTTGGGGTTCTCTGGTGTTGGGTTTTTTTTTTGTTTTTTTGTTTTTTAAAGATTTTATTTATTTATTTGAGAGAGAGAGACAGTGAGAGAGAGCATGAGCGAGGAGAAGGTCAGAGAGCGAAGCAGACTCCCCATGGAGCTGGGAGCCCGATGTGGGACTCGATCCCGGGACTCCAGGATCACGCCCTGAGCCGAAGGCAGTCGTCCAACCAACTGAGCCACCCAGGCGTCCCTGTTTTTTTTTTTTTTTTTTTTTTTTTTTTTTATCAGACTGGGGTTTCAAGTCTTAAGGACCAAGACACACTGAAGTTAAGTGCGATCTTCATTGTATCGTATCAAAAGATAATGAAACATACAATAAAATATATTTTCCATGAGGATGATGCTAGAAAAAGAACAGTGCTTGACTCAGTATTTTCTTAGTATTTTTCTTTACAGCCTTCTATAAGAGGTACAAAATACATTTCAGAATTAGAAAAAGAATTAACAAAAAGTTGGACTGTCAATAGCTAGGAAGGTCCACCATGGTGGTGATGGGGACAGGGGAGGGTTGGGTCCGGCTTCGTCTGGCACCGGAACAGAGAGTGTCAGCCTGATGCGGAACACACCAGGGCCTGGCTGCCTGCTGGGAGCAGTCAAGATTACTAATGGCAGGACACAAAGTAACAGCAACAAAAGGAAAGCGAGGGCCAGGGCCGGGAAGACAGCACTAATGAGAACACTGAGATGCATTCCAGGCGAAAGGGTAACCCAAAAATGTAAGCAAGCTTGGAGCTGAGCTTAGTTCTAGCCAAATAAGTCATGCAGGATTCAGAGGGTGCAGGCGGCCAGGGGTGGAGGGGATGGGGGTGGGGAGCCCGAGCACCTCTGCCGCTCCGAATCCCACAACGTCATGCTTTGTATAAATACTGACTTTTTAGGGAAGACAGAGAGGAGCCGCTCTCTTTTTCCACTGCAGGGATTAAGAAAAGTTTATTGACTTTTAAACAGGCTGCTTCGAATCAGGGCTTATTTTAGATCTAATAAGGCTGTTATCATTATTTTGTTTGAGTTGGGCGCAGAGAAGGGGAGCCAGTATCAATCCACGTCGAGTATTTTAAGTTGCTTTGGAAGATGTTACAGTGAAAGGAAGATTGTAGGTCACACGTGAGTCCCAGGGCACGGTCCCATGGGGATATTCTACTAGAACCCCTTCGTTGCCCCAGGTTTTAGTTCAGCGTTGAAGTGGCTGGGCTGGGGCGCCTGGCTGGCTCAGTGGGTAGACACGTGACTTTTAATCTCGGGTTGTGAGTTTGAGCCCCACGTTGGGTGCAGAGATGGCTTAAAAATAAAATCTTTTTGGGATGCCAGGTGGGTCAATCAGTTAAGCATCTGCCTTTGGCTCAGGTCCTGATCCCAGGGTGCTGGGATTAAGCCCCTTATCGGGCTCTCTGCACAGCAGGGACATATACTTGTACTCTCTCTTCTCAAATAAATAAATAAAATATTTTTTAAAAATATAAAACAAAATCTTTTTGGAAAAAATAGAAGAAAAATAAATACATGAAATGCCTGGGGAAATGGGTTGGTGTCCATATAATGGGATATATGACCATAGTAACTTCATATACCTGAAAGCAATCTTTCAGTCTTGATTGGCGAACTTCTATTCATGCTTCAAGACCCAAATTGTATGGTTCTGTGAAGTCTTCTCAAATTCTCTCAGGCAGAGAGTGACTTTGTCCTTTGTTTGCACGGTTCATTGTTGTAATACTTTTCACCATTGCCTTTATTACATTGCACTACATCGTTGGTTTTGTCTTCTGGTCTCCCAGTAGACTGTGCAGCATAGAGAGCAGAGATGGTAATGATTCTCCTTTTGTATTCTTTTCCCTTCCAAAGTGGCTCAGTTACTAAACTACAGCAGGCACTCAAATCCATTTTCTTTTCCTGCCTCACAGACTGGCTATGTATCTCTCTAGGTCTGGTTTGCTTAGATCTACCTTCATCTGTGCTTATGAACTTGTGAGGTTAGTTGTTGAGCACTTCCCATGGGCTGAAGTTCTGTCCTAGGACATCTAAGGGTTTTAAGAACTATATGATGTAATCTTGCTGCTGTGTAGCCCTTAACCTTTAAAGAGATTCAATAGACGAAAATATCGCACCATGAGGAACAAGAGTGGGGCGTGTAATTATGGGAAAATCCATTCAAGTGGTCTAATGCCTGGTGGAGGTAGCTCCTGCTATGGACGGGAGGACGAGCAGCTGTGGGGTTGGCATCATTAGGAGGGACTTTGGCTGAGGCACAGAAGATGGGGACGGTTGACCAGATGGAAGAAATGAGGGAGCGGGTTTCAGACTTGTAGAACAGCTGCCCGGTGGGGCTGAGCTCCAAGGAGAGCAGCCAGCCAGGAGACCAGACTGGAACTTCCCATCAGGTTTTGGAGCCTCTGGGCGTGAGGGCATTCCTGACTCGCCGAGAAGCTGAGTGCTGCAACCAGAAGCTGGGAATGAGCCAAGTCCAATGGAGGTGAGGGATGGAGCATCAGTGCACAGACCGGGCGTGGCCCCAGAACCAGGATCGGGATGAACAAAGGGGATGGACACATGCGCACGGAGGGGATCTGGCCGCACAGGTACCAGCGCCCCGGGGAAGCCAGGGAATGCTGTAGATGGATGTGTCTTCCTGCTCCTTCTTTCGGGAACGGGTTCTGCTTCCTAAAATGCTTAAAGGCCCGCACCATTCCTGATGACTAAGAAAGGGCAGGAGGAGAGGAAAGGAGAAATAAATCTGAATGGAGGGAATTAAGGCAGCAGTGTGGCACTTGAAGACTTGGATGAAAACGGCCATTTGCTACCTGCTAGCACGGTGCCTTTGGGCCGGTTGCCTAACCTCCCTGGGATTACCTCAAGTGTGCGGAGGGTGGTGGTCAAGTTCATTGTAGATGTTTGTGTGCCAACAGGAAGACGGGACATTAGGGTCGCCCTTCCCAGGTTCATGACAATCCGAAAGTAGACAAGGCTAGAACTCGTTCAGAGAACCTGGCAGTGAACCCGGGACCAAGAGCAGCTCTGGAGGCGGGGGCACCTCTGCCCACTCAGGAAGGTTCAGTGGTGGCCT
Organism: Neogale vison; assembly: GCF_020171115.1. Lineage (NCBI taxonomy): Eukaryota > Metazoa > Chordata > Mammalia > Carnivora > Mustelidae > Neogale > Neogale vison. The sequence goes on along the minus strand of NC_058101.1, from coordinate 195,509,478 downwards.
CTCTGCCGTTTGCTCACCCAGTCCTTCTTGGACACCGACCATAAGCCAGTGTGGGTGCTGGGGACACAGCCTGTCCACACCTTGCTTGGTCTCTATTCCTGAACTTACCCAGTTCTTTACGGATCAGTCACTATATTCCTCACATGCAAGTGACTGAAACCAACTCCAAGTTGCTGAAGGAAAGGGAAACTTCAGTGGTTCAGAGTGTAAACGAACCCCAGAGAGGCGGGGTGTGAAGGGAGGTGTGGGGAAAGCAGAGGGAGAATGAGCTGGCCTCAGGGTTGACTGATCAAGTTCACCAGAGCACAGGCTGGGATTTAAACATAGTTGCAAACACCCCCCAAATAGATAGTGTTCACATTGGAGTAGTGGGAGGGACGCTGCTTGGGAATCAGGATTCCTTTTCTTCTTTTTATTTTTTAAAAGATTTATTTATTGATTGGGGGTGGGCAGGGGCAGAGAATCTTTAGGCAGACCACGTTGAGCACGGAACCTGACACGGGGCTCAATCTCATGACCCTGAGATCGTGACCTGAGCTAAAACAAGAATCAGATGCTTAACCAACTGAGCCACCCAGGTAGCCCTCCTTTTCTTTCTTTCTTTCTTTTTTTTTTCTTTCTTTCCTTCCTTCCTTCCTTCTTTTTTTCTTTCTTTCTTTCTTTTTTAAAAAGATTTTGTTTATTTATTTGTCACAGAGATAGAGAGAGTACAGGCAGGCAGAGGCAAAGGGAAAAGCAGGCTCTCCACGGAGCAAGGAGCCTGATGTGGGGCTCAATTCCAGGACGCTGGGACCATGACTTGAGCCGAAGGCAGCCGCTTAACCGACTGAGCCACCCAGGCGTCCCTCCTTTTTTCTTTTAATGTCTCTTTACTTTTCCAGTTTTATTGAGGTATTATTAACAAGTAAAGAATGTATATATTTAGGTCATACAATGTGATTTTTCTTGAAGGTATACAATGTGAGGGTTTAATATACTGTACGAAGGCATTATGAAATGATTACTGCAATCAAGTTAACACATCCATCGTTCACATAGTTACCATTTTTGTGTGTGTGGTAAGAACGCTGATTTACTTTCTTAGCAAATTTCAAGTATACAGTATGGTATTATTAACTATATAACTGTAAAATTATTATTAACTATATGTCAGTTATAAACAGTAGATTCCTAGACGTATTCATCTTATAAATGAAAGTTCATAAACCTAACTATCATCTCTCTGTTTCCCCCACCCCAAGCCCCTGGCAACCCTGTTCTGCTCTCTGGTTCTATGAGTTTGACTTTGCCACATTCCACTACAAGCCAAAGCATTTGTCCTTCTGTGACTGGCTTACTTCACTTAGCATAATGTCCTCCTGGTTCATCCCTATTTTTGCAAATGACAGGATTTCCTTCTTTTTATGGCTGAATAATATTCCATTGTATATACAATGGAATAATATTCATATTACAATGAATGCAATAATAATAATAACGAATACAATAATATTCATATATACAATGGAATATTTCATTGTATCTTTTCTCTATTGTACATTTTCTCTATCCATTTATCCTTTGAAGAGGATTCCTTGCTCCACTCCCAGATCTGCCACTTATTAACTACACGATAGCATTTATAATACTGCTAGGGCTTCATCTGTTAAATGGGCGTAACAATCACCTCCCTTTCCAGCAGATAAATGCTTTATGTGCTGGGTGGTATGATTATTATAAAAATATCTGCAAATTAACAGTATGTGCTCATCTGCACAAAGACGCACATGGGAAGAAAAACAATGACAAATATCGACAATCGATAATTCAACCTATTTGAATTCAGGATGTGTGGTTTCTATCTCAAGTTCCGGACTTGTTCTCCATCAGCTCATAGCTGGGACCACTGACTTCATGGACCCCCGGCCCTCGATGCAGGTTCCTGAGCCAGTGCTCAGACAGCAAGTAAAGAGTTTTAGCCACCCCCCGCTTCCTGTGGGGTTTAGGGATCCTGACCTTGGGTTCCCATCTTGGTCCCAGCTGTGCTGGGGAGGAGGGGGTTGTCTAAAGCCTCAGAAGAAGCCCAGAGCTCCATGACCACGCGACAGGGCTTCTGTGTGGTTCTCTTGAGAGCTGAAGTTCTGGACAGGGCATCTTAAGATCCAAACTCAGGATCACCGGATGCCTGGATTTCTGGGCTGCTTCCTTTTCTCCAGATGGGAACCCGCTGCCACCTAGAACTTAAGTGAAGTTTGGGAACTGACCCTCTAGCAGCGTTCCAAAACATCTTCCCTCTCCTATTTCTTTTTTTTTTTAAAGATTTTATTTATTTATTTGACAGAGAGAGATCACAAGTAGGCAGAGAGGCAGGCAGAGAGAGAGAGAGGAGGAAACAGGCTCCCTGCTGAGCAGAGAGCCCGATGCGGGACTCGATCCCAGGATCCTGAGATCATGACCTGAGCCGAAGGCAGCGGCTTAACCCACTGAGCCACCCAGGCGCCCCTTCCCTCTCCTATTTCACATGGTGGGCTGAGCCTAGACCCTCTCTTCTACCCCACTGCCACCGCAGCCCCATGCCCAAGAGAAAGGCTGCAGGGGATGCTAAAGGCGATCGAGCCAAGGTGAAGGAAGAGCCACAGATAACATCTGCTAGGTTATCGGCAAGGTCTGCTCCTCCAAAGCCAGAGCACAAGCCTAAAAAGGCCCCTGCCAAGAAGGGAGAGAAGGGACCCAAAGGGGAAAAGGGGCAAGCTGATGCTGGCAGAGATGGGAAGAAGTCTGCCGAAAGTGGAGATGCCCCAACACACCCGGAGCAGAAAGCTGAAGGGGCTGGGCCGCCGAGAAAAGTGTGCATTTCTGGTAACTATGGACTCCGGTGGCTGTACAGTTTGAAATGCTACCTTTTATCAAGTTTTGTTATATGTATATTTTTAAAAGGAACATATGAGTCTTGATCTCCAGGTTGTAAGTTCAAGCCCCACATTGGGTATAGAGAGTACTTAAAAATAAATTATTTAAAATAAAGAATTTGCCCAGCCCCAACCCAAGCACTGTCCCACCCTCCCTGTGAGGTCCGTGCTATTTTCCTCTTGACGGGTGAGGACACCGAGGCTCAAGAGGTCCACCCAGGATGGATGGACAGATGGTGTGTGACAGAACTGGGATTCCGGCCAGAGCGGCCTCATCCCAATGCCTGTGCTCATGACCCAGATGAGGCAGTTGAGTGGCCCACACAGGTGTGCAGACCGTGTGGACCGAGCAGAATAACAGCTGGCTTCCTGCAATGTATATGGGCAGTGGCATGTACTTTTGAAGTTTTATTAAATGTCCACATTACATGTGGTTTCCTCTAGGAAACCCAAAGGACCCTTGTCCATTCTGTTCCATCTTCCCCAGGGCTTTGCCACCCATACTGGAGAACGTTCTGCGAGGAACTATGGAAATACAAAGAGTAAGTGGACAGGGGCGCCCGGGTGGCTCAGTGGGTTAAGCCGCTGCCTTCGGCTCAGGTCATGATCTCAGGGTCCTGGGATCGAGTCCCGCATCGGGCTCTCTGCTCAGCAGGGAGCCTGCTTCCCCTCTCTCTCTCTCTCTGCCTGCCTCTCTGCCTGCTTGTGGTCTCTCTCTGTCAAATAAATGAATAAAATCTTAAAAAAAAAAAAGAGTAAGTGGACATAGCTTCGCCTTCAAAGGGTTTTGATACAGGAGATGAGTGGGGGACGAAGTAGAGCAGTGGGAGGTTTTAAGCGCATTTTTGAGGGAGACCCAGGGATCAGGCAGTGTAGGGATGGACAGAACATGAGGCTGGGATGCAGAGGTGCGGAAGGAGAGGCTACCGGAGGAGGGGTGGGGGAGGGAGGAAGAGAGCAAGGACAGGGAGAAGAGCGGTTGGCGACCACCTGGAGAGCGCAGACGGAGCAGGTCGAGAGGCAGGACGATGACAGAGTGAGGATCGAAGGGGCAGCGTCTGGAGAGGGGACATGAGAAAGGCTGGGGACAAAGAGGGTGGCGGCTCTGGTGCAGGGTCCAGAGCCAGGAGCCAGGCGAAGAGTGTCTGCTCTCGTCTGTTCCCACCCCAACCTCCAGGCCCCAAGGGGCTCCCCACCTCCAGCCCATTGGTGGGAGTTGGTTGGGGGGTACGGGGGCTCACGCCTCACCTTCTGTCTTCTGCTGCTTGGGATCCGCCTCACCCTCCTCTTCAGCAGCTCTCTTCAGCGCGGGCCCTTCATCGTCATCTTCTTCCTCATCTTCTTCTTCCCCTTCGCCCTCCTCTCCTCTCCGGGGCCGGGAAGGGGACAGCTCAGCCATGCCAGACGGCGCTCCGGGGACGGTGGCAGGCGTGGTGGCCTTTGTAAGGCTTCTCTCAGTGACGTGTATAAAAAACTAGGAGGCCGGGAGAAGAGCTGGGAGGGATGAAGTGCTGGGTGTGAGGCTCCACAGCGCCGTGACAATCTGGTGAATGGCTAGTCTTATATCCAGGTCTAGAAAAGAGAGTTCCTAAATGAAAAAGAAAGAAAGAAGGGGGGTGGGGCGGGGAAGCACTGATACTCTGAACATAGGCCAATTGTTTAAAAACAAGAACGGGGGGCACCTGGGTGGCTCAGTGGGTTAAACCTCTGCCTTCGACTCGGGTCATCATCCCAGAGTCCTGGGATCGAGCCCCACATCGGACTCTCTGCTCAGTGGGGAGCCTGCTTCCCTTCCTCTCTCTCTGCCTGCTTCTCTGCCTACTTGTGATCTCTGTCAGATGAATAAATAAAATCTTAAAAAAAAAAAAAACAAGAATGGGATGCCTGTCTGGCTCAGTCAGCAGACCATGTGGCTCTTGATCTCAGGGTCGTGAGTTCAAGTCCCATATTGGGCATAGAGCATAGTTTTTAAAAAATAAATTTAAAAAGAAAGAAAAAAAAGAATAGTGTTTGAGTGTATCTGTGCCTGTCTGAGTGTGTCTGTGTCTGTGTATCTTCCTTGAAGACAAGACACTTGACCTAACGCTCAGGAGGAGAGTCCAAGCCAAGAGAAGGGCATGAACAAGGGCACAGAAGCAACAGGTGCCATGCAAAGGCCCATAGTGGGCTGTGAGGTGGGGAGGTCAGGAGACAAGGCAGAAGCCAGCAGGGCTTAGGACTGAAGGCCCATGGATGTGGGCTGAAACCCTCAGGTTAATCCTGTAATGGAACGGGGTCCTGGGAAGCAGGGGAAAGACATGGTCCCATTAGTCCGTTGGTGACACTGCTCTGGTGGCAGCCTGGAGACCAGAATGATGGGGGGTGGGGGTGATGGTGGGGTGCTGAGATTGGTCTTCAGGGAGAACAACATTCTAGGAGAGAGGCATCAGGGCTCGAATTCCAGCAGGGAGAGAGGAAGGAGAGAAGGCCCTACACCATCCTGTGCTCCCAAACCCAGCAGACACTTCCACCCTCCTCACAGCCTCCTCTCCACTCTTGTCAGCCTTTCCCCAGCAGCTCCCAGCCAGGAGGCCCATCCAGGCTTCCTAAAGGTTCTCCTTAAACACCTGGGAAGAGGGGGTGGGGGGACGGGAGGAGGCCAAGTGAGGAAATTGGCAGAAGCCACCCACTGCTGCCTCCCACCTCGAGGGTCTTTGTCTGACCGCTGCGCAGTTTCACTTGCTCTTTGCAGTTCACTCAGCCCAGTGGCTGCGGTCAGCCTGACCCACACGCATAGAAGCCTCTGAGCGGTCAGGGTATGTTGTTAGGGGAACAGAGGTCCTCACTAGGTTTCACAACACATACTCTTTCCTCTTCTTTTTTTAAAAGTTTACTTTTAAGTAATCTCTACACCCAACGTAGGGCCTGAACTCACAACCCCAAGATCAAGAATCGCACCCTCTAAGGACAGAGCCGGCCAGGTGCCCCACAACAACACTCCTTTTTCCTTCTAATGGAAACATGTTTCCTCCTCACTCTCCCACACCCCCTCCCCTGCAGGGCTCCAGGTTGTCCAGGTGAAGACCACGCGCCCAGTCAGTGAGGGGTTCCTGTTACCTCAGGAACAGGCTTCCACTGTGAGGGTTTCCTTACGAGAGCTTATTCTTTTCAACAAATATCCGCCAGATTAGATTCTCATTTAAATAGTATCTGCGGTGGGGAGAGGAGTCATTAAAACGTATTGAGATGGTTAGCAAACGGATCTGGGACTTTTCAGCTTGCTTTCTGGTGAAATCAAAACCAACGGGCATTTTTAAGCCCCTGATCTGCCAACGCATTGCACTAAAGAGTGGGGCTGGTATGTTGATGAGCAAGAGAACAGCCTAGTCCTGTCCTCCATGATGTAGATCCGCAGACCCAGGGGAGCACAGGGGACAGCAGCTGACTGTGTCCAAGTAAGTCAGGGGTGCTTGTGTCTGAACTGGGTTTTTAATTAAGTGGATATTTGACAGGCAAAGACAAGGGCATTTGAAGCTGAGGAGACTGTGACCAGTATGGTGTCGGGGACCGCCTCTGGCCGGGAAAGTCCCCGCCATTACAAGATGGCGCTTGGCTCACTGCCAGAAAATATGCTGCAAGTAAACAAGGAACGTTCTGGTGAAGCCCGCCTAAAGGAGGACATAGTCATCGGCTATTTCAAATTTAATCAGCATAGTAACAGGACTCTCATTGGCTCTCCCCATTGTTTGGCCCCTTATTGGTCACCCTGCTCGCTGATTGGTCATGTAAACGTATATAAGTGTGTAGACTTGTGGAAATAAAGAGAGAGAACATACATCTGAACCGGGGCTTCTTGTTGTCCTTGCGGGTCGAGGGCGACAGTATGGCATGGGAGGGAATGGTGCTGGGGCTGGGGAGAAGTTAGGGGTGACTGGAGGCCTGTGTCCTTGGGGAGTGGTAGGGAGATGCAGCTGGTAAGGTGGCTTGAGGGCTGACTGCAAAGGCCCTGGGGCAGCAGGCACCGGAGCCGGGCTATCCTTACAAGCGAAAGCAACCAGAAGTCATCGAATGTGTGCAGGCCTGATCTATTTCGTGTTTTAGGAAGGCAACCAGATGGACAAGAGAGAGAACATGGTAAAAATCAATCTGGAAGCATTAGAGGATCAAGACGAAGAACGCTGCTTTAGGCAAAGGGACATCTCTAGAGATACTTAGGATATAGAGCTGTGCCGAGCTGGGTGCTGACAGTACTGGAAGGAGTCGTCTGATAGAAAGCTGGTTTGGGTAAATAGGTGCCTACCACGCACTGTGCCAGGATACCTGACGAGAACCAACGCTTTTATAAACTGCCTTCTGGTATCCTCTCAAGCGAATCTAAGAATGGAATCGCCTAAAGATGCGGCAGAAGGCAAAAGGAAGAGCTAAAGGAGGGCACATATGAAGGGAGATTTGTACTCTGTGCCCAGATGGTTTTTCTAAGGTCTGCCATTGCGCCGTTGGTGCCAACCACTGTCTGGGGTATAAAGCGGGACTCACTCCAGACACCCACATGAGACATTTGTGGGAGACCCGTTGGATGAGAGCACGCGAAGCATGCAATGCTGGAAGGACATCGAGGGGGACATCGAGCTCTCTAGGAAGCAGCTGGAGCTTGGAGATCAGGAGACAGATGGGCTGGAAATCCAGGCTGCAAATAATTAGCATCCCGGAGCCACTTGAAGCTGGGGGTACAGATGAATTCACTCAAGGTGGGCCCAGGACAGGAACCCAAGGAATATCCGCATTTAGGGAGCAGCTGGGGAGGGGTTGTGGTGGAAATGAGGGATGAAGAGGACAAGGAGAGAGCAGAGGACAGGAATCTGCCATATGATGGACCAGGCAAGTAAAGCCCGTGAGGGGAAACTTGCACAGTGGGAACAAGGGGAACTGGGCAGGAGGTGGTGTGTGGGCCGAAGCAACGCTGGGCACACTGGAGTCAAGCAGTTGCTTCTGGACTCCTGTGCCCCTGTGTGCTAACTGTTCTCAATCCAGACCCAGTGCTTGGCCCACAACTCATGGCTCCGAGGGAGGCCGCCACCTTCACATTTTGGGGCTTGGGCTTTTGGGAGCAGAGGTAAAGAAGGAAGGGCCTTATAACTCCCCTTCACTCATCTGGGGGCTAAGAGCTTTTGGAGCACTGAGCCAACGCCACTCTTCGTTTTGCACTGAGAAAGACCATCGGTGTAGATACCATGCGGAGATATTTGCTTTGATCTTGCAGTAGCAACATGCCAGGAGAAAAAGAAGAAAAAAAGCTGAAGAATCTGCTGCTTGTTGACTGAGAGATTGGGTGTCGTGCCAGTTGATGAAAGTCCCAGGACTCAGCAGGTCTGGGGAGAAAGCAGGGCCTTCCCTGTCAGAAGAGCCGCATCACACATTCTCATCCGGCAGCCGGCGGCCATCTTCATGGCGAAGCACCTCTAATGGCTACCTTGTGTCAGCTGGAAATCTGACTTCACCAAAGGAATAAACGATACGTCGCAGTGTCACTAAGAGTTTCTGCACTTACGTGCATATCCTGAGCGAATCACATCTGTTAGAATTCTATCCTGTGTGCCAACGGATTTTTTAATACATGTACGACGTTTTAAAATCAGCTCTGAAGATTTTAATGTGGGAATATGGTGGCATGGGATTGGAGAACTTAACCATGAGTTAACCATTCTTTCTACTTTTCATAATCACACTGCAATAATACATATATTAGTATTAATATGTAATATCTTAGCATGCTTATTTCTTTGGTTAAATAAAAATCTCAATGGTCAGGAGGTTGGTTTTAGAAGTTTTTTTTTTTTTTTTTAAAGATTTTATTTATTTATTTGAGAGAGACAGTGAGAGAGAGCATGAGCGAGGAGAAGGTCAGAGAGCGAAGCAGACTCCCCATGGAGCTGGGAGCCTGATGTGGGACTCGATCCCGGGACTCCAGGATCACGCCCTGAGCCGAAGGCAGTCGTCCAACCAACTGCGCCACCCAGGCGTCCCGGTTTTAGAAGTTTTTAAACCATGAGTGAAACAAGATAGGGTAGTTATTAGCCTGAAATAAATCCAAGAAAATTATAGTCCTTTTGGTGGATTGGGACTAAATGCAGACTTTCTATGAAATAAAGAGGCATTTAACCCAGAATTTTTCTTTTTAGGGAATTAGTATTTTTAATTTGATTAATGATAGAAATCCACCATGTCCACATTTTGCCCTTTCCGCTTATCAATTCAGAAAATAGAATATATTCCCTCTGCTGTTGCTCCCCTTACCCCACATCTTCTTAATCTCATTAAGGCAGAATTGCTAAATAATAATAGTTGATGATAGTTTCTGATGAGAATTGGATCATTATAGAGATTGAGGAACATCCAACACTCATGATCAAAGAAGGAGGCTACGTATATGAAGAAATCTGTGAAGTCTCATTTTGACAATTTTATTTTGACAACTTATTTCCCTTGTTAAAAAATTTGTTTTCTGGGACGCCTGGGTGGCTCAGTTGGTTAAGCAGCTGCCTTTGGCTCAGGTCATGATCCCAGCATCCTGGGATCGAGTCCCACATCGGGCTCCTTGCTCGGCAGGGAGCCTGCTTCTCCCTCTGCCTCTGCCTGCCATTCTGTCTGCCTATGCTCGCTCTCTCCCCCTCTCTCTCTCTGATAAATAAATAAAATCTTTTAAAAAAAAATTTGTTTTCTTCTGGCCTGAACTTGAACCATAAAGGGCATTTTTGTTCTGGATGGTTTTGGTTCTCATTTATTTATTTACTAGTGCCTAAGGACTGCAATCATGCCACTGACTCTTACTGCTGTCTGCCATAGACGTAGGACTCTCACTCCAGAACCCCACACCTGTGCCATTTCTGGGTTAGATTCTTGGGGACTGCACTGGGCCTTGGGCTATACAAGTGGGCTCTCGAGGGCAGGGATCTCAGATCCCAAAGAGGGATAATGGGAGAATCCTGTCTGGTTAGATTCTCCAGTCTCTCAGACCTGTACTAGAAATATGTTTTGAGAGTCTTCTAGTTGAAATTGTCTATTATATGTGGTGAGAACAATGTCACCTATTCTTTTATTTGTCATGGTTCCCAAGAATCATGGAGATGTTTTTCAGACCAAAATATTGGGGATCTTATTGCCTTAAACTTTCCAGTCAGAGATGAAGGAGCTAAACATATGGCAAAAGCACATTGTTAGTTTAACCATTCTTTGTTATTTCCTAAGACTCAAGTGATTCTGAGTTAGAAGAGTAAACGCACACACAGTCCAGTAGAGCTTGGTGCTGGAATGTTCTAGAAGATTCTGATCCAGTGTGTCTTGTTACAATATAAAAACTTGAAAGATAGGGACGCCTGGGTGGCGCAGTTGGTTGGACGACTGCCTTCGGCTCAGGGCGTGATCCTGGAGTCCCGGGATCGAGTCCCGCATCAGGCTCCCAGCTCCATGGGGAGTCTGCTTCGCTCTCTGACCTTCTCCTCGCTCATGCTCTCTCTCACTGTCTCTCTCTCTCAAATAAATAAATAAAATCTTTAAAAAAAAAAACTTGAAAGATGGATGTAGCTGCAACTTCATGTGGTGAAACAACGTGGGTATTTGAGAAATGTAATACTGACTATGAATTATAACCTAACTTCCATGTATTCTATTAGCCCTTCCGTTATTCCAGGTTCTCTATTTCCTGCTTTGCATATGTGCTCTCAAAGTCAAATCCAGGGATCAATCACAGTAGTTGTCAGCTACTTCTCAGCACATCTGCTTCTCCTCACTTTCTTGCTTGCTATCTTCATTTCTATTTTGTTCATCTTGATGCATACACATTCTTTATCTTGACCCACTTCAAATTTCTTTTGGGAAGAGGCAGCATTCTGCAAACAGCTTTGGGACAATTTGTTTCTAAAGAGTAATTAATTGTGAAGGCTTTAGTTTGTCTTCAGTTCTAAAGAAACCAATGTCTTCCTGGAAGGAAGACAACAGCCATTCTTGTTGAATTATTCTGCTAATGCTTGCTTTGTAAACACTGGTATTTTATGCAAACAAAATTGGAAAGTCTTGCTTTGGGCCCTGTAGGGGCAAAGGACTTCCTTCTAAGTATCCTCTGGTAGGGCTTCCTGAGGGAGTCATTTCCACACCCCCATAGATCACAAGGGACACCGTGGGCTGGGTTGTCTCCTGGAATGAAGTCTAACTTACTCTCCTTTTCGATATAAACAGTGGGTGTTCGTATATGCATAATCTTTACTCTTGTACGTTATGAACAGTTTATTTGTGGGGATATAGTATGTGTGTGATCATTTCTTTAAGCTGTTTCATCTCTCCCTGAGGAGCCTTCCATAATTACTGCAAGATACTTTTGCACAATGACCCAACTGAAATATAAAACTGCTCAAAAACAATTTGGGTTTTCCGAGAGATGGAGAGTTGCCCATTGACAAGGATGGTGGCCTTTGGCGAGCTGGTTGTATGGGAGCTGTCAGAAACCCGGGAGGGATAATGAACACCTCACTTAAGTTAGGGCAGCAAAAGCCCCACCTCCCGCTGGCTGCTCACGGGCTTCACCAAAGCTGTGTTAAGCAGCGGTGGCTGCTGCCTCTGGAGCGGAGATTCCGTCATTAACCACAGGCACACTGCCTTTGGGAGAGGCTTCCAGGAAAGTAGGGAGGAGACATCAGGCTGGGTCGCAGCTCAGACATCAGTGTTGCGGACTCAAAGATCCTCCCATGAACTTCCAGATGCCTTCAATACACAACAGAGCAAATGGTCCTGAGAGTCAAGGGGAAGGCAGTTCAGTTCAAAGTCGCGAAATGAGGGCTTTGTTAATAAGAGAGTCCCAGTCTGGTAAGGCTCTCAGGTGAACCCAGTAGTCCAGACTTGATGTTTTTGTGTTTTATTGTTTGTTCTGGTGAGGCACTATTTTCACCCAGCAAGGGTAAGAGTCGGTGGAAAGGATGGACCTTAAGGCAATGGAAAGATTTTTATGTCTTATTTTCTACCTGTACTGCCTGGAAAATGCTTCCCGTTGTAATGTCAAGTAGTACAAAATAAACCCGAGTGGTCTTGTGTATTTACAGTGGGGCCTTAGTTTTGCAAAAAAAAAATGGGTAAAACATTAGTAGAAAATATAATAAAATGGTACCAGTGGTTGTCTCTTTATGTTGGGGTTGTAACTGTTTCCTTTTGTTTTTCTTTTTTCTAAACTTCACGTACTAAATGAGAAATATTTATAATGAAACTGAAAGCTGGAAATAAAAATCCTAGCCTTATTTTGCAATTTATGCCATATATTTTTGTCCAGAAAATACTATCAAATGTAATTAATAGTCTTCAACCTTAAGGGTAGGTGTCATCCGGGAACTTTTCGATTTTTCAGGGACCATGAAGTCTGGCCTGCAGAGCTAATGTTCGCCAAGGCTGAGGACCACTGAGCTGATGGTTGCCACAGACTTCCTCGTTAATCTGGATCTAACCCTCCTGAGGTCCATGACAAACAGCTCTAGACGAGAATCACTGAAGCTGAAGGGAGTGTCGGCAGCTGCCCGTGGTCATGAGCGGTGGATAACAGAGTGTGGTCTCCTGGGGGCATCCATCTGAACAGGAGTCCCCCCCCCCACCCCAGGTTTCCATGTCACTTATTAGCTTAATGGGAACTGGAAAATAGTCAAAGGTAATTCTTAATGCAATATTCATCCAAATTCATTTTTCAAAAAAGAAGTGCAGATCTCCTATTTTTAGTATATGTGCTGCCGAAGCGAGCACAGAAGTGCAGATCTCCTAACACTCTCAGAAATGGGAGAGGATTTGTGAAATAAAATATATACGGGACACTAGAGGTTGGAGCTCACCTAGTCCAGTGATTGATATTAATGATAGATCAATCATGACAACCTTTCTTCTTCTTAAAGATTTTACTTGTTTGAGACAATGAGACATAAGCAGGGGGAGCAACAGAGGAAGACAGAGAAGCAAGCTCCTTGCTGGGCACTGACCTTGACTCCAGGCTCAATTCCAGGACCCCAGGATCATAACCTGAGCCAAAGACTTAACCAACTGAACAATCCAGGTGACCCACCCATGACAATTTTTTAGCTAAATATTCAGGAAGGCATCTTTTTAGCTAAATGTGGGGGTGGGTGGGGGGGTGGGGTGGCAGTGGTAGTGATGGTGGCCAGGATCTGAAACTATAATACGGGAAGTGACACAAATTCCTGAAGGCTTGGACTGCAAGCCTTAAGAGATGTAAATCAACAAATGGAGATTTTGATCTAAAAGTAAGATCAGGGGCACCTGGGTGGCTCAGTCAGTTAAGCATCTGCCTTAACCTCAGGTCATGATCCCAGGGTCCCAGGATTGAGCCCTGCCCTGCATTGGGCTCCCTGCTCAGCGGGGAGCCTGCTTCTCCCTCTTCTGCTCCCCCTGCTTGTGCTCTTTTTCTGTCAATTAAATAAATTAAATCTTTAAAAAAATAAAGGTAAGATCACTGTCTATGTAAAGATTGCTCTCTTAATTATCATCTCCATAGGACAAGAGAATATTTTCAGATTCTAGAGGCTATCTATCATAAATGAAAATTTCCCGAAATCCAGGTGTCCAGACAAGCAAATTCATTTTCAATTGAGTGAATAGGAGACACAGATAGGATGTCCCTCGGCTACTGCTCCCCTTCCCAGGAGTTGCCTGCGGTCAGGCCCAGCAGCTGCAGTCACACTTATCTTCCTGGCTACGTCTGAGGAGACTACCAGTGGGTCGAGCCGAGTCTTGATCCTGAGAGTTTGGAATTTGGACTGAGCGGCTAGGAAGCCATTCCTGCAGGTCAGTGAACAGAGGACACCAGGGAGCGAGGGGAACCGTGTGGGTCACGCGCACACATAAGCAGTGATTGCCGGTTTGCTGAGATCATCGGAGTGGACAATGTGAGGGAACTCGAGCGAGCGAAGCTGACCGCCGGCTTCTTGGTCCAGTCCTCTGCGGGTCCCGCTCTGCTTGATGTCCTTGGATTCCATCAGCCATCTCAAGAGCCTTCCATAAGGGCCTTTATGCTTCAACTAGTTTGCAGTGATGTCTTTACCAAAGGGCCTTGACTAGAAAAAATGGTAACCAAAGCGAACTGCCTAACCTGGCCAATAATTAACACTGAGAAAGAAACGTAAATGGAAGCAACATTAAGGATGTATTAGTCATTTCTCTCTGCTGAAAATTTTAGAGCAATCATTCTTAGCTTTTTGGGGTTGTATCAGTAGAATTCTTTAAGAAGTGGATGGAAGTTATAGACCTTCTCTTTAAGGGAAAAAAAACACATTTTGCATATCATCCATGTCCACAGGATAAATACTATTAGGTAATCAGTGTTTTGATTTGAGCCTTAATAAATGGACACATACACCTGTCATTCTCATTGTGCCAGCCACTTAGGTTATAAGCTTCTTTGTAAAGGAGGAAACCAATTTTCTCTGTAAATTTTAGTTCCTTTAACCTCATGGCTCAATCAGAATTACTCAAAAAGTTATAATCTGTTAAATTATGGGTATGTATGGTATCATAATACTTTTTTATAATATTAAAATACTTTTTGAATGCAAATCATGACCTGTGCCCCAAACATAAATGTCTTATTGAGGAGGATTGAGAGTACTTCACATTGACATAGAATGCCCTCTTATGAGGCCAATATTTTCTTCTCTCTTTTGAACTTGTAATTTATCGAAGGGCCCAAGAAGCTACAGGTCAGCCTGTATTTGAATTTAGTCTCTACTACTTACCACATAACCCTGGTCAAGTTCTCTAGTCTTTTGAGACTAAATTTCTTCATTGGCAAATGAGGTCAACAATGGTATAGAAAATCATAAGGTTTTTGTGAGGGTTTAGTAAGATATTCCATTTAAAGCACTTGGCAAAATGCCTAGCACAGGATAACATATTAATTTATTATCTAGATGAACTGACATAGAAATTTAGTCACAATATACTGTGAATTTGCTTCTCTTGAAAGGCCTTGTCTCCTGACTTGTCCTGCATCTTACACTAATACAGTAAGGGCCAGGACGCAGTCAGGGTCAAGGTCCACTCAAGGCTTTCTTCCTTTGTGAAATTCCCTCCCTCTCTTAGGCAGAACGAGCGACCTCTTCAGGCTTCCCTGGGTATTCCTCCTCACTGAGCTGGAATCCACTGTATAATTGGGCTCCATCTCCAGGCTCTGAGACAGGGACTGAATTATTCTCCTCCTCTGTATCCCATAAGATAATTTGTGAATAAATACCTGAGTAAAGATGCACAGAGCCAGCAGCGAAGGAGATTCCTGCCCGTCCCCTCTCATCGATCAGATCCTGAGGGAGAGCAGAAGTGAAGAGGTTGGAATGAGAAGAATAAGGAACCTACAAACAGGGAAAGACTGACAGTTCTGTAGCCATGGTAACAAGAAGCCACCAACAACTGGTTTTAAGTCTCTTCAATCTATCCGTGACAACTAGCCGAAGTGAACACGCTTTTGCAAACCAACCAGTGTTGGCTCTTGCTTATGAAAATCAGCCAATAAACTAGGACGGACCCACTCCAGTAAAAACACCCGAGTACTAGCCAATCCATAGGTCTCACCCTGTGGAAGCAGCCAGGCTCCACAGATGATGTCAACTTACTCACACTTCTGAAAGTCCATCAACCCCATGAATTCCACACTTCTCAAAAACCCTCCATGAGATGAGCAGCCTGCTCTGTTCCTGGAGACCAGGCTTGGCAAGCACTGTTCTCTCTGACTAGAATCAGCCACGAGTTCAGTTTTGTTCTTTTATTTCAGATACTGGGAAATAGTCTCATCAACCTTTCCCAATTCTGATGTAGACAATTTTTGCATTTAGATAAGTTTCATGTAACGTAATTCACAATCTTGTACATTTTACCGTATACAACTCAGTGATTTTAAGCATAGTCTCGCTGCTGTCCAACCATCGTCCTTGTTCAATTCCAGAATATTTCCTTTATCCTAAAAGGAAACTTTGTACTTCCCAATTGCCCGTCAACCACCAGTCTACTTTCCATCTCTGGATGGAGATGTTCTTGATACATCAGATGAGTGGAATTATACAGCCTTTTGGGTCTGGCTTCCTTGTTGACATGTTTCAACCTTCCTCCATGTTGGAAGTGGATCCATACTTCACTCTTTTTCATGGCCAAATAATAGACCACTGTATGGACAGAACACATAATTTTTAAATCCATCCTTCTGTAAATGGATACTTGGGTAGTTTCGACTTTTTGGTTATTGTGAATAATGCTGCTATGAACATTGGTGTACAAATATCTGTTTGTGAGCACCTGTTTTCAACTGGTTGACAGCTTTTTTTTCACTTTGTATCACTTAGGGGTGCCTCACTGGCTGGGTCAGAGGAACATGCGACTCTCGCTCTCGGAGTTGTGAGTTTGAGCCCCACGCTGGGTGTGGGGATTACTTTAAGATAAAATCTGGAAAATAATAAACAAACAAACCACCCTACTGCCTTCTAGCCTCCATGACTTTTTTTTTATTACTCAAAAATAAAATAAAAAAGTTAAAAATAACTTCATTTTTAAAAATTTCGTTTTCTCACTCTGTGCTGTGCCTTCAACATTTCCATGATTTCCTGGTCCTCAGTAAGAAATGCACACTCGATCCTGCCACAAACAAACTTAGCACACGTGGAGCCACCACTGGTCCTGCTGACGTGTTTTTTCATTTTAGACAATTTCATAAGAACGGTAGGTCTCACGGCACGAACTCCTCGAATTGGCCTGGGCACACGCCACATGCGGATTTTGGCGCTTTCCCAACCCTCTTGGTACAAAGTGAAATTATTCTACCACCAGTTCAGGACAGCCTAGTTTTGCTAGAGGCTGTATCACAGGACAGTCTACAGTAGTATGTTAGGTGCTGGACTGTTCTGGATGCCTATGGATTTCACCCCCAGAAGGGGAAAAAGCTCCATGATTTCCGATGAGAAACCAGCCAGTAAGTTTACCAAGGACCCATTTGCTGTGATGAGCTGCTTATCCAGAACAGGCAAATCCAGATTCCGAGAGCAGATTGGTGGCTGCCAGGGTTAGGAGGAAGAAGGAATGAGAAATAGTGCTCATGGGCGTGGGGTTTTCTCTTTGGAGTGATGAAAACGTTAAAAAGGAAATTAGTAATGATGATTGCATAGCTATGAATATAGTAAGATCTCCAAAACGGTCAACTTTGAAAGGATAAATTATGTCTTGAGCTGCTATAGAAAAATCTAAATTGGATGTCTCAAAGGCATCTCAGAACCAGTGTGCCCAACATCAAATCCTTGTTCTTTCCTGCCAAACGCTGTCTTCTTCCTGTGCTCTCTAGAGCTCAGAGTGGACCACTACCCATCTACTTCCACAATAGAAACTCTGGGTCATGCTTGCCACCTTGTTACTCCATTTCCCCAATATTTAGTCCATCCCTGAATCCTATCAATTTTGCCTCCTACATGGCTCTCTAATTTTCCCATCTGCCCCATCTTTAACGGTCCATTCCCCAGCCACCCTTTCTCGTTGACAACCTCTGTCGTCCGGCTTCCTCACTTACACTCTCTCGCCCCTCTTCGAGTTGCCATCCCCGCAGCGCTGGCAGCCCTGGACTGCTCAGCAGATAGACCAGGCACTTACCAACCCCATCAGCAAAGCAGGCCGCTTACAAATTGAGGCAAACTTCTTGGAAATTTTCGGTATTTTCTATCAGTTAGGATACAGCATTTCTCTAAGTAACAGAAAAACCAGCTCAGACTTCCTGAGATAGTGGAAAATGTATGATCTCATCTATCAAGCCCTGAGTAAGGCAGGCTCCACGGTTGAGCTCAGTCATGTCTTGAAGCACCTACATTTTTCCCTACTGCCATTCTGCTGCCTCCCCTCATGGTGGTAGGGGGCTGCCAGCATCAAATAGGAAGCACAGTTCCCCCATTCACATCCAGTGATGGAAGGAAAAGCTCCCTCAAGGATAAGTTCTTCTCTTAGCTTGTATTAGGCAAATTTAACTTATAGGCATACCTGTGGACCAGGGAAAGGCCAAACACTCACTCATTAAGGTCTGGACTGATTAAGGCATGGACTGATTAAGGTCTACCTGTGGACTGGATAGACAGCTGAATAAAATTTGAGAATCTGCTAAGGAGGAGGAAGACAGGAATGGGCACTTAGCCTTTATCCAGTAATATGGCTCTTCTTTTAGGCAAGACTCGAAACATAGGGAAAGGGTCCTAATATATTGCAGGAGGAAGCTAACTTTAGGAAAATACCATTTACGGCATGAGGTTTCCCCCTTCATATTTCAATATTCAAAACTCAGATGCATTTTCTGTCATCTGGCACAAACAGAATTTAACAATTTATCCGTAATTCAGTAAAGAGCTTCCCAATTTTTCTTACTGCGTTACGATGAAGTTAAATATAAAGATTATCATACAGGATCAAGAATGGGTCCTTCTTTTTCAAACATTTCCTTTTTGGGCTCTATACATTTATGCAATATATACCACACATCTACAACTGTGCCAGTGAGCTGTAAGTAAAAAGAAAACACATTTTAGGCACAGTTATGGGATAAGCAGAAAGACCTGAAACCGTTCTTTCAGTTAACAGACCTGGGTATATTATAGGTTAATTGAATTCTAAAAATCTGCTGTATTAAAAATCAAGTGCATTTAACCCAGATATAAGGGCTTCTCTGTATCATCTTCATAAAAATGAGGTTACTATTTGACAATATACATAAGTAACTAGCAAGCACTGAGTGTATTATTCCCCTACCCATGTATGGTTGGCCCCTCATGGAAATCTATGGTAGAAGCTCTCTTCCCTCCGTAGCAGGATCTGCAGTTGGTCAGTTAAAGAGAAAAGTCAGTGAAAGTGGGGAATCACAAAATTGTAATAAATATCCTGAAAATGTTATTTTTAAATAAAAACACACAGGTCTGGGCGCCTTGGTGGCTCAGTGGGTTAAGCCGCTGCCTTTGGCTCAGGTCATGATCTCAGGGTCCTGGGATTGAGGCCCGCATCGGGCTCTCTGCTCAGCGGGGAGCCTGCTTCCCTCTCTCTCTGCCTGCCTCTCTGCCTGCTTGTGATCTCTCTCTGTCAAATAAATAAATAAAATCTTTAAAAAAAACAAAAAACAAAACACAAAACAAAACAAAACAAAACAAAAACAACACACAGGTCTATTCATCCATCATTTCTTTGTTATTGGGCTGAAAGGCCTTTTCTTGGACTGGAGTCTATGGATGGGGGCAAAGGGAAGACACGCATTAACACGAGAAAGTGGTGCCACCAGCTGTAGTTTTGGTGGAGTGAGGACTCGAGCACCTGTGGAGAAGAATGAGGGCAGAATTCTGCTGGATTTTGACAGCCCTTTCCTCCATCCAAACCTATACATTTGTTTCGCCCAGACCTAATTCCACAGCATTTTTTCTTAAGACACAATAAAGACCTATCTTTAGAGATAGGTCCTGATATCAGATTGGTCTTTATCAGGTCTTGCCAAGCAGTCGACTTATTTTCACAGAGATCACAACTCTCTTCACACTCCTACTTGTCTGCTTTGGGTGATATTTAATTAAGTGATGTAGTTACTAAGTACAACTTGCATAAACAAGTTTGGGAACAAATGACTGACTTTTGGAAAGCATACAACTCAGAAGAAGTGATTAGCCCATCAGGGACTAGCCTACTTACTAATTGTAAAAATTGCATAGGCCTTCAGCATTAGGGATGTTTTTCACACAGGACAGAGACTAGTTCAAAGATCTGAGCCACAGGAAGGCAGAGCTGGTTTTAAAATCTGAATTCAGAAACGGCACTTAAGTTTATATGAAGTTATGAAACTCTTCTGAGAGGAATGCTAACAAATAGGATTTGAGCGACCTTTCATTATGGAGTTTCCAGTAGGGCCAGTGATGCTTCCTTCTCTGGCGGAGGCCGTAATGCCTGATCCTCCTGTTGGATGTTGTTAGGGTCACTGCATCTACTCTTGGTGAATGCTCTAAAATATTAAAATATCTCTCTCTTTGAAGAAGGCAGAAAAGGAACTGCTTCTAGTTTATGTTTAAGAAAATACTTTTGGCTTTCAGCTCAGAGGAGGTGAAGGTGCAACTGTCTTTGGATGTCCCCAGTCCGGGTTCATCCAACATCAGCTGCCTCCACCATGCCACCTAAATTTGACCCCAACGAAATCAAAGTTGCATATGTGAGGCACACCAGTGGGGAAGTTGAGGCCATGTCTGCCCTGGCATAATCAGCCCCCCTGGGTCTTTCTCCAAAAAAGGTTGGTGACGACATCACCCATCATTACAGTGAAACTGACATGCAGAACAGACAAGCCTGGATTGAAGTGGTACCTTCTGCCTCTGCCCTGATGATCAAAGCCCTCAAGAGACCACCAAGAGACAGAAAGAAGCATAAAAAACATTACTCGCCGTGGAAATAGCACTTTGGATGTGATTGTCGACACTGCCCAACAGATACAGCACCGATCTTGAGCCAGAGAATTCTCTGGAACCACCCAGTCTGTGGGCTACAAGGTTAATGGCGCCACCCTCATGATATCACAGATGACATCAACAGCGGTGCAGTGGAATGTCCAGCTCGTTAAAAAGCAGAAAGGAAAATATTTCAATAAAGAATCATTTGACAACCAAAAAAGAAAAAAAATATACTGAAGTCTAAAGTAGCCTTAATGTGAGTCAGATTACTAAGGATAATAAAATTCTCCAAGAGAACCCATTTGCTAATCAAGAGGGGGAGAAATGATCCTGTTTGCTGGTGCCCTCTTGTGATAAAAGAGCATGTCTACAGTGGGGATTATAAAGCTTTAAGATTCAAGTATCTGAAAGAGGTCATCTCCCTTCATTAATGCTTGGACTGCACACTAAGAGCTAGCCACCAAAAGGATGTGCTTGAGTGGGCCACAGGGTTAGAAGTATTTCCTCTCTACCTCATAAATTATCTAAAATGAAATTACATTACTTTTAGAAGTAAAAACAGCAAAAACACCACCATGATTTACCACCAGTTAGTTAATAAGCAGAACCACTTTAAAGTTTTGAACAGAACAACCTATAGCCCTAACATGAGGACCATTTTTAGTAATTTTTTTTTTTAGATTTTATTTTTAAATAATCTCTGCACCCAATGTGGGGCTTGAACTCACAACCCAGAGATCAAGAGTCACACACTCTACCAAGTGAACCAGCCAGGCATCCCCCTCTTCTAGTAATTCTTATTTAATTCAGGGGGAAGACCAATAATTCTGTTTAAGTTTTCCTATTGTTTTGCCTCACACTGTTTACGAACTCTTTTGAAAAAAGGTTTTGTTTATTTATTTGACAAAGAGAGAGAGAGACAGTGAGAGGGAATACAAGCAAGGGGAGAGGGAGAGGGAGAAGCAGGCTACCCGAGGAGCAGGGAGCCAGATGCGGGGCTCGATCCCCGGAACCTGAGCCGAAGGCAGACATTTAGCGACTGAGTCACCCAGGCACACCAAGAACTTTAAAAATAACAAAGACTAATAAGTACGGCAAATCCTCAGCTGTTTTCCTAACTAGCATTTAGGAAGCCCACTGTATTATAAAGGTCTCTAAAGGGCAATGCCGAATGGGGTTAAGATCATGAACTCTGGAGCCAAATGCCATTTACTTGCCAGTGACCTTAGGACAGTTACTTAGCCTGTCTGTGCCTCAATTTCCGTATCTGTAAAATAATAATATTACTTACCTGACTATTCAGAGAATTAAGTGACTTCACGTGTAATCAGTTATGTGTAAACTGCTTTTAACAGTGCCTGACACGTAGTAGGTTCTATACACATTTAATAAACAAATGCAAATTTTTAAAATATCAGTGAGTTTACTAAGTATGTATTAAAAATGGTTTTTCTGGAGGCACCTGGATGGCTCAGTTGGTAGAGTGTGTGACTCCTGATCTCTGGGTTAAGTTTGAGCCCCATGTTGGGTGTAGGGATCAATTAAAAAATTTAAAAAAGAATAGTTTTTGTATTATTTTCAACACTCTTTTATTCAACATTCTTACCCTTTAGGATTGTTATTAACAATAACTTCTACTTAGCCTAGAGAAGTTAAATGTATGCTTAATGAGATATTTATTTAGGGACAAGTAATCTAAATTTCTAAGAAGATGGTGTTCAGAGAAGGTTATGACTAAGACCTCTGATAATGTCATGTGCTATGCCCATTAATGAGGAGAAGTTCTTCTAGAGCCCATTTTCCCCAGTGTGGAGACCCTTGAGAGATACTGACTGTGCATTAGCAAGGAACCCAGGCATAACCCAGGATGTATGTGTGTGTGGTTTTAGAATATTAACCTGAATTCCTGGATGCTCCTCCCTTGAGTGTAGGATAGACTTAGTGACTTGTTTCTAAGAAATCAAATGAGGGGCGCCTTGGTGGCTCAGTCAGTTAAGCATCTGCCTTCAGTTCAGGTCATAATCTCACGGTCCTGGGACTGAGCCCCATGTGGGGCCCCCTGCTCAGCGGGGAGTCCGCTTGTATCTCTTCTTCTGCCCTTCCCCAACGATTGTATGTGCTCTCTCTCAAACAAATAAAATCTAAAAAAATAAATAAATAAAATGAAGTGGGAGTGATGGTGACAACTTTGGAGACAAAGTCCTTCCTCGCTTGGATCTGAAGGAAGCTGAAAGAAGTCGACTGCCAGGTCATAAGGATACCCAACAGCCCAGTGGAGGCTCTCACGGTAAGGAATGGAGGCGTCCTGCCAACAGCCCTGTGAGGCGGTCATCTTGTAAGTGGACCAGCCAGCCCCAGTCAAGTCTTCAGATGACTGCAGGTCTGACTGACTGCTTGAGGGAAACATGAGGCAAACAGAGCCAGAATCGCCGGTTAAGCCACTCCTAGATTTGACCTGTGGAGACCATGTAAGATAATAAATGTTCACTGCATTAAGCTGCTACATTTTGGAGTAATTTTCTACACAGGACAGATAACTATTACAGTGTGTGCTCGTGGATGAGTAAAAGAACAGTATGAAGTACCCTTTCTATACTTCTATATTGATACCTTCTATATTGATACTGCCCGACCAGTGAAAACCTATCATCTTGACCCAAGAGCTATCGCCACCTTGCAGTTAGATGCTGTGATAAAATGGTTTCTTTCTTCTCCCTGCCCAGTTGCTACTTCTTACATCCCAAGCATGTCAGGGTTTGTCCTACCCCTTAGTATAACTGTCCAGAGTGTCTGTGATGAAGTTTGAGCGCAGTCTCAGCGAGGCAGAGACTGTTAATATGACAAGGCAGTAGCCTGGCTATGGAGAAGCCCCAAAGAATGAAGCTTGCACAATACACTGTCTGGGCTTTGGTCGTCCTAAAGGGTCAGGAACTCTGTTTTTCAGAATGTTCAGAAATTTATAGACTAAACTGACAGACTGGGGGGCCAAACCATACAAATTAAATTCACACGAGACTAATGTATAAACCAGGAAGCTTCTCTGAATCTCCTATGTGTTGAAATGGAATTCTGGTGCTCTCAATCAGAGTTCCTCCTTTTCAGGAGTGATAGCTTGGAGGTCATGTGAGCAAATCAGAAGGTGGTTCAGTTAAGGTTGCAATTAGAACCCAAAGTGAAGAGTCTCAAGGTATGCTCTTCCCAAGCCACAGCAAGTCTTGATAAACTTGTACTACCTGATGAAGAGAACACTTCTGGCCACTAAACTGCTCACATGTCTTGGATTTAGTACCTCCCTTCCATGGATAACACTGTACGTACACTGTCATATTTTGTATTTCCAAGCTCTTGGCAAATTGACTATTTCTGTTCACATTTTCTTTCCTCAGTGAGTTAGTATTATTTAAAAGCCACAGTGTACCTAGGAAACACGGGGGCTCACCTCACCACTTGCTGACTTAATTAGTTTAAGTCTCTGGAGGTATCTTATTACCATGTCCTTGGAGGTGTCTCACTATTGTCTTCACACATTACCTGTATAGTTTGGAACAGAGGACATTTATTAGGATATCAGAGCTTGTACAGAGATAATATTTTAGAACTGGCATAGCTTCTGAAAAGCAGTTTTGTAATTTCTGATCTTTTATCTAGAAAACTTCCATGATCAACAAAATCTGAAGTTGAGATCACCAGGGGCTGAAAAATGAATAAATAGCAGTTATCAAAAACAGGGCATTTACGTGGTATTATCCTTTTTTCAATCCACTATAGGTGGTAGTACAGTTTTCTAACTTGAGTCATGACTATTCTTACCAAAACTGAATCATTCAAATTTGGAACAAAGGCTAATTTGTACCTGTCAGTTTCAGAACTTCAAAAATCTCTTTTACTATATAATTAAACATTTAATTTTAAGAGAAAATATCTTAGTACTCAGAGTCTTAGTATTAATCAACAGCTATTGATTAAGTATGTTCCATCAAACATAGGCACTTGAATTATTAAAACTTAAAAAACAATAAAATCCTCAATGTTGCCATTATGTAACTAGACAAATCATAACAACATCAACAGTCTTCAGCAGTATGCCAAAATCATTTCATAAATTTATAAATATATCAAAATCTCTTTCAGTTTTATTGTCTTCAGAATCCCAGGACCACTCAATGGCCATTTACTTGTCATTTTCATCAGAGATTATTCTTAACTGATTTTGTATGCTACTGAATACATCCTTCCCTAATTATTTCTGTTTTACTAAAATGAAAATAAATTTTTTTTCTCTTGGAAACAAAATTAAGTCAAATTAATTCAAAAGCTGTGAAAATTCCACCTGAAATTTTAAACAGCTCCAAAGCCACAAAAGGAGAAGATAAACACATTAGCTTTAATGTAGCTAGCATGCAATAAAAATGAAAAGATCTATTTTGGGAAAGTTAACACACGTAGAAAAATCGATTAATGCATGTTCACTAAAAGTCCTGCCATTAGCATTTTTATTTAGTACAATATATGCTAGAATATAAATACAGAGCAAAATGTCCTTCCTTATCACGGGGAGTCTTTTATACAACTAAAATCCATAGCCGACATTTTATATGACAAAAGAAAAATAAGCTAAACCTGTAAATTCTCAGGAGAAAGGATATAAGAAAATAATGCATTTTATATAAATTACAAAGGACAGTTACAGTGAAAATCCATTACCTTCCTCTCTGACTCAATTTTACAAAATAAAGTCAACATGGATTATTCTGGGAACTGCTAAGAGCGCATGAACACTGTGGCCCTTTCAAAAGACAGTGGTCAAAGACAAACTCTTATCTTGATGTCATGTATTGTTCTTAGTTCTTAACTGGAGTTGAGCTTCCTTTCATAGTCTTCTTTAGGTGGTGGTAGTTTGGCAAGATTTTCATCAGGAAATCCAGCTGTAGTGTCTGGGGCTAAAAAGATAAGATAATTATGGACTGACAAGCAGGAGGCAAAGAATACCAGGCAGAAATAATCACCACCATGCCAGGGAAATATAGGTGATTTTCACTGGCTTATTTTTGCTTACCTGTTTTTTTTTTCTCTTTTTAATTTACAATGAATATATGTTAAGTTTGGTAATGAGAAAAAGCCAAAAGATTTTACATAAAAAATTATACAGGACTCTGTTTTCAATCCTGCTTTTGGCAGACTTTACCCTGGCCTCCAAAAAGTTAAACAGTTCTAATCACAGACAGCAACGTAAGCAGAAACCTGGAGCACACAGCTTTGCACAGGACCCACACAGCACATGGCTGCGGGCCTCAGCAGCTCTTCCCCCTTCCTATATATCAGCTTTGCCCCAACTTCCCTCACTGTGAAACTCACAAGGGGCACTCGTGACAAATACAGAGTTTCAGGCCCCTCCCCTAGACATTGTGATTCAGTAAGTCTGAGCAGTCCTTTTAATAAGGACCTCTACGTGATCACTGTGATCACCGAAATGTGGAAAACAGTATGCATTAAACTTCAGATATTCTTGCTTACTTAACTCTAATCTCCCTTAACCCAATTCGTTTCTTCCTCTTCAATCATTTTTGCGGTTATGAGAAAGACAGTGAAAAGAAAAACGGATTCGTTCTCATTGCCATTTTAGTCTATAGAAGTCATACTTGCTCATAATAGTAATAAAAGCCAAACGTCAGAAAAACAGAATAGCCCAGAGAGAGAGAACTGGAGTTTTAATTTCTGATAAAATATGGCTAAGATTCAGATGCAAAGTGATAAATGACTTAAATATTTTCTTTGTGGGGAGAGGAAAGAGGCTGGGTAACTAAAGCACTATATTGTGGGCCAAGCGATGAGGATCAAGACCTCAATTAGAATGTCTTCTGTCCAAAGAAAGCCCCAAGTGTCTTATCTTATTTACCTCCTAAATGAAACTCTAAATACATATTCTTCATTGTTCTTGGTTCTTAGGAGGAGAAGATAAATTCTCATAAGCCAGGAAAATATCCAAATACATTTGCATCTTCACCAACTGTGTTTATTTTCAAGTAGTCTATGTTGGCAAACTAATAGATGGATCTAAGTTGGCTGCCCGATATACATTTGGTAGAGTCATTCCTTACCCTGGAGGATTAATATTTTAAGAGTGAATCAATAGTTTATAAAGTTTGGTGACTCACCTTTAGTGAAAACACATAAGACCAGGAAAAACATCTCTGGATTTCCTTTTTTCTATCAATTTGTCATTGTCTTCTTTGTACATATTTTTGGTAATAACCTGAAGACTGAATAATTTCACTGCAAATAAATTCTAGTTTTAGGAATGTTTTTCTGATGTTTTATTTTAATCATCTGCTTCTTAAATAGCAGACTGCTGTCCTATTAAAACAATCATGTGACATTTTGGGGAAAATCAACAGCTCTAGAAAGAACTTCCAAGTATAATTAACAGTGTTGTATGAGTTTCAAGCGTACAACACGACTCAACAATTCCATACGTTACACAGTGCTCACCATGAAGAATGTAGCCGCCATCAGCAACCATACACTATTCTCACAATATTACTGACTACATGCCCCGTGTTGTACTCTTCATCTCTTTGATTTATTTACTTTATAACTGGAAGCTTGTACCTCTTTATTTTATCCACCCCTCCACCTACCTTCCCTGTGGCAACCACCAGTTTGTTCTCTGTATGTAAGTCTGCTCCTTTTGGAAAAAACTCTTTTTAAAGACAGGTTCTAGTACCTGTGGCCGCTCAGTCTGTGCCCGACGAAGGCAGTCTGCACCATAGATCACCGTATTCTCAGGGATGACTTCAAACGTATTCAGGTTGCAGCAAGCCCCAATGATGCAACCACTTGTCAATATTACGTTTCTGCCCACATATGCTGCAGTAAAAACAAAGAAAGACCTGCAATTAAGACAAATAAGTAGAACACTGATTTTTTTCTAAAATGACTTAAATATTAAATTGCAAACTACCCTTAAGAAAAAAATTTAAGGAAATATTTCAGCTCAGAGTTTATAAAGTAAAGAGGCAGGTGCCTGACTAGTATTAAATGGATTAAAACAGAGCTTTGCAGACTAGTTGTGGGACCTTGGGCAAGTCACTGTAAATTCTCTGAGCAAGTTTATTTATAAGATGGAAAGACTGACCTACTTGCAGTTGGTTGTAAGGAATAAGTGAGCCATTAAATGTAAAATGCTGAGCACAGGTTTGACACACAGTAAGTATATAATAAATAGAAAATAACAATAATAATAATTGGTAATCTAAGTTGAAATAATAAACCATTAGGTAGATTAACAAAAAGTCTAATTCTATTAATTAAAAATAATTTTCTTTCACACCAGTCAGGATCATCAAAGATAAATCATTATTCTATTTCTTTTTTTTTTTTTTAAAGATTTTATTATTTGCCAGAGATAGAGAGAGAGAGTACACACAAGCAGGCAGCGAGGCAGGCAGAGGCAGCGAGAGAAGCAGGCTCCCTGCCGAGCAAGAAGCCCGATGCAAGACTTGATCCCAGGACCCTGGGATCATGACCCGAGCCCAAGGCAGAGGCTTAACCAACTAAGCCACCCAAGCATCCCTCTATTTCTTTTTTAATCATTATTCTAAAGATGTCTCATTGTTCAGGTTCTTTCTAGACTGCAGTGGGACATGGTCTTGGAGCTGCTTTCCTAGTAGTGGTGGTAACTTCACATGACCTCCTGCCCACCTCCATTTATAAGTAGCTTCCCTTTGTTCCTGACTGGCTAGGGTAAAGAACTTCTACAATTAAAGAAAGCAAACTGCTATAGAACATGATTTTTTCCTTTAATTTTGCAATTATATCAATCAACTAAGTTATCACTGACATTAGTATTTAGTAGAAATGTTTTTCAAATCTTTCATCTGAAAATTATAGTTTAATTCAATCCTGATTTAAATGTACACAGCTGATTTTTTTTTTTTTTAAGGGAGGGAGGAAGGGGCAGAGCAAAAGGGAAAAAGAATCTTAAGCAGGCTCTACGCCCAGCCAGGAGCCTGACATGGGGCTCAATTTCACAATCCTGAGATCATAACCTGAGCCAAAATCAAGAGCTGAATGCTTAACCAACTGAGCCCCCCGCGGCAGACCCACGGCTGAATTTTTAATTCAATATACTAAACATATTATTAAGTTCCTTAAAGGCAAATAATTAGTCTCATAACATTTTAGTCCACTTTCAACCATACCCTCCTTACACATTGCCATAGTTTCTTTCCACTTAGGTTGTTTTTTCAGGACACAATAAAGAGAAAAGAGATAATCACTATTCACAAAAAAAATTCCAAATATAGCTTACCTTTTGATTCAATAACATTATTATCTCCCATTTTCATGGCCTGAGAATCTGTAAGCCAGAGTTAAGTAAACACTGTAAATGTGTTCATCTTTTTTCCCCTTCACTAATTCACTATATCCTTTTTTTCTTTTTAAAGACTTTATTTGTCACAGAGAGCGAGCACAAGCAGGGGGAGGAGCAGACAGGGGGAGAGGCAGGCTCCTGCTGAGCAAGGACCGATGGGATACTCAATCCTAGGACACTGGGATCATGACCTGAGCTGAAGGCAGACACCCCACTGAGCCACCCAGGTGTCCCTAATTCACTATATCCTTATCCTGCACCATGGCAGAGGACAAAGGCATGGGAAGGGCCATGCAGCCCCAGTCTGGCCAGAACTTCTTGCTCAGAGAAGCCTGAAAGTAAAGTTTTAATCTTTAACAAGTATCTCTAAGCAGATGCAG
The DNA here is from genome assembly GCF_020171115.1 of Neogale vison. Classification (NCBI taxonomy): domain Eukaryota; kingdom Metazoa; phylum Chordata; class Mammalia; order Carnivora; family Mustelidae; genus Neogale; species Neogale vison. Next base: position 195,480,389 of record NC_058101.1, on the reverse strand, counting down.
TCGCCTTCTGTATTTTTTAAAGAAATGAGCATCTTTTACCCCAATTCTATGAGGAACATACTTTCATGACTGTCTTAAGAAAATTAAAATTACTGGGGCGCCTGGGTGGCTCCGTGGTTTAAAGCCTCTGCATTCAGCTCAGGTTATGATCCCAGAGTCCTGGGATCGAGCCACACATCGGGCTCTCTGCTCAGCGAGGAGCCTGCTTCCCTTCCTCTCTCTCTGCCTGCCTTTCTGCCTACTTGTGATCTCTTTCTCTCTCTGTGTCAAATAAATAAATAAAATCTTTAAAAAAAAAAAAAAAGAAAATTAAAATTACTTATCACCAAATCACTTAATGCTAACACTGCTAACAGTCTGATATATCTTTATATAAATACATACAATTCCCTTTATATAACTGGGAATCAAACGGTATAAAATCAAACTGTATAAACTCTTACAGCTCGCTTATTTGGTTCAATTAAATTTGCAAGCAAGCATTATTTCATACCATTAAAATCTTTAAATACATAGTTTAAAATGCCTGCTTAATGGTCCTGATCGTCCATTTTACACATATAGCTTAATTTATTTAAATATTTTGCTATTGTTAAACATAGATTTTTTTCATCCAAGTTTTCCTATTATAAAATAATGTTTTGCTGATACCATGAAAACATTTTACTATCTTTTTAGAGGACAAAAATCAAGAACAAGAACTGATAGCACTCTGGGGGGAAAAAAAAAAAAAGAATGAAATATTTCCATCCCCATCCACCATTTCTTTACATCAGACAGCATACTGCTAACCAAAACCATACAGGAACCAAATGGACAGAGCTGAGGTTCTTAAATCAGTCTAGAAGCCAGGATTCCTATTTCTGTGTCTACTGCCACTCAGTCATTGCCACCCATCAACAAGCTGTAGCAACAGGAGCAAGATGGTACCTGAAGATATGTATGTACGTGTGTGAACTCACACTTAAGAATATATGTGATATATTTGATAGCTAAAACATGACAATTGCTATGGGACAGATCTGAATGTTAAAGACAGGTGGGGGGACGCCTGGGTGGCTCAGTTGGTTGGACGACTGCCTTCGGCTCAGGGCGTGATCCTGGAGTCCCTGGATCGAGTCCCGCATCAGGCTCCCAGCTCCATGGGGAGTCTGCTTCGCTCTCTGACCTTCTCCTCGCTCGTGCTCTCTCTCACTGTCTCTCTCTCTCAAATAAATAAATAAAAAATCTTTAAAAAAAAAAAAAAAGACAGGTGGGAAGAAGAGTTTACTTAAATTGTTGTAAAGGATACAACAGCCAACTTCAAACACATTATTGGTGCCAATGATCATAGGTTTCGGTTCTGGATCTTCAGCATCAGGAGTGATATTATCAGGGTAACTATAAAAAGAAGAGACAAATCACCAAAATCAATAATGCAATAAGCAATTCTCTTGTTTTAGAATTCGGGTTCACTCTTTCAATTTTACCTCCATCAAGCTTAAAATACATAACTACAGGGGTGCCTAGGTGGCTCAGTAGGTTGAGCCTCTGCCTCATGATCTCAGGGTCCTGGGATTGAGCCCCGCATCTGGCTCTCTGCTCAGCGGGGAGCCTGCTTCCCCCTCTCTTCCTACTTGTGATCTCTCTGTCAAATGAATAAATAAAATCTTTAAAAATAAAAAAATATATATATAACTATATAAGTAATTTCTTAATCCAAGTGAATTATTTATCCTCTGTGCTGAAGAACTGATTCTGAATTGAAAAAGAACTACTGAAATGTAAGGAAGCCAAAGGCAGATGCCTAAAGACATCACAGTAAAGCTCAAAGCGCAGAGGGCCTTTTCCAGGACAAGGTAAAAATGTTCCTGGGTATCATTTTTAGCTTGTTAAATTAGAATCAAAATCGGGCCTGAGTCGAAAAATTTCCGTTCTTAATAATCATTCAAGATTGTGAAATGCAAACAGATATTCACATCAAATAATTATTTTATGCTGTTAGGTAGTTTGAAATATTTGGAACATAAAATGTTTGTGGTCTAAGAGGAAGCCATTTTTTAAATGGAGCTTTATCTCTGACAGTTGAGTTACTACAGAATATAGCTGTTGTCAACTGACTTACAGTAAAGGTGCCAAAATAGATTTTAAAAAGAAACTCTTAATATAGTAGAAACTCCCAAATTCTAAGTAAGTGTTAAGACAAATCAATCTCTTTATCACAGTTAAATATTTTCCCAAGGTCTTTCTTAAAAATTCCATACATTTGTTGCTATAAATTAGGTATAAGCTTGAATTTCCTGCCAAAATTTTATCTAGAAAGCTTTACAAATGCTTATGAAAACTTCATAGGTATTACAGTCTAGTTCACTAAGATTATGCACGTTTAATATTTTATTATTTCTTTACTCTTCAAAGTTAAAAATTGCCTCTAGAACCCTCCAAATTTTCAAATATAATTCTGGGTGCCATCCCCACATAAGGTTTATGAAAATATACAACAGAATTAAATTCATGTGTCTGGGCATGAGTAATAACATTCCAGCCGGAACTGAGAAATCACCCAATCAAAAGACTCTCTTTGGGGTGGTCAGCACAGCACTTGATCGTAAGAGTCAGGAAATGTTTGCTTAGCGCACAGAAGAGGTAGTGACACGTAAGGCAAGGCCATCAGACCCAGAGGAGGGGATTCTAGTCAGCTACGGACGAGTTCTCTCACCTTGGACAAGTCTCTTCACCTATCTGATCTCTGGTTTCCTCATTAACTAATTTCTCATGTTGAAAAGATCCTTAATGTTTCTCTAGCTCTAAAATAGCAGGCTTTTCAGATGTCTGTTGTAAAAGGTTCCTATAGATAAGCTGAAATTAATAAAAAGACAATCTGTGCCCCTTCGTTCAGAGTATCTGTAAGAGTCGTACTCACGCATTTATGATAAGCGCCTGTTCCTCTATGAGGTTACCTTCACCGATCACGATGGGCCCGGCTTCGGCAATAATGCGTGCTTTGGGGTGGATCACAGTCCTAGGTCCTGTTCAAAATATGATGAAACGGAATTATTGGTGGAGGCTACGCTTCCAATAGGAGGGGAGAAGATGGGGGGGTGTCAAGGCTATTGGGAGGCACATTTTCTAAAGTATAAGGCAGGCACACTAGGCACATTACAGACGCTATCTCCTCGCTGTTATCAACAGTAGTCGGAGCCAGATCTCAAGCCAAGGTGAGTGGAGACAGCCCAGGCTCTGGAGCCAGACAGCCCTGGCTCAGCGGCTGTTTGGAAGCCTCTGTTATCTCAGCAGTGAAATGGGGGTGGCGAGAATACCAGTCTCGCAGAGTGGTTGTAAGGATTAGATGAGATAATGTTTGTAGACACGGTATTCTGGCACATTGTTGGCAATAAAAATTCATTCCCTTCCTTGTTTTGCTTTCCTTCATAAAAATGAGGCTCTCTGCTTACAACGCTGCAGCTTTCTCATGCCAGGGAACCACAAAGCCCTTTCTTATTCTGTGCACTGCAGAGTTAGTCTCTTTATTATGTGGCTAAAAGGCAATATAGGAGCAATGGGAGACAGGAAATATGTAAACTAATGTTGTCTTTGTTACTTTGTCTCTGTCCCTACAGCAAGCCCAACCCCTGGAAGGAGGCAGAGCTTTTGCTGAAAAAGGTTACAGGGAGACAGTCGAAGGAGACAAATGTGATTACTGGAGTCCTAAGACTCTGAGACAGGCCAACTGAGGCAACGTCTCCCATCTCACATTGAAGGGAGCAAGATGGGGTCTCACCACATCCATTTCACCATGAGGGTGGAAGAGGCAGTGCACTGCTCAAACAGGGACAGCATTCTCGAGTGCTAACACGTTCCCTCCCCTGGTTCCTCATTTCCTGAAGGCCTAGCAGTTTGGTGATCATGAAACCACTCCCGAGAAAATGTAACCTCAGTTGTGCCACTCCCTGCAGCACCGGCCCCGCCCACCCCCGAGGCCAAAGGCTATTCCTACTGGTAAACCAGCAGCAGGATGGGACTCTGAAAGTAAGCGAGTGTGGGCAGAAGCATTGACAAAAGGTCAGGAAGATGACACTGTTCATGTAGCTTGGTACTGGATTGTGTAAATTCATTTATTCCGTAGTCATTACCTGCTGCTGATGCAGTGCTACAGGTCACAGGGAAACAAAAAGGAATACTTGCTACTTTTGCCCTTTGGAGCTTGCGTATCTTCTTTGTTTTGTTTATCTTGAAAACTGGAAATACTTAACACACTCACACACAAATGTATTAAAATAAATGAGGTGTTCCTGGTGCCTAGAGAACTGGAAGGAACCTCCGTGTGAACCTCCGTGCAGCTTTCTTTTTCCCCTAACAATGACGAGCTGGGGAATGATAAGGAGGGTGGGGCCCGAGACAGGATGCTCAGGCAAAGGACCCACAGTCTGATAAGGAACAAAAGGAGAGAGGCTTTGCTATTTCTGTCACCTCTCACTCCCCAAGTCCCCAGATGCCAAAGTAAATTTCTCTGGCAACTTCTCCTATTCAGGACAGAAGATGGGATTTCTCGGATCTCTGGGAAGGTTCTCAAGTGGACATGTGTGCCTTTTTTTTCTTTGTTAAAAAAATACACACATTTATAAAAGTAGTATGTGCCCATTATAAAAAATCAAAGCAAGGGGCACCTGCGTGGCTCAGTGGGTTAAGGCCTCTGCCTTCGGCTCAGGTCATGATCCCAGGATCCTGGAATCGAGCCCCGCATCGGGCTCTCTGCTCAGCAGGAAGCCTGCTTCCTCCTCTCTCTCTCTCTCTGCCTGCCTCTCTGCCCAATTGTGATCTCTGTGTGCCAAATAAATAAATAAAATCTTAAAATAAAACAAACAAAAACTCAAAGCAAAAAGTGAAAGATCCTCTCTTTATGCAACCCTATTCCCTATAGGTAATTATTCTTAAAAGTTTGGGGTATATTATTCCAGCCTTAAGTTCTACTGTATACTTAAGACCTATAAATGTCACTGTATATAAAATATATTTTATCATAAAGTTAAAGAATAAATAGAATTTGAAGGTAGAAAAATACGGATTATAGGCACATGGTTTGTTTGTTTGTTTGTTTGTTTTTAAATCAAGGAACAGTACTTATTTTTCTGCAATTTGCTTTATTCACCTGAAAAGTCATGGTGATTTTCCCTTGTAAGTACATTTAGCTAGCTATTCTTTTCAGTGGCTGAATAGTATTTCATATCATATTAGCATACCATAATTTATTTAACCAAGCCCTTAATGATGGGCATTTTTTTTTTTAAATGATGGGCATTTAGATGTTACTATTTTTGGGGGAGAGGTGCTAAAAAATACTAAAACAAACACTGGATTCTTTTGAAATGAGGAATTTCTTACAGGTCTTCCAGCTGTGTGAACCAATTTGAATCTATAGTTTGCACAATACCAGATTTGCATTTTACTTTAAAATGCTCTGTGATGGGGGTGCCTGAGTGGCTCAGTCGGTTAAGCAACTGCTTAAGCATCTGCCTTCATCTCAGGTCACGAATCCAGGGTCCTGGGATGGAACCCCACATCAGGCTCCCTGCTCCCAGGGAAGCCTGCTTTTCTGCCCCTTCCCTCCCCCAGTGGTGCTCTGGCTCTGCTTTCTCTCTCTCTAATAAATAAATAAAATCTTAAAAATAAAACAAAATAAAATGTTCTGTGATAAAAGGGACAAATTCAATTTTAGGTTCTTTGTCATTAGAGCCCTGCCAGCACCCCACCCCGCATCTGGAAGGACCCCACCCTGATCTCTACCACTCAAATGCCTGTTCTCTCCCCCATAAAAAGATGAGATCTGGAGCAACCTACTTCATCGTGTTGAAGTGCGGGTTATAAAAAATAATGTCTGAAAGGCAGATCACAGGGTCTGGTCTGTAATTGTTAAAAATGGGAGGTTCATCACTATCTGACACCAAAGGCTATTTGTATAACTATCATAATAAGCAAAACAACTCCTTCTGGTCTGAGAGACAAAAAAGGGGTCCACTTTACTCCTCTACTCAGGTTACTAGGGTAGTAACTCCTTTTAATCAGTATGGAGAAATTTATATATTACTGTAAAATAGTAAAAGAAATTAAAAAAGTATTTTCCATACTAGCATTAGAATCTTAGGGAAGAGATCATCACGCTGTGATAGAAAGCAGATCGGCTGCCACTGCTGAACAAGAAGCCGGCTGCACTAGCTATTCTGCTGACCCTCAAGCTGTAGCTTCTGACAGCAAGTCCACCTGCGACAAGCTCCCAGAGAATGGACTAGTATGACAAGGTTATCACTGAAACCTGCTTTCTTAAAAAGCTCCTCTAAAGTGTAGCTCTGAAAACAAGTGACATTTCCATTCTTCCCTTTCAAAAATGATATAACACGTATTAATTACACAAACACAAATTTTAAAAAATGAAATTTGAAAAAAACAAAGACACGATCTCCATGTCTCATACAAATTTTAAATATAATGCCTGAGCTATTTTAACCAGGCATTTTATTATTGTTATTACCATTTTTATCATTATCAATAAGTTAGCTAGAAGAAAACTGGAAAACTCCTGGTTAGAAATCTGAAGGCCCTGAGATACCAAGCAACATCACCAGCGTGGGTGAGATCTGCACTTAAGACAGCACCTCCCCCTGGTGGCAGTACCGCCAAACTACAAGTCCTCATATTTGGGGCGGAAAGAACGTAAAAGGTCAAAACATAAACTCTGAATTGTGAAGTAAGAGCAAAAGTCATGGGTGATAATAACCTGAACAGCTCCCCTAAATCTGTCCTAGGTCTTTTGGGGTAGAGACTAAAGAGATTAGTACACATGTCCTTTGGCACATGACTGCTAAGATTTTGGTTTTGGAGGGCTCGCTAAAGGGCCATTCAGGGGCAGGTGTGCGGTCCACAGTGTGAACTCCGTCTCTGCACACAGTCTGGGGCTGGTGGCTGGCACCAGAAAGCCCGGGCAGCCAAGTGCTATTCCAAGTCCTGGGCAGCTGCAGCCGACTAAAATGTGAAGACAGACTGCTCCACACTCTTCCACATGCGAGAAGCACTTTTACCTAGAATGGGTCTGACTGCAAACCAAGTTTGAGAGTCTTGAGATTAAAATGCTTTAAAAATAAAATCTGTCACCATGGAAAGATTTTTTTTTTTAAAGGCTGTTGTGAACCTCTTGGAGCTCTCACTGGCAGGGTAGTTTGTATATTTTCTTACCAAATGCGCTGAAACCCTATTTGGCTTATCTCCTTGTTTGGATAAATGTGTCTAGAGTTGGAGTTGCCTTGCCTTGCCGCCTGATGAATTATTTTTCTAAATGGTTGGCTGGGCTTGATGCAACACAGCCAGAAAGGCATTCCTTGCATCAAATTTCCATTCCCCTCATTTGGTAAAGGACATTTTTCCTGTCTGTCTTTGCCACAGAAAGCAATCTCTGTGCTCATTTTCATATGTCAATAAACAGTTCAAAAAGCCACAAGCTTTTTCCTTTGAAAATTAAAACAATTCTTTTGACCTGTAAGCTGAAGTACCTGTAAGCACTGCTTTATATTTGATGAAATTTAAGCCAAAGCCACTGTTCTGCCTTATTGAAAAAGATTTCCATGGTAAAGGGAAGCTTTTCATCTGTATTAAAAACTCTAATGGGGGGTACCTGGGTGGCTCAGTGGGTTAAGGCCTCTGCCTTTGGCTCAGGTCATGATCCCAGGGTCCTAGGATCGAGCCCCGCATCGGGCTCTCTGCTCATCAGGGAGCCTGCTTCCCCCTCTCTCTCTGTCTGCCTCTCTGCCTACTTGTGATCTCTGTCAAATAAATAAATAAAATCTTAAAAAAAAAAAAAAAAAAACTCTAATGGACAGAAAAAGTAAGTGGGACATAGGGCTTCCATCTCAGCATTTTACACTGTGTGGAGTTCTGCCTTCCTACCTGCAATGTCCCAACCAAGCCTTGTCCTAAGACCAGGAGGCTGACTTTCACCCCATGGTGGGACTACAGACTGTGTTTAGAAGTGACTTTCTACAGTGTTTTTCAGCTTTCAAAGCAAAATTTAAGGAAATAATGCATGGCCCAAAATCCAAGGCAGCCTAATTACAAACAGGCTTGATACTATGAAACCTTGTTTACCCACACTGTAATTAACAAGAGAGCTGTTATTTTTCCCAAGGTCTGTTTCCCAGCAGCCTCTAATGAAAGGGGTCAGGTTCCAGCAGAGCCTCAAGTCACAGAATTTCTGCTTAAGGACAATACTCCAAAGCTTCAGACTAGTTTCTTTGATAAACCAAACACCTGATTTTTCTAGAATAGAAAATCAGGTTTAAAGTTCTACTACACCACTGAAACACAGAGAAGGAAAAAAATTACTGCCGAAATATTTCAGAATGGAATAATCTGGTAGGAAAAATCCTTTAGTTCAACTACACTTAAGTTTATTGCTACTTAACCCAGAAAATAGAGCTTATTAAGTGTTCAAATCTCCCTACCCATAGCGTAAGAGAAAAAGACTTTATTCTGGTATATTAGGCAAAAACAATAAATAAATAAATAAAAGCCATAAATCAGAAAACCAACCAACCAACCATGGTGGAGAGAGTAAGTTTTAATTAAATAACTTATCTCTACTCTCCCAGTTGATTTAACTTCGTATCTCCTAGGAGCTTTTTAATCTGATGTATTACATCAGAAAAATGAATTAATAACAGTCAAAAGGTTTTACATTTATATTTATCTGGGGAGGGAGCGGGAAGAGGGAAAGGGAGAGTGAGCACCTTAAGCAGTCTCCATGCCCAGGGCACCCAACATGGAGCCCAGTGCAGGACTGGGTCTCACAACCCTGAGATCATAACCTGAGTCACAATCAGGAGTCAGACATTTAACTATCTGAGCCACCCAGGCACCGTGATTAGAGATATCTTATACCAAATAGAACAAGGATGGAGGGGCACCTGGGTGGCTCACTTGGTTAAACATCTGCCTTGGGCTCAGGTCATGATCCTAGGGTCCTGGGATCAAGCCCCATGTCGGGCTCCCTGCTCAGCAGAGTCTGCTTCTCACTCTCCCTCTACCCCTCCCCCCAACTCATCTCTCTCTCTTAATTAAGTAAAAAAAAAAAAAAAAATCCTTAAAAAAAAAACAATGATAAGGATGCCTGGGTGGCTCAGTTGGTTAACCTGCTGCCTTCCGCTCAGGTCATGATCCCAGGGTCCTGGGATTAAGTCCCACATTGGGCTCCTCCCTCATTGAGGAGCCTGCTTCTCTCTCTGCCTCTGCCTGCCACTCTGCCTGCTTGTGCTCTCTCTCTCTCTCTCTCTGACAAATAAATAAGTAAATAAAAATCTTAAAAAAAAAATGATAGAAATGGCTCTCTAAATACCAATTCTAGAAAGTTTCCATACTTATATATACAATCAAAGACGAGAAACACAAAACAAAAAAACAAAAACAAAAAGATAAGAAACACATAATGAAAATGAAGAATTATAAAAGACTAAACAATGGGTAACTATACTCCTTCTGAATATTTTCCTTAATTTAAAAAACTGAGATATTTCTGTAAAGTATTTTAGCAAATTTTCTCGTTTAAAAAAACTGGGTCAAAAATAAGCATAACAAATACTATCTTAGATTCATTCTATGACAAGCTTCAAATCACTAGTTTAAAAATTATGACCACTTCTTACACTATTAATCTATCACTGAAAATCTGTATTGAACTGTCATTTTATAACTTAACCACAGATCTGTGTACTATCAGCTAGAGGAAAAACCTATATGGAAAGTAGATTTAAACACTGTATTTCCTGGGGCACCTGGGTGGCTCAGTGGGTAGAAGCCTCTGCCTTTGGCTCAGGTCATGATCCCAGGGTTCTGGAATCGAGCCCCGCAGTGGGCTCTCTGCTCAGCAGGGAGCCTGCTTCCTCCTCTCTCTCTGACTGCCTCTGCCTAATCATGATCTCTGTCTGTCAAATAAGTAAATAAATAATAAAATAAAATAAAAAATAAAAAATAAATACTGTATTTCCTTACATAATTTCAACATTAGGGAAGGTTGGTTGACATAAGGATAAAGAAAAGAGAGGAGCATAAAGTAGTGAAAGACAACAGAAGAAACAAGAAAGCGAGCGCTGACTCCTGGTAACACTCACGCTCCAATCCCAGTGGCCCACCCTTCCTTTTCACAGGAGAAAGGTTTTCCTGCTATTCTACATAAGCTTCTACAAGTAACAGGAGTTTTTTTTTCCAAGTCAGAAACACACACACACACACACACACACACAAAACATATATATACACCTTGTACGTTTAGCCAGCAGAGGGGTCTATGCCATCTTTGCATCTGTTCCATAGTAGGTATAGTATACTTAGTTTAGAATGGGGAAGAAGGAGAAATGAAAGGGAAAATGTGTGTAATTAGCTGCACTATTTTAGTCTTACTTTCATTCTAATTATACAATACCTTGTGAGCTAATGAGAGGGTCATTCCTCAAATCATGATGAAAACCATAAAAATACCAGATTAAAAATAGTGCAGAAGAGCACCGATAAACAAGTGGCCATCATGATTTCTCCTCATAAAAGGTTTGCAAGCGGTTTGGGAATTCACAAAGAGTTAACATAGCACTGAACAGAAACTGGGTCATCTTCTAAACTCTGAAATTCCGTCAACTTAAAATAATTATATAAATCCAACCTGGCAAATTCCCAATGATGTTCCATAATACCAGCACAATCGTCACATGTTCTCTGAGACATGATGCCTAAATTGGTCAGAGGCTTAGACTTAATAAAACTCCTATTTTTTTTTTTTTCCTATTCTAGATCCTGTTGGTATAAGGGAGCAGGGCATGTTTTCTCTCCGAAAGCTCTACTCTGGTAACGAGCAGCTGCTAGTAAGGACGGACTCACGTTTGTAAAGCTCCAAGGGCATGACAGGCCGTGATAACATATGTAAAAGAATAAGTGGCTAAAATTTAAGTTTGGGAGAACTTAATCATGTCCATATAAGCAAGATGCCACCTGTTAAACTCTTCATTTGATTTCAGTGTTGGATCTCACCTCTAGCAAGGCTACACAATGTTAAGATTAAATGGTGCGATTAGCCAGAGTCAGGATTTGGGCAATGACTTTCACAAACATTCTCTTATTGAATCCTTCAAAAACCCATGAGGTAGGCACTCCTATTTTCCATGTCACAAAAACTGCTAATTGCCACTAGATATCCATTCTTTCCTCTTTCCTGGTAACAGAACCCTATTGGACTGGGAGAAGCAAAGCACAGTTCAGACTATGATCTCCCAGCCTTCCCTGCAGCTACAGTGTCCATGACCCTAAATCCAAGGCAGAGACTGTATATACAAAGAGAGACCTGTGGAACTTTCAGGAAGACTATTTAAAGGAAGCTGACTCAACTGGGAGGTACACCTTTTTGTCTCCACTCCTCCCTTTTCTTATCCAAGATCACTCGTGGTGCTTTAGGATCGCATCCTGGCCCACAAGGCCAGAGGCCCTGGACAACCAACTAGGGAGTCCTGAATTGCCCACCTCTGTATTTCTTTATATAAAAGAATAAACCTCTGCACGGATAAAGCCACCACTACATGCAGCTGAACCCAATTCTAAAACACACAATTACACGCGGATAGGGAAAATGAAGGTCAGTGAGGTTAAGCGGTCTACTAAAGTAAACTGGCAGGTCAAGAGCACGGATGCTAACCCAGGTCTGTCCGACTCCATGGTCCACACCCGTTAACAGTAGCATCTAAGCTCCATGAAGCAGTACCTTGTCTGCTGTGTTCACTCCTGTGTCCCTAGTGCTAGCACATGCCTGGCACACAGCAGGTACACATTTGGATGTTTCTCAAATAAATCAATGACTTCATTATATTGCCTCATTAGTTTATCAGACAGAAATATAAACATAGAGTCCATCAGAGGGCCTGGCTGGCTCAGTGGGCGGAGCACGCGACTCGATCTCAGGGTTCTGAGCTTGAGCCCCATGTTGGGTATAGAAATTACCTAAAAATAAAATCTTAAAAGTTTCCATCAGACTTAATTCTATTAGAAATATTTAATATTTACAGGAAAAATACATTGTTTTGTCAATAAAATTAGCACATCAGTGAAACAGACAAAATATAAAACCTAATTAACTGTAAAGCACTGAAATAAATTAAATTACATCCATTTTTAGAAATAATTTAAAAACTATTTAACTAAATAACTAATAAACTATTTTCTTACCTATGGTTACATCACCCCGAATTTCACTTTCTACGCACACAACGGCTCCAGGAGCAATCTTCACACTGTAAAAAGAAAAAGGTAATATTCACCATGGGTACATTTTAAAAATATTGTTATAGAAGTTATCTTAACACTGCAGTGAGAAAAAGGTTTAAAAAATGGATTTAAAAAACTGTAAGAGAATAGGATATTTAATATATTATAAAATTCTCAGGAAGTATACAATCCATTGGCTAAAATCACTAATGATACCTTATTAAAATGCTTGAGGGAGTGCCTTGGTGGCTCAGTTAAGTGACTGACTCTTGGTTTCTGCTCAGGCCATAATCTCAGGGTCACGGGATTGAGTCCCGTATCAGGCTTTGTGCTCACTGGGGAGTCTGCTTGAAATTCTCTCTCTCCCTCTGCCCCCACTCCCTGTGCTCACTCTCTTTCTCTAAAATAAATAAATCTTTTAAAAAATGATAAAAATAAAATGCTCAAGAAAAGAGGCTTTGGATTCTTTTAACACCAGCATTGTTTCCAAATAGGATAAAGCTGAATACACCTAACTATCCATTAGTAAGGGACTGATTAATACTAATAACTACGGTACACCAGTTTATTACACAGTCATAAAAAAGAAAGAATAATATTTTATGTAAAGATTTGGAATGATTTCCAAGCTATAGTAAGTCAAAAAAGATCAAAGCCAGAAAATGGAGGGTATATAATACACCATAAATTTTGTAAATTTTGTAAAAGAATGTACATTCAAAATATTTAACAACCAGCAAAATAATCTTAATATAGAAATCAATGTAGAGATTTAAAATTTACAAAGATTCCTATTTATTCTCTAACTATATATGTTATAAAACTGCTTATTGAGTGATATAAATTGGAATGCAAATTGTCCCCATATTACTAATGTACAAATAATTTACTGATGCTTTTTGATATTCTGTGACGTCCTGTTTGACACAGCTCAATCTAGCTAAATGCTGCCTTGGCTGGGCCATGAGCTGACATGCAGAACTGTACCAAATGACTCCCCCCGCCCGCCCTTAAACTGATAATCATTTGGTAACTTGTTCTTATTAAGTATTTTCCTTAGTAGTAATGAAATTATTCATGGTGTTAAATATGCACTCAGCTTCTCTAAAATAGCAGCAATACCATGTTAGCTACTTTTACTTTATAATCCTTTTTGGATTTTTCAAAATTTTGATTTCTAGTTGTTCACTGCAAGTATGTAGGAACACAATAATTTTGGGGGCACCTGAGTGGCTCAGTAGGTTAAGTGTTAGACTCCTGATTTCAGCTCAGGACTGGATCTCAGGATTGTGAATTCAAACTCCCCATTAGACTCCACGCTAGGTGTAGAACCTACTTAAAAAAAAAGAATAAAATGAAAGAAAGAAATATAATTTTGTATATTGACTTTGTTTCCTAAAACCTTGCTAAACCCACTCAGTTCACATAGATTCTCTGGGATTTCTCACAAAAAGAATTTTGTTGTCTATGAATGAGACAGTTTTACTTCTTTTCCAGTCTACATGCATATTATTTCTTTTTCTTGCCTTATTGCCCTGGTTAAGACTTTCAGTATGATGTTTAATATCCTTAACCTGTTCTGGCTCCATAAGACCAACAAAACCTATCAAACTATCTTTCTAAGCCATGAATGATGCGTTTTATTTTTATTTTATTTATTTATTTATTTATTTATTTATTTAACAGAGTGAGCACAAGCAGGCGGAGAAGCAGGCAGAGGGATAGGGAGAAGCAGGCTCCCGACTGAGTAAGGAACCTGACGTGGGGCTTGATCCTAGGATACTGGGATCATGACCTGAGCTGAAGGCAGTCGCTTAACTCAGTGGTTGGTGGTGAGCCACCCAGGTGCCCCGAAAGATGCATTTTAAATAAATTAATAAAACCTAGTATGTAAAACAGTTGAAATTTTCTTGACCAAAATGTTAATGCTTTGGTTTATAAATTTTCTAAAAACTTGTTTTATTTTAGCAAATACGTTTTTCAAGCAGTAAGAACCATAAATGTAGAGTATAATGATTCACTCATATCAATATTATTTTTTAAGTTCTATAAATATTCATGTATGAAAATATTTGCTTATTTTTAACTTATAGTAGATAGTATAAAAATGCTAACGGTACTTTCTACTTGTTTTTCATGTCTTTTTTTTGGACTTCTTTGGTTAAAAAAATTGTTATTGCCAGGTTTTCTTTTTTTCCAAATGTTTTACTGTGAGGCAAGTTCATGCTTTCGTATCTGTCCTCCTTGATCAACATAAATTTTCATTATATGTAACATGAACTTAAATAGGACATGCTTTCCATTCTAACAAAATTTTTAAAGTAATTAGCACATTAAATTTCTCTAACTTTTGAGCATCATTTACAACTGATGCAACCAATACAGCCGCACCACTGTGTACCTGCTGAATACTCGTATTTGCTTGAATATTTCCAAACCAACTCCCGAGGAACAGACAAGGTACTAATATTTATCACCTTCAGAGAGAGGAGCTGGATAGCAGGGACACAATGGTATAAATACACTTTTTCATTAGATGCCCATTTTTTAACTGCTTGCATTTTGAAACCCACAAATGCACTGCTTATTCAATATGTAAATAAAACAAAACAAAAAAGAGACTGATAAAATTTTCTTAACACCAGGTGCTAAGTGGGTACTGGATTCATTTCCATAATCAGGGTGATTATTTATTTATCCCTATTTCCTTAAAAAATCTCCCTCAAACTATGATCCCTATATGCCCTCCCCCACTTAAACTTTATTTTACCTAAAAATACTTTGTTGTTACTCTTAAGTATCTTTTAATTAATTTTAGACTTCTCAGTTTCCCTTTAAGATTTTTTTTTTAAAGATTTATTTTTTTATTTATTTGAGAGAGAAAGAGAGAGAGCACCAGGAGGAGGAACAGAGGGAGAGAAAAATCTCAAGCAGACTCTGCCCTTAAGCCAGACAGATGCAGGGCTTGATCTCATAACCCTAGGATCATGACCTAAACCAAAACCAAGAGTCCAGTGCCACCCAGGTGCCCCAACACCAGTTTTTTTGTTCTTTAAATCACTGTTCCTATTGCTTCAACAACAATCTTTTTTAACCAAGGATAAAATTATTATTCATTAGTATCACTTCTCCTTACTTCCAACCTTCAAATAAATACCCAGCTATCACATATATAACCTTATTATGTCATATTCAATGACATTGGTTATAGTATTTCTAGATCATTGTCTATACCTGTTCTGTGTCATATTACATTCAGGATGCTTGATACATGACACAAGTCAATGTAAGTAAGAAACAAAAGGTTGTGTTATGAAATAAATACGAATACTTAGAATAGTCAGTATAATCAAATTCTGGTCCATTTCTTATATTAGTTTGTTCAGGGTAATGAGGAGTTTTTGCTTTTATTTATGATGGTAATCTAATGATGATGCACCTATAATTTAATTAAGACACTTGAACACCTTTGTTGACAATTATTAGGACACTTCCTGGAAAATACTCTTATCAATATGCATCAGGAATCATGAACACAGTCACAATGTTTGACCTCAGAAATCTATTTCTGGAGTTCTCTCATCAAGAATTCAATAGGAGGAATATATATATGCAAAAATTGGCAATGTTGTTTAGAATAATGAAATCATAAAAGGGGAGGAGTAATGAAATAAAATATAATCATCACCTAACTGGAACACTATATACTGCCTAACAAAAGAAAAAACAAGATAAAACTACTTTTTTTCTCTCTCTTTTTAAAAAATTTTATTTATTTATTTGACAGAGACACAGTGAGAGAGGGAACACAAGTAGGGGGAGTGGGAGAGGGAGAAGCAGACTTCCCGCCAAGCAGGGAGCCAATGAGGGGCTTCATTCCAGGACCCTGGGATCATGACCCCAGCCAAAGGCAGACTCTTAATGACTGAGCCACCCAGGCTCCCCAAAACTACTTTTTTTAAAAAAAGATTTTATTTATTTATTTGACAGAGATCACAAGTAGGCAGAGAGGCAGGCAGAGAGAGAGGAGGACCTCTCTCTGCTGAGCAGAGAGCCCAATGCAGGGCTCGATCCCAGGACCCTGAGATCATCATGACCTGAAGGCAGAGGCTTTAACCCACTGAGCCACCTAGGCACTCCCCCACTTCCAGTTGTTTAGTTCTCATTCTTAATAATGGACGGAGAACCAGAGATTATCAGATGAATCAGGAAAGCCTCCAACTAAAAAGGAAAAAAAGCAAAACAAAGAGCAAAAAGAACAGTTTGAGGAAATACAGACAATTCAGGTACTAAAAGAAAACTTAAAAACAACAACAACCACCTTATAATTCAGAGAAATAAGAGACATTTCTGCATAAAACAAGACAGAAGTCTATGAAAAAGGAACAATGTCTAAGAAGAGCTCCAAGGGGCGCCTGGGTGGCTCAGTGGGTTAAGCTTCTGCCTTTGGCTCGCGTCATGATCTCGGGGTCCCGGAATCGAGTCCTACATTGGGCTCTCTGCTCAGCGGGGAGCCTGCTTCCCCTTCCTCCTCTGCCTGCCTCTCTGCCTACTTGTGATCTCTCTCTCTCTCTGTCAAATAAATAAATAAAATCTTTTAAAAAATTAATAAAAGAAGAAAGAGCTCCAAGAGATTAAAAACATGATCGAAATTTGAAATCACTACGAGTGAGGTTAAAAAAAAGAGCTCTTCCAGAAAGTAGAACAAAATGGGGGGGGGGGGAGGAGAGAAAAATGAGAAAATTAGAGAGTCCAAATAAAAGAAACCTCAAGGGGTGCCTGGGTGGCGCACTTGGTTCAGTGTCCAACTCCTGGGTCATGGGCCCCATGATCTCATGGGTCCTGGGATGGAGCCCCACATTGTACTGGACTCAGCTCAGCAGAGTCTGCTTCTCTCTCTCTCCTTCTGCCCACACCCCCCCGTGCTGTCTGTCTCTCTCTTTCTAAGGAAAATAAAAAAATAAAAAGAAAGAAATCTCAAAAGGAGAAAAGAATTTGTAGAAAAAACTATTAAAGAATAATACAAGAAAATTTCCCATTACTAAAGGATATTAATCTCAACTCTAAAAGGATACAAATGCAAAGGATCCATGTCAAGTAACATCCTCTTAAAATTTCTGAATGCCATGCTAAAGATCCTTATAGCTTGCAGAACAAAAAAATCAAAACCAAAAACAAAAACAAAGTCACACAGAGGGATTAAAATCAACAGAATGGCTTCAGAGTCCTCAAAAGCAATACCGGAGGCTAGAAAACCAGAATACGATAGCTACAGAATGCTAAGCAAAAACTATGTTCAAACTAGAGCTACCTATCTAACCAAACTAGCCATCAAGTATGGAAGGAGAATAAAGGCATTTTCATATTTACTTAAGTAAGTATTTATACTTGCTTTCATTCATACTTACTTTCATACATACTTACTTAAAAAAAAAAAAAGATCTCTTAAGTACTCTTTATTAGGAAGCTGCCAAAGGATGTACCAAGCTAAATAAAAGCCAACAGACAAGACAGATTGTAGAAACAGAGGCCCCAGTGTGTGAGGACAGAGGGAAATTATCAGGACAAAAGCCATGCATCAGCTTCAGAGAACAAAGCTGATAGGTTTCAATGAGGAGATCGTAAAAAAAAAAAAAGACGATGACAAATTATGTGATGGTTTACTAGATATTTGGTATATCTGTGAGAAGATTTAAAAATCATCAGTACATAGAAAAGAAAGGATATGAAAATAATGAACTTACTTTGTTAAATTTCGGATTAATTCAGGTTGAGGGTCCAAAGAAAATTCAAGAGAAAGACCCAGTAAGAAAGTGAAAACACAGAGCTAGAGAGTTCGAGACCAGAAATAAAGCTCTGAGCGTTAGTAGGGTACAAAGGCCTTAACGTATCTCTCCATCATTCACATTCCAGAATCCCTCTAAATATTCACTAATACAAGTGCAAAGTATCACCAAAAATATTTTTCTTAAATCACACCAACTTCCCTACTGATAGGGAAAGATTTTAAAAAAAGGAGACATACACAATTTTTTCTCCTACCACCAAGTATTTTTAAAACTCTAAAAGAAGATATACCAAACCCAAACTAATAATCCCTGAGTCTATCTTCAAGAAACATTTGTGAGATCAGACACAGCTACATCTGTTTCCAACCTTTTGACATACAGCGACCTTCTACAAAGCACAAGTTAAGGAAATTCTAGAAATGATGCATCTGGGTTATGTGTTTACTGAAGTCACAGAAAAAATATAACCTTTCTACCCAGTGCATGAAAAACTTTAGTACCATGGAATAGAAAGCAGAAATGTCTGAACCCTCTCATTTTACAGATGAGGAAACTGAAGCCGAGAGATTAGAAATTTCCTGAAGCAGCTGGTCCCTGAGGCATCATTATCGGAACACCAATCATGTCTTTTCTGTTAGCTGAAAGTTTCCTGGAAACATCCTGACATGTTGGGTATTTTTCCTGTGAGAGCAGAATGATGCTGTCTTGAATACATCACCTTTCCTAAGTGCTATTCCTCTGACGCTTTTCATTTAGAGTGGGGTGTGTGTTAAAATAATGCAATTTACTAGACCCTGGTCAAATAAACCAGGTTTTCTAAAATGCCCCCTGTTTTAGACCTTATTTCCAGTCCTCAGCCTCCCTCTCAGTATGATTTTTTAGGAAAAGGGCATCAGCTATCATTTAACTTGTCCTAGACAAGTGAGGAGAGGAGCGATTCCCAAGTGTCCCTCTGTCCAGTCTTATGCCTAAGGGAGAGGACCCAGGTCGAGTTTGTGTCCCGAGTTTGTATCTTACTTTTGAGACCTAAAATAATTAAATTCACGACTAGACCAACTCAAACACAGTCCAAACATCTCCGTGTAGACTCCACTGCACTTCGGAGTGATGTGGCCGGGGGGGGGGGGGCTCAGACGGCTGGGAGGAAAAGGCTTAGCCCAGGACCTACTAAAATAACTGCCTCAGGAGAAGAAAATCCTAAATTTTCATTTATTACGACAGAATCGGTTTTCCTGTTCAAGGAAGAGTCAGTAGAGGGTGCTCCACGCGGCTGCTTTCGGAGTCGGATTAAGCCCTTCTCCCACCCAGCCCGTCTCGGCCACCAGCAGTGAGGACTGCTGGAGAAGCCCCATCGCCGTCCTCACGGGTTGGCGAAGGAGCTGATCCGCGCAGCTCCGGGCCGGGTGCGGCCCCCCCTTTGGACGAGCGACGGCGACGCGCTGACACCACACACACCGCCCCCGACGGAGCAGGAGGGGACTGGGGTGTGGCCGGCACTTCGGCGGCCGTCTCGGGACGCCGGGAGGAGGATGCTGTTACAGGCCGCCGACCGTGGGCAGCCGCCCCAAACGGGGCAGGATTTGGGGGAGCGGGGGCGTCCCCCTCTGTGTCCCGGGGCAGTGGGCGACGACAGGCTCCCCGCACAACGCCTCCGGAGACCCCCCTCCCTCTGCGCCGGCGCGTTGCGGAGGCGGGCGACGGGACCGAAGAACAAAAACCTTCCCGGCACCGATTCCACGTCCCTTCCCCATCCTCCCTAACACCCGCCTTCGTCGCCTCCTCCCTCAGCGGCCGCCAGCTCTGGGCTTTAACAACCAGCCCGGCCGAGCGCCCGGGAGAAGACACCATCTCAGTCCCTGCCACTGGCGACCAGAAGCAGATTTGCCGCGCCTGCGGAGTGTAGAAATAGGCTTTTTCAAAGAGCGGACTCACCTCTTTTGAGCCTTCTCCGCCATGGTTCGGACCCGGTCTCCAGTTTGAGCGGAGATCGACACAACCGCCTGGGTCCAGCGATTATCTCTACAAGCGATTGGAGCGCCTGGCAAGATCGGACGGGGCGGGGCCTGCGGGGGCTGGAGGTTTCTCCTCCCCCTGGCTGAGGCGGCTGGTACTAGGCAGCCCTGCGTGGGCTCTGCCTGGTTGTCCGCGCTGTCCGGGGATGGAGAGACTTGGATTTAAAACAGCGACTTGGTCCAACCCGGCACACATCCTGTCGACCTCATCACAGGCCACCGTTCTTTTTCGGTCTGCTTAAGATTGCGGCCAGGCCCCTGCGCCCTTTTCTCTTTGTGTGAGCTCACCTCTTCCTGGGCGATCTCAGCATCCCCATAGGTTAATACCTTCCTACCTGCCGGCTTTCTCGGGTTGATACCTCTAGTTCTGTCCTCTTTGCCGAGCTTCACATCTGGTTACTTCATTGTACTTGGCATCTCCACTTGGATGCTTCAAAGTTCTATCAAACCTAAAACGTATAGAACAGAGCTTTTGAATTACACCCTCAGCTGATGCTCTGATCTCCATCTCCGTGAAGGGATCCACCATTCACCTAGAGCTCAAGCTAGAAACTCAGTAGGCAGCCTAGGCTTTCCTCACCTCCCTGCACAGAATGCATGGGCAAGACCCGGCCACCTCTCTAAACAGCCAGCTCTTCCGGGCAGTCCGGTCCCTCCACCGCCGTCACATCCCCATCCCACCCTCCGGCCCCCATCCAAGCCATTCTCCTGTAGCCAAAAGTCACTCTGGAAAAACCAATCCAGTTATTTCACTTTCCATTCTTTATAAAATCCAAATTCTTTTCCATCGCCTACCTCTGGATTAGATCCAGCCCCGGCCTACTTCTCTCTGCCTTATTGTCCTGCTCCTCTTCCTCTGATCACACTTTCATCCTCCATGAAGCCGAGCTGACCCTGCCCCACATGGCTTCCACCTGCCCCACTCCCCACCCTGTCCCCCTATGAGGGTTTAAGTCTCAGATGTGGGTTGAACCTCTGCCTTCAGTTCAGATCATATCTCAGGGTCCTGGGATTGAGCCCCACATCGGGCTCTCCGCTCAGCAGGGAGCCTGCTTCCTCCTCTCTTTCTCCCTGCCTCTCTCTCTGTGTCAAATAAATAAATAAAATCTTTTAAAAAATGTACTGATTCCAAAACACAAATATAAAAGTATAAGTAGGAGTTAATAAATATTTAACTCAAAGCAAAAAGCACAACTTTTTTCCTAACAAATCAACTGCAACTTAATTCCTCTATACCTAACAGTTAAACTTAATGAGGGATCTGATTACATTGTAATATGTTCCATACTGTGTAAGCTTAGTCATTGTTCTACTGTTCATCTAGATCTTTGTGCCACCTGTGGCCTTTCCAGAACCGATTTAAGCATTTCCATTTCTTTTTAAAAATTCCCTATCTTGGGGCGCCTGGGTGGCTCAGTGGGTTAAGCCGCTACCTTCGGTTCAGGTCATGATCTCAGGGTCCTGGGATCGTGTCCCGCATCGGGCTCTCTGCTCAGCAGGGAGCCTGCTTCCTCCTCTCTCTCTCTCTGCCTGCCTCTCTGCCCACTTGTAATCTCTCTCTGTCAAATAAATAAATAAAATCTTTAAAAAAAAATTCCCTATCTCCGCAGATAATTGCTTTATTTTTTTTTTTTTAAGATTTTAAAAAATCTTAAGAGAGGGAACACAAGCAGGAGGAGTGGGAGAGGGAGAAGCAGGCTTCCCACCAGCAGGGAGCATGATGCAGGGCTTGATCCCAGGACCTTGGGATCAGAGCCTGAGCCAAAGGCAATTATTTATTTATTTGAGAGAGAGAGAGCACAAGCAAGGGGAGGGGCATAGGGAGAGGGAGAAGCAGGCTTCCCACTAATCAGGGAGCCCGATGTGGGGCTGGATCCCAGGACCCTGAGATCGTGACCTGAGCCGAAGGCAGATGCCCAACTGACTGAGGCACCTTCTATCTAATATTTTATCTAATATTTTCTATCTAATATTTTAATATCTATCTATCTAATAGATATCTATCTAATATTTTAATATTTTA
The DNA here is from genome assembly GCF_020171115.1 of Neogale vison. Classification (NCBI taxonomy): domain Eukaryota; kingdom Metazoa; phylum Chordata; class Mammalia; order Carnivora; family Mustelidae; genus Neogale; species Neogale vison. The sequence continues at coordinate 195,458,301 of NC_058101.1, read as the reverse complement.
TCTAATCTAATATTTTATCTAATATTTTAATATTTAATGTTTTCATTTATTACGACAGAATCGGTTTTCCCATTCAAGGAAGAGTCAGTGGAGGGTGCTCCACGCGGCTGCTTTCGGAGTAAGCCCTTCTCCCGCCCAGCCCGTCCCGGCCACCCCCCCCCCCCGCCCCCGTTTCTAGCAGTGAGGACTGCTGGAGAAGCCCCATCGCTGTCCTCACACATTTGCAAAGGAGCTGATCCTCGCAGCTCCGGGCCGGGTGCGGCCCCCCCTTTGGACTCATATTTAATATTTTAATCTATCTAATATTTTAATCAAGGAGCTCAAGCTCGGTCTCAGAGAGGAGATGGACTTAGCTCAGAGTCCCCCAGTTTATAAGAGATTCTCTGTCTTTTCTTCTTTGCAGGACTCGCTCTCACTAAGAGATGGTCCTTGCCCTTAAGGTGCTTTCATGTCAGGCTGTCCTCTGCTGTCCTTTACTTAAGGCTGCTCGCTCTTGCATATGTCTTCAGGGATGGGAAATGGCCAGCCAGGCACATCATTGTAATACTCTGAGCTCAGGATAGGGACTCAACAAAGAGATGGCCTGTTCTTTTCTTGCTTCCAGGCCTTGTCTCTTGTAGTTCTTGTCCACACTCCAAAGAAAAGCTTCTCCTTCCATGTTCCTCTCTATACTTCACTTCCGTAAGACCTTTTAATGTTTAACCGGTATTTACTGAGTACATAGCATATGACCAGCACTGTTCTATGTGCGGGGGATACAGCAATAAACAAAACAAAGTTCCTCCCTTCTAGAGCTCACATTCTGGCAGGGGGCAGACCATAAACTAATTGAGGAATAGATATAGAAGAGGTGGTGATAGGTACTATTAAAAAAAAAAAAAAAAGGAAAGAAAGAAATAGCATTAGGAGGACAACGGTGGTTGGGAAGAGGAATCTTCCTGCTCTTTGAGAACCTGTCTCCCTTCCTCATTCTCATGTACTTCCTTGCTTGCCCTCCCCAGCTGCCCAGGTATCTGTCCACAACAAGAAAATGAGATTTTTCATTAACTTAGTGAAGAAAATATGACAGTCAGATGACTGGAAAGGCAAATAGTGCAGTATGTAAACCAAACAAAAGGGGAACCTCTGAAAGCAATGTTTTCCCTACATTCTTAATAGAACACCCAAACGTGTTTTGGTTTCTATAATGCAGTCCCTTTTATCAGAAAGCCAACTTTTATGCTGCTTCTTGCTGGTGATCTGTTTGCTCTTTACTCACCCAGTCCTTTCTGAGCCGTATAAAAAGATCCAAGAGCTCCTGGTTGAGGTTTTGCTCTCAGGGAGGCACCGATTAAGGACTCTGGAAAGGACAGAGTCTTTGTTCCAGTTTACAATGGATCGGCTAACGCTTTTCTTCCTCCATCCTGTATCACTTTATCAAGGGGCGGCTTTCCCTTTTGCACTTTTGTTTAATTATCTCTGCATTCTGGATTCTTTCCCCACCCATGCCAGGTAGGTTTAAGTCCTCATTTCATGGAATTTTATTATTTTTCAATAAAATTAAATTTTGTTAAATATATAACTGATTCTTTAAATGCCTTTGTATGGTTTCTCAGAGAAATGGGGTAAGTCAAAACAAATTATGTTAGATGAGCTATATCTCAATCTAGGTTTCAAAAATTATCGTCACTAGAGATCTGACGAGTTGACTGATATTATTTTAGATCTGGCTAGTACATTCTATACATGAGAGACAGTCCCTGTTTTTTGTTTGTTTTAAAGGTTTATTTTATTTATTTGAGAGAAAGGGGAAGTATTGAGCGTGGAGAGGGGCAGAGGGAGAAGGAGAGAGAAAAACAAGCAGATTTCATGCTGAGCTCAGAGCCCGACACGCAGCGCGGGGGGCAGGGGGGTTCGATCTCAAAACCCTGAGATCAGACCTAAGCCCAAACCAAGAGTCCAACGCTTAACCAAGTGAGCCACTCAGGCACCCTGACACAGTCCTTGTTTTTTTGTTTTTTTTTTTTTAAGATTTTATTTATTTATTTGACAGACAGAGATCATAAGAGAGGCAGGCAGAGAGAGAGGAGGAGGAAGCAGGCTCCCTGCCCAGCAGAGAGCCCGACGTGGGACTCGATCCCAGGACCCTGAGATCATGACCCGAGCCAAAGGCAGCGGCTCAACCCACTGAGCCACCCAGGCGCCCCAGTCCTTGTTTTTAAAGAAGTTTGTGGAATATCCTTTCATAAAGTGAAAATCCATTGCCAAAGGGCTACCTCCTAATAATTCACTTATTTTAGAAATTAAGATTTTTTTATACATTGAGGATTTTTAATAAAATCCAGCTGTATCTAGTTATCAGTTAGACTTTCTGAGTTTGACTAAACTGTGGTATGTTATCACCCGTTCACAACTGGTGGATGGCCTTTACCTTCATTTAGGAGATGGGGGTCAGGAAGGGGGGCATTGTAAAAAAAAAAAAAATTTCCTCTTGATAAAGAATCACAAATAATAAGGCAAAGCAAGTGCAAAAACAAAGGTTCATTCCCATAGGGTTAAGGTTGCTGGCTTCGGAGACAGCCTGGTGGGTCCTGGGTCCCTCCCTCCCTGAGTGTTCTTATGTATGTGAATAAATTCTCTCCAAGTTGATCCATGAAATAGAAATAATAATGCCTATCTCATGGGGTTATTTTAAGGATTAAATAAAGATACTTTTTAATGCATGGATTATTAGCACAATGCCTGGAATAAAATAAGCACTCAGTATATCATGTAGCCTGCATTGTACGTGTATAGACATTTCAATGACACCTTGGGCTTCCCTGTGTGAGGAATACATGTTCCCCTCATTTTTCCGTGGCAGGGAGGTATAGGCTTGGCCCACAGTGTTAACTGGGGTGGGTTAGCTCAAAGAGAAGCACAGGAATGGGCCAGGCCTTGTATGATAGAGGTCTCACACTGGGGTGTCCACCAGTCTTTCCCAAGAAAGACATTCTCACCTATGTGTGTGTGTCCCTATCCCGCAAAGCCGTGATATATACCCTGTGGTGGTCGAGAAGACGCAGACGGCTTTGACTCAATTTTCCTATCCCTGACTAGTCATACCGATTTTCACACCTCTCCATTCAGAGTTATTAATTTGGCACCAATTAAAATGAACAGGGCCACCTGGCTGACTCCTTCGGGAGAGCATGGGACTCTTGAGGGTGGGGTCATGAGTTCAAGTGGAAAGAAGAACTGAGACCTTATCATGTGAAATTTCCCAGGTCTCTGCACATCCTCAGGGCACCTGCCAGCTTCCAAGGGAAGTAGTTTCCGCAAACCACTCACGTGGGTCCTTTAACAACATGAAAAAAACCCCACCAACTTGTAAGATCTGGAAGAGCAGTAGAGAGGATTAAGAGCACATAGAAAGATTTTCTAACTGAGTTTTCAAACACTTAGCAGAAAGAGGCACAGAATCCCCTTTCCCACTGTCTCGGGAATGGTTCAGGACAGTGCGACCCAGCGACAAGGAAAGAGGCTCATCTCCACAGGGCGATGTCTAGAGAGCTCTCCTAGATCCTTGACAACTGGCTTTACAACCCTTCGTTTAGGCAGCAAGCCACTAGATTTGTAAGCTGTCCCCACCAGGAAACCTTCTGGACTGTCACCCACAGGACAGTCAGGGGTGTCATTCCCACTTGGGTGACGGACATCAAAGAGAGGTTCGTAGGATCACTGAGGTAGGAATCAAAACTCATCTGAGAGGCGCCTGGGCGGTTCAGTCGGTTAAGCGTCTGCCTTCAGCTCAAGCCATGATCCCGTTGTCCTGGGATGGAGCCCTGCATTGGGCTCTCTGCTCAGCGGGGAGCCTGCTTCTCTCTCACCCCTTGCTCCTCCCCCTGCTCTCTCTGTGTCAAATAAATAAATAAATTAAATCTTTTAAAAAAGTTGTCTCCTGAGATAGTCGTTTGCAAATGGACTCTGGCTTTTTCTCCCTCGGTTCATTCCTTCAGAAAAGCAAAAGGAAGACTTTGGGTGATAACAGTGTGGCTTCTTCAGGTGATACATGGGGCTTACCCCCATTGGGTTACCGAGAATGACATCTGCGTGACTCCTTTGTCACACCGTTCCAAGTCAGTCTCCCACTTGTCCTTTCTCTTTCAGGTACCTCTTTCTCCTGGCTGGAGGGGGCGCCCTGGCCTTGGCAGCCATGGGTTCCTTCGCTGTGCTTGTCTTCGTCCCCGCTCTGTGGGCTGCGGTGCTGATATCCTGGCTTGGCCCACGGGATGTGCACAGGTGGGCTTTCATTTCCCAGATGAGCTGGCAGACGCTCTGTCACCTGGGGCTGCACTACACCGAATACTATCTTCGAGAACGTCCTTCCACGAGGTAAAGCTCACTTGGTTATACTAACCCAGCCGAGGCTGCGCTTGCACCACGGTGAAAGTGGAGAGAACCTGGGGGATGAGTCTGAATGCGAATTCTTGCACATTGGGGCAATGTGACCTTAAGCAAGTCATTTAACCTCTCAGTCTCAATTTCTTTTCCTAAAAAAACAATTGTGTGTGTGTGTGTGTGTCTATAACAATACCTGTATTGGAAGACTCTTAAGTTTGAGATAATTAATATAAATGTAATTAAATGACTATAAGTAACTGCCACATGTTGCCCATGTCACACAGTGCCTGGCACTTCGCTGTCCTTATCATTGTGCCTGAAAAGGGCATCGAACCAGGAGTTCCAGGGCCCACAGATAAGATCTGCCTAGAAGTGACTAAGCACAGTCAGCTCAACTCAGACTGGCTGGTTTAGACACACAGTCGGCAGTCTCTGCTCCCCTTTAGCAGCACCGGGAAGGTGTAAACCCACTGTAAACCTTCGCTGCCTTCCGGTGGAAGCTGCTCTGCAAGGGTTTTGCTTTTATTGAGACTCAGATGTTCTGTCCTCCCACAAGAAGAGTAGTTACCAGTCTAGGAAACGAATCAGGCACTGATTACCATTTAGAGAAGTGTTTTTCATGAGTCAGTGAGATCACCCAGATTAGGGGAGAACAGGTATCTCTGCGATCTTGAGCCCTGTGGTCCCTGGCTTCCCGTCTTACCACAACTGGTGTGGGTCTGTGGTCACTCAGAGAATATGGGCTGAGACCTGTCCAGGCGGGTCACCTCTGACTCTAGTTTGCCATGGGTGCTCTCATTCTACCATCCCTGCCACACCTAGAATCCTATTCTTCATCCTCACTGATTTCACCAAAGGCTTAAGGGTTTGCTTTTTGGGAGAAGAGGCCAGGTAGGTAGGCAGGTAGGGGGTAGGGAGTACTGACTGGGGTGTGGTGAATTAGGATTTTGGTAAGAAGCAGGGACCTGATAGGGGCTGGAGGAGCAAGCTGAACAGGATCTGGTGGATGGGAAGAAGGCTGAGCCAGAGCTGAGACGGGAAGATGTATTAGTTTGCTCCGACTGTCCAAACGAGGTTCCGAAGAGGAAGTGACTCACACAACAGAAATGTACTTCCTCTGGAGGCTGGAAGTTCAAGATCAAGGTGTTGGCAGGTTCAGCTTCTTCCGAGGCCTCTCTTCTTGGCTTGTAGATGGCTGTCTTTCCATGTGTCCTCACCTGGTCTTCCCTGTGTATGTGTGTGTGTGTGTGTGTGTTGGTGTCCTAATCTCCTCTTCTTATAAGAATGCCTGTCATACTGGATTAGGGTTCACCCCAATGACCTTATTTTAACTTACTCACTCTGTCTCTAAATGTAGTCACATTCTGAGGCACTGGGGGCTAGGGCTTCAACACATGAATTTGGGGGAAACACATTCAGCCCACAATAGTAGGTGTACAAATGGGAGTTGGTGGCATTTGGAGGCTACTTTTCCTACTGTTTGGATCAGTCAGGGAAGGTCAGTTGTCCTTAAATCCTCAGACTCACAGATAGAAACTGTGGGAAATGTGGGAAACAGTGCCATTTTCTCTCCATAGGACAGCGTTCCTGATTGTAGAGGGCATCATGTAATTTTCATTACTTTTTTCCATAAAAACCTTGCCGGCAAGATCTTTTCTACCTTGTGACCCTGAAGCAGGAGCAGTTCAGGTGACTGGTTAAGAACCTCAAATTGCTAATGACTCAGTGCACATCCTGAACCCCAAGACTGGCTCACTCTTCCTAAGCACAGAGGCCAAAGACTACAGAATCTTACTGACAGGGACCGGTTCATAATTTAAAATCTTCGCCTTCCTATAATCTCTTCAATACTAAATTTGTGTCCCTTCTGTGGCAAATTTCTCCCAGGTCCCGGATCCTAGTCTATAGAAGCCATTCCCAGAAATATACTAACAATATTTCCCCCACAATATCCCTTGTCATTCTTCTAGTTGCCTCTCTAATGATTCATTTCCCCATTTACCCTTTGATCCTAACCAGAGCAGCCTGTGGGGAGAAGTAACTCAAGAATCTTTGTGAGGCCCCTGGGTGGCTCAGTGGGTTAAGCCTCTGCGTTCAACTCAGGTCATGATCTCAGGGTCCTTGGATAAAGCCCCGCGTCTTCCCCGTCTCTCTGCCTGTCTCTCTGCCTGCTTGGGATCTCTGTCAAATAAATAAATAAAATCTTAAAAACAAACAAACAAGAATCTTTGTGGGGGCACTGCAGGGCTGGACATCCATCTCCATTGTTCAGGGCTGCTGTTCGCTGTGGGGTCGTGTGTGAGGGGCTGAAATGGGATGAGATAAATGTGGAGCGACTTCACATTTGAAATAAATCTCTTTCAGGTTCTGCATCACTCTTTCTTCCCTCATGCTATTGACCCAGAGGGTGACATCCCTCTCTCTGGATATCCGTGAGGGAAAAGTGAAGGCAGCAACAAGAGGCATCGGGGAAAGAAGCTCGTTGTCTGAGCATCTGTGTGAGGCGCTGCCCTACATCAGCTACTTGCTCTTTTTCCCTGCTCTCTTAGGAGGCCCTCTGTGTTCCTTCCAGAAATTCCAGGCTTGTGTCCAAGGGTCTGGCACTTTGAGTCCCAGGCGCTCCCTCTGGGCTCTGAGTCAGAGGGGTCTGCAGATCCTGGGCCTCGAGTGCCTAAAGGTGGTCTTGGGGAAGGTGGTGAGAGCAGGAGCAGGTCTGGCTGACTGCCAGCAGCTTGAGTGTATTCGAGTCATGTGGTCCACGGCCGGGTTCTTCAAACTCACCTACTACTCTTGCTGGATCCTGGATGATGCCCTCCTCCACGCCGCGGGCTTTGGACCTGGGTTTGGTCACAGCCCCAGTGAGGAGGGCTACCTCCCCGATGCGGACATCTGGACACTGGAAACGACCCACAGGATCTCCCTGTTCACGAGAAAGTGGAACCAAAGCACAGCGCGGTGGCTCCGACGCCTCGTGTTCCAGCACGGCGGGACCTGGCCGCTGCTGCAGACCTTTGCCTTCTCGGCCTGGTGGCATGGGCTCCATCCAGGACAGGTGTTCGGTTTCCTGTGCTGGGCTCTGATGGTGGAGGCCGATTACCTGATTCACACTTCTGCTGGCTTGTTTGTCAGATCCCGGCGGATGCACCTGCTCTACCGAGCGCTCACTTGGGCCCACACCCAGCTCATCATTGCTTATATAATGCTGGCCGTGGAGGCCCGGAGCTTCTCCTCCCTCTGGCTGCTGTGTAATTCCTGCAACAGTGTCTTCCCCCTGGTGTACTGCATTTTGCTTTTTCTATTGGGAAAGAGAAAGCAGACATTTAACTGATAGCTTCTCTCCCGCCTTCAGCTTATACATAAACAAAACAGAATTGAGAAAGTGCCAGATGGTGTGTTGATGAGACCTAGGCTTGAATTCTTCCATACTAGGTTTTTGTTTTGTCTTGTTTTTCAAGTACTGGGTGTATATTCCTGGTGTCTGCCCGTAGAAATTGGTGTACCTCTTTTCACAAGCTCTTGTACTAGTACTGAAGATTAAAAAAAACAAAAACAAAAACATGGTTTCTTCCCTTAGGACTTACAGTTTGGGCATGGAAGCAAGGAAAGGTGATAGGTAAAAACAGAAGGTACTGCCAACCAAAAGGCAAGTGGTAAATGCTGGACCAAACACTGAATCTCCAACAGTTCCACTTGATCCTGGACGGTGAGTTTAGCCAGACCAAAAACAAGAGAAATCTTAATCAGGGGCAGCCGCCTGGCAGACTCACTCAGTAGAGGGTGTGACTCTGGATCTTGGGATCATTGAGTTCTAGTCCCATGTGGGATGTAGATATGACTTTAAAAAGCCCTCTAAATCAGATTCTTGTATTGGCTTGTTCCACGAACTGGAGACTCATTCTCATCTAGAGGTAATTTGAACATTTTGGTCTCAAAACGGAAAGGCTGCTATGATCTCCGAATATGTTAATACACTGAAAATCTGGGGCGCCTGGGTGGCTCAGTGGGTTAAAGCCTCTGCCTTCAGCTCAGGTCATGATCTCAGCGTCCTGGGAACGAGCCCCACATCGGGCCCTTTGCTCAGCAGGGAGCCTGCTTCCTTCTCTCTCTCTGCCTGTCTCTCTGTCTGTCAGATAAATAAATTAATTAATTAAAAAAAATACACTGAAAATCTGGCTGAGCCATGATAACCACTTACATAACAGGCACAAAACTTCAGATGTCACATGAAGAGGCCAAAAACAAGAAGTAAGCCCTATTTTAGTACAATGTTGAGGGTCTGGTTCCCTTTTCTTGGCATAGCCTACGTAACTCTCTCTCTTTCTCCCTCTGGGAGGGCCCCGAGAGAAAGCTGTGAAGACTGCTGAGGGGTAGCGAAGCTGTGTGATCCCGTGGTCGCTGTCGCAGCGCCTCTGCCTGCTGGCTGCCTGGCCGGTCACATCATTACAGTTTTTTTTTCTCTCTCTCTCTTATATTCTTATTTTTTTTAAAGATTTATTTATTTGTTTGACAGAGAGAGTGCACAAGCAGGAGAAAGGGAGAAGCAGGTTCCTCACTGAGCAAGAAGCCCGACTCCAGACTCAATGCCAGGACCCTGGGATCATGACCTAAACGGAAGGCAGATGCTCAACCGACTGAGCCACCCAGGTGCCCCATAATTAGTTTTTCTTTAACTTCAGCTCAGCTTACTTTTAAAACTTGTCCTCTTTCTAAGCCATGGCATCGCTGAACACTGAGTTTAGCAGATTCACTATATTTCACTCTCACACTCACTAAAGAAACACGTACAAAGTTTCTTTGTGTCCCACTTAAAATCATTCACTTACCCTATGTACCCCACCGCAGGAAGCATGGTATGAGCGTCAAAGCTTCCAAAACCAACCATCTGCATTCTTTTCAAATATAAAACTGCACGTGCGCTTCTCATCTTTAAAACTTGGCAAAGATAGGGCACCTGGGTGGCTCAGTGGGTTAAGCCGCTGCCTTCGGCTCAGGTCATGATCTCAGGGTCCTGGGATCAAGTCCCGCATCGGGCTCTCTGCTCAGCAGGGAGCCTGCTTCCCTCTCTCTCTCTCTGCCTGCCTCTCCATCTACTTGTGATTTCTCTCTGTCAAATAAATAAATAAAATCTTTAAAAAAAAAAAGTTTTAGGGACACCTGGGTGGCTCAGTTGGTTAAGCGGCTGCCTTCGGCTCAGGTCATGATCCCAGCGTCCTGGGATCGAGTCCCGCATCAGGCTCCTTGCTTGGCGGGGAGCCTGCTTCTCCCTCTGCCTCTGCCTGCCACTCTGTCTGCCTGTGCTTGCTCTTGCTTCTCTCTCTATGACAAATAAATAAATAAAATCTTTAAAAAAAAAAAAACTTGGCAAAGATAATACCAAGTTAGAAGTGATGGATCACTTAGAAAGGTATGTCAATATCACTCGCGGGCATGAAGGCAGACAGACAGCCCAGACATCACACACACAACACACTGCAGCAGGCAGTGAGGGCCTTAAACAGGTGGCATGAATTTGTAGTGGCCTTCACCCGCATGGTTCGAGACTTTCTCTCACCACACTCAACAGCCCAGAGGAGACAGTATGGACAAACAGGGCTTTCCAGAATTGGGGATAATCAAGGGGAAACAGTTGATAGCCAAGGGGGTGGTAAAGTACTTTAAGACCATTACAAGCAAGTCACTGGAAGGACTAAAAAAAAAGGTCAGCATTAGAATTACAATAGAGGATGATAGAGCTTTTTAATTTTTTTTAATTTTTAATTTTTTATAAACATATAATATATTTTTATCCCCAGAGGTACAGGTCTGTGAATCGCCAGGTTTACACACTTCACAGCACTCACCAAAGCAAAAATCAATGCTTTGGGGGCACCTGGGTGGTTCAGTCAGTTAAATGTTCAACTTCAGCTAGGGTCATGATCTCAGGGTCCTGGGATGGAGCCCTGCTCAGCAGGGAGCCTGCTTCTCCGTTTGCCCCTTCTTCCACTCATGTTCTCTCTCTCTCTCTCAAATAAATAAATAAAGTCTTTCTTAAAAAAAAAAAAAAATCAGGGGTGCCTGGGTGGCTCAGTGGGTTGAGCCTCTGCCTTCGGCTCAGGTCGAGTTCTCAGGGTCCTGGGATCGAGCCCTGCATCAAGCTCTCTGCTCGTCAGGAAGCGTGCTTCCCCCTCTCTCTCTTCCTGCCTCTCTGCCTACTTGTGATCTCGCTCTCCGTGTCAAATAAATAAAATCTTAAAAAAAAAAAAATCAGTGCTTGTATAGAGGCACTTCTGAGGAGCTAACCATGTGGAGGTATGTGTTCAGTTTATGAAAATCCTTCAAACCATATACTTAGATGTTAATTCTCCTAATGCTGACCATGTTTTATGATAAGTAATGCTGTGATGATTATATGATTAACTTAACGCGAGTTTCCCCATGCATATTACACTTCTGTAATTTCCTTACACAAATGCTTTTAATGATTAGGAAGAAGCTTATGATAGAATGTTCAGTTTTAAAAGTAGGTGCGTAGTCCCTGGCTGGCTCAGTTGGTTAAGTGTCCATCTCCTGGTTTTGGCTCAGGTCATACTCTCAGGGTCCGGAGATCGAGCCCGGTGTTGGGCTCCACACTGGTCATGGAGCCTGCTTAAGATTCTCTCTCTTCCTTTGCCTCTGCTCCTAGTTCCCTCCCTCTCTAAAAAAAAATTTAAGAAATAAAAAGTAGTTGGTTAATAAAGTCTTTTAAAGTGCAATTCAGTCTCCAAATCTATTTCCTGTTGATGGCCAGGGATAATTTCTGCTCCTCTCACTGGTTAAAGCCAGGACACGTACTTCCTTCCTTTTGTATTTGCATCCTATAAAAGTATTCCATTTACACTGGACAGTATAAAGAACAATGTGATTTGAAAGAATTAAGCTAAGGAAAAAAGTCACATCTGGTAACAGACACCTCACAAAAAAAGACACTTCACTCTTTGGCTATTATGAATAATGCTACTATGAACATTTGTGTTCAATTTTTTGTGTAGATCTAAGTTTTCAATTCTCTTGGGCATATATGGATGAGCACAATTGCTGGGTCATAGAGAACTATGTTTAACTTTTTGAGTAACTGTCAAACTGTTTTCCACATCAGCTGTATGTTTTACTTACTACTCCAGTGTATGAGGATTCCAGTTTCTCCACATCTTTGTCAACACTTGTTATATCTTTTTCATTCTAGACATTCTAGTGGGTTAAAATTGTATCTCACTGTGATTTTTTTTAAAGATTTTTTTTTTAATTTATTAGAGAGAGAGAGAGTGGGAGGAGGGTCAGAGGGAGAGAATTTTCAGGCAGACTCCCCAGTGAGCACAGAGCCCGATGTGGGGCTCCATCTCATAACCCACCAGATCATGACTTGAATCAAAACCAAGAGTTGAACGCTCAACTGACTTAGCCACCCAGGCACTGCTCTCATTGTGGTTTTGATTTGCATTTCCCTAATGATTAACAATGTTGAGCACCTTTTCATATGATTGTTAGCATCTGTACCTTTCTTTTACAGAAATGTCTATGCAGATGCTTTGCCCATTTAAAATCGGGTTACTAGGGTCTTTCTGCTGTTGAATTGTTAAGAGTTATTTAAACATTTTGGGTACTTGATCCTTATTAGTTATGCAATTTGCAAATATCTTCTCCCATTCTGTGGGTTGTATTTTCACTTTCTTGATGGTGTCCTTTGAAGCACAGAAGTTTTTAATCTTGAGAAGCACAATTTGTATTTTCCCCTTGGTTGGTTGTTGCTTCTCGTTATCTATGAAACCATTGTGTAATCCAAAGTCATGAAGACTTACACTTATGTAAATCTTTAACATTTATAGTTTAGCTCTTACATTTAGGTCTATGATATATTTTGATTTAATTTTTTTTAATTTTTAAAAAAAGATATTATTTATTTATTTGACAGAGATCACAAGTAGGCAGAGAAGCAGGCAGATAGAGAGGAAGGGAAGCGGCCCCCTGCTGAGCAGAGAGCCCGATGTGGGCCTTGATCCCAGGACCCTGAGATTATGACCTGAGCTAAAGGTAGCGGCTTAACCCACTGAGCCACCCAGGCGCCCTTGATTTAACTTTTGAAGACAGAGTGAGGTAGGGGTCCAATTTCATTCCTTTGCATGTGTTTATACCATTGTTCCAGCACCATTGCTAAAAAGGCTATTCTTGCCCCTTTGAATTGTCTTGGACACTGAAGTTGTTTTTTTGTTTTTTTAAAGATAAGAACCAAAAAGGGGCACCTGGGTGGTTCAGTTGGTTGAGTGTCTGCCTTTGGCTCTGGTCATCACATACCTTAATCCAGAGGTCAGAAAGTTTCCAATAACACCCACAAGTCAGGAAACCACTGCCAAAGTCACAAATTCCTTGCATCTGCTTAAAAGCAGTGGAATGCAGAGTCCTGTCAACCCTTGAGAAAACTCACATCTGCTTAAGTCTGCATACCGCTGTTGGCAGAGGAAGAACCTCTTTCATCTCACCAAAGCATGGTGAATATATTTTATTAGCAAAATATAGATTAAACACAGGACCCTGGAGGCAAGGGAATCTGGAAAATATAGTTTCAAGACCCCTGTAATAGAAGGTGATGCGCTCTAAGAGCAGATGTAACCTGGATGGGCTCCTGGGCTCACATAAGGCATGCAGGGCCTTGCTTGTTTATAGGGCTGAAACCTAATCAGTTGACCCTGTGTCCAGACTTCTGCAGAGACAGAATATATATTAGTGGATCTGAAAATAAACAATAGTTGATCAGGGAGAAATAGTTCTCTGAAAAATAAGTTTTCCATTTTCTGCTAGTTTTAAACTCATTAACCCTATACGACACAGTTTCAATCCTGCAAAAAACAACTCAAGAATATGTGTTAGGCCCATCTTTGCTCTTCAAATAGCATGGGGAATTTTACCATTGATTTATTGCCTCTGATATGGTTAGGGTATTTCCTGGCCTGGTAGAGACTGTTTGTTCTTTGCAATTTCCTTTGTTCCCTCAAAATCCTTAACTTTTTAAAGATTTTATTTAAGACACACACACACACACACACACACGAGTGGGGGGTTGGAAGGGGCAGAGGGAGAGGGAGAAGCAGACGCCCCGCAGAGGAGGGAGCCTGACACAGGGCTCCGCCTGGTCCCAGGACCCTGAGATCTTGACCTAAGCAGAAGACAGATGCTTATAAAGCATCTCTTTATAAGGTGTTCCTTATAAAGTGTTCTTGTGTCTGCATTTTTTACAATGTGATTTTTTTTACTATGTGATTTTTTTTTAAAGATTTTATTTATTTATTTGACAGAGAGAGATCACAAGTAGGCAGAGAGGCAGGCAGAGAGAGAGGAGGAAGCAGGCTCCCTGCTGAGCAGAGAGCCCGATGCAGGACTCGATCCCAGGACCCTGAGATCATGACCTGAGCGGAAGGCAGCGGCTTAACCCACTGAGCCACCCAGGCGCCCTACTATGTGATTTTTAATAACTGCCTAATACATTCATGATTTATTTAATCAAACTTCTGCTATGTGACTTTAACAGTGTTTTAATTTTTCACTGCTGTAATTAATAAGGTGATGACTATCTTCTATCTCTGATTAATTCCCTAGGATTAATATTCAGGTAGTTAATAAGCTATAAAATATGCATCCTTGGAGGCTTTTAATATTTATCACCAAATTATATTTAAGACTTTTTTTTAAAGTGTTTTTTTCCTTTTTTTTTAAATGTAAGTCCTACACTAAACATGGGGCTTGAACTCACGACACTGAGATCAAAGACCCACGCTCCACCGCCTGAGCCAGCCAGGTTCCCCACATTTCAGGATGTTTGTACCAATTTACACTTCTACCTATAATCTGTTGAGAGTGATCATCATTTCACATGCCACACCTGGGTATTATAATTTCATAAAGGTCTTTGCCATATTTGTAAGTGGTATAAAGCGTCATATTGTTTACATCTCATTGACTTACTAACAAGAATAACGCCCCCTCCATATATTCCTAAATTGACCATCTACATACAGATTTTTATTCAGAAATTATGTGCTCATATATTTTGCTACTTTTTTTAATTTTTTTCCCTAATCTATTTGTAAGACTTCCCTGTAAGATGTTCTTCTATCTTTAAAAGTAATTATCAGGGGCGCCTGGGTGGCTCAGTGGGTTAGGCCGCTGCCTTCTGCTCAGGTCATGATCTCAGGGTCCTGGGATCGAGTCCCACATCGGGCTCTCTGCTCGGCGGTGAGCCTGCTTCCCTCTCTCTCTCTCTGCCAGCCTCTCTACCTACCTGTGATCTCTGTCAAATAAATTAAAAAAAAAGTAATTATCAAAACAGGTAAAGTACAATTTAATAAAATGTCTGTGTATGTACCATGAAAAGTAAAAAAAATAAATCACTGAGAATACAATTGAAGTCCTTTTTGAATCCCTCCTTAACTACTTATTCCCACTTTCTCACCTCAGAAGAGATTGTATTTTATATTTTAATGACATAGTTTATTTATCCCAAAACAATATGTACTATTTGGGGGCATGCATTTTTTTAATATGTTTGATTTTTAAATTTTATTTATTTATTTGACAGAGAGAGAAGAGAGAGGGCACGAGCAGGGGGAGTAGCAGGCAGAGGGAGAGGAAGAAGCAGTCTCTCCACTGAGCAGGGAGCCCGACGTGGGACTCGATCCCAGGACCCTGGGATCATGACCTGAGCCACAGGCAAATGCCTAACCAACTGAGCCACCCAGGTGCCCCTGAGGAATGCTTTAAACTTTATATAAATGGTATTATTGTCCAGTATCCTTTTGTGACTTGACTTTTCACCCAGTTCCTTGTTAGGTTTAATCCATGCTGGTCTATGCAGGCCGTGGTCCCTGCATTTTCACTGCTGTATACAGTGTTCACTATACGTGAATGTACCACAATTTATTCACCCAGTCTCCTTTCCTGTCCAAGTATTTGTTATTAAAATAATTAGTGATGGGATGTCTGGGTGGCTCAGTCAGTTAAGCGTCTGCCTTCAGCTCAGGTCATGATCCCGGGATCTCTGCTCAGAGGGGAGCCTGCTTCTCTCTCTGCCTGCCACTCCCTCTGCTTGTGCTGTCAAATAAAGAAATAAAATCTTTTGGGGAGCCTGGGTGGCACAGTGGGTTAAAGCCTCTGCCTTCAGCTCAGGTCATGATCCCAGGGTCCTAGGATCGAGCCCCGAGTCAGGCTCTCTGCTTGGCAGGGAGCCTGCTTCCCCCTCTCCCTCTGTCTGCCTCTCTGCCTACTTGTGATCTCTGTCCGTCAAATAAATAAATAAAATCTTAAAAAAAAAAAAAAGAAAAAATCTTTAAAAAAATTAGTGATGGACATTCCTTTTTTTTTTTTTTAAAGATTTTATTTATTTATTTGACAGAGAGAGAGATCACAAGTAGGCAGAGAGGCAGGCAGAGGGAGGGGGGAAGCAGGCTCCCTGCCGAGCAGAGAGCCTGACTCGATCAATCCTAGGACCCTGGGATCATGACCTGAGCTGAAGGCAGAGGCTTTAACCCACTGAGCCACCCAGGCGCCCCAGTGATGTACATTCTTATACATGGTTCCTTGAGTGCATGTATCAGGGTTTCCACAGGGTATGTTCCTACTCATGGAGTCACTTGGTTATAATGCTCACAGATCCCCAATTTTGCTACCATGTTGTCAAATATTCCTATATACTCTCCAAAGTGATTGTACCAATGGACACTTACACTGGCAGTATTTGTGTTTAATTTGCTAAATGTCCTTTCCAGTTATTGATATTGTCAAGACTTACAATTTTGCTGATGTGGTGGGTGCTAATGGTACTTTAAAAAACTTTTTATTTTGAAATAGTTTTAGACTTACAGAAAGTTGCACAAAAATAGTACAGAGAATTCATGTCTCCTACCCTTAAAGTTATCAACTTACATAACCACAGCACAATTACAAAACAATTAGTATCAGCACAATATTACTAACTACTAAACAACTGACCTTATTCAAATTTCACCAATTCTCCCCCAGTGTCATTGTGCCGCTCCAGATCTAATGCAGGATTGCATTTCCATTTAATTGCTGTGTCTCCATAGTTTCTTCCCATCTGTAACAGTTCCTCAGTTTTTCCTTGACTCTCATGACCTCGAGGACTCTTGTCTTTCATGACTTTTGCTGAGTACCAATTGTTTCGTAGAATGTCTCTCCAAGTGGGTTTATCCGATGTTTTCTGATTCAATGGAGACCACAATAAAAGAAAATCTTCCTTCTAGAGTAAAATTGTTGAAAGGATAACATGCTTCATTATGAAGAACCCTGTCTTCTGTGGGTCGAGATGCGTTACTGCAGATCAAGCTGTTTTGGAGCAGGGGGCCTGGAGTCATGTAAGTCCCCTTGCCGGGGATTTGAGGATCTCTCCCTTTTAGGGGAGGTAAAATGCTACTTGCGACCTGGCAAAGGTCAGAGCTGTAGAGAGTCGGAGCAGCCTTACAAGCAAGTACACAGCCAATGACTGTAGAAGACAGTGAGTATGATGATCAGTTTTGGGTTTTCTTTGCGGGGGGCAGTGAGGGTTGTATAGTAATTCCTATCTCTTTTCCTCAGGCCTTTGGTAAGACTTGTTTGAAGTTATAGCCCCATTTTAGGTGTGCTTCACAGGATCAAGGGAGAGCGTCCTATCCATGGTTGGGATGCAGGATATAGGGATAAAGGGAAAAGCAATTAGAAAGTGGTGGAAAGGTGGATGCAGACAATGGAAGCCAATCCAGTGCCAGAGTTCAGCGGAGGGACAAGCAACAACCATGACCAGTTTGTGTAACACACGCAATCCTGGGATTCCCGGAAATACTTTGGAAGAGAAACATGAACATAAGAACATTAACTGTTACACAGGTTGGGGGCTTGAATGGTTCTTTATTACCATCCTAGACCAAGATCAACCACCATTTTTTTTTTTCAAGTAATCTCTACACCCAACATGGGGTTCAAATGCACAATCCTGAGATCAAGAGTCACATGCTCAACTGACTGAGCCAGCCAGGTGTCCCAACAACCATTTTCTTTGTGAAGCCTTCTCTCTCCTCCCTCCCCTGCTGTTGCTACTCCCTCTAGAGTCACACAGCTACTTGGTAGATAGAATGTAGCAGGGATGTCCAAGATACTTTTGTTTGTTCTCATCTCACTTCCCGTTTTATTTTGTAGCCCTGGTGTCTGATTCCAAAAATGTCTGTGCAATGAGTAAATGCCTATGGTGGGCTATGGAATGTCTTACGTAAGATGTGTAATAGCAGATACAGCTCTTCCCATCCAAGCAGATAGTGGGTTCCATGTTCACAGTCACAGGAGAGGATGTTACAGGGAGAGAATGCTGCAGGAAAATGTTTACCTGTAGTAAGACTATACTGTGTGTCTTTGAATTAAATCCACTGTGGTATGACAAAGAAGCTCTGAGGAAAAAAGCAAAACCGTGGTCCTGGGCAATCTAATTGGATTTGGGTGCAGAATACATAAAATATTCTGTAACTTCATCAGCCTGATGTTGTACACCACCTGGTATGGTCTTTTGGATGGTTTCAACTTTCTAAACTGTCAACATGAAACTTCTTTCTGTTCTGTTAACTGTTTCCTCAGTGCTGAATTCTGTGAGTTTGTCTTATTGCAATGGGCATTCCTGAACTGTCTGGTTATCCCTGTCTGGGAACTCCCCTCTGCTACCTAGAACCCCTGGCTAGACCAACTGTTGCTCCCGCTTGCGCAGCCTGAGGAAAGGGAGGGATGGTGTTTTCAGGGAGTTAGGGAGAAGAAAGAGGTGCCACTGAGCAGGGTACCCTGGTGGCTGACCTTCTGGACTTGGCTATTCCCACTTTTGCTACTTCAGGAAACGTGTCCTCCAACCCAGCCCGGAAGGTGTGAGATGGGGACGGGTCTGTGTGTGGAGATGCATAAAGATCTGCTGGTTTGGCTGCTCCCCCTGTAGCACCCCGAAGAATCCCTCAGTAAACTGCTTCAGTATGTTGCCTCTCTGAGCCCCTTTCCCACTCTGGATGCCACCATTTGTGCATCTCCTTGGCATGGCCCCCCTCTTTTATGGTAGCATCCTCTCATGTGCTTGCCATCAGCATTCTAGGCTACAGTTTTGTTCTTCAATTTGATCATTTAGGTTCTCATTTTCTCTGAGATTTCTTAGTTTCAGATCTACCAAGACTTTCCCTTCTTGTTCTAAGTTTGGCAATATGTTTCCCTATTCTTTTAAAAAAGAAAAAAAGTGTATCATTTCTCAGTTTGGTGCAGGAGTGGGGGTAGGGAGGACAACATATACTTAAGCCATCGGAAGTGTGTCATGGCACCTTGGTGGTGTTTATTAGATAATCAATAGGTCTTCCTGAAATATTGCAGTGAATGAGAAGACCAGGGAGGTAGAGCATTTCCAAGAGATACTCTGAGGCAAACGGGGTGACTCCCATCAGCAATATACTAGACTGGATTGTTAAAATGTTCTGTTTTTTTTTCAGTTTGTCTACTCCCACGAGAAGAGGGAACTGCTTAGCAGTGCAGAGAACTGGTAAGAAGCAGTCATGATAGCTAACATTTAACCATCTCAATCACTGTGAGCCCCCTGCACGTCACACTGAAACATCACAGCCACATTACGAAGCAGGTACTGTTATTATCCTCATTGTACAGATGTGGACCTGAGACACGGAGAGGTCCACTAACTCACTTAAGGTTACACATCTAGTAGGAGGACTAGCTGGTGGTACAGGGAGGCTGACTCCAGAGCTCACGCTGTAACCACTATGTCAAGATTTGTGCTAGTGTCAACCCCTAGGAGCTTATAAAGTAGTTACATGGCTGAAGGGCCCACAGTATTGTTTCATAGGGTAAAGGTTTGAAACAAGGCAAATGATGTCACATCCAGGTCCCACGCAGATATGATGAACCAGTAGTTTGGACTGATGGTCTAGACCTTATTGTTTTCAAACTCTCCCTCACTACTACTTTTTCATTCCCCACCCTGACATGACAATCAAAAACTTGGTAGTTACCCTTGACTCTTCTCTTTTCCCCCCACACAGTTCATCAGCAAATCTGCTTGGTCACTCCTTTACAACACAACATAAATCTCACCACCTCTCACGTCTCCACTGTATCTGGGACCCAGGGTGAGGGTGTCAAAATCAAGAGGCGCCCACCCCCATTTCTGCTGCCCCAACTCCCCCGAGTCCCAGGAAGCCTAAGAGCCAACACCACCCCTACTGCTGCTCCAGAGAAAGCCTTCTGCTGCCAAGACCCTGCCTACCAGCGAGAGACAGGCCAAAGCACAACAGGAAATTACCATGCACCTCCCTTTTCCTTCCCGAATCTTTTCCTCCTGCAGTTCCTCACACTTCCCTTTTGGCATGTATAGGAATCAGCTTCCTTTGATACCTTCTGAGTCTCTAGTTCAGAGAGGGACCTTGTTCCAAGTTTTGTTTTGTTTTGTTTTCTGTTCCCCAATAGTACCTAGAATGTTGCTATGTAGAATATAATTGCCCCTGGGAACAAAGAACTTATCTAAAGAGCTTGAACCAAAGGCAGTGTTTTAGTATACATATCTCATACTATCTTCACATAGTCAAGGTGAACTATAAACCATTTCTACCTAATTAGTTGTCCAACTAATAAGACACTTCTCAGTGTCTGGAAGGTGTTCTTTTAAGTATACATACGTGTGTGTGTGTGAGTGTATACACGTATGTACATTATTTTGTTTAAAGTAGGATGTAGGCCCAACTTGGGGCTCGAACTTGTGACCTTGAAATCAACAGTCACATGCTCTACCACAGAGCCAGCCAGGCGCCCCTGTAATAACATATTTTTTGAGGACACTTTCAAGCACTAGATTAGGCCATTTATGCTTATAAATGACAAATGTCCTTTCTAGTATGAAGTATGGCTCAAAACCATTTTTTTTTTTTAATCCTTGGGAGACTAATACCCTCTTCTTCACTGCTGTACTCATTAACTAGATGTTAGAGCTGATTCTGTATTTTGGAAGCTGATGATTTAGACCATGACAAAAATGAATTAAAACCCATCCATTTTAATTTAATCCTAGAAAACTGTTCAACAGAGAAAACTTTTAGAGACAATCACCACATGTTCTATGAAGTATACCTAGCTTTCAGGAAAACATCTGTTCTATTTTGGAGGTTCACATATCTACACAAGTTTACTTTTATGTCATAACTACATTTACATATTACATAATACATTGACCAGCCAAAAGAGAAAAAAATATATATATATATATATTTTAAAGTTTATTTATTTATTTGACAGAGAGAGAGAGAGAGATCGCATGTAGGCAGAGAGGCAGGCAGAGAGATACGGGGTAGCAGGCTTCCTGTTGAGGAGAGAGCCTGATGTGGGACTCAATCCCAGGACCCTGAGGTCATGACCTGAGCTGAAGGCAGAGGCTTAACCCACTGAGCCATTCAGGTGCCCCGAGAAAAAGATATTTCTGATATTAAATGTCAGACACAGTACAAATCAAGGTAACTAAATTATTAAATAGTAATTCTCTTACAAAGAGATAATGGAAATACTCAGTCTCATTCTATATTGTTCTATTTGATGGTTTCTATGGCTGTAAATTTCTCTCTCACAGTATTAGCCATTCTACTGGCTTCTGAAACAAAAGTTCCTGTTTTCCCTGTGAGTACTAGCTCTAAACATAAACAAGAAAACAACTATAACTGGAAAAGGGATATTTCATGGTCTTAATTTCTCACTTGTGGAAACACGTTTGAGTTTGACTGTTTTATTCCCTCTGATAGGAATTTACAAGCTTAGTAAAGAATATCTGAATTACAAGCTTAATAATTAATATCTGAATTGTATGGTCCTAAACCCAAGGATGGATTCAAAGAATCTTCAAGAGACTGGCAGCAAAATATTCAGTACAGAGTGTCCAGTAAAAATGAACTGTCAAACTGTCTTGATATCTAGACTTTCTGCAACTGAAAACAAACAGTGAAGAGAGATAAGCTCTCAGAAATCAGTTAGAGGCCTATGGGTATCCAAGCTACATCCTTGAGTTCAGCCACTGGACCTCGGAGGCTCTTTCTGCCGCACCGTCACACCTCGTCTGTGCTCCCTCTCACAATGGCCCACTGGCTGGCATGCACTTTAACAGCTACAATTTTGTAAAAAGGCCTTTTCAAAGCATTTCATTTGTATAAGGGGTGGGAGCACCTGGTGAGGCCCACTGAGGTACTATGCACAGAAATGTTACAGAATGGATTCAGTCCGCTTGGTTACCTCATTTTCCCCCAATAACTTGCCATTTTTCCTGATGTATTAGTTTATTTATTTATTTAAAGATTTATCCACTCATTTGGAGAGAAAGAAAGAGTGCACACGCCCATGCACATGAGTTGGGGGAAGGGCAGAAGGCGATGGAAAGGGAGAGAGACCCTCTACCAGACTTTTTGCTGAATGTGGAACTGGAAACTAAGAGCTGGACACCTAACCGACTGAGCCACCCAGACGCTCCCTAATGTAGTACAGTTCAGAAAATCAGAAATAAAAGAAGTTAAGGCATGCTAGGAACAAACTCAGTTGTAAGTAAAGCCAGCAAAAACACAATTCCAGAAAAATACAGGTCTGGAGCTATTTAAAAGAGGGGGAAATAATTTATGACAACCTTAAATTACCAAGGAAAATCCAAAATGTTCTATTATATTCTAAGAAAGTACAAAAGTGTATGGCTTATTTAATACTTTCACCAAAACAAATAAAACAAATGTCGGTTCTTTCTGAGATAATCTTCAGTTATCTGGAATATTTATTTTACAAGATATGTTCTCTTCTCTGGGAGTGCCAGAAAATTAGGAGGACTGTAATAAAAAAAGAGCTCCCTAATCTTCACCCAGAGTAAGGATAACATAGGCTTATATGGAAGAAACATGACTTTGAATTTCCCACCAATTTTATAAACCATAAAGCCGCCCGAGAAGTAAAAGGTACACATCACTTGACAGTACTGTGTACAGCTACTTGTGAAATCTGATGTGCTGAATTAAAGTTACCTGAAACTTAGGAACGGATCTTGTCACATTCAATATACATATTCTAGGGTTTACTCTAGGAATCTGGATGATTTTGACAATACCCCTAAAATCCTGTTAGAGCAAACACTAAGTAACTATGACCTACACTTTCTAAAGTATATAATAAAATTATATAATTAGAAAATTTGGGATAAGATTCATGTTTGATAAAAGAGAACAGTACTTTTCTCTGTTCATATTGTACCACACAGATTTTTTTTAACCTTTAACTATTTGAAATGTTTGCAAAAAGCAAAATGCTCTAATAATGAATGGTGATAAATATACAATCAAACATACAGTCATAAAAAAGATCTGAAGCTTTAAAAACAGGTACAACCTTGACTTTAGATTATCAACAGTCTTTTTTTAATCAACAAAATCATCTATGGCTTTTTTGGAAAGGGTTAGGTAAAAAATCTACTTCCCCAGGTTACCAATCCATTCATCATGGCACAAAATCACAGGGCTTCACTAACATTTATTACTATGGTTTCAATTCTATTTTGGGAGTAAAACTCTTACAAGACTAACATTAATGACTCATGCCATCCTTGTTTTAGATCACATTATTAAAACGAGTAATGCACTTCAGTTCCTAAGGTGCGCTGTATATTTTCATTTCAAAAACACCCACAAACTAAAATAGATATTTAAAATCTTTATTGTTTCATCATCAAAAGTTTTCTTTCCATAGAAGAATGGCAATGCAGGATCAGTGCATGTTCTATGGAAAAGTCATACCTCAAACAACTAACTAGAAGTCAGAGACAGCACTACGTCGAGCTAGTGTGCAAGACGGAAGACACAATGCTGCCAATGCAATCAGTACACAGAAAGAATATGCAGCTATTAGAAAAAGAGTCTATGGCCAAGTGAATAGAACAGTAGCAGTGCACTGCACTGATATTCTAGAACAGAAAATGGGGAAGGGGCAGAGGATGTATTTCCCACAAAAACAAAAACAAAAACAAGCAATCAAGTAGATCCCAGGCACTGAGTTCCCAACCGCATGACCGGCTACGTCACGCGTACTTGTACCTTCCTCTTTAGGTCTCTGTCATTGTAACACTGCAAGTTGTGTCCAGCCTACTGTCTAAGTGGGATGGCTACACGCAGATCTTTCTGCTCCCCATTTCACAGCTAAAGTCACAACTTGGGTCTGGCAATAAGACCTGTGGCCTTCGCGCATCTTTCGTAAGAAGCTAAACAAACCCAAAATCTGTTCCCATTTTCTTGAGAAATAAACTTTATAAAACAACAAAAGGTAGCTGTCACGATCACTCAGTTTTGTCTGAAAGCAAAATCATCTTCCTGTCATTAAATTGAACAAACATACAAATATCCTCAACAACATACTGTCAGACCAATTCGAACATTTTTATAACTAGATCTCGAAAAAGGTACTGGTAATTGTTGAGATGTAAATGACCACTACGATTTGATCATGCCTGGTTACCGGGGATTTTTTTGGTCAGGTTTGTGTTTGAAGCTGCTATACAGCTGGATTTGGCTACTTTGCATTAATTCACACAATAAATGCCATTTAAAGGGAAACAGCGTATCTATCATGATGAAATAAAAATCCAAAAAAGTTGAGAGGTATACAGGAAACTTGTCTTAAATATTTTTAAATTACATATGATATAACCTTAGAGAATAAGAACTACAATTACCATGGTCTAAATCTTAAATTGTTAATGCATCACTTCTCTGCAAGAGTAACAAGTCACTTGTTAATCACATCAAGGCCTTGCGGGACAGGGGGCGCTCAGCATGTATGGCATAGCAATTACTTTCCAAGTGAGATAAATATCTCTAATTTAAAGTGTTATTAAACTATATTTGAAAAGTTATTTTACTTAATATATACAATGTATAAAATTAAGTTAAAAGGAGGAAGCAGGGAAAGGTTTTTCTGGTCTAGATGACGCAAACATACAACTTCCCCTTATCAGTAGTATAGTTCCATATGTCCATTTTGCCCATGGTAAAATAGGAAAGGCTGATAGAAGATCAAACGTTTCACTTATAGATAGAAAGAGGATTCAAAAAGTGGAATTTCAATGTCATTTCTTCCCACAATGCAACTCACTCTACTTTATAATAAACATAAATAAAAACCATCTCAAAAACCTGGTTTTACACGCTTACCTTTAAGTTTAACAATAAATTCTTCCAACAACTGAAAAGCACTCCTTTGCAGCAATTCCATAAAATAACTTTCAATTCACAAAACACCTGTTTCCTGGCAAAACCAGCAACCCTTACGGAGGGCACAGGCATTAACACTTGGGCCCTCTGAGGTATAAATGCAGTTATATTTGCACTGAGTATACAGTCTATAAGGTATGCCAACAGTCTGCATGTTTGCATAATATTGGGAGTGATGTCATCCTGACTGATTGAAAACTTTTTTGAACTTTTTGCAATGGAGGTTAAATAATTTTAAGATAAAAGATGTCCTTTAGCCCAATAATAGCCAGCAGAAATCTAATTTCTAACCGATGTAAATGGTTGTTACATTTGAAAAATGCTTCACATTGCATACTGATTAAAAAAAAATAACTAAACAGGGACACATAAGTATTTAAATTCAGCAGGACACCACAAAAAGCATACTAGAGATAAGTGTGAAATCAGTCAAGCTTTTCCAAAAAGAGAAAATCCTTTTAATCCTTCAGCAAGTCTCTGTGAAAATAGTATGCTTACAATGAAAGTGAGAAGGGAGCACCTAGGATACCCCCAAGAGGCTTGCTGTACCACTCAGCATTTCTGCCCCAGCTTGTGTGTGCGTGGATGGCCAACAAACGACAAGAAGTCCACTTGACAATAGTTCAGTAATTCCTTTCACCACTGCTGCCAGCTGAAGTCATCATTGCTTCCAAAGACCAAGAAAAAGCCCAGTATAGTTGCAAAGATGACTGTGTTTCCTGTGAGAACAAGTGCACAAGCTCCCCACTCAATCTAGGGAAATAAGATAGATAAACACTTCGTTAACAGACACATGAAAAACAAAAGGAGAATGAAAAGCAAATGAAGACTCTAGTTGTAAGCCAATCATGCTCTAAAACAAATACAATTTGTAATAATAACTTTCACTCTACTGCACACTTAATGGTCTTTCAATACTGTTTTTAATTTGCTTCCTTCAAAAAGAAAGTCATGAAGATGATAATTACTCAACAGTCAGACTTCTGGACTCTGAGGAGGCAGCACAGACTTCTACAACTTTCTGTTTATAAAGCAATTCGCTCCAACTCTTCTTCAGTGAATCTAAAATTGTATCTAGAGAGCAGATTAAAGTATTGAAGAAGAAACCACACTCATGAACATTCTTTTACAGGGGTGAGGGGGAGAACCGCCCTCTGCATATGGAAGGGTGGCCAGCCCCGGGCTTCTCCACCTCCTCAGTGTCGGAGGAGTGACTCTGACCCGGTGAGTCTGGGAAGACAAGTATATGGAGCCCAGCGCCCCAAGGTCTCCTCAGGCCTATGGCCTGTGGTTGGTAAGCACTGGGTGAGCTGACGGGCCCGGTTCTGAGCGTGAGGTACTGGGGAGCCAGCTGCTGTCACAGACCCCTGCCACGTTCTCTGGTATCATTTGTATCAGTTAACAGTAAAAGTAAGATTATCTCTATCCTCTAGGATCTTATGTCCCTCATCCCGTTTTCATATCATTTCACAAAATCTTCTCCTGAGACAATTTTAACACAGTCTAATGTAAAATCGTTGACAGAAAAATAGATCCACTTACCAGATGTGCTCTGGCAAATACGATAGGGAGCCCAAAAGCTGAGACAACAATGCCTGTCGTAAGAAATATGGCAAGTTCCTTACAAGCGTTACTCATAGCATCTGTGTCATCCACTAATCTTCTCGCTATGCAGTATGGAATAGGTGAAAGGATGTAAAAAAACAGAACAAAGAGAGGCCAGTATTGGCTAGAAAAAAAAAATAAGTTAATGTAGTTTTCACTACCTATGTCATTTTCCTAGACAATAATATATGCTTTTTTAAAAAATCAGGCCAGACAAATATTACAAAGTACAAAACATGATACAGTTTAAAAATAAACAATAATCTGAACACTGAAAAGAGAAACATTTAAAGTCACAGTATTTCTAAAGTCAACTATGACACAATGATTAAATATTTCTTATATTAAAAGAAAATGCTTTATAAATTAAAGCATTTGGAATCGAGGCCCAAAATTAAAAACATTTTTTATTTTAGATCATAAATAAAGAAGCATATGGAAAATAGAAACATTAACAGTCATTTTTTTTTAAAGATTTTATTTATTTATTTGACAGAAAGAGATCACAAATAGGCAGAGAGGCAGGCAGAGAGAGAGAAGAGGAAGCAGGCTCCCTGCTGAGCAGAGAGCCCAATGCGGGACTCGATCCCAGGACCCTGAGATCATGACCTGAGCCGAAGGCAGCGGCTTAACCCACTGAGCCACCCAGGTGCCCTAACACAGTCATTTTTTAAACTCAAGATTCATTGCTCTTGACTCATAATGAATGACAGCCTTCTTAGGGTAAAGCTGGAACATCCCCAAACTCTTGTTAGGTCACTGTGAACTCCCCAAATACTGAGGTCAAAATGTAGAAAACAAACTGAAAGTAATACTGAAGACTTTTAGTCAGAATATAGGAAATAAATGGCTTTTAATGTACAGTCTAGCTATTCTGTGCCAATGTCATTTCCTGGTTGGATACTACAACTATGGTTATTTAAGACAGGGCAACTGAAGGAAGCCTGTGTGAAGGGTTCAGGGGACCTCTCTGTACTATTTTTGCAGCTTTTTGATAGCACACAATCATTTCAACATAAAAAGTTAAAAAAACACAAAAGCACAAAAAGTGAAAACTCGAAGCTAACATAACTCCCCTGCTTTCTCTTTCTATTCTCCTAATAACCTTCTTGTGGATCCTTCTGTATTTCCAGACAGATAAATTTTAACAACACGAACCACTGCACTTTTCTATTTAACAATGTACTGTGAACACCTTGAGATATGAGCACTTACAGCTCCTCCTCATTCTTCTTAACACTGCCTGCTACTTCCACTGATGGACATTCCAGAGTTTAACCGTTTCTCCTTTGACAGGCCTCTAGGATGCCTCCAGGTGTTTGTTTGCTGTTATAAACAAGGCTGCTGAGAATATCCATACTCTTCCCTCACTACACATATCTCGGCCAACACCTGCCAGTAGATTTATATGAGAAATTCTAAGTGGAAGGACTAGTTCAAGGAATATATACATTTCGAGAGCCACAAGCAAACTGGCCTCCAAGACAACTGCCCATAGCTATTCCTCACCCCACTGCACAGGACAGTGCCTGTCTGCCCATAGCTTTTATCTCTGCCAAAGGACTTCATTTAATTTTGAGAGAGGTTGAGTATAATTTCATGTGATTAGTAATTTGCAGTTCTTTTTTGGTATCTGTTTTGCATTTTTCTATTTAGTTGCCTGTATTTTTCTTACTAACCTATCCTTTTGATTTTTAATACTTTTTTCTATCCCATGGAAAGTAACTGCTTACATGACTTTTCTTCATAGTCGACTGTCTCTTGATTCTTCTTCTGGTGTTTTTTTTTGCGTAAAGGACAATTTACATTTCCTTGTGTTTAATTTTATCAACAGGCACTCAAAACTGAGCAGTAATGCAATAACCAAAAGTGTTTTCGTACTTTGAAAAAGGTTTGTCCTTGGTAAATGAACACTGAAGCTTCCATTCAAAAAATTTTTAAAGCTTTAAAAGTAGAAAAATTTTACCCTTAAACATTCAAAAAGACAAAAATTTTACATACTTGTATATTGGAAGGGCACATCCAAGCATCAAAAACATCAGCCCAATTGCTCCTCCAAAGGACAAACTAATCAAAGCTGCAAAGTAAACAGAGTCAAATACAAGTATTAATTAAACTAAATATTATTTTTATTAATATTAGTATTAGCAGTTTGAACATTACCTGTGACCCCAGAAGCAAAAAGCAAAACACGACACACAAAAAACAAATGCATTAAAAGGGAGTTATCTATAGTCTCAGAATAAGTTATTTATAGTCTCAGAAAAAGTTTTTTGTGTCGTCTTCAAGGCAAAATAAGCAACACTGATTTTCAAAACCCTGACCCAGAGTGAGCACACCACATTCCCTCATTATTGGCTCTGTTTCCGGTGAGTAGTCTAGCCTGCCAGATCAATACTGCTCTTCCAGTCATAGTGTTACACTTACTGCACAGATCATCATAGTTTGAAAAGGAGGATGAGGAAAAACTGTGCATTCTTAGCTTTACTGGACTTCAGAACTTTATCCTGTGGGAAAGTCTATCATGATCAGCTCCTGCTTCTTGCACATACACCCCCTATGTACTCAAAACTGGTAAGAAAAGAGTGTCCAAGGACATCTGGTGTTAGTAATTTTAATCAACTCATTTTGATATAGATCTTTGAACAGTTTACAAAACTATAGTTTCCTCCCGTAATTGTTTATACATTGGAAAATGGCAGGATAATGGTACAAATCCTTCTTTGGTATCACTATTTTATATTATCACAAGCAACAGATACATTCTACAGGTAAAACATAGTTTTTAAAACTATACACACACATATACAAAGCATTATATTTTGTAAAGTTTTTCAAATATATTAGTAGAAACAACTTTCTTCAATAGGCATAGTTAATCAATGGCCTAGAATTAAGCAAAGATATAAATAATCAATTTATCTGAATTCTATATAACCTGTATTTCTACAACTGCAGTGGCTAAGAGAATTACTTAGGTGTTTTTTGTTTTAAATGATGCAGTCCATTAACCTTCAGAGAAATACTAAAATTCACAAGGGTTGTAGAAGGTGTAAAAGTTACCAAGAGAAAAGTTAACACATACAAACCGGAATTAACAGTAAAGGGGTTAAATCCTGCCTAGTACTACTCATAGACTTCTCTGGATTAAAATGGTCATAATCAAGGACACCTACTCACATGGTAGTTTGGTTTTCACTTAGATCACTGATGTAGGTCATGTCGACCCTGAACACATTTATTTGGTTCTCAATGCCATTACATTTTCAGTGACAGAAAAAAAGAAAAGAAATTGCACTTTTCATTTTATAGCAGATTAACTTCAAGTTTACAATGGAATGAAACTCAATACCGAGTTTACCATTTGTTTTGCTCACAGGTCCTCAAAACCTGGCCCTGCTTACTCTCCTGACACACTCATACCAGCCCATTACCCCATCCTCTCTGCACTCAGTTACACCGCCCTTTCTCTTCCTGGAAATCGGCAGGCTCCCTCACCCACATGGCCCTTGTACATGTTGTCCCTCCTACCTCAGACACGTTCTCATTCATTAGTTTCACTCAAGAAATATTTATTCAAGAAATATTTACTGGGAACCAAACTGGAGATACGTTAATAAACCAGACGAGGCCCTTCCACACACATGGAACTTGCATTCTCATTCCATTTCCTTCCCCCTTCTGCCAAACGAACTCCTCCATGTCCTTTAGATCTTGCCTCAATCATTTCTTCCTCCCTGAAGTTTTTTCAAACCTCTTGCTAAACCAATTCCCCCTATTACATTCATTCATTCAACAAATATCTATTGAGCACCTAGTATGTGTCACACATTGTTCTTGATACCGGAGATAAAGCAATGAAAAAAAATCAAAGCTCTTGCTCTCACAAGTCCTATAGTCTAGCAGGAGAACAAAATCATAAAAAACAAGCTAACAAAGTTAGCAAATGAATGTTAAGTGTTCTGAAAAAAATCAGGTAGAGTAAGAGGATGTGAGCGCTATCCTAGACAGAGTGGCCTGGGAAGGCATCTCTGATGAGGTGACATATGAGCGGAGATTTGTATGAAATGAGGGAGTGAATCAGTGTGGGTATCAGAGGGGAGCATTCCAGGCAGAGGGCCAGGCATGTGCAGCACCGCCACCCCCCCCACTATATACATCCCCTTTGCTCAGTTATCATAGCTGTAATTGTATAAGATTTAAAATTGGTTTTCCTTTTATTTATTTAAAAGATTTTATTTATTTATCGGGGGGGGGGGGAGAGCAAGCACAGGCAGACAGAATGGCAGGCAGAGGCAGAGGGAGAAGCAGGCTCCCTGCTGAGCAAGGAGCCCGATGTGGGACTTGATCCCAGGACGCTGGGATCATGACCTGAGCCGAAGGCAGCTGCTTAACCAACTGAGCCACCCAGGCGTCCCTATTTATTTATTTTTAAAAGATTTATTTATTTGACAGAGAGAGAGAGAGTGAGGAACACAAGCAGGGGGAGTGGTGGGAAGGGAGAAACAGGCTTCCCACTGAGCAGGGAGCCGGATGAGGGGCTTGATCCCAGGACCCTGGCATCATGACCTGAGCCAAAGGCAGAAACTTAACGACTGAGCCACCCAGGCGCCCCTTTTTAAAATAAAGACTTTATTTATTTTAGAGAGAGAGGGAGAAAGTATGCAGGAAGGGGAGTAAGGAGCAGAGGCAAGGGGGCTGCAGACTCCGTCCTGACCACAGAGCCCACAGTGCGGCTCAATCCATGACCCTGAGATCATGACCGGAAGCCAAATCAAGAGTCAGATGCTTAGCCAACTGAGCCAGCCAGGCGCCTCTGTATCTATTTTCCTAATGAGCTGTCTGGTCCACCACAGCAGGGAAAAAGTTTTTCTGTTGTTGATGCTCACACCCCAGCTCTTAACACTAATAAATATCTGTAGAATGAGTTAAAACAACAACAACAACAAAAACAACCCAGGGGGAGGGAAAAAAAGGGACAAGGGAAGAGGAGAGGAAAATCATGCCAAAGTAGCATAGTCAGGAGACTATGAAAGTCAGGAGGCAATGGGTCCCTAGCCCCTACTAGCCACTTAACTAGCTGTCTACATAATCATGTCTGAGTGTCAATTCTTTCTTCTATAAAATGAGACTAATGCAAATAATTCTCTGAACACTAAAGATACTTGTTATAAGACAGCCTGAAGAAGTAAACAGCCAGCTCTACTTAAAATTTTTTTTATGTAACTGTATAATTAACATACAGTGTTAACATTAGTTTCAGGGAACCATCTCCACTTTTTGAATGTAAATACTATATAGTAACAACTTATTTATTCAGAAGTCATTTATCCAGAATACAGTTTAGAATCCCGGAGGAAACAAGGGTCACTAGAGCAAAACATACGTCACAAAGTCCAGACGTTAAAGCTATCATTTTTCATAAACAGACCCTTAGGCCCTTATTCAGTTGTTAGTTATTCATTTTGTGATAAATTGTACATGAATTTCAGCAGAATAAAAAATTAGAGCCACGTATGTTCATTTATACATATTTTTGTCCATAGCAATTCACTTAGCCAGAACAAAATTAAGTGAGAAATAACTTCCCTACCCAGAAATGATCACCATTACCTGTAACTTGTAACATGAAAGTTTAAATTTGAAGATCTTTTTCACACATTGAAACACATGAGGCATAGGAGGCAGAAGTGCACGTAAGCAAGATCTGCCCTCTGACAAGAGAAAGGAGACCGAAGAAAACAAAACAAAACAAAACAAAACACCCAACCTTAAAAAAAAACAGACAGAAAAATCTCAAAAAGCATACCCATTTGTGGTAATCTTGGCCAAAAGAAAAGTAGCTTTAGGGCCTAATGGTCTCTGTGGGTAACTCTTTCATGACAGAGAACAATTATTTATGTTCCTATCAAAAAAGAAAATCTAAATTCTCTAAGTACACTTTTAGAGAGTTAATAAAAGAAGATCTCATTTTTAAAAAATTAAAAATGAAAACAAGGTAAGATTTAAGTATCAAAAAATAACTTTAGGGGCGCCTGGGTGGCTCAGTGGGTTAAAGCCTCTGCTTTCAGCTCGGGTCATGATCTCAGGGTCCTGGGATGGAGCCCCACATCGGGCTCTCTGCTCAGCAGGGAGCCTGCTTCCTCCTCTCTCCTTTCTCTCTGCCTGCCTCTCTGCCTACTTGTGATCTCTGTCTGTCAAATTAATAAATAAAATCTTAAAAAAATAATAACTTTAAGTGATATCTTACCTCTAATCGCACTGGATTAACCCCAATGGGGTTAAACACATTGCTCAGAAGTGTTCTCAAAACTTGTAAAGTTTCTCCAGTCTTATGAAATCAGCAACTAGGCTGATTTATATACAAATTTCATCATTTGTGTATAAACGGTTGTCCCAGATGATACATCAACAAGACAAAAATTTATACTGTAATTGTGTGATGAAACATTTGGAGGGCAAAACTTAGATGAGTCTGGTTTCTACTCCCAAAGCCTCTAGGCGAGGGATGGAACAGCCCAATTACCTAAACTCTCCAGAGACAGGGTGCTGATTCTGTGACTACAAAGAGATTAGCGTAGCAGGGACCAGTTCCCTACCTTGGGAGTTATCAGAAAAATCCAGTATATAACCAAATAATAGGCAAATGGCTTAAGAATTAAGTAATGGTCTCCAATTATAGCAACACTGCTGCCT
The DNA here is from genome assembly GCF_020171115.1 of Neogale vison. NCBI lineage: Eukaryota > Metazoa > Chordata > Mammalia > Carnivora > Mustelidae > Neogale > Neogale vison. The sequence continues at coordinate 195,425,338 of NC_058101.1, read as the reverse complement.
GATGCAGAGATAGGCCCATGAAAGAAAATGTCCTGATAAACAGTCCTAACAATCAGAAAATCTCACTGAAACCAAAAGTCTAAGTACAATTCCATCGGAGATACTTTCACCTGGTTAATATTTTCCTAAATTGAAGAAGGAAATTTCAAAGTTATTTTTTTTAAAAGGGAGATTTCTGTTGATGACACTGAAGAAATGGGGAAGGACTGCGAAACTGGCAGCATCCTTAAAAACCACAGCATTCTCCCCTAACTGCCTTTCCACACAAAGATTTAAGAAGGTCTATCACAGTTCAAAAAGAGATTAAAAATGATCTTTGTTGCTCATCTAATGACAAAGTTTTACATCAGAAGTTAAATGTTTAACATCAAACCAGTAAAAATGTGACTCTGGGAAAGCAGCTCAATCAAAGTTGTCCTAAAGGAAACAAATTAAACAGGAAAAAAAAACCCAACCAACCAACCAAACAAACAAAAAAAACACTGCTATTAAAGTTCTTCACCTCCTGCTTGTCTGTCCCTTCTACAAAGCCGCAGGTCAGGAAATCAATGCAATTCGTGGCCAAAAAGTTGAAAACGCCGTCAACGGTGTTTCCTTCTAATCACAGTAACAAAACTACGAAACAATGTGGAAAAAACACAACCTTCCTTCTTTCTAAAGGAAACAGACGAATAAACGAGCAATTTCCCATTAAGTTTTAACACTATTTTCTGTAACAAACCCAACTAAAAGCCTCAGCGCGCAACTGTGGAGAACAGGGTCTAACCCTATCTGACAAACGCCACAAATCAAAACGCATCAGTTTTCGAAGCCTGTGAAGCTTGGAGGACTGGTCCTGAGAGGGATGGCCACTCTCGGGATGTGATGACCAAGGTTTCTGAAAGAACCGTCCCTAAGTCCCTCCAGGGCGTTCCGGAGGGACTCGGTTTGGCTCAGCCCCCGAAGATCGCACTAGTGCCTCTAAGAGGGAAATGACACTGATTTCCGTAACGGGCATCTCCAGGGCCCTCAAGCCCCTCAAGATCACTCTCTGCTCGCCTGTCTCTCGGATGCAAACTCCTGCAGAACACGTGTGCTGGCCCGAGGCGCTGCGGGACTCTCGCAGACCAGCGACCACTTCGTTCTTTCTGCGGGGGCCGATGGGTGGGAGAGAGGCTGCCGAGATCAGCAGAAAGCAGGGGCTGACGGAGAAGCCGCCCGCCCCGCGGGCCCACCCCGGAGCGCCGCGCCCAGCTGGGCTCTCAGGCTGCGAGGGCGGAGGCGGGGGTCGAGGGGCGGGAGGCAGCCGCCAGCTCAGGGACCTCGGTGGCGGGAGCCCGGGCCGGGGAGGCGGCGTGCGGGGGCTGCCAGGGACCCCTCCCCCTCTCTCGGGCGGCCACCCAGCCCTCCGGCGCCCGGCGCCCCAGGCCCACCTTTGATGCCGGCCATGGCGGTGACGTTGCTCCTGGCTCCGGGACCCTGGGCGGCTGCGGGGGCGGCGGCGGCGGCGGCGGCCGGGAGACCGGAGACGCGCGGCGGCGGCGGCGGCGGCCAGACAACACCCGGAAGTGCGCGACGCAGCACTTCCCCCGGCGACTTGCGCTCGCGCGGGGGCGCGGGGGGCGCGCCGGGCTGGGGGCGGTAGGACCGACCCCTTTTTTCCCTGCCATGCGGCTGTGCAGATCGCCGCCCTGGCAGGCTTGGCGTTCTCGCCTCGGTTCGGTTCCCATTTCGCCTCAGGCTCGGGGAAGCTCCACTCCGGATCCCCCATCGCGGATCCTGCAACCTCCTACATTCTTGGAGGATAAGGGAGCGGAGTACCGCCGTCCTTTGGGAGGCATGCTGTGATGTCTTTGGAGGATGGTATTATGGTCTCTAAAGCGCACCCTTTGCTCGCTCCTCCCCAGCCTTCTAACAGAAGTCAGGCCAGTTAGGTCGTTGGTTTCCGACCCAACTAGGGTTCTGGTCATTCCCACCTCCAGAGATAAGGAGCTGCGGGACCCAGTAAATACAAAATAAACATTTTAACACAAATCCGACCTCCTGGGAGTCTCAGAATCGCAGGGTTTAGTTTAGTTGTTTAGTTTTTGTTTTTTATTTTGTTTTGTAGTCCAGGGCTAGGGGAATAAAAAAGAGAAGGCAGAGGGACAAATACATTTACTTAAGTCATCCTTCAAATGTATTCAAGATTTACTATGTTTAGGGAATAGCGCTAGATACTGGGGTGAGCAAAATGAGGCGGTTTTGGGGCGCCTGGGTGGCTTAGTGGGTTAAAGCCTCTGCTTTCACCTCAGGTCATGGTCTCAGGGTCCTAGGATTGAGACCGCCATGGGCTCTAGGGAGCCTGCTTCTCTCTCTTTCTCTCTCTCTCTGCCTCTCTGCTTACCTCTCTGCCTACTTGTGATGTCTGTCTGTCAAATAAATAAAATCTTTAAAAAAAGAAAAACTAGGTGTGGTTTCTGCCCTGAAGGAGCTTGCAGATTCGTGAGACACAGGCACACACACAAATATAGAAATGTAACAGTGATAATTGCTAGGAAGATGGGTAGATAGTCCTTGACAGCCTTTGATTTATACCAGAGAGATTTCCCCAAGGGAGGGACAACGGAAGGATGAAGGGGTGTGTAAGTAGAAGACAAAAGAGAAAAACCATTATGAGGAAGAGAGATTGTGTTGGGGGTGGAGGTGGGGGAAGTGGTTGGATGATGAGCTTGGGAGGCAAACGGCTCCAGGAGCTTGGTCTGTTGGGAGGGAGGAGAGAAGGCAAATGGGATTGCTCCGGGCTAGGGTAGGTTAGCAGAGTCCTATATTATATTTTTTAACAACTTCCGAGTAATGAGAATCGTTCAAAGGGTTTTAAAAAGCTACAGGTGGAGGTGCTTGACATAAGATTTGAATTTTCAATCTTTTCAGTCACCAGATTAAAATAAACTGGCATGTAAAACTTGGTTGAATGGTTAGATATTTCCAAAATACTTGTAAATGAGAGGTACTGAGAGCTGAAAAGTATTGTCCTATCCTGCTTCTCTCCATTACTTTCAGGGTTGAATTATAATTTTTTTAATTTATTATTATTATTATTTTTTAAAGATTTTATTTATTTATTTGACAGAGAGAAATCACAAGTAGACAGAGAGGCAGGCAGAGAGAGAGAGAGGGAAGCAGGCTCCCTGCTGAGCAGAGAGCCCGATGCGGGAGTCGATCCCAGGACCCTGAGATCATGACCTGAGCCGAAAGGCAGCGGCTTAACCCACTGAGCCACCCAGGCGCCCGAATTATAATTTTTTTAAAAAACAAGTCACTTGAGGCTTAATGTCCCCAATAAATCTATAGATATTTTGTGGAGGGGTAGAATTTTTTTTCTGTTCAAGTGAGTGCAAAAAATTCTGATGTCTTCTGAATCATGAAGAGTTTCCATTTAAGGACTGTAGTAGTGAAAACGCAAGGCGAACTTGAACATATGCTATAGAAGTGTTGCTGTTTAAGACAGTCTGTGAACCACTGGCTCCTTTCTTTAAAATGAAGCAGATGTATGTATCCTCCTCCTCAACCAACTCGAAAGGAGTAGGTGAAATTCTTGGAAAAGTAGATGATTCTGTGACAAATAGTCACCACTAACACCTTTCTTGTTTTGTTCCACGGTATCTATCCTTGAAACGAGGATGGTTGAGGGAACTTAACAGAAATAACTGATCACTGGTGGTGGTACTGGTGGTGGTGAAAGTGATAGGTTGTTATCTCATAGACTCATAGCTTGGCTCCTGGGGGTGAGGAGGGGAAATCACATTTTAGGAAGCCTTTTGGAGCTTCCACAAGTCTCTATAGCTGAGTTAAATGCTAGTCCTCAAATTTCCTCTTGTGAATACAAATGGGCTGGACATTGCGGAACTTTCGTGGGCGGAGCCCAGGAATCAGAAATTTTATCAAGAACCCTGAAGACTTCCTATTCAAACGAGAGCTTGACAATAGTTGTCTGAAAAAGGTAGGATGTCAGGAATTACCTTCATTAGTTTGCCAAGTGATTCCTAAGCATTAGTTACTGTTATATCCTTTAAATGTTCTCTAAGTATTCTTACAGAATAGTTAGTGTTACCTTATGTAGTTTCGAAACTTATTCAGAGAGCTTCTTATCTTCCAGAGTTAACTCACAAAGATGGGGATGGGGTGGGAGGGAGAGAGCTATTGTCTGTTGAGCCGCTGGTATGTGTCCAGTGCTTTAAACATCTCATTTCATCCTCTCCATCGTTTTGTAAATTTGGAATTACTAACTCTTACGGGTCAAGTCAGAGAAACTTCAGGGAAGCTTTTAGCTTTAGTTATTTTTTTCAAAAAGTTATTATGGAAAAATTAAATACGTAAAAAGGAATCAGGATAGTATCATGAATTCCCATGTACCATCAACTACCTTCAAAACTTAACACACGTTCAGTGGTGTTTTGTCTATACTTCTCGTCTTCTTTCCCCTACCTCCCATATTATTTTCCCCCAAATTATTTTGAAGAAAATTCCAGACATAATTTCTTCTCTAATATTTTAGTATGTTTCTAAAAGAACCATTAAAAATTACATAACCATAGTACTTTTATGAAACCTAAAAAACAGTTCTTTAACATAATATATTTAGTCAGTGTTCAAATTTCCAATTGTCTTATAAATGTCATTTATTTTCTAGTTTGTTTGAATCAGGACCCGAATCAGGTCCACATTCCTATTAATATGCCTCAGGGATGATTTAAGAAGCTGCCTCTTGTTATTTAGAGCTCAGTTCAGATGGTAGTTTCCAGAACCCTTCATGGACATCCCATTTATCATAGCACTTCACTTTATATTATGCTGTTTTCTTCTTCTTTTTTAAAAATTGAAGTGTAGGGGCAGCGGGTTGGCTCAGTCAGTTAAGCAACTGGCTCTTGGTTTCAGTTCAGGTCATGATCTCAGGGTGGTAGGATAGAGCCCTGCGTGGGCTCTCCGTCTGCTTCTCCCCCTACCCCACCACCATAGTGCTCCCTCACTCTCATAAATAAATAAATACGATCTCTAGAAATTGAAATATAATTAACATACAGTGTTATATTAGTTTCAAGCATACAACATATTGATTTAACAATTCTATACATTAGTCAGTGGTCACCATAAGTGTAGTGACTCTGCCACCAAACATTATTACAATATTATTGACTATATTCCCTAAGTTGTATTTTTCATCTCTGTGACTTTTTTATTACTGGAAAACTCTTAATCCCCTTTATTTCACCCACCCCTCCAGTCATTGCCCCTCTGGCAACCATCAGTTTATTCTTTGTATTTAAGAATCTGGTTGTAGGGGGGCTTGGGTGGCTCAGTGGGTTAAAGCCTCTGCCTTCGGCTCAGGTCTTGATCCCAGGGTCCTGGGATTGAGCCCCACATCGAGCCCCGCGGGCTCTCTGCTCGGCGGGGAGCCTGCTTCCTCCTCTTTCTCTCTGCCTGCCTCTCTGCCTACTTGTGCTCTCTGTCAAATAAATAAATAAAATCTTAAAAAAAAAAAAAGAATCTGGTTGTATATGTGTGTGTATTACTCTGTTTTGTTCTTGAAGGGGCTTATTATCTGAACTATATTATTTGTTGGCTGTCTATCCCACCAGAATGTAAGTTAGTATAATCTTTGATGTTTTGTTCACCACTGTCTAAAACTGGCAAATGATGTGATCTTAAGTTACAGCAATTCTCTTGTTATGGTAATTAATGGCCTTTACATTGCCAATTCCAAAGGCAGCTTTTGGATTCAATGTTTCAACAACAGTGGACACTGTTGACCATTCTCTTTCTCTCAAGCACTATATCGCTTCCTTCCTGGCTTTTCTCATATCTTCTAAGATCTTCTTCTGCCCAGAATTCAAATAATAGTGTTCTCTTAGTTAACTTAGTTCTGGGTCTCCTTCGTTGCTGTATCTAAATTCTCTCCCTATGCATTGTACCTTTTTCTGTGGCATTAAATAGCATCTTCATTTTGATAATGTAACTACCAAGTTTACCTTAGCTTTGAAATGCAGACTTGTATATCCAAGTATCTGTTGGACATGTGTATCTGGACTATTAGTCACTGCAAACTTAACATGTGGAGAACAGAATTTTCTATTATCTTTCTTCCCATTTTGCTTGGTCCCTCTCCAAGCCCCCACTGCTAGCTTCCTCTTTTTGTGCTTTTCCCCTAATTTACCTTGCTTCAGTTATATGGGACTTGATTGCCTCTCCTACCCCCTGAATTTTGTTTTATTTTATTTTTTTTAAGATTTTATTTTATTTATTTGAGAGAGAGAGACAGTGAGAGAGAGAATGAGCGAGGAGAAGGTCAGAGAGCGAAGCAGACTCCCCATGGAGCTGGGAGCCTGATGTGGGACTCGATCCCGGGACTCCAGGATCACGCCCTGAGCCGGAGGCAGTCGTTTAACCAACTGCGCCACCCAGGCGTCCCATGAATTTTGTTTTATTCACTACTGTATCCACAGTGCCCAGAACAGTGCCTAGCAGGTACTGTTAGCTACTGGCGGATGCTGGAGATATATATATATAGATATAGATATATATATCTATATCTATATATATATAGTTAGTGGCTGAATTGATGAATGATTGTTCTCAAAACACATGGCCAGGACTTGTGCACCTACTGTTCCCCAAGCTGTGGAGGATCTTCCCCTGATTTTTGTATGGCTGGTTCTTTCTCATTCAGGTGTCAAACTTCAAAATCACTTCCTTAGCAAGGAAATGCCTCCCTTAAGTTGCCTCCCAGTCTCTACTGTAACACTTTTATTTTCATCAGTGCGTTTATCACTGCCTATTATCTTTGTTTACTAATTAATGTTGCTTTTCCTATCCCACTTCAGTGTAAGGTCCACGAGTAACTGGGGATTTGTCTGTATCTTCCATGCCTAAGACAGTTCCTGGCACATCTTAGGCATTCAACCTGCATTTGTTAAATGAATGAATGAATGAGAAACCCAGGGCCGTCAGACCTCAAAGATAAAGCTCCTGCAGGCTTAGAACTGTTTCCTCTGACTGGTTCTTTAGCTACTAGTTTCTTCGGGTATGTTGTGAGTTCTTACTGCCTCCACGTACAAGGAAGTATGTAAGGATTCTGAACTTCTGAAACCAGACCACATATTCCCTTGCTACCTTTCACCCGAATCTTAGCAAACAATAGTGGAAGGAATCCTGGGCCAGGTTCTATGCTAGAAGCTGAAGACAGAAAATTTTATAATGCTCAGTAACTTCCCTTGGGAAGGGAGGTTTCGGAAACACATAACCTGATCACGTTTTTAGATTTTACGTTGGTTTCAACCTCTCTAACCCTTGCCTTTCGGAACCTCTCTGAGCCGCAGACAAAACACAACAGGGCTGCGTCATCTCAGTCCCACCCACGGCACGCTGCGCCCCGCTCCTGGACCCGCCCCCAGCGGAAGCGTCCTGCCCTTGGCCCCGCCCCCAGCCGCTCTAAGCCCCAGGGGCGGGGCCTGCGGCGTCCACTCGTCCACTCGAGTTCTCCCGCGCGACGTAGTGGTAGTGACGTAACAGTCGCGGACGGACCTTCGCTGCGGCTCTGCGGAAAGACTTCCCTTCGCCGCGGCGCGAGCTCCTGGCGTTGCGGTACAGCGGCGCGCGGACTGCCTTCCGCAGTAGGGTTCCGGCCCTCTGGCGCCTGGCAGCCGCCGGCTCCCTTCACCCAGAGCCATGGCCGCAGCGGGTGGGCCGGAAGCTCCTGGACGATGTCCCCTTCTCAGCCTTCTTTTGCTTCTGCTCACCACCGGCCCTGCTCTCGGCTGGAAAGACCCTGGTGAGTGCTGTCGTCACCTGCCTCTTTCTGTCGCGTACACCCAGCGCTCAGAGGCCCAGCGGGCGACATTTCCGTTCGCCTCCGCTTGGGCCTTTCAGCCCTGATTCTCATTAACATCTTCTTCCCTATTCACCTGCGTCCTGCCTGTCCCCTTTGCTCTTCGCAGAGGTTCTGCGGGACAAGTGGAGACTGTTGGGGAGCCGATGGGGCGGGACGACTCTGTATTCTTAGGTTTCCCCTTTCTCCCTTCCCTGGACTCCCGAATTTGTCTGCCGCCTTTCTCGGACTAGAGTCCTCATCCCTAACATCACCTGCTCCTTCTGCTTTGTTGTCATGTCTGATGTCATCTTCGCTGCCTGTTGTCATGGCTGCCTGTTGCTATGGCGGACAGTTGCCACAGCACCCGCAGTCTGTGAGTCCCACTTAGTGGACAGGGATGTAAACCTTGCAGGTAGGTTAGCAGAGTCGTAGACTGCACTACTTACGTGAGCAAAACCCATGCTTCTTATTCTGACCGCTACAGTGAGTTTCATCTCGTTACGTCAGCTTTTCTTGTTGTTTCTCACCGCATACTAGAATTTTAACAACATTTTATTATTATTTTTTGTATGCGATGGTACAGGATAAATGATTTCTGGAGAAAAAAATTTTTTATTACTATGTTATTAGAATTTTCTAAAGAATTTTTAGGGGATAAACAACATTCTCTGTAATTAATATATGTATGTATACACAAACATACAGGTTTCCACTTAATGATGCATGTTGTTAAATTGGAATAATGTAAGAAATGACTTTTAAATAGTTAAAACATTTTTTATTGGGAGAATGAAGATGTTAAGGTATGAAAAGCATCAACATTGCGTTTATGACTTGGGTGATAGGAAATGCCAATCTTTCTTAAGCAACAGGTTTACTTCTGTAATATCCTATTTTATTCCTAAATGCTGAAATGAAAGAGAAGGTGCTGTTTGCAAATACTTGACTTAGAGTAACTGATTTGATGTGGATGTTTTATTAGTAATAAAAGCCAAGTTCGATTTAAATGTCCATTTATTTATGTATTCCTAGAAAGTTGTATCTAAAGAGGACACTTTGATCAGAATTATAATTTAAAAACTGAATTGAAACATTAGTTGAACCATCAATTCTTTTCTTTTTTTCGAAAACTTATTTGAGAGGGAGTGTCTGTGCTCTGGTGATCCCATGTGCAGGGGGAGGAGCAGAGGGAGGGAGAGAGGGAGAGAATCTTAAGCTGACTGCTGCTGCGCAGGGAGCCCAACCTGAGGCTCTGTCCCACCACAATGAGATCATGGCCTGAGCTGAAATCAAGAGTCCTACACTTAACAGCTGAGCGACCCAGGCGCCCAGAACCCTCAATTCTTAATTAAAAAAAAAAAAAAAAAGTTTACAGATGAAGAGTCAGGGGAATTTAAAAAAAAGGAACCAAATTTAAATGAATGGTGAATGGTGAACTGCTTCTTGCTAATCTTAGTCTATCTACGCTATAAACTATTGTTCTGGAACAAAAAGCACTAAAGTGTTTTGCATAGCAAACACAATTGATTTTTATAAATTCTACTTTGCCTTAAATTTACTTTGAGGAACTATTCTATGAAAGTATTTTATTGGTTTAAGTTTTATCAAGCCTTATAATAAAACAATAATCACTCCCTATTTTTTTTTTTTTTTTGAAACTTTGGATACACTTACTTTGTCTTTAACATGGAGTGATAATTTGTCTGGAAAAAGTTTGGTACCAGTTCTAAAGAGATTACCTGACTTTTTAAAATTCTTTATAGAATTGTTTTATATTTAAGTCACTTTTCTGGGTGTTGGGAATATAACAGTGAACAAAAGTAAGCATCTTGCCTCCACAGAGTTTATATATATTAAAGAGAAATAGACAAGACACAAATTGGTAAGTAGCACGTCATCGGGAAAAGTGGTATGGGCAGTGATAACACAGGGGAAGGAAGACAGGGTATACAGGCAGAAGCGGGACTGTGAAAATATACATTGGAAAGGGAAGAAATCACATTTGATCAGAAACCTGAGGGGAGACAAGGGATAAGTAATCTGCTGTGACTTGTATTTTAAAGGCGCCTTCTGTCCTCTCTGTGGAGAACAGACTGTAGGAGGTCCAGGGAAGCAGGGAGGCCAGTGAATGAGTTCTCAGAAATTTTAGGCCTTTAGCCCACATAGAATTAAGTTTTTAGATTGGTGTAGATGGATTTTCTTCTAGCCGTATAGTTAATTATGTTGGTGTCATTTATTAAAGAAGGCACTCCTTTTTTTTTTTTTTTTTTGCTGAATTAAAAAGTCTTTGTCTTTTTTAAGGTGTCTTTTTTTTTTTTTTTACTTATTTGAGAGGGAGTGCATGTGCACACACACATGTGTGCACATACACACATGAGCACTGGGAGGGGCAGAGGGAGAGGAAGAGAGAGAATCTCAAGCTGACTCCAGCTGAGCCTGGAGTTGAGTCAGTTGGAGCCCAGTGTGGGGCTTGATCCCATCACCTAGAGATCATGACCCGAGCTGAAATTAAGAGTTGGACGCTCATCTGATGGAGCCACTCAGGTGCCCCAGAAAGTCCACTTTATCTTCTGTTGTATTTTCACATATAGTTGGATTTATTTCTGGCTTTCTTTTGTTTCATAGCTCCTTGCTTATTTTTTTTAAATTAAAAAAAATTAAATTCAAGTTAGTTAACATATAGTATATTATTAGTTTTAGGAGTAGAATTTAGTGGTTCATCAGTTTCATATAACATCCAGTGCTCATTACATCAAATGACCTTCTTAATGCCCATCACCCAGGTACCCCATCCCCCCTTTTGCCTATTTCTTTTCTAATTCCATACTGTCTTCACTCTATTTTATGGTAAGTTTTCTTCTCTGGTAAAGCAATTCTTTTTCAAAAAATTTTTGGCTATTTATAGACATTTGTTTTCCCACAGGACCTTTAACATAATTTCTTCCTGGTTCTAAAAATCCTAGTTTGGTTCCTGGTGGGAAATGCATTATATTTATTTAGGTTTTATTATATATGTATTTTAAAAATGTAGATCACATATGATCCTAAGTTTATTTCCAGGTGTTTTATGTATGTTTTCATGTTATTTGAGATAGGCTATTTTCATTTTTAATTGGTTATTACGGGTATAGAAAAAAATCTGTTGACCTTTGGTAATTTATAGAATATCTAGCTGTTTTATCACATTCTCTTATTATACCATGGTTGTCTTTTGGGAAGTTCTGTTGGATTTTGTAGGTCCAGAAACTCTAAATGAAATGTTATTTCTTCTGTTTGTACCAAGTGCTACAGATACTACTGGCGGATTATTCTTCTCCTTGTCTGCCTCTGTGTAGATACTGGGAAAGCCAAATACTCATTTTACTAGAATTACTGGATCATAAGTCATTCCAGTCAATCTACCAGAGGAATTCTGGGAAAGATATTTTAAATTTTTATTTATCTTTATATATTCCTGTTTTCTTTCAACTCTGTGTTTAAGGTTGAAATATGGCATTGTAATTGTAGGCATCATGACAGACCATCATTAAATCCTTCAACATGCCCCCCCCTTAAAAAGGAACTTTCCCCACAAGATAAAAATAATGTTACCCCTGATAAAATGTATCTAAATTTCTTAATGTCACCTAATTATCCATTCCATATTCAGATATCACAATTCTCCCTGAAATGTCTACACTAGTTAGTTCAAAACCAGACCCAGTCCAGGTCTGTGCATCCCATCTGATTGTATTCTCCCTTAAGTCTTCTTAAATGTGGAACAAACAGAGAGACACATGGGTTGCTTTGTCGGTTGGGCATCTGCGTTCAGCTTGGGTCATGAGCCTGGGGTCCTGGGATCGAGTCCCTCATTGGGCTCCCCAGTCAGTGGGGAGTCTGCTTCTCCCAATGCCTGTGCCCCTGCTTGTGCACTCTCTCTCTCTGACAAATGAATAAAATATTTAGAAAATATATAGAACAAACAGTCCTTCTTTTTATGCTGCTGCTTTGCTGAAAGGATTGGGCCAGTTGTCCTTAAGAGTATCCTACCTTCTGGATTCTGTTTTCTCATGGTGTTTTAGCTTGCTTTTTTTCTTCCCTGTTTTTCTCATAGACTGGATGTTAAATCCAAAGGATTGATAAAATTCATGTTAAATACTTTTGAGAGTTACATCATAGTAGATGGTATAATACCAATTTGTTCTACCATTATTGATGCTAAGATTAACTAGTAGATTAAAAGTGGTTTTATAAACCTTATAAAGTAATATTTTTCCAGAAAGCACTCTGTGTAATGTTACTTGGCACCATGCCAATATCCAGTCTCTTAATGATTTTAAAACTAATAAATCCTTGTCTGAATCAGTGTCTTTGGCCATTATAAAATTATATTTTTTTCTAATTCTGTCATTTCTTCTGCATTTATTAGCTGTCATTCTTCAATAAAGTTGAGATTTCCATCCTGAGGCTTTTACGGATTAGAGTTCCTGGTAGAAAATCAGAATAAAAATTTAATTTTTAATCTTTAATTATCAATTTTCAGAGTAAGGAGGTAGGTAGCAACTTTTAGTGACAAATGAGTTTTTGGCATTCTCTGGGAGTATCATTATGGACTCTAGATTTTCATAGGTTAACATAATTTGATCAATTACAGTCTTTATCTTGCTGGTCACCCTTTTTCTTTTGGTGTCTTAGGACGAATTCTCCATACCAGGATCATAAATATTCAGTTGTACTTTCTTTTTTTTTTTTTTTTTTAAAGATTTTTATTTATTTATTGGACAGAGAGAGAGATCACAAGTAGGCAGAGAGGCAGGCAGAGAGAGAGGAGGAAGCAGGCTCCTCGCTGAGCAGAGGGCCCAATGTGGGGCTCGATCCCAGCACCCTGGGATCATGACCCGAGCTGAAGGCAGAGGCTTAACCCACTGAGCCACCCAGGCGCCCCAGTTGTACTTTCTTGTGGTATTTTTTTATTTGTTGTACAGTTTATGGTAAGTTTTTAGCTGTCATGGATTAGTTTTTGTACATGGTATATAATGACCAATTTTTCTTTTTCTTTTTTTTTTTTTAAAGATTTTATTTATTTATTTGACAGAGAGAAATCACAAGTAGATGGAGAGGCAGGCAGGCAGAGAGAGAGAGAGAGGGAAGCAGGCTCCCTGCTGAGCAGAGAGCCCGATGCGGGACTCAATCCCAGGACCCTGAGATCATGACCAGAGCCGAAGGCAGCGGCTTAACCCACTGAGCCACCCAGGCACCCCTGATCAATTTTTCTAATCTTCTGCCAATATTATACTGTTTATGCTACTATAGGTTTAATAATATATTTTGATTTATGTAGTCCAACTTTAATTTCTTTGTTGTTACTGGTTTTCGGCTGCCTTTTCATTATTGATTTTATATATTAGTATATTTTTAATGTTCTGTTTCTAGTTTTATTGCATTTTGGGGAGAATGTGCTGATAAATCTAAGCTTAGTTACATTTATTAAGTTCTTTTTTTGGTAAATAAGTATAAATATGATCTGTATCTGCTGATACGAGGGAATGTCCACAATGTATAATTAAGTGGAGAAACCATATGAAGAATAATGTAGATTGTATATTTCAGTTTTTTATAACAATAAACTAAAAAAATCTGAAACAAGTCCTGAATCTGTGTCTGGATAAGCAAGAAAAAGGTACTTACCAGGTTGTTTATTTGGGTTATCACAGAAATGTGAAATTGGAGGAAGAGTGGGTTTCACTATTAAACAAAATTATGAAATATATATAGATGAATAAATAAAACATACATGAATAGTTTAAAGAAGAATGAAACAAATATCAATGTAGCCCCATTCATTTAAGAGAAGGAACTTTAGAAGAATTCTGCCTGTTCCTTTCTAAGCACATTTCCTTTCCCAGAGGTAGCTACTTAACTGATTTTTGAATGAATAATTTTTTTAGTCCAGTTTTTTAACCCATGTATATGGTAAAACACTAAAAATTTTTGAAAAACTGACTGGCTGTTTTCTTAGTAGTGTAAAAAAAGTCTCTGGCTTCAAGTTTCCTGAGATTTTAAGTGCCCCTTCTGGGGAAATGACTGGGGAAAGACAGGAAAATAGGACTCACTGTAATTAGGGCATCTGTTGAAAGCTCTAGGGGTCCAGTATTGAACATCCGGCAGAAACATGGTCAGAGAGAGTAGGTTGCTCTTTATCTTTTGCTTCTAAGGTGGGTAGGGTCTCTCTGTTGCACTCAGGAATAGGTTAAAGCCAGAATGCTTCTGTGGGGGTGACATGAGTATCCTCAGCTAACCCAGGTAGCAGGACATGGAGGAAAGAGGAGGAAAGTTCATGAGCTCAAGGTCAAGACAGACCAAATACAGCTAAAAACCAAAGCCAGGTTCACCTGGACATTCTTTCCTTAGGTTTAAAAAAGATGGTATGGTAGCAGCCGGGAATTTCGCTGGTAGCCCTTGTGAGCAGTACTCTTGCTGTGTGGACTTGTTACCCTCTGCCTGACGCATGGCTGCATCTTGCTGTCTTCACTTATCGTTCTCGGGATTCCCTTTGTCCCTCTGTATGCTACTACTCTTTCTTTAGACCTCTGGGTTTTATGTCTTTCTCTTTGCTTTGTTTTTTTCTCTTGGTGGCAAATATCCTTCATTATGTTACTGAGAATGGATACCTGGGATGTAAGTATTTTGAAACCTTTCAGATGTCTGAAAAATCTACTGTCTTGGCTTGAGTGACAATCTAGAATTCTACACCCACTTACTGTGAAAGTATTTCCTATGACAAGCGTTTTATTAAGATGACTTTCTGTGTTTGACTTTCTGTTCATCTGTGTTCCTCTTGTTTTAGACAGAATATTGTTGCGGGACGTAAAAGCTCTTACCCTCCACCATGACCGCTATACCACGTCTCGCAGGCTGGATCCAATCCCGCAACTGAAATGTGTTGGAGGCACAGCTGGATGTGATTCTTATACCCCAAAAGTCATACAGTGTCAGAACAAAGGTTGGGATGGGTATGATGTACAGGTAATACTCGTTATGTTGATGACAGTTTAACTGGGATTTTTAATCAATGAAGTGTTTATTGGGATATTATTCAGTATTTTGGGGTAAGACATATAGAAAATCTCAAGTTAAATATGTAAATATAAATCGGTTATTCATTTTCTGAAAGAACATCCTCCAAAAGAAATGAACTAATTTTAAAGCCTGGAAACATTCATCGTAATTTTCTAATAAGACATTAGTAAATTTTCAAAACTTTGTAAATTTGGGGGTTAGGGGTAGAGGCTCTCTGCTGATTATCATTTTACTGTCATTCCTCAAAGAATACCAGCCTGCCCTAACATGTTAAATAATGTTAATGATCAGGAATTGTAGGCTGTTAGGAATGTAAAATGGTGCAGCTGCTTTGGAAAACTGCCTGACAGGGCACCTGGGTGGCTCAGTGGGTTAAGCCGCTGCCTTCGGCTCAGGTCATGATCTCCGGGTCCTGGGATCAAGTCCTGCATCGGGCTCTTTGCTCAGCAGGGAGCCTGCTCCCTCCTCTCTCTCTCTCTCTGCCTGCCTCTCTGTCTACTTGTGATCTCTCTCTGTCAAATAAATAAATAAAATCTTTAAAAAAAAAAAAAAAAGAAAACTGCCCGACAGTTCCTCAGAAGGTTATAGTGTTCCTATATGCCCCAGTCATTCCATTAGTAGGTATATACCCAAAAGAATTAAAAGTATATGTCCACACAAAAATTTGTACATAAATGGTTGTAGCTGCATTATTTATAATAGCCAAATGTCCATTATTGATGAATGAATAAATAAAATGTGGTATATTCATACAGTGGAATATTCTGCCATATAGAAGAATGAAGAACAGATACATCCTCAAAATGTGTGAAAACATTATGCTAAGTCAGAGAAGCCAGTCACATATTGTATGATTGCCTTTATATGAAATGTCCGAGATAGGGAAATCCATAAAGACAGACTGGTAGTTGCCCAGGGTTGGGTTGGGAGGAAGTAAGTGGCTGCTAATGGATGTGAGAATTCTTTTTGGGGTGATGAAAATATGCTAAAATTGATGGTGGTGATGGTTGCACAACTGTGAATATACTAAAAACCATCGAAATGGGTGGAATGTATGATAGGTGAATCATATTTCAATAAAGCTGTCATAAAAAATAAAATAGCATATCTGAAATTTGGGAGAGGAAGATAATTGACCAAAAACTTCACAGAAACACAGAAGAACAAACCAGATCTCTTTCAGCTTGTGTCTCTTTAAATGCTGTTAAAGAAACATATTACCTATTTTGCTCAAAATATAGTTATGGAATTTAAACTAAACTGGGATTTTTTTTTTAAGGCAAGTACAACTGTCCGCATTTATGGAGAGAAACAGACACAGGAATGTTAAGAAACTTGCTCACCTTTCATAGATAATAGATAGCAAATTTGGATCTGTGTTCTTTTTTTTTTTAAATTTTTAATTTTTTAAATTTCAGTGTACCAGAATTCATTGTTTATGCACTACACCCATTGCTCCATGCAATATGTGCCCTCCATAATACCCACCACCAGGCTCGCCCAACTTCCTACCCCCCACCCCTTCAAAATCCTCAGATTGTTTGCGGAGATGAACCATCAGAGACTTTGGACTCTGATAAACTTTGGACTTTTTTAAAGAATGATTTTATTTATTTGAGAGAGTGAGAGAGAGCATGAGCAGGTGGGGGTAGTAGACTTTATTTAAGGGGGAAATTTTTGAGGCTAGCATGAACTTTTTGCATTTTCCTAAATAGCTCAAAAAATTTTTAAGAGATGGGTTGTCTGGCTGGCTCAGTTGGTGGAACATGTGATTATTGATCTTTGGTTTTTGAGTTCAGGCCCCATGCTGGGTGTAGAGATTACTTAAAAAAATTTCTTTCAAGAGAATTACTTATAGGATTGGGCTTTGGAAAGTTGGTCCGTAGTATTGTAAAATTTGTGCAGAAAGTTTTCCTCAGAAAGTTGTGTACTATCTCTGATGCTCTATGTAGTTACCAGATACTCCTATATGATGCTGACTTTTGAGCCTTAACTTTAAAAAAAAAAAAACCACTCTATTTTTATTATTTATTTGTTTATTTATTTATTTAAAGTATTTTGTTTATTTATTTGTCAGAGGGAGAGCACAAGCACAGGAAGGGCAGAGACAGAAGGAGAAGCAGGCTCCCCGCTGAGCAGGGATCCCACTGCGGGACTCAATCCCAGGGCCCCCGGATTATGACCTGAATCGAAGGCAGATGCTTAACCAACTGAGCTACCCAGGTGTCCCTATTATTTATTTATTTTTGAAAGATATATTAGAGAGAAAGAGTGAGCACACGGGGTCACAGGGGTGGGCGGTAGGGCAGAGAGAGAGAGTCTTAAGCGGACTCCGTGCTGAGTGCAGAGCCTGCGGTGGGGCTCCATCTCACCAGCCGGAGATCACGACCTGAGGTGAAAGCAAGAGTTGGTCTCTTAACTGATTGCGCTACCTCAGTGTCCCCAAAACCTCTATTTTTAAAACATCTTGAACAACAATGGGATAAAGTTGACATTTAAAAATTTTGTTTAACATTTACGATTGAGGGATATTTAATGTGTACAAAAGAATTACTTACATGTATATGTAAGGAATAAGGAATAGTAATAAAACAAACTCAGGTACCTAGTACCTAGCTTTGAGGTCCCTAGGTTACCTTCCCCCCCAACACAGAAATATTCATTGTTTTGAAGTTTGACTTCATTTTGCAGTTTTATGACAGCTGTATAGCCCAAATAGTCCATATTAAATGAAAAAAGATTTTTGATTCTAATAACCTATTTCTGTTTTTCTTCACAGTGGGAATGTAAGACTGATTTAGATATTGCATATAAATTTGGAAAAACTGTGGTGAGCTGTGAAGGCTATGAATCCTCTGAAGACCAGTATGTACTAAGAGGTTCCTGTGGCTTGGAGTATAACTTAGATTACACAGAACTTGGCCTGAAGAAATTGAGAGAGTCTGGAAAAAACCATGGCTTTAGCTCTTTCTCTGATTATTACAACAAACTGTACTCCCCGGACTCTAGTGGCATCAGTGGATTGCTTACCATCGTAGTACTACTTGCTATTGCTTTTGGAGTTTATAAAGTGTTCCTTAGTGATGGTCAGGATTCTCCTCCGCCATATTCTGAGTATCCTCCAAATTCCCATCGTTACCAGAGATTCACCAACTCAGCAGGACCCCCTCCTGCAGGCTTTAAGACGGAATTCACAGGTATGTTTCCCTAATGGCAATAAGTAGAGTATGTGCCAGGTAGTGACTCTTGTGCTGGTTTCTGAAATAGAAAGTGGTCAGATTGGGAAACCAAAGCAGATTTGTCTTCTCATCTTATATTTTACTTTTTCAACTTCTTTACCTCTTATTCTTTGTAAGGGTAATTGTGATGATTAATTTAAGGTGGCTTGATTAAATTATAAATCTTCTTAATCAGAAAAACTTGATCAGGTTTGGTAATAAGCATTTACCTTGAACTCTGTCTCATACCATATATAAAATTTATTCATTAAATATTATAGATCTCAGGATAAAAGGTAAAATAGGTTTCCAGAAAACATAGGAAAATGTCCCATGATCATGCAATAGGTAAAAATTTCTTAGAATATAAAAAGTTAAAGAAAGGATGGATAAATTTGACTTTATTTAAATTAAGAATGTTTAGCCATCAAAAGACCACATTAACAGAGTGGAAAGGCAAGCCACAGACTGGAAGAAAATATTTGTAAAATGTTATTTCCAACATAGGGTGTGTATCTAGAATATGTATATGTGCTGCCCAAGCAAGGCCTAGACTATGTAAAGAATTCACCCACAAATCTGAGGGAAGACACACAACCCAGTTTTTAAAATGGACACAGACTTGAAAGCAATTTTATAATAGAAGATACCCTGATGTCCAGTAACAATATGAAAATGGACCTGGCCTCATTAGTTTTCAGAAAATTGCAAATTAAAACCATGCTGAGTTCATTATTAGCCACTGTATGTATAACCACCATAATGGCTAACATTGAAAAGGGAGAGTACAGGGGTGCCTGGGTGGCTCAGTCGTTAAGTGTCTGCCTTCAGCTCGTCATGATCCCAGGGTCCTGGGATCAAGCCCTGCATGGGGCTCTCTGCTCAGTGGGAAGCCTGCTGCTCCCTCTCTCACTTCCCTGCTTGTGTTCCCTCTCTTGCTGTGTCTCTGTCTGTCAAATAAATAAATAAAATATTTAAAGAAAAAAAAAGGGACGCCTGGGTGGCTCAGTTGGTTAAGCAGCTGCCTTCGGCTCAGGTCATGATCCCAGCGTCCTGGGATCGAGTCCCACATCAGGCTCCTTGCTCGGCAGGGAGCCTGCTTCTCCCTCTGCCTCTGCCTGCCTCTCTGTCTGCCTGTGCTCGCTCTCTCTCTGACAAATAAATAAATAAAATCTTAAAAAAAAAAAAAAAAGGGAGAGTACCACGTAAAGGTAAGGATGTAGTCAACCGCAACTTGGTGGTAGGAGTAAAAAACGTTTCGAAAACTGTCACTGCCTCCCCATGACCCAGCAGTTTCATTCCTCAATACATACCTAAGAGAAATACATGCATTTATATACAAAAAGAAATGCACAGAATATTTTTAGAGTTTTATTTGTAACAGTAAAAAACTGGAAACAGAATGTACATTAACATAAGAATGTGACAAATTGTGGTTTTTTTTCACACAATGTAATACTATAGATCAGTTCAAAAAAACAAAACCAAAAACTGATATAATGCAGTAATGGGGGTTGACTCTCACTGACACATGAGGTGCCAGTGGACGTGGCAGAGTACCTATTGTATGATTACGTTCATGCAAAGTTCAGGAATGCGTAAAACTAAAGTCTAGCGAGAGAAGTCAGGGTAATGCTTATCTCTTATGTGGGTGGGCATCTACTGGGAGTCACCATGAGGGAGCCTTCTGGGGGCTAGAAGTGTTTTATTGATGTGCAAATGGGTACCTGTGTACACATTTTTAGGTTGTTCATGTGAGATTAGCACGCTTTCCTTTATGTGTTCTGTACATCAACTAAAAAAAATTTCCTCTGTGGGTGCCTGGGTGGCTCAGTTGGTTAAGCGACTGCCTTCAGCTCAGGTCATGATCCTGGAGTTCTGGAATCAAATCCTGCGTCAGGCTCCCAGCTCCACGGGGAGTCTGCTTCTCCCTCTGACCTTCTCTCTCATTTTCTTTCTCTCAAATAAATAAATAAAATATTAAAAAAAAATTTCCTCTGAGTGGAAGATACTTTTTTGGTCTCTAAGATCTGACTTCCCAATTGATAGGAATATCTGGCTGCTGCTTCCACTTGGATTCCTCCATTACACACAAGTGCAGCTGTCACCTGAAGCCCTTACAGATGTTCATAGTCCATAGGAAGGAGCTCCCAATGAGGTCATCTGCTGGTAGCTGATCCTCCTCCAAGCAAATGTGACTTTATAGAAGGGAACTGCACCCCTTCAAAAGTAAATCCCTTTTTCTCATGCCTGTGGGAAAGGTGCTCCTTAGTTATAAATCAGTATTTTATGAATACACTTTTTAAAAAAGGATTTATTTCAGAGAGAGAGCATGCTCATCTGTGCATGTGGGGGGAGAGAGGTAGAGGGAGAGAGAGAGGGAACTTCAAGTAGATTCCCTGCTGAACGGGGAGCCTGATGCGGGGTTTAATCCTGCAACGCTGAGATCATGACCTGAGCCGAAATCAAGAGTTGGACACTCATCCAACTGAGCCACCCAGGTGTCCCCCTGCCCCACTTTTTTTTAGTATAAACACCAAAGTATTAGTACTGAATAGAACAGATGAAACAATTGAAATGCCATGTTAATTTTGGTTTTGTGGGCTATGTTTTAAGTGAGGATACATAATAAATCATTTTTATTTCTAGGACCGCATGGTGCAGCTTCTGGTTTCGGCAGTGCTTTCACAGGACAGCAAGGATATGACAATTCAGGACCAGGGTTCTGGACTGGCTTGGGAACTGGAGGAATATTAGGATATTTGTTTGGCAGCAATAGGTAGGCTTTGATCTCACTTGCCTTTTAATTCCACTTTTCTTTAGAGCTTCTTTGTTTGGTTTGCAATTTGACCGGATTTGGTTTTCTTAAGGAAAATAAATTATGGTGACATTACCCTATTAAATCAGATTCTCTGCTCTATGGGCTTTCATTAATATTGTATATGTTGTTTTCTTTCATTGTGTTTCTTCTTCCAGTGTCATCCTTACAGAGATCATGAGATAGGAAAAAGACTTTATTTAACACCTGAGAAAATGAGAAGACAGGAAAGAACATGGCAGTTGAGGAATAGTTAGCAGTCTGGTTTGGTGGGACACTGATAGAGAAGCAAGGCTGAAAAGGGCTTGGTACCAGATTTTGGGATGCCTTCATGTTATTGGTAGTTTAATTTCAGATTTTATCTGAGTGTGAATTCTGGAAGAAAGAGTCTCTTCTTCCTGTCACTCTGTCCCCCCATGGCCGTGACTATACAAGAGCAGAAATACAAAATAGTATTTATTTCATGTCATACCAGAGCACTGAGGAAAAATGCTTGATAAAGGTATTGTTTTCTGAGAGTATAGGAATTGGAGGATATTTAAAAGTCACAAGAAAAGTGCCTGATATGCTTTTATATCTTAATAGAGCAGCAACACCCTTTTCAGACTCGTGGTACTACCCGTCTCCTTCGTACTCCGGCACATGGAATAGCCGTGCTTACTCACCCCTTCGTGGAGCCTCCGGTAGCTCTTCGGCATATTCAAGCTCAGAGACAAGAACCAGAACAGCATCAGGTAAGACTGAAAACAGAGAAGTTCCTATTATGTAGCAGTGAAGAACAGAAATCGTTTTGGAGCTTAAGAAGATAGTTATTTACTATATATTAGCAGTCATAATTTTATTTGTCATACTCATCAGAAATATTAATAGCATAATTAACATTAAAATATAGTTCAGAATCATTCTTTCCTCTTACTTCTAAACATTCTTTAAATATCAGACAGGGATTTGGGTTAGACTCACCACCACCACTAACCAGGGTTTAAAACTTAAACCTTCCTGAACATTGGTTTCCACATTGTGTTTAATTCTGTAACCTCTAAGCTGCTTTTAAGCTTATCTAAAATGGAATTTTCTAGGTGGAAGTTTGAACTCTTAAAATTCAGCAAAACTCAATAACTCAGTAACTACCTCTACTTTAAATAATTGTCAAAAATATAGTGGGGCGCCTGGGTGGCTCAGTGGGTTAAGCCGCTGCCTTCGGCTCAGGTCATGATCTCAGGGTCCTGGGATCGAGTCCCGCATCGGGCTCTCTGCTCAGCAGGGAGCCTGCTTCCTCCTCCTTCTCTCTCTACCTGCCTCTCTGCCTACTTGTAATCTCTCTCTGTCAAATAAATAAATAAAATCTTAAAAAAAAAATAGTGGTCATGTTTATGGCTGTTGTTAAGAGGAAATTTTGTAAAAAGCAAAGATATAATGTATAAGAAATTAGAAAGTAACTTTTTAAATATCCAGCTAATTAGCAGAGGTTGGGGAAACGTGAGTAATGAAGTAGTAATTGCTGTGGGTTGGATTCGTCTTTCACCAGGGGGAGTTATGGAACAGAGACTAATTCTTGATATTGATAGAAGACTTGTATAAATATGTTTTGAAGTGTAAGAGTGAATTTCTCACAGTACTGGTGTGAATATAAATTGACACAATCACTTTGAAAAAGACTGTTTGGTATTACCAACTAAAATAAAGTATAAACTCAAGACCCAGCAGTTTCCCTCTCAGATATCAGCAGAAATGCATATACTTGTGTACAGCAAGATAAGTCTGAGAACGTTCATGGCATCTTTATTCCTAATAGCCTCCAACTGGAAAAACACCTGTATCCAGCAGCAGTACGTGAGATGAATAAATTGAGTTATGGCCATACAGTGGAAAGCTGTGCAACACGGAGGGAGAATAAACCACTGTATGCAATAACGTGGGTAGATCGACCAAATACCAAAAGAAGAGAAAGAAGCCAGACACAAAGGAATAGATATAAATATGATTACAACATTCTTATTTTATAAATATATATGTTTAAAAACTAGCAAAGCTAACCTATGGTGTTAGGTGTAAGGTAGTGGTTACTTTTTGGGAGGAAAAGGAGTGGTAGTGATTGGGAGGATATATAAAAATATAGCCATGTAGGACACAGCACAAGAAGAAAACTCAGTGGAAACAAAAATTGTAAAAAAAAAAAAAAAAAATACCACCCATAAATATCAGCAGAAATCTTTGGGACTTACATGAAAAAAATTATTAAACATAACCAAATAACCTAAAGGAAAACCTGAAAAAAAATTGAGTTTTCAAATGGGAACACTTGTCATCTTGTAAACTGTTAGTGCGTTTGCGAGTGTGTGTGTGTGTGTGTGTGTAGTGTGGGTGTCGGGGGAGTTGACTTGACTACGTAACATCTACTTTTGAAAGCCTGAAACTTGCCCCTGCAGGATTTCTGTCACAGTTGGGATTGTGACAGGTAGCAGGGCGTGGCTGGCTCCATTGGCCTCTGCTTTTTGGCTTAGACTTTGACTTTTGCCCATACCACGTTGGCCCCACCATAGAACACGTGTTCTTTGGCTTCCTGACTACAAGTGATTCGCAAGCAGCATGTCTGAGTCTAGTCCGCTTGATGGCTGGGTGACCAGGAGGGCTGGTCTTCCTCCCTCCTTCCCTTGTGTCTCTTCATTCATCTGTCACAATAAATGTGTTCCTGTTGTAGTTGTATAAGCAATGCCAGTGCATTTTTAAAAACCAATATAAATTGTACTCTTCTCATTTTAGGATATGGTGGTACCAGAAGACGATAAGAGAGTAGAAAGTTGAAGTCAAACACTGGATGCAAAATCTCTGATTTTTCATCACTTTCTTAGGAAAAAAAAAAGGCGCTACCTGCTAATAACTGGGGAAGGGGAAGATGTAAAAGTTGTGTGGGTTTTGGTCCTGTATTGCTTTTTTGTGCTCTATTACTTGAGATTAACAGTTGATATATGAGAAAATGCTTCTGTAGAGAATTGTATGTTAGTGTAACATGCAGTTATGTTTTACAGTTTCTGAAAGGGACGATGACTCTGGAAAGCTGAAAAATGTATTGATTTTTTTAAACCTGTGACATCATTAAGAGTGAAGGCTAAATTTATGACCGTTAGACACTGAGTACAGAAAATGTCAGTCTTACATGATTTTAGTTAGAGTCATTACCTTATAAAAATGATAATCTATTTGACATTTGCTGTGTGGTGTTTACTGTTCTTCAAACATTTAAACCAAGCTTCCGACTACCAGTTATACTTATCTGTATGTTCTGATCACTTTTGAGCTCAGGAGCTTTGAATCCTTCTGTGGTAGTGGGCTTCAATTAAGTAAGAATGAACTTTTTTTTGGAAAAAGTAGAGAATAAGCATCTAGAAGGTTGTTGCGAATGATAGTGCTGACAAAGATGGCTTGAAACCTCCATATTCATTTCTTAAGAAGTAAAGTTTAAATGCTTCAGCAAAGGTTTTTACTAGCAAAAGCATGCAGTTCTCTGTGGGATCTCCAGTGTTGTTGTAGCAATCTGTTTCTATCTTACATTAAAGTGACAGGAAAAATAAAAACAAACAAGAGGTTTCATTGTTATTCTTTCTGCCGCCCTTGACGCAAATTGGTGTTACTTTTTTTTTTTTTTTTACCCTTTTTCTCAAAGGAAAAGGGGTTCATGCAGAAGCTCTGTCTCCCTAATTTCCCATGGTAGTCTTGCCTTAGCTACCAGTCCCTCAGTAAATGTTTTCAAAAAAGTAATTGAGAAATGGTTTGGAAGGAAGCCTCTGCTGAAAAATGACTTAAAAACAAACAAACAAACAAAAAAAACAAAAAACAAAAACAAACTCCCAAGTCTCTGAACTGTCAAAGATGGCATCATCTAAGTTAAGCTCCACAACCTGAGAGTCTCATTTTTACCTTTTAGGAATTATTTAAAAACAAACATTTGTTTAGCCTTTAAAATGTGATTTGGGGACTAGTTGAAGGAATATTGTGAACACAACTGCCCTTTCCTCCCTTCAGTAAACCTTGGTAGAAATCCTAATTTGTGTCACAGAGAAAACAGTTTTTCTTTAAGTATATTGCACTAGGGGCGCCTGGGTGGCTCAGTGGGTTAAAGCCTCTGCCTTCGGCTCAGGTCATGATCCCAGGGTCCTGGGATCGAGCCCCACATCGGGCTCTCTGCCTAGCAGGGAGCCTGCTTCCTCTTCTCTCTCTGCCTGCCTCTGCCTACTTGTGATCTCTGTCAAATAAAATAAATAAAATCTTTAAAAAAAAAAAAGTACATTGCACTAAATCCTTACTCATTTCTCCTTAGTTAAAGGAGATGGAATAAAAGAAAATGCTGTTTATTTCCTTTCCCCCTATTTGCTTAGTGTTTTGGGTTTTAATTTACTTTCTGCTACCGGAGTTGATAATCTTGAACTGAGTATGTTTTACTTGGAGAGCAAAGTAAAAAAAAGAAAGTTAATTTAAAACTGCTATAGATTGTGCCAGTGCCAGTGATCTGCATATAAAATTTGTTGTTCTTTTTTTTTTTTAATAAAGTGATTTTTTTTTTAATTGAAGTATAGTTGCCATACAATGTTAACATTTTTCCAAGTCCGATTTCGGCTTTACGCATTATTTCAGGTCATTGGAATTTTAAGAAAATCATGAGTGAATATAGAGTTGACTAAACTGGTGGATTTAGATTACTCTCAGGAGCACTAGGAGTGTTCTCTGAGGCTCTTTCAAAGACTGCCTGGAGGGAAAGGAAGGGAAAGGAACTGGGGTGTGGGGCTCAAGAACCCCCACCCCCCACTCACCCTCCTTTATTTTGTAAGTCTACATTTCCTTGTTGTTTATGGGAGAGATATGAGATATCACCTTCAAAATCTAAGACTCGGAATGAAAGACAGTACAACTGGGTCTCATTAGTGGGGTGTGGGCCCCCAGTAGGAGATGGCATCAAGGGAAAGCAGGTCCTGAAGTTGGGAGCTTGGTGGGCCTGGTTGCAGGCGGGAAAAGGTGGAAGGAGAGGTGAGGGGGGCTTTAGAGTTTCACTCAGATCGAGGGTTCAGCAGAACTTCAGAAATTAGGATGGGATTGCTGGTAATTTAACCAGTTAGGTGTGTTTCTGTAGTTTGGTGACTGCTTCTCTCTGAAGCTCCTTGATCTCTTGGATTCTGACTCCTGGCTCAGTTTATCTGTGTTACCTATGTTTTTCCATAACACATTGTACACACTTTTACTATTGCACTTAGTACATTCCACTGTCACTATTTAAGTGTAGATCTTTCTTACAGCTCTGAGCTCTTTAGGGAAAGGAGGCCAAGTATTACTTCTTCCTGCCCCTTGCAGCTAGGGCATGGTCATGTGACTAAATTCTGTCAATATTTCTGTCAGATATTCTCTCCAGGTCTATGGAGACAATGGCACAAAGACCTCAGGACAGTTAAGAGATTATTCCCAGCAGTGCTCGAGTAGTCAAAGATTTAGGGGAGGTATTGGTGAGTGGCTGGTGGTACTTCCTAGAGAGACACATTAAGTGGATGACTGCTGTGGTGTGTGTTGGTGGGGTTGTGTGTTGTCTGGGTGCCCATGCCTGAAAACCTGTCCCTTCCTAAGCCTGTCTTTCCAGCCTTCCCATCGGTTCTTTGAGCTGTTTAATACAAATTTTAATAAATTCCTTTTCTGCCCAATTTAGTAGAGTCATTTTCTGTTGTTTGCTACTAAGATAACTTTTATGTATGATGAATCTCCAAAGATTCTTTAATTGTAAGCAATAGATACTGGCTCATTGTAGTAAAACCTTGTGTAATAAAACCTCATGGTTGACTCCCAACACCTTTCCTCCCTGTTGATTTGTTCTCTAAACCAGTGGTTTTCAACCTTGAAGGAGCATCAGAATCACTAGAGAGCTTTAAATACAGATTGCTTGGCCCTACCCGCAGTTTCTGATTCCGCAGCTCTAATGGTCAGTTTTATGTGTCACCTTGGTCAGTTAATAATTATTAAACATTTTTCAAGATGTTGCTGTGAAGATACTTCTAGATGTGCTTAATATGTACATTCACTTGATTTTAAATAAAGGAGATTATCCTTGGTGATCTGGGTGGGCCTGGTCCAATCAGGTGAAAGTCCATGGGAACAGAACTAAAATTTCCTGGAAGAAGGATTTTGCCTGTGGATAGCAGCTTCAGCTCTAGAGATAACATCTGCCCTTCCTGATAGTAATTACCCTCTGGGTTTTGGACTTGCTTTACTAGCCCTAACAATCGTGTAAGCCAGTTCCTTCAAATAAATCTCTCCATATACATCTGCTACTGGTTCTGTTTCTCTGATTGAACCCTGTCTGACACAGATTTTTGTAGCAGAAGAGATTCTAAAGAAACAGAATCTTAAGGATGAGTTTTTAATACTGGTTCTGGGTTTTCTGGATTATTTCTTCTAATCTGATTAAATTGAAAGACAGTAATGTCTATTTCCAGTGGTAAGGAAGACATTGGTAGTTCATGGTGTATTGCAATGATGGAGATACAGAGTACCACAGTTTGGTAACATATGAAAAGCAAGATTCTGGATGACTGTACATATGATGACTTAGAACTTTTTATGTTTTTATTTAAATTTTATTTAACATAGAGTGTAATATTGGTTTCTGGAGTAGAATTCAGTGACTCATCACTTACAACACCCAATGCTCATCACAAGTGCCCTCTTTCTAATAGCCATTACCCAATTAGCCCATCCCACCACCCACCTCCCTTCATCAGCCCTCCATGGTTCCCTGTCTTTAAGAGTCTCTTGTAGTTTGTTTCCCTCTTTCCTTCTCCCTCTCTTCCTATATGTTCATCTGTTTTCTTTATTAAATTCCATAATAACTGAGATCATATGGTATTTGTCTTTTTCTGACTGACTTCACCTAGTATAGTACACTTCAGTTCCATGTAGTACTTTTTAGTTCCATCCACATTGTTGTCAACGGCAAGACTTCATTTTTTGATTGCTGAGTAGTATTCCATTGTATGTATGTGTGCATATATATACATATGTCTAACATTTTAAAAATTACTTATTTTTGAAAGCATAAGTGGGTAGAGGAACAGAGGGAGAGGGACAAGCAGATTACCCGCTGAGCACAGAGAGCCTAATATGGGGCTAATCCCATGACCCTGAAGTCATGACCTGAACCAAAATCAAGAGTCAGATGATAAACTGACTGAGCCACCCAGGTGTCCCCAGTATACTACATCTTTATCCATTCTTCAGTCAATGAATGTTTGCACTCTTTCCATGGTTTGGCTATTGTTCTTAATGCTGCTATAAACATTGGGGTGCATGTACCCCTTCAAATCTGACCTTAGTACATTTTAGTCAAACAGGGAGTGTAATGGGAATGGCTAGTTGTTCCTAACTGAGCTGCACAAAGTTGAAAAAGAAAAGGATGAGTTCAGTGCTTCAAATTCCCAGCTAAAGCTTCACAGTAATGAGCTGAAAGCTTTTTATACTTTCTCTGAAAGAAGTCCTTACCTCCTTAGCCATAGGACTGAGACTTCGGAAAACCAAACTCAGAGTCTTATCCCACAGTGGCTAAATTACAACACAAATGAATTCCCAACCTCAAGCAGTGTCTACTGTTAAAGTGAGGGCACTAAGTGGGAAAGAATGGGAACTTAAAAAGTGGAGTAGGGGCATATAGGAAGATCCCAGTAAAGCTCAGGCCATTGAACCTTGCAGTTCTGCTGAGTCTTTCTTGCTAGTAGAAGTAGCCCTTCCACCCGAGAATGTTAATCTGACTTTGCCTGAAACACGTGTTATGATCTCTCTTGAAGTGTCCCTTGCAAGGCATTGCTGATTCTCCTCACCACCCTTCTTTGCTTCTTCAACTGTACGTAGACTCCTGTCCCAGCAGGTACCAAAGGGTGAAGTAGAACGTATAACCTATGAGGTGCATTGCATACCAAAAGAACTGCATAATTTTTCAAATCTATATAGATAGAAATCTGGGGACTATGTGGGAATGGACCTTGAGGGTGTAGGACAATTGTAGAAAAATATGAAGTTGAATCAGGCCACATTTATTGATATGGGCCTACTAAACAGATTCTGGATTCAGTATCTTAATTCAAGGGATTTGAAAGGGCTCTAACAGTTTGGTGAGTTGGCTGAGCATGGACTCAAAGGTAGTCCATACTAAAGTCAAAATGCCACAACTGCCTTGGTGGATATATTGTATAGAAAGGGATCCAAAGACTTAACAGGATTGGAATGTTAGGGTAAATTTAACACGTAAGACCTATTCACCCACTCTGGGAGAGTCCAGAGGGAGGCACCTTTCAGAATTTTACTTTCAGAAATAAATTTGGGTATGGGGCCTCAGCATCCTTGACCCCTGTGGTTGCTCTTTGTAGGTCAGAAAATACAGTGGGGACTGCTTCCTTCAAACTGGGATCCCTAAATGAAGTGAGGTTAATGTGATCCCGGGATAGCAGGGGCCAACTGGTGACACTTGGTTGCCAAAGACAACATGGTCTGGTTACAGTATTAAACAGCAGAGACAGGGGCGCCTGGGTGGCTCAGTGGGTTAAGCCGCTGCCTTCGGCTCAGGTCATGATCTCAGGGTTCTGGGATCGAGGCCCGCATCGGGCTCTCTGCTCAGCAGGGAGCCTGCTTCCTCCTCTCTCTCTGCCTGCCTCTCTGCCTACTTGTGATCTCTCTCTGTCAAATAAATAAGTAAAATCTTTAAAAAAAATAAACAGCAGAGACAGAGTAACAGAGTCATCTAACTCACAGAGACTTAGGGCATTGGTGTTGATTAAAAAAAAAATAGGTGGGCAGTCTACTAATTTCTTGCTTGATCTGCAGAAGTGGAAGAGTTCTAGGCTGAGTGAACAGAAGTCTAATAACTCTGCCACACTGTCAACATTTATATTGTTGATCTTTTCCCCAACCTTCCCCCAAAGGACCTATGGCTATTTACTAGGGAGACTGTACACTGCGGAAAGGGAGATAATCAGATATTTGGGGGATTACTGGACACCGAGTTGACACTAATTCTAAGAGGTCCAAAATGCTACTGTGGTCCACCAGCCAGAGCAGGCGATTAATGGAGTTTTAGCTTAGATCTCTCAGTGAATCCAGTGGGTTCCCAAGTGTATCCTGTGACCATTTCCCCAACTCTGGAATGCATAGTTGGAACAGACATACTCAGTAGCTGGCAGAGTCTCCTTAGCGATTCTCTGACCTGTGGAGTGAGGAATGTTATGATAAGAAAGACCTAAATGGAAGTTACAGAACTGCCTCTACCTAAAAAATGGAAAACCAATGGTGGCTGCAGTATGGACTCGGGATTAAAGGGCCCAAGAGCATGTTGTGGGGACCCTAGTGGGAAGGAAAAACATCTAAGTGAGAAATGATAGTGGCTAGGAATAGAGTGGAAATGGGAAAATGAAATGGAGGGACACAGAAAGCTCCTAGAAAAAAGATGCATTTAACATGCATTATGGGCTGAATTGTGTTTCCTCAAATTTCTTATGTTGAAACTCTAACCCCCAGTACCTCAGAACGTGATAGTGTTGTCGCAGATGTAATTAGTTAAATTAAGATGAGGTAATACTACTGGATTAGGTGAGCCCCCAATCTGACTCGTGTCATCAAAAAGAGGAGACGTGTGGACAGAGTCGCGCACCCAGGGAGATGCCAGTGAAGACTGGAGTCGTGCTGCCGTAAGCCGAGGGCACCAGAGATTGCCAGCAAAGCAACAGAAGCGAGGAGGGAGGCCTGAGAATGATGCTTCCCTAGCGCCTTTGGAGGCAGCTCCGTCCTGCCAACACCTTGATCTCAGGCTCGTAGGCTTTAGAATTGTGAGACAAATTCCTATTGCTCAAAAAAAAAAAAAAAAAAAAAAAAAAAAAAAAAAAAAAAGAATAAAAATAAACCAAAGAAATACTGCCTTTCTGGAGGGACTGCTGGTATGAGTGATCCCAGCAAGGACTTAAAGAATGCTGGTCTGGCGATTCCTACCACATTCCCATTCAACGTGGATCTTTGGCCTGTGCAGAAAACAGATGGCTCTTGGAGAAGAAGAGTGAGTTATCATACTTATCATTAGAGGGTGACTCCAATTGCAAATGCTGTTCCAGATGTGGTTTCATTACTTGAAGACAATACATTTTCTGGTATCTGATATGCAGCACTTGGTCTGGCAAAATACTTGCCCTTGATACCTTGCTAGTGGCCACCAGAACCAGTTTGCAAGGCCAGCGGTACAACTGCATTGTCCTACTTCAGAGGCATATCAACGCCCCAGCCCCATATCATAATTTAGTCTGCAGGATCCCTGATCACTTTCTCCTTCCATAAGATACCACATTAGTCCATGACAATGACGATATTATGCTGATTGGACCCGGTAAGCAAGAAGTAGCAACTATTTTAGATGTTTTAGTAAGAGATGTGTGTCAGGTGGTGGAAATCTGACAGTGGAATTTCTGGGGGTCTACTGGTGTGGAAAGCTGCTGGTTGGTCTCCTTTATTCGATTGTTGGCCCTAGGAGGGCAGAGATATTTTTGGAGGGTATTTTCCCCCCCTGTTTTGTTATAGCTCTATCTCCAATGCCTAGGATAGTAGAGTCCCAGCAGGAAATCGATGGGTTAGATGGATTATTTACAAAGGTGCGGACAGATGGAGGGGAACCACAAGAGTGGCATCACACAACAGGGCAAATTACAATTGGGCTGTTGTACACATTGGCCTGAAGAACGATTGAGTAAGGAGTGTGAGGCGTAGTGCCCTTTGTCATCAGTGAGTAGAAGCAACCCATTTTTTGCTTGGTGGTTTGGATGAATTACCCAAGTCAGTATAGTGATTCTTTGCCTGTTTGTTCAGTAGCATGAGGAGCCCAAACTGGCCAGAGAAGTTTCAGGTTTCCAGTTCACCGGACAGTGTTTTCTGGTAGAAGCATTCCTTTCTTGGGCACCAGAACGTCCAAACCACTGGATTGGTACCATCTTGCACACCTTCTCAGATTTGCTCTCCTGTCCTCCTCTTTCACTTGGTTGGTGTCTCACCTGAGGTCATTTTGCTTTGAGATGAATGAAACACAATACTGCTAGGCTTGGATGTAGCTTCCTTACAATTGTAAGGGCCAGTTCATGGAGCTCAGAAGTTCAGAGAACTAGCTGAGTGGTGGATGGTCCTTTCTGAACAGACAATAGTAGCAACAAATGCGATCTTTTGGTCCCATATAAATGCTCACAAGAGAGCAACCTGAGTGATAGAGACTCTTAGATGACATTTTCTATGGCTATTACTCAGCCTCTTTCTTCAGCAAGCGCTACTCTTGCTCAAATGGTTGATGAACACAGTGTGGGAGGGGGATGAAGGTTATGTATAGACTTAGCAAAAGAGGCTTTCGCTCACCAAAATTCATCTGGCTACAGTCACTGCTGAGTGCCCAGTTTCCAAAAGCAGAGATCAACCCAGAGCTCTAGATATGGTACCATTTGCTGGGGAGACTAGTCAGCCACCTGGCGGCATCTTGGTTACATTAGACCACCTCTGTCATGGTTTGTCATTGGAACAGACATTTACTCTAGGTTTGGGTTTGCCTTTGCCACTCACAATGCATCTTGGAAAAACCACAATATGTGGGCTTACAGAATGCTGTATTAAGCATCACAGCAGCCCACACTGCATTGTTTCTAAGGAACGCATGTTATAGTGAATGAAGTACAACAATAGAACTATAACCACATGATTTATAGAGGCCTGTGTCCTCTCCTGGATCCAGAAGCCATAAATCCTCATGATTTTGTTAGCTCTATGATGCCTTCAGGAAAATGTCTTTTCGTATTTTGTTCAGTATTTTTAGTTTCCCCATGTGATAACATTGGTTCAAATCATCTATCGTTTAATTACTTGAAAGTAGAATTCCCTTACTTTACATATTGGAAGGTAGCTCTATCTTTGACCAAGGTAAATGTCCCAAACACATTCAATTATTTCTTACTATACCTAGTTTTTAGGTTCCCTGGCCATGTGGTCACCATTCTAAGTTTGACAATATTTATCTTTATTCCCCAGCACAAACTTTACTAGCTTCCTTATGATACCAGAGGAGAAAAGAGAGTTCTTCTCCTTATCTTAAAACATTCACTATTATGAATATTTATTAAGCTAAATTATTTAAATGAAGTTCTATTTATTTAGGTTAAATTACATAGTTAAATTAATTTGCAATGAATACTTCTAGGTTATCATAACATAAATAGGTTATAATCATAACATACTTTAGGTTATAATCATAATATTCCATAATTAAGAAATAAAAGTAGTACAAAATCTTTGTAAAATATTTAGTTTAGAAGGATATAAAGAGAAAAAGCAAAAGAAGTCTGCATCTGCCCTATTCCATACAGCCCTTTCTCTGCTCCCCTCAATGTGGCCTTTTCCCCAGAGGTATCTCTGTTAACAGCATTTGGTTATTGTTCTAGAAATAATACATGATAAAATAATACATGATATCAAGAATTTTTTTTCCCTAAAGAATACATCTATTTTCTTTTAAGTGCTGCATGTGGATGTAGCATAATTTAATCTGTCCATTGCTTTATTTTTAAATGTTTACCACATTTTAGAATGTTTTCCTATTTTCCACAATGCAGTAATGAACATGCAGAGATATCTTTAGCATATATGTTTGTGTTGTGATCACTCTGCAAAGAGAGGATGGGCCCCCACTCAAATGATAGATTCACTCCTCACTGTAGTTTAGATCTTTAATATATGTCTCTGTGTGTTTAGATTTGTAAGACATATTTCTAGAGTGATACTATCCATGCTTAAATGTGGCACCCAGACTGAACTCAGGAATGGGATTTACGAGGAGTGCTATTTAAACATGGCCTTCCATCTTTCTGTATGCTCTTGAGTCACTCTGAAGCAGATCTTTGTTCTAAGATTCTCTTTGTGGCTTTTCTTAAGTAAATAAATATAGGGTAAGTAGGCGAGTCTTTGCTCTTGAGTATATAATAGGACTTTAAATAGTTTATAAATACTTTATACTTTAAATAGTATATAATAGGACTTTAAAAAATGGCTTGATGAAGGCTACTTCTTTTAATATTTTTTCATATGCAGAGATGAAATGTTGTTTAAGAGGAAGTGATTTTCAGGGCACCTGGGTGGCTCAGTAGGTTAAGCTTCTACCTTTGGGTCAGGTCATGATCTCAGGGTCCTGGGATTGAGCCCTGCATTGAGCTCTCTACTCAGCAGAAAGCCTGCTTCCCCCTCTCTCTGCCTGCCTCTCTGCCTACTTGTGATCTCTCTCTCTCTCTCTCTGTCAAATAAATAAAATCTTAAAAAACAAAAAAAAAAAAGACAAAACAAAACAAGAGGAAGTAATTTTCTTGGAGACCAAGGTGACTATTGGAAAAGAATGTAGCCATATTTTCCACCCCTCTCTTTCAGAGTTCCTATGAATCATATCTCCTGGACGATTAGAGATAGCTCTTACGGAGGTAGAGAAGAATGAGTTTAGACTGGGGATTCTGGCTTATTATGAAATTCTAGATATTGTTGGAGGAAATCGGGTTCTGAATTAACTTGTGGCTATGTCTGGAACTGGAATTGCCCCAGCTCTTAACTTACACCAAGGCACAAGGAGTGTGCTTTGGAAAAAATGGCTGAAGGTGCAGGTCTAAACCAGAGAGCTATACACTGGGAAATCGAGGAGTAGGATGTCACTGTGGCCTCCACAGGAATAAGGACTGAAAAGAGCAGCAGAAAAGAATACATCAGCCTGGGCGGTTTTCAGAATGTACCTGATAATCTGGTTGGCTGGCGGATGGATCAGATTCTCCAGATGGCTCTCCAGAAGGCATTTGAGAAGTATGTTCAGCCACTCTGGGCAATGTCCTTGGGATTCTTGGGTAAGTGGGGGTTGGTGGTGGGGGAGGAATTGAGGTCCCTTGAAAGGTATTATGCCTCCAGCTAATCTAAAATACTGGAGGGGCTCCTGGCTGGCTTGGTAGAGCATATGACACTCAATCTTAGAGTCATGAGTTTGAGCCCCACGCTGGGTACAGAGATTACTTAAAAAATAATCCAAAATATTGGGGTTCCGGCCCAGTTTAATTAGGAAAAATAAGAGATGCAATCATATTTGTTCCTCAAGTGGATTACATAAATCATGTTGGTTATACGAGTACAAAGTTTAGTGGATATGCCATGTCCTTAATGTGAATGAACATTTTATTATTGCAGATTTTCTGGCAGCCAGCTCTCTCTACTACTACATATTCAGCTTAGGAGGAAGATAAAAAAATGCCACTCTGTTCCACCATTTTGCACTTTTGCAGTTAACTAAAAAACCAAAAACCAAAAGACTAAATCTTTCTTTGTGGAAGACAAGAAAAGATTTGTATGGTTGTTATCAGTAGAAATATTTCTACTTTGTGTACCCACTAGAGTCCTGTACTTTAGCTAATGGGTTTCAGGATTCTTGCTTTCTTGAATATTATGAATATTATGATATAATGATATTGATGTTATATCAATATAATGGATATACCATAATTGATAATATAATTGATATTATGAATATTATGGATAACTTTGAAAAGCAATGTCAGATTTTATCTTCCCTGAAATAAATTGCTCATGGTATTTCCTATTAAAAGTTGTCATAAAGTAGCCTGTCATGGCACAAAGAAAGCCCATAATTTCAAAATGTGTATTTCTCACCAGCTCTGGTTGCCACTGTCTGGCTTTTTCTAAGTTCATTTTTTTTGTTTGTCACTAGAGGGCGATGATGCTCCACTAATCAAAGTAGAAAATTACTTTTCTTAACTTTTAATATTTAGCGGGTTGTTCATGTTGTTGCAGACCTGATAGATAGGTTATTTATTTCCTCCCAGACTGTTACCAGAATATAAGGGTTGCTTGTATTAGAGTGGTTTTTCACACACGATGTCTCTGATATTCTATTACAATGATAGAACCAACGTGGTCTGCTATCCCTGGTCTCCCATTTCCAGTCACAGAGGATTTAACTCTTTTCCCCGTGTAAAAATATATCTAGATTCTGATGACTTCTCATCTTTTCTATGGTCTCCACTCACGTTCAAGCTACCATCATCTGTCACCTCAGTGTGGTCTACGCTAACTACTTGTGTCAGGCTAGCATGTTCTGCAGTAACAAACAGCCCCCATAGCTCGTTTACTTAATCAAGGCATAGCTCACACGGAGTGTCTTACACAGGGCTTCCGCTCACCACAGTTCCTTGGGGATCCTGGCTGATGGGAGCTTCCATTTGGCATCTTTTTCTGCAGTTGCTGCAGCAGAGGGAAAGGCACGTGGGGAATCATGCGCTATTCTTCCAGTTTCTCTCTAGGAATGACACATGCCATTCTGCTCTTCATTGGCCAAACTAGCCACATGCCTATAGCTAATGTGTATATGGTAAGAAAGTACAATCCTAGCATGGGATTCTAGGCTAAGAATCTAGTACTCTAGAGTACTAGAGTATTAGCGATTACTCTACTTAAAATTTCTAAGTCCCTATTTTTGCCCTAGAACTTTGCGTCTTCCTTACTTTTGCATTTTTCCCCCAGAGCATGTATATAATTTTCTAACTTATTAGTTAATTTATCTTATTATTTTTTCCATGATATGTTTTTGATTTATGTCTATATTGTTCTATACTATACCCACATTGCTTAGAACAGTGATGGTCTTATAGTAGGTGTTCATAGTTTCTTAGCCAACTAGAAGTTATCCATTCAATTTCTCTTACGTTTAGCTTGCTTCTTGATTTCAAAAGTCTGAAATTGGGGCCCCTGGCTGGCTCAGTTGGAAGAGCATATGACTCTTGATCTCAAGGTTGTGAGTTCTACACTGGGTATAGAGCTTACTTAAATAAATAAAACTTAAAAAAAAAAAAAAGAATGTTGGAAATTAATCGTTAAAATCAACCTCCTCCAGAGCTAGGTATGTTAAAAAAACCTCCTTTAATCTTAAATTACTCCCAGTAATAAGTTATACTTAGTATTCTAGCTTTGCAATATTTTATTCCCTTGCAAATTTATCACTTTTTATTATTGGCTTATATGATAGATTAGTCAAGTTTCTCCAGAGAAACAGAAACAGGATATGCATTATGCATGTGGGGGAGATATATATATATATACACACACACACACATATACATATATGTATATATATGTGTGTGTGCAAATATATAATATATACACACACAAAAATATATGTATATATGTGTGCCTATATCTGTCTGTATCTATATATCTTTCACTGTTGCATATTTGTTGAGGACACAGAATTTTCATAGTTTCCAGTTTGGGGGCTTATGCATTTTTTTTCCTGCTTAGAAAATTGAGGAATTGAGGAATTGGCTTCTTATGAGGAATTGGCCCACAAAATTGTGGACGCCGAGAAGTCCTAAAATCTGCCTGCAAGCTGGAGGCCCAGGAGAGCCATTTGGGTAATTCAGTCTGAATCTGAAGGCCTGAGAGCCAAGGGAGCAGATGGTTTAAATCTCAGTCTTAGGACTGGAAAAGATGAGATGGTAAGTCCCAACTCACCCAAGCAGGCAGGAAGCAAAAAAAGAGGGGAATTCTTCTTTCTTTTGCCTCTGTTCTGTTCCAGCCTTCAATGGATTGGGTGGTGCCCGCTGGGACTGGGGAAGGCAGTCTACATTCAAATGATAATCTCATCCAGAAACAGCCTCACAGACACACCCAGAAACAGTGATTAACCTGAGCACCCCTTGGCCAGTCAAGATGACTCATAAAATTAAGCATTTTATATGGTCAGAGCTGATTAGGTTTATCCACATTTGACCACATTTTACTTCTTTCCTCTAGTTCCTTTCCTTTTTTTTTTTCCTTCTAAATTCTATCCCTTGGCATTTGTTTCAATCAAGGTTTGGCTGAGTTCAAGTCTCTCATTCTTTCTTTGCTTTACAATGTCTTTCATTTGCTCTCATTTTTTAACGACAGTTAGCTTCTCTCTCTGTATTGAATTCTAGGTGACGATTTTCTTTTTCACTTTGGAGATATTCTCCGCTTTTGTTTCTATTGTTGTTGAGAAGTCTGCTCTTCCTCATTCCTTTGTAGGTAATCTATTCTTTTTCTTGGTGTTTAAAATATTTTGTCTTGGTGTCTTGTAGTTTACTATAACGTGAGGAGGTATTAAAATTTCTTTCTTTTTTAAGATTTTATTTATTCATTTGACAGAGATCACAAGTAGGCAGAGAGGCAGGCAGAGAGAGAGAGAGAGAGAGAGAGAGAGAAAGAAGTAGGCTCCCCGCTGAGCAAAGAGCCGGATGCGGGGCTTGATCCCAGGACTCTGAGACCTGAGCGGAAGGCAGCTGCTTAACCCACTGAGCCACCCAGGCACCCGGTATTAAGATTTCTGTATTAATTACTTGGTATTTTTTTGTGGTTCCTAAGTCTGAGGATGCAAGTGTTTCACTAATTCCAGAAAATTCTCAGCCATCTCTTTCTGAATATTATCTCTCACATCTATTTTTTCTGGAATTCCTATTAGACATATGTTTATCTTCTTATTTTATCTTCTGTGTCTCTTAAACTCTAATATTTTCCATCTTCTATCTCTGTTACATTTTGTGTAATTTCCTTAGTTCTGTTTCCTTCTTCATCTGTGTCTAATCTGCTGCCTAGTTTGACTAATGGGCTTTTTGTTTCCAAGATTACATTTTCATTTCTAGAAGTTTTTTCCATCGTCTTATCTTCTCATGTTTTAATTCCTTTCTGAAATGTCATTAATCATTTTATAGTCTTCATTTGATCAAATACTAAAGTATCTGACGTTCTGAGGGCCTGATTTCCTGATATCTGAACTTTATTACATACTTGTTATAAACGTACATTCATATTTACATACATGCTGTCCATCCCGGAAGCCATTTATGCATTAGTTTTGGCTTGAGAGTTCCTGGACTCTCATGTAGCTTTGATCCATAATTGGACAAAAGGAAACTCCTTTTGTTCCCCTACTTAGGGGATCCCCTACTTAGGATCTAGACCAAAAGAGACAAGCTTCTACACCATCTCCTCATGCTGGTAAAATTTAAGTTTCTCCCTATTTGAGAGTCTTAAGACATTTTGCTTCATCATCAAGTGCACATTAAAACCGAATTCCCTAGATTAGTCAAAGTGGAAATAAAGCCTCCCAGTCTAGATTAGCTGCCCCATTTGCTCAATCATATACTGCTCTGGTTTTTAGTAACCTCTTCCTTTCTGGCCTTTGGGAATTTCTATTATTTTCCTATGAGCTTAGCTAAGCATTGAAAAGGATGTTTCACCTGGCATCCCCCTGTGTTAGTGATGGGAGGTGTTTTCAGAATATTAAGTCGGTCCTACTAATAAAACTAGAAATTCTCTGTTCTATGTAATCTGTCAAAAGACTTTATACCATTCATTGCAGACTAATTTACATCAACGGCACACACTACAGAGATGCATGGTGCACGGCACACGTAGTTAGGCATGCGCTCTCGCTTTCTCTCTTTTATTTTCCAGTCCCTTAACCCTATGGAGGGCTCTTAATTATAATTATATGTAGATTCTTAATTATAAGCAATACTGCATAACTGAGCTTATCACATCTGCAAATACAGAACTTAACAAGTCTGTTCCAAGTGATAAACTCATCATTAGCATCTATGTGTCCCTTTATCCCGTTAGAGGGTCTAAGTAAAAAAGGGGAAGTTTGAATATCTAGAGAAGTACATGGAACCAGTGGGAGCTTTTTACTTTATTTCCCCGTTTGTCAAGAGAAACTTTGCAGGAAGACCACAGGGTGGTTAATACCTGCACAGTCAGAAAGCCTGTGTTTGAATCTAGACTTTGCCAGTCTCTGACACTGAACAACTTACCTGATCTCTTTATGCTTCAATCTTCACATCCGTGAAATGGGAGAGTTCAAAGGTCGTTAGCACTGAATGAATGAGTATAGTGTTTGGCATATAGAAAGATCTCAAGAATATGTTAGTTATTACAATTATCATTATTTATCTTTATTCTTGAAAAGACTCAACTGCCTCCAGACAGCCTCTGATGGCCTGTGCATGAGGCTGAACTACATGAAACTGTCATGATTTTAGGTCAAAAATCATCAAAGTTTGGTAATTTCATATGATTTGTTTCGGAGTAGGAATGCTAATTTGAAGTTGTTAGAGGAAGAAACATTAGAAGAAAGGCATTTTAATAACAGAAATACAGATGAGGGCTCACTCTCTGGGGACATTCCCAAAAGTCCCCAGGTGTTGAATTGTGCTCTTCTGAATGCCCCATTGGCTGGGCATTTCTTTACTATTAAAAAAATTTTTTTTTAGTTACCCAATTTTAACTTTGCCTAATTTAGTTAAAGTTTTACCAGAAAGTTGCAGGAAAGTTATGCATTTCAGTGTATTGAACTGGCCCTATGTATCTGAAAAAAAAAAAAAAATCCCATTTTGGAAGGGATCATTGAGAATAGCAGCCAGCCAGCTTGTTAGTTACTTGGCCGGCACCTCGTTAGCGAGCTCCCAAGGTGTCCCGCTGCGTGATGAGGAGAAAGAATTGAGAGTGAATTTACATGCTTCTAGATCTGATCTTCTTGTTAACTGGGGATAGCTGATTAGTAACTAGGGAGAAAATAAATGTCCTGTGGGGTGGCCCACAGGGAGTAATGCGTAATTAGAAGCTGCATCCCTTGCCAAACAGAGAGCTGATGCCCTAGGGTTGATGAATAACCTCCCGACACTGGGAGTTGGAATTTAGCCTAATTTCTGTCACTTTCTCCTGTAATTTGACTGTGTGATTCACTGACAAGAAAAGCGGCTCTGCGGAGGTAAGCCCTCCCACACCACAGCCTCTCAAATGCTGTCTGCCTCCTTTTAAATTCACTCCTCTTTCAGAGATCAGTGATTAGGTAACCTCTTTGACTCAGTTTTTATGATTAAGGTAAATTAGAAAATTAGTGACAATTAAATCGACTATGGGAGAGGCTTGAAATATATGGCCTGTCAAGACGTAGTTATTACATTCAGTAGCACTTAATGTGATCTCAAGACTGGCTCATCTAGCTTCTTGGCTGGCGGGATTTAGTTTCTGTTCTTACCCTAGCACTGAATGGCGGCTGATTGCTGACTC
The DNA here is from genome assembly GCF_020171115.1 of Neogale vison. Lineage (NCBI taxonomy): Eukaryota > Metazoa > Chordata > Mammalia > Carnivora > Mustelidae > Neogale > Neogale vison. Next base: position 195,384,255 of record NC_058101.1, on the reverse strand, counting down.
CAAGGGCAAAGGGGCATTACCACATCTCCAAGCCTGTCAGAACTTGTAGATGACAATTTCTCTGAAATTCTTCTTAAAACAATCATATAAGTCATCTGTGATAACGGATGTAATAAAGATAAACAAAAGGGATAAAAAAAAAAAAGAATAAACGAAACCAGATCTCCCATGATCACTCAGAACTAGCTGTATTAACATCTAGGTATAGAGTAAGGCTCTGGGTGGAGAGAAGATTCAGTCCAGAGCAGATATGGAGAAACAGGCATTTCATCAGGGGAAAGGCACTTCCTCTGTAGAGTAGAAGGAAAAAGAAAATAGTTGCAAATACAGGACTGGTGGTTGAAACATGAGACTTGGCATGGTGGGTTCTGTATTCATCATGACGTATGAGGAATGATCACCAGCTGTGGGAAGAAGGCAAGGAGGAAGTCAGAGTTTTAGTGGAGTGGAAAGGTATGAAATAGTAATGGAAAACGGGAGATTTTTGGAATGGTGGAGCATATCTGAAGCTGGTCACTACAAATCTGACTAGCTGGGTGTTTTTCTCCAGCAGTAACGATGGTTCAAGTGGAGGCATGGAGAAGGTAAGTGATAGGGATTCATGCACAGCTAGGGTTTTAATTTGGAAGGAGAAGGTCAAGGAATTGAAGGTATTTGCAGGAGAGCAAATGTGGTGTTAGACACTGAAGCTGAAGTTGGATGAGGAGGGATGTGCTGGATACCAGTAACAGAGGTGTCCGTGTATGGGGGATGGTGAAGACAACTGGGACGGGAGGAACTTGAGAAAGTGATGTGAAAGGAAAGTTAGGATAGGAGATTGGGATTTTTGAATTAGTGCCTTTTCCTTCCTCCCCCACCTTCTTTTCCTGAGAAGCTCAGTGGAAGAGGTTGTATCTTAAGCTGGGGTGATTGGAAAGGCTCAGTGCTGAGTCGGGACTTGAGCTGGCCATTGGAAAGATCTGTATGGGCCATGATTTGAAAGTTATGTGGAGCTGTAATTTGGGTGAATTGCACAAAATGGAAATTTACCACACTTCTCTTGCTTTGCAATGAATAGCATTCCTCAGTCATGGCTGATGCTGTTTAACTAAAGATGAACTACTATGTTATGTCAGGTTCTCCTGTGTGTGTGTGTGTGTGTGTGTGTGTGTCTGTACAGGCTCTCAACATTTTAATTCCATGACTTAGTTTTGTCTTTTTTATTAGGTGTTATGCCTTTAGGGGCCTGAGTCCTAGGCAAATCTAAAAAAATGATTGAAAAAGTACAAATTCCTCCTAGTTAAGTTTCAAGAGAAGAAAGTTCCTTCGGGTGGATGAGTGCATTCGTCCTACTAGGAGTCTGCTTACCTGCATTCTCTCTCACTGCCTCTACCTACACAGGTATCTGATATCTGAGCATTTATTTGTGTTTTGCACTATTTCTTGAGAGCTTACTATGTTCTAGGGCCCCTGACATGTTCTTTACTTTCATTAACTCATTGAAGGCTCCCAACATCTCTGTGAGGCAGACATCATCATCATTATTATTATTATAGATATTATATATCTAATATATAATAATATTATAGATATTATTATTATTATTATCATCCCATTTTTTACATAAGAAATTGAGACTTAGGTTAAGTTTTTTGCCCTCATTCATCTAGCTGGTGGATGAATCTGGTCTATGGACTGACCATAGCTTCGACAGCTTAATATTATGGTACACACGCACACACACACACACACACACTCTCTCTCTCTCTCTTTAAAAATTGAGGTAAAATTCATAAAACATAAATTCACCATTTTAATCATTTTCAAGTATACAGTTCAGTGGCTTTGAGCTCATCTACAAGGTGGTGCAACTATCACCACAATCTGATTCTGAACATTTTCATCAATCCAGAAACAGCCTCCGTACCCATTAAGGAGTCACTTCCTACTTTCCCTTCCCACCGGTCTCTGGTAACCACTAATTGGCTTTCTGTCTCTGTGGATTTCCCTATTCTGGATATTTCTTATAAATGGAATCATATAATATGTGGTCTTGTATGTCTGGCTTCTTTCATTAGTTTTCAAGGCTTATTATGTTGTAGCATGCACCCATGCTCCATACCTTCGTATGGGTAAATAATACTCTGTTGTATGGGTATACCACATTTTGTTTATCCACTCATTAATTAATGCCATTTGAATTGTTTCCACCTTTTGGGTATGATGAATAATGCTGCTATGAACACCGGTGTATGATTTTTATTTCAGCATACGTTTTTAATTCTCTTAGGTATATACCTAAGGGAGGAACTGGTGGCTTGTATGGTAATTTTGAAGAACTGTCAAACTTACACACAGTGGCTGCACCATTTTACATTTCTTTTAAAAAAAATTATTTATTTTAGAAAGAGAGAGCAGGATGAAGAGCAGAGAGAGAGGGAGAGAGAGAATCTCAAGCAGACTCCACGCTAAGCGTGGAACCCAACATGGGACTTGATCTCATGACCTGAGGAGATCATGACCATGAAATGGAGCCAAGAGTTAGTTGCACTTAACTGACTGAGCCACCCAGGTGCCACCCTCTCCCCACCCCCTGCCCATTTTACATTGCTACCATCAATGTATGTGGGTTCCACTTTTCTCTATGTTCTTGCCCAATCTAGTCATTTTCCATTTAAAAACAACAACAACAGAGCTATCCTAGTGGGGATAAATAGTTATCTCATTATAGTTTTGATGTGCATTTCCTTAGTAATGATACTGGATTTTTCATTTCATTATTCTATTTTATTTTTTTAGCTCCAGAATTTCTATTCATCTCCTTTTTATAATTTCTGGCTGTTTACTGCGACACTGGGTGGCTGGGTGGATGGCTCAGTTGGTTAAGCATCCAGCTCTTGGTTTCAGCTCAGGTCATGATCTCAGGGTCCTGGGATTGAGCCCCCTACATGTTGGGGCTCTATGCTCAGTGGGGAGCCACCTTGAGGATTCTCTCTCTCTCCCTCTCCTTTTGTCCCTCCCCACTACTCATCCATTCTCTCTCTCACCTAAATGAATAAATATAAAAAAAAAGTAATTTCTGGCTCTTTATTCATATTTTCTATTTGGTAAGATATCATTCTCAAGGTTTCCTTCACTTCTCTGTACATTATTTCCTTCGCCTGTTTAAATATATTTAAAATAGCTAATCTAAAATTTCTGTCTAGTAACTCCAATGACTGGGCTTCCTCAGGGACAGCTTCTATTAATTTCCTTATATCTTATTTTCTGACTTTCTTACTTCTTTCCATGCCTTGTAATTTTTTATTGAACCCTGAGCATGCTGGATATCCAAACACAGCAACTCCACTCAGCAGATGCTTCCCACTCTTCTGCCTGTTCTTCCCTAGGGTGTTTTGTTGCTGCTGGTTGTAGTGGTGGTTGTTTGCTTAGTGACTTTCCCAAACTAATTCTGTAGAGTCAGTGTTCTTTGTCATGCACGGCTGCTGAAATCTCTACTCTGTTAGTTTAGTGGTCCATCTGCGATTCTACAGCGATGTCTTCAAAAGACTAGAACCTGAACAAAAATCTCCCATTCTTTGGAGATGGGCTTTGCATGTGTTGGACATGCCTTCAGCACTCAGCCAGACAGTTTACAACTCTGTTTTAGCCTTCATTTCCCACTTGTGGAGAGCCTGAACATCAGCCAGAGATGAGAGCTTGGAGCTTTCTCAGGTCTTCTGTGAGCATGTGTTCAGCCCTGAGTATGTGGGTGGCCTTCTAGATTCCCAGGAATATGGGAGATCCTTCCTCCCTCCCTCCTTTTCCTTTCCTTCCTTCCTTTCTTTTTCTTTAAGATTTATTTATTTATTTGAGAGAGAGAGACCGTGAGAGGGGGCTGGGACAGAGCAAGAGGAAGAAGGAGAGAGAGAATCTCAAGCAGACTCCCTGCCAAGTGTGGAGCCCAGCGGGGGGCTTAGTCTCACAGCCCTGAGATCATGACCTGAGCCAAAATCGAGAGTCGGACACTTAAGTGACTGAGCCACCCAGGCACCCCTGTGGGACCTTTTCAAAGCCCTTATCCTCCAAAGCAACTCCAAGCAACTCCTCCCCTCCCCCCAACCCCAGCCTCCTCCCTCTAGGTAGCTATCTCAGTTCTGGGAAATAGTGGCAAGCCCTTTAAGCTAGTCCACAGGGCACCATCAGACTGGTCAAAATAAACCATCACCATCCTTAAGAAAAAGATCTGCCCGGCTCCCTCCAGTAGTAGGTGACTGCCCTGGGAATGTGGGCTGTTGTCTTCAACACCACTGCGAAGCTGGGGTAGAGGATGGGGCCAGGGGAAGTTCCAAATGCCACAATATACTCTTCCTAGGATTCAGCTGTTTTTTTCCTCAATTAAACACCCCATATTTGCTGTGTGCTGATTAAATCCCAGCATTCTGAAAAAGTTGATTCTGACAATTTTTTACCAGTTTATTCATTTGCTTTTACAGAGAGGATGTACAGATTTCTCTTTGCCATTTTCACTGATGTCACTCAGTAATTGGATCTTATGGTGTATGCTGCCTCTTTCATGAAGCTAAATTAATACCAGATGGTTACTTCATCTGTAAAGTCGGATCAGGATTCGGATCACTTGGGGGATTCTGTCACTGAACTGTGAGAACTTGGTCATTCCTTTGTTATACAGACCCCTGTTCAGGAAGGAACCTCTACTCCTTGAAGATAAGACAGACATGTTCGTAATGTTTCAACCCCTTTTCTTAACGTTCTGCAGACCACAACTCAACCAGTGATAAACACACATCATTTGTAGGTGATGAACACTTGTTATCTTTGTATAATGCCCTTCTGTGGGCCAGGGGAAAAATGTTTTTGCAATCTATAAGTTTGGGGGTATTTCCATTGATAACTACTATCAGCCACGTTTTGGTGAATGTTTGCTAGCTCAATTTTCGGAGCACAATGTTCCCTGATTCTGTTTTAAATTTTGTGTGCTGGTAGTTTCAACTCAGCTTCATTCTTTCTTCTTCTCTCTTACAGCATTTTATTTTGGAAGAATTCCAGTGTATTATAAAGCAGTATGTTTTAAAATCCTATAACTCCCCAACTTCAGGAGCTGTATCTACTTTGGCCAATGGTGTTTCATCTCTCATCCTCAAGATTATGCAGGCATCATATATTTTTTTTTAATCTGGAAATATTTTAGTGGTCTAATATTTAGTGACCTAAAAGATAAGGACTCATTTTAGAAAACAAAACCTCCAACCTGGGGTGGTGGTCTTCCAAAGAGCAAATGCGCTCGGGAAGGATAATAGTCAATTCCTGAACTCAGGGATGAGAATGAAGAGAGCACCTGTTATGACCTTTAAAAGAGAGCAGCTGAGATGTAGCTATACACCTCCCTAGATCTGTGAACACCTTTGAGCCTCAGCTCCCTCATTTGTTAAAAGGGAATAATGATGCTTCTCTTGGAATGCAGGGGTGTGAAGAGAGAGATGTAATGTGGAGTACTAGCACAGTGCCTGGCACATGGTAAGTCCTTCATAGGTGGTGACTATAATAATATGATTGTTTTTAGCTCACTTCACATGGGGGAAACTCTAATAGCATAGCATCTAGAGCCAGGAGAAGGGGAATCAAGGTAGCAACCTAGACTGAGAGAGGGGGAAAGGTGAGAAGAAGGCATCTGAGAAGATTTTTGTGTTACTCAGACACTGTAAAGCTGCCATCAGAATTGAATGAGGATGTTTCCAGAATCCTACCTTTGCTGTTTATCATAGCAACAGCATCTCACTTCTTGCCTGCAACTTCTTAGAGCAGTGACTCATTAGTATCTAGGTAGTTCTGCTCGCCTGTGATTCTTCTACAGTCTTGTGAAAACTTTGTTCAGAGACCACCGCCTCCAAAGATCAAGATGGATCTGGACTTAAATCACTGAGGCCTGCAGGGGGTGGGGTATATATGCTTTACACAGGGAAATTTATAATTTCTCATCTGCATGGACTTTTTTTTTTTTTCTCAATTTCTAAGTCAAGCAGGAAAATTGGGCTTTTAAAGCTGGGATCTGAGTATTCAGCCAGATAAGCTCTTCCTTCCTGCGTGCCTGGGAAGCTGATGAGAACTTTAGTGCCCTCTGTTTCACACTGCTTGTTAAAGATGGAAAAACAGGAACGTAGAATAAATGATTCACCTCAGTCATTCATGAGGAGCTCTGGGATGAAATCTCTCAGCCTCTGAATTCAACGAATTGGCACAAAGATTCATTTCTGCCTCTGCTTCCTTTGGCAGTGGGACATGTTGAGCTGTGCCAGCTGGGATATTTCCCATCTTCCTCCTCCATCTCCCCTTGGCATTTGGACAAAAATCCTTGTACATATACAACCATTTAGCTCTGGTAGTATTGGCTGTTCGTTTATCCTGGAATTTAGTTTGTAGAGCAGACACTGGTGGCATGTCTATGATTATCCAGGTTGATTGATGGATTGATCTATTCATTGAACAAAATATCTGTGCCAGGTGGGTATTAAGCTAGGTACTGATTGAGAACCAGGTATGAAAATATCACCTTAATTTGAATTGTAATTGATGTGGAAGGCAGTTGATTTTGCTGGTTTGTTTGCTAAAATTGTCTAGAAGATTGTGTGGATTCAGTATTACAGACATGTCTGAACTTGGACTATCTAGATGATTTTATCTGTACCCTTCATAGGCCCAATTGCTGCTACCTGTTGGCTGCTTTTCAATATATGGATATCAAGATACCTTCCTGGGATGGACCACATAAATAAACAAGACACTGTTTCTATTGATCAAGAGTTCTTGAGAATTGGTTCTACATGTAGGTTACTGGGACACTCAGATGCAACAGACGGCAGGACGTCATCGTAGACTGGATTTAAAGGATGGGCAAGGGATGAATCACTCTGATCTCATCACTGGAATTTACTTTCTACTTGCCTTAAATTTAGTTCTACAAAAATTTCCTTTTCATCAACTATAGGTTCTGTTTCAATAAAAAGATCTTGCAACCTTTCAATAACAACAAGTCTCAGCATTGTGAGAAGATCTTGTTGTTAGGCTTTCTTTGCTGATGCATGCAAGAAAGGCTTCAACATTGATGGTTCCTTGAAAAGTGTGGTAGAGCTTTCTAGTATTAAGTGATCTCCAGTTTTCTTCCTCCTCTGCACATGTGGGAGGAATACTTTTCCTTGCCCCCTGCATGTCATTAGTTCTGGCTAATGGGATATGAGTAAAAGCAATACATTTCATTTCTGAGCTGAAGCACTTATCTGTTGATGTGAGATACTCTATTGCTAAAGTATATGTCTAGAAGCAGACTTGCTGGGCTGTGTTGTTATGTACATCTTCAACTGTATTATATAACATCTGCTTTGCTTGTGATAATTTACACTTTGACCACGGTGGTAAGAACCCATTCCTCCACATCTTTACCCAGTTTGTAAATAATTAAAAAATCTGTAATCTAACAGTTATACAATGGTCTATTTTTAGTATGAAATCGGATTTCCATAATGACTAGTGAAATTCACAATGCCCTTATACATTTACTGGCCATTTGGGCTTCATTTCTGTGGATTGCTTGTTCTTTTCTGTAGGGATCATGTTTCATTTATAATTTCCCTAAGGCATCTCTCTACCTCTTGGTAACTGCACATTCAGAATCCTGCTTTCACAAGAATGATGTCAGACAACTTGCAACCCCAGGCTCTTTTGCAGCTTGGGTATAGCACATAACCTAGATTCTTCCAATCAGAGGGGCAGATGTAAGACTTAGGTTAGAGGTGAGCAATTCGAGTGGTATCTTTAGGGTAGCAGTGGCTACTGCATCAGATGAATCTCATCCTTAGCACCGAAACAACATCCATTTACTTCTCACTCATATCAACGCCTGATGTGAGAGCTCTTGGTGGAGCAGCCTTCCATGTGGTCTCTCAGGGACTTGGGCAATGGAAGAGGCCAGAGAGGACCATTTCTAGGAGGTTTTACAGGCTTTTTCTGGAAGGGGTGCACTTCTTATCTACCCACATTCTATGGGCCAGAACTCAGGCACATGCCACACCCAATGGTATCAGAAATATAATGTAGTCATGAGTTTTGGTAAATGCATAGTAGCTCTGCTACATGGTGTAACGATCTTTTGGCTGGTGTGGTGATAGTTGGCCGGTTACTTAGGGAAAGTGATAGGGGAGTTTTAAATCTCAGAGCGGTATGGCAGTGGTACTTCTTGAAGCCTCCACAACATAGATGTGTGTTGTTCCTGCTCATGTGGCTTCAGTGCTTGGCCTTCCAACCCTCCCTGTGGTTCCGCTGGCTAATATCCTTCAGCAAGTTCCTTTACTGCTGAGATGGGCCTAAGTGGAATTCATGGATCACAGCTAAGAATCCCGAGTGTTTTAGTTTCCTATTGTATTTTTCTTTTGGTTATTTGTATTTGTCTTTGAGACTGGGCCTCGGAGAGTATCTCTACTGAAATAAATAATAGTGTTTACCCCTTTCTGCCTAGTAATCTGTATGCCCTACTTGTGTTAACAATGAACCTATGACCACATGTGTACAAAAGCATGTTCACAATGGACCTATTGTGCAAGTGTCAGGCCACTGACAAAGACATCTAAACTAAACTGAACAAGAACCTTCCTGAACTAAACAAGAATAAGGTAAATATTCATAATTCTTCTGAAGTTGAGGTAGGACTGCCTCATTTGGAATCTCATCATTGCCACTAATGACAAGAGGGGGTATGGACAGTGCAAACCTAACCCAGATGGGGTGCCGCCCCTTGCTTCCCTCCCTCTTGGGAGTCCTTCAGGCTGGGCAGTGAGGCTGTGACACAAAGCTGGGAATCTGGCTGTGCGATCTTAGAGGTCAAACAGGTCAAGAATCAAGAGCAACTGAGAGATCATGATTGATCTTTTATGGATTCCTGGCTGAAGGGAGAGGCAAAAGTTGATAAGTTTTAAGGTCGTGTATAAATCCCTTGATAGTTAAGACTCTTCAAAACCAGTTTCTCCATTTTTAAAAATTCATACTGGGCTTAAACCATATCCAAGGAGGACCAGTTTAATAATGCTATTATCTAATTCTTTCAGCTTAGGCAAGGCACTTACATTTTCTGGGTCTCAATTACATCATATGTGAAAATAAAGGGTCTCTTCCAGTCCCCATTTCTGGGATTTGATTTCATTAACAGATTTTCACTGATTATTATTCTTGTTTGCTTTCAATATTCTCCACCAGATGGCTCTAGTCTCTTAGTGTAAACTCCTATCCACAGCCTCCTTTTTAAAAAAATTTTTAATTTAATTTTTTCAGTGTTCCAAGATTCATTGTTTATGCATCACACCCAGTGCTCCATGCAATACGTGCCCTCCTTAATACCCACCACCAGGCTCACCCATCCCCCTGCACCCCTCACTTCCAAAACCCTCAGTTTGTTTCTCAGAGTCCATAGTCTCTCATGCTTTGTCTCCCGCTCTGATTTCCCCCAATTCACTTTTCATTTCCTTCTCCTAATGTCTGCCATGTTATTCCTTACGCTCCACAATTAAGTGAAACCCTATGATAATTGACTTTCTCTGCCTGACTTATTTCACTCAGCATAATCTCCTCCAGTCCCGTCCATGTTGATACAAAAGTTGGATATTCATCCTCTCTAATAGAGGCATAATACTCCATTGCATATATGGACCATATCTTCTTTTTCCATTCGTCTGTTGAAGGGCATCTTGATTCTTTCCACAGTTTGGTGACTGGGGCCATTGCTGCTATGAACATTGGGGTACAGATGGCCCTTCTTTTCACTACATCTGTATCTTTGAGGTAAATACCCAGTAGTGCAATTGCAGGGTCACAGGGTAGCTCTATTTTGATTTCTTAAGGAATCTACACACTGTTTTCCAAAGTGGCTGCACCGACTTGCATTCCCACCAACAGAGTAAGAGGGTTCCCCTTTTTCCACATCCTCTCCAACATTTGTTGTTTCCTGCCTTGTTAATTTTGGCCATTCTAACTGGTGTAAGGTGTTATCTCAGTGTGGTTTTGATTTGAATCTCCCTGATGGCTAATGATGATGTGTCTGTTAGTCATTTGTATGTCTTCTTTGGAGAAGTGTCTGTTCATGTCTTCTGCCCATTTTTTGATGTGATTATCTGTTTTTTGAGTGTTGAGTTTGAGGAGTTCTTTATAGATCTTGGATACCAGCCCTTTCTTTGTCTGTTGTGTCATTTGCAAATATCTTCTCCCATTCTGTGGTTTGCCTCTTTGTTTTGTTGACTGTTTCCTTTGCACAGCCTCCTTCTGAGCCAGTCTTGTTTTTGTGGCTTCCTCTTTTCTGCATGCTCAATTTCTATTCTTCTCAAAGTTGTTTTTTTTTTTTTTAATTTTTTTAAAAAGTTATCTCTACACCCAATTTTGGGGCTCAAAATTCCAACCTCAACATCAAAAGTCCCATGCCCTACTGGCTGAGCCAGCCAGGGGCCCCATCTTCTGCAAGTTTTTAAAGAAAACCACTTCATAGGTTTGAAAACATCTTTATATATTCCATTGCACCTTCTCCTTGTTTAAACCATGGATCAAGATTCAAAAAATAATCTGATAGTTAGACAAACAGAAAGCTATTCTCTACTGTAATCCCTACAGTGAGTTGTTGCCAGGCCTAGTGGCCCATGCCTGAAGCTGGTCCATGGGTATTGTTGGAAATCGAGTGCAGATATAAATAACCAGGCATCAGAATGATTTAGGAAGTTCCTATGAAAGGCAATGAATGATTCTGTGTTCTTCTGTCTTGGTGGATTCCTTACTCTATTTGGATCCGATGAAACCACTCAATTCTGGGGCCTTCAGTGTGAGGAATTAGGAAGGCAACAGGAGTATTCTACTCATCTGTATCTTTATTCTCGTGTATATTCTTTTCACTGCTCGCTGGCTAGTTGGGTAAGAAACTGATGGGAAAGCAGCCTTAAGGCCAGTGTGAGTCATCTTTCTGCAAATCGCTGAATTCGGATCAGTTTTGTGATGAGGTCCAGCTCAGTCCTGATGAATCCTATTTCCTAAAAACAATCCTTCCTAAAAACATTATAGATATGTTTGTATACGTCTAATAAGTGATAGAATAATTGGATTTTCTTCTGCTATGGACTCAGTTGGAAAGAATGAAAAGACTCCAATTTTTCCATCCTGAGAGATGCCGTGTTTGAAGATCTAGCTCCATTAGGGGTAGGGTTTGTCTGCAGAACGTTGAATAGTAGAAGAGAAGAAAGAAATTGAAGACCTGGTATATTCAATTATTCATTCAGCAGGTATTTGTCACTGACGTGTGCCAGGCACTTTTCTAGGTATGGAATATATATTAGCAAATGGGATTGACAAGGAACCTCCTCTCCTAGAATTTATGTTCCTCTGAAGAACACAGATAACTGACAGACTCAATAAATCCACTGGTTTTAGAGAGTCTTCAGTGCAATAAAGAAGACATATGACAGGGTTGTGGGACATAGAAGTGAGGTGCTACCTGAGCTGAGCATCTGGAGGTGTTACTTGAGCCGAGGACTGGAAGCTTGGGAGGCAGTGGCTAAGTGCCCCCAGGGCTAGAAAGAGGATTGTGTGTCCCATAAACAGGGAAGAGCTGAACTCACTTGAACATCTCAGAGATGGAATGACATACAAAGGCGATGGCTGCTACGCTGTCCAAACACTGGTTATTAAGGGATTCTCCCTCGTGGTTGAACTTGGCACAGAGGACGGAATAACTCTGCCTGCCATTGAACACATGAAGTAGACTTCCTGGATTAGGAGCCAAACCGTGTATATCACCCTGGGGTGATGATCTGGACCTTCTGTTTCTTTGGATTCTGTAAGCTCCAGGGGTTCTTACATGAAAAGACACTAGACTTTTCACCACCTTTGGAAAGTAGGGTCTCATTAGATTTAAATTAACTTAAAAAAAAAAAAAAGGCATTTCTTAACTAAAAAAAAAAAAAAAAAGGCCCTATGTTATGGAGCCACATGAACCAACTACATATAGGTGCCTTGAGGTCAGGCACTTGACCTCCTCCACAAAAGTTCCAGTGACTTGAAATCCAATATTCAATAGCCATTTCAGCAACAACAACAAAATCTTTTTTTTTTTTTTTAATCAGATAGCTGATGAGTGTGGGGAGAGCTGTGTGAAAATGGGGCATCATTTGGCTTGCCCAGGGTGGGACAAGTAAGTGGTTAGCTCTGGTGCCCTGTTTTTCAGAGGGATGCATGATCCTCCTTTTGGCTGTTGCCATTGCTGAGGGATGTTCCTTTTCCTCCTCAGGGCCTCTATGACCTGTGCCTCTGTCTCCTGTTCTTCATGTCTCTGCGACCCGGTAGGGGCTGCAGGCAGAGGGTCCTGTGACCTAGAAAATGCACACCCCTAGTTCTTGTCGGGGTGAGTGACACATCCTGGACGATGACACCAAAGGGGCTGGATCCCGCACCAGGAAGCCAGCTCCTGTGAGGTGCTGGCTCATAAAGGGCCAGAAGGTGCCAAGAAACCTGCAAGGAGAGTGACGTTGCATCTGCCGTGGGCGCCTGGTGCATCTGCCAGAGTCCATGCTTGCCACCTGTTTCCGCGCGCTCCACTGACTGGGGCAGGGGGTGGGGACCCAGGAAAGCAAATGCAAATGCGAGTTTATGAGGCGACCCTGTTGCCAGGAGCCAGCCCGCTGAGCTCTTTCTTTCTCTCAAACATCTTGGCTTCAACGGAAGGTGCTGTGTCAAAATAGTAGATTCTGTGCCGGTCCCTGGATGGCAAGCCAGGTTTTTGAGTGGGCAGGTGTTGTTAGCTGTTGGAGCTAGTTGCTAAGGTTTGAACCCAAACCGGGAAAAGGTGGGAGTGGAGCGGGCAGAGTGGGAGAGGGAGAGCAGCTGCAGGGGGAGGAGGTGAGTCAGCGGAAAGAGCCTCCTCCTTCCTTGCCTGCCCACACCTCTGGCACTGGAACCTGGAGGCTGACCTCCTGGTCCTGCCCCTGCCAGCACTTGACTGCCCAGACCCACTTTGCGTTGGACTGGGCTGCCGAGATGCTCTTCCGTGTGCTTAGGCACTTGGCCCTGCCAGATCTTGGAAGTGTAGATGGAGCATTCCCGAATGCTCCTCTTTTCTGGGAGCTTCTCTTCCCTACACTCTGCAGAAAGGAAACCTTGAACTAAACCCTGGCGTGCCTCCTTGCTTGGAGCGTGCCTTCCCTTTGACCTTTAGCTCTGGGCTCTGCATAGAGAGACAGTGACCCCGTGAGGGCAGGTTTCTTACCTGACATCCTCTGTCTCCTTGAGAAGTGATTTTCACTTACTGGAAGCCATTTAGTCCCTTTTCCACTCATGAATGAGTTTTACTGGGCCCCCAGCAGGGCTAAAAATGGTGCCATAACAAGGCTGGGGGGTTCAGTCTCATTTCTGTAAGCTTCTTTCCAAACAAAGGAAAACTGGAATGACGGAGTTTGGGCTGCAGCGGGCATGGGGACTTTTCCTATCTGATTTCCAGAAGGGGTGGCCTTGGCTCTGTGACCTTAAATCTCTGGGTGTCTGTTCCTCTACTTGTAATATGAAGAGGTTTGTAAAAGGTGGAAGAATGACCGTGATCCCTTCCATTTTAGAACTGCACGGCCCTCTCCTAGCAGGTGGGACTGGCAACAGCTCACAAGTAGCTATCCACAACTTAGGAGAGGTCACCAAGTGTGCCACTGTGAGTGTGGCTGGAGCAGGTATGGTCTGGGGAATGAGTGTTCTGGCCATGAAGGCAGAGGTTATTGATCAAAAGGCTGAAGTGTCCTCTAAATCTGGGTCAACTGAAAAAGTCATATAAATCCCCCTAAAATGGCTCATTATTTTCTTTCCTTTTCAGAGGTCTTTCAGTTACAGAAAAATAATTTGGGCAACTTAGAGGTTTGTTTGTTTGATTTTTACCCATAATTATAGTAAAAAAAGCCCAAACATTTATTGAGAACCTGTTTTGAGCTGGAAATACAGAAAACAAAAAACCAGTTTTTCCTCCTAGTGATGCTGAGCTGGACCCTACTGGGGAAGGGTTGAAGGTCCTGGGGCAGGCATGGTCGAGGTGGTTTGATGGCGTGGTCCTGAGGCTTTCAGGTTCAAAGGCTTGAATAAGTTCAAAATATTTGAGTTTCCACAGTACCAACTATAGTAGCTTCCCACAATACCCAATTCAACCCGCAGCAACAGAATTTAGTAATCTCTCAACAGAAAAGGGGAATATATTTTTTGCCTCATGTTCACAGATGTACACAATAGGTTTCTTGTTTATTTTTAAGTCAAGGAGCATGTTTGTGATTTTGCAGACAGGAGCTTCTCTAGTCTTTGATTTTCCTTTTTGAAATAGAGTAGTTGGTTTTGCTAAGAGTAGAGATTGGTGCACTGATGGAACTGGCTAGTATAGAAAACAGGTAGTTTTACATCATTTTAGCTGTAATTTGATTATGGCAAGGAAAACCCTAAGTAATCTGCGATACCTATTGTGGTATGACTCTGTGCTATATCTTTGGCTTCCTAACATCAAAATCAACTGAGGTTTTTTCTTTTTTTCTAAGAACATAAACCGACTCCAGACCTACTAAATAGAAAAAATTTTAGTGGCTTATATTTGTTCTTTACTTTTTAACTTGTATTTACTTAAAAAAATTTTTTTTTCATTTATTTCAAATAGAGATAGCATGGGGGAGGGAGGGGTGGGCAGAGGAAGGAGAAGCAGACTCCCCACTGAGCAGGGAGCCCCATGCTGGACTCCATCCCAGGATCCTGAAATCAGGACCTGAGTGGAAGGCAGATGCCTAACCCACTGAGCCACCCAGGTGCCCCATGGATTTGCCTTTTATTTTATTTTTTGTAAATGAAAGTTTTAATAAATTTTTAAAATATTTTTTTTTCAGGTGCTCTGATGTGTACTTAAGAAACTCTGATTGACAGACCAGACAGACCAGGGCAGTTCTGCCCCGTTATACGTTATGATGCTATTCACTCTTTCTTGATGTTAGGTGTGCTACTCTTGCCTCCTTAACTTGATGGTAAGGTTTCTAGAAGGTGCTTTCTTTTTATGTAGTGCTTAGCACATATTTGTCCATTCATCTACGAGATTTAAGTCGAACTCTGTAATTTGTGACCCAAAGATCTGGCACACTCAGGGATTTGGGGAGCAGCTGCTGGTTCTGGGAAGAAGGACAGGACGAGCGGAAGGGGAGGTCAGGCTTGACTGCTCTAGAGCGATGTGCGCATTCTCCTTCCTTTCTTGGGAAGCTTCTGGCACAAGAGATTCCGCCTCTCCTGGAACTGTGGGTCATCCTGTGTTTTGGCACCAGATAAAGGGTCTTTAAGGACTAAATTCTGGGGGCATGTGAGTGTGGAGAGGGCTGGGATGGAAATGCTGCGTACAGGACCCTGCAGCCCTCTTGGCTTGGAGTTTCCTAGGGGAAACCCGGCCCCCGCACAGGGGAGGTAAGGGGAGACCCAAGAAAGGGGAAGACAGCTCCAGACCGACCGGTCGGTGGCAGAGACGGTCAGCGAGGAAACTTACCTGGGAGACTTGTGCTGCTACTGCAAGCCGAGTAGCTGTCCGCACGGCCCGCCAGCCTCTTGAGTCTATGAGGACACCTTCCCTGCCATCAGTCATGGCCACGCCATCGGACGATCTCAGCAACAAACTGCCCGGTCAGGGCTGGATCCCAAACACGGCTCCGGCTGTGGCGATGGCGGCCCCATTCCAGGGACTCGGGGCGGGGAGGAAGCCCCAGCTTCCCGGGGCCAGCCTGCGGGTCAGCCGGAGGTCACGTCCTCTTCGTGACCTTCTCCATCAAGTCCCCGGACAGCTGACCAGTGTGCGCTCAACTAAGCGGTGACGCCGTTGAAGGTGAGCTCCGAGACCCCGCGGAGGTCAGGAGGCCGAGCAGGCGGGAGAACGCGGGGCGCGGGGGCGCCTCAGCCGGCGGGGAAAGGCGCCGGGCGGCTGCTGGATGCACATGCTTGCCGAGAGGCTGTCGCTCTCTGGGGTCGGTCCTCCGCTTTCGCGTGGCCGAGGAAGTGGCGTTAGCCGCTGGAGGCGGTGGGGACCTCCGGGTGAGGGAGACCGGACATCTGCACAGGCGAGCGGGACAGCTCTGGGACACCGGCGGCCTGCGGGGCGGCGGGAGGGAAGGGGCGTGTGGCCCGTCCGTGGCGCATGCGCGCTCGGAGGCCGCGGCGAGGCGGGAACCGGTCGGGAGGGTCTTGCGAGCCGCCTAGCGCGGTGCAGTCCGAGGCCGCGTCTGCCGCCTTCGGGGATTGCATTGCTCCGCCTGGTCACGGACCCGCAGGGTGGGCGAGACAAACCACCCGAGGCAGCCACACGGCTGGGTCTGGTGCAGGAGCTGGCGCAGGCGACACCAGAGCGGAATCGGAGCCCTCTGTCCCTCCCGCCGCGTGGCGCTCATCCACAAGGTGCGTTGCGGGAGCCGGAAGGTCTTGCAGGACGTAGCGTCTGGGAGCTAAGGATGCCACAGGCGGAGCTTAAAATGGGTGGGGGTATCAGCAACCCGAGACACTCGGAGAGGTTTTATGGTGGCACAAACATGGAGATGGTGTTTGCTTTTGACATCTGCTAACGTCCCCTTCCTTGCTCCTCTCTATCTTATGGAAGCCTGTCTTCCCAGGTTCCAGTATCTCACTGGATACTGTCCCCTTACTATTTACCCTTCCCCTTCCCCCTCTCCTGCTGCTATGGTAGCAGCCAACCAAGAGACACTTTTCTTGTAAAAAGGCTCTTCTTGGTCTACTTAGCCATTAAAATCACAATATATATTGGATCAAACCTTGAAGCATCTGTTTGGGCACCGATGTTTCTAAAGTTAACACATATGCTGCTGTACTTTTATTTCTGTTCTCCCTTCCCTCGTCCATCTGGATAATGGTAGAGTCAAGGACAGGATGGCTAATTTTCTCCCATTATTTGTTTTTTCCTTCTTCTGTAGTAGAACTCCTGATTTTTAGTTCAGCATATGGTTTTCTGGAATAAACACTGCATTGGGCTTTGGGGATGACCTTGTGACTAAATTCCAGCCAAAGGAATGTAAGTGGAAATATTGTGCAGTAGACTTTGAGAACATTTCAGGCTCATCTTCTTGCTTGGGAGGAAGAGGCTACCATTTTGGATCATGGGGTTAAGGCTCTACCTGCTGGAGCAGCAAGGTAGAAGGAGCCTGGCTTCCTGTCCCTGTGAAGCAACTTTATGAAATCTGGTTGTTTGCCTGGATTTGTTGCAGCTTCTGTTCACTTTTTTTTTTAAAAAAGATTTTATTTATTTATTTGACAGACGGAGATCACAAGTAGGCTGAGAGGCAGGCAGAGAGAGAGGGGGAAGCAGGCTCCCTGCTGAGCAGAGAGCCCAATGTGGGGCTCAATCCCAGGACCCTGGGATCATGACCTGAGCTGAAGGCAGAGGCTTTAACCCACTGAGCCACCCAGGTGCCCCTCTGTTCACATTTTTAAAAAATTTGTTGATTTCTTTATTGATTACTCTAAGCTAACTTCTAACAAATAGAGCGCACTCTGACAGCAGCCTATATAGATTGCTTCTAACCCAGGCCAATTACAAAGGGCCCTGGGAGAATGATCTTCCACCATTTCCCAGACTATGGTTCCTTCTAGGCTGATGATGGTGTGTAGACCAGGGAGAGGATGTGGGTGCGATTTATTCCCCGGTTGACCAGTAGGAGAAGCAAGAAGTCAACAGCCCCAGAAGTCTCACTTCTGCTTTTAGTTCACAAACCAGTCTTTATGTTCATTCCTTGCCCAAATTATAAATTCCCCCAAACTTCTCTTTTGACCTCCCTGCTCCAAGATGGAGCTAATTGTCTGCACGTAGCTGGTTAATCAGCATAGAGTCTGCATGTAGACTTACATTACTGTTTTCCTGTTTGCAGTGTATTTTTTCCCCACCATAAAGCCACTTCCAAAGGCAAGGCGGATGCACCACCAGGTCAATTAGCAGTGGGCATATGTGGCTCAGAATTAGTTGGCTACTATGTGCCTTAGACTTAGCTGGATATTATTCTGACTTTTGAAGTCACAGATGCAAAGTATCCCACAGTTCTGCTTTTTTATCTTTTCCTTTACCCCACTCCTTGTCTCTTGCTACAAGGTCTGGCTGTTCTGTTCGATTTCTCCTACATTTGCTAATTTAACCCAATTTATTTCTGCTGCCTACCTTGATGCCCTTTTCTTTTCCTACAAAAAAAAGATTCCCTTTTAGACTCTCCCTCTGATTAACACTCATGTTTCAGCTTGGGGCCACCTGCTCCCTCATTTACCCGCTTCTCCCCTGTTGCTATCCACTTTCTAGGTAAGCCATTTAAAGTGAGCTTTAGGATCCCAGTGAGCTTTCAGTGGTGTATTTAAGGGCCATGAAAACAGCTCTGAAAAGAAAAGATAGAGGCTCTTGCATAATACCGGGTTATGCCCAGAAACACCCCCATCTGCTGCTCCCTACTTTTAAAGGTTGAGATGTCAGAAGGAGGAGAGAAGTCAAGAAGAGGAAGCTGGAGTTGGAAGGTATGAGAAACAGCCTAGAACTCTGAATAGTGGTTCTGAAGTAGAATAGTGGGATTTATTCCAGTCAAAGAAAATAAAGCTCTATTTCCCCCTATGTCTAACTCGCATGGAATTTGAAAATAAGGAGGACTCCAGCTCAGATATTAATCCACTCTGCAATGATAGCTGCATATTGCATTTGCCACAAGGGTGACGGGTGGAAAGCATATTCTTACATGCTGACCCACTCATATTCCTCTTGGGCTTACTTTGTTATTATAAAAGTTTATCTTTGTGAAGGCTTTTGTTTACTTTGTGAACAATCTGTTTTTTTCCCCTTATCTTTCTACTCTTAAATTGACTTGCATATGAGTTTCAGCCAGGAAAACATCTAGAAGAACATTAATTTTATGTGCCAAGATGGATTTCTTTGTCCCTGAACCGTAGTCTCACCAGCTTTAAGGACATACCTTACATATTTTTGTTCTGCCTAAAATGGTTTGGCTGTTTCTGAAGCATTCCCTGGGCTGGATCTCAATCCCCGTATCATGTTTCTAGAGATATTTGGGTAGCTGTATCGTTTGTTTTAGATTGTATGACTCTGAGCATGACTTGTGATTTCATATCTGTCCTATGACCATTCCCGTGGCTTGAACTGAAACTTCAGGGAAAGACGAAATCTTGTCTGTGATTTTTATCTTTGTCACAAATCCTGAACTGGATGTTACCACTGTTCTCCAAAGGCCCATCACAAAGCTGCCTTTTATTTTATTTATTTTTTTATTTTTATTTATTTATTTATTTTACAAAGCTGCCTTTTAGACAACTGCCTTGCTTTGGCTACTGCTTCCTTGCTTCTGAAAATACTTCCGGGTCAGGCAGGAAATTGCTGAGGGCACAGGAATTTCTACTGAGTGGTGAGCCTGGATTAAGCTCATATCTGCTTGACCCCAGTGTTTTTAATCTCTAAGCTTAGTTGTTGTAAAAAGTTCTGAACCTCAGGAACTTTTTTTTTTTAAAGTTTTATTTATTTGAGTAATCTCCACACCCAACATGGGGCTTGATCTCACAACCCTGAGATCAAGAGTCATATGCTTCTCTCACTGAAACAGCCAGGTGCCCCTAAACCATAGGAAATTTATAGTAAGAATTAACAATTTCCTCAATACGAAGCCCTTCAGATTTACTTCTGATCCATGTACCTACACTGGTGATTAAACTGTTAAGAGATGTGAATATACAATTTTGTGTTCTAATATTTTTCTGGAGATTCTTATTCCAATTTATTTGTATCAACCTTCCATTCATTGTGATGTTCGTATAATTCCTATAATGTGGACTTTTTGATAAGCCAATTTGTTTTTATTTTATTTTTTTATTGTGTATTGTTTTTATTTTCAATTCATAGGCCTCTTGGCCTTTAGAAGCAAAAGCCTTGAAATGATCATTTGGTCTCAGGCTACAAGCTGAGCATTTGTTAACAACTTAGCCTTGGCTGGAGAAGGATATTGTAGGCCTGAAAAATTTATTCTAAGCTAGATATCTGTTAACAAGCAGCTAAAAAGCAGTTTAAAAAGTTAAAAGCAAACAACAAAACATAAAAAACCCTTAGCAATCATTCCTTACATCAATGTGACCGTGTTCAAGTTTCATGACTTCATAGTCTAATCCAGGAATAGCACATATCACACACTAGCCACAGTTTACATCTTATAATTATCATGTATGTGCAATTTATGATCAACTCTTTTCATTTCACATCCAACACAGATAGAGGTTTTATTATTTTTTTTAATTTGTTTTTAAAGATTTTATTTATTTATTTGACAGAGAGACATCACAAGTAGGCAGAGAGGCAGGCAGAGAGAGAGGGAGGGAAGCAGGCTCCCTGCTGAGCAGAGAGCCTGATGCGGAACTCGATCCCAGGACCCTGGGATCATGACCTGAGCCGAAGGCAGCGGCTTTAACCCACTGAGCCACCCAGGCACCCCAGATAGAGGTTTTAAAGTAATTATTTTAAGTGGGTGATGCAATAGTGAAAAGCTATTGCAGATAAACTTGTGGTCTACCTTGCTGTCTCTAGAACTAAAAGAATCCTGTTGCATTATTTCCTGGAGTCAGGATCAAAAGGTAATATATTTCCTGATGCTTAAAGTTATTGTCACCTTGCTTCCCAGTACACAGTGATGCCAGCTCAGGGTGAGTTTATGGTTTTCTACCATTTTGATGGTACTGGGTGTTACCATAGAAACATTTTCTGGGTTTATGTAGAATGATTACTCAGGGTTTAAACATGGTAACTACTGTTATTGGATAGTGAAGTAAAAGACCCACATTTCCTTTTTTTTTTTTTTTTTTTTAAGATTTTGTTTATTTGAGAGAGAGAGAGAGTGTGTGTGGTATGGGAAAGCGGTTGTGGGTGGTGGACGAGGGGTGGGGCAGAGGGGGATGGGAGAAGTAGGCTCCCCGCTGAGCAAGGAGCTTGTCCTGGGGCTGGATCCCAGTACCCCGGGGAATTTGACCTGAACCAAAGGCAGACTCCCGACTGACTGACCCACCCAGGCTCCCCAGATCCACGTTTCCTTAAAAAAAAAAACAACAAAAAACTTACATTCACTTTGAATAATTTATCAAAAGAACACACAGCGTTTCCCTGTGTGATCTAGACTGGTTACAGTAACACAATACACAATTAAGATATTGTGAGATACTGTGCATCGATAAATAGCTTCCTGGGTTTTAAAAAATTGTGGTAGTATCTATGGACACACAGGATTACAGGAGTTTCAGTTGTGGCTTCTTACTGTTTTTATTCCTCTTGTCAGGTTGTTGGGGGGGGTAGTTAAGGCCTCCGAAGGAACACTAGAGGGCGCTCGTGGCTACTGAATGGCCCTGCCTAACCTTCCCATTCATTTTCTTCAGCATTGTCTCCAGGGAAACTGGCAAGGGCACCAGGGCACGTGGTCTCATAAATGCTGCCTCATTTACCCCTCGCATGATAGTCTCAGACAACCAGATATGCAAAGGGGTGATTACCCTTTGGAGATTTGTTTGCCTTTTCTTCTGGTAATGCACTGCTTCGTTGGTTCTAAGAACAGAGACATGGAGAGCTTTTGGCAGAGGATAGGCTGATACTCAGATGAAACCCTAGGTGCGGTTTGCTCACACAGAACCTCTGCCAGAGGGATCTGGGCCTCGAACCACACAGCAAGGGTTGCTCTGGTGCCTGTGAGTTGAACTCAGAAGCCGGCATTCAGAGGTCTTAATCTGCGCTTTGAAATGGGTTGGGAACGGGGAGGGGGCTAAAGGAAGGCCAGGCAGGGGAGGAAGGAACGGACACAGGGCTCCAGGGGTGGGCGGGGGGGGGGGTGGAAACTGAGGGAAAAGGAAAATAGCTTCAAGCCCCTGGAGCCTGGACTGATCCTCCTACGGGAAGTGAGGAAGCAACACGGGTCTTCATTATTTTGCTCCTATCGAAACAATTAGAACAGTATTCTTTTTCCTGAATCTAGGTAATCTAGGTAGTTTCTTTCTCTGGGGAGCTCAGAAGATGTGATTTCATTAGCCCTAAGGGCAGCTCTGTGAGGATAACTCCCCCCCAGTGCCACCTGGTTTCCTGAGCAGGATATCACGTCCTCAAGAGGGAAGAGCCGTGAGGCTGGAGGGAAGCAGAGCTGTGTTTCCTTCCTCTGTAGCCTGGTGACCGTAGTTCTGTGGGTCTTCCTGGGCTGTCATCCGTGGGCTGGGGAAAGGCTCACAAGCACCACCTTCCCATAAACTCAGGCCATCTCCAGAGACTTCCTCTTAAAGCCTTTGGTCTCAAGTTTTCTTGGATAGGTCTTCAAACAAATTCAGGTTTCTCCTATGTTAAAAACAAACAAAACCCCTCAAATCACTCTTCCCTCCCCGGAGCAAACTTCCTGTCTTTATTTTTCTTTCCTTCATCAAGAAAGATGGATCTTTACAACAGTAAGAGATTTGAAACCACCCCAACTATCTTAGCTGTTGACATACACTTTGGCTTAGGCAAAAGGTAGATTTTTATCCCCAAAATTAAAAACAGAATTTGAAAACTATTTTTTTTTAAAAGATTTTATTTGACAGAGAACACAAGTAGGCAGAGAGGCAGGCAGAGAGAGAGAGGAGGAAGCAGGCTCCCTGCCAATCACAGAGCCCGACGCGGGGCTCGATCCCAGGACCTCGAGATCATGACCTGAGCCGAAGGCAGAGGCTTTAACCCACTGAGCCACCCAGGCGTCCCCAGAATTTGAAAACTATTTAATTACATAGGAGAAAGCTTCAGATATAATGTAAAGGAAACAATCCGGTGTACAAAACTTGCATATAAGGTATGATTCCAAATAAAAAATACGAAACTCCCTAATATAGGCATAGAAAAATGTCTGGAGGGAACTGTCCCAAGATGTTAATGATGGTGGTGGTTATCTCTGGACTGAGAGTATGGGGAATTAAAATTTTCTTCTTTATACATTCTTAAAATTAAAAAAAAAATGCTATTAATTTTTATAATCAGAAAGAGAGCTGTATTGTTGTCTTGTTTTTCCCACTTCCTCTGATTACCTTCTTAACTAATGCTTGAATTTCACCTTCTATACCCTTATCTTTCCTGAAGTTGTTTTCTTCAAGGTCACAGTGATTGTCTGATTATTTATTTAGTGGTTTTGCCCTCCCCCCTTGACTTCAACCTACTCCCTGTGGAGATCCCTTCTACCTTCTTCACCGTCTGCTAGACATTTTCAGCTGGGGATTTACCAGGACCTCAATCTCAGAATGTCCAAAATGCAATTAGCATTTTATTTACCTGTCTCAGCCCCTCTCTACTCTCCTTCCCCAACTAAAATCTCTTTCTGAGTTTGAAATTTCTAATGATGACATTACCTTGCACCCACAGACCCGGAAGTGAAGTAGCAGGTCTGTTCCGACTCCTTCCTTTTCCTGGTTCCCTTCCCCCATCCATTTAGTTGCTGGGTGTTCAGAATCCTATTTCTGTAATATCTCTTTAATCAAATTCTTTTTGTTGTTGTTGTTATTGTTCTTATTGTGCCTTATCTAGTTCTGCTGCTCTCTGTCTGATACCTGGGGCATTTTGATAATATGAGATAAGGAACCCATCCTGACTTAGCCAGGTTAGGGTGGGTGGTTAGGGTGTGGGAGCTGGTGGTTCTGGGTATATAGGTGGTTCTGGGTATATAGATGAGTGGCAATATTTCCAGGCACAGGCAGCTTTACTGTGGGGGTACCCTATGCAGAGGGAGGGAGCATTCTCTGTTTCACTGAAAAAAAAAAAAAAAAAAAAAGCAACATAGCACCATAAAGATGAGAGACTGGCTGTTGTGGAAATTTCCTTTGCAATTAGTGCTAAAGCCATTGGCTGTATAGTCTGGCTTCTTTAGGCTAAGTTTAAGTTCCCATTTTCCTGCCAAGAAGTGAGAAGGAATCAGAGTGAACTGCGGACAATTATAAACACTTCTGGAGACACGGAAATATCTAGGGCAAGGATTCCTAGGAAAATCAGCCCAATCCTAGGACAGGCTACATCTGTCTTTTAATTTTAGTAAACCCAATGCCTGACTCTTAGTAGGCACTTGGTCAAAATTTGATGAATGAATGAATGGACAAGGAGTTGAATCTATGTACAATAGAAAGTATGATCACCTTTATTTTAGAATCCATATCTCTATTAATGCAGTCTAAGACCACACTGATGTTTGTAGGTGCCACATTATGTGTGTGACTGACCCTGATCTTGCTATAGACTGTGGTCCTCAAACTGGGGTGTATTTCCAAATCACATGAGACATTTAAAAAGTGTACAGATATCCGGGTCTACTGAATCAGAATCTCCTGAATGAGAGTTTGGGGCTCAGTATTGTATATTCCACTGGGTTCCTCTCGTTAAACCTTTGCTGTGGCCTGAAGCATGAACATAGCTTTCATAAGCATTGCTGCGACGTCATATTTCCTTCCTATGTTTTTGTAGCTAAATTTTTTGCTCAATTTTATCTTGTCAGTTTTGGCTCATTGCTCTTGTTCATCAACATCTTTTTGATCATGGTTCTGTTATTCATGGTATTAGCTATGTTCCCCCAGATTTGTGTCACATGCAAATTAGATAAGCTTGCCTTCTTTTTCTTCATGCAGGTTCTGGAAAAACATATTCAACATAAAAGGGTTAGGGTTGAAATGGATTCATCAATTAACACCCAGAAATAAAATAAGCTTTTTTTTTTTTTTTAACAACACTTTTTTTCCCCTTCACAAATGCATTTTAGAGGGGAATAACACCGGACAGAGAGAGGAGATTTCATTTGTATTTCCAACTCTGCTAATGCATATTATCTATGACCTGGGGCAAGTTACACTTTCTGGGTCTTAACTTTAAGAGGAAAACCACAGAGAGGAGAGATTAGTGCTCTTAGCTAATCTGAATCCTCTCCTATTTTTTCTCTTTGGACCTACCCCCTGTTCCAATCATTCCTTCTAGAATCTCAGTCTGGTGTGGCCCCTGCTATCCCCACTGCGGCTGCCCAGGGCAGAATTTCCCTGCTCTCATGCCGAGTATGGACAGATCACGTGATCTGCTAGACTAGCCTGGATTGGGAAGACATTTTTCAAGATGACTTTTCTGATGGATAAAAACAAATAATCCTAAGAAAATAAAAAGAAAACTATATACACAGAGAAATGGAGATACTATTTACTCATCAAGGATTTGTTGGGTTTTTATGATGCATCGATCATTGTTCCTGGTCCTGAGGACACGGCAGGAAAACAAAGTACTTGTCCTCATGAAGCTCACTATTCTACAGTGGGGGAGACAGAGAAGAAGCACACCATCAGCTATTAGGTGGTTGAAAATTCTTTGGAGAAAAAGAAAGTCTGGTAAAGGGGATAGGGAGGGCAGGTGGGGATTACTATTTTATATCACGTGTTAAAGAAGGGTCTCTCTACTAAGCTAATGGTCTCTCTCCCTGTAAGCAGGGATCTGGAGAATGTGAAGGAGTGTTGGGGGAGGGCAAAGGCCTTGAGGCAGGAGCATGAGGGCTAGGAGCAGCTAGGAGGCTTGGGAAGGAGAAGGTGACTAACTCGGGGTGGGGGAGATGAATAGAAGAGGCAGCAGGGGGGCCATGCTAGGCCTTGTTGTCTATGGTAGAGACTTTGGATTTTACTGAATGAAATGAGAAACCATTAGAGAGTCTTTGAATAGAGAAATAACATGATCTGACTTAGGTTTTTAAAGGATCAGCTGGTGGCTGTGAAGTCAATAGACTGTATTGGGCTTAGTATGGGAGAAGGGAGACCAGCTGTGTTGGGAGGCGGGGGTGAAACTACTCAGATTGGGAATGTCAGGCAACTTGGAAGGTCAGCTAGCAGGAGGTGCTGTTGAGTTAGATGTAGGGGGTGTGTGTGTGTGTGTGTGTGTGTGTGTGTGTGGAGTGGGGAGAGGTGGAAGTCAACAGAGAGAATCCAAGATTTTTCATCTGGGCAACTGGAATGGCAGGGTTGCCTTTTGTTGAGAGGGGAAGGCCTAGGCGTGGCGGCCATGAATTTGATTGTGGAATGTTCAGTTTGAGAGGACTTTTCAACATCCAAATGAATCAGGAAGCTGTTTGGAAAGTAGGAACCATTCTATTTTCTATGTCAAGAAAAGGGTTATCTCAAAAAGGGGTGCTTCAAAACTAAACATACATGTCTCCATAGCCCCAGGACCTGAGCTCTTGTCCTTGACCTTGTCTATTCAGTCTGTCTCATTCATTTTGCAAAATATCCTCATTTACTACTTGCTAAAGCTGGTCTTCCCTTTGGAGAAGCCGGACTTTCTTTGTCTGTGATTTTCGTGAACTAGTTTCTGTCACAGGCATTCCTGGCATAGGCTGGGCCAATTGGATGACCGTTGGAAGACTTTGGAGCTTTTTCCTAATTCAGAACTGGAGGCTTTGCCTAACGGCTCAGTTCTTGTTTCCCCGTGGAGGGGGACTGAGCCTCTACCTCATTTTGCAGAATGGAAATGACTAAGATACCATGGGCTGGGTATCTTTCCAGAAGTAACCACTTCCCTGTGTTCCCTGTGGTGACTCAGTAGAGTGTACCCCCGCCCCCCCAGTCTCTCCACCCATTTCCATTGCCCACAAAAAGCCAAACACTGCAGGTTTCCTATAGAAAGACCTCTTTAAACCAACCCAAAGTCTCAAGAAGCGAAGATCTATCCCGTTCGTGTTTCTTTCTGTAAATTTGGGAATGGATTCTGATTAAGATACATGGTATCCCAAGATTCTGAGGATCAAGGGTCATAAACAAACATTTAAGAAATAAGAGAAAGAAAATGGAAAGAAAAGCAAAAAGTAAGAAACGTCACTTTTGACCTTAATTCTAGGGAGGACTCTATAGTTAGAACTACAGCATTCTTATTTTATAGGTCTTCTTAGATGATGCCCAAGACATCAAGTCAACCATTGCTTGGTCTCAGGTCAGGTTGGGACTCCTAGAATTTCACTCCTACCCCTTTTCAGTTCTATTCCTTTTATCTCCCTTAAAGGTGGTAATGAACCGTTAATTGCTTAAGGATGGGCTGGCTGACAAAGGAGGAAGAATAAAGGCAGGAAACCAATGACAGCAGGGCATTTCGAAAAAACTGTTAAATAGCAAATTATCTCCAATTGGTAGACCCTCAGATTAAACAGATAAGAGGGGACCTGCTCTGCCCCTGGCCCCCACCTCACCCTGCCCCATTCTCTATGTGGAGGCTTTACTGTAGTGTTGCCATTTCCCTCACAAGCCCCCCAAGAGAAGAAAGCTCTGGGTTCTCTAGAGGGTCATTATCAAGGGTAAAGAGAATTCTGGGTAATCCTGGAGGTGTATTTCTTCGTTTAGGGGGCTTCCCTCTGCGAGAGAGCCTAGAAATGAGAAATTGAGAACCAGGTAGAGAAGCTGTATTAATGCTTTGCACTGGTTGAATGACTGTGACCCCCAAATCATGCTTTCCATGTACCAACTTGAGAGTGAGAGTCCGAGGCTCCATTCACCTTGCAGCTGAGAGGAAGGCGCAGCAAAGAGGGGGAGGGAATGTTCACTCTCTCCCCGCGACCTTTGCAGAAGGACTTGACTTTTTCCTCCCTTAACTCCCCAGAGTCTCCTGTCTTCATGCCCATCCGCTCAGACTCATCCTTCTAGTTATTTTTACTCTGAGAGCACACGCTCCTCCCAGACGGTGGCTTGAGCTTCCGAGAGATGCAGTGGCCCCACAGTGACGGGTTTGTCTCGGAGCGGTGAGGAGCATGACAGACCGAGTGACTCATCATCTGTGAGGCCAGCCGGCCCATCCATTTTCTGTGGTTTGTCTCATCGTCCGTAAGCCTATTAGCTCATCTCTTTTTGCCAAGCTGACTTTCGGTTTTCTTCCTTTGTTCGAGCCCCCAGACCGTGTGCCACGTTACCCTGTTCTGTGCTCATCGCCCCATTCGGTGCCATTCGCAGATACTATTAACATGCCATTTACACCGTCCTGGATCACTAATAAAAATGTTAGATGACTCAGAACCTGACACAGCGCTTTTACCATCTGCAGAACGTTGACATTTGTCATTACCACATTATGTGGCCTTTGAAGGCAGAAATCAGACCCTGCCTTGGTGGCAGTCAAAACTGAACCCATTCGAATGGCCTTTAGTATTTGCAGTGATAAACGTCCCCAATAACCGAGCTCATTAGCTGGGTTCACCTGCAGTGGGGAGTCGTGGGGCCCCCAAGTACCCAACCGGGGTGGGAAGTAGGGAGCAAAGAGGGTGATGTGGCCAGGTCTGAGAGTCAGTGAGTGAGCAGCATCTCTGGGGGCATGAAGTTGGCAAGTGCCAGCCAACGATGTATCATCGCTGCGATCAGGTGGGGGAGGGGAGTGCTGACGCAGGATTAGCTCACCTGGGTCACTGGATGGATAAGGCAGAGTTTTGGGGGGTTGGATTATTGGCTGCCCTGACTGCTGTGATGGCATTGACGCTGTAGCACACACACACAGATTTACAGACTATTAATGACCTTATTTCCTTGGCTGAATTACTAAATGCTGATCTAAACATTTTTTCTTTTCAGTTTTGTGGTTTGACTTTTCTCTTTCGTGTGTTATTCTGATTATTTAAAAATGTTATTTTTGAATATTTTCATCAGTTCACTACTTTCCTTATGTATGACCTTGATTTTATCTCTTGATAGGAAATTGTATATGTACATTTTTTTCCTGGAAAATTGACCTTATTCTGTGCGTGTGTGTGTGTGTGTGTGTGTGTAACTCTGGACTCTGCACATTGGTAAAACACAACCTTACAAGTTTTCTCTCGTATCTTCCATTTTTGGAATGGGTTATTTTCTTTTTTTTTTTTCCATGGTGGCTTGAGTGATCTTTTAAAAGTCCGGACTACTGCCATTATTTCTCAGATTGAAATTTCTTTTTCAAATCTCCTAGTTTGATTTCTATACTTTCAATATCTTCTGAAATGGTTTCTTCTGGTTTTGATCAGAGAAAGAGAGGAGACCCCGACATAAATGACATATATGTAAGGGGTAAGGGGATGAGTGACGTCATGCCAGTGCCGATGCTGGGGCAGTGAGCCAATCGGTGCCTCGAGGTTGCTGACAACCCACCATCATCACAGAGGGTGTTGCCATGGGCAGGAGAAGCCAGAGACATTCTGTAATCAAGGACCTGTTTATTCAGAGCACTGGAACTTGGAATGTCCATGTTGGGGCTCTGAAGGCAGGGAAAGAGAATTTTGGAATTAGCAGCAGTATATGTGTCATTTTTGGGGAGCAGTTTCCTAGAAAAGCAGTAGCACAGGCGGGAAGAGGGTGAAACGTCAGTGTTTATGGACTTTCAACCATTTATTAAGCTATGATTGATGGCATCAGATGCTGATTTAAATGCTCTACTTGCATCAATAATACTGATTATGATGATCTCAGTAATTTTTGAGAATATTACTTCTCAGTAACCACCCCCATCAACCAAATCAGCTTAGAGAGGTTAAGTAATGGAAGCTTTCCAAGGTCACACAGCTCGTAAGTGGGAGAGTTGGACCATCATACTATCTGGTCCCAAACTCTGAGCCCCTAACTGTTGCTTTAAATGCTAGCAATGCAGACGTGAGCAAAATGGCGCCTGCCCTCAGGAGTCTTATGAATCCAATGGGAGGAGGTGGGATTCATGAAGGACATTTAAATAACAGTGATGGGTATTGTGATGGAAATAAGCCCAGGGATCATTGGGGTACAAAGGAGGACATGCTCAATTCTATGTAATAGGGAAATTGAATCAAAATCAACGGAAGTGACAAGGAGCTGAGTCTTGAAAGATGAGTTGGTCAAAGATTTCCCTCAGACCAACTTTCGACACCTTTTTTGGGTTCCTGAGTCGCCAGCAATCTTGGATTCAATTGAGCTCTCAGGATGATGCCTTTAACTCAACAGGTGTTTACGGAACACCCGCTGCATGAAAAGCGCCTTGTTAGAAGTCAAGCAGGAATTCAAAGGGAATAGAAGACTTCTGCTGTGCAGTAGATAATGAGAGAAAACGAGGGGTGCAGACACAACACTCACGTAACTTAGAACAGGGGAGGTGGGCGTGGGTGGGTCTCTCAAGGGATCCTCCCCATGGAGAAGGCAGGCTCGGGGGTCCTGAAGCAAGGGGGGCTATTATTGGTGAATTGATGTTATTCCTGTCACAGAGAGGAGAGGCATAAGCAAAGGCTCGGTGTTGTGAGAAAGCGTGATGTATTCAGAGAGGAGAGCTGGTCCAAAGCTGGGGATTCTGATACTGTTCCTAGGGGGATAGCAGTGTGAATTAGTGGCATGGAGCCTGCTTTGGGAAATTCTTTCCTGTTGGTGGGCTGAGGATATTGTCCTTTCTAACACCATGTTGCCTTCCAGCTGTAGAGCTCACTTCCCACTCAGTCTGTGACTGACCGGCCTTCACCCCTCTCATGGTTGGGTGGGGACAGTCAGCTCCCTGAGACCCAGGTTGTCCTGTCACTGTGTCTTTGCTCATACCGGTGGGGCTTCACCTTCTGATACTTTTAAGATCATAAATCTTTTAAGCTTAGGGACTGACTTTCAAGGGTTTCCCAGCCTTACACCTGTCACAGCTTCCCCTGGCCTTGGACATGGCCTCGGGCACTGTTGTTAAATACCCCCCATCTCTTTATGGCCACGTGCTCTGTGTAACTTGCATCTGGTTCATCACTGGCTGTCAGCTGTCAATTCCCGATGCTCGTCTCTCTTGACACCTCTGTTATAATGGAGGGTGGGTGGGTTTTCCTACTGGGAGGAGTTGCTCTAAATATGATGTTTTTAAAAGTCATTTCTTTGCAAGTTTGCCTTCGTTCCTCTTACTTGTCACACATAATTCAGAGTATCTGTCCAGCACAGAGCTTGTTATTATTATATCATTTTATTATATATTATATGACCACACTTTTACCCCTCCATCCCCCGGTGGTCTCAGGTCTCCTCTGAAAGTGACTTTTGGAGAAAGGAGGGAAAGCAGGAGACAGCATTAGGCAGTGTTATGGGAAGTGGCTTTGTTTTCCTGCTGGTCTAATCTTAGACTTTCAGATGAATTTACTAAACAAAAGTTCAGCAGCCTACTGGACAATGTCCTGTCCTGGGCACTGTGGGTGATGCCAGTGTGTACAAGCCAAGTCTCTGCTTTAACCTACTGTATGACAAAGCAAGGCATTGATAAGGCAATGGAGTGGGCTGAGTGGTAGTCCCCTCAAAGATATGTCCACATAAGCCTGGGACCTGTGAGTGTCACCTTATGAGGCAAAATGAATTTCTGTATATAGTTAAGGATCTTAAGGTGAGGCAGTCATCCTGGATTATCCAGGTTGGCCCTAAACCCAGAGACAAGTGTCCTTGTAAGAGAAAGGCAAGAGAAAGGCAGATATTTGTAACAAACACAGAGGCAAGGCCACGTGAAGACAGATGTGAGTGAGATCGGAGAGATGTGGCAGGTGGAAGAGGCAGGAGTGAATTTTCCCTAGAGCCTTGGGAAGGAGCATGGCCCTGAGAAAGCTCCTTTATTTTTTATTTTTTAAATAATATTTTTTAAATTTATTTATGGGGGTGGGGAGAGCATGAGCAGGAGGAGGAGGAGGGGCAGAGGGAGAAGCAGGCCCCCACTGAGCAGGGAGCTCCATGTGGGACTCGATCCGAGGACCCTGAGATCATGACCTGAGCTGAAGGCAGAGGCTTACCCAACTGAGCCCCTGACAGCTCCTTTATTTTGGACGTCTGGCCTCCAGAACTGCAAGAATACAGTTTTGTTGTTTTAAACCACCGAATTTGTGGTAATTGGTTATAGCACCACAAGAGACTGATGCAGACAGAATTTACAAAGTACTATAATGAAGTATGAACATATGTTTTGGTAGTTCTAGTATTCAAGGTGTCCCAATATGTATTATGTTAGTTATATTCCTGCCACTGAATTTGACATAACACATTTTTTTCTCTATAAGTTCTATCATCCTGAATTTCAGTAAGTGCCAGAACTTATTTTTATTTTTGGTCTTTGGCAGCTTAAGATGTAGGGCCTTCATGACAACATTTTCTTTCTTTCTTTTTTTTTTTTTTTTAAGATTTTATTTATTTATTTGACAGACAGAGATCACAGTAGCCAAGAGGCAGGCAGAGAGAGAGGAGGAAGTAGGCTTCCTGCTGAGCAGAGAGCCCGATGTGGGGCTCGATCCCAGGACCCTGAGACCATGACCCCAGCCGAAGGCAGAGGCTTTAACCCACTGAGCCACGCAGGCGCCCGCACAGTGATATTTTCTTGATGTGATTTGGACCTCAACAATCATGGCTCTTGGAGTAGCCAGCTTTTTTGTAAGCCTTAACGCTTAGGATGTGTGTGTTATTTGGATAATACCACAGTGTCTCATATGGCTGAGAGATGACTCTTGGGCTGTGGAAATTGTCTCTGGTTGAGTAACTGTATGCTCAAAAGGAATGTGTGTAGATGAAGGAAAGGAAGAAGATCCCTTCCCTTCTGAAAGGAGAGAGTGTCTTTCTCCTGATGGGCTGATGTTTTATTTAACGTGAAGGAGTTCTCCCTTTCTTCCCAGCCCTGTGCTTCCCCTCCCATTCAGAATTCGCAGTTCACACAGACGTATGTGTACGATGCAAGATGTAGGGTTCCCACTGGCTGGGAAGGGCGTGTTTGTAGGCCGCAGAGGGTGGTTTGCTTTTGTGGGAGTGAGAGGATGTACGGGGGACAATGGCCGGGTGAGGGATTCTTACTGCTTCCTCCTGGTGCTTTCCAGAGATGCACAGATCAACAAAAGGCTCAGGCAGATCTCAGAGTCAAATTTAGTTTCAGCGCCTCAGACTTCCTGCGCTGGAGGACTGGTTTTTGGGAGTTGAGGCTGGAAAGAAGGGTGGCTGAGAAGTTAACCCTTCCTGTGATGATTGTGGTATGCCTTTGCCTGCTTGGCAATCTGGCACATTTGAGGAAAATGATTTTTATAAATGAGTCTGACCACTTTCTTCTAGATGAATACAAAATAGTGGCTATGGTGGGGGTTCTGGTGGATATTCGGTCACTGACCTTGGAATGAGCATTTCTGAGGAAGGCAGTTGCTGGCCTCGGAACCTGGAGGTGTGGAAGTCTCCTTGAGGACTGCCATCGCTATGATGCCTTGTTTGGAACTGCAAATAGATGAAGACGGCAGGCCTCAGACCTCAGGAAGGCCTGCTTTTCTTTTCAGTTGCCCCTGGGCTAGAAGGTTCCCCAGAGCCCTGCCTCCATATTAGGGCCAGCGTCTGCCAGTGAGTGTTCTGATTTGTGAAACCGAGACTTTGTTCTTGACAACCGCCAGAGGTAAAGAGTGCCCAAAGGGAAATGTGTCCTCTGCACACGCATCCCTGAGATGGTTTATATGACCTACATACAAAAGTAAATTATTTAAAGTTGTCAACTGTCGTGATTTAAGACTGGTTACTGAAAGGACGGCAGTCATCTGACCCACGCAGGCAAGACCGGCGCTATCCCAACCCTTTCACCACCCGCAGCGGGCACAGTCAGGAGCTGTCTACTAGCCTCAGGGATGGAAGACCACATTTTGCTTCCTGGGAGCCAAGCTCATCCTAAGAGCCCATCCAGACCCACGTGTACTCTGCCTTGTCTCTGGGCACCTTTCCTCCGGAATGTAAACTCGTAAACAGCTGATTTGTATCACCTCTAGGGAAAGGTTGAATTCCTAGGCCAGAGGTTGGGTTCTTTCCTTTTGACACAGAGAGCACAGATTCGGTGTACTTTATCCCTTTGTGTTACCCTGCATCCCAGCCCACAGGAAGGTAGGTAAGGGTCACAGCTCTTACCGAGAGGCTGGGGACAGAGGGCACAGAGAGGGCAGGTGACTGCTGTGCCAGCTTCCTCTGCTCAGGGGAGGGCTCAGACTGTGGATTCCAGCAGAGGTAACAGCAGCGACACAGAGCAGAGAGCGGACCTTTCCCAGTGCACTGGCTGAGAGGCTAGAAGACCCTCATTTTATGGGATTAACCTGCGAGCGTCCAGGATCATCTAAGGGAGGACCGGGTACACGTGCACAACCACTTACCAGTCCTTCCAACACGAACCACCTAATCAACCAGATTCTCATAATTCAACCTCAGCACTTGTGCCCAAACTCCCGCAATCACTTTATAATCAACTCATATCATGTTATTTATTTTTTAGCTCCTATGAGTGTTAACAAGGTTAGAGGACAGGCTAGTGGTCAAAAAGAGAAGCCCATGGGGACACTTGGGTGGCTCAGTTGGTTGGACGACTGCCTTTGGCTCAGGTCATGATCCCGGAGTCCCGGGATCGAGTCCCACATCGGGCTCCGAGCTCCATGGGGAGTCTGCTTCTCCTGCTGACCTTCTCCTCACTCATGCTCTCTCTCACTGTCTCTCTCTCTCAAATAAATAACAATCTTAAAAAAAAAAAGTTAAAAAAAAAAAGAGAAGCCCATGACTTGGTAGCTATGGCTTGGAGGGCCCAGGCTGCCAAGGGAGGGAGGTCTCCTGGAGATGGCTGTCAGTATGAGAAGATAGAATCAACCGAGGAAGGAGAATCAGTCTACTGCCACATTAGAGATATACGAATGGGGGAGGACAGGGTGGTGTGGTTATTCTTCGGATTTTGAATTTGTGGCCTGAGCTTTCTCAATAGGCATTTTATGTTCTCCGGGTAGGAGGGGGAAAAAAAAAGCCAGCATTTTCTATGTTTTTGGGTCTACGTGAAATGTTTTACGTGTCTTAACTCCTCTAATCTTTATATGAACCTATCAGGTAGTACTGTCTTCACTTTACAGATAAAGACGTGAGATGCTTATCCTGTCCCCATGCATTCTTTATATACTCATTCTATTTTAAGCCCCAAAGACAATGATTTTCTGTGAGAGCTTCACTGGTTGGAAGCCAGCAGACATGGCTCCTGTCCCTCTTCGGGCTGTGTTTGTTGGTGAATGACTGTAAAACGTCAAAGCAAGTCGCAGGGCTGCAGGGGCAGCGGCGCGCTGGCCACGAGACCTACAGGGCTTGGGTCCTTTGTAGATCATTGTAGATCTGAGCACTGGGAGACAGAGGGGGCTGGCAAACTACGGTCTCTAGAAGCTCTGCGGGAGCCATCAGTGAGTCTTAAGGGCCCAGTGTCTCAAGGCTCCCTGTTCCTGTGAAATAACAAAGAGGGTGCGCTTGGATCATTCAGCCATGGTTCGTAGTTAGTGTAAATACTCTTGTCTCCGGGTTACAAATCTCAATGTGAAAACAGATCTCCTTTACATTCAAACATGATCAAATGTGGCTTCCCTACGTGGGGCACCGTGGCAAACAAGGTTGGTGAGCATCAGAAATGAGATCATCTGACCAACAGTTCACCAGCTCACGAAGCATTTTCCACCCAGATTTGACGTCTTTTCACTCCACAAGTCCAGTATTTCTTAGTATATGTGCTGCCGAAGCGAGCACACAAGTCCAGTATTTCTTAATCAACTTGGTTTAGACCAATGCACGATGATTCATGGTGCAGCAGCAGCAAGGTGCCTTTCATGGTATACTCTGGGGGGTTGGTAGGATGGTGTCCAGGATGTCAGGTGGAGAACAGGTTGAGAGAGAGCCTTGACATCTGACAGCTGTCATTGGCAAGAGAGATGGCAGTAGAACAAATGGAAGGTTCAGTGGGGATTGGCTGAGAGAGCAGACCAGCATCCCCATAGACGGGGCCAGCCGTCTTCCTTTGGGTGTATAGCCAAAGGAGATTGAATCACTACCTTGAAGAGATATTTATACTACTGTGTTCACTGTAGCATTATTTATGATAGCCAAGTTATGGAAACAACTTTAGTTGTTTCATCAAAAGATGAATGGATAAAGAAAATGTGATCTATCTATTTGATATATAATGGAATACTATTTGGCCATAAAAAGGAATCCCTGCCATTTAGAACAACATGGATGAAACTGGAGAACTTTATACTAAGTGAAATAAGCCAGACAAAGACAAATGGTGCATGGTATCACTAATATGTGGAATCTGGAAAAAAAAGGGGGGGGGGAGTCAAGCTCAAGCTTACAGAAGCAGAGAGTAGAATGGTGGTTTCCAGGCACTAGGGGTTGAGGGAAATAGGGAGAGGTTGGTAAAAGGGTATAAACTTTGAATTATAAGGTAAATAAGAGATGAGGATCTAATGGATAACATGGTAAGTACAGCTGATAATACGATATCATATGATTGAAATTTGCTAAGACAGTAGAACTTAAGTGTTGTCACCAAAAAAAAAAGGTAACTTTTTGAGATGATAGGTATGTTAATTAACTCTATCATGGGGATCCTTTCATCATGTACATCAAAAAATCATGCTGTACACTTTCTATTACAATTATTTGTCAATTATACCTCAGTATAGCTGAAAACAAAGAACCTAGGGGTGAATTGGGACTTGTTATGTTGGAGCCCTGGGCAGAAAAATGGTAAGAGAACATCTATTGTCTGAAAGATGTGGGGAGACGCTATGGACCCGAAAGAGCCCCTTTCCAGAACACTGGAACAGGTTTTGCATGTAGGCTAGCGATCATTAGGGTAGATGAGCTGCTATTACAAACTTCAAGATGTATAATGACTCAATACAGTAGAAGTTTATTTCTTCCTCCCTGTGGTCCCAAACAGGTGATCCTGGTCAGCGGGAAGCTTTCTTTCAGGCAGTGACTAAGGGAGCAGGCCTTAGTCCTTAGTCCTTAGGCCTTAGGCCTTAGTGATTAAGGCCCTGCCAGATTTAACACGCAGCTGTCCCGGTGCCCGTGCAGGGCTCCCTCAAGCCAGTGAAGGAGGAGGGAAGCGTGGAGGAGGCACACACCAGGGCTGCTCCCGCTCCACCTTCCCGGAGACTGGACACTGGACCCCACCGCACATGAGGAAGCTGAAAGTAGTTTAGGCTGAGCAGCTGCTTCTCAGTAGTCATGACTCCACAGCTCCTGTGAGGGGGAAGTGTGAGTTGAGGTAGACGTTTAGCTTCCCTGCCAGAGGCTTGTGGTAAGGTTTTCTCTGAGACTACACTGCAGGGATTCTTCTTCTTCTTTTTTTTTTTTTAATTTTATTTTTTTTAAGATTTTATTTATTCATTTGACAGAGAGAGATGACAAGTAGGCAGAATGAGAGAGAGAGAGAGGGGAAGCAGGCTCCCCACTGAGCAGAGAGCCCGATGCGGGACTCGATCTCAGGACTCTGGGATCGTGACCTGAGCTGAAGGCAGAGGCTTTAACCCACTGAGCCACCCAGGTGCCCCCACCCTGCAGGGGTTCTTAAAGAGAGCCCAGCGCCGGCTATGGGTTTTCATTTACTATAGCATTAGTCTTAGCGGGCCCAGCCTGTGCAGCAGGGCTGGTAGTGAGGGCTTGAGCAACTATTCTTCTGAGTGTTTGGTGGAGATGGCAGTGTGTGCGCCTCCCGGGGTGGGAACGTTCCCTCTGAGGCCTTCCCTGAACCACTCGTTCCCATTCCTCGGTTTAGCAGCCGGAGCTAAACCGAGAGCTTCCGGGCCCAGCACTCTCAGGTCCCTGGGAACGTTTCTCTGTGGTGTTGTGGGTAATTGTGGTGTTGTGGTAATTAGGATCCCCGTTGAGTCCCCGTTGATCCCCGTTGAGTGCAGGCCCGTGGGAGCCATTTTGCCCTCTGCTCTCTCTGCAGGGCGACCTAACACCTTTCCCTGGGGTCCTCAGGAGGGAGTAGATAAGAGAAATCCTGCCATGTCACAACTGAAAGGTGCCTTTGCCCCTGTGGCAGGGCCTCAGCTGATCATAGGAGAACAAAGGGGCAGGACAAATGTGAAGGGCTGTTGAAGAGATGCTGTGTTATTGAAAACGTTTTCAGTGGTGTTGAAAATGGCCTTCTCTTTTAGAAAAAATATTTTTGTATTTATTGGGTGCCCTTTTATTTTTTTATTAGAAAAGTGATTTCTAGGGGCGCCTGGGTGGCTCAGTGGGTTAAGCCGCTGCCTTCAGCTCAGGTCATGATCTCAGGGTCTTGGGATCGAGCCCCACATCGGGCTCTCTGCTCAGCAGGGAGCCCGCTTCCCTCTCTCTCTCTCTGCCTGCCTCTCGATCTACTTGTGATTTCTCTCTGTCAAATAAATAAATAAAATCTTTAAAAAAAAAATTAAAAAAAAAAAAAGAAAAGTGATTTCTAGATAACTTTTTTTTTTTTAAGATTTTATTTGAGAGAGAGAATGAATGGGGGAGCTGTAGGCAGAGGGAGAAGGAGGCTCCCCACCGAGCAAGGAGCAAGGAGCCCGGTACAGGACTCGATCCCAGGACCCTGAGATCATGACCTGAGCCGAAGGCAGAGACTTAACCCACTGAGCCCCGCCAGGGGCCTCCCAGATAACAGTTTAATGCTGCTCCCTGTAGTCTGATTTGTTATAGTGCTGTGTGTGTCTGGAACATTTTTCCTTAAAATAGATGTGTGTGTGTGAATATGTAAAATAATCAAAGAAAACACCATATAATCTATACATTTTATCATAAAAGTTCCATTCTCTGAGTGTTATTGAACGATGGAAGCAACATTATAAGCTTTGAAAGAAGCTAAAAAATATAAATTTGAATCAACCTTACATAAAATTAGGAAAAATTATGAGTACCAATTCTAATGTATGGGAAGCCTTGGTTGGGTATATCTTGTTGAGGGAAGTCCTTTGAAAATTTAAGGGCATTGCTTTACTTTGTGTCTTGTTGGGGTAGGTAAACTAGAGAAGGTTGTAGTATCTTACATTTTGTTAACCACAGAACACAGTGAACAAAGACCCGGTTAGATACAAGCCCGGCAGAGCAAAGGTTCTGTTCAAATTTAAAACCAGATGTGCTTTGGGGCACCTGGGTTGATCAGTTGGTTAAACATCTGCCTTTGGCTTAGGTCATGACCTTGGGGTCCTGGGATCAAGCCTGATGAAAGGCTCCCCTGCTTGGTGGGGAGTCTTCTTCTCCCTTTCCCTCTGAGGCGCCCCATTTCCCATTCTGCATGTGCTCTCTATCTCAAATAAATAAATATTAAAAAAAAAAACCCACCTTAAATCCCCCTTCCCCCAAAACTAGATGTGCCTTGTTTCTTGTTATCAGAGTTGTGGTTCCTTTCTTCATGCTTGCTGACATTCAAGAAGCAGCAAAATGTGTTCTAAGTCATTTTATTTTTTAAATTATATACTTTTAAAATTTCATTTCATGGGAAAGCGATGTTTTAACCAGAAAGCTTAGGAAAACCAAAAATGTTTAAAAATGTGTTTGTTATGGAAAACTGTAGTCATTTACTTAAGCCATCAATTGTTTGTATAGGAAATTGAATTTGCTTCCTTTAGCTGTATATGAACTCCTCAATCCCATGTTAATTAACTCACCACTCTTGTAATGACTTCACCAGCTTTAAGTTAATTGACTTTCCGCTAGCTATACTGTGTGTATCTCTTGTTAGTCAGAAAGCAACTGATTGTAATTTAGTTTTCTCCCTGTAGTCCTGTTTGGAATAATGGATGCCTCCGGTGAATTTTGACCCAAACATGGGCAGAGTTTCATTCTGATGCAGAATGCTCTCAGCCAATGAAATCCAACTCTTCAGACTCTACTTTGTTCTCTCTATGTATCAGTTTTTATGTTTCAGCCCAATGGTCATGCATGTACTGCTCTGCAAATATTTTCAGCCAATGGCTGCTCTGTCACTCTATCTTGAGTTGAGTGTATTTTGTAATGTTGTTTACTTGGTCTCTCTTTCTGCCAATTATTTTATACTCTGGTGAATTGCCTTGACCTGTAACAGTTGTCAAAAGGGTATTCGTGATGGTGCTGGCCTGCCAGGGACCAAATGAGAGTGTCATGGCAGATGTTAAAATTTGAGTTCTGTGGTGCCTGGAATTTATTCAAGCACAGCACTGAGGAAGCAGGGTTAAGTTCCATCAACAGTTAGGGATCAGTGGGCATCCTTTGACATTAGGAATGACATCATAAAAATGATGACGACTTGGGAATGATGGGTGGCAGTTGAATGAATGGAGGTCAAGAGAAACTGGTCGAGTTGGAGAAAGGCCTGTTTTGACTTTAGAGGATATGAAGGGAATGATCTATGACTGCCAGTGGACAATTCTGGGGACACATCCTAACCTAGGTGATGCCACCACAACCTAGTGAGCTGTTAAGGAGTCAGTGTTCCACATCCCCCAGATGTGCTCCCCAGCCCCACTACCTCTGCCAAGAAAAAGGAGGCATTTATCTTATTGCACGTGGTTGAAAAACTAATTATAGAGAGGGAGGAAAAGCAAAAATACAGTTCTCCATCCTCTCTCTTCTGGTTCCATTCCATTACTGTTAGCCATTTCAGAAAATTTTAACACATATGTCTACATAGAGACAAGTATAAGCGGTGACAAACTTCAGGCCAAAACAGGTGGTAGGAAATATAATGAATAGTTTTTTTTCTATAACAGAAGCTAATTCTATTTTTTTTTTTTTTTTTTTTTCCCAATTTATTTATTTTCAGAAAAACAGTATTCATTATTTTTTCACCACACCCAGTGCTCCATGCAAGCTGTGCCCTCTATAATACCCACCACCTGGTACCCCAACCTCCCACCCCCCCGCCACTTCAAACCCCTCAGACTGTTTTTCAGAGTCCATAGTCTCTCATGGTTCACCTCCCCTTCCAATTTACCCAAATTCCCTACTACTCTCTAACGCCCCTTGTCCTCCATGCTATTGGTTATGCTCCACAAATGAGTGAAACCATATGATAATTGACTCTCTCTGCTTGACTGATTTCACTCAGCATAATCTCTTCCAGTCCCGTCCATGTTGCTACAAAAGTTGGATATTCGTCCTTTCTGATGGAGGCATAATACTCCATAGTGTATATGGACCACATCTTCCTTATCCATTCATCCGTTGAAGGGCATCTTGGTTCTTTCCATAGTTTGGCGACTGTGGCCATTGCTGCTATAAACATTGGGGTACAGATGGCCCTTCTTTTCACGACATCTGTATCTTTGGGGTAAATACCCAGGAGTGCAATTGCAGGGTCGTAGGGAAGCTCTATTTTTAATTTCTTGAGGAATCTCCACACTGTTCTCCAAAGAGGCTGCACCAACTTGCATTCCCACCAACAG
Organism: Neogale vison; assembly: GCF_020171115.1. Classification (NCBI taxonomy): domain Eukaryota; kingdom Metazoa; phylum Chordata; class Mammalia; order Carnivora; family Mustelidae; genus Neogale; species Neogale vison. The sequence continues at coordinate 195,343,039 of NC_058101.1, read as the reverse complement.
TGTAAGAGGGTTCCCCTTTCTCCACATCCTCTCCAACACATGTTGTTTCCTGTTTTGTTAATTTTGGCCATTCTAACTGGTGTAAGGTGATATCTCAATGTGGTTTTAATTTGAATCTCCCTGAGGGCTAATGATGATGAGCATTTTTTCATGTGTCTGATAGCCATTTGTATTTCTTGATTGGGGAAGTGTCTGTTCATATCTTCTGCCCATTTTTTGATGTGTTTGTCTGTTTCGTGTGGGTTGAGTTTGAGGAGTTCATTATAGATCCTGGATATCAACCTTTTGTCTGTACTGTCATTTGCAAATATCTTCTCCCATTCCGTGGGTTGCCTCTTTGTTTTTTTGACTGTTTCCTTTGCTGTGCAGAAGCTTTTGATTTTGATGAAGTCCCAGAAGTCTATTTTCGCTTTTGTTTCCTTTGCCTTTGGAGACGTATCTTGAAAGAAGTTGCTGTGGCTGATATCGAAGAGATTACTGCCTATGTTCTCCTCTAAGATTCTGATAGATTCCTGTCTCACGTTGAGGTCTTTTATCCATTTTGAGTTGATCTTTGTGTACGGTGTAAGAGAATGGTCGAGTTTCATTCTTCTACATATAGCTGTCCAGTTTTCCCAGCACCATTTATTGAAGAGACTGTCTTTTTTCCACTGTATATTTTTTCCTGTTTTGTCGAAGATTAATTGACCATAGAGTTGAGGGTCCATATCAGGGCTCTCTACTCTGTTCCACTGGTCTATGTGTCTGTTTTTATGCCAGTACCATGCTGTCTTGGTGATCACAGCTTTGTAATAAAGCTTGAAATCAGGTAAGGTGATGCCGCCAGCTTTATTTTTGTTTTTCAACGTTTCCTTAGCGATTCGGGGTCTCTTCTGATTCCATACAAATTTTTGGATTATTTGCTCCAGCTCTTTGAAGAATGCCGGTGGAATTTTGATCGGAATGGCATTAAAAGTATAGATTGCTCTAGGCAGTATAGACATTTTAACGATGTTTATTCTTCCGATCCAAGAGCATGGAATGGTCTTCCATCTTTTTGTGTCTTCTTCAATTTCTTTCATGAGTGTTCTATAGTTCCTCAAGTATAGATCCTTTACCTCTTTAGTTAGGTTTATTCCCAGGTATCTTATGGTTCTTGGTGCTATAGTAAATGGAATCGATTCTCTAATTTCCCTTTCTGTATTTTCCTTGTTAGTGTATAAGAAAGCCACTGATTTCTGCACATTGACTTTGTATCCTGCCACGCTGCTGAATTGCTGTATGAGTTCTAGTAGTTTGGGGGTGGAGTCTTTTGGGTTTTCCATATAAAGAATCATGTCATCTGCGAAGAGAGAGAGTTTGACTTCTTCATTACCAATTTGGATACCTTTTATTTCTCTCTGTTGTCTGATTGCTGTTGCTAGGACTTCTAATACTATGTTGAACAAGAGTGGTGAAAGTGGGCATCCTTGTCTTGTTCCTGATCTCAACGGGAAGGCTGCAAGCTTTTTCCCATTGAGGATGATATTTGCTGTGGGTCTTTCATAGATAGATTTGATGAGGTTCAGGAATGTTCCCTCTATCCCTATACTTTGAAGCGTTTTAATCAGGAACGGATGTTGGATTTTGTCAAATGCTTTTTCTGCATCAATTGAGAGGACCATGTGGTTCTTCTCTCTTCTCCTATTAATTTGTTGTATCACATTGATTGATTTACGAATGTTGAACCATCCTTGTAGCCCAGGGATGAATCCCACCTGATCATGGTGGATAATCTTTTTAATGTGTTGTTGGATCCTGTTGGCTAGGATCTTGTTGAGAATCTTAGCATCCATATTCATCAGTGATATTGGTCTGAAATTCTCCTTTTTGGTATGGTCCTTGCCTGGTTTGGGGATCAGGGTAATGCTGGCTTCATAGAAAGAGTCTGGAAGTTTTCCTTCTGCTTCAATTTTTTGAAACAGCTTTAGGAGAATAGGTGTTATTTCTTCTTGGAAGGTTTGGTAGAATTCCCCAGGGAATCCGTCAGGTCCTGGGCTCTTGTTTTTTGGGAGATTTTTGATCACTGCTTCAATCTCGTTATTAGATATCGGTCTATTCAGGTTGTTGATTTCTTCCTGGTTCAATTTTGGTAGTTTATATTTTTCCAGGAATGCATCCATTTCATCAAGGTTGCTAAGCTTATTGGCATATAACTGTTCGTAGTAACTTCTGATGATTGTTTCTACTTCCTTGGTGTTAGTTGTGATCTCTCCCCTTTCATTCATAATTTTATGAATTTGGGATTTCTCTCTTTTCTTTTGGATTAGTGTAGCCAGTGGCTTATCGATCTTATTGATTCTTTCAAAAAACCAGCTTCTAGTTTCATTGATACGTTCTACTGTACCTCTGGTTTCTCCCTCATTGATCTCAGCTCTAATCTTGATGATTTCCCTTCTTATGTGTGGAGTTGGTTTGATTTGTTGTTGATCCTCCAGTTCTTTAAGGTGTAGAGACAGCTGGTGTGTTCTGGATTTTTCAATTTTTTTGAGCAAGGCTTGGATGGCTATATATTTTCCCCTTAGGACCGCCTTTGCTGTATCCCATAGGTTTTGGACCGAAGTGTCTTCATTCTCATTGGTTTCCATGAATTGTTTCAGTTCTTCTTTGATCTCCTGGTTGATCCAAGCATTCTTAAGCAAGGTGGTCTTTAGCTTCCAGGTGTTTGAGTTCCTTCGGAACTTTTCCTTGTGATTGAGCTCCAGTTTCAAAGCATTGTGATCTGAGAATATGCAGGGAATAATCTCAGTCTTTTGGTATCGGCTGAGTCCTGATTTGTGACCCAGTATGTGGTCTATTCTGGAGAAGGTTCCGTGTGCACTTGAGAAGAATGAGTATTCTGCTGTTTTAGGGTGGAATGTTCTGTATATATCTATGAGGTCCATCTGGTCCAATGTGTCGTTCAATGCTCTTGTTTCTTTATTGATTTTCTGCTTCGATGATCTGTCTAATTCTGAAAGAGGCGTGTTAAGATCACCTACGATTAGTGTATTCATATCAATATGACTCTTTATCTTGATTAACAGTTTTCTTAAGTAATTGGCTGCTCCCATATTGGGAGCATAGATATTTACAATTGTTAGATCATCTTGGTGGATAGTCCCTTTAAGGATTATGTAGTGTCCTTCTGTATCTCTGACTACAGTCTTTAGTTTGAAGTCTAATTTATCTGATATGAGAATCGCTACCCCAGCCTTCTTTTGAGTCCCATTGGCATGAAAGATGCTTCTCCACCCCTTCACTTTCAGTCTGCGTGTATCTTTAGGTTCAAAATGGGTCTCTTGTAGACAGCATATGGATGGGTCCTGTCGTTTTATCCAATCTGCAACCCTGTGCCGTTTTATGGGTGCATTGAGGCCATTCACATTGAGAGTGATTATTGATAGATACGTTTTTATTGACATCGAGTTACCTTTGAAGTCTTTCTTTCTGTAGACTGTCTCTATATTTCTGTTCAATGCTATTCTTGGGATTTTTCCTCTTTTATAGAACCCCCCTTAATATTTCCTGCAGTATCGGCTTGGTGGTTGCATAGTCTTTTAAGTCTTGCCGGTCTTGGAAACTCTTTATCTCTCCATCCATTTTGAATGTCAGTCTTGCTGGATAAAGTATTCTTGGCTGCATGTTCTTCTCATTTAGTGCCCTGAATATATCTTGCCAGCCTCTTCTGGCTTGCCAGGTCTCTGTGGACAGGTCTGACGTTATTCTGATGGGCTTCCCTCTGTAAGTAAGGAGCCTCTTTGCCCTGGCAGCTTTCAAGAGATTATACCTACAATTATAATTTCTCAATTTGACTATCAGGTGTCGTGATGTTTTTTTGGAGTGTATAATCTTGGGTGGAGACCGTTCAGCCTCTAGTACATGAACGCTGGTTTCATTCGCGAGACTCGGAAAGTTTTCATGAAGGACTTGTTCCACGACATCTTCTAGACTTCTTTCTTTCTCCTCCCCTTCAGGAATTCCAATAATTCTGACGTTGGAACGCTTCATGGCATCACTTAATTCCCTAATTCTGCTTTCGTGGGATCTAAGCTGTTTGTTCCAGGCTTCCTCCTGATCCTTTCTCTCTATCTGTTTGTCTTCCAGATCACTAATTCTATCTTCTGTCTCAGTTACCCTAGCTTTGAGAGAGTTTAGATTGGATTGGAACTCATTGAGAGCATTGTGGACCTCCTCCCTGGTAGCTTTAAGCTCCGCCCTAACATTGTGAACATCCTGTCTGGTCGCTTTCAGTTCGGCTCTAATCAATTCTGTTTGGTCATCCATGGCTTTCTCCAACCTAGCTATTGCCTGGATAATTGTTAGCCTGAATTCTCTTTCCGACATATTGTCTATGTTGATAGCCGTTAGCTCTGTTGCGGAAGGTCCATCCTCTGTATTTTTCTTCTGTTGGGCATTCCTCCTCCTAGTCATTTTGGTGGGAGAAGACTGAACAGATGTAGCTGGATGTATCAACTCTGGTGCAGTCAAGGTGCACCCTGGAACACTTCCTGATCTCCGTCTCAGAAGCCTCAGTCTGGGTGCAGAAGCTGAATAAATTCCCCCTTGGATGCTGGCAGTGCAGGTTCCAAGTTAAAGACCCTGGGGGCGCAGGATCTTTTGCTCGTCCCCAAAGCCAAGGCAGTGGCGGCTGTCTGGGAGCTCCTGACCGCCAGAGAGGTTCCAAGCAGCGATCGCACACTGAGATTTTGCCGCTGGCCGGGGCTGGGAGTGCCCGGCTTGCGCGCACCTCTTTTCAGAGGCGGCTGTGGGTCGGGCGCGCGTCTGGGGCACTGAGAACGGGGCGCTGGTCCGTAAGCCGCAGGCTGGGCTTTTGCGCGCCTCTGTCCGGGGAAGAGTTTCGCGGGCGCGAGGCTTAGACTTTGAAACAATGGCCCGGGTCTAGAAGCGCCCCAGGGCCTTAGAAACCCAGGAGAGCTGGAGCGACGTGCACGCGCATCTCAAGCTTTGTGGTAGGGCTAGCGCGCGTTCTGCAGACCGGCTCCCATCCCCTCACAGGAGCCGGAACCCCGCGCTCTGGGGCACGCTGGCGGCTTAGGGACCAGGAGCCGGTTTCTCCGCCGCACTCTCTCTGCCTCCGCGCCGGGGAGGCCGTCTGGGACCGGGGACTCAAGCCCCTGTCCCTAGCCGCCCCGATTCCCACAGTTTGCCCCCGCGATCCTTTGCTCTTTTGGAGTGCTTTCAACCAGTCTCCGAGTTAATGCTGGTCCCCAGATGCAGGGCACTCTCGCTCGTATCGGGGTATTACTTTTGCACCGGTCGCCTCTGGTGGCTCCCTCCCCCTTTTGTTTATCTTCGGATCTCAGTCCGCTGTTCCCATTCCGCTTTACCTGCTCACTGGCGTCTTCTGCCCCTGTAGAGATCCAGACGTGTATAATTCTGATCTCAGGCTGATTTCATGGGTGATCAGAGTTCTTTGGTAGGTAATCAGCTCACTTTGGGGTACCAGCTGAAAAGACGCCTCTTCCTAGTACCCCGCCATCTTGTCCCCCCCCCGCTAATTCTATTTTTAAGTTATCATTGGGAGGTATGAACTTAAGGTAGAGACATTTCAGGGTTTTACTCTTCCCTTTTCTGGAGTTGTGATTAAGCTTTGCGGGTTTGGTGAACAGAGAGGATGGAGATGGAGGAGAGGATGGAGAGCCACGGTACTGAGTGGATGAAGCATGTGTCCCTTTCCTTGGTGTCACCTGCCACCCTGCATCTCGGCTCTTCTTCCTGTTCAGTATCTGGTCACTGGCCAGTGCAGATCGCTGTGGCAGCCTTTCTCATTCTGGCTTCCAGGTGTCTGAGGCCTAGCCTCTCAGCTACTTCTGGGTCCCTTTTGAGTAATTCAGAAAATATGTGATTCTTCCCATGCCTTCATGGGTGTTACGCAAGGGGAAATTTGCCATGTCTCAGGGCTACCCCACTTGGCTATCTCTGCTCTTCTGCCTCCAAGTCATAGAGGACTCTGGCATGCTTGCCACTTCCCTGGGTGTCCCCTTCCTTGCGGTGAGGCCTAGCTCACCCTTTTTTTAGAGACCCGACCGCATTTAACTCACGGTTCTCAACTAGTCCATGGAATCCTCATTTAGTCTGAGAGTAAGCAAAAATGGTGCCAACTGAGCATACGTTCTTCCAAATCTGTGGTTTGTGGCATAAAACGATGTGCATCTCACAGGCCCAGCTTCTTCAAACTCAAAAGCCTTCACTTTTGAACCCCTCAAAGCTATTATTTCTGCCAGGACTATCAAAAACCTATTTAAAAACTCAAAAGTGAGGAATTGACATCCTTTTTCTATGTAGGGGATTCTAACTGCTGCCGAAACAGTGGAAAGGTCACAGAGTGAGAGGAAATTTCAGGAGCAAAGATCATACCACCAGTAAGATAGTATGCCATTTGTCTATTCTTTGCAAAAATACTCATAGTGTCAGTAGTCAACCTTTCTGAATTTTGACTGTTTTTTTTCCCAATTTATTTATTTTCAGAAAAACAGTATTCATTATTTTTTCACCACACCCAGTGCTCCATGCAAGCCGTGCCCTCCATAATACCCACCACCTGGTACCCCAACCTCCCACCCCCCCGCCACTTCAAACCCCTCAGACTGTTTTTCAGAGTCCATAGTCTCTCATGGTTCACCTCCCCTTCCAATTTACCCAAATTCCCTACTCCTCTCTAACGCCCCTTGTCCTCCATGCTATTGGTTATGCTCCACAAATAAGTGAATGGTGCTGGGAAAACTTGACTGTTTTTTATTTAATTGTGTATTTCAGACATAGTTCCATGTCACTGCACATAAACCAGACTCATTCTTTTGATTCTTTGCTTGCAATTATTATTATTTCTTAAAGATTTTATTACTTATTTTGAGAGAGAGGGTGCGTGCATGTGTGTGTGACTGGGGAGAAGGGCAGAGGGAGAGGGAGAATGCTGAGCATGGAGCCTGACCTGGGGGGTGGAAGGAGAATGGGTACAGTCCCAGGACCTTGTGATCATGACCTGAGCTGAAGTCGGACACTTAACCGACTGAGCCATTCAGGTGCCTGGGTTTGCAGTTATTTTGTATGGGTACATCATAATGTGTTCACATGGCATTTTCTTGTCTCTTTTATGGTATGTTTGTTTGTTACTACAATGAATGCTCCAATGGGGCATCACCACCCAGGCCCTTTCCCCAAGGGGATTGAAATCCATATCAAGTCCTGCTTCTTTTCTCTTCATGCATGAATTGATGGGCTCTTAACATCTTTCCCATAATAGAGGAGAAGACTGCTGTAGTGCTGGGAACATTACACCCTCTGGGGTCCCCTGGAAGAGGTTAAGTCCTTTGTGTAAATGGTTTTCTACAAATAGCAAATTTTTGCATGGCAGTTCTGGGTGTTGGTATTTCTAAATTGAGAAATGTCTGCCTGCATGGGATGCATTTGGCCAGTTGTCAGTGAGGGCCCTTGAGAAGCTCATGCATCTTATCTTGAATGCTGACCCAGGACTTGAGTCCATGGAAGACACCTGTGCAGTACTTCAAGGCATCACACTGGACATTTGGTTTCTCTGAGCCGTCAGTGAAACATGGCGATCACCTTCTGATGGTCTTCTCTAAGATAGACCACTTAGTTCCACTTTTGGTCAAGAGTTAGAACAACCTGGTGATTGTCGTACTTAGAATATTGGAATCATTCCAGCATGTCCTCTGGGAGGAAAAATAATTGGCCGGATTCAAACTTAGTGTGTGGTAGATCCTCTTAATATCAGACATAGGTAACATAATCAAGTTTTTTGAATTCCAACTGGTAAAGTCAGATTCAGTGGCAGACATATAGACTCTGAAACATGCCTAATAGGATTTAAAAAATTGGGAATTCCCTTAGTAAAAATGATTTCTGGGCTATAGTACTGAAGTTTTGGGTTCTAGTGGGTCTGACTCTGTAGCAAAGGGGAGATGTTGTCTTATGTTGAAAAGACTTTTATTTTTAATTTAAAAGTATTTGCTCATGCACTCAGGTTACAAATATTTATTGGTTATATTCATTGGATATTCACCATTTGAGAGACCCTGTGTTACACCTACATGTTTATTTGCCTCATCCCACTGCCCCTACCATGCCTGCAAAACACTAATACTTCCTTTATTTTTAGCATCTCATCTTGCATCCTCTGTCTTCCAAGCTGCTATTAACATTAATATGGCACTGTTAGGCCTGGAGGGGACAAAGCATGGAGCATCTTCCCACTCTGCCCTCCACACCTATCTCTTACTCTCATCAGGGCTGAGAATCACCTACGTGGAAACGGATGTGACACATTCTACCCCCAAATATAGGAAGGAGATGTGACTATCAGGAGGGGAGAGGACTTGCCTGAAGAGAGTAGAGATCGATGTGCGTACAATTCTTAGCACAGTGCACGACCCAAGACACACACTCAACAAACGTAGCTGTTTGATTACTGGTCTTATCTCTAGGTTGACGTAAGTTCGACCACGGAGGGCGAACTCACCTCCTTCCTTCCTGTTGGCTACTCTCTTAATGAGTGAAAAGTCCCAGAGGATCTTTTTAGAAGAAAAGCTGTGGCAGAGCAGCTCCAGATTAAATTTAATGCAGCTGTTGATCAGACAAACGAGATCGAAGGGAAGAAGGATAGCTTCATATAAAAGGGACATGGCATAATCTCCTCTCCTTCTCCCTGACCTTTCTGGCTAAGACGAAAACTGTTACTGTAATTACCTAAAGTAGCTGAACTTAATTCACTTAGGGGCCTTGTGTGTAATAGACTAAAAAAAATGTGGGCAAACAGCTCAAGTTCAAATTTGGATCACCATCTAAACTTGCTGACTAAGGGATTCTATCTCTAAATTTGCACACAGAAGATGTGCTCTACCCTTGGGTTTTGTCAATAAATTAACCTTCCTTTCCTACCAGTTTCCAGTTGAAGACATTATTACCTGCTTTTATTTGCCATTCTCCCAGTTTGTATCCAGAGTCTCTCAGCATGACCTGAATTGGTCCTTGCTCCTATAAATGAGAAGTTCAGTAGAATTGGAAGCACTCTGGAGCAAACACGAGCATCTCTCCTCAGATGTAGGATATGGATAGCAATTAATATACCATCTGCTGTTTTCAACCTACCTGTATTAGTCTCCTCTGGCTGCTGTAACAAAATAGCATGGATTGTGTGGCTTCACTAATGGACATGTATTGGCTGGAAGTCCAAGATCAAGGTGCCGGTAGGGTTAGTTTTAGAGTGAACCTCTTTTCCTGGCTTGCAAATGGGTGTCTTCTCACTGTGCACTGATGAAAGAGCAGTCTCTGGTGTCTCTTCCTCCTCTCAAGAGGACACCAGTCCTCTCATATTAGAGCTCCACTCTTATCTCCAAACCCAGTCAATAGGGAGTTAGAGCTTCAACATATGAAAGTTAGGGGACACAATTTAGTTCATAACACTACCTAAGCCTCCCAAATGTAGACTGGCTTGTATGTTTGTAATTTCTTTTACCAGACACATTGGTTTACTATTGTTGCATAATAACTATTCCCAAACTCAGTGGCTTAAAACAATAATAATTTGTTAGCTCTCATGCATCTGTGCATCAGCTGGGGTCCAGCTGGTCTGCTATGCAGTCTGCTTCAGACTTAGGCAGCTGGGGAAGTTCAAGTCCAGATGCCCCTCATCCTTCTCCAGGGCTAGCAGGTTAGCCCAGGCTTATGCTTGGGGTGAAGGCAGAGTCATCACTGCACAAGGCTCAAGCTCTGCATAGAGCTCAAATACTAACATCCCACTGGCCAAAGCAAACCACGTGGCCAACCCCAAAGTCAAGGTGTGGGAAAGTAGATTCTGTTTTTAGAGTTCCTTGGCAAAGGGTGTGGATTCTGGGAGGGATGAAATGAGACTGATCGCAAAACCTTAGTAGTGTGTCCTCTTGGCTACAGTTATTCCCATTCCTCCACATGCAAGCTCAACATTTCATGGACAGGAGATAGGCCGAGAAATTTGCTGAATGACAAAAAGTGGTGTATTTTCCAATGACCTCTTCAAAAGTGTCCACCAAATGATGGGAAAAGGAAGGGCATTGCAGAGGGCAAAACCAACAGGCATGGAGCTACCTGATGAGGAGTTATATCAGAGAGCACAACTAGGATGAAGAAGGAACATTCCCAGAATAGGGAAGACCTAGTAACATCTGACAAGAGGATTTTAATGTGACTGCTATGTGCCTACAGTTCTTCACTACTTCAGAAGGGAAAGTGAATGGTAGTTTCCCTGGTTCACCATTGTATGCTTGGAGTAGTAAGGTAGATAATATAATTTTTTAGTCCATAAGTTTCCAAAACAAAAGGAGTCACATCCAACCTTGAGATAGATCATAAGATTCTAGACTTCAAGCCTGAAGCCATGCTGGGATGAGATTTTGAGGTTCTTGAGATGAGAAAAAGAAGTCTGATGAATTTATGTTCTATTCCCCTCTCTCTATGTAGTTGTACTTTTACATTTAGACACAGTGTAATGATTTTCAGAAGACTTATTGATTTTTCAAACAGGTATTTCCATGTATCCTTTTGTTATTATTTGCTGATTTTATTAAATTGTATCTGGATAATTATGACTAAACTTTTATGCAATATGTAGAGTTTTTCCAGACATTGAACATGGTCAGTGTTTAAACATTAGCTTACAGAGTCACTTTTATTCTGTGCACACATATGAATACATGTACACATATTATTTAATTAGTCATTAAAGCCATCACATTGTTTAATAAAAAACAAAAAGAGGTAAAATGTACTATTTAACATTGCAGAAAACTGCATCTATCTTGTGTGTATTTTTTCTATTATGTGAACACACAAGAGATCCTATTCCTAAAATCCCACCCTTCTGGAGTCTGTTCTGGGAAAGAATTGTAATAGTAATACTGTCCCTCATCTATAGTTCCCTGATGCCCAAACCGGTAATTTGCTGATTTAAAAAAAATTGTTAATTTGAAAAAATTTCAGTCTCAACCAAGAAGTGACAAACTTAGTTTAAAAACATGATTATTATGAAATACTTCTTTTTAAAAAATTTAATTCCAGTATAGTTAAACATCCAGTGTTATCCTACCTACAGGTGTATAACAATCTTAGTTTTTCATCAAGTTTTGGAATAGGGGTCATCAGTCTCTTACTGGGCCCAAGCTAAACTCTGTATCTTGATTTTTCCTTCTGAATTAGGTTTGTGAGGAAATGAGTAGCCAGAGAAAACTCTAAGGGGAGGTGGTTGGGGAGCCAATAATGTCTTCTGGCACAAGTTGAGTATTGTCCTGTTAAGCATAGCCAGTAATTTTTTAAAAAGATTTTATTTATTTGTCAGAGAGAGAGAGAGAGAGAGCGAGCACACACACACAAGCAGGGGGAGGGCAGAGGCAAAAGAAGAAACAGGCTTGCTGCTGTGCAAGGAGCCTGTTGTGGGACTTGATCCCAGGACCCTGAGATCATGACCTGAGCCGAAGGCAGAGGCTTTAACCCTGCTGAGCAGAGAGCCCGGTGAGGGGGTCAATCCCAGGACCCTGGGATTTAACCCACTGAACCACCCAGGCGCCCCTGATGAGGTGGTTCTAAGCACTTCACATGTTAGCTTGGTAACTCTGCGAGGTAGGTACTACTTTGCCCCAATTTTTCAGGTATATTTGACACAGAGATTTAAAGAAACTTATCTGAGGTCTTGGAGCTGATAGGTGACAGAGTTGGGATTTGAGTCTAGGCAGACTGATTTCAGATTCACACTTTTAACCATGATGTTGTTCTGTCCTGATGATTCAGGAAAATTCCCTGCCTCTGAAATAGATTTACTATAAGAAACAGAGGACAATTTTAGAAAATAGCTGCTCCGTTTGCACAAAAATATTTAAGGGAACGTTGCCTCTGAGGATCAAGAGTAGGCTATTATGGAAAGATAATGTGAAAAATTCACAGCAAGAAAATACTGCTGTAAAATTAAATATAACAGCTAAATGTTGACAAGGAAGAGGGAGTGAGTTCAATACCTGGAGTCGTGGAAAACAGACTTCTTCCAGCAGAGGACAAATTTGAGAACTAAGTTCAAAAACATAGCTTCGAAGAATAGAAGATTACAGATGGAAAGCGAAAAGTTGGATGGCTTGTCATAGAGATCCAAATTCTTTGAATAATAATTGTTTCTGAAGGGAAAAAACCAACAACAAAAAGACAACAGCACAATACAAAATAAAACAGAAAAATATGTTTATCCAATGAAAAGTTTGTTTAAAAATGCAACAGAATTTATGACAAGAGATTCTATTACTTACCTGTTGCTGTATAACATATTACTCCCGTTTTTAACAGCTTAAAACAACAAACATTCTTTGTCTCTCTTAGTTTCTTAAGGTCAGGACTCTGGGAGTGATTGGTTGATTCTAGGATTAGTTAAGCTGTGTGTTCAAGCAGTAGTCATCTGCAGATAAAGATTTAAATTGCTAATTAAATTGAAAATTAAATTACCAATTAAACTTATAAATTGATAAATAAGTTAAAAAACATACTGGCAAAAATCTTACGGGTAAGCATGGAAAAAGTTAAACATATATAGACAACAAATGTAAACAATAATTTGAAAATACCTTTGGGAGAAATAATCCACATGGTTAAGAACATAAAAATGATGAAGTTTATATAATAGGAAAATAACTAATAAAAATACATGCTAACTGAACTTGGGAAGTAGAGGAAAAAGAAAGACATGGTGTATGGATGGGATCATAGCTGATTTACATTCTTGAGCTGCTTTTTTATGTATCAGTTTATTAGGATTTTTGGATTATAAGTGACAGAAACAACTCAAATTAAAAATTTTTTAAGATTTTACGTATTTGTTTATCTTAGAGAGGGAGTGCATGAGCTGGGATAGGAGCAGAGGGAGAAGGACAAGCAGATGGTGCACTGAGCATAGAGCCTGATGAAGGTCTCAATCCCTTGCCCCGGGCGGAAATCGAGAGTTGGACGCTTAACTGACTGAGCCGCCAAGACACCCCCACTCAAATTAAGCAAAGGAATTGTTGGTTCACTTAACAGAAAAGTTCAGAGTATGGACCTGCCTGTACATGTAGCTGAGTTCAGGGGGCTTCAATGTTGCCATCTAGACTCAATCTTCTCTTGTCTCTGTCAGTCTCTGTCTCTCTCTTCATTGTTTCCCTTTAGTTAACTGTATTTACAGGCAACCTCCAACTTTGTGATTCAAAGGACAGCCACCACCTAGGCTCTAGGCCCCTGTAGGTTTACAACTTGAGAGCAAGTGATGCACTTTTCTGTAACACCATCCGAAGGCGTAAGGGTGATTCTCATGATCCCAGCCTGGGTTATAGGCTCTTTCAAGAGGGGAGTGGGTCAACTCCTCCTGATCAAGAGAGGGTGCTCCAAAGTTAAAAAGTGAGGGGAAGGCATGGGTCACCTGGGTGGCTTAGTCAGTCCTGGGATCAAGCCTTGTGTGGGGTTCTGTGCCCAGTGGGGAGTCTGCTGAGATTCTCTCTCTCTCCCCCTCTTCCTCTATTCCTCCTTTGTGTTTGCTCTCTCTCTCAAAAATAAATAAATCTTTTTTTAAAAAAGATTTTATTTATTTATTTGACAGAGAGAGAGATCGCAAGTAGGCAGGGAGGCAGCCAGAGAGAGGAGGAAGCAGGCTTTCTGTGGAGCAGAGAGCCCGATGTGGGGCTCGATCCCAGGACCCTGGGATCATGACCTGAGCCGAAGGCAGAGGCTTTAACCCACTGAGCCACCCAGGCGCCCAAAATAAATAAATCTTAAAACAAAAACAAAAACAAAAACGAGGGGAAACCAACTAATGTGGTCCATGTTTCCTACAAATAGTGATAACAACTTTTCTTGGCGTTACTGCAAGCGAGGTGCTGTGTGCTACTTACATGTATTATTTCATTAAAACGTCACAATACACTTTTGAGGTGTTATTACCCTCATCTTAAATGGGTGGATGGAAATTAAGGCTCAGAGAGATTAAGTAAATTTTTTAAGGTTTTGCAACCAGTAAATTACAGATACTCAATTCAAACTCATGTCCATCTAACTCTAGGGTGTGTCTGTGATCTTAAAAAGGAAGAGGGGAAACTCACACACAGCCTGCCATCTAAGCACGAGCAAACATTCTGCCACATCTCTCTCCATCTCTCTCTCTCATTTAATTATGGCTCTCTGTTGCTAGTCTTTTTACAATTGTTAGGCTTTACTACTAGATTGAACATACCCATGTGGCAGGTGAGATGTGTCTTGAGTGTCTTCATGGGAACAGTGGTTGATGAGTGAATTCTAGCTCCCTTGCCATTGGGTGGAATATCTCTGAGGTATGTGTTCTAGATTGGCTTCTGGTGGTAGTTAGCTCCATTTGTCCACGATGGTAACCTGGTTACTGACTTGATGATAATTGCCTGCTTTGCCTTCCCTGTTTCATTTACTTATGTCTTTACCGGTGTTTCTTTCACCTCTTCAGTTAACTATTTGCACTCAAAAATCCTTGCCTTTCAAGGTCAACTTCAAGGGGAACTCTAAGATATGTCTTCCAGTTCACTAATTGACTCCTTAGCTGGTCTAATCTGCCATTTAACTTTTCATTAAGTTTCTAATTTCAATTATTTTATTTTCATTTCTAGAAGTTTTATTTGTTTTTTTATAAATTTGCTTGGCCAACTTTGATAGTCTCTGATTGTCTATTAATCTTTCAATTTCTCTTTATCTATCTCTTTCCTAAATTGAACATTCTTATTTTATAGTCTATGTTTGAGAATTCCAACATTATCATTCTGATAATGTTGTCTTTGCCATCTTTATGGCTTGTTGTTTCTGCCAACTCTTACTAATTGTGGTTTCTCTCCTGTTGCTTTTAGTGACTTTTGATTGTTTTATTTTTAAGACTTATTTGAAGCCTGGTTTAAAAATTAATTCTTTCAGATAAGATGTGCATTTTGGTCTGCTAAGTGGCTGAGGACACTATCTCCCTGAGACTGCTTTAAATTCCATTTTTGGCTTGAGGTTTTCTGAGTAATACAGTTTGTTTGAATTCTGACCTCAAACTCCCTTAAATATAGATTTATGGTTAGGAATTCTTAAGGGTGAATTCTCCCTTTTCTTTTCTCATTTCCTTTCCTTTCCCCTCTCTCCCTCCCTTCCTTCTTTTCCTCCTTCCTTCCTTCTTTTCCTTCTTTCTTTAGCTTCACCTAGACCCAAGATTGAGATAATTATCCTACTGACACATACCTTGGTGTGGTTCTTTGTAGGACATCCACTTGGAAAAAGATGTTTGCCCTCATGGATTCCTGCTTTGAAATATGAATATATTTAATTCAGTCTCCCACTCTGATGAGGCCAAGGGCTTTATTTTCTTAGATTCCAAAAGCAGTCCCTAACTTCACAACTATTTATTTTTCTTATTTGAGTTTCCATATGTTTCTGGCCTCCAGAGATAGTATTAAATTTCTTGCTTGCTCATTCATGTATTTTAAACATTTTTATTGGGATGACTGGATGGCTCAGTTGGTTAATCTGCTTTTGGCTCAGGTCATGATCCCAGGGTCCTGGGATTGAGCCCTGCATTGGGCTCTTTGCTCTGCTGCTTTCTCTGTCTGCTGCTCCCCCCAGTTGTGTGTACACTTTCTCCCCTCTGGCAAATAAATAAACAAAATCTTAAAAAAATTTTTAATGTTATTATTATTATTTTTTAATGGATTCAACCATTGTTAGCATATTGTGCTGGGAGAGTTTTCCCTAAATACTTGATCCAATGTGTTGCCACTTAAGTCTCCAATGTTCTTTTGCAACAATGGGATGTATTCCACTCACTACCTCCTTCTCCTTCTCTCTTTTAAATATATATATTTTAAAGATTTTATTTATTTATTTGGCAGACAGAGATCACAGTAGGCAGAGAGGCAGGCAGAGAGAGAGAGAAGGAAGCAGGCTCCCTGCTGAGCAGAGAGCCCGATGTGGGGCTCGATCCCAGGCTCCTGGGATCATGCCCTGAGCTGAAGGCAGAGGCTTTAACCCACTGAGCCACCCAGGGCCCCTCTCTTTTAAATATTGAACATTTTCATTTTGTAGTGTATATTTGATAGTTCCTGTTCCTTCAACAAGTACTGATTTGTCTTGACCAATGTGCTGGCTACACTCTTAGGGCTTCAGTGTGAATGGATCAGACAAGATCACCACGCTTGTGGTGCTCACATCCCAGAGGAGAGTGTAGGCTCAGGACTTTGTAACTAGTATCCCACTGTTCTAAGGGCACCTTGGCAATGCATAATGTAAACAGTTGTGCAAGGCTGAGAAGTGCAGTAGGCAGTGTTTTGTATTTGGTTGCTGATATCTGCAAGTCAATGTAGGGAGAAATCGTGGTATATTAATTTTCTACTTGGAAAGGTTAATGATTGTATCTGGGTCTGAAGATGCAAGGTAGACAACAGGTATATGTGGATAAGCTGATTTTTGTGTATAAAGGGGTGAAGGAAGATTGGGACTCTCATTCATGAAGCTTTGTTTAAGGTGCTTTGTATATATGTTCTCATTTAATTCTGATCCCCTCCCAAATAAATTCCATGTAGTAGATATTATTTTTTATTTTAAAGTAAACTGTACTTTGGTTGTCTCCCCCGCCCCTTTTTTTCCTTTCTATTCTTCAATAGCAGTAGGTAATTTTGCTGGGCACCTTGTGCTTGGCCTAAAGATGACATTTTCTATCCTCCCCTGTAATTAAGTGTGGCCATCACTAAGTTCTGACCAGTGGGATTTAGAGTGGTCATCAAGTGGCAGCTTATAGCAAACTTCCTAATAAGAGACAGCTGGTGTATACCTTTTACTCCTGCTACTTACCTGTTCTTCTCTCCTGCTACTTACCTGTTCTTCTCTCCTGCTACTTAGAATGTATATACTGCTTAAGACCACAAAGGTGAGGCTACAAATTGGGAATGGACAGAGTTATGTCCTTGAGGACTCTTTGGCCGGACCTTCATACCAGCCTTGGACTGCATATTTCTGGAGCTCCTGTACTAGAGGAGAATACACTTCTATGCTGTTAAGGTCTATTGCTATTCAGTAAAAAAAAAAAAATTCTTCCTAAAATCTGCAGTCAAATCTAATCCTAACTAAATTTTAAGGCTCAGAAAGATTATGTAACTTGCCCAAAGTACAATGTCTGGTACAAGGCAAAGAGTTGACGCTAGTGCTTTACATTTATGTAATAATGACTCGGTGAATATTTGGTATAAGGGCACCACTGTATTGTATATACCAAACCAACTTACTTAGTTGGTTTTTAGGGTTCCTTTAATCCTCCCCTTACCCATCTATCCAACATTTCCCCTGCATTTAGTCTGGCCTCCTTACATCCCCTCCTCATTCATACTAGTCTGACTTATGCTTCTAGGCTCACTCTGAAGCACTAGGAGTTCAACCATGAAAAAGAAAATCATTGAAAGACAGGAGTATTTCAAGCAAAAGAGACAGAGCCAGAACTTGGATTTAAAGATAAGCAGGAAGTCATGAGTGGAGGTTGGCATCAGGATAAAAGGCATGGTAGTTCTATCAATTTCCCATCTGAGGTGGGTCCCTAGGCAATAGTTAAGTTTTACGTGTGTGCTAGGGAGACCACGTCACCATTATGAAAGAGACTGGGAATGGGCCACTCCTTTAAGAGGAATGAAACCTTTCAAGACTTAAATTTGTCTTTAGTAAGCCGTTGTAAATGTTATAGAGACAGTGTAGATTATTGCTGTAGGATATCCTGAAGTTTGCCCTTGCCATTAATTTCTTCCTAAAATGGACAACAGAGGAGTGCTGATATGAATTGCTGACTTAAAAATATTTTTTTTGGGGATGCTTGGGTGGCTCAGTTGGTTAAGTGTCTGCCTTTGGCTCAGCTCATGATCCCAGGGTTGTAGGATTGAATCCCACATTGGGCTCCCTGCTCAGTGGGGAGCCTGCTTCTCCTTCTCTCTCTGCTTCTCCCCCTGCTGATGCTCTCTCTCTCTTTCTCTGTCTCTCTGACAAATGAATAAATAAAATCTTTAAAAAAATTTTTTTTTCATACCTTGTTTCGTTTGTGTCTATGGTTCTATTTTTTGGCTTTAAATACTGATGCTGAGGCTTTGGCTAACTTTTTGAAATGTAAGGAATTACTTTTGGAAAGACGATTTAAAAAATTGGCTATTTTTCCTGAGATGGCTTCTTAAAGAACTGCTTTTTAGAGACCGAGAGCCTGAGGGTAGCTGTGTATGTCAGATAGGGCTGAAATCTGAAATCTGACTCTGCTGTGTGCCTAAGCTTGAAGTTTTAAGTGGGTGATTCCCCTATCTGTCTGGAATTGCGGGTAGTGGATGGGGTGACTCTGAAAGTCTGTCATTGCAAACATGCATAACCTCAGCATTGCCTGTCTGATGGCTATGATTCTATGCTGATGATGCTTTGGGGCTTATAAAAAAGGGAAACCTCAGTGAAGTTATTATCGTTAATTCAAGTCATTGTTGGGCAAGTATCTGTTGACAGATACTTAACACAAGGGTTTACGGCAAGTTTAAAAAAATGTCAGTCTGAACGAAGTGATATTGGTCTCTTGGTTGCAGGACTTTTCAGGATCCTTGATATGGTGACACTGTGAGTCTTTAAGAGAACATTCCCAGACTTTGATTCTAAGACCTGTTGCTAAGTGAGCATCTCACAAAAAAAATGCCCTAGGGAAAACCCTTGGGCCACACTGATCCAGGTGATAACAGAAGTTGCGGGCTGTGTTGTAATGCTCATGCAGAGGCTATGTGACCACACTATCGAAAATCTAATCTCTGAGACTGGGCTGTTATCTGGCACAGAATCGTTTCACTTTTCAACCCAGATAATCTATAGAGATCTTGGTCCAAGGACTAAGGTCGTTTTATAAGTCAAGGAACTGAGGCCCAGAGAGGTTAAGGAGCTAGTTTGGGGTTATACCCTACTTAGTGGGGAGCTGACACTAGCACCTCAGTCCTCTGATTCTCAGAGCCGACCCTACTGCCTCAGTAGGTGTGGTGGATTGTAGGGGAACACTGTGATTCAGCCAGTGGGGTAGACATTGGTGAGTGAGCAGTGGAGATGGCCTGGATCAATGTTTGGAGGATATCTCCATTCCTTCAGTCATGTATGTCTTAGTGTGCAGTACACATTTCTTACCATTCTGGTCACCTGGATGTCAGTTTCCTCTTCAAACATGGAGCCCAGATCTAGTCCTGATTCTTCAAGTGTGCTTTGGCCATTGCAGTGTACAATGGGATGTCTTTATTCTTAGATCACTGCTGGCAAACTGTTCTTGAGTTAATGAAGACCAAGAACAAGATCATTATTTTTCCAGGATCCATGAATCATTTTGGCTCATCTTAAGCTTGTGGTTAACCCCAGATCTGTTTGCTATTACTTACTGTCTAGTCAAGTTTTCTCTTAAGTTTGAATTAATCAAGCAGGGTTAATTTTTCAAACCTAAATGTAGGTTTTTACATTAACCCTGTTTCATTTCATCTTGGTGGTTTGGGCCCAGGACTTTTGACTGTTAGGATTAATTTTGACTCTTGGCTCATTTATTCTTCTAGCTCTTTCTTCTAGTGTGGCAGTAATGGCAGATGTAGTATGCAGCCCTCTGATTTCTTAATTTCTCAACCTGACTATGCTTCTCTGTAAGAGGAAAGAGCAGGAACTGACTAACATTTACTTACTGTCTACTATTTACCAGGTACTATGCCAGGTACATTATGTATATTTTATTACTTAATCCTCATGATAACCATATATGATCATAACATAACAAGAATGAAAATTCTCATCTCAAGGAGTTTTGGAGAATAAATGAGATAATTTATTTATTTAACTTACATAATTAAAAAAATTATGTTCTTATTACAGTGCCTGGCAGATAGGAGGCACTTGCTAGTGCATTAGTGGTCTTTACTTCTGTCCCACTTCCTTATATTCTGTTTGGACAGACACAGGCAAGGATAGGAAACTATGATATTCCATTAAAGAGTCCTCTCTTGCTGCCACAGAACCACCCATCAGCTCCTACTAGTCTTATTAACCACTTTTCATACCATGGGAATCTTATTTATTGTTGTATTACCAATTACCCCCAAACTTAGCTTAAAATGAGACACTTCTATTTTCCTCCCATAGTTTCTGTGGGTCAGAAATCAAACATAGCTTACCTGGGTCCTCTGCTTTAGGATTTCTTATGGGGCAGCAGTCAAGGTGTTGATTCTAATCTGAAAGGTTGACTAGGAAGGAATCTTTTTCAAGCCCACCAATGTGGTTAATGACATGAATAGGCTCCTGGAAGGTTGTTGGATTGAGGGCCTCAGTTTCTTGTTGGCCATCGGGCAGGAGGAGGTCACCTCTGTTCTTGGTCACGTGTGCCTCTATAGCTTGCTTCCTCAGAGCAAGCATGGGGGAAGAATTAGAGAGTGTGAACCAGGCAGAAGTTAGAGTCTTTCAGAACCTAATTTCAGAAGTGACATCCCATTACTTTTGTTGTGTTCTATTTATTGGAAGTGAGTCATTAAGTCCAGCCCCCACACAAGAGGAAGGAGTTACACAAGGCAGTGAAAATCAGTAGGCAGAGCCACTGAAGGCCATGTCAGCAGCTGCCTATTACCACATGCCTTATTCTTTATCAGGCAGACCTAGGATATAAATCCAGGTTTCCAAGTCCTTTTTTTTTTTTTTTTAAAGATTTTATTTATTTGACACAGAAAGAGACACAACAAGAGAGGGAACACAGGCTAGACGGAGGTTTCACATGTGGTCTGGGTTGTCTCTATGTGTGTGCTCTAGGCTATTGGTGCTGCAGGAAGGGACTGGAAGGGGTGGAAAGAGAAGGAGGAGAGGGCCACTTTCAGGCATGGATTTCTGGGAACCCGAGGATTCTGAATTTAAGTATATTTGTTAAGGTGGAAGTATAGATGTTTTCACTGATGATGTTGGTTTGATATTTAACTTAAAAAATATTTTATTTTTTTATTTGAGGGAGAGAGAAAGCATGAAGAGGGGAGGGGCAGAGGGAGAGGGAGAGAGTTTTCAAACAGACTCGATGCTGAGTGCGGAGCCCCACAACCCTGATCTGAGCCAAAATCAAGAGTCAGATGTTTAACTGACTGAGCCACCCGGATTGCCCCTGATGTATTTTTAAGCACTTACATGTGTGGTATATGTGGGCTTTCACTTGTACTCTTGGCCAAAAGCTCTATAAATAATTAGGGGTGAGCTTGGTTCTGCAATTGTATTAATAGTGCTACCGCCTTAGGCTTATGTCTGTATAGTCTCATTGACTCTAAATGAAGTGTTCGCAATTTTTTTTTAAAAATAGAAAATCGAGAAATTAAACTGAAATTTTAGATAAATGAAGTTCTCTCTGGAACCTCAGCATACAAATATAGAGATGGAGGATTATTCTGGCTGCAGCAAGAATAAAAACTCAGATCTCTGTTGACTCAGGGATTTCCACCCCGCTCCTTTCCCTCCCTCAGGGTGCCTTGAGGCATGGCTTTGGAACTCCAGGATTTCACAGGCAGATACAGTTTGAAAATTATGGCTTCTGAACAGTGGTGTTAGGCATGCTTGCATTCTGTGAACCTACCTCGAAACACTACTACGTAATCAAACAAGTTTGGGAAAAGCAAGGCACAGTTAGCCCTCTTTGGCAGTCACAGGGCACAGCAACATGAAGTTTCTTTTCCCCTCCCCAGCTTGTTGGGATATAACAT
Organism: Neogale vison; assembly: GCF_020171115.1. Taxonomy (NCBI): domain Eukaryota; kingdom Metazoa; phylum Chordata; class Mammalia; order Carnivora; family Mustelidae; genus Neogale; species Neogale vison. Next base: position 195,321,272 of record NC_058101.1, on the reverse strand, counting down.
TATGCAGGTGTCAGGTGTATGAGATGAAGCTTTGGTCTACGTATATATTGTGACATGATGGCCACAGTGATGTTAGTTACCACATCCATCACCTCACATAGTTATCTGTTGGTGTGTGTTTGTGTGGTGGGAACTTTTAAGATCTACTCTCTTGGCAACTTCCGAGTATACCATACAGTATTGCTAACTATAGTCACCATGCTGTAATTTGGATCTCCAGAAATTATTCATCTTGTAAGTGGAGTTTGTACCCTTTGACCACCTTAACCCACGTCTCCCATCCCACTGCCGCTGGCAACCATCAGTCTAGTCTCTGTTTCTAAGAATTTTTTTTTTAGATTCCAGATAGAAGAAGATCTGTCTTTGTCTGACTTATTTCATTTAGCATAATGCCCTCAAGGTTCATTCATGTTATCACAAATGGCAAGATTTCCTTCCTTTTTAAAATATTCCATAAGAAGTCATGTACCACAGAGTGATTTGATCGATGTATATATATTGCAAAACGACCACAATAAGGTTAGTTAACACATCTATCACTTCACATAATTATCTTTTTTTTTTTTGGTGAGAACTCTTAAGATTCACATGCTTAGAAACTTTCAAATATACCTATATGTATTTTATTTATCTCTTTTGTCTGTCTATTCATCCATCAACAGATACTATTGGCTATTGTGAATAGTTTTATAGTTTTATAGTTATATAGCAGATATCTCTTTGAGATAATGATTTGTTTCCTTTGGATGTATACCCAGAAGTGAGATTGCTGGAATGTATGGTGAATCTATTTTTAATTTTTTGAGGAAATTCCATACTATTTTTCATACTGACTGTACCAACTTACATTCTCACCAACCGTGTACAAAGGTTTCCTTTCTCCTATATCCTCACCAACATATTATCTCTTGTCTTTTTGATAATAACCATTCTAACAGGTGTGAGGTGGTATCTCATTGTGGTGTATGCTAATGTATCCTAATCTGATGATGGGTGATACTGAATTCCTTTTCATGTACCTGATGGCTATTTGTATATCTTCTCTGGAAAAACAATCTGCTTAGGTCCTTTGCCCATTTTAAAATCAGATTATTATTTTTTTTTGCCATTGAATTATATGAGTTCCTTCTGTATTTTGGATATTAGTCCCTTATCAGAGATACGGTTTGCAAATATTCCCTCCCATTCCATAGGCTGTCTCTTCATTTTGTTGATTGCTTCTTTTCTTGTGCAGAAGTTTTTTAGTTTTATGTGGTCCCATCTGTTCATTTTTGCTTTTGTTGCTTATACTTATGGTATCAAATTAAAAAATCATTGTCAAAACCAATGTCAAGTTGCTTACTCACTATGTTTTTTTGTAGGAGTTTTACTGTTTCAGGACTTATATTTAAGTCATTCAATTTGAGTTAATTTTTGTAAATGGTGTAAGATGATGGTCTAGTTTTGTTCTTTTGAGTGCAAATATCCAATTTTCCCTACATTATTAATTGGAGACCATCTTTTCCCCATGAATATTCTTGGATCTCTTGTCAAATATTAGTTGACTGTATAATAGTGGGTTTATTTCTTTGCTTCTAATTATGTTCCCTTGGTCTATATTTTCATTTTATGCCAGTATCATGCTGTTTTGACTACTATAGCATTTAGTATAGCTTGAAGTCAGGAAGTATGATGATGTCTCTACTTTTCTTTTTTCTTAGGATTGCTTTGGTTATTTGGGGACTTTTGTGGTTCCATACAAATTTTAGGATGTTTGTTTTTATTTCTATGAAGAATGCCATTGGAATTTTGATACAGATTGCATTGAATCTACAGATGGCTTTGAGTTGTAGGGACATTTTAACATTAATTCTTCTGATTGATGAACACAGGATATCTTTCTATTCATTTGTGTCTTCTCAGTTTCTTTTATCAAAGTTTTTTTTTTTTAAATTTTAATTTAATTTAATTTAATTAATTTATTTGACAGAGAGAAATCACAAGCAGGCAGAGAGGCAGGCAGAGAGAGAGGAAGGGAAGCAGACCCCCTGCTGAGCAGAAAGCCCGATGTGGGACTCGATCCCAGGACCCTGAGATCATGACCTGAGCCGAAGGCAGCGGCTTAACCCACTGAGCCACCCAGCCGCCCCTTTTATCAAAGTTTTATAGTTTTCAGTGTAGAGAGCTTTCACCTCTTTGGTTAAATATATTCCCAGGTATTTTATTCTCTTTGATGCTGTTGAAAAAGGGGTTGTTTCCTTAATTTCTTTTACTGATAGTTCACTATTAGTGTGAAGAAATGATTTTGTTTATTAGAGAGGGGGAGGGGGAAAAAGGGAAGAGAGAAAGGGAGAGAGAGAAACTTAAGGAGGCTCCATGGTCAGCGTGGAGCCCACTGTGGGGTTTAGTGTGGGGCTCGATCGCACATCTCTGAGATCATGACCTGAGCTTCAGTCAAGAGTTGGATGCTTAACTGACTGAGCCATGCAGGAGCCCCACAACTGATTTGTGCATGTTGATTTTTCATCCTGCAACTTTACTAAATTCATTTATTAGTTCTACCAGTTTTTTTGGATGGAGTCTCTAGGGTTTTCTGTATATAATATGTCATCTGTAAAAGATACAATTTTGGGGCACCTGGGTGGCTCAATTGGTTAAGTGTATGCCTTCAGCTCAGGTCATGATCCCAGGGTCTTGGGCTCAAGCCCTGCACTGGGCTCCCCACTCAGCAGAAAGCCTGCTTCTCCCTCTCCCACTCCCTTGCTTGTTCCCTCTCTCGCTGTCTCTATCTCTGTCAAATAAATAAATAAAATCTTTAAAAAAAGACAATTTTACATCCTATCTGATTTGGATGCTTTTGATTTCTTTTTCTTGCCTAGTTGTTCTGGCTGGGACTTTCTTTTTCTTTTCTTTTTTTTTTTTTTTTAAAGATTTTATTTATTTATTTGAGAGAGAGACAGTGAGAGAGAGCGTGAGTGAGGAGAAGGTCAGAGGGAGAAGCAGACTCCCCATGGAGCTGGGAGCCCGATGTGGGACTCGATCCCGGGACTCCGGGATCATGACCTGAGCCAAAGGCAGTCGTCCAACCAACTGAGCCACCCAGGCGTCCCTGGCTGGGACTTTCAATACCATGTTGAATAAAAATGGCAAGTATGGGTCCCCTTGTCTCGTTCCAGATCCTAGAAGAAAAACTCACAACCTTTCACTGTTAAGTATAATGTTAGCTATGGGGTTGTCAAATATGACCTTTATTATGTTGAAGTAGATTTATTCTGTATCCAATTTGTTGAGACTTTTATTATGAAAGAATGTTGAATTTTGTCAATGTTTTTTCTGCATGTATTGAGATGATAACATGATTTTTATCTTTCTACTAATGTGATGTATCACACTGGTTGATTTACATATTTGAACCACCTTTTCATTTTAGGGCTGAATCCCACCTGATCTGGTGTTTGCTCTTATTTTGTTGAAATTTTTTGCATTTATTATTGTCAGAGATATTGGTCTGTAGTTTTCTTATCTGGCTTTGGTGTCAAGGTGATGCTGGACTCCTAAAATGAGTTTGGGAGTATTCCTTCCTCTTCACCTTTTTGGGACAGACTGGTGTTGATTCTTTAAATATCTGGTAGAACTTGCTAGTGAAACCATCTGGGCCTGGACTTTTCTTTGTTGGGAGGATTTTGGTGACCGATGCAGTCTTCTTACTTGTTATTGGTCTGTTTAGATTTTCTATTCTTCATGATTCAGTCTTGGTAGCTTGTGTGTTTCTAGGAATTTATCCATTTCTAGGTTCATGATGGTTTCTTATAATCCTTTGTATTTCTTTGATATCTCTTGCAATGTCTCCTCTTTCATTAGTAATTTTATTTATTTGAGTCCTTTCTCATTTTTTTCTGGCTTAGTCTAGCTTACGGTTTGCCAGTTTGTTTATTTTTCAAAGAACCAGCTCTTAGTTCTGTTATGTTTCTTATTTTCTTTTTTATTTATTTCTGCTCTAATGTTCATTATTTATTTCTTGATGCTAACTTTGGGCTTAGTTTGTTCTTCTTTTTCTGGTTCCTTGAGGTTTAATGTTAGGTTGTTTATGTGAGATCTTTCTTTTTTCTTGACCTAAGCATTTATAGATATAAACTTTCCTCTTACAACCTCTTTTGCTGCACACCATAAGGTTTGGTATGTATTGCTGTTTTCATTTGTCTCATTCAGCTCAGCTTGGGACACTGGTTAGGTCAGTTGATAGCACATGATGACAGGTGGACTTATTATTAGGATCTCTGGTTGGGCAAAGCCATTGCATGAGCTCTGAGGTTGGGGGAAGAGGGTGTTGCTGCCTGGGCTTTATGTTGAAGGGTTGGGGAGGCCCTGATTAGGCTTCCTGGTCTGGTGGGTCTGCTAGCTGTCTGTGATCAGGTAGGGTCACTAGCTGGGCTCTGCAGTCACAGGCAGGGTTAACCACAGGTTGTGTTCACTGTCAGGGCAGTCCCATGGACTGGACTGCACAGCTGGACAGGACTGTGGGCTAGTGCTCCACAGTTGTTCCTGGTAAGATGACCTTAGGTTGGGCTTTGTGAACAGGTGGGACCTCAGGTTATACCCTGAAGCTGGGATGGGCTACTGGCTGAGCTTTATAGTCCAGTAGGCTGTTGGCTGTGCTCTGCTATTGGGAAGTGTTGCTGGTTGGGCTACTCCAGTTGGGAAGTCCCTCTAGCTTTATCCTTCAGTTGGCTGGGACTGGAGACTGTGCTTCTCAGTCGGGCAGGGGTGCTGTCTAGAGCTCCCACGTTGGGTGAGGCTGCAGTTTATGCTCCATGATCGGGCACAGTCATCCTCTGGGCTGCCTGTCTATGCGAGGCCACAGGTTGAAGCAATTGGGCAGAGCTTTACTGTCAGCTCTGCTGTTGTAGGCCAGCTCTGAGGCTTCTCAGGATGACTGTTCAGTTTTCTTCCTTATGTAGGTAGGACTGGAGGCTATGCTTCGCATGCAGGTCTTCTGGCTTAGCTCTCTGCTTGCATGGGCTGGAAGTTGTGCTCTGTGGCTTTCAGACATCTGTGGCCATGCTTCCTGGAGGGATGGGGTTGGAGGTTATGCTCAGCCATTGGGCGAAGCAGGGAATTTGTTCCCCTGCTCAGGCAGGGCCTCAGAATTGGGTCCACACTGGAATAGCCTGTTGGCTTGTGATCCAAATCTGGCATAACCGACAGCCCAGCTCTGTGGCTACATGGGGCTGCTGGCTCAGGTCTGCAGATAGGCAGAACCACTGGCCAGTCTTTGCTTGGGCGCTGCTTCAAGCAAGAACTTGGTCTACTACGATTTGAGTGCTGGTTGCTGTAAACCCCACGCCCTGCTCCATCTCTATGTGAGATTTATCTTGTTTAATCCAGAGTTTTTAAGATTTTATTTATTTTTTATTTTTTTAATTAACCTGTAATGTATTATTAGCCCCAAGGTTACAGGTCTGTGAATCATCAGGCTTACACATTTCACAGCACTCACCATAGCACATACCCTCCCCAGTGTCCATAACCCAGCCACCCTATCCCTCCCCTCCCCAATCCCCAGTAACCCTCAGTTTGTTCTGTGAAATTAAGAGTCTCTTAAGGTTTGTCTCCCTCCTGATCCCATCTTGTTTCATTTTTTTTCTTCCCTACCCCCCACAACCCCTGTCCTTCCTCTCAAATTCCTTATATCAGGGAGATCATATGATAATTGCCTTTCTCTGATTGACTTATTTCGCTCAGCATAATACCCTCTAGTTCCATCCATGTCGTTGCAAATGGCAAGATTTTGTTTCCTTTGATGGCTGCATAGTATTCAACTGTGTGTGTGTGTGTGTATATATATATATATATATATATATATATATATATACTACATCTTCTTTATCCATTCATCGGTTGATGGACATCTAGGTTCTTTCCATAGTTTGGTCATTGTGGACATTGCTGCTGTAAACATTCAGACGCACGTGCCCCTTCGGATCACTACATTTGTATCTTTAGGATAAATATCCAGTAGTGTGATTGCTGGGTCATTGGGTTTCAACTTTTTGAGGAACCTCCATGTTGTTTTCCAGAATGGCTGAACAAGCTTGCATTCTCACCAACAGTGTAGGAGGGTTCCCCTTTCTCCTCATCCTTGCATGTCATTTCCTGACTTATTAATTTTAGCCATTCTGACTGGTGTGAGGTGGTATAAGATTTTATTTTATTTTATTTTATTTTTGAAAATTTTACGTCATTTATTTTTTGTCATTTTTTTCCAATTTATTTATTTTCAGAAAAACAGTATTCATTATTTTTTTCACCACACCCAGTGCTCCATGCAAGCCGTGATGTAATCACATCTTACCAGGAAACACTTTTCTCACAGAGGCTTTTTATATCTATGTAATCCACTTTGAGGTTATAATCCAGGAGACAATCCATGTTGTCTAAAATGATCCCCTAATGTGAAACAGAGCTAGAACCCCATAAAGTCTATTCACTTGTGTTTTCTACAAAAATTTGGCAATCATAAATGATTAATATAAAATTTGTATTTAAAGGAATATAGCCTTTATAGAAATACTGTAATATATTTCTTATTACATTTAAACTATTTATTGTCACTACCTTAATTTTGTATTACATATTTTAATAATGTATTTAAAATTGTATTTTGCTCTCAGGAGAAATGTGTAACTGTCACTCATTTGTTCAAGGTGTAAAAAGGCCCTAAGCCTCATTCTCGGCTCCTGACTTATTCTTGCCACCGTGTTCTGTTGCTTGAGTTAAATCTATGCTGCAGATTCTAATGGCAATAGCAAAAGATTCTGACCTTATGTTCTGATACTCTTAAGCTGCCAAACTTTCTGAATATTTTTTGGGTGTATGGGAACTGATTTTCCATTCAAAGAGCTGCTGTCTATTTCCTTCAACTTGGCATTAATTTAGGAGGTAGAGAGTTCTGAGCACACAGTGTTTCAATTGGCTGTGGGATGGGTCCCTCATGATGATCTCTTTCAGATAGAAGATTCTTAGTCACCGGAACCCTTGTCATACCTGCAGTGATATTACTCATTAATTTCGTTTCATGCTTACATCAAACGCAATGAGATGCTTCTGTTCCAGCTGTTCTCTAGTGCTGATGTCAACTTTAGCATTTGATTTTTAATTTCACCAGTGCTTTGTGCACAGACTGCCTTTTCATTTTCCTCTCTCAAGTTTTAAAAGGATTATAGACAGATCAGGAAAGACAAGTATAGTTGTGTTTTGGTTTACTTATTTCTTTATATTATTTTTTAAAATTATGATATGTTAGTCACCATACAGTACATCATTAGTTTTTGGTGTAGTGCTTCAGGATTCTTTGTTTATGTATAACACCCAGTGCTCCATGCAATACGTGCCCTTCTTCATACCCCTCACTGGGCTAATCCATCCTTCTTCCCCCTCTCCCCTGCAAAACCCTTGGTTTAGTTTTCAGAATCCATAGTCCCTCATAGTCCCCTGCCCCACCCCGTTCCGCCCTTTTATTTTCCCCTTCCTTCTCCCAGTGTCCTCCATACTATTCCTTATGTTCCACAAATAAGTGAAGCATATGATAAGTGACTTTGATATGATAATTGACTTTCTCTTTCTCTTACTTCACTCAGCCTAATCTCCACCAGTCCCATCCATGTTGATGCAAAAGCTGGGTATTCATCCTTTCTGATGGCTGAGTAATGTTTTATTGTATATATGGACCACATCATTTTTTATCCATTCATCTGTTGAACGACATCTCAGTTCTTTCCACAGTTTGGCTATTGTGGGCATTGCTGCTATGGACATTGGGGTGCATATGGCCCTTCTTTTCACCACATCTGTATCTTTGGGGTAAATACCCAGTAGTGCAATTGCAGGGTCATAGGGTAGCTCTATTTTTAATTTTTTGAGGAACCTCCACATGTTTCCTAAAGTGGCTGTACACCTTGAATTCCCACCAACAGTGTAGGAGGGTTCCCCTTTCTCCACATCTTCTCCAACATTTGTTGTTTCTTGCCTTGTCAATTTTTGCCATTCTAACTGGTGTAAAGTGGTATCTCAGGGGGTTTTGATTTGAATCTCTCTGATGGCTGATGATGATGAACATTTTTTCATGTGTCTATTACCTATTTATGTGTCTTCTTTGGAGAAGTGTTTGTTCATGTCTTCTGCCCATTTTTTGACTTGATTATTTGTTTTTTGGGTGTTGAATTTGAGAAGTTCTTTAGAGATCTTGGATATCAGCCCTTTGTAGTGTCATTTGCAAATATCTTCTCCCATTCCTTGGGTTGCCTCTTTATTTGGTTGACTGTTTTCTTTGCCATGCAGAAACTTTTTATCTTGATGATATCCCATAAGTTCATTTTTGCTTTTGTTTCCCTTGCCTTCTGAGACATTTCTTGAAAGAAGTTGCAGTGGTTAATGTCAAAGAGGTTACTGCCCAGGTTCTCCTCTAGAATTTTGAAGGATTTCTGTCTCACATTGAGGTCTTTCATCATTTGGAGTTTATCTTTGTGTATGGTGTAAGCAAATGGTCGAGTTTCATTCTTCTGTATATAGCTGTCCAGTTTTCCCAGCACCATTTATTTAGATTTAGATATATTTATTTATTTAGATATATCTTCCTGCTTTATCAAAGATTATTTGACTATAGAGTGAAGATCCATATCTGGGTTCTCTATTCTGTTCCATTGATCTATGTGTTTGTTTTTGTGCCAGTTCCATGCTGTCTTGGTGATCACAGCTTTGTAATATAGCTTGAAATCAGGCAATGGAATGCCCCCAGTTGTTTTTCTTTTTTAACATTTCCTTGGTGATTCGGGGTCTTTTCTGGTTCCATACAAATTTTAGGATTATTTGTTCCAGCACTTTGAAAATACGATGGTATTTTGATCCAGGTGGCGATGAAAGTACAGATTGCTCTGGGCAGCATTGACATTTTAACAATGTTTATTCTTCCAATCCATGAGCATGGAATGTTTTTCCATCTTTTTGTGTCATCTTCAATTTCTTTCGTGAGTGTTCTGTAGTTCCTAGAGTATAGATCCTTTACCTCTTTGGTTAGGTTTATACCAAGTTATCTGATGGTTTTTGGTGCTATTGTAAATGGAATAGGTTCCCTAATTTCTCTTTTTACAGTTACACTGTTAGTGTATAGGAAAGCAACTGATTTCTGTACATTGATTTTGTATTCTGCCACATTACTGAATTGCTGTATGAGTTCTAGTAATTTGGGGGTGAGTTTTCCACATAAAGTATCATGTCATGTGAGAAGAGAGAGAGTTTGACTTCTTATTTGCCAATTTGAATACATTTTATATCTTTTTGTTGTCTGATTGTTGTTGCTAGGACTTTTAGTACTATGTTGACCAATAGTAGCAAGAGTGGGCATTCCTGATCTTAAGAGAAAGGCTCTCAGCTTTTCCCCATTAAGAATGGTATTCGCTGTGGGTCTTTCATAGATGGATTTTATGAAATTGAGGAATGTTCCCTCTATCCTTATACTCTGAGGAGTTTTAATCAGGAAAGGGTGTTGTATTTTATCAAATGTTTTTTCTGCATCAATTGAGAGGACCATGTCATTCTTCTCTCATCTTTTATTAATTTGTTCTATCACATTGATTGATTTGTGAATGTTGAACCACCCTTGCATCCCAGGGATAAATCCCAGCTGGTTGTGGTGGATAATCCTTTTAATGTACTGTTGGATCCTATTAGCTGGTATCTTGTTGAGAATCTTTGCATCCATATTCATCAGAGATATTGGTCTGAAATTCTGCTTTTTGATGGGGTCTTTGCCTGAAGCCAAGAATACTTTATTTGGCAAGGCTGTCATTTAAGATAGATAGAGAGATAAAGAGCTTCCAAGACTGGCCAAAACTGAAAGAGTATATGCCCACTAAGCCCGCCCTGCAAGAAATATTAAGGAGGGTTCTATAAAAGAGGAAAGACTCCCAAAGTTATATAGAACAGAAATTTACACAGATAATCTTCAGAAACAAAGACCTCACAGGCGACATGATGACAATAAAATCATATCTTTCAATAATCATTCTCACTGTGAATGGCCTAAATGCTCTCATAAAGTGGCACAGGGTTGCAGATTGGATCAAAAGACAGTACCCAACCATGTGCTGTCTACAAGAGACTCATTTTGAACCTAAAGATACATCCAGACTGAAAGTGAAGGGATGAAGAACCATCTTTCATGCCAACAGACCACAAAAGAAAGCTGGGGTAGCAATTCTCATATCAGACAAATTAGATTTTAAGCTAAAGACTATAGTCAGAGAATACAGAAAGACAGTATTCATTCTTTAAGGGTGTATCCAACAAGAAGATCTAATAATTGTAAATATCTATGTCTCCAACATGGGAGCAGCCAACTACATAAGCCAATTGTTAACCAAAATAAAGAGGCATATTGATAATAATATGTTAATTGTAGGGAACTTTAACACTCCATTCTCAGCAATAGATCATCTAAGCAGAAAATCAACAAAGAAACGAGAGCTTTGAATTACACACTGGACCAGATGGACCTCATAGATATATACAGAACATTCCACCCTAAAAAAACAATACTCATTCTTCTCAACCATACATGGGACTTTCTCTGGAATAGACCACATACAGGGTCACAAATCAGATCTCAACTGATACCAAAAGATTAAGATTATTCCCCCAGTATTCTCAGACCACAGTGCTTTGATATTGGAACTCAATCACAAGAAGAAGTTTGGAAGAAATTCAAACACTTGGAAACTAAAGACCATCCTGCTCAAGAATGTTTGGGTCAACCAGAAAATCAAAGAAGAACTTAAACAATTTATGGAAACCAATGAGAATGAAAACACATTGGTCCAAAACCTATGGGATACAGCAAAGGCGGGCCTAAGGAGGAAATACATAGCCATCTAAGCTTCACTCAAAAAAATAGAAAAATTCCAAACACACAAGCTATCTTTACACCTTAAAGAAAGCCTAACTCATGCATGAGAAGGGAAATAATTAAGCCTAACTCATGCATGAGAAGGGAAATAATTAAGATTAGAGCAGAGATCAATGAATTAGAAACCAGAAATACAGTAGAACATATCAATGAAACTAGAAGCTTGTTCTTTGAAAGAATTAATAAGATCAATAAACCACTGGCCAGACTTATCCAAAAGAAAAGAGAAAGGACCCAAATTAATAAAATTATGAACGAAAGGGGAGAGATCATGACTAACACCAAGGAAATAGAAACAATCATCAGAAATTATTATCAACAACTATATGCCAATAAGTTAAGCAACCTAGAAGAAATGGATGCATTCCTGGGAAGCTATGAACTTCCGAGACTGAGACAGGAAGAAACTGACAACCTGAATAGACGAATAACCAGTAATGAGATTGAAGCAGGAATGAAAAACTTCCCAAAAAACAAGAGCCTGGGACCTGATGGATTCCCTGGGGAATTCTACCAAACATTCAAAGAAAAAATAATACCTATTCTCCTGAAGCTGTTTCAAAAAATAGAAGGAACAGAAGGAAAAATTCTAGACTCTTTTTATAAGGCCAACATTACCTTGATCCCCAAACCAGGCAAAGACCCCATCAAAAAGGAGAATTGGTTTATTTTTCATAAGTTTCCAAGAATATGACACTGTGGATAATAATCAGTTCTGTAAGGGATCTGACCTGCTTCCTGCTGATGCCTCTGGCCCATTCTCTAGTGCCCCAACCCTGGGGATTCTCTGTGGTGGTGCTGCATGGGTTGTCTTGGAAACCCAGTTGGAAATGTTGGGGCATGAATACTGGTAGGATGAACTTTGATCAATTGACTTTGGGTAGACACACATTTCTTCTCTCTACTGACAGTTCTAAAATATATTTTATATGGTTTGTCAGATGGTCCTTTAGGACCAAGAAGTCGATTGTCAACAGTGGAGGCCAACTTGATGACGGGTATTTGTAATGGCTCTTCCTCCTGGCCTGCATTGCTGACAATGTCACTCATACCATTTCCTTGGTTTCATATATCTTCCTAAAGGACTGACACACAAGTCTTTGTCTCCAGCTCTACTTTCAGGGGAATCCATGTTAAGATAGTGCCAAGTTGGAGTTTTCGTTACCATATTTCACAAAAAAATTTGGGTCAATAAAAGCAGTAGTCATTTTATGATTCTGAGTTTATTTCTGAATTAAGTTTAGACAGCTATACACATTGAATTAAATTAATATTTACATTTAACAAATTTCCTTTCAAAGAAGTAGGACTGCTTCAAAGCTATATCCATTAGCTCTTTCTTCCATGCCTGGTCTTTAAGACCATTCTAAGGTTATACCTTTAAGACATTTGGTAAAACTCAGCTTCATGGGTGCCTGGGTGGCTCAGTTGGTTGGGTGACTGCCTTCAGCTTGGGTCATGATCCTGGAGGTCTGGGATCGGGTCTCACATCGGGCTCCCTGCTTGGTGGGGAGTCTGCTTCTCCCTCTGACCCTCCCCGCTCTCGTGCTCTATCTCTCAAATGAATAAATAAGATCTTTAAAAACAAAAAACAAAAAACAAAAACCCTCAGATTCGGTGAGTGACCCCAGCATGTGGATCCTGGTACTAGACTCACTGGGTGCTGTCATAGAATTTCTTTCTCAGGTCACTTGTTTTCCAGTTTATGGTGATGCCATCTACTGACCTGCATAAATTATAGACAGATATATCTCAACATTCATTCTCTTTGGCTGGGTTTTTGTTTTTTTATATCCTATGGAAATAGAAAAAGAGGCTAAGGAATAGATGAGCAATGAAATAAGGGTGAAGAAAAAAAATGATGGTAAAAAAATAACACCGAATACACGCCATAGGTCCTGGGCAATGACTACAAGGACATTTCAAATATATGTGTGCTTCCTGGTAGCCAAAGCAAAAGTATGAATAGGAGAAGTCATGATAGTCACAGTGTCCATAAAACTTTTTACATTCTTTCCAGGAGATTCATCTGTCTTCTACCAAGATCTAAGAAAAATTTCTCTGGATGTTGCATGGAAAAGGTGAGTATTGTATGATCAGTCAATTAACACTGTCCATGACATGCCCACTATATGGGCAGGAAGGACTTTTTAGGACTGTATCTTTTAGCAGGAATCTTCCAGTGTTGCCTGTTCAGCTCTCTGATGGTCACATTCACTGTGTAAGTGGAGGGCCCCTCATCTTTGAAGCGATCTTCCACAAATATGGTTTTTCCCAAATGAACTTTTGATGAGAATTGGGCTAGCCCGGAGTTTGCCCTGGTTGGACACGTTAGGTCTAACTGGACACAGCATTACTTAAACTTACATCTCTTAATGTGATGAGGGCTTAACCTCTCTCTGCTGTTTTAGGTTTTGGGTGAAAAATAAGTGATTTGTTCAACGACGAAACAGGACCACATTGTCTGAACAACAGAGAGTCCTCCATCCATTTGAGTATCTCTCATGTGTGCCCTTCTGTGACAGTGTTGATGAACTTGCTCTTGCATTTGGTTGAATATTATATGTTCTCTGTCTTTGGGATGTATCTTTGGTGATCTGGTTGTCAAACAGGCTCCCTACTTAAAATATTTCCTCACCACTTTTAGGGGCTCAGGTAGTGTGGTCAGTGGATCCTCCCTGATGACAGGGCAGTCATCAGAGGAGGGCTGGTTGTCTGGTAGAAATCTGTGCTCTGATGCTCTGCTGCCAAGTGCAGCTTGTGGGAGTGGGTGGGAGGCAGGGAGTGTGGAGACATATGTTGCACTCCTGGGTCGGTAATGATTTCCATTTAATCAGGGGTGTCACAATCACTTCTCACAATATCTATGTGAGGGGAGGTGATATCAGGCCTGTTTTACAGGTAAGTTGCTGACATAGTTATATCAAAGGAGACTTCTCACTGAAGTGACTTCTCACATCAAACTTCTCACTGAAGAAAATTTTTTTTTTATTTAAAATTTTCCAAGATAGCCCTTTTCTTCACTTCTGTCCATAGTTTTAGAACTTTCAAAACTAACTCAAATCTCAAATTTTCTGCAAAGCTTTTCCTGACCTCTTCTGATTGACCATGATTTTCTTCTTTCAGAGGAAGGAAGCTTCATGCTTTATGGTTATTTGCTATTGTGATATCCTCAAGGTCAGGGGCCAATCCTTTTTCATCTCTATAAGCCTGTTGCCTTGCATGGTGTTTGGACATAGAGTTCCTTAATGTGACCTTCCCCTAGTGATTAATTTATTCTGAAACTTTCCTTTTTGTGTAAGGGATTACCATATATATGAGGTCCCATTTTATTTTATTTTATTTTTTTTAAAGGATTTTTTAAAAAAGATTTTATGTATTTATTTGACAGAGAGAAATCACAAGTAGATGGAGAGGCAGGCAGAGAGAGAGAGAGGGAAGCAGGCTCCCTGCTGAGTAGAGAGCCCGATGCGGGACTCGATCCCAGGACCCTGAGATCATGACCTGAGCTGAAGGTAGCGGCTTAACCCACTGAGCCACCCAGGCACCCCTGAGGTCCCATTTTAACAGTTACTTTTCGATAGACAATAAAAACCAGATTTGAACTTTTTTAACCTTTTAGAAAACAAAGAATTTATTTCACTGCTTGTATGAGAACCCTAGAGGAATACTAATGAAATCGTGTGTTTGCAATGGGAAAGATAGACAGTTGCATAGAGTTCTTCCCTGTCGTGACTGACACTTAAAAGCAGATATTACTAAGATGTAAATATTGTGTTTCTAAAGAGTGGTTCTTTGTTGTGCTGGATTGCTGCACATGGTTAAATGTTGGAGGTCATGAAGAGTCACAGTAACCGCAGAGCAGTCCCTGCACAGACACGAAATGGACCTTAGTATAAGTAGTATTCCAGTTATCAGATGGCTTCAATCCCCAATAAAAGTAATCCAGTTTTATTGGGGATTGAAGCCATCTATCCTAAGTTTTGGGTTTGGAATAGCTGTGTCCATCTCCTCTTTCCTCTGTCAACTGAGTAGAGTGATAGAGCATTACTATGACCCGAGACTTGATGGTAGGATTAGTAGGGGAGAATGGTTAGGATCTTTCAGATTGGGAAATTTGGGTGGATTAATGGCTAGTCATTGTTACAAAATAAAAAACTGAGGTGAGAGAAGCAATTTCGATAAAGGAAGATGGAGAAAGGCATTATAGCTCAGCTTGATTGTACCTATTCTTAGCCTGTTACCTTGAGTTCTGAGACTGCTGGAAATAATCCAAGAGATTCTCAAAATCACAGCCATGTTTTGCTCACCTTTGTATCCTTGAGATTAGGCAGAGATTATTAAGCAGATAGTAGACATTGTGAAAGATGGATGCAGTGGTACAGTAGAAAGTCTTGGGCTTTGGATCAAATAGGTCCATGTTGGGGCACCTGGGTGGCTCAGTCAGTTAAGTGGCTGCCTTCGGCTCAGATCATGATCCCAGGGTCCTGGGATCGAGCCTACATCAGGCTCCCTGCTCAGCGGAGAGCCTGTTTCTCCCTTTTCCTCTGCCTACCTCTCTGCCTATTTGTATTCTGTCTGTCAGATAAATAAATAAAATCTTTAAAAAAAAAAAGATCCATGTTTAAATCTTGGTTCTACCACTTATCATCTGTATGTTCTTGGGAAAATTACTCAATTTACCTGATCTTCAGTTACTTTGTATATAGAAATGGGGATAGCACATATTGCATGGGTTTATGTGAAAATTGAATGAAATCTTGTCTGTAATGTGCCAGTATAGAAAAAATGGTCAATAAATGATAATTTATTTGATGGGTAAATTTTTGGTGAGTAAAAATAGAGGTCAATGCATCAGTTTTTCCATATATGAAATGTTCTTTTGTATTTCCTTTTTTGTGAAAGATGAGTAAAAATCATGATGAGATGAGATGTCTGCACAGGACCTAGAATAGCTGAAACAAATTCAGAAAAGAAGAATAAGGTGGGAGAATTCATGATACCTATTTTTAACACATATTAAATATCTATTATAATCAAGGCAGTGTAATATTGGTGAAAAAAAAAGCATATGGATCAATGAAATAGAGAATCCAGAGTTAGACCCATACAGATATACCCAACTAATTTTAAAAATTTTAAAAAGTATTTCTTAATTGTGTAAAAAAATATGTAAGATTTACCACATTAACTGTTCTTAAATGTACAGTCCAGTAGTGTTAAGTAGATTCATATTGTACAACAGATCTCCAGAACTTTCTGCCCAACTAATTTTTGACGAAGATGCAAAAACAATTCATTGGAGGAAAGTTAGCCTTTTCAACCAATGGTACTAGAGCAATTGGACATTCATAGGTAAAAAAATGAATTCAACCTAAACCTCCCATCTCATAATTAGTTCAAAATGGATCATGGACTTAAATGCAATATTAAAGTATTAAATTTTCAGTTAGAAAAAATAGGAGAAACTCTTTACGAAGTAAGATTCGGTGAAGATTTCATATATTTAGCACCCCAAATCATGATCTATAAAAGGAAAAATTGATAAATTGACCTCATAAGAATTAAGAACTTTGAAAGAGACTGTGAAGAGAATTAAAAGCTACAGGCTGGCAACTTCTTACTAGACATGTCTCCGGAAGAGAGGGAAACAAAAGCAAAAGGGAACTATTGGGACTCTGTCAAGACAAAAAGCTTCTGCATGGCAAAGGAAACTTTCAATGAATAAAACTAAAGGCAACTGGGCGCCTGGGTGGCTCAATGGGTTGGGCCGCTGCCTTCAGCTCGGGTCATGATCTCGGGGTCCTGGGATCGAGTCCTGCATCCAGCTCTCTGCTCAGCAGGGAGCCTGCTTCCTTCTCTCTCTCTGCCTGCCTCTCTGCCTACTTGTGATCTCTCTCTGTCAAATAAATAAATAAAATCTTACAAAAAAAAAAGAAAAAAAAACTAAAGGCAACCTACAGAATGGGAGAAGATATTTGCATATGACATCAAATAAAAAGTTAGCACTCAAAATCTATAAAGAACTTACCAAGCTCATCACCCAAAACCCCAAATAATCCAGGTAAGAAATGGGCAGAAGACATGAAGAGACTTTTTTCCAAAGAAGACATCCAGATGACTCAGAGACACATAAAAAGATGCTCAACATCACTCATCATCAGGGAAGTACCGATCAAAACCACAATGAGGTATCACCTCATACCTGTCAGAATGGGTAAAATTAACAACACAGGAAAGAATAGGTATTGGCAAGGGCAGAGATAGGGGAAACCTCTTACATTGTTGGTGGGAATGCAGATGGGTGCAGCCACTCTGGAAGATAATATGGAGGTTCCTCAAAAGGTTAAACATAGAACTACCCTACAACCTAGCAATTGCCCTACTAAGTATTTACCCAAAGGATGCAAAATACTGATTTGAAGGGGGGGACATGGACCCTGATGTTTATAGAAGCATTATCAACAATAACCAAACTATGGAGAGAGCCCAAACATCCATCAACTGATAAATGGATAAAGAAGTGGTATACACATACGATGGGATATTACTCAGCCTTAAAAAGGAAGGAAGTCTTGCCATTTGCAATGACATGGATAGAGCTAGAGTGTATTATGCTAAGTGAAATAAGTCAATCAGAGAAAGAAAATATCAGATGAATTTAATTTAAGAAACAAAACAGATGAAATAGGGGGAGGGGGGAAAAAAGAGAGGGAGGCAAACCATTAGAGACTCTTAAGGGTAGAGAATAAACTTGGGTTGGTGGAGAATGAGGCGTGTGGGGGATGGGCTAAAAGGGTGATGAGTACTAAGGAGGGCACTTGTGGTGAACACTGGGTATGTATGTAAGTGATGAATCACTAAATTCTACTCCTATAACCAATATTATATTGTATGTTAACTAACTAGAATTAAAAAATAAAAGCTACGGGTTGGGGAAATACATGCTAATAGCATATCTCACAAAAATTACTATGTAGAGTCCATAGTCTCTCATGGTTGGGGTACCAGGTGGTGGGTATTATAGAGGGCACGGCTTGCATGGAGCACTGGGTGTGGTGAAAAAATAATGAATACTGTTTTTCTGAAAATAAATAAATTGGAAAAAAAATTACTATGTAGCATATACATAAAGACCCTCAAATGTCAACTGTAAAAAACACAGTCCAATAGAAAATGGGCTAAAGACATGGACACACATTTCACTGAAGAGCACCTAGCAAACATGCACATGAAAAATGTGATGAACACCATTAGCCATTAGGAAATACAAATTAAAACCACAGGGAGATACTACCACACACCTGTGAGAATGGCAAAATAAAGAGGAGTGCCAAAACCAAAGGTTGATGAGGCTGCAGAGAAACTGCCTCACTCATACATTGCAGATAAAGATGTAAAATGGACCGCCACTCTCGAAAAGCATATGGCAGTTTCACACAAGACTATACATGCATTTACCATATGGCCCAGCAATTGCACTCTTGGGTATTTATCCCAGAGAAAGGAAAACTTATGTTCACACGCAAACAAGTGTTTATAGCAGCTTTATTTGTAATAGCCCCAAACTGGAACCAACTCTTGTATCCTTAAATGGGTGAACAGTTAGGCAAACTGGTACATCCATACCATGGGTTGGTACTCAGCACTAAAAAGGAACTAACCATGGATACAGTTGACAACTTGGACAAATCTTAAGGGAATTATACTGAGTAAAAAGAAGCCAATCTCAAAATGTTACATACTGTATGATTCCATTTAGATGATATTCCTTAAAATGACACAGTTGTAGAGATGGAAAACAGAGTACATGTTGCCAGGAGTAAGGGAGAGGGGAGGAGGTATGGTGGTTGTAACTGTAAGATGGTAGCATAAGAGATGCTTGTGTTGGAACTCTTCTGAATCTTGACCATGATGGTTGTCCACAGATCCACACGGGGTAAAATTGCACATGTGCAGATGTAAGCACAAATGGGTGCATGCAAAACTATGAGATCTGAGGGCCACCTGGGTGGCTTAGTGGGTTAAAGCCTCTGCCTTCATCTCAGGTCATGATCCCAGGGTCCAGGCATCAAGCCCCACATCGGGCTCTCTGCTCAGTGGGGAGCCTGCTTCCTCCTCTCTCTCTGCCTGCCTCTCTGCCTACTTGTGATCTCTGTCCATCAAATAAATAAATAAAATCTTTAAAAAAAAAACTATGAGATCTGAATAAAGTCAGTGGATTATATCAATAGCAATTTCCTGGCTGTGATATCGTACTAAAGCTATTTAAGTTGCAAACTTTTGGGGAATCCGGGTAGAGGGGATGTGGGATCTCTCTGTATTGTTTCTTAGACTTGTACTGGCATCTACAATGATCTCAAAACAAAGAGTAAAAAAAAAAAAACCAAACAAAAAAGAAAGGTCTGAGTTAGGTTGTCAGTGCCACTACAAATGAAATGCAAATGGCGTCCCGTTTTGGCTGGGCTTAATGATAATAAGCAGTTGGGTTTTGGAGTTGCAGGGTTTGAGAAGATTAAGGAATTCACTGTCTAGTTGGGATGAAAGCTGCATCTTTTAGAGCACTGCTGAGCAATGGAACTTTCTGTGCTGCCAAAAATGTTCTATATCTGCACTGTCCAGTATTGCAGTCATCGTGGACATGTGGCGAACATAACTGAAGAACTGAATTTTCGATTTTATTTAATTTTACCTAATCAGAATTTACATTTACATGGCTCATGTGCCTAGCACTACTATACTGGAGAGTGTTATTTTGGAGAAATGGTAGGTTCCAAAAATAGGAGGAAGTTTTTAGAGCATAGGCAGCTCAAGGGAGTTAATGCAAGCCATGTTCACTCGTTGCAACATGACAAGTTTTGATCAGAAGAAAAATTTTGGAAGTCATTGAGTCAGATGGCTTTAAAGGAAAACAGACCTGGAGTGGAGAGGTGGACATAAGAGACATTACTTTTCCCGGGATCTAGGGCAGTGGCTGTTCATGGCCTAGGGCATCATCATAAACTCTGGAGGAGCACTGAATGACCATGTGAACATAAATTACATGTAGGGAGTTCTGGACAAAAGTGAATAGCACGTAACTTTGAATTCCCCAGTTGGTACATCACATGAATCCTGAGGTTCTTTAGTTCTACAGAGTTAAGGAATATGGTGCCTAGAAAGGATTCTGGTCTGCTGGTCACTCACATCGGAATTCCACGTTCTTGGTGGCTCAGGCCCTCACCATGAGATTCTGGGCCAAAATAAGAGGGTTTCACTATTGACTTTTAAGTTGCTTTCCAATTCTCAGGTTTTCTTTTTATTTATTTAGCATGCACACTTTAATCCATCAGATCTGAGAATCATTTATTTGGGGAACACTTCAGTGGGGAAGGTGCTGAACAATGACTATGAATTTTGGATGTGGAGATGCTTCTTCCATCCCACTCCATTTCAAAGTGATGAAAATGGAATTTATACTACTAATAAAAAATCAGAAGAGAAATCTTCTATTTAGGGTCTTATCTGGATTGTGATACCATGAATGCAGTATTTGATTGTTTTTTAAAATTATAAGGTTGGAAAAACTCAATGATCCAGGGATGATTTTATGTAAAAGATGAATTTTTCCTCAAGTACCTTTCAGGGTTTTGGTTTCACAGAGAAGAGTTAAGCTTAATGGGAAGTTTGCATATGTGGGACATATTTAGGTTTTTTGAGATAAGAAACTCTGTTCCTGTGTCTCTAAAGCCCTCTGGGGTAGCCCTAAACAAGTTCCCTCAGCGTCTCTAAGACTTGACAGCACCAGGAGACGTCTTATAATTTCTGCTGGCTTTGAAGATGACATTTCTGGGATTTGGTTTTCAAAGGAAAATGTTTTTTAAAAGAGAATGAGTGCATAGGCTTCTTTCCCCAAGGATCCAGAGCACATAACTCTCAGTTTCCTGTGAAGGGCACAGTGGGGCTGAGGCTTTTCCCACTCAAGGTGAACTCAAGGCCCCCAGCCTCCAGGCTGACTTGTTCAAGGTCCCGCTGCTCTCTTGACTAATTAGACTTCCTCTCTTGAGTTAGAAGTTTGGGCATTTCACAAATAAGATGGGGAAGACTGAACTCTTTGATGGAATTAAGTTCCAGAGATCCCCAAGGAAGAGTTTTGGTGATAGAGCCTTTGGTTGTTACTCAGGAGTTAGGCAGATTTCTGCTGGAAAATTTCAGGGCTAAAATCCTTACTCAATGGGAGGCTGTAAGCATGCAGTGCTTGATTTGTGTTTTTACCTTTTCCTTGACATTTAGTTTGGTTGCCCGAGGAGCAACAAGGAGGAGCTGGGTGCATGGATAGCTGAGGGTCTTCATGTTAGTGTAGCTTCATGTAGAATTTAGGATTTTATTTTAGGTTTTGGTCAAAGGCAACTTGTAGGTTCAGTATAACTTTACCCCATTCAATGGCTCTACCCGAAAAAATGGATGCCTTTAAGTAAAGAGAATTAACTACTGAGATAAGCAAAGGACACATGGGATTTAGCCTTAGATCTCCTACTGTGGTTTTTTTTTGTTTGTTTTTATGTTTGTTTGTTTGTTTGTTTGTTTTGAGAGGAGCAAGCAACCTAAACCAAGGTTAGGTGAGACATTGCTGCTTTGTCATTTCCTGTCTTGGACTCTGAAGTTCTTTCTTTTGGCTTGAGTCATGTGTGTGCATGCTGTATGTATGTGTACGTGTGTATGTGTGTGTGTGTGGGTGCATGCGTGCGTGCACATGTGGTGTTGGTGGGAGACGGAGACTAAGAGGAGATCTTTTTGTGTTTTTCTCCTGAGCTTGCTGGCTTCAACCTCCATTTTTTTCTTGGCCATGTATTATTCCTGTTCAGTAATTACTCTTTACATGATGCCGGGAATAAAGCCATGTTAGGAAGGAATCCAGTTATTTTAATGGTGTTGGAAGCCTTTTTTAAGACCTGATTTGCTTTCGTTAAGTCATTTTACAGGTTGTGAAGAAAACGTACATTATATTTTCGGGATACCCTCAAGTTGTGTCCTTTTTTTGTCTTGCTTTTTAAAGATTTTATTTATTTGAGAGAGAGAGTGAGCAAGAGAGCATGAGCAGGGGCAGAGGGAGAGGGACAAGCAGAGTCTCCATTGAGCAGGGAGCCCAACATGGGCCTCTAACCCAGGACCCTGGGATCATGACCTGAGCCGAAGGCAGATGCTTAACTGACTGAGCCACCCAGGTGCCCCTCAAGTTGTGTCCTAAGAATGAATTTTTGTGCTGAAATGGTCAGCAGTGATGTGCCATTATGAATTGTGGACTTATGCACATTTCCCACTGGTTATTCTTTTATGTCACACATTCTTTATCATGTCCTTGGAAGAAAGCTATGTGAATATAGGAACATATCCAGCTCAAGCTATTAATTTTCATTGCTATTGACCTTCTTAATTAATTATGATTTTAAGGAGAGAATTCTCTCCTGTCCATTTTTAATCTTCCAGAGAATTGTGGATGGAGTTTTAGGAAAATTTGCCTAGTTCTTTGGGAGATATCCAAATGCAAAAGCAGAAAAAGTATTTGTCAGCCATTCAAAAAATTATTCAGATCCTCTGTTGTACTCAGAAACCTTGAAAATAGATCAATTTACATATGACATTTATTATAGCTATTTATAGTTTGATTTACAAAATATGCTCAGCGTGCAAACTTGCTGGATGCATACTAAACGAATGAATACTTAAAGGAATTTTTAACTAAAGATAAAGTTTAGGCTGAACTCTTGCTTAGCCAGGCTTGGTGGAAATGTGTGTGTGTTGTGGGATATGTCTTGTCTACAAAAAAGATAAATGAATATGCCTTTGTTAAAATAAAGTATTCTATATTAAAGGATTAAAATATAGATTTTTTTTTTACCTTTAATTCTGTTACTTCCCTCATTAAATTCTAATTTAGAGTCAGTGATACCAGGCATTGCAGGGGATAGAAGTGTAAGACGTGGCCTCTTTGTCTGGAATCCCCCAGTTTAGTTAGGGAGATATGACTAGCATGTGTGAAGCCATTGTCGCTGTCAGCAAGACAGTATGTAATTAGATGGTACATTGTGATGTATAGATTGTAATTACCAAAGAACTTCAGAGAAAAGAGAGAAGAATGTAGATCGTGATAATCAGAGAAGAGTTAGCATATAGTTGTTCCAACTTGAACAATTTAAAATTCAAGCTTTTTTAGATTCATTTGGGTCTTCAAAAAATAAAATCCATTCCATATTTCCTTTGGTTGAATCCCCCTCTAGAATTCCATTTAGGTGTATGTTCATCCTTCTTAGTTTATCCTGTCTCTTAACCTCTGCCTGATATTTTCATCTTTTTTTTTGTCTCTTTGATATTCATGTCGAGCAATTTCCTCAGATCTATCTTTGTGTACATCCATTCTGGCTTTTTCTATGTTGACTCTGCTATTTGATGGATTTGCTGAATTTTATAATTTCAATGGCTATATATATTTTTTGTTATTCCTAGAAATTTTACTTATTTGTATTCAATGCATCTTCTTTCTGAGTTTTCTTTCCTGATTTTAATTTTTAAACAGTATACTGCTCTTAAACTTTTGCATATCTTTTTTTATGTCTTTAACCATATAAAAAATTTACTTATTTGTTTTGTCCTTAACCATTTTAAACATACTTTTTTTCTAGTCTTACTCAGATTGTTTAATTATCTGAATTTATTGCAGAGCTAATCCTAGTTTATTATTATTGTTCCCATTGTGGAATGATTTATACTTATAAAATATTGCTCATATATTTTCCAATTAGTGGGCTCAAGTGTATCTTCATTGGTACTTTATCTGTAGGACTCCTGCGTGGCTGGGATTGGGAACGTAGCCTTTCAGAGTTGTCTGACCTTAGTATTCCAGGATATTAATAACCTGGGACATACTTTTATGTTGATTTGTTGAATCAAGGAGTTAGGACGTGATGTGGCTAGTATAAACTTAAACCAAATATCTGTGTATGGCCTAGACCCAGATATATGCGTTTAGAGGAGAGGCTTTTTTTTTTTTTTTCATTCAGGGTTAGGCCTGAAAAAGATAACTTTTTTTGAGGTGTTTTCTGAGGTTAGTTTGTTTTTCCCCTAATCCAGCGCTTTCGAGAGTGCATCTTTGAAGGGGCCTACGTTGAAACAGAGGCCTGAATTTTACTTTCGACAGAGACAAAAATATCAAAACCCCTAAGGTACCCCAAACCCCTAAGGTGCCCCCTTCCTCTGGCCTTGCAGAGTGATGGCAACTGGGAGGCTTACCTCTCTGGTAAGCCTCTCTTCTTCTTTCTGGAAACAGAGAATTTTGTTTTCATGCAAACTCACCTCCACTTTTATTTTTATTTATTTTTTTATGTTTTTTTTTTCATTTTATTTTATTTTATTTCTTTTCAGTGTTCCAGAATTCATTGTTTATGCACCACACCCAGTGCTCCATGCAATACGTGCCCTCCACAATACCCACTACCAGGCTCACCCAATCCCCCGTCCCCCTCACCCACACTTTTAAAGAATGCTTGTAATATTTTATGCAGCACTGTAGAAGAAAGATTGTCAGGATTTTTTTTTTCCCCCTCAGAAGCAGAAATCCTTAATTCCTTTCTACTTCTGCTCATAAGGGACGTTCTGAATCTTGTTAACCTTTTGAGCATCATGACTGCACTTAACCCCTTGTTTTCTAACATTGTCTCTTTTGGGAGCATGCTTCTGTCTCCCTGAAATAAGCATGGATCTCCTCCATTTGGGAAAAGCTTTCGCTTGGCTGCCTTTTCTTTTTTTATTAATTCTTTTCTGCTTCTTACAATTGAAGCCATTAATAGAGTTCCATGAATATATTGTAATTTGAGGCACCTGGGTGGTGCTGTTGGTTAAGCATCTGACTCTGTTTCGGCTCAGGTGATGATCTCAGGGTCATGATAAGATCTTGAGCCCTGTGTTTGGGCTCCGTGCTCAGCGGGGTGTCTGCTTAAGACTCTCCCTCCCTCCCTCTGTCCTCCCCTTCTTCCCTCCCCTTGCCCTGCTCATTCTCTCTCTCTCAAATAATTAAATAAATCTTAAAAAATGTATTGTGATTTGTATTGTCTGATTATCAACTCATTTCTGAAGGTCTTACGATGCAGCTTTCGTCTCTACCATGGTCCTGACACTGTTCTGTCTACAGTCACCGGGGGCAACATACTTGTTACACCCAGCAGACTTTTCTCCTCTGTCAGATCTCACAACCTTTAGCTTCTCTGAGGTTTTTGTGTTGACCATCTCCTGCTTTAAACTTTACTTCTTTGAGACTCATGCCATAATATTGTTCTAATTCTCCTCTGTACCCATAAATCATAGGATGGGGTAAATAAATTGTGGCAGTTTAAAGGGATAGACTCTCTTTTTTTTGAAAGATTTTTTAAAAAAATTATTTGACAGAGAAAGTACAAGCAGGGGGAGGGACAGAGGGAGAGAGAGAAGAAGATACCTCCCTGAGTGGGGAGTCTGACATGGGGCTCAGTCTCAGGACTCTGAGATCATGACCTGTGCTGAAAGTCAGGCGCTTAACCAACTGAGCCACCCAGATGTCCCTGGATAGACTCTGTTTTAAAGGAAAAACCTGGGTTGTGGGGGTGGCTCAGTCAGTTAAGCTTCTGCCTTCAACCTCAGTTTGTGATCCCTGAGTCTTGGGATAGAGTCCCGCATCAGGCTGGGCTCCTTGCTGAGGAGGGAGCCGCTTTTCCCTCTGCAAACTGTTCCTCCTGCTCTCTCTCTCTCTCTCTCCCCACTGACAAATAAACAAATAAAATCTAAAAAAACAAACAAACAAACAAACAAAAAACCCCCAAAACCCCCAACAACCTAAAAAACCTGATTTCAAAGCATAGTTTTCTGAGAGAAAAAAAGCTTCTGGGGGGAGAAAAAAACCAAAAGTGAAGGAAGAATTATTCTTGGGAAATCAAGTGGTAAAGAATTATTCTTGGGAAATCAAGTGGTAAAGAGAAGGGCGCTTGGGTGGCTCAGTAGGTTAAGCCTCTGCCTTTGGCTCAGGTCATGATCTCAGGGTCCTGAGATCTGGCCCCTCTGCTCAGCAGGGAGCGTGCTTCTCCCCACCCCACTTCCCCCCTGCCCCCCCCCGCCTCTCTACCCACTTGTGATCTGTCTGTCACATAAATAAATGAAATCTTAAAAAAAAAAGAAAAAGGGAGAAATTTCATACTCTATAAAAGAAAAGAGAATAAAGAACCTGGAAACCTCGCAACCTCCCCCCACCACTAAAAGTCTGACAAAACCCCACTAAAGTATGTGGACATTTCTAAGTTGAAAGGAATTAAACCAGGAATTTTCTAAAATGATGCAATATTGTAAAAATGAACAAAAGGAACGTTTACAGAGAAATATTTCAGAAAATCAGGAAACGAATTTGCATGCAAATCAACAGAGGAAAATTCCCCTCCTGAAAAATAGCCATGAAGCAAAAGAAAATTGTAAGTCTACACTCCCATAATGAATGAAATATACTGAAAGAAGCATTGGCAGATATGAAAAACCGTTTAAAATCGGAAATGTAAAAACAAAAGCCGAAAAGGGCCAAAAAAAAAAAAAAAAAAAAAAAAGAGAGAGAGAGAAGGAAAAAAAAGGGAAGAAAGATAAAAAGAAAAGAGTTAATTAAACTCAGGAAAGAAATGGAAGAAAAAGATTATCTCAGAAATGAAGAATAAATTACAAGATGCACAAGGGAAAATGGACCAAATGAACATTTAATTACAGGCAGGAAAACAACCAAGAGAATAGTAATGAGTAAAGAAAAAAGTAAAAAGACTCAGAAAGTCATAGAAATGGAAGACAGGCAAAGAAAGAATAATATTCATGTTATCTGAGACCCCAAGGAAGAAAAATAAAACAATGGACAGATCTAATATTTAAAATTGTAATCCAAGAAAGCTTCCAGAAGTAGAAAAAGACCCAAATCAACACATGGAAGGACTCATCTGGCAAAATTAACCCGGAACTATCAATTCTCAGTCACAGCCTGGTCCAATAATAGTTCTCAGCGAGAAAGATAAAATCCTCAAGGTCTCTCTCTAGACAAAAAGATCCAATTGCTTAAAAAGACAAAAGAATTAGAGTAGCATCAGACTTTGTTTTTTTCTAAAGATTTTATTTATTTACCAGAGAGAGAGAGAACACAATGGGGGTGAGGGGGTAGCTGGTGGAGGGGAGGGAGAGGCAGAGGAAGAGGGGGACACAGACTCTCCACTGAGCAGGGGGCTCTAGCATGGGGCTTGAGCTTGATCCCAGGACCCTGGAGATCATGAGCTGGGCGGTAGGCAGACACTCAACCGACTGAGCCACCCAGGCAGACACCCCAAGACTAGCACAGACTTTCAAAACCAACATACAAAGCAAGGCAACAATGGATATTTTTGTATTCCTATATACATCTCTTTCAGCTTTGTGCTGGGAGGCAGTTAAAGTTGCTTAGGAACACTTTGATCCTTTCTAGTCTTGCTTTTATAATTTGGTAGGTGGGTCTGGAGCAGTGTTTAGTACAGGGCTGGTTAATTTCCCACTACTGAGGCTAGACTTTCCCTAGAGTTTGTCCCTAAAAGAGTTTGTCTGGTTTGGCT
Organism: Neogale vison; assembly: GCF_020171115.1. Lineage (NCBI taxonomy): Eukaryota > Metazoa > Chordata > Mammalia > Carnivora > Mustelidae > Neogale > Neogale vison. Next base: position 195,293,723 of record NC_058101.1, on the reverse strand, counting down.
GGTGGGAATGGGTTCTCCCCTCTGCTCTGGATGGGTGCTTCCTCTCCTGATCTTTTGGATGATCCTTTATCTTGTCTTGGATGGTTGGTTCTTCATGATGCATGCACTGATCATTACTCTGCCGAACAGCTTGGGGAGACCCTCTGCAGACTTCTGGGATTCTCTGTCTGTACAACTCTCTCTGCTCTAGCATTCTATCCAATGAACTCCAGCTGCTTTGATCCCCCAAACTCTCAGTCCTGTCTCAACTCAGAGCATCCCCTGGCTCTGCCTCAGTCACCCTTCACGTGCCATGACCTAGAATCCTCTCAAGGCAGTAAGCCCAGGCAATTGTAGGACTCACCTCATTTGTTTCCTGTTTCTTGGAGATCACTGTCATTCATCGTCTGATGTCCAGTGTCTTTTTTTTTTTTTTTTAAGATTTTTATTTATTTATTTATTTGACAGAGATCACAAGTAGGCAGAGAGGCAGGCAAAGAGAGAAGGAGGGGGAAGCAGGCTCCCTGCTGAGCAGAGAGCCGGATGTGGGGCTCGATCCCAGGACCCTGGGATCATGACCTGAGTAGAAGGTAGAGGCTTAACCCACTGAGCCACCCAGGTGCCCCTGATGTCCAGTGTCTAGAAAACCATTGTTTCTTGTATTTTTCTGATGTTAATTTTCTAGTTTGGGAAATTATACTATGGCTATTTAAGATGTTAACATCAGGGGACACTAGGTGAAGGCTACACAGAAATTTTCTGTACCACTTTTGCAACTTTTCTGTAAGTCTAAATTCGAAATAAAATATTAAAAATGATCCATTCATCTGTTGATGGACATCTAGGTTCTTTCCATAGTTTGGCTATTGTGGACATTGCTGCTATAAACATTCGGGTGCACGTGCCCCTTTGGATCACTACGTTTGTATCTTTAGGGTAAATTCCCAGTAGTGCAATTGCTGGGTCATAGGGCAGTTCTATTTTCAACATTTTGAGGAACCTCCATGCTGTTTTCCAGAGTGGTTGCACCAGCTTGCATTCCCACCAACAGTGTAGGAGGGTTCCCCTTTCTCCGCATCCTCGCCAGCATCTGTCATTTCCTGACTTGTTGATTTTAGCCATTCTGACTGGTGTGAGAAGATGTGGTATATATACACAATGGAATACTATGCAGCCATCAAAAGAAACGAAATCTTGCCATTTGCGACAACATGGATGGAACTAGAGCGTATCATGCTTAGCGAAATAAGTCAAGCGGAGAAAGACAACTATCATATGATCTCCCTGATATGAGGGAGTGGTGATACAACATGGGGGCTTAAGTGGGTAGGAGAAGAATCCATGAAACAAGATGGGATAGGGAGGGAGAGAAACCATAAGTGACTCTTAATCTCACGAAACAAACTGTGGGTTGCTGGGGGGAGGGGGGTTGGGAGAAGGGGGGTAGGGCTATGGACATTGGGGAGGGTATGTGATTTTGGGTAAATTGGAAGGGGAGATGAACCATGAGAGACTATGGACTCTGAAAAACAATCTGAGGGGTTTGAAGTGGCGGGGGGGTGGGAGGTTGGGGTACCAGGTGGTGGGTATTATAGAGGGCACAGCTTGCATGGAGCACTGGGTGTGGTGAAAAAATAATGAATACTGTTTTTCTGAAAATAAATAAATTGGAAAAAAAAAAAATGAAGGGTTTCACCCAATACTTTTAGTTATTTAAAGCACTTAGATTCTTTTCATCTTTTTATTTTTGTCTATTGCCTATTAGTCTTCCATTAAATCTTATAATTGAACATTATGTTCTTAAATTTCTTTTTATTTATTATGTTCAGTTAGCCGCTGTATAGGATATAATTAATTTTTGATGTAGTATTTAATGATTCATTAGTTAAATATAACTCCCAGTGCTCATCACAACACGTGCCCTCCTCAATACCCATCATCCTGATTATCTCCCTCTCTGATTTCTCCCCCTTTTGATTTCCATCCCTTCCCCTATGGTCCTCCGTGCTATTGCTTATGTTCCACATATGAGTGAAACCATATGATAATTGTCTTTTTCTCCTTGACTTATTTCACTTAACTTAACCACCTACAGTTCCAACCATGTTGATGCGAATAGTGGGTATTCGTTCATTCTGATGGCTGAGTAATATTCCATTGTATATGTATACCACATCTTCTTTATCCATTCATCTATTGAAGAGCATCTTGGCTCCTTCTACAGTTTGCCTTTTGTGGACATTGCTGCTATGAACATTGGGGTGTACATGCCCCTTCTTTTCACTATGCCTGTATCTTTGGGGTAGATATCTAGTAGTGCAATAGCTGGGTTGTAGGGTAGCTCTATTCTTAATGTTATCTATCTATCTATCAGAGAGAGAGAGTGAGGGCACAAGCAGGAGCAGTGGCAGACAGAGGGAGAAACAGATGCCCTGGTGAGCAAGGAGCGTGATGTGGGACTTGATCCCAGGACCCTGTGATCACGACCTGAGCAGAAGGCAGGTACTTAATAAACTGAGCCACCCAAGTGTCCCTATTCTTAACATCTTGAGGAACCTCTATATTGATTTCCAGAGTGGCTGTATTCCCACCAGAGCTTGCATTCCCATCAACAGTGTAAGAGGGTTCCTCTTTCTCCACATCCTTGCCAACAAGTTTTTAAATTTCTACCTCTGCTCATGTATTCAGAAGAACATCATTCTTTTTTTTTAATGCCATTCTTAATATAATTTTCTCTTCTACATATTCTGTATGCATCTTCTCACCTTAGACCTAACTCAGACATCACCTGAGCTATGGGTCCTCAACCCCTAGTTGGAGGAGATTTAACTTCATATGAATACTAGAAACGCTTTGATTATACATAATGTGGAATGTAAGACTGTAATTTTAATCAGTAAAAGGGGTTCATAAATGAATAATCCCTCTAGTCACTCTTTTATGCCTGTTTGGTGTATAGTTGGGCAACTGAGCCCCAGCTGAGTCTTGAGGATGGATTAGATTTGGAAGGCTACAGAAAAGGAAAGACGAAATCTCATGTAAAGATATTATCATCGGCAAGGGCATGGTATGGAAATAAGCATGGCAGAAGCAGGGATAAGTGAGGAGAGGACTCTATTGGTTCTATTCCCATCTCTTGAGAAAGGATGGTAGAAAGGAAATTCTGATTTGGAACAGGAGCAGAGATTTTGGATTCTTCGGTTATGTAACCTTGGGAAGCCACTTGGCTATCTCTGGGCCTCCATGTTCTCTTCTGTAAAACACAAATAATAGAACATACTTCACAGGATATGGGTGGAAAACAATGTTTAAAATATGAGCTAAAATGCTTTGGCAACTAACTATGCTATAATGCATGATTTATTTTTCTCAACTTCAGGTTTTATATCTAGAGTAAAATGTATGCAAAATGATTTACTTTTTAAAAAATGAGTAAGTTATGGAGTCTTGTTTGAAGACAGGTATTTTCTTGGAGTATCTGATGACGGCTAAGTGCTTGTAAAGATTAAAATTCTCTGTTCTCTGCTCCTTTTCTTCCTTAGTAAATGAAGAGCTAAGAAATCATCTTACTCTAGAATACTTGATATTAACCCCACCCCTGACTGAGGACAGCGAGTATAAGCATCTTAAAAATACTTAGTGTTTCTCTTGGGACAGTAATTCAATTTTGGGTCATCAAGTGTAGACTTTTTTAGAAGGATGGGTGAGGACTCCCCCAGAGTTATTAAAGACAGGGGGATGACAAGTAACCTTCCTATTGAGGGAAATGCAGTGCAATAGAGCTCTTTGCATTTTGCAGATTAAAAAGAAAACCCGCCCAATACTTATGTTAAATCCTTGGGAATCAAGTTGGAAAATGGAGGTTCTGGAATTAGCTGGCACACTAAGATGGTGTGGATGTGGATCCCAAGGGCTGAGTTTGTAGAACCACACCTCTGTGGTCACCAAAGATGGGGTCTCTGGTCAATCCAGGCCTCAGACCATGGGGTTATTTTCTGTTGAAGAGCTGTGCCATATGCCTTATGCTGGGATTTGGATCAGAGTCAGGAATCATCACCAAGTAGATTAGCATCCCCAGTGACCACAAAGACTCAGTCTTCAACTGTGACTCTGTGACAGCAAGAAGTAATGGCGTCAGTTCATTGGACTGTACCTGTTCTTTTCTTGCCTGCCTCTGTGGCTAGACCATTTCCTCTGACCCTAAATATTTTGGGACAACATAATTCTAGTGATGTGCTGATAAGTATTTAACAACTGGGTCTGTGGGAGGAGAAAGCCCTTATTTATAGTATTGCCTGTCTTCATGGTATAAATACTCCCACCATGGCAGATTTCAAGGTACCAAGGTAATGTCACAGAACATGCTGTTAGGAAGGGATGTGACACAGCCCACCATTATGTAGTACTTCTGCCATAGACAGAAATGACCTCAAAAGCATTTATGTAACAGTGAAATGCAGTACGATAATTAGGAAGTGACGAGTTTTGAATATTTGTTACCTTTGTTTTTAACATACAGTTGACCCTTGGACAGCACAGGGGTAGGGGGACTATCGCCCTTCCCCCACCCCATGCAGTTGAAAATCCACATGTAGGGTGACTCAGTGGGTTAACTGTCTGCCTTTGGCTCAGGTCATGATTCAGGGGTCCTGGGATTGAGCCCCGCATCAGGCTCCCTACTCAGGGGAGAGCCTGCTTCTGCCTCTCCCTCTGCCTTTTGCTCTGCTTATTGAAGCTCTCTCTCTATCTCTCTGTCAGATAAATAAATAAAATCTTAAAAAAAAAAAAAAGAAAATCCACATGTAACTTTTGAATCCCCCAAAACTTAATTACCAGTAGCCCACTGTTGACCAGAAACCTTACTGATAGCATTAACAGCTGAAAAACGTACATTTTGTATGTTATACATATTATGTACTGTATGCTTCTAATCACGTAAGTTAGAGGAAAGATAATGTTATTAAGAATATTGTAAGGAAGGGGAGCCTGGGTGGCTCAGTGGGTTAAAGCCTCTGTCTTCAGCTCAGGTCATGATCCTGAGGTCCTGGGATCGAGCCCCGAATTGGGCTCTGTGCTCAGCAGGGAGCCTTCTTCCCCTCCTTCTCTTTCTGCCTGCCTCTCTGCCTGCTTGTGATCTCTGTCAAATAAATAAATTTAAAAATCTTAAAAAAAAAGATGGGGCGCCTGGGTGGCTCAGTGGGTTAAAGCCTCTGCCTTCGGCTCAGGTCATGATCCCAGGGTGCTGGGATCGAGCCCTGCACCGGGCTCTCTGCTCAGCGGGGAGCCTGCTTCCTCCTCTCTCTCTGCCTGCCTCTCTGCCTACTTGGGATCTCTGTCTGTCAAATAAATAAATAAAAATCTTTTAAAAAAATCTTTAAAAAAAGAATATCATAAGGAAGAAGAAAATACATTTATTGGACTGTACTGCATTTATTAGAAAAAATCCACATGGAAGTAGATCTGTGCAGTTCAAACCCATGTTGTTCCAGGCTCAACTGTCATTTATGACAGTCTTAATGTATATAAATTAATTTTGAATAATGGCTATATTTGACAACAGCCTTGAAAAATTCTTGAAAATTTTCTGAACTGATGAGAGCTAGCGCCAGCACATCACTGGATAAATCCACGAGGGTTTGGGATGGAAGGGACCTCAACATTCAGATAATGGGTTTGAGGTAAAATTGGGAAAATGACAGGTAAAATCGCTTTGTATTCTGGGTTTGTAATCATATAGGTCATACAGTACTGGGTCCCAAATCCTTCAAGCCTGAGACAAAACCATGATAAAAGGGCATGGTTTTGAAGATTTGATGACCCCAGAAGTCTAGATGTATTTTTTCTTAAGTTCTGAATGTTCAGAATCCCTGAGCATTTAGACAGAGTTGGATTGTTTCCCTCATTGGAATGAGGTCTCCTTATTATCGGGAGTTTCTATCCTGTTTATTCAGACTGTTTTTCTATGAAGGAGACATGGCGGTGCATATTTTTGTTATGGCTAATGTCATTGCTTCCTTAGGACAGTGGCCAGGGAGATAAATGAGCTCGCTTGACTGAGCGGGGGTCAGTGACGTATCTGCTCAAACCTACGTGGTTCTTCTTTCATTCACTCAACAAAGATCTAGAGCCCCTGCTATGTGCCAGGAATTGTATTAGCATCTGGAATATAAAAATGAACAAGATGTGACTTGTGTCTTAAAGATGCCGGCAGTGTCTCGTGTGATCTCCATATTCACTTGCATGGGAATGAGCACCCCAGGGAAGCAGATGTGAAGGGATGGAAATGTTTTCACAGAAAAGGATTTTGGTTTGGGTCACCATTGTGGTCCTGTTAGAGCACTGTGTTTTAAACATTGGGACTGAAGTGTCTACTGTCTTTGATATCAAACTTCCCTTCATTCTATCACAGTAAACAAACAAACAAACAAACAAACAAACTCTTCTTAAAATGTGACCCTTACACCTCTGTTGGAGTATTGAGTTAACTTTTTAGAGGTTAGCCAACCAGGTCACGGAGAAGTGAGGCAAAGGGGAAGGAGGCCAAGGATAAGGGCTCGGTCCAGAGCAGGGAGCCAAGTCTGGGAAAGGCAGACCCATACCAGTTGGTGTTTGGGGGACTTGGATAGTTACGGACCATAGGAGGGTGCTGGCGGGGTGTGAGGTGGATGGGGAGAAAGAATGGAGACACTGGGAATAAATTTGCCCATTTCTCATTGTTGCCAAACCCAGGTTCTGCATTTGGTTCATCAGGGCGTTATGATGCACTGATTCAGATCTGCTTTGGAACTTAAGAGACGTGTTCAAAGCCCTGAGTTTTTATTTAATAGATTTCATGGCCTCTGCCAAATCATGAACCTCTTTGAACCTTTATTTCTTCATCCATGAAATGGGAGGAATAACAGCAAGGTAAGGATTACTGTAAGAATTAAATGCGAGTGCCTCTATAAGGTGGCTTGTATGGTGCCTAATTCATACCTTAAGCTAAATAAATATTTGTTTCATTTCTCTCTAGACATCCTAAAGGGCTGGCATTGAGGCATAGGAAGTAGTCTTGAATTCTGCATCCTGCATAGATAGTACCGTCTAGCAGCTATCCGTATAAGTAATTATATGGTTGAAATCAACTGTTCACTTGGTGAGGATTGCTGCTCAGTCAAGCAGCTGTTAGCAGAAATGACTTACCTGCCTTTGCTTCTGCTGAAAAGGACATTTTGACTGTGGTGCCCGTGAGTTTCCTGATGAAATAAACCTACGTGATTATTGTCATTAAACTGCTCCTCTATTTACCGTGGGTGTAAGATGTAGGGAAGCAGATTTGGACTGAGTATAACATAGCAGAGATTTTCTAATTATTACTGTTTTCTGAAAGTACCGCGCACTGAAATAAGTTCAGAGTCCTGGTTGTCTTCAAGAACTCGGGCTTCCACTTACCCAAAATAGAACAGAAAGTTCATCCAAATTACTTTCCTACTATGTCGTTTCTTAGATGGATACTTTGGGATTTATTAAATCTACAGGAGGAGAGTCTAACTATCTGTTGGAAAGGTCTTCCTGTCAAGTGAAAATTATTATAAATAGCCAATTGCAGCCAGCAAGTAATATTTTTGGAATGCTTACGAAGAATCTGGGTTGTCATCTTTGAAATGTGTGAACTTGGTAAGAAAAGGCATTTCTTCAAGTGTTAAGAAGAATTTCTGATGTTTCAATAATTTAGCTAAGGCTAAACTTTTTTGACTTTGCTTCTGATTTACTTCACTTCTGGGTTCACCCATAAAGCAGGAATAAGAAGCTTTCGTTCTCTATAAAAGTTCTACAGTGTTTAGTATAAGGAATCAGGAGAAGATAGTGGAAAGAATGTGCGCTTGGGATCAGGAGTTTTGAAATTATGTCTTGGCTCAATCTTTGGCAAGTTAATTTAATGTGGCTCTCTCATTTGTAAATATTACCTACTCGTAAATAATAATTAAGATTGCCCTCAGTCTTGCCCAGTAGGATCACTATGTAATCAAATATGCAAATCTATATGGAAACCCTCTGTAAATTCACTTGAGCTGTACAAACGATGGCTCTGCCATGACTTCAGCTTCATACTCAGTAAGTTAGCAACTGAGCAAATATTATCTTTCAGTTATGCCCCAGGCAGAGGGTTTGGTTTTATCTTTCCTATTTTATTGATTTATATTGTTTTTTTAATTAAAAATTTTTAAAAGATTTTATCTATTTATTTGGGAGAGAGAGAGAACGCATGAGCGGGGGTGTGAAGGGGCAGAAAGAGAGAAGTAGGCTGCCTGCTGAGTGCGGAGCCTGTCTCAACATGGGGCTCGATCCCAGGACCCTGAGATCACAACTTGAGCTGAAGTCAGAGGCTTAATGGACTGAGCCACCCAGGTATCCCTGGATTGAGTACTTTAAAAAATTTTTTTTAATGATTCCACTATTGAATTGTCAGTTACACCTATTTTTTGTTTTTTTAGTGGTTGATGAGGAATTTTGAAAGTACCTATTATGTTATTATGATCTACCTCTAAATAACATTATGCCATTTCTCATTTAGTATAAGAACCTCACAACAGAATATGTTTGTTTTTTCTCTCCCATCCTTTGTGTTATTTTTGTCATACATTTTACTTCTATATATGCTATAAACTCCACAGTACATTAGCACAGTCAATTTGAATAAGAATAAAAATAAGAAAATAAACACTTTTACATATATTTTTGTTTTACCAGTTTCAGTGCTCTTGATTTCATTTAGTGGATTTACATTTCCACCTTTGCTCAACCTCCATTTTTCTATAGAAACTCCTTTAATTCTTTTTTTTTTTTTTTTTTTTGAGAGAGAGAGAGAGATAATGCAAGCAGGGAGTGGAGGGAGGGGCAGAGGGAGAGGCAGAATCTTAAGCAGGTTCCATGTCCAGCACAGAGCCTGATGTGGAGCTCAGTGCCATGACCCTGAGATCATGACCTGAGCCAAAATCAAGAGTCCAAGGCTTAACTGAGCCATGTAGGCACACCGTTTTAACTCTTCTTTCAATGCAGGTCTTCTAATGGATTCTTCCAGATTTTGGCTTTTCAAAGTGTTTTTATTTTGCCTTTATTTATAAAAAGATATTTTTTGTTGGGTGTTGAATTCAGGTTGACATTTTTCTTTTGGCATTTTAAGAATGTTACTCCATTGTCTTCTGTCTTATGTGATATCTGATCAAAAGACCACTGTTATTTTTATCTTTGTATTTTTGTATGTAACATTTCTTTTCCCTCTAGCTGCCTTCAAGATTTTCTCTTTATTTTTGATTTCAGCAGTTTGAATATGATGGGCCTAAGGATGTGTGTGTGTGTGTGTGTGTGTGTGTGTGTGTATTTATCCTGCCTGTGTTTCTCCGAGCTTCTTAGATCTGGTGTTGTCTTTCATTAGTTATGAAATATTATCTGCTCATAATCTCTTTAAATAACTCTTATGTAGTGTTCTTTCTCTCTTTTCCTTCTAGAATTTCAAATATATGTATACTAGACTATTTGATATTCTACCACAGTTTTTTTATTAATTATTTTTATTAGCATATAATGTATTATTTGCCCCAGGGGTACAGGTCTGTGAATCATCAGACTTACACACTTTAGAGCACTCACCGTATCACATACCCTCCCCAATGTCCATAACCCAACCACCCTCTCCATACCCCCCTCCCCCCAGCAACCCTCAGTTTGTTTTATGAGATTAAGAGTCTCTTATGGTTTGTTTCCCTCCCAATCCCATCTTGTTTCATTTTTTTCCTTCCCTACCCCCAATCCCCACTACTCTGCCTCTCAAATTCCTCATATCAGGGAGATCATATGATAATTATCTTTCTCTGACTTATTTTGCTCAGCATAATACCCTCTAGTTCCTTCCACATTGTTGCAAATGGCATGATTGCATTTCTTTTGATGACTGCATAGTATTCCATTGTATATATATACCACATCTTCTTTATCCATTCATCTGTTGATGGACATCTAGGTTCTTTCCATAGTTTGGCTACTGTGGACATTGCTGCTATAAACATTCGGGTGCATGTGCCCCTTTTGATCACTACATTTGTATCTTTAGAGTAAATACCCAGTGGTCTGATTGCTGGGTCATTCTACCACAGTTTTTTAATGCTTTGCTCTGTTTTTTCCTTTATTTATTTATGTGTGTGTGTGTGTGTGTGTGTGTTTGTGTTTTGTTTGTAGAGTGGGGTTCGGGAGAGACAGAAGGAGAGTGAGAGGGAAAATTGTAATCAGGCTCTACACTTAGCATGGAGCCCACATGGGGCTTGATCTTACGACTCTGGGATCATGACCTTAACCTAAATCAAGAGTTTGATGTTTAACTGACTGAGCCACCCAGGTGCCCCTCCTTTATTGTGTTTTAATTTGGATAATTTCTTTTGACTTATCTTCAAATTTGCTTATTCTTTCCTAAGCTATGTCCAATTTTAAGACTTTTTTATTTTCAAATTTATTTTGAAATTTTTATTTCAGGTATTTCAAATTTCAGATTTATTGAAGGTTACAACAAAGTCTAAACTCAAATCATGCTTTTAATTTATAGCTTTTCCACTTGATCCTTTTTTATAGTTTTCATTGTTATGCTGAGATTTTCCATCTTTTCATGCATTTTTCTTATCTTACTAGAGTAACTAACATATTAATCCTTGCTATTTTTAAGACACTAATAGGTCTAGCATCCAGATCACCTACGGGTCTTGTTCTATTGATTGTTTTATCCCTTGGTAGGGGTTTGCTTTGTCTTATTATTTTGTGTGTCTCATATTCAGATTGACTGCCAGACATTATGTGGAGAAGAATAGTGAGTCTGAGATAAATAGTATTTATGTTCTGAAATGAGCCAGGCTTTCCTTATTTTATGGTGCTAGTTTGGAGGCTTGAATTAGTATTGTCAGTAGATAAGCTGAGCTTTGTTGTCACTGTAGTTAACTTCAGTAAACCATAGACTTCAAATTCAGTGATGGATTGTTTTTACCTTGTGCTTAATATGGGGCTTGGTGTACTGAGGGTTTTCTTTAGTTTATGGTTCACTTTCAATTTTTAGTAGGCCCTGCACATCTGCATCACAGATAGGGTCTCTGTTCACACTCTGGCCCTTTCCCCCCTCAGGTATAGACTGCTGTTACTTGTTATTTGGTGTGAGGCTTGTGGAGGTGGCGGCAGGTAAGGGTCTTCATTCTCTTTGTTCAATTTTAGTCTTAGCCCTGTGTCCTTGGGCCCTAGTGGTGGCCCTTTTTCAATATTCCCATCCCTTTTCCCATTGCAACCAAACTGCCTTGTATCTGTGAGAGCTCTTGTGTGAGACATATTCCACCCCCACCCCCCCACTTTCAGTGGTAAGAGAACACTGCTTTGTATCAATGCAGGATCCTGGTCTAGAGAGGGTTTCTTATCTCTCCCACAGTAGCAGAGAGTTTTTAGTTCCTTTTCTCTTGAGAAGCAGGGATCTTTGCCAGGGTTCTGAGAGTGGGAGGGTTTCCTGCCTTTCTCCCAGCAGCTTTCGGGTTTGTTTTTCATGGAATAAGAATCAAGTGAATCAGTGAGGCTTTGTTCATAATAAGAACATGGGTACCAGTGAAGGGCCCTCACTCAAATGTCCTGTTCTGCCCCAAATCTTCCTCAAGAGTACCTGGGAAGAGTTCATGAAAAAGAACTGGTGAGTGGGTACAGATTCTGCTTTATAGTATGGAATTCTATTTCATTAACCCACACTTGACCTTTAAGAATTTTTTAAAATTTTAGCCCCCTCTCCAACTTTATAGCAGCTGTCTCTTCCTTTCTTGCTCTGCCAGAAGGGAAACAGTTTGTGACTTATGTCTCTCCTTGGAGGGGTTTGTTACCCATTGGCATTTCATTCTCTTGGTTGCTTTGTATTCTTAGCTCTCTGATAGGCTCGAGGAAAGTCATAATCATATAGATTATTTGGCTTTTCCTCCTTGTTAGGGTGGGATCAATGTTTTCTTGTGGCTTTTTACATTCTAAGTGGAAGTGGAACTCCAGGAGAGTACAGGCAATATTTATAGGAAGGCATGCAGAATATATGAAAGTACAAGAGATAATATAGCACCTTGGGGATAGTAATTGCAACTCTGTTAGCACCCTGTTATAGGTTGAATTGTGTCTCTCATAAAATATGTTGCCATTCTAATCCTTGGTTCTCATGAATGTGATCTTATTTGAAAGGATGATTATGGCAGGTGTAAGTGACAAGATGATGTCACTAAGGTGGGCCTAATCCAATATGACTGATGTTCTTTTTTTTTTAAAGATTTTATTTATTTATTTGACAGAGATCACAAGTAGGCAGAGAGGCAGACAGAGAGAGAGGGAGAAGAAGGCTCCCTGCTGAGCAGAGAACCAGATGCAGGGCTCGATCCCCGGACACTGAGATCATGACCTGAGTTGAAGGCAGAGGCTCAACCCACTGAGCCACCCAGGCGCCCCACGACTGATGTTCTTATTAAAAAAAGAGAAGACTAAGAAAGAGACATAGGAGAACACCATGTGACAACAAAGGGGGAGAATGAAGTGGTAGATGTATATCTTTAAGCCAAGGAATGCCAAGGATTGCCAGCCAACACCAAGAGCTAGAAAGAGACAAGGAAGTATCCTCATAGACCCATCAGGGAGATCATGATCCAGCTAATCCCTTCATTTCAAACTTGCAGTCTCTAGGATTGTGAGACAAATTTTTATTTTTTTAATCCACTCAATTTATGCTAGTTTGTTATGGCAGCTCTAGGAAACTAATACACACCCTTAGGCCTGAAGGAGCAAGGGAGGGAGACGAAAAGAGCTGTGTAGAATTGTAAACTCAGGATTGCACCCACACAGAATAGACCCCAGAGATAAATACCTTCACCTCTGTCTCTTCTATCCCTTCATCCTGCTGGGGCTCCCTTTGACTACACTCAACTGGAAGCCAGAGGGCAAAGGGAGCTAATTTAGGTATTCTATATAAGTCACGCTTCTAGGGTAGAGAGCAGAGTGGGTAAGTCTGGATGGGAAATATGAGAGGCTAAAAAAGATAGCCAGTCTACTGGGGTTTGGTACAACAAAAAGTGTAACTTTAACATTTATTTTGGGTAGGTGGCGTGGGTCATTGGAAAGATCACAGAGTTATAGCGGGTGTGTGGTTTTATCTCAGCTCTGCTCTGACTGAGTGGCCTTGAATATTTCACTTAACTTTTCTGATTCTCTATTTTCTCATCTGTAGGAGGGGATTAGAACTGATGATCTTTGTGGTCCCTTTCTGGCCTTGTGTTGTGTGTATGGGAATGAATATTCTTATATCAAACAAAAAGAGGTCTAAAACAAATTTTTGAGATATTTGAACTTGAGGCTTTCATGATTTTGAGCCAGGTTCAGTGACAAAAACGACCAATGCTATTGATGATAATTATACCTTTACTTGACTGGTCTATAAAATAAAGAAAATGTTTTTAGGGCACCTGGATGGCTTAGTTTGTTGTGTGTCCAACTCTTGATTTTGGATCAGGTCCTGATCTCAGGGTCATGAGATTGAGCCCTGTGTTGGGCTCCATGCTTAGTGGGGAGCTTGCTTGAGACTTTCCCTCTTCCCTTCCCCACACTCCACTCATGTACAGGCCCTCTCTCTCTCAAGTAAATAAAATCTTAAAAAAATGTTTTCATGTTTGCATTCTCTTTTTATTTTTATTTTTTTAAAAGATTTTATTTATTTATTTGACAGGCAGAGATTACAAGTAGGCAGAGAGGCAGGCAGAGAAAGAGGAGGAAGAAGGCTCCCTGCTGAGCAGAGAGCCCTATGTGATGCGGGACTCCATCCCAGGACTCTGGGATTAAGACCCGGGCTGAAGGCAGAGGCTTTAACCCACTGAGCCACCCAGGCACCCCTGCATTCTCTTTTTAATGTAGCAAGCAGTTCTGTGAAAATTTTGTTGCCTAGGGGTTAAAATTCTTTGTGTCTCTGTGTTTATAGTCTAAGTAGTTGATCTAAGAGAAAAGTTGGATTTCTTTATCAATCCATTTTCTTTTGTCAAGGAACTCACCACTTTATCACTTATTATTATTATTGTTATTTACAGTCTTTTCAGTTATTCTTTCAGCAGAGAGAGAGAGCACTTGACCTTCTGTATTCTCTCATCACTAAGGAGCCAAAGAGTTGCTTATTGATTTTCTTTTGGCTTTCGAAGTCAAAGGTGAAATGTGCTTTACACTCTGTTCTTCCACACGGGTCACAGAATTCTTGGTATGGTGATGTCCCTAGGGTCCCTGATATCATTGATCCAGCTGCTAGACTTGGCTTTGAGCAAGCACAAAGGCTAATGATTTAGTATTGTTAGACATCACAGACAAATCAGATGGAATTAGTCTTCGGATTTCCCCATTTCTGCAAGGTGAGATATTTTTTCTCCTTGTGTGAGGCCTGACTCAATTCACAGCTCATTCACAAAGACTTCTTACCACACAAATCCACTCTTATCATTTTTCTTTTGCTCTCAAAATATTCTTAGTTAATGGTTCATCACAGAAGATCTTCTGATTCAACATATTGCTCAGGGAAAGAATCAGGAGAACTTCTAATATGCTCACATGGGGGAAGATTCCACTTGTTTAGGGACCAATAAAACGACCAAATTCATGAAGACCCATACTGGGGAGAATATATGACGATGTTCTTTTTTTTTTTTTTTTGGATAGGTATAACAGGTCTGTAACACATGGATATAAAGTGGATGACTGAGGAGACAGAAATAACTTTGTAGGAAGCAATAAGGCAGGAGATACTGGCAAAGAGCAGGGGCAGAGAGTTAGAGTAAGGATAGAAACAAAGAAGAAGAGGGAAGGAGATATTGTTTAATATAAGTTCACTTTTCTTAACTTAGCCTGCTTCTTGGGAACTTGGTGATGGTCATCGGATGTGGAGTAGTGAATTGTCAACTGTGTGTATGTCAGTGGGAAGGAGGAACCGAGGCAGAGGGAAACTCGAGATTCCAAGAAACCATCTTGTGGCAGTAGAGAGAGAGCCTGTCCAACGGGGAAGGTTTTGTATTTGCCTCCACAAAGAGTAATTGGAATGTTAGGGAAAAGTCTATGGCCATACCACCCCGAATATGCCTGATCTCATCAGAATATCACAAGAAGGGAGGAATTCCCAAGTAACCTGGGGTCCATGCACCAAGGGGGTCTTTGCACAGAATTCTATTTCCATTTATTGGTTTCTTTTGTAATCCTATGTAATTTTAAGAACTCTATACCACCAAAGAGGTAGAAAGAAAGGTTAAGAATCCCGGAATCAGAAAAATAAATTAATAAAGAAGTACTTAGTTGACTGATGTCAGTGCAGTTACTATGTCCCACGCCACCAGATGAACCGAGCCCAGACTTGGCAAACTGCACATGATTCAAGGTCATCACGTGGGCAGAGAGCTGGTAAAGGTAGAAGTGGCCCAGGCACACTCAATATGTGAGATACGCACAATATAAGTTTTGTGTTACTTGATCTTGGTGGTAAGGTTTCTTGGTAAGGGTAACTGTTCTACTTAGTAAAGCTTCCATTCTCACACCAAAATAAACTCAAGAAGGATCAAATGTTGAAATGGAAAAATAGGGATAGACACAAACGCTAGAATACAGCTTTTACGAATATCAAGGCGAGTGGGTATGGCTGTTCTAAACAAGAAATGCAAGAAAAAGAAAAAGCAGATTTACCTACATAAAAATAGAGAATTCTACTTGAAAAAAAAAATACTGTAAGCAGAGTCAAAAGACAGTCTGGAAAAGAAAAAACAGCAACACTTGTAACAAAAGAACTCATTTTCCATAATCCCCAGAGAGCTCCTAAAAACAGAGAAGACAAAGAACAAAAATTCAGAGAAAAATGGGCACCCACCGTAAAGAGGGAGATCGCATAGAAAGGGTGAAAAGAGACTCATGCTCACTAGAAATGAACTACAACACAAATGGACAGATGTTCATTTTACCCCCACTGGATTGGGAAGATTAAAACGTTTGATAATCTCCTCAGCTGGTGAAGATCTCCAGTCAAACAGATATCCTTGTACGCTGTGGGAGAACAAATTGGTACAAGTGTTGGAAGACGAATTTGGCAATATCTATAAAAACCTTCCTTTGACTCACCATTTCTACTTTTATTAATTTATTTCATAGATAAAGTGACAGAAACATGCAAAGTTACATGTACAGGATGTTCCTTGCTGCTTTCTAATAATCACAGCAACAAACACATAGACAGTAAGAAATAGCCTAATGTCCATCAAAAGGTGGCAGTGTGCATTCATTGTAGTATGTTAATACAATGGTTTGCAGCCATTAAAATGAAGTAGAGCTATGCGTATGAATTAACATTAATGCAATGGTTCGCAGCTATCAAAATGAAGTAGAGTTGGATGTGTTAATATGAGAAACTGTCTAACATATATTAAATGAAAAAACAAGTTGCAGAATAGTATGTATAGAATGATCTTATTGTGTTAAAAAAAAAAAAAACCACAAACATCCAGAATATTCGCAGCGGTTACCTTGGCGGTATAGACCGGTGAGCGGAGAGGCCTCGCGGCAGGAGGGTAGGAGTCGATTGGAAAAGTGCGGAATCTTCCCCCCCACTCCCACTTTATAGCTCTCTCTGCTGTTTGAGTTTTTCAAAATTTAAGTTTATAAAATATTTTGATCAACACTCATGTTCCCTAAGAAGGGATTACTTACCAAGAGAACGACAAATGCTTGTCTCATGGATTAGATATTCCCCTTTGTGTGATGTTGAGAGGCTGGAGAGGACCTATTAAGGGAAGGGTGGTGGCTTTGGGTAAGAGGTCCCCTCGCCACTTGCATTTTTGGAAAAGGATAGACTGGTGTTTAAGAGGGCAGTCTCTTGACATCACTGTGGCTTTGATAGACTCTCAGGTCTACGTTTATTTGCTTTGTTGCCTGGGGAAAAGTTATTTCGCCTTTCAGGGAGGAAGATAATAAAGCCTGCCTGAATGGGGCATGTGAAGCACAAAGCAAAGCGAGTCGTACTCAATTGGGTTCACTCAGTGGAAAACTGAAGAATTTTTGTATGCTCTAATCTTCAAGGTGTTCTTTACTAGCATTATCTGAGTCCCAGAACAGTCCAGTGAGGTAGGTAGAGAAGATCTTCCTCTTTCTTGTTTTACAGGCCAGAACAGAATACGGGAAGGGGATGTGTGTGCGTTACGGAGGTAAAAAACGCAGCAAATCACAGAGTCCTGACTCCTATTTTGGACCGTTTCCTGTACATCTCAAGGCCTAGAGAGCATTACTGGGCAGCATTAAATAAAGAGAATGAGAAATTTGTTGTGGTTAGAAGCCAGCACACAGCCTTCCTCCAGTGTGGGTGGGTTGGTCTCCCGTAGAGGCCATTACCGATTTCCCTTCTGTGTCGTGCACTGTGGAAAGTCAGACCGATGAACACCTTGAATGGGGAACAGTTAAGTATCTTGCATCCTGTTTCAGTTTCCCATTCTGCAACTTCCGCTGACAGAGGGGCAATTTGATTCAACCGTATCTGTGTTGAGTGAAAACTACCACGTTCCCCACACCGATGACCACTGGGACTCAGACACATATTTCTTGGGCTTAGCGTTATTGACTAGTTTGGATGTAAGGGCAGTGCTCTACATTGGTGTTTATGTCCCCTCTAAAATTCTCCACGGAAACCTAATCCCGAGTTTGATGGGATTAGAAGGCAGGGCTCTTAGAAGGTGGTTTGGTCTCAAGGATGGAACCGTCAGAAATAGGATTACTGTCCTTCTAAAAAAGAACCCAGGGAGTTCCTTTGCCCGTCCCCCGTGTAAGTTGTATTGAGAAGGTGGCCCTCCACGAACTAGGAAGCACCGTCTCACCTGATACCGAATCTTCGGGCAGCTTGATCCTGCTCTTCCCAACTGTCAGAGCTGTGAGAAATGAATTTGTTTTGTTTTATAAGTCATTCATCCTATGGTAT
The DNA here is from genome assembly GCF_020171115.1 of Neogale vison. NCBI lineage: Eukaryota > Metazoa > Chordata > Mammalia > Carnivora > Mustelidae > Neogale > Neogale vison. The sequence continues at coordinate 195,275,746 of NC_058101.1, read as the reverse complement.
TTTTTGTGACAGCAGCCTCAACTCAAGCAGTGTAAGAGAACTTCAGAATTAGTTTTTTTTTTTTTTTTTTTTTTTTTTTTGAGATAGGATGGTAGCCAAAGGAGAGTGTACAGAATTGGGGAAAATGTCAGTGACTTTTAGGCAGTAGTGCAATTTTGTTATCTAGGGGAAAAGGGAGTATGAACTTGGGGATGTATCATGCTTTAATAAGAGTCTTTGAGACAGATCTACCTGAATCTTCCCAAGTGGGGGGGGGAGGGGGGAAGAAAGAAAGAAAGAAAGCCTCTATTTTCAGAGTGAAGGGAAAGGAGAAAAGGCTGAATTAGCTTCTCATTCCATCTAAACATCCTTTAAACAGCTTTGTCAAGCATCTGCAAGTTGACATAACGTCGATCCATTCAATCTGGTTCTAAATTGTTCTGTTAAATGCCAGACAACTTTTGTCACAGAAGCTGTCCCCCCTCCTTCAGAATGATTGTCTATAATTAAGGAGGAAACCAGAAAATAATGATAGGGTTCTCTTTTGCTTTTCTAATGGCTTTCTTATTAAGTATGTCTGAAAAAGCTACTGAGATGTTGATCTCCCACGTAACCAAAAGAAGTCAGCCATTATATAATTATTTCTTTTTAAAGACGACAAAGAGAAATGTATGAGAAGTGCTTTCAACGGGCTAAAGACACCATGAAGCACAAAGGAAAAAAAAAAATCCTTTCCGGAAAAAAAAAAAAAAAAGCAGTGAATAAATTAGTTACCAAAAAATGTCTTTGCCGGCAACCTTGAGGTACCAATGCCTGTCGCCCGCGATGTGGTTGTCGGAGGTGTGCTTGTGGCGGGAGGGAGAGGTCAGAAAGGAGGGCAGGTAGGGCTGTGGGTAGGATAATGGGATTCGTGCCTTTTAGTGAAGCCTTCACTTATAGAAAGAGTCCTGGGTGGCTCAGTGGGTTGAGCCGCTGCTTTCGGCTCAGGTCATGATCTCAGGGTCCTGGGATCGAGTCCTGCATCGGGCTCTCTGCTCTGCAGGGAGCCTGCTTCCTCCTCTCTCTCTCTCTGCCTGCCTCTCTGCCTACTTGTAATCTCTCTCTGTCAAATAAATAAATAAAATCTTAAAAAAAGAAAGAGTCCTCGCTTTTAATTTCTCTGTTGGAGGAAACCAAAGTGTTTACAGGCTGAGACTTGGGTCAGATCCCTGGTGATGTCATTGCTATTCGTCACATTCGTTGGGAAGGAGTGAGGTCCACATTCTAAATACCCACATTGTCAACTACCATGTTATTACTATACTGGGTGCCAAGGGATTGGGATAAATGGGTGGGGGGCAGAGTGGGCTCCTTCCCTGTTCACTGCCACCTTCTTTCCCCCCACCCCTCGTCCCCGACAGAAGAAAGAGAAAGGCTTTGTTAGGATGGTTGCCCATTGAAATGAAAAGCAGCTGATATTAGCAAGAACAAGGTTGGTTTGTCTTGTAGATGTTTTATTCTGAAAAATCTGAGGGGTAGAGAGATGCCTATCTGACCCACAGGTTCCTTTTGGCCAAGGCCACATGTTAGGAATGGCTGGGGTTCCTTCCCAGATTCTGCCATAATTTCCTCCCTGGTGATGTGGGGTTTTCCTCTTTAAGTCCCTTTTCCTTGGACCCCATTATGGGTCTTTCAGGTTGGTCCTGATGCCAGGCCACGAAAAAGAGCATTGATCCTGGGGAGCTTCTGTGCTAGTCCAGCATAAACTGGAGCTTACAGGAGCCCCACTTTGATCTTGGGGTCCAACTTGTATTTTACTCATAAAGGACTTGCTCCTCCTTGAAGGTGGATTGATGAGAGGGCAGGGCAAGGGAATGGCTTCTAGAAGTGAATAGTCTATCGCCTGTGATTATCTTGAAACTTCTCTTTACTGTCTCAGATCATATTATAGTAGAAAGAGCCTGGATTGGAAGACCTAGATTATAGTCCTAGGACTGTAACCCGGTATTACCTCCTTAAATCTCAATTTCTTTGTTCACAAAATGGGATGGGGGAAGGGTAAATTATTTAGAATTTAAGATTCCTTGCATTTAAAAGTAGTTCACATGAATTGGCTGTATGAATCACACAATAATGGGATATTAGGATCAGGAGAATATTTAGAGATCATTGGAAATCCCATGATCAAACTTCTTGTGAAGAAAGTTCTCTTCTGTTTAATATCCCTCTAATAGTGCTCATCCAGGGTCAGTTTGAATGTTTCTGGGACCAGGAGCACATTGTCTCACAAGCAAGGCATTTCTATACACATATATATATATTTTTTTTCTTTTTTTTTGAGAAAGAGAAAGAGTGAGCACATGTGTATGGGGCAGGGGCAGAAAAAGAGGGAGAGGGGGAATCTTAAGCAGGCTCCACACCTAGTGTGGAGACCAATGTGGGGGCTGATCTCATGATCCTGAGATTATGATCTGAGCCAAAATCAAGAGTCCAGTGCTTAACTGACTGAGCCACCCAAGTGCTCCTCAAACTTTTTTTTTAACAACTCCATGACATGCAAATTGTGCAGCCCTGTTATGGTCACTTATTGGTCAAATTCTTACTGCTTTAGGAGTTCCATTATGAAAGTTAATTTTATGTGTCAACTTGGCTAAGCCCAGATACACAGATATTTGGTACACCAGCCTGGATGTTGCTGGGAAGTTTTGTTTGTTTGTTTGTTTGTTTTTAGGTGAGATTAACATTTAGATGAGTAGACTGTGAGTAAAGCAGATGCCCCCCCCCACCTACAACATAGTGTGGGTGGGCCTCATCCAATCAGTTGAAGGCCTAAAGAAAATGTGGGCTGAGGTCACATCTGCCTCCAGACTGTCTTCAGACTCAAGCTACAACATCACATCTCTCTCTCTGGCTGCGACCTGCTAACCTAACATACTATGCCGAATTTGGACTTGTCAGCCGTCAGCCTCCACAATCACATAAGCCTTAAGAAGGTATAGTATGTGGCCAGTGGTTCTCTTGAAATATCTGTCTGTTTCCATATATATGGACACAGACTATATATACATATATATAAACATCTCTCTCCATATATATATCTGTTTCTCCAGAGAATTCTGTCTAATATACCCAATAGGTCAGACCTTCAAATATTTGAAGAAGGCCTTCATGTTGTACCCCATTATGTTGGGTCCTGAGATGGTTTGAGGGACTTCATTCTGGGCAGGTAAGAGCATACGTACCTCTGGGTTCAAGAGGGGTAGAGACAAAATGCCAAGAGATTAAAGAGAAAAGAAAGAACTGGAAGTACCGAAGGTGTGTTAGCACAGAGCTTTGCACCTATTAGATCCTCCTTTAAAATGAGAATTGTTCAGTTACTAAAGGAGCAGCTGGCCAGGGAAGACAATCCTCCCTACCAGTGTCCTCTAACATTTGTAGAGCTTGTTGGACTATCACAATATTTGCTTTCACGCTCGGGAGATAATTGGCACTTAGCTGCTGCAGCAGCAGCGGCAGCAGGGGGAAAAAAAAAAACACGAGGAAGAGGGTAGGTCTGGTTCTCATCTGCTAGATCCGGCACATGCCCACGTGAATGAAAAATAACAAAATAACAGCTACGTGATGGCTCAGCGCCTGGACATCTGTTGTCACCCTGTCTGGTAGCTGCGCTTTCTTCCTTCAGCATGAATGAGGTGACTGAGGGGGGACTGGAAGATATTGGCAGTGCGGGAGCCAAGGCCAGTGCCCCCGTCCCCGAGGCAGCCCTGAAGTCCGCCCGCGCTCTGCTGCCTTGTGCGGGAGCTTTTACCATGGAGCGCATGTCCCCAGAGTGGGGACTGGGGCTATTTTTGCTGGTGCTTCTGCGGTGGGCTCCCCCTGCCCCTGCCATGCCCCTGGTACCAGCATGTGGAGACCATGGCAGAAAAAGAATCAAATAACCATCTTGCACAGTCCGCAGCCCACGCACAACTGTTTCGAGTTTTCTTCATTTTTATCCACCTGCAGATATGCTCTACTGTAATTATAATCAGTGGATGAATAGTGTTTTGCATTGTATGTTTTTTTCCCTTAACTTTCTACGGTAAACATGCTCTTACTGCCGGGCTCTTCGTCAGTACTGTTTTATGGCTGTGGTATGGTGGGGTTTCGGGGCTGTCAGTACCCCTGGCTACTGACCATTCCTCGTTGGTACACATTTCCAGCACTTGTTGTAACAAAGAGCTACAATGAATGTCTTTTTGTGTGTAGCTTTTTTCCCCTCTTTTGAAAAAACTTCCTTCAGCAGTTCCAGACAATGAGTCAAGGGATGGGAATATTCTACTGTCTTGATGTGCAGTTGACCCTCGAACAACACAGATCTGAACTGTGCAGGTCGGTTATGTGGAGATGTCTTCCGAATATATGGGACAGTCCTGGAAATGGATTTTCTCTTCTTTATGATTTTCTTATTACCATGTTCTTTGCTCTGACTTACTCTATTGTAAGAATACAGTAACATAATACATATGTAAAATATGACTTAATTTCTCAGGAAGGCTTCTGGTCAACAGTAGGCTGTTAGTATTTATTTATTTATTTATTAGAGAGAGAGAGCATGAGAAGGGGAGGGTCAGCGGGAGACGCAGACTCCCTGCCGAGCAGGGAGCCTGATGTGGGACTTGATCCCGGGACTCCAGGATCATGACCTGAGTCAAAGGCAGTTGCAGGCACCCTATTAGTAGTTAATTTTGTGGGGAGTGTCAGGAGTATGTGGATTTTCGACTTTTGCACTCCTAATCCCTATGTTGTTTAGTGCTAATTGTGTCCTTAAAGGATTTGCATTGGTATAAATTACAAAAACAATATGTGAATATGTAATTTCTGCCAGAATATTGCCAGATTGAGTATTAGTTATAGTGAATATAGAGTAAAATTCCAGTGTGGTTTTCTTAGGTAACAATTGTCCATATATAACTTACTGATTATATTTCTTCTTTTGTGTATATCTGTGCCTGCTGGGGTCTATTGTGGTGTTGATTTTTACAGATTAATTTAAATAAGCTCTTTACGTATCAGTCACAATTGGTAGAAATAGTTCTCTAATGTATTATTTTTATCTTCATTATTTCTTTTCGTGTAAAACAATTTTTTTTCTTATTTTGAGTGGGCTTTCAAATCCTTTATTGGAGGAATTATTGTCTTATTAAGAATAGTCCTTTAATCAATCCTGTGTTGTCTTGAACTTGGTTGGTTTTTTTTTTTTTAATCTGTGACTTGAACTTGGCAGAATGTTGCCTAACTTTTGAGAACATTTTGATATTCAAGTTCAGTTCCAGTTCACAGTGGTTCTGATGATCCCACACTCAGCCAACCGACAAACAAAAAACTTCAAAAACAAACTTTGGCTCATTTTATTATTTAGTATACTCAATTAAAAATTTAGTTTCTGAACTATTGAAGTACGGTTCATTCCCATTTTTGGTTACACAGGGTGCTTGAAGTCCTTGAATGGTTTTAGTATCTTTTATATGTGCTCCATATGTATTCTCCATGAGGGGAAAATATCAATGAAGACAGGGTTTCTGTGCTCCGTGTACTTGGTGGTGAGTGCCAACTTGAGCAATTTCCAGCTGTATTGCCTGGGATGCCCTTCAACCTGGTTACTGTCTGGGTCAACACCTGTCACTGACTCTGAAGCAACCATTGCTTTAGGGCTTCCATTCTGGCCAGTTGGTTTGTGTCTTGCCTCCCACCCACATGGCAGCTGTGAGGTTGAACAGGAACTCTGCCCCAACTTGGTGGGTCCACATTTGGCCCTCCTGTGCTCTTCTGGGCTAAGTCCAAGAATCTGCTCTTTCCAGCAAAGTCGATGGTTAATTTACAAGTGGACTCCAGAATGGAAGGTTGGAAGACACTGCCCTATGGTGTATTCTGCTCACAGTGTTTTTGTTTGTAATTGTGCCGCTCATCTGTTGACAGTCTGGAGATCCTATTGTGTCTTAGTCTATAGACTTTCTTAGAGCTCTATGGTAGCAGGACAGACATATAGTCCAGACTGAGAGCAGGCTCCCTGAAGGGTTCTTAGAGTTCAAGTTAAAATGTTCAGAGTCCAGGTTGGAGTTAGTACCATCTGGTGGATGAAGACAAAAATTCTGGGTTCTGTGGGGTAAAATTACTCATCAATGAGCAGATGTTGCATCATGTCTCTCCTTTTCTCTCTCTCTCATCCATCCATCCTCCCTCTCTCCCTTTTCCTTCCTTCCTTTCTCCTTCCTTCCTTCTTTTCTCTCTCTCTCTCTTTCTTTTTCTTCTCTACATCCACTGTGCGGCTTGAACTTGTGACTCTGAGATTAAGAGTTGCATGCTCTACTGACTGAGCCAGGCAGGCACCCCCAAGTCATGGTTCTTGATTGAGTGGGAAATGGGGGAGGGGAACATTTAGATGAAGCAAAATTTAAGGTCCTGGAGGGAGTAGGTTTCTACAGTCAGGGATGAGGCTATAAATCAAAGCCCAGATAAATGGTCTGGATTTAGAAAGACACTGATTTCCAGCAGGGAATTGTTAATCAGTAAGAACCCAAGAACTTGACAAAAGTAGAGTCAGTTAATCTGGAAGGGGGTAGAAGGACATATTGGTGTTCAAAGAGGCTCACCCAGGAACTCTGGGTAGCGGGCCTACAATTGCCTGCTTGAGGTCTTGCCCTATTTCTCTGCCCAGACTGTCTCTCTTGCTGATCTACCCCATAGGAGTTTTTTGGCAAGGACTCAGACTCAGATTCCCGGGGGAACAATTTAGTTCTGGACTTCCTAGAGGAGGTGTCAACTCCTGCCTTTCTTTTCAGATGGATCATATGCCCTTTCTTTGCTCCCCTGCACTACTCTGTGCAGATTCCTAACATTGCTTTTACCACATTTTTATCGTCATCATCATCATCATCCCCATGTCTCAGTTTTCAAGATAATATTTAACTATGAAGTATTCCTTACAGAATAAAGCAGAAAAATAATATAGCAAATACCCATGTACCTTTCATTCAGATTTAGCAAATGTTAATATTCTTCTTATTAGGTTTTATAAAGAAGTAAAACGTTACAGATACAGCTAAAGTTTTACCTCTCCATCACATCCCTTCCCCTTCTCTCTGGACAGAGGTCAGCACAAAATGATTCACCATTTTAAGATGTGAGTCTCTGGAAGGCACGTTCTTTTTTTTTTTTTTTAAAGATTTTATTTATTTATTTGACAGAGAGAAATCACAAGTAGATGGAGAGGCAGGCAGAGAGAGAGGGAAGCAGGCTCCCCGCTGAGCAGAGAGCCCGATGCGGGACTCGATCCCAGGACCCTGAGATCATGACCTGAGCCAAAGGCAGCGGCTTAACCCACTGAACCACCCAGGTGCCCCTGGAAGGCACGTTCTTAGGGTTAGCACCATATCTTATTCATATCTTGAATTTGTAGCTAATAGTAGGCCTAAGGTGAGCTAGAGATAAAAAATAGTCAAACAATGAAGTAATGAATGGATGGCAGAGAGTGTTTTTATTATTATTGTTGTTACTATGTTTATTATTTTATCCTTCACTGGACCTAAATAAGGGCTCTACATGTTTGATGAGTTGCAGAATAAAAAAAATCTTGGTCTCTTACTGAGGATAATATTCCCTGCTTTCTCATGTTCCTTTCTCCTTTGTTTTGACTAATAGCCTACATATACCTCTAGCCCTTACAAAGAGATAATCTTTGAATCCTGTAATATGTGACACAGAAGCATGATCTACTCTGAGGAACTTACAATGTCTATAAAGACCAACTTGACTTCCTTAGAATTAATTTCAGATGTAAAAGAGAAAGGAGAGAAAAGAAGAAGTTGTGTGAAGGCATGTGATGTATCAAGGAAGAAATCAACTAAATTAATGTCATGAGAAACTACTTACATTTAAACTGAGTAGAAAATGCTCTAGACCACCGTTTCACATAATCTCTCATCAGAAAATAGCAGCCCCAGTAATGCACCACACACAGATATGGAAGCATACACACACACAAACACACACTCTCTGTTCAGTTGTGTCTTTCCTTTTTGTGTGGGGATCCATGAAATCTCTGGGGAGACTGCTGTGGACTGGGGTGGAATGTACAGAACATTCGGACTTGGAGCTCTTATTATAGAAAGCTGCTCATGATATGTTAACACAACCAATCATACAAGGTGCACGTTTTTCTACAGGATACTGGCAGTCTCTTCCATGCTTCCATGTCTTCATAACCACCTGTTTTTTTGATTGAAGGATATTGATGTTTCCATACAGATTGAGAGCAAAAGCTTGGTTTTATTCATTTTCCCCTCTGAATGAGTGATGTTTTTCAAAACGAACAAACTGAACAGCAAATTATTATCCCATTAAGTGCTTAAAATTATAGACTGCTGAGCCAAACCTGCTACCCACTCCTTTCTCTGGATACAGCCTAACAAACCAGCTACAAATTCCAGATGATCAATTTGTCTACCTGTAATGGTAATTTACAAAACCCAGGGTTTTGCTTCAAAGCCACTGAGAGGCAGTCTCGAATGATAAGCTATACCTCAAGCACTCTTTGACAAAAAGCCTTTTCCTGGGGCTCTTGCATTTTTCATGATTTTGATGTTCAGCCCTAGCAGTTTGTGATATTAGAAAGGAGCCTCCCCCACTGTTGGTTCCATCACCATGTTGACCATTGGTACAGCGTCTCTCCATATGAAATGTCACTGGTGTCTAGTACCTTTTGCACAATCCAAATGGTCATGCGGGATGCACAATTGTATCCATTAATCACTTGTTAATTAATTCACTCAACATTTACCAAGCACCCACTATGTTCTAGGCACTGTGCCATGTACTAAGAAATTAGACGTTGAATGGGAAACAGTCACTCCCTCATGGAGCTCACAGTTTAGCAGGAAAGAGAGACACATGAAAAAAAAGAAGGCAGTGCAAAGATTTCTAATAGAAACAGGGACAAGGTGCTACTATTAGGTCTATATATATATATATTTTTTTTTTAAAGATTATTTATTTATTTATTTGACAGAGAGAGAGATCACAAGTAGGCAGAGAGGCAGGCAGAGAGAGAGAGAGGAGGAAGGAGGCTCCCTGCTGAGCAGAGAGCCCGATGTGGGGCTCGATCCCACAACCATGAGATCATGACCTGAGCCGAAGGCAGCGGCTTAACCCACTGAGCCACCCAGGCGCCCCCATATTAGGTCTATATTGATCGAGTAGCTTCTGAAGAACATAAGGAGCCCTTCTAACAACTATGTTTCCTCCATTCTTACAGTCCATGGTGTTGCATAATTACTGTCCTCAAAGGTAAGTGAACACCCATTTGTGATGGAAAGAGTCTTCAGGAATTCCAGTTCCCCAATATTCGCTCCATGCTCCTCTGTAAAGTATACTCCAGATGAATTGGATTTACTCATTATCCCCAAATACACATTGCCCTGCCTCCCTTCTGCTCAGGTTCTCTCCTCTCCTCCCTTGGAATGCCTTCTCCCGCTTGCTCTGTTTAGAAATCTGAGGTACTTCAAGGCCAGGCCCGCTTTACTCTGAGCCCCTGGAGCACGTGGAGCTACGAAGCATAGGGCAGGGGACTGTGCTCCAGTGTTTACGTCCATCAGAGTCTCCGCAGTGGAATGTGAGCTTCCCAGGGCCCCTTCATCCCTAGGGGAGCATAAAGCACCCGATGCAATTTTTCAGTAATCGCTTGTTTACAGAAGAGGGACACTGTGATACCAAGGAGAGAAAATTCAATTCAGAGTTTCCTGGCGAGCTGTTAGCAGGAAATCCCCTAAATTCACAGTTTGCATTTCATCACCCTCAAAGTGAGGAGTATTTACAAGCCTAATTATAAAATCTCAATGTCTGGAGACATGACCTGAAGGGATATCAAAAATCTTGCTTTCTGTGTTCTGATTTTTTTAGGACATAAACATTCCAATTAATTTTATGCCACGCCAGAAAAAATAAAAGCCTTTAATGAGACAAGGGAGAGCACCTCCAAACAGGGGTTTTGACTCACAGATCTAAAGTTGCGTGCATAGACTTGGAATTCACTTGTCACTAGACTGACCTGTGCAGCGGTGGGCGAGGGTCATTCTCTCAGCTAAGAGGAGTTCTACTCCTGAGACTTAGTCGATAGAGGCAGGAGCCTTCATCCTATAGGCCCCGTTGTGATCTTGATTGTGCTTTGTCAGGGCCATCCAGGTCCCTGATATCTAGTAATCTCACAGGGATTTGGTTACCTTCTTCTGAGCTGGCATTTTCATAGTTAGCATAGTAATGATGTTTGATAAATTGTAATGAGGCTGCACATGGTTTTCAGCTTCAGAGTGTTACAGTTTCATAGGGGGAAAAGATAACAAACAAACAAAAAAACCAAAGTACATGTTTCAAAGGCATGAAAACAAACAAACAAAAAACAGTTATTGAAAATTCCATCCAGCTTTGATGCTCTGCACTTTGGTCTTAGCTGAGCCAAGTCCGCTCAAGTCCACTCAAGGTCATTCAGGTCAGTGGGGTCTGGGTGCCTGGAGCATTAGCCAGAGACCATCTCCATTTGGTCCTGTGACGCTGTGAGACTCCACAGATAGTCCCGGTTTTCTGAAAACAAAAGGGATCACAGCACAGTGATGGGTTCAAATTGGTATTGTGTTGCAGAAATCCTTCGGCTGATTTTATTGGCATGGATTGGGCATATCCAAGAGTAGGTATAGGTGAGCTAGATACCGGGATGTCAGCAGGCATGATGGGTGGCGATGCTGACCGTTTTAGGTTTGGGTTATCCTAACCTGGTGGTGGTGGTCCTGACCCAAGGGGAGACATCTGCAAGGTTAGATCAAAAGTCCGAGGGTGTAAATGCTCAAAGCGTGGGGTCCAGTATCTTAGGTTAGGAGGTTAAGAGGTAGAATTTGGGTGGTTAGCTAGAAAGAACCTTCCCTGGCTTCAAAGAGTGGTGAGCATTAGCAGGGTTTTGGAACAAAGAAGGAATATCTTTATCAAGAGGGTGGACCCACGTGAGACAAAGGAAAATGGCCAGTGGTTCCCATCCTGCTGAATGAGAAGACTGTTCCCAGGGCTGCTCTGTCCTGGGGAAATCTGAAACATCAGCTGTGGGACCTCAGGGACGACCTAGCCGTCAATGGATCAGGGTGACATTGCCATGCTAGTAATTGGGTACTTCTCATTTCAAAACCACTGTCAGGGATTATTTATTTGTCTTCCTTGGCAGTCAGCAAGAGTTGGCAACCCCCTTGGCATGGCATAGTCATGAGGGAGTCTTGAAAAATCTGTTGCATTTTAAAAATTGCATTTGAAATTCTGAGATATTTTAATCAGTTTAGGATCAATCTACCTCAGAAAAAGAGGATGCAAATTTGAAAACCATGCCACGAAAGCTCTTTAATGGGTAATTACTCTATAAGCAAGGAAATGTTGGGGCAGTGACCGTTAGAATGAATCATGACATGAGATGAAATACAAAACAAATCCATACTGGTTTTATTGGATTGGAAGTAAGAGACAGAGACAGGATGAAAATTTACCCAAATCTGATTAGGGAGATAAACCCTCAGACAGAGAAACCATGGATGGTGTGAGCTGATTAGCTTGGGCCCCATTGGGAGGGAAATCTCAGACAATGCACCACTGAGTTTCAGAGCTGGAGAGAGTTCAGACCGTTAATCCAGCTCTGCTCATCTGTACAACAGAGAAAAATGAGGCTCAGAGGAAAAAACAACCCAACGAAGCTCCTCCCAGCTAATAAGGGGCAGAGCTTGAACTTGAACCCACATCTTTTGACTATTAAAGGGTTTCGAGGCAATTTGATGAATCACAGTGCTTAGCCCATCGATAGACCTGCGCGTAGGAAGTCCTCAATAAATACGTCAGGCTGTGTGTCAGTTTTCCTTGTCATCTAAGTCCCTTTGTCACCTTGTCAAACACTTGGGTTGCCAGTAGGAGAGCAGCCAATACCATGTACCATCCTGTGCCCTTTACTCTTTTCGGGTGCGGCAGGACCGTGTGCTAGGTCTAGATTCCCTTGGTTCCCAGAGAAAGTTCTCCATCTCCCAGCTGACTCATTTGACTTGATTCGTGTGCCCCTGCCTTGCTGGGCACCCAGTGGGCTTGAAGATGCTGTCAGCTCAGAGAGCAGATGTGGAGAACTGAGCAGCTGATATCCCTCCTTACTCTCACCTGGGCTCACTTTGCTTCTCCAGGAGTGATCAGAGCTACCACTTTCCCACAACCTTCAGCCAGGGAGCCTTCAGGCATGTTTGTCTTTTATTTTGTATTTGGAATCACTGCTAAATTCAGATTCTTCTTAAACTAGGCATCGGCATCCCAAATACCCTTCCTTCTATTTCTTTGGCCACTGCCTTAGATCAGGAATGAAGTATTTCCTAAGCAACCTCTATCACCACAGATAAAATAATCTTCTCTGCCATGCATGGGGCCATAGCATCTTTTTCATTAGGCTTGAAAGTGTGTTTGCACTCCCTTTTGGGTCAAGTGTAAGATTTTATCACACCCTTCTTCTTTTCTTGTCACCTTTTATATTGAATCTCAGTCTTAGATATATGAATCTCTGGAAACACTTGGGATTCACAGGGAGTAAAATGTGGGCATGTTAATATCAAAGCAGGCTCAACCCACAGTGGCTGGTGAATTTCTTTTCTAGTCCAGAAGACTGAAATATAATTCTGTATTTTTTTTTGACATTTCTTAAAAGGGACCTCTAGAGAGTGAAAAGTAGTTAGCTTTCTATTTATGGCACCTTATCATCTTTGTTTTGATAAAAAATGCCTTATTTTAAAAAGATTTGAAGTAGCACTTTACTCTCCATGCAGTCTGGGTTTTTTTTTTTTTTTTTTTTTTTTTTTTTTTGTGGCTGAAGATGCTTTTAGATTTCTGGAAGCTTTTTAAGTCTCCAGACATGTATGTTGGAATGTGAAATGGCTAAGCCTTTCCCAAGATGACACTTCTTTAATTATAATGGCCAAAATGGAAATTCTGAGGTTTTGCTTCTGGTTGAAGATGAAGGAGTGGGTGCAGAGCTGTTGGTAGCTGGCCATGTGGTGGACGGGCAGCAGCTGGAGGTGAGGACACGCAGCACACGATATACTCGGGGGAGGTTTGGGATGCCACACAACCCTGGCCCCAATTTTTTAAAAAAAGATTTAATTTATTTACTTGAGACAGACTGAGACAGATAGATAGATAGAGAGAGAGAGAGAGAGAGGGAGAGGAAGAGGGGGGAGGGATGGAGGGAGAGGGACAAGCAGACTCTCCGCTGAGTAGGAAGCCCGACTCTGGGCTCCATTCCAGGACCCTGAGATCATGACCTGAGCCAAAGACAGACGCTTAACTGACTGAGCCACCCAGGCACCCCAGCCTGGGACCAGATTTTGCTTTCCCCTTTTGTGTCTCCCAAATGCTATCTCGTTAATTAATTCTGACAATGTTTATTAAGGATCACTGGATTCTGTATTATTAGGTGCTAGGGATTGAAAATTGAATAATAATCCTACCTTACCCTGTGAACACAAATCGGTTTCAGATGGATTGCAGATTCAGTTGTGAAAGATAATGCAACTTTCCTGGTATAGGTAACTATTTTGTGACCTTAAGAGTAGGGAAAGAATTTGTTTTCTTCCAAGATTTTGTTTAAATTCAAGTTAGTTAACATGTAGTATAGTATTAGTTTCAGGAGGTGGGGTTAGTGATTCATCACTTACATACAACATCCATCCCAACAAGTGCCCTCCTTAATGCCTGTCACCCACGTAGCCCATCCACCTCCCCTCCCCTCCAGTAGCCTTCAGTTTGTTCTCTATTAGTTATGAGTCTTTTATGGTTTGCCTCCCACTCTGCTTTTATCTTATTTTATTTTTCCTTCCCTTCCCCTATGTTCATCTGTTTTGTTTCTTAAATTCCACATATGAGTGAAATCATATAGTATTCATCTTTCCCTGATTGACTCATTTTGCTTAGTGTAATATGCTCTAGCTCGACTCTGTCATTGCAAATGGCAAGATTTCATTCTTTTTGATGGGTGACTAATATTCCAGTGTGTGTGTGTGTGTGTGTGTGTGTGTGTACCATATATTTTTTTAAGATTTTATTTTTTTACTAGAGAGAGAGAGAGCGAGAGCGAGAGCGAGAGAGCACATGAGCCGGGACAGGAGCACAGGGAGAGGAGGAAGCAGACTCCTCATTGAGCAGGGAGCCCAACTTGGGGCTTGATCCCAGGACCCCGAGATCATGACCTGAGCAGACGCTTAAGTGACTGATCTACCCAGGTGCCTCCAAATATTTATTCATTCATCAATCAATGGACATATGGGCTCTTTCTATAATTTGGCTATTGTTGATAATGCTGCTATAAACATCTGGGTGCATGTGTCCCTTTGATCAGTATTTTGTATCTTTTCGATAAATACCTACAGTATAATTGCTGAGTCATAGGGTAGTTCTATGTTTAACTTTATGAGGAACTTCTGTACTGTTTTCCAGAGTGACTGCACCAGTTTACATTCCCACCAACAGTGTAAGAAGGTTCCCCTTTCTCCACATCCTTGCCAACATCTGTTGTTTCCTGAGTTGTTCATTTTAGTCATTCTGACAGGTGTGAGGTGGTATCTCTTTGTCGTTTTGATTCGTATTTTCCTGATGATGAGTGGTTTTGAGCACTTTTTCATGTGTCTGTTGGCCATTTGTATGTTTTCTTTGGAGAAATATCTGTTCATGCCTTCTGCCCATTTCTTAACTGGATTATTTACTTTTTGGGTGTTGAGTTTGATAAGATCTTTATAGATTTTGGATACTGGCCCTCTATTTGATAGGTCATTTGCAAATATCTTCTCCCATGCTGTAGATTGCCTTTTAGTTTTATTGATTGTTTCATTTGTTGTGCAGAAGCTTTTTATCTTGATGAAGTCCCAATAGTTCATTTTTGCTTTTTTTCTGCTGCCTGTGGTGACATGTCTAGGAAGAAGTTGCTATGGCCAAAGTCAAAGAGGTTGCAGCCTGTGTTCTCCTCTAGGATTTTGATGGTTTCCTCTCACAGTGAGGTCTTTCATCCATTTTGAATTTATTTTTGTGTGTGGTGTGAGAAAGTGGTCATGTTTCATTCTTCTGCACGTTGCTGTCCAATTTCCCAACACAATTTGTTGAAGAGACTGTCTAGAGTAGGCAAAGATATTTAAAAAACTACTTATTTCAGAAAGAGAGAGAGAGAGAGTTTGACAGCATGAGCAGGAGAGGCAGAGGGGGAGGGAAAGGGAATCTCAAGCTGACTCCACACTGAGTGGGGAGCCTGATGTGGGGCTCAATCCCAGGACCTTGAGGTCATGACCTGAGCTGAAACTAAGAGTTGGAGGCTTAATCAACTGTGCCATGCAGGTATCCCTAGGCAAAGTTTTTTTTTAAAACAGGACACAAAGAGGAAAAAGAATAGATAAAGTAATAAAAAAGGATTCTATTAAGAAATTCTATTCACCAAAAGATACCATGAAGAGAGTGAAAAGGTAGGTGAAAAAGATATTTGCCATACATATATCCCCCAAGGACTCATATTCAGAATTTATAAAGAGCTCTTATAAACCAATAAGAAAAAAAGACAGAAATGCAATAGAAAAATCTGCAAAGTGTACTTGTATAGGGAATTCACAAATGAGGATATCTAAAAAGCCAATAAATGTGGGAAAATTTTCTCAATGTCATTAGTCATCAGGGAAAAGTCAATTAAAACCACAAAGAAATATTAGTACATATACACCAGAATGGCTAAAATGAAGCAGACAAAGATATTTAAAATTGGTAAGGAGGTAGAACAGCTAGCACTCTCATACGCTGTTCCTGGGAGTGTAATTTGGAAATTGTTTTGGAAAACTGCTTAGTACTATTAACTGACTAAAAAAAAAAAAAAAAAACAAAAAAAAACCCAACACTGAACTCTAAACCATAAATTTCAATCCTAGGTAGATTGAACTCACACCCCCAACAGATGATCCATTGTAAGAGTTGAATGAGGAGTAACTAGGGAAAAAAGGAAATGCAGATGGAAAGTGCAGACAATTCTTTTGGCTTTTCAGGTGGGAGAGAGGGCAGAGCAAGAGGGCAACTCAAGGTTAAGGGAGAGCTTTTGTAAGAGAGAGATGATCAAGAATAGAGGTTAAAAATATAGGAGAGATGATTAATTTATGAATTGAATCCCCAAATGAGAAGAGATTTTTTAAAAAGTTTTTATTTATTTATTTAATAAATAAATAGGAGGGGGAGAGAGAGAGAGAGAACCAGTGGGGCGGAAGGGCGGAGGGGGAGGGAGAAACAGAATCCCCGCTGAGCAGGGAGCCCAATGCACAACTCAGTCCCAGGACCCTAGGATCATGACCTGAGCTGAAGGCAGCTGCTTGACCAACTGAGCCACCCAGACATCCCCACAAGAGGAGATTTTTTTTCTTTCCAGTGTTCCAAAATGCATTATTTATGCACCACACCCAGTGCTCCATACAATACATGCCCTCCATAGAGGAGATTTTCAGTTACCCCCTCCCACCCTAATTTAGGAAAAAATATAAGAATTAATGTAGATGTGCTATCTGTGTGTTGCTGTGTGGAGGGAGTTTTCTATGGACAGCTTCTACTTTCTTGGTAAAGTAGGTAAGATGCTAGTTGATTTGCAAAGTAGGATGGACAAGGGGTTAAGCGGGGGACTGAACTTTTGGAACCGCACCAGGGGAATGGGAGAGGGAGGTGGTGAGAGCGGGTAAGACTGGACGTGGCTTCTACCACAGCCCATGTGTGAGAATGTACACTTACCAGGGTATCAGCTGGCAATCCTGCATGCCTTCCTCAAGGACAGCTCAGTGGCTGAAGGTCCCACAGAGAGGTGTTCAAGTAGCTGTGCATGTTGGCAGAAGGAGTTGAAGATGTGATTTCTGGAAACCAGGATAGGTGGTGAAGTGCTAGAAAGGAGAACAGCGGAGACACCGAAGGTTGCGACGGGATGTAATAATGGGGTGAGAGCCAGACCTGAGGGGATGGGCAGCTGGAAGAATTTTGCTCACCCAGGGGCATTTTGGCCTTTGTTTTCCCGCAATGATGAGGTCCTGTATGGTTGTGATAACGGGTGACTGATTGTCAAGCTGTTCTCTTGGGCACCAAGACCAGCAGGTTGATGGCGGCAGCAGGACAGGAGAGGAAGACCAGGAGAAGGATGCTGATGCTCCCGGGGGAATTAGGGCTAGTGATCAGGTGGCCGGGGAGGAGGGTGCAGGAGAGGCTCAGGGCTGCTGGAAGTGAAAGCACGGGTTCCGGAGGAGGGAGTATTTTTACATGTGGACAGAAGAGGAAAGTCTTGAAGCGGTGTAGGGAGAAGGAATAAAGCAGAATCTATTGCTAACCACGTGTGTGAAGAGATTCGAGAAGAAGGAAGAGACTGCACTTGAGGTGATTCCTGTCCCCGAAAATTCTCCAGAATTCTCGTAATCATGCCGACACCCGGCGTCAGAAGAAGGCGTTGGATTTCTAAGAATAGAAGTCCTAGAATGGCTTGGTGCAGTTCACAGAAGATTGGGCAAGAAAAACAGCACCCCAAGGAAGGTCACAGTAGGCTGTGAGCTCCGTGAAGGCAGGGACCGTGCTTTATCTCCCCTTGTCCGTGGCAGGTCTTGGGGTGCACATATGAGTGCCTCTGTGTGTGTGTGTGTGTGTTTGTATGTGTATATACACACATGTGACTGCGTGTATATGTCTGTACACAATTATACACATATCATACATATCTCATTCAAATTTCTAAACTTCACATAAATTGTCTGAGTATTGTACCCCCTCTTTAGCAGTACAGAAACTGAGGCTTACCTAGGTTAAGTATCATGGATGAGTTTGGAAGGAGTGGTAGGACTAGGATTTGAACCTGGGTCTTCTCATTCAACAAGGATGAAAGCCCTATAAAAGGTTGACTTACATACATTCAGAAGAAATACAATTGCTTTAGTGGGTTCTATTTTATGTGGGATAGGACCTTGTTAATTTTTAGACTATACTACAAGATATTTTGAAGTGGCTTGAAAATTGGAGAAAGAAAAGCCCACAAAAAAACCTAAAACCTATCAGCCTATATATATTTTTTCTTCTTGGTAGCTCTATGGATATTTGCACTGTGAGGAAGTGAGAGAAATCAGTTTCCCCCTGACCTACCATAAATGTACTGACCTGAGGCTGCTGTAAATTGATAGGAACACTTAAACCATAGTCCAGTCATTACAAAGTAATAGGACCACTTTGCCACTTTCCGATGTATAAAAGTGGCTCGATTTGAATTAATCACTATGGTATTAATAAAAAGAAAAATTCTGTGAGGTGCCCCCTTTTGAGCCCATCCTATATCCATGGCTTCGATTTTCAGGGCAATGACATCTTTTCCTCCAAGGACCCTAGGGTGCATTGTCTTTGGGTTCTGAATATTTTGCATAGTGGTTCACAAGCTGATAGAGCAGGATACTTGCTGCCGTGTTCACTCAAATTCCAGTTCAACCCTCTCCCTGAATCTACTGGAGATTTTATTGCCACTCGGAAACCCTGACATTCTGCAAATTGTACGGTGAACCCTTAACGATTTCTGAAACAAGAGTAAGGTAATCTTCACAGCCATTTAAAATACTGTAGAGATCAAGGGGGCATTTATGGTTTCCTTAATCACAGACTGAATTGACTTTTTCAGTTAATCATTTAAGCAACAAATTGCATATATTATATATATTATCACGTAGGAATCTGGTTTTGGTGTTCCTTCTAGGTGCTTTGGGTATCAGTCAGGAAGGCAGGAAAGTCAGACCAGATGGCGTGGATTATTATTGGAAGCCGATCATTGATTCATGCATGCCTTTCTCCTTTTCCCCTTCCTCCACTCTGTCTTCAGTTCTATCAGCAAAAACAGTAATTGGCTATCTGGAAAAAAAGGGAAATTGACTTTCTTGGAATGGCTGCCTGAGTGCATGAAAACGTGCTCCTCCTTCTTTAGATGACCATGTGTGTGCTTTGTTCTAAGCTAAGCTGAGAAGAGGATTTGAATGTACTTTCGTGGGTTAGAATTTCTATGTTAAGCCTCTCAGGCTCGGATAGGTTAGGTGTCTTTTTTTTTTTTTTCCCCCTCTTGAAAATGTCTTTATGAATAGGAAGGATTTGTTCATCAGGTCATTTTCGTCTTTGTGCAATTTTGGAAGGCAAAAGTAAGGGACATAGGCTCTGTCCAGTGCTCTGTGTGATGAGACGCTTTTGCATAATAATGACGACAGGGTGAATAAAACCAGTACTAGGCCACCTTTCACGGCACCAGCGTGAGTGGGAGAGGACATGGGGCTTTCAGCTGATTGTCAAGGCGAGGCAATGACGTTGCTGTATGAGGTGGGATTCCGAGTCCAGCTGTGAAGTGCAGCCGAATTTGTAGCTTTAGGAGTCGCTTTCAGAGTCCTATTTTCAAATAGTCCAAACACTTTTACTCACAAAACTCGGAAAACCTGGTCATTCGGGAAAGGTTGTAGAAAGCTCAGTAGAGTGGGGAGTTGGGGAGCCGAGCTTGCCGGCAGGTGGAACCATCATGGGCTGAGGGTACCCTTTGGTAAGGTTGCTTGCTTTAGCTGGAAGGAAAGGGTGTGGTGCAGGGCTTCCTCCCCCCCCCACTCCGTGTTCCTCCCTGCGTGCACTGGTTTAACCTCAACAGTCAGGCGAAATGGAAATTTTAAGAAAATGTCCATTCCTTGGAATCTGAATGTAATTTGAATTATCGAGGTGGGACGGGAGTAGGAGGACAAGACTAAGAAAATCCCCAAGCATTTGCCTCCCCTCCCCTCTCCACCTCGATGTCTTAATAGAAAGCTGGCTTGTGAGGGTTTCTTTCAGGACCCTCCTCCTGTGGTCCTCCTCTCCTACCCCCGGACTAATGTTCTTGTCCAACCGTGAACCGTCTGTGTGTGCGTAGGCGCTCCAGGGCCATCTCGAGACCGTGGCGGCAAACCAAACTTCCTCTCCCCTCAACCAGAGGATGCTTCATCGTTGAACAGCGCTGCAGGCTCACAAGTCATTTTTCCGTTTTGCACGAAGGCCACCGTTTCTGCGCGTTACAGCTGCTCATGGTGGCCACTCTCTGTAGAATCAAGCAACTCCCCGTTATCACAATGAGTTTCTCTCCCTGGAGAATCGGACCATGTTGGGGGAGCCATGTGTGTTCTTTTCTGTTTTGTTTTGTTTTTTTGGTTTTTTGAATTGTCAAGGCCTGAGCCCCTCATTCACAGGCGCCTGATCTGAAAGCAGGCCTCTCCGTTCCGAGGAGGTGGTGGCTGCGGGGGAGATATTTGCATTTCTGACCCTCTGCATGCCTCTGCTGAATGAAATTCATATAATTACTACACACCATGACTTCCTCTGGAGTTGTATCCGTTCTGGTTGGCTTTTTTTCTTCCTCCACTTCATCAGCATCCAATTAATTAACAGTTGCCATAGCGACTGTTGCCATGACAGCATAAAATTCTCCCAAAGGGCTTCTCATTCATATTCTAATGAAATACAGGCACAGAGCTGGGTGGCTGGAAAAAGCGGTCAGGAGAATTCAAGAAGAATGGAAGAGAAAAGAGGAAAAGTCTGCTTTGTTTTGAAACCCTCCGCTCCCTGGCTTCAGCCTTAGACTGCCTTACTCTAGGAAGCATATCTTTAATTTTCTTTATGCTTTTCTCTAATTTCTTTCTTTCTTTCTTTTTTCCTGGTTCTCTCCCCTTCACCTACCCATTTTTAATGCAAGGCTGTTCCAGGGCCCAGGAATAAGTATTACTGGTTAACATGGGCTTTTCCTGCCTTAGGGCCATGTTCTTCTCTCATTTTTTTCTGGTTCAGAAAGTGAGGGGCACATTGATTTTCTTCTGTTGTTTAGCCTGACGGGTCTGCTGGTGGGATTTCTAGTGGATTCTCTGTAGGTCAAATGAAGGAAGTGGGGCTTTGTCACTTATAGCCACTGGCAGCTTCTACCTCTCAAGAGAAGATCGTATCTGTCACCTTCCCATGTAGAATTCCCCAGAAAGCAATAGTTCTAACAAGATTTCTTCACTGCCCTTGCAAATCTGCCCACTGATTACACACCTCTGTTTGATATCGAACTGTATTCATTCACTCTTTTAGTTTCTCAGAAAGGTCTAAAAATCTCTGGAACCACCACTTCCTCCCCACAACGGGTGCCTCTTGCATAGGCCCAAGGTCCTCAGCACCCGTGCTTTCCTTCAGGTCTCCTCACCTTGCTTGCTTTCCTGCCTCCAGGCCCTGCCCCCTCCAAGACATTCTCCACACAGCTGTCTCTTTCTAAATCAGAGTCTTTACCGTCTCCCTTCAACGGGCCACCTTGGCCCTAGCAATGTCCTTAGACATCAGTGTGCATTCGCATTGCCTGTGAAATATGCGATCCCTGGGCACCCCTCCCAGAAGTGATGATCCGGGGTGAGTCCAGGGTGTATAAAAGCCCAGGGTAGAGCCAAGGACCTGGTTTTCTAATAAACGCTCTAGGTTATTGGGGTGTAGACAATCCAGGGACCCCATCTTGAGAAACACCAGCCCCGAGAGGAAGCATAAATTCTTAGCAAGGCATCCAAACCCCACGGCAATTTGATATCAGTCGATTTCTGCCTTTTTAACTTCTTTTCCTTGTAATTACTCTACCTCAGATCTGCCACCCCTGTATGCCTGGGGTTCTAACCATATCAGATTCTTCATTTTTACCCCCATGCATGCTGTACACAACTCAAGCTCACAGCCTTTGTTCAAACTGCCTTGGCCTGAAATGACCTTGCTCTTGAAGGAGATCAGAATACACCACGTGAAAATAGGCCACTTTGGCATAAAGATTATTTTGGCTGAAGGCTATGAAGAAACAGTGGATATGGAAGGAATTCTCTGCCTTCCCCCTCTCTGCCTAAAAGCAGGGCAGAAATTTCCCCCTTGTGAAGAGGTCCCCCCCTCCTCTTTCCCATATCAGGAAGAAGGGAATGACTCAATCACCAGAGACGACCAGACTCATATCACTGGAGATAAGATTTAGTAATATTTCATTTAAATTTAATTTTTAAGATTTAATTTAAGATTGTAGGAAGATTTAGTAAGGTTTGTTATGGCAGACTTGAGCCTTACTTATAAACTTTGCTAAATGACCCTCATGTTCCATTAGATTTTCTCATGTAGTTACCTTCCCATAATTTACTGCCCTTAGAAGCATGACCCCCTTTTTCTCATCTTGTCATTTCTCCAGAATTTATTGTCCTTTGTTAAAATGGTATATAAGCTTACAGGCCTAATCACCTCTCAGGTCCTCACTGCTTTTCATGAGGCCCCCCCCCCCATGTGCATAGGTGCATAGGAAACAAACCTTTTTCTTATTAAGCTGTCTTTTATTAGTTTAATTCACAGCCTACTGAAAATAGAAGATGGAGGAGAATTTTTCCTCTCAAACTCTCTGTGGTCCTCGTCAGGCCCCTCAGGCCAATGTTACCTCCTTCTCAAAGCTTCATTGTCTCTTCCAGATGGAGTCACCCCTTCTCTGTGCCCCACAGTACTTCCTGAGCCTATCCTTATACTTAACCAGATTTTAATGTCTCTTTAAGGGTTGTATCCTTTGCTCCTCGAAGTTGCCTGCTGTTGAAAGAAAACAGGTAATTACTTAGCATCTGCTAAATATTGGTCCTGATGCCAGCTAACCATTCTCCCCATAAGCTGCTTTTTTTTTTTTTTTTTGAAAAGATTTTCTTTATTTATTTGACAGAGATCACAAGTAGGCAGAGAGGCAGGCAGAGAGAGAGGAAGGGAAGCAGACTTCCCGCTGAGCAGAGAGCCTCATGTGGGGTTAGATCCCAGGATCCCGGGATCATGACCTGAGCCGAAGGTAGAGGCTTTAACCCACTGAGCTACCCAAGTGTCCCCATAAGCTGCTTTTTAACCACCACCACCAACAAAACTACCTGAATTGACTCTCCATTCTGGGCAGCATGCCAAGGGATATACTCTGTGTTATTGTTGCATATGCACAGCAAACTTATGAAACTGCCATTAGGATTCCCTTGTGTTTTGTTGTTGTTGTTGTTGTTGTTTTTAAGGTTTTATTTATTTGAGAGAAAGAGAGAGCGAGAGCACAAGGTGGGGGGCGGGGGCAGTGGGAGAGAGAGAAGCAGACTTGCAGCCCCCCGATGCGGGGCTCAATCCCAGGACCCTGAGATCAGACCCGAAGGCAGACTCTTAACTGACTGAGCCACCCAGGCTCCCCAGGATTCCCTTGTTTTACCAGTAAGGAAAGGCCAATAACTTATGCAAGGCGAACAGCTAGTAAGTGGCACAGTTGGGATTTATCCAAATTAGTCTGAGTCCAGCTTGCTGGGTTACTGACTTTAAGGTGGAAAAATGTGGCTGAGGTGCCCAGCTGCAGAGAGGGAGAGCCAGGCCAGTGGGGTTCCAAAGCTTGGTGATCAGCACACCTCACACTCTGAACCCTGGGCTTCTCCTGTAGTTCTTGATACATGGCTCTTTGGACTGATGTGGGCCTGTCGAGTACTAACGTGATTCTTATTTTAAGGCTCAGCGATGTGACTTATCCGGGGTAGTGTAGTTAGAAACTGGTTGAGCAGAAAGGAACACAGGTATCCACACACTAAAGTGAATTTCTGCCGAGTCACAGTTGCCACCTCAACACAATGGGCTCTTGGAATAATGTGGGATACTCACCACCACTGACTGTATTCTTTCAAGGGAAAAATAAATCCTGGGGTAATTATTATTTTTTTAGACCATTTAGTGAACGTCGGGCTATGTGGGGACCGTGAAACAGACACGCATCTCAGGGAGCTACCATATCAC
Source organism: Neogale vison (assembly GCF_020171115.1). Taxonomy (NCBI): domain Eukaryota; kingdom Metazoa; phylum Chordata; class Mammalia; order Carnivora; family Mustelidae; genus Neogale; species Neogale vison. Next base: position 195,251,890 of record NC_058101.1, on the reverse strand, counting down.
GGCACCCGTCATTGGCAGCATTTGAATCCATATCCAATCAGGTATCTGCAAAGTAGTTACGGTCTTTGGAATTAGGAGACTTTAGTCAAATGTTCACTGCTTAGTCCGTTAAAAGACCATTTGGAAGAGGATGCAGCGGCACCCAGCAGCTGGTGAAGGAAGGAGATCCTTTATCACCTAATTTCCACAAATGGTTTCCACAACCTCACCTTCAAACCCTTTGCCAAACACAGTCCGCCTGCAGAGAAACTGAAAAAAAAAAAAAAAAAAAAAAAAGCTCTTAACCGCATATGTTCTCTGCAGAAGAGCATCCGGGTGACAGCATCTGTCTCCCAAGCATCTGAAGTCAGCAGGGCCTCACGTCATTGGTACCCAGTCTTGCCTTTGTCCCCTGCCCGATGGCAATGCTACGAACCCAGACTGGGATAGCTGTTGGCCTGTGGCTAGAGCTTCGTTCTGCCTGGGCTTCTGGGGGATGGGCGGCTCTTAGCTCTTTTCCAAGGTAAAGCCTGCATTGGGAGCTCACTGGATGCTGAGGAGAGAGAAGGCCCCATGCAGGTGATGGAGCTTTATTGATTTCCACCTTGCCCAGCTGTATCACTCCAGTGCACCTGCTGCCGGCTGCCAGTGTGATAACATAGCCTGCTCGGGCGCCAGGGAAGGATGCTGTGAACAATTCATCTCCTGGCTGATTCATCAGGCTCCTGTTTCCCCATCCACTCCCGCCTTCCTCCACCCCCCACCCCCACCCCGCCATGTTATTAGCAGGAAAAGCAAGGCATCCGAGTTTGAAGAGGTGGAGGTCAGAGGGTGAGATTATTAACCTCCATGTCAATTCTAATTAATGCAGCAAGCCACCTGGACATTTAGTGACTGGAAATGAAATCAATTTGAGTTTTAAAATTTAATTTACATACAGCTGGTATGATAAATCAGTGACCCAGTGCTAGGTAACTCACTTCTCTGTAGTTAGGTGGAGAATTTCTGTCCTCATTGTTACCGGGGTATTTTACGAATTCAGAAATTAATCCAGAGCTATCAGCCTCCCAAGAAAGGGCAGGCTGGTGTAATGGCTTTGAAAAATTTAACTCACTGCCGCTTGGCTATGACGAGGAAATGTAATTTCTATATTTTGTTTATAGCTGTTTTAGTTTAATTCATGATTCCCCCTTTCCCCACCCCACAGTGGAAAAAAATAACTAAATGTCTAATTTGGTTTGAGCGAATGTCTGATTTGAGTATTTAAACAGAGCCTTCAAGGAAGGCTCAGTCTTTCTAGGAAAAAATGCTTTGAATCTCAGATTGCCTCCATTCTCCTACTGCTTCTCTTCCTCCTAAAATGGCATCTGGTGTACGGAGGCATCCGGTGGGTGGGGGAGGGGCTGCGGTTCTAACCTCAGCTGATAGGGGAGGAGCTGGGGTTCTCAGTTAGGGGGCTGTGGCCTCTGGTCGCTGCCTCTTTGTACTGCTCCTGCCTGCTTAGGGCATTCTGTAGCTAATATGCTTGGTGTTACCAGTAAGGGCCCCTCCTCTGGCTGACTTCTGACCCCCGCTGCTGTAGTCATCAGACATAGGTCCCTAACGGGCCCCCGGCCATCACCTCTATATCTGCACCAGGCTGGAGGGAAGATGGCCTGGAAAAGTGAAGTCCGAGGGCTGTCCTCGTTTTCTCCTTGTTTCATGGCCACATTGCTGCCGCTGGACCTTAGGTTGGCACAGGCAGCCTGGGAGTTGTTCTTTTTTTTATTTTTTAAGATTTTATTTATTTATTTGAGAGAGAGACAGTGAGAGAGAGCATGAGAGGGGAGAAGGTCAGAGGGAGAAGCAGACTCCCCATGGAGCTGGGAGCCTGATGTGGGACTCGATCCTGGAACTCTGGGATCATGACCTGAGCCGAAGGCATTCGCCCAACCAACTGAGCCACCCAGGCGCCCCCTAGGAGTTGTTCTTTAACCAGAAATCTCTATGGGGCCAGAGGCCAGGTCTACTTTAGGTTTGCTTATTCAATGCCAAAGCTCAAAATGGGGAATGGGGGACACTGGTCCCGTGGCTTTGCTCTCCTCACGTTCTCTTCCAACAACCTCCAGCCTGGAAAAGGGATGGATGGCTCCTTTCCTCTCCTGTATGATGGTCTCCTTCTTCCCCGAGGTGGCAGGCATTCTGGCCTTCCTGTCATGGGGAGGAGGCATACAGCCTAAGTGACCACTGGATTTTTATGCATTAGTGTCGCCAGGGCTGAGTCCTTGATAATTTTAAGTGTGGGCGGGGAGAGGGAGAGGGGTAAAAAGGGGTTAAGAAGATAGGGGGAGAATTGGGAAAAATCTTTTAAAGACAACAGCCTGGGCTTAAAGCTAATATTTTGCTCTTTAACCTGGTTTCTGAATGCCATAAATTGATAATTACTCTCGCCATTCTGTGTGTTTTCTTTCTGTAAATATTCTGCCTTTACAGGTAGATGGGAATCTCTGGGTGCCTTTGATAATTCTAAGGTGATGGCAACATATTCAGAAATCCAGAAGAAAAAACTGCATGATTTTAAACAAAATTTCACCTTCATTACAGTAGTACTGTGTGAGGTTTCGTGATATGCTCATCTGACTCTAGTTTGTAGAATGGGGAGCCCTAGTCAATAGCATTGTAGAAGCATCAGCAGCAACCTGTACATGGCAGCACATATATGTGTGTGTGTGTGCATATGTGTGTGTGAGAGATAGAGAGGGAGGGAGGGGGAGATAGAGGGAGAGAAGGAAAGGGAGGAAGAGAGAGGGAGAGGAGGGGAGGGGGTGAGAGGAACAGGGAGGGACAGAGAGGGAGGGAGGGAGAGGGAGAAGACATTGGGCAGTTGTGGATTGAGTAGTGTGGGAAAGGACATCAAAGATAAAAAAAATCCAGGATTAAACTTACAAACAGAACATAAAAATTAAAATATTTGGGAGACCACAAATAGGTGAGAGAGATTAATACAGCCCCAAATTAATATAGGAGTTCCAAGGGAATAGGGGACAAAGAGGTAATTACACATTTTTCACCTGAGAAAGACTCCTAAAAGATGTGAATTTGGGCTCAGACTAGAAGGCAAAGTTATTTACGTGTAGAGAAAAAAGCTGGGCTCTAAACAAGGATTAGAAGAAGTGTGCTGAAGTTCCCAGTTAGATGTGGCTGGGGAGATCAGCGAAGGGAATGTGAGAACAGGACCGGTGGAGGAATGAGGAGACACCCCCCCCAAACCAGTACTGATGAGCTGCGTGACCTTGGGTGAGCTCCGGAACCCCTTCAGCCTGGGTTCTGCGGCAGGTGCACGATGACCAGAGGGTTTCTTAGGTCCCTTCCAGGTGGAGCCCGCTCTCACTCTGTGACAGAGGGAGCCTGATCTAGGTTTTGAACTGTGGTGCAATGCGATGACAAAGTTGTTGACATGGGTCCTTCCCGCCACTGTAGGGGGACTACATTGGAGCCCAGGGGAGCAGTGAGGCAGGCATGCAATGTGGTAGACCTAGTGTAATGGACTGGAATGGTGGCCTCCCAAAACGAATATGTAGGTCTTCATCCCTGGAATCTGGGACTGTTTCCTTAGCGGGCAGAACAGGACTTTATAAATGGGATTAAGTGGGATCATGAGATGGGGAGGTTATTCTAGAGAGCTTGGTGGGACCTATATGTAGTCACAGATAATCCCCTAAAAGAGAGGCATAGAAAGTTTTGATGCAGAAGAGGAGACAGTGTGGCCCGGAGAGATCAGGGTGATGTTGGCCACAAGCTCAGGCCTTCACGGAGTCATCAGTAGCTGGAAGGAGCAAGGAAGGAGTCTCGGAGGGAGACTCTGGAGGGACCATGGTCCTGCTGACATCTTGACTTTGGACTTCAAGGTTCCAGAACTGCAAGGCAATACATTTCTATTGTTTTAAGCCTCCTACTTTGTGGTAATTTATTATAGTAGCCACAAGAAGCTAATATATATGGATTAGAGGAGAAATAGAAAAAAAAGTGAGGGCTTACGAGATATTGGCTCTTTTCTCTGATACTTCCTCGTGGAGGGTCTGTGAAAGGGGAAGATAGTAATTGAAAATGACTGCAACATTGTGAGCCATGAGGGTGAGAGGTTCACCAGGGTGTCTGTTTTTGACTGGGAATGTTCTATGCTTCTTGCACATGTGATCTCATTTCATCATCCTGGGGTTATATAATTTTGTCCCCAATTTTAGAAGTAAGCAAAGTTTTATTTACCTCATAGTCACAGAAACACACATAGAGGCAAACAGTTGTTTGCAGCTAGAAGGCTTATGATGAACAAAACCTCAGACCCGACCACACCCTCCCAACCTCCAATCCCACTGCAGTTACTTTCAGATCTACGGTCAGGTTTTTGTTTTGTTTTTGGTACTTATCGTCACCTGTTACTCTTCTTTCTTTTATCAATTTTAGACTGTATTTATCGATCTTCTCTTTTGACTCTTAGGGATTTCCTTTTCTTCTAACCTGTCCTCTGTCTGTGTCCCTGTCCCTTCCAGTATGGCTGAGGTGACAGGATGCCATCTTGGAAGTTTGCATCAAGTCACCATAGTAGACTCTCAAAGGAAGTGACTGATCGCTGGGCAGCTGACTCTGAAACCCATAAAAGGGACAGAAAGTTGAACGTAGGAATGGTGTGAGCATGTTGTGAAGGGGTTTTCTTCAGGGAAGGCTGTGCTGACCACCCCTCCTCCCCAGGGGTGTTGACTCTCATCTCAAGCCTGTGAGGGCATGTCACTCGGGCTTAGAGAGAGGGCTCCCTAGGGGTCCCCTTCAGTGAAGGCTGAGCGGTCCTGGGTGGGTGACTCTCCTGGGGACACCTAAAGGCTGAGAAATAGGCTGAAAAACAACATGGTTGAGATGGGCTTGCTCTCTCAGAGTCTGACAGGACAGAAAACTACCGTCTGTGAAGGGCACCATGGCAAACCAGGGCTGACGAAGGAATGAATACAAGCCCATGTTGTGGGAGTTGCCATCTGACCAGCAGGGAAGTCTACAAAGAACCAGTTAAAGTACCCTTGAGAGAGAAGAGGAACCATCTCAAAACCATGCCTTCAGATATGAACCTTCTGCTGTCCCTTCCGTCTTCCTCCTTCCCAGCTGTGAGGAAGAGGTGAGTGTCAGAGGGGAAGCAGATCATGCCTCCCCCACCCCCGCCATGTGGCAGGGGCCTTTTTCAACCGGCACTACCTGAGGAAGAAGGACTATTTACCCCTAAAAGTAGTGAGGGAGATTTGATTATTACATCAGTGTGGGCATTCTGATTATGAAATGGAGACAGTGTTTCTTGACATAATGTCTTTAGGACTGAAGGTCAGCAGGAAAATCTTGGGGCCTACTGGGGCTTTCATCCAGGGTCAAGGGACACTTTTCTCCTTGAAAGGAGTTCTACAACTTAAAAAATTTTACTTTTTGAGGCAAATGTAGATTCACATGTAGTTGTAAGAAATAAAAAAAATTATACAGAGAGATTCTTTATACCTTTTTTGCCCAATTCCTCCCAAAGGTAGCATCTTGCAAAACGATAGTACAGTATTGGATAGGGTTGTGACACTGAAGCAGACCATTTGCAACAGCACAAGGATTCCTCCTGTCCTCCTTTTCTTTTTCTTTTAAAGACTTTATTTACTTATTTGACACAGAGAGACAGTGAGAGAGGGAACATAAGCAGGGTGAGTGGGAGAGGGAGAAGCAGGCTTCCCGTGGAGCCGGAAATCAGATGCAGGGCTTGATCCCAGAACCCTGGATCATGACCTGAGCAGAAGGCAGATGCTTAAAGGTGGAACCACCCAGGCACCCCCGTTCTCCTTTTCTTAGCACAGATAAGAAGTTCTTTCTTTTCACTGCTGAGAAGATGTTCCATGGTATGGCTATCCCACACTTTGTTTCAGCTGTTCCCCTGTTGAAGGACATCTGAGCTGTTGTCTCTTTGGGATATTACAGACAAGGTAGCTATCAATATTTGAGTCCATGCTTTTGTGTGAACCTTTCTACATTTCTCTGGGATAAATGCCCAGGAGTGTAATTCCTAGGTCAAATGGTAGTGGCATGTTTTGTTTTTTTAAGAAACTGCTAAATTTTTTCCAGGGTGGCTGAGCATTTCTCATTTCCATCTACAGTGTATGAAAGATCCAGTTTCTCTGTAAATATGTTTTTAAAAAAGATCTTATTGATTTATTTGACACACAGAGAGGGAGAGCCAGCACATAAGCAAGGGGAGCAGCAGGCAGAGGGAGAGGAAGAAGCGGGTTCCCTGCTGTGCAAGGAGCCTGATGCGGGGCTTGATCCAAGGATCCCAGGATCATGACCTGAGTGGAAGCCAGATCTTAATTGACTGAGCCACCCTGTAAGTTGTGTTTTAAAGAGATGGTGGGAGATAAAAATAAAGTTGCATTTTAAAAAAAGATTTTATTTATTTATTTGACAGAGATCACATGTAAACAGAGAGGCAGGCAGAGAGAGAGAGGGAAGCAGGCTTCCTGCTGAGCAGAGAGCCCAATGCAGGGCTCGATCCCAGGACCCTGAGATCATGACCTGAGCAGAAGGCAGTGGCTTAACCCGTTGAGCCACCCAGGTGCCCCTAAAGTTGCATTTTGATGGCATCTTCTAGGAGATGCCACCACTCTGGTCTGGGTCAATAGCAAGTTTGACACGTGGCACCCATGCCAAGGCTGCCGGCTCTGCAGGGCTGCGAGCGGGTCTGGCGGGGCTCTGGTGCTATGGTTCCAGGCATTGGCCAGAACTGACCACCAAGCCCGTTGGCGGGAGAGCTGGAAGAGAGGCTGTCTCTCGTGGATCTTTCACATCTGTTGCTCAGGGCTGTGGTGGTATCTGGGATTTGGGCCACTCGTCCCATTGTGGAAACCAGAGTCTCTTTTTTGTTCGAGCATAGCAGTTACTATTAAAAGCTGTAGTCACATCGCTTCTCGGCCTTTTGGCTAAGATCAAGTGTAGTATCTGTTCTTATCTGTTTAATATCTGATACGTCCTCTATCCGAGGACAATATATTAAATGGATTTTTGGAGCAGGGAGATGGAATAGGAGGTTGCTCTGTCCCCTCCACGCATCGACCTGGTATTGCAGTACATCCAGGAATGGTGCACCTTCCCCACGAAAATGGTGAAAATAAAGAGGTGTTTCAAGTGGTAAAAAAAAAAAAAAAAAAAGCTGTAGTCACATGGCAGGCTGGACCTGGTGATTCAGAGAAACTTTCACGTTCCCCTTCCCTGAGTGGAGCCAGATGGAGGAGTTATGTCGGTGTGGAGAGGGAAGAGCGGGGCTCAGATCAAAGCCAGGAAGGAGGATGTTTCCCCAAGAAGGCCCGTGCAAGTCAATAGAACCCTTCAGTCGCTGGGGTGCCGGGGTTGCCTTCTAGCCCAGCTTAGCTGGTGTTATGAAGCTCAGCTATAGGTCTGCAAGGCTTAGAAGCTTAAGCCTGAGGCTGAATCCAGTCCCAGCTTGATCTCTTACTAACTGTGTAACCTTAGCCAAGCTTATTCTAACCCCTCCAAGTCTCAGGAATCTCCTCTGTGACATGGGCATGGAATGGAACCTCTCAGGTTTATTAGGAAGACAAAGGGAGACAAAATATGTTAAGTCCTTAGAATAGAGATCTCAAACTTGGCGGCATATTGGAATTACCTGGGCATGTTTAAAGAATATTGGTGGGTTTTAGAGGGGAAGGGGTTGGGGCAATGAGTTAGCCTGGTGTTGGTTATTAAGGAGGGCAGGCATCGCACAGAACACTGGGTGTTATATGCAAACAATGAATCATGGAACACTACATCAAAAACTAATGATGGGGCGCCTGGGTGGCTCAGTGGGTTAAGCCGCTGCCTTCTGCTCAGGTCATGATCTCAGGGTCCTGGGATCGAGGCCCACATCGGGCTCTCTGCTCAGCAGGGAGCCTGCTTCCTCCTCTCTCTCTCTGCCTGCCTCTCTGCCTGCTTGTGATCTCGCTCTGTCAAATAAATAAATAAAATCTTTAAAAAAAACACAAACAACTAATGATGTACTGTATGGTGGCAAACATAACATAATAATAATGATGATGATTATCATAATAATAATAAAAGAATATTGGTGTTTGGGTCCCATTCCCAGAGATTGGGATCATTACAGTTGGCCATTAGTGTGGATTATAATCAAGTCCTGAGGTGATGTACTGGGTTGAACTGTGTCCCCTTCCAAATCGGTGCCGTTCCTCAGGCTGCGATCTTATTTGTAAATAATGTCTCTGCAGATGTGATTAGTTAAGATGCGGTTATACTGGCATAGGGTGAGCCCTCCAACCAATGGGACCTATATCTTTGTAAGAAGAGAAGAGGCACAGAGACAGATGTGGGCAGAGACAGAACAGTGTGAAGAGACACTGGCACATCACATAGGAGAGCTGGCATGGTGCATCTACAAGCCAAGAAATGCCAAGGATGGCCAACAACCACCGGAAGCTAGGGGGATGGCATGGAACAAGACCCTCACAGCCCTCCAGAAGGACACTGTGATGTTGGACTTACCGTTCTCCAGATTGGGAGACAGCACATTTCTGTTTTTAGCCATCCAGTTTGTGGATACCTCGTTATCGCAGCCCTGGGAAGTACGTGTTGTTGTAACACTCAGCCAACGCTGTCACTCATAGCTCAAGATCGTGCCCTCCATATCAGCTCTTGCCAGCAGCTCGAAGCAGTTAGCCTTAGCCATGTTCAAGTGTCTGCTGGCCCTCAGAAAGGCATCCTGAGGAATCAGTGCTATTTGAGGGAAAGAGTCCTTCCTGCGCAACCTCATTCTCTGAGGAAGGGCTAGCCTGGCACATCAAGGAGAAACAGTAGATTGACTACTGGGAGGGGAACACAGAACATTCTGTCGGCACCGTTGTGCATGCTCAGGACAGTCTGGAAGGCCACGGGCTCCGTGTCACTTCCGGTTATAAAAGCTTGGGAAACTCTGCATTCTACTGTCCCTCCTTTGAGGAGTCATAGTGCACACTGGGCATTTCCAAGGCTCTGGGAAGTCCTGTTGTAAAGAAACTTTTTTCACCCTCCTTGTCCCAGAATTTTCCAAACCTACTGGACCACAGGAGGACCCAGCTCATTTGTACGTAACAGGTACTATCCCAGCAGAACCGTGCTTGTGAATCTCACTTAGGAAATCCAGACCAAGACTGCTCATCACAAGTAGGCACGTACTCACCTAGAGGGAAAACCTAGAGGAAAATGATCCCTTCATTTGGTCACCAGACAGGGCTCAGCATGGTGTAGGGAGCAGAGCTAAAAGGTATTTGTGGTTCAAGGGCACAGGGGCCGGGTCGCACACAGTGGTTGGCTGTGCCCAGTGTGGCTGCTCTCTAGAATGAGAATCACTTTCCCTGCTGTGAGAGGGGCTCTTGGTCAGGCTGTAGGTCAGGATGCCAGCACCCAGTCAGTCTGCCAGGCTTGAAAATGGTGGCCAAATGCAAGCTGGGCTTGGGAATCATGGTTTTCAAAGAGCAGGGTTGTTCAGTCTTCGGGAAGTTGGGGAGGACTTAGCTATGGGAGAGCGGGAGGTGGGATGGTATAAGCAGTCCTTCCTCCTCATAGAGGGCAGAATGAGAGCAAACGGGGCAGAGAGGTCTTGCGAGTTGTAAGGAGAGTTTCCGTATAACCAGCACAACCCTGCAGTGGTGGAGTCAGGACCCCGAGCCAGGTCCCATACTCTAAATCCTGTGTTCTTCCCATTGTGGGATGCTGGCAGGGATGAGTCTCACTTGTAGACTTCACACTTGTAAGGAATGCTCAACCCTTTCAGATCCCCCTTGTAACAGAGTGGCAGGAACTTAATTTGAGTCCACTTAAGAGTTGCTCTTACTCTGGGGCTTATACCTACTTCCAGTGCTCGGGTATCAGCTAAGAAGTTAGAGCACACAAGATGCACATCTTAATCTTGAGCATCTTAGAAATGCACACATCTAAGTAGATAGGGCTGTGGTCCTTAGTGTCTTTTGTCTGTGTAGTTGTGCTGTGGGGTATCTGTCTTCCTGTCTGGTCCTTTGTCTTCTGTTCATCATGATGGTCCCTGTAACTGTGGCCACTTCAGCTTTGGTGGTTCTACTTGTGTGCCAGGCAAGGGCACGGGGCTCTGACAGGCTTTCTCTGCTTTCATTAGCCTCGATAACTTACATAGTCATGGTCTTTCCGGAATTGTGCTGCCTCCCCAGGACTCACCAAGAGGCAGGGTATAGGGCCTTGCTCTTTTTTCCCTCCAGGGTAGCAGCTTTTGGAAACTCAAACCAAGATGGTAACCTTCCTTCTTCCTGTTCCACTCTGTCCTGTTCTTTCCTTGGGTAAATGAAACAGAAGAGCCAGGAGAGGATGGGGAGGGAGACAAATACCCATAAGTCTCTGGGAACTATTGGACTCCTAGAAGGAAACAAACCATCACTGAATAGGTGAGTAACAGCACACTTCCAGAGCTCTCCCATTCAGTGGGCTCTGGAGGAAGGGTGTAGAGTCTCCTATTTCCCTGTTTGTGTAGGTGGACACTTTCTGGGGCTCAGGGGCTCTACAGTGTGTAAGTATTGAGATGGTACCCACTGACTTCCAGTGTTTGGTATTAAAAGGCTTCCTGAGCTAGAATGACCAGGTGTTCTGGTTTGCCTGGGACTGAGGAGTTTCCCAGGTCATGACTTTCATGTCTAAAAATGGTATAGACCAAAGCAAACTGGGACTTTGGGTTACCATGTAAGACCCTGTGTTTTTCCCTGGGACTAAGGTTCTGCCTCTGTGTTTCTCCAGTCTGTCATGCCTTCTCTCTGCTGTCCCTTTAATGTGGTAGGGACAACCATTCACATACCGAGTGCTTGTTAAGAATCAGACGCTTTGTTTCCTCAATTAGTCTGACTTCCTTCTCCTGATGGCCGTAGGATTCACGTTTTGGGGTGAGTGTCATGATCTAGAGCTTGTGTCCTGGGAGCCTTGAAGACCTTCCCCTTATCATCGCTTGTTATCACCAGTGTGCTATCAGCATCTCATCTGTTTTTACTCAAATAATTATTAATTTCTGCGTCTGCTCACACTCATGCCAAGGGACGGCCTTCCAATTAGCCACTGAATCTGGGAAGGAGACAGATTTCTCTATCGGTGGGTTAGTTGTTAGTACTGACAGGCAGCAGGGAGCTCATGGAGTGTGTGTGTGCACTTGGATGAGTGGATGAGTGGGTGTAGGAAAGAGAGAAAGGAAGGTGGGAATTCAGTTGAGAAGACCATCTGTTCCTTGTCGCCAATTTTAACTCTTTCTCCCCTTCCTCCAGGCTTTGCACACTTTTCCTGGTTACCATTGTCTGGAGACAGACTTCCAATATTAGATGTTTCTGGCTTACTGAGCTGTCAAAATGAAAAAGTGACTTCTGTTTCCATTCTTTTTTAAAATATCTAACCAATAGCTGGGACAATAGAAGTCCTACAATGGAAGGAAATCAGGATTCTGTTGTATTTTCACACTAATTTCCCATGCTCTTTTTCTCATTTTATAGCTTTGAGAAAATCAGTTAACCTCTCTGATCATTAGTTGTTTTGCAATAAAATGATAGGAAGGGCACAGATCCCCAGACATATTTTCAAAATATACTTTCAAAGATGCTGATGGTAGAATCTTTATTATACCTTCCTCTGCTCAAAGGCCTATGACAGGTACTAGGAAAGTCCCATAGCCTACAGAATAAAATTTAAACAATTTACTATATTAGTCCATGCCCTATAAAATCTGGACTCTGAAAGCCTGAGCTATTTATCTTCTGTTGCCTCATTTGGTCCTCTAGCATCTATTAATTTGAATTTAGTTACTTTTAATGAGTAGCTGTCTTACTTTTTAATATATTTAGTAATTTCTTGACAGATGGTCTGCTTCTTACCATTAAAAGAAAAAAAAATCCCTAACACTCAGCAGCTGTTTTGTACCTAGGAAGTACTCAATAAATGTTAAGTTAAATTCAGAGTCTATTTGTGATATTCAGATATTTTTAAAAATACAAATAGCTTATGCATTTTAAAAAATTTATCCTGAAAATATTCCCAATCTTAGGAGGAAATTCAAGATTTCACCGGTAAGAATTATGTTTGCTGTGGGTTTTTCATAGAAGCCTTTATCCAAATAAGAAAATTTCTGGGGCACCTGGGTGGCTCAGTCATTAAGCATCTGTTTTTGGCTCAGGTCATGATCCCAGCATCCTGGGATCGAGCCCCATATTTGGCTCCCTGCTCAGCAGGGAGACTGCTTCTCCCTCTCCCACTCTCCTGTGCTGTGTTCCCTCTCTCACTATCTCTCTCTGTAATAAATAAATAAAATCTTATTTAAAAAAAAAGAAAATGTATTCCTGTTTTGCATAGAGTTTTTATTAGGAATGAATGTTAGATTTTGTCAGATGCTTTTTCTGGACCAATTGAAATGATAATATGATTTTTTCCCTTTATTCTGTTAATGTGGTGAATTAAATAGATTGATTTTCAATTGTTGAACCAGTCCTGTATTTCTGGGATAAATTGTACTTTGTCAATCTCTATTATCCTTTTTATATATATCATAAATTATATTAGTCTGTAATGTTCTTTTTTAGTAATGTTCTTTTCTAGTTTGGGGATCAAGCTTCTGCTGGCTTCATAAAATGAATTGGGAAGGATAGTTTCAGATTTACTAAAAAAGTTGCAAGGTTATAACAGAGAATAGCCATATACTCTGCACCCAGTTTCCCCTATTGTTACCAACTTACATTACTATGATACATTTGTGATAATTAATGAACGAATATAGGTACATTACTAGGGTTAACTACTGTTCATTCTTTGTTCACATTTCCTTAGTTTTTAACCAATGCCTGTTTTCTGTTTCGGGATCCCATCCAGAGTACTACATAACATTTAGTTGTCATGTATGTTTCAGCTCTTCTAGATGGTGACAGTTTCTCAGATGTTCTCCTCAGCTATTGTTTGTTTTGTATTTTATTGATTTCTGCTCTTAGTTTGTTATTTCTCCCTTTTTAAGCTTTTTTTTGAGTGTATTTTTATCCCTTTACCTTCTTGAAGTGGAAATCTAGATAACTGATTTTTAGACTCTTTATTTTCTAATAGAAACATTTAAAAACTATAATTTCCCTCTAAGACTTGCTTTAGCTCCACCCCATGAATTCTGACTTATTATTATCATTTAGTTTGGAATATTTTTCTAGTATTATTCGTGACCTCTTCTTTGACCCACGGATTATTTAAAAGTGTGCTGCTTAATCTACAAAGAGTTGGGAGATTTTCTAGCTATGTTTTGTTATGATTTTCTAATTTAAAGTGATCAGGGTATGGTTAAAGCACATTCTGTGTATTTAAATTAAGATTTTTTTTATGATTAAGGATATGGGCTAGCTGGGTGAATGTTCAGTGTGCTTGCAAGAATATGTATTCTGCATTTGTCTGGTAGAGTGTTCTATAAATGTCAGTAAGCCATTTGGTTTGATATAGTTGTACTGATCTAAATTCTTGTTGCATTTTACCTAGTTCTATCAATTTACTGACACAGGAGTGTCAAAATCTCCAACCAGGATTGTGAATCTGTTATTTCTCTCTTTAGTTCTGCCAGTTTTACGTCATGTATTTTGAAGCTCTGTCATCAGGAGTGTATAATTTAGGGTTGGTTATGTCTTCTTGATGAATTGACTCTTTATCATTCAGAAACAACCATCTTTATCTCTGATAATGTTTCCGGTCTTGAAGTCTACTTTGTGTGATATTAATATAGCCACATCTGTTTGCTTGTGTTTTCACTCATTCAGCCTTTTATTTTCCACTTCCTTCTATTTTTAATATTTAAAGTGTGTCTCTTGTACATAGTGTACGGTCAGATTTTGCTTTACAAATCCATTCTGACAGTTCTCTTATACTACCCTCTCTTCTCTGTTTTTAACATTTGTACTGGTGTGGCATTTGTTACAATTAATGAGTCAATATTGATATATTGTGCCACGGGACCATTTTCATTAGTTTTCATCAGGAGTCACTCTTGGTTATCTATTCTATGAATTTTGACAGATGTATAATGACACTGTCTACCATTATAAGTATCATGCAGAATAGTTTCAATAGTTTAACTCCCCTAAAAATTCCCTGTGCTACACCAGTCATCCTTCTGTCCCTCCTCCAAACCCTTCACAACCACGGATATTTTCCTGTTGCCATAGTTTTGCCTTTTCCAGAATGCCATAAAGATGGACTTAACTTAGTATGTAGCCTTTCCTTACATTGGCTTTCTCTCACTTACTAATAATAGGTTTAAATTTTTTGCATGTCTCTTTGTAGCTTGATAGCTCATTTCTTTTTATCACCGAATAGGATTCCCTTATTAGTGTAGGGATGTTCCACAATAGGTTTATCCATTCACCTACTGAAGGATACCTTGGCTTCTTCCAAGTTGTGGCAATTATGAATAAAGCTACTATAAATATTTGTATAGGTTTCTGTATGGAGATAAGTTTTCAACTGCTTTGGGTATATACCATGGAACACAACTGCTGGGTCATATGTAAAGGTGTGTTTAATTTTGAAGGAACTGTCAAGTTCTTTTCCAAAGTGGCTGTACTATGTTGCATTCTCACCAACAATGACTGAGAGTTTCTGTTCCATGTCCTTGCCAGCACTTGGTGAGGTCAGTATTTTGGATTCTAACCATTCTCATAGTTGCTTATCTAACAGATATATATTGCTTTAATGTGGAAGTTTAATTTCCCTAGTGATAATATGATGTCGAACATCTTTTCATATGTTTATTTGCTGTCTATATGTCTTCTCTCGTAACACATCTGTTTAGATCTTTTGCTTATTTTAAAATTGGCTCACTTGTTTTCTTATGATTGAGTTTTAAGAATTCTTTATATGTTTTGGATGAGTTCTTTATCAGATATATGTTTTGCAGCAATTTTCTCCAAGTTTGTGGCTTGTCTTTTTATTCTCTTAATAGTGTCTTTTGCAAAGCAGAAGCTTTCAGTTTTGATGAAATCAAGTTACCAATTTGTTTCTTTCATGAAACATGCTCATGGTGAAGAGTAAAAATCTATCAGCAAATCCAAAGCCACCTAGATTTCCTCCTATGCTATCTTCTAGGATTTTTATAGTTTTGTATTTGGCATTTAGGTCTGATCAATTTTGAGTTAAGTTTTGTGATGGGTATAAACTTATCTATCGATTTTCTCATGGGAATGTCTAGTTTTTCCATCTCCATTTGTTGAAAAGACTATCTTTGCTTCCTTTTGGAGGTTGACTGTTATTTGTGTAGGACTATTCTCGGGCTCTCTTTTCTGTTCTATAGATTAATTTCCATTCCTTCATCAACACCACATTGCCTTAATTACTGTAGTTTTGAGCGACTCTTGAAGTTGGAGAGTGTTAGTCCTCCAACTTTTTTGTTCTCTTTCAATACTGTGTTGGCTATTATGACTTACTTGCCTTTCCATAGAAATTTTAGAATCAGTTTGTCAATCTCCACAAAATAACTTGTTGCCATTTTGATTTAAATTGTGTCGAATCTACAGATAAATTTGGAAAGAGCTGACATCTTGGCAATATTGAGTCTTCCCATTCGTGTACCTGAACTATTTCACCATTTGTTTTGTTCTTTGAATTTGTTCATCAGTTTTGTAGTATTCCTCACTTAGAACATATAGTACATATTTTGTTAGCTTTGTATCTAAGTATTTCATTTTTTGAGTGCTAATATGGTTTTTTTTTATAATTTTAAATTATATATTTTAAATTCCATTTGTTCATTGTTGTATATAGGAGTGCCATTAATGTTAACCTTATATCTTGCAGCTTTTCTCTAACCAGTTCCATGAGTTTTCTTATTGTTGTTTTGTTTGATTTTCCACATA
The DNA here is from genome assembly GCF_020171115.1 of Neogale vison. Lineage (NCBI taxonomy): Eukaryota > Metazoa > Chordata > Mammalia > Carnivora > Mustelidae > Neogale > Neogale vison. Next base: position 195,236,000 of record NC_058101.1, on the reverse strand, counting down.
AACAATCATGTCATCTGCGAGAAAAAGACAATTTTATTACTTACGTCCAAATCTGCATATCTTTTATTTTTTTTCTAGTCTTATTGCATTAGCTAAGACCCCCAGTATGGTGTTGAACAAGTAACAGTGGGCATCCTGTCTTGTTCCTGATCGTATTGGGAAAGCATGTAGTATGCTCTTAGTTACAGATTTTTATAAATGTTCTTTATCAGGTTAAGGAAGTTCTTCCTCTGTTCCTAGTTGGCTGAGAGTTCTTATCATGAATGGGTGTTGGGTTTTGTCAAATAATTTTTCTGCATATATTGATTTGATCATACGATTTTTTTCCTTTAGCTGACTGATGTGATGGATTATATAAGTTGACTTTTTTCCTCCTCTATTGATTTATAATTGACATATAACATTGTATAAGTTTAAGGTATACAATGTAGTAATTTTATTTATTTATTTTTATTTTTAAAAAAGATTTTATTTATTTGAGAGAGAGATAGAGAGAATGAGTGGGGGGAGGGGCAGAGGGAGAGAGAGAGAAGAAGCAGACTCCTTGCTGAGCAAGGAGCTTGATATGGGACTCTATCTGAGGACCCAGAGATCATAATCCAAGCCAGAGGCAGTTGCTTAACCAACTGAGCCACCCAGGTACCCCTCCAACATAGTAATTTTACATATGTGTATGATGCAGAATGATTACCACAGTAAGGTTAGTTAACACAGCTATTACCTCATCTAGTGATAGTTTTGTTTTGTTTTGTTTTTTGTAGTGAGAACTTTTAAAAGTTACTCTGTTAGCAACAACCAAGTACACAATCAGTATTAACATAGTCACCATGCTACGTATATTGTATCTCTAGAACTTACTCATCTTATGACTGAAAATTTGTATTCTTTGACTGCTTTGACCCATTTTCTTTACTCTATACCCACTGTCCCAGCAATCGCCAGTCTGTTCTGTTTCTACAAGTTTGTTTTTTTTCAAATTCTGCATATTCATGAGATTGTATGGTATTTTTCTCTGACTTATTTCATTTAGCAGAATGCTGTCAATGTTCATCCATGAAGTTGCAGATGTCAGGATTTCCTTTTATATGGCTGAATAATATTCTGTTTTACATAAATTGATTTTTGGATGTTGAGCCAGCTTTGGATACCTAGGATAAATGCCATTTGGGAATGGTGTATGCCTATTTTTATATATATTTGGTTTTGATTTGCTAATATTTTATTGAGAATTTTCACATATATATTTATTGGTCTATAGATTTCCTTTCTTATAATATCTTTGGTTTTGGTATTAGGCCAATGTTGCCCTCATAGGTTGAATTAGAAAGCATTGCTTCTGCTTTCATATGTTTTCGAAGTGATGGTAGAGAATTAATATAATTTCTTTCTTAAATATTTGGTAGAATTTGCCAGTGAACTCATCTCAGGCTTGTGCTTTTTGTTTTGGAAGGTTATTAATTATTGATTCAATTTTCAATAGATATAAGCCTATTCAGATTATCTACTTACCCTCATGTGAGTTTTCATAGATTACGTCTTGTAAGAAACTGGCTCATTTCATCTTGGTCATTAAGTATATCAGTATAGGATTGTTAAAAGTGGTCCTTTATTATCTTTTTAACGTTGATGAAATCAGTAGCAATGAGTCCTCTTTCAATTTTGTGTCTTCTCTCCCTCTCTCTCTCTTTTTTAGTTAGTTAACCTGGCTAGAGACATTAATTCTCTTGATCACTTAAAAAAAACTTCTGGTTTCATTGATATTCTCTATTGATTTTCAATTTTTAAAATTTCTACCCTAATTTTTATAATTTCTTTCCTTCTATTTACTTTGGATTGAATTTCCTCCTCTTTTTCTGGTGTTTTAAGGTACAAGCTTAGGTTATTGATTTTAGATCTTTTTTCTTTTAAATTTATGAGTTCAGTGCTATGAATTTCCCCTTAAGCCTTGCTTTTGCTGCATCATCCTTATTTTTGAGAAGTTGTATTTTCAGTTTGAAGTTCAAATACCATAAATTTCTCTTGAGACTCTTTTTTCGTCCGTGTGTTATTTAGAGGTGTGTTGTTTAATTGCCAGGGAATTTGGGATTTAGTTTAATTCTGTTGTGGTCTGAGCATGCTTTGTATGATTTTTATTCTTTTAAATTTATTCATGTTTGTTTTATGGTCTGTCCTGTGGTCTATCTTGGCGAATGTCTGTGAGAAGCTGAGACTGCGTGTTCTGCTGTTGTTAGGTGAAGTGTTCTGTAGATGTCAGTTATCTCCAGCTGATTGATGGTGTTGTGCATTTCAGTTACATCCTTACTCATTTTCTGCTTCCTGGATCTGTCAATTACTGATAGCGGGGTGTTGAAATCTCCAAATATAAAGGGGATTCATCTGTTTCTCCTTGCAGTTCTATTAGTTTTACCTTACATATTGGGAGGCTTTATTGTTAGGTGCTTACATTAAGGGTTGTGATGTCTAATTGGAGAATTGACCTCTTTATCATGATATAATGCTCCTCTTTATCTCTAATTTTTGTTGCTCTGAATTTTGTTTTGTTAACTATTTCTACTTCTCTCTCTCTCTTTTTTAAAGATTATTTTTAAATTTATTTGACAGAAAGAGAGATCACAAGTAGGCAGAGAGGCAGGCAGAGAGAGAGGAGGAAGCAGGCTCCCCGCTGAGTAGGGAGCCTGATGTGGGGCTCGATCCCAGGACCCTGGGGTCTTGACCTGAGCTAAAGGCAGCCTCTTAACTGACTGAGCCCCGCAGGTGCCCCGTCTACTTCTCTTTTTATTACTGTTAATATAGTATGCTTTTCTTCATCTCTTAAGTTTTCATCTGTTTGTGTATTTTTATTTAATGTGGATTTCATGTGTTTGTGTCTTTTTTTTTATTCTGACAGCTTGTGTCTTTTAACTGGTATATTTGAACAATTGATATTTAAAGTATGATTGATAGAGTTCGATTAATATCTACCATATTTGTTACTGCTTGCTACTTCCCTTCTTCCCTTCCTTTCTATTTACCCTTCTTTTTTTTAATCTGCCTTTTTATTAAGTATTTCATGCTTTCTCTCTTCTCAGCACTTCAGTTATGCTTCTTTAAGTGGTTGACTCTGAGTTTGTAATATCTGCAATTTATCCTCATCCTCTTTCAGATAACACTGCTGCTTTAAGGATAGTGCAAATATTTTATAACAGAGTATTCTCAAGCCCTCCTAATTTGAAAAAAACACATCATATATACATTCTTTGATTGCTATTGAGGATTAGCATTTTTTCATTTGTGTTTTTTTTCCTTTCTTTCTCTTTTCAGTTATTTGTTGGAATGTAGTTTTTGCTTGTTTCTTCACAACAAATTATACAATTGGAATTATCGTTTTAATGAGAGTTTCAGACCAATCAAATCCAATTAGTTGGGTTTTATATGGTGACTTGTCTCTTAGGTTAGGGAAAGAAAGGTGCATAGAAGTGCAGCCTAATTGCAAACCTGGTTTAGATTAGCCTGATTGGTAAGGAAATTTTCTCTGTTGGACCTCATACACTCTGCCTTTTGAAACTCCTGCTTTGTGAAGAGCAGAGACATGAAATATAAGATATTGGCTGAAGCAACCATTCTTCGGAGCCAAATGATCAGTCCCGGAAGTTCCTGCATCCTTCTGGAATAAAATGAACCCTTCAGACCTGTTGCTAAGGAAGAATCTGGAACGTTCACTTCCAGATGGCCACTTGTAATTGTGACAGCCTCAGGCCTGCTACTTGCCCTTTTAAAATGGAAAGAATAAAACATTTAAATCGTTTAAGGAATTCAGAAACTTTTGAGATCTCAGAGTGTTAACTTCGTAATACTATGGCAAGAAACCTCCCTGTGGGGTGAGCATCGTTTTGGGAGCAAGAGACCAGGCCATTTTGAGGACTGCTAGCCCTGAGGTTTAGTTTCTCTTTGCTATAGGGAACAAGTTCAGCTGGTGTAGCCAGTTTAGATGTCAACATTGATAAATAAATGACGGTGAGAAATGTCTCATCCTCTAAGATGAATCTAAAAGTTGCTTCTAGAAAATGCACTAAAGATTGCAGCCTTGGTCGAAGGGCTGTGAGCAAGCAAGGACGCATCATTCCCTCGAGGCAGAAGGATGGAGAGTTCTAAGAAGCGAGTATACAGGAAGAAGTCAGGGATTAAAGAAGTATACGCACAGGGAAAGCTAACGCACAAAATATATGAGTGAGTCTGACGTATGAAGGCAGGTTCTGCAGGATCCAGTCTCCTTGCCAGCCGGATGTGGACCTCTGTCTACGGAGCTGGGATCAGTATCAGCCGTTTTTGTATACCCTCCTGTTCTTTAGGTCATTCTCTCCCCAGCCTGTCCCCATCCCCCAGGGTGGTGTGTATATCCAAAAACCTATCTGTGGAAGTTTCTTGGCCAGGCCTCATTGTCAGGGAGAGGCTGCAGCCTCACACAGAGTCCCAAAGCCCCTCCCGCCCCAAAAGGTTACTGAGCACTTTTGAGATCCTGCTGTCTTCCCAGGTAAACGAATGTAATTTCAGACTCCGAGGGGGGCAGAGGCAAGCCGGTCAAGGTAGGCAACATTAACTGCATTCTGAGGTGGATATAAATCATCTTGGCATGATGATTCATTTGACATTTTAAGGCTGAGTCAATTCTCTTGGGCTTTGCCCCGGAGCTACTGTGATGCAGAGCAGGGCTGCCGGCAGAGCAGTCATTTCCCTTTAAAGGTGGTGAAGGATGTGCAGGGGCCTCTGGACCTGGCAAGTCATACATGAAAATGGAAACATGATACACTCGATACACTCTTTGAGTAGTTTAAAGTATTCTAGATGATTGGCCAAAGATAAATAATAGTAGCGAAACCCCCCCAAACAAACCCACAATGGGGCTAGCTAACACTATCTGCTTCTTATGAAGCAGGCGTTATACTGACTTACATGTCTTCATTATTATGGAGGGCATTGTGATGGTCCGTTTTATGTGTCGATTTCACTGGGCTAAGGGCACCCAGATGGCTGTTGAAACTGGATTTCTGGGTGTGTCTGTGAGGGTGTTGGCTCAATGGTTCTCATAGTTCTCAGGCCTGGGGCCTAGACTGAGGGTTCCCCCTGGCTTTCATGGCTCCCCAGCTTGAAGACCGTGATTTGGAGGACTTTTCAGCCTCCATAACCACATGAGTAAATTCCTGGAATAAATCTCTCATTTTTAAATTGAGGTATAATTGCCTACATGGTATTATATTAGTTTTAGGTATATACTTAATGATGTGATATTTGTTTGTGTTACAAGATGATTCCCACAGTAAGTCTAGTTCACATTCTTTACCATATATGATACAAAAAATTTTTTTGTGGTAAGAGCCAGTTTTTTAAAAAAAAGATGCAAAGGGCACTATCCGCGTTTAAGAGAAAAATAGGGTAGAAGTCTAGGCCTACCTCCTCATTCCTGGCCAGGCCTCTCCCAGGTAAGTTTCTCTGATAAAAGACAAGGTGTAAAGTTCAATGTGAATGTAAGATAGTCAGAGTAATTTCTTAGTATATGTCCCATGCAATACTGGGGGCATATTTAATATAAATTTTATTTAAAATTCAAATGGAACTGAGCATCCTGTATTTTTGTTGGCTAAGCCTGTGCCCTTCTCCCAGACCTGTTTGGCTCAGTGTTTTGGAGACTGGAGTGAAGCAAGGGCAAGCCCCCTTTGTATTGCATGGCAAGATTTCACTTTTTTTTTTTTTTTTTTAAAGATTTATTTATTTATCAGAGAGAGAGAGGGAGAGAGAGCGAGCACAGGCAGACAGAATGGCAGGCAGAGGCAGAGGGAGAAGCAGGCTCCCTGCTGAGCAAGGAGCCCAATGTGGGACTCGATCCCAGAACGCTGGGATCATGACCTGAGCCGAAGACAGCTGCTTAACCAACTGAGCCACCCAGGCGTCCCAAGATTTCACTTTTTTGATGGCTGAGTAAGTAGTATTCCATTGTGTGTATACACAGACACAGACACAGACAGACAGACAGACAGACACACACACACACACACATCTTCTTTATCCATTCATCTATCTATGGGCTCTTTCCATAGTTTGGCTATTGTGGACATGGCTGCTATAAACATTGGGGTGCAGGTGCCCCTTCAAATCAGTACTTTTGTATATTTGGGGTAAATACCTAAAAGTTCAGTTCCTGAGTTGTTATGTAGGGTAGCTCTATTTTTAACTTTTTGAGGAACCTGCATACTGTTTTTCAGAGTGGCTGTAACCAGCTTACATTCCCACCAGCAGTGTAAGAGGGTTCCTCTTCATGTCCTTGCCCACATCTGTCATGTTGTTACTTGCTTGTTAATTTTACCCATTCTGACCTGTGTGAGGTGGGATCTTATTGTGATTTTGATTTATATTTCCCCCGATAAGCAGTGATATTGAACATTTTTTCATGTATCTGTTGGCCATTTGTATGTCTTCTTTGGAGAATGCCTGTTCATGTCTTCTGCCCATTTCTTGATGGGATTATTTGTTCTTTGGGTGTTGAGTTTGATGAGTTCTTTATAGATTTTAGATACTAGCCCTTTACCTGATAAGACATTTGCAAATATCTCCTCCCATTCTGTTGGTTGTCTTTTGTTTTTTTTTTTGACTGTTTCCTTTGCTGTGTAAAAGCTTTTTATCTTGATGAAATCCTAATAGTTCTTTTTTGCCTATGGTTCCCTTGCCTTCAGAGATATGTCTAGCAAGAAGTCGCTTGTGGCGGAGGTCATCAAAGTTCCTGCCTGTGTTCTCCTCTAGGGTTTTGATGGATTCCTGTCTTACATTTGAGTCTGTTTTTGTGTATCGTGTAAGAGAATGGTTCAGTTTCATTTTTCTGCATGTGGCTGTCCAATTTTCCCAACACCATTTGTTGAAGAGACAGTCTTTTTTCCTTTGAATATTCTTTTCTGCTTTGTTAGTTGACCACAGAGTTGAAGGTCCATTTCTGGGTTCTCTATTCTGTTCCATTGATCTATGTGTCTGTTTTTGTGGCAGTACCGTGCTGTCTTTTTATTTATTTATTTAAGATTTTATTTATATATTTGACAGAGATCACAAGTAGGCAGAGAACCAGGCAGAGAGAGAGAGGAGGAAGCAGGCTCCCTGCTGAGCAGAGAACCCGATGTGGGGCTCGATCCCAGGACCCTGAGATCATGACTTGAGCCGAAGGCAGAGGCTTTAACCCACTGAGCCACCCAGGTGCCCCAGTACCGTGCTGTCTTGATGATTAGAGCTTCGTAATAGAGCTCGATGTCTGGAACTGTGATATCACCAGCTTTGGTTGTCTTTCTCAGCATTCCTTTGGCTATTCTTAGGGTCTTTTCTGGTTCCATACAAATTTTAGGATTATTTGTTCCAATTCTGTGAAAAAAGTTGATGGTATTTTGATAGGGATTGCACCAAATATACAGATGGCTCTAGGTAGCATAGACATTTTAACAACATTTATCCTCTCAATCCAATGAGCATGGAACGTTTTTCCATTTCTTTGTATCTTCCTCAATTTCTTCCGTGAGTGCTCTGTAGTTTTCAGAGGAGAGCTCCTTGAGGCAAGAACATTTTCACACTTAAGAGCTAGGGGAGCAGGGGGAGGTGACATTCAGGATGACTGTTGAACCTCCTGCTTAGGATTCATTGTTGATTTGAGGGTCACCTGGGAACCCTGAGAAAGGAAGTGACGTGATGGAACTGAAGGCATGAGAGGCCTGGTTCATATGCTTTGGGAAGAGCAAGCATACTTTATCCTTTTAGATGCATAGAAAAGTTTCAAAAAGCAAATGGAGAATGGGTGCTCTTGAGATTACTCCCTACTGGTTGTGTGTTCATGCAAGTAATTGCCTGGAAGGAATAAGTCCTTTATTTGTACAAAGATACACTCTCCAGCTCTTTCAGTGTTTGCACAAAGTTTTGATGATGTCAAATATGTACACAGATCCTTCATTTCCTTCAGGTGCCTTTGAACTGTTGCTCAGCCTTCAATGGCGAGGGGTTGGGAGCTCTCTTTCAGAAAGGACAAGGGTTTTTTTGCTTGCTTGTTTGGTTTGGTTGGGTTTGGTTGGGGAGAAGGCAGGGCAGGTGGGACTGAGACCTAAGGCTTTGGATCCTGTAGGGCTCCTTTCTGAAGTTATCATGAGTCTTATGTCGGGGTCTGGGATGGTAAAGTTGATCATTAACCATCAGAGTTGGGTTGCACCTTGTACTGGTTGTCCAGGGGCTGCTATAACAAACCTTTCCAAACTTGATGGCTTAAAAGAACAGAAATGTTGGGGCGCCTGGGTGGCTCAGTCATTCAGCATCTGCCTTTGGCTCAGGTCATGATCCCAGGATCCTGGGATTGAGCCCTGCATCAGGATCCTTGCTTAACAGGAAGCCTGCTTCCCCCTCTCTCACTCTCCCGCTTGTGTTCTCTCTCTCACTGTGTCTCTCTCTGTCAAATAAATAAATAAAATCCTTAAAAATAACAACAACAACACAAATGTATTCTCTCAAGGTCTGGAGGCTAGTATTCTGAAATTAAGGTATCAGCAGAGCCACGCTCCCTGGAGGGTCTCTGGGGGTGGGGGGGGGGGCGGTGTTTTCCTTCCCTCTTCCAGTCGCTAGTGGCTGTGGGTGTCCCTTGACTTATGAACAAACCTATCCCATCTCTGCTCCCTATCCACATGGACTTTTCTTCTTCTTTTTTAAATTAAAAAAATTTTTTTATAAACATAAAATGTATTTTTATCCCCAGGGGTACAGGTCTGTGAATCACCAGGTTTACACACTTCACAGCACTCACCATAGCACATACCCTCCCCAATGATGGACTTCTCTTCTAACTGCATAGCTTCTCTCTGCCTCACTCTTCCAAAGACAATGTCACTGGATTTGGGGCCCACCCAGATAATCCTGAGTGATTTTACCTCGAGAACCTTAACTTAATTTTATCTGCGGAGATCCTTTCATAAAAAAGTTCACATTCACAGGTTGCGGGATTTGGACAGATCTTTTTTGGGGGGCTACACTTCCACTCGCTGCAGGCCCCTTTTGAAACTACCAAGTGATGCCATTTAAGTTCCTTGAGTCTCAACACTCACCTGTGAAATGGGTGTATAGTTGCTGACTTTCTTGTCTCACAGGTTTGTGAGATCCATTCCTTCACCTGAGTGAATGACGAGGGGATGGAAAGACAGGATGGGGTCGGATGAGGGAACAGTCACTGGTATTTGGGTAGCCATGGGGTGGAGGGAGCAGGAGGGATTAGAAGACAAGGAAAACGTGGTGTAGCTCATATTCTGAGGGAAGAAACGCTTCCGAAGAAACAGCCACAGCAGGGGGCTGGGGGCAGGGTGATGCGAGTCACACCGGGACACATGCATACACATCTGTTCTCTCCTGACTCCTTGGCTGGGAGCACCGTCACGGCTCGCTCTGAAGGAGGAGATTCAAGAGAAACTGAGGAGCTCGGCAGGGACAGCAAGAAGGGGATGGAAAAAGGGAAAATAAGGAAGAAAGTACAACTCTTTATCTGGCTACCCTATGAGGCTAAAAATGACACTTCTGTTCTTCTTTGGAATTTTTAAAAAGATTTTATTAATTTATTTGACAGAGAGAGATATCACAAGTAGGTAGAGAGGCAGGCAGAGCAGGGGGACGGGGAAGAAAAGTCCCTGCCGAGCAGACAGCCTGACGCGGGGCTCAATCCCAGGACCCTGAGATCATGACCTAAGCTGAAGGCAGAGGCTTAACCCACTGAGCCACCCAGGAGCCCCTAGAATTTTTTTTTTTTTTTAAACACAAAAGGAGAAAAGAGAGGCCTCAGCTCAAGGGCTATGATGATCTTTGAGAGGAAAGTGTCCTGGGACTCTCAGATGTCCCTGGGAGCAAGCAGCAGGCAGAAGTGAGGTTTTCTTCAGTGACACTCTCTGAAGTTGAAAGAAAGTGTACACAGGACTTTACCAGCAACAAAGCCCAAGAGGAGCCCTATTTCGAAGAAACAAACCAGAGTCTCTCTGAATACCAAGAAAGAAAGGGAAAGTGACGCTTATTGATTGTTGACTCTGTGGGAGGGCTTTTCACATGTCATCTTGCCTCATGGCAATCTCAGAAAAGGAGGTTTTTTTTTTCAAATAGATGATGAAACTCAGGCTCAGATGAAGAAATTCAGGGACTTGCCCCAGGTCACCAGACAAAATCCCTCTACTCCAGGGTTCCCACTCGAGTCGGTCTGCCATTGAAGTTCATGTTCTGTCTACTCCCACCAGCTGCCCTTGAGGATGAGAAAGGTGTCGTCACCCACTCATGCTTATATACGGCATATTTTTACCTCTTGCCTGAACTTTTGTTTTCTATCATATTTGAAATGTAAATTTCAATCATCCGTGCCTAATAAAATTCTGTTATTTAGCTATAATTTTTTGTTTCATGGCAAAGGACAATCGGCAGAACAAGACTGCTCGTACTCGTATTATTTCAGGTGCATGAGATAATTCCAGGCGGCACCCCAGACACAGCGCCTTTGGGGGCATCCAGCTCAGTGGAAAATTGCATCTTGCAGATTCAGCCCTGTAACATACTCGCAAATGTCATAGCCCTGGTCTCTCTGGCCTAGTCTTCTGTCTCTTCATTATCTTACCATTGAGGGCAGGGCCAAGAACATGACCTACAATTCTGCATTAGGGATGACAGTAGCATCTGAGAAACACTGCTGTCAAATCGAGACGTCCAGAACGATTCTATTCCAAAACAACTCTTCCACTCCAGTGACGTGTTTCAAGGAAGTGAATTATCTACCTGAGTGGAGGACAAAAAAAAAAAAAAAAAAAAGAAGAAAGCGTTCTTCCTCCAGGTCCAGGGAAATCAGCTGGCTGAGTCACATAGACCGTCTGTCAACTTTGCTGGTCCTTAAGCAGTGTCATATTTTAATCTTCTTATTGGATTTCAGAGGTTTAGAAGGAAATGTTTCCGTTCCTTTCAGAGCTCCAGCGTGGGTGAGGACTCACTGCAGACCTTACTCTCTAAGCTGGGACCAGACGGAAGGGAGGGGCTCCACTCTCAGGGGGAAAGAAGTGGGTCTCAAGTTGGAGCCCACGGGACTGCTGTGTGGGCATGGTTCCCAGGGTTTGACACGAGAACCAAGTAGGTCTCTGAGGATAGATCTGAACTGGACAAGAAAAAGGATGATGGTAAGAATGGCAGCATTGGGAACCATAGTCCCTGTTGGCTATGTGCCAGACTGTGGACTGACACCCTTGTCTGAGTCCCCCAGCCTTTTCTTCCAACGTGACATCCAGGTGGTATGGGATCAGATGGGGTGAAGAGTGGAGATGGATACAGACTGTTGGGCTCAAACTCAAGTTCAGAAGAAGGGGCGTAGTAATGGCACCTAGAGTTCTGAGGATTCGATGCGTTGATAGGTGAAAAGCATTTATGCTGTCTGGTACATTTTAAGTCCCATACAAGTGTTGGTGCTTATTTTTCTACATACAAATGAAGACATTAAGGGTCAGAAGGATTAACTCAGTTGTATCCCATAGGTCCATCCACCTAGGCCTTTTCTCTTTGCACTGGATTGCTCTCCTTTTCTTTTGGGTCTGGGATGCTGGTACACACAGCGGCTCTTTCCGCTCTGATGCCGGTAGTGCGTGAATTCCTTTCCCCAGGTGCGGAGCGGGCAGGGTTGTCCCACGAAGCTCCGTCTCTCCACCCAGTACCCTGTGGGTTTCACCTGCTACGGGCAATTCTTAGTTTGGAGGATCTGACCAGAGAAGAAAGTTTCTGGGAGAGTGATTTGGTTTGTTATTCAATGGTCTTGGCAGAGAAGGACGTTTCTTTTAGTTACTGGCTCCGATCTGATGCTGAGCTCTTCTCTCCCAGGTTCTCAGGCTGCCCTGCTGCTCCTGACCCTAGTGGTTGTGGAGTGGGGGTTGAGCTGCACCCCCGATCCTTGTTCTCGCTCCTGGAACCCGTATGCTCTTGACTCATTCACTGATTGTCCCCGAGTCTCTTCAGTAGCATTAGGTGTCCAACTAAATCATCAATGATCTCCCAGGTCGCTCTAATTTGCCTTAATTCGAAGACAAACTGATATTTGGATTAACTTTGGGACCTTGCAGGATCCCCAGAAAAACACTTTGCTTTCCACTGGGCCTCTGCCAAGCTCAGTGAGGAACTTGTCTGAGGTTCCAGCCTTACTGGCCAAACACAGGTGGGGCCTGGGGCTGGCGGGTGTCTGGGGGAAGCACAGTCCTAAGCTAGAGGGGAGGATGCTGTTTTCAGTGGGGCTTGTAACAGCCACTGACTGTAGCCTTCGCCTCCAAACATGTGACAAGTAGAACAGTATTGATGGATTGTGTAGACTCCAGAACAACTGATTCATGAATAACTTGGGGAGTGGTGGGTAGTCAGGTCATTTCATATTTTAAGCACAAATTAATTTACACTTGTGACCATTCTTGAGAATTTGGGGGGCAAAAATGCAGTAGCATGTTATAGCTAGGTATGAACCCAAATAGGCTAAAACCGAGCATGGTTTTATTGAGAATGCCTAGGATTTTGGATTGATTTTGTGCAAAGGACCAGAATACATGAAACAGTTCTGAATGTTTGTGTAGCAGTAATCCAGGGGCGGATATAGATGTTGTCAGGTACTTCATGCAATATTGGGAAGGAAGTCTCTAGACAAGCTATACAGGTCTTGCTCTGTCTCTTTGAAATGCATGATCATCTCAGCACAGGGTTTACTATGGCTGGTTGTTTCATTAGATGCTTCTTCCAAACCTTCTGCCAAAATCCTTCTTAATAAATCTGACAGGAGAACATTTTGTTGTTCTGGCTGCATATAGCCCTTTTTTCCATGAGTGGATCCTGAAACTGGGAGCTTTGGTTGGCCAGTCCCTGGACAAAGAGTTACGTGGGTTTGCAGGCAGCAGCTGGAAGAAAGGGGTGAGAGAGGGAGACCAAGAGGAAGATTTTGGAGCTAAGAGGATGGGGCCCTGGGGATGAGCGCTGCAAGAGAAAAAGAGACCCATTGACTGAAGGCTGGCGAGAAAGCAAATACTAAATGGAGATTCGAAGTGTTTGGTCGCTGTGATATAAACCCCCCTCTCCCTTCCCTAGAAAATTTTCAGTAAACTCTAACTCACATTGTTGTTGGGATGTGAGTAGATTCTTTCTTTCTTTCTTTTTAAAAAAAAAATTTTTTTTATTTGACAGAGAGAGACATAGTGAGAGAGGGAACACAAGCAGGGGGAGCTGTAGAGAGAGGAGGAGAAGCAGGCTTCCTGCAGAGCAGGGAGCCAGATCTGGGGCTTAATCCCAGGACCCTGACATCATGACCTGAGCTGAAGGCAGACGCTAAATGACTGAGCCACCCAGGCACCCCAGAGTAGATTCTTTCTGATGACTGGAAAGTTCGGGTGAGCCCTGCACCAGGACGAGCAGACAAAACTAACGTGAGAGTTACAGGTACCTTATTGTGGGTTATGACTGATGCTCCAACCAGAAGATCTTGTTTAATACATACACACACACACACGCACACACACACACACACACACACACACAGCTGCATGGGCCCTCATAGCCTGTGCTGTGTGTGTGTGTTTGTGGTATACAAACCCCTTCCATCTAATGTACCCACACAACTACACAGGTCTCTACAGCCATGTGTTTGGTGTGCTCACTTTATCTCCTGGCTCTGTCCTGTAGTTTTTACCTTCCTCCTTGGTTCCTTACTTTCTATTTTATTTGGACATTTGCTACTTTAGAATTGGTTCCTAATCTCTCTGCTTGGAGCTGCTGTAACTGTGAGTATCAGCCAGTTTGGACCACGTTCTACAGGTGCAATAGCCAATGTCATCGCGGACAGGTTATTACCCTGTGTCCGATGTGACCCGGACCACTCCAATCACTTTCCTTTCAGCTGTATTGCAGTTGGGAAAAGGGTATGATTGAAAATACACCGTGTCAAGGCACCTGGGTGACTCAGTGGGTTAAGCTTCTGCCTTCAGCTCAGGTCATGATCTCAGGGTCCTGGGATCGAGCCCCAGCATCGGGCTCTCTGCTCATCAGGGAGCCTGCTTCCTCCTGTTTCTCTGCCTGTCTCTCTGCCTACTTGTGATTTTTCTCTCGGTCAAATAAAAAAATAAAAAATCTTAAAAAAGAAGAAAAAAGAAAACTCACTTTTCAAACAAAAACAAAAACACAGTGTCCAAATGGCTGTAATAACTAGTACTTCCTGATGTTGGGCAGCTGTAGTGTGTTGCCCCGGTTCACGCCCCTCTGCCAGGAGGGGACTTTCTCACCAGTGATTCTGTCTGTGGTCTTAAGCATCCTGGGGCCTGGCCTCCTTAACTTCCTCTAAGTGTGACTAAGGCACCTTGATCAGATAAAAGCTATTTTCACTCTGGCTCTGCTAAGCCAGATTCTATCTCAGATTACATTAAAGGAACTGCCTTCTTTCTTTTTCCTTTGTTGCTAAGAAATAGCTTTTCCTTTCAGATTGATTTTTTTTTCTTTTTCTTTTTTTTTTTTTTACTCAAAGAAGAAGCCTGAACCTACACAACACTTGGTAGTAATTTAAAATGAGGCAGAGATCAGCAGCTCCTATTAGAAGCATAAAGCGACCTGCCAAGCATCTTCAGGGGTCTGCAGGGCCTGTCTTTTTCCTCAACACCCAAGTGCTATTTTAGAACAAAGGAGATTTCTTCTCTTTGGCAAAACATTGATCTATTGCTCAGTTTTTCTAGTTGTGGACTGAGCTCCCCCCTGCCCATGAGCCAGCTAATCAGACTTTTATTAGTCTTGCTATCTCATGCCCAGGGCTCCCAGCTGAATGCCAGCATCTGTGGGGAAAGGAGGGCATGCTTTCCCTGGAGGCTGCTTCCCACTCTGATCTATGAGTTAGGAACTGGCTTAGGCTGCTTACCTGCTGTGGAACAGAATGCACTAAGGGCCTACCCCTCCAGATCCTGTGCATACGTGTGTGTGTGTGTGTGTGTGTGTGTGTGTGTGTGATAGAGAGAGAGAGAGATTATTCATGCCTTACCTCTCCCGTCAATGCTGGATTCCACACCTGGGGCCATTGTCAGCTACCGTGACCCTGGGGATCAGAGTGGCCTTAGTTTGGTGATAAAACTAATTCACAAAATTCTATTGTTGCTGAAGGAGTTGTTATATGGAGGCTGGGCTTGGGGAAGCTGGTGTGTGGGTAGAAATACACCCCTTTTTTCTTGGTAGCAGACATGGCCTGGTACTTCCTCAGTGCTCAAGCACTGAGGATACCTCCTCATCTCTGCAGATGAGGCTGGTGTTCTCTTAGCAAGCTCTGCCTACCTAGACCCCATCATTTGTGACTTGGGAGGACCAGAGGCTGGGGCTCATCATCTCCAGATCCTCTGGGAAGCAATACCTGAGGCTTTGCTAAATGTTGGTGGAGAGGGAGAGATGACGAGATTATTCAGTTGGCTGACTCAAGATGTGAACAGTAATTCTCTAATTGATTTGGACAAACTCATTCAAATGTGTGTGTGCTTCCCGATATTTTCTTGCTCCTGTACAGATCCTGGTTTTCTTCCATGACTCTCTTCTCTTCTTTCTTGGCCCAGGACCATGAGCCACACTCTAGTTCCCAGAGCTCTGTGCTTTTCTAGGAGAATCTAGCTTCCATTGTCAGGGAACAGCAGGATCCTGGTGCGAGGGAGGGTCTGGGAGATGTGCCAGGGTATCTGGACTCGGAACTTGGGATGAACTCCCCTGTAGAGCCGCCGGAGAGAGGTGCTTCATGCATTGCACGATCAGGTTATAGGCTAGACCTCTAAACGTGTGGTTTTTTGAATGTTCTGTGTGAAACTATGCTGACTGCCCAAGAATTGAAACATAAATGGAAACACCTACAAAGGGCTTGAACTCATGGAATATACTGATAATTCCAATTATTATTGTTTTTTAAAGCCCAGTGTTTTGCAAGCCCAAGTTTTCCAAAGAATCCAAGCTTTTCTTTTGAGTGTTCTGAACATTCTAGTGGCACATTATATTGACTAACAGCTGATGCAAGGAGAGAACAACAGCAACAAAAGAAGTGGTGGGGGCGAATGGTAGGTTGATGGTGGGTGAATGGCGGTGGGTGAATGGCAGCAGAAATTATGCAGGGCACAAAGAGCCAGCCGGCACAGCTCTGTCTTGAAGGGAGGGAGGGAAAGGCTAGAAACAATGAACAGGGCGCTTCTGTGCAGAGGGTTGTGTCTGCATGGCCGAACGACCCTGCGTAGGAGGGTAATCATGAAAGCTGGGTCCCTGGAGACCGGGGACCTTTGCGGTTTCTTTTTCAAAAGCAATTTCAATTTATAGAGAAATTCCTATTTTAACAGTGTCTCAGGGGACACCAGGCTCTAAGATTTTGAAATCTTGATGAGTAAAAACTAGGGAAACAGTTTGAAAGTTTCTAGCCATTTTGGTGAAAGCATCGATTTGCTTTTGACAGACATGGTTGGTTGTTTCCTGGCAGCCTCTGCGTGGGCCTGGAAGTTCACCCATGTCGAAGCAAGTCATAGCCACTGTCTGAGGGAGAGCTGGGTTTCAGCCAGATGTGGATTTCTTGCACCAAGATGCAGTCATCTGCTTGGTACTGTTTATCCTGGGACATGGTTGGAGGTCGGTCCAGTCTTCTGTGAGTGTGTGACTTTTTTGGTAGGTGACAAAGGGAGCGGAAAGGTGGGACCCATTTCTCTCTTAGAAGCCATAGCAGACTGGAAACTCAGCAGGAAGGGACCCCAAAGAAGACTGTTCTGACACCCTCTGGTTGCAGTTTTATCCCAAGTGCCAGGATTCTATTCCTCTTCTCTTAGCCCCAAAACCTTCGGTTAAGACTGGGCCACGTTTCCCATCTGGTATCAGGAGTTGGGAAAGGTGCTGTCTATTCATGGGGCCATGAGTTAGAGAGCAGAAGAAGTGACTCACAGCTGAAGGCTGGAGTTTCAGAGCAGAGGTCACTGCATGGGGCTCAGCAGTCAGTCTTAAGGGCTGGTCTTGGAAGAACGTAAGAGAGTTCTTGATGGTGAGTGGGTATGTCTCAGGAATGCTTGGGAAGGGGAACTGGGTGAGACACTGAGCTTTATACAGTGATGGGGTGGATGTTGGGAGCCAGTGAACTTTGTGATATTTATAGGTACATGACTTCACAGGCTGATAGTCTGGGACTTCTCAACCGATGATGAATATCCCATGGTTTCTGATGGCCAGACTTGGTTACCTAAGACTATCGGGGCAACTTCATTTTTTTCAAGTTTTTGAGCTTGCTTTGAGTTTGATTGCCATGGACTCTGCCTCAGGGTCTGTTCTGGTCTGTTTTAGTGTGTTGAGAAACCCCTTATAGGTCTGATTTACATGCTGATTAGTTAACTCATTTCCAACCACTGCCTCTGCCACAATCACCATGTCAGAGCAGGAGAGGATGGTTTTTAGAGATGGTGCATAAACACCTAATGTAAAATAATGATTTTAAAGATAACTCATGATAGCTTATGTATTTTGAACTTCTGCTTTATCTTGGGCATTGTGCTAAAGGGTTTAAAAAGCATGATCTTATTTGTCTTTACAAAGACCCTATTTAGTTGAGACTACATTATTGTTGAAAAAAAAATGAGGCAAAGGAGATTTAGGTACCTGGCTCAGGGTCACAGAGGGGATAAATGGCAGAGCTAGGACTCAGGCCTGGAGCTGCTGAATGCTGGACTTGATGGAGCTGCAGGGGCTCGTGTGTTGGCCAGTGCTGGATTACACAGGGGGAGTACAAGCATTGTCTGTGCATCTGGGAAGTCAGCAGAGGGTGTTAGGAATCACACACCAGCTTTGGGAACTGGGGAGTCAGGTGATGGCAGCAGCACCATTAGAAAGGCTACAAAGGAAGAAAAACAGAGCCTGCTAAAATACAGGACTGAGTCAGCCACTGTATTTGTGTCACATTAAGAGAAAATTATAGTCTGATCCACACCTTGGAAGCACAGAATGTGACGAAGTCGGAAGCACGACCAAGTTTACAAGATTCTCTATTTTGGGCTCATTTTTTCCTTTCAATTAGTCTCTCACCTCTTCTTATCCCAGGGGTCCACAAGGCCCTCACATCATCGTATTGGATCCCTTGGAAACTCCTTTTCCACTCTACCCTGGCCTCTGGCTCATTCCCTAGTTAAAGGGATCTGCATGAAGTCCTTCTCAAAAACAAGGCGTACCTCCAAGGGCGCTGGTGAGGAGGAGAGATTCAGAAGTTCAAGACCACTGCCCAGTTCCTTAGAGTAAGGAAGAGTGAGGAACATTTCAGGTCAACCACATCATCTCCACCTGAAGGCCAAGGCTCCCTTATCTATCGGCAATTCCAAAGACCCGAGGCTGAACTATCTCACATCATTATTTTTTTTTCATTTTCCCAGAAGGGAGTGGAAAATGAATGCTATCTACCTACCACATGGGAAGATAAAAATGACTCCAGAACAGGTTGTTTGTTAAAAAAAATATTAATGTTTATCACCTGCATCCTCACTGCAGGAACCCTGGGGAAGAAACCCAGAGAGAAGTGTTACATGAGTGTAAGCAATGAGTACATTAGCATCTTGGCATCCTGGTGGTTTATGTAACACTAGGTTTTTTAGGATTCTCAGGGACTGGAAAAATGAAATATGAAAGAACAGACTCAGATGGAAATTACTCATATTGATTATATGTGCACGCACACACACGTCTTAATTCAGTTCTTGGAAAGCATATTGGTAATGAATGACATCTGAGAGTGTAATCACGGTGTTTGGTGTCCTCAGGCTGGTAAGAGTTCACCGGCCATCATGGGTCCCACTGAGTTCTTTAGTGGCCTCAGGCTCTAGGTGGTCTCTCAAAAGCCACAATAGCGTGAGGGTTGAAATTTTGGTATCTTCAAATGCCTGCAGGGTTCTACACAACACATGGGAAGTCATTTTAAGAAATCTGTGGTCCCCAGGATGTCACGTTTGGTTCATTTTTACCTCACAGGGCAGTGGCGGCACCTGCTATAATGAGGGCTGTGTCTGCATAGATCTGGAGAGCCCAGCAGAAATCTACCCAAGTTTGTTATCAAAAAACATCTCACTCACAAAAAGAACGAAATTCACCCAAGAGCTATAATATCAACAGAAGACTTAATGTATCAGAAAATTCAGAATAACAGGACATCATACATCTGAGTAGCCTGATGAAATGGACCAGTGTGTGAATGTGCATTTCCTATCAGTTCTGTTGGTGTATCCTTAGTTTTTACCAGCTGCATGTTCTCCTCAGCATGTCCTGGGTTTTACTAGCAGACAGTTTCTTTTCTCTTAACACATCTACTCTTTTTTTTTTTTTAAAGATATTTATTTATTTGCCAGAGAGAGCACAAGCAGGTGGAGCAGCAGCAGGAGAGGCAGAAGTAGGCTCCAGAGGGAGAGGGAGATGCAGGACTTGAATCTAGGACCCTGGAATCATGACCTGAGCTGAAGGCAGATGCTTAATCGAGTTTGCCACCCAGGTGCCCTAACACATCTACTCTTAATTTAGAAAAATTGAGCCTTCCACAGTTAGCTTCTTCTTTCCCTTCAAGGTGAAGCCTTCCTGACCCTTCTGGCAATGTGTCACATGCTCTTAAATGCTGCCACTGAGTGTACCTTTATGGTGTGCATTAATTGTTCATCTGTGGATCTCCCCACTTCCCTATCCCTATTAGACTCCTCAAGGGTTCCTCAAGGGCAGGACTGAATTTTACCTTTGTATCCCAGCATCTAGTACTTTACATGGACCATGAGCCCCTCAGTAAACATTTGTTGAGCAAATAGTGGAAAATAGTGAACTTTCTACACATAGCACTTTACCTGGAATGTTATTTGTTGGATAAATAATGAGAAATAATGAGTGAACTTTCTATTTCTATCTCTGCCAAAATTATACAACTCTAATTGGTTTTTTAAGGGGATATATTTATTTTACCCTGTACCTGCTACACTCTATCAGTTTAAAGATACCAAAATCATTCAGCAGGTATGTTCCATTAGAACATCATTTCCAGAATTAGCCTTGGGCTCTGTCCACTTGGGTGGATGTGACCCTCCTATGAGACAAAAACAACTGAATTTATTTCAAGTGGATTGGGAATAGGCAGAAGAGAATGAATCCATGCAGTATAAGCCAACTAATTGAAATAAAAGGTGGATTTGCAGCTACTCTTAGGGTCCTTCAGATGAAAACTTCAGTGCAGATTCAAGCTGCTTTTAGCATTATCTTAAGAGACTTGAATCAACCTTCCCAAGGTTGAGTTGTTACTTTTTCTGTCCTTTATCAGCCTCCATGGAAATACATTTTGATTATAGATCCATTTTATAAACTTCAGTTTAACAAATCACCTGAAATTGTTCTGAAACACTTCTGAAGACCATACTTTTGGTCTTAAACTTAACTTAAACTGTAGTTGGTAGAAGACAAAAGTCAAGACTGGCAAAGCTCAATACTTGGGAGTTTCCCGTGACAGAGCACTTCCTATCAGCAGGGATTACAAATAATCTCATTTTCCAAACCAAAGCTGTCAGGGGTCCAACTGAACAGTTCAGAAATAATCCTTGCATCACATGTTGTTTTTTAGGTTCACAGAGGAGGGGCAGCGGACATTGTTGTACCTATGGAGCTTAATGTTTGTTGCTGTCAGACCCCGACTGCCCAAGTCCTGTGAGAGGTCATAGAGACCGGAAGTGGCATGTTCAGTGGGCAGCCCCTATGCTTGATGTCTGAGGTAAGCTGTCCCTAACCTTCTACTGGATTTCTGCTCTGGATTCTGGTATCTTCGTTTCTTCTTCTTCTTCTTCTTCTTTTTTTTTTTTTATTGAGAAGTAATTGATTTATAAGTTTAAAGTATACAATGTGTCAATTTGTTGCATTTTTATATTGCTATATGATTACCGCTGTCGTGTTAGCTAACACCTCTACTGCCTCACATAGCTATTATTTCTTTTTTTGTGGTGAGAACACTTAAGATCTGATCTCTTAGCCACTTTGAGGTTTCTAAGACAGTTGCTGTTGGCTATAATCTTCTGCTGTGCATTAGGTCTCCAGGACTCATTCATCTTCTTCTGGGACCCTTTAACAGTATTTTCCCAATTCCCCCTCCACCCTCAACCCTTGGTAACCACCATTAGAATCTTTGTGCTTATGATTTAGATTTTTTGGATTCCATGTGTAAGTAATATCATGCGGTATTTGTCTTTGTCTGTTTCATGTCTCTTACAGTAATGGCCTCAAGGTCCATCCATGTTGTGGCAAATGCCCTTCTTTCTCATGGTTGAATAATATTTCATTATGGATGAATAGATAGATAGATAGATACCACATCTTCTTTATCCATTCATCTGTCCCAGTGTTGCCTTAATGGTGGAGCCAGCCCAACGCCAAGACCTTGACGTTCTTCTTTTCCTAGATGTCTAGACATGACCCTGACCCTCTCTCCACTGCCTGGAATCCTGCATCCAAGAAGGTGGACTCTCTTTGTTTCCAGAACTTGCTGTCTCCTTGGTTGCTGAGCAGAGGCCCTGCTCAGAATCTGTAACCATGGGGAGAGCTGACACTTGCTTGTCTGAGAGCCGCATTGTCACCATGAATACCATAATTGGCCTGGGAGTTGCTCTTTTTTGGGGGTCAGTCACAAAGTTGGGTCAGCTCTTACACAAACCCACACAATCCTGTCTCTGCTCTGTGTCATCTCAGTAAGTCTGACATTCATGTCTGTGCACATGGTGATAACAGCTCTCTGTTTGAGTTGGAGAAACCAATGATTAAATGAGATGTTTTGATGATGTATCCTTTTCAGTGAGCTCTGTCACCCACCATCATTTTTCTCATCACCATGAAGAACTTAATTTTTCTTTGTTTTTTTGTTTGTTTGTTTGTTTAATTTTGGTTAACCATCTTGTTAGTTGTTACAAAGACAGACAAAGGAATCTGCTGTTTGGCCTGGAAAATGAAATCGAAGCCACATTAGCTGTTTTACTTTCTTGGTGGAGTTTAATTCTTATGCTTTCATCATGGCCCCAAAAGAGTGATCCATCTGAAACAAAGAAGGGCTGGAAGTTCAGGACAAGGGAGGCAAGTTGGGAGGGGGCGGTGCATGGGAAGGAGGTCATATGTGGTCCATGCTAGACTTAATCTGCCCAGCAGAAGAGCCATAGTTGTAGGTGATGTGGGCAGAATGATTTTTTAAAAGAAAGCAAACAAGTGGAGACACCATTTGGGAGATTGAATTTGGTTTTGTTTGTTTTGTGTGCAAAATGAGATTGTGTGGGAAACAGAGACATTTTACATGAAGAATGCTAAGGTAATTTATGTTGCTTCCTTCCATCAATTACATTCTGTGAGCTCAGAGTAGAATTGCATTCCATTGAGTTACAGCCTTTGTATAGCCAGTCTCTATAGAAATGACTCTCTAGAGTAATTTCATAACCTGCACTGACAAAGATATAATTCATACTGTGTTGCCTTTTGTGGGGGCTTTAAAAAAACAGACTGTGTACCATTTCACAGTTATTTATTTATTTTTTAAAGTTTGACCAAGGAAAGGAAAAAATACATTTCTCCCCCCCCTCCCACTATTGGTTATAAAACCAATAGACTTGGGGCGGTGGGGAGGCAAAATCAGGCTTCTTAGCCTTGCAGGAAAATTGGTGAATCACGCAGATCAGAGTTTTCTCATATAAAAAATGGCAAGATTGAACTCCATCACTTCCAAGTTTAATTTCCACTTCCAGAGTCTCAGAACCTCTGATTCGGGGTTTATTTTTTTCCCGGGAATGTGACTGCTGAATGAAAATAGAAAGTTCTTCTAGAGACTTCTCTTTAGATGAGAATTCCTCTGCTGCAGATGGCTGCCATGGCATTCGGGCCCACAGGCTTCCTCTGTGTGATCTGGCAGAAGAGATGGAGATGAGGATCGGAAGGAGCAGTGCCATTTAAGGAAGGTTTGCGCTAAGTAGAGGATCCCCCTGGCAGGTGGGAGGCAAGATGGTAGAGAGTCAGAGAAGAGCCCATGCGTCTGTGTGGCTGAGGAGTGGAGGCCAGGGCACGGATCTGTGAGGTCAAACAGTGGGAAAGCACCCCAAAGGAGAGGGGTGGTTAAAGGAACTAGGAGATCCCACCAGCAAGGCCAAGGGGCCAACAACTTGGGAATGGCGTTGATTGGGGAGGCTGCGTGTCCTTTTGTTTTGTCACCCCCTTTCTGTGTGGTGCCCTCAATTGCCAACAGCAACAGCGGTCTGCCCTGTGGGCTGGCAGGACACTATTTTTTTTTAAAAACAGCTCCCTGTGGAGGAGCAGGGAGTGCAGATCATTCTCCTGGCCCCACTGATTTCCACCAAAGGGCAGAGCATTCTCTTGGAAGTCATGGGATGGGTCTGAAACTGCTTATTTCATTGATCAGTGAGCTGGTGGTATTTGCCACTCTCTGTCACTCAGGCACTTCTGTGTCCAAACAAAACTTGCACATTTCCTACTCTGTCGGGGTATTTAAAATTTTCACAGGCTCCAGGGGCGCCTGGGTGGCTCAGTGGGTTAAGCCGCTGCCTTCGGCTCAGGTCATGATCTCGGGGTCCTGGGATCGAGTCCCGCGTCGGGCTCTCTGCTCAGCGGGGAGCCTGCTTCCCTCTCTCTCTGCCTGCCTCTCCATCTACTTGTGATTTCTCTCTGTTAAATAAATACATAAAATCTTTAAAAAAAAAAAAGATTTAAAAAAAATTTTTTTTCACAGGTTCCAGACACTCAAACTTTTGGCTTCTTTCAAACAGAATAATTCATCATTTGCTTATGAAATCGGCCACCCATTTAATTTACATCTGGCCGTGAGTTCTCAGTCATCAGCTGGCAGACTTGGGAATTCTTCTGCAGTGAGAAAAATCTAATGTAACGCACAGATTGTTTTCAGAGGTCATAAAATTATGTGAATAATCAATTTAACAAGGGAGGAAGTTACCAATTTGTTTTTTAAAAATGTTCCCGGACCAAATTTTCTTTAGCTTGTCAATGCCCTCCTCTGAAGTTCACCAGGAATTCACCTGTATCCCAACAAGTTAGGTTTATTACTTGTAGTGAAGGAGAATATGCACAATAGGGAACCAAAGGCCATCTCAATAGAAGCTGTTAGAAAGGAGCTTTCATTGGATTTGGGCTAATGTGAGGAGATTTGGAAGAGAGTTCAAGGAAGTGGGACTTTGCTCTGGATTGGATGTTTTCAGGAGGTGGGGTCATTCCGATTGGGTATCTTTGTAAACCTTATTTAGAAGGAGGGCGTCTTACTGGAGGGCTAATGTAATAGGTAGAGGAGACAGGGTCCCATTGTAGCCAGACAGGGGTTGTTGGGTATGTTTTGACTCGGACAGTCTTCCTGTATTATCTGTGTTTTGACATTATTATGGCATGGTCCTGTTTTGTCTTGATTCATCTTGCTTACACAATGGCCTTCTCTGATGCTGGTATTCTGTGAAATTGTTTATGTTCAACAGGAGAACATCAAGGTTCTCATATGGGTTTCTTGAATGGGCTTCTCTTACACACAGCTTCTGTGACCCTTTCCACAAATAAGGAGGATTTGGAACACTGCAGGGAGAACAGGTGACCCAAAGGGACTCCCGGCTGTGTGCTCACCCAGAAGGGGATGGGAAGAGTAAGTTTTCTGTGTGCTGGGAGAGGGGCAGTCCAGGCTGCAGCCTGATGCATCTGGTGGGGGTGGAAGGCAGTTTAATGGAAACTAGATATAGCTAAGCTCTTTATAACACAAGGAAAAACTTTTTTGGGCATTACTGTCTTTTGTTTGGAAAGAGAGGAAGAAATCCAGCATGGTTCTCCATGTCATAAAGCATGTCAAGAACATCATTAAAAGCATGAACTTTAGTTCTGGGTTTCATTCATTTTTTTTCCCCTCCCATTTAGAACTTCCAGAAACTTCATGGTTTATGCCACTTTTAATCACTTGTTCTCTCCTGACTTTTTATTTTGAAACTTTTCAAGCCTTCAGAATAGTTGAACAAATGAACTGAGAGTACTCTTCACCCGGATTCACCCAAAAGTTGACATTTTGCTACATTTTCTCCTTCTCTGCCAAATCATTTGAAAGTAAGTTTTAGATATTATGACATTTTGCCCCTAAATACTTCAGCCTGTGTCTCCCAAGGACAAGGCCACATTCTTCTACATAATTGCAATACTGTGTATGTAGGTGTGAATATGTGTGTGTGTGTGTGTGTGTGTGTGTGTGTATATAATATAAAGATCTTCATTTGAGGATAAGCTGTCAACATGATACTCCATCATCCCTGAATATTTTAGTGTGTATCTCTGACAAGAATATTCTTTACAGACCCACAGTGTCATCACCAACACCTGGAGATTAACAGTGATCTACTACTACCATCAAATACCCAGATCCCATTCACATTTCTTTAGTTGTCCCAATTATGTATAGCAAAGAATCCAGTCCCAAATAGCTGTTAATCAGTTGTCAAATCTCTTTAGTTCCTTCAGTTTGTGACAGTTCCTCACTCTTCCCTTGACTTTCATGACTTTGAGACTTATTTTATAGGATGTTCCTCTATGGGATTGTCTCGTGTTCCCTCAGGAGCTCCTGCAAGCTGGTTTCTGGATCCTTTCTGATGTGTCTCCATCCTTCTTTGAGCCCTTCCTTCCTTTCTTGCAGAGGAAGATGCTCCTGTGTTACTTTACCTGCCCATCCTTGGAGTCAGTCATTTTCCCCAAGAGGCTATGTTCCTTTCTAGTGAAGAATGGCATTTGAACATAAAAATCTGGGTGCTGAGTGCCAAATGCTCTTAGTGAGTCACTGCTTCCAGGCCCTCTCAGTGGACACAGCTAGGGAAGAAAAGTATGCACAGACAATACATGTGAATATATATGAACATACAGACATTTATATTGTTATTCTGTATCTACATTTATGTACATACAAATTTTTAAAAATCACCAATTCATACTACTATCTCTAATTCAACCCAATACCACAGAATTCATTCTAGTTTTCTGCCCTTCCATATTTGTAAGTCCTTTTTCCAGCTATGAGAAATCTGGCTCTTGTTTTCCTTAATATATTTTCTGATTTTATTAAACTCCCATTGTAATGGGGGTCTGCTATACTGCTATTGCCACCTGTCCCTGTGGGGGTACCCTCTTACCCCAATTAAGTGCTAATGTCTTAGCCTTGGCTGCTTCTTAACTTTGCCTGGGCTCCAACAAAGTCTGTTTTACCATGTTACCATGTGGATGTCTTCACTCTGCCCAGGCTCTGGTTCCCTGCCTTGGGCCACTCCTTTGCCTGACTTGGGCTCCCATGCCCTGTGCCAGGATATCTTCCTCATCCCTTTTGGGTAAGTGTGACTTAAAGATAGTAGGCTGGCTTCCTGGCCTGGCTACTGTAGAAAATAGCTTGGTTTCCTGGGCTGCTTGCTGCAGATTGTGGGTCAGAGTTCTATTTTTGTGTATTGTCTGGTCATTATTTATTTGGAAATTTGGTCTTTCAGTAAGTTAACATTTAATGAATCTTCTACTCACTCCCACTTTGTGTTAGTCTGACCTCTCCAGAGAAACAGAACCAATAGAATATATAGAAAGAGATTTATTATAAGGAATTGGCTTATACAGTTATGGAGCTGGTGAGTCCAAAATCTTAGGGTGAGCCAACAGCCTAGAGATCCAGGAGAGCTGATGTTCCAATTTGAGTCTGAAGGCCATCTGCTGTGGAACCAGGGAAAGCTAGTGTTAAAGATGAAATTTGAAGGTAGTCTGTTAACAAATTCTCTTATGCTTGGGAAATAGCCAGTTTTGGTCCCCCCCCCTTCAGGCCTTCAGCTGATTGAGTGAGGCCCACCAAGATTTGGGGTGCAATCTGCTTTACTCAAAGTCCATGATTTAGATGTTAATCTCAGCCAAACACCTTCACAGGAACATCCAGAATAATGTTTGACCAAATATGTGGACACCTTGTGGCCCATCCAAGTTGATGCAAAATTAACCATGACAACTTCATCTGATCTCCTAGAACCATGCGAATCCCAAGGTCTGTCGGTGACTCTTCATCTCTCTCAAACTATACCCCTGCTTCATGTTTATCCAACAAAGTGATACAATTTTTTGAGGCTCTCCTTGGCTTCTCTAGATGCTTCTGCTGAGTCTCCTCTGTGTTTGCAGCAGGACTTGTGAATGGAGATGTCTTCCTTAGGATCTTCATTCCTACTGTATATGGGGAGAAGGCACGAATTCATTGTTACAGGAAAGGACAAGTCTTCTAGATGGAAGGGGTGGTGATATTAGACATGCTTCTGTCATGTTTGCTTTCCTTTGAGCCAGATGGCCTCAATTCATCTCTGTGGGAAGGTCTGAGCCAATCGTGACGGCAATGGAGTAGGCAGTTTGGAAAACTGACAGGATCTCTCAGGAGCCTTTGACTTGGGGTTGGGAGTTCTCCCAGTGCCCCTGGGGGATCAAAGTACTCTGACTCACTGGAGTGACTGGGCAAAGAGGGAGCATCTTGAAGCAGGCTGACAGCTGTGTTGGATTAGCATATTATCTACCACAAGCTCACCCTATTTAAAAAATCGTTCTTTTAAGTCTCTTACCAGTTTTTTTTTTTTAATTCTCCTTGTCAGTCAAGAATGTAAAACGTAGAGTCCTACCAGTAGTATGGAAAGCAGATATAAAATGTGATTGCTTTTCTCTTTCCTAGTACAATACAGTCTGTATCATCATCTCATCTGTTTTAAGGAAGCAGCTAGTTGAGTTGAAAGTGAAACCCCCCATTCCTCTTCCCTTCCTCCCTCTCTTCCTTTTTTTCTTCCCTCCTCTATTTCTTCACTCACATCTCCCAATCTGAAAGTTATTTACTAAGCGCTATACCAATCAATGGGAGTATAAAGATGAATGAGGACTGGCCCTTGATTTTGAGATGATCACCTTCTGGTGAGGGTGACAGGAATAAAAACAAACCTTTGTAATGGGCTGTGGTGAAAACTGACCCAGGATGACCAGTTCTGGAGGAATTGAGGCAGGAATTTCAAGGAAGGTCATATTCTTCAGATTCTTAAGAGATGAATTGGAGTTTTCTAGGCAGACATAGGGCTGGAGGTGGAAATAGTGTCCCGAGGCTGGGGGGTGAGGACAGAATGGTGATAAAAAGGAGTAAGACTCCTAGGGGAATCAAGACAGTTTCTGCTCTGGGTCTGTGTGGTCGGGTTCTTCTATAGCATGTAAGACCTGCCCCAATCAAGCAAGCATATTTTTCTCTTTTCCATACCCATGGACCCCACTCCCACTCTTCTATTGCTTTACCAACACTTGGGATGTTGTCTTTGCCTTCTGAAGTGTCTTT
Organism: Neogale vison; assembly: GCF_020171115.1. Classification (NCBI taxonomy): domain Eukaryota; kingdom Metazoa; phylum Chordata; class Mammalia; order Carnivora; family Mustelidae; genus Neogale; species Neogale vison. Next base: position 195,207,604 of record NC_058101.1, on the reverse strand, counting down.
CTGATGTGTGACAGCCTCTCTCCATGGGCACGCTGACCTTGGCATTGTCCACCTTTCCATCTTTGACTCAGGGCTCAGGGCTGTGAGCGATCCCACTGAATTCTTATGACCCAAAAAGAGCTGTAGCAAGAACCAGCTCGCCATTTCAGCTTTAAGTGAAATATCGAGCAGTGATTCACCATTACTCAGAAACTTGTCAGTTCATCAATTCAAAGCAACTCCATTTCCTCTGCTTTTGAACAAACAGAACAGGGTGGTGTGTATGCGAGAACCATCGATCGGGATATGAAGTGTATCTGTGCACAGGTTCATTTCCCATTAGTCCAGTGAGGGAATGCTTGGGCTTTTGTGTACCTAAGTAAAACAGGCAGACTGACGTCCTTTGGGAAGAAGTAGGAGTGTGAAAATGTGGCTGCGTTGCCAATAATATGGGAGGAGGATGAAAATAGCAGATGGAAGTTGTGATTAGGGCCAACAGAAATAGGAAACTGCTGCTAGGTCATCTGCCTGGTACCCAGAGCCGGCCTATTAGATGTCATTAGCCCTTATCCAGGAAACAATTTACATCCGTTGAAATCCTTATAAAATTGGATTTCTGCCCACACACCCATCATCCTGCTTTTTCTTGTGGATTAAAGAAAAAGTGGCCCTTGGACTGCTTCTTTCTGTGGGCAGAAAGTGGTAGCCTCTGGCCTAGAAGTGGTTGGATCACCCCTCCTCACACCAAGACGACCGTGGGGTTATATTATCACAGGTTGCAAGAGACTTTAAAACTGTATCCTGTCTCATCTCATGCCCAGCAGACTTCATCCTCCCCCTGCCCCCCAACAAAACTGGGAAGTTGTAAAATTGCCATTGGAATGTAACAACTTCCCCCAAGAAATCCTTTCTAGGGACCACATAACCTTCACCTTGAGAATTTCTTTGTGTGTTGCCTTTGGTTATTCCCAGTCTTGAATTTGGCTCTAAGAGGCATGTATAACTGAGACCCAGCTTTTAGTGAGCCGTCTCGGCTAGGGGGATGATCCATTGGAGGCAGGTCAGCATGTTGGATGACCCTGTTCCTTGGTTCCTCTTGGCTTCTGTCTCCTTCCAATCTCCTGTAGGTCGGTCTGAATCCTCTTCCTTCTCCTCAGATAATTTGAATATTGTTTTTTCATTTTCAAGAGTAATCCAGCCCAACAGAAGAAGCTCCAGGTATGGGCCAGGAAGCCCGAGTTTGGGCTCCTGCCTCTTTTGGAATGTGCACGCAGGGTCTACCAACACTGAGCTCCAGCTTCTGTCTGTCTGTCTCTCCCTTCTGCCTTCCCGTCCTTCCAGAGTTGTTCCAAGGCTATAAAAATGCGTTATGAGGAGTGTTGAAAACTTTTATAAATGGACCATGAAATGGAAATGAACTCTTATAAATGGCCACTTAAAGAGGTTCACCTGCCTTTCAACACAGGGTTAAAACTCAAGAAGTTTTTTTTTCAATCAACACTATTTGACACAAAAATTTGTTTGGTGCTTCCATTTCAAAATCGGACAAAAAATCTTCATGAGGATTTACCACTCTCCATTTTTACTCCCCTTTTAAGGCTCACCTCCTCAAATAAAGTCTTTCTTTTATATTCATGCTATGGTAGTCTCCTTCCTCTCTGATCAATGCTCACAGAACATGGTGGTCCTTACCACGTGCTGCAGTGTCTCGTTGTTTTCTGCTGGTGTTATTCAGAAGTTGTCTTAGGTTTTTAGTTTTCTCTCCTCTGTTAGAGAGTGTGGCTCCACATGTCCACCCCACCGAAGCCCTTATCCCATTATGTTGAACTTCTATGTTTGGGTTTTATTTCCCCACTAGCCTGCAGGTGCTTGAGGGCAGGATAGATGTGTCATATTCATTTTTTTATCTCTGGTGCCTGGTACATAGTAATTGTCAATGAACATTTGTTGAAATGAACTAGTAAACTTCATTTTGCTCTTGTCTTAGCAGCATGTGGGGTACGGAGCGGAAGCTGTGTGTGTGTTTGCCACATTACATAGGATCATACACCTTCTCTTTGAACTTCTAATGATTTTGCTCACACGAACATGATGGTTGGAGTTGCTAATCCTGGAGACCCTTGATTCTGATATCTCCTGCCCCCCACCCCTCCTGTGTGATCTCTTAAGATGCAGAATGAGCCAATGGGGAGGGTCTGTGGACCCCACTTCTAAGTGGCCCCAATTTCATTCTCCCTTTCTTCCTAGGTAATAGAATTTCTAGCTGGTCCCGTGTTCTTCCGGCCAACCTGGCAGTGAGCTGTGGCTGCGTGTCCAGGTTCTCAGTCATGAGTGTGACCTCCTTAAAGAGAAAGAATGTGGCCTCCACTTGCCTGTCCCCCATTCCAGTGGAGGAGGGCAAACCTCTAGGAATGGCATAGCAGGAAAACAGGTGTCGGGGGCCTGAGCCCCTGCGTCATCATGGAGCAGAGCTGTTATACCTGACTTCAGCTTTTGGGTGGGAGACAATGTTTAAGCATTAATACCTTGGATCTGTCTCAGCAGCCAGAGAGCTACGCTCACTAAAGCAGGGGCCGTGGGGACAGTTCGGTCTTATCTCTGGTCCTACAGATGAGGACATTGAGATCCAGAGTGGCCAGTCTGTTTATGCAGTGTGGTGACTCTAGAGCTGACTCTGGAGCTCCAGTCCAGTGTCCAATCCTGACTGAGCAGCACTTGCTCAAGTGTGAGCCTCCTGAGTGCTCCTCCAGTGAGGGCGGGAGGAGGGGTCTCTACAATCTTGCAAATTACCATCCTGAAGATGTGGAAGCAGGGACGGCTTCCCTGGACAATATCCCCTTTCTGAGATGGACAGAGTGGATGGAAATCCAGGGCCTAGCCCAGCCATGGAAGGCTTAGCCCCAGTGCCATCTATTTCAATAGGGTCAGAAAGAGGTGCCCGGCAGCTGGGAGGGTAGGAACACGGATGACTTAACCTATATACAGGCCAGGGAAGGGCCTTAGAGAGAAGTGAAAATAGATCATATATCTTCTTCTAGGAGAAAAGTAAGATTTTGAACCACACTGAATTTTGGAAGGTGACTGAGCAGAGAAGCTGGCCAGGCCAGAGTTCTCACTGTAAGTGGGAGGACAAGAGGAGGCGGGAGCTCCGTGCTGAGGTCTGGGCCCCACGGTCTCCCCTCTGATGCAGGGCTGTGCCTGGCTACTTGTTATGCAAGCATGCCTCGAGGTGGTGTTTTCACCAGCATCTGTCTCAGTGGAAGATTCTGGGATTAGGCTCTTTTATAAACCGTGAATTCTGTATACAGAATAGGGAGATGTCCCATGATGGCATTACGTAACAAAGACAGGCTATGTGCTTTTAAAACTAAAAATATCCAAGGTGGGCCAGCCAGCTGGCCAGACAAACAGGTAGTGTAGTCTCTGAGAGGAACTGTGGCAATCCCATCCGCAAGCCAAGGACTCAGGTGAGGTCATCTGACTTCTTTGAGCCCAGGACTCCTGTCCATGGGATCTCCAGGCTGGGGCCTTCTCTGTAGCTGTTGCCTTGAGAGTGGTTTTTGAGCCAGTGGAGCAGCTAAAACCGAGGGGCTTACACAGCAGGGCAATCTGGTATTTGCTTGGATCAAAGAAAAAAGCTCCTAGAACTGGAAAGGAACTAATAATTCGCCAATTATCCCTCCTCATCCGCCCACCCTTTTAACATAGAAAAAGTCAGGCTTAGAGAAATAAAGCAGGTCGTCAGAAAGTCAAGCAAGCCAAGACCCCCGCTGCCCTGTGTGGTTTTCAAACTGCCCCAAATGCAAATAGGATCTTGGCCATCAGCTTTTTTTTTTTTTTTTTTAAGATTTTTATTTATTTATTTGACAGACAGAAATCACAAGCAGGCAAAGAGGCAGGCAGAGAGAGAGAGAGAGGAGGAAGCAGGCTCCCCGTTGGCAGAGAGCCTGATGCAGGGCTCGATCCCAGGACCCTGAGATCATGACCCGAGCCAAAGGCAGAGGCTTTAACCCACTGAGCCACCCAGGTGACCCGGCCATCAGCTTTATAAAGTCATCTAAAACTCAGTTTAGGGTTTATTTATCCTTAAAAGGTGCAAACACATATGGTAATCTGTACTGAAACTGAAACAGAAGGGTAGCAGTCACTTACACACCTGGGGGAGCTACCCCTTAGAGGGCTGTGATTCCATGCCCCGACTGGCTGTGGGTAAGCTCTGTGGAGTTGAAGCCACGTCGTGATGGGCCAGGAACCTGAACAATGGAATGGGCAAATCGACACTTCAGTATATCTTGAAGGAGAGTAACGTTGTTATTCTGTATATATAACTATATATATTATTATATATAATTCTATGTATATATATAGAGAGAGTGAATAGTGTGGGCTGAGGTGTGAATGCGTGCGTGCACACACGCATACACACCCACGTACCCACCCACCCACACCCACACACCTACCCACACACACTCGTGGTGTTCATTAGTAAACTATGGAGATCTTCCATGTTCAGGCTAATGGTTTAGAAATGTGAGCATGGTCAGTGAAGAGAAAGGTGAAAGGCTATAAGGGAGGCTGAGTTTTAGTAATGAAAAAGGTTTTAGTTCTATAAACTCAGGGACTTGAAGGGTTATAGTTCTCCAATATCTCAGGAAGCCAGTCTCGCTGGACTAGGGTTTGATGCTGGTTAGAAAAAGGGGATGCTGTGGACGGGAGGAGGGAATGTGCTGAAGAGAACAAGGTCTTGGTGAGCTGGAGAAGAAAGAATTTTGGGGTCATTCAGGCAAGGAAAGCTTGGGCTGAGCCTTACTTGGGTTTTTTGCTGAGGATGGCAGAATGCAAATTAGTGTAGTCTCAGTTGGCCTTTTCCACAAAGCTGGTTGAAATCTTTTCTAGAAACATGGACTTGGTAATCCACACAGTATAAGTCCTCAGTCTCTTTGTCAGTCACCTGCGATAAAATGGGCTGATTATACACAGGCCGGGTCTGGAAGTCTGCTGCTGCCATGATCACTTTAAAAATACATATTATCATGGGCACCTGGGTGGCTCAGTGGGTTAAGCCTCAGCTCAGGTCATGATCTCAGGGTCCTGGGATAGAGTCCCATATCAGGCTCTCTGCTCAACAGAGAGCCTGCTTCACCCCCTCTCTCTGCCTGCCTCTCTGCCTACTTGTGATCTCTCTCTGACTGTCAAATAAATAAATAAAATCTTAAAAAAAAATACATATTATCATAGTGAAACATGCATAACATAAAATTTACCATTTTAACCATTTTTATGTGTACACTTCAGTGGCATTAAGTCCATTCCCAGCGTTGTGCAATCATTACCACAATTTCTTTCCAAAACTTTTTAATCATCTCAAATAGAAACTTTGTACTCATTAAGCAAAACACCCCATTTTGTCCTCCCCCCAGCCCTTGGTAACCTTTAATCTACTTCCTATCTTTATGAATGTGGCTATTCTAGATATTTCATGTAAGTTGAATCGGACAATATTTCTCCTTTTTTGTCTGTCTTATTTCACTTATCATAATGTTTTAAAGGCTCACAGGTGTTGTAATATGTATCAGAAATATATTCCTTTTTATGGCCACATAATTTTCCACTGTATGTTTAGACAATATTTTGTTTATCTGTTCATCTGTTGATGGACATTTTGGCTATTGTGGATAATGCTACAATGAACATTGGTGTATGGTGTTTGAGTCTCTGTTTCCATATCTTCTGGGTATATATCCAGAAGTATAATTGCAGGATCATATGGCAATTCCATGTTTAACTTTTTGAGGAACTGACAAACTGCTTTCCACAGTGGTTTCACCATTTTTCATTCCTACCAGCAATGCACAAGTGTAGGATTACTTATTCCTATTACTTATGTAGGTGGATGAAAGGAGTTGTTTAGAAAAACAGAAACCACTCTGTATGTGCTGGAGATAAAGGGCTTAAAATTGAATTGGGATCTTACTCATAAGTTGGGAGATTTAGGGGAGTGGAGATCAGAGAAGCTGCACCAAATGTTTGGGAGAGCTGTCCTCGAAAGTCAGAGAGGTTGACCCTGAGGAGCTCAGCCAGAAACTCTAAAGCAGCCAGCTCTCAAAAGCTTGCCTGGCTTTCTTTTTTTTTTTTTTTTTTTTAAGATTTTATTTTATTATTTTGACAGACAGAGACTACAAGTAGGCAGAGAGGCAGGCAGAGAGAGAGAGGAGGAAGCAGGCTCTCCAAGGAGCAGAGAGCCCGATGCGGGGCTCGATTCCAGGACCCTGAGATCATGACCTGAGCCGAAGGCAGAGGCTTTAACCCACTGAGCCACCCAGGCACCCCTTGCCTGGCATTCTTGAGACTCTCCAAGAAATTTCCACCAAATGTCTCAGTCTGTAGTGGTGAAGAACTTACCAGAGCCTGTGGGGAATCCCTTATCTGACCACACATGTGACTGTAACTCTCTCTGAGGAGTGATGGCTCCCTAATCTCGTGAGAGTTTCTCTCATTGGAAAACTAACCCCAAATCATGGAGAGAAGAAGATCTTGGGGAGCATGGTTGCCGCTCTTAGAAGGGAGAGGTAATGGTGCCAGCCGACAATAAGTTGACCAGCACAATTTACACTCTTCTTTGTTGCAGAAAGGATTACAGGTAGTTTATCGAGATGTAGAAAGTTTGGCCAATGGATATAAATTCATATTTGAGCAAATGAAGAAAAAAAGGTGGGAGGAAGGAATAAAAATGGAACTAGAAATAAGGCTTAGCCTGAGAGCCATAGTCATCTACACATTTACCATAGAGTTCACACTCTCTGCAGGATGAAAATTGCTTGGGAGGTTGTTCTTAAGATTAGGTGAGAACCTCTCTCAAGGGACAGGAAGTCTTCCCATGAGGAGCTCAAGAAGAGATTGTAGACATGGGGTGGCTTGTGAGTAGTATTAGCTGTGCCTAGAAGTACATCACGAAGGTCATAGGTGCTGCTAGTTTACTTGCTGTTACGGATGGGATTGTGCTAGTCAACCCCACCCTCTCCATACATATGTTGGAGATACTGTCTTTAAAGAGCTAATTAAGTTGAGATGAGGTCATCAGGGTGGGTTAGCTGGTGTCTTTATAGCAAGAGGAAATTATGACGCAGATAATACAGAAAATAGACCACATGACGGCACAGGGAGAAGATGGCCGTCTACAAGCCATGGAGAGAGCCCTGGGAAGAAACGAATCTGGTGCGCATCTTGATCTCAGATGTCCAGGCTCAGAATTATGGGCAAATAAGTTTCTGTCGTTTAAGCCACCAAGTCTATGGTACTTTGTTATGGAGGTCCTAGCACACTCAAATGCCCTTTTATCTAAAATTGGCATCATTTGGTGAGGTGGGGTTGTGCTCAAGATTCGTTGGGATACCTTGTTTTTAGCTTCTAACTTGACAAATGTTTGCTGAGCATAGAACTCTGCAGGCCTCTGAACAAGACCTGCAAGGAATACAGACACGAGGAAGGTGATCTCAGGCCTCAGGAATCTTACAAACCAGAAAATGTAACTCTAGTGAGATGCAGCGAGTGTAGATACAGAGGACATCCCGTGTGAGCAACGGTGAGGGGGAGACTCATTGCAGCAGGGGGAGCAGGGAGGTCTTCCGAGAGGTGGTGATCATTTCACTTGAATCTTAAAGGAGAATGGGAAGGGCTTTCCTAAGTGTGTTGTGTGTGTGTGTGTGTGTGTGGTACGTGTGTGTGTGTGTTTGTGGTACATGTGGTATAGTATGCGCATGTGATGTATGTGGTGTATGTAGTGTGTGGTGTGTGTGTGTGAATGAATATGTTTGGTATGTGTGCTGTGGTGTGGTATGTGCGTGTGTGTGTGTGTGTGTGTGTGTATGTTTGGGGCAGCAAGTGACTATGGGGATAAACCTTTAAATTTCTTAGGAATCGCACCCCAGATGGCTCTGTGCAGCGGTGCTGAGGTCAGACTGGACTATAGATGCTCCTGCTTGGTGGGAATGACCTGAAGATCAGAAATGTGTGCTTATTTCCAGCTGAATGTTAAAATTCTGTCTTGCTCTGGATGACACGATTATGTCCTCTATGTCTTGAAACAGTGATGGAGGTGCAAACAAGGAAACTGGCAGGAGAAACTTCAGAAACATTTCACCATGTCCCTCATTCAGGAAACTTACCCTCTGTCCCTCAGTGACTGTGGGGCTTCCTTTTGGCCTCTCTTGCCAGAACTGAGTGATGAACAAATGTGTCTGTCTAGGAGTTTATGGGCTAAGCTGGGACAGCCAGCCTCACGTACTCAGCATCTGAGAACCTCGTTAAAGACTTTAAGAGGTTGTGCAGGCACCGGGCTGTGTCGACAGTGGGCTGTGTGGGCACCAGGCTGTATGGACACTGAGGCTGTGCGGACACTGGGCTGTGCGGACACTGGGCTGTGGGGACACCAGGCCTGTGTGGACACCGGGCTGGAGCTGGTCTGAGACTAGGCTTTAGCCTCTCAACCTCAGAGGTCCAGCTCAGGCTAAGAGAGCAGATGAGCACAGGCGTTTGGAGTCCAACTGTCCTCCTCCTCCCTGAGTTCCCCACCTTCTGGCACTGCCACCAACCAGACACCTCTTGTGAACAGACACCGTTGTGGAAACTAGTGAGTTGGAGACGGCTAAAGACATGGTTGAGATGGGGTTTGTTTGGCAGAGTCACAGAGAAAGCCAAGACAAGATGCCTTGCATTCAAAAGCACTTTAGTGGTGCTGGTCCTTGACAGATCCGCTGTTGGTTGAATGAATCCATCCAGAACACTCTGACAGAGCGTCCTGAGCGCCAGGAAGAGCAGCAGGGGAGGGGTTGCTGATGTGGCAGCGACACTGGAGGGACTTCTCATTCTAGTCACCGTGGCCCAGAGAGGAGAGGCCGGGGCTCGCATCCACCTCTCCGCCCATCAGCTGCGCAGCAGCCGGGTAGCTCGCTCTGAGAATGGAAATGAGGCTTTCCAGACAGGAAAACAAAGGGCTGGAGAGCATCTCTGAGGCTCCTCCCAGCCCCGAGGAACTGGGGTCTGTGGATTATACTCACATTTCTTTTGAGCAAGGAGCTCTTGCTTCACTTTGATTTGGTCCCTGAGGGAGATACAGATTATTCAGGCTGTCTAAGGGTGTGCCAAATGAGAGACAGAGAGAGACAGAGAGAGAGAGAGAAAAGGGGAGGAAAGGGAGAGGGGAAGGGTGAGGGGCCAGGAAAGGGAGAGGAAGAAAAAACATTCAGTGTTCTGGAAAAAAAAAAGTGCAGTGTTCTTAATGAATGGGATTCTTCTGGTCTGGGTTGGGCAGTTTGGTTGATGGAGCTCTGGGGTGATCAGTATGAGATACCTTATTCAGTCTCCATCAATTGTTGGTTTTCTCTGATTTGAGAACACTCTTTGCACATAGGACTCCGGGTCCCAGGAAGACCCCGAGGACAGAGCTCAGATGGCTCTGTACAGATTTGTTCCCAACATCAGAGAAGCAGCTCCATGTATATGCCTGTGCAGTCCTGAGTGAGTGGCACTATTTTACTAGGAGTGGTAGCTTCTAGTTGGTGAGCAGTCATAATGGGCCAGACCTGTCTTTAGCTCTTGAACAGGATTCCTTCATTCAATCCTCATGGAAACCCTATAAACTAGGTATAATTAGTATCCCCAATTTAGACCTAGCTTGGGCAAGTAACTTATCTAAAGTCACTTAGCTAATAAGGAAGGACAGCTGGATCCAGGTTTGTCTGATCCCCGAGCCCACACTGGTATCCACGATAAACTATGGACTCCCTAAACAAGAACCATTGTCTCCCCAGGGCCAAGTCCAAGTGCTCACTGAATGAATGAATGAATGAATGAATGATGGAAGGGCAGTGAAGTCAATGATAGTGAGGCTGGTAAGAAAATCTGTATCCCATCCCAAGAATCAAATCTCCCTAATAGGTTTCTAAGGCAAGCTCTAAAAACAGAGAGGGTGTTTTTTTCAGCAGTGCCCATGCGGCACTGCAGTTTCTAATTGTTCTTGTTGGAGTCACAAGGGGCCTTGACTGACACACAGCTCCCTTGTGACTGAGCTCAGCATCCTGAAGTTTCCTAGAGGAACCAACCTTGAGACTCTTGGGATCACTGTAGTCCTCTTCTCCGCCCACTCTCACTGGGACCTGCACCCCCGAGGTGTCCTCAAATGTACTCAAAGGAAACATAGTTTTGAAGAAAGGACAAAACAGAGCCCAGGGCTCCATTCTGCACTGGGCATGGCTCCAAGGACACTCTACACAAGTTAGGAGTGTGATTTCTAGGGCACCAGGGTGGCTTAGTTGGTTAAACATCTGCCTTCTGCTTAGGTCATGATCTCGGGGTCCTGGGATTGAGTGGACATCGGGCTCTCTGCTCAGGGGGAAGCCTGGTTCTCCCTCCACTCCTACCCTCTGCTTGTGCTCTTGGTCTCTCTCATGCTCTCCCTCTCTCTCAGATAAATAAATCTTAAAAAAAAAAAAAAAAAAGAAAAGGAATGTGATTTCCATGGGATGCTTGTTTCAAGAGAGTTCTTGTTCTTATCTGTTTGCAGCATCTCTCTTTGTAGAAGGCTCTGCTTTTCTAGAATTTTTGTGTTTTCCCTAGCATTTTGTGTTTTGGTAATTGACTTACAAGAATCGTTCTGTGACATAAATCAACAATGAAAAGTAAATTGCCCCTGCCTGCGTCCTTCCATTCTTTTTTCCTCTCCAGCGGTATTCTCTGTATGATGACGAACCCAGACTGACGTCATTTATCAATCGATCGCCACGAGGTGCACCAGAGACTGCGTTCTGCAGGCCCCTCTGTGCAGCCCTCCGTGAGCGCCGCATTGCTTTAGAAAACCTATTACTGGAACAGAAATATCTAGAGCCCGGCCCGGCCTTTTTCTGCTGAGAATATTAGAACTGATGGTAATTACTTTATTAATCATAAGGTGTAACAGCCATACTTATGTCATGGGTGCCATAAAATAAGTGCTTTTATGGCAAATGTAGTTAAAAAGAAATGACTGATTGGATTGATGGTACTCAGCAGTTGAAAAAAAAAAGAATCATGCATTTTCTTTCTTTAGTTAAATGTTCATTAAATGTGTGCCACGTAGAGCTATTTGTAACAATTCCCTAGTGGGTCCGTGTCCTAGGAGAATTTATTTTAAAGTACAAATTAAAGCTTAAATTAGCCTTTATTAAAAAAATAGATATATATAGCGCATCAACATTTGATCTCCTGAGAGAAAGGAGAGAGAGAGATGGAGTGAGGCTGAAGGGAAGGATCTGGTAACAGGAAGCTGGAGGCGATGTTTACTTTGGGGTTCAGATGGAGCCCGTTGGCACTTGCCACTTGCAAGGGCAGCAGAATTTTGGAGGCTTTGGTCCTCGCTGAAGACCCAACTTAGCCATGCTCCAAAAGCAAGGACACTGCAATGACCAAGGACATCAACTAGGACTATGATTACATTTCCATTGTTAAAGCGACACTTTGACTTTTATGTTCGATATCTTGTTTCCTTCAAGTCCCTCTTGCATATGAGTAAATAAAAATAATCTTGAGTTTCCCCAAATCTGTTTGGCTTTCATCTACCTGGCAATGAAGCAATAACAACAAGAAGAACAAAAGAATAAGGATCAGTCAGTGTTTCCCTTTCTATTACTGATGAAAGCTGTGTGTGTGTGTGTGTGTGTGTGTATTAGTTTGGAAGGAAGAAAACATTTGTTGGGCGCTGACGGCATTGCACATGCTTCATACAGACTCTCTCACTTAATACTCAAAACAGCCCCGTGTTTTAGATAGCATCATCCCATATTGATGTGCCAAGACCTAGACTCTGTGTTCTCTCTCTAAAAGTAGTTCCATGAGTGGCAGATCTGGAATTCTGACTCAGAGCTGCCAGATTGTCCTACACCAGGATGTTTGCACCTGAAACACCAGAGAAAATAACCGAATGCCCATGCTGGACAGTTTCACAGGCAGAATGGTGAGGGATGTGTTATTCTCCCCACTTTGCAGGTGTTTATTTAAAGAAGCCAGGTTGCCCGAGATCACACAGCTAGGGAGCAAATTCAAAGCCAAGTCTGTTTGCAGGCATCCTGGGCCATTTCTATACATTCTGAGTAACTTACTCCACTAAACAATTACCGGTTCTAGAACATTCTCTTCGTGTTAAATCCCTCTTGGCTAAAAGTGAAGTTTATCTGCTTTGGCTTTGCCTTCTGTGATCAAGAGAAAAATCTCACCCCCCTCCTTCGGGTAACCCCATTCCCAAAGTATCAAATCTTCCAACTGTCCTTCAGCACATGAAGGTGTTCCAACTCAAGGTGTTTTCTCTCTTTGGAGCTATTACTTGTTCCTTGTACTGCCCAGAATTAACACAGAGAAACCAGGCAAACAAACCTGCTTCATAAAACAGAACCTACAAGGTCAGTATAAATTAATTCTCCTAAGTCCCAGGAACCCTGTTACTTAGCAGTATGACCCACCAGTTTCCAGGCTCCCTTCCTGCCAGCCACCACATAACAGTGTCGTGGAAACTCATCTCCTCTTCCCCCCGGCCCCAAGCCCCAACTCGCTGAGGACTGGTGTCCCCAAAGGGATTGCAACTTCTATCACTGTGAAGTGTTTGGTCCTGGATTGGTGGTGTTTGAGAGGCTCACCCCTGCCTGGTTGCCCACTGCCAGGATGGGGACAGCTGCCACCATGCTCTGTCCTGAGATACAACCCTGAGCCTCCCAGTACCTCTGCTTGTGACTAGACCCCGTTTGGGCGCAGGGAGTGTGGCAGAATGAGGGTCTTCCATCCCTGTCTCCCAGCCCAAGTGACTTGGTTGTCTCCCTAGGCAGAAGACAGCAGGATAGGGAGAGGGAGGGGTGGTGGGTGGGTTGGGTCAGGGCACCAGGACTCACAGGCAGCTAAGAACCCTTCCCAGGGAGACAGAGAGGTGGTGGAAAGTGAGACCAGTGTGTGAGTCAAGGCTCCAAGTTCCCCACGCATATTCTGCTCTCTTATGGGACTTTAGTTACAAAACAGAAATTAAAGATCAAATGAAGAATTTCAGGACAGTGGCCTTAGAGCCTGAAGCCCCGAGCCCGGAGCCTGGACAGCTGCGCTGGCCACATACACCCCCAAAGCCAGCCCTGGCCCGAGGTGGGGCCTCGGGAGCCCAGGTACTGGAAATGATAGGACAGAAACACCAGATGGGTCGTGGCAGTTTGAAGTTTTAATTAAACATTTCTATTTATGTGTGCCTGTTACAAGCGTTCCATGGCCTTTTGCTAATCTGGTGTGTCATCCTTGTCCAGGTTTTCTTTCCATATTGTCGCTGGTGTGTCACTATGTAGTTATTTGACTTGGGACAGATATTAATATGTCTGGTTCTTAGTTCCCTCCTCCCTTTCAACTTCCATGTTCTGGATAGTTCTTTTAACTCAGAAGTTTTTAAAACCTCATATCGGATAGTGAGACTAATGGCATAACTTGGGGGTAGTTCCACCTGCCTGTCAGTGTGTCTGTCCCCCTTCTCTCTGAGCAAAGGCATTGCCAGTGTTGCCAAAACCATCACTCACCTTCTGTGAAACTGCTTTTTGGATGATGTTTCAGGAAAGGGAGACTCCTGTGCTCAGTTATTGAGTCACAGGAGAGGGAAAAGAAATGGCCTCAACCCATGTCTCGTCAGGAATTGACCTTTCTTTCCAGCAAACACCAGAAACTTCACGGGGCTCTGGAAGCTATTTCAGCACTGTGGGCACTAGGAACCTGCACCAGGAGGGGTGGCCGAGAGTGTGTGAATATAGGGAACAGCTGGGGAACAGAGCATCCGACTGGCCTGCCACCCTCCACTCCCAGCTGTGTGACCACAGGGCAGTCCCTTTCCCCCTCTGGGCCCCCCTCGTCATCTTTAGAATAAAGAGACTGGACAAGGTCATCTCCAGAGCTCCTTCTCTCTCAACAACTTGAGCTTCTGTGCCTGCAGACCTGCAGCTTCCGTCTCCCCACTGGCCTCCAGTTAGATCATTCAGGGGGATCGCAGGCCTCCAGAGTCTCTGGAACCTCATCCCTTAGAGCAGCTCAGAGCACATTTCTCAGCTGGTTGGAAAGAGGAGCGGTGCTGAGGCACGCCTCAGGCTCCGTGGGTCCTTCCTCAGCGGGACGGGACGGGCATGTAGGAAACCCAGGGGGCTGCTGGTGCAGCATGGTGGCCCGCGGTGACAGCTGCCTGCAGCAGGAAATCATCTGTTGGGTCACATCAGCGTGCGTGCATGTGAGGGAGAAATGCAGCCGGGGACTCGGAGCCCACAGGGGACCCCCACCCCCGAGCAGCCTTCTGAAGAGACTGGCCCCGCTTTTCTTGTCCCTGCAGGCAAGGTTGTTCCGCGGAACGTTGCTGAGTTCATTCTTGGAACAATACAAAGAAGCCAGCAGTTAATTATACACTGAAGCAGCTCCTTCACACCAGCCTCTACTCAGCTCTCTTTTTCATGCCCTCTGAAAAGACATAATCATCCATTATAGTCATCACCAGCTTTGTTACTTTTTGTGCCTCTAATTGGCACTTTTCTTTTAGACAATGAGGTATAGTGGAAAATATGCTCATCGAGGAGCTGGGGCCTGGTGTTCTCGTTCCGGGTCTATTAATACTTCAGTGAGTAACCCTGAGCAAGTCCCTTTACCACTTCGGGTCTCGGCAGTCCAATCAAATGAGTGGGTTCGAGCAGACCTAGCTAAGTAAGCTCGGCTCTTGTTGGATATTCTGGTATTTTCTCCCCTGATGTGCTTAGCGCTGTGCTGGCTATCATGGGAGACCTGGAAAAGTAAGCATGCATTCTTGTCTTGGCCCTCAGAAAGCTCTAGAGTTGGGGAGGCCAGATGGAAACAGAGGAGTAAAGCATTGTGCAGTACTCCAAGGGAGACGGGAGTTTCTAGAGAAGAAAAGTTGGTATTCGAGCTGGAACAAGGGTGAGGGAGCCATACTGATGAGAGCGGAGGGTCTCATGTTGGGAGCAGGAGGCTGAAAGAAAGGGGGAAGTCAGACTAGAAAGGATCCCGAATAAACTAAGGGGAGTTTGGACTTCACTGAGGGGCCATGTAAATGTTTGATTTGGGGAATTACAGCATGAGATGGACTCCCTAGAGGAGGTATCCGTTAGGAATGCATTGGGCTGTACCAGCCACCATGGTCTAAACACATTGGTGTTGATTTTTCTATTTAACAAGACATCAGGAGCTGGCAGGTGCTGCTCTTGGTTTAGCAGGTGATGTCAGGGTTATTTCTGTGATTCTTTGGGCTTTTTCCTCATGGTTGCAAGATAGCTGCTGCAGCTCCTGCCCGTGTCTCCACACAAGGCCAAAAGGAGTGAAGGTAGTGAGGGTGGTAGCACCTGGGTCTTCCCCTTTTTATCACAAAAAAAATTTTCCAATAAGCCCCCAAGCCTAGCTCCCTCACTGAAAGAAAAGAAAACTAGGCCTTCATTTTTTGTGTTCAGGGGCATAGTTTGATTCCTTGACTCTCCTAGCTGCTGGGAAGTTTTCTGTCTTTTATAGCAGCCATTCCCAACCCCTTTCTCCCTTGCAGCCTCTTCCTACTCCCTGCATTGTTTTTTTGTTTTTTTTGAGGGGGGGAGATTTTTTATATTTCTTGCATTGGTTTTTTTGGGGGGATTTTTTGAGTAGTTAACTGTGGGCAAATGAAGAAACTTCTCATCTTTGTACCTCAAGTACTTGGCAACAGGCTGGGTTCACATGATTCTTCCTTCATGGCTGTGGGGGTGAAACAAACTGGGATGGTTGTGCCGGCGCATTCCCTGCCTCTGTGACTTTTCTAGATGAACCAAATGTCTGATGTGTTGGCCAGAATTTATGTTATTATTCTGGCCCTCTTCCAGCACATTTCACAGGAGCCATTAAAAATATATTCTTAGGTGTAGTACTTATAAAACTTTATTGTCTTCATCCATTTATTGTCACGCATCTGAAGCTTGAGCCCCGAAGCGTGGCCCCAGCTACGCTGCCACATCTGCCTGCTCTCAGTGAACCACAGGTGACATATGCAGTGACTGTCCCAGGCTCCATATTGTCCCAGCCTTGGTCAATGGCAGGTGATTGTTTGCAGTGGATTTTGCTCTCTCCTGAATGACTCTAACCGAAGTCATTTTTTGGTGAAGTAACAACTGACTTGGTTTCACACATAAATTTGCTTTATCTCAGCTGAACTGATGCTGGTAAAGGTCAAGAAACTCTGGATTCTTGTTTCTGGACAAGCTGATTTGTGAACCTTTTCTTTCCTCTGTTGCTTCCCCCCCCTTTGTCTTTACCAGCTTTTGTGGTATAAAACTGATCACTTTTACCCACCATGACTGCAGGCTGAATTCTTCTCTATGAGCCTAGAATTTTGTAATCGGGAGGCAAAATGCAGTGCTGGTATAAATCCTCCCCCTACTCCGTTCCTTGGTCTGAAAGAGTAACTTCTCTCATGGGGGAGTTATGAGGAGGTCTGTTTTCAACGCTGCAACATGGCAGATGCCTTTTCGAACATCGCCATGGACCATTTACAGCCTTGGTGTTTTGCCTATTTCTCGATGAGTTAAATATTTTCCTCATTTGTGAGCTGAGTCTTAACTCCTGATATTTCCCCCATTGATCTGGTACTAAAATACATGTTTCCTTATGCCCGGAGCCTTATGGAATGTTATTACAGTAGGCAAAGATTACTCACACTTTCTAATATGCATATTAATCTCCCTGTGATCTGGAAATGGTCCCTGCAGAGTGGTGCCTCATTAAAGAAAATTTTAACCTGATAGGCTTTCTAAATTCATGGCCCAGCTACGGCAGCTGCCCCACCACTGCTGACTGTGTCCCGGCTAAAAGTGTCAGCAAACATGGCGCAGTGGCGGGTTTCGAAGGGGGAAGAAAATCTTGTGAGGAAATCTTGTGAGGAAAATCTTGTGAGGAAATCTTGTGAGGAAAATCTTGTGAGGAAGATCTTGTGAGGAAAATCTTGGGAGATTGGGTTGTTTACAGAGCAGAGTTTGGATGCTCTCGTGGGGCTGTCATGGCAGCCTCATGTATTGCTGACTATTGATGGAAATGGCAGGAGAGGAGGGGAAAGGCAGGGCAGAGGGGCAGAAACACACAGCCTCACGCATTCATATATATCCTTTCTTGCCTTACACTGGATATATTCTTGCCTAACAACGAAGCCATTCTGATGCTGCCCCAGCGCAGAATTCCAAGGTTCTTTGTGAGCAGGGGACAATGATTTAGCTAGCTGGGATGAACCCACAGTGGAACTGTAGCAGGAACAGTCCCGTGTCTTTCAGTGGATTGAGGAAAACACTTACAGTTTCATGAATGGGATTCATTTGCCTGATGCGTCAGGCGCTGCCGACAGGGCAAACTGGAAATATCCCCACATGCGGTGGTCTCCTGGTGTGTGTTTCTCCATTTGCAGTCAGTCCAAGGGGGTCCTGGGTGGGGACCTGCTGGAAACCCCTCCCCTTTGCTCCCCTGTTCTCACAGACCACCCAGGCGAAGACAAAGCTTTGTGGTTGGCCCTCCCTAATGGAACCATCTTAACATTTTCAAAATGTCCTTATGCAATGAGCCCAGAGCCTTCATGTTTTAACCCCCAAGTGGCAGAGTCTTATTTTCACAGTTGGAGCCGGATCTTCACATCTGTATAAAATAATGCTCACTGGTTGTTGAGGACTATGCATGAAATCATTTAAAATGGGTTTCACTCCGGGATGCCTGGGTGGCTCAGTTGGTTGGACGACTGCCTTCGGCTCAGGTCATGATCCCAGAGTCCCGGGATCGAGTCCTGCATCGGGCTCCCAGCTCCATGGGGAGTCTGCTTCTCCCTCTGATCTTCTCCTCACTCATGCTCTCTCTCACTGTCTCTCTCTCAAATAAATAAAAATAAAATCTTTAAAAAAAAATGGGTTTTACTCCTCCATCTAGAACTGTTACACTTTTGTTGTTATTTTTGAAAGAGGAGGTAGATGGGAGCGCCGTGCATCCGATATACTTTGTCTTTTGTTGGAAAATTTGTAAATGGCTGAGTCCAGTGGATGCCATTCAGGATGCGTTCATCTTGTTTCTCTAAGATAATAACATGTCAGTCTCCCCTGTCAGCCCCCACCCACAGCAGTCAAGGTGAAGAGTGCGTAATAGGTTTGTACCATGCTTTGCATCTCTGCTCTGCTCCTGGGGCTGTAAGTATGTGTGTACCAGTGTAACATGTATACAGTTTCGGGGGAAAAGGAGGTAAAGTGGAAAGAATGAACACTTATCGAGCCCCTCTGATGTGCCAGGCTTCAGGTGTCCTCTTGTTTCTTGAGATGTGCTGATATCATCCCCACTTTAGGATGGAAGACACCACAGCTCAGGCAGACGGTGATAATCCCCGGTGGAGACAGAGCTGGGTCTGCTTGAACGCAAACTCCACACCGATACTTAACCCCATGTTGCCTAAAAAACAAAGCCCTTAATTTAGTGATTTAGTTCATTTACTAATGTCTATTACGTAAATTGTTGCGTCTTGGGTCATGATATTTCATTGGGATAGTTTATAAAGAGCATCCTACAAATATTGAAGCAGAATTTCAACACTCAAACTTCAAAAGTTTATTCATAGTCTTAAGCTCCTGAGATCTTTCTTGGACTCTTGGCTCATCCTATTTCTTCACGTGGCTGGGAGACTCTATAGGTGGCAGAAATCGGGGCACCCTGACCCTGTTAATTTCAGGCCACACAGGCCTGCACCTGCTTCTTCAGTGATATTGGCTTAAGAACAAATGCTTCCCAGATTTACCTGATGGTTGTATTGAGGGTTCAGGAAGGGAGGTTGGGAGTGGGGCTGGGAAAGAGCTAAGAGCTACGAAGTTGGGATAGGTGTCCATTGGCACTCACCTGCTTCTCTCTCCCCAGCTTGGGTTCCTCTCTCTGGCCCTTGGGCTGGGCTTGCCTCTCACTCTTTCTGGCACATATATCCATTCACTCTGGCTCACGTCAGAGATTATATCTGATTAAATGACATCATGGACTCAGGCGCCATCAGCTGACACAATTGGTAATGAATTAGGCATCAGCAGTCTGGTCAATGATAACATTAGCTTGACGTTGAGAACAGACCTTTCTCCTGTGCTATTTCAGTCCTCAGTGGTCTTTAGAGGGACCAGCCCCAGATCTGAAGCTGTAACACATCTAGATTTATCCTCCTTGTGTTTACTCTCAGGAGAGCCCCGTTGGAGGCACAGGCCCACAGAAGGACAGCTCTTGGTGTGACTGAGTTAGACTGTCAGAGAAGTGTGGGGTAAACACACTTCATATGAGCTTGATGCTGCCTGATGGAGCTGAGTGACTGGGGCCATATGGCCCGGCTGTCATCATTAATCCCAGCAGCTGCGTTAGGAATAAAAAGGTGTCTCTTGTGTGCAGGGATGTGGGGGAGGGGCATTTGACATACATCATGGAACTCTTTGGGGGGGAAAAAAAAGAAACAGAAATGGAGTCAAAATGTGGGTTAACCCCTTCTTTCTTCCACCTGGCCCTCTGAGAGCAGAACAGGAGTCTCATAGCTGGCCTTCCCCTTTCTTTATGACTGTGGTCACTCCGCTTTTTCAAAAAGAGGCTTGGACTCTTGCCCCTGTGCTTTTCACATTGACTTTGGTGGGGACCCCGTGTGGACGCTCAGTGGTCAGGCCTGTATTTGGCAGAAGAGCAATGGAAGGCAGGGATATGACAGTGATTACAGAGGCTGCAGTCCATGCCTTGGAGTGTCCAGGGTTCCCAAACTTCAAGGGACAAGGGCTTGAGGCCATCTCACCACTAAGGGGAGGCTGGGACTCAGGGCGAATCATACAATGGGCTCTCCCATAGTCCTCAGAATTGCTTGCACATAGTTGGAATCTGGATAAAATGAGCTGCCTTATACAGGAAAAGTCATGCTGTCATAAAAAGCCACATGTAGCCGGAGAAATGTGTGTGGAGAGAGGAGGTGGGGATTTCTTGCCTGAGAGCCAGCTCCGGGCCCACCTGCATTGCCTTGGCAACGACGATGGGGTAGAATTTAGAGGCTCCTTCCTATATTAGTAGCTTAGGTCTTTTTAAATACATGCTGGCTCCTCTACCCAACCACCCCTTCCCAGAATCACCGCACAGGACTCTGGGAAATGCTTCTACAGTCAGGGAACGCACGGTAGGATTTAGGGCCGGAGGGCAGCTTTCCAATGTTTTGCTTTGGTCCCTGGAACATCAGTTCAAGGGCTGAGATGGAAAGATAATACCTGGAAATGTTACTGTTGGAATCTTCTTCGTTACCCTAAAGCATGACCCTCTGAAAGGTCTTCTAAATGGCTTGGTGAAGTAGAGGGGAATCAGGGAACCAGACACATAGTGTCCGTTCTGCACTATTTAATGGTGCCACTTGGGGTGAGTCTCCCTGGCACCCGTCTCCTCTAATGTGGGTACTGGACTATCTGGCCTCAGAGCGCCTTCCAGCTCCCGCATTTCATGTGTCCTGATTGGGCTTCTCCTTGGCTAATCACGGCCCGTTTAAGAGCATAGCACCTGTCCCACTTCCCGTTGCCAAGAACTTGCAGAACCAAGCTAAGCAAGCCGCCTTGTCAGTGCCAGTGAACGGGAGTCAACAGCCAGGACGCCAACCAAACCTGGTGCCAAAAACCAGAAAAAAACTGAACCCAGGGCTCAGCTCCCAAATTACATTTTCAAAAACTGAACTTAGAAAACCAAGAACCAAATGTGTATTTTTAAAAATAAAACAAGCCACTTTTTGAACTAGTTAGAACCAGAACCAGTTCTTTATATTTTTGAAAAGTATTTAATTTGCATACCAAAATATCCTCTGGACTGAATCAAACAGATATTTCCATCAGTTTTGGTCTCTGGTTAAAAACAGACAAGCGAGCAAGCAAGCATACAGATTAAAAAAAGCTCTCTGACATTTAGGATGAGATTTTGTTGGGGAAAAAAATCAGAAAAAAGGAGATTTTGGTATACGTTAGTCATGCAAACCTTCTATAACCAAGTGGGAAAATATCGATCACCTTCGCTGTTCATATTATCAAGGATCTACCATGGTCACATCTCAGTTATTAGGTCGCAATCTCTAATCATTTGTATTACTCTTCCTTTTTGGTTCACATCATTATTTTTGGAGGATGTAGGTGACTACCAACTACATGGCAGGCACAGGCACTGATGGGGATTTTCTAGGATTTTCTGAGGAACTTGTTTGTCCAAAGTTCAATGGCCTTTGCTTTGGAAGCTGGTCCTTGTGACTTGCAGGGTTATAGGAAAACTAGCTCTAGTGTATGTGGTCTGGAGCTCATACCCCATGCAATCTGGGGTATCTTACCAATGAGCTGGATTTGATGAATAGACCTCTTTATAAGGAAGGACATGGGAAGCACGCTGCTGGAAGTGGCCAGTCCCTGGATCCCAATAATTTGGCTCAGGGATGAGTGGGCTGGTTTGTTTGGGTGGTGCTTCTGAATGTCAGGGAATCATTCACATCCAACGTCTTTTTGTTTGAACCTTTCTTCTGGCTATGATTTTATTGGGCCTTCTTACCTCCAGTTTATCCCTAGTAAGGGCATTCAGCCTTGGGACTTGGCAAATTCCTTAATTGAGGGGCGCATTCTTCGAGAGACGAAAAGATCTCCTTCTGTTTTGTGTTTCATCACAGTGCTTGGCTAAAGAGGTTGGGATTGAGCTGTGATGAAAGGAGGGATGTAATTACTGGGCTTAGACTCCAAAGTGACCAATTCTCCAGGAAGCTCTCTTTGACCAACCCCAAGTCTGAGCAAGGACCCTTCTCCCATTACACCTTGTCCTTGTCCCAGCAGAGCACTTAGTAGGCAACTCTTGATTCTTCCACATTCTCCATGTGGCTGAACTCCCATGACCCAAAGAGCTGGGTCTGACTGGGTCTCTCTTGACCCAAAGAGAGGGCCTCATATGGGGCATAGCCAAGTGAAGGTTCTTTCACAGGATGTGTTTTTTTAGAGAGCTTTATCATGAGATTGTTGTACTTTGAGTAATGGAGTCTCTTATTATTGGTCCCATTTTAAAGATGTCAGCATTCATGGTTAATAAGAATAGCTCACATTCTTTGAACTCTTCATTGTGTATAGTATCATTGTATGTGAATTATTTCTTGAAGTTCATTTTTTTCCTCCATCAAGTTATACATGCACGTAGTTTAAAAAGTCAAATTATTGGAGAAGTGTCTGTTCATATCTTCTGCCCATTTTTTGATGTGTTTGTCTGTTTCGTGTGGGTTGAGTTTGAGGAGTTCATTATAGATCCTGGATATCAACCTTTTGTCTGTACTGTCATTTGCAAATATCTTCTCCCATTCCGTGGGTTGCCTCTTTGTTTTGTTGACTGTTTCCTTTGCTGTGCAGAAGCTTTTGATTTTGATGAAGTCCCAATCAAGAAATACAAATGGCTATCAGACACATGAAAAAATGCTCATCATCATTAGCCCTCAGGGAGATTCAAATTAAAACCACATTGAGATATCACCTTACACCAGTTAGAATGGCCAAAATTAACAAAACAGGAAACAACATGTGTTGGAGAGGATGTGGAGAAAGGGGAACCCTCTTCCACTGTTGGTGGGAATGCAAGTTGGTGCAGCCTCTTTGGAGAACAGTGTGGAGATTCCTCAAGAAATTAAAAATAGAGCTTCCCTACGACCCTGCAATTGCACTCCTGGGTATTTACCCCAAAGATACAGATGTCGTGAAAAGAAGGGCCATCTGTACCCCAATGTTTATAGCAGCAATGGCCACAGTCGCCAAACTATGGAAAGAACCAAGATGCCCTTCAACGGATGAATGGATAAGGAAGATGTGGTCCATATACACTATGGAGTATTATGCC
Source organism: Neogale vison (assembly GCF_020171115.1). Lineage (NCBI taxonomy): Eukaryota > Metazoa > Chordata > Mammalia > Carnivora > Mustelidae > Neogale > Neogale vison. Next base: position 195,184,711 of record NC_058101.1, on the reverse strand, counting down.
TCCATCAGAAAGGACGAATATCCAACTTTTGTAGCAACATGGACGGGACTGGAAGAGATTATGCTGAGTGAAATAAGTCAAGCAGAGAGAGTCAATTATCATATGGTTTCACTCATTTGTGGAGCATAACCAATAGCATGGAGGACAAGGGGCGTTAGAGAGGAGTAGGGAATTTGGGTAAATTGGAAGGGGAGGTGAACCATGAGAGACTATGGACTCTGAAAAACAGTCTGAGGGGTTTGAAGTGGCGGGGGGGTGGGAGGTTGGGGTACCAGGTGGTGGGTATTATAGAGGGCACAGCTTGCATGGAGCACTAGGTGTGGTGAAAAAATAATGAATACTGTTTTTCTGAAAATAAATAAATTGGGAAAAAAAAAAAGAAAAAAAAAAACAGGGGAAAAGAACTTGAACAGACAGTTCTCCAAAGATTAACTAAGGCCCCAAAAGCCACAAAAAAAAAAAAAAAAAAGTCAAATTATTTTCCCCAGTTTGTTAGGAAATACATCAGTCCCAAAAATACTCCATTCCTCAGAGGCAGCCATTTTCTTTTCTTTTCTTTTTTTAAAAATTAACATAAAATGTATTATTTGTTTCAGGAGCATAGATCTGTGATTCATCAAGTCTTACACAATTCATAGCACTCACCATAGCACAGACCCTCCCCAATGTCCATCTCGCAGCCACCCCATCCCTCCCACCACCCCTTCCCCAGCAACCCTCAGTTTGTTTCCTCAGATTAAGAGTATCTTATGGTTTGTCTCCCTCTGTGGTTTCATCTTGTTTCAATTTTTCCTCTCTTCCCCTATGATCCTCTGTCTTGTTTCTCAAATTCCTACCAGTGAGATCATGTGATAATTGCCTTTCTCTGATTGACTCATTTTCTCTCAGCATAATACCCTCTAGTTCCATTCACATCATTGCAAATGGCAAGATTTCATTTTTGATGGCTGCATAATATTCCATTATATATGTAAATTGCATCTTCTTTATCCATTCATCTGTCGATGGACATCTAGGCTCTGTCCATAGTTTGACTATTGTGGGCATTGCTGCTATAAACATTGGGGTATAAGTGCCCCTTTGGATCACTACATTTCTGTCTTTGGAGTGAATACCCAGTAGTGTGATTCCTGGGTTGTAGGGTAGCTCTATTTTCAACTTTTTGAGGAACCTCCATACTGTTTTCCAGAGTGGCTACACCAGCTTGCATTCCCACCAACAGTGTAGGAAGGTTCCCCTTTTTCTGCGTAGAGGCAACCATTTTCAACATTTTAAATGAATTTTTGAGTATTAACATTCATATTTTTTTAAAGATTTTATTTATTTGACAGAGAGATCACAAGCAGGCAGAGAGGCAGACAGAGAGCGGGGGGAAGCAGGCTCCCCGCTGAGCAGAGAGCCTGATGCGGGGCTCAATCCCAGGACCCTGAGATCATGACCTGAGCTGAAGGCAGTGACTTAACCCATTAAGTCACCCAGGTGCCCCAACATTCATATTTTTTGAGAGAAGATTTTATCTATATATTTGAGGGAGAAAGAGCAAGCACAGGGGGGCGTGTGTGTGGAAAGGACAGAGGGAGAGAGGGAGAAGCAGGCTCCCTGCTGAGCAGGGAGTCCTATGCATGTGATGCATGTGGGGCTCAATCCCAGGACCTGAGCCAAAGAGAGACTCCTACTTGACTGAGCCACCAAGATGCCCTTTAATTTCCATGTCTTTACATAATGTGTGTGTATAGCTACTTAATTCATCTGGACTTCTTACCTCTGCAGACTGATTTGTTATCAAGACACACACACACACACACACACACACACACCCTACATCCCTCCTTGGACTTCACATTCTTATAATATGGTTACATTGTAAATTTGATTGCGATGATAGTCATCACTTTTAATTTATGAATATATAAATAGCTCTACACAACCAAGCCATGTAGTAAACTGTGATCACTTTCCCTTGCTGCATGATTTTTCGGTCTTCCTGGAGTTCATAACAAGCTTGGGTTTGTGTGTGTGTATGCACGTGCCTTGGATAATCTGTAACTTACCGTAAGTCAAGCTCAGACTCTCTTCCAGCCGCAAATCTCTCAGTTCTTCCAAACCCAGCAGGTATTCCATTAATGACACCATTTGAAAAAAAATTAAATCTCTTTTCTTTGTCTTTTTACAAAGGTGGAACATAAGAAGATAAATTTTAGGGTTTTCCCCCTAAATTTTACAAGGTCCTTGGACCTTTATTTCCAGATGAGAGTTGCTCTGAGTTCAGATATTATTCTTTCCCTGTTGAGATACTGTTTTTGTTGTCTACCACCCTCTAACAGCTGCTAGAACTTTCCACCATAAGATGTCTCTGCAAAACACTTGTGGAAAACTAGTCTTACAAATTATAAGCATAGAAGCAGATGCACACGGGTCTACCGTAATTCACCCTCCTGTCCACCCTGCTTGCTTCACCCTCCTATTGGCCCACATAGACCTCATCTTTTCATTCTAAGTAAGTCAGAGCGAAACTGAGAATTAAAAGCCTCTAATAGACATGTCACATTTGAAGTGCTTGTTACCACTGTCAGGGACTGCCGTTCTGGCATGGGGTTTGATTCTAGAAAGTAAAATGGCATATGCCACCCTACCGCAAGGGCCACTTTCTATCCAAAATGCAGAGATTACCCCAGGAACCCTGGTATTCCATAGCTTTCCCACAAACCTCTCCAAAGTAAGGATTAAATGCACTTTGTTTTAGGATTTGGGGAGGCGAAGCGGCATTCCTAGTGAGTCTTAACCCAGTAGGATCATCAGGGCTAGAATAGAGAGAAAAAGCAAGCGAATGGAGGAGTCCTGCATCAGTAAGGTCTGTCTTTGATATCCAGGTTTCTCTTCATTTCCAAACTCCCTGTGCCAGTAAGGAACCAGATGCATCCTTCTTCCTTCTAAATTGGCCAGATCATTTTCTCATAAGATGAGCAACTTAATTTCAAGACTGCCGTCTGGCTACATTTCCATCCTACTCCCATTTCCCCCTCTCTCCCTCCCTTCCTCTCCTTTTTACTTTTCTTTTCTTTTTTTCCTTTTCTTTTCTCTCTCCTTCCCTCCCCTCCTCCCTTCCTCCCTCTCTCTCTCTCTCTTCCTTAATCCTTCTCCTTCTCCTCTCTGCTTCACCCCTGCCCTGGCCCCTCCTCCTCTTCCTCTTCCTCCTTGATCTGTCTCTCTCTTCCTTTCACCTAAGAGGTTGGACATGTAGGTAAAATTGTAATCTTGGTTCAAATCTCCTTCTGCCTGTCTATAGACTTTGAGAAGTCTACACAGGCCTCCTAACCATTTCTTCATCTATAATATGTGGTAATAAGACAACCTAGTAGTGATGAGGATTACACAGAATTATGCATGAGGAGTGCTCATGGGTCAGGGTTGCGATATTCTAACTGCAGAATAAATGTCTTCATAATAATGATGATAATATCTTAAAAATATGAACTCCCAAATTTGGTGCTGCTTGGAAGTGGTACCGCCACTCTAGGAAATTTTGGCAATGCTTGTGCTATGGCTCCATCTTTCAGATCTTGGGAATATTTGACTGGCATAAAATGGGAGTTTGGTTCAGAGAATATTTTCATCCAGCTTTATTCTGGTTTAATTGTTTCAGCAAATACATGGGTTTTATTTGGGCTTATCTTCCGGATTTTTTAGAAATGTAAGATCAGGGTTTGGTTTGGGCTTTTCATTCTGGTGTTTTAGTTATCATCTTGAATTCAAAGCCAGGGGGTGGGTATTGTGGCTCGGATGGGAATCCTAGCCTTTTGTCTTGGTCCAAAGAGAACATCCAGGGCTTCTGAAATAATGGCCCTCTGCCTCCTCTAACAAGATACTGTCCACGTGAAGTGGCTCAGAAAGGATTGATGGGTTTCTCATCTGATCATACAATGTCTTCATTACCTGGAAAACAGCAGCTCACGGGCCCATCTCAAAAATCCTCTTAATGTGGTTTCTGTTTGCAGGATTGCATCTAGGGCTCACCCGCTCATGTGACTGGCGGCGGGTGCTGGATGGAAGGTGATGAGGAGGAAGTGGTTTTCAGGCTTTTATCTGGAGTGGCACCTCTCCACTTAGCCTCTCAGTGACTGGGTGTTGTCTGAGGTCCTGAATCTGGGGACTCTGTGGGCTTTTATCTCAATGAAGAACTCAAGGCTCAATTAGAGAGAGGTGAGTGTTGTCAAGGCAACCTCCTTTTGATTCATTCATGGAATGGAAGTTGGAATATAGAAGAAAGAGCCAGAAATAATGGCTGAACTGTAACTACCCACATCTAGTTAGTTCAAAAAATGTAGGCATATAAATGAAAGGAAACCAAGATGAGAATATATATAAAGGGGCGTGGTTGGGATCTGCTATTTCTTCTACGGGTTTGATCTGAAGAAATAGTTTGGCAAAGAGAATATTTTAATGTCCCACTTCACTCTACAGTGTCACGAATTGCCACTGCTGCTATGACAGTTTGCAGAAAACATTCCATCTAAATCTCTTTTCTGTGTAAAATCCTGCACGTGTGATCACTGTCTCTTCCCGGAAGAATGTAATGGCCTCTGTTGGGTGCAGTACCCGGTGCGTTCTGTGCCTACATGTTACCTTTTCACTCACACGCTCAGTCCATCATTCAACCAGATATTTATTGAAAAATCTCCTACCTGCCAGGCTCTGTGCTGTCATGAAGCTTCCATTGAACAGGTACTTGCTGTGGAGGGCTGTTCCAGCATCATGCACTTCACCCCAGGCAGAAAGGATGAATGCATATCTGGAGGGCACTAAAGAACACGGGTGTGGGAGGCACCTCCCAAGAGAGAAGCTTCTGGGGCATCATGAGCCTTCACTATGCAGCCCAACAGAATCCCTGTTATTATCCCACGATACACCAGTCATACTACCCCTTCTCTTGAGCCAGGACTTCTACCTTGGGCAGGAGTTTTATCAATGTTTGGACAGGTTGTTGAAAGAATCTCCTAATGGGTCTTTCTAGCTCCCAGTTTTATCCCACTTAATTCATCCTGTGCCGTCTTGACCAACAAATTGTGCTTCAACACTATTTCCCTGAAAAATGACCGTAGCTTGAATCCAAACCACTTAGCTTGACTTTCAAATTCTATCATGTGTCTTGCTCCAGGCAACACATCTGACTTTCTTCCCCCGACTTCACTTGCCATCCTGAGAGGTTAATTTCCTCATTGTGTCCAGAATGGGACCTCCCAGCTCTTGGTCATGTAGTCCAGCCTTTTCAGGATTTTCCATCTGCATTGCTGGCCTTGTGCCACCATGTTGGCACCTACCCTTCCCTGAAGCTCCAGGCAAACCTCCCACTTTCGGCTGAGACTGCTAATTATTCTCGAACATTCATTCTCTCTTCCTCTATAGCAAAAGTTTAATTGAGAATATGGCTCCCCAGAACAAAGACCCCATGTCCCAGTCTCTCTTGTAGCAGGGCTTGGCAAATGAGCAATTCATCATGAGCAGGTTTGCACAACTTGTGGATCATATTCTTATAGGAAAGGGCATGCTCTTTCCCTGTTCCTTTCTGTGGGCTGGGGTGTGGACAGGGTGTGAACTATCTGAATGGATGGTTGTATACTGAGATGGCAGTTGTATACAGGAGAGGAGTCCTAGTTCCCAGTAGCATGAAGCTGTCATTTGAGCTCTGTGTCATATCAACCCGGGATACTTGTAGTTAGATGCAGGAGAGAGAAAGAACTTCTGTCTTGTTTAAGCTTTTTGAAATTTGGGTGTCTGTTATACCAGCAGAACTACACACCTACTCCAAGAAGCCTTCCTGGCTTTTCCCTTCTTTAAACTCTCACCAGCACCACCAAGACCAGTTCATATTCATTTTCACTTTATTCTCTTGCTCATTTTCTCTTGCCAGCAGGTTGCCCAAGGACAAGCACAGTTAGACTTGAACACAGTTTGACATGCCACAAGAACACTGAACTGGAGGTTAGAAAACCTAGGTTCTAGCCTTTCCTGATTAATAGTGTATATTTGGGGTGCATTTTTTCTTTCTTCTTCATTTTTTAAAAAAAATTTTAAAGAGTGTTTTTCTTTGTAATGAGGACTGTTTTTATTTAAATTTCAGTTAGTTTATATATAGTGCACTATTAATTGCAGGTGTGGAATTTAGTGATTCATCACTTAGATATAACTTAGATATAAGTGCCCTCCTTAATCCCCATCACTCATTTAACCCGTCCCCCCAATTCCCCCCTTCCAGGAACCATCAGTTTGTTCTCTGTAGTTAAGACTCCGTTTCTTGGTTTGGTTCTCTTTATTTTCCCCTATGTTTATTTGTTTTGCTTTCTTAAATTCCACATATGAGTGAGATCATACAGTATTTGTCTTTCTCTGACTGATTTATTTTGCTTAGCATAATATACTCTAACTCCATGCACATCAATACAAATGGCAAGATTTCATTCATTTTGATAGTTGAGTAATATTCCATTGCAAATTTATATATAGATATAGATGTATGTATCTATATATACATATATATTTCACATCTTATGTATCCATTCGTTCATCAATGGACATCTGGGCCCTTTCCATAAGTTTTCTATTGTTGATAATACTGCTTTAAACATTGGGGTTCACATGTCCCTTTGAATCAGTACTTTTTGTATCTTCTGGTGAGTACCTATTAGTGCAATTGATGGGTCATAGGGTAGTTCTATTTTTAACTTTTTGAGGAAAATCCATACTGTTTTCCAGAGTGGCTGTACCATTTTATATCCCCACCAACAGTGTAAGAGGGTTCCCCTTTCTCTAAATCCTTGCCAATATCTATTGTTTCCTGTCCTGTTAATTTTAGCTGTTCTGACTAGTGTGAGGTGATATCTCACTGTAGTTTGGTTTGTGTTTCCCTGATGATGAGTGATGTTGAGCATCTTTTCATGTGTCTTTTGGACATTTATATGTCTTCCTTGAAAAAAATGTCTTTTCCTATCTTCTTCTCATTTTTTAACTGGATTATTTGGTTTGGGGGTGTTTAGTTTTATAAATTCTTTACATATTTTGGTTACTAATCCTTTATCAGATATGTCATTTGCAAATATCTTCTCCCATTCTGTAATTTTGTTGATTGTTTCCTTCACTGTGCAGAAACTTTTTTTTTTTGTAAAGATATTATTCATTTATTTAAGAGAGAGAGAGAGAGAGAGCACAAGATGGGGAAGGGTCAGAGGGAGAAGCAGTCTCCCTGCTGAGTAGGGAGCCCACGGTGGGGCTCCATCCCAGGATCCTGGGATCATGACCTGAGCTGAAGGCGGCCGCTTAACTGACTGAGCCAACCCACGTGCACCGTGCAGAAACATTCATTTGATGAAGTCCCAAATAGTTTAATTTTGTCTCTGTTTCCCTTCCCTCAGGAGACATACCTAGGAAGAAGTTGCTATGGCCAACGTCAGAATGCTGCCTATATTCCCCTCTAGGATTTTAATGATTTCCTGTCTCACATTTATGTCTTTTACCCATTTTGAATTTATTTGGGTATGGTATAATAGAGTGGTCCAATTTCATTCTTTTGCATGTTCCTGTCCAGTTTTCCCAATAAGACTGTGGTTTCCATTGGACATTCTTTCCTGCTTTGGCAAAGATCAGTTGACAATTGAGTTGTGGGTCTATTTCTGGGTTTTCTACTCTTTCCACTGATCTCTGTGTCTGTCTTATGCCGGTACCATAGTGTCTTGATGATTACAGCTTTGTAATATGGCTTGAAGTTTGGAGTTGTGATGTTTCCAGTTTTTGTTTTCTTTTTCGGGATTGCTTTGACTATTCAGGGTCTTTTGTGGTTCCAAACGAATTTTAGGATTGTTTCTTTTCCTCTGGTGGCATTTTGATAGGAATTGCATTAAATTTGTAGATTGCTTTGGGTCATATAGACCATATAGACATTTTAACAATATTTCTTCTTCCAGTCCACGAGCATGGAATATTTTTCTTCATTGTGTCATCTTCAGTCTCTCTCATCAGTGTTTTATAGTTATCAGAGTACAAATATTTTACCTCTTTGGTTAGGTTTTTCCTAGGTATCCTATGATTTTTGGTGCATTTGTAAATAGCACTGATTTCTTAATTTCTCTTTCTGCTGCTTCATTATTGGTATATAGAAATGCAACAGACTTCTGTCGATTTTGTATCCTGTTATTTTACTGAATTCATGAATCAGTTCTAGCAATTTTTTGGTGGAGTGTTTCAGGTTTTCTATATAGAATTTCATTTCATCTACAAATAGTGAAAATTTGACATCCTCCCTGCCCATTTGGATGCCTTTTATTTCTTTGTGTTGTCTAACTGCTGTGGCTAGGCCTTCCAATACTATGTTAAATAAAATTGGTGATGTGGACATTCCTGTCTTGTTCCTGACCTCCCACTCTCCAGTTTTCCCCATTAAGGATGATATTAGCTGTGGAATTTCCGTATATGGCCTTTATTATGTTGAGATATGTTCCCTTTAACTCTACTTCATTGAGTGTTTTTACATGAATGGCTGATATACTTTGTTAAATGCTTTTCCTGCATCTATTGAAAAGATTGTATGGTTCTTTTTTTTTTTCATTAGTGTGGTATATCACATTGATTGATTTGCAAATATTGAACCACCCTTGTAGCCCAGGAATAAATCCAGGAGCGTTTTTTTTTTCCTTTAAGATTTTATTTATTTTTTATGTTAGAGAGAGTGAGTGAAAGGGAGCGAGGGAGGGGGAGCGAGAGATAATCTCCCGCTGACTCCACGCTGAGCACAGAGCCCAACTCGGAGCTTGATCCCAAGACCCTGAGATCATGACCTGCACTGAAATCTGGAGTTGATCACTCAGCTGACTCAGCCACCAGGTACCCCCCAGGTGCTCTTAATCTTTCTGAGCTTCAGTGTTCTCAACTGCTCACGGGGAATACATGTTGTATCTTCCATGTGAGGAGATGTGAAAATATTCTCTAAACCACAAAACCAGGTACAACACTGAGATGGTGAACTGTTCTAGTTCAACATTAAGTACTATGCTATGTAGACGGTGGTGACTCGGGTGACATTGGGATTCAGGACCAATTCTGCCAATGGTGTTTATGGAGAGTTGTGCAAGTGGTCCATGGTAAACTGATCTGTTAGTAGATGACTACTTATTTGAATAACTGTGGAACACTTTGTAATAGGAATAGGTTTTTAACAATGAGAAACCTTAGCAATATGGAGCAAGTTGACTTATCTCAGCATCTGCCCTGTGGATAAGAAGTCAAATTAAAGACTCATCATTTACCGTGTAGATTTCTTTTAACAAGTTACTGGCCTGATATTGTAGAGCACTGTACATAGATACATGGGTATTTGGGAGGTGTGGACTTATAGAGAACAACCCTGTGTGCATGTCTACCTACCATTTACTAAGCACCTTAAACATTTCCCCTCCACAGAAAAGCAAATGCCCACCTTTGTTGCACCTGTCCAAGGGTTAAGAGGAGCATTATTCTTCTAGGCCCTTCCACAGCAGTTATCCCCTGTGAACTAGGGTTTTTAAATGGCTTTTCACAATAATTAGAAATTTAATTAACCTCCCAGCTTTGATCAGAGCCGTGTTTTCTCATTACGTTTCCCTGTGCCTGTTTCTGAGTCAAGAGCTATTTCTGAGACTCCCCTTTCCAATTATAAAGTACTGTTTATGCTTAATTTAGCCTGGCACAGCTGTAAAGAAAGTGACTCTCCTGCTCAACAGCCTCCAATGACTCCCTGCTGACCACTGAATTAAGTATGAACTCCTTAGCCTGGCATTTGGGCTTTCTACAGCTTGGCCCCGGAACATCCTTCTAATCTCATCTCTCCTCCTCCCATACTTGAACTTTATGACTTGATGTTTCTCAACAGGCCCTTGTCTTCCTGCCTTGGGGTTTCTCTGCTGCTGCTCCTTCTGCCTGAACAATTGGCCACTCACATCATGTACCTGCCTCTGTAGAAATCTCCCTCTTCCAGAAAGTCTTTCCTGTTGGCTCCCTCCCCACCCCAATCACCAGGGGTTATGATCATTCCCCTTCCAAATTGGCACAGAAATTTATACCTTACTCATCATCATATCTTGTATGATGGTTATTGTGCATTCAGCTTAGTCTCTATGTTTGCATTAGAGATTTTAAAGGCAGGAAATATTTTACCCATCTTTGTAAACTTTGGCACTTAGAATAGCGTGTTAATAACAACAACCACCATTTCTGAGTTTCTATTTCATGCTAGATGCCTTAAATAAACTCAACTCAAATTCTTGTATTTACCATGAAAGATTTGGAAACCCATATCAAACAGGTTAAATGACTCCCCCACATCCACAGTTAGGGAGCTCATATGGGATTGTGTTATGTGAGAGGCTGGGCACACCTACACCACGCTTGGCAGAATATCTCTTGTTACTATTGACCATACTTTTGAGAATGTGGGGCAGCATTTCCAATGGAGAATGATGGCCCATGTGTCTCTGAACCTCTGATCAAGGATAAGGACTGATCCTCAGTAATAACCATGACCTGGAAGTTTTTCTTCAGGTCTCCCTCATTGGTGATGTCTTACCAAGCAGTCTCTTAACACCCCGGAGTCCGGACATGCCCACCTAATGGAGTATCCCAGAGTATTTGAGCTCTGTTCGTCATTGGTCACCTTGTCCCTGTTCTTTGGCAGCTTCTGAAATGTTTGAGCAGTTTTAGAAATTGGGGCCATGCCCTGGAGCTCCCTTAAGTCTCTGGGATGAATTCTTTACTCCATACCCTAGGAAAGAGAGAAGATGCTCACCATCCTAATCCAGCATGCCATGGTCATAATCCCCTGAAAAGCCATAGAAAGGAAGAGGAAGAGTGTTGAGCTCAGCCCAGGGCTGCTTGCTCAGGAAATGTATACATGAATGGAGAGAGGTAGGAAAGAAAACTGTGAAACACACACAGGCCAGGCTCTGTCACCCAGTGAACAGAAGAGGGGTGGGGACAGTGTCACTGTGTAGAGGTGCTGAGGGAGGGAATGATGGGTCAGGCCTGTTTGACCAACAGCCATATTTTCTTATTCCACATCATTCCCTCTTCCTGGGTAAAAATGTGCCTTCTTTGCACCAGATGAATAGAGAAATTGATATCGCCTTTGGGGTGACCTACTTTCCCACCTCTTATGCCCAGCTTTAATATTTTAGTCTCTTATCCACTCCCCCCATTTCTGTTAACCAGAGCTGGATCACAATGGACCTCAGATGCTGCAAGTGACCCAAAGCAAGCCTTTGGCATCTCTGTGTTTTTCCAAATTATCGAGTGGCTGGTGAGTCACTCGGTGCTGATTGTGATCCTGCTGCTGAGCAGACCTGGCTGCAAGGTCAAGGACTTCTGCAGTGGGTGATGTAGAACCCACTCAGGAATCATCTGGGGCTGATGTAGAACGGGTGAGAACTTCCTTTTATAGATCAGATCTGAAATGGATGTAGCCCAGCGCCTTCCTAGAGGATGGGGCCAGAATTCAGTCCTCACAGACTGTGATGTCAGCACTTGTCTTCACCATCTTCTCAACTGTTCTCTCCTTCTATTCTATGTCTTTCTTCCTTTGTGTCTTCTATTTCCATTTCTCTTTGGCATCATCTCCCATCTTCCCATATGTTCCATGCTTCCATTCTACCGCCCCTCAAGCCTTTCTTTCCACTCCGATTTCCATTTGCTCACCTGCATTTCAGCTCTGTGTTTCCTGTGCTCCCCACGCTGCATGCCAAGCCTAAGTTGGACGTGCGGGACACTAAAAGAGAAAGTATGGTCTCTGTCTTGAAGGAACTACAAACTAGTAGAGGAAAAAAATAGTGCTATATGAAATGTGTGAAAATGGAAGCCAATAGAGACTTTATTTCTTCTTCTCTCTGTCTTCTTCCCTTGTGCCATTTGGATTCAAAGATGTTTTCCAACTCAAATATGGGCAAGAAAGTCTTTGGCATTCTGTGGCATCATTTCCTGATATCGTGGGTGGACTTTCTGTTACCAGAGAGGTTGGTCCCAAATTTGCATCCCATTTTCTTTTGAGTTAAAAGAAATGTATTTGTAATAGCAATATATGATTATCACAGAAAGTCCTGAAAATCAGGAAAGAAAAAAAATGAAAATAATTCATATTCTGTGTCATGGAGATAACCACTGGTAACAATTTTATATATTCTTTTCCATCTAGGCTTTTTACTCTTCTGTATATTCTTGTTCTTACATAATGAGGATTATACTCTGCATGCAATTTTGTGTTCTGCCTTTTCCACTTAACATAATGTTGTGAGCAATTTCCCATATCATTAAAATAATATTTTCAAACGTCATGTACTAAACTATGTACTATGATTCATTGAACTCTTCTCCCATTGTTGATTGCTTAGGTTGTTTCTAAATTTGTGTCACTCTGAATAATGCTATAAAGAACTTTCTGGTATGTAATTCCTTGCCTCAAACATTAATTTCTTCTTTGGGAAACATTCCTAGAAGGGAAATTACTGAACCACAAATGGGGACTTTAAAGATATTTGATTGCTTTCTCCCCAAAATTAGTCTCTGCATATTTCTACTTACAGTGTATGAGAATACCTGTGCCAGTTAAAGGTAATTCTCACCAACAGGAATATTATGATTCTTTAAAACATTTGCTAATTTGAAAGGAGAAAGGATAGCTTTCTAGAATATTAATTCCTAGTCCTTTAATTACAAATGAGGGCAATGTATGTTTTTTTCCCTTGGACATCTAGATTTCTTCTTTTGTTTATGTTTATATATTTTCATTTATTTATAAAATGAAAATTTAGTATTTATTTTATTAAATAACACATTTTTATTATCCCTACTTACTTTATTTTGAGATTTTCATTCATTCGTTTAACGCATGTGTTCATTTATGAGTAAATATCAAGGACCTGCTGTGTACCATTCCCTGCTTTACCTGGACTGTGGGAGGACTGTGGGGAACAAAATGGAGAGGTGGCGGGAAGAGGACATAAGATACAGAAAAGAAAAGCGAGGAAGGAGTAAGGGAGTACTGGGGAATGCAGCTGAAAATCAGATGGTCAGATAAGTGCCCTGAAATGATTCTTACAGATCTGAGGGGAATTAACAAATCAGCCAGCTAGGAATTTAGAGAAGGGGTTATAGGCAGGAGGTACGAGTACAAAGTCCCAAGGCAGAAACGTGCCTAACATGTTAGAGGAGGAACAGAGAGGCCAGTGTATCTAGAACAGAGTAAGAAAGGAGGAAAGTGGTTGAAGATGAAGTCAGAGAGGTAAAGGGATCCGGCCCATGAGGTTCTTTTAAATGATTCTGATGACTTTGCCACTTTACTCGGAGTGAGCTGGAAAACGTTGAGAAGTACATTAGTCGACTATTCCTGCCTAATGCTGCATAACACACAATTTCACGTTTTCAGTGGTATATAAGAACACACTTTATTTTTTGGCTCGTGAGCCTGTGGATCTGTTGTGAAGGCTCTGCTTCAGGCTGCAGATTGGATTCTTGACTGCTTTGATGGTCTCTTCAACCTGAGACAGTAGCTGCCAAGTTTCGTCTTCTTGGGCAGATAGCAGAAAGACAGCCAGGGCAGCAAGCATGCTTCAGAACTCTGCTCACATCCTACCTGCTATATTCCACAGGTCAAAGTAAGTCATTTGACCCAGCACGATATCAATGGACAAGGAAGTAATACACCTACTATAAGAGATTGTTGACTATAGGCGTGAGCCGGTTTATATGCTAAAAAGATCACTTCTAGAGCCCATACAGATCACCACTAGTTACTTCTAGAGCCCATGCGGATCACTGCTAGTCACTTCTAGAGCCCACGCAGATCACCGCTAGTCACTTCAAGAGCCCATATAGATCACCGCTAGTTTAGACTACAGTTACTTGACAGTGTTATCTTCATATGCAATGGATTACATTCTCTGGTCTTAAATATTTTAAAAACAGATTTTTAGTGGACTAGAAATCACATAATGAATCCTATCACAATTAACACCTTTTCCCACTCTCTATCCATAAAAGTAGAATCCTAGGGAAGAAGAAGAGGACAGAATCATTGCAATCATGAGTGGTAAATTCTGTGGAAAGAAATAATGCTTTTCCACTTAAAATAATTTTTTAAATTTTATTTTAAAGTTTATTTATTATATGTATTTTATATACTTATATAAAATATATAATATATAATATTATATATTTAAATATATGTATTTATATAATTTATTTTTAATTTTATTTAAAATTAAAAATTTATTTATTTATTTATTTTTAAAGAGAGAGAGTGTATGTGAGGAGGGCAGAGGGGCAGAAGAAGGGGGAGAGAAAGCATCTGAAGCAGGCCCTATGCCCAGTATGGAGCTGGATGCGGGGCTCAATCCCATGACGGAGATCACGACCTGAGGTCAAATCAAGAGTTGGATGCTCAACTGACTGAGCTATCCAGGTGCCCCTTAAAATCATTTTTAAAAAGTAGGGTCCCCTGCATCCCAGTTATATATTTGTTTGTGCAGGAGGATGGCTGATCTGCTCCTCCTGCTTATTTGGGAAGTGGGGAAGTTTGTCAGTTGACATTGTTTGGCTAGAAGTAACAAAAACCCAACTCTCAGGAACTGAAGTAAGTAAGGGATTTGTCTCAGGCAAAAACTTTTGGGTACAGGCAATCTAGTGTTCGCAATGATCTCAATATCCCAACCTCTTTCTCTCTTTTCACTTTACTACTATGGCCTTGGGCTTTCATCCTCAAAATCACAAGATGGCTACCCTGGTCATACTCTCCACATCCCAGGCAGGATTAATAGAAAAAGGACAAAAGACTAAAGGAGATATACCAGCTCAGTCTATGGCCTTAAAAGCATTCCCCAAATCCCCTAATAGCTTCTTACTAGAGCAGAGAGGGAGTGTTGTGAGTGGCTCTTGGGTAGTCTGTCCACAGTGTCCACAACAAGAACAGAGAAGTGGAGAGAGATGATAGGAGAGAGGGGACCAGCATGAACACTGGGCACTCTCTCTGTTTGGCACAGCAGAGATGACTGAACCTCCCAGGGGGAGTGGGTGCCATGGCTGGTAATCTGGCTGGAAATTTCTTGCCTTTTGAAGGGTCCAGATCTGGTCCTGCCATCTGTGACATAGTCAGAAGTTACTCAATTTCCAATTTCCTTAGAAAAACAAAAATTTTTTAAAAAATTATTTATTTTGACAGATCACAAGTAGGCAGAGAAGCAGGCAGAGAAAGAGGAAGGGAGGCAGGCTATCCACTGAGCAGAGAGCCCAATGCGGGGCTCGACCCCAGAACCCTGAGATCATGACCTGAGCCGAAGGCAGAGGCTTTAACCCACTGAGCCACCCAGGCACCCCGAAAAACAAATTTTAATAGACTATTTGTTAGAGCAGTTTTAGGTTCACAGAAGGTCTAGAGAGTTCTCGTCCCCTCCTCCTCCTGTCCCCTCCACCCTCACCACTCCCCACTCTTAACATCCCACACCACAGCTGTACGTTTGTTACCACTGATGAACCTCCATTACACATCAGTATCACCCAGTCCATAGTTTACATCAGGGTTCATTCCTGGCATTGTACTGACCAAGACTGTCCTCAGCCATACCATACTTCAGTTAGGTTCCTCTGGACCCATTTCTTGACCAGGCCTTGATGTTGACCCTTGTCCTGACCACGCCAGGCCTGCACCATCCAGTCTTGGAAGAAGCTTGTTAAGTCAGTTTAGTAAGAACACCCCACACTTGATATCTGAGCAAATTCCTCTTGTCTCACTGCTGATAACTGATCATCATGTCATGCCTTCATAACAAAATCCTGTTAATCCAGGTTAACAAGAACCCCCCTACCTTTGATGCCCCCTTTTAGTAACTGTCCACCCACTGACCCCTCACTCTGCTCAATGGTTATAAATCTCCAGCTGCCTTTGTTGTATTTGGAGTTGAGCTTGATCTCTAACCCCTATTGTGATGGTCTTGATGCTGTTACAATAATCCTGGATGAAGTTTTCCTTACCATTTTAATAAGTATTAGAATAATTTGATTCTTAACCGTACATTTTATGGGTTTCTACAAAAGTGTGATGACATGTATCCACCTTAATAACATCACACAGAAGAGTTTCACTGCCCTAAAAATCCTCTGTGCTCTGCCTCTTCATCCCTCCCTCCCCTGGCAACCACTGAATACTTACTTTTCATGAACTCCAGATCTTCTAAGATGTCCTGATTCTGGACTTGTGGTGGGATTTGTGGGGGTGTGTGATTGTACTTTGCCCCGGAAGTGAATGGGTGTGGAGGGGTGGTGTGTGTTGCTCATGCTGAGTCATGCCAACAGTGTGTGGGGGTGTGATGATGCCATCAGAACTGTGATCTCAGAAAGGTAGCGGGCAATAGAGACCATGGGCATAGCCCAGATGAGAGGGCCAGAGTGGGAGAGAGCAAGGCAATGAATGGTTCCTGAGCCAGGGTGACACGGAGTTGACAAACTTACACAGAGCTGGGACAGTCGAGGGTTGGGGACTTAAGAGCAATATCTAGTAAGAGCTGGCCTAGTTTCTTTATGAAAACTTAGCAATTACGCCAAATACAGTTTTTGAGCAATCCTGTCTTTCCCTACTGAGTATCGATACCACCTTTTAAACTGATTGTATTTTATGCAAGATTTACTTCTAGTATGTTTATTTACTTCGGTTGACCTCTCAGTTTCTAGGGTCGGACCATGGAGGTTTACATATTATAACTTTAAAATGTGTTTCAGTGTCTGATGGGGCTAGCATTCCTTCATTGCTTTTATTTTATCAAAATTTTCTTCTATGATATCCTTACTTATTTTTTCAGATGAACTTCAGAACTGCTTTGTTCCCAAAGAATACCCTTTCGTATTTTAATTATAACTGGGGAAGAATTGACATCTTTTAAAAGGTTCAGTTTTCCTTTTTACAAACCACTGTATAACGTTCATTGGTTGAAGATGAGCAGCCTCTTGGTAGGGTTTGGAGACTAAGGTTCTTACTCTTGGGAGTCTATGTGACAAGGAAGGGCAAGCAAATGGAAACGCAAATTGAAACATTCCACAGCAGTTTTTTCTCTCTGCTATGTTTCTCTTCTACAGCACTAACTCCTCAGATAGCTTGCCTTCCTCCTCTTAATATTTTCCCCACAGCCATCCTTTGTCTCCTTCCTACCAGGTCCCTAGCACACACAGTGCGGGAATGAAAGGAAGCCTAAAGAAAGATAGCTCTTGTTAATTACAACAAATCACTGTGCAGTTAGGTAAGTGAAGGGTGTAGCACTCCATTCTTTGGGATTTGCAGCATTCTGTCCCCTAGACTGATGGCTTTCTCTGAAAACAGAAGTTTGTCATGAAGCTGGTGAGTCTCTTGGATCTGTCCTGGTCATGATCACAGATGTTGGGAATCGTCCTGTTGTTGGATGATTCCTCTTCCAGGAGTCTGGAATGTAACCTTGCCACATCTCTGTTGTGGCTGTTGTTCCGCCCTGGAGAATGGGAGCTGTGCCCCTGATCCAGAAGGTGAGAATTCTTGCTGGTACAACTGTTAGCATGCAGGTTTAGATTTCTTCTTTCCTTTGAGATGGATGGTGATAAATGGGAGAACCTATGAGATAGTATAGCTTTGTGGGTTACTACATAAACCTGTGCCTTCTTTTTATCTGTTCTCTCTCACTGGTTTCTTCCTGATCAACTTTCTTTATAATTCCAGTGAATACTGATGTCTCTTATATCACATTTTCCTTTGATTATGGACTTCCTGGCTCTTCAGGAACCATAGATTTCCCAGTATTGCTAGGAGACCTCTGACTTCTTTGCTTAGCATGAAATGGTAGCTATTGGATGAAGTTTCAGTTGCTCAGATCAAGGAAACCCACAGAGGTACGTGCCCTCCTGAGCAGAGGGAGGTGGCACAGTTGCCAGGAACATACTTCCTAAAAAGGGACATAAACCCAAAGAAGAGGGCATAAGCTCTCTCGCCTTCAGGGATGAGATGTAGAATCATGAAAGAAGAGTCCAGCATAGCTGGAATCAGGGTGGCATGGGGCAGCTGCCATAGAGGAGCGAGAGGGCAGAGAAGAGCTTGGAAGAACTAGGTTCCAGCTTCTATAACTTGAGCCCAGCTAGCTTGGGTTCAGTTGTGATTTTGTCACTCGGGGAAGCTGGTAAGAAGAAAAACACTCCACCAAGTCCGATTTTAAAATCATCGAGCCCTTCTGCCTGTGAAGTAGCTGTGCTTCTGAAGGAGCATTTCAGGTGGAAGTTAGGAAGCAGCTTGGTAGAGGATCTCAGGCAACTCTAACCGTGCCTGAAAGTCATAAACAAATCACATACACAGTCACAATGTGAGATCACACAGACACAGTATACCCCCACAGCAATCTTTTCTCCTGTTTGCTCAATACTGGGACTCTTCATTATAGCTTGGGATCTTTACCATGTTCTCTGATCATAATAGCTGACATTGATTGACAGTAATAGCTAATGTTGATTAATACTTCAAAATCATCACAAGAACCTAGTAGGTTAGGCTCTATCATAGGATTATCTGTTTCTATGAAGAAAGAAATTCACAGGGGCACCTGGGTGACTCAGTTGGCCGAGAATCTGTCTTGGGCTCCGGTCATGATCCTGGGATCCTAGGATGGAGTCCCGCTTCAGGCTCCCTGCTCAGTACCGAGCCTGCTTCTCCTCCTCTCTCTGCCTGCTGCTCCCCCTGCTTGTGCGCTCTCTTTCTCAAATAAATAAGTAATCTTTAAAAAGAAAAGAAAAGCACGGTGAGGTGAAACAACTTGCCAATGGCCCAGTGAGGAGCTGTACCCGGTGCTTGGACCCCGGTTCCCTCACTCATAACCTCCCCAGGCCTATCTTCTGTAGGGATTTCACGTCTGTCACATTGGAGCCTGTGTATTTCAAAGGTGTCTCCTGTGGGAAGGCAGAGGGAAATGACCACTACTGGGGTCCTCGGTGTACATATTCTTGCTCCCCGTCCCCAGCTGTCTCCCATCTCCCCACTCGTGAAGACCGGACTTGGTCTGAGCAGGCTGGAGCATTCCAGCCTTATCCAAAGCCTTCCTGCTGTGCTCTTTGCTGGGCAGACCAAAACAATGACTGCGTGACATCTCATTTGTCCAGAGATAGGAGGGTGCTGAGGCTTGACATCTTTATTTGCCATCATGAAAAGTATTTGAAAGAGGGAAAAAAAAAGTTGACTGATTGCCAAAAATCTTAGATTGGCAAGTGTGAATGGGGGCTTCAGGAGGCAATGGGCAATTCAGCCATGGGCTTCTTTCCATCAATTTCACCTTCCCTTCCTGGGTTTTAAGCTCCTTAAATAAATAGAACATACCTCCTATCTATAACAAAGGGAGAACAATTTTCCATTGTGTCAGGACCTCCATCCTACTGTTTTAGTTATGGTAAAATACATATAACATAAAATTTGCCATTTGGAACATTTTAAGCATACGATTCCGTAGCCTCAAGTACATTCACAACATTGTGCAGCCATCGCCTGTATCCATCTCCAAAGAGATGGATATCTGTTTATCCATCCCAAAGAGAAACTACCGTTTTCACTTCTCATTCCCTCCTCCTACTAGCTGCTCGTAATCTCTAGTCTATTTTCTGTCTCTGAAGTGGCGCATCTAGGTACCTCATACAAAGGGGCTTATATAATATTTCTCCTTTTATATTTGACACTTAAT
Source organism: Neogale vison (assembly GCF_020171115.1). Classification (NCBI taxonomy): domain Eukaryota; kingdom Metazoa; phylum Chordata; class Mammalia; order Carnivora; family Mustelidae; genus Neogale; species Neogale vison. The sequence continues at coordinate 195,164,972 of NC_058101.1, read as the reverse complement.
TTAGCTTAATGACTTCGAGGCTCATCTGTTTGGTAGCAGGAGTCCCAATTTCATTCCTTTTTAAGGCTGAATAACATTCCGTTGTAGGTATATGCCACATGTTATCTTTTCATCCGTTGATGGACATTTGGGTGGTTTCCATCTTTTGGCTATTATGGGCGATGCTGCCATGAACACAGGTGTCTGTGTCTTCCTTTCAGTTTTTTGGGTCTATACCTATGAGTGAAATTGCTAGGTCATACAGTAATTCTATGTTTTAATTTTTCGAGGAGCTGCCAAAGTATTTTACATAGTGGCTGCACCATTTAAACCCTCCCACCAGCAATGTGTAAATGTCCCATCTTCTCCACATCTTCACCGACACTTGTAATTTTCTTTTACTGTTGTTTTTGCCTTAAAAAATAATGGTCATCCTAATGGGTAAGAAGTGCTATCTCACTGTGGTTTTGATTTTCTTTTTCCTGATGACTCATGATGAGCATCTTTTCATGGGCTTATTGACCATTTGTGTATCTTCTTTGGAGAAATGTCAATTCAAGTCCCTTGCTCATTTTTGAATTGGGTTGTTTGTGGGTTTTTTGTTGTTGTTTTGGGCTTCAGGTATTCTTAATATATTTCTGGATATTAATCCATTATATATATGATTTAAAAATATTTTCTCCCATTCCATATGTTACCTTTTCACTCTCTTTATATTGGTTTTTGATATACAACAGATTTTCATTTTGATCAAATCCCATTTCTTTTTTCTTTTGCTGTCTATGCTTTTGGTGCCACAGCCAAGAAATTATTGCCAAATGCAATATCTTGAGGTTTTACCCTCTGCTTTCTTCTAAGAGTTTCATTGTTTGGGTTCTCTGTTCCAGTTTGAGTTAATTTTTGTATGTAGTATAAGGCAAGGGCGCAAATTCATTCTTTTACATGTGGATATCCAGTTTTCCTAGCACAATTTGTGGAAAAGACTCTCCTTTCCCCATAGAATGGTCTTAGCACCCTTGTGGGAAATCAAATGACCATAGAAGCAAAAACTTCCATTCTATTTTTAAGTATCAGTTGGTTTGGAGGAATTAGTCTCTGATGGTCCTGTTAACTAGAACAGTGAGTAGATTTTCTTGGGTAATACTGTTTTGTTTTGTTTTGTTCTTTTCAGTCTACTTAATATTCTGAGTGAGATTATCTCTAACAAATTTTTAATCCATGGGTTATTGATATTTACCTGTTGATGTTGCTATCATTTTCCTTAACATGTGAGTTTAAATCCTTTATCACCCTGCAAGGTAAACCGTGACTTCACTAAATAATCCTGAAATTCTCAAATGAGCACTTGGAGGTATCTAGAACTTTTGGAACACTGTGGAGTTGGACTGTGGAGGAAATGCAGGCATTGAGCAGTTAACATCTTTTTCTACTGGGGTTGGCACCAAATGGCTGCTGGAAGTGTAATTTCTATGACATAATGTCATAGTGACTCCACATGCCTTTGTTCCTTTGGGGCATCTTTTGGTCATCCGAAAACCCACCTTTATTGCCCTTTACATTTTTCAGATTTTTCAAAGGTGCTGTCTCATATGGTTTTCATGACCATCCAATGAAGTAAGTCAGTTAAATACACGTTTTTAAAATTAAATTCTGAAATACAAGGAAGCTGAGTGATCATCTGCAAAGCTCACAGCCAGTCAGTGGAGGGCTTGGGACATGAGTCCTGACTCACGATCCTGAGGATTTCCTTTTATGATGAAGAGCCAGAGTATGGCACCTGCTATTCTGACTTAAATTGTTTCTAGAAATGGAATATTGATGGATTAGACAACAGTCTTCTCCTTCTTGATCTAGGAAGATGAATGTCTGGCAGATGTAAAATGTTAAAGATGTACCATATAATGGCTGAGTGCAGTTTCTCAGGACAATCTTGTTGTACATTACAGGTCAAGAGCTACTGGGAAAACCTTCGCCATGGAGAAGGAAAGACCTTGGGTTCTCAAAGACCTTCTCCCCACAGGGAGAATTCTGGTTTTACAGGGAGATGGCAGGCAGTGGGATGGACAGTCATTCTCATGAATCACATCACATGCCTAAGGCAGAAGGTTCTCCATTTAGAACAACCCTGTCATTTCCAAGATGAACAACCTATGGTCTAGGGAAGGAGATGATTTCCTCCTGGTGAAGCTGCTGGATTGAGGCAGAGCTGGCACTAGTGTCCTGATCTACTGATCCTAACCCAGAACCCTCGCTCAGGTATATTCCTGCCTCATAGCCACCTTCCCTGACATTTTCCTTCCGGCAAATGTGTTGTCATTACTTTTAAACACCAGGATGAATCCCCAGTCATCTTGAAGAAAAAAAAATATGAACATAGACTTGTTCACCCAATTGTCCTGAAACTTTTTTCACAAAAGGAAATAATTTTAATCTTGGGCAGGGTGAGTTTAGTGCAAATACAAGGAAAAACTCTCCATCATATAATAGGCCATCTAATCTGAGTAATACGTAAACATAACATCAAAACCAGAGGGAACCCAAGAAAACCTAATATTGATTAATTATTTAATTGATACATTTAATTTTATTATTCAGTGGGCAAATTTTTTATTGAGTGTTACTATGTTCCAGGCATAGTGATGGGTGCTGCAAAAGGATGAGAAAAAAAAAAAAGGTTTCATTTTCTTTAATCTTATAGTTTAATGGGAATCTACAGACATCAGCCAGATGAACACATAATAAAATGTAAAATTCCTGCTTTGATAGGTTCTATGAGGGAGAAGCATTTAGTGCAGTGAGGGGATTTTGCAGAAAAGAGCCCCCTGATTTTGTGGAGTCAGTCTGTCCTGTGGTAGGGTGGACCTGGGGAAGGTCAAGGAATTGAAAGACCAGAATAATCGGAATTCAGAGAGCAAGGGGGACCGTGGTGTGAAATGAGGCTCTGGGATGGGTAGGAGATAGGGTGCACAAAGATTTTATTTTTTTATTGATGATAAGGATCTGATCTTTTTCCTAAGAGCATTTAGAAGAGGACTCAGATAGGCAAGGAAGAAGACATGATGGCAACCATCAGTAGGTTAACATTTTGAAACTATCTCTTTGGCTGCAGTATGGAGGACAGGCTGGGAGATGGTAAGAGTGGGTGCAAGGAGAACACTTAAATATGTGTTGAAGTGGTCCAGTCGGGACATGGTGGGATGTGTGGCTCTAGAAGAAGCGAAGCATATGTATTTGAGAGATGTTTAGGAGGTAAAAGGAACTAGATTTTGTAATGGATGAAATATGAAGAGTGAGGGAAGGAGAAGCATCAACAATGACTCTAAGTCTTTTGAATTACACACCTGGAGGGACAGAAGCATTATTTGCTAGTGTAGACATTGGAAGAGGACTAAGTCTGATGTAGGGAAGAAGGTTTGGACTTGGTCTCAAAGTAAATTTGAAGTGTTTAAAATTTCAAAGTAAATTTGTAAGTAGAAGTGGACATATGGTACAGACCTGAAACTCAAAAGATAATATTAGCTGGAAATACGCAATTCGGAGTTTATTCATGAAAAAGTGGTTATTGAAGCCATGAGTACAGATAAGAGAAAATACAGAAAAGAAAAAAGAGGAGTATCTAGGATGGTGTCCTTAGTAATAGAAATCTTTGGTGGTGGCTTGGATAGAGAAGGTAACAGGGCAAGGAGATAGAGAAGGAGTAGCAAGAGGAGGAGGAACCATGAGGGTGGCTAATGTTTCAAAAGGAAAGCAGTGGGCTTCTGAGTCTAACGCTTAGGTATGACCCAAGGTGAGGATGGAAAAGATCCATTGGATTCAATGACATAAGGATCACTGAACAGACTTGGCTAAGGGTGCATCAGTGGGTAGTTGGGAGGGAAACTCAACCGGAAGTGAGGTGAGGAATGAGCAGAAGGTGATGGAGATGTTTGAGAGTAGCTCCAGTGGACTTGATTTGTGCCTCAGTTCCTGGACTGTGCCCTGGGCTGGGAGGCAGGAACAGGTCCCGGAGAAACTCATGATTTACAGTGTGATCACTGCCAACCAGTCAACCCTTCCCTGCCTTAGTTTCTTTCATCAGTGCCATGGGCCATCACCAGGGCTAATGAGAGACAGAAGAGCTTTAGAAATCAAAGCTTGAGTTATTCTTTTGATTCACTGACCTCTAAATGCCAATTAAAATATATTCACTCCTATGTCCCCCAGCTCGTTTTTGGTTTGTTTTTGTTTTGTTTTGCATTAGGGAGGAATTTGTCCACTTCTCAAATTTAGTTAAGAAAATAGAAAGTTCCTACCTATCTTCTCTTTGAACTTGGTTTAGGGGACCATGTCAAATGTCCTATGTGTCAGCTGAGAACTTACCTGTTTACTCTGAAGAACTGTATTCTTTGAATAATCCCGAGGCTTACGTGGAAGAGGAGAGAATGCTGGTCAATTATTAATTAATTAATTAAAATTTTAAAATATGTGCATTTAGCCAACATATAGTAAATCATTCATTTTTGATGTAGTCTTCAACAATATATTTTTATTTATTTATTTATTTTAAACAATCATTGCATGCACTAGAGAAGGTTATCTTTCAACAAGTATGACACAGAACTGAAGGCGGTGTCAAAAAAATCCCTTAAGAGTTTTAGAAGTGCTGACAATGTGATTCATTCTGTATGATTAATGATAAATATGATAAGCCTAGATTTGCCTTTTAATTTCTCTTTACTTAATTTCATAGATTGCAGTGAGTAACTGCATATTAAGAGACAAAAATGGAAGCTATGAACATGTGCTGGTCATCTCATATTAGCAGGCCCATAATATAAAAATTCTTGCTAGTACCCAAAATCTTATAATGGCGTCTCTCAGAGGAATGGATCCACTAAAAATTACAAAGGCTGTAGTATTACTCTAGACCAGACAATGGATACTTAATCTTCTCAAAGATATTTTTAGGTCCCAAATCAGCAGTATGGTAGATGGAGAGTCCTATGAGAAGTTCAGCTAGTGGCTATGATTGATTGAAGTCCTGTTGTCTTGGAGTGGTGATGGAGATTGGACTAGGCTGGGTCCCTAAAACTCTCCCACTCTATCCTACATTCTTTTTTTTTTTTTTTTTTTTTTACTGTCTCTGTGGTTCTGAGTGAAGAACTAACTCCAAGGTCTTAGGGGTTCAGCCTGGATCTATAAGTCATTACTCGGCAGGGAGCCTCTCCGAGCAACATTCTCATTCTCATTGGACTATTGCATGCGCAAGAAATAGATTTTTGTTGTGGCAAGTCATGGAAATTCTTGAGTTGTTTATCATAGCATTTCACCTACCCTGAGTGACATACAGTGCATTTTTAAAAAAATTTTTTAAAAATCTTGTATTCATTCATTTGAGAGAGAGAGAGAGAGAGAGAGCAGGAGCAGAGAGAATAGGGAGAAGCAGATGCCCTGCTGGGCAGGGAGCCCAGTGCAGTGCTCAATCCCATGATCCCAGGATCATGGCCTGAGCCTAAGTCAGGTGCTTAACCAACTGAGCCACCCATCACCGCCCCCAACAGTGAATCTTTAACACAATGTGAGCTGTGCTACAGGTGAGATTTATATAAAGTGTCATAAGAAGAAAAAAGGCCCAATTAATTCTACCTGGGAAGTTTAGGAAATGATATTTAAGCAGAATCTTGGCAAGTGAAAAGGAATTTGCCAAATGGGAAGTGTGGGGAGGCAGTTTAAGTAAGTGTATTTCCAAGGGGCTCAGGATGGAAATACATCCTGAGTTCAGAGTGGTAGCCCAGGCGTGTCTACGGGATCTCTGTAGGAGGTGGTTAAGAAGATGCTGAGGAGGCCAGAGCACACTGTGGAGGGCTGAATCACCTCAGTTCTTCCAGAAAGCAATGAGGAGCTATCAAGATTTTCAAGTGGGAAGCATGAGTTAGAAGGATGTTCTGGCAACTGTGTGGGGTATGGATGAAGACCATCTAGAAGGTCGCTTCAGAAATCTAGGGAAGATTTGTACAAGGTAATATCTATAAAGCACATAGTGCCCGGCGCTAAGAAATGTGTCATTTGGTTCCTCGTCCCTGGGTGACGGGAATCTAGAGAATCTAGAGCAAGTGGAGAAGGTGAATGTAGAAAGAGGCATTTTTGAAGCTATGAATACTTGATGAACAAATATTGAATAAATAATGCAGTCTCTTCTGGGCAGGCTGAGTGCCTTACTGGCAGCCCCGCCCCTCTCCCCCCAACCCTACTACCCCATCCCAGTGGGATGCAACTTTACCAAATAACTTGGCCCCATGTCATTGCCTTCCACCAAAAGCTCCTGAAATGCAGGCATCCACCAGAGACCAACGCAGTGAGCTGCTGCTTTACGACGGAAGCTGGACCCAATGTGGGCACTGAGCGCACAGGCCAAGTGTCCTCAGGGCTGGTAATACATGTAGACACCTCGAATGAGGAACGCAGGGTCCCATGTCCTGAGTTAGTCAGCTGTCAGTTCAGTCTCTGGAAGAGATTCACCGGTTTGCTCATTGCGTCTAGACTCTGGCTGGTCGGCCTCACCTCCGCAGCGAGGGCAGGGATTGGTGGTGATGCGGCTTGGAAGGAGTAAAGTCATAGTCGGCTCAAAAGACCAGGCCTCTCTAGGCAGTTAGAAGAGAGTGGATAATAACGTGATGGGATCGTTGGGAATTTGGTGCGATGACAGAGAGACCCTCTGATGGATTCGGTGGCCATCTAGGCTTGGTAGGGACGCAGATCTCCTCAACTCTATTCCAGAGCCTCTCAGCCAGACCGCATTTGCAAACAGCCAGCCATCTCCAGGCGGAAGCTGTCCGCTCTTTCTAAAAATATCCTGAGATTTCCTTCACACGTTGTCCCTTTTAATATACAGCACTGTCCTACTACCACTCTAGGGAAGAGTGTTTTTTTTTTTTTTTTTCCTCCTTTTCTTCTTTTGTCTAATCTAATTCCTTACAGCTGCATTTTCTTCTGTTTTTCCCAGGCAGCATTCCTTTGGGGCTGGCTGCAGTCCTTATGAAAGGCCACGTGCATTAGAAGGGGACACAGACTGTCTGAGGTTCCCCATGCGGCGTAGACTCTGATGGAAACCGCAGTGTCACTAACCTTGTACCTGCTCCAAGGGGCTGGCAGAAGGGTGGGTAAGAAAAACCCTTTGCCTCGGTTTCCAACAGGCCCTGGGAGCTGTAAATACCCATGGAGCCTTCCTGAGAGTGCAGGTGGGTCGGCGTGCCAGCCCCCTGCCTCCTCCCTGGCAGAACCGAGTGCTGGAGTATGGACTTCATGCCCCGGGAGCCTGGGTTCATGTTTCCCTCCTGCACCCCTGGTTTCTGGAAGGGACAGTAGCCTCTGCTCTGACAGCTCTCAGAGCTGTTGGCCTTGGCTGCTGTGGCTTGGTTACGGCCTGGGGCTGGTGGCCTGGGGGAATGGAGAGGCCCCCTTCCCTGTGACATGACCCTGCTTTGTTTTACAGAATGCTTTCCTATAGTCAGGGGGCTAGAAAAGGAACTCAAATAGGCGCGCTCACGCTAGCATCTTACAGATGAGGAAACAGAGGCCCCCAGAGGTGACATGAAGTCACCTGGAGAAAAGAGTTGTCAGGGATCATTTGGTTGCACAGAAGAGAAACCCACGTGGACAAGGTGAGGCTTAAGGCAGGAAGGATCAGGGCAGGAAGGGCGAAAGGGCTTCAGAAAGAGCTAGAACCAGGATCTTAAAAATCTTGTCTTCACTGGGGGCTGACCTCCCTTTGTGATGGTGGTTCTCCCTCCCGCTACAATTGTACGTTTCGGGAGCTCAGGTCCACCTGAGAAATCGATTTCTTTCTCAAGAAACTCATCACCGCCCGCCCCCCCCCCCCAGCTACTTAACGTCTTTTCCTGGAAAATTGTTTTAGCACTGCTGTGAATGAGAAATCCAGAGACGAACTAGCTACCGAGGACTCACGGATAAATGGGTCCATCTAACATATCTCGAGGAATACGTTCATTGTAGAAACCGATCCACCGAGGTGTCTGAATCTTGCAATGAATCCAAGGTCCCCTGGGGATTTTTCCTTGTCTTTTGGTGAGATTTGCAGACAGGGCCTCCTCCAAATATTTCCGAGTCTGTTGTTTGATGCTATTTTGAATTCTCTCACATGTGGAGTTTATTCCTATATTTAGGTCTTAGACCAGCACCCAGGAGGGTTTGAAAATGTTTGCAATTGACCAACTGTAGTGAATCAACAAATCCTTGCGTGTGCTTCCCAAAGCACTTAAATCCCGCTGACTCCCCAGCTCAGTCCTCATTTCCATAATCTCCAGCCAGTGCTGCGCTGACCACACCTTTTGCAAAACTTGGACCAAAGAAAAACCCAGTTCAGGTTACCAGAACCCAAAGACAGCGGCAGGCCTCTATCAGTGGGCCAGCCACAACAATAAAATGTGGCTGCCAGAAAGTGAGCTCTCAGAAAAGATTCTAATTGGAGGGACATGGCAGAAATGTACATGATTAAAAGCATCGCCCGGAGTGTGAGCAATGTAGGAATTTTTTTTTTTTTTTTTTTTTTTTTTTTTTTTTTTTAACCCAAAGCCTTGTCCTTCTGTGCTGATGAAAGGATATCTTTTGCCAAGCAACACAGTGGCAATGGGTCTGACTTTCTTGTGTCTGAGCATGAACAAAAAAAGCACGTCGACCCCCCACTTACCCTTCTTTTGTAACTGGTCAAACAAAGCCATCTGCCTCAGCATTCTCCCAGGTTCAGGAAGGGAGATACAACTGCCCACCCAGGGAACAGGGAGGGTGGGCAGTGTCTTACAGCGATGCTCTCTAGAGTACAAGAAAACTCTCTGATTCTCCCCAGCCCTAGAAGATGGAGCCCAAGTTAAGGACTTTGTTAGCAACAGACGGCCAAAGCCTTTCCTTCTTTTATTTCTTCTGCCTACATGCACAAGCTACTCAAAAGGAACTTCTTTCTCCTTCTGCCCACAGATTCCTGTCTCGAGAGCCTTTCCAAGAAATAATCCAATTTTGTCTCAAATGTAAGGGCTTTCATTCTCAGTCCTTTGTACTGTTTATCTTGGTAATTTCTTTCCAGTTTTAGCCATATATATATATATACATGTATATATAGATATATATATATATCTATATATACTTTTTTTTTTCCCTGCCCAAAGTTAAGCACATGGCTTGCAATGAGGGGAAGCTTGCATGAGTGGCATGGAGTAGACTGCTATCTTGGCGCTGTGACCAAGCCAAAGGGGTTCTGAGCCTAGCTTTTTGTAAGCATACTCAGCAGGGGAAAGTGGAGTGATTGTAGTTTAAGAGGCAAATTTTCCACAGTCGGGGTGATTAATCACCTCTTAGCTGTGAAAAATAATGGGGATAAGATGCAGAATTTTTAGAGAGCTCAAAGACTTGAATTATTTATTAGCAGGTGAGGTGGAAGCTTGGGAGACCTGAATCTATCTCCACGGTGTGTCTGTGTGTGGTGTGTATGTGACGCATGAAGACACAGCTACCTCTGCAAAAATAAACCAGGAAAACATTATACTAAATGCGGTTGCATTAGCATCCCAGTTATTAGCTTCTTTAACAAACAATCCAGGCAAACTCAGGTTTTCTTAGTTTCTTCTATTTATATATTTGAAATGTCACCCAACAGTATTTGCAAACAAAGCATAGAACCAAATGGCAAAAATGCTTAAATACGAATCCTAAAAAGTCGGTAATATACGCAGATGTAACATACACAGAATGAAAGCTCTGTGACTACTTTGCAACTTAAGGTGGTGGCTTGTTATACAAATAAAATCTGTCTTGAGTTTGTTTATTAAAAATGGCAGATAGGTCAAGAGTAAACTTCCCAGATCTTCAGGCTGGCTCAAATACATTGTGTCAGAATGGAGACTATCTTGGCAGGGCTGATAACACAGAGGCCAATGATCCCGGAGGGCTGGGAAGGAACATGGAGAGAGATTTCAAGTCCGTCTGTTCTGGTCTGTGAGAGAAGCATCTGCCCATGAATTTGATCAAAGACTGACATTCAGAGAGCAAATTGTTCCTCTTCCTGTTCTCTTCCTGGGGAGTCATTTCCAGATACCACCATATGCCTGAGTCTCTGCATCTAAATGGCCATCAGGTTCTGTGGAAACCACCTCTCGGTAGCTCTGGAATTTTCCTCTCTCCTTTCCGCCTCACCTGCCATGGCCTCACACCTGGTCTATGGCAGCTGCTCCTTAGCTGGCTGGGGCAGCCCTCCCCCACTACCCCCTGTGCACCCAGCATCGCTGCATTCAATCTATCCTTGCTCCAGCCAAACAGAGCTTTCTGGACCAGAAAGCTATGTGCCTCTTGACAGCATACGAACCCTCAGTGGGTTCTGATTCTCGTAAAGAGGGATTAAGCACACATCCCTCTGTGTCTCCCACTCACTGCGGCTGAAATCCCCGCAGAAAATGCGTGGAGTGGTTCCTGGAGGACACAGCAAAGTAAAATGACAGCGAGCAGATTGGGGAAAAGAAAACAGAACTTCAAGTACCACAGAACTGTTAGCAGATGCTGTCACAGGAAGAATACAACAGAACGGGGTAATTAAAGCCCTGCATCTCGAGCCAGTGGATCAAGAAAGGGGGTGCCTATGAGCTGCAAAGTTCGTGAGATCCAGGCATCGATCCCATAAGGTGACGTAGGAACTCCTGGCTCAGCCCCGAGCTGTGCGTGCACGGGTCTGACCCCGGACAGCTGGACACAAGAGGTTAACGAGACTTTGGGGGTTGAAGAGATTAGAAAAACCTGCAATGGAACTCGCCCAGCAAGAAATTCTTGCTGGCTCGACAGACAAGGGATTGTTGGGAAGAGGTCCATCTGAAATTTAATTGGAAGACTTTTGCCATTTTTAATGGGACAGATTCAAAAATCATTAGTGGCCAAGCCCCTTTTTACCATCCACCAACCTTCTGTGAAAGCTTCTACCACTCCAAGTCCAAGAGTGGGATGGGAAAGTGATGAAAAGTGGTGATATCCTTGTGGCAAAGATGGCGATGCATCCAATAAAAACTCCCGTCGCCTCCACTTCCCCATCTTCCAGCAGGATATAGAAAGTTTCCTGAACCCAGAAGAAGGGAGGAGTCCGTGAGCATCGCATGGAGAAAAGCCTCCCACCAGCCAGAAAGAAGCACGTTAGACTATTACTGGAGAGAAAAAGAAATCCTAAGCTATAGACTTTTTTTTTCTTTCATAGCAGGAGCGTACTCTAACCATAACACTTCCACATTTGGGAGGGGAATACATTATGTGTGGAGCTAAGGTTTCCATACAAGCCCAAAGGAGCCTTTAAGACAAAGAGCTTTGGAAATAGAAACTGATGTCTGCATAGGGCTGCCCAGCGGACATGGCCTAGGGGGCTGAAGCTAATTTGTGTAAATCTCCATGGACAGGGTGACCTTGGCTGATGTCTAGTCCTGCTCTTTTGCATTTGGACAGCAGGATGCCCCATTATGCATTCCAAAGCTAGCTTAATAGCAGGGGTGCAGAAGGCCTCTCTCTACTGGCGTTCGGAGTCAAAGATACCCTGCCATGAATGCTGGTGTAAAATAAAAGATCTTTTCCTAAGGGGAGTAATCACGTCCAATGCGTCCGTTTTGCTAAGCTTAGACTTTTTCTTTAAAGATTCATTTATTTGAGAAAGAGAGAAAGAGAGAGAGTGCATGAGCCATGGGGGCGGAGAGGTAGAGGGAGAGGGAGAAGCAGACTCCCCACTGAGGGGTCTCATCCCAGGACCCTGACGTCGTGACATGAGCAGAAGGCAGATACTTAATTGAGCCAACCAGGCACCCCATAAGCTTAGATTTTTAGTGCCACTTTCTTAAAGGGGAAGCTCACCAAAAATGGGCAAAAATCGCATTTAAAAACAAATATAGCTAAACCTTCCTTCCTCTCAAACTTCAGCCCCACGAACCTCCAGCACAGGGATGGAGTCAGGGAGACCCACAGTCTTGTCTTTCACAGCTGGCTTTTATGAAGTGCCGTCTAAGGGGTTCCCCCTCGTTGCCCTTTATGACTGACTTCTACTTAGTAAATGAATTCTGATGCATGAGAGGTAGACCAGTCCGCTCCCGTGCTCACGCGGGAAGACACTGAGCTCCAGTTCCAGAGGTTTGTAGAGGAGACGGCCTCAGGTGCCCTGGGACTAGCGGACGCGGCGCTGACCTGCGAACAGAGTAGGGAACGGGTGAGGCCACGATGCCGGCGGCCCCCATAGGGCCACACACACATGGGCTGCCCGGGAATGGGCCTGACGGAGCCATACCCACAGGCCCAGGGCTCCTGGCTTCCTCTCAGACCTGTGCTCCAGCTGGTGGCACATGGCCCGGAACATACCAGAAACAATAGAGCCTTTGAGTTCTTTCAGTTCCGGAATGTATTCCCAATGTTAATTAACCTCTCACTGCCCACTAGACAGCCTCACCTGAGGACTCACATCGGTGGGCCCAAGAACCTCTGTCCCCGCATCGCTAAAGAGACCTGTTTCTTCCCCTGTAGTGTGACAGGAGATCTCCCTCTCTCTCGTACACTCCCTTTTTCCCTCACTCCTTGAACCTTTATGCAGGCCTAATCCTCTACCCTCTCATCTTCCTTTCCCCTGTGACCTTCCCGTCTGGAGTCTCTCTGCCTAGGCCGTCGAGCCGCCTCAGGCCTTGATGTCCTCCTTACTTACCCCGGACCCTACTTCCCTGTCCACCCCATTCCAACACTGTGCTCCTAATTTCTTTTTCTTATCTTTTTTTTTTTTTTAAAGACTTTATTTATTTGACAGAGAGATCACAAGTAGGCAGAGAGAGAGGGGGAAGCAGGATCCCTGCCCAGCAGAGAGCCCGATGCGGGGCTCGATTGCAGGACCCCGGGATCATGACCTGAGCTGAAGGCAGAGGCTCTACCCACTGAGCCACTCAGACGTCCCTGTGCTCCTAATTTCTAAATGCTAAGTTGTTGACTCACAAATTGGACCTAAGCTTACTATCGAGACCTGCATATATTCCTAATAATAGGAACTCATGAATTTTCAGAATTGCTTTTTGTGTGTTTTGTGTTTTATTTGCAAGGGGCTCAAATATAATGCTAATAAGCTTTCCTCTCACAGCCAGCCATGCTCTTGGGGTTTCTGTAGGTCCTGGTGGTTGGAAGGTCACTGAGTGGGGAAGACAGAATGGTCCCTCCTTCTCCACAGTGGGATTGAAAGGAAGAGCCTCTCCTTCCTATTGGCCTACTGCCTGCTGCTTGGGCCCCAACCCTCTAGTCTGATCATAGGAACGGCTCCTGCAAGTTCCCTCAAGCCATGCTGATCCCCAGGCCCCTGGGTACCGATCTTGACTTGGTCCTGTTGGTAAGAGAGCAACCGTGTCTGCTCAGTTGCCTGGGACACCTGGGAGTACATCGCCCACTCCGGGGGCAGCCTCTAAACCACAAGGCAGCTGCCAGAGTTGGTGGCTTTGGCCGCTGATAGACCGGCATTCAAATCCCTGTTCTGCCACTCACTGTCCTCACTGGATGTGTAACCTGGAAAGCCCGTTACCCTCTCTGGGCTCCAGTTTCTTCCTCCGTTCAATGGGATAATCCAGGCCACCCGCCCCAACCACGGCGCTTTGTGAGTTGCTGGTGGGTCGGAAATGTTCTTATTTTCTCTCTGTTTCCACTGCAACCACAACCCCTCCTCCTGCCCAAACACTGCCCTGCCCTCCCCGCCCCGCCCCCTAACCTGGATATGTGGCCTGGGCCACAAATAGTCCTTTTCCTTTTCTCTCTTGGTGCCGAAGTGGGTTGGCTGTTATGATTGTACAGTCCATTAGCAGGCAAATGGACAGGTGATACTTCCTGCTGGCAAAATAAACAGCTAGAGAAGGCAAATATAAGGGCTGAGCACCAGGGTAAGGGGGGCCTAGGGGAGGGAAACTAGTTTGACTATAACCCGAAACAAAGGAATGTGCCTGACCTAACTGCCATCTGATGACTTTCCCAACGCTGACACCCAGGGAGGTTTAATGGGAACATGGTTGAGCAAGAAGACATTTTGTCCCTAGATAGTGTGGGCTGGGTAGGGGAGGCACGTTAGGGACTGGGTATACATCAGCAGGTGGTAGTTTAAAAAGTGAGCACAGATCCTGGAAAACACATTTAAGAGAGGGATATTGTACAGATCCCTCGGGTTTGCTTGCCAGATTTGTCAACCACCCTTCTCTCAAAAGTAAGACTCACTCAGCTTCTTCCTTTGAAGCCTCAAGGAACAGCAGCGTTTTTGATAGGACAGGATAAGCTAACCCAGGGTGCCATCTCTGCCCACTGTGACATCGGTGGGACCAGCTTCCCCTGGGAGCCGCTTTCCTCGGGAGCAAAGACTCCAGCTCTCATTTCCTTTCTCTTCCTGGATCCTGTCTTCCCGGGCCCACATCACTGACCCCCCATATCTGACCACCTGCTCTGTGCCTGCCCGCCATGGAGATGCCCCTCTTCTGTTTCACAAGACAAACAGGGGAACAGATGGATGGGGCCTACCCAGAGGCCAGGGACAGCTGTCCCAGCTGCCTTGTCTTGTGCACGTCCCAGCACCTGACATTGACTCTCTAAGCTTTGGGGGGGGCTGGAGGGTGGGGAGAAGAAGGGGGAGAACAGGCGGCAGGAAGACCCCGTAGTAACAGTGGCCAGACTGAATGTCTTGCCAACTGCCTTCTTTCCGTTCAGTTGCAGAGACCGGCTTCCTTGTCTGCTGAGCCAGGAAGTAGGGGTGCAAGACCACAGGACGAGGCGTGAGGTCAGGGACAATCTTAGACAAACAGAAAGTCTACTGTCCCAACTCTTTAGTGGTTTGGTCATTTGTTTTTCTTGCCGCAGTCCTATCAGGAACATCCTGGGTTATTTGTATGTGGGGATACGGCAGCCAGGGGCCCAGGGTTCAACAACTTCAGCCATCAAGGGATACCCTGGTGAGGGGCTCTTGAAATAAAACATTTGCCTGGCCCAGCCCTTTCTCTCCTAACGTGCTCCCAAGGTCAGGCCTGTCCTGGATGTTCACAGTTACCGTTCGTTGTCCATAGGGCCCCTGGCCTGGGGCAGCCATCCAGGAATTTGAGTGGAAGGAACAGGAGCACGGCATTGGTGCCCAGCTTAGCTCCCAACAGCAAAATCTCTGGAATCCCATTCTAGCTGGCTAGGGTCTCGGCATTTGCTTTGGGGCCTCGTGGATCCTGATGGCAATTTCCCTGGAGGACCCTCTCCATCCCCAGCCCTTTGGTCCTCCCAGCACCCCTCTCTGGACATCTATAGCTTTCTAGCCACCAGCAGCTCTTCAGATCCTGTGGAAATAAAACTATGGCTAACCTATCCCCTACACCAAGTTCTCGGTCCCTGCAGAAAAAAACTGCTCTCAGCAGAATCCTGGTGGAGGAGGTGTCTTGACTCCTTTGGAAAGTGGATGGAAAAAAAGTCCTTTCCAAATGTAGGGTTGTTGTGCAACTTTTTCTCCTCTTTCTGCTTCTGTTATGTGAACACGGGTAGGTAGCCAGCAGGAGAAGCAAAACAAGTAGAATATGGCTCCCCTTTCGTTCCCTCTGTCAGCTGATGGATCACACAGTGATCCCAAAAGGTAGAGGGCACCTGGCTGGAAATCCCAGAGCCATCCTTAAAGCATCGGATGCCATAAGTGTTCAGGTGAGCAAGAAAGGCACATTTGAACCAGCTCAGATGGAAAAACAAAGAGACTGAGCGTAAGGGTTGATGACACAAGTAAATCCTTCTTACGTGCTTGCTTAAAAAATATCTCCTTCTGCTTATGTTGTTTCAATATACTCTGTAGCGGCACAATTAATTCCACTGTTTTTAAGACCTTATGTTTCAATATCTTAATTTTGTTTGTGAAAGTCTACATGGATATAGAAAAGCAAATGATTCTTTTCTTCCCTTCACTACACCAGAACTGCCACATAAGCCAGAAGCTCACCAGCAAGGCCCTGCTTACGTGGTCCTGGTGGGTCCCAACTGCCGGCAGAGTTCCCGAGAGGAAATTGCCAGTTGCTAACAGACGCAGACTAGGTGACTCATCTCCAATTAATAGCATCCGTGTTATTTGGTTTTGCATTATCAGTGTGGTCGGTGAGATGAAAATGACTTTTCTCTCCCGCTTGGTTTTATCTCCAAGCAATTAATATCTTATGAGAACACAATGAACCCAAAGATAGCTAGCGCCTATTGAATCTCTATTACATATCCAGAGTGCGTTAGTCACTTTCAGGTAGTATCTCATTTAACTGTTCGAGACCACTGTACCGTAAGCAATATCATCTCAGTGTTGCCAAAGAAAGTGAGACTCAGAAACTGTGAAGTCATGGCTTAAGGTCAGAAAGCAGACAAAGCATGGGGCTCGGATTCTGACCTGCTTGGAGCCAGACTCCAGAACTGGGCAGAGTTGCTTCTACAAGGAGAGAGCATTTTTAGGTTGTGCGTAAATCAAAAGCTGTCCTTGGCTGGCCACAGTTTCTAATAGCTACTTCTTAATCAACACTGTACCCCTTTTTTTTTTTTTTTAAACCATATGCTAAGGTGATTACGTTCTCTCCCACACTTAAAAGGTGATCAAATCAGGTTGGAGCTCTTTCTGTCTCGGGAACATCTAAGATGTTAAACGGTGTGGTTGTCTTCCCAGTGGTTTAGTGATCCTGTGAAAAATGTTTTTCTTAATGCCGTCAAGGTACAGATCTCATTTTTGCACTGCCGTGAGACTTCTATAAGCCAAGCTTTCGTAACGTGGGAGATTTATGGATTGGCTAATATAGGCAAACTTGTATAGGTGAGAATATGTACATTTTCCAGTGTAGGGATAATGATAATAGGATTACCAGATTATTTCAACAAAAAGCTAGATACTTTTGATTAAAAAAATATATCGCCAGCTGTAAAAGAATGTGCATGATATGGGAAGTTTGCTTGTTATAATATATTTTATATCCAGCTTTTGCCAATTATTTTTTGAAAATTACCTTTTGGAGGGGCGCTTGGGTGGTTCAGTGGGTTAAAGCCTCTGCCTTCGGCTTGGGTCATGTTCCCAGGGTCCTGGGATCGAGCACTGCATAGGGCTGTCTGCTCGGCAGGGAACCTGCTTCCTCCCCTCTCTCTGCCTGTCTCTATGCTTACTTGTGATCTCTTCTCTGTCAAATAAATAAATAAAATCTAAAAAAAAAACTGCCTTTTGCTTCTATGATGGTTAATTTTATGTGTCAACTTGGCTAAATCATGGTACCAAGTCTTTGGACAAACACAAGTCTAGATGTTATTGTGAAGGTACTGTTTTGTGTGTGTGTGTGTGGGGGGTGTGATCGACAAATCCATAGACTTTGAGAAGGCATCCAAGCAGTTAAGAATTTAAGAAGAAAAAGACCGAGGTCCCCCGAGGAAGAAGGAATTTGGATCCAGACTACCATTGATCTAGAGCTACAGCATCAACTCTTCCTTAGGTATCCAGTCTGCTGGCCGGCCTTGCAGATTTCAGAATTGCCAGCCTCATAATCATGAATCAATTCCTTAAGACACCTCTCTCTGTATAGCCACATTCTACTGGCTCTTGTCCTCTGGAGAGCATCAGTGTAGCCTCCAGTCAAGAAAAGAATGTGTTAAAGAAACAAAAAAACAAAACCCACAAAGCTCATTTCTTTTTGTCTAAGCAATAATATTTTGGGTTCAACTGTCCATAGATTATTGATGACACTAAAAGTTATTTCCATGCTGGAAATATTTGCCAAGGGGAAATTGTAGCAAATTTTAGGTAGTAGATTCTTTGTGAAGAAGGTATTTCCATTTCTCAAAAAATGTGTTCTTTCAGGAATTGGAAGCCATTTTCAAAGGGAAAATTTGCAAAGAAGCTCTTTTCTCCATGCTGATAATATTTGGATTAGAACTACCTCATCAAGACAAGAATTCTAATGATTAGCTAAATCTTCAAGCCCTAAATTACAGTATAGTTAATTTTAAAAAGGAAACCCTGTCTCCCAGTATATGATGGTTGTGTATGTGTACACACACACACAGTGCCTCGGAAGTAAATCTAATGAGTATATGAATTCATAAATGGGTTTTCCCCAATGGAAAGTAGTAGGCAAATAGTGGGTTCTGGAAAAGGGGACTCCATGAGGGGAACAGTAAGAGCCCAGAGTTAGTGATTGTGGGGTGTGTGTGTGTGTGTGGTCTACCTGGGTTCCTTTGGAGCCCAGACCATCATATCCCTTTTGATTAGGATTACTGATAAGCCACACATCATCAGTGTGGAGCCTAAATGATATCCTTCTCAAGTAGCATCTCAAAACAAAACAACAAGAGATCTAAACCTCCCAGATGAGCAGGAGACCCATCATGCACCACCCCTTTCTGAGAACCCCCTCCCGTGGCTTATTCTAGAATTCTTAGATTGTGCGCACGTCCAAAGATGAGTACTAATTATTCTCACTTCATTGCTGGTGCCCAGAACTCAGTTTCACCTTTAGAAGGTACTGCTGCCCTAGTCTTAGAAGAGATATGGCTTGTTCCCTTTCCCCACTGGCAGCTACCCTGACTGGTCTCCGTGCGGCTTCTAGATCTATAACGTCACGTGTGATGGTTGGCCGAGGGCAAACCTCACAAAGTGTGAGCTCCTAGGGTTACGCCTCTTTAGGATTGCAGCCCTTGCCTTTCGCTCACTCAGCCAGTCCCTGGGGGTGGTAAGCCTCTCTCCATGATGACTTGCCACTGGGGACAGATTCGGGGGCTGGGGGGTCTTCAACCCCAGAACTCCCATTCTCCTTCAGTGTTGGGCCGTCAATATTCATTTGCCCTGTGTCCTTTTTCTCCACAGGGTGACTTGTTAATTTTTCACACAATTCTCGATGCATAACTAACAACCACAAAATGTTGGTGACATCCAACACCAGCGTTTACTTATTCCTCTTAAGTCTACAAACCAACTATGCTTTGACTGATGTGAGCTGACTCCTCTGGGCTTGGCCCCAGGCTCTAGGTTGGCTTCAAGCCTGCTCCACATGGCTGTCATTCTTTTGGAGTCAGTAAACTACAGAGGGCATGGCCTTCTCACCCACAAGGGCAAGATGCAAGCCCAAATGGGCAAACACATTTCCAGCTTGCTAACATTCCATTGACCAAAGCATGTCACGTGGCCATGCCCACAGCAACACCAAAGGGAAGTATGTTACTCTTGCAGTGTGAAGGGTAGGGAGTGAATCTAGCCTGAACAGAATTCAAAACAGCTCACCAAGTAACTTCACATAGCCTTTTCCTAATTTCTACCTTTGTGATGGTTACCCCACAGTGTCTGGCAGTCTTGGTAATTTTGAATCAAAAAAGAAAGAGGGATCTCAGGCTCTTTTCCCAGGAGTCTACTCTTCTCCTGGGAACAGCCTAGAAGATTGTTGTGCTAACTCACTCTTCAGCAAATTCTAAGCTCCTTAATACCAGCACCCCTGTTGGTTACAAACTATGACTCACCAACTGTCTATCTACCCTGAAGTTCAGGCCTGGGTCAGCAAAGGTCATGCATGATAAAGGAGTATAAATCAAAAGAGGTATTGTCTTGATGGTCAAGCTCTTCTTTATCTGAGCAGAGTCTCAAAATATCCACAATTATTTTATCACTTTGTTGCTCACCCACCCAAAGTATTTTTATTTGTCTGCCAGTTAATTAATACAGAGTTGAGTTAATTATAGAGGAATAAAAATTATGGCAACTTAACCACGTTCATTATCTGACTATTCACCAACCATGATGTTTGGAGAGTTGACCAATGCGAAAGATGATTTTTAAACTGTGTAACATTATTATATTTAATTTTCTGTGATTGAGCTAGAGATTAATAAGTACATATTTATTCCCTGTAGTCACCAAAAGTATATCACTGATTTAATTTAAATTTGGGAAGATGGAGCAGACAAGGACATTACTTAGGTGCATGACTACAATTCATTTGCCTTAATTAATTCGGAAGACTGATATTTGCTGGTAAATAATTAGATCATTTATACAGGTCTGGATTTTTTGTGTGTGGTAATTTGATAAGTAAATTGTAATGTCATTAGCCAGTAAGTTAATCATATGTGATACATTACCAGTTCTAGTCCTTTATCATGTGGGATGATTTTCTCCCGTAACTGTGGGTGGTACTACTGAGAAAGGCCAAAAAGCATTTGATGGCATGAGGGTGGGGGGGCAGGCAGCCCTACCTTGTTTCTTTCCTAACTGACAAGTCAAGATTAATTAAGTGCTCAGTCGTGGGGGCTTTCCCCTCCCCATGAGGCCAATGGCTTGTGCCACGGTGGTAAAACCATAACTGGTGTTAGAGACTGGGATGTTTTCCTTATGGCATGGCGTCTTACCTCTTTGTCCTGACTGAGCCACCATAACCTAACCAGTCCTTGATTTTTCCATAATATATCTGAAATGAGGCAATATATCTGAAAGTAGTTTGGAAAAAGCAAGGTGCTCTACAGGTATTCATTTTTGTTATTGAGATTAACAGCCACAGGAAGTTTTTCTTCAATTACTGTTTTCTAGAGAATGGATGCACTTGCCTTATGTTCTTTCTTTTCTATTTGATAGTAATATTAAAATGGGACTCAGAGGAAATTTGTGGTAGTTTATTAATACCAAAGCTTCCCCCTCTAAACACACACACACACACACACACACACTCCCTGCTTATTTTCGTTAAATATATTTGGTCATGGTTCATTCTTCCTATTATGTCTTGGATGACATAATTTAGTTTCTTTAATAACACAGACATAAACATTTTTGTGCCTCCATGGAACGGGGGCATGGGTCAGCCCCACACTCACTTTTTCCATACTGATTTCTCCAGTTACCATGAGGAGAGAAGGTCAAGTTCTCAGACCAAACTGTATGCAACTACTTGAATGGGGGCTGGCCTCAGTGGCATGTCACATACAGTTCGGCTGGCCAGGACCAGGCTTTTTGCTGACCTCTGACCTCTCCTGTGGTTTGACAGTTGCACCTTCCATTCCCCCTCAGGAGTACTTCCCAGGAACTGGGCCTCACCTATGCCTTGGTTTTCAAATCTGAACCTGCACTTAGGCTTCTGCTTTGGTCTGAGACCCTAAGTTAGGAGCTCCCCTCAGTGCCCTTCCTCAGAGCTTGAAGTCCTGTCTATGGGCCAGTCAAGGTCACCTGTGAGTTGACCTGTTAAGTGCTATATACCCACTCTTCCACACTGGAAGCTAAAAGACAAGGGGGCCATTGATGTAGCCAGTGCACGTTCAATACCCAGGGAGAGGGAGAGATGGAGAAGCTGGGGGGCATTGATCTAGAAGGACTGTTAAAGACTATCTAGGATGCCAGGGAGGCAGAGGCCCTGGAAACCCAAGAGCCTCTTAGGAATTCCCCACAATTTTTGGGATGGCTTTCCTGTTCCACAGGGTAGTGTTCAAACCAAAATTCTAGTTCTAGTAGGGATGGAAAAACCCCAGGTGAGCTTGGATTATGAAAGTGTTAAAACTCCAATTTCCCATATATTGTCTCTATAAAACACACCGTTTCTTCTTGAAAACACTGCCTCTGAGAGTTTTCTTGAGAGGTGTAGCTGGATTTTTCTCTACCCCTTGGTCTCCATGCCGCATTGGGCCTTCATTATCAGTCAGGCCAACCTCCAATACTTACCCTTTAAAGTTGGTACACGTAGTGTCTTAGCCTGGCCCTTAGCTTCTGAACCTTGTTATGGCTGAATAAGGAGATGGTCCTGACAGGTCCTAAGATATGACCTTCTGGGTCCCTCATAGACTTTCATCAGTCTTATCTGCTCCTGTATCATCCACCTAGATGTCTGTATGGCCTGTGGCCTGTATTTCTATACTAAATAAACATGCCCACACCTGTTCTATCCATACCTATGAGAAGTACAGGTAAAACATCCATCTGGCAGTAACCTACTGAGGCATTCAGGCTTTCCCACGCAAGTGGGGATTTTAAGGTCGGTTTTGTTGCCGTTAATGTTTTTAAAGAACTCACATGTTCCTGTTACATTGCTAGTTTGCTTTGTAGAAACCTAAGAGGAGGTGATTTTCTATTTGCATAAGAAATGGGTTATTTTGAATGAGGATTTAATTGTGATTCAAAGTTAGCTCTTTGGGGTTAATTATTGAAGTTACCCATTTCCCTCTGCCCACTAAAATCCTGCTTTAGTCTTTTTTTTTTTCTTCTGTCTGAGGAAACTGAATGTTGTTGATTTCACCTTGGCATTGCTGAGCAGAACCACAATGGTATTTTGCTTGAAGCTTGTCTGTTTTGGCATCAGCTTACATAAGCAGAAAAACCTGTATTTCAAACACAGTACAAAGGCAAATGGCAAACACCTGCTTCTAGTAGGGATCTGGAGCTTGGACTTCTGAGGATTGAAGGGCCTGGATTTACTACTTACGATCTCGGTGGCCAGAGGGAATTCAGCTGTAAGTGGGAGGTTGATATCTTGTGAGTGGGTTTGTTGTGGGGCCAAATGGTCTAGTATATGTGCATGACACATATAAGTGGCTAGAATGTGGTGTTTGCCCAATGTAAATCTTTGTATACAAATATACAAAATCTACTCAAAGACCCAGGAAAGTCTCTGAGGATAAACAGACTTTCCACACTATTTCTTGAGAAAGTTGGCCATTCCAGATTCTTGGAAATGAATTTGGAAGCCCACGGTTGTTCATTTCCCGCAAAGGCGCAGAATGTTCCCTGTGCCTACTGTGCACATCCATGCCTCCCTGATTTTCCTCAGGAGGTCCTGATAGTCTGAAATTCCCTTTAACAAACTTATGTGCTTGACTAACTCCAACTTTGACTTTCATGGTTTAGTCTTCGTATCTCTTTATTGCAGTTTTCCCTGATACCTCTGGGAAGAACTCAAGGCTCCTTCCTTTTCTGGTGACCTCTCCCATCCCCCCACCAGAGCACTCACCCCATTGTCAAGCACTGGTAAAGGGGCACGCCTTCCCTGGCTGACCGAGGACCAGTGATCACCCCTGATTCAGTCTCTGCATCATCAGCTCTTGACCCAGATCTGGCAAAGGATAGGCACTCAGTGGACACGTGTTGAATTAGTTAGCGAGTGAGCTGGTAGACACATGAATGAATGAATGAATTCTTTCCCAGAGATAAACAGAGAATGAAGTCTGATTTGCAGGTAGGAAGGGGAACTGCGTAGCTGAGGCAAATCCAAATGGATTTCTGGTACCATGAGTCTGAATAAGAGTCTGTATAGGGAAGTGCCTAAAATAAAGTCAGCAACCATAACGCACACATCAAGTATCAGTTCTACTTGCTTTTTGTCATTACAATCTAAGGCAGAGAATTATATTATAGAGATGATACTGGTTCTCAGACATCGAAGGAGGGTACTTCATTTAAATTTGGGAGGAGCTGGAAAAAAAAGGACAATCAGATTCTCCCAGGTTCAAGGTCAGGGGTCACAAATGAGGAATTATTCCAAAACTGAATAGAGAGGAAAAGTGTGAGTCTCTAGGATCTTACATACCTGCTGCCTCCATCCCAGGGGGTGGGGAGTTGGTGGGGAGGGAGATACTGCAGAGTGCTGACTATGTGGTAGGCAGGATAAATATATCTCATGTATATGACAGTTCTTGGAAGTGATGTCAATTTCACAGAAGTCACAGAGCTGGGGCTCTTAAAATCCAAAGCCCAAGTTCTCTTCCAGCCACTATGGTGCCTCTAGAACACATGTGGGCCTGCACGTGTGTGCTGGAGGTGGAGGATGGCTCCCATCACGTGGCTTTTTTTCAAGTCACAACATCTCCATAAGTCAATGAGGAAGACTCAGTCTCCTTCCTTTGGTCACAAAGAGCAGCATGGTGTCTGTTAGCCCCCAGCTATTCTGTGCCTGTCAATGAAAAGATGGGTTCTGGGTGGTGAGGCCGTCTGAGCGTGGCAGGTTGGAGGTGACCTGGCTCCAGCAGCATGGGAATCACAGAAAACGGTTCAGTATATATTATTTCAGAAGTCTTCAAACCCTCCAGATCCCCACAGCCTGCCTTTCCTGCTCTGACTAGGGCAAAAGAGAGTATGTGAACGGGTTCATTCTAAATTCTGTTAAATCCATGTATGGAGCTTAGGCCTGAATTTCTGGTTAGCACCCCAGTACCTGAACCCCCTCGGCACTCTTCACAAGGAACCACTACTTAACGATGTATGCCTCCCCCTGTGTTTCTGCCATTGACCTTTGGGCCCAGGGTCAGGGCTGATCTTTTATCCCCATTAGATATTTTCTTGTAATATTCCTCTTGTTATTTCTTCCTGTCAAGATCAGCTGTGGCATGGTTCTGTCATCAAAATATTAGTTGTAATTTATGCAAAGATTAGATGAGCTTGCCTTTTATATTTTTATCAATGTCAGTAGTTCTTTTTTTCAAAATTATTTTTTATTAACATATAATGTATCATTTGCCCCAGGGGTACAGGTCTGTGAATCATCAGGCTTACACACTTCACAGCACTCACCATAGCACATACCCTCCCCAATGTCCATAACCCAACCTCCCTCTCCCTACCCCCCACCCCCCAGCAACCCTCAGTTTGTTTTGTGAGATTAAGAGTCTCTAATGGTTGGACTCCCTCCCAATCCCATCTTGCTTTATGTTTTCCTTCCTAACCCCCCAACCCCCTACTCTGCCTCTCAAACTCCTCATATCAGGAAGATCATATGATAATTGTCTTTCTCTAATTGACTTATTTCGCTAAGCATAATACCCTCTAGTTCCATCCACGTCATCACAAATGGCAAGATTTCATTTCTTTTGATGGCTGCATAGTATTCCATTGTATATCTATATATACACCCCTTCTTTATCCATTCATCTGTTGATATACATCTAGGTTCTTTCCCTAGTTAGGCTATTGTGGACATTGCTTCTATAAACATTCAGGTGCACATGCCCCTTTGGATCACTACATTTGTATCTTTAGGGTAGATACCCAGTAGTGCGATTGCTGGGTCATAGGGTAGCTCTATTTTCAACTTTTTGAGGAACCTCCCTGCTGTTTTCCAGAGTGGCTGCACCAGCTTGCATTCCCACCAACAGTGTAGGAGGGGTCCCCTTTCTCTACATCCTCACAAACATCTGTTGTTTTCTGACTTGCTAATTTTAGCCATTCAGTGTCAGCAGGTCTTAACCTTTTTTCTACCTCAGTATCTGGAGGGTATGATACTCTCCCATCTATAACACTGTGGGATTACTCAAAGCATAGATGTGTAAGGGGGTGAGGAGTATGTCTACTTAAATAGTAGGGTGCAGGACATATGTAAATTGAAGGTCCACCACCTTGCTCTCTGACCTCTACTCATAATTCTGGTTAGCCATTTGGAGTCGCTAATTCAAAGTACATTAATGGTTATGTGGAAAATACAGTGTATGTGACCACTTGGTGCCAGAGGGGCCCTGAGGTACTGATCCTTTGGAGAATACTTATGTATGTGTTTATGTATGTTCATCAAGTAATTAATTCATCATCTTGGCTGCAAGGTTAAAATAAGACAACTTAAGTGTTTTCTTAACATATGCACGCCCACACTCTCCACCATTCACAATTTCTTCATGCGGAATTCAGAATTCAGTACTAATAACTGCTTTTGAAATTGAGCATTTAGAACACCCAGAAGATGGACGAATTTGGAAAGGGACCCAAGCCCTCATGAGCTCTCTATCCCAGCACCAGACCTTGCTCTTTCTGCAGCCAAACCAGCGTGTTTAGGTAGTTATGTAACTTCAACATTATATAATGGATTTCCATATTAGACTTATTTTACCTTGCGTATACATTTCCTCGAGACTTTTTCTGGCTTGGTTTATTACTTCTTTTTCTTTTCGTCAATTATATGGTAGCCTCTTTCATTTCCTCTGAAAAGTCAATAAAAATGTAATTACAAAAAGGTTCTGGGAGAGAAGGCTCTTATCCATTTCATTGTCTGGGTTGCTTAAGAAATGTTTATTTGCGAACCGGGAATTTCTTATTTGCATTGGCTCTGCCTTTGTGTATATATCCAACTGTAAAACAAAAATCCTTTTCCTGAGCTGGTGAGCCTTGGAGGCCTTTGAGATGAAAGCTGAACAGGGAGCCAGGAGGCCTGAAATTAACCCTTCCAGAAAACGGATTTGCTCTCTGCTGCCCACAGAACCATACCATATGTATCACAAGCCCACATGAAAAAGAGATGATGGTCCAATATTATAAAGATATGCCACATGTTTTTTGAAAAGGTAAACAAAAACCCAAGAAGGAGGCTCGTTAGCCAGATAAGTATTTCTTCATTATCCACTGTATTTGAAATCACACCATGGGCCTGAACACCACTGGAATTACGGTTCTGTGGATGATGCGTTCGTATAAAAAAAAAAATGCCCTTAAGGAATTTGAAATCTGGTTCAGAAGATCATTATATTAAAAAAAAAAAAAAACTTTTCTGTTTATAAAGATGACATATGTTTATTATGGGAAACTTGGAAAATATATAAAAATATAAGGAAGAAAATTTAAATCACCCATATGCTTCCACCCAGAGATGATCACCATTAACATTTGGTACAGTTGGTTTTTTTTTTTTAACGTGTATGTGTTCAAATTTCTTTTTACAAAGCCAGGGTCATGTTATACACATTTGAATGTGCTTTTTCGTCTACTCTACTGATAACATGACCCAAAGTCATTAAATATTATTTAAAATTATCTGATTAATTTGAATTAATCATTTGAATGCACAATAATTAATTGAACAGATCCTTTTTGGACCTAATGTGGATGGAAACCATTGGCTCTTACAAATAATATTCAGTATCTATATCTCTGTGCACACATATTTGGGCACATCTCTAAAAATTACCCTAGGAGAATTTCCTAGATGTAGGTTTAATGGATCCCAAAATATAAATATATTAAAGGACTACAAAGTGCACATGCATGGTTAGAGCCCCTTTGCTTCTTCTCTTCAAAAAAGCTGTAGGAATTTACACACACACCCATAGGTACCCTATTTACTGCATCTCTAACCAGTCCTGAGTGTTATTATTTTAAAAATGTTTGCCAACTTGGTGGATAAAATATCTTGTTTTAATTTTTGTTTCTTTGCTTAGTAGAGGACTTGAACATAGTTTCTTATTAATTGGTCATTTCTGTTTCTTCTTTTGTAAATTGTGTATTTGTGTCTTTACCCCCTTGTTCTCATGGGGGGGGCTTATAGTTTTCTTATTGATTTTAAAAGGTCTGTATATAATAATCTTATTATCCCTTTGTGTGTCATGTGAATTGCAGATATTTTATCTGATTTATCTATGTCTTTTAAAGGCTTTTGTTTTAAGCTTTTAGAAAATTTCCACTTTTATGTAACCAGTGTTATTGGTTCTTTTCCTTTGGGATTCCTTTTCCTCTTTTGTGTTATTAATGTCTTCCCCACCCAAGATTGGCTGAATTTTAATTTCTCTTGTTCTGTTATTGTTTTTGATTCTCTCCTAAACAGCTAACTCTTTAGTTTATTTGAAATGTATTCTATGGCATCATACAAAGAGTAAAGCCTGGTTTTATCTTCATTCCAAATGATTCACCCAGTTTGTCATCATCAGCCTTAATTTTTTCCCCCGGCTGGATTTGAAACAGTATTTTAATCACAAATTAAATTCATGCATATAGTTAGGACTGTCTTTTGTTTGTTCTTTGCTGTTCTACTGATCTGCCAGTCTACTAAAAATCACTGTGCTTTATTTCTTGTAACCAAGATTCTACTATCCAGCCTATGAGCCCATTTCCCCATAATTCTTATGTTTCAGAATTGTCTTGGTTGGTCTACCATATTGTCTTCCAAATAAACTTTAAATTATTTTGTTAATTTTGTTAAAATACTCCATTTGTAATTTGATTAAAATTTCATTAAATCTAAAAAGTAACTTGGGAAGGGTTGACTAAAACTCTGAGAACCTCTCAGATGAGATCAACAGATTGAACACACATCTACTTTGACTTTCGATGCCTCAGTAGATGATGGTGGAGCCCTAGAAATGTTAGAGCCTGCAGCAATTCATATCATGAAAAGGGGACTCCAAGGATATAAAATTGGACTAAATTCCTGGAGCATGGGAAGGCGAGGGAGGCTACAGCCTGCACCGTGTGCCAAGAATGGGGCTGGGACAGGGAGATACATCAGAAGGTGGAGTGAGAAGGGGGGCTGAACACAGGGGATTAGCTGAAGTGGAAAGGTAGCTCCTGTGTCCTTCCCAAACCCCCCCAGGGGGAAGAGCCCAAGGCCAGACTCTCTGAGCTTCTTTTCTTACGGATTGTCTGCAGAACCCGGGTGGCCATGTGAGGGCTAGCAGGTCCTTTCGGCAATGCAGTTCCATTTCTCAAAATGACTCTCATCCAAGTATTATCATCTTCGTGTCTCTTCTGCAGCTTCTAGTCTACTTTTTTGTTGTAGAACCCTCTCCTTGACTAAAATTGGTTTTTCTTTTTTCCCCAGAAAGAAGGTGAGTAAACGTTCTCCATCTGTTTACTGTCGGACACTCCTTTCATTTCTTACATGTAAGAGACGGCTGATGAAAATTCATACTATTACCAGCTCTTACTCTTTCTAGTAAGGGTTTCTGCTGACATCTCCCCCACTGACTTCTCCCGAGGCTCCTCTCTGATGTGTGAGGGAAAGATGTGAGGCCGTCTTTTTTTTGGTTTGGCTCTGTACCTGCGCTATGTCTGATGGATACACCAACGACATCATAAGCATATATAGTTTCTGGCATGTAAATAACATCTATTCCTGGGTTCCAGTCCCAATAGAAATTTCTTCCTATTTTTATAGTCCTTTTTTCATTTTATTGGAGCATAGGAAGCAGACTGTCAGACATCTGTGCTCATCTTATCTAGAATTGTGAGATCATTATTTTTTTATACATATCCTTAAATTATGTGAGCAGTTCCAGATGAATAAGGACAGTCACCGTGAGCCGGGATGGACACAGGGCATCACAAGCTAAATAACACCTCAGTGAGGACTTGAAGGATGGATGGGATTCAAATGAGTAGAGCAGATCATGGAGGGGATTCCTGAGTGGGGCAAAAAACATAGAAACACAGAACACAACAAAGAGGTTTTGCTCCTAGAGGGCTCATAAAGAGCATTCATGTAGATTAGGTTGGAAAGACAGATAGGGACCAGATAATCACAGGTCCCGAACACCAGGGAAGGGAGATGTTGCATGTTCTTTAAACCACACAGGGCAGAGATTTCACTGGTTGAAAGATGTGTTCCCAAAAGGCTGGGAGCAACCCCCAAAAGGAAGAAGCCATCTTACCACTGTTAGGGAGGGGCATGTCAGGGCACCTGCTGGAGAGTGGGCCCCGGAACATGGTGACATCTGTAATCAACTCCCTGAAATGACATTTAAAGCCAGTGCATAAACACAGAGCGCAAGATAGAGAAACAGAGACCTTTTCGGCAAAAGGCAAAACATCGAAGGAACATGTGGTGGATAAAAGGAAGTGTTATGTCTTGATCTCATGATTTCCACCATTGGTTTGGGGACGAAGGGGGGATGTGGCTTACAGAGCAGCAGGCCCGGAGTTCAGAGGTGGAGGGAGGGGTGGGCGGCAATCACAGATACCCCTTGAGAAGAGAGAGGAGAGAGGAGAGGAAGCAATGAAGGGGACCGTGGCTGCTCCGAGGGAGGGGATCCAGTATGACAAGAGTTCTAAGACTCCACGGGTGGCTTTGACGCCACAAAGAATTTCTCAAGGGAGCAATGGAGCAAAGGGGCATCACTGATCCACCAGACCCACGTTAGCCTGAGGCTTGGCTTATGTTCATGGTAAATAGAAACATGAGAACCCAGCACCACTCTTTCAGTTTGCCTTTATTTGGTTTATTCAGTCAGACGTCAAAGCTAAAATCACAAAGTGAAAGGAACAGTCACATCTCAAGGGGATAATTTTGGGGTTTTTCCTGTATCTGAAGCATGACCTTTAGCAGTAATGATGTGCCTAAGTAATACAAGTACTTTTTCCTTAAAAAATAAGAAAACGTACTGGTGTTTTTCTTCTCACATGCGTAATATATGCTCACCGTGGAAAATACAGTCAAATAAAAATCGTATTATTTTCACCACCCTCAAATATTAGCATGTTAGTGTATTTCTTTATAAACGTGTGTGTGCATATATACATGTATATATAAATAAATATATTAAACAAAATATAAAAATATATGAAAACATAAGTATATATACAGAGACAGATGAGCACTATACAAATAGGATTCTGGGGGTGCTTGGGTGGTGCAGTCTGTTGAGCGACTGACTCTTGGTTTTGGCTCATGTCCTCATCTCAGGGTTGTAGGATCGAGCCCCACATCAAGCTCTGGGTCTCCATGCTGAGCGGAGTGTCTGTGTAAGGCTCTCTCACTTTCCCTCTGCCCCTCCTCCTCCCTCCCTCCTTCATTCTCTCTCTCTCCATATAAACATATAAATATTTTTTAAACATTAAAAAACTACAGGATTCCAGTATATTTTCTCTTTGGTAACCTGAAATGGTATAGATTCAAGGATGCTAAGAGTGTGATCTCTCCTTGACAAAACTAATAAAAAACAAAATGTATTTTTCAAAAAAAACAAAACCCTTTTCGCAAAGATGATCGGGACTATATGCTAGAGTATATGTTACTGGCGGCAAGAGAGGCGAATGGAAATTCTTACGTTGTACAGAGAGTGGTTTCTCATTTCCTACTCACCAGCTTGTAGAGGCTTCGGAAAGCCACGCTGGGGTCTCAGGTGTCCACAGCCACCTGCTGGAAACCAGTCCTCTTGAGACTTGAGGAAGACAAGGAGGTGATCAGAGTGGGCCCAGTGCAGGTCCTGGAGGACTAGCTATCCACAGTAGGGGGAGGGCAACAAACCCGTGGTAGCTTTAAAATACTTAAAGTACAAATGAGTCACTTAGGAAAAACATCAGAATTCATTCTTATATTTACTCTACCATCGTGGATTAGTTTTCCAATTAATGACCTGTACTTGGAGTGCCTTCATTCATTCAACAAATGGCAGATGCTCTTCTAGGTACTGGTGCCACTGTAACAGAGTGGGAAAATGTCCATCCCTCCTTGGGTTTACCTTCTTGTAAGGCAGGCAAAAAATAAATACATATTTGGCATGTCAGATGGTCAAGAGCTAATGGAAAAGAGTAGAGAAGGGGATTAGGGGTGCCGATAGTGAGGAGTAAAGTTTTAAATACTGGGTGTCAAGAAGGGCCTCACCAAGAATGTGAATTTGAGGAAAGCCCTGAGGAAGGGGAAGGAGTGAGTCGTGAGCCTTACCACCTGGCAAGAGGTTTTGTAGGCAGAGGGAAGGGCAGGTGCAAACGTCCTGAGGCAGGATCATGCCTGGGGCATTCAAAGGGCAGAAAAGCATCCTGGAACCAGAAAGAAAGGAAGAGAGGTGCAGGGGATAAAATGGAAGAGAAAACAGGGAAGACAGACTGGGCAGTGTCTCATCAGCTACTGAGTGATTTGGGAAAGCTCAGAAAGATTTTTTATAGTGGAGTCCAGGATCTGACCCAGGGTGGCTCTGGGAGTTGTGTGAGAACTGGGGTACATGTAAGGAGCAGGGGGCACAGCAGGGAAGTGAGGGCTGGGAGAGGCAGGAGTGATCACAGAGAGGAGTCACCGAGGAAGCTGGATCTCCAGGGATGAAGGCAAAGCCACTGGGTCCAGTCTTGCTGGCCCTTTTGGAAATTGTCCCTCACCTCCAGCCTTGCAGAATGGGGCTTAAGCTGTTTACAACCATGCACAAAGCAGGTACCGTAAGTCTTGTTGATGAATGGGGGACCAAGAGGAAAACAAGCAGGATCCTGGTGACAGAGACCAGGGTCAGGACCATGTCAGGCAGGTGCTAGAAGGAGCAGTTTGGTGTCCTCACACTAGGAGAGAAACCAGAAGCAGGGCAGAGAGCAGACACAGGTGCCAGGCTCCCTGTGGGGGAGGGAGGGTCAGCAGCCCACAAAACTTGTGTCTTGGTAAAGCACAGATTCTTTGTCTCCTCTGGGGTCTAAGCATCTCTTCGTATCATCTGCCCAATATGCAGGCTTCCTTCTATCGTCTGTACCCCTGGAGACAGTCTCTTCAATACTCATTGCAGTTTACTTCTGTTTAATCCAGCTTCAGAGCCGCGAGGAGAGGCGTGGAACAATTAATTGAGCTCTCAGCTTTTGCCTTACATCCGCTGTGTCGGCAATGATGTTTTGCAATTTTTTTCTATTGCTAAATATTGGCTTTTCTCTCCAGTTCTTCCCCGCTTTCCAAATAGCTGTATAGTTAGGTGTACACTCTAAGGTTTGCTGAAAAGCAAGCAGAAATGAGAAAGGAGAGGGAGCAAAGATCAGCGAGGGTGCTGTGGATGGAAAATATGCAGCTGTGATTCTATTCTAAATTGACTGCACACCCATTGTGGAACCCAGGTCCCCTTTCTGTAAAATGGAAAAATAATATCTGCTCGTAATGTAACACAGAGAGAGGTCTCATAAATACCCAGATAGCAGCCTCTCCATGCCTTACTGTTAGGAAAGTCTGTTCCACACTGTTGGTTATTCATTTTGAGGCCTGCTGGTGGGCCCATAGGGTTGTCCAAGAAAGAAGGATGGACACCCCTCCCCCAAACACGTTCCCCACTGCAGGTAATCATGTAAGTTCCACACCACAACTGACTGCCTCTCTGTGACTACTCTTTTTACATGTTCTTAGTTAGGTTTGTTTTTGTTTCCTGGGGCCACCATCACAAAATGCCATAGACAGAGTGACTTCCACAGTAGAAATTTATTTTCTTATGGTTCTGAAGGCTGGAAGTCCAAGAGCAAGGTATTGGCAGGGTTGGTTTCTTCTGAGACCTCTCTCCTCGGCTTGTGGACAGCTCTCTTCTCCCTGTGTGTCTTCACATCATTTTACCTCTGTGCATGCACGTGTGTCCTGTATCCAAATCTTCTCTTCTTGTAAGGATACCAGTCATATTGAATGCTCTATTAAGTCTAAAGACCTTACTTCAGATACAATTACATTCTGAGGTATTGGAGGTTAGCACTTGAACATACAAATTTGGTGGGGGGAAACACCATTCAGCCCATAACAAGTCCTAATCATTCCTTGGCCAAGAATTTATTGAGCACTTAGCTAGGAAAGTGCTAGGTAGTTAGCTCAGCTGGTCAGGGCACTGCTCACGGTCATACTGTCATGTTAAAGGGGCAGCTGGTTTAGATTCCATGCATATCCCTGCCCAAGGACAGACAAGAGTGTGGAAGCAATAGGGGAGTGCCTCCATTACTATTGTAAGAACAGGCCCAAGCTCCTACAGTGGGAGCTTCAGAAAGTCATCTTCAGGAAGAAAGACAGATATGCTTCAGCTGGCAGAATGCTGCTGGGCACAGGGAGCTAGCCCAGGTTTAGGTGTCCAGAGACAAAGGCTTTCCTCTTTGGGCATGCTCCAACTGGCCTTAGGCTCAGAATAGACTTGGGAAATATGGTTTATGGACCTTAAAGTGAAGGGAAAATTAAAGTCTTTGGATGGTATTAGCGATGACATGGTTCAGTCCTGGCAATGACTCAGCCATGGCCATATGATTTGAACTGTTGATTAAGGGATGTGGGATGGTGAGTGAGAAGACAGTGTCTGACAGACGGTGGGCTAAATGAGGGGAGACCCTAGACACTCAGCAGTGGATGAGTAGAGCACTAACCTAGAAGAAGAAACAACAACATTGGACACACGCATGGGCTTTATTTTTATATATATTCAATTTTTAATATTTATTATATGATTTTGTCCTCCCAAAAGACTTGTTGTGTGAATGGGGCAGGTACTATTAATCCTGTAAGTTAAATTAGGCAGTGAGGCCCAGAGTGGTCAAATGACTGGCTAAGGTGTCACACCTAATTAAACAGAAAGCTGTTTCCTGATTCTCTTTCCTGAGCTCACCCCCTTTGTAGCACTGAGACTAGCTGTGGAGTTTGTCAGCAGTGATTTTTAAAGGAGCTCATCCTGTCCTTTTAAGCTTTTGCGGGGGAGGATAACTTTTTCTGGGTTTGAACCTTCCCCAACTGCCCATCATATGTCAAGAGACATCCTACAGGGGTCAACCAAAGGTGCCTCGTATCCTTGACCATGACTAATGCCTGAGTCATAGCAAATCAAAAGGAAGCCAGACTGCCCCTCTACTCCTTAATGCCTATAGGGTAAAGACACTCTCCACTCTTTTCCCCTTAGGTCACATCCTTGGCCTTCCCTGGAGAGACTTAAACTTCCTCTCAGCAAAAGATACACTAGAGTTTCCAATCTAATTCTGAAGCACAGCTCTCCTGAAAACACTAGACTTGAGACAGCTATCCATCTCCTCTGCTCCACAGGTCCCACTGCTCTCATGGAACCATCAACCTTGACTAGTAATTGATTGTTCTAGGTTCCCTGATAGGATGTGTGCTTCTCATGGGCAGGGGCCAGTCCCCCGTGATACTGGGTCACCCCCAGAGTGATCACAGTGATCACAGCTCAGGAATACTTGCTGAAGGAATGGAAAGAGGAAACAAAAGAGTTAATGGGGGTTTACAAGAGCTTTACACCTGCCTTTCAAAGATTCCATTTGTAGATTGTCAGAAGTGGAGGTTGGGGGTAGAATTGATCACTTTTTGCTGGAGCTGGAACCTGGTGGCTCCATTGTGACTACAGTGCCCAAGGAAGCTGGGCAAAAAGGGTAGGTGGTGATAGGCAAACAAGGACCCCAAAGGTCATTTACCTGGAAGAAAGTGACGGAGGGGGATGGAGACAAGAGGCACCATTTCCATGACCTCAGCAGATAAGTGATGAGGATAAATGAAATGGAGTTCCCGTGGTAGTATGCTAATGGCTATTGATCATGATGCAGGCTAAGAGGGTTGGGTCAGGCCTGCCATGGCTCATCTTGGCAGCCTTTTGCAGATGTGACCCAGGCAGTCAGAATTTGAGTTTTGAGTCTGAACCATTATAAAAAGGCTGGGCGAACCAAAGTGAAACATGCAGATGCAAATTTCAAGAAATAAAAAAAAAAATGTGATAACCTTTTGGCCACACCCCAAGGCAAATGGCATGCAAAGAAGATATTGATGTGTGTGGTGATCGCTGCCATGTCCTGAGTCTGAAATAGAAGCTGGCCCAGCCCATCTCACACGTGGCTAATATGTCCAACTGGCCATAAAATATGACAGGAAAGCACTTTACACACATAAAATGTTCCACGACTGAGACTCACTACTTCCCATCATTTAGGGTCTGAAAAATAAATGCCTACCATTTATAATAATTTTATGTGACTTTGATGACTAATGGCTCTTACCACACAGGAAAGGAGAAACTGGACTACCTGTGGCAGGTATTTGGAATTGCCTTGGAATTGAAACGGCCTCACTGTAATACATCTGTCTGGGCTCTTCACACTGAGAAACGTTTGCATGTTTGGAAGTTTCTGAAGGTAGATATGATGCTTTACTCATGCTCTTTTCCTTGGACTGTCACATGGTAGATAGTTAATGTGTTTTCGTCAAATGAATCAATGGTCATCCTGGTTCAAGATGAATTAAAACTATAAGCTTCTGGGTAGGTAGAGGGGGAGTCATCAAATATTGTTGCCATCCCAGCGCATTGCTATATGACTAGAGCAGCTCATTGGCATCATTAGAGAACTCATCCAAATTATTTCAGCACTGTGAATTTCTCTACATATGCATACTGTCAGGATTGACTCTCCTTCTCACACACCATGAGTACTCTTTGTGGTCATGATTCAATCCGCCATTTTCTTGGAAAATGTCAGTACTAGCTGATTGGCAAGATCAGGGTCACCTTCATGCCCTTCTAAAAAAAGAAAAGAAAAATTCCACACTGCCCTGCATACTCTGGACATTAGGTTCCTCATCTCTAAAGAGTAGGGGCTGGTCCTTTCAACTTAAGACTCTCAGATTCTACTAGCTAACCCCCAGTCGAGTGACTGCAAATGGAATAGATTCACTTTGAAGAAAAAGAAAAAAAAAAACAAAACTGGGTGGGGAAGGAGCTTCTGAGAAGCCTCAGCCATTTAATAACTGTGCTTGACAATGCAATTCACCTAGTGCTCCTTCCTGAATCATAGCCTCCAATATGCTCCGTTCCCCTGACAGCTGGGGCACCAGTTGGTGAATTGAGGCAAGAGGCACATTTTGCAACCACTCTGTCTCACCCACGCAGGAAACCATTCACCTTCTGCTGACCTAGCAACCAGATCAGAAACTCAACTGAGAAACCAGGGATGGTGAGGACAGAGGGGAAAAGAACAAGATCGCTTCATGTAGGTCTATTGTCTACATGGATTATTGGTCCTTCGGTGAGACCCACCCCCCAAGCTGTCACCAAGGAAGAGGGAGCTAATATTTAGCAGTGGGGTGATTTGTTTTAATCCCTGAAATTTTGCACATTTCTGAAATTCAACTTGTAACAGCTTGACAGGATCAGAAGACAGTTCAACAAATGCTGTGCTGTCCATAACAAGGCTAGCGTGGAGGAGGGGACAGAATGTGGAGACGCTGCATGCTCTTACGGGGATTATAGTCCAGAACCAGTCATAGGACTTCATTTTGAATTTAAGATTAAAATAAAAAAGAAGACAAGGTTGACACCATGAAATATTAACCTCAAGCACCAGCCAACAGGTTCATAAAAATTAAATAGTCCTTTTACCTTCTGCCTCCTCTGAGTGGCTTCTCATTTGGACTCAGACCAGATCTTGTCATTATCCAATTGATGTCTCCTGTGGCCATCATGGATACTTGGAAATGCCTCTGATGTGTATTCCAGCTGTTTCCATTATTCTTTTTTTCCTCCTAATTTCTGACAAAATAGATGTTTGCTTCCACAGAGGACTTAGATTTGTACGACAAGAGCACTGGGCTCGTGTCCATTTGGCTTGAATTGGGTGCTGTGGCAACATTTTAATGAGCTTTGCTCACTGTAAATCTTAATTTATAGGCCTCACCAAAACCTGCTTCAGTCCAGGTAACATTTGCTGGCATCATGAATTTTGGGAAATTCATGGATACAGAGGGGGCTTTGAAGGAACATTCAAAGATCTCTGAAGTATTTGGTTTATTGGAAAACAATGTGGAAAAAAGAATAGTTTTTTGTTTTGTTTTGTTTTTGTTTTTGTTTTTTTTAAGTAGAGCTCTACAATGGCAAGTAGATAAGAGAGCGTGATGTTGAGGGAAGAAGGGAGGGTGATAGAGACACTAGGTTTTCCCTCTTTAATATTTCTTCCCTCCTCAGCCCCGAACTAGGAGGCATCATTATGGCTTGGCTTCTGAGATATCCCCCTGTGCCCTCTCCTACATTGTAGGTTCATTCAAATGCCCTCAGTTGATCCTAGAGTCAACAGTAAGTTTGGACTGTCAGAATGTTACCACTTTTCAAGGTGTGGTGACAGGCTGATGTAACTTGTTTGAGGTACCTTTCAGTGGAAAGAGCCTCCTGTCAGACCTTGTCTGCCACAGCCAGTTGGACTTGTGGAAGCCCTTGACATCTCCCCTTCCTGGTCTCGGAGCGTTCACCTGGGATTATTCGAGAAGTATAGAGCAGTAGGACCTGACATCATTTACTGGCCTGGGCCTGTGAGCTTTGGCAATGGTGTGCCCATCAGATGTGAGTCCTCCTCCTACCTACTTGATTGGGTTTCAGACATGGCCTATAAGCTGGGGCAGGCTGGTGGTGAATGGAGGATAAAAAACAATGCTTGGAAAAGCCAAGATGGGGGAGCCTTGAAAACAAAACACAAGGTCTTTCTGTCCCATTGCCCTTTTCATCCCTGCCCTGCCATGGTGTAGCTTCCCTAAGTTAGTACAGAAGTTGAAGTCTGGGGCACAGTCCCCCACAGGATGCCTCTCACATCAGACCCCAGTCATAAGCTCCGGGGTTCTCCTGCCACTCACACTTCTGACCAGCTGGCTACAAATCTGGGGGCTTTCCATTACCATCACAGTTTCAGTCCCTTATGACACTGGCAGGAAAGTGCCAGTCTAGTTACAGTTTGATTCTACAAAGTAAGACCAGCCAAATGAAGAGATGCCTATGATAAAGTCTGGAGGGCTTCCAGACATGAGGCATCAGAGGTCTATCAGGATGCAGCCTCTGCTGGAAGCATCCACGTATGATGAGCAACAGGAAAAGCAGAGCCTTTGTGTCCAGAATTTTTTTTTAAATTCCAGTTAGTAAGTGTACTTTCTTTCTTTCTTTTTTTATAAACATAAAATGTATTTTTATCCCTGGGGGTATAGGTCTGTGAATCGCCAGGTTTACACACTCACCATAGCACATACCTCCCCAATGTCCATAACCCCACCACCCTCTCCCAACCCCCGTCCCCCCAGCAACCCTCAGTTTGTTTTGTGAGATTAAAATTCTCTTATGGTTTGTCTCCCTCCCAATCCCATCTTGTTTCATTTATTCTTTTCCTACTCTCCAAACCCCCCACATTGCATCTATACTTCCTCATATCAGGGAGATCATATGATAGTTGTCTTTCTCCGATTGACTTATTTCGCTAAGCATAATACCCTCTAGTTCCATCCACGTCATCACAAATGGCAACATTTCATTTCTTTTGATGGCTGCATAGTATTCCATTGTATATCTATATATACCACCCCTTCTTTATCCATTCATCTGTTGATATACATCTAGGTTCTTTCCCTAGTTAGGCTATTGTGGACATTGCTGCTATAAACAATCAGGTACATGTGCCCCTTTGGATCACTACGTTTGTATCTTTAGGGAAAATACCCAGTAGTGCAATTGCTGGGTCATAGGATAGCTCTATTTTCAACTTTTTGAGGAACCTCCCTGCTGTTTTCCAGAGTGGCTGCACCAGCTTGCATTCCCACCAACAGTGTAGGAGGGTTCCCCTTTCTCCACATCCTCACCAGCATCTGTCATTTCCTGACTTATTAATTTTAGCCATTCTGACTGGTGTGAGGTGGTATCTGATTGTGGTTTTGATTTATATTTCCCTGATGCCGAGTGATGTGGAGCACTTTTTCATGTGTCTGTTGGCCATCTGGATGTCTTCTTTGCAAAAATGTCTGTTCATGTCCTCTGCCCATTTCTCGATTGGATTATTTGTTCTTTGGGTATTGAGTTTGCTAAGCTCTTTATAGATTTTGGATACTAGCCCTTTATCTGATATATCGTTTGCAAATATCTTCTCCCATTATATCAGTTGTCTTTTGGTTTTGTTAACTGTTTCCTTTGCTGTGCAAAAGCTTTTGATCTTGACGAAATCCCAATAGTTCATTTTTGCCCTTGCTTCCTTTGCCTTTGGTGATGTTCCTAGGAAGAAGTTGCTGTGGCTGAGGTCGAAGAGGTTGCTGCCTGTGTTCTCCTCAAGGATTTTGATGGATTCCTTTCTCACACTGAGGTCCTTCATCCATTTTGAGTCTATTCTCATGTGTGGTGTAAGGAAATGGTCCAATTTCATTTTTCTGCATGTGGCTGTCCAATTTTCCCAACATCATTTGTTAAAGAGGCTGTCTTTTTTCCACTGGACATTCTTTCCTGTTTTGTCGAAGATTAGTTGACCATAGAGTTGAGGGTCCAATTCTGGGCTCTCTATTTTGTTCCATTGATCTATGTGTCTGTTTTTGTGC
Organism: Neogale vison; assembly: GCF_020171115.1. Taxonomy (NCBI): domain Eukaryota; kingdom Metazoa; phylum Chordata; class Mammalia; order Carnivora; family Mustelidae; genus Neogale; species Neogale vison. The sequence continues at coordinate 195,125,259 of NC_058101.1, read as the reverse complement.
CAGTACCATACTGTCTTGATGATGACAGCTTTGTAATAGAGCTTGAAGACCAGAATTGTGATGCCACCAACTTTGGCTTTCTTTTTCAATATTCCTTTGGCTATTCGAGGTCTTTTCTGGTTCCATATAAATTTTAGGATTATGTGTTCCATTTCTTTGAAAAAAATGGATGGGATTTTGATGGGGATTGCATTAAATGTGTAGGTTGCTTTAGGTAGCATAGACATTTTCACAATATTTTTCCTTCCAATCCAGGAGCATGGAACATTTTTCCATTTATTTGTGTCTTCCTCAATTTCTTTCATGAATACTTTATAGTTTTCTGAGTATATATTTTTTGCCTCTTTGGTTAGGTTTATTCCTAGGTATCTTATGGTTTGGGGTGCAACTGTAAATGGGATTGACTCATTAATTTCTCTTTCTTCTGTCTTGTTGTTGGTGTAAAGACATGCAACTGATTTCTGTGCATTGATTTTGTATCCTGACATTTTACTGAATTTCTGTGCAAGTTTTAGCAGTTTTGGAGTGGAGTCTTCTGGGTTTTCCACATATAGTATCATATCATCTGCAAAGAGTGGTAGTTTGACTTCTTCTTTGCTGATTTAGATACCTTTAATTTCTTTTTGTTGTCTGCTTGCTAGGCTAGGACTTCTAGTACTATGTTGAATAGCAGTGGTGATAATTGTGTCCAGAATTTTTACAGGGGTTTTATTATGTAGGTACAACTGATCCAGTCACTGGTCCTGACACCGAAGTCAGGCTCCAGCTTCTCCTCCACCCCCTGTCCCAGTGCTCAAATCACATGGGGCAGGGAAGGGGGATCTTTCTGGCATGGCCAGACGTGGTCCTGAAACTATCTAGGAGCTCACCAGAAGTCATCTCATTAGCGTAAGCCCCAGGGTTGTCCCAGACGCCTACCTTGGACAATAGACACTTGTCTCATAGGGAAGTTCTCTACCAGGAACCCAGGCAAAGACCAGACATATTCTTCATCACCCTGCCTTTCTTCTGTCTCTGAAAGTCCGAAAGCCTGGGAAGGAAAACCTCTGGCTCAGTCATCAGCTCTCATCCCTAATTATTTACAAGTGGGCTTCCTTTTATAAAGCTTGAATTAAGACTTAAGAACAGAGGCAAAAACCACATTTATTCTACAGATTTGCTTTACCAGGGGATTCCTTTGAGCTCAAATTCCTCAAGGCATTTCAAATCTAAGAAAAACTCCACTGTATTGTGTGTTTGCTGTGAGTCAGTCCTGCACCTGCAGAGCCAGGGGTTGGAGGCAGATGCCCTCTAGTTCCCAGCCCAGACCCGCTGCTTCTTAGGAGTGGGACCTAGCAAGGCTGCGCAAGGCTGTGTGGTCCTGGCCAAACATTTCTGCAGGGCCTCATCTCTATACACAAATTTGAGTCATCTAGAATCATGTTGCCGTGTGAAAGAGTTACCAGCCAGCCAGCAGGCTGGACCTGCGTGGTGGGACACCCTCTTGAATCTGGGCCTGGCCCCGGCTCTGGGATGACTCTATAGGCACAAGTCTTTGAGCAACTTACACATCTGATCCACCCCAGGAATGGTTTTAAATTAAGAGGTGGAAAGAAATGAAGCCTAAGGTCCCCTGCTGGTCCCAGTGCCTCTCAAGTTCGGGAGGGTCTAAGGCCTGGAGCCCAGCAGGTGTCTGCTGTTCCCCCACCTCCGCCTGAGGCTATTGCTGGACACTGGGTAGGTTAAGTTACTTCATCTCTTGGCAGCTCAGTTTCCTCATCTGTAAGATGAGAGTAATAAGAGTGCTAATATTAATAATAATTAATAGTAACCTCATAGGGTAAGGAGAAGGACAAGATGATTGACTAGATTAAAGTGCCTGAGGGTAGAGCCTGGCACAAAATAAATTCTCTTCTGATGTTAATTAAAGCTTTCTTGTTGCTTTGCACTTTTAAGTAATCTATGCAACTGTGTAAAATACTTATGTTTATTCACATTTTTCTGATGAGGAAATTGAGATTTTACAGAATTAAAATAACTCGTCCAAGGCCACACAAATATTTGTTAAGTGTCTGAGCCAGAATTTGAATCCTGTTTAGCCGGACTCTGAGGCCTGCCCATTGTACTCTATGCTCCATTGCCTTCTATTTGCTCAAAAGTTGAATTTATGATAGCTTTTAAAAATCACAGATAATTCATAAAACTACATCTGCGCAGTCTGCTATCAGTACAGGGCATTCTTTCTGGGATGTAGCTTGCAGGTATCTACAAACCCTGGCTGCCAGAGAATCTTCTAGAAGCAGATGCTGAGTAGCAGAGTGCAACCTGTAATGCCAGGTCATTAGCCAGCCATGTAAACTACAATTGCTTCTCAACCCGGAACCCAGTGCCACAGCCTGCCTTCCTTCAGGAGCCAACTGAGCTCTCGTGAACCTTTCCTCATAGGCTCTGCCAAGCACTGGAGGCTCCTCGCCTCTCTCCAGATCCCCAGGAATGTTTAAACATCCCTTTCCTTCCACCTTGGCTTTGAGAGGGAGGTCTTCAAAGAGGAGCCTCTAACCAAACTGCAGTTTGGGGAGGAATTACTTAGCAGCATGCTGATGGGCAGAGTTGAAAAAGAAAGAGATTGTTCCAGAAATGGCCCAAAGGCAGCTTCAGGAGGAGAAAAGTCTCTTTCAAGTCCCATGTAAAGGAGAAAACTGATTGGAAGTTATAAGAATCCACCAAAGGGAGATGAGTCCTGGAAGGTGGAATGAACAAAGTTAAGAATATCTGTCCCAGGTATACATTGTGACATCACGTTTGGAGATCTGGATTGGGAAGTTCGGAGAGAAAGGCAGGGAAAGGAAGTCACACCTACCGCACTGAGAAGCAAGTTTCCCAACCAGGGAATCTCCTTGCTGGAATCATTCCAGTTGCACCAATGTCAAGGGCATTGCCAGTAAGTTCAAAAATTTAGTGGTAGCACCTCAGCTATGATTCTACATGGGTGGTCAGGGATAAGAAAATACTGTTGACATTACTTTGTGAGTTTGTGGGATTTTTGCAGAGCAAAATAGTTGCAAATGGTTCCAGAAGATGGAATGATTCCCCTTTGGAAAATTGAGTGATAACAGCTCACAAAAACCCATCTATTCAAGCCTTCAGATGATGGGGCTCAGATTGGTCGAGATTGTCACCATGTTAGGATAGGTATAATTTAGCGTTTTCATTTTTGATTCAGAGGTGGTCAGAGAGACCTTTTCAGAGAGGCAGGAAATGAGGCTGGTGAGAGCAACTGTGAATGGAAATGTCAGGATGCTGGGAGGCAGGGCAGGGGAAACAGCGCTGAGCCAAGAGCAGCAGCAGGTAATCTCAAAAGGCTAAGGTCAGCTAATTTCCCTCTCTGGGCATGGGACAGAGCTTTTCAGCAGACCAGAGGCTCTGCAGCTCACACTTCTGGAGGCTTAGCCAAAGTCACACTGGCCAACTACAGGCTAGATGGAAACTGGTCATGAAATGTCCTCAGTGCTGAGTAGCTGCATCCAAGCACACAATCAAGCCATGAGTTCTGGACGTTTTTCACCCCTCCCTTTACTCAAAATTGGGGGGCTAGCTGTAAGTGACATTTATTTTCAGGGTCCTTTGCCCTTTCTTTTTTCGTCCCTATCTGGGACACTGGGTCCTCCCACTCACAAAGGCCTCCATTCATGGAGTTGATTGAATCAATTGATAAGATCTATTAATTTATACTAAAGTTTTGTTGGTTTAAAATATTGCCTTTCCATCCCCGATGTATCTTTGTTTTTGTTGTTAATGATAACCAGGTAGAGAAGATAATGCTTCTATCAGAAGGGGATTTGAGGGACCCTTCTGTCCCCCTTCAGACCTCTCAAGGTTAGAGCACTAACTGTGGATTTGAAGGCAGGGACCTCGACTTCTAGGCTCTTGCCACCAGGATGGATATTGTGTGACCTTGGGCAAGTCACTGTACCTCTCAAAGTCTTGTTTTCTTCATCTAAAATAGGGCAATGGGATGATCTCTAAAAACCCCTTTCGATGTCTTCCAGATGCTTCCTGTGAATTACCCATGGGTAATGCCAAGTGGGTTAGCCTGGCTTGCATCCAGCTTCACAGAACAGCCCAAGGGGTGAGCTGTTACTACTGTGCCAGTAGGTCTAAAAGAGATCTAAGGCAGGGCTAGTGAATGGGGCAGGGGAAGCCGGTGAGAAACATTAGCGAGCCCCTCACTCTGGTCTGGATTGACAGGGAATGCGATTGGAAGCAAGGGTTATAGATATCTTAGACATGAATGTAAGCAAAGTTTTTGTCTTCCCTCATCTTGTACCCTGAGAAGTAGCTCTGCTCAACATGGGCCCAGCTGCTGGTCTACGATACATTTGGAAGCTAGAGATAAAAGATTATGAAAATGAATAGTATTTCAAAAATATTCCCTAAGATGAAGCCCATTCCTCATCCCAGCACTCTGAGAATAATACTTTGCTGCTCTAGTAACTACAGATTTCACACCAGGAATCATCCTGTTCACGGAGTACTTTTCCTGGTTCCTATTGGGATTTTCGCAATAGCCTGTGATGAAAAGTCTTGAAAGCTGCTGTTTACATTGTAGGTGGAGACAGCTGAACCGAAATGGAATTGTTTGTGTTTCTTCTGCCTTGCTGTCAGACAGCAGCTACCTTGGGCTGAACTTTACCAACTTAAGGACCTCCCCTTCAACCAAAACTCACTCGGGCCCTGAATGAAGACCCATGTGGAAGGCCCAGGGGATCTTTGAGCTAAGGAGGAAGGGAGGGCAAGGTTGAGTTTCCTGGCACCTAGCACAGCATCTTTGGTCCTTGCGTTGGCCTGGAAATTCATCACAATTTGGACTATAGTCTTACCTCCTACTACTTATTATGAAAGGCAAGTCCAGCCACCAGGCCTGGTCTCCCCATTTGGCAAAGGGCCCACAAACAAACCAGTCACTGGATGCCTCTCCAGGGTGTCAGGAGATCAGGCAGAATGTCCTGAGAAGAGAGTGTTCTAAGCTCAGGACAGGGAAGTGGACTTATTCCCCAGTGTTGAGCGTTGCCCACATGTCTTACCATCTCATTTTCTCTATTCTTGCTACTAGAGTCCTCCGGTATGTAGTCCTGGAAAGACCTTCCTGTTCTGCATGCACAGCCAATGAGCTATGCAGCACTTTCAGGCCCCAAATAGAAAATCTGCAGGCATGCTGCACCCCGAGGGGCCATTTTGGGCTTGGGAAGAGACTGCTTGTTTGGATGCTGTGGCGGGGGTGGGCTTCTCAAAGACCGGACACATGTCAGGGGTGGGCTTCCGGGAGAGTAGTGCTGACCCTCAGCGCTGAGGGCATGTGATTCTAAGATACCATTCTCTGAGTTCCAGCAATCATTTCAAATCTGCCAACTGTAGCATGATGGCTAAGCCCTGGTCCCCCTCCCCCTTCCCCGACCCAATATGACAAGACATGTTCATTGCTTTCCAAGATTAAAGAAGCTAACACTGATTTTAGGATTTCTGAGGGTGAGAGAGGTACTTGGATATTAACATCAGACCAAGCTATTAAGAGGAAAGAAAGGAAAAAGCTTTAAACAAACAAACAAAAACCTTTTTTTCTGCTCTGCTAATCCACCTTGAGATTTGATGACTCATGTTGTGTTGCCTTGGTAACCATGACAGAAGGAGAGAGCGTGTGCGTGTGTGCGTGTGTTGGTGGGGAATCCTTTCGCACCTCCATCCCGTGCCTCATCCCGTGAGTGCTGAGAGCTGACCCTGCCTGTGCGGCCCGAGCCCGTTTGCACCTGGAATCATTTTGCTGTCACGTGGTCTGACCGTGGGCTGCTTGTCCTTGATCATTTTCTCTGGGTGAGCAGTTTTGATGGATGGGGTATCTGTCAGTTTGCCCAAGGGCACCTAGAACGTGATTAGAGGCTCCGGAAGCCTTTGGGAGTCCCCTCCCCGGCCCTCCTGATGGGAACTCCCATCAAATGAGGCTGCCGCAGTCTCGGGGTGGTTTTGACTCTTGGACAGTCTGGTCTGTCCTCTCAGTCAGTGGCCCTGGGTTATGGGCACATTTGATCAAGACTAGCAGAGGCTGCCTGTCTCAGCCCTGCACTCCCCACTGGGGGAGCATGGGCAGATTGATGTGTGGGCTCCTAGCCTGTCTTCTCTGTCTCTGAATCCAAAGAGAAACTCTCCTAATCTCTGGTTTGCTCTGGAATGCCTGCTGCAGAGAAACATGGCTTAAGGTACACTCTTTCCCTGAAGCAGAGTTTATAGTAGTGGCTAAACATTCAGGTGAAATCCCAGTACAGCATGTCCTTCCACACAGACAATGCCTCGGCAGGGCTATTCCATACTCCGGGAAGACCTCTGGGTCCAGTGAATTCTCTGCAATTAACAATGCTGGGCAATGACCATTTTCTGTGGTTCTAGTCCAGTAACCATTCCTGATACCATACAGAGCTCTGCACAGTGAGATTTGTCAAAGGATGACTCATTTACATCCAAGAATAAGTGGTGTTATTAAGAACCAGCATGAAGTCGTCAAGAAATTGATCACTTACAAGGACTGTGAGTTTGAGCAAATCTCTAACTTAATGAACCTCAGTTTACTTATTTTTAACAGTAAAGATAGTAATACCTTTCAGGGTCACAGTGAGAGAGTGGGTGTGGTTAATAATATATAATTATAATAAAATGTATATGTTATACATTATTATATGTTACAAATATTATAATTATTTAATTATATGCATAGACATAATTATATACACATACATAAATTATATATTATATATATGCATTATATACTCTATTATATATGTATCCATATAATGTATATAAATTATGTATCATATATATAATAAAGTAAACCAGAGAAAAATGTTATTAGGAAAATCATAAGGAAGAGAAATATATGCGTTTTGAGGGTGAACTCTAAAGTGTTAGGCATCTAGCACAGTGCCTAGCACACAGTGAGTGTTCTAGAACTTGTCACAGTTTGATGAAGACATGCTGTAAAATGTCTATAATACCAGTGTGATGGTTAATTTTATAAGTCAACTTGACTGGGCCATGAGGTGCCCAGATATTTGGTCAAACATTATTGTGGGTGTTTCTGTGGGGGTTTTTTTGGATGGGGTTCACATTTAAATAGGAAGACTATGTAAAGCAGATTGCTCTCCCTAATATGGGTGAGCCTTATCCAAACAGTTGAAGGCCTGAGTGGTACAAAAGCTGACCTTCCCACAAATTAGAGGGAATCTCCTCCAGCCTGACTGCCCTTGAACTGGAACACTGGCTTTTTTCCTACCTTTGAACTTGAACAAAATAAACATTGGCATTTCTTGGGTCTTGAGCCTCATGGCCTTTATGTGGGAATTACATCACCAGTGCTCCTGGTTCTCAGGCCTTCAGAGTCAGACTGGAATGAAATCATCTGCTCTCCTGGGTCACTGACTTGCTAACTCACCCTACAGATCTTGAGACTTGCCCACATCTATAATCCTGTGAAACAATTTCTTATAATAAATCTCTCTCTCCATATATATATGTATGTATTTTATATAAATATACATGCATATAAATATATATCCTATTATATGTATAATATAAATATATATAAATCTTATCTTTTTCTCTATCTCTCTAAATCCCATTGTTTCTGTTTCTCTGGAGAACATGGACTACTATAACAAGGCTCAGGAATTTGGATTGACTTTGTTCAGTACTGTGGAGCCATTGATGATTACTGAGCAGTGGAGTTCCTAATTATATCTGGGCTTTAGGAAGACAATTCTAGAATAGTCTGCAGAATAGATTGAGTGGAAGGCTATCTGGCTACAGGAAGGTTATGGCTATAAGGCCAGAAATAGAATTGTGGCAGCAAGAATAGAGAATGGGACCCACTGAAACACATGACAAAGGTGAGACCCACAGGAAGGACTTTGAACCGACTGGAGCTGGGGCCAAGAAGGAAAGAAGAAGTGAAGATGAGCCCGGGGTTTCTAGGTCAGGCACTATGGAAAGATGATCCTGGTGTGGAAATGGGGACTCAGGGAGGGAGTGATGGGAATGGGAAGGCCACATGTGCAGTTGGACCGTTGATTTTGGGGGCGAGATTTGTAGAGGTATATTAATGTGGAACTCACAGAAGTCAGAAGAGAGGGCAGAGCTTGATGTCAGGTAAAGGGAGCCTCTGCCTCAGGGTTATCACCAAAGCCACTGGACTGTCTATCCATATCCGGGATGGGCGGGAGAAGGCGTTCCAGGGAAAGCTTGGTCAGAGACACCTAAGAAAGGGAAGAGTAGAGCATCACAGACGTCAAGGTGGAGCATTTAGACAAGGATGAACAGGTCAAGCAGTCATTTGCTATGAGTCAGGGAGGAGAGAGCCAAGGCTATTGGATTTGTAATGAGGAGGCTCCCAGAAACTCTGAGGTAAACTCTTGAAAAAAAAAATGGAAGGATGGGAAAGGGGTGGGAAGGGGTCCTTGTTCTAGACCTTCCTCAGTTGTCCAGAGGTGACTAAACATAGAGTGGCTCTAGGTACCAGCAGCTCAGAGCAGGCCAAGTCCAATGTCCTCCCTTCTGGAAGCCATGCATACAGGTGGCGAAGTAATGTTGGGAGCAGGTGTCAGGAGACATGGTCCTAACATGCTGTGTGACTGGTGCAGTTTTCATCTTTATGTTCAGATTCTTGGGTCTAAAATGATACGGCCAACCCAGGTGATCTCTAACGTGCTGTAATCGAACAAGACTATTTCACACTTAATTTCCTCCCTGTCATAGGAACAAAATCCAATTGATTAAAAAAGAAAGACATCAAAAACAAAACCCCACCACATCCCTTAACAGATTTTCCTCCTGGTGTCCTACCCCAGCTTAAGTCAACCTCTGGTCTTGGCAAAGTTGCTGTGCTCCTCTGTTTCAAAATCTTTTAAGCCAGAGGAGGGAGAAGAGAGAGGAATAAAAATGTGCCTCTTTCCTCTCCTCCTACTGATTTCATTTGGAGGAAGGGCTGTTGTGGTTTGTGCGGGGAGGGAGGATGATTTTTGTTCGAACCTCATCTCACTCTAATTCTGCAGGTCTTCTAGAGGAGGTCTTCTCTTCCATATTTCATAGCGGATAAAACTGAGGCTGGAGAGGTTTCGTGCGCTCTCTAAACTCACACAATTAATTAAACATTTACAGATCACCTCTTACGCTCAACTTCCCAGGGAAACAAAAATGACTAAGGCATTAACTAGCTGTGTGATCGAAAGTAAATGACTTCACCAATCTGGCTTCAGTTTTATCCTCTTTAAAAAGAGGGCGATTCCGCTCTGTGATTCACTAGGTTCTTAGATTTCACCCGTGTTCGGATTCCGTGCCTAGGTCTCTTCAGACTCCTACTCCATTATATGAGAACACTGGAGCCTTTGGCTGGGATCCGAATAGGTCTAGCATGTGTGAGCCTCTAGATGCAGAGATCCTGGGCAAAAGAGGAGACACCTGTTTTCTCCGGCACGTGTCACGAGAGAGTTGACTGTGGAAGTGATTTCTGAGATCATGCAGAGGAGGGAGGCATAGGAGAAAATATTAGGATTCCCAACAGATTGTTTACTGGGGGAATTATTTTAAAGCCAGCCCTACCTTCAGCCCAGCATGCTAACTGTTTGGAACATTCTTTAGCATATTTTTAGACTACATCTCCCGTACGGGACAGCAGGTCATTGTTCTGTCAGCTTCCCAATCTGTCCTTGTTATTTTAATCCTTATAGTTGTGAGTGCTCTGTAGTGGAGGATAAATCAGATTAGAAAGAAAAAAGGATCAGTGTCAATATACATGTGCCCATTGATATGCAAGTTTATGAATTTGATTGGCTGTGAATCCATTGGTAGACTGCTTTGCCAGGGGAGGGGAGGGCTCGGAGCATGGGCTCTAGAACCAGATGGTAGGGCTTCCAGGCTGGCTCTAACACTCTCTAGGTATGCACCTCAGGGATGGCTGAGTCTCTTCGTGCCTTGGTTTCCTAGCTGTAGAATGGAGAGAATCATAGTATCTGCTTCACAGGGTTATTTTGAGGGCAAAATGTTGTAATTCATGTAACGTGCTTAGAGCAGTGCCTGGCACATATTTTAAAAACTTAAAATATGAACTGTTAATCAGTTATTATTTATAGGCAATTAGCTCAGTCCCACACAATGTCTCCACATTGGCTCTTGGAGGGTCCGTAATTCCGATTGTAATTCAGCCTTCCTTTGAGTAACCTGAGAGCCTGACATCAATTTCCTTAGATGTTTCAGAGAGCACCGGGCAACTGGTTATTCTCTCTTTTTATTAATGAAAAACTTGGAATGAAAAATTAAGTATCAGTTTGTTCCAAGTTCCCTTGTACCTCTGTAACTCGGATGGTGGCAGAATCCAGAAGCTTCATCGACCTAGCCCATCTTATTGTCAAATCACATTGGCTGCAGACTGAAGGGGGAGTTTCTCCTCGTGGCCAAAGGGTCCTGTTCTACCCCCTTGAAACACAGCTGGTCTTTGCAGCTAAAGGGTCACATTGGGAGACTCCAGTCTGCTCTCCTGAAAAGTCACCTTCTACGTGATGTCCTCACAGCAGTCTCCTGGGTCCGAGTGGTCCCTTCCCCTCAGTCTCTAAGTTCAAAGTCAGCTGGGGCAGTTTCTGATTCTTGGGAGGTCTGGGGCAGAAGAAGAGAGCATGTTCCTTCCTCTCCCTGGCCAAGGTAGGCCCCTGCAAAATTGCAGCTGCCCTTGCAAACTAGGGGCAGGAGGGTTGTTAGAAACTGTACTATTTTTTTTTCTTCACTTGAATTAAATTATTTTCGGGGCACCTGGGTGGCTCAGTCAGTTAAGTATCTGACTCTTGATTTAGGTTTCACCTAAGCAGACAAAGATTGCAGTGTCAGAAGAGGTTTCACTTCATGTAGAGGGGGTTGAGTTTAATGGTCATCTAAAAATTAATAATGAAATAGGTGCCTCTCAAAATAGTGACATTCTCTCTGTGGTGTCTTTAACTGAAGTGTCTGCGGTACGAGGTTGTAGAAAAAGGGAACCATTGTGCGCTGTGGGTGGGAATGCAAACTGATACAGCCACCATGGAAAACAGTATGGAGGCTCCTCAAAATATTAAAAGTTGAACTCCCCCAGGATCCAGAGATCCCACTTCTGGGTATACATCCAAAGGAGATGAAACAGGATATTGAAGGGATACCTGCATTCCCACGTTCATTGAAGCATTATTCACAATAGCCAAGACATGGACACAACCTAAGTGTCTGTCAATGGATGAAAGAAGACACACACACACACACACACACACACACTCACACAGGAATATTGTTCAGCTCTGAGAAGGAAGGAAATCCTGCCATTTGCAAAAACATAGAAGGATGTCGAAGGCTTCACATGAAGTGAAACAAGCCAGACAGTGAAAGACAAACACTTGATGGCATCACTTATATGTGGACTTAAAAAAAAAAAATCCAACTCAGAAGTGGTTGAGTGAGTTAGGGAGAGAGATTGGCAAATAGGGAGAGATTGGTAAATGTTATAGACTTTCAACTGTATGATGAGTGAAGTCTGATGATCCAATGTATAACATGGTGACTATAGTTGATAATCCTTACTGTATAATTCAAATTTGCTAAAAGAGTAGAACTCAAATATTCTCACCAAAATGAAGAGAAAAGAAAGTACATATGTGAGGTGCTGTAGGTGTTAATGAACTCAATAGGGGGGCTCTTTTCACAATGTCTACATTCATTAAATCACCACGATGTACGCTTTCAAAATCTTATGATTGCCAAATTGTCTTACAAATTGTCAAATATCTTACAGTTTCTCAATTATACCTCGATAAAACTGAAAAAATACCTGTCATAAAATTTTCAAGTTGCCTAAACACCTAGTTCATGGCAGTAAACACTGGGAATCCTTAAAGGGGGCTGGGGGTAGGGGTGGGGAAAGTTGGTTTTAGGGCTGGAGTTAATTGTCTATGAGGGGATCAGCTTATAGGATCTTCATCCAGTATATAGAATGTTCCAAGTACAGGGTTAGATGGTAAGGAAAATAAAGTGGTATGAGGCCCAGCCTGTACCCCCATAGGATCCTATGGCTAGTGGAGATATTGGGAATTGAGAAGTCAAGCCCCACCCCCCTTGTTTCTAATATGGTTATATTGAGGAATTACTTGCCAGAGGGCAGAGAGTTAGAGGAAGACATGGGAAGAAAATCTGGGATTAGATACGAGGGCACAGGAAACAGAGAATAAAGAGGTGGGCCAGGGGTGAGGGCCGTCATCAGTTTCCCTGGTTCATGGACAGATTGGGTCCACCAGGCCCCATTCTGACCTTGAGAGGAAAGCACATCCCAACCATTCTCTCTCCTGCTGGTGCCAAGGCCTTGGCCCTTTGGGGCAGCGGATGATAGGGGATGTCGACCCCTCTGGCCCTCCCCCACCCGCTCTGAGAAAGCTGAGGCTCTAGAGAGGGTAAACAACTTGGCTTGTACCAATAGTCCTCGCCTTTTCTGTGCTTCAGCTGCGGGAGGCCATTTCGTGTCCCATTTAGCAAGCCTGCGCCCTTTAGCAAACCCTTTGATTTGGTAGATGATAGCATAAGTCATCGGGCCTGTGAGGGTGGGTGAAATCCGTCTGATTCAGAGGTGCTTTCGTGACTTCCTCCAGAACCGTCTGCCTCTTCGTGTCTCCAAAAATAAAAATAGCAAGGGTTAGATCCCTATTCCTCTCCTGTTCCTTGGAGGATGCTGTCCTTGAGTGATGGCTTTACCAGCAAAATATTGAGGCAGGCAGTTTGTTCCTGTTTTTTTTTTTTTTTTCCCTGTAATAAATTTGAGATGTACTTCATTTTTTTTCTTTTTTTAAAAAAAATTAACATATAATGTATTATTTCTCCCAGGGGTACAGACCTATGATTCATCAGTCTTACACAACACCCCGTGCTCACCACACCACAGACCCTCCCCAATGTTCCCTTTCAGTCAGGATCTAGAAAAGGCAGCACCTCCCCATGGACCATGAGTAACATTAGTTACCGATTCGTTATTTGCCATCTTCTCATTTTTCCGTTAGTTTTCAGAAGGCAGTGACTGTGTCTTATCCAGCTCTGGATCTCCAGTTGTTAGCCTCCTATAATTTTTTAGAGTTGAACTGTGCCTGGAGCGACTGTGGAGTCCCCGACTCGCTTGTTCCCAGCCCTGTCCACACTGCTGCCATCACAGAACAAGGGACATAACGTCACAGAAATGCCTCATTTCACTTCCCTGGGGCCCGAAGGTGTGTTCGAGATGAGAACCCACTGAGGAAGTAGAGAAAGTGTAAGGAGTTTCGAAAGCCTGAGGAAGAGGATAAGAAAAGGAAGGATTCAGGAGAAGGTGAGGGCATAGGACAGGGATGTTAGCACCAGCCAGAAGCAGTAGCCTTGTTCTCTACACTCAGTGCCAGGCGCTAGTAAGGAACTCTCCAGCGCATGCACACACACACACACACACACACACACACACAGAAGGGGCCCATGCATTGGTGGACCACAGCAGGCTTGAACAGACTTGTAAGAGCTGATCGTTGGATTTTCGGGAATTTTGCAATTCCATTGACATCATGTTGGTAGCTTGAAATTGGGAGTATTTCTACCACAGAAACTGGCAAAGGCTGCAAACCAGGACTCTTCCCCCTAGAACCAATTCTCAAGCATTTACCAGCATCCGACTGACTGTACACCCTCTAGCTCTGGTGCCAAGAGGAGAGAAAGAAGGCGTTAAGTACCAGTGTCTACATGGTCCCAAGTGGCGAATCTGCCCTCGGTCATGGGTCTTGTCCATTCTGATCAGGACGCAGGACTAGGAAGCTCTAGCTCCTCCTCGTGCCCAGTGGGTTGCTGACCTTTTCGGTGTTGGGGGGTTTGACTGGCTGACTCATCAGAGGCTCGCCCTGGCACCAGAGTGGAAGAATGGTGGCCAGTCAAAACATAAACTGTGGAAAAGGTCAGCCAGGCACAAAGGGGCTCTTATTGGTTACGAGATACTGTAGATTAGGTATCCAGTTGCATTCCTGTAATGACATTTCGAAGGGAAAATGACACAAGAACCCACTCTGAGGTCACCTCATAGAATGCGGAATGCTTTTTAACTGAATTAGAATGAGCCCCGGAGGACAGGCCCAAGCCCCCACGGTCAGGGTGTTGGCAGAAGAGTGGGGTGGGGGGGGCATGCCCCGAGGTGGCTCAGATGAAAAGGCCTTTCTCATCGCGGTTCTGAGGAATTTCTCAGTGCAGCCCAGTCCCCCTCTGCCTACCATGGTGCTGTCAGCGGAGTCTTCTCAGGGATCCTGCCTGAAAAAAAGAAGCTTTGAGATTGTAGCAGCTGCTTTCTGCACGTCCACAGGGCAGGAACCCACCTTTTCCACTGCTGGGGGCCATGGGCCATATCACTGGCACCCAGGCCTTCTTTTGGGGTGAGGACTGGGGAGAGGCATGCTGGTGGAGAGAGGCAGGAAGATCCAGGGGGAATGCCTAATTTGAAGTCCATGCCTTGATTATAGCTGGTAGGGACCGTCTAGAGATGCCTCCTTAGCTGGACCTCCGTTGAGGAACGACTGCTTGAATAGGGCTGGAGAAGGAGGATGGTCCTACTGTCAGTTACACTGTAATTGACTCAGGACGGCAGGGATGTGTCCGTAAGGACAGGAGTGGGCAAACTAAAGAAGCAAGACAGACAGATTAGACAGGAGAAGGGAACAGTCTGTTGTCTCTCCAGTGAGGGGAGAAGAAATACTTGAATGGTATCTATCCACCTACTGACGCTGGTGTTTTCTGAACCTCAGTGATTCAAGCACTCCTTTCCCCCTGTTTCATTTTAAAACTAGTATCCTTAAAATCATGGATTTGATATGTCACTTCTTTTTTTTTTTTTTTCTAATACACATCACTATAAACACATGACTATTAGAATACACTCTTCATTCATCAGCCCCTAAAAGTCACCAGGCCAGCCACTGTACCACCCCTTGAAGGGAAGCTGGTCCCCTGGACACGGACATCACTCGGAATGAAGCCATCCAGGCTTTGGATTTCTGTCATTCATCACTGCCTTCCCTTGACTCACTTGTCAAAGCTCTCATTGGACACCAGATGCATTTTTTTTTTCCTTTTGAGAGCCTTCAAGTGCAACATGAATGGGAATTAGAATGTCTGTCCTATGTTAGATCAGGCATTGGTTTGGAGCCATTTGCTTCATTATTAGAAATGAGGTCATTGTCCATCTAATGTAATAAAGGTGCTCCTCTTAAAACAGTCTTTCATGGAGATTATTGTAGAGTAAGACATATCCCTCCATCTAAAGCATTGTGGGTCCAGAATAAAGTTCAATAAAATTAAGGAAGAAAAATACTGAGAGGTAATATGTGTGTTTTCATGTCATCTTTCTTTCTTTCTCTGTGTTCTGGCCTTTACCTCTTTTTTTTTTTTTTTTTAAAGATTTTATTTATTTATTTGACAGAGAGAGATCACAAGTAGGCAGAGAAGCAGGCAGAGAGAGAGAGAGAGAGGAGGAAGCAGGCTCCCTGCTGAGCAGAGAGCCTGATGTGGGACTCGATCCCAGGATCCTGAGATCATGACCTGAGCCGAAGGCAGCAGCCTAACCCACTGAGCCACCCAGGCGCCCCACCTCTTTTTTTTTTTTTAATGCTAGATCTCTTGTATGTTCCTAATTATTTCTTTTTTGAAGGTTTTATCTATTTATTTGAGAGACAGAATAAGAGAGAGAAAGCATGAGTAGGAGGAGGGGAGGAAAGAAAGGGAGAAGCATGCTCCCCATTGGGCAAGAAGCCCAAGGCACAGCTCCATCCCAGAACCCTGGGAACATGACCTAGACGAAGGCAGAGGCTTAAACAACTGAGCCACCCAGGTGCCCCTATGTTCCTAACTCTTGATCCCTTTTTTGTTCTGTCTTCTCTTTATTCCAACCCCAAATTATGAATCCGGTTTTCATTTTTTTAAGGAAAATTCATAACAAGGCACATTTCCTTGTTAGAAGCTTAAGCCCGATATGCATTTTTGTTGGCAGCACAAGCAACTTTTGGAAGGGGGCTTTGCGAAATATTTCCTAAACATGAACACTGTCCAATAGCTTTCAATGTTGGGCCTGGCTGTTTGGTTGGATTATACTGCCACTAGGGGGCACTCTTCCCTTTATGTGTCAAAGATTCTATTGCAGCCGTTAACAATAGAAACGTTTCTTTTTGGAAATCGGTGCTACCCAACACAAATTTGGAGAAGAGAAAACGAGAACACGAAGGATGTGAAGCCGCTTGCAAAGAAAACACTTGATTTTAGCAGCAAATTCATGCCATCGTAGACATAATGTTAAGGGCAAAGCTGAGGGGAACTATGTTATTCTTAATGTGGTGACTTTCACGAGATCTTTTTCTATTCCAGTGGTCAGCTAGCAAATTTCTTTCCCTAAATTTAAATCAGAGCCAAGGTCTCCTTCTCAATAGTATCCCAGAGTACTGCCTGGACTTAACGATCTTTGTAAGATGAATCCTAGGTTTGTTTCCTTTTGTTTTCAGCAGGTGGGATCTTAGCCAATACCTTCTCCTGGCCGGACAGGGCAGGGTCCCCAGTGCAGGGAGGTGGAGCACTTAGTCTTGGCCATAAAGCTCTCAGTGGGAGCAACAGGGACATCTTCTGAGACAGCGTCTCAGATTTCTTCCGTCCTTATTCTCGGTCTTTGCAAGTGCCCTCTTCCAGCTTTCAATGGTATCTTTGGTCAACAGGATTTTGTCTTTTTCTGACCTGATAGGGCTCACTATAACTGAAGACTTGTACTATTTTACTACAGACATTGGGTTACGGTAGTTTACAGTTACCTGAGGTTATTGTGAATTTTTCTTTAATAACCAAGATCCTAAATTCTAATTGATGACTTTCTTGGGCCCTGGAAAAATAAGTCCTAGTGAATAGGAGATAATAGAGACGAATGAGAGGGACTGTCCCGGCATCCAAAGAGTCAGGTTTTAGTCCTGGCTACACCTTCCAGAATGAGTTATGTTGCGACAAATTGCTTAATTTTCTGGCCTTCGTTTCTTTTCCTGTAAGATCTAGATAGTGGCAGAGCAAGGGTTAGTGAGCCAGAAACTTGATGTGAATTATCCTATTCCTCAAAATAGCCTTCTCAGGTACAATTATCATCCCTGCTTTACAGAAAAGGTAACTGAAACTCAGACAGGCCACGTAGTTTGCCCAAGAACCTAGACATTGGGCCTGGGTCGCCTTGGCTTGGAAGCCTTTAGTTAAACCCAGAAAGAGGTCTTTTCTCAATAAATATGCACTCAGAAACTTCCGTGTGTTCAGCAGGTCTTGCTGGCTCTAAACCGTGACATGCTTATTTCCAACCACACAAAGAATGTGAAAAGGAAATGGTTCAGGGAAAATGGTATGAAACTTGAGCGGCAACATGGTGTTCTTAGGGGACCTGAGTTCACATCCCCTCTCTCCCACGCACTGTGCGTGACTTTAAGCAGGTCACTTCACTTCTCAGGGCTGGTTCCTGAAGTGAAACATGAAGGCCTGAGAGGAACTCCAGCCTTAGGTCCTCTGGTACTTTGTTCCCTGGCGATCTGGCCTGAAATCTGAATTCCTTCTCCTGGCTCTGCATGCTGCCCCAGGACCTCCAGTTCTCCTGCGCCTTCCTCCCAGTCTCTCCAGTCTGGAGTTCCAGATGATTTTCTTCCTTCCTCCTGCCCCTCAGTATCCTTACTAGGGAGACCCTGTCCTGCTGCTCCATGACCTCGGCCTCTGGTTCCTACCCGGTGGCTGGCAAGACAGAGGAGAGGAATCGAATCTCCCGCAGTTCACTCAGGAATTCAGTAAGTCCAGCTCCTGGCCTGTGTTCACCACCACAGAGCCAGGCGGACAGGGGTAGAATTCGGAACCAGCCCAGTTTAATCAAATAAAGACAATGGAGCTTCGGGTGGTGTCGCATTGAGGCTCTAAAGATCCCGCTGCTGCTGTCACCTCTTTTCATCAAAATGATTGAAAATATTTCTAGACAGAATTGAGGGGCCCCGTCTAGATCACACTGTTACATTGACCTTGACGTCATGATCGCAAGTGCGTCAGCTTCTGGTCCATAGCTGCTTCTCAATAGAAATTTGTTATTACTGCCACAATTGGATGAATACACAGAGAAGAAGTTCTTATTTCATGAGAGGGGAAAGAAAAAAAAAAGAAGAAGCTCATTCAAACCAAGAGAGAATGAAAATTGCTCTTGTTCAGCAACTGCACAAATCCTGCTTTCCTTTTCTGCTGGAAATGAAGCTGAGTTTAAAAGCTTATCTTGGTTTGACTTTCTTTCCCCCTCAACCAAAATAGAATAGCTGTTTTGCTTGAAAATTCATAGGAGCCTGTGTTAACTGGTTAAGAAAACACAGACACACACACACACAAACACACACACACTCCTTAATATCCTCATTATCTAAAATCTCAATCACCAGAGATTGACAAGAAAAAACTCCGAGGCTCCAACAACTTATATCTCCAAAAGATATAAACAGATGATTCATAAAGCAGGAAATGCAAATGACCGAAAAAAATCACAGGAAAAAATATTCAACATGCAAATAATAAAAGAAAGTCCCAACTGCAATGACAATGTGGCTGCTCAGCAAATTAAGTATTTTAAAATATATATATATAGCAAAGCCTGTCCTTGTTGTTGGGTAATGGGTTTCTGGAAAATATGTATGAAATCCAAGTGTATTTTTTTTTAAAGATTTTATTTATTTATTTGAGAGAGAGACAGTGAGAGAGAGCATGAGGAGGAGAAGGTCAGAGGGAGAAGCAGACTCCCCGTGGAGCTGGGAGCCCGATGCGGGACTCGATCCCAGGACTCTGGGATCATGACCTGAGCCGAAGGCAGTCGTCCAACCAACTGAGCCACCCAGGCGCCCCCAAGTGTATTTTTTTTTTAAACCGTAACAATAGCTTCACATGCTTTAAGTGGCAACTACGAGCTGAGAGTTAATATTGTTGAGCTCTCTGAGAACAGAACCTTCCTTTGAGTTGCCCTTTCTGCCATCATACTCTGTTTCCCCCTGACCCCCATCTGTGAAGTGGACTCCAGCATCCAGAGGCGCAGTCCTAGCTTTTGCTATGAATCTTGTGCAAACCTACCGTTCTCTTTAAAGCTCCCCTTTGGCAAAAAGTGGTATCCAAAGTCTTAAATTCTGTAATTCTCATAATACTGTTTTTCTTCGTCTTGAACTCTGAAGTCCTCATTAATAAACATGCTGAACCATAATGAGAATTAGACCTAGAGTGTCCTTAAAAGTATCCAATCGGGACGGTGACTTTACAGTGCAAGAGTGGGGTCCACAACATCCTGAAGTGGGGGGGGGGGACTTGAGCTCTTTGCACTGCAGATGTCTTTTTTTGGAAAATACCCACACAGCACCTGCTAGCTGCCCTTGTTAAAGGACTTACATACTTGACCACTGAGCTTACCAGATCGGAACCATGGCCCCCCAAGTGTGTAACATAGAATGATAAACTTGGGTGAAAGACAATGTATTCAGATTTCTGCTTGTCTTGTCCTTTTTTTAAAATTTCCAGTTTTAATACACTTCTAATGTGAAGGTTAGTATAGCAGTTTATTGGGGAAGTATGATCAAAATCGTTTTGCTGGTAGGATATCGTTATCAGAAAGTTCGAGGACACTTGGAGAAGAGAAGGGTGATAATGTGTCTGATCTTTTGTAGTTTGGGAAGTAGGGTCTTCAGAGTAAAGGGAGGAAGCCAGACAGGGTGTGGTCAGAGAGAGTGACCGGCAGAGCTCCTGGTGGAGTAACTAGAATGTTCTGCTGGCTGGGAGAGGGTCCAAAATTCTTAGAGGCCATCTTGCCAGAAAAACCCATTTGTGGTTTCTCAGGTCATGTCCAAGCACCACAGGCCCTAGATTCCAGGAATCACTTTACCGTGGCATGCCAAGTCAAGGGTTTCCTTGAGATGGTGCCAGTTGGGAGTCAATGGTTGGGAAGCCAAAACCAGCTAAGGGGTGGGGAAATGAAAATATCCAAGCAATCTAGCTGAGACCCAAGCATAGGCAAGTGACCTAGGGTCGTTAGCAGGCCCGTCAGAGTGAAAGCAGGTGTCACCTGGGGCCTGGAAGCAAATCCTTTTGTCAGATAAGAGATGTGTATGGTGGAGAAGGGAGAGTCAGAAGCTAATATTTGGAATGCTCTTAAGGAGTCTTGGCCCTGCTGACCTAGGTACTCGGAAGGATCCCATGGCATGATTCCGAGCCTCACTTATGTTTGCTTCACGTAAGGACCACAAACTCGGGACAATCTGATAACAAGTTCATGCCTTTATTCCTAGGAGAACTACAGGGACACAAGTATAGATACATCTGCTCAAATTTATCATTTCTGCTGGCTAAGAAGCCCCAGATGACTTTCCAGTCATTTTTGAGGGTCCCCACAGCTCCCCTCCTGCGGACAGTGTTAAGTACTCTTATGTGCTACAGCTCTGGCCTCCTAGTGGAAATTCAGTAGCCCAAACCCCATCCCAGGAGACACCACCATACCAATTTCGGTATCTCTCCATGGAGATGCAGTGTGCAGCGGGAAGGGCTGAACTTCACCCTTAAGGGTAGTGCACACGCACAAAAAGTTGATGGCCAAGTGGAAATCAAGCTGTCAGCATTATTGGGGGGAGGAGTGTCAATGAACCTCTGATGTCTAGGGAGGGCTGTCTGGGGAAGCTGGAGCAGAGAGGGGGGCTTGGATCTGAGGACAAAGGAGACTCCTTCTGCTTCTCTAACTGCAGATGCTGAGCCTGCCTGTCCATCTGGACAGTGGCCTTCCTGAGCACAGGGACAGTGCCTGGGCCGGGTACAGAGCCCAGCACTCTCTGGCGGATGTAGGAACCTGCTAGATGCTAAGTCACAATTCATTTCAGTGTAGACCTGAAGCTCTCACATGTGCTTGAGCATACTAGAGTTTGAAAGAAGAGATAAATTGAATTTAGAGCTGATTTCCTTTAAATATATTTATAGGAAGCACAGGCATACCTTGTTTCATGACACTTTGCCCACACAGCATTTTTTCCAAATCAAGGTTTATAGCAAAGCTGCATCAAGCAAGCGTATCGGCATTATTTTTCCAACAGCATTGGCTCATTTCCTGTCTTTGTGTCACATTTTGGTAGTTCTTGCAATGTATTAAACTTTTTCATGATGATTGTATTCTTCATGGTGACCTGTGATCAGTGACCTTTGAGGTTATTATTGTAATGTTGTTTTCATGCCTGCTAACACAGCATCCATTTTATGGCCTGTGGATCAAGCAGTTAATTCGAATTTTAGGTCTTATTATTTAAGAAATACAGTGGAGAGGGCGCCTGGGTGGCTCAGTGGGTTAAGCCGCTGCCTTCGGCTCAGGTCATGATCTCAGGGTCCTGGGATCGAGTCCCACATCGGGCTCCCTGCTCGGCAGGGGTCCTGCTTCCCTTCCTCTCTCTCTGCCTGCCTCTCTGCCTACTTGTGATCTCTCTCTGTCAAATAAATAAATAAAATCTTAAAAAAAAAAAAAAAGAAATACAGTGGAGAGCCCTCATAGCCAACCTCAAGAGTGCGAGACTGAATGCACCTGTCTCACAGACACATTCAGCCCCTCCCCCGCTCCATTGCTATGGTCCTCTGGCCCATGGGCCTGGGGTGAGGGTGCAGCCCAGAAATTACCCACCACTGGTTCTTCTCTCCTCCTTTCCAGCTCCTCCACCCCTCACACTACCCCAACCTTAAGGTGGCTAAGCCAAGACTCCGAGAGCAATAGTGTCAGCCCCCACCCCAAAGGTTGAATTCATTTTAGTACTTTTAGAACAGGCCTTCTTTATGGTTTGTACTTGGAGACTATGGACAATTAAAAGAGAGAAGTTGCATAGTTCATCTGTAGCCAGCTTAACAGTGTTATTTTTAGGAATCAAGAGTCAACATTGGGTTGTCTCTTAAGATGAAGCCTCGAAAGTCCAGTTGGTTGTGGCATAACCACGTGCACATTTGAATGTGGAAATGGCCTTCTCCCATCCAGGAGATCTCCCTCTTCAGCCAGATCAACAGAAGTGGTTGGAAGAAGTAGGGCTCCCCCCACCTCCACCCCCATCTGACCAGACTCAGCTGGACAAATTCAGTCAGTCTTTTTGAGCAAGGAGTAAAGCTGTGTAAGAGTGGCCTGATCACCCCTTCTGTTCGCACTACCACTGAGGAGCCCCCCTCTAGGACGGCCGCCCACAGGCAGGTCGTGCCCTGCACAAGGGCACAAGACAGTGAGTGAGAGCTGAAATCCTGCCAGGCTCCACTCACCAAGCCAAGTTTATTGGTGTTTGGCTGTGACTCTGACTCCAACGACGTGGTTCCTTTTTTTTTTTTTTTTTTAATTTATTTGTTTGACAGACAGAGATCACAAGTAGGTGGAAAGGCAGGCCGAGAGAGAGAGAGAGAGGAGGAAGCAGGCTCCCTGCTGAGCAGAAAGCCCGATGTGGGGCTTGATCCCAGGACCCCGGGATCGTGACCCGAGCCGAAGGCAGAGGCTTTAACCCACTGAGCCACCCAGGTGCCCCACGTGGTTCCTTTTTCTAAGTTGTCTCAGGACACCTGGGGGCCGTTCTGACCATCCCACTACCATATGCCGGTCCTCCCTCAGGGGGATTCAAGAGTTTCATGGACAGATTAGATTTACTGTAAAAGATGAAATATTTGACCCAAATTGAAATTAATTGCATAGGTAAAGCTCAAAATGTTACTACAGATGTAAATTATGTTCATACGTATTTATACACATATGTACATATAATTATGTGGATGAACATTTCTATGTACCAGAAGTTAGGACAACTTAAACTTAGTAAATGTTTAAAATAAGACTATTTTGGGTATCAGAAAAAAAAAAAAAAAGATCACCATTTATAAGGCTGAAGCTGCCATCGTGATTCTTCTGATGGGCCTGGGCAAAGCAGATTGAAAATCTTCTGGGAAAGAGTCACCCTTCTACGTGCTATTGAGAATATTTGTGATTCATGGGAAGAGGTCAAGAGAGCAACATGAACAGGAGCTTGGAAGAAGTTGATTCCAACCCTCATGGGTGACCTTTGGGGGTTCATGACTTCAGGGGAGGAAGTAACTGCAGATGTGGTAGGAACAGCAAGAGAACCAGGATGAGAAGTGGAGCCCGAAGATGGGACTGAATTGCTACAAACTCATGATCAGACTTAAACGGATGAGGCTCTTATGTCTGAGCCAAGAAAGTGTTTCCTTGGGATGGAATCTGCTCCTGTGAAAATTGTTAAAATGACAGCAAAGGATTTAGAATATGACATCAACTCAGTTGACAAAGCAGCAGTCGGCTTGAGTGGATTGACTCCAATTTTGGAAGAAGCTCTACTGTGGGTAAAATGCATCACAGGCTGCAGAGAAATCATTTATGAAAGGAAGAGTTAATCAAGGAGGCGGACTTCACTGTTGTCTTATTTTGGGAAATTACCGCAGCCACCTCACCTTCAGCCCTACCATGCTGAGTTGGCCTCCATAAACATCAAGGTAGGACCCTCCCCCAGCAAAAAGATTACAAGGTGCTGAAAGCTCAGATGATGGTTGGCATTTTTTAGCCATTGAATGTTTTTAGATAAAAATACGTACATCGTCATTTTACATATAATGCTATGGCACACCTAATATATTACAGTATCGTATAAGCGTAACTTTTATATGCACTGTGAAACCACAGAACTTCATTGGGCTTGCTTTATTGCAGTGGTTTGGAACCAAACCCACAATATCTCTGATGTATGTCCATATAAAATTTCCTCATTGTCTGGGAGTATTAATTTTGTTCAGTTTTGCTTTCTTTTGTTTTGTTTTTGTTTAATTTTATTTTGAGATCATTGTAATTGCCATGCGATTGAAGAAATACAGAGAGATCTTTGTACCTCCTTCTGGTTCCCCCAGTGGTAACACCTTACTAAACAATCACAGTATTTCATTCCAGAGCATTGAACTTGATACCATCAAGATATAGGAGATTTCTATTTACTATTTATGGGTCCCTAATGGTTCCCTTTCTAGGCACATGCTCTTCTGTCCTGCCGCTGCCCCTTCCTTAATCCCTGCAACATCTGTCTCCACCTCTATAATTTTTCATTTCAAAAATGTTACCTAACTTGCAGCTAGTAGATAAACTAACTCCTAGAGAGCTAGTGCACAGCATAGTGCATATAGAAACAATATTGAATGGCATTTTTCAAACCTGCTAAGAGACTAGACCTGAATTATTCCCTCTACCAAAAGGAAAAATGATAATTATATGATGTGATAGAGGTACTACTACTTCAGTGGTGATCCTACCACAGTATTTAAATGTGTCACATCAACATGTGACACATATTGTACAACTTAAATTTATACAATGTTATATGTCAAATATATTTCAATTAAAAATGCAAAAAAAGAGAATGTTATGTAAGTGGAATTATACAGTATACAGCCCTTCTGGATCAACTTTTTTCTAGCAGTATCACTCTCTGAAGATTCATTCGGATTAATTCATTGTCATGTGTTTCAGTAGCTGGTTCATTTTCATTGCTGAATAGTATTCCATGGTATGGCTGCACCACAGTTCAACTGTTCACCTGTGGAAGGACATCTAGGTTATTTCCAGTTTTGGACTACTACAGCGATGCTATAAATATTAGTATATAGGTTTTCATATAAACATAAGTTTTCACTTCTCTAGGATGAACATCCAGGAGGGCAATTTGGGGGATGTATGTTAATTGCATGCTTCGTGTTTAGAGAAGCTGCTAACCCATTTTCAAGAGTGGCTGCACCATTTTCCATTCCCACCAGTATTGTCTGTATGATCCTTGATATCATTCAGTTTCTACCTTATTGTTTTAGCCATTCTGATAGGACAGTAAGCGCCATGAGGGCAGGAACAATGCCTACTAGGTTAACCACCATAGCTGACCTATTATAGGTTCTCCCTGTGTCCCTCTATATACCTCTGTTGAACTGAAATTGAACAGAAAAATTTGTGATCTTGTGGCACATGCGTTTCCATAAGTATTTGAAGGTACCAATCTTGAGTAGTTGTCATTCGTATAAAGATTCTTAATCTTTTCTACATTTTCTCCTCAGTCTCAGAGATAAAATCTTCAACTCTTTTCTCCCTTACTATAGGCTTGTACACAATCGTCTTTGGCTTTGCTCAGAATTTAACTCCCCTAACTTCCTTCATGGCCATGAACTACCACCACCAACTCAAGTTCTTGTAACTTTAACAGCCCAAGTGAGAACTGGACTCCAGAGGGAGAGCCTTAGCCCACACTGTCCATCTTCTTTCTCTTCTTCTTGTGTTTGTAGATCTTCTATGTGGCCAAATGAGGCAGTGTATGGTGATGATTTTGACACTTCATGCTACTATTTATTTCTTTGGGTTTTCCCATTTAGAAAGATAATGCATTTTTCCTTCTGATTAGGCAGTTACATTACTATCTGGCCCAGAAACCTCACCGTGATAATATTCTATCATTTGAGGTTGTCCCTGGCTTCAGTAAATTTCATAATGAGTTACTGATAGTTTCCTTTCAGTTAGATCCCTATCATATAGATGAACATTGCTTTCAAAATAATATTTAGACAGTGTATGTTACTTATCCTGAGTCTTATCTTGTCGGTGTGCATGTAAGGCTCCCAAAGCCCCATTTGGGCAGAGCTGCCTCAAACCGGGACCCTCCTCAGTTTTCATTGGCTGTGAAAACAGCAGCCCAGGTGGCATCAATAATATGTGTTAAGTTGGGACGCCTGGGTGGCTCAGTTGGTTAAGCAGCTGCCTTCGGCTCAGGTCATGATCCCAGTGTCCTGGGATCGAGTCCCACATCGGGCTCCTTGCTCGGCAGGGAGCCTACTTCTCCCTCTGCCTCTGCCTGCCATTCTGTCTGCCTGTGCTCACTCTCTCTCCCTCTCTCTGACAAATAAATAAAATCTTAAAAAAATATGTATTAAGCCTAAAAATTCCTGATAGATAATGAAGTATTCCTTTGGGATATGGTTTCAGTTTAGGAAAACTCAACACTCTGAAACCTTAAGTCTTGGAAAAGAAATGGAGGGACCATTCAGCCTCTTTGGAGGGGGACTGCTGAGTTATTCTAATTCACCACTGGTTTCCATCAACTATTCCTCTTCTTGAACAATTTATGTCTTAATTGTAGCACAGCACCAGGCACTTATGAATACTTGCTTAATGTATGGCAAACAAGTACATAGCATGAATCTATGAATGAGTAAATGGGCCTGAATGAATGAATGAATGTCTGAGTGAAGTAATAGCCCAAGTGAATGACTCACACGCCATATGCATTGTAGCTTCCAATTTCTATTTCCAATAGCTGCCTATTGTAGCTTCCAATTTCCCTGCTGAAGGACAAACCATTTCAGGTCCAGAGGGTGTTTTCTGGATTATACCGGACAAGATTACCAAACAAGCAATGACTAATTTAGGCATCTATTCCCTGCCAGGCATGGGAGATGGCATTTTTACGACAATTGACTTCTTTATGACCTCTCGCTGAAAGTGTCCTTTGAAGAGTAAGAATATATTCTGGATAAAATGCAAACAACAACAACACATTCTGAACAATCAGTTTCCAGCTCAGACTTTATAAATCCCATATTCTGAATGAGGCAGAGCCCGGTACATGCCGGGGCCTTTCACCAGGCTCTGGACGGGGAGTGACGAATGAAATAAACAGTGGTTCTGACCTCGCGGAACTTATATTCTAGGGAAGGAGACAAACCAAAAAGAACAAATAGTTGTGGATTGTGATGAATGCCAGGAAAGAGCCGGAAAGGGTGCGGGGATCCGGAGTAATAGGACTGGCTTTAGATTGCGTGGTCTCCGAGGAGGAGAACTTTAAGCTGAAAATCTCTGCTTTCACATGGGTCCCAGGAGCATCATATGTAACCTTTCAAAGTTCCACTCCAGTGGCACTCGTTAGACTTAACATTACACATCTTCCACTCCCAGTGGTCCCACTGGACACCAGTTAACAATCTGTCGAGGGTGGTGGGCTCCCAAAATGTGTCCACCCTGCTTTATTTGCATTTCTGCCTTTTTCTCTGGAGAAACAGTCCCTGAGTTTTACATACACTTCCCTGGGGGGATAATTCTGCCCCTTGTTAATGGGAAGCTTCCCTTGAAACATGGGGAGATACTGAGTAACTGCCACCTATTGGCTGCTTGTGTAAAATGTTAATTATGAAATAATTGGGGGATGATTTTTTGATCTATGTAGATACAAAGCAAAACACACAGACCATGGGTTTTGTACACTGAGTACAGCAACAGATTGGTTCATAATGTAAGCAGTTGGACGAGTCAAAGCAATTGAGCAAGTGGGCCCAATGGGTACTGGGTCTTTCAATTCAAATGCTTTATTTCTTCCTTTTCCTCGATTCTGCCTCTGGCCTGGGATCGAGTGAACTCAATGCCTACGCTTGGAAAGATTTGCTTGAACTGTCTCTGTCCGTTTAACGTGTGTAAAAGGAAAGAGAGAATGGATAGTCCAAGTTGAGATGGGTAGCGTTAAGTGTAAAGCCTGCGTTGAATTTTTCTGGTTGGGTGAAGTCCTTTAAAACAAATCTCAAAACTATAAATATCCACAAATTGTCTTTCTGGTAAATGTTTAGCCGATGGGCTGAATAACCAGGAAAATATATGCTCGTATGTGTGTATAGGTACTATCAGTAAACTATTTGTGTCTGCACAGAGGCTTGTCCTTGGGCTAAGAGCCAAAAATAATTCTTGTCATGGGAAAAACAATTTTAAAGCTCATTAATTATGCCTAAAATTTACATTTTTATTTTCATTTCAAGCCTTGATTGCAGTCTATTAATAAATGAAAATGTGCTTGCATTTTTAAGTACTTCTGGATTTCACAAGCTTTGTTTTCAAAGAGGGCGAAGCTCAGCCAACACTTTAATTTACGAAGGGAATAGTCGGGGGAAAAGTCTTTATTAAATAAAGAAATTATCTTTGAAGAAATAGTTGGAGTTGAGTAAATGTACTTAATGCTTACTGAGGCTTTTTTCTCTTTTTCTTTTTAATTTAATTTGTGTTTTTATAAAAGCAAAATAGAAAGAGTTTTTTAAAAATCAAAAAATGCTACAAAGTTTATAAAGCAAAAAGCAACACTCCCAACACTCCCCACTCCTGAATCACTTCATGTCTTAATTTTTCCCGATTTTATATCCATATTTTTCAGTAATATAGTATTTTCGATTTCTTTAAATTTTCAGAACTATCTATTGAATTCGCGCTAAAGACAGATTTGCTTCTTCGTTTCCGGTATTTATAGTTTTCTCCTCTTATTCCTGGCTTGTTTCACTGGTTAGGACTCTTTCTATGATGTTGAAAGGACTTTTCTTTGTTCTTGATCTTAGGGGCAAAATTATATTCATTCCTTCATTATGAAATATAATGTTAATTGTAGGGCTTTGTAGATTCCCTTTATCAAGCTGGGAAGTTCCCCTCTGTTTCTAGTTTGCTGGACTGTGTTTGTTTGTTTGTTTTAGTCACAAATGGGTATTGAATTTTGTCAATTTTTCCCCTCTATCTATTGAGATGATCAGATGGTTTTTCTGTTTTAGTCTATTGATATGGTGAATTACATTGATTAATTTTAGGGTGTTAACTAACATTGGGCCGTGATGTATGATTCTTTTAAAATATTCTGGATCCAAGCTATTAATATTCTGAAATAATTTTTTATGTCTGTATTCATAAAGTGTTGGTCTTTGGTTTTCTTCCCACGTAATAGCTTTGCCAGGTTTTGGTGTTAGGATTACACTGAACTTGTAAACTATTGGGAAATATTCTCCTGTCTCCTCTAATTTCTGAAATAATTTGTATCAGTTTGATACTATTTCTTCTGTAAATGTTTCATAGGATTTATTAGTGAAGTCATTTGAGTCCAGAGGTTGTCTGTTTTAATAGGCACAGAATTCTTTATAGTTTTTTATTTCTTCTAGCATTCCTTTGGAAGGCTGTGGTTTTCAAGAAATTTGTTATTTTAATCTAATTACTGAAATTATTTGTGTAAAATTATTCCTAATATCTACTTATGAGCCTTTAAATACCCTCTTTTTCATTCCTGATATTGCTAATTTTTCACTCTTTTTTTCTTGATTAGTCTAGCTATGAGTTTATCAACTGTATTAACTTAAAACAAAACTATTTACTTTGTTGATTTTTCTCTATTGTCTATTTTCTATCTTGTTGATTTCTGCATATTATTTCCCCTCTTCTCCTTTCTTTGGGCTTAATTTGTTCTTTTTATTCTTTTTTCTTATGGTGGGAGCTCAAAACACTGAGTTTACATTTCTCTAATATAAGCATCTAAAGTTATACACTTAAAAAACCATTGCTTTAGGCGGACCCCACAAATTTCTTTATATTGGGTTTCCATCATATTACAAAATACTTCCTAATTTCCTTTTTTTATTTGTTTTTGGCACACAGTTTATTTTGAAGTGTGTTATTTTGTTTCCAAACAAATGGAGATTTTTCCAGGCATTTTTTATTATTGATTTCTAATTTAATTACTTTGTGATTAGAGAACAGATTTGGATAGTTTGAATCTCCTACATTTACTGAGATACGTTTAATGGCCCTAAGTAAGGTGTATCTTGGGCAAGGTTCCAGGTACATTTGAACATAATGTGTATTCTACTATTGAGTAGAATGTTTTGTAAATGTCAATTAGGTCAAGTTGGTTGATGTTTCTGTTCAGCTTTTCTCTATCCTTCCTGATTTCCTGTTGACATATTCTATCACTTTATGAGAGGCAGTTGTTAAAATCTCTGATTGCAGTTATGGGTTGGTCTGCTCCCCCTTTAAGTCAAAGCTGTGTTAGTTTTGGTTCATGTGCACTGAAGCTCTGTTATGAGGCATATAAACATTTAGGAGTGGTATATTATCTTGACATATTCACTCCTGACTCATTATAATGTGATTTTTTTAATCCCTGGGTAATAATTCTTTGCTTTGAAATCTATTTCTTCTGATATTAATATATCCATTTCAGATTCTTTCTACTGGGATGAGTAGTGTATTTCTTTTCAGCCTTTTACCATTGGCCTTTGTGAGTCTTTATACTTAAAGCTGGTTTCTCAGGGCGCCTGGGAAAGGCAGAGGCTCAATGGGTTGAGCCTCTGCCTTTGGCTCAGGTCATGATCTAGGGGTCCTGCGATCAGGACCCTCATCGGGCTCTCTGCTCAGCAAGGAGCCTGCTTCTCCCTCTATCTCTGTCTACCTCTCTGCCTACTTGTGATCCCTCTCTCTCTGTGAAATAAATAAATAAAATCTTAAAAAAAAAAAAAAAAGTTGGTTTCTCATTCCCTATCCCCAGCCTTTGGCAGCTGCTGCCTTACCCTTAGGAAAGACTCACAAGCCTAGGAGGTGGTTTCTCTCAGAGCTCCAGCCTGACCTTCCACTGGGGAATCTTCAAGTTTCTAATCTATTATGGCAGTCCACTCATGACCTCTCATTGTTGCCAGTTCAGCTGGCTCTTTCCTCCTTTTGTTTATGGTGGATTATGTCTCCTGATGCTCTACCAGGAATGAAAGCAAGCACAAGTCTCTTCATTCCTGTAAAGGTCTCATTACTTTTTGGATTTTAGTTCATTTGGGTTTCCATATAGTCTCATCTTCAAATGTGTTCGGTAAAACTGTGCCTTTGGAACTTATCCAATTTATTTTATTGTTAGATCTCTTACAACTTCTACATCCTAACCGGAAGTCAAATCCTGGATTGTTTTTATGGAAGGAGGAAACCAAGCTCTCTTATTTCCCTCTGTCCTGGCAGTTCTCCCTGCTCTTACATTCATCCCTTCTTATGTCTTCATGACACAGGTCTATCCATCAGTTTTTGTTGGTTGAACCAATATGTATGCTCACTCACATCGTTTTAACTAAATAAACTTTGTTTATTACCGAACCCCAATTACTTCCTTTGACACCTTTTTATTGGTTAGTGATAGGAATATAGAAAGATCAGTAAATGAAAAGCAAGAGCCCAGATTTTCATGGGATCTTATGACCTCATTATCAGAATTGCAAAAACCTACTCAGTATTTTCTACACATGAAATGTATCAAGAATCCTATTGGTTCCTTTCCTTCTGGAGCCCTCTCTACTGTTCTGCTCTAGAATGGTTGCTTGTCCAGTGCACTGCTGACAGCCAAGGACTTCAGTTCATCTCTTCCCACACTGAGTCTTCTGCCTCCATTTTTTGGTCTTCCTTTCTTTCAGCTCATTCTCTTGTTTTGGTGTGACACAGCCTCAGTAGCTGCCTGAGAAACAGAGCGTGGGAGGTAAAATTTTTAAGTCCTTGCATATTTGAAAATGTTGGCTGATAGCTTGGCTGACTATAGAATTCTAATTTAGAAATCAGTATCTCTGAATTTTGAAGAAATGTCTTCTTTGCTCCCTAGCATTGCTAGAAATATTACTATGGAAAAGCCCCATTCTATGCCAAGACCTATTTTTTATTTTTCCTGTTTTGAAGGTTTTAGGATCATTATCTGCAAATTTCTGAATTTTCATCATCAAATGCCTTGTTGAACTGTTTTCATGGGCAGTTTTATCTGGAAACCTATATCTTTCAGGTCTCGACTTCTTCTTTTATTATTTTTTTCATACTTTTCTCTCTCTCTCTCTCTTTTTTCTGTTCTTTCTGTAACACTTTCTGTATTTGGTTCCTGGACCAGTTTTTCTCTTTTTCTTTCCCTGCTTTTATGTCTCTTGGTCTTTTTTTCTTTTTTTAAAGATTTTATTTATTTATTTGACAGAAAGAGATCACAGGTATACAGAGAGGCAGGCAGAGAGAGAGAGGGAAGCAGGCTCCCTGCTGAGCAGAGAGCCCGATGCGGGACTTGATTCCAGGACCCCGAGATCATGACCTGAGCCGAAGGCAGCAGCTTAACCCACTGAGCCACCCAGGCACCCCGTCTCTTGGTCTTTTGATCTCCTTACAGAGAGTTTTCATCAACTTTATCTTCAAAACCTTCTCTTTCTTTCTCTTTCTAAATTTTGCTGTGTTATTTTTAAAATTAAAAAAATAATTTTACAGTTTTTTCCCCTTTTTACAAAAGATTTTATTTATTTATTTGAGAGAGAGAGAGAGCGTGAGTGGGAGGAGGGGAGAACTAGAGGGAGAAGCAGACCCCTCACTTAGCAGAGAGCCCATTGTGGGCTCGATCCCAGGACCCTGAGACCATGACCTGAATCAGTCAAATGCTTAACAAACTGAGCTATCCAGACACCTCTATTTTTTTTAATTTTTCCTTTTTAATGGATGAAATATCTTGTTTTTTTTAAGGGTATCTTAGGACTTTTAAAAAAAATTCCTTTGAAATTTTATTCTGTTTTTGTTTTTGTTTTTGTTTTGTTTTGTTTTGTCTTTTAAAATTGCCTCTTTTAGAGGTGCCTGGGTGGCTCAGTTGTTAAGCATCTGGCTTAGGCTCAGGTCATGATCCCAAGGTTCTGGGATCGAGCCCTGCTTCAGGCACCCTTCTCAGCAGGAGGCCTGCTTCTCCCTCTCTTACTCTCCCTGCTTGTATTCCCTCTCTTGCTGTGTGTCTGTCTGTTAAATAAATAAATAAAATCTTTTAAAAAAATAAAAATAAAATAAAATTGCCTCTTTTATTCCAAGTTGTATTTTTCTAGTTAATTGTTTTGGTCTCTTTCAGGTAAGAGATTTTATCAATGTTTGCTTGTTCCTAGATGTTGATTCATAGTTAGAATAAAGCATAGAAACACTGTGTTGGGGTGGCTTGTCGACTAGTTGCTTTACTCTCAGGCATCTCTGCCCATTTCTTAAGGGATTGTAGTTTGTCAGTATCTCTGTGTATTTCCTCTCAGATATGTTGGTCCAGAGAAGAAAATACCTAATCTTCTACCTGGTGTGGACACAGACCTGGCTTCCAGCATCTGGGAACTGATGCAGGGAGGTGGGTGGTGGAGGCACTTGGGGTTGAGTGTCTCACAATTCAGTATAGGGACTTTGGGCTGACCCTATATCTTGCCCTTTTCTTTATTCTTTCTATCGCTGTCTTGATGATCCCAAGTTCAGAGTCTCTCTGGACCAGTTACTCAGAAGGATGCATCTCCATCACCTGCTGGGCTGGGGAAGGAAATGTTACCTGAATACACAAGGTAATTGAGTGGATCTGGAGGCCTAACTTTAAACCAGTCATTCTCATATCTACCCATATCTCACACCACCTTTCAGAACCCACCCATGCCTCTAGTTCTTAAGCTGTCTTGTGTTCTAATGAGAATATTACGTGGCTTTCATAGCTGTGTTTTACAGTATCTCTATTAGAACTTTGTCTTCTGTAGAGCCTCCTACCTTCCCTGAAATGACAAGTATTTTATCTTCTAAATACTTGCCCCAACTCTCTATCCCAGTTGTGTAAATCTCCTCACCATATGTTCAGAACATTTGACGTTTCATCAATTTTTGTTTTTTGTTTTTGGGAAAAAACCTCTCCGGAGCAATTTGATCTGCTTGCATCTCAACTGGCTGCCCTCCAAGCCTGCTGCCTAGTTGTTGTGTTAGACTACTTTTGCCATCATCTCAGGGATTTCCTTCATGTGTTTTCTGTTGGCTTCTCTTTTACCCTGATTCCATTGCTTCTAAGTCACTGATTTATTCCTTTATTTTGATGGAGTACTGGTTCCTAGGTTTGTGGTTTTGTTTTGTTTTCACTTTTATGTCCCCAATTTTTTTCCTGCTATGTTGGTGTTTGAATTTCATATTGGAGGCCTTCTTTGAATGTGTGGGACTCCTTGGCTCCCCTCTCAGCACTCAAAGCTGATTGGAAGTTCTGTGCTTGTGAGTCAGTGTTATCAAGCTCAGATGTCAGAATCCTTAGGCCTATTTTTGAGTCGGTTGCTTTCCCCAGAGAATGTAGGAGAGAGTAAGAAATCTTAGGAAGGCTCTCAATATTTGTATCTAAAGTTTTATTGATCTATTTCAAGAAGGTATCCATTCCTTTCATTGTAGCTGACACTCCCAGTCAACAGCCCTGTGTCTTACCTCTTGATAGATTAATCAGTTGGTTTTCTTGATTCGTGAACTATTTTCTCTACTACCTTTAAAAATTCTGTGTGCATAGGCTTATGCTATTTTAAACATCTTTTTACTACTGCTTTAGTGAGACTTTGGCAGGAAATGGATGATATGTTATCATATATGACTTTTTCAACTACAATTATATGTCATTTTAATTATGTTTTTTAATTAAGTTTTTTTAATTTTAATTCCACTTAGTTGACATACAGTGTTATGTTAGTTCCAGGTGTACGATTTAGTGATTCAACACCCAGTGTTTATCACAAGTGCACTCCTTAATCCCCATCACCTATCTCACCCATACCCCCAGTCGCCCTCCCTTCTGGTAACCATCAGTTTGTTCTCCATAGTTAAGAGTCTATTTCTTGATTTGTCTCTCTGTCTCTTACATTTTTCCCTTTGCTTGTGTGTTTTGTTTCCTAAATTCCATATACGAGTGAAATCATATGATGTTTATCTTTCTCTGACTGACTTATTTCACTTAGCATTATACTCATTATATGTTATTTTAACTAAAATTCAACAACTGGATAAAAGTCTTTGTAGTGAAACACCCCAAAATAATAATAGCTTGTTAAGTGCCCACTATGCTCTGGGCAATGTGCTAAGTCTTTTAGCATTCATTGAGCTGATTTAGTCTTCACAGTAGCTTTTTGGAAGAGGTGCTGAAATGATTAGATTGATATTAGCATGACTTTGGTTTTGTAACTAAAGAACCAGATAGAAGTATAGAGGATATGTAGCATCTAGCTAAAGGACTCATGCCCTGTCAAACAGGATGGCTAAGATAAAAAAAAATCTAAAAAAATATGAGAGGGACGCCTGGGTGGCTCAGTTGGTTAAGCAGCTGCCTTCGGCTCAGGTCATGATCCCAGCGTCCTGGGATAGAGTCCCACATCGGGCTCCTTGCTCAGCAGGGAGCCCGCTTCTCCCTCTGCCTCTGCCTGCCATTCTGTCTGCCTGTGCTCCCTCTCTTTCCCTCTCTCTCTGACAAATAAATAAAATCTTTAAAAAAAAATATGAGAGCAGAATTCGAGGAGACGGTAAAGAGATTATTGTAAAGATTATTCAAAGAAGTTAGACTCAAACCAGATAGCTGAGTGTAGATGATATAATTAGATGATGGTGTACCTTGCCCTCAGAAGACCAACCTACCTGAAGAGTAGACTAAAACGAACTCTACTTGGAGAGTAGAGTTGAATCCTTCATTATTGCAACCATAGAAATGAATTTATGTGTCTGTTGGGGAGAGCTTTCCTGGATATACAAAACCAACAGATTTCTTTTCCTGGTCTTGGATTTCTATTCATCAGTCTTTTACTTGCTCAGGATAGTAACCTCAGTTCTCTTAGGATGGTTACTACAATTTGTCTGGGATTTTTGCTCATGTAACCAGGAATCTTTTAACTCCAGGAAGGCTGAGAGTTGAATTTGAAGGGGAGGAAATAAATAAAATCTGTAGTACTATTACGATTCATGTTAGATTTAAGAAAACTGAAATCTTTGTATATTTATTGTTTACAATGTTTATGATAACTTGAAGTTCACTATATTTCTATCAAATTTACAAGAATTGAGTTCTTAGAAAGAGTTTGGCTAGAAAGGC
Source organism: Neogale vison (assembly GCF_020171115.1). Classification (NCBI taxonomy): domain Eukaryota; kingdom Metazoa; phylum Chordata; class Mammalia; order Carnivora; family Mustelidae; genus Neogale; species Neogale vison. The sequence continues at coordinate 195,089,458 of NC_058101.1, read as the reverse complement.
AGACATTGGAAAGGATTAAAAAGAAGACTCAAAATATATTAAATTTATAGGGGCACCTGGGTGGTAGAGAGAGTAGCCTCTCTGCCTACTTGTGATCTCTGTCTGTCAAATAAATAAATAAATAAATATCTTAAAGAATATATATTAAATTTATAAATAAAGTTTAAGTTGATTTATTAAGTTTTAAATGGTATCGATTATTTGAAAAAATTTTGTCTGGTCAACTTGAGTTGACTAAACATTAATCAAAGACCATCTTAAAAGTGATTGTTGAAATTTTCTGTATTTAGATATAAAATTATGGTAAGATTATGATAAGTTAAATTCAAGGACTAAGGAAAGTTAGGTTTTCAAATATGTATCATAAATTAACTATTAATTAAAATTTCAAATAGCAAAAAGCAGCCATTTCTGAATCTGAGAAGTTGCCTTATATTGACAATCAAAGAAAACCCCTCATATTGACCTAGAAGAGAAAATTGAGACTCAGAGAAGTTATGTATTTTGCTCAAGATCACAGAACTTACCAGACGGAACATTTGCTTGCCTCTCAAGGCAGTGTGCTTAACCACTGAAATGGTGCATAAACAATGAATCTTGGAACACTGAAAAAATTAAATTAAATTAAAAAAAGAAATCATGTTATACCATCTCAAAGTATAGTTCTTGGATGTATATATTTTCAAAATCCCTTTTGAGATGGGTGCAGTTTAATGTATCATGGCAACTTTGTAGATCTCGATTGTGAAAAGAAAAGTCCAAACAATCCCAGGGGTGACTATGTGTGTATTTTGCTGATATTGAATATTAGACATTCCCTAGGGGTAACATATAACCATAGGTAATTATTGTTGGAAATTAGCTTAGCGTTGAAACTTAAAGAAACATATGTAAAGTGTAATGAAAGCACTTGGGGAACATGATCCAGGTAGAAAATTTAGTGCAGGTTAATGAAAGAGGGGTCAGAAGAACAATTAGAATATTCATTAGCCCTTTTTATTTATGCTTCTATCCCCAAACCTTGTTATTTAAGTAAAATCTCCTTCTTAGGTTGTAGTGGCAATAAATGAAAGTGTATTTGCAATTCCCAAGTAGGTTTAAATTTGTGAGTCTTACTCTTACTCCAGGGAGCCTGAGTCAATAACCCCTGTTATGGATTTAAAACACTGGGAGGGAGTCTACTTAGGAAAAGAGAATGGGCTTTCTGTTCTCATAGATGCAGGTTGTGGGATTGGGTTGTTCGTTGTTGTTGTAGTTGTTGTTGTTGTTGTTTGAGCTGTGTGATCCTAGGTGCGGTATTAACCTCTTGGATTCTGTATTTGTGAAATGGAAACAAATGAACAAAGTTCACTACTCTTCAGAACCACAAGGCCTGGAGATGATCTGATGAATCATTTATTCCAGGTCTTGGAACAGGTAGGAGACACCATAAATGACAGCTATTAGTCCCATTATTATTGTCTTCAGGAATGAAAACCTTAGCTAAGGCAATTAACTAGACAACCAGAAGAAAATATAAAACCAAAGCAATGCATTCATCTGTAGACTGTGGTGTGTGCATGTGTGCGTAAGTGTCTCTGTGTTTGTGGTATTGTTACGACTGACTAGAGAAAAAGAAACCTACTGATCCATTACTGTTCAAGAGGAGCGGACATGCACATGGGTGAGAGTGTAGGAGCTTGAAAAATTTGTGAGTGTAGACCTTCGTCGTTCCATTGTAATGGAGCACACACTGTGTTCCAGACACGGGGCTCAGCGCCTCAGATCTAAAAACAATAAGGCTCCTGACCTGGAGGAATTCATCATCCAGCAGCCAACACAGGCTTATTCATAAATAAATCAGATGCAAAGAGGCACAGGCAGGGATGAAGGTGGCGTGGAGCACTTCCCTGGAGGGATGCACACCTGAAGAGAGGGCTAGAGAATGAATAGGAATGAACTAAGTGCATTCCAGGTGTCGCAAGAGCAAAGAAAGACAGGACAGCTGGGTGGCTCAGTCAGTTGGTTAAGTGTGTGCCTCTGGCTCAGGTCATGATCCCAAGGTTCTGGGATCGAGTACTGATCGGGAATCCTTGCTCAGCGGGAAGCCTGCTTCTCCGTCTGCCTGACACTCCCCTTGTTTATGTTCTTTCTCTATCTCTTTTACAAATAAGTAAATAAAATCTTTTTTTAAAAAAGAGCAAAGAAAGGCACAGAGGAACAAAAAGCATGGCATATGTGCTAGAAGCTTCAAGCAATTTGTCTTGCTCAAGAATAGGGCAGGGGTGAGAAATGGAGGTAGCAGCATTTGCCCTCTTAAGAAGCATGAATTTTATCTTGGAAATACTAGAGAGTTTGAGCAAATGAGAGTGATTAGTCCCTTTTTAAGACTCTCTTCTACAAAAAATACATATTTATACAAGGATACTTGTTACAGCGTTCTATGTATCAACAAGAGGTTCAGAACAGCCTACTTATTGGCTAGAAATAGGTACCTGACCTGTGGTACATTCTGATTACTACATATCAGGCAGCTATTGAAGGAACACAGTACCTTTATAAGAAATAAAATGGAAAGATCACCAAGATATTGCTAAGTAAAAAAAAAAAAAAAAAATGGAAGAAAACCAGGTATGGTATGCCTCATTTGTGTAAGGAAACAACAACACAGAGTGCTTTTTCTCCAGAATGCTTATCTTTGTGTATGTCCCTCCACTCTTTCTCTTCCGTCCTTCTTTCTCTTCTTACTGGCTATATTCATCTCCCTACTCATCAAAGCAAGGCGTGTGGCCACCAGATTTAACAAATTTCACATCTTCCATCTCCAGCCATAGAGAGAGGTCAATAAGATACTTGGACCCCGAGTCCAAAACTCTAGGGAAAAAAACTCTGAATGGGAAACAATTAACCGTGGCCTAGAAAATGGCAGCTCCTGGGAGGGGGAACAGACTTTTTTTAGGGAGTTGGAGGAAGGGCAATTCTTAGAAGGAAGGGGAGGAGATTTCTGCATAGAAATGGGAGAAAATACTACAGAGATTTTCATATTTTTTAAAAGATCTTATTTACTTATTTGACAGAGAGATAGAGAGAGAGCACAGTAGGCAGAGTGGCAGGCAGAGGGAGAGGGAGAAGCAGGCTCTTCGCTGAGCAGGGAGCCTGACCCAGGGCTCGATCCCAGGACCCTGGGATCATAACCTGGGCCAAAAGAAGATGCTTAACACACTGAGCCACCCAGGTGCCCCACATGGACATAGTCTTTTAAGATTTAACTTCCCAATTAACTGCATATTACTTTGTTTATTTGTTTTCTCTGCTACTTTATATCTGTTTATGTGATTATAACAGTTATTCACCTGTTGTTCTATTGATGGAATTCAGGATTGTTCTTATGTTTTTGCTAAATATATCTATACATGTCTCCTATGACGTGTAAGAATTTCTCTTCAATTTTTTTAAAGATTTATTTGTTTAAGAGAGGGTGCACATGTGCTAGCATGGGGAGGGGCAGAGGGAGAGGGAGAGGGAGAGAAAGGCAGAGAAGCAGACTCGCCACTGAGTGCGGAGCCTGATACAGGATAGGATTCCAGGACCATGACCTGAGACAAAACCAAGAGTTGGAGGCTTAACCAATTGAGCCATCCAGGAACTCCTCTCTTTAATTTAAACCTAGGACAAGTTATTAGATCACAAAACTAGTTAACATTCAGCTTAGGAGATAAGCCTGAACAGTTTTCTCATTGACACTCAGTGTTATAAAATAAAGCCAGTGAATTTACATTTCCTCCCACACTTGGTATTGTCTGACACTTTCTAATGTTTGACAATAGAATGAGTGGAAAATCTTATCTCATTGTGGTCTTGATTTTTCATTTCTCTGCTATTTAATGATGCTGAATATCTTCTCATGCTTTCTTTGGCAGCATTTCTTCTGAAAATGTCTGTTTCTGTGTCTTGTCTCCATTTAATTCCTTTTTGCATCTTAGACCTTCCAGTTATGATCACTTTATTTCAGCCTGAAGGTCCTCCTGTAGTGTTTCCTTTAGAGAGGTACTACTGGTGGCAAACTCTTTCCACTTTGTTTCTGGAAATGTCTTTATTTTTGCCCTCATCTGCAAAAGATAGTTTCATCTTGTATAGAATTCTAGATTGGTAGTGATTGTCTTTCTCTACACTGAAGATCGTAGTCCATGGTTTATAGGCTTCTGTTGTTGCCCTTAAAAAGTTAGCTGTCGGGGCGCCTGGGTGGCTCAGTGGGTTAAAGCCTCTGCCTTTGGCTCAGGTCATGATCTCAGGGTCCTGGGATCGAGGCCCACATCAGGCTCTCCACTCAGCGGGGAGCCTCGTTTCCCCCTCTCTGTGCCTGCCTCTCTGCCTACTTGTGATCTCTGTCTGTCTGTTAAATAAATAAAATCTTAAAAAAAAAAAAAAAGAAGTTAGCTGTCAGTTTAACTGTTGCTCCTCCAACAGCAATCATTTTTTCCCTCTGAATGCCTTTAATATTTTTTCTTCCTTTGCTCTTCTGAATTTTTACTGTAAGGTTTCTAACTTATTTGTTTGTTTTTTAAAAATTATATTTAACCTGCTTTGGATTTTTGGAATTTTTCTCTCTATAGTTTACACTGTTGTTGGTTCTGGGAAATTTTCAGCCTCTCCTTTAAATATGTCCTCAATCCCCATCCCCAGTCTCTCCTCTCTCTTCCTGGAAATCTGATTATATAGAGGTTAGCCTATTTTTCTTTCTGTCTTTCATACTTCAAAATCACTCATACATTATTATTATTTTTTTTTATCTCTTTGTCTTCCTGGCCTGCATTCTGGGTAATTTCTGCTGGCTTATTCTCCACTTTGCTAGTTTTCTCTTTGGATGACTCTAATTTTCTTAAATCTGACTGTTAAATTTTGCATTGTAATTGCTATGTTGTTATTTCTAGGAGTTCTATTTGGTCATTCTCCAAACTGCTTGATTGGTTTTTGTAGCTTCTGTCCCCTGAAGGTACGTACAAGTATGTCTTTTATTTTTCTAAATATATTAAGCATAACTATGCTATCTAGTATCTAATAATCTCAATATCTGGAGAGTTTGATTGTCTATTCCTGTAAACTGTTATGTCTACTAGTTTTTGCTCCTGGTGCTTTGCTTCATGATGTGCATATAGTAGTGTTTTTTTTTTTGCTTTGAAATGCTTATTTTCATTTTAAAATTGTAGTAATTCTCTGAGTTTAGGATGGAAGTACATTCCTCCAAAAACAATATGTGTAAAATATATGTACAGCAATCAATAGTCTTTATACAAAAAAGAGAGAGAGAGAGAGAGAGAGAGAGAAGATAGGGTCATCAGAAGATAAGGCCAGTAGATTCTAACAGAAGAAAAGTTAACATTTACAATAGTAACGACCAAGAAAAAGAAAACTATTGAGAAATAAACTTGATAAGAACCACACAGTCTCTATAGGAAGAAAATACTGGAATAGTTTTGAATAAAAATAAAAGAATTAAACAACAAGAAAAAAACCATAATCTGTGCTGAGTAGGAAGACAATAGTATCATAAAGATGGCATCAAAATTCAGTAAGAAAAAGATCAGTGATTTATTAAATGGTATTAAAACAACTGGGTAGGCATTTGGAACAAAAAAATTAAGTTGATTCTATGCTCACACTTTGTACCAAAATAAATTCAATATAAATCAAAGGCTTAAATGTAATAAATGATAATATAAAATTACTATCAGAAGCAAATTGATTTTTCCCCTTGAAGTGGGAAATCATTTTTTAAAATGACATGAAAGCCAGACACTGATAAATTTGACTACATAAAAATAAAGATAAAATTTTCTGCCTGGCAAATCTATTTTAAGCAAAGTAGAAAGACAAATGATTATGTGGGGAAAAAAATTGCACTTTGTATCAGAGTCAAAGGGCTAACTTCCTGCATATATATTTTAAAAAAAGCTCTTACAAATAAAAAGAAGACTAACATAACCAAAAGGAAAATGAACAAAGGGATTTAAATACACAGACACAAAAAGGGAAATATAGATGGCACCTAAAGGTAAAAATGGATAATCAATGACATTCATAATAAGAGACATTAAAAATAAAATCACACTGAGATAAGAGAAATAAGAGAAAGTATTAGCAAGAACGGAATAAATACAAATCATGCATTATTGGTGAGAATGTACATTAATCCATCTTTGGGTGGCAACTTGATATTATCTGTCGAATTACAAATGACCTCATTTTGACCCAGAAATCCCAACTCTAGTAATTTATCCCACAGGTAAGTCCACATATATATGAAGTGGTGCTCTATAAGCACCATTTATAAAATTCTATAGTTTTATGTACTATATCTTGTTAATAGAAAAGTATCGGAAGGAACTTACGTGCCCATCAAGAGGGAAGTATTTAAATATATTACAGTACATGTACACAACGAATGTTCATGCAGCTAGCACCAAAGAAAGAATGAGGAAATTATGCATTGATATAGACAAATGTCTGATATTATTAAGAAAAACAAGAAGCCAAAGAGTATGTAGAGGGTGATTTCATTTGTGTAAACCCTGGAAAAGGAATATGAGTGAATATTTGCTCGTATGTGCATATAATGTCTCTGAAAGAGGAAATATAGTCTATCTCTGGGGGAAAAAAAAACAAAGAGAAAAGGAAAACTATGAATCTGAGAAATAAGGATGTGGAAGGCAGATTTCTTAGTCAATTCCCTTTGAAACTTTTAAATTTCAACTGTGACTATGTGACTATGTTACTTATTATAAAATTAGGCTAACTTTAAATTTGCAAAAAAAAAAATCCCTTCTGTGGATTTAAAAGAGCTAAAAATATTTCCTGTGATGACAAAAACGATTTCTGACCAATATCACTGTGTTGATTTTTTGAGAAGGGGGGATATGTGGGCCATCCTAAAGTCCAAAAGTAAACACTCATTCCTTGGATGATTGGAATCCAATTTTGGAGGGTAGTTCTGATATTTGTATGGCTGTCATCTAGTGGCATGGGCACTCAAGAGCCTGGAATAAAGCTAATCCTTGAGGAAACTTCTAGAGAGAATTCCTGTAGTGGTGAAAGCAAGGAGCTGAGCTGGTAGGGCAAGGGAGAACATATTTGGTTGAGAACTCTGGTTTCTGAAATTGGTTAACTCAGTCTTTGACTCTTGATGTTATTGTCAATTTGATCTCTTACCTGTTTTGCAATAGTGTTGTTAAGAAATCCTTGTAAGTATATTAGAAAAGCTTTGAATCATTAAGAGAAATCATTATAGGAAGAACGTTTAGAGGGTGAGATGGAGTCTGTTCTAAGATTTCCCATTGTGGTAACTAGCTTTCAATGATGGTGCCCAAAGAAGCACATCTTCCAGTATTCACACCCTGTCTAGATCCTCCCATATGTGGTCTGGGCTGGGCCTGGGACTCTTAAATTATGGAACTTGGCAGAAGTGATCCCTGCATGAGCTCTGGACCTAAGCCTTTAGGATGCTTGGCAACTTCCTTTTTGACACTTTTGGAGCCCTGATGTCATATAGGATGCCTGGCTGTGCTGCTAGAGAAACCACATGTACAGACCACCAGGAGTTACCACACAGAGGATAGAGACCCTGAGGCTATATGGAGAGGAAGAGGGACCCAACTGTCTCAACATTCCAGCCAAATCTTCAGTCACTCCAGCCCTGGCTTCCATCTGACTGAAACTGCCTGTGGGTCCCCAAGGGTGACCAGAAAACTTGCTGAGCTGAACAGTCAACCCACAGCACCATTCTGAAAGATGATAAAATGGTTGTATTAAGCCTTTAAGTTCTGGGGTTGACATGCCATGATAAATAATCAAAACATACATTTCACAAAAAATAATCAGAAATGAGAAAAAACTCTGTTTGTCATGTAGGCATTTGCTGGCAAGGCCATGGGAGCCTTCAAAAGCCCCCTTCTTTCTGGCCAAGTTGTCTGACCAACCCCCAAATGGGGGCAGGCTAACAAATATGAGGATCTGGGGAAAAGCAACCAAATTGGCTATGGGTCTGAAGGAAAGGGAAAAGAAATTCCAAGTAGTACACATATAGACATAAAAACACACACACACGACATATATATATCTCATATATAAAGAGATTTATTTATTTTTTTATAGTGAACACAGGGGGTGGGGTGGGGCAGAGGGCGAGAGAGAGAATCCCAAGCAGACTCCATGGCCAGTGCGGAGCCTGATGCCGGGCTTAATCTTATAACCCTAAGATCATGAGCTGAAACCAAGAGATGGATGCTTAACCAACTGAACCACCCAGGTGCCCCTAAAGAGATTTATTTTAAAGAGCTGACTCACCTGATTATAGAGGTTTGCAAGACCAAAATTTATAAGGTAGGCTGACAGACTGAAGACCCAGGGAAGGGGTGATGTTGCTGTGCAAGCCTTCTGCTGCAGAGTTTTTCCTTACTTGGGGGAGATCCAACTTTTGTTCTATTTAGCCCTTCAACTGATTAGACGAGACCCACCCACATGATGGAGGGAAAGCTGTTGCACCCAGAGTTCCACCAGTTTAAGTGTTAATCTCCAAAAACATCCAAAAACATTCTCATGAAAACATCTGAAATAATGTTTGACCAAATATTTGGGCAACCTGGCTCAGCCAAGTTGACACATAAAATTAGCCATCACCAATAGTTGATGAAATGGAGGCTTGGAGGGGTTCAGCTGTTGCCCCAAGTTACAACTCACATAGCTACTGTACCAGTATAGTACTGTAGTAATTGCTCCCCAGTAAGGGTAGGTAAGGGACTATTATGGAGAGAAGAGGAGTAATGAAGACAGAAGCATGATCCTAGAATCAGCAGGCCTGGGTTCCACTCTGTATTTTGCCACATACCAGCTGTGGGACTGCAGGGAGGCCATTTCAACTCAGCTTCCACTGCCAATCTGCCCTTGAAGTGTGCTCACATCTGCCCTCTATGCCTCATACAATTGCAGAGATTAAATGAGATAACATTAAGTAGAGTTCCTGCCACTTCTAACACAATCAGGAAATGCTAACCAATATATGCTCTCTAAGATAAGACACCTTATAAGCAATAAACAGTAATTCACAATGCATTTGAGATATTACCTCTAAGATTGTCTTGAGAAAGATGGGCAAATATTTAAAGAGTAAGTGAACTGGCCCTAAAGTAGGCCAACCACTGTCAACACAGTTATATATGGATTTTTTTTCCTCCTTAGAGATGACCTTACTTCTCAACTCCAGATGCATTTATCCAACTATTTGACACCTCAACTTGCATGTCTCAAAGATATCTAACATCTAATATGAGTTCTTGATTTTCCCCAAGTTGTTCCTGCATATCTTCCCCATCTCAGTAGATAGTACCAACTAGGCACATCATCTAGAAGCCTAGAAACCTAGAAGTCATTCTTGATTTTTCCTTAACCTCTGGCCCACACCTAACCTGGAGCAGATTTTGTCAATTCAATTTCCAAAACATATCTTGAGTTCATCCACATGTCTCCATCTTGAGTGCCAGCATCTTGATCCCGGTTTTTATTTATTGCTTGCCTAGGCAATTGGTACAGCATGCACGTGGTCTTCCCACATCCAGTTGACTATGGCCATCAGGAATAACCTTCTTACATGAAAACATAGCATTCATTTGCTTAAATCTCTTTAATGGCTCCCCATTACTCTTAGCATGAACCTTATGGTCCTGCATGGTTAGCCTCTGGTCTATTGGTTCAACCACATCTCATGACACCATCTTACTCACTAAGTTCCAGGCATACTGTCTTCTGTTACCTATCTGTTCAAACCGGCCAAGCCTTTCTTTAATCTGTTCCTTGTGCCTGGAACTCTCTCCTGCATCCTAAGACTGCTTCCTGCCAGGAAACAACCTTGTTTCCACTCACATGTTACCCCTCTTAGAGAGGCCCTCACACCCATCCCATCTAAAGTGAACCCCTCCTCCAACTGCATCCCCAACACAAAGTCTCAGCTACCTGGCTGTTCCCTACGCATCACATCACAGTTGACAGCTTTTTAAATCACTTGTCCCCTTATTTGTATTGTGTCTGTCTTTCTTGCCAGAATAACATTTGGTAAGATTAAAGATTATCTCCACTTTGTTGACAATGATATATTCAGTGCAAAACAAGGTAATTGGTGCTCAGTAAATACTGAATTAATGAGAGAATGGGGACTTTTGAAAAACAGATGTCAAACTCTTGAATCAGAAGCCTGGAATCAATGCTTCTCTAGCTCTGTGAGCCGTAGTCGTTGACTAGTTTGGTTTTGTGAGTGGCTCACCTCTCTTTCCTGGATATGTGGGATGGGTATAATCGACTTCTATAGATGTACTCCTAGTCATTCGGGGGCTTATTACAGTTTTTCTAACTCTCAGCTCTTTTTAAATACATGTGGGCAGCTTGCTCTATAAAAGAATTTTCTATTGTGAATCCTTTTTTTTTTTTTTTTTTTGGGTAAATGGAATGACTCAGTCCCTAGTTTCTTCTGGGCTAGCTTAAAGACAGATATACCTGAATTGCATACATTTATATTAGACAAACTTTGGAATTAACTTAATTTTGACTATGTGGTGACCCTCAGTCATCCTCAGCCAGCTGACCTGATGCGTTAGGTGTGACCTTCAGTCTTGTTTACCTGGTTCTCAGCGGCACTTTATCATCCAGTCCCCAACAGCCTCGATGAACCCGGCCCAAGAAAGACATGAGGTCTCCCCCCCGAGAGATTCATCTGTCTGCGAACTGAAATGCCACGAAAAGCAAAGAGGTTTGAAACAAGGAAAAAGAAATATTCGTGCTAGTATGAGAGGCTGTATTGATCACTTATGGTTCCTTGTCATTGGACTCGCTCCAAATCCTTACGCAAATGCACCAAACCACCCTTGTATTTGTGCACCCCTGCACAAATACCCCTCGAATGGCAGGTCAATGCCAGATGCATTGTGAGGGTAATCCTTCCTGACACCACTCCCTCCATTCTGTGGCTGCCCAACCTCCCACATCCCCTCCCGCCCACCACACCCCGGACTTGACTCTTGCACCAGGTTTGACGTAGGACCTGGCTCTCCAATCCGCATTTTAGACCTTGGCTCCCTACGCAGCTGCTGGCTTCCCTCATTCTACCTGCTGGCATCCCCCATGGGCAGGGATAAGTGGCACCCACCGCAGCTTGTTCCCTCTGCACCGTTCCTGCACACTTTGGCCACCCAGCTGAGGCCCCAGCTGGACAGGCTCCTCCCTACACCTCCACTCTGTGGAGGCTGGGGAACTGGAGCAGACTTGATCAGAGTCCTTCTTCGTGTGGGGAAAGCATAAAGGCGTGTGGTGTTTTGTGGGGCTTCAGAAATGCTCAGAAAAGAAGAGAGAGTAAGCTCAATGCTGGGGAGCAGGATTTCTTACTTTCAATTTACCTACTTTACTTATGCCATTGCATGTCCCAGACCCACCAAATCTCCAGCTGTTGAGGACTCTTCCATCCAGGAGGGAAGAGTCTTACATTCAGTGTCCACCAAAGGCTCAGGAGCATCCAGAAAGCATGCTCCCCTCAACCCCCACAGCACTGGCCTTGTTGTTCAACAGATGTTTATTGAATGCCAGCAAGATGCCAGGCACTGTGCTGGTGACCATCCCATTAAGACATACTCTCTGTTCTCAAGGAGCTCACAGTCTGGTGAAGGACAAATAGAACACAGCTCACAATCCCCTAATGATGATAGCTATTGTGAGTGACTGCCCCAGAGTTACTGGAGCACAAAGGCAGCCTTCTTTCACTTTGCCTGGGGTACATGGTGGGGATCAGGGAAGGCTTCTCGGAAGAGGTGATGAGCTGGATCTCTGAGCTGGATCTTGAAGACGAAGTAGAAATCTTTCTGACAGAAGAAAGCTGAGGAAAGAACCAGCATACCTGAGGCAGGGAGGCAGGAGGGTACCGATGGGTTCCCAGGAAGGTGAAGGGTTCAGTGTTGCTCATGCTTGGAGGAAAGGAGTGAGCTGAAGCAGAAGTGGAAGAACAGGCTATAACCAGAACAGAGGATGAAAAAGGAGCTGGGACTCCATGTGTAGGCAGTGAACGAGAGAGGACTATGGGATTTTCAGCAGAACACAAGCAGGTCTGGGTTTTAGAAAAACCCCTCAGTTAGCAGTATGGAAAAGAGATTAGGTGTGGGGGTTGTCGGGGGAGGACAAGGTGGGACAGAAAGAGAAGCTGATGCTGGAGACAGAAAGAGCAGCTTGGAGGTCATTGCCCCGGTTCTGTCAAGGGGCGGTGAGACAGTAAACAAGGTCCTGATGTTGAAAGTGACGGAGGGGACAAAGCCCAGAGACAGTCTGCAAGTGGAAATAGAAGGACGTGATCATGGTTTTACGTGGGGTGAACAGCAGATGGAGGCACAGGGGATGACGTCATCCCACCTGCCTTTTGTAAATTGCTTTGTGTCTCTCAGGGCACAGTGATGCGCGTCACTGTTTTTGTGTGTTTGTTTGCTTGCTTGCGTTTTGAAACAATCTTCGACTTACAGATAAATCGCAAATGTGTCTTTTCCCTTAAACTACTTGATTACGTTGTCAACATGATGTCCCATCGACCCTGAACTACAGTATATTTCTCACACTTGGGGGTATTTTCCTACAAAACCACACTATAACCACCGAAGTCAGGAAATTAACATGGGTGCCTCACCACCATCTAACCCTGAGAGCACATTCAAGATTTTTCAGGTATTTCATTATGTCATTCAGGGCAAGAAAGGGCACCGTCCAGTTAGTTCTTGAGAGACCACTGTTGGCCAGGCATTGTAGTAGGTGAGAAAACATATAAAAGCGACAGAAATGAGACATGGTACCTGCTTCCAAGCAACTTACAAAAGACGAGGCAGGCATGAATTCATGTAAAATGACAATTCCTGTGGCTAAAGCAGCACATACCACAAGGACTTGGTCTAGCTAACAGTAAACCCTCAAGAAATAGCTGTTGAATGCAAGGGTGTATTAGGGGCCTCTTAACATAGTCCTTAATGATCCCCTCCTTCTGGTAATCCACACTCGTGTGTAAATCTGCTCCCTTTGAGTGTAGGCTGGATAGCGCGACTCCCTTCTCATGAATGGAATAGGACAAAAGCAATGAGTTCTGACGTTCAAGACTAGGTTGCAAAAAGACTGGCTCTAAGTTCAGGATACCAAATAGTCCCGGCTTCATCCTACGCACCGTCTCTTGCCCTCTTGCTTGTCATGTTATGAGCTGCCCTAGAAAGAGGCCCACGTCGCAATGAAATGTCTCTGGCCAATAGCCAGGGAGCAACCGACGCTTGCCAACATGAGTGAGCTTAAGTGCAGATCTTCCCTCACTTGAGCTGTCAGATAAGACTGCGGCTCTGGTCAATACCTTCATTGCAATGTTGGGGAGATCCTGAAATGGAGTGCCCAGATTCTTGACCCATAAAAACCATGAGATAATTAATGCTTAGCCACTATATTTTGGGTAATTTGTTACACAGAAATAGGTAACTAATACAAAGTAAGTTGATAAATATGTGTCAGATGGTTTACATATTACTTGCTTCAACTCTACATTTAAAGATAACTTGTTATCCCTGGTTTACAGATGTGGTTATCAGAGAGACTCAGTCACTTGCCCTGGGTCAAGGCTAGTATGTGACAGACAGATTTGAACTCAGGTGGGTCTAGCTCCCAAGCTGACCTCTTCAACAAGCCATTCAGTCTTGAAATTGAAGACTGAGTTTTCATCTTACATGTCTTTACCAAGGCAGAAGAGGGGAAAGGAGACTTCCCAGCTGAGCAGACATACCCAGTATGAACAAACAATCCCAGTATGACCAAATCATACCTAACCTTTCAAGGTAGTTTTGCCTCACCTTTTTATGTACCTTTCACAAAGACACTACAAGTTAAATTTTGATCTCTTCCTACCTCCCACTACCACTTGCTTAGGACCTGGTCTCCTGATTTCTCTGGCACATCTCAAGCTGGGCCAGGGTCATTTCTCAGACCTACTGCCCATGATTCGCTATGGAGACTGCGATCCTTTGGGGAACAGTAATAAGAATGGAAAGTGGTCATGTACCACACATTCGATTTTATTGTTTTGTTTGATGAACTTTTCTTGGTGACCAGCAGAGTCACAGCCTTGGGGAGTTGGCTAGAGAGAGGCAGGACCCAAGCAATGAGCCTTTTGCGATTCCACAGTAGAAATGATTAAGTCCAGAGGGTGAAGATTGAAAAATTAGTCTCTTGACCATGTATCAATACATAAGATAGAAGCTTCTTGTTCATCTCTTTGTCTAGAGGTTCAACAACAAAATGGACCCCCAGGAGTGGGAGAAAGGAGGAAATATGTTCTTCTGAGGTGGCTGTCACGAGCATAACAGCTTGATGTCTCATGTAAATCTTTCAAATTCATGCAAAAAATGTTCACATATTTTATGAAAAAAGCGCATTTGTTTAATACAAAAAGATAATGTCTTCCCCAGATTTTCAAGTACAATTTATGTTCAAAGCAATTCCCTATTTCCTGTGGCTTTATACAACCTCCCCAACACCCCCTACACACCCACAGTCTGATTCATATGTAATAGAAGGAATTAAGAATATGCATTTTTCATAGCTTAGGTTGCTTTAGAAAGAATGTCTTTGTCAATAAAAAAGTCTTTCAGGGACTCCCTGAGCAAAATTTTAAATAAAACCCACTAAACCATGTCTACCTGTTAAATTACTTAAAATAGAAAATCAATTATCAAGCTCCTGACAAAATTCCAGATTTATGAAGTACAGGGATTGTCCTAGAAAATTTTTTTTCTTCTTTTTTTTCCTCTCTAAGCTTATTCTACTCCTGCGGATAGCTCTGTTATTCAATACCCTCTTGGCACTTGGTTTATTTTCCTCCCTTGACTGCCTCTGAATGTACTGTAATCCTCTTTTCTGGTTACCGTCGCTTTTACTGCAGGTAAATCAACTGTATCCAGTCATGGGACAGATGCTGCATGAGAAAAAGAAAGTTACAATTGCTTTATCTGAGGTTGTCACTCACCTCTTGGGTAGAGAGGCAGACATTTGCAAGAGTTTAAGGGTTGCGACACATCCAGGAAACAGATGGGAAACAAATGAAGCATTGAAACGTTTGCAAATTCCAGTTCTTTGATTTGTGTCTGACTGGGAGTGGGTGGGACAGAGAAATGTGGAGAAATAATGGGGATATGGGTGGGGAAAGGTTTGTAATTATTCACATTCTTCTTTGGATATGGACTGAAGGAAGGATGTGGGGAGGAGGCATTCATCTTTTGCTTTGTCCTCTGACCTTTTATTAAGTGACTGCATGCCTTAAAATATAAAATTTTAATCAGGAGCCCCTGATGGATAACTCTGCAATTACACATCAGTTCATTCAACAGATACACATCAGCACCTACGTAATTAGGCTTCAGTGGAAGTGCATGCAGAAATAACTGAGAACATGAGAGCCCATTTTCTTTCTTTTTTTTTTTTTAAAAGATTTTATTTATTTATTTGACAGACAGAGATCACAAGTAGGCAGAGAGGCAGACAGAGAGAGAGGAGGAAGCAGGCTCCCTGCTGAGCAGAGAGCCCGATGCAGGGCTCGATCCCAAGACTCTGGGATCATGACCTGAGCCGAAGGCAGAGGCTTTAACCCACTGAGCTACCCAGGCGCCCCGAGAGCCCACTTTCTTTAAAGAGTGCTCTGCGCTTTTTTTCTGGTTCTAAATCCCCCAGAGTGGGCATGGCTGATGGTTAAACTAGTCAAGCAAATTAACACAGACCCAGAGGATGAAATCAAAGGGAAGGACCTGTGACTGTCCATAAAACAGACAATCTTCCTATGCCCTGGACCTGTGGGCAATAGTTCACAAGAAATAAATGAAAAAGGGGCACCTGGGCGGCTCAGTGGGTTAAGCCTCTGCCTTCGGTTCAGGTCATGATCTCACGGTCCTGGGATGGAGTCCTGCATCGGGCTCCCTGCTGATCAGGGAGCCTGCTTCCCCCTCTCCCTCTGCTGCAACCCCTGCTTGTGCTCTCTCTCCTCTCACTCTCTGTCAAATAAATACATTCTCTAAAAAAAAAAAAAAAAAGAAAGAAAGGAAGGAAGGAAGAAAGGAAGAAAGGAAGAAAAATGAAAAAGAAAAGGTCATGTAAAAATTGTTTTTTCATTTATTCACCAAACATTTACTGAACACCTGTTTTGTGCACGGAGATGAGTGGGGAGCAGTCCCTGCCTTTCAGGACTTCCCTGTCCACCAAGAAACATGCTTGTGCCAGTGTCCCCTGCACGCCTGACAAGGGGACATGCTAGGCAACCAGGAGCCAGCTCACCTACTCCCAGAATTCCCAGATTTCTGCCAAAAAGGAATTCCAACCCATTCACCTATCCCTTTTGAACACAATGAAAACACTCCCAGTTTTATATATAAAAGAAGGACTCACATCCCCCCAAGTTCCTATAGCTTTCCTACAGAATAGAGCCTTCTTCCCCCAGGTTTGGCAAATCCAGTCTCTTATTGGGGAAATCCAAGACGAAATGCGCCAAGAAACAAACCCATTTAGTGCCTCCAAACCCTCAAGTTCAGTGTGGAGGAATCTGACACGCATGCTCCAAGATAAATATCTTCTGAGTAATCAGCTGGTTGGATTCTCCCCCCCTCCCCGCATTTATTTTGTAACCTCGCTATAATTCGTAACGTGGCGAAGTAAATGCTATATCCTTGTACTTAAAAACTTTCAGTTCCGGAGGGGACACGAATAAATACATTAAAATAACCGTGAAAACCCCCATTTAAATTGTACACCAGACACGTAGGAATGGGACCTACAAAGGCAAAGGTCAACAACTGGATAAACTTGACCAGCGAAGAGTTCTAAGAAGAGGTGAGCTCAGAACCGGGGGTTGAAAGGCTGCAGAGTGTGTGGAAAAGGTTGGCTGCCAAGCTCCCCAGAGTCCCTTCCCTCACCCAGAGAGGGCGTAGAGTGCCCACAGGCCTTGGGCCTCATGGAAAGCTGGTGTTCAACAGTGTTCACCCAGTTCCTGCTATGTGCCTGGCACACAGGTCTCGGGGAATGTCAGATTCCCTTCCCTGTGTGGATTTTATGCCCCCCCCACATTTGTTATTATCCATTGATGGTGATACTAATGAAAATAAGGGTTCTCTACAGTGAGCAACAGTGCCTTTTAACATAGAAAAAAATACAGTCTGGAATTAGAAGAGTGTTTTATTGTGATAGCTCTGGTCTGAAGGACCTCTCTGTCCATGGTGGTCACCTCCCAGCAGGATGCCAAGCGGGGCTTTCTGGTTACATAGAAATGTTATTTTAATCCCATGTGAAGCATCTTTTGGTTTCTGGTGAGACCCGCTTAGATGGAAATAGATGCTAGGAATGCGATGCGCGGCTCACCAGCCGGTCACTTGCCTAAGGTGTGGTAAGGCCTGAGGTCCCTGTCATCCGTGTTCCACCGAGCCTGCTATCACTGTGTCACTGCTTCATGGGGTCAAGGTGGCCCTGAAGAGGCCCAGCCCCAGCCCAGGCAGGCAGTTTATTTGAGACCCTGGACACCTGCCCTGGAGAAGGCACATGCCCTGGAGGGGTGTCCCTGGCAGGGTACACAACCATAGGCTTGCCCCGTCCGGAAGGGCTGCCTTCCCCAGGACTCAGAGAGCAAAAATCAGAGGCTCCTCTAGACTCCGTGATGACATGCTCGGACCTCAGGCTCTTTCTGCTTGCCACACTTGTGAACCACAATAAAATCCTTGGCTATGAAGTGCTCTTAATTTAGAGCTAACCCTGCCATACCATGTTCCCACCCGGAGGGAAAATCTGCTTGTCGAGAACAGCACTCCCCCCAAGACCTCTTACTTCCCCTGAGGGCCTGTGGGTCTGAGAAAGCCATGGTGACAGCTCTGAGTCCCATCCCTGCTTACCGAGGTCCCTGTACTCATTAGGGGCCGAATTATGTCCCCCCAAAAGTTATGTTGAAATCCTAATCCCCAGTACCTCAGAATATGACCTTACCTGGAAACCGGGTTTCTACAGAGTTCATCACGCCATAGTGAGTCCACTGGGATGGGCTCTAATCTGATAGGACTGGATCCTCCTAAGAAGGAGAAGTTTGGGTGGGACAGACGTGCACAGAGGGGAGTCGGTGTGAGTGGTGCAGGGAGAAGTTGACACCTTCCAGGAGGAGGATGACGTTACTGGGAACTGGGGGTATTTTTATCACGTTTGCGGGGGGCATGCAGACACCTCAGTGTTGGACTTCTGGCTTCCAGAACTGTGAGGCAATACATTTCTGCTGTTCTAAGTTTGTGGAACTTAGATCCAAGAAACAAAAACATGTATACCAGAGCATTGTCTTGCTAAAACTGACTGTCCTTGCAAGGGCCCAGTCCGATCAGGATATGTCAGTTCCACTAAGATGATTCTGGGTGGCGGGCATCCTGAAAAGGCAAGAGGAACCCAAGAAGCAGCTTGGGGGCAGCGAGTGTGCTTGGACTGAGGGTGGCCGTGGGCACGTCCTGCGGCAGCAGGGATTCCATGTGGGGCCTCCCCTTCATGCCCGGCTGCTTTCCATTTGAACGAATGACTCCCCATTGCGTAGGACATTTAGTTCATGTTTTCACCTCTCGGCAACTCAGCTCATCCTCACTGCCTCAAGAGACCTGTGACTCTGGGACAAATGGAAAAGAGGAGCCCGGCCTCCCACTTTCCCTTGACTCCTTTAGGATTTGGCTATTTTTGAGAGGGCCCTGTTAACCGGTGCTATAGGACAAGGCAGAGTGATTTCTGAAAGATACCTTCCTAGAACTGGGAGGGGCGCAAAACAAACAAACAAACAAAAAAACCAGGAAAAGTGAATTCCAGTGAAGTTGCTACACATTGTGAGGGCCGTGTGCGTTGACATGGCAACCTGTTATCTGGGTAGCAATGGGATCGGTTCCTGAATGTAGCATGACTCACCACAGGTAGGCTCAGAGAGCTGATGCTTATGCCATCATGGGGTGGGGTTCTACACAGCTTTGGGACCGCGGTCCTGGGAAGCCTGAGACTCTAATGACAGCTGAGAAGAAACGGCATTGAGATTCTTCAAAGAATGGGATTTCTTGGTATAGGCGATCCAGATTCCTCCCACTCTCTAAAAAACATGTCTTTGCCTTAAAATTATTTGCCATACTAAGAATAACCACACTAGAGAACATAGACAAGTAAAAGGAAATTGAAACAAAATTAGGTGTAATTCCATAACCCTAGTACAACTTCTCGATTATCGAAAAATAAGGGGATTCAGTAAAATATAGTCTAACCACACAGTGGAATTTTATTCATTTAAATGGGAATTATAAAGGATTTACATAAATCCTTGGTAGACATGTTTATCTAAAAGAATCAGGACATTAAATTCCATGTACAGTGTGATCTGGAAAGGGATGTTTAGAAGGAAATGTACCAAAAATATCCTGGGTCAGTTTTACTATCTTCTTGATAGTTTCCGCATTTTATAAATATTTTACAGTGCTTTAAAAGTTACCTTCCTGGGGCGCCTGGGTGGCTCAGTGGTTAAAGCCTCTGCCTTCGGCTCGGGTCATGATCTCAGGGTTCTGGGATCGAGTCCCGCATCGGGCTCTCTGCTCGGCCAGGAGCCTGCCTCCTCCTCCTGTCTCTCTCTGCCTGCTTCTCTGCCTACTTGTGATCTGTCAAACAAATTAAAAAAAAAAAAAAAAAAAAAGTTACCTTCCTCCCAGAATTCAGAAACTGTTGTTTTATTTCCTTCTTACTTTTCTATCATCCAATTAAGTATTTACTTCCTCAGTTCAGCCAGAATGTTTTCAAGAATGTCGTGACCCTCCCCAACCGTTTTTGAAAGTTGTAAACAGGCAACCATAGGATATTGAAACTAGACGAGGTTTGGGGAAGCTCGCTCCTTAACTTGTTACAGAGATGGAGACAGAAACCGAAACCGTTTACGTCTGTCTGCGTCGCCGGTGGCTGGGCTGGGACAGGACTGCCAGAAGGTCTGTCGCAGCTCTCCAACCTCAGCATCACGCTGGTCGGCATGCTCAGTGAGCACCAGACTGGCTTTGCACCCGAGTTAACGAGTTAACGTGGAATAGAGTATGCTGCCTGGAAATAGAAACTCTGACAAGAAAGACATGTAGGCAACATTAGCGCTGTCACTTGCATTGGGTCAAATCAGTCGTTACTTTGTTTTTTTCTCATGTTGCAAGGAGATCTCAGATCTCCTCTGAGATCTACCTGTGGCTCTAGGTTATTGCTAATTCCTACCCAGTGCTCTGTTTAACCACCGCTCTGCACTGGCTCTCTTTTGACCATAGAGGTGTGTTCTCTACGTGTGGCTCACATACTCACGGAGGTCCTGGCGCAACCCTTTTAAGGGAATCCACTAGATCTAAA
Source organism: Neogale vison (assembly GCF_020171115.1). NCBI lineage: Eukaryota > Metazoa > Chordata > Mammalia > Carnivora > Mustelidae > Neogale > Neogale vison. The sequence continues at coordinate 195,069,025 of NC_058101.1, read as the reverse complement.
CAATTTTCGTGTCATGAAGACATTGTTTGCTTTTTGTATTCTCAGTCTCTCATCAATTTTCAGTATCATTAGCCAGAGGCTGCTGCATAATGTGTGAATCAAAACGGGCAGAATACAGGAGAAGCTAGGAGAACCCAGCTGTCTTCTATTAAGCCAGACATAAAAGATTTGCAGAAAGTAGAACAATGCCACTCTTCTCACTACATATTTTTTGTTTTGGAAAAAAAAAATAGCTACTTTTCAGAAAATGTATCATCTATGCAAACTTGGAATGGGTTGGCGATTGTTATTTTGAAGTAAATTATTATACAATTTTTTTTAAATTCCTCAGTTTTAATTTCTAATAGTGTCAATATTAAGAGATGTAACCCACATGACCAAAAGCTCTTTGGGGTCCTCAATAATTTTGAGGACTGTAAAGGAGACTTAAGACCAAAAATCCTGGGAACTGCCGCTCTACCCCCAACCTGACGCACATGGGTCCCACGTGGCATTGTCCCCCACCCCGACCCCTGCCGCTGCTCTAGGACTGAAGACCCTCGAGCAACTGGCACCCCAAAGAGCGGAGGGTTTGGAAGGAACTTTCTGGATCGTGAGATTGGAGTCCCTGGTGGATTATCCCACCAAGACTTCCTTCTTTTGGGTTATAGGGAGCACAAGCTGCTGTGAAGCGAAGGGTTGAGGGCCCAGTTAGAACAGGCTATGGCTCCCTGGCATCTGGCAGTTAGGGAAGAAGAATGGGAGGGGGAAATTGGTAATTAAGAGAAGAAAGCAATAAGAGAAGTATGCTGTCCTGTGCCCTCTACTCTGCTTTCAGACCTAAAATAGCCTCAATCAACGCTAAGTCATTTAACTTTAGCTCTGATACCTGGTGCAGTCGACTTTAGAACGCTTTGCAGCTCATGGGACTATCTCCCTAAAGAAAGAGATTTTAAAACTCGAGACAGAGCATGTCTATTTAGACTATTACAGATAAAATGCTAACAGGCAAATTCCCATGGAGAATTTATACATTGGATGAGAGACAAGATTCAGAAGCTCAGCTACACATCAGAATCACCTTGGGAGCCTTTAAAACTCTAGATGCCCAGGCCCTGGGAGTAAGACCAGACTTGAGTCGGTCTTAGTCTCTCCAGAAGATGCCAACGTATGGCCAAGTTTGAGGACCACAAAACAAGGGAGGCAGAGGTCCTAAAAGCAAGGCACACTGGGAAATGGGCAAGGACCATTATTGCTTGAAGAGCAAAAAAAAAAAAAAAAAAAGTGGGGGGGGAAGGGGAGATATGTGAAGGGGATTCCTGGAAAAACAGCAGACAGAATTCACACCTGAGTTCCGGGCCTCACAGAGTCTGTTCTCCCCGATAATCCCTGTTCTGAGAAGTTCTCCGGGCTCGCCTTCTTCCCAGCTGCCCGCAGCTCAGCCAGTCCACAGAGGGCACAGCCCCCTTCGACGGTGGAAGGAGAGAGACCTCTGCAGTTTCATTCCGGTTCTTCAAATCAACGATTTTGGTCACAGATCAGACTGCTAAATCTTCACCCATCTGAAAGTTCGACTTTGACGAGCTTGTTTTTCCTCCCCTGTCTGACTCACAGAATGAGTCATATCAAACCTTGTTAATCTCCACTGGACCAAGAGAAGGAAGAGTAGAGCCAGCAGGCTTCCTTTCTTCCATTCTGGGTGAGGTTTGGGCTGAGGCTGACTTCCGAGCTCCTCCACTTTCCCCGGCATCTTTGCCCATGTCCGGCAGGGATGATGGTGGGGCGTCAGGGATCTCTGGCTGGGGTTCCCACTCATTTCTCTCTGGTATCCCTTTCCCCTGACGTACTCTTGTGGGTGAAGAGTACTGTCTGACAAGCCAAGGGTCTTGGCAACACACCGTTCTGGAGCAGGGACACCTCTTGAAGTTTTAAGGAGAAACGTAACCCTCTTAGCTTGTCTTTTTTTTTTTTCTCCCTGCAGGGTGACACTGCAAACATCTAGGAATTTTGTTTTTTTCCTGTCCCCTGACATTTGAAGGAAGGAATGTGAAATTCTCTTCTTTTTGATCCTACCCGCCTCTCTTTGTAACCATCGGAGGTTGTAACCCGTGCTGTGATGCACCTGGCCCCACGTGCTCAGGTCTGACACAGGGGAGGGAGCATTCACAAACCATCCACCCATTCTTTCAACACCCATCTGTGGGGCATGTGTGAAAGGCACCACGACTCAGGATGAGCCGTGTTTCCTGTCTCGGGGAGCTCACAGCCTAACGGAGGGTACCCACACAGGGCAGTGTGGAGAGAACACAGCTGGGGCACCCCACGGCGCTGCAGGAGCACAGTGGAGTGGGGCCGGGGCACGCAAGGGAGCTCCCGAAGACTGAGCTCACAGATGGGTGAGCCAAGTGAAAAAGCCTGGGAGTTGGCGGGGGTGGTCAATAGTTATAAATGTCCGTATCAGTGAGCCTCTCACCCAAAAAGATGGAGCGGGGCAAAGTCTAAAGGAGCGACCCTCTCACTGCCCAAGTGTACGGCTACAGGTAGGGGTCTTTGAGGGGCTGTGACATGGATTCCAGAGCCTTCTATTGCTTTAGTGAGGATGTCACTTGCCTGCCTCTCCCCGCCCCCACCCTCACCGGGGCCAGCTGCAGCTGCTCCTGCCTGGGCTGCTCTGCCTCCTCAGACCACCCAAGAGCCCCCCCCATCCCCTCCCCCACTAGCCCTATCAACTGTCTCTGGGATCGCTTCACCATCAGACGACCATGCAGAAAGGAGTTCATCGTTTTTGTATTTTGCTCAGCATCCAAGAAAGAGCTCCCTGTGCATTCAGCAGGTGCTCACTGAGGAGCTGCTCTCGTGCCAGGCACTGTGCTGGGCTGCGGAGATGAGGGAGTGAATTAGATGTAGCCCCTCATGAAATTGAAGGCAGGCACACTGGTACAGACATACGTACAACAGCAGACACACTGTGAAGGCAGAGCCGGAACAACTCACTCTGCCCTGAGAGAACCAGAGAAGGCTTCCTGAAGGAGGTGGTCAGGGACCCAAGCCTCAGAGAGCAACTGTGACAAAATTTCCCCAGCTCCTACTCACTACTCAACCCCTGCTGCAGTCCTAGGCTGTGTCAGTGGCAGCTCAAGCACCCACCTCAACCCCCAGTGCCCCCTCCACTCCCACTCCCCGCCAAGCCAGAATGGAGCTTGTAAAGCCTGGGGTGGAGTCAGTTAAGAAGCAACCTTCATCCCTTTGTTCCCAGAAAGCCAATCATAAATACATTTCAGACTTCTTGGCTTCTCTCAATTCCTCTGAAGTTCAAGTTCAAGTTCAAGATGGCTGCTACCAAAGCTTCTCTGTTCAGGGTCAGGCCCCAGCTTTGACAAAATAGAAATACTGTCAATATCGGCCCCATCTGCTTCGTCGCATATTACAGAGTGAAGCATAAACGCCAACGATCTCAGTGTCTACGAGTTGAAAAGTCTGAGCTCCGGGGGTGGAGGGAGAAAGTGAGCCTGAAGCTGCCCAGAAGGCGAGGACGGGGGTACCGGGGAGCTTGGGGTGCTGGTGAGGTGAGAGGCGAGGTTGCTGTGAGAAGCTCAGTGTGTGGGATACTCAGACACACTGAGAGGCTTGAGCGTGCACAGCTGGAAAACAGCTACAGGCGAAAACCTCCTGCCTTGTGCTGTGTGTGTGTCCGTGAGCATCTGTGTTCTCCTCCACGGGACTCTAAGAGTCAAAGCCAAAGCATAAGGTGGGACACGGAGATACTGAGTTGATGTTTTGCCTCTCACGTCAGGAGCAGCTGCCGTGGTCACAATACCATCTGCTTAGCCAACCTCTTGAGGGTCAAAAACAGCCCAGAGAGTTCACACAGGAAGCTTTAACTTAGCAAAATACACACTTTATGGCAAGAGAAAAGTGGGTCTTTTCCCAGTTAATCCCAGATAACCCCCACCTAGCTATTCGCCCAGCTCTAAATAATCAAGTACTTAATGAAAACTTCTTGGCCCCAAACTAGGTCGGGTCCCTCATTCATGCTCCTTAGCACCCTGCCCTGTTCCTTTGTGCACTTACTGCAATTATAATTAGATAATTAATTGTAATTACTTATTAAAGTTGCCTCTCTCTTCTAACTGCTTTATGCCCACTGGCTCATTAATATTACATAATTATTTGTCAAATGAATGAAATGACATTTTACTTCTAAAAGTGTCTATGCTCTGTAATAGCAAAAATCCAATTTAGAGAGACGTAGAGAGTAAATTTTCCTCTTATTCTAAGGTCAGATTGCTTCCTTCGCATGTTCGTTGTCAAATCCAAAAGCCCACATGGTGAGAGCTAACCGGAGGCTGTGCACTTCACAGGTGGCTGGGACATTTCTGGACACATAGGTGCCCTTAATGTATGTGATGATATTTGGTGGCTGTGATGACTAAGCCACTCTTTAGTGCTCACTGAGATCATTAGAGATTTCTATTTAGAGTAAATTTAGCCATAACGACAGTAGCAGTCGTCACCGTAATAGCTAACTCAAAGAAGCAGCTTTCACCTGAAGAAATGAGGGCTCCCCATGGGCCTGTTACGCCTGCCCCTACTTCAGATTGCCTAGGTAGGTCCTATTATAACTTCTAGCACCTCCCCCACCTGCCTTTTACTGCAACCCTCCCTGACTTCTCCAGCCTACCTCATCACACCTTGTCTGAGTCCCCCAAAGCCCCTCCATGCTTAACCACACGATCAAGCATTTGTCTTTTTTGTCCACCAAATATGTGTCATGCAGCATCTAGAACATTCCAGGCATTATATGGAGCATTTGCATATATTCTAAACTGTATCATTTGCTGTTACTTCACTGGTTCAAGGTTCAGGGAGGGGGTAATGATGGAATCGGGGGCTGTATTTTATGCAGTTTCCCTGCCAGTGCTCTGAGAATGCTGTTTGGTAATAGAGTTCACAGATGATGTTACCTTCACTTCATGACTAATCAATTTAGTATAGGGGAGACAGAACTGACTAATCCCAAGGGAATTAATTGGGAATTAATTGGGAATTAATCCCAAGCTGGTATTAAATAAATCAAAGTGGGGAACAATGGCAAAGAAGAGAATAGGAAGAAAATAACACACAAATATTCTCAGGAAATGGGTTAAAGTTAGATAAATCCTCGCCTTTGGGCTTACACGGCATCGTTCCCCAGGTGCTAAAAAAGGCAAAGTTTCAGCCGCTACTTCTGCGACACCACGGAGCGATGTGTTGAGGTGTGAAAAGGATGCATTCCAGAGACAGCAGCAAGAGATAGGACAACAAAAGAAGGGTAACTGTGGGGAGTTACATTAGTACATGGTGCTGGTGCCACGGCCACCTAGGAAAGCAGAGACAGTGTGATGCCTGCTAATGAGATTCAACGGACTGCCAAGTCTGAGTGGGCACGAAAGTCCCAGCTTGCAAGAAATGCATTGAATATTCAGCAAGCATTCAGTTTTCCACGAGGCTTGCTGAAATACCTTCCTGTTCTTGCTTACTTCCTTGTGTGAGCTGGCATCTATTCCTTGCTGCCTGAAACAAGCCCAATTAAGGGACAGGTAAAAAATGGGGATCATCCTCCCCAGGCAGAGCAACCTGTCCCCTCTACTCAGGCTTCCATCTCATTTTTCACATAAAAGTGAGACCAAGAGAACGGTGAGGACTTCAGTTTTTTCCTACAGTTGAACAAGTCACCCTATGCCAGAGAGAGTAGAGCATTTGACATTGACCCCCAGAAAATATCATTGAACCTATAAATTTCACCATTCTTGTCTGGCTCATATTCAACCTAAAATATGTTCTTTCTCACCCAGTGAAGTCCTTCCTAGAGCCACACCATGAGCCAGTCACCCAGCGATCAGAGCAGAGAGACAGAAAACAAAGCCTTGTGATGTACAATGTAGAAAAAGTCTGTAGAATTGGAGGATTTGGTGGAGAAGGATGTACAGAGAGGATCAGAGGCAAAAGGAACCTCTTCAAATTTCAAACAATTATTAATTTAAAAGGCAGATATCTAGAGCTATAGGAGTCTAATTGATGACCCTTTCTTTAAAGTCCAAAGCAAGAAAAGAGAGAGAAACAAGAGTTTTCAGCATTTGGGATGCTCCAGGCCCTTAAGGAAGGAAGAACCCATTCCAGCATGAAGAGACACTGGGGAAAGTCCTGGTAGGCAAAGAGGGAGAGGGTTGGTAAACCAGGATAACAAAATCTAAATAGGACACACACAGAATTATCCAGGGAGATTCACTATAGCCCTGTCTGCCTAAAGCGTGCATTCTCTTAGTGAGGAGTAAATGGAGGTTAGTGTTTATGATCCTACAAGAGATTCTCTGTTACTTGCCATACATATAGTTATTTGAATCATAATTGTGGAGCACATTGTTTGAGATCTCAGTTTCCTTCCCTATGAACTTACTCGTCATCAGTAGGAAGTCCCAATTACATTTTTTAACTCCCTCTCTAAAATGACTTTGGTTTCTACTGGATTCGCCAGGTATGCGAATGTGGAAGCCGGGCTCCAGAATGAAGGCTATAATAACTTATTCCCTAGTTTGATGTTTATCACTGAAATGGTCATACTTTGTGTGACATTCCTCCATCATGGACAACACTTATGTTCTTGGAACATCATGTCTTCCCCTGGTTTCAAACAGAAGGATGAGGTGAGCAGCAGCTGGAGAGGTCCTCCAAGGATGGCACAGAAATAGCCCATATGTTGCCCAGTTCCCTCTTTACTCAGAGCAGACATTACTTATCCGTGAGGCACTTCTTCTTGGCAAGTTTCTATCTCAGGATCCTCTCCAACGAAACCACAAGGGATCCACCCTACACTGATTGATGTTGGTAGACGGGAGAAGACCTATTTGTGACCCAATCCTTTCTTGCTTTGTTGTTTTCCAAAAGTCTTTAGAGAAATCATGTTCGGAGAAAAGTGTCAGAGTTTATTTTTAATATATCCTTCAGAGTCAAAGTTTAGAGTCTTATCGATATGTGGATACTCAGATATGAGTGAACCAGTTACGCTGAAAGAATGGAAACAATACTGCAACTATTAGTCATGTTGGCCTATTATGAAATGTATATACATACATATATACATACATATAAAATATATACATATTTTTAAAAACCCTCTGAATTAAAAAGCTCTTCCAGGTAAAATTAGATGTTCTCCAATCTATGAAGAACTCAACTCCGGTTGTCGTCTTGGTTCTGGTATCCAGAAGGTGCAGCCCAGAGAGGCAGCCCCCAGTGTAGTTTGCAAGATGTATTCTTGTCTGAAGGTGCCGCACGCTACAGTGCAGCTATGAGTCAGAAACCTTCGTGGGAAGGAGATGGTGCTGGTGGGCTGGTTAAGAGGCCTCCTTTCGGGAGGCATGAGTTGGCAGCTTGGCGGAGGAAAAGCTGGCATGAACGTCCTGAAGACACCCTGAGGGGGCAAAGGAAAGGCTTCAAGTCCAGGTCATGAGACGAGAGCATAGCCAGCCTTGTCTCCACATTCATCAACCACCTCAGCAAACCAGAGTGGCAACGTGGGCATGAGCCTAGACCCTCACCACCGTGGTCAAAGTCTTCCAGAGAACAGAGACAGTAAAGAGTTCCAGGAACTCTTCAGAACAGCTTCTAAACCCCTAGAGATTCACACCGAAGACATACCAGAGCATTTCGTGCTGAAGCTGTCTTTGTGGATCTTGCTCTCAGCCAGTCTTCTCTTTGCACAGATGAGGAAATGAAAGCCTGGAGAAGCCAAGAAGTTTAGCAAATTCAGAGAACAGAACTGGAATTAGGACCCAAGAGACCTGACCCTCAGTTCAGGGACTTTTCCTTTTGTCCTGCCTTTCCATGGACAATGGCCTTGAAAATCCAAGAGCAGGGGACCTCACGGCTCAGGGGGCTTCTGACTGTGTTGCTGGGTCATTCACTGAGATGTCGCCTCATTGAGGAATCATTCTTTGTGTGGAGGTCCTTCCTGGTGATGCCCTTGAGAGCCTCTGTCAACGTCCATCATGAATCATGGCTGTAGGCCAGTGTGGTGGCAGAAGCGGAGTGAGGTTATGAGGAAACAAATGGGTCAACGCAGAGAACGCTAATAGTGTGCTGACACTTCTGCTTCCTTGAATGAAGGATTAGGTCCTGAATTATTACAGCAGGAAATGCTAAACTACTATGGGAAGAAAAGGTGTATTACTCACGTCAGTGTTAAAATTGCCATTTTCCACAAAGAGATTAATCACCAGCCATGAACCCTGCTGCACTTGATATAAAGAGCTCCCTTCTTTGCCTTGAATTTCCCCCCTTGGCAGAAGAATTTCTTATATATAATTAAATAAGATTTCTTTCCAGAAATTAAAACCAGAAATTGAAGAAACTTAAGTCTAGAGAGTGCCTTAAGTCTATTCTAGGCTTAGGAGACCTCATCAGGATTGGGATCAGGGTGTGGCTAGAGAAGTGTTTAGGGGAACAAAATTGAAGGAGGAGTTCCCTCGCTGGGCCATGCCATGCAAGTTCAAGGTTCTGAGAAAAGAGTGCCTCCCTGGGCCCCTCACTCTAGTCCTGTTCATTCCTGTCCCCACCCTTTATTTACTGTTTGACATGCAAGGGTTTTAGATGGGGATGGCAGGAGACAGGGTGAGTCAGGGATGACATCAGACAGAGAAGCGTGAATGGGATACATGTTGGGGGACCTGACACTCAAGTAGTGCCTTGCTGCATTAGCAATTGGCATCGGGGTGTAGGGACTTCTGCTGATCTGCCACCAGGAGATCAAGCCCCAAGGGGGTGATCAGGCCAGGCTATGGGTGCCTTTAGCTGAAGTCTGAGACCCAGGTGAACAGTGGTGAACCAAGGGGAAGAACAGGTCTGGGTAGGAGGACAAACAGCCCTGGGAAGTTTGATGAAGTCGGGAATAGCAAAACCTGAATCCCTGAGGCAGGATCCCAGATACTGAGAGCTGAGCTATGACAGTCAGAGAAGGATCGGCAGTCAAATCAGCTCCCTATTAAGCCAAATGAGATATAGACATAGGACTTCTTGTTCCCCTTGCCAAGGCAAGCCTGGGGTGGGTGGGAAAGATGATGATCTGGGCAGGCCATGGTACTTGGTATTCCTCCTCCTCCATCGTCCTCCCCAGTTGGTTCCCTTGCATTGCTTTCAAACAAAGTGCTTGCCTAAGTCAAAGACTGAAGCCTTTGTTTAATGTTAGCAAGTGCCATGTTTAAAAGGAGCCTCTGTTGGGACAGCTTCATTCTAGAATCGAGAAGTGAATTTTGGGTAGGAAGACACTGGGATAATATTGTAGTCCTGAAAGGTTTTTAACCTGGTATTCATGAATGGGCTTCATTGTGTCTACGAGTTTCTTGAAACAACATGCAAAATTGTGTGGGTTTGCTTATTTTTAGGGAGTGGAGACTTCATTGAAATATGAATTGGGGTCATGGGGAACTATGACCTTAAAGCATCCAAGTGTCTCATTGATCGATGAGAACTTGAAACGCTGAGAGGGGGAGAAGCTTTGAGCTTCTCACCAACAAAGCCTTTGTCTTTCATCAGCATAGCCCCAACACACATTAGTCCCTAAAGGAACATTTGTAGAGTGGATGGAGGGATGGATGGATGGATGAAAGCTCTCTGCTTTCAGTGTACTTATAGCTTCACCTTAGCACTACCATTCCCCATTGGTCTCTCCAGCTTAATGAGGGGATGCTGGATGCCAGGCCAGTGACCTCAGAAATGGAAGACAGACACATTTAATGGTGGTACAAGGGAACAGGGATCCCAGGTCACAGGGGCCTACACTCCAAGAAGCCCTGCCTGGTACATTTTTCCTTTGGAGACACATCACCCATTCTTCCTTGATGCCCCTGTCTCTTTTCAGTGGAAGAGAGAGCCCACGGTGGTCCAGGCTAGGGAAGCTGGCACTTGGTCCTGATCTCCAAGCTCATCAGTCCTGCCGCCAGCTCTAGGAAGGTTCTGTCTTGTTTATTTTTCAAGGGAATAAGAGAGGACAAAGAGTTTCATTTAGAGGAGAGCATCTCCCTTCAACACCTGAGTAATGGCCATTTACTTTCAAACCATGACAACCATTTTGCCATTCACACATCAGTTTTCACCTGGCAGGGACAGTGAGAGCTAGCAACAGCGACCAGCAGTGAGAGAAGTTGCCTTAATGTTATCATTGGCTAATTACTTGATGATGTCTCCCTCCCTCCCTCCCTCCTTCCCTCCTTTCCCTCCTTCCTCTGTTCCTTCCCTCCCTCCTTCTTATCCCTCTCTTCTTTTCTTCCTTCTTCAGCCTTCCTTCCTTACTATGGGACACTGGGCTCGATGCTAGAGGTACAAAGCTGAGTAAGACACAGACCCTGCCTTTACAAAACTCTACAGTCTGGCCATGGATAGGGTACAGAGGCACCCACAGGAGGTGGCTGCCTATACTACTTGGAGGGTCAGGGAAAGCCAAGAGGAAGTAATGACTGGAATGAGATTTAAAAGACTATTTCCAGGCAAACACAGGAGGAATCACAGTGTAGGCAAAGAAGAAAAGTATGGCCTGTGGCATGAAATAGTGGGACCTATGGGGACTATAAGTAACTTTGTATGACCAACTTGAGCCAAGTGCATGTCTGTCTAAAGAAAATGGGTCAAGAAGGTACAGCAAGAGATGATGCTAGAGAGTAAGTACCCAGTGGATGTGTACAGTGAAATTATCAACATTATTAATCAGCACAATATGAGAAGCAACCACTCTCTAGGAGCCTAGGAAAACACCCAGGTTCCTGCTTGAAAGCTTGGGTGGATGATTTTTAAGCAAGATAAACTATTCCTATTTTCCAAAGGTCTATGGTACAGCCCAACGCCATGTGGAGCCCCCCAACATCCACTGTCAGTAGGGCATTCTTCCTCTCTGGGAAGAGAGAAGAGGGTGGAGTTACTATTTGTAAAGCCCTGGGAGTAGAGCTTAATTCGTACATATCAAGTAAAGAAAGGGAATGTGTATTTACTGAGTGCCATGTGCCAGGTACCATCTTAGGGATTGATTCAATTGCCTTACCACAATCCTGAACGTTAAGTCCAATCTCTTTGTATTGTACTTACAGAAACTGAGTATCTCAGAGATAAGTTCCTTACTCCAGGTTAGAAAACTAATAAGTGGCAGAGCTGGATTCAAACCTACATCCATCCAAACCCATTTTGTTTCCATTAGGGGTGCCGCACTCTTGGCTGACTGGAGTCTTACATTTCTGCTTCGCATCTGGGTGACAACGGAAACAGCTGGTTCTTGACCTTCACGATGAGAACCCCTTCAGACTTCAGGTTGGAGAACACCCACGGGAGTTAGCACAGTGTCCCACTGTGGTTCAGATGGTAGTATTAGACCTGCACAATGAGACTCAAGCTCTGGGCCTCAAAGCAGTTACTCTTAGAATATGACAACATGATTCCAGTACAACCCAAGTGCCAAAGAGAGGACCACTCAAACGGGAAGTGAGTACTGATGAGGGAATTAAGTTTACTCAAGTTTAAATAGCTTAAGATGAGCAGGGTTCTCAAAGGAAACAACCAACAAAATTAAAAGATAGCCTACCGAGTAGGAGAAGATATTTGCAAATGACACATCCAATAAGGGTTAGTATCCAAAATATATAAAGAACTTATACAAGTCAACACCAAAAAAAAAAAAAAATCCAATTTAAAAATGGGCAGAAGACATAAACAGACATTCCTCCAAAGAAAACATGCAGATAGCCAACAGACACATGAAAAGATGTTTAGGGGCGCCTGGGTGGCTCAGTGGGTTAAAGCCTCTGCCAGGGTCCTGGGATCGGGCCCCACATCGGGCTCTCTGCTTGGCGGGGAGCCTGCTTCCTCCTCTCTCTCTGCCTGCCTCTCTGCCTACTTGTGATCTCTGTCTGTCAAATAAATAAATAAAATCTTTAAAAAAAAAGAAAAAAAGAAAAGAAAAGATGTTCAACATTAGTCAGCATCAGGGAAATGCAAATCAAACCCACCAGGAGCTATCCCCTCACACCTGTCAGAATGGCTAAAGTCAAAAACCCCAGAAACAGCAAACGTTGGTGAGGATGTGGAGACAAAGGAACCTTCATGCACTGTTGGTGGGAAGGGAGACTGGTGCAGCCACTGTGGAAAACAGTCTGGAGTTTCCTCAAAAAGTTAAAAATAGAACTATGCTCTGATTCCGCAATTGCCCTACTGGGTATTTACCCAAACAATACGAGAACACCAATTCGAAGGGGTACATGCAACCCCTATGTTTATAACAGCATTATTTACAATAGCCAGACTAAGGAGGAGACGTAAGTGTTTATTAATCGATGAATGGATGAGGAAGAAGTGGTGTATATGTAGCGTGGACTATTCGTCAGCCATAAAAAAGGATGAAATCTTGCCATTTGCAATGACATGAATGGATCTAGACAGTACCATACTAAGTGAAATAAGCCAGTGAGAGAAAAATGAACACCATGTGATTTCATTTATATGTAGAATTTAAAACACAAAACAAATGAACCGAAGGAAAAAAGGGGGACAAACCAAAAAACAGACTCTTAGTTATAGAGAAGAAACTGATGGTTACCATAAGGGAGGTGGGTGAGGGGGATGGATGAACTAAGGGAAGGAGATTAAAAGTACGTTTATCTTAATGGCACTGAGTAATACGGGGAAATGTTGAATCACTGTATTGAACACCTGAAACTAAGATAACACTGTGAACCACAGTGGAATTTTTTTTTAAAGCATTAACATAAAAACCATATTTGCAGACTCTCAGAGGAACTTAACCCCATCCCTTTTCGCCCCAGAAATTTCAAGAAAAAGAGACTTCTATTAGTGATGAAAGAAGAAGATACATAGGCACTACTTTTAATAACCTTTTACAAAATCCTGGATGTTCTGATATATTTAAGAAGTAAGCGTTAATGATTAAAAAAAAAAAAAAAAGGAGATCCCAGGAAAAGCCTGTTCCTTCATTAACTAGCTATGTGACTAGAGGCAATTTACTTCCCATACCTCAGTTTACTGATCTGTATAAGATTTGTGCTGGGTCAATTTTTTTAAGATTTATTTATTTATTTGAGAGAGAGAGAGAGCAGGAGGAGGGGCAGTCTCTCTCTGAGAGACAGTCTTGAGCAGACACGGAGTCTGAGGTGGGGCTCGACCTCATGACCCTGAGATCATGACCTGAACCAAAATCAAGAGTAGGACACTTAACCCACTGAGCCACGCAGGTGCCTCGGGGCTGGATAATTTTTGATAAATGTTCAAACTCTAAAATGTTGTGAGTCAATAATGGAATAAAAATCAAGTTTCTTCTACGAAGTGTATTACCTTCCTCAGGGCTCCTGTCTCCTCTGAAGACTGCCCGATCACCCCCACCCCTCAAGAGCACAGTGGTTCCAATACTGTGAACCCCTTTCCTTCTCTCGCATGCCCACCTGGCTCCAGCCACATTATCTTTCCAAGTGCTTTAAGGCACTAGTTCATTTCCTTCCTAGATCCTACCACAACATGTCATTGTGTATTTATAGGTGTGTTTACTTTATAGACTGTAGCTCCCACAAGACTGCAAATCCCGCAAGAGCAGACACTCTGTTTGCTTTGTTTCCCAACACATATCCAGAGTCGCAGCACAGTGCCTGGAACACAAAAGACACATGGTTAATGCCTGTGGAATGGATGAATCTGCCATTTTCCCTTTTTCGAGAGTGTTATCGTGGATGTCATTGATTAAAGACTTATTAGGGGCTAGATTTTATGCCTGGCGTTTTGCATGCATTCCCCCCACTGACCCCCACTGAAACCCCGTGCCGCAGGTGCCATCTATTTCGTTGATGAGGATACTGAAACTCAAAAAGGGCACAGAGTTAGTGCACTCTAGGACCTGGACCTAAACCACATCTGGGTCCCTCAGAGCCTGAGCCCTGCCTGAGTCTCCTCATTTGAAGGACCCAGTGGAGGACAGATGGAAGTCAGTACTTAGAACCCATGGGGCCAATACTCCAAAACCCCAGTGTGTGGGGTGGATTCTGACATGGTAGATAGAAAATCTTCCTCTAACAGTGAAATTCATTCTCATGTCTGTGGAGAGTTTAACAGAGATCCTTTCTTCCACTGTATGAGGGTGTGACTTCAACTTTTTCTCAAAATGCACATTTTTAATCAGAGTACTTTACGTGGGTTGCCAAGCTCCTGGGAATTAAAAGGACACTTGTGCCTGGGGGACGGCTACAGAAACTGATCCCTGGGTAAGTGCATAATAAAAATTACGCAGAGAGCAACTGAAATTAAACCCAGGGGGGAACCTTTTTGCTCAGTTTCAAATACCTAGAAAATGACTTGGCAGCTACAGAATAAAGAGAAAGAAGAGAAACAGAAGCCAATGCCAATTTACCTAATTTTAGATTAGATTCCTTTTTTTTCCTGAGGGAATCCTTCTGAAAATCTAGAGTTGGCAAAGACTCTGGAGAGTCTCATGTCTAAGACCCCCTTCTGCAGAGGGGTCAGGGAGCAAGGTAGTCATGCCAAGGTCAAAGCAAGGTCAAACCAAGTGAGCCATGAGGGGGAAAGGAGAGAAGAGGAGATAGAACTGTGTCCTATAGCCTCTGCCTCGTGGGCCCTTAAGCCACTGGGAGAAATTTGCTGATGGTGATGGAGATAGGGGTGGGGAGGTGGGAAGTTGGCGCAGGGAGGGAAGCCCTCTGGCAATGTGGCCCTTGCTATGTTTGGAGGAAAATTAACACACCAAGAAGATCAGATGTTGAGGAACACAGAGTTATTTATTACTGGTGTTTATCTCCAGTACTGGATTTGGCCAACTGGGGCCCCTTCCTTCATACTTGGTACCTCCAGCCCTCAGACACAGTGCTGTCCCTTATAGTCCCTTAAGACTGAGAATGGCACCAATAAGACCACCAAATATGCAGGACAGGGATCAGAAGCATGTTAATGTGCTTAAGGAAAGAATGGGCCATGGGATGCAGGAAGGTAATATGTTATGTGGGGACGTCTGGGGGGGCTCAGTCAGTTAAGTGGCTGCCTTCTGCCTCAGTCATGATCCCAGGGTTCTGGGATGGAGCTCCTCATCATTCTCCCTCTCCCCCTCCCCCTGCTTATGCTCTCTCTCTCAAATAAATAAAATCTTAAAAAAATAAATAAAAGTAAAAGGATGCCTGGGTAGCTCAATCGGTTAAGTGTCTGCCTTCCGCTCAGGTCATGATCTCAGGGTCCTGGGATCGAGTCCCACATTGGGCTCCTTGCTCAGCAGGGAGCCTCCTTCTGCTTCTGCCTGCCCCGCTCTGCCTGCTTGTGCTCACTCTCTTGTTCTCTCTGTCTCTCTGACAAATAAATAAATAAGATATTTAACAAAATAAAATATGTAATTCAAAGGACAGAATTGTCTAGTACATTCTGCTCTATGAGGGGAGGGATAGGGCTTGAGGCATGACCGGAGTTAGAGGGCTGGGATGTAGGTACATTTCATAGGGTTTTCTGTGAACTATTTCTCCAAGCTTGATCCCATTTTGTGGTCACCAAATAACCCTTCTTATAAATACTTCCGTGACCAGAAGCCTTGATTCTAGGGATGGAACATGGGCGCATACACAGGAGTGCTGAGAACAGGTTTGAGCCTCAGGGAAGAAAAGAGTTTTGAGGGCCTCAGTAAGGGCAGGCAGCCAACAAGCTTTCCAGGACTTTTATACTGACTTGCAACATGGTCAGACCCAGGTCCCCTCCCCAGCCTGGTGGCCCCAGGAATGTGTCCCCAGCATCCTGTGTGGACAGGAGCATTCCAGTCACTGTGGCAAGGGGTTATTCTTGTTATAAGTAAGTGAACTGCTCTTGTGGCCATTTGTCCCTCTAAGTCTTCCCGGGTCTGTGGGCCTGCTAACAGGTAAGGGCTAGTCCCAAAGGCTGTTGATTCTCTGAGGTAACCATGGACCCCCATTCTTCACCAGATGATGCCCTTCCTCCTCCTCTCCCTGTGCCTCCCTGAAGTTCCACATTCTTCCCGGAGCTCCCTGCCCCCAACTTACCACTCCCCCCTACCCCCCACCGCCCCAGCTGGCTGCTTTCCCACAGTCTTGGGCCCCAAGGACATCCCTGAACTGGAATGGGGCTGGTCCTGACATCGTCACTCTCTTTGGCGAGGCTCTGGTTAGGGCTCTTCCCCTCTTCCTTACAGATCTTTCTGAAAGCCCCGTGTCGCAGTTTTCCTCCCTGCTGCCTCTGAACCTGTCCCACAGTCCGGATGAAATCATATAGAGGAACAGGATTTTTTAAAAGCCTCAAACCTTTTATAGATGTGATATCCTAATAATAGTTCTGCCAGCTCACATTTCTGTACATTGCTCCATATACAGATATAAAGATCATAAAGCTCCCTTTCCCCAACCATTTGCCTTTCAAATAGGCAAACGTCCAAGACAGATGGGCAGATGGCAAGAGATCGGAGGGCGACCTTATTTTGGCCGCCTCTGTGTTTTATTACCCAAAAAAAATCTCGGTTCACTTCTGTTAACAAATCAGGATCTTTTCTCTTAAATGTAAGTCCCTTTTCTTCTAGTTCTTTTAGTAACAGAGGAAGTGATCAGGAAGGATTTAATTCACAAAACCTTCTTCATTCACTTGAAGACAGTTCTAACGGTACCTTCCAGTTGGCTTATCTGTAAACAAACAAAATTCAACTTAGCTTGATTCCCGGATATCATTCCTTAAATTTTACTTTCTGTCCCACGTATCACTGTCTTTACTTCGCTAGCTGAAAGTCTGTGCAGCTGCAACAATTTTTCTTTAGTATCAAGGAACACGATTTGAGAATCTCTGTGTTCTTATGATGCTTCTATTAACAGACCATTAAACAGATGCTCTAGACTAAAGGTGGCTACATTCCCTCGCCTGGAAATTCTCTTTAAATTTTAATTTGTAGTGTAATTGTCTTCGTAATCATAGTGATAGGGGATTTATAATAGGGCTAAGTAAATTCCTCATGGAGCTGAGATTCTAGAAGAGAAAACAAGGAACATGGGACTCTCACATCTTTCCCACTGACCTTTTTTGAGAAGGTTCTAGACTGGATATGGTGGCCGTCAGCCTACGTGGATCTTTCAGTTTGTGTCCTCAGGGCAGACGTACATACAGTGAGAGAGCATTCCCACTGAGATTGGTGCTGCTGAGGACAAAACGTGCTTATGTAATAAATCTTGGCAGAAAAGCAAAATAATTCCCTACTCATAAAGCATTTTCCTCAGTCTACTGTCTTCTGTGCCATTCTGAAAAAATCTGGAAATCCAACCACCATTCTTTATTTTTAGTCCATCCAAAATTTTACTCACTTGAGGCAAGTGGGCACGGAGCTATCTTTAGAACCATCAACCAAACGCCTTGGAAAGACAGATTATTGGTGCCTGGGCAATTCTCTAGATGATTTTTTTTTTTTAGCTTAGGAACCCCAATATATAAAACTGAGGTGGAATGGGGGAACTGAGGTCTTGCCCATTGGGTCTCCCCCCATATCCTCTCCTCCGGTACTTACTGTGTACTTCTGGGTTCCAAGAAACAACTGAAAAACCACTGATGTAGGCCAAGCCTTTCATTTTGCGGATGAAACAACAGAGGCCAACAGGGTTGAAGTGATTTGCTCAAAACGCCCCCGTATTCACGGATGGAGCCAAGAGAAGGACTCAGGTTTCCTAACTTGCCCTTCTGTATCCTTTCCATCATACAGCACATAAGATACTATTGTGACAGAAACTACTTCTGTCCTTCTTATTAGGCAGAAAAGTTCAGCTGAGAAACGGATGACTGGTTGGGGAAGTTTGCCTATTGAAGGCACGAGGCAATCAAATGACTTAATCAAAAATAGTCGCTCTTTTCTTTGACTGCAAGGAGAATGAAAAGTGCAAGAGGAAAACCAGCTAAGAATTGTTTCCTACATTGACTTGGTTATCGTTTGCGGTGGTGTGCTGTCCTGAAAGATGCCGTGCTCCTCGCTACCTGTGGACTAAGAGCAAGGCACGTAACGTCTCTGGGCCTTGGTAGCTCTTGTCCCCTCTGAGAACACAGCAGGGGCACTGTGCCGGCCATGGGACACCATGAAGAACTGTTGTCTTTTCCAGATAGATATACCCAAGATCAGCCCTTCCCTCCTTCTCTCCATCCCTCCCTCCCTCACTTTTTCCCTTGTCTCAGGACTTCTCATAAAGCCAGAACATCCTTAATCCTATATCATGTGGGGGTTTGGGTAGGTAATTTGTGCATTGAGTAATTGTCTTCCCAACTGGACATTAATGGGGGGGGAGATGACTTTGTCTTTTTATATCCTTAGCATGTGTTTTCCTTTTTCTCATCTTGGAAGTGTTGTCTTCCATAAAATGCAAGATGTAGGAACCCAGACCCTTCCAAAGACTCTCCATCTGGTGTTTCCAGAATCCTAGGGTGGTCTCATATGTACTTTTGTATAATCTGTTCAGTCTTCCTTTCCTCCTTTCTTTGTTCCAGACCTCCCTAGATGGTATCATGTCCATTGGGCACCATCCTACCTGCCCAACATCACTGGTGTTTCTCCTGGACACTGCCGTGCCCTCTATCGCTGTCCTTAGTAGCTGCAGAAATTGACCAGAGTAGCTGCCTCTATGTTCTTCCTTTCTTGGGTGTGTGTGTGTGTGTGTGTGTGTGCATGACTGTGTATGTGTGTGCATTCACAGTCCCCCCCCCCCCGCCCCCAAACACTAAGCACACAGAAGGGGAGGAACTAACCAGTGAGACTTTGAGTCTTCCCTTTTGGGGAGAGAGCAAGTGCATTTTCATGAGTATGAGAATATTAGGTAGGCACATGTTGTGGTGGCTGCTGTTGTCTAAATGTTTAATTGTTGCAAAGAAGGGTGTCTTCTGTGGCAGTCTCATCTTTCCAGTAGCAAGAGAGGGCAAGTTCTGTTGTGCAATCCCATGTCTGTTTTGGTTCGCACCTTGTTGCCTATTGCACACGCACCAAAGCACGTCACAGACCAAACTCAGAGTCAAGAGGTGGAGAAATCGTCTCTGACTCTTGAGAAAGAGTTGCAAAGTTAATTCCAAGGGTATAGCAATGGAAAGAATTGTGAATGCTCTTGCAAACAACCAGGGAGAGGCACGAAGTCAGGAAACTTGACCTTTCCCCAAATCCCTGACTGACTTCTATCTACTTATTATCAGTCAGAACTTTGATTTGTCGTTTAGTCATCCCTAACAGCAAGGGAGCCATCAATGTAGTTCATCTGGGCTGTTCCTCCTACTGGAATAGAACTGTAGCTCTCCGAGCAGTGAAGGGTGAGAGAATGGGAATTGGTTTGGTGTGAAATAATAAGATAGACAGAAATAGATATCTATATCTATCTATATCTATATATCCATCTATCTATATACCGGCCTCTGGTTCCTGCTTATATTTTGTCTTTGACCCTGATTCCTGACACAAAGTTCCTAAAACTTTGTAATGTCCAGAGTGATGAGAGTGTCAGACAGAGAGCTCTTAAATCCCTTAGAATTTCCCGGGTTAGAGGAATGTCTTTTGCTCAAATGAGGCAACTCTTGGTGAGCTCCTACATGGAGTTTGGTCCCTAGAAAGACCAATGCACAGTTAGAAAGAAGGTTGGCACTTTCAGCCCTGACTCCCATCTCCGGAGTGGGGAGAGGGGTTGGAAGATGAATTTATACTCAGTCATGCCTACATGATGGAGCCTCCATAAAAATCCCCTAAGTATGGAGTTTGGAGAGTTTCCAAGACGTGTTTGATGTGGGGATGGATTTGATGAACACATCTGGGCATTGGGAGGATGCTGTGCCCCAGCTCCATGAAGACAGAAGCTCCTATACTTGGGAAACTTCCAGGCCCCACCCTCTGTGCCACTTCATCTGGCTGTTCACTGTATCCTTTAACATATTCTTTATTCTATAACAAAGGAATAAACATTAAGGGTTTCCTTGAGTCCTGTGCCCCATTCTAGCAAGTGATCGAACCCAGGGCGGAGGTCATGGGAACCTTCCATTTGTGGAAGCCAGGCAGAAGTTATAGGTAACCTGGGGACATGCTATGCAATGGGTGTTTGAGGTTGGGAACAGTCTTTTTTTTTTTTTTTTTAAAGATTATTTATTTATTTGACAGAGAGAGAGGAGAGAGAGAGAGGTCACAAGTAGGCAAAGAGGCAGGCAGGAGAGGGGGAGAAGCAGGCTCCCCGCCGAGTGGAGAGCCCGATGCAGGGCTCGATCCCAGGACCCCGAGACCATGACCTGTGCTGAAGGCAGAGGCTTAAACCACTGAGCCACCCAGGTGCCCGGTTGGGGACAGTCTTAACTGGCGGCGTCTGCCCTAACTCCAGGCAGTTGCAGAATTGCTTGGCAAGGAAAACCCATACGTCCAGTCGCAGAAGCATTCTTCTGTGTGAGTGAGGAAAGGAGCACAAGGTGTTTTTTCTAGACAGTTGGATATGGGTGGTGCCTGCCACACAGTGCACGAGGAGCTGTAATGGCAACACTTCTGTGAACCTGTTATTTCCATTCTCTTTTCCATGGAGGACTGGGTGATGGACGGACGCCATCGCTTCTCCCACCACTGTATGGCAAAGCCTTTGTAATTGTGCCACTCTCCCTGGGGCCTCTAGGATTCGGGTCAGCAGACAGGCTCAGGCACTGCAGTTGATTTGAGTTCGGGCCCTCTGTCCCCCAGTGCGTGCAACACACCTCCCAGGTCTACCTCCCCCTCCCCCAGCTAGTCCCCACCACGGACAAGCACAGGGCACGGCCTCGGTCAATGACTACAGCTGCACTGCAGCCCGTC
Source organism: Neogale vison (assembly GCF_020171115.1). Taxonomy (NCBI): domain Eukaryota; kingdom Metazoa; phylum Chordata; class Mammalia; order Carnivora; family Mustelidae; genus Neogale; species Neogale vison. Next base: position 195,048,198 of record NC_058101.1, on the reverse strand, counting down.
CCATTCATGGCCAAGGCCCTGAGGCTGAGCGTGGAGAGGCCAGCGTGTTATTGTTCATCCCGCTGTGTCATAGTCATGAGATACAAAACCCAGACAACCAGCAACACACTGTCTCACACGGTCCTTAGGATCTAGAGATCTGTATTTTTTGAACCAGCCTCCGGCCTCTTTATTGGTGTGCCCTTTTGAAAAATTGAAATGTTCTCGAAGTCTGGAGACAAGCTTCCGAGTGAACTGCAACTGAACTTTTTAAATTCTTTTTTTTTTTCTTCCCTTTTCCTCCTCTTGGTGAAATCTGAGCGGAGCCGGAGATGATCATAATTTTCATGAACACAAACTAAAGGTTTTGTTGCCTGTTGAGCAAAGTAGCTGCTTCCTATTGCAAAAGAACTGATTCCTATTCTCATTGCGTCGGCGTCTTCATTAAAATTTCCATTATCCTCTTCCTTCCAGAGCAGTTATAGACGAAATTGTCCTGACCATGTTTCTCAAACAAAATCGCTCCTGACTCAAAATATATGAAAGGGATATAGGAGGAAAAGAGCTACATTTCCCTAAATATAGATCATCTTGGGTAGGGGAAAAAAAAAAAAAAAAAAGCCAACTTTTTTTTTTTTTTTTTTTTTTGTCCAGGCTTTTATAGTTATTTTAGGTCAGTATTATTAGCTTCATCAGCTGTACCAGGCCCAGAAAAACAAATCTAGACTGAGTCATGGTAGCAGCGGTGGAAGACAGGTAGGTGTTACATAAAGATGCTTTGATGACAATGGTGGCCTGTTTGCTGGGGGCCTACTCTGAGCCAGATCGTGACCCCAGAGCCTTTATCTCCCCTGTGCAGCCCACAGCACCCCACACACAAGCTGGCCTCCAACTGGCCTTCTTGGGGACCTGGGTAGGTAGGCCTGTCCAAGTACAGAATGTCCGTTCTTGCTCTGCCTTGTGCTAGCTGATGTTGGCCAAGTACTTTGTGCTCTCTGGGTCTCAGTTTTGTTATGCGGAAGCGAGTGTTCATCTAATGCTCTGAATCCTTCCCTTTCCTCCTGCTTCATACAGTATGGAATGCAGTTGAAAATGCTCTGTCGGGGTGGCTCAGTCGGTTAAACGACTGTCTTCAGTTCAGGTCATGATCTCAGGGTGCTGAGATTGAGCCCCTGGTCAGATGCCTTGCTCAGCGGGAAGTCTGTTTCTTCCTCTCCCTCTACTCCCCCTACTCTTGCTTGAGCACTTTCTCTCTCAAATAAATAAAATATTGTTTTTTTTAAGTGCTTTGTTAACTCTATCCCAACATAAGAAATATGGATTGCCCAAGATCATCGACAACAATTGGGATATGAACCAGCCATCCCCAGCATGACCAAAGTCAAGTCTTTGCCTTTCTCTTCTCCTTGGAATGGTGCCAGCCCCGTGCTCCTCACCTCTGTTGAAGACATAAGAAAAAGAAGCTTCGAGCCTTTTGCTTCACGCTACCATAGCTCTCACTTCTGAGTGCTGACTCTGAGCCAGGGAAAATCATTCGCATGGATTACTCACATGATCCTTGAAACAAAACTGTTGTTCCTCTCCTGTAGGCAAAGACACTGAGGCTCAGAGAATTTAGGGAACATGCCATTCTCCTAGCACTAGTAAGTAGAGGGCCTGGTTCCCAATCTTTACTGGCCTCACCTCACAGCCCGTGTTCTTAAGGTAATTCTAATTACTGGGGCAGAAGAAGAAACTATTGCTTTCGGAGAAAGAAACTCAGAAGAGCTGAGTCCCACTCATGCTGGCCCAGTGAACTCACTGACTCTGCTACTCTATCACCCTCTGGAAACAAAGCCCCTAAGGAATTTCTTCTCTCAATAACCCCTTCATCACAGCCCCATTTTTGCAAACATTTATTGCTTCTTAAGGGTCAGGCTGGCATTTTGTGTCTGAATGAATCTATGGGGTAGATACCATTATTATCCCCACTTGAAGGATGACAAAACTGAGGTGCAGAAAGGTGGTGGAATTTGTCCAAGGTAACGTGGCTACTGAGTGACAGAGACACATCTGAACCCACACAGTCTGATTTCAGAGCCTTTGGCACTACGTTTTGTGCACAGTAAAAGGTTCCAAAGGCTACACTCCAATGATTAGCGGCTCTCTTTCAGGAACTGGCTTTAGGCGGGAAATACGGAGAGAATGACTTTGACTTATTTTGTCTACACGTAAATCCTTTTGAAGATTTTACATTGCCTATATATGGATAGTTCTTATAATTAAAAATATATCTTCAGAGATTTAAATATTCTGGCTCTCCATACAGTTGCGGCGTTAAGTACAAACTAATTATTTGTCATAAGGGGACTGGCATTTTCTGGAAGATTCCAGAAATCCAGAAAAGATGCCAAGACTGGCGGGGTCATTATGAAGCTGGAGCCTACATCCGTGGGGTCATGCATTCTCCTCTCCCTCCCTTTTTGCCAGCACAAGGCCAGCAGACAGAGGTCTCCATGATTGTAGCATGTGAATTTATATCCACCCTGAATCTGAGGGCAAACAGAGAAATGTAAATTTTGGCAGCTGCCTTTGTGGGCACTGACCTCACAGGACTCATTCAGTCCCAGACCTCACCCTGGGAGTGATTTCCCCACATCCGCTATAATTTATTGACAAGACTTGTTTCTCTTCCTGACGCTGAAGGAATTGCCCAGCACAGTTTTAAACAAAGCACCATGCGGATCAGTGCAATGAACTGAATCACCATTTCCTCACAGTACCAGCCCTGCCCCGGGTAATATTTTTCTCTCCATCGTCTCTCATTTTTGTGAGGATGCTGGCAACACAAGTCATCTCCAGACATTTCCCATTGTCTCTCTGTCAGCCCCGAACAAAGGCAAGGCCCCCGGTCTCCCCAGCCTGACCCAGGCAGCTGGTTTGAGACCTCACAGCATTTCTCCGCGATGCCTTGTTGCAAGCAATCTTTTCAAGGTATTCATTTCCAGTGTGACCTGATGTTAATTCAGATATATGTGGGTTTCAATTTTCCCTGCTGTCCCAAGTGTCATAAAATTACACAGATTATATCATTCTATGTTTTGGACAGAGTAATGATATCATCACAGGCCACTACCATCACTATTATTCCCAGGGAACTTCGAGGTATGGGTTAGGAGTGGTTACTGTCCAGGTTACAATACTAAATTAATTTTGTTCTAATGGGGACAAGTGCTACTATTTGAATGTTTCTCTGAATGTCACTAGATGTTCTGTAAATGATCATGGTGTCTGATAAGTCAAAACCCCATTATATCTCACTCAACCCTTTGGGAAGTCGGGATCATTGCCATGATGATTATATTAGTGATCAATACCATTCATTGGAGGTTTCTAGAAAACCAAGCTCTTCTGCCAGTCATCTCCCAGTCTCCAAAACAAACTTCCCAGCATGGAGTTATTGTTTCCATGTCACAGATGAGGAAAAAGGGATTCGGAGAGGTTAAGACCTCCCAAATAATAAATCCTGTAACTTACAGACCAAACGGGAGTTACCCTCCCACTGCGAAGAGTCTGGGATTAAGCAGTTAAAGGACCAGACTGCTCTCACATTCTATTAGAATTCCAGGTATCCCACTGTCTGGTCCCCTCTGTCTGCCACTGTTCCTGACCTGGGGCACTTCAGCATGTCCTGGAGAGACTCCCCAGCTGTAGTCACCTTTACCTGCCCTTGCAAGACCCTTCTCTCCCCTTCCGCCTCGGCAGTATATTGGTCCCAAGACTGCTCCAGCATCACACCTGCTAGGAAGCCATGTCACTGTCTCACCCACCCACACATGCTGTCAACTTGATTGTGGGCTTCTTTTGTTCCACTGTGCTCCATACCGAGGCTTCTTACAAAACCCACGACACTTCATGTTGGTATTTGTTTTTATGTCTCTTTTTAGTACTAAATGGTCATCACTTTCAGGCCAGACTGTGTCATCTTCGTCTTCATCTTCCCACTCCTAGACCTGTGCCTGACAATTACTAGGTGCTCAAAAGTATCTGTTCATCAGTGCGTAGATGGAAAAAAGGATGAATGAATAAATCGCTTTAAAACTTAAAGGAATAAACATAGCAGCACTGTAATTTGTATTTGCTGTGTTATTTGAGAGTAGTCAATTCTGTTGTAAAAGACAAGAACACAGTAAATGAATGAAACTCCTAAGACACGAGATATGGGTTGTGAATAGCAGGTAGCTCGTAAGACATGGATAGAATTCGTGAAATGTGTTAGATGCAGGTAAGTGAGTTAGTAACCCATGAGACAGGAGTGGCACGGGTCAAGTTAGTAAAGCGGATATTGCTGAACACATAGAAAAGGCCAGAAGGACCAAGAGACAACAGATATCCGTGAACGTCTAAGTATACATGAGAAATATGAGACACCCAATATTTTTGTGGTCCTAACCTGACCACCCAGTAGTGAAACCCCTCCTGGCATCATGTACCCTTTGCCTCAGAAATGTAGATAAAATCCATAGGTCCTCATCAGGCTTGTTGGCAAACTGCAGCTCTTGGTCAGGGAAGAACATTCCCTGTGTCGCTCTGATAGAGCAAGTTGCATTGGATTTAGGCACCTTCAGGCCGAGTCCTGTTGCTTCAACCTCACTTCTGTCTGAGGGGCAGGCTGATGAGACAGAGAGAAAGAAAGAGAGAGAGTATGAATATTGTGTAACCAAGGATCAGGTAGTGTGGTTCCTCCTTCCCACCCACACCCTCTCTCAGTTGTGTTTCTCCACCTCACAGGCCCTCTCTTGCTTCTAGTTGTCTATTTAAAAGAATTCAAAAACCGTTTCGAGAATATTCGTTTGGTGTGAGCCCATCTGTTCTGTGACCTCTGGGATAGCTTGCGTGGTAGTACACCCATAGGTTACCATCGCCTCAAGGAGATTTTCCAGTGAGAATGTACGATTCCTATAAACACCACTAGAGCTTCCCTCCTTGGGAAGCCAAACATGGCTACTCCCTGTCAGAAAATTTAAGGTACTAGAGAGCCCTGCATCCAGAGTGCACAGCAGAAACACTGAGATTACAGACACACTGAATATTCTTCCAAACTCAGGCTGGAGTTGTGGTCCTCCTTTTTGTGCAAAACTTTTATGACAAATCTTCAGGAAAAATCGTCTGGCTAAGACGCTTTATGATTAACTGAGGCAAATCTGAGTCTCTGAGTCTTTTCTCCAAGAATGAATAAGTAATTTTATTTTCATTTTTTTATTTTTTCCTCAATGTCAGGGCCAAACAAATACGCCCTTGAAGAATTGCTCAATTGCACCCTGCATAGCCAGTTTGAATTCCTATGCGTGTGGACCAATAAAGAAGTATTATTATCTGACTGAATGAGATATTGGCTGTCTGCGTTGGTTCCTAGCGTGTGATGTTATTTCAGACTTTTCGTTCATGCTTATTGGCCATCAGTAGGATTACAAGTCCTGTTTATTGCTGCTGGCTTCACACAGCTCAAATTCATGTATAAAAAAAATACCTCCTCTCTTGAGTCATATTTAAATGGATTCATATTGAGTTCCAAGACTTTTCCCTTCCCTGGACATGATCTATGTAAACGAATAGCACAAATCCTCTCCTAATTCTATCAAATGGCCCCTTTAAAAGGGATTTGATGAGTATCACATTGTAACTGTGTTTGTGAACATTTAAAAGCTCCTTACAATCAAGATCTGGTTCAGTAACTGGAAAGGAAGGAAGGAAGGAAGGGAGGGAGGGAGGGAGGGAGGAAGGGAAGAAAAAGAAGTGCCTACATCCGATGTTGTGTATTGAATTTACTTTCTGGCTTTTTGTCTCTTATAATGAGATATGTTCTATCAGTCTCCACCAGAGCAGCGCTGTGACGTCTATGACTGGGAGAATGTGTAATCCTAGGAAAATAGCCTTCAGGGGCCTTAGGGGCAGCTGATGTTGTCTGTGGTCCCCTAGAGCTGCTTATTGGTGGTGCATAACAGAATCGGGGCCAGTGTATAAAAACTGGTGAAAATAAATAGTACTTGGTGTTCCTGGGAACTTTTCATCCTGGGATCTCCATGGAACTGTAATGCCAGGACCATGCAGAATTTCCACGGAGAAGATTTCTCCTTTGGCGGTGGCGGACTATTTACAACTGAATTAAAATTCCCGCAGCCGACAGGAGACCTGCATGATTGGTCCCTGAGGCTGGCTGCTGCTGTAATGTGGAGCCCTGTGAACTGGCTGATCAACGGGCCACAGGACGGAAGGCTGACATAGAGTCTGGAATCAGACTCTGGGCTCCCCCTCTCCAGGTGCTCCCCAGGAGGGGAGCGTCCAGACCAAAGCCTGAACCTTCTGGGCTCCCGCCCCAGGACCAGTGGCGGACCCCCAGGGTCTCCCTGCTACCCGGAAGCGGAAGTGGTGGCTCCCTGCTCAGCTTCCGGTGGCCCCAGCCCCTTCCCCAGCATCTGCCCCACCCCTCCTCCCCAGCTTGAATTCCTCTGGAAGACAAGCTTTGGCTCAACCCTTGGAAATTAGCCTTAAAATTGAAATGTGCTGAGGGAGGCAACCTATTGTCTTTGCTTCATATTAAGATGCAAATGGCTGGCATCAAGTGCTTTCCTGACAGCTGGTTTTCGCCTTGGCTGGGTGCACTCTGGGTTGTGCTGTGCGAGGGAAGGAAGGTGCAAAAGTGCAAGTCAAGGGCCTCAACCCCGGTAGAAACATGAATTGTTGCCCTCCAGGTTCAGAAATCCTTTTTGAAGTGCGTGGGCAGAGCGGGGTGAGGGAAGGTGTAGGAGTCCATTGGTTACTTATTCTTCCCTGTATGGAATGCTGTTTCTGCCATAAATTTTATAGCCTCCCTGGGAATGTCTGCTATCCCTTGGCCTCCAAAAGAGGTCAATTTTAAATGACCAGATCGAATAATGCCCAACCTGAGGCGCTTCCCCCGTTGGATTCTGTCTCTGACGCCATTTCTGTTTGCCTCTGGCTTTTCTCTTGCTGTGGAGGTTCAGGGTTGGGATTTTTACTCTGTTTATAGAGGCCGACATGACTCTTCAGGAAGTGGGCTAGGCTTCAGCTCGTCCCTGTTCCAGCAGAGTGTGGGGAAAGGAATAAAGGAGAAGGGGGTGAGCTACCTCCACTGTTCCAAGCAGGAAAGAGGGGTCTGTGGTTTCTGGGGTAAGCTCATTGTTGTATTTCTCAAGTGCAGGAAACACAGTGACTAGGGCACATACTGTCTACCAGTTTCTCATCCATTTAAATGAAGCTAAAGACCTCAGCCTCCAGCAGGGCTGCCCCCAAAGTCTTCAACTCTCCCAGATCCTTGTGCTTCTCCCTGCCCCCCCACCCCCCATCCTTTCTTTCTTTTTGGTGCATTTCCCCTCCATCCCTCTCAGATACTCACTGCCCTGTCTGTTCTTATCATGCTATGCTCAGAATATAGGACTTGAAACATGTTCCTCTTAAATTACAAATACCCCCCAAAGAGGCTCTCACCTCTCCCGGGGTATTGTGTTTTAATAAGGAAAAAAGACTTACATTTAAAAGTTTTCTCATTGGGGGATTTCAGCTGTGATACAGGAAAGGAGCACAGGAGGGGAGGTACCATCAGGCCTTCCCAATATCCCCAAAGTCCTGGACTCACGAGGTGACTTGGAAAAAAGGAATCAAAATCTTGCACTCTTATTCATCACTCCCCGTATCTGTGGTGATGTGCCTGAACTGCAGTCACTATAATCCTTGCTTTCCTAAAGAAATAATCTAATCCACCTTCTCAGACAATGCCTGGAGTTCTTCTAGAACATTCCAGAATTATACTTAATCAATAGTACAAAAATCAGAGAATTCACTATCTTACTAATCAGCCCAGCCATTGACAGTCAACCATAAATATGGATAAGCTCTCTTCTGACATTTACTCATTTACTCACTGGTTCTTAGTTCTGTGCTGGAAGTCTTGTGGGTTAAATCTGTTCTGTTTTGCATGTGACAGTCTTTCAAAGAGCTGAATTTAACATTTATATCCTTGTTTCCCAGTTGTTTCTTCTACAAATTGGAAGTTATTCTGCAAGAGTGAAGGGAGGATATGCTCGGGGGTGTGGGGGGTATGTAATGGTTTTCAAAAAGGGTCACAATTCATTGATCTATCTCTTATCATAAGGTAGGGTCTGTGTTTCCTCCCCTTGAATCCATAGGCAGAATTGTGGCTGCTTTGACCAATACAATATGGTGAGGTGATACCATATACCTTTCACCTTGATTGCTAGAACTTGATCTTGGAGTTTCAAGCCGCCGTATAAGAAACCCAACTATCCTCAGCTGCCATTCCATGAGGAAGCCGAAACCCCATGGAAAAGCTCCAACAGGAAGTTCCAGCCTTCAATTCACACCCCAGTCCATAAACTAGACATGTGACTGAAGAAGCCTCAAGATGCTTCTGGCCCCCAGAAATCTGAGTCATCCCCAGCCATTCCTGTCCTACCCCACACATTATAGAGATAAATTATCCCTGACATGCCTTCCTCAAATTCCCAACTCTTAGAATCTGTGGGTATAATAAAACTATTGTTTTTTCACATCATTGGGTCTGGGGCTGGTTTACTACATAGCAAGAGATAGCTCAAACAGATTTCAACCTTAAATCAAGTTGGTCACGGCAGCCTCTGCCCAAGAGGAACATATCACTAAATTCCCTTATTCCTTACACTTGACTACTAAATTTATTAATCTTGCCCTTAAATGACAACTTCCTCCAGAGTATCAGAGAAAAGCAGAAATCTCATAAACTGCAGGAAGTAATCACAGAAATAGATAATGCATCAAAAATAGTGCCGAGAGAATTCAAATCTCTAAATGTTGTGTCTTATTGCTTTATAGCATACCCTCAACGCAAACCGTTCGTTTAAGCTCATTTATTCAGATAATAAAGATTTCTGGAATCTTTATTCTATCATCTGGTATTAATTATGCCGTCCTCAGCCTGGCATCTTCGGAGGAAGGTAAGCCAACTTGGAAGGGCCATCTGAATGAGTCCTACAGGCTTCTGTGCTCCCTGGTGAAGGGAATGGTCATACTTGCTTCGAAAGATTGTTGTGCGGATGAGGTATCAGGTCGGAAAAGTGGTTGGCACCCAATACGTGCTCGCTATTGATCTCTGAAGAATTGATCACGCGCCTTTTATGTCTTCAACAGAGTTGTTGAAAGAAACACTGGACAAGACAGGGCCGATGGCAGGCCCGCTAGTGGCAGCCATCTCTGCGCCAGGGATCAGCTCTTTGGATTCTGTAACTGAACCAGCTTCAGACAGAAGTTCCACAGAAGCAGGGATTGGACTCTGTTTTGTTTGCTGACATCCCATGTGGTTAGAACAGTGCCCAGCAGGTAGGAGGGGCTCAGGAAAGATGTGTTAACTAAATGGATGTCATTCTGCGAGCAGCTCTGTCCTTGGCCTCCTCCTATGCCCGGGAAGTCCTCGCTATGCCGTCCTCCGGTCCAAGGCTGGTCCTGCCTCCTTCAGAAGAGAGTTTCAAAGGTATGGAGTGCTAAAGGTCCTGTATAGAGCTCAGGACAGTGACAGGTCCCTCGGCAACACCTATTTCCACTTCCTAATTACCACGATGTTTAAACTATCACAGGAATAGCCGCATTAAAGTCATTTGTTATATGTAAAGCAGGGGCGTAACACATTGGTAATTAAGGTCTCCCTCTGTGCCAACCTACACGCTAGAGGTATAATTAAGTGTAAGAGCCTCTTAGTGTGCTAGCCATTATTACTGGGCTTAAACATATATTCAGCCAGTTATTAGTGAAATTCTATAGTGTCCTGAGGAACTATTGTTTTAATAAATGGAGTGAGAGTTTTCCTGCTGGTTCTAGGCTTGCTCTGATGATCTTTGGCAGAGAACTGGCAGTGTAATTTTCTGATGTATGCCCCCTGTCCACTTCCAATATGGAAAACTCGGATCTCAGGCACTATAAGGACTGTAAGAACAACCTCCCGACCCTCTTTTCTGGTTCACAATGGCCGCAGATGAGAATGTTCCTTCTTCTGAGATTTGCTACTCAAAGCCTCTCTGTTTCACATAAAATAAACATATGAAGGTGATCCCAGTTCTCACATTTGCTCCAGGGACCAAGGGTTCACAACCAAGTTAACAACGTGTATTTATTTATTAAGGCCTTGCTTTGTCCATATCCCTAAGCTTGGGCTCTATTAAAATAGTACATTTTTGACTTGAGCTAACATTAGTTGCCATATTGAAATATTTACAGCTCCATTGTATTAAAAGGAGGCAAGAAAGCAAAGATGATGAAATAGGTGAGGTGTCTAATCCCCTCATACAGGATTCTCTCTCTCCCTCTCTTTTTAAAGATTTTTTATTTTATTTTATTTGAGAGAGTGCACACACGAGAGAGAGCAGGAGCAAGGGGTAGAGGGAGAAGCATGATGTGGGGCTCGATCCCAGGACCCCGAAATCACGACCTGAACCGAAGGCAGACACCTAACAGGCCACCCAGGTGCCCCTCTCATGCGGACTTCTACTGGCCCATGGGGAGGGTGAGACTTTGACACAGAGGAAGATGCCAGAAAGGAATGGAGACCTTCCGGATCTTCTCCTGTCACGGGCACCGCATGCTTTCTTTGCCCAGGTCCTCAAGCTGCAGCTCCAAAAGATTCCTGTAGGAGGCGCTCTACAGCAGTTATCACTGGAACAATGCATTGTGAAGCTTCAGGGGTTATAGTGAGCCACTGAATCATTTGTTGGGGAGATGGTGGGGCCCAGGAGAAGTAACAGAATATGAAGGCATTAAAGGGGCTGAAGTCACCTCTTAGAACAGCTTCTCCAAGGGTGCCTGGGTGGCTCATTCGGTTAAGGATTGGACTCTTGATTTGGACTCAGGTTATGATCTCAGGGTCTTGAGATCGGTCCCTGGCACCAGCCATGCACTGAGCGTGGAGCCTGCTTGGGATTCTCTGTCTCCTCTCCTCTCTACTCCTTCTCTCTCTCTCTCTCTCTTTTTTTTTTTTTTTTTTTTTTTTTTTTTTTTTTTTTTAAAAAGTCCTGCAGATCCCCTGCTGGCTGGCGCCTAATGGACCACACTACCCAGCCTTGGTTACATCTGTCTTCAGTGCCTGGCACTCAGTAAGGGCTCAGTGCACATTTGTGGAAGGATCCCTGCCTCCCATGAGTAAAGAAATAGCATTTCTCCCATCCCCCATGCAGTGTTTTCAAAGATGTGTGTGGGGATGGTCTCTGGGCTCCTTGGATACTCTGTTGCTTTGACAGCCACAGGGGGGAAAAGGTATTTGAGGACAAAATAGATATTATATATGGTGTTACTGGCTGGCAGGAAGGCCAAAGGAGAAGTGGCTTAGAGAAATGTGTTCAATAGACATTGAAGGGGCACCTGGGTGGCTCAGTGGGTTAAAGCGTCTGCCTTTAGCTCAGGTCATGATCCCAGGGTCCTGGGATTGGGCCCTGCATCGGGCTTTCTGCTCAGCAGGGAGGCAGCTTCCCTTCCTCTCTCTCTGCCAGACTCTCTGCCTACTTGTGATCTCTGTCTGTCAAATCAATAAATAAATAAATCTTAAAAAAAAAAAAGGCATTGAAGCAGGGAAATATGTTAGATTCTGGAACCACAAAGATGAAAAATATGCACAGAAGGATCCACAACCCCCAGGAAATGCTCACCAGAGATCCCTTCATGCTGGACTCCAAGCCTACTGCATTTGTCAAGGCTCCATGAAGAAAATCAGAGCAGTGACCTGGAAAGATGGAGTTGGGGTGCGTGCTTACCCCAGGACTGGCTCCTATCCCCAACACACCATCTCGCACCCCTCTCTGTGATGGGCTACTGTCTGAAGTCTTGACTCCTTCAAATGCTTCTGCCAAGCTCTAACTTGACAGGAAGCCCTCCCTAGTCCCTTTCTGTGTATCTGTATCTTTTCTTCTTGGGGCAAACTGCATTGCTCCCAGGAAGGACATAGTTCATCAGAATTCTGTGCTAAGAAATTAGTCGCTTGCAGAGTGTGGGGTTGTAGGTGAGAGGAAGCCTCCGTAGTTGGCAGGTTCTTTACTGGGAATATTACCTAAACCATGTGACAACTAGAGTCTTACTGATACATCAGAAAACTGAGGGTCCTAAAGTAACTTCTCTCATCCACAGAGCAAATGTTTGCTGCGTGTCTAGCATGTACCAGACAAAATACTAGGTCCTGGAGAGGCAGCTTTGCAGAAGACAAATACTCCCGACCCCCACAAAGTGTGCAGTCTTGCTGGAGAGACAGACAAAGAAGCAGCCATTCCACGGAGAGTAAGAGTGCAGCACACTTCGGGAACACATGAGAAGGATCCTCTCACACACAGAGGAAGTGATATGGAAACAGACACACACGAGAGCAGGGTTTCAGGAATGTCAAGGGGAAAACGTGGAAAAGTAAAAAGAGAAAAAAAGGAAAGAAAAGGCTTTCCAGGCAAAGGAGAACTTACGTGAGGGAAAATCTTAGGCTTGAAGGAAAGGCAGGGACAGCGTGGCTCCACCACACCTCCTTCCAGAAAAGATTGATAGTACTCACAGGATATAAAAGCTGGAACGAGAAGGCATAAATCAAAAAGAGGAACTAAGAAGGAATCAAAACAAGGGTGGGGATTTTGAAGGGAGCCAAGAATAAGACTTTAAAGATAGCATTCCTTAGTAACACGTGTGCTTGTCACAAGGGAGCCACTAATTTGACTCTAAGCTATCTAGGAATCAACCCCAAAAGGAAAAGCTGGTGGCCTCTCCTGAGCAGACTTCCTCAGAGGAAGGGTGACTCTGGATCACAGGGGCCCTCAGGCCTTAGCGAATCAGGTCACAGTACTCCACTGATGGGCAGCCTGGAGACATCCCCGTGCCGATGTCTGTCTGTCACCCCCAACATACCCCTCGGGGAAACAGTTCAGCCAATGGCCGGGCCAACATCATCCAGGAGCCCCATTCTGTTCATGTGACTCAATCCCAAGAAAGATCTTAAAAGAGCCAAGAGAACTGAAGAACTGTTTGTCCTTCAAACAACTGACCCTAGACTCATCAAGACTCGTGCCAAGTTTTGGAGTATATTAGTGATTAGCCGCAAACTGTACCTCCTTACAGAAAGTTGCATTTCAGCTTATCTACACTGTCCAATAAATATAGACTATGGGCTTTAACATCAAACCAAGCTGAGGGGGACGAACTTAAATGAAAAACTATCTCCGTCCTCTCTCCCTTCAAGTCCTACCTGAATGTCATCCTCTCTCCAGGAGCTTTGTATGTTTCCAAACCAAAGGTTTCTTCTCCCTCCCCTAAATTCTTAGTGCGTTTTTACCCTTTTAAAGACCCTTATCACATTCGGTCTGGAGCTGTCAGTCTTCAGAGTTTACCTCCCGTGATGTGCTCAGCACAATGCTGCCATCACATTCTCGATCAAGAAAAACTCACTGAATGAAAGCAATACCTTCCAAATCACAACTTGGAAAATAGCCTGTTTTTCACATGACAACATTTTATTGTGCGTGGGGGTTCAGCCATTTGTGCAGAAGACCTACATGGTGGCCTTTAACTTCTTTGTGCAATGGTTTGTGTTGAATGTTGAGCCTCCTCAGTTTTCGTGAGACCTTTTGTGACCTCCCCGTCTACAATGTGAGGTCATGGGTAAAGGTCATATCCTTTGAGGGAACGTAAGAGCAGATGGAACAAGGAACTGGAAAAAAAAAATGTAATGCAGGAAACAGCCTTGACATCTGGCCCTAACACACAGACTGGCTAGAAACACGGGGTCTAATGTGGTCTTAGAACACAAAGGCTAACATTCACCGAGCCCTTGATAGTAAGAGGGATTGTGCTAGGCTTCTTAAAACATTTTGGTAGGCGTGAGTTGTAGCATTTCATCATCACAATAAGCTGCACACTATCAGGACCATTTCTGTAGCCATGAACACCAAAGCTCAGAGTAGTTAAGTCAGCCACTCAAGGCAGCATCGTTAGTCATTTGCAGAACAAGGATTGGACCTCAAATCCACCTGACTTCAAAGCTTAGGCCTTCCCCAGCTGAGAGGGCTGAAATCCAGTCCTGCCAGTTGGGAGACTCAGGACATGTTGCTTAACCCCCTAGTCACACAAGGATCCATTTTCTCTTTTAAAACCTCAGGTGTCGGGGCACCTGTGGCTCAGTTAGGCCTCTGCCTTTGGCTCAGGTCATGATCTCAGGGTCCTGGGATCAAGCCCCGAGTTGGGCTCTCTGCTCGGTGGGGAGCCTGTTTTCCCCTGCTTCTCTGCCTACTTGTGATCTCTGTCTGTCAAGTAAATAAATAAAATCTTTTAAAAAACAGAAACAAAAAAACCCCACAGGGTCTTTGGGGTAAATACCCAGTAGTGCAATTGCTTGGTCATAGGGTAGCTCTATTTTCAACTTTTTGAGGAACCTCCATACTGTCTCCTGGAGTGGCCTGCACCAGCCTGAATTCCCACCAACAGTGTAGGAGGGCTCCTCTTTCTTCACCTTCTCCCTGACATTTGTCATTTCCTGACTTGTTAATTTTAGCAGTCCTGACTGGTGTGAGGTGGCATCTCATTGTGGTTTTGATTTGTATTTCCCTAATGCCGAGTGATGTGGAGCACTTTTTCATGTGTGTGTTGGCCATTTGGATGTCTTCTTTGCAGAAATGTCTGTTCATGTCCTCTGCCCATTTCTTGATTGGATTATTTGTTCTTTGGTGTTGAGTTTGATGAGTTCTTTATAAATTTTGGATACTAGCCCTTTATCTGATATGTCATTTGCAAATACCTTCTCCCATTCTGTCAGTTGTCTTTTGGTTTTGTCAACCGATTCCTTCATTGTGCAAAAGAGTTTTCTCTTGATGAATTCCCCAAAGTTCATTTTTGCTTTTATTTCCCTTGCCTTTGGAGATTTGTCTACCAAGAAGTTGCTCCGGCCAAGGTCACAGAGGTTGCTGCCTGTGTTCTCCTTAAGGATTTTAATGGATTCCTGTCTCACATTGAGGTCTTTCATCCATTTTGAGTTTATCTTTGTGTGTGGTGTAAGAAAGTGGTCCAGTTTCATTCTTCGACATGTGGCTGTCCAATTTTCCCAACACCATTTGTTGAAGAGACTGTCTTTTTCCCATTGGACATTCTTTCCTGCTTTGTCGAAGATTAGTTGACCATAGAGTTGAGAGTACATTTCTGGGCTCTCTATTCTGTTCCATTGATCTATGTGTCTGTTTTTGTGCCAGTACCATACTGTCTTGATGATGACAGCTTTGTAATAGAGCTTGAAGTCTGGAATTTGATGCCTCCTGCTTTGGTTTTCTTTTTCAACATTCCTCTGGCTATTGAAGGTCTTTTCTTGTTCCATATAAATTTTAAGATTATTTGTTCCAGCTCTGTGAAAAATGTCGATGGTATTTTGACAGGGACTGCTTTGAATGTGTAGATTGCTCTGGGAAGCATAGACATTTTTTTAAAGATTTTATTTATTTATTTGACAGATCACAAGTAGGCAGAGAGGGAGGCAGAGAGAGAGGAAGGGAAGCTGGCTCCCCACCGAGTAGATAGCCCGATGTGGGGCTCAATCCTAGGACCCCGAGATCACAACCTGAGCTGAAGGCAGAAGCTCAACCCACTGAGCCACCCAGGTGACCCAAGCATAGACATTTTAACAATATTTATTCTTTCAATCCATGAGCATGGAACATTTTTCCATCTTTCTGTGTCTTCCTCAATTTCTTTCATAAGTGTTTTGCAGTTTTTAGAGTACAGATCCTTTATCTCTTTGGTTAGGTTTATTCCCAGGTATCTTATGGTTTTGGATGCAATTGTGAATGGGATAGATTTCTTAATTTCTCATTCTTCTGTCTCATTGTTAGTGTATAGAAATGCAACTGATTTTTGTGCATTGATTTTATATCCTGCCACATTGCTGAGTTGCTGTATGGGTTCTAGCAATTTTGAGATGCAGTCTTTTGGGTTTTCCACGTAAATTATCATGAGTCAGAGTTTGACTTCTTTGCCAGTTTGAATGCCTTTTATTTCTTTTTGTTATCTGGTTGTTGAGGCTAGGACTTCTAGACCATGTTGAAAAATAGCAGTGAGAGTGGGCATCCCTGCCGTGTTCCTGAACTTAGGGGAAATGGTCTTAGTTTTGTCCCATTGAGAATGATAGTCTTTGTGGGCTTTTCATAGATGGCCTTTATGATATTGAGGTATGTACCATCTGTCCCTACACTGTGGCAAGTTTTAATCAAGAGAGAGTGCTGTAATGATCTAAAGGGAGACTCTTAACTATAGGAAACAAATTGAGGGCTGCTGGAGGGGAGGGGGGTAGCGGGATGGGGTAATTGGGTGATGGGCATTTAAGGAGGGTGCATAATGTGATGGGCACTAGATGTTATATGCAACTGGTGAATTATTGAACTCTACATCTGAAACTAATGATGTACTATATGTTGGCTAATTGAATTTAAATAAAAATAAATCAAATAATACCATGGGCATGGTATAGGACTTTTCTTACAGCTTTACCTTGAGGACAAAAGGAGAAAATACATATAAACACAGTACTTGGCAAAGAGTAAGTACTC
Organism: Neogale vison; assembly: GCF_020171115.1. Lineage (NCBI taxonomy): Eukaryota > Metazoa > Chordata > Mammalia > Carnivora > Mustelidae > Neogale > Neogale vison. The sequence goes on along the minus strand of NC_058101.1, from coordinate 195,031,627 downwards.
AACAAAATTTCGTTATTAATATTAGCAAGATCTGCCATCTACTTGGGCAAGGAAACTTGTGTACACTCAAAGTGAGGTAATCTAGCCAAAAAATAACCCAAATTCATTAACATCTTAGAGATCGTAGTAGTTTACTGGGGCTGCCATCACAAAGTGTTACAGACTGGGGGGCTTAAACAAAAAATTTATTTCCTCCCAGTGCTGGAGGCTGGAAGTCTGAGACCAGGGTGTTGGCAAAATCGGTTTCTTCTGCCTTCTCTGTCCTGGGCTTGCAGATGGCCATCTTCTCTCCATATCTTCACATGGTTTTCCCTCTGCATGTGTCTGGGTCCTAATCTTCTCTTCTCATGAAGACACCAGTCATATTAGATTAGAGACCACTGTAATGTCCTCATCTTAACTTATTTACCTTCTTAAAGACCCTTTCTCCAAGGAAAGTTGCATCCTCAGGTAGTGGGGGTTGAGATTTCAGTGCATGAATCTGGGGGTGCAGGGGGGAGGGGTTAGGGGGGACACAATTCTTCCCAGAGCAGAGGGCATCAGTAATGTTTTTCTAAAAATATTTAGTGTTTTATATTTTCTCCATTGAAGGCATTTTAGATCACACTCACTCGGCTTTGAGTGGAAAACCCCTTTGAGAGTTTTCTGAAGACAAATTACTGCTTTTTAAAGATGGTATTGTCAACAGGGACCATAATGGGCTTTTTTGTATTTTTATTTTGGAATTTCTGACATGCTACACTTCCCTAGGGCTGCAGGCTAATCACTTTATGTACATCATAATAAAAATCATGTTTGCCGGGATCCTTTTCTGCACCAAAAGCCAGGACTGGAATAGAGAAAAGCAGAAGCTTGACAGAGGTGGGTATATATTTGCCAGTGGACAATGCTTCTTCCTGTTACGTTTGGAAATAGGAGCATGATCAAAAGCATGCTGTTGGGCATGGAGTAAGCTTATTAGATTACAAACGATGTCTCTGTAACAAAGCACAGAGATTTAAATATAATAGATTCTCTTCCTAGAGTTGACTATGTAAATGGCCCCAGTAGTGGTCCCATGTATCTGTGCCCTTTGCCTTATAACTTCATGGTTTCACTCTGAATGGTTCAGCCTTGTGACTTGTTCTGTCCAATAGAATGCAGCAGAAGTGGCAGAATGCCTGTTTCAAGCCTACCCTTTGAGAGGCCTTGTATAACTTTTATTTGTTCTCTTGAATAATTGGGCTGATTGCCCTTGAACTTTGACATTACCATAAAAATAATCCCAGGAAGCTTCCTCAGGGACTTGGGGAAAAGAACCTGGAGACTGAGACATGTGGAAAAGGGTCACAGCACCTAGCCAATGGCGAGGTTCATCTCCAAGAGCAGAGCCACCTAGATCAATCCGCAACAACCCACAGACAAATGAAAGAGAACATCCAAGAAGAGAAGAACCATTTAGCTGAGCTCCGTTCAAACTGCTGATCTGCAGAATCAAGAGCTTCAAAAATGGTTACCGTTTTAAGTAAGTAAGTTTTGGGGTGGTTTGTCACACAGCAATAGTTAACCGAAGCTACAGTTTCTATATGTAACTAGCAGCAACAACAAGTAGGAACTGCAGCAACAAAATCCTAAACTCTGTGGCACTGGCTTAGAGGGCAGACAATAAGCAGAAAAATGTAGGAGTCTGGAAAAATGGTAGCCCATGTTAAATAGTGCAATACAGTTGGTGGGACCATTGTCTATGGTAGGTTGAAAGAGAGAAAGGTACCCTATGAATTTTCGATTCAGGCAGGGAGAATTTCAGACAGAACTTGAAATTATCTACTGCTAAAGAAAGAACTGGCCAGCTTGCAAGCTGAATTTAGAGGGAATATAGAGGGTTCAGAACAAGATAGGATGGAAAATAGAACTTGCTTATCTTTAGTGACTCAAACCAGTAAAGAAATCAAGCCCAAGGCATTGCCAGAAAGATGTAAGCTTCGAGTAAACCACAAATCAAGACCGTAGTTGTAAGACTCTTTGTTAAGACCTTGGAAAGAATGAAGGCAGTGCTTGGTATAGTCTATCAGCAGGACAATGGGGCTCCTGGAGTCTTAGGGATGCCACCGCATTGCAGTCCGAAGGCCAATAGTAGCTGAGAATAAATCTAGAGAGCCACGCATGTCTCAGAAAGAATTTGTCAACTAGAAGGGATTCAAATCAGATCCAATGTAATCCCATGAAATTTTCAAAGGAATTGTAAAGGCAAAAGTGCCACCAGTTTGCACTAATACGTTCTGAATTAAAATTGTTCAACAATTTCAAAGGTTTCTGGGTCCCCAGTGCTTTACAAGCAGGTCCTCCATGCCTCATATGGCACATTTTCCTATGTCTTCTTCAGGAGTGGCTAAGAAGGGTGATGGGAAAGGACGGGTGTTCCAGAAGGCAGAGCCATGGAGAATGATGGAGTGACGAGCTACTGCCAGGACCGTTGCCCAATTCCATAGTGGGGGAAATGGAAATATGTACACCAGGGAATTTCAGAATCATCAAAGACAGGTGCCTTCCAATCCTCCCCTCTTTAAAAGGCAAAGTTTATCTTTTGTCTATTTCATCATTGTACGTGGGGTGTGTGGGAGGCAGATATGTTGTGTTTTTAGTTCATAGGTCTTTGGATCAAGAGGAGCTACATTTGGACCTAATGTTAGTCACAAAATCCTGGACTTAGAACAACATCCAGGGCCATAATGAGTTGTAGGTTTTGGAGATCTTTGGCAGGGTATGAGTATGTGAGCACTTACTCTTGCATGTGAACACTTATAGCCAGATGCTGGGCTGGGGTATACCGATTGCAAAACTGGCCCCAATTCTCTTCCCATCCTTGTATCCAATGTGGACTTTGCAGCTTCATCCACTGAAAAGTGGAGTTTATTTCTCTGACCCATGAGCCCAGGTTGGCCTGACGATTTGTTTTACCCAGCATACAATGGTGGAAGCAATGGTTTGCTGGGTCCAAATCCAGGACCCTTTATGCTTCCACCCTCTCTCTCTTGATTTGCTGCCTTGCTATGAGAACAAGCCTGAACTAGCCTGTTGAGGAATAAGAGACTCTTTTGAGGGGACCTGTGTCATCCCTACTCCCAACGGATTTTCTAGCTGGTCCCAGATGTGTCAACATGCTTAGCCAAGATCATATGAACCCTCTCTAGATTAGCCGACCTCTCCATGAGAAATAGAAGATTGTTGTTATTTTACACCACCAAGTTTTGCAATGGTCTGTTATGTACCAATAACCAACTGATACTCTCTCACATAGCAGTCCAGAGGTTGGTGGTCCATGGGTGGCAATATGGCTCTGCTGTCATCAACACAGTTCCCATCATGGAGTTCAAGGAAGTTCCTCCATTTGCCAATATTTTCCATCCAGAAGGAAGGGGCATGCATAATAAGTTTTTGAAAAGGGCAAGATCCAAAAATTACACAGATTACTTTCACTCACAGTTCATTGCAAGGGGGGTTAGGAAATAAAGGAAATATAACCATTAGCCAGACAGCCATGTGCTGTGACATAAGTGATGGTCGTAGGTAGGGATGGTATTCTATAACCCAAAGGAGAAAAAAAGACAATGAGATCTTATGTAAGGAATCAAATACCAATCAAGAGCTTGTGGCATTTCATGAATAAACCTACTCTACTGAAGGCCATGAATGACAGGGTCACTTGAGTGACTCAATTTCTATGAGAACCCATGAAAGAAATTAGACTACTAGACGTAAAATCTAGAAATGTGAGTTCAAATCCTGGCTCTGCTGTGTAAACTTAAGTGAATTGTTTAACCTTTCTAAAAAGTCTTCTTTCCCCCTGACTTATTGGAAGGAAAAGCCTTTCCCAGGCCCCAGATATAGTAATTGGATCAGAGTGGGAGCTGGGTGAGTGTTCATTGAAAGTGAACAGCAATAAGGAATCTGTACTTTACAGAGTAGAATCTATCCCTCCTGAAAGATGATTTGTAAGAGCTACAGATCTTGACTGGGATTACTGTTACACATTTTTTTAAAGATTTTATTTATTTATTTGCTAGAGATCACAAGTAGGCAGAGAGGCAGGTGAGGGGGGCGAGAAGTAGGCTCCCTGCTGAGCAGAGAGCCTGATGCGGGGCTCAGTCCCAGGACCCTGAGATCATGACCTGAGCTGAAGGCAGAGGCTTTAACCACTGAGCCACCCAGGTGCCCCACTGTTACATATTTTTATGCACGGTATTTATATTTCACTAGGTAAAGAATCAAGTGTGGTTTTGGTGATGGTATATCCATCCTAAAGCCTTCTTCTTGAAGAGATAAGAAATATCCAGAGTTCCCTAACACATAAAGTCAGACTACCCGGGGGAGTAGTGATGTTGCCCACCACAACTGTGAAATCTGAGGCTGAGCTTCTAAAAAAGTGTTCCTGCTGGGACCAAGTGATTTATTCCCACCAGAAGGTTGTCACAACACCTAGGACTTCTAGGTCTCTCTTCTCTGGGTGGAGGTCCCGGGGTGAACTAGTTCAACAAACATTTTCAAAGCACTCAAGTCAACGTTAAATGTTCCTAATGTTCCTGTGGCACCTTGTTGACTCTACCTAGCCAAGGTGGAGGTGCATTGCCCCAACAAGGAGAGAGTGTGCTAAAGAAGGGCAGACTGTAGGGAAATGTGGAGGACATTTGCAGAACCACTTGCTGTTAACCACAGCGACTCCCATTGTGTTCCTGGACCAGTTTTTTCTCTCCCACCTGTGTTTGGCGGAGCGAGCAGAGCTCTTCCTTCCATGGCTCCATTACCCTCCTGTGTCCCTGTCCTCAGTACTCTGTCCTGGCTTCCTAAGCTCACCCTTGTCTGTGTAAATCCTCAGCCAGGGCCACTCTCTTCCCTCTTCCCTTTCCTTTTGGCATCTCTAAACTGCTCTCACTGCCTGAACACCTTCTTCTCCTACTCCTGCTGGCAAATTCCCACTCAGACTTAAGGTCAAAGTCAACTGTCATTACCAGTTCCTTCCTCTGTACTGCTTCACCTCTGTCCCAATATATATCAAAAGATACATCATTTTTTCTGCTCCCATTTTGATCTCTACCCTGAGACAGGCAGCTCCACAAAGACAGAAATTATTTCTTCATTTTTGTTGTAACCTCCAGAGCCTAGCAGCATGTCTAAGAGTGAGGAGGAACTTGTCCAAGTTCACAAAATGACTGAAACAGAGTCCAGTCCGGGAACTTCTGCTAAACCGATAGCCATGTTAATCTCATCCTACCAGCCCAGCTCTCGACACCAGTGGTGTTTTGCCTCCCCAAAGTACATGAAATGGAAATAGACTTTCAAACAGGAAGAGAATTTCATAAGATGCCCACTTCTCTTCCTTGCCGCCCCACCAGCGAGCTACCTGTGTCACAGGGAAATCTGCAGGTGGTATAGTAAAGGGGAAGGGGAAATGCTCATTTAGGTTACACTGAAAACCTAGCTGGAACATGAGAAGCACTTTCCCATGCCACAGCTTCATATCCAACCCCACTATGGCACCCTGCTCTACCAGCCAGATGGCATGTTGCCAAAGACTATGTGTTTTAACCCAAGCTTTTTCCACTTGATGACAAGGCAGATGAGAGCAGAATTCTAAAGCCAAACAGAATCAAAAGTCAAGGGACTGGAATAGTGTTCAGGGGACTCTAGGTCAAGGGGCACAGTTGGTGTTTAAAAAATCCAAGTCTTTGAGAAAATATGTGTCAAAACTCATGGCTGATCACATTCCAAACCAGCCAGCATAGATGAGTTCTTGTTTTTCCTGCAATTGGTGTCTTGAGTGGGAACTAACAAGCCAACCTCCATTTGATGCTGTGGTAAGAATGCTTATGGGAGCTTGGAGACTCCTGACCTGGTCAGGAGGATGGAAGAGGCCGAGACAGCTGAATCTGAAGGCCTACCAGGGTTGGCCTAGCAGTGCAGACAGACGTGTGTGTGTGTGTGTGTGTGTGTGTGTGTGTATTTGGGGTCAGTTAGCAGGAGATAAGAATGGGCCAGATCCTAAAGGGCCTTGGGAACCATGTTCATTCATTCCATACACTCAACCAATATTTGTTGTACTCCTGGAGTGCCATGCACTGTGACCAATACACGTTATGATAACTGGGTCTTTGTTCTGTGGTAGGCAGGATCTAAAGTGGCCTCCAGGACCAGCCCCCTCCACAGTCCCTTCACTGTGGGGCAGAGCCTGGGAATATCGGGGGATAGCACCTTAGTGTGATGGACTAGATTGTGCTACATGGAAAGAGAGACTCTGCAGATGTAATTAAAGCTACTAATCAGTTGGCTTTGAGTTCATCAAAAGGGAAATTATACAGGAGGGCCTGTATAATCATAAGAGCCCATGAAATCTGAGTCTAGAGACCCAGAGATCTGGTACATGGAAAAGGTTCAATACAACTTTCTCCAATGCTAACTTTGAAGATGAAGGGGAACCAAAAAGTAGTCTGTAGTTGCGGAGAGGAGCTCTCCACTGACAGCCAAGGAGGAAACAGGCACCTCAGACCTGTCATCCCAAGGAAATACACCTGTCAACAACTTGTATAATCTTGGAGTAGGACCCCAGTCTTCAGATGAGAATGCCCCTGGTCTTGTGATACTCTAACCAAGCATACAACCCCAGACTCCTGACCTCTAGAACTGTGAGCTAACACATTGGGTATTGTTTTAAGCTGCTGAGTTTGTGATAAATTATTATATAGTAACAGAAAACTAATATATTGTAATAAATTATTATATAGTAACAGAAAACTAATATCACCACAAATTCAGATTTGATTAATGTGAGAGCATCTCCTATGTGCTGGGGTGCTGTTGGGAATGTTCATATATGCTACATTATTTAATTCTCACTTTAATCCTTCATGGAGGGACACCTGGGTGGCTCAGTTGGTTAAGTGTCTGACTTGATTTCAGTGCAGGTCATGGGCTCAGTGTCATGAGATAGAGCACTCCATTGGGCTTTGCACTCAGCACAGAGGCTATTTGAGATTCTCTCTCCTTCTGCCTGCTCCCAGCCCCACCCACTTGAGGTCAGTCCAGTCGAAGTGAGGTCCAGTGATTTTGTGCAGTGATTGAAGAGAAATTTTCTACCTTATTCTCAGCATGGGGATGTGCACACTGGGAGGCATAGAACTATTGCTGACATTTTTCTCTCCAGAGGAAAGCAATCAAAAAGGGCAGAAACAAGAGACTTGGAGAGAAACGGATCTGGAACCCTGATCAAACCATGCCTGTAGGTTTTGCTACTCATGGACATTTTAGTAGCTATGAGAGAAATAATTTCTTTTAGTATTTAACTCATTTTGAGTTGGGTTGTCAGTTATTTGCAAGTACAACTATTCTGAAACATTACTATTCTTACTGGACAGATGCCAAACAGATTCAAGGAGGTTATTCCTAGAGGTCACAAAGCTTGTTCGTAGCAGAGCTGGGATTAAAATCTAATCCTTTTGCCCCTAAATCAACATCCATTCCATTATACAAACTGTTTACCCAATTTGTCTTTGTCCCATCCTAACTGGTAAATGCTTTACTTTTCTAGGCAAAAATCACGCTCATTCCCCCTTCTCTTCATTGCCAAAAGGACCCACCAGCTTCACACTCTGTTTCCACTTCTCAATTTCCAGTACCAAACTAAGTCTCAGTTTTTCCAACCACAACTTAAATCCAATAAGGCCAGAATAAATCCAAAGAGAACTCTCTCTCGCTCTCTTTCTCTCTCTCTCTCTTTTTTTCCACCCTCTGTTTTTTCCTACAACCGGTCACATCACAACCCTGAGGCATTTGGAAATAGCGGACACCTTTCTGGATCGGTGGAGAACGGAGGCGGAGACCAACACAGCCAGTAAGCAAAAGCACCTTGCTCAATTGTCTCAAAATACCAAGGTAGCCCATCTGTCTCTGAGGAAAGTCTCAGGAGGTGGGCAGTGAGTAAACAAAAAAGAAAGCCCAGAGCTAAATGAGCAATCCCACTCTTTAGCAATCAAATGTCCCATTAATCAATGTCAAGACACCCCCACCTCCCATGGGCCCGCCATCTAAAACAAAATCAACTCACCAAATACAAGTTCCTTCCCATCAGTTGAAGGCAATATTATTAGCAGATTAGTGAACATATCCATCTGTGGTAAAGAAAAAAACAAAAAACAAAAAACAACAATGACTGAAAAAACCCACAAAACCCCAAAGGGTTTAGATTTTACAAAAACAGGGCAAAGAATAGAACTAACCGCACAAAGGTGAGCTTGGGATTTCCCTCATATAGGTTATGACACCGCCAGCTTTACAACCCCCACCTCCACTTCCTCACCCTGTAGAGGGGGCCTCGTCCCATTTCCAGACCCCACAGTGGCTTCTCCCTATTCTCAGCTCTCAGGGAGTGAGCTGAGAGTTTTGTCTTGGCCTGAATAATGGCGGCCACAGTGCCTACACCCGCTTGTGGGGGTGGTGGTGGGGGGAGAGGTGAGGGGGTATGTGCATCTGTTGGGGCATCCCTTTGTGGTCCTTCTGGGATGTTCTTGGTGCAAGATGGGCGTGTATTGCCTGGAAGGCTCCTCACTGATTTATTCTTCCAGAATTCTCCAGCTTGGCAATGATGGCTGTGTGGCCAAGAGAGAGCCTTCAAATGACCCAGGGGCCAAGAGGGGGGCTCCGGTTTCCCACTTGGGGAAAAGCAGGTGAAGCATTTGGGGTGTGTGGAGAAGGGTGACAGAACAGAGACAGAACAGGAATGGCCTCCCCACCCCTGGCGCCGGCGCTGGGTGTCCCTCATGGACCTGGGAGAGGGGGTTTGGCATTGTGCTTCTCTTCTTTCTTTTTAAGAATATGATAAAAGTTACAGGCCTTGTAGGTGGGAAAAAAATCACATTTTCCAGAGATTCACACATACTTTGGGGGCCCAATTACACCAGAGAATGCTTTGTCTTAAGACAAATCACGGTGCTCTGGAGACAGGCCCACCTGGCATCCTTCTGAATGGAGAGCAGCTAAGGGCATGAACCTGGCACTTCACATTAGGGCAGCGGAGGTCGCTTTGAACTAACAAAGGGGGCCTTAAATCACGGAATGGAGCGTAGCCTCCTTCCGACATCTGGAATTTTAATGAGGTAGGGGCAGGCAGGCAGAGCCAGAAAGAATGCTTTAGGACTCATAGTAACGCTTTCTTTAGAAGCATCTCTGTTGATTTTCCAAGTAGGCACTCGATAAAGATTTTTGAGGATTAATTTGTTTTATTGAGTAACAGAGACCTTTAGCATTAGCTATTGTTAAAAGGCCTCCTCGTCTGTGGGTTTGCGGAATACACTAAAAACGCCCTCCCCCCTTTTTCTGCCTCATTGTCTGATATTTGCCTCTTTTAAAGCCCCGTGTAAGCTTCAGGGAAACATATGACTCTCAGAGGCTGCCTGGTCCCCTTAGCTTTCCCGGGGTGCTGACACAAGTAGAGGGGCGAGCACAGCCAAGAATGGCGAGCCACATCCCCCTCCTCGGAGCCCCCTTGCTTTTCTTGAATCTTATTCTGCCAGGGGAGACAAACTGGGAGCAGATCACTTGCCCTGACATAGTCTCGTAGCACCATAAAGGAAGGGAAGAAGGAAAGACTCAGAAGAAACCATATTTTCCCCCTCTTGAGCTCAAGCTCTCCCTGCGAGATGCCCCACGACCCCAAAGTCAGCCCTCTCTTGCAGCTCTCATCTGCTGTCCCAGATGCTGTATCCAATAAACTGCTTCCACAACAGCGGTACCCAGAAGGGGGCCCTGCTTGGTGTCCCCTTATTGAACCTCCTCTCCACTCAGAGCACACTCTTCTCTGTTCTTGGTGTTCCAACTGGCTCACTCCTCCAAGTCAGGATTGTTCCTCCTGAAAGAGATCTGGGGAGAGAGAATGGTCAAGTTCCATTCTTCTATACATATCTGTCCAATTTTCCAGCACCATGTATTGAAAAGACCTTCTTTTTCCCACTGGATATTTTTTCTTGCTTTGTTGAAGATTACTTGATCATAGGGTTGAGGGCCCATATCTGGGCTCACTACTCTGTTCTGCTGGTCTATGTGTCTGTTTTTGTGCCGGTACCATGCTGGTGATCACAGCTTTGTAGTAAAGCTTTAAATCTGGCAACATGATGCCCTCAGTTTTGTTTTTCTTTTTCAACACTTCCTTAGCAATTTGGGGTCTCTTCTGGTTCCATACAAATTTTAGGATTGTTTGTTCCAGCTCTTTGAAAAATGCCAATGGAATTTTGATTAGGATGGCATTGAAAATATAGATTGCTCTGGGCGGCATAGACATTTTAACAATGTTTATTCTCCCAATCCATGAGCATGGAATGCTTTTCCATCCTTTTTTTTTAAATATTTTATTTATTTATTTGACACAGAAAGAGAGAGTTCACAAGTAGGCAGAGAGGCAGGCAGAGAGAGAGGGGGAAGCAGGCTCTCTGCAGGGCTCGATCCCAGGACTCTGAGATCATGACCTGAGCTGAAGGCAGAGGCTTAACCCACTGAGCCACCCAGGTGCCCCTGCTTTTCCACCTTTTTGTATCTTCTTCAATTAATTTCATGTGTGTTTTGTAGTTCCTCAAGTACAGATCCTTTACCTCTTTGGTTATGTTTATTCCCATGTATCTTATGGTTCTTTGTGCTATAGTAAATGGAATCAATTCTCCAATTTTCCTTTCTATATTTTCATTATTAGTGTATAAGAAAGCAACTGATTTCTGTGTATTGATTTTGTATCCTGCCATGTTACTGAGTTGTTGTATGAGTTCTAGTAGTTTGGGTGTGGAGTCCTTTGGGTTTTCCATATAAGGGATCATGTCATTTAGGAAGACAGAGTGTTTGACTTTTCCTTTGTCGGTTTGAATACCTTTTATTTCTTTTTGTTTTCTGATTGCTTTGCTAAGACTTCTAGTACTATGTTGAACAACAGTGGAGAGAGTGGACATCCTTGCCGTGTTCCTGATCTCCAAGGGAAGGCTGTCTGCTTTTCCCCATTGAGAAGGCTGTCAGCTTTTCCCCATTGAGAATGATATTCACTGTGGGTTTTTCACAGATAGATTTTATGAAGTTGAGGATATTCCCTCTATCCCTATACTTTGAAGAGTTTTAATCAGGAACGGATGCTGTATCTTGTCAAATGCTTTTTCTGCATCAACTGAGAGGACTATGTGGTTCTTCTCTCTTCTGTTATTGATTTGACCATTCTCTTACACCATACACAAAGATAAACTCAAAATGGATAAAAAGACCTCAACATGAGGCAGGAATCTATCAAAATCCTAGAGGAGAACATAGGCACTAACCTCTTCGACATCGGCCACAGCAGCTTTTTCCAAGACATGTCTCCAAAGGCAAAGGAAACAAAAGCAAAAATGAACTTTTGGGACTTCATCAAGATCAAAAGCTTCTGTACAGCAAAGGAAACAGTCAACAAAACAAAAAGGCAACCCACGGAATGGGAGAAGATATTCACAAATGACACTACAGACAAAGGGCTGATACCCAAGATTTATAAAGAACTCCTCAAACTCCACACTCAAAAAACAGATAATCACATCAAAAAATGGGCAGAAGACATGAACAGACACTTCTCCAAGGAAGACATACAAATGGCTAACAGACATATGAAAAAATGTTCATCATCATTAGCAATCAGGGAGATTCAAATCAAAACCACATTGAGATACTACCTTACACCAGTTAGAATGGCCAAAATTAATAAGACAAGAGACAACAAGTGTTGGAGAAGATGTGGAGAAAGGGGAACCCTTTTACACTGTTGGTGGGAATTCAAGTTGGTGCAGCCACTTTGGAAAACAGTGTGGAGATTCCTTAAGAAATAAAAATAGAGCTGCCTTATGACCCTGCAATTGTACTACTGGATATTTATCCCAAAGATACAAATGCAGTGAGAAGAAGGACCATCTGTACCCCAGTGTTCATAGCAGCAATGTCCACAGTCACCAAACTATGGAAAGAGCCAAGATGCCCTTCAGCAGACAAATGGATAAAGAAGATGTGGTCCAGGGGTGTGCCTGGGTGGCTCAGTGGGTTAAAGCCTCTGCCTTCGGCTCGGGTCATAATCCTGGGGCCCTGGGATTGAGCCCTGACTTGCTTCCATGGTGGGTATCGCCACAGTGGGTTAGCAGCTGCTGTGCCCTCTGGAAATGCCCTCCACACGCCGCCCTGCCCACGCCCTCATCCCCTCTGCCTGCTGCACTCAGTCATCCTTTCAATGTGGATGTGCAATTCCATCCCCTTCAGAAGCTCTCCCTCACCCAGCACAGGTGAATGGTCTTTCCTCTGTGTCCCTAGGATGATTTTTAGCCTTTGTAATTGCAGTTTTCTATGCTGAAAATGCATGCTTGTCTGTCTTCCCCATTGGATTTCCTCTTGGAAAGCGGGGTCCTGTCCTACTATGCGCTCCAGTGCACACCGCCTGGTACAAGGCAGGTAGCCAGTGAAGACTGATGCTGAAGGCCCCGGGTGCAGCCTACAAATCTTGGAAAGCACTGCCTCAAAAGCATTCCAGCTGCGTTTGCTTCTTCAGATTATATCTGAAGCCTCTGCGTTTCTAAAATCAGTATTAGTGAAGGTCTTAGCGTAGCCTTTCGAGATAGAGTGAGGATGCTAACCTCTCCAGGATGATAGGCATTGGCCATCTGGGAGGGTGTGTGGCTGGAGGTGGAGGCCCAGAGCCCAGGTCCAGCTGCGCCCCTCTTCCCCAACCCCATCCCCCAAGGTGGTGAAGGACGGAAGCTACAGGTTCCCGAAACTCACGCCCCCCGCTGTGGAAAAGCTCAACCACCCCAAGAGGTGTGCCGAGGGGATGGACAGTGAGAACCAACTTCTCCTGCGCTTCTGGTGACTTATCTTGGGCTGAATTCTTACCGGGGAAAATGAGAAGTTAGGCAAGTCTGGAGCCAGACAGATATTTGGAGAGTGAGAAGAAGACGAACCGTCTGTGTGGGAGCAAGGAGAATGTACTGTGCTGATGTTGGCTGCGCGGGGGTGTGGTGGCTCTGCCATGTTTGGAACAAGGGAAGTCTCCTGGGAGCCTCAGCATTTTTGATCAGACTGTTCTATTAAACTAAGTTATGAGCGTTTTTTTAAGCTGGTTTTAAACATTGAACTGGTAGTTTAGAACTAGTTTTATTCAGCTGGAAGTTTTACCAGCACCCAAAAGGCCACAGTCACCTGCATTGTCCTTGTTGAAAGGGAGCACTTTTCCCTGCTCATTCATTTCCTACTCACATCTAAAGAGTTCTCGTTTCCCTCTGAAATGTATCTGCATTCACAGCAACTGCCCCGGACATCGATTTTGGTTTAATCATACAAATGATATGATAAACTCCACTGGCAGACGGAGAGTGTCTAAAGCAAGAATTAGCTTAATTGGCTGCCCTTGTTAACATGCTCTCAATTATAATCTGCTTTTGTCCACCACATTTTATCTGTGATAGAGACAGACATCTCCACTCCTTCTGGACCAGGCTCCTCTCTGTGCTAGATAATTTGTTAGACTGCTCCACCTAAACCCCCAGTCATCTCAACAAATCTGTGCATTATGGAATTTTTTAAATTTAATTTTATTTTTTCAGTGTTCGAAGATTCATTGTTTATGCACCATACCCAGTGCTCCCTGCAATCCGTGCCCTCCATAATACCCACCACCAGGCTCACCCAACCCCCCACCTCCCTTCCCTCCAAAACCCTCAGTTTGTTTTTCAGAGTCCACAGTCTCTCATGGTTCATCTCCCCATCCAATTCCCCCCAATTCAATTTTCTTTTCCTTCTCCTACTGTCCTCCGTGTTATTCCTTATGCTCCACAAGTAAGTGAAAATACATGATAATTGACTCTCTCTGCTTGACTTATTTCACTCAGCATAATCTCCTCCAGTCCCATCCATGTTGCTACAAAATTTGGGCATTCATCCTTTCTGATGGAGGCATAATACTCCATTGTATATATGGACCACATCTTCTTTTTTTTTTTTTTTTTAAAGATTTTATTTATTTATTTGACAGAGATCGAAAGTAGGCAGAGAGGCAGGCAGAGAGAGAGGAGGAAGCAGGATCCTTGCTGAGCAGAGAGCCGATGCAGGGCTTGATCTTGATCCCAGAACCCTGGGATCATGACCCGAGCCAAAGGCAGAGGCTTTTTTTTTTTTTTTTTAATAAGAACACATTTTATTAGAATTGGTATACATATCATATAAATATATTTGTCCAAACTACAGATCGAGGGAGGGATAATGAAGGAAAGCTGTTATTGCTGTGGGGGAACCTGGAGAGGGAGGAAGGGGTGAGAAATGGGGACACCTGGGACCCTTTGTTCCCCCCATCCCTCACAGAAGGCACAAATGCATTATTTCTTTCCATGTGAGGACACTGGGGGAGGGATGGCAGAGAGGGGCAGGAGCTAGAGTACAGAAAACCTCAAAAATACAAAAGAAACCTCCAAACTTCATACCTAATGGTGTGGGAAAGGCTGGGGCGGGGTGCAGGCCATGGGGCTGGGATGGAGGGGGACAGACACAGACCCCGACTAAAAGTAGCTGCGGCGCCCCAGGAATTGGCTTTGGGGCAGCAGTGTGTGTGTGTGTGTGTGTGAGTGCCTGTGTGTGTGTGTGTGTCCGTGGCAGTGGGGTGGCAGTGGGGTGGTGGCTCGTGTCAGTGACACGAGCCTGGCCGAACGCAGGCGCTCAACTGAGCCACATCTAGGCGCCCAGACTCAGAATTTGTAATGCAATGGAAATCATTATTCAACCACTAACACTTTAGGAATCTTCTTTTCTGAAATACCTCCCTAAAACATAAGCTTTCTTTTTCCCTTTCAAATAAAAGCTTCGTGTTGAGCTTAGTTCTCTGAGAAACTCAGGGCTCATTCTCAGAGAGTGGCATGGCCTGACTGAGGGCATGGAGAGAAGAGAAGTGGCAGAGACTACTTGATTAGTGGAGAGGAGGGGGACGTTTGTGACCATGTCATTTTGTTCCCGGACCTTGCGTGGTACTAGGGCTGGTAGAAAGCAGAGCCTACCAGCTAACTGAAGACTCAAGGCATATCCCAGGCGCTCAATTCCACTATCAGCCAAGGAGTTCGGCTATATTTGAAACAAAACCAACCAACAAAACTGAAACCCTGCTATATCACTCCACAGAGTCTCCCACTTATTGGGGAAAGTGTCATTCCATATGCCAAAACTACAGAAATGAGCTCTTCAGCTATAGAGCCCACTGACGTTAGACCGCAATATTTGATAAGTCAGGACTGGATTTGACAAATGGAAACTACTAGTAGAATGGGAAGCATTTGCCTCCTGGTGAAATTAAGGTCCCTGCTAGATTCAGGTTTTTAAAGTTCTTACATCCAAACAGGGTACCTCTGGAACATGGGATGAAGGTGAGACCACATCTCCAACAGGACCCGAGATTAACAAGAACGGATATTTGCCATCTTCCTCCAAAAAGTACACACTGAACACTGATCTTACTGTGGCTAATGAAGCTAGAGCACTTTCTCAGTATCAGCCAAGGACTCAGAGTACCTCCCCAAAAGGAAGGTCTTCCCTTAGAAGGGCTCATTTGATGAAAGATAAATTGTAATCTAGGACACTGAAACATACCCACTGCAGGAGAATAATGTCACAATGGAACTGGCCAAGAATATTGGAAAAGGATAGAAGGACTGTCAGAATTTGTGAGTGTCACCAGTGCTGTTGAGAGGGGAGCAGCCTGCCCCTTCTGGTCTGCATTCCCTCTGGTGAAAATGGGAATACTAAGCAATCATAGCTTGAACATCTAACTTCATTATTCAACTCTATGCCCACTGGGCAACATTCTGATATTGACTTGGCTTTTCAAATCAATTTCCATATTGGAGACAGGATGTGCTAACCTGCCAACAAGAACTTTTAAGTACCTCCCTGGGAGATCTATTTCCCAATGCTGAAAACTGACGATTTCATTTTGGTCTGTTACACAACATCTTGGAAGTTGGGCATGAATGAACCGGGCCCCTATGAGGAAAGAGATTATCCCTGTGTGAGCTGACAGAAGTTTCTGGATCTTGCGGTGATGCCACCACGAAGCAGGGATCCTGGGAAACCAGACTTGACACCCTTCCTCGTTGCAACACTGGGCTTCCAGTGGCCATGGGATGAATTGATCCTTGGCAGGATGGACATTCCAATGTGTTTTCTCTGAGAAGAAGTACATTTTCTAGAACTTGATCCAAGGGCATGGCTGAGAAAGAACCAAACTCCTTTTGCACAGGAAAGACAAGACCATGATGCTCTATGAGATTTCTAGGCTCCCTCAAGCCATGGTGATCACTGTGGATTTTGATACGGTGCCTACCATGTGTGAGGTAGTATGAGGGAGATAGAGCAGGAACCAGGCACAGGTTTCTTCTCCAGAACTTTCTATCTAAGAGGGAAGAGAAGATAATACTGGCATGCATTACAGAAGATAGCACTGAAATGCCATTAATAGCTCAGAGGAGGAACTATTATTTTTCATATTTAGCAAGCACGTACACAGAACCTACTTTATGTCAGCTGGTATTTTCAGCACTTAATATATATTAGCCCACTTAATGCTCCTAATAATTTATGAGATGGATACTATTTTCATCCCCATTTTACAGAGAGGGAAACTAAAGCCCAGATATATTAAGAAACTTTACAAAAGTCCTGGAGCTAGAAAGTGGCAGAACTGTGGAGGTCTGGTCCTGGAGTCCTTGCTGTCGGCCACCAGGCTGCTCTCTTCCAGCTGCAGGTGGAGGGACCCAAGGTAGCTTTCGTGAAGGCGAAGATACTTACACAGAGCCTTGAAGAGAGTGTGTGGCTTTTGGATATGCTGACATGGAAGGAAGCACATTCCAGCAAAGTAAACAGTGTAAAGGCAGGGAGTCTAGGACGCCTGGAACTATTGTTTTCTGGTAAGCCTTAGCTCAAGCTCACGTTCAGAAAGAATAAGTTGTCAGAATAAAGGGCCTGAAAAAAGGAAAGGGCCAAGTAGGAGGGAAAAACAGTGGTTCAGTACCTAGCTTTTTCAACTTCAATTTCCATTAATTCACTCTATTCCAATCCTTAGCTGAGTAATTGACTTGAAAAGAAGGCATGGGTTTGATTGACGCAAACCCCCATTGGGACCTTGTAAGTAGAAGGATCCAAATCACAGCTTGTTGTGGCATGGACCCAGGGGTAGAGTTAACCATTGCCCCAGAACCAGGCTGGCATTTCCTGATCCACGAAGGGGCAAACAGACCATTTTTATTTTTAAAAATCCTACAACAAAGGAGAAAGCAATTCTGGAAGATCAGGGACAATGCTCTCTTTCTTAAGAAAAAGCCAACCCTATTTCGAATGTAAGATCTCTTCTACTGCTACAGGGCCGTCTCATGAGGCTTTAAAAGCAACTACACCATAATGGCAGCACCCTTCGTGAGCAATGAAATTGCTGAGTACCAGCGCTAAGTACGAGGCTTGAAGAAACTGCGTGATAGTTTCTTTAACTGATTCTTGATTGCTTCATATCCATCTCTTGAGCTGGGATCATGATTACAAATCAGAAAGACTAAATACACGATCCCTCAAGAGCTGAGTGAAGTCAAATCCAAGGTTCTGGAACCTTCTCTTCAAGTGTCATGTGGGTAGGCGCTGTCGCTTCTTCTGATGGGTACACTGGCCTCTGGCTCAGGCCCACAGGCTCTGGTGGAAGGTGGGGGAGGTAGTGGGATGGTGATAAGCGGTTCACATTTGAATATAGCCCAGTCCAGATGTCAGATCCTTGCGTCTGTCATCTTCATCCCAGAGGAGGAGTTTGGAAGCTTTGGCTCTCAACAGACCTTAGTGCAAATCCCCACTCTATCACACACTCACTGCAACTTAGGGGAACTTACGGAACTTCGGTGAATCACAGTATGCTATCATGAGAAATGGAGATTGTAACATTTTATTTAGGACACTTGGGAGACTCAAATGCAGTGATGCAGACTGAGCACAGCGCCTGATGGCTTAGTAGATGTTCAGGAAGACGTTCATTTCCCTTGCCTTTCTTCCTTGATGACAGTCAACCACGTTCTTGTAACACCAAACATTCTTTTCTTTTCTTTCTTTCTTTTTTTTTTTTTTTTTTTTTTTTTTTGAGGTGGGGAGGGACAGAGGGAGATGGAGAGAGAGAATCTTAAACTGAGCGTGGAGCCCGTCTGGGGGCTTGAACTCATCACCCTGAGATCACGACCTGAGCCAGAAATCGACAGTCAGAGGCTTCCTGACTGAGTCACCCAGGCGCCCTGTAACACCAAACATTCTGAGTACAAATATTGTATCTCCTCCTCAGAGGGTTCAACAAGAAGGCAACCCTCAAAATCAGAGACTCGGTTGTTGGAGAGAAGAACTGGAACTAAGTAGCAACAAGAGAACAGAAACCCGAGCCTGTTGGAGGCAGTGGCAAGAGGAAGGCATTAAGTTTATAGGGCGGCATGAAGACACAAGAGAAAAATACTCAGGCCTCCGGAGCTAAGAGTTCTAGAGTTACCTGTCTGCCGAAATAAGGCCTCTGGCCAACAGGATGTTCCCACGTGGACCCTGAACTTGCCAACTCCGTCATTAAGCACCGGCCAAGGAGAGGGATGGGTTGCCCAATGCAGCCGGGGAGGGACGGGCTATTCACAGCACGCCTCCTAAAAAATATCTAAGAGCTTCGGGACAGGTTGCATGTGGGAAGAGGTTCAAGACAGTCCAAGGCAAAACCTCGAGTTCTCAAAGGATTTGCTTTGCCCCATCGAGAACAAATTGCCAAGCGCCCTCAGAGAATGAAGCATGAGAGCAGCGGCTGGTATGGGGCAGAGCCTCCCAAAGGGCCATCCTGCCCCTCCCTCTTTCCTTCCCTCCTCTAACCACCTGGCCCTGCCCACCCTGAAAAAATTCTGACGCTGGAGCCAAGGCCACAGGTCAGCGTCAGCTGCAACCGGAGGCGGGGGGCGGGATCTCGCAGGGAGAGGGAGGGGGCCGGTTGGCTTCTGCAGCGCTGCCCAGCTATTCAATGCCCAAGTGTTCTCCTAGCGTGTTGATTACAGATTTGCAGAATTTGAATCTGCTGTTTTCCCATGAGCTGTTGGAGCCAGGGATGCTCAGATCAGTCACTGAGTTGTTTATCCATAACCCAAGGTTAGGACTCCTGGGTTATAATTCTTTCAAGATTTCCTACCCTCCTTCCTACCATCTACTAGGAAGGCAGCTTGGTTTAGGGGAAATCATGGCTTCATTGTTTATCTGGCTTAGGAATGAAAATGGTGCTTGTGGAAGTAAAGAAACCCCTAGTTCGGTCCACTTGGGTGCTAAACACATTTGAGGGGTACAAGGAATAATGTATAATGAAGGCTAAAGTGAACTCCAAGTTCGCACAAGTTCATGAGACTGGGAACGAAAACAGCAAACTGGAGACCTCAAAAATAAAATAACAGGGAGGACATTGGGTGAAGGAGAGGCGAAGTGAATTGGGAGAAATCGGAGGGGGAGACAAACCGTGAGAGACTGTGGACTCTGAGAAACTAACTGAGGGTTTTGGGGGTGAGAGGGGTGGGGGGTTGTGTGAGCCTGGTGGTGGGTATTAAGGAGGACGCCTATTGCATGGAGCCCTGGGTGTGGTGCATAAACAATGAATCTTGGAATACTGCAAAAATAAAATAAAATAGAAACAACTTAAAAAAGAGAAAACATTAGCATAATGAAAATTATAAGTATAAAGTCAATATCTTGATTTTCTACTGGCTGTTTATCAACTACTCTCAAGGAAAAATGTCTATATTCCTGATTTTAAGGACCAAGAAAAATTTAGGGTCAACTGTTAGTGTGTCTTATTTAGCTTCTCTCATATAATAAAGATAATATGTTTAGTGTAGAAAATTTGGAAAACACAAAAACAAATCATCACGAAGAAAATTAAAATCATTCTGAAATATATAATGTATGTTATTAGCATGTGACTCATTTTCTTTCTGCTGCCTCTAGGTATATATATATATATAGATGTATTTACATAATTAAGATAAATTACACATCAAATTCTGTCCCTTGAATTTTTAAGTCACTGTGTCATTAATAATTTTGCACAGTTAATGAATACTGTTTTTCTGAAAATAAATAAATTGGAAAAAAATACATTTAGCATAAAAAAATAATAATTTTGCACAGTGTTTAAATATTATCTGCTAGTATGTATTCAAGTTGGAAATAACTGTCTTTTCCAAATTTAAAAATACTGCATGCTTTTTTGAAACTATTTAAGAGTAAAAACATGTATAATAAATTTAAGTAAAAATCATGTCATCAATGGGCACATGACAATGGTGGTGTTCCAGATAGGGAGAAGGACAACGTATTCAGTTAATGGTATTAGAGCAATTGGCTATTTGTCTGGGAGTTTCCAAAATTTTATCTGTATCTCACTCCATAAACACAAATAAATACCCGATGTGTTTTTAGAGTGCTAAATATATAAAGCAAAACCATAAAAACTACTAGAGGAACACATAGGGACCTATTTTTCTGATCTGGAGAAAGAGAGGGTCTTAAATAGGTAACAAAAAATAATCAGAATATATGTTGCTAAAAATTTTTAAATGTTTCACTAAAAGACAAGGAACTCAACAAGAAAACGTACAAAAAATAGAAACATGGATTTCCCAGGGAAAAAAAGTGTCTAATGAACAGGCAAAAGACTTCAATCTTGGCAATTGTCAGAGAAATGCAAATTAAAACAATATAAAGATATATTTTTCCTCCCTGTCAAACCAGCAGAATATTAAAAGGTTAGTACTACAGTTCAGGGTTGGTAAGAGAGTAGAGAAATGGCATTCTTAGCTAATATTAGTGGTGGAGTAAGCTAGTGTCATCTTTGGGAAAGACAGTTTGGCAGAAACTATCAATATTTAAAATACTCTCAGTCTTTCATCTGAAAATTCACTTCAAAACTTTTTTTTTAACTTTTTTAAAAGATTTTGTTTATTTATATGATAGAGAGAGACACAGCAAGAGAGGGAACACAAGCAGGGGGAGTGGGCAAGGGAGAAGTAGGCTTCCCGCGGAACAGGGAGCCTGATGTGGGGCTCGATCCCAGGACTGTGGGATCATGACCTGAGCTGAAGGCAGAGGCTTAATGACTGAGCCACCCAGGTGCCCCTCTTCAAAACTTTTATCCCAAGAATACACACAGTGGTTACATGAAGCTATCAGATTAGATGTCTTGCACAACAGTAGTTTGAGATAGCGAAAGAGTGGACCCAATCTAAATGCCCTTTAGTGGGGGAATGACAAAATAAACCAGAATACATGTGTATAGGTAACGAGGTAACACAGGCATATTACAGATAATTGCAAAGCAGCTAAAAAGAACAAGAAAGAATCATATGTAGCGATATGGAAAACACTCCAATATATACCGTTATATGAAAGAAGCAAATTGCAGAACAATATTACAGACTAGTTCCATTTCGTTTAAAGAAAACACACCAAAAAAGCTGTGTCTGTCTATATATGACTGTGGGTATATATGGACAAATCCAGAAACATACAAACAAAACTGATAATGGTGCTCTCTGGGAAGAAAGGCAGACTTGGTGGGATGGCAGGAAGACAGAATGAAAGGGAACTTCTGCTTTTTATTTTTATCATTTTTTCCATATTGTTGGAAGTTTATACACTGAGAATATATTCATACATCATTTTGTATTTATGGACATGCAAGCTGGGGAGTAAAGAGTTGGGGAGGAGGGAGACACAGCATCTATCCCACAAAGCCAATCCCTGCCAGTCTTCAGGTGAAATACCCTTCCAGACGCTTCTCTCTCTTTTCTTTTTTAAAGATTTTATTTTAGATATATTTTTTAAAGATTTTATGTATTTATTTGAAACAGAGAGCAAGCACAAGAAAGAGATTGAGCAGGCGAGAGGGACAGAGAAAGAGGGAGAAGCAGAATCCCCACTGAGCAGGGAGCCTGATTTGGGGCTCGAATCCAGGAATCACAACCTGAGCTGAAGGCAGCCGCTTAACCGACTGAGCCACCCAGGTGCCCCAGTTGTATTTATTTAGAGAGAGAGAGCATGAGCGCAAGCAGCGAAAGAGGCAGAGGGAGAGGGAGAGGGAGAGAATCTCAGGCAGAGTCCATACTAGGTATGGAACCCATCTGGGACTCAATCCCAGGACCCCGAGATCACAACCTGAGCCAAAACCAAGAGTCAAATGCTCAACCAACTAAACCACCCAGTTGGCCCCAGACATTTCTCCTTAATATAAGTATAAATATAAACATAAACATAAATATATATAGAGAGAGAGAGAGGAGAGAGGGAGAGACACACACATAATACAGAGAAGTAGAATTCATTTATTCATTGGTTCATTCAACAAACATTTTTGAATGTGTACAATGTTCAAGATTCTGGGTATCACAGTAAGCTTGAACTCCTGGTCTCATGTTAGTAAGGGCAACAGATAATAAGCAAACAAAAAATATATAATTTCAACTGGATATAAGTTGTATGAAGAAAATAAATGAAAGCTTAGACTATACATACAACCAATGTAATCTATTCAATGATATGGAATCTTTCCCTTGCATTCAATGTAGATACACACCAATATTTGTAATCGCTGAACCAATGTTGTACAGATGAGCCATGGTTTATTTAAATAATTGGCCATTAATGAACACTTGAGTTGTTTTTACTACTATGAGCATCTTTGTGTACTTATAATTATCACCTTCAGATAATTCCTAGAAGTGGAATCATGGGATGTTTCAGTGGTAAAAGAAGAATTTCTTACTTTGAGAAGTGCTACCAAGGGCAAATGCATTTTATCTAGTCACATGGGTCCTTACTTGCCCATCCCTAAGGAGTCTTGTGTCTCCGTCGTTCAGAAGAGGGACCGCAATTCTATCAACCTCTTTCAGCAGATGTAACTGTTGTGGCCCAGAATGGAGAGCATGGTTGGCCCTGTGGGAAGACCAGATTGTTCTTTCATCTATGGTGTAAGAACACTGTCATGGCTCTTAAGGAAATTGTCCAGACATTTGTGGACTGAGATATAAGTAAATCATCGATCCTCAAAATGTCAAGTGCACTTATAAAATCTGAACAAGTTTGTACCTAAGTTCAAACTTCTAAACTATTAAAATATCACATCGTCTTACTTAAAATTTAGGACATGCAGTTTCAACTAACTTAGGCTACCTCTGGTAATGAACAGAAAAAAAAATTCTTACAAGGTGATTTTTGCTTGGATGATCCAAGGATTTCAAGGAGGATTTCAAGGATCACAAAAACTGGTATATTAATAACAAACACTCTAATTGATGTAGATTCAACATGTACTATTCACCATTTTAATGGCTTTATAGATATTAATTTATTAAATGTCCATGATGACCTAATGAGGTAGGTATTTAATATCCTTGATTGACAGACAATAAAAGCAAAACAGAGAGATTTTGTAAATCGTCCAGTATCACACAGCAAGTATGTGACAGAATCAGGATTAGAATCCAGATAGTCTCATGCTAAATCCTATGTGGTGTTTTTCTTTTTATTTTCTTTATTGGGGCCCCTGGGTGGCTCAGTAGGTTATGCGGCTGCCTTCAACTCAGGTAATGATCCCAGAGTCCTGAGTTCGAGCTCCGTGTCATGCTCCTTGCTCAGTGAAGAGCTTGCTTCTCCTTCTCTGTCTGTCACTAAGCCTACTTGTGTGCTCGCTCGCTCTCGCTCTCTGTCAAATAAATAAATAAAAGTTTAAAAAAATAAAGATTTTTATTTATTCATTTGAGAGAGAGACAAAGCAAGCACAAACAGGAAGCAGAAGGAGAGGGATAAGCAGACTCCCCACTGAGCTAGGAGCCCAACCCGGGGTTGGGGTGGCTGGTGGGATCCCAGGACCTGGAGATCATGACCTGAGCTGAAGTCAGATGCTTAACCAAATGAGCCACCCAGACGTCCCTAACTCATGTGTGTTTAACCATCACTCTGTGCTGCCTCTCAGCACATTGGGTTGAAGGGAAGTATGCAGAATTTTAAATTTTTATTCATTTTGTAAACTGGCCCTTCGGAAAGATTTTATCAGTTTAAAAACTCACAAATGGTGGTTGTGGGAGTTTGTTTTCCTAGGCCCTTTTCAACATTGAGTACTGTGTTATTTAATCTTTGCCAATCTGATAAGATTTTAAAAAGGATATTTTTTATTAGCATTCTCTGTAACAAAAACAATTTTTCAAAGGTGTATTTGCTTTTAATTTCTGGGTTTGTTTCTTCATATATTCTATCTTTTATTTCATTGTTCATCTTTTCTTTGGATATTGGTATTCTCTAATATATAAATAAATCTTTTGTTTGGGATATTAGTGACAAAATTTGTCATATGTTGTCCTTAACTTTTCAACTTGTTTATGACCTGTTTTGATATTGGCTCATGGAAGTTGAAAGCCCAATATGTTCAAATTTTTTGATGTTATTATGATGTCTGAATTTTATAGCATGCTCATAAATATTTTTCCCACCCTAATTTTTACAAAAATCCATCTTTTCTTCTAGAAGTTTTATAGATCCATGTTTTTCTGCATGGAAACCTTTTATCTATATAGAATTTATTTTGATGTAAAGAGTAAAGCAGAGACTCAGCTTTATTTTATTACAAAATTGCAAGATAGATGACCCAATGTCAACTTATGTATAAAAGAAAAAGAAAATTATGAAAACAAGCAGAGAAAAAAGACGCACTATATAAAGGGGAACAAAGATAAGAATTACAGAAGACTTTTCATAAGAAATTATGCAAGCCAAA
This sequence comes from Neogale vison, assembly GCF_020171115.1. Lineage (NCBI taxonomy): Eukaryota > Metazoa > Chordata > Mammalia > Carnivora > Mustelidae > Neogale > Neogale vison. The sequence continues at coordinate 195,006,774 of NC_058101.1, read as the reverse complement.
AAGACATTAGAGGGATATCTTGAAGTACCAAAAGAGAAAAATGAAATCATTATCCTAGAATTCTATATTTAACAAAAATACCTTTCAAAAAATAAGATACAATAAAGACTTTGCCAGAAAAACAAAATCTGAGATTATTCTTTGCCCGCAAACTACACTACAGGAAATATTAAAGGAAGTTCTTCAGGTAGAAGGACTGTAATATTACATAAAAACTTAGTTCTATACAAAGAAATAGAGTGCCAGAATGTGTAAAAGCAAATATAAAATATATTTTCCTTGTTTTTAATTGCTCTAAAAGATTATTAATTGGATAAGGCAAACATAGAATCATGTTGTAGGTTTATAACATATGTAAAAGTATAATGTACAACAACAATAACACAAAAAATGGAAGGAAGGAATTTGGACATAAACTGTTGTCAGGTTCAAATTTACTCTTTCAATTTTTTGTGCTATTGTTGCCAGGTTCTTACGTGATGCAGTAAATGAAGTAATATTATTTGAAGGTAGACTATGATAAGTAATGATGCCTATTATAAGCCCTAAGGCATCCACCAAAAAGCTTTAGAGAGATGTAACAAAGCTAATAATTAGGGTAAAGTAGAATTTAAAAAATCAAATTACTACAAAAGAAGGCAGGAAAACAGGAATCAAGGAATAAGGGACAAATAGAAAACAAAGCAGCAAGATGACAAATTTAAATTCAACCTTGTTAATAATTACACTAATTGTAAATAATCTAAACACACCAATTAAAAGACATTTATTGGAAAAGCAAGACCCAAATATATGCTGTCCAAAGGAAACTACCTTCAAATATAAAGACAAACATCAGTTAAAAGTAAAAAGATGAGGAGTATCTGGGTGACTCAGTCAGTTAAGCATCCAGATCTTGGTTTTGGCTCAGGTCATGATCTCAGGGTCATGGGATTGAGCCCTGCATCAGGCTCTGCACTCAGCACTGAGTCTGCTTAAGTTTCTCCCTCTCCCTCTGCTCCTCCCCACCCCCAAGTCTGCTTAAGTTTCTCCCTCTCCCTCTGCTCCTCCCCACCCCCACTCACACTCTCTCTAAATAAATAAATAAATCTTTTTTAAAAAAGTAAAAGAATGAAAAAAGATAGATACACAATGCATGAGGAAGCTGGAATCACTATATTAATTATCACAAAGTTAGATTTCAGAATAAAGAGTGTTCCTAGAGATGAACAGGGACATTACTTAATGGTAAAGAGGTCAAGTCACCAAGAAGATATGTATGTTCAAAGTTCTGTTGTTAGTCACATACATATCTAAGATTTTTATACCTCCCTGGTGAATGCACCAAACAACAGACCTTCAAAATATTCGCAGCAAAAAGTGATAGCACTAAAAAACAAAAAACAAAAACAAAAAAATAGATCCATAATCACAGTTGGAATTTTAACCTTCTTCTCTCAATAATTGATAGAACAGGTAGACAGAAAATCAGCAAATCTATAGAAAACTTTTAAAGTTTGATCTAATTAACATTTACAGAGTATTCTATCCAATAAGAGCAGTATCCACATAATTTTCAAGTGTACATAGAACATTCTCATTAAACCTTTTCTGTGCCATGAATTAAACCAAGAGAATTGAAATCATCCAAAGTACGCTTGTTGCCTTCAATGCAATTAAACTAGAGAGATCACTTTCAGAATATCTGGAAAATCCCACAAACAATATTAAGTTATCCATCTGAGAACAAAATATCTCATTTATTCAGGCCTATTCATGTCTGTAGGATGACATTTACTACTCTCTTCATCTGTCTTGCACATATTTTTAAAGTTTATCCTAGGTATCTCATTTTTATTATTTTACTTTATTTTATTGTGGTTGCTTTTGTGAATGGGGTCTATTACATTTTGTTTTCTAATGGGTTATTATTTCTTCTAAGGACACTGATTTGCCTTTTTAAAAAATCTGGCCATCTTATTGAACTAATATTCCAATAATTTTATTTTATCATTTTTCAAATATCTGATCAAATATATGATCACCTGTAAATAATGATATTTTCCTCTCTTTTAAAATATTTACATTGCTTTCCTTCATTCTGTTGTATAATTGCATTGACTCTTTTGGAACAATGTCAAATAAGGAAGTGGTCCTGGGACATTGTTTTGTCCCTGGTCTGGAAGGCCACGCTGCTGGTATGTCACTGTTCATCCATCCATCTGGCTCCTAATGGCCGCAATGAACTGATGGGTTATGAGGCGGACACAAGCCAGTTGCACTGTGCAAAGGAGGCTGAAGAGCCTAGTTTCATGCAGGAAACAAACCTGGGGGGAAGGGCTGTTCCAAAAGCCTCAGGCTTCAGCAGGGGACCAAACTGTTCAATCACAGAGGCGGAGCACCACATACATATGACGTCAGCCTATTTCCGGTGGGTTTTGGAGAAGGGGTGGGGCTGAGTGTGACGTAAGCGATATGTAGACCCTGCCTGTCCTGGAGTCTGAAACTCCTCGAAGCTCATTTTAGATCGGAAGCATTTTGTTCTGGGGGTGTCCTTCCCAAAGATACCACCATGTGCCCATTCGGCTTTCAGGGAGTAGCTCACGGCGGCCCTGGGGGTTTGAGAGGAGGCGCAGAAAGGCTGGGAAAAGTACTGGTTGCTGGCTGTGAGGAGTGGGGAGAAGGTTGCTCTAAGGACCCACGTACAAACTTTAATCATTTCACAGTGTTTTTGAGGTTCTCCAACCGCTTCCCAGGGCCCTAGAAATTTATCAAACTTTAGTAAGGAGGTGATGGCTGGGGAGCTTGATGAAAATGCCCACAGCTGTCCTGGTTCCTTTTTCACAGGTGTGAGCCTGGAGATCGTCAGCACCATAGTGGAAATCAGGCAACTGACTTCACAGGGAAGGCATGAAGGTAATCCATTAACACATGTAAAATGCCTAGGCCAGGGCTAGGGACCTAAACGCTGAGGGCCTCGCCCTCCTCTTGCATGAAGGTTGGGGGAGGGAAGGATTTGCTTAATCCTTATTCTGTGGATGTGGGTGCTCTCTGCTCAATCAGGGGCCCTGAGTCTCTGTGCATGCATCTGTTTGGCTCTTTGGGGGTTCCTCAAATTGTGTACCTCAGTGGTTAGTGGGGGGCCAGTCTGGGGTAATTTCTACAGAATAAAGAAGTATTTTTAAATGCCACTACCATTGCTACCTAACATGATATTGGGGGGAGGGGTGTAAAAACACTGGGGACATCTGGGTGGCTCAGCTGGTTAAGCGTCTGCCTTCGGCTCACGTCGTGATTCTGGGGTCCTAGGATCAAGCCCCACGATGGGCTCCCTTCTCAGCGGGGAGCCTGCTTCTCCCTCTCCTTCTGCTGTTCCCCCTGCTTGTGCTTGCTCTCTGACAAATAAATAAAATCTTTAAAAAACAACAAACAAACAAACAAACAAAAACGCTGTTGGCAAATCAAGTCATCTGAGGTGGTGGGACAGTCCTAAATCCCCCCTTCATCTTTCCCTATTAACTTACCATGCTGTCCAGAAGGTTTCTGGGGCAGATTCTCTCTCAAGTATAGTTACACCAAAAATAAATGACTGAACAGAAAAAGCACATGCTTTGAGTCAGGCGGTTGCTTCATCCGACCTTGGCCTGGTCTTGTTTATGATGAGGCACCAAACGTACTCAATAAGAACAATCGCGGTAATGGCCCTCCCTGAGATGACATAAATCTTGAGCGAAAGATCATAACCATCATTCCTATTTAATTTCTAAGTAACTTTTCTTGGGAGGGAAAAGCATAATGAATGCAAAGACTGAGTATATTCAAAGAGGAGACTCCCTTAGGGGTGCTGAGTGAAATGGTAGATATTTCGGACCTTGTCCCATTTTGGATCTGAATAATAGAAAGTTAGCCGCATGAGTGAGAAAGTTCTCCTTCATGACCTCCCTGTGCTGTGACTGATAACAGCAAGGAATGGGACAGAAGGACAGCCTCAGGGCAGAGGAGGAGGACCCACTGGTGATGGCCAGAAGGGGAGACAGAAGCCGACACAGTGACTTAAGGTGCAAAGGAGCAGAGAGGGTGTGACCCCAAACTAGAAAGTGTTCCTAGGAGCAGCTCTGAGGCACCCCACAACTGTAGCTCGAGACAGAGGCTTCCCTGAGCATCCCTCACACTCTCATCAGGCTACCTAGACCCAAGAAACTCCTGGCATACCCTCCTTCCAGGAAAGACTTTTCAGTGCCATGCATAAATTCTCAGTCTTATAACATCCCTGTGAAATGAGTTCCCCTTAGAGGTATTATTATTACTCCCTCAGTGAAATGCTGGGGGGCTTGAATTTGGAAGAGACAAATCGTCAGATTTTCTTGCCCACCAGAAAATGTCCACACAGGAAAGCCAAACTCCCAACCAGTCAAGTTGTCACGTGAAGTGGGGCCACAACTTCGTGACTCGGTTCCTGCAGAGGTGAACCCCAGCGTTGAGCATTTGTGGGGTCAGCAGGCTACCCTCTACCGAATGAGAAATATGGAGGTAAGAAGAGGCAAAGAATACAAAGCACAGAGTTCGAATTGTGTCTGGAGGCTGAGGGGCCCTGTCACTTGCTGGCTTCATCTTTAGTCCCGGGGCCAAGCCTCCTCCATGTTAGGTAATATCCATTTTTTAAAAGCCAAATAACCCCTGTCAAATCTGAGCTGGGCTTCTCTTGTTTGCCACCAACAGGGTCTTCACTCAGCAGGGTAAGTCCTTCTTTCTCTGGGCAGCTTACCCAAGTGTTTCTGACTTCATTTCCCTTGTTCATGACAAGGTCACTTCCACTGGCTACTTCCACTTTCTGATGATGGGGATTCCTTATAGCTGAGGCACCTCTGATTCTGCAGGACCTGGGAAGGCCGCCTGGCAGGTCCGTTTCTGAGCTTGCGAGACTGTGGATGGCTCGGTTGGCCCACAACGCTGGTGGGGACGCTTGGTCAGATCTTGGTATCCGCGAAACCCATGTCACACGGGCAGGTTGGTTCTACAAAGGAGCCCAGCGCTTGTGAAGTCAGCCACAGAATCTGGGCTTTCACCACTGCATGTTTGGGACCCTCTGTAATCCTGTCCCTTTCTCAGCACCCCACTCCCGCTCAACAAAAGCCTCCTTGGAGGAGGGAAGTCTCATGACCCGAGAAGTAGGTGGAGGGTCCTGCCCTCTGTGGTGGTATGGGGCCCATTTACAGGAGTGATGGTGTTGAAAGAAAAGGGGATTTGGAGTCAGGAGTCCTGGATTTCAGAGCTGGTTCCAGCGTTTGCTAGAAGCATGACCTTGGGTGAGGCTGTCAAACTCACTGGGCTTTTGTTTCTAGATCTGCAAAATTGGAATAGCAATGATCTTCCCTGCTGTGGCATTGTTGAGAGGATTCAAGGGGCAATATTAGAAAGTGCTGTGTAAACCACAAATCCCTACTCATATTGTGTTGTTATGAAGTGTTACAGTAGGGATACGGTAGCACACGCACACATACACACACACACAAAATTTCACATTACACTCTGATGGGCAAAATAAATGTAACATCCTTCATCACTGACCTAGTGGTCCCCAGGAGTGCCACATCTCTAGAGAACAGTAAGTCATAGCAAGGACATTGACTACAACCTGCCAGACTGCAAATGCTCTTGACATTGTGCTTATTTAATTCTCATAGCAACCCTGTGAAGTAGGGGCCAATGCCAGTTCCAATTTAAGGAGCGGAGAGGAAACTCAAATATGCTTGTTAGCAGTGAGTCTCTCAGATTCAGCCCCTTCAGGTCTCACCAGTGCTGAGTGTCCCCCTGATTCTGGCTGAGGACACTCTTGCCTCTCCAGTCGAAATTCTTTATAATCTCCGTTGTAGCAACACTCCATGAAGTGCACCATCCAGCCCTCTCCGCTCATCCATATGTATCCCCCACGGGGCTCATAGAGACTCTTGGATACCTCCTAGGCGACGGCGGGAAGCCCTGCCCAGAGGCAGCCTCCAATCACTTATATGCTAGTGTAGTCACCCCTATGTTATTGAGCACCTACCATGTTCCAGGCAGTGTTGTAGGTTCATATGATCAGTGAACAAAGACCCATGCCCTAGTGGAAATGACATTCCAGCAGCTCCGTGACAAGGGAGAGAGGACCCTTGGAGGAGCTGCCTCCCAGAGTCCCAACAAGAAGTGGAAAAAAAGTCCCTCTCATCATCTTCCCTCTCCTAGGCAGGGACGTCTGGGCATACTGTTCTGAGGCCCCCCATATTCCATTCCACATTCCAGAAAGCCAGAAGATGGTGGCATCTCCCTTTATCATCCTTGGCAAGGACTACCTCTGTTCCAAATCTGTCCTCTTTTGGACAATGGATTGGGAGGGGCTCGGGGGTATGTGCTCTCTCCACTGTTCTTGGATAAAGGCACCATCCATCTTGGTTTTTATTGTGCCAAAGGGAGATATTGAGGATTTAGATAAAACTTCCCTCTCTCTACAAAGACACGAATTCTGACTTTCAAGAATGTTGTCCTGGCAAAGTAAGTCAATTGTGAGACTCAATGTCAAATGGGACCCCTCTTTTCTAGGGGTCCTGCTCTCTCCATCCCTGGAGTTCAGTATTGAAGTTACAAGGTTGACAGGGAACAAACAATTTAGGGGTAAGTGAAGTACGTGAGCAACCTTAGGGACTAGCCAGGACAGAGACATCATCAAACAAGAGTTTTATGTTCTGACATACATGTTGAAGGGCAGTTATTTTATTTTATTTTACTTTTTTTGTTGGGGTGGGGGGTCAGAGGGAGAGAGAGAATCCCAAGCAGGCTTCATGCTGAGTGTGGAGCCCAATGCAGGGCTCAATCTCATGACCCTGAGGTCATGATCCAAGAGTCCAGTGCTTAACTGACAGAGCCACCCAGGGGCCCCTGGTGCTCTTCTTAAAGTGTTGACCATTCTGCTCACTTTCTACTGCCTGGAACTCAGCGATAGGAGACCTTTATACACAGAGGAGACTGGTAAATGTAGGCTAGCCATGGTCCCAGCAAGAGGAAATGGATTTTGGGGGTGCAGGGTTTTGGCTGTCCCCGCCACACGTGAAAATCCCAAAGGAGCTGCGTCTAACAGGTTGGACCCAGGCCATCATTTCATCACCCAGCAGGACTAGGTAAGTGTGTGGAGAGAAGCGTTAGCTGCAGATCGACAGTTAGGAGATCACAGGTGATGTGATGAGGGACCGAAGCTGTCTGGTGGGGTAGAATGAAGGAGAAAAGAAGGTTGAAGAGAGAATGATGGGATTGGGAAGGGTGGGGGTGGGGGCAGGATTGATGTCAGCAAATGGGCTGTATCAGGGCTCAGTGAATTTACAAAAGCCAAGGTGACTCTAGGGTCTGTGACCTCAGGGAGCGGAGAGAGATGACATGTGTGACAGAAATGTGGATGGTCACTCTTAGACTGAGGGAGCTAGTCTGAAGAGAAGAAGGATCATGAGGTGAGAGACCAGATGTCTTGCAAAAGCAGCAAGAGGGAATTTCCGTGAAAGAGACGAATGTTCACTTAACTTGTGTTCTGGCAGGACCAAGGCCTCAACCCCTTGGTACTACATCCTCCTGTCCTCAGACAACAAATCGGAAGGCCATAGGGCCACCGATCTTCAAGGGTTGTACCAGACCAGTTGGTGCCCCCTGACCTTCCAATTGTCCCTCGACCATTTAGACACAGCAGGTAGCCATGCTTTCTGAAGAAGGGTCCAGAAAAATGGATGCTCCTTCTACCACTCCCCCAACCCACAAAAGTTAGCCTCCTCCCATGGGTCCTCTTCAAAGGCAACAGTCTGGTACACCAGCTGGGGTGACAAAGCACACAGAGCTGTCCACAGGGTAGGCCCTCACTGCAGACTGACGATCTTTCAGGAATCTGAATGCCCCACAATTTACTCTCGGACCACATTCAGTCAGGGGCCCTGAGGTGGTAGGTCCCATTGTTCTCCCAGACCTCTTCTCCCTACCACTGCCCCCGTACCTACACGGCCCCGCCCAGAGAGGGCGTCCTTCTCCCCTGGGCTCAGTGACTCAGGCCTGATTCAGCTGTGCTCATCCCTTGAGCGTCAGTATTTTCCTACCAGGACATCCACTCACTCTTTTTCCCCCACATCAACCTGGGGAGGTGACTCACCTGCTGTGAGCTCTGCCCCAAGTCATCCCACCTACCTACACCCCCTCCCCCAAGCGATGACGGGACTGGAATGAGGAACAGAGGTCAAGCTTATGGGGGGGGGGGAATCCACTCCTTAAGGATGAGGGATCCCACAGCCAGACGCTGGATGAAGGGAAGCCTCAGCCTGGGGCAGGAGTGCCTGGCGTGGGGGGCGGGGAATAGGAAGGGAGAGGATGACAAGGTCCAGAAGAGCCAAAGCAAGGACTGGACGGCAGCCTGACTAAAGCTTGAGTATATGAGATCTATGCGCGTCCTTCAGTCCCCACCAGGGTCTCTTCATAACACCCAGAACATTCCTGAAGGCTCTGTCCCATGATTCATTGTATGCATTCCCACCGTGGCATTGAGATCTGGAACAAAGGGAAAGCCAGAGGGAGAAGCTTTTAAAGCAGCCGTGGAAGGATGACTTGGCCGCAGGAAGTTACATAAAAGTGACTTAGTAGTCACAGTTATACAGGCCTTCAGAACTCTGGTGTGACCTGCCCCAGGGTGAACCCACACCCTGGAACCGAGGTAGACAGGAACAACGCTGTTATAAGTTCATCTGGCCGGGGTGACTGCTTAGCCTGGTCCCAAAACAGAGCCCTTACTTTGCCACTGAGCGACTGGAAATTCAGACAAGCATGTTCAGTAATTCAGCATCTTCGAGCATTTGTTTCCTGCCAGGCACGGTGCTGGAAGAGAGTCCCACATCAGAGCTGGAAGGAGTCTGGAGACCCTCTACCCACGGGTGGCCCCAAGAAGTGAAGTGACTTTCCTAGAGCACCAACCAGCCGTGACGGAGCCAGAGCAGAGTCCCTGTTTCCTGTTTCTCTTCACCATCCATGCCCTCTGGCCTTCTCCCAGGGAATTATTTTATAACACATAAAATGTTTTCTCAGGGAACCTGAAAATCGAGGGCAGGAGAGAGAAAATGTTGAACGCTGTGCAGTGATGCCCAGGTCCCATCAGGCTGATGGGGCCCCTGAGTAGAGGCAAGCCACCCTTGGCCCTGACCCTTCCTTTTCTCATCCAACACATTCACTACCCATTTTCTCTGCAAAACCACCTCCTGCCCAAATTCACTAATATTCCAAGACCCAGGCAGCCTCCCCCATCCATTAAAGGTGAACAGCACTAAGAGCCACGGGAAGGAAGTCTGATTTCTCTTTCCTCCATTTCCTTCTTGTTGCTGCTTCCTCCTGGCAACCTCACTTCCCCATTCCCTACCACCCCTCCCAGTTAGAGGGACTCCCATAGCGGGTCCCGGACCTACAGTGGAATGACCCATTGGAGTCCAACAGACATCGCTTGAATCCAACCTCCATCACTCACTGTAGGATCACCACACATTATTCGACCTCTCTCCCTCAATGTCTTCATTTAAACTTTGAAATGGATAATATCCTACCCTGAGATGGTTTTCGTACATGAGGCATATTAATCTTATACTACCATACTAACCCAATAATATACTTAATTCTTTTAGTTAATGGCCTATTCCAGTCTATACTGGCCCTGGGTTGTTGTGAAGCCACAGGGCCAGAGCTCGGGCGAGGAGCCATCTTTTCTTATCTCTGCACCCCCTTCCTTGCGAGGCCTCATCAGGGACGAAATGGGGACCCTGAGGAGGAAGTGCCTTTGCCTGAATCTTGGCCGCACATCTACCAGCAGCAATATCCCTCGGAAGGGCCAGAGGGCTCTGAGCCTGCTTGTGGACAGAAGGGCTGGTGCTCGGGTCCTCTGAGAATGTGGCAGGGGGGTGTTTCAGAGATGGTCCGTGTTGGTTAATTTTACGTATCAATTTGACTAGGCCACGGGGTGCCGGTATAGTTGGGCATATCTGGGTGTGTCTGTGACAGTGTTTTTGGATGAGATTAACATTTAAATCAGACTGAGTGAAGCAAGTTGCCCTCCCAGTGTGGGTGGGCCCCATCCACTAAAGCCAGAATAGAACAAAAAGGCAGGGAAAGAAGGAATTTCGCCTGCCTGCTGGAGCTGGAACAAGGGTCTTTTCCTGACCTTGGACTAGGACGTACACCATTGGCTCTCCTGCATCTCTAGCCTCCTGACCACGGATGCTGGGACTTCTCAGCTTCCATAACCCTAAGAGGCCAATTCTTGAATCACACACATGCATGTACATGTATGTGTATATGCGTGTGCATATGTGTGCGTGTAAATGCATCATCACCTGCTGGTTCTGTTTCTCTGAAGGACCCTAACATATGGCTGCAGCAGCATATCCCTCCCGCTCTCTCTTCTTCTTGGCAACTTTTACCCTCCCCCTCAAGAGGCGGGGCCTCTCTTCCCTTCCCTTTGAACCTGGGAGGGATTGTGACACCCGAGGGAAGGACAGGACCGGAGGTGACTACCGAAGCCCAGATCATAAAAGGGGCTAGAACTTCTGCTTGGTTCTCTTCCACTGTTGTCATCCTTGCTGGCCTCCCCCAGAGAAGCTCAGGGTCCAAGGGTCCAAGAAAGCTGGAGGCAGGGCGAGGTCTGGGAGCCGTCCCCACCGCTTGGCCTGAGCTGGTGCCTCAGCGTTCCCTCACCTCCCGCAGCCCGGCCCCCTCTCCAAGCCCCTGGCAGCCTGATCAGCCTCTAGGTCGCCTGACCTGACTCCCCGAGGGATACAGGCTGAACCGATGAACGGCGCCCGGACTCAGGACGTCAGACAAACAACGCTGCTGTTTCAGCTCCTGTTCCCTGCCCGCTGCCCTGTGGGAGTGAGGGTGTGGTCCTGGACCAGAGTCCCCGCCCTTGCTTCTGAAACTCTGACTTGCCACAGAGCGAGTGAAGAAATGTAGCCCTTCTCCGGATGTTGTCAGCCCCCAGTGTACATCTCCCGCCAAGAAGAGCAGAGAGAGAAAAACGTTCTACACCCTCCTCGCAGGCCAGCTTTTATGTCCCAGAAAGACCATTCCAATCCAGGGAGGCAGACGCAGAGACAAGAGAAGACAGAAAGATAGACAGACAGACAGAGGGAAGCAGGGAGATGCATTTGGCCCAGCCAGCGTGGATAGAGGGCCTGCAGTCTGCCGGGTCCGCTCTGCCCCGAAGGTAAAAAGACTAAGGAGCACCCTCCAGCCTGCCCTCGAGGCTCGGAGTTTCCAGTGGGCACTGGGACTCAGATGTAAGTCAAAACAATGCCATGGAACAAGTAAGCCAAGGATGGTCAGGAAGGTGAAGAAAGGGACTGAGCCCCCCGGCTCAGAGCTCCACGGAAGCCTGCAAAGAGGGGAGACTCTGAGCTGAAGTTTAACATGTTCCTGAACCCTTGCTATATGCCAGGCCCCGTTCTGTACCCTTTGCTCATTTGACATTTATCCATCAATAAGCCTGCGCGATTGATACTCTTATGACGCCCATTACACAGGTGAGAAAACAGAGGCCTAGGGAGGCATGATTGCCAAGATCACCCTACTGGTAAATTTCAGAGGCAGGATTGGGGATTAGGCATTCCTCCTCCTGGGCCCTTGCCCTTGCCCAGTCTGAAGACCATTCCGGGACAGCGAGGCTGAGGGGGCCATTGAGAAATCATTTGCCTCAGTTTCCCACACTGCCTTATCCTTTAGCTCAGAAGGGCTTATCAGAAACAGAGATCCCGGGGCGCCTGGGTGGCTCAGTGGGTTAAGCCTCTGCCTTTGGCTCCGGTCATGATCCTGGGGTCCTGGGATCGAGCCCCGCATCGGGCTCTCTGCTCAGCAGGGAGCCTGCTTCCCTTCCTCTCTCTCTGCCTGCCTCTCTGCCTACTTGTGATCTCTGTCAAATAAATAAGTAAAAATCTTTATTTAAAAAGAAAGAAAGAAAGAAAGAAAGAAAGAAAGAAAGAAAGAAAGAAAGAAAGAAAGAAATCCCCACATGCTTCCATGGAAGGTCAGATTCAGGGGGTCAGTCGTGAGGCCCAAAAAGCTGGATTTCTACTGATTTTTCTGGTCAGACCCTGACCGAACTCCACCCAGTTAATCACTAAATTTCATAGACAAAGAAAGCAACTTGGAAGAATTAAGGGAAATCCCAGGATCCCACGGCCTGTTGGTGCCTGAGTGGCCCCGGAAGCAGACACCCGGTTCTCTCAGCACCCCTTCCCCCTGCTCTCGTGCCTGCTCTCTGAGGAAAGCCTTCTTCAGGAAAAAACTGGAGCGAACATTTCTTTCCCTGTGGTGAAGCCAAAAACCTCTGGGCTCCTGTGTAAGTAGCTTCACTTTCTCTGTTGGTCTTGGGGCTGTCGGGTCTGCTGCTACAGCCAGCGGTCATCTATGTCCTGTGACTGGATTCCAGAGGCCTCTGAGGGACACTTTCCCATGGACCAGTCCCCACAGCTCTGAAACCCTCCCCATCCAATTCAAAAAGGTCACTAACATGGGAATGTCTTATCTGGAAGGGGTGGGATACTAACAGCTGTTAGGATTTTTGTTCATTAAAAAATCCAAACTTTAAAGGGTTGAGGCAAAGGACAGCTGTGCCTTCATGGAGGGGGTGGGGGGAGGGAGGACTAGAGTGGAAAGAGCGTGAGTGAGCCCCTCCCGGCTCTGCAGGTGAACCCCAGCAATGCAATTCCCTTTTTCTAATTTCCGAGAGGAGGTCGCCTCCACTTTTGTTCTTTTACCCTTGTTCGCGGAGTCTTCTTACAACTTCTGCAGCCCGTCAGCGGTAGACTTGGGCTACCTGGGAATCCAGACAACCTTTACCTGCTGTGATCTTGACTCCTGGTCTTTGATTCTGGTGGCCCTCGTCACTTTTCCTTTACTGGAGTCATCCTCCCTTGAACTCCCCCAATCCAAGGCAGTCTCTCCCTCATTCCAGAAGGCTCCTATCAGAGTTGAGGGTACCCTGCGATCATCGGGAGGTCTCCCGGGAGCACAGATGGCTGGACGTCACCCCCGCAGCTCCTGATGCAGTCGGTCTGTGGTGGGGCTAAGCACCGGCATGTTAACCCCAAGGAGTGCTGGTGTTGCTGCTCCCGGGGCCACAGGGAGAAGCTCTGCTCCCAGTACCATTCTGCCCCCTCTCCTAGTGGTATTCACTTGTTACGATCACAGCCTCTGGTCGACAGCTCGGTCCCATCTGTTGGAGTTCCCTCCAAACGGCTGGAGCCACAGTGAATTTCATTTCCAATTTAAACCCGCAGATCTCCCACCTGACCATTTCATACCTCGGAGGTTGATCAAAAAGCCTTCCACCCTCCCTCTCCCCTCTTACTTCTCTGTAAGTCAAAGCTGAGGACACCCAAGTAACTGGGGCTTTTAAGAACAAAACGAAACAAAACAGGAAGATCTGGTCCCAAGCACGGGAGGCAGCCGCCTCGGTGACAAGGCTGACTTTAGATATTCTCGATAGACCAAGAAGGTGGGCAGTCGGGAGCCGGCTCCAGCCAGGCCTGGGTTGATTACAGAGAAAACATCCAACCCAGTCTCCGCCCACCCATCCACCCATGCCCCTCTGTCCTCAGCAGACCCACACGCCCCAGAGTCCTGCAACCCCTCTCCAGGGCAAGGCGTCCAGATGCCAGCAGACTGTCTTCCCAGGACGTTGAGCAACACTTGGGGGAAGTATTTCCAGCATTCATGCACTCCCCAACAGCCTGCAAGACATTTTCTCTAAGGAATTTCAACACACATAACTAGTGCTTTGTTCTGATGTGAAAGAGGGTTTGTCCAGATGCCAGGGTTTCACCATACAGGAGATGAGCAAACACGAGCCAAAGCCTCCTAGCTGCTACATCTTGGTCTTAACGATCTTTTTTCATATTATGTACAAATGTCAAACCACTCGAGAAGAGAAAACATAGGGAGGGGTGTCCGTCTTATTTGAAGATCTGACCAATCTAGACAATCTGTTGTCATAAACCTTTTCATCGCCAGGTACCTGCTGTTGGTTCTGTTGAAGATGGACTGAGCTAAGCATGGCCATGTGCTCTAGTCAGAATCCTGCTAATAGCCTGTTGATATGCAAAAGTTCCTCAGACTTTTCCCATCTACCTCCATAAATGGAACTTAAACTAAAAAGAAAAAAAAAGGTCAGTTGCTAATGGTGCTAGTTCAAAGATAGCTCATGTGTCCCAAGCAAACAGTTGACTTCTCGATGAATTGAGACCCAAGCAGAAGGGACAGTCTAAGCAGGTACTAGGTTCATTGACTATGAGGGATCAGCTGAGGTTGGTCTGGCAGGTCTCCTGCTAGAACAGAACTGTCCCAGATCTCAGTTCCTTGTCCCGTGGTCCTAGACAGCTTTATTGGGTGGGGGGCATGCATTCGTTTACTCAGGCTGCCGTAATAGAGCGTCACAGACTGGGTGGCTTAACTGAGAAATGTATTTCCTCACAGTTCTGGAGCCTCAAAGTCCAGTAGCAAGGTGCCCACAGAAATGGCTTCTCTGGGGGCCTCTCTCCTTAGCTACAGATGGCTGTCATCTCCCTGTGTCTTCATGTGGTCTTCCCGCTGTATGTGTGTGTGTCCTAAACTCTTCTTATAAGGACAGCAGTTATATTGACTTCGGTCCCATCTATAGGATAATTCTACTCAATCACCTCTGTAAAGACCTTATCTCAAACACAGTCCTATTTTGAGGTACTAGAGGTTAGGACTCCAACATATGAATTCTGGGGAGTAGGGAGAGACACAATTCAGCCCATAACAGTATCATCATTCTTTTAAATTATTTGCCACATTTCACTGATTTTAAGACACATGTTTTTCTGTATTTTAACATCTAACACAGGCTGCTTCTACCAGTCTATAGTATTCAGGGTTTAATCGGCAGATGGTTTTCTTCTATTAGCGGCACATAAAGTAATGGTGCATCTTACAATGGGCGACATCTTGGATTCAATAGGGTATAATCATCCTTGCAACACCCCCACTGAAGTAGCTACTATTTTAACCCCCATTTTACAAATCAGGAAACTGAGGTACACAGGTTAAGCAGCTTTCCCAAGGATACCACCTTGTCCTCGATGCAGCAGAGTTTCAGACCCAGTAAGTCTGACTCCAGGTCCCCCCTGGGGTTACTCGGAGACTAAATGAGCACCTATGAAACGCTCAGTCCCTGGAATGCAGTATATGCTCAAGAAATGTTGGCAACCATCATTCCCAACTTTGGAGATATGTAAATGTCATTTGTGTACCTTGTAAGTCCCAGTGAACTTGACATGTATTCCTAGGGGCAGGGCCATCCCCCCAGTGATGTGCGACCCTGATGCCTTTCCCCCATCATGAGCGAATATTTCCTGTCTCATAAAGTATAGGGAAAGTTCACCTCTGTATTCTTTAGCCTGACTGAAGGTATGCTTTCTAGTCATCTACCATATAGAAAGTTCAGGTCCCTATTCTGGGAGACAAAGTGTCAAGCAGGGGGAAAAGATAGGGGACAAGTAGGTATATATCAAGCCCGTGTGTGACAAATGACAGTGGGATGGTATGAGGGAGTCATGAGAATTGAGAGATAGTCATTGCTTTTGGCTGGCTGACCAGATGTGGGGCATCCCAGAAGTGGAGCCATTTGGGCTGGGAATTAAATGATTGGTGAGATTTCGAAAGGGTGAGAATGGGCCAAAAAAAAAAAAAAAAAAAAAAAAAAAGGTCTTTGGATCCAGGACACAACATAAACAAAGGGCCAGCCATGAGATCGGGAAGTGCCGACTTTGCTGGACAAAGGTTACTATGTGTAAGGGGAAGACGAAACTAGTAAGGCAGGTAGGGCCAGATTGCTGGGGGCCTTGGACGGCCCAGGAATTAATTAACAAATTAGGGTGTAAGCTGTGTACTTGAGAGTAGAAGACCTGAGGGGTCAGGAACAATTATGCACGGTGAAATTCAATCCTGGAGCACGCAGGGGTGATGGGTGGAGAGGAGAGACTCTGCTGGGACCTCGTCCTTGCTGGAGGGTCAGACACAGGGTGACGAGCTCATCTCAGCATTCCCGGGACCTTCCCAACTGTGGTCCTGCATCCCCCAGTCCAGGGCGAGTCAGGATGGATGGTAACCCCACCCGCATGAAGAACAGGGACCCTAAACGTGGCGACAGAAAGGGAGAGGAAGGGATTCCATGAAAGCAAAGGACACGGTGAAGAAATAATCCACCACACATGGGAACCGATGAGATGGAGAGAAGGGTACAGGACAAGAAGGACTTAAGAGTATGACTGAGTTTTCCAGCCAGGTTGAAGAGGAAAAGGAATGTGCATGTCAGAAAGGGAAGCAGGGTTAGGAGAAAGAGACAAGGAATTTTGTTTCAGATGCCCCAAGTTTCGGTGGTTTGGGGCCAGCCAACTGAGCTGTGAGTGTTTGGACCTGGGGACGGTCAGAGCTGTCGAGGACAAGATGAGGGCCGAAGCCATCCCCTGGAATGCAGCCACTGCCCCGTATTGTGAAAAGTCCACCGCGGGCAGCCTGCCTGGGAAGGAGAGCCACTGCCCAAACAAGGGTTCTTGAACTTCGCACCAGGGAAGCTTGCATAAATGCAGATCCCAGCCAGAATCAGGACCGAAGGCTCAAGGATCTAGGTCTTTAACTCATCCTCCAAGTGATACTTCCAGATATGTCAAAATTGGAGAAACTTTGCGATCAGAGAATAGGCAGTAATGTGCCCAGTGTCTAGTCTCTCTCTGTACCACCCCCCACCCAGCTCCCCACTTTCTTTGCTTGGTCCCATTGTATATGCCTCTGCGGATACCCTCTCCCCTTAGCGGCTCGTTCATCTCAGTACTGGCTGTCTGGCTCTCCAGCAAAGCAGGAACCCTTAGGTCTGGGGGTGCCCAACACCCAACTTCCTGTCCATGGTGGGTAGTGCTGGCAATATCAGTTGATTCTCTTGCCCCTCCAAAGCCTGACTTTGTGCGTTCTGGATTTTACCAAGAGGGTAATTATGATCTAACCTAAATAATTCTGTGGGTTCATGGGGCGCCTGGGTGGCTCAGTGGGTTAAGCCTCTGCCTTTGGCTCAGGTCATGATCTCAGGGTCCTGGGATCGAGCCCCGCATGGGGCTCTCTGCTCAGTGGGGAGTCTGCTTCCCCCCCTACCTCTCTTCCTGTCTCTCTGCCTACTTGTGATCTCTGTCAAATAAATAAATAAAATCTTAAAAAAAAAAAAAAGAATTCTGTGGGTTCGTCTCACCAGGCCACCTACTTGAGTGACTTGTGCCCATCTGTCACCACTGCCAGACGTGTAGGAGTGGCTTAGAGAGTCACAGATGGAGGTAAATCATTTATCTGAGGTCCTCCAGGGGTCACACGTTCAGAGCCCTCCGAACGGGTTCAGTGACTGGCTCCAAGCTCCGCCTGAAACAGTCCGTAAACAACACGTGTGAGAGGCGGCAAACAGGCTCCTTCTTGTTGCTCCCTTCCCAGCCTGTGCGACTGAGGCAGAGCTCTCCCCACTTCTCAGAGACGATCATAATAGCCAGGACGTCCATACATGGAAGAGGACAGGGAGGGAGGTAACAACTGGCACCACTTGCCCCTCGGCTACCAGTAGAGCAATGAACGCATAGCCGGGTGCTCAGCGCCCTGCTCCATATACAGTGAGAGTCTCATGAATATCTGAGAGGGTCCCAAGGCTTACAACACAGATCATGTGTTATTTTCCAAGGACAAAAAGGAAGAGAGCTAAGCCCTCCCCTTATCCCTGAATTTGAAGATGAATTAATTCAACTTCACCTAAAGGAATCAGAGAAGCTTCCCTACTTATAAACTTCAACATTCAAACTCTCATGGACCCAGGGTCATACCTGACAACAACACGTCGCTCTGTGGGCTATAGACGGATAACATCAGAGATCATGTAAGGTTATTTCATTCTCTGCCTTTAACTTAGGCCATTGTGGCTTAATTTGCTTATTTTCATTCATTGAACCAACACTCACTGGGCACAGGGTAAGGCCAGGCAAAGGACTCATCAATAAACAGCCCAGAAAAAAAGTCATTGCCCTCGTGGGGGTTATCATTTAGGCAGGGGTGAGGTAAGATGACAGATGATAAAGAATTGATATGAGTAAATTATATAGTGTGTTAAAGGAGTAAGGACTGTGGACATCAACTAGAACGGGTAAGGAGGGTGGGGTGAGCAAGGAGACAATAGCACACAATTTTGAAAAGCATTGATACGGTAGGCCGCATGGGAAGGCAAAATTTGAGTAAAGACTTGAAGTTTTGGGGTCTGAGTGAGGAGAAAAATTGGGTTGCTACCAGCTGAAATGAGGGAGCCTAGAGCCAAGTTGGCCTGAGAAAAGGATCAAGAGCTCAAGTATGGAACATGCCCCACAACGTTCCAAGGGGAAGTGTCAAGAAGGCAGTTGGTTTTTGGCGTTCAAAGTCACAGAGTAAGGTCTGGGATAGATTTACGAAATTGGGAGTCTTGGACACGTAGATGACATTTAAGACTTCGATTCTTGGGAAGATCTTCAAGTGAGGGAATGTGGATAGGAAAGAGGGACAGGAGGTGAGCCAATGTCAGGAAGAGAAGGAGGAGCCTGCAGAGGACAGGGGGGCAAGAAGCCCCTTCTGGTGACTTACAAAGACAGGCAAGTGTGTGAGCTCTGGAAACAGAATGAGGAGATTGCTCTTTGGAGGAGGGCGTGATCGGCTGTGGCACGGGCTGAGGGTAGGTCACTGAGGTGAGGAGCAGTGCTGACCATTGTCACCGTCAGGGATGTGGCCTCAGTGAGCACCTTCTGACGAATAGTGGGCACATCTAGAGTTAGAGAATGGGGTGGGAAAAGATTGGATACAGGAAGTAGAAACACTTCTTCCAGGGAATTTTGCTACGGAGTGGGGCAAAAAGTGGGGCAATGGCTGCTGAGAGACGTGTGGTTAAAAGAGGACTTGAGTTTTTTATGAGAGAAAAATGGTGATATGAGAGGGAGGAATGTTCTAGAATAATGATCTTGAGACCTCAAGGGAATATAAGAGCTAGTCCACACAGTAAGGGGTTGTCCTCAGTCGGGAACACAGAGCCCATCTGTGGCAGGTGGACCCACAGGGGACATGGGGGCAGATGTGGGAGGAGCTGGATGAGGTGGTGGCATCAGCCGTCATCTCTTCAGACTACTTCCGTTTTCTCTGGAAATAGAAGCAAGGTCATCAGTTGAGAGGGAGATGGAACAGGAGGGTTTGAGGAGGAGAGAGAAATCATCAGCTAATTGTTTAGGATTCTAGAAGAGCACACGGATCCAGATGTGTGGCAGTCTGTCTCCCCAATAGCATGGAAGGCCACCCCAAGGACTTCACCTTGAGGCCAGTGGGGCTGAGGGCTTCTGCAGCCATTTTGGGTTGCCCAGGAGCGATGCGGGGTGCATGGAGAGCAGGTATGCAAAGGGGTGTGGTACTGAGTGGTATAGTCTGCTCTGGTCAGGTCTGGGTAAGGGAGGGTGGGGAATGGACCTTAAGAGGCAATAAGGTTCATGGAGAGCACACAGCTTTCCTCCGGGCCCAGTGGTACAAAGACTACTAGAGAACCATCGTCACGCCTTGGCGGGGGTGGGGGTGGGGTGCACTGTCTTCAGGGGAGATTCAGGCAAAGAGAAGGAAAGATAGGCACGATTTTGCTGATGGAGCAAGCAGCAGAACCATGACAGGAAAGGTTCAGGAGTTAGGATGGGAAAATGATGGGGATAGAAGAGCAGGTGTATAGAACTTAAGGTGATTAGAGGATGTGGGGGTGACCCAGGAGGCTGTGGCTTCTTAGCATTAACGAGGAGAGACCTTAGTCCTACTGAAGCCCAGATAAGCATTGCTGGTGAAGCTGTAAGTATTGAAAGGGAAGAAGGCCCCCAAAATTGCTGGGTTTGAAGGCCTAAGGAGGCAAGGTGTTTTTATTATTATTATTATTTATTATTTATTATTATTATTATTATTTATTATTAATTATTATTATTATTATTATTATCAACATAATGTATTGTTTCAGGGGTACAGGTCTGTGAATCATCAGACTGACAAAATTCACAGCACTCACCAAAGCACATACCCTCCCTAGTGTCCATATCCCAGCCACCCCATCCCTCCCCTCCCAGCCCCCCAACAACCCACAGTTTGTTCCCTGAGATTAAGAGTCACTTACAGTTTGTCTCCCTCCTCCGTCCCATCTTGTTTCATTTTTCCCTCCCTTTTCCCCATGACCCCCCTGCCTTTCAAATTCCTCATATCAGAGAGAGCATATGATCATTGTCTTTTTCTGATTGACTTATTTCGCTCAACACAATACCCTCAAGTTCCATCCACATCTTTGCAAATGGCAAGATTTCATTTTTGATGGCTGCATAGTATTCCACTATATGTATATAAACACACACACATACATATATACCACATCTTCTTTATCCATTCATCTGTTGATGGACTTCTAGGTTCATAGTTTGGCTATTGTAGACATTGCTGCTATAAACATTCGGGTGCTTGTGACCCTTTGGATCACGACATTTGTATCTTTAAGGTAAATACCCAATAGTGCCATTGCTGGGTCACAGGGAACTTTTTGAGGAACCTCCGTACTATTTTCCAGAGTGCCTGCACCAGGAACAACCAACAGTGTAGGAGGGTTCCCCTTTCTCTGCATCTAAGGAGGCAAGATCTTAATTCCTGAGCTCAGAAAGCATTCTTAATACCTACAAGTGAGTCCTAGGACTGAGTCTCCCCGCCTACCCTTTGAGCCTCATATATAAAGTTACAGACATTGGGAAAGCCTGATGTTGGCTTCTGATCAAGACCAAGCCAGGTGTTGCTCAAGACCAAGCTTCCACTTGACCTCTGTGAGTGGAGAGTGGAAGGCTGATTGCTTTTTAGGGATTTTGCAAGTGGTATTAACCCCATCATATCTGACATAAGTGGAAATATTACCTGTGTTGAAAGTCCCAATAAGATAAGACAGAATCCCCACTGAAACAAATATAGAAGTAAGAATATTGAGAATGGTGAGAAAAATGTCCCATGTTGCTTGTTTGGAGACACTCTGAGCTAGTAAACAACTAGGTTTAAGACTGGCCTTAAAGTGAACTGACTAGAGGTTTTCAGGGGCTGCAGGGGAAGGGGAAATGGGGTTTGCTAATCAGGGGGCACAAAGTTTCAGCTGAGGGAGATAAATAAGTTCTAGAATTCTGCTGTATAACATTATACACTTAAAAATTTTGTAAGCAGGGGCGCCTTGGTGGCTCAGTGGGTTAAAGCCTCTGCTTTCAGCTTTGGTTATGTTCCCATGGTCCTGGGATCGAGCCCCACATTGGGCTGTCTGCTCAGTGGGGAGCCTGATTCCTCCTCTCTCTCTCTCTCTCTCTCTCTGCCTCTCTGCCTACTTGTGATCTCTGTCTGTCAAATAAATAATTAAAATCTTTTTTAAAAATTTGGTAAGCATTCTTTCCACAATAAGATTTTTTTAAATGACCTTGAGAACTTAACCTGTTTGTAAGTAAAGAAGTTTTAATATCCTCCATAAATTCACTTGTCAATATCCTCCACATGTGTCCTGTATTGTAAGACGCAAATATAATATAAAATAGCCAGTATTGCAGATAACTAATCTTTAATTCCACATAACTGTTGTGGGTTTTTTTGGATTATTTTCTGATGTTAATACAATCAGAGGGAGAGAAGAAAACCAGTGTGGATGATAAAACTCTGCCCTCAAAGCACTTACGGTCAGAGTCATACAATGACGGATCTAGAAACAGGGTCTAAGGAAATCATGTAATCTAGAATCTTCCCTTCCTCCACTTGAAAGGAGAATCTCCCACACCTCGGACACTTAATCATACATCACCTCGTAAGATATCTGTTGTCCTCATTCGTTTGGGCCGCTATTTAAAAAATACCATCGACTGGGTAGCTTATAAACAACAGAAACTTATTTCTCACACCGCTGGGGGTTAAGCTCATGATTAAGGAACCAGGAGATTCCGAGTCTGGTTGAAAGCCCGCTTCCTGGTGCATAGATGGCGGTCTTCTCAATGTGTCCTCACATGGAGAAGGGCAGGGGAGCTCTCTGGGGTCTCTTTGATAAGGACACTAATCGAATTCTGGAGGACTCCACCATCATGACCTAATCACCTTCCCAAACCCCCACTGTAAATACCATCACACTGTGGGGGGGGGGTTCCAGCATACGAATTTGAGGGGGATACAAGCATTTCTTCTACAGCATCAGCTTATACTTGCTTACACTTACTTACAGTAAGTATACATACTTATACTTAGCTTACTATTAGATTTTTATTTACTTAACATCTTCACCTTGATCCTACTCATAAGCTCCTGGAGCGAAGTTGTCCTTTGTGTATCCATGATACACAATAAACATTTGGTGCTTGACAACTCTGGTCTGATCCCAAACCAGAAGCTGCAGGGCCTGCGTCGATTTCCTTACACCATTACTTTCTCCTTCCAGTGAAGGGTC
This sequence comes from Neogale vison, assembly GCF_020171115.1. NCBI lineage: Eukaryota > Metazoa > Chordata > Mammalia > Carnivora > Mustelidae > Neogale > Neogale vison. The sequence goes on along the minus strand of NC_058101.1, from coordinate 194,984,231 downwards.
CCACTCTTCGGGAGGTGTGTGGGTGTTACCTAGAAGGCATTACTCCAGAGTCCCTGCTTATGATTGGAATTGTGTGTCTTCCTGCCATTTCAGAGACTTGTAACGAATGTGAGCAGCTCCGACAACGTGCCAAGGTTGGGTGGGTAGGAGCGCAGGTGGGAAGAAGAGCAGGGCAGACCTCACGAAGTTGGGGAGAAGGGAGCTGTTGTGGTGGGAGAGGACACACTTCCTGGTGTGACCTTCCTTTGGTCCCTCTTATGTATGGTAAAGGGATGTTCAGATCTGTGCTCCCTTGAGTACAAGGGACAGACTCCAAGGGATTGAACGGTCCCTGGCAAGCACGGGAGGAAGAGGGATTGTCCTTTCCCTTCTCTGACGTCTGAAGTCTTACTTCTCCTGTAGCATCCTACCCAAGGAGAGTTTCTTCTCCACATGAAAACATTCAGCTGCCCCCCACCCCTCTGTCCTCACAGCCTCGGCGCCCTCCCCTCGGTGGGCGAGTCACATTCAGCCTTCCGGGCACCAGTGCGTCACTTGGAATCCTCATCCTCCTGCTTTGGATGACAGGCATTACACGTCCTGGGCCAGGACGCAGCCCTCTGTAAAAGTTGACCCCGAGCTGAGGGTCATTTTCTGCTTTATAGAATAATAAGCATGTCTGTGTGAATGTGTGCGTGTGTGCGTGTGTGCGTGTGTGCGTGTGTGTGCGTGTGTGTGTGTGTGTGTGTCCTGCTACAGTCTGCAAACTCCTTGAGCACAGACACTTTGTTCTGTTACTGCCTTTGTTTAAATGACACTCCCCTCCCCTCCCACGCATCTTGGGTCACCCGGGTGGCTCAGTCGGCTGAGCATCTGACTCCTGCTTTTGGCTCAGGTCCTGATCTCAGGGTCACGAGATCGAGCCCCGAATCAGGCTCCACACTGAGTGTAGAGCCTGTTTGGGATTCTCTCCCACTCCCTCTCCCCCTTCGCCTCCTCCACCCCACTCTCTCTTGCCCTACATAAATAATGACACCCCCACGTTTTTTGTTCAAGAAAATCCTATTTATCCTTAAATGCCACTGCTGCTGTGGTACCTGTTTAGGGACCTCAGGCCAAAAGGGCCCTCTCGTTTACCTGTCTTATAATGGTACTGGCTATCCATCTATAGTGTCGTGATTTCTTAGGTACCATTCTGCTTTCTTTCCCTGAAAACCTGAGACTGGTTATCCCTAGCTCTTTGCCTAGTGTCTGGCACTTATTAGGGCTTTCAAGAAAACACAGGCAGACCTGAACTGGAGAGATTTCATAGGTAGCAACCGAGGTAAAGAAGAATTAACAGCCATTAGCAGGATGTTTTTATTCCCCCCAAGTTGTTCTTAACCTCTGACCTGGGCAGGATTAAGACTTGGATTGTGTCACAGGGCAGCTGTCCTGGGACAGGGTTCCATTTGGGTTCCAGTTAAGGCTGCCCCATCCCAGCAGAGTTGGAGGGCCTTGAGGACCCCGAGCAGCCAAGAATTCTGGGGCAAGACGTGCTGGGCCTGCTTCGTGATTTGTTACAAGTACTAGTGCCATTACCATGGTTCCCCAGAGGCAGCCCAGCCATGGTCAGGCAGGGGGACAGAAGCACGGATGGCTCACCAGGAGTCATGTCTGAAGGAAGGAAACAGGCTACAGAGGAGATAAGAGAGAAGTTGACTCTTAGCTAAAAAACTAACTTGCAACTCATTTTATGCCCTTCTCCCACAAGTTGAAGTTGAAGTCCATTGCCCCATAATTTATAAGATGAAATCACTTCTCACCTTGCTAGGCATTTGGCACACATTTAGAGGAAGGGTGTAAGTCTCCTTAATGCCAACTCTCCTTTCACAATTTAGAGATAGAAATCAGAAAACCATCTCACCTTTAACAGAGTTATGCAGATTGCTTTGGGCAGGCCAAGAGTGGGCTGTGATAAAGGGTGATTGACTGAAGCCAATGTAGTAACAGGGAATGAGCAGAATGAGATTCTGTGCTGTTCATGTAGGGGCAAAAGCCGTCTGGGCTCTGTGGAGGCAGATGCACCTTTCGAATAGTGACAACAAGGTGATTTGGGAGGCAGGAACTTCTCTGAATATGGTCAACTCCATTCCCACAATCACGGGCTGAGAACCTGACACCAGGTGGAGGTGCTGGAATTTTCGATGATGGTTTTGTCTGTTGTACGAACCTAGCACGGTAAATAAGACACTGGAATATGTGTGCGTTCCCATTTTTTTAATGTTTTCCCAAAAGAATCCAGATCTCTCCATCAAGTTTACCAAAGAGAAATTCTCAAGCACGCAATAGTGTATTTTCTCTTCTTTTCTCCTCCTTCTCATCAAGTCCCCACTCCCATCCATTCCCCAATTCTGATGGTAAATGTTATTGGCTCAGAGAAAAGAACAGAGATGATAGAAAGCAGGTGTTAGGGATAAAACGCCCTCAGCCCTTTTCACATACTATTTATCGAGGACCTGCCATGTGCCTAGCATGTTATTCAGCACTAAAGGAATTGCAAGAAATTCAGGGGCTGTGCTGCCTGCCCTCCATCAGCCCTATACCTACCCAGTGGAGATTCAAGGCTCTCCTACAGAAAGCAACTGGAGCATCTGCTGAGTTTCAGAGGTCTTTCCATTGGCCTGGTCCCTCTTAAAAAGTTCCAGCAAATAGGGGCTAACATCTCAAGTCTTCAGTGTTTCCACCATCAAATCCTATCAGAAGCTCGGAGTTGGTTACTCATATCTATACTCATGTGGTTACCTCTCAGCACCGCACAGTGCCAGCCCCATCCCCACCCCCCAAGACATTCTCCACCTCATACTGCACATGACCTCCTGGCTACTGTCCCTTCAGTCCATTAAGTCAACAAGCACTGCTGTAGGCATGAGTTCTCCGCCCTACTCCCACATCCTCGCACTCCACAGTGGCCTCCCTGTCTTAAATTCTTCTTCATTCCGTGTCCTCACACCTGTGTCTTTGAGCCATTGTCCTCCAGCCTGTGCTTTGCTTTCTCTGACAACACGGCTGGTCCTTGGTCAGGTAGGAAGCAGAGTTAAGGGAGATGACTTTGGTTTGAGCCTTGGTAGGGTTGGTGCCCATGGAAATAATTGTATACATGGATCTGAGCTTCATGAATGAAGTCAGTGCCAAAAGCATAGACTTCAGAATCATTGACATGTGGGGACAGTTAAAAAAGAAAGGCCATCTGTACCCCAATGTTTATAGCAGCAATGGCCACGGTCGCCAAACTATGGAAAGAGCCAAGATGCCCTTCAACGGACGAATGGATAAGGAAGATGTGGTCCATATACACTATGGAGTATTATGCCTCCAACAGAAAGGATTAATACCCAACTTCTGTAGCAACATGGACGGGACTGGAAGAGATTATGCTGAGTGAAATAAGTCAAGCAGAGAGAGTCAGTTATCATATGGTTTCACTTATTTGTGGAGCATAACAAATAGCATGGAGGACAAGGAGTGTTAGAGAGGAGAAGGGAGTTGGGGTAAATTGGAAGGGGAGGTGAATCATGAGAGACTATGGACTCTGAAAAACAATCTGAGGGGTTTGAAGTGGCGGGGGGGTGGGAGGTTGGGGTACCAGGTGGTGGGTATTATAGAGGGCACGGCTTGCATGGAGCACTGGGTGTGGTGAAAAAATAATGAATACTGCTTTTCTGAAAATAAATAAATTGGAAAAAGAAAAAGAAAAAAAAAACAAAAACAGAACAACAGCTCTGGAGTGAATGGAGATTTCTCAGGGACTGCAGGAGGAAGAAGAGAAAAGCACTGGGAGGGGCATTCCCGAAGAATGCAGTTAAGAGGTGGGTAGGTAGAAGAGAAGCTACATGGAAGGCAAGAAACAAGAGGGAAACCAGGTGGCTAAGGAGTCACTGAAGTCATGGGAGGAGAGAGAGGGGGGAAGTCCACACTGTCGGCCACCACAGAGATAGCAAATGAGATAAAGATGCCAGTGCCATTGAGTTTGGCTACTACATTGTAGGGCTGAAATATATGACCTGAGCAGTTTCAGGAATCAAGAACCTACTTCTGGAGGCTGAAGAGTGAGAAGGAAGTGAGAAGACAGACATGGCTCTAGATGCTTCTTTCGAAAAGCTTTCCCCAGAAGGAAGGGGACCTTATTAGAAGACCATGCAGGATCAAGGGAGGTTCCCCAGCCAAGTGCTGGCATTGCTTAAGGTGGCTGAAATCTGAGCAAATTAACAATATGGGAGTCAAAAGCCTGTGAATGTGGAAAGGGTGACAATCCCCTAGGGGAGAGTTGACAGAACAGGACGGTGAAGGAGAAGGGAATTAAGAATTTGGGTGCAATTTTTAACCTTCTACTTTGAATCTTGAAGACAAGCAGCCCAGGGTAACTTGATATGTGGGCATTCTGGTCTAAGAGCTTCAGCATCTTTCCTGAAGAAGGAAGAAAGGTCATCTTCTGAGAATGAGAAGGAAAGGGCTGAGCTGGGAGTTTGGGAAAAGGGAAGATGGTTCAAAAAACAAAAGTGAGGTGGGGAAAGGAATGGCTGAGGACAGGAACAGAATTATCGGTGCATCATTCAAGGCCCCACTGAGACCGTGCTTCTCCCAAGCTAAACTCTACGCATGGCCATCTTGGGCTTCCATAGCTGTAATCAGCAACTTCTTTATGTTCCATGTTTAGGAGTAGAGAAACAACATAGGGGGTTTACTTGTTGGGTTGCTGAACAGAATTTATGCTCACTGTAATAGACGCTTGTTCGCGACATGGATTTGTCTTCCCTGCCTCCAATGCTTCTAGGGACTTCCTCAGTATTCTCTGTGGACTTTGTGCCTTCTTCGTTGTATCCCACACAGTATTGCTTCTATCAAAGAAGGTTATTTCATGGGAAAAGACACGTGCTCGTGCTCCCAGGATTCCTAGGCCTGACCAGTTGCCCTTGGTCTAGGAACACATGGCCTCATAGAATGGCGGAATGGCCCCCGCTAAGGCCCAGGGACAGGGCTAGCTGGGAACAATGGCCAACAAGGCTGTGGGACATGGTGTATGTTCCAAATGCAACAAATAAACGGTGATGTTTCTTAAAACAATACCTAACTTTTTCTTAAATATTTTCAGGATTTCTAAGCCACACAGTTCAACTAGAGTTTTTTCAAATCATCTCAAACCTTGCCCGCTTTTCCCAATATACTTATTTTTTAAAATCTGCATAGGAAGGGACCCATGCAGTTCGAACCTGCCTTGCTCAAGGGTCAGCTGTACGTTATAAAAATCCTTTGTTTTCTCTGAAACCCAGTGGAAAGAGCTCTAGGTTCATGATCACATACCCTGAGTGCTACATCAAACCTAGTCTCTTCATACCTCAGTTTCTCATTGGTGACATGGAGCTCCTCAGACTAACTACTATAAGGGGCACATGAAACAGTGGGGGTAAAATCATTCTCTAAATGGTCAAGGGCTATGTAAATCTAAGGCTTACTGCATCTTTTTTGAAGAGTCCAGAGTGAGGCGTCCAGGAAGGGGCTGGTTCATCCAGATGTCACCCTGAACGCGGTAGCCCCCCAGCTGTGGAACGATGGGAGCAGCCGAAGCTTGGCCGTAACTCCTAACTTGGGCTCTGCCTTTCCCTACCCGCATGACCTCAAGCGGGTGACTTCCTCTCTCTGAACATTGGCTCCCTCACCAGGAAAGCAGGGCAATCTTTCCTCCCACGGAGGCAGCTGTACAGATGAGGGGAAATAACGCAGATTATGTGCCTCGTTCAGGGACTAGCGCCCGGCAACTGTTGAAAAGAAATGTCACCTGCCAACTTCCCCGACAGGCCCTGAGCCCGCGGCGCTGTGCCATATGGTTCCATCCCATCCAACCATGGGGTCATCCATCACACTGGGGCGACAAATAAAGAAAGGTTTCTAGGCGTGTGGTTCTGTCCGTCAGGCTCCCCGCCACCTGAAGAATTTTTGTAAGTGGCTAAGTGATCCAGAAGCCGTTCCATCTATCCAATTCACTCAGCAAATATTTATTGATTGTCCCCACGAGCTTCTCACAGGGGGTCCTGGAGAGAGGAAGACCAGGAAAGGACAGGTCACTCTTCTTTCTCCGGCAGGAGCTCCAGAGTGATGGGAACACGCTGTGCATATGATAAGCCTGTCAGAAGACAACTGTTTCCAGGGCCAAGGGGTGAGGAACAAAAGGACATCTCAAGCCTCAGCCAGGGGGCATCGGCTGCCTCTCAGGCAGCGGAAATACGTTGCCAGCACAGCAGTGACACAAGGAGGAAGCCAGCTCGCCCCAGCAGCCCACGCTAAGGTTCTTCATGTGCCAGGAACATGGGGCGTTGAATGAAAGCCAGGCTGTGCACCTGGGTAACAGAAGGTGACAACACCACAGGGAATGGGTACCGTCCCCACGGCTCTAGCCTCCTCTCCGTCGTTAGTATTTATGAGACTTGGAGAAGAGTTGGGCTAGCTTGGGGTTATGGAAAGGCATGAGTAATCACCTTGGGAGAGAGAAGGAAGGGACTGCCTCTCCCGTGCTTGTGGAAAGGAAGGGCCCTGCCAGCCATTTGCTAGGGACCTGGAGGTGGATGGACACTTGTCACGCAGCCATCCATCCTGGGAACAGATCCCACCACTGTGGAGTGAGCACAAACCATTCTCTGTGGCCAGAATGAGAGCTCTCCAAACCATCCGCGAAGGCTGTTCAATGACAGACATTAACCCAAAGGCTCAGCCAGACTTCCTGGCTGACTCCTTGGCCTGCACAGACCTCAGGAAGGCGGCTGGACAACCTTCAAGTTCACTCAGAAAATGATGACTTCGGCACTTGAACATCTTTCCAAAAATAAAATGAGATAAAATAAAATGTAAGATAAAATATATTCAAATCATATTTTAGAGTTTCTGTGTATTTTGGGCCCTTTACCTTATATGCTAGCAGTAATGGCTTAATAACTCAAGAAAGTGTCAATTCTCAAAAGAGCCAAGAGCAAATATGACTGAGATGAATACTATCCTCGATCCCAGCTATCACCTTCCTTCCAGCTGTTTCGTTAGACAGAGACAAGTTCAAACCCTCTCTTCAATGCAACAGAGCCATTTGGTTATTTCAGGGTGTTTCTTAGCACAATTCTAAATCAGCCCATTTTGGCAGAAGTCCCTTTCGATCATTAAATATCTTGGGAAGGAGAGAAAGAACGTGGCCTTGACCGTGGGGGTTGGGTTTGCAGGATAGAATCACTGAACGGAATCTGTTGATAATGACGAAGTCCCAGTAAAGAGGAAATTGTTCTCTTCTCTCTTTCTACTTTGAATCTCAAGCAATAGTCCGTAGCTCAAAGTCTGGAAGGCGAAGGCGTTCCAGACACAAAACGCTATATTAGGCCATCCCTGATGAACAGGAAGCACCCACCTCCCGGCACAGGATCTGTCCGCTACGTGGTAAGTTGGTGTTAGGCAATGGGGCGGTCTGCATTACTTAGAACCATAATCAGCTGGTGAGTAGGAATGAGGTCATAAATTCAGCTGTCTTGTCGTCCCTTTTGTCTATGTAAAACACTCTCAAAATCCTCCCCAGGTCTTTCTCAGGGCCCTCTGGGAATGCCTTTCATTCTATGAATGGTTCTGGGCTTGCTGTTCTCCCACTGGGCTCTGCTGGGCATCAGCCTAGTCTCCACTGGGGCAAGGCTGCCTGCCCAGAACCTGTGTTGCTGTGTCCCCAAATCTGCCTTCCCAGTGCTGCCCCCAAAAGCTGCATTCCTCATCCCTCACTATGGAAGGGCCAGACTGGCTCCTAGCAGAAATAAGGATGTGGGCAGGAGTCTTCCCCTTTACAAAGGGGCCAGATTGTGCACCCCCCCCCACACACAGTGTTGGTCCCATCTCTTTCTTCTGCCCCCCCCCTTCACAGGTGTCTTGGGACCTAAAGCTTTCAACTCAAGGATCCCCTTTCTGGGTCCTCCTTCCATGCAAAGCAACTCGCCTAAAGACACATAGGAGCCCCACATGTCTATTCTGAATGTTGGTTCAGCCAGGACCACTCTGCTTTAAGAAACCTCAGGAGTCTACAAGGCGAGCAGAGATGTTTCAGAGAAGGTGGGACTTGAATGGGAACAAGAAAAGAGCGTGGGAAAAAAGATGTTACAGGAACTCAAGGATCTGTTGTATCTTCTGACCACAGAGAACGAATGAGGGGAGACAGCAAAGGGAACTGAGAGTTCCTGGCAGCTCAGCCCAAGTATTATCTCATTTAATCCTCAAATCCCTGTATTAGTTCTCATTCTCCACGTTTTATGGGTGAGAAAACCAAAGGTGTGAGAGATCAAGGGCAGCCTTTGTCACATTGCAGATTATACTTTAGGAAGTGCCACTCCGGAGAGGTTCCCGTTGGGGAGTCAGGATTCCGGAGCACTAGTGTCCTCCCTCCATCGCGCAGGCTCCTTCGTGCAACGCCACACCGGTAAGACCACTGTTGTCGTCTCGGAGGCCAAGCCACCTATGAGGTGCCAAAACCCTAAAGAGGGGACAAGGGGCTGAGATTATCTGGCACCCTCTTCTTCTTTGAAAACAGGAGCCTTGGAAGAAAATGAAGCTATTAATAGCTCTGTTTCTAAATATAAGTATTCTTACACTTTCTCCAGAGCTGGTTCAATGGAGACCCCATTGAACGGCTTTCTTTGGATTGGCGTCTCTAATTTCAATCCAAAGTGATTATTCAAAGCTATTTAAAATCCTGAACCATGAATAGAAATGGAAACACGTAATGCAGGCAATGAGCAGACCAGTCCCTGGGGTCCTCTGTCCTTCAGGCAGATAATAGCATACTGAGTTTCATCTAGCGGCAGTACTTTCTGGATGCTGGGTGAAGGACGGGGGTGAGATGCTAAGATAAATAATTCAAGGTTCCTCCCAAGTGAAAATCAAGCGCCCTTCCTCTCTCTCCCCTTGAAACCACTACCTTCCTCAATCCGTAAAGGAGCTGGTATGGTGACATTATCAGAGTTTCTTCCTCTATTGGAAACACCAGCCTGGACCCGTCTGTACCCTCACTAGCTTTCATACTCACTCAAGTTGTAAAGAACAGATACACCAATGGGTTAAAAAGAAACTGCCCGTGATGAAACAGGGACACAATCTGCTAGACTTTGCAAATCCCACACACAGTTTTCTCTGTACATAAACGAACACGGAAGCACGGAGCAGAACAAAGATGACCCTGTCATACGATCCTCTCTGAGCAAAGAGGAACATGTGAGTGGGGCGGCGTGGCTCCTTGACCAAAACCTTTGTCCAGAGAAGTCTGGTCGTGGCTCGGCCCTTGATCACATCCTGTGGGAGTTCAGCAGCATCTCAAGGTCTAAGAAGCAGAATGAGCTACTAGAAAGGAACTTTCCTAATGCAGAATCAAAATCAAGACTCTTTTTTATGTGGCAGGGAGCGTAGAACACTGGCTGGGGAGGATCAGCAGGTTGACAGTTGAATCAGAGCTCTGCAGCTCTCTCGCCGTGAGTTCCAAGGCGATTCACAGAAGCTCTTAAAGCCTCAGTTTGCCTGTCGTCAAATGGGAGCAGGAGGCAAGAGTTTCAGCTCTGAAGATCACAAAGCAGTAATAAGAGATTCTAAAGATGTGTTTGAAACCATGCTGTGGGCTGCCTAATGCATCAAAGATACAAGAGATTCCCCTTAGTATTGATATACTCAACTCCAGAACATTGTATTTAGAAAATTCAAGTAGTCTGGTTGTGACTGTGTATCTCTGACCATTTCCCTCTGTGTGGATAAAGAGTGACTCCCTAAATCAAAGCAGGCCTCACAAAGAGACAGGCAATCGTTCATGAATTCTATGAAGAATCTAACCATCCTCCTTCTATCTGGTGTCATAGAAATGCTGGTTATCCTTGGGCGTACTGCTTGCTACAACCTGAACTTGATTTTTAGTCTTTCCAAAAATCTGTTTTCTTTTCTTCTACTGGTCGTAGAGGGATCTGCTGGAGGAGAGTCCTGAGAGGTCAGGGAAGGAAGTCCAGAGCTTCGTTCTGTCCCAGCATTGCCACGTTGATGTCACGGATAGCCCTTAGAGGACACCACAGCTAAGCCGCTACAGTCCCTTGTGCCTTGTCCTGGGTTCGGGATTCCCCACTCCCTGGAGCCATGGTACAGGAACAGCCACGCTGGTACTGGAACAGGACCATTTGGCCTTACAGAGGGCTTTCCTAGTTGACGGTTTATAACTCACCCTTAGCTTCCAGAAAGCAGACTGAAGCTTAGTCCATAAAGTTCTCATCTGAAATCCATACCAGTAATTTTCTGTTATCTAAAGAGAAACCCCCAGCTCCTTAGCCAGGAAGGCATGGTCCTCACAATTCATTCCCAATCTGGCTTTTCAACCCGTATTCAATTATACCTATCTATCTATTTATCTATCTACCTATCTATCAACTATCTACCTATACACATGTGTAAATAGTTATATGGGAGGGAATTATTCCAAGTTCCATGGGGACACGCTCACATACATTGTATCTGAAACAGCCTAGTGATTTATGGATTTGACTCTGATAGGCACTTGAACTTATTCAGATGCAAAAACGTAATTGTTCAGGTATTACGCACACATTTTCACGGTGGGCAGAAAAAACTCTGGGTACCCTTGTCTTCTCATAGAGGCACTGTTTCTTGCTTAGAAAAGTTGAGTTTCAAGCTGCCTTTTTAAATCCTTTTGACTTGCAACGATTTCCCAATAGTCTGCCGTTATTCATAAACAGTTTTGTGTTGTCTCTCAATAGGTTAGATGAACTCTTTGTGTTGACTCCTGGGGAGTTCATGTCCGTGTTCCAGCGGTCAACCGGCTACAGGATCCACACCCCTAGGGAGTGCCCAGCTGGAACAAATTCTCCCGGCACAGCCTCGCTCAGCTTTGGGGTTCACTCCAACCACCTTTGTTCATTCACATGCTCATACTTTTTAAAAATTTTTTATTTTTTGGTGACAGGCAAAGAGAGCCCAAGCAGGGAGAAAGGCAGAGGGAGAGGAAGAAGCAGGCTCCCTGCTGAGCTGGAAACCCGACATAGGGCTCGATCCCAGGACCCAGAGATCATGACCTGAGCCGAAGGCAAACGCTTAATCATCTGAGCCACCTAGGCACCCCACATGCTCATACGTTTAATCTCAGATACACACTCCAATGCCTGCTCACCCAACCAGGCTGTAAAGAATGTCTTTAGTTGGTCAGCTTCCTAGTTTACACTCATCTGGAAGCTGAGATCTGAACACTATGGTCTTCTGCTCTGAACGGTTCCTGGCAGATGTCCCAGCATGCCTGGGGCCCACCTGACTGTCCCTCTGCCTGTTTGGGACATTCCCCTCTATTGTGGTATTTTGATGCCTTTGCTATCAGAAGTCTACCCTCCTTCAAAACCCAGCATAGGGATGCCTGGGTGGCTCAGTTTGTTAAGCATCTGCCTTTGGCTCAGGTCATGATCCCAGGGTCCTGGGATCAAGTCCCGTGTTGGGCTCCCTGCTGGGTGGGGAGCCTGCTTCTCCCTCTGCCTGCTGCTCCTCTCCTGCCTGTGCTCTCTCTCTCTCTGACAGATAAATAAAATCTTATTTAAAAAAAAAAGCAACAGCATAAAACCCTCTTCCCCTGAGAAGCTTTCCCTGGCCGCTCACAGCCAGACCGGATATAGGATTAGCAACCATGGCACTTGTTCTCCCTGTCCTGGTTTAGCTCTTAGTGTGCTTCTGTCTACCTGTTCTTCCTCCAATTTGATGATAGTGCCTGCAAGGCAAGGACTGTCTCTCTCTATTGGCACTGTGTCGTTCGAGAGTGCCTCACTCCTTGTTTATGGGTGAAATGACATGGGGTCCCTGCTCTTTGGAACAGGTGAAATGCAGAGGAGCTCTGGAGAGAATATCTTGTGAACATGAGCTCGTCCATACCTGCCTTGGTGAGGAATGTTCTGGGCTCCCGAAAGAGCCTTGACCATAGAAGCCTTGACTAGATGACCCTTTGGCGAGTATAAAACCACCATCCTGTGGACAAAGATAAGACTGAAGATCTTTGTCCATAAAGATACTAAAAGACACTAAAGCCAAGATAAGTGTGACAGGTGCCCGTTCATACAGCTAGTTAACAGCAGAGCCGAAACTAGAATAGAATGAAAAGCCACAACAATCCGGAACAGGGAGCACAATACTCAGTTCCTTACTGAAACACAAGAGTCAAAGAACGTCTTCTTGAATATCGGTGATCATTATCGTCAGCATTTACTGAGCATCTTCCAAAGCCAAGGCTTTTCTGAGTCAAGGTAATGAGGGGGAGGAACACTGGTCAAGCAAATCCATCCCTAGTTCGACAGGAGAGGCAGAGCGATCACAGCGCCGGGACTGGCTGGAGACCAGCAGAGGCAGGTGGGGCTGGAGAAGAAACACGGGGATCTGTCCCACACCAGCTGTGACATCTTGGACTAGTTCTCCAACCATTCTGAACTTTGGCTTTCCTACCTGTGAAATCACTCTGTCCTTATAGCTGGAACATTCTAAAACTGTTTTCCTTTTAATACATAAATGATAGAACCTCAGACTTTTTATTCTCCATCAAAATTCAATGCCCGATGGAGTCAAGTTCATGCTTTGGTATAGCTGATGTTTGCATTAAAGTCCTTCCATTCTAAGACTAAATGAATGATTTCTGAATGCGAGGAAGGCGGCACTCACGCATGTCTTCCTTGCCCCTCCAAATCTTCTCTCAACCTCATCTACTTTTCCCTTGTCCTGCCTCTTACTCTGTTTTTCAGGGAGGGGAGATGCTCAGATCCAAAGCATGATGTTTCTCAGTCCACGCCACATTGTCATGGTTGGGCTCTGGAAGGAGCCCCTCTCTTGTCTTATGTATTTATTTGTTGCCTTTTAGCCTCATTTCCCACTCTTATACCCCACCCCCAAGAACAACCATTGTTGTGGGTTTACTGTCTGTCACTTCGCTGAATGTGCGATCGTCAAGTGTGGACTTCCGTGTGTGGGTGTGTATTTCTAAATCTCGGTCAGTGGTATTGAGTCGTAATGTCTGTGTTGCTGGCACAGCAACCCAAGACCCTTCCTCCGGGTCACAGAGGACGTCTTCAAGCAGAGGAGATCTGCTAATATTACACTCTCGCCAGGGTGGAGAAGCACATATTATTTACTCTTTCAACAAAAAAACAGGGAAACAGCATAGCACCGTGATTAAGAACACAAACTCTCAGGTCAAACAGGCTTTAGTCTGAATCCTGTTTTTTCACGTTAGACGACTTCAGGCAGATTACTCATTCCCTCAAAAATCTCCATTTCTTCATCTGTAGAATAAAGACGAGAGCAAATCATTAGGTTATTGTGAGGCTTAAATAATCTAGGCTCCGAACAGTGGTGGTTGGGGGTGGGGGGCGCACAGCAGACTAAAATCCAGATAAATGACAGTTGCATTAACTCATCCGGCCCAGAGTGCTCCTGGATGTCAAGCCCAACGCAAGCAGGAGATGAAGCTGAGAGGGAAAGACAAACAGAAAGTTAAGAATTTGGGGCACCTGGGTGGCTCAGTGGGTTAAAGCCTCTGCCTTTGGCTGGGGTCCTGATCCCAGGGTTCTGGGATCGAGCCCCACATCAGGCTCTCTGCTCGGCGGTGAGCCTGCTTCCCTTCCTGCCCCTCTCTGCCTACTTGTGATCTCTGTCTGTCAAGTAAATAGATAAAAATCTTTAAAAATAGATAAAAAAAAAAAAAGAAAGAAAGAAAGTTAAGAACTTAAAGACAATTCTGAAATCATAGAAAATGGCACAATTAAAAACCTTATAATCATTAACCCTGCCAGTCCCTGGGATAAAAGTTTCCAATGGGGACGTTTACAAGCTCAGAGCTGGTTGTTTTCTGTACCAGCATGAAGAAACCAAAGGAAAAGAGTCACCCTTCACAGGAGGAACTTCCTGTGGTTTTTTTTTTGTTTTTTTGTTTTTTTGTTTTTTTAAGATTAAAATACGTACTTTGAGGCATGTGCCCTGTCTGAACCTAGCTTCGTCTACCCGCAGATGAGCTCCCACGCATGTAAACTACCACCTGTCTGGTTCAATGTGGCAACCAATGTGGTACCGGGACCATTTTTATTCTGAGATTTACTATGAAGGAAGCTTAGAGATATAGAAAGTCGGTCAAGACCTGGAAGGTGTCTGGTCACCATCTGTACCATCCCTTCCTTTACACGCAAGGAGTCCGAAGAGATGAAGCTTCTGTTACTTCAGCCCCCTTTTTGTTCTTGCGTATTGTGCTCCAACAGACATACAACGCTCACCCAAATCACGCCTCGGATTAATAGTTAGTCGTTTCTGGAATTACGTCGAAATTCACAGACACGTGCCTGGAGACAGCAGGTGCTGTCTGACCTTTCCCCAAGGCCAAGAAACACTCCAGAAAGATCTCTGGAACCAGACTATACCAAGGAAGGAGACAGCCTAACCTGATCAAGTCACATGTTCCTAAACCCCAGAGCCTGTGCCATCTCCCCACTGATGTAACCTTTAAAGGCCATGCCCTAGGGAAACAATGATCTTAGTCATTGCCCTTCAGCAATGTGAACTCCGGACTGTGGGTCTAAAGCAGCTAGAGCCAGGTGAGTCACAACAGTGACGCCCGAAGCCACAGCGATTGTAACGTGATTATGAAAACCTCAACCTGTAGATTTAGCTCAGGGAAGCAAGTTGAGTATTTTCTCAAAAAAAAAAGGTCTTTCGACTAGTCTAATGATTCATAAGAGATCAGAAAATGTGTTATGTCTCTATTTATACTTTGCACACGAGCGTAACTGCCCTGGAAACTACCATGTGTTGTTAGCACATGGGAAAGAAATCTGTTGAGTGAAAACAGAATGGTATATTACACTTTTGTCTTTGTTTCTCAGTATAATCCTTGTATTGTTACTTTCAAAATACTTTCTTTAAAATGTACTGGGGTGCCTGGGTGGCTCAGTGGGTTAAGCCTCTGCCTTTAGCTCAGGTCATGATCTCAGGGTCCTGGGATCTCAGCTCAGCAGGGAGCCTGCCTCCCCCTCTCTCTCTGCCTGCCTCTCTGCCTACTTGTGATCTCTGTCTCTCTCTCTGTCAAATAAATAAATAAAAATCTTTAAAAAAAAATAAGATGTACTATCAGCATCTATAGACATCAACACAAAAATCTGAAATTAGATACGTTGACACACACATAATGAAGACTAGGCATCTGCCATTTATGGACATTAGCTAGTCATGGACTATAGGCAACCTTGCGTCAGAAGTACAAGAAAGGGCAATTCAACTTTGTACTGTTCACGTTAAGGCAATCAAAAAAACAAATATTGGATTTTTGGGATTCCCAGAAAATTTCAAAATAGATATGTTTTGGAGTTTTATGTTCGTTGACACTCTACCTATTCTAGGTAAATATAGAGAGTTTCCAAAACGTGTCATATTTTTTTCTGATTAGTTTCAGGTTTTATAAGATTCTGCCTATCAAATAAACTGTATTTATTAAGACATAATTAACCTATTTTTCACATTTTAATCATCTAAGACGCATATAACTGTAATCACAGCTTCAGATCAGCATGATAATCAATGTTATCAAACTGAATTAATTTAACTCTAATCAAAAGCAAAAATACCATGACATTCTAGTTTATTCATGGAGTTTTATTTTGGGAAACATGTGATTTCTGTTGGACTTTTTGAAATATTAGCACAACTCAAAAATCTCTCTTGCTTGCTTCAAAGACCCTCAAAGGGCTCATATGGCCCAAGGGGCAGGCTACTCATGTAGGGCCTCACAAAGGGCCCAGAGAGAGAGACAGTTTCTATAGCCTTGGAGAGGGGCACCTGTCTTTTATTCCTTTTCCTATCTCCCCCCAAAAAGGTGTGTGTAACCAAGACCTGAGCACAGTGCTTACCTTTCTAGGGCTTCAATTTCCCAATCTGAAAAGTGGAAGTAATAGACAACTGGAAGGGAGGAAGGGAGAGAGAGAGGGAGGGAGGGAGGAAGAAAGGAAGGAAGAAGGGAGGAAGAAAGAAAACAAGCAACTGAAAATCTGCATCTCAGGGCTAACCAACAGCTCCATAGGAGAAGAACCATTTGGGTGGTCTGAGTTCAGAGAAAAGCTTGCAACGTTGAGGTTCACCACTTCCTAGCCCCAGATAAATTCAACCTGTTTGAGGGTTTAAAGAATTCCAAACATTCAGCTAGAGCAGATTATTAGCTCTATTTCAGGGGATTTGAATTCAGTAATATTCAGGGGAAAAGTACAAGATCAGTGGGAGAAATTATTTTGAATTCTGAACCAGTGAATGAAGCCACAAGTTTTGACTCAAACCCTAAAGAGATTCAAATTTTATTTCGATTGGGAGCAAAGTCTTGTTGGATTATGTCCACATCTTCTTTTGCGGGTTATAGTATAGCTGTTTGGGGGGCACTTTTCTCAGGAAACACCTCGTACCACAATAGAGAAAGGGGTTCTTTAAAAAGTACACTAATGTCTCTGGAACAAGTTTACTGACATCTAAATTGATTGGCTAGAGTTGCTAGTGCATTAAGAATTAAGCTAATTCCTGGGGTACCTGGGTGGCTCAGTGGGTTAAGCCTCTGCCTTCGGCTCAAGTCATGATCCCAGAGTCCTGGGATCGAGCCTCACATTGGGCTCTCTGCTCAGTGGGGAGCCTGCTTCCCCCTCTCTCTCTGCCTGCTTCTCTGCCTACTTGTGATCTCTGTCTGTCAAATAAATAAATAAAATCTTAAAAAAAAAAAAAGAAAGAAAGAATTAAGCTAATTCCTAATTAAAAGGATCTAGCAGGCCAGTGACACGTTCCCTGTGTTCTTGAGTTTATGGCAAAGAAAAGTAAAAATTAGCTTCCAGAAATTAATGAGATGACCTTCGTAAAGGTTTCCAGTATGTATGAAATGTCCTGAAGCGACCGGGTCAATGAGATTACTGTCATACAGGGTAAACCTGTGGCAGGAAGGGGAGAGAACACCAGAGAGGACAGTGCAAGGTCACGCTGTTACAGCCCAGGGGTTGTTGTTGCTGTGCCTAATAGTGACTTCTTGCCTGGAAGTTACAGAGTATACATTTTAAGAGCACCTCTCAATCAGCCCTAAAGTCTTAGTCCAGAACTAACGGATTTCAAACGGATGTTGGGAAAACAAAACTAAACGAAACTCTTTCCTATCACACAACATGCTTCCCAACTATTTGTCTTTGCTGTTGGAAACACATTTGCTTCCTTGGAGTCAGACGCTGCATCTGGCTGGTAACACCAGTTCCATTTTGCTAAGCAGCCTCCCTCCCAACAGCCTGGCACCTGGCAGGGGGGGGGGCAAGCAAACATTAGGGGGCTATTTGTTGCTTATGCAGCCTAAGATGATAATCACAACAGGCAACACCTAGGCTCCACCCCCATACTCTGTTTTGGGAAGATGAAGGTGGGCCTAGAAATATGCATTTTTAACAGCCCCCCAGGTGACTCTGGTGTTACAAGTCCTTAGCCGCCTTTTTTAAAAGTACTGACTTCAAGGAATGCTCTTATTCTGGCTCACATGAGACTGAAAAACCTGACCTCTGCCATGTTGTGGCTACATGGATTATGTCTGAACTCGAATGTTCCGCGGCACAATCTTCCATTATCTCCAACTTTGTTTGTATACTCATTAAGAGATTTTTTTATGAGTGAATAGAGGAGCAGTGGTATTCTCGTCTGCGCACAGAAACTCCAATATCTCAGAATCTGGTGGCTTCGTGTTGCTTTGGAAGTAGAGTTAATGACTGAAGAGCGAATTGCTTGACCAGTTGTTTAAGAAGCAGTTAGGAAGAGTCTACTTCTGACATAGAGAGAGCTTCTACCGGACCTGCCCTCCCACAGGCTACAACTCTGAACTCTGAGCATTAGAAAAAATAAACTCTCTGAGGCCCTGTGGAGGGAACAAAAGTAAACAGATTCGAGATAGGGGAGCTAACATTTGGAAGAACGGAATGGCACAGGATGGCAGGGAGAGGGCTCCCCTCCCTTTTTAATTTTCTTAGATGGAGGGAAGGTGACAAGGCTGCAGAGCCAAAACTCCAACAGAAAATTTGTAGTTTTTCTTCCCTCAAGAACCAGAGAGCAGAATTCAGGGCAACCACGGCCACTGGAAAATGAAGCTGTAATATTGGAAAGATGAAGGCTGTGGCAGGGAAGCACAAATGATGTGAGAAACTCGGACCAAATATCTAGGTGGCTCTAAGCTACACATGCGTAGGGAAAACTGCAAACAGCCCAGAGAAAGGTCCAAGAACTAACTGGAGGTTCAAACCTCCATGCCAAATTACAGTTTTCAGTTTCAGTGCAACCATGGTATTTGCTGGGGGGGAGACAACACTTTTCTGAATCATAAAAGTCGCCAGGTCCAGAATATAATCCAAAATTATTCAGTGTATGAAGAAATCTTTTTAAAATATGACATATGCAAGAGGAAAAGTAATCAGAAGAAACTGATCTTGATAGGACTTTAGTGGCAGATGGGGATTCGAAAGCATTTATTATAACTATGTTCAATAAAGTAAAAGAAAATATATTCATAATACATGAAAAGATAGGAAATCAGCAGAGATATGGAAACTATTAAAAAATAGAGATATGGAAACTATTAGAAAAAATAAAATGGAAATTCTAAAACAAAATAGTGTTATCTGAAATAAAACAGTCGCTAGGTAGACTCGTAAGATTAAGGTGGTGGTAGCAAAGGAAAGCCTCAGTAAGCAAGAAAATAGATGGACGGGAATCATACAGTCTAAAGACCGGAAGAAGCAGTTGGAACTCCAGAATCCCTCCCTGATTCAACTCACCCAGAGGATGTCCCCCCCAACACCCTATCTCCAACTGAAGACTAAAGGATCATTCTCCAGAGAGGGCAAAACAGAAGGTCTCTGGGCTGGGAGACTAAGCCTAGTTGAGGATGTGGCACAAAATGGAGGACAGAAAGATAAAGCAGAAATGTACCTACCGATAATGGAGAGGCTCCCCCAACACCTCTCAGCCCCCAATATCCTATCTCATGCCAGCTCTCTTTTTCAAAATCTTAGCAGCTGGGCTTCAGGATGATACTCTCCAAACAGGATATTAGAATGTTCTACGTTACGGAATCTTACCAACCAGGGAAAAAAGACCCAAATTTGCTGACAGATAGCCAAGGTTCTTTTCTCCGACAAAACCTTTTAGCTGGTTCCTACCTAGGAGAATATATGCCTGGAGGGTTGCATGATAGGAGCAGGGTGTGGAAAGAGAGCTGGGACTTGCATCATTCAGTACGCAAACTTGTATAAAATACTCTTGTTTTCCAGTCCCACACTCTCCTGTGCCAAATATCCCCACCAACACGGTGAGCTGGATGTCTCAAGAACAAGGTCCAGAGGAGGCTTACTTCTACCTACATTCTCTTTTATAATTTTGATATATTTATACCAAATATTTTTATATATTTGATACATAAGTATATATTACTCGCTCAAAAAATTAATTTTAAGTGCTCAGTAAAGGGACTGAGAGGTAAATGTGAGGAAAGAGCCCCCAAAGTACATCAATAACAGAGAGAGAGAGAAGAAAAATAAAAGAGTAAGAAACTCAGAGAATCAATTCAAGAAGTCTGACACCAACTAATAGCTGTTCTAAAAAAAGAATGAAGACCATGGAAGAGAGGAAATTATCAAAGAAATAATAGAAAACTTTCCAGAACTCAATAACATGAGTCTCCAGATTGAACGTAACCACAAAGCGCTCAGCACATGAATGAATAAATAATGAAAAGTGTAGGCCAGGCATAAAACGGAAGCTACTAAAAGCACTTAGAGAGAACAGAAACAGTCCCATACAAAATAGATGAAATCAGAACGCATCAGAACGGCATCAGAAGGCTCGATGGTGACACCGGAAGCTAGAAGACACGGACCCATCTGTAGCTTCGAAATTCTGAGGGACATTCTTTTCAGCCTGGAATTCTATTACCAGCCAAATGGTCGATCAAGTGTGAGAGCAGAGAAAAGACATTTTTAAATACACAGGAAGAAGAATTTTACCTCCAATGCACCTTTTCTTTTCTTTTTTTTTTAAGATTTTATTTATTTATTTGACAGATAGAGATCACAAGTAGGCAGAGAGGCAGGCAGAGAGAGAGGAGGAAGCAGGCTCCCTGCTGAGCTTGATCCCAGAACCCTGACACCATGACCTGAGCCAAAGGCAGAGGCTTTAACCCACTGAACCACCCCGGCACCCCAATGTGCCCTTTCTTAATAAGCTTCCAGAGAATGTGCTCCTGAGAAATCAGGGAGTGAAGTGAGAGGAAGATGTAGAACATGGGAAAGAAGTGAGGAAAATCCATGCCACACGTGGGCAGCAGGTCTGGCGTAGACCCAAGTGCAGGCTGGAGGCGGAGTCCTTGATCCTCCAAGGGCTCAGGGAGGGACGCCTTCGGAGCTGATTGATTGTCGGATATTTAACCATTTGAAAGTCAAACAGGAGGCGTCTGACAGACCTGAATGATCAATGTGTGTGTGTGTGTGTGTGTGTGTGTGTGTGCGTGTGCGTGTGCGTGCATACATGCGCACATGCATGTGCGTGCATACATGCGCACATGCATGTGCGTGAGTGTGTGTGTGTGTTTGTGTTGGGGTAAGGTGAGGTGGGGGTTAAAGAAATGTAAGGAAATGAAAAAACAAAGGCAGCTAATTATCTCCAACAGTAACAAAAATTCCTAAGACAAAGTGTAACCCACTTGGTTCAAAGTTGAACAACATACACACACTCATAAGGAAGTAAACACCAAAGATGATTTAACCGTTAAGACTTGAGTTTTTGGAATTCGAGACACAGAAGAGAGGGATATACAAAAGTAAACTTGATGGCTATGATAGAAATTAATAATATCTGAAATTGAGAAATCGAGAAATAGCAGTATACGCATATTATAAGGCACCAAGGAGATAAATGCCAAAATAACCAGCTAAAAGAATAGACTAGAAGTGATTGCCTCCAGACAGCAAGATCATAGACTGGTTGTAGAGATGGGGAAACCTGGTTCTCATTATTACCCTTGAAATAAAATACAGTTTGACTTTAAACTAAACTATGTACAACTTCAATAAACTTGAATAGTAGTTAGAATTAAAGAAGTACAATAAAATAAAGGCTGAATTGTCACCCATCTGGAATATTCTAGAGAATCCTTCTGGGAGGGGTAACAGTGGTAGCTAAGACTTAAATCATGTTCACCATCTGTCTGTGCAGTGGACTACTTGAAGGGAGATATTACAGCAGACTCCTGAAATAGCTTCTAACTGTTCTCCCCCTTTCTTCTCTTTTATGCTCTATTTGGTCTCAGTGATATTTATATAATATTTATTAAAATATTTGGAGTGTATATAATATTTATTAAAATAAATTTCAATTTTTAAAGATATTCCAAAAGCATTACTTGATTTTATAATAATTGTAAACAGTAAACATTTGGGGGGCTACAAGTTGTATAAATTATGAGGATAACCCATTGTGTACAATTTATTAAAAACATAAAGAAGAGGGGCGCCTGGGTGGCTCAGTGGGTTAAGCCGCTGCCTTCAGCTCAGGTCATGATCTCAGGGTCCTGGGATGGAGCCCCCCATCGGGCTCTCTGCTCAGCAGGGAGTCTGCCTCCTCCTCTCTCTCTGCCTGCCTCTCTGCCTACTTGGGATCTCTCTGTCAAATAAATAAATAGAATCTTTTATATATAAAAGAGTTATATGTATGTACATGTAGAAGAGATCATTCTCCTCCCAGAGTTTCCATGTTGTCAGATCTCAGAGCAGTTTGAAGACTGCTGATCCAAAGACCCCGGCTTTGTACAACATCTGTCCTATGGGGGCTGTTGAAGTTGGAAGCCCTTTAACTCTTGAAACATCACCACCAGAGAAAAGCCACAATTTCCTATCAACATCCTTCCCAGGTCTAGAAGCATGATTTCCTGCCCCCCTTCCACCACCTCCCTCCCCTCCATGCGGGCAGCGGCCCGATCCCACTAATCCTTCCGCAGGAAGAGTAGGTGCTCACATCCCTGTCCCAGTTAGCACGGTCCCTGGGCCACCTGGTGAGAAAACCGCGGCAAAGCCAGCTGGTGGGGGTACCCCAACAGATGATGAGTTTGAAATTAGAAGCACAGCACCCTCAAGTTGGCATATGCTAGATGGGGCTGTCAGAAGGCGCGGTGTTTCTTCAGGTCTCATGTATATATGGGGCTCTCTTCATCTCCGAGGGCCACTGCATTCTCAGGAAGGGTCCCAAACTGAGAAATCTCATTACAGTGGTTGGTTTTTTTCACTGTACTCCAGGTAACAAGTACCTATAGGAAAATTTCTTTAATATTAAAAATTAATTAATTAATAATATTAATTAATATTTAAAAATTCCTTAATACTCATGTATTGAACACTGTTTACAGCAAACAATGTAGGCTAATCCTATCAGCCTTATTTCACAGATGATTAGCCAGGGGCGCCTGGGTGGCTCAGTGGGTTAAAGCCTCTGCCTTTAGCTCAGGTCATGATCCCAGGGTCCTGGGGTCAAGTCTCACATCCGGCTCATGGCTCAGCAGGGAGCCTGCTTCCCTTCCTGCCTCTCTGCCTACTTGTGATCTCTGTCTGTCAAATAAATAAATAAAATCTAAAAATTTTTTTTTAAGTATTTAAAGATGAGAAGCCAGATTCAGAGCCATTCAGTACCTTGCCATTCAAACCCAGTTACGTTAACAGATTTCTCCATTATCCACCAGTTCTTGGTTTCTCTTGTCTGCCAGAATGAAGCTACAATATACTTAGATAATTCAGACCCACAGAATAGTTTTCAAAGGTCAGCTGTCCCTTCTTCACAAGTCAGCGTAAGGGCCTTGACAAGAAATCACTACTTTAAAGAACGGTTTGAAGTGGACTCAGAACGTGAAAAATGTCTTGTCTTTCATTAAAATCACATATGCTAAAGGTCATCCTAACATTATGAGCATTGTCTTGAAGGTTTGGGGAGAAGGAGGGAAAACGGTGGCGTTTAAATCATTTAAATTACCTCTTAGGTTTCTCTTAGTTCCAACATAATTCCTGAGTAAGTTGAAGGCGCTTATAGCTTTGCATGGTCTGGGCATCTCTTCCATGTTCTGCAAGTTCCCCTTCCTTTGGAAGAAACATTACACAGCAATCTTCCAGAGCGCTCCAGGGAACATTTTAGAGATCTATGCATCTTCGGGGGGGAAATGGTTTCTTCCATAAAATATTGTTTGAAGCATTTAAAGCCGGCTTTGTTAATCTTCCATTTCTTAAAAATTGGGACATCACAGTGACATTATCAGAGAGCAGTTGTCTATAATTTACACGGCTAAATTTGGTTTCCGGATTGTCAAATATGCAAACGCATTGTTTGGAATAATAGTTAATAACAGTTTCCAAGCAAGTCGGAAATAGAGCCATTCTCATTGAAAAGCAGGAGCCCAAATGCAACTGCCTCTCCAGTAAGATAATGAGTTAATGAGGAGGACCTCTTTTGACCCAATAAACAACACTGTCATTCAGGGTTATCTGGGCACCCACTACCTTGAACTTGAAGTCGCTAACCCATCACTATTGTCATCACCAGGAATAGACCCATGACCGCCTCTTTAGCAAGTGTTGAGGTAAAGAGCCGGTCCCTGTATCTGGGGCCACAGGGATAATGACTGCACTGTGAGAATAAGGTCCTGGTTTATCGAGCTTCTGCTGTGAACCAGGGCAAGCTGCTGGAGTATGAAAGGGAATGAATTTAAAACTCTGAGCTTCTAGGGCACCTGGAATAGCTCCTTTGATGCGCTACCCAGAAAAGCCTTCCCAGATTCCCCCCAGCACGGGCTTTGCCCTGGATAGTGTTCATCTGTCTCTCCAGAGCTTGATCTCTGAGCCCAGTACCCACAGAGCTCCTGTGACCCCTGGTATGGGCCAACAGGAAGAACCAGGAGTGAGTGGAGGACACAGGGTGAGTCAGGATGGGGCATTTAGTCCCCAACCTGGAGCTTGTACACTTCCTTCACCCAGCGCTCCCGCCCATCGCTGGCACCCTCTCTGCACCTCTGCGCCTCTGACCTGGGGGCGATCATGGTTTCCTGCCTTGGCTGGTCCCGGTGCTTCACCCCCCCCTCCCCGCTGCTTTTCTGGGGACCTGCTCCAGCTTTGCAAATGGACCTTCCAGGGAACTCGTCAGTCCCCTGCTCTGAGCGTCCCTTGTTCCCTTCATTCGCAGCTACTTGAGGTTGGCTTTGTAACAGGAAGATGCCAGTTGCTGAAGAATATGGAAGTGGATAGATGTGGGTCCGAGGCGGGATGCTGGGCGAGGACACTTCGTCCTCGCCCAGCTACCAGCCCTTCATCAGCTGTCTCTGAAACTCCAGCAACTCGCCAAGACGTCACTGTCTGGCTTTGAAAGCTCTGGGTACTCGGATCCCCAACTACACACCCAATAATCCGATTCCCCTCCCTCCTCCACTCAGGCCTTTCTAGAACGCCACTGCTCTCCCAGACTCCACGCACCGTCTCCCACTCAGTGCCTCCCTTCTGCAAACACAGGATTCGGTCTTTGCCTAGAGATGCTACTTTCCTTTCTTCCTCTATCTTTCTTTCTTTCTTTTTAAAGATTTTATTTATTTATTTGACAGAGATCACAAATAGGCAGAGAGAGAGGGGGAAGCAGGCTCCCTGCCAAGCAGAGAGCCTGATGCGGGGCTCGATCCCAGAACCCTGAGATCATGACCTGAGCTGAAGGCAGAGGCTTAACCCACTGAGCCACCCAGGCTCCCCAAGATGCTACTTTTCAACTGCCAATGTGCAGAGCACAGTTCTCGGGGTACGGTAACTTCTCAGTTCTTGTTCACTGAAAAACTTGGGAACGACTCAAGGCATGTCAACTGATAGCAATAGCAAAGTATCGTAAAATAGCAAATTAAATGTATTTGGACCCCTTTGCCTCCATGTTCTGTTATAGACTGTTTTGGCGGGGGGGGGGCATTTGGAAGTTTTGAAAATGTGCCCTATAGCACATCCTACCGTGTGGTGTGTGTGTGCGCGTGCGTGCGTGCGGGTAGAGCTATCTAAATATAATTTGTCTGGGGATGGGAAACAGAGGGTAGATCCATGGTAAGAAAGGGATGGGCTCTAAAATAATAGAGACCTGGGTTTCAATTCCAGCTCATGCCATTGCTGTGTCACCGTGGACGAGTTGCTTAGACTCTCAGATCTTATTTCCCCTTCTGTCAACGTGGTGGTGATCCCATCCATCTCTGCTGTAGGTTACTTGGGAAGGCTACATGATTTATTTTATGTAAAGTGCTTGACACACAGAAGGGGCTTGCTAAGTGTTCATTTCCTTCCTTCCAGAATTATGGCTCGTAAACAAAGAAAATCCTGGAGTTTCTTAGAAGTTCTGTCGGGTTTTGTTTTCCCAAGAGTCCTTGATTCTTTGAGTCAAATGGCCCAGGACCAGAAGCTGGGACACTAGAAACTTTAAAGCGAGGCAAAATAAGCTTTCTATGGGAAATGCGTTCCATTTATTCTTAGTCAAAGTGCCTTGAGGTCAAATGTGTAAGCATTGGAAATTGAGGTGATTAATAAGACTTCATTGTAGAAAAGCCTTAAAATTTGTTACCCGCCTCCTGGCTCTTTAGAACTAGAGATGCCTCGAGAAGTATCCTAAAAGCGTTAATCAGCTTGTTAGATGTCTTCAGCCCAGCTCATCAATCTGGTCTTTCTCAGTAGCTAATAAGAAAATATAGAGACAAAGGGGAACTTCCAAGTATGACGTGTAAGCTCACTGTCTCAGTCATGGGGATTGTTTTAGGTATTTACATATGCAGTTGATCCCTGTACCCAATTATACCTCCATGAAGGCGCTCTTAAAAGTCACCCAGGAGGGGCGCCTGGGTGGCTCAGTCGATTGAGGGGCTGACTCTTGATTTCAGCTCAGGTCATGATCTCAGCAGGGAGTTTGCATGGGATTCTCTCTCTGCCCCTCCCCCCAACCCCTAAGCCACACTCCCCCCCACACGCTTGCATGCATGCTCTCAAATAAATAAATAAATCTTTAAAAAATAAAAATAAAATAAAAGTCACGCAGGGAAAATACATTTTAAAAAAGGAAAACTTTTCACTGGCCTAGGCACTTGAATATTTTGTACATTTTACTGTATATAAATAAGTTCAACCTCAGTAAAATACTACTTGTACGAAATATATAAGATGTCATATAGCGATCATAGTATGCTCCTTCAGTGTAAGAAACAGAAGGGGTATAAGAGTAAATATCTTGGGGCGCCTGAGTGGCCCAGTGGGTTAAAGCCTCTGCCTTCAGCTCTGGTCATGTGATCCCAGGGTCCTGGGATCGAGCCCCGCATCGGGCTCTCTGCTCAGCAGAGAGCCTGCTTCCTCTTCTCTCTCTGCCTGCCTCTCTGCCTACTTGTGATCTCTGTCTGTCAAATAAATAAAAATGAAAATAAAAAAAAATAAATAAAATGAAATCTTAAAAAAAAAAAAAAAAGAGTAAATATCTTTATGTGTTGTTGTCTGCATAAGAGTCCTGGAAAAATAAGTAAGAATCTAATGACAATTATCTAGACTTACAACCCAAGGAGAGGAGGACAGGGACAGGGAAGGGAGTGAGGCTTTTTAACCCATCCTCTTTTAAATCCTCTCGCTCTCTGAACTCTGTAAAAACAAAAAATAAAGAGTTTTTAAAGGAAAAGAAGTAACCAAGTGACTGAGGTAGGGGGTTGAAGCCAGGAGTTGAAAAGGCAAGAAGGGCGTTTTCTAAAATTGGAAACAACTTGAAAATGCAAACAAGAAAAGGCCAAGTTGGAAGATTTGCAAAGTTCAGTGACGAAACTGCCCACCATCTGAGGTCACTGAGCAGACATGAGCTGTTGGCCACGTGACTGATCTCTTGCCCGGGAGTATAAAGATTGCTAGTCTCTAAACAGATTTGCCAGATGGAGAGGAACACAGGGACGAAGAGGGTAGAAAATCTGCTTCCTTCCACCTTGGGCCAGGGGAGCAGAGACAAAGCAGGGAGGTGGCTGAGAGCCTCTGCTCTGCTCTTATCAGAGTTCTGCTTTAATGCCCTCTGGAGGGAGGCTGCCAAGGAGCCATGGGCCCAGGAAATCAGGAGGAGGAGATATGTTTCCCGGCCCTGTTCAGCATCACCTCTAATGAGCGGTTTTAAAAATTTTGGGTCCTTAGTTTCTCTGCGCATAGAAGAGAAGGGGTTGAACTCCATTGCCCAGGTCCTTTGTAGCTTACAGATGTTCTATTCCGCGGTGACATGGGGGGGTTCCCACCACGGCTGACAGCTGGGTTAGCCCGAGCTAGCTGACTGGGCATGGGACAGGCCTGTGCGGTCAGCTCCCAAACCTGCTGGAACTGGAAGGCCAGAGCCTGGATTGGCAGAAAGGAAGGGGCGGCCCCAGCAGGGTATGGAATGCAGTTCAGCAGGATGCAAGCCGAATCCTCTTCATTCTCCAGTGAGAGAGTCATCTGGGTCCCTTCAGTCCCTCCTCTTCTGCCAGTCACTTTCCTACTCAATGGCACGCCCCTCGGAGCTGGGCCAGGGAAATTGAAAAAGACCAATTAGACTTCCTGTCTATCAGCCCTGGAGTTAGAACGTCTTAAGCAAGGCCTTAAACTTCCTGAAATTGGACCCCTCGGCATCCTTACCCCTGATATCCCAGCCACGGAGGGACACCCATGCCCCCACCTCCTTCTGCAGGTGCTCTCCTGAACCACTGGGTGCCGGGTTCACCCCCCCAGGCCTGCCCTCAACTGCGTCATCAACAAGCTGTTTTCCAACACCCACAGTGTGAATCAGAACTTCCCCGCCTCTAGGAGGACACAGTAAGAGGAACTATCTTCTCTTCATTTTGCTTTGGCCTTCAAAGCAGAACCCCAGAAGGACAGGGGACCAGAGAGTGGACAGACAGGGGACACGTCGGCTGCTGAATTTTACACACTGGAGTTTGAACTCGGGCTATTGAACCTCCACTGTGGACGCTAACATCCAATGCTTAGGACCACCATTGTTTCATTTAGATTCCAAAATGCTTTCACATTGTAATGCAAGCCTCTACCCAAGATTGATCTCTTCTCTCCACTGTTACCCTCCTCCGAGTCTTATTTTTCCATTGATTTCACCCTAGTGGCTTTATTTCAAGTGAATCCAAGCAGATCTCCTCCTCCTTTTTTTTTACTTCGTTAATCCCAGAGGAAACTGATCTTTAAGGACATTAAAAACCCACTGACCCTTGTAAACACAGGGAATATACTTCCTCCTTCTTTTTGCCTCAGTGATTTCCAACCCAAGCCCACTCCTCCTGCGTGCTCTCGTACTTGCTCTGCCCCCCTCCATCCCTAGTTTATAGGTGGAGGAGTGACAGGGTCACAGGATGCCTGCGATCCTGCCTGGCTTGCCGATGAATCACTACGTTCACAGCCCTTCTTAGAACTACCAATTGATCAGCCCCTATCGACCTAGCTACATATTTCTGCAAGCGAGCCACTCCCAAACCTAGTGGATTTAAACCAGCAATCACTTCTTTATCTCCCAAGTGTCTAATCCAGACAGCGCTTGAAAGGGAAGACTCGGGTCTGCTTCACACAGGAGCAACTGGGATGGCCCAAGGAGGGATGGAAGGCTCACTTCCCAGATGCTGTAGTCTCACGCCTGGGAAGTTAGTGCTAGTGGAGTGGTAGGATGGGAGGTCAGGGTGGGAGCTGGGGGGCCTCAGCTCCTCTCTGCACGGATTTCAACCTCGGCATGATGGGTGGCTTCCAAGGACATCCCAAGACAACATGGCTCTTCTATGACCTAGCCTCAGAAGTCACACCCCGTCATTTCTACCCTACTCTATTGGTACAGTCATGACGGGCCACTTAGATCCAAGGAAAAGACACATAAACCCAACCGCAGGACGGGAAGTGTGTCAACGTCAGCTGTTAGAACTCAGGGGATGAAAGCGTGCCTGTTATGCTGTGATATTTGCATACTTACTCAAATATAAAAAAATTCATTTTTCCTCCAAAATGTTCCAGTAGTATTCAATTCACTCTCCTGGGAGAGGTACGGTGTCATCCTTTGATTCAACAGACTCCCCAGCACCATACCACATCCCTACAGATACTTAAGAAGAATGGCCTTCCCCATTGTCACTGGCGAGCATCTCATCTGACCCACAGCAGGCAGGCCGCAAAGGGTAGTTATACCTTTCATCATTATTTGATAATAATAACGCTCACTGCCTAGGCAATACCAAACGAGAGGAGATGACAAAATAATTCTCCCCGATAGGTCCTTGTAACTTACAATCCAACTCACCCAGACATTGTTCTTTGAAAAGAGAGAATTACTTAATACCATCTGACTTTCCTACCTTCAGAGAGGCGTTGCCCAACTGGGAAAACCCTGGAAACCCATAGAAGCTTCACACCTGGAAGGTGTCATGGACTCTGGGCTCTCAGATGTCTGCTCTTAGCAGCTGTACCACGAGAACCAATACAGAGCCTGACGCTGCTTTCCCGAGCTTCCCTCTCTGTCTGGAGACTTGCCGTTTCCACAGAAAATCAACCCCAGGAACCACTCGCAGCCTTTAAGTGTTTGCTAGTACCGTGCTACTCAAAATGGTGTTCACAGACCAGCAACACAGACCACCTCCTCAGAAATGCAAATTTATGGGCCTCACCCCAGATGTACTGAATCAGCACGTGTGTTTTTAAAAGCTCTCCTGGGGGCATCTGGGTGGCTCAGTCGGTTAAGCGTCTGCATTCAGCTCAGGTCATGATCTTAGGGTCCCGGGATGGAGCCCCCCCATGGCAGATTCCTTGCTCAGCGGAGGACTCTGCTTCTCCCTCTGCCCCTCCCCCAACTTTTGCATGTTCTCGTTCTCTCTCAAAATAAATAAATGATAAATAAAAGCTGTCCTGGTGATTCTCTTGTGCACACTTGAATCTTCCAGCTGCCCCGCTGTGTGACCCCTCAGGCAAGCCTGCCTGCGGTGTGGACCCTCATCAACTAATAATTGCCCCCACTGCCAGTCGGTTCCTACATCACCCATTCCCGTCAAAGAGCGCCATCAGTCATTTGGTCCTCATCTTAGCGCAGCCGCTGTTTCCGTCATAACTTTTCCTGCTTCAGCCCAGTAGGGTGTAGGTGTCTCTGGTTCATTGTCATAGAAGGTGCCAGAATTGTTGCCTGTCATAAAATTTATTCATATGTGCTGTGTTTCCTCACTAGCTGATTGGCTTAAATTTGGAGAAGAAAACTCTTCTGTCCTATAGAATGAATGTACCAAAATTTGATCTCTTGACTTCAGAGATTTGAAACACTGCCTTGATCAGGGTTTGTTTGTTTTTTTTAAAAAAAGATTTTATTTATTTAACAGACAGAGATCACAAGTAGGCAGAGAGGCAGGCAGAGAGAGAGGAGGAAGCAGGCTCCCCACGGAGCAGAGAGCCCGATGTGGGGCTCCATCCCAGGACCCTGGGATCATGACCTGAGCCGAAGGCAGAGGCTTTAACCCACTGAGCCACCCAGGCGCCCCAATCAGGGTTCTTTTGACTGATGTATTGGGCCATTTCATTATCCCAACAATCTTACCAATTTTCTTTAAAAACCCTCTGTTTGCTTACAAAGTTTGGATCCGAGACAAGATCTGAAAGCATTCTTGGTTTTAATCAATTCTTTTTGTCTGTGTTCGGGAGTTTTGTTTGCTTTACCAAGGGAATCAAACTCTCTTGGGAATTCTTATTCCTTACACAGAACAAAAGCCCATATATTAGAAATCCAAAGCGAGACTAGTAACGGGCCTCACGGTGGACCACAAGACAAGTGTAGTATTGGGTTGGTGACTTGGGGAATACGGTTGGACATTACCATGGGAGATGAGCCCAAAGTGTATTTCTCAGCCTCCAAAGTTCAGAAACTTGGTTTTGGTGGCACAGAGATGGCAGGCCGCTCCTCTCAGAGCTGAGACAGACCACAGGATGAATCAAAGCAGAAAAGGCAATTCATTAGCTCACGCTGAGAAACCACCCTCTCTGGAAATGAAAAATCCTGGTCCACATATTATCAGGGACTTACTTTCCTATAGCCTAGCTCCATGGAAACCAAAACCATTCTCTAAGTCAGATTTATAAATTTTACAGTAAGACATCACTAGCACAGGAATTAGAATACTTCAAGGACGTATGACCAAGACAGTCTTTCCAAGAAGGGAGCCTTCAAGGAAGCTACATCATAATGTAAGCGTTACTGTTAGGGATCCCCCCAAAAAAGAGGTGTTGAAGTCTGAACCCCATTAATTATAAATGTGGTGTGTTTGGGACATAGGGTCTTTGCATGTCTAATCAAGTTAAGATGAGGTCATTAGGGTGACCCCCCCTAGTCCACGCCAACTACTGTCCTTATAAGAAGAGACACAGACCTACAGACATCACCATCCTGTGAGGACAAAGGCAGAGATCAGAGAGATGCATCTAGAAGCCGAGAAACAGCAGTGGCTGCTGGAGAACACCAAAAACTGGAAGAGGCAAGGAAGGTTTCTCCCTTAGAGACTCCAGAAGGAGGCTTGCCTTCCAGAGTCTTGATTTCAGACTTCTGGCCACAAGAACTGGGAGGGAATAAATTTCTGTTATTTGAAAACACCCAGTTTATGATACTTTGTTACAGTAGCCCTTGAAAGCTAAACTGTTGCTCTTCCAGCATGGAATCTGAGTGAAGGGAACACAGACAATCCCACCTGTGAACATCAGGCTCAGAGAGCCAGACCACCTTTCTCCCCTCAGACGGGGGCCTTTCAAATGGGACTGGAATATTAGAAATCCATTAGCCAAGGTCCACTCTTACAGGGACAGTACTTATGAATTAACTAGTACTTCTGGGGTCCCATTTCATGTTTAATAGAAATCCCACACGCAGAGGCATGTGTCCTCATTTCCAAACAACAAACAGGTCCAGTGGGGTGTAAGACCATCTTCCAGAAGGCGCAAAGTCCCTCTGGAATAACCGATTCATGGTATTCCCACCCCCCACGTTTTTTCCCCTGGAAATATAATCCATATTCCTTTTTTTTTCTTTTTTTAAGATTTTATTTATTTATTTGACAGAGAGAGAGAGACCACAAGTAGGCAGAGAGAGAAGGGGAAGCAGGCTCCCCGCCGAGCAGAGAGCCCGATGCAGGGCTTGATCCCAGGACTCCAAGTCCATGACCTGAGCCGAAGGCAGAGGCTTCACCCACTGAGCCACCCAGGCAATCCTACAATCCATATTCTGACAAGGCTTTGTCACTGGAAGATGTCCTAGAAAAATCTTTCTGGGCTTCACGGCCACAGCTTTTATACACGGGCTTCTGAGGCTTCCTTGGGGGGTGTGATGGGAGGGGGGTGGTCAACAGACATCACAGCGCACGCCGTTAAATCCGCATGACTGCAAATCCAGCTTCAGAACAGAGAGCCTCTCCCCTCTCTGCTGTCCCTGGACTCCCCTCCAGGGCACACCCAAAAGCCCCCTCCCAAACCTCCCAGGGAAAATGACAAAGCACCCCACGCTGAGAAAAAAGTATTTTGTAGAAAGATGTCCAAGCCTTCCTCCCCCCTAGGTGGCTTTTCCTGCTGTTACTCAGAACCCCGAAGTACCCCACCTACATACTGACATTTGGGTGCCTCACTTCTACCCAGCTCTACCGTCTACCCCATAAATACCCATTCTTCTCACAACGCGGGACGGCGAGAGCACCCTGGAAAAACAGCTTGTCCTGAAAACCAAGCTTCGCTGGTACCTCGAGAGCCACAGGGAGAACATTTCTGCTAAGTTGGAATATCCATTCCGTGGCTCTCCTACCACACAGGGATCGGAAGCACTGAGCTCCCATTCACAGCCTCCTGACCCTGATAGATGCTTTCAGGTTTCCCTTGAAAAACGTGTATTTTGTTTGATCAGATGGATAGAAAGCCCAGACACTGGCTCCTGGAATCAATCCGGGAGAGCAGACAAATTTAACGGCTTGTGATGAACACTGTAACCTCCGCCTCTGGGTTTCGTCTGTGCTCTGGACCCTGGCCTTTTCTGACCCAGATGGGTTTCTTCCCTCTTTGGATAAGTTACTACCTTTAATCTGGACACACGGTCATACGTTAAAGATCTAGCAGCCCCTCTGTCTTTTAAGGTAACTCGGGTTACCCATCTCTGCTCTGATTGTAAGTCAGTCTTACACTTCAGATCCCAGTAACCTTATTTCCCCACATGGACAGGGAGATTCCCCCTGTGGATGGGAAACTTGAAATTTCCCAAGAACTGACACCACGCACTGCTCTGTGACCTCAAGTGTGAGGACGGCAAAGCAGAAACGAGGAAAGGGCTATTGTAAAAGCTGTGTGTCTTACGCTGCCTTCCCTAGGTGTTAATGGTGTGGTGAGTTGTAAAATTGTCCTCACTCTTAGGGGGTGCAAAGTGATGTGTTTAGGGATAAAGTGTCATGACGTATACAACTTACTTTTAAATGAATCTGTCAGACACACACACACACACACACACACACAGCGATATATATATATATATATATATATATATATATATATATATGCAGATAAAGCAAACAAGGCAAATGCTAGCAATCTTTCAGTCTAGGTAAAGGGTATGTGAGTGTTCCCTGTACTATTCTATCAATTTTGTAAATATCTAAAAAAAAAATTTTAACATTAAGGGAAAAAGAAGCTGTCACACTTTCTGCATTCTGGAAGGCTGTTAGGGAGATGCTCCCTTCCCCCAGCAAGGCTGGTTTTTGGAAAACCCAGTGGCATCGTCCAGATGAAACTGCTTCAAACTGAAATGTTAAATAAAAATCCATCTTCATTTTGGACAGGGGCGGGTCTTTATAGAGATGATTTATGGCACTTTCCTCCTTCTGCCTGGGGCCAGGAGACAGGCAAAAGAGACTGCGGGTCTCTGAGCCAGCACGTGAGCTGATCAGTCAAGGGGCAGGCAAGAGTGAACACGCGAGAGGGTCAGCAGTGAGTGTGGGGCAGCCTGAAGGGAGAACCCAGAGTGCCAGGGCTGCCAGAACAAAGCACCATAGACCGGATGGCTTAAACCACAGAAACTTAGTTTTCACAGATCTGGAGGCTGGAAGTCCAAGATCAAGGTGCTGGCAGGGTTGACGTCTGGTGAGCCCGTCCCCTTTGGGTAGCAGGTGGCACGTCTTCTAACAGCGTGTTCATGTGGCCTTTCCCCAAATGTGTGCATGCGCAGAGACAGTGAGCTCTCTGGTGCCTTTTCTTAAAAAAAGACCAATCCTGGGGCTCCTGGGTGGCTCAGTCTGTTAAGTGTCCTACTTTCAATATCAGCTCAGGTCTTGATCTCAAGGTCATTGAGTTCAAGCCCACTGGGTGTGGAGCCTACTTTAAAAAAAAAAAAGAAAAGAAGAGAAAAGAAAAAGAAAAAGAAAAAAGAAGTGGAAAGAAAATCACATTAAATTGGAAATAGTTTAAAAAGAAAAAAAAAAAGAAGACACTAATGCTATTGGATCAGAGTCCTGCCCTCATGACCTCATTTAACCTTACTGCCTTAAAATCTCCATCTCCAAATGGGCTACAGTGGGGGTTAAGGCTTTAAGATATGGCTTTTGAAGGGCACACAAACCTTCAGCCCATAAACACCATATTGATTTTGCTTTCGTTTTCTGCATTATAATTCCATTTAATGATCTTCAAGCCCTGAAAAGTTCATTCAACACAAGAGCCTCAGGTTAGCCAGTCTTGGGGAATGGGAGGGAGGCTCCAGGATCCTTCCTTCCCCGAGAAGCGGGCAGGAGGGAGACCTTG
This sequence comes from Neogale vison, assembly GCF_020171115.1. NCBI lineage: Eukaryota > Metazoa > Chordata > Mammalia > Carnivora > Mustelidae > Neogale > Neogale vison. Next base: position 194,949,327 of record NC_058101.1, on the reverse strand, counting down.
CAGCAAAGGCTGGAGGCTGCAACGCCTCCAGAGGTGGCCACGGAGAAGCCCTGAGCAGTGGACCGAGTCACATTGTTCAGCTGTCTCAGAAGGAGCCTCACAGGTAGGGGGAAGAGGCTGGATTTGCTGCCCTGCCCAGAAACGTGGCTCAGACTGTTTCAGTGGGCAGAGGAAATTTGGAAATAGTCGGGTTATATAAGAGGAGGGACAGATGTTTGCTTTCCATCTCCCCAGTCACTCCAACAAGGGGAGAAGGTGTTCCTGGGAAGGTCTTTATCGTGCCAAGCACATGGCTGGCATGTGAAAGCAAGCGGGGGTGGGGGGCAGAGATGGTGACCTCGGCAACAAGCCCTTGGGAGGGGGCACCCAAACCGCACTGTAGTGGAGAAAAATCTGGAATAACCAGGGGCCAATCCAGGATGCGGTAAATGAGCCCCCGAGGTTGTAGGGGGAGCCACAGAGGAGATGGGGGAGGGCAGAAAACTCCGTATGGCTGGAAGAGACCCCATCCTCCCAAACACCCCAAACTTGACCTTCAACCAGGCTTGGGATACACTTGGCCCAGAGAGTTCCAAGGGCAAGCTGGGACCTTGGTATGCCACCGCCGGGGCTGAAGAGAGGCAGAACACTGAGCCGGAACAGGGCCCCGATGAGTCCATCTGACATCCCACGACAGGCACAGACTTACTTTCAGGTTTGATCAGAAACGGTTGGTAAGCACTTGAGGTTTCTTAGCACAGGTAGCAATATCTTCAAAAGTTGTTTCCTTCCACTTTTACTAGTGGTTTCTCCACGCCATAGGCTCCGGCATCCTGCGTCTCGTGCCAATAATTTAACCGCTTTCCTTGCAGCGGCTCCGTTCTCGGGCAATGTAATTTGAGGTTTGACTCACCCTTAAATATATATCGTGTCACTGGATTTATGACAGGAAGAAAAGAGCGCAGAACCGGTTAAGGGATCAAAGACAAGCTCGTCCATGTTCTCCAGGGGAAAGCACAAGGGCCAGCCCAGGACCTCCTCTCCCCGCCCTCATCCCCCCCCCCCCCAGGGTCAAGGCCAGGACCTTCCCCTAACACCCCGCCTGCTGCTGGGCCGGTGCCCTGTGTTGGCAGTGCTAAGAGCAGCGGTCCTGTGATTTGCTGCTGTCCCCAGGGAGCTGAATCCCTGGACAACGACAGCTGATCAGCTTAAAGCTCAGGTTTAAAGATAGGGAACAGGCTTTCTGCGATAATGAACTCCAAATGGGTCCGCCCCACCCCCATCCCTATCCTCTAGGGTTAATGGCTTAAAGGTAACTGGGGGTTCTAGCCAGAAGGAAAGCTGCCAAGAAACAGTCCCTCTTCCTAACCTAAGCCTGCGCCCCATTCTTTTAATACATGACTTCCTCCAGCACTTCCTCTAGCTTGGGGGAGAAGGATGCAGATTTGTCTAACCTCTGAAAAACCTTGTGGTGTGCTCCGTGAGTGTTTCAAGCAGAAAGCAAGCGGAGACCAGGGGCCGTTTCCGCCCACGCGCCTCAGCTGGGCCTCCAGAGAACACCCTGTGGTTGGTTGGGACCCTCCCAGCTTCTCCTCCAGATGCTGCTGCAGGAAAGAAAGAAAAAAACAAAAACCTGGGCAGCATATGTCACAGTCCGGATCCCAGCGGCGGAAGCTCAGGCAGACAGCCCTGACCCGAACTCCAGGCGGGCAGGAGCAGGTGTCAGGCCCTGGGCGCAGGAGTGGGCTTCTGGCCCTGACCTCTCCTCCCCCCTGAGTCCCCGAGCCCCGCCCGGCAGCGAGGCCGCAGGGATACGGACGGAGCCGCCAAGCTAAGGTGCGTGGGTGGGAAGCCCGAGATGACTAGGCCTGCTACGGCCGCAAACCTGCTGGTGACTTTATTATGGGCGAAACCGCCCGCCTGGCCCAAGGTCTCTGGTGAAAAAGGAAGCCCTTCATGGCAGCTTTGTCAGCGCTGCGCTATTTATACAGATGGAACTAGAGGCCCGGAGGTCAGAACACACCATATTCTGAGCTTGCCAATCCTTGCTTGTTTCAGGACACTGAAATGGTCCCTTTTTAATTACTTGAATGTATTAAGAAAGAACCGGCTGGTTCTACCGTAAGGAATTTGACTTCAGCCCATCTTGTTGGGATAGACTCCCTCAGGCCTTCCTTGCCCTGCAGGCTGCTCCGGCCCACCTTAAGTGGGGGGCCCAGCTGCAGCCACGGTATAGGAGGGACCACGGGTGGAGAGACAGCTCAGGAGGTCCTACCAGGCAGGAACGTGCTTCAGGATATGATCTAGGGACCACCCGCCTCAGCATCCCCAAAGAGCAGTAGGAATCCGGATTCTAGTCTGACTAAATTGTTCTCTCTGGGAGTGGCATCTCAGAACCCATATTATAAACAGGCCCCCCCAGGTATTTCTTTTCTTTTTTAAAAGATTTTTATTTATTTATTTGACAGAGAGCGAGAGATCACAAGTAGGCAGAGAGAGAGGAGAAGCAGGCTCTCCCCCGAGCCGAGAGCCCGATGCAGGACTTGATCCCAGGACCCTGAGATCGTGACCTGAGCTGCAGGCAGAGGCTTAACCCACTGAGCCACCCAGGTGCCCCAGCCCCCCAGGTATTTCTTACACAGTTTTGAATTTGAAAACTGCATCTCTTTCACCGCTTTGAAAGTTCACTAAAACTTGTTGAAAATAAACACCAAATAGTTCCTGCTAAGGTATTAATTCCTCCCTCCCTTGAGCAGTGGCATTAAAAACAAAAACAAAAACCAAAAAAACTCTTGGCAGTTCCAAAAACTAAAGGTAAGACGGCAGAACCTTGGGTGGGTCGGAGACCTGTCAGAGTTGCCACTCCAATATAGCCCCTCCAATTGCCACATAGGCCTCCTACATGTAGGCTGGGGATCTCATGGAGAGAGACGCCAGTGGTTCTGAGTGCTCATCAGCCACCACGTACTTACCAGGCGCTTTACAAATATTATCTCAATTTTCACCTCTGTGTGCGAGGTACAATCTCCAGTTTCTAGAGAGGGAAACTGTCCTCAGAAAGGTTAAGGAATTTGCCTCTTCAGGTGGCTATTCATGGTCAGGGTACACATTCAGATCCGGTCATCCATGCCCAACAGCTGTACCCAACAAAATCTATTTCATAAAATCCAAATGGCATCAAAAGAATCAGGAGCTACCAGGACAGGTAAGAAATCTGGCCTTATCTAGTCCTCATACACTGGTGTGAGCCAATGCACTATAAAGTTGAAGTCCCCTCATGGGCTTTGATCTGCTTAGTGTCTCTATGAAACTTGAATTAATCAACATTTAAAACTCTGGAGATTTTACATGAAAACCCAGAATTTTCCTTTCTTGAAAAAGCAAAAATTTTATAACTCTGGGCCCCATTCCTGGTTCCGGTAATGGTTCACTGTACTGGTTTTGGAATCTACAGACCTGGGTTTGAGTCTTGGCTCTAGGCCTTGTTGGCTGTATAACCTCGAATCAGTCACTTCCCCCCTCTGAGCCTCCTTCCCTCAATTGGAAAGTCGACCTGGTCATAGTATCTTCCTCACAGGCTTGCAAACATGGGATGGGAGAATGTATGCTCAATGACAAGCATTTGTGCTTGTTGAATATTCATTTATAGAAGCTTAGGGCAACAGGCTTTAGCAACACACGTAGTACATGACGTCGCCAAGACTCACACCCAGATTCCGGATTCCAGTCCCCAAGCTGCTTCCACTACATCATCGTACCATGCACGCCCCCACTCCCGCCACTCCCTGTGACACCCAAGTCATCATGCGGGCAATGAAAACTCATGTTTTCCAGATGTCTTAGCACTAGTAAGATACCTCATTCTGCCTCAAGAAACCAAGTGGTCCCTGTGTAAAGAACACTAAATTGAGATTCAGATTGTAGTCTCAACTGGTTTACTGACCTCAAGCAAGTCCCTTCTCCTCACGGGGCCTCAGTTTCTTCATCTGTAAGATGGGAAGTATTTGTGTTGTGAGCTGAATCATGTTCCCCTCAAATCCACATGCTGAAGGTCTGGCCCCCAGGACTTCAGAATGTAAGGGTATTTGAAGGGAAGGTCTTTAAAGAGGTGACTGAGTAACAATGAGGCCTTCAGGGTAGGGCCTTAATCCAGTATGACTAATGTCTTATAAGGGAAAGAGACACCAGGGGCACATGCACACAGAGGACAGCCATCTGCAAACTGAAGAGAGAGGCCTCAGAGGAAACCAACCCTGTTGGGACCTTGATCTTGGACTTCAGCCTCCAGAACCATATGAAAATAAGTTTTTGGAGTTTAAGCCGCCCCATCTGTGGTATCTTGTTATGGCAGCCCCAGCCGACTAATACAATACAGAAGAATCATCGAGAAGCCTGGTACGTAGTAGGCGTCTGACAAGGGTTAGCACTTGCCTTTCCCTGGGCGGAGCTGAGGACGTGGGATCTCCCTGACAGAGACTTGTCTTGCGTGTGGAGGCTGCCTTTTCTGCCGACAGTCTGCCTGCCAGGCAGCCTGGAATGTGCACGTGGTCTGGCCAGAACACCCTCCGCCTTGGACAAAGCCAGAACGGTAACGATGGATGTGTCAATTCTCGTTCAAGCCACCACCTTCCTGTCTGTACTTGTGATGACAACAAACCCTTTCTGCATTTCAGCTTCTTTCTTAATGTGCCCAAGTCTTTTTTTTTTTTTAAGATTTTATTTATTTATTTGACAGAGATCACAAGTAGGCAGAGAGGCAGGCAGAGAGAGAGAGAGGAGGAAGCAGTCTCCCTGCTGAGCAGAGAGCCCGATGTGGGGCTCAATTCCAGGACCCCGGGATCGTGACCTGAGCCGAAGGCAGAGGCTTTAACCCACTGAGCCACCCAGGCGCCCCACGCCTCGGTCTTTAAATACCAGTTCCATCTTCATGACTTCTCTCGAGATGAGTTCATGACATCTGGGAGGCTACTTGGGCGGGTTGGTAAAGTACCATTCCAAGTAGAGTGGCTTACTCATAGCACACATTCAGCTTTTCACACCCCTGATATGCTGATTTTGCTAATTCTAGGGCATCTCCCTTTCCATGTCTGACTGCCCTGACCTATTCTTGGCCTTGACTCCATGGTCTCTTGTGATTCATAGGTGCCTTCCCTGATCTTTTGAAGTTTATCTGAACCTCCAGCAGATGAAGCAGGGGAAGAAAAGACGTCTTTATATTTTTTCTTGGCGTCGCTCTATGTCCTTACCTGCCTCTGTCATAACGCAGATATTCATTCAGGCCCCCAAATCTATACAATACGCCTCAAAAAGCAATAGATGTTAACTTCTCTTCATTCTGGGAATGGGACCCAATCATTTATTGTAGGTAACCCCCATGACTCGGTATCACCATTGTATGATGTCATTTTGTGTTATTTTGAAGAATTAGAAGACTTTGTTTAATTGAAAAAAAAAAAAAAAAAAAACCATGGATGAGTTCCATGACACAGAACGCTCTGTCTACCAGTGATGGAGCAGTTGAACACAATAGATTTCAAGACTTGGTATAAATAATACGAATGGAAGTTATCGCATTGATTTTTGTATTAATTATACCTTGAAACTATAATATTTTTCAATGTGCTGGGTAAAATAAAACGTGTTCAATTAGTGTCACTCAGGTCTTTTTACTTTGTAAATTTGACTTCTAGAACATTTTAAATGCCATATGCACCTCACATTCTACTGCTATTGGAAGGTACTGGCAAAGACAAAAATTTGAGGCATCAGAATATTTTTAAGGGACTTGCTCTTTGTTCTGTGGAGAGTCAGAATGAAAACCAATGGCTGATTGTCTAAGCATGGCTCTCCCACTAGAGGTGGTTAATTCCATGGAATGACAAGGGCGCCATTTAGCTTGGCTCTTTGAAAACATCTCCCCAACACCAAGATCTTCAGCCACCACTTTGTGGGGGAAGTCAGAAGATGAACAGAAAGCCAAAATCCTCTGTGAGTCTTGAAGGGTAAACTGAATGACCTAAGAATTTTCCATCCCTGATGTCTAGAGCAGTCACAAGAGAATTCTGTACTCCCACTACCGCATCAGAACACTTATGACTAAGAAAGATAGTGAAAGGTTCACATGACAAATATTTTCATTCTGTTATCTCTTCTTCACCAGCCAGTTGAAGTCACCCAACAAATCCCCAAATGATGTCACCTAGGATACTGAAAGGATCATTATTTCGCATAGGCACTCACCTAGGCATGAACTGCATCTAAGGAAAAATATGAGGCAATGAATGATAGGTCATCTCAATTGATTTTGTCTCTGTTTTTTTTTTTTCTTTTTTTTTTTTAATGTATTTTTTTTTGAGAGAGAGCATGGGGGTGGGAGAGAGGCAGAGGGAGAAGCAAACTCCCATCGGAGCAGGGAGTCCAGTGCTGGTTCTTGATCCCAGGACCCCAGGATCATGATCTGAGCCAAAGGCAAACACTTAGCTGACTGAGCCCCCCAGGAGCCCCTTGTTTCTGCTCTGAGCAGGGGAAGGCCACCCATTTAGACAACCAGCATCCAGCAGAGTGAACTTCACTGATCGGGCACCAAGCTCTCAGCAGAGAGATCCTTCTTCCCCCCAGATCTTGGCCGTGCCCTTAAACCCTCAACCCAGTCCAAGCCATTCAGGAAAGACCCCTGACTCACCCACCCACAGAGTCTGAAATACCTTCCTTATCTTGGGGTCACTGCGAGACAAGCAGGAATCTTGGTTGAAGAAAAAAATAAACAGGTCTCAGAACAGCCTGAAGAGCTATCAGTTCACAGGAAACTCGTTAGGTTCTTTCCAGGACTTAATTATTCTTACTTTACATATGACTATAAGAAAGCAATTTATTAGTTTCACGAGAAATGAGGGGGAAGAAGATTAACCAAAAAAAAAAAAAACTAGGAAGTACTTCCAAATAGACTGAAAAAGAGGTCACAACTCGAGAAAGGGAAAGATGATGAAAAGTACTTGAAAACTCAAAAAGCCCAGCCTCGGAGAGATGGTGGACCACACTTCTGTGAGTTGATAATGGGGACCTCGTAACACCAAAGTAAAAGAACTTCATGATAATCCAGTCCATTGTATCTAAAAATTATTATTCGATTCATGAGCCGGAGGCATTCATGGTTGGTTATCACTTGTTCCCTGCTTTCTGCTTTCAATGGCTCAACGATATGTGATATTCAGAAATGTTTTTGGTGAATTTTCCTTCAATGTGGACTCCTTTGCAAGAGATGAGCTTTGGTTCATGCCCCCAGTGGTCCCCGACTGAAGAAGGTCTGGAGGACAAAGAGTCCCAACGGTGTGCCTGGAACATATGCCCCTGTCGCCTCAGGGAAGAAGCCAGTTGACTCAGCCCCAGGAAGGAGGCCCCTGACAGCCGTCCCTGCACCCAGAGCATGTCACTCACTCAGTGGCCGCGTGGGCCAGCATCCCGGCTGGCACAGGCCACACTCCGCGCGTACAGCACTCTCGCTTCTCCCCAGCAGATGGGCCAACCCTCAGGGAAAGGAAGCTCTTCGGGAGATCCTCCTGTCTTCGTTCTTCCCAAATGGGCTTTGCTATAAAAAGCAAATGGAGCAGCCATTGTTCCTTTCCTCCACGAAGCTGGCAGACTGACATCCTGCTTGATGCGAAAGCTCCCGGATGTTTGCTGCCTACCTGCTGATGCCCACTACGGCTTGAAGAGGTAGGAAGGGACGTACCCGCCACCAGGAAACAGAACATGTCTTAAGTTCCAAGACTTCCTTTTTCATGGGATCCTTTTATCTTATTTTATTTTATTTTTTATTGAAATGTAGTTGACATATAATATTAGTTTCAGCGCATCATTTGGCAAATATTTACATTATTCTCTGCTCACAAGTGCGGTGACCATCTGTCACCGGACAAAGGTATGACAATATTTTGGACTCCCTTCCCTAGGCTGTACTTTTTATCCCTGTGACTTATTTATTTTATGACATTCCCCTTCCCTGTTCCTCCACCCACTTCCTCTCTGGCAGTCACTAGTTTGCTCTCTGTAGTTATTTATGCTTCTCTTTTTTCTTTTTAGATGAATAGATCAAGAAGATGTGGTATATATACATGATGGGATCTTACTCAGCCCTAAGAAAGAATAAAATTGTGTCACTCCAAATGACGTGGATGGACCTGGAGGGTATTAGACTAAGTGAAATAAGTCAGACAGAGAAAGATAAGTACCATGCAATTTCACTTATATGTGGAATCTTTTTTTTTTTTTTAAAGATTTTTTTTATTTATTTGACAGAGAGAGAGAGATCACAAGTAGGCAGAGAGGCAGGCAGAGAGAGAGAAGAGGAAGCAGGCTCCCTGCTGAGCAGAGAGACTGATGCGGGGCTCGATCCCAGGGTCCTGGGATCATGACCTGAGCTGAAGGCAGAGGCTTAACCCACTGAGCCACCTAGGTGCCCCTTTGTATGTGGAATCTTAACAACAAAAAGAATAAACAGCAGTAACAGGAGAGAAATAGACTTGTCGGGTCCTTTTCTTTCAGCGGCGTGTCCTACACAGCAGAAAAGAGATTTCTTCTTAACTCTGGCCTGGAGAGGTGCTCCCCTGGCTTTACAGATAGGCGTACGGTCACAATCCGTGGAGATCCTAAAACACTGGCCCTTAAATTTTCCCCTCCCTTTGAAAGTGTGTGACATTTCTCAGTGAAAGACTAACTTCAGTGTTTTCGGGAGTCCCTCTAAAATGCCAAGTAGTCAAGAAGGAGACCCTGTGGGATGCCTGAGGTGTTAATTAACTTGATTGTGTTAAATCTTTCACAATGTGTACATGAATTAAATCATAGTGTACCCTTTATATATACAATTTTTTTTGTCAGTGAGACCTTAATAAAGCTGGGAAAAATGGAATAGAATAGAATAGGTAGTCACCTATGCCAATGTCAAAGAGAAAATATAAAATACTTTCTATAAAGACCACTGAGGGAAAGACCAGAGATATTCTGAACACTTACAAAGCAAGGCTCTGGGCAGGGGACGGGGATAAAAGGGAAGTAAAACATCTCCTGTCCTCAGGGAGCTTTTGGTCTCCACAGAGAAGAGAAAAAGTGGGGAGAAGAGAGAGAAAGAGAAGGAGCGGGAAGGGAAACCGGAAGAGAGAGAGAGACAGGAAAGGGAGGGGACCTGTATGTCCCCTATTATAGCATTTCTCATCCTGTCATAAATTGCTTTATCCTCCCTCTCCCCTACCATGTGCCATTGAGGATCTACATTTGAAGCTTCTAGCTCATATTACTTTTTATTTATTTTGTTTTGTTCTTTCCATTTTTATTGAACTCTTAACATTTATCAACAGGCCCTGGAAAAGCTGTGATAATCCCAAGGGACCCACAGGCTTAATCCTTCTGGAAGAGTCTCTCTGAGATTTCTCGGTCCCAAGATAAGTCGGTGCTGGCTGAGGCTGTGGAGCGGGCCAGGGCCACCTCTCCTGGGAAGCCGAGATCTCTCCGTTCACTCTCCTGCGGTCCTAGGAGCACCATGAACCATGGATCTCTCTGGCTGATGTGATTAATAATGTCCAGCATCAACTCAAACAGCCAATTCCTGACGCTTCAGGAACCTGAAGGGAGAGATCTAGCATTTCCAGTAAACCTCAGGTGAGCTCCAGACACAAGGCTCCGAGGACAGACAGTCCTGCAAAAGTGAATCCCGGAAGGAAAACTACACCAAAAGGCCAGAATTATTCAACAGTAAAATTATTATTCAATTATTCAACAGTAAAAATTCAAAAATTTTACTCTTGCGTCTTGCAGAGTGAAGGCTAGCATGGGCATGTTTGTCACTAGTTTCTGAGGAGCCCTTGGGTCATTTTCGTACTTACTAGTTCTCTAAACCATGACTAAACCCGGGGGTCTTTGAGGTTTCCAACGTCAGCTCTCACATTAAGATTTTCAGAATGAAACCTCAGTATGTGTTTCCTGAACGGCTCCTCTCTACATGGCCAAGTGGACTTATTCTCAGAAAAGGAGAGCCGCTTCTGGTAAATCGAGGACCGAAACAGGAAGTGAGCCCGTGACAACGGCGCAGCGGGTGGGGATGGCGTGGAAGGATGAGGAAGGTTCTATGGGGGTGCGGCTGGTGCTCCTCCAGCAGAGCTCCCCCGCGGCAGGGCCTCCCCCCCCCACTCAGCCCCCCGGCTGTGAGAGCAGATTCCTGGGTCAAGCCCCTGGCTAGTACCCCCGGCATGGCAGGAGCTCATCCTCAGACTCGTGCCCTCTGCCCGATGCTGCAGTTTTGTACTCGATTCCTATGGCTGCTGGGACAAATGAGCACAAACTTAGGGGTGTCAACCATACAAGTTATTATTTCACAGTTCCAGAGGTCAGAAGTCGGGCGCAGGTCTCACCAGCCCAAAATCAAGGTGCCAGTCAGTCTGTGCTCCTTCCAGAGACTCTAGGGGAGAATCAGCTTCTTACTTTTTCCAGCTTCCAGAAGCCACCTACACCCCTTGGCTCATGGCCCCTTCCTCTATCTTCCAAGCCAGCAAAGGCCAATTGAGTTCTTCTCCCATGGAACCACTTCTGCTTTTCTCCTCCACTTGTAAGGACCTTGTGTTGACACAGGCTCCTCCTGGATGATCCGGAATTTATTTTAAGGTCAACTGATGAACAATCTTAATTCATCTGCAATTTTAATTTTCTCTTTTGTGGTGTAATGTAACACTCACAGATGTCAGGCCACAGATCTCATGGGGGGCAATTATTCAGCCTATCACACAAGCAAAGCAAAATGAAAAGGGTATAAAATGGCATAACTGGGGCACCTGGTTGGCTCAATTGGTAAGCACCCGACTCTTTGTGTCACTTACGTCATGATGTCAGGTTTCTGGGATGGAGCCCCACAAAGGGCTCCTTGCTCGGCTCAGAGTCAGCTTGTCCCTCTCCCTCTGTTCCTCTTCCTGCTCACACAGTCTCTCAATCTCTCTCTCTAAAATCAATCTATCTATCTTTTTAAAAATGGGCAAAACTTGTCCTCTAGGGGAACACATACGAAAATATCTTGAAAACACCAGGAAACAAATGTGCAGTAAGAGGTCAAAAGGAAAGAAACAGAGTACAACATGAATTCATTGTGAATCAGAGGAGGTCATTAGTGAAATCAGAGCAAAATAAAGCATCCACCAGACTTCTGATCTCTAAGACCTGGTGGGAACCTTATGAAGCCAAGGTTGGCATGACTTCGTGTTCATACAGTAGTTTGTGGTCCAGCATTTTCACGGTCAAACATTCTGATGCAGTGTTGAAGATACAAGAAGATGTAAGCCAGCAGTAAGCAAGCTGTCAGTCATTACAACATTTCCCATCGCCTTCCAAAGTGTCCATGACTTTCACATTATTCGCCTGATTCCCACCCGCACTCTCTCCAACTCTGAGTCACTGGTGAAAAGAGCTGTTGACAGCTCAGGAGGCAAAGTTCTTACACGCCCCTGTAAAAACACGCTGTTTTTTTTTGGCAAGAGCTTGCATGTAGCAAATTGAATCCCCATTACCTTATGTGTTGAACTCCATGTTGAAAATCTGTGCGTCTTTGAGACCCAAGGCTTGATCCCTCATTTCATCTCTCAGCAGCCTATTGAGGTAGGGAGAACTGCTGTTCCCATTTGGCAGACAAGAATAATTCAAGTTCCAGGAGAGCTGAGCTGGAGTCCGGGCCTTTTCTACCCCTGAGTCCAAGTTGTTCTACTGTATGGATGGTCACTCATCTAATCATCCCTGATGGCCCTACTGTTGGTTTTTTTTTTTTTTTTTTAACTTACTCATTTGAGAGACAGAGAGACAGAGAGAGCATAAGCCGGGCGGGGGGGGGGGGGGGGCGGGGCGTGCGGTGCGGAGCAGAGGGTGAGGGAGAAGCAAACTCCCTGCTGAGCAGGGAGTTCAACCTGGGAATCCTAGGACCCTGAGATCATGACCTGAGCCTTAGGCAGACTCTTAACTATCTGGGCCACCCACCCAGGCGCCCATCTAATGGCCCTACTATTACTCTGTGACATGGTAGAGCAGGTGACTTTCCTGGTTGTTGTATTATAAACAGTGTGTATATGTTATCCAGATATGCAAGTTCGTGTCAGTAAATATCATTTTCTGTCTCTCCTCTAAATTTTTTCAGATACCGGATTCCATTATTTTTAGTTTTTCTATGAAATACTGCATCTGTAAGACCCTCCTTCTCTGTCTCTTTGTCAATCTCTCTCCCTCTCTCTTCCCTTCCCTTGGAAATTCACCCCAGCCTGTCCAGTCCATATTTTGTAGTCAGGAAGAGGCAAAGCTGTCTTCCACAGTAGATTTCTGGGTACATCCTCCTCTTCAATCCATTCATTTGGCTCTACCTCTCCCTGGCCACACTGTCTCAGGTGTAACAAGCTTGCCTTTCCTAAGATGACCTGGAGCTCTGTTCTTAGTTTCAGTCCAAAGCATTGGTGAGTTTCCCATCAATTGCAGGCCTCCCATGGCTCCTGCCCTCCTGGGCTCTGCCTCTTCCTCCATCTCAGTCTGTTCATTTCATCCCCATTTGTAAGGTCCTCTCTCAAGTGCTCTCCTGGGAGATTTTTTTTTAACCCCAGGTGCCCACCCACTCCCCTCCTCCCCTTTCCCATCTGGTAAACTCTTACAAAATTTCCATCTGTCTTGCAACGTTGTCACAACTGCTCTATGTTAACAAATACACAGTTTCCTTTAGGGGGTAGGGTATGGGAATAACACCAGGTAGCAGCTTTTAAAAATAAGATCCAGAGAAACAGTCTGACATTATAATTCATGAATGCAAATTCATGCACGAATGAGAATGTGTTCTTCCCTTCCTCCTCGAAAGGGGTTTTACCCTGTCAAAGGAAAGAGAACACGTCTTACCAAGATACTCCATCCACTTGGTTCACTCCACTACAGAGGTTTTTAACACCCCTCTGGTGAGAGTTTTTGCAAAAAAAAAAAAAAAAAAAAAAAATGCTTTTGCTTGCTTCAAAAGGCTTCTGTGCTAGAAAAAATGCCCCAGATTTCAGAAGAGCAATTAAGAGAAGCCGTGAAGCTTAAGCAAGGCAAGAAGAGGATGGTTTTTCCTGGTGAGGCGGACAGGTGAGGGAGGAAAGCATTTGAAGATCAGAGGAAAGGGGAGAGTGCTTGGCTCAGTGTAGAAATCCCAGCCTGTGTTTCTGCACTGAGGGGAGGGTAGCAATTGACAGTCTTATCCCAAAGCTTGCTTTAAATTCAGGTGTTTTACCCCATTGTCTGGCTGTTAATTTTAAATCTTAGAGGGCACCAGAAAGGGTTACTATCCAGAAGTACAGAACTATTCTGTTTCCGTCTTTAAATGTTTGGGGGAAATGCCAAATGGGTAAATTGGACATGATAAAAGTTGAGACAGAATCCCGTAGAGGCAAGAACCTCATTCAACACTTCAACAATCAGCTCCCCGAGAAGAATGGATGGACTTAAGCGTTCAGAGCTACACAGAAAATCTAGAGTGTTCATCATATGCAAGAGGAGAATGACCATTATTTATTTAACAACTACTATATGCCAGGCATGATTCATAACTCTAAAAATTACTGTAATCCTTCAAGAAAAATATTTTTGTGCCCTTTTTACAGTTGTGGAAACCACTGCTTTACCAGCTAAGAAGTTGGTAGAGCCGAGACTTAAAAGCCACTCAATCTGATTCCAGAATTGATGTTCTTTCACTCTTTGAAGGCAGGAGAAGAGTGTATACCTCCCAGTATACTGTGCCTTAGCAGTCTTCCCACAGGAAGCCCACTTGCTCCTACCTTTAGGAATTAATGTGGATGACAGTCCCAAATGCAAATGTTTTGCCCCATAGCTCCTTTGAAGACCAATATTATTAAGCCATTTTCCTTGATGTTTAGAGAGCAAATGCAGATATTTCAACATTATTAATACTCGGGATGAAAATGTCTTCTGTCAATACAGAAGAAAGCATTCTTCGAGAGAGAGAGAGATAGGAGACTGACAATTTCTGAGGAGACTTCTGAAAATCACTCGTATTGATGGTTAGCAATCCTTGCTGCACATGGGACTCACCTGCAAGAGCTTTTTAAAAATAAACGGCCAGCTCTGTGCCTGGCGATTCTGTTCGGTAGGTCTGGAGCAGGGTTCGGCAATCTGCTCTTTAAAAAAAAAAAAAAATTTGCTTAAATGGTTTTGATCTGCAGCCAGCGCTGGTACCCACAGACGCCTGGTAAAAGCAGATTTCAGATTTCCTCTGTTCTGTCACTTGCAAATGCAATCACAATGCAATCAAAGAGAGTCACAAATCCCTAATCCAGAAACCCTTCCCAAGCAACACAAAGCAATCACAGAATAGTTTTTTTTTTTTAAAAATGAAGGCCAAAACTGAGCATAACTGGAGCAGGAAACCACCAGATGTGAATATATTAAGCTTTATTTTAAGAGATTGCAATTGGGAATTGTTGCAATACTAGAGAGAGCTGTGCGCCGACAGATGGTGAGCGGCACCGGGGAGGAAGGGAGCCCGGGCTTCCAAACGCTACCTTAATCCTGGTCACCGTTTGTGGGAGATGCAGGATTGTGTCCTCACTCCCCTCCCCCAACTGCACCGGAACCATTCTCATTTTAATCTAAACTTGACCCTTTCGAACACACCAGGTCTCCTATGCTACCATTTTTAGAACTGTAATTTCCACAGTAACATCCGAAATGTGTCCTGCCTTTGTCCCGTGGACGGAGGCTCCTCATTACCCCTATCATCACCGATCAGCCCAAAAGCCAGGAGCTTTAAACTCAAGGGCACAGACTGCCGGAAGAAGGGTGGAAACAGCTCCCACAGGAAGGTGCTGGAAAGAGGGATCGAAGCAATGCCAGGGATCCCCTAAACTAGGGCGGCATCTGCCTGCTAGCAAGTGTTGGGCTCTGGATCCATTGAGGCTGAAGAAGTTCTGAGACCCTTTCAGACGGGCCGAGCGTGAGGCTCTGTGGCATATGCAAGCCGAGCTGTCAGGTAGGCAAACGACTAACACACGCTAAGCTCCTTCAGGTCATTTGCCTTCTCCCCACGAAGCTAAACCACCAGCCCAGTTCCTTCGGCTCTCCCCTCAGCTCTCTGTATTTCTCCCCAAGTCACGTATGGGTCATTGCTGAAAAATACTCCAGGAAACAGGGATGCAAAAGGCAAATGCCCAGTGCTGCACTGGTAAATGTATAATTATATATAATGAATAATTAAATATATATAATTTATATTTATATAATATATATTATATAAACATATATAAATATATATAATATATAAATAAATTATATATTAAATAATACATTATTAAAATAATATAAAATAAATATAATAAATATATAATAAATAATAAATATATAAACTGGTATAAATGGCTTATTATCTTTTCAGAAAACCTCAGAAGACCCACGTATGATGTAATGGCATATTTCAAAGTCATGAGATACATTCATTCAGTAAGAAAGACCTAAAAAGTCAAGTATTAAAAAAAAATAATAAACTACAAGAATGAGCCAAGTCCATGAGCAAAGGAGAAAATGACTGATTCAGCCAAAGGCCTCAGGGGAAAACAAAACACTGTCAGAACGGAGGTACTTGGGCTATAATCTGACCTCAAAGGTGAGGCCCAAGCCCACCAGCCAGAATGGCTCTTACTTCTTTATTGACTAGGGACATTGAAGAAGAAGCTTTATCTGGGACGGAAAGGAAAGGATAATGGAAACCTGGAAGGGCAAGGAGAAGCCAACTGCTCAGATCAGTGAATGTGTGAAGGGCTGTGACTGTACTTACGACTCAGTAACTTCCAAGGCTGGTTTGTCCTCATGGTCCCGTCTGTCATGACGGTTTTGCCTTCTGCATAGATCAGGGCTGTGCTTGGGAGACACGACCTGGGGCACCTGCATGACTCAGTCACTCAAGCGTCCAACTCTTGATTTCAGCACGTCATGATTACAGGGTCATGAAATCGAGCCCTGAGTCAGGCTCCACGCTGACCATGGAGCCTGCTTAAGGTTCTATCTCTCTCTCTCTGCTCCTCTCCCACTCATGTCCTCTCTCTTTCAAATAAATCAGTAAATCTTAAAAAGAGAGCAACTACCTAAGAAGAACATCATATTTTGGGAGATGAAAGGAGTAGATCTCCAGCAACAGATTCTTAAGGGTGGGAGAAGCCCATCTGACATACCCTTTCGCATATTTTTCAATCCTTTTTCATGAAGCCCCATCATGACCCTACATTGAGGGTCCTAGAGTCTTGGAACTCAATTCAAATCTAAGAGCATCTAAACTAAGTATTTAGGCAGCAATGGTCAGTATCCGACATCATGCCTGGGACCGTGGACACATAAATATGGTCCAGGAAATGACTGAATGGCAGGGCCAATTCCTGAATGCCCGTTGGCCCTTTTCTAGCGCGGGGAGCCCAGAACGCACGGTTTTTGTCTACCTGAGCCAAATGGATTTCAGTGGCTTTTCCCAAGAATCAAATGATTTCTCCCTCTGAGAAAACAGTGAGGAGCAGGCACACTTACTCACCTCGCTCTACCACGTGGTTTAAAATTCTGCCATTTGGGCTCAGAAGTTGAAAAATGCCGAAGACCAGAGAGTCCTTGGCTGCCTCTTTGCCTGGGTAAACAACCACCTGGTGGGTCTCAAGAACTGGGTGAAATAAGGTTTGTAAAGTGTTTAACACAAAATCTGGCACATAGTAAAGGCTACATAAACATTAACTGAAACGGCAGGTCTGATTTACTGTTGTTGTGGTCGTTGTTACTTACTTGTTAACAACTCGAGTACAAGAGTGAAATTAGTCTTCCCACGCCAGCCTTTTAATGAGTTCCATCTAAATGAAAGTCTTACAGTAATCCGTTATCCAGACCTACAGGACGCTTTCCTGAGATGATTTCCAGACACAATGACACAATTGAAGCTTTTTTAAAATGCAGAGAATTTAGGAACACTTCTCTAAGCAACTAAAGGAATTTGGGATTTTGTAAGACAAAACAAACAGACAGATAGACAAACCCCGGCCCTGAGTCCAGTCCAGGGTTGAACTTTCCTAGAGAACAGTAAACATTTGGCCGTGAATGAGTTGCGCGCCTCGAATTCGGGAAAGAAATCCACCCCACCGAGCTGCCTCCTCCCACAGTGTGCACGGCCCTCTCAAAGAGAATAAAACTTGCCACTCTTCTCACACATGCTCATCACCCCGGCCTGCTCAAACTCCCTTCCCCCAGATGGGTCCTGGCTTCAGAGACTATTCTAGAACTCTGCAGGGAGCGATAAGGTGATTTGGCTATATTTACACAGCGCAGCCCAGTGCTGGCTAAGTTCAACCAGAATAAAGTGCTCCAGGATGACTATCAGTATCTGGACACAGAGTACCTATTTCGCGAATAGGACATCCTTACCTTCCCCCCTAAGACTCTCTGTAATGCCAAGAATGTAACTATAGGTTGTGTTGATATATTTAACACAAGGGTATTGATATATTTAACACATATTTAATGTAATAGGTTAGGCTGATATATTTAACACAAGGTCAGGTTAAACCAGAGGAATTCTACAACAGATTCTTTTTTTTTTTTTAATTTAAAATTAGTATTCAATTTGTTGAAGTTACAAATGGGAAAAAGAAACTCAAAGAGCAGCCATCAATAAAACAACATGTTTCGTTTCACTATCAGCTTGACCATATAAATTTCACTCTGTAAGTTTAGTATATTTTAGCTACCCCTTTTCAAGGGGCTTTGGTTCATATTTGGGAACATTATCACAGACTGTTTAAGGCAGAACAGTCTGTTGCCTCTTCTGAAAGGAAGGGGGTATTTTCTTCTCCAAGTTCCTGCTAAGGCTACAAAGAAGAAAGCAAACTGGTGCCAGTTCCCTAGGGCGTGCAATGAGAATTTTTGCTGTCGTCATTTGCTCTCTCTAGTGGGTGTGCCTACTCGTGTGTATACACACACACACACACAATCTACACCAGCCTCTTGCCTCCATTGATATCCGAGAAGAGTAATACTATCTTTACACAGACTCTGTGCTGTGGTATTGCCTTTAAGAGTTTAGTCAACTAAAGTGGGGGTGGGAGGTTGGGGTACCAGGTGGTGGGTATTATAGAGGGCACGGCTTGCATGGAGCACTGGGTGTGGTGAAAAAATAATGAATACTGTTTTTCTGAAAATAAATAAATTGAAAAAAAAAAAAAAAAAGAGTTTAGTCAACTAAAGAATTCTCTCCCGCCTCTGACTCCACCATACTATTTCTTCCCCTCTCACCTCCTTTCCCTGAGATGAAAGAACCTGACTCAGCTGTTGGTTCACCCGCTTAGAGGCACTGAGGACTTCCATATGCCAAAGACCAGCTGTCAGTCAGTGGAGAAGGTGACAGGCATTTGTGAAGACAGAGGCAGGGCAAGGAGTGGGGGGAGCTCCCAAGGGAGGAAAAGTTGCTCACCATTCTTCAGTACACATCCTGCCCTCAGCCTCCTGTCCTGAAGCGTAGTCTTCATGTGCTGCTAAGAACCAGACACCCTTGCAGCCATTTCTCAGAATGTCAGGCTCTTGGCTCCCAGAGCTCATGGCACCCTCTCCCTCTGCATCTTGACACTTTCTTGGCGTACCATCCATGAAATTCAACAGAGTTAAGAAAAGATCCTTGGCAGAAAGAATGAGAGGTCTTGTTCTAACTGCCTGGTATCTTTACCTCTTCATGGCCTTGGGAAGCCCTCTTTAATTTAAAGGAAATCGACCAGATGTCTCTAAGGAACTTTCCAGGCCAGTGACTCTTCTGTCACTCCATAAAGAACAGTGCCCCAGACTATGGTGAAGACCCAGGATGAGAGAAGATACTTGCTCTTGGGTGCTCAACGTAGGCTATGACAGCAGCACCTGGAAGACACCAATACAAGGGGAGATTATGACATATACAGAAGTGGGGACATCATGACAGCTGCCATTGTATTCATGGATTTTAAGTCAACCCTGCAGAAGCTTTTGGAAGAGTGAATGCCTGCATTTTGTCACCCTAAACTCATTTCAATAGAGATTAAAGAAAGGGGAGGGGAGATACTAAATTTTTGCTCCATCATTTTCTGGAAATGACCTAATTGTCCAGTTGAGTCCAGAATCATGTTGGACAAGTAAGGTATGTTTCTGGAGATCTTCTAGATCTTCTAGAGATCATAGATCTTCTAGAGGAGCAGGGGAGGCCATCTGAGCCCAGCTGAGTCCTTGGAAGTGTAATCGTCCATCCTCCTTCCATCCAAGTCCACATACAACTTCTATCCCTTCTCATGAGACATACTATACACCAGTGAGCAGGGGAAAGACAACAGCAACAGTATTCAAATCAGCAAGGGGGTGTTATGGACTGAATGTTCATGCCTTCCCAAAATTCCTGTGTTGAAACTTAATCTCCAACATGGTGGAATTGGGGGAGGTGATTGGATTTAGATGAGGTCATGAGGATAGGGTCCCCATGATGGGATTAGCACCCGTATAAGAAGAGATACCAGAGAAACTTCTCTCCCTCTCTCTCCAACATGGGTGGGCACAGGAAGAAGGCAGCCATCAGCAAGCCAGGAAGAGAGCACTCGCCAAGAACCTAACCGCACTAGCATCCCGATCTTGAACTTTCCAGCCTCTAGAACTCAGAAAAATAAGTGTCCATTGATGGTATTTCATATTATGTTCAATCTATGGTGGTGTTACAGGAGCCAGAGCTGACCAGGATGGGGGAAATTGCTAAACCAAACAGCACTGGGTCCAACAACCTTTGTGATACCCTTTAAGCCCTAGAAAAACAACAGCTGCCTTGTTCTTATCTCTAATCTTTCAGAATTTATGTGCCTTAATTCTCCTCTGTGGCCTTAATACAGACAAAAGAAGCACATGGCCTTTGCCAAATCAGGTCTTACTAACCTGCCAAGTCACGGGCCTCGCTCAAAAACCAGAAGGCCCATGCTGCTACAGGCAGCTACCCAGTCACATACCTAGGTGCGTGGGATTCAGGCCCGGGTAGGTGAAAAGTCAGGCTGTCTTTGAAAGTGTGTCTTTCCTATTGTCTAAAGAAGAAGTGACTCCTTTTCTTAGCAGTCACTTGGGTTAGGTTAGCTCAGATGTCCCTCCCCAGAAACAACACACTGACCACTGGGTGCCCAGGGGAATATGCTGTATGATGGTTTGGGGCAGCTGCATTTCCACCAGGCCCAAGCCTGGGTCAGAACAGAGCGGGCAGCAGATACTCACTTCTGGGGGTTAAACCGAACCCTAGCTGAACTGTAAAGCATGTCCAAAGATGGGTGCAGAAGCCAGCACCTTGGAACTACATAAGCCCTGGTGAGAGAGTTTGTGATACAGAAAGAATGAACAGTAGGACGGCGTCATCCAGGTCTACCGCAATGCGATCCTGACCCGGAAGCAGCAAATACATAAATGATTTGCTTGTTTCCAGAACAAATCCCACAGAAGTGGCCTTTCTGCCCATTGCAGAGTCTGTGCTTTGGGTGCCTCATAGGCTTTGGTGGTCCTGCATGGCCCCTCGGGTGCCCAGGACCAGGAGGGGTCAGACCAAGTTCCAGGGTTCTAAGTGGGGGAAACCGAGACACAGAAGCAAAGTACCTCTTCTGGAGACCCAGTTTTCTTGAACAAAGGGAACTCACTTCATGCAAATGAGCACTTGACTGAGAAGAGGGAACACATTTTGAAATCTGTTGGTGGTACCGTGTAAAAGCATTCCTGCATAAGCCCCGCACAGATGCCACCGAGAACAGGGACAGGGGATGGCCTTTCCTGCAGTTTTCTGTGGGAAAGAGAAGTGGCACTCACATCGGGGAAGTGGGTGACTTCCACCGGTGAAAATCTGGCTGATTCCCTCCTGTTGAGATGGAGCAGAGATATCCACCCCTGCTGCCTTCTCTTGTGTTAAGTTTTGTGATGGGGGGGGGGAGGATGACAGAAGGGGGGTGTTGTCGGTTTTCCTGTTCTGCAGGATAGGGGAGACAGAATAAGGGTCTTGATATTTTCCCTTCCCCTCCAGCAACCATTCAAGAGAGGTCACGGGCCCACTGCATTCCGGGAGGAATTTGAGAAGGGCAGGAGGACGGACGAGGTGAAGGAAAGGGGAGTCAGATCACACAGGGAGAGGCAGAGGAGGGAAATGAGGGACTCCAGCTGCGCCCAGACAAAGGGACAGGAGACGAAGTATTAGCATGTAACTGTGAATGCCGTGGGCTAGAAATTAAAGAGAGAGGGATCGGCTTTTCTTCTCTGGGGGACTCCGGGAGGAGTCTGATTTTCCCTTCTCTGGTATCAAATGCTCTCATGCTAACACCCTAGAACACACCAGCACCCATCCAAAAAGCTTCGTTTGGTTAACGGTGCAATAAAGAAGAGACGTCTAGAATTACTCACTCAAGATAAGCCAGTAGACACTCAGTGGCAGAACCCGTATGGTGTCTAAATGTCCGGAGTGGTGGGACAGGAATTTGAATCATCTTCTTGGAACAGTGGAGTTGCTGTTGGATGTCAATACACGCGCATATGAGCTAACACTGATCAGAGTTGCCTATCAAATACAGGATTCTTGTATATTAGGATTTCGGATAAACAACAAATAGTTTTTAATCTAAGTATGTCCCAAATAGCATAGGTACCAAGTATGGGATATACTTATACCAAAAAATTATTCATTGTTATTTGAAATTCAAAGTTACCTAGGCATCTTGTATTTTCATCCACTATGTCCCACAACCCTAGGATCAGCAGCTTTTCCTCCCTGATTTTCATGGCTGTGCTGCTAGAAACACTCTGTCCTCTCCTAGAATCTATTTAAATCATGCTCATCCAGTAAGGCTTAGGTTACACCTTGCTTATTCCAGAAATCTTCTCCTAACTAGTCTCACTCATGCCATTGGCTCCTTTTTTGCCAGCAACGGTACCATATTCTGATGGAATGACACGGGCCAGCCTGTGTACGCAGCTGTGCCCTTCTCCCATTGCTCCCTAAGCTTTCATCGTCTCTCCCCATCGATGCTTCAAGCCCCTAAGGTCAAAATCATGCCTGATTCTCACTTTGTATCGTCTCTTACCTCTACCCTGAAACCACGCAGAATAGTCAATAACTAATAGGAAATTATTTGCTTTAGAGCACACAGAGAGTAGACAAAGAGAAGATTATGTTTATCATTTTTTCTTGAGTTTTTCCCAGGTAGGAAAAAGGCAACTGTTGGAGGAGGAAGAGTCTAGAACGCTCCAAAATGGATCTGCACAGGGACACCTGGGTAGCTCACTGTGTTAGACCTCGGACTCTTGATTTCAGCTCAGGTCCCAATCTCGGGGTCATGAGATCTGGCCCCAGGTCGGGCTCCACACTGCATGGGGGGTGGTGTCTGATTGTCCCTCTGCTCTGCACCCCCCCCCCGCCAACAGTGCTCCCTCACTCTCTCTCTCAAATAAATAAATAAGTAAATAAAACCTTAAAAAAAGATTTGCACACAAATTAAAGATAACCTTTGTGTGTGAGATAAGAAACCAGAACCAAGTTGTGCGTTAGTGTCCCACAAGCAGGTGCTCTACTGACCTTCCTATGTGCTTCTGTGGGAATTCTTCTCCCCATCTAAAGTCTCTGTACGTACTGTTCCATGCGCTGAGCATTAGAGTTGGAAAGACCTTTGACATCAGCTGGGTCAGATGCTCGTTGCACAGGAAAAGAAATTGAGACCCAGAGAGGAAAATCACTTGTCCGCGGTCATGGAGTGGGTTAGTGACAGTCTCCTGGTCCCCAGGCAAACGCGTTCAGTTTATGGAGCGGATCTTCCCATTTCAGGGACAGACTCACACGTCAGGGGGCAGGTTTTCAGCTCTGCTCATTGAAATGAAAGGACATCTGTTGTCTTTTTCTATCTATAAAAGATATTTACTTTTAGCCGGAAATCTAAAAGACATAGAAATATATAAAGAAAAAAAGTTTAAGTTACCCACTAAAACAGAAAAAAGTTCTGTGAATATATGACATATTTGCTGCCATGCCTTTTCCTACACATAAAGAACTGTAAACTCCATGAAAGCAGGGATGGAATTACCCTTATTGGATTCCTATCCACTGCCCCCAACCCAGTATCTGGCCCTCCAGCCACACTTGTTAAATAAATGACTGTGGGGCCCTGGGTGGCTCAGTGGGTTAAGCCTCTGCCTTCAGCTCAGGTCATGATCCCAGGGTCCTGGGATCGAGCCCCACATCGGACTCTCTGCTCAGCAGGGAGACTGCTTCCCCCCCTCTCTCTCTGCCTGCCTCTCTGCCTACCTATGATCTCTCTATCACTCTCTGTCAAATAAATAAATAAAATCTTTTTAAAAAGATAAAAAATAATAAAAAAAAAATAAATGACTGTGTAGGGTGCCTGGGTGGCTCAGTCTACCTTTGGCTCAGGTATGATCCCAGAGTCCCGGGATCAAGCCCTACATCAGGCTCCCTGCTCAGTGGGGAGTCTGCGTCTCCCTCTGCCCCTTGCCCTTCTTGTGCTCACTCTCTCTTGCTCTGTCTATCTCAAATAAATAATTAAAACCTTTTAAAAAATGACTACACAAATAGGTATATGTACATATAATTATGTTTGTGTAATTAAAAAAATTGAATTCATACCATTATAGTTCACTTAATTTTTTTCAGTTGATATTATAGTATAAATATTTTCCCAGGACAAATAAATATCCTCCCATAACAATATTTCTAGTAGCTGCAAGTTTTTCTATCATATGGCTAAACCATAATTCATTGACCCATCTCCGGTCAGTGCACATATGGCCCTTTCCAAATTATTTTGAGTTACAAATAGTACTAAGGTAAATTTTTCTGGACATGAATCTCGGTAAGAATCGGTGCCTGGGGAAACTGAGCCTTTGTCTTCACCTGTCCGTGAAGTTTGGGCAGAAGAGTATAGCAAGTGACCCGCCTGGGATCATCTTCTTGGCCCGTGTGTGCCGTTTCATTCAGTGTCCCTTGCAAATCACAGACCTCAGATTGGAACTCCCAGTCTCCGACAGCAGGCGTGAGATGGTCAATTCATACTATCTCCCTGTGTAAACAAGATTGAGATATCTGAACCAAGGGGCATTTCAGAGTTGAGTTTACCAGCCTTGTTCGTAGCCAAAGAACACGAAAATCTAAATAAATGAAGTGTCCTCTTCTCCCCCAGGCAAGTTCAAAATACATACTCTGCTAGGAAAATGACTTCAAATTCAAGAAAAATAAAACAGATGGCCCAAATCCAAAACTAAGCAACCCATCTATTTCTCCAATGAAATCTGTATCCATGAGTTCCCTGCATTACCCACACTTCGCTGAATATATTTTACAATGTATATTACACACCCACTGACATTCAGCAACCTCAGAGGTCAAGCTGCCTCTTTAATTTTCCCTTTAGCTGAAACAGAGAAAACCGAAGCAGAACCTCCAAAGGCCTGGAGTTTCTGTTCTGAGATGCCAAAGGGATCTTCGTGACATCGTTTTATGAGCTGCTCCGATCACTGCATTAAGGGGAAGTGGCCAGGACAGAAGAAGGTGGTCCTCTTCCACCAAGGTCATCTGCTTCTTCTCTCCCAAGTCCAAGCCTAGCTGACTTCCTGGTCGAAGGAAAGGACGTCAGATTCCAGGATTGGGCAAAGAGCGTTGGCCACCTTTCTAGTATAGAACGCTGTGGTATAGATATTCTGGATGTAACCACAGACTGCATCTATTTCCGGATCACTCACATCACTGTTCTGGGAGCCAAGTCATGGCAGGACATGTCATGTCTTCCTTCCAGTAGGAATCCAACTAACGCAGAGGGCTGTGGTCATTTCCAGGCCCACCTTATATCCTGCGGAAGATTCAGAGCTGACTAGACTCATTCGGCAAAAACACTCAGATTTTCCAACTGAAAATTTAAGAGATGAGACAAGGAGAGCAAATAGTTTTCATCTTATGGACTAGTTCAAGTTCACTAGCAGTGACTTCCTACAGGACGATCTGAGGTCTATCAGACCTCGTCCAGAGCGTAGAAGAAAAAAGTCTCAAGAGTCCCAGACTGAAGGGACCAGGAAGAAAATTGAGCACACTCAAAGCCCAGACCTGTGACCCTGACAGTGGGCATTTGTCTGACTCATCTTGTAACTCCGGAGACTGACACCGTGCCTGACACATGATGGATGCTGAGTTCCTGACTGAACGAATACTGAAAGTCTGACCACAGGACTTACTTTAAGTTTTTATTGTTGGGTGCAAACAAAAAGAAATTCTCTGCAAATAGATAACATATCGCCAACCCTTCCCTGAGATCAAAATGAACCCTAAAATGAAAGACACCTAAGCAGGGGCTGCTGGGGAGACTGCTGGGGAGACAGGAAGAACAGTGGCAATGCTGTCTCTTCTTCATCTCATACTCAGCTGGCAACATGCTGAGTGTGGTTAAGAGGGAAAGATTGTATCTCATACCCACTGGTAACAATATTCCTGGATCATAACCATCTAGAATAAAGAGGTTCTGACAAAACTGAAGGTTAGATCGTCAGCCTAACCTTCCCTTCCCACCAGCGTCTATTCTGATGAAAACCAACCCCACTTTAGGGACCTAAACATCAGATACCTTCACAACCTCTTCTGCAGTGAGAGTATGAGTATCTGACCCAATCTATAAAGGGTTTCTTTAGTCAAACAGTGTTTTGTCCACAGATGAGCCTTTCAACTGTGAGCACCAACTTTTGACCATGAGGAGACAATTCTACAAACACCGGCAACACAGGGAGGAGGGTAGAGAAAAAATGGTAAAATCCTTGGTAATATTGATGAAAGATAGAAGGGACCTGGAATGCCTGATTCTGGAAATTTGTGTATACATATTTTAAAATTTTTTATCTAAGCTACTTTTAGTTGGGTATTCTTTTGCTCTCTGTTAAAAAACATTCTATCAGGGCGCTGGGTGGCTCAGTGGGTTAAGCCGCTGCCTTCGGCTCAGGTCATGATCTCGAGTCCCGCGTCGGGCTCTCTGCTCAGCAGGGAGCCTGCTTCCCTCTCTCTCTCTCTGCCTGCCTCTCCATCTACTTGTGATTTCTCTCTGTCAAATAAATAAATAAAATCTTTAAAAAAAAAAAAAACCATTCTATCAGATGTATCCCTAGTTCTATGGCCACACCAGGGCTGTGATAGGTATGAATCTGGGATCCAATTCACCTTTTGGAGCTGGTACAAGATCTTTAATACAAGGAATAGAAGTTTTTCCCCCAGAAGCCCAGGAGAGCAGTTGCCACAGCCCACGATTTGCTGGAACAGTACATTTCAGGTTGTGAATGACAAAGCCAGGCTGAGGAAAAGAAATTGTTCTAGAAAGGAATCATCCTCAGAAAATGGAGAAGAAATTGAAATTTGCATGCTTCCCTACTTTCTGCCTCCCAGGAGATTTTTCTTGAAGCTATGGGGAAAAAAATCAAAGATCATCAAAGTAAAACAGATTCTTTTTCTTCTATTTATAGCTCATAGGTGGCAATCCTGCCAGCAGCACCATTTATACCCTTATTTTCTTTTCTTATTACCATTTTTCTAAGTGAGTATTGTAACACAGTATGTCACCAGCAATTCCTGTAGGCAAAATGAAAACATTTCAGTGAAGAAAAAAGCTAAAGTACAAAAAAAAAAAAAAAAAAAAAGAGGCAATATAGTCACTCTTGCAAAGGTGACTGATAAAGAAAGAAAGAAAGAAAGAGGGGCACCTGGGTGGCTCAGTGGGTTAAGCCTCTGCCTTCAGCTCAGGTCATGATCTCAGGGTCCTGGGATGGAGGCCCGCATCGGGCTCTCTGCTCGGCAAGGAAACTTCTCCCCCACCCCTGCCTGCCTCTCTGCCTACTTGTGATCTCTCTCTCTCTGTCAAATAAAAAAATATATTTTTTTTTAAAAAAGAAAGAAAGAAAGATAAAGAGAGAATGGCAAGAAGGAAAAGAAGAAGGAAGACAGAAAGTGAGGGAAGGAATCTATTATTACAACTGGTGTTCTAAACACTAGAGTGAAGAAAGTAATGAAAAGTAAGTCTGGTGCTCTATCTAGTATTTGTTGTTCCACTGGGATGATTTCATTGCTGAAAAGACTACAACAATCCATTAGTAGGAGGCAGTGTGAGACACTGGAACATTGAAGATAGATGTTGAAGAAAGGACACATGTATCCCAGCTATGCCAGTTGCTATTTGCAAAACTCAGGTCAGTAAACTACAGACTATAGGCCAGTCCCTTGTTTTTGTAAATATAAGGGTTTTTTTTGAAACACAGTTGCCACCATCTGTCTACATATTGTCTATGTAGTTTTTGAGCTGCAGTAGCAGAGTTGAGTGGTTGTACAGAGACCATACGAATGCAAGCCTAAAATGTTGACTCTTTTGCCCTTAAAGTAACAGTTTGCCCACCTTTGCATTGGCATTCCCCTAAACTCTTTAGTACTCAGTTTCTTCACCTATAAAATAATGGTAAGACTCAAAGCAGATTTGAGCCTACAGAAGAAAGAATCAGCAAACTTGCAGATAGAGCCATAGAAATTTTCCAGTTGGAAAAATAGAGGTGGGGCGGGTTGAAGGAAAGTAGTCCCAGAGATCTGAGAGAAAACATCCAGAAAACCAACATACGTGTTATGAGAGTTGCAGAAAAAGACAGAAAGAAGAGAAAAAATATTTAAAGAAATAATGGTTGAAAAATTCCCAAACTTGCTTTTAAAAACATATAATCTACAGATCCAAAGAATCCGATGAAATCCCAAGTAGGATGATCATAGAGAGATTCACACTCACATACACCATAGCCAAACTACTGAAAATGAAAGAAAAAGAGAAAATCTTGAAAGAAAGGAAAAGAAATTGATTCATCACATGCAAGGGAACAATATAATTAATGACTGACTTTACATCACATTAAAGTCACATCACTGACTTTACTTCCACATCTGGTGGAAGCCAGAAAATAGTGGGACAACATATTAAAAGTGCTGAAAGGGAAAAATAAAACAAAAACCTATCAACCAAAAATTTTATATCCAGCAAGACTCTCCATCAGGAGTACAGGCAAAATAAAGATGTTTTTAGGTAAACAAAAACTAAATGAATTTTTTCACTAGCTGTCCTTCAGGCTGAAAGAAAATGACAACATACAATAACCTGAATCCAAGGAAAGAACGAAGAGACCCAGAAACAGTAAATATCGGGGTAATATAAAGAATGTACTAATGTATTTTTTCTCTTAAGCTTTTTATAACAACATAAGACTGCATGTCACAATAATTATGACACTATTGCTAATATATCCTAATATATATACTAATATGTACACTAATATATACACTATATATTTATAATAGATACAAATGTACAATATATGACAATAATAGCACAGGGTGGAGGTGTAATGAAGCAAAGTGCTCTATTTTGCAAGAATTGAGTCAGTATTCACCTGAAGGAGATTCTGCCAGTTTACCATGTAGGTTATAACCTCTAGAGCAACCACTGCAAAAATAACTAAAAAAAAAAAATGCCTACAAAAACAACATAGGAACTAAAATAGTACACTGAAAATATTTCACTTGGAAGACGATTCTAAAGGAGGCACAAAAGATGAACAATTAAATGAGTTCATCTATATAAGACTATCAGAAGAGTGCTGGCAGACAAGACATGCTATGCAAGTGTGGTTCTCAGTGTCCTTGTTGTAGCTGTTATCTTCCAATTCTGGCAGCACAGAGAGCTTACCTGGGAAGCTTTAAGGATGGTGAGTCACCAGGTGTGGAGAGCTGGAAGGTAACTTGAAAGTATCTGGAAAAACAGTGTTGCTACCCAAGCAGGAAGCTCTCTGATAACTTCAGAATTCTTTTTTTAATTTTAATTTTATTTATTTATTTATTTAGAGAGAGTGTGTGTGCACTAGGGGGGAGAGGGGCAGAGGGAGAGGGAGAGAGAATCTCAAGCAGACTCCGTGCTGAGTGCGGAGCCCGACGTGGGGCTCAGTCTTGTGACCTGGAGATCATGACCTGACCAGAAACCAGGAGTCAGACACTGAACTGGCTGAGCCACCCAGGTGTCCCAGCAACTTCAGAATTCTTTTTTTTTTTTTTAACTAAAGATTTTATTTATTTATTTGACAGATAGAGACCAGAAGTGGGCAGAGAGGCAGGCAGGGAGAGAGAGAAGAGGAAGCAGGCTCCTACGAGCAGAGAGCCCAGGATCCTGGGATCATGACCCGAGCTGAAGGCAGAGGCTTTAACCCACTGAGCCACCCAGGTGCCCCGCAACTTCAGAATTCTTAAGAAAGTATAAGAATTGTTGGAAAATGAATAGGGAAGGAATGGAGATGACAGGGCACTTGACCTAGAATAAACCTCAAGGTCATGGACCAGAAAGACATGTTGGAATTTCAGCCGAGAGAGAGAGGACTCCCAGAAAGGTATCTGATTCAGAAAGGGCTTTTCTAAAGTCGTGTGCATGACAACGAAAGCCAACTGAAGCTTGAGACTGATGGTGTCAAGTTAATGAATGACAACAAAAAAAGCAGAACCCCAACCACTGCTGGTTTGTTTCTGCTTTCCAAAGAAAAGGCTATTTATGGGCTTGACTATACACTAAAACTTTCACTGAATCTCGAAACCCAGTAAGGCAGAAACTACACCTCCCACTGAACCAGCGCAAGAAGTTGCCACTTCCGGGGGATTCACGCCACTTGAGTGGCAAATAAGAGTCAAGTTTTTGTCCCCACTCTGTCACTGTCTTAGTCAAATAGGAGATCTCTGGTTTAAAACTGTAGATGTGAAGGGTGAGCTGGGCAAGCAGAACGAAGGGGCTATACAGATGGACTACATTGCCCTGAATGGGTACAGCCTTCTGAACTTGGGGAAGTTGCCTCACACCCAGAAAGAACCAGCAAGTTCATTTCCTGCAGCAACTGTAACGAAGTCTCACTCACTAGGTGGCTTGCAACAACAGAACTTCATTCTCTCACCCCAATCCCGTATGACCTCATTTTAATTGCACCTGCCAAGACCCTATTTCCAAATGAGGTCTCATTGTAAGGATCTGGGTGGGCATGAATGTGGGAGAAAACCGTTCAATGCAGTACTGATGTCATGGGCAGACAGATGCAGAAAACCACTTGGTGCACAGATAGGAAAGCGGGAGTCTGTGTGTAGGGTGAGGAAAGAAGGGGATCCAGGCTAGAGCCAGGGGTCAGGAGAGGCACTCCGGGCACGGAGGCAGCAAAATGAAAGTCTTTGAGACCCATCCTGGGAACAAGAGGTGCGAGAACCGTGGCAGCCATGAAAGTGTAGAGTTTCAAAAGGAAAGAAGTGGCAGATGTTGTAGAAAAGTCAGGCAATAAAACCCAGCGGGCACCCTGAGATGTGGCGATTAAAGCTCACGACCGACCTTAGTTGCAGGGTTTCGGTGGGGCGACGGGAGTGGAGGTCTGGTTGCAGCGAGCTGAAGCAGAGTGTGGGGGCCGGGGGCGGTGAGCAGAGAGACTGCTCTGTAGACCGTGTTCCCTAAAGGATGGGTGAGGTAGGTAGTAGCTGAGGGGGGCACGAGTGGGAGAGGCCGGTCAAGGGAGACTTTATTTATGGGCTGTTTTGAAGAGGAAAAACATTAACCGTGGTCATATGCTGGAATAGAAGAGCCAGGCGCGATCCCTAGAATATGTATTTTTCATGCATAGATGAGAGGGAAATTGATGACGCAGGCCACCTGAAGTGGTGGCCGGGGCGGGTAAGAGTGAGGACTGTTTGAAAAATAAGCCTTAGGCAAAAAAGAGGGGCAGTGATTTCCTTGAGACGCAAAGAAGGCAGAAGGAACCCAATTTAAAAGAGCGACACTTGCCACAGGAGAGTAACCTGATGGGCTGGAACATAATGGTAATAACAGGGATGGTTCTGTTATTAGTATTTGCTGGGGGAGGGGGTCAGATCAAGGGCTGAAGCAAACATAGAGGAAGCCAGCCAGCCTTAAGGGCAGCAGAAGGTTAGAGACCTCAGGTTTGCAGGCATGCCACAGCTGGGCTGCTCTGCGAGGACTTGATCTAAGCTCCCACATTTGTTCCACAAGCTCACCACATGAGTACAGGCTGGCTGATGTATTATTTTATTTTATTTTTTATTTTTTAAAAGATTTTATTTATTTATTTGACAGAGAGAGAGATTACAAGTAGGCAGAGAGGCAGAAGAGAAGTGGGGGGAAAGCAGGCTCCCCACTGAGCAGAGAGCCTGATGCGGGGCTTGATCCCAGGACCCTGAGATCATGCCCTGAGCTGAAGGCAGAGGCTTTAACCCACTGAGCCACCCAGGCATTCCTATTTTATTTTATTTTGAAGATTTTATTTATTTATTTATTTGAGCATTTGAGAGAGACACAGAGAGAGCATGAGTGGGGGCAGAGGGACAAAGGGAGAGGGAGAAGCAGACTCCCTCCTGAACAGGGAGCCAAAGCGGGACTTGATCCCACGACCTGGAGATCGTGACCGGAGCCAAAGGCAGACGCTCAGTGACTGAGCCACCCGGGCGCCCCTGATGTATTCTTTCAGTAGCAGCTTCCACGAAAGTGACTTCAGAGTGTTATAACCAAGGGTCCGCCGGTCTAACTGCACGGTCTGCTCAAGATGGTGGGGGACGTTCACGGTTCATCACACCCCCTGTAGTCCAAACACATAAAAATGAACAATAAAATATCAAAAGGGAAACCCAGTAAAACACAGCTGGCCTCAGAAACAAGCTCAACATTCCAGAGACCAGAAGCAGATGGGAACCAAAGCAGTGGGTGGAACTGGAACCTTGAGCTGGCTCGGTTCTGGGGTCTGAATCGGGCGATGGTGGCCAAGAGATCAGCAGCGTGGTCACAGGGACTAAATGTGCTCCTGCTTGAGCCAGAGGCGGCGCCAGACTCCCGGCTCCCTGCCACCCAGAAGCAGCGGCTTAGAACATGGCAGCCACTCCCGGCCTGGAGCTGTGCGGTGGCTTTGCGGAGAACAGTGGCCCTAGTGCGCGGAATCGCACTAGGGGGGGAATCGGCTGCGCACTGACTGGGACACTGGACCTGATGCACCTTACAGTCCCAGGCAGGCAGAGCTCCCCCCAGTGAGCCGCAGATGGGAGTGTGGTCCTGGGGCTGGGGCCGGGGCAGAGGGGCTCTCGAACTTGCCGAGTAGAGTGAAGAAAAGCACCACATGGGGGCGTTGGCATGTTTGAGCAAGGCAAGGGGCCAGCGTGGGGGAGACAGAGGAAATACAGGGACAGTGGCAGGAGATGAGGTTAAGGAGAAGCCAGGGGCCGTATTGTACAGGACCTGGTAGACAGTGGTGTTTGGGAGTGGGATCCCAACACAAAAGCAACAAGACTTAGGTTGGGGTCTAGACAAGCTAATCATGAAGTTAATGAGGCAAAAAATTTAAAAGCAGGTTATCCAGAAAGATTTGAAAATGGAGAACAATGGAGGAATATTAGCCTGCTAAACATTAAAATATAAAGCCACAAGAAATAAAATAATGTAATATTGATACATTAATAAGAAGACAGACAAAGAAAATAGGCCTGAAAGTTCAAATATATATATATTTGAATATAAATATATAAATATAAATATATAAATATATTTGTATATATATACTTAAATATAAAAATACATAAATATATAAAATATATATATTATAATTTAGTATATGACAACGTAGCACTTCAAATCTGGGGGTAAAATCTACAATAGACAGAGGCTAACTTCACTAAAACACAGAGTGTCACTAATATTCCAAAGAAACATAAGCAAAATATCAAGATTTCACAGGGCGTCTGGCTAGCTCAGACTGTGTGGCACGAGTGACTCTTGACCTTGGGGTCTTGAGTTTGAGAGCCCCACGCTGGGGTTAGAGTTTACTTAAAAAAATAAAAAATTTAAAATTCAATTTAAAAAAAATATCAAGAGTTCACAAAAAGGGAACTCTGAGTGGCTTTTAAATACATGAAAGACCTTTGAAAGAGATAAAAAATAAAAACACAGTAAGATTTTTATCTACAAGATTGACAAAGATCAGTTCATCAGAGGGCGGGCCACCTTGGTGAACTTGCCGGTCACTTGCCTATTTTGCTCTCAAATCCATTGCCAAGTCTTTCCTTCCCAACTAGTCTTACCACGTGCCCTACCATCAACAAGCATCCGGCAGGACGGCCTGCCAGAAGCTCAGTACTGCTCCTGCCCACTGCGATGTTGTCCTAACGGGAGGCAGTAGGTGTTCTGGACCCCAAACCAATGTATGTGTGGTCTCTCCATGGTCAGGTTACACAGTGCCAGGAGCAGAGCTGAGAGCGAGACCTCTCCTTACACCTAACGGCCCATTACAGAAAGCTTCCAGTCCCGCAAGTGTTGGACTCTGCCCAGTGAAGGAGTATTGATTCCCAAGAGAGGAACGTGTCCACCAGGAACACAAGAGTTGCCCGGAACTGGAGGTCGAGACTGCCATTGGGCTACTTTGCCGTTGAACCAATGCACAGGGAAAGAGGTCATTACATGGCTGAAGGGAGTGATTTTTGTTACGCAGAGGAAACTGGGTGTCTGATGCACAATGAGCAGAAAAGTCTCTGTCTGGGACAGAAAGGATTTTCTCCGTGCCTCTTAGTATGGCATGACCAGTGGCAAATGGAAGGCGCTGCACCCAAGGAAGGGAAGACTGTTAAGAAGTCAGTCCCTTTGAGAAAGAAAAAAGATTCGCCTCACTCTACTGGGTAAAAGGATTCCCAAACAGCCAAATGCTGGCCGAGGACAGAGGGACTAGGGAATGCGTCATAGGAGGAGAAAGTGGTAAGTATCCACTGAGCCTCATGGCCACTTACAGACACAAAGACTGAACAGCTGTATCTGCTTTCAGATTCTTTTTTCTTTTTCTTTCCCATTCCCTGATGGTGTTGTGTGAGGGATGTGGATGGTACTTAGGTTTACAATCAGAAAAAAGATCCAGGAGAGACTAGACTGTCAGACCCATGTGGTGAGTGGGGGGCTTTGTGTGTCCCCAACTATATCCTTGGTACAAAGGACAGTGGCGCTCTATGAGGCAGCATGGCCAGGAAATACGGGCGACGGCGAGAATATGGCTGAGCCCCTCCCAGACTGGGCTGTGCCAGTCATGGGAGCCACTTCCCATCTTTCTCTGCTCAGGTTTGTATTCAGAAGAAAATGCATTTCCCCAACTCTGGCTGAATCCAGGTTATTCATTTTCAGAAACGGGAGGCAATGGCGGACCCACAGGAGGGCTGCAGAAGGGAGAAGCCAGAGTATTTCTCCCCTTTACTCTCGACCTCTGGGACATCTCTATCAGGAGGTGGCCGCTGGTCCCGCAGCTCTATCGGAACAGCACCTCCCTCCCTCTTGCCAGGCAGGCCTGCTGCCCTTCCAGCTGCCTCCACATCCAGCTCCTGGGATCGGACCCCACTGCCTCCGTGGCTCCTCATCCCCCGGGGGTACAGCAGCTTCCCGCCAGAGCTCAGCCCCACCTCTGACTTCTCTACCTCTCCCACCACCTAGGTCATGAGTACCCTGTTTCAGCTTCCCTCTGTTTAAAATCCCAAGAGAGGCCTCTTTTCTTGACGGGCCCTTGGCTGGTATGGCGAAGAAATGTGAAAATCAGCAGGCGGGAGACAGAACGAGGCAAAATGTTCTTTGTGGCGGGAGCATAAACCGGCAAAATTCTGTGTAGGGTAACTCGGCAACATCTACAGGTCTATCAGGACTACAGAAGCAGACAATTTTTGTTCCAGCAGTTCCACTTCTAGAAGTTTCTACTCTAGGTATACTTGCAGGTATTTAAAAATAATGTTTGTACAAGATTATTCATCACAACGTTCCTTGTAGACGATTGGAAACTACCTAAAAATCCGCTGATGGGAGATAAGTTCAATAGACCAGGATATATTCATTAAATGAACTTACTGCAGTCACCCCCCAAAAATGAGGAAGTTCTGTATGCACAACTAAAGGTAGATCCCTGAGATCTGGAAAAGAAGTTTTCCGAATAGTGCATATCATGCTATTCTAAAAGGAATAAATAGAGAGACTA
The DNA here is from genome assembly GCF_020171115.1 of Neogale vison. Lineage (NCBI taxonomy): Eukaryota > Metazoa > Chordata > Mammalia > Carnivora > Mustelidae > Neogale > Neogale vison. The sequence goes on along the minus strand of NC_058101.1, from coordinate 194,914,227 downwards.
TATTGACTTACACTCACAGTGATCATATCTAGCAAGAAACTAATGATTTGGGTTGCCTCTAAAGAGAACGTCTGGGAAGATGGGAAAAGGAGATGAGACAGTGAGTTTTTACCATTTCCTCTTTAGTATATTTAGAATTTGGTAATATATGCAGGGTTACATATTTCAAGAATACAAAAAATTCAAAATTTTTAAAAAATGCATTTCTATACTACTTACAAGAGACATACTTAAAATATACACATTCACACAGACAGAAAGAGAAAAATGTTGAAAATAAATGGATGGAAAATATATATTATGAAAAAGTAAGTAAACAAAGAATGCTAGAGAATAAATCATAATCAGACAAAATAAAAAGTGAGGCCAAAGCATTCATGAAGATGGAGAATGACATTATATATAATTTGATGGAAAAAACCTACTAATCATGAATATGTATATTCATATATATCTAGCCACATAGTCTTAAATATATAAAGCAGAAACTAATCACTGGGAAGAAATTGATTGTGCCAATACCAAATTAGTAAGGACGTGAATGATTGGAACAATCAAATCAACAAGTTTGATCTTATCAACATAGGATATTTCACCAACAATGGAGACTACAAGCACACAGGCAACACACATCAAATTTGACAATGAGCATGGGGAGAGAAGAAATCTCAACATGCTTCAAAGAATCCATGTCATAGAGGCCATCTTCTCCAACCACATGCTGATTAGAAATCAGCAATGAAAAGATGGTTTTATAATATGTTTGGAAATGTAAAAATCTACTCTTTCAAGTAAGTCGTGAACCGAAGGAGAAATCACTGTGGAAATGACAAAATATTTGGAATGCACCAACAATGGAAAGTACTAGATATCAGACCCTGCGGGAAGAATGTTTAGAGGGAAATTGAGAGTTTTGAATGCATCTATTAAAAAGCAAGAAAGGCTAAACTGAAATGAATAGACCATTCACGTCTTGAAATGAATACTTTTATAGAATATGGAAGAAAGGATCCTGGGTAAGGATATTAGAGCCCAGTCCCCAGCCCCGTCCTCAGCTGGAGTCGGGGGAGCTGTGAGCGAGCCTGGTAACAGGTCTACACCCTCCCAGGCTCAGATACTGGCAGACCAGTTCTTTGGAATTGGGAAGAAAGAGAGGGACTCCATCAGGAGGCATTTGGTGAAAGCTATTTAGACAACAATTAATCCTTTGGGTCCCTCTTATCTTCCACGCTGCAGATGACCATGACCTTGGTCATGACTTGACAACCAAGTTTTCCGGGCTGGGGACCACAGAGACACAGAGGAAGGCATGGGTGTCTGGGATGGTCCAAACATACGTGTCCCTCCCCGAATTCATGTGCTGAAACCCACCGCCCCCCAAGGCGATAGTATTGGGAACTGGGGCCTCTGGGAATTGATGAGGTCATGTGGGCGGAGCCTCAGACAGAGTCGTGAGAGAGCTCCCTCGCCCCTGCCACCAGGTGACATCACAGCAAGAAGATGAGGAACCAAGCACTCAGCAGGCACAGAATCATCTGGCCCCTGCATGTTGAACTTCCCAGCCTCTGGGCACTGTGAGAAAATGTTGGTAGTTTACAAGCCTCCTGGTTTATGGTATTTTTGTTCTAGCAGCTCAGATGGACTGACCAGTCTCCAGCCCCAAAGGGGGAGGTGAAGTGGCTGATGCAACTGAACACTGAGCACCCAGCCCTCGCCCACTGCTTGGCTGTGAGAGAAATTATACAACTTTTCTCCTGATAGTCCAAGAGGAAAGGTAAAAAGACGGGCTTCAGGGGTTTCTCCCAACAGTCCCCCTGGATCACACAACCTGAAGATATTGTTGACCAGCTTTGCCATTCTCTCTTTCCTCGCAACCAGCTTCTAAATCTCTACTCGGACATACGAGCAGGTCCCCAGGATCTTAAATTCTCCAGAAATAAGAAGCCATCCCATGTCTGGAAAACTCTCTTCAACCTATCTTCTCTGAAAGGGGAAATGGTGCTCACTCTGCCCGGCTTGCTTTGAACTGGCTACCCAGTCTCAGAAAACCGCCCCTTCACACCCTACTGAACTGGGATAGGTACAGGTTGTAAAACACTAAGGAAATCGAGAGAAGTTTCTCTGGGAGAAGACCTGATGGGGTGAGGTCGTGCAGACCGCAGCAGACCATGTCAGCTTGCGCCCACGTGCACCGCACACTCCTGCCTCTGCTGCCCTTCACGGCCCTGCTCTGCTCCCCGGGAAGGTGACCCCCAGGCACTGCAACACTGGGGCTCTGACTGACGTCCTCCAACCTCCTGGCGTCCGACCAATGGGACGTCACAGAAAAAGAATGGAAGACAGGGGAAGCGAGAGGTTGAGATATTTACCCCCCCCCACTACCCTTCCATTTTGCCACTCTTCTGTCAGGGGCCACATCTGTCTCGGGTGGTAATTCTTGTGGGTGACCCCTCTCTCTCAACTCCAGACTCCCCCCAGGCTCTGCTAACACTGTCCCCAATCCTTGCACGTTGAAGGGAACTGGATCTGTAGGGGAAGGTGGTGTGCATAAAAAATGTTCCAGGCCAACTGGAAAAATACAGTAAGATCAGAGCCCTACAGCACACACACAGAAATCAATTCCAGGTCGATGAGAAACCTAAATTAAGTTTGGAAAGCCTATAAAATGTGATGAAGAACATAGACAATAATAGATTTATGACCTCTGGTGTGTCGTAGGAAGATTTCCTTAAAAGGACAAAAAGGGAAAAATTTGAGAGGGCAAACCTTTACAATACATTTGATGACATTAAATTTAAATCCCTTTGTTCACCAGAAGACACGTAAACAAAGTTAGAGAGGAGGCGCGATCTGGGGAAAGATATTTGTAACATTGAAAACTAACAGAGGATTAGGTTCAGAATTTATAAAGGATTCCTACAAACGAATAAGAAAAAGACAAACACATCCATGGAAAAAGAGACGAAGTACAGAAAGAGGGCAACCACAGAAGAAGAAAACGGAAAATAAACATATGGAAAACACATTCACCAGCACCGATAATTAGGGGAATGCAAATTAAAACAACAGTGAGATGCCCTCGTATTGGTGAAAAATGTGAACATGAAAGAAATGATCTCTTGAGGCATGGAAAGACATGGAGGAAGCCTAAACTCTTATATTAAGTGAAAGAAACCATTCTGGAAGGTTCCATACTGTATGATTCCAACTATATGACATTCTGGAAAAGGCAAAACTATGGAGACAATAAAGATCAGTGGTCACCAGGAGGACTGGGGGGGAGACACACAGGCTGAGGACAAGGGATATATAGGACAGGGCAGATACGCTATATGATATTATAATTGTGGGTATTTTTCCTCAAGGATTTGTTCAAACCCCACAGTGTGTGCAACACTGAGTGAACCCTAAAGTATTTGGGTGATTACGACGTGCCCATGTAGAGTCATCTTTGGTTAAAAAAAAATATAGATACATTCATACAGATGTTGACAGTAGGGAATGCTGTGTGTGTGTGTGTGTGTGTGTGTGTGTGTATAGTGGCAGGAAGTATGTGGGAAATCTCTGGGCCTTGCTCTCAGTTTTGTCGTAAACCTAAAACTGCTCTCAAAAGATAAGCCCTAAGAAATGTTAATTTGGGGGATGTCTGAGTGGTTCAGTTGGGTAAGTGTCTGCCTTTGGCTCAGGTTACGATCTCAGGGTCCTGGGCTCAAGGCAGGGTTCTCACTCAGCAGGGAATCTGCTAGTCCCTCTTTCTCCTTCCCCCACTCGTGTGCACTCTCTCTCAAATAAATCAATAAAATCTTAAAAAAAAAAAAAAAGAAATGTTAATATGGTAACATCAAGGTCTGGTTAGAATGTGGAGGAACCGGACCTCATGCCAGGAAACAGGCGCTGGAATGTGTATGGCAGCATTTTGCACAAGGCAAAGAGAAAGAAAGGAAACAGTGTAAATATCAATCAAATGCGACAGAATAAGTAAATTACATTGTATTCACAAAATGCAATTCTATGAAGCGATACGATAAAAATGCCACAACATGAAGCCGTTTCCCCGAAACAAAATGTTAGATTAAAAAAAAAGCAAGTTATAAAAGGATTCTACCAAATGACACCATGTATGTGAAGGTTTACAATGTGCAAAACACAACTATTTTTTAAAATACATACATGTATAGTAAAAGTGTGAGAAAAACACGCATACAATTGAAACCTACCAAACTTAGAATAACTGTTACCTCTGGGGAGGGAGAGGGTGAGAGAGGAAGCAAAGGGAGAAGGGGGGGTGGATATGAAATGGGGGTCCCAGAAGGTAGCCGGTGTCGCTCTAAGACTTTATGGCAAGAAAAAAATAAAAAAGCTTTCAGTAGAGTTGGGAGGTAGGCACATAAGTGTTTGTTATTCTTGTATTTTTTTTTTAAAGATTTTATTTATTTATTTGACAGAGAGAGAGAGATCACAAGTAGGCAGAGAGACAGGCAGAGAGAGAGGGGGAAGCAGGCTCTCTGTTAAGCAGAGAGCCCGATGCGGAACTCCATCCCAAGACCTGAGATCATGACCTGAGCCAAAGGCAGAGGCTTAACTCACTGAGCCGCCCAGGTACCCCTCTTGTATTTTTTTATATGTTTAAAATATTACCCAATGAAAATGTTTAAGCCCACGATGACCTTACAGGCTAGAAACATGGCACCAACGTGGAAGAAAGAGACTCCCGCTCTGAGCTGTATTAGGCAGATTCCTTAGGAAGTCCCACATGCGTGCTTGGACTACAGAAGAAGAGGTGGTTGACTAGTAAGTGGGGGCCAGGATCTGTCAACAGACACAAATTAGGTTAGGGGGAAACACGCACACACACAAACAAAAAATCATAAAGATGCACCTGGGATGTTTAGCCTGGAGTCAAAGACTTTCTGACATTTTACAAGCAGCGGAACACGCCAGCAGCTCATGGAATGTCACCCTAGAAAGGGGCAGCCGGCCAGCGACCACTTTGTATTCCAGAAAGGGTCCAAGTTCAGATGGGAGACAAATGCTCTGGGGTTCCCAGCCTCACCCTCATGGCGGGGCAGCTCTGGCAATCGAGATTCATTATGAAAAGAATCATTGAATAAGGATGCTCAGAGCCAAGCCTTCCATGTCCTGCCAGAAAGGCACAGACCCCGTGGCTGTCCTATGGGTCCTGAACCGGATCCCCTGAAAGGCAACGGCAGCGCACTGGCGAACTTGGAGTACCTTGTGGTCTTTGGCATCATCAGTCTTGGTTTCGGTCTGAGCCCTGGAGTGCCGTGTCGAAGTGATTAGACACAACGATCTATTTACATTCACGGAGCTCGCCAATAAATGGGCAAAGAGCTCATTGGTCACACTAAGTACAGCTTTCCCTCCACCGTGCACAGTCAACAACAAGCTTCCAATCATTTCTATTCCATTAAACATTGCAAATTAGAGTCCAAGGAGGAAGCTAATTTCCCGTCAAACAGAAAGAACCGAGGGGACCCAAATCTGTTCTCGTTTTTTGCCCAGATGGCCATGTAGGCACACACTCACAAGCCAACTCGCCCACTTCGAAATACACCAGAGCAAACACACGAAAATAAACAAGTGACTAGATCCTGGGTCGTGTGCTCTCTTGCTTTTTCACATCATCCGTTTTTGGAAACAACTCAAGGGCCAGGCTTCGGATGCTCCAACATTTGTTAGAAAGGGTGCAGACGTTGTAAACGGGTCTGTTTTATGACTTGGTCCTCTCACGCTGGCGCTGGAAGATTTTGCCCCCAATGCCCAGGCGGCCTCGAAGCCCACTACAATCTTCCATTGGAGCCGATATCACACTCGGCCAAACGAGAAGAGTGCACCCACATTTCAGACCAATTTATTCTACTTGAATATAATGTGTCTCATTAATCTCTTCCATCTGGTGTTTATGTGCATGAACAATTCTAGTGGGAAATATAAAGGACTGACACAGGATTTACTACTTGGACCTCGGAGTCCAGCTTTAATTTGCAAGGAGTTACTATTCCTGCAGATGGGACGCAGCGATCTCAGAACTGGCTCTCCCCCAGTCCCGATGACATTGTGAGAACTTCTCCGTCTGCCCGGGCAACGTTCCCATGGCCAACCTATCCTGATATCATCAGAAAAGTCAAAGGCAGAATAGGATTTCCAAGACAGGAACAGGGGGATGCCAACTCTGTTATTCAGGCGTTTTTTGTCCTCTTCCTACTGCCCCGGCTTCTGATCGACTCCTGGCTCGGTGGCCCCTCCCCCAGGCTGCGGACAGGACAGACAAAAGTCAGTGTCGGTCGGTTTTACACTCGGTAACAGAGCAGTTGAGAGCGGTCATGTGAGAAGACTCTGACATTAAATTGGTCCCACTGAGGGTCGGGCATGACTGACTCCAGCCCTTCCAATCCCCACATCACCAGGGATAATCAACGTCTTTGAGGGAAAATTAACACCTTCTGAAAAGCCGATCTGAAAACCCCTAGTTTAATTAGGTGAGGATAACGAAGTGTGTTCATTAGTTCAACAAATTTCTGAGGGTCCAATATGTGCCATGCTTTATGCTGGACCCCGGGGGCACTCAGTGGTACGGGGAACAGACGCAATCCCTACTCACCTAAATTATTCAGTGCTGTTGATTTGTGGGTTGAATTTTGCCCATCTCCCAAAATCAGATGTTGAAGTCCTGATCCCCAGGACCTCGGAATGGGGACTGATTTGAAGCCAGAGTCATTACAAAGGGAACCAAGTTAAAATGAAACCATTGGAGTGGCCCTTAATCTAATACGACCACTGTCCTTATAAAAAGGGGGAAATGTGAAGACAGACGGACAGACACACAGGAAGGACGCCATGTGATGTTAAAGATAGAAATCAGGATGATGCTTCTATCAGCCAGGAAGACTGAAAATTGCCAGTAAATCATCAGAAAGGTGGGAGGTAAGAGGCATAGGAATCTTTCCTCACCCAGGCCTCCGAGAGCACTAGTTCTGCCAACACCTTGACCTTGGATGTCCAGTTTCCACACCTTGAAGCACTGCATTTCTGTTATTTAAGCGACTTACTACCCAGGGGGCGCCTGGGTGGCTCAGTGGGTTAAAGCCTCTGCCTTCAGCTCAGGTCATGATCTCAGGGTCCTGGGATCGAGCCCCGCATCGGGCTCTCTGCTTGGCAGGGAGCCTGCCTCCCCCTCTCTCTCTGCCTGCCTCTCTGCCTACTTGTGATTTCTGTCTGTCAAATTAATTAATTAATTAATTAATTTTTTTAAAAAACCCTTTAAGTGACTTGTGGTGCTTTGTTACAGTAACCCCTAATAAACCACATACATGTGCCTTCTACAAATAATGTCACCTAAAAGAGAAAAATTCATGAAAAGTTAGAAAACCTTTTTCTGATTTCCCATCAACTGGCTGAGGGATTCAGCTTCCCAGTAAACATGCCCAGTATATCTCTCCAGCAACAACAAGGATTCCCAGCCATACACGATCCCAAGACACAGCTCTGGTCCGGCTGCCTCTGCGGTCCCAAGATGTGGCCTCGCACTGGCTCACTGCTTGGCGGGGAGGCTGCTTCTCCCTCTGCCCCTCACCTGGCTCTCATGTTCTGTCGCTCTCTTTCTCTTTCTCCCTTTCTCAAATAAATAAAAATCTTCAAAAAAAAAAAAATTCCAGGATACTGGTCAGCTTCCAAGATAAAAAATTTCTCGATTGCATTTTTAACCTGGGCTCTAATCTCATTCATGCTCTTATGAACTCTGTGACCTCAGGCAAGCCTCAGGTCACCCTGCTGTACAGTGGCAATATAGACTAAAAGATACGTCGGTTCTCTCTTCAAATTCAGCTGCTGGGCAACTCACTAGTGTTGGCTAGTCTATGAAAGTAATACTAGTAGTGATGATGATGGTTAATGTAAGTGCTTATCTTACCAAGTTTTGTTTTATGAAGCTTCTCTAAGTTAATGAATTTAGTCCATGAAACTCTTTTAGAAGAAAAATAAAAGCAAATAGCTCTTGAGCATTCTCGAATTTCTCCATGCACCCAGACTCAGTTAGAATTAAAAAAGTTTGCCGTCGCAGGGAAGAAAGCGAAGGTCTCAGCAGCGTGTATCACGGTTCCTAACCCTTAGCGCGCCAGAGGAAACGGCTTGGTCTGCCCTGCATGCTAGACACGGGGCCTGAAGTCAGCTGCAGACGCCACATCCTGGGCAAACAACCCAAGCAACCCGACGTGTGGGCCTATTAGTAAATTCTCATAAACAATTACACAGAGACCACTGGCCAAAAAGCCATTGACGGAAGAGAGAATTCAGTGTGTGATGAAATCATTGCTAAGAATTCCACCCAGTCTAGAAACATTTTCTATGAAAAATAACTCCCCCCAGGAAGTGGCTAGGGCTAAAGGCCTTGTAGAAGCTTCTAGGTACTGCTATAGATCAATACGTTGTCTGGAAACAAGAAGCACGGGGGCAGACCTGAAAGAGGGGGTCACTGGGGCGTCTCTCCTCTCTCAGGGCAGGGCACAGGACCAAGATGACCAGGCACACTCCATGGTGATCACCTGCTACCAGGGAAGAATTTATAATCCCAGAAAGAACATTTCTTGGATCTCTCTGTTCCCAAGACAAGGAAGAATATGGTGCAAATTTATGGCTTAATTCAGCCTCTTTCAACACCCTCTTTATCACTAGAGTATCTCTAAAAATTATATATGTGAAAGCACTTTGAAAAGTGAATTAAAAGATTTTTTATGTTCTTATTAATGCTAAAACCAAAACTTCAGTGTGCATAGTGCTGTAACGGAAGACAAATCACTGATTAAATTTGAATCAATTATCCATTATTAAATTCATGCTATTTATTCATCTCTGCAGATCAGTGAGTTTGCCTTAAACTGCCATTCTCTAATGAACTCCTGAGTAGAGGGGCAATCAAAACTGCAAATTCATATTTCCTGAACTAAAAGGAATCTTCTAGAACATCTTTATACTGAGAATATCGAGATGTGGAAAGAAACAAAGTGATGTGCCCAAGATTACAGAGCTGGTCAGAGGCAGAGCTACTGACACCAGGTGAACCAGGAATCTGCCCCATGCCCGCCACCTCCTAGATGCCCTCTGACCCTGCCCTCACCCACCTCAATGACTCTCCATTGGCTTCGTTTTTCATTTCTATCTTCTGTGCATGAAGGCTTGGGGTTGACCATCTGTAAAATGGAAACATCTTTAAAATTATATTTTCAAATCTAGAAGCATTATTTTTTTAAAGAATTTATTTATTTATTTGACAGACAGATCACAAGTAGTCAGAGAGGCAGGCAGATACAGAGGGAGGAGGAAGCAGGCTCCCCACTGAGCAGAGAGCCCGACTCGGGACTCGATCCCAGGACCCTGATATCATGACCTGAGCTGAAGGCAGAGGCCTTAACCCACTGAGCCACCCAGGTACCCCTAGAAGTATTGTTTTAAGTAACAAGGTTTATTTTCCACTGATTACTACCACCAAATAACTTGAATCTCATTAGCCAGACTTTGTTCCCTAATCTCCCTTCCCCTGTCCTCTGTTTAAAAAAGGAAGAAAGGGAAGGAGGGAGATAGCAAGAGAGAGAGAGGGAAGGAAGGAAGGAAGGAAGGAAGGAAGGGAGGGAGGAAGGAAGGAAAAGAAAAGGAAAGAGGAAACAAGGAAGAGACCCAGCACACCAAGAAAAGTGCAGAGCCAGTCCCTGGTCATCAAGGCCCGGCGGAGGCCCAGGCGAGGGCTGAGAGACGTTTTAAAGAAATGGGCCCCTCTGGAGGGTTTCCCAGCTGACAGGCAGTCATGTTGGGTGTGGACTGCAGGGCTAGCTTTTGAGGGAAAGTTATTCAAGTCCATGAGGTTTGATGGGAAAGAAGCTGGGGAAGCTTAGCCATGACCCCACACTTTTAGCACAGGGCCCTCGACCCTTGGCACTCTGATGCCTCCTGTTCTCCGCGTTGGCTTTGCACCCATGACTCCCTGTCCAGGACAGACCCCTCTGTAACTCTGGGGGGGGCCCCCGTTTGAATCCACATGTGTTGAGTGGCCCGTGAGGAAGTCAGTCCCTTGGCTAAAGCAGGGGCCTAGCTAAGTAGCCAACTTTCAACCTTCACGGGCCCAGAGTCTTTTTCTTCTGACCCCAACATCTAACGTGGAAATATACGTCAGGATGCCATCTGGGTATGGGAAGATTCCCAGAGCTCTGGTACTTTCCCCAAATGTCAAAGATTTACTCTGCAAAGCCTCTCTGTGGAACCCATCAGAGGTACTCATGAGGCCTGCGGCCGAAGACTGAAGCAGAATCAACTTTTGATCTACTTGCCTTGAAATTCCTTCATCATTCTCTTGGCCGTTCACCTCCTGTCTCCTCTTAGTCTTCAGCTCCATTTCCTCTCCTTCGTTATGGCTCCCACCCGCCCCACCCCCTCCACTACCCCGTGGTTTAACCTAATGGTCTCTCGTGTCGCTCCTACAGGGTCTTCCCAGGGCCTCACCGGTGTAGCAGTGGACCTCAGCGTTGCAGAGCAGAGTCATTCCAATAGAGAGTGGGTGACATTCTGTTGCTTCTCCTAGAACCTTCTAGCTAGTTTCATCCAGATAGAAGAACCCTAAGGGAAAAGACGGGATCTTCACATGGAGGGGTCAGATAATGACAGACATAGTCAGCACCTTGGCAAGAAATTAACAGAAGCCAAACTGTAAGAGAAGAGCTCCGGGAAGCCTCTAGACTCAGGGAACCTGGCAACAGGCATGGACTTGGCCCCAGGGGAACAGGGGAAGGGGTCCCAGGAACAACCCAGAGACTGTGTCCTGGGATCCTCTTTCAATTCCACCATTCCCACAGCTTCAGTGGAAGACAGAGGCAGGGAAGCCATGTCCCTGTGTACGTTGCAGGAGAATGGTAAGTATTAGCCATCTGAAATTTAGCAGCAGGAGGGGTACTGACAGAAGTCTGGGGCAAAGCAACAGGAATGGTAAGCTTGCCATCCCCTCAACCCCCGCCCCGCCCCTGATGCCAGGTGGGGAAGCAGACCTGGGGAAGAGCAGTGAGTGGTGTATGCCACTGCCCGACGAGGGGGCCATGGGGGTCTGCAAGAAAACCGTCCCCACACAGCACTGAGCAGTGGTCTGGCCCCAATAGCCCGAGAGAATCCCAAGGGACCATCCACCAGGAGACTGACACTGGGAGGTGAAACTTACAGCTGCCAAGGGGACCATTTGGTTAAAGATCTCCAGCAAACTCTCAGGCATTCTACAGGAGGGAGGGAACGGACGCGGAAAGGGGCCTGGAGACCTGCAGTCGAGAAGGTGTAAAGATCAAGGAGCATTTGCGCCTGCATGGGAATGCGATCTTACTTTTCTTGAGGGTCATGAGGTCAGATGACATTAAGTTTAACAACATAAAGAGAAGATTTGTGGACAGCTCTTAACAATTTGCAGGAAGAGGGGTCCCTTAATTTCTCTGTGAACCGCTGTGCACAATTGGGCCCAGATACAGCCATAAAATAAGTAAATCCTAAAAACCAAGCAGTCATGTGAACCCTTGCTGGGCACCACGGAAAACCCAGTCCGCTGCAGGATAGTGGCTCTCAGACATAATCCAACCAAGAAGAATTTTTAGATTGTGGGATGTGTGGTGTGCATGCTTTTTTTTTTTTTATTTCTTCTTATTCAAATTAGCATTTTTGTGCAAATGTGGGCTCAGATTATTAGGCGTCCACTCTGGCCTCTAGTTCACCCAAATTCTATGCAACCTGGCGTGGACCCGTATCTGCCAGTGACACCAAAGATGGCCCTGAAGCCTTCCGACAACATGGCGTCTCCTCAATGATCGACATTCAGTGTGATTTCTTCCGCTGGCTCTGTAGAGCCCCACCCTCAAGTCTGAGGCAAGAGAGCTAAGATGCTAAGACAGAGGCTAACTCTTCTCCCCAGAGAAGGCTCTGAGGATTGAGGGTGCTTTCTTTGTGGGTGCCATAAAAATCGTAAGTACTTAGTGTCTTAAAAAAAAAAACAACTTGGACGATAGAAATGTATAAAAGTAAAATATAAATGTCGTCTGTTTTTCAACAGTCCTCACTCCCATACAGATGATCCAGATTCCCCAAAATAGACACTGTGGAGAGACTGGGTATGTGTTTTTATTTTCTAAGCATATCGAAGAACACCCCTACACACACACACACACACATACACAGAGAGAAATGTAATCATAGCCAACATAGTGTAGGCATCTTATTACTTTCAATCAATACTCTGTCTTGGACACCTTTCCATATGGAACTTTCCTCATTATTGTTATTAATGGCTGCATGGTTAGCCCATTCTAATTTAATTTAATCCATATTTTATTACTAGGTATTTAAGTTATTTTGAGTTTTGTGCTCCTGCAAAGAATGCTACGAAAGTATCTTTGTACAGATTTCCTTGCACACTTGCATGATTTCTTTCTAAAGGCAAATTTCCTGTAGTAAAGTTGCTAGGCCAGAGGGTATGAGTATTTTGTATTTTGATGACTATTTTCAAAAGGTGGACCAGGTTATCCTCCTAGAGAGGGGAGGTGGGGAAGCGGTGTGTGCACATATGGAATGTGTCCTTATTCGAGGTCTTGACAGATCCTAGTCGTGTCTATTTGTCCGGGAATCAAAAACCTGGGCTTCCATCGTGACTAGAAGAATTCTCTGGTGCTCTTGGCCATTAGACATTCAGCAAGATTGCACAGCTCCACCAGGTTATTTATGGACAAGGTGGTCTTCAGCAGATACGGGGGAGGTGGTGTTTCAGAATCCAGAAGGTTGGCACAACAGGGTCCTTAGGGAGATGGTTGCAATCGACCTCCTCATTTGACAGATTTGGAGCTGTGGGCGGATGCTGTCTCTGGGTGTGCATGTCCCTGTCCCCATCCTTCTGTGAGATGTGGGTGTTCATCAGTCATCCAGAACTTGTGGGTCTTTGCAATGCAACCTCGGTGTGTATGGAGGGGGACCTGCTATGAGGTACAGCTGCCCCCAAGGGCGCGAGAGGTGTTCGCAAAACATACATCTTCCCAAGGTAAGTACATTGTACCTGCACTGGGGTGAACAAAATGATGACAGTACGTTTGCTGAACAACAGATTAAAGTAGAAATCTACCGCCCGTGGCGTGACTCACTCCCCAGCATGTGATCTGTGGGAACATCCCTCCCCATCCCCGCCTTGGTGTCTCAGCCCTTAGAATCAGAGCTTCTTCCCTTTCAGAAACTAGAGGGAGGAAATGTCTACCCATTTCCTCTCCTCACCAAAAAGAAGCAGCCTGGCTTCTCTGAGTGGTCAGACTGGCAAGAAGGAGAGGCCAGCCCTAGCTCCCATCTCAGAAGAGGTCTGCCTGGGGCCCTGACCTCCCAGGATGCTTGGTCAGCGGCTGTGTACCCCGGGGGAGGCAGCCTTGACCCGAGCCAGCTCCCACTACGTGCACACCAAGGTCTGGGGATGGGTAGGGAAACTGATTCAAGCTCCTGGTGGCCCTAGTTCTAAGCTGGCTCTGTCTGGCTTAGGAGTAGGAGGCTATTTTCAACTGACTTCTATTTGGATCTCTTGACAGATACAGAAATCAAAAGAAGAAAGGGATTTCATGAATTGGCTATCTTGAAACCATAACATTCTCCCTCAAAGCCTGTGAGTTTAAGAGCTCAGGACGGGAGAGATGGATCCAATTACTCACCTGACAAACGTTCGATGGCTTTCTGCATGCAGAAGCTGGTGGACCACGGGATCTTTTCATTTCTCCTTCAAGGAACAGGAATCTGATTGGACTAGGTCTCTCAAGTATATTCAGTAAGGCAATGCCCTTTCCATCTCGATGGATAGCACTGGGATTCAGGAACCTCCAGGCACTTCAGCAGCCTGGTTAGCAAGAGGGCAGAGGTGTCTACAAAGCTGACTTGCAAATAAGAATTGTAAGACCAAATACACACACATGTACGTTGAGGGGCAATTAGAAAACAATTTAAAATATAGGGGAGCCATATCTCTTGAGTGGTTAGGAATGTCCCTGATAGATTGTCGAGGGAAGGAAACCAAAAAACAAGTTGCAGACTAATGCATTTACTTTAATTATATTTGAGTAAAAACAAACCAAAAAAGAATCTATCTATATGTAAATATGCATTTGCATCTGTTTAAATGAGCAAGGGAAAATCGCAGAAAGTAGACAGCAGGTGTTGGTGCTGGTCATGCAAGGGGATGGGAGGAGAGAGGGGGCCGAAGGAGACGACTGGCTTGCATTTGATAGATCTTTGTACCATTTCCATTGTGACAGTTAGCACGTATCACTTTTGTATCAAGATACAACAATAGAGGAAATTAAATGAAAATGACAAGACAATGTTAGTTCCAAGTTAGTCTATTTCTCTGTGTTTAGGGGGAAGAGAGAGAGAGGGGGAAGCAAGGCACAGAACAGCGTATATCATATGATCTATTTATGTCAACGAAAATGATTCATTCACACATATGCCAGTATTGCATCAAAATATCTTTCAGTACAGTTTGAAATATTTGTCATGGGTATGCAATTCCTTTGTTTGTCAGAAAATTTAATTACATTTATGAATAATTTGTAATACTAGGAAAAAATGCCTGTGATGTATTCAACAAAAGAGCAGTATATCAACCTGCTTCTATATTAAAGTTGCAGTAATAAGGGAACAGTGGGGGGGAAATGCACAGACGGAAGACTGGGTGACAAGGTGCCATCACGTCCACAGTGATGGTTAAGTCCTTGGTGGGTTCGCTGAAATGAACAACAGATGCCAGAGGGCATGAATTTATCGCTGATGCTTCAGGGTTGGGGAAGGTCTCACCTGGTTGCTGTCAGACCCCAGATCCTCAGACCATGCACCTACCCAGTATCCACTGGAGGTCCCGCATGACACCCTCCACATCGGCTAGGACACGGGAGGGATGGCACAAGAAATGATGCACCTGGCAGAGAGAGAAAAGCAGCTGCTGGCGCCCACCCCACAGACAGGGTCAATACCCTGTTTTCCAGCTACATGCGATATTACAAGAGATAAGCAAAAAAAAACCCCAAAACTCTCCATTGGTTTGAATAGAAGTTAAGAACGCATTATTTTAAAAGACTCAGAACACAGACTCCAGAGTTAGACTGCTTGGATTGAAATTCCAGCTCTGCCATCTGGGTCAGGTGCAGGCTTCTCCACCTTTGCATGCCTCAATGTTTTTGTCTGCAAAATGGGACAAAGAAAAATAATAGCCTATGCCTCATAGGGTCATCACGAAGAATCAACGAATTAAGAGATATGCAAATGTCAGGATAAGGCTTCAGACACAGGACTCCCGTGTTTGATGTTGCTATTAACAATATGATTCCTTTTATATTTAGAAAGCGAGGGCCTTGGGCGCCTGGGTGGCTCAGTGGGTTAAGCCGCTGCCTTCGGCTCAGGTCATGATCTCAGGGTCCTGGGATCGAGTCCCGCATCGGGCTCTCTGCTCAGCAGGGAGCCTGCTTCCCTGTCTCTCTCTCTCTGCCTGCCTCTCTGTCTACTTGTGATCTCTGTCTGTCAAATAAACAAATAAAAATCTTAAAAAAAAAAAAAAAGAAAAGAAAGCGAGGGCCTTAATTCTTGATCTGTCCTCATTGCTGTAATAATTGTTACAAAGTATTGGAGGTCAAAGTTGTATCTGGAAAATACTCGGATCTCTCGTGGGGGAGGGGCATCTGGCTGGCTCGGTCAGAAGAGCATGGGACTCTTGATCTCAGGGTTGTGAGTTCGAGGCCCACATTGTGTGTAGAGATTACATAAAAGTAAATTTTAAAAAAAGAAGAAGAAGAAGAAAATACATAGATTTCTTCTCAGCAAGAGCCACGGGGTCAAAACAAATGATACATGAAAGTCTTTCCCAAATTAGCCCTCCCCTGCAGGCTTGAGTTTGAGAGCCTAAGGGTCCTACAGAAAAGTTCCGCACTGGGTGGGGCAGGTGGTGGAGACAAAAGACATTCTCAACAGGAAACATCTCACACCAAAGTCTTGGGAGCCTTCCTTAGCAGATTTAAGAAGTTTTGTACTATTTCTACTCCTAAAGCTAACCAACCAGGCCTGAACCAAGCACACCTGAGGCACTCACTGTATTTCAGGACCTGGTTTGTGTGGTTCTTTGGAAACACCACGTCACACGGTGTTTCATTCATGCCATGAACCAAAGTGGGCCAGAAAGAAGCGCCTACATCTGATACACCATTTGCAACTCCTTGTTTAAATATACAGGTCAGGTGGCGATTCACAGACCTGTACCCCTGGGGATAAAAATACATTATATGTTTATAAAAAAATAAAATATAAATAAATAAATAAATAAATAAATAAATAAATATACAGGTCACGGACAATAGCCACACAACTAAATGCGTATTTGTAAATACCATGCATGTAGTGCTATGTTTTCAGGTACCATATATTTATGGAGTGCACACATCTTCATTTGTCAAGTTCTGCCCCGATAAGGGTCCTCCATGACCCTGTTTTCCATAAAGCATCCCCTAGTCACCTCCAGATCCCACGGATACCCTGCCCTTTGGAATTCTTCAGCCTCCGAAGTAATTTCCAAGTTAGTTAGAGACCGACTTGCATTGTTGCCTCTGTGTTTATCCCTCTTCTTTTTTTTTTAAGATTTTATTTATTTATTTGACAGACAGAGACCACAAGTAGGCAGAGAGGCAGGCAGAGAGAGAGGAAGGGAAGCAGGCTCCCCGCTGAGCAGAGAGCCCGATGTGGGGCTCGATAACAGGACCCTGGGATCATGACCTGAGCTGAGGCAGAGGCTTAACCCACTGAGCCACCCAGGCGCCCCTATCCCTCTTCTTGATGAACCTCCTGATGATAGATGCTGGAAATCTACTCCCTCCTCCCTCTTTCCCCACACCTGAAGGGGGGGTGGAAACTGAGTGCATTATGAAACTTGGTATAAAATCATAGGCTCACAGAATTTTCGAGCTAGAAAGAACTTAAGTCTACGGAAGGACTCCTTTCAGAAGATGAGGGACCTCATCCAGCATCACCTACCAGGACGACCATCACGGACACTATCAATAAAGAGACATGAACGTACACATTCTTGATGCCTACTGTACTTGAAATCAAATGGGTACCATCTCCGATGACAGACCTAGACAGAGCAGAATTCTCAAGCAACCTCTGATGAGCCAAAGGGAGACCTAAAACCTCTTTCCCCATGTGCTGGGACAGGACTCATGAGATTTCTGGGTGCTGTCCTTCCTTACTGTTTTTTGCCTTACGATGCAAGGGGAGAGCAGCCAGGTTTGATTAACCCTACAGTCTCAGTCAGTCAACCATGGAAACCAGCTTCCCAGTTCTAAATGCAAAGCACGGTGCTAGCGGGCTGCTTGATCTTATCAGTCCCAGTAACAGGGAAGCTCTGTGCAGTTTTATCCCTTTCTGCTAATCTATCCTTCTCATAAAATGTACAGAGGCTGAATATCCAGTCCAGGCTACTTTTCAGCATTACATAAGAAAAAAGAACTGGTGGGGGGAGGTGAAGGGCACAGGGTGGGTGAACACGGACAGCAGCCACCGAGCCCATGTCGTGGTCCCTTCCTCCACTAATGAACACTTGTGGCCCCAGGGAATTGGTGCCCATAGTGATTCACTGCGACTTTGGGGTAAATCACACCCCCCTGTCTTCCTCACTGCATTTACAAAGCACACATGATAAGAGAAGGCAGGGGACTTCACTCTTCACCCACGAACTTCTTGAATCCTGTGAGTCATCGTGCCTTTGGCAACTGGGGAACGACTCCGCAGCTGGAGTCTGGTGATGGGGCTTCCGCGTTCTGCCGTGATTAATCTCTGAAAAATCTTCCTCTTACCTGCGTCCATTAGATTAGGCAGCGATCAGCAATCGTGTGCCTTTTATCTCTGTATCCTGGTACTTGCAAAGCACACGGCACGCCCTAAGTGCTCCTGATGCATTGACTCAACTGATTTGAAAGTCACCCGAGTAGACAGGAAGCAAACTCCGGCCCCCAGTGGTAGCCAGCCCCTTGGCAACTCCTCCCCACTAGTCACCATTCCTCTTCCTTTCCGTGCATCTCTGAGGTCCAGCGGGTTGGCCCTGACTAGGAAGCAGCCCCCACTGGCTCTCCTCCAATTTAGCAACCTGACATTTGTTTACAGATGATCCCAGATGAGACAAGGCTCCCCCACTTTCCCCAAATATCATGCATCAAAACGCAGCCTGAATTTAGATAGTAAAATGCTCACTGATGCTCTGCCTAAAGGTCTTCCACAACATGCAGGAAGAATATTAATTATGTGTCCTATTTGTTTTCATTGCCTAGGGGATGCCCGCTGCAGAGACCAGAGCATCTTTTATCTGCTCTGAGTTCCCTGTCTGGGGAAAGGCAGGCTGCCTCCCCTTCCATCGACTTTTCGAATTCAACCCTACCCATTTATGTGAAGCTACTCTGAGCCAGGAGAAAGCATACAGGAATCTGATAGGGGAAGTTGTTGTTGTTGTTGTTGTTGCTGTTGTTGTTTTCTAAGGGGAGGCGTACCGGTAAGTGTTAAATAAATACAACGAAACCTCAGAACAGTTCTGAAATGACTTGCTTCTACATCTCTTCAAACACAGGATGTTTCTTCTTTATACAATGGTCCATTTTAATGACTACCAGAATGTTCTGCCTCTTTGTCAAGTTTTGTTCCTCAGACCAAGTTTACCCACTGCCCAAATTTCATACAATTATTGAATTAGAGAATTGCAAGAACCCCCTTAAGGCTTCCAGATAATAGTAAGTATCTTTTTAGTTCCAGAACACTGACCTTAAATGTTTGGCTAGCCCTGAAGTCTAGGTCTTTCTATAACACCCTAGGAATTTATAGTCTTATAATCTGACGAATGTTCGAAAATATGGAACCGTAGCTGTACTTAAGATTTATTTTTCAGTATTTCCTGAAATTGATTTTTACCATAAATTAAGTGAGCTTTAGAAAGGGACATATGTTTAAGGAAGAAA
The DNA here is from genome assembly GCF_020171115.1 of Neogale vison. Taxonomy (NCBI): domain Eukaryota; kingdom Metazoa; phylum Chordata; class Mammalia; order Carnivora; family Mustelidae; genus Neogale; species Neogale vison. Next base: position 194,895,181 of record NC_058101.1, on the reverse strand, counting down.
CAGATATTTCTGACCTGACCTAGAGTCTGCTATACTTGGAGTTTGAGAAAAAATTTTCATTTTTCGAGCAAACTTGGAAACTGTTTCTTAAACCAGTTTTTAGGCAAGAGGAATGATTTTCTGATGATATTTTGGCAGGCAGTAATCTTCAACAGGATAAGGCTTACAAGCATTTTACTGGCCTAGCTTTTAAAACACACTCCACATTGAATTGTTCTCACTGTTACATTCCTTTTAAAAGAACATAATAATATGTTTAATGCATTAAGGAACAATAAAGATTATACAAACTAGTCAATCAAAAAGGACACATGGGCCTTACTAAGTGGCTATGGCTGGCCTAGATATTCAATCTACATAACTGATCCCACACAGATGTAAGCACGTTTGCGGCCGGCAAGGCTGGGAGTGAACCAGAGCTTTCCAAAGCATTCCAGTGGGCATAAGTGCTCACAAGTGGGGATCACGTTCCATGCTGCTTAGCACCGTGGGCCTTGTGGCTGATGAGTCACAAAACATCACCACTGGAAAACACACACACAGGCACACACACACACATTTCATAGTACCCTCTGTCCTTCACTATACTTCCAATGATCTGTGTCACGGATCACTCCAACAAGAAAAGGACTAGGGTGCCAGGAGTGAGGCAATCGCCTTGGGAACACAATTCAGGACAATACCCCAAAACTCAATGTTCAGGATAAAGAAGTGTTTTAAAGCAATAGATAGGAAAATAAAATTTAATGCAAAAAAAAAAAAAAAAAAAAAAAACCCATGATGAACAAAATACCAGAAGTTTAAAGAAGAGTAAGATCCAATCTGCACTTGTACAACTTTGCCTCACTTGCCCCACCCTAATCTTGGCCCTGTTCCAATAAAACTTTATTTACAAAAACAGGCAGCTGGTCATGGGCCGCCATTTGCCAAATTGATTTTTTTTGATATTACATTAAAATATTATTTATCTTGATTACTAAGTTTTCTAGTACCACTTTAAATTTCATAACATTGTCCTGGCTTTGTTCTCTCACTAAACAGTAAATATTATAAGGGCATAAATCAAGTGTTAATTTATCTTTGGTACACAAGAAGTACTCATTAAATTCTCACAAGTGATTCTCAAAGCTAATACTTAAATTCACATTCAAATCATTTCCCTAAATTTAATCCTCAATTTTTTAACAAAAAAAAAAACATAGATTATCCCCTAAGAGAAATGGAAATGTAGAGCACGAGCCATAAGTATAATCATTTTGTTTAATATGGATGTTCTACTTCTAGCAATTCATCATAAGAAACTCATTCAGCCAAGCAAAAAGATATAGGTATGAAAATGTCATGGCAGCATAAGTAATTTCCAAGCTAGGGGAACCATTTAATATATTATGGTATATTAATATGATGGAATCATATGTATTATTAAAGAAAAAAAATTTTAAAGACTATTTAAAATTTTGAAATGATTTGTATCATAAACTAATAAAAACTAACAAAATATAGGGCACCTGGATGGCTGGATCCGTGGAACATGCAAATCTTGATCTCAGGGTTGTGGGTTTGAGCCCTGCATTGGGCATAGAAATTACTTAAAAACAAAACCTTTTAGGGGCGCCTGGGTGGCTCAGTGGGTTAAAGCCTCTGCCTTTGGCTCAGGTCATGATCCCAGAGTCCTGGGGTTGAGTCCCGCATCGGGCTCTCTGCTCAGCCAGAAGCCTGCTTCTCCCTCTCCCACTCCCACTGCTTGTGTTCCGTGTCTCACTGCCTCTCTGTAAAATAAATAAATAAAAATCTTTAAAAAATCAAATAAAATAACTTTAATGAAAACATTTTGAGTAAAATATTCTCAGCACAGCCCCATACCTGTGGCAGGTTTCCTGTCTCGGTAAATATCGCAACTGTTGTTAAGAAGAATTGAAAACCTGAGAACTCTTTCTTTTACTTCCATCCAAGGATTTCATTCTTAACCCTTCACTTTTCTTAATAAGCTTTCAAAATCACCCTATTTAAAAGCGTGGCAAATATTCGGGGGAAATCACATGGAAAGGATTTAAATATCTCAAGTTTCCACTTCAAATGTAGATGAGCATAGAGATAAGGAAAGAGGAAAAGGCAGAGATCAGTAAACTATGGTCCTTGGGCCTAATCCAGGTTGCAAACTAAGAATGGTTTTTATATTTTTTAAGGTGTGAGAACAAAGAGGAAGAGGAGGAGAAAAGATGGCAGAGACCTAAATGGCAACAAAAAAAAACCAAAAAAACCAAACCTTAAATATTTACCATCTGATCTTGCACTGAAAAAGTTTGCCCGTCCCCGCTCTAGGAGAAAAAATACATCTCTATGTGTTAGTGTCCTCTCTATATTTTTAAAGAAGTAGCTTTTACTTTTTTAGAACAGTTTCAAGTTTACAGAAAATTTAAGCAGCAAGTACAGAGGGTTCCCATATAGCTTTCTGCTATATCTTAGGGGGAAACTCTCTAGTATCTCACTTTTGAGCATGTTAGCTGTAGATTTTTTTTTTTTTTTGTAGATGTTCTTTCTCAAGTTAAGGAAGTTTCCCTGTTCCTAGTTTGCAGAGAGATTTTATCAAGAATGGCTATTAGAATCTGTTAAATGTTTTTCCTGTATCTATTGATACCATCTTAGGATTTTTCATCATTAGCTTGTTGATGTAAAAGATTTTATTAATCGACTTTTTAATTTTGAACCCCAAGTATGATCATGATGAAGAATTCTTTTTATTTGTTTTTATTTGTCTTTTTATGTTGGATTTGATTTGCTAATAGATTGTTGAAGGTTTTCATCAATGTTCATGATGTAATGTCTTTGTCTGGTTTTGCTATTAGGGGACTACTTCTCCAATGAATGAGAAAGTATGCCCTCTATTTCTATTTTCTGGAACAGATTGCAGAGACTTAGTATCTTTTTTTTTTTTTTTTCTTGAAATAAATTTTTGAATAAATTTACCAATAAAGCCATTGAGGCCCATTCTTCTCTATTTTGGAAAGTCATTAATCATTGATTCAATTTCTTTCATTGGTGTAAGCTTGTTCGGCTTTTTCCTCCTTGTGTGAGTTTTGGTAGTTGTGTCTTTCAAAAAATTAGTGTGTTTCATTTCAGTTATCAAATTTTGAGGCATGCAGTTGTTTATACTGTTCCTTCCTTGTTCTTTTAAATTCCATGGGATCAGCAGTGATAGCCCCTCTTTCACTTCTGGCATCAGGCATTTGTCTCTTCTTTTCTTGGTTAGACCAGCTAGAAGTTTATCGATCTTACTAGTCTTTCCCAAGAACCATCTTATGGTTTTGTTTATATTCTCTATTGAGTTTCTGCTTTCTTTTTTTTTTTTTTAAAGATTTTATTTATTTATTTGACAGAGAGAGATTACAAGTAGGCAGAGAGGCAGGCAGAGAGAGAGAGGAGGAAGCAGGCTCCCTGCCGAGCAGAGAGCCCGATGCGGGACTCGATCCCAGAACCCTGAGATCACGACCCGAGCCGAAGGCAGCGGCCCAACCCACTGAGCCACCCAGGCGCCCCGAGTTTCTGCTTTCAATTTCACTGACCGTTGCTGTAATTCCTATGATTTATTTTCTTCTGCTTACATTGGCTTTAATTTCTTTTTCTTTTCCTTGGTTTCCTTAGTTGGAAGTTTATAGTACTGATTTTTTTTTTGATCTTTCTTCTTTTCCAACATGTGCATTCAATGTTATTCAGTTCCCTCAAATCACTGCTTTTGCTGCATCACATGAATTTTAAGGAATTGTATTTTTATATACTTCTACGTGTTCAGTAGCTTATTTTTTTTTTAAGTTAAACCATATCTATATTACCATTTCTAATAAACCTTTCTTAGAGGTTCTTAAAGTTTGAAAAGACATGATGGGGAGGAAATAACAATGGGGAAGTTGAAGAGAGTGTCCTACACTGACTTTCCCTGAACTAATAATTGTGAAGAGTGACTCTTCCATCTTCCCAATACATAAACCATATGCCAAAGAGCTCAGACCAAAAACAGCCGCTGTCCCCATTCCTGTTCAGCTGGCCTTCCCCTGTAGAAAGTGATGTCTTACTAAACGTTATGATCTCAGTGCTGTGCTGAGGCCAACGCCTACCTGCTATGGAGAGTCCATTGTTAATCTGATGTTAGCTTGAAATTGGCCTTGGTGGAAGTATTTGTAACAGAGAAATTGGCATCTATCACAAATCAGGGCTAACCAGGGATACAGGAGGCAGTGGGGGTGAGCTGACTTATCAGTATACCAGCGCCGGATTATAAGACCTATGAATTCCTCTAGCTTTCTACATTTATTGGGCATAAATAAGGAGCACAGTCTATTATATGTGAATATTGAAGGACCATAGAACTTCCAAAACCCAGTGCCTCCTCCAGATGCCTTGAATATGTCAGGCCATGTGAGAAGAGGAATTCCTCTTTCAAGCAGCAATGTGAAATGTAGCTGGGCAATGGTCCAAAATAGATTTTCTAAGAACGCTCAGTTATGTCTTTTATAAACATAACGAAAATATTCTTTGACAAACTTTCATAGGGTTAAACGTAGGTGAAGTGATTCATCCAAATGTACAAGCTAAAAGTAACTAAAAATGGAAGCCACACTTGGATTATTTTTTACTCTATGGTGGCTTAGATCAAGATTTTTCCCTTGGAATCAGTATCATGCGTTGGTCCCAGAAGAAGAAGGGCAGTTTTCCGAGGCTTGGGTTTGGAGGGACTGGGCAATAACAGGGAAAAGGGCTGAAAGAGCAAGAAAGGATGTTCCCATCATGCTAAAAATACCTTTAGTGTCATTATATACTTATTTGTATAGAAACGCACATTCCTAACTATAATTTGAATGGACATCTGGCCCTACAATCTAGTTACTGCCAGAAAGAATAGATTCTAAAACGAAAGCGACTTTTAATGGTTTACAAATAAAAATTATACACGACAAATGATCTTATTTTATTTCATTGGTGTGTAATTTACAAGCTCGTGAACAGTGGGGCATGTACACGTGCACACACACACAACACGTGAAAATCTATCCATAGGCATCTCTTCAACTTCCAGCCACCTCCCTACAAAAGTATAAATGAACAAAAATCAGTAGTACTATCACTTGCACATTTATGGTCTAGGAAGGATTTTCAATATATTATCCCACTCAGTTATCATTTGTTAATAACGTCAACATTATTTACAACCTAGTTTTACAGATGAGGAAACTAAGTCTCTGAGAGCTTCACTGACCTGCCCAAGATCACACTGTAGGTCAGCATCTGATTTGGGATTAAAATGTAATTATCTGGGGTGCCTGAATGGCTCAGTGGGTTAAAGCCTCTGTCTTCAGCTCAGGTCATGATCTCAGGGTCCTGGGATGGAACCCTGCATCTGGCTCTCTGCTCAGCAGGAGGCCTGCCCCCCCAACTTGTGATCCCTGTCTGTCAAATAAATAAATAAAATCTTTTTAAAAAAATGTAATTTCCTTGTAACTGGAAATGAAAAAAGCTTGCTGTTGTCCCTCAGCCCCCTAGAAGCAGGACAGAAACTTACTACGGTGTCCCCCCTCCCCTCTGTGTCAAGAAGGACAGAAGTTAATCACCAGAGACAGCTCAAGACCCTGATCCGCCCAGAGACAGCATTGGAGGAAACCACAAAACAAATTTTGCTCAAACTAATCTTTATCTACCCTTAAAGATACCCTTAGTTGCCTTATGTATTTTTCTTGCCACAACTTGCCACCCTAAAGAAACTTTAAGTCCTTTTCTTTGGTCTTGTCACTTCTCAAAAACTTCTTTGTTCTTTTGTGCAGTTGCTGTCTCAGCAGGATTCGAACCATCCCTCGGAGTTACTCATCACTGGGTGCTCCCATGTATGTGATCAGTGCCCAGGTTAATAAGCTTCGGTGTGTTTTTTCTCATTAATCTGTTATTTGTTAATCTAATTACAGGGCCATGGCCTGAGAACCTCAGAGGGGAGTAAGAAAATATTTTTTGTTTCCTCCCCTGCAGTATCATACCACGGAAATAGCCTTGGACCAAGAATTTTCTTGCCCTTGTTCTTATAACCTCTATGCTACACTGCACATTAACCTGGAGATAGGGCTTTGCCGCTACAGGTGAGAAATGTGTATGCACCAGCCTAAAACGTCATCTAGCAAAGGACCTTTCTAAGGCAACCATTTCCCTTCTGAGTAGCCCTGCCTGGGCTCAGTTTTACAAAGCACAGATAGTAATACAGTTATTGCTGAACTCCAAAATGCTTAAAAAGAGAGCTTTCACTCTGTCATAGATTCTCTTTGGACTTTCCTTTACAGACAAAGAGAAAATAACTTTTTTAAGTCAACGAGTTATTTACAAAGGATGAGGTCATTTGCATTCCTGGAATGTCTAAAATTGCATCTATCCAGCTCTTGTTATTTACTACTAAAAGAAAAATTTTTTTATTTCTCTAAAAATGAAAACTACCCATCCAGTATCATTAAAAAAAAAAAAAAAGAAGAAAAAAGAAAAGAAAGAAAGAAAAAAGAAAAAAACTCTAAGTCATTCTGATGGATTTCTTTTTTTTTTTTTATGTTTAAGGATCTTGGTCTGGTTGTTATTACGATTGATTTTCATAATCTTTGTCAGCCACTTCCTATGTATCTGAGACCTCATGCAAAGTGTATTATTCAGGTCATAAAATGCAAATAGGAACAGGGACTGTGTGTTTGCCTATCTCAAATTCTAAGAATATATGACCAACTCTAAAAATATTTTTTTTTTAAAAAAACCACATTTTCTTCAAGTGTTTTAGAGCCCAAACTAAATTTAGAGGGATGTCTTCAGATTTCAAGATTCTCTAGATTTTAAAATGTGCAAACACAAACCAGTATTCAGGTTATGGAATCAGGAAGAAAGGCTAAACATTCATCTGTTGAAGGGCATCTTGGCTCTTTCCACAGTTGGGCCACCGTGACCATTGCTGCTATGAACATTGGGGTACAGATGGCCCTTCTTTTCACTACATCTGTATCTTTGGGGTAAATACCCAGTGGTGTAATTGCAGGGTCATAGGGAAGCTCTATTTTTAATTTTTTAAGGAATCTCCACACTGTTTTCCAAAGTGGCTGCACCAACTTGCATTCCCACCAACAGTGTGAGAGGGTTCCCCTTTCTCCACATCCTCTCCAACACATGTTGTTTCCTGTCTTGTTAATTTTGGCCGTTCTAACTGGTGAAGGTGGTATCTCAACGTGGTTTTGATTTGAATCTCCCTGATGGCTAGTAATAATGAACATTTTTTCGTGTGTCTATTAGCCATTTGTATGTCTTCTTTTTTTTTTTTTTAAGATTTTATTTATTTGACAGAAAGAGATCACAAGTAAGTAGAGAGGCAAGCAGAGAGAGAGGAGGAAGCAGTCTTCCTGCTGAGCAGAGAGCCCGATGTGGGGCTCGATCTCAGGACCCTGGGATCATGACCCGAGCAGAGACTTTAACCCACTGAGCCACCCAGGCGCCTCTGTATGTCTTCTTTGGAAAAGAGTCTGCTCATGTCTTCTGCCCATTTTTTGACATGATTATCTGTTTTGTGTAGGTTGAGTTTCAGGAGTTCTTTGTAGATCTTGGGTATCAGCCCTTTGTCTGTAGTGTCATTTGCGAATACCTTCTCCTATTCCGTGGGTTGCCTCTCTGTTTTGTAGACTGTTTCCTTTGCTGTGCAGAAGCTTTTGATCTTGATGAAGTCCCAAGAGTTCATTTTCCCTTTTGTTTCCTTTGCCTTTGGAGACATGTCTTGAAAGAAGTTGCTGTGGCCAGTGTCAAAGAAGTTACTGCCTATGTTCTCCTCTAGGACTTTGATAGATTCCTGCCTCAAGTTGAGAGGTCTTTTATCCATTTCGAGTTTATCTTCGTGTATGACGCAAGAGAATGGTCGAGTTCCATCAGAAAGGATGAATACCCAACTTTTGTATCAACATGGATGGGACTAGAGGAGATTACGCGGAGTGAAACAAGTCAAGCAGAAAGAGTCAATTATCATATGGTTTCACTTACTTGTGGAATAACACAGAGGAGATTGGGAGATGAAGAGGAGAAGCGAGTTTGGGGAAATCGGAGAGGGGAGACAAACCACGAGAGACTGTGGACTCTGAGAAACAAACTTAGGGTTTTGAAGGGGAGGGGGGTGGGGGGTTGGGTGAGTTTGGAGGTGGGTATTAAGGAGGGCACATATTGCATGGAGCACTGGATGTGCTGCATAAACAATGAATCTTGGAACACTGAAGAAAATTTTAAATTAAAAGAAAAAAAGAAAAGCTAAACAAATGGGAATCATCCTGAATGAGCTGCTTGATTAGTATCTAAATGGCCCAAATGTCCCTTTACTCTGCTGAGGGGGTGGGGGAGAATCTGCTTCTAATTACAGACACTATTTGAAAGCAAACATGCTCTAACCCATTGGGCTAAAGGGCAGATGTCAAGAACTGTCTCTTTGCTTCATGACTGCCTCTCTCCCGGTATTTTATTAAGGTGGTATCTCAAGAAACTAGATGTAGGCTCGTAATTCCCTCTCCAACGGGGAAGTGAGGAAAAGCATTTTCTAGGGGCACCTGAGTGTCTCAGATGGTTGAGTGTCTGCCTTCACCTCAAGTCATGATCCCCAGGTCCTAGGTCAACAGGGAGCCTGTTTCCCCCCCTCTCTCTGCCTCACCACCTGCTTGTGCTCTCTCTCTCTCAAATGAATAAATAAAATATTTTTTAAAAAAGAATAGAAAAGAAGAAAAAATAAAAACATCTTTGAAAGCCTTGATTCGTTAAATATCCAGGACAGAGCATTAGATTAATTAAACATGGAAACCATTAGATGGTGGTGGGTCTTATACCTTAGCGGCCCATGTAAACCAATTAAAACCCAAGCCTGTACCCATCTCAAGGTTAAGAAATCTAAATCTAGGGACAACCCATGACCAACAGCCACCTGGGCTTTTTCCAAAGACAACTGATGAAGCTGTAGCCAATCAAGTTGGGGCTTCCCATCTTCTCTAGGAAAGCCTTGTCCCCAGCTCCTGCCGGCCAGGTGCTCCTACCCACTTCCGGTTGGCACGGCCCAAATCGATTTCATGTTCCCTCAAATACACCCCAAAAGTTTTTAATATGTCTCAGTTTATCTTCCACCAGCAGGGACGATCAATGGAATTGCTGTGGTGTTATTTTATTTAATTTTAAAGTATTTACACCACCCCCATCCTAAAATTCCTCTTTAGTGATATGGGATAAAATTCCAACCACGGATTGGTTCTTAAATTTATGTACAAATTTGCCACACAAACAAATCCCTCTTTGCCCAGCCTTTGCTAGCCGGGGTTTAAGACAGAAGGGGTCCGTTCTGCAACTCAATCCACAGGGCTTCGTGGGTCCAGGAGGAAGCCCTGGCCTTTAGTCAGGCTGCTGGAGTTCTGGAAGGCCAGCACAGATGTCCAGAGGGCCAGTTTGCAGCGAGTTTCTAGAGGGGGAAACCTGAGCTCTGAGGTGCTCCTCCGACTTCCTATTGAAAAAGAGCATGCCCTGAGAAAGCAACCGGGTTCTGGAAGACCAACCTCCCCCTCCATCCCAACTCCACCACCACCACTACCCCCCACCCCTACCGCAAGCCTCGGGGCTCTCTCTTTGTTTCAGTTTCTGGATTAATGAAAATGCACTTCCTACAGCCAGAAGTAGCAATTTTCTCTATTCTCTAAAAGCATCAGCAGGGCACACCCAGGGCTTTGTGTTCCTATTTTGATGATAAGAGAGCTTGCGGTCCCTGATGGTACCCCCTAGCCTACTGCCTCCTGCCTAGTTTGAACTGTCAGTGCCTCATTTACAACCCCAAAAGGTTTAAAAAAAAAAAAAAAAAGTGATGGACAGAATGTAAATAGTTAATTTCAAGAAGTTCTTTGATTAACGGAGAAACCAATTAGACTAATCCCCTACTTCTTAACTTCCCGGGGTCTCTCTCCCCACCCACCCAACCCCAATCCACCAAACTGCGGCCAAAGTTTTGTTTTGAAAGCATCCCTGTGCCCTTTTTGCCTCGGGGAATGGGTGCCGAGGGCTCCTCAGATTTTCAAAGATTTCCAAGACCCCAGAACTTTTAGAACCACCGCTGTGAAGTGCAGACATGGAAATGCAATCAACAAAGCCTGAAAAAATGAAATCGGTCCGATGCTCCCTGCACTAAACCCCCGTCTTCCTGCATCACTCTTCAAGTAGCAAGCATTCCAGCTAAAATGAGCAGTCTGCTATGCGTCCTGTCGGCTCCCAGTTGTAGATGGCTCTCTTGAGAATCCAGGAAGGCCCTTGGCTCTTGGATGCTGCGTCTCTGCATAAAAGCAGCCAGAAACAGACCAAGAGAAAGCAAGGAGACTTGTAGCATCGCTTGTCTGCACTCCTCTGTCAGACAGGTAAGCAAGCACGCGTGGTTGGATGGCCTGAGACCTCTTCACTTCTTGCCCTGGAAAGGACCAAAGGCCATCAACAGCCACTTAAAAAAAAAAAAAAAGTACATATATATATATATATATATATATTCGTTTGTATATATATATATACACACACACACACACAGATACATATATACATGTATATAAAATAATGTTTTCAATGAAGTATAACAAATCTACAGAAAAGTACGTACATTCTAAGAACACACCTTTACAAGTTTTCACAAAGTGAGCATAACCACATAACTACCACCCGGGCTGATATATTTAAAAAAGCATTACCAGCATTTTCCTTGTGACAACTGGTACTTAATGAGGCTAGATGCTTTTCCTATATATTCTGGTTATATATGGTTTACATTCTGAATATTAAAGTTAGTAATTATGTATTCTTTATATATTCTCTTTTATAAAGTGCCTTTTCAAGTCTTTTGCTCATTTGTTTACTGTGTTTTCTGTCTTTTCTAACTGACATGGAAGCAGTAATTTGTGTATTCTGGATATGAGTCATTTGTCAGTTACACGTGTGGAAAATACCTTCTCCTGTGTTGTTAGCCAGCGGCTTTCTCTCACACAGAGACCTCTGTGATGAATACGACTGACGGTTAATATTTGGTTTGTGTCTTGTTTAAGAAACCTTTGCTTACTTCAAAGTCCTGAAGACATTCTGCCATGTTCTAGAAAATGTATTGAAATATATTGAATTGTATAAGAATATAGTGAATTACCATTCACATTCAAAGATACAATCCACTTGAAACAGATTTTTGTGTGTACGAGGTAGGGGTCAAGTTTAATATTTTTCTACAAGGATATCCAATTAACCCAGCACCGTTTATTGAAAAGACCGTTACATCTGTGTCGCTCTGCAGTGTTCCTTTGTTATAATCTACGGTCCATATACGTGCAGCCCTTTCCGGTCTGTTTCACCCACTTATCCTTACCCCAATTATTTGCTGTATTAATTGCTGTAGCTAAATAAAGTCTTGATATCAGTAGTGCACAGTTTCCAACCTCATTTTTCAAGATGATTGGCTTTGCATTGGCCTTGGCATCTCCCCATAATTTTAGAATCAACTTGAGGATTCTGTTACATACAAAAGAAGGCTACTGGGATTGCACTAAAACTAGGTGTCAATTCAGGGAGAAGTGACATCTTTATAAGACTGAGTCTTCAAGTTTTCTTATATTTCTTTAATCTCATTCTATAACATTGTATAGTTTTCTGTGTAGCTGTCTTATACATCTTCTTTAGGCTTATTCCTAAGGGCTAATTTTTTTTTAACTATTCTAAATGATGATATTCAATATTATTACTAATTGTTTATTGCTGGTAAAACTACTTGCTTTTATATATGGATCTTGTATCTAGTGATTTTACTTAATTCACTCACTAACACTAAAAGTGCATTTGTAGATTATTTGAAATTTTGATTTAATATTATATTGCCTAGGATTAATGACTTTTTTTTTCTTCCTGGACAACCAATCCTAATCTAACTAATCTTTTGCATCTTTTTCTTCTTCTTTTTTTGGATAGGACATCAGGACAATGTTGAATAGAAGTGGTTACAGCTGAGCATTCCTGTCTCAGTCCTAATTTCATGAGAAAGTTCCAGAATTTCACTGTCAAGTGTAATATTTGCTATGAGATTTTTGTAGACACACACTGAAAGATTAAGGAAGTTCCTTTTATGGAAACCAGCTTCTAAGATGATCCCAATTCTTCTGCCCCCTCCCCCCCTCCTAGAATTCAAGTCCTTGTATAGTATTCTCCCACGCTGAATCATGGCTGTCCTATGTGTTCAATGGAATATTGGCAGAACTAAGGCACGACTTCCAGAATTAATCACAAAAAGCATTTCAGTTTCCACCTAACTTCTTGGATTTCTTGATCTCTCTTGGATTACTCATTCTGGAATAAACCAGTCACTATGTCCTGAGAAGCCTGGAGCAGCCCTATGTGAAGTGATTTACATGTGATGATAATGATCAAAAGAATGCCTCCACCAATAACCAACCCCAACTTGTCAACCATGTGAGTGACACACCGTGGGAGCAGAGCTACCCAATCAAGTCTTGACACTGACAAGGAAGAAAAATTATTTTCCTTCAACTTGTCTGAGTTCCCAGCTAAGAGCCTTAATAAAAGACAGATTAACAAGAGAAAAACAAAGAGAAAATTATGAGCAGGGATACCTTATGCATATGTGGAAGATGCCCAGGGAAAAATAAGTCACTCCTCAAGGTGGCTTAGAAATCAGGCTTCAGTATCATCTTCATAGAGGAAGAGAAGAAGGGATGTAGGCCTCTTAGGGGAGAAGAAATGATTTTTTTTTTTTAAGATTTTATTTATTTATTTGACAGAGAGAAATCACAAGTAGACGGAGAGGCAGGCAGAGAGAGAGAGGGAAGCAGGCTCCCCGCTGAGCAGAGAGCCCGATGCGGGACTCGATCCCAGGACCCTGAGATCATGACCTGAGCCGAAGGCAGCGGCTTAACCCACTGAGCCACCCAGGTGCCCAGAAGAAATGATTTTTAGGAAAGATGAATGGGCCCTTTGGGTAATAAATGGGAGGCATGATAGTTTTGGGGAAAGTGTGTCTGGGTGTGGTTTGGACTTCTAGTCTCCTTTCCCGTGGCAGGAGCCAGTCCCACCTGGTTGGTGAAACGCCCAGGGAAGGGATTTACAACGGGTGAGTTCTTGGAGGGTCTGTCTTGAGGCCACTGGTGAAAGTCAAGTTCAGAGAAAGCCTCTCTGTTCTTTTGCTGTTTTTCACGTGCCTAGAGCTCAGAGTAATCACTCTAACAAAGCAGCTTATTTTGGGGTGCCTGTCGTGACCTCATGCTGTCTTATTTTGGGGAGCCCTATACTGCTAGTCTTCAATGACTACAGGCCCAGTCAGCATTTTAAGGCCTCAAAAGAAGCAGAGGGAGTATTCTAACCTAGCTGTTCCCAAATTCCTAACCTGTAGAAAATGTAAGGACAGTAAGTGTTGACTGTTGTCTTGAGCCACAAAGTTTCGGAATAATTTGTTTACAGTAAGGGATCATTATACACTATGTACACAATATACATTATACACCCACTATTCTTACTTTACTAAGAGTTCTTATTTTAAGTAGGTGTTAAATTAAATCAAATGCTATTTCTGCATTATGAAGGTGACCATATCATGTTTCTTTTATTTTACTAATTTTCCAATATTTTTTCTAATTTTATTAGTATTTCTCTTATTTTAATAATGTGGTTAATTACGTTGACTTTCCTAAAATGCTCAATTAAATGCAACTTGGTCATGATAGCTATATTATGTCTCTCTGAATTTCATTTTCAAATTCCAGTGTTGCTTAGGATTTTTCCATTTCTGTTCATAAGAGACATTGGCCAATATTTTCTTTTTTTGTAATGTCCTTGTCAGGGTTTGGTGGTAAGGTGGGAGGTGTTTTGTCTTTTTCTGTTCTGTGGAAAAGCCTGTGTTAGATTGGTATTCCTTATTCCTAAGAGGCTTGAAAGAAAGAATTCACTGGTGAAACCATCCAGGCCTGATACTTTCTTTGAAGGAAGGTTTGAATTAGAAATTCAATCTTTAGTGGTTGTAAGACAATTGAGATTTTCTATTTGTGTGTGTGTCTTTTTTGCTAAGTAATGTTTCTCTGAGAATATTCATTTCATGCAAATTTCCCAAAATTTTGGCATAAGGTTGTCCAAAATGTTCTTTTTCATCTTTTGATTTTTCTCTATAGAATGTTACAGTTTCCTTTTAAAAATTCCTAACATTGTTTATCTCTACCTTCTCCCTTTTTTCTTCAGTCTCCCTCTAGGAGTTATCAATATGATCAGTTTTTTCTAAAGACCCTTTTTTTTTGGCTTTTTGATTCTGTGAAAATTGTTTTCTATTGCAATAATTTCCATTCTTGTATTTGTTACTCCCTTTTCCCTGCTTCCTTCCTTCTGCTTTAATTTTCTGTGATTTCTCTCACTTCTGTATATCAGCTTAGATCATGGATTTTTTAGCTAATATAAACATTTAAAACAGTATATTTTCCTTTAAACACAGCTTTGTGCATTCACAAGTGTCAATACATTTTAAATTATAACTCTTTTCAAAATATTTATAATTTTCATTATGAATATGCTTTCTTCTTAAATCCGTGGGTTATTTAGATACATGTCACTTAATGTCCAAATGCTCAGGGATCTTCTTTTCATTGTTGTTGTTAAATCTCCCTGTGACTTAAGAATGTTCTTCTCTACATTGTTCTGAAATTCTGTGCCATTTCATTCTTAAGTCTGTTATGACTTTCTTTATGATCCTGTATATAATCAGTTTGGGTAAACATTCTAGATGTTTCTGAAAAGAATGTACATTCTGCGGTTGTCCAGGGAAGGAAGCACTGATTAGGTCAATTCTGTTCATCACGTTGTTCAAATCTCCCCTACTGTTACTGACTTTTTTTTCCTGACTACTTCCACCATTTCCTGAGAAAAGAGTGTTAAAATTTCCACAATGATTTTTTGTCTATTTCTCCTATTGGTTCTGTCAGTTACATATATATGTATATGTATGCGTGTGTGTGCATGCACTATGTTACTATTGTTTGCACATTTAGAATTATATCTCCCTGACTGATGGCACATTTCTCTTTCTCAAATATGCCTTCTAATTTAATAATGCTTCTTTCCTTAGAGCCTGTTTTGCCTGATAGGACTCTTTGTCTAATAGGACTGCATGAAGTATATTTTTTCCATCTTTTTACTTCTCATATTTCAGTATCTTTATGCCTAGTATCTTATAAGCGGCATATGATTTATTTCCTCATCCATTCTGATAACTTTTATATTTTAATTGGAGTGATTTCTTTTCATTTACTGTCATTACTGACATGTTCGATTTTAATATACTACCTTACCATTAATTCCTCTCTGTCCTGCCTGTTCTATGTTCCTTTCCTTTTTTTTATGTATCCTTTTGTATTCAGTGCCTTTCATTTCTCCAGTTTTCTGCTCTATTTGCTTGTTATTATATGTCTCAAAAAACCATTCTCTCATCAGTTGCTCTAGAGATTACGACAATCATCCCTCACTTATTTAAGACAAACATAAATCACTGCTTTGTCCCTTATTAGCCAATGCAGAGATCTTAGGACATTTTAACTCTATTTCTTTCTACCTGCTTTTTTGCCATGGTTTCATGCCTTTTAATTCTATAGTTAATTTTTAATTAGTTTAATTAGTTTTATAGTTAATTTTAATTCTATAGTTAATTTTAATTCTATTGTTTTATATATTCCATTTTATTTGGATTTACCCTGTTTACCCTTCAATTTGTTCTTCTTTCTGAATCACTAAGCTTTAAGTTGAGGATCGTTTTCCTTCTGCCTAAAAAAAATTCCCTTTCTGGAGTGCCTGGGTGGCTCGGTTGTTCAGCATCTGTCTTCGGCTCAGGTCATGATCTCAGGGTCCTGGGATCGAGCCCCACATCAGGCTCCCTGCTCAATGGGAAGCCTGCTTCTCCCTCTCCCTCTCCCAACCCCCTTCTAGTGTTCCCTTTCTCACTGTGTCTCTCTCTGTCAAATAAATAAAATCTTTTTTTAAAAAATTCCCTTTCTTTTTCTCATCAGTGCAGATCTGCTCAGGATGAACTATTTCTGTTTCTCTTAAAAATAATGACTTCTTTTCCTCTTTGTTTCTTAATGATATTTGCATCAGATCGAGAATTCTGAGTTCAGTTTTTTTTCCCCTTCAGTAGCTTGACTTCATCATTCTGTTGTCCTCTGGCTTCTGTTACTGCGGTGGAGAAGCCAGACTGGAAGTCCTGTTCTTGCTCCTTGGATGGTAATCAGTCTTTTTTTTTTTTTTTGAGGCTGCTTTTTAAGATTTTGCGTTTCTCTTTAGCACCTGTATCATAGAGGGGTGCTACAAATTGATAAGGATACTATGTGCAAAGCCCTCCTACAAACCACTAAGAAAAAGACAAGTAACCCAATAGGGGGAAAAAAAATGGGCAAAGAAAGGGAAAAAAATTCACAGCAAAGGAAAACAAATGGCCCTCAAACATATGAAAAGATGCTCAATCTTACTAAAAGTAAGAGGAATGCAAATTAAAATAATAAAGGTACACCATTTTTACGCCTATCATATTGGACAAATCAGTAAGTTGGTAACACCTTGTTCCTAAGTCTACGGTGAACAGGCCCTTCATGTGTTACTGGTAAGAGCAGAAACTGATATCCTTTCCCCGCAGGGCTATTTAGCCACATCTATCCAAACCCCAAAACGCACGTTACCTGTTAAGTCAGAGATTCCACGTCTAGGAATTGGTCTTCCTGACCCATGTGCATAATAGCATTTGGGTTTTATCCAATATGGCATGACAGCCAGATATGAAAATGTCAGGGGAAAGTTTTTATGCCCAGTTGCCTAGAAATAGGAGGTGCACCACACCACTCAGGGTCCCATGGAGAGGAGCTAGGGCCCGTTAGGAGGCAGAAGGAGGGAGGGGGAAAGTGAAGTAGGAGCCTCTATTGTGGTTTTCGAGGGAAGGATTAGGTGAGGCAAGCTAAGCAGGATAGATGGGATAAGGAACAACTAGTTTGAATAATTTCCATAAGCTCTGGGCATAGAGCCTGCCCCTGGCAGTCTAGCACTTGACCCTGGTGTGATGAAGGCACATGGACAGTAGCCCAGGAGGACCAGAACTCAATAAAGGACTTGGCTGGGAGATGTAGACTCCGGATTGTTTGGCTTGCCTATGAAAAGCCCACTCACAGAGGAGCCCTTTGCTCCAAAAGTTGGCTAGCCCTGGGAGGAACAGGCCCTCCATGGTCAGTAAAGCCCCAGATGTCGAAGCATCAAGAATACAGAAAATAAGAAAATATGGTTAGTGTATACTTCCACAAGTTTATTCACAGCAGCATTATTTGCAGTAGCAAAAATGCGGACAACCTCAAATCCACCAGAAAAGAACAATAAATATATGTGGTTCCATTCGATGACCTATTACACAGCCATAAAAATACATAAGCGGTACTTTATGCGCTAATCTGAAAGACAGTATAGTTCAATGGTTAGGAGATAAAGCTCTTAAGCCAAACATTTTAGGATTCTAGCAGAACTTTACCACTTTAAAAATATTTTTTAACAGATTTGATAAGATTTTTTTTCTTAGTAGAGGCAGCAGGTATCCACGGAGAATAAAATTCACTTTTTCACCTTGCTGCTCTTTTGTGAGGGTAACCGATGTTTTCAGTTTCTCAGGCACCCAGGTTTGTAATCACAGATGACAAGGAATGAGCCCGGGCTGATCACAGCATCAGCGGAAGTCGGGAAGGCCAACGGTGAAGTCAGACTTAGGTAATTACCATGAACTACCTAGGACAAATTTCAGGAAGCAAATGTGAGCTCCCTGGGGCCAAGCTTCAAACCACTGGCCTCAATTCTAAAGTAGGAAGTAACCCATAAGCGAGTAAGCTATAAATATCAGGGATTGGAGGCAGAAACAGAGCCAAGTGTTAGTACCTCTCCTGCGAACTTCATTCCACCTGCCTTCACGGTTTTTATTTTTTTATCTGTCCTTCCAATTTTTGTCAGATTTTTAAAGAGCTCATTCTGAAGTCTTCTCACTAGTTTTCAAATCTTTCGCAACAGGAGATCCCAGTTGTGTGGTGAGATGGAGAGGGCTGGAGACTTGCAGAAGGAAGGAACGCATAGACACGTTACATGAGGAAGTCGTGTATGCTCGTAAGGACAATCTTTGCGTTCGACAGTCCGGCTGTGGCCCACTGACAGCCATTTACCTAAAATCTGTTGGCTCTGTGGCTCTTAGTAACAGAAATCCAGTGTTGTTGGGGAGGGAAAGGCATCGTGCTCCGTGAAACAAACCATCCCTCCCATTCCTCCTTGACTCTCAAAAGAGTCTGCTCCAGACTTCTTGGAAATGTTTGCTTTCATAAATAGGGGTCGGTCTTCTTCCGCTTTGTTCCTTTCTTCTTCTTGCTTGGAACGTGGACACGATGTTAAGAGCTGCAGAGGCTTTTTGGAATCCTGAAGGAAAAGCCAAGAATTCACCGAAACGTTGACCCCGACACCCTTGGGCTGTTGAGCTAACAGAAGCCACTACCTGTGCCCAGATTTCTTGGCAGATGAGAAATCAAAAGAAATAAACTTGGGGGCTTGAAATATTGGTAAATGATAATTCCCAGCTCTCCGGGGGGGGGGGGGGGGAGGAAGCCCAGATTTTTAGCATTTGCTGTTTTCTGTTGTATAAGTTCTCTCACTGTGGCTGATTCCAAGCTACCAATGTGATGTCACCGAATGCAAAGATGACAAGAGACCTGGACCACCAAACTGGTAGATACAGTGTTCCAACTAAACAGATAAGACAGAGGCAAATAATCATGGGAGCACAGACAATGGCAAAACATGCTAAAATAATTGGGATGTGAGGATTTGGGGGCATTTATTACCATTGTAATATATTCCATTGTACATTTATAAGATTTAATTTTAATAATGGCTGTATTTTAAAATGGGCTAGCAAGTTTCCTGAAAATTCAATACTCAGTTCTTGCGAGCCAGAATGCATTCAGTCTGACACACCCAGGTGTAAGTCTGTTGCTCCTGGGGAGATGCAACCTGAATTAATGCATCAGCCAAGGTTACTTCCCACCAGGGTTCAGTCTGGCCCTCTAGGTCACCCAGACCTGTCCCTCACCAAGTCCATTTTTGCCTTCATGCTCTCTCACCTCTCTCTTTCATTATTTTCCATCTTTCAAAAAAATGTAAATACAATTCTGTATATGGTAGGGTCCTTCTGGAAAACTCCATGCCTAGGATGGACTGACTCTAGGGCCTCCCCCATGTCCATACCATCCATAATCCCCTACCCTCAAATATGTCTCGTGCCTGGGACTTGACTCACTTCTATCCAGAATCCATTGGTGCCTCTAACCAATAAGATGTGGCTCCCCCAAAAGTGATAGGATGGCACTCCCATGATTGCGTTAGGTCATACGGATGTGAGGTTCTATCTTGCTAAGATAGAGACAGTCTTCTTGCTGGCTTGCAGCCATAGACAGCCATGTAGAGGTGACCCAAGCATTAAGGATCTACTGGTGGCCTCCAGGATCGGAGGGCATCCTCTGTCTGACAACCAGGAAAAGAATAGGCCCTCAGTTGTATAGTCACCAAGAAATACATTCCAACAGCAACCTGAATCAGCCTGAAGGAAGGCTGAACTCTAGGACAGCCTCCAGGTAAGAATGCCTCCTCGTCAGCTCACAGCCTTGTGTGACACCCAGCAGAGACCCAGCGAAGCCATCCTTGGGTTTCTGACCCACAGGAGATCATGAATGCGTTGTTCTAAGATAGTAAGTCTGGGCTGACTTGTTACGTGAGATATAAAACAAACACGGTGCCTCATCATTGTTTCATTACCACTCCATTTCCAAAACTGGCATCACTTCAGAGTTCTGTGATATCCATTCATTAATTCCAAAAGTCTGTTCCACACTAGGGATGTGTCCACATGGGTCACTCCTGGATACATTCACACCTGTCCTGTGCCACTGTTAATTTTTGGCATGACACATATTCATCAGATGCACAGGCAACGTGAGGCAGGGAGGGGGAACTAATTTTTTTTTGACAGATGGAATAGATGAGAATAATGAGCGGAAGGACGTGATGATGGTTATAAATCTATCTTCCAGTTCGAAAGAATAGAACGTGAGAGCTCTGAATTACCAGCTATACGGATGGATGTTTGGAAACGGTTGACCACAGAAGGAATGAAGAGTCAAAAGACCTGTCTGTTGTGTGTTTTTCCAACATCGTCAAGCAATGAACTCAATTCCAACACTCTACGTGAGCCTGCCCCTCCTGGTTGTCACCTGTGTTTCTGCCTGGCTCCATACACATTGAAAGTTCCAACAACCCCCTCGTTTGGCTTGTTGAATGGCTAGAGTGGCTCACAGAACTCAGAGAAACATTTTATTTATTTGATCACCAGGTAAGTATGAAAGAGTCTTACACAGGAACAGCCAGATAAGAGTTTCATAGGGCAAAATATCTGAGAAGGGGAATGGAGCTTTCATGGTCTGAGTGTCCTTGAATCTCCACAAGTTTACCAGCCCGGAGGTGCTCAAGACCTTCTCCTGGCCCTGCTCAGTCCTTCTGGGGTGTTATGGAAACTTTACTACATAGGTATGAATGATTTAATCATTGGCCATTGGTGACTGAACTCAATCTCCCGCCCCTCTCCTTTCCCGGGAGAGGTTTGGTTGGTGGGAGGACATGGGTACGGTTTGAACTGAAATTTCTAACCCTCTAGTCACCGGCCCCCATCCTTAGGTTGCTGAGGGACTTTCCAAAAGTCACTTCATTAATAGAAGCTCGAAAAGGTTTCTTGTGAATGACAAAAGACAGTCATATTACTCGGGAAACTCCAAGGGTTGGAGAGCTTTCTGCCAAGAACTGGGACAAAGACCAAATACATTTTTTGGTCATACCACAACCTGTCAATGTATATGTTGAAGAAAAACCTAGGCAGGAAGATTTCTGAAATAAGAAGTAGTTGAATTTAGCCTTATCAAAGATGCCATTGGAGAATGTGATTCTATGTGGGGAAAGTATATTGGTCCCAAGGCATGCAAAAAATTGCTAACTGTGGTTCTTACTGAATCCAACTTGAAGATGTAGAGTCATTTTAACTCTTGGCTCGCCCATCAGGACCTACAGCACCCTCTCTCCTTGGCTTTGTCAGTCTCAATATAGCTAATTGTGTCCGTTATTCATGCTGCAGAGCAAGCAATTCAAAATTTAGTGACTCAAAATAAAAGCCATCCTATTTACTCATATCTCTGTGGGTTAGTAATTCAGGCTGAGGTCCGCTGGAGAGGTCACTTACGCGTGTGTTGCCTGAAGTCACTTAGAGAGGCTGTAGTCTTGGGTGTGGGTGGGGGGAGTCCCCTGGGGGGCTGGGTCTAGGGAGTCCCAGCTAGGATGGCTCATCTCTGTTCTATATAGTTCCATGCTCGAATGGGCTAGCCTGAGCTTCTTCCTGCAGCAGTGGTAGCATTTCAGGGGGGACAAGAACAGAAGGTACAAGACTTCCTGTGGCTTAGGCTTGGAAATGGTACAACATCCCCTCCCCAATATTCTATTCTATTGTTCAAAGAAAGCCACAAGGCCGCCTAGCTGGGAGGGGTGGAGAAACAGGTTTCACCCCTTGATGGGACAAGCTGCAAGGACTTTGTGCTATTTTTCATCTCCCCCATCAGGAAATCTATCTAACTTGATCATCTCATGTACTGATGCCCAGTCATCTGTCTGTATCCGTTGGTGATGACAGTCCAACAGGATGGGAGTGAAAACCCTTTCCTAAAAGATTCCAGCCGTGATGGGCCAGCTGTGGCCTCATTACATCTTTGTGGTCGTTGATAAGGTCACACACATCAAACCTTTTCTGAAACTCTGTCGTCTGCATCTAGTATGAAGAGGAAGCAGAATGGTCCCAATTTGCTACCCACGACAGATTGCTCGGGAAATGGTTGCTTTTTTACACTCAAGGGCCTTTTTCACAGCACCCTTGCTGATCAGCTAGTGTTAGCTGAAGACCAGTTAGCATGCTGACATTTCACTAAGAGTTGTTATCTCTAGACACCTGTGGATAAACGTGCTAATGAGAGACATTTCTTAAGGGCTCTTAGATCCATGATTATTCTGAGCCACGGTTGAATGCAAACATCATCAGAGCAGCGTGTTATGCGTAATAGCCTAGAATGTCTCAGTAATGCTTAAACCCCTTTATGCTCGTGACAGATTGGCCTCTGAAATAAGAACACAGCCCCCGGGGTAACAACAGCTTAATCATCAAGCCTCAGGTAGGAAAGCACCAACAAGGGATGACTTCCCAGCCCTGGGACACTTACAGAGTCGATCTATTTCCAATCTAATCAAGACAGCAACCGAAGTAATCTTTTTCCATCAAACAGTCATTATTCAAACCACTTATGGAATAGTTCTGTGAGGGGAGCTGTTTCTTAGACTACCTTGGTAGAGTATGTGGCCTGTGGAAAGACTCCATATATCCCTCAAAGGCTCTACTCGAAGAGAGACTTGCTTCTCCTTGCAAATACCCCACGCACTGGTTACACAATCTGATGAACAAGCAGATCAATGTGATCCTTGATGTCTACCTAATCCCAGTCCTTAACCCCCAACCTCAGGGTACTTGCACTCTTCCCTTCTTGAGGTTTTCATGTTCTGTGTGGACTGTCATCAGTTGTGGCTGTTAAATATCAGTTAGTTGAAAGGATTTCTTCTTTCTTAACTTCTGGCACCTTCTCTTTCCCAACACTGCCTCTCATTTTACCTTCTGTCTTCCTTCTCTCATGGGACTTATTTACTGGATAAATTAGGATATGGTGCGTGGAACAGAATTCACAAAGGGATTTGATTAAGGAAGTGGTGGGAAAGCCAGAGAAGTGATGTTTTCAGGTGGAATCTCCAGGAGAAACTTCTAGAATGCCAAAGAGCTGACCACCAGAGAGTGGCTCCCTCTACTAAAAATCAGAAAATTAGGGAATCAGGAAGCTGTCCTAGAATCTATTGATTTCAAGAATATAGCACCATAGCCACGATCTAGGGCTGAAGAAACAGGGATCAGGAAGTCGCTGCTTCTCATTCCCCACAAAGTTGGACAGTTGCTCCAGAAAATTCCAGAATCCCTTGACCTGGCTTGCCTATACAAAAGCAGCATGAAAATGGTCACGCTCTCGCTTCCTCCTTGCAAATATCACACACACAAACCTAAAGAAAGGAAACCAATTTCTAGGTGAAAGAATCTGGGAAATATGGTTTGGGGTTTTCCACCCTCTGCAGCAAGGGCACCCTGAAAGGAGAATGAACATGAATATAGGACAACTCTCACTGGCCATTGTCTCCTCTGACGACGTGAATTAGAATATCCAACAAGCAAGGATGTGCTAGGCACTCCTAAACGCATCTTCAACATGATTGCCCTTGATGTTTACAACACCCCCTAAATTAAGCACAGTTCCCTCAGTTGTCCACATGAAGAGACGGGGGGTCAGAGCCGTGAAGCAATTTGCCCAAGGCCACAGAGCAGCAAGGGGAGCTTGGGAATCAGACTCATGTTTGAGGAATACCAAAGGCTATATGAGTCTTCGAGTCTTCGTATCGACCTATCTGGTTTTGACTGGTTTGATCCAGAGGCTGTGCTTTTAACCACTACTTTAGACCCCCTTACAGAGGTGCCCACTCCATCCCCAGACCCGGGGCCCAGCAGACCTGGCCCATAAGAACAGTTTTCCATTTTCCTTTTTGGAATTTTGACCATTTGCTTCCTTCACTTAACCCAGTCCAGCCAGCTCTGGATCCCCGAGTAAATAGGAGCCAGCTAGAGGTCTGACGATACCCCCGCTACAAGACATTAACCTCGGTCTCACCACCCATATGCCAGTTGGTTTTCTAAGAAGACAATTGCTCTCATAGAGAAACTCAAAAAGCACTTAGAATCTAATGATATAAAAAAGAGCTTGAAGAAGGATTTTTCGCTCCATGTTCATAATCACCCCATGTACAATGAATATCATTCAGACACATCAGGACAAAGAACACAGGCCCTCGCTCCACTGCTGACTCCATGATAAAAAGCCTCTCCGTAGGTGAAAATCAAGACAACGGCATAGGCTTACCCACTTGATTGGGTGCCAAGGGCTATTTAAAGCATTTTCCTCTGCTCTGATAAAGAATGTAATTTAGAATCTGATGGAAAAATCCCCCTCTGGAGGCTGCTCGAGGCGTCTTTCTGTCATGGCTGATTACCAGACTCGTGTTTATTGTCAGCAAAACAAAAACACAAAAATACTGTTCTTGGCATCGTGCTTATTTTTTTCCCATTATAATTCAATCAAGGTTTAAATCCTCTCAACGGAGCAATTCTTCACTCAGAGAGAATCTTGCAAGAATCCACCATGGTTGGAAGCCGAGCAGATACTCAGATATTTCACCTGCTGCGGAACCTTCTGGCAATGGGCTAGCTGGCCTCCATGCTTGAGTCGTTTCCTTCTCGGACACAAACACCTCGAGAGAGCTTCTGGTTCTCAGAGGGAATCACTTGACACCCACAAACAGATCAATAAGGAGTGCTCTCAGGAGGCAGCCTCTTTCCAGATATCACTTCCTAAAAAATGTAGCAAAAGTGGCTGAGAAGGATTATTTCTGAGGAATCCCAGGGGCTACACCCTCCTTAAGGGGATATGATGATGAAAATATACCTTCCTTCTTCCCCTTTTAGGATCTTTTGACCAGCAGTAAGTGTTCTCAATTAGCCATGAAGTCACCCTAGACTTTCTGCCTAGAAGTCACCCCGGCATGCGTGGGCACTTACTAACTGAGGGGTGTGATTCACGGTGTGTATAGTAATGCTCTGGCGTCCTCCTATCCGGCATTCCTATCCTCTGGGAGGGTAAGAAGTCCTCTTGCCACTCAGCTTCTCTGCTCTTTAGAGCTGAACGGATAATAATGCTGTATCCCACACTGGCCCCAAACACTTTTTTTTTTGTTCCGAATCTCATATTTGAAAACTATGCCTAACTCCCATGCAATGCACCTGTCTCGATGGGAATTGTTCCTGTTTTCAGATATGAATAGTATTATTGTATTTCAAGTCCAGTCTTCTTGGGGCTCAATAGTTCTAGTCCATTTGGTCTTTCCTTTCCCTCCAACGTTAGGAAGTCAGCTTTGGGACTCATCTCTAAAGGTTCTCCTGGTTTTGCAGATTCCTGTTGTCTAACACCCTGGGCCAGTTCTAATCCTCTGGGATACAAATGTCATACAACGTCCCAGCCTCGGTATATGTAAGAGGGGCACGCGTGACTTGCCCTGAACAGAGACCAACTCTTCTTTAAAGTAGGGACTTAAGTCAGAAAAGAGAGTTATTAGCCCAACTTGCATGTGAGTCGAGAGGTAAGTGGTCATATCTGAGCCTGAGCTCGAATTGTGAAAAAGCCAAAAATATATCACAGGTGGACAGTGTGTACTCAGCTATGCTCCTGGGGCAAACCCAAAAACAGGGACTCAAAACTTCTCCATTCCAAACATTCCTTTACCAGTTATGTTTCCCAGTATCTCTTGTAAACTACTTTCCTTTAAAGTTAAGTTTATTTACATTTAATCTCTTTGAAATTCCATGTTTCAGGGGCGCCTGGGTGGCTCCCTTGCTAGCACCCAGCTCTTGATTTCGGCTCAGGTCATGATCTCAGGGTTGTGAGACTAAACCCCATACTGGGCATAGTGCCTGCTTAAGATTCTCTCTTTCCCTCTCCCTCTGCTCCCACACCAAAAAAAAAAAAAAAATTGTTTATTTTTTAACTTTTTAACCTAATGGATGATTAGCGTTTTTCTAAAAATTTGTGTCTACTAACAAGTATTCCAAAGAGATTTGATATTTCATTTTTTTTTTTTTAATGTTTTCTCGGGGCACCTGGGTGACTCAGTTGCTAAGCCTATGCCTTCGGCTTAGGTCATGATCCCAGGGTCCTGGGATCGAGCCCTGCATTGGGCTGCCCTCTTGTCAGGAAGGCTGCTTCTCCCTCTCCCACTCCCCGTGCTTGTGTCTCTCTCTCACTGTGTGTCTCTCTCTGCCAAATAAATAGAAAAAGTCTTTAAAAAAATGTTTCCTCATTAAATGAAAGACAAGTAGTACCAGTGGGAAGGCCCATACCCTGAGCGTGCTCTGTTCATCTGTCTGTGGTTGTCCTTAGGGAGGGTTATTTTATTGAAACTGAGTCATGTACTGACACAAAATTCACAAAACAATCTCTCTGTATGAGTCCAAATTGTATAACACAGAACCCATCCGGGGCTATGGAATATATAGGAACAAACTGATCAATTTGACATGCGGTTTAAAAAAAAAAAAACAAAAGATGAAGGCAAACATGTCACCTCATCTGCTGTTGAGTGAATATTTAATTTCCATTAGCCAGCCACTCCCTCCCCCATCTAGGGTGATACAGCATCATCACCCTTTGGATACATGATTCTAAAAATAAACAACTACTAAATTCATGATTTCCTGTCTCTCTTACCTACCTCAGTGTTTCTTCAGCGGTGTCATCTGTGATAAGAATGGGCTTCCTAGCAAGCCCTGGAGACGTGTAAGTGATTTTTTTTTTTTTTTAAATCTGACAGATATGTGGCTCCCTTGATTACACTTGGAGGTCCCAGAATGTTATTGTCTGACTTGAATATTAAGTATCATCTGTATAAATTGCTATATCCTATTGGCCCCTCACAGCTGTGGAAGGAGGCTCTGAAACACCAGGCATTCAACACCGTGATTCCAACCTGTCCCCAACAAAAAGCTTCGAGCACACCCCAAGCCCCATCAGCATCATGGAAACTGTGTTCGTAAGAGTTTCTTTCCATGAAAAGTGCATTCATTTGTAATTTACATTTCCCAGTTTTACTCATCAAATATACCAATATGTGCCGTTCAGATGTTTTGATGAACATGAGCTGTTCAGAATTCTGTAATGAGTTGATAAAAATCCAGTCAAGAGTGCGCCTGGGTGGCTCAGTGGGTTGAGCCATGATCTCAGGGTCCTGGAATCGAGTTCCGCATCGGGCTCTCTGCTTGGCAAGGAGCCTGCTTCCTCCTCTCTCTCTCTCTCTACATGCCTCTCTGCCTACTTGTGGTCTCTCTCTGTTGAATAAATAAATAAAATCTTTTTAAAAAATCCAGTCAAGAGCATGAAATCTTGAGATTTTTGTTAATCCACGGCCTTGCTGGGACTCAATGAAAATTTAAGGTACCGACTGCACTTCCACCATGCCCGACTCCCGTGGGTTCTTCTTTTACAGAATCTAAGGGTGCAGGAACACAGCCTGCAGGATCTCTTCTAGGGGACAGAGCTTCTGAAGACTTTCTTAGGTCATCCTTCCCCCGAGTAACCCCAAGGCCCAGTTCAAGAGCTGTAAAGACCAGGAAAACACAAAGTCACCTCCTCCAGAAGCTAAAGTGTAACCTAGTCTAATAAATATGGAAGCCATGTCACAGTTGGGATTTTGTGGTTGATGATGTTGGGTTGAGGGGTAGTATCTGTTACTCCTGTTTTGCTTTGCTTTTTCCTCCCGTAACGTTCACTTATTGAATGAGTTTGGGCCAGTTTGGTGACTGTGACCTCAGTCACTCTGTGAGCTGAGTCTCTCCCTTTCCTCTGTCTTCCCAGTCTCTCATAAATTCCCAGTTTGTCTTCAAGTTCTACTCTTTCCTGTCCTTATCCTCCTTCCTTTGCCACCTCACAGCAGGACTAAGGGCTTACATGACTTTATTATTAAGCAAGGATGCTGGCCGGGCTGAAGCTAAGCTTTTAATGAACCTTGCACTGGAATTAGACACTTGTCTCCACTGACGTGCGGGAGATGAGGGTCCTCTAGGACCTCAGACCCTTCCAGGCCCATCTCGAGACTAGGGGAATGGGAACCAGGGAAAAGACCAGAGCCAAACTAGGAAAGGGGATTTTAGATCTCTGAGAGAAAACACAACTTGAGGGAAGAAAACTAATCATACTGTCTCAGCCCCTAATGGTAGGAGGGGCAGCGAGGTTCCAGAACCCTTGCCGGAGCTCTCCCTGATGTGCAAGTGTTCCCAGACCTATAATGGGTGTCCTTTGCTGGCGCACCTTCAGCCCATCTCTATGGTGCTGAGGTGGCCCAGGGTTCTCTTCCTACCTCCCTCCACCAAGGTCATCTCACTCATTCTCGTGGGTCCAGCTCCTGCACGTATCCAGATGGCTCTTGACCAGACTTGCCCTACGTGCACCCGGACGTGTGTACCCGCTGCTCACTCAACCTCTACATCATGGGGCCCCACAAATTTGAACATACCCAAACCCAACTCCGTTTCCTACCCCTCTCTGCGTTCCCTCACCCGCTCCCCGTGTTCTCTATCTGCCCAATAGTGCCCTGTTGTGGGAGACCCATCGAGCTTTGAAAAAAAAAAAATGTCATTCCCTGACAGGGAAACCTTAGTGCATTCTTGGTGCTGAAAAGGGGGCAATTTGTGATGATTATGCTAACTCAGGATTGAAAACTTTTCCTCTGGAATGGCCAAAATGAGTGGACAAGTCTCGGTGACAAGCAAGCACCCTTGTGGTGAGCATGGTAGCTCAGAAGGGAGCTACCCTATGGTGAGCTTGGCCTACCGTATAGAATCGTGGGGTCACTGTGCTGTACACCTGAAGTGAACATAACCCTGTGTGTCAACGACTCTTCCACAAAAAACACACAGAAACAAGCGCCAGTCTTCTGTCAGGTCATGGGTGGCCTGTCTTGTCTCTTTCAGAGTTGGTGGCCACCAAACACAGCTTTGGTATTTCTTCCACAAGTCCTGCTCTTGCCAAGTGAAAAGTTTTCCTCTTACAACTTCTACTTGGCCACCAAGCGTGAATTCCGGGGTTGTGCTGGTTGTCTCCTTCCCCAGGCACACTGCCCTCTGTCAGGCCTTCATTAGCTCTCGTCCTTGATACTCAAAGTGTGGCCAGAGGAACAGCGTCCTCGTCATCATGCGGGAGGCTCATTGGAAATGCAGACTCTTAAGCCCTCCTCCGGCCTATGCAATCAGGGTCAGCTTCTCAACGACATCTCTAGGCCATTCATGAGTACAGGCAAGTCGATGAAACACTGTCCTCACTCATGTGCCTCTGCCCATGTCTCTCCAACTCAGCCACTGGCTCCTTTAAACCTTTCTGTAGAGTAGCGGTAACCAGCGGACCCTGAATGGTTTTATTTCTATAATATCCTGCACCCTGACTCGCCCTCACTGAAACCTATTGTTTCTAACTCTGACTAAACTTTGGAATCACGAGGATGGCTTTTTAAAAAAAAACCAATGCCCTTGCCCCAATACCTGAAATTCTGATTTAATAGAAATGGGGGTTTGTTCTATCTTTGAAGTTCCCCTCAGGTGATTTGAATGAGGAAACAAAAACTGAGAACGATGGACCCAAAGATGAAGTTTCAGTTCTTCACCAGGGCCGGTAAGACCCTCTAGCACTGAGCCCCTCGCTGACTGTGTCTCTCACCACCTCTGTCTGGTGTGCCTCATTCAATACTTGGTGCCCCGACATATTGGTTGAACGAATGAGGCTATGCAGCTCCCACACCTGGCGTAGTGACTTCTGGAAAGAAAGCGTACTCCCTGCCTTCTGAGAAACACAGAGCCTGCAGCATTGGGGGAACCAGGGAAGGATGGAGATAACATCTTTCCATTTATGACAAAGCAAATGCCTCATTTAACACCAGCCGGGGATTGCAAACAACCGTGCAGGAATCCCCTTTATGGTCCTATGGGTGATTCTACACCGCAACAGCTTTTCTCCTCCCAGACTGGCAGGCAAACAGGAAGCAATGGCTCTTGCTACCCAATCAGATATTTTCTGCTTTTAATTGGGTAGCAACAGAACTTTACCAAAGGCACCATCAAAGGCCTAGAGATGAAAACCTATACCTCTTTCATGTTGCAAATAGCTTTATTGTTTTTTTTCCCCCATTTGCTAAAGCATAATGTGCTTGCTTGTGGTTTTTTTCTCATTTTTCTTTTTTTTTTTTTTTTAGATTTTATTTATTTATTTGAGAGCGAGAATAAGACAGAGAGAGCGTGAGATGGGGGAGGGTCAGAGGGAGAAGCAGACTCCCTGCTGAGCAGGAATTCCCAATGCAGGACAGGATCCTGGGGCGGGATTCCATCCTGGGACTCCAGGATCATGACCTGAGCCAAAGGCAGGTCAACTGAGCTCCAGGATCATGACCTGAGCCAAAGGCAGGTCAACTGAGCCCCCCAGGCGCCCTTTCATTTTTCTTCTATTCCTGACCATCTGAGAAGCCCTTGGTAACCACACCTTGTACACAAAACGACTGTTAAAAATTTGGTCTACTTCGTGTTTTTATAGGTGAACCATGAGAGACTATGGACTCTGAAAAACAATCTGAGAGGTTTTTAACTGGCGGGGAGGTGGGAGGTTGGGGTACCAGGTGGTGGGTATTATAGAGGGCACGGCTTGCATGGAGCACTGGGTGTGGTGAAAAAATAATGAATACTGTTTTTCTGAAAATAAATAAATTGGAAAAAAAATTTGGTCTACTTCGTGTTTTTAAAAGCAGAACAGAGGCATCATGGCATTTTAAATCTCCAGCATCTTTTAAAAGAGTGGCCACTGCTTGCATGCTGTCATGCTGCGAGAAATCCAGAAGCATCCGCGCAGTCACGCTGACAAAACCACGCACACGCCGCTGCCGTCACACCCAACACCGTTAGCCACGATTCCCGCTCACCCATCGCCAATTTCTCTCTCGAACAAGCTCCCCGGATTCTGTCATTATTAACCGCTCCCCCCAAGTCCTTGTGCTCTGCTCTGTACATTCAGAACAGACCCTCTAGAAAAGTACTTCCTGGGAACACCCAGCTTCGAGAGAAGAATGAGTCACGTTGACAACATGCCGTCACGTCCATTCTTGCCCCACACATGTTTGTGGAGAAAAGTCATAACATTCTGATTTCTGGGATATTAAGACACCTGGTTTTTCTCTTAAAGAGGAAAATCAACAGGTCAGTCTACTTCCTTCATTCTTCATGTTTAAATAGGCTTTTTTTTTTCTAATGACTTCCTTTCCTGTTACACCATGGCCACATTTCTCCTTTCCTTGTGCTTACCCTCCCCCTCACCTGCTGAAGACTAGCAGGTGCTCAAAATACTAGGTTAACTCCCAAACAGTTCTCTGGAAAACCTAGATTGGATTTCCAGTAGCTTGGATCAACTTAAGCATTAGATTCTCAGTCTTAAACACAGTCTATTAATTATTCCATTAGCAGTGATGAAGCCCGCGATGCCTTTTCCCCCTCTGGGCGAATTCACTTAGCAGAAGGTGGGCTTTCCACCAAGACCCATCTCAGGGAAAAGGGCATTAACCTTGAAATGGATTTTTAAATACAAAATAACAGTGATTTGTTAACACCAAGTTAATTCTGTATAGGAGTGCTCTGCGCATGACTGAAAAACCATTGCCACCAAAAGTCCCAAAGTGTTGGGACCACTGGAAGCAAATTCCAGAACATAGCTATATACTACAGAAGAAACACGTGGTGTTTAGGACCCACACTGAATTTTCAAATAATACTGCTAAAATGTATTGAGCCACTTTCCATGCCTCCATGAATCCTTGAAACAACTCCATGAGGCAGGTATGATGATGTCCATTTCTCGGGAAGTGACTCGCCCAGACCGCACAGGCAAATATGGTCTCAAGCCCTTGTATTTCCCACCCAAACGCCCAGGACTCCGGCTCTCACGCACCACACTCCTCGCTCTGAAGACAATGTCCCCGTTCTCTTCTCGTCTCCAAAACTGCATTGTTTCCTCATACCTCTGAAAAGGCTTCTGGAAACGTGAGACCATTCAATGGCCTGCAAATGTTCAGGTCAGTTTACACTTGCTTATTTTTCTGGGGATTAGGACTAAGTTCAACAGAAAACAGGAAAGTGAAAGTTAAGAACCACCCTTTTAAAACCCTGTAATTGTTGGAAACGCCTGGTTACACAATGGGCACCCATGACTTCTTCCTCCCACAATGTAGGTGCAGGTACACATGCACACACGTGTACACGTGCATACTCACGTAGACACACACATACACATACATGCACACGTACGTACGTGCTCGTGCGTACACACATACACGCACACACAATACAGTCCTACAGAATCCTCACACCCTCAGTGTAAGTGCCTTATATGACAAATATTCCTCTGACCCACGGGTATTTTTAAGACTAAACTTGGCACAGCTCATATAACAACGAAAAATATTCCCAGGGGAAATCATTTTTCTCCAGAATAGATTGCTTTCAGAAATGAATATTCAGAGCAGGCGTTCAGGTGAAAATTTTACTATTCCTTCATTTCTACTTAGAGGACAAAGGTAATGGATACACGGATCCTTGGCTATAGATTCATTACTGACTCAACAAATGCTAATTAAGATATCTTGGCTTTCACAGCCTGTGGGGTTTTTGCCATGAAAGGGATTCCGTCCACCACATGTGCATCCCAGAGAGAAAATAGAGGCCCGCCTGAGCAGCCCAAGCAGCCAGGAAGGATGAGATTAAATCATTAGAACGAAGACCAGCAAAACAGTTATTGCAGGTGATGGCTGGACATCTGAGGGGAAAAAACAATTAATGAGCCTCGAACTCCAGGATACTGTGGCTTAAAAATATGATTTGTAAACTGAAAATTTTAGTAGCTGAATTCACCGCTCACATCTGAATTGGTGGCCTCAAAAATCAAGAACGCCTCAACGAATAGAGAGAAGACAGTTGTGGGGGCAAGATAAGAGACTCAGATGATAGATTCAGGAAGCAACATGTGGAAAATGAGAGCCCACCCAGGTGGGGTATTTATTATCAAGGTATGGCAACGGTATTGTTGTTATGGTATGGGGGAAATCGATACTGGCATTCTCAGGAATGGATTGATAAAACGTCAAGGACTGGCCTTACAATTCTCAAACAACAGCAACAAAAGCAAAAAACCATTAACAAGCCCGTGCCAATGAGGGAAAGTGCCACGAGATGAAGTAAGAATACTAATATGTTGATAATTGTTGAAAATGAGTGATGGTGCAAGGGAGTTCTTTACAGTGTTTTAAAAGGAGTTAAGTCAAAGCAAAGTGATAGAGAAGGGTAGAAAGTTGAGGGGGCAGCAGTATGGTAGATCAGTGGCTCTGAAGCTTCCACGCCCACTGAAAGGTAAGTAATTCCTTGATCACTTACAACAAACAAAAGCCATAATGATCATGTATGTAGGACATATTAGAAAGTGAAGGAAACATTCAAGAACCAGAAGGAAAAGAAAAACAAAAGCAGAAACCTAAATCTTGAGTTGAAACTCAACCAATATGCAGGTGAGTAGGAAGATTAGTGATCCACAGCAATCCAGTGAAGAAGGGGAAATCTTCTGGACAGATGGTGCCATAAAATTGGACTTTCTTAGGTAAAAATGTAAACAGTTGTAAGCCTGACCCCTCCCTCACACCAGGTACAAAAGGTAACTTAAAATGAATCCTAGATCATCTTGACACAGAGTCCAAGTGGAAGCCAACACAAAGCCTCGAGGCCATCTCACGCCTAATCATCCCCACTAAACACCACCTGCTCCTCGCGACAAAAATCACGTTTATATCATTCATACGACTGGACTCCTTCACCCTACGGACGTCATTACTGTTGTTTGCCAAATAGTTCCGGTCACGTGACTGAAGTGTACTTCCTGTCTCCCTTGTAGTTCATTGGGGCCATGTGGGTAGTTCCAGCCAATGAGCTCCAAGCAAAGAGATGTGCATCACTTCCAATGTCAATGATGGAATTACAGTGCAGCCAGCACAGAGCCCCTCCGTCAACGTGGGGATTTGCATAGCAACGATGAGTGGAGGCCCCAACCACCAGTGATGGACGCAGTGAAGAAACAGACCTTTGTTGTTCCTAACTGCTAAAACCTTGGGGTTGCTTGTTACCACGCTGTAACCTGTCCCGTTTCAATCAACACCACCCCTAGGTGGAGGAGATACATTTTAATCACTTCTGAGTTCCCTTTATTCCTTTATTTACCGAGCCCTTACTTTGTACTAAGAATTGTACTCGCTCTAAGGATACAGAAGTGCAGAAAGCACTTGCCTAGGTCCTTTGCCTAGGTCTGTGACTATAGATATAAAACCCCGGGGTGGGGGTGGGGCGCCTTGGTGGCTCAGTTGCTAAGCGTCTGCGTTCTGCTCAGGTCATGATTCCGGGGTCCTGGGATCTAGCCCAGCACTGGGCTGCCTGCTCAGCGGGAAGCTGGCTTCTCCCTCTCCCTCTCCCACTCCCCCTGCTTTTATTTCCTCTATCGCTGTGTGTCTCTCTCTGTGAAATAAATAAATAGTCTAAAAAAGGGGTGGGGGAGTGGATTAAAAATTCTATTCACCTGAGTAATTTGGCTTGTCCATTAGCCTTTCTGAGGTCAGTTCCCTCATCCGTAAAATACATGTAATACCTACCTTGCAAGGGTTTTATAAAGATTAGCAGCCCTGTCTGATACATGAAGAGAAAACTAAACAATAGCTATAAATATTTTTTTAATGTTTCATAAAAAAATATATTTCAGGCAAAGAATGAAAAGCTAGCAAAATAAGAATTCAAATTCCCTGATTATCAGTTGCCATTTTTACATTATTCCTTATCCTAAGACATCTTGGTGTTTGTGCGCCTTTTTTAACTTAGTGGTTGGTCCCAACTGGCCTGCCAGCACCGCTCTGACCAGTTCTGGGATCTGTAGCGAGTAGTCTGGGCTTCCTTGGAGCAGAACCGCCTCAGAGAGGACCCTGTATTTCCATGGGCCGAGCTTGTTAAGGACAAGTACCTCCTTCCCACAAGCTCTCATGAAGATCTGTGTGGAAGTGGACCTCTGATGTGTTGGGATCTTTGCTGCATTCAGGACTGCTCAAAGGTGGGCAAGGAAGGGCGAGAAAAGATGCTGTCCCCAGAGTATTGGTTGGCCAGAGGGACTTGAGGAAGTCGGCATGTGGCCTACACAATGATTTTCATAAGTGTGAATGAATGTGTCTCTGCGAGTGAGTGTCCATGAATCAGGCCAGGCCCCAGTGCCTTAGGACATGCGTGGTTTACAAGTCTTCCCAGCTTCCTCAGCGTCAAACAGAAATTGAGAAAAGAGGCTGCACATGGCGGGAGTTTTCTTGAGATAACCATCACCGCCATCTCGCCAACTCGAAACAGTCCTTCAACCCT
The DNA here is from genome assembly GCF_020171115.1 of Neogale vison. Taxonomy (NCBI): domain Eukaryota; kingdom Metazoa; phylum Chordata; class Mammalia; order Carnivora; family Mustelidae; genus Neogale; species Neogale vison. The sequence goes on along the minus strand of NC_058101.1, from coordinate 194,859,852 downwards.
CCCGGCAAGATTGATGACATTTGGACCATCTAGAACACATGCAAAATAGCCAAACATTTGCTTAATCTTTAGGACTTGAGCGGCAATGGAAAAACTAATTTGGTGCTCTCACCCTGGGGAGCTAATCAAAAGCAGTGAGCTGTTGACTAACAAGCCTGAGGAATGGACAGGTCTGAAGGGGTGAGGGCAATGCCTTCCCTTTGGTGACAAGCTGCGTTTGTGGGGCCTGTGGAGGTGGTGAGTATGTGGTCAGAAGTAGGACTATAAGCCCGCGTAAAAATATTGGGGCCGGAGAGAAATATTTGGGAGGCTATCTCACATAAATAGTAATTAAACCCTTGAACATGACTGAAAATAATCCAAATTCTGGACAATGAAGGCAGGAAAGGTAAGAGGGTGGTTTGAAAACCATCAAGATTGCTAAGCCATGAGGTCTTCTCCACAGTGCTGCTAGAAAAGCAAGAAGAAAAATAAAGAGGAAATTTGGGTTGGTCCCTGTCTTTTGTTTCAGCCATTAAAGCCTCAAAATGCCAGTGCTTCCTAAGCAGTATAACATAAAAAGGAAGAGCGTGGGGTTTTCGAATCTGGTAGACGGGGATTTGAATCAGTTCCGGAATGTACTGCCTCTGTGACCTTGAGCAAGTAATTTCATCCCTGAATTTCGGTTTCTTCATCTATAAAATATGATAATATCTACCACAAATAGCTGTTTGTTAATTAGAAAATGACATTAGATAGTTCCTGTATATACAGTGCAATGCCTTGTAAATAATGTGTGCAAAATATGCTCCATAAAAATAGTATGAGGATGATTAGTAAAGAAGGATAGCTAGGTGTCCAACAAAACTCCACACACTCTCTTTCCTGGTGCAGAGTTGTTGCTAGAAAGTGGATGCCCAGAGGCACCTGGGTGGTTCAGTCAGTTAAGTGTCAGACTCTGGATTTTGGCTCAGGTTGTCATCTCCAGGGTCATGGGATTGAGCCCTGTGTCGAGCTCTGTGCTGGAGCCCACTTAAGATCCTCTCTCTCCCTCTCTATCTGCCCCTCTCCACCCCACCCCCCTTTCTAAATAAATAAAGTTCAAAGGAAAAATGGGTTCCTAGCCAGAGACTACATTTCCCAGGCTCCCTTGCAGTTAGATGGTCACATGACTGAGTTCTGGCTAGCAGAATGGGAGACGAACAGACCCATACAACTCCCAGGTCTGACCCATTAAAAACCTACCATGTAGAGTTTCTCCTTTTTTTTTTTTTTTTTCCTCCTACCGACGGATGGAGTGTCAATCTTGGAAGCCACATGTCGGAGAGGGTAGAGTGAAACCCGGGTCCCAGGATTATGATGTGGAGGAGGGTTATCATGCTGAACTCTTCAATCACCCACTTGTTATGTGAGCAAGAAAAAAATTTTGAGTGTTTTAGAGCCATTACATATTGTGGGTCTATTTGTTCCCGTAGGTACAAGCAGCAAATCCCAAATAAGGTAGCAGTTAGCCTCTTCTGATGGGTTTTGTTTTTCAGAGACATGGCTCCTGAAAGTCAAGCATGTATCTAAGAGGCACCGATAGATGACAGTATCGTGCTAGTGCCTTCAGGCCCTACTTCTGTGCTTGTTATGATGTTAAATACTCAGAGATGTATACTCTAATCTTTTTTGGGGGGGAGAGAAGTTGACAGTGTTAGGGTTAGAGATCACAGGCTTTTACTAACACGTCATGGAAAACAAAGAAGGTTCTGAAAGAAGGTAGGGCATAGGAGGTTGAAGTTTGCAGAAGTGTGGTCAGTAAGGGATTTCTTGAAAACACAAGTGTCAGGTGCACCTGGTTGGCTCAGTGGGCGAGGCAGGTGACTCTTGATCTTGAGGTTGTTGTGAGTTCAAGCCCCATGCTGGGTGTAGAGAATACTTAAAAATAAAATCTTAAAAAAAAACAAACAAACCCAGAGATGTCATATATTTCTTTTTATGTTACTTTTTATGTTACTTACATTGTTGAAATGTAAACCTCCTTCTCCCAAAACTTAAACAAGTTTGACATGTACACACACACACACACACACACACACACACTCTATACTTGTATCTCTAAACATAGCACACAATTCTCTGTAGAGATATGGCTAAAAAGCTTTGGGAAAGCCAAAATGTAAGACTGACTACATTGTGCTCAGAAGGAAAGAAGGGTTATGGTATTCATGAAAACCTAATGGGGTAAGAGGGGGAGAGGAGAGAGTGGAAAAAAAAAAAAAGAAGGAAAGAAAGATGGGTCACACTTTGCCAGTGTTTCTCAGTGTCCAAGAAGAAATGCACTTGGACCTGGTTGATTATAGTATCTCCATACGATGGAGAAATCAGACATCTTGGGAAGATACCCAGGGTATAATGTAAAGTAAAAAAACACGGCATACAATGGTGTATCTAGAGTACTACCAGAAGTTCATATAAAATATGACCGAAAGACACGCACATGTATGTCTCTGCACGTATATAGTATCTCTGGAAGGAAGCACGGATATTGGCAGGGACCGAAGAACAATGGAAAGAAGTGGGAGAATGATTCTCTTTTCACGGCATTCTCTTTTTTTTATTTGAATTTTTTAGCATGTGCGCATTTATTATTCCTTTTCAGCAATAATAATAAGTAGTAAATAAAAACAACAGCAGATAATTTGAAAAACTGTTCTTAGGGTTTTATTTTTCATTTGCTTGAACAAGTCTACCACACACACACAAACAATGAAGGGGTAGGTAAAATTGGATGCGCATTCTAAATTCACTCCTTTCCCTCTGATTCTAGCTGTATCAAGGTCCTTTCTAAAATTATCATTGGCTATTCATATACATAAGTCTAAAGAGGGGAAATGACCTGCACTGTCTTCTGGTCCGCTCATGGTTGTATTTCTTCTTCTAAATCGATCATCTCCTCTTGGAAGCTTGATTATAATAATTGTGTTCCTCTACGCTTCATCAGAAACGCCAACCAGAAGACCAGATCTGGTAAGGGGATTTGCCCTGGAGAGCGACAGCTGGTCAGTCTGGAATGCTCCATGAGTCAAGGGCGTGGCTAATGGCTGGAGGAGAGGAAGAGCAGGTTGCCTAAGTGGCCCCCGTGCCTATGTCAGCCATGCTCTCCACCTGCACTCTGCAAGCTCTTCCACTTGTCATTCGCCTAGCCCTCTATCCCATGGAACACATGCCATTTCTGGCAGGTAAGGGAAGAAATGCAAACTTTTTCTCACCAGCCAATGGTTCTGTGCCTCACAGGAGGGCTAAAATATTAGCAAAGGACCTGTCGTGAACCAAAAGAGACAAAAATACAACCAAAGTAAGCCTGGGCTATCTAGAGACCGTGTCATTAAAAATGATTTCATCCCACTTGGCTCTGGAGACGTGATTTACGGGAGCCAGTCAGCCTACCCAGGTGGTGGGAACTCATTTTTAATAAATGATAGCGAGTAGGTTTATCCCACCGTGTGACTATGAGTCACCGTATTTGAAGCTGACAAACACCATCAGAAACAGATGACCTTGTCGAGGGGACTTTTTCTTTCAGAGAAACTAAGTGCATTTCCTGAGAGTGGAACTGAAGCACGACCGTCTCAGATCAGATCGGCCCGAGAGGCGTGGTCCTGTCCACTGAGGACCACATTGTCACCAGGTCCCTCTCTCCCCAAGAAGTCAGTGATTCAGCGTGCTTGGAAACCTGGTAGGAGGCACAGCATTTAATTCTGACTAAAACTGAACTGTGGTGGGAGAGGAGGCTGCATTACATTTTTGGGGGGAAAAACCCATACGCTTGTGATTCCTGCCGTCACTAATAATTGTGCAAATTAATAACAGACCTAAATCTCAGCAGCCATTTGTCGCTTCACTGTGACCGAGCACCGTTCTAGAGCGTGGAATGAGGAGACTGTGCACAGGCACAGGGTGTCTGGGATGTGTCACGCTGTGGATCAGGGACATGAAGAGGAGTTCTTTTGAGCCCCCACAGACGTGGGTGTGGCAGGGACATTACATTGTGTGAGGCCACAGTGTCACCCCTTTGATGGACACTTGCCTTCCACATCTGGTTGTTGCACAGAGCACAGCGAGGGGCGCGTGGGGACAGCTTTCCCGGAGGAAACAGTGAGTGGCCTGTCACAGCCTCCTCTCTTCTCCTCTCCCCATTTCTTCTGCTGGGTTGCGTCTCCCTTGAAAGCAGCATTCTATCCTGTATGAGTACATTTTTTTAAGGCAAGAAGAAATAGGTAGGTGTTTGGGATCGGAGATAAATGGGAGTGGCGCGCTCTCGCTCAGCTAGATGAGGGAAGACTGAGAATAGAGTCTTCATCCCGATCCCAAAGAACGTAAAGTATGAGGGCGGTGGATCAGTCCCAAGGCAAGCAACCTAAAACTCGCTTTATTTCCAGTCTTTGTTTGGGTGTAATTTCGGCCCAAACAAATGATGCCAAATGGATGGAGAAAAAAACTCATGTGTGTGGCCCATATGCGTTTGCTTATACAAACGAGAAAGGTCTCCAGAAAAACATGCCAGAAACATAACTTTCTTTGCTTGCAAGAGGGAACTTCTTGCACCTTCTTCATGTTGAGTGAGGTGGGTAGATTATCTATTCAAGCTATATATCAATAAAACGTATAGAATGGGGCGCCTGGGTGGCTCAGTGGTTTAAGCCTCTGCCTTTAGCTCAGGGTCCTGGGATCTAGCCCCGCATAGTGCTCTCTGCTCAGCGGGGAGCCTGCTTCCTCCTCTCTCTGCCTGCCTCTCTGTGATCTCTCTCTCTGTCAAATAAATAAATAAAATCTTTAAAAATAAATCAATAAATAAAATGTATAGAATACAGATGCTTTTTAAGGAATGGATATAAGGAAACTTACAGGGATTTGAAACTGACAGGGAAAACTGATATGGAAAGGAAACTGAGAGGGAATTGAACCTGTCAGCAAATGAAACACTTCTAGATGAAAGTCACAGTAGGGAGTCTAGCCATCAGATACACACACACACACACACACAACACACACCACAGAGCACACTTCCAGTACATAGCAGGGTAAAAAGGTTGTGGTTTTGAGACTCAAGAACATGTAAATCTTTAATATTTCTATTTTAATAGTTGTACAAGTAACATATACCAGTTGTAGAAGATATTGAAAATATTTTTTTTTTTAAATAAAATTATACAGGGCACCTGGGTAGGCCTCTGCCTTCAGCTCAGGTCATGATCTCGGGGTCCTGGGATGGGGCCCCATGTTGGGCTCTCTGCTTGGCGGAGGGACTGCTTCCCCCCCTCTCTCTGCCTGCCTCTCTGCCTACTTGTGATCTCTGTCAAATAAATAAATGAAATCTTTAAAAAAATAAATAAAATAAAATTATACTTATTCCCACAATCAGAATGAACTACTCCAAGTCCTTGCCCTGCTGAGAGGAAATACAGTCAAGATACAAGACCACTTTCTGGTCCTAGATGACAGAACCTCAGCATTGGCCCAGAGGGAAAAATCCCTTTAAAAACAAACCAACCAACCAACAAACAAACAAACAAAAAAACCTGCCAACCCCAAATCCATAGCTTGATATTTTGAATATTTTCCATTTATAGTCTTTCAACAAATAAGGCAACATTTTTTTCTCTCTCTCTTGGGGTCATCAAGTAGCTAATTCCTGCAGATTGTCTAGGATTCCTTCAGAAAGAATGCGTGCTTTTCCTGATCTGGATGGATTACGGTTGAGCTTTTCCAGAAAAGAGGAGGTGAGACACATCAACCATGGGCTTCTCTATGGCCCACCGATGACAGAGATTTTCTAACCTTGAACTAGGTCAGCTGCAACCCTCTGCCACACCTATATGATCCTCCCAACACTCCCTCCAAAGAAGTATAATTCATTTTGTTTACTGTGTTATATCCCTTAGATTAAACTCTCTTTGGAAGGCTAAAGTAAAGTGAAATCCGAGATGCCACAAACAGAAGGATGAAAGGTACATTGTTTAACAGTTTAGAGGTACGGGGTCTTGATATGACACACAAGCTATTCACATCACGCACATGTTCGGCTCTTTCCTTTACATCACGTGTGATCCAGTATTGCAATTTTAAGCACAGCCTTGGGGCACCTGGGTGGCTCAGTTATTAAGCATCTGCCTTTGGCTCAGGTCATGATCCCAGGGTCCTGGGTTCAAGCCCTGCATCGGGCTCCCTGCTCAGCAGGAAGCCTGCTTCTCCCTCTCCCACTCCCCCTGCTTGTGTTCCCTCTCTCGCTGTGTCTCTCTCTGTTAAATAAATAAAATCTTAAAAAAAAATTAAAGCAGGCTTTGGAGTCAATCAGCCTAGGATCCCATTACGGGTGCCAACAATTATTTAACTGGGACTCCGGGCTACATTTTTTTATTCTCTTAAGTCTCTATTTCCTCATCTACGAAATCAGGATAATAATACCTTCCTCAAGGAGTTTTTGTGAGATTTAGATGAAAAGATATTAAAGCAGGAACCCAGGGCACGAGGCATGGAGCAGACTGAGTCAACATTATCTGTTATCGTTGTTCACATACCGTGGAAACGAGAGTGACTGTCTCATAGGTGAGTCAACATTGGTCATAGTTTCCTGGCCCTTTCTGCCATTGCCAGTCAGATGCTTGTTCTCATCCACTGGGAATAGAGAAAAAAATATCCATTTAATTCCATGTATCTGGTTTACTTTATTGTGTTCAAATATTTGAGTGAACATTTTGAAACATCTATGAATTTTAAAAAATCTCTGTCAGCTTTGGTGTCATTTCCTAGCAATCCCTGAGAGCTGGTGAATTTTTCTTTTATTTTATGCAAGTTGAGCTATGTTTAGCCAAATTCTTAGGTTCTGTTTTTCCGGGTTCTAGAGCCCTTGACTTCTCAGGAGCTGTAAATGTAACAACTGATGTCTCAGACTCCATCTAGTTCCCTCTCCCCCAACCCCACAACCCACTCTGTATAAGTGAGCAAATGACATGTTGTCAGAAAGAAATGGATTTTATCGTTTAGGATCACAGATCACAGGTGAGCTGTCTTTAAGAAAACTCCAAACATAAAAAGGTGGTTAAAAAAATTTTTTTCTTCTAAAATCCCAAATAGTCTGGGAAGCTTGGTAAGGGGTTTTCAAAATCCTCTTGGTCCCATGTGAAAAATGGAGAGCCCACTGACATATGCTCCCAGCTTCTCCAGACAAGAAGAGAACAGCCCAGCTGCTCGAGGACACAGCAAGTGACTTCAGAGGACTCGGGAGTGCCCAACCATTCTTTTCTAGGTCATTGTGCGAAAGGGCCCAAGGTCATAGAATTTGGAATTTTTTTACGTAACGAACAAGACACATTTCCTATATCCCACAGCAGTGAGAAATGTCAGCATATAAGGCACTTGTGTTCGAAACGAACACTTTCCCACCAAAATAAAGATAGAGCCATGTAGATTGGCTTAATTCCAATTTGCCTGATATGTTCTGTAAATTCCTCCAGTGTGTTCCTAAAAGGAGACTATGAGAACACGTACTGTACTCCCACGGCTTTTCCCCTTTTCCCCCCATTCCACTCCTACCATTCCCACCCCACCCTTACCAAATAACAATAACTAAAAAAAAAAAAAAAATTAATTAATAGGATGCCTTGCATTTGTGTGATAGGTTTTCCTAAAAAGTGGCTGTATCCTGTTTATTATGAAGAGGGGAAACTAGAACGAAGTAACTTAAGCCATTAACACAAGGCACGACTATACTGAATAAAACAAGGGCTACAGGACCAAAAGTAAGCTCTACCACCAACGTCTCAACATTGAGGAAACAAAGAAAAAAGTAGAACATAAAACCCCAGCCCGAGGACATCGAAGTCTAGTAAATAGTGGCTTTTTAATCTAGATTTGAAGAATCTGTAAGCTAGGAGTCAGGCAGAGGCAGGAAAGTTGTTGAGAAGGGAAAGCAGCTGAATAGAGAAGGGGAGAACTTGGACTTGGGGGACTGGGGGGGCGTGGCTGTCAGGAGAGGGGAATTCATTTCCACTGGTAGGCTCCCCTCCGGCCCAGGCGGCCTGATGGGATCACAGATTATGCCTGTAGACCCAGGGGTGTAAGGAGTGGCTCCTCTTTTCTCTCTCAGAACTGTCCTTGTTTGGATGATAAGTCAGCTGGACACCCTACCAACGGGAAGCGTTATCAGGGTGTTAACTGTTCCATGAGGGACAATAAGGAAGATGAATTTTTTTCTTTTTTAAAACAGACAAAACAGAGGTGATTGACTGATGTTCCACAGAAGATGTTGCAAGACATCCGTATCAATAGAGAAGAGTTGATACCGCTATGGCACAGAGCGGAGCCGGGGGCCATCACAGCCTATTTCCACCCTTTGCCCCTTGAACTCCCTGTGTATTTGTATTTGCACCATAGTTGCCATTGATACGATAACTACATGCCTGTCTTTCCTATAGAGTATTTCTTCTACTCAGAGGTAAATAAATTTCTTAGGGTGGCGAGAAGAGGTTTGACGCAGAGAAGTAATAAATTCTTCTATCTCCCATTAGAATGTTAAAATTGAGGCTGCTAGCTGCCCACCAACATCCATTTCATCCTTATTTCTGGGCACAGAGCTGACTACATTTCCCAGACTCCTTTGCAGTCAGGATCTCTCCATGACTAAGTTCCCCATCAACAGAATGTGAATGGAAATGGTACGTGTCACTTCTAGGTTTGAGCCTGAGAAAGCAGTTATGTCCCCTCTGTATTCTTGTGTTCTTTCCTTCCAGCAAACCCACCCACCATCCAAGCTTCAACCGTGTAGCAATTAGAAGACCCTGGCTGATGGTACAAAGAACTAGTGGAAGGAAACTTGGTCCTTGATAATTCATGTGGTGGAGAGCTGTCTGCCTAACTGGAATGTTCCCTTGGACTGTTATGTGAGAGAAAAAGAAACATCTCTCTTCTTTAACCAGTGAACAATCACTATGTCTCTATTATTATAACTAGCCCTGATCCTATGAATAAAAATATAAACTCCAGTAGGTTGGGGATCCTGTTTGTTTTGTTTGTACCTGGCAGGAAATAAGTATTAATGAGTAATAAGTTGATAAGTAAAATCAACCCCCTGAAATGAGAATGAGAGAAAATTTGCTAGTAAGACTAGAAGGTTCTTCCTAGACACCACTAGAAAATGGCTTTTCTAATACAGGAAGATTTCTAGGTACTTTATGAACTTAGCCTTGTAGCTTATTGTGAAATTAAAGTAATGTGATAATGTTGAGCTTTCATGGGAAAAATTAGGGTGTATTACTCAGGCAGCTCTTCTCCCATACAGTCTCTGACCAAGTTTGTATAGTATATATGCTTCTTTGTAGGAGAGATTGACTGATAAACCGGGCACAGATAAATGTAAACCTGTAATGTAACACAGATAAATGTAAAAATGCAAACATAAGATTATCCAAATCCTTTTGTTCTGCTTCTGATTTCAACAAGTCACTGTGTGATATTCTTTGATTTCATATGCAAAACTTCCTATTAGAAGAAAAATAAGAAGCATTTATTCACAGTGTATATGAACTCAACTGTCAGTCAGTATAAGTTGGGTAATGCTGCAAGGACAGGAACTCCCCAATCTAAGTGCTACATAAGAAGAAGTTTTATTGATTGCTATCAGTCCCTGCCTATCATGGGTTTACAGGTGGATCTGGCTCATTGTGTGATTCGAGAGTCTAGAAAGATGGAGAACCTTCCAGCTAAATGCTCAGTCACTGCCATGAGGGGAAAAAGACGGTGGTGGAGGGTTCTTGAACTAGCAATTAAATGCTCCATCTAAAGTGACGACTGGCCTGGTTTCCTAGAGGCTGTCTCATGGTTGGTCATGGTTCTACCCCAGAAGTGTCACATATCATTTATAGTCACAGCTCAATGTCTAGAATCAGTCCCTTGGCTTCACCTAACCACAAAGCAGGGCAGGGAAGTACAATCTGAAAATAGAACCAGAAGTGGAAAGAACCAGAAATAGTTGCCAACCAACATTAGCATAATCCCTTATCATGAACTGGTATGCTTATTTTTTTAAAAAGATTTATTTAATTATTTTAGAGAGAAAGAGAGCATGAGCGGCGTAGAGGGAGAGGGAGAAGAGAAGGAAACACCCCACTGAGTGGGGAACTGGACAGAGGCTCATGGGGCTTACAGGGCTCAATCTGAGACCATGACCAGAGCTGAAACCAAGAGTCAGATGCTCAACCAACTAAGCTGCCTAGGCTCCCCATAAATTGGTATTCTTACTTACAAATCATCCTCTCATGAATTTTTTTTTCTTCCTCTTTGCTTTTGATTCTATGAGAACTTGGTTGTAGGAGTAAAGTCTAAACTTGACTCAGAGTATTGAATTCCCACCTCTATGGTGAGTTAGGCAGGCTCTGCAGAAATAAATAAGCTATAAGCCCTGCCCTCAACGAGTTTAAAATTATTAGGGGAAATAAGACACACACATTATGAGGTAAGGTGGAAACAGAAGCATATAAGATTAGGACATTAAGAATAGGAGGAATCATACCCAGCTGAGAAGACATTCAGATGAGAAACCCAAGAAGAAAAGTATTACTTCCATGACAACCTTCTTTCCATTTTTCTTCATCAGAGGATAGTAGCCATTAAAACCCATCTGCCTTGTGCTCGCTTCAGCAGCACATATACTAAAATTGGAACGATAAAACCCATCTGCCTTGAATGAGTTGAAAACCATTCTCAACCTTTCTGTATGGAAAATGAAAATATTTTGCCTTGAGAAATGTTTGGTGTTTTCCTATTCCTGGTCATGACCCATGTAGCCTGAGAAGAGCCAATGTCATACATACTATTTTGGCACATCTAAGCCCAATGTTGGAAAAAGTACAATTGCACCAAGTCAAGCAGAGAGACTGAACCACGAGTTGTGTTCAAATTGGATTCTATTCAGTTTTGTGGTGGCAAAACTCCTGCCTCCTACACAGGCTTTGCAGGTTATTTTATAAATGCCATCCTTCAAAGCCCTGTGAGATTCCTCCATGTGATTAAAGTCACCAAGAAGTTTTATGATTGAAAACTCCCCTTTGCCTAGGATTTATTTAGATATTCCTCTGACACACTCTCGCTCCGGTGGGAATTACGTACGGGGAAATTTACTCATAAGTCACAAAACTAAGCTAATATGACAAGCAGAGAAGAGCCATCTGGCAAATTGTTTGTAAAACACTTTCCTTGTGTTTGTTAAATCCTGTTTTCTTGTAAGTCACTTACCGGGAAACCTAGCACACACAGCTGAACCAATGCTAAAAGTCTCCCAAAGCTTTCTTGGTGAGTATCAAGGGCAGGAAAAGAGTTAAAGCCTTCCACATATAAAATGCAGACTTAAAAATGAAGACTTAGCTTCCTTCAATGTTAGACATTACAAAAGAGATGCAGACATTAACGACTCAGGAGCTTCTAGAACTTCTAATAACGGACATTAACAAAACCAGCCTTTGGTGGGTTAAAGTGCCAGATGGCTTTCTTAGAGTTTATGAGAAGTTGAGAATGAGAGAGGGAAGGGTGGACACGGACACATACACACACACACACATACACACACACACACACACACACACACACACACACACACAGTTCGCTCAGACTTCCAGGGCAGAGCAAGAGTTCTAAGATGGTCGGACATGCAGCCCAGGTTTCCACCCAGGACAAGAGGTAATGAAAATGAAAAGGCCTCTGACTCTCACGTTGCTGATGGTGGGTAGGGAGCAGAAACCATCAGACAAAATCCAACCAAGCCCAGCAGAGTCTTTAACTAATAAAGCACCAAACATACTCCATTTCATTTCAAAGCACAGCTTACCTCTCTCTAGTTACTGTCTTTGGGCCCTGGGACTATGAAATGCTAAGAGATTCTAACTGGGTCTTGGATTAGCATCTGATAATTAGCAATCCCCATTTCTCACTTTGGTTTTTATTCATGGCTTAATTATTAAAGACCACATTGCCTCTTGGGGTTTAGAATGGCGAAGTAGGGTTTTACGCCCTCGCCCACCACCCCTTCCTCCCTGCCCCCTTCCTCTCCTCTGCCGCCCTCCCTCCTGACACCAGAAACACAGGTGTGGCCCCGGCCCAGCCCCAGCTGCTCCGACGGCTCAGCAGCTGACAGTGTGGGCTGGGGTGAGGACAGCTGCTGTCACTCGGGTTCCTATGGAGGGAGAGACGCCAGAGGTAGAGACCTGCAAAATGGATAAAATGTGTTTGAGTCAACTGAGGGGATGTCAGGTGACAAGTTTGCAAAACAGGAGTTTCCAGCCTGAAGGGAAGGAAGGGTTTCCACAGAGCCCCCAGCTTCTGTGGGCCCCCCACGTGTGGGAGGTATCCCACACCTCGGTGCTCATAGACTCTCCATGAATTTGCCCCACTTTAAGGTGAGTGATGGTCCTTGTGAATCCGCCAGTGCTGGGAAGAAGACAGGAAAATGTCCTGGTTAATATCCTGAGGTGGCAGCTGTCCCAGGCTCGTGGGGGAAGGGGTTGGGGGGCCAGTCTTGTTGAAAGTCTTGTGTCGGGGATCGTAAAGTTTTCTATTTTCTTTTCTTTTTTTTTTTTAATTTTAAAGCTCTATTTATTTATTTTAGAGAGAGGGAATGAGAGAGAAAGAGCACAGGAGTCGGTGGGGAGGGAGAGGGAGAGAGTCCTAAGCAGACTCTGAGCCGAGTGTGGAGCCTGATACAGGGCTCAATCTCACAATCCCAAGATCGTGACCTGAGCTGAAACTAAGAGTGGGTGTGTAACCAATGGAACTGCCCAGCCACCCCTACAGTGTGGTAAGTTTCAAAGCAAGTTGCCTGGGTGTCTGGGTGATTCAGTCGGTGAAGCATCTGCCTTCCGTTCAGGTTGTGATCACAGCATCCTGGGATGGAGCCCCGAGTCGGGCTCTCTGCTCAGTGGGGAGCCTGCTTCCTCCTCTCTCTATCTGCCTGCCTCTCTGCCTTCTTATGATCTCTCTCTCTGTCAAATAAATAAATAAAATCTTTTAAAATAAATAAATAAATAAGCGGGCACATCTAGGTGTAATTTAGTGTTTCCCAGAAAATCCTTTCTGTACTGTATCGTTACAGAAGAGACTGGAAGAAATCACACTGGAATGTTAATGGTCAGGATGAATGGGGGTGGGATCTTTCTTTATGTACAGAATGCTCTTATGATCTTAAGTTCTTACAATGAAACACACACACACACACACACACACGCACACACACACACACACACACACACACACACACTGTCGTTTTTCATTTGTAAGAAAGCCAGGCTGGGGCTTCGGCCCGGGTGGTTAGTGGACCCCTGACATCTGCGCTCCAGATAGGGTCCCTGTGTGCTGGGGTCCCCTGCGTAGCACCAACCGGCTCCTGATGTCTGCCAGGAGGGATGCTCCCAGGATTCTGCGTCTGTCCCCACTTGCTTTGTGGAACAGATTTGAAGATCGATGATTTTGCTCTCTTCTCGGTGGAAAATACAAAGAGCAAATGAGTCAGAGAAACTACATGTAAGGAAAAATACAATAAGTTCCCCACTGCCCCCTCCCCCGCACCTCAGATACACTAAATCTGAATTTGGATGTTTCCTGGGGTCAAGTTCAGAGTGATAAAAGAATCAGAAGAAAACCTCTGGCTTCCATAAGACCAGAAAAAAACCAAGCCTTATTTGAGGTAAAACAAACAGAAAAGGAGAAAGTGATGCCTTGAGACATGTGACAAGGACATCGTCTTCCTTTGCTTCCTGTCCGCCCCCAGCAGTTTCAACCCAGACTGTCCCTGTGCTGGCATGGGACGGTTTCTGTTATTTCCCCAAGCAGAGACCTGGACAGTCAGATAAAACCTCTCCCAGCGGGTGAAGGACGGGGCATGGGAGGGAGGCCCGGAGCGGAAGGATGACCGGGAAGAAGAAGGAAGGAGCAGGAACACAGCCAGAAGCAGGTCTGAGTGTCCGAGTAGGGTTGGGGGTTTTCTCCGTTCTCCTCAAGAGCAAAGACTCAGTGCTAGACCCAGAATGCTGAAATCCTGGAGCTTCGAAAACCCCCAAGTCAACGAGAAAGAGGACAGGAGAGAGGGGACGGAAAACTGGTCTGTGCCCATGGGAGTGCACCTGGGGCCAGTGTGAGAGGATTAGCTCCCATCAGCTCACAGAAGTCTGGATGGTTCCACCAGCAAGGAGGGAAAGGGGGAGGGGAATTGCCCTCCAAAGCCTCTGGAACAGGCAAGATTATCTTTCTGAAGCAAGGCAAGCAACGATGAGGTAAGGGACTTGTCCACACTGTTGCCTGAAGGGAAGGAAGGGTTGCCCACAGCTCCCCATATTTGGTACCTCTGCTTTCTTTCAACAGAGAGGCCTTCACCTTGCTTAAGTCAGAGGGGGGAGTGGAGGTGGGGGAGGGGTGGGGAGGAGATGGCAGGGGTCCGAGGCTCCAGCCCTTAAATACTCCCATTTCCTCTCCTGCCATTTCCACTTCCTGTCCCCACAGGCCACCTGAGGAAACAGGGCTTCCTCCCCAAATGACTGTCCTGACCCAAGGCCTCATGGAGCTGGCTGACATAATCTTGACTTTTTCTTATCAAAATTTAAAAACTTAGCTTTAAAAAAAAAAATGTACTTGAACAAACTTGGGCAATGGAAAGCCAACCATTCCCATCACCAAAGGCTCCAATCCCATGATTGGGATTCTATTATCTATTATCCCCATTTTTACAGGAAAAGCCCAAAGCTCAGAAAAGTTAAGGGCCTTCCCCAAGTTTACACAGTGTAACAGGTGGTCGAGCTGAGTTGTGAATCCAGATCCATGAAGTGTTTTGACGTCCTTGGTGGTGTCACAGTGATAACCCCAAAAGGTAAGAGAGCAGGCTCAGGATCCATCCAAGAACAGAAGTTCAAGGTTCTGTTTGTAAGTGTTAGGAGTAAGGACATTTCTTAATGACCCCAGGGCCAGGTTTCTTGGTAGCTTCAAAGGTAATAATCCCAAATGTTTCCACCTACCCTTACTAATCCAGTGGGGATCTCGCTCTCAAGATCTCTTTGGTTGGGTCTGAAATACCCGGACCGTTTCTCCCGAGCCACCGACAATGGGTTATAGGCCCATGGCTGGTTTAGGGGCGGGAAAACAGAGTGCCATTGATGTTGAGGGAAGTTGACCAAAGTTCCAGGTCCCAGTGTCATGTTAACCTGCTTCAATCAGATGGCGAACCTTTTGTTCATTTCAGAAGGACCCTTCTCCACTTGAGCCTCAAGCTACCTGCTGGGAGCAAGGACGGCTGGCCCTTCTGAAGGCGCAGCTCAGACACCTGAGTGAGTTCTACACTCACCTGTCACACGGGAACACGCTGTGTCCTCCTGGCTTCTGTTTTCCCCTTGTCCAGGTTCTAGTTTTCCCAGCTGGTCTGTTCCCTCATCCCCTTTACCATTTCAATCTTCCTCACTGGCCATTCTGTCCGTAGGAGGGCGAAGGCTGGCCTGCACCCACTGTCCCTTGGGGGGGAGGGCAGGCGATGTACAGTGGGCGTGGCTTCTTCCCAGAGGGGGCGGTGCTTTCTCTCCTGAACCTGTGTGCGCCTCATCAAATAAGATCTTTCCCAGGTAGTGGCATCTTAGGTGGCTCTCAAGTCATGGGCACCTGGAGCATCTTTGATGAAAAACTTTTAGGGAAACATCTTCAGGGAAAACTTTTTGGTCTCTCTTCTTTGAATTTCTCTTTTTATGTTATTTTCTACAAGGGCACATTTCTGGAAGAAAGGTGGGAGCGTGACTTTGACTTGCTTTTCTTTTCTTTGCAACTTGAGGAGCATCTCCCGTTGCCCACAGCTCCCCATATTTGGTACCTCTGCTTTCTTTCTCTACCTGTCAAAGTGCTCCCTTTCCACCTTTGGATTCCTCAAGAGGTGAGTGCAAAGGGACGAGTGTTTAGAAGCTCTCTATTCCAGCAAACGCGCGCGCGCGCACACACACAACACACACAACACACACAAGTTTTGCTTATTCTATACACTTTAATCTCCTCTCATCCTCACAACAAACCCTTAGAGGGTATTATCATCCCCATTTTACAGATGAGGAAGCTGAGCCCTGGGGAGGGTAGTAACTTGCCCGTGATCACTGCTATAGGGCTTATAGGATAATTTATAAACACGTCAGTAGAAACAGTGTGATCCTTGGACAACATACCTCTCATCTGGGGGGCCTGGGGGGCTCAGTCATTAGGCGTCTGCCTTCAGCTTGGGTCATGATCTCAGGGTCCTGGGATGGAGCCCCACATCTTGCTCCCTGTTCTGCGGGAGGCCTGCTTCTCCCTCTCCCACTCCCCCTGCTTGTGTTCCCTCTCTCACTGTACCTCTCCCTGTGTCAAATAAATAAATAAAATATTTTTTAAAAAATTAAAAACAATGTCTCTTGTCTATACCATGGGCGCTCCTAGCGAGTACTGGAGTTCAAATCAGGAGTGATTGACGGACAGAGTGCCCTAATCAAGAACGAATATCTTCAGAGGCAGTGCCTTAACATTTAAATTCTAGTATGTCACTGTACACTACAGAGATTATTAATTAGCATTGGGGATGTTAGGAATATCCCTATTGGTGAGGTGAATAGGTGACATATTCTAAAATAGGTCACTGGTTAGAAAGATGACCCAGCCTTCAGGACCATTGCATAAATGAGGCTTAAAAAGTGAGCAAATCCAGCAATTTAATGCCAAAGACCTCCCCACTGGTTCAGAGTCCCTCCGGTCCCCTCCAGAACCACCAGAAGGCAGGCCGCAAGCCCCTGAGCAAATCTTCCGTGCGAGAGCCTTTCCAGAGCCCTAGAAAATAGGTTGGCTGGACAGGTTATACAACCGTACCAGCATGCTAACAGACATTTGTACGCTTAACAGAATTTAGCCTAAGGTGGGCTTTCACTGTCACTTGGAACACCACTTAGGGAAAGGGACTTCAACTCACTCGTTTCTGGTCTCAGAGACCCACCAACCCCCTTACCCCCTGCCGGTCTCTGGCAGGTGGTCCCTGTCACATGCTGTCACATGCTGAAGGATCAGACTGGCTTAGGGGCCGTGTGCAGCCATCCCATGAAGACTGAGGGGGCAAGGCCAGAATGTGAGCCCAGGTCCTTCTCCACCAAAGCCCACGGGCCAGCTACCTCTTTAAAAAGGGGGGAAGGCACAGAGAACCATTTGAGACCAAGAGCTCTGTCGGTCAACAAAGTAGGGGGGAAAATCCTCTTTATTGACGGAACTATCTTTAATCTTCCGCATCTTCCATTAAGTGAATCCTTAGAAATCCTCCTCGAGTCCTAAGTTCTTTAAAGGTCAGGCTGAATATATCATCCACTTTAAGCCCTAACAGGAAACAAACGATGTTCAGCCTGAAGTACGTACTTAGAATATCTCATGTAAAATTCAGTACTTAGGCCCATGAACGGGAGGGACTTGGAGTGGAAACCACGGATACAAGTTTCTGAGTGTTCCTTTCAAAAGGTCAGATTTATTTTAACTCTGTGTCCCTGGGCCAGGCCGGGGAAACGCACCCGTCTCTTTCATGTGATAAAGATTCCAGGCTGCTGCTGTTTCCAGCAATCAGATTGTCCAGATCATCAACAAATACTTATTTTTAGACCCGAAAGGATGAGAATTTCCTATCCTTCCACCATCCTCTGAAGGCAGTTGGGGCTTTGTTTGTGCGTATTATCAACAAGGCTATAAAGCAGAAAACCTTCCAGATTTCTTTCCGTCCGCACTGACAGTTGACTGAAAGCATTTCCGAATTGGACCCCAAAAAAGAAAACACTGTGAGTGGGAAGCTTACCTCGGTGGGAATGAACAGTGAGTTGTGGTCTTGAAAACACCCAGGCTTGTCGTGAGAGACCCTGTGAGCGTTTCCCCCGAATGTGTTTATAGTGGTGAGGCCGACAGATTATGCCTAAACTTGTGATGCTGGAAGCGTAGGTCTGGGAGCTGGAAAGAGGGCCTTAGAGAGAGCCTAACCCAGCATTCCCCCTGTAAGGTGAGGAGACAGGCTGACCTGAGTTCCTATGAACACCTAGAAATAGAACCAGAAGAAAAGAGGAACCCTCATAGTCTTCCCCTGCTACCACTTACTAGAAAATCAAGTGCCTGTGGGTTCTAGGCCAAGTGCTAGAGCTGGGGCATCACAGACAACAATCTCTAGATCCTTCTATCCACATCCTTTTATGATTAAGAGTCACACTGGAGACAGAGCGCCCAGCAAACCTCCTCTTCTCCACACTCTTCTCGAGACCTTTACGTGTCGCCTTGGAGGACTTGAAGGTTTTCCTACTTGTCATTTAAGGAAATCTGTGTATCCCTGCCTTGCAACAAACACACTGAAAGACATGTTCCATTCCTCGTAAAATCAGCTACCAACCCAGAGCCAAGGGTCTGGTTTCCCGGAGCTGCTGAGGGTCAGAGCCCCTGACTGTGGTTCATGGAAAGCTCTCCATCATCTGGCTTTGTTTGATGCCTTCATGAAGATTGGAAAGCGTCAGCCTGAGGCAGCAATGGGAAGCAAGAGAGCCGGCACTTCCCAGACCTGGTGGATTCCCTGGGGCTCTCACTTGAGTTTCTTGATTCTAAACGGAGGAGTCCTGTGCTTGGGTCTGCCAGCTTAAAAAATAAAAGAGATAAGGAGTGGAGTCAGAGGCAAGAGCGAGAATGCAATCTTACCTCACCTTACTCTGGAAACTCTCCACCTCCTCATCCTGATCTCCAGACGCCTCTCCTAGACCTTTTCCCTGTTTGACACTGTCCCCTTGACCTTGTCCCCTAGAAGGGTCTTTCCAGAAGCAGGGAAAATGCGAAAGCTAGGGTGACCCAAAAGCAAGGAGACCCAGTGATTTCAATACCTGACAGCCTGCGCCCTCCTTTTCATTCATTCAGTGTGTGTATTCTGAGCAGTTACCCTGTGCTAGGCTCTGTGCTTAGCACCGATGCCCTGGTATGAATGAACGCCTACATTTGTTCTGCTAACGTTCTGTCTGACTCCTGGTGAGCTGACCCAGGCAAGTCCTCACACCTCACCTCTTGAACTGGGCTTGCAGAACTCTTCATCCTTCTGTGCCTTTCATCCATTCCACAAAGACCTATTGATTCATCTACCACGTTCAAAATGCTGTAAGGGCACGCAGATGAATCAGGTAAGCATCCTGTCCTCATTGTCTAGGAGATGAGATGCTCATTTAAAAATAGAATGTCCATTTGGGTTGTTTCCAGTTTGGGGCCATTAGGGGAAAAGCTGCTATGAATTTATTTATACAGTTCTTTTTATAGACATATGTTTTCATTCATCTTGGGTAAATATGTCATCCAAAGGTGAACAGAGAAATTGTGTGATATTCACCCAATGGAATATTACTCAGAAATAAAAAGGAATGAACTATGCGTATTTGCAGCATCATGGAAGAATCCCAGAACCATGATGGTGAGCAAAGGGGCCAGGCATAAAAGACTCCACTTTGCACGATTCTATTTATATAAAGTTCTAGAACAGGCAAAACGAATCCATTGTGAGAAAAATCAGGACAGCGGTTGCCTCTGGCAGGGGGGTTGACTGGAACAGACACATGATAGAAAATTCTCTATCCTGTCCTGTCCCGGGTCATGGTGACACAGTGGTCAGAACTTACCACCCTGTACATTGAAAATCTGTGTACCTTCTTATATGTAAATTATGCCTCGATAAATATTTAATTAAAAAAAAGAAAGAAAGAAACAAGACCACACAGGGTTTATTTGGATCCTGAAAAGAAAGTTAAACTATGACAATTAGGTGTTCTTTACATGTGTTTGTTGGTAACTGTATTATTTCTGTACTTTTCCAAATGCTGGAGAAATTTGCAATAAGAAATCTTGTAGAAGTGTCTGGATGGCTCAGTCGGTTAAGTGTCTCCCTTCGGCTCAGGTCATGATCCCAGGGTCCTGGGATGGAGCCCTATGTTGGGCTCTCTGCTCAGCACAGAGTTTGCTTCTCCTTCTGCTTCTCCCCCCCCGTTGGTGCTCTCTCTGTCTGTCTCTCTCAAATAAATAAAAATAAAATCTTAAAAAAAAAAAAACTCTTTTAGAAGTTCAAAAGCAAGAAATGGATATAGAATAGTAAACCCTAAGGTGGAAGGGAACTTAGAATTCACATGGTTCAACTTCCCATCTTGAACTTGGATCTCCTTAAAATAGATGGTCTTCCACACTGGACTTGAACACACTGAAGGAGAGTACTTACTCCCCCACCCCAGGGCAGGAGATTTAAAACCAAAATGGTGGGGCGCCTGGATGTCTCAGTGGGTTAAAGCTTTTGCCTTCAGCTCAGGTCACGATCTCAGGGTCCTGGGATCGAGCCTCACATTGGTCTCTCTGCTCAGTGGGGAGCCTGCTTCCCCCCCTCCCCCGCCTGCCTCTGCCTACTTGTGGTCTCTCTCTCTCTCAGTTGAAAAAATGGGTAAAATCTTAAAAAAAAAAAAAAAAAAAAAAACAAACCCAAATGGTGAGTGCAGCAGTCAGGAAAGTACAGAAATAGCAGGGTATGAAAATCCAGAGGAAAAAGAACAACACCGGATAGCCCACCCTCCTTAGGAACAGGTTCTTTAGAGAACCACCATCAGTGAACACTCACGAGGGGCCTCCATGAGAGATGCAGGCGTGAGCCAAAACCAACCACATGCTGCAACTGGGCTTGTCAGGCTTAAAGTCCTGGTTCTTTCCTCTCTGCCTTATGCTCTCTCTCCAGCACTGACCTCGCTCCAGGGTGAGCTGGTCTGGAGGAGAGTGGGAGGGCCAGAAGGGAGATAGCCAAGCTGGAGTCTGACCTAGTAAGGAGTCAGGCCTGGGAGGCTAGGCTAGATGCAGGCAAATGCTGAGAAGCCCCACCTGCCCTCCACTCCAGACTCAGGCAAAGTAAAGAGAATATTCTAGAAACTGCCATCCAAACTACAAAGGAGTCTTCTTCCTGGCAACACTGACCACACAGCAGAAGAGTGGGGGCAGGCCAGCTACTCGACAGACATCACAGGACAGCTCAGTGGCTCTGGTGGCAGAGCCCACCTCTCGCCAGGGTTTCTCCATCAAGGGTAAAACAGTTCCAGAGGTCCCTGTAAGGCTGTCCGGCCCTATAGCCCCCTATCCCTGTGCAGGATCAGGTCCAGCGATCAGCCACAGACTAGTTTTCGTATCCTTTCGGGGTCTAAAGTAACCAGCAACAGGAAAGAGCTTTGGATAATCTCGGCAAGAACATGGATGCGTCAGACAGACACGGGGTAGTTTCCAGAATCGAATCATCAAGCTTGAAAAGGACAGGAATCAGAGCCACCCGCGATCTGATCCTGTCAGCGGGCCCACTGAGACAGACCCGTGCCAGGTGACCTCACGCCTGCTCGGGAGAAAAAGGCGGAGAGCACCCCCCCCCCCGGGTGTGTCCATTCCAGGCGCGCAGCCTGATTGACAACCCACCGAAATGGAGGGAAAGCACGTTTCCCCGCAGGAGAAGCATGGTTCTGGGGCCACAGGAAGAAACATCCGGCAGGTACAGTGCCTGGGCGCGTTCTGCTGTGCTCGGTGGGTGGCTGTGTCCTTACCAGACACCATGCAGGGCGTTTCCCAGATGATGGGGGTGTTGCGGGCTCTCATGGCGCTGGGGCTCCCCGCCCCTTCCCTCAGGTCCTCTCCTCGCTGCCTCCCTGGCTTGCCTCTCAACTGGTAAGCAGAGGAAGTCCATGTCGTGCATTCCAGAAGGTTTTCTCCAACATTTCTCCAAATCTGCCCACCAAGGGAGGCTCGCAAATGTGAGTTTCCCAGGACCCCCACTTCGGACCAACCGAAGTTCAAAGGGAGGGGGAGTTTTCTCTGAGCCATCCCTGGGATGGCCCGAGTGAGTCACCTCTGTCTCCCTCTGGCCCAGCAAGACTTTTCACGTCTTCCCTCGCCAGCCGTGCCCCAGAAGTGTGCATTTGTCAAGGCTGCGCCTTCTGGGGGCCGAGATGGGCGCGAGGCTCGCGAACCAGAATGAAGTCTCAGCCTTGCCCGGCGATCTGCACGGGAACTCCCGAGCCGACCGGGAGCAGGAGGCAGGACCAGGCTGGGGGAGGAGGCCGGGCTGGGGACACGGGGCACAGGATGACGGATGCCCATCGGGGTCCCATCAGCTGAAGGCTGGAATTCTTCAGAACCGGGCTAACGTCACTCACTCAGGCACTAGACGGTGAACTCCTGGGCGGCCGAGTTTCCTGTTCGCTCCGTTTACAGCTTTACCTCCGCGGCCTACAGTCGCCCCTGGCTCGCTTGGGAATCATGACGGATTTGTGCCTTGAATGGGGAGCACTGACACTGCTCGGCCTTCTTTGCAAAGCTAGTCTGGGATCTCCTGCCCCACCCCCTCCCACCCCCAGCCCAGGAGCAGGGCCTGTGTGTGGAGAGCAGCTGGAAAGTCACCCCTGCCATCTGGGGCTGGCCCCTGGAGGGGGCCGAGGGGCTGCAGTGCTCAGGGCTGGGGGTCAGTCGGGGGCTCCCCCTTCAGCGCTGCACACAAGAGGTCCTGATGTGGGTCCGTGGCCCCTCGGGGCCGTTCTTACAGCAGAAGCGCCTGGACAGACGCTCAGGAGACCGCAGTGGAGGAGGGCCCGAAGGAGACCAGGAGGGTTATGTAAGGCAGAAGGGGGGGGATCAAAGACCTGCACGGTGCACTCTCCCACATGGCACTATTCTTGGGCTTCTTTTCTTCCTTCAGCTCCAGAGGATGGGATGAAAAGGAGGGAGGAAACCGGCTGCTCCAAGAAGCTTCGCTGGCTCAGCTCGGGAGACCAACTCTCCTATTCACCCAGGCCCCTCTGGAGCTGACGGGGACCCATCTCCAACCCCCCACGCCCAGGGAGGAGGGCCCTGAGCCATTTGTCTTGGGGGGCCCCTCTGACAGGAGCCAAGTCCTTCCTGGCCCCCTGCCCTGGGCCTGTTGTCTGAGCCCGTTATCAATGATTTCCCCCCCAAACCCCCCATCCTGCTGTTTTGGAGGGGTCTGGTGATTGTAGGTCCGAACTGCAGCCCCTCTCGGCTTCTTTCTCTCCTGCTTCTCCCCATGGTTTCTGTGGCCGAGAAGGACCTCCCCTCAGCCCCCAGCTGTCCAGGGCAGGAGGAGAGCTGCTGTCCCTCCAGCAGCCTAGCAAAGGGTGCCCCCTGCTTTGCGCAGCACAGCTCCTCTGGGCGGTTCGCTGCACCCCAAACTTGCTCCGGAGCAGCCCTCAATGCCATCTCCGTTCCCCTCTGCCGGGAGCTGTCGGGAGAGAGATCGAGAGCAAGGATCTGGAGCTGGAAGCCCGGGTCACGCCTGTGGCTCTGCCGCTCCCAGGTTCCTATCCAGGAACTTCAAGAAGTGCCCCCAAACTCTGCACGCCTCAGTCCCCCCAACATGTAGTGAACGCTCCATACAGATTCATAATCACTATGACGATGCCCCTCATCCCCCCTACCCTGCAGGGCCTATCCAGAAGTGTCACCAGGGTCTCTCTCTTCTCCACACTCCCAGAGCATCACAGTCCCGAGAGGTAAATGCTTTCTATCACATGGTGTCCTTGTGACCTTGTATTGTGCCAGTCACTCCACGAGGTTATCTGAGGCTGAGCGCCCAGCTAGGGGCAAGGCGTCTCCCGCGGATGCCATTGCCCTGGACCCCAGTCAACATGGGGGGGGGGTGGCAGAGACAGTTTTCTTAGAAACTGGTTTCAGAACTGTCTTTTAGGGCCGCCATATTTAAATTCAAACAACCAAGCCTTTTCGTGACCCTATTGTGTATTTGGTCCTGTGGACACAAAAAGATTAATCAAGCCATCAGCTGAGTCCCAACCAGAAACCTTTGAGCCATGCCTCCCTCTTGTGTTTCCCTTTCCCCTAGTCCCCATGTCAACCTGTCACTGGGTCCTGTGGCTTTCACCATGTCCTTCTCCTCCTGAACACCCTCAGGGCATCGCCTTCGTCCAGGCCCCTCTGTTTCTTGCCTGGACTGTTGCAAAAAGTCCTCATAGGTCTCTCTGCCTCCAGTCTCTAGTACTAAAACCCTAGAGGTGTCTAACAAAATACAAAATTAGATCCATTCACTTTAAGAGTTAAAAATGGTGTTTCCTATGGTCTACCGAATACAAGTTCAAATTCTACATGAGGCCATGATCGCTGTGGCCCACAGCCTGAAGGGACTCAGCTCCCACCCTCTGTGCCCCCGCACATATTCCAAGCATCTCATTCTCATGCCTGGACCACAGTCTTCCTTCTGCTGAGAACAACTTGCTTCCCCGACTCTACCTGCAACCACTGCCCTTCCTTCAAGGCCAGATCAGACGTCGCTTCCTGGAACTTCCTTCCTGTTCATCTCTGTCTGCCTGTCCACATCGAACTTGGTGCAATCCTTCACTGGGAAGCCTGCGGCTGTTTGTAGAGTTTTCTCCACTAGGTGGGAGCTCCCAGGGGGAAACACGGTTCCAGCCCTGTTCATTGGCACCCATCCCTAGCACGCGTTAGATGATCGGGAAATATGGCATTGATCTAGTATAAATAGCACCCCAAAGGGATTTACCCCCCATTCTTCTCTTGCTCTTTCAGCAATACTGATTAGAAGGGTGGTTTATATTCACGGCCTCAATGTTGCTCCTCCTGTTCCCTCACATCCCCTCCAGCCAGGGAGGGATTCTCCCAAGGGCACCAGAGACTCCACGCTGTGAAGCCCTTTGTCTCCGTCCTCAGGTGGCTCCTTCTCAGACTTAGCCCTTTCCTCCTTACCTCCCTGACCTCTTAATGCTTGAGAGTCTTAGAACTCGATCCAGGGGGACGCCTGGGTGGCTCAGTCGGTTGGACGACTGCCTTCGGCTCAGGGCGTGATCCTGGAGTCCCGGGATCGAGTCCCACATCGGGCTCCCAGCTCCATGGGGAGTCTGCTTCGCTCTCTGACCTTCTCCTCGCTCATGCTCTCTCTCACTGTCTCTCTCTCTCAAATAAATAAATAAAATCTTTAAAAAAAAAAAAAAAAAAAAAGAACTCGATCCAGGACCTCTTCTCTTTTTTTTAATCTACTTGCTGCCTCACTCTCTTGGTCACCTTATCCAGAATCATGGCTTTAAGCACCATCTCTACGTTGATTGCTTCCAAATTTAGAACTTGTGCCTATCAGTCTCCCTTGTACATAAGTCTCCTGCCTCCAGCTGTAGACGCCACATCACTAGTCTTGCCTTTCAAACTTGATAACTGATGTTCTGACCTACCTCCCCAACACCTTTCTTTTTTTTTTTTAAGATTTTATTTATTTGATAGAGACACACACTGAGAGAGGGAACAGAAGCAAGAGGAGTGGGAGAGGGAGAAGCAGGCTTTCTGCTGAGCAGGGAGTCCCATGTGGGGCTCGATCCCAGGACCCCGGGATCATCCCCTGAGCCGAAGAGAGATGGCAAACCGACTGAGCCACCAGGCGCCCCTCCCCCACACTGTCTTCCCCTCAGTTTCCCTCTCCATCTTCCCCCTCATCCAACCTGCTGGGTGCTCAACTTTAACATCTTGAGCCGACTTGGAGTTCTTTCCTTCTCTCACACCCCATCTCAGATTTGTCACCTAACCCTGTGTCTGCAGAATCCAACCACTTCTCACCGCTCCGACCAGTCTCACCTGGCCTAACTGGACACCTTGCTGCGGCCTTTGTCCCCAGTGGTTTATTTCAACAAGACGACCTGACTGATCCCGTGAAGACCTGAGCCAGATCCTGTCCCTGCTCTGTGCAAAACTCTCCAGTGGCTCCCATGTCACTTACAATGGCCCACGAGGCTCCACATGATGTGGCCCTATTACCTTTCTGTCGTCACCGGCTGCAGATGGCTCTCTCCCTCCCTCCTTGACTCACCTTCAGCCACACTCTTCCTCAAACAGGAAGGCACACTTTACTTCAAAAGGCCACTTTCCCCGGGAGGTCTTCCCTTAACACCTGTTATGATACTTGTAATTTACTTTAAAATGCTTCAGTACGGTCAGTAGTGTATTACGTATTGTCCGTTCATTTATGTTTTAATTCTAGAGATGGTCAGTTCGTGCATAATGGAGAAGGCACAGTTCTGGAATTCTCAACAAGCATTCTACTGGGAGAGGCCACACTCCAAGGCACTGCTCCCAGAGTTTCTGTTGTCCCTACTCAAGTAACAACCAACACTGTTAATTAGCACGATAATTTTTTTTAAAAGTCTTTATTGGTGAAACCACAAATCCGTTACATAGCATGGTGGAAGGGTGACATTAAAATCGTCTCTGATGATTGACTCCCAACAGTTTGCTACAATCATTTAGGGACTTAGAGATAAAACCTAGTCTGACATAAACAGGGTGTAAGAACCCAGAAAGGCTTGCAGATGGCACATAGTAGGAGAGACTTTTTGCCTACTCTGTCCCATATCCAGACATCGGTTTGGAACCATCTGTGGTTCGGGATCCCAAGTAGAAGGCACAGAACCCTGGAGATGCAGAAAGGTCACTGGGAACTCAGAACAGGTTTTTATGAATGATTTCAGGCCTGCTTTGCTAACAGTTCTTTGGTTAATCAATGTCAAAGCAGAATCTGTTTTGAGATGAGTTTTTGGTTATTCCCTGATGGTGACCTTAGGGGGGGAGCGTCAAACCCTCAGCTACCTTAAACTCCTTAGTGACCATCATCACCTACCAAAAAGAACCTAAGAATTGAGTATATCTAAACCAACTTACATCAAGTTTACAAAACCTTCATATTTAAAATTTTTACCATTCTCCCACACTGCATATCGTTATCCCTGCTTTATTTTTCTCTGTCCACATCTGACATCCTTTATATGTTATTTTTTGGTGTTTATTGTCTGTCTCTACCTGTAGATGATCTAAGCCTCACAAGGTTAGGGATTCCCATCACAATCTATTTGTCTGTTTAGCTCACTGCGTAGCCCACCACAAAGAACATTGCCAGGTAAAATAACAATGCCTGGATACTTGTTAACTGAATGAATAAAAACTGAGGCAGTGCTGAAGGAGTTCGGGAGGAAAGAGGATTGTTCTGGCTGGAAAAAAAAATCAAGAAAACATAGCACTCAGTTGCGACATGGAAGAAAGGCAGCCAGAGTAGTCTAAATGTACAGACATGAATTTATTTCTTGCCAGACAAAGAGAGTCTCATTTTCTAAGAAGGGACAGTGAGGGAGCGCCTGGGTGACTCAGTCGGTTGGGCATCTGCCTTTGGCTCAGGCTATGATCCCAGGGTCCTGGGATCGAGTTCCGCATCAGGCTTCCTGCTCAGCGGGAAGCCTGCTTCTTCCTCTCCCACTCTCCCTGCTTGTGTTCCCTCTTTCCCTGTGTGTGTCTCTCTCTCTGTCAAATAGATAAATAAAATTTGGGGGAAAAAAAAAGAAGAAAGAAAGAAAGACCAGTGAGTCTCCCCCAACTGAAAGTGAAAGAGGCAGACATAATGTCAAAAGAAGTTTTGCCCAAATTTCCAGTTGATTCAAAAGTGAAGTTTGAAGTGTCTCTTCAGATGGGTGACTGGTCTGGTTTTGTATCATTCAGATGTGGGTTGATTCTCAAACTGGTCCACGATGGGTTGCGTGAGGCCCCAGTGGGCGTGTGCTGGGAAGCACACAGGGGCGAATTCATCTGTGCATGCTCAGAGTGGGGCAAGATCTTCCTTCAGCTATCCCCAGAGCTCTGGGAGAAGGGCATCTGGGGCAGAGAGAACGGTGTGAGCCAAAGCACTCCGGAAAGAAAATGCAGAGTACATCTGAGAAAGACATAGAGCCAAAGGTGACCCGAGACAAAGGGTTGAAGCTGTTGAGAGAGGAGATAGACATCTCACTGGAGACCCCTTGATCGTGGCCAGCAACAGAGTCATGAGACATTTGGAATCAGGAAATAGGATCAGAGCTGTGTTTAAGAAGGTTAATCGAGGGGCGGTGGGGGGAAAGGGCTGTGGACGCACGGCCAGGCTGGGTGGGGGACACTGGGACTAAGGGACACCTACATCTTCATGGATATGCTGGAGAGGGCTTCGAATTCCTCTTCCTATGCCACATTTCCCTCCCTGATCCCCAGCAAAGCTCCAGGCAGATGCGAGGACTGTGTACTAATGACCAGGGCTTATTTAACCCGTGTTCTGCTGCATCGGGAAGCAAGGGGGTACTTCTAAGGACACAATACCCAAATAACTCTCTCATAGCTGCTACCCCTGCCAAGCAAATTGTCCTTGCTTCTTGGTCCCCTCTTCCCCTCTTGGCACCTCCCGGAGAAGATAGGAACCAGGCTTAGAAGGACAGGCAGAGGCAGAAGAGAGGCTGGAGAGAATAACACCAGCTCTTCCAGGCAACGCCCTTCCCCTGGCTGACCTCTTTGCTCTTATGGTTCCTCTGCCAGAAGGCGCTGCCCACCAGAGCCCAGACCAGGACCAAGCAGGAGAGAGCATAGGAGGGACGTCGGGGGTGGCCCTTGGAAGGCACTGATTCCAGCAACCCTGCAAGGCTCCTTCCCATTGAGAAACTCCTTCCCCGTCTTCAGGGATGGCCTCCATGCCATGCCTTCCAGAGCAAGGCCAGCCAAGCTCTCCCCGCGAATCTGGCACTCTCCCTGTCGCCTTTGCTCTCCTCAACTGCTCTTAGCAATTGCTTCTGACTCTCCTGACAAGCCAGAGGTCACCTTCCACAGCCTGGGAAACTGCTCATCACTGGAGTCTGACAACTAATACAGTGGATTGGTCTTGGCCCCAGTCCAAGGCTAGAGCTTTTGGATTTCCATCTGTGGCCATGCTGGCCTCTCCACTAGAAGACCTCTGCCCTACCCACCCCCC
Organism: Neogale vison; assembly: GCF_020171115.1. NCBI lineage: Eukaryota > Metazoa > Chordata > Mammalia > Carnivora > Mustelidae > Neogale > Neogale vison. Next base: position 194,831,009 of record NC_058101.1, on the reverse strand, counting down.
AATCTGTCCTGGGGCAAGTGCCCTTGGAGAAGTGGCTTCCTAGCTTTCCCCCACCACCAGGCTGGCAGAGGAAGGAGCTGCAGAAGGGAAGGTCTTGGAGCACCAAGCAGGTTCAGTTATGCAAGTGGGAACCAGGAGACCAAGATCCTTCCCTCGAAGTTCTAAGGAATTATGGAGGGGTGGGGGCGTGGGGAGGGCATAAGCTATTGACCCAGCAGGCAAGGCTGACCTGATCAGAAATAACTGCATCTGTCTGCTCTCTAGATAGGCAGGTCCTTGGGGGTTTCAGAGAAGCGAATGAGGCAAGAGGTAAGGTAGGGTAACTGGATCTCGAATCAGGTAGTGTCCTAGGCTCTCTTATGTCATCACATTGAATGCTCAGGCTAACCCTAAGGTGTGTGTGTATCTTGTCCCACTGGTCAGCAGAGGAAACTAGAGCTCGGATATATTCAGTAACCGACCTAAGAGCACACAGCTAGAAACAGTCCATTTGGGGTCCAAATCCAGTTCGGGAAGCTTCTAGAACCTAAGCTCTCTCAGCTACACGGAACTACCTCCTGGGGAGAGTGTCTAGAAGAATGACATTGAAGATACTAGGTGTCTTTCCGGGAAAAGTTAACAACAGCTCTATGATGGCACCAAACTTGATATGTTAAAATCCTAACTCCCAGTGCCTCAGAATGGGAAATATATATATATACATACACTGGGAAATAGGGTTTTTAAGAGGTAATTAAGTTAAAATGAAGTCATAAGGGTAGGCCCTAATCCAACATGACTGGCGCCCTTATAAGAAGAGGAAAGTAGGACACAGACACACAGAGGAAGGGCCACCGTGAGGACAGAGAGAAGCCAGCCAGCCGCCTACGAGCCGGAGAGAAGCCTCAGAAGGCACTACCCCTGATGGCGCCTGGAGCTCGGACGTCTGGACTCCAGAACGGAGAAAATAAATTCCTGTTGTTGAAGCCACTCTGTCTGTGGGCCTTTGTTAGCGCAGGCCCAGCGGACTGAGACAAGTCCCCATGTCCCCAAGCTCACTGTACAGGGTATTTGACGTGGTACAGTTATGTTCAGAATCGAGTCCCATCCAAGGGGGAGGCAGGGAGGCTCGGCCTCTCACAACAGGACTAGAATAGTGTAGGAGGGAGAGACAGAGAGACAGACACGGACTCTGCCTGATGGCGGGCAGAAGCTGACGTGAGGCACTGGCCAGGGGGACAGTGGGGAAAAGGCCAGACCCACTTCTTCTCCTGGCCTAACTCAGTGAGAGCAACTGCCTTTCTCCTTCTCTGCGACCCCCCCACCCCCCCAGCCCCCAGCAATCATCCGCAGCCACTGCTTCTGACCTTCCAAAGTGGTAACTAACTTTACAGGGCACTGACGTGGGAAAACCCAGACAGGTCTCTGAATTTTGCGAGCACTTAATTTGAATATATCCTATCAGGACGGGACAGGAGTTTAACACACACCAAGAGAGACGAAGAAAGCCCCTTAGAATTGCAAGGGTTGGGAAGGAACAAGGGGGTATTACAAAAATGAGCCCAGATAGAGGTTGGAAATGGGTGTTTCAAGAAGAAAAAAGAATTTTTCTACACACGTTTGTACAGATGTATCTGCAGACACAAACACTTGCATATACGTGTGTGTGTCCACACAGAGATGAGCGTGTGTGTGCACACGTACACACACTCACTCTTCAGCTCCTGAAATGCAAGGTCTTGGGGAATTTCCTATAGAGAAAAGGCCTTTGCCCTATAGAGAAAAGAGCTGCCCTACGGGGATGGCTTAAACCCGTCTGCCCCATATTTCTGGATTCTTTAGTCGATTGGAGAGATAGCACAGAAACCGGGGCCTTCATCAGTAAGACCAAAAGAATCCATATTTTAAGTGTTTTGCACTTTGGTATCCTTCAGACGTGGTAATTCTCAAGTGGGCACCCCAACCACTTAAAAAACAATTTCTGTGTTTTCCCCAAACCAGAGACAGTGACGTTACTGCTAAAGGTCCCCAGGCCAGTGTCCTGCCTTTCCTTTTAAACCAACAACAACCACCCCGCAAAAATGTCTGCCTAAGAATTGTATCCACTGATGTTGGTGTAAAATACTGAACAGCGCGGTTTGTTGCCTCCACTCAGGTTCACATGTATGAAATAGGACAAGGAAAAACCTCTGCCTGACCTCATATTCTAGAAGAGAATACATTCTGGCCACACTTCATTACAAGCCTGAAAAATGTCGCTTGTGAAAGGGGGAAAAGATTATACGCGGTGTTTCTGCCTCAGGTCAGGAAGCGCAGCCTTTGGCTCCAGCCCTGGCAGGCGCAGCCATCCGCACACATCGGCCGCTTCACTGTGACGGCCGGCCTGCGCCTCAGCCCAGCGGAAGCCGCTGGTTGGAGCAGAAGTTCCCGGGGAGCACGTGCCTGATGGGGACAGGACTGGAAAGCGCCCGGAGCCTCTTGGAGCCAAAGGAGCCCAGGGAGCGGCTGGACCAGGGGACTAGTTGGGGGCTAAGGATCTGGATCGGTCTCTCCAGAGAACTAAGTCGTGGTCCTGCTGTGGCTCGGCTGCAAACATCAGAACCACAAAAATGGTGCAGAGGGTGGGGGGGTTGGGTGGCTCAGTCGTTGGGCATCTGCCTTCAGCTCAGAGCATGGTCCCAGGGTCCTGGGATCGAGCCCCGCGTTGGGATCCCTGCTCTGCGGGAGGCAAGCTTCTCCCTCTCTTACTCCTCCTGCTTGTGTTTCCTCTCTTGCTGTGTCTCTGTCAAATAAGTAAATAAAATCTTTAAAAAAAAAGTTGAAAAAAAAAAAAGGGTGCAGGGAACGGTGGTCAGAGAGCTGTTGACAGTGACAGTGTGGCCGAGCAGGTGACTCTTACTGGGTGTCGGGAGGAAAGGAAGGAACGCAAATGCCCCAGGGAGACTTGGGGGCAGGCGGTGGGCGTGGAAGGGGAGACACGAAAACTCTGGGTCCTTTTTCTGAGGAGTCACAGTATTTCATAATCCCCAGATCTCGGTTCTGAGTATCCCGGGCAGAGCTTGGGCTTAGGACTGCAGTTTTGTGAAGGTTCAAGAACAGAGCTCACAGTGTGGCGAGGCACATAATATGCACAGAGGTGTTTGTTTGTTTGTTTGTTGTCCTTTTTTTTTTTTTTAAGATTTTATTTATTTACTTGCCAGAAGAGATCACAAGTAGGCAGAGAGGAAGGCAGAGAGAGAAAGAGAGGAAGCAGGCTCCCTGCTGAGCAGAGAGCCCAATGCGGGGCTCGATCCCAGGACCCTGAGATCATGACCTGAGCTGAAGGCAGAGGCTTTAACCCACTGAGCCACCCAGGCGCCCCTGCACGGAGGTTTTAATGTGAATTTGTCGGGAATGATTTAAGATGACTTGATTCTGCTCTTGAAAAGAAAGAAAACTCAGTATAGAAGTGGGTAGCTTGCTACAGACTGAGTATGTGTGTCTCCTGAAAATTCATATACTGAAGTGCTGTCCACCAAGGTGATGGTACTAGGAGGTGGGGCTTTGGGATAGGACGAGGTCATGAGGATGGAGCCCTTGGGAATGGGATTAGTGCCCTTGTAAGAAGAGCCCGGCAAGAGCCTGCTTCCCCTCTCTCTGCTCTATACCATGTGATGTTGTCATGAAAAGACAGCCGTCTGCAAAGCAGCAAGCCAGTCCCCAACAGACCCCAGATTTGCCAGCACCTTGATCTTGAATGGAATTCCCAGCCTCCAGAACCCTGAGAAATAAATGTCTGTTGTTTAAGCCACCTGGTCTGTGGTATTTTCTCAGGGCAGCCTGATCCCATTACGACAGATCGCTTGCCCAGTTGTGGAATTGGAGGCTACCATTTTATCAAGGAAATGTCTTACATAACATTGGTGAAAAGACAAGCAACTGTGCAGAAAACAGTAAGGAATAAATGAGTGAACATATGTGGAATTTAAGAAACAAAACAGATGAGCCGAGGGGAAGGGAAAAAAAAATAAAATCAGATTGAGAGGGAGGCAAACCATAAGAGACACTGTGCTCTAGGAAACAGACTGAGGGTCGCTGGCGCTGGAGGGGAGCTGGCGGGGAGATGGGGTAACTGGGGGATGGGCAATAAGGGGCACATGATGTAGTGCACCCTGGGTGTTGTATGTAATGGATGAATCACTAAATTCTACCCTTAGGTTTGGAATAAAAAGGAGTTTAAAAAGAAAGGGAAAGAAATGAATGAAAGGCAGCTAGTGCTGGAGTAAATCAGAAGGGGGAAGAGTTGCCTTTCCCACTAAGGTGGTCCCAGCAGGTCTCCCTGATACAGGGAGATGTGTGTGTGTGGATCGTGGGGAGTGGGTGGAGAGGGGGTGGGGGAGACACATCGAGGGGGCTGGGAGGAGGGGGCATGGAGCCGTCCAGGACAGTCAGAAGCAGCAGAAAGGATCCAGGGTGCGTTGGCCTATGGGCAGACAACTGGGCAAACATTGGGCTTACCAGCTGGACTGACGCAGTAATCTGTCCTGACAACACGGAACACGGTGCTTTCCAATACTCCTGGTGTTTTGCCAATTGAACCTCCACGGAGAGCGATGAGTATTTCAGAAATGCTGCCTCGAAGACCTTGCCGAGCTTAAAAAAAATTCTCTAAATGAAAGGGAATAAGAGTTGTGCAATGACACTTCCCCAAATCAGTCTAGGTGTTAGTAACACTCCCATTGGGAAGATAAGGTCAGAACTTATCCGAAGTTCTCCAGCTGCTAAATGGCCAGATTAGCCTGGAAACCCACATCTGTCTGGCTCCAAAGCCCGCGTCTTTACCCCCTGTACCAAACAAAAGCCCGGTCTGGAGAGGATATAACTCAGATACAAAGCAGGGGCAACCGGATGGGCCTTCAAAAGAGACTTCTGGTCAACCAGAAGAGACGCCAGACCTTGTTACTTCCTTCCTTGGTGGGGGAAGTTCAAGGCTGTGTGACAGAGTGGATACATGACAGAGGAGTCTGGGGAGAAAGAGAAATAGATTAGATTAAAAATGGAGTTGGCTGGGTGCAAATTAGTTAACCTCTAATAAATGGGATAAACAGCAGAATGTAATTAACCGCTGCTTGAAGAGGACCCTGGGTATTTCCCTCAGAGAGCAAACCCCTGGGGATTGTTATGCTAATTCCAACTGAAAAGGTAGAGAGAGACTACAATTCTTATCTAGCAAAGAATGGAGCACATTTAGCTATTTTCCTTTTGTATGTTGATGCCAGATGGTCCAAATCTTTTTTTTTTTTTTTAAGACAAAAACTGGATCACACAGATGATTAGATTAGATGGAGGGAAATGTACAGTGTCAGAGGACCAGCTTCTTGGTGAAGGCTAATCGAGGCGGATGTTGGGGGTGCATGGGCAGGTGGGGCTGTGATTCTGCAGGAGCGGCTCTGAGCCACTGCCCACTGGGAAGCTGGAGGGAGAGAGTGGAGTCCTTTTGCTCCTTTGCAAGGCTGGTAATCGGAGTATCCCATCCGGCTGGGAGAGGCGTTCAGGCCCCAGTTCCAGAAAACTACTATTGCCCCAGGAGGTGAGCTGGTCAATGTCAGGCAGTGTCAAAGCCTTTTGCTTTTTGCGAAAATTCTTAATAAGGTGGATATTTTGCATCCACGAATTGTGGGTTCTTGGCCTCTTTCCCTTCTGTCTACCTGAAAACTCAGAAGTAAGGGCTTCAGGGTTTCTAAATGACTAAGGGTTTCTAGAGCCACTGATTGGCTAAGTGGGCCTTGCTCATCACTCAGGAAAATCTCATGCTGGAACTCTGATACCAGGTCAGGCTGTGATATGGTTGTGGAGGGGACTGGAATGTACCATTGCAAAACAAAATAGCCCACTTTGGGATAAAGATTGTTTTGAGCTGAAGGCAAGTGGGAAAAAAAAAATAAAAAAAGACATAAGAATTGCTCTCTGCTCTCCTTCCCATCTGCCTAAAAGCAGAGCATAAATTTCTCTTGTGCTGGTGTTTCCTTTCCCATCCATAGAAGGAAGAGAATAACCCTTATCACCAGGGATGCAGAGGGCACCAAGGTGAATCTATACAAATCAACTTTACTAAATAACCTTTATCTATCCTTAGTTTCCCCCATATATTTCCTAGTTGCCTTTCCCTAATTTATCAGCCCTAGAAGCCCAATGCTCCTTTCCTTTGTCCAGTCATCAATCTACAATTTATTGCCCTTCGTTAAAATGGCATATAAGTCCTTAAGTTTAAGCATTTCTTTGGTTTTCATTTCCTCTCTGTGAATCCCCTGTGCATGTTAAAAAAAAAAAAATTACTAACATCAATTAAAATTAAACGCCTTTTCTCCTGTTAACCTTTGTCAGTTTAATTTGCAGGTCCTGGGTATGAACCCAAGAGGCTATAGGAAAGATTTTTTTTTCCCTCTCCTATGATGAGAGTTAACCAACTGTTAACACAAAGAAAACCTCAATGAGGCCAGATGTGGAAGCAAAGAGCAGCATAAACATCTGAAAGGTAGGACACATGGTCCTCACACTTACGTGGCAGGAAGAACTATGTCCAGGACTGTCTGTGCAACGCACGTGTGGATGTCAGTGGATGATGATGATCTGGGGCTCTGATGGCAAAGAAGGGGCACAACATGGGTGTTCTGTAACTTTTCTTTTGGCCTTTTTTTTTTTTTTCCTGTTTCTCCAATGAAGAAGTAATGCCCCGAAGCTCAGATTTTCTGTGATAGTCTCAGTTTGGGGCTGTTTTTATTGCTTTCAGTAAAAGAAGATTTAGAAACTATTTAAACAAATGTGATTAATGTTTACTTCTTGGGAAGAATTTTTACAGAAAAAATTTTATAAGTCCAAAAATCTTTTCTGAGCATGTACTCAAGGGTTTGGTTTGGAAAATACATTCACCAAGGCTGGGTCCTTAGGTGATTTAGATTTTTTTTCTTTTTTTTTTTTTGGTCCCAAAACAAGTAAATAATAATGTCATTTTTTTCCTAGTTTTCTAGATGGTAAAATTAAGATCTAGAACAACGGACTTGCTTGAGATGATGTATGTCACTGGCAGTAGTTAGAGGTCGGACCAGCCCTAGGTCATCTGGAATCTAGGTTGGCTCATTATCCACAGCATAGATTTTCTAGAGAGCTTTTACATCATCTTAGCTCTCTCATAGCTTCAGACCAATCGCTTATCTATTTTTAGCAGGCAGACCCACTGGGGAAGAGAGAGGTTAACAAATGAAAGGAAAAGATATAAGGCCCAAGGACGGAATCAATGTCAGAGGTGGGATAAAAGTTAAAAAGGAAAAGAAAAAGGACCTAAAAGAGAAGTCGAGGGTAACATTTAAGTAGATGAAATGCATTTTATTACAATTGGCCTTTTTCATCCGTCTCCCTAATCCCACACCATAGTGCAATCCCCTTCTTGCCTGAATCTCCCTGGCATTTTGTTCGTTCTTCCCTAATGACATTTATTAGACCATTTATTAGACCGTGCCCTGCAGTAACATCAGTGACACTCCCACCCTGACTAGCCCAACTACACGATTAACTCTTTGAAAACACAGTCAGTGTTTTGGACAAATTTGCTTCCACCCCAGAGTTTAATATGCTTGTTGAATAAATGAACAAAGCAATATTCACAGAGGGAGGGGTGACAGCCCCTTCCTCTCCCCCCAAAAATGCCAAGCCCATTTTTATCTCCTATTTGCAGAAGTATTTGTTCCCTAAATTTGATTTTGAAAGGCTGAAGTTTTATCAAGCTGCTTGGGACATTAGCACAAAACATACAAATGAAAACTACCAACTTTGCTCTCCAGGAGCAAAAGAGCCCGTTACTTGTCTTGTGGATAGGTGTCTGACATTGTAGCCTGCCTGGCTTTAGGGAGGGAAAGGAGGTACCCGTGGAAGTTTGGCCTTGGGGTTGACAGAGAGCCCTCCCACTCAGATTGACACATGGTGGGAAAGGGACTAGACCTTAAAAACTGCCTTGGCCCAGCTCCTCATCTGCAGATACAGAAGCTGAGATCAAGGAAACTGTCTTGCCCAAGACCACAAAGCTAGATAGTGGCAAAGCCTAGATCCAGTAGTTTTCAAATAAAGTAGAGAACCAAGCAATGTATTAAAACCTTTCTGCAGAGACCCTAAGGTTAGAAACCTAGCATTTTAAATCATTAGCAAATGCTATAGTATTATGCATAGAAAATCAATGTGACAAAGTCAGGACTAAAACTTGAGGCTATATTATTTTTAAGATGTCGTTTATTTATTTGTCAGAGAGAGAGAGAGAGAGAGAACGCACAATCAGGGGGAGGAGGAGGGGCAGAGGGAGACGCAGGGAGCCGGATGCAGGACTGGAATCCAGGATTCTGGGTTCATGACCTGGGCTGAAGGCAGACTCTTAACCATCTGAGCGACCCAGGCGCCCGACGTTGTTTTTGGACACTGCTTGATGTTCAGTCTAAATATTGAAGAATCTTCCAGTTTCTGAGTTCTGATTTGATGCTCAGAGGTGGGCAGGGAAAGACCCGAATTCCTCAATTCCATTTATACGTGTTGCCTAAAGGCACGCAGTGGACACACACTTTTCTGCTTGGAGGAGACAGCTCCCCAGTCCTTTCCGGCATTCTCAGAGCCCGGGGTGGGGGGGGGGAGCTCCGGCGTCAGGTGATCTAGGAAGCCCAGCCAGCGGTTCCAGGCAACACAGATCATTCCGGTTCCCTGTGAGAGTAAGGAACAAGGTACCTCCTCCGCTCAGGAAACAGGGATCCACAAACCCTTTCTTTCCAATGCACCTTGATTAATTCATTAATGGGTTTTCAGGCAAGTTTTATTCAGGCACTTTGGGACAAGGCAGTGAGTCAGAGGTTGGCATCGAAACCAGAATAGAAGCGATAGTTCTCTCTGGGGATCTGACTCTGGGCTTTAAATTCCCAGATCACACAACTTCCTAATTGGAAAGAAATATTCTTAAACAAGAGCAGGGGTTTTGCCAGGCCTGCCAGTGACTAATAAGGTCGGTCTAAGGACTGTCTGATGAAAGAGAAGTTGGATTTACATGTCACAGTGAATTTTTAAAAATATTTTCCCCCTGGAGGTTTACTGCTGAATATAAATAAAATAGCTCTCCTTGGGCAATCCTACCCCAACTCCTGCACATATGCCTTCCTTAATTAAATTAACTTTTAAATGACATTCAAACAATGACTCCCGACCAAACGCCTTTGTTTTCTCCAAGATCTACCTTACAGACCAGCTGTTTTGACAAGGTTCCTGTGTAAACTGATTGTTTCCAGCCCCCAGCGCGCGCATTAATTGGACACAAGTTTGAACATCTTTACAGCGGGTATCGTATCGGGCGGCCCTCACATTATATTCATTAAACCGTGTCCCAAATGCCCCGCACACTTAAAATACCAAACAATACAAATAATTTTTAAAGATTAAAAAAAAATTATTTAGGGTGCTTAGGGAGGATCGGATAAATACAAAATTTAAATTTCATTTGTTGAAATTCACACAACTGAAGGCTCATTCCCGAGTTGAGGAGAGGATTTTTTTTTTAAATTATTAATCTTTCAAAAATCTGGGATTCGCGTTCGTCATTACAGCTGCTCTTGGCTTAAATACATGAAGTCCGAAGCCTCGGCTCCCCTCCGAGGAGCGGGCGCGCAGGCGCGGGCACACACACGTGGACACACACACACACGCGCCCACCCACACCACCTTCCTTGTGAATCGCCTGAGGGATTTATGGGCTTTGCCACCACGGATTACTGTCAGGTGCAGAAAGCAAGCCTTTGTCCTTGGGCATCCCCCCCCCCCCCGGATTTGAAGGTTATTTACCCACCACGTGAGCGCTGGGCGCGGGGGAGGGGGGTCGGGTCCGGGAAACAAAGGCTGGCGCAGCGCGGGCGGTGTGGCCCAGAGACGGCAGCTCCAGACACACAAGTGAAATTAGCCCAGACCTGCCTCCGACCCAGAGGCCCCTCCAAGAGAAATCCTGTCCAAGCCCCGGTAAAGGCGCCGGCGCTTCCTGAGCCGAGAGAGCTCTCAGCCAGCGGGCCTGGCAGGGCCGGGTTCCTGGGCCGCCAGAGAGGAACGCGGCCCGGGCCGGTCGGGATTGGGGCGCCCCCTGGACAGGGCGCACGTTCCGGGTGTGCCGGTGAGAGCGAGTCTACAGAGCCTTACAGCCGGCTCAACAAATGAGAAACCGGGACACAGGCCCCCTTTGCCCCTGGGAGGAAGTACACACCCGTCCCCACGGGAGAGGCCACGCAGTGAGCCTGGGACTGCTGACCTCCCACCCCGAGTGCCCTGGCGCCCCAGGGCCGCCACCCGGACGCCGCGGTCGGTGCGCAGTTGTGGCCCCTTCAGGGCCTGATAGGCGTGTCTGTGGCGTAAAATTTCGTAAAAAGTCAGTTTTCAAATATGTAGCGCTATTAAAAACAATTAAAATAAACTCGTTGCAAAAAAAAAAAAAACCAAAAAATCCAGGAACACAATATTAAATTCTAAATAGAGACCGGATCCTCGCGGTGCCGTGCTGAGCCATTTTGGAGTCCGAGGGAAAAGGAAGATCCCCCTACTTGACCCGGACACCGGCGGGTCTGCCGCGCAGCAGGAGGGGGGTGCGGGGGAGGGCGGGGGTAAGCTTCGGAAGTGGAGCACCCCCCCCCCGCGAGGCCCGGTAGGGGAGTGGAAGGCGGGGGTGGGGCGCTCTGGGAGCCCGGAGGTGAGAACTCCAGGGAGCCGCGCTGCCCGCAACAAAAGCCCAGCGGAAGGCCGAGCTGGGGGCGGGAAGGACCCCGCGGCTTCGGCGGCCTTCGCTGCCGGGGTCGTGCTTCCAGGCGGGACCCGGAAAGGCAGGCTCGACTCCGCTGCCACCCGCGCCACGAGCGAGTCCTGCAGCCTTCCCCCCTACTCCCCCGCCCCCCCCTGCCCGGCGGTTAATTCTCACTAACAAGATTTGGCATGATGTCGGGCGAATAATTTTTGGCTTCTGCCGTGTCCCCACCGGGGCGCGCACAACCCCCTGCCAAAAGCGGCCTCTGGGAAATTAAATGCCTAAGTAAAACCGGGGTCGGGGAGAACGCTACACGACCTGGAAAGAGGGACGCACTCGCCCTCAGAACTTACTGAAACCTTCCCGCGTCCGTTTCTCAGGGTCTAGCTTCTCACCAAATGTAGACCCTAATTGTCATTTCCTGAGAAAACAATGCACGTGTATGCAAGATGAGGTGAGGACTTTTCCGAAAGCCGAGAACGTCGGGGTCGTCCCCCCCCCCCACCCGGGATTCAATAAACAGCTTTAGGAAGCGTGGACGGGAGTGGCACCCCTGCCTTCCTCCCTAGGAACAACATTCCGGCCAATAATGCCCGCCTCTGGGTCGTAAAGCAACAAACCCAACACCTCCCTATTACTGGGCTTCGGGGCAGGAGGGCTTTTCCCTTTCATCTTGGAAGCGGGGGCTCGCCCGCGTTCCTCGGGGCGCTCTAAGGCGGATTTCATGGCTTCGGATGAAAATCGATCACGCTAACGCAAAAGCTAAGGTCTGCGGGGTCGCGTGGCTCAAACGACCCGCCGGGCGGCGCGCACTCCGAAAGCCGGGGCCGAGGACGTGCCCTCGGCCGCGCTCGCTGGGCCGCGGGGCCACGGTGCCCTCTCCACTCCGGCGCGCGGTGGGAGACCCGCGAGGTTGCTAAAAGGGACGAGACCTCCCCACCGAGCCCCCCGGTCTCCCGCTAGGCCGGCTTCCCGGCTGGCCGTGCTCCGCACGCCGAACCCGCGTGGCCGCGGCGGGGTGCGGTGGCGGCTCGGCGACCAGTGTCTGGCGGGCGGCGCGCCGCGGAGCCCGGGACCCGGCCGGCCAGGACCGCCGCCGCCGCCGCGCTCCATTCACAAAGTCCCGGCGCCGCCGCTCGCCTGCCGGTCGGAGGCCGCCTCCCTCTTCCTCTAGGTCTCGGTTTTATGAATGGGCCTGACGGCGAGCGCCGAGCGCCCTGTTTACTCCGCTCTTTGTGACGTCGCGTTCCCATGACTGGGCGCCAGCGGCCCTCACTCCATTCACGCGCGGGGAGGGGGCGGAGGAGGGGCGGGCGGGGCGGAGGGAGCCGGGACGGGGCGGGGAGCCGGCGCGGGAGGGCGGGGGGAGGGCGCGAGGCCCGGGATGGCAGGAGGCGGGGCCTCGGGAGGTAGTAATGAATCTGCCCCCTCCCGGGGGAGAGCAGAAGAGCCTTAATACATCTATAAGCCAAAGAGGAAACTCTGGCTAGGGCAGTGCGCGGAGCTCCGGCTGCTGGTGGGGAGCGGCGGCCGGATCCGCAGCGCCGGCGGCGGCTACGGCGGGAGCAGCACAACCGGCAAAATACAATAGAGGCAACAGCAGAAGGGAGCCCGCGGTCCTCTCCCGTAAACACACTCCGCTCCGCCGCCGCCTCCCCCTCGGCACCGCGCGCGGTGCTGCCTGGCGCCCGAGGCCGCTCGGACTGCTATGTAACCGCGAGACGGCGGGAGCAAGGGGGCCGGGGAGAAGAGGTCAGCCCGTGGGAGGCTGTGGGGGCCAAGTTTGCGGCCACTTCGGCACGCGCTTTCCTTAGCCCCCGCTTGCCCCTTCCTGCAGCCCGGCTGGCCCAGGGGTCCTTTGCCTCCTCGCGTGCCCGGCGACCATGGTGACGGTGGAGGAGCTGCGGGAGATGGACTGCAGCGTGCTCAAAAGGCTGATGAACAGGGAAGAGAACGGCGGCGGCGCGGGCGGCAGCGGCGGCCACGGCGCCCTGGGGCTGCTGAGCGGCGGCAAGTGCCTGCTGCTGGACTGCAGACCGTTCCTGGCGCACAGCGCGGGCTACATCCGAGGCTCGGTCAACGTGCGCTGCAACACCATCGTGCGGCGGCGGGCTAAGGGCTCCGTGAGTCTGGAGCAGATTCTGCCCGCCGAGGAAGAGGTGCGCGCCCGCCTGCGCTCCGGCCTCTACTCGGCGGTCATCGTCTACGACGAGCGCAGCCCGCGCGCCGAGAGCCTCCGCGAAGACAGCACCGTGTCGCTGGTCGTGCAGGCGCTGCGCCGCAACGCCGAGCGCACCGACATCTGCCTGCTCAAAGGTAAACTCGGGCGCCGGGGCGCGAGCCGGAGGGGAGATTCAGCGGGACTGGGCGGCCTGCGTCTTAGTGGGCCGGGGAAGAAGTGCCCGGAGGGATTCGTGGCCGTGAGGATCCCCGCGCACTCCTTTGTGCGCGCTGGTGTGCATGGGTTTGCAAGGTTTTTGTGCGTTTGTGTGCAAGTGCGAGCGCCTGAAGTCCCCAGAGACTGCAAGGGTGCGTTTCCTCTGTCACCTGCCGCGTCGGGAGTCTTCGGAGATTCTGCATTTATTTACACTCCCTGACCGTCAGGCCTCTTAGGCGAAGGGACCCCATTGCGTTGCCCACCCAGAGTCCGGGAGTGTATGTGTGTGTGGGGGGGTGTGCTCCCAGTGCCACTGTGCGGGCGGGACCAGGTCAGGCCTGTTGTCTTGGCGCGCCCGGGCCCTGCGCCGAGTCCCGAGAACCCGAGAGGTGGGGAAGAGGGTGAAGGGTGAGCGCCGAAGCGGGAACGGCTCCGTGAATGCAGAAAGGCGGATCGGGTTGCGGACATTGTGCGGAGCTATCTGCGTCTCGTTCCCTGCTGCCCAACTCCGAGCTCCGCCTGGAAGGTGGCCAACTTCTCCCGCCTCGGGCTCGACCCCAGCTCCGGGAGCGGGGGGCGGGAGGACTGTGTATTCGGGGAACGCGAGATGGGACGGTGCCCCTCAACGGAGGCTGCGGAGAGGTACGACCTTTTGTTCAGAGCCGCTTCTCGACCATCTGTTGGCTGCGCGTGCTTGCTTTAAGCGGACCGTGGCGCAACTCCTCGGGGACGGGAGTTCTTGTCAAATTGGGAAGTCGGAAACCCCCAAAGGACCGCGGGCTAAGTGATCGGAGGGACGGTGCGCCGACCGCACCTGCCCCGCCTGCTCGAGCCGCGGCCCTTGGCTGTCCCCGCGCGAGGGGGAGCGGGCAGGACCCGGTGTGGGTAGGGGCGCCCCCGCCGCGCTGCGCCCCTGCCTCCCACCGCCGCATTCCGCGCATTCTTTCGCCGGCGTCCGGTCACTGCCTCCGAACCCGTGAGGCGTTTCAGACCCAGGCCTTCAAAGAGCCGCTCCTTTCTCTGCAGGCGCCCTTCGCCTCCTCCCTCCTTTCCTTTTCCCTCCGGACCTGCTCACCCGAGAGGAAGGGAGGTGGTGGCGGGAGGAGGGGCGGAAACCTGTCCCCGCCGCCCTTTCCAAAAAGCACAACAACCCCGCTCAGTGCTGGCGAGCCGGGTTTGCCCCTACCGAACAGCGGGGGGCTTTGTTCTCGGCAGTTGTTTCCTGGCCATTTGACCTGTCAGCTGCTGGGGAAATGCTGCTGTTGACCTTCGGTTGAACTACTAAGGCGATTTTGCTGATTTTTCTGTTTCCGCGAGGGCTGCCTTTTGCACCTCCGAGGGAGCCTAATCTTCCTCTCTTCTCCCCAAAGCGTTTTAAGAGAAAGTGCCGGGAAGGGGTTGCACCGGAAGGCCGGGCGCCTGGGACCCGAGGGCCTCGCCTGCCTGGTGGCCGAGCAGTGCCCGGGAGCCCCCGGCGGACGCACGTCCAGCTTCCTCCCGCGCGGGTGTGGGCGGCGAGGCTGCGGAGCACGCCCGCCTTCCCCTACCCGCTGCGGGCGTTCGTGGCAACGGGGAGAGAAATTTCCCCGGGGGCGATGGGCACCTCGAGTGGCACGGACTGGCCGGGGTGTTCTCCGTGCCGCGCTGCCCTGGACTCTCCCCCATGATTTAGAGCCCAAGCCTGCGCCTTCCTTCGCGGGCCTCTGAAGCCAGGGCCCTTCTGGAGGTCGTGCAGACCCACGTGGAGTCTGGGTGCGTTTTGTTTTGTTTTTCTTCCTGGAAGAAATCCGGAGGGGATCGCCCCGGAGCAGCAGCTCGGGGACTTGGGCCCCTGGACTAACGGGCGCGAGGACACCCAAGACCTGGGGAGGGAAGGCATATATTTAACGTTTCCTTCTCCGGCTCCTCCCTGGTCGAACGGGGAGAACCCAGAGCCAGATCCGTTCGGACAGCCGGCCCGCGCACTTGCCGCTGGGCGCGAGGCTCAGGCTCAGGTTCGGGGTGAGACAGGAGCCTCTGGCTACAATGACAGTCCCCTCGTAAGGCAGGAGCCTCCGGGTAAAATGACAGCCCCCTGGCTGTTGCCGAGGTCCCTGGCCAAAGGAAAAGAAGTCTTCTATGGGCTCTTTCCTCCAGAGGCTTGCACTGCTTCCTGTGGTCTGACCTGGTGTGTGTCAGGGAGGGCTTCGTACCAGGCTTTTCCAAGTCCATATTCTCGAGCGTCTGGGCCTGGGCAGCAGGTAGAAACAGTGCGTCTGCAGGAACAGGCCCGGGGAGGAGCCAGGAAAGGTTTCACTGTGTCTTCTAAGGAAAGGAGCCTTTGGGAGCAGCCTCCTATAATTCGGAGGGGTGGGTGGTGGTGGTGGAATCGGGCTAGATCCCTAGGGATGGCAGAATGTCTGCCTAACAGGTTAACAGGGGTATTTCTGGCTGCTTCTCCTATATGTGCTAAGGAGAGGAAGTCTCAACACCATTCCTCTTCCTCTTCTTGGTCCTCTAAGCAAAATGGCATCCCCACTGAGGTTAGAAGGACCCAGGAAGCTCCTGCTCCCACAGGGCTAGGAGAGGAAAGCAGGGCTCCTAAGTTATGGTGGAGAAAATGTACGTTTATAGGAGAGCAGTCCCTGGGCAGGGAACTAAAGGGAAGCACTGGGGAAGGGGGGACATAAAGCCCTTTAGATTATCTTTAGTAGATGCCCCAATGGTTCAGGGCTTGGCTGGTTTGGTTTCCACTGGAGTTGCTCATTTTAATTTTCACGTAATGGGACTCTGTGTAGGTTTCATTTCATGAATATGGAGCAAAAGCGGGCAGACGTTAAGCCAGCGGAAGACCCGAAGACCCAAGTGTTGGTCTCTAACAACCTGCAGGGACAGGAACGCAGTAGAATATTTTCAGAAGTTACATTGTCCTTCCCAGCCAAAGGCTCTCTAATCCTCCGAGTAACTGAGTAACTAACTAAATAACTGTCTTTCAAAATCTCAGTTCTCTCTTTCTGCCACTCACCACATGCAAGAATTCACAGTTAAGAGTAAATGTTACTCTTTCCATTTCCTAATAGTATCCAAGTTTTGCTAAGAGCCATCACCTAAATCATTACATTTTCTGGTCTTTTTGCTAGTACAAGATTCTCATTGACCTAAACCTCTCCCTTTCTTTCTTTCTTTCTTTCTTTCTTTCTCCTCTAAGGTTCCTTTATTTAAAATCCTGTAAGGCATTTTTAGGGAACGTTCAGAAATTTCAGTTTTTGAGATGTTTCTTACAATACACATCTCCTTTGAAGTCCTTTTCTCTTTCTTTCGTAAATCCTCAGATTGGGGTTATAAAGAACCCCGGCCATTAGAGAAAGACAAAGAGCATTTTCTTACCCTAATAGAGGGCATTCTTGGCCTCTCCTACTTCTCCAGTAAGTCAGTCTCACGCAGATTTTAGATATAAAAACACTATTTTACTTTTCTCCTGTCTAAAATTTACCACAGCTCATGACTTCTGTCTGTTTTTATTTGAGTTCTGATTTTAAAGTTGTCCTGGTATGTTTTGAGAAAGGACGATCAACTAGATAGTCCAGCTTCTTCCTCCAGGTTGGGACTCAAATATGCTTTAGTCCTAGGGCCTGACCATACAGATGGTGCCACGACACTTTCCAAAGGAAGCAGCCAGCAAGGCCAGTGATGGAGTGGGGATTGCTCAGCCAGCCGCCCTGATCTCACTCTGTGCCTGTCTTGTCTCTCTCGGTCCCCAGCTTCCCAGCCCATCCTACTCCCCCAGGTCAGTGGCATTAAACAGCAACACCCCAGGGATGAGGGGGTATGAGTTTGCCCACCTACTCCACCCAAAGAGAAGTGGATTAGCTTTTCTTCCTAGAAACAGGACACAGTGGCCATGACAGCCAAGGCTTGAGGCCATCGGAATTACACAAAATGGTAGACCTTATAGTCTAACTTCTACTGCAGTCAAAGAATGACAACGAATGAAGCAATCTCACTTTTTTTGCATCATTTGAACTGGATGCTTCCAACGAACAAAAGTAACTAAAGATGAGGTGTAGGTACAAATTGAAAGTGAAAATTCGATCCTTACTAAGCCCATCACAGCTCCCTTGGGCTTGTCTTCGAGGCTCATAGGAGAGGTGGGCTGTACAGGAAGGAGGGAGGGTGGCCTTTTTTTTTTTTTTTAAGATTTTATTTATTTATTTGAGACAGAGAGAGCGGATGGGCTGGGGAGAGGCAGAGGGAGAAGCAGACTAGTTGTTGAGCAGGGAGCCCGATGTGGGGCTCGATCCCAGGACCCCAGGATCATGACCTGAGCCAAGGTAGATGCTTCACCAACTGAGCCACCCAGGCGCCCCCAGAGTGGCCTTCTTAAGGAGCCAAGAAATTCCTTTAAAAAAAATCAGAACATCTGAAACCAGATAGCCAGTTTCCTAGCTGGGAGGCAGTTGCTGCCTGACCACGGCAGTCTGACAGGAAGAAGAGTTCACTCTCCGACGGAAGGCAGCGGAAGCCCGCTTGCTGGACAGAGCCGATAGCCCAGAAGTTCTGGGAGGGACCGCAACCCAGACCTAGCTCCAATGTGTCATTGTCAGCCAGCTGGAGCAGGACCACGGATCTGTGCCCGGGGTCCCAGCCTGAGCAGCTCACTTAAACGTTCAGCACTGCTCAGGATTTACACAGGTGATTACGGAGTTAACCCCCACATCAAGGGAAGTTATCAAAGCCAGAGGACCCCAGACTTTCTCGCTGGGCATCAGCTGCCTTGTATCGATAAAATGTCCCAGGAGACCAAACCCTTGTCTGTCTGGGAGCCTTGTCTCTGAACGGGTGACACTGTATTGAGAAGGTAATGGAGAGAGTGACAGCCGTATTAAGATCCATGACCACTGTCATCACCAAATGGCTGGCTTTCCCCACGCAGACCCCACTAGAGATCCTGCTGTGGTGATATGATCAGCACTACATCAACCTGCCTTTTCTAGACACTTTGATGTCCTAGCCCTGCATGGACGTGTGGCCAGTGGGCCGTTCTTTGCAGTAAACTGTGACAGTTGTGCTACTGTGTGAGTGTGAGAAAAAGAGTGTGGAATTGAGCTATGGAGGTAGTTATTCCTCAGCAAAGTTCATTGGGGATGGGGTGGGGAGGAATTATATTCCTTTTCTTTCCTTTAGCCCCTCAAGTTTCAAAATTTAGATGAGAAAATGAGAGCTTTAAGACTTTAAAGTCTGTTATTAAGAACACGGGAAAAATGGGTCAAAATTACTCAGAGTATTTGTTAGAGAATTACCTTCTGTTGGACACAGACGGAACAGGTGGAAAGTCATTGGTGTATGTCTCATACGATTGTATCCAGAAGCTCGAAAAGCAGATTTCGGAGGCACCTGCTGTCAGTTCATAGTTTACAAATAAAGTTTGTGATATTTAAGATCACAAGAGTATTGGTACTTCGGGGTGCCTGGGTGGCTCACTCGGTTGAGTGGCTGCCTTCGGGTCAGGTCATGATCTCAGGGTCCTGGGATCGAGCCCTGCATCCGGCTCCCTGCTCAGCAGAGAGACTGCTGCTCCCTCTCCCTCTGCCTGCCTCTCTGCCTACTTGTGCTCTCTCTCTCTCTGTCAAGTAAGTAAATAAAATCTGGCACTTAAAGATGATATGGTCTGAAATCCTGCCATCATGACCCTGTAGGGATACAGACACACCTGAAACCAGAGTTCTGTAAAATCCCCCTTTAAATGGAATGCATTCTAGAGGTTTCTGTTCTTTTATATCGCATTAAATAAAATGTACTGATCATGACTTCTAAGTGACAGCCTGTAGTTTGAAAAGCCCTGGCAAGAAGCAGAGTTTGGTGAAGTGTCAGGAGTGTCCTGTTCAGATCCTTTCTGGTTTTGCCTGAAAATTCTGTGTCTTCAACAGGGTGAAAAACCAGCAGTCTGTGGCTCCCCCAAGAGAAGGACCACCAGGAAGGCAGAGACGGGGACACAGCAGGGTGGGCTTCTGACGGCCAGACTAGCAGATGGCTTCGAGACCAATGGGCTGAACGTTGTTCCTCCCCTTACTTGGGGGTCTCCCTGAACTGCACTTTTCTTTTCTGTGACATCAGGGCCAGTCACCTCAAGGGCTGATAGTTGGACCCATGTTTGGGAAGAGACTGGCACAGAGTAAGCCTTTCCCCTAAACAGTGACTATCATTTTTACTAACATGGTAATGATGGCCATAGAGGACGGATACTCTTGTGGGGTGCAGGCGTGAGTGGTTTCCTAACTCACAGGCTTCTGCCCCAGCACCCTGCCTGCCTATCATAGTGTGTTCTACTCATAGGACTGGTCCTGGACCAGTGCAGCTCATCGGCCTGCAAAAAGGACCTCCTTTGGTGCTGCTCCTTGTAATGGATCCTCCAAAGCTAGCAAGAGCTCAGGAGGGAAAAACCCTCTCATTGCTGCCCCTGCCCTGGGATGTCCAGTCCCTTGAGCTAATCTGCTTTCTCACTCGGTTCCTTTCTGCCTGTTCTTTAAAGATCTGACAGAGCGAACTGATTTCAGTCGTGATGTTTCTGCCCCATTCTAATGCTGTCTTCTCCCACGCTCTCTGTACTGTTAGGAGAGGTCTGGGGGTGGGGGTGCGCAGATGACAAATGACCCCCCTCAAGCCTGATCTGGCCCCCAGGTCACGTGACCTCTGTCCTGCCCAGTTGCCTGCCTGCCCCCTGCCCATCATGGCCCGGGAGTCCTCTGTCCTTTGCTGCTCTGAGGAGCCACCCAGAGCCAGTGGACGTCCCCGATGGGGAAGGGTCCTGGACAGTGCAGTGCCTGTCCTTCTACTGTCCGATGACCAGATCTCAGGGCTGTGAATGGGAAAAAACCGGTAAAGCCTAGGAGAAGAAGGCTGTCCAAAGTCTGGGAAGTCGCCAGTAATGCTGGGTTCCCTCTTTGGTGCCAAAAAAGGAAGCCTTCATTGTGCGTCTCCCCGAGGCCAGGCGCAGAGCACTGGCTGTCCCAAGTGGTCTTCGAGGGACGCCGCCGGGCCCCGACGGTTCATCACATTTTACAGATGAGGGAGAGACTCAGAGAGGTTGCATGACAGCCCCAGGCTGCACAGCTGATGATTTCTTGGGTTGGGATGCAACCCAGACCTGTGAGTCTGAAGGAGAATCCGCGTGGTTCCCTGCTCATACCTACTCAGCCATGGGAAAAACATTGTGTCAATCATTCTGAGGCCTCTCCCACTTCTCCTGCCCCTGGGACGGGTGGGGTGGTCCTAGGACCTCTGTGACCTTGCCGCCTGGCCCTTGGCCCCCTGGACTCCGCTGATCACTTGCCGGTGGGCACTGCTAGTCTCTCTGTCTAGGTGATGAGCTTATGGAGGGCACTGCCCAGGCCTTACATTACTTTGAAAAAAAAAAAAACAAATGTATTTGGATAGCTCAAATTATTGTACTATAAACACAGAGAGTTGTTTATTTAAAAATTTTCAAATCCTATAGAATTGTCTGGAGTAACAAGTTATGTCTTTGTATATGAGTGTTCACCAGTGGTTTGTTAACTGATCGAATTCTCTTTCCATCCTTGCAAGGGGGGAGACTGGAAGAAGTTTCCCGAGTCCTGTGTTGGGGCCGCAGCTAAAGACATTTGCTGCCTCTTCCCCCATCCTCTCTTCTCTGCATTTGGGACAGCTGGGTTTGTAGCCTTATCAGGAAAACGGGGTGCTGACGGGTAGGAGGGGTGCTCCTGAGCTGAGATGCCCAGGAGGGCCACCGACATGCCTGATACTGCCAGTCCTGGCCCCTCGAGCGGGTTTTCCATCCGGGGAGGCTGGTCATTGTGACTCAGCAGCAGCCAGGCGGGTGACCAGGGAGGCAGCCGTTTCTATCCCAAGGGAGGGCATGGAGGGGGAATGCAGGAGACTGGGGCTCAGAGGAAAAAATGCCTACTGTGTTTCTGGAAGCCTCACGATGCAGTGAAGAACCGTTTCCCTGCCTCCGCAAAGCAGTGTTTTCTGGGGGCGGGGGAGTGGGATTTGGGCAAGTCATTGACTCACCGTCACATGTCTGCCTGTTGGAAGGTTCCTACGAATGGTTCCAGGGCACACGGGCCCCTCACTGCTTACACCCAGACGTTTAGCTGTTACCTATGTGACTGTTGGGTGAACGGGTCGGGTTGTTCCACAACGTGCAGGCCCTACTGAATTGACTTATGATCCAGCGTGGGTCCTCCAGAAACTGCAAAATAAAAAATACGGACAGGGCCAAACGCGGACAGTAGACGCTGAGTTGCTCATCAAGCCATGTCCCATAGCTCCCAAGTGAATCAGATCCTGGTCAGGCGTTTGTCTCCTCCTGGTGTCTCGCTGCCCCTCTGCCTACCTACATCTCTGCCCACCCGCGGCCAGCCCGTGCTCTTCTGCTGGCCCCTAACACTATTGCAGAGAAATTGGCCCTTTATCTCTTTTTGCTTAAAAGACGTCCCTTCCCCGGAAGACGATCCCACAGATAACCATTCCAGAGCTTAGCAGCTCTCAGGGCAGGAAATCCTGCCTTGCCCCAAACCTGCATGTAGCAAGAGGGATTTATATTTAAGCCCGTTTCCTCTTATTTTGGCCCCTTGTTGATGGAACAGCTGTTCGTGTGGCTGGGCGATTGGCATCTGTTCTGTTGCTGAGATCCAGAGGGGCTGGTGCCAGGGTAATTTTTTTTTTTTTCCTTCTCTCCCACATTCGAGAACCTCTCCAAAGGAGGAGCTGGAGTTGGGGGATGACAGACATGATGGTAGGTCCCAGGGCTCGGCACCTCCGTGTTCATGGAAACCCACAGTGGCCATCCTGTCTTTCGTGCTGTGTCATCACCCTAAGGAGCTGCTGTGGAAGGTCCCTTCTGGCATGCTCCCCCGCACATCCTCCTTTCTGCATCTGCATCTCGAATCTAAGTCTTGTTCCTAAAACTTTCCTTCCAGCCTTCAGGATGAAGCCGGACCAAAGGGGACTCTCTGTAGGCTCCATAGCCATTATCTCTGGGCCCACAGCGCCACCTGGTGGCCAGTGTAGATCCAGCCGGCCCCAGCTTCCGAGCCCTTCTCGGTCTAGGGGTAGAATTCAAGTACTTGCTGGTTTTCTGCTGGCTTAGTGACCCTATTAAGCAGAACATGTTTCTCTTTCACAGGTGGCTATGAGAGGTTTTCCTCCGAGTACCCAGAATTCTGTTCCAAAACCAAGGCCCTGGCAACCCTCCCACCTGCTGTGCCCCCCAGCACCGCGGAATCCTTGGACGTGGGCTGCAGCTCCTGCGGAACCCCGCTGCACGACCAGGTAGACTCGGGGCCCAGAGCCCGCCAGGGAGAGGCAACTTGGGGGCAAGGGGGCTTGTTTCCAGGTTGCGACTTTTTTAGGGGTTGGGGATGCAGGGCCTCCGTTTGGGGAGAAGGTAGTGAACCCCAAGTGCTGGGGTGGGTGTTAGGGAGGGTGCATTTGTTCCTGGGAATTCTTCCCCTTCCCTCTTCTTAGCCTCGCTCGGAAAAAGACAAAGATGTAAGTTTCCGACTTAGCTCTGAAGTTACGTGCAGGCGGGTGAGGATTGCTGAAATCAGAAGTGTAGGACCTGCTACAGAGAAGCCGAGAGAGCACTGTGCCTCTTTGAAAGCGCCGCCCCAGGAACTGAGCCAGCTCCCCCCCACCACCACAGTGTATAGCCCACTGTAAATGCCAAGTGGACATAAATGGTCGGCTCTCCTCCCCTAAGGAAACCAGCTTAAGCTGCCATATTCCTTATGAGCCGACTCCTTCTAGGCCTTCGGTTTAGATGGACGGGGGTGAATTTATGGGGTCCAGCAACTCTGCTCCCAGATCCCAGATCTTTTGAGTTGATGTGACTCAGAAAATGTCACGAATTTAAGCTGATGTTACCTCATACTGCTAAGGTCCCCCCTTTTGTCTGTGAGGCTGGTAACACCTGTTTTTGGTGTGCTGCCCGGAGATGTATCCGACCCAAGAGGTCCCCACATCACACACCAGATAGTCTGGCCATTAGTAGGTGTAGATGAATGTCGCCAACGGTGTGGCAAGGCCAGCATGGCGTCTCGTATCCAGGCAGAGGCGGTGACTGGAACCGGCGTGTGGGGCCCACCAGGCTTTACCATCCCGGCTTCTCAGCTCACGGCAGAGCCAGGTGGAAAGGCTAGAGAAGTCCCTTGGTTCTGTCATTTGCTGGGAGCCCCAGCAGGTGTAAGGGGAAGGCTGGGGGCGCTGCGTCCCCTGGCGTTCTCCCCAGGGCTTGTGAAAGCCCGCCTCGGACAGGCTCCCTCTCCCGGTCCCCGTCCTCCTCCTCCTGACTGCCTTCTACTCACCATGCCCGGGGGGCCTTTGCTTCCCCTTTCTGGTGCAGGGGGGTCCTGTGGAGATCCTTCCCTTCCTCTACCTCGGCAGTGCCTACCACGCTGCCCGGAGGGACATGTTGGACGCCCTGGGGATCACGGCCCTGCTGAATGTCTCCTCTGACTGCCCGAACCACTTTGAAGGACACTACCAGTACAAGTGCATCCCGGTGGAAGACAACCACAAGGCAGACATCAGCTCCTGGTTCATGGAGGCCATCGAGTACATCGGTAGGTCGGCGCTGGGGTGCACGCCCAGGCGGGAGGCTGGGAGGGAGCCAGGAGTCCTCCCTGCTGAAGGAGGGACTCAGGCAGCGCTGTCTCCAGGGCATACCGATTTCCCCTCTGCCTCTAAGTCAGGCCGGCCCCCTGGATGCCGTGTTCGGGGAGGAGAATAGGAAGACAGATGCCCACTCCTCTGCTCTTAGCCTAGCCAACAACTTCTTCCTTGGCCATCTCCTAATGTCTAGATGATAAGGCTTTGGGGATTGGGGAGGAAGACAAAGAGAGAATGGGGGTCATTGTTTTTGTTTCTAGAAATGGAAATCCTTGAGGTACCTTGGGATTTCACCAGCTTGAACCCGGGTTTTTTCCTAAGCTTAGTGCATTTGTTTGATGAAGTCTCAAAAACAGGAATCCTCGAGTCCCTTGCAGTGGGCTTCTCTAAGGAGAATTTAGGACTGTTACTCCTCGAACGGGAGTGCCCCTCCCCTAATACTCCTCAGACGCCCCTCCCCCCCCCCCCCGCCCAGCGGGGCCAGCCCGCACCTGCGCGCACCTGCCGTCAGGCGACCCCCGGGCGGGCGCGCGCAGGGCCCTGACGGCGCCGCGCTCTCTGCCCCAGATGCGGTGAAGGACTGCCGCGGCCGCGTGCTGGTGCACTGCCAGGCGGGCATCTCGCGCTCGGCCACCATCTGCCTGGCCTACCTGATGATGAAGAAGCGGGTGCGGCTGGAGGAGGCCTTCGAGTTCGTCAAGCAGCGGCGGAGCATCATCTCGCCCAACTTCAGCTTCATGGGGCAGCTGCTGCAGTTCGAGTCGCAGGTGCTGGCCACGTCGTGCGCCGTGGAGGCCGCCAGCCCCTCGGGGCCCTTGCGGGAGCGGGGCAAGGCCACCCCCACGCCCACGTCGCAGTTCGTCTTCAGCTTCCCGGTGTCGGTGGGCGTGCACGCGGCCCCCAGCAGCCTGCCCTACCTGCACAGCCCCATCACCACCTCCCCCAGCTGCTAGGGCCGCGGGGAGCCCCGACCCGACCCCCGCCGCCGGCTCTCCGCGGGGCTGGCGGGGACTGTTGGCGCGAGAGCCCGGCCGCCAGGCTCCCCGCGTGCCCTCCTGCGGCGCCAGCTAGAATGGCAATAAGGACTTCGAATCCACCTTACGAGCCCACAACACACTCCAGCCTAGAGCAATAACGGCTGCCTCCGCGGGCAGGGAGGACCTCGGTCTGGTTTGTGCGTCCGTGTTACTTTTCAGATAGGAATTTCTTACCTCATTTTTTTAAGCAGTAAGGCTTGAAGTTATGAAACCCACAGATCCTGGCAAAACGTGCCCACCCGGTTTTATTGAGGGTGGGGAGGGGGCGCGGGGGTGGGAAGGGGACAAAAAGAAAACAAGTTTGCCAGAAGTGCCTGGTTCTGTGTGCTTCCTTCTCTTTTGTTCTTGTAACGGGTTTTGGTTGCGGTTCTGTTTTTTAAAGACATCTTCCAGGAGATGATTTTCCTTGTGAAGTCACCAACAGGTGGATAATGATGCTTAATAATAAATAAAAGTATTTATTAAGAAGTTCCTCAGAATATGTAAGTGCAAGGAGCCTAGGGATGATGGTGAACTTGGGATGTATTTATGTCCTGCCCCCGTCAAGGCAGTTAGGAGCCGGACGGTATCTCCCAGGTACAGACCAGGTAGCGGGAGGGTCAGTGGGCACTGGTTGCCACTGAGAAGCAGGCAGAGTGGGGTGGCAGGAGGAAAAAAGGAAGGACCTGCTTTCTGACTTCTTTGAAGCTGGTTCCCAGGCACGGGACACGAAAGCGGCTCTTGGTCCCAGTGACACGACTTTTTCTTGAGATCCGTGATTTAATTTGGTGATGGGAGCCTCTTCTCCCAGACCTGCGGGAAAGCTCGCCTATGCCCTGGATTAAGTGCTGTGTGGTAAAAGGTGCTTCTGGAAAATTCGGGGCAGCTGAGATTGTCCTCCATGGAGTGAGGCCCTTGGGGCAAGCAGCTAACTGGAGATGAACCGGACGGGAATCCTCTGGCAATTGGAAGCACCGTCTTGTCTTCTGCACACTTCGGTATTTGTAATGTTAGAGGGAAGTACAGCAGTTCTTGCCTTCTTGAAATTCCTGGTGTAGCTGAATATTTTTCAAGGCCCTTCCTTGAAGAAGAAGAGGGTTTTGGATACCATGTTTCCCGTCTTGAATGGAAGACGGTGTGAGTGAGAAGCTGGCTAGACCCTTTTTGGGAGCTGGCTGCTGGGCTGCTTTCCTGGGCACCTTGAGCCTTGCTCCCATTTTGGGATCCTTCTTGGGTTAATGCTGTTTTAAGGGGCCTTTCCAAATGGAGATAAGGCTCTTGGAGGGAGAAGGATGTTTGGTGCGGACTGGGATTGGGGGGAGGGAGGAGGGAAGCTACATGTCACTTCATTTGTGGTAGTGTGGAACAGTGTTGTTACAGAGTGCCGCCTAGAGGTATTTGCAGACTTGTCTAGAAATGAGAGCATGTTTGTTTTGGGGTTTCTTTTTTTGTTTTTGGTGTTTTTTGTTTTGTTTTGTTTTTTGGTGGCTTTTTTTTTTTTTTTTAGCCCCTTGTGAGTCTAGATCTAAATGAACATTCTTGCTCATCCATAAATAACTTCAAGCCTCGATGTCAGAATTGCGTTGGAATGCCCTTTCTCACCCTGGCATTCCAGACAGGACCAGGTTCCTTGCATTTCCTTCCATAAACATGAACCTGTGTTGGCATCACTCATCCTGCCTTTGTCAAGCCCTGTCTTTGGGTGAGGCCGGACTTCCCGCTTCCTGTTTTTAGAAAAGCCAGAGGCCCCCTCCATCCCTGGGAGCTGCTTGGCTGAATAGGTAGGGGAGAGGTGAGGGGTTGAGGTTCCCGGGCCATGGACCTATTTAGAGATGGCGCGATTGGCCGTTCCCACTTTTTTCTTGATTCCTAGAAGTTGCTCTGTGTTTTGTGATGAGTGAGGTCGAGCAGTTCTGCAGCTGCAAGAGCTCTGGGTTCCAACAGCAGACAGACCTGGGGGGCGGGGGGGGGGGCCTGTGGCAGGGGGAGGACAGCCAGCCTGGAACAGACTCCCTTTCTACAAAACAAGTGTACAGTTGCTTGTCGTGCTTTCCCAGACTGGATTCCAACCACGCGGACGGTCGGAGCTCAGGACCAGCCCCAGACATGTTTCCCCCACTTTCCAATTCAAGTTTTCTGTCACCTTGTCAAACTGCTATTTCTAAAGCCATTTTCTTTGTACTTGGTAACAGGCTGAGTCCCAGAACTCTCAGAGATAAAATAGGAAATTAGCTTGATCGTAAGAGGGGATTTTTTTTTTGGAGGGTCAAAATTATGCCATCAAGAAGCCTCTTTGATGACTCGAAATAACTCTGTAATGAAGACACCACTACCGGGTCAGCTCGAATGAACGGCCAGGTGGATTTCAACCGGCATCTCCCCCATGGAATCTTTTCTGGTGATGCCAAAGTCCTGTAACGGCCGGAAAACGTTGCCACTTGCCCTGATCCTGTCAGCGGTGCCGTTGGCTACCTTGGATCTTCTCTAGAGACCAAGGGACGCGGTCGGCTCCCTCCTGGAATTCTGTGGGACCCAGGGATGTTTGTGGAGCACTGAGGGTAATGGACTTGACTTTGCCGTGGAGAAGTATTAGGCTGAAGCCGCCGTGAATGGTGCCTGAGCACTCGCAGTTTTTGTCTTTTCCTCCTGAGGCCGTTTGGCCAGGTGCTCGTCCCAGCCGGATTCCAGAGTATTCAACGAGGTTGAGAAGCCATGAGAGAAATTCTAAGAGTCTGGAAAAGTGGGTAGAAGGGAGGTAGGATGGTCAATTCGGATGGGAGTTGGCCGCCAAGCCTGTGTATTAAAGCAGTGGTTCACCTTGGCTGTCCATTGGCGTTAACTGGGGACTTTTGAAAACCTTGCTACCAGGCTATCCCAGGGCAACGAAACCAGGATTTCTGGAGCTGGAACCCAGGCATCCGTACGTTCCAAAGCTCCCCTGGTGCTTTCCATGTGTAGCCAAGGTGGGAAAAACCGTCTTGCTCTCTGGAGGGCAAGGTGCTGCTGGAGGGGGGTTCTTAATGACACAGAACTCACTGGTTTCAAAAACCACAGCTAGGGGGTTGTCACTGGCTTGCAGGTTCCTTCTGCCCATCCCAGCCCGGCAGAGGAACAAGATCGTTTCTCTCAGGAGCTCAAGGAGCAGGTGACCTTGAATGGCAGCTGATGCGTGGAGCATTGTTAGGAACCTGAATACAGTGTCTGGATGTTGGGGTTGCTCCTTGTCTAGCAAGGAAGATAATGGGGCTTATTCTTGAAGATGCCCTTGTCCCCCAGGAGCACCCTGCCTGTCCTCAGAGCTCAGGAGTCAGATGAGGGAGAGGCTTCTTCAAGACAGAGCGATGCAATACTTGTAACTTTTGTAAATAGCCCCGTCTTTCAGAGTGATGTCATTTCTACATTTGATAATGCTTGTACTTCTGTAGGATGTATATAGCTTAGGGGATTATTTTTTGTTTGGTTTCGTTTTTTAGAAGAGTCGACATGTCTTTTTATTTATTGCCTGACAAAGATCATTTGAAGAAAAATAAATACATTTTCAACCATGTCTGGCCTGGTTTATCCTTTCCTTGGAAACGGCACTGCTGTGATGGCTTGGAAAGGAGCAAAAGGAGGTCTGGGGTGTTGGATGATCCTGTGTCCTTCATGACGGTGACGGTAAGATGGTGGCTAGAAAAACCAGTGGCCCTGTTCTTGCTCCCTGAACACCACCCGAAGACAGGCTCACCTGCATCTCTAAGAATCTGGTTTCTCCGGGAAGAGCGTCCTGGGGGAAGAAAGAATTAATTGGACAATAAGAGACAGGGAGTGTCCCTCATCGGACCTACTTTGGTCCAGGCACAGGATGGAGTGACAAGGATGGCTCTTTGGAGGGAGAAGCCAATCAAACAGCCTAACCACAAGGTGATTAGGGCTATAGTATGGTGTTACCCCTGCTGGGACCCCCACCCAACCGATAACGAGGGGTCATGCCTGGCTCACACACACAGACCCTTAGAAAATTTAGTGACTTCATATTTCATCAGGATCATGGAAATTAGCAATATTTTCAAGTCCAGGTTGAAACTATACATGGATGCACGTCAGGGGCCCCTCAGTGCTGCTCTGTGGATTTCCCAAACTGTAAACTGAAAACATCCGTAAACATGCATCCCCCCTGGATCACTGTTAATTTAACCTTCTGGAAGAACTAGCCAGTGTGATCAGCCCATGGAAAAAATGAGGTAAACGATTTGGAAAGTTGGGAAGCCAAATTGTTTGCAGATAAAACGTGTCAGAAGAACACAAGAGAATCCATTGAACGACCATCAGGGAGAAGTCGGTGAGTGCTTGACTGTAACATTAATAGGAAAAATTCAGTAACTTTCTTAGGCAAAAAGACAAAACAGAACAAAACAAAAAACAAAAATAAGGTGGAAGTAGTAGATCCCATGTACAATATAATTTAAAGATAAAGAGTCTACAGTAAACTTTACCAGAGATAGGCAAGACCCAGATGGTGGACACTGTAAAGCCTTATCAAGGAACATTTATGAACACTTGAGAAAAGCAAAGGATGTACTATGCTCTCAGATAAACAGACTTAATACTGAAAAGATACTATGTCCTTAATGATAGAGTATCATTAATGATACTATTAATATCTAATGATATCAGTATTAATACTGAAAAGATACTATGTCTTTAATGTCTTTAAGATTAAACTACATTTGAAGTGATCTGAAAACACCAACGGGGGTTGTGAGGAACATGGCTAAATGATCTTGATTTCACCTGGAGAAATAGGCAGAAATAGGCAGGAAAAATGGTAAAGTAACAGATGGGAGAGACTCCGTAGGTGGAGGGATGGGGTTTACATCCTTTTGTACTGTGGGAAATTATTTACAAAGTAGAGATTCTTGGGCCCGCTTAGAACATACAGAGTCAGAGGCCCTATAGACCCACAGGCAATTTCTGATTTATAGCTAGTTCAGGAATGCCTGATACAGCTCTGTCTTCCATTCCCTTCCCATTCAACTTCCAGACCGAAGTTTTCAAGTATGGCCACCATGACTACTACAGTTTACCCAAGAACTTCGTTGTGTAAACCAATAACCACTTTATTTTGCTCACAAATTTGTAGATTAGAAACTTGGGAAAGGCTCTGCTGAGCAGTTGCCCCTTGGTGTCTCAGGCGGTCACAGTCAGTGACGGCTTGTCATGCTGTCTCCTGAAGGCAGTTAGGCTGGGCTTCCAAAAGGGCACACTCAAGTGATGGGCCGTCCGTGGCTTCCCGCTGAGCTCAGTTGTGACTGTCTCCTGGAGCCTTGACACACACGCTCCCTCTGGAGCTGTCTGGTTTCTCTCAAGACAGATCTGAGCTCCGGCGGGATGCTTTCAAGCCAACACCCGTTTTTGTGATCTGGTTTCAGAAGTCACAATGTCGCTTCCTCTCTACGAGACTGGTTGAAGCCAGGGTCAAGCCTCTCAGGCTCAAGAAAACGCGAGAACGTCAAGTTTCACTCTTAACTGAGAGACATTTTTCATCTAAGATCTCCAAGGACCGAAACAGCTTTCAACCACATTGTACGCTATCAATGGCTCCATCTGATCCAGAGAACATCACAAGGTACACCTAGTCTTAGATAAAGAAATACTAGAAAGCAGAAAGCTGTAAAAGCACCATCCAAGGAGGGAACAGAGGTAGGAGGAAGGTTTGAGGTAAATAGCCCCTGATTTCAGGACCCCCATCTCCACAAGATTCTTCACGTTTTTACATTGGTGGCCACCCAAGCCATCCTCCCTGCTACACAGTGAGGGGCACAGAGATCAGCCGAGGGCCTGATACTGAGGACAGCTGGCTAGAGAGAATGTGTGCTGAGTTCTCCACCAGCAGAATTCAGAGCTACTGAAATGGTCACACAGCTAAGGCAGGCAGACTGGGTAGCTCCGGGGCTCTCTGGGCAAGAGACACGTTCCCATGAACCCTTGCTAAAACTCGTTCCCCTGCTTCTCTTGAGCAAGGGGAGGATGGGGAGGCTTGGCCTGGATTTTCATCCAAGAATGGTATTAGTGACATCATCAGATGGGCACAGAGTTGCTGCCTCCCGGCAATAGGCTCTTAGACGAGACCTGAGTCGGACAACCCAGCTTAGACCAACAACTTACTCCGTGAACCCAAAAGGGCTAAGCTAAATAGAGCCAGCCCCCCACTAAGTTACCTTCCTAGTTGCTGGTAGAGAAGGGAAGGGAAGGACTTTGTGACAGGAGAAAGAACAAGAAAACCATGTTAACCTAGAGGCATAGCAACCTCACCCGGGGAGGGGGGAATGTGGTCCAATGGATGTCCTGAGTTCTGACCAGTGGGATGCGTGTCCTCTCCCGGGGAGAGAAGTTTGTTGGTGAGAGGGTAGATGGGCAGGTAGAGGCATAGAAAGGAATTAGAAACAGGTGAAAAGGATCAGTTTCTCCAACATGTGTCTTTGAGGAGAGGTCTCTAGAGAGAAGTCTTGTTAGCCTTGAGATTGGGGATTTCATAACTGTCTGTTCCCTAAAGGTTTTGTCCAGCCCATGGGATCCAGGTGTCTCTGTGTGAGCTTTATCTCGCAGGAATTATTAGCAAAGGGGCCATCCCGGTCCCGAGAACCTCGTGGCTACCGGCACTCAGAATAGGGAGTCTTCTGGATACAGTGCTCGGATCTCTTTTGAAAGCAGGGAGCTGAACCTCTTCAGAACAATAACCCAGGGATTTGGTTCCTTCAAGGCGTCGAGGCTTCCCACTGAACTTGGCCTTGAAGCTCCAGGTGTCTCCCATCAGAGTTCCAAGTTGACTTTGTGCCACTACTTCAGTGGTGGTCGTACAACCCTTCAATTTAGTCAACTTACCTAAGATCACTGAATTACACACTTAAAATGGGTAAACTTTATGGCACATAAATTATAGCCCAATAATGCTGTTCAATAATGCTGTTCACAATGTGCTCACTGACCCAAATTTCAAAGAACACAAATACTTAAGGGTAAAAATGGAATGTTCCTCCTCCATATCCCAGCCCTGCATCCCACTTGAACTTTCCATAACCAAAACGAGCCGTATCCTTACTTTGAGACTTGCGTTTCTGTGCTGTATACATGTATGTTTGACAGCCCAATACTGTTAGCAGAATTTTTTCTCTTGTTCTTCCTTGTTACCCCTGCCCTGCCCTCAACGTGATCAGCCAGACATTTCCTCTTGTCGCCCCAGGTCAGGGATGGCACCAGGCCAGACCGCAGAAACTAAGGAATCACATTCCTCTCTTCAGAGGTGCAAAGGCATAAAGCAATAGATGAGAGAGTACGTGTCTTTGCTCAGTCAGACCCTCCTGCCCCAGGGGGTGCTGCGTAGACGTGTTAATCCACACATAGCCTGCCTTATCCCCTAACAGCACGCTCTGGAACTGTCCCATGTCTGTATACACTGGTCTCTTTCACCCTTTTAAAAAAAAATTTTATTTGAGAGAGAGAGATCACAAGTAGGCAGAGAGGCAGGCAGAGAGAGAGGAGGAAGCAGGGTCCCCGCTAAGCAGAGAGCCCGAAGCGGGGCTCGATCCCAGAACCCTGGGATCATAATCTGAGTTGAAGGCAGATGCCCTAACCCACTGAGCCACCCAGATGCCCCTCCTTCACCCTTTTTAATGGCTGCATAGTATTTTGTAATAGAGTATCGATGAATTATTTTTAAATAGTATATAATTTCACTTTTTATTTCTTCTTTAGCTCAAGAATGATATAGAAGAGGGTTTTAAACTTCCAAGTGGCTAGGTTTTAGTTTTTTAACTATTCTATGTGACAGTTATAGCTTTGTTGTCCTTGGGTTAGAGAATGTGGTATGTCTGATGGAAATGGATGTGGTGTTCATATTTATGTAATTTCCCTCCCCCCACACTGCTTTTTTACCCAAGTACTCACTTTGTCATAAACCTTCCTGGGTTAATCTGATAGGTAAGTTGCATTAATTTACTATGTTTATTTGCATTTCTTTTCTTCTGAGCTAGAACACTTTTATGTATTCAAGAACCATTTGTATTTTTTTCGATGAACTGTGTGTTCATAACTGATTGTCTTTTTTTATCTTACAGATTTTCAGGAACTCTCTTCTGTATGGAAGAGATTAGCCCCTTGTCCATAGTACAAATTCCAAACATTTCCCGTTGTCTTTTGTCTTTGCTTATAATAGTGTTTTTTGTTTTGTTTTGTTTTGTTTTTAAACAAATACCTATTTTGAGTTCCTGCTTTCAGTTCTTTTGGGTATATACTATCCTGCCCGACTTTATGTTATTTTTAATTAAAAATTTTTTATTCTGCCTTACTTTAAAGACTATTTAGACAGAGAACAAAGCCGCTCGCCCTGTGGCCAGGTCCTCACCACCAAGAAGGGCTGTCACTTGTATTTTACTGTAATACACTGGTGAGCCCAGAGGAGAAGAGTTCATCTGGCTTACTGTTCCCTTTTCCTCATAATACCCCTAGGTCTCAGCTTTGGAGCACTGGTCTATAAAATCCAGCTCCGAGTCCAAAGCAGAGGAAACAGAATTTTCTGCTTTTCCTGTTTGTTCTCCCCAGTTTCAAACTAACTGAAAATACAAGGATTCTTTCGTATATGTTTACACACTAATCACCTCTTTGAAGTCAAAGGAGTTAGGTCAAAATTAACTCTCTAGGTTTCCTCTCTAGGTTTCCTATCTCTATTAAAAGAGAAAGTCTATCCATCTATTACCTATCTATCGATCATCTACCCTTTGCTAGAACACATTTCTATCCTCACTTCTCTCTTTTAGAAATAGACTGAATCTTTAACAGTTTCAGACTTACAGCAAAACTGGAAAGTACTGATATCTGCCCTATACACTCTGTCCCCACCCATGTGGCCTCCCCCATTGTCAGTGGCCCCCACCAGAGGGGCACATTTGTTCGTGGGTGAAGCTGTGTTGATGCACCTTCAACACCCCAAGTCCAAAGTTGACACTCGGGTTCACTCCTGGGTGCTGATCGTTGTGCGGGTTTGGACAATCGAACTGTGACGCGCGTCTACAGCACAACATCCTAGTGTGTTCATTGCTCTCAAAAAGCTTGTGCCCCACCTCTTTCCCCCTCTCTTCCCACCTGACTCCTGGCATTCGTGGACCTTTCCACCGTCTCCACAGTTTTGCCTTTCCCAGAATGTCATCGAGGTGGAATCACACCGTGTGTAGCCTTTTCGGATTGATCCCTCTAGCAGTGGGCATTCAAGCTTCCTCCGTGTCATTCATGGCTTGGTAGCTCACGTCTTTTTAGAGCTGAAAAACATCCCATTGTCTGCCTGTGTTGCAGCTTTTTTCTCTACCTGCTGAAGGACATCTTGGTTGCTTCTGAGTTTGTGCAGTTGTGGGTAAAGCTGCCATAAACATCTGTGTGCAGGTTTCTGTGTGGACGTAGCTTTCAACTTGGAGCACAGTGGCTGAATTGTATGGTTATGAGCACGTAGGTAACTTGCCAAACTGTCGTTGAGAGCAGCTCTACTGTTTGGCTCTCCCACCGGCAATGAATGGGCGTTCCGGTTGCTCCACATCCTCACCAGCTTTGGAGATTTCAGCCATTCTAACGGGCGTGTACTGCTTTCTCACTGTTATTTGAGTCTGCATTCCTCTAATGACGGATTCCGCGGAACACCTTTTTATATGCTTACTTGCCATCCATTTCTCTTCTCTGGTGAGGTCTCTGTTCAGACCTCTGGCCTTGGTTTTCCTCGGCTTGTTCGATTTTTTAATCCTGGGTTTTTAGGAACTCGTTGTATATTTTGGATAGCAGAACTTTATGTGTCGTTTGCAAATATTTTCTCCCTGGCTGTGGCTTATCTTCTCGTCTCTCCACAGTGTCTTTCACAGAAGTTTTTTTTTTTTTTTTTAAATTTTAATGAAGTTTAGCCTATCGGTTTCTTTCTTTTGTGGATCGTGCCTTTGGCGTTGAATTTTAAAAAGGAGTTGTGAAAGACTCTGCCAAAAGAACTGTTAGAATAAATGAATTCAGTAAAGTCACAGGGTATAAAATCAGCGTACAGAAACCGGTTGCATTTCTATACACGAATAAAGGACTATCAGAAAGGCATATTTAAGAAAAGACAATCTATAATTTCTGTTTTCTAACACTGGCAAAAACTGCAGGGAAACCCTGAGTCTAATGGCATTTAGAATCTGATCTTCCCGTGAGACACTGATGATATAAAACCATGTGGTAGGGTCACTGCGGGGTTTTCGTGCCCATTTAAAAATGGAAACTTGGAAACCTCAGATACAGTCATGCTTGGTGCCTATCAACAGGTGCCAAAGTCTATATTGGAAAGAGTTCTGGGACATTGATTGTTTCACCTCCAAGTCTCAGTTTCTTTATCTTTAAAATGGGGATTAAATTTCCCACTTTGTGGGATGTTGGAATTATTCATGACAACATATATACAAAGTACCCTGCTCATCATCATGTTGCAGGAATTCTCTGCCTTAGTGCCCCGGGTTCTTGGTCCCACCACTTTGAAGAATGAAGAGGTAGACCAGATGAAGGGTTGGGTAGCAAAGCAAAGTTTATTGGTCAAGAATATAAAGCTCCTGGAGAGGAAGGGGGCCCTAGAGGGTTGCCCCCAGAGTTTCTAAGTTAAGGGTTTTGTATGAGCTCTTTTGCGGAACTTTCTTAAGCCATCAGGGTGTGCTGAGTCATGTCAAACCGGGCTTTGGTCATGGACTGGTCAGCCTATTAAGTTAATGTCAACGTGTGGTCTTTTTGCTGACATCAGTGGGGGGGGGGCGGGCAGGGGCGGCTCATGTCTCAACTGCCCCTGCTTGTGATATTGACAAATGCTTTTTGGTGCATTGCCTCATTTTAGGACATTCTGCAGCAGTCAGTTCTGCAAAGGCTGTGAAGCAGAATGCTGGTGCGGTCCTGTCTACGCTGCAGAATAGGATGTTAGTGCTGTTTCATTGTAGATGTCCTGACGCCATATTGTCTTGCTGGGGACCCTGGCCTTGACTCCCGAACTGTCCAACTCACTCCTAACAATTAGGGCTCGGGATGGGTCTTGTTATTTGTAGGGTTATTAGCATGCTTTCAAGTACTTAATTCTGTCTCCTTGTGACTCTGACACTCCCTCTGGCAAAGAAGTTACGGATGAAATTCTAGCTTCCAATTTGCTACCAAAGAGTCACTAGGCACAGAGAGAGGACAATGGAAGAAAAGGAAACAATTTCTCTCATGCTAGTGGCCAGGCGCTGTGCAAGAGGTGGGTCTCGTGCTGGGAACAGGGGAGGGACTGAGTCCGCAGAGCGAGCGGTGCCAGGCCTCAGTGCTGCCTCGGGAGCCGGCGAGAGGTCTGCCACCAGAGCCCATGCCCCTTCATTTCAGAGCTATTTTCTTCTTTTTTTAATTTTTATTTACTTAGAGCTATTTCTGGAAGGAGGCTATGCTTCTGCTGCACTTGGCTAACTCCCCTGCGAGCCCAGAGATGCAGCTAAGGCACTGTCGGCACAGAACTCGGTAGGAAGAGCAGAGGGACCGTCGTTACTGGTCTGACGCTTGGCGCTCAGTCGTCTTAAGGCTGATCAGGCTGAAATGAACCAACAGGGAAATGAAGACACTTCAGAGCGGACTGCTCTCCAGACACCGTCTACTTTAAAAATGTTTTTATTGAATATTAAACAGTTACAAGTACTGTTAGACATTTAGCCAAAGCACAATTACAGGTTAAATATAATCATAAAGATGTCTTAAATAGAAACCCACCACGCAGGCAGGTGAAGTTCCTTGACGCCCTCTTTTGGAAAGCAGAAGGCGTTGGAAAAAAGGTCTTCCATTCCACGTGAAAGACCGTGATGACTAGAAGGATTTACATGCTGTGAGCGATTTCCCATGACCAAATTGATAGGGTTGCCAGATTTAGTAAAACGAAATAAAACAAAGCAAAAAGCCAGGATGCGGAGTTAAATCTGAATTTCAGATAAATAACTTTTTTTTTTAACCGTAAATATACGTCAAATAATGCATGAAACATACTTAAGCTAACAAACTATTTATCCAAAATTCAAATATAACTGGGTGCCTTGTATTTTATCTGGCAATCCTACAGACAGACAAATGCAAAAAAACAAAGAGAGGGGATTGGAACCCCCTGCCACTGGTGGGTCACACAGAGACTAAAAATAAAAACAACACCGATAATGAACCAAAGAGTCGCTATGATGGTTACTCACACAGACAACACCACAATGGGAAAATAACGATTACTACTCCAAAGGCTGTTGCCAGGAAACATTCTAGATTTCCTCAAAGGTGGTTTTGTAAATGTTTTTGAGAAACCTTGTAGATGAAAGTACCTTTTCAGTTTGTAGCTATCAAAGACAAATACAACTACCACAAAGACCAATGAGCTCGAAACAATGGAAGCAGAAGCAGGTATTATATGCACATGAAGAGAGTTTAAATATTCTGTGTAATGAATACAATGGTTAAGGGTCAAGGTCATCTTCTGGGTCGAGGCTATTAGCCTCCAAGATTTTGGTTCCGTTTGTACTGTTGTGTTTTCTAGCTTCTCATCCTGAACCTTGGGGAGGGGCGTGGGCGTGTGTGTGAGACACCCCACTACCAGAGTTTAACTGCATTTCTTTGCAAACCCTCTGAATCAACAAAGGGTTTTCAGGGCTGCCTGCAGAAATGCGGAGACAGGTAAAAAGTAGCAAAACAATCTGAATCGCAGAACATTAGAAATCTGCTGGAAAAGAGGAGTGATAGGGCAGCTGTAAAAACTGTAGAGCAGAATAGAAAACGTGAATGAAGGAAAAGTCCAAATGCAATCATCCGGGCGGTGTGAATCCTATTTCAAAGGAGGCAGGGCCCTCTGCCAGATGTAGAAAACCGGTCACAGGTCACACCATGAACGGATTTGGTCTCACAGGGTATAAAACCCGGAGCTTCCTACTGCCTTGCACTCAGAACCACGGCTTGTAATTTAAAATGATTAAGAAACAGCTTGGGCAACACGGAGACCCCACATGGTATCTTCCTGAGATGCTGCTGTGTTCCCCACACACAACACTGACCATGGAAATCTTGCTAGCATTTTTTTAAACCAGAATATCTGGTAGCTGAAGAATTTCGGACATAGAGAAATCGGGAGAGATTGATTAGATCTGCTCTGTGGCATGTAAGGAAGCATTACTTATGAAACAGACCCTCATCAAATCAGCCTCACGGGTGTGACCTACGTAGAGACACACCTGACTCATGGACACCTTTCAAACACTAAGAAATGGAATTACAAGTTTTTATTTATTAGGCTATAAAAGGTTAAAAAGTTTCTGCCATAGTTAAGGCTTTCTTAAGAAGAAACATTTAATTGTCTATTAATTTCAGAATGTACAAGGTATCTGAAGACGCTTTACTTTTTAGGGTGGTTTTTTAAAAAAGCATTTCCTGGTCATATGCTAAAGTGTCCAACCAAAGCTCAAATATTATCTTCACAATTAACTTTATTTTCATTTTCCTGTCACTGATTTGACATTGGACAAGTTTAAGTTTCGTCTTTTCAGTGAAATTTCTGACACGTGAAACCCTGTGTTTCTGTCAGTTTTGAGTGTTCCTGAACGACCGAAGTCTACAGCTCTATGGAAGGTAACTGCCCGACAAATGTCACAGCAAGAAGGCTGCTCATCGCACATTACCCTACGAGTGGGTTTTGGCCACAATGGTGGCAAGGTGCTTGGAAACACACACCATTTCTGTTTGCAAGGCTGTTGGCGGGAATCCGAAGAGCACACGTGTTCAGGAGGAGGGGGTGAGCGATGGCCAATAACCCTTGTGCATCTGGCAGATGAGCTGATATAAAGAAAAACCTAGGCGACTTATTGCATTCTATTGCTCTTCGAGCGTACACCGAAGTGTTATTTTTTGTAAAAAGACTATAATAATAGACTATGAATCTATATTACTTTATTTGCCCTATTCAGGCATTTCTCTGTATATATCAATGCACTTTGCTATTTTGAGAGCAAAGGGAAATTAGTCTAGCCGCTGACATCAAGGTCAAGAAGCACAAGGATGCTGTCATGAAAACATCCTAGTGTTATTTATTCTATTTATGTTACTGGAAAGCTAGAAATTCCAGATTCCAAGAAGGAAAAGGTAAGAATCCTGGTCGAACTGCT
Source organism: Neogale vison (assembly GCF_020171115.1). NCBI lineage: Eukaryota > Metazoa > Chordata > Mammalia > Carnivora > Mustelidae > Neogale > Neogale vison. The sequence continues at coordinate 194,792,045 of NC_058101.1, read as the reverse complement.
GTTATTTTGCATAGAAGTAAAACTCTGGTTTCCATGCTGTCATTTGTTAACAAATTGGCAGAATCTTCAGAGCAGAGCACATGAGGCCTAATACCCGGTTCTGGTTGTGATATGGAAGCAGAGGTCCAGTCTCCTTTTGCAAGACTCAAGAAGAAAGAAGGAAAATGAATGGGGTCAAAGGTAACTACCGGAGCGAATTGTAATTCCAGACTAGCAACGTGGGGGAAAGGGAAGGAGGCCAAGTACAAGGAGAAAGCGTCCAGCTCAGCGCACTTAACTTACGCTTAATTTATGACTCAAGAACCCAGCTGGCAATACCCAGTAAACTGGAACCACAGGGTCTAGAAGATTTGCGGTAAAGTGGTGGAGGTGTTCAGATTCTCTCTGCGTTTGGTTTGGGAAACACGCTGGCCATTTCAGGGGAGGCCATACTGGAACTCCTCAACGTGCTAGTGCTACTGCATTCACAAGAAATGAAATGGATTTTGGCCTAAGTTAATGCCATGCTTTTATATTCCAAAGGGTTTTTCACACTGCTATAGATGCAAGTTCCAAATGTAATCAACTTTCACTATCTTGTGGGCACTCACGATGACCTTTGGTTTTCAAGTTTTGAAAAAAATGTATTTGGCTCCTGTGAAAGATCAATTAACCCATTCTCTTTAGCAGATGAATAATATATACACATTCTTTCAATAACTACTATACACTCGAATCATCACAAGACAAGAAGCACTGCAAATGTCTTCCTTACACAGTACCTTTACTCGGCACACAGAACATCAGATACGGAACATCGGCAGTTTGAATACTGCACCACAGTTGAACTTCTCAAGTGTAAGGCTGAAGTTGAAAATACCCATGAATCTAGTTAGTATGATGGAAATGACATAAAACCACAGTCGAATAGTGGCTTATCTTTTTAATAAAGCTATGAAGCTTTGATACCTATCCCATGTTCACCCTCTTACTGAACTAAAAATCACAGCTGTGTTTACCATTTTAAACTATATCTAAGTGGGGAGGCAAGTAATATACACTTTCACAGCTACTGCAAACCACAGATGCCATTCCTTCAACCCACTGTTACACATAGCGAAAAAAAGAAGGGAAGGAGGGAAAAAAAGCTCTCTTAACCAATATGAAACTCCGAAGCTTCGTATGGAATTCTACTGCTATTAAACAAGTAGCCAAGACACAAACACCCAGCTTGGGTCACTAAAACTTCAACAGAAGCAACAACTGAGGCTAATTCTTGATTTCATGTTGAGGACCCATGCAAGATTCTGCTACAAAACTCAAACTAGTTCCCGATGCCTAGTTCTAGCGTTGGACTCAAGCCCAAAAGAAAGCTAAATGTATATTTTAAGAGCCTATTCTAGAATTTTTGCCTGTCACCATTTTATTTTCCTTTAGGAGATTAAATGAGGTCACGGCTTAATCAGCCTGCATTTAAACACAAATTAGTTTTTGGAACCTCAAGTTGAAATCGCAGGTTTGCATCACACTGTTTTTCCTTTTTTTTTTTTTTTAAACCACATTTATGTTCTTTTTGCTTCAAAGCTGAGCAGATGCACAGCGTGTCAAAGTAAATAAATTAATGCGGTCAATCCGCTGTTCAGTTAAGGTGCAAAGGGCCAGTGTGAGGTGTGCAATGGATCATCTTTCAAAAGCGACAATGTGCGCCGGGCAGATGTTGATTACAACACGCGAAACAGAGTGGCAACTTCCTGAAGAAACAGTAGAGTATTTCTCCACCTTCCTTTACAAAAATAACTGAGAGAGCTTTGGTTTCCGTTTTTGTTCTCCTTGTCTGTTAAGAGATTTGAATAAATGGTATGAAAATGCAGAGCCGGGACCTACAGAAACTATTCGAAGCACCTCACTCCAAGTAACCCCCAAATCTGGAGAAGACATGAAGCTCTCGCACACCTACTTCCTAGAGAGGATGTGAATCCTAGCTTTCGACATTGGAGAAACAATAAAGATTATCGTGACTCTCATGAAGTACGAAAATTCCACTGAATTTGGCAATAAGGCAGCTAATGTCGGGGGCGACGACATGGTAGTCAGGCGGAAGCGCAGAGGACGACTTTTCGAGCCGGCCCTGCGATCCTTCCCTGCTGCGGCCTCCGGGAACCACGTGCTCCCTGCTCGTCTGGGCGCTGCTCCCCCCGCCCCAACCCTCCCCCGGTGTGGCGGTTTCATGAGCCCTGGGCCGGTCACTCCAACCTTTCCCTCCAGGGTCTCCGGCACTGGCCTGAATGCCTCCAGGGCAGGCTGTGATGGGGAACAGCAAGGGGCCCTTAGCGGCTTCGACTTCTCTGAACTCGGGGAGCTCCTCGGTCAGGCCGACCTTTGTGCCTTTCCCTGGGAAGACCGGCCAGTTCATAAAAGGAAGCTAAAACGTGATGGTTTCCTTCCTGTCCCAATTTACAATGATAAGAAGTACGGATGCAAAAGAAATCCAAGTGAAAACTAAGGGGAAACTAAGTCTTGCTCATCCAGAAGCTTCGGTTGAATTGCTAATGATTTTAGTCAGTGTGACTGTGCAAAATATCCTCAATAAGGCTCTGGCTCATTTTCAAAGTAAACAAACAAATTAAAAAAAATGAAAAGAAGAAAAGATAAAAAAAAGACAATGATGCATGTTTAGAAAAAACTAAAAATGAGCCTATCATATGTATACATTTTTTACATACACGTGCCATATGGAACAAAGCAAATGTAGTGTGTGAAGTGTGAAATTTGGGAAAGTATTGGTTATGGGTTTTTTTTTACCCCCCCATTTCCAAGCCTAGATTAAAGCAATCTTGTTTTGGAAATGGACGGCTGCAACGCAAATGAGCCTGAGATATGGTAAAAGGCCGCCCCTGTAAACATTTCCTCCAAGAGAACAGTAGCAGTGGAGTACGGGTCAGTTACTCATACTCTTCATCACTATCGCCATGCTTTGTCAAAGACAGCTTCTTTCTAGGCTGTCTGGGATTTACGGAATATTGATTTTGTTGGCAACAATCCACTGTAATCCAGTCCCAAGTTCAAATCCGCTGTGGCCTTTCCCCGTGGGCGTTCACTAGGTCTTCTGCTCGGCGGCTGTGGCGCTCTGAGCGGGAGCTTCCGGCTTCATGATCTGGTACGTGATGAGATACTCAGGGTACGCCTGCAAAGGGCCGGAAGAGAAACGAGTCACTCCTTTGGCAGTACAGTATTCAGCGGGCGTCTCAGAGGCTGCTGGTCCCCATTAGTGTTCTACACGCGCCCCAGAGCCCATGAAGGCCGGCCATCGACAGGTGCCTGAACAACACACACATGCCAGACAGACCTACGTACTGCCTAGAAATGTGTCTAGACCCTGTCATCCGGAGAACTGCTGTAAGGCGGTTTCCACTCTGAGCGCCCTTTAGTGGTGCGTTCATCCTTCATGCACATGCCGTGGCTGGGAAAACTAAGGCAGGAGAAAGTCTCTCTCTTTTCCACCTCACTTGACACTGCTGTCACATAGCATATGTTCAATAAAAGTGTGGTGAAGGAAAGAGTAATTTGGCTGAACTGATTTCAAATTAATTACTCCCAAATATAATCCACTGAGCTAGAAGAGGGAAGGGTGAGGCCTGGTGAGTCACCAGTAACTTGGAACTGTTTGGAGATCATTTTTAAAAGGTGACTAATAAGGGCACCTGGGTGGCTCAGTGGGTTAAGCCTCTGCCTTAGACTTGGGTCATGATCTCAGGGTCCTGGGATCCAGTCCCACATTGGGCTCTCTGCTCAGGGGGGAGCCTGCTTCCTCCTCTCTCTCTGCCTGCCTCTCTGTCTACTTGTGATCTCTCTGTCAAATAAATAAAATATTTAAAAATAAATAAATAAAAGGTGACCAATAAAAGGCAATTTTCACAGGTAACATAATGGTTCAGAATGAGACTTGCCACCCCATTTATTCTCTTTCTCTCTGGCCTCTTTTTCTTAAAGTATGTAAAATGAAAGGCTCTGTATCTGGAAAGGAAAGACCGTCTCTTAGAGGAGATCACTACCAAGGCAATTGGGTGGAGGGCCAAAACAAAAAAACAAAAAAACGAAAAAACAACCCTTAAAACTATGTATGTTACATAAGAATTCTTCAACCCTAAATCTAATATAATGATACAACTAAAGGGAGCATTTCAGAGTGCTCTATGGCTGAAAACTAGTATTCTTTAGTGAGGTAAGTGTTTTAGGGCCCCAAAAGAATTTGCTGAATGATGACTTATAAATTACTTGCTTAGGGATATGGAGTAAGATAATAAAAAGAATAAAGGATAAAAAAAAACTGGACTTTAAAAAGATACATGAACAACTATGTTCACTGCAGCATTATTTACAGTAGCTAGGATAGAAGCAACCTAAGTGTCCGTTGACAGAAGAATGGCTAAAGAAGGTGTGAGGTATATATATATATACACACACACACACACACACACACACAACACAGAGTATTACTCAGCCATTAAAAAGAGATCTTGCCATTTGTGACAATGTGGATGACCTAGAGGGTATTTGTTAAGTGAAGTGAGTCAGACAGAGAAAGACAAATACCTTAAGACTTAACTTATATTTTACAAAACAAACAACAAAATACTAGTAAACTGAATCTAACGATACATTTAAAAAGTCATTCATCACCATCAAGTGGGAAGTACTCCTGGCTTACAGGGATGGTTCAGTATTTGCAAAACAACCAACATGAGACATCACATCAGTAAGAGAAAGGATAAAAACCAGATGGTCATTTCAATAGATGTAGAAAAGTCGTCTGACAAAGTACAACACCCATTTATGATAAAAACTCTCAACAAAGTAGGTTTAGAGGAACATACCTTAACACAGGTATGGCATAATAAGAATCCAGTATAATGTAAGTTACTACTATAACATTATTATTATGATGATTCATTAAGGAGAAGTCCCTTCTGAGGGGGCTCAGCAGGAATACAAAGGACAAAAGTGTTAATTACACATTATCATTTTATGTTGGTATACTACTTTAATATAAAGCTATCATTCATATTCCAATGTTCTCAGTCGATTTAATAATGTTTCTCTTCCAATACCAGATCCAACTGGGGGCAGGACCTTAAGTTAGTTGTCCTGTCTCTTGGGTTTCATTGAATCTGGAGTTTTTAAAGTCTTTCTCTGCCTTTTATCATATGGACATTTCTGAAGAATCCAGCCTTCCCACATTTTTTTTTAATAGAACATTCCTCACTTTGATTAGAACAAGGTTATACATTCTTGGCTGCAATGTTGCATAGACAATGGTGAACTCTTCTCCGAGTATCATATCTGAGGCACACTCTATTTGTATCTGTCCCTTATTGGTGATGTTATTTTTGATCATCTGGTCAAGGCACTGCCCCTTTTCTCCAATGTATAATTACTGTTTTCTTCTCCTTTGTAGTTCATAAGACCAAACAAATTCCTTTTATTTATAATCAAAATTGTCTACTAGTTTAAGCATCCACTTATGATTCTTGTCACAATGGTCCCAAGATGATGATTTTCCAAATCTAGTACTCCTCCACATCTACTCATCTCCCCTTGGCTTTCCGCTACAAGCAAAAGCCTTCCTTGCCCCTTCATTTATCTATTTATCTACTTGTTATCACTACAGAATCATGGACTCCTTTTTTTTTCTCAGAGGCTTAAAATTTATTACTATATTTATTTTGGTAATCAAAGTGTTCCAGATTTGGCCGGTGGGCTGGCTCTGTGTCCTTGTGACATGCCCCCCACACAACTTTGAGTACTTCATTACTTCCAGGATGTTCCAGGCTCACCTTGCTCCTATTCTGCTCTAGCCCTGGAATTAGCTGTTTCTTCAAAGAGCCTGGGTTCCTTTTGGTAGGGAATGGTATTAGAGACCAAGATCTAGGTCTAGGTGTGCTCACTGCTTTTGAGGTCTCCTTGCTTTCAGGAGACAGTGCAAAGAAATATATGCATATCTATGCTCATATACATACATGTACCTATATATACACTTACACACATCCCTGTACATACATATAAGTACACAAACATACATACATGTATGAGAAATGAGTTTCTATCAGTATCTCCAACTTCAGTCCATCTCTACAGTTATTCTCACCATCCCCGCATTATAGATTTGTATACCCCTTCTTTTACCATGAGAATCCCAGCTTCCAAATCAAACATCAACACATTTACTCATTTGCTCAATCCTACAACACACCTAAAGGAGTTTCATTGCTTTGCCCATACCATCACCATCAACACATCTAGTAAATGAAGTTCAGGATTTATGTGTCTTTCCTATGGCTACTCCATACCTTACCTGGCCAGGACTGATGGCATGTAATAAAATATTGTTTTCCTACGTTACTTGTACTTAATTAATTCCTGCTTTCTCTCCCCCCCACCCCAATTTTCCATCAGTGTAGTTAAGGTAACCATTTGAAATTCGATTAAATTCAGACAAACTGATCTTTGTTTTTAGTCAAATCAACAGGCATTTAGCAGTACTGTGAGAGTTAAGGGCTGGGTTAGAAAATGATAGAAAGTTTTCCTGCTTGTTGACAGTTTTACTTTGGAGCCTACACAGTGGGCGAAACTGAATGCACTACAGCTTCACCACTCGGAAAGCTATTGTTCTGTGTTAAGTGCCACAGTCAGAAATACTGAGAGTGAACTCACATGACCAGCCTGTAGCACGTACATCCATAAAGAAAAGCTGCTCTCTGTGCTGACATGTTCAGCAGCTCAGTTATGCTGATCTGATGGGCACCGTACCTGCTCGCCTCTGTAGATGACATATTCGGCGTATGCCAGCCCGTTCACACTTGGTCTCCCGATCACTGAGTGATGTCCTGGAGGGGCATGAGCCATTTTCATGGTGCTGAACTGCAGAAAGGATTTTCCAAGGGTCACCCTACAGAAAAGCATTTGCCTAAAGGAAAAAGGAAAGCAATGCTTTGAAGGAAGCATTAAATCTTAGAGTGACGGAACTCTTAGGTGTGGTAATTTTCGAAAACAAATATTTAACACAAGGCAAGTTAACTTAAAATGTCACTTTCGCATTTGAGTAGGGATGGATGGGATGGAATTTGATATCCTGGTTTACCACAAGCAGCAGACTCAATAGTTAAAGTAGGTTTGGTGTGGTTATAGAATCAATGACAGAAAACACCCAGCAAGTTCTGACTAGTCGAAAAAGAGGAATCCTAGCAAAAATGGAGTTCTTGTGAGGATGAACCAGGGCGGGGAGGGCAGGAGGACTGAAGCAAATACACAGAAGGCAGCACCATTTGAAATCAAGATGGGGTTTACTCATTATGAAGAAGTAAAAACCAGGGTGAGATAAATAATAATAAAAGTGGATCATACACCAAAGTGCTTAGTTTAAATGTATGGCTGGAAATCATCCTACCTGGGTGAAACACCAATTGGGAAAGATGTTGACTATTACACAGGACAAGAGATGCTGATTGGAAAGAAAGTGCATTATATAAACTAACCCTAGTTTGCAACCTATTTTTGTAAATAAAATTTTATTGGAATGCAGCCAAACACTCATACACGTGTCCTCTGCAGCTGCTTCTGCACTACGAGGGCTGAGGTCAATCACTGTGACAGGGATCATATGGCCTGTAAAGCCTAAAATATTAGGTAGCCCTTTAAAATCAAAGTTTGTAAGCCTTGAATATAAACCACAAATGTTTTAACTACTCAGTGAGATTGATCATACTGTTAAATGGGTAAAATAGTTATTATTCAAACAGTTTGTTTTTAGTAATAGAGCATGATCTTTGCATTGTAACTAACCAGAGATACTACTCTGAGTCAAATCGTGCCAGACCCAGCATTAACTGGGTCCTGCCTGGGCGGGCTTTTCCAGCACAATATTCCTAATGAACCTGCGGGGCGCTGGCCTCGTGTCAGCGGCTTTCTCTTGGAGGTCCCCACGGAAAAGGTTTTTTGTTTTTTGTTTTTTTGAGAAAGAGAGAGAGAGAGCAAGAGCACGCACATGGAAGCAGGGGAAGAAGGGGGAGCAGAGAACATCTTAAGCAGGCTCCGTGCACACACCGGGTCAGAGACCATGACCTGAGCGGAAATGAAGAGTTGGATGCTGGACCCCCAGAGCCGCCCAGGCGCCCCAGCCCGACTGCGACAGAGGGAGGTGCCCGAGCTCCATCTCCACGTCACGGCAGCACGGCGGTGTCACTGGACTCTGCCCGCTCAGTCTGCTCGGCCCACTGCCATGGCTGCTCCATGTATCACACAGACAGGCCCTTGCCTCCTGCCCCAGCCCCCACCCCCATCGCTGCGGGGGCAGGAGAAGACGCAGGCCCGGCCCGTGAAGCTGCGGGCAGCAGACGGGCCGGTGGAGAGCACCGGCTCCAGCCCGCTCCCTGGCCAGCCCTGGGCGTCATGCTGCGTTCTGCAGACACAACAGCCCCATGTGGGGGGACAGCAGTGCCCTGTGGAGCAAATGGTGATCCGTGCCAGACAGGAGCCGGCCGGTGAATTCAGCTCTGGTCTCCCACAGTGTACTAGAGTTCACACAGCCTCTGTGAAGGTGAAGTCTCACGGACTGAGCCACAGACCACACTTGTTACGAAACAGGCCAACGCACGGACGCATGTCCCTGTCTTCGCTCCGCCTCCTTCTCTGCTTTATTTCTCTCTGCGCCGTCACTCCAGCTTCTCCAGTATTGCACTTGCCAAGAAAGTGCTAGCACATAAGCTCTTGCTTCAGGCTCTGCTTCCTAGGAAATCCTGACTAAGACACAAACGTATGTGTCTAATTGCAGTGGGCAACTGCTCATCTTCATCTAGGTTCACTTTTAGTGCTTATTTAGGATAGGTTTGCAGCAACAAGAGTTTCGGCATGTCACACGTCCATCGGAACTTTTGGGTGCTATTAACCTTACTGAGGCCTTACTAGAGGCCTTACTTAACCTTACAGAGGCCTTACTAGAAAGAAGGTTCCTTCTGGACATACTGCAACCATCCTAGAACTGCTGGTGGCTGTAAGATTTTCATAAAGGAATGGAGAAGAGGAAGTTTTAAGATCAACAACTATAATGAATTTCAAGGCTATCTGGATCTTTTTGGGGTTTCCCCTGGGTTACAAGATCTCTAAGTAACCTTTCCATCTGGTTAATTTAAAGAAAAATACAATCAATTGTAATCTTTGTAATGTACAATTCTTTTGTGTTTTCTCCAGTGGCATGGAAGAGAATGGTATTTTTTTCACTGACTTCAGAGTGATTATTCTCTTATTCTCTTGAATTTAGGTTTTAAAATTCTATTTAAAAGCTAACATTCATCTGCTTACTATTACATCCAAAGTTAATATTCTGAAATTGAACTTTTTAAGGCAAATTATATATCCTGCCTTAAAGTACAGCTAGCAACATCAGAAACAGATTAAAGATTCAACTTGTTTACAGAAGTTGTGCATCTTAGCTTAAAAGTATCTAAAGCTAAAGGTTCTTCAACAGAAATAATTCTCAATCTTTTCTTTTTCTGAATCTGAAGCAAGGCAAGGGAAGCCCAGGGAGAAAGTCAAGATGGAGGGAGTTTCATCGTAACCTGGGACTGGCTGACACGTATCTGGCTTCTGCTAGCGTGGGGATTAGCTCTGTGTCATTTCTCCTGTTAGGGCAGAGGCTGGTCAGCTATTTCTATTCAACCCCAAACCGGTGTGATTCACTCTGAGTCACAACACTGAGGATAAGTGACTTCTGTAGAGCCTGAGGAACGACTGGGGCTCCTGATCTGAGGACAGCAATCCCAAAGGCAAGACACTCACCTATGACATATGTAGCATGACCGATCTTTGTGTGTGGGGCAGCCTGTGCCTCCTCCAATCCCATACACATACTGGTTGCTTTTGGAGGAGTTTTCAGCAAAATAAATCCCGGCACCAAACATTCCTCCTATGTACGCATGTCGCTCATCAAACCCCTTATGAATAATGGCATTAATGAAAGGAGAACCTAAAAACAGAAACACAGAAAGATCAGTGTTTTTGAATACTTCTCCAGAACCTCAATTAGCTACAAACTATTTGCACTTGGCAGGTTAGTATGAAGTTATCAATAATGTGTATATGAACTTGTAAGATGGTCTACCATAGCTAAATTATTTCTCGTACTGGAATCTTAGCAGGGACCCAGTGTTTGCCAAGCAAGGATGTAATGTGGCTTTTGCGGATGGCATGAGATTTTTAGATAGTGAAGGACAGGGGCGCCCGGGTGGTCATGATCTCAGGGTTGTGAGACTGAGCCCCACGTCAGGCTATGTGCTGGGCATAGAGTTTTAAGATTCCTTCTCTCCCTCTGCTCCTCCACCCCCGCCCCCCCCCCCAAAAGATGGCAAAGTCCCTGTGGCTTTATAATATAGATTTTATGCCCAATCTTACTTTACACAAAAACAGATAATCTGATAAACTGAAAACAATTATGCTAAACTGTAATGAAAATATTTCACTATCTAGATGGCTCAACTTGCAGTACAAGTTCTGAAACCATTCCAGATAAGTTATTCTCATTCTACACGCCCTGGAAAGCCTGTCCTAACATGCAATGCATTAGCAAACTGTACTGACACATAATTAAAAAAAAAAAAAATCAAAACCAGCCATTTTCAGCACAGCACTAATAGAGTCAATAACACAGGCTTTCCACTTTATTGGAATTCGCAAAAGCCCGAGAGATAAGAGACAGGCGCGCCGCTCACCGTGAAATAACATGCGCTCGTTGTGGTGGTTGTGATTCTCCTCAGACACCTCCTTCTGTCTGTGACAGAATCGTTCCCTCAACTTCTTGTTGACAACTTTCTGAATCTTTAAGGATGACGGAGAAAGAAGCATATTAGTGAAATGGATGTTAGTTGGCAGTTTATAATTTAAAATGAAACATATGTTTTCTTTGAGAAAGGTTCAATTCTTGGTTTTTGTTTCATTTGCTTAAAACATTATTTAAAAAGCATAATAAAGTTGCCAGGGCAGTGTAACTAAGTTAACATTCTGACTGTTAGTGACAAAATTTTCAGGTATGGCTTTGGTTATTTCTGCACTAGACCTGGTTGTACCTCAGGATCACCTGAGGAATTAAAGAAAAGAACAGCTATTCCGAGACTCCTCCCAGACTTGTTGAATGTTGGGATACAGGGGTCTGTAAATCTGCATTCTTCTAGAAGCTCTCTAAAAACTCTCCAGGGAATTCTGAGGGGCACTGGTGTAACTTCCAAGGATGTAGTCAGTTCTCAACAGGTTTTATGTATCTTTATGATGCTTCTTTGAAAAAAGCAAATCTATCCCATGTTATAAATTAAGATACTAAAATTAAGAGATATATGCATTCTGATATAATCACTGACTCAGATTGAAAACCAGGCCTTCAAAGTACTCGGAAGTGGTGATAAAAACTCTGTCAGCTCTGGTCTAAATCTGTGGGCAAGCTGCGTCTCATCACTGTATCTGTATCACCAACCCCAGGAGATCTAGCCTTCTGTCTGTAGCTTTCCCGTTTCCATCCAGTCTCTGTTTCTGGTGAAATTCGGTCTTGAGGGATTAGTGGAAAGTGACACCTGACTGCCAGGCAACAGATGGCTGATTATCTCGACAGTTTAAAAATAGGATGTTTAAAAAAAAAACTTTTCATTGTCTAGATTTGATTTCCAGATACACCCTGTAATCCAATTTTCACCCTGAAATTTTAAAGACTTACTCGAATGACATTGTATCTGTTGAAGATACCACCGGCATTGCCACCATCTCTGTGTTCTCGGATCGTACTTTGCATCTACAGAACAAAATAACAGAACTTTCTAGAGATATGCCAGTATATAATTCTAAAGACATTCCTCTGTTTTCAACATTCACTTCTGTTACACTTTTTTACTGATGAGTCTCAGACTCAGGGCTAATAAATAAATGGGAGTTGACTATAAATGGTTCACCAGAGTTTAATGGGTATTTCTGATGAGAAAGTAGTCATGACATAAATATTAAACTTCTGCATTTTCTCTTTATTTTTTAGTAAAAGCTTTGGAAGATTTTCCTGTAAGCACAATGGGGAACACAGAAATAAAACATCATATTAAGTTATCTACATTACTATTTTATGTTACTGAGAATGCAAAGCAACATTGGGATTAAGTCAAACTTAAGCTCACATTTGACGAATACTCACTAAACAAATGCTCAAATAAACACAAAGAATTTAAAAAAAAAATCAATAAACTTCTGTTCCCTGGGTGAAACAGACCATATTCTCAATTTGGGATATCAAAGAACATCTCCGCGACCAGGAGAAGCTGGGTATGCTGGCTAACTAAGCAGAGTAACTTCCCTCTGAGTGGTACTCTTCTTCGTGCGCTCTCCAAATTCAAAAGGATTACGGAAAAGTAAAATGTTCTAAAGACCCAAGTTTCTCACAGAATTGACTCAAAAGAGTTAATTCTCTATCTTACTGCTCTGTTTACAAAGTTATTCATCACATTTTGGACATTATTCTCCAAATCTGCTAACTACTAACAGGGTGATTAGGCAGGAAGCCCCTGGAAGGTGCTACACTTCCCTTACAGACTGGCCAGGCCTGAGCCGAAAACCCTCCCTACGGTAACAGGGCCAGACTTCCCAGCATGAGAATAATGTGAGCTCTAGTTAAAAGGCAGAAAATAAACAAAAAGACTCAGGCATGCATTTCTCTGCAAAATAACAGAATTAGTTAGGTGGCTTATTTATTGTGATAATGACATTAGGCACTCTGTTTATTATGTGTAAGAAATGAGGGGGAAGCCAGAGTAGGGAGGGAATTTCTGCGGTGTCTGTCTGGCAGGAGGGGTCGTCCATATAGTGCTTTAACACAGTGACTGAAGTCGGGAAAGGCGACTGAGTTATGAGGCAGACTTCATAGGCGAACAGGAAAAGTAGGTGTATTATTTTATCATCACATTTTATAACTGCGTGAAAATAAAAATAAAAAGGTATTTGCTATATGTGAGGCAAGATTCTAACTTGCCTAGTAGCACTTGAACAACACAAGCGAATAGTTCTAATAGGGTTCCTACTTGCCTGATTTCAAGAAAGTCTCTGGGACGAAGAGACCCTTGTGGCCCGTCCACTGAAACCCTAGGCTTTTGATGGGAAAACCCTGTGGTAGAGCCCTAATCCACAGTCCTCCCTGAGTTTGGGCAATACGCCACCACAACGGCTAAGGCAGTTCGGATGACAGAGAGGCGAGTGATCCTAAGTCACTGTCAGACAAGCTTACCTCTACTGAAAAAAATAGGCTTAACCACAGATTTCAGGAAAAGAGAATTAAAAATGTGGATGTACATTACCTCTTCTTCTACTGACTGATATTCCTTATCTTCTGGAGCAAGATCCAGCAAAATAGTTCCCTGATTAACACAGTGAAACGTCAAATAAGGATTGGTGCCTGTAGGAAAGAAAAATTAATGAATTAAAGTCCACACTATTCAGGCTCAATTTTAGGGACAACTTTGTCATAAATAATGATATTTTGGAAGAAATTTAAATTCTCTGCAATGTGACCTTCATATATAAGGATCTATTGAACAAATACATCCAAAGACAAGAGAAGTAATGGAGAGGGGATTGGGGATCAATCTGATCTGTTTTACAGAGTTCCCCAGCATGGCTCAACAATTTCTTATTGAGCAGAATTCTATTATAAACATACATGCAGCTATGTCTGATAGAAAAGAGAAACACATTGTAATCACAATGCAGTCAGGTCTAAAACCTAAGAATTATCCTGTAAAAACTCTGTGAGATGGCTTGAAATGGCCACTCATAATTCAAGTCTAAAACAGATTATTCTTGTTAATTTCATTGCCTTTGTTAATTTAATGCAGACAAATAAGCAAGACTTAAACTCAAAAACTGCTACCATTTAGTTTCATGTTACTCTTGTAACTTTGTTGGCTCTGCAGTGACTAAATCAAGTTTTCCCCTTCTCTCCCTTTGCTTTCCTATTGTGAAAGCACTTGTGGCAAACAGAGATGATAAACGTGGAGGCTGACAAGGGTGGGGGAGATAGGAGGCTTGTACCAGCACAGTACAGTGGAAAAAAGCCTGAGCTGCCAGTAGTGGCAGGGGACAAAGGTTCAGGATGAGGTCAGAGGAAGAGGTCAGATTATGAAAAGCCATGTTACAAATGTCTGATTTTATCCCCAAAGCAACAGGATTCTATTGAAAGGTGTTAAGCAATGCACTGATATGATCATAGAGTCATTTCGAAAAGAGTCTTCTGGGAGGAGTGCAGCCAGGCACGGGGGTTGGGGGGTGGGGGGTGGCAAAGGTGAGGCTCCGAGATAAGCTGGAAGGCGGTTGTGACAGTCCAAGGGACAGATGACAGTGGCTTGGATTAGGTGACCTGTACTGGATTCAACAGCAGTGGGAAAGGAGAGAAGTGAAGATTCCAGAGAGACTCAGCATGTACAATGTTGGTGGGGAGAGGGGGCAGGAAGGACGTGCTACACCCTGCAAGCGTATGAGCTCTGGGTTCAGACCACTTGAGCCTTGACAACTTACTTATCCCGCTAATTTCTGAGACTTATTCTTTTTCCCCAAATAACTTACCTTGTTGTCCACCTAATAGTCTTTCTACTCCTTTGATTAATTTATGGCGGTGTCCATATGCATTGATGCCTATTTCTTTCAACTCCTCATGGCCCATATCAGCCAGTACATCTAGTGTAATCTGAAAAAACGGAACAAAATTAATCGCTCAATCTTTAACAGTGGCTCAGTTCTTCCATGCGTCTTCCATGCTATAATAACCCATCCAAATTGACAAACTCTTTTGTCTTCTTTAACTGTGAACTTAAAATCTTAAAGTTGTCTTGATAATTTTATCAGCTTTTTACTCAATTGAAATACTCCTTCCTTCTAGTCAATGGTGAATTATAATGGCAGAAACAATGCTATAGAGATACAGAATGAACACTGCTGTATTTCCTTTTGATTATTTAACTCTACCACTTTGTGCCTGCCTCAAGATATAAAAGAAAACAACCAGAAGCTTGAAGACAGGGAAATACCAGATCCCCAGATCCATCAGGTAGCAGAGAAAGATGTTGGGGGAAAGGGAGAGGGGCTTAGCACAAGGAAAGAGAATGTGACAAAAGGAGGAAGCAGTTTTAGCTAAGTAGGATTTATATCAAGATAAAGAACTCCCCAGTGCTGAGAAATAGTCCGGCATGGAAAAGGCTGTCTTTGAAAGCGGTGAGATTTAGAACATGAGTATACAGTTATATAGAAGTTACATAAGAAATACCGCTTCAGAAGGGAGAGTAGATGGTTTTTAAGTTCTCTTATAAATTCCCAGACTTAACAGTCCCTGAAGCCTTACAGACATTCTGTTGTTGTAAAAACAGTGGTTTATAATTTCTGCTTATTCATCCCTGCAAGTGGAGGTGGTTAGCTGGCAGCTGACTACCAGGACTCAAAATCACCCAGCGCCTTTGATGACTAAAAGTAACTGTGACTCTACCGCCACCCCGTGGCAGAGTTCGGGATGCACAGGATGGAATCTGGGGCCTCCACATTTCTGGAGGGCTGAAACATGAAATCTAGCTCAGAAGAAGCTGGCCCTATGACAATGCAAACACTACTTTACAAGATGAGCCTTTAGTTTTCTCTTTCCTTGGAAAACTGAGAAATCCTTCCATAGACACCCTTTTTCCAACTCAAATATGTTTTATCTATCTGTAGTGTTCTCTACCTTTTTAATTGAATATTACATAAAAAAACAAAACAAAACAAAAAAACCCCTGGCAAATTGGGCCTGGAGTTCACTGATTTTTATTGCCAGAATGAAATATTATATAATGAGTCTGATCTTCTCGGTGCAGCAACTATACATCACTCACTCTTCAGGAATCATTTACTATAGTGCTCCTAAGTGGCCATTTAAGAAATAATCGCTCCATTGTACAAAATGGGCAATTCGCTTCCAATCACCAAAAGGAAATTTTGAGCAGAGCTTTTAAAAAGCAACAGTTCTGAGATATACATCTTTGAGACAAAGTAATTCACAACATAATAGGAGACTGTATATTTTTAGCAGACGTAATCTAATATACTTTGGAAGCCGGGCACAGGGTTTCCTACATTAGCGATGTCCCCGTTTTTTCCTTCTAAACTTTGGTTCAAATAAGGTTGACGGAAAAACAGGATCTCATATCGATGTGGTAGCTTCAATTCAAAGAAACCTTAAACTTTTCTGAATCTGGACATAAAGTGTGTATCTGGAAAAATCAGAAACCAGGCCAAAGGACAGCATTCTTTCTGTAAAGTTCTAGAAAAGAAACGGAGACTGTTTAATGTATCTGACAATACAGGTCCACTCACAAAATGAATAGCTCCCCAACTCCTCACGACCACCCTGAAGTTACTAAGAACATCCTCATGGGGAACTGAGGCTCAAAGCAATCCTAAATGCAGTACACAGGAGAGCTGAGACGGATCGCCAGATCTCTCTTGCCCTTGCTTATATTTCTCAAAGGGCTGACTAGAAAGCTAAAATAACTAAACATTACATTTAGCTGCTGCAAATCCATGGTGCCCAATTTGTCCCCATATTTAACAGGCAGTGGCCACTGGAAAACCTTAAATGATAAGCTTAGGAATTCAGATTACTGTTCATTTGTTCACTCATTCCTATACAGTAGATTTAATGAACACCTTCTAGATGGTAGGTATTTTCTCCAAAAAGTAACTTGTCAAACATTTCATTTAACTCTAAAACTATCAACTACAGCTCAAAATAACTAGTCCAAATTGGTAGTAAAAGAGCAGGGCCGGGAATCAAACAAGGTACTACCACAAAAGTTTATGCTATTTCTTCTGACAAGATTAAAAAGTAAACACAATAATCTGGTAAAGGTTGGTAAATGTTTTGGAGCAATCCCTATGGAAACTCTTAGGAAGGTTCCTACTTGGTCAAGGTCGTAGGTAGGGCTGGGAAAGATAGAAGGAACAGGGTGAGGTTCAGGAAAGGTTCTTAGGAGAAGGTAACAACTTGGCTAAGAAGCAGAAGCTCATCAGGCAGAGGAAGGAGGAAAGGGTGTTTAAGACCAAGGGAACAGCACATGCAAAAGGAAAATCCAGTAAGGGACTACAGAACATTGGGAGACTCTCAGCACCAAAGTCCAAAAGGGTAAGAGTATAAGATACAGAGAGGAAAGAAGGAGGGATGGACAGAGCAGTAGGCTAGGAGCAGATCTTAATGTGCCTTATCTATCAAGATGGTATCCAAACACTCCTAGGGAGCCTTTTCAGCAGAGTAGCGCGATCGAAGTTGTATTTGAGGAGGAGAACGGCAACATCCTAAAGGGCAGGTCTGGAAGGGAAAGGACTGTGTGAACAAGGTAATGGAGAAGGGTTGAAGGGAGAAATCAGAGAGCAATTTCAAAATGAGAGAATACAGGGCCTGGTAAATAGAAATGGTTAAGAAAAAGAAAAAAAGGAATGGGAGTAGAGATTATTTCAGAAGTCTGAAAACTGGTGAATATGAGATTATTGTCTCAAAAAAAAAAGAGGAAATATCTGGAAGCAGGTTAGATGGATTTTGGATATGCTGCTCCACGATTCAGGCATTTTATACTATTAGAAATAGGCTTTTTTGGGGGGAAATTATCTTTAATTAGCTTAAACAATAACTTAGTTATCTCCAGGAAATTACAAGTTTCTTGGGCTAGGCATTTATATGTAGCACACATTAAAATCAAATTGATCATACCTATCAGACTGGCTAGGATCAAAAAGAAAAAAATAACAAGTGTTGGGGAGGAGGCGGAGAAAGGAGAACACTTGTGCTCTGCCGGTGGGAACGCACTCTGGTGCGGCCACTGTGCAAAACAGTGTGGAGGGGCCTCCAAAAATTAAAAATAGAACTACCATAAGATCTGACAATTCCACTTCTGCGTATTTATTTCAGGAAAACAAAAACACCAATTCGGAGAGATATATGTGCCCCTATGTTCACTGCGATATTATTCGCAATAGCTAAGATAAGGAAGTAACCCAGGTAGATGAATGGATATAGATGTACTGTGTATGTGTGTGTGTGTGTGTGTTGTGTATATACAACACGCACACACACACACACAGAGTAAAATATTACTCAGCCATTTAAAAAAGAACGAAATCTTGCCATTCATGACCACATGGATAGACCTAGAGGGTATATGCAAAGTAAGTCAGAGAAAGACAAGTAACAGTATGATTTCACTTCTACGTTGAATCTGAAACAGAAAAGAGAAACAGACTCATAGATAAAGGAAACAAAGCTGGTTACCAGAGGAGGTAGGAGTTGAGGGGCTGGGCAAATAGGTGAAGATGGTAAAGAGGTATACTCCCCCTTACAATATAAGTAAGTCATGGGGATGGAATGTACAGCATAGGGAACACAGTCCTAATCAATGACTCTGTATGGTTACAGATGTAACTAGGCTTATTGTGGGGATAATTTCATAATGCACAAAAATATCAAATCACTATGATGTACTCCTGAAACTAATAAGTAGTGTAGGTCAATTCTACTTCAATTGAAAAAAAAAACCCAAATTATAATCTTTAAAATAAGGATTGTTGATGTATCAGCCAAATCACCTCACATCAGAAGCAAATGTCGCTTGACAAAGGGTTGCCTGTTGTTTCTAAGATTTGTTCATTTTCTTTGGGGTAGAGAGAGAAAAAGTAGAATTTTAATGGGAAGAGAAAAATTAAGAGTCTAAATGCACAAGCTCCTTCCTTTCACTTGGGCTTCAAAAGATGCAGGCCAGAGTAAGAGTTGTTAGAGCTAATTTTATAATCACATTCACAGTTAATGTACCCGAGACCCTTCCTTGGTCTTTTGATTTTGAAATAAAAATTTATAAAGGTCACTTTTCATGAAAATGTATGAGTTGCCCATAAATATGTCCAAAAAAGCCTTCTAAGTCATAGTCCTAGCATTTATGCTTAGGAATTGCAGTGAAAATCAAATCAGCCTTTCCCAGAGAAAAAGTGTTCTAACCAGGAAGCTACGTTATAAAGGAAGGGCCAGAGGGACACTGGTACGGTATTTACAACGATAAAAGACATGGGTATGTATTACTTGGTGAAGTTTGCATGTCTGAATAAGTCAAGTTAGTTAAGAGACTCCTGAGAGAATAACTGTGAAGGGATGAGGCTGTGATGCCCCTGAAGGATGTTTCCTTGAGACCGGAAGTAAGGTAATTACACCCCCACTCCATGCGGGGTAAGCATCCTTGAGCAGAACCAGAAGCACAAAGATCTTGTGTGTCAAAACGATTCAGGACACAGAACCACTCCCTGGCTTAACAAAAATAGACAAGAATTAAATGAGTACAGGGTATATGGCCACTCCTTCCCTCACTACCCAAATATCTTGGCCATCAGCAATCACATACTTATAGCCTGATATAGAAATGTTAATGGGAGAAAATTCTGTGGGTAAACTTTAGAAAGGGTTACAGAATTTAGTATTCTTTAACTAAAGGCTACTCAAGGAACACTTGCAGTCAAAGTAAAAGTTATTTTGATTGCTTGATGCCTGGGCCAGAAGATAGTCAGACACAGTTCAATAGAAAGAACGGTAGTATCATTTGTCTGGAGGAAAGGAGCTGTGCTGGGCAATATACATTAAATGGAACAGTCAACATATTAATAAAAAAGGATACAGAAATTATTCCTGCAACAAGAAAATCGATGGAGCCATTTACTCAGAACAAAAGTACAGTGTGAAAGAGAGCAATAAAGCTGATGAAACAGGAGAAGCTGTCAAAAGCCCCCAGCGAGAGACTAAACGATTAAACTATTACAATCAATAGAATGAGATATCCATGTCACAGGAAATCAGTTACTGAGAGAATAAAGTAGAAGAGAAAAAAATAAAACACAAAATTATGCAGCAAACAAATTGAAAGGGGAGAAACGGAAACCCTTTGAAAAATGTTCAACAGTCGACTGGGGTTATTTGTGTGAACTAGGGCCTTTGGTTTATTAAGCAAAGATGTGTGCAATTTCAGTTCCTGTGGATCTGATTTGGGAAGAAGGGATATATTAAGGGATATCCTTTGGCTTTAACGGAAGATAATGCTTTCACAAGAGCTTTCATACCTCCAGGGAGGGAATAAGGCAAAAACATTTTTATTGTTTAGGACAGTCTCATAAGAACTCTCCAGAGTGCCTGGGGGCCTCAGTCGGTTAAGAGTCTTTCTTTGGCTCAGGTCATGATCCTGGGATCCTGGGACTGAGCCCTGAATCGGGCTCCCTGCTCAGCAGGGAGTCTGCTTCTCCCTCTGCCCCTCCCTCCTGCCAGTGATCTCTCTCTCAAATAAATAAAAAAATCTTAAAAAAAAGCATCTCCAAACCAGAGAGTAAATCAATGGTAGGTGAAGCTCAAGGAAGGGTGCATTATTAGGGAAGTCTATCAAGTCCTCACCACCAGACAAAGACACATCTGACAGGTCGTTAAAGCATACTTTAAAAACTGGCACAGAGCACGGTAGGACCAGGAATTTTAACTGTCTGGACACATGAAGGTGTTATAATTTACAGTCAAGGGAAGTGACAAGCTAAATGCCTTACCCAATGTTACACAGCTAATAAAAGAGAATAATTAGAATCAAGGTCTTTTAAGCCAGTGTTATTTCCACTCTGCTGTTTTGATCAATAAGAGCATAACTGTAATAAGCAATATAAGGAAATTTAACTAAAAAAAAAAAGACATTAAATAATCTTAACAGTGTAACTGCTATGAAAAAGAACTGGTGTTTTTAATTAGCTCCAAATTGACTATAAGCCTATGAAGAAACCATAAATGGGGCAAAGAGGCCAGTGAGGAACTAGGAAGCACTATCCACAGAGAGAAGAAGTGAAAAATAAAAAGGGCATATTTATCTTAAAATAGGAGAAACTCTGTAGGAGAGGGCGGTGGGAAGGATAAGTCCATGCTAAGCTGATTGGGTCCTAGGAAGAGATGAAGGGCTGTCCTTGTTGTGGTGAGCTGAACGGCGGCCCTCAGAAAGATGTATCCATGTTTTAATCCCCAGAATTTCTGAAGGACCTAAGGACCTATCTGGAAAACTTAGCACATGGGACTAAGTTAAGGATCTTGAAATGGGGAGATCGCTAGTATTACGTGGGTAGGCCTTAGATCCGACGCGAGTATCCTTCTAAGACACAGAGCGCAGGCACAGAGAAGGCAAGGTGACAATGGAAGCAGAGGCCGCAGTCATGTGGCTGTAAGCCAAAGGGCCCGGAACCTGGCAGAGGCAGGAGAGGGCAACCCTGCCAACGACTCGATTTTGAACTTCAGGCTTCCAGAACTGCGGGGGAATAAAGCCACCAAGTTTGGGCTAATTTGTTTTAACAGCCCTATGAAATGAGTACATGAGCAGACTAGACATTAGGTTTCTGTGCCAAACAGGGTAAATGTAAACATAAAATTAATAGATTATACACGGGGGCAGATTGGGGCACACATTAAATTACAAGCCTTTTATTATACCTGCCCAAAGTGTAACAATTTATCCTCCCAATTGGATGTTTTTTAAAAGAGTAGGATCTGGGAAAATGACTAAATACCTTTCTCATTTTAAGATTCTATATAGAGTAGTAACAATTTAAAATCAGCAAGTTATTATTATTCAATATTGAATACTGACTGTGGTAATAAAATCATACAGTAAGAAATTAAAAAGTCATTATCCTGTATAAAAATAGAGTGACAAAAGAAGGGTCTTAATTCATAAATGCTATAATGGTGACTTCTTACTCAGAACATCATACACATTTAAGATGAACGTGAAAACAGGAGAGGTCCGAGAGTAGATGGCTAAGTTTTGGTTCAGCATTATTTTAGACTCATCTAGACAACAGAAACTTCATAAAGAGGCAATCTGCAAAAGGTACACTTGTCTAGGAATTACTTTGCTTTCCAAATTTAACAGATGATTGCTTTGTGAAGATTTTGCTAAACAGCTAATATAAAAATGTGTCATTGGTTTTAAGCGGAGTTTATTCACATATATTGAGATACACTTTGTGGAAAAAAAATAATGAAAGAAGATTTTGAAACATTCTTTTGAGGTGGTTTCATGGCCCAAGTTTATGTAATAAAACATCGGTAGTCAAACCGCTTATAAAGATATAATGAATTAACGGTTAATGACTCGCATCATCTGTTAAACAATTTTGGGGAGAATTATAAAATCCTAAATTCCCCTGGCTTCTTTAGAGCTTGGTA
The DNA here is from genome assembly GCF_020171115.1 of Neogale vison. Lineage (NCBI taxonomy): Eukaryota > Metazoa > Chordata > Mammalia > Carnivora > Mustelidae > Neogale > Neogale vison. The sequence continues at coordinate 194,769,754 of NC_058101.1, read as the reverse complement.
TGAGTTTTAAAGTTAAGAAGTAAAAAGAACCAAAGAATGGCAATTAATAGCTCTTATTATTTCATTAAAAAGACTCAGCAAAAAGGAGAGCTTACCTGTTCTGTTTCAAAGATGTCCCGAAGGTGCTCAAGACCAAGGCTTTTTAGGAACTGGCTGATATTCATGTCAAGACCCGCAACTAAAACAGACATACATTAAAGCTTTCAGAAAGCAGTTATCAATCTAAAGGGAAGTGGTAGTATTTATTTAAAGCCATGGCTCTCTGACACCCTTGGCCGTACAGATGATTTTACAGAGCATAAAAGTCATCCAGAATACATCTATTTAATTCAGTCACTTCAGGTTAACTCTGAATTTGGTGGAGAAGTAAAAGCAGAGTTTATCTTATTGGTAGCATTTATATTAACTATAATATTATAAAGTTTAATCTAATGCTTTTAGTGAAATATTTAATAGCTTGGAATTAAAAAATTGAATTTACCAGTTATGATTTGTTTCCATTCCTTAAATGGTCTCTTTTTTTTCTGATATAATTTCAGTAGTAAGACTCACTCAGTAGTTAAATACAATATGATGGTTAGAAATGGATATACTGGAATATACATAAGAACAATATAGATGTCAAGGTATTTATTCTATGAAGATAGTTCTTATAAACTGGTGTGTATGTGAAAACTTACGGACAGGTGTTCAATAATTACTAAGAGAAGTAAGTGAAATCTGTTCATTTAAAAAAATAAAAACGAGGGAGGCACCTGGGTGGCTCAGTTGGTTGAACTCTTGATTTCAATTCAGGTCATGATCTCAGGGTCTTAGGATCGGGCTCTGCACTGGGCATGGAGCCTGCTTAGGATTCTCTCTCCCCCTCTCCCTCTCCCCCCTCCCCCACCGTCTCCCACCCAACCTGCACCTCCCCCAGGCTACTCTCTCTTTAAAAAAAACAAAACAAAAAAACACCCCCATCAAAAACCAAATAAGCATTCACGAGTATACTCGCCTTCTCCTTCCTTCCTTTCTGCACCTGCTGCCCCGTCCCCCGTGTTGGACGGTCCTCCTACTGCCAGTTCCGCTAAAGGGCCGGTGAGGTTATCGATGCTGCTGGCAGCAGACAGGCAGGAGGGGGTGGATGCTGGTGAGATCAGAGAGGCACTCACTACGGTGGCCTGAGGTTTAAAACAGGTAGGCAGGGCCTCCGGGGGCATGGCATCTATCAGCAAAGCTCTTATGTCATCGGCCTAAAAATAGTGAGACAAATGAACACACACACAAATACATTTAAAAATGGTAAAATTTTCCACTAAGGACCAAATGCTTCGTGAAATTTGTCTTTAGCCAGTGCTTCATTATTGCCCACTGGTTTTTGATCACTCCTTCCCCGACCTGCCACTCCAGAGAGGGCCAGCAGTTTCTGTAGGTGTCAGAACTTGAGTCCCTGTATCATTTTTAAAAATATTTCATCTTTTGAAGATCTAATGTACACCCTGACTTTAGTTAATACTACTGTGTTATATAGCTGGAATTTGCTGAGAACAGATTTTCAGCAAAAATCTGTGTTCTTGACACACACACACTCACGTCTATCAGAGTCAACCATGGAGGAGACATGTGAGAATGTAGACTACACTGGTTTCTGGAAACGTTTATTTAACACTGAGAGAAACATGCAGACACAGTTGTCCATACTGATGACACACATATTCAAAGTGTAAGTTAATGAAGATGGGAACGAGTTTAAAAAGTTTCCTGTCTCGTTAAAAACCAGCCTGCTGCAGCACTGACGCAATCTCCCCTTCTGAAGTTCTCATATTTACACCAGGTGTGCAGATGCCTCAATACTGACAATGACTTTTCTTCAGTTATTTAGTGCACGCTTAATAATTAAATGTCCAGTTATAATCTGGCAATGTTCGAAGGCCACCGCCTTAGTCTGGCTGGCTTATTCACACCGTCACAGCCCGTTAGGCCTAAGTGCTGGGAGACGACGTGGGAGTCTCCCAAGACAGCCAGCCGTGAACTCCCTCCTCTGCGTGCACGCGCGCCACCAGAGGTGGCATCTGTCTCTCTCCCTTTAGATCTGGGCAGCCCTGCAAGTTGCAGTGACCGAAAGAACGAAGACGGAGTGGTGTCTGAGGCTTTTAAGGCCAGCTTTAAAATGACTGGCAGCTTCTACTTCTGGTCTCAGATGCGTCGTCTCCATGCTATAAAGAAGTCCAGGTCAACTACAGAGGGAAGGGGGGCTCTGTGGAGAGACACCCTGGAGGATGAAGGGCGGCCCTAGACCTTGCAGCCTTGGCTGAGCTCCCAGCTGGAGGGAGGTGTACGCACTGCAGAACTGGGTCGCGGAGCCTTGGAACCCATGGAACTGGGGGCAATAGTCAGTCACTGTGGGAAGCCACTGACTTGGTTTCAGTTAAGCTACTAAGTGTTCTGAAGTGGTCTGTTACTCAGCAATAGATGTGTGAGACAGAATGTGGCTTGGGAAGGTACTTGTGGTTAAAAAATGATATATTATTGTGCATATCAATTTACTTTTCCATCTTCAAAGGCATACTATACGGCCTAGAAGGTAAATTTTCTTTGACTATCTCACAGCCTCAGGTACATCAGCTGCTCCTGAACAATATGCCAAATGTAGAAGGTCTAAGATACTTCACTCATGTAATTCTCTGAGGATACGTTCTAGATACGTGTTGTTTTCCCATGCAAGTTAAGCATGGCAGAAAGAATTAATTTAAGGCACTGCTTAGTTTGCCTTAACAGAGTTTTGAATTATCTAATATGCAAATAAAAAAAATTTCAGAAGGAAGGAAATTTGTTCTTACTGCTAAAGGTAAACCTACTAAGCCCTGAAATTTAATGTCGTCTTGGAAAGCACAAATTTAAGGCAATACTAAATAATTCAAAATGAAGACTTACTGTTGCCAGATCTAAAGGTGTCTGACCTTCTTGGTTCTTCATAGTGGGATCCGCACCATGGGCCAGAAGTAGGGCACATAACTGGGTCCTTCCTTTTTGGGCTGCTTCATGAAGAGGAGTAAATGCCCACTTATCGGTGGCATTTACACACGTGTTGTATTTTATCAATAATGCTGCTATATCCACATGCTGAGAAAAAAACAAAGGATGCGAAAGATCAAGAATGAGATTATCTGGTCAAGCTCCATCAGGTTTGCCTGCTGTTTTAACACTTCCTTCCCTCTTCTCCTTCTCTCTTCTCATCCTTAATGTACGTTTCTTCTATTAAAAAAAAACATACTTATCCCACTCCTATATATTGGACCCCATCTTTTCTTGCCTCCAAAATCTCCATTCCGTAGTCATTACTGTTTTACTGTGATTCTTCATAGGTGCTTATAAAAGTTTTTATTTGGCCTTCTACCATAATCAGGTCTATCTTAAAAATGAACACAGACAATGAAACTATGACCTGACTCCAAGCCTCCTCTCAAAGGTCTAGACTGCCTGAAACTTTTGAAACAAGTGTTCTTATTTGCTTCTCTGATCTTCCTATTTCTCTTCTAACCCACTGCAATCTGATCTATTTATTGAAACATTTGTCTCAAAGATTCTCACTGTTTTCTCTTCAGCCCTTGGGGAAGTAATGTAACATAACAAAACAGCACTGTACAAAACTGAGTCTGCAATGTCCAAAATGACTTGCGGGTGGGGGAAATGTTAGCAGCAGATACATTAAAAGCTGGGTGTGAGGTGATGAGATGCTGAACCATGATGGCCAGAGAAGAACGGAAAAGAAGAGCTAAAATCGAGAAACTGGATAAAAAAGGAAAGAAAAAATGGAACAAGGAAAGAAAAAGGAAAAAAACCTGGATTTTAGAAAGACAGATTAACTGCAGAGAACGAAAGAGACAGAAAAGGCAAAGGTGACTGACTACCTTCCGTTTTTCAAAATTTGTCTAGAAGATTAAAAACCAAAGGGGAACCATTAACAGACTTTGAGTAGCGAAAGTTGAAGTGGGAATGAAACTATAAGAAAGTAAGTTTCATTTTGAGTAAACAGTCTTTGAGGTAAAATATCGAAGTAATGCTGTTCTGTGAATGGTCTGACACAAAAGGCGGGAGCACAGCCGAGGAAGGGCGCCATTTCTATCCTCCCTTGCGCTCTCACCTACTCGCCCAACCACCAGACATGGCTGAGAACCAGACATGCCTGGCCCCGCGGGTAGGGACTCTTGGGGGACTGCAAAACAGAACACTGAGTTGACAGTTGTAGCTAGTTGATAAACCTGCTAAGAAAAGGAATACAGAAAGATAATTTTAAGCAGGGGAGGGGATATAAAGCTTTGAGAAAACAGTATTTGGAGAGAGGAGAGTGGAAGAAGAGTCCTCAGAGGAGACAAAAGGGGTGATAAGAACTAAAAAACTGTGAGGGGTCAGGACCACGTGAGACAATGTAGAAGAAAGTTTCAAGGAGAGCAGGTTCCCTCAAATAGTAAGTTCTATATAGCAAAAAGTTTCAGTTTCTTCCAAAAAGTCCTTATAAAGTAAGCTTAAAACAATGAATTATGCAACAGTAATATTAATTCAATGGTTGGGCTTTTGAGAATAATAAAAATAATTTTATTCTTATAAACATATTTAAGGACGCTACTTTGGTTGCCACTAAAGTAGTTGTTTTTTTGTTTTTTTGTTTTTTTTTTTTTGACAGAGATCACAAGTAGGCAGAGAGAGGCAGGCAGAGAGAGAGAGAGAGAGGGGAGGAAGCAGGCTCCCTGCTGAGCAGAGAGCCCAATGTGGGACTCGATCCCGAGACTCCGTGATCATGACCTGAGCTGAAGGCAGTGGCCTAACCCACTGAGCCACCCAGGCGCCCCGCCACTAAAGTAGTTCTAAAATCCATTTCAACTCTAATATTCTGTAATTTTGTGCAGTTTACATATTTGTGTTCTTTATGGATACATTTCCTGGCATAACTTGACCACTTCTGATAGTTAAGTCAGAAGCACATCATCTGTTAAGACTAGATTTCTAACTCAAGCCACTGCTCTACTGCAATATACTGAGTTATCAGAAGCTGACTTTCAAGAGAACAAGAAGAGACGGGGAAGGTAGAAACAGATATATCCCAAGATGAGATTTACGGCATGCTTCTTCATATTTTCTGTAAGACAGTCTTTGCTCTCTCAAAGACACTCACCTTGAAAATAACAGATGCTTTTTCTGAGGAAATATTCAAGTTTTTAAAATCTAATACTTATTAATTTCAGGAAAATACTTTCAAAAAATAAAGAGAAGAAAACTTACAATAGAGCCACCCTATGACCCAGCAATTGTACTACTGGGTATTTACCCCAAAGATACAGACGTAGTGAAAAGAAGGGCCATATGCACCCCAATGTTCATAGCAGCAATGGCCACAACAGCCAAACTGTGGAAGATGCTGAGATGTCCTTCAACAGATGAATGGAGAAAGAAGATGGGACGTACACAATGGGATTTTACTCAGCCATCAGAAAGGATGAATACCCAGCTTATGGATCAATATGGATGGGACTGGAGGCGATTATGGTAAGTGAAGTAATTCAAGCAGAGAAAGTCAATTATCATATAACCATATGAACACTCATTTGTGGAACATAAGGAATAGCATGGAGGACCTTAGGAGAAGGAAGGGAAAAATGGAGGGAGGAAAATCGGAGGGGGAGATGAACCATGAGGGACTATGGATGCCGAGAAACAAACAGGGTTTTAGAGGGGAGGGGAGTGGGGGAATGGGTGAGCCGATGATGGGTATTAAGGAGGGCATGTATTGCGTGGAGCACTGGGTGTTATACGCAAACAATGAATCATGGAACACTGCATCAAAACTAATGATGTCCTGTATGTTCTGTATGGTGACTAACATAATAAAAAAAAAAAAGAAAGAAAAAAATTTATGAGGAAAATATAAATCAAATAACTTCTAAGGAAGCTCCCACATTGGCTTGACAAGATAAGAAAAAAAAATGAATCAAAGGAGCACAATTATACTAGGGCTTTTGAGAAGAAACTATGTTTTGTGATCTTGGGATTACGAATGAGACATCATTATAAAACTGATTCCAACACAAAAGATAAAAATAGGTACCAACTGTGGTATTCCATAAATTACTTAAAACAAAATAACCTCCCCCAAATTTATCTCCCTTATTTAAAGGATATATATTGAAAAGAATAGCTCTTTTTGTTCAGTTAATCCAAAAGCATGGAATAGCTTTAAGCTTCTTCCCAATAAGGTTATAGGGCATTCACACAATGATTCAGATGATTAATTTTATTCTACTCTCATGTGTATTGGTAGAATAGTATAATCTGGTAGACTAATTTGCATAGGCTTCCAAAATTAGATAGTCCAAGGAAAATTACGTGTGTGTAAAATGAATTGTATATATGTTATTTATTGTTCAATTTTCTTTATACTAAATTTCTAGCTTATGCTTGGAGCAACCAATTACATGCTTTTTAAATCTACTGACAAACATCGGAAAGAGCAATAAACAGGAACGAGTAGATTACTACCAAAGTATGCTAACGACACACTTCTTCAGTCTTTAAAGAGCTATACCACTAGGACAAAAATAGTAACTGAAATTTAAGGCTGCCAAATGCAATAAATAAGCTATAGCTCAGTTTATACCACTGAAAGAACAATATTGAACTGGAAGGTCTAGAAAAGGAACTGAACTCTGTTGGAATGGAGAGGAAATTTAACATGGTTTCAGAATTCAGCTGAAACACAGAACACTTTAACTTACAAATACTACCTAAAAAGACTATGAGGGCCCCAATTTAATTCTAGAAAGCTGGAAAGTAAGGAGAAGAGAAATATGCTTGGGCTCCAATGAGAGCCATTTAGTTGTACAATGATGTCATGAAATCCCAGGATTATACCTTTGAGAGAAGGCAGTGAAAATGAAAGAGTCATGAGGTAACAGAAAATTACAGGCTTTGTGGTAAACAAATATCAATGTCTTACATGTACTGAATAACCAAAAAACTAACTGTTTGGTGTACATGTATATTAGATATATAAGACATTCTAATACAAAACACTCTCCTGACAGCTGTAACTTTTATTTAAACTTCTTAGACTGTTTCTACAGTTGGAAAAACAGGTGGCAAATCCTTTCTGTATAAAAACACTCACACAGGCAGCAAACTGAGCTCTGTAGAGTAAAAAAGGTAAAATACAAGTCAAAGAATAATTACCAATAAATAACAGCTTAAGTAGCTTTATGTAATTTCACGGATATCTCACATGATTATTTCATCCCCAGGCTGCAAGTAACCGAAGCCAGTTAGTCTGTGTGTCCATCGCACACGGACACGGAGCTGCTCCCGCACACGGATTACGTGTAGGACCACTGGGTGGCGCCCAGCCATTATTCTGACCAGTAGGATGGCTGTGGGGAGCAAGTTATCTTTTTTAAAAAAAGTATTTTATTTATTTATTTGACAGAGAGAAAGAGCATAAGCAGAGTAAGTAGCAGGCAGAGGGAGAGGGAGAAGCAGGCTTCCTGCTGAGCAAGGGAGGCCGATGCGGGGCTAGATCCCAGGGACCCGGGATCATGACCTGAGCTGAAGGCAGGTGCTTAATGACTGAGCCACCCAGGCGCCCCTGGGGGCACGTTATCTTATAATAATAGTTACTACTATTATTATTATTATCTTATAATAATAACTATCATTATTATTATTACTTATAATATGGATTTTAGGCCAGAGGATGCACTTTCCACATGCATGATCTTGTCTAATTATCACAACAACCCTGTAAAGACGCTTTCAGCATCTGAGTTCTGCTAATGAGAAAACCGTGATCAAAGGATTAAGGCACTGCTTGGAGACTGGGTTATCAAGTAGAAGCCTACAGATGAGATCGCAGATGCTCACAGCCCGAGTTCAGGTCTTTCCATTACACACAGCTACCCGCAGGTCTTGCCAAACTAAAAGTGTCATTTCCTGAAAAGTCAAAAATGGCGAAGCGTATCATATCAGGGAGAAGTCACGTACGTAGGGATTACTGGGTAACACTAGGCCCCAAACTACTCTGCAAACAGCTTTATTTTTAACTGAGAAGCTTTTATTTCACATGAAGTACCATAAAAATCTCCTCCACAAAACCGTGACTTCAGGACGGTGCAGCACATGCACCCTGCAGCCGGGCCGGTGCCAGGACCGCTGGATGACCACCACCCAACACAATGTAACTAGTGTTTTGCCACCTTAACAGAGAAATGAGGACCAGAGCCCTACCTTTTCATTATACTATCCAGCCAAGGCTTACTATGACATGAGTAAAAAAGGGACTTTTGAAAGATAGATTTATATATCTAGAGATATTAAAAATATTATTATATCTACCCTTTAGTTAAAAGAAGACAAAGTAGCTTTTAAAATTTTTATATTGTGGCTAACACTGGTCCTCATTTTAAATCTACTAATTGAGAATGAGATAAATATTGATTTGACATGATTACTGACAACAGATTACATGGTATACAAATGGCATTAGATAAAATTATTTTTTAGAGCAGAGATTCCCAATGGGGAGGATGATCTTCCCTACTGCCAACTGGGAATCACTGTGTCACAGGGATGTTATGGGGCAGGGAGGGGGGAGAGGTAAGTGTTGTGCAGGGAAAACCCACGGCAACCAAAAAAGGTCAAGAACCAAAAAAGTAAAGGCTTTAGTGAGGAACACTTATGACTACTGAGTGAATAGTCATTGACTCATAGATATCTGATTTTTGAATTTGTAAAGTTTAATACCAGAAGGACTTTTAGTGACTCAAAAAACCCACCTATACAATGAGGGGGAAAAAAAACCCTACTGTAAACACATTATCTAGCCTGTTAACGTTCTGTAGTAGAAGGATGGCATCAACCAGGTTGATTAAAACCTCTATCACATGCTCTCTACACAGCCTGGAGAATTCTCTGTTCATTTTTGCTTGGATAATTCGTTTCATTTACAAAGAGCTTAGCAGTAGGGATGTGATGATAAACACCGTAACATGGAAGGAGAGATGAAACAGAAGACATCCATTATTTTTCTCACACGGAGTTAGGAGATGATGGTGAAGTAAGTATGAAATGGAACAGTGGGCCTCTGTTCTGGACCCTGGTTGCACGGCACCTCCCTTCAGCTAAGCGCAAGGTAGCTTCAAGGCAACACAAAACAGAACAAGGTTGACCTGCATACTACATTACTGTTTAGCCACTGTGCGTTTATTTCTCTCATACTAGTCACACACAAAGGACACACACGTGTAAGTAACATCTCAACGCCTTTCCTATCAGGAGACTGGGAATTAAAAGGTAAACTACTTTTGAATTAAGTTTTATTTTCTCTGCTTTCTGTGACAGTGGTGAAGACGATGGCAATTAAAGACTGACCGGATAGAACTTATCTATGTGTAAAATGTATCGAAAAAACACACAGATCCACATAGTCTACACAACAGATACTGTAAGTCTTACTAGGTCGGGTCAAGAACTAATTCTATTGCCCACATCTATCCTTACTCCTTTGTAGATTTTTATGAAGTAAAAAGACTCTGCTTTGTGGCTCCTGGATGGTTCAGTGGGTTAAGCCTCTGCCTTCAGCTCAGGTCATGATCTCAGGGTCGTGGGATCGAGGCCCGCGTTGGGCTCTCTGCTCAGCGGGGAGCCTGCTTCTCCCTTACTCTCTGCCTGCCTCTCTGCCTACTTGTGATCTCTCTCTCTCTGTGTCAAATAAATAAATAAATCTTAAAAAAAAAAAAAAAAAAGGCCCTGCTTTAAGTTCTACTGAGCCCATCAGCTTTATAAACTCCTAACTGAAGAAGCAGCAGAGGGATTTGAGGGACAGAAGACAGAGAGAAGGATCATGCTACAAAGTGAAAATTAATCTCCAAATGACAGACAAGTAAAAAAAAAAAAAAAAAAACATACGTAACTGTGTATGTAGTATGTTAGCAGTAAATATTTAGCATGCCTGGTCCTCAGGAGAAATATATGCTGTACAGTGAAACTGGGCACCTTTTTTGAAGAAAGGTTAGAAGAAAATTCTACTAAATTTGAGAAGAGATAATCATCTTGGGAAAGGTAACTTTACTGCAGTTTCAAGAAGATTTCAGTACTAATAATATATTTATTAAATCTGACAAGTTTTAATTAATTTATGTTACACTGGGAAATTTCCTGTTTGTCCAACTCAAATTGCACTGTTTGCCTTCCTTAAAAGTATTCCCACAGACTGTCATCTCTCTGAAACACTGGTTTTTGCAGAGAGCTTAGGAGAAGATGAGGACATTCCTCATGGAGGCCAATGGAAAAGAGTAAGAGAATATGAAATCACAATGATTAGTTTTTACTTATAGTTTGTTAGGCTTCTGCAAATCCAGAAACTGTCCTCATCAATATTGATTCCAACTGTGAGACCCCTGGTATGTATAATCCAGCATCTATGGGGTTTTATAGTTGAACAGGGAATAAGTGAATGAACAGAAAAGCACATGGACATTTATCCTGTGTGATTGTTCCTGCGTGATTTAGGGCTAAGTGGGCGTTGGTGATTTTTGGACAGTCAGTTTCAACAAATGTCATCAAGGCACCGCGGTACCCTCCTCTTGCTCTTGCAGCTGATGATTCCAGTTACAGTGCTTTGAGAATGGCTCTGGACTTCCACTGCAGGCCTTCAATGAGACAATCAACTTCTGTGAAACCACATGTACCAACGGCTCGACCGTTTACTTGGCTATTTTTAAGATTCTGATGATAAACAAAAGCAAGCATAATTTCCATGCCCACAAACAAACAGCCTCCTTAATTTTATAGTTTCTAAAATCTACTTGGGGGAGAGTTAAGATCTATTATCTGTATCAGTAAAGACTCAATGAGCAGCTGTCACACATCTATTCCCCTGCTAGACAATGTGAGAAGAACAGAGAGCTACGAGAGCATGGCCCGTGGCCAAAGCATAGTTAAGCATGGGAAGGCTGGAAACACTCTGAATAGTAAGATTCAAATCGTGCCGCATTATGCTGTGGTTACGTATCTACTTACTTCCTGCACAGTATGCATTTGATAAAATAGTAAATGTCAGGGAAGTTTTCCAGACTGGAACTTTAGCATGCTCACCCCGTAGGACGCTGCATTATGAAGAGGAATTAGACCACCTTTGTCTTGGGCATTAACGTCTGCTCCATGCTCCAGAAGATACTCAGCTACTTCCAGATTATTGTAGCCTGCTATTAGAGTAAAAAAGGCAAACATGTTAGACTAAGAAAATATATCAATATTTGTATCTATGTCTATAAAGAATGACCAGAAAAATGTTAGGATTATAGATACTTTTTGCTTTAAAAGCTAATACTCCTCTCACATAACTAAGAGCCTTTACAATTAGAAATTATATAAAATTATGTCAATCAAAAGCATTTTACTATTTCTGCTCAGCATTTCTTTCATCTTCTGGTAAACTGCATCAGCTGTCCAAGAACGGCCAATGGGCCTTGGACAAGCCACTGACACTTACCTGCCAGGTGCAGAGGGGTTGAGTTCCTGCCCTGGGTGTCTCTGCAGTTGATGTTCTCCGGGGTACACAGCTTCTGCACTCTCGCCAGGCAGCCTTTCTTGGCAGCATCCAACAAGGCAGCATCGCCTCTCAGCAAGTCCTGGATATCCGTGTCTCCCTCTTTTACCAAATCTAATGGTGTATTTCCATCCCGGTTCTTTTTGGTTGGATCTGCTCCATGCTAAAACAACAACAATAAGACAAAACAGACAAACAAAACCAAATGGGGTTTGTATTTTCTATAGTATCTTTTCTAAGGTTTATTTTTAACTTCATCTTCACTCATCCAAGGAAAGATATCTATTTTGTATGCATTTGGGGCGGGGGGTTGGGGGAGGCCATATCTGATACCATAAAAGTGGTGGGACAAGAATTCTATTTATGTTTAACCCCCGTAAGTTTTGCTCTAGTTAAAAAAAAAAGAGACAAAAAACAATATGTCTGATTATTTTTCATATCTTTTAATAAAAAAAACACAAAATCATTAAGTTAGTTTAATAAAACTACCAGTTTCTACTATTTCATTTATATCCCCCAAATTTATATGCATAATTTTGTCTAAAGATTACTTGATATTTTAATACCAATCTAATATTAAAGTTCTTGTAAGACATATGTTTAATAATGAGCAATGAGTTTGTTAATAATAAAATAGCTGCTAAGAAAAAAAATCAATGTTGATTAAAACTCTTGTTTCTCCTAGTACAATGTTTTCTCACATTAGTACCATAAGTACTGGATAAGCAGTGCAAACTAATGCAACTCTTTTCCAAAACCTACCCTGATGAACTGTGATGAACTGAACTTAATCAAATCAGTTCAGAAAGGCACTTCAGACACTACTCAAAGCTACGCAAGTATCACACCACACTTAAATATCCCCCTAAAATAGAAAACGGAAGCAGTCTTTATAGCACTTCTTATACTTAATAATTTACTGTGATGTAATTTTACATGCTAACCAAAAAATAAATATAATTACTTTATATTTTATAATTTTTGAAATTACATACTTTTAAAAGGAGCTTGCAGATTTCATATTTTCCTTTAGCTGCTGCTTCATGCAGAGGGGTAAATTTCCATAAGTCCGCCACATTGACAGAAGCCCCATGCCTTACTAAAAGCTCAGCTACCTCATAGTGTCCATATGAACAAGCATTATGTAGGGGCACCAAGCCACTAAACAAAAGAAAATTATTTTAAAGACATATAACAGATCTTTGTGTTAAAATGATACTTATAATAAAAATAACATAATTCTTCTACAGCAGTGACTATACTGAACACTCACTTCACAAGAAAGAATTCTCCTCTGGTCTTGAAGATATAGTCATCCATTTCCAAATAGGGATTAACAATTTCAAAAACATCCCTTTCAATATAAGGATTTTTTCCCTAGTTTCTTGGTGATGGATAGAAATTTCACAGCCATCCTACACTTAAAACACATACAGATACACCCACAGAAAAGCTCCATCACAATACTTTAAATTCAGGCTTCATCGATATTAAGAGCAACACTACAAAGTGACTTCAGGAATAATCTAATCAGGAATTGGCTTTTAATCAACTCAGCTTTTCTTCCATTTGGGTTTTCCTAAAGAAAACTGTATGCTTATAAAATATACAATGCAATTTAACTAGATTATTTAGGCAAGTTTTACCTTTTGTCTTTGGTTTTTATTTCTTAATTCCTAATAATTCAGTAGTGGTTTCTATGCATAGATTTAAATATTTAAGTGTCATACAGTGAAAACTCAAAAAGCCAAATGATACAGCAACTTCAGTATTCAGTAAGGGAAACAGTGACTCCAACCATAAACTCCAGCCCGATGAGAACAATCTAGCTGCCTCAACTTATGAGCCAACTAGTTTGAGAGAACTCTGAGCTCTGGTTGGAAGGCAGCTGGCATTGGAAAAAGATAGAAAGGGATTCCTATAAAAAAGAGTCAATCAAAAGGACAAGCTCAAGTTGCATTTAAAACACGACAAAAACAAGGTATCAAATGCCTTTTTACTTAGGGATCAGTTTTTTTTTTTTTTTTTTTTTAATGTTTTGTGACCAAAAATACTAAGTGCTAACTAAAATGGGCAATGGAGGGATGTCTGGGTGGCTCAGTCAGTTGGGTCGCTGCCTTTGGCTCAGGTCCCGCATCGGGCTCCTTGCTCAGCAGGGAGCTTGTTTCTCTCCCTGCCACTCTGCCTGCTTGAGCTCTCTTGCTCTCTCTCTATCTCTCTGACAAATAAATAAATAAAATCTTAATAAATAAATAGATAAATAAATAAAATAAAAATAAAATGGGCAATGGAAACTGGTTGCTCTCCAGAGTGCTACAACACTTGGAAAGAGCTGGTGTTATTACTACTAAATATTCACGTCTGAAGTGCCCGTTTTAAAAGATAAATAAATCCGTAATGGTTAACTGAAGTCTAAATTGTATGGTTTAATTCCACTCGGATATGTAATTGCACAGAAAAGTGCTTGCTTATTTCTATTTTGAGATGATATGAAATTAACTCAGAATACGGAAGCTCATTTCAGTTAAAACTTCCTTCTCGCATTTTTAAACAGCTGCTGTGACTGCTTTAAACTCTGTCTAGATAAATTAAAATAATTTAGTAAACTAATATAAAAAGTATAGAATATCTGAATTAGTGAAAATAAAATTATACGTCTATTAATACCAATGACTTTGGGATGGATGGCTTCTTTTGGGAAGAGAGCATACATTTTAAATAGCAAAAAAGAAAAAAGGATGAACAATAAATTACAAACTGTATAAACACATTCACGCAATGCAGTGAAATACTATCACAGGCATTAAAAAGATGAGATGAACAATTAAGTACTGATATGGAAAGGCATTCGAGATACACTCCTGGGTGAGAAAGCAAGTTGCAGAGTAGGCTACGTGGAATGGTGTCATCATTTAAGTTAAAAACAAGCACTGCCGCCGCAAGAGCATCTGAACTTTTAGAAAAATCTGGAGGATTATCACAAAGTGTTCACGTAATCTTCAGAAGGTGGGGTGATAGGGATTTTCATTTGCTATACTGTACATTTTTATTACATGCCTTAAATTTTAAAAAACACATATTACTTTTTTAAGAGTGAAAAAAATATCTAGGACTTCAAAAAATATTTGTAACAAATTCACAAGTCCCAAACACTAAATTCTAACACATACCCTTTGTCTTTGGCGTGGACATCGGCACCGTGGTGTAGAAGGTACTCCACGACAGACACGCGATTGTAGCCTGCCGCAAAGTGTAAAGGGGTAGAATGCCGGCCCTCCAGATCTCTGCAGTTCACATTCTGAGGGCTGCAAAGTTGCTTTAATGACATACACACACACACACACACAAACACAAAAAGAACATTAATATTTATTCCCATGCTTTGCTCCAAAATACTGCAGGCATCCTAGATAAGCTGCTATTTCCTAATGAATATTTATTTCTAAAGATTAGATAATGCAAGTGATGTTTAAAAATCAGCACTCTGCTTGGCTTCACAGTGTCTACAAATATTTTTACAGCTTACAAATATTTCATCTTTTTTTTTTTTTTTTTAACATTTCCTGGCCAAAATCCTCATCAAAGAGAAAAGCTCATAATAAAGCAAGACTCTCCATGGCAAATGATGCCTTCGTCTTTCATCTTCGTAAGGCTCTCCTCCCCGAGACTGTCTGCCCAGCGCGCCTGCTGGTACCAGCACGCTGTCTGCCACGTTTCCCTCAAGGAGGACCGACCCTAGCTGACTGCAGAACTACCCAGAGGTCTCGTCTCCACTGATGGGGCAAGCAAAACGCCACCAGAAAGATCACATGAATTCTGCCTGGGCCACCCACTTGGTCCCGACCCGCTCCAGGACAGCCATGCGGTCATCAGTGCCTCCCCCGATCTCTGGGAGAGGTCTGTCGAGCGCTACGAGTCAAACTGATTCCAATCATGCTCTCGTTTTTCGTCTTTCATCTCCTTGTGAATGCGAGTGTTTCGGCACAAGCTCGGTTCCGTCTGCTTATACAGCAGCGGGAAGCAAAGTTGGGACCGGCAGGTTGCACCACTGGCAGAGACGGATGAATTTTAATAATACATCAATAATAATTCACAATTTATAAAGAATCTCATATTCTTTCGGCGAGAGAACTATTATCTATCTGTGAAGTTGGTCATTATCTCCATCTTACAGATAAAATAGACCAGTGCTCAGAGAGGGCTAAGCAGCCTGTCCTTTCACAGAGTTGGTAAGGTAAAGGGTACAATAAAGGCTCAAACTTGGTTTTCCCTATTCATATTCTTTTGATCTTTCTGCTACATGCTTGCTTACTTTCCTACCTGCCCTCATTCAGGGAATTGATGCAAAGACAGGTAATGGAAAGAATAGTCAAAAAACCCAGAGAAAACGGTGACATTTTCTCGCCTACAAGGTAGGATGGCTGGGCTTTCCAGGCGTCTGACAATCTTGCTGCCACTGTAATGAGCTATTATTACATAAACACCAAAAGCCTGGGAGGCACCTGTTTCTACTGATTTCCTGAGCCGGGGCTTCCCCATCGGTAGGGTAAGAGCAGGGCTCAGCAGGTGGTACCGTGCACACAGGCTGGAGAGCTGGGCCGCACGGAGAGCCTACAGTCTCACCAGCTCTGCGTGGAAAAGCCCCGACTCTACAATCTCAAGAGCCACTGTCATCTGGCCAGGTCAAATATCTTACCCTTTAGCGACAAGTGAGTCTGTGGCTACCTTAATACGTACATTATAGAATCAAAACCCAAAATGAAATAGAAGTGAATAAATTAATACATAAAACTAGAGAGCACAAAAATTGTTAGTAAACACCTTCTACTGGTGGCTTACATGATTAAAGCTGCTTCTTGCTGCTGCTGGGTTTTCTTCAGGCTCTTATAGTCTAACTTTTTTTTTTTCCCCCCCGCAGAGAGTATCAGCAAAACAGGGATGTGGTATGGAATGACACACAACTCATTTTGCCAGGTTACAAAAATAAAAGCCCATTCTGCTTAAGAAACATTCACTTTTTAGTATTTGGAAGTTCTTTATTCCCTGTTCAATTTCAATTTCCTTTTGAATGCCAAAGCAAATTTACATTCTTCCTACCTGATTTTCATAACTTCAAATACTTTACTCAGCAAACAGCCTTTTCTTCTAATTCCTAATAATTTAATACTCTCTGAAGCCTCTAGGGAAGGAAATTTACCATGCTTAATTCTCACTTAATTTGTGCTTTGCTTTTCTTCTGCTACTTCCATTCCATTCATAAAATTATAGTCGGCCTTTACTGTGAAGGCCGACTGTAGAACTGGGAGGTGTAACACAAATGCTTTTTTAGGAAACTTGAAAGCTAGAGATTTGCCTATCAGTACATACAAAATACATGGAATTAAAAACTATAAATTAAGAAAATACTAAGCTATTAATTTAATGATCATGGGTACATGTAGCAAGGCTGGTGAGATTATCATGCCATGATGTAGAAAAGAAGTCCTGATCACTTTCATACATAAAGATTTCCTTTTATTAGCATATATTTCAAATGACAAAAAGTATATGTACCCCTCAGACTGTTTTTCAGAGTCCATAGTCTCTCATGGTTTGAAGTGGCGGGGGGGTGGGAGGTTGGGGTACCAGGTGGTGGGTATTATAGAGGGCACGGCTTGCATGGAGCACTGGGTGTGGTGAAAAAATAATGAATACTGTTTTTCTGAAAATAAATAAATTGGAAAAAAAAAAAGCCAAACATGGCATCAAATTAAAAAAAAAAAAGTATATGTAATTTTATTTAAGGAAAAAAGTATATAGTTTTAGATCTAAGAGAACTTTAAAATTTCTCCCCAGTGGCTATTACAACTGAAGTTTACTGTTTTTCTTTAAATAACAGATGTCCTTGTAAGATGGAAGAGATGTTAGAAGTGGCCACATACTGAAACAAAAAAAAAATTTCTAGGTAACACAGCTTGAAAGAGTTTACTGTATTTTCTTTCTTTTCTTCTTCTTTTTCTTTTAAGATTTTATTTATTTGAGAGAGAAAGACTATGAACAGGGGGAAGGGCAGAGGCAGAGGGACAAGCAGACTTCCCACTGAGCGGGAAGACCAGTAAGGGAAAATTATTTGGTGAATGGAAAGTGAGATTAAGGGATAAGATCTAAGCTATGGATTTTTCTTTGTTTTCAGATAAGAAAAAAGTACCTCCTTGTTTCAATTCATATCTATCTCATCCTAAGCTACATTTAAATAAATTCGAGGGGCGCCTGGGTGGCTCGGTGGGTTAAAGACTCTGCAGGGGTCCTGGGATGGTGTTCCACATCGGGCTCAGCAGGGAGCCTGCTTCCCCCCTCGCTCTCTCTGCCTGCCACTCTGCCTACTTGTGATCTCTGCCTGTCAAATAAACAAACAAACAAATAAATAAATCTTTAAAAATAAATAAATAAATTCGAAGACACACAAGTCCTTCTCCATCCCTACTATTCTAGTCTTCAAATTTTCTGGCCCACACTTGGCCTTTCTTCAAGAAAGAAAAAAAGAAAGAAAGACAGACAGACCAACTATAAGACCAACGCCTAAATAAGAACAAAACCCCATCTCTTCCTATCTTCATCCCTATCTTAATCCCTATATAAGTGATTGCAGACAGGAAGTATCTCTTCTTAAAAAGGATATTTAGTATCAGAATATCATTTTATATTTGAAAAAAATTACATCTATAATTTAATGTTTATGTATAATTTAATGTTATTTGTGGTTCCTATACCACAAATAAAGGCTGTTAAAATTTTCCTGGCAAGCAGAGTTACATAGAAAAGAAAATCCAGGAGCACCTGGGTGGCTCAGTTGGTTAAGCAACTGCCTTCAGCTTGGGTCATGATCCTGGAGTCCTGGGATCAAGCCCCTCATCAGGCTCCCTGCTCAGCGGGGAATCTGCTTCTCCTGCTGCCCCTCACCTCGATTGTGCTCTTCCTCTCATTTTCTTTTACTCTCTCTCTCAAATAAATAGAAAGAAAAAGAACTTTCTTTCTTAAATTAAAAAAAAAAAAGGAAGAAAATCCATCTTCGGTATTTAAGTTAATTCCGAATGAATGCAGGATCATAAGAGCAATTTCCTAGAGCAACAGTGAGAATGTCTTCGAAAAGTTGAAGAAATATTGTTTCGAACATTATTGTGTAATATATTACCAGGGCTCGAACTAGCTTAGACATTTATGAATGTGGCTACAAATAACACTTTCATTAATATCAGCAGAAATAAAAGAGCCTTCATAGACCCAGAAGGAAAGTAGCTAAAGCAGTTTAATGGATATAATAAAGCACATACTAGAAAATCCTTCCTGGTTAAAGAGCTCTCCTGTTTATGGATCTACTTTGTTCATCCCTTTTATTATTTGGATTTGAATAGTTTCACTTAGGAACTTAAAATGAATTGGTTAGCAAAGTTTCAAGGGCGCTACCCAAGATTCTAAAAGCACTGATTTACCTTCACAGTTTCCAAGTCTCCAGCTTTAGACGCCTCTAGGAGTCGATAGTCAACATCAGAAGTGCGTATAGGTGTACTTTCTGAATAAAGGAGAGGAAAGGTTACTCCTGTTGGTTTTTAAGGAATCACAGAATTAAGAAGGTAAAATTATTTGGTGAATGGAAAGAGAGATTAAGGGGTAAGAAATTCCCGAGATCTAAGCTATGGATTCTTCTTTGTTTTCAGTTAAGAAAAAGTACCTTCTTGTTTCAATTTATAACTATCTCATCCTAAGCTACATTTAAATAAATTCAAAGACACACAAATCCTTCTCCATCCCTACTATTCAAGTCTTCAAATTTTCTGGCCAACACTTGGCAAAAGGGAATAAAGAAACATAGGAGCATGATATCAAAAACATCTTCATGATACTTTGGTCTTACAAATGCGGTAGCAAAGTTTTACCATAGATTTTGTTGTGTAAGTCAAGGGAAGGCACTCAACTTTCAGGGCTTAATGTTTAGCTTTTTTCTTTTTGGCCTCGACTTCCTCAATATAAACAGAGGGACTACTCCCCAAATCAGTGGTCTCAGAAAATATAATCAGTGTACAAAAGGGCCTACTAAATACAGAAATTTGTTTAATTCACATTTATTGAATGGCTTCAGAGAAATGCAGTTAAAAATGTCTGTACACGGGGCGCCTGGGTGGCTCAGTGGGTTAAGCCGCTGCGTTCGGCTCAGGTCATGATCTCAGGGTCCTGGGATCGAGTCCCACATCGGGCTCTCTGCTCAGCAGGGGGCCTGCTTCCCTTCCTCTCTATCTGCCTGCTTCTCTGCCTACTTGTGATCTTTGTCTGTCAAATAAATAAATAAATTCTTTTAAAAAAAATGTCTGTACAATTGGGAGGTGTGACACAAATGCTAAATAGACTATCATCAGATGAGGCTGCTAGATGTAGAAGTATGAGGCTCACAAATGAAGTGTTTCGATTAATACAATATAAACAAACCAAAAATTCATTATACATTGGCTCAAATTTAAAAATTTTCAAAGGAAACAACATATGTCACTCAAAATATGTTTGTGGACGTTATGGATGGCCTTTATAATGCACATTCATGTAACCCAAAAGGAGTGAAGTCCAGGAGACTTGGATTTTGACCAGTACTGGTGACAATAGACAAATCATTTAATAGATTAGCTTTTGCTCCTATAAACTAAGTGTTGGTTTTCCTTAAATCTTCTTTGGATTTAAGACTACATTATCTTATGATCAAAGATGCCTTTCTTGAGTCCACTGTCTACATGGGAAGATCAAGTGATGCTATGAAAAGGTTTTAGATTTCAGAAGAAATACTTTGGCTCTTTCCAGTCTAAAGTGCTTCATTCAGGAGAGTGGCTTTTACAGAATTGGTATGAGAACTCCTCCATAAAATAGAAACTGTGTTTATTTAGTCATGATAATACGTAGCAGATAAAATGCTAAGATTAAAGCGAGGAGAGAGTATTTCATATGATGAAGTATCTTTCTTGAAACATCAATAAATATTTTTCTTCAGAAGAGAGTTCATTATTTGTTAGTCTGTGGAGCTGTGGAGGAAAGAAATCAGGTCCTGCTCGTCTTCATGTTCCTTTTCACAGAGAACATTCAGAAAGCATTTGCTGAACTGACTTCCATGCTAGTCTGTACTAGGGTCAGTGTGTTTGGCCCGTCACTGCTCTTTCTTTGGCTGCCTTTATTCTGTTCTTTCTGGTCTAATTTGCCTCCATTCTTGCTGTGCATGCCACCGCTGCATTTATGGGTGAGAAAGTCCATGTGTATATTATGTCTCTGTGACAGTGATTCTGGCAGTTGGGAAAATGTACTGAAACATCCTTTGGATATCTCTAGGTAATAGTTTTAGTTTATCATTTCAACAAAATAAAATGACAATTGTTGATGTATATGGCGTTGGACCTTTGGATATTTTCAGATTCTAGCACCTGAGGGATACAAATAAGGCTAAATGTTTTAGTTCTATGAACTATTTGAAATTGGCACACTGGTCTTGATGCAGACTACTTGCAAATGGTATAATTTTACAATCAAGCAAAAATTTTTATGCAAATACAAGAATGCTTCTGAGAACTATGGAGAAATCCTTACTCCTACTCAAAGAGTCGAAAGCAGTTATTTAAAATATTGATTAATTACTATACAAATTATAGTTTTGCATCCATTATAAATCCTGAACAGGCTTAGAACAGATTTTTAGAAACAATGTGAACAAAGTATTAGCTGAAAGGATATATAAACACCCCAGGAACTTTGTACAAAGAGATGCAGAATTAAAAGAAGGACATAAAAATGAAGTTAAAAGGGAACATAAGTAAAAGAAGAGTAGCTGATATGCAAAGTACTACATTAGTAAAAAGTGTAAGAAAAGTACTATATTAGTAAAAACTGTAAGAAAAGAATTCAGAATGTTTTAACCTTTAAATTCTTTTATAAGCACACTGGCTTTTATAGAATATGAAATTAAAGATTTTACCTCGAGTCAAAGGTTAAAGATGAGCTTCTAATTTTTTCTCTTATTCTATTCTGCTCACCAGAATATGGAAAGGAGAAAGGAAAGGAAAAAGGAGAGGAGGAAGGAAAGGAAAAAGGAGAGGGGAGGGGAGAGAAGGGGAGGGAAAGAGATGGGAAGGAATGGGAAAGAGAAAAGGAAAGGAAAAGGAAGGGAAGGGAAGGGAAGGAACCCCAAACCTAAAGTTTCAAAGGCTGGAAGGCAGTTGTTATTTTTGTAAAACAATTATTTTATTGTTATTTTTTAATCCCCTAAGACTGGCTGTTTACTGGACTCCCAATAGGCTGTACCGGCTTATTTCAATGTGTAAATGTAAATGGGGATTTCAGTGTTTAATTTGGCTATTACAAATCCTTACCTCTATAAATGATTAGGTAAAAATAATGGGATAACCACATTGGAATACAGTCAGAATTATTTCATGCTAAGGTCAAGCCTAAAATTGCTGTTTAAGAGAACTGTCTGTGATCCTGGAAATAGTCTTTATCTGTTAATCTAGTAGCCGCTAGTCATGGGGACAGAGCAGGTATAGAGAAAGCATGTCTGGAGAAAAAGGTCAAATCTTCTGAAAGGATGTTTTAAAATGCTGGTTTATAAAAGCTGCTATCTGATGTTAATTTTGATGTAAATACTGCCAAGAATTTACAATTCAAACTCCATTAATGTAAACTATTTGCAACTACTGACCTCAGAGCAGGAAGCACAGGTCTTTAAAAGTGGGTCTTAAACCTGGTATCAACAGGTATATTTAAATGCATCCTTAAAATGTTACCCAGAACAGAACACCAGTAACTTAGTATACAATCTATATAAATGCTGCATTTTTTTCTTCCTAAGAAAACAAAATGTTTATTATTTTGATGTAAGAGAGGTAAGGCTATTTAAATGTTGCCAGACATTTTTGTCCATGACCCACAATAAAACACAGTAGGTTAAACCACCTTCAATTCCCAGTATCTGGCTGTGTCTTTCCTACAGAAATGGCAACTTCGTATGCCCAACCTAACGTACTTTATGTTGGGACTAAATACACAAAATGAATACACACACATATATGTATTTATAAACACATAAAATCAAACATTCTGATATTAATATATCTGTATGTGTGTATGCATGTGTGTATACCCATATAAATGTATATATCTGATAAAAAAAAGTTGTGTAAACCCATATTTATCCTAATTCTGTGTCATAATTAAATCTCTTCATGGCTTTATTTTACTTTAGAAAGACAGAAGTTACATTGGCCATTTCAAAAATTGAACTCTGATATTTTCTACTCTGTTCTATTTTTTATAATGTTGTTACAACTCACTAAATTGATTTTACAGATCACTACTGGGATACAACTCCCAGCCTGAAAATGAATGCTGCATTCTTTAGGGAGTCATTACACATATAACTTGGGATGGATGAGTCAATGTAAGTAAAATCAGAAAGTTCTGGACCACAGACTATAGATATACAAGTTTCTCATAGAAATATTAGTTTAAAAAAATATATCTTTTTCCAAACAAAAAAAAAATTCCTATTTTCAAAACCTTTCTAAGGGCAACATTTTATCATACAATTCTACTATTTGTACTGTTTTTCCAGATCAATAAAGAATATTAAGAATTAAATCCAAAAGTTCTGGCATGTCCTGTGTTACACATTTAATTACCTGTATAATGTTTTATATTCCAAACAAACTTTTAAGAAGAATTACCAAAATAATTGAATAAAGTATTTCATTTGTGATTCAGTATTTAATTTCATCTTTTACCAGAAGTCGTATGTTCTAATTACACTGACTTAGAAGGCATTTAAAAAGCATTAATGGATCTAATCTGCTTAATTTATTCAATTCTTTCTTCTCCATTTTGTCAATTATTTCTAAAATTATGCATAATATTATTAGAAATTTTGATGTGATAGCTGTTTGCCTGATTTATGGTTACAAATTATAAAATCTAACTTAAAATCCAACACTAAATGGTTCCTGGTAAAAGTGTAAAAAAAATTTAGAATGTTTTAATAAAAATCAGACTTTTTTAGAAATTATATTAGAATTTACTGAGAAGGCTGAAAGAGTTCGAATCAAAGCATGATACTATCTCCTCTTTAAGTAAATGTTCTATTGCTCCATTGGAACAGGAAGTTAAATGTTTTTCATACTTCAAGCTTGCAATCCTGTAATAGGAAATTTCATTCCTCTAGATCTTTTCAATTTTGATGTAAAAGTGTTCTAGACAGGGCTTACTTCAAATGTCTCTAGATCACCATTTAAGACTGAAGAAGAATGATACCAAAAAAAAAAAAAAAAAAAAAAAGAATGATACTATCTACGAATGAGCTGGCATGAGGAAAGTAAATCCCAATTAATAGCTTTTAAAACGTGGCACAGATATTCTGATTCAGCTCTAACAATACATATATGAGCTCCACAAGCCTAGAAAGTTCCCTATTTTAGAATATAGTTGTGATTCTCAGGTGTGCTATACTTTTGCGGGGCTCTTGAGAAATTTGTCGGGCTTATTTTTGTCTTCTAGTGTTGTATTATCCAAGCTATTACTATCACAATAATTATAAATTATTTTATGTCAACTTACTGTCATTTTCGCTTTATATTATAGATAGGGTATTTAATTTGGGATTTTTGGAAGGTATCTGTATAATTAGGTCACATTATCTAAACATTTCATTTCTGAATAAGAAAAGGGAATATTATAAAATATTCTTTATGACAAGGCACTGGTCTGATGGAGCAAAGAAATCCTGGGTTATCAGCAGAAGAAAGTAACTAGGACTTCAGATTCCTAGTCTGTAGCTTTCCTTCTCCATTTTACTCTTCTGTCTGTTATGTCATTCTAGAGCAGATATAACCCACAGACAAAAATAAAGGGATGGGAAGCAAGAGTCAGTTATACCAAATTAATTTTCTATCTAGCTCACCATTTTTCAAGAGCTAGACGGTGTCATTTCCTCTAATTTGGGGGCTCAGAAAACTAGTCAACTTTCATATCAGTTCTATGTTCAATCTCCCTCAATACATTAAGTAGATAAAATATCAAATGCTGCACTAGGTAGGCACTAATATTCAGTAAGATTTTATAACTGCATTTAAGCTAGGAAAAACAAGATAATTTCCTAACAGTGAAATGACCTTAAGAAATACAAAAAAAGCCGGTCAGACTATCCCATATATAAGAACAATAAATTAAAGATCATTACCAGATGAATGATTTCTTATTTTCTCTGACAGATTTTAGAGCTGCCATAATTCCACACCATTTATAGGAGCTTTAAGTCACCTTTGACCATAACACCCATGAGTCAGGTTTTCAATTTAAAACTAAAAAAAAAAAAAAAAAAAGAGAGAGAAAGAGTCTATGTCTCCTTTCCCTGACACCTACCTCACTCCACCAAAAAGGTTGATAGGAAGGGCCTCAGGCTAAACTGCCAGCAAGGAAAGGTATGAAAAATATTCAGGCAAAGAAAGTGTTCCAAAGAGTGACTTAAAACAAGTGGTGCAGAGTTTGTCTGTTTCTACCAGCGGACATGAAGCGGGAAGGCCAGAATGTACTACTTATTTATTTAAACTCACCACTTAGAATCTGCTGCACGGCTTCGTTGCCCATCTGCGCGGCTGTAAAGCCTTGTAAGGAGATGATGGAAGGATCGGAGCCGTAAGTCAGCAGGAGGCGGCAGGTCTGCAGGTGACCGGCGAGGGCAGCTCGATGCAAAGCAGTCTGACCAAGGGTGTCCAGTGCGTTCATCTGTAAAACCATTGGGTGGGAACAGAGAATTGAGTATCTACTTGTTCCATTTTACACCCTAGCAAATAAATTCTTATGAGAAAAATAAAACTGTCAAAAGCATCTGAAAAATGCCATAGTCTATTTACTATTAACTTTTCGGTGACTGCTTCTGAAAAAATGTCAGTTTCTTAGTTATCCTTCTCTGACTGTCTTATTGAAAACTACAACATACTCATCCCTGCCCTGAATGACTGTCTTCCTGTCCATCTTCCAGTCCCTCCACTCCCCTCAACAACTAGAATGCAAGGTCTATGAGGGCTGGGACTCCGATGTTCACTGCCTGCCACATGTACATGTACATGCCAGATGTACATGAAATACTTCTGGATGAATGGATTTCACCAAACTTGCTCCTGTAACATGAAGACTACAGAATATGTAAGCGAAGACAGTCAAAGTAGTTAATTACAGGGTGCCTGGGTGGCTCAGTGGGTTAAGCCGCTGCCTTCGGCTCAGGTCATGATCTCAGGGTCCTGGGATCGAGTCCCGCATCGGGATCTCTGCTCAGCAGGGAGCCTGTTTCCCTCTCTCTCTGCCTGCCTCTCTGCCTACTTGTCATCTCTCTGTCAAATAAATAAATAAAAAATCTAAAAAAAAGTAGTTAATTACATTTCTTTTCTAATTTTAGTAAATAATTTTAATAGAATACCCTCATTACTAAACTGAATTACTAGTGCCTGAATTACCAACACATTTAACCAGCCCCCCAAAGATTTAAATTTTCAAATGTTCCATTTTTAAAACTTTGAAGTTATAAAGGAAGAATAATTTAGCTAGTTTTAAGATAACATTCAACTTTGGGATCAGCTTCATAATTTGATCAAACCTGTTTTCCAGGATGCTCCTGTAAGTACCTTCTATTCCAATCCGACCAAAATCCATGTTCATTGTACATGCTGATTCTTTCAGAGTAGCCCTTCTTTCTGACTTTCTGGATTATGAAATCCAGTACAAGTCTGAGCTTTCTTAAGAAGTCTTGATTACTCGAAGGCTTGGTGATTACTGACTTTCTGAATACCCACGTCAAGTTAGTACCATCTTACAAATTTTAACATGGGGCCAATTTTTGTTATGGCTATTGAGATTACGGATTGTATTATACAGGTTTTCTGAGTTTTCTAGAAGGATCCTCTTCCGGGCAGACAGTAATTCTCAAATATATGCTAGCAGATTATTCTAGCATATTTATGCATACCCACCCAATACAAGATTAAGGAAAGAAAAGATTTAAGACGACTGATCTCCATGTCTCAGTCTTCCATCATTTTAAGTAAGGCTGTCACACTTTTTCAGGCAAGGGTTTATCTAAATTCTTAATGGAGTGTCACAAAATTTGTCATGACATACTGATATATGTAATTAGAGGTCTCATTTGCCAGCAGAAAAGTGACTGTTTATACATAAGCAACATAAAAGCACAGCCATAAGCATGTATTGATGGAAAACACAGGCTACCAAACTAAACCTCTTGACTTTCTCTCTATTTCTTTGTTACCTCACCACATGAGAAAAACTTAAAATTGGGAACATTCTAATCATTAATATTTTTCTGGAAATTTGGTAAGAAACCCATTAAATTATTTAATTATAGTGACCGAAATCCTCAGTACAATTTGCTAAGTCATGGGAACGTGGTCTGACAACTACTACTTCAAAATACAGATATTACTAAGTTATTTTTCAGCTCAAACTCAGTGACTCTTCAGTGCCTTCAAATAAACATGAACTCCTCAGCATGTCATTTAAGACCATCTGTAATTTACTTTTACACTATCTTTCTTTCTACTCTATTTTTTCATCACCATTTGATAGGCTTGCTGTGCTGCAGCTTTATCAGATTACCCTGGAACCCTGTTTTATGAAGGTGTTAGTTTCTAAAGTCACCGCAAAATGTAAAATCTGCCTTTGGTCAATATTATCCTTGCAAATACCTTGACAATGTAATGGTAGAGACAGATACAAGGTTTCTTAGCAAATTCAACACTGGCCAGTTTTGCCTTCAATGTATCAGCAGATCAACTGAACCCCAAAGTCATATAGTGTCTTTAAACACTAAACACACTATGTGTAAGGAGAGGTTGTCTCGATACATAAACCTGGTGAAATTGAGCACAATATAGGAAACAACAGATTCCCTTCTGTCTCTCACTCACTCTGGGGCATGCACTTGTGGAATGGAATGAGTTTGGGCAAAAAACACCACTCACTAATATTATTTCCATTAACTTTCCTTGTTTCTCTTTACTCTCGGTTTTGGAGGGGTGGTGCTGAATGCACCTCTGCATCTCTGCTGACACGTTCTCATTTCTCTACCAAGCTATCATTCTCTGTTTCATATTCCTTATCTTGTATACAGCTGTCAAAATTACAACTAAGTTGTTTACCTCCTAAAAAGTCTGAGAAAGGGATGCAGCTAACGTTTACTAAGCATTTCCCGATATTAGGCGTGGTGCTAGATGCTATATGTAAATCGGAAGCTTTTTAAAAGCAGAAATTATGACTTGATCTTAAATGTAATTCTTCTCCTCTGTCCTCCCCACTCCCCAGAAACACAAGGTCTAGGACAGCTTATGTGAATAAGTGAAAAAAAAAAATAGAATAATGTATAAATCGCTGTTAGAGATCATTTATAAGAGGAATTTTTTATGTCTTGTTGAAAAAAATTCCAACCATTTGATGAGGACTGATTGATAATGCTAGGAAGTTAAAACCTTAATCATATACTGAAGCTTTATGTTTTCATCCCTATTGACGTATATACGGCATCCACTCATTTCCATAGGTGGCATTAGATTCTAGTATCTCAGAAAATCAAATTTTCCAGATAAACTACAAGACAGACCAGTGTAACACAGAATTCTTTGCTTTAGAAAATGTACATATTTTTTATTATGAGAGAATTGTCCCCTCGAACTCTAAATTGTTACTGTAGCAACAAAAGGGTATCGACCGTGTACTTTATCAGCCAGCAAAAGTGACATACTGAGAAGCTGTAGTAAAGGATCAGCGATATTTAACAGAAGCACTCATTCCACAGAAACAAGCAAAACAAAACTAGAACAATGTGGTGATATTTTGTACAAATCAGAGAATGAACAAGAATGGATGGCCAGGGAAAATATTAAACAGACATTCGACAAGGGTTTTTGTGAGGAAAACCCTCATAGGAGCATGTCCTCAAAAGAAGCAAATGTCAATTTCTCAGATACCCTAATCTCAGGACTCCAGGCTTGTCCTTCTATGGTCAAAAGAGGACGGTGGCAGCTCTATGCCATCAACTCCATACTCCAAAGCCAAAAAGAATGTTTTATACATCTATTGTAAAAAAAAGAAGAGCGTTTTCCCAGTTGACTTCTTACGGCTAGGGCCAAAAACACCTCCCCAAACGATGCCTATACCAGTCACAAGTAAGGAGAATAAAATTACCAAAACTGTTCCCAATCCAGGCTTCCATGAAACTCCCAATTCTGAACAAAATAGAGTTCCAAAGAGGGAGTTGGCAAGCTATGATCTGTGGGTTAATTCCAAGCAGGGGACTGTTTTATACTGTTTGCAAGTGAAGAATGATTTTTATATTTTTAAAATGATTGCTTTTAAAATGGTTATGTAAGTACCCAAAAAGCTGAAAATATTTACTATCTGGACTTTTAAGAACATGTTTGCTGATCTTTATTCTGAAGCAAAGAAGAAAGGAAACAGTGATTGCTGGAGGGAAATCAGCTGTCTTTGGAGCCATTACTGATCTTTAAAATGATTCAAAATTGAATACAAAAATTACGATCCCTAACTTCCTCTTATATTTAACCTTATCAGTACTCTGATGCTCTGCTATTTATTTTTTTATCAAGCAGGCAGATGATACAATCAAGGCTCTCTACAAAGTAGTCTATCTACTCTTTTTCCTTCCACATACGTATTCTGAAATGGTTCAAGGCAATAAAATCCAAAATGTATGTGCCTTCCAAGGCAGGTGATAAATTTGTTTTAAAGGGCAACAGTAACCATTTTATAGGACTACAGGTTAATCCCCATTCTCTGATTTTAACAATGGGTCATCTGGCAGGATTTGCATTGCTGCTCTAATTCAGTTTCACAGTGAAAAAGGGTGATGTTTTATATTTCACTGTGATCCCATAGAGTTATAGGGAACTCTAATTGTTTAATGGTTCCCATAAGTTTGGATTTATTACTCTACTACTATTCTATAAGTTATATAATTGGGAATTGATAGTAATTCACTCTATTGATGGAGAAATACAGGAAAATAAATAACTTGAGCATGTTATCTACAAAATCTGTAATTGAAAGCACTGGATAAAAGGGCCAACTAAAGCCCATGACAACCTGAAAGTCAAGACAACACTGTCTTTTTGTCTTCTTGGCTTTGGCAATTTTGACTCATACACACTGATAATTCATCACTTGGTCAAAAAACAGGCTTACCAACATTTAAAATATTATTATGTAAGGATTAAACTTCTAAAAAAAAACAACCCCCCAAATACAATCTAGTATTATGCATATAGTTAAGCACTTAAAAGGGTCATTCAAGCTGAGATAACCAAATAAATGAGATTGCTCACTCACAAGGATTCTTCTAAGAATTTACAAATTAGGGTGCCTGGGTTGAAGCCTCTGCCTTCGGCTTAGGTCATGATCCCAGAGTCCTGGGATCGAGCCCCGCATTGAGCCCTGCATTGAGCCCCGCTTCCCCTGCTTCCCTTCCTCTCTCTCTGCTGCCTGCCTACTTGTCCGCTTCCCCTGCTTCCCTTCCTCTCTCTCTGCTGCCTCTCTGCCTACTTGTGATCTCTGTCAAATAAATAAATAAAATCTTTGGGAAAAAAAAAAAAAAGAACTTACAAATGAAATAGCTACACACACACACACACACACACACACTGCTCTCTGTAAGTTTTGTATTTTTAACCTAAAAAAAAATGACAGATTTTATATTGCCATCATGAATTTATTATTCTTACTTTAAGGAGATACAATTTTAATTCTTTTTTTTAAAGGTTTTATTTATTTATTTGACACACACACACACACACACACACAGAGACACTGAGAGAGGGCATACAACCTGGGGGAGTGGGAGAGGGAGAAGCAGGCTCCCCGCTGAGCGGAGAGCCAATGCGGGGCTTGATCCCAGGACCCTGAGATCATGACCTGAGCCAAAGGCAGACGCTTAACCGAGTGAGCCACCCAAGCACCTGGACAACTTTAATATCTATCTATCTATCTATCTATGGAATCATCAACATACATACTTCCAGAAGAAAATAGGGAGTGTTACATCAATTTTTCTGATCAAGACTTCTTTAGACCTGGTCCTCTCTATTCCCCTCCATCACAATCTCTACCATAAGGATATGATAGAGGACGTCATCAAAGATTCTTACCATTCAGCACTGAGGAGATTATTTTCACCAAAGTACAGAAATTGCCTCAAATTTTAAGAAAAATGCTACATATAATGTGTGGTAATGTGTGGCTAGGGCTGGCTTGAGATACATATTCAGAAGATGTTAGAAGAAAAACATATCTGGCAGTTTTAGAGACAAAACACATTTCCCTTTTCTCCCTTCTATCTAGAGATAGAAACCTGAGGTATGCATGTTTTTCTAGTTCTAAGTAGTAATTAATGATTTTCTTACAGGGGTAATTAGATAAATGATATAAAACCACAATGGCAGGGGCACCTGGGTGGCTCAGTGAGTTAAGTCTCTGCCTTCGGCTCAGGTCATGATCTCCGGGTCCAAGGATCAAGCCCAGCACTGGGCTCTCTGCTTAGCAGGAAGCCTGCTCCCCTACCCCCTCTTGTGATCTCTGTTTGTCAAATAAATGGATAAAATCTTAAAAAAAAAAAAAAAAACACCCAAAAAACAAAAAACCATAATAGCATTTGGCCTGAAATATATAGGGTATAAAAGCATGATTCAAACCCGCCAAAATCCTGGAAACCAGCATGCAGACTATCAGGAAATGGCTGAGCGGAGTCTCTCAATATTTGAATCAGTGTGAAAAGCCTAGTTTCAAAGTGTTAACCTTGAGACTGAGTTCATCTCTCTCCTAAACTTAAAGCTATCATTGTCCCTATCACTCATTTGGTAATAAAATCACGAACTATTCTGTGGTATTTCTGTAATTAATCATCTATTGTTAACTCACACTGTAATTCTACTTTAGCTGTTGAACATGGGTCTATTTCAATCTGAATTTCAAGTAACCTCAGAATTAAAAACAGCCTCTATGCCTTTAGCTAGAATGACAATGTACTTTCCCCCTAAATCAGGCCACTTTGAAAGTGAAAGTGAAGAGGAAAAAAAAAAAAAAGAAATGACAGGCTTTCATAAATCTGCAAGAAAGGAGTAAAAGATAGGAATCTGAAATAGGTCTATGTCCTGGTGACAGACCATAACCCAGGGAACAGGTGGCAAGCACATTATAACCGTCTTAGTTTGAAGGTAAGAAACATTATCTTACTATTGTCTCTTTCTACAAAAATCTTAAAACACTAATTTTGTTGAGTACTGCTAAATCTTTATGCCAGATACAATGTCCATACCCTGAGTCTACATTTCTGTAACTGGCTTTCTATAAGACAGTTTTCTAGGAAGTGTTTTTCTTTCTGAAGCTGGATTCTATGCATGCCACCTGCCTATTCAAAATTTTCTAGTGGCTCTCCAAGTATTATGAGAGCAAAATCAAAACTCTCCAAATGAAACTATCAAGACCTTGCTCCAACACATCTTTTCAAGATTTTCATTACACTCTCCTTTTCAGTAACCACTGGACTCACTAACCATTAACTTCTAACTCCTTTGCCTTCCTGAGTCATTATTTAAAATACATTATTTGTATTTTGCCAATTTCTATATATCTAATCCTTGAACATTCCTAGCTAAAATCCTACTTTTTTAAAAATGAAATTTCTCTAATCTCTCCCCCAGCCCGTTACTCCCACCAGAAGTAACTATTCTCTGAATAGCAGTCTACCTGTATTTCTCTTATATACCTCACTTTCAAGTTGACTGTGCTGGATAAGACTATTACTACTAGATCTTAAGTCTCTTAAAAGAAGACTCTTGATCAAATTAAAACTTCATATATAGCCTTGTAACACCGTAACAAGTACAGTGCTTTGTACAAGGTGGTGTTTGTAAGTGAATGGTTCATGAGAACAGTAAATCGGTAAATTCTGGTGATAAAGGATATTATTTTCATCATACTAATGTGTATACTGAGCAAACACTAGACTATTAAAATATTCTTTTTTTAAAAGAAGATTTAATTGAGAGAAAGAGCATGAGCACACATGCATGCATGGGAGGGAGAGGAAGGGAAAGAGAATTTTAAGCAGACTCCCCTCTGAGCAAGGAGCCTCACACAGGGCTTGATCCTACCACCCTGAGATCACGACCTAAGCCTAAATCTGGAGTTAGATGCTTAAGTGACTGAGCCATCTAGGTACCCAACTATTAAAATATTCTCTAACCGAAAAATATACATTCTTCTTTCCCTAGAAATGTGAGGGGGGAAAAAAAAGTTAAATGCCAATGTCAACAAAATTGTTTAATACTGAAAATAATAGACTTACTTTATCTGGGTTAAGAGTATAATTTAATTTGATTTCAAAGCTTTTACAGATACAAACAAAGCATTGTTATCTATGGTAGGATGGATATAATTAAAGCCTCTCCTATGAGGAATGAAATAGACAAAATGAGCTAAAATTCTGATACAGTAATCAATATTTCACTTTAAAGGTCCTTCCTTTTTAAAAAAATACTTTTAAAATTTATTTTAGAGAGAGAGTGTGAGCAAGACAGCGAGTATGAGCAAGAGTGTGAGCAAGAGCGTGTGCGCGAGCAAGAAAGAGCGCACAAGTTGGGGGAGGGGCAGAGGGAGAAAGAATGTCAAGCAGACTCCCTGCAGAGCATGGAGCCCAGTGAAGGGCTCCAACCTATGACCCTGAGATCATGACCTGAGCCAAAACCAAGAGTCGGATGCCTAACTGACTGAGCTACCCATGTGCCCCATTTTAAAAGGTTTTTAATCCTTTACTGTGTTATGAACCCACTACAGAATATAAAATTTGTCTAAGAAGTTAAATTTCAATATAATTAGAAAGACATGAAACTAGATTGTTTACTAGCTGAACTCGAACTTATTAAAAGGGAACTCACCTCCTCACATGCCCTAACTGTCTAGAAACCAGTCCCCAAGCACAGCTGATAAGACCAGCGGGAACTGATCCAATGGCCATGTGCACAAACCGCAGCCTTATTCAGATTCTCCCCTTCTTGTCCCTGAGACTAAGGAGAGACAGTAGCTGCAGGTGGTATATTTCTAAGCCAAAGACATGTAAAGGAGGGCCTGCAAAGCCCATATTTAGGCCATAGAGAAGTAAAACAAAAATACAGTCTGTAAGAATGAAACAGATGAACAAAGACCAACAAAGAAAAGAAACCCAAGCAACTGCAGAAAGAGAGACAGACAGGGAATGCAGTCAAGGTACCCAACAGTTTACAAATCTCTTGTTCTAGTCTTTTGTGAATCTCAGGCACAATTCCTGTAGATTTTTTCTATGGTATAACAATACAGGTTATCTCTAAAAAGTGGTAAGCATACAGTTATGTAAGTATAAACAGATTTCCATTTATGCTTACTCTAGATTCAACTGATTTGTTACTGGTAACTAAAATGTGTCTGAGACCCTGTCCCCTTTGCTCTTTACACTGATATGCTCAATCTGTAGATATCTGAACTATAAGAGATACTTTAAATCTACAGCTTTAAATGCATTTTATTTAACATCTTTGGGCTAATATGAACTGCTTATCAATCCATTTCTAGAAAGGCATTAATCAAGTCCTTGTAATGAGCTAACACATTTCCCCAAAGTGAGCAAAGACTCTTCATCACTTCTCAATGTGAGAAATAAGCCCATTTAATGCCAATTACTATTGACACAATTTCTTTCTATATACAATATAAATAAATCTGTCAAATTAAGACAAATGAACAATCAAAGGAAATTTCTCCATGTTCCACACATTTAACAGATGCTCTAGTAATGACAAAATAGCAGTGCTTTTATATATGAAAAAAGCACCTCCGAATTAAATCTTTCATTTTTAGGTGTTAATAATACCATATGCAACCAGGACAGAAGTTCTACTTAATAATGACAGCAGACAAAGCAGTAGCAGTAGAATGCCACAGTAGCTAACAATAATAAGAAAAAAACCTGCCATACGAAAGACTAAATCTTCATATCTCTTCCTATTTAGGCTTTACGGCAATCTTGCAAAGCTGGGGGTTGATAGAGATAATTAATTTTTTTTAGGAACAGAAATTTACTCTGCTATAAAAGTTAATTTTTCAAATGAATCGGCGAATACTTCCCGTTTTCTTACAACCTGCCTTTCTTTACTAGCCATTTGCTTTCTATCCCTTTTCTGAACACTGCCTGCTTGCCCCTCCAGATTCCTATCCATCCTCCACCCTGCTCTGTGTCCTGGGACACTCACCTAGATGGATCATATCAATGAGTGCTTTTGGTTTTCGAAGTTCTTTTTACATTTGGCTAACGGGAGGCAATGGCAGGACACTGGTGGGCAGCAGGAGTGTGGGGGGTAGGGGTTAGACTTACCCTCTCTCAAAGTGCTGTCAGGGGCCGTCTCCAAACAGGTACCTTCTTCTGCTTCCAGGGACCTCTCCCTTTCCTTGACCTTTCAGGCCCAAAGATGATGTTTCCCCACTTGTTGCTATCCCTTGCCCATATCCTTAAACCTTGCCCACCTTTGTATATAATTCCCTTACTAAACTTTCCTCAAATTGCCCATTTCATGTGTGCTGTTTTTTTTTTGCCAAGACCCTAATGAAGACAATTCTCTATCCCTGTATCTTTGGAACACCTCCTTCAAAAGCTGCCAAAGCCTTTTCACAAATATCGCCCAGTTAAATGGCACTGCCTACCTTGATTTCTTCCTGCAGCACTGATCACCTGTTGCTTCATCATATTCCTATTATACTCAATAGACATGTGATCGACCTGTCTGTTTTCTCTTCCTATTGCTGCTCCTTAAACACAGTAATCTGCAAAGGTCATTTCCTTAACTCTCAACTCATCTTTCCATATTTTCTCTACCAGGACTTTGCAATGCATGATCACCATACTGATGGCTTTCCAAAAGATCTCTTTAATCCTAGACTGTTATTCATACTCTAGTGCTGTTATTTTCAACCACTAGTTTTAGCTACATGTCCTTAACTCTAAGTACAAAATTATCAAGGTATAGAAAACCAGTATTTCTTTCTTACTTGCTCACTTCCCTGAACTAACCACCAGTTACTAAGTCCATTCTAGCATTCTATTCATTTCCATATATATAATTATTCCTTAGTAAGTGGCTTTCACCTTTCTCTTCCTTCTCCATTGCTAATGCCACTAAATTGGATTAGGATTAGCTTCAAGTCTGGTAGTTGCACAAACTTTCAAATTAATATCTTCCACAGTAGCTAGCACATGGTCTTAATCATTTTGCATTTCAGTATTTGTTGAGTTAGTGGACCAAAACAAATTATAAAGGAACTGGTTTACAAATCTTATAAAAATTTAGATAACCAAGGGAAATACACAGTATGTTTGGAAAGACAAAACCGGAAAAAATACAATGCTCATATTTACAAGTAACCGAAGTACTGCTTGTATGCCAGGTACTAAACTATATACTCATATATGCATAGCTCATTTAATTTTTACATGTGTGCACATGTGGAGACACACACAAATGCTTATAGAGGAGATATTAACACCCACATATTACTGATGAGTCAATTAAGGTTCCAGGAAATGAAGTTCAAGTTCATAAAACCAGAAAGTAGAGGACTGTAAACTAAAAAGTATGTCTTCTATGTTAAGTCACAATATGTTTAGTTTACCATGTACAGTGAACCTGATTATATTTATCATCAAGCTTTGAGCAAAGAATGTTTTGGCTTATGTAAATAATACTAAGTTTTATCTAAGTAAGACAAATTAGTTAGTGGTTTTAGAGCTCCCTATCAAATTCTCTACCTTTTCTGATTTACTGGCCTTAGCTCAGGAACTGGACATGAGGAGGGTAGGAGGCAGGATGGCAGAGACGATGTAATAGGGCTGAGCCCTAATTCAAGCACCACATTCAGATGGTGCTTTTAGAATCAAATGGAAAGCATAAGTTGTCCAAAAGTCAAACTGAAACCATGAGTTCTCCAGAAAGGACATGAAGCAAGCAAACACTGGGGCTCAACGGTAGCTAAGCTGGGTTTTTACCGGGAGTTTTTACGAACACATTAGCCACCTGATAAATCAACCCTGAGGGACAGCAGCCTGCCTGGGAACGGGAGTAAGCAAATGGGAGGGTGGCAGCTGGCACTTGTTGCTTGGTTCATGACCCTGATGAAAAATGATTTTTTTTTCTATTTTAAAGTGCCTAATAGTAGGAGTTCTCGATTAGATGAACTGTAGTGGAAGGACTAGGGAGGGTAAACAAGCCTGAAAGTCACTGTCTATCACTGATAGGGTGTTTAAAACCAGGTGTGCTCCACTGATGGACTGAGACATGATTGGTGAGAAGGTGTTGTGAACACGAAGAGCAGAAAAAGAACCACAGACCTCGAATCACGCTGACTGGGTCAGTTTATAAAATACTGTTATTTTTCATTGAAACTTCATGAAACAAAATGACCCATGGGAGACAACAAATAGATATTTTCCAAAAATGAAGGGCATTGTTCATGGTTTTTCAAGAACATTATAAATGCTATAAGCTATTTTAAAAAAATAGGTCAATGATAAACATACAATGCTCTTAAGTACAGCAGAGAGCCCACTTCGCTTAGTGTTTTCTGCTTGACAGAGCCACAAGACATTATGTATATAACAATGCCCTAGTCGTACCCTCAAAGCAGGTAATGAATCTGTAGAACTCTGTTCCCTTTCGTTCCAGTTCATCCTCACTTTTTTATATAAAAACACCAATGGTCCTTTCAAAGCAGGGATACCCAAATTTTTCAATTGTGAACCTTATGAGTGTAGAAATATTTTGAGAACTCATTCCATAAATATATATGCTCATCTGTAAATTGTAACAAACAGTGCTATACCAATACATAATAGATAGATGTAAAACTTACAGAGAAAGAGAATTATAATAAAGGATGGGAAAGAGATGAAGAAATGAAAAATTTTAATAATATTTTAATTACTAGTTTACAAAATATCTTTTGGCTCACTTAAGAAAACCTTAAAAAAATCTTATAAAAAATTGTGAGGTAGATTTGAGGGTCTGATTTTAAGTTCATTTTCAATAGTTTGTCCCATTAATCACTTTAGCTCGGAAGATATAACAGACATGTAAAGCCACTGAAAAAGGTGCATTGTTAGCACTACCTAGTAAATAAAAATGCTTATTTTTAATGTAATTTACTAATTATAATAAGGTTTTAACTGAAATTCTGCTAGTAAAATTGCATCTTTCTTGATGTTTCTAATAGGTTCAAAAACCATCTAAACACAGATTAAGGAAGACTTTCAAACAGGTTAGAAAATTGTGTTTTTCAAGTTTTTAAATTATATGTAGCTAAAACAGCAGAGTGATACATTTACATCATTTTTTGGCAAAAAAAAAAAAAAAATTCCCAAAACAGCGGACATTTTCTAAAAATCTATTCTCAAATGTATTCTTCATTTTTTAAAGTTTCTTTAAAAATGCAGTCATTTTCCCATTTACTTGAAACATGTAGTATTTGCCTTCAAGGGTTTGATTATGTTTCTTTTCATAAAAAGTACCTACATACAAGTAAAAAATACCTATGCACATGTCATTTGTCATCACAGGTGATGACAAATTTTCAAACCTCTTATTTTCATTAAAAGAAAAATAAAAAGCACAACTAAGTATGACAATTCTTGAAAATACTAATTCATTAAATAGCCAGATAACCTCTTGCTGCTCTAAGATTGTCATTCCCTTGGGTTATCTCCAATGTTATTTATGAAGGACCCACCATTTAGGATAGTACCCATAAATTTACTCATTTGGGCATGTGAAAAGTACAATATGTCATGACATGCTGAAAGTGAACAGATGAGTGAGTCTGTCAGTGCCAGTCCCTTGCTACTCAGACTCCCATTCTTCCTCAGGAAACACCTTGAGCTGACTCCGACAGGCTGACACATGGACCTGATGAGTGAGCCAGCAACAATCTGTGTATTAAATATCAGCAAATGTTAATTTCTTTATTCATAAATTAGGAAATTACTATTTTAGTAAATTAAAATTCTCATATTTTTTCCTGTCCCCAATGGCTCATCTTGTATGTTCCATAGAATGTCTACACTGGAGACTTCTGCTTTAAAATATATACTCTTGAGGATTTAAACATTTCCAATTTCAAGTCACCTCTCAAAAAAACCACCAGTTTGCTTCCTTCCTCCCTCAAGTGATTCATAACTTCAGACAATGCCAACAAAAATGGTTACCCCAAAATTTCATATTTCTTTAGTGTCGAGGTTATTTGAGAAAATTATTATCAATACCAGTTTGAAGGAACAAAAGTGTTCTTTAGAATAAGCAGCAATATTCTACTACTTACATAAATTATTCTGATAAACCATCAATGATGTTGACTATTAGAATCTATCAATTCCAGGGGTGCCTGGGTGGCTCAGTGGGTTAAGCCTCTGCCTTCAGCTCAGGTATGATCTCGGGGTCCTGGGATCGAGCCCTTCATCGGGCTCTCTGCTCAGCAGGGAGCCTGCTTCTCCCTTTCTCTCTGCCTGCCTCTGTGTCTACTTGTGATCTGTCTGTCAGTCAAATAAATAAATAAAATCTTAAAAAAACCATGAGAGACTATGGACTCTGAAAAACAATCTGAGGGGTTTGAAGTGGAGGGGGGGGTGGGAGGTTGGGGTACCAGGTGGTGGGTATTATAGAGGGCACAGCTTGCATGGAGCACTGGGTGTGGTGAAAAAATAATGAATACTGTTTTTCTGAAAATAAATAAATTGGAAAAAAAAAATCTTAAAAAAAAAAAATCGACCAATTCCAGTACTATTGTAAAACAATGTAAAGTTAAATGGATTTTGAATGATAAGACCGTAGCTACATTTTATCACTTTACAGAACAGCACTAAAGTATAATAAAACACAGTTGATTATTTTCATTAGTAACAAGATTTAAATCAGTTTTAAAAGAGACTAGATGACTTCAAATACATGGTAACAGTCCTTTAGAAAATTCATTTCTCCAGGAAAATCAGAGAGAAGAGCAAGGGTCTAAAGCGGGGCTAGTTACCCAATTCCAAGTCTGACATCTCATTTCAGGGTGTGGCTTACCTTTGCTCCATGCTTATGTAGAACTTCCATGACATCATTGTGAGCTCGTTCTGCTGCAACGTGCAGGGGAGTCATGAAACTATGGAGAGGAGAAAAGGAAAAGGAAATTTCCTAACTTTTGTTACATTTCCCCTTTAAGAACCGCACAACTTCTTCTGCAATTACACTTACTCTTTATTCTTTTCATTAACATTCGCTCCTTTCCTAAGTAATAGTTCTGTCACTTGTTTTCTTTTGGGATGCAGGGAGGCCACAGCACAGTGCTGTAAAGTAAACACAACTAAGTTAATAAAATAAACTTCTATTTAAAAGTCATTCCAGAATTAAATAGCATCTGCTGATTATTTAGAACACTGTTCTGTCAAAACACACTTAATATATTTTACATTATGAATACTGTTTTTCTGAAAATAAATAAATTGGAAAAAAATATATATATTTTACATTATGGAGATGATCAAATTCTTTCTAGATACACTGAAAGAATAAGACACATGCCTTTAAACCAAGGTGAAATTATCTTAGTTAAGCACTAAGAGAGACTTTCTTATCCTTTAGACAATAAATAATTCTCCAGTATATACTTATTTGAAGGTATCAGAATGCGGCCTCTCCAAAGCCACAGATACCCTCACCTGATCTAGTCAATCCTTCATGAGCTTGTCAGTCACATAAATCAATGGTTCTCAAACCCTGCCGCAGAACTACTCCTAGCCCTATAAGCCAATATGCCCAGGGACAGGAAAGAAGGTAATACACTTGAAGGACTTTAGCGGAAGAAGTATTTTCAGAAATTTTATGTTTTATCCTATATTTATACAATTTTTGTATTCAACTTGTTTTATATAAATGTTTGTATTAAAATTTTAAGAGTAAAAACCTACTTGCCAATGAATTTAACAAACCAAAAAAGCAGGTCAGGTTTACGCTGCTGCTCTGAGCATCTCCAGGCATAATCCTGGAGAGCTTGAGTGCATCTGATCCCAGTTTGAGGGCCATGTATTTAAGTGCACACACAGTTGGCCCATTTCAGTTTGCCAACTTTTTTAATGTCGTTTTCAGCAAGAACCGACTACAGCTTGACTTTATTTGTGCCAGATATATGTGAGAATGTTAACAGAAGCATATTTACAGGTCTGTGAGATAGGCATCATGTATGTTTAAATTCTGAATTCAGGAATAATTTTACCAGCCCTACATCTGAAACTTAATATGATCAATGACAAGGAAAATAAGCTAATCTTTCTGAAAGGACGTTAGAAGAAAAAAACATGAACAGTTTAAAAAATGATTTGTATAGTCTGGAAAAAAAATCACAATCTTATCATTTTTCTATAATGAATATAGTAATTCTCTGGAT
Source organism: Neogale vison (assembly GCF_020171115.1). NCBI lineage: Eukaryota > Metazoa > Chordata > Mammalia > Carnivora > Mustelidae > Neogale > Neogale vison. The sequence continues at coordinate 194,728,608 of NC_058101.1, read as the reverse complement.
AATTAAGAATAATTCTTTGGATAACTGCTTCAAAGGATGATGCAAGCACCTTTGAAAATACTTTGAATTTTCTCTCTATAAACAAATAGTCTTTACCTAGCAACCATAAAAAAAAAAAAAAACTCAGAGATTCTAAAAAGAAAATCATACCTTTTATTTTATGAAAGAACTGGCCACCAAAGTAGATTTGTTATAATATGGTTGGGTAAAGACAAAAGTAAAAATAATTCCCAAATCAAGGGTGAGCAAACGTCTATTCCCTCACCCATGAAAGCAATAATGCAACCAACACTAAAATGGTAATTCCTGGCATTTCAGATACTAAAGTTACTTTAAGGTTTCTGAAATGAAATCATCCTTTGTACCTCCACTAGTATTACAGACCTAAGGAATGGATTAACAATAAAATCTTACCAGCGCAGTTTCATGAGACTGTGGTTGTTTGAAATTAATGATTTCCAAAGCGAGTGTTTTTTTGACTTTGGCGAGGTCTGCTTCTCTGGCTGCTTGTAGTAAAGAATGACCTTTAAATTCATCTGTTAATGAAATGATGGTTGACAAAAAAGATTTAAAATCTGTACCAATCCTTTTAGCATGATTACAAATCAGAAAATTATTAGTTTTACATATTGCTCTATTTTACCAATTGCAGCAGCAGATTGATACAATGATAAAGGTGACAAGGATGTATAGTTACTGAAAATTTTTGAAAAATGTATACTCTGAAATAAGACGGTTTTATACTCTCAGAATTCATAAGGATACACATACAAAGGATACACATACACTCCAGCTACACTTTAACACAAGCAACCAAAAATGTCCACCAAATGGAAACCAGTTACAAACACACATCCACTGGAATACTTCACAGCTCTTAAACAACAAAGATAGGTCTGTACATACTTTTATGAAAGTACATATAATGAAATGAAAATTCAAGTAGTAAAAGAGGGAAGACAATTTATTGCACCGTCACTACTACCATTGCCACCACAACTAAGAAATGGTACCAAAAAGGCACTTAGAAAAATAGTCGCCAATTAGTAATAGTTTTAGCCCAGAGAAGGGAAGAACTGAACTATGGGGAAGTATCAGAGTTTGAGAATTTTTCAAAAAACAGTATTTTATTACTTGTACAAGATTTTTTCAAAAGTGATTTTTAAAAAAAGATTTTATTTATTTATTTGACAGCGATCACAAGCAGGCAGAGAGGCAGGCAGAGAAAGAGAGAGTGGGAAGCAGGCTCCCCACAGAGCAGAGAGCCTGACGGGGGGCTCGATCCCAGGACCCTGAGATCATGACTTGAGTGAGCTGAGGCTTAACCCACTGAGCCACCCAGGTCCCTCAAAAGTGACTTCTAAATCAGTGGCATGAAAAACAATCCAATACTTAAAAACTTACAGTCATTTTTTCTATTTTACAATTCTGGTTTGTATTTTGATATGACCACTTGCTAACAAAAAGTTGACGATTAAAAAAAAAAAGTTGACGATTATTCTAAAAAGATATAAATGGTTTATAACCGAATACATTACACAGCAGGCCTTTGCACCTGCCTACTACTGAATTCCTTTCTTTTCCTCTCTCTCCTCTCCTGAGTTCTCCATCTTACTCCCTTCCGTCCCTCAAAAGACAGAAAAAGCGATGCACACACACACACGTGCCTTAATAACTACTATTATTGTTCAAGGTCTCAGTTTAGATACTCTGGATAAGCCTTCCTGATGGTCCTCATTACTGGGTTAGGATTCCGTCTTATGAAGTCCACTGCAGTTGCATTTACCCTTCTATCACAGGACATATCACATGACCTTATTTGCTACGGGAGTCCCATCACCTGGCACACTGCTCGCTATATAGTACAGTATGTACTCATTTGTTGCGTGAATGCTGAATATTTATAAGTTATGGCAGGTTCAGGGGAAAACCATTTTTATAAAATCTTTTATTTAGTGGTACCTTATCATTGCAAAATTCCTCAAAGATTAGGAATTTGAAACATGAGAAACTCAAAGTCAAGTTCAAATGAAATAAAAGTAAACCAGTATTTTCAAATAACAAAATTATAGATTCTCATTTTAATGAGAGAATTAGGGATAAATCAATGAAAGAATTACAAACTGCCTTATGTAAGGAGTGGGACCCTGACCACTACAAAGGAAAGAGATGTCCTGAGAACTGCTTTCAAATAAAAAGTACAATTTCGCTTTGGTCATCAGTCTAGAAAAATATCAGTTGAATTCAAATTATACTGGCTTTTCCTCTAATGACAAATGTCCTATGAATATCAAAATGATAAAAGCAATTCTATTTTTTCAATTACTCCTTTAAGTTCAGTAAAGGTACTCAGGAAAAACTTAAATGGACAAATTAAAAACATAAACAATAAGACTGTAGTACTAAGGAAATCAAGAAATTGGGATATAATAATGCAATTAAACAACATGATATTTTCTCAAATAACAAGAAGTAAAATATTCCTTTTCTTTGCTCTTTACAAAAAAGGTAAAGATTTCTGCCCAAATTGACCTTCAAATGTAAAATATTTTATTGATGTATACTCAAGAATAAAAAAGAAGAGAATGGAAAATTTATCAACAATATAATGGTCCCTCTAAATGCAAAGGTTACATAAAGGTTTCTTTTTAAAAAACTCAAGGAAGTACTTAAGTAGCTAAAAAGAAAGCAGTAAAACTGCAAATTACTCAAACATACCCTGAAAACTTTAGTGTTTATAAAATGCCTTAAAAATTTCTTTTCAAATGCATTTTGAAATTAGAACGAAAGCTACTTGCAGTATTTTCTCCTCTAGTATGTGCAGAATCCAAACTACCTTGTTCATTTGGCTTCATGGAAACAACATGTGAAAAGAGAGACAAGAGCAGAAAAAACTGTGTATAGTGAAAATGCTATGACCATGGGTATGATCAAAATATTGTTTTTCTTTGTTTCTTCTATAATTTTCTTTAAAATGAAAAAGACTATATTTATTTGGCACAGAGAGAGAAAGAGTACAAGCAGGGGAGCCGCAGGCAGAGGGAGAGGGAGAACCAGACTCCCCGCTGAGCAGAGAGCCTGATGTGGGACTCGATCCCAGGATCCTGAGATCATGACGTGAGCCAAAGCCGCTTAACTGACTGAACTACCCAGGTGTCCTCTTGTACAATTTTCTTAAAAAGAGCTTAAAAAGTAATTGAACTTAAAATGTAAAAAGTAATTTAAGAACTTAAAAAGTTCTTAAAAAGAACTTAAAAAGTAATTGTGAATGCCTACTGTAAGGCAGTGGACATGATGAGGAAAACCATAGTTTTTAGTTTTTAGAGCAGTTCCAACTTTGTTAAATCCTTTTCTTCAAATAATTCCTTGGTAGAATCTTACTTAATAAAATAAAAAATATTGAGAAGGTTGAAAAATACTCTAATCAGGGAACTTCTTTTACAAAACTATACAAATTTCTATGAACTCATCATCTGTGCAGTGGAATCAGATGGTCCAGTGAAATGCACTATAAAAACTCATACTACTACTCATAATTTGCAAAATGTTTGATAGGAAAAAGAAGTTAAAGGTGATATGGGGATAAAGCTGAGCCCTGGGTACAAACTAAAAGAAGGAAATTAGAAAAAGATAAAAAAAGTTCCACGTTCAAGTCAATGAACTTGTGCATAGTGCACAATGCACCGTGCTGGGTTGAGGGTAGTTGGACAGATGGGCCCAAACACGAATACCAGCAAGACATTTTTATTAGGTAACAAAGCACTGCACAGGGGCTAAGAAGACAATAATAAAATGAAAAGTCTTTCTAAGAATTTAAATTTCACTGGGAAGACAACATACACATAGAAGAAGGAACTATATAATGCAAGATAACATATAACAAGGGTCATACGAGTGGGAGGGAGAATAAAGGCACTTCTACAAGGATTCATTGCTAAGACATCTGTCTAGATATAATCTGGTTTGTGCTGGCCTTTAATCTTGTTGATGTCATCTGTTCTAGTACCAAAATAAGTTTAAACTTCTAGTTAAGCAAAATGAAAACTGCACCTCTTCCTGTCTTAACATAAGCCAGCTTAAAATTTGGTTAAGTTTAAACGACATTATCATCATTTTGACGCTGCCCTTTTCTTAAGTTACCATTTAAAGATTTTCTTTGGCATTGAAGTCCAGTTACCTAATTCTTTGAATCCTGAGAGAGAATACCAATCAGGAGACCAGCTAAATATTGGGTAGGTGATGCCTAGTTTAATTTAAACCTACAATGCCCACATATAGAATTAAATAGATCTCAGTATTTGATATGACCAGTAAATGTAATGTGGTGTCCTGAATGGGATTCTGGAACAGAAGAAAGACCTGAGGTAGGAACTGAGGAAATATGAGTAGAGTATGGTATTTAGTTAATAATGTATGTCAAGTATATCATACTAATGTAAGATGTTGATAGGAGGGCAAACTGGATATGGAATATATGGAAACTCTCTGTACTATTTTTATAATTTTTCTGTAAATCTAAAACTATTTCAAAACAAGAAGTTTATTTACAAAACATGCCCATGTATATGTAGGTAATATATACCAGCATTTGAGACTATTAATTCCACCAAATCATAAAAAGGATCTTACTCAAATTAGGGCAAGTGATCGTACTTGGGCTATACAACACACATAAAAATTAGAAACATGGCTGTACAATCCTACAGGGGTTGCAAAACAGTGAGTACTCAGTAATGTTATATAACAAATATTATTATCCACAGTACAAGAATATAAACTCTGTGAGCTCGAAGAATTCTTCTCTGGTTTGTACGCTGTTGTATTTCCAGTACCTGGCACATAGTAAGCACGCAATAAATGGTTACTGATTGACTCAGCCTCATCAGCCTTAAAAGAAAAGCACAGGACCCGAAACGAAGATTATAAACTAGTGTATGTGTAAGAACAGAAGGTTAGTATTGAAGTGGGACAGAAGACCAGTTTAAGGACTAAACTAACAAAACTGAGATAGTCTAATTTACAGCAAACAATACTGAGTTTAGGATATAAATACATACAAGTCAATCGCTCCCGCAGCTCAGGAGTGGGAGCCATATCTACGGCGCTTTTGCCATGGCAGTTGACTAATGTAGGGTCGGCACCGTGGCTAAGTAACAAAGAACAGACTTCCACACGATTCTTGGAAGCAGCCTCATGGAGTGGAGTGAACTGCCAGAGATCCATAGCATTAACACAGGCTCCATGCTGAATGGAGGAAAAAAGTTTTAGGTGAGGGATCATTTCGCTGGGTCAAATAAAACACAGACGACATTTATTTCCTTGTAAATTTCAGCTACGACTCTTCGAAATGTCAAGAAGGGTTTTAGTTTCTTTAATATCAGTTTTTACAATTTAAAATAAAGTGAATGTTATAAAAATTTTAAGGCAGCAGTAATATTTTTAAAACATCTTTTTTCTTAAAACTCTTAACTGGCTTACAAATCATGTGAAAACTTATGACAAGTTAGAAAAAAAAAAAGCAAGTAATGCTCAGTATTTTAAAATTTCTCTTACCTTTAGTAGCAGTTCTGTGACTTCATAATGTCCATACGAACATGCATTATGAAGAGGCACAAGTCCACTAAACGAAAAAAGTCCACTAATTAAAGTACTGCAATTTCAAATAATGTAGTCATTTACCCAAGAAGTGCTAAGAGACAAAATTTTAATAGATTCCAATATTATATTAAAAATATCTTAAAGTATTTAGTAAGAGGATACAAGGCATAGCTAATGTTTAACTTTTTATATTTACCTCGTGTCTTGTGTGTATAACCCTTAAATATAATGATAAAGATACCAATTAGAAAAGTATTTAAGTAAAAGGAAGAACATGTGTTAATTGACCACTGCATGCTTTATAGATCAAGTATCACAGAAAAATGTTACTAGAGAGTGAGTTGAAATATTTCTACCATTTTATTTCATTTTGGAAAGTAATTTCCAGCTTAAGAATGAAATATCCAAACTCCTATAACTTGCATCTCCAAGTATCATTCTGCGCGAGTCCAAGACTGCCATTTTTGTGGTGCACTTCTCTTGATGACTCACCTATCGTATAGCCATCTGGTTTTGGACATGCACAAGGAAACCGAGATGTATAAGAGCATCAGGCACATGTGCTCCTATACTATTGGGACACCATTTGCATATGGCAAAACACCAGGCACCGACAAGAGAGAAGCAGCACCACAAAGAGTAGATTTGGAATGACAGATTCCCTCTCTGATCACTGTCTCAAATACTGAGTTGTTTCTTCCTTTCCTATGTCTTCTGACATGGAGAGGGGCAAAGTGAAAGAAACCCTCCTCTCTGGGCTGCTTCGCTTTATGCTGCCAATCACAGGAGTGTAATAGGGACCTCCTTTACCTGGGCAGTAAGGTCAGTATCTTCTTGATCTTAAGGCGGGATAATGAGGAATGTTAGCCTATCACATAGGAGCAGACCTACTTCCTAGATGCCCTGAAGACTAGGTAGGGAATGGGTACAAAGTTTTCTAGAATTTGCTTTCTTAGTAGTCCCTCACATCTCCCACCACTCCCACATCAACCTTTGTAAGTTTTCTCAGGGCAGATGTCCAGGATTTTATCAGGATAAAACCAAAGTAGAACATTATAAACTTATGATTTTGGTTTATCCATAAAAGATGATCCTTACATACCAGGTGAATAGGATAGCTATGTTACTGGCTTATCAGGATTTTCAGTTTGTTTTATCTCCCTTTCTGGAATGCCACTTGAGTTGAAAAATAGTAAATGTAATTGAGAGAAGCAAATTTTAACTTCAAATAATAGAAATGCAATAAAATTTAACTAATTTAGGCCATCACCATGAGAAAGCCTCTTCAGTAAGTAGAACATGAAAATGGAGTCAAACTGAAGTTATTAACATTCTTAAAATGCTACAGGAGCTGTAAAGAAATGGGTGCCTTTGTCCAGTGTGCAAAAACCTTATGTGTTTTGGATGTGGCGAACAAAGCATAAAGATCCCTGAATGAGACCATTCAAGGGAGTAAATGGACACACCTACCCTTTGTCTTTCGCGTGAACATCGGCTCCATGCTGGAGAAGCAGCTGCACTATCCGAACTCTGTTGTAGCCCGCTGCTAGATGTAGAGGGGTAGACTAAAAAAGAAAAAGAAAAACACATCCCCTCCTGAGGTAAATCATTCTTGCTTTGTCATTTCATTGCTGTTTACTTAGACTGAAACACAGTAAAAGTGCACACACGCAGAAGACGCGGAGTGGAAGCGCCAGAAGGTCACATTTCATAACTGGATAGAAAATTCCTTCATCTCGGGAGGAAAATCTAACTTCAGTGTCATTCACCTATTTCTCCCACTTGTTTTTTAAGACCTTCAGTAATCTAACTCTACCCCAGCTTCTCTACTTTCTTACTTCTTTTCCACCGGAACGATTCTCAGCGCTCTGGAAAGACTTTTAGGGTTCACATTCTTCACAACTGGAAACATTCTTCTTTATCCTACTTTTCTGCCCACTTTTCAAGTCCGAGTGTTTCAATCCCCATTCTATCATAAGGCCTCCCCTACAGAAATGGCTCTCAAAATTTCTCTTGAATACGAAGGTTGAAAAGCCTCTCTAAAGAACAATTTGAAGAAACCTTAGTGGCAACAAAAAGGACAATGGACCGTATTCATTCCATGTGGCTGTTAGCAATGGGTCAAAATGAATTTGCTCTATCATATGCAATGACACGACAAGATAGCATTTAATTCTATTTTATGTACTATATATGCAGCATAAATACAAAACATAGTTTCTCCCCAACTAATTTCTGCCACATTAATTTGAACCAAGTTATTAAAAGGTTCTCTGCTCATATTTTATATGGTAATGAAAAGAATCAAACTTCTTTTTTAAAAAAAGGCAATGACATTAAATTAAAAGGTTCTGGGCAACCACTGCTATTTCCCCACCTTTGCTCACTTACTTAAAGTTTAAATACTGTAACAGTTTTTCACACAGGGTCTAGTATACCTTAGTGTACTCTCATTTTTCCTGTCTTCTATTTGGGCCTTGATATTTAGTAAGATTTTCAATTTCTTTTCTTCATATACTATAAATGGCAAGATAACAAAAGTATTATTACTGCTTTCGAGGCAGTATATTTTATATATTCTGAGAATCTTCAAGTTTAGGAGATAGTTTTGGGCAGTTCACAGCTAATAATGAGGAGACCAAGTAGATGAGAACAGAGTCCCAGAGAGGATGTCAGGAAACCTGATTATATTCCTGGATCTTATGAAACTGTGAAAGTCATATTCCCTATACATCTCAGCCTTTTCATGTGTAAAAGAGATAAAATCACTCATCCTAGCTAGTTCAAAAATGTGCTAAGAGAAAGTTTTATTTCATATATAAACATTTATAAAATGCAAAATACCATATAAAAAATAATTAAAATTTCTTTACCATCAAACAACTTGCCCATCCAAATTTCTGATTCCAGACACATGTCGAATGTTACGCAAATAGACTGCCAGCAAGTATCAAGTTATTTTCAAAACTGTTTCTCCCCCTCCTTTAACATTTTAAAGATGCTCCTTCATTATCTTCTGGTTTGTATCATTTTGGACTAGAAATTTGCCAACATCCTTATGTTTGTTCGTTTGCACATGTGGCTTCTGTTTTGGATACGTTAGTACTTTCTCTTTATCACTGGCTTCAAGCAACCTGATTGTGAAGGACATTGCTATGCTCTTCTGCTGCTGATGTTCCTTCTCCAGCTTCTTTTGTGATGCTTGGGGCTTGCTGGGCTTCTTAGATCTGTGGTTTGTAGTTTTCACCAACTTTGGAAAATATTCTATTATTTTTTCAAGTATTTTTTTCTGTCCTCTCTCTCCCACCATTCTCTCTTTAGGGAACTTCAATTACGATTATGAATATATGTGTATGTCATATATATTTATAAATTTTAAGATACATATTAGGTTGCTTTCAAAGCTTATTTTTAAGCTTTGTTAAACAGAACCAGAGCAACCTTGAGTCTAGGACTAATTTCCCCTTCCAGGGAGGTATGACCCTTCTGAGTACCCTATGATAGCTGATGAATGAGGAAGTTTGCCCAGTCTGGCTGGTAGCAGCAGAACGATCACAGATGCGGTGCAACTTGACGTGCCGGGGTTGCTACCTCTAATTCTCTTTCAGTGGTTCTTTTTATCACCCCGTGTGGCTTCCTCAGACTCCTCTAATCAGTACTCAGCTGAAATGAGTCAGGGAAACTGTGCAGATCTCTCGAACTCTCTTCTTTGCAGTGCTCCGTTCACTGGCCCTCCATGGACCTGCTAACTCTTGCCACGTGGTCTCCCAAGCTCCTAATTCCACCTTCTCATCTCAGGGAGATCACTGGGCTCCCCCTGGCCTTCCTCTCTCTGATTTAAGGACTGGAAATGCTTTCTAGGCAGTAAGCTGGAGCAATCACACAACTTGAATTATTTAATGCTTATCTCTCAGGGATCACTTCCATGTACTGCCTGATGTCCAGTTTCTGAAAACCATTGTTTCATATATTTTGTTTAGCTTTTTTTTTAAAAAAATAATTTCAAGAGGGAAGGTAAAATTAGTTTCTATTACTCTATCTTGGCTCACCTTCAGGACTGAATTGGACTTTACAATACAGTAGGGAAGCTTCCTTCAGAGACAATGACTGCTTTGGATGTCCGGCCAATAAGTCAGTAAGCTTTTATAGGACTTAGCTGACATTTATTATTATATGAAAAAACTGACATCTTCATTACTGATGCACAAAAAGATTTTCCTTTTTCATAATAAAAATCTTTTACAAAATTTTGTTCAAATACATTTGATCTAATAACTGTTTTTCTTATTCTTAAAAATGAACAAAGTCCCTAAATGGATGAATACATATACATACACTTTAACTGTTTATTTAGAAGGATAAAACAGAAGAAAAAATATTTAGTTTCCAGATTTTTAAGAAGCATTGAGACTAAAATTTATTTATAGTGCTTTGAAAATGGTTATATATTTAGTTTCTAAATTACTGTAATTAGGTAAATTAGAAGACTGTAATTGACAAGGTAGGAAGTGATAGGAGGCTTGAAATAGAGCAGTTGTGAAAGAAACAGGGTTGAGGAGTGAGTATCAAAAACTATTAGAAAGCAGAATTGATAGAATCTGATAATTGATGCAGGCAGTAAAGGATACAGCAGTTCCAATTAAAAAATGTCAGTGACAGATGAAAAGAAAGGATTGCTATAGGTTGGAAAAGGAAAGGGAGGAGAGAAGAGGAAGCCAGAGGGAAAGATTTCCACGTTTGGGCTTATTTCAACGTGTGTTAACCATTCATTAAATTTAGTCCTCGAATTTGAAGTGCCTGATACCCCAGTGATTAGAGGACTAACTAGAATTCAAGGAGTGGTGAAGGCTGAACACAAATTTGGTTATCACTCGCATTCATTTAAGATAATGCAGCACTGGGGTGCCTGGGGGGTGCAGCTGATTAAGTGTCTGCTCTTGGTTTTGGCTCAGACCATGATCTCCAGGTCATAAGATCACACCCTGTGTTGGGCTCTGCACTCAGCTTGGGAGTCTGCTTAAGAATCTCCCTCTCGGGCGCCTGGGTGGCTCAGAGGATTAAGCCTCTGCCTTCGGCTCGGGTCGTGATCTCATGGTCCTGGGGTCGAGTCCCGCATCGGGCTCTCTGCTCGGCGGGGAGCCTGCTTCCTCCTCTCTCTCTCTCTGCCTGCCTCTCTGCCTGCTTGTGATCTCTGTCTGTCAAATAAATAAATAAAATCTTTAAAAAAAAAAAAAAAAGAATCTCCCTCTGCCCCTCCCTGCCCCCATGCTCTCTCTCTAAAATAAATAAATAAAATCTTAAAAAATAAAGTATTTTAGCATTTGCAATATACACGGTTGCATGGTAAGTGCTAGGGCCAGCGTGGTCACAAGAAAGGCGCAGTACTCTGCCTTTATGAGTCTACTTATTCCTCCAAAACACGAGTCCCTAAATGAAATAACATATATACTAACTCTTCAAAAGGCCAAAGAGGAGGAAAAAGAAGTCTAGGGTCTGAGGAATCACCCAGAGAAAGCAGACAACTACTATTAAATGTGACAAATACTGTAGGAAAGGAAGTTCAGGATGTCCTAAGCGGCTGCACACCTAAACCACTCTGAGGCCAGCGGCAGGGACTGCCATTAGGGCAGATTCTCAGAAGAACTGTTCCCCGAAGGCAGACTTGAGAGGAAACAGAAAACTGAGGCAGCAGAATGAGGAAATTTATTCCAGGTAGTATGAAGAGCACATATCCATTCCCACCAGACACAGAGGCACAAAAAAAAACTCAGCAGCTGGGGCACCTGGGTGGCTATATTACACTCTGTTAATTATCCTAGCATTTAGAAAATTACTTTTATCATTACTTTGCCATTTGGCAATTGAGGTATAAAGTTGGCCCTGTGTGTTAACCAGTCATTAAATTTAGTCCTAGACCACATGATTTTAATTGCTTTGCATCAGAAGATAGTATTTTGGTATATAATGTTTAAACGCTAAACAATATACCTACTGGACTTTTTCTAGAGGAAAAACCTCTGGGATCTTAGTAGGGTATGCCTGTTCACATCATCCTTTGTTCTTAATTTTTACTTTTTCTTTTTGCCTTTTGTCATTTCTTCAAATTTATTGCATACATTTTACAGATTTGTATATGCCCTCCAGTGATGCTATTAAGTTTGCATAATTAGCATTCACATTGGAACTACTACTGGGAAAGGCTCATCTCACTTACTCTGTACTTACTCTCTCTCTCTGAATTTATCTACTCCCTTAAGAGTCAGCTACAACTACTTGGGCGCTGCTACCATGTGGCGAACCGAAGCTGTCATTCTTGCTCTCCTCCATTGGTCCAGCCATCTTCAGTCCAGGTCTTCAGCCATCAGAGTTGCCGCCCACCCCCAGTTTATTCTCTACAGAACAACTACAGCGATCTTCCCAAAACTGCAGTCGTAAGTAATTTCTGCTTCAGGTTTTTCAGACGTTTCCCACTGTTCTTAGGGTCTCCCGCAGTCTCACATATTACACTTAGCTGCTGAGTTTTTTGTTGTTGTTTTAAAATTTTTATTTATTTATTTGGCAGACAGAGATCACAAGTATTCAGACAGGCAGGCGGGGGTGGGAGGAGCCAGGATCCCTGCTGAGCAGAGAGCCCTATGCGTGGCTCAATCCCAGGACCCTGGGATCGTGACCCAAGCCGAAGGCAGAGGCCTTTACCCATTGAGCCACCCAGGCGCCCGTTAGATTTATTCTTAAGTGATTTTTCATTGGAATATTCAAGGGCGCCTGGGTGGCTCAGTGGGTTAAGCCGCTGCCTTCGGCTCAGGTCATAATCTCAGGGTCCTGGGATGGAGTCCCGCATCAGGCTCTCTGCTCAGCAGGGAGCCTGCTTCCTCCTCTCTCTCTCTCTCTGCCTGCCTCTCTGCCTATTTGTGATCTCTCTCTGTCAAATAAATAATAAAATCTTTAAAAAAAATGTTAAAAAAAAAAAAAGCCAAGCATGAGGAGTGATAAGTATGGAACACTTGCAAATATACAAACTACTTTTTTCTGCTGTAAGAGAACGTTATCGCTGACATTTCATACTGTGACATGTTTATAGAAAAAGGAATTCCTCCTTAAGGAAATCTCATAATTCCAAGTTTTCTTCTTGGAATCAGGCCATAAGAAACAAACAAACATACACATCTACCCTTGTCTTTTATGATATAGATTTGCAGCACAGAATAAAGCAAGTAAGACAGCTTTAACTTACTCTACACATACATGCAAAGTGAAAAGAGTTGACAAGCGACAGCCCTGTTCAAAAGCTGTGCCTGCAACCTTACGGTAAGTCTGGGCAGCATAATATAAGGACATGAGTAAAGGTTTTATATTTGCAGTTTGCATCCCTGCTTTGCAGTTTTACAAGGTATGTGACTTTGGACTAATTTCTCAGTGTCTTGGGGTCTTGCCTTCCAATGTCTGTAAAATGAGAATTGTCATTTCTACCATTTTAGGCTATCTTATGGATGACAGAAAACGGTATAAGCACCTAATACAGTATCACACAGAAAAAGCATGACAAATAGTAGTTACTACTTATTACCACCTTATTAAGTATCTTACACACTTAGAAGTTATTTTTTAGTGGTCATTTATCAGTCCACACCTTACTTTAGCTGTTGGAACTATCTGACAAAGTGGATCCACTTCCTCCTTCTTGAAATATTTCTCTCCTTGGTATCTGGGACACCAAGACCTACCTCGCTGGTTACTCCTTAGTCTTTTTGTCTGGTTGCTTCTCATTTTCTTGACATTGGAATACTCCATGACTGTGTCCTTAAATCTCTTTTCTTCATTATCTATACTCATTCCTTTGGTGATCTTATGCGGTCTTGTGCATTTATTTAACTTTCATACACTGATGACTCCTCAATCCTGTCTCCAATTCAGTCCCCTTAGCTGAACGCCTGACTCTTGTCATCTAACTTCCTACTTGACATCGCCACAAGGATATACAGGAGACATCCCATGATCATCACGTACACAAGTGAGTTGCTAGTATTCCCTCCAAAACCTACAGTGAATAATTTCCTATTGCTGTTAATAGCAACTCCATCCTTTTTGTTCCTGAGGTCAAAAACTTTTGAGTTTTTCCTGAGTACCACCTTTCCCTCACACACTACGCTCCCTGCAGCGAGAGTACTTCTGTTGGCACTATCAGTCCAGGCAACACAGCCGCAGAGTGGTCCTGCTAAAACGGACCAGTTAGATATACCAGTCCTCTGCTCAGAACCTCCCAATAAACCTTCTTTATTCCACTCTAAGTAAAAACTAAGTTTGTATAATACCTAGAAGGTCATAAAAAAACTCTCCTAATACTGCTCTCCAATTTTCCAACCTCATCTTTTACTCCACTCCCCCTGGTTCACTCCACATGGCTCAAATGCCCTAATTACTAATTAGCTGAAATGACTGGGAATAAGATTGTACTAATAAGTGAAATACCATCAGAAAAAATTATAGGCCTACCAGTAACAAAATATTTTCCCACTTAAATTTAATTTCACATGTGACTTAACAAATCCAAACAACAATGAAAGACAAAATACTCCTGGGGGTTAAATATCAAAATAAAAGAATCTTAAGGATTCATAAGGCAGCTATCAGCTTTCAAAGACCTATATTATTATTATGTGCCCAGAATATAAAAATTTAAATTCTAATCTTTTTTTTTCCATTGAGCAAAGAAATCATGATAACTATGTCTTAAGATTTAAATGCATTATTACACATAGTCAATCCCAGAGGAATTTTAGCATTTACATTTTAACACAAAACACACATTGCTCTCTTGCAAATGACTGCTGGGTACAGGGAAAGCGTTCCTTGATCTGATAGTGTTAAGAAAGCTCTGGAAGTTTAACTATTACCATACAGAATATATCCCAATCTTTGGAACACTGTTCATCTAAAAAGCATAAAATATAAAAATTAACTCTTAATTTCTTAAGACTGTTTTTATTCCACTTTCATAAAGCACACACTTTAGGACATTCCTTAGATAAGATTTTAAAATGAGATTCCAAAATACCAATACTCCCTGGACATCTGGGTGGCTCAGTCAGTTAAGCATCTGCCTTCAGCTCAGGTCATGATCCCAGGATTCTGGGATCGAGTCCTGTATCCTGTATTGATGCAGGGACTCGATCCCCTGCTCAGCAGGGAGTCCTGCTTCTCCCTCTACCTCTTGCCTGCTGCTCCCCCTGCTTGTGCACACGCGCGCGCTCCCTCTCTCTGGCAAATACATAAACAAAATCTTTTAAAAAAATAGCAATACTCCAAATAATTATCTCTCCTCCCTTTGTTCCGTCTCTGGACACTATTTTGCAAATAAAATACAAAAAAGATTGCCAACGACTGGTCCTAAAATTGTCACAATCTTTTACTCTAACACCTGTCACAAAATAACATACAGTGATTATTTGTCTCCTCTAATCTACCCTGAATTCATGAGAACAGAGACTATATCTTAATTTTACGTTTGAAGGCTTAACACAGTACGTTATATTTAGTAGGGTATTAAAAAAGGAAAGTTTTTGTTAGCTTTTGATTTACATTACTAAGAGGGAACAGAGGACATGAAAAACCTGGTTTGGTGAATTTGACTTTAAATCTGTGTGAATTACACCTACATTTCAACAGAGGCGTGAGTGATGTTTGATGCCTTCCCTAGGAAAGAACAAAACCACAACTGTGAAGCCATGATGTAAGTCATCAGAAAGCTATCTAACCTCATGATACATAGTGTATTTTGGTTTTCATTAAGATAAAGGCCCAGTTTGACCTTGATCAAATCTTCTGGAATTTTCCGGACTATGGTGACTAACTCATCCCGGTTTGCCCAAGATTTTCCTGGTCCCAGGAAACCCATTCATCCCTGGCAAATGGAGACGCTTGATCACTCTACTCAGTTTCATGCTGAATGAATTTCCTGGTTCCTGGAACTGTCCCAAGTCAGAAAATTGTGTGTGTGTCTGTATGTGCGCGCCTACGTGCAAGGGCACACAGACATTCTGAATAAAGAAAGATTTATTCCTCTGCCAAACTAGAAAAGAATCCTATTAAAAGTTGGCTCAAGAGATAACAAAGGATACTTCTCTTCCCATTTAAACAATTCCTTTAAAAGACCCAAGTGTAGTCTTTCTCGGTCCATACAAGCTCCACATACTAGTCAAGCTCTTCTTCCAGCTTCTTGCTCTTGCTACAGTTACAAAAATGGCTTCATCAGATAAAGCTTTATGATCTTTTCAGCACTTGAACATGCATATAAGCATCATCCAGATTCAATAACCATTCATTATTAAGACTTGGTGACACTGCCATCTGCCACCTCTTTTCTTGTCTTTTATTTTTCCCACTGAAGTGTTCTGAAGCAAACTCAAGACACTGTTAACATCTCGCTCTCCCAAGGTGTCTCTAAAAACTATGGGCATTTTCATTTAAAACCCCAAAGTTATTACATTTAACAAAACAGTGGTAAATCCATTTAATACCCATATAAAGCACCTTCCTAACTGCCTGAAAAACTTTCTCAAGTTGGTTCGCTGGATGTCAGGACCAATTCTTTTGGTTCTTGTACCATTAAGTCTCCCTACATCTACAATGGTCTTCATCTCTTTTTTCTTTGTTCACGATCCTGACTTATTGAAGAGACCTTGTTAATTCTTCCCTTTCCTGTGTGCTGATTTCACTTGTGCCTATCTCTGTTTTCTGTGTTCCACATAAATTGGAACTTCCTCTTTCACGTGAAACTTCTTTAGCAAGAATACTTCATAAATAATACTTCATACAGCATTGCATCAGAGGGCATATTATGCCTGGATATCCTCCTTTTCATGGTAAGACTGCTCTGCTCTGTGTACCATCAGTTTTGCAATTACTATCTCTGTGACCTGTGAATTCCGGATATTATCCTTGTAAATTTCTTAACTTCCTGCCATCTTTTTTTTTTAATTGTGTTATGTTAGTCACCATAAAATACATCATTAGTTTTTGATGCAGTGTTCCAAGAGTCATTGTTTATGTACACCACCCAGTGCTCCATGCAATACATGCCCTCCTTAATACCCACCACCAGGCTCACTCACCCCCACCCCCTCCCCTCTAAAACCCTCAGTTTGTTTCTTGGAATCCACAGTCTCTCATGGTTCATCTCTCACTTCTATTCCCCACCCTTTTCATTTTCCCATTCCTTCTCCTAATGGTCTCCATGCTATTCCTTACGTTCTACAAGTAAGTGAAACCATATGATAATCGACTTTCTCTGCTTGATTATTTCGCTCAGCATAATATCCTCCGGTTCCATCCACTTTGATACAAAAGTTGGATATTCATCCTTTCTGATGGCTGCGTAATATTCCACTGTATATATGGACCACAGCTTCTTTATCCATTCATCTGTTGAAGGGCATCTCGGCTTCTTCCACAGTTTGGCTATTACAGACATCACTGTTATGAATATTAGGGTACATATGGCCCTTCTTTTCACTACATCTGTATCTTTGGGGTAAATACCCAGTAGTGCAATTTCAGGGTCATAGCGTAGCTCTATTTTTAATTTTTTGAGGAATCTCCATGCTGTTTTCCAAAGTGGCTCCCACCAATAGTGTAAGAGGGCTCCCCTTTCTCCACATCCTCTCCAACATTTGTCGTTTCCTGCCTTGTTAATTTTGCCACTCTCACTGGTGTAAGGTGGTATCTCAATGTGGTTTTGATTTGAATCTCCTTGATTCCATCTTTTTATAAGGTATATACAAACAAACAGACGATCATTACACTTAAAATTCCAAAACTTATTTCCACATTTTTATAAAAACATAGTTTCAGTTATAGTTCCAAAAAAGAGGTGTTACATATGTATTTTCTCAGTTTTATAACTGCTCTCAATTATCAGTTATCTTTACTCACCATGCACTCCAACAGAATTCCCTTTTATATTATAAAAATAGTGTATTCCCTCTAAAATAATATGTAAGTAAAATGTTCTCTCTACTTCTTCCTCTGGCTCAACAAACCCTTTTCTGAAGGGAACCACTGTTTATAGATGCACTAGTATCACTTGAGTTTTTTTACTGTGTACATAGACATGTTTTTCTGAGTTCTTTTTGCTGTTATTATAGTCACACAAATGGATATTATACTCTTCTGTAATTCACTACTTTTCTTTTAAAATATTAGTATATATAAGTTTATCTCATTCCTTGTATAGTATTTCCACTGTTAGCTATACCATGATTATTTATTCATGGTCTAGAAGTGGAGAATCAGGTTGTTCCATCTCTGTTCTGGCTCTTTAACAAAAAACACTTCACTCAAACTGCTCGTCTGGTTAAGACAGATCAGTATTTCCCTTCCACAAATAAAATGCTATTATCAGCCATTAATATAAAATTCCCAGGAAAATATAATAACCACACAATCAGAGCTTATTAGATTTCTTTCAGGCAGAGAGACATGATTAATCTGCTTGCTAGGTACACTTAAGAAGTTCTTGGAGACAGTGATACTTTAATCAAAATCAAACAACTTGCAAGCTAGAGAATCAATATGGGCACGAGTGCGTGGAAGCACATATCACCGATGCCTGTCTTCTTGGGGAGATTTAAAGTAGTACCATAATGAAGATTATATAATCTCCTTGAAGTTTTCTCAATTCTTGGGCTTTTATAAAGGGAATTTTATTTTTTTTTATTTTTTTAAAGATTCATTTATTTATTTATTTGACATAGAGAGAAATCACAAGTAGGCAGAAAGGCAAGCAGATGGAGAGGGAAAAGCAGGCTCTCTGATGTGGGGCTCGATCCCAGGACCCTGGGATCATGACCTAAGCTGAAGGCAGAGGCTTAACCCACTGAGCCACCTAGGCGCCCCTATAAAGGGAATTTTAAAAAGAAACTATCTGGGGAATGAAAACTGATGAACTCAAGTAGAAATAACAACTTTTCTAAAAAGACTTTTATTCATGCCTTTTTCAAAAGCTAGGTGTCCTTTAACTTGTTTCTTCTACAGATTACACATTACTCGATCATCCTATAGTAATGTTTTCTTCTCCAATCTTTTCCTCTGGTCCTGGGCCTCCTGATCAATGCTACTCTAGCACATAGTATCTCGAGCTAAACACATACATGGTCTCATCACAACGGACTGTATCAGGACTATTACTTTGTAATAACAGACATGATACCACTCCGAGAACCTCTGAGTGTCTGACATATTAATGTTTTCTGTAGTAGGGTAAAAGCAGACAATCCTCCCAGTTTCCTCAACAAGTTATTTTCAGGTTAAAATGAAATGGAAGATTTGAAAATACAAAGTTGTTTATTGAAAACAGTAGCTAAAATCTATTAAGGACTTTCTAGGTATGAAGCACTTTTCAAAATGTATTATATGCATTAACTTGGATTTACTTATATTTACCTTACACACCGATTACCAGAGCTAGAAAACTATTATAATGTGCATATAGAGGAGGAAACTGGGGAACAGGGAGACTAACACAAGACGTCAACAGCACCGTCAGAGATCAAATCCACACGGTCTGACCTCAGAACTCCCCTTCTGCCTTCCTCCTTTCCCTCTGGCTGGCTGCTCAGGTTCTAGATAGCATGTTCGGAGATGGATTAACACGGCTAAGTGGCAGGAAGAGTAACTCACGGTGGGCAGGGATCCCGGTGGTGGCTCTAACTACCTCAGCACTGATCCATAGGTATTATATGTGAAACCCCATGAATGAGGAGAGTGTGACCATCCTCCTGGATGAGCACCCCTGAAATGTAGGGCTTCTTAACAACGCTGTGTAGAATAGTAAGTAGTAGAGGACAAGAAAGAATAACAGGAAACTGAAATCAGACATGACAATTTATCGGCGTCTTTCCTAGAGCAGGGTTTTTCTACATATCTCTAACAGACTGTCCCTTGGTCTCTTGAACTAAATCCCTGCAGTTGTCTCAATGGCTTTTTCCAGAATAATTTTCTGGATACCTTCCTGGTTACCCTCTGGCTAGTCAATACAGCTCCCTAATGTGTGCCATCTTAAGTTCGGCACTAAGTCAGATATGGTCCGATCCAGACCAGTGAGCTCTCATTTAGACGAGATCGGGAGCATTCAGGGTGGTATGGCCGTAGACGTGAGCTCTCATTTTAAAAAAAAAATGTATTCAAGCAGAGCCAGGTGGCATTCCGTCAGATCCTCACAGTGAAGGTCCCAACACTGCATTGGGAGGCCGGACTAACTACCCTTTATGTTCTCCTCCAAGGAACATTCTCTGAATTCTAGATAGGCTGGCTGCATGAACAGAGGTAAATATGACTGCTGTTTCCCAGCCTCAAAAAGGACAGTCTTCCAAACACCTGTCATCTTTAAGAATGAACCTAAAGCATTTGAAAACTTGTAGAATTTATGAAATGGCTTATAAAATAAAGTTCCTATACTTCAGCTGCCTTATATAGTAAAAATTTATTTTTAAATTGAGACTATAAAGGACTATCTTTATTTTAAGTACATATATTGGGAAGAGGAGGAGCGGGGAAAGGAAAGGAGCATACAAGAAAGAACAGGAAATCCACAGAGGAATCTTTGTGAGAATAAAGTTCTGAATGCCAACTAAATTCAATTTTAACTTAACGTTCTCATCATGGAAACTCCAAGGGGATTCTTCAATAGCCAGAAATTTGTTTTTTCTCTTTTCCAGCCTCAGATTCAGCAGAATTGAAACGTACGCATGAAAATGAGTTTCTAGCTTCCTCTCATTGGGTTTGCATGGGAGGGGAAAAAGAAAGAATGCTTAGCACTCGCAGAAGGTGCAACATTAATTTTGCATTATTTAAAGAGAAACAGCTGGCAGACTTTGTGGAAACCAGGTTTCGTGCCTGATACTAACCTGATGCTTTATCCCTTATGCAGAAAAGTTTTCACACTACTCAAAGCTTGCCTGAATTCTTTTTATAATTAATATTCACAGTCTCGGGTTTTAAAATCTAAACATCAAAGATTCTAACTTACATTCAATAGAGGGCTGACTTATTCTTGAAACAGGACACAAGGTACATTGATTGGCATCTAAAGATTATTTATAAGGGACTCATTCTGCGTTAGATCCTTAAATAGTCATTTTAACTGTGCAAATTGGGAGAAAGTCCTGTAGCTGATTTTAATGTTGTTAAGAGCTCTAGGACTTGGGAGATAGGCTGTCACCTCAAAGTTCCTTCAGTGATAAAGTCCTTGTTGTTTCCGAGCGTGTGTATGTGAATCTGGCAGCTGAAACTAGCCAAGAGCAGAGAGCTCTAGTTCTGTTCCCTGCCCATAGCCCCTTCCCCAATCCTAAGAGGTACTGAGTCCTCTCTGAAATTAGATTACTTTTAATGGGCATTTTTATGGTCTCAGAGTAGGGTATTATCATGCTATTATCTTCACAAAAGATAAATCAATATAGGAAACATTTTATATGTAGAGTTTGTCTGTTTTCAAATTTCCTAATTCGGCGATCCAAATATGCATTTCAAATAATTACACATGGTATTCATAGTGTTGTTTTTGAAGTTTTACTGTTGACACTATTCTTAGCAGAGTAAGACATTTTCTTACTAGTCACGGAAAGCAATCTTTTAAAAAAAGGAATATTATGGGGATTCTTGATGTTTTTAGATATTTTCCTTTATAATTCTAATTTAATTAAGCAAGTAAGTAAATGGATGAATATGTATGGGGGGGAAGGGACGCACGCTTCCTGGTCAATTATTAGAAAATTAATATTTTTTAAAAAGGTAGTGATATGAAAATAACCCGGTGTTATAGACTGAGTGTTTTGTGCCCACACCCACCCCGGCAAATTCATATACTGAAGCCCAAACCCTAATGTGGTGGTACTTGGAAACAGGACCTTAAGGAGGTAGGTAGGGTTGGATAAGGTCATGAAGTACAGTCCTCATAATGGGGTTAGTGCCCTTATAAAGAACAGATACCCAAGAGCTTGCTTTCTCTCTCAGCAAGAAGGGGGCTCTCCACAAGCCAGAAGAGCCCCTCATGAGACAGTGACCATCCTGAAACCTTGATCTTGGACTTCCCAGCCTCCAGAACTGAGAAATAAATTTCTGTTTTTTATGCCACCCAGTCTATGGTATGGCAACCTGAGCTGGGATACCAGGTAACTGTACAAAATTAATTAAGAAATTAACAATTTATATTGCTTTTGTATTATAGTCAGACCACAGATCCTAATAATGCTCATTCAAAGCTACATATAATCTCAAAAATTTTTTTTTTTTAAAAAAAGATTTTATTGGGTGCCTGGGTGGCTCAGTGGGTTAAAGCTCTGCCTTCAGCTCAGGTCATGATCCCAGGGTCCTGGGATTGAGACCCGCATCGGGCTCTCTGCTCAGTGGGGAGCCTGCTTCCTCCTCTCTCTCTGCCTGCCTCTCTGCCTACTTGTGATTTCTGTCTGTCAAATAAATAAATAAAATCTTAAAAAAAAAAAAAGAGATTTTATTTATTTATTTGACAGAGAGAGAAATCACAAGTAGGCAGAGCAGCATGGGGTGGGGGTCAGGAAGCAGGCTCCCTGCCTAGCAGAGAGCCCAATATGGGGCTCAATCCCAGGACCCTGGGATCACGACCCGAGCCTAAGGCAGAGGCTCAATACACTGAGCCACCCAGGCGCCCCAATCTCAAAATTCTTAAGTCTTTTATTAACTCTTCCCTTTTTACTGCTTCTCATCAGGCCAGAAATTTCTAAAATCTGACTTGTCTTTGTCCCTAAGCAAGCCTTTTACCCACTAAGGTTCACCCTTACCTAAGGTTCTACTATTAACTGAGATTAACCCAACAGTTTAAACCAAAGATATCATATCAAATCATAATCATTATAGGGATATTTTTAAGTATCTTCTTCAGGTAACTGATAACATAAAAATATGTTCCTAACACCGCCCCCATCTCACTCAATCACAGAACTTGGACATCATCAAAACCAATGGAGCTATTGTGTGTGTTACTTCCACACCCTCCGCCCTTGCCACTCGGCCACATAGATGTTTCCAAGTGAATGTTGCAGCTGAGATCTACTGTACCCTATAAAGTTTGGTTCACTTGTAGAGGCAGAAAGAGCACTTTGAACTTAGACTCTTATCATTTTAAAAGAGGACATTTAAGTGTCACTTTTGTAACCAGGCTTTTAAATCAAATTTTAGTAATGAATCATACTCACAGCAAAATGATTGAGTACTCACTCCTTTTCTATCCCTCAACTAGTAACTAGTCTAATGTTGACAACAGCAGGAAACATGTTTTTTGGATACGGGTGTAGGAGAAACCAAAGTTCGGAGGAGGGTAGCTAAGCAGAGCTAAAGTGAACTCCTGTTTTACCACCTGCCTTTTAAAGGTTTTTTTTTTTTGTTGTTTGTTTGTTTGTTTTTGACAGATCACAAATAGGCAGAGAAGCAAGCAGAGAGAGAAGGAAGTAGGCTCCCCGCTGAGCAGAGAACCCGATGTGGGGCTCGATCCCAGGACCCTGGGATATCAAACCCAGCTGAAGGCAGAGGCCCCAACCCACTGAGCCACCCAGGCGCCCCTACCACCTGCTTTTTAACACAGGTCCCTTTCTACTAAAAATTTGTTTCTCAAAGAGAGAAACAGAGCACAGTTGGCATGGGTACTAATTACCCTCACCAGTAGAAATGTCATGCTTGACAAAATAGAGACTGTTTTAGAAGAAGCAATTCCCTAATGAAAAATAAAAAAGACATTTTCAAGCCCTTATTGTTACAAAACGAATATACACAAGCATAGAGATTTTATACAATACATTCCATCATAAGTAGGCAAGAAAACTTGCTCTAAGGGATTTCTGCATTATAGTAAGGCATGCACTGCTCAGCAAGATGTATTTTAAAGAAGCGATTAGATTAGATATATAATTAAACATAAAGTACTTGAAGAATTCCCTAATGCAAACTTATGGCATTTTGACCTTCCTGTAATCCCAAGTAACATCCATAAAAGTTGGAAATTTAAAAAATGGTATGACTTTTCATCTACCAAGTTTTGCCAAGAACAGAGGACGATGATAAAGGCCATGAAAGGCTATAGAGAGCAAGGCATGGGCCCTCAGGTAATGCTAACACTATCTTAAAGGGAAATAAGGCTCTAGGTAAATTTTATTCCAGATTCCAGGAGTGTCTTATCTGGTGTGACTCCATACATCTTCACATAATCTAATTCTGTATGACTAGGAATTGCTACTGGTAATTGCTACTAACTCTAGCGAGAAATAAGTAATACATTACAATCTTAAATAAGTAATATATTACAATCTTAAAATATTGGTGTTAAAGGTATTTGAGAGGTCATATGGCCAAATTCTTCAATGTGTAGGCTAAAAAATGGAGAATTCAGGGGCGCTTGGGTGGCTAGGTCGGTTGAGTGTCTGATTCTTGATTCTAACTCAGGTCATGATCTCAGGGTCATGAAATTGAGCCCTGAGTTCGGATCCGCTGTCAGCACAGAGTCTGCTTGAGATTCTCTCCCTCCCTCTCCCTCTGCCCTACCCCTGGCTCATGTTCTTTCCCAGAAAGAAAGCAAAGTAGGAAGGAAAGAAGGAAGGAAGGAAGGAAAGGAAGGAAGGGAGGGAGGGATCTTTAAAAAAAAAATGACAACCCAGAGATATGACAAAACTTGCCTAGTAATAATTTTAATTTAAAATTTGGTCTTCTAGCTTTAAATTCCTGCTTTTCCCCATAATACTATGAGCACCCCCCCCAACAAATGCACATGCACATGAAATTAATTTTTGCATTCCAAGAGGGAAAATAACATGAAAATGTAAGACATAAATTCAAAATAATTAAACATATCTAAGGAAATAAATGTATTTGGAGATTTATCTTTAAATCTTCACTAACTCTTCCTCACAGCTCTGAAAGAGCCCTTTTCAGTAATCCACTTGAGAAAAGTTGCAATCTTTCCCGCCCAAAAGATAGTAAGTGTTGAGTCATACTCACTTACAGTATGGGCATTTCAATGATCCTGTACTAGATAGCAAAACACCCCCAACTAGTGGCTTACCTGGCTGGCTCTTCTACTCTACGCAGCATGGGCTAGGGTGCTAGGGATGGCTGATGTCACCCAGAGGCTAACCTGGGAATGGCTGAGGCTACAGTGTCTGGGATGCGTGGACAAAGAGTCACACAGAGATTCAGCTGAGCTCACGCAGGTCCCCGGGTAGAGGTGTCCACGTGGCTGCATGGGCTGCCTTATGGCGTGGCAGCTGAGAGCATTCCAGAAGCCCTGAACTGGCTGGCCACTGCCAGACCAATTCAAGGGCTAGTCCCAAAAGTGGCACAACACCACTTCTGCTTTACTTTATTCATCAAACCAGTCCTATGCTTAGCTCAAAGTCAATGTAGGGAAGGAACTAGACCAAAGCATAAAATAATGAGAGGCATGGTTTCCTTTGAGAAGTCTTCAAAGTAACAATCTACCATACAATGGCTGTTAAAACCTGGTCAAACACGATTTTTGGTGGAGACTGACACTGAGGGAGGGAGCTGTTAACCAGGAATACTGAGAAATTCTATATTACAATATAACAAACATATATAACCCTAAAATTCAAATATAAATGCAAAAGAAAGCTCACTAATCTTATATTGTTTACTGGATTCATTTATGGAATTGAAGTGAAAACTGTGGTATTATTTTCAGCCCGGTATTAATTTTTAATAAATATAGGCTCAAATGGTTATAGATATCTCAAAAACACATTTCTGAATTTATAAACTGTTAATATAAACAAATTTATTTATTAAAAGTGATGTTTTGGGAGGGTGGTGAACACCAAGCTCCGAAAGAATTCAATTACATGCTTTGTAGACTACCTGGTAACATACATTTTATCCAAATGATATGTGACTGAAAGACAATTTCCATGGCAAAGTGGGGGAATGCTGGAGTACTCAAAACTATACATATGTCCATTCTAATATGCCCCAAGGCTTCAAATACATGTACCAAAGGAGTTGGATTTTAATTTATTGAGGTTCTACCACGTGCTACAATGGTTTACATTAACCACATTATTTCACTTCACCCTCTCAACTACCTTGTGGAAGGAGTATGATTATGTCCATTTACAAATGAATGCACTAAAAACTGCAGAGCCATGGCCACACACTTGGAAAGTGGAACAGCAGAGAATAGAACCCAGTATGTCTAACCTCTGAGTCTGTTTGATCTTTCAACTAAATAATTCTTTTATGGTATCTTCAACGGGTGGCACTAAATTCTACTTTATTTTGACCTGATCTCCATTAAAAAATAGTTTTCAAACACTTTAGTTTTCTGTTTCCAGAATCTTATTCATTATTAACTGTTTTATGGAAGCAAACATTTACACAGCGGAAATCTGACATTTAAAGATACCCTGAGTTTAAATCATGCTCCTCCAACTGCCCATTCATCTAAATTTGTGGTTTCTTAGAGAAGAGCATCCATGTCCAAATACTAATGCTTTAAAATAAAGGGACCAAAAACAAAACAAAGCAAAACAAAACAAAAATAAAAACAAAAAACAATAACAAAAAACCCACCTTAAATCTACACTTTATAATTGTATGACAGCAAAAGGAATCACACCTTTTTTTAAAGCATTACCTTCAATGTACAGGAAAACGTCTTAATCATTCTATCACGCACTGAGCTTCTTGTGAATCGATACCATTAAACACATATTTATCTCCCATAACACTTAGCACAGTGACCTATACACTGTACCTGAGTGCTGGATGAATGAGTGAAAGGAGCCGAAAGAAACCTGAAACACCAGAAATTACACTGAATACTTCCTAAAAATAAGTTACCAAAAAATATTCGTTACTTTCATTATTTGTTGACAATCATAGTGATAGGAACAGTACACGCATGCAAAGTATTACGCATACAGTAATACCCAGCTCCAATCTAGTCCCTTGTTATAAGGAGGGGATAGATGTAGGACATTCATTTTGGAAGGGGATAAAGGCAGCCAAGAAAGGGAAATCACACAAGAGGGACCAGAAAGAACTATGAAGAGGGCTGAGTAGCAGAATAATTTGAGATGTACTGAAGAATTTTTTTGTTCAGTGTATAAAGGTATCCTTATGAAAATTAATACTGAAAAACGAGAAACCCCTATAACCTTAAAGTTACATATCAAACAATTATTTGGCTGGTTGCTAATAAAACATCTGATCTTGACAGAAAACACTTTAAAGGAAGAATAAATGTTTGAAAATATAGAAAAAAAAAGAATTCTAGAAAGGGAACAATCTGTTCAAAAGATCTAGTTGCATTTCACTCCAATTCAAAATAAGGAACCACAAAATGTTATGTCTAATCATAATGGGCAGGTGATTGAAGAATAAATTCTATCTATGCCCCATGTTTCTAAAGTGGCCATCATTTAAATGTGTATATAAGTGTACAAAAGTGGCACTGCAGAACAAAAATATTGTAACAAAATTTTGTCTTTGCTTTTTGGGGTAAAAAACAACTGGAAATTTCTCAAGAAGCCATGCTCCACTTTGATTTACATGTAAATAAAAGCATAAATAACAATATAAATTACTTAAAACCTTATTGGTACTTCACTATTTTCAGAATTCTACAGGTTAGAAAAGCAAATGTCTATGGGAAATAAAAACGTTAACCACTCATATATTACCTAATTAGATAATCACCACGTCACAGTATAGAATTAAGAGACTATTTAAAAGTTACATTGTCATTGTATAATCCCACATATTGCATTGAAAAGGAATGCTGCAGCCTAAAACCTCCACATGTATCAAGGCAAATTCTGCACCTACTAGTTAACTATAAGGAACAGTTCTCTCTAAAAATATTATGAAATTGACATTTCCATGTGCTTTTTAATTTATAAACCAGGAATCACAGAAAAACAGAGATAGGCAAGGACTCAATAAAGCATTAACACAGTCATTTAGAAACCCTCTAAGAATAAGTTTGATTCTGCACTGCATTCTAAAATGCAAATTTAAGAAATAAAACCTTATATACATAACTTACTATATTTGTAAAGTAGCTTTATTCTCTTGTTAATATACAATCTGACTTCCTAAACACATGCAAATGGCCTGAAAAAAATACTAAATACATAAGACAGACGTGTAATTTCACAGCTAGATTTGCTTACACATATCCTTGACACCAAAAGCAAGAAAACAAAAGATACTGTCATAACTAAGGGATCTTATCCCAATCTCCATTAGCACCCAGAATATGTACCACTTTGTGGCTTTACTGTAGCTGGCACATTTAATAAGAATTACTCTGTGCCATAAACAAAGGTAATATCTAAATATGAACACAATTTGATTTTAATTATAAAATTTTATTTGCATTTTGTGTACCGATGCACAATTGTGAATGATTTTTTATGTTATATGCATAGAACCAAAACCTAATAAATGCTTACATCTCGTTTTCTTTTTCTATTTAATTTGAGCAAATTAATAATCTAAAAAAGTATAGAAACACATTTTGGAGAATTACTGCATTATTCATATGTTATGAATCCTATAGCATTATATTAATTTATGAAACGTTCTTAAAAATGTTCTATACATTAAAATATATAATTTTCCTCACTGTGTAATAACTCAAAAATAAATGAGTAAAATAATACTAGTAATAATATATAATAACAGAAAATATAAAATCTCCTATTCACATACTTCAGAGTTAATTTTCTAAAGGGAAAAGAGCACAGATGATTTTACACTCGGAGGATAAAATTGTGTTTATTAGGGAGCATATTCATATCCTAAGATTTCTGCCAACTGCAAGGCGCCGGGCTTGGTCCAGTGCAAAATACAAAGAGCAAATGGATGAATAGAGGAAAAATTTCTATGGTAAATGCCATAGAGTAATACAGAAAAGGAGCCATAGGAATTTGGGTAAGGAATACACTGGTTCCAGCTAAAGGAATGAGGGGAGAGATACATCCTCTTTGGGGGAGAAGGAAAAATCAAGGAGTTCTATATAGTTACATGGGGATGAGGCAAGGAGAAGAGGTAATTTGTTAATTATCAGTGTTCATGCCCCTTAATTATTATGATTTCCTGAGCTACAAGTGGGGCTGGCAAGGTGTAAGGGCGAGAACGGGAGAATGAGGCTGGGATGGAAATCGACTCCTGCTACAGTAGTATCACAAAAATTCTGTAATATTAAAATGACTAAGAAAACCTGAAGTCGGCTGGGCTCTAGATAAGCCCATATAAAGATATAGCCACGCTTACTATAGTTAAGAAGGCCCTTTTCTGCACTGTGATAAAAGTTACTTTATCTACTGAGAGGATCCAAACAAAATCTGGAGCTCACAGTAACTCAAGAATGTTAAAATCCCCACAGCAACGTCCAAATTAAAGGAAAAAAATGAGCAATTATCACTTAACAACATCTCTCAGAAGTCATCAATAATACTGAGTAAATCTTTGCTAGTTCATAGCCTGAAATATATATAATTTAACCTTCCATTAAAGTAGAAGTCTTTCCCCCAAATTATCCAGAGAAACTGCATGCTCACTAGGCCATGTGATATTTCATGATATACGAGCCAGCAATAATAACAAATAACATATATTTGGGGGGAGGATTCAATTCTTTGCCATTATTAAATGGGTTTCATTAGAATGGGAAAAGAGCGTGGACACACTTAAAGACATTGTATCCAAGAGGTGTACCATCCATCCTGACATTTTCCAGAGGACCTTTTTACTAGAAATAATTTCAAAGAAACTAATTCTTTAAAGGCTGGACACAAAATGATTTTCCTCAATATTTACGATGTGACTCTACAAATATTTTATGCTTTTGAAATACAAAATCTATCCTTAAACAATAAGATAGGAGCTGTCATTTTTTTAAAAGACTTTATAGCACAGAGTGCTTTGTTTTTCAGTAACTATCAGGTAAATTACTGCAAAACTTTGCAGTCAATTATCGGAGCCTGTAGAAGGGTTACATTTTAGTCAATAAACAGCATGAATACAAAGCATATCACGAAGATGCCAGCTGTACATTTTATATATACACCTTACATTTATAACAACTGTAGTTTAATGCAGAATATTTCCTCTTTAACCTATTTTTTTCAATATACCGTGATAAAAACTTAGCCAATTAAAGAAACAATAAACAAAAAAGCTGAGCTGTTACTTATCTAAAAAATTGTTGGCATTTTCTCAGCTCTAAATGGTAAAAACTGTTGGTGTCTAGCAAACAAATCTCCCTCTGCCAAACAGGAAATCAAAAATGCAAATACCCTAACAAAGCCGGGTAAAAACAGGACATAAACAAATATTCCTAATTGCCACAATCGTACACAGAAAATACTACATGTTGTCATAATTTTAATCACCGACAAAGCTGCAGTTCCATTTAACAAACAACTTCCAGTGTCTGACATTTAAGAGAAAAGGCTTAAAATCCATGCTTCACCAGCTCTATGAATATGTCACAACTGCCAATAACAGATACAGCAGCATTTCATTTTATGGTCAAAAGATGCCAGTAAAAATACAGTTATACAGGACATATACATATGTGTACAGACACATATATATATGCCAACTTCAAGTATTTTCAGTATAAAACAAGAAGAAATTGTCAAAGGAGGATATTATATTTTAAATAACTTACCTTTCGCCCATCACTTGCATGGCAATTCACATTGAGAGGAGTCAGTAAAGCCATTAGTTTTTCTTCATTACCGCTCCTGTAAAAAGGTAGTGAGTCAATGCCTATAAGATTATAGAGCTTCTTACGAATATTTATGGTTATTTTTCAGAAGAGTGGAAAATAATATGGCTTTGCTTTGATTTCTTATATATGGCTCTCAATGAATCTCTTTGGTATATTCAATTAAATTAATATATTCCTAATTAATTCCCATTAATCATCATACAGTGGTACATCTTGGGTAATATAGCTTTCTACATTTTTATTTGTTTTATTTATCTGCATCAAGTCACCTTAATTACAAACAAACTTTATTCTGATAAGTGATCTAAAACACTGGACTTAAAAATACATACAAAATGATGAAAAAAGCTAACAAATTAAAATAAAAATGACCAAGAACAAAAGAAAATGGATGAAAATTTTAATATTTACTTTATACCCCCCCATTCAAGCTTTGCTAGAAAAAATTTCAGAGAAAAATGAAGAGATAGGTATTTAAATGCTCCAAGAAGATCATCCGAAAAGCTGGGCAACTCAGATCTGCAGGTACCCTAAGAAATGTTTCAAATAAAATCAACCTTATAATCTTTACCATGTTGAAAAACTCTATCATTTAAGACACTAATCACGTAAAATAAAGTATACAGAGACTGAGTATGAGGTCTTATCCGCATTATCACGTAAAATCCAAGCAAGACAATAACACGTTATAATTTTTATAGTCCTCCACCTGCCCTCCCCTTTTTCTCCCTTACATGCATTATACTCACTTAAAATGAATGGAATCACTTACCTAGCAGCTTCTAGGAGTTCGTCTTTCTTGTATTCACCTAGATGATTGCAAAATATCATGCTGTTAGCATTTGGCAGAAGACAGATTAAGAAATGCAGTAGGCAGCAAATACAGAATTAAATAGAGAAGAACAGAAAAAGAGAGTCCACACCCCGCTGGGTGATGGAGCCGTGACGTTAGCCAGCTTGTGAAGGCAGCATCACCAGTGCCTTGGAGACGGGCAGCAAATTGACGCAGCTTCTTGTCCAATCCTCAGATGAAATAGCTTTCTTCAGACAACCAATGAATGCTAAATCTCGTGTCCAGAAACACATTCCCTCTGATAACAGCATGCCAGCTGAAGACAATGTCCCCTCCCCCCTTTCCTATTCAGGCTGTCACAGTATACTTGTGAAGCATAATACATTCTGAAACAAAAGCAAAATAATGTGGCTCTTTAAAGGTACAAATTACTAGGCTTCAAAAAAACCTCAGTTTTATTGGTAATGACATGGAAAGTTTTTTTAAAAAAAAAATTTAATTACCGCTGCTGAGCATTACAGCAATAGAAAAAATGTATCAGCATCATGAAGCTTTTGCCTCAATAGGGTAGGTCTGTAGACTAGAAATACGTGAACTCCGTACCAAATGCTATGAACCTCTTGGAGGCAGCGCTCCAAAAACCAAAACAGTGAATACATTCTTAAATGACAGTAATATTCTAACATGCTGCAGGCTTCACACTTTATACAAATTCAAGACAAAATCTTAACAAACAAGAAACCTGAAAATTATTTTTAAAAAACGAGGCTAGGGTCTCTGAGAATAAGCAGATAGAGAACTATTGAGATGTGGGTAATTTTTCTCCCTTCTCTTTTTTAAAACATCACAGGCTGAAACGAGGTATATAATTTAAAACCTTTGATACGCATTTCTTATAGTATTCAAGATCTAACGAATAAGCTTCTTTTGCAAGCTCAATTGAAGGACAATGAATTTAATAGTACAGTGTTTGCTCATTCAATAAATAAAAAGAACAGCCAGGACTATGATTCAGCTGTGATATGCTGACTCAGTTGGCTATATAATGATAAAAATAATTATACAAAATGTCTAAGCAAACAATTACATGAAAGCAAATATTAAGCATACATATAAGAAATGAAATTTTGGATTAAATGAAAATGTTATTCTACTAAGAATTAATCTTAAATTATTTTAGAAGTCTTATCACTTATAAATATGGATTTCTTCACATTTTATTTCTATTTCATTACAGAATGCAGAATATTGATGCAAATACTATAAAGTCACCTAAGGACAACCGAGCCCACGTTTAAATTCTATGACCCATCATTAGCAAATATTCTTTTAAAGTTTGTCTTGTTTCTCAGATTAAGATCACATTAAAATCTCAAAACTGTACACAGTTATTTTCAAATAAGGAAAAAGTTATTAAGTATCTATTCTCTCCTAAGGGAATTTTATATAACACTAAAGTCATAGATTCAATAATATACACAGATCATGATCATGGAGTTGGTCTTTCCAATTTCCCAAATAATGTATTCAATCCACATTCTTTAACTGATTGAGTTTTAAGACTTCTATTACTTTACGTCCCGGCCAATTTTTTGGTCTTGCCTTCCCAAAGCCAAAGACCTACCTTAACTATACATTTTAGGTGGCAATACGGGAGTTAGTGAGTCCATTTAAAAAGCTTCTTATGAGGAAAATGGCTAACTCATACCCTCAGATGCCTTAAGAATCAGGAGCAAAGCCAGTCAAATTATGAAACTATCTGTAGAAGTCATTCAGTCAGTCCGTCAACAAACATTTATTTGAAAGGTATATATGCCAGACTCAGAAACACAGAAGACACTGTCATCTCAGAACTCTAGGAATATTTGACAGATGAACACATGATTCTGGTAGAGTCTGAAAAGGATCTTATGAAACGCTATAAAGAGCTTAAAGCCTACTCTAACTGAGATTTTCGTAAGAGACAGGGTAATTGTGGTTCAAGGAAGGTTTCCTGGAAGAGGGGAAATGTGAGGTGATGCTCAGGGAGAAAAGAGAGAGGGGAGAAAAGTGGCCCAAGAGGTAAGGAGGGGGTGGGGAGAGACAATGAATTGTGACATGGTTTATATTTTGAGGTAAGTATAGATTCCCTGGTTAACAGTCACAACACATGAAAACTGGGAACAGAAGTACCTACTACTGAAATGTGAGTCACAGTGAAATAGGACTCTAATAAGGTAGAAAATAAAACTGCAAAGTACTTGGGATGTTCCAAGTTCAAATCAGTCTACCTACATATACTTCTCATCAAGTACAGCTTATGGATGTTTTCTCCAAAAGGCACATTTTTAGAAAAATGTTACTCCTGCATGGGTAAGATGAAAATAAACCAAAGCTTTCTAAAGGAAATATTTAAGCACATCCGACAGTCAGGCACAGGTATTACAAATGACTTTCTACTTTTACTGTTAGAGACTCCAGTACTTTAATCAGCTTTTCTGCAATACATTCCAGCATCCACTATCTGGTGCCCAAGGACCATAATCCATAAACAGTCGAAGCTATTTTTCAAATGCTACATCTCAGGAACAACCAACAGTGAATTAGAGTCCCTTGTATATGCCGACAACAAATCTGAGCTACTTACTTAACAGCCAAACCACTAGTTCTGTTTCATTTTAGCTGCGACTCTGAAAATATTCTGGCTGAGACTACAATGCTCGATGGAGCATTTATATTCTTTAATAACATCCAGATAAAGGCTAGCAATAGATCAGCCAGAAAGGAAACTAGGTAATTATAGTCAAAATAATAGCAGCCAGGAATGCTGAAAATAAATGGCCTCTATTTTTCTTTGATTAGAATAAAATATGTGGGCTTAAAAAAATAAGCAAGGCACAAAGTTTACTTTTCAAAGTCTGAATTGCTTTTTTATTAGTAAACTAGTGACAGGATATATGTAAGAATAAACATACACACACACACACACACACACAGGGGGAGGTTTGAGTCAATGTGTTAAGGAGGTATGCTATCCCAAAGCTTTAAAAAAAGGTTAAAAAAAATAATGGTTAAAAATGAAACTCCCCTCTCCATTTTTCTGAGGTAGTTAGGAAAAAACTTCTCTTTTTACCTAGTGTGAAGGTGAAATCACTTTTTGAATAAAAATGAAGAAGACTTACATCAATAGAGGAGTCATAATTATTGACAACTCAATTTCAACATTTTAAAGTGCTTTTGCCTCCTTCTGCAAATGACAGGATCAAAGTAGCTTAGTTTTGTAAAACTGAGTCTTTTGGTTTTGTTGAGGTGAAACAGCATGAAAATATTATGAATACAGAATCACAAAATCTTACAGCAATGAGGGACTCAAAAAGGATTATGACTTTTCTCTACTTTGAAGACATGCGCAATACATGCCTATAGTAACATCTTCTTAGATGCAATGAGGGGAATGTAATTTGAAAGTCACCTTTTTTCTGTCACCTCACCTCCAATTTCAGAATCATTCTCCTAAGGGATCATCTGCAACATATTCATTTACAGTTAATGAAATTGACACTGAAGCAGTTAAATGAATTGTTTACAGGTTTACTGAGCATTATTCATGATCTGTCAGGCCCTAAAAAAGGCTAATATGTGAACACAAACCAACCAGATCTGAATTCTAAAAGACAGATATAAATAAGAGAGTAACAAAAAAATAGTGATAAAGCAATTTTTAAAACAACAATAACCAGCTTCAAACTAGTATAACTTCTTTATATTACATAAGCTAAATATTTCCAACAAAACATTTTAGAGCATTTGAACTTTCATATGAGCTTGTAAAACAAGAACCAAAAAAATGTATAAAGGGCTTAACCTTTTAGTTTGTTTTAACATTGTGGACCTAGGGAGGAGAAGAGAAAAATTCATTCTGGGTCTATTCAAATGATCAATACATCTGGCATTTCCTATAGCATGCTTTAATCCCTTCTGCTTTAGATATCTCAAGGGAAGAGCTATGTAAAGACTTTAATCAATCATCTCAGTTATCAGGTTTAGGGACCCTTACATAGCTGAGTGCTAAACAGTACCATGAATTGATAATTCTCACAGAGATATTTCCTCATCAAGGTACCAGCAAATGTAAGAGATGAACAGATTCTTGTAGCTCACCTGACAGCCTATATGGAAAATAAAATATTAATTTAGGTGACAAACACCACTGTATTTTCACTAGTAGATTTGAAAATTTAGAACCGACTACGTTGTTATGGAAGGAATTTCACTACCACACCAGGAAATAATCTAATCTCAAGAAGCTAAAGCTATAGGTCTTCCACCAAAAGCAATTTTCAGACAGGCTGCTATTCTCCTATAATCAACTCCAGGAATTCTTGAATTTTTTTTTTCTGAAATCTTTCATAAATATTTTCAGGACAACTGGGGAAAAATTACAAAGTTATCAGAGTTCTCAATGCCTTCCTCCTGCATCTGAATCTTGCAGTCTTCCACTCATTTTGATGCTGCATTCAAAGTCCATACTTAAGTCCAGAATCATGGTCAAACTAAACACTCCACAACCATTCTAAACACAGAATCATTGGGGGTTTTCAAATTCTATGCTTGAACAGAGTATTTTCCTAATGGAGATCCTTTTCTTCTTTTGCCTCCTACAACTGACCTTTTCAATTAGCCAATATTAGCTACCATTAAACATGGCCTGTGCTATAATACCACATAACCTCGAAGCTCTGCTGTCCAATATAATACCCAGCACTCTCACATTGCTGTTTACTTTTACGTACATTAACATTATAAAAAAATAAAAACACTGCTCCTCAGTTGCACTAGTCTTATTTCAAGTTTTCAATAAGCACGTGGGGTTATTGTCTACTATAGTAGGCAGCGCAGGGAGAACGTTAGAATTGTTCGAACTTCTTTTGGACCATGCTACGTTAGTGTTTTTATTGACTATTTAAAAAGTCATCCTGAAAAAAACAGAAAAGAAGTCCTCTTTTACTTTAATAAACTACTTTCCATATTTTTCTTAAAGTTGTCACCGCCAAAACTGTATAAACTTTGTGTCTCCTATTAAGTACCAAACAACTTCTTCATCAGCATGAAATACAGGTGAGAACACTGAACTGTATGATAAAAGATCTGGAGTGAATTCTAGCTCTACCATCAATTTACTTGTGTGACCTCAGGAAAGTACTTTATCTTCCGGGACCTTCCAGTTTATTGTCATCTGGAAAGAGAGGGTGAAGGGTTAAATCATCTCTGGTTTCCCCTCTAAAATTCTCATCCTATATTTGATTCTCAATATTGCTCAGATCTTTTTTTCTCTTTGCTCAGATCTTTTTCTATGACAATTTTAACGTTGCTCTAAACAAACTTTAAGGAAAACATGAATTTATCTGGGGTACAAAATCTCTACTAAACTATTATAAAACATACTACACCTTGGAATTACAGAGAAAGCAGTAAAGCAATTTTGCTCAACTTATACTTTTTACTTAGCTAATTGTAAATCTGGGGAAACACCCCAACTAGAAGCTAAATAAAAACAGTTCTTTCAGAAGAAAGTGGTGATTTGTATCTTTCTTAACTTTAAGAAAAAGACCCTCAAATACAACTATACTGATTAAAATATAAAAACAGGTTACATGTCAACACAAAATAACCAGTGTCTTAAAACATTCCAAAGACATAACATTCAAACATAACAAAGGCTCTGCAAAAAAAACAAAAAAACAAAAAAAAAAAAACAAAAAAAACCAGAAACAAAACATGTAGTGCAATCAATAAATAATAGAACTGTTAACAACTAGTTTCTTTGTATGCAGTAATATGACCTTGCTTAGCCCCAGCAACATCTAAGATACATGTTCCATTTATGGACTCTCTGCAGTTTCAAATGATTTAAACCTGTTTCTGACATTCTGTCAATTGTATTTGGCACGCAACAAGACTTTTCACTGGACTTTTGTTGCTGTTTTTGTTTTGTTTTACATTTTAGAATGAGTATTAAATCTTTTTCCTAATTTAAATTCAATTATCCAATGAATAGTACATCATTAGTTTT
Source organism: Neogale vison (assembly GCF_020171115.1). Classification (NCBI taxonomy): domain Eukaryota; kingdom Metazoa; phylum Chordata; class Mammalia; order Carnivora; family Mustelidae; genus Neogale; species Neogale vison. The sequence goes on along the minus strand of NC_058101.1, from coordinate 194,691,387 downwards.
TGATATAATGTTCAACAGATTCATTAGTTGCATATAACACCCAGGACTCATCACATCACATGCCCTCCTTAATGCCCATCACCTGGTTACCCCATCCCCCACCCACCTCCCTTTCTGCAACCCTGTTTATTTCCCCCAGAGTCAAGAGTCTCATATGGTTTTTCCCTCTCTGATTTCTACCCATTCAGTTTCCCTCTCTTCCCCTATTGCCCTCTTCCCTATTCCTTATGTTGCTGTTCTTTTAAAAATGTAAATACTAAGATTTGGGACATAAATATAAATATACATTAAATATACACTGGTCCCCCAAAAGGATTATAAGATATATATATATATATGTATCACATATATATGTATATATATGTGTGTGTGTATGTACATGTGTGTGTATGAGATATATATATATATATATATATCTCCTCTAAAAGACTGGATATTAAAAGCCAAGAAAAGTGTTCCTACAGGACTTTATTAACCAATGAGACATTCTGTAAAGTGCACCTGTACTTACAAAGAAAATGACCTTTTAGATTACGCTGTAGAGGAGAAGACCTTTTGATACATCAAAAAGAAGACAAGAAGGGAGAACTGAGTGAAATGGGGAGACGTGGGACATTGATCTTTTCACTATCATAATGCCTATTCCTAAAAAAGTGGTTTGGTAAAGTAAAATCCATACTTGATCCAAAACAGGCCAACAGATTCATATTCTTTGTTTCTACACCAGTGGTGCTTTTTCCATAGTCACCCATCCACAATTTATTTGCAAATCCCAAATACAAAAAGCTCCACAAATTCATTTGGCAGCAAAACTTAACCAACTTAGTACACACAGCTATCACAGATTTCATTGCAAAAATATTAATGTTTGATTACAAGGTGCAGCACCAGACTGTACTGGGATGTTTTATAAGATATAGTTGATGTACAGCGTCTTACTTTATTTGCTTACTGATATGTAATTTACATACAATAGAATTCACCCTTTTTTAGATGTTATGTTCTGTGAATTCTGACAAACTTATACAGCTGAGTGGCCACTACCTCAAGATACAGAACATTTCCATCATCCAAAAAGTTTCCTCAGGTCCCTCTACAATCAATCTCCTATCCAACCCCCTTCCATGGCAACCACTGATCTGATTTCTGTCCCTATAGTTTTACTTTTTCTTTAGAATGTCATATAAATGGAATCACAGAATATGTAAACTTTTGAATATGGATTCCCTTACTTAGTATAATTGCTTATTCAAGTCATTGGACATACAAATATTTGTTCTTTTTGACTGTTAAGTAGTATTCCATTATATGAACGCTTCTGAATTTACTTACCCATTCACTAGCTGAACAACGTGGGTTGTTTCTAGTTTTTGGTGATTCTGAATAAAGTTACTATAAACATCCAGTTTTGCAAGGACAAATGTCTTCATTTCCTTGGGCAAACACCTAGGAGTGGGAGCGCTGAGTTGTACAATAAGTATATGTTTCAATTGCTTAAGAAACTGCCCATTATACCTTTTTAAAAACTTGAAAAATTCTTAGTTCTGGAGTACAGATATGTCACCTATCAAAGTAGAACAGTATCAAAATAGAACAATATCAAAAAACAAGAACAAAATAGAAAAAGTTGACAAATGAGAAATAAGACAGTACTGCCACAACCTCACAGCTAGAAATCCCAGCCCCTCTTCTTGTACTGGCAATTCACCTAAACTGAACCACTTTGCACACCTTTTAGTTAGTTCTTCGCTTCTCACTGGTGCTTTTGTGTATTTCTCAACAGGAAAAATACTGAAATTTCATCTCTTCATTCAAGAAAGTGTTGCTACGTAGTACCTGCAATCCCAGAGCTATGAGAATATATGAACAAAGTATATTTTGATTTATAGGAATCATACTGTTATCTGTGAAAAAAAAAATTATTTTCCTACAGTCCTTACTCTTCTCAGGAAGCCTGGACCCTCAATGCAGCAGCCAACTGAGGGCCTGGATTTTTGTGAGACACCTATTTGGGGACTGTCCAACCCTTGCTGCTTACAACAAGTATAAGGAACTAAAAAACAAAAACAAAAACAAAACAAAACAAACAAACAAAAACCACAAAGGCTAAAAGTGACTACCTTTTGAATGATTTGAGAACTGTCTTATCTTCACTGTAATTATTCTGTATGATTGCATTTATATTCTTAGTATAATGTATTTTGTCCTTCATTTACAAAGTCTCTAAAAGATGTAGTAACCTTGTTTACAATTGTGGGCCTTCTCAAGAAGTACCAATCAATTGTGATTTACTTCTTCAACTACAAATGCTTAACTTACTATTTTTCTTGCATTTTCCCAAAAGTATCATTTAATCTCTTATTCAAGGTTAATTAACTTTAGTGAAGTCTGATTAATGGTATTATCCTAGGCACAATCCTTCTCATTCAAACTCTTGTTCTTTTTTCAAAAATTGCCATTCATGTATTAGTTCTCCATTGAATAACATCCTTTCTTTATTCATTTAACAAATATGTATTCAATATCTACAATATGCCAATCACAATACAGCCGCTACTAACATATCGTGTACTGAATCTTGAATCAGAAGGAAAGAAAGTGATAAATTTAAAGCCACAACACCAGGAATGGCACCAAACCCCCAGAATATCTCATTCATTTAGTGAGCAGCAGGGCAGAATTACTCTTGCTGGAAGTGTATCACCCGTGTGAACATTATTGGTCAGATGTGTTGAGGAAAAGTGGCTGAGGACCACTCTTAGGAGATAACAGAGCTAAGCACTATGGTTTTGAAGCTTTTAGACATCTATCCGTGTCACTGAGAGAGATACTGTGTGCGTCTAGGTATGTCTATGTAAATAAAAGACTCAGATCAGGGTAATGATAGTTACTAACATTTTGTTGATCATGGACCATCTTAACAAGCTAAAGAAAGCCACTTTAGACCTCTTCCTTAGAGAGAAAAATACCTTGTGCATTTGAACACAAACTCAAATCTTTGTTTAGAGTTTTTATAGACTTCTTGGATTCATAGTTACCACACATTAAGAACCTCTGGTTTGTGTTCATTGATTCTAAATAATAATCTCAAAACAGGCTTGGCAAGATAAATGGTTTGATATCCTTATTTTACACATGATTCCTTTAAGACCGCCGATTTTAAAACTATGTAGTGACAAAACTAGGACCGTAATCTCTGCCCTTTGGTGGTATTTTTAATTGGAATGATACGAAGTGATTGCATGAAGTCAAATCACATATGAGCTTAGCCCATACATCTCTGGGCAGGATTTTTAATACGTGGAAATGGACTGAAGATTGGATAATTATCTACATGAGCAAAGAAGTTAGAAAAAGTGAAGGTCTACTTGGGGAAGAGTGACCAATGTCAAATATATAGTGAAGGAATGGAGGACACTGAATAATATTTCAAAAGAATAAATTTGATTTTTTTTTGAATCTGGAAATATTATGTTGCAGAACTGAACATTATTTTGTAAGGCACAGGACAAGGGAGTTATTCTTTTCCTTTTTTGAGCACGCGAGTAGGCTAATTAAAGCTGAACTTAACCTGATAACTCACTGAATTAAGACCCGGAGACACTGGGGATTAGTTACGGGGCTGCCACAGGTGGATGGTGGGAGGAAAAAGAACATAAATGGTGGCAATAGAATGGAAAGAACATCAAGGAGAGAGAAGGCACCGTGGATCACAATGAAGCAGAGCTTACTATTTGATGTGTTAGCTTTACTGGGTGACTACGAATGTCATGTTACATAGCTATAAATAGTAAAATTTTAAATATTTATATCTTGGTCTTAGATTAGCACTTGGTCCAATAATCTTGCTGAACACGACCACAGAAGCACTTTGTTGTTTCAGTTTGTATTTAATGAATATATTACTCTAGATTCAGACTTTATATACTGAGAAATGCCTATTAAGTTAGAATAACCTATTTAAATAATATGGCCAGTTTATTTAATTATTAACTTAGTTGTTAAAATTGAACAGCCTTTCATTCTTGTACAGCCCATTTCAAGACAGACATTGAGGGTTCACAGTTCAGCTAGGAAGCATTTCAGACATATTAAAGATAATGTTCTCTAAGAGAAGTAGTTTTGAAAAATACTGCATCTGAAAGACCATAAAAGAGACCTATTGAGATATAATGCCTAGAAAATCAGTTTGTCCTTTCCCTAAGCATAATATTAGCCTCAAAAAAAAATCTAATATAGATTAGACTATTCATTTAATTACTTTACTTAATCATTTATTATAAAGTTAATACAATGGGCTATTGTACTACTCCGACTACTTCCAGTTTCAACCAACCTCTTGTACTTTTATCTACTTTCCTTATTTTGTTTAGTTGAGAAGGCAATGTAGGAGAATGTTTACTTCAGAACAATAAGAAAAAAAGACTTTAAAAGGTTGAGGAAATGAGGACATACCTGCATTTTGGGGAAACACTATTTTGTAGCATTTTGCTTTTGGAAACTGTTTCAGGTCTGTCTAAATAGGTCAGAGAAACAATTTTACTTGAAGTAGCAGAAAAGAGAAATAGATATTCAATTTCAGATAATCTTAAAATTATCTTATTGGGATACATTCTCCTATGTGGAGTTTATATACAACCACATGTCAACTTTACATTTCATTTTCTTATCTGAAATTTACTAAACCCCATCTCTTAGCATCAGTTTTATCATCTAATTCCTTACTTTAAATACCTAGCAAGACAGGGCAGCAAAATTTTTATCAGAAACATGTCTAAGACAATCTTGTACTAGTAACAATGAAATTTGAGGCAATATTCTTTGTTTTCTGTATGTACAATGTAAATTTGTCTACCTAATTATTATTTCTTAGAGGGAAGAAATTAGATTATATAATTTTCAGTGCTTGATATCTCTTTGGAACATAATTGTTCAGAAGTTCCTTGTTTCTTATTTTTTTAGAAAGCTGCTTAGATTAACCTGTGATAGACATCACTTCATACAAACAACATTGCCACGAAGTTCAGACACGGATGGTAACATTAGTTTGTTTTTCCAAGGTTAAGTTTTAGTTTTGAATGATCAATAACTTCACTATAGAATTTGCAAGTAAGAAATGCTCATCACCATTTCTAAACAAAGATGATCAAAGACAAAGATTGCAGGTAGGACATAAAATCACTTGAATGATGAAATCAAATCTACATACTGGTTCACAAAAATTCTTTTGAAATAATACTTTTAATATAAATATAATACTTCCCATCAAATATTAAACATTTCTGAAGAAACAAAATGTTTTTGAGTATTTTGGTATTTCCACTCTTTTGCTGGTCTTATTTTCCCATGAATTTGTCAACTACTCTCATATAAAAATTGTCACCCAGCCTTATTATAAACCTGCTACCATAAAAATTAACTCTCTTGGAACACTCGAAAACTAAATCACTCCAGATAACCAAGTTTTCAAAATAACTGCTAATTTAGAAGTTTAATTCCTCTGCTCTTGATGGAATTTCTTTATGAAATATATTACACACTTGTATGCATTCAAAAGTGGCTTATTCCAAACACAATTTAATCTTTCTTGACAAATCAGGGCCAATTATTATCAACCTTGGCCAGATTGTGCAACAATCCAGCAGTGCCCTCTGGGCCAGTTGAGATGTGCAGGGATAGGTGTACCTATCCAAAATGGCTCCAGGATGCTATGCATTTTATTATTTTTAATGTATAATTTATTTTTCTCTTTTTCTTCATGTTAATGAATCTCCTTAATTTAGAGTGTCTACAAATGCAATCTAGTACAAATATAATTCAAGGCACATACGTAACTTAAAATTTTCTAGGAACCATGTTTAAAAAAAAGTGAAGAGAAGGGGCGCCTGGGTGGCTCAGTGGGTTAAAGCCTCTGCTTTTGGCTCAGGTCATGGTCTCAGGGTCCTGGGATTGAACCCGCATCGGGCTCTCTGCTCAGAGAGGAGCCTGCTTTCTCCTCTCTCTCCACCTACCTCTCTAACTACTTGTGATCTCTATCAAATAAATAAATAAAATCTTTAAAAAAAAATTGAAGACACTAATTTTAATAATACATTTATTTTACCCAATAAATCTAAAATATGACCATTTTACCATGTGAACCAAGGCCCATTTCATGTGTTCAATAGCTACCTGTGGCCAGTAGCTACTGTCTTAGTTAACATCTAAAACTATCATGAGCTGGAAGATTACTAAACTCAGTAAACACTGTCACTAATGTTGGGGCAAATTCTGAGGTAAGAACAGTTCTCCTAGATGTAGGAACTTCTGATTCAGAGCATGACTTCTGGACATTTGTTTGGCAGGGGTGGAGGGATGGGTAGGAGAGGAAGAAAGGGAAGGGGAGATAGAAGAAGGAAGCAATTAGGAAAGAAGAAAGGACAGTAGTAAAAGTAGGAGGAGGGATCAAAGTTTGGGAAGGGCAAAGAAACCAAGAATGAAGTTTCTGAGATACACTCTGAGAAAGCTAAAAACTCAGAAGTGAGTAAAAGATACAGAGCATTGAACATTAATGACCAAATAATGCAGAAGTGAGGCTTTTCTTAGTAGATGAACAGGGCCTTTATTGATGTATGCAATAGTGAAGAGAAGTCACAGAAATCAAGGACTGAAGAATCCCTGTCACATACTAGAGTATGCACAGAAATAGACCGGCAATGGCTAATGATCTGTAAGAGGAAGCACAAGCTTTTTACAAGGGCACCTCACACAAATGCACGTGCCAAGGAGTGACTGAAAGTATGATCAGATAATGTGTCCAACACACTACTCACCACTTTTCCTGAATCTTACAGGGATCAACAATCTTACCAAAAGAAATACAGACCATGCCTAGTGACACTCAACTTCTGGGCAAGGGACCAAGTAACTTGATAAATTCCTCATTTCTACTTGAAATGTAAAAGGAGCTTTGGGGGAAAAAAAAAAAGGCTATCTAGATAACATGAAAGAACAAAATCTGGTCTTGAGGAACCTGGGCTTAGGATACAAAATGATGGCAACTGGTGGTGAGCACTACCAGAAGAACATGAATAACAAGGATAAAGACAATGTCCTGCTAGTAGAACAAAACAAAACAAAACAAAACAAAACAAAAAACAAAAAAGGGAAGGAAGGAAGGAAAGAGGGAGGAAGAAAGTTGACTGTTCACATATACAAGTTAAGAAATACTTAAAAATTGACTTATGACTAGCCCAGATTCAACTACTCTAAAGCTGGTTTGATAGGAAACTCAATGAATCAATGTGACATTTACAAAAAAGAAAATGGAAACTTACACTGTATTGGCAGAATAAAAACAGTGGGAGTGGCTGCTATTTAGCCTCCAGTATAGAAAATGAGATGGTAGGGTTTGGTGGTGGTTATAGGTAGAGGAAGTGTCCTCTGGTAGTGTATTTCAGAGGAGCTCTTAGAAAGAAAAATGCAAAGCCATATATAATATAGTTCCAAAAAGTTGTTACTGAATTTGGCTTAATAAATGGGAGAAATATTTCTAACCATTGAAGTTCTTCAACAACGGACTAATGATGTTAGCTCACAGGGATTTAGTATAGCAATGTCACATGGGCATACAGTACAGAATCCTGATGGAGTAACGGAGTAGATTGGCTGAGCTCTTAGGTCCCTTGCAGATCCCTGATGACATATGTATATGCATGACGTCTATGTTACAGCTATATACTTGCTAATTACAATAAATTTAGACTTAAACTATACATGCATGCATTCTGCAGGCTGCTCTTCATTAGATCTACCCATGAGTCTCTAAGTTCAGTCCATACATAAAATGTATGACTGAATTACTGTCTGACAGACACTTTCCTTGAAGGAACTCATTTAATCCCCAAATACTGTTCTGGTTCCATTCTGACACGTGAGGAAATGGAGAAGTAGAAGGTCACACAGCTAATTACCTTAGTTTCCCTTTGTCGTGGTGACAAATTCCTAGAAACTTACTGTTTTAAAACACGAATTTAGTCTCTCCAATTGTGGAAGTCAGAAGTTTGAACTGGACGAGCAGGGCTGCGTTCCTTCTGGAGGCTGTGCACGTGCCTTGGCTTGCGGCTCCACGTCACGGCAGCCTCCGTTTCCATGTCACACATCTTTCTCTGACTGGCCTTCTTTCCTTTCCACAGAGACCCTTGTGACTGCTGGACCTCCCTCAGATAACTTGAAATAATTCCCCCATGTGAAGATCCTTAACAACCACATCTGCAAAGTCCTTTTTACGGCAAGCGGTGACACTGACAGGTTCCAGGCAAGAGCGTGCGGACATCTCTGGGAGGCCGCTATTGTGTCTCCCACAACAAGTGTGCAGCGGATGGAGAGTTTTTAGCCACGAAGAATGCTGCTTCTCGACTACTGCTCCTCTCTGAATGGAAAGCACATTCTACTTTCTAAGGTATTCCCTACGAGTTGCTGGGAATAAAATATTTTCTTCAATAAGGCTCCAATTTAACACCTAGAGACTATAAACCAAGAAATAAAATTCTACCTGGCATGACCTTCTTTTGGAGAATAAGCTGTTTAGAGAAGATATATGCTGAGTATCTAAAAACAATAGCTACTCTCCTCTTTGGTTAAGTTTGCAATGGCATAAAAACAATCTGTACCAATAAAAACGTATGTATATTTTTAAAGGAAAGTGATGAAATTCTGAGGAACTGCATTCATACTTCCTTTCAACTGCGTAAGAATTAACATTTTATTTTTCTTGTAAATGCATAATGACTACTCACCCCATCTTTAGCTATTAGCACTAGGTTAGGAATAAACTAGGGAAAAACATAAATCCAAACTGAAAAGCACAACGAACATACAATTTTTATCTGCCCAAATGCCTGTTATACCTTTCTTTTGGTAAGTGCTCTCTCCCTTGGCATGGGCCAAGTCCCTCCTTTACGGGACTGCGTGACTGGAGTGGAGTTCCCAGTCACAGAGCCCTGTTCTGCCCCCGCCAATCACTCTATTCCAGCCACAGAATAGTGACTGATCCGGGTACAGGTATTTGACAAAAGCAGCTCAGAGTTCTTCCTTGAGACAGTCCACTATACAACTGGGAAAAAGCCCTCTTTTTACATTAGAAAAATAATAAAAACTATAGAGTTGTGGCGCCAGAGTGGCCAATGGCCATGGTCCTTAACACATGAAGCATCTAAGAAAACAACAACAAAAGAGCAAAACACAGAGAGCCAATGGAGACAGAGGAAGGGGACAAAAACAACAGAAAGGGGAAGAGAAAGACCAGGAGTAAGGGAAAGGAAGCAGAGAAGGGGGCAGAGGGAGGTTGGTAGGTTAGAGCAACAGTGACAGTCAGATACATAAAGTAGTTTAAGTCCCAATCCAACAGTCCCTGATGTCAAATACATCTTTGCTTTTATGTGTTAATACCCTTAAAAAATAAATTCTGGGGGCACCTGGGTGGCTCAGTGGGTTAAAGCCTCTGCCTTTAGCTCGGGTCATGATCCCAGAATCCTGGGATCTAGCCCTGAGTCAGGCTCTCTGCTAGGCAGGGAGCCTGCTTCCTCTTCTCTCTCTGCCTGCCTCTTTGCCTACTTGTGATCTCTGTCAAATAAATAAATAAAATCTTAAAAAAAAAAAAAGTCTGTCAGTTAAATAATAGTATTTTTTAAATAAATCAGTGATTATAATTTTTTTAAAAGATTTTATTTATTTATTTGACAGAGAGAAATCACAAGTAGATGTAGAGGCAGGCAGAGAGAGAGAGAGAGAGAGGGAAGCAGGCTCCCTGCTGAGCAGAGAGCCCAATGCGGGACTCGATCCCAGGACCCTGAGATCATGACCTGAGCCGAAGGCAGCGGCTTAACCCACTGAGCCACCCAGGCGCCCCATAAATAATAGTATTTTGATTAATGAGTGTTTACAATGCGCTTTGTTCTCTTCCCTATAACTTCCTCCCATTTCACCTTTAAAAACAACAGGCAAATTCAAACCAATCTTCAGCAGCTTAAGTCTCCCACCTACTTTTTAAAATTATGGCTTTAAAGTCCAAATAATTTAACACTGCTATGATTTAATTCAAGTTTATTTGCTTAATATTGTTTTTAAAATGATGCTTACATTTATTTTTATGGAATTCACAAGGCCCTTTAAAATGTACATTATGTAAGTATCTCATTCAGAAATAATTTTCTAGGGGCGCCTGGGTGGCTCAGTGGGTTGAAGCCTCTGCCTTCGGCTCGGGTCGTGATCCCAGGGTCCTGGGATCGAGCCCCGCGTCGGGCTCTCTGCTCCTCGGGGAGCCTGCTTCTTCCTCCTCTCCCTGCCTCTCTGCCTACTTGTGATCTTTGTCTGTCAAATAAATAAATAAAATCTTTAAAAAAAAAAAAAGAAATAATTTTCTAGAAAAGGATATATATATCCTTACAAAGTATAAAAGGATATACATAATTTTTTTCTTCACTGACTCAAAAACAAAAACTTTCTGGAAAAAATATTTCATTTGGGTGTGGTATTTTTTTGTGGTAATCTTTATATTAGATAAGATGGGTTAATGAGGAGTCTCTTCCAGAGCTCCATATGCTTACTGTGGACAAAAAATAAAAGGAGAAGGTAAAAAGCTCTAACTGGAGTCAGGATGGTGTGTTACCACTGCCTCTAAGCTTTTTTCTTCCTCTAACTTCATGGCTGTCATCATAAAGAAGGGGGTGGGAGGTGCACTTGTTCAGGGAGAAGCAGCACGGCCGGGGCCTGGCTTAGGAAGCACTGGTAACTCACAAGAGAAAGCATCGCCTTTTGTGCCACACCCTTTGAATGAATCTTGGGTCCGTCTTATCTCACCAAGTGAGCCTGACCAAATCATTTAAACTTCTCTGAATTTCATATTTCTCATCGTGAAATGAAAAAGATAATGCTTATCTTATGGGGGGCTCTGAGGGCCAGGGTAACATACACAAAACACCCAACAATGTTTGACTCATGGTAGTCCTCCCAACACAAGATGATGATGATGATGACGATAATGATGACGACGGTGTGATAACGATGATGGTGACACTTCTCAAATTTTTAAGGCATTTGATATACTAATAATTGTTTATTATCTCTGCCTGGAAATCACCAGGGAGGTAGGAACTCTTTTTCATTAACATCAGAGAAAGAATTTTGATTAACTAACATGTAAGGACTCTGAGGAAACAGATTTCTCCACACCCCACTAACTTTCTCTATAATAAAATGGCTTTTATATAATGAAAAGAGGGGGAGGCATTTTGTCTCACTGCCCTAAATAATCTACTGGGTCCCTAGAAAGTTGTAATCACACTATGACAAGAAAGCTATAGAAACTGATGTACCATATAAATACAATAGTGGAAAAAAAAATAGACTGTTTTAAATAATTTCCAAGAAAAAGTGAAAGCGATTCAGGAGAAGTAATTAGAAAAAAACACACAAATGAACTCTCCCTTTTCCTCCGCACCAAAAGAGACAGAATCTTACTGAGACTGATGGAACCTCACAATGAGTATCTCTACTTCCTCACTAGAGAGAAAACTTCATTCCAAAAGAAAGCTGTATGTACTGGTAATAAATTCCTATCCTACAGACACTTGATATTTCTTCAATCCTAGTTGGTGACCTACTGACCTACTGAAACATGGTATACCCAATGTTTCAATAATGTTGTCATAATGAAAAATATGAATTCGTTACTCTATTTCATATGTGTTTGGGTTTTTTGTTCATTTTTAACTTTAGATTTACTTTAAATTACCTATAATGATTTCACAAAATGCATACTGATTTTTTCACATTTTTATTTATCTACTACAGAAATGTAACAGTCTCAGAAGGCAGCAATCCTTATGAAACTTGGCTGAAGATTAATATATGTTATTAGTGCATAGTCAGTATTTTAAAGCATGAATTTTGAGATTAAGTAAAGGTACTCTAGGATTAGTACTACTGTATATATTGAGGAAGTACAAGTCAGCCCTGCTGATAATGACTGTTTCCAATAGGACATGGACAAGGCTGCACAAAACAATGTTTCTCTCCAAGGCCATGCCGCAGTTACAGAAGCGTCTCATGATCCTTTCTTCTGAGTTACTATGCTTTCTTAATGATGACATCACCAGCCTGGCTTCAGGATCAGTTCTGCTAGTCACTGATTACTCATGCTTGGGGTGTGTGTATGTGTGTGTGTGTGTTTGTGCACGCGCACACACACGTGCACAGGTGTATCTTCAGTACATCAGCTCAGAGTAAACACTAAATAAAGCACAGAAATCTGTGACTGGCAGATTGGAGATAGCTACTTCCTTTTCCTTTCTTCTTGATTAATATATTAGGAAATTTAAAAAGCAGCACATTTGGAACTCTTGTTAAATAAGCTACTACCTACTACTACCTTCACGGAAAGGTTCCAAGGTTAGACAAGTTCTAACTTGAAAAAACAACTAGCAAGCCAGCGCACACACACAGGCAAGCATACTTATACCCTCGTTCTAGATCTTAATTTCCTGTGTTTATATTTTGCATAATGGTTCTAATCACCTGACGCCTTCGGATGGATACAGAAGAAAGCGCTATCTATCTGGCAGAATAATACTAGTGTTGCTAAGAACAAGCCAGGAAAGAACTGTATTTTTTTTTCCTTTTGCTTAGTTTGTTGACTGCATTTGACTGCATTTTAGATGACCCAGATGGAACTGGAGAGGGAAACTGAGTAAGATCGTTTGTTTAGGCTGTATTTTTGACACTGTTGAGCAAAAGTATGGAAAAAAAAATATTCTAAGTAGAAAAATACACAAAAATGTTAGACAGAAAATACCAGGCTTCAAAAGTGGAGAACAACCTGGGTATAAAAAAATCCTGAGTTCCTGGCTTTAAGAATTTCTGTAGAGAATCAATGGTTCCCTTCCTCTGTGTACCGTCACATTTTCTATATTGTATGAAAAATCATTTGTGGGTCTGTGTTCTTTCCCTATTCTTACATCCCCAAGAACATTCAATGTGGGGGATGAACTCACAACCCTGAGATCAGACCTGAGCTGAAATCAAGAGTCAGCTGCTTAACAGACTGAGCGACCCAGGGGCCCCTAAGGGCTTTTAAAAAAAAAAAAAAAATAGTACCATCCTAATGGATGTGAAATGGTACACCCCAGGTTTATTTTATATTACTTTTTAAGACTACGGCTAATGCATAAATTTTTAAAAAGATTTTATTTATTTATTTGACAGAGAGATAGCACAAGCTGGGGGAGCAGTAGACAGAGAGAGAAGCAGGGCCCCCCACTGAGCACGGAGCCTGATAAGGGACTCAATCCCAGGACCTGGGATCGTGACCTGAGCCGAAGGCAGATACTTAACCAACTGAGCAACCCAGGCTCCCCTAATGAATACATTTTTAATAAAAACTCACTGTCTAAGATATATATAAATGGTTCCAAAATATGAGTAAAAAAAAAAAGCAAACTTCTCTGGATAATTTCTCGTATTAAATGATATTTAATAAAGCAGATTTTGGTTTTTACTCGATCTGTCTTTTCCTTTCACAGACTTAAAATTTATATAAAAATAAATCAGACAAATATTCATCTTTTCATACAATTATGGGAGTATAGCATAATCAGCTGCTTTATAACAACAGAGTATAGAAAAGTGTAGTATTTATACACTTGCAGTCAGGCAGTTACTATGATAGTCTTCCAAAAGAGGTAAAATAATGAATTTTCTATGTTTCGGTTTAAATTAACATGAATTTTTATGAGATACTAAAGTATGTGCATTTATTTAACAGTATTTTCTTTGCAGGTATAAACCCAGGAAAGAATTAACCCATTTCCTCAAAAGGTACTATTATTCATTTTAAATAGAGAAGTAAAGTATCTCTAGAAAAGACTTGAAGAGAAAGGGCTAAAAGAAAAGGAAAAGGGAAAAAAGGAAAAGGAAAAGGGGAAAAAAAAAATATCCTAAACTAAATGGAATTGAGTCGTATTTCAAGGACAACATTAAAGGATTTTATACATAAAAAGAACAGTCTGACAAATTATAGGGAGATAGCTCATGGCTGGTCATGCTTATGAAGGATGACATTATTCTGGCCCATTTGCCACATCTCCAATTATTTGTCCCCAGCCCAAAGAGAATATAGACACAAACAAAATTTAAATTATGTTTGTGGAAATCTTAGTATGACAAAAGTGGGTAATTGTTTCAAATAAATTCACATTTCTAAGTTGTGATTAGGTAATAATAGTCACAGATTTTAGAGAAAGCTATAATTAACAGCAGCCAGAACCATGCAAATGCTGAAAATGATTCTTCTTTTACATAATCTCTCATTCTGTGCTAGCAAAAAATACTATGCATTCATTTTGAGTAAATGTGGTTTAATTGATAGAGCCAGCCATTTCTATAATGGCTTCTGCAAATAATTACACAGGAGTAGTAACAAGGACTACCTAAAGAGTGAGTTAGTTCAAAATTTCAGCAAGCTATTTTCTGATTCTTGACAGCCTCATGACTTCTCATCTTGATAACCTTAAAAGATTTAAGGCAAACACATCTACAACAAGTGTATAAAGAATTATCTGTAGCTGCTTGGAGGTTTAAAAATCTTAAGTCCCAGGGGTTCGCTGATTTGCCTTGAAATATAAGAAGACTTGCTGAGGTTATCTGCCGAAGAGCGAAACTAAGAAATGCTTTAAGATTCATTCTCTGTTTTGTGTGAAATGAAGACTTACAGTCTTCACAATTGACACTGAATTGAGAAACTTTCATATTTTACAGAAAACAATCTGTGGAGACAGATCTCCTGGGGCAGATGCTGGAGCTAACTAACAGTAATTCCAGAAGTTCTTTCACGAAGGCATTGGACAGATCATCGTAACTGGCCATCAGGTGGCTTTGTGTAAATTATTGTGACTGAGTTCCAAAGTAAATGTCTCTCTCTCTCTCTCTCACACACACACACACACGCACAAAACATTCTGAGAGAGATTATTTTATAATGTTTAAATACTCCCTGACACTAGAGTTTTTGTGAATAAGTTCCAAAAAGTGAGACCTTGTCAAGGTATCAGACAAAGGTAACCAAAATTTCATACCCTATAAAAAAGTAACAGCTTTTCAAGCATTTTTCTTTGCCTTCAGTTGAATATAGTAAAAATGAGTACAATCTATAAAGGAAAGAGATTTATAAATAAATCAGATTCCTTTTTACTACATGAAAATACATCAGTTCTCAGTATGAAACTCCCTAGAAGGCAGAGACGGTATCCTTATACACTTAGCAAATATCAAAATGACTGATACGTAGTGCTAAGAAACACGTGAATTGAAAATATACCTAACAAAAAGATAACAAAACATTCACTTCCTAAATGCTGGGAGAATAATTTGCATCTTCTGAAATATGTTTTAGTGTCAATGCCTTCCAACCAAAGATGACCAGGAACACAGCTACAGTTGAACAAGCTGGGTCTGTCATTTGTTACCCTGAGGGGGAACACAAGCGACAGGAAACAGTGGGCATTTCAGTGAGGGAGTGTTAGAAAGAATCCATTACTGCATTTGAGCTTTGTTGGGAAACTTGTGAGGAGGGTATAAGGAAGCAGAGGTTTGTATCTTGCTAGAAAATGGGGGCAACTGTATGGCTAGCTAAAAAGGCAGCTGTTACTCCTATCAGCCCTGTGAGGAGGATGTTTGGTAAGTTGTGGGTTCTCAATGACCTTGCTTTTGTCTGTGGCCTAGATGTGTCACAACAGTTCACGAATATGAGGTGCTATTTTCTTTCTCAAAAGGAGCATTTAATTGGTAATGAAAACATTACTTCTACTGATCAGCTGAGCACAAATTTACAAACTAAAGAAAATGAAACTAATTTTGGAGGACTCTTACTATGCCAAATTTCATTCTCAATCATTGCCATCCATTTAACATAAGACAAATTCTTGAATATAATGGACCTAGTCAGACAGTGCTTGATTTTCTAATATTATAGTGTAACTAAAACTGGATGAGAGTGAACAATTCTCCAATAAGTCACTCAAATAGTATGCAGCCTTGAATTGAAGGATAAATCTAACACTGACATAATCAAGATGCAAGAATATCAAAATTACCACTGAGGCCTTTTCATATGTTCCCTCTCTAAGTATTTTCCAGCTCAAGAGTTCAGATACAGTGGGAAGATTTACGGAGGTCTGTGATACTCATCTGCAATTATCCTTTGTTGAGGAAATAAAAGCACACCGCTCATCGCTCTTGAACTTTCCTGAATGTGTTGGAACACCAAACTTTACACAGTTTGCCAGAAGACATTTGTAGAAATGAGTGTCTTAAGGGAAAATGAATAAAAGATTCTAAGTATTCCAAAGTATGCAAAGAAGGCCTTTTGTTTCTGTACACTCTTCGATTCACCTCGTCACTGCAACAGACTCACAGCACAAACCAAAACTGACATGACACTAAGAATTCACCAACATTTTGGAGGAATGGCTTCAGCACTTAATTAAGCCCATTTCATTAAATCAGAGATAAATACAAAAGTTATTTAACTGCATTAAACACAGAACACATAGTAAATATATGTAGTGTTATTCCACATGATGAAAAGATACACGGTCTTTCACTGAATACTTAGGGAAAAAAGGGCTTAATTATTTGTATAAGATTATACAGTAGATAAGAAAAATAAAGGTTGTGCAATATATCTTAAAGCAATCATATGTGCTTTATCACTTCGATTAACAAATAAGATTCATTTGTTTTAGCCCACAGAAAACAGTTTGGTCAAAATCAAAAGAAAGCCACTCTTACATCCTACAGATAAAAACTCTTCCTAAGCTGTTCTCCTTATGTTGAAACAACTTACAGTTTGTAAATGTAGGCAACTTGAAAGCTTAATTGGTTTTCATACCAATTAAAGATAGATCTATTTAAAAAAAAAAAACACACCAGTGTTGCTGAATTTTAACCTCAAAGAACCTATAAGATAGCGTTCCCATTTGTTTTAAATAACATTGAGAACACTCAGATTTATTACATCACACTACTGGACAATGGCAAACCTATGGGCAAAGTGTGATGATAACAGTAGCAATATTTTTTAATTCAGGTTCACAGAAAGAAAGTTAACTTACTAATAAAAGTGGGGAAGAAAACCATTTGTTTTGAGGGAAAACTGTTAGAAGTCAGGCATTTTATAAATTTAAGTCGTTTTGCAATCTTTGTAGCCTCCTAAGGACTTTCCTCATTCTGCTCTCTATGGGTAAAATTTTCAGGAGATCTTCAACCAAATTCCCTTTCTTTTTCAGTTTGTAGAAAGCTTTCCAGTTATGCATTCCTCTAAGTGTTCTTCAGCTCTACGATCCGGGCACCAGCTGTACCATGTACGTACATGCACTTCTTCTGTAGGGCTTTATGTACATCATCTTCCTCCTTTTTTTTCTATTCCCCCCAAATGTGCCATTCTCCTTTTTATATGAGCAGACATGCTTATTAACACATTAAAAAAAATATTTCTACTTTGGGGCACCTGGGTGGCTCACTGGGTTAAGCCTCTGCCTTTGGCTCAGGTCATGATCTCAGGGTCCTGGGATTAAGTCCCGCATTGGGCTCTCTGCTCAGTGGGGAGCCTGCTCCCCACCCCCCACGCCTGCCTCTCTGCCTACCTGTGATAGCTCTTTCTTTGTCAAATAAATAAATAAAATCTTAAAAAAAAAAAAAGAAACTTAAAAAAATATTTCTACTTCATATTTTTAAATATTTCTTAGGGGAGACTATCTTTACCTTAATTCTTTGGTCAAATCATGTTCAAAAATGTATCAACTTTTGTCTAACCATTTTTCTCTGAAAAGCATCACACAAGGACGTAAAGTAAAAAAATACCCGGAATAATATTTCCCATTCTCTTTTCTTTAAGAAATAAGATATACAAATTATCATTCAATAACATTATGTCTTTGTTCTGAAAGAAAAAATAATAATCATATAAAATGGATATATACACACGTGTGTATGTTCACACACACAGATGTGGCTGTATGATCATGGCTAGTTTCTTCTCCAAGAGATTCGATGTTTAGGTTCAAACCCTGTCATAATTCAAAGCATCACCCACAACATTTATACATGACATTTGGCCCAAAATGTATTTTAAATAATAAATGGGGTAACAGTGACATGAAAGCCAGGATTAAGTTACTATAGAGAAATTTAAAGTATCCAAGAACTTTCTCTGAAATCCTAGTCCTTTAAGTTGTCAAATGTCCCCTAAGAATTAAAATATCAAGAAAGGTATGTATAAAAATATATCCTTAGAAAAAGGAATGAATAAAATCACAAACTTTTGGTATGGTGATACTAAGCATAAAGCCTTTAAATATTGCTTCCATTCTTAATTAAATTTCTTTCCCTTCTGTATTCTTGGTTACCCTTCTCTTCTATAAATAATCATTAATATTTCTACTTGGCATGTTTTTCTTTTTGCTGTATAAAGAGTACAGACAACCAGTTATTTTATACTCCCTTATTAGGTTTTTAAAAATGAAAGAAGGCTTATTTTTCAAACAAGTCCACAGAATTGTCGCTCTTCTGGAGAAAAGAATACCTCTCTCATGTCTGTCTGTCACTGCCACCGGCATTCTAATGACTTCTTAAAAATAAGAGTCATTTTTATATCCTGTCATAAGCAATATATCATTCACTTTCAGTGCAATGGAGGGTAAGAGAATAATAGAAAACCAACACAGAAAGATTAGAACATCAACAGAGAAAAAGATTCTTTTTCACTCACCTGGGGCCTATTTCAAAACACTGACGCCAAATACATATAACTAGAATTAAGAGCAATGAATTTCTCCCCTCAAAGAAAAAACCAGAGGAGAAGAACATAAATAAAAACTGATACACAGTGCTATTCCTGTTCAGGAAGAAAAGAATTATAACCTAACCTAGAGATGATGAAATTCTGATAATCCACAAATCAACGGACGGTCTATTTGTAAAGCACTGATTTCCTGTCTAATTAATCGCCTAAAAACTACTTCTTTCAAAAGAAATACCCACGTATAAAACAATACTCATTGTCATTTCGGATAATTACACATTTTCCTCTTTCATTCAGAAAGACTTGAGCATATGATTCATTGTATTCCTCTTCGTGCCCAGTCAAGCTGTCAGTTCAGATGATTTCAATGCTCACGTCAAAAAGGGGGAAAAAAAAAAAAAAGGCAAGCATTTTAACGTGTCAGAGGCTGATAATCAAATGCACAATTTTAAGACACTCTAAATTATTCACACTGTAAGTAAGCTCCATCATTCCCTGAGAAGAGAAAATCCTACTCACCTACCAATAACAGATGCACAAAACTAAGAAGGCTAATCAGTGAAAAAGCTTCCGGGGCACTAGGCCCTACCTAGCACCCACCGAGGCGATGCATCCTCGAACAAAGTGAATACATTCTCACCGAAAGAAGAATACTGATTCTATTGAGTTCTTGAAGTAGAGAAAAAAGGATAGAGATATTATTGGATTCAAAATAATCTCAACAAATTTAATGCCCAAGAGTTTCCTTCAGAAAAAGAAAACAAAGACAGTTAACAATCACAACAATGCTTGTAAAACGGTATTCTGATCCAAAACAAGGCATGCAGCTTGGACCTCTACTCACAGAATAAACATTTAATTCTGAGGGAATAATAAACAGAACGGAACAAAAATGCAGTTAGAAGGAAAAAAGGTTGAGCTTTTCCTCAACATGAGTAATTAGAAAAAAATAACACCGAGATCTGGGGTTGAAAGGTAGAAAATAGTATAAGGGACTAAATAATTTATTAACCAAACTTTGTCACTTTTTTGCCTACAGTAATAACTTGATAAACCTTTTTATTTGAAATAATTTCAAACATACAGAAAAATGGCAAAATTAGTACAGAAGGATTCCTGAATACTCTTTGCTCAGAATCACCAAATTTTTAATTTTTCACCTGTGTGCTTTACATTCCATCTTTTTTCCCTGTAGGGGCCAAGGGCAGGTCACCCCGAAATGTGTCACTTTGACAAATTGATTATTTTAAATAAGTTACTTAAATGCCAGTGGAAGGACACTCAGACCCTCCTCTGTCCTCCCGAAAGCAAAACAAATCTTCCATATGAAAAATACTCTCTTTGTACTGAGAAGTACAAAGATCTCCTTATCACCGGAGACAGGGACTTGAAAGCTATAGGAATAAAACTCATCTTTTTTTCTAATCTACTAATTCAGCCTAAATTCTGCTTAGAATTCCCTACTAATTAGAGCTCCCAAACATCTGTTTTCTTTATCCTATCAATTCCCCACAAATTTATTGTCTCTCTGTCTAAAATGTATAAGAATGGTCTGCCTGGTCATCTGTCTCACATAAGTTTCTTTTTTCTCTTCAAGGAAGAGACCTTGAAGGGCAGAGAAAAACTTGTTTTTCTTCCCTCCGCCCTCCCTATCTCTGTGTATGTCCGTATAGGTAACAAATAATTTTTCTGAACCACTGCAGAAAGTTGCAATACACTGTGTCTCTCTGCCTTTTATTACACTTCAGCATCTGTTTCCTAAAACACAAGGATATTTTCTTATGTAAGCATTGCAAAGTAATTAAATTCAGGAAACTAAACACTGGTACAACACTTTTATCTAATAGAGAGTAAGTATTCCAATTCTGGTATTGTTCCAATAATATCCTTTATAGCATTTTCCCCCTCCAGTCCAGGATCATGTATTTTGCATTTAGTGGTCATGTCTCTTTAATCTCTTTTAATTTCGAAGAATCCTTCAGTCTTTGTCTTTCAAAACATTGACATTTTTGAAAAATACAGGCCAATTATTTGGTAGTATGTGCCTAAATTTATATTTGTCTAATGTCTTTTCATGAGACTTACTTACGCATCCCTGGCTAGAAGAGAACATAAGCGATGCCATGCCCTTCCTAATTATTATGTGAGCCAGCACACAAAGTTTATTTGACTCTCACTGGTGATACTAATTTTGCTTTCCCTAAAAAGATATTGTCAGATTTCTCCACTGTATAGCTACTGCTTTTCCAAGTAATAATCTGTGGGCAGATCTGCTGAGAACCAGCAGCATACATACTGCTCCTCGTCAAATCTGGTCTTTGAGATTTAGCACCCGCTCTTTCTTGTCCTAACCAGTCTTCACTCTGATGGCTGCCAACAGTCATTTTCCAAATTCCAACAGTCCCACCACATTTATCTACCAGTAACTTGGTAGATAAATCTATCTATCATTTATCTACCAGCAATCTACCAGTAAGAAAGAACCTCTCCCCATTCATTCATTCACTCACTTATTATCACTGTATGAATATATCTATTCCTATTTTAATCTAATGGGTTATAATCCATTACTATCCCTGTCTATTTTCATGGTCAAATTGTCCCAAATCTGGTTGGTGGGAGTCCCTTTGAGAGGTCCCCTGTGTCCTTTTGACATGCCCCCATTATTCTTTTGAGAATTTCCTTAACTTTGTAGCACAATTAAGATGCTCCAGGTTCATCTTATACCTTCCTGTACTAGCCTTGAAATCTGTTATTTTTTTTTCAAAGAGCTCTTTTAATAGCATGTAAGGAAATAGCACAGAAAGCAGGGGTTCTCCAATGCTGCGGGCAACATACCGCCTGTAGGCCTTTTCTGCAGCAGACCTAAGATGTTCCCCTCCCCTAGGCACGACCCATGATTCCGAAACCTACACCTTCAATCCAACTCCATAAGGTTCTCCTTTGTCTTCCCACATTCAACATTTGTAAGTTTCTTATGCTACAGTAAGAACCCTGGCTCGTAACACATTTATTCAATATTAAAATATACATAAAATAGTTTCTAAATTACTACTCCACATCACTGAAAAACCATCTAATAGAAAGAACTCAAGGTCTGTTTGAAATTGCCCTTTTCCTCCCTTCTAGACTAAAGGTATAAAGTCAAAGCTATGTTCAAAAGTTACTTGGATCAGTACTTGTTTCTCTCAATGTGGTTATTTCTTTGAAATGCAGATGGTTCATTTGTTTCTGTTTGAATTAAAATTTTAGGGTCCCCTCCCATTCTTGATTTAATTTTAATTTTATTTTTTGAATATGTAAAACATCAACATGCTTCCAGAAATTAAAATTGTATCAAAAGGTATACTATAGAAAATCTGTTACGGTCTCCTTTGCCAGTGAAGTCTCCACACCCTTGAACATAACTAATTTCAATGTTTTCTGGTTTAGCCTTCCTGTATTTCATTTTGTAACAATAATAACAATATATTTTTTTAAATTTTCCCTTGCGTACCAGTAATCTATTTCTGCTTAACAAATTACCTCAAGACTTGGCATCTTGAAAGAACAGATATGTCACATAATTCTGAGGGTCAGGCATCTAGGAGTGGTTAGCTGGATGATTCTGACTTAACGTCTCTTAACAAAGCGGCAGCTAAGCCATAGGCTTGAGAATCTGCTACCAAGTACTCTTCTGGTGGCCCTTCGCAGGCCTCAGTTTCTCACTAGTTGTTGGCTGGAGAATTCAGCATCTCTCCACAGAAGCTTCTTTATAGGGTAGCTCGCAGCATGGCTGCTTGCTTCCTCCAGAGCAAGTGATCCAAGAGTACAAGAAAAAAGCCCAGGACAAAAGCCACAATCTTCTATGACCCGTCCCAAAAGTGACATACCATCAGCTCAGCCACAATGCTATTGGTCACATAGAATAACTCTGACACAGTGTGGGTGGGACGGACACAGTGTAGGTGTGAAGAAGGACAGGCAAGGTGATTGGGGATTAGACACCACTTATGTTTATGTTTCTTATAAAAAGGACAGCATACTGTAAGTATGCTTTCATATTTTGTTCCAGCAAACAGTATTTCTTAGGGAATTATATCCTCAGTTTATACAGAACTTCATTATTTTATAGGTGTGAAATCTTTATTATTTTTTTTTAAGATTTTATTTATTCATTTGACAGACAGAGATCACAAGTAGGCAGAGAGGCAGGCAGAGAGAGAGGAGGAAGCAGGCTCCCTGCTGAGCAGAGAGCCTCAGGACCCTGAGATCATGACCTGAGCCTTTAACCCACTGAGCCACCCAGGCGCCCTATTATATTTATATACCACATCATTCAACCATTTTCCTCTAAGTGGGAATTTAGGAAGGTTCCAATATTTTGCAACTATAAATAAACTTTTGTCTATATATCTTTATTGCTAAAAATCATAAATTCTTGGAAAATCCAGTCTGGATTACCAATGCATTAAACTCCTTTGAGAAGATCAGTAATGTAATTTTTGAAGGGAGATTAAAAAGTCTTAATTTAATTTTTATTTTTTTAAAGATTTATTTATTTGAAAGAGAGAGAGAGAGCACAACACACGTGGTGGGGGGAGAGAAAGGGAAAGGGAGAGAATCTCAAACTCCCTGCTGAACACAGAGCCCTATGCAGGGCTCAATCCCACAATCCCAACATCATGACGTGAGCTGAAATCAAGAGTCTGACACTTAACTGACTGGGCACCCAGGTGCTCCTTAATTTTATTTTTAAAACAGTTTTACATATATTTTTTAAGAGCTTACTGTAAGTGGTAATGCATCATGTTCCACAATCACTAGCTACATCCAATTATCCCTGTAAAAGAATGACACAAACATAGGCAGCAGTAACATCATTAAACCAAAGAGATACGAAAGAAAAAAGGTAAATGTTTCAGTGAATATTAACAGCTTCAATACAAAGGGGTGACAATGAGGTAGAAGTGAAATGATATACTGATCTCTAAGTGTCCACGAAAGAGTTCAAAGGGCTCAAAAGCTACTTAAAGAAATGGAGTTACCTGGTACTGATGAGAAAGGTCACGGGCCAAGAAATATTTTCATAAAACAGTGGGAAGATGAATTGTATATTAGAAGGCAGAATTCTATTAATGCTTAATTTCTCAAGTATAATTGTATTTATTCTGGTTCTTAGGAGATACATGCTGAAGTGCTTAGGTGTGAAGCACCACAGTGTCTCCAAGTAACTCTAAAAGTTCAGAGAAGAAAAAAAAAACACACACACACATATATATGTATATATATATGTATATATATGTATATATATATGTGTGTGTGTATATATATGTATATGTATGTACGTATGTATGTATACGTGTATATATATATGGAGAGAGAGAGAGAGAGAAGATATAAAGTAAATCTGGAGACTGTTAACTGGTGAATGTATGGGAAGAATGTTAAAATATTCATTTTACTATTCTTTTAACTTCTCTATAAGCTGGAAATATTTTTAAAAAACGTTGGGGAAATAGCAGTAGGGAAGCTTGACATTAGCAATGCCATATGAATCATGCAGTTCAATAGCTCGACTGCTAATCCAATGGATAATGCAATTTTGAGTCAGAATGGCAGCTGCATTTGTATTAAACAGTAAAAGTTTCACTGTATTTTAGTATATGAAATCTACCGTCTTTCTACTTATTGAAGGTCTAATTATAAGTTTCAATTATGGATATTATTAAGTTCTCCACAGATATAAATAATAGTAACACCTAAAATTGCCACTAATGATCTACCCAAAGCTTTTTTCAAAGATTTTAATGTAAAATGTAAAATTTGATTACTTTTGAACATACAATACAAAGTTCATCTCCCTCCTCTCCTTCTAGAAGACTTATAAATGAGTCAACCAATGAAGCATGCACCACTGCCATTGCAACTGCCATTTTATGAAAACTACATCTGCATTCCAGAGATGGGTTCATGTTAAAATTTCCTAAAAACTTGTCACCTGTTTCTTGGGGGGAAAAAAATCAACTAACCATGTCAGATCCTGTTTTAGCTCTGCTTTGGAAAAGTCTTTTATAAATTGAAGAAGATGAAAAACCAAAAAGAGAAAAAGCAAAAATCAAGGGATTACAAATACAAAAACCAAGATTTCATAGACTGAATAAATGAGAAATTTTGAAGCAGATCTTTTGATTGTGGGATCTAATTAAGTCTACCAAAAGAAAAAAAAAAAAAAAGACAAGGCTGTTTATTCATATGATAAGAATTCCAAATTAGGTTAGTTTTTAGTAAATTTCCTTCCATGACACCAGAAGCAACCTAACTTTATAAAATAATTACCAGTGGCTTCTTTTTCACCAGTATATTTTATGACCTCTAAGCAAATACATAAAAATACACCCACAAAAATCATACCACACTGGAGTAGGATTGTCCTGTCACGAAAGGTTCTCAATTTTTTGTCTACCCTAAAATGCCCTAAAATGGCTCTTGACTATGACAATGCCATAGCTGGTGTCAGGAGTTCTGCAATGGAACATCCCTTTTAACACTCTTCAAAAACAAGAGGATTCTTGCTAAGTAAAAATTTTAAGTGACAACAGTGTTATGGAAACTGCTTTAAGAACAAGCTAATTACTAAAAAGAAATGTTTGAGGGCACCTGGGCGGCTCAGTCAGTTAAACATTTGCCTTCGGCTCAGGTCATGATCCTGGAGTCCCAGGATCAAGTCCCACATTGGGCTCCCCGCTCAGCAGGGAGTCTGCCTCTTCCTCTGACTCTCTCTTACTCTCTCTCAAATAAATAAAAATTTTAAAATTTTTAAAAAAGTAAAATTAAATGTTTGAAATCAACACACTGATAGATATAAAGTTTCTAAACCTAGCAAGAGTATCTAACCAAAATGGCCTCAGAAGAATCAACAGAATCAAAAGCTGTTTTCTTTAAAAGTAAGATCAAATCAATAGTGGTCTTATATAACTGCATGAAGATTTAAAAAACCTCATGAGGAAGCAAATATTGCTTCATCAAGGAGAAAAATAAGACCATAAAAGAAGGCTCTACTCTGGACAAAGAATTTCTGGATGAAATTATGAAATATTTTTAAAAATCTGAGGGTATATATAGAACATAAAAAAATCAATAAAAATCCGTTGAAGAGCTTCAGAATCTCCGTCTTCATTGGTTATTTTATACATCTGGGATTATGATATTATATACAAACTATACAAATTCATCAACTAATCATTTGTAATTGTCCTTCAATAACAAAAGCTATTAATCCTGGGGTCCTAGCATGGGCCAGATACTGCATTGGTGATAATGGGAAATTTTATATAGCATGAATTTTTACACAAGAGGTGCTTTTTATTTTTGTTTCTTTCATTAATGTGATGAGGATTCTTTTTTAAACATTCTAACTAAGGAGCAAATTCGTTAGTTTATTTAAGAGCAGCTGGAAATGGCACTTGCAGATGCTGCCATCAACAGATCAACACAGATTTAATGAACACTAGACTGGAAAACTTATCAAAGATCCCTTTCTGCATTTTCTTATTGTCAATGGCAGCTTGCCTGACTGATGTAGCATTTCTTGTAATTTTATAGTTCTGGAATGCTACTTTGATATTACCATGTTACAGTGTTATAGTAAAACAGTTCTAGTTTATGAAGCACCAATTAACTAAATGATCATTTAACACATATTTAGAGAATGCTGACACTATAAACAATGAACAAAAAAGAGAAAATCCCATATCTCAAGAAGCCAGTACTGGAATTCAGAGACTGGGAGTTAAACAATAAATAACCAAAAAGTAAATAAATGAAATCACTTCAGACAGTGACTGGTCAGTGAT
Organism: Neogale vison; assembly: GCF_020171115.1. Lineage (NCBI taxonomy): Eukaryota > Metazoa > Chordata > Mammalia > Carnivora > Mustelidae > Neogale > Neogale vison. The sequence continues at coordinate 194,664,717 of NC_058101.1, read as the reverse complement.
GTAAAGGGAGACCATCAGCGGGACTGGACACTAACGTATTTGAGGGGTTAGGAGGAACTTATTTTAGGTAAGTGATTTCTGAGAGTTGAGACCTAAATACGAAGAGAAAGTAGTTAAAAGATCTGAGGAAAAGAGCATTCCAATAAAGGAACCAGCCTACCAAGGAGAGGACAGAAGGGTAGAGAAAGAAATAGAGAAACCAGCTTGGAGTTCATGATTAAGAGAAATGCAGTTCATGTGGCTGGACTATAAGAAGCAACAGGGAAACTGCTGAACAATGAGGTCAGATAAGCAGGTAGGAAATAGATTTTAAAAAGTTTGAATTCTGGGGCGCCCAGGTGGCTCAGTCGTTAAGCATCTGCCTTCCGCTCAGGTCATGGTCCCAGGGTCCTGGGGTCAAGTCCCACGTCGGGCTCTCTGCTCGGCAGGAAGCCTGCTTCTCCCTCTCCTATTCCTTTTGCTTGTGTCCCTCTCTCACTGTCTCTCTTTCTGTCAAATTAATAAAATCTTTTTTTAAGTTTGAATTTTATTCTAAATAGAAATACATTTGAAGAAATGAATGAAATACACCAATTACAATTTTTAAAAGTTTGTTGGCTACTATATAGACAGTGGACTAAAGGAAGGCTGACAGGACGCGGTCAACAATAGCCTCCACCACCACTAATCAATAAGTTTACCAAAAGGTCAGGAGCTTACATCCGAATGTAAATCAGTGCAATGTGTTATCATCAAAGGAGTCTTGCCATTTAAAAAAAAAAGTTGGCTAAAAGTGTACTTACTGATGTAGTTGATTTATATTCTGGTGCCGCTCCCTTATCTCACTGTAAGCCGGAAAGAAACAGCTCACCAGAACCAGCCTATAGAGACGACACTGCTTAGCTCTGGTCTTAATTAGAAGTTTTGACGGCAGTAGGAAAGACTGAGAGATACCAATCTGGCATAGATTTTGGAGGTAAAACCAACAGAACTGGGTGATGAATTGAATGTAACATATGATGACAAGAGTAGAAATCAAGTCGGCCTGAGCAACTTGGTAGATTTTGATGCCATTTCTTAAGAGTTTGAAAGGATGAGGTTGATGACCTTGACAATGGGATTAGTTAGGGAGATAAAGAATTCTGTATTGGGTATGCTAAGTTTGAACCGTCTATTAGATAATGAAGCTGAAAGTGTCAATAGGTAGTAGGACACGTATTTCTAGAGCTCAAAGGAGAGGTCAGCACTAGAGTCATAAACTGGTGTGATACAGGGCTTGAGGAGCCACATAGTATTTAAAGTAAAGGAATAGATGAGATCACCCAGAAAGTCAGAAAGGAAATGAAAATCCTAAAAGTAATACTGGGCTCTTCTAATATTTAGATGTAGAGCAAAGGAGAAAAAATCAGCACAAGGAGGACCCATAGTGGGTGGGGAGGGGGTCAGGGAGCAGGAAGGTATGGTATCCTGGAAGCCATTAGAAGACTAGTTCAAGGGGCTCTTGGGTGGCTCAGTGGGTTAAGCATCTGCCTTCAGCTCAGGTCATGATCTCAGGGTCCTGGGATGGGGCCCCGGCATTGGGCTCTCTGCTCAGCAGGCAACCTGCTTCCCGCTCTCTCTCTGCCTGCCTGCTTGTGATCTCTCTCTCTCTCTCTGTGAAATAGATAAATAAAATCTTAAAAAAAAAAAAAAAAAAGGAAGAAGAAGAAGATGACGACTAGTTCAAAGAGGGAGTTATACTAAATGATGCTGAATACTGCTAAGAAGTCACATAAGGAAGTGACCACTGGATATACAAGATTGAATTTACTGATAAATTTGGGAGAAAGAATATTTTATTACAATGGTTAGGGGCAAAAATTAGACCAGGTAAGTTTAGTTCAGAAAAATTAGAAAGGAAAGAGTAACCACAGATAACTTCTTATGCTCCATGGGGAAGCAGAAAAATGGGTTCCTAGAGGGTGATATAAAGATTTAAAGATGGGAGCTACAACAATCCATACTCTATAAGCCAATAGGAAGAACTTAACTGCAGAAGGTCCTTGAGCAGGTGAGATGGAATGGAATCCAAAGCAAAAGTAGAAGAAGGCTGGCCTTAGATAGAAGCAGGATACTTCCCCCATTGTTGTTGTTGTTGTTGTTGTTGTTGTTTTTCCTTTTTAAACTAGGCTCCATACCTAGCATGGAGCCCAACATGGGGCTTGAACTCACAATCCTGAGATCAAGATCGGAGTTGAGATCAAGAGTCATACACCAACCAACTGAGCCATCCAGATGCCCCAGGATACCTCTCCCATTGAAAGAGAAGGAAGGCAGAGTAGAGTATGCTGACTAAGGTGTAGCTAGGTTGACGGAATTGGCCACAGCAATAGGTTCCTGTTTGATGGTATTTATTTTTTTCAGTGAAATATGAGAAAATAAATTAGCTAAAAAAAGATATAGAAAGTGTGCTAAAGATTCAAGGAAAGAGGGGCGCCTGGGTGGCTCAGTGGGTTAAAGCCTCTGCCTTCGACTCGGGTCATGCTCCCAGGGTCCTGGGATCGAGCCCCGCATCGGGCTCTCTGCTCGGCAGGGAGCCTGCTTCCTCCTCTCTCTCTCTCTCTCTGCCTACTTGTGATCTCTGTCTGTCAAATAAATAAATAAAATCTTAAAAAAAAAGGATTCAAGGAGAGAAATGGCTAAAACAAGAATAAGAGCTGATTTGAAGTTTATGGCTATGATACTAAGGTCATATACATATATATATAAAATATATAAGAATATATATAGTATATAAATATATAGAGAACATACATAAAATACATATATACTATATAAATATATAATACAATATAGAAACATAAAAATATATGTAAATATATATAAAATATATAAATAAATATAAAATATATAAATATGTCAATACATATATACACACATATATTTCTTTTTTCTGGTGACATTCATTTCTTGAGTACAGCTGTATAAAATACACAGACAGCTGGGCTTAATACCATAGTGTCACCAGTGAGTACACTGGCTCTCTAGTCAGTGAACAGTTGACTATGTTTGTAAGGGAGAGAAGACAGTAGTGGGCAATAAAATCTAAGCTGGATAATGCAGATTTCTTGATTCCACAATTCTTTTTTTTTTTTTTTTTTTGTAAAATTGGGGAAGGCCATCCTCTTCGACCAAGCACCTAGCTTTGGGAGGGACACACATGGGAGTGGTAAGGGGGGAAGGGGACACCCACCTAGCCAGCCACATCAGCTGAATCAATCCTGGTGATCAATGAGGTGACAGATGTAGCAGCCAGATCGCCCTCCCACCCCTTGATTCCACAATTCTTATAACTGTGCTGTACAGCCAATGCTGCAGTCCTAGAGTACAGCCATGAACCTGCTGTTCATGATATCTTTCCCTCTGTCTGGCACAAACAGGGTTGAGAAGAGCGCCGTGCCTTCCATGGTCATCAACCATCCTCCTGAGGTTCCAAAGCTTCCCTAAACTGCTCCCTAAGCAAATGGGTCTACATGACTAGTTAGTCTTTGCCTCTCAGTTAGCTCATGTTCCTTACTGACATCTGCTTAAACAGCATGTTGGAAACTGAAATGCAGGTAGGTGTAAGCACAGTTCTGCTTGGAAAATGCCAGGCATAAAAGCAGGTATCTGTTCAAAGAAGCTTTTTGTTTTAAGTCAACTTAGATCTTTTGCATCATATCGTGCTCATTTCCCCAGCCTTATGAATGAGTAACGGACACTGACACCGTACACCAGGAAAGGATGGTATTCTGTAAAAATTCTACCAGAAATTCTCCAACACTAAGCTTGTTACTTTAATTATGGAGCCTCGGTGATGCTAAAAAATGACCAACTATTCCTTTGCTCCACTACTCAATGACAACTTTTTTTTTTTTAATAATAAAAACCTCATGCCATATGTTTGTGACTTTCTAAAGTTTCAAATATAATTCCTCTCTGAATGAGGCAAACTAGGAAAATACTGGCTATCCACTCCCAACAACCCTAGGGCTGAGCCAAAGAGTAAATGAAATTAGTGAACACCATGGAAAGAAGATCACAAAAGAGGGGACTATATGTTTTTCAACCAGTTACCAAATGAAAAGTAGCAGGCTCTTGATAACTTTTGCTTTTTGCCACAATTATGTCAATTATAAAACTAAAATCAGCAACGTGGGGGGGTTTGGGGGTGGGAAAAGAATAAGTGAAACAAGATGGGATCAGGAGGGAGACAAACCATAAGAGACTCTTAATCTCACAAAACAAACTGAGGGTTGCTGGGTGGGGGGGTAGGGGGTGGATAGGGAGAGGGTGGTGGGGTTATGTACACTGGGGAGGGTATGTGCTATGTGCTATGGTGAGTGCTGTGAAGTGTGTAAGCGTGGCAATTCACAGACCTGTACCCCTGGGGCTAATAATACCTTATATGTTTATAAAAAAATTAAAAAATTACATATATATTTTTAAAAACCTAAAATCATAATATTGTTTTTTATTCAGTTAAAAAAGCAAAAATGTTTATCAAGCAATGGTATTCTGTGCAATACTGTGTGAACAGTACTGAGGGTCCAATACTACCTCTCATAACTCACAGTTATTTAAATCTATGCTTCTAATCAGCAGGCAGGTTTAGAAAAATAGATATGCCACAAAAATTCCTACTATTTATGGAGCTTCATTATATGCATAAATCCTCAAATGGCTCGCTCCATATAGTAATGACTAATAAAAAATAATTTCTAGACTTCTAGGAAAATGGGAGATGTACTTTCCCCTATTCTTCCCACTAAGAACACCTAAAAAATGTGAACCTTATAAATAAAATAAACATTCAAAGACTCATAGGTAGAAAAAGGCAGACTGATTAGAGATCTTGATATCCAAGGAACAACAGGGTGGTGAGTTTTCAAGTTCTTTTTGCTCCATGTACACAGACTTAAGAATTGAGTAAGTTGGCAATCTAGAAATGACCATGGATGCAGACAAAAGAAAGCCCGCCCTCTGGGACAACAGAGTAGTAAAGGTATAGCCTAACAACAGAGAAAACCTTTAAATAATAACCAGCCTAATCTAGCCAAACACTACAAAAACAGAAACAAAAGCAAAACTCAAAACAAAACAAAACAAAAACAAAATAACTGTGGTTCCACCCACACCCATGAATCAAAGGCCTCGTGATGAGCCTAGATTAACAAGCTCACTGGGACAGGACTTTCACATCTGCTAGGTAATAATTAGCCTCTCCTGACCACAGTGTTAGTGGAGATCACAGAATGCCACAGACTTTCACTACAATCCAATGGAATGAGGCATGGGGCGCCTGGCTAGCTCACTTGCAGAGTGCACGACTCCAATGGAATGAGGCCACCCTGTCCTACCTCTTACCCTCTGATATCAGTTGAGGTTATGTGAAGAAAGTCAGCAAGGATCCAGTAAAACTCAACACCATCAACTATCAGGGTCTAACATTTGTTTAGAGAATACTCCATCCAATAACAGTCAAAACATGTTCTTATCATATGCCCATGAACATACCAAAAAAGACCACATCCTGGGACATAAAACAAAAACTTTAAAATGAAAAGAAATGAAAACACAAGGAGTGTTGCCCAACCGCAATGTAGTCAAACTAGAAAGTAGTATCAGAAAGGTAAGAGAAAAATCTCTAAACATTCAGCAACTAAACAACATACTTCTTCTAAATAATCCATGGGTTAAAGAGGCAGTCTCAAGAGAATTAAAAAAGAATGCACTGAACTGAGTGAAAATGAAAATAGAACATAACAAAATTTGTGATATACAGTTAAAGTAGTACTTAAAGGTAAGTTTACAGCACTAAATGCTGTAAAAAAGAGAAAAAAATGCTGTAGAAAAGAGAAAAAAATCTCAGATCAATTTTAAGCTACCACCTTGAGAACCTAGAAAGAGAGCAAATGGAGTCCAAACAGAGCAGGGAACATACTAAAGAACAGAAATCAATAAAATTGAAAACAGAAAAGAACAAAATCAATGAACTGGCTCTTTGAAAATATCTACAAAATCAACAAATTCCTAGGCAACACTGATAACACAGAAAAGACAAATGACCAATCACCCAAAAATGAAACAGGAGGTATCATTATAGATCCTGCAAACACCAAAAGCCTGATAAGAGAAAACTAAGAACAACTCTACCCGTAGGAATATGACAACTTAGATGAAACAGAGCAATTCCTTTAAAGACGTAAACTACCAAAATTCACAAAAGGAGAAATATATAACCTAATTAGCTCTGTATCTATAAAAGCAACTGAATCGATAATCTTCCAAAAAAGAAAGCACCAGGTCCAAATGGTTTCACTGGTGAATTCTACCAAAAGAAATAATCTCTCCCAGAAAATAAAAGCACTCAACATTTCCTAAAGAATACTTCCTCATTCTACGAAGCCAGCATTACCAGAATAAACATATTATGAATAGGGAAACTACAGAACATCTTCTGGGATGGAAATGTTCTATATCTTGACTACATCAATGTCAATATCCTGTTTATGATACCATACTACAGTTTGTTTGTTTGTTTGTTTGTTTGTTTGTTTTTAACAGAGAGAGAGAAAGAGAGCATGAGAGGAAAGAAGCAGACATCCCACTGAGCAGGAAGCCTGATGTGGGGTTTAATCTCAGGACCGTGAGATCATGACCTGAGCTGAAGGCAGGCCCTTAACCAACTGGACCACCAAGGCACCCCCACCATACTACAGTTTTGTAAAACGTTACTAGTAGGGGAAAATAATACAGAAGGTACAGGGGACCTCTGTATTATTTCCTACAACTGTATGAAAATCTACAATTATGTCAAAATAAAAGTTTAGTAAAAATTTCAAATAATAGGGCTATTAATCTTAAAAAACCAAAGCATTAATGAATTCTGATGTCACACGTGCTGTTTTAAGAAAGTAAATGTTAACAGTAATCACTTTATTATCAGAAATTTTAGAACCACCATTTAAAATAGCCAAGATTTGGCGGACGCTGAAGCTGTAATCCAAAATGCAATGAAGATGCTGTATGACTGCTACAGTTCACTGGGGAAAATGACAGCTGCTCTCAGGGTGCACACTAATAAGTTATTATGCTTCACAAATATGTCATTTTTGATGAGTTGAAAGATCATGCTGGTTTTAATGATGTAAGCCTGCTGGCTTTAATTACACAAAAAGGTAGATGGGAAGAGTCTGAAATACTAGAGTGCTGGGTTATCTGAACAGAAGGACAGTTTCCATTTCCCTTACTCCCGGTATGTACATAACTGCCTGTACTCACATAAGGCTTGCTTACATTATCTGCCCCTTATCTATGAAGAGCTCAAACATTTTGAATTACATCTTTCCTTCAAAATACTGGTTTTTAAAAAAATGTGTTAAGTGAATATTATTCAAGCCTATTGACTAAAGAGCAAAGACTTAAAAACAGCTTTTATAAATTAGATAAATCATTTTATTACCTAATTAATTCATTCTGTAGTAATATAATGATAAATCTTGCAGTTAATATTAATCAAGTAAATTTTCTTTTTTTTTTTTTCAGATTTTACTTATTTATTTGACAGAGAGAGATCACAAGCAGACAGAGAGGCAGGCAGAGAGAGAGAGAGAGGGAAGCAGTCTCCCTGCTGAGCAGAGAGCCTGATGAGGAACTCGATCCCAGGACCCTGAGATCATGACCTGAGCCGAAGGCAGAGGCTTAACCCACTGAGCCACCCAGGTGCCCTAAATTTTCTTTTTTGAAAGAAATAATCTTTAATCTAAGAAAGTAGAGAAAAATATTAATTGACTGGATTTAAGCCCTGAATTTATGGATTTGTTTAGTTTTTCAAATATGTTTACACTGCATCCTTCTAAATGAACAAGTTTGTAAAAAATCCAGTTCTGCGTAAGAGCACTGATTCTGGAACCAAATGGCTTGAGTTCAAATCCCAGCAATTTCCCTTAATGAGTGTGTGAACTCATAAAAGTAACCTGACTCCCCCGTTATCTGTAAAAATGGGTACAATCATATCTATTTCCTAGTGGTGTGAGGATTCAATGCGTTCAGTACAGTGCTTGGCTCACAGAAGCACTCAGGAGTTGTCAATCATTAACATCATCATCATCATCATCATTATTATAATAACTAGATTCAGTAAAGCTTTGACTTGTTTATTGAAGGTGTAACACTTTAAAAGTTAAATCAGTATGTCACTAAGATCTTTTTAAAAAGTAGTAATTTTATATTCCTCTTCTAAATTATTTTCATATTTTTAAAGTTTTTAAAAAAAGGTATTTCAATCACTTTTAGTACCAAAATTTTACACTTTCCTGCTCATGTCCAATATTATAGACAAATCAAAGCATTAATAAAATTTTCTTAAGAATTATGCGGTTAAGGGATTAACATATCTTTTAAAAGAGTGTTCACACTGATTTATTTCAGCAATAACATGTTTTAACTTTCTTACTCTCACACTAAAGGGAATTCTTTTTTTAAAAAAATAAAAAGGGGGACGCCTGGGTGGCGCAGTTGGTTAAACGACTGCCTCCGGCTCAGGGCGTGATCCTGGAGTCCCGGGATCGAGTCCCACATCAGGCTCCCAGCTCCATGGGGAGTCTGCTTCTCCCTCTGACCTTCTCCTCGCTCATGCTCTCTCTCACTGTCTCTCTCTCTCAAATAAATAAAATAAAATCTTAAAAAAAAAAAAATTTTTAAAAAAAAATAAATAAATAAAAAGGTATTCATCTTAACAGAACAATAATTTTCCCTAATAAAAATGAGGTGGATAAACATATAGCTTTTCTTTAAAAGTAAGGTATTTCCAAAAAAAAAAAAAAAAAGTAAGGTATTTCCTCATATGTTTTATTTTCTAGAAAGCATATTACACTATTAGATTTCTTAATAACTGACAAAAATAATTCCTAAAGTTCAAATTAAGGATATGAGAAATCAGTCTTCAATCATGTAGGCCGACAGTAAAAAGGTACTATACCTGATATGCATATCACACCGTAGTACTAGCTAGTATGCAAAGCAGCTTAAGAACAGAGTAATGCCAAAAGAAAACAGTACAAACTAGACCCTAGTCTGACATCTAGAAGTCTGACTTGACAGCTGCAGGCAGTCTGATCTTTCCAGAACTGGAATGTTCTCAATCAAGGGAGCTATCCAAGAAATCTATTGATAAAAGGCTCAGTACACACCTCACCATCATACCAATTTATTCTTTTTTTTTTTTTCTTTTTAAGATTATTTATTTATTTATTTATTTATTTGACAGAGATCAAGTAGGCAGAGAGGCAGGCAAAGAGTGAGAGAGGAGGAAGCAGGCTCCCCGCTGAGCAGAGAGTCTGATGCAGGGCTCGATCCCAGGACCCTGAGATCATGACCTGAGCTGAAGGCAGAGGCTTTAAACTCACTGAGCCACCCAGGTGCCCCCCAATTTATTCTTTTAAATGCACTGTCTTAAGAGATGTACATGACTATAAGCAATCCAAAACAATTTTCAGGACCTACAATATTTAATAAGACTACTACAATATGCCATGAGAGATCAAATAATTACTGGTTAATGACTATCTGAAGAACCTGGAAAATAGGCTGCCCTCAGTCACCAGTAATCAGATCTTTGAAGTATTTGTTTGTTTAATCATTCCATGTATTTGCACAAGTCCTGAGCACAAGGAAGCGAGCAAGATACCCAACAGTCCAAATCCTTGTAAAGCTTTCTTTCCATTGGGGCAAACAAAGAACAGAAAAATAATGCAATTTCAAATATCCATAAAGCCATGAAGAAAATAAAGAAAGCTAATGGGATTGAAGACAAAAAAACTTCTCTGAGTAAACATTTGAGCACAGATTTGACTTGAACTACATGGAGTTCTAGGCAAGTGTTCCAGGTTCAGTGAACAGCATGTGTTAGTCCAGACCGGACAAGGGCTTCGTCTGGGGGAGGAACAGCCAAGAGGCAGCCTGTAGCCGAAGCAAAGAGATCATGGGAGAACCCAGAGGAACATAATCAGAGATAAGCAAGGCAGGGGCCAGATCACAGAGTGCTATGGCTTAAGAGTTTGGACTTACTAGGAGTACCTGAGAATACAGAAAGGAATTTTCTAATCATAGGGCTGGTCTAGGCTTCAGAAAGGCCAATGCCAGCTCCAGTGGAAAGAGAGCGAAGAGTAAGTGGAGGCAGAGAGACCTGCTACAAGGCTACTGGGGCACAGAAGAATGATGATGAAGCCGTCTACAAGGTGAAAGCAGTGAAGCCGGTAAGACATGGCTGGACGGGAGATGTGAAAGGACAGCAGATCTGAATTACTGACAGGGCGAACACAAAGCATGAAAAAAAAGACAGGAATCCTAAATTGTGGCTCTAGCAAACCTTGCAGTCAAACCTATCTGGGCAGGGTCCAGTTCACTCAAGTCCTCACTGATCTTACTGAAGATCCAGATTTCATCTGAAAAGCAGCAGGAAGGAGTGGGGTAGGAAAAAAAAAAAAAAAGAGCAGAATTCCAGATATATTTTGTTGATCTAACATGCCACGCTCTGCAAGCACATGCCAGACCCTTCCACACTGCCTCTGGCCTGAGTCACAGCTGAGACCTTCTGCAAAGACTGGGAGCCAGTCCCTCAATCACAGATTAGGGTTTTCTCAGAAGTGCAATGAATCCAGGTTAAAGCTTATTCTTGGGATACCTTAGTGTGAATACATCTTTCTTGCCCACTTTTCTTACCCCTAAGCCTGCTAGGAAATTGCTGGGACTAATAATCTCGGCATCTGAACTCACCCGCTTTATATCCCTGTCGTCTTTGGTTCTGTATCCTTTCCCGAACTCTCACTTCAGTCTGCTATTATACTTCTCCTGACTCAACTTCCCATTGTGCTTGCAGGCTCTCCTTTACAGGATTAACAAACACCCCGACACCCTTAACCTCTTCAATGAATGTGTCTGTGTCCAACTTTAAATGTGGCTCTCCCCATGTAATACCACATGCAATGCAGCCGTTTAAAAGGGAAGCTCCTCATTCTCCAAATCCTCACATACTTCAATCAGGAATGGAGAGACAGAGCATATCTGTGGATGCTAAGACTGAATATGATAAAGAAGCACAATTCCAACAGAATTGATAAAAGGGTTCAAAATTCACAGTGAAGCATGAAGAATGAAAACAATCTACCTAAAAGGTAAACCCTACAGGATTAGCTCAAAAAACTAAACTAGATCCACAGAAGGGTATTATAAAGTCGTTATAAATTCATATTGCAAAAGAATACTTAATGCTTTCTGGGAATACCCATGTAACTAAATTTTTAAAAAAATTATTATTAAGCAGTATGCATGCAATACATAAGGCTGATTTCAATAAAGAGAAAGAGTGTGGGGTATGTGTGTTCAGAAAAAAGTGCTTATAAATAAAATATACCTAAATGTTCTCTCTAGGTAGTAGAATTAAGAATGATTTTTTTCCCTTTTCTGTATTTTTTTCCATTTTCCTTAATTTTTACAAAGAATGTATTTCTTAAAAGTAGGGGGGGAAAAGGCCAAAATAAATTTTTAAGGATCCAAAATCATAACACACCCACACTGATCTAAAATAAAATTTACATGGGCTATTTTAGACTTTTCATATGCTTATTTCCTAAAAACAAACAAACAAACAAAAAACCACCTCCAAATCCTTTAGTTTACTGCCTGAAACTTCAGAAAGGCTAACAAAAAACAAGAGCCCTAAGATTTCTTCTAAAGAGTACCATTTACCTTAGCACAATAATTCAACGAAGAGTTTGATGAGTCTCTCCAACTAATTATTCTCTTTGAAATACCTAAGTGCACTACCCAAAGCAAATGGCTCTTGCTGGGGTACCTTACCTATAAAATTAAAGATACTGTTTTACATAGCTTTACAGAAATCCATGCATTCTTTATGCAGAAGGGGTTATTAGTCATTTACATATTTCAAAATACTCTGTAAAAAGAGACTTTCACTTTGTTAATTTCCTTTAAGGAATATACATATACACCTGTACAGAGTTTTGGCTAATGCACAAAAGCAGTAACATGAAAGATATTACAAAGTCATCTTCAGGAATTAAATTCCCAAAGAAGAAAAATAGTAAGAGCAGAAAGTTTACTCTCAAGGTAAGTACCAGAACTATAACTACACCTGGCATAAAAATAAAGAACAACACTTCACCTAAAATAATCTCTACTAACTCTAAATTAAGGCATTCCTTTCTAAAGACTTTTTTAAAATCAATACCTTATCGTTTTAATTTAGTTTGGAAATACTTCCTCTATAAATTCCATTCAAAAGAACTGCTTAGAAGAGAACCTGCATGGCAGAGAAACATCTTAGAATGTATTTCCCTTAAGCGTTAATTCGCTGTATTATGTAACAAGAATGTGTAAATATCACTAGCTTAATATTTTCCACTAAATTCACTCTTGCCAGAACGTTTTTCTTTTAAATCCTATCTGAAAGTTGTACATCATTTCCAAAAAAGTAAATATTCGTGAGAAGAACAATTAATGAATTCAGTATTATGACTAAGAAGAGTTAAGATCTTCCATCTCAGCAAAGCACAGTGCAAGACACTGTTCAAGTTTAACAGTTAGGGGATCTGTCTTCCAGGGACCTAGTCTCCACGAGTTACCATGCCAAAGCTCTTCTGCAAACTAAGAGCAGCTGATACAGTCCCCCCAGAAATCGTTTCAAATTAGGAGATAGCTTCTTGCTGTTAATACTTTATATTTAAACTCTGTCTTTCAAAAAACTGAAAGTGGATCTAAAAACAGTGTCGCATGAAATGAATCTCACGAATGGACGGGGAAGGCTCTGAGGGTTGAGGAGAAGGAAAGGTCAGAGGGAGGACATGCAGCTACAGAGACAGTCTTGGTCAGCATTTCTAAGGCACCTCCGGTACTGCGAACAAGCGCTGTGTCTCCGTCTGGCAGAGACCACTCCAAGGCTGCTACTGTCGCCCACCGCCTTGTTAAAAGAGAAGGAAGAGCTGCAGAACCTAAGGAGGCCTGGGGCGACATATTTTAATTTCATTATTTGAAAGTGTATAATTATATTTAAATTTCTTCTTATCTACACTGGTTTAAAATAGCTTTATTCCTCTAGTGGATGTTCTCTTGATTCAGCAACCAAATCACTTAACCAATTCACTTGACCAAATCACTTAATCAATTAATTGAGAAAAGTCGTATTACTCTACTTTAGCAGAGATCATCTTGATTTTAACATAGTGGGACGGTGACTTCCTATGAGAGCAATTAAGCAAAATGCCACGTATTTTCAAAGCTTTCTATATATAAACATTTTCCATTCACCTCAGAATCTTTGATAAAAATGCACAGCATGTACTCGAAACTTAAAAGCGAAGGTAAGATTTATTTTCTTCAAACACAGGCAAATTTAAAAGGAAGGTAAAAGTCATTTACTTTCACACAGCCTGAAACAATACTGTTAGCGCTGCAGTGACAAAAGGGCTCCAAATTACAAAGGTCAGTTAAGTGGAAGAAGGCAAAGGCAGCAGAACTCGGATGCTAAGGATAAAAGCAAAAATAGATCCAATGCAGCATTTTGAGAATGAAGATCAATGAAAATAGGTGCTCAACATCGTATGACTTATAGCAGTATTTTCTATATTGTTATGAGACAGCCTTTCTAGTCTAGCATTTCCTCTTTGCTGCTTCCTGACATTTGCCTTAATCAAAACTAATACTTAAGCCCCAAATTTTCATGATCTGAAATGAAAAGGCAACACATTGCATTGCCTCATCTACAAAGTACTCAGCTATCTCAGGCAAAGTGAGGAGACAGGGTAAAAACACAAACAGAAGGGCAAAGGAGGGGCAGCATCATATTTTACTTAACCATTCCCCTGAGTAATAAGGCAGCAGGTTGTCCTTTTGATCAAAACTACTTTTATAAAGTAAGACAAATGCCCTTGTTTGCTCAGTGGTGAAGGTCTTCCAAAGAAATCCACTGAGAAGATGAGGTACAGGAAAATTACGATCTAAACCATAAAAAAGGACTAAAATATGAGTGAACACTGTATGTTATCATTTAGTGCTGTATTTCTCAGAAATCCTATGAATAAACAGTCTTATTGCTTCTGCTTATGATGGCATAGAAATTAATGAGACAGTTAATACAGCAAATCACTAATAAAGTAGAGGTAATGGCATATCTATTTGTTGAGCTTCACCAGCAGGAAAATAAAATGCAGCATGTACCAATTTTATCAAATCAAGCCAGTGGTTCCATAGATAAAATAATTAGGTAGCTCTCTGTTTGCTTACCTGTAAGGACAGCTTTTGCTGAAGAATCCGCCAGGTCCAGGGCTGATTTCCCATCAGTGTTCCGAATGTTTGGATCAGCTCCGTGCTGCAGCAGCACTGTGCAGGGAAAGCAGAAACAGTATCTTACCTCAGGGATACAGAGATTATTTACTGGTAAGTGTCGCCTCGGCATGGTGTAGGCATAAACATACATTGCACAATTTTCTCTCTTTCAAGAAAAAAAAGGAAGAAAGAAAGCAACAGAAAGATGGGAAAAAAGCACTGCAGCAAAGGATCCTCTCTAGAGTAAAGCAAAGTTGGCAACTTGTGGTACAGTATTATCACATGACTTAACATCATAAACATGAAACTAGAAAAATCTTGAACTAGACGGTTTGGGTTTGCCTCCTTCGGGCAGCAGAATGGGAAGCTGTGTGCTCACTGCCTCGCACCATGAAATCTGCAACCCGTGAACCCTCCTATCTTTACTACCACTGTGGCTGCTTGTTGCTGCTGCTTTACTGCTGAATTTCCTAACGCTTCCTCTGCTCAGAATAGTTGTAATACTGTGCAAGCCTTTTAGTGGCTCACTGCTTACATACGAAACTCACCATAACATACTGGCTCGCTTCCAAGAAGTTTAGCAGACATGGTAATGCATGCAACTCTAGTCCTCTGCAGTCGAGCTGCAAAAAAGCACTGCCTTCCACAGTAATTCTTCCCATGAAAAATGTTTAGGAACAGAAACTCAGTCACTATAATATATGCTAAGAAATGAGTGTTGCACATGCTATATTCAGTAGAAAGCGGCTACAGAGAATCCTTACACATGGACGCCCCCAAAAGACAGAAGCACTTGTTTAAGTAAAATCCAGATGGAGTAATTTATTAATCCAAAACATTTCTCAACCACATCTGGCATGTGAGTGTACGGGGGTGAGAGGGGTGCTGTTGTAATGCTACACAACCAATGGTTACGCTAATACATACGTTAAAAACTGGTCCGAGCAAGCAAGGTTCAATTCCAAGTTAGAAATTCTAACAGTTCGAATAGCTACAATTTTGTGTACTCCAGAGAAGAACAGTAGCTGTTACTACTTACCGCTAGCCTAACAACATAAATTTAAAACAAAGCAGAAATATTAAATTCAAATAAGTAGTTTGAGACCTGTTATATAATATCTAAAAAACATTTGAGCTACTACTGTTGATGAGTCCTGAATTTTCATTCACTGACATTCCAAGTACATCCTTTGTAATATTTGGCAGGCAATCCCCCTATATTACTAAGGAATAAGTCCCACTGTTTATTAGGCTCTTCTCCTTCCTTTTATCCATAAGCCATTTGGTCAAAAGCTTCATTATAACGTCCAAAGGATCAGCCTTCTCTAGAATTAAGACACACCTGCCGGAACAGTGTACATCAGTACCTCTTGCATTAAATCTTTGCTACTTTCAGATCTGGAACAGTAAAAACAAGTCGTGGTTGAGAGATTTTGCCAAGTGCTTCTATATTATTTCACCCTGGAATGTAAGCAATCATAATTATTTTCCAGATGTTTGCAAACTGACTCGAGAGTAAGTAGAATAAAATAGCAAGGATCACAGATCAAACTGTAGTTACTCTTCCATCAGCAAGAATAAGTTTTCATGGCAACAGTTTTGTGAGGTTTTTGTTTGTTTGTTTGTTGTTTTTAAGATTTTATTTATTTATTTGACAGACAGAGATCACAAGTAGGCAGAGAGGCAGGCAGGGAGGAGGGGGAAGCAGGCTCCCTGCTGTGCAGAGAGCCTGACGTGGGGCTTGAGCCCAGGGTCCTGGGCTCATGACCTGAGCCAAAGGCAGAGGCTTAACCCACCCAGCCACCCAGATGCCCCAGTTTTTTGTTTTTGATTCCAAGAAGGAATGGTCTTCCAAGAAGACCCAACATGAAGGTCTGGCTTGTAAAGGGTCTTTATCATGAAGCAGACTCATGTATCAAATGTAAAGGTGACAGCTATCACTTTATCTTTACTAAGTTGTTCACTGATCACAGGCAAAGGGCAGGAAAACAAGGAAGTAACAGCTACCATGAAATGCAGAGATTTCTAATGCATATCTGGAGAACTTCAGAACCTGCTTTAAACAAGTAAAGCAATATCTTAATTTAACAAGACCTGACAAAAATACGATGCGAGCTTTTATTGTGCAGCTTTCAAGGTAGAGGCAAAAACCTGAAAGCCTTCTTGTTCCCCCAAAAGTCATCTAAAACATCAATCTTTTTTGTTGTAGCTGGTATTTTACCTATTATCTCTCTGCTACTTTACAATAGAAATCTGCCATTACAGTTCAGCTGCAGTTTTGCTTTATTTGGGGTGACTTTTAAAGGGTAATCTTTTTACTAGAAATATCTGTTTTCTAAAGATTTTGAATCCCATTACTTCTTCCATCAGACCTGAATGCACAGAAACATCCGTGCTGAGTAATGCGGCAGCAGAGAAAAAGAAGTTGAATTTTCTGAACCTGATGCTGACTACAAAATCCACATTAGAAAATACTCAACCATTTTAAATTAATTGGATAGCAGTTAATTAAAACAACAAAACTCCATAGAATCAAAAGTTTGGGGGGCAATAAAACCATCCACAACCAGAAGAAAGCTAACCTCTGACTTATATTAAAGGGCAGTGCTGGCAAGATGACATGAGAACAGAGCGGCATGCAAAGGCACTAGGCGCTGAGCCTGATATTACCCAGCAGCTAATGATAATATTTAAAGTGCATTTGTAAATGTAGACCTTGTTTATACTCTCAACTCTGCCACTAACTACTGATTCAATGCTCTGTCCTAGAGCCAACTCTTTAGATCTTCACAGAGAGTACATACATATAAGACTGTAGAACATAAGGTCTCTGAACTATTCATCCCGGCCTCAACCTCATCCTTACAGAGCAAAAGTAGCCACAGACAATATTTAAAAGAATGTGTGTGGCTGTGTTCCAATAAAATTTTATTTATGGACAGTGTAGTATGAATTCTGTATAATTTTCATGTGTCACAAAATACTAGTATTGTGAATTTTTAAAAATCATTTACAAATGTAAAAACAATACTTAGCTTATAGGTCATATAAAAAGCAAGGGGTGAGCTGTATTTAGCTCATAGGTCAGAGTTTGCCAACTCCAACCCTGGGCAGTGACAGTTTGGTCTCTTTGCAATCCACAGACATTGAAATAAGCACAGAAATTAAGAGGCAGCATTTAGAATTGCATATGTTCTTTTAAAATTACTTATTCTCGCATTTCATTTTTATTATACTTTACAAAATTACTGGCCTGCCATGTACTGGAGAGGAAGAAAACTGGTCCTCTACCACGTACAGTTTGAGAAGCAATGAGCCAGGGCACATGTAAAATTCTCTGGGCCAGAGTTCCAGGTCTATAAAGTGAAGGAGGTGGACTAGGTAGATGATTTCTAGATATCTAAGGTATTTTATTGCCAAAGACATAAAATAGTGTGTTCTGAAATCCTAATTAAAAAAAAAAAAAAGTTACTTCAAGTAGAATCTTTTCCTCCCCTACCCTCTAAATAAAAATTTAAAAAATCATTTTTGATTTACCCTAACACTTTGACAAAACTCGAAGTTGAGCCCATCATCAATGGAAGTTGTGGGGTATATACTAAAACGTCCCAAGCTTCTCCCAAGCAATTCCTCCAATCAAATTGCTGTTTTACACTATTCTCTAAGGGGATCTGTTTCCCTATTTTTTAACATCAGAAGAACAGCACATACATCAGGCAAAGGTAACAACAATGGCTTTCAAGAATGTCAGTCTACACTTGACCTGGTGACATGAACAACTCTCAATTCTCGCTGCTTCCAATTCTGCTTTCAAAGTTCTGAGCTACCAAACAATAACAAAATATGACCTGTAATACATAATGCAATTAGAAATCCATCTTGTAACATCAATATACACTGACAAGACACTAATATGTAACAAATTCCCCCTTAAAAGTAGCACAAATGTCTGAAGCAAAGTTCCCAAAATATACAAACAATATACAAGGTAACGTTTGAAAGAAAAACAAGGAAACTAAAATCTGAATAACACCCAGTATATAAATTCAAGACTACTGTGGCCATTCAAAATCTCCTCGCACTATCTTTAACCAATTAGGTCATCATCAAATCTGGAATCCCAAACGACTTAACTGTATCCAATTGTTCAACTCATTTATCTCAAATCCGTTTATCTCATTTTGAGTTTAGGAGGATGGAGAAAATACAGCAGCTGGCATAACAACAGATAGCTAAAACTAAGGTAGGATTACAATATTTAAAATGTCATTCTCAAAAGAGCTCATGGCAAGAAGGACATGTGATTTTCCTATTTCTGGAACAAGCATTCAGCTATAATGAGCCAGATTCATGCCTTTACCCTGTGACCAGCAAACACAGTAGGAACTAAAATTGTTTCATTTCTCAAAACTATTAAATTTAAGCATTCATTTCAATTCTTCCAAAAAAAGAAAATATTCCTACATGTACGCAAAGCCTATCAAATTCCTAGAAAAATAAAAAGTACTATTATGTAAATCATATTTATTTTTTTGATAAATTATATTTAATTACAGGTATTATTAATTTATTTAAGAACACAAAAGAAGGAGTGCCTGGGTGGCTCAATGGGTTAACCTTCTGCCTTTGGCTCAGACCATGATCTCAGGGTCCTGGGATGGAGTCCCACATCGGGCTCTCTGCTCAGGAGGGTGCCTGCTTCCCCCTCTCGCTCTTTGCCTACTTGTGATCTCTGTCAAATAATTAAATAAAATCTTAAAAAAAAAAAAAAAGATAAAAGAAACAGAAACAGTATGAATTTTCCAAGCTAAAAACATAGCAAGGGGTGCCTGGGTGGCTCAGTGGGTTAAGTCTCTGCCTTCGGCTCAGGTCATGGTCTCAGGGTCTTGGGATTGAGCCCCACAACAGGCTCCCTGCTCAGTGGGGAGCCTGCTTTCCCCTCTCTGCCTACTTGTGATCTGTCTCTCTCTCTCTCTCTTTGTCAAATAAATAAATAAAATCTTAAAAAAAATAAACTGTTAAAAACATAAAAAGACTTTTAGGTAAATTATCAAAAAGTGTTTAGTATAATTTTCACTACAAAAGGTAAAAACCCTCTATTAATATTATAAATGCTTTGTTACATGAATTTTAGAGTTACATTAATAGTCTAAAACTGTTCCTCACAATGAACACTCAACTTTTTTTTAAGATTTTATTTTTATTTATTTATTTGACAGAGAGAGGGAGAGAGCACAAGCAGGGGGAACGGAGTGGCAGTGAGAAGCAGACTCCCCACTGAGCAGAGAGCCCAATGTGGGACTCGATCCCCTGGGATCATGACCTGAGCCAAAGGCTGATGCTTCACCATCTGAGCCACCCAGGCACATGAACACTCAATTTTTTTTTTTTTAAAGATTTTATTTATTTGAGAGAGCGAGCAAGCAAGCATGAAAGGGGCAAGGGGCAGAGGGAGAAGCCGGATCCCTGATGAACAGAGGGCCCGATGTGGGACTTGATCCTGGGACTCCAGGATCATGACCCGAGCCGAAGGCAGTTGCTCAACCAACTAAGCCACGCAGGTGCCCTGAACACTCAATTTTTAAAGAAGTTATGTTTATGTCAAAATGTGTTTCATAGTCATCTTACTCTTTAATATTCATTTGACTTAGCTTCCAAAATTGAGTCACAAAAGGACTATATGCATTATAATTTTTAGCAAATAAAACCCAATTTTAGAGCAAAATATGAAGGAATCAAATTTTAACTAACTACAATCTTCAGTGTATAGTACTCTCACCAACACACATGCTTTTAAAAGACATTTTTTCTAAATGATATATATGACATATTCTGTGGTTGATACATATGCAGACTACCTCTCCCACAGAAACATGTACAATAATTGTATGATACTAGTATTATACCACTATAATGCTGTACGTATTTATATATGGTACATTATTATTTGAAAAGCCATTTATTTCTTCATTCAGGATACATTTTACATGGCATAAATGTAAATTACCATATTTTATTTTAAAAAATCATTAAGAATTTATTTATCACTGAGTAAACATGAAAATCAAGTAACATGAATATATACACATGCATACACATACAAACACATAAACATATATATGGTATGATCCTCTATAGTAGTATGGCTTATTGAATTTGGATTAGAACTTACATGACACAATTTCCTGTTTTCAGTATTAGCTGAACAATCCTTGGGCTGTAAACAGTGAACAAAACTGGAGTTGAAACAAAAAATTTAACTTCTTAAAATCATCTAAGAGCTAATGAGATAAAGAATTCTTAGCCCAGGGGCGCCTGGGTGGCTCAGTGGGTTAAGCCTCTGCCTTCAGCTCAGGTCATGATCTCAGTGCCCTGGGATCAAGCCCCGCATCGGGCTCTCTGCTCCGCAGGGAGCCTGCCCTCCCTCCCCGTCTGCTTGTCTCTCTGCCCACTTGTGATCTCTGTCTGTCAAATAAATAAAATCTTTTTAAAAAAGGAAAAGAATTACTAGCCCAAAACTAAGGAGCAAATGGGAATCCAGAGGATAAATGTATATGGAAACTGTCTTTGTTCTGAAAGCAATTACTAATACAGAAAAATAGAAGCTGTCCTTGCAGTCTCAAAGGGCAAAGGGAAGAGCAATCATTGCTGGGCCCCCCCAAAGTAAAGATTCTAACAAAGACTGTCCCCACACAAAAAGGGCTATCCTCAGGTTGAGGATAAAGTGACGTGAACTCACCCTAATACAGAACCACACATCTGATTGGAAAAACAGGGTGTTTTTCAAACTATCTGAAGCCTCAAATTTGATTCTAAGGTGGTCCCAGATTGGCAGTAACATCAGGGTATCTGGCAAACATATATGCCCATCCTCTCAGGGGAGGGTACCTTCATCAAAGGGCTAAAAGTTAGTCCTGTCAATAAATTTGTAGTAAAACGCCCAGCACAGAGCCAAGATAACCAGGCAGAGGTAATCTAAAATGCAGAAGCAACAACTAACATCAATAAACAACACAAAAAATAGACTCATAAAAACTTCAAATACCAGAAAGAACTACCAGTTACAATATAAAAAGAACTATGTTTATTGTGTTTAATGAAATAAAAGACAAGCTGAAATATGAAACTATAAAAAGTGGTAAGGCAAATTTGTAAAACAACCAAAAAGAACCTCTAGAAATAAAAATACAATTAACTGAAATTACAAATGAAGGCTTTGGTTTCCAGCCAAGATGGAGTATCAGCAGACTAGCCCTCTCTTCCTAATGTAAATAATTACGGAACTGGACAAAATATATGAAGCAACTCACTGACGGCAGCGATGAACAATAGTGTTCAACTGCGATCTTCGAAGGAAAGGAAACTCCAAAGGTGGCTATCATAATCACTCAACTACTCTGCCTGTGGCAGTGTGGCAACCGCCCGCATACAGCTAGAAGAATCAGAGCAGAATACGGCTGGCATGTTGAGCTGAGAAGACAAGCGATCTGAATTCGGAGTAGATAAACTGGCTGGAATCTGCCGGATGGCAAACTGGAGAGGAGGGACTCTACAGACAGCAGGGCTCAGATGTCTGTGTGGGGACCCCTGCTGATAACAAGGCTGTGGGCTGGCCTGTATAGTTTGTGTAAGACAAGGCCATCTGAGACTTAACAGTAGCTGCTATTGGGTTGAGCAAAAAACAGAGTTACTTGAGGTCAAAAAGTGCTGGGGGTTGGTGGGGGGGGAGTAGGGCTGAGAGAAACTGGAAGTCTGGCTGTAAGAAAGCACAGAGATCCTAAAAACACCTCTTCAACATCGTGCAGAGCTGAGAAACAAAAGACCACCTTAGAGCAGAGAGTTGGGGTCTACAAAGTCACTGATCTCCTTGTTTTGCTGTTGGTAGTAACATCAGCACATGGTGCAAAAGCAACAAAATTGCTGGTAACTTGGTACAAATCAAGGCAGTGGCACCCAACTATACTAGTGATCAGTGCATTCTTCACGACCATGCAATCACCTTAAAAGAAAAAACAATCAGTTTCATTTTAGAATGTCCTTAATGACAGTAAAAACTATTAATTTTACTAAATCTTGACCCTTGGATTCACATCTTTTTAATGTTCTCTGCAAAGAATTGGAACACACCTGAAGGACTGCAGCCAATGGAAAGGCACAAGAGTTGTCTCAATCAGACGACTTGGGTGATGACTGAGGCTACACACTGAACTAGCCACTGTTTGCCCTGATGCATCCTTTTTAATGAAAAGAAATATGAACAGAAATACTATGGTCATTCAGACTTGGGTATCTGGCAGGCATTTTTTTAAATGTAAATGATAAAATTTAAGCGCTCAAGCAAAAATTAGAACTTTGTAAAATTCTTAATCTACCTACATGAACTTGCACTTACTGTAAATACTTATGCTCTTCTGCTAACATTGATGGAACAAATGTTAATTTTTTGATGTGGTATTTAAAATGTGTCAACATTTTGGAATTTCTGTCTGAGTGAATCAATACTTTCAAAGTGACCAACGGAAACTGTTACAAAATCATGTCTGGGTACAAATTCCTTCAAAGTGAAACACAGATAATTTACTGTGATGTTACAGAATAGAAAAAGTTTTCTGTTATGGTTTGTTTCCATATTGCAATTACTCATTTAGAAACTACCACTTGCCATGTTTGGATTGGGATATCAAAGGAGAATATTCATAATTATTTGAAAATGTTATTAAATACATTTCCCTCTTCCAACTAAAATCTGAATCTACGTCATCAGAACATAACTGCACACAGAAGCAGGTATGAAAATCCAGCCGAGTCCGATTAAGCCAGATAATAAAGACTATTTGCATTAATGCCAGTATTTTTACTAACTTTTTGTAGTTTTGATTTCTAATGTTCTATATAATTCATATAAATAAAGCTCTTCAGAATGCAAAAAGGCCAAAATACTTGAAAACTGCCCTAGAATAAGCCCTAATCTAGACACACCCTAATAAATTATAAAACCAAACTTCAACAAGATCTGCAGAGGAGACAGTATGAACACTGAGTTCTACTAAGATGAAGATCTTAGGAAACACCTTCCACAGAAATGCACTAATAGAGCATAACCCCAAACATGCAGAAGTTCAGGGTGACTTCCTAGCAACCGAACTCTGCAAAAACACTAATAAAAAATTTTCAGAGCAAGATAGATAAAAATAACATTGCAGCCTCCACAATATCTACCACTGGATAAGAAAATTACTAGACATATAAGGAAAAAAGAAAATGTGATCCATAGTCAAGAACAACAACAACAAAAGTCAAAAGAAATCATATCCAAGATGGCCTAGATGTTGGACTTAGCAGACAAGAACTTTAAAGCAATTATTACAAATGAATTCAAAGAATTAAAGGAAAATATGATATGAAAAAGTAAAGAGAGAGAGATACTCCAAGAATCAAGCTGGAAATTCTATACTTGTAAAGTTAAAGGGATCATGCCACCCAATTTCAAGATTTATTATAAAGCTACAGTAATTATGACAGTGAATTACTGGGATAAAAACAGATATTTAGAACAACAAAAAAGAAAACAGACCAACACATGTAAGGTCAATTGATTTTCTATAGAGAAGGCAAGGTAATACAATGATCGAAAGAAAAAATAATCTTTTGAACAAATCATGCTGGAACAACTGCTACCTATAGATAAGAAAAAGGAAAAATACAAATGAAGTTTGACTCTTACCTTATAGGACACAAACAAATTATCTCCAAATGAGACATACACTTAAATATATAAGTTAAAACAATAAAACCCATAGGACAAAACACTGAAGAAAATGTTTATGACCTTGAGACAGAAAGATTTTTTTAAGATAAAAAGGCCTAAGTCATAAAAAAATCTCGATCAATTGTACTTCATAAAAATTAAGATTTTCTGCTTTTCAAATGACACAGTTACAAACATGAAAAGGAAAGCTACAGACTAGAACAAAATGCAACAAATACATGTGGTGAAGAACTCAGATCCAGATTATATAATACTGAGACCATAAAAATGACTCTGAAGTAAAATAGTCAAGAAATACCTTTTTTATTGTGTAAAAAGCCCCAAGCTTCTAATAACTTTTTTAGTCTTTGCCTTTCATACAGAAGTCACCAAAAAATCAGAATTCTGTCAATATCTGGGATTAGCATGCCTGTGATACATTACTTAATTTCACCTGCCTTTCGAGTCTAATTAGATGCCTACTTATTACTTTTTTCCATGTCCCTCACTGGAAAAAAAATAAGACTGCATTTTTTTTTTTTAAAGTTCAAAAAAATCAAATTCTCTATAAGTCTGCTTCACTTATTAATGGCAAAACATCTTAGTTAACCACTTAAGAACACAGCTGTGGTTAGGAACTAGAAGGCAGGGGTTAGACACCTGGTTCAGCCACTTCCCAGTTCTGGGGCCCTGGAACTCCATTCGCTCTGCTCTTCCGTTTTCTCTTCTGTAAAAAGAAGGAGATAATAACGGTGCCCAACACATGGCACCTAATTAGGACAAAAAGATAACAAAACTAATAAATATTTGAGGAGTCTTTAGAACAGTGCCCAGCATATAGTAGGCAAAGGAGATTAAAAGGTACAAACTTCCAGTGATAAAATAAATAAGTCATGAGGATATGAAGCACAGTGTGAGGTAGATTCTCAAAAATATCCTAATTTTGGTTGACAAATGGTAACTAGACATACCATGGAGATCACCATAATGTACACCTGAGACATTAGAGAATATTTCCTCCCTCAGAAAATTAATCCAAGTAAATAAAAATTTACTGAATTCACACAGAAGAGAAGTTCTTTATGATCAAATTTTGGTATGAAATATTATAATAATAATAAAAGAATCCTCCACTTAGATTTTTGTTCCCATTGTCAAATTTACCTATAAATACAGACAATCAAGAAATTTTTAAAAGGCCCACTGCTCTAAAGTAACTTAGAAACAGACTATTCTGTTATATATAGCAGATTTTTAGAGCCAGAAATCAATGACATGACCTTCTGCAACAGAGTTAAACCAGGTCACAATACCTGTGAAATCAGCATTAACTGCTTACACAAGCCACAATTTAAGATAAAGCACCCTGAAATAAATATAAGAATGATTATAACAGGGGTGCCGGGTGGCTCAGTGGGTTGAGCCTCTGCCTTCGGCTCAGGTCAAGATCCCAGGGTTCTGGGATGGAGCCCCGCATCAGGCTCTCTGCTCAGCAGGGAGCCTGCTTCCCCGACCCCCTCTCTCTGCCTGCCTCTCTGCCTACTTGTGATCTCTGTCTGTCAAATAAATAAATAAAATCTTAAAAAAAAAAAAAAAAAGGAAAGAATGATTATAACAAAGGAGATCTCTTTCTACTTGGAAACCCCAGAGAGTCAAGTCTAAAAGAAAGTACTGTCCAGGAGTCAGACAAACCTGGGTTTTAGAATACTGCTCTGTCCTTTACAACTGTCTGACCTTATGCAAGTTACTTCACCTCTGTCAATCTCAATTGCCTCTTTCATACAACACTACCCTTCCCAGAGAACTCCCGTTATAGTTGAGACAATACATATAAACCTAGTTGGCTCTTGGCACACAATAGGGACTCACTATAATACCCTGTCCCTTCAATCACGATCTTTTCGTCTGCCTTTCAAAAACAGAATCGTGTACACAGAAAGTGCTAAAAATGCACCTGCTGGAATGAAATAAAGGCTAAATGGTAAGAGCCCTACGAACAGTGAATTCATTTGTGCCAAGTCAAATATTGTTTTATGCTTCCTTTTATTTAGGGGGAGATTACTTTTTCAAAAACCTGACTACTCAGCCTAATGAAACACTAATAAGGAACAAAGCAGATAACTTTAGTCTGACTTTACAAGTTCACAGAATTTTCACCGTTCTAAGGGACAATGACCACGTGCAAAAGGGTGCTTCCCAATCTGTCTCTTTCCGGGAAACCTTCCCTAAACTGTCACCTGTATCACCCCTCTGTCAAGTCTCAAGGACTTAGTATTCCAGGCAAACTCCCCATGAGTAAAAAATGCTAAGACCAATTAAAACTAGTCTTCATACCACTAGATACAAGGTTTAAAATTACACATTTAAAATTACACATTTAAAAGCATTTTCCACAAGAAACATAGGGTTGAGCCCATACCATGACATCCTGATTCTGCTTTGGGTGATGGGCATTAAGGAGGGCACGTGATCTGATGGGTGTTATACACAACTAACGACACATTGAACGCTACCTCAAAAACTAATGATGTATTATATGTTGGCTAACTGAACTTAACATAAATAAAAATATTTTAAAAATTATTTATATCATTACTATCATTTTCCTGTACCTCTGAGAACTGATTCAACAGACTGAACTTCAAGGCGCTGTTGTACTTTCAGTCTGACAAAGAATATAACTCTTTAAGTCTTCATTCTTTAGGAAAGATACCAAATAATTTTTTTAAACTGACTTTTGTTTTTTCTATTGGATTTTATAAATTATCCTATTAGCAATATTCTTTTCTTTCTTCTTTGTTTTTTGCTTTACTTTTTATCCTGTGGCTTATTTTATAACTGGTCCTTCACCTGTCTTGCCCACACACATCCCAAACCAATATTACAGTATTTTTAAAAACAGTTATTCGATCATATTTTTGTATCCCACCTCAGCTCCTTTCTCCCAGGTTGAAGAAAAACAACTGATTTCATACCTTACTAAATCACAATTCAAGTTTAAAAAATTACACAGGCTATGAAACAAAGGACATAAACTAATTCACATAGATGATAACAAAGAACAGCATACAGTAACTGCCACCCAGTCCATCATTAAGCTTTTACAGAGTGTCAGAATCCAAAACCCACCTATGAAGAACACCATCCTGTTGCCACCCGGGGCGGGGAAAAGAGAATGAATGGGAACAAGCATTTACTGCGGCTCTACCTGCTTTAGTATTTCACGTAACTTCCATTAACAACCTAATGCAATATGTAGGATACTTGTTTTATAAATGAGAGACTGAGGTTCACAGCAACTAAATTATTTGTGCGAGATGACAGTTTTTAAGCAGTAAAGTAGAATTCATACCTAATACTAAAGCCAAGCATTTAATTTCTACCTTATCATCCACACAAGTACAAGGCAAGATCGCCCCAGAACTGTAATTCAAGCTTTCTTCTTCTTAGGTCAATTCTGAAAGGCACATCTACACGTTTGTCCTAAATACCTTATCTGCTACTCCCATGACCAATGACCTCTTTCTCATCCCATCAAACAATCCCCCTGTGGGAAAGCATGAAACCAAGACACAGAAATAACACCCATGAGAGCTCGGGTTCTGTTTTTGGAGACCCACTAGAATACTTCCTGCACTTGCTCCCTCAAACCTCATGCTCTAGCATAATCCTTCTAAAGATCAACACTCAAAACTGTCCCAAAATAGGCACAGCAAATAAGAGGCAAAAGAAAATATACGCCCTCTTTCTCTAACCATGATTATTTGTACCACACACAGCTAATTTAGGAATTTTCAGGCTTGACACAAAATAAACATATATTTGGATACCTTGTGGGATTTCTTATTTCCTTTTTTAAAAAAAATTTATTTATCCATTTAAAGAGAGAGAGAGAGAGAGAGAGAGAGAGAGCACGCGTGCACAATGCATAGTTGGGGGGGCGGAGGGCAGAGGGCAGAGGGCGAGAGAGAATCTCAAGCAGACTCTGCACTGAGCGCTGAGCCCAACACGGAGCTGGATCTAACGACCCTGAGATCATGACCTGAGCTGAAATCAAGAGTCCAACGCTAAACGGACTCAGTAAACCAGGTGCCCCATCGCTGTGGGATTTTTTTTTTAATAATTTTTTTTATTATGTTAGTCACCATACAGTATGCACATCATTAGTTTTTGATGTAGTGCTCCATGATTCATTGTTTGCATATAACAAATCCGTGCCCTCCTTAATACCCATCACCGGGCTCACCCTTTAACACCCTCTGTTTGTTTACCAGAGTTCACAATCTCTCATGGTTCATCTCCCCTTCTGATTTCCCACCTTCATTTTTCCTGCCTTCTCTTAATGTCCTCCATGCTATTCTTTATGCTTCACAAATAAGTGAAGCCATATAACTGTCTTTCTCTGTTTGACTTATTTCACTTAATATAATCTCCCCCAATTCCATCCATGTTGATGCAAATGTTGGGTATTCATTCTTTTGATGGCTGAGTAATATTCCATCATATATTTGGACCACATCGTTATCCACTGACCTATTGAAGGACATCTCAGCATCTTCCACAGTTTGGCTGTTGTGGCCATTGCTGCTACGAACACTGGGGTGCATGTGGCTCTTCTTTTCTCTACATCTTTATCTTTGGGGTAAATACCCAGGAGAGCAATGGCAGGGTCACAGGGTAGCTCTATTTTTAACTTGAGGAACCTCCACACTGTTTTCCAAAGTGGCTACACCAGCTTGTGTCCCACCAACAGTGTGAGGGGGTTCCCTTTTCTCCACAACCTCTCCAACATTTGTTGTTTCTTGCCTTGTCACTTTTTGCCCTGTGGGATTTCTTAATCATTGTCATACTTAAGGGCAAAATATTAAACAACTCACAGTAATGTTTATATACTTATTCCTGGATTCTGTTTATGGATGAAAAGTCTAACACCCCCTCCATTTTAAGAGAAAATTAACACATTCCAATAATTTAAGCACGGAAACAAGAGTACCGAAGATTTTTTAAAGCCTGGAACTGCAATTATTACACTTAACTTTCTGTGTAGTTTGGCCAGGAGAGAACGCGGAGTGGAAAGGACTCTGGGGATCTTTCCCATCTGGGCCTGCTTCTGCCATTTCCGTTGCCACGGAACCATACAAAGCAAGGACACAGCTTTAGTATGTACACGTTTCAGATAACACGATAACCATGTAAAGGGAAAACTGATTACATGAGCCATTTGCCTCAAATACCATTTTCATACAACCACAAACTTAAGCCACGCATCATCTCACTGAAATCCAGACTGTTTTGGATCACCACGGTTAATCTAAAAGCAAAGGTAAATGTAAAATGAATTCCTTTAACAGGCAGACTTGACTCATACGCAAATCCCTGCATCACTTTAAAAAAAAAAAAAGCATGAGGTCTTTTTTTAGTTGCTCTTGGTTTTTTACCTTTTTCCCTCTAATTTAAACATCTTTGATCTATTTCTTAAGGCCTGAGGAGAATTAAGGCATTCACTATGGAATTTCTAATAAAACACAATCAGCATATATAAAACTCTCCATATAAATGTGCGTGTGCGTGTATGTATATATTTACCATTAACCAGAATGCCTACTAACGTAGTCCCAAATTTATCAGGTAAATGCATGAATACTCTAACTTTCTTGAAAGCAGTTGAACCTAAGTGGCAAGCTATCAAGATAACAGTGTTCAGTGTCAATGGGGATTTTTTCAGAAGGGAGAAATTACTATTATTCTTGGCTCTTCCTCTCCTTTTTAAGGAACTAAGTGTGGAATTTTGCCAACTTTTACTTTTTATGAAAATGCTATATTGAGACTTGTTTAAAAGATCCCAATTCAGTATTTATATGGAAAACTGATGGTAAAAAATGCCTAAGGGAGGTATTCTGGCAGGAAAAAGGAAAAGAGACAATCATGAAACAAAAGCAAGTGAATGATAGTCTCAAGGGCTTCACTGAATCTTCAGTGAATTTTTGTAAAGAGTAAGGAATATGTGAGAAATGACTTTCCTTAACCTAGCTCATTTATGAATGACATATAAATACATAATATGACTAAATCAAGAATCCTACTAGAGATCTTCAGCAGCTACATTTCTTTGGCTCTTATTAAAAAGTTGTGGCTTTCCAGGAATTTATGCTAAAGAAATTAAGGTTTACACATATATTTAATGAAGAGGATATTCTCTATAGTACTGTTTATAAAACAAAAGTGAAAAACCAAAAATATTATAAATGGTCTAATATGGGTGAGTGATACAAAAATAATGGTTATTTCCATATAATTCTTTACAGCCATTAAAAATAAGATAAAAATATTCATTGATAATGAAATATATTTACAACACAAAGTGAAAAAGTAAGAAAACAGTATGCATGGAATGATCCTATTTTTATTATAAAAAGGACTACATATATAGGTACACTGGATCTAACAATATTGTTCAACAGAAATTCCTACAGTAATGGAAATTACTATAATCTGCACACTCTGATATGACAGCCAATAGTCATATATGGTTATTAAGCATTTAAAATGTGACTTAGTGCAACCGAGGAACTAAATTTTTAATTTGTTAAGTTTTAGTTTATTTTCATTTAATGGCTACCATTTTGGGCAGAAAACAGTGTGACTGCTGTTAGGATCTACTTTCTAAATCTTCCTCAATGAACACCTATTATGTCTAACAATACTGACAAATAATAAGATAAAACCAAGAAAGTTGTTAATTTTGAGAGACTATGTTTAAAATAACAGGAGGTAAAATAAATAAACGAACAAATAAAATAAGATAAGATAAGATAAAATAACAGGAGGTAAGAATGTACCCAAGGCAGTCCAGCACTGATCTCATTCTTCCCAATCCCATCCCCAATGCACGCCATTCCAAGTTCCAGGGCTTTTGACTTCATTAAAGGGCAGGTAACCACGGAAGTGATCAAGTAAAACTCCACCACAACAGAGCTCACACAAGGAAAAAATATCTCTTTCTAGATAGCAGATAATGCAAAATGGAGTTACCTGCATTATGAGAGGGGTATTACTTTAGGAGTGAGTTACAGTAACAAAAACTTGGTTTAAGTTTTAATAAATATATTAATCTTAAGATTTTGTTTTGAGGCTTTTTAAATAAGGCTAGGTAAAGAATACTACTTTAAATGTGCTAAATATTACATGATCTAAAAAGCTAAACTCAAAGAATTTATCTGACACACTTAAAGATTGCAATGAATTTTTATGCTTAAAATATATTCTTAAATAAATCCCATTAAGCAGAGAGAACTTTCAGTTCTCAATCAAGAAAACATTTCTATTATAGCAACTTTGTATCAGCTTTAAAGACTGTAGGAAAGTAACAGCTTTCTTTCCCTCACTGATAAAATGGCAGGTAATGTGAATCATCTGCCTCATGCATAGTACATAAATATTAGTGAAATTAATTTGGTTCAGTACTCTGAGTGGCCTCAAGGGAAAGCACTTTATTATTTATCGTCCATCCACAGCAATTTGTCCTACATTTGCCACCATCAACTTTTTCTTTCTTCTCCCTACCTCTCCCTACCTCAATTCCTCAGTTCCTGACAGCAGCAATTCAAAGGTTTAATCCACAAGTAGCAACAAAAACTGTTGACTGCCCGTTCTTTATATCAAATCCACTATAACCAGAATCAGTGCATGACTGGAATCAATATTCACTGACCTACCCTAATGAAGCATAGTAATGATTTGGCAAATGATAAATAATCTAAACATAATTTATACCTGACCATAAAATGTGTTTTATATTTCTACATAAATATGGGAGTGCTGGACATTAACTTTAAAATGGAAACACTTCAAAATATCACCTAATCAAGAAGTGGAAAATTACTTGCCTTCCTTATCCCCAAGAACACAGACTTAAAAGTAAAAAGGCCAGAAAGAATCATGCCAACTTCTTATGAAGTGCTTGTCATTCCACACACATTTCTTGAGTATATAATTAATACCAGGGATAGGCAGTAAGAATACAAGAATGAATAAAAAGATTATTGTTGGTTCCTTACCACAGAGAACTAACAATCTATCAAGCAACAAGAACCAAGTAAGATCTAAGCGGCACACTACAGAAACATACAACAGGGCACTACCATATTTGGAGCATACTCAAGTTCACACCTTATCTGATTCAGTTTAAGAGACTGGCCCCTCATCCAACAGCTGCACTGCAAAGCAAATATATGTTGATTAAAACAATTTTAATTTAATACCTTTGTTTATGACCCTGGTGTATTTGGGGAACAACTCCAAGGCGTTTTTCTCCATAATGACATCCAGACAAGTCATTCTTCTTAAATAATCGGTTCTTTATTGTTTATTTTTACTTTGAATTCAATTTCATAAGCAGTGCTTTCAGTCATGCTAGTCTAGGTTTTGCTGCAGTTAACAAAGTGCTCCAGAATCTCATAGGCTTAGCAAAAGAAGTTCATTTCTTAGTCACACAAGTTGGGAAAGTGACAGCAGGAGAGTTTCCTTACTCCCAGGCCTAAGCTAAAGAGAGCTCTGTGTTAAAATGTGGTATCTTCATAACCAAGGTAGAGAGAGGAAAACTATGCTCTGGTTCTTCACACTTCTGCTCCAGAAGTTGTATATTCTGCTCCCATTCACATTTTATTGGAGGGATAAAGAAGGAAAGTAAATATATTCAGTGGACAGAGGACTGTTTGCTTCTAGATGCCAACAAGAACTGGAGGTTTAGCCTACATCAGACTAAAAAGACCAGTGTTGGATATTTAAACTGCTCATATTTTCTGTTGATATTGTGAAAATATGGAAATATGGAAAACTATGCAAATTCTACCCAAGCCAGTAACATGAAGAAACAGCTCAAAGGACATCTATATGTCCTCTGATCTCAAAAAAGCAGAGGGAAAGCATAAACGCTAAAAATGTTCCATTGTAAGGAATTGTTGAGCCTTCCTTTATGGAAATATTTCAGGCAATAAGCTATTAAACATAACCCATTTCCCTAAATTCTAAAATATACTTCCAAATGGCAGGGGCAAACAATGTTATCGCAAAAATAAGCATGCACATTTTAGATAATTATTTTCTAATTTAAACAAAGTCCACCTAACTTTTAAATCTTAAAATTGACCTATATATTGTTTTCACTATGGAGTCGTTTATTGTTTCATTTTGATTTTTAAAAATGTAACCTAAACAAATTGTTACAATACAATTCAAGAAAAAACCCTTAAACCCAACTGCTTTCCTGTATTTCTGTAACGTAATTAAAATTATAATCATATTTCACCATAAACTGTTTTTAGCCTAAGAATAATTGTCTAACAGAAATCTTACCTTTTTATTCCAATGCTGTTGAGACACCAAATACTATTCTATTTTAACTAATTGGACTTCACCAAAATTAAAAACCTTTGCTTGTCCAAAAACACCATTAAGAAAATGAAAGGTGTAAGGCAAAGACTGGGAGAAAGCATTCACAGTACACACACTGTAAGACCTATATCCAGAACACAAAAAAAATTCTTACAACTCAATAATAAGAATACCAAAAAAAAAATAAAGAAAGAAAGAAAGAAAGAAAGAAAAAAAAATCTGAGCTGAGACCTCAAAAAAGAATATACACAAATGACCAATAAGTATATGAAAATACGCTCAACACATTCAGCCAACAGGGAAATTCAGCTTTTTATGAACTTCAACAGACGCATACCATTCCACCTAGCAATCCCACTCATAGGCATCCACCCAAGAGAACTGAAACAGTATGTTCACACCAAGACCTATACACCTGCATCCACAACAGTTCTCTTTGTAACAGCCACAGACTGTACACCCCCCAAACGTCCACCAACTGTACTACATCCATGCTGGAACACGATACAACAACAAAAAGGAACCACTGATGAGCACAGTAACTGCCAAGCTTTTAGCTAAACAGACTCAGAAAGAAAAAGAAGACTCAAATAATCAGAATCACACATGAAAGAAGTACATTACTACCAAGTTTACAGAACAAAGAAGGATTGTAAAGAAATATTAGGAGCCAAATGGGAAAACTAGATACCCAGGTGCCAAAGAATGAAGTTAGACTCTTATCTCACATCATATATAAATATTAACTCCATTTGATCAGAGATCTAAAAAAGGAATTAAAACTATAAATCACAGAATAGTCCCTAGGTTTAGAAGAAAGCACAGGTTAAATCTTCATAACCTAAGATTTGGCAAAGAATATGAAACCAGAGCACAAACAACAAAAGAAAAATAGTAGACTTTTTAATGTTCATCAAAATTAAAACCTTTTCCACTTTAAAGTACATTATCAAGAAAATGAAAAGATAGCATAGAACAGGGAAAATATTTGCAAATCATCTTTCTGGTATGGAACTGGTATCTAGATACATAAAAAAACTCTCATAATTCAATAATAAAGACAATCCAATTAAAAATAAATAAAGGACATAAACAAAGGACTTTTCTCCAAAACCATATAAATGGCCAAAGGGCACATGAAAGATGCTCAACAGTATGCAAAATAAGACCACAACAGGGGCACCCAGGTGCCTCAGTTGGTTAAGTGACTGCCTTTGGCTCAGGTCATGATCCAGGAGTACCAGGATTAAGTCCCACATCGGGCTCCCAGCTCAGCAGGCAATCTGCTTCTCCCTCTGATCCTCTCCCCTCTCATAATCTCTCTCTCTCTCTCTCTCTTTCTCTCAAATAGGTAAAATCTTAAAGAAAAAAAAAAGACCACAAAGAAGTTCTGGCACAGAGCACGCATGTTACAGAGTAGGCAAAGAAGCGTGTAACACTTGGAAATAGTGCAAAATAAGGTAGACAAGGTTCCTGTGTTTCTATCAGGCAGAGAGTAGGGAACAGTACACATAGATGATGAACAAATATATAATTTCAGGTAACAGGTGCTATTACATAAAATGAAATATGGTTGGTAAAATGAGACATGGTTAGAGAACCAGACAAGCAGGGAAGGGCAAGAAATCATGATAGTGTCATCAGAAAAAATACAAGGAATTAACATTGTGTGTGAAAATCTGGGGAAAAAGTGTTCCAGGCAAAAGGAACGAGTATACATACTCTGATAAAGAAGCAACTTGGCATATTTCAGAGACAGTGGGAGTCTGACCTAGATCAAGTAGGGCCCTGATAAGGAACTAAGATGTCATTTAAGTGTAATGAGAATTCTTTGCGGAGCATTTTAATCAGGCCAATGATGTGATCTGATCAGGGCATATAATCTGTGCAGCTGCACAGGGCTCCAAGCTTGGTTT
The DNA here is from genome assembly GCF_020171115.1 of Neogale vison. Taxonomy (NCBI): domain Eukaryota; kingdom Metazoa; phylum Chordata; class Mammalia; order Carnivora; family Mustelidae; genus Neogale; species Neogale vison. The sequence goes on along the minus strand of NC_058101.1, from coordinate 194,629,317 downwards.
AATTCTTGGCTGTCACCATCTTAAAATTCTTAATAATTGTAACCTTTAACATGTATTTGATAAACAAAGTCCAATGGGACAATGGAACATGTTGCGAGAGAAGAGATGCACTGGGCAGCAGCACATGCACACACACTAAAATCAGAAGTTCAAGAAAAAAGTTTAGAGTCACTTGTTTGAAAGATATTATAATAATACTAGGGTTTTTTCCCTCAGAAACAGTATTAAGGTATCCTTTAAAGGCATAATAAGATGACTCAAAGAATGGTAATTGTTATTCAATATTTGAAGGGATCCAAATTCAAAACCCAACCACGTTTACTTCCTCCTCTCCCTGACTCACCACGCCCTCTGCACCTCCCCACTCAGTACCTCTCTAAGAATGGCACCCAGCCGAAGTGGTGAGGCCCAAAGAGCCATGTCCATACTAGAAAACTTCTCTGGTACCAAAGATGATTGATTAAGAGTCAACATTTGACTCAAGTTGGGGCACTGGATTCTTTCTATCTCAGGTTTAAAAACCAGAGTGAACCTGAAGCCAGGACACATCAACATGAGTGGAGGATTCTAGAGTGAAGATTCATAGACCTGTGCTGCTCAAGTCCCCAGAGCTGGCCTGGTTCTCAATTCTAGGTTTTCCTGCATGGCTGAATTTCTGACTCAACAATTTGATGTGCTCTGACAATTTTATATTGTTATAACTTACATATTATTATATATATAATATATATTATATATAACATATATAATTTATATTGTTATAACTTCATGTATTTGACCCTTTACAAGAGTCCTTTGAAATGTAAATGATACCTGACCTTTTAATCTAGCTGATCCTATCACCACCTAGGATCTAGAATTCCTATTCTGCTTCCAGTTTCCTACTTCTCCAATCAAATCTACTCCACACAAGTAGATTATGCCTCCTTTAATACAGGTGTGATGGCTTCCAAACATTCAAATCACTGGCTGCGAACTTTTTTGTCATATGAAGAGAATTCAACCAGAACAGGGAAGTAATACTGTGAGTTCAATCACTATTATTAATCAGAAAATTTTAGCTATAAGATTTAATATCAGATTAATGATAATTAAATAATAAAATTAAGTTATTTGGGATAAATCATAAAGCTTATGGAAAACTCAACTGTTTGATTTCCAAAAATGTAACATGGAGCTTTTTCTCATTTGAGGTAAGAGGAGTCTATTCAGGCATTGACATCATTTTTATTAGTTAAAATACCCCATCAGTTTATATGAACCTTTAAATCATTATTTTTTCGGACCAAGTATAGCACCATCTATTTTTATGCTATAAACATTTTAAAATCCTGTTTTATTTACCAGTATATAAATCTAAATGCCTAGCAAGTACCTGGAACAAAATAGGCACAAATAATACTTAGTAAAGGAGTAAATGTTTGAAAACAATAAATAGGAACTGATACCCAACATGCTTGCTATATAAACCTTCATGGACAAAAAATATTCAGTATGCTATCACAATAAAAATATTCAGCAGTCAAAATCTAAGTGTTCTAATTTGAATGTTTTCCTTAAAAAACTGAGACGACACTGGAAACCATAAGGGAAATAGATCATGTCATGGCTGTTCATACCTACTGTCACCACAGGATTCATATCCACATTAGTCAATCACTCATTCAATATTTACTACCAAATGCCTACTACGACGTACAAGGTTCTGTACTTGCTCTACTTATTGCTGAAACTCTTGAGTCAATCCTGTAACCTCATATAGACTTTCTATGAAATGGGTTAGTAAGTACTTGTTATTCAAGCAATTTATGGTAAGGTGTTCTGTTATTTGAAAGTGAGTGTTTCCAAGATAACAGAGAATCTAGAAAAGGGGCAAAAGACATGAAGAGACATTTTATACCAAAGGATATACAGATAGTAAATAAGCATGCAAAAAGACATTCAACATCACTAGCCATTCTGGAAGTACAAATTAAAATCATCCTGAGATCTCCCTACACACCTACTAGAACATCTAAAACAAAACAAAGTGGCAATACCAAATGCTGGCAAAGGTGCAAAGAAATTAGATTTCTCACATACTGCAGTAGGAATAGAAAATGATCTAACGCTCTGGAAAATAAGATGACAGTTTCTTTAGAAAACTAAACATACTCTTTCTGTCTTTTTTAAAGTTATGTAATGTTAGTTACCATACAATAAATACTTCATTAGTTTTTGGTGTAACATTCCATGATTCATGGTTTGCATATAACACACAGTGCTCCTTGCAAGATGTGCCATCCTTAATACCCATCACTGGACTAACTCATCCCCTCTTCCTCCCCTCTGAAATCCTCAGTTTGTTTCCCTCTTAACATGTGACACAGCAATCACACTCCAAAGCATGTATCTCAGAGAAATGAATACTCATATTCACAGAAGAACTTGCACACAAATGTTCATGGAAGAGTTATCTATAATAGAAACTGGAAACCACCAAAATGTCTCTCAATTGGTGAATAGCTAAATCATGGTATATCAACACCAGGAAATACGAGTCAGCAATTTAAAAACAACAACAACAAAAAAAAACTGAAAGGCATTGTGCAGAGTGGAAAAAAGAGCCAATGTCTAAAAAAAAAATCACATACTATATGACTCTGGCATTCTCAAAATGACAAAATCATACAGACAGAAAACAGATTGGTGGTTGGTAGGGGTTAAGGATGGGTTTTGGGGAGTCAACCACATAAAAGTATACCATAAAGAATGAGAGGGATCTTTGTGATAATAGTTACATATTTTGATTGCAGAGGTTACATGAACTTCCAAATGTAATAAAATGGCACAGAACTATATGCCCAATGTACCAATCCTAGTTTCCTGTGTTTGGTATTACACTTTAAGTTCATAAGGTGTAACCAATGAGAAAAACTAGGTGAAGGATACATGGGATCCTCTTGTTCTACTCTTGTGACTTCCTCTGAATCTACAATTATTTCAAATAAAAAGAGAAAAGTATATAATAGATGCTTCTTATTATGTAAAGAGTTTCAAAGAGTCAACAATATGAGTTTTAAGATCTGTGGTTTACTGCAACAATCTAGCAAAGACAACCCACTAGAGCTTTCTTGAGGCATCAATGTAAAAGTTTTATCAACCCATTATGCATGGATTTATAGATTCAGTAGTATTAGAAAGAGATGAGAACATGCATTTTCTCTTTAATAAATACTTTATAATTTTGTGAATATTTTGTATTATTTAGTCTTGAAGTTCTACAGTATACAATGACGGATTCCTAGGCCATCCTAGCCAGTGTCAGCTTATAAGAAGTTAAGAGCTAAAAGCCTCCTACTCAGATATCAAACACATTTATGTCTTTAGCATAAGTCCCACACAGTCTTAGCAATCACCATTGACTAATGGTGACCAACTAACTCCACTGCAACCAATGGAGGGGGAAATAAGGTACAACGTACTGATTCAGGAGGCCGAAAGAAAGCCTCCTGAATCCAAAAATGGGTGAAACCAATCCGCGTGTCTCCAACATATCCAACATCAGCAAAGATAAGTTCCTCTGCAACTTTTAACGATAAAGAGGTATTAGCAGATGTTTTCAGTGAAGGCAAAATAGTCTTATAATTTCTATTAGCATAACATCAGAAAATCATAATCATCAATAAAAATATCCCCCCCAAAAAAGAAAATTAATTTTGAACTTAAAAAGTTCTTGGGGCAATAAAGAATGCCTATGTTTGCTTGTGGGAAATTTACCAGGAAAATAAACTAATGTAGATACAGTCACTGCACTCACCACTGGAAAGGCCTAATTCAATTGTGTACATGCAGAAAAATGACCCCAAAGGAGTATTTATAACACAGCTTTATATTAGGAGTTTGGTTTTATCTTCTAATGTTTATCAAGGTATATACCTATATTTTTAGTTATATGACAAATCTTAGTATTTTTATGGTAAGAAATGGGTTTTCTGATATAAAACCTCTTATTATAACTGATACCCAAGGACCAATAAATGAAATAAAATAATTCAAAAGGGAAGGTAAACTCAGAAGAGCCAGTGCCATGTGGCTGGCCATGACCAGCAATTTAGTGACTAAACTTTTCCTTCCAGAGTTAACATTTAAGGGTTCCCCTACTAAATTACAAATTTTACTTTTCTCAAGGAAAGCTAAAGCAAACTACAGCACACAAATCAAGCTATCAAGAACATTAACAGGGCAAATCCCCATTCCCATACCAGTTAAGAATTTGCCCTGGCATTCAGTTCTCCGTGACAATAATACCAATGACTACTGATTCCTGTCATCTTTTCCCCATCGCCATTAACCTATTCCCTCACCTCCTCACATCTTCCTACTCAAACATGAAATGAAACTATGAGAATTCAACATTACCTTCCCTTTGCTTTCTGGATCACCAAATAAACTATAAATATCAAACTGCTCATTAGAGTTTGAAGGGTCTGAAAGCACTTCATACAGTGAACCTTTACAATGCTTACTTGACTCATTTTAGAAACACATGGACCACAAGTGCAGAAAATGAAGATCTGCCCTCAGTAATAACAGTGATTTAGAGGTAGACAAGAATGAAATCTCCACGTTCTCATTAGTCTTCAATTCAATCTAAATATTCAATAGCACCACACACTGAAGACAATAAAATTTCCATTTTTAAATATAAGAAACAATTTGGCTGTCAAGTTATACACCGTTTTTCAAATTTGTATTATGTAGCACTCGATAACAATGACAACAAAGAAAATGTTCCATCTGAATATCTGTCTGTATAAGGACAAAGGCTCTTCATGCTGAATTTAATACAAAATCCCTCTTGTTTTAAAATGCTGTCAGTCACATTATTTAACCCAAATCTTGAAATACCTCCAAACAATAATTTAAGTACAAATATGAATCTACTACATATTTATTAATCTACCTTATAATTATTTTAAGAATACATACAACCAACACTGTTACTTACCCTAAGTGGCCAAAACTTTAAGTACTACCAAGAAAGCAGTTTAATTTTATCAAGAAACATTCTACTATTCTCTTTAGAAAATACCAAATCTTAATAAACTTTGAAAAAGTACTTTCTATTACTGTTATAATAAATTATCACAAGTCCAATGGTTTAAAACAGCAACACAAATTTGTTATTTTAGTTCTAAAGGTTCAAAGTTGAACACCTACGTGTCCCAGTAGGCTAAAATCAAGGTGTTAGCAGGGCTGCACTCCATACTGGAAACTCTCAAAGAGAATCCATTTCTCTGCTTTTTCAATCTTCTAAAGGCCCCTGCATTCCTAGGCTCATGACCCCATTCCCCATATTCAAAGCAAGTAATTGCGGGTTGAATCCTTTTTACAATGCACCACTGACTTCCTTCTCTTCTCCAATTTGAAGAAACTTTGTGGTACTTGGGGTCCGCCAAGATAACCTGGGATAATCTCTCTGTCTCTAGGTTAGCTGACTGGCAACCATAATTCCATCTATATACCCTTAATTTCTGTTTGCACGTAAAATAAAATATTCCTAAGGTTCCAGGAATTGAGATGTGGACATTTTGGGTCTATTATTTTTGCCTAATACATATAGCATGTCCCTTCTTATAGCTACAAGTTTTAAAAGCACAACTATAACACACATGACCCTCCTCCATCCCCTAATACTTCTATAAAATAACAGCAAGGTAAATAAATAAATAGAATAGTTCCATTATTTCCATTTGATAAACAAAGTAATTAAAGTACAGAGAGTAATCTGCCCCATAATCTGTCCCAAGTCAAAGTGCCTACTAATGAGAGATCCAAGAGTAGTCACCAGGTCCCCTGATTGCTATTCATTGTTTCTTGCAGCGGACCACAATAGTCTTCGTGACTCTAAGAGCAAAATCTTTCCAATTGCTGGTAACTTCTTTTTTATCAGGCCACAATAACAAGTGATCAGCTAGGTGATTGATCACCTAATTTCACACACACACATAAACATACACACACGTACATATGTGCATATGTTTATATAAAAATTACATAAACTGTATAATGTAATAGTGTCTGTTTTATTTTTTTCTGAACTAGAATCTTATCCAGGATATGAACTTAAGTTGTTTTTTTTTATTTTTTTAAGATTTTATTTATTTATTTGTCAGAGAGACGGGGGAGAGAGTGAGTGAGCACAGGCAGACACAGTGGCAGGGAGAGGCAGAGGGAGAAGCAGGCTCCCTGCCGAGCAAGGAGCCCGATGTGGGACCAGATCCCAGGATGCTGGGATCATGACCTGAGCCGAAGGTAGTTGCTTAACCAAGTGAGCCACCCAGGCGTCCCTGAACTTAAGTTTTATGCAGTTGAATACTCACCAACTAAGGCATGCCCTTTTCTATGACAAAAAAAAAGAACAGACAAGATACAATTATATAATGAAGACTCTCCAAATGGTAAATAATGGGGGGGGGGCAGAAATCCTATTACATATTAAATAAGTAATTGAAATTTTAAATTGGGATAAGAAAAAATTGAGAACTGTACCTAAAAATGTTTATTAATTGATTTCAATAGTTACCTTTAATTATGGTATTAAGTGATACTCTGTATAGCTGATCTAATCTCTCCTAATAACCAATTTGCTTAAAAAATATAATATTAAAAATATAATATTAAAAAGTATCATCACAGCTCCATTTTCTCTTGCATTTTTAATAAATATAAAAATGTCTGAATCAATATTATGTAATACAGTAGGAATATTATTTTTGATCATGTTATTTTTTTACTAACATGAGAGCAGTTACTAATTACTGAGCATATACGGTGATATTACACGAAGGTACTTTATTTGCATCCTCACATGTAATCCCCTTAACAACTATATGAAGTACAGTTCTTACTGTCACTTTAATACTAAAAGAGAATAAGGAACTTGCTCAAAGACCCACCACATCTTTTTGACTCCAAGCAGTATAATATAATGCCACTGAGCCTGAAAAATGTTTTAAACTGCTAATTGTTAGACTTTAAGTAGCAGTTTGAATCTGAGGTTTCCAAGTAAGATATATTTATATAGTAAGGATCCTCTTAGTCTTTCCATGTAAGACAAATGAAGTCAAGCATTATTTGAAAGTACCAAGAGAGAGAGAAAAAGCAAGTGACGGGAGCTTTGTTTCTTTAAAATAATGTCACTTGCTCTATTCAGCCTCTCATACCCCGAAAAAGCTGAGGAACTCCTCTTTATCAAGAGAATTTCTTTCTTTTCTTCCAGTAGTCTTTAGAAGGTATTCCACTGACTTCAAACCTTAGGTGTTGTAAATGGAAAGTCCTTTGCTTAATTCCAACCCCCACCCCCTTTACAGGGGAACTTACTCTTCCTGCCTGGAAAACGTCAGTATATACACATCTGTCTTCCTCCGTGTGTCTCTTCTCAACAATCTAGCGTGGAATTCTGTGTCAATCTCAAGACTTGGGTGTTTCCAGCTTATCATTTGTTTACTACTGCTCTCTTCTATCAATTACTTTTTTCTTTCTTCTTTCTTGTTCCTTCCTGAAACTCCTACCACATTAGGTATTCAAAATAATATTGACTTCCTGCATCTATTTACCTTTATGACTTCATGATGCTAACATTTTGCTCTGTATAGGGGGTTATTTCTCATGTGATCTTTAGGCTACTAATGTTGTTTTTCTTTAATTCATCTATTGAATTTTTTACTTTAGAAAAATATTAGATTGTTTTGGCCTCAGGAAGGCTTCTTCCACATTACACTTTAATTTCCCCAAGGGAATCTTTTTTAGTTTTATTTTTTTATTCAGGTATTTATCCGACCCCTACAGCAATTCTGGGTATATTCTGATTGTTCACTCTTCCCCTCTTTGAGAATTTTTCACTTGGTTTACTGGGCTTTCAGATCTAAATGCTGGATATTCCAATCAGTGAGAATCCCACAGGTGTTACAAAACCACACACCTCCATTATCACTGAAATGGTTTGCTATGAAGTCAGCACACTGTCCCATGCTGGTGAGGAACCCAGACGTCTCCAAAGGGAACTAGCTCTGTCCCCTTCTCCCTTGAGAATCACAGAGTATAAGAAGAAGAAATGAGAGTGTGGTATAAATGTAAATAGTGTAGATAATGGAAATTATATAAAGATTTAAGAGACTTCTTGATTATCTTAGAGGCCCCATACTGGAACTTCCACCTAGCTATATCCTCAAGATCTCTGCAGCATTCATTGGAAATGACAGAAACCAATTCTGTCTACCTTAATGGAGTGGGGCCACTACTAACACTGCAGGAAACAAAACTGCTACAGTGAATGATTCCTTAATATTTCTAAGGCTTTGTACTCAAAATTCAACAGTATAGAAGGGGTTGTCTGATTGACCAAAACAAGGCCATCCCTGTCTGCAGGACAGATAGGAAGAAGAAAGGTGGGACTCCATAAGCTTCTGTATTTCTCTATAGAATGATCACTCATTGTTTTAAATCTCCAAAATCAGAAAAGCAGCTGGTACTAGCTAGCCAAAATTAAAAAAAAAAAAGAAAGAAAGAAAAAAAAAAAAGACAAATGTCTATTATGAGTCCCAGATTTTATTTCAATTAACTTTGTGAAAGATATGTCTACGACTTGGCTTTTTAAATGGAATTTCAAAGCACTAACACTTGGATAGTCTCAAAAAAATCACGTTGACATATATTCAGAAAAGAAGATGTCATTTATTTTAATTTTTGGTGACTTTATATCTGGGAGTAGGGAGAAACAGAGAGAAATGAATAAGTTCTAAAGGTAGAAAAATGTTAATTTCTAAAGTAAATTAGATTTGTTAAATATAAAAATTATATCATCAGCATTAATATAATTAACATGACCTCTGTCTTAAGTAGTTGGTTTAATTATACAAACATTTAAAACTTGATTTTTAAAAATAATCTCAGGCTGTATTTTGTTCTTTATATGGTAGCTAAACAGCATCTAAGAAACACATGGGATAGACTTTTTGTTTCTTTTTTGTTTTATGTTGTATTTTTTTTTAAAGATTTTATTTATTTATTTGACAGACAGGGATCACAAATAGGCAGAGAGGCAGACAGAGAGAAAGAGAGAAGCAGGCTTCCCACTGAGCAGAGAGCCTGATGCGGGGCTTAATCCCAGGACCCTGAGATCATGACCTGAGCTGAAAGCAGAAGCTTAACCCACTGAGCCACCCAGGCTCAGCGTTTTTTGTTTTTTTAACTGGAAATCTGTACCTATTAATCTGTTTCATGTGTTTCGCCCATACCCCTCCCACCACCACGGCCTTCCCCTCTGGCAACCACTACTTTATTCCTGTATTTATGAGTCTGGTTTTTTTTTTTTTTTTTTCATTTATTTGCTTTGTTGGGACAGACTTTTATAAATTGGCCTTTTAAAAAAAAGTCAATAATGGGCAAAGAGAAGAAATCAGGAAATCTACATTACATTAAAGTCAGAATTCAGGCTGAGATCTTAGCAGTAATAATAGCAATTTATAACTGCTATTACACCTGTCAGAATGGCTAGACCTAAAAAGACAGAAAATAACAAGTGTTGGTGAGGATGTGGAAAAAAAGAACACTCAGGCTGTGTTGGTGGCAATGTAAATTGGTGCAGCTAATATGGAAATCAGTATGGGGGTTCCTCAAAAAATTAAAAATAAAGGGGCGCCTGGATGACTCAGTTGGTAAATGTCCAGCTCTTGATTTTGGCTTAGGTCGTGGTCTAGGGGTATAAGATTGAGCCCCATGTTGGGCTCTGTGCTCAATAAGGGGTCTCCTGCTCTCTCTCTCTCTTTCTCTCTCTCTCTCTCCCCCTCTCTTTCTCTCCCTCTGCCCCTCCCCCTGCTCACACTTGCTCTCCCTCAAACAAATAAATCTTTAAAAAAAAAATAAAAATAGAAATAGCACATGATTCTTTAGCTCTACCATTCATTGGGTATTTACCCAAAGAAAATGAAAACGCTACTTCAAAAAGATATGTGCACCCTATATTTACTGCAGCATTATTTACAACAGCCAAGATATGAAAGATAAGAAAGATGAATGGATAAAGAAGATGTGGTATACATATATATATACACACACACAATGGACTATCACTCAGCCATAAGTAAGGATGAGATCTGGCCATTTACAACAATACGGATGAACCTAGAGGGTATAATGCTAAGGGAAATAATCAGACAGAGAAAGATGAATACCATATGATTTCATTTATTTGTACAATCTAAAAACAAAGCAAACAAACAAAAAGCAGAAACAGAACCATAAATACAGAGAACAAACTAATGGCTGCCAAAGAGGAGGGCAGAGGGGGGGATGGGAAAAATGGGTGAAGGGGAGTGGGAGATACAGGCTTCCAGCTATGGAAGGGATAAGCCATGGGGATAAAAAAGTACAGGGGATATAGTCAACAGTATTGTGATAAGTAGCATTGTATGGTGACAGATGGTCCCTACACTTATAGTGAGCACAGCATAAAGTATAAAACTGTCTAATCACTATGTTGTACACCTGAAACTAATATAACATACGTCAACTAGATTTCAATTAAGAAAGACAGCAACCAATATTTATTATTTAACATTCGCCATATCAAGTACTTTAAGAACTTTACATTTGTCATCAGCTAATGCTCCTGAGAATCCAAGCATTCCCATTTCACATCTAATGAAACAGGGTAGTTTAGTGGCCCCTAGTTTCATACATAGCCAGCAACTAGTCAGGTCACCGTATAGTTCCAAAACGCGTGCTTTGAAGCAACCATCCTGCTGCTTCCCTTAAGCCAGTGATAATGTGTCTTGGCTCTAACTTTATAAAATCAAAAGTATTCTCTATTCTACCTCACATATAGAGATATGGTTAATATGAAAAAAATCGGGCCAGCATTTCATCATCAAGGCAAAAACCTTTCAAAAATTAATTCTGCACACTAATCTCTCCAAACCATCACACTCAAGTTTTCGACCAGTTGTCCCAAAGTGGAAATTTGCCTATAGTAACACTTTAAAATCCCTAAACTATACTCAAATTCAGAAGGTATGATATATAAACTATGGGAGGTTTTGATATATTTGGTTTCCTAACAGGTTCCTGAAAGCTAATTAAATGTACAAAAGGGTCTACAACCAATCTTGTTTCCCATAATAACTATTTTAATAGCAGCTGTATCCTCAATTATATTTTGATTATAATTTGAAGGTGCCCTTTCCCTTCCCTCAACTTTTATAAGACACAGGAAGTTAAACAGAAGGAAAACAGTATGTGCCAAAGTACACTACAGATCATGGGGCTGGGGGACTATGGAGATCCATTCTCTAAAAATTCACGTCCTACATCTAGTCTTTCATTTCAACAGAACCTAGATAAAAGGAGCATTTTCATTATGTACTGTTGGGAGGGGGATTAGGAGGAAGAGGAAAGAATATTCAATTCGGTAAGATATTAAAAGCACTGATAGGATGGAAAATTCAGAGGTGTAGAGGTAAGAAAATAGAACACTGAAGCCTAGAAATGATAATAATTCAAGAAGGTGAAAACTATATAAAATTGTGTGACTAATGACAAAAGAATCCAACATGCTTCACAAGGTAAAGCAAGAAGGAATGAAGATAGGGAAGTTATAACTCTAGATTAGGTAAGAATACATATCAAGTTCAAATACTAATCATCACATGGTAACTTGCCACAACTAAAGAGGTTTTGTGGTCAGAGAGGATACTTAAAAGTTCAAGCTTTTCAGGGTAGTTTTAGGTAATAATGTAGTTCAGGATGTGATCAGTGAAAGACTTAGGAGGAAATGGGAGAATAAAATGAAAATGGAAGATCTCAAAGATCAAAAAGGACCAGGGTATCCAAGGGCTCATGTCAACAGATGTGGAAGTAACAAAAGACAACGAAGAGAATGTGATAAAGAAGTCGTACATCAGGCATTGCAGTAATTTGAGGGAAAATAAAAAATATACTGGACACTGGAATAAGATAACTATTTAGAGAGAGAAAAATCTTAATAACTATACCACCATACAGCTTTAAAAATGATTTATATATTTGAGTTTTATGATAAAGATAAACATGAAAGACTAAACTTGAAATGGATGTCCTCCCAGAAGACAACTATGCAAATCAACCTGCCATGGACTAAACAAATATCCACCATCCTGAAGGTCAAGAAATAAATACTCAAAAGAAACTATGCTGGTCTTCTGGAAGCTTGTTTTAGATTTCAAAATGAAAGGTATACAGTAAAGCAAAACATTAGATACACACACACATTTTAGATAAATACAAGAGAAAGAAATGTTGATTTCTAAATACAATTTCATATCATCTTGAAATTTAAAATGGTTGAAAAGTTCAGTTTTACTGAACTTTGCTTTTTTTCTAGATTATGGCACATGTTCCTTTTTTTTCTAGGTTATGGCACATGTTGAACATGTTATGCTTTGTACCACTGTATTTGAGCCACTCACTGAAAGCTTCCCAGTGCTAATAGCCGGTGTTCACTCATAGCAACATAAACAAAAAGATTTTGCCTTAGTGCTAGATGACTTTCCTTGAATCAACCTAAAGCATCCAAATATGCCATCTAATCCAGTAAGACCTTGTATTTTATAATGGTACTCATTTGATGCTAGGATGGAAAACTGCAGTCTTTTAAAGAGACTGTAAATTAACTAAATTTGTAACAGTAATCCATCAAAATTTAGTTCCACATCAGTTAGCATCTGACTTGCATTTGGACAGTTAATGTTGTGAATCCTTTTCTTAACCAACTTTATATTGCCATCTCCTTATTTCCCTTTTGATGGAAAAAAATTGCTTCTAAGAGTAAGAAGTAATAAAGCCTTCTTATTCTGAGAGAACACGATTTCCACCACAATAAAAAGAAAAAGGAAAGAAAAATGGTAAGCCTTTACTTAAAATGTTATACCTGTCAGGTTGATCTAACAACTTAGATATCATCAAATAATACTTACCAATACATACGTCAATTTTCCCTTTGATAGCAGCTTCATGCAGAGGGGTATAGTTCCAGTTATCCCGGGCATTTGGATCAGCTCCTTGGCACAGTAACAGACTTACAACCTCAGCATGGCCGAAAGAACAGGCATTATGAAGTGGAATGAGACCTCCATCATCACGCGCATGGACGTTAGCACCCATCTGTAGTAAGTGTTCTACGACATCTTTCCTTCCAAACCCTAAAAAGAGGAAAAATATACATTGAAACAATTTTGTGAAGAGAACCATTAATATTTATTTAATAATATTACCAAATAGGAATGCTAGCAATACTATCTTCTATAGTAAAAAGAGTTAAAAAAAAAAAAAAAAGAAAGAAAGAAAGAAAGAAAAAAAAATGGCTACCATTCAAATGGATTCTTTCCTGTTAACAGAACTCAGAACTAAGAAAGCTCTTCCTTAAGCCTTTGGACAAAAGACTTTTTTAATTTTTTCCAAAGGACATTTCTTTAACACCTTTTATGTGCCGGGCATCTCTGCTAGAAATACAAAATTGAGTAAGACTCCAATCCAAGGTATTCACTTTGCCCTCATGCTTCGCAAGAAAAAATTATACGCATAAAATCCATCTATTTTAAGAAATAAAGGTTAATTAAATACTGCTGACAGCCAAATCTAAAACAAATTACAACACTAAACATTATACCAGAAGAACTAGAGAAGAATGTATGGATACCAGAAATATATGGTAATAGTTTGGTTATGAGAACTCTGAAAAGGAAGAACTAAAGATAATGCCAAAATATCTACTCTTGAGACTAGTGGGCAAACTAAAATTAAAACAAGGCAAGCTTGGATTTAGTTAGTCTGAGGAAACAATATGACAAACAAGTGCGAATACAGGCATTAAGAAAGAACCAGAAAACTGATAGGAAATAATGATTTTCAGATAGAAAAAGTGGGGGGAAAGAACGGATCTGAATCAGTGGAAGGATCAGGCACACACTGAGAAAAGTAAAAATTACCAAGAAAGTACATTATGGAAATCAAAGCGCAACAACACTATGTGAAGTACAGCATGATAAGGATTTAGAGGGGTAAAAAAGCCACTGACCATTTTAAATTATAGTGCAATGATGAATTACAAGCCACACTGCAATGGATTAAGAAGAAAGAAGACTGTAAGCATTAGTATTTTATCTTTAGAAGCTAATATCGTTCTTAATGATTCTTTCATTCCTACCTGAAATTTTATTTGGTCTTACTGTCTAAGTATCACTACCTGCATGTTATTACTTACTGTGTAATGTAGTTAGAAAGTGGCATCAAAAATAAAACTGAAAGAATAAAATGGTCATATCTTCCTTCATTTTATGCATATAAACTAAATGAACACTATGATGAATATAGAAAAAAAAGATTTGTTTCAAGATATGTTCTCCATACTATCTACAGAAATTCATTCAATCCAGGAAAACAAGCTCTAAGAAAAGTCTCCCAAGTAAAAGACATTTTCCACAGATCCATATTACAAAGTCAGAACTGGGTTTCCATAGAAAATATCCTTCAAATTCAGTTTCACTGTATCACTAACTGAAATCCCAAAAGTATAGAATACAGGCTAATATAACTATCCCCATCTTGCTGTTCGTTTCTTAATACCTGCACAACTTTACAGATGTTAGGTTCTGTTTATTTCTCTAACTTCAGTGTCCTTCACCCTATTATCACAACCTTACTCTCCATCGGGCCATAGATGCCTTCCTTGCTCATGAAGGTTTCATGATTTCTATGGATCTGAATAAAGTCTGCAAGGCAAACTCACATTTCCCTAATCAATGCATTGATAATATTTGAGAATGATAATTTCCTTTCTTCAATACTAAACAAGTAACCTAAAATAAGATCCTTTTTTAAAAAACTTATCACCTGGCATTTTTATAAGTATCCATTACAAATCTGAAGCAAAATGGCAAAGAGTGTATTTACTTTTTACTAATACTTTTAGATCTAAAATATAAAAAGCAAACCAAAAAAGGCTTGGTATGAAACAGAGTGCAGGGTAATGGAATTGTGCTCACACACAGATAGTGAGTATAAACTGGTACTACATTAAAAAAAAAAAATTAGCATTATCTGAACCAAGACTGCATCAAGATGTTTATCAAAGCATTATTTATGGAAAATCATGGAAATAATTCAGATGTCCAACAATAAAGACTCTGTTAAATAAACGATGGTTTTTCATATGACATTATCCTGTACTAAAAGGATGCTCTTGAACATTGTGAATATACTTAATGCCACTGAATTATACATTAAAAATGGCTAAAAGGGTAAATTTTATTTTTAAATAAAATTTAAAATTTTTAAATTTGTATATTTTAGTTAAAAAATGTAAAAAGTAGAAACCATAAATGCAAGAAAACACAGGATGTTAACACAAAAACATGGAAAATTGTTTTTAGAGTAATTAGTCTTTTAGATTAAAAATATATAAAACAAAATACGGGGGAAAATATATATACACATGTATATTTGAAGATAAAAAAAAGATTAAATCACTAAGTAGTGGGATTATAGAATTTCCTTTTCTCTTTATCTGTTTTCCTATTATATAAAAACACAATTTTGTATAAAATTTATCTAATTGTGTACACATACATGTTTATAAAAGAACATGGAAGTAAACAGTCAAAATCAGTAGACAATGAAGGAATTATCTCTTTTTAACTTGGTCTTGCATTAATAAAATATATTATTAAATCAGAGGTTTTGTTATCCACCCAACAGTCCCCTATTTAAATGGCTTAGAAATTTAGTACTTAGTAATTTAGAAAAGCTTATTTAAAACATAAAGTTTAGTTAGAACATATATTTTATCTGTTCCATTGAGTATGAATCATAACTGGTCATTCATCATTCTATAATGTTAAATCCTTATACACTATTTTCACACATAGAGAGAATTCATGATCTGATGGTTATACAAGGCCTCTGTTTCACAAACAAGGTTTGTAGTCATAATTATCCCTATAATTGAATTGCTTATTTGGGTCTAAAGAACCAAAATAAAAATAGTAATTAGGATCACAGTCAAAGAACTGCATAGAATTTGAAGTAACTTATCGCTAATTAACTCTTTGGAAAACAACCAAAAGTAAAAGCATTACAGACACATACCGCAGACAAGACTTTCAGTGTCACATTTCATTAAGCAACCACATGATTAAAAAAACAGCTAAATCACAATTTTTTAATGTTGCCACTTATACACAGTTGCTACTTATCCATGTATTTATGGCTCAGTGTAAGGAAGGACAGAAGGAAAACCAATATACCTTCTCTCTCTGATCCAGCAAAGGTCACTAAAAAGACTAATTCCCTGATCTTTACCAACACACAGCGTATGCTACTGAGTTACACTAGAGGGGTAATTTAGCTTTTACAGAAAAACTCTTTCTGCTCCAAGTACATGCCCTATTCTTGACAACACTAAAAATAACAATAATGGTAAGTAACGAACATTTAGTAAGCTCTTACATGTGTCAAAAAGTATGCCAAATACTTGACATGCATCATCTCCTTATGATAACACCCTGTGAGAGATACCATTATCCTCATTTTGTTAAGTAATTCTTTCCTTCAGTGCTGATATTCATGAGCCTCGCTTCTAAATACACATCTCAATTCTGTCTACTCCCCAGTGCTACATCGCGGCTTCCAGTTCCATAATCTCCTGTCTAGACTTCCGCATACAGCCTTCTAACAGCATATACTTCCAATGGTCTCTCTGCTGTCCCATCTGCTGCCCTACAATGTTAACACAGTAGGTGAGTGATCTTTCCAAGGCATGTATCAGATGAGGTCATTTCCCTGCTGAAAATCTTGCAGTGGGCTCCCATAACACATATAATATTACTACAAACTCCTTAGGATCTACAAGGCTCTATGTGAGCTGACCCCTCTCCCCTCTCCCCTCTCCCATGTCACTGAGTTTCATTTGCCCTGTCTTTCACTTTCTGTTCCCTGAATATGACAAACTCCTTTCAGCCTAGGCGACTTTGCACTGTTCTCTGAGAACTTGCACCTGGGATCTTCACTCCCCTGGCTCCTTCTGCCACCCAATTATCAGCCCAAAGATAAGCAATTCGGTGGACTCTGCCTGACCACTCAATTTAAAGTCACCTATGCATGTACACATACTTTTCCCTCATTATTTTCAGTATCACTCAGTTTTACTTTCTTTCTGCATATAATCACTACCTGAAATTACCTTGTTCATTTACCTATTTGCCTTTTATATAACTCACCACTCAAGATGTTCCATAAAAAAAGGTATTCTTGTGTAAGAACTATCTCATGAGCAAGTATGTGTCTCCAGCATCAAAAATAGTGCCCAGGGGTGCCTGGGTGGCTCAGAGGGTTAAATCCTCTGCCCTGGGCTCAGATCATGGTCTCAGGGTCCTGGGATAGAGGGCTCTCTGCTCAGCGGGGAGCCTGCTTCCTCCTCTCTCCCTGCTTGCCTCCCTGACTACTTGTAATCTATCAAATAAATAAATAAAATCTTTAAAAAAAAAAATAGTGCCTGATACACAGTATGGCTTCAGCAAAATATTTGCTGATTACATGAATATACATAATGTTACTTACTTCATCATAATTAAATCAAAGAGCAAGTGAGTAGCTTTTAATTTTATATTTTTAATTTACAAAAAGAAAACATATGAAGGCTCTTCCAACTATAAAAATACCAGAGATATTTTTAAATATTTAAACAAAACACCAAATTTTCACAAAGGAAAATCTTCTGTAATGCCATCATCATCCAGAAATAACCAGCATGAACATTTGATGATTAAACCTCCAGATTTCTTTTTTTGTGTGTGTATATGTTTTAACATCTTCACTCTGCCTTTTTGCTTTTCAACTATCTCAGATATTTTTTCAGGTAAAAATTTAAAATGTATACATCATTTTCTTATGAATTACTTAGATTTTTAATACATGGATATGTCACAATTTATTTAGTTGGGTGGTTTCACCATCATAAAAAGATTTGCCATTATAAAAAAAAAAGGTAAAATATTCTTGTATACATATCTTCATATATCTGTCCAGTTCTTTAAGATAAATTCCTTAAAGCAGAAGGATTAGGTCAAAGGATACATGTTTAAAATTTCATATGTTGCCAAACTGTCCTCTAATTCAATCCATCAATTTTCATTTTTAACGAAAATGCTTGAGTACACCCATTTCCCTATCCTGTGTACATGAATACATACTTATAATCTTTACAAACAAAGAGGCAAAAATTAAAAAATGCATTGCTTAATTTACATTTTCTTGGTTCAGATATTTGTACTTTTTTTAGAAAATTGAATATATTAATACAGCTGAAATCTCTCCTAATCCTACTCTTCTCCTTTCTTCCCCAAAGATCCCGTTACATAAACTCAATGTTTGATATACTTGTCCGTATTTTTATACTTTTGATATACATGTTTTTAAACATGTAAGTTTATATATTTCACATTAATTTATTTATATTTGATCTGTTCATATTCCATGTTATTAGATTATATATACTTATATTGTCACTATCACATAATTTTCAATCTCTATTAGTGAAATTAACAGTTGTGGCAATTATCCCCTCTTCTTGCTGGCCCATGGAAACTCAATTATTGCTCAGGAATCGGTAAGAATGTACTATATTAGCGGGCGCCTGGGTGGCTCAGTGGGTAGATCCTCTGCCTTTGCCTTGGGTCATGATCTCAGGGTCCTGGGATCAAGGCTCGCATCGGGCTCTCTGCTCGGTGGGGGGCCTGCTTCCTCCTCTCTGCCTGCCTCTCTCTCTGTGTCTCTGCCTACTTGTGATCTGTCAAATAAAATCTAAAAAAAAAAAAAAAAAGAATGTACTATATTAGCAAAGAGAAGGTAAACCTTTCCCACAAGGAAGAAGTCCTGATTCCTCTAAGCCAAAAAGGTGATTTTACTCCTCTTTGGGGATGACTGGCAAGGAGACAGAATGGAAAACCTAGAAGCTTCTGGAAAGACTTTTCTCCCTGCTAACAGAAGATATGTAAAAGAAAAAGGACCCTTTCTCCTCTCTCCCTTCCTACTTCTAGAAAATTGTCAGTAAGGTTGTGACATTCAGAGCCGCTGATATCATGATGAGAAGGTCAAGAGAATTACGAAAATCCTAGCATAGAACCCTACTGTGCTCAGAGTATCCGAACAACTCTTGAACTTCCTACCTCTACACTTGTCAAGCGGGAAATAAATATCCTTAGGCTTAAGTTTCTATTAGTTGAATTTTGGAATATTTGGAGCTGAACCAATGCATACTGATATAAATATCTGTTTATATCTTTACTAATCATTCAAGTTTCATTTGTTAGCCTTCAGTTCATTGTCAGAGAGACTTTTTTTGCCTTTTCTTATTATTTTGTTGATCTTTATATATTCTAAACACTAATCTTATATTGGTTACATGCATTAAAAACACATTATTTTGCTTATGGCTTATCTTGACATTTTATTTATGTTTGACTTCAGACAAGTTTTAAACTTGAACATAATAAAACATATCAATCTTCCCCTACACTGCTTTCGACATAATCTATAAGAAATCCTTTCTATTCCTACACTGTTCATACATTTTCCCCTAGGTTACTTTTATAATTCTGCTTTCCACTTCTTTTTTTTTTTTTTTTTGAAGCTTTTATTTATTTGAGAGACACAAAGAGAGCATGAGCAGAGAGAGGGGCAGAAGGAGAGGGAGAAGCAGACTCCCTAGAGTCCCTGGACTCTAGGGAGTCCAGGCTATCCCCCCTGAGCCACCCAGGTGCCCCTGCTTTCCATGTTTACATCTTTAATCTACCTGTATATATGCTGTGAGTTACAGATCTAATTTTATGTTTTTCACATCTTTTCTCTTTGGTTGGTCAGTTTGTTTAATAGTTTAACTTCAAAGAAAGTCTAAAATACCAAGTAGGGCAGTGTCAATCCCCCTTGTTTCTCTTAAAAAATTATCCTGGCTACTATTGCTTTTTGATGTTCAATGGAATTATCTTTAAGTTCCACAAAGAAATGTGCTAGAAAAGAAGTTTTTAAAGCTCATTGGTTAGAATTAATTCTATAAAGCTGACAAATTTACGATACTGAGTCTTCTAATCCATCGAAATGATATACCATGTATCATGTATATCCACGTATATCATATACATACCTCTCCTCAAATTCAGAGCTTTCATTTTGTGTTGTTTCCTCATTAGTATCTCACACATATTTGTCAAGGATTTGGGGGTATTTTAAGGTTTTTGTTTTTTTGTTTTTGTTTTCATCCTGGGACAGAGAGGGCAGTGGTACATTAGGGGCAGTCAATAAAACCAGATCACACAGAGCCTTTGAGTCATGAGGAGTCTGGTTCCGAGCAGGAAGGAGTCTGTCAGCCAAGATTTGTCTGCCAGCTAATGTGACCAGAGGCAGTAACGGCAAAAAGAGGTCAGAAGACAGGCAAGAGCCAGGTCGTGTAGGGCCTTTATCAGTGAGGAACACGCCCACACCCAGCTACAAATAATGATATACTTGATTTGTGAAACCTCAAAAAAAAAAAAAAAAAAAAAAAAGGTAGACACTCCACATATCTCACTAAACTTGTCCGGTCAGAGGCAATTCAGTCTCATATAAAAGTTTAACAAGAGCTTTAAAACATTCTTCCACTCTGGCATGCTTACAGCATGCATAAGCTATCTTCTCCTTACTTGTCCCTCATGGTCACAAACATATTCAGGTTCCCACATAAGAAAGAAGAGGGAAAAGGGAGAAGAAAAAGGCTTTCTCATAGTCTTTATTTTTAAGGAAGCCTCTCTAAGATATTTTCATTTATATCTCATTAGCCAAAAATGAGTCATCTGTACAGCTCCCCAAAGTCTGGAAAGTCAATTTTTTTTTTTTTAAACTGGGCACACGCAGCCTTCTACAAAATCTAAGATCTGTTATTGAAGATAAAGGAGAAAATGAATTTTGGGGTGAATAACCAACAGTATCTGTCCCAGCTTTCTAAGTCGTGGGTAAGAAGTTTGGATTTTAAGTATGCTGGAAGTCCATTATGAGAGAAATTACTTGATTGTATTTAAGTCTTAAAAGGATTATCAGTTGGCTATGTGAAAAACAGAATGGAGAGGGTCACTGGCAAAATCAGAGAAACAGGCTAAGAAAAATCTGCCATAGTCTGGGCAAGAACTGATGGTGGCTTGGAATAGACAGCAGCAGTATAGATGGGTCAAAAGGAAAGACAACCAAGACTGGCTCCCAGGTTTCTAGCCTGAGCAACTCAGTTTATGGAGGCGCCATTTGGAGAAGGGTCCAGGCAAGCAGGTAGCAATAAAAAGTTCACCCAGATGAAACTGTTCTTCTCTACTAAACTAAGTAATGTGAACTTATTTTGTAAACTGCAGCACTTGCTTTCCCCTAAACAGTGTGAGAAAGAATAGCATTATTTTATATATTCTAAGAAATTTTAAAATATACTATGTGGAAATCATTGTGCTGATTCTGTGAGGAAAACCTAAATTCACAACACAAAGCCTTACCTTAATATGTCACCAGTTAGACCCCAAGACCTGTCCTGTACTGCCCACCTACTTGTACTGACTAACCTTTGTCTCACATTTTTCCTTAAGCATTTCTTTCTGGCCTACCTCTTTTTTTTTTTTTTTTTAAGATTTTATTTATTTGACAGAGATCACAAGTAGGCAGAGAGAGAGGAAGGGAAGCAGGCTCCCTGCTGAGCAGAGAGCCCAACTCCGGTTGGGGGCGGGGGGGGGGGGGGGGGGGGCGGGCGTTGATCCCAGGACCCTGAGATCATTACTGGAGCAGAGCTGAAGGCAGAGGCTTCACTCCACTGAGCCACCCAGGCGCTCCTCCGGCTTACCTCTTAACTCAGACAAATGAAACCCAAAACCACCCCTCAGATGATGGCAACTACCCAGAGGACCCAAATCCCTGACATGCGCCTATTCTGATGGACTGTGGAGTAACCCCTGGATGAGAGGAAAATTACCTTCATCTCATTACAATACTAAAATCTCCACCCAAGGAAGAGCCTCAGCCTTATTTACATACATATAACGTATGTGTAGGAATGTTTCCTTAAGGCATATGCTTAACCTTATACAACCTCCACATATCTGACAAGGCTTTCCTATCTAAACATTCATCCTAACCCTAAACAAAAGGTACCCATTCACCCTCTCGGGAGTCCCAGCTTTGGAATCTATTCCACATGATCTCCTTATTTGCTGCAAATAAAGTTTTTCTCTGTGCAACATCTCACCTGATATAGTTTCTGTGACTCACCATGGGGTAAACTCACGTTGGTTCCATTAAAAGTATACTTAACTGTTTTCCTTATTCTAATGTTAAAGTTTAAATTAAGGCCATTCAAAAACGTTTCAATATCAAATGTAAGGTCATCTGGCATCTATTCACCAAGTCCAAGTTTAGAGATAGAAAATTGTTTCACTTATGTTCAGCATTTCTTTTTTTTTTTTTTTTTTTATGATTTTTATTTATTTATTTGACAGACAGAGATCACAAGTAGGCAGAGGGGCAGGCAGAGAGAAAGGAGGAAGCAGGCTCCCCGCTGAACAGAGAGCCCGATGCGGGGCTTGATCCCAGGACACTGGGATCATGACCCGAGCCGAAGGCAGAGGCTTTAACCCACTGAGCCACCCAGATGCCCCCAATATTTCTTTTTTTTTAAATTTTATTTATTTATTTGACAGAGAGAGACACAGTAAGAAAGGGGGGTGGGTGAGAGAGGGAGAAGCAGGCTTCCTGTTGAACAGGGAGCCTGATGTGGGTGGGGCTCAATCCCAGGACCCTAGGATCATGACCTGAGCGGAAGGCAGACCCCTAATGAATGAACCACCCAGGTGCCCCTATGTTCAATATTTTAAACCTACTAAAATTAAAGCTTCCAAGGAACAACCCTGACCAATATTAAATCTTGTAACTAACAACTGTGATTTCTTGAAACATAATAAAACATGAGAAACCTAAGGTGTTTGGAGTATTTTAAAGTGATCTTATTATTTATGGTAACAAAGTTATAGCCTAAAGATATTTTTTACCTACTTAGACTGTCAACAGAAGCAACAACCACTGTATATCATTTCAACTATGAAATCCATTGACCTACACTTATATACTCAATGACAAAATTTATATTACATCTCCCATATTTATTTATTTTAATTGTTTTCCTTAAGGGTAGAAAGATCTAATTATACCCAAAAGATACTCAAAGAAAGAGCAAAATAAGTTTGAGAATATTTAGGAAATAACTCATGAACTCTCACATATATCACTGTTTTTCTTATTATCAAAGGAAACCACAAAAGCTAAGCTGTGATGGATAAAAAGGTACTTAATGACAGATGTAAATTGTTCATTATTCTGTCTAAAAACATTAGAAAAAATTAGATTGTAAAACAGAAGAAGAACCTACTTACTTTCTTCAGCATTATCAACCTGCTATTTCTAAAATAACAATTTAGAAAACAAACTACAGAATGACTTCAATGTCAATGAAGTTCCATGTTTTTCATCTGTCAAAGGAAGCATCTCACCAATTAATTTTTCTACTTTGTAGAAACTGATTTAGAAAAGCATTTATGGTTAGATAAAATAGTATTAATTAGCAAGTATAGTCAAGAATATATTTGACATTCTTGGTTCTTTACATTTTGGTTCCCTAAACCCAAGGGAGAAGCAGAAGGGAAGAGATAAATCTCAGATTCCAACCTAAACAACAACAACAAAACAGTTTAAGAAATCATCCCTTGAGGAAGAAAAAGAAAATGTTTAAGTATCACTGTGAGAAGAAACATCAGCTTAAGAGATAGATCAGGTATCCTGGACAGAGGAGAAGCAAGAGGAAAATGTCCTAATTGTGTCCTTTTACTCCTCAACACAGTCACATTGTCCCCTATGCCACTGTGGAATATAAAGCAGTATTTCCAGCCCAGTTCTAGCCAACAGAAAAGGAGTAACACCAAGGTAAAATAGTAGAACTTAGTTGAGGTGGGAAGGGAAGTAGAGGTAGACTCGTAATTAGGCAATACACTGAAGGTGACAACACTTTGAAAAGATAAGAGTGAGAGAAAATGTGTGCAACCGGGGCGGAATTGAGCAAAAATTCCCACCTAGAGCCTCTCTACCCTGAGGTATGTCCCTATTTACCTCAAAACACCTGGAGGACCAAAACAGAACACAGGCTTTCACAACCCCTAAACCTGACCCCTATCAAACTCATTCTCCCATAACAATGCAATACTGGCCCAACTGTTGGTTTTAAGGCAATGTAAGCTCACAGTGGAAAAGAACATGTCTGAGGAGTGCAAGCACCATGAAAGAACAATAAACTAAAAGCAGAATTAATAGACCAAAACAACAACACAAAAAAGACGTTTAAAACTGGCAAATTAAATGCTTCAAGAGAAAATAATGGAGGGGCGCCTGGGTGGCTCAGTGGGTTAAGCCGCTGCCTTCGGCTCAGGTCATGATCTCAGGGTCCTGGGATCGAGTCCCGCATCGGGCTCTCTGCTCAGCAGGGAGCCTGCTTCCCTCTCTCTCTCTCTCTGCCTGCCTCTCTGTCTACTTGTGATTTCTCTCTGTCAAATAAATAAATAAAATCTTTAAAAAAAAAAAAGAGAGAGAAAATAATGGAGAATACTGAAAGCATGACATGAGAACAAAAATCATTCAGGTAAAACTAACTGGAAATATTGTCATGAAAAATGTAAGTGGAAAACTAAAATATATAATGAATTGATTGAATAGTAATGAAATAAAGAATAAATTCCTGATTAAAAAAAAAAAGGTTGAAGAACTAGCCCAGTAAGTATCTGATAGGGATAAAGAGAAGGAGGAAAGGTAGAGGATGGTAAGATAAGATTTATACATACATAGAAATAATGACAGTACTTCTTATAATTAAAGGAAAATGTAAAGTTTCAGATTAATAAGAGTTCATAAAACACTAAACAGACGCCTGGGTGGCTCAGTTGGTTAAGCAGCTGCCTTCGGCTCAGGTCATGATCCCAGCGTCCTGGGATCGAGTCCCACATCGGGCTCCTTGCTCGGCAGGGAGCCTGCTTCTCCCTCTGCCTCTGCCTGCCTCTCTGTCTGCCTGTGCTCGCTCTCTCTCCCTCTCTCTCTGACAAATAAATAAATAAAATCTTAAAAAAAAAACAACACTAAACAGAATGGATGGACATGTTATGTGCAATCTGGCAATATTAAAGGCAATGAAATTTCTAAACCTTTCAGCAAGAAAAGACAAACTTTTTGACTTCAGATTAAAGTCAACCTTCTTTATTTTAAGGAAAAGCGTTTTGATGCTTAATTTCATATGCAGCCAGTTTTTCATTTACATGAAAGAGTAAAATTAATCTCAGATATGTAAAATCTCAAAGCTGAACACAAAAAGATACTAGTTGAAAGTGATTTCATCAAAATACTTCAGCATGATGAAAAATGGATTTAGGGATGGGTGTGTGTGTGTGAGAGATCTCCAGGAACACTGAACAATGAACATTCCAGCAAATAATTGCAACATGTAGGTTGTTACAAAGAGCACACAGCCATATCAACTTAACTAAGCCGGGGGTAGGAAAGGGTCCCCAATGAAGTGATATCCTGAACTAAATTCTACAGAGTAAGTAGTTAAGCAGAAAAAAGGACTGGGATAAATGTCCCAAGGAGGACAAGATAGAGTATATCCAAAGCTCAAGAGGTGAGAAATGTTTTATACATTCAAGTACCTAAAATAAGTTCAGAATGGTTCAGAGAGATAGTAATAAAGAGTAATAAAGATTCTGAAACAGACAACAACATGGAATCAATTAATTTTCTACCACAAAAATCATGGAGAAGCAGGGATCATCCTTCAAAACCAAAGTATCAGAATTAAAAATCCTTTAAATTCTGTATGTCAGGGGGTTAGACTATGACTGTTCCCTATCAAAGCAGCATAATTTAAAATTTCTGCAATGCAAATTTAGGTATCAGAGAAATGCAAAATATATCTGTATATACATCACTGTTAGAAGACAGACAGAAAAGCTAAGAACTCCTGAAATTCCACTGAGTTTTTAGTCTACTTCCATTTATTTCAATATATTATTGCAGAAAATACTTTCACTATAAAAGTAGAAACAGAAAGGTCAAATACAGCACAATGAATTAATCAAACAGTTAACGAGGACTCAAAGAAAAAGAAGCAAAATGTGCCCTAATGAATACCTCTGCTTTCAACTATAATTAAGAGACTTCATCTTCATTTTTATTTTAATGGTTGTACTTATTATACAATAAAGGGCTCAAGGAAACTGGCTACCTGCTTAGGAAAAAAAAAAAAAACCCAAAACTTAAAATCCTTACTTCTTAGTATAATAGCAAAATAAATTCAAAACAGATTAAGGTACAAAATAAGAAAATGATGCCATAAAAAAACTCAGGTGGACATTTACATGATTTCAGAATGGAAATACCTTTTTAAACATAAAATTGAAGAAAACAAAAAAAAAATTTAGGGGCGCCTGGGTGGCTCAGTGGGTTAAGCCGCTGCCTTCGGCTCAGGTCATGATCTCAGGGTCCTGAGATCCAGCCCTGCATCGGCTCTCTGCTCAGCAGGGAGCCTGCCTCCTCCCTCTCTCTCTGCCTGCCTCTCTGCCTACTTGTGATCTCTGTCTGTCAAGTAAATAAATAAAATCTTAAAAAAGAAACTTTCAGTGATCACCCTTTCAGTTCACTACCTAGACTCAAACTTCCTAGACTCAAAACCCAAACAACCATGAAACTACAATTTCTTGAATACCAAGCCAGGTTTTTCTCAGAGGTAATAACTACGTAATAGGCTCTTAAGTAGTCACTGAGTCACAATTGTCAAAATACTTCCTAAAACAAAAAAGGTTTTACAGATATTAGATGTTCTTAATATCACTAGATTTGGGAGGGTTTTTTTGTTGTTTTGTTTTTTAAAGATTTTATTTTTTTATTTGACAGACAGAGATCACAAGTAGGCAGAGAGCCAGGCAGAGAGAGGAGGAGGAAGCAGGCTCCCCGCTGAGCAGAGAGCCCGATGCGGGGGCTCGATCCCAGGACACTGGGATCATGACCTGGGCCGAAGGCAGAGGCTCTAACCCACTGAGCCACCCAGGCGCCCCTAGATTTGGGAGTTTTAATCCATGTTACACATATCCTCAAAGAGTGATTCTCAACTCTGCATGTGAGAATCACCAGAGGAGATTTGTAAAAAGCAAAAGCCTTGCTCCTACTTCTGGGATTTGACTTAATTGGTCTAGAGTTAAAAATCACTACTCACAAAGTGAACATCAACATCAGCATTAAATTAGACTTGTTAAAAATGCAAATTCTCAGACTCTACTCCAGACCAACTCAATGGGAAATTTTGGGAGTGTGGTTTTAGCAATCTGTTTCAACAAGCCCTTGGGGTGATTCTGATGCAGCTTAAGAACCATATAGCTCTAGTGCCTCTAGATGTTTGTAATCCTCTGAAAATTACATGTAAAATTTGCTGTTCATCTTTCTTGGGAGAATGTTCATGCCTTTCATCAGATTCTCAAAAGAGTGTTAACAAAATTAAGAACCACTTACATAAGCTCAGCAGCTTTCAGAGTGTGGTGGGTACATCTGGAGGTCCCTGAGACTTTTCTGGGAGTCTGGAAAAGTCAAAACTATTTACAAAATAATACTAAGACCATTTTGACTTTTTTGATACCAACACACTGATACTACACGATTTTGTAACATCATATGCTGGTCATCTGGAAGATGTACTTATGGTGCTCTTGGTGATACAATGGTGATGGCAAGTGAAACTGCTGACATCTTGGCTTGAACCAAGACAGTGGCACCAAACTATACTAATAGATATTGTATTCCTTTTTTTTTTTTAAAGATTTTATTTTATTTATTTGACAGAGAGAAATCACAAGTAGACGGAGAGGCAGGCAGAGAGAGAAGGAAGCAGGCTCCCCGCTGAGCAGAGAGCCCGATGCGGGACCCGATCCCAGGACCCTGAGATCATGACCTGAGCCGAAGGCAGCGGCTTAACCCACTGAGCCACCCACGCGCCCCTAGTCATTGTATTCTTTACCACCAGGTCCTCACAGTTTAAAAAAGGGGAGGGGGCAGGGGGCAGCCAGTTTCACTTAAAAATGTCATGAAAATATACATATTAATTTTACTAAACTCAACCCTAGAGTACACAACCTTTTTAATATTCTTGTGACAAAATGAGAAACACACATTAATCACTTGTAGATACCAAAATACTGTTGTACTGAGGAACAATACTTATGCAACTGCTTGAGCTCTGTTTGACTTGTGTATCTGGCAGTCTCCTGAGAATGAACAAAGTGAGCCTGTCACTTAAGGAAAACACTATATCTGGCCCCATCACTTAAGAGCTTTGTGACCTTGGAAAAGACATAACTCTCTGAGTCTCAGTTGCTTCATCTTTAAAAACAAAATCTACCTTGTATGGTTGCTGCTGTAAGGATTAAATAAAACTACACAGGGAAAGCACAAAAGTCACTCCCAGACAATTCTTTTTTTTTTTTTTTTTTTAAGAGCTACTACCTCTGTAACAGTTTTTTTTTTTTTAAAGATTTTATTTATTTGACAGAGAGAAATCACAAGTAGGCAGAGAGGCAGGCAGAGAGAGAGAGGGGAGAAAGCAGGTTCCCTGCGGAGCGAGAGCCCGACGCGGGGCTCGATCCCTGAACCCTGGGATCATGACCTGAGCTGAAGGCAGAGGCTTTAACCCACTGAGCCACCCAAGCGCCCCACTCCCAGACAATTCTTACTATTTCTATTAGTTTTTATACTATTATTTAGTAATATCAAAACTAAGTTCATTCATGTATGTGCCAACAGAGCAGTGAAAGCACTTTAATGACAAAGGACTGGACTAATATACAAGGATTATTATTTATACATTTAAGAAAGAAGATGAGAAATCAGAAGCATTAACTTACAAAGTTCACTTGCTCAAATATTTATAAAGCACATACTAGAAGCGATTCAATGAATTAAACACTGAACTGCTGTTACTACATACTACATACTACAAATAAGAATATCTTCCTACAAATAGCAAAAGCATAGGCGGACATCTCTTCTCAAGACATTAGGGGGGAAAAATAGCTGAAATGTATTCATTTATTCACTAGCTGTAATCCCATGTCATTTCTTCTTAAAAAAGAAAAAAAGAGTAGTCAACATGAGAACAACGTGAGCTTTTGGAAAGGGAGAACTGTACATCTTATTAACAAGATGGATGAGAACATCAAAATGATCTCCATGGCTGGTGAATATATCAGAACGAAGGCATCCGATCTTTTTGGTGTCTAGTCATAGCACTATAACTGGGCATCAACTGGGCATACCCTAGCTTTTCAAAAGCATTACAACTGGGTACATAGGTTATTTTTAAACTGTAATTGATGAGCAGGACTTTAGCTTTAAGAATTTTGGGTCGATGAGTAAATGCAGTTTATAGTTAAATACAAATCACCTACCAAATGCCTCTTCACTTTTTAAAAAAATAAATCTACCATATAAGAAAGAGGTTGCAAGTCAAACAAACAAAAAAAGCAGTGACCACCAACCATTAGTGTACTTTTTGTTACATCAAGAAGACATAGGAGAGAGAAAACTTTACTTCATTTTTCTCTTTTTTTCCCCACAATTAGAAAGCACACTAGTTTAAATTGAATAGAGAGCTGACATACTCCAAAAAAAAGGGGGGGGGCATGTTGGGGTGGGATTTAAACTCACAGTTCTAATTCTTTCCACAGATAACTGAACAAACAGGCAAAACAAGTTTCCAGTTGACAAAGAACCCAGCAACTCACTGTAAGGAAAAGCAATCTCGGACACTGATGAAGCCTTAAAAGGAAAATCCAGCAAGCACACAAAATCAAAAACTCCTACCTTTTCTCAGTTACTCAAAAAATGATTTTTAGAAAACAACCCTCAAAATTATCCCGAGTACCTAAACTTTAATGGAAATCCCATGATCACAGCTACATCCCACCTTCCTGGGTATTTCTATCAGAGAAATAAACATAAGTGGAAGTAACTTTAAGGACCTTGATATGTGCGAGAAAATAAGAATTTAAGAGACACTGATCTCTTCGATTGTACCTACTGCATATTTTACAGGGAACCACCCAAAAGATTTCGTTGTTGTGAAGCAAAAGGAGGCTATTAAAGACATTCAAGAACAAGCTAGTCTTTTGCAACTGATCACAAGACTCATGACAATGTTTATTCCTTTCCAAAACCTAGCACTACTATGTATTTTCTTAGCATCAGTTACATTCCTTGATTATTTCTTATCCTGAGATCTAAGCTTAAGATCCCATTTTTAGGGACGCCTGGGTGGCTCAATTGGTTAAGCAGCTGCCTTCGGCTCAGGTCGTGATCCTGGCATCCTGGGATCGAGTCCCACATCGGGCTCCTTGCTCGGCAGGGAGCCTGCTTCTCCCTCTGCCTCTGCCTGCCATTCTGTCTGCCTGTGCTTGCTCTCTCACCCTCTCTCTCTCTGATAAATAAATAAAATCTTTAAAAAAAAAAAAAAAGATCCCATTTTTAAACTTATGCATGCTCATAACGTGGCCCCTGATGATACTCCTTCTATCACCCAGGTGTATTTCTTTCCCCTTTTAACTGCCAAAGAATCACATGAGGTCTGGAAAGAATGAACACCTAGCTGTGATCTATACAGCTCCTTTGGAAGGAACGGGATGCCCCAAGGGAAAAGAAAAGACAGAAGAGTAGACAAAACTTCTTGTCAAAAAAATCTACGTAAACAGACTATGAGGAAACCATTTTATTATAAAAAAAGCCCTTAACATAATATCTCTGGTAAATGTTCCTAAAAAGTAGTACAGAGGCTACATAAGCTGAGATATAAAATGGTGATATTTCATGATTTAAATACTACTACTCCAAGACATGAACCTTATAGAGAGACTTCATCTATCCTAGATAAGACTTTCTTGTCCAACATGAGAAAAAGGGGAGTTAATGCTCAACATCTCAGACTTCTATTTTTATTCTTGATATTATTTATTAATTTCTATAAAAATGAGCCATGGAAAAAAATTGAGGTGAAATCCCATGCAGAGTTTTTAATAAGAAGAATTTGAGCAGATTAACATCGCTACAGACAAAGCACACCAGAAGAAAACACTTACAAATTTATGACCTACTACTTCAATACTGGCTAAAAGGCAACATGAAAATGATGAGACATATGAAAAAGTAGCATATATCTGAATTAAAAATAAGTTGACAGAACTCAGAAAATAGTTCAAAAATTTTTAAAAGATCATTTCAAAAGTAAAAACCAAACAAGAAGGAAAATAAAAGGGAAAAAAATACCCCAGAGAATAAAAATACCCCAGTGAATGCCTTGTAATGGCAATCAGCAAACTCCAACCCATGCACCAAATATGACTGTCACTTGCTTTTATAAATAATGCTTTACTGGAGCAAATCACGCCCATTCATTTATGTATTGTCCATGGACATTTTCATGACACAAAAGCAGAGCTGAGTAGTTGAAACAACTGAAACAGAGACCACACAGGGCACAGAGCCTAAAATATTTACTGTCCAGTCACTTATAGAATAAGTCTCCCAACTCTTGCCTTAAGAAAAATGGCAGATTAAAGGAGAACTTTTTTTTTTTTTAAACGAAAGAAAAAAAAATGAGATATATTTTTTTAAAAAGGATTCAAGAGTATGTGACAGGGGCGCCTGGGTGGCTCAGTAGGTTAAAGCCTCTGCCTTCGGCTCAGGTCATGATCCCAGGGTCCTGGGACCAAGCCCCTCATGGGCCTCTCTGCTCAGTGGGGAGCCTGTTCCCCCTCCCCCCGCCTGCCTCTCTGCCTACTTGTGATCTCTGTCTGCCAAATAAATAAATAAAATCTTAAAAAAAAAAAAAAAGAGTATATGACAGTTCCCAGGGCTTGGGGTAAGGTGGGAATGAGCAGTTAGTGTTTAACTGGACACAAGAGTTTTTATTTGAGATGATGAAAAGTTCTGGAAATGGACAGTGGTGATGGTTGTACAACACTGTGAATGTACTTACTGACAATGAACTAACACTTAAAAATGGTTAAAATGGTAAATTTTATATTATGTATTCTTTTACCACATACACACACAGAGCAAGCAGCAAATTTAGTGAAAGGTGAAGTTCCAATATACATAAAAAGAAAAAAAAACCCAAAAACTAAAATTCAAAAAAACTTTTCTAAAATACAAGATCTGGAGCAATGTAAAAAAACACAACATATATCTGAGAAAATCTACTTAGAGAAACTAAGACTAAGATAAATTCTGTTAGAATATGTTGACGTTGTGCAAGAGGAAAAAATCCTTTGGACATGTAGGGGACATAAAGAAAATGAGATTACCATCAGACTTTCACATTAGCAGCTTTTACCAGGAAAAAATGGGATAATTTTTTAAATACTCAGGAAAGAAAAAAAGAACCAAAAATTTTATATACAGTCAAACTCACTTCCTAGAATAAGGCAACAGCTTTTACTGGCATTAAAAAAATTTCAGGTTTGAAAAAAAAAAAAAATTTCAGGTTGGGGCACCTGAGTGGCTCAGTGGTTTAAACCCTCTGCCATCAGCTCAGGTCAAGATCCCAGGGTCCGGGGATCGAGCCCCGCATCAGGCTCTATGCTTAGCAGGGAGCCTGCTTCCTCCTCTCTCTCTCTCTCTCTCTCTCTCTCTCTCTGCCTGCCTCTCTGCCTACTTGTGATCTCTGTCTGTCAAATAAATAAATTAAATCTCTTAAAAAAAAATTTTTCAGGTATTGCTGTTTCCAGGACACCTTCCTGAGTAAACTCTAGTGAACAAGTGACAGATTACCAAAAAAACTAAAGACATCAGTACTAGGACTAGCAGTGAGCATCTGCAACAGAAATGACTAGAATTGTAGCTATAAATAATGATTTCTTATCTATTGCTATATAACAAACTATTCTAAAATCTATGGCTCAAAATAACAACTACTACTTATTATTCTGATAATACAATCGTCTGGAGGCTTGATGAGGCTGGCATACCCAAGCTTCACTCACTCAGCTGGCAGTGGGTTCTGGCTGAAAGGCACAAGCCTTACTTCTCCATGGTCCTTCTAAAAGCATGGTGGCTGAGTTCAAAAAAGTTCCCAATGCATGAAAGTGAAAACTTAAGATCTCTAAAGGCTCAGGTGTTACACGCAAAACTGCCACATTCCATTCATCCTGGCAAATCACAAAACCAACTCAAATACAGGTGGAAGGAAAAAGCCTCCACCTTTTGGTAAGTGATAAGTGTACGTATACATAAAGAGGAAGAATATGTAGTAGTCATCTCTGGGGACTATCTAACACACGTTTACTTGTAGAACTAAAACTAAATGAAATTTATAAGAGAAAAACAAAGTAAATGTGCAATATAGTTACTAAGATGACTCCCAGTGACCTCCATCTCCCATTATATATGCCCTAGTGTAATCCTCTCCCTTTTAATACAGGCTGGTCGTACTGATTAACCTCTAGCTAACAGAATACTACAAAAGTTGATGAGGGAATACTTGTAATATTACATTTTAAAAAGACTCTAGCTTTCATCTTGCTTGATCTCTTTTGTTCTCTCACTTGCTGGCTCTGAAAGAAGCCAAATGTCATGTTGGGAGCTGCTTTATGGAACTGAAAGACCGCAGTCCAACAACCGCCAATGAAATAAATCCTGTTAACAATCACATGAACAGTTTGTTAGGAGATTCTGCCCTCGTCAAGCCTTCAGAAAAGACCACAGGCCCAACCCACATTTTGATTGAAGTCAAATGAGAGATCTTGAGCCAGAAGACATAGCTAAGTCATGCCCAGATTGCTGACCCACACCTGGAATCCTGACCCAAAGCAACTATGAAATAATAAATGTTCGTTACCTTAAGCTCTTACGTTTTGGGGTATTTCAAAAACAGCAACAAGTAACTAATACAGTAAAGTCAAAATAAGTAGAAAGGAGGAAATAATTAAGAGAACAAACAATGGACAAAATTAACACAGCTGAAAGTTGGCACTATGAAAAAATCAGTAGAACTGATAAACACTCTGGCTAGTCTAATCAAAGAAAATACAAATTATCAGTATGAAAAATAATAAAGGAGTCTGTCTCATTAGCTTTTAGAGACAATATAACAATAATAAAACAGAATGCTATAAGCACACCTATGCAAACAAATTCAACAACTCAGACAAAATAAACAAATTTCTTGAAAAATATAACTCACCAAAATTGAGGGATAATAACTGAGTATCTTAGCCATCTACCTATTAAAGAAATTAAATTCAGTATCAAAAACCTTCCCACAAATAAAACTATGGTTTAGTTTCATTGGGGGATTCTATCAAATATTTAAGGAAAATGATGGCAAGTGTCCAAAAAAATCATTCAGAATAAAAAGAAATAAATACTTCCAAATACACTTTATTTGGAAGGTAGCATAACCCTAATGCCAAAACCTGACAAAGGTATTACAAAAAACAAAAACAAAAAAGATAAGAAAATTACTAACTAATATTTCTCATAAACTTAGATCTAAGCAAAAATCTTTAACAGAACATTAGCAAACAAAATCTAGGAATATATAAAAAGGAATAGACATCATGACCAAATAGTGTCTACCCCAAAAATGCAAGGTTGACTTAACATTTCATAAATGTAATGTAATATATTAAAAGAATAAAGGAGAAAGCCCATATGGTTATCTCGAAATGTGCAGAAAAGGCATTTGATAAAATTCAATACCATTTTATGATAAACCCACTCAACAAACCAGAAATGAAAGAGAGCTTCTTCTATTTGATAGGATACTTATGAAAAACTTAAAGCTAACATCATACTTAATGGTAAAATACTGTTGTTCCCCTAAGAGTTGGAACAAGACAAAGATATCCACCCTCATCACTTTATTCAACATTATCAAAAAGAACAAATATGTCATAACTGCCTCTATTTGAAGATACGATTTTTTAATAAAATCCTAAAGAATCTACAAAAGAACTATTAGAAATAATAATTTTCTTTTAAAAATTAGAATAAAAAAAAATCTCATGAAAGGCTCCCCACACTAGAATTTATGAAAACTGCTGAGAGAAAATAAATGGTTAAATAATGGTCATGGATTGGAAGACTCGATATTCTTAAGATGTCAATTTTTCCCAAACCGACCTATAGATTCAACATAACCCCAATTATCAGCTCAGCATGCCATGCTGTAGAACTGACAATGTGATGTTAAAATTTCAGTCAAAGTTCAACAGACCTAGGAAATCCAAAGCATCTTGAAAAAGCTGAGCTAAGTTGGAACATTCACACTATCAACTTCAAAACTAACTACAAAGCTTCAATTACCCAGGCAATGTAATTCTGACATAAAAACAGATAGATAGGTAAGACAGATAAAAAGTCTGGATATAGACCCCCACTTATACAAACATCTGATTCTTGACCATGGAAAAAAAGCAATCCAATAGGGGAAAAAAACCTCTTCAAGAAATGGTCCTTAAAAAAAAACAAACAAACTGGATAGCCACACAGATAAATAAACAAACAAATAAACAAACTACCTCAACTCAAGCTCAAAGATAACAATAAACATAAGGGTGAACACAAACCTAAATGTACATGCTAAAACCATACAGTTTTTAGTAAGAAACATATTTTTGTTACTTGGGAACAGGTAAAAGTTCTTATCCAGGTCATAGGTCACAGGAAATAACAACTATAAAATAAATATATAAATGACATACATTTAATAAATTTAAATTTTATAAAACATCTGCTCAAAAGACCTACTAAAAATGGACCAACACAACATGTATAACGTGTAGCTAGCAAAGGACTCCTAAAACTCAACAATAAAAAGATAAACCCAATAAAAGTAAACTTTATCCAATTTAAAAAAGACAAAACTTCATAAAAGATATATAAACGGCAACTGAACACATGAAAAAGTCTTCAACATTAGACTTCAGGGAAATGCAAAATAAAATCAAAATGAGATGCCACACATTCCCACCAGAAGGGTTAAAACTGAAACACTTAAAAACAGGAAATGGTGAGTAGAACTCTCATGTATTGTTAATGAGAATGTAAAATGGTACATCCACTTTGGGAAGTTTCTTACAAAACTGAGTATTTACCTACCCTGAGCCCCAGCAGTTTCAATACTAGGTATTTGCACAAGAGAAAGAAAATCTATGTTCACAAAAAAAATTTTTTACAGGAATGTTCACAGCAGCTTTATTCACAATAGCTCAAAACTGGAAATAGCCTAAAAGTTCATCAATAGAAGGGATAAACCAGGTGTAGCACATTTACATAATGACATATTACCCAGCAGGGAAAAGGAGCTACTGATACAACATCAAAAACATTAACTGAGCCAAATAAATCTTGCAGAAAAAGAGTAAATATCATATAATTATATTTGGAATTACAGAATTATATAATTCCATTTATATGAACTTCTAAAATAGGCAACTCGTAATCTAGAGTGGACAAAAAGAACAGTGTTTGTATCTGGGACAGGGACTTAGGAAAACGGCAGGAGGAAACTTTCTGAGGTTATGACGCCTTTCCATAAGGGTCTGAGTTGCACAGGTGCTTGCATCTGTCAAAACTCAACGAATGCACAAATAAGATTTGTATAGACTTTACACTAAAAGACAGATTTGTGAACAAACACTGAACTCTAGATAATAACGTGCATATACTGGTGTTGTCAGGGGAGGCTGCACAGGTGCTTGAAATTTGAGCAGGGACATGCTCAAAATATTAGACAGACTGATGGATAGAGGAACATACAAGCAGATGGATACGTAACAGAAATTATACAGTATTTTAATTTATGCAAACACTCCTCTGTTGACCAGTTTGCTTGTTACCAACTTCTACATAGTATCTTACAAACAGCTATTTTGTTCTTTAAATCATTTGCTCCAAAGAATATCATTAACTGTAAGAGAAACTTAGCACACCTTTCTAACTAAAAGTTCAATGTAACTTTTGTTTTAAAGGATACCTTAAACAAAGCACAAGGTTTTAAGACAAGACTAGAAAAAGAAAAACTGAGAAGACATTTAAAAGCTAATACCTTTTACCAAATTAGAGCCTCTACCCCAAGGCTGGGCATTTGCTAGAAAGTGCAATCCACGAGCTTGCCAGACCATGTTAAGTACAAAATAGATTCCCACGCCAGGGCTGAAGCACTCTGACTGTTTTCTTAGCCACGGATGGGTTTAGAGGACACAGTGCTATTTGTGTCTTTTTTTCAGGTGTAGGAACTTCATTTGTACAGTGGTGAAGAAAAATAAGACAAGCATGGTTATGCTGAAAAGTCTGAAGAGTCCGGAATGACTTGGGCAAACTTTACCTAGTTCCATGTGTGTTGTTGTGATACCATTCAAGTCAAAAGAAAGCATAAAACTGTCATACATAGTTTCCTAGATTTGATACTGAAGAGCCTCATTTTACATATCCTAACCTTTATGTTAATTAACTACCTAGGAAGCCTATTTCAAAATTTCATCAAATTAAAGTGAGTACCATGAAACCTTGGAATTCAACATTTTGTTAAAGCCGTTTAAAAAAAAAAAAAACACCTCATCTAAGCTTTTCTTCAAAAAGCAATCTCATGAATACATACTGGTCCCTGTGACAAAAATATGTCACTACTGGGAACTAAACTTAAAAGAGAATACCACTCTAAATTGATACTTTTTATAAAGCTTTGACTGCTGTCCTTAGAACGACAGAAAACCAGGATCAAGGGTCTCATCTATAGAAGAGAAAGTCAACTTTAAATTCCAGTCAACAATAAAAGCCTGGGTCCCTTGGATGTGGCCATCTTACAAAGGCATTAGAAATAGTTTGAGAATCTGCATCAACAATGGAACCTGAAGATTATGTCTCTAATTGTGGATAGAATGATTCCATTATTTTCTCTAAATCATATTTGAAACAAGTATTATCACAGTCCGAAATGGGATAGAAAAAATTCTTAATTCTGCTGCTGGAAAGAACTATCATATTTTTAAAAGTCGTAAGGATTTAAATATGACTTCACACCACTTCTGAGATTTTTTTAAATGGTTTCATTTATTCTCTGGAACCGTAAAATCATTGCTAAATGGAAATTAAGGCGTTAACATTCCTTCTCTCCAATCTCATTGGAGAGATCGGACTCATCCTTTAAATCCCTATCCATCTAAAAAGACTTCCTTAAATGCTCAAAACCAGGACAAGAATCCCTATTACCCCTCCACAATGGTTTATTACAATAACTTCGGGTTACTAATGTGCTATTTTATTACGGCTGTTCTTCTTTAATCTTCCCTATTAGACTGTAAACTCCATAAAGGCAAAGGTATCTGCCACATCAAAATTTTGTCAGTATTTAACATGTGACCTCTGAAAAGTAACAAAACATTTGTGGAACAAATGAATTACAATTTCTTAACTTTTCCATAGGGATTGTTCCAGTTTCCTCTTTTAAAACCGCTTTTTCATGAAAATCCCGTTACTCGCATTCTAAGCAACTAAGAGTCAACTGAGAATTACTGTTAACTACTCATCCTACACACAGAAGACCAGATTTAACCAATTTGTTGTGCTATGCACACAAACATGAAAGTACCATAAAATGACTACAGAGTGTTACAATTTTATACCATGAAAAGTTTTACTGTTTTTATGATTTCCACAAAACGAAAAAATTTATTTCTTAAAAAAAAGTTCAGGAGCACCTGGGTGGCTCAATGGTTTGTTAAAGCCTCTGCCTTCAGCTCAGGTCATGATCCCAGGGTCCTGGGATCGAGCCCCTCATCCGGCTCTCTGCTGAGCAGAGAGCCCGCTTCCACCCCCCACCCCCTACACCCCCCCCCCCGCCTCTCTGCCTACTTGTGATCTCTGTCTGTCAAATAAATAAATAAAATCTTTTTAAAAAAGTTCAAAGTCAGTTTTCATAATTAAAACATCATTACAGGACTGTGGTTTTCTGTTTGTCTGATAACTTATCTCTGCACACATAAACCTCTAAAACAGAATAAAAAGTAACTATTTGGCAAACAGGAAAAAGTTGATTTGAGAGACAAGCACCATTTTATGTGTGACTAAACCTAAATAAGTACATTATCACAGAAATAAATATCACTACCATCCGTTAATGATTATTTATAATGCAGTATGCTGAGGAATACAAGATTTGTGACATGTAGCGGTGCCTGGGTGGCTCAGTCAGTTAAGCGCCTGCCTTTGGCTCGTGATCCCAGGGTCTTGGGATCCAGTCTCACATTGGGCTCCTTGTTCAGAAGGGAGCCTGCTTCTCCCTCTGCCTGCTGCTCTGCCTACCTGTGCTCTCTCTCTGTCAAATAAATAAATAAAATCTTTTTAAAAAGATCTGTGACATGTGCTAAAATAGTCCAATTCGGAACAAGGTACGCGAAAGAAAACCTCAGTTGACTCATTATATTAGACCTTTCATGTGACCTAAAGAAAAAGAAATTCTACTTCACCTAAAATATGCAACACTCGAGCAAATACCTAGTTACACGTGTGGGGTCCAGGAACCAGCATTTTTGGGGAGGGAGAACCAATGGGTCAGATGCTTCTCACTAAGTCCTCACACAAACTTGGTATATCACTTTTTCCCCTGAGAAAACTGAGGAGATCTAGATAAGGTAAACTGTCAGAAAAGTAACAAATAGAAGTCCAGGACTTCAAAGCCTCTATTTCTTCTACCGTCACATAATGTATCTGAATATTCTTCTCCAGCTGTTTCATATAGGCACATCTTAATCTACCCAGTTAAACTGTAAGCTCCTTGAGAAAGGGGGAAAGTTTCACAAATTTCATTTATGTCTTTCATTAGCTTAGCAAGACGACGATAGATCCTTAAACACTT
The DNA here is from genome assembly GCF_020171115.1 of Neogale vison. Classification (NCBI taxonomy): domain Eukaryota; kingdom Metazoa; phylum Chordata; class Mammalia; order Carnivora; family Mustelidae; genus Neogale; species Neogale vison. Next base: position 194,589,254 of record NC_058101.1, on the reverse strand, counting down.
GTTGAGTTAAACCTCTTTTGGTTTAGACTATTCTCCTGGGGCATGCCCTTGTTGTAAAAACGAAAGAAACTAGTCAACAAATGACACAACTCTTAAGACAGCCCGATTCTAACTGTATTCCTTCACACTTGGAACTGAAAAAGTTTAAGTACCCCCATATCCGGAGACTACCACTAAAGGAGTTTGGAAACGCAAAGATCACTAAGCAAACACTAAGAATGGATTCACACGTTCCCCTACCACGCCCCCGTCATCCAGGCACTATCCTAAAGAAAGGAACCTCTAGTCTTCCGGTGAGGTGTTGAAGAGCCATAACCACGCCCCCATTCTAGTCCATCATAACTTGTTTTCTATCCCTACCCAGACCCCCGTCCCCAAGACCAAACCCCTGGATTAATAAAAGTCTCTGACCTGCAGCGAAGTGCAGGGGAGAAGACTTCCGGCCGGCCATGTCCTTAGCATTCACGTTTGCCGCGTCCACCAGCCTCTTTACCCGGGACACGTCCCCATTGCGACAGGCCTCCAACAGTTCCCGTAGGGCCCCGCTCACTGCTGGGACCCCTGGCCCAGGTCCCGCTGCCCCAGGCCCCAATGTTGCTGTGGTGCTAACTCCTGCCGCCTCGGGGCTCTCCGCCAAGCTCGATCCAGGGGAGGATGGAGAGGAAGATGAGGAAGAAGTCGGGGAAGAAGAGGACGACGGTGAATTGTTACTGCCACCGCCGGCTGGGTTGGGAGCGACCCCGACGGCAGATGAAGCGGAAACCGCCGGGGCCACGGGAGCGGCGGCGACGGTACAGATTGTGCTGGTGGTACTGCAACAGCTGGTATTGTCAACCGGGTCCGGGGATCGAGGCCTGTCGGGCGGATCCCGACTGCCATCCCCCTCCGGCAGCGCTAGGCCGTGCCGCGGGGAGGCGAAGGGGGCCAGGCCACCCGCCGTTGGGGAAGCTGGGGTGGTCCCCGGGGCCAGGCCGGGGCTGAGTGGGGGGGGAGGTGGTGGCGGCGGCGCCGAAGCCCCTGGGGCGGGCTGGAGCTGTTGTTGATGATGGTGGTGATGATGCTGAGAGCGACGCGACGCCGCCATCTTCGGACTCCCCCAGCACTGTCACTGCGGCAACGGCCCCACCGCCCGCCCTCACTTCCGACCGCAAGGCCAATTAGCATCCAGCGCACAGGAAATGATGCTCGGCGGAGTGGGAGGGGCCAAAGAGAAGGAGGGAAGTATTGGGAGCTCAAAGAACAACCACGGAAGGGGGCGTGGCTTTGTGCCTGAGGGGCGGGCTTTGTGACGCCTTGGCGGGCCGGCTGCGGAGGTTTGAAAGTTGGAACCGACCACTCCCTAAATGGGGCACTTTTCCTCCTTTCTCGCTCTCAGGGAGTTTACCCTGCCCGGTTCCGTTCTGTTGCCAAGTCACCTTCAGTCTTCTTTTTCTTACTCCAGAGCGTCTCCTGAGGTGTAACTCCATGCAAGAAGGGTACGTTTATCATGTCCCACGTGGCCTCGTCTAAGAAATAAAGTGTAACTCACAGAATTTTTATCAGAATTAAATGAACTAATGTATAGAAATCGTTCTGACCATATTTAGCCCACTGGTAATTTTTAAATATGGGGTCTGGCCCCCTGCGCCCCGTTACTCCCTTGGTCTCTACATCCGCTCTTGGAAGTACCCTCGCTCCATCCACTTTGTTAATAGTCCCATAAATATAAGGGTTCCGATTGCCAGGATTGGAATTCAAACTCTTTTTTTTCTAGCTGTATAAATTTGGGCAAGCTGTTGAACCATTCTGTGTCTCATGTTCTCCCCTGCCAAACTGATTGAATAGTTCAGTAATTGTTAACTATTAAAGCTACGATCTTTTTTCTCTTCTGTTCTCTCTACTTTTATATCTCACCTTAAGTTTGACTCAAAAAATTACGAATGTTTTCCTTTTGAATTCTTTCCAGCTGAACCTCTCTTCTCTCTCCCTCCCAAACTAAGATAAAAACGTAACTACTCTCCGTCACTCACCTTCAGATGACTTTCTTCAGCAACTCCTTTTTCTCTTTCCTCCGCCTGTACCTACTTTTATGGCCTTCCATCAAAAGAGATGTGTCCGTGCATGGGATAATCTCGGGTGGTCTCCGTTTCCTGCCTCCTATTTAATAGTAAACGAGGCATTGTGGTAGTTTAGAGAAATGGCCTTATTCCAGTAGAGGGGACGGGAATGGAGACTGTCTTAAGAAAAAACAAGGTTTACATGGGTCAAATAGAAATTTGTCTCTACAGAATATTAAACCCAGGTGACAAATCGTTCTTTTGTTTATTTTTTTAAAAGATTTTATTTATTTATTTGACAGAGACACAGCAAGAGAGGGAACACAAGCAGGGGGAGTGGGAGAGGGAGAAGCAGGCTTCCTGCTGAGCAGAGAAGCCCATATAGGGCTACATTCCAGGCGGTGGGGATCATGACCTGAAACGAAGGCAGACACTTAACGGCTGAGCTGCCCAGGTGCCCCCAAATCGTTCTTTTATATGTTCAGTATTAAAGGTAATTACTGTGATGTTAGTATTCTCACCTAAATAAATAAGTAGGTTTATTTAGGACTACCATGTACATAAAACAAGGTCAGGAATGTAATTAATATTATGAGTGACATTTGTTATCAATCTGGGATTTCAGATTATAACTTTGACCAATATTCATCTGTTTCATAAATTTGTACCGTTGTTTAAAATACATGGTTGAATAGGAAAACCTCCATCAGTACAATTAAAATCTGTCACAATACACATTCTTCTGGTTTTGAATCTTAAGTTAATGCACAGCACAGGATAGCATTGAGAAGTGTATTATGTATTATCAACATAATACATTAGATGCCCCTAACTCAATTTGTGCCCCTTGACTATGGCCATCTCCCTGAATGAGAAATATCCCACCTGGTCCCCTGATGGCCAGTTATGAGAAGCTGTCATATTTACCCTAATTCAAATGTATCTACTGCATCTATTTATCAATACAGATAAATAAGAAAATTTCTGGGGGATAAAGATTAAAAGGCCAGATTGCCTGAAACTATTCTACTGGTAAACATCTGAAAATGGGTTCGATCAATTGGAAATTGCTTTTTCCCCCTCCAGTGGAAAGTAGTAAATGTACTTTACATTAAGTATTTATAAGGTTTAGGTTTATATGGACTAATACTGAGCTCTAAACAGGAAAGGGCTGAGATCATTACTTAATCTTTTACAGCTAAACGCAATTCCATGAGGAATGTACTGTGCCCTAATGAAAAGAGCAAAGCTTGAAGTCAGATGAGCTTGAATCATATCTCTGACCATTACTAGTTGGTTAATCTTAGTAAATATGCTTCAGCTCTGTCATTCTAAAATTCTGATTTTATCGTAGCATTGTCATGAGGATTAGAAGACCTGGGTGTTTTATAAGTCCTTCTGGAGTGTTAGTTTCATTCTTTTATGAGGCATACATCAGATGTTAATAGGAATTCATAACCACTACAACATCCTTTCTGACAAAGACAGCAACTGGGAATAAATATCCAACATTTTACACGTAGCAGAAATCTTAAGCAAAGAAAGATCAGGTTTAATTGTTTCCTCATCTGAAAATTCAAGATTTTATACAGGCCCTGACTATCTCCAAGAATTGTTGAGGATCATAGTCATGTGACATCTTGCCATTTTCAAAAATATTTTCAGAAAAATCATGTCCGTGTGGTATAAAAACGTGAGCACACAACTCTCTCTTGAGCCATACTGTTGACACAAAAGAAAGAGCCACCAACTCAAAGGGCACTTGCCTTCTGGGCTATGATGTAATGTTTGTTTTTCCCCATGGAGATCATATGAACACACTTTGTAAGTTACACAGTCATTAACTTGCAGTGTCCATAGTTCAATTAGACGGTGTGATTATTCCATCCATGTACTTCTCATTAGTCTGCCCCAGATCCAAGTTCACTGGTTAGCAGTATCTCAGATCTGCTAAATCCACTTTTTCTTCCTTGCTCTGAGCAAAGCCTCTGCAAATTCACGAGCACAGGCTAGAGCTAAGCTGAGGCATTGCCATTTCCTCACCTTGGCCTTAGAAGATAAGTTATTCTCGTGCCAGAAATGCCCTTTGCGCCAATGGCCCAGATTTCTCTCTCTGAAGGTGGTATAGAGCCAAGAGAAATTTTAGATGAATTTCCATCTGGAAACCTAGGAGAATATTTTCTTGAAAAGCCATAGATGGGCAAAACTTACAATAGCTGCAATCATGCTAGCCATATTGTATCTGAGGATGTTTAATTAAAATAAAAGGCTTAACAACTTATTACAATGTAAGAAAAGTACAGTAATTTAAAGATCCCTATACACTAGTTTATTAGCATTTTCAGTTGCTTTTTAAGATACCTCTTATGTAGCCGAGTCTGGCCTCTGATAGCTCTGATTTTCTCCAGGTATGGTCTGTATACTTGGCAGTAGTCACTTCAGTGTGAAGTATCAGTTCTCGGAAAAGAGGCAATGTAATATACGAGTTAAGAATGTGGACTCTGGGGGCGCCTGGGTGGCTCAGTGGGTTAAAGCCTCTGCCTTCGGCTCAGGTCATGATCCCAGGGTCCTGGGATCCGGCCCCACATCGGGGTTCTCTGCTAGGCGGGGAGCCTGCTTCCCCCTCTCTCTCTCTGCCTGCCTCTCTGCCTACTCGTGGTCTGTCTGTCAAATAAATAAATAAAATCTTAAAAAAAAAAAGAATGTGGACTCTGCATTTAGACTGCATGGACATAAATCCTGGCTTTGTCACTAACTAGCTATGTGTGATTAAAGGATGCCACAACTTGCATTTTGACAGAGATAAATTAAAACTTACTTGCTATGCTTTAAAAAAATGGTAAACAAGCTTTCCCACCAAAATATTCTTGTAAGCATTTATTACAAAAGCAATGAAAATCATATATATGTAGATATACACTCCATTACAGATTAGCATATGGCTTCATCCCTCAAAAGAGTTTACAAATACCTGCTATCCCCCAAAGTCATAAGCAAGTTTAGAAAAGTTCCAGGGGTGCCTGAGTGGCTCATTGGGTTAAGCCTCTGCCTTCTGCTCAGGTCAAGATCTCAGGGTCCTGGGATCAAGCCCCACTTCGGCCTCTCTGCTCAGCAGAGAGCCTGCTTCCCCTCTCTCTCTCTGCCTGCCTCTCTGCCTACTTATGACCTATCTCTGTCAAATAAATAAATGAAGTCTTTAAAAAAAAAAAGAAAGAAAGAAAAGTTCCAGAAAGCTCTGGAATGTATTGATAAGGAATAGCATAACTAGCTAACAATGCATATGTAATGCTGCAATGGCTTATGTAAGTTGGGGTGTAGCCAATCAGAATAGGGCTGATGCAAGTGCAAGCCAGTAGATCCTAAGGTACACCCAGAGTGCTCAGCCTCCCCACTCAGAACATGGGGCTAGCCAGCCAAGCCATGATGACTATATATCCCCAACTATCATGGGTCATGGACCACCACATAATGATCATGACTTCACCCCTGGTGAAGACTAAAGACCTTGGCAAGCAGAGCCCACCAGGTCTATGGTGGGAGTCAGTGGCACCAGGGACATTGAGAGACACTAGTCAATCCCCAAACAGGTGGTGTGGGCCTTCTACCAGCTATCATCTCTTGCTTACTTGCAGTTGTTACTGGGCTCATTGAAGGAAATAAATGAATGGAAGTTGTTTGAGTTAAACGGTATTTGTGTGCAGTTTCTCATGGTATTGCCTATTCCTTCATATCCTATCTTTGTTTTGACATCATAGCTCAGAAGAAAATGGTGAGTGATCCAGGAGAAGTTATTTAACCTCTCTGTCAACCCAACAGCAAGGTGAGGAGAGAAGAGTTGTTGTGAGAAATAAATGAGTTAATATATGTCTAGGGCTTAGAACAGCTCCTGGCATGTGATAAATTCAGCTCTTATTCAAAAAGATAGATGTACCTCTCTGCTTACTGAAGCATTATTTGCAATAATCAAATTATGGATGCAATCCAAGTATCTATTGATAGATGAGTGGATAAAGAAGATGTGATATATATGTATATATAAATATAGATATATGTTATATCTATATCTATCTATATCTATAGGAATATTATTCAGCCATGAAAAAGAATGAACTCTTGCATTTGCAACAGCATAGATGGATCCAGAAGGTATAATGCTGAGTGAAATAAGCCAGTCAGGGAAAGAAAAATACCATCTGATTTCCCTCTTACGTAGAATTTAAGAAACAAAGCTAATGAACAAAGAAAAAAGAGACAAATGAAAAACCAGACTGGTAACTATAGAGAACAAACTGGTGGTTACCAGAGGGGAGGTGGGGGCATGGGTGAAACAGGTGAAGGAGATTAAGAGTATACTTATCTCGATAAACACTGAGCTGTATAGAGTTGTTGTATAGAGTTGTTGGCTCACTATGCTCTATACCTTAACATAACACTGTATGTTAATGATACTAAAATTTTAAAAAATGTTTTAAAGTCCTGGAAAGTTAAAAAAAAAAAAAAGTTGGGTCTTATCATCAAAAACTGAGGAAGGCCTCTGGGAATGGGATATTAAAGGTTACCTGGAAAATATGACTAGTTTTGCCTGCCTGATAACATGGAGGTTTCTTTTCACCCAGTAACAACAATTTCCAGTCTCTTGCACCTACTTCTTCTTTTGCTTTACAGTGTCTTTTTTTTTTTAAGATTTTATTTATTTATTTGACAAACAGAGATCATAAGTAGGCAGAGAGGCAGGCAGAGAGGGAGGAAGAGAAGCAGGCTCCAGAGAGCCTGATGTGGGGCTCCATCCCAGGACCCCGGTTCAGGGCTCGATCCCTGGACCCCGGATCAGGGCTCAATCCCAGGACCCCAGGATCATGACCTGAGCTGAAGGCAGAGGCTTTAACCCATTGAGCCACCCAGACACCCCTTGCTTTACAGTGTCTTAAAGGAAGATCTAGTAAGCCTAGAAGCTGAAAGTGCCTCTTCTATTTGGGAAAATGCAAACACAGTCTCTTCTGGCTGCCACTGGGTGGGGGGTGGGGGTGGAAGGGGTGGAGACTGCAGAAGAGGGCGAAGGGCGCTGGAGGTATGTAGATTTCTCCCACAAAAGATTCTGTCCCCCTCTCAGTTCTGAGAAACCACTGTGGCTATTGTGTGACAGACCACCACAGCTGCCAAGACCACCTCAAGGGAACCCAACAACCGCGGTCCTCAGGTCACTGAGAAACAGGGTGTTTCCATACAGAAGATGAGTGTATCACCATAAATCCGCAAGCGTGTGAGAAGGGCCAATAAAGTGAAGGAGGAACAATCAACCCAGTGAATGAAAGGCCCTATATCAGAGAAAACAAGAGAGCAATCCAAAATTTATTTTTATATCCACATTTTGGGCTTGTAGCAGGCTGAATAAGGGCACCCCAAAGATAACCATATCCTAATCCCCAGAATCTGTGGCAGAAAAGGAGAGTGTCTGTGTGCAGTGTTGGAAAATGGATTGATATGAAGCCTGGAGTCCATCTTTCTGCACAAGAATAGGATGAAGTTTGCATAGTTGCTGCCACTTGGTATTACCAGAGGGCCATTATTCCCTAGTGTTTCTTTTTATCAGTTTATATCTAGCCAGCTTTACTCAGGGAAGGTCCTGGCCCCTATAGACACAGGAATGTTTCCTATGTGCCCCATGCCATACCAGACCGATCCCAAAATGAGTTAGACCTGGTCCTATCTTGGTGTTTATGGGTATTTATGGTTGAGTGCAAAGATAGATTCATAAACAGACAATGTCAACATAATGTTGTGAATGCTCCAAGGGCCATGCATACAGGGAACATCAGGGAAGTTCATGTGGTTGGAGTAGAGTGAGTGAGGAAGGGAGAAGAAATAGGGTCAAAGAATAACAGAATATCAGATTGCCCATGGCTTTGAAGTCCGTAGGTGAGTTGAAGGGTCATTAAAGGGTTTTGAGCAGAAGAATGACATTATCGGATGTATATCCTTAAAAATTTATTCTAGCTGCTATATTGAAAACAGATTCTAGGGAGGAAGAGGCTGTTAAAATATAAGAGATGATGGTGACAAGAAAAAGTAAAGACTGACTCTAAGGGTTTACCTGAGCATCTGGAAGGAAAGGGCAACGAACGGTTCTGGGGACATACATGGGGAATACTTTAAGAAGAAGATTAGGGGGTGCCTGGGTGGCTCAGTGGGTTGGGCTTCCACCTTCAGCTCATGTCGTGGTCTCAGGGTCCTGGGATTGAGCTCTGCATCCGGCTCTCTGCTCGGCAGGGAGCCTGCTTCCTCCTCTCTCTCTGCCTGCCTCTCTGCCTACTTGTGATCTCTCTGTCAAATACATAAAATCTTCAAAAAAAAAAAAAAAAAAAAAGAAGATCAGGATTTTGTTTTTAGACATGTTAAGTTTAAAATTACTGTTAGACATTCAAGTCTAGGCTTGGGTGTTGGGTGTATGATTCTGGAATTCAGGGGAGAGATCATAGTGAAGATATAAACTGGGAGACATCAGCACATAAACAATTTTTAGAACCATAAAGCTGGATGATATCACCAAAGAATCCCTATAGCTAGAGAAGAAGTCCAAGGATGATCCTTGAGGCATTCCAACTCCACTTCCAGGAAGGAACAGCCAAAGGGAAAGAGTAAAACAGGTAGAGTGTAGATTCTAGAAACCAATGAAGAAAATGATTCAAGGATGCACAGTAGATTAAATTAAATATCCCCATTCTTCACCCCTCCCTGTGTCCATGCTTTTTGCCATATGACAATGTAAGTATTGCCCCTAAAAATAGAACATATTTACAGGTCCTTTGATTTGGGGCTCAAAGACGTGATTTTCTTTGGCCAATAGAATGTTGGTGGAAATACCAGTGCCAGATCTAGACCTTACAGGCATCCTGTGTTTCCACTTGACCTCTTGCAGGAGATAAATGTGACGCGCCTGGTGAGTTCACTGGCCCAAGATAGAATAAGCTGTGTAGTGGATCTGAGCCCATCCTGTTGCCTGGTCCCTGGTAAGCCAAGCCTAGATTAGAAGACCCCTCATATGACCTGCAGATGAATGGGCAAAATAAATGCTTTCAACTACTGAGTTTGGGGGTGGATTTGTTCCACAGCACCATTGTAGCTGCGTAGCAAGGATGACAAGGAAATGGTAGGCAAACTGTGTCAACGATGACTGATAGAAAAGATCAGGATTGAGAATTGACTAACAGATGTAGCTACATGGAGGTGGCTGGTGCCCCTGAAGAGTAGTGTTAATTGAAGTGGCGAGGTGATGGCTTGAATGGAGCAGGTTCAATGAAGTGTGGGAAAAGAGAGATTGCTGAAAAAGAGTAGAGACAATTTTCAAAATAAACTTCGGGTACAAAGGAAGGGAGGGAATAAAGTAGCAACCCAAAGGAGGCATGATGTCAAGAGAGGGTTTTTTTAATGGAGGTACTTTCTTTTCCTCTTTTTGTTTTCTATTCCATCACATTTTTCTTAATGAATAGATGATATATCGTTTTTGTAGAATAAGTTTGCAAATATTTTCAGATCTTCCATTAAAGTAGTTGAAATATCATTGTGACTTATTCAACCCAATTTCAAATATTTAGATATATTTGCCAACATCCTCTTTTTTAGTAATATCTATTATTATTAAATTATAAATAATTATTATTATTAATAATAGTTCTACTGAGACACACTTCACATTCACATACAATTCACCCATTTAAAGTGTACCAGTCAATGGTTTTTAGTAGAGAGTAGATAGTATATTCAGCATTGTATTATCATCACAGTCGATTTAGAACATTTTCAGCACCCCCAAAAAGAAATAATTGTGCTTCTTAACAGGTTTTGTTTTAAGATTTTATTTATTTATTTGATAGACAGAGATCACAAATAGGCAGAGAGGCAGGCAGAGAGAGGGGAGGAAGCAGGCTCCCCGCAGAGTGGAGAGCCAGATGCAGGGCTCAATCCCAGGACTCTGGGATCATGACCTGAGCCGAAGGCAGAGGCTTTAACCCACTGAGCCACCCAGGTGCTCCAAAAGAAGGGTTTTTAAGATGGGAAAAACAAAGTATATTTTTCTGCTGATGAGAGGAATCCTGTAGAGAGGGGAATTCATGATGCAGGAGATACAGCTGAGAATTGCTGGGCAACGTGTCCTTAGATAATTAAAAGGGTGGACTGAGCTCTAGAGGACAATCACTGAGAGTCCATCTTTAGTAACAAAAGAAAAGGCAGCATAGATGGTCACATGTGCAATGAATGGTTACAGATGGTTGTGGGAGATTGAGAATGACCCTTGACTGCTTCTATTTTCTCAGTGAAATAGAAAGCAGGAAAGGCAAAACTTTCTTTGTTTCTCCCAGCATCTCCTTGGCTCAAATTGGGTCCCATGTCCTTTCAGAAGTATGACTTTCTGATTGTTTGTATTTGGAGATGAAGCGTAGTTTAAGGAGATGTGTATGGGTGCCCAGGCGACAAGGTGGAGGGTGATGTTTAGTCTCATGGGTCTTCTTGGCTAGGCTGTGGTGCCAGGTGTTTGATCAGACAATAATCTAGTGTTGCTATGAAGATGTTCTGCAGATGTTTTCAGCATCTACAGTCAGCTGATTTTAAGTAAAGGAGATTTTCTTCCATTTTTGTGGGTGGGTCTCATCCAAACAGTTAAAAGTTTTCTAAAACAGCCTTAAGCTGGGTGAGAGGGCAGTTTTAACTTTCAAACAAATTTCAGTTTTTATTGTTTTATGATTGGGGGAGGGCTATTTAATCTTATCTGTCCTTTTACATTTGAGAAGGTAGGACCCGCATCTTGTCCAGAGTGGATTTCTCTATTACCACATCTTGACTACACTGTTTACTCCCGGCTTTTCCAGTGTGTGTACCAGGCTCAGTACTGGATGGTATTCCACAATGGGTGAATTTCCTTCCCTTGGCACCTTCCTGACATTCCAATTATACAAACTACATATGCAAAGCTGACTTTGAATAGGAATAATTATGGGTATCACAGAGGAGTGAGCGGTTCTTGCTACATAAAGTCATAGGAAGAATGAGCAGGGCTCTGTTCAGTTTCCTGCTGTACCCTCCAGACTCTGGGTCTGGTTCAGCTATCAGGAAGGAAAGGAGTACTAATAAAATCTAGTCCATTGGGAGATCAGCAGGTCTCTGCCCTCTCATATCCTGGAAACTCCTACGCATGATGAAGAATGGTTTCTTTCTCTAGCAATCAAATTTGATCTCTTCATTCAAATTGTTCTCCCAAAATATATGCTAAGTATATATGATCAGAATTATTACAATGGGGCTTCTCTCTTTTTTAATAATTTTTTTTATTTTTTAATAAACATACAATATATTATTAGCCCCAGGGGTACAGGTCTGTGAATCATCAGGTTTACATACTTCACAGCACTCACCATAGCACATACCTTCCCCAATGTCCATAACCCCACACCACCCTCTCCCTACCCCACCCCCTGCCCCGGCAACCCTCAGTTTGTTTTGTTAGATTAAGAGTCTCTTATGGTTTGTCTCCCTCCTGATCCCATCATGTTTCATTTATTCTTTTCTTACCTCCCAACCCCCCTCCCCACGTTGCATCTCCACTTCCTCATATCAGGGAGATCATATGATAGTTCTCTTTCTCCGATTGACTTATTTCGCTAAGCGTAATACCCTCTAGTTCCATCCACGTCATCACAAATGGCAAGATTTCATTTTTTTGATGGCTGCATAGTATTCCATTGTGAATATATACCACATCTTCTTTATCCATTCATCCGTTGATGGACATCTAGGTTCTTTCCATAGTTTGGCTATTGTGGACATTGCTGCTATAAACATTCGGGTGCACGTGTGGGGCTTCTCTCTTTGACAAGAGATTGTGCTTTCAAAAATTCAGAGTTCTATACAGAGCTTTAAAGATACAATTTTACAGTCCTTTCTTATATCCCTTTTTTGGCTATTCTGCATCTACTTCTGTATCCCCATCCACAGTTAAGAATAAAGTCCTCAAGATGATATGGTCATCTCATTTGCATTTTGAGGTTGGCAATCAGTCTCTGGTAGGTCTCCTGTAATGTACTCCGATTCTGGAGACTCCGATGTAAGCAGGACTGATGTTCAGCCAATATGCAGAAGTAAGGGCTCCATCAACTGTTGCTGACTGACCTCTATCTGACTGGTTGGTAACTGGGCCATAAAGGTTGTTAAATATTTTGAATATCATCTCTGCATATGGGTCCTCCTATGCAGAGAGTGGCAAATACATACGACTCTTCTATGTTGAAAGCTCCATAGAATCACATGGTCGATAATAATAGCTCTTTTATTTGTCACAACACTGGAAATGTCACAGACTTTCTGTAAATATTAATCAGTCCGTTAGGTGCAGTGTGTATTCATGAAGTACCATCATTGATTCTCAAGATCTCATTAAAAATGATAAGTAGTATTAACAGCATTGCAATCATTGATGGAGCTGCCCCCTGAGGGCCCACAGCCCCTGTGCTTCTAGAGCCAGACAGAAGGCAGTATTCTGTGTTGTGCTCTGCCCAAGATCATACTACAGTCTTCCTTGGGAGAGCTCCATGCCATCCCAAGGACTCCCAACGAGGGGACTTACGGATGCCAGTGAGCCATATCTTTCTAGCATGTTCCCTCAACACCTGACTTGGGCAGAATATTTGAACAGCATTTGGCAGTTTGGGCACTATCATTTGGATTTATAGCTCAAGCGCACTTAGACTTGGTTAAAGGGATCTGTTCTGTTATCGCAGATGGGTTTTATTGGATTCCGTTTCTAGTTTTATAGGAAAAAAAAAGCAAAGAAAATGGATGGAATGTGGCTAATGTGGGTAATTATCTTTACGATTCTTGCCACTACAGTACTCTCAAATTCATTCTACCATTTTTCTTTCGGCTCTCTGAGAAACAAAGCTCTTAGGAAGGTGGAACTTATTGAAAATCTTTAGACTTCAGCCAACCCTTTCTAAAGAGCAAGCGCATCATTAGGGCTTTTCTCAAGCACTTTCTCAACTTTAATTATACAAAGCTTTTATTGATTTGGCTGACTTAATATCTTAAGCCTTGATTAACATTGGAAACTTATAATCATCACTATTCAGACCTGGAGAGGGAGAGGAGAGCCAAAGACGACAGCTACCAAGGCTGGCCAGCGTTAGAGCAGGAAGCTTCAGAGTGACAGAGACATGAGTTAAGACAAGGAACCCAGTGGCTCTTGGTAGCAACTGAGAGCACTCAAGGTGCTTCCTGATCATGTCAAATCAAAACATGTAAATACTGAGAAAGTCAGAGCTTACTGAAGACTAAAAGAACTTCTTTCTTTCAAGGTGGACTGCAATAACACGTAAGAATGCTATCAGTACATTCATTTATCAGGTCCATACTAAAATGCTTCTCAGTGACCCCCCAAAAACGTAGCCTATGGAGCTCCTGTGCAACGCACTCAGAGCATCCCACCTCAGTTTATCTGACTTAAAAGTTTGGGTTCTCCTTATTTTGTTTCCTGCCTTACTGTCCTTAGAATGCCTGGCTTCTAGGTTGCCAGGGATATTAAGATATTACTGACTCAACAGCAGAGACTCTTCCCACTATGATTTATTACAAGTAAGTGCCATGGGAAACAAGCATGTGTAAGAGGATGGTTGAAAAAACCCTTGCTGACAACCACATCTCACTATTATTTCCCCTCATAATGCAAGAGTCTTGACCTTACCCATCTGTGATACTGAAATATGGTCACATATGTATACCCACGCGTCTACCCTTTCGCTTGCAAAATGATTAAGAAGTCCAAGCTTTTCCTAGGTTTCCCCTCTCCAAATACCCTCTAAAACTCCCAGGGAGGCTTAAGCCTTTTAATGAATCAGCCCTCCCTATCGCCGTCCAGCAGCGATAATAACGACCCTCCCTCCGGTTGGGTTTCAAAAAAGAGCCCTTTATTTCCTATGGCCATCGCTTATATAGGGGAGCTAAGCCAATCAGCATAGACTGCGATATGCATCCACCAATCTTAAGCTTGTTACCAAGTACCCACAGCATAGAAATAGTTCAATAGCCAATAGATACTACTTCCTGTTTACAATCAGTCACTCTAGACACACCTTCTGGCAAATCGCCAGGCGCCTTTTTGCAAAGCTCTGCGGTTGATGGATCTCCGGGCCCCTGGAGCCTCCGCCCTCGACACCTCCTGCCAGCTACTGCCTGCTGGAAGAGTAAGATCTCACAAATGTTGAGAAGAGCAGACTCCACGGTCCTCTGATGTTGAGAAGTCCGGGTCCATTTGTCTTGGGTGTCTCCAGCTGTAGGGCCTCCCAGAAGTCCCTCACCCTGCTGCAGCCAAACTCTGGCGGTCCTACAAAGATGGCCCCTGATTAGGAATCACCACCTGCTGATGGGCTAGAGTGTAATTATTCAATTTGCAAAATAAACAGTAAAATGTATAAAGTTTGTTAACGGAAACTTTGTCAGCTGTCTTCCGTCTTGATGTCGTTCCATGATAATATTCTCAAAAGTCGTCCTTAGAGTAACAAGAGGCAAATGTCATGAGGACCCTTATTTTATAGTCTTGGTGGCTTTGTTCCATTCATGGTAAAGCTTTTCTAAATAAAGTAGAAATTATAATATTCACTGCAAAGACATGAAACGTTGCAACTGACAGTAAGTTCAGGCGTAATGTTGTCTAAACTCCTAATTTTGTAGCTGAGAAAATAGTTACCTGTCATGTCATATGGTAGTGGTCCACATCTTGAGCCCAGACATGAAGATACTAGTTCAGAAACCATCTCCCCAAATCCCCAGCCAATCCTATTTTGAAGACAGTATTGAAGAGTCTTTCGTGCTTGAGTTACCCCATTGTTAAAGGAGCCTGGCTTTCCAAAATTCACGTTTTGAAGTGGGATGGGATGATGATGAAGGGGAGAGTTGAGAAGAGATATTCTGGTTCTTCTTTGGATGGCTGATGGTGGTGCCATAATTCTTTCTCAGAATGAATGAAAACTTCCTCAGAGCATTGGCTCCGCTCTCAGCAAACACGCCACTGTATTCATAGGATGGCTCACAGTCAACAAGCATGCGCCCATGCATTCTTCTACTTGATAACTGCAACCTGCTTGAGAGTGTGATCACATAGCTACCATGTATTTGTAGAAAGGAACCTAAAGCCAAAGAAGGTGAATTGACTTGTTTAGGTTTTTTCAGATCATACATGATAGAGCTGGCTTCCAATTAGTATTTTGGTTCTGAGTATGGTACTCTTTCTAGTAGAAAGAAGTACATCTTTCTTTCTCATGCCATATTTGCCCATTGACTGCTACTTTGATCTCAGTCACTTCCCATGCTCTGTACTGTACAACATGGGACATTTCCCAGGTTCCCTTGGTCCTTGGCCCCCCTGGGGGGCTCACTTAGTGGGAGACACTTATAGGAGGCGAAGAGGAAGGGAGAAGCCAGCAGAATTCTCTACCTCTCTAAGCTTCCAGGGGCATCCCTGGGCTGTAGTCTCTGCGGCATTTTCTCCTGCCAGAGAGGCTTTTCTTTATTGGAGCCAGATCTGCCCCCTGGGCCTCTGGGCTCTGGCAATATCACCTCCTTCTGTTGGCCCTCCAGCCCCAGGAGAAGTCAATGATTCCCTAATTTCTGGGGTGCTTTGTTATGCCTGGGTTATTTTCTCTGTCCCTTCCATAATCTTTGCATTTGATTCCCAATATTAAATTCTCTTCATCTGAGAGACCTACAGCAGATCCTAATGGATAAAATACATGAGTTTCTTTGAGTTTCTTTAAAAAACTGCTTATAAAGGTAACTAGCACCTTCATTGGACAAGCCTTGGCCACAGAGGGAGTTTGCCAGACATTTTATGGGCATGTATTTTGACTCTTGGCTTCAAAGAAACGACCTTAATAGTGCCATTTTTGGTATCCTTGGTTATCAGAAGCTATACGAAATTTTACCAAGGTGAAGTTTCCTTCACCTTCCCCCACCTGTCCCCTGTCTGTCCCCAAGAAAGAGATGGGTGTCTTTTGAAATGGGTCCCTCAGCCATCAAGGCCTAATGTCAGGTACTTACACTAGCTGGTGATGTTATGTGCTTATATATTTATTTATGTGCTTATTTATGTGCTTATTGGCCACACAATATATATACATATATATAACATATATAAAATATATTTAAAATTATTTATTTTTTTTAATTTTTTAATTTCTTTTCAGTGTAACAGTATTCATTGTTTTTGCACCACACCCAGTGCTCCATGCAATCCGTGCCCTAATACCCACCACCTGGTTCCCCCAACCTCCCACCCCCCGCCCCTTCAAACCCCTCAGATTGTTTTTCAGAGTCCATAGTCTCTCATAGCTCACCTCCCCTTCCAATTTCCCTCAACTCCCTTCTCCTCTCCATCTCCCCTTGTCCTCCATGCTATTTGTTATGCTCCACAAATAAGTGAAACCATATGATACTTGACTCTCTCTGCTTGACTTATTTCACTCAGCATAATCTCTTCCAGTCCCATCCGTGTTGATACAAAAGTTGGGTATTCATCCTTTCTGATGGAGGCATAATACTCCATAGTGTATATGGACCACATCTTCCTTATCCATTCATCCATCGAAGGGCATCTTGGTTCTTTCCACAGTTTGGCGACCGTGGCCATTGCTGCTATAAACATTGGGGTACAGATGGCCCTTCTTTTCACTACATGAAAGGTGCCCTCTCAATGTGGTTTTAATTTTAATCTCCCTGATGGCTAGTGATGATGAGTTGAGGATCACTGTTTTAGATGAGGTTATATACCTCAAGTGATTAAATACCAGCCTTGTTTGTGATATAGAAGTTGGACGAAATTTGCATGGTTCCCGGTTTTAATTACTTCTTAGGTATCAGGCTTTTGATAATTCAACTTCTGTGGATTTTCTGGGGTTTTAATATATTCTCTTGTTCACCATGCAGCAACAGAGGAAGTCAAGGCAGACCTGAAATTTAAAAATCCCAGTACTTTTTCACCTAACACCTTCAACCCCCCCCAGAGATCGTTATCTGGATGTGTTGTAACACCCTGGAAATACACATCTTACTAAAAGGAACAGGTTGTTACTATTGACCTAAAGAATTAGGAAACTTGTTTGGATATCAGCATGAACCCTCAAAACTCCTGACTAGTAGAAGTCATTTTATACACATGGCTTTTTTAAAGAATAATTATCTTGAAGAACTCTTGCTTATTAGACTAGGTTGGAAAAATTATCATTGGCCATGTGAATATGTAATTACCATGATTTATTTGTCAAGTACTGAACATAGGTAAATTTCCTGCACTTTTATTGAATTTGAGAAGTTAATTAGTATGACTATTAAGCAAAACCCAGAGATCATTATATATGAAATATTTCTCTATAATTCTAATAAACTGATTTCAAAACCTATTAGGCTTGAAATTTCACTCAGTAGTCCCCAAACATTTTTTCCCTTTGGTTAATGGATCTCTACATTTATCCTTCTCACTGAAAATATACTAGGACTATTTAAAAGGTTTATAACCGTTCTTGCTGGACATACATAATTAAGTTTATTTTCTGTGAAAATCTGCGGAAATGTCCTTTGGAATTAATGGAAATGTACAATTTGTTTTATTGTTACTTAGTATTTATGTAGCACTTCATATTTCTAAAGTACTCTATAATCACTAGTTCCTCTTGAACTATTTTTATGTCATTTATTATAATGTTCTTTTGATACAATATGTGATTTACTTCTGTCATGCCTTTTGATGTATTTCAAGAGAATAGAATGAGATGGGCTTTTATAATATCCTGGGTTGGGGGGTCCCCAAGATCCGCCCCCAGATTTGATGGTTCACTGGGGAGACCCACAGGATTCAATATCTAGCCACACGGACAACTATGATTTATTACACTAAAAGGATGTAAAGCACAATTAGCCAAGGGAAAAGGTATGTGAGATGAAGTCTGTGGGAGACACAGATGCAGGTTTCCATGGGTCCTCTCCCAGTGGATCCACATAATTCTTCCAACAACAAGTTGTGACAACAAATGTTGTCTATCATGGAAGCTCATTAGAGACTTACTTCCCGAGGTTTTAACTGAGAGCTGATCACAGAGGCAGTCGTTGCCTGGCATGTCCCATATATCCAGACCACGAGAAAGAAAGCAGGCATTCAGCATTTTGATGATTAATTTTATGTGTCAATGTGGTTGGGCCACAGTGCCCAGATACTTGGTCAAACATCTGATGTTCCTGTGAGGGTGTTTTGTTTGAGATTTATGTTTAAACTGGTGGACACTGAGTAAAGCAGACTATTCCCCATAACATTGGTGGGTCTTGTCTAGTCACTTGAAGGCCAGGGCAAAGGACAAAAAGAAAAAACTGACTGCTCCCAAGCAAAAAGAAATTCTGCCAGCAGATGGCCTTTGAACTTGAATTGCAACATTGGCTCTTTCTGGATCTCAGGCCTAATGGTCCACAGTGCAGAGATGCAAATTTTGGGACTTGCCAGCTTCCATAATCATGGAAGTCAATTCCTTAAAGTAAATCTTTTTTTCTCTCTCTCTTTCTCTGTCTCTATCATATCTCATATCGTACCTCATATATATCTCATATGTATCATATATCTCTATATATGCATCTATCTCTCTATATATCCTATTGGTTTTGTTTCTCTGTAGAACCGTAATACAAGTATATACCATATTGTTTGTACGTTGAGACACAGTGAGCCCTTCTGCTTGCATAGTGGTGGGAACACTCCTGAAATATAAGTTCCCAGATGCCAGCCAAGGGTTAATCTTGCAGCAGGGCCTTTCCAAGAATAGAAGTTCAGGCCTTCTGGGTTAACTCTTTTCTCATATACCCCCACCTCATATACTATATATAAAAAGAGACAAAACAAATGAACAAAAAAGACAAAAAACAAAACAAAAAGAAAAGGGTGGGGGAGGTTTTCTTGTTTCTTTGTTGGATCCTTGTGACTGTATACTTTGTTTAAAAACTAGGGGGTAGGGGAGAATTTCTTGTGTCCGCAGGACTGGAGGAACGTTCTTGTTACATACAAAGCCATAAACCAGCTAAAGCATTCCCTATACTTGTCTCGTGTTTCCATTTAGCTTACCATCAGACAGCATCATTCAAGTAAAGAAGTTGGTATCAGGCCACTGATGGGAAAATGGTGGACGGGAAGGAGGGAGAGGAGAAGCCCGAGAAACCGCAGCAAGCTGGAGCCGCTGGAGAACCTGAAGAAGAAGTAGAAAAAACTGTCAAAATTAAGACTATTTCTTCCAGTTATGGAGGGGAAAGTTCCAGTCACAGCTCTGAGATGCAATCAGCTGAAGCAGCAGCTGCGGGCCTCCCAACAAAACCTACAAAGATCTCCAAGTTGGGATTTGCCATAGGTAGACGACAAAGCAAGCCTCAGCCATATCCATCAAACTTGGATCAAGGAAACCTAAAGAACTGTTCCAACACTTGCTCCAAAAAACGTTTCAGTCGCAGCAGCTTTTAATGAAGATGAAGCTATTGAGCCAGAGGAAATGTCTCCAGAAGCAAAGATAAGGATGACGAATATTGGAAGGGATACACCAACGTCAGCAGCACCAAACTCCTTCAGTAAAGGAAAGCATGGTTTTTCTGATAACCGGAAGCTCTGAGAGCAAAATATAAAATCTCACCTTACAAATGTCCATGACCAAGACAATGAAATGATGTGTTTTGAAATTGGGGTGTGGGGTGGGTGTAAAGTTAAAAGGGAAAAATTTCCTTTTTTAAAGGATGGTATAAGACTATCTTCGGAGCTGTCTTTTTTTTTTTTTTAAGATTGAGAGGTATGCTAATAAATGAGGGTTGAAATTAGAAGTAATTTGTGTTTAATATACAGATTTCAAGACATTTGCCAATTTTCTAGTTTCATGTGGTTCGTTTCCAAAGGTTACAGAATAATGGGAATTATTCTGTATTATACAGAATACATTATTCTGTAATAGACAGAATATATACAGAATAATATACAGAATAATGGGAAAAAAATCAAAAATGGTGAAAAGAAAAAAAAAGAAGTTGGTATCAAAAAGGGTTGATCCAATTTGGTAGTCTTCAGATCTGAGCTGCTCACAGTCTCTGTCCTGTGATTTTTTTCAACAGATAGCATAACTTTTCTTTTACCTTTGCAGGAAATTCCATGCTTGAATGTGCCCTGAGTGATGAAGCATGACAAGAACTAGCACCCAGTAGCCGTCAGAATAAAAATGGTTTGACAGCTGGTCCTCCAGGGGCTTGCCCCTCTCCCGCAAGCCATCAGCAACTGAAGATACTCCTGGGATACTAGGATGGTGACTTTCCAAGCAGAAGCAGTGTTTTCAGAATCTGTACTTGTTTACTGAACAGATCCACATGAAGAAGCACACAGGGATGGGCAGGGGCAGAACTCAAGTTCCAATGCTTTGCCATCTCAAACTTTCATTTTTTTGGTCTCAACATTCTGACAATGTCTTCAGTAGTCTCCCTGTGTCTTCTCTCCCCATTTTTAATTTATTTCATAGGGTGCCATAAGAATTTTTCTATTAACACGAATCTGGTCATATTGCCTCTCTCAATTGCCGCTCACTGTGTCTGGTCTACGGAATAAACTCTCAAGCCCTTGGCACGGCATTGAGAGGATGTCAGAGTGTGACCTGAATATATCCTTCCGGCCATAGTTCTGGTTGCCGCTTCATCAAGGGTGGATCAGTCATTCCCCTTTGAACTCCAATTCTAAGAATCCATCAGACCTGGTGTGGTTTTATGTGGTTTTTAAGACCTACTGTCAATAGGATATGTACTTTTCAACTAAACTTAATATTGCGGGACAAACTGTGTGGCTCAGTTGGTTAAGCATCTGCCTTCAGTTCAGGTCATGATCTCAGGGTCCTGGGAGCAAGTCTCATGCCAGGTTCCCTGCTCAGTGGGGAACCTGCTTCTCCCTCCCCTCCCTGCTCATTCTCCTCTTACTATCTCTCTCTCTCAAATAAATAAGTACAATAAAATCTTAAAAAAAAAATCTTAGTATTGAAATACACAAGTGTGTGTCACTAGATCAATTTTCAAAACTCACATACCACTGTCACCGTCACCCAAATCAAGAAACAGACCATCACCAGCACTGCCTCTAAGCCTCTCCAGACCCTCTTCCACCCACTCCCTGCCCCCCCTGCCTTTTACCACCTCTGATTCATTTTTCCTGTTTTCCAACACTGTAGGCATGGAATCATGCAGTATCAGCTCTTTGGTATCTGGCTTCTTTTGCTCAATGCATGTTTGCAAGGTGGATCTGTGTCAATGTAACAATTATTGGCTGTTTGGCTATTAAGAATAGTGCTGCTCTAAATGTTCTTGTATGTGTGTTTTGGTAACTGCAAGCATACATTACCTAGGACATTTATCTAGGAGTAAAATCACTGGGCCACAGGGGTGTGAATGTCCCCAGCTTTTGTAGCTACTACCAAGCAATTTACTAAAATAGTTGTGCCAATTTATATTCCCAGGGGCAAGGAATGGGCTTTCATTCACACCAGCACTTGGTATTGTGTCTCTTTTTCATATTAACACATTCGGTGGATGTGTAGTGATTATCTCATCAGGTTTTATTTTATTCTATTTTTTTAAAGATTTTATTTATTTGACAGACAGAAATCACAAGCAGGCAGAGGCAGGCAGAGAGAGGGGGGAAGCAGGCTTCCCGCTGAGCAGAGAGTCCAATGCGGGGCTCCATCCGAGGACCCTGGGATCATGACCTGAGCCAAAGACAGAGGCTTTAACCCACTGAGCCACCCAGGCGCCCCATCATTGGGTTTTAATTTATGTTCCCTAGTGACAACTGATGTTGAGAAACTTTTCATGTTTATTAGCCATTTTTTTTTCTTTTGTGAAGTGTTCTTTCAAGTCCTTTGCACATTTTTTTTTCCTATTGATTTTAGGATTTATCTATTAGGAGTTATGTACCCTCAATATAGGAAATTTTGTACACATACACACACGTATCCATTCGTCCCATTCTATGTCTTGCTTTTTCACTCCCAGCATTATTTTTTGAAGGACACAAGCTCTTAATTGTAACGACTTCTAATAGTTTCATTTTTTTCCCCTTATGGTCTGTGCTTTTATGCCCCATGGAGAAGTCTGCTTGCCCTCAATTTATTGAGATATTCTCCCATCTAGAGATCTACATCTGAAATCTTTTAGACTTCCTATTTGCTTATGATGTATGGCAGGAATCAAACTATGGCTTTTGCCTATGGATATTCATTTGACCCAGCTGACTGAAAAATCCGTTAACTTTCCTTCACACTGCAGTCATCTTGGTCGTAAGTAAGGTCGCTGCATTTGTTGGGTCTACTTCCGGATTCTCTACAGGGTTCCACCTGTCTGTCTACCTACCCTGTGCCAATACCACACTGTCTTAATTTCTATGGCTTTAGAGCAAGTGGTGGCATTTGTTGTGCAAGTTCTTCGGCTTTGTTCTTCAAAGGGGTCTTGGCTATTCCACGTTCTCTGCATTTTCATATGAGCTTTAGAATGAGTCACTTCTCACAAAAGTAAACCTTCTGGGATTTTGATTGATATTTTGTTGGATCTATATATCTATTTGTGAGAGAATTTGCATTTTTATCATATCAAATTTTCCAACTGGTACCTATGGTTTATTCATTTATTTAGGACTGCTTTAATTTTCATAAAAATGATTTATAGTTTTTTGTGAAGAGGTCGAGGCTAACATATTGTTTAGGATTTTAGTATCTATGCTCACAAGAGCCACTGCCCTGTAATTTTCCTTTCTTGTAATGTCACTGTTAGGTTATGTTGGCTTCATAAAATGAGTTAAGAAGTATTCCTACTCTTATATTCTGTGGAAGGATTTATTAAGACTGGTATTATCCCTTCCCCAAGTATGTATAGATTAATTTATTAGCAGGGTCATCTAATATTTAATATCTCATCTTTGTGAGAGGGTTTTAAATTGCAGATTCAATTTCTTTAATAAATACATGTTTGAAATTTTAAAATAATTTTCCGTCAGCTTATTAAATTGTGTTTTTCTTTGGATGTGTACATCTTGTCTAAATTGTAACTTTGTTAATGTAAAGCTGTTCATAAAGTCTTATCAGCCTTTTTTTAAGTTTAGTTATTTATAATCTCTACACCCAACATGGGGCTCAAACTCATGATCCAAAGATCAAGTCCTATGCTCTATTTACTGAGCCAGTCAGGCACCCCCATCTCATCAGCTTTTTCACACCTATTTAATCTACAGCGATGTCCTTTATTTAAATTTCCAATATTCATAATTTGTGTCTTATCTCTCTTTTTCTTATCAGTTGTGCTAAATATCTATCACCTTTATTTTTTTTTAAGATTTTATTTATTTATTTGACAGAGATCACAAGTAGGCAGAGAGGCAGGCAGAGAGAGAGAGGAGGAAGCAGGCTCCCTGCAGAGCAGAGAGCCCGATGTGGGGCTCGATCCCAGGACCCTGTGACCATGACCTGAGCTGAAGGCAGAGGCTTTAACCCACTGAGCCACCCAGGCGCCCCAATATCTATCACCTTTAAATATCTTTCAAAGAACCAACTTTTGGGATTGTTGATTTTCTTTGCTTTATATTTTTTATTTCATTAATATCCTGCCTTTGTTATTTCATTTCTTCTCATTTGTATTTAATTCACTCTTTTAAAAAATTGCTTGTTGTGGACACTGGTAAGATATGCATTTAAAACACTTTATAATGTCATGTGTTGTCATTCAACTTTTCCCCATTGTGTTTTTTGTGACCAAAAGCATGTGTTTTCCAATGAAGGTCCCCCAACAAACTAGGGATATAGTTTGTTAATAGGAAAATCTTATTTATTTTTAGTGGGCCGCTTCCATGGTGTAGGGCTGTGGCCATAATTATAATTGTTAATGCAACAATTCAAAATATTATCTAGTGGTCTGGATGAGGGGGATCCTCTTTTATTTACCCAAGTTTTTCCATAGTAGGAAGTGACATAACACTCCCGAAAGAATTCAACACTGGGTGACCTTGAACGGTATGTCATTTTCCATCTCCTTTTGAGATTAACCTATTAGTAGGACTGTATTAGTTTCCTAGGGCTCCCACAACTAAGTACTAAAAACTCGGTAGTTTAGAACAACAGAAATTATTGACTCACTGTTCTGGAGACCAGAAGTCTGACATCAAAGTGTGGGCAAGATAGCACTTCCACTGAAACCAATTGGAGAAGGATCTTCCTTGCCTCTTTCTAGCTTTTGGACGTTTGCCAGCAATCTTTGGTGTTTCTTGACTTACAGATGTATTGCTCCAATTTTGTATCTTCGCAGGGCCATCTTCCCTCTTTGTATGTCTGTCTCTGTATTAAATCCCACCCCCCTTTTTAGAGGCTAGGGCAGGGGTAGAGGGAGAGGGAGAGAGGGAATCTGAAGCAGGCTCCATGCCCAGCAGAGTGATGGAGGACCAGATCTCATGACCCTGAGATCACGACCTGAGCTGAAATCAAGAGTCAGACGCTTAACCAACTGAGTCACCCAGGTACCCCTTAATTTTCCCCCTTTTAAGGACACCAGTCATATTTGATTAGGGCCTATCCTTATGCTGCATTCTAAGATGATAACCTCTGCAAAGACACCATTTCCAAATAAGGTCATATTCTGAGGTGCTGGGGTTAGGACTCTGGCATGTCTTTTTTGAGGGATATAATAACACACAACAAGGACAATCTCAGTGCGTGCTGAGAAGTCTCTGTAGACGGACGCATGGAAAAGCAGACAATGGAGTGGGGAAGGAAAAGCATCCCATAGACAAGCAGCCAAAACACTGTCCTTGCAAATGGAGACAGATTGTTTCCATGGCTCAAGAGCTTCTCCACAGACTCACCAGCCTTCTCCGGCCATACTATTCCCAACAGGTGGCCATACCAGCTTTAATCCTCGGAGTGAACATCTGATCACATGTAGCTCCCATAGGCACAGAATAATCTGCTCCTGGGATTCAAATATATCACCGAGGGGAACCCTGGCTCAGCATTGTGAGGCCAGATTGTATAAATTGCTTTCAAACTTATACACGTTAAACTAAATCCATATTTTCAAGGTGGCAGTAACCTTAGGAGAAAAGTCGTTTTTGAGAACACGGTCAGCAGCTAATGTATGTACTTCTAGAATACATCGAAGCTTCTCTTGGGCACCTCTTAACCTTTCAGAAATTTAGTACCTACGTTGCTCCTGTGATTCTGGGTCGTTCTCTGCAATGTGTCTTTCTCAATTGCCCTTTAGCAGGATCACCCTCTAGACAGCATCAATAGATTTTTAAGACCTGAAAGCAGCAGGGCAAATGCACCACTAAAAATAGCTCCATTCATGGATCAATTAAATCCTTAGTGCATCTGTAATGCGATAATAATGATGATCTACCTCATAGCGCCGTTGTGAGGAAGAACCCATGAATGATTGTAAAGCACTCTGAAAATAGAAAGGGCCCCATAAAAGCTTATAATTATTAACGGTAATCATTTGCAAGTGACCTAGAAATTACTAAGTTATAGCATTCATCTTGTCACCCGTTCTTTTTGTGTAATGTTTGGATTTCCAGCCCTGTGTTAAGATTCTATGTTGCTACCCTGCAACCCGCGGGAGCTTTCTAAGGAAAAACTTGAAAGCAATCGATCCCTGTATGGTATCCAGGGTATACTGTATGGCCCCGTGTAGATACCAGTCCTGTGTCTAAAACCCTCTGGGCTTTAAAAATGCTTCTCTTTCTTCCCTGTAGTTGAAATCAGAGGTAAATTCTTGATATTCATTCATTCATTCATGGAGAAGTCATTTATTGAGTATGGTAGGCACAGACCTTGGTTCTAAGGACACAAAGCAGGAAAAAAAACTATACCTAGTACCTATTCTCTTGGAGTTTATAGCTTGTATGGATAAAAATAAAATAGTCCAGCTGGTAAAGTGGCATTAGAAGAGGAGAGGGAAGGAAGGGGCAGAAGACCTTCCAGCCCACCAGCCCACCCCTGGAGCAGGAGTTTACAGGCAGGGACTGGATCCAGAGGCTTCCGTTTCGGAGGAGCGCTGTGCCTCTTCTTTGAGGGTCGTACTGCTCCCTCCTACCTTGCGTTCCTGAAAGAACTGCGGTTATGGGTAGATTGCCCTGCTGCCTTCTTTCATCCGTGTCCTTTGTCCTTTCTCCTTTTATTTTTTTTTAAAGATTTTATTTATTTATTCGATAGAGATCACAAGTAGGCAGAGAGGCAGGCAGAGAGAGAGGGGGGAAGCAGGCTCCCTGCTGAGCAGAAAGCCTTGATCCGGGTCTTGATCCCAGGACCCTGAGATCATGACCTGAGCCAAAGGCAGCTGCTTAACCCACTGAGCTACCCAGGCACCCTTCTTCCTCCTTTTAAAAAGCTCACCAGGAGGGGGTCACCTGGGTGGCTCAGTGGGTTAAGCCTCTGCCTTCGGCTTAACCAATCAGAAAATACCCCGGAACTAAGAAGAATCTTGCCCCCAAAGAACTGGGAGATGAATTAGGACCTTATTCCTAAGGCACATCTTGTTGTCAGACACAACACTTTTTCTAATGGTGGCCGTTGCACAGCTGGGAGACCAGCTTCGGTTTCTTCTGTCCCTTCCTGACGCACAACCCTGGAGCTGGACGTGTTCTAAATGGCGAGTTCGTGGTACTCGAATCTGCCTATTCTCTCCCCCTTTTCCTCCCTGCCTTCCACAAGTACTGAGTCCCTTCTCTGATCTCAGCACAGCGCTTAACCCTGGGGACATGAAGGTTTTCATAACGTTCAGATCCCTGTGCAGCGGTCTCTAGCATCACCAAGCATTAGCTGGATCCCTGGGGGATCCACCGTGGCTTCGCAGCCCATGGGGTGACATGCATGTAAAGAGAAGGTCAGGTGAGGTCGGGGTTTGAAGGCGGTACTTCAGACACTGGCTGCTCCCTGGGCACTTAGCCGAGCCGCTGACCACCAGCTCTGAGCAGCTTGCATCTCTCTCTTCCGACTTTGGACTCATTGAGCTTCCCCTTAGCTTTGCCTAGCAATCGGCTGTCTCTTTGGAGCACAGTCTGCCCCCACGAGTGGCTGTTTCCTGCTCAGCACATCCTGTAATGCCTGTAACTGTTCCTAGCTTCTGTAATGGGCCTTGACTGTCACCACAAATGTTTCTTCTGGGTCTGATTTTCCCAAGGGCCCAGAAGGAAGTACTTTGCTCTCCAATGTCTTGCATTTGACCTATTGAATCTGTCTTAGGAGCTCAGTCAAGTACGCGGATCCTAGCACCCAGAGATTCGGATCTTATTGCCTGGAATTCCAACCTGCTTCACCAGCTGGACCCGTCCCCCTGCCCCCGATGGGGCTTGGGTTTTAGCATGGAGGGGAGGGGGGCAGTGATAGCTGGCTTAAGGGTTGCCCGACATGGTAGAAAGGGGTGCTGGGCACCTTTGGTTTGGAATCTGGCTCCCCGGCCCACTCGTTGTGTGATTTGGTACAATTGACTTAATAGCCACAAAATTCAAATTCGACTCTGTAGTCAAGGGAGATGAAATCTATTTCAGCAAGTTGTTGTGAATATTAAATAAGGTGGCTCAGGCTGTTAAACATCTGCCTTCAGCTCAGGTCATGATCCTGGGGTCCTGGGAGTCTGCCACGGGCTTCCTGCTTAGAGGAGATCCTCCTTCCTCTCTCCCTCTCCTTCTACCCCTTACCAACCACCACCCCTCCCCGCATGCTTGCTCTCCCTCTCTCTCAAATAAATAAACAAAATCATAAAAAAAAAAATAATAATAAGCGCAAACTACTAGCCCAAGGGCTGGCATACAGTAGGTGCTCACAGATGTCGGATCCTTCATAATGTTTAGAGCTTCTGCTTCAAATCTGCAGCATCTGCTCGACTTCTCGAATCTCTGAAAGGTTTGGATTCTGTTTGCTTCAGATTGCATGCTGTTATCATCATCAGTAAATACATTTCTAAACTGGACATGAGGGGAAACGACACCACAGATTAAAGTCAACCGAGATCAACAGAACCCAAGGGAAGAGTGTGGTGTTTGTAGATTTCCTGAAATGCATGTGACTCCGAACAATGTCACTTAATCGTGTCGATAGTAAATATCTGTTAATCCAGCAAAGAGAATGCTCTGTCTCTGTACTTACTAAGTTAGAAATCCGTGGCTGGGTCTAGGTCAGCTGTGTCCCTTAGTGCCTGTTTTCTAACCTTCAGGATTTGGAGAGAATCGTAATTTTTTTTTAAGTGATTGCCGAGGGAGGCTTCATAAGGCTATAGTTTAGTACAATTATGAGGTGAGATTCTAGGGCTGCTAACCTGGCAGTCCCTTGACCCCCAGGGACAAATTAATCTAAAGCGAATGAAGAAGAACCACAATTATTGCCTTTTGCAGGGCCAAGGAGTGCTTGTTAGGAACAAAGCGTGCTATCAAATGCTAATGATGGTTCTGCAGGCTAGCATTTCTGAATGCTTTAGGTACACAAATTGCTTTTGGTGGATGTAACTCTGTTTCTAGGTGAAATTTGCTCCTCAGGGGAAGCACAAAAGAAAAACATAAGTCTTCTCTTTAGGTCTACTGTTCAGGGGGAAATGGCACCATTTTCGTATAATGAGGCATAAGGTAGGAGAGGGTATTGGTTATATCACAAGTATTTATATCCCTTTTGTCGCTCGGCATCAGCGATGACATTGAATAAGCTCATCAGAGCGTTGCTATAGATTGTAATTGTCATTAATCAAATACAGCACGGTGGTTATTTTTGGAATATAAATCTTCAGATGACTTAGCGAAGATAGAGTGAGTTCCTTTTGAATTGTCACCAAAGGAAGATAGAACCCAATTCCTCAATTGTTCTAACCAGAGCAGGGGCTCTGTGCCCTTTTCAGGTACCCTTGAGGTCAAGTAATCTGGTGTTTCCTGGAAATACAAGTGATGAAATATTGTAATAAGACAACAATCACACTCTGGATTTGCAAGGTGTTTTTCTTTTAGTTTATGATGCTTTCATGTATTTTCTCTCCTTTTAAAAAATAAGCCTGGAAGCATTTTCCATTTATGCCTCTCTCTCTTAGAATAAAAACTCTTTGTATTTTACTGATCCTACAGTATGGGATTATTCACTCTAAGAGTTCCTCTAAGGAGAAGGAAAGGCCTTTGAATGCTCAACCGTGGCCCTAGAATCTATAATCCATGGCTTTTAGTAACTTCCCAGCTGCTGCTTTGCTTGAGGTAGATTTAGGCAAGGACTTTCGCGTCCCTGCACTTCCGTTTATCTCTGCAGGAAGTGGGGGTTACTGTAGGAAAAGGGGTCCAGTTGCTTGGTGAGCGCTATTACCTGTGCCCTGTGGCATCCAGTGTCCCGAGAGTTCCACATGGACCTCCTCTCAGGGGGATCGGTGGGGAGGGAAGTCACAAGATGCTGGCGGACACCCCAAGCAAGAGTCTGCCTATCCTAGCCTTTTGCAGCTGCACCTCGGGTACCCCAGACTCATCCACAGGCCTCTAGCCTCAAACAGGAGTAGACATCTGGGCTGCTCAGTGACTTTGGTGGAAGCAGCTACGGAAACAGTCCCCCTACAAACGTGGGCAGGCATTGAATTTCTGTGTCCTCTGCAGGTGCCCATGCGACTCATTAGCATGGCTACTTTGCTTTGTCATCTCTAAGACACCGAGATTCGGGGCCCTCTCTGAGTCGAGGTGGCAAATTCAGGGTCATGGTCTGTCACTCATGAGGTCTTGGCAGATCAGTTTTTCTCGATCTGTTTTCTTCATTCTGTTGTCTCACGTTTTATTCCTCTGAAAGGAAGGAATAAACACATTGCTCATCTCAAAAATTAATCAATGACTAGATCCCGTAAAGTTCACAATTTTACACCCCAAAGCCGATGTAGTTGTATATGTTTTTGAAAGCCATCTCTCTATATTTACGTGTGGTTGACAAAAATGATCAGATCCAGAGAATGAAATCTCCTTTATTTCTCATTCTTCCTCAGCTCCTCCTACCTTCTAGAATTACAAAGGATTTTAGGATAAAAAGAAATTTCCAGCGCTGCCCAGAATGGGCAACACCAGCTCACATCTGAAATTCCATGCATTTTCTTCTCGACTAATATCTATTCTCTTACCCGTGCTTATAATATTTTGAGCTCTGAGTTTTGTCTTATCATAGCACAGCATTACAGTCTAATCCTTCCCACTAAATCACAGTCCTGAATGGATCCAGTGGGTTGAATGGACTCAACATGGGTGGGTTTGCTGGTGAGCAGCTTTCTCTGATCTCTCCAAGAAACCCAAGTTAACATGCTTGCCTTTGAGCTTCTGCCAGTCTTTTATTTGAGAATCTGAACAGAGATCTCTCCGCTGGACAGTGTATATATTAGGGAGGCTTCCAAACGGCATCTAAAAAGACAAAGCTGCTAAGAGATAGTAAACAACATTTAATAAATAAGACCTGTTTTGGAGAATGCCTTCTGGTGTTGTATGTTTTGATGCAGTACTTGGAAATGTTCCCAGCCAGTTAATAATTGATGGGCTGTTGGAACATATTGAGGCGCCAATATACAACTTTAGGTGTGGAAACTCTTCTTTGTCCTTGTTTACCCTCTTCCTTGCCCCCCACAGTGTTATTTGTTATCATAGCGTTCTAATGGCGTCCAGTGTAAGAAGGCATCCGAAGATACGTTCTAGTACCCGGATGGATTCCGCACACTCTCCAGAGAATTTCTCAGGGGTTGACAAGATCAGGTTTTTTGAAGTTAATCTACTCCAGAGAGACTGGATGCAGACATTTTTAAGAAAATAGTTGCTTTATTTATAAAGCCGTGTCTCTAATTAGACAAGTGAAAGGATGAACGACTCCTGTTTTCTTGGCTGATGCGAGGGGGCGGGGTGGTTGGGGGGGGGAGTTCTTTTTCCTGTGTTCGGGAAAGTTCAGCCTAAATCTCTCCTTATTCTGGGATGGGGCTGGTCAGGGCTGTGGAAGCAACAGAGCCTCCCTTTGTTCCTGAGCCCTGGAGGCCGCGAGCTGTGAGAGCTGACAAGCCACCAGTGTTCCCGTCCAGCTCGCCGAAGGGAAAGCCTGGTGCAGAGCCTGCGGGCTGAAAAGCAGAAGAGCTGAGTTTTCATTAATCAACAAAGTAATTAGGTAAGGCCCAAGGTGGCTTGCAAAGGTACACAGCATGCAACACTGCAGAGAGTGAGCAAAGAAATCAGGAGGAGCCGTGGGTGGAGGAGAAAGGAAATGAAGGGGCAGAAGACTGAGATGAAATTAGGGGTGAAACTGACACCCAAAATATACAGCTATGAAACCCAGGACCCATCAGGAGGGCCATATGATCCTTGACACTTAAGACGGGCGCAAGCCAGGTCTCAGGGGCTTCTATCTTCCAGGCACAGAGAAATTCCTCTCACAGGGTCGTTTTGTTTGTTTTTGTTTCTTGTTTAATTTTATTTGAGAGAGAGAGAGAGAGCTGGAGAGAGAGAATCCCAAGCAGACCCCAGGTCCAATACAGAACCTGAAGGGGGGCTCGATCCCAGGACCCTGAGATCATGACCTTAGCTGAGCCCGGGAGTCAGAACTTAATCAACTGAGCCGCCCAGTTTTTATCTGGAATATCCATTGCCTCATTCCGACACCAAACACAGCGATCAGATTTTCTGTGGTTATTTGGTTTAATTCTTTCAATGGAGGCAGGAGAAAGATCCCATGCTCTAAGTCAAATAGGTGGGACAGAGCTGTCTCTCTGAGACCCCCAATAATCTAGGGCTGTGTTCTTGGTCTTCATCTATCCCATTCTCTCCTTAGCTCTCTGCGCAGTAAGGAGGACAAAGAAAAGGGGAAAAAAATATTCATGTTTTTCTTACTGCCTGGGAAGGGCCAGGCTAGGAGATTTGCATCGGGTATTTCCTTCCGTCCTCACAATAAACGGAGGATGGGGGTAGTGTTTCCCCCATTTTCTAGAGGTTTCTAAATTTACTTGATATTGGTATGTGTCAGATGCAGGGTTTGGACCTGCAGCTGACTTAGATGATAAATCTAATATAGCTATAATTTCTGCTTAAATCAATCAATTGGCAAGATCTTTCTAAGATCTACCTCGAGCCGGGCCCCAGAGGTATCCCATAATTCCACCGAGCTCTCTGATCTGTTTGCTCACACTCTGCATGGGGAAAGTATCCGTGGATAAAAGAGGAGTCACAGGGGATTTTATCTCTTTTATATTCCAGTGATATTTCATTTTACTATTTCATTATTATTTTTTTTTCCTCCCTGATCATCCTCCCTAAAGCAGTATACTGGTCAGGAAATTAAAAATGAGCAGAAAATCTTTTTCTTTTTTTTTTTTCCCCCTAGCTACTCTTTATCTAAGCAAGGCATAGCTAGCTAGAGGTAATTTCAATCCATTTTTCTGAGAAAAGACTGCCTGCCTTGGCGTGTTTTTATCTGTAATACCATCAGGCTGTACACGAATCCAGGACAGAGTGTCTTCATTGTATTATGTGGGAGAGAAATAGAGTCAAAGTCATCTTAACTTTGTAATGAATAGCATTTTGTCAGAGTGAATATTTGGCTCGTGGGATGTTAAAGGAGAAACAGGACTGAAATGCTTTAATAGTCCAGAGACTCGCGCAGCAAAATGAATTTATTGCTTTTAGTCGGATTCCCAGTGGACAGCCCATAATGAAACTCGTGATCTGATAAGAACGCCTGGGTGTAGGAGACTCGCCGGCAGGCAGGAGCAGCATACTGATTACGGGGCTCTCAGGAGACCCGAGGTGACCCCCCACACCTGCAGCAGGAATGGCGGATCCCCTCCACCCCCTACCCCCGGGGCTGGGCCAACTGATACTGGAGTAAATGTGTGAGAGCCTTGGCGGGGGCGGGGGTGACGGTGCCGGGCTCAAGACCACTGATTTTGGGGGTTGGCCGTGCGGAGCTTATTAGAGCACAAATAGGACCCTGACAGCCTGATTGTACTTGGAGGAGCTGGCAAATGAATCACGCCAATGTGGTTCCTGAAGGGGGTATTTTTTACAGACCCCAACACCCAGAGAAGGTCTCCGGGTGTTGAATAGCCAAGTAAATTAATTTGGCACGTCTGAACTCCATGAGGCCACTCATTGGACAGAAGCAAAAACTGACAGAGAAGGGAGGACAAACAGGAATTGCAAGGGGGGGGCGGGGTTAATGCTTTTTTGTGCCAAAGGAGAGAATTGCCACAGGGAGGGGTTTTTGGTCTTCACAAGGAATAAAAGGTTAGTCATTCCCATAGCCTCAAAGATGGAGGAGAGCCCAAAAAACTCATAGCATAAACCATTTCAAACCTGGGAAAACAGAAGTGGAAGGCGAGAAACATATATATCTTATTTAGAGGTAATTCTAATGAGTATCAATTGAGATGAAGAGACAAATCCATATATCGCTTTCTCCTCATAGCTAAGAGGCATATCTTGAAGCTTACATCTCATCGCTCACCCTATTTATGTGTGTAATAATAAGTCATTTCATTAGCTTTGGGTTTATTCCACTGGGTTGAATGTCAATAGAGACCATATTACCAGGGGAGTACAGATGGGCACAGCACTTTGGAAAAAAAGCTGGCATTATCTCCTAAAGTTGAACCTTAATATACCCTGATACTTAGGGGTTCCATTTTTAGGCATGTAGCCATGATAAATTCTTACACATAAGCAACACAAGATATGTATAAGAATGTTCCTAATACTAGAACCTGGGAACAAATGCTTATAACTGAAGAGGACAGTTGGTAGATTTGCATAATGGATACAATACAGTAATCAAACAAAGGAACCACAGCAATTTCACAACAGTATGGGTAAATTTCTGCAACCTGATATGCAAGTGGAAAAAAAAAAGCTCAAGACTGATCAAAATGAATATACCCTTTTTGTAAAGTTATGAACAATTAAAATGATATCCTTTTAAAGGACTACATAGATCTACAGAGAACACACACATGTATATGGGAAAGCCTGGGAATGATGATTGTAGAATTTAGGACGATTTGGGATGGGCCGGGGGAGGGGGGGATTATGTGGTGGGATGTGGGTTGTGAAGGTCCTGGTTTTTGTTTTTGGGTGCTGGGTTTTCAGCACTGAAAACTGACTGAAGAAGAAACAAATAGAAATGGACCATGCACGGGCCAGTGTTGAGAGTGTGACCAAGCACTGTGATGATGAATCCAATTATGGTCACCTAAGATCCAAAGGGAAAAACAATGAATGAATGAATGAATGAATAAACAAATAAATAAATAAATAAATAAAAGAAATCATGCTGATCCCAGAACACTTCATTTAGTACTTGGTGTTTAACAGGATTTTGTAGCCATACTGATGAAAATAAATATTTGAATCTAATCAGGTTCCTTGGTGAGAACGTTCTCATAATTAGTACTGCAGGCAGAACAGCTCTTATATGCTGGTTCAAGTTTTTGAGTCTTGAATCAAGTACAGGCATAATTCATAAGAAGAAACTTTTTTTTTCTGAATGTCCTGACATTTATTTCTTTCAATATTTTATCATGCAAATTTCAAATATACAGCAACATGGAAAGAACTTTACAATGAACATTCTTATACATGTCACTTGGATCCTGCCACTCAGAATTATTCTTATTTTATCATATCTCCTTCCATCCTTTTATCTATTGATCTATATCAGGTCTTTTGTTGTATTTCAAAATAAATTGTAAACCTCAGGATATGTTTTCCTCAATACTTCAGCATTCATATCTTTAACTAGTTCCTGCACTTATTTTCATTTCTGATTTATAGGGGGAGTATAGGTGAAAACAATTAAGGGATTTCTGGAGTGAGAAAGAAAAGTGGATGTCAAGTAGATTTGAAACTGAAAGCAGTATAAAGAATGTGGCTTTTGGGGCGCCTGGGTGGCTCAGTGAACCCAATGGCTTAACCAAGCCGCTGCCTTCAGTTCAGGTCATGATCTCAGGGTCCTTGGGCTCGAGCCCCGCATCAGACTTTCTGCTCAGCAGGGAGCCTGCTTCCTCATCTCTCGGTAGCTGCCTCTCTGCCTGCTTGTCATCTCTCTCTGTCAAATAAATAAATAAAATCTTAAAAAAAAAAAAAAAGAATGTGGCTTTCAAAACAATGCTTGTAAATGAATGCACTGGGGCATCTCAGGGGCAGCATGACCAGTTAACACGGTGCTTGCTGTTCTACCAGCCAAGGAGGACAAGGAGATCCTGAATGTGGCCCAGGAGAAACATAACTCAGAGCTGGGCAGTACAAAGGAAAATGCACATGAGGAAGTGTTGAGAAGCAAAATCAAAGCCCCAGACTCTGGGTAGCCTCCGTGTCAGTGTATGTGAATTCTACAAAGGAGCATGGACAGTGCTCTTACATCGTTACTGTCCAGCCTCTGTTCTGAGCGGAACTGGCGGTGATCCTTCAGATGGGAGAAGCCCGGGGCGCCTGGGTGGTGGTCCCATCAATTGAGCATCCAACTCTCCGTTTCCGCTTAGGTCATGATCTCAGCTCAGGTTGTGAGATCGAGCTCCACATCAGCCTCCACGCTCAGTGGGGAGGGAGTCTGCTCGAGTTCTCTCTCCATTTCCCTCTGCTCCTCCCACCTGTGCTTGCTGTCTTTAAAATAAATTAATTAAAAAAAAAAAAAGGAGAATCCCTAGTACAATTCTCCCAAGCAAACATTATAGGCTTTGGCAAGATATTTTTTACCCCAACACAACATCATGATGACCTGACCAAGGGGGACGAAGTTAGTATAGCTACCATTGTCTCAAATCAGTGCTCTCCTGCCTAGGACTGCCAGGTGGTAGGAGGGACCTCAGTTCCACGCTCTCCAAACTCCAGTTCAGAAGAGGAGACTACTGAGTAAGTTACTATCGTCCCGGTTCAGCCCATCTCGTAGACCTTCCACCTGCCACCAAAGAACTGCTCCATTGGATTAGTTCTATCAAAACCATCCAAGAAAACCAATTCTTCGTATTAGGGGTTATCATCAGAGAACTTCAGCTGACACCCATGTAAGTTAATGAGCACAGACGTAACCTGGAATTAGGACACACGAATATTTAGCTTATAAGATTAATGGTTAGTCACTTAGAAGGGAATAATGCTTGAAAACAGGGATCAGCAAGCAACAGTTGGCGTGTCAAATCCAGTCCATCGTCTGCTTTTGTAAGTAAAGTTTTAGTGAGAGGCGCCTTGTTGGCTCAGTTGGTGGAGCATTCGACTCTTAATCTCAGGGTCATGAGTTCAAGCCCCACCTTGGGTGTGGAGCCTACCCCCCAAAATTATAAAAAATAAAAAATATAGTTTTGGTAGAACACAGATGTAGTCATTAATGCATGTGTTGCCTATGGCTGCTTTCGACAGTGTTGAGTAATTGCGATGGAAATTATATGGCTCGGGAAGCCCAAAATGTTGACACACTGGCCCTTTACAGAAACAGTTTGTGAAGTCCTGGGCTCAAGGCGGTGGCTCCCGGGGAAGGTAAGATCTGATGGTGTGGGCAGCTGTCTGTGAAGGTGAAGTGTGCTTTCCAGACAGTCCTTTGGAGCCCCCGACGCATGCGTGTTTCTTGCCACACTCACTTCATCAACGAAAAAAGTCTCTCCCCATTGTTCCTTTACACTTCGGGTCCCTGCATCATTTGAACAAAGAGTCCTACAGCTTTTCAAAGTTCAACCAAGCCACCAACCAACCAAGCACCATCTACAGCAGCTATTCTCAATCCTGGCTGCACAAAAGAATTATCTGGAAAAAAAAATTTTTTTTTTTTAAATCCCAGCAGCCTGCCCTGTACTTGAAATTAAAAAAACACACAGAAACAAACTTCCCAATTGATTCGCTGACACGTCTGGGTTGGAGAACCATGCGTGTGGAGAGCAAGGAGGTCGGTGCCCCGTGAGGTGACCCTAGAGAGAGGCCTTGGACAGGAACGGGTGTGAATGAGAGCCCTGGAAAGTGGACAGGCTTGACGGGAGGGAACCCCAAGGGGCAAGAGAGACACAGACTATAGGAGGTGAATAAGGCCTTTCACAGGTCAAAGTCTCTTAAAATTGATGTACAGCTAACTCTTGTGTTTTAATTGACAGTGCAAGTCAGCTTAATCTTTTCCCTCCTGGCCACTCAGACCTGGACGGCTGCAGTAAAAGGTGCAAATCGGGAACATATTTAAAGTTGGCCTTGATTTAAAAGAATAACCTAATGAGAATTTTAAAACATGCAAGGCTACGACACAATCATCCTGTACCTTATCGATCCTCGGGGCCTTGTGGGAGGTCATTTCAGTATCAGAGGAGGGCATAAAATGGCAGTGAGAGAGCAAATGAGGACAAAAAAATAATGCCTTGGTTACCACGGGTAGGAACTTGGGCTATATTCTCTTCTCACGTTTCCTAGTGATACTCAGAACTTTTCCTCCAGAGTCTTTGAAGCTCAGAGGGTCAGCTGTACACCAGGTAGTGGGGGATTGTGGAGACGCTAGGTTAGGACTTCCTATAGGGACAGAGCTCGTAAGCTCTGAAGGCTTCTCTGATAAAAAGAGTATCTCAGATTCTACCCATAAGCCACCGGGGATCCCGCTGTAAGTCAAGGGGAGGGAACTCTTCTTTCCCCCTGAAATAGTGCCTTAAGCAAACTAACCTTCTGGGAGAGCACCTACCCCGACCTACTGGGACCCACAGTTCCCCAAACGGGAAAGACAAAAGAGACTCTGAAGTAGTTGTGAAGAGATTCTTTTTTGTACATTTGGAGTATGATTGATATGTAACATTAATTTCAGGTGTACAGCATAATGATTCGATATTTGTATACATTGCAAAATGATCACCACAGTAAGTCTTGCTATGGCACATAGTTCCTGATTATTTTTTCTTGTGATGAGAACTTTCAATATCTGCTCTCTTAGCAACTTTCAAACATCTGATACAGGGTTGCTAACCATGTACTGCCATTCTGTACATCCCATCCCTGGGACTTCTTTATTTTATAGCCGGAAGTTTGTAACTTTTGACCCCCTTCCCCAATATCATCCACCCTCCATGGAAGATTTTCTTTTTGAAAGCCTCCCAGATGACTGCAGGTGGGGGTTGGAAAAGGGGGTTGAGTGGGTGCACACACAGGTGAGAAGAGCGGGGGCAGAGAGAGCCTCTAACGTGCTTTCTTCCTGCCTTTTAGACTTGGAATTTCTTTCTTTTTTTGAGAGAGAGAGAGAGAAAGCAAGTGAGCACAAGCAGGGGAAGGGGTGTAGGGGGAGAGGAAGAGAGAGAATCTCCTGCTTAGCACAGAGCCAAATGTGGGGCTCAAAGACCCTGAGATCATGACCTGAGTCAAAATCAAGAGTCAGAGGCTTAACCACCTGGCCACCCAGTAGCTCCTAGATCTGGAATTTCTATTTCCCTCTAGAATGTCTTTCATCATCCCAATCCCTCCAAACTGTAGCCATATTTCAAGATCACTTTAAAAGGTCATCTCCATGTGCAGGTCCACGGATGGTCCAAGCAGAGCTGGTCCCTCGCGTCATGTTTCCTCAGCACTCACTTGCTTTCTCTCTCTCAGCAGTGTTGTGATGTGTCTTCAAGTCCTTCTCCTGCCTGGTTGTGAGCTCCTCAGGACATGGGCTCCCCCTCCCTTCTCCCTGCCCCTGCTTGCCCAGCCTTACAGTGCAGGCTTATGAAGCAAATCTACCCATTACTCTGTTTGGATTTGTTAACCAGTATCTTAAAATTATGCTTAAATTGCCTCCTATAAAGAACAGATAATGTATGTGCCAGGCACTGTGGCCTGTGTTGGGGATGAAAAGATGAATGGAAAACAGCTTCCAGTCTCCAGGGTGTTACAGTTTACTGGGGAGGCTCACAGAACTACAGAGAAGAGAGTTGAGCTACTTTAGACGCAGGAGCAAGGCAGTGTGGGAGCAAAGAAGGACTTGTTTACCTCTCCTGGAGAGTAGGAGAATTTAGACAAACTCTTAACACTGAAACTTTGGGGGGTAGGGGGGTGAGGAGAGGAGACAGGAGGTAGATGGGTGGAGGAACATTTTAGAGTGTTTAGGTCTAGAATCATGGGGGGAAAGAACAGAAATATACCCTCAGACAGTCACTCTGATGGGGAGCTACTCTCTTTTCTTGGACCATTACAGTTCTGGGGATGACCACTCGGCCCACTGGCTGAACCAAAATTGGCAGCCCCCATTATTCAGGGATCATAAGAGAGAAAAAGCTAAAAGGAAAACCTGTAAAATTAGTCGATTTTACACAACTCAGCAGGCAGTAATAAGACCCCTGCATCATTTTGTCAGAGAGGCCAGTAATTTTAGGGTGGGAACTGATCCATTTACACAATGAGAGAATTTCCCTCATGCACAAAGTGTTCCATAGCAATTTGTGGCCTCACAGAATGCCATTTATAGTCCCTGCAGTGGCAGGAAAATTAGGGGGCCGAGTGATTATTAGTCTAATCGCAGAACTGAAAGATGCATTGGTCATACTGGTCTACTTTGCCTCTCATACCTGCAGGGACCGCTCTTCTTGGCTTTCAGCACTGAAGGAACAAAGTGGAAAAGAGCCCATCAGTTCCTCTGTTAGATATTATCTTTCAGCTTGAATCCTCATCGGCTGCTAACTATAGTGGAGGGTCTGAAGTCATTACCCAGAACAATGCTCCATCTTCATTTAAAGAAAAAAAAAAAAAAAGGCTCTTAAATCCTTTGTGGAGAGTCAACCTGAGCTCAGGAAGCTGGATCTCGATGAAAAATGAAATCCCGAAGAAGTCCTGACTGTTTTGCACAAAACCTCCCCATCATCTTTCTAAACAGTTCGTTTAAATGTTGTACTTTATTCTTGCGGAATACTTGGATGGTTCCCAAATTGCATTTTGTGAGGAAGAAATAAACATGATCTCCCTGTCTGGATTGCACCGAGAGGTATTCATAGCAGGATCTCCTTTTGTTGTGCTCCGCTAATTGCTAATTACCTAGTGATGGATGGAAATCACACAGTTGGTATTTCATGCTCACAGTCTCCCAGTCTGTTTCTTCTACTTAAAGGAAAAAGGCTGAAATAGTAAGGGATTACCAGCTCTATTCTTATCCATAAAAATAAGGTCTAGCTGGGTGGAATAACCCTTTGGAAGAGCAGAAGAGGCTTGGAGAAGGAAGATAGCAGGGGCGGGTCCCGCTCAGACTCCGCCCTGATTTTACAGCAGAGGATTATGTGAGTCTCGGGCAATATGGAGGGAGGAATGGATGCTCCAACTCCCCTAGTCTCCAAATGCTTTGTTCAGAGAAGAAATGGTACTAGCGATATGGGGAGCAAAGATAAAAATGAAATGAGATAAAATTAAATGTCCTTATGACCCGCAGCCCACGGACAAATACTTGAGGCAGGCAGAGTATGACCTTCCTCCAGGAATCTCCCAACTGTCTTCAAGCTTGGCTAGAGGGAAAAACAACCTTGGCTTCAGATAGCTGGGTCTCCAGGATCCTGTGTGTCTTCTTAGCATAGGAAAGTCCTTTTGGAAGCTTCTCTTTGTCTTTACTTGCCCCAACTCCAAACAAAGTCTATAGTCAATTGCTCCCACAACCCCAGAGCCTCTTTTTCTGCCCAAGAGTCCCATCTTGGTGCTTTAACCACCTTTTTGCACCAAAGACGTCTCAAGAATTCTTTCCTGGCCATCGTTTCCAGCCTTCAATCCACATCAGTAATACTATGCCTTTGGAAAGTGTGTAGAATTTTAAGCTTTTCTCACCACCTCCTTGGATGGTCTAATAACAAGATTATTGAGGGTGTTGTATTGGTAACTCCGTTTTGTATGGATGAAATTAAAAACCTGGGATGTCTGAGGGTCCGTTGGTTAAGCGTCTGCCTTTGGCTCAGGTCGTGATCTGAGGGTCTGGGAATTGAGTCCCACATGAGGTTTCTTGCTCAATGGAGAGCCCGCTTCTCCCTCTGCCTGCTGTTCCCCCTCTCTGACAAATAAATAAAATCTTAAAAAAAAAAAGAGAGAGAGAGAGAGACAAGAAAGGCTAATGATCCCCCTAAGTGACCCCACTAGCTGATGGTAAAGCAGGCAGATCCCCGCATCACATTTGTCGTCTGCACCGTGCTGCTGTGGCCACAGCCAGGTGACTGTCTCTCTTAGCATTAATTTTACAGGATTTGGAATATTGGGTTTATAGGTTCATTTTGAGTAGGGAGGTTTTTATTTAGGACATTTTTTTCTTCCTTTCTAGTGTGTCCTTGATGCCGAGAAATTAAGTATTAGCTCAAAATAAGAAAGTAAAATCTCTTGCCCTGCTAATTACCACTCTGGGATAACAGAGAACTGATAAAGCCAACCACAAAGTTAAGAGGAACCGATATTTCTCCCAAGACACCCTGACATTGTAAAATGTCACAACAACCCCAGTCTGTAAGGCATCTTTCTTTCACTTATTCACTGAAAAGACTTGTTTCCTAAAATCAGAGATTGCCTAAAATTTTGGTGGATGAAATTATATCAGCAAGAATGAGCTTTCCATTTTTGCCTGGAAGATGAGTCACTCTGCTGAGGAAAAGCAGCCTCAGTGACTAATTGAGGCACAGAGGTTCAGATCAAGGGTTTCTGCACACATTTCACGTTAACTTAACTCTGCAGTTTCCAAGGAAGTAAGACCCCGCGTCTGCTTCCTTATCCCGACCTATACACAGTCCTTCTTAGCACTAAACCTATCTAAACCCTGGTTCATTGCACAGAAAGATAGCATTTCATACCTACCAGGATGGCTATCATCAAAAGGATGGCAAAAAGTAAGTGTCGGTGAGGATGGGGAGAAGTTTAGAAAGACAATTATCATATGATAGAAGTTTAGTTTAGAAAGACAATTATCATATGATCTCCCTGATATGAGGAATTTTAGAGGCAACGTTGGGGGGGGTTGGAGGGTAGGGAAGGATAAAAGGAAACAAGATTAAGAAATTCTTAATCTCGCAAAACAAACTGAGGGTTGCCGGGGGTGGGGGGCGTGGGGAGAGGGTGGTGGGGTAATGGACATTGGGGAGGGTATGTGCTATGGTCATTGGGGTGAGTACTGTGAAGTGTGTAAACCTGAAGATTCACAGACCTGTACCCCTGGGGCTAATAATACATTATATGTTAATAAAAAATAAAAGATTAAAAAAAAAAAAAAGCAAATAATACTGGGTGCCTGGGTGACTCAGTGGGTTAAATGTTCGACTTTTGGTTTCTGCTCCGGTCATGATCTCAGGGTCCTGAGATGGAGCCTCGCATCAGGCTTGGTACTCAGCATGGAGTTTGCTTGTCCTTCTACCTCTGCTCCTCCCCATACTCTCCTTCTTATAAATAAATAGAATCTTTGGAAAAAGAAAATGAAAATACTATTAAGCCATCAGGTAGGTGCAAAACCATCTAGCAATGTTCTGATTTTCTGAAATGAAGACTACTTTGCTTTTTTAGGGGGGGAAATATCAACCCTCAAATTCTTTCCATTTTCTTTGCTGCCTCCACTTTGCTAGTTTCACCAGTGGGGTGATCCAACAGGGCGCCACCACAAGTGGGTAAGTATATACAAGTCTTGTATAATAATACCCTAATTCTGGCAAATGATGAGATGATCAGTTTGAGAAATCGTGACAGTGGCCCAGAGAACAATAGTCTTAATTTTTGGATGTTACAGTAGGGACTGTCAACTAAAACCATGAGCAACCAATAACATGATTAATAAGATTAATAATTGCATACAGAGTCTTACATAATAACGCTTCCAACTCTTCCAGCTTCAATCTTGGTCTACTTTGTGTCAGCTATGATTTGATGAAAAAACAACAAACAAGCTCAATTGTTCTTAGAGCCTATCTAGGCAAAATTGTGATGTTAGTAGTTACTTTATGGTGCTTTTCCTTTTTCTTAGACAATTCCTCTTTCTTTCTTTGGGTATCTCTCCTCTGTCTTGTTCATGTAGACCCTTGGAAAGAAACTGAGGCACAGTGTAGGGGAAAGGCACTACATGGGGGATTCAACACATTGAACTTTGGTTCCAGTTCAGCCAACAGGTAGCTCTGTGACCTTGGAGAGTATCTGGGTTTCAATGTAACTTATCTAATAAATTTCAGAAAAAGGAGTAGTTGCACCACTAAGATCTCTTGTGTGTGCACATTTCAGTAGTTTTAGGGTATATCATTCCCATTAGTATGTTAGCTGATGAAGAATCATTTTTGTCTCAGAGATTTAATAGGGAAATCTTGAAAACAAAAAAAAATGTCAAATCCTTTAATTTTAAACAATGATAATTTCAGGCACTATGGTAGGTTGATGGAGAAATATTTTTCTGTGGAAATCTTTCAAGACACCCTTAAATCACACACACAGAGAACTTGATTTAATGATTTGAAAATCCAGAGCAAGAAAGGGAAACATGATTTTTAATTTGCTAGCTTAATTACTTCCACCAGTTTGAAATGTTGATTGTGTGTCAGGCACCGATGTGAGGGCTCTGTGATCCCTTTTCTCTGAAAAAAAGCGCATTCTGTGTCACTCCCCATTTTCCCTCCATTTTCCTCTTGTGTTTATTTATGACGTTCACCATATACATTGCTTGTGGTTAAATTTACGTTGCTAAATAATACCGTTGTAAATTGAGTACTGCCATTCCCTGGTCTTGTTTAGATCTCATCAGAGGAGCTCTATTAACTCGGAGATATTTTCGGTCACAGATAAATTGCTCTGTTCAATATGCATTTCAGTAATTTTTTGATTTAGACATGTGGTTGATAATGGGCGTAATAATTCAGGAAGGGTGAGTTGAGGGGAGGGAATATCCTGAAAGGCTTGTATCTTTAGCAACATCCCCAAAGAGTCACTATTTTCCACCATGCGGTGTCTTCGTAGATTTGAATAAATAAAAGTTAATTATCTTTATAAAACAGTGTTAGAAATGGTGTCAGCTCTTTTGCTGTCCTTGTATATTCTGCTGTCAGTTTGAATTCAGATTGGCTTGGCGAGGAGTTTTGCCCCAGGGACCTATTTTAATAGCAGCATTTCTGATTTGT
This sequence comes from Neogale vison, assembly GCF_020171115.1. Taxonomy (NCBI): domain Eukaryota; kingdom Metazoa; phylum Chordata; class Mammalia; order Carnivora; family Mustelidae; genus Neogale; species Neogale vison. The sequence goes on along the minus strand of NC_058101.1, from coordinate 194,545,098 downwards.
TATAATTTATGGGAATACATAAGCTATTAAAACGGTGATTTCAGAGACCAACTCTTGGAAGAACAACATTGATGGTTGGGTTTGTGGCTTGATTTCTGGGTCACTCAAGTCTTCGTTCTTCCATAAAGATTTTCCTGGTAGTTTCCTTTGTGTTTATGTGTGTGTGTGTATGTATGTGTGTGTGTGTGTGTGTGTGTATATATATATATATTTTTTTTTTAAATTGAATATATATATTCAATCCTTTTAAAGAGTATGAGTGTCTTGAGGGAGAGATTTAGTTTACTTAAAGGACCCAATCCAGTATGCAAAATTAGTCTGTGCGTGGCAGATTAAATAGACTTTTCTGTCTAAACCCGGAAACATGGTACTTGTTGAAGAATAACACACACACACACACACACACACACACACAGCTGAGAAGTGGTTTATTGATTGGTTGCTTTGTTTTCAAAATGCCAAACAAATGGTCTGAATGATTTTTTCCCATTATTGAATTTATATATGAGCATGTGGGGGTAGGGAGGTAGGCATTTAATCAACTATCCTGACAGGTTGTTTTTGCCTTCTGAAAACAGTTTTAAATAAGAAAAACCTGGATCCATTAACTGATATGAAATTGCTTTAACCCCATGCACTGCATATAATGTGGCATGTGCGTGTGTATTCTCATGCACACAATAATGAAATTATAAAAGGGAAAAGAACTTGACCATTGTTTTTTAAGGTGCTTTCTCTCTTTTGAAAGAAACAAAACAGTCATATGTGTTATGAAAAGTAAACACTATAGCAAATAATAAAATAACAAAAGAACTCCTTTTCCTCAACCCCCTGGAACTACTTCCCAGAAAAAATAAGTATTAACTGCTTCTTATATAGCCTCCCAAAGATGTTTAATGGACAAAAATGCATACACACATTCTATAGACTGTTCATTGCTTGAATGTTGATGATAATAAACATCTTTTCATATCAGCAAATATACTTCCATCTTTTTCATTTTAATGGCTGTAAAGTCATTCTTTGTATGAATGTATCAAATGTAAACAGTCTCATATTATTTTAAATCTAATACTTGCTATTATAAACAAAGCTGTGTATGAACATCCCATTATACATAACCTTGGCACACTTGATAAATTATATTTATTAAATTTTGGTAGATATTGTCAAAAGAGGAAGCCAGTTTACATTTCCACCAAGAGTTTATGAAAGTGTGTGTTTCCTCATATCCTTACCAATGCTGAGTTTTATCAAGATTTGAAATTTTTGCCAATCTGCTGTATGGAATTTGCTATCTCTACTGTTTTGAGCTGTCTTTCTTTAATTATGAATGATGTTGAATGCATTTTTATATTTATTGGCCACTTATATTTCTTTGGTCTATGAGCTTTCTGTTCATATTTGTCCATCTTAATTGTTCTTGGTCTTATGGATTTGTAACAGTTTCTGTGTATAATAAGGAAATTAGTCTACCATGATATTCATTTTTCATTATTCAAAAAATATTTATCAAGTGGCTATTGTATTGCAGGCATTGGAGATAGTGCAATGAACAAAATAGATAACATCCTTGCTCTCATCCAAGTTATATTTATTGGGAAGAGACAAAAAAGAAACAAGGCAAATAAACAATGTAGATAGTATGTGGCCTGAGTAAGGAGATGTGGCCAGAGCTCAAGAAAAGTCTCTAGTGATTCTTCTATCCTCTCAGCAAGAGAGAAAATAGGTCATTTACTGATGAAGGTGAGGGTCAGGGGGATGCTGGAGGTTTGAAGAGAGAGGACGAGGTATGAAATAGTTGCATAGGACTGAGGGAGAGGAAATGGATTAGGGACCTGGAGAATGATTGCCCTGTAACACCAGGACAATGATGTGATAAGTCTTGAGTGTAAAGTGACACCAGTTCACATATTTGGGTGTTGTTTTGGCTGTTGTTGGAGTCAAGTTCAATTGCACAGCTACACATGGGGAATTAGCAGAAAGCGGGATCTTGCCACATGTATTTTGGTATGGTTACTATAACAAAATACCACAGGTGGGGGCTTAAAGGGAAATTTATTTTCTCTTATTTCTGGGTGCTAGACATCCAAGATGAATATGCCTGCAGGTTGGTTTTTCTTGAGACGTCTCTGTCCTTGACTTGTAGATAGCCACCTTCTCACTGCGTCCCCACATGGCCTTACGCTTGTTCACATGCATCCCTGGTATCTCGTCCTCTTCTTTTGAGGACACAAATTCTACTGGATTAGGATCCCACCCTATGATCTCTTTAACCTTAATTATCTCTGCAATGACCCTATCTCCATATATAGTCACACTGGGGTTAGGGCTTCAACATACGAATTTGGGAGGGGAGGTACATAATTTAGTCCACAACACCAGAAACAGTTTGAAGGAACAAGAGGGGACAAGTGAGTTGAGGACAGATGCAAGGGAATGATCATAATGATGACACGTGGAATTTAAGGTAAGTAAGAAGGGAATTAAAAACTCTAGGTGAGTATGGGGCGCCTGGGTGGCTCAGTGGGTTAAGCCGCTGCCTTCGGCTCGGGTCATGATCTCGGGGTCCTGGGATCGAGTCCCACGTCGGGCTCTCTGCTCGGCAGGGAGCCTGCTTCTCTCTCTCTCTCTCTGCCTGCCTCTCCATCTACTTGTGATTTCTCTCTGTCAAATAAGTAAATAAAATCTTAAAAAAAAAAAACAACTCTAGGTGAGTAAAAGACAGTAAGCTTATTGTTCCTCCTTATCTCTGTAGTCTAAGTCAAGGAAATGTTGGAGGTGGGAAACTAGAGAGAGCTAGCTGGAAATAAAGGAGAAGGGAGTAAAAGAGCAGAATGCTGGTGTTGGACTGTGAAAGGGTTGCAGTTATCGGTAATGAGATGTTTCACCATGGGAGTGTCAGTGGTTGGGTTAAGGTGAAGGACGAGATCATAGGAGGAAAAGAGGTCCAAGAATGCAGACCTCAGAATGTTACAAGGATCACCTCTGCGTATGTTGAAATCACAAAGAATTAGGACAAGAGTAGTGTTAAAAAGAGTGAAAGAAGCCAACTAGGACCTCAGAGGTCTTTGAGAAATGGAGGGAGGTGGTTTGGGCAGGGGATGACTGTAGCAAAGAGGGCCAGTCTTAGGACAAGCGTTCTGATGTTGGGGAGAAAGAACCGATGGCCCACTCGTGACAGTGAGAAGCAGGAAGACGCCCACCTGATTTCCGGTCTAGAGATTAAGAAAGGGAAGAGAGAAGATAAACGCCCCTGAACAGGCCTGGGAGGAAGCTCTGTGCTCAAGGTCGGCCAGGTTGCAGTTAGAGCAGGAAGTGGATGGAAATGTTCAGAGAAGAAACCAAGCATATTGGAGATCTGCATTTGACTATCTGCATGGTGGGGCAGTTTTAGGAATAAGGGATGGGTGAAGAGTGGGGCAAGAGGGGCACCTGGGTGGCTCAGTGGGTTAAGCTGCTGACTTTGGCTCAGGTCATGATCTCAGGGTCCTGGGATCGAGTCCCATATCGGGCTCTCTGCTCAGTGGGGAGCCTGCTTCCCTCTCTCTCTCTGCCTGCCTCTCTACCTACTTGTGATCTCTCTCTGTCAAATAAATAAATAAAATATTAAAAAAAAAAAAAAGAAGTGAGGAGGCCAGGTGAAGCGCGGTCATAGGTGTTACCAATAGTTTTTCCCTCAGATTTAAAAAAAAATTTATTACTATGTATTTGTATTACATATATTTGCCAAAGGTTTTATGTGGTCATGTATCACATAACCAATATCACATGTATCAGTATTTTTCTGCTATGACTTTTAGTAGTATTTTATGTTTGGGAAAATCTTTCCTATTTCAAAGTCATATATTTTTCTAGAAAAACATTTAAAAAATGTTTTACTTTACTATTTTTGTTAGTTTCCACTTGGAGTCTGTTTTGGATTAATGAGTATGGAGGAATCTGGATTTTTGTTTTTTTCTACACGACCAGCTGAATGCTCCAACACCATTCATCAACGAGCCCATGCTTTGTCTATGTTTTGAAATATCCTCAGTTGCCTTTTGAATGTTTACTTAATGGATTCACACCTTTTCCCTCTCAGCTCCTAAGCAAGACTGGGACAAAAATGTTCAGTTCATACCCTTTTTAAAGCTTCTGTGTTCTTAGCCTTCAGCCTCCTGGCTGAAACAAAAATCTGAAAACCAACGTCTTCTACCTCCAAAATCCAGATGTGTCCTGGATCATGAAGCATCTTGGATAGTTTGCTTGCACCTGGTGCTGGGACATTCATGCTGATGCTGCCATCTGTGTGTTGGGGGGAAGGTGTGAAGTAACTCCTGAAGAAAACCCCTCTCTATCAGTATGCGTTTTCCTACTGACTTGATTTTGACCCACAACTCTTCCCAGAAGAATATTAGAATGCAGAGCCATGGGAAAAATGGAATAGGATATTTACAGTCCATTTACCGAATGGCAACCCCAAAGCTGTTTGTGTTTCAAAGTTATATTGGAGGTATTCTTGAATAAACCAGGGGGCATCCAGATCAAGGAACAGTACCTGTCACAAACTCACAAACTACCCATAGTTTTACCTGTTTCTTATATTTAAAGTCCTCTCACTTCTTCAATCCTTAAGAACTGCTTTAAACTTATAAGACTTTTAATTCTGAAGCAGAGAGCAGAACACTAAATGGCATCATCCTAGAGAAATGAGCCATGGGTCTGCGTCGCCGACACCTGCAGTCCACCCCGTCAGATAGAAGCCTTACTCCCCATTCCTTTCCCACACTCTCGTTCATCCCATATGCTCCAGAGAATCACGATGGTCTTCCAGCCTCCAGCTCTGTCCCTTCTAAGCAGTGGTCCAGATGGCCTCCCCAGTTCTCTCTTCAACATGCAAATGAGAGCATGTGGCTTCCCTGCTGAGAAGGGTCTCATGAGGCTCCATGGACTGGAGCCCGGCATGGCAGATTCTGCGCCCTTTGACTCTAACCTACACCTTCAGTTGGATCTCTGTTGCTCTCTGTCTGGCTCCAAGTTGTCACTTGCCAAGCCTTGTTTACAGAAGTCCCCAGACCAGTGATAGAATCTCCCCAAACCAGGCAGAGAGGGCAGATCCTGTAAGGCTTAGCTCAAACGTCACATCGCTGGGAGTCTTCTCTTTACTCCCTAAGACAGAATCCATAATTTTCTCAGCATTCCTATAGAACTGAGTTTATATCATTAGGAAAACAGTGCTCACTGTTTTTAATGGGGTTGATTCCAACCCTGGCTCCAGTGCTGGACTGGGAGGCTTCATCAGTAGAAACATGTTGAACCAGCAGAACTGTCCTCTGTTGAGCTCATACATCATCTCCTTTTATCTTCTGCACAATCCTGTGTGGCAGGCACTTTTATAATCTTCATTTTCAGATAAGAAATGGAGCCTTAAAAAGATTAAGTAATTAACTTGCACACAGATGGGATATCCACTCAGTGTATGCTGTGCCTGGGACTCAGTCCCTTTGTGGGACTCCAGAGCTTCTGAATGAATGAAAGAACCATGTGCCACCTGGTGACTTCTTGGAGAGGAATTTCCTTGTGTGGGAGGTCCATACGGCAGCGAGAGCTTCTTATAGTCTGTGTGACCTTGGGCGAGTTACCAAGTATCTCTGAGTCTTTGGGCTTACATCTGTAAAACTAAGATAATGAACTGCTTAACTACCTCACAGGGCTTTTGAGAGGATTAAATAAAATAATGTATGCAAAAGACATAAAGGCTGCCAGGGTAAGTTAGTAATAGATAGTTTGTCTTCCCTTTTCCCTCATCACCTATTCCATGAAGACAACAGATTGTCCTCAGAGGCCTGTCGGGCTGCTCTGACCAGAGAGGAAACCAGCAGGAGCTCCAGAGATAAATATCCAATGGAATGACAGGTGGAGGCAGAGTTATCTATTGCTTGTACCACTTCCACAAGGTTCTCAAATAAATAATGATCTTGAATATACCATATCATTGCTTTTATCTCCTATATGCATTTTGGGGGAGGAATGTCCTCGAAGAGTGCCCTAGGAGGGGGGGAAGAACCAGAAATTATCTCTTGCTTGTCCTGAAGGGACTATCATTTCTTGCCACAAGTTCTCACATTGTGCACACTGGCTTTCAAGTTCAAGAGAAAAACAACCCCTTAGAGATTCTTTTCATTTGCTTTTTTGGCACCACTAGCACCATGATCAAATGATTTCAATGTTCTGTGTTTTAGCGATAAGATTGCAGCTCTCTTGGTTGATGAGGAGGTGGGGGAGGAAAGGAGTTTCGGCACTTTTAGGTTGTGGTTTTATGGAACTCTGCGTCTTTATCTCATTCAACTTTCAGATACAAAGTATATGTTTAACACCTAAGACATGGGAGACACTAGGGCATTCGGGTGAGAAAAGTCCCTGGAGAGTTCTAGGCTCTTCTGGACTAGTGGCAAAGGCCAAGTAAGACATGGCAGCTGACTTGAACGGTTGGTAATCTGAGATGGGTAAACACGGAGTGTCAGGGGAGTGTAACGAAAGATGCTAGCCCATCTGGGAATCTGTGAATGGGTTGGTAGTGCTCACGAGCTGTCCAGAGAAGGTATCTTGGGGTCAAGTCTTGGAAGGTGACCAGTTAGCCAGACTGAGAAGGAACACGTGGCCTTTATCCTGGGAGTCAAACCTGCTTTTGGAAAGGCTTTCCTGAGTACTAAATCTCGTTACAATTTCCACAGACAGTACTTAATTTCATTTTCACACTAACCTTGTGAGATACATATTTTAGAAATTAAGAACTATAGAGATTTTGAACCATTTTCTAACATTCTACTACTCATCAGGGGAGAGGTTGGGATTTGAATCCAGGTCAGACTTTGAAATATTCGGTCTTTTATTGGGCCAAGCTAATTTTACACAGTTCCCAGTAATGCTTGTACTCACCACAGAGCAATTATATTGATCACCAAGACACAGAATCTTCAAACTGAACTGAGATATAATTTACATATGAGTGTTTTGGGGACGACTTATTTTAAAAAGAACAAGCAAGGGATCTCTCTGTGTGATTAGAGACTGTAGCGATGTAAATGGCATCAATGGGAATATGACTATTTTGGCCAAAAAGTGTATACAGATTAGTTCTGAAAAATAATGTAAAGCATATGCCATTATCAGAGTTGAGTTTGTGTTATTCTAATTCTTTGCCCGATGCTATGAATCTCAACCAAGTTAGGCATATCAGTGTGTAGGTACCCTTAAATTAAAAATTGAATTAAGTGTGAAAAATTGGATTAAGATCTGTGGGACCCTTTTTGCTTTCTGTCACATCACTCAAGCTTCATAATAGCCCTGTGAATGCCCCCATTACCTGTTGTTGGTAAGGCGGGAAGCATCTTTGCTTTATAGATGAGGAACTATGGTTCTGTAACTCACTCCAAGTCTTAGCTGAGGGCAGTAGGGGGAATTATCATTAAGACACAGCAGTTGAAAAACAATCTGAGGGTTTTGAAGGGGCGGGGAGTGGGAGGTTGGGGGAACCAGGTGGTGGGTACTGGAGAGGGCATGGATTGCATGGAGCACTGGGTGTTGTGCAAAAGCAATGAATACTGTTAGGCTGAAAGAAAAAAAAAAGACACAGCAGTTGCAGAAGCACAAGGAAATTTAAGAGTTGGCACTTGCTTGAAATTTTCACCCAATTTCTATCTAATAGCCCTGGAATGTAGGTATCTCCCCTACTTTTGAAAATGGGAAAACTGAGGCCAAGAGTGGCCATAGGACCATGGGAAGAGTATAACAGGCTGGGTTTGTATGCGAGCCCCATTTCCCAAAGCCACACATCTATCCTGCACATTCCTGCATTTTCCAGCTGTATCGCAACATGTAGCACAATATAATGTCCATTACATTGAGGGTGCTGTTTTGTGCCCCTTTTGTGGAAGGCCTAAGTGAGCCTAAGTGTCCTCTGGTGACTAGCGAGGAGGGCAACAGGAATACCACAAGCAGTGGAGGGGAGTCGCTCCACTGCTAAGGGAGAAGGCGCGGCCATGGTAGTAAAATATTACCAAATAATAGCTCATCTGGAAAAAAGAAGTGGCAAAAGTATTATCACAAATATGTCTGAGTTCTCTCCTCGGAATCCATAAGCTTGGCGTTCATGTGCTTCTCTGGGCCCCCAGATGTCTTGTTTCTGGAAGCTCTCTGACAGGGGTGCCTGGGTGGCTCAGTGGGTTAAGCCGCTGCCTTCGGCTCAGGTCACGATCCCAGGGTCCTGGGATCGGGTCCCGCATCGGGCTCTCTGCTCGGCAGGGAGCCTGCTTCCTCCTCTCTCTCTCTGCCTGCCTCTCTGCGTACTTGTGATCTCTCTCTGTCAAATGGATAAATAAAATCTTAAAAAAAAAAAAAAAAGAAAATGGAAGCTCTCTGACTTGGCTCTTACTTCCAACATCCTTAAACAAAACACTCTTGCCCATTGACCAACTCTGTAAGAAATGCAAGGTCTCTCCAAATAATTTCTAGGCTAGCGCCCTAACACAAAATACCTCTCCTTATTTGTTTATTGAGACGCCATTTGTCCTAGATAACTCTCTGCTAATGAATCACAATGGCATTGACTGGATTCTCCGTTCTGCAGCAAACTTGATCAAATAGTTATTCTTTTTTTATTTTAAGATTTTTATTTTATTTATTTACTTGACAGACAAAGATCACAAGTAGGCAGAGAGGCAGGCAGAGAGAGAGAGAAAGGGAAGCAGCCTCCCTGCTGAGCAGGGAGCCTGACGCAGGGCTTGATCCCAGGACCCTGAGACCATGACCTGAGCCAAAGGCAGAGGCTTAACCCACTGAGCCACCCAGGAGCCCCTCAAATAGTTAGTCTGCACAAGAGAGGACATTATGAACTTTCCATAAAATGGCAGAGAAAACCTGTTGTTGTGTGACGTTCTCCACACTCAAGAGTTCCAGTCTTGGGTTCGGGTTCTGCCCACCAATTACTGTAGGGGCCGGGCTGCTGAGCATCTTACCTTTGACATCTGTAAATTTAAGACATTCTCTGGATCTGTCTATGCCCCAACTGTGTCAGAATATTCGGGAATGTGTGGGAGTGTATGCGGTCATCAAAATGACTGAGGGGTTGCCCCTGGCATTTAGTGCCTAGAGACGAGGGATGATAAATGCCAGACAGTGTGGGGGTGAGTCTCCTGCCAAAGGAACACATATTCTGACCAAGATTAGAACTGTCTCTCCATTGAGAAACACTGATTGAAATCCTCCCCAGTTTCTGTGTTCTCTAATTTTAAGACAGTGACCGAGAGGCAAATTACAGTTCTGTTAACTTCGACAAAGTCAATAAGCAAGGATGTTAAATGTAGGTTAGCTACTGGCAAAATGTCTTTCAACAAGCAGAAACAACAACAAAAGAAATGGGAGTATTAAATACTAGTGCTCTTTGCAATGCACGCTGGCAAAGAAGTTACCAAAATACTATTCATTATTGTAGCACATTTTCTATTAATTATTGTAGATAGTTTCTAAGGCAATAGATTGAATGCCACATGGAACATTAATTCTGCTAATGAATTCAGCGACTGTATTTTCCCTAGCTTCTTACCATGATCTTAGCTTCATACCACTTTGGATCCTAGGAAAAAGGGCCCAAGACTAGGTAAACTTGCCTTTATACCCTGAGCTCTTTTATAACAGAAGAGCTATAAGCTTCAGACGTACTGCTGCCTAATTATTTCATTTTGCCATTAAAGCTAATTGTCAATAAGGATAATGAAAATGACTCTGAGACATTTTAGTAAATTGAATCATTATAAGCCTCTTGATAAAATGATGCTAGTTGACAAAGCCATCCCAGGCCAGCTCTATTGCTGTTCAGAATGCATCTCACTTGTAGGCCTCTGTGCCTTGTGAGATTATAGGGCTCTAAAGATTTTTATTTATTTATTTTAAAAATTTTATTTATTTATTTGAGAGAGGGAAAGCACAGCGGTTTGGGGCGGGTAGGGGCAGAGGAGAAGGAGAAGCAGGCTCCCCACTGAGCGGGGAACCAGACACAGAACTCGATCCCAGGACACTGGAATCATGACCTGAGCCAAAGATAGACGTTCAACTGACTGAGCCACCCAGATGCCCTTCCAAAGCTCTTTAAAGGCAATGAAGTCTATTTTAAAGTATAGGCATACGCAAAAATGTTGTTACTGACCAGAGCAGTTTTGAAACATAACTCCCATTGGAATCCACTCAGAAATAGGTAAAGCAACCTACTTCTCCCATATTTGGGATCGGGAGTAGGAACATCAGTGGGGTTTCTTTCTTGTCATTTTTTTAAGGCTACTCGACCTCATTTCCTCATTTTCTCTGGGCTTGAGTACCCATCAGGATCACCACATGTTGGATCCACAAGTGGCCAGCCCCATCACCACAACGAAACCTCAGTTTTGTTTGGAGGAGCCACGAGTCCTGCCTCACGGAATGGATTGTGAGTGATCACGATCAGTTGTGACAAGACTGGTCCCCAATTTCCCAGCTGTATTTGCAGAGAAGAGTCACCATGTTAGCTAGTTCTGGTGACAAGATCTTGACCTAGAGGGAATTCCTTTGTAGGGCTTTCTAGGAAAGCTCTTTACATGAAAAAAACAAAGCGTGATGCCTGGAGACCCAGCAGCCCTGAGGTGACCAGGAGGTGGGAGGGACAACCTGCTTCCCTGGGGGCATCTTAACATGTCTGTCTAGACCTGTCCGCTCAACTCAGGACTTCTTGGAATGTATATTTAAAAAATCAATCTCTATTTCCTTAAATCATCATAGTAAAATTTTTTGTTATTTACCATCAGATATAAACCTAACAAATACATTATGTTTTATGCTAAACTGAAAATATAACTCTGTAGGGTGAGTCTTAGCAATTTTGGCATGAGAATATTGCTGGCAGATGTATAGGGCTGTGAACTTAACATTAATATTTTAAATTTACTATAAGTGAAACATTCCTTCCTTGTCCAACTGGTGGAGATTTGGCTGCCTCAAGCCTATTCAGATAAAGTAGGCTCTGCCATTGCCCCAAATGGGCTTCAAGGAGCCAAAGTGTCATATAATAGGAATGTAAAAACATCAGGACTGGACATCCCCAAAGTATCACTTCCATAACAAAAGGATACAGCTGGAAGAAGAAAAGAAAACAAATGGATTAAATTGAATTGAATTGAACATATGGGACTATAGTTGTGAGTTGAGTTGTACATATGTCATATTATTCAACTGACTGAAGAGGGTATAATGGTACTTCATGAAGGAAATAATTTACATTTTTAATTATTGGGTTTTAAAGTATACTGGAAAAAACAATGGACCTCAGTCAACATTGCTGAACCCTATATATACACTCTACAATTTTACTAAGTCTCTCTTGAGTGCCAGTTTCTCAACTATAAAATGGGGATAATAACTCATGTCTTGTCTACACAGAATTGCTGTAGAAATCAAGTAAGATGAAATGTACAAAATCCCATTTTATACTATATTTGCTATGCAAATGTGAGATGCCATCAACATCATCATAATCATATCATTCCGAGTTTTACAAAACAGATGTGATCATAATTGTCATCCTATCAATTTGGTTTTGAAGACAAATCTTGGGTTTATTTCCACTTAAGTAGCCTCTTCCAGGGTGGGTGATCTCCCACAAGACAGATGTTGATGCTTGGATTCTCTGACTCTCCCTCCACGGGGCTTCTAGAGACAAATTTCGGTATGTGTCTGCTCTCGATTGCATTCAAGAGAAATAATCCCCTACTATTCCCAGAACTTTGGGCAAAAAGGGTGTTCCATACTGAATAGTGGAGAACCAAGTGAATCATCAGATCCTTCTTTTGCAGCTGGAACAGGAGAAAAGCCAGAGTATTAATATAGTGTCCCTTGATATATTTACATGAGCTCATAGGTTACTAGTAATATTTTAAATGAGAGGATCCATTTGTCCTGTTTGGTAATTTCCCCCCTCACATATGTCATAAATATCTTCCCATATTAAAAAATACACTTCTGTAAGTTCTTTTTTTAAAATTTTTTATTTTTTATAAACATATAATGTATTTTTATCCCCAGGGGTACAGGTCTGTGAATTGCCAGGTTTACACACTTCACAGCACTCACCAAAGCATATACCCTCCCCAATGTTTATAACCCCACTCTTCTCTCCCAAACTCCCTCCCCCAGCAACCCTCCATTTGTTTTGTGTGATTAAGAGTCACTTATGGTTTGTCTCCCTCCCAATCCCATCTTGCTTCATTCATTCTTCTCCTACCCCCTTAACCCCGCATGTTGCATCTCCACTTCCTCATATCAGGGAGATCATATGATAGTTGTCTTTCTCCAACTGACTTATTTCGCTAAGCATGATACCCTCTAGTTCCATCCACGTCGTCGCAAATGGCAAGATTTCATTTCTTTTGATGGCTGCATAGTATTCCATTGTGTATGTATACCACATCTTCTTTATCCATTCATCTGTTGATGGACATCTATGTTCTTTCCATAGTTTGGCTATTGTGGACATTGCTGCTATAAACATTCGGGTGCACGTGCCCCTTCGGATCACTACGTTTGTATCTTTAGGGTAAATACCCAGTAGTGCAATTGCTGGGTCGTAGGGTAGTTCTATTTTCAATATTTTGAGGAACCTCCAAGCTGTTTTCCAGAGTGGTTGCACCAGCTTGCATTCCCACCAACAGTGTAGGAGGGTTCCCCTTTCTCTACATCCTCGCCAGCATCTGTCATTTCCTGACTTGTTAATTTTAGCCATTCTGACTGGTGTGAGGTGATACCTCATTGTGCTTTTGATTTGTATTTCCCTGATGCCGAGTGATGTGGAGCACTTTTTCATGTGTTTGTTGGCCATCTGGATGTCGTCTTTGCAGAAATGTCTGTTCATGTCTTCTGTCCATTTCTTTTTTTTTTTTTTTTTAATGTAGAGATTTCACAGAAGAATCCAGATTTCTGGTTTCTCTTTTTAAATTTTTTTTTAAGATTTTATTTATTTGAGAGACAGAGATCACAAGCAGGCAGAGAGGCAGGCAGAGGGGGTGGGAAGTAGGCTCCCTGCTGAGCAGAGAGCCCGATGTGGGGCTCGATTCCAGGACCCTGGGATCATGACCTGAGCTCAAGACAGGTTCTAACCCACTGAGCCACCCAGGCGCCCCTTCTGTCCATTTCTTGATTGGATTATTTTTTCTTTGGGCACTTCTGTAAGTTCTAATGGTAGATCCAATGTGCGCAGAAAATTGCTCCTTCTTTCCTAATATACAGTGACATGACATGAAATAATGAGAGGATATTAAAACCGTGTAGATGTGCTTAAAAAACAGGAAAGAAGAGGCACCCGGGTGGTGCAGTCAGTTAAGCTTCCCATTCTTGGTTTCTGCTCAGGTCACAATCCCAGGGTGAGGAGATCAAGCCCCATGTTGGCCTCACACTCAGTAGGGAGTCTGTTTTATGTTCTCTCTCCCTCTGCCCACCCCCAACCTCGTGTGAGCACTCTCTCTCTCAAATAAGTCAATAGATCTTTAAAAAAAAAAAAGAAAATAGGAAAGAAAATCATTGTGAACAGAAACCAAAGGAACCCCCAAAGCATTCTGGGAAAGGAGCATAAGGAGCAACAAGGACCACTCCATGGTCCACTGGGAGCTGCCAATGTATACCATATAATAGAGGGAAGCTGGATGCTGTGTGGGGTTGGAGAACATGCTTCATAGTAGATAGAAGCTGGGAAGTAGCCTGGGGGCACAGTGTGAAATGGCCCCGTTTCCAGGTACCAAAAGAGGAAACAAGATGGAGACCTGACCCACGTGACTTCAGGTCTAGGACTTGGAAATACACCATCTCTGTGGGGAGGGTCCAGAGTCGAGCTGCTCAACACCACATCCTCAGCAGAGCTGGAGGGAGCCAATCCTGAAACCGGCAAGTTCTAACAACAACTGAAAATGCAAAGCAGGGAACTTCCTACCAGGGACAAGATACAAAACCATAGCAAATCGGAGAGTGGCACCGGGGTAAAAGAGCAAAGAGATCGATGATAGAGAGCAAAGAGCTCAGAAGCACATCCATGCACACCATAGAAACTGGATTTATGATAGCGATGGCTTTCAAATCTGTGGAGGAAAGGATCTATTGTTTAATAAATAGGTGGGACAGTGGTTTTCAAAACAAACAAAAATCGGGGCACCTGGATGTCTCAATCGGTTAACTATCCAAATCTTGATTTCAGCTCAAGTCATGATCTCAGGGTTGTGAGACTGATCCCCAGTGTAGAGCCTGCTTAAGATTCTTTCTCTCCTTACATTAGGAGAAGGAAAGGAAAAGTGAATTGGGGGAAATAGGAGGGGGGGACAAACCATGAAAGACTGTGGACTCTGAGAAACAAATTGAGGGTTTTGGAGGGGAAAAGGGTGGGAGGTTGGGTGAGCCTGGTGGTGGGTTGTTAAGGAGGGCACATATTGCATGGAGCACTGGGTGTGGTACATAAACAATGAATTCTGGAACACTGAAAAAATAAAATTAATTTAAAAAAAAGTTTCTATCTTTCTCTTTCTCTCTTCCTCTGCCCCTCCCCACCTCTCTCTCTCTCTGTCTAGAAAAAAAAAATTAGCCAAACCTCGCAACATACATATATACACAATTCCAGATAGAATAAGGTTTATTTATTTATTTATTTATTTTAATTTATCAGAGAGAGAGAGGGGGAGACTCAGAGAGCATGGCAGACAGAGGCAGAGGGAGAAGCAGGCTCCCTGCCGAGCAAAGAGCCCGATGTGGGACTCGATCCCAGGACGCTGGGATCATGACCTGAGCTGAAGGCAGCTGCTTAACCAACTGAGCCACCCAGGCGCCCCTAGAATAAGGTTTTAAACAAGAGAAAAAAATAAGTTTAAGGCAATTGCAATAAAATGTAGAATATTTTTGAATAAATAATATACGGAATAACACAGGAAGTAATATTAAAAGCATAATCTCTAAGAAAACTTTTAAAATTTGATGCAATACTTTGGAATTATTTTTGGTATCAAAGACATCACCATAAGTGAGAAGGTAAGACATAACTTAGAAGGAAATAGTTACAGTTAGACAAAATATTAGCATCTGGAGGAGAACTATCCAATAGGAAGCTAAGGCAAGCCATGCATATTTTTTCATTGTGATAAAAGAACATGTAAAGTGAGATCTATTCACTTACCAAATTTTTAAGTGTGTAGGACAGTATTGTTAATTATATGTACGTTTCTGTACAGCAGATCTCTAGAACTATTTCATCTTGTGTGGGTGAAACTCTACACTCATGAGTAGGAACTCCCTATTTCTCCTCCTTCCAAGCTCAGGCAATCTCCATTTTACTTTCTGTTTCTGTGAATTTGACTACTTTGGATACCTCACATAAATAGGATCATGCATTATTTGTCCTCCTGTGACCAGCTTATGTCACTTTGCATAATGTCCTCATAGCTCATCCATGTGGTGGTATATGATGGGATTTACTTCTTTTTGAAAGCTGAAGAACATTTAATTTAAGTATAAACCACATTTTGGTTATGCATATATCTGTGGATATATCTGTGGACATTAAGCTTGTTTCCAGCTCTTGACTGCTGTAAATCATGCTGCAATGAGCACAGGAACATAAATATCCTTCAAGATCCTGTTTTCAATTCCTTTGTATAAATACCCAGAAGTGGGGTTGCTGGATCAAATGGTAGTTCTACTTTTTTTTTTTTTAAAGATTTTATTTATTTATTTATTTGACAGAGAGAGAGATCACAAGTAGGCAGAGAGGCAGGCAGAGAGAGAAGGAAGTGGGCTCCCCGCTGAACAGAGAGCCCGATGCGGGACTCGATCCCACGACCCTGAGACCATGACCCGAGCCGAAGGCAGTGGCTCAACCCACTGAGCCACCCAGGCGCCCAGTTCTACTTTTTTTTTAAAAAATTTTTTGGGGGAAACTATGGTGTTTCCCCCATGGTGGCTGTACCAATTTATATTCCCACCAACAATGCACAAGCATTCTAATTTCTCCACATCCTCGTCAACACTTGTTGTTTCTTGTTTTTGATTTTAGCCATTCTGATAGGTGTGATGTGAAATAATCTCGTTGTGGTTTTGATTTACATTTCCCTGATGATGAGTGATACTGAGCATCTTTTCATATTACCTGTTTGTTATCTGTGTGTACTCTTTGGAGACATGTCTAATCAAGTCTGTGCCCATTTTTAAGTCAGGTTATCTGGTTTTTGTTGCTATTTCTTCTCTCTACAAAAAATGCCATTGGGTGTTTTTTTTTTTTTTTTTGATTTTATTTATTTATTTGACAGAGAGAAATCACAAGTAGATGGAGAGGCAGGCAGAGAGAGAGAGGCGAAGCAGGCTCCCTGCTGAGCAGAGAGCCCGATGCGGGACTCGATCCCAGGACCCCGAGATCATGACCCGAGCCGAAGGCAGCGGCTTAACCCACTGAGCCACCCAGGCGCCCCCCCCCTTTTTTTTTTATTTTATGCCATTGGGTGTTTTGATGTAGATTGAATCTGTAGATCTCTTTGGAAATAGGGACGTTTTAGCAATATTAAGTCTCCCGAACAATGAACACAGGATATCTTTCCATTTCTTCACATCTTTTTAAATTTCTTTCAGTAATGTGCAGTTTTCAGTGTGTAAGTCTTTTATCTCCTTGGTTAGGTTTATCCTAAGTATTTTATTATTTTTTGGGTGCTATTGTAAATGAGATTGTTTTCTTACTTTACTTCTTGGATTATTCATTATTAGTGTATAGAAACATGAGTGATTTCTGTATGTTGGTTTTGTAACCTGCAACTTTGCTGAATTTGTTAACTAGTTCTATTAATGTTTTTGTGGAATATTTAGGGTTATCTATATATGAGAGTATGTCATCTTCAGATACGTCTACTTCTTCCTTTTGGATCTGGATGACTTTGCTCCTTTAGCCTCATTGCTCTTTGTAGGACTTGTAGTACGGTGTTGAATAGAAGAAGTGAGAATGGGCATCCATGCTTTGTTTCTGATCTTAGAGGAAAATATTTCAGTTTTCACCACTGAACGTGACGTTACTTGGAACTTTACATATATTATTTTTATTATGTTAAAGTAATTTCCTTCTATTTCTATTTCATTGAGTTGTTTTTTTGTTTTTTTTTTTCCATGACAGGATGTTGAATTTCTCCAAATGTTTTTACTGCACCTATTAAGTTGATCATGTAATTTTTATCCTTTGTTCTGTTAGTGTGGTGTTATCTCATTAATTGGTTGTCTTGCAGATGTTGACCAATCCTTGTATCCAGGGATAAATCCCACTTGGTCATAGTCTATGATTAATGTGCTGTTGAATTAGACTTGCTAGTATTTTGTTGAGGATTTTTGTATCTGTATTCATTAGGGATATTGGCGTGCAATTTTCTTTTCTTTTTTTTTTAATTTTTTCAATTTATTTATTTTCAGATAAACAGTATTCATTATTTTTTTCACCACACCCAGTGCTCCATGCAATCCGTGCCCTCTATAATACCCACCACCTGGTACCCCAACCTCCCACCCCCCCGCCACTTCAAACCCCTCAGATTGTTTTTCAGAGTCCATAGTCTCTCGTGATTCACCTCCCCTTCCAATTTACCCCAACTCCCTTCTCCTCTCTAACACCCCTTGTCCTCCATGATATTGGTCCATATACACCATGGAGTATTATGCCTCCATCAGAAAGGATGAATACCCAACTTTTGTAGCAACATGGATGGGACTGGAAGAGATTATGCTGAGTGAAATAAGTCAAGCAGAGAGAGTCAATTTTCTCTTCTTGTAGTGTCTTTGTCCAGCTTTGGTATCAGAGCAATGAAAGCCTCATAAAATGAGTTTGAAAGTGTTCCCTCATCTTCAAATTTTGGGAAATATATGAGGAGGATTGACATTATTATTGTTATTTTTAAATGTTTGTTAGAATTCTTCAGGGAAGCCATCTCAGCCCTGTTGTTCCTTTTTTGGGAAATTTTTGGTTATTGATTCAATCTCCCTACTCATTATGGGTCTATTCAGACTTCCTGTTTCTTCATGACTAAGTCTTGGTGAGTTGTATGTTCTAGAAATTTAGCTATTTCTTCTAGGTTATCTAATTTGTTGGCATATAATTGTTCATAATAATTTCTTATAATCATTTTTATTTCTGAGGTACCAGTCGTAATATTTTCTCTTTCATTTCTGGGTTTTTATTTATTTGAATGCTTTCTCTTTTTTTTTTCTTAGTCTAGCTAAAGATTTGTCAATTTTGTTGATCTTTAAAATAAAAACAAAAACCCAACTCTTAGTTTTATTTATTTTTTTCTAGTTTTTTTAGTCCCTATTTTGTTTATGTCTGCTATAATATTTATTATTTCCTTTCTTCAGTTAATTTAGGCTTACTTTGTTCTTATTATTCTAGTTACTTGAGGTATAAATGTAGGTTGTTTATTTGAGAACTATCTTCTTTTTTTCTTTAATGCAGACATTTATTGCTATAATCTTTCCTTTTAGTACTGCTTTTTTGGTACCTCCAACAAGTTTTGCGGTTTTCATTTTTATTTGTCTCAAGATATTTTTAAATTTACCTTTTGATTTCTTCTTTGACCCACTGGATGTTCAAGAATGTGTTCTTTAGGGGCATCTGGGTGGCTCAGTTGGTTAAGCATCTGCTTCAGCTCAGGTCATGATCCCAGGGTCCTAGGATTGAGTCCCACATCAGGCTCCTTGCTCTGTGGGGATCCTGCTTCTCCCTCTGCCTGCAGTTCCCCCTGATTGTGCTCTTTCCCTCTCTTTCTCTCTCTCTCGCTCACTCTGACAAATAAATAAATTAAATCTTAAAAAGAAAAAGAAAAAGAGCATGTTGTTTAATTTTCACAGTTTTGTAGATTTTCTGATTTTCCTTCTGCTTTTGATTTCTAGTATCACCCTATTGTGGTCAGAAAAGATGCTTGGTATGATTTCAATCTAAATTTATTGAGACTTATATTCAATAAGAGACTATATTCAATATAAATTTATTGAGACTTGCTTATAAGCTATTACATGATCTATCCTGAGGAACCCATAGTGCACATGTTCTGTGTGTTAGATCCACTGGGTCTATGGTTTTGCTCAAGTTTTGTTTCTGTATTGATCTTCTGAATGGAGATCCTATCCATTATTGAAAGTGGGGGCATTGGGGCACCTGGGTGGCTCAGTGAGTTAAAACCTCTGCCTCTGCCTCTGTCATAATTCCAGAGTTCTGGAATTGAGCCCCACATTGGGCTTTCTGCTGGGCGGGGAGCCTGCTTCCCCTTCTCTCTGTCTCTGCCTGCCTCTCTTCCTACTTGTGATCTCTCTGTCAAATGAATAAATTTAAGAACATCTTTAAAAAAAAAGAGAGAGAAACTGGAGGTGTTGAAATCAATTATCTTGCTGTCTATTTATTCCTCCAGTTCTGTCAATGTTTGCTTCTCATGTTTGGGTGCTCTGATGGGAAGTGTATATACATTTATAATTGTTATATATTCCTGGTGAATTGACCGTTTTATGATTATATAATGTCCTTCTCTGTCTCTTGTGACAATTTTTGATGTAAAGTCTATTTTTTCCGATGAAAGTACAACCACTCCTGCTCTCTTTCAGTTAACATTTGTCCGGAATACTTTTTTCCATCCTTTCACTTCCAGCCCATGTGTGTCCTTAGATCTAAAGTGAATCTCTTGTAGACAGTATATAGTTAGATCTTTTTGTATGTTAGGATGTTTTTCTACCCATTCTGCTACTATATAGTTTTTTGACTGGGATGTTTAAACCATTTACATTTAAAGTAATTATTGATAGGGAAGGGCTTAATATTGCCATTTACTTTTCTGTCTACTTGTAGCTTTTTGTTCCTTTTTTTGTTTCTTTCTGTCCTCCTTTCATTCTGTTAATTTTTTTTGTAGTGACATGTTTTGATTTCTTTCTCAATTTCTTTAATGTATTTCCATACTTTTTTTCTTTGTGGTTTCCCTGGGGCTAACATAAAATACCTCATAGTTATAAGGATCTATTTTAAGCTGATAACAAATTAACTTCAATTGCTTACAAAACTCTATTCCTTCATCCTCCCCTTTTGTTATTGATGTTACAAATTACTTCTTATATTTTGTGCATCCATTAATATATTTTTATAGTTACGGTTATTTTGTATTTTAACTCTATACCACAATTAAAAGTGATGTATGTACTACCATTATAGTATTACAGTATTCTGTATTTGTTGATATATCTACCTTTGCATGTGAGTTTTGTGTTTTCATATGCTTTCATATTGATATCTGGCATCCTTTCATTTCAACCTGAAGGACCCCTTTTAAGCATTTCTCATAAGGCAGGAGTGATGAATTCCTTCTGGTTTTGTATCTCTGGGAAAGTCATATTTGAAGAACTATTTTGTTGGATATAGCATTCTTTGTTGGTAGGTTTTTTGTTTTTGTTTTTGTTTTCTTTTAGCACTTTGAATATATCATCCCATTCCCTCTGGCTTACATGGTTTCTGCTGGGAAACTGGGTCATAGTCTTATGTGATTTCCTTGTATGTGGCAAGTTGATTTCCTCTTGCTGTTTTTAAATTTTCTCTTTGTCTTTGACTTTTAAGAATTTGATTATGATATGATTCTATGTGAACATTTTGGGCGTAAGTTATACCTAGACTTCTTTGGACTTTTTGAATCTGAAAGTCCATTTCTTTCACTAAATTTCTAAAGTTTTCAGCCGCTATTTCTTCAAATAGGTTTTCTACCCTTTCCTCTTCTTTTGGGACTTTCATAATGTGTATGTTTATCCACTTGATGGTGTCCTAAAAGTCCTATAGATTTCCTTCACTCTTTTCATCTTTTTTAGCTTTCCACTCCTTCTCTGACTGGTTAATTGCAAACAACCTATTTTTGAGTTCACTGATTCTTTCTTTTGTTTGATCAAGTCTGTTGAAACCCCCTAGTGAATTTTTAAATTCAGTTGCTGTATTTTTCAGCTCCAGAATTTTATTCTTTTTTTAAAAATATATTTTCTATATTTTTGTTGATATTCTCATTTTTGTTGACACATCATTTTCCTGAGTTCATCTAGCTTCTTTATGACAGTTATTTTAAATTCTTTTTTAGGGAATTTACATACCTCCATTTTCTTAGGGTTGATTTTCAGAGATTTATTTTGTTTCTTTGACTGGATCACGGTTTCCTGTTTCTTTAGGCACCTTGTAATTTCATGTTTGTGTTTGAAAAAATAGGCACCTCTCCTAGTCTTTATGGATTTGCTTCATACAGGGAAGGCTTTTCCCAATCAGTCCAATCATAGATTCCGGGGGTCTCTCAAACCTTTTCTGTGAATGCATTCTTTCTGGACTTATGTCCAATTCCAATTAGTTAATTTTCAATTAGAAGGATTTGCCAGTCTGTTTTTTCAGGAGCATATAATCCCTTACTCTAGTTCTCTGGAGATTCTCTGGAAATGCCACACACTGCCCAGCTCTCTATTTTTCTCAGCAGTCCTCTAGCTTCTGGAACATTCCAACTCTGTCAGTACTCTGGGTTAAATGACACAGAAGCCAGTCCCTCAGGTAGCCTGTGAGAAGCCAGAATGTTGGACACATGCTCCACTCTATTCTCCCATCCTTCCACTCCAGAGAGAGGCCCCTGAGCTTTCTGATACAGAGACTGATTTCTGTCTGCTGTACTATGGGTCCTTTGGTGCTGCAGCAGGCTACCCAGATCTCCTTTGTTTCCAGCAGCCCCCTGTTATCTAGATTAGCCAAAAGGAATTCCATATGTGGGTTCCATCTGTGCTTTGAAACAGGTATACCAGAAAGCAGTCCCTTTGGATGCCCTCTGAACAGGTAGGGCATTAAAGGGGCACTTCCACTCTTCCTCTCCCCAGGGACAAGCTACAATTTGGAGGTTCCCCCCACTTGCTCTGTGCTGAGGTGGGGGGAGGGACAATGGCCAGTGAGGGGGTGACAGCTTAAACCTTCTCTTTTCTTCACTGCTGCCACCAATAGCACGCTTTCCTGTTACATGCTTAGATTCAGGCAACACAGAAACCAGTTCCTCAAGCAGCCCCTGGAAAGTCTGAACATTACACACATACATGTTCCAGTCTTCCATGTCCCCTCCCCTGGAGAAGCCAGGAGTTGGGAGTTTCTCTTGACTGCACTAGGCTGAGCTACGTGGGAGGGAATATGGCAAGTGAGTGCCCTGTATTTTCCTCCTTGCTTTGACATATCTGGTTTCACACTTGCCTGAGGTGTAGGGGCCTCTGAACTGTTTTCTAGACTCCTCACAGAAGGAATTGATCCATGTATTGTAGAATTAATATCTCCTGGAGGGGGTGAGTGGATAGGAAGCGATGGGGATTCCTCTTCCCCCATTTGTTCACCATGTGTGTATTTTAAAATTTTCTAGTAACCATGTTAAGAAGTAGCTTTAAAAAATTATTCTAGCAGTTCCTTATAAGAAGAAATGAGTGAAATTAATTTTAATAATATGCTTTGGTGAACCACTATATCCTAAACAGTATTATTTCAACAGGTAATCAAGAGAAAATTATTATAAGATATTTTACATTCTATATTTTTTACCAAGTCTTTGAAATCCAGTGTCTATTTTATGCTTGGAGCACATCTCAATTTAGACTAAGTACAGTTCAGGGGGTCAACAGTGATTAGTAGCTACTATATTGGACAGCATAGATTTATAATCTAAAAATTACCCCCAGAAACAAATTTTAAAAAGTCAACCAAGAAAATAGTTTTAGACCTTTCAGAGAGGAGAAAATCTGAATGACCATAAACATATAGAAAGAAGTTTTTCTTTCATGGATAGAGAAATACAAACTAGGACAATGAGATACTATTTTTCATTTACTGGATGATCAAGGAGTTTAATGGAGAAAAAGCACTGTGGAACTTTTGCAATCTTCTTCCTGTGGCTGCCTTTTTTCCAAGAGAAAGGAGCATTCTTTCCCCCTTCTATCTGATAATGAGCTAATTTGCATTTACGTCTTTCTCAGAAAGTAACGATAAGATAGTTCTATTAGTTTGTTTCTTATAATTGTGGATGAGCCTCTGATTGTATCATTTGATTCATCAAATTTCATCAACATCTAGCTTTTAAAAAATAAAAATATCATTTAAATTTGACTCTCAGGTTTTCTCAAAATTCGATTTTCTTCTTCTGCAAAATTTCTACCATCTTTAATTGTAGTGAATGATGTGTAAACAATCACATACAGGAATCAGTCTTCGGAGAATT
Source organism: Neogale vison (assembly GCF_020171115.1). NCBI lineage: Eukaryota > Metazoa > Chordata > Mammalia > Carnivora > Mustelidae > Neogale > Neogale vison. Next base: position 194,521,795 of record NC_058101.1, on the reverse strand, counting down.
CTTTTTGCAAGCAATCCCTTTAAATGCTACCATAACCTATATGAAAATTCAGGCTTCCACAGAGTGAATTAGACAGGGGCTCACCTGAAATGGGTGAAATGTATCAGGCTACCGGCTTTAAGTTCTGTCCATACATCTGCCTGGGGTTAGTGTTAGTCAACCAGAGCCATTGATGAGAAGGAGAATTCCTTTTGGCAGTTGAATAAAAGGAGGAAGGGAATTGCCCTTAATATAAAGACAAAAAGAAAAAAAGAAGGGAAATGTTTTATCCCCTGGGTATTGTCATTCGAGAAGAGACCAGAACACAATCAGGCTGAAGAACGGATGTCATTGAAATAAGAAATCTGGGCCAGACCAGCCCAGGGCACAAGGAATTGTGGGAATCCGGTGCTTCTGAATATCACTTAAAAGGGTTCCACCAGGCACACACACCTTAAAATCATGTTCCTAATTGTTCTTCCTTTTCTTTTTATCTTTTACAAATAACAAAGAAGGGGGAAAAAAGCCCAGCAGGAAGAGCCAGCTGCGGAGCCTGTTAGAAGAAAGAGCGTGGGTATGATATTAATTTTGCTTCATTATCTCTCCCTCTACAAACGGCTGGCTGGCAGGTGAAACAGTCTGCCCAAAAAATCTGGGGAGTTTTGATCAGGAATAGCATTCTGTCTGGCGAGGCCGTATTACCTAACAATCTCCATGAGCAAGGATAGGTGAAGGCAACAAAAGCCTGTATTATTTCCATCAACTCTCCAAGGCAGTGGCTTGCTGGTAGATAGGGGAAGGATAACAGCTCCGCTCTCCTCAACTGGAGACGTTCAGCTTCCAGAACACAGGCACATGAAAGAGAGGCTGAAGCATGTACCGTGATTACTTCTGGGGAAGAAAACAGGCTTCAAGCTGTACTTACATCAGTATCTGCAGCAAGGGAGGTCTTTGCACAAGCTATTGTACTTGTCTCTCTCTCTGCCAGTTTCTCTGTCTCTCTCACACACACACACACACGCACACACACACACATACAGGCACGTGCCCAGAGGACCATGAGTCATCGCTCAAAGCACAGAGATTCTGATCTGCCACTCTGGAAATGCAAGTGCTGACATTGGTGAAGAGCCAGGGAATGAGAACTCCCGTTTATTTTATTTTTTTAAAAAAACTTTACTTATTCATTTATTTGAGAAAGACAGAGAGAGAAGGAGGGAGGGAGAAGGAGAGCAAGGGCAGAGCATGCAACCTCATATGGCGCTCGACACCATGACCCTGATATCATGACTGGGGCTGAGACCAAGAATCCACCAAGGCTTCAACCAATGGAGCAGCCACCCCAGTGCCCTGAGAATCCCCCTTTTAAGGCAAGGCAAAGAGAGTTCGCTTTTCTGAGAACATCCGCTCTCCCCAGGAAGACAGAAAGCGTGATACAATTTTCTGTTCCTACCAGCTGGAACTGCTCAGACCACCTATCTGGCCTAACCAGCTGGCCTTGGGGCCCTTTTAAGTGTTTGAAAATCCTGTCAAGCGTACCAGCATTTCCCTGTTTTAGACGGCTCGCTCATTCAGCCCACATCATTTTCCAGCCCACACAGCCACCTCATCTCCAAGGGTTCAAAGTGGTGGCCCTGGGTCCCTTCTGGCCATTTAGTAGCTAGAGCTTAGGAATGCGGCTTAGGGCTCTGATCTTGCGCTTGCTTCTCACCGAGCAAAGTCACCGGCCAGGGGAAGGAAGGTGCTCGCCGCTGCCTCTGCCAGCCTGGTTAAGATCATTCGCTCTCAGTCCTACCTCCCTCACTAGTCAGTCATGATGGGGGGACAGGAGTCCCTTGCTAAAGCCGGGACATCGGTTGGTGGGGTCCAGGATGAGGACCACTGCTATGAACCCACTCGCTCTCCAGAGTCCCTGCTGGGAGCCTGGGGCCCCTGCATGTCCGCTGGGTTGCACACATCCCTTAGTTCCTGCCTCTTAGATGTGGCCTCTCCCTGTGTCAGAACCTTCTAGGGTCTTGTTTTGAACGCAGATCCCTGGATCTCACTTCAGCTTTGTTACCCAGATAGATGACCTGGAAGAAACTTCTCGTGCCATCAGGCTGGGACTAGAAGTCTGTACACTAACAGAAAGAGCATAGCCCAGGAGAAGGAGTCTAACAATGATTAAGAACTCAAACTCTGGTGATTACCTGTTCCTTCCCTTGATATTCGTGGGATCTTGGGGGAAATTAGTGAACTTCCCTCTGCTTCATCTGTCAAGTGATGAAATGGCCTTAATATCCACCTCAAAGAAGGATTTATTTAATAAGTCCATTTAACAGGCCATAGAACAGAGCCAGTTACATAAGAAGGCTTCATACCTGCCAGCTATTACTACTTATGTAACAAGCACCCCCAATAATTCTGTAAAATCAAGATCCATTGGTCCAGTTTGCTCTTCTTGGATTTTTTTTTTAAAGATTTTATTTATTTATTTGACAGAGAGAGATCACAAGCAGGCAGAGAGGCAGCAGAGAGAGAGGAGGAAGCAGGCTTCCCGCCGAGCAGAGAGCCCGATGCGGGCCTCGATCCCAGGACCCTGAGATCATGACCCGAGCCAAAGGCAGCAGCTCAACCCACTGAGCCACCCAGGCGCCCCTTCTTGGATTTTTTTTTTTTAAAGATTTTATTTATTTATTTGTCAGAGAGAGAGTGAGCACAGGCAGACAGAGAGGCAGGCAGAGGCAGAGGGAGAAGCAGGCTCCCTGCCGAGCAAGGAGCCCGATGTGGGACTCGATCCCAGGACGCTGGGATCATGACCTGAGCCGAAGGCAGCTGCTTAACCAACTGAGCCACCCAGGTGTCCCCCCTTCTTGGATTTTAAATCTGCTTTTTGCTCAGTCCTACAAAATTGACCTAGGTTTGGAGCCCTGAGTTGTTGCTTCAACCTGCTCTCCTCAAACATAGACCCTTGCAACTCCTATCATTCCAATCCTTCACTGGGGAGCAGGAACAGGACTGGTTACTGCCCGTCCTTCAGGAAGCATGGGCTGACCACTGAGAAGAGGGATGCTGATGATTGCCCGAGGAGTGCCTACTCTTCGTATGGGGAGAAAGGAATTTTCTGTCATTAGGGCCTTGACTATAGACATGGAAGTTCCTAGTTGTCCAGTATGATTCAGTGCTGATAACAATTCAATCCTCGCAGAAGCTACGAGGCTAGTTTGGACACAGCTCATTAGGAAAAGGACCTTCTATTAGAGACTTGCCCTTTAGGTGACCAGCTGTCCCACTTTTTCCTGGACGGTCCTGGTTCTAACACTGAAAGTCCCGGATTTTAGGAAACCCCTCAGTCCTGGATAAAATGGAAGGTCGCCTTGTGTCCCATAGATACTAGGTTGGGTCTCTAGCAAATTACATAGAAATGCTCAGCTGGATTCCCAGCTGCGAGGCCAGGACTTAACCGGGGCCTGGGTCCTGCCATATTAACCTTCAGAAGTATGATGCCCGAAACAGGAGGGCCTCCTGATTGTGTTGGTTTAGAACACCAAGTTGTGGAAAATGCACTAGCACTTTCTGTTTGCAAGGCTGACATAGATACTGAATGTTTCTTATTTTCTGTGACATGAGAGGGATCTGAGGAATTCCACAATACGGTGCTTCGTGTAAGGCACTCAGAACACGGATCCTCCAGGCTGTCATGTTTCCTGATGTGGATAATAGCAAGAGCTATAAATATCCATGCTTCCCCGGGCCTGGAGATTTATTTGCTCCCTGCATTTCAGTCAGAAAACAGCAGAAGGGTTTGCTTTTGTATTTCCGCAGAAGAAGAGATTTGGGAGGGAGAAAACAAGGATGTAGGTTTTATAGAGTTGTAGAAATTAACAAATGTCGCCAAGGTAGTTAATCAACAATGTACAATCTCATCCTGTGTCTGTGCATCTATCCCTCTAACTGCAGTGGGAGTGAGTAATAATATCGAAATGAAGGAAATTACCGGAAGGAAATTGCCTGAATGGGACTGCTGTAACAGGAGGGTAGGGCTTACTTAATTAAGGCACAGTTTAATTATTGCTATAACTTAAGGAAATGGAGTGCCATGCAATAAGATGAGGGTAGGAGAGGTTTGGGCCCTGTTGGATAACAATTAATTTCAAATAGTTTGGAGAGGGGCGAGGCATGATTAAATACAGGAGAGGCCGGCAAGGGAATCATCAGGGAAGTGCATTTCTAACTAAATGGAAATGAGTCTAAGAGGAATGGCGGGGGTGGGGGGTGGGGGGGTGGCTAGGTTGGGGGGGTGAGGAGAGTGGGTGGGTGGGGGGGTAGGGGGGTGGGTGGTGTCAAGACAGCCTTGCTGGGGAGAAGAGGGAGGATGGTCTCTGGGTTAGAATAGGACCCCAAAGGCTGAGTCCTGGGCTCTCCCTCTTTAATGGGAGCACTGGGGCTCCTGGGGACAAGCCGGGAAGGAATGAGCTGGTGGCAACAGTGGGGTTCCCCACAAACGCCCCGGAGTCTCCTTTGGCCTTGGGCTCATACTCGGCTCCAAACCCCCACCTATGTCCCTGTGGTCACCAGGGACCCACGGAGCCCTACTGCAAAATCCAAATGGGGCCTGCCCTCTCCCAGCAAGGATGCTCTCTACTTCCAGTTTTCCCTTTTCTCTCATGTGTCAACTGGGAAGGAAAATTCTCATTTCTTACCTACCTCAAAAGAAAACTAGAAGATAAAAAAACATACAAAGCTACCAGCGAGGGAAGAGATTTATCTCACTAAGGGTGAAAATGAGGATAAAAATACAAAGCATTGGTCTTTCATTTGAAAGGATTGTCCTAAGTGGATGAGAATGAGAAGAAAGAAGGGGAAGCCCTTAATTCACTCAGGAATATATATATACCTATTCCTAAAATTAAAATATAGGCATATATTTTTCAATTTAATATATTATTTTGAAAGAATTTCACAGCTACCAGGGAGCTCTAGACCAATTCAGAGAATTCTCGTATGCCCTTTCCCCAAATTCACCAGTTTGTTAACGTTTTGCCTCATTTGTTCTCTCTCTCTCTCTCCACACACACCACACACACATCACAGTGATGGCCTCAGTGTGCTGATTACGTCAACATGTATTTTTTTGAAACATGGTTATTCTTTTTGCAACCGTAATTCAGTTTACAACTTGCAAATGTAACATTGACTACTACTTTCTCAGATCTGTATCCCAAGGCGGTCAGTTGTTCCAATAATGAGCTTTATATGGGTTTTCCCTCTAGTTTAGGATACACGGTCTAGGATCAGGCATCGTGTTAAGTTATCACGTCTCTTTATTCTCCTTCAATCTGGAATTGTTTCTCAAGACTTAATCTTTCATTTTTGTAACACTGGCATTTTTGTAGAGAAAAGTCCAGACATTTTAGTTTATTTTTTATTTAAAAAATATATATATATTTTAGATTTATTTACTTATTTGGAGGGGGAGGAAGGAGCAGAGCAAGAGAGAATCTTAAGCAGGTTCCTCGCCCAGCGAAGAGCCTGACACGGTGCTCAAACTTATGACCCTGATATCAACACCCGAGGAGAGATCAGGAGTTGGATGCTTAACTGACTGAACTACCCGAGTGCCCCAAGGCCAGTTATTTTATAGGATGGTTTTCAATATGGGTTGGTCTGAAGGCTCTTTTCCATTGGATTGAGTTTATACACAGAAGGCCAGAATACCCCAAAAGTGAGACTGACGGGAGACACATTAACACCAATTAACACCATATTAACACTCTCATCACATTCCCTTTCTACCCCTCAGATTTCATATCTATTGATGATTCTTCCCTGAAACAATCTTTATTGTGATCGTTGCAAAACACGGGTTTTCAACCCCATAACTCCCCACCCATTCATCGGTTGGCAGGACTGAGGCAGTTTATTAAAAACTACTCTTTTCAAAGAAAAGCACAAACTGTGTAAATTTCTACAAGTGGATGTCCTCAACTCTAAGTAAATTCTTATCACATTTGAAAACTCAGGTGTACGAGAGAGGCGTCCCTCAGTTCACAACATCTGATTCCTGCTGTCACTGTCGGACTCCGGAGAAGGGTTTTTAAAGTACTTATTTCCTCGACTTTGATTTGAAATCACCTTCACCATGGCCCTTGTGGGCGTCTGATGGATTATCACACAACCAGTGGGCTGGTGAGGGAGGCTGTGAGAGCCCCACTGTTGCCAGGCGATGGAAGTCACAAGGCCTTAATTCCTCCCACCACGGACGGATCCTTAAGGTACAAAAGGAACCTATGTGCGTCATTCCAAGGGATCAGAAGCTTGGTCACAAAGGAGTGAGCTCTTGAAATGTCCGATGTCCTGGCTTTAAAACAAAGGTTCTACAAGCCCGGTGACACCCGCCGACTGTGGAGTCTCTGCTTTGAATTCATGAGCTGTAGTGATTTCTCTCCTCCCCTGTGGGTTCTGAACGTTTTGCCTTATCCATTCATTCCTTTCATAAAATCCTACTTGCTATCTCCATTCTTTCCCTTATTCTTTGCTCTCACCCTATGGTTTCAGTGCTGGGCTCTAGAATCAGACCTACGTGGATTTAAATCCTTTCCTGCCATGTCCTAGTGGGGCACCTGGTGCCCCCCAGTTCCTTGACCACAAAATGGGGACACTATTGGTAGCAACTTCATAAGAAGATGACATAACACATGTAAAAAGCGTCCAAAGTGTTTGAAATCTTGATCGTGAAGCCTGTTAAAGAAGCTGTTTTTATTACTCAAACTTGCCATTTTTATATTAGTCAGTGACACAAGTCGTTACAATTAATTTGGGAACCATGACGAAAACAACTGCAACAATCCCATTAGCCAAAACAATCCACTTTGGTCATTCTTGTATTTCTATTCATTCTTTAAAAAAAAAAAAAAAGCGTTTTTGGAGCTCTACTTTCATTCCTTTGCATTTTTGCATTGTACTCGTTAATGCTACAAAATAGATTTGTAATTAGTATCTTTAATGACTGCGATAATTTCATTGACAAGATGAAACATGATTTGCTCATTGGTTAACCTATCCAATTGAGGTGATTTTCAAGTTCTGCTGTTAGTAATATCTCTGCAGTGACCAGTGTTTTGACTCTTGTTTCTTGCTATTTTGAATAATTCCTTAAAGGTACAGTTTTATGAGCAGAATTACCAAGTCAAAAGATGAAGATGTCTCTTAGCTCTTCGTATACATTATAAACAGTTTCACTGAAAAAATTATTACAATTTGCAGTTTCACCAGCCACAGATAATTTGGAATTTTTTTTAATGACAAAGGGCTTCTTTCTTTCTTTGGTTCTTAAATGTTTGAAAAAATTCAATAATAAGAACACTGTAGCTTGAAATAATATGTTATATCTAGCCTTCTGATAGCATTTCTCATTTTTCTCTTGGTTACTTGTCTACTTAGCCGGCTTGGGGCAGAGACTGCTGATTGGGCCCTAATATTCATTCTCCTCTTCCTCATAGGTGACAGAATTTCTGATTTTTAGCCCAGCATATGGCTGATGAGAAGAAAGAGGATACTTTCCAGCTTTCTTTGTAGCTGCTTCAGCATCTCTCAGAAAGCTGCAATCCAGGTGGCAGTTAGGGCTGAGGTCTCTTCTGAGGCTTGACTGGGGAAGGATCCATGTTCACGCTCATGTAGTTCTTGGTAAGATTTAGTTCTGTGGACCTGAGGGACTCAGATCTTTACCAACTGTGGACCAGAAGCTACTCTTGTCAGGTTGACTTATTTGAATGTCAGCATCTTCATCAAAGCGAGCAAGGGGGAGGCCAGTAAAGAATACGTTTGCGGGATGAAGTTACGATCCTCTGTGACAGAAGTCATATCCCATCACCTTCGGCATGTTCCATTTGTTAGAAATAAATGATAAGTTCTATTCACACTCAGGGACACGAATTTACATAAAGGTATGAGTACCAAAATGTGGGATATTTGAGGATCATCTAGAGTCTGCCCAACACAGGGGAGGTACAAAAGTGGTATGCTCAATTTCTGGAAGTTGTTCTTAAAAGGAGACTGTGTGCCTTTTTCATACTTGCTAAAATGCACATGTGATGGCTAGAGCCTAAGTAGCCATTTTGTACCACATAGAGGTAACTTCATATGTTATAGGGTAACATATGATAAAATTACTCCTGGATGTTTAAATGTGTGTGTGTGTGTGTGTGTGTGTGTCTGTGAGACAGAGAGAGACAGAGAGACAGAGAAAATTCCTTACTCTTATTTTGGAATCCCAGTCACTTGAAATCATACCAAATCCTTATTTTTTTAATTAAAATTAAGAGTCATCAGTATTTATTATTTTTTAAGATTTTATTTATTTACTTGACAGAGAGAGAGAGAGATAGAGCACAAGCAGGCAGAGAGAGAGGAGGAAGCAGGCTCCATGCTGAGCAGAGAGCCTGTTGGGGGAGCTCAATTCCAGGACCCTGAGTCCATGACCTGAGCTGAAGGGAGACCCTTAACCCACTGAGCCACCCAGATGCCCCGAAACCATACCAAATCTTAACTGATAGGCTATTTATTGTGGTAATTTTAGTTATCATGTATTTTTATAAAATTATTCTGTTAAGATCTGCTCAAGTTGGGGCGCTGGGTGGCTCAGTCAGTTAAACATCTGCCTTTGGCTCAGGTCATGATCTCAGGGTCCTGGGATCAGCCCTGCATTGGGCTCCCTGCTCAGTGGGGAGCCCGCTTTTTTCTCTTCCTCACAGCTCCCTCTGCTTGTGCTGGCTCTCTCTCTGTCAAATAAATAAGCAAGATGTTAAAAATAAAACCTGCTCAAGTATTATGTACTTTTATAGAGTATAGTTTCTATTTTAAAATCTCTGTATTTGGTATAAGATTATATTTATCGTTGGGGCGCCTGGGTGGCTCAGTGGGTTGGGCCGCTGCCTTTGGCTCAGGTCATGATCTCAGGGTCCTGGGATCGAGTCCCGCATTGGGCTCTCTGCTCAGCAGGGAGCCTGCTTCCCTATCTCTCTCTCTCTGGCTGCCTCTCCGTCTACTTGTGATTTCTCTCTGTCAAATTAATAAATAAAATCTTTTTTAAAAAAGATTATATTTATCATTAAAATTCTTTGTTCATGAAAATTTTCAAGTTGTATCCATTATACAATTTTTTTTAATGACGCAGCTGTGGCTTATTTTTCCTGTATTTTTATATGAGTGCAGGATATTAGAAAGGGGATATTTCAAGGGAGGGAATATAGTGGAAATAGGGGGATGTCTGGAGTCACATAGAATGAACTCAAATTTCTTTCACAACTTAAAAGCTCTGAAGCCTGGGACCACTTCCCCATCTTCTCTGATATTTAATTTCCTCATCTGTAGAAAAAGGAAGAAAGCCCCGTTTGTAACCTTGAAGAGATTAGAGAATGTACGTAAAAGAACTTGATGCATGGGACGCCTGCGTGGCTCAGTGGGTTGAGCCGCTGCCTTTGGCTCAGGTCATGATCTCAGGGTCCTGGGATCGAGTCCCACATCGAGCTCTCTGCTCGGCAGGGAGCCTGATTCCCTCTCTCTCTCTCTCTGCCTGCCTCTCTGTCTACTTGTGATCTCTCTCTGTCAAATAAATAAATAAAATATTAAAAAAAAAAAAGAACTTGATGCATAGTAGTCTCTTGTTATGAGAACGATGTCATTATTTCTGCTCTTAACTTCATTATTTCCTCCTTGGGAAATTTTTTTTCTCAAAAATCTTAAGAGCTTCATGTATTTTTCTTCTTTAATTAAACAATTGGAGTTTATGAATTTATTTCTAAATCCTGCTTGGCCTCTTTTCATGCTCTGATATGTATTCATTATTTCTATTATTTTCTCAATGATATGTTATTGTATTATCAATTTCGTCTTTGGTCCAGTGGTTACTAGAAGATTTTTTTAAGAAGTTCCAAGTGGCTGAGGTTTGTTGTTGTTGTTATAAACAGCTGCTTTTAGTTTTATTGTGTTGTGCTTGGGGAATGTGGCCTACCCAATTGCTACTCTTTTGAATTTATTGAGATGGTCTTCATTTCCAACCATATGATTAGTCCTTGTGAAATGTTCTGTGATCTCTCAGAACAATCTACTTTCTGTAGAAGAGAACAGTAGCAGGGGTCTCAGCGAGGTGAAAGTTCAGGTTCAATAACACCAGAGCAGGAGGCTGGGCAACACCCAACATGGCAACACGTGCTATGTGTGGCCCGAAGCCTGTGGAGAGCCCAAAGTCTGTCCATAATGGGCTCTAGTCATATGCGTGCGTACCTACTGGACTGAGGTCCATCCAAATTGCTGGGTGGAATTAGTTCAATGAAAGACCATACAAGAGAACAGCATCAGGCATGTGGGCTGGAATCGGCATCAGACTGACCAGGGAATAGCTCTCTACAGCAAGTGTTACCAGGTGCAGGTATCCGGGGATGCTGGAGTGCCCTAGAAGTTAGAGAATATTCCTGGGAGTTCCTTCTATGGCTCCATGGTCTGGGAAGTGGAAGTTAAAATATTGTTACCTGAGTCAAAGACATATATATATATAGTTTGCTCTTGCTAAGACCTTAGTTTTTTTCTTATTTTTTTTAAAAATAGAAGTGTTATTTTACCCACTGACTGTGTGATACATATCAAAAGTACACATGCATGCACACACATTTGAAGGTTTTTCCACATCCCATCACCCTGTACTCACACACTATCACAGTTGTGTGGACACTTGGCTAGATGCGAGAAGATCATATGCCATCTTCTACTTTAAATATAGAGTAAGCCAGAGAAATAGTATTTCTCCATATAAGCTCTGCTGTCCTTTAAAATGTGAACACTTACTCATTGTCTCTAGAATCTGATTCATCATTCCATAAATATTCATTTTAATGCTTTTTATCATACTTAAAAAAAGATTTTCTTTATTTATTTGAGAGAGTAAGAGAGAGCATGAGGGGAGAAGATCAGAGGGAGAAGCAGACTTCCCATGGAGCTGGGAGCCCCACACAGGATTCAAGCCCGGGACTCCAAGATCATGACCCGAACCGAAGGCAGTCACTTAACCAACTGAGCCACGCAGGTACCCTTTATCGTACTTTTCAATGGTTCTTGGCTAAATGAGGGACCTTTGGATAATAAAGAGACATTTGGACAATTTGGGGTAATTTGGGACAATTTGGACGTAGCAGGGAAGTTTCAGGTCCTGATGTAATTTCATATTGCACTATAATTTTTGTCTTAGAACATATTTACCATCTTCAAACATGCAACGGTGGCGAACCTTTGAATACTTCCTACAATGCTCCAGAAGTCAGAATTGATCCAGGTAAGTTACTGAGCAAGTCAAGATGTCCAAAACAGCACACCAGGTTCCAAAGAAACCATTGAACAATGATCCACAAGGTCTGCCAATATTCTCGCATGATTGCCTTCGTTTTCCAATAATAAGCTTTTAGGTTCTTTCCATGCCATTAATGGATGAAGATATGGAACATGGAAAGGATCTGGGCTTGGGAGGGGTCATTCTAATCTAAAGACTCTGAAGCCCCTTGTCAAGAAGATGGTAGGCTGCCTGTAGGAAAGAGCTTTTGTCTTCTAGTATTTTCCTTAACCAGAGGGTCCTAAGTACTAACACTCCGGGCCATTGGTCATACTGAACACTTTGACACAACTGTTGTTCATCTGTTAGCAGGAATGTGAATGCTTCAGGCATGTGAATTTTCCTGTAGCTTAGAAGGGCTATGTGAATCAAAATTCTCTTATGTTGTCAAGACCAGAGGCCGATGCCCAGATCCAAGATTGCCTTGTCTGACCCGTAAAGGAAGATAGAAAATGCCTATTTTCTGTAGATGGAACAGACTTCAAAAAAGCATCTGCTAGGATATCTTGGATTTCTTATTTAAATGTTGAGAAAAGGTAAGAAGAGAATGCCCCCGTAAGAGACATGTTGTATTGAGATGTGAGTCATCTGCTATCCACCGGCCCTCAAATTTCCTCATCATAGACAACACACGAGTTTCACACCAAGAGTGACTTGAGATGAGAACCTCCTCTGCGCAGTTCTGGAAGATATTTTTGTATAATTCTTGTTGTGTAAAGATGCCACTTTTGATATACCAAGTAAGGCAAACGTTGATAGGGATCTTTCTAAGGAAGCAGAACTTGCCAGGCTTGTTGAGCTGAGGCCAATCCTCTCATCCCTGAGGGGGCCCTGATCTCTTGGGAGGAGGCAACAGGTCCTACCTCGTGACAGACATTTTCATCTCAGAGGAGGTTGATTCAGCATCCTGGGCCCCCTGGGAGGTACACATCGGGAAGCTGGGCTACCATTTGCTTTGGCTTTCTCTGTAGCTCCTTTTCTGGCAGCGAGAATACTGTTTGTCAGAACATCTAGGTTCAATACTAACAGAGTATCTAAAAGAAGTGAAAGCAAGGATTGGATTAATGGATCTTGGGATTCCTCTCTAAAGGGGAAAGTAGATGAGAAGCTGGGGGAGTCCAGAATCTGTCCCTTCTTCTCCCCACCGTGATTTCTTGGGTAGCATCCAGGTTTGGCAAATCTAGTTGGTCTAAGAGAGCTAGGAGGAGGCTAGAGCTTCTGTGTGCCTTGACCGGGCTGGACTTTGCTTCCTCATGAATTTACAAGCACCTGTCTGATGGAAGTCGGCGCTTGATATATGACTTGTCAAAGACCTGCTGACACTACTCAGATTCATCACAATTTCTTCAGTTAAATCCCACCTGGTGGATGGGGGTGAAATGGTTTTGCTGTCCCCTTCTCCCCCTCCTCCTCTTCTTTTTGCTGTCTTTCAGTCTCAGCAATCAAGAGAGAGAAGGGATCAAATTCCATCGTAACATCTGCTTTTTTCAGAAGGTTTTGCTGAAAGGCTGCCAGTCAGATATAGCAAAATATCATGTACAGAATTATCAAACTTAGAGAATTCAGTGCCTTTAGCATTTTGTCTGCATCTTTCCCCCTTACCTGGGATGCCTTCTGTGGTCTACCAGGTAAACTGAGGCCTGGAAGGACCATTTCCTGTCATCTCCAGCAAGCTTTTAAGGAAACTTCCTTTCCTTTACTCAGCTCCTGTCTGCTACCATCTAACCTCTGCATTAGGAAGTCTCTTTTCTTCCATGTTTTAACATGTTTTGTACAGACCATTATAATAATCCTTATCATGGTATATCATGGTTAATTGTCGATGAGTCCCGTTGTCTCCCTTCTCAGATTCTAAATGTCTAAGACAGTATCGTTCTTCTCTTTATCATCACAAGCTTCCGGCTTGCCAGCGTCATTTGCACGAATGAAAGGTACAACTTTAGAGAAGGAGATTTTCTGAGCATGCTCCGATCGGAGGCAGGTGCAGAAGATGGGGGAGGGCAGAATGGTGTCTGTTCCCCTAGTTCTAAGCTTGCTCACTGTTCAGAGAGGAGCTGAAGGTTGAGAAGGAAAGAGCTATTTCCCGAGGACACAGTAAGATCCTGGACACGGGGGTGTCAGCCTGAGACCTAGGGGGCATTGTGCAACACAAGCCTGGGGGAAGGGGCACCACCCACTTCTATAAGAAGGGCACAGAGATGACTTCAGGGACTGTCCTGCTGTTTGTCACCCTGAGTTACAGCCTCCCAGAGTGCTTTTAGGGGAAGAAATCTTACACATCGGTACCCCAAAAGAAGGGGCTTGGCTAAGGCCAGTCTCTTGAAAATGACTAGAGGACAGCAAACACTAAAAAAGAGTTCAGAAGAGAGGGCTGTGAGCATAGGGGACATCCCAGGACAGACTGACTGGGGACTTGGGGACAGAGACTGATGGACCCCCAGCCTGCAGGTGGGTGTGCCCAGCTGGCACCTTGGGGTTTAAGGATAGCATAAACCTTAACTTGTACTGTCTGATAGGCTTGGGAAAGCTAGGGTTATAAAGACGTAATAACCAAATAGTTTTGAATAGAGGACATGTATAAAATGTGAAAAAAATTTCATGCTCTCCAGAACGAGGATATGATTAGATGCTTTCATAGATATGTCAAAACATGAATTGGGCAGCGTGGGGTAGGGGCGAACTTCCCATTTCCTGTGTTTGTCAGCACGGATCGATCATCTGAGTGGGCTTTGGACGTGGAGGGTTCACCTTGGAAGATTTAAGTCCCGGAGGGGAGAAAAATGTGTTTGAGAGGAGGTTGGGAAGGAAGTCGTGGGCGTCCAACCGCCAGATACTTTGACGGGGAATTTACCCCTGGTGATTCAACCACAGTCAGGGTCTGGCCTTTCGCGTTTCAGGTTCAAAAAACTGAGAAAATTGGTTTTGTCAGCAACCGAGGTAAGATCCGTTTATCGGGCCCTCCGTCATCCTAACCGAGCGGACGAGAGACAGATGTGTAAATCAAAACGCCATTTTATTAATTTACAGTGACAAGGAAAATCGGCCAGGAGATCAGACACACATTCGGTTTCAAGCACATTCTGTCCCCGCGGTGAGATCTACGTGGGAAGTCAGATTATCATCGGGAGACAGCCAGGCGAAGCAGGGATCGTAGTGAGGAGAGGAGCTGGCTGTCTGCTCGGAATGTCAAATGAAGCCGGATGCTTCCCTCTGCACCAAAGGGACGTGTCTAGAGGGGATCCGACAGACTGCGATCTCGGGACCGGTCACCTGCACTGAGCCGGAGAGCTGGGCGGGCGCAACCCCGGCTTCCTGCTGGACCCCTCTTGTGCTGTGCCGGCTACACTCCGGGCCGACCCACTTTCTGCAGCCGCATCACTTCCACGGACTCAGTCACAGCCCTGTCCTTTCCCTTCTCCGCCTTTGCTTTTACCCCTCCCACCGCAGGGAGTCCGCGAAATGGGCCGTTGTCCCAGGGTGACCCCGACCTGAGGTCTGCAGGGCATGTCACGTTCCGTGGAGGCAGGAAGCCTGAGATAGTCAGGTGTGATCAGTGTGTAAGCCAAACAGCCCTCCAGGCTCTGCCTGTCAACCTTCAGGCCAGATCCAGAGGAGGCAGAGGATGCTAGAGAATTGTTAATGAAGGGTGATCAATGCCTTTCTCCCGGAACAGAGGCTGCCTCTCCTGGGCAAACCATCTGCCGCCTTCATTGAACCCCGAGTAAGCTGCTGGTGGGAGCCGGGGATGAGAGGCGGCTGCAGTCCTAGAATCACAGGCTCATTCTCTCCGTCAACCCTCACACAGTGAGGTTCGAAGCGCTCAGCATGTTAGCTGACACCTTTGTGAAAGGGAAGGACTAGCCTCCAGGTTTCAGCTCTGGTTCGGTTTGCGGGTAAGAGACATTTACTGCATTCACTGCTTCGGGGGCTGCCCTTGGTCCAGCCTCCATCGTCCTTTCCGTAGGGACCTCTCCCGCAAACAGAATGACCCATGGGAATCCTCCCTTTACCTTAATCCCATCGAATAGGAAATAGTTACTGAAAGCTTGTCATGCATCAGACTCTGTTCTAAGCTCTTTACCCATTAATTCGTTTCATCTTAGGACAATCCCGTGGGGTCAGGTACGATTATGATCTTCAGGTGCAGAGGAGACAATGAGGCACAGGGAATGTGAGTAACTTGCCTGAGGTCCCTAGCTAGTAAGTGACAGACTCAGAATCCAGACAGGTCAGGCTGGTTCCCAGCCTATCCGATCACCTGCAGTGTCAACCAGAGAGAAAAGGTTTCTCTAAATGTCGTCAACCCTCTGTACACAATTGTTAACATCGTAGCCGACCAAACTAGCTCTTACTATCTGAGTATCTTAACAACCGATATTTAATTCTACTTGTTGTACATCCTGGTGGAAATTGCTTATCTCTAGGGCATCAGGTTATTTAAGAGGAGAGGGGGGTAGGCTTCAGAATCTCTCTGATCCTTTCCAGTGCTAACTTTCTGAGTTTATTCCCATTATTACCACCAGGTACCATGGTAAATACCACTACTTTGTATTTGTAAGGATTTTAACAATCTATGTATGTTATTTTATTTTTTCATTGAATGACCATTGAGTCAAGAAGTAATAATTGTTTACCTTTGTATTTCCAGAAATAACTGTGACAGGGTTAGGCATGGGAGGTACTAATTATACATTTACTAACTTGAACTGCTTTTCTTTTCTTTTAGATTTTATTTAGTTATTTGACAGAGGGAGAGCACAAGCAGGAGGAGGGAGAGGGAGAAGCAGACTCCCCACTGAACAGGGAGCCCGATGCAGGACTCTGTCTTAGGACTTTGAGCTGAAGGCAGACACTTAACCAACTGAGCCACTCAGGAGCTCCTTGAACTGATTTTCATCATTGTCCTGAAAGATGGATAGCCAAGATTGTTATCTTTACTTTACAGAAACTGAAGTTTAGAGAGCTTTAATAAATGACCCCAAATCACTGAGTTCATCCTGTGCCCTTCTGGTTTCCATCCATCTCTCAATGCTGTTATAAAGGCATCTGTCCTCCTAGAGAAGCAGATTCTCAGGTGATAAATGATGGTCTAGGGGCATTTCCCAGGCTACTGTCTGCTGGAGAAACAAGAAGATTGTGTTTGGCGTAACGTAACTTTTCTAGCTACCCCTTTAAGAGAACAAATTGTCTTAAGGTGGGTTTTGCAGACCAATGGATCAGGTGCGTACTGTAGGTACGCATCATTTTGAAATTGAATAATTGGTAGCAAAAGATGAACACTTGACTCCTTTTTGTTGACTGAATTAGAAATCCTCGTGCACTTTGGAAAACAGTGTGGAGTTTCCTCAAGAAATTAAAAATAGAGATTCCCTATGACCCTGCCATTGCACTATTGGGTATTTACCCCAAAGATACAGATGTAGTGAAAAGAAGGGCCATCTGTACCCCAATGTTTATAGCAGCAATGGTCGCCAAACCGTGGAAAGAACCAAGATGCCCTTCAACGGACGAATGGATAAGGAAAATGTGGTCCATATACACTATGGAGTATGATGCCTCCATCAGAAAGGATGAATACCCAACTTTTGTAGCACTGGAAGAGATTTTTTGTAGGACTGGAAGAGATTATGCTGAGTGAAATAAGTCAAGCAGAAAGAGTCAGTTATCATACGGTTTCACTTATTTGTGGAGCATAACAAATAGCATGGAGGACAAGGGGAGATGGAGAGGAGAAGGGAGTTGAGGGAAATTGGAAGAGAGGTGAACCCTTCCAAAGAAAGACTATGGACTCTGAAAAACAATCTGAGGGTTTTGAAGGGGCGGGGGGTGGGAGGTTGGGGAAACCAGGTGGTGGGTATTAGGGAGGGCACGGATTGCATGGAACACTGGGTGTGGTGCAAAAACAATGCATACTGTTATGCTGAAAAGAAATTAAAAAGAAAAAAAAAAGAAAAGAAATCCTCATGCGGGGAAGCGGCTGTGTGAGATGAGGAAGTCAGAGTCACTGTGGCTGGAAAGCATAACCTGCAGCTTGAGCCCCCATGACCTAGCCAGAGGAAGAGCCTTGGCATATGTCTGGCTGCTAGGAGCATGCATACCTGCCTTTCTTCCTCCGTTTCCCCCACATTGTATCATACTTGGGCCTGGGGTGAAGGGCGGCAATGAACTGGGGGAGCTCTTTCCCTGGTGATGGCGGAAGTCCTAGGAGCCCAGCGGAAAAACCACAGGCTTTCGAAGGCCTGTTGTAGGTTGAATTGTATGCCCCCCAAAGATGTGTTGAAATCCTCATGCTCCCCCTCTCCTACCTATGAATGTGGCCTTATTTGGAATACTGGTTTGAGGTGGGCGTTAGTTCAATGACGGGTATCCTTAAGGCAAGAGAAGTGTGGACACAAACACACAGGGAGAGGACAGTAGGATGATGAAGACAGAGGCTGGAGTTACAGTGTCACAGCCGAAGAGCTCCTAGGACGGCCGGCAACTGCCGAAAGCAAGGGGCGAGATGTGGGGCCGTTCTCCCTTTGAGCTGGCCGGAAGGAACTGATCTTGTGCTCACCTTGATTTTGGGCTTCTGGCCTGCGGAACTCTTGAGAGAATAGATTTCTGTTGCTGGGAACCACCAAGTTTGAAGGAATTTGTTATGGCAGCCCTGGGAGATGAATACAAGGCCCCGGGCTGTCATTTCTTTCACGTTTTATTGGCCAAAGCAGGTCACAGGGCCAAGCCAAAAGTCAAGGGCCAGAAAAAACACATAGAAACACTGTGAGGCCATGACAGGGGTGTGCATATAGGGAGAGGTGGGAGATTTGGGGTAACTATCAATCTAGCACCCATAAGATTCAGAAACCTTTGTATTCTGAAGCATCTGGAGGCAAGACAGGAGCATCTAAGAGATTATCAGGGTGGGTCTTGTATGAACAGAGTTGGGGGCTTGAATCCTCGTTCTCAGACTTCCTTCTGGTGTGATCTCAGCCAAATTACTTAACTTCCAAGCATCATTTCCTTTATTTGTAAAATGAGAAATTTAATAGTGCCTGTCTCACAGGACTCCTGTTTAATGTGACGCGAACTGAAGTTTGTGTAGGGTTTCAGCTGACAGATAGTAGGGCCGATAGGCGTTGCCTGTTAAATTATTATCACTGCAATACAGCTTATAGATACAGGCGGCATTTTTCTCTAGGGACTTTAGAAGTGAGATGAAGATGGGCTTTGCAAAGGTTGTGAAGTTTAAGGTTTGATTTAGGAAACAGCGTTTAAGATATGTCGATGACCCCTTGGGTAGGCATGGGCTGCATGTCACCAAGAAAGGGAAGGGCTTGTTTGCCTGGAGAACAGACAGTTCATCCGAGAAGACGTTAAACTGAGTATAAAGGGGGGTGAGATGAAGTTCCAACTACAGAGCAGTAAAAGGCTTTGTCAGGGAATTCACACGGGACGATGCTGAAGGAGGGGGGGAGGGATACAAAACAGTACGTGGGGCATTCGACATCTCTAAGCCAACAGGCAGAGCCTTGGAAAGAAGGGGATATAACATGAAGACATAATCTCAGGAATCGACTGTCTCAACGCAGAATCTTCATGAGCACGGACATGCCTTTTTCAAAGGGAACCAAGCTGTGAGGAAGACGTGTGGGGTGACCCTGTGTACCCAGGAATATTTTACCTACTGGGTTTGCCGCACACCCCCCCTCCTGGGGAAGTTGGTGGAGAACCTGTGGGGGGAGGTCAAAGAAGACAGACCCAGATGGCATTCTTCCCGAGTTTTATTTACCTCGTGTGATTAGGTGAACAAAGAGGATTCTGTTGTCTTTAGCAAAGGTCAGACAGAATAAAGGGAACAGTGGGATGATGTGAAGAAACGGGAACCACTCTAACTCCCGGACCATGGAGGTTCCTCATTAGGCTGAAAGCAGCAGGAACAACCCAGCTTCTGACTTCCCTCAGAAAAAAATGAAGGAAACAAGGGAACTGCTATTAGAATTTAATTTTTGCAGACAATGAGGCCATTTGTTGGGGGAAGCGCATTATATTGATGGACAATAGCTCCGCCTAACTGAGGACTTACAGTGGGTCAGCCGCTTATCTAAATCATTACATGCTCTATCACATTTAGTCTTTGCAACGACTTCATGAGGTTAGTACCTTTAATCTTCATTTTACAGGCGAGAAAAGAGGCTAAGCCAATTGCCGAAGGTCACAGAGGACATGGCAGATCTGATTTTGGAGCCCAGGCTCTTCCCACTTGAGTCATGCCGCGCTCACTGCTTAAAGAGGGGATTGGTCACTGCTATCCTTATGAGCATGGGAGACTTTTGAAAGAAGGTGACCCCCCAAGGGTCTAGTGGATGGTGATAGGAACCAGCTATCTGGTACCAAGGGACCATGAAACCTGAGCTTAAGTGGCCTGTGATGTAGGATTAGGAAATGGGCCAAAATGTGCATTAGCAAATCCATGCTTTCGCCCAGTGAATGCTTTTGTTTAAGGAAAGACAACTTGCCCTCTTGTTATGTGTACTCACGTCACCATGGTCTGAGCCTATCATGTAGTTTTGTACTATTGGACTTCTGTCCGAAAGGCTTGTCCCACTGCTTGGAATATCATTTCCTCTCCCCTCGACCTGGCGATCTTCTGTTCTTCCTCCAAGCCTCAGCTCAGGTGGCATCCCCCCTTCTGAAGTCTCCGTCTTAACTAGCTGGGAGCTCTTGGGGACAAAGACGGTGTCTGCCTCACCGTACCTGTGCTGTCACTAACATAGAGCTTGGCGTAGTTCTGTATCAGTGTGCATTGGGTGGGTAGAGACATCAATGTAAATCCCTATGTTAGTCACCATAAAATAATCAAAATGATATAAGCAACACGCAGGGCTATTTGTCTAGTATTTTGGAGACATGCTATTGCCTCTTCTAATTGGAAGGCAAAAGTTAAAGAAGCATGCAACCTATTTTCTTTTGAAAGAAAGAGAGTCAACAAAAAGGAGTCAAGTGTTCATCTTGCTGTTTTCAGCGAGACATTTTCTGCGAGACTATTTTCTGTAAAATACGCTCGTAAAACAATCTGTTCTGAGAGTGGCAAACGTTTCAGGAAAATTTCAATGGAGTAAGTTCTTTGTGATTTCATTACCTAACCCTCTGTGAAGATGACTGGAAAGACAAAAGATGCACATGAGGGAAATGGTTCCAAATATTACACAGGGAAGCAGAGTAGCTGAGCAGAAATTTGTCATTAAGAAAGATTTATGTAAATCTCAAGAGTGCCTTAAAAGTTAATCTTAAAAAGAAATCCTTCTAGTCTGAGGAGATTATGCTTGAGAAAATCTTTTCAAGTAAATCCATAGGAAAAAAAATTATTTCATAATTTAAAGGAAAACAGTATACACTTAGAATAGCAATTTAGGATTGCCAAAAATGTTTCTCATTGAGGTATCCTGCTTACCTGTTTTCTAGGTTACTTGGGAGAGTTCTTATTTCACCTAAAATTTTTAGTTACCATGAGGCAGCCAAGTTCATTTCTCAAGCAAGATAATATATTAGAAGAGAGAACTCTTCTCTTTGGAGATGAGCCAATGAAATGTAGGACTGTCAGAGTTCATGGGCTAGGAAACGATGGGAATCCAAACATGTATTTGCTCAGGTCAGGATACAACAAAAGCAGCCACAATAAATAAATCTCAGTACTTGTTGACTCATACCCTTGTTCTAACCAACTAAGACGAAAATGAGCCACCAACATGTAGAAATGTGAAATTTAAGCATTTATGTATCTATCTCATGGTCCCTGTACAAGGTTCAAAAGGCGTGAACGATAATCTGTGAGTCCCCACCAGACATATGTGCACCCATATGAGCCACCCAGGTGGCTCTGTGCTGTCGTCTCTTCTCTTTGTAAGGTATGTCTGCTTAGACCTGAGAGACTAAAATGGTCTCGACGGAGATATTTTGGAATTGCAAGGATCTTTGAAAATTATTACAAAAGTTACCATTTACTGGACGCTTCTTCTGTTCCTGTCACTGTGGAAAACACTCCGCAAGCATTATCTCATTTAATTCTCAAAGCAACCCTACAAAGTCCATATGATTAGCTTCAGGCTTATAGACAAGGAACCTAAGGCTGAGAGAAGTAAATGCTCCAAGTATTATAGCTGGTAAGTGGTGGACCTGGAATTAGGAGGCAGGTCAGATCCTGACGTCTCCCTTGGACATGAACATTGTCATCATTAGATGCTACTACACACTTCAATTTCTCTTATAGAAATCCTACTGGGGGGCACCTGGGTGGTTCAGTGGGTTAAGTCTCTGCCTTCGGCTCAGGTCATGATCCCAGGGTCCTGGGATTGAGCCCCACTTCGGGCTCTCTGCTCAGCAGGGAGCCTGCTTCTCTTCCGCTCTCTGCCTGCTTCTCTATCTACTTGTGATCTCTATCTGTCAAATAAATAAATAAAATCTTAAAAAAAAAAAAAGAAATCCTAGTAGGCGAGCTAGCCCCTGTTTGCATACTCCCATGATCCTCTGATTTCTCTAAGGTCAGAGATGGGGGTATGTATTTTTTCTACAATTGTACACACTATAGATAGCAACACAACCTTGCCTGCTAGTCATATTTGTTGAAAGAGCTTGCATATCAAACTGTCAGTGTGTTTAGAAGTTGAGAGAATCTATATGATTATATCATTCTTTTGCTTCATTGAAAAACATAGCTTTTAACAGATGGGAAAACCCAAGTCAAAAAGGAATGAATGAGTTGACCAATATCCTACAGCAGCGGGTCATTACCTCTCTGCCAGCTCTACTCATGGGGCCGAAAGATGTCTGTCTACTCCGCCTCAGATCTTCTGCAGCCTCTCCCTCTGTCTGTCTGTCTGTCCCTCCCTGGCTTTCCATCATCCTCTTCACGTCTCTGTCCTGGAAGCCAGAGAGCAGAGACTGTACCATTTTGCATGGCTTTAACCATCTCTGTATCCCAGAATCCAGAAGGCTCTTGAAAATATTGATTGCTTAGATGGATGAATCACAGAAAAATGTCATTTTTGTCCAAAACACCGTCATCCTCTTCTTAGACCTGAGACCACTCTCTGCGTTATAAATATCTGTAAGCAATGCTTTCATGACACAGTGGGAAAGCTCCAGAAAGGAATAGTCACCTGATGTCATTTAACAACCTCTGAAGCCTGGGGTTGCTTTTCTGTTTTAATCCCTGAGAAATGGTGTCTGTTGTAGCTCATTTTCTTCCTTTCCTATGGATTCATATAGGTGAGGGTACTGTTCAGCACTCTGCCCTTACGTTAGTCTTCTAGAGAACCCTTAAAACATTCAGGGACAACACACACACGGAGTGAGAATGTGTGCGATTCCATCTTTCCTGAGAGCCGCTGACAGCCCTAGACACGGAGCTCTTTGTGTTCTGCGGCGGCAAAATGAAAGGACCTCCCTGCCCCCACCCCTCCACCCCGTCAGATCCCAAGGCCTCCATTCTATGAAAAAAACAAAAACACACAGGCCATGTTCAATAGCAGGTGCAGAATCGCTGACAGAATTCCAGCTCTAAGGGCCATACCGCAGGGTTTTCCTGCCGGTGAATGTGCTGCTTTGCTCCTGAGGAAGATTTCAAGGCTAAATTTGGAAAGCTCTAGAAGGCTAACACCTCGCGCCCAACTAAATGGGCTGCTTCGTGGGCTCTCTTGGCACAGTCCCCTCCTTGTTTTGGCCACGAGGTGGTTAGAGCCCCGCTAATGAGTCCTGCCATGTTTTCTCCGAAACTATGATGGCAGGCAGCACTGAACACCTGCTCCGAGGCAAGGATCCAACGTTGGCTGGAGGGATGGAGGAAGCGTCTTAACAAGACACAAATTTGAGACAGTTCTAGAGCCACCCAACCTCGTGGGAATCACCGGGAAGGGGCGTTTCAGAGTTCCGTGCCCATCAGCGTCTTCCCACCGGGCCTAAAAGACTCCTGTGTCTGCAGGCTGCACACGTGGGCACTCGCAGGCACACGCGGGACTGTCTCGGGACGTTCCATTCTCTTGTGTAAAGAGCTTCTAAAGAGCAGAAGTTTGGAGTCTGCTCTTTGACCCCGATCCTTTTAGATTGCACCAAAAAAGGAAAAAAAGAAAAGCAGAAACAAAGGTAGCCCCCTCCCTCCCCAGAAGTGTTGCAGAAGGAAGAGGAGGCAGGAGAGCCAAAAGCCTGGGTGACCCGGAGCTATGGGAGAAGGCGGGGAAGGGGGAGAAGGATGAGGTGAGATAGTTAAACTGTCACAGTCCCACAGAGCAGGCTCTAGTACCTTCCTTTGTAAGTTCTCTCCGCCCTCCTTAGATTGGGGCTTCATCTGGTTGCAGAAGAGGTAGTGTCCCTATTCTGCACGATATTTCCAGCTAGGTCTGACCCTTTAGGAGATTTCCTAGGTCACGGGTATCACGGGCCATTTTTCTTCACAGTCCAGAAAGCTGCACTATGTTCTCGAGTCAGCACGCCAGGAGGAGGTAGACGTACAGTTACCCAAGTCAGGGGGAACAGGGACCCATCGTTGCTCAACACGAAACAGCTTAAAAGGGCTTTCCCACTTTATGACTTCATTCTCCTGGAGGCCCTGTGAGAGAGGCAGCACATGACATCGGCCTGTTTTATGGAAAAGGGAAGAGAGCGACCTTGTCGGCGCCGCATGAGGGGCCCACGAGGGGCAGAGGGGGCCTGAAGGCAGGTTTCCCACACCAGCTGCCCTGCTTAGCACGCGTTTCAAAGACGCTGTTTCCTTACCAAGTTCCCTTTGCTTCTTGCTGGGGTGGTGTGAAGGTGTGATGGTGAGTGGACTTCAATGGAAAGGCGAGACCAAGCAACAGCAAGAGACTGTGGTCAAGAGTTGCCCCTTTCCTATGTGTGCTCCCTACAACCAGCCGCCTGGGAGCTGCCCTTCTACT
The DNA here is from genome assembly GCF_020171115.1 of Neogale vison. Taxonomy (NCBI): domain Eukaryota; kingdom Metazoa; phylum Chordata; class Mammalia; order Carnivora; family Mustelidae; genus Neogale; species Neogale vison. The sequence goes on along the minus strand of NC_058101.1, from coordinate 194,497,546 downwards.
CCGTTGGCTGGCTTCAGGATTTGGGGAGCTGGGTGCCGCCCCGCTCTCGAGCGAATCCTCTTTACCTTTGGTCATGCTTATCATTTACTGAGCCCACATCCTCACTGACATATATATTATTTGATTTCTAGATGTTTTTGATTTAGTGATTCACCTAGTGCATGTAACAGCCCGTGCTCATTCCCGTGGGTGCCCTCCTTTCAATTTCTTTACTGTCGCTGTAATCAGGGTTTTGGAAAGGAAACAAAGATGAACGCGTTTGGTCATTTCTCCACGCGTCACCATAAGTCCCAGCGGAGGACTCCAACTTGTAAAACAAAAAACTGTGGCAGAGAAGCTCAGAACAAAAGCAAGTCAACCTTTCAACAGCCCAGACTTGGGGAAGCAGGGGAACCTACCCGCGCTGCCCCAAACAAGGGTGCCATTTTCCAGCTCCAGTCTTGCCGATGATGAATCTTTACACCTTCCCTGAACAGGAAAACGCTGTCCCTTCTCCGCCACCAGCTTCTTTTCAAGCCTCTGTAGCCTGTGCTGCCATCATGGACGCCGCAGCCAAGGAGAGCAGATGGCTTTCGAGCCCTGATTAATCACTGCTCTTCCCTCTCGTAGCTTTCCAGCTGTGCTTTACTTTCTCCTTCCTGCCGTGGAATCATTCCTGCTGGTTTCCTGTCTTCCCGGGAAACTATAAGAGCACTCCTATCTTTTACTACATGTCTTCTGGCCATCAGCTCCAGCTCGCTGGCGGTCAGCACATCTCAGAGCATCCATCAGCTATGATCGTCATCTTCTACAGCGTGAGGAAATCTCTTCTTGTCTATCTCCTGGGCCTCTGACAATACGGCGTGGCCAGCAGCAAGCAGACGGTCAAACTAAAGGAGCCGTCCGTGGGTCTGAGAAGGCTTTCTGTATGTCTTCTAGAGCTGGACGCAAGAGGGAAGGCACCTCCCAGCTGTCTAGCCCCTTGTCAGTCTTATTTCCAAGTCACATGGCACATCAGAAACCAAAACGGAGTCATCAGTGATGAAGCATTGGAGCCTGGCAGTTGGTGGGTTACACCTGTTTCCGTTGAAATGCTACACGTTGGCACAGGGTTTTGGTGTTGGAGTAACCTCTCTCAGGTATCCCTTTTCTCTCTGCCGTGGTTCTGAAACACAGCTCGTGAATCAAGATGGCCTTGGGGGGTGGTCATGGGGGCTCAGCCCACTAAGTGTCTGACTCTCGATTTCAGCTCAGGTCATGATCTCAGGTCATGAGAATCAAATCCCGCGTCGGGTTCTGGGCTCAGCACAAAACCTGCTTGAGAATCCCTCCCCACTCCTCTCTCTGCCCCTCGCCCAGCTCACACGCACAAGCCGGCATGGATGCTTCTTCTTGCACATGCGCTCTCTCTGTCTCCCTCTCTCTCAAATAAATAAATAAAATCTTTTAAAAAAAGTCACCTTGGGAATTTTGTCATAAGACAATATGTTCAGATCTCACCCTAGATCTTAGATTCTTAGAGTCCTTGGTGTTTTGGAATAGCTTTCCGGGTGATTCTGATTAAGATGCACGGCTCTAAAGGAATATCCTGAAAGCAAAAGAGGCAGCACAGTCGAATAATTATTAAAAAATATAAACCACGGATACCTGTGTACAAGTTCTGGCCCCAGCTAAGTCGCTTCTCTCATTAGTAGGGAGACCATATAGTTTATCGCCCACATTAGGACACATTTGAGAGTAGAAGAGGGAGCTATTCATAACTATACCAGAATAAGAGGCATAAATTGAAATGGTCTGGACAAGCCGGTCACCCTACTCATTAGCCAAAGGAAAGACTAGAGTAGACAACTAGGAGGTCCCTTTCAGATTTATGATTCTATAACTCACGACCACCGGGACAAGCGCAAAATACGTTTTCATTGTAAATGCATGCAGGACAGAGTTGTTCGGGTCACCCAGGCTCAGGGAAACTGAGATGGCAAACCCACGCAGCTTAGAGGCTGGAGCCCGGGCGGCACCGAGGCGGGCAGGCCTGATGGAGTCGGCACACAGGAGTGACTGACCCTCCTCCAGCAAAAGCATACGGCGGCGGGGCCAGAGTCACAACCAGAGCCAAGCTTCACTGCTGTCAGAACCCCAAGGACAGAAACGAATGTCAGTTGAGGTCTGTCGACGTTTGTACGCACTTCCGGATCACGCTCCAGTATAACACACTGAGACATTTAGACATTTTTCTGTATTATCTTCCAATACGTTCCCCAAGGAGTTAATACAGCTATTTCTTTGGTGCCTCACAAGTGACACAATTAGGTAAAAAGGTGTTTAGGACAATCAAATGTTCTAGTTAATTATAAGTTAGCATGTAGGGCGCCTGGGTGGCTCAGTGAGTTCAGCCTCTGCCTTCCGCTCAGATCATGATCTCAGGGTCCTGGGATCAAGCTCCGCATTGGGCTCCCTGCTTCTCCCTCTGCCCCTCACCCCACTCATGCTCTCTCTCTCTCTAATAAATAAAACCTTTTTTAAAGAAAAAAAAAGTCAGCGTGTAAATTAGACTAACATAAATTACCAGTTTTCTTTCTTTCTTTCTTTCTTTTTTTTTAAAGATTATTTATTTATTTATTTGATAGAGATCACAAGTAGGCAGAGAGGCAGGCAGAGGGGGGAAACAGTCTCCCCGCTGAGCAGGGAGCCACCCTGGCACCCCAAATTACCAGTTTTCTAAAAATCAAAATAACAAGTAATAAAATAATCCCCCCCCCAACTCCCCAAACTCTGATCATCTTATCCTTCGTACTTTACAAAGCACTTCAGGGCTCTGTATTGTCATCATAAAGGTGTCCCACTGCAGCTGTGACAGGTCAGTCTCATGGAACCTGGGATATCAACAGGTCTCTTGCGTTGGCGCTTATCAAGGACGCATCAGAAGATGTTTAAGGCGAGGCCTCGGACAGGGAGCCGAAGCAAGCAGAGGACACTCCCAGCACGCAGCGAGCTCACCGTGGTCTCAGGAAAATGGGCGGAAGTTGCTTATTTGCGTGGTTTAGGCATCATGGAGTTAGCAGAGATGTGGGGACAGAGGCACACTCATAGAAGACAGAAGACAGAGAGGGGGAAGTGGGGGGAGAGGGAGAGCGAAGGCGGAAAGCAGTGAGGAAAAGGACAGAGGACAGAGAATGGGAGAGACACAGAGAGACAGAGACAGGAAAAGGAAGCTTGGGCAGGGAGGAAAGGAAAGAGAGGCTCAAATATAGACACAAAGAAACCAACAGGCAGATGGAGAGAGAGATCAGAGAGGGGAGGGGGTGGGGTACGGGAACGGAATTAGGTGTCGGGGCGCGTGTACACACACATATCGTCTCTGCGGCAGTAAGAAAGTAAAGCCTAGGTTTGAATTTTTAGTCAAAACCTCAAAAGTCTTGTATCAGAACGGAGGAAATGGCCCAGCTCGGAGAATTCGCTGGAGCTATTCTGATGAACGCAATCGAGCTCCCTTCGCGTAGACGCAGGCTCACGCTGCCTGGAAGGAAATTGCACATTGAGACTCTGCTTCGGGGGTGTAATCAGAGGCACTGGCATTGATGGAAAGCTCCTCGCCGCCGCTCGAGGAGGAAGCTGGCAGATTGCGAACAGCTCTCTTTCCACGACGGCGGCTGGGTCGTTCCTCTGTCGGGACGCGTGCCCTGCATGCATTTGGGATGTGAACGTGCTTAGCCGAGGAACAGAATTCTCCTGGCTGCAAAATAGCTTTTGCTTCTTACTGATTCTTACCTGTAGCAGAGAACAGTAGCACAGCAAGGAAAGGGGGCTATTGTCTGGCTAGGAGTCATTTTCAGAGAGCCTTGGAGGACTGTCTGTCCCAGAGAGAACGGGGGAGGAGAAGGAAGCCCAGAGGTCATCATTTGGCTCATCGGCTGACAAGAGGTTGATGTGACCAGAATGGCCAGCGTGAGCCTGGTGTCTTCAAGAGAGGCTTTGAAAACAAATAATAAACACTCCCTTTCATCTGAGGAAATGCCTACTTCTCATTCTGGTGCTGCAAGAAAGGCCCAGTGGAAGTGGAGAAGGTCCAGGGATGGGCCAGAGTAATAGGGGATTAGAGGCCTGGGCAGGTGGGAAATGTTGTTCTGTTGCTCTGTGCAGAGCAGCAGAGGCAAAGAAGGGATGGAACAGATCTTGGAAACAAAGAAAGGAGTAGGGATGGACACTATGGGCTTGATCACAAGATTCTTGGATGTCAAACCCTTGAAGGTTTAGAAAAGTCAGGAAAAAAGAAATCAAAGCATGAAGTTTTAGGATGAATGGTGAACTCAGGAAACTTGTAGATGGTGGGTAAACACCACCAATCACCACCCCCTAGATGCTCCTTGGCTTTGAGCATGAGCTCTCCTGATTCAATCAGGCAGGTGGTTATAAATTTGTCTCTCTCTCAGTGTTGAGTCTATGCCCTGCTATTTGCCCTAGGATATAGGGAATTTGCCCAATAAAATTTGGTCACCTGGTGAAAATGTCACATGGCCAAGCGGCAGGTACAGAGCAGGAGAAGGGAAAGGCCATGTCCTGGAAGTGAGCTCAATAAATGTCACGCAGAAATAGCCAGCAGAGACCAAGAAAGAGAATGACGGGTTGGTGGTACTGGAAAAGGTCCTAGGTAATTCCTGAGTCCTCACAGAGACTGAGGAGGATCCCGCCTTGGGCATCTCTGAACCGGAAGGGTTGGTCATCTTCGATATGCTTCACGTCATTGCAGTGTTCCTAAAAATAGAAGATCAAATGTATCCAAATCCTCTTGCTTGGCGAAGCTGTTCAGGAAATAGAATGATGAAGGATTGCAGGGAGCATGAGACAGACACGATAGAAATCACCGTTCTGGGGTAGGTGGGTCTCCTCTGTCTCCCTCTGCTCCCAGCCTATGGCATCCTGACACTTGCCAGTCTTCCTAGTCTGTGTATTTGTCTGACGTCATCAACAAATTCCCTTGGCGCGTCCTGGGCTGGATGAACGGACCATTGTCACTCTGGCTCTAGTTGGGACGTACGGTTGTCCGTGGGCCCTCCATATGCATTATCCATCCTTCCCAGAGCACTTAATCCCCTCCCTGAGGCTCCTCCATTGCTCGGTCCTGGGGCACAGAAGCACCTCTAGAGAGGATCTGACAGGCCTATTTCACAGAGGAGACAAGGAAAGTTAGGTCAAGGCCCAGGCTGTCCCTTAGGGAGTCTGCACTACCTGGAAGAACAGAACGCAGACGATCCTTGCTGCGCCCCTCCTGTTGCTAGGCAGAGCCACAGCTCGGCGGATGCTCGGCGGTTGCCCAAACTCTGAAACAGACCACATTCATTGATTTAGTCATTTTAGCTTTGTGGGAGGGGGCGGGCGGAGCGGAAGTGAAGAGAGTTCACGCTACATCAACGCTCTCAAAGATAAGCTGTCCCACCACGTTAGTGTTTGTGAAGTTTGTGGAGGGCGAGGTAGGTGGTGGGGAGAGTCAGGGAGGGGAGGAGGCAGTCTGCACGGAGGGAGGAGCCAAGGGGGCCTGCCCAGGGCTCTTAGTTGCTCTTTGCTTACAAAGCTCAGAGTCACCTAGCAAGGCCCCTTAGTCAGGGTTTCACGTCCTTTCGGGTCTGTGCCTAGCCTGCTTTTCCAGCCAGACTTTTCCTAAACGGTGATGTTAAGAGCGCCTTGTGTTTGTGCAACAGATCAGAATTTTCAAATAACTTCCACATGCGCTATTTAATTTGATTTTTCCGAGGACTCTATGAGGGAGAAAGAGATGCACAGAAAGGAAAACCCGGGGCCTCAGCAGCCTGTTGACTTTGCCCAGGGTCCTTCCTCTGGCCGGGGCACCTTGCCCAGCTCTTGTCCAGTGCTCTGCTGAATGTGTGTCTCCTTGCTGTCTTGTTTGCTCACCGCCGTTGCTGCCTCCACTCAGAATTCCCACCCCTCTCTGACCCGCTAAGTGACTCCCTTTCCCTCAATTCCTGATTCAAGGCCCACTTCCTCCACGAAATCTTTCCATGAAGTCTCTGGCTCTTTGTTCTCCCCATCCTGGCACCTCTAGCCAGCTCAGGTGGCCCTTAAGATGGGCTTTCTTGGATTACTAGAAACTTCTTAGTGTTCGTGTCTGTCTCTCCCGAAGGTGTGGGTACAACATACCTCCTTCTACCCACAGAGCCTCACCCAAGGCCCAGCTCTTTGTCAGAACTGGTTGGTGGCCAACACTTTCCCCAGAAATGTGACAAGAAGGGTGAGCCCAGCTGGTGTGTCTCAAATGTAAAGACCCAGGAAGGGTCAGGTCCTAGACCTAGACCATCTTGGGAAACAACCGAAGACGACCTCATGTTTCATTAATAATTTCCACTAAAAGTACCATTTCCCACTGATATTTGGAGGGCAACTGATTTCTAGAAGTACAGCCCAGAGGAGGGCTAAAGGAATTATGACAAGAAGGAAGAAATTTCAGAAAACTTCTCATTGAGGTCTCACAACTGAAAATACGACTAGGAGATTCGACTAGAGTGCGGGTGAACGTTATCTGATGAGCCACCAGTCTTTAGAGGAAAAGCCATTGTTTTGGCTTGCCCAAGAGAAAACAGAATTCCAAAAACCAGATAATTCAAAAAGTTCTGAATCAAAAGTTAAGGTACTTCTTAGACGTTGAACTATGCCCAAAGCAGTATCTTAGAGTTTGTCGCTTTTGGAGAAGACTTCACGAACTTTTCTCATTTTATTACTTCCAACCCACGGATGCGATTCATTTCTTGATTCACTCTTTCATTCAACAATGATATTTTTTTCTGCATTTTCTCTGTGCCAAGCACCACTCAAAAACTCGAGGTGCACCTTTAGGGGACATTGTCCTTGTGCACAAACAACTCTTTTTCTGGGGGGTTGTTCTTATGCAGTGAGCAGAAGAGATTATTTCTGTTTTATGAAAGAGGAGACAAAATTTCAGAGGAACTTGGAGAATTTCCCTTGTCACATCTCCAATATATAATGAAGCTTTTAAAATGTTCCTCTCCTCTTCTCTCAAACCTTGACAACAGTCCCCAAAGATCCATAATTTAGCATGTAAACAAGTAGTTCTGAACTTGACACCTGTTTTCTCCCTCCCTGAGTCACAGTCACTCTTAAAGCTGAAAATAAATGGAAGGGTCGGATTCAGGTCTGCACAACTTCAGAGTTCGAAGCTGGATGGCCAATAAGACTTTGAGCCCGAGAACCAGCACGTCTCAGATCTGGGTACACGAGTCAGTTTCTATAAAGAAAAGGAACACTTTCTCGACTATAACAGAGTCAGCCTTAAGGTCAGGGATAGTCCAAAGAACCTAGCCAACACAAGTCTGGGATGTTGGGTAGTTCCTTGTAAGGTCATTTGAGACTAATTTATACCTTCAGGTTTAATTGGTTCATTCATTCCCACCCCACCCCAACTCCTTGATCTGAAAGAAACATCTATTACTGACATAGAGGAACAGAAGGCTATCTCCCCCAATTGGATGTTTTGCTCTATTCTGCGAAGGACAGCAGGAGAACGAACCCTCGAAAAGAGAAAAATCAACCCGGTCCTCCTGCAAGGGGCGCTGCACTCATATACAGAAAAAGACGGGGGTGTCTCCCCAGAGTTGATTTAAAAGCAGACTTTGTTCCTGTTGTCCTAGACAGCGCGTGGATTCGTGGGCGCGCACGCCGAGGCACCCTGAGTTGCCTGATTCCCAGCTCTGTTTCCACACTTGCCAGTGGGGGCTCAGGAAGTTGGGTGGAGGGAAGCGTGACTGTGTTTGCGGATGCTGACTTAGGGCACGCTGTGTAATGGGATCCTTTCAGAGGCTGGCTGCCTGATTGATTTGTCCTATTCTTGTCTCCAAGAACTCGTGTATAAATGTTTTCGAGGACTGCTAATGTCACGCTGATGAATCTTCAGATGCTCTTCTTCGGGGGAATAAACAGTCTCCGCTCCTTTTGCCATGATATTGCTCTTTCCAATAGCATTTTGTGGGATAAAGGGGCAGCATTTCTCTTCTACTTCCCTTACACAGACACACACATGCATATGTACACACAGGTGCACGTAGGTGTGCCCGTGCACGCGTGCACACACACACACACACATATACATGCGCACACTGTGGTTCAGAATTTTTTTGCCCTCTAGTCTACTTTCAAAGGAATCTCTTTTTTAAGGATGGCTTTAAATTTTTTTTTTTACAACCTGAGCCGTCATTCAACTCTCCTCAAATACGTTCTTTTTGTGGAAAGACAGGGCTGGAAGTTCAAATGCTTTTTATCTTAGCACACTGTTGGGCATAAAGGAGACAATCAAACTGTTGGCTAATGGAGGCATCAACGGTGGGGAGAAAGGGCTCCCTCAGCCAGCCATGGGGCTGTCTTCTTCCTGGAGGAGAGGCAACAGCTGCGTAATTTGGGGAAGAATGTTGTGGAGGAGAGAGAACTCAGTCAACAGACAGGCCTTAAGGAGTAACTGTTCAGATCACGAAATTTGGAACCAAGTAGAAGGCAATTCTAATCCCCTCTCTGCTGTTTACTGACACGATGACCTTGAGAGAGTTACTTACAATTTCTAGGCCTCCATTCTTCATCTGTAAAATGGGGACCATATGACTACTTACTTCCCAGAGCTTTTGTGAGAAGAAGGTCATGAAAGAAATGTGTAAAGTGCTCAGCATGGGGCCTGACACCCAGAAAACACTCAGTTGAGCCCTTGTTATTCTCATAATTATTAGAGTAACCCAGAGGCCGCCTGTGGGGTGGAAGGGCAGATCCCTCAGGAGCCAGAAACCTGGGAACCTCCATTTCGAGTCTTGTGTAGAAGGGGGCCGGGCCTGTCACTAATGTGACATTCGGCTTCTCAGTCTCTGGATGCTGTTCAAGTGGCAGCAGCCTGGCCCGTCCCCTCTTCCCACGAAACTCCAAGAAGTGAAAAGTCAAAGTTTGATGAAGAGTGTTTCTGTTTAATGGAGGAGAAGGCTACCTTTATGGACTTTTCTTAAAATGCTTGGGGCTGAGATGGAGAAAAGCCATTAGGGACATTTTCGGAGGAGAGATGTTCAGCAAGCTTCACTGGAAGAGACTGGACCATCTTTCTTTTCTGAAAAGCTTTTTGTGAGGAGCTACCAATGAGCCACAAAAACAACTAGATCCATCACTTTGGCAGGATGGTTTTCCCAGGGCCCTCGAGCACCAACCGTAACCCTAAATGACGATCTCTACTTATCCGGGACAATTTCATAGAAAAAGAGGAGAAACAAAACCACTTTTCACAGCATTTCACTTCTTATTAGGTCTGTATGAAACTGTCAAACAACTTTAGAGAAAAGGATAATATAACATTTCAAACGATTTCAGTGAGGGTTTCCTTCCACGGCTTACTGGTATACCCCTTCTTTTTCCCTACAGCCCAGGTGCACCAAGGACGACCATTTCCACCTTTCTTCTACTTAATATTATGCGGATGTATGTTCTAAGGAGCTGACACAGCTTACAGACTCATCATTTGTAATATTGCTCAGCTGTGGGTTTTCTGTCTCTTTGTCATAAAACGAGAATAACAGAATGATCGAGATCTGCAGAGATCTCGGAGTGATATTAATAAGAATCCATTCGTACCAAACCCTTATTGTGTTCAAGGTACAACATGCTATGAGATTTATACATTTATTTAAATGTTCCAATAATCCCATGAGGTAGGTTTTACTCATCTCTCCATTTTACTTGGGGATAAAGATGTAAATGTCTTGCTCAGGATCATGCAGCTAGTAGGGTAGAGATGCAAACGTAGTCTTAACAGAGTCTACATTCCTGCTCAACCACTGTACTGCGAGCTGGGTACTATGTGGTCCAGTTTTTGGATGAGGATCTTGGACACCCAGAGGAGAAAGGCAAGTTCACTCAGGGTCCTTTAGTTAGTGGCCGTCAGGGTTGGAGCCCAGCTCTCTGGTCTCCCAGACTCCCTTCCCTCCATTATATACATTAGTCTACTTCCTGGTTAGGAGGATACAGTACAGGATACTCCCGTATCCTTCCGAACTCTCCTTTCTTTCCCTGCATTTGCAAAATTCACACTGAGTACTTTGATTTAATTAAAAATTTAATGTTTATATAAGCTGCTTTAAAGCCGACAGTTTCTGTTTTCCAGCCCTCCTCTTCTGGTCTCATACTCTTGGGCTGATTTAAATTTGCAGCATTAGGGGCGCCTGGGTGGCTCAGTCTATTAAGCGTCTGCCTTTGGCCATGATCCTAGGGTTCTGGGATCAAGCCCCGTGTCAGGCTCCCTGCCTTTCCCTCTCCTCCCTGCTAGTGCCCTCTCTGACTATCTCTGTCTCTCTTTCTTAAATAACTAAATAAAATCTTTAAAAAAAAAAAAAAAAACAGCTTTGCCGAATTGACACATTCAGAAAGTTCTCTTGCAAGAAGCCATCCGCCCCTCCCCCCAAACGCACTCCCCAGGAAGTCTTTTGGATTCTTTGAATATCTGCTCTGAGGGAACCCTGTTCCTCTGGGCTAGAGAACACACCATCCCAGCTATTTGGCTGTTAGCTTTTGTCTCTTCAGAAAGCAGAAGAAAAAACAAAAAAACACATGTCCTGCCCACAATGGAACATACGAAGAAATCGATCAGATCAAAAAAATGTGCCCAGATTCAAACTTATTTTTATTTGGCCTATTTTTAGCCTGATCCTTGTGGTCTGGATATAGCCGCTGGTAGATCCTTAAACAAATGGTCTCAACGTTTACTCTACACCCTTGTCAAATAGCTCATTAGGACTTATCAGATCAGAACATCTCTGCTTGGATCCCAAGAGCAAAGTGATGGATGAAATCTGCTTCTTGTGTGTGTGTCACTGTTTATTTACTCTCTGGATGAATTCATATTCCAAGAAGACTCTGGAAGGGTTGTTAATTATCCCTGTAATCTAATTTATTGCTCCAGGCACCTGATATGTTCTATACCTTAGATAATGTTAATTTTATTCTTTTGTGAGCTGAGTTTGGTGTTCGCGAGAAGCTATAAGATGTAATTTATTTCTCCCCACTTGCCTTCTAAATATTAACTCTATTGAAAAATGATTAAATAGATTATGTAAATCATGGTCCCTGCATCCACTTTAAAGGTTAATCCTGCCATCATGTAGTCAGATAATTAATTTGAATTCGTTCCCGAGCACCAATTCTCAGGGAAGCCAAGATGGGATGCGTTGCAGTGACCTATCACGGATGTCACTGTGTGCTCACTTGCGATAAAATTTGGAAGAAACAAATCTCAGAGCTCTGGGAACAGAAGTTCCTTAGGGCCATTGAAAGGCCCAGTGCATCACGGGACAAGAGCTACCCTTTCTGCAGAATTTTAAGAGATACTTTTACGGACTGTCCTTGTCTTCTTTGTGTTTTCTCAAGTGTCACTTCCCTTCTTGGGAAGTCAGACCTGGACTGATTACCAAAAAAACCTCTGGGATAGCCCTGCTGCTCCCACCAGAAGACCATACCCATTTTTAGAAAATTCCAAGCCATGAGAGGTCTTAGCAGATGTTCTGATATTTTCAGTTGTCCAGTACTAAACTCTCTGTTTGAGCACATCCACTGACTGACTCCCTGGTTGGGAGTCAGCCACCGGCCACAGAACTCTCTCCTCCCTGATTGTTAAAACTGGCCCCCATGAGACCCCTTCATGGTTTCACGGGCAACCTACTGCTACTACCTCTTTTGAACCCACCTCTTCACTCAGGAATGGGGCCAGTGATGGGGACCTTGAAGCTTCTCCAATTCCTCGTGGGCTTTCTTTACAAAAAGGAATATAAAACTATAAGTTCAAAAGTAAGACACAGACATAACTAGGTCTTTAGAATGTGAATACAAAGCATATAGTCATAAATAAAAAAGCTGGCTGATACAACAAATGTCATGAAAGACATAAAAATAACAATATTTTTATTATTTAGTTGTCTGAAACCCTTTTATCATTCATTCTTCCTGATTTTTCCAGCTGCCTCCTCTTTGGTGACTTCATATGACAACAGTTTTGTAGTAGGTTTTCTACAGAGAGAATGGCAAGATAGTTTAGTCTTCTCTGTGTCACAAGTCCTCAGAATTTGTTTCTTATCTATGAGAGTTTGGTGGACTAACAACGTTACCCACGGACATGCTTGCTGTTTATAGTACTACTTTGGGCTTGGGGCCTTCAGACTTTAGACTCCTCATAAATTCTATTTTGTTCAATTCCCATCAAAAAAGAAATAAAAATTTAAGGTGAGGTTATAGTTGTGTAGGTCTATGTGTACATAGGCATATAGTTGTGTATGTATCCTTACTGACACATATTCCTGACAGAGAGAGCTCCTACTTTAATCAGGCATTGATGCGAACCAAATCCTCTGGTTCTGTTCCTCTGATGATTAGAATTTTCCTAGACTAGCTCTGGCTCCACATATTTTACATATTTTAAAGGTTATTTCTTCCCCATGATCCACAGCCTTTCCTGCCCATCCCTGGAGAACTTGTTCACATCTCGGTGTGACCCCTGCTTTGCATCTTGTGTATGTTCTAGAAGCCATCTCGACATGGAATAGACTGATTATTCGTGGAAATCACTGAAGCCATTAAACACAGACTATAAATGCATCCCCAAATCAAATTCCCCTTAGCCAGATCCCCGAGAAGGACCTTGGACATTTCCGGGCCACCTGACAATTGGTGGCCCGGAATCTACTCCACCAGTAGAGCCAAGGGGAGGTTGGAATAAAGAGAATCATCAGCCTTAATGAATTTCAGTTAAAACACATGCCCCCACCCACATTACCAACCATATGATCATATGAATACCTTGTCAGTGCACTTGTAGGGCCTTGGAAAGGGGCCTTTGGGTGTGAGGGGCCCTCAGCCTTCCCCTGCCCTGTGTATGTTCCTGTGTCTGCCCGTGGCATCTGCTGGGCCCGCATCTTCTCCTTCCCCTCCCGCCAGCATCTCAGCCTGCTCTTCCCGAGCTCATAGTACTGAGCCATAGCTTTGCCTCCACGGGGTCATTTCTGTTTGTGTCTCTTCTTTTTTTTTTTTTTTTTTTAAAGATTTTATTTATTTGACAGAGAGAAATCACAAGTAGGCAGAGAGGCAGGCAGAGAGAGAGAGAGAGGAGGAAGCAGGCTCCCCACTGAGCAGAGAGCCTGATGTGGGGCTCGATCCCAGGACCCTGGGATCATGACCTGAGCCGAAGGCAGAGGCTTTAACCCACTGAGCCACCCAGGTGCCCCATGTTTGTGTCTCTTCTTGGGTTACTTCCTTCTCCCTCTCTGGGACCCTTTCACCTCTCTAAGGATCCAGAGCTTGCAGAAGATCCCTCAAATCCTTCACCTTCTCCCAAGTCAGGTGTCCATGGCTTCGCATCCACGGCCTCCACGATTGGTGAACGTCTCAGGCAGAGTGACACCGCACAGACCTGCCTGCGAGTCCCCGGCACGTTCCTGCAGGGTTGACTTCTCACCGACCCAACCGGAACCTTCTGGTTTGCTTTTAGGGAAACTGCCCAGCGCATGCCGTTTGGGCTCCAGGAAGGCCTTCCATAGGCCCAGGTCTCCCCTCTCTGATCGTTGTAACCGATCTAAGAGGCTATTCAGCAAAAAAACACTTGACTTTCCCCCATAGACCTTCCCAACTTCTTTCACGGGCAATGGTAGCAGAGGAGACTATTTTAAACCTCCCTCCTATTCCTGCTTTTTTGCCTTCAGAGATCACCTGGGTTTTTCTGTCTGCAGACTTGCTCTGGTTTCACCAGCCTCTTCAAAATTCCACTCGTCGTCAGAGACAGTCGAGTAGAGTGCATAGAGCGTAACTTCGGAGGCAACAGTCCTGAGAAATCCGGCCTTGTCATTGCTTGGCTGTGTGTCCTCGGGTAAATTACATAACATCTCTGAGCATCAGCTTCCTTGGCAATATCATGGAAATAAGAGCAGCTGTGAGCATTGCACACGATGTGTGCAAAAGTCGTAAAACAACACCCGGAAGTTAGTAGTGGATTGTGAAATTCTGATGACGGTGGTGACGCTGCCAAGACCTCAGTGTTTCTTGCGTGGGGGGTGGGCAATGCTGTCCTCACATTGTCCTTGTCCCTACATAACCTTTAGAGGCAGGATCCCACCCACCCCTCCTACACCCTCCCCTCTCCCTAGTTTCATTTCTGTGAAGAGTATAAAATGATTCTCTGGGCCTGTCTGTATAAAGATAGCAACGAGATCTACAGATCGAAATCTAGAAATGTTCTGGAGTCGGACTGGCAGGCAGAGTCCTTCCTGTCCATTCCAAAAAAACTCTTAATCTAACTACCTGGAATAAAGATTCTCTTCTGTTAGTTTTAAAAGTTGTTATTATTGTGAACAGTCTCATTGGTGACCTCAAAAATGTCAGCCTTGTCTGCTGGGTGAGGGGAACATTCTCTGTATCTTGTTTCACAGGAAATGTCCCCAGGATTCAGATGCAAATGACCGCGGACTGAGGTCAGCCTGTATTTAACCTTGCTGGCAGTAAACCTGGTTTCTCCCTCCCACACTCATGTTATGCCCAGGTAGGATACTAAATTTTTTCCGTCCAAGCAATTTCTTTCCTTTTTGGTTCTGTCCCTATTACCACCTTTGCAAAAACCAGACATTTTTTTTCTCTGTGTTGTTTCATTACTGCCGCTGTGGCCCAAGTTACCCTGTGCTCCAGCCAACTCACCCACTCTGCCTTTATTCTGTGCGCCGCTGAACCCAGGGGCGTCTTTCTCTCCTGTGGCAGTTAGAGCTATTCTTTTCTTTTCTTATTTTTTTTTTACAGATTGTATCTATTTATTTATCAGAGAGAAAGAGGGAGAGAGAGAGAGAGAGCACAGGCAGACAGAATGGCAGGCAAAGGCAGAGGGAGAAGCAGGCTCCCTGCAGAGCAAGGAGCCCGACGTGGGACTCGATCCCAGGATGCTGGGATCATGACCTGAGCCGAAGGCAGCCACTTAACCAACTGAGCCATGCAGGCATCCCATATTCTCCCTTTTCTTTTAAGTTTGTTTGTTTGTTTATAGTAATCTCCACCCATAACATGGAGCTCTAACTCACGACCCCAAGATTGAGTCGCCTCCTTTTGGAACTGAGCCAGTCAGGCGTGCCCAGCCTGTCTTCTTCGTGTCCTCCTCTCCAGACCTTTTGCCCTGGTCCTGCAAAGAAGCACTCAGCAGGTGGCAGATGGAGGGCCCCTGCGGAGGACCAGGATGATCTCAGATCTTGAGGTTTGTAAATTCTACTGAAGTAGACGTCAGTACATACGGAAAAGTATGCATAGACCGTACGTCCGGAATGCACTGAATTTTCACAGCATGAGCACGCCCGTGTAACTAACATCTAGACCAAGAAATGGAACATTAGAACACTGCTGGAATCCCACTGACCTCTCCTTCATGATCTTTTCCAGTCCTTACCCCCTTCTCCCAAAGGTAACCACTATCCTGACTTGGAGACCATGGTTTTGCCCAATACAGAGCTTGACATTAATAGAGTCATAGAACATATGCTTTTCTAAGTCTCGCTTTGTTCCATGAGGTTTGTAGTAGTTATTGACGTTGTTCATTTTTTTTTAAAGATTTTTTTTCTTTTAAGTAATCTCTACACCAACGTGGGGCTCAAACTTAGAACCCCAAGATCAAGAGTTGCACGCTCTACCAACTGAGCCAGCCAGGCGCCCACTGAGCCCAGGTGCTCAGTTTTACTTGCAATGCATTTCTTCTGCTGTGTGAATATACTAGCATTTGTTTATCCGTTCTACGGTAAATTGATATTTGCATTGTTTTCTGTTCGGGGCTATGAACATTCTTTCACGGAGTGTCTGGTTGATAGATGGGCTCATTTCTGTTGGATACATGATTGTGAGTGGTGCCATTGTCCTACAGTGTAGCATTCTTGGCTTTTAATGAGGCTGTTTGGGTAACCAGGAATATCTGGACTGAAAATCTTGGTAACTCGGTGACCGCTGGGAACACAGTTTTATTTCATTTTGTGCTGTGAATGGAATGGTGTCTTCCCAAATTTATACCCTGAAGCTCTAAGCCCAATGGGATTGTATTTGAAGAAGAGGCTTTTAGGAGGTAATTAAGGTTAAGTGAGGTCATCTGGGTTGGGTCCTAATCCCATGGGACTCGTGTGCTTGTAGGCGGAAGAGGGACCCCTCTCTTTTCCCACACATAACGGACAGCCAGCCCGAAGCCAGAAGAGAGCTCTTGCCCAAAACAGACCCAGCTGGACCTTGATCTGGGACTTCCAGCTCTCAAAACTGGGGAAGATGAATTTCTATTATGTAAACTACTTAGCTTGTGAGATTGTTACAGCAACCCAAGCGGGCTAAGGCATTTTGTTCCGTTTTGTTTCTTGAAGTTGGAAAAACATCATTTTTAACACTGCTAGCAATTTTCTGTTATTTGCAGGGCATTCTTTCTTTGAGGAAATAACCAGAATGGGCCCCTGGGCACATGCCTCTGAAGCAATCACTTGCCTCTTGTTTGGGAAAACCCTGAGGCCAACACCACCTTCCCATGAGGTGTGGGTTCCATGGATTCTTTTTTTATTCCTTAAGATTTTTTTTATTTATTCGAGAGAGAGAGAGAGAGAGAGAGAGAGAGAGAGAGAGAATGAGAAAGAACATGAGCAGTGGAGGGGGGCAGAGAGAGAGAGGGAAAAGCAGACTCCCCGCTGATCAAGGACCTCCCTCCCCCACCCCGACTTCCCCAGGGCAGGACTCGATCCTGGGACTCCAGGATCATGACCTGAACTGAAGAAAGTTGCTTAACCAACTGAGCCACCCAGGAACCCCTGTTCCGTGCATTCTTAGCAGGGCTGCATCTTTGTCATTTTGAGGGATGCTCGCCCATCTTCCCCCTACACTGTTCTTCAGTTTCATGAAGATGTAACTGACATGTGGCACTGGGTAGCTTTGGGGTGTACAGTACAATATTTGACTTCTATATGTTGTGTGCTAATTATGATTACGTTCAGTTAACACCCATCACTTCAAATAGATACAAGAAGAAAAAAAGAAGAAAGAAAAAATGTTTTTTCCTTGTGATGAGAACTCTGGGCATCTACTCTATTAACAACTTCCAAACAGTCTTCCCTCTAGATTTGATGTAGGGTGGCTTGACCCCTGCCCTTCCATTGCCTGCTTTTGGGGGCTGGGGGAACCTGAGCATCTGGATGGCTCAGTTGGTTCAGCATCTGACTCTTGGTTTTGGCTCAGGTCCTGAGATCAAGCCCTGCATCGGGCTCCGCTCTCAAAGCAGAATCTGCTTCTCTCTCTCCCTCTGCTCTGCCCCACCCCCTGCTCTCTCTTTCTCTCTCATAAATAAATAAATAAATAAATAAAATTTCCCCCCTTTTTTAATGGGTAGCTCAGAAGAGACCAACTCCTATTGTCTTTTCTGTGCCATGCATTACTTTAAGCACTTAACATGGATTAGCTCAGGTTCTTTCACAGTAGACACTATTATTATCACCACTTTATAGATGAGGAAACAGGAGGTTCGATAGCTTGTTGAAAGTCATATAGCTAGCAAGTTGCAGAGCTTCGATTCAAGCTCAGTGTGATTTTTGAGTCCAACATCACCATCACACACTCACACATACTCACACACACACATACACACACTCACACATACACACTCACTACACATACACACACACACATACTCACACACTCACACACACTCACACATACACACACACATGCACAGGATGGAGATGCAGATTTGGTTTCTCATTGCTAATGCTAGAAGGAAAGATCGGGAAAATGAGGAAGACAGGGTTTGGACATGGCAGGTAGATGGGTCCTCTGGTGGCCCACATTCTCCCTGCATCTCGCTTCTTTCCCAGTCCATCCTCTCTCTTCTTTGCCTTGCTCCTAGTCCTGGGACACTGACTCTTAGGGACTGCATCCTGGGGACGCCTGACGGCTGGCTTCCAGATGGGTTTGGTCCAGGGAGACAGTGGCAGGGTACCAGAGCAGGGAACAAGGGGGAAGTGGACCATGGCCTCCATCCCCCTCGATGATGGGCCCAGTGAGGGGCTCAGGGGCTGACTCAGGGCTAATCAGGATCCCTTATTCATGTGGCTCTTCAGAGAGAAGCTTTAAGGGCAGTGTAAACTCAAAGCTACCTTTAGCCATCTTGCTGTCCCAAGGAGAAAGTTTTTCAGACAATAAGACCAAAGTAAGTGAGAGATAGAAAAGACAAACTTCCCATCTTATTGTTCCAACCCCTGAATCCAGCCATGCCTGCAGTCCACCCTTTGGTGAGTTGCATTTATATGAGCCAGTGATTTTGTCTTTTATAAAAGACCTGGTTGTTGTGTTTCTGTCACTGGACAGTGAAAAGGTCTTGACTAATTCTCCTACTCGAGAATGATTTGACTTCTATATGTTGTGCACTCGAGATACTCGAGAATAACTAATGTCAGTCCATACCAGCGACTATGTTGTTTTTTTCCTCAAAGCTTTAGAGAAGGGGGCTCTTGCTCTTTTCCCCGTTGCAATGGTGAAAGTCCTGGTTCTATAGATCCCTCTAAATCTCTCCTGCAGCAATTTAACTAGGCTTCCTTTGTTCTTTTCCCAGCGAATGTGCAAACTAGCTGGTTACTGTCTTCCCCAGAGCGATCTTTGTATACACTGAGACAATGAATGGGTTACTTTGAAGCCCATTCCCTCCAGGCTGAGAATTTCTAGTAGCTTATGTCTATTTCAAAGATCTTTTTAAAGCTCCTTCTCTCTGAATTACAGAATTTTGAACTTTTCATTTGATCTGAAGAGGTGTGGGGGGGATGAGGTTCTAGAAACTAGAAGTTTTTATTGAAAAAAAAATTACTCCAGCCATAAAAAAATCCTATTACTGTAATTTCAATACTTAATCATCTGAGCCACCAAGGCACTCCCTATAATTTCAATTCTAAGTAAATGTTGAAGTAAACAAGGTACAAAAAATTTCAGGGAGAAAAAACTATAAATATGTGTATCTACAAACCACTTTTTGGTTAGATGGCAATCTTCTGGGCACCCCGGGTGTCTCACTAGGTTAAGCACCTGCCTTTGGCTCAGATCATGATCCCGGGACTCTGGGATCAAGCCCCGCAGTGGGATCCTTGCTCAGCAGGGAGCCTGCGTCTCCCTCTGCCCCTCCCCCTGCTTGTGCTCTCTCTCTCTCTCTCTCTCTCACACACACACACACACACACAAATAAATAAATAAAATCCTTAAAAAATTAAAAAAAAAATAAAAGTAGATATTCTGGGGAGTCAGTTAGCCACTGGGTTTTGCCATCCCCTCAAGGTTTTATCCAAGTGAAGGAGGTGAGGAACCTGGGAGGTAAAGTCCTTCTTTCGCTCATCACTGCTGGTCTCCGTCCTCGAAAACAGAGAATTGGTTGCTCCTGTCCGTTTGGAAATGAGCTTTTAGAGAATCAGGCCAAAGGGACTAGAATTTCTGGAACCATGTCTCATTCTAGGAAGCCTTAATTAAAGAGTGGGAACTATAGATTTCCTGAAAGGAAGACCTCTCTTAAAGATCTATTTTCAGCCTTAATGAATGTGCTATTAATTAAAAAGTCTTTGGATAAGCCCCAAGGACTTGCCAGGATGTTATTGTTTTCTACATTTAACCTGGGAATATAATACAAAATGCTTGTTAAATTTAAAGAGAACTTTCTCTTGGTAAAATAATGTTCAGAATAATTAACTTTCAATTTGCTTTAATTACTTTGAAGCATATATTCATTTTCGAACACCCAGATAACCCACTGTGCTTCAGGAAATCTTGGGGGGTGGTTTTCCCCCAAGATGAGCTGTTATGCCCGTCCCCAGCAACAGCCTTGCAGGCGTGTCCACAAATAAACCATCAACCAAAAACTGCACTCTCCACTTTTCCTTCCTTTCTTCTCCTTCTCTCACTTCTGAATAGGTCCAATCACAGGTTTTGGTAATTTAATTAATGGAATTACTACCGCTTGCCGAAAGAACAGTATCGATTCCCTGTTAGCTAAATTCTTTTGAAGCAAATGAAACATTTAGAACAGAGGTTTTCATCCCTGGTTGCACATTAGCATTACCTGCTTTAAAAATTTACCAGCATCCTGGTTCCAACCCCAGAGCTTCTGATTTCATGAGACTGGGAGGGAAAGCAGGAGCTATTGGCACGTTTTATGCCCCTCCCCCCATTTTAACCAGCAGTCAAGGTTAGGATTCACTGACTCAGAGACGGAAAGAAATCACAGCACCCGTTCATAAGCAACTGCCCAAGATGGCTTCATGGAAGAGGACAGACTCAGAGTTAAGGATTTTAATCCTCCTTGTACTCTGTCCACCGTTTGCACTTGGTTATGCACTTGGCGCCTTTGCGTATCGTTATCTTCACTGGAAAAACTGGGAGAACTAGTGCCCGTTTCACAGAGTTGTCTGGAGGAAAAGAAACACCCAGTTTACGCGGCAACCTCTGCAGCAGGAGCTGTCCTTAATGTAGCCTGTAACCCTGCCTGAAAAAAAGTTTTCTCCCCATTTCCCCTTGTTGACTTCTATTGTGCCAATAAGAACCCGAGTGCACCCCGCTCCTGGAGACCCTGCATTCCCCTGAGCCTGAGTGACCTTGGAGGCTGTCCTGAGGTTGCAGTCTCGGGGGTTAGAAACCCAGACATCTGCTCTTTGCAAGCTGAAGCAGTGTGGGGCAGTGAAATGAGTCTGAAGGTCCGAGTCCAGCTTTTTCACAAACAACTGTGTTACCATCTCTGTTACTAGAAAGGTTACTAACCAGCTCCGCGTTTGCAGCTCCCTGCGTTTCTTGATTTTTAAAAAACAGAATTAGATTAGATGCTCTGCTCCATCTAACAACATGAGTCTACGGACTTTATTTATTTATTTATTTATTTATTTATTTATTTATTTTTGTGTCTGTGGGCTTTAAAGAGCCTTCAAGACTCAAATCAGGTAAGCCTGCAAATATTCTTATCTGTCTAAAGGACAAAACAGTGCCCAAGCATTGTCTACAAATGAGGAGGTCCCATGAAGAGAGGGGACTCTGGGAAACTGCTTCTTTGGCAATTAGTAGTGGAAAGGGATCCCATCCCAACTTTTGGCTTAGGGACAGCGTGCCCACTCAGGCTCCCTGAGAATAAGTTCTCAGGATGGACTTTAAATTCGTATTTTTTATTGAGTCCATAGGAAAGCTGGAATACAATTGCCCATGCACAATTTAGACCGAAATTGTTAGCACTGGCTGGATCTTAGAGATTCTCTAGGTCAACGGGTTTTAAACAGAGTATGCCAGAGTCAGGGATGATGCCGGTCATCTGATCCTGGGATCACACTCTCAGGACCCCTGCTCTAGGTCTCACACCCAAGCCTCCTGTGATGTTAAGAATCACAGGGAGTATGTGTTAAAATACTAATTCCCAGATCCCTCTGCTGAAAAGTATTATTCAGTAAATTTGTAATGAGGTCCAGGTCATTTGCCCTTCCTTCTTTCTTCGTTCCCTTGATTCTTCTCTCCACCCTTCCTTCCTTCCTTCTTTACTTACTTTCTTTCCTTCCTTCCTTCCTTCCTTCCCTCGCTCCCTCCCTCTATCTTCTCTACATCTTTCCTTCCTTTCTTCCTTCTTCCTCCCTCCCTCCCTCCTTCCTTCCTCCTCATTTCAACAGGGGGAATCACTTGGGAGAGATTTTAAAAAACACTGATCCCCTACCCCCACCGGTCAGATTCTGATTCAGAGGAGTAGGGCTGGTGGACTGCATTTTTAAATCTTCTCAGATTTCTGAAGTGAAGTCAAGTTGTCTCAGGTTGTAGGTAAGGGTCCTAGGGACGTTGAGGTGTTGCTCTAGGTGGATGGCAGAAGTGGTAGTCGATCCTCATGGCTAAAGTCCCTATGCGTGGCCGCACTGCCATGTTCCTTTCTGCCTGGCCAGAGGCAATGGCTATTTCCTCTGCCACTGACTTTCACACGGAGAAGCCCAAGGAAGTGGATACTGAACTCACTTCTTCTTTTTTTTTTTTAATTTTTTATTTCTTTTCAGCGTAACAGTATTCATTGTTTTTGCACCACACCCAGTGCTCCATGCAATCCGTGCCCTCCCCAATACCCACCACCTGGTTCCCCCAACCTCCCACCCCCCGCCCCTTCAAAACCCTCAGACTGTTTTTCAGAGTCCATAGTCTCTGATGGTTCACCACCCTTCCAATTTCCCTCAGCTCCCTTCTCCTCTCCAGCTCCCCATGTCCTCCATGTTATTTGTTATGCTCCACAAATAAGTGAAACCATATGATACTTGACTCTCTCTGCTTGACTTATTTCACTCAGCATAATCTCTTCCAGTCCCATCCATGTTGCTACAAAAGTTGGGTATTCATCCTTTCTGATGGAGGCATAATACTCCATAGTGTATACGGACCACATCTTCCTTATCCATTCGTCCGTTGAAGGGCATCTTGGTTCTTTCCACAGTTTGGTGACCATGGCCATTGCTGCTATAAACATTGGGGTACAGATGGCCCTTCTTTTCACTACATCTGTATCTTTGGGATAAATACCCAGTAGTGCAATTGCAGGGTCATAGGGAAGCTCTATTTTTAACTTCTTGAGGAATCTCCACACTGTTTTCCAAAGTGGCTGCACCAACTTGCATTCCCACCAACAGTGTAAGAGGGTTCCCCTTTCTCCACATCCTCTCCAGCACATGTTGTTTCCTGTCTTGCTAATTTTGGCCATTCTAACTGATGTAAGGTGGTATCTCAATGTGGTTTTAATTTGAATCTCCCTGATGGCTAGTGATGATGAACATTTTTTCATGTGTCTGATAGCCATTTGTATGTCTTCATTGGAGAAGTGTCTGTTCATATCTTCTGCCCATTTTTTTTATATGATTGTCTGTTTTGTGTGTGTTGAGTTGAGGAGTTCTTTATAGATCCTGGATATCGACCTTTTGTCTGTACTGTCATTTGCAAATATCTTCTCCCATTCCGTGGGTTGCCTCTTTGTTTTCTTGACTGTTTCCTTTGCTGTGCAGAAGCTTTTGATCTTGATGAAGTCCCAAAAGTTCATTTTCGCTTTTGTTTCCTTTGCCTTTGGAGACATATCTTGAAAGAAGTTTCTGTGGCTGATATCGAAGAGGTTACTGCCTATATTCTCCTCTAGGATTCTGATGGATTCCTGTCTCACGTTGAGGTCTTTGGCCTCATTTTGAGTTTATCTTTGTGTACGGCGTAAGAGAATCGTTGAGTTTCATTCTTCTACATAAAGCTGTCCAGTTTTCCCAGCACCATTTATTGAAGAGACTGTCTTTTTTCCACTGTATATTTTTTCCTGTTTTGTTGAAGACTCTTTACCCATAGAGTTGAGGGTCCATATCTGGGCTTTCTACTCTGTTCCACTGGTCTATGTGTCTGTTTTTATGCCAGTACCATGCTGTCTTGGTGATCACAGCTTTGTAGTAAAGCTTGAAATCAGGTAACATGATGCCCCCAGTTTTATTTTTGTTTTTCAACACTTCCTTAGCAATTCGGGGTCTCTTCTGATTCCATACAAATTTTAGGATTATTTGCGCCAGCTCTTTGAAAAATACCGGTGGAATTTTGATCGGAATGGCATTAAAAGTATAGATTGCTCTAGACAATATAGACATTTTAACAATGTTTATTCTTCCGATCCAAGAGCATGGAATGGTCTTCCATCTTTTTGTGTCTTCTTCAATTTCTTTCATGAGTGTTCTGTAGTTCCTCAAGTACAGTTCCTTTACCTCTTTGGTTAGGTTTATTCCCAGGTATCTTATGGTTCTTGGTGCTATAGTAAATGGAATCGATTCTCTAATTTCCCTTTCTGTATTACTGAACTAACTTCTGACACTGATTCTCTGACACCAACCTCCCACCCAATTTAGTTCTGATACCAACTACCTGAAACTAGCATTAGGTCTCATAAGTTAAAAGACAAGGTCCCTAGTTCTTTAAAAAAGATCAACAAGATGAATAAACCTTTAGCCAGACTCATCAAAAGAGAGAGAGGGGGGTTTGCCAGGGTGGCTCCATCAGTTGAGTGACCGATATCTTGTTTTGGCTCAGGTCATGATCCCAAGGTTATACTCAACGGGAAGTGTGCTTGTCTCTCTCCCTCTATCCCCCCCGCCCCCGCCATGCGTTTTCTCTCTCTCTCTCTCTTTCTCTCAAATAAACAAATAAACAAATAAATAAATAAAAACTTTTAAAAAAAGACAGAGAGAGGGAGGGAGAGAACTCAAACAAAAACAGACACAAAATAACCGACATCACAGAACTACAACCGATTGTAAGAGAATATTATGAGAAATTATACACCAACAAACCAGACAAGTAGAAAAAAATGGATAAATTCCTAGAAACATATAAGCTCCCAAAACTGAATCGGGAAGCAACAGAAAATTTGAACAGACTGATTGAATCAGTAATCAAAAAACTTCCAACAAACAGAAGTTCAGGACTAGACGTCTTCACAGATTAATTCTACCAAACATTAAAAGAAGAGTTAATACTGGGGCACCTGGGTGGCTCAGGTGGTTAAGCGACTGCCTTCAGCTCAGGTCATGATCCTGGAGTCCCCGGATAGAGTCCCACATCGGGCTCCCAGCTCCACGGGGAGCCTGCTTCTCCCTCTGACCTTCTCCTCGCTCATGCTCTCTCTCACTGTCTGTATCTTAAATAAATAAAGAAAATATTTAAAAAAAAAAAGAAGAGTTAATACCTATGCTTCACAAACTATTTCAAAAAATTGAAGGAAGAAAACTTCTACTTCATTTTGTGAGGACAGCATTACCCTGACACCGAAACCAGATAAAGACACTACCAAAAGAAAAAAAAGAGAGAGAGAGAGAGAGAGAACTACAGACCAATATCTCTGATGAACATAGATGCAAAAATCCTCAACAAAATATTAGTAAACTGGATCCAACAATTCTTTAAAAAAAAATCTTTCACCATGACCAAGGGATTTCTTTCCAGGTTGCAAAGGTGGTTTAATATTCATAAATAATCAACTTGATAAATTGCTTCAACAAGACAAAAGAAAAAAAACCATATGTTCATGTTAATAGGGGCAGAAAAAGCACTTAACAAAATACAACATCCATTCATTATAAAAACCCTCAACAAAGGGGTTTAGAGGGAATATACCTCAAGATAATAAAGGCCATTTACGAAAAATCTATAGTAACATCATATTCAATAGTAAAAAATGAAGAGCTCTTTCCTAAGAGATCAGGAAAAAGACAGGGATGTCCACTCACACCACTCTTACTACCCACAATGCTAGAAGTCCCAGCCACAGCAATTAGAACAAAAAGAAATAAATGGCATCCACATCGGTAAGGAAGAAGTCAAACTTTCACTCTTTGTCGATGACATTGTCTGTAGTAACATTTTTCTAGATAGGTCTTCCATGGCAAGGGAAACAAAAGCACATGTGAATTATTGGGACTACCTCAAAATAAAAAGCTTCTGCCCATCAAAGAAACCCACCCATAAAACTAAAAGGCAACCTACTGCTGGGAGAAGATATTTGCAAATGACATATCCAAGAGGGTCAGTATCCAAAATAATATAAAAGCATGCACCTCTCAACACCAAAAAATTTCAATAATCTAATTAAAATAGGCAGAAGACAAAAAGACATTTTTCCAAGGAATACATACAAATGTCAAACAGACTCATGAAAAGACACTCAACATCACTCATCATCAGGGAAATGCAAATTAAAACCATAATAAGCCTATACTGCACACCTGGCTAAAATCAACAACACAAGAAACAACATTGGGTTGGCAAGGTTGTGGAACAGAGGAACCCTCCTGAGCTATTGGCAAGAATACAGATGGGGCACAACCACTGTGGGAAACACTATGGAGTTTCCTCAAAAAATTAACAATAGAACTACGATACGATCCAGTAATTCCACTAATGGCTATTTGCCAAAAGAATATGGGAAAATAAATCCAAAAAGGTATAGGCAGCCCTATGTTTATTGCAACATTGTTTACAATAGCCTGATTATAAAAGCAACCCAAGTGTCCAAGGATAGATGAATGGATAAAGAAGATGTAGTGTACATACACCGTGGAATATTACTCAGCCAGAAAAATGAACGAAATCTTGTCATTTACAGCAGCAGAGATGGATATAGAGAGTACAACACTAGGTGAAATAGGTCAGTCAGAGAAACACAAATACCATATGATTTCACGCATAGGTAGGATTTAAGAAACGGAGCAAAGGAGCAAAGAAGAAAAAAGAGAGATCAACCAAGAGACAGACTCTTAACTGTGGAGAACAAATTGCTGGTTACCAGAGGGGAGGTGGATGGGGGGGATGGGTGAAGTAGGTAGAGGGGATTAAAAACACAATTATCATGAGGATGCCGAGCATTGCTAAATCACTATATTGTATATTTGCAACTAATACAACACACACACACACACACACACGGCAAGGTCTCCAACATGCTGCCCTTACTTCAGATGCTGGTCACGGGTGCGGTCCTTGAGTTACCTGCCCTTCTGTTTGACTGAGTACAAATCCGGAGCTTCCCATATGCTTTCTGGATTGTTAATTCACTAGACCAACTCACACAACCCAAGAAAGTCCTATACTTCCAATTACTGTTTCCTCATAAAGGATACAAATAAACTGCCTGTGGAAGAGATACACAGAGTGAGGTCTGAAAGTGCCCCCGGAGCAGGAGTTCCTGGCACCATGGAGTCAGGAGCCCCTCCCTCCCGGTACCACAATATGTTCACGAAGCAGGCAGACTCCCTGAGCTTTGGTGTGCAGTTTTTCCTGGGGTTTCATGACACTGATGAAATCATCGACCACGTGATTAAACTCCATCTCTAGTCCCTCTCTGCTCCCTGGTCATTGGGGGGAGGGCTGAATGTTCCAACCCCTAATTACATGCTTGGTCATTCTGATATGGTCAGCCCCTTCTTGAAACTATTTACCCCCCCCCATCACACCATTAGCATAAACTCAGGTTTGTGCAAAAGAAGCTCATTATGAACCACACAATGCCTTCCTATCACTCAAAAAATTCCACAGATTTTTTTACAGCTCTGTGCTAGGAACCTGGGACAAAGACCAGATCTATTTTTACTCTAGCGTTTGTACCCACATCCTCCCAAACTTGGCCTGCCCTACAAACACAGTTCCTTAGTTTCTCGTCTTCCCATCCCGCCATCTACAGGGATGAGAGTTCAGACGAGATCGGGCGCGTTCAGGGTGGGGATGAGAGTGATTTGGCAAATGCAGACGGCACTACTGCTTAGCCCATTAAAAAGATGTTCTCCTTGTCTTCATAGAAACAGTCTCTGAGTTCCAATTCTGCCTAGCCCCTGAGCAACTTTTTTTTTTTTTTTTTTAAATCTCTCTGGACATGTGTAGGAAATGTGGCTTCTGGCCAGCCTGTTTCCGACTAGAACTTGCTCATTCCAAGGAATGTAGTTCAAAGAGACATCCATCTCTCAGTTAATAATACCTAACTTTTGGGGCGCCTGGGTGGCTCAGTGGGCGGAGCCTCTGCTTTCTGCTCCGGTCATGATCTCAGGGTCCTGGGATCTAGCCCTGCATGGGAGCCTGCTTCCCCCTCCCCCTCTGCCTGCCTCTCTGTCAACTTGTGATCTCCCTCTCTCTCTGTCAAATAAATAAATAAAATCTTTTTAAAAAATACCTAACTTTTGTTTACTGCATTGCAACTTTCAAAAGACTTTTACGTTTCTACCATAGACCCCTCAATAAACAGCCTTGTGAAGTGAGCAGGGAAGGAAAGAATTATTACCATGCTATTCATTCGACAAACACTGAGCGTGTGCTGTCAATGTGCCTAGCACTACTCTAGCCACCTAGGGACAAAGAGAAATGAAATTTGCTTTCTTCTCTTATCTTCCTTCTCTTATAAATGGAGTGACTTGTGAAAAACTGTGCTAGTCTTTTGACTCTTCTCATTCCTTTTTCTGTGACAGTGTGCAGGGAGGAGAAACCTTTCATTAGTAGAGTCCCACCCACAGCTAGCCTGGCAGCCTGCAGGGTGAGTCAAGATGACCTACCAAGGTCATAGTGATTGCATCTCTAGGATGCACAGGCCCAAGGTGGCCTTGATCCTAGACTTGTTTCCTGTGGCCCCTGTAACAAATAACCACAAATGTGGAGGTGTCCTTTCACAGTTCTGGAGGCCAGAAGTTGAAAATCTGTATCATTGGCTGAAAAAACAAAATCATTGTTCTTGGTCTCTTCAAGCTTCTAGTAGCATTCCTTCGCTGTGGCCACATCGCTCCAATCTCAGGGCCAGCATGTGTGAATCCTTCCCTCATTCACCTTCACACCATCTTCTCCTGTGTGTGTGTGTGTGTGTGTGCGTGCATTTGCATGAAATTTCCCCGTTTCTTTCTTGTAAAGAAAGACATTTAGGACAGCATTTGGGGTCCACCTAGATAATCCATGGTAATCTCCCTCACCCATCTCAAGATCCTTAATTACATGTGCAAAGAGCCTTTTTCTAGAGCTTCCAGGGATACTTCAGTCTACTATATTCCTGCAAACCAAAGTACACTTGGAGAAGAGACCATAAATGTTTACCTTTTAATCTCCAGAGGAACTCCACTCATTGGCCAGATACTGGACTTAGAGGGAGCATGAACAATCCAGTCGATGTAGGTCCAGGAAAGGAAAAGCTTTTCATAGGTTACTAGAAGTTAATAGCTCTCTAGGACTTTTTTTTACAAAAATATTTTCCACTGAATCAGAAATGGGCACTCTGCACATATGGGCCCCCTACCCTCTTCTCTCATTCCCCTCCTGGGCCTCTCCAAAAGCATATTTGATTCTATAGGGGAGGAAAAAGTTCTCCTCTACCCTTCTTGATTCTTTGGCTGGTCTGATAATCAAATTAACATAGGACAGATCAACAGGAGAAAAACAAATTTAATTACATATGTATGGGGGTGTCCCCTAAGAAAATGAGACCCACAGGCAGTCAGGCAATTGGTGCTTACATGTCATTCTGAGCTAAGGAGAAGTGGGTAGGTGGCTGGGACTTCTGAAAGGAGGAAGACAATTCACAGGGCGATGGGAAGATCACATGTTTGGTAAGCAAGTATTTGCCATGCCATGCAGAGACAATGAGAACAGAAAGGAATTTGATCTCCAGACCCTGCCAACTTCCTCCCAAGCTTACGTACCTAACCCATATTCTTTGTAGCTATCTCTGATGATAGTTCTCTTCCTGGACTGGGATTCTACTTAAATTCATTCAGGGAGTTAAAGAAGAGGTAGAAGATTTTCTTGAATCTGTTGGATCTTGATTGCCTTCAGCTCAGAATAGTCCACTTGTCAGAGTGGCACATTTTAGGGGGACATGTTCTGAACCCTGCCAATCACTTGCTTCCTCAACTACTGTTGCTAAAGGAGAAACCATAGGAGGTAAGACAGGAGGTTCCAGACTGGCCTGGGACTAGAGAGGGACAGAGTAGAAGTAGGAAATATCCTGGGTCTGGTCCCAGTAGATCACTGTCAACCATGCCTTCCACATTTCACTTCTGAGTAGAACTCCAGCAGAACTTCCCAGGTGATCTCAGTGCTGCCAGAACTGGTGAGCCGCCAGAGCAAGGGCACTGCCATATCTCATTAGAGCCAGGCTCCAAGCTGGGGCTCTGTGAATGCTGAAAGAGAGGAGCCTTTGAAGTGGAAATTCAGAACCACTAAATGGTCTTGGTTCTTTAAAAGAAGGTTTCCATCTAGTGACTGATTAAATGGAAATTCTGGAAGTTTCATGTCACACAGCATGAAAGCCAAGTGCTAGAGGGCTTGCCTAGGAGGACATACATATCTGAAAGAAATCTCACCTTCCCCAAACTTGCTCCTCCTGCCCAAATGTCTTCTGACAACATGGTCATTCTCCATCACCCAGGCTGCAAGCCTGGGAGTGCTCTTTCATTCATCATCACTCCTGATATCTAACTGGTTGGCACATCTTAGAGATTCAACCCCTGCAATTCAGCTCACAGCAGTCCCTATTTTTCACTTTGCTGCCCTATTTCTTGTCCTCTTGTCTTCTCTCCTTTCTATTTTAATTATAGAAGAAACATCTGCTTGTTTTCCAAGGGTCCAAAAGCCAAGGAATCCAAGGAATGCAGCTCCAGAAGCTAGAAAAGGCAAGGAAACTAATTGTCTGCTAGGACAACTTTGATTTTGGTCCAGTGGAACAGATTTTGGAACAATCCTCCTCCTCCTCCTCCGTCTTTGGTTTATTTATCTATTTATTTCAGAGAGAGAGAGAGAGAAAGAGAGAGAGAGAGAGAAGACGAGGAGGAGGAGGAGAAAGAGAGGAAGAGCAAGAATTCCAATCAGACTCTGTGTTGAGTGTGGAGCTTGAGGTCATGACTTGAGCTGATCATGACCCTGAGATCATGACTTGAGCTGAAATCAAGAGTCAGCTGGTCAACTGACAGGGCCACCCAGGTGTCCCAGATTTTTGACTTTTGACCTCCAGAAATGCAAGAGCAAAAATGCTGTGGTTTTAAGCCATGAGATTTGTGGTAATTCATTCAGCAACCATAGGAAACTAATATAGGTTGTTTCCAGCTGTTTGGAGTTTTAGTAAATATTTCATTGCTTCTTACCTCTCAACAGGAACCCCTGACTCTGATCTCCTTTAGCTTCGGCCTGTCCCACATGGCCACTTCTCTTCTCCAGGACTCCCCAGTTCTGGGAAATGAAACCTAAATTCTTTAGCTAGAAGGCCCTCCATGCACTAGTCGTAACTCCACTCCCCTCTTTTTTTTTTTTTTTAACCATACAAATCATTATTCTATGACCACCCCCACTCTCAGCACACATACCTCTTACATTCATTGCTTAGCTGACAAGTTTTTCTATATATGAAATGCCTTCTTTAGCCCATCTATGCCAACGGTATTTTAAACTCCAGCTCCAATGCAATCTCTCCTAAAAAGGCCCTTCTCTATCCTCAGCCCATCCTCACGAACATGTGATCTTTGCCTTCTTTGAGCATTCATAACACGTTGTATCTCTTTTGTGGTGAATAGAATTGATATTCTAGAATATCAATTCTATCTTGTGTTTGAGTTCTATATTTATATACTAAGTACTTAGCATTTAAATAATTTGCTGGTTATTTGCTTATTAAATATCTGTTGAAATGAATTGATATATAAACCGTGCTACAGAATGAGACTTACTTACTGTTTTTGTTCCAACTTGATGCCCATGATGAGATGGAAACACTGATTTTCACAATGAAAGGCAGACACGAGAAAGGAGGGCAGAACAAACTAACTAGGCTCACATTATGCTCCCAGTTTTTAAAGTCTCATCCCTGTGTTGTGCCTTTAGGGATTTTAGAATAAATATGATAATGGTTCATGAGTAAAGGACTTGAGAATACTTGCTCATTCCAAGCTTAATGATGATTTCCCACTACAATTTTTCATGAAAAATGCTACTGCTATCTCAGGCTGCACTTACAGGAGTACAAGCTCAGAACATCCCAGAGGGGATGGTCCCTGAGGATTCTCAGACACATCTTCTGCAGGAGGTCTGATTAATGTGGTCACTGTTTCCCAGATCTCATTCAGCACCAGAACAACCTGTTAAGGTGTTAAATAAAAATACAGATGTCTGGATTCTACCTTCGAGAAATTCTGAATGAACAGGGTAAGGAAGAGCTTAGGGATCTACATTTTAATCAGCACAAATTGATTCAGGCTCACTAGTCCAAAAAAAATCCTTAAGGTTGTTTCTAATTCTGATATTCTATCATTCAGAGTATGAAGTTTCTAATTCCATGGCCTCAAGCTCCCTGCTTACTGCATCTACTGATTCTCACCACTGTCGTTCACAAGCTTGGGTCTTCTGATGCTCTCCCTATGGGAGAGAGAACAACTCTAGATTGGCCAAGAGGTAAGATTTGGGGTTTTAGCTAACTTATTTTTTTAGAGTTGGTCACTTCATGCATCAAGACTCAGTTTCCTCAACAGTAACGAGGGCTATAACCCACAAGCCTCAGTAACTCAGTTTATCCTCCAGAGATGAACCAAATGGACCTTGGACATCATCATGGCAGAGGACCCACCAAAGGAAAAAATATGCAAACTTTGTATCTGATGGTTCTGAGAAACTGAAGGTGAGCAGACCCCAGGCAGCAGCAATACAGATAGAACTGGTATCTTGTCAGAGCAGCTTGTGAATTCTAGAAGGAGAACTGAAAAGAAGTTGTGTCGGCCATCACCCCTCCCCCACCCCAGAGGCAGAAGAAGTGTTAGTTTTCCCACCTCTGGGGGATGGAAAAGCTGGAGGGGGAGAGGGAAGCCAGACGCTCTGGGCCTCCTGCTCTGGCCATTCTGATTTCAGAGGTTTATGGCAGCCTCCTAGATAAATGGGCCCTTGGAGTTCTGAAAGCCCAACCCAGACAGAGGACCAAGAGAAAGAAGTAATTGTTCAGTCTTAGCACTATTTGTTTATCATGTGTCCATTGTCATTAACCCCTCCGAGTGAAAGCAGACTGGTTCATTTCATTTTCCAATTATCTAGTTTATGACATCGTTAAAATTAATCGAGTATTCATCTCAACATATAATGGGCAGGCCATGTGGAGGAGGCAATGTTCCTGGAAAAATTCTGGCGGTGGGTCTGAGCGTGTTCTTGATGTCAGTGTGGAATAGCCTGGACCCTGGGCCCATGCAGGTCGTGGAACCTGAGCTAGGAGAGTTGTGTTGTTACGATGCTCACTACCCATTCTCCGCACATTGTCTCTTGGTAGAAGACACCCCAGGAGTGAAGCGGTGCTTGGAGTAAGGCACTTTGTACATTTATTTCTTTTGGATGAAAGAGAAAGAGAAAGTGATGGACAATATTGTTGAAGGTTTTTAATGCCACTGAGTGGTACACTTAAAAATGGTCAAAATTTTATGGGTAAATTTTATGTTATGTATATTTCATATATATGTATTTTATCTTTTTTTTGGAAGTGGATTGGCTTATCCATAGACTAGTCTAATTGTTGGGAGGGAGATCATTAACACTTGCCACCTTCCCTCTTGATTTCAAAT
Source organism: Neogale vison (assembly GCF_020171115.1). Lineage (NCBI taxonomy): Eukaryota > Metazoa > Chordata > Mammalia > Carnivora > Mustelidae > Neogale > Neogale vison. The sequence goes on along the minus strand of NC_058101.1, from coordinate 194,464,436 downwards.
GGCACACTGAACACGTGACCTTCTGTCCCTCCTGTTGACTTATCTTGGGAGCAGTGGTAGAAGCTGCTTCTTATTGTAGGAACCATACAGGTGCTTATACTCAATCTAATTCTGGAGGAAATGGGCTTCTCTTATTCCTAATACTTGAATATGTTTTGGAAATATGCTAGAACTTCTTTCATCCTTCAGAAGAGGGACCTAAGAGCTTGTCTCTGGGGTGGCCCATTCTACTTGTGGGAGTGATAAATGGTTCATTCCATTTAGTATACATGATATACTTTTTTGAATGCCAACTCTCTACCCACTTTGTCTTCCACCTCCAGAATCGAACACTTCAGTGCAGAGCTAGAAGAGGTAAAGGCTTTGGATATATGGCCCAGACTCACTTCACTGTGCCATCTTTGGGGGTCTGAGTGTTGTCACCAGCCAGAGTTCAGAGACAAATAGAATTGCAAGGTTGGGAGAGGTCTGAAAGGTCCTCTTGTTTACTACGCATGTGATGACTGTCAGATGGTTGGTTTTGGGTCACACACATCCAGAATGGCATTTATCTTTGATAAAGGTCACACCATGTGATCACTATTCACCCTCTCTCTCTAGAGAGTCCTTCAAAGTTTTAGACATAAACATAATTTTTAAGTATCTTGCCCTAATCCAGAAACTTATCGTTCGGCTTGCTCTGTATTGGGTTCAGATTGCATTATTTTACTGTTTCAGGAAGACTTTTTTGGGTTAAGAAATTTCAGTTCACTTCACGATTTCAACTTGTCATTTCTAGCCGAAAATTATATATGGAAGCTGAATCATTTCCCTCGCTCTGGAACTTGCTGGCTGTTTCCAGGGCCTCCCTCATTATTCAAGCCACTACTCATTCACATGAATACCAAAAGCAATACTTGATGGCTGTAAAAGATTTCATCTCACAGGTCATGAATTGGAACAGAGTACTTTCTGTTTATCATCTACACTAAGGATTTACGATTGCCTAAGTGTTATATTTCTAGACCTATATTCTAAAGGAAAGCATCCTGCCCTGAGGTAAGGACAACTTCTTTATTCAAAGTAAAAATGATAGCAAGTAAAGGGCAAGACTTAAAAAAAAAAAAGAAATCCCACTTTTGGAATGTTCAGAATGAAAATCTTATTAAAATAAGACCTTTAAAGTGTTCTTTTTCAATGTTCCCTTGGGAAGATACTTCACAGATGGTACAGATACTCTGAAATGTTGCCTGGTCTGAAATCTTTTATCTGTAGTTTTAGAAGAGCAAAGGGTATGACATATGGATAGGAGAAACAGCCTTGGGAAGTCAGGGCTAGGGACAGGGACAGGAATGTAAATTATATAACTGATTCTTGCCTCAAAATACTTTTGGTTCATTTCTCCCCACAAAGCATCACACTTGAGAACGGGATGGAACTTGCATACGGGGCAATTAAGGGCACATGTGATTCTCTGATTTTGAGGCAGAATGGCAAACCTTGCATGTCCCCAGCCCTCAACCAAAGCCACATTCTTTTTATACAGCTTTTGGTTGGCATAACTGAACTGTGTCTCTGCCCCCACTATATTTCTTTCTTTCTTTTTTTTTTTTTTGAAGATTTTATTTATTTATTTGACAGACTGAGATCACGAGTAGGCAGAGAGGCAGGCAGAGAGAGAGGAGGGGAAGCAGGCTCCCTGTAGAGCAGAGAGCCCAGTGCAGGGCTCGATCCCAGGACCCTGAGATCATGACCTGAGCTGAAGGCAGAGGCTTTAACCCACTGAGCCACCCAGGTGCCCCCCCCAGTATATTTCATTATTGAAATGAAATTTCAATATATTTCATTATTTAATATATATCATATATTGAAATCCTAACCCCCAGTATCTCAGCATCTGACTTTATTTAGATGTAAGGCCATTACAAATGTAACTAGTTAAGATAAGGTCATCCTGGAATAAGCCCCTAATCCAATACAACTAGTGTCCCTTATACGAAGGGGACGTTTGGGCACAGACACAGACATGTACAGAGGGAAGACGATGTGAAGACACAGGTAGAATGCCATCTGCCAGGAACACCAAGGACAGCCAGTAAACCATCAGAAGCTAGGAGAAAAACATGAAACAGATCCTTCCCTCTGTTAAACATAAGACAACGAGCCCCCAGTGGAGGTGTTTATGTTAAACCCCACATCACCAAACCAAGACTTGACTTATTATAGTTTTGGCTCTGCAGAAATGGAATCTTAAATCAGTCACTCAGGAATTGCTTAATGAACATTTGTTAGGTAATCTGCCTCACAAACCCTTGTTGTCCCCTAAAGGAAACCAACCTTGCAATAACCAGCCTGCTTTGCATCCAAGGAGAACTTCCTCAAGCCTGCTGCCTTCTGCCGTTAAGTCTTTTCTTCTGTAGAGCTGCTCAGAGCTCCTTTCTATCCACTAGACTGGATGCTGCCTGCTTCATGAATTGGTGAATCAAGCCAATAAGACCTTTAAAATTTACTCAGTTGAATTTTGTTTTGTAGTACCTCCCAGCACTCAAAAGGATCTGACTCTATGCACACCTCAATCTCAGATTTCTAGCCGCCTGAACGGTGAGAAAACAAATGTCTGTTGTTGAGGTCACCCACTTCGTGGCACTTTGTCACGGTGACCTGAGCTGATGAAGGCAACAGTCCAATGGAAAGAAAGCATCCAGGGCAATGAATTGTTTTGCAAAGAGTCATGGAAGCCTCTGAAGGTGCAATTTTATTTTGAAAACATTTTCAATCAGAAATACATGTGTGTTTTTTTTTTTTAAATCTTTTTCATTCCTTTTCTTTTTATTTATTATTTATTTATTTATTTAAGAGTGAGAGCACAAGCAGGGAAGGGGTGGAGGGAGAGGGAGAGAGAGAATCTTAAGCCCAGTGCAGAGCCTGATGCGGGGATTAATCTCAGGCCCCTGAAATAGTGACCTTAGCAGAAATCAAGAGTCAGACGCCGAACTGAGTCACCCGGGAACCCCAGTAATGTTTCTTAGTATCTTTATTTCTATCCTATTGCTCATATACCTTCCTTATGTCCACAGGTAGATTTTTATATAATTTGTAAGATCTTTCTCTACTCCCGATTCCCTGAAAACTTTGCCAAAGACTTAAGAACTTGATCTCCTAATTCTATCACCTTAAAACACCCGTCTAAGATTCCTTATCCTGTTCTCCACTTGGGGCGTCCATTTCTGTCCACCCTCTCTCTACCTTGAAGAGCTCCTTGCATACCTCTGCCATTTCTAAGAGTCCATAGGTCTCTGGAGGAGATAATGGACTGGTCCATGGCGACTTCCCCAAGCTGCTGGATGTGGCCTCTCCACTCACGTGGTCCCAGTTGTTGGAAGAGGTCTGGCGTGATTCTGAGGACCCTAGTAGGGGGACAGGACAATAGGCAGCCCACACTTTTCTGTTTACATATTTGTTTTCAAGGGACTCGCGGATTCCCCGCTGCTGGCCCATTTCCAAATCGCCAACTCCAGCTCTTTCTGAGTGGGATGTTCTTATCTTTTACTCTCGTAATCTGACCCTGTGCACCTTTGATGATATCATTTCTTTCCCAAACGACTGTGATGTTAAGCAGGTTAAAAATATTTTATTTATACATTTCTGTTTCTGTGTTTATACATACTCACTAAGTTGGCAATTTTTAGGCTAATAAGTTTGTTTCTGTAATCAGTCTCATGGGCCATACTCTTTGACTTTTTGGGTTTTCTGGACCAGAGTTTTTTTTCCTTTTTTTTTTTTTGAATTTTTTATTTGACAGACAGAGATCACAAGTAGGCAGAGAGGCAGGCAGAGCGAGAGAGAGAGGAGGAAGCAGGCTTCCCACTGAGTGGAGAGCCTGATGTGGGACTTGATCCCAGGACTCTGGGATCATGACCCGAGCCAAAAGCAGAAGCTTTAATCCCCTGAGCCACCCAGGCGTCCCTGGACCAGAGTTTTCTGTGGCAAAGACATGGGCAGTGGTGCCTCTATCACCCGGAGGCAGCCAGGTCTCACGATGACAGTCTCAGCTCAGTGTGACCTCTCACAGAATTACAAGTCAGTTATCCTAAAAGCAAGCAAAAGTCATTTAAATGTTTAAGTCTCTTCCAAAGTCATCCAAGTAGAAAGTGCAAGGTACCAAATGTCCTATGGGCGCACGTTCCCCAGTCATCCCGACACGGGTGCTTTCCTTCCCTTTACCAGCTCTCCTGCACAGCACAACAGATGGACAAACTGACAAAAAACAAGGCCAGTCTGCCCCAGCCCTTCCAGCAACTCAGCCCCGTGGATCCCTGTCCTAGCCTCTTGCTCACAGGCTGACCTTATTATCATGTCGATTCATTCAGCCTCTCCTATATACATCAGTTGTCTTCAAACTTTGGACTGTTTATCCCATGCACAAAAACAGATAACCAGAGGGAGAAGGGGAATGTTCTAAAATATTTAGATACTATTGAAATATATATTTTAGCCACTATAAAATGTACGTTGAAATTTTAAAAGTGTGAGACAAAAGTCATATTCATAATCCTTCTCTCTATTAAACTATATATATTTATTGACAAGTTAACAAACCTTTGCCCTCACTATGAAACTTGTTAATAATAATTTGCAATGATAACAGTATAATTGATATATTTTACTATTTTAGAATATGTTGGTTTAGTCCTTGTGATACACTGATTCTAATTCAAGTTATAGATACTGTTCTCTCTCTTTCTCCATTTCCATACTTGGCTCTGCTGCTTACTGCAGCTGTAAAGTTCCCTCACAAAGATGCACAGAACCAGATGGAAGAAATGCCCGCTAAATGCTCATTTTCATTCCACTCCACTGATTATGCAAAGGTTTTTGTTTAAATTCTGCTAGTAAATTTTATCTTCTTTGATGTCAGTCAGTGGCTCTTCCTAAATCATCTAAAGTTATTTCATTTTTGTACTTTTAATAAATAGGTTCAAAATCCACTAGAACTCTGGGAGAATTTTCAACAGATTTTTGATAGTCTCTCCAAATGTACTGATATGGGAGTTTTTAACGGGTGACACACGGAATTTTTCCAGGTCAAAGCAAAATCACATAAACATGGAAAAGTTTCCAAATATCCCCTTTCAAGTTGTTCTTTTCATAACATGTGTTTCTTCATAAAGTACTTCCTGTCCAATCGGCTGATGTCTTTTCAAATCCAGTATGTCATCTCTGATTTTTAAAATACCCCATGATTGGGGTACTTGGGAGGTTCAGTAAGTTAAGCGTCTCTGACTCTTGATTTAGGCTGAGGTCATGATCTCAGGGTTATGAGATTGAGCCCCAAGTGGGGCTCTGTGCTGGGTGTGGAGTCTGTTTAACATTTTCTCCCTCCGTCTCCCTCTGTCCCCCTCCCTCTACCCCTGCTTGTGTGCATGCTTTCTCGCTCAATAAGTAAATAAAAATAAAATAAAGTAGAATATGCCATGATGTGCGCAGATGAAGAACTCACTTGGGGAGTGGGAAGGTCATCTCCCCTGTGGTCTGGATATTCTCTTGTGCTGACATGATTATTCTCTTCAAGGGACTATTTTCTTGGTGAGTTTTCTGTGGTAAAGACACGGGCGATTCCCTAAAAGAGCCATTTTAAGCCCCTTATTCATTTTGTGAGGATTAGTTTAGTTAATTCTAGATAATATGATCCCCAAACCCACGTAGCCAGAAGCAAGTCTGCCGCAGTATCTCTCAGTGAACCAACGGCTATCATCAGCCTCCTAGAGCAATGGGTCTTCACTGTTTTTTGAAGGTATTTGGGGATACCACAGGGGTTCTATGACTGGATCTGAGTCATATAGACTAAGTGAGGGTACCAATTTCTACATGTACATCAGTAGTAGGTTAACCTTCTGTATTTTTAAAATAAAACTAAATATAATTCTATAATTCTAACATTTTCTTCTCCACCCCAGGGGATCAATTCAATGCTGGGCACCTCATTTTGGAGATCCCGAATCTAGATCAACACAACAAGATCACAGGACCCAGAGAAATTCAGAAACCTTGTTGGGAAGGCTATGAAATCCTCTGATACTTTTGTTAGATTCTGCTGTATTGCTTATGATCACTTTGGGAAACACAAGGGTGAAATCGATCACCACTGTCTGGTGAAGGAAACTCACAGCAGGGCTTGGGGCTCATCCGGGAGTGTACATTACTGGGACATTTCTGTTCTATTACCTTGAATCACTAAGTGAGTCTTTGTTCCATTTTCCTAAAGCCTTGCTGTCCTTCCCTTAAGGCTCCAGCGGGGCTTTTAAAGATAAGCCAGATTATCCAATAGCAAACAGTTGCCAAGTGGACCAGATTCATTTGTTAGGATTTTTTTTTTTTTTTGGTCAATTAAAAAAACAGCTTTCAAGAGCTCTCACAAAGACTTTTGCAGAGCTCATAGAGGTAATGTTCAAACTGTCTCTAATGATTCCTTGACCATGAATAAGCAAAACTAACAAAACAAAACAAAAATCTATTTTTCAGAACCCTGGGACTGTCACAAATGCTTTTAAGTTTCCGTCAGGTTGGGAGTGATAATTATGCTTTATTTTTACACACACACACACACACACACACACACACACTTACATTAGTTTGTTTCTGAGTGATGTGCAAGGAAATTTTTAAAAAAGCATGGGATAGGGGCGCCTGGGTGGCTCAGTGGGTTAAGGCTTCTGCCTGGCTCAGGTCATGGTCTCAGGGACCTGGGATCGAGCCCCGCATCGGGCTCTCTGCTCGGCGGGGAGCCTGCTTCCTCCTCTCTCTCTCTCTGTCTACTTGAGATCTCTGCCTGTCAAGTAAATAAATGAAATCTTAAAAAAAAAAAAAAAAAAAAAAAAAAAGAAGCATGGGATAGGGGCACCTGGGCGGCTCAGTCAGTTAAATATCTGACTCTTGGTTTCAGCTCAGGTCATGATATCAGGGTCGTGGGATCGAGCCGCATGTAGGGCTCTACGCTCAGTGGGGGCCTGCTTAAGACTCTCTCCTTAAGACTCTCTCCTTCTCTCTCTGCCCCTCCTCCCACTCCTACTCTCGAAAACAAATAAATCCTTAAAAAAAAAGGAGCATGTGGTAAGTATATGTGCCAGTGTGAGTGGGTAGAAGTTTTTAAACACCTCACATTCTATGAATTGAAAGTAACAAGGCTGTCAACTAAGTGTCAACTTAGTTTTCAAGAAGTGATACTGTGGAAGCAAGTATGGTCCCAGAGTCTCTCACATCAGTATCACCTGGTGAGGTCCCTCCCCTCGAGCAGTAAGCCCGCCTCTTCAGGAGATGGTTCTGGCTGTAGAGGTTTCAGGACCATTGCTCTAGGCTGTGCATCCGCTGAGATAAAGACATCAGCCCAGTGTGTATTCACTGCCCACCTGCAGCGCCAGAAACAATGACTTCTTCCTTCCAGATCCGTTCATGGCTGCTGTTCATGTCAGAATTCCTTCTGAGAGGAGACAGTTGGTACAACAATGAATCTGTTTTCTCCAGAGTCTTGGCTGTCCCGATCCTGACCTGCCACCTGTGTCACATTCCATCAGGTTCTGAGAATGAGGCTTGGCAATTGTCAAAGACTGACATGCATTGGAGCAGAAGCCTGCGAGGATAGGCTGAGCCAAAGCACGCGTGCGCACACACACACACACACACATGAAATGAATCAAAGCACAAGTTTTCTAGAAATCCCTCTCAAACAAAACCAACTCTGGAAGACAGGACTTTGGGTGAACTTGGCCACTGATGGAGGTGAAGACTGGCAGGTCTGTTCTCTCTCTCTCTGTCTCTCTCTCACTCAGTCTCCCTGTGGGAATGATGAAGGCAATGACAACTGGTTCAGAAGCCAGTTTCTGTGACACGCATTTCCCAGCAGCTGCTCCGTAGAACACTAATCCTACCCAATGTCCTAGGAACAAAGGGTCTCGTGGTTAAAACCCTATCTTGGACATTTGAAATCTTTTTTTTTTTTTTAACTTTCTATTTTGAAAGAATTATAGACCTACAGGAAGTTTCAAAATAGTACAAATGGTGCCATATATCCTTCACCTGATTTCCAGCACAAATACATGTATACGGTTGGAGAACAATGTCAACCAGGAAATTGACATTGGGATGCTGTTATTAACTAGACTATAGACCTTATTCACTTTCCTGGCTTTTTCACATGCATTTATTTGTGTGTATCTAGTTCTCTGCCATTTTATCACCTGTATAGATTCTTGTAACCATGACCACAATCAAGATACAGAACCATTCCTTCGCCACAAAGGGACTCCCTTATGTGACCTCATTGTATTCATACCCCTCCCCCACCTTTCTTCTGGAAACCACCGATCTCCTCTTCATCTTTATAATTTTGTCATTGCAAGAAAGTTTTACAAATGGAATCACACAGCATGTAACCTTTTGAGATTGACTTTTTCATTCAGCATAATCCTCTTAAGTTTGGTTGGGGTTGTTGCACATAGCAATGGTTTACTCCCTTCTATTGCTGAGTAATTAATATTTCATGGGAGCAATGGGTCATAGTTTGTTTAACCATTCACCCAGTAAGGAATATTTGGGCTCTTCCCAGTTCGGGGCTGGGAGTACAGATGCTATGATCATTTTTGAACAGGGTCTTGTACAAACATAAATTTTCATTTCTCCAAGATAAATGCCCCCAAATGTAATTGTTTGGTTGTATGGAAGTTGCAGGTTTAATTACAAAAGAAATGGCCAGTGTACCATTTTAGAGGCTCACAAGGGATGCATGAGAAATCCAGTATCTCTGCACTTTCTCCAACATTTTAATTTTAGCTCTCCTGATAGGTAGGTGGTGACATCTCATTGTAAATTTCATTAGCAATTCTCAAATGGCTAATGAGGTTGAACGTTTTTTTCACGAGCTTATTACTCATCTATATGTCCTCTTCAGTGAAATGTCTGTTCATGTCCTTTGCTCATTTTATGATTGGATTTTTTTGGGGGGGGGTTTCATTGCTTTTGAGTTCTAGAGTTCTTTATATATTCTTGGCCCAGCCTTTATCAGATGTGTGCTTTGCAAATATTTTCTCCTGTGCTGGGGGTTGCCTTTTCTTTCTCTTAACTGGATCTTTCATAGCACAGAGGCTTTTCCTTTTGATGAGGTCCAACGTGTTTTTCTTTTATGAATGATGCTTTTGGTGTCACGTCTAATAACCTTTCACCTGGCCCTTGGTCCTGAAGATTTTATCCTATATATTCTGAAAGTTGTATGGTTTTACTCTTACATTTAAATCTGTTTAAATGTACTACACAGTTCCAGTTTTACATTTAAATTCCTGATTTCCTGTGGCATTAATTGTTATATAAGGCATGAGATTGAGGTCAAGGCTCATTCTCAATGCCTCTTAACATTTTAAGGGTGACAGTTCTATAATCCCAGGCATCTATTTTTAGATTTAAGCTGAGTCCCCCAAACTTGGCCATCTATTCACGCATCAAGTGTTTGTCAGATACTCCCCACAGACATGGGCACTGGGCTTCGGCACAATCTTTGGTCTTTGGAAACATTTGCATACACAGACTTAGCACCACGTGCTTTAGAAAATTTTGCTTGAGACAACAGACGGACTCAAAGACTGAGTCGGATACGAGAGCAAGCAAGGAGAGATGCAAAATCGGAAGAGAGCTCAGACAAGAGGCAGCTTCCATGGGAAACTTGGAGTCAAGAGCTGAAACGGGGGAAAGGAAGGGAGGACTCAGAACGTGGGTAGAGAATGCCGGGGACAAGGCACATTGTGGTGGACGGCGTTGTCTGGGCCTACCCCCTCCTTCGCTCCTGAAGATCTCACGTGCCTTTTCTTCTCTTATTTGCTGGGCTCCTCAGTGTTCGTGTCCGGCTACCACCAGCTCTGTCATGGATATGTGAGTAGGTAAATGTATGTCTGTACAGTTAACCCTTAAACAACACGGGGGGCAGGGGCTCTGACCCTCATGCAGTCAAACATCCACCTATAACTTTTTTTTTTTTAAAGATTTCATTTATTTATTTGACAGACAGAGATCACAAGTAGGCAGAGAGGCAGGCAGAGAGGGGTGGGGTGAGGGGTAAGCAGGCTCTGCACTGAGCAGAGAGCCCGATGCGGGGCTCGATCCCAGGACCCTGGGATCATGACTTGAGCCTAAGGCAGAGGCTTTAACCCAGTGAGCCACCCAGGTGCCCCAACCACCACCTGTAACTTTTGACCACCCCCCCATCCAAGATTTAACTGCCAATAGCTTTCTGTTGATGGGAAGCCTCACCGATAACATTAACAATTGACATGTATTTTGTATGTGTAATACATACTGAATTCTTATTATAGAGCTAGAGAAAAGAAAATGTTGTTAAGACAACCATAAGAGGGATCCCTGGGTGGTTTAGTCGGTTAAGCATCTGACTTCTTGGTTTTGGCTCAAGTGGGAATCTCAGGGTCGTAAGATCAAGTCCCGCCTTGGGCTCCGTGCTCAGTGCAGAGCCTGCTACAGTTTCCCTCCTCTACCTCTGCCTCCCCACTCTCTAAAATCAATAAATCAATCTTAAAAAAAAAAAAACACACACACAACTATAAGAAAAAGGAAATACATTTGTAGTAGTGGATGTGTTTATAAAAAAAAATCCTCACATAAGTGGCCCCGGGGACTCAAACCCATGTTGTTCAAGGTCAGCTATATATCCACAAATATGTATGTATATATGTGTATAATTAATTCATATAGGTATATTTGTCAGTACATATACGTGTGACACATGTAACAGACATATCCGTATATATATTATACATATACACACTTGTTTTTTGTGGTGTGTGTTTTTTTTAAGATTTTATTTATTTATTTGAAAGAGAGAGAGAGAACAAGCAGGGGGCAGCAGCAGGCAGAGAGAGAGGAGGAAGCAGGTTTGCCACTGAGCAGGGACCCTGATGAGGGGCTGGAGCCTGATGAGGGGCTCGATCACAGGACCCTGGGATCATGACCCGAGCTGAAGACAGAGGTTTAACGCCCGAGCCACCCAGGGGCCCCTACACTCTTGTTTTTAATGTAAAATTGTTTCCTAGTCCACAGCAGTTTGTAGATAAAAACCTATGGTCCCAGCTACCCTCACAAACACATTTATCTGGCATTTCCGGACGCTTCACATCCTTTCCCATCATTACAGAAGTCCTCAGTGTCGCCCGCGCACCCTGGTCTTTCCTGATGACTCTAAGAATGACGTGTGCTCTCTTTCCTGTTGCTGCTCCCAGTGGCAACTCCTCACATGGGTACGTGGAGGCTGGGGTCCCCGGGGGCTGCTGACGTCACGGGCTCTACCCTGCCCCCCGCCCCCCATTGGGAGGACTCCTGTCCTTGCTACAGCATGGCCTCCCATGCACAAAGCAATAGCTAAGAGTATTTTTTCTGGTTTCTCTCTCTCTTTTTTTTTTTCCTTCTCTTTCTTTCTAAAATGTGGGCATTGATCTATGGGGCTGGCCTGAAGTACCGAGTCCATTATTCCATCACCTTGTTCTCTGACCTTGACTCATGATCTAAGAACCAAAGTGTGTCTTCCCTTGTCTTCCTGAGACCCATCAGCGCCTCATACAGATAATATTTCCTGTGGGTCCTCCTGTCCTTTAGAGATGCTCTTACTTATCTGAATCATAGTTTCGGTTCCTGCCATTTACAAAAGAACCAGCTGTTCCCAATTTAGAAGAAGGTAAATTCTGAAAGTAAGTTGGTGTGCCAGTCATTTAGAATTTGGGCCTCACAGCCCATAGCTACGAAATTATACATAATGGCAAAGTTCCCAGGCTGATCCACAGAAAACCTACTTATCCCAAATGTAGCTGAACTGAGGTAATAAAGCTATAGGCAACCCAGCCACGCTTAGCAATTTGTTTCCATTGGAATGCGTGTCTTGTACCAACTGCGAAGCCAAGGAGGCAGAGTGAAATAAATCTGAATCTTGAATGTATCTTGTTGTTGGGATTATGTAGCCTGTAAACTGGGACTCCAAAGGGGGAGAAATGTTGGATGGAGATGTCCGTGGAGTTGTTTATCAAATCCCAGGAGCTTTCAAAAGAACGTGCAAAATTATAATTTAGTTCCCTGGAAGTAGAGCCTCCATTTAATACCATTTACCAAAGCCCTGGCACGTCTGTCATCTTGGAATGAGGTCGAAGTTGAAGAATTGAGAGAGGGTAAAGGCACTGCTGCGGGGGCGCAGGGGAAGCATGCCCAGAGACAGGCAGACAGAAATGTAGTTGGGGCTCTGGCCAAGGTGGCCTACTGTTGGCCACCTGGTTTGGGAAGTGGTTTTAATCCATTTTGATTTCAACTATATCATTCTCTCCGTTCCTAACAGATGGCTTTCACTTATCAATTTGCCCACTCCCCATTTCTCTGTGCAAGGACATCCTTATCTCACACTGATCAAGAGAAGAGGCCATTAAACAAAATGAGGGAAATTTACATCAGGGAGAGTCTGTCTTTAAAACTGACCAGATGGCAAAATTCTTCTAGAAGTAAAGGATTGAAGACCTAATATGTGTCAGTCACTGTGCTATGTCTTTTCACCTGAATACCTTTATCAGCCTCCTAAAAAACCCTGGGACATGGACATTATCATCCCCGTCCAGGGACATCTTATTCTACTGTTGAAAACGGAAGTCGGCGGGTTATGTTAGACTGAGAACCTTGGACCCATCGTAAGGATTCAAACACAACTTCTGCCTCCAGAGCAAGGCTCTTTCCCTACCTTTATCCCTCCTACCACTGCAATAGAGCGGTTCACTGTCCTAGAAACAGATGTATGTTCCTCACTGGTTTTCACCCAGTTAAAAAGAAGATTATTCAAAAAGCAAGGACGACCCCATTTCTTAACTATATTTAAACCCAGGGAAGGTGATAAATGTGCAAAGTAGATTTGGCTTGGAGTCGGCTTAGCTGTACGTTGCTGGTCAAACCGAAGGAGAAGCCAACCGTTTCCAGGGAGCCTGGGCAGACACTGGGCTCTCATGAAACTGAGGGTGAGTGAGCTAACCCTCAGGAGGAATGAGCCCACCCTTTCGTTTGGCTCTGTGTGGTGCCTGGCTCAGTGCCAGAAAGAAGAGAAGATTATATGTATTATTTGATAGTACAAACAGGGGGTAAAAGAAAAAGCCCAACCAAACATCAACAAAACAAGCCAGTGCCGCAGAGAATCTGTTTTGAGCTTTTCAGATTATAAGAAAAGGGAGCAGCAACCTTCACCGTGACAGCACCAAATTAAATCTAGCCACAAAATCGTATCGAAGCTGGTATATAGAGTTGTGTTTCCAGTTAGAAGACACACACACACACACACACACACACACAGAGAAGAGTTGTGTTTCCAGTTAGAGGACACACACACACACACACAGAAGAGTTGTGTTTCCAGTTAGAGGACACACACACACACACACACTCTCTCTCTCTCTCTCTCTCTCTCTCTTTTCCCTTCCATCGCTTCAGCTCCCTCATCCTAGCGCCTCCCTTAGACTCCCCCTAGTGGAAGGCTGGGGCATTTCAGCCCTGATGATCTCTGCTTCAGAACAAAAGAAAACTCGGTATTTCCATTTTGTAAAATGTTTCTTTAGTTGGAGGTGAGCAAACACTGATGCCTAAACCAGTGGATTTTTATGGACTGCAGGCAACAAAGAGTAGAACTCTTTAACCTCCCCTCGGGTTCCTCGCTCAAGAAATCCTGATGGAACACGCACCCAGGGACGTGCAACAACCCCATTCCTGCCTGTGCACACGTGAGTTTCTCTCCATCCCTCACCTCCAAGGGAACCCCACAACAAAATGCGCCCCCGGGGTGTGGTAAAGACAGTACTTGGTGTAGACCTGCTAAGCTCTGACTCGGTTGGGTAGAATTCTACCGTAGCATCTGCACTTGCTTTCCGCTTGAGGCCTGGCCTTGGTTTGCATTCAAAGGGCTGCTGAGAAGATCTGTCAGGTGACAGTTTTGTATGGGCCCCTCTTATTTTACTGACAGGTCTGCAACCCAGGCTAAACACGAGGAAGCCACTTGCTCCCACTCATGGTAGCGGGTTGAGCATCTGACGGCTGTGAGAGAAAGAACGGGACACATCCGTGGTGGCGCGCCGGCCGCCAGTCTGGCCATGGGGCCGTCCTCAAGGAGAACGGGCTGTCTCTCCGCTGACGTGCTGGAAAGAGCAGGGGGTACAGGTTGTACCACTGACCAAACCCAGCTGCCTCCGGAGTTAGGCAACTCATGAACTCGGACCCCTTCCAGAAGACCGAACATTCTCAAGAAAAAGGAGTGAAAGAATTAAATGTACTTTCTAGGCTGAAAACTCTTTATGTCACAGATTTCAGTACAGGTCGCCCCTTTGAATTCAAAAGCAGTGGAGCTTTTGATATTAGAAAACGAGAAAATTGCCGCAGAGAAAAGGTCATTTGAGTAATAGCTGAAAATCGTCTGGCTAGTATTTATCGCCATAATTTGTTCACAGGAAAGGGACATGAGGTACCGAGAAAGTCATCACACAGTGGTCTGATAGTTTCCACCTCCCACACAGAAACATTCTTGTGATGTAGGTGTTTGTGCAGTATCAGTACTGAAAAAAAGAAAGAAAGAACATTGATAATCCACGTCAGGCCCTGACTTTTGGGAACTGGCTCATATAGCACTGGAATGTTATGAGATCGCTACATTAGCTGAGGTACGGAAGAGGCTACAGCTCAGGAGACCTGAGGAGAGATTGCGGGAGCTGGAGATCCAGCAGATGACAGGAGCAGTGGGGACAAGAATTCCTGAAGGGACTTGGGGATGAGCGAGTCTGGAGGATGAATGGGCGGCCAGTGCCCAAACTCCGACCAGGCATTAGGGCCAGGTCTGGCTCACGTGTGCCAGCATCGGCCGCCTCATGGGGGGCCTGGCTGGGTGTGAACCACTGAGACACTTGAAGAAGTTCCACCCCTAAACTGTGGAGGGGTTGACCAAACCTCCTTTTAGGACCATCCAGAGTGGTGTGCCCGGAGCAGCCCGCTCCCGGTGTGGGTCCTGGTTGGGTCTTCACAGTATCATTAAGGAAAGTCGGTTACAGAGATGACCCAGAGCGTCATTCTTCTCTTGCCTTGAGCTGTCGCCCTAAATCTGTGCCAAACGGAGACCTTATGAGTGGCTTGGCCGGATGACCGCTGGGGAATCTGTTTTGTGAAGCCACCGCAGATTAGTTCTGATTTGTTTGGTCGGGTAGCAAAGTTGTTAGTTAACCAGAACCCGAGAAGAGAAGAGAGCTTTGTAAAACCTCCCTAGTCCTAGCTCTTGGCCCTAAACTCTACAGAAGCTCCCGTCTCTCTCCAGTGGGGTCCTAACAGGACATTTCTCCACATCCCCCGCCCACACCACCTCACTGTATAGAGCATAAGGATGTACGTGTATAAGCTCCCGGAAGACAGGGACCATGGGATGTAATCCCTTACGGCCAATCCCACATTGTCTTGCGGGGGACTAACTGCAAGCTGACACGGTCCTTGCAGTCCAGGGAGTCTCGCCAAGGGCTAGCTCCCGCAGTCCCTGCAGTTTGCTGATTGATGTGGCTCACATGAGCGCTCTAGGTCATGCCGACACAGTCCTTGAGCTTCTCTGTAAATGTGCTTGGGAAAACTCTCATTTTGAAGCAAGGCAGTCACGTGGGACTTGTGGTCCTCGGACCTCGAGCTCCTTGATAAACATTCTTGTTATTGAACTCTAAAATAAAGTCTCTGATGTGTGTTGGGGCTCCACTGGGTCATCAGCCCTCCCAAAGCCATCTTTCTGTCTCTCGTTGTTCTTCATTCGCCCCCGTTCTCTCTCTGTCTTCCCTGGGACTTCTCGCCACCATATTCTCTAATGTGGCTGCTGCCAGCTCCGGGTGGCTATTGAGAACTTCCAAGTGGCTACTCAGAACTGAGATGTGCTGAACTCAAAGACTTCAGATGATAGTGTAATGTAAAATACCTCTTTAGGGGTGCCTGGGTGGCTCTGTGGGTTAAAGCCTCTGCCTTCGGCTCAGGTCATGATCCCAGGGTTCTGGGATCGAGCCTCGAATCGGGCTCTCTGCTCAGTGGGGAGCCTGCTTCTCCCTCTCTCTCTCTGCCTGCCTCTCTGCCTACTTGGGATCTCTGTCTGTCAAATAAATAAATAAAATCTTTTAAAAAATACCTCATTGGGATGATTTGTTTTCAATTACATGTTGAAGTGATAATATTTTGGTGAAAAAATATATAGTATTAACATTAATTTTTCTATTTCCTTTCACTTTTTTTGAGAATAAGCTTTGCATTTTAGAACAGTTTTAGGCTCCCGGCAAAACTGAGCAGAAAGTACAGAGAATTTCCCTCTCGCCCCTATCTCCGCACACTGACGCTTCCCTCCCTGTGGACATCCCGCACCACAATGGTCTATTTGTTAAAGCTGATGAACCCACAATGACTTCATTATCACCCAAAGTTCGTCTCCTTTACCTCTTACAGTGGCTACTCGAAAACTTTAAAACTCCATTGGAGGCCTTCTCTTTCTTTTGGGTAGCACTGTTTTATACCTTTTCGGGTGGCAAATCTAAAACAAAAACTTACATCCAGGTGGGATGAGAAGCCATGCTCACTGAAGAAGAAAATGATCTCAGAACATTTGAGATCTTAACGGAATTAAAAGCTGACCTTTGTCTCTTCTTTTTACAGCCAGTTCGGAAGGAAATTACTCAGAGGAAGATCTCCACATACTCTATCACTTGACAGCCCTGTCTCAGACCCAGACTGACTTGCAACCCACACTCTAGACATCTGACAGGCCAGCAGCCTCTTACTGTGGCTCGCTGAGCCGAGACAGGAATTCCTCTGCAAAGAAAATGACCAGTTTCAAGTGTCTCTGGGGGCTTCTAGCGTCTGGCCCTGTTCCCTCAAAAGGCCAGTTTCAATCTCGAATCCCACAGGTCACGTGCTAGAACGACTTCTGCCCTGTGTCCCCTCAGGGGCCCGGTCAGCGGGGGAGAGTCCGAGTGAAGGTAGGGAGTGTGGCTGTTACTCTTCCTCGGCTCCCGTGAAGCCTCACTGAATAATTATCTTGCAGATTTTTTTTCCCCCTACATCACTTTCTGCTTGGCTTGAGTTCTGTGGAAGACTTGTGCCATTAGCAAATTGGCTTTCCACGCTCAGTGTCCTTCACTCCCCGCGCTCACAGAATACCTGCTCTCATTTGCAGACTTGGCCGGCATTTCAGGCCAGAATCAGCGTGAGCCTCTCTGGCCAAGTCCTGGTGAGAAGGGCCTGTTGGCCTAAGAGGATTATGCAGAGCTCAGTCAGCCACGTGTCCACCGAGACCTTAATGACTTCGGCTCTAATCTCCTTCTCGGGTAGGCCCTGTCAGCGACCACTGCTCACCACTGGGTTTCTTCCCAACTGCTGTGTCTTTCTTTACTTCCCCCTCACAAAACCCATCTTGATTGTTTCCCCATCTTCAGAGCTCACCTCCCGCTTCTCTCTCCACCGGGGGTGGGATCCTGAACCAACCCCCGTCGGAGCCTTCTGGCATTTCAGGTGGGAAGTAGAACTGTACCACAGGCTCACGTCATCATTCTGGAAGAATTTACCCAAGTAGAACGTTCTCCATCGCAAAAGAAACATCTGTTTGACTGGAGAAAACAGACTCAATGTCTGGGTTTGTGAGCCATTTCTGTCCCCAGCTTTACCACGACTGGGAAGACCTACCTGCCAGTCACCTCGTGATGCTGCTTCAGGGATCTTCCTCCCAGTGCTTTGAAAACTGACTTTGATCCAAAGGCCAGACTCAAAAGTGGCTTTTCCCACAGTGCTCTTCTGCATTGTTGAGACAGTTTAATGGTTTCCTTCTCTGGAATGGGGCTGCCTTTCCTCTCTGGTCATGGAGAGGTTAGAAAAGTATGTCCGTTGCAAAAAAGAAGATCTTAACTAACATATTGGTGTTTTATTTAAAATTTTTGTGTTAGATTTGTTAGTAAAACTGGCCTGTGTGTCCATGCTACAGCATCACTGTCAAGTTTTTGGTGTCAGTGTTATACTTGCTATAAGAAGACGTTGGAAGCACTTATTTTCTTTCCACTAGAAGAGTTTTTAAAACATTAGAATGATCTATTTCTTCGAGATTTAAAATCATTCTTATGTGAAATTATCTGGGCCTGGAAGCTAGCCAGGGCTTCAGCTTCATACACACTAATGCCTTAGGATTCATGTTTGCGTGCGTAGAGTTGAACATGGAATTTTCTTTTCATTTTCTCCATCTTTGGAAGGAGATCCTCCTTTTTAATTCTCCTTTCCGATTTTCTGTATTTGTATTTTGTACCTCCTTTTGGGGGGGGGATAGGAGGGATTTTTCTAATTTGTTTAAAAAGCATTATATTTCGGATTCATTTTTTTTCCTTCCAATTATCTAATTTTTAAAAATGTATGCCTTTCAATTCTCATCATTATTCATTTCTTCCTCTTGCTTTCTGTAATTCCCTTGTGTTCTTTTTCAAACTTCTTAAGTTGAATAACGAATGCATTATTTTGATTATTTTTCATCCAGTAATGCTAAGTGCTTAAGCCTAAAAATTTTCCTCTAAGCACTGCTTTAATCACATCCTTAGGTTATGAAGCATGGCTGTAAACATTTACTTATAATTACCATTGTCTAGGTTTTCTGCACAAATGTACTGGGCTCTGCTCTGAATACCTTCCCATTTTAAGGTTTTGGTTTTCCCTTTTGCACCGAGTAGGCCTGGGGGTGGGGGTCTTAGAAGGCACAGGTAGCTTGGCCTAGGGTCCCATCCCAAGGCACCTACGCACCCCTGCCCCTCTGACGTGGCAAACTTTAGAACACCACTAGGGAACACTTCTGTGTTCTCTCCAGGAATTTAAACTTAGTGGTGCCGCGTACAGCACTCTCAGTTGGGTTTTGTAGAATTCCTTCCCTTCCTTTCAGAGAGGTTGGCATCCTGCTTTGGAGCTGGAGATTGAATATTTAGGGTGCCAGGCACCGGTCTGATTGTCAACATCCTTTGCTCTTGTTACTCTCGCTCGACCAGTTCCAGATATCCTGCAGAATGGTTCGGAAGTTGTAGATATTATCTTGGGTGTGTTCCAGAAAGAGAAAGAGACACACAGAATTTTATCCCACCATCTGTTATCAGACGTCTCAGTACTTAACTTGTTGAAGAGTACTTGAAAAGTTTTCTAGAATCAGGAGGCTCATCCACAACTTAAGCTTGATTTCCAAGTGACCAGCTTTTGTGAGGACAAAAAGAATCCTCTTGGCTTACGCATTTCCTGAGCCCTAGCTGACCTTTCATCTCCTAAGTAATTTTCACCATCTATGCCTTTGACTTTCTATTAAGCAAGCAGAGTTGATTGGCCTGATTTATTCTGTTGAAATGCGGGGCACATGGGGCTGGGAATAAAAAGGGGAAGAGCTGACTTCTGCCCTTGTCCAAGGAGAATACCCAGACGCTAGCCCTTTGTAGACTTGACTTTGAATTTGAAAATGTGCTTAGCGTCTCCTGCGATTCCCTGAGGCTGTCTAAGGCAGACTGGCAACACCAGCTCATGAGGAAGGCCACTAGGTGTGTCAATGTGTCTGTTGGTCTCTTTTTGAAACCTGCACAAATTGCTCTGGTCAGCAATGAGCCTGAGGAAGAGGGGCCATTGGCCTTTGGGTCATGCCTTTCTTATGGTTTCCCTGGATAAGACTTAACTCTAAAGAAAGAGAATCAAAAACTAATCATAGATCACACTGGAAGTTTTATATAAAACCGTAGAATATTCAGATGGAGTTGAGTCTGTCTCAGTCAGAGCTTTGCTTGGGGCCCAGCCGCTCATCGGTGTGCACGCCTTCCCCACCCTGTGCTGGATGCCGTGGGCTCTCCGTGAGCAGCTGGGAGACGGAAGACAATTCTGCTTTCAGGGAAGCCAAAGGCAGTGCCAGGTAAGTTTGTAAACACTTTTCAGCCACCTGCCACATGATGCTTTGAAATGCCTCCAGGCCAGAGATCCACTTCCTACGTGGGGTCAGGCTTTTGATACAGAAAATCCTCCTGAAATAAGAACTGGCAGGTTCTCCTTCAGGGATGCGGCAAATGCAAGCATTTTGGCCCTGGCTCCATACAGCTCTGGGTTAGGTTATGCCTTTGAATTTCACCTTTGTTTCCAGCACTTTCTGAAAGAGGGTAGCGTTACCAGGATATCTTTCAAGACAGATGACTCTTCTATATATTTTTTTTCAAAGGAGGGTGTAGAAAACAGAGAAAAGGTGATCAGAGAGATGGTAGGGGGAGTACATGATCTCCAAAGAGCCCTGTGCTCAGGTGAAGCGAGGGTCCAGACACAGGACAGTCAACACATGGATAAGGATTCTACGCATATCGCTGGGAGATCCAGAATGGACTTCTAGAGAGTGCTTCCCTCTGGACCTAGCTCTCTTAAGAGGCCATCTAGCTTGCCATGAAGATAGCAGACAGAGATAATTGGCACAGACCGGCCTGATCCTTCTGGAGAACTGACAGAAGTTCTGGGCTAAAAATTACCTCTCCTTCCAGAATTATCTTTGAAACACTACGTATGACTTTCATCCTGAGGGCATTTATCAAGCTCCAGTGGACAGGCCACAGAAGAAAACACCTAGGAATTTCATAAAGCATGGAATCTAGTAGAAGATCTTCACACAGAAAACTGGGATCCCAAAGGGCTCTATCTCTCATGTAAGTATGAATTAGGTACTTGCCAGCTTATTCCTCCTACTGCCACTTCACTAAACATCAGGGAATATCGCCTTTCTTCTGTCTTAGTACTTGGGTAAGGAAACAAAATCTCTGCCTTAATTATTCATAAACACAAGGTCATCGTATACTTTTCCAACCTCGATTCACACTTCCTGGGTAGTCCCAAGAAATAAGCTCGAGTTGAGAATTAGTGGAGAACCACGGGCTTGGCAGCAACCATAGGCCCATGGTACTAAGAGAAATGAAGCCTGTCAGATTCATCTCAAAGAATTTCCATTGATCATCAGCACAGATCACAAAGTTCACAAAGATACCAACATAACACCACTGGGGAAAACAACAACAACAGGAGATTCAGCTTCCAAGAAGTTTCAGATACTGGATTATCAGCCAAAGAATATAAAACAAATAGTTTAAACTATACGAAAAAAAAATTGAGGGTCTAGATTAGTTTGGCAGGGCCATCATAACAAAGTATCACAAACTTGGTGGCTTAAACAGCAGGTATTTATTTGCTCACAGTGCTAGAGGCCAAAAGTCCAAGATCTAGCCTGGAGGCGACAAGTCCAAGGCTAGAGGTCCAAGGATTCACTTCTTTTGCGACATCTCTCCTGGGCTAGTAGATGGTCGTCTTCTCTCTGTCTTCACGTGGTCTTCTCATTGTGTAAATCTGCGTCCTAATCTCTTCCGGTAAGGGCCATTCATATTGGATTAGGACCTGCCCCTATGACCCCATTTAACCTTAATTACCTCTTTCCCATCTCCTAGGCAGTTGCATTCTGAGGCACTGTGGGTTACAATTTCTTTTCTTTCTTTTTTTTTTTTAAGATTTTATTTAATTATTTATTTATTTGACAGACAGAGATCACAAGTAGGCAGAGAGGCAGGCAGAGAGAGAGAGACGAAGGGAAGCAGGCTCCCTGTCGAGCAAAGAGCCTGACGAGGTACTTGATCCCAGGTCCCTGGGATCATGACCTGAGCCAAAGGCAGAGGCTTTAACCTACTGAGCCACCCAGGTGCCGCTGGGTTACGATTTCAATAGATTAATTTTGAGGGGGCACATTTCAGCCCATAACAAGCTATAGAGAACATAAGCAAGGAACAAAAATTTATAAAAATTTTCAAGTGCTTTTTGAAAAAATATCCTGCTAGAATTTCTAGGAATGAATAATATTATAACTGTTTTTGGAAGCCTCAATGGATGGTTTAAGAGAAGTTTAGCATAGCTGAAGAAAGAGTTAGACAACTGCAAAACAGATCAGCAGTTTATCTATTTCACAGTACAGAAAGAAAGAGAAAAGACTCCAGTCCTCAGAATTAAACACCCCAAGGAACCCAAGTAGGCTTTGCAAAAGAGGAAAAAAGAGAAAGAAAAAAAGAAAGAAAGAAACATACACCACATAGGGCTAACACACTAAAGCCAGGGAAGATGGGGAGATCCAAAAGACAAGCACGGAAGACGGATTACTTACAAAGGAAGGACAAACTTACAAGTGACTTCTTAACAGCAATCAGGAGCTAGAGGACAGTGGAAACATTTTTTAATATGCAGAGAGAAAGTAGCTACCAGCCTCAGAATACACGTGAAGTGAAAATACCGTTCAGGAATGAGAGTGAAGTAAAGACGCTTCGAGGTAAGGAGAAACAGACTGTGATTTAAAAGGAATGTTAAGGGCTTGTTTTGAAGCCGAGGGAAGTCATGTTGTGTATAAATATTGAGATGAAAAATGGCATAATGAACCAAGAAAGTGGCTAATGTATGAGTAAATCCAAAAAATGTTGACTTTAGAAAACAATGGCGTAGAAATGAAATATGCAGGACCAGTAGCAGAGAATTCAGAAGGGTAAGAGGATTAGAGTGTCCTAAGGGCACTCGAACGTGCAGAAGGAAGGAAACTTATTAATTAAATTTAGCATATGATAAGTGGAGTATGCTTGTTAACCTCCTGGAGAAGCTCTAGAAGCGAACTACATTTATAACTTCCAAAGTGGTGGGAGTAAAAATAAAAGGAAGTCAGTCTCAAAGAAGGCAAAAAACGAGAAGACATCTGGAGACCGTTACAGAACACAAAATAAGATAAAAAGATAAAATATTTCAGTGATTGCTTTACTTGAACACCTGCTAAATGCCTCGCTAAAAGTCAGAGATGACAGACTGGATTTAAAATGTCTAGTCAAACACTCTTTTACCAGGAAACACATCTAAAACAGAAGGATCAAAAGGTTCTAAGCACAGAATGAAAAAACAAAACAAAACACAAGAGACAAATCCAAAAGCATTTCTGTGGTTGAAGACTTTTTAGTTTAATTTCCCGTTTGGAACTTTGTTAATTTTGGTTGTCCTCTTTTAACCTCTTAAATCAGATGTTTAATCCACTAATTTTTAGCCTTATTTCTTAATATTGGAAACTAAAACTATAAATTCCCTCCCAAATAGCACATTAAGTTATAGCCCATACATTTGGAGGAAAAGGAGGAGGTTTTTGTTTTTTGTTTTTTGTTTTTTACTATATAGCACTTTGCATCGAAAAATATTTAATGGCATGGGGACAGGATTTTAATAAAGTGTTGTTAAATATAAAAATAAAACAAAGTGTGAGCAACATGATTTGATTATCCCCCAAAGGACACAGCTCTATGTATTTGTGTCATACACATAGAGCTAGGAGGAACAGTTAACTCCAGGTAGCAGGGCTCCAGCATTTTTACCTTTCTCTAATTCCTGTGTATATTTCTATAATGAAAGTGAATTATTTGTTATAATCAGAAAAGATTTATAGAACAGAAAAGCAACCAACACCGGAAGCCGCATGCTGGGGGTGGGGGTGGGGGAACAGTCTGCTTCTATTGACCCGAATAAGCATTAATGGATTTCCTGTTAGGGTCCCAACCTGGCAGACATGAACGGACACCTGGGAGATAATCAATGTGCCCCCAGTGAACTTGGCTCCTCCCCTGGGGGGCTAAGAGCTGACCTGCGTCTGCTTTTGTAATCTCACGTGCCTTTTGCCATGTTACCTGAAGGTTCATTCTCCTCTCCCCCAGAAACAAGAATGTGAGGACAGAATATTCAATAGTCTATTATACGCATTCGAGATCGGGGTTTCAAAAGAGGAACACAAAATGCTCTGGGAATCTGAGTGTTTCACGTGGCACGTACACAATTTCTTGTGACATTTTCCCTATTGCTCTGTTTCCTTTTGAGCCTGATTTGTTCTTTCCCTAGCTGGGCTTTCTTCTAGAGAAAAGAAAAAAGGAAATGGATTTTCTGATGAAATCCCAAGAGAAAACTCTGATGACATTGGAAAAGATTTCCCTCATTTATCCACTGTGGACTGGGAAGGTGCACTTCCTCATCTTCAGGAGTGAAAATAATGCTTACTTCCTCTGAAATCCTGAGATGGGAAATGATGGATTGCCAGAAATGTTATTACTGAAACATGGGATTTTTCTATCAGGGCGGGAGTGAGTCCGTCCGTCCATCTGACCATCAACCCATCCATCCATCCATCCATCCATCCACCCATGCGTCCGTCCTATCCACTCAATCTAATGAATATATTATTGTGGAAAAACAATTACACAGTATGCATAGTAATGCTGCAGGGACGGGAATAAGGTATTAGCCTTGCCCTTGAGAGATTCATGAGCAAACGAAGAGAAGCACGTACAGAACTAATTATAATGCAAGATAGACTAAGTTCTAGTGTTTATCAGTTGTATGTGAAATGCTGAGGGGGAGAAAATATGAGCACATAAGTTATTTCGCCTGCCTTAAAGTGACGGATAATCTCACTGGGGATAGAGCATGTAACCCCAAGAAACAGTTATATAACAAAGGCTGATGCTATTCCCTCGAGTGACCTTGGACCCAGAGTTCAAGGAGAGCAAGTGCCTTCCCTTGGCCCAGAAATGTGCTTTTCCCCAGGTCCTCGGAGGCAACAATGATGGTCTCAGTGAAAAGGCGCATGTCCTCTGCGTATGGGCAGGTCTCCTGGCATGGGGTTTTATAAACTGTTTTCCTCAGCTTCTTACTTGCTCGGTTGAAATTCCCAGGCCTCACGAGACCCACTGCTTAACCAGGGTAGAGCTCAGTCCCGCACAGGACTGACCAGACTGGCATTTAAGGCAGTAAGTGGTGGTTGCCCTAACTGTCCCAGGAGACCGTTTTCCAGACCAGCTCTGCCCCGCAGAACTTTCTGCCACGATGGAAGTGTCCTGGGCAATACAGCGGCCCCTTCTCATACGGCCAGTGAGTACTTGGAAGGGGGCTAGTGAGATGTACGAAAGAAATGCTTCCTTTAATCTCATCTTCACTGTAATAAATCTAATTTAAAGGAAAATGCCTTTACTTTCATTAATTCAAATTTAAATCGTGGTCGCTGGACTGGACAGTAGAGCTCTAGATCATGAAGCTCAAGGACATGGGAGGGGAAGAGTTTTTCTTAAACTTGAAGGCGTCCTGGTAACTTATAGAATCACTTCGCCACCCAAGTGGGTAAACCTGGACCTTGGCTTTTGACATTCGGACGGACTTGTAACCCAAGGTTCAGCTTCTCATCTCCTTTCCACTTCCACGTCCAACTGCAATCCAATGGCTTCAAACATTTGTATCCCAATGGACCCACAAGACCACTTAACCCAAATTCCATTAGCCTGAATGCTAAGCCACTTCTCTACTTTTGCCATTTTTTGACTTTACATCAGAGTGAATGAAAAGATCAGGACACTTTCAGTGGCACATCAGGAAAGCCCGGTATGGGGTCCAAGAATCTGAATTATTAAAAAATAGATCTAGGTCATTCTCCCATGCTTCTTGAAATGACATCACTTCACACCGGAAGGAGAAACACCATATATCACTTATAATGGGAGCATTTACTCAGACAACAAACATTAATTGAGCACACAATATGAGGTAGGCATGAGTATAAGTTAGGGAAATAGCAGTGAACAAGACAGGCAAGATTGTCATCATGTGGTCTAGTGGGAGACAAAAATAAACCATGAATGAATAAAAAGATAATTTCAAGTATAGAGTGTTCACTGATGTGTGGAAAACCAAGAGTGTAGGGAGAGAGGACAGATGGGTTTAGGAGCTGCTTTAAACCGTGTGGTCAGAGAAGGTCTGTCTTCAGAGTTGATGCTGATGCTGAGACTGATTATGTGGAAGTCTGGGGGAAAAGCATTCCAGGCAGAAGGAACAGCAGGTGCAAAGACCCTGAGGCGGCAACAAGCCAGGGCTGTCTGAGAGCTGAATGAAGACCAGCGTGACACAGCATAGTGAACTAGCAGAGCTGGGCAGCAAGGAGCACAGGGATCAGATCACACTGGGTCATATATACAGGGCAGGTGGCTTAAATTGTATTCTGTAATGTGATTAGAAACCCTTAGCAAGAAAGAAAGTGGTATAGTGTATTTGCACTTTTAAGAGATTATTTTGCCTGTCAGGTAGAGGATGCATTATAAGAGGACAAGCATGGAAAAGTCTGGAGGTGAGATAGGAATTCTTGCTGTGGGCTGGGTGGGAGATGAGGACTTGGATTAGAGCTGTGGCGGCAGAGGCAGTGAGATGTAGCCAGATTCTGGGATATATATTGAAATTAGAGCCAATAGGACCGGCTGATCTACTGTGGGGATCATTTTTTAAAAAGAGCCACCAACAAATGATTTTTAAGAATTGGATGTGAGCAACCGGGTAGGCAAAGGAGCCATTTGGCTCACAAAGAAGCCCTGGCAGGGGAAGAAATAGGCTTTGGAAGGACACTAAGAGTTTACTCTTAGACTTTGAATTTGAGGTTTCTGTTGGACATCCAAGCAGAGATGTCATATTGTCTTTCCTTAGGGAAAAGATAAGGCTAGAGAGATAGATTTGGGAGTCATGGGTTTGATAGATAGCCATGGGTAGAACGTGGAGAAAAGAACGGGGTGCATTGCGTGTGGGGGAATGAAAGGAGAGGAGAAAAGGGAAGTGGAGGGAAGAGAAGCGATCTGGAGAACGAATCCTGGGGCGTAACACATGAAGAGGGTGAGCAGAAGAGAATGGGGAAAGCAGTCATGTGGTCAGAGGAAAACAGAAAATGTGGTATCATGGGGCCCTACAGAAGAAAAAGTTTGAAGGAGGGAGCGGTCCACGATGGCGATCGCTGCTGTGGATCTGAGAACAGGCTTCTGGATTAAGTCAGAGGAGGTCCATGATCGCATCTCATAGAGGTGGGAGGGAGAAAGCTGGCTGGGGGAGGAGAGGACGGGAAGAGAGAAAATAGAGACCGTGTTAACACATCCTTGGTGAGGAATTTCACAACAGCGAGATGAGCCGTGGTCGGATGAGAGTATAAGGTCAAGGGAAAGCGTTTGTTTTGTTTTTGTTTTTAACAAGAGCCACTTCAAGTCAGATGTCCACGTCTGTGGGGATGACACTGGAGCAGGAAGGATTTTAATGGTGGGAAATGATGAGCAGGCCTCATGATCCTATGAGAAATCTGTCTATGGGCGCCTGGAGAACCCTTCCTTACCCCTGCTCCTCTATGAGTCACACAGCGAGAACCACGTCTGTGACCTTCTTGAGTTTCCAGGTGTGAAAACAAAGGCTTTTTGTAGGATTGGATGATGGGAGTGTGGCTGCTAACAGCTTGACATCATAGTCTTTTAACAACTCTTGGGTTGTGATATCATCAATTGGCATAAATCTTACCACCCAGGGAGACATGCCGCTCACAATGTGGCCCCTGGAGGACCAAGAAACTCACCAAGCCTGGTGCTCCCTTGCATGAAAGCCAAACATAGCACAATCCCCTCGGACGCCGTCAGCTACTGTGACCTAGTGCCAATTCTGGGCCCCTACGTGGACGGGTCAGACTGTTAGCATCATTGGGTTCCTCGGCTGGGATCAGCCTGTTTTTACCACTTGTTGTCTTTTCCGCCCTTCCTAATTATTCCCTTTCAGTGGACACTCAGAAGCCCCCAGGAACTCGGTATGGATGGGCTGGTTCCTTCCCTGGTCTCTTTCGTAGAGGATAGAACAATCACACGCATGACACATCAACACGGGTCTGCTGCTACAGAGCCAGGACTGTGAGAGGCTCTCTCCAAAAGGGATACACTATTTCTGCCCTCCCCACAAACCCTAAATCACAGGATTTTTCAACAAGTGCTCCAAAGTCCTGGTAATGACCTTGATAGAACAAATGGCTACGTTCCAGACCAAGGACAGAATAACAGTAGGCTAGCGACCCAGAGCCACCTGGAGAGTCCATTTGCCAGGAATCAATGCGTGTCACTGTCCTGGAGAGCCGAGGGCTGCTTTCTAAATGGCACCATGGGCTGCATTTCCAGCCTTTCTTGGGAACAATTTCCCCCTGGCCTTGCCCACAAAACTGCCACGAATCCATGCTAGTGAGCACAGCCTCGCACACAGGGATCCTCCGGCTGAGGAAAGAGTATCTCAATACTGCACTAGAATAACGTTCAGGGCCACAACCCTCAGAGCCATTTGTGGTTCAAGTGAAGTTTGCTCACTCGAGACAGAGAGTTTGGTGATCGCTGTTCCTGCAGGAAGCCATTTGGGCAAACTAGAGTAGGTTACCCTGCAGCGAAACTGTCTTCTCTTTTCTTTCGCAGGAGCTTGTGTTTGAATGAGATCGCTCCACTGGCCAAGCGGGGGACAATACAGAGAAAGATCAGAGGTCACCATGTAAGCAGTAAATAACTTGCAACTCCAGGAAATACCACTGAGGCAGGAAGTCAAAGTAACCGCCAGTGCTGGCAGGTTCTGGGCTGAAATCTTGCTTTTTTTTTTTTTTTTCCTTCCTTAAATCTTGAGGGTTTTGGGCGAAAGGGATTACTATGGAACTGCAGAGCAGCTGATGTAATAATTTATAACAAATATCAATTGAAATAGTGATTTGGCCACGGTGTGTGAGTCGTAATAGAATAACATTGTACCCATCACACAAATAATTATGCATGGGAAAGAGCCGACAAGGACAGAAGGTTTAAATCAGAATGAGCAAAATAACAGACTCAGGAGGCCCTGGAAAGGTGCATTTGGCCCCCGGATGTTCTCACCGAATGGACTTTCTGCTACCCCTTCAGTTGAGAATTTAACCCTTGGAGCGCAAAACCTCATAATGGTGGCCGACCAGGACACCTGGGAAAGGCTCAGTGATGTGAAGTAGGGTACAATCACATCCTGGTTCCGGTGCAGAGATCCAAGGGGATGTGAAGGTGTTCTCAGTGCAGGAAGCAATTAGCAGGTCCCTGGGGGTTTGCTTTAGCTAACGCAGCAGTGACCACGGGACCTCAGAACTACACTGCTCTAAAGAGCCCCTGCACATCCTAGAGGGGACCCATGTGTGGAAGAAATGGTGAAGCTGGGCTTCAGCAGCTGTCCTTCCCTTTGTTTTCTCTACCCTCCCACCACCCATAATAACTAGCACCCTCATAAACGCTCATGCCTTTGAGGAAGCAGAGAGGCCCTTTGAAAAGCAGTAGGAGTGTGGGCTAGCAGCCTGGGCTTGAGACCCAGCACAATTGACTTTGTGTGACCTTGAGCAAGTTATTCCTCACCTCCAGACTCAAGTTTACCCATCTGTAAAATGGGGATTTAAATACCTACTTAGTAGGGTTGCCATGATAATTTAATGGACCAGTACATGTAAGGTACTCAGTATAATACATTTCCTGGCACTAGGGACTCTCACTCTACGTTGGCTATTACACGTTTTGATAAATCTAGAGCAGCTGGCAAATTAGTGTGTTTCTGAGCAGATCTCCCAAAGGTGCTTATTATGCCTTCGGAACAGTTGGGCTGGAGAGCTAATGCTGAATTCAAAGAAATGAATATCCGATCCTGACCCTCCAAGGGCCTGTGCCCACTGGGAGAGCTTATAGGCATGTGCCTTCCAATGATGACAAAGTCTTTTCTATTTGGACACGTGATCAGCCTTGGCTCCAGATTCCCGGGTGCGCTTTGTGTGGCTGTTGGTGACACCCCATCTTGTCCACATGCCCTTCGAGGGGCCAGCTAGGAACCCAGAAACTGGATTTACTGAGGGCCACAGAGAGTGGACCTAGAATCTCCCTGAGCCCCTTCCCTCTGTGAGTATGGGGCTCCCTCCAGCAGTGACGGGTCCCATGCATAGACTTGTCCTCAGCAGGGCCCCTGCTCAGACCCAACCTGAGGAGTCTTGCACAAAAGGCATGTGTACCTCCCAGGACTCACATCAGGGAAAACAGAACTGAGTAATATAATTTGACCTTGCTTGGTCCTTGATGGTCGATCAGTTGATTAATTGATACTAGTGCTTTTTTAATCACAATGACTGAAAGGAAGAAAGAAAAAAAAAAGAAAGAAGGACAGAAGGAAGGAAGGAAAGAAAAGGGAAGCTAAGATTCATGTCTTTCAAATGTGGTCTTTTCATGAACGTTTATGAGCAAGTTTGAGGGGAAACACAGGGAAATCATGCATTAAACTTAGGCGTATCAGTTCTCTAGGGTGGCCAGACACGTTCCCATAAACTGGGTGGCTTAAAACAGAAGAAATGAATTCTCTCACAGTCCCAGAAGCCTGAAATCCAGGTGTGAGCAGGGCCATTTTCCCTCCATAGGCGGAGGCTCCTTCCTTGTCCTTCACCTTGGCTCCTCGTGGGCCCAGGCACACCTTGGCTCCTGGAAGCAAACCTCCAATCGGTGCCCCCCTCTTCACATGACCCTCTCTCTCAGTGTCTCTCTGTGTCCAAATCTCCCTTTCCTTTCTCTTACGAGTACATCGGTCATTGGATTTAGGGCCCTCCTTAAAGCCAGAATGATCTCAAGATCCTTAACTAACTGCCCCTGCAAAGACTCTTTTTTAATAAGGTCAGAATCAGACCTAGACATACAGAGAACGAATTCAGGGCTGTCAGAGGGACAGATGTGGTGATGGGCAAGGTGGCTGGGGGCAGTGGGAGATACCGGCTTCTAGTTATGGAATGAATGTCATGAGGACAAAAGGAACAGCACAGGGACTATAGTCACTGGTACCATAACAACCTTGTACGGTGACAGATGGGATCCTCACTAGTGGTGAGCACGTGTACAGAGTCATTGAATCACCCTGTGTTCTACACCTGAAATTAATGTGACATCATGTACCAACTATACTCAAATTTTAAAAAATCCAAATAAGGTAATCTATGTCGAGGTTCTGAGTGGACCCGAGATTTGGGAGAATACTACTAAACACACCACAGCAGGGAACATATAATTTAATAGGAGAGATAAGTAAGACAACAGCTATTTGCTAGAATACAAGGTAGACTATATGTCCTACAAGAGATTTGCCAAGTGTGGCGGATATAAAAAGGAAGAACGTACCCATTCAGCAGATCTGGGGGAAACTGATAGATAAAGTCGCTTGAGAGACAGACGTTTTGTAAGGCAGGTGAGAGATGAGATGAGATGAGAGACATTTTATAAGGCAGGGCATTTCTGGAAGAGGAAAAAGCCCAAGTACAAAAACAGAGAAAACAGGCACTGCTCAGGGACCGTGGGAGGGACCGTGGGATTCTGCCTACAGTGTTATTCTCAATAATCACCGGCCACTTCGTATGTGGCATGCACCTTGATCCCAAGTGTCTAGCACGGTGCCCTGCACACACCAGAGGCAGTGGCTGTGCGTGGACTGCGACATGGAACAGCTGAACTCCACGTCTCCGGTTGAAATCCTCGAACTGCTAAGCTAAACTCTGTGGTCGCACGCATTTTTGTTCACCAGCGGTAATATAATCAATGTAATGATGACCGTGAAACTGATTCAGATAAACAGCTAATTAAAGTTGAACCCAGAAGGGTAACATGGCCCTCATTCCTAAATTAACTAATTGTTTTCCCTATTCCTAGAACAAATGCCCACTTCATCGTCCTTCTGTCTTGCAACAAATTAAAGGTTTACCATGTGCAAGGTACTGACTAGGGAAATCAGGAATGAACAGTGAGCATGGTCCCTGCTCTGTCCTGTTCACAGATGAACACGGGACCCAAATGCCCGTAAGCCATCCACCAGTCACTACAACCTGAAGTCACCCTGCCTTGTATACCCAAGTGATGATGACTCCGGGTTCCCACCTGCCGATGTCCTGGGGGTCTCCCTCAACAGACATACCTAAACAGTCCTGGTGTGTGAGCTGGTACTCCCTGCCCTTTGCTGACTGCCAGCCCGGAAGGTCAGCAACCCAGGCCCGTCCTCATAGCCTGACTCTTAACTGCCGCTCCCAGATCGCCCTCCTTGCAGGAGGAGGAGCCTGGGGCCGCGGCCAGCCCCGTGTAGGTCATCCTGGCTTTGTGCACAGATTGCCCTCCGCGGAATGCAAGGGATTTCATTAACCACTGGCTCCAACTGCCTCGTTTGGCAGAGGTAACGAGATGCTTTCCACAACCATTCACCTAACTGTATAATTTTATTCCTTTATTCCCAGTCTGTTGCAAAGCCATCCTCGAGCTGATGTGAAGAAAAACCCACAAAATGGGTGGCTTTGACAACAGAAATGGGTGGTCCCACAGTGCTAGAGACCGGAAGCCCGAGGTCCAGGTGCCAGCAGGGTTGGCTCTGTGGCTGTGAGGGAGAGGCCAGCATCTTGTGTCCCCGGGCTCGGACTGGGTACATCGTTGTCGTTTGCCTTCATCTTCCCAGGGTGTTTTCCCTGCGTTCTCCAAATGTGCCCTTTGTGTAGTAAAGACATCAATCTGATTAGATTAGGGGTCTAGCCCACTCCAGTGTGACCTTGCCTAACTAATTACATCAGCAATGACCTATTTCCAAACCAGGTCTGCTCTCAGATACTGGTAGTGGGGACCTGTGCATCGGAATTTTAAGGGACACAACTCAATCCTTTGCATCTGTCCTCGTTCTTTTATTTATTTATTTATTTGACAGAGAGAAAGAGATCACAAGTAGGCAGAGGCAGGTAGAGATGGGGGTGGGGGGAGAAGGCTCCCCGCTGAGCAGAGAGCCCGATGCGGGGCTCGATCCCAGGACCCTGGGATCATGACCTGAGCTGAAGGCAGAGGCTTTAACCCCCTGAGCCACCCAGGCGCCCCGCCTCTGTCCTCGTTCTGATCCAAGGCTAGCGTGGAGCCGACAGTCATCTCCGCATGAGATTAGAGTCTATCAGGATAAAAAGATCATGAGTTCGTGGAAGCAGGCACAACTTTTGTGGCAGTGGTTTTCTGTGGTTACCTTAAAACGAGTCAACCTTTGGGGCCCCTGGGTGGCTCAGTCAGTTAGGCATCCGTCCCCTGGTCTCGGCTCAGGTGATGATTTCTGAGTTGTGAGATGGAGTCCTGTGTGGGACTCTGCTGGGCTCAGAGTCGGCTTGAGATTCTTTTCCCCTCTCCACTGCCCCCCCACCCCCGCTCCCTCTCTCTTTCTCAAATAAATAAATAAAATCTTTAAAAAACAAAACAACAACAAAAAAACAGGTCAACTTTCGAAACAAACTCCATCTTCTTTTAAACTGCTTTGCATCAAAAACGCATAACAAAGGCTTATCAGTGTTGACAGCTCTCAGGAAATCGAGGGTGTCTAAGGGCAGTGGGTGCACTCAGAAGCCTGAGCCCTTTCAGGGGGACAGCCAGCTTAGGCCCTGTTTGTGGCTGGCCACTTTTATTCCAGCCTCACATTCAGAGCCTCCCCCAGAAGCCACTGACATTTATTTAGAAACTAATTGTGCTGCGGTTTGGGACCCGAAATGGAAAAAGATCAGTTCACATTGCTATCCATCTTGGAATAAAATGGCTGTTGTGGCACCAGAAGAAAATTGTTCCATTAAGTCAAAGGCAAACCTCAATTCAAAGGACAGAAAGGCCAGAGCCTTGAGCTGAGGGGCTCTGTGTCTCAGCCAGGACAGGATTTTAATAGCACTGCCGTCTCGGCGACCCTCGGCGCCCATGCCTCCAAACTCCCTTTCTGTCCCTCCCTTCCCCCTCGAAGTTCCTTCAAATTATCCACCAGTATTTTATCCCCAGCTACATTCTGTTCTCAGACTGGTTTGACCCACCTCTTCCAAGGAAGCTCTATCCATCCTCAGAGCTGGCCCCATCCTCCGAACCACGACCACATTGAAAACCAGGACCCCCCTCCTCCAACACCTCGAAGGATAGCTATTTTGCAGGGCACACATGTCTCTGGATTCCGGAACACAGAAGCTTGGGCTCCACCCAGACCTGTTGTGCGAGAATCTGTATCTTAAGATGCCATGTGAGTGAAATCCATAGGAAATCTGAGAAGTACACGCTCAAGCCGTTAGGGCTGGGTGCGGGCACTCAGTAGCTAATTGTCAAGCCACTGAGCCACTCCTTATCTCTCTGGCACATTCTTTGTCCTCTCTGGGCTGCCTACTGTTTGTGGTCATAGAAAGCAAATGACCGTGAACATTCATTATTTGTCTCCCCAGACCCACTTAGTTCTCTACAAAACCATCAGTATTTTGATATGACTCATAGGATGGTTAATCTGAATTTCTGAATCAAACTTGAACCCTTGATTTTCTGCTGTTTGGGATTCTCTGTGTCATTGTTTTAACAACTCTAGTACGTTGGGCATTATCCTCGGTTAAATGCTAACTTTCTGTATTTTTAAAATTGAGGACTAGAGAGGTGCCTGGGTGGCTCAGACCCACCCCCCCCCCAAAAAAAGAGTCTGCCTTTGGCTCTCAGGTCATGATCCTGGAGTCCTGGGATCGAGCCCTGCCTCAGGCTCCCTGCTAGGTGGGGAGTCTGCTTCACACTCTGCCCCTCACCCCACTCATGCTCTCTCTCTTTCAAGTAAATAAATAAAAATCTTTTTTAAAAAATTGAGGAAGCATCTGGGTGGCTCAGTCGGTTAAGCATCTGCCTTCTGCTCAGATCGTGATCCCAGGACCATGAGATTGAATCCCACATTGGGTTCCCTGCTTAGCGGAGAGTCTGCTTTTCCCTCTCCCTGCTCATGCACTCTCTCTCTCTATCTCTCCCCCTCTCAAATAAATAAATAAAATCTTTTTAAAAATTGAGGATTAGAGAATATTAACCATGAAAGGGAGCTCAGGGATTGTTAAGATCAACCTCCTCACTTGACAGATGAGGAAACTGAGTCACAGTAGAGTCTTAGCCTTAGACAAGTTCACATGTGTCAAAGTGTCAGGAACCCACACTTTTGGGCTCCAATATGTGTGTTCTGTGGTACCACACACTGATTCCTGCTGCCTGGGTTGGTTAGCTGATTGTACCGAGTGTCTGGCCTGCTAACTTGTCACCTCTAACCAAGGACAGAGGACCGGAAGCTGAATGGAACTTCTCCTGCTGTGTCCTACCCTCTCAGCCCTGCTCCGAGCACCCTGGTGTGAGAAGAGAGTGCAGAAATGGGAGCCTTTGCTGTTTGCACTCACTATTGTAATAAAATGCTGCTTAAGGAGTCTGCAACCTATCCCACCTACCAGGGACCTCAAGGGGGAGCATTCTGATTAGACATCCAGAGACGCGGAGAGGGCGCCCCACCCGCTGATCACTCAATTCTTTGTGCAATTACCAGACTTCAAATACGGCTTTCCTTCCCGTCTTCTATGTGTTTTCACAACACCAAAGGGTCACCAGTAGTAAAACACTCAGAAATCAAGCTCCTGGGCTCTGATTAGATAACTTATTTGACTAACACAGGATGTTAGCAAGAGGATGCTCCCGGAGGGCAAGAGCTATGGGGTCTTCCTGAATGTCATTGACCTTGGGCATGTGGAGCCCTCTATGTCTGCAGCTCCCCAAAAGCCAGTGCTCCCTCATCACCACCAGCCCCACATCCGCCCACAGCATTCGTTAGCGTCTAACACCGGCCACTAGCCTTTCCCTCTGATAATGCCTCCCGAGGCCTAGGCTGTGCGATCTTCATTCCAGTGAGATCAAGTTAGAATACACATGGGGGCAGAGCAGAAATCCTCAAGTATGAAGCCTGAGGATTATGGGAAAGACAGAAAGGAGCATCTCCAGGTTGACCTAGAAATGGCCCAGGAATAAACATGCAATTTCTGTATTACATATTCCAATACGTATTTTCTTATTTAAATCCCTATGTAAGTATTTTACTTACTTTACATAAAGAGATGTGTGGAAAACAGATTAGTGGGAGCTCGTACACACACACACGACACAAATCTCGTACTTATGTATATACCTATATCTCCTATCTCATACCTATTTTGGATGTGAAAATAAGCCTGTATATTTCTATGCACACAGAATCTCCGGGAGTATAGGGCTAATCTGCTCGCACTCCCTAAGGATATTTCTCTCGGGCTGTGCTTCCTTTTTGGCAGCCCCGGGGGCCTAGAAAGAGGGAAGTGCATGTCAGGAGAGTTCATTTTCCCAGGGAAAGGACGGAGAAAAGAAAGGAAATCAATGCCAAGTGTAATGAGTTGGTGTGCCATGAGGTGGCGGTGTGCGTACAACCGACGTAGGAGGGGACTCGGTCAGGGCAGACGTGCCCATCACGTGGAGGGTGGAATACTAAATCCACAGCACCTCTACAGATTCCCATTCCTGTGTCGGGCACATGCCTGTCCTTGGCCTCCAGGGGGTAGGAGATTTCGTAAACAGAGCCACTGAGCTCCTAGACTAGCGCAGCTGGAGGCTTGGAAGCAGCCCGAAAAGGGACCCACGAAAAGCCACGAGGAGCGCTGGCCACACCAAGTCGACCCGAGTGGAAGGCTCCCACGGCACATGGACACCTTCCAGTGCAGTTGTCTTCCGCGGGCTGTGTCCGCTGCGGGACATACTCCTGTCCACGCACCAAGCCTGGCGCCGAGTCTCCAGGAGCCCTTTGCCTCCTTGGCAAGCTGCTTCTGCCCTTGCAGCGCACACCTGGAGGCTCCTGCGGGGCAGAGTCTGCGGAGACAGGACCCAGGTCAACAAGAGAGCTCCGCATACAGAATACACTCCCAGACCCCGCACTTTGTGTGCACCTGCTGCCGAAGATGCCTGAGCCACGCGGAAAGGGGAATTCCCTCTCTGCGTGATCTTTGAGAGAAAAGATGCTATGAAAATAACTCACTCCTAAAACCTTCCCTGGGGCCACCGTCTTGTTGCTAGTTTTATGAAGTCTCATTTCCATGTGAAAAAAGAGCAGCCCATATCTTGGCCAGAGAGAAGGGAAAAGTCACCTGGGTTGACTCTGTTTGCTTCTGACTCGGCACTTTACATCCTCACTCTGGGTCCATCAAAGACCCTTGTTCCTCTCACCAGCCCCAAGCAATGGGTAACCCCCCTCTGAGCTGGTCCTTGCTCCCCGCCCACTGTAAGCCTGCTGACTGGGTACTGGTGGGTGGCTGCCACCGACGTCCCTGCCCTTGGGGCTTCTGGGGTCATGGATCCTGGGTGGCCCCAGTGTGATGGGGCGCTAGAAGGGGGCCACTCCAAGTAAGCAAGTTCGGCCTCTCAGTTTCACCCAGGGCCATCTTTGGCTGATGCTGAGCAAAATGTCAGTGGTGACAGCACTCCTAGGCACAGCTCGGCTTCCTTTCCCACCTGCCAAGGAAGCTGGTCTTTAATCAAAGCCCTTAAATTTGGAAAGTAAGTCCTTTTTAAAAAGATTTTATTTATTTATTTTAGAGAGAGGGAGAGAGCAAACGTGGGGGGAGGGGCGGAGGGGGAGGGTGGGGGTTTCCCTGCTGAGCGTAAAGACTGACATTGGGCTCCATGTCACCACCCTGAGATCATGACCTGAGCTGAAATCAAGAGTTGGACGGACACTTAACCAACGGAGCCACCGGGGCGCCCCAGAAAATAAGTCTTACATGTAACTCCAAAGTTAAACTGGGCTGAAGGGTGAGTTGGATCTGCATGCAAGAGGAACCGGAAATCTAAGAAGCTCTGGGATACTTTGAGTTGCTCTGTAATGGTAATAATGGCAGACATTTATTGAGCTCTTGCTGTAGACCAAGCTCTGTTCCAAGTGCTTCAAAGTACTTTACTCTATCAACTCTCTACTTCACAACCCTGTCCAACCCATACTATTTGTGCCCAGAAGGTACAAAAAGAGGTAGTGACTTGGCCAGGATCCCACAGGTAGTAAAAGAAGCACGAATTCAAATTCGTGACCACCTCTCCGTAATGCCAAAATGGCCCATGACCTCTCACAGCCATGCTGGATGTTTCCTGTGGGCTCCGGAGCTCCACAGAGACCCTGTTATATAGGGAGATCTCAGCTGAGATCCGACGCTTGGGAGAAGCCCTAGGACAAACCAATCTCTATGGACCAAATGTTTGCAGAAGTACTCTTGGTGGTAGCGCATGATGAGTCTTGAAGCTCTTCCTATTTTCAACCTTTCTTATTTTACTCCCAAATTCTTCCTTCCTTGTCTGCCATTCAGCTACTCATCTCCGGTGCGGCCATTTGCGAGAAGGAGGTCTGAGTACTCCAAGTCATGACTCTACATTGTGTTCAAGTTTTGTTTACTTCAAGGTCAACAGTGGCAAGAATGGGGCAGTGTCCACCCTGGGGGACCATATCAAAGTGCATCTTTCATCCTAGTCCCTTTGGACTGCTGTAACGAAATACTACAGACTGGGTGGCTTATAAAGGACAGAAATTTACTGCTTACAGTTCCGGAGGCTGTAAGCCCAAGATCAGGGTGCCAGCATGATGGGGGGAGGGCTCTTTTCCAGACCGCAGACTTCCCCTTGTGGCCTCACATGGCAGAAGGGGCTGAGGAGCTCTCCTGGGCTCTTTCAGTAGAACACTAATCCCATTCATGAGAGCTCCGCCCTCGTGACCTAATCACCCCAAAGACCCCACCTCCTGATACCATTGGCTTTGAGGGTTAGGATTTCACCATATGGGTTTTGCAGGGGGCAGGAGGGGGTACACAAACAGTCAGATCATAGCACTCTTTGGTCTTCACGGTGGCCTCCCCGCTGAGACTCCAGCCTGCAACGTACATAGCTGAATTGTACTGCGTTCACCCTTATCT
Organism: Neogale vison; assembly: GCF_020171115.1. Taxonomy (NCBI): domain Eukaryota; kingdom Metazoa; phylum Chordata; class Mammalia; order Carnivora; family Mustelidae; genus Neogale; species Neogale vison. The sequence goes on along the minus strand of NC_058101.1, from coordinate 194,425,711 downwards.
TGGCAATATGGCCATGTGGCCATCTCGTATATTGGCCTGTTTTGGCCCCAGGACACGGGAAATGGGTTTAATTGAAGCTATAAAGTGAATTTATCAGGAACCCAGAACACATGTGCTCGCTCTAACAGACACTGTCAATCTAATTAGAAAGCTTGAATGATTCAAGTCCTAACCACTTGGAGCTGCTGGTCACCCAGCCTTCATGCACAAGTGCCAGGGTGACAGTGGATTAGGAAGCAGCTGGCTGACGCCTGGTTGAGACTGTGGACCCCCCAGTTTGTTTGATTATAACTCCTCAGTGCTTTTTTCCAGGCCGGATACTGCAGACAGGAGCTCTGAACTGGCTCAGGTCCTGGATTCTGGTCCTACCTCTACAGCTGATTCTTGGGGTCTTTGGTCCATCGTTTTTCTTTTCCGTGTCTCCATATTCCCCACCTGCACCGTGTAGCTCCAAATATTTGCTTAGGATCATTTTAGCAGCTGTGAAGTGTCCTGGGAGCTTTGAATGAAAGACGCTCTATTAAATCTTAGGAACCAAGGGACGATTTTGGCCCCATGCACACTGCAGAGCTCTGCAGGAGACAGGACCCATTCATCCTTCATACAGTTCCTAATTTTATTCTAAAGCCTCACTGTTGGCCAAGGCTTGTCAGAGAACCGACCAGTCTTAGCATTTTCAAAGTACCTTCTATTTCATAGGGTTGCTTTTCTTCTTCTTCTTCTTCTTCTTCTTCTTTTTTTTTAAACCATTGCATATTAGCAGAGGTAAAACTATCATGCAGGAAAGAGAACAGCCATGAAAGGAAGAGGCCCTTCTCTAGGGAGAGTTGCTTATTAGACCATTAAAAAGGTCAAGGGTGCCATTTTGCCTGGAGTTGGGATTTGTACTATTGGTATAGTGGGCCCTTCTGGGACCCATCCTCTGTGAAGGGCAGGGTGCCATTTCTGCATGTATTTTTAGGTGCAGGACAGCGGAGCTGAGAATGAATGGTATGGTATGTCCGAGGCTGGCTAGGCTTAAGCGCGAAGGTTTTTGCTCCGCTCACATGGCCCTGTTGTTGCAACCCATAACCTGCGCCTGTCTTGAGAGTTTAAGGACGCTGTCTTAGAGCTCATACCTCCAGCCTCCCTGAACGCTGGGTCTCTCTCTCTACCTTTCCGAAGCCCTGCCTCCAGTAGCACTTAAGAAAGAACAGTGTGTCTGCACTTACTCTTCTTGGATCCATGTGGCCCCCTTCTTCTTTGAACTCCTTACTAGCCGTTGGAGTGAGGTGTCCTACCCCAGGTATTATGGCCAGGCTGTGGACATGCAGGAAACTCATCAGTGAGTCACTTCCTTGGGGCCTGCCTTCACTCCCTGTATGATGAGCGGAAACCCACACGCTCAGTCGTCATGGCCTCTAGCATTGCTCTGTTTCGGGGTGGGCAGAGTATGGCTTCCCCTTGCTCTCGGGCGGGGGCGGGGGGTATGCGGGGTACAAACATCTTACGCAAACTTCCCGAAGCCTTACGTGATCTGGTCTGTGTCTTCCTGTTTGACCTCCTCTCCTCTCACTTGCTTGTTTGCTCACCAAGCCCAGCCACATTGTGCTCCTTTCATTTCTCAGAATCACCCATGTTCGTTCCTACTTTAGGGCTTTTTACCTTTGCTGACCCCCTGACCTAGAATGCGCGACCGACCAAAATCGGTTTCTTGGCTTATTATTCAGATATTCGCTTAGATGTCATTTCTCAGAGGTGAATTCTTGGCGTATCTTGTCTAGAAGAGCCTTCCCCCTCAGATCATTCACGGTAAGTACACCTTCGTTGCCTTCAGAGTTTTAAAACCACTGACAATTACTGACGCTACATTTGTCTCTATCCCTCCAACACTAGCATGGCGATTCCATGAGCACAGACCTGATCTGACACCCTCGGTATTGCCAATACTATGTAATGTATCCAGTACTCGGTAGTCTCTCTATATAAATGTTTGTTAAATGAATCCATGAATGAACACACTAGAAATATTTGTTGTGGACTCTAAGAGGTTGCCAGTGAGCTTTCTCTCTCACACCTCAAAGTCTCTAGCATCACCCCTTGCTTGACCAGTGGAAGGCTACGGTGATGGAGCTGGGCAGGTCTGCAGCGGCCCAGTCACCTGGGATGTACGGGGCTTGCCTATGGCTAGTAGACCATGAAACAAAGTGTGAGCCAAGAAGCAACTTCCAGAGAGTTCCACCGGGCCACTACTTAGAGGATAGGTGGAATGGGAAGATCTTGGAATGAAGCAAAATGTATAGAGTGGAGAAACCAGGTGAGAATGAGAGCTTGCAACAATTTCCAGAGCCAAGGGAACAGAGCTGAAGGTTCATGGCCATGGGCCCTTTGTCAGAAGGCCAGAATGTTTGGGGAGAGTAGGTGAAGGAGTAGTTAGAGTCATTTGGTTCAGATCCACAACGACCTCCGCTCCTCTTCTTGGAGGTATAAACAGCTGTGGCTACACCTTGGTCTACTGCCAAGGACCCAGCGCCACCCCCCACAGTGGGTTCTAGGTTGGGGGGGCTGCTCATTGCTGATGACCTTTCTTGCTGTTGTGCAGAGGGTGGGTTTAGAAGAGGAGAAGTTCTCGTAAGAAGACCACCAAGAAGATGATTCAGCTGTCCAGAAAAGAGGAGACAAGAGCTGGCAATGGCAGAAGGAAGAGAAAGAGATCCAGACAAGAGGAAATACTGATTCAGATTTGAGAACGTTTAAGTTAGATCAGATTAGACTGATAGAACGGGGAAGAAGGAAGATCCCATGAGGACTGGGGGGATTTGAGCTTGTTCAGCTAGGCAGAGGCTAGCTGTACATCTTGACTACGGGCAGCAGGGGAAGGACGGGTCGGAGGAGGTAATGTGATTTATCTCTGGACAGGCTAAATTTGACAAACTCATAGGCCTGAGAGAGAGAGGGTTTTTTTCCATAAGCGAATGGAAATATAAGCCTAGAGCACACAGGAATGGAAGGAATTGTATTATTTTGAATAAAATGAGGATCCCAAGAGTAACCAAGAATTTTAGTGAAAAGAGAGGGAACCAGGAGGACATTTTTCACTTGAATAAAACTAATGTTGATTGAGGTAAAGCTTGAAGCTGGAAGACAGTTTCTTATTCAAATGGTTTAAGATTTAATTTTCAGAACTGATCAGGTAGTTTCAGAAATCAGCTCTGTGCCTTACAAAGAGAGAGAGGTCTATCCCTCAAGGGGCAGAGGCCCAGAGACCAAAACCCAAAGGGCCAGATCAGGAAAATATGGTTCTTTCCTATAAAAAAGGGAAAAGTCTCCTGTTCAATGCAGGTGTCCTCACTATAACCATCTCTGAAGAACATTTTGTGTGTGTCATTCTGAATAAAATCATATTTTAAAAAATCCTATGTTATTAATACTAAACATGAAAGTTTAATATTAATTAATTAAAAATAAATTAAAGTCTCTTCTTGCCTCCATGTAAAGAAAAACAAAGTATCAGAAACAAAAACAAGGTAACACACAAAGATGGAAAAGCAGATCAAACCTCAGGGAGCACACACGAAGCTAACACGAATAATTGCTAACCAGGAAAAGAAGAATACAGAACAAAAGAATCCCCCCCACGCACCACTCCAACCCCCAATTTGTTTTAAATGTGAGGAAAAGAAAAGAGTATTTCACAGGCTGGTGTTCTAACCATGAGAGACTATCCATGCTGTAGCCTGGGGCCTCCTTGCTGAGTTCTTGGCATAAGCTCTGGTTCAGGGCTGAAAATATCAAGAAATGGGAACAATCAGCACTTAGGGATGAGGCTAGCAGGCAGTGCAGGTAAGGACATGTGCGTGTGGGCCAAGGCTGGTGGGAAGCAGTGCAGGTCCTAATGAAGAACAGGAGGGGAAGCTCTGGGGTCAGACCCAATGTCTCAGCAGCAGAGAGCAGAGCTGATGGCCTCAAGAGGCTGGAGCCCCTGCTGTGGCCTCACGGGCTACCTCCAGCTTCCCCTAGAAATGGGCATTTTCCTCTAGAAATGTAAAGTGACAGAGAGTGGACTCTGATATTTCTTGAAGGTCTTCAAGGGCCTCCAGATAGTGTGAACCAGGAGGTAGGAGGGGGTTTGGTAGTCAAATCAACTTGAGGGATACTGGATATAAAACCTGTTTTGAATTCACAATGCTCATTTGCATTTTCAAGGCTCTGAGAAGTCCTGCTTTTAAAGAAGCCAGTTTAATGAACCGCAACTAAGATGCTTAAAAAGATAAAGACCCACAAAACAGGCTTTATTTTTTTCTGCCTTCAGGTTATTATTCTAAATAACAAAGATAATATTAATGGTCACAAATTTGATTTGGCTGATCAGATTGGCTAGGACCATCCCCTCTCACTGTCCTCTGTTTCACCTTGCCTGTCATACTGAAGGGAACAAGTTTCTCCAAGGAAGTTATCTGAGTAGTTAAATGGAAAACTGCAATACTAATTATCAGTGTTTCTGTAGAACATCCTATATGTTGCAAGCACTTTCACAGAAATCCTATTACTTACCATCTCTCCCTGTAATAACAACGGTATCATGTAGGAAGCTGGGCTGCTTCCATTCTAGAAGCACAGCAAAAACAAGTGTGGTGCATGGAGGTTAAATCAGCAAGCTAAAGCTTTAGGATGATTAGATCCCTACTTTCCACAGCAACATCGCTGGTCAAGAGCCCGTCCCCTGGCTGCTTTGGAAGCATTTCTCCCACTGATTCCTTCTCACATTTGACCTCTAATTTCTCGACTATCCCTAGGATGCTGGCTAAACCCTTAGCTTTATATTGGAAAACCTATAATTCAAATTATTTTTGAGTTCCTTGCTGAGTTGTCAGATTCTTACACCTTTGCCAACAGGATCAAGACCAAATGCCTCAATGTGCCTTCACATCCGACAGCAACCCTGCTTCCTGCCATCATGGCCGATCACTTTCCAGCATTGAGTTCTGGCTCCCCTCAACCGCCTGCCTTTTCCCAGATCAGCCACACTTCCTCCAAATCCTGCCCCTCAACACCCTCAAGCTGTTTTCTGTTCCTGGCTGTCCTTTCCTTCCAACACCTGCAAAATCTGCCCTACCACGCCCCCCCCCCCGCCCGCCGCCCCACCTCCCGAGGCAGAGCTAGTCACTTCTTTCTCCGGGTCCCATGGGACACTCTACCTAGAATTAGTGCCAAACAGTTTGAAATTGTCCCTGTATGTTTCTGATGCTTCCTGAAGCTAGAAAGTGCTTTCGTTTCAGGCATCATGGGAGCCCCTGGGGTCACACAGTGCTTAATGTCACGTAGATGATGCTTAAGAAACACTCATGAATGGATGATTCATGTAGACCCTGAGTATGACTGAATAATGTCTAGATTTGAAAGCTTGCCAGCAACCACTGGAGAGTGGTGAGAAGGAGGAACCAGAGCTGTCGCTGACCACACCAAGTGGGCGGAGGGTGCGATAGGCTTGGGCCCAGCGGTGCCTATGACGAAACTCGGAGTGGCCGGGAGGGTGGGGAGAGGTATACGTGAGATTTTTAAAAAAGGCTTTCCAAAAGGAGAATGGATTAAAAGAAGATGAGAAACGTGGCCCAGGGGAAGAATGCACCCCAAGTGGACCACATTGGATGGAAGAGGGACAAAGGGACAAGACAAAGGACAGTACCCAGACCCACCTGCCAGGGTGGAAGATGGGGTTACACCCACATCCTCAGGGTCTCTCCTTGGCTCAGGGACCCCATGGCAGGGTGGGGTGGGGTGAGTGACAGGCTGAACACCACGCCCACCTTCAGCCTCCACAGGATAGATGGCGCTCATCGCTTCTCCCAGAGAGGAAAGTTAACAAATTCGTTTGATTAAGATCTCTAGGAATAGCTTGGTTCACTCTGAGCTCCGTCCACCCTTGCTAACTCTCCTAAGAATTCCCGAACTCCGAGGGACCCCCACCAAGAGTCCAGACATTCCGCCCAGCCATGCAAACAGCCCCTGCCGAGTCCAGGCCAGGGGCAAAGACAAGCAGTACCCGGGGCAAGCAGTAGAGGTGGGGCTTTCTTTCTGAGATGATGCAGACCAGGGACTCAGAACTAGTCATCACGGGATGCTTGTTTACAAAAATTGCTTTCCCTTTTTTAAGCCTAAAAACCCAGCTGTGCATAAAAGGAGACGATAGCAATTAAAGAGGACTTCAGGGTTTATCTAGCTCTTCCTGTCTCATCTCACAAGGTGGAAATCAACAGGGGGAGAAGTGGAATTCAAACATCTATAACTGATTTAACAGAAGCCTGCAGCTACTTTCCTCCGGGGAGCTTTGGCTTGGTTTAAGGTCCTCTTCGATCACCATCATTTTCTGATGTCTTCCTTAAGAAGCGGGACAGCAAATGCGAGGATGGGAACAGAAGTAAGAGGAAGAGCTGAAGCATTGACACACAAAAAAAAGTGGGTAAGAGAGCCCGCCCGAGCTTATTTCCCTAATTCCACTTGAAGCAAATCCTCGTACGGTGGAAGCGCCACCCAATATTGAAAAATTGTGGGAAGATACTGAGTTGCCCACTCCTTAAAATGTACTCATCAACAGATCCAGTGATAAGGATACATATCTTAATTGCTAACTCAATAAATGTCATGAAACACCTACTTTGTACCAAGTCCATGGAGATGACATTAAAAGTAAGGATATAAATAGGAACAGTCAAAGAGCGACATTGATAGCGGGCTATGGTGTCCCAGGGCTGGGTCAAGCATTAGCTTATTCAACCTCGAAAATGAGTACGGTGGTTTGTCCATTCTATTTTACTTTGCTTTTTTAAATGTAGCCTCCACACCCAGTGCGGGGTTTGAACTCACAACCCTGAGATCAGAGTCACATGCTCTACTGATTGAGCCAGCCAAGCACCCCCTGCCCATTTTCTAGGTAAGGAAATAAGAACATAGGACACTGAAGTAACATGCCCGAGGTCAGCCTGGGACCAGGTGGCAGTGCTGAGTGTGTGGCTCAGGTCAGCCTGAGGTCCTCACCATTTGCTCCTGTGAGACACGATCACTGGAGTTTGCAGTGGAATGGATGAGGCACACCAGAACAGGATCCTTACGATCAGGACTTCCAATGGGAAAGGGGTCGGTTCAGGAAGGTCCCAGGAAGGAGACAAGCAGGAGCTTAAAGAAAGAGGGAGGAGACGTCCCTTGGCAGATGGGTGAGGGAAGGATGGCTTTCGGCATAGTAACATCCTATCTGATGCCACAGAGGAGCAAAATGGCGCTAGGATCAAACCAACCATACCCCAAGAGCTCTGAGCCAATTCAAGAATGAGAACAATCTTGACACGATGAGGATGAGGAGCGAGATCTATAGACCACTGGGAAAATGGCCAGTGGCCATCAGAGTACAACCCTTATGTAGGTTAGTCTACTGCAGCCTTCCAGGTAGCCAGCTGGACACTACTCTAGGGTAGACTAGATGGTGACCATGAGCATGGGTGCAGCTAGCCGGAGCTGCCCAGAACCAGGGAAATTCCTGAAGACAGTGTCAGGTCTTCCCTATATCTGCCGCCCATCCCCCAGCCCGAGGCTGCATCCAGCCTCACCAGCTGAACATAAACACTATGTTGCAGCCAGGGCATCCAGAAGAAAGACAAAAGAAAGGTTGTGCCCACAGGGGCTCTCCATGCCCAAGGCTCTGCTCCTCACTCTGTGCTTGCTTAGGTAAGTTATTGAGTTCCCAGGACAAGGACCAAAAATCATGGTCCCCAGTCACCTGTATGGCCCCAGGGCTCCCCTTCCTCTTCCCTCACTTCTTACAGGGGCATTCCTTTCCTCTCCCTCACCTACCAGATTTCCTCCTTTTCCCCACTATCTGCGGTTAATGGTCTCGAATGCTCCCTCTTTCTTTCTTCCTCCAGTTTCTTCCATCAGCCTCTGGTGGACTAGCTTCCTGGATGGCAGCTCCAGAGCCAGGGTTCTGCTCTGGAAGGGCAGCGTCCCCTCGGGGTCATGGACCACTTAAATCTGAATTCCCCTGGGGAGCTGGGCGAATGCACAGCCCTGGGCCCTCACCCCAGACCCACTGCAGGCCTCGCGCTGAACCGGAAGCTGCCTTTCAAACAACTCTCCCAGGGCCCGTTTTGTGCGCTAAAGTTTGAGAACCACTGCCCTGGAGACAAAGAACCTGGAAACCTCTCTGGTCCCTGATGGCTTCCTCCCTCTTTCCCCTGCAACCTTCTCTGGTAGGTATAGATGTGGAGTAAAGAGTCCCGGGATGGCACATGGTTTATCCCTTCTCTTGCTTTGTGTTTATTTCTCTGTCTCCTCTGCTAGATTCTGAGTCTCCAAGGATGGGAGTCGGCTCTCGAGCCCTGGGCCTCGGGTGGTGCGTGATCCCTGGGAACACTCCTCTCATATTTGCGGAATGAGTATATTCTGGATGGAGGGAACATTCCCCGTCCTTCTCTCTCTCTCTCTCCCTCCTTCCCTCCCTCCCTCCCATCCCTTCCCCTACCCTCTCCTCCTCTCCTTTCTCTTGGGGGCCCTCTTGGCCTTGGGCACGAAACACAAATGTTTTAAGAGGTGGTTAATGTTTAAAGGGAGAGAGATGAAGGGCAGGTTGCTCAATGGACAAACAAATCCACCTTCTCCCGTTCTTTCCTAAGCCAACAGGAAGCAGCCAAAAGCCGGTCACTCACCCAGCCGTGGCTCAGACAGGCCGTCCTGACAGCAATTGCGCAATGTTGCTGCACACCCCGGCCCTAGGCTATAAATAGTCTATTAAGAAGCACCATCTGGGATTGGACAGGCCTGATGGGTGGCCTTTAAATTGTTGCCCATTCAAACAAGAGGAGAAATTCTTTTTTTTTTAATTTATTTTTTATTTTTTTTTATATTAAGTGTCACTTTCTAGAATCTAAGCCTGGGGCCAAGTCGTCTATCTTCACCTTACAGTTCCACCTACTCCCTGAGGTTTTGACTACATGTTAGGGTCTCTGTGGGGCTCTGAGTCTTTCTGCTTATTATTAGCTGATAGGTCACCCCAGCTCCACTGATGTCGTGATGATAGTGGAGGTGACAGTAATTTGTTAGCACGCCTTCCTTTTCCCCCTTATTTTTATAGGCCCTCCTCTTGTCTAGTTTCTTCTTATCCCCTGTGTGGGGGCCACTGTCCTGCTTTCCACATTGATGGATGGCCCTACCTCCTTCCAGTCTCCAAGATCAGTTCCCCTAAACACTGGTGTTTTGCATGCTTGTCCCTGTTTAGAATTCTTCAATGACTTCCCATTGCTTAAAACAGTGGCCTCCAGGGCTTTCAATGCGTATTAATGTGTATATTTATTTATAAATTAAATACATGTGCTACTAATGATCCATAGGAAATATTAGAAAAGCTTCCTTTCATTGTTAATTTCTGACAAACATAAATTACCACAGGCGTTCTAATATTTTCTACCCCAGTGGGTCCTGGTGAGCATCCCGCACAGGACACCATAGAGGAGGGCTGAGATTAAATCAGTCGGCTGGGTCGTCAAAGCCTTTACAAGACCTACCTCCAGGTCATTCATTCACTCATTCATCGTTTCTTAGACACTATGATGGCCTGGCACTGGTCTAGGCTCAGAGGATAACAATAAGTAGTCACTGCTCCCACAGTTCAGGGGCCCACAGACTAATGGAGAAGATAAATACACAAATAAATAACTCTTCAAGAGTCATATAGATCATCATAGAAGTTTGCATAAGACCTTAATGGAGGGGGACGCCTGGGTGGCTCAGTTGGTTAAGCAGCTGCCTTCGGCTCAGGTCATGATCCCAGCGTCCTGGGATCGAGTCCCACATCAGGCTCCTTGCTCAGCAGGAAGCCTGCTTCTCCCTCTGCCTCTGCCTGCCATTCTGTCTGCCTGTGCTCGCTCTCTCCTGCTCTCTCTCTCTGATAAATAAATAAAATCTTAAAAAAAAAAAAAGACCTTAATGGAGGAGAGAGAAAAGAAGTAACTGCCTGGGGGAGTCAGGAAAGGCTTCACAAGGACCATCTGAGCTTGAAGGAGGAGTAGGAGTTCATCATGTCACAGGAAGGAAAAGGGCCTTCCAGGAACAAGAAAGAACATAAGCAAAAGCAAAAAATTTTTAAAAATAGGATACACTTGAAGAGTGACAAGAAGTTCTCAGAGGCTGGTGGGGTATGTGGGGAGCGACGGACATGGGGTTTGGAAGGGAAGGTTGGGGTCAAATCATGGAAGACCTTGTCTACTATCAATAAGTTTAGATTTTATCCTGAAGGGCGTGGGTCTTGTGAGATGTTTTGACAAACTATATTCCCCTCAAATGTGTTTTTACTGATCTTCTCTCTAAGAGTAATGGAATATGAAGGAGGAAGAAGGAAATCAGCTGTTTCTCAGGGCCGGTGTAGCGCACCTTCCCCTCTAGTCCCTGTATGTGCTACTCAATGGCTAGCTTTTCACTTCCAAAGTATTTTCCTTCATACCTGAAAATGGTACAGAGGACCGCCATCTCCACGATGGGTACCTTGGGTTGGTCTGCCCAGGAAGAGGCCAGACTCCCCAAGGCGCAGGCATTTACAAAATCCTTGGTCTATTTTTGCAATGGTCTGTGTCCGAAGCCCAGAACTTTCCTCTGCAGAGGAGAGCTTCACTTTGTGTACTGATAAAACAGTAGTGTTGAACTTTTGGCCCGATGTGTTAACAAAATGTAAAAATCATTCAGAGGGAAAACATGGTATTGAATTAGAAATGATCGAGATCCTCGCGGGAAGTGGGAAAAGACTTCCCAAGGTCAAAAACCAAAATCGACAGACGTGAGGTGTAGCTCTGTGGGGCTGTGACCATCCGGGCAGCTGGTACTCTGGGAAGCAACAGGGTGTAGTAGACAAGGGACGGAAACACAGTCAGAGACAGCAGTGCTGGTCTGAGCTCTGAGCACCAGTCATCTTGAAAAGCACACACTCTTTCTGGGTCTCCATACCGCCTTCCGCCAAAAGAAGGTACCAATGGTCTCTATCTCAGAAACTGGCTCCAAACTGTAGCATTTACGTTCTCCTATCTCCACAGAGGACCAACAAAAGCAAGATTTCTCAGGTCAGCTTTGCCTCTTCCTTGTATGGGTATATCTGAAATCAGGCTGCTTTCATTCTTCTGGGCTAGATCATGATACTGGTCTGCTGTTTTAATTTGGAAAGTCTTCGGAAGGGAAGTGGATAAAACAAACATTCTTGGCTCTCTGCCAGGTCTCATTTGGTGGCTTTGCTCATGTCTTCAAACAAGGAATGAGGATCAGGAAAGAGGAAAGAGACAGGCCAGGGGAAGCAGGGACCTGACCCTTCATCAGAGGCAGAAGAAATGAGAAACCATCGTTCCACCCAATCGTGAAGGTTGACAGTGGTGCCTTGAGTACTATGTTTAAATATCCTCCTCTTTGCAAATGAGAGTGATAATGTCAGCTGACCGCATTAAGGTATTACAGGAGAAATAATGACACAACTCCAAAAGGCATCATCAACAAGGTCCTGGTGTGCCACTTGTCACAAGCAACGTGAACTGCTTCTTCCATGGGTAGTAGCTGCCCCCAGATAAAGTCCTTCGCCCCCTGTTTCCTGCAGGAGCTATGCCCAGGCAGCACTGGCTGGACGAGCAGGATGGTCTGCCCAGGGTTTTGTTGGTACAAGGGCCCAGGGAACCTCTTACGGAAAGTTAGGACTGCAGGTTGGCCTGCGGCTTAAGGCTACTAGCGAGTCAGCATAGATACTGTAGTCCAGACAAGGAAGAGCTCCTCAAACAGCAAGAAGATTCTAGCAGCTCTCAAATAAGACGGCTTTAGGGCTGGGGCTCAAGGAATTTCACTAGCGGAGGCCCCAAGAAAGACAAAGGATATGCATACTTATTTATAGTCATATACTACTGAATATATCACTTATTTGTTAATACTTCTTTATATTTAGTTGTATCACAGCCTTTAGAGGGCTGACCTGCCTCGGGCCCTCACCTGTGCTCTGTCTCCAGCAGAGGTTGGCAAATCATCCCCTGTGCTCCAAATCCTGTCCAGGGTGTGTTTTTGGGCAAACCATGATCTGAAATAGTTTTTACATTTTTAAAGGGTGGCAAAAAACAAAAAACAAAACAAACAAACAAAAAAACCAACCAAAAAAAAAAAAAAACCAGGAAGAAGAAAAAATAACAGAGATCTTATGTCTCGTATTCCTATGTGATATATTATTATACATATAATATATAATTATTATTATGACATATTATTCCTTATGTGATACACAAAGTCTAACTGATTTTACTGGGGGGGCCCTTCCTGAGCAAGCTTGCCCACCCCTGCCCTCTGGACCTTATTGGTCTCTCCTTATAACGTGATTTATGGTTGTTTTTTGGTCATTTCATACTTCACAGCCACCCCGTAAAGCAGGTAGGACGGTTGTTATGATGTTCATTTTAAAGGTGAGGACACAGAAGCCCGGGAACAGTTACATAACCGCTCCAGGGTCAAGGCCACGGTCGTAAGACTGGGAATAGACCCGAGGTCTCATTCCCCATCCGGACTCTCTTATCAGTACATCCCAAAATCACTGACCCAGCTCATCTTCACGGGGCCAAAAAAGAAAAAAAAAAATGTTGCACTGATCCTTTGATTCGAGGGTATCGGGTCTGCCCACCCTTTCTTAGCAGGTGGCTCAGTGGGGGAAAATCAAGGAGTATTTGGAAATGCTAGAAATGTTTAACTAGCCCCATTAGAGACTTAGGCAGGTCAGGCAAGAAAAGTTCACCTTCCCTGGCAGCCGATGCCTGGGCGCTGCTCCGAGCGGGGCTGCGGGCCTCCCTGCGGTGGCAGCCTCGCACACCCGGGCCGAGGCCTTCTCCCCTCCCCCGCCCTCCGCGTCCCCACTTGGTGTGCTCCCCTGTGTCCCGGGAGCATGCGCAGCGGGAGCAGCTGCAGGCGATGAATGCCCACATTATCCTCCCACGGGCTGTCAGCAGCTTCCCCAACACGGTCAGGGCGGCAGCGGCAGCTGGTCGGGAGCGCCTGTGTCCCTGATGTAAACAGCCAGCCGGCCTGAGTAGCCGCTTGTTCTCCCCGCCGACTGGGCAAGGTCTCCCTGACCTAGGGACCGCCCCACTCGGTGCACCCCCAGGCCTGAAGAGGGGCTTTGTGCCCTGGATTCAGACCTTAATCCTCTTGCATGCTACCGAGGTAGAGACCTGAAATAAAGACGCCACGTAAGGCTGGTGTCTGCGTCACCTGCAGGCAGGAGGGACCGGGTGCTGCCAAAACAAGGGCCTGTCTGCCATTGGGGGTGATTTGGGAAGTTTCCATGCAAGCAGTAGGAAGGCTGCACAGTAGGAAGGGCTCTTCTAAGAACTCACAATTCCAAGTCCTCAAATGTCTTCCTTCCCGCCTGCTGTGGAATGACAGACAGAATGCCGCCCAAGAGATAGGCCTCCTAAGACGCAAACCCGTCGGGTCATTACTAATTTAGTCGTTTCAGTCATTTAGTAAGTTAGTCCGTACTGCGCAGACACCTGGCCTCTAGGGAAGCAGAAATGGGGTGGAGGGAAGGAGGAAGACAGGCAGACGCGAGCTCCTGCTGAAGGCATTGGAGCCCGGGAGCCCAGAGGATTGGAATGAAGTTGCAAAGGAAGGGGGTCAAGGTCGGGGGAGGCTGTACCCCTGGGGAAGAGGGGTTTTAGAAGGGGTGACCTCTTGCTGTCCTTGTATCTGGCTTTGAGATGTCTGCCTATGTCCTCTTTTCACAGTGCTTCTAACCTAAGAGAATCTTCTCCCTGTCTCCTTGTGCTAGTTGCCTTCTCCCCAGCTGCACCCCAGCGGAGACCCTGTCCTCCCTCCTTGAGCTCGCAGAGGTGCCTTGGCACGCCTAGTTGCAGATGGCATCTGAAGGAGTGCACCTTTCTCAGAACTTCTGCTGACCCTTTCTTGCTTTTGCCCTGGAATTCCGATGTTCAGAGCCCTGCCCTCCTCCCAGCAGGGGCCTGAGAGCCTCTTGAGGGAAGGAAGGGCCCCATCTGACTCAGCAGCACCAAGCCCAGTCCCTTGTCCAGAGCAGACCTGCAGATAATACGGAGCCACTGTACTGTTTTCTCATAGTTCTTCCAGCCAGATGTTAAGAAAATCTTTTAAAACCCTAGGTAAGGGCCAGCTCGGGGACTGAGAGCAGCTCAAAATCTAAGAGCTATTTCTTCTAGTCCAGAACATTAAAAAAAAAAAATGTTCCTCAGGACATCGGTTGCATCAGACACTAACAGACGTTTCCAAACTTGTTAGCAAGCCACCCATCCGATTCTTCTGCCAGTGCAAACACTGCCAGGGATGGGGGAGAAGAAAGAGCCTTCTTTTCCTTCCGAAGTCATTCACATATAAAGATCAGCCAGGATTTACAGCAGACGATCCTTACAAAGGGGCTCACACGCTTGAGCTCTGAAACCACATTTTTCTTTCTCAGTCGTGTACTTTGTCGGTCCCTTATTACACCTGCCAAGAGAGGCAACCTGCTGTGTCTGCTTATTTGCTGACTCACTACTGATTTCAACTCTGCAAATAGCAACAAAAAGCTGTTTTAATGAGATTTTAAAGTTCAGCTGCGAAAATTGAAAGCTACCCAACACCAAAGCCCCCAGCCATCTGAGACTAGAGAATACTGCGCTGAAATGTTCTTGCCATTCGCTACGAGTGTAGGTTTGACCGCTCGGCTTACAGCAGTGGGAAGGGACCACAGGTAGGAAGCATGAACTGCCGCTAGCCTGCCTCGGATTGCCAGGGACATCTTTGGGAGAATTACATAGAAAATGTTTGCAAAGGGCCTCTTGTAGTGCCTGGTAAGCAGGAGATGCTCCTTTAATGCTGGTTGTCCTGTCTGCGTGCCGTTCTCTTACTTCTCCTCTGAGTTGGATTTATAATGGGGCTTCGTATCCTTCAACATGGAACTTGGAGAATGAATGCTTTCAGGGTGCTGAATAATTAAATAATGATGATAATCATAATAATAATAAAAATGCATTCAGCTGGACACTAACAGAAAACATGCATGGACCAATGATGGCAGCATGGCACAAATCCAGCATTAAGATGAATCCAATCCTGTTACTGAGATGTACTAAAAACAAAAATATAAATTAATCTCTCTTTTGTCATATCAATCGGTCACTGAGGCCTCAACTTGTCCTATTAACAGGAAGTCAAGTATCTCCCTCTTGAGAGCCTCCATTTCTCATTCAAAAAGGATTCCTGTGGCTCAGGGCTAGCTCGGTCCAGAGGTGCTGATGCTCAGTCCTGGTTTCGAGGCCCAGCACAAGGGGAGCGGAGACTTTCAAAAGTCCGCTCCAGGCTCTGAAGGTCTGTGGCACCCAGTATTATAGATGTAGCTTCCAGTGGCCCAATCCAAAGACGCTTGTGCATGCAGTGGGAGTGTCCTGCATTTCTGCTCCTGAACTCAGATATTTTAACTGTTGCATCAGCCATAGGCTGTGCAGAAGCCAGTCCTCCCTCAGGTTCAGGGATCCCCAGGCTAGGGGCTGAAAGACTGCCCAGCGGGCACGTCGCAGAGATGAGGGAAGTGATGGGATTTAAGAAAAATGAGCACACGGGCTTTATTTTTGATCGAAGCTTAATGCCTGCGGGAGATATATAAATATGTGTTATGCTGAATCTATTTTACATAAAAATTCTAAATTTATGTAAAAATCTGAATCTAAATTTATCGAAAAATGCAAATTGAGAGCAAACCGTATTCAATAATAAAACAAAACTTTCCTTTTTATAAATCATTTCTTCTTTAATATACATCTGGGTGTCTGACACCTTTTTTTTTCTGTACCAAAATGTCCACGTCTAATCCTCTACTTTGTGTTCAGGCATATAGAATATTTGCACTATAAGAATTCAGCTACTTCAATACTGCCATGTTTAGTTTTTAGCACTGCTCTGGCCTACGATTCAATAATGTCAGTCTATACTGCATTCTCTGTCCTCTTAGGATTAATTGAGAAAAGCAAACTCAACAGAGTTACTTCATTTTCATTAAGCTTGATTTTGGAGCCTCGTCTCCAAATCTACTGATTTGCAAATGAAGTTCAGACTATTACTTTCATTTCTGGAAAACGTAGCCCACTACAGTCAAATAAGCCAGATAATTCCCCACAAAGTGAGTTTCTTAGAGGTAATTTCTTCATAAATGAGCGAATTGAAACATATTTTTGATCTACAGTACATAGTACCTATACTATACTCATGGACACTCTTGAAGACAAAGATTCCAAGGGTTTCTCGATAGTCTAGTTTTTTGTGGGTTGGTGTGAAGAGTTTTCCTTGGGTCACATGAATAAGTCAGTTTCTTTTAACCAATCAAAAAGCCCTTCCCAACTGAAAACCATCTACACTGATCCACCCAAATTCCACAAAACACAGCAGAATATGGTATCCTTGCTTGAAGAGGGTTAAACATGTGATTGTATGACCTTTAGCTCAGCCAGAGGAGCATATCCATTCAAATTAGCAAGACTGTCTTGGCACCCCAAACTGCCATTTTATGGTTCTTACAGTTATCATAATGGTATCATACCCAAGTGGTCTTCCAGCCTATGACTCCTAATCAACTCCATGAAAAAAATATATGTATACTAACGTACTAACTCATCAGATACAAGAAAACTCTGGAAATTATTTAACTTTCTTACATAACTTTTGCTGTAGATTTTTTTTTTAAAGATTTTTATTTATTTGACAGAGAGAGAGAGAGATCACAAGTAGGCAGAGAGAGAGAGGGAAGTAGGCTCCGTGCTGAGCAGACAGCCCGATGTGGGGCTCGATCCCAGGACCCTGGGATCATGACCAGAGCTTAAGGCAGAGGCTTTAATCCACTGAGCCACCCAGGCACCCCTTTGCTGTAGATTTTTAGCCATACTTTTAAAACACTAAGCAACAGGATTTCTGGTTGCTTTTGTTTGTGTTATATTATGTCTGTTGCATTTAATAGATGCTGTTTAATAAACTCACTATCTAATCCCATCTGTTATCTGTCACCTTTGTTTCTTTTTTGGTGAGTGGGCAAAATTTGCTTTAACGTATAGTGGCATTCAACTACAGCGTCATTTAATGTATTCATATTTTTTTAAACACTCTAAAAATGCATGTCCTTTTTCTAGTTTAGAGCTTTTCAATCATGCCTCTTTTCCATACTTGTCACACTTATGACCACATTTTACTGCACAACTGATGTTCTTTGACACAGAAACACAACTTTCTCAGAGTATCTTTCTTTTCAGAAGAGCAGTGAGTGGGAATTCAGTCTAGCTGGTGTGTGATACTGAACGAGACAACTGCTCTGGGTCTCAAGTTACTTCCTTGTACATGATAGCCAGTGACTGGATGACCTCTGAGGTCTTGCCAATTCTAAAATTTAAAAATGTTATGACCCAAAGTCCTAGTGGATCTTGTGGCCTCAGATGCCTCCTCTACCTTAGAGGCAAGCTGCCCAGAAGAGGAAATTTTACCCAAGGACAGAGAGCTTTATGGCTGTCATAGAGACTCACAGCAAAGCAGCAGAATCAGAATCTGTCCCAGCTTTACCAAACCTAGATGTGATCTCTTCAGAGCATTTCGTTGGTTTTCGCTTTGTGTTCACCCATACGGAAGGAAAAGAAAGGGAAGCAGGAAGATAGGAGAAATGGAGGTCGGAGAGGACCTAATGTCTTACACCTCCTGCAAATCAGCAGTGTGTTAGTCCTTATATATACTAGGTCTCATTTGATCTTCTCAATGAGACTGTGCACACCAGCGATGTTATTATCCCCACTTTACAGAAGGAAGAGAAGCTCAGAGAAGCGAAGTCTTCTGACCAAGGTGATACAGTTAGCAGCAGATCCAGGACTGGAGCATCCCAGTTCAACCCCAAAGCTTACACTGTATCTACTAACCACAGCATGATTCTTGGTTCCAGCGCACAGCCTTCCTTGCTAGGGAGTTTTCTTGGGTTGCCCGTCTCCTGAGTCATCCATGTTAAGCAAGAGTGCTCTATTCTCTTAGGCTCATTGGGCCTGGAGACCACAAATCAACCTTGGACTGACTGGATTGGAGGCCAGATGAAGAGAGACAAGGCCAGGATGAAGAACCTGTGCAAAACCCAGAAGGTGAAGGTCCAAGCAGAGTCCTGGGTCCAAGCTGGGTGAGTCTGTAGAGACAGGGTCAAAGAGAGGCTGGCCCTCAATGACAAACCAGGAGAGGCAGTGAGCCAGGCTGGGGGCATAAGCCCTCATTGGACTTGGGGGTTACAGCACCTTGTGTCTTAACTGTATAACAGTAACTGTCAGAGACTCAAATCCTTTCCAGGAGATGGAGAAACCAACCAAACCATCTGATTTTATACTATCTGACAACTGTGCTAAATTATATTAACAGAGTGTCAGTAGTATGATATAGTGAGAAGTAACCTCCTGAAAGCATTTGGCATTTCTTCTCTCTCGCTTCCCCTTCCCTCCCTTCCTCACGCCTCTTCTGTTCTGTTCTTTCTTTCTCCTCTCATTTCTGTACTAAAGTTCATTATGAACACTGAAAAATAAAGAAGCAAAAAGGAAAAAAAAAAGAAAAAAGGAAAGAAAAGAAGAAAAGACAAGACAAGAAAAGAAAGAAGAAGGAAAGGTCTTACAATGAGGAGTTAGAATTGCCCCCCTACCCTTCTCAGTGCTTACCCTAGTTTCTAGAAGTGAATGCTTTCTGCTCTTAATTCTGGTGGTTACCAATCTGACCCTAAATTTATATACTACCTCCTGGTTTATTAATTTAAAACACTGTCTAATCACTAGAAGGATTTAATGCACTTTATGCTATCCTCTTTTCCTCTCCCCAATTTTTAACAATTATTTTTGTTCTACTATTCATTTTCTTTGTACCTCAGACTAATAATGTAAATGTATATTTTTATATTCTAACAACTTTAGAAAGTACCTCTTTTTCTCCAGCTTTATTGAGATGTAATAGACATAAAACTGTGTAAATTTAAGATGTACAACATAATGATTGGTATACATATGTGGTATGAAATGATTACCACAATAATATTAGTCAACATGTTCCTCTTCACTTCATATAACTACTTTTTCTCTGTGTGGAGGACATTTAAGATCTACTCTCTTAGCAATTTTCAATCATCATGCTATTTCCATGTTAGGATCCCCAAAACTCATTCATCTTATAACTGAAGATTTGTGCCCTTGGACCAACATAGTCATCTTCCTGACTCACAAAACTCTGGCAACCACCATTTACCATTCTACTCCCTATTTCTAAGAATGTAGATTTTTTTTTAAAGATTCTATATGTGAGACAATGTAGTATTTGTAATTCTCTGACTTACTTAATTTAACAGAATGCTCTCAAGTTTCACCCATGTTTTCCCACATGACAGAATACCTTTCTTTTTTTTAATTGTTGAATGATAGCCAATATTAATATTCAATATTCAATAATATTCAATTATATATATTAACTACATTTTCCTTATTCATTCATCTGCCAGTAGACACTTAGGTTACTTCCAAGTCTTTGCTTTTACAAATAACGTAGCAATGAACAGAGTACAGATAACTTTTCAAGATAGTGATTTTGTTTCCTTTGGCTATATAGCTTAACATAGTAATCCAGTAGGATTACTGGATCATATAGTAGTTCTATTTTAAATTTTTGGAGGACCCGCCATACTATTTTCCATAATAGCTGAACCAATTTACATGGAAAGTACCTCCCGATTCCTAGCTAAATTAGATTAAGATATTAGGGCTCTACCCTTCTTCTCCCCATATCCTTCTCATTTTCTGACATCTGGAATTTGTTTTTACACTGTCAAGGTTGATCATACCACATTTTTAATAAACATATTTAACTCTTCTGTGTTCTGTGAGGCTGATTCTCAAGGTTGGAAACCAAACTTTATGTTAATATAAACTGAAATTATTAATGCATTAATCAATTCTTTCCCTAAATACTGAGACTGTCTCTGAGCTAATAATATACTATAGACCCAATATCATGAAACATGTGCTGTTCCTTCAAGTTAAGTGGATTTCCTTCATTACATCCATGGGTGTCCCAATGCCATGCCACCATTTGGTGGGGCTAGTGGATGGGCAAGCTTTATGTTGGTGTGAGCAGAAAGAGGAAGCTGACTAGAAAGCTCTCGAACGTCAAAAGCAGGGGGGTAGTTACACAGAGAACTAGAAGCCCTAATTCTCAGAAAGAACATTTGACCTTTGCAGAGAAGGGAGTTCTGATTTTTCCTGGAGTTTGGCAGCCCAGATTCCAAACTGGAATGGGGGAGGCGAGTGTGGGGCACCACCAACTGGCCAGTTCATCTCAGATGATTTCAGGGATCTCTGAAATCCCTCCCGTCTGCCCTGGCCACCATTCTGGAATATGGTTTCATTGATCCAATTATTCATCAGTAGGCTTTTATGCTCTTTCCCTCTATTGGAAATGTGTTGGGATCTTTCCTACAACTACCTTGACTCTTTTGAATGTATTCCTTCATTTTTATTTTACTGAGGTCTCTGAAAAGAGGCAGAAGACATGGTTGTACATACTTTATCTTGTTCCTGATTGTAACACAGTTCAGCTCTGTTATAAAGAGACATTTCAAACAACCAAGAAAAATTCAAAATGAAAGGGAAAATCCATAAAATCTTGCGACATGGAGATAACCACTGTTAATATTCTGAGGAGAGTCCCTCCTGGATCCTCCAGCTTTTCTGGCTCTGTGTGGAGTTTCCAGAGGCAGCCTTTTATCTCTGAGTCTTCACTCCTTTCACTAAGCCAAAGGTAGGAACAGATAGACAGGAATGTTCCTCAGTTTCCAAGTCACAGCCACCATCCAAGTCTTTACTTGGAGAAGAAGGAGTCTGGGTAGATGATTTTTTCCCCAGGATTAGGGGAAATCCTTCTCTATTTTAATTGCTTCTGGATTTTGTAGCATCTTATGGTGGAGACATTGGATTCCCCAAACATCCCATGTACTTTTGCAGAGAACATTCTAGAACAGATTTTTCTGGGTTCTTCTTTCTCCGGATCAGAGTGAGCACATGAAATATCAAATTGATTGGTTTCTGAAGCTTCCCAGTTAGACCTGGTTGCCAAGTATTCTTCTGAGCTAAAACAAATACCCATCTTGTCTCTTTTTACCGAAGAGTGGGCCTTCTCTCTGAATATACAGGTCCTGGGGTGGAAGGGAGGGGACTTTGGGATAGATTTCGTCAAGATTAGAGAATCTGAGAATGAAATGTTCAGGGAATAGCTATCCTTACCATCCTTCTTCCCTTTAGGAACAAGATTGTTCTTTTTTTTCCCCTATTTTTCTGGAACCATGTTTGTTTGCTCATTTGTTTCGGACATGAGTTGTGAAAGAGACAAATTTGGCTCTTCTCCAGCTGATTGCTGCACCAGCTAGGGTAGCAGGAACTTAGTTTGCCTTCTGCTATATGGGGTGACCCACAAGGTCAGAGATTAAAGAACTCTCCATGGGCGTGGGCCTGGCAGACTCAGTTACCGTGTTCTTTACATGAGGGGCCCACGCAGGCTCCCATGTGAAGGCATCAGATGGCTTGTGCTTCTCTGGGCCATCAGTCAATTCGTTGAGTCTGGGCTTTGCTTCTCACTTGGCCCAAGCTACTGGCAAAGGGACTGCAGAGGGGGGAGGGCCTCAGTCTCTCAGCCACAGACAGGCTTAAAGGCACAAAGTCATCACATCTGCTCTCTGAGGAAGACTTTGGAACTTTCCTTGTGTTCATTCTTTTCTCTTCCACCCCCTTGTGGGACAGTTTAGACCAACTGCCCTCAGGACGCTGAGGCTCTGTGCCCGGGGGAGACGACAGCTTGGAAAATGGCTTCCTTCTCTTACCATTTGATGGTTAAGACTGTCCTAGGGATCTGGAGACAGAAGTTTCTAACCTTGGCTACACAGATGATTGAAGTTTTCTTTGAGACTTTGATTGAATCTCACTTTTTCTGAGTCACGGTCGTTGTGGAGATGGACCATTCTCTGATCATTTTGGAAGTGAATTCCTTTATATGAACTGTGTCTGTTCTAAATTTGTTCTTGTGACCACAAATTCTGTAGTTACAGCCTGGCAACGAAACCTTTCCAATTTATTTATTTATTTTATTTTTTGCAGTGCATTAGGTGATTGAATGGTGAGATCAAATATGGAAATAGAAACACAAAATTAAAAGTCATCTTGCCAAGCTTCCTGCACCCAGCAAAGAATTGGTTATAGAAGAGGGGCGCCTGGAGAACAAGTCCTTATTGTTCTAGACCTAACCCCCTTCCCTTATCCAGGGTCAGTTTCTTGGACCCTGTGGGGGCAGAACTGAACTCATGGGTCTTCATGGTACATACTGCATTCCTTATTGCATCACTCTATACTAATTTGGTTTTACCTTTCTTCCCTATTAGAATTTGAGCCCCTTGAGGGTAAGGATTCTTTTCTATTTTTATATTTCTGTCACTGAATATAGCACCTTACTCATAAGCTTTTAAAATATGTCAAATGGGGACTCCAGGGCAGCTCTGTTGTTAAGCAACTGACTCATGATTTCGGCTGAGGTCATGATCTCATGAGTCATGGCACTGTGCTGTGAGTCAGGGTCCATGACCTGCACTGAGTCTGCTGGAGATTCTCTCCCTCTGCCCCTCCCTCCACTTCTGTACACAGATGGATGTGCTTGATCTCTCTCTCATTCTAAAATAAATAAATAAATCTTTAAAAAATTGAAAAAGTTTGTTAAATGAACAAATGAATGAATGAATGAATGGCATGTCAATCATCGATTTTCTTTCCCAGCTCAAAAGTCCAAAGAGGAAGTTGACCCTGGAAACATGTTTGTCCATAATATCAAAAATAATAGATACAATTTATTGGGCACTACTGTGTGCGGGAGATCATGCTGAGTACTTCTTACAAAGTATCTCATTTAATCTGGATCTGTTCCTCAAACAGGCATACATTGTTATATGTTCTCAGAGTAGGTTTCCTGCCCCATCATGGTACCATCACACTTACAGATAATTGTCTGCTGTCTTTCCTTGGATCGGAAGCTCCTATGGGCAGAAATGCTATCTTTCTTCATAGGATGCTTAATCATCCAGCATGTAGCCCATAAAATGTGTGCCATGTAATAAATTATGAATTGATATTTTTTATTTTGATGAATTCTTCAAATCCCCAAGTGTTGAGTGTTTTTGTAAGTACTCTGTAGTATAACTGCAATCCTGAGTGTCTCTGTTCCTTTCCATTCCACAGACAGCATATAGAGGTAACTGGCAAATTTTCCCTGCAGTAGCTGAAAATGTTGATGGCCTCTATTATCACTTGTAGGTTACCCTGTACCTCTGAACTTGGAAGAGACTGCCCCCCAGGTCCTGCTCCCTGATTCGTTATCCTTTCGGTTGCCACCAGCATAGCACTGTGTTGCTGTGTCCATCAACGTGACATTGCTTCTAGGCATTGGCACTGGAACTAACAGAACTAGAATAAAGTGGCCACTGGCAAGAACAAGACAGGGCAGAGCAGGGTGCGAGGCAGAAAGTGCGAGAGTCTGATTTTGAGACTACCAGTCCAAGGTCTGGAAGCTCAGCAAGCAAAAGACACTGTCCCCAGCCCATTTTCCCCTCTGCGACACTCAACATGTCCATCCTAATAGGCTTGCTTGCCTTTGTCTGAGGTTTGTTCTGTTTATTGGAGTTCCTTGCAATCATCACAGATCTCAACTTCTTCTTGCTCTATTTCCAGAGGCAGCCATCTCCTTGTGGTTTATTCCCACTGCCAGGACAGAGTCGAGCAATTTCCATAAAGTGGGCTAGGAGCATTCCCATTACACCAGGGCACGGAACCAAGTTTCTGAAAATGGCACGTTTTCTGGCTGCTATTCTCCCTTTCACCTTCATGAATTCCAGAAATGCAGATTACCCCTGCAGATCCTTGACACATTGCCAACCTCTGGACTCATTCCCATTCTGGTAGGGGGCTTTGGGAATCTAACCATTTCAGAACTGATTTGGCCGAGAGTGGCAGGAACGTGCTTTCGCTTGGCACAGCCCATGTTCGGCATCCTAGGCTTGTTGTTGAGATCACATACAGGAACAGTGGCGACTTACACTTTCCATTTTAGTAATACACTGCAGATGCCTACTTAAAGCACCCAGACATTATTTCAAAGCTAGGGAGGCAGCCTCAAGCAGTGGAAACAAAGAGGACTAGGAGCTAGGAGTCTTGGTCCCTCGATGTGTGATTTTAAGTGTCACTCAGTTTCCTTGGACTCCGTTTTCTCATCTATAACATGCCGGGCTTGACAGAATGGAGATGTTAGCTGACACCGTGGTGACTGGTAATCATCTTGCAATATTTAAATGTATCATATCAGCATGTTACGCACTTTAAACTTATACAATGTTGTATGTCAATTACATCACAGTAACTCCTGGAAGGGAATGAGGGGGCTGACTAGTTCACTTCTGAGGTTCTTTTTAGAGCAAACACCAGGGTTCTTTGAAAGGTTTTATTTCTCAAGTGAGAATCATTTCAACCTTAAGGCAATATACCTGCCCTTCACCTGCCCTCCTCTCCTGTTCTGTGGTATTGTGAAGCTACTTCCTCAGACGCATGAACCCAGACTTGAACCAGACCCCAGGTCTTCCACCCTTTTGTGACCCACGACTCTCGAAATGGTCCTCACAGCCAATTTCCAGTGTTGCGTACACTACCTTGTCCATTCTTAGTCAAAATACACAGCTTCATGAAACAGGGTAGCAGCCTCAGATGGAAAATAAAACAGGTGTCTCATGAGAGATCATCTCTGCTATTTAGACAAGACAGTCTATGCTTTAAAAAAAAATTGTTTCTTAATTACAAAAGGAATTCATTCTCATAAAATTTGGAAAACTCTGATAAGTTTAGGGGAAATTTTTTTCATAATTCTACCCCTCCCACAGAGAAACTGTTCGCATTTTGATGTATTCTCCACTTTCAAAGCAGCTTTTACATTGTTGAGCTCATGTTACTTATATTATTTCAAAATTTTTCCCCCACTTAAGATTGCATAATGGGCATTTCCTCATGTCACTGAATCCATATCTAAATAATATTTTAATGGCTTTATAATATTCTTTGTTGTGGGCATTGTCCTGAAGTTGATCAGTTAAGGTCATTATGGTTATATTCTTTTCTTTTTTTCTTAATTTTTATAAGTAATGCTAAGATGAACATCATGTTCATAATCTTGGAAGTTTTCAGATTATTTACTTAAAGTGCATTCTTAGAAATGAGTTGTTAAATTAAAAAGTATAAATAGTTTTAAGACTCTTGATGCTGTTTTGGTCTTAATTTTTCAAACACAATTTATGACTTAACGTTACCTTTTTTTCTCTTAAAAAATATCTTATCCATTTTAGTCATAAGAAAATTTTCACTTTTCTTGAAGCAACACTGGCCTCAACCTCCGCTGAGAAAACATCAAAGAACCCAGAACTTCATCAGCAACTGTCAGCTTTGAGGATTCCTGTCTGACCCCAGGTCTCTCCAAGTCCCCAGGACACTTCTCTTCAACATCGCTGTGAAATGGGGGATGATAAAGAAGTTGAGACAATGGCTCTCAGCTGTTGGGAATAGAAAATGAGTGAGAGCAAAAAATCCCAAAATGTATTTATCAGTGTCCCTATTCGATGTACTGCTCTTGAGCCACATTAAAAAATAATAGGACCAGCTTTTACTAGGCCAAGCTGTGTGACTTTGGGTGCGTTCCACAGCCTGGCTATGGTCCAGGTTCCTCCTGTGTAATGAGAGAAGAGTGAACCAAATGATTTATCAGGTGTTTGCAGGCCAGCATGAGTCCACATTTCTTCGTACCGTGTGGATCGTGAGGTAATGTCCTAAAACTACTCTGAGACAAGTTTGAGTTTGAGATTTTCTTCGAAATGACAGTTACTACAAATGGCCATCTTGGGGATGTGGGATGTTCCAGAATGGTATATAGGGGAAGAGTATGAATTGAAGCTTTGCTAATTATAAGTCATGCGTGTCTTTAGGTCAAGGTCTTAAATACTTTGAGCATTAATGGCAGAAGGACTGATAATGGAGCCTATTTCCTGCAACCATTGGAGGATTGCGTAGATGATGCGTGGGGCCTGCACATAGGAAGCCCACAGGAAAAGTTGTGAGAACTGTCAAGTTTTCTGTGCCAGAATGAGCATTGCTCTTAGCACAATGGGGAAAACAAGTTCAGGGATATTGCCCATTGACAAAAACCACACAGCAAGTTAGTAAGGACATCACAAATCACCTGTGGTCTGCTTATCCTTCGTCGCCACATAACTCAGGAAATAGCTAAGTGAAGACTAAAATATCTTAGTCTTAGTGCTTAGGTGCTCCGGCAAAGAGATCATTGTCTTCCTAACCATGGTCCAAAGTCAACAGCCAGCATTATGTGCATTCAGTCATATTTTATCCAAGCAAGAGGGAAAAGCCCTGAGTATACACCACTATCTAAGAAGAATAAGTTCTGAACTCTTCTGTCTAATATTTGGGATCTCTCTCTCAGCTTGGTCTCAGTCTACCTTTCCATGCTCAGCCTCTGCCACAGCTCCTGGGGGCCTTGGGTAGTGCTAAATCCCCTAGTATGGCATTCTCTCTGACATGGGGTTTCCCCCTCTCCCTGGTCTGTTGGAGCCACTGTGTTCTTCCAAAAGACCTTTCCCCTGTGCCCTCTGGCAGCTTCCTCCTCATCCTTCCAGGCACAGTCTAAATGATGGGCTTTCCTGGATGAAGGTTTCTTCTCCTTTCCAGACATATACATTGCTACAGGCCCTGGCTGGGTGACCAAGACACCCATGTTTATCCTCATGTTACATAATGATAAGCTCCAGAACATGTGGATCCAAGAGGTCCTCCTCCTCTGACAACTCCAGCGTAATCTAGGGTCAAGTCTTCCAGAGCTGGGCAAGGTTTGCTTCTCCAAGACCTCAGAAACCCAGAGAGTTGAAACTTAACATGAACACATGCTTCCTCTTCTCCTCCTTCTTCTTCTACTTCTCCTTCTGTTAGAGACAGACAGAGAATATGCACATGCAAGCTAGCGGGGGGCGGGCAGAAGAAGGGGGAGACAGACAATCTTAAGAGGGCTCATGCTCAACAGAGCCCAATGTGGGGCTCAATATCACCACCCTGAGACCATGACCTGAACCGAAATTAAGTCAGATGCTTAACTGACCGAGCTACCCAGGCAACACTGGTTGTTCAAATAAACAGAGAGCTAGAAGGTAAATGTTATTTCTATTTTGTTGTTTTATTCAACAACAAATGCAAGTAAACAAATCTTAAACACATCACCATGCCACAATCATTATTTATCTTTTTCTCCCACTGTTACAATGGGAATCCATTTTTTTTTTTTTTTTTTCTTCTTTGGAGCCCCAATGTCTCTGGCGGGCTATATTAGTACATGCATAGTTAGCTGTTCTATGGTTTGCTAAGTGCTCTGACAGTGAGTCACTTACTGAATGGCCATTACTGTGTCCAGTAATTTGCGGGGTGCCCTGGAGATTCTCAGAGACACACCTGCCTTTCAGCTGAACTCAGATGCAGTTACAACACTTAGCCTTTTCAACCCCGGAGATGCTCATTCCTTTAAGTATTAAGTAGTAGTATTAAGGTAAGGTGTATTAAGGCCCCACAGAGGTCTCTGTGGTTCTTTGCACCTCATGCCAGACTCTTCTGATGTGTGTTTATTTCAGTGTAAGGTTACTCCCTCTCATTTCTGCCTTAGCTCCACCATGTTTAGACAGGTCTTGTACCTCCTGACGCCTTCCGGCCACACATAGGCTTTCTAATACATAGTCTCTTCTGTTTTCCTCCAGTGGCTTTGTGTTTGCATGCCTTATCTCCTCTGTAAGATTCCAGGTTCCTGCCTGAGGGGGTTTCTCATCTTTTCCACTCTTCGAAGTACTTAGCAGATTGCTAGGTACACAGAAGGCACTTAATAAATAATTCATTCATGAGTATAGACATTCTTCCCATTCCAACAGATGAAACCGTGGTCTTCTAACCTCATGACTCAGTGTGGTCTGGACCAGCAGCACCAGCATCTTCTGGAAACTTGGTGGAAGTGCAGATGCAGGCCTGTCCCAGACCTACCAGCACAGAAGCTGCATTTTCACAAGACCGGCTGGAGATGTATTCAGGAGAAGCAGTGCGCTCAAGGACACTAATTGTCAAAGTCTCCATCTTCTCTGCCTCACTTGGTCTCCTGCTTTTGCTTCCCCCATCCCTGGCTCTTCTCCCGTCCCCTCACCCCTGTGCTCTACCCCCGACCACAAGGCGTCACGTCAACCATTTTCTCTCCAATATCCCAGTGCTCTCACTCCTCTAGGATCTCTGCTCCTGCCCACAAAATGCCAACAGTTCACTCTCTCCATTCTTTGCTATTGTTCTTTGAGTCTTCAACACTTACTGCTCTACTAATACAAGGCAGGACACCCGTTTGGTCAAATCAATGCACGCCTTCCTCATCTAACAGCAGGACTCTGAATTCAATCTTCTCTTGAGTGGCTTATAGCTCTTTTTGCCTTTTCTGTTTATCAACTCACTCCTAAGTTAACAGGAGTTAGAAATTCATTGGTCAGCAAAAAATGTGGGGTGGCAGGGAAAATTGCGCTTTTTCATTTATAGATTCAGCTGCTAGAAAGAATTTGAGAACTGAGCCGTCTTCATTAGTCAAGCCTAAACTTTAACTGAAAGTATGGCTCGCTTTAAGGCAATCAAACATAGGAAATCATAACATAGAAGAAGAAATGGCAGGGTTGGCTTTCAATGATAATTCTTCCACTAAAAAAAAAATTCAAAAGATCTTTAAACTAGTAGTCTTTAAAGTGCCTTTAAAAATAATATTTGTTCATCTCTTGATAAGAGCACAGATGTCTTGTAATTCAGGGGAGACTTATTTCCAGTTTGAGTTGCTGTGTTTTATGTGGAACCTGGGGAAAAGCTGCTTTGGGGCTTGAATGACAGACAAAATCACTTCAATTCCCCTACCCCCCATATTTTGTAGCAGGACTGAAGCAGTTAAGTACTTCTCCTGAAGATCATATTACTTTTTGACTCATTTCCTACCTGAGGCTTGATTTATAATGATAATTTTCTTTAGACATTTTCAAAAGTGATTGTTCATAACGAAAAGAGATATATTAGACAGACTCTTCCTTAAGGCCAAGGGCTGGCAATAATTGGGTCGTTTGATTTCTATTCATTTTTCTTAAATATCTGATTGCTTGTACAATAACTTTCTTCCCCAATCAATTAGTCTAACAATTCCTATCAATATTTTATTTTTAATGGTTGACTAGTCATTCCATTAAAAATGTAAGTGCATTAGCTCTGTGTAGAATGATTCCATTGGGATAGACTTATTTAAATATTCATAACATAAAAATTAATAAATCTGAGCACAGTGTTTGCATTTTAAAAAGTCAGGCTACTGTCAGGTGTATTTGGTCCTAGATGAGATTCACTGCATTAAAAACCTCGAGCGTCATCTTTTTTATCGATTCTTCTTTATGATAAAACAATGCAACAGAGATTCTATGAGAGCAGAATTACTACCCAATAATTCATTGGTCCGGTCAACTTCATCCACTGAAAACAAGTTGCCCTTTCCCTGTCTTTCATGCTACTCCTCACTCCTATCATCACTTAGATTCCAACTACTAAATCATCCTGTCTGAAATCAGAGATTAAATGTTGGTTATGAATAGTATTCATTTCCATTTTATTCAGTCTCTCTTTTCTCCCTCTACCTCCCATCACCACCATGAAAGTAAAACCAATGAATCATCATGGGGTACAGTAAGAGCTCTAAGGACACCTGCTTCCCTTGGGCTTGCGCCCTCCTGGAGGAAGAAGCACACATCTTACAAGGGGTAAAGGCTATTGCATATTGGTTTAAGGGCATATATAGCCATAGAATCAGCAAATCTGACAAATCTGTATAATGGGTTAGGAGGTAGAAGAATCCAGCTAGAGCAGCAGGGCATCTCTGATAATCTCCCAAAGGCTCAGAATGCCATTCACATCAGTCACAAAAATTAACTTGAAATGGATTAAAAACTTAAATGGAAATGTAAATCGGTGCAACCACTATGGAAAACAGTATGGAGGTTCCTCAAAAAATTCAAAATAAAACTCACATATAAGCCAGCAACCCCAATTTCTGGATATTTACCTGAACAAAATGAAAGCACTATTCTGAAGCTGTATTGGAGTCTAACTATCATTGCAGCATTATTCACGTTGGTCAAGATTGGAAGCAAACCAAAAATCTACCTGTGGATGACTGGATAAAGGAAATGTGGTATATATATATATATATATATATGGGAATATTATTTGGCCTAAAAAAAGGAGAAAATCCTGCCATTTGTGACAACATGGATGAAACTTGAGGGCATTCTGCTATGTGAAATAAGCCACACCAAGAAAGACAAATTCTGCATGGTATCACTTCTATGTGGAATCTCAAATAACAATACTAATAAAGTCAAACTCATCGAACCAGAGAGCAGAATAGTGGTGGCCATAGGTGGGTGAACAGGGGGAAATGGGGAGATGTTGGCCAAAGGATAGAAACTTGCAGTTACAAGATTGATAGCTCCAGAGGACCTAAGGTACAGAGCTGTCAATGACTACACTACCTTACAGTGACTATAGCTTATCATACTATATTACATACTTGAAATTTGCTGGAAGAGCATTTTTTAAAAGATTTATTTATTTATTTATTTATTTGACAGACAGAGATCACAAGCAGGCAGAGAGAGAGGAGGAAGCAGGCTTCCCGCGGAGCAGAGAGCCCGATGCGGGGCTCGATCCCAAGATCCTGGGGTCATTACCTGAGCCAAAAGCAGAGGCTTTAACCCACTGATGCACGCAGGCACCCCTAGAAGAGTATATCTTAGGTGATCACATCACACACACACACACACACACACACACACACACAAAAGGTGATGGGTATGTTAACTTGACTGATGAACATTTTACGACGTAGAGGTATATCATCACATTATCACAGTCATACATACAAATTCAAATATATATAATTCTCTTTGTCATACACACTTTCATAAAGCTGGTGGAGGGGTGGGGATAAAAGGAAGTGGGGGAATCCAAACAGTGCAGGGCATCACTGATAAGCTCCCAAAGGCTTGAAAGGCAGAATTAAGGACACCAGGTTAGTCAAGAGGTGCCCTCCCCCAAGAGCCCCCAGCAACCTAGTCTGGGATTACTGTTTTTTCATACTTAACTTTTAATCACTTCTGTTGGCAAAGCTTGGCTGGACTGGACAGAAAAGGCCTCTGCTAGAAATATGAGTGGGTCACCAGCAAGAAGAGGACCCAAGGGGATGACATTTTACGACCTCTAACAGTCCCAGCACTCTAGGATGGATAATGTCTGTGAACAGGGTGACTGGGAAGAACGCAGAATTTGACATCAGGAGACCAAATAAGTCACCCTTACCTATTAGATCTCTAAATTCCTTCCTAGCTCTAAAAGTAGTATAAAAGGAGTAGGTAATTAAAAGAGAAAACTCAGGATTGGACTAGAAATAGATGGTACAAAAGGGAGCCCATCCTACCCAATAGGGACCCAGAACACACACCCTCATTTAGAGCCTGTAAAGAGCCTCAGAATCCTCTACCCACTCCTTTGGTCAGACTCTACAAAATGCTCATAATCAGTTCATGTGTTGAAACTCACTTGCCATCCCCAAAGATGAATGACTAACAAAGGAGAAAAAGCCATCTCCCCTTGGGTAAGGCAGGGCAGAGCACCTCAGTACCAACTTCCAGGTGCCTGAGGCCTCCACAGACTTTGGAGGTCAAAACTCAGGTCTGAGGCTGAAAGAAAAGAGAAGGCATCAGGACAGCAAAGACAAGATTTTGGGGAATGGTCCCCCAAGTCAAGCACAGAGGCACTTCTGTGGACAGATGTGGGGCTGTGTTTGTGACTCTGGTCATCCTTCACAAATTAAATTCTTCTCTTGGGCCAAGCAAGGAAAGAAAATACTCAAACCTATACACTGTGTTTATTTGCTTTTCCTGGAGACTTCTAAAATTCCGTTGTTCTATTATAAATGAGGCACCTGTGGCGTCCATATACACAGCAGAGAGACAGATGGCGGAGAGCTGCTTGCTGTGTGTGTACTCAGAAGCAATGAATGTCTAAGATATACAAAGCATTGAATGTTTAGAGATGATGTGTATATTACGTACAGCTGAAAACTCCTGGCGTCTCATCTACTCCAGAGTTTCTCAAAATATGGTTTACAAACCATCTGCCTCAGAACCTTCTGGAGTCTGAATGGGGGGCCCCACGGCAGACCTCCCGACTTGGACTCTCCCCGACTCTCCCAAGACTGATTCTGGGACAAGGATGTCTTGCTAGTTGGCAGGAATCCCTTGAGGCAACAAATGATACTCTGTAACTCAGGGGACCTAGGGACCTAGTGATTCTGTGCATAGCTGTATTTCATTGCTAATGTAAATGCATCTTAGACTCAACAGTGCCTTTATCTCCTCTCCAGCCCTCTCTTCCTCTCTCAGTGAATGGTGGCTTTAATAAAGTTGCTGTTGCTTTTTTGCATCCGTCCTTCCTTCTAGGTTTGTAGCACATGAAGTTTCGCTATAGCGAAATCATCCTTCGTTACATCTGGACATGCTTCTTCCCCTAAATCATTCTTGCCTCCTTACAGTTTTCTGGCTGTGCCCTTGACACAATGAAATGGTCCTGATTTTCTGAAACCGAATACTTAAATGGGAAGGAATGATTTATGGTAAAACGAACAAGAGCAATGCTGCATGTTTATATCCTTCTCTCATCTGGAGGCAGCCCACAAATTTAAGCTAGTCTGATTAAGCCAGAGTACAGCAGATCTCTTCATCATTGTGGAAAAGCAGGCCGCTTGGAAGAGTAAATTATGATACCAGTTTAGCTGCATTGAAATTACTACCCAAAAGGTACAGATAATAATTAAGTAATATACCATAAGTGACAGACACCAAAGGGAGAATTTCAGAAGTTAAATGTACTAAAGGTCTCAAGCTGGCCAGGGCTCCGAGCACAGAGCCTTAACTTGTGGAGTCCAGTGATGGCTGTGCATGATAAAGGATGAACAAATCAAAGAACCTTCTAGCTTCAGTTTGGGACCAGAAAATGAAAGGTTGCTGTCCTCTGAGGAACTACCTGACTGTTCTGCACAAACAACGTGGGCCAACAGCTGCGTGTGAAAACAGTCCATGACCTCAGGATTCAAAATGCTAAGCCAAGCTCCAGAAAATGCCGATCATCCAATGGGTTTTGGGGTATAGAGCGATTCTCTCCTGGAGAGATCCTTCCCCTTTGCCTACGCATCCTCTGTGCTGTCCTTTGGGAAAAGAGCTGTTGTCAAAATTTCCGCGAATAGGAGAATCTTGCAGATTTTATCATGTTATATGCTGCTCCGTGCAATCCTGGAGTCAGAATTTATAGCAGGTCCTCCGTAGGATTAAGGATGGAGATACAAGGTGACTTGTGCGGTGGGGCACAGCTGGAGATGCCCAGGCCTCTGCTTTCGGAAGACCCCCCCTTGGACATAGTAGGAAGATTTGACAAGGCTGCAAGCCCTGCTTTGAGCTGTGGGGATGGCGGATGTGGATAAAGGGGATCAGTGTCGTTAGCCTGATTCCTGGAGAGAAACCGTAAACCCCCATCACAGTGGAGGGTGTCAGTTACTGGGCACTTCGCATGTGTCCCTATCACTACCACTGCTAGTGCCAATAAAATAGAAGCACCTAATCTCATCGGGAATAATCCCCCAAGAGACCCATGAGGCTCACGTGAAAATCTCTATTTAATAGAAAATTGCAGTGTGGGGAATTAAAGTTCTTGCTCAAGGTCCCGCGGTGTGCTTCTAAAGAGCACTGCCCTTGACCCCTAGTTTGCATGCCTTTTATCTGCAGTGCTGCATGGTGCTTAAGCCTCACAGTTGCTCTGTATCTGGGTGGCCTGACTCACCACCACCCTATTCTATGGATAAGTGGGTTATACCACCCCACTTATTTCCAGTAAGTGGAGGCTGAGGGAGCTTGGGTGAGACTTTGCCTGCAGGGACACCTTGGAAGGGACAGCACCGGGACACCCTCCAGGTCTACCCAGTGTTAAAGCCTGCCCCGGGTGGATAATGGTGGCGAGGCTGTGGAAGACGGCCCTCCGGGGGTGGAAAGGGACCTTCAGCACACCGACAAACACTGGCTGAGCCCCGTGAGGGTCAGACCCTGATACAAGGCCTCCCCCGGTGCCACCTCAGCCTGGAGCTAACATCAGCCAGATGCACGTACTGAGATGGTACTGAGGGACAAAACACATGGCTCAGACGATAATGGGTGATCCGGGGGCACAGAAGAAATCAGTGTGAGCCCCAGTGGTTGGGAGAGGTCTCCCGGAGGAAGGGGACTTGAGATGCGTAGAAAATATGGTGGTATCTGGAGATGCAAAGAACTACTTAATACTTTTTTACCACATCCTCCCAAATGTTCTCCTCGGTGTGTTAGGCATGCCGGGGAGGCTGAAGAAATAGGAAATACATTTTCTAGTCTCAAATGACTTAGAGACTAGTTGGTGAAATAGGACATACAGGAAGTGACAGTGATCAATTCTAGCCAATAACCCATTAAGGGCTAAATTGTGTTCCATTATCTCAAAGTACTATGGAGTTTCAAAAGACCAGACATTGGTAAGGGGGAGGATGGTCAGAAAAAGCTTCCTGTGGGAGGTGGTATTTGAGCTGAGGCGTCGAGAATGCAGGGGTCAGCTGGAGGGTGTAATATCCACAAATACACACCGTGGGGAGAGGGCCCGGTGTGCTGGTGAGTCAGTGAGCAGTGCAGTAGGCAGGGATGAGGGGGGTGGGGCTCGGTAAGGTCTGTGCATTTGGGGTTTGGAATAAGCTGGGTCCCTCAAATTTACCCAAAGTAATTGGAAATTCAGGTTGCTACTCTATGAGTGAAACCGTGAAAGCCTCGCCCAGAGGGTCAAAGCTGGAAGGACAAAATCATTGAAGAGAAATTTCCTCCGTCCCCGTAGCACTCAGCCGTAATGGGGACTTAGGTTTTTTTCTTCATCTCTAAAGAGAGGGCCACCAGAAGGGAGGACAGTGGATCACGGAGCTAGGAACATCCTAGGGTGAGTGTCCACGATGCCCTCAGCTGTCCATTCTGAGGTGGCTGGGGTAGACAACAGTTTTAATCAGAGCAGCCTCTGTGAGCACAGCTGGGGTGGGTCTTTCCCCACGAGGGCCTCCATTCCTCTCACAGATGAGGCGGTCAAACATCTGAAATTGATGATCAAGCCGGACTATGGCAAAGTCACCCCATAAAGAAACTCTCTAGGCTTGTGTTCGTTTGCCACCTGGCTCTCCTGAGTGACCTCAGGGCCATTGCACATGTCTCACTGGCTGGGCTCTGCACAACTCCAGGGGTGTCGTCACCCACTGCCCCATACTAGTGCCCCTGGAAACCCTGTGTGATCCCTTCGATGAGCTTCCATTTAAACTTCAGTGAATCTATTAGGGAGGTTGTCAGCAGTTCTCGGGGCTGGAGAGCAAGGAAAGCTAAGTCAGAGTCCCTTTCTGGGCCCCTTGGGCTCTGGTAGCTGAATGAGTGCAATGACTGGCATCAGGAACGCCATATGAGCAGGGAATAAATTCTCCTTCACCACCATCGCGGTGGGGGAAATACTCCACATTCACTTCCTATCTTTAACAGAGCCCCGAGTTCTGGCACCTGTCAGAAAATCATCAGCGACCCCAGCCTTGCGCATGAAAGAGACAAGATTGCAGGACCCGCTACGGCAGGTACTTGAAAATTCCAGCCTGCTCTTATCTGACCTGACCTTGACCCAATTCAGAGACAGTCTTGTTTCCTTGGTGGTTCATTTCACACCAGAAAATGCTGCTTTTTTTTTTTCTAAATAACCGGCCAATACTGCCGTGCCGTGTAGGGCTGCTGGTGTCAAGGTTGAGCCAAATGGCCCCAGGAATCTTGAATAGAAGCGAGGACAGGCCCCACAAATAGGAAGTGGTTCTTGAGAACCCTGGGATCTTTCCCAGAACAAAGGCTCAGCGCATCTGTCTATGTGGTGGGAGGGGCGTGCCCGCGTTATCCGAGCAAGGCATGGCACGTCACCAATGATACCCCTCCCCTCGGTGGAAGGAAGCCAAGAGTCCTTCCATGCCAGCTAATCTGGCTTGGTGGGTCAGGTGCCTGGAGCCTCGAGAAGAAGAGAACAGACAGTGGGAGCTTAAGAGTAGGAGGGAGAAATTGTGTGTGTGTGTGTGTGTGTGTGTGTGTTAGTATGTGTGTGTGCATGTGTGTTGGCTTGGGGGATGGTTAGGATAAAGAAGGGTAAAGGGTTTTGTTGAAGCTCTTTAGGAACTGGAAGGGGGGCTTGAATATGATACCCATTTTCTCCCTTGGAATTCGAAATCCATAGAGAGAAAGACACGGTCAACACCTGGAGAGGCACACATCGGCTTTACTACAAGTGTGACTGCTGAGTGTGGCTGGAGATCTGGAGCTTAAAGGTTTACTAACTCCGTCTCTGAAATGCCCAAGCAGATGGGAGCTCAGCAGACCTCCCCGCCGTGGGCCGGGCCCTTCTGTAGGCAGTGGAGCACCGGGATGGGTCAACCCCACTGTGCACAGATCTAGAAGGAGAAACCAGGAAGGGCTAAGCCACAAAGACCAAGATTCCTCTAATACACTGACCAGACAACAGACTTCCTTCTAAGACTGAGGGGTTGGATATAACTAAGTCAGCCTTCAAAGTATGCCTCCTCATGGAAATATAAACCCAGGGGGAGAAGTCCTCCCACACCTTAACAAGTTCTATGCAAACATAAAGCAACAACCAGAATCCCCCATCACTGCAAATCTTCCCTCATCTGCAACGATCTACGACAGGAACATACTTCTCTGAGTGTTCTGTAGACTTCCAAGATACACACTGATGCTATTGCTGTCACCAGGCTTGGTTTTCCAAGCCCAGAGATGCCTCTCTGTTGCCATAGTGCACAGTGAGTTCTGGGGTCAGAGGAAGAAAAGTGTCTATATAGGTAAGGAGGGCACTGCCCAAACCTGACTGTCCTCCTGGTGCCCACTGAACGTTGATCTTACCTCCAGACCAGAACATTCACTCTCTGAGATCAGGACGCATGCATGGTCTTTCTTAAAATTGCCCCTGTTCCTCCTCAGCTTGTACCATGACGGTTCCGGGATTTGGTCCCTGTCTGTCCCAGGTGACTAAAAACTGGCAGACAGAGAGTAACTAGGACCGTCCCTACCAATCCTTATTGCCATCATCAAATCCCACACTTGGAAGGTCACCTTGTCCAACGCTCCTACCCCACTCCGCCCCGAAAAAAACCCCTCGGAGAGGCAGGGGTTGTAGTGGGGAGTTGGGGGAAGAGGGTCAAAAGGTACAAATATCCAATTAAAAGAGAAAGAAGTCCTGGGAATGTAACCCACATTACATTCCCACATGACACATGACATACTATTGTCAACAATATTGTATGTTATAATTTAAATGTTGCTAAGATGGTAGATAATTAAAAGCTCTCATCCAAGAAAATAATTATGAATATGTAGAGGTGATGAACATCAACTTATCGCAGTAATCATTTTGCAATATATATGTATATCAGATTTGTTTGTTGTACACCTAAAACGAATACAATGTCGGTTCTATTCCAATAAAACTGAATACAATTTTAAAAAAATTCTCCCAACAATCCCTTTCAGAGGGTTGTTTGTGTAGCTTCTGTTTTCCACACCTCCTTTAGCAATGGTGCTGAATCCCATACTCATTTTGGGACAATAATCTCAGTTAGCTGGACAGTTTGCAGTGGGATTGGGCTTAAGTTCATTTTAAGATTGCCGCCTCTTTTAAAATGCCTGTGATGTCACACATCTTTCTACAAGATGGTGAAGCAGTTGAGGTTCTCCTTGCTGAGCCAACCTGGGGGGATTAATCTGAGACAGGGCAAGGCTAACAGGCGAGGGTTGAATGCTAAGTTGTCAGTGGGGGTGATGGTGGGAAGCCAGGTCAAGAACTCAGAGGAGCAGCTCCAGGTTGCCAGGCCAGGCCATGGACAAAAAGAAAAGAGGTTGGAGTTGGAGAGGGTTTCCCTAGGTCCCAGAGTCACAGATAAAAGGCACTTGGGGACAGATAGGGAACAGAGATGTCTTGGGCACCCATTCAATCCTCTTTACCTAAGAAGGTTGCAGGGTGATTGTTAGTCCTCAGCTTTCTGCTTCCTTTTAGAATCCTGATACCTTGGTGTATGAGCACGGGAACCTGGATATGACCATAGGCCTTGTCACACCCAACAGAATAATTCTGAGCCTCATAGTCCTCTGTGAAAGACTTTATGTATATTTAAGACATTAATCATGTCGGTGAGGACTTCATGTACCTAAAAATGGTAGTAAAATACTGAAAGAGGTAGAGCCCCAAGAATACAGATGGGATAGAAACTAGAGTTGTGGGCACCCAAGTTCTGGAAAGTTCAGTGTAATAGCATTTAGTCTTATTTTCCAGCCAGCGTCTCAGCGGCCACTGAGATGATGTTTATCAAGACGGGGAAGCTCTTCAGGCAACTCTCCATCTGGATCCAAGACAAAGGTGCTCTCTCCCTGATGGAAGTAGATGAGGTCAGTCTTGCCTCTTTGTGTGTCTTTGGAGGGTATACAGGATATAGGGGAGAATGCGACTTTAGGAAATGAGGCTGCCTGTCAGTCCGGCTTATTTTTGGACTCCTGAGGCTTGAGAAAATAAATACGTACGAGGTAGCTAAATCCATGAACCGCATTCTGACCACCGTTCCCACCTCTTTCTCTTTGCCCTTTAATACAGTTGAAATGTCCCAGTTGGTGCTAGGAAATCAGTCTGCGCTTGTTGATGAAATCCAATTGTATGGCTAGGATGGCGTTCATAAATCCTCTGAATTCAGTCCTCTGGAATTTTCCCAGATTGAAATCAAACACTCACACTCCTGCCTGGCTTTCAGATTCCAAGTCCGCGGTATCTCCCATCACACACAGCCGGTGGGTGCCATTTTTCCGGCAGGTTATCGTAGCGTAAGGACTGTGCAACTACTTGCGGCTTATCTAATCGGGTTTTCTTGACGCTTGTTTTATTGCATTCAAATCTCACCACCTGATCAAGGGACTGCACTGGTTAGCGAGCTGTTGGACAAAAGCTTCCTGACAAATCTCTGCCCCTATTTTAAAACCGTTCTCCCACAAGTCAGAGGACTTTGGCTTCCTGGCTGATCGCTGGCTTGCAAACGTGAGCCCCAAACCATCTCTCCGGTTGGAGGAAACACTGTCAAATGCAGTTGGGGTTTGGTCAAGAAGACTTTTCAGGTGACTTCCACCTCTCGTTATTGAGGATTCTAAAATGCAGGTGCTACAGTTGGTTAGCATGACTCCTCCCTGCTCCCTGTCACCAGAGTAGGCATTCAGTAAATGTTTGTGGGGCATTTGGGTGGCTCAGTCAGTCAAGCATCCGACTCTAGGTTTCGGCTCAGGTCATGAGCTCAGGGTCATTAGATAGAGCCCCATGTCAGGCTCTGTGCTCGGCACAAAGTCTGCTTGGGATTCTCTCTCCCCCTCCCCCCCAACTCCTACCCCCACTCACACACTCTGTCTCTCTCTAAAATAAATAAATAAAATCTTTAAAAATAAATAAATAAATATGTGTGGAATCAGTGAACGAGCAAAAAAACCGAATGGGTGAATCAACAAATAGAATGGTTAAGTGACTATGGTCCCAAGTCCTTCTCCCTGTCCCTCCCTGGAAAACCATTCTGGTTTGGATTAAAAACTCATGCAGAAAAGACACCGGGTGCCAGGCGTGTTCCCTGATAGGCCAGAGTTCCAGGGGAGGCAAACAGACTTGCTCCGGGGGCTCTCACATCGGGGAGAGGTAACTGATCCCCTCCCAAACAAATAGGGTTAGCACTGGCACCCATCAGGATGGCTATCATTCAGGACAAGGAAAATAAACGTTGGCAGGGGTGTGGAGAGATGGGAGCCCTTGTGTACTGCTGATGGGAATATGAAATGAAATGGTACAGCCACGGTGGAAAACGGTTCGGCCGTTCCTCGAAAAGTGAAGCAGACAATGACCAACGAGATCCAATAATTCTACTTCTAGATTTACACCCCAAAACACGGAAAGCACGAAACTCAGACGCCTCCTTGTGCGTGAACGTTCGCGATATTATTCACCATGGTCGTAAGGTAGAAATGACCGACCGGCCGGTGAGTACATAAGCATGATGTGGTTTAGGCCCACGTGAGCTAGTATCCGGTTTTAGCGAAGAAGGAGACTCCGGCACATTCTGCATCATGGATGGACCGTAGAAGTGTGATGCTCAGTGAAATGAACCAGACATGAAAGGGCAGATATTATCTGATCCCACTTGCATGAACTGTCTAGAACAGGCATATTCATAGAGTCGGCAAGTAGCATAGAGGTCATCAGGGGCTGAAGGGAGGGAAGAATGGGGAGTTATTACTTAAGCGAGACAGAGTCACCGCTGGGATGGTGAAAAGTTCTGGAAATGGAGAGTGGTAATGGTTATCCACTACTCAGTATGCACTGAATGCCCCTGAACTGTCCGCTGAAAAATGGTCGCAGGGGCACATTTTATCTATGCATATTTTAGTGCAATAAAAAATAGAGCTGATAACCAAACTATGTGAAGGAACAGAGGTAGAAGAAGGATTATCAGATAAATAGTGTCTTAAAATCCTGCTAACTACAGGAGCCGCATCTCACAGTGCTCTCCTGTATCACCACCTCTGTCTTCACAGCACCCCGTGGGGGAGGGGCGTGGTGGTGCTGGTCATGATCCCATTTCGCTAACGAACAGACTGAGGCTCAGAGAGGTCAACTTGCCTGACATCGTCTCATTAGCCAGGAGTAGAGCCATGACTTGAACACCTTTGTTCACCCTGGAAATGCTACCCCTCCCGCTTTCGCCTAAAGGGGTCGCTACGTGGCTTAGAGCCATGCCACTCACCCTGAGGACAAGCCAGTAAGGCTGAGGGGGTAGAGAGCTGTGCTGGCCCGGAGAACAAGCGCCTGGCCTGTCACCCTCAACTTGCCTCCCTCTCACCCTGCCCTGGGAGGGAGGGAAGGCATGGAGCTAACAGGTACCCAGAAGGCGCTGGGATGCATTTGGTTTTCAAGATCCATCTTGACTGCCAAGTAAACAGAAGCCTCAACCCCTCCTTTCCTCCTTAGAGATTTTGTATTCAGGGATCTCGTCAAGGCATTTGACATCAAATTCTAATCTTCCACCTCTCAGAATCCTGCACTTCTCCCACAGCCCCCTAGGCAGTGTTTCAAGAACACTTCCCCATACTTTGACATTTGAATCTGGCCTCCTTGGCATAAAATCACTATCTTGCAACTATCATGAGGCATTTCACCCACCTGGTCAAATTCATGCATATCATTTTTACTTTAGAGGTGAGGTTAATCTCTTCGGGGCCCCGTTTAGCACAGAGATAGCCATACATCTCCTGATTTTATGGTTGCACAAGTCACTACATCAAACTGTCCACCGGCTTGTTCTGAGCAAAATGAGCCATCTGTGTAATTAATCTTGACCGCTCTCCTGCCAAAACCGGGCATGTTCCGCTCTGCCTGTTGCCTTCGCTCGCAGCTTGGAAGGTGGCAACAAAGGCCCCTCGATCCTGATTTTCACCCCTGAGCCATTCACCCATGGACTTCTGTTGTTTTTGGCATTCCTGCAAGTGTGCTGTTAATTAAACTCACCAAATTAGTAGTTTCAGGCCGTGGCTGCCTCAGGGTGCCAAGGGCAGGCCATGTTCACTCCACCTACCGTCCATCTGTGATTTCCAGTACTCTGTGTCTGGAACAGTGAGGCTTGGGTTCCCAGGCCTGGTGGGGCATTCACCCAAACACCCACCCATTGTAGCTGGGGAGAAGCCGTCATGCCTAATGGTCAGGAATATGGGCTCAGAGAAACTGCTGGGGTTTCAAGGCTGTCTCCACCAGGGATGAGTCCCATTATTCAGTTTCCTCATCTATGAAACGGGGACAGTAGTAGTCTATCCACCCTTAAGTGGTTGGGGTTAAATAGATTCTACCATGTAAAGCGCTTGAAGCGACATTGGAGGGGCACCTGGGAGGCTCAGTCGGCGAAGCATCCGACTCTTGATTTGGCTCCCATCATGATCTCAGGGTCGTGAGATCGAGCCCTGCACTGGGATCTGCGCTGATCATGCAACCTGCTTATAGTTCTCTCTCCTCCTCTCCTTCTGCCCCTATACCCACCCCCCACTAGTGTTGGAAGAAGGGTAAGAATTCAATATAGTCTAACCCCTGCCACTCTTTTTCTTAAAGATTTTATTTATTTATTTGACAGAGAGAGAGATCACAAGTAGGCAGAGAGGCAGGCAGGCAGAGAGAGAGGGGGAAGAAGGCTCCCCGCAGAGCAGAGAGCCCGACGATTCCGGCTTGATCCCAGGACCCCGAGACCACGACCCGAGCCGAAGGCAGAGGCTCAACCCACTGAACCACCCAGGCGCCCAACCCCTACCACTCTTAGTATTAATATGTACCTGGATTTACAGAGCAATTTACCAAAATGCTAACGTCTAAAAATTTCCCGACAGCACCTTGTCAACATCCACAGTTTAAGTACTGTGGCCGTCATGTTGAGTGACA
Organism: Neogale vison; assembly: GCF_020171115.1. Classification (NCBI taxonomy): domain Eukaryota; kingdom Metazoa; phylum Chordata; class Mammalia; order Carnivora; family Mustelidae; genus Neogale; species Neogale vison. The sequence goes on along the minus strand of NC_058101.1, from coordinate 194,382,866 downwards.
ATCCTCGGCCTTCCCCAAGTCTCCTATAAATCTTCGGAGGCTGCGGCAACTTGGAAGTCAAAGATTATGAATGTTCAACCGCCAGGGTTTTTGAGTCACTTACTCCTACACCCATTGTTTGAAGATCACTTCATAACTGACAGAAAACTTTGTATTTTATTACCTGACTGTGGTCATAGCTCCCGCCTCCTGCCATATGGATTGAGCTCTTTGATGTCCCATGAGTTCTGGTGCTCCTTCTGCACGTGCCTTTCTCTTTGTGGGGCATGGCTCTTTGGGGACATTTTAACTCTTCTCTATTTTTCATTAATTCCTCATGTGGCTCATCCTTCTAGAACTTTGGGCACTGGCTTGCGTTTCTCCTCCACTGGGGACCTTCCCAATGGGTCCTGGCCCAGTCTGCATGACAGCATCTTGTATTTGTCACATACCATTGTTGTAACATGTTCCTTTTTCCTGCTAAACCTATATCCCTGCTGTTTCTTGGGCTCTCTCTGGTCCTTACCACAATATGTGGCATCTCAGGAGTGTTCAGAAATTAATGAACCACCCATTGAGGGAGACAGAATGCAACAGGGAAGGAGGGCCTTAAGAGGGAAAACAGCCAACGTGACTAGGAAATTTGGGAAAGTCTCCACAGCACAAGTGATACATGGAACTGAGCCTTTACAGGTGAGAATGATTTTGATAAGTAGAAGAGGGAAAAAGCAAGAGTCTCCAGACTGAGGAACCGTCAGGAGTGAGAATCAGTTTGGAGATCTGCTGAGGCCAAGACCTGGAGGGGTGGGAGCTGAAAGGAGGGAGCACTGGGCTGGAGGGTGAGGCTCATTTGGCCAGTCAGATGGTGAAGGATGCTTTGCACCAGGAAGAGTTTGGGCCTGATTCTGCCAAGAATGGGGATTGATTGAAGTATTTGAAGCAGGAGAGTGTTCCAGAAAGACGATGCCTGAAACATCAAGGAAATGGAGAGTGGTAATGGTTATTTACCTATGTGCTTGCATCTGGGGAGAACATGGGTACATAGATACTATACTGATGTACACATGTGCTATCTCTGGAAAGACACACTCTAGAAACTGGTGTCAGTAGGGAACTTTGTGGGGAGACAATTTTTGCCTCTTTCTTTTTGCCCCATTTCCATTTGACCATGTGTTTGTATTAAATCTGCTAAAAGAGTCCAAGTTTTAAAGGGCTGGCAAAACTGTAAGAATGAGGAATGAAAGAAAGGAAAACAAAAGGAAAGAAAGAAATGAATTATGCATGGCAGCTTGAGAAAGCAAATGAGCCAGGAGACAGTGGGGACAGGGTAGGGGGTGGGTGGGTTATTGCCCACCCAGATCTCTCCAGCCCACATAGCCAAGCCTGTGGAGCCTTGAGTTTGCATACCCCTTTTTCCTTCCCAGGTGCAATTTCCAACTATAAATCTTATTTCAGACTGTGGTTCCAACCTCAAATGTTCAACAAGGCAAATTCATCCCCAGTTGTAATCAGAGAGAAGATGCTTGCTCTCTCATTGACCTCCACTCTGCCTCACACCCGTCGGCTTCCTCAGGCAACAGACCTCTCTGGGCAGTGTTCCTGTTCCCACTCACCAGGTCACGTTGCTGGGGCTTTGTGCTGAGGCCAGCCTCTCTGGAGGAAAGAGAAGGGCTTGTTCCCCTCCTTGGAAAAGCACTTTGGAGTATGACCAGAGGCTTGCCTGCCCAGCCTCCAAGACCTACTGCTCTGTTTTCAGGATATTTGGAATCTGAAGAGAAGGGAAGAATGCCAAGTCGTGTGAGAAGTCTAAATTCAGGAGTATCAAATCAATGGGGAAATCTATCTCGGCTCTTAGAATGGTCTTGGGATCATGAAGAGCTAACAGTTTCGGATTGCCAGTGAGAGAAATCTAGAAAAAAAATTCATAGTAATTTTCACTCAAAAACTTATAATTTAAGGTACTGATGGCAACACAAATACAGGTGTGCCTCAGTTTAAGAAAACCACGTTTAAAAAAATCTGGCCCTTGGGATGGGGTATTAAGAGCATCCAAACAGGAACCCCTGGGTGACTCAATCAATTTACACGTCCAACTCTTGATTTCGGCTCAGGTCATGATCTCAGAGTTGAGACACTGACCCCAGCGCCAGGCTCTGTGCTCAGCATGGAGTCTGCTTGTCCCTCTCCCTTCCCCTCTGCCCTCCCCTTCCTCTCAAAATGAATAAATAAAACCTTAAAAAAAAAAAAAAAGGTATGCCCAACAAAAATGAACTTTTCCAGTCCTGGTCTCAGGAACATCTCTCTTGTCTAGTCCATCTCGAGCGACTCATTTCACCCATCTGGGCTTGGGGTTTCCCTTCAGAGCCGGAGGATACATTTCAGCCCCCTCCTTAATTCTGGCAGCTCGTATTTGCATTCTGAAAGCCTTCTTGATTTTTTCAGCGATGCCCTTACCTGTTAACTTCAGGTTAACAGCACTATTTCTCAAGAAGCTGACAACTCATCTGAGGAGGGGGCTGGAGGGTGGACATACTGGGGCAGTTCAATCATGAAGAACTTTACTCCTTCAAAAACTGGGGAGGTGGGCAGCTTCATTTTGCTCTAAGGACCCCTCCGGTGCTGGTCATCATCAAATGACCAAAGCCGGGAGGTGCCCGTCGCAGGGCCTCCTTCGGTGGCGGCAAGAACCTCCTCTTGTCCATGAATTTGTTGAAATAAAAATCATGCTTCGGATACTTCCCACAGATCAGCACTTGTGTCTGTCGGTTTTTCGGGAGCTCAGCTCTTGCTTGCTAACGAGGATCTGGAAGTGGTTTGAAATGACTTGAACAAATTTTTCAAGATGTTCTGCCTTTTAGGAATATGCAGCAAATAGTAAATATCATTAAAATTAATTGGGCCAAACATACTCTCACAATTTAAATTGAATTGTCAGTTCTGCATAATAAAAGGTTAAAATTATGTGTCGCACCAGGAATAAATTCAACCCGATTATTTGACTCAAAATTAAATTAAAGACTGAATGCACTTACATTTTAATACGTTTTATGTTGTTATATGACTTCCCTTAGAGTCATTTATATCTAAGCTCTATTTCTTTAAAGCAGGTAATGTAAATTTGCTACCTCTAGTGTCTTTTATATCCCCAAAGCACATGGTATTTCTTCCATAGAACATTGTTTTCTGGTGATAATAGTTCACGCATCTTAGTCTTTCTAATGTTTGCTTGCTCAATCTCAGATTCACATGGAGAACATTCTATTTCCACACTGTCTTTGGTTTGGGTTACTCTAGTGGCCACCTTAACAAATGCTGAAGACACTCTTCCTCACTCCACCCCGTCCAGCAGACCCTGTGGAGTGGAATGGACAGACAGAAGAAAGGACTGGCTGGTCTGGGTTTTTATTGTTAAGTCAGGCAGCCATAATGCAGAGCCTTGCTCCTGTTCAGGAACCTCCACCTCTGCCTCTTTCTCCCCTTCCTCTCTGCATCCTCTTCTTAACTACTGCCCCCCTGCCTGCGGTCTTGCTCCCTCACTTGCTCTGGTGGTCCCTACTCATGCTCACCCATTGCCCATCGCTGAACATAGGGATAGCGTGCTCCCCACCGCAGGGACCAAAATCCACCCTTGGATGGCTAAGCTTCCCTCTCCCTCCATGTGTTCAGTCTTTTGCCAAATATTTCCTATGTCTGTCATGCCTACGTGCTCAGCTCTTTGCTGAGAATGGCCAGAGGAATTCACCTGGTCCAAGAGCACCGTTTATTTGTGGTGATGGGTGACCAAAGCCCAGGGAGGAAATTCATAGGAGAAACCGAAAGGCCGTGACTTCTTAATGTGAGAATCACGCTTCAGAGACCACACCGGAACATCCCGTAGGTCTACAGACCACCCAGACCCTAGAGGATACGGGTTTGCTTTCTTACTATTGAGTCACTATCTCATTAAATGAGCAGGACTCCAAAGAGCTCAGGCAAAAAGGAACTACGTGATCTTTTTCTTTGCTAAGTCGGGCGCTGCTTCTTCGTTCCTCCTGGACAAAACCCCAGGCCATTCCTATGAGATTCACAAGCCTCATTTTTCAGATAATAAAAATGTCCAGGTCAATCCAGATATCAACTTGGAAGACAACTGAAACCCCTCTCTTCCCACCATTTGGACCAGATACCAGATTAGGAGCTGGTGGTGAGGTCAACTCGGTGGTTGGCTTCCACACTATTTTCACTCCTCCTGCCTGATTCAGGCTTCCTCAGAACCAGAGGAGAGGGAAAGAAAGGGAAGGAGTAAGAAAGGCCTTACTTGGTTATCCTTGGTTGTCACTGTTATAGTCCGCTGTCAGGCTTATTCTCCATCCTTTGCAACATGTCTTGTGGGTTCCCCTGGCACCTTGCTTAGTAGCAAGGGGATCTCCATTTTGAGGTCTTTCGGAGAAGTTCACTGTCATAGCCAGTTGGCCACTTACCCACATGTCCCTTGTCCCTCGTCCCTCAGGGAACCTTTGTCTCTTCACCTTGCCTCTTTACTCTGTTTCCAGGCAAGGGAGCTCCAACCCCCATCTTCTGTTTGGGTTTTACAGATGGAAGGAGATACCAGTCTACACCCACCCAATTAGGGGCCACACAGGTGAAGCTCTCTAAATGGTTTCTGAAATCTGTCTCACTTTGCTTAAGGTGAGGGGAAAATATCCCTTCCCTTCCTCCCAGGCCAGGCTGCCAACTCCCTTCAAGCTAATAAATTCCTAGCCTCCTCTTTTAAGCTCTTGAAGTGGGTGGCAGAACAAGTTTTGGACCACCCCCTTGGCCAGTCCCAGACAGATGATCCAGCACCTTCTCTAGGGTAGTTCTCAGCTGTGAGGCCTCGCCCAAATTTCAATACAGGAGGAGTATCAAGTTACTATTTAGGAAACTGTATGAGGGTATTAAAAATTCATTTTTAGTGGGAGAGCTTCTAGAAATCTAATTGTGATCCATTTTGCCTTGTTTTTTCTCTGACTTCATCCCTCAGGAGGGTGAGGAATCACACAAAGACTGCTGCTCTGAACGTCATAGGGGTGTTCTGAAGAGAATGCGGGACACTAGGTGAAGTCCTCATGCTTTTGGAAAGGAGACTTCAAAGGGGAAAACGTGCATCCTGAGTGTTCCCATGTGGAGGCATGGAAAGGCAAATGGGTAGGAAGCACTCTGAGTACCAGAATTGGAACAAACGCTCTGGTGAAAGAGACAAGGGCAGGTCTCTCAGGAGAGCCACACGGTCGGAGAGCAGATCCTGTTAAGCTGGATACCAGCCAACAGGAGCATAGACCAGAAGGAGGCCATATCCCAAGACCCATGGAGAGGGGTAGCCCGAACCGGAAGGGAAGTGGAAGGAGAGCCAGACGCCAGGATGAGCTGAAGCTTGTGAACCATTCAGGACATCAAGTCACTGCACTGCGTGCTCAGTCTGTTCTACACACTTGCATTTGCATGAGGCTGAACATCACAGCAACTCAGTAAGTTATTATGCCCATTTCACAGGGCGGGAAATGGAGGTGCGGACAGTTAAAGCAACTTGCCCACAGTCAGACGCCTGGAAAGTGGCAAAGTCACAATTCAAACCCAGGCGTCCAGGCTTCAGAGACTGTGCCCTGAACCCCACCTCTGTCTCCCTCATTGTTCATCCACTCTGAGCTCACCAGGAGCTCTGGTCCTCTGAGGGTGCAGCTTATGCCTTGCCCACAACTGTAAGCCCAGCGTTTAGCTCAGTGCCTGCCGTTCTGCACCCAGTCTGTCGTCATTCTGTTGAATTGAACTCACCAAGTGTAAAGGGTTGGATATGCCCTTCCTGTGTGTTTTGTTTTGTTTTAAGATTTTATTTATTTATTTTAGAGAGAGAGAGAGAGAGAGAGAGTGAGCAGGGGGAGGGGGAGAGGAGAGGGAGAGAGAATCTCAAGCAGACTCTACACTGAAGGAATCCTGGGCTCGGGAGTAACCGGAAGTAGCGGAGCGAGCACAGGGAGGGGCAGGAAGAAAGAGCAAGTCTGACCCGAGCTCAGGGTATGGCTTGGAGAGAGTGGAGAGGCTTCTGCTGGATGGAAGAGAGTGAACTTTTGATTGGATTGTGTTGGCCTTTCTGATGTTTGGATGGAACCAGAGCATAAATTCTGCCCAGGATGACACCAGGCATAGGGAAGGGGCAGCTAACCGAATAGGCCTGGGAGAGGCTATGGTGGGAAGAAAACAGAGCTGCTTTCTGACTTCTTCCTACCTGATCTAGCCGATTCAATAATCTGCCACACGAGGAAGTGCCAGGAGTGTTCACAGAGAACATCGAGTTTTCCAATCCTAAGATATTCTTTTTTAAAAAAACATGGTAGTATTTCTGAAATCCAGTGCCTTCTAAATCAAAGTGCACGTTTATTATTTTTCCTCCCAAAAATGTTTTTTGAATTGATGCTGTCTTAAAATATATTGCATGTTAGGATTGAGACTGTTTTATAACGGTGGAGCCATTTTAAGGTTCATAAGTGCTCTCATTCATGTGATTCCAAGTTGAACGTCACTCTCTGACCTTCTGGCTCTAAGAAGCTGGGTTGTCCAGCCTTGGTTGGGGTGTCAGAAAAAGGGCAGGAGAGTAGTGAATGGTGAGTGGCCTGAGACCACAGGTAGAATGCACAGAGATCGCCCACCCACATTCCTTGCAAAAGATGCCTGGGGAATCAGAGAACAACCCAAGGTTTTGAGACCAAAGGGTGAGGCAGGGGCTAGATTCTGATCTGGAGTAAAGGGTTGGCCTCACAGGATTGTTGGTGAGTCTTGAGAGATTCTTAAAGGAAAGAAACTTAAAACATTTTTTTAAAAATCCATTCATCTGTCAATGGATACCTAGGTGTGTCCGGGTCTTGGCTATTGAGGATAAGGCGGCAATGAATCTGAGAGTGCTGGTAACTCTTCAGGATAGTGATTTTGTTTCCTTTGGAGACACACCCAGAAGTGGAATTGCTGAATCATATGGCAGTTCTACTTTTAATTTTTGGAGGAACCTCCATGCTGTTTTCCACAATGGCTGCACCGGTTTGCATTTCCGCCGAGAGCACACAAAGGTCCCCTTTCTTCGCATCCTTTCCAATCACATCCGTTGGAAGGTGATTAATGTTAACTAAACTTATGTTGGTAATCACTTCGCAATATACATATATCAAGTCATTATGTTGTACATCTTGGGATAATACAATGTTGTATGTCCATTATATCACAATAAAACTGGAGAAAATAAGCCATGACAATAAACTTCCTTTTTTTAAAAGACTAGTAAGTGCCTATGGTTGATTCTTTGGACAGAAAGAGAAACTAAGGAGACTGAGAAGGTATGGATAGTCCCAACTGCCTAAATTTAGCCAAATCAAAAATGAAGTTGAAAACTCTAAAATAGAGTTACGCAACTTACTCAAAGTCTCACGACTTAATAACCAACAGCATGAATCACCTCCCATTTTTCTTCAGTTTTATCCCTTAATACAAAAAGTCTTCAAAAGTAAAGAGGTAAGACAAAGACGCCCGGAAGGAAAAGAAAGCTTAGGATGGTCAAGAAATACAAAGAAAACATCTAGCTACAGATCGGAGATAGGGCCTTCTGACACAGCCACTCTTCCCCTTGGGGCCAACCACCAACCTTGCCATTGCATGACATACGACTTCATGCTGAGTCTCAAGGTTTAAGAACCCTGCCACCATGGCGCCTTGGGCAATCACCAGCAACGAGACCTGTTTGCCCCCACAAAGCTGCCTCGACTACATGAGTGTTGGCTTCCCCAGCCCAAAGGTGATCTCGGGGAAGAATTTAGAGGCAGATCCCAGAACCCTTGTCATAATCTTCGTGATGTTACGGGGAAGACGATCTCCGAGATTTCAAAAAGGAAACAGGAGGATTGTTATTTCCTGACAAACTTCTAGGATTGAATATGAAATAAAGAAACTGAGGCTCCTTAGAAAATAAGGATCTGAGAGTCCTCGGAAGCAAGTCGTGCAACACTAAGCTCATTATTTTTTCATAGCATTAGTACCCCGGCATGCAAAAGGAATTCATAGACAGAGTAAGGCATTGGCTAAAGTTCCTTAAAAACAGGTTGAAACATATTCTTTGAATGAACTATGGTTTGGTAAACTCATACATGATTGAAAACCTGTACCCAAAGAGAAAATGTTCCTCCATGAATAGATGTTAAGAAATCATTGTTGGAAGAGAAGGAACATTTATTTATTTATTTACTACCATGATAGAAGTCAAAATTCTTATTAATGATTTGAGGCAATAGAAAAATATCTACTGGGGGAATTACCTGGCATTTCTGACAACACTGTGATTATTTGGGAAAAATAATAGATGTGTGATTTTTTTGTGCGTAAGGATAATTTAAACCCCTGTTTCTGGAGAACAGTGATTTGTAGAGCATCTTAATTTATACTTTGACTCTCGTTTTAGGTGATGGGAGTGGGGAATCCTGTGCAAGGGATAACACTTTTGACTATTCCAGGTCCTTGGATGGCACATTATGTTTTTTTTAATATATATATACTTTTTATATATAAATATAGTATTATATCATACTATTTCATATATAATATATTATACATTACATAATGTATTTATATAATATATGATAATATATTTATATATTAATATATATAATAAATATATAGTTGTATATAGTTGTAAATTTGTATGAAGTTCAAAGTCTCATCAGATCAATCTTTGTGTCATTTTTGGTTGTTTCTTCTAGCTAAACATTCTACATTCTTTTGAGACATAGTATGTCATGACAGAGTTTTAGCTCCCTATGCTGTTCTCTGAACATAGTCTAGTTTATCAATGTCCTTAAGATGTGACACCTCATTATCAATTCCAATACTCCATGTGAGGTTTAATTGCCTAAAGAGCACAAGATAATGATGTCCAGCCTTGAACTAGAAACTTCTCAGTTAAAATAGTCTAACATCACATCAACCCTTACTGTGTGCTTCCATACATCTGGTTTCTACTGACTTATAAACAAAGGTTCCTAAGTCGTCTTCATTTGAACTGCTGTTGAAACAAGTATTCCTGTCCCTCTTATCCCCATCGATTTCTTGGAAAACAAATGCATGTCTGTACATTTATTCCTGTTATATTTTCGCTTCCTAATTTTAGCATACTACCTCAATTAAAAGTTCTTAAACATTTAAATAGATCATCAGTGTATTAATTTATCATAAGTCATCTGCATTCATTCAACAAAAAGTTGAGCACTTATGAGATGCTGGATATGGCAGAAGAAACAGATATTTAAGTTATGAGTTCCAAATATTTGTAACCCACCATAGAACCAGGATCTTTTAGAAGAAATGACTAAGGAATTCAAGAGAGTGGGAACACAATCATACTTCCAGCAGATTTCTCTCCAAGCATCGCCTTGTCAGGGAAGGTTGTCCTCGATCAGGCCACACAAGCATCCCCTTGTACTCTGCTCACTAGCTCCTCATCTGGCTCATTGCAGATAAAGACTAGGTTCACATTTACCTAATAGTCTAAACGAGCTCTTCGGAAACTAGACCTTCGAATGACTCGTCATATCAAATTTCCTGGAGGCCCATGTCAGTTCTCATCCCTTCGATGTTGGTGGCCTGAACTTTTTGTCCCTCCATTGATTTTTCATTTGAATTAATAAATAAAGAATAGCTAGGCTTTACTTGGAGGGCACAGTATAGCAAGAGCTAATTTCTCAGGGTTGAGGAGAAGTGGTTTTTCCTAAAGCCTCGCCGTGTGATTGAGAGCAAGTCACGCCACATCTCCGAGCTTAGGCTTCTCTCTGTCAGTGGAGAGGCTGGACTTGACAATGTACGTATCACGACCATAGGATTAGCAGAATAACCATGATTCTTTCTTTCGCATGGGAGATACTAAAGTGCTCCCATTTGGGAACAAAGAGAAAAGTGATTATAGTTGAACAACTAGTTGTAACGAGAATACCCATGTAACCACTGGGAGAGACTTTGGGAATGGCTCCAAATGCTCAGGCTGAAGTTTAAAGCCAAAGTGAACTCACGGATCCCAGCTTGTCCACTCACGGGAGCTGAGAGCCCGGGGTCCCCGTCTGCTGACTTCTCTCTCCCAAGCCCGGAAAGTATAAAAGCCACCTGCAGGCTGGCTGGTCCTGCCCTGCCTTGACTCCAAAAGAGCAAGATGGAAAACCTTCCAAAAGGAGCAGAAGAACAAGGGGCTCACTGAGGTCACTGTAGACTTCAGCCGGGAGTCCAGCCCTGCCTTCTCTCCCCCTGGAAATCCAGCCTCAAGAAGACCTGGGAAACAGGGACACACATTTTTGGAGCTCTTCCAACTCCTTCTCAGGTGTCCCTATCTGCTACCTGATTGTCTTCTTTTTGATAAGGACAGGAATGCGGATTGCCCTTGTCACTGTCACCACACACCAGTCCCTAGTATACCATAGCTAAGAGTGAGCTGATCGGGGCTTATGGAGTAAGTGCTGGAGAACATTCTTCCAGGCCCGGGGGGAAGGCACTCTAACGTTAAGCAACAGGAAGAAAAGCGGGATACATTCCTCACACAGACACGCGGCAAGTTCACGGTAAGTCTAGGTGAACATGGAACTCACAGCAAGACGCGCTTTTCTGTAAGCCCCAAACCTTATCCATTATCATCATCATTATCGGTGACAGTTCAATGCCACCTCTTTCCTGGAAGGACATTCAGCCTGCTCTGAAGATTCCAAATTAACTTCTAGAAACATACAATGCCATCAAGAAAGCAAAGGTTACCTACCTTGTCGTGTCCTGTCCATGTGACTGTCTTACCTAGCCTTCCTCTCCAAAAGCAAAGATGGATTAGCAGGTGTCAGGAGGCAAGACCACATTGTTTCTACCCCATGATCCCCTTACCTAGTGACTGTTGTCCTAAGATGCCAATGGGCTTTGCTTCTCTCTCCACTGGCTTGGGCAAGTTTGAGACCGTCTGGCTTTCAGAGCATTGGGAGAAGTGATGAAGGCCATGTCCTCTGGAGCTGCTTTCTGTGCCCCAGTTCTCTTATCTGTAAAATGGAAATAATAATAATAATAATAATAATAAAAACTGTTCCCCCTTTCTTGAGCACTTCTTTGCCCAGCTTCCAGAAAAAGTTTGTTCTGGTTTTTCTTCTACCTCACTAGTTAACTCTTGATCTCCATTCTGGATTCCTTCTCATTTTCTAGACATTGGATGGCCCAGAGCTAGTGCTGGGGCTTCTCCTCTAACCACACTCACAGTCAGTTCATCCGCTGGTCTGGGACTCTAAATGATATCTCTGCCCTCTCTTCTTTCCCAGCCCACCTCCCTCCCTTGACCTGCAGACTGACACTCCAAAGCCCACCTCAGGCTCTGTACTAAGAGGGGTTATGAGCCTCTACAATTCAATGATACCCAAAACTGTGCTTCCTATCCTACTTCTTGCCCCAAACTGTTCCCCTTGGCAATTTCCCTCATCTCAGTAAATGCCAGCACTAGCCTTGTACTTGCCCAGGACAAAACACTTGGGGTCCTCTTTGACGTCCCTCTTCCTCTCATGTACCACAGCCAATGCATCAGCAAACCCCGTGGACAGTCCCTTCTGGACAGTAGTAACTACTGACCACTTCTCACCACCTCCGCTGCTGCCCCCACAGACCACAGCCCCTGCCCTTCTTGCCGGGATTACTGTACTAGCCATTGAATGGGCTCCTGGATTTTTCATACTGATCTTCTCCAGTCTTTTCAATGAAGCAGCTAGAGGCTGCTTTTATTTTTTTATGTTTCATAAAGATATTTGTTTATGTGAGAGGTTGAGAGAGAGAGTACAAGCAGGTGAGGCAGAGGGAGAGGGAGAGAGACTCTCAAGCAGACTCTGTGTTGAGTCCAGAGCCTGACGAAGGACTCGATCTCCCGTCCCTGCGATCACCATCTTGAGTGGAAACCAAAAGTCAGAGGCTTAACCAACATTGCCACCCAGGCGCCCCTGCAGGCCGCTTTTAAAACAAGTCACTCCTATGGTCAAAGCTCTCCACTGTTTCCCTTCTAAGTCAGAGTGGAAACCTCTGTGGGTCGGCAGCCCCGTAAGGCCCCAGGCAGTTCCTTTCCCGGCTACCTCAGACCCCGTGCAACGCTCTCCCTCTTGTTCACACCATTCCTTCCTCGCTTGCTTTTTCTCCCACTTGCCAAGCATGCTCACCCCTCAGGGTCTTTGCACTGTGCTTTCCTCTGACTGACTTTGTCACGGCTCCCTTGCTTCCTTCCGCCCTCCCCCCAAACGCCACCTCACCGATGGGGGCAAAATACAGCGACTTTTTACCACCTGTGCTCTCTGCTGCCCTCAACTGCTTTCTCTTTCTCCATAAGACTTCATACCATCTGATATACTGTATTTTTTCTCCATAAGACTTCATACCAACTGATATATTGTATTTTTTCTCATTTCTTTGTGCATTGTCCGGCAACCTCTAATAGAGCGTTTTGTCCGCAAAGGCAAGGCTCTGGTTGGTTCACTGCTATGGGGCACAGATCAGTGCCTGGCACACAGGAGGGGCTCAGTAAGTACTTGTTGATGAATGAATGAATGAATGAATGAATGAATAGTATTTATAATGATATTTGACATGAAAGAGGTCAAGCATTGAATAAATGAATGGATAGCCAGCACTTAGATTGACACATAGGAAGCACTCAATAAATCCTTGTTGAATGAATGAATTAAAGCCTCTAGGATCGTAGCAACACACAGCAAATCATAAAAAGCTGTTTATTATGCAAATGTCAAATTCTATCATCAAGGAGTATGTCTCTCCTCCTTTCCCTCATACTCTCAAAGGACAAAAGAAGCTCCTAATTTGGAGTTGAGAGAAGGTCACTTCAGCCCAGAGATTCCCCCTCTCAGGAGGCCCCCCAGAACCTGGGAATGTGAACTGGGAATGCAAGGACCCTATCGGGGATTGAAGCCCTTTGTTGTATGTCCATACAGAAGCTTCCACGCTTCTCGTCTATTCTGACTGTGGACCTCCGAATATTGGGGGTTAACAATATCACCTGCTATTCCCAGATGCCACATTTCCTTACTATCCGACTAAGGAGCACAAGGAAGTCAGGTAAGTCTGGAGATGTAAAAACTTTCTTGTTGTTGGTCTTCGTGAAGGAAATGCCACCGTTTGAGAGGCTAAGACTTTAAACCCTGAAATTATACAACTAGGATACTTGAATTCATAAAAAGTGTTCGGACTGCTCCGAGGACTTATCAGCTATTTGCTTGTTAGTGTGAATGCATTCACTCGGCTCTTTCCCTCCAGACTCCATATTGATGCCAGTCAGAAGCCAAGAATGGCAGTTTTGGGGCGCCTGGGTGGCTCAGTGGGTTAAGCCGCTGCCTTCGGCTCAGGTCATGATCTCAGGGTCCTGGGATTGAGCCCCGCATCGGGCTCTCTGCTCAGCGGGGAGACTGCTTCCTCCTCTCTCTCTCTGCCTGCCTCTCTGCCTACTTGTGATCTCTCTCTGTCAAATAAATAAATAAAATCTAAAAAAAAAAAAAAAAAAAAAAGGATGGCAGTTTTTGCCTGGGATGGAAGAAAGACTGAACGGGAGGAATTTTCTAGCCAAGCCCCCAGGGGTAAAAACAGTGGAGGCTTGTTGCAGATGGTCGGGTCTGAGAACGACCGAGGAGAGCGGGTAGGAGGACAGAAATTTTGGGGTTGTGAGGATGGGATCAAATGTCAATTTCTCCCAAACGAAATACCAGGCAGCACACGTGACCGCACTCCTAAGAGCAAGGCTGGGAACACCGGCTCTCATGACCCGGCTCCGGGACAGTGGTTTGATGCTAATTCAGGTGGGCAGCTGGAACCCAAGGGAAACCTCTATGTAAATGTTCCTCTGAACTTGTTTTTTCTTTCCATGTCTTTGAAGGGTGTCAGTTTACGAGACTATGTCAATACCCCAGCGAGCCAACCGAAGCATTTAAGTGTACGGTGCTCCATGGCTGGGGATTGGCACCAAGTCGGAAAATATATAGGCCCAGCGGCCATTCGTCCCTGCTCCTTGCACAAACGTGGTGTTAATTCTGCAGGCGTAGCGTGTCAGTTCTGCAAATGTCGGCTCTTGTCTGTAAGTGGCATTAGTGTCCCCTTGCCTTGACCCTATCCTCCTCAAAGTTCATGGCAGTGGTCTTTCCCCAGAGAGCCGCGTGAATAAAGTCACACTCAGGAACACCGTTTCAAGAAAATTCACCGAAGGAAACCTGAAAGTTGATCAATCAGGGGACTTGTTTCTGATATTTGTTTCTAGATTCTCAGTTACTTGAAGCATCGTCTCCAAGACCAAAGAAATATCCTCTGCTATGGGCTCACCATGCAGTCCTTGGCCCTACCCTTAAGCCATTTCTGCCGTGGTGAAGAGCCCTCACACCAGTGCGTTCCTGGTTCACTTGACCCGTCGGAAAGATTCTTTATAGCTGGCAGTAACAGGCAACTCAAATTAATGATACATTCAAATTTATAAGATTAATTATGATTTTTTTTTATGACAGCGGAGAGGCGCCTAGCTACTCCCATTTTGGTTCTTACAAATCCACGGTAGTCACTGATGCTAAGATCCAAGTCTCAGTATCTACGAGAGTGGCCCCTCGACCCTGTGTTAGATGCTCTGAGACTGTTCATAGGCAGGGTCATTTGGCTTCGATTTTACTAACAGTTACCGACGATGCAGTATTTATCAGGAGATGGGCATTACGTCTCCTGTTGGCACATGGGTGCCATGGATGGCGCGTGGGTGGATCATTCCATTCCTACCACATTACCCCCACTTTTCAGATTTAAAAAAAAAAACAGCAACTGAGGTTAGATGACGATGTGAGTCAGCAGCCGAGCTGAGAGTTGAACCCTGGTGGGTTTGAGGTCGAAGCTCAGGCTCTACCCATGACGTTTGCATTGAGGGTGATCCTATCCCCAGCCACTCTGCATGGAGCCTTCAGGCCGGGGCTGGATGATAGCATCAAAGGGGAATTCTCAGCTGACCACAGAATGACCCAATGAGAACCAGCTCAAGGTCATTTATTTCTCTTCTGACTTCTCTGCTACCTAGTGGAAAGGTGACCCCAACTGTCAATGTCCAAAAGAGATCCCAAGAAAGCACTAATATGCAATGATGTTGCAGGATTCCCTTAAAACCTATGATGTGTACCTTTATTTTTTATATACCATTACGTTACATAACAACAGAATAACAAACTTTGCAAGTGAGTTGGGTCTTTGCAGATCATCTAGTCCAGGCTCCTTCCTGATGTGTCTGTCGGGAATAACCTTACAAAGAAGGAACTGGAGGTTTAGGAACGACAAACCAAGCATGACCCTGGGTGCCAGGGCTGGAATAGTTGCTCTTGCTGTCTAGCACCTGTGGGCAAGACAGGAGAATCCAAGGCCCACCCTTGCCTCAGAAGGTTCTGGAGCATGGGGAAATGAACAGAGCTGAGTTAGAGTCCTCCTGAGCCCTGGAAGACTGTCTCAAAGTCTGCACAAACCAACTTCCGCCCCGTGGTTCCTTCTATTGAGGCAGAATATAGAAAAACATCCCCTGAGCATAGAGAAGCTTCCCTGCCAGCTACAGGGAAGTAGGAAGAAAACTGACCATTCCCCACACTTTCCCTCGAAGCCGTTAAAGAGAAGGGCAGAGTCAATGAAATTCCCTACCGTGTGAGGATGATCGCTACATTCTCGAATTCTCGGGATACTCTTCTGTTGACTGCACTGTTGTCTGCTTCCTCCTCCGTGAGTTCTCCTCTGTAAGCCCCAGGGGTCTTACCTGCAAAAAGAGAATAATACATGCACTTCTCTCCTAGGATTCTCAAGAGGGTTAAATAAGATAACCCCAGGAAATCTTGTGAAAAGAGATTGGAGAAAGACTGGCACATAGTCAGCCCTCAACTAGCAATGCCTGTCATCATGATTACCATCCTAGCTGCTGGTAAGAGAGATGACTTAGGGAAACACTTCTACAGAAAAAAGGGGCGAAGCTTTACACTGAGTTTTGCTTTCTCTTTTATTTTTTTTATTTATTTATTTTTTATTTTTTATTTTTTTTCCAATTTATTTATTTTCAGAAAAACATTATTCATTATTTTTTCACCACACCCAGTGCTCCATGCAAGCCGTGCCCTCTATAATACCCACCACCTGGTACCCCAACCTCCCACCCCCCCGCCACTTCAAACCCCTCAGATTGTTTTTCAGAGTCCATAGTCTCTCATGGTTCACCGTCTCTTTCTCTTTTAAACGTTCTTTAACTTAACCATCTGGTGTACCAGTTTTCTTACAACTCGGGCTAGGGAGTATTTACAACTGGTTCAGAGCTTGAGCTTGATGGAGTCTGTAGACCTGTACCCAGCCCAATACGGGGGCCAAGGAGAGGACAAGGTGAGAATATAATGGAGGAACTTGGGGATTCTTGTCTTATTTCCTCGATACCTAAACTCAGAGGGACTGTTTCTGCAATGTTTTCTCCTAAGAGGAAATTTTACAGAGTACTTAGTTAATTTTGTTAATGATCTGTCATTGATTGAGGATTTAATGGGCTTAATCCCTGCATACATGGTCTCTTTTGATCCTTACCACCACCCATTGAGATGGGCTAATTTGTCCCATGCCAAAGCTTGCGGGGCCAGGATTTGAACCCACTGTTGTCTTATCCCATGGCCCAGGCTCTCAACCACCCCACTATATTAAAGGTCACCAGGGGTGCCTGGGTGGCTCAGTGGGTTAAAGCCTCTGCCTTCAGCTCAGGCCATGCTCCCAGGGTCCTGGGATAGAGCCCCACATTGGGCTCTCTGCTCAGCAGGGAGCCTGCTTCTTCCTTTCTCTCTCCCTGCCTCTCTGCCTACTTGTGATCTCTGTCTGTCAAATAAATAAATAAAATCTTAAAAAAAATAATAAAGGTCACCAGAAAGTCAACAGATCCAGGCCCCATCTTATGGTTCAGGCCAATGAAGCGGACACAGAAAGGAGCATGTCACTGTGCTATATCCCAGAATATCTGCCCTGGCCAATCTAGGGATCTTTGAATAAATCTCTTTAATAAAGAGTGGTTCTTTGGAAAATGGTGCTGCAGAAATTGAGCTCTAAGGAGTCCAGCCAGACAGGTTATGGGAACAGCTTCTAAGGAGAAGTTTCACCGAGAGAGACTTCAAAGAGAAGTGAGACCTGACCTGAGGTGATTCATTCCTAGGAATGAGAAGACACATCCAAATAGTTTCCAGGGCTTCCTCTTGTGAAAACTGTCTCAGCTCTTGCCATCACCGCAGGATGCAGGACAAAGGGGCCACGGAGAGAGGGCTTTGGGCCTCCAGATCCAGGCTCCACAGGTCCTTCATTCCACCCCAAATAAAAATGATAAAAATAACATTTGATACGGGCAACTATATTTTCTTAACCTTTTGTTTAGAGTAAATAAAATCATCTTGAAAAACTTTATCTAAAGTGATATGAAATCTCAGTGTTTAAGAAGGTGCTTATTTTTCAAATGCAGCTTTAAGGTAAGACCCCGAGGCTGGCTTCACTGGCCACAGCCACTGAGACCAAAAGATTTGCTTATTAGCCTCAGGAAATAGGGCAGGCTGGGTAGACAAGCACTGGGGGAGAGAACTCTCTGGGCACAGGTGAGGCACAGATAGAAGAAAGATGACAACAGACACACAGGGACAAAATGGCAGTTGTCATGAAGGCCCTGGTTGATGCACTTCTCTGAAAAGCTTCTGTGAAACAGACTTGGTACTTCGACAGGGACCACCATCCAATTCTTCCTACAAAATTTAACATCTGACCCAAGAGCACTGAAAGTTGAGGCTGTTTTTCAGTGTCTCTTCTCTACCATTGTGCATTTGGTTAATGCTTTTTCTGTCCCCACATTTGATTGGCTGTCTACCAGGGTATAGATTTCTACTTCGGAAATCATCTCCTGGAGGCTCTTGAAACCTTGATCCATTGTCCTCCAGGATCCGCTGTTGTTCCTGAGAAGTCTGAGGACCTTCTCATTCTTAATACTTAGCATGTGCCTTGTTCTTTCTGGAAACATGCAGGATCTTCTCTTTATCTCCACATTCTGAAATCAGACAGCGATGTGTCTTGATACGAATCTGTTTTTATCTACTGCCCAGGCATTAGGTGGGCCTTTTCCATCTAGGAATGTATTGTCTTCAATGCTGGGAATTATCTGTCAGTTATTTCATTGAGAATTTCCTCTCCCTGCTTCCTTTGTCTTGAGTTTTTATTATTTGCCTGTTCATCATCCTAGACCAGCAATTCTCAACCACTCTCCTATACTAATCCTTAGATTTTTTTCCTTTTTCTATTTTCTTTGGCTTTTGGCTTTACTTTTTTATTGAATCCTTCATTTTTACTGCCATATTTTTAAATTTTCAAAAGCCCCTTTTTGTTGTTTTCTAAAGGAACCCTTCTTTAAAAAAAATAGCTGCCTCTTCTTTTTCACAGGTGAAATATATTTTCTTACCTCTCTGAGGGTATTCACATTAGCTCTTTCCCAAGTTTGATTTTTTTTTCCCCTGTGTGGTCTCTTTTCCCCTCGAGATTGTTATTTCTTCCAGTTCATTTTGTTCTCTTTCTTCTGATATAAGCCCATCCCTGATTGCCCATATTTATAAAGATGGGAAAATCTGCACCCTTGGTGAGCTTTGTGGAAGAACAGTGGTTCTCAACTTCAGTGTGTACTTGGGTCTTATTGAATACAGATTTCAGGGCCCCACCCCTAGGGGTTCCCATTTTGTAGGTCTGGAGCAGGGTACAAGAATTTGCAATTAATTTAACTGATTAATTTTGGGGGGAGAGAGAGTGGGAGCGGGGATGGGGCAGCAGGAGGAGAGGGGCAGGAGAGAGAGAATCTTAAGCAGGTTCCACACTCAGTGCAGAGCCTGATGCAGGGCTCAATCTCACAACCTTCAGATCATGACATGAGCAGAAATCAAGGGTCTGTTGCTTAGCTGACTGGGCCATGCAGGTGCCCCAAGAGTCTGGATTTTTATCAAGGGCCCATGTGGTGCTGATACTGCAGGTTTGTGCAACCACTACCATGACTGGTTGTTTTCTTGGGAACTCTCCAAGATGATCTTGAAGTATTTCCCTATGGGCTGCCCAGATTCCTCAAACAAGGGCCTCCCAATCTCATGCTAGGCCTGACTTCTGTATTTTGTTAGCCTAAGAGAGTTGCGAGGGGAGATCTCATCATTCGATATGTACATGGCCATTTGATCCCCCTGTTTTCTTGTGGCATTCTTGCCATCAAGTATTTCTGAAGTTCTCCAGTCCAGAGACTCTCTGTTTCACACTCTCCAGAGGTAGAAACCTCCTTACCTGTGCCAGTGGGGATGAGGGACAGTCCTCCAGCTGGCTTGTGTGGAAGAGGAGATCTGGGCATCTAAATGTTCCCTAGGCAGACTCTTAGCTGATTTATTTTTAAGATTTTATTTATTTATTTATTTATTTGACAGACAGAGATCTCAAGTAGGCAGAGAGGGAGGCTGGGGTCAGGAGGGAAGCAGGCTCCCCGCTGAGCAGAGAGCCCGATATGGGGCTCAATCCCAGGACTCTGAGATCATGACCTGACCCGAAGGCAGAGGCTTAACCTACTGAGCCACCCAGGTGCCCCTCAGTTGATGCTTTTAGAGCCCCACCTTGATCCCCAATTACCAGATCCCCAGTCTGGGGGATTCTGAGGTGTAGTTTGCTTCTCACTTGCCATTCTGTCAGCTTGGAGATTCTCCAGGATTCCATTGCTCCTGTCCGCTCCTTCCTTTCCTCTGTCCTTGTGGGTTTATACCCCTTAAAGCCCCCATTACTGTCATTTTTGTAGGCTTTCAAGAGGAAAGGGAGATAAATGAAAATGTTCAATCTGCTCTCTTTACCCAAAAGTCCCTAACAGCCTGATAAAAAGATGTGGTTTGGTATTAATTGCAGATAATTCTGAGCTATTTGTATTTGTAAAGACAGATGTGGCCTCATTGTGACCATTTCAGGTTTATGGGCTACTTTTTTTCTTTCTGTTCTAAAGAAAGCTTCCTATTTTAAAATTATGTGGCTTTAAGCACATCTCTAATAATGACCCCCAGAAGAAAATATGGAGACTCTTGCTTTTCTGGCTTCTCAGACTTCTATTAATTAGAAAATGCCCTCAAGAAAGAGCAAAGCTCTAAATCAGATTCATTTTGATATTCAATGTAACATATTCAAGTTGTCAGAATTTTTACAATATGTCTAATGAAGTGCTCTGCATAATGAATTGTACAATTATAACGATATGGGGTTCTAATGAGCAATTATCTTTCCAACCAAGAACATTCCAGGTTTTTTTTTATTCTCCTTCTTTCAAACTGGAGCCTAACAAGTAGTTATGAGAAAAAAAAAATAATGGGAAGTATGAAGCATAGCTCTCGATTGAAAGGACTCTTACAAACCCAGTTTTCCTCTGAGTTGCTAGGTGGCAACATAGCTTTAAAATGGGTTCTCGGGGGCACCTGGGTAGCTCAGTGGGTTGGGGCCTCTGCCTTTGGCTCGGGTTGTGATCCCAGGGTCCTGGGATCGAGCCCCGCATCAGGCTCTCTGCTCAGTGGGGATCCTGCTTCCTCCTCTCTCTCTGCCTGCCTCTCCACCTACTTGTGATCTCCGTCTGTCAAATAAATAAATAAAATCTTTAAAAAAAATAAAAATAAAAATAAAATGGGTTCTCAGGACCAATGGTGGGAATGTAATTGGTATACCCACTCTGGACAAAGTACAGACATTCCTCAAAAAGTTAAAAAGAGAACTACCCTATGAGCCAGTCATCCTACTTCTGGGTATATATCCAAAGGAAATAAAAGTAAGATCTCAAAGAGATAATTAAACTCCTACATTTATTGCAAGTGTTATTCACAATATCCAAGATTTAGAGAAAATACAAGCATCTGTCAATGGATGAATGAATAAAGAAAGTGGTGTGTGTGTGCGTGTGTGTGTGTGTGTGTGTGTGTGTGTGTGTTGGAATATTATTCAGCGATCAAAAAGAAATTTTGCCATTTGCAAGCTGGATGGACATTGGATGGACATGGATGGACATTGATGGATATGATGGACATTATGTTATGTGAAGTAAGACAGAGAAAGACAAATGTTATATGGTATCACTTGTATGTGGAGTCTAAAAAAGTTGAACTCTTAGAAACAGAGACTAGAATAGGGCTATGGTCAGGGAAAGGGAAATATACTGGTCAAAGGATACAAACTTCCAGTTAGAAGATGAATAAGCTGTAGGGATGTAATATACAGTATGATGATTATAGTTAATAATTCCCTATTACAGACTTGAAAGTTTCTAAGAATGATCTTCAATGTTTTCACTACAAAAAAGAAATTAAGTAGCTTGACAGGGGTATTAATTAATGACACAGTAGTAGTAATTTTGTAATATAAGTGTATCAAATCAGCATGTTATACATCTTACACTGGGTTCTCAGGTATGGCCTGAGGATCTTTTCTGATCCACATGAACTTTTTCATATATGATACGGAGATTTATGGATGCAGGGAATCAGGCAGGAATTAGTGACTAGCTGATCGTATGTGAATTGAGTCTTTTCTATGGGATGCTATTCTTCCCTTCTGTCCTATGAATTTGTGGTCTCAAGTGACAATAGGGAGGTAAATGGCCCAGAGGTTCTTTGCTGCCATTAAAGATCTGAGGGAGAGAGGTCTGTGAATCATTGCTGTATCTAAAATAAAACTTCCCTCTGCAGAATGCCCATCTTGTATGGGCTGTGATCACTACGCTAGATGATTTGGCCATGCATAATTTTATATACTTACAATAATCTGCAAGGCGCAAATTTTATAGATGAGAAAATCTGAAGCTTCACAGTGTTAAGTGAAGTGGACAAAGTTTACAGACAAAAAGAACCAGAGCCACGTCAACCTTATGGGTCAACCTTAAACTCATCACCAAGAAAGTGTTCAGGGATGACCTGATTAGATTAGACTAGTTTCAGTTTGCTCCTGAGTCCGATTAGGAAAAAGTGGCCAATTGAACAGAACCAGGGCTCTGACAGCAAGGAATAAGGAAAGAATTGGCCGTTGGATGGAGCACCAACAGTGACTTCTACTCAAGCATGCTAGACTTTTCTGAAGACAAATCACATCAAAATTTTCATGTTTCTGTATTTTCTATTATTCTCTAGATGGGGGGGGGGTATGGGACTGAAAAGGGCTGGACCCAGACCTCTGTTGAGGAGGTGCCAAGAAACTAAAGAAACTTAATCTAGGTTAGGACTTCAACTAAACTTCCATGCGCTTGGAAAGTGTTGTAACAGACAAATGCGATTAGCTATCAATATTACAAAGCAACAATAGGGGAAAAAAAAAAGCAACCATAGGATTGACAATCTGTGAAGAAATGGATATCTTTTAGCCCAAAGATTAAGAAATGGGTTGTCCTCAACTGGAACCTAAAGGTGCTGATGACAACGTACACAAAGAGTTGCTGTAATTCCCTAAAATTGAGTTCCCATATTCCGAGCTATACCATAGAGTTGCCAATTGCTCTGGTTCTCCCAAAAGCATTTGGGTGGAGTTCTCCATGACGCCAACAAGTGAACAGCCTGCTACTCTCCTTCCTTATCACTGCCATCCACAGGAGGTCTTCTCAGCTCAGTAAAGTAGGTCATAGAGGCACATTTGATTCTGCCTATATGACATTTGACTTTTTTTTTTTAAAGATTTATTTATTTATTTTAGAGGCAGACAGAGAGAGCGAGCATGCAGGGTGGGAAGCAAAGCGGAAGGAGAGAAATCCTCAAACAGACTCTGGCTGAGTGAGGACTTGATTTCAGGACACCAAGAACATGACCTGGGCCAAAATCAAGAGTTGGACACTAAACTGACTGAGCCACCCAGGTGTCCTTCTCCTGTGCTACTCTTGAAGAAATGGAGAGCCCATTATCAAGTCATTTAGCTATCTACTGACCTTAGCCAAAAATCAAATACATGGAAAAGAAAAACATCTCTTAAAAATATAAATCTGATGATGTTACTACATATTCAAAAAGGTTTCACGGTATTCTACTGCCTACAGAGTAAAATTCAAACTATTTAACAAAACATCTAAGAACCTTGAGAATTTGGTGCCTTTTCCCTCTCCACTCTTGTTTCCTCTTGTCTCACCATATCCCTCAGTATTTCTGGAAGGTGTGAACTTTCAGATTTCTGTGCCTTGGTCTGACTTCAGTCCTTTATTGCTACCATTTCAATACCTACTAATCATTTAAGACCCTGATCAAACTCCGTTCCTCTCGCCAAATTCCCTTATCCTGTGTTGATTAATCAGAATAAACCAATCTTGTCCCTATGAGCTCCCACCTTTGTTTCTACTTCTGTTTAATGCTTTTGACAGGTGCCCCCTAATAACGATACTTTAGTGTCTTCAGATCTTTCTGGGCCACTATATTCCCGAAGGGAGACCAGCTCTATCTTCATCAATCCCATTTCTTCTTTCTGGGCAACAGGAAGACCCCATTTTCCCTGTCCTCCTCATGGTCAGTTTCAGGCTATGCGTTTGGGTTCTGACTGATGATCTGGAGTAGAAGAGAGATGAGCACCTTCCAGGATGGTCTCGAGCAAGCTAGTCTTTAAAAATTATTTGATGATCCTCTAGTCCTCTTTCCACCTTCTACAGATCAAGGCCAAAATCACAGACTAAAAGGAGCCTGGATCCCTAAGTAATTACTTATAAGACAGCTATGTATGAGACAGCTACCTACCTGCACAGGAGATTGTGTGACTGAGAAATAAGCGATGTCTATACCAAGCCACTGAGATCTGGGGATTCCTTGTTAGGGCCACAAAGGCTAGCTTTCCTTAACTAATATGATTCTTCAGGTAGAGGGGGACCATGATTTATTCATTTCTTATTCCCGCCAGTGCTCAGTACTTTGCATGTCTTTCCAAAGTGAAATGAAGAGTGAATAAAATAGCTGTCCTAAAAATTATATATTTTCACCTAAGAAAGAACTGAAATTCCCTTAAGGGCAACAGCTCTGTTTTCTGTGAACATGAGATTAATGATATAACAAACACGTGTCTCTGGTATCTGCTGGCCGACTTTAGCAATGAGAGAGAGAGAAAGGTGGGTGGAAGGGGTCGCTACGAAGACCGAGGTATCCTCTCCATGACTGGCTTTCCTCCTCCTGCAGGATATAGCTTAGTGTCACCCCCGCAGCAAGGCCTTTACAGCTCACCCACTTCTCTAATATTCTCTGTCTTAGCAGTTATCTTCGTAGAATCTGCCTTGGACTGTAATTACTTGCTTGGTCTGTTTGGATTCCAGATTCGACTGGAAGCTCTGAAAGGAAAGCAACCACATCTGTCTTGTTCACTATTGTTTCCAGGTAACTAAAGCATGTCTGGTTTATGGTAGGCTCACACTCATGATGATTCACAATGACTCATGATGAAGGAGCCAAAAGAAGCACCGAGTAAAAATATCACTATCTGGTGTTTTGGGTAGGGGGTGCAAATAGTTTACACTTTGAGAGCCCCAGAATCACGGCTGTACACAGCAAAATAATCAATGCTACTTTCCAGGAAAGTTAGAATTAAGTTCAGCAAAATATATTTAAGCAGAAAGAAACTTGGCTGATGCACTATAGATCATGGTTTGAACATGATTTCACATTTACAGAAGGAAGTATTAGTTAACTGGAAAAATCATCCGCCCAACACAATTCCCCAGAGAGGCGAAAGAAGTGAGCTATTGCTAATCATTCTTTCACCAATTCATTATCATTTCTCAACAATTGTTTATTCTGTGTCTAGTATATACAGAATACAGAATTTTTCCAGGTGTTGCTGGAAATTCTACGGAGTAGATGACATGCTCCTCCTCCTCTTCAATGACTTATAATATAAATGAAAACATAAAGGAAAGGAAATTGGCCCTTATCTCCTAGCTACATTTGAGATGAGGTGCCATACCCCTATTTCCATTTTGAGTCCAGTGTTGCACCTGACCTGGGAAAGTGAATTTTATACTAAACACAATCCCTCTTCTCCAATCCCCACTGCTAGCCACCCACACCTCCTCTTATAATACTTTTCATGAAAAGATGCAATGCATTCCACATAGTAAATAGTCAGTGTTTGCTATGTAGTTAAACACACTCAAAGAGTTCACTTTTCTATGGATTTCCCCTTGTGAAGAGAACATATCTCCCCTTTCTTGTCCTTTACCAAAGGAATGGTCTCCATCTTGTCACTCAGTTCCTGCCATCTATGGGTCATCAACCAGTAGTACTTCCCAAAACTCTCATGATTGCCAGAACCTTCTAGAGACATTGACAGCTTGTTCTCCAGACTTTGCAAAATGGCTGCCTGGCCTCTGATTCCACCCTGAAATGGCAGCTCCATCCTGGAATCTGGGGTGATATTCTGAGAGGTAAAGTCTTTTCTTCCTTGATACCTATCTCAAGTATAAAGCAAGTTGAATATTTCTTTTTTCAAAGATTTTATTTATTTATTTGTCAGAGAGAGAGAGAGAGCACAAGCAGGGGAGCAGCAGGCAGAGGGAGAAGCAGGCTCCCCGCTTAGCAAGGAGCCCCACATGGGACTCCATCCCAGGATCCTGGGATCCATGACCTGAGCTAAAGGCTGGCACTTAGCCCACTGAGCCACACAAATGTCCTGCAAGTTGAATATTTCTGTTGATTGTTTTTTTTTTTTAACTCAAGTGATTCCAATGTGTTCCCGTTCCCCAGGAGGCAGCTTGGTAAAATAGAAAGAACTCCAAATCCACAGTCCGGAAACCTCAGTTTCATGTTCTGGTACTCTCTGTAACTAACTGTGTGATCTAAGGTACACAGGGTCTTAACCTCCTTGGGTTGGACCAAAAGGTCATCACCTTTCGACTCTAAAAAACTACAAATGTGTTTTTCATCCTAACAGCATCGGTTCTATTGACCAATCTACGGTGCTATCTATCCTTGCTATCTATCGACCCACATAGGGTGCTGTTTCGTCTTAGGGAGAAGACAGCATGCTGGGATGGCAGGTGTCTCAGGATTCTGCCTGCTGAATTGTCACCAAGCAAGACAGAGCCCAGCTGTTGTCAGCTGTCCATCTGACGGCTCTAAGAAAATGTTTAAGACGGCAAGGTGATCCTTTGATGTTTCTCTACCCCAGTATTTACTTGACACCGGGGTCTTTATTTCTAGAAAGTCCTTTCCAGCAAATAGGATGTTGAAATCAACAAGTCCTATGGTATTATTTAGGTTAAACAAACAGCAGTTTTGAACAGAAGCCGAATTGAATGGCTTGAATTTATTTGTATGTGAGATGATAATTAGCTGCCTAATCCAGGGCTGTTTAGGCCAGTGCTGAAATCCCATGTCCCTGGACTGTGATTAGACTTCCCAATAATCCAAAGGGCTGCTCAGAGATTATCTCCACTTTACTCTGGAGATGGGCATCTGAAGGGTACTTTCTGCGGAGCTCCTCAAATATGAAGCAACGGCACTTACAAATCCTTGATTAAATAACTATCAAGGTCATGAAACAGAATGAAATGAAGCACTCACTCAGTCATTAAAGATGGGCTTTTTACTTTGGAAAACAGTGTGGAGATTCCTTAAGAAATAAAAATAGAACTACCCTCTGGCCCTGCAATTGCACTACCAAAGATACAGATGTAGTGAAAAGAAGGGTCATCTGTACCCCAATGTTCATAGCAGCAATGGCCATAGCCACCAAACTGTGGAAAGAACAAAGATGCCCTTCAACGGACGAATGGATAAGGAAGATGTGGTCCCTATACACTATGGAGTATTATGCCTCCATCAAAAAGGATGAATACCCAACTTTTGTAGCAACATGGACGGGACTGGAGGAGATTATGCTGAGTGAAATAAGTCAAACAGAAAGAGTCAATTATCATATGGTTTTACTTACTTGTGGAGCATAAGGAATAACATGGAGGATGTGGGGAGATGGAGAGGAGAAGTGAGTTGGGAGAAATTGGAGGGGGAGACAAATGATGAGAGACTATGAACACTGAGAAACAAACTGAGGGTTTTGGAGGGGCGGGGATGGGGGGGATGAATGAGCCTGGTGGTAGGTATTAAGGAGGGCACGTATTGCATGGAGCACTGGGTGTGGTGCATAAACAATGAATCTTGGAACACTGAAAAAATAAAATTAAATTAAAAAATAATAAAGGTGAGCTTTTTAAGCAAGGTTCATTGTTTATATCATTTTCTCCTGTGAACAGGAGGGGAAAGACATCACCACCTCATTTCATTTCACCAAGTACAAAGTTGCTTCAGTGGGTTCTGGATCTAGAACTGGAGAGTTTTGCTAAGTCAAAGGGGCTTATCTGGAGGGACACACTCTCACCCAGAAGACTGATCAGGAATAGTCTTTGCATTGAACTAGTGGGATGTCCACTCTGATTCATTTTCTCAGACGGGTTCATCTGGGGACAGTTTCTCCCAGTGAGCCTACCGTGTACGTTCTTTTCTGTTCCTTAAACCACCTTCCAGAAACTGCTCATGGTGCTGGTCCAGCCTAAGGAGAAATCACTGCCTCTCCATCAACACCCACCAGGCGAAAATAATCAGATATCAATTACTTGGCTGAGTGAGGACAAAATAATTGAACTGGACCGTGTTGCTGGCGCAGTTTCCGTGGCTTTGGGTTGGCGTGTTTCTAGGCCTGCAGCAGCAAGCTGTTTCCCCGTGAACAGTTGTTAATTAGAAAGGGTTTGTTTCCCTTAATGAATTGACAGTTCTGCTTATTACATTTAAAAATATTTTTTTAAGTTAGTTCCCTCAGGAGAAGAAAGGCGTACACTTAAGGGGTTGGTGGGAAAGGTCAGGCACTGGGTGTTTCTAATGCAGGATTTCTCTAATAGCCTTTTTCTAAGGCTCTTCATCCATAAAGCCTCCTGATACTTCACAGTGATGTTCTGAGGGATCTCACGATCTGCCTGTGTCTCAGACATGGTGAATTACTTAGCGATGCTTTTGGGAGGCTCACTGGGACATGGTGCTGCTGTTTCTATATTTTTCACGTGTCATGTAAATGACTCACGTAGCCACCTCCACATTCTCTCCAATGCAGCAAAGAGCTGATATGGTGGCTTGTTGGCTTTGGGGAGATCATTCATGTCAGAATGCCTGGATGACATGATGAAGGTCTCCTATGTCCACTTTGGCCTCTTCCCTAATCTCACAAGAAGCTGGGGGACTCAGAACCTACAGTGTAGTGTACCTGGGTGGCTCAGCTAGTTAATCATCCGCCTTTGACTCAGGTCATGATCCCAGGGTTCTGAGGTCGAGTCCCACACTGGGCTCCCTGCTCTGTGGGCAGTCTGCTTCTCCCTCTGCCCCTCCCCCTGCTTATGCACTCGCACTCCCTCTGTTGCTCTCTCTCTTTCTCAAATAAATAAAATCTTAAAAAAAAAAAAAAAAAGGAAACTACAATGTATAGCCCCATTTTCTCCACTGTTCTTTTTCCTATAGGATATGGTATTTTAATGGGCTTAAGATGTGTCAGAAATTAGTTCAAGGGCTTAACATGGATTAACTCATTTTTATCCTTACAACGGCCTATGTGGCAAGGACTCTCATTGTCCTGTTTTAAAGACAAGGTAAATGAGACACAGAGGATTTAAGGAACATGTCCAGATTCATAGCCTATAGAGGGCAGGGCCAGGATTCAAATCCAAGCTCTCTGACCCCACTGCCCACACTCGCAAATGAAATTAGCGAGTAGACACTAAATTTCAGCTATGTGAGGATCCTGGGAATATCAGTGATATAAAGATCCTTGAGGAAAAACCATATATATGGTCTTGAGCTTTCAGATCAGTTGCCTTCAGAGACTGCTCTAGTTTACACTGGAAGAACTGAGAACGAGCAGAGCTAGGTTGGGCTTCGTTTACTCCTTGCAATCTACCCTCCATCTGACCCAGGTCTCCACTACCTGCTTCTCTGGGAAGCCTACATCTCTTCATAGTCCTAACCTGTATCTCCATCAACTCAAGTTCTCCAGATGGCTTGTCTCTGAGGAAATAAACTCATCTTTTTGGTTCTTTAAGACCTTCCTCTGGGGGCACCTGGGTCCCTCAGTCAGTTAAGTGTCTGCCTTCAGCTCAGGTCATGATCTCAGGGTCCTAGGATGGAGCCCTGCATTGGGCTCCCTGCTCAACAGGGAGCCTGCTTCTCCCTCTCCCTCTACCCCTTGCTCTCATCCCCGCTTGTGCTCTCTCTCTCTCACAAATAAATAAATAAAATCTTAAACAAACAAACAAAAAACCCTCCCCTGGGCTCTTCCCATTAGATGAACAAGGACTCCCGATCCCCTCCCCTCTCTCCCAACAGGCAGATGGATACTTCAAATCTCCCCAGACTCAGCATCTCATCTCATACAGTGTCCTTTCTTTATTTACCCACTGTTTGCCTCAACATAAATAGAAAGAAGGCCAAATGCTAACCACCCAATCCTGGCCCCTCAGGGGCCTGTGCTGGGGTCTGGGAGCCAGTTGTTTCTCTGCCGGGGGTCTCCTTGGCCTACTTGGTCCTTCTACCTCTCGGGCCCGCGGTGTGGATGCCATGTGGTGGGCTCTACAGGGAAAGAGCAGCTGGGCACAACCAGGGCCCAGGAGGGCATCTCACGGGGGGAAATTAGGACATCTTCCTGAGTCTACTCCCTCACGGCTGCCATTCAAGAACAACTGATCCTTGTCCAAGAGTCACAGGCAGGAAGTTGCACGGAATTTTTAGAGCATGGCATAACATTCATTTAATTCTGACAAATTGGGGCAAAGTTAGACTAACTGAGGGACTGTTTAAAGAAATATATCTAGCAGGCCACCTAAACTTACCATGGCTGCCGAAATTATCACTCCCTATTAGAGTTCGTCCCCCAGTCTCTACAGCTGTTGGCTTCCTTGATTTTTCTTTTCCTTCACGTCCCGTCTACAGGTTTACTGGCACTATTTTCAACAAACGCCCTATACAGCCTTCCTGTATCTGCTTCTCTGTGTCTGCCTCCCTGGTCCATGATGCCTTCACCTCTGCCCCCATTCTCCCTCCAGCCTCCAGCCAGTCTCCTGGTTCCATCTTGTTCCTTTCCATCCCTGCTCCACCCAGCAGTGAGAGCAAGCTTTTCCACACACACATCATATCCTGTGACCACCCTCTTTAAGGTCTTCCAAAGTCTCCTGATTGCATAATGGAATAAAACCCAAACTCCTTACCACAGCTTGCAAAACTCTACAGTTCCTGACCCTGCTGACTTTTCTGACCTCATCACATGACACTCTCCATCTTGGTCCCCAAACTACAGCCACACCAGACTCTGTCCCTTCATTGTTCTCCCTCTGGGCCCCTGTACTTGCTGTCCCCTCTGCGTGGAAGACTTTTTCCCAAGTAACCACATGGTTGGCCCCTTCTTATCATGCCGGCCTCAACTCAGATGGCGTCTAGAAAAATCACAACATTCTACAGGTTAGAACAACACGTTCCCACCAGTGTTGGATGGCAGTTTCCTAGGTGGGTTCTGAGTAAGTCCACCAATCTACCAGTGAATAGCAGAAGAGCTACTTAGGCCTTCTCCAACATTAAGTCTAAATGACCCATTCCTGCCTGGCTCTCTGTTTTATTACATTCTTGTGATTTTGTTTCTTCATAACACCTGTACCCAGCCGGCATGATTTTGTTCATTTGTTCATTTGTGTTCTATCTTCCTCACCAAGATGAGAGCTCCCTGGCTCTTTCCCACTGTTCTATCTTCAGCATCCAAAACAGGCTAGGGCAAAGCACAACCAATGTGAGGAATGACCTGAGAACAGAGGGCATGGAGTTTTCTTCCTGGCTTTCCATTTGTTAGCTGTGCCACTTTGGAAATGCTGCTTTGATTTTTCCTTCACTGAAGCTTAAATAATAACAAATTTTCTTAAGGTGTAGGTTCTGTAATGAGATGAAGGAAAAGACTTGCCCTCAGTAGAGCAGCTTGATGCTGGTTCTTTCATAAATGGACAAAAGCAGCTATCAGGCCCTGAAATGCTTCACAATTCAGGAGAAAATGAGCTTACATGCTTTTTAGTTCTAAACACCACACACATTGTATTCCAATTCTGTTTAAATTGTTCTCTGTGTAAGGCATTGGTTGTACTACTCAATCAATCACAGCATTTTCTAGATTAGATGCGCTTGTCTCCCACCAGCACTGGATGATTAAGTTCTAAGTTAGTCTGGGACTCCACCAATGACCATTAAAAACCTGGCTCTTCATCTGAGTCTCTTGTCTCAGGGTAGGGAGACTGAAGTCCAGAGGGCACCGTGAGATACAGAGGCAGATCTTGAATCCAGGCTTCCAACTTCCAGAAGCTGTTCTTTCCTTGACCCCACACTACTGCAATTTTACCACGGGGAGAACTGCCTGGGCTCAGGTTTTCTCAGTGGTTTATACTGGGGCCCATACGATGCTCTGATTCTTCAGCCAATAAACCTTTGAGTGTCTACTCTCCCAGATACCAATATCTTCCATAGGGTTTTCCTTTGTGGCAGAAACATCAAGGGTCCCACTTCAGGAGTCTAGAGTTGTAGAAACTCAAACTCACTTTGGTCTCCCCTTCTAAATCATAAGCCAAATAAGATCACAAACTGTTGCTCTACAACCTCAAGCCATTATAAACATACAAGCATCCGTTAATCAATTAGAAAAAAATTAATCTATGAATGAATACATTGGGAGTGGGAGACAAGAAGTAGATGTTTTCAAAGAACTGGTACCTATATAATCTATGAACAGCTGCAACTCAAATAGGAAACTTGAGGTTCCTGTATTAATGAAAAGACTGGAATTGTGTGTTTTTTACAGTCCTTCCCCAAGTGGAGAGCTGGCCAAAGAGTTTTCCAATTTATTGCCTCTTTCCCAGTTTCAGGATTAATCTATATTTGATTTGATTATATAAGAAAAAGAGAGGAGGAACTTTGGCCTGAATAACTAGCCACAGCGCCAATCTTATCTAAAAGTGTACCTAGAGGTATTTTTTTCATCCCTAAAATAAGGTCAGTTCACCTCCACACACATAAAACATGCCAGTGTGGCATGTGGCTCCTTTTTCCAGGTCCTTTGCCTGAGGATGCAGAGTTGACAGACGGGCCTCCACTGGCCCTAGACATAGAGAAAATCCAGGTTCCCCAGGAACAGAGAGGCTGCTTTGTCTTAGCTCAATGTTTTCGACAAGCCCGCTGCCACACATGGTTCCCTGCTAGTGATGCAGTCACAGTTCTATACAAAGCAGTGGCCTCTCTAGTGCTCCAGGGATCTAAAGGCTCAAAGACCCAAGTTTAACTTCCAGTTCCCTGTGTCAAACTAGGCAGCCCTGTGGCCACCCCAGAAATACCTTCACTCTGCCTGGTCCCTCCTGGGGACTTCAAGGTCTCTTGAGCTTACAAGCTATTCCTGAGTCCTCTGATCAGGAAATGCAACTTGGATCCAGACATGAAGATTTCCAATGCCAAATCAGGACCTCTGGTCTGGAACATGATCTGATAAGGGGTCAGTTCTGGAGTATTAGTCCCTACATTTAACACTTTGACCACTTACGGGAAACTCTAATATACTGGTTTTAAATACTGACTTAGCATGGAAAGATGGGAATATGAATCCTGGCTCCGTCCTTTGTTAACAAATCTCTCCTGGATGGATAACAGCTATAGTAAACAGATAATGCCCCTCCCCACACCATTTGCACCCCCAAAGACGTCTACCTCTTAACGGGACCTGTGACAATGGTACCTTACATAGAAAGAGGGCAAGAATTCAGTGAAGGCTGTGGCGATGAGATGCTGATCTTGGATCAGCCAAGGAACCCAATGTAATAACACGGGTTGCTAGAGGTGGGAGGCAAGTGGGGAGGTCCGAACCACAGGAGGAGATGGGACTGTGAAAGCAGGGCTTGTAACAGAGATTTATGGATGCTGCTGGCCGGGAAAATGGAGGGGGGGGGGGTCATGGGTCAGAGAATGTAGGCAGCCTTCAGTACCTGGACAAGGCGAGGAAAGCAAGTGCCCCCCAGCGCCTCCATAGGGACACAATCTGGCCAGCATCATGACTTTAGCCAAACACAACCCCTGTTAAACTTCTGGCTTCCAGAACTGTTTTAAGCCTCTACATTTGTGGCTACTTGTCATAGCAACAAGAGGAAACTAACACAATAGCTAGCGTCAATCACTTCTCTTTGACTATGGATTTGATAACCAAAACAGAATATAAACTCACTGGATTCTTGAAGAGATGAATCCAAAAGACCAAGAAAAATGGGGTGCCTGGGTAGCTCAGTCAGTTGAGCATCTGACTCTTGATTTTGGCTCAGGTCATGCTCTCAGGGTCATGGGGTCAGGTTCCCCATAGGACTCCACCCTCAGGAGGGAATCTACTGGAGATTCTCTCTTTGCCCCTTCCCCTACTTGCACACAAATACTCTCTCTCACTCTCTCTCAAATAAATAAATCTTTTAAAAAAGAAGAAGAAGATGAAGAGAAAGATGGACCAGGAGAACAAGATATTTTGTCATTTCCCCTACAACTTGCTTATTAGATTAAAAGGTAAATAACACTGATTTCTTTTTAAAAGAACTTCTAGGTTATAACTGGGAATCAGGATCCAATTTCACCCAAACTTTCTTTTTAATAACATCAGTATCCAAAGCCCTAAAGTAGGATTCAACTAATGAACTTCAGATCTTACAAGATGCTTTTAGTTCATGAGCCTTTCTTTCTACTCTATTTGCTTCATCAGGAAGATGAACTAAACATATTAGTATTTATAAACATTCTCACACAACAATGTAAAAAAAAAAAAAAGAAGTACTTGAGAATTAACATCCTTTGGACTAAAAAAGCCAGTTAATTAAAATATTCATTCTCTAAGCTTCTGTTTTAATCAAAGTTTTATTTGAATGTGATAAGGGGTGTAGTAAATCACAGTGCTGAGACAAGAGGGAATTCTTTCTGCATTAGAAACCATGGACCTTAGTGAAAATTCCATCATACCAGAGAACCCTTCTGTGACTTTCAACCCCATCGCCCCACTTGATTATCTTCACTGACCGTCTGAGGTTATGCTCTTTCTTTGCTGCTCAGGTCCTTGCCTCTTTCTTCTTGCTAAAATGCCAGCCTTGCATGAGCAGGAATTTTATCTTGATCACAGCTACCTCTATGGTACTCAGAGCAGTGCTCAGGACACAGTGCCTGCTCAATGAATAGCCATTGAATGAATTATCTTTTAGGAATTAGTCAAAGGTTCTCTGGTAAGAGGGCAGGAACCCAATTTCATGAGATTCCCTCCTAATGGGCCAGCACCGTGTGGAGCCTCATGTAACCCTCGTACCAAGGATAAGGGTGTTGGTACCATTCTATACATGAAGAGATAAATGGACAACACATCTTCTCAGGTAGTTAACAAAAGACAAACTAGAAGCCAGAATCATAGTTTGTTTTTTTGTTTTTTTTCTCTACAGGGGTGGGTGAGGATGGAAGGATGGTCAAAGAAAATATGCAAGTGTCAGACTGACGTAACTGAGAGCAACAAGGTGGTTAGCAGGAAACCTCAAACTTTGTGGAGACTCAGCCTCACCATGAGAGGCCTCAAGTTTGCCGTCTTACCCTTTTCTGCTCAATGTCCACTTTCACGGGTGTTATTTCTCTTAAGAAACCATCACTAAGTACTCTTCCTTTGCAAGGCATTTCCTCTGCCCACCCAGGCAGAAGGGGCCATGGTTCTCAGAGAACAATGGTGATATTATGTCTGTCATATCCACGTAATGGGGTCATTGGCCCCACATGTGGGGTGAGACACTGGTACCGGAAGTCCCCTTACCCACAAACCTCTTCCCTAGCGATCCCACAAAATCTATACTTCCACTACTAAAATTCTACTTTTGGTTGAAGCGTAGTGTTTTCAGAAGGCATCTGTTAAAATACGGACTTACTGACTTACTTATCTTACCTTGGAAAGGATTCATGAACATTCACTCATGATCTGACACGAATTACTGTACAACTATGAGAGCAGATTTTTGAGACAATGAACACTTGAGTAGGTAAATTGGGTTGGAGCAGGTGGGAAGAAAATACTGGGGGATGAGGGTGAGGAAAGAAGGGAAGGAACAGGTCCTGGCTACTATGTGCCAAGCAGAGATTTCAGAGTTCTAATGAAGATAGGATCTAACATAAGGTATGATCTTCATTATCATGGAGTCACTGTATATTTATCAGGCACATTTAGTTGATCTTAATTTAAAATGAGAGAAAGAGAGAGACTGAGAGTAAACTTAAATTTACATACCACGGATACCATGGGATCCCTGCCATCTCATTTAAAGGACCATATGTCCCCGAGCGCATGAAATGAAGGAAGCATGAAATTGTTGGTCTCGTGTCCTGGGGGCCTCTCAGAATGTGAGCAGCTCCCCAGGCTGAGAGTGATTCTAGTGTTTAAAGAGACACACTTTCCCCCACACAATATGGCCACCAACTGGAAGACAACCCAGGTGTTCCATTAAAGAAACAGTGTCAGCACGAGAGGAAAAAACCAACCCGTGCTAGACTTAGTGGCAAATAATGCTTATCTTTGAGTTATTCTTGATCCTTCTCTTTCTCCCACACCCCACAACCAACCCATCAACTCCCCCTTCCGAAGCATAAACTCAGTCTGCTGCTACTCTCCATCTCCACCACCGCCGCCCCCCCCACCCGCCAAAGTCTGAGCTACCAGCATCTCCTGCCTGCACTGCTGCGAATTTCCTCCCTAGTCTCCACGCTTCCCTCCTCCTATGCTGCCATCCCTCCCCCGACAGCTTCCAAAGAGAGCTGGAAAAGGGGATTCCGTCACATCCCCCCCCCTGCTCAGAGCCCTCCTAGCACACTTGGAAACCAAATAAGCCCTAAATGATGTAATTCTCCACCTAACTGCCCAGCCTTAGCTCAGGGCACTCTGCTCTTAGCCTGCCTTACTCTGGCTTGTTCTCTCTTTGGGAGCTTTATTCTGGTTGTTCCCTCCGCCTGGATGCTCTTTCCTTTAATCATCACATGGAGGCTCCTTCTTGTCGCTCAGACCCCCCCCCCCACGGAAATGCCATCTCCTTGGTGGGTCCTTTCCTCATCATTCCCTCTTGCTCTTAAGTCGGCAAGTAGTGTTTAATACTCAGCAGAAGGGTGATGACTGTCACCCTCCACCAAGAGGCTGGACCCAAGGGAATGGGGACTTTGTCTGTCTTGATCACCTCTGGAGAAAGGTGCCTGACACATACAGGGACTTCAAGGAATACCACCTTATGGGGATTCATCAAGGACACACTTAACGATCTTCACTTTTTGCTCACTTGCTCATTTCAGAACCCAGCATCAGAAAAAAAAAAAAAGAGTCCATTATGTAAAATAAGTAAATATTTACAGACAAGGACATTGAGCCTACAAAAATTAAGTAATTGCGCCAAGTGGTGAGTTGGATTTTAAAACTCAGGTCGGTGTGATTTTAATTCACAGACTCTTTCTCATGTGCTACAGATCTTTTTTAGGGGTTGGGAGACCAGAATAGGGTAGAGCCAACCTGGGAAGCCCTCCAGTGAAGAGTCAGGAGGGCAAGGAGCTGCTGGAAGGAGGATCAGCTCCGTCTTTGAGGTGGAGATGGGCTGAAGGCCACCATGCTGGGGAGTACAGGTTTGGGCTCCCACCACACACCAGCTGAATGACCTTACAGGAAACTTAAGTTCTCTGAATTTTTGCTTCCTCCCCTGGGAAACGAAGACTACAATAACTACCTCACAGGGGGGTTGTAAAGATTTCATGGGATACTATATTTACTGCACTTGAGCAAGACGCTCAGCCCATGGTAAGCCCTTAATAGTAGCATTGTTGTCATCAAGATCATCTGGACAAACTTGACACATTCAAGTTTCCTTCAAAGCCGCACCGTGCTGACTCAGCCCACCGGTGGGCAAAGGGTCTCCCAGAACGATCAATGACTTCTCCTTTCAGCCAGGGCTTCAACAAGGCAGAAACGAAGAGGTTGTTCTTCTCTTGGTAGACGTGGAAGAAGGAGGCCAGGAAACATATGCACATTGAGGTTGAGAAAAGTGGGAGGGAATTTCTTTCTTTGTAAGAATTACCATCCAAGCCTAGCATTAACTCGAGGGTCTAACTCTGGCTTAATTCCCATATTCCCCCCAATCTCACTACCTTGGCCCAATTTATGCCAAGAAAGGATTGGTTTTGTGTCCTCAGTATTGCTTAGATAAAATGTTGATTCCAATCACAGATTTTGCAGGGGGAAGGCTAGAACCTGTGCCACTAGTACTATTACATGGGAACATGATTATAGCGACAGGACTTTCCTTAGCAGGGTAAGCATTCTTTCCTTGAAAGTTACCTTCCATTCTTCCTGTTCTTTTTATGTGAGTTCTCTCTACTCTGTCTCTCACCATACTGTTAGGTCTTAAAAATCTCTCAAACATCCTCTAAAGATTCTCATAGTCAGTAAAAAGATTTGGGGGAAAATCAGTTAGATTTTTGTTATTAGTTCATTCTATTTGAGGCATAAACACAACACATTTGAGGCCACTTTTCATGATCTTAGGAAAATATATTTTCTCCTTAAAAAGAATAGGCATACAGAAGGCCAATAGAAACGTGAAAAAATGCTCCACATCACTTGTCATCTAGGAAATACAAATCAAAATGACTGTGGGATACCACCTTATACCAGTTAGAATGGCTCCAATTAACACGACGGGGAACAACAAATGTTGGCAAGGATGTGGAGACAGTGGAACAAATCCTCTTACACCGTTGGTGGGAATGCAAGCTGGTGCAGCCACTCTGGAAAATGGTATGGGAATTCCTCAAGAATTTAAAAATGGAGCCACCCTACTGCTCAGCAATTGCACTCTTGGGTGTTTATCCCAAAGATACAGATGTAGTGAAAAGAAGGGGTACCTGCACCCCAATGTTCATAGCAGCAATGTCCACAATAGCCAAACTGTGGAAAGAGCAGAGATGCCCTTCAATGGATGAATGGATAAAGAAGAGGTTCATGTATACAATGGAATATTTCTCAGACATCAGAAAGATTGAATATCCACCATTTGCATGGACATGGATGAACTGGAGGGGATTATGTTAAGTGAAATAAGCAGAGAAAAACAATTAGCATATGGTTCCATTCATATGTGGAATATAAGGAATAGCATGAGGGACATTGGGGGAAGGAAAGGAAAACTGCATGGGAAGAAATCAGAGAGGGAGACAAACCATAACAAACTTGACTCTGGGAAATAAACTGAGGGTTGTGGAAGGGGAGTGGGTGGGGGGATGGGGTAACTGGGTGATGGGCATTAAGGAAGGCACATGATGTGATGGGTGTTATACGCAACTAATGAATCATTGAACACTACATCAAAAACTAATGATGTGCCAAATCAATGTTGACCAATTGCATTTAAATAAAATAAATAGGTAAAAAAAGAAACGGACTAGACAGTGGCTATTCTCAGCTTGAGACAAGTGCTTAAACAGAGAGAGGGTCAGTCTCTACAGAATACAAGGCCCCATTTGAAAATAACACAGGAAAAACTGTGCCTCTAATATGTGTGTCCATTTCAAAAGACCAAAGAGAAATGAATCACTGGTCTTTGGTGTGGCCCCGAGGGCCAGGATCCATCAGCAGAAGAATGTGGGCTGCACTTCTTGAAGCATGGGTCACCCTCACATTGTATTCTCCACTCAAGGCAAGGTTGCTGATATCAAGCTGACCTTCTGTGGGGGCAAACCCCCTTGGCTAGATTGTCAGGAACACCCAGGAAAACACTGGAAACAGGGTTTGGGTGGGAGATTGTTGGGTCAGACCAGAAGAGTCAAGAACCAGACTTCCAGGGTGACTAGGAATAATCTTGAAGATTGTCTAGTCCACGTGCCCATCCAATGCCTGACTCCTCCCTACTCCATCCCTCCATCACCCCTTCTGAGCCCAAACACCCACAGCAGGGGGAGAGCTCCATCCCCTGTGGCAGCTCTCATTTCTGCAATGGTCTACCCAAACTAGACTTTCCGAAAACTCTGTGTGTATTGATTTGAAGCTCTGTCTTCCTTTGCTTTTCTGCTCAGCCTTGTGACAGTTCAAGTCCTTTGAACCTGTGAAAGCAGCTGTTTTCTTTCCTTCAGCCTAACCTCCGGTTTCCTTCAGCCTCAGCTGTTCTCACATGGATAATCTCAGGCTCTTTCACTAATCTGATTACATTTCCCAGTTTGTCTAAATCCCTTTTTAAATGCTGTGCTCGAAATGGAATCCGACAGGCCATATAGGATCTGATATTTTGTACACCATGTTTCAAACTGTGTGGAGTTGTAACCCCTCATTCTTTAGCTCTCTTAGAGCAGTGCAAGGCATTTGGACAACTGTGTGGCTCAGATGCCTGTTGCAGCCCTATAATCAGATGGAATGCCTCCGTCTGTTTCAGTACCCTCCCATTCATACCTGTGTTTTTCAATCATTTCTCAAGTCCTTCCCAACTTTTATGATTCTCTAGTATTTTGAATTTTAGAAGAGAGTTGTTTATAGAAATATTATTTTAAGGATGATTGCTAACTGCTGCAGTTTGAGCAAAGTCAGAACTTTGTGTTAATTTTTTCATAGCCCAAGTTGGATTTACATTTGTGCCCTTGACAAAATAAGTATTGGCTTTTTAGATTTTTTAATTACCATGGGACTAGCGTATTGACATGGTTCTCAGAGCAATCTTAGAGCACAGGGAACGGCTTGTAATTCTAGTAATCTTTGCAGTGGGTTATTCATACTTTGGTATTTTGTTTGACATTTATTTTTCTTTTTCAGTCAAATTGATTTAAATATCATTAGCCCAAAAAATGTACCAAAGGGTAATTGCATTGACTATTTTGGCTCTACTCAGCTTTTACTTTGCAATTCATCTTTTATGGCAAAACTTCCCTTGTGAACAGGCCAAGAAGGGCTGACTTTGAGTCTTAGTTACACCTTCCAAGCAAGCGTGGAATCTGGTTTAAATGTAACAGAAGCAAATCACAGGGTAGGAGAACACACTTGCTAAATGGCAAATGACTGATTTGAAACTGTCTATTTGAGACAGTGTGTGTTAGGAGAGGTCTGAATGGAGCCATTGAAATGTCCTGTATGAAAAAGGAAACACATATAAACCAATTCCCACAAAGTTATCTAATTTTCATTGAAAAAAATCTCCCTGATTGATTACACATTGCACAACATGGGTTAATTTTAAGAGTCAAGAAACCCAAAGGTTTCTAAGAGTTCCTCAAAGAAGACAGGAAAAATCTTTGGGGCTGTAGAGCTAACAGTCTCCAAATAGAATACTTTTCCTCCCATGGGGTCAGAGCCTAGAAAAAAAAGGAAAACAGTAAGAAAGCCCCTGTCACTTAGGAATGTAAATATTTTTGGTAAACTGTTTATTTGAAATCTATTTTTTTAACTGAGATTCCAAATCAGGGGAAGATGGATTTTAGATGGGAGGAATCTCCTACTGTCCTCTTATTCTTCTTAAATATGTCATCATATTTTTTTTCAAATTATGCACATTTAATGTACATGTCATGGTATTAACATGGGTTCAGTTAAAACTGTAAAAAAGCCCTAACTGGTGGTCTTGAGCCTAACCTATTGCAGTTTTCCTCATGACTCTTCCGCTGAATTTGTGTTATGAATTTTACTTTCAAGATTAACCAGCCAGTTCCCTGCCTTTTGGACCAAAGAAAAATCAGACACGATGGAGCAAAAGTAGACAATAAAGAGTAAAAACAAGGCAACAAAAGCAAAAAATAAACAAGTGGGACTGTATCAACTAAATAGCTTCTGGATAGCAAAGGAAACCACCATCAAAATGAAAAAGCAACCTACTCAATGGGAGAAAATGTTTGCCCATCTGATAAAGGGTTAATATCCAAAATATATAAAGGATTCATGCAACTCAATGGGGGTGGGGGAAGCAATCGGATTAAAACATACATAGAGAAATTGCAAGTTTGTTTTCCCAAAGAAGACATACAAATGGTGAACAGGTACATGAAAAGGTGCTCACCACTACAGATCATTAGGAAAATGCAAGCCCAAACCACAATGAGATAACACCTCACACCTGTTAGAATAACTATTATCAAAAAGAAAAGGATAACAGGTGTTGGCAAGGCTATGGAGGAAAGGAAACCCTTGTGTACTGCTGGTAGGAATGTAAATTGGTGGAGCCACTATGGAAATAGCATGGACGATCCTCAAAAAATTAAAAATAGGACTCCCATACCATCCAGCAGCCCCACTTCTGCATATTTATCTGAAAGAAACAAAAAAACACCATTTCAAAAACATACCTCTGTGTTCAATGCAGCATTATTTACGATAGTCAAGACATGGAAACAATCCAAGAGTCCACTGACAGATAAATGGATGAAGATGTGGTGTAAAGAATGGACTATTCAGCCATTTGTAACAATGGGGGTAGACCTTCAGGGCATGATGCTAAGTGAAATAAGTCAGAGAAAGACAAATACTGTACAATCTCCTTTTAAGTGGAATCTTTAAAAAAAAATGAACTGATAGATACAGAGAATAGATTGGGGATTGGCAGAGGCAGGAAGTGGGAAGGTGGGCGAAATACATGAAAGTGGGCATAAAGTACAAACTTCCATCTGTAAGATAAATTTAGGTACTAGGGATGTAATGTACGGCATAGTGACTATATGTGTATTTGAAAGTTGCTAGGAGAGTAGACCTTGAAAGATCTTATCTCTCTCTCTCTCTCTCTCTCACACACACACACACACACACATTGTAATTATTGTAATTATGTGTGTAACATGATGAATGTTAATTAGACTTATTGTGCTGGTCATTTCACATTATGTACATAGAGCAAATCCCAATGTACATCTAAAACTAGTACAATCTTATAGGTCAACCATATCTCAGTTAAATATTTTTTAAAAGAATAAAAACTCATATTCCAATGGAGATCCCATTTGGTGGGAAGTTCATGCACTTTCACTGTCCATTTACCTCCCTTTTAGCCTCTCCAACCTCTAGAATCTCTTGTCTTTCCACGGGCCACTCTTTTCCCATCCGAGTCTTTAAACTTGATGACTCTAACCCGAGGTTTGCAATGCTGACTATCTCAAGAAATGTTGGAATATTCTTCCAGGAATCCTATTCCATCCAAATTAAAGTTTAAAAGGTGTATTTTCTCTCTTAAAAATTGGAGGCAGTTTCCAGTTCTGCTTGTAGAGAGCATGGAATTTGCCACTCCATCCTAGCAACTGAAAAGCTGAACAGACTGAAAAA
Source organism: Neogale vison (assembly GCF_020171115.1). Lineage (NCBI taxonomy): Eukaryota > Metazoa > Chordata > Mammalia > Carnivora > Mustelidae > Neogale > Neogale vison. The sequence continues at coordinate 194,340,461 of NC_058101.1, read as the reverse complement.
TTAACAACTCTTACTGGATCTGTTAGAGAGGGAAGGACCCTGGGCATACCACTGCCCCCAAGACTGGGGAGACAGGCAGGAGAATATGGGGGTGATGGCTTTCAGAAGCAGAAACTTGCCAATGGAACATGCCCTGGGAACCAACACCAGAGTAGGAAAACCTGAACTATAATCGAGGAATTGCTAGAGATTCAGTTAGAAACTCCAGGGGTGCCCAGGCATCGGGGAGACCTCACAATATTATAAGATTTAACTCCAGGAACTTGATTGGATTCCCACAGTAAATTTCAGAGAAGAATCCCCTTGTGCTTCTAGCAAGGTGGAAAGGGAATGAAACGATTTTAAAATAAGCAAGAGCACTCTGTTCTCCTCAACAAGACCCCCTTTGAGGGGAAACTAAGTTAACTGGAGCCCAACTTCCTGGGGTGTCATCAGAGCCTTACTAGCATGAGGGAAAGATAATACCCAACTGCAAACCTACTCTAGCCATCCTGTCTCACCTACGAGATGGGGGAATGAGGAGAAAAAAAAAATCTGAGAACACTTACAAAGTTCAAGTTCAAATTGTTTAGGCTCACTAAAGAACTGAAACCTAATCACAGGCCTGTCCTAGAACAGGACCCCTCCTCCCACAGCTCACCCCCACCTTCCCGAAGGCTACTTCCAGCACTTTCTTTCAGCCAGGACACCATACCCGGCTACCAAGAGTTAACACAATGCCGAAAGTCAGTGTCAGGTAAGGTTTCGCGGCAATGATGGTGATGACAGCTCTCGGGAATCTTTATGAAATAAATCTACTTTGCTTTATCTCCCTCTCCATTTACAAAGCTGGCTGAATTCAGGTGGAAGGAAAGCTAGTGCGAAGGCCACTTGTCCTCTGTGTCAGCTGATGACCACATATAACCACCACTCCTGCCACAGGCCATCCACACTGGGATCTAGGATGTGGCAATCATGTTGCGGGATGCCACCTTCCCATGGGCAACTTCTTTCACCAAACCGTTCTCCATATGAATGTCGTATCGTCCTCAAGCTCCCTTGTACCTTTGACGATGCGCTTACCACTGCTTCTCTTGGGTCTCACTCCTTCTGTGCTGCTAGACCCTTCCGCAGTGCTTTCATTAAAAGGCTTTGAACACTCAGGCATCACCTCCACCACTCAACCACAGGCCATCTTCTCCACCCCCAGTTAAAGAGTAGTTTCAAGGTCCCTGGTTATCTTAGAATGGGTCAATTCTTTTCATTTTCAGAGAATATGGTAGGTAAGGTAGGTAAGAAATGCTAGAGGTTCAAATTCCAGACCTACAAATTGTCTATTCAAATCTATTTCTTGGTTCGCACCTGCCAATGAAGACAGCACCGGCATAGGAAAGGATCGATCTTATTTCTTTAAAGTAGACTATTAACTAGACTAAACCCTATTAGTTTAAATTAGACTAAAACCATAGTAATAGCTCACAAGCCCAGAAATCAGCCACCTAACAATCTCACTTCTCTCGATCACGCTAAAAATCAGGATGTAAGGAAAGGGGCTTCTGCGTGATGACCAGAGAGGAGGAGATGGGGCCTGAGTGGAAAACAGAGATGACTCCCATCCTGGGCACTGAAGGTCACATCGTTTGCACAGAGAAGAGTTCCCAAGATCCTTGGTCAATGCCTATGCTCTTTTTAAATAATAGTTAAGATAACCTACTTCATTTGGATCCCCAGTCCACAAATAATCAGCAACAAAAGCTAAGCATGAGTAATGATAAGCCAGAAGCCAGAAATGATGATAGAGGCTCCCAAAAAGCTATTAAAAAGGGTACAACTAAGAAACCCACAGAGCTCAGAGGTTATTTAACAAGTAACTTACTATCCAGCTAGCCCTTGTCTCCCTGAGGACACCTCTGCATTTTTAAAATTCAGTTCCAGAAGGGATGTACCTAATAGGTTTTTAAAGCTTTGGTCTTAAAAACAAGACTTCAGATATCTGTAAGCTTTCATGGTATTGAACTACTCATGACCGAGAAATGCCTTTAAATGAGATATTCTGAACTCACTCATAGAGATAAAGTCTCAGGATTAATTGGCCTGTGTTGACTATACCCTTTGTCCAAATTAGACCTCCCATCTCCTAAAATACACTCACTCCAGGAGGCCAGCACTAGGGAAGCATGAGTGTTCCCCTCTGCAACAAAAGAAGCAATCATCCAGCTTGCCCAGCCGGAGGTGACCAGGACACTCGGCAGGCACATGCACATTTTTCTTGGGGCTGGCCAGGTGGCAACAAGCCCAAGATACGGCTGGAAAATGATTCGCCTCCTGTCGCTTTTGCACTCACAAAGCTGAGCGTCTTATCTACAAAGTTGCTGAAGGAAGCAGCCCTGGCCCAAAACATCTTCCTGCTTCTATGCTTATCCAACACCATCCTCTTTTTTTTTTTTTTTTTTTTTATGGTCAGGGTCAAGGCCCAGCTTACCCACAGTAACCTCCCTGACCACAGAAGCCCTTCCTAGTTGCTCCCTCCTCTGAAGTCTGCTCATCTTACCCTCTGGAACATTTGTCTTCATAACGTGCATTAACTGTTTTATACAGTCAGCTCTTGTTTCCTTGCTAACTGGCAAGTGAGGTCCTGGAAGCCATGGGCTCTCTCTCCCATAGCAGAGAGCATGGGGCATTGAACATAGCATGCTTCCCAAAAATGTAGGACACTTTTATTCACCGAGCAAATATTTCTTAAATGCCTGCTACGAGTCAACAACACAAAATCCCTAGTCTAGAGGGGAAAGACAGACAACAAAAGAAAAGTTAGAGGTAGAAAACCTTAGTGTTAAGTGCTAAGGAGAAAAAATTACAACATATGAAACGTGGGCCATGGAGGTTTCAAATTTCAGATTGTGGGATTGGGGAAAAGGTGATTTTTTTTAATTTAATTTAATTTAATTTAATTTATTTGACAGAGAGATCACAAGTAGGCAGAGAGGCAGGCAGAGAGAGAGGGGGGAAAGCAGGCTCCCTGCTGAGCAGAGAGCCCTATGCGGGGCTTGATCCCAGTACCCTGAGATCATGACCTGAGCTGAAGGCAGAGGCTTAACCCACTGAGCCACCCAGGCACCCAGAGAAAGTGATTTTTTTTTTTGAAGATTTTATTTATTTATTTGACAGGCAGAGATCACAAGTAGGCAGAGAGGCAGGCAGAGAGAGAGGAGGAAGCAGGCTCCCTGCTGAGCAGAAAGCCCGATGCAGGGCTCAATCCCAGGACCCTGGGATCATGACCTGAGCCACCCAGGCGCCCCGAGAAAGTGATTTTTGAGTAAAGACCTGAAGAGTGAGCCATGCAGACACCTAGGGGACACATCTTACAGGCAGACAGAACAGTAAGACCCTGTTAAGAAGGGCAGCAGGGCTCCTGGGTGGCTCAGTGGGTTAAAGCCTCTGCCTTCCACTGGGGTCGTGGTCCCCGGGTCCTGGGATCAGCCCTGCATCAGGCTCTCTGCTTAGCGGGGAGCCTGTTTCCTCCTATCTCTCTCTCTGCCTGCCTCTCTACTTGTGATCTCTGTCTGTCAAATGAATAAATAAAATCTTAAAAAAAAAAAAAAAAAAGAAGGGCATCAACAGGTACTATGGTTGAACCCCAGAGGGCAGGAATTTTCGAGTTGAGATATATATTTATTTTTTAAATAAATAAATGTAGGTGTGTATCAACTTAAAAAGTCTTGTCTGTCATGTATAATATAGACTCTCTATTATAAGGATAACATTAACACACATGTTAACCTTTGGAGTACGTATATATTTTTATATATATGTTTATAGTGACATCTATTATACACGCATACATACATGCAGTGATTTAATAAGACTGGCATTAACAGACACTACTGTTGAATCCCTGAGAGCAGGACTTTTTAAGCTATAAGAACATGAGCCATATTAAACAAAGCACTGCCCAGCCCTCAGAGGGCTAAACTGAGAGTCTTAAACTTTTTTTGCCCTTGACCGTATTGGCAGGTGATACCACTCCTTAGATTATCAGCCCCCGGGGCAGTTTTGCTTGCCAATGCAGACGCAACAAACTGGCCCTAACAGATGCAAGGAGAGTCCCACTTGGGGCAAGTTATCAATGAGGCAAGTACTTTCATTATTAGCTCCTGCCAGAAATTTTAGTCAGGATATCTCCTTAGATACAAGATAAACTGACAGCGGGAATTATGCCAGTCGTGAGGTTTGATTTCCAGCCAGTCTGGAGTTGCCCCAGAGAGGCTCAGTCTGATTGGTTAAGCGCGTTATATTGCCTAGCCAATCGGAATCCAGTAGTCTCCCTTAGCCAGTCAGAATCCAGTAATTCCCCTTAGCCAATCGGAATCCAGTAGTCCCCCTTAGCCAATCGGAATCCAGTAGTCCCCCTTATCCTTCGGAGTTGCCTTCCAGTACACCCAGTATACACTACAAATTGTCTATTCAAATCTGTTTCTTGGTTGGCACCTGCCAATGAAGACAGCACTGGCACAGGAGAGGATCGATCTTATTTCTTTAAATTAGACTATTAACTAGACTAAAACTTATTAGTTTAAATTCTGTGGATGCCTGAAACCGCAGATAGCACCAAACCCTACATATACACACGATGTGTTTTGCCATACATATACAGGTATGATAAAATTTAGCTTAAAAATCAGGCAGTAAGAGATTAACAATAGGACAATTATAACAATACACTGTAATCAAAGTTATGTGAGTGTGGTCTCTCTGCCCCCTCGAAATACATTAGTGGACATTAGTGGAGGACACCCACCCTTGGTCTTGTGGCGACCGGAACTGATAAAATGTCTCCTTAATGAAAGGAAGTGGCGTCAGGGATGTAGGCATTGCGCCTTCGTGTGGGGTTGCTCTTGACCTCCTGATGCGATGTCAGCGGGAGGAGCATCTGCCTCTGGACCTTGGTTGACCGCAGGTAACCGAAACCTCAGAAAGTGAAACCACAACCACAGATAAGGGGGGTTGGGGGGGGACTCCCGGATTCAAGAAACCAGCCCAAGCGGTTTGGTCAACCTGACGATGCAGCGGCTTCTAGCAAGGAAGGTCAAAACAAAGCGCAATGTCCTATTGCAACTTTCCATTCCCTCTCCCATGGGCCAAACTCTCCTCTTGCTTACTTTCCTTTTCTTAAAGACCTGAAGTACTAAAAGCATCAGGATTTTCGTCCTTTGGTAACAACTGCATGAGATCACTCCTCATTCATCTCTATGTCCTCCCCTACTTCATTCAGCCTTGGTAGAGGGGCTTGCCTTCTCACTCCCCCATCCTCTTTCCCCCTCCCTTCTCTTCTGGAGCTATACAGTTCCAGAATTTTGAAAACTAGTTTCTGCCAAGACTTTTTTTTTTTTTAAACATCTTGTGTCTGTGACACTGCCAAGCTGGGATTGACTTACCAAATAGAAGGACGTTAGAAATCCACAGAGTCAGATCAATCTTTAATGAAAAACCAACAAACATTAAAAAGCTGCCACTAAGCAGCTAGGGGTTGAAGGCAACTCCAGCTAATTGGCATCCAAAGCACTTTCACTTGCTGCCAAGTCCAAGGGAACTGGATCTCAACACCGCTCTACCAAATTAGGCCAGTTCTCCATAGGGCTTGTGTTGCTGTGTTGCTAATTAGGGTGATGCGAGCATGCCTGTCCAAATGGAGTTTCTTCTGGGCACAGAGGCTCCCTGGAACTGGAAGGTTTTTGAATGTGCCCTGAAACTCTAACTGCCATTTTGTAACTTGCATTGATCAGTGGTGAGGAAATTACAAGCTAGTCTCTATTTTCACTAAATGGTGCAATACCAACTCCCTGATGGTTTGGGGGCTAAAAGGATGGAGTCATCTTCAGACTAAGAAGTGCAATTTAGAGCGGTGAAGCAATACAAAATGATTTATGAAGTCCGGGTCTTTTAAAGGATAAAATACAATGATTCTGTCTGTAAACTTTCAATTCTCGGGGTTTTTCTGATCAACTGATTTTTGAGGCTATTTTTCTCACCCCTAGCTACCCACTGGGCTGGGGGGGGGTACTGACTCCCAACTCAGATCAGTCACTCAGACCCTCTGGAGGCAGAGTCACATCAGTCATGTTCCTCCAAATCTCTCTACTTGACTGTAATATGAAGCTGGGTTTGAGAACTACTGTCCCACAGGAATCAAGTTATTTAAAACAACTTTATAAATGTAGAATGGGAAAAAGAATTGTTGTATAAGACTTGAAAAAATCTGATTATTACAGTCTCTGCTTGGCCTCATGGATTTGGATATACTCTTTCACGGAGTACTTGTTACCTGCAAAATGAATATTTTTCTCAGAGATGTTGAAAAAATGAACAAGGGCACTCTACTAGCTTGCTGAGGCCACCATAACAAAGTAGTACAGACTGGGTGCCTTAAAGAACAGAAATTTATTTTCCTATAAGTTCTGAAGGCTTAATGTCCAAGATCAGGGATAACAGGATTGCTTCTCCTAAGACCTATCTCCTTGGCTTCTTGATGGACATCTTCTGTGTTCACATGGTCATCATGCTGTATACTTCTGTGTCTTTATATCCTCTTGCTATAAGGACACTGGTCGTGGGGACTAAAGTCCACCCAATATAACCTCATCTTATCTTAATTACTCATTTTAAAAATCCTATTTCCAAAAGCAATGAGCTCCTGGGGTACTGGTGGCTAGGACTCCAACATATGGATGGGGAAAAAGGGGACACAGTTTAGACCATAAGAGGCACTTTTAAATAATAGTGGATTTGGGGGAGGAAGGATGAACATTCCCTTTAAAACAAGTTTATTTAAAAACTTTTTGAGAATAAACTCAAAAGTTGCCCGGGCATGTGTAATATAAAGATCTTGAACCATAGCCCATCACGATGGAAATATCATGCCAAAGGAAGGAAGTCTCAGGACCCACTGAAATCTCAGTGCTGGGGTATTCCAGGAGATGCCTTGTAAAGATGTGAAAGATCACCTACTCATTTGAATTCTTCAATCGCCTCCATTGTTCAGAGTGCCCCAGACAGCCTAGGGTGCTATACGTGCATGACATAATAGACTTTCCCTTCCCAAGAGGTCTTTCCTTTCTTGGCTCTTGAAGTTGCTCATAAATAAAAGGTATACAGTGCACACATCCTTGGTGCTCTTGAATTACAGATAACTGTTCAGTCGAAATACTAAAGAATAATTTAAAAAAATTCATTCCCTCAATTTGCGGTTTCTGGGAAATACCACCTCAATGGGTTTGACCTTAGGCACTGAGTTTAACTTCTATGAAACTCAACATTTCTAGAGAAGGGAAGATGAGGATGAATAGAGAAGCAAAACAGAGAGGTATGTGTGGTTGTGTGTGTGTATGTGTGTTGTGAGGGTGGGGGGCAGGAGGTACACAAATAAGGGAACACAGAACCAGGGAAAGTCAAACGTAGGCTACGGCACTCTTGCAGATGCCATCTACTGAGGTTGTGGACTTAGAAGACCTGCATGAGGCAGGCGACATTCTGTTTCTGAGCTACTGTTTGAATCAATCTCTCAGGTCCCTTTACTTCATTTGGTACAAGAGCAAAGGTGATCACCACTTGGGGCAGATTCTATTCTCCAAATCAATTACTGTATGATTCCTTCAAAAAATTGTTTCTGAGAATCTCATGTAGGCATAGCACTGTCCAGAGAACTGTGGCAACACAAAAATGTGCAAGATATACCCACTAATATCTCTCTTTTATAGAGATTTTTATTTCTTTATTTGAAAGAGAGAGCATGAGAAGGGGGAGGGTCAGAGGGAGAAGCAGACTCTCTGTTCATCAGGGAGCCCGATGAGGGGCTCCATCCCAGGACCGTGGGATCAAGACCTGAGCCGAAGGCAGACACTTAACCAACTGAACCACCCAGGCGCCTCAACACACCCACTAAGCTCAATGAGCTTAGAGTTTAGCTGAACAGACAATACAACACAAGTTCAAAGATAAATAACCATGAAACTTACAGCATTGTGCAAAGGCTATCAGAAGGTGATGATATATCATTGCCCAGGTAGTGCCCTAAAAGAAAATTTCAATTCTTTCAGAATTAGAGGCTGCAGTAAGAGGTGTGAACTCAGAGCCACTCTTGTAGGATGCCCTCAGGGCAAGAAAAATGGGGAAGAGAAGCTTCGAGAGAGGAAGGACCAAGACAAAATGGACTAGCTACTGTTGTTTGTTTCTCACTGGTTCGTTTTAGAATGCATTCACGAGATCTGGGTTTCTGTAGAAAAGCCCTGAACATGTTTATAATAAAATCCAAGTCAAATTTCTGTCAATTCCTCAGCTTCTATCAGGTCTTTCAACCCCATCCCCACTCCAAACAAACAGGCAAACAAACACCTCACTAAATGGCCAGTTCACACCATGATCACTGTCAGTGGGAAACCAGATCTTGGCTGGGGGCACGGCCATTTCAAAGGGTCCAGTCTGATCCTCAGTATAAACTGGTCATTACAGAACATGTGAGACCTGACCCTTCTTCAGGAACCTGCCCAGTGTGGCTAAAATTGGCCTGCTGAATTAGACATTGCTGGGGAGAGAAAACACACCATGGGTTGAGAGATTTTCAAAAGTCTTTTCTTTCTCTAAAAGGAAACTAGGCCAAAATCAGCAACCAGAGTAGACTCGAGTTTATAAAAGCTATCTAGATTCTACCTCAGGAATGTGAAGGAAACTCAGGTCTTTCTTAAGCGGTATCTTTTTATCCAATTTGCTTTAAAAAAAAAATAAAAAAGCTGCTATTGAGTTTGGATTACCATTCCTTTGCTGTTGGTTTTTTTTTTTTTTTTTTTTTTTAAGTTCTGTTACTTTAAAATAAAAGCCAAGTATGCAGAATACCATAGGAGATGAGTGTTTTAAACAAGGAGGACTTTTTTCTGGCTTGTCTGTCCCAGGCTTCTACAGAGGGGCACTGTACTGACCTGCTCTTCGGACCTTAGAATGTGTGAGCAACGGGAGTGTGACCCGCCTGCCCTTTATCACTCAGAGAGCAGGGCATCCCTCCATTCAGTGGCTGGGCCAGCAAACCATTGTGCAACCTACTCTCACCCACACAGACCCCATGCTATTGCTACACTGTCCTTCCCTTTGATTCGTTGAGAAAATACACCTTTCTAAATGGTAAGTCCACTCTCGTAAGCTCGCTGGAACAACTGCATGATTTTTGGCTAGTGACTGACTAAGTCTCCTTGTTCCCTGCTCTGCTGGGTCAGCAACAGAGGCGCATTAGAGATAAACTTGGAAGATGAGTGAGAATTCTCCTCTCCAGTTCTATACTTTGTCCTCCTGCTCTCTCTGTCCTACCTCTTGGAAACATAGTCAGTTGGGAGCAATGTCTAAGACCTGTTCTCTCCTTTCTAGAACCTCCGCCTTCACCTAACTCTTATACCTCTCTGGCAACAAAGCCATCATGAAAAAGCCCATGTCACGCCACTTTCCTGATGGCGAATTCTTTCTGGCTTTCCAATCGGGAAGACCTAATGGGAGTGGACACAGATAACGCCACGAACCAGCTAGACGATTCCAGTGTGTAGATTTGGTGCCATTTTTGCATCTGCCTGGGGATCTTGGCACAGGCCTGGTGCGGTGGGATTACTGTTATTCTACCCCAGCTCATTGTTACCCTATGAGAATACCGACCCAGTGTTATTTTAGAAGTTTTCAAGTGAAGCTCAAACTCAGGAGTTTTATGTAAGATGTTCTAATTTTCCAAGGTTGGCTTAATTTTTTAAAGCATTATGAAAGCCAAACAAAATATGTCTGAGGGTCAGGGCGCCTGGGTGGCTCAATCTGTTAAGCTTCTCCCTCTGCCTCCCACCCCGTATGCTCTCTCTCAATAAATAAATAAATACAATCTTTAAAAAAAAATATGTCTGAGGGTCATAGTCAACCTCAAGCTTCCAGGATGAAACCTCTGCCACACTCCTGGGGCCCATCCTGAGGGATCGGTACTTCCTGTTTGCATGAGAATTGATAGTTAATGGAAACATGTGGAACATTCACTCTAAGGTCTACCTGGTTGCCTTCAGGCTTCTAAAAATTCAACGGAGAGGTATGAGTGCTGGTGGTTAGCTAAATTAACCATAGCTCAGTTCTGCATTCTGTGTTTGTATGACAGACAGCATGCTAAGCACACACTGGACACCAACTGGTGGATGTCTGCTTTGCCTGGGTGGGGAGGAGGGGATACAACAGCAGCAATCTCCACTTCCTCTCTTCTCAGTCTGCTGCCAAAGCATGTGTGGGCTTAGTTAAGGAGGTGTCAGGCTAGACCGAAGCAGCCTAGGCTCTTCTGATTGGGTGGACCTGGGGAAAGAGCTGGGGAGTGAGCCACATGCGCAAACTCTCATTCAACCCAGACTTCAGCAGGGATAATACACTGCATGGAAATTACAGCAAATTCTCTTCAATTTGGGATCGTCTCCCTGCCTTTCTGGACACTGTCTCTCATCTCTTGTCCCTTCTCAGGCTTCTATATCCTCACTAGGTACACACATGCTACTCCCTAGCTGCCCGATACGATCTCTCGTCTCCCCCTCTTTTCACACACCACACACCAGGCCTTGTTTCAAAATGTCCCCTGCTTCCTGCCCAACCCCCTTTGCTTTAACTACCCAGCTGACAACAGAGGGAAGTTAGAGGTCTCTACAGTCTCTAGAGTAACACTGTCGAAGACAAATAGTCAGACAAATGGGAGCCACGGATGTAATTTTAAATTTTCTTCCAGCCACATTTTAACAAATAAAAAGGAGCAGGCAAAAACAATTTTAATGTATTTTACTTAACCCAGCATACCTCAGATAGTATCATTTCAACATGCAATCAAGATTTTTAAGGTTGTTAATGAGATATTTTATACTCTTTTCTTTTTATACTCGGGCTTTGAAATCTGGTGTGTGTTTTATACTTACAGCATAATCTTAATGTGAACTAGCCACATTTCAAGTGTTCCAAAGCCCTACGAGGCTAATGACTGTAGTTTAGGTAACAGCTGCAGAATTTGAAGGAAGACATTTCCCTAATACAGTGACCAAATTTCAACCTCCAAGTCCTTGTTCCTGAGACAAACAATGCAACTGCTTAAAGTATCCTATGCTGACACATTTGAATAAAAATTCAAAATGCTTTTGACAAATTAAAATAGTTAATTGGCTCTTACAAAATAAAAGTCAATGAGGCCAAATGCAAAATTCTATATTCAGGCTCCAAAAGTCAAACACGAATATAAAATGAAAGAGATTGGCTTGACAATTCATGTAAAAAAGAAAAAAAAATCTGTTTTTAAGTTAATCACAGTTTCCTAAGAGCCATATTGTGACAGCACTTTTTTTTTTTTTTTTTAATTGACGCCATCAATATAGTGACCTAGAACACAGGAAATAATCGGTCTGACCTAAAGGTTGATTAAAAAGTGTATCAGCCATACCAGGGTCCAGGGCTCCAAACTATAAGATGCTCGATGTCATAAAATATGTCAGAAGATGGAGAAAATGGCATTTACTAGAATTGCTAGTTGAACCTGATGCTCTCCGGCAAGCTCACTGGCATGGGAGCTGAGCTTTCTGAAGACATGTTTGAGATAGTGAGGGTCACTAACTAGTTTCCAAGGAGGTGGTGCTGTTGTCTCTAGGACTTATTCCCCCTGGGTAGGGTGCCTCTGACTGGGTAAGAACTGAACCGATCAGGGCGGTAAAGAGGATCAGCGCTGCTGCTTGCCAGCCTTTCCAGCCTTACTCCTGGTAACAGACAAATATTTAGGGCACGTCCATTGGAAGAAGCATAAAATTATTGACCTGCCTAGGGTACCTACAATGGCCTCTTTAGGCCACATGTAGAGAAGCGTGCTAAATTATAAATATAGCATTTCAAGATGAATTTGAGAAGTTCGTTTCTGATAGATGATATGGATGATGAGAATTTGGTCAATTATCTCATGAGAGTTTGCAGAACTAAAGCTGTTCGACCTGTTCAAAGGATTCTCATGGGAGAGATGGAATAGATGTGTCCTATTTTCTAATTCCCCGGTTACCAGCTGGGAGTCTAACAATTCAATTCGATTCTGACACTAGCGACCGTGCATTAGCAACCTATCCCAGGCTAAAGGATTTCAATTCCCACAAGACTGTCCTCAACTTGGATACAGACTGTACTGGTACAGATGCCGGTATGGGGGGCGGGGGGGGGGTGTCCCAGGGTGCCCACATTTCTCCTTGACTTGGCTAAAAATTCAGAGATTCCCAAAGCTACTCCCCTTAGGTCTGATATTTTGCTAGAATAATTCACAGAGCTCAGGAAAATGCTATACTTACTATTATAATTCATTATAAAGGATACAAATGAATAGCCAGATTAAGAGGTCCGTAGGGCTGTGTCTGGAATGGTCTTATATGGGGCGCCTGGGTGGCTCAGTGTGTTAAGCCTCTGCCTTTGCCTCAGGTCATTATCTTGGGGTTCTGGGATCAAGCCCCGCATTGGGCTCTCTGCTCGGTGCGGAGCCTGCTTCCCACTCCCTCTCTCTGTCTGCCTCTCTGCCTACTTTTGATCTCTCTCTCTCTGTCAAATAAATAAACAAAATCTTTAAAAAAAAAATGAAATGGTCCTATACACAGAAACCTCTGTCTTTCTGGAGTTGGGGTGTGCTACCCTCCTGGCACATGGATGTATTTGTCAACTTGGAATCTCCCCAAACCCTGTCATTTATGAGTGTTTATAGAGATTTCATTACAGGGGCATGATTAATTAATCATTGGCCAGTGGTTATTGAACTCAATCTCCACCTCCCCTACCCCACCCCAGGGGTCAGGGTTGTGGAGCTGAAAGCTCCAGCCCTCTCCTGATGCCTTGGCCCTTGGACTCCATCCTGCAACTATCTCCAGGTCCCACCTTAAGTCACCTCATTAGCATAAATTCCGGTGTGATAGAAAGGGGGCTCATTAATAACAAAAACACTCCTACCACTCAGGAAATTCCAAGGGTTTTAGGAGCTCTGTGACAGGAACCAGGGACAAAGATGAAATATATTTCTTACTATAGCACACTGTGATGGTTAATTTAATGCCTCAACTTGACTGGGCTAAGGAATGCCTAGGGAAGCTGGTGGAACATTATTTCTGGATGTGTCTTCTGGGTATTTCAGGAGGAGATTAGCATTTGAATCAGCAGACTAAGTAAAAAAGATTCACTCCCACCAATGTGGGCTGCCATTATCTAATCCACTGAGGACCTCACTAGGAACAAAAAGGCAGAGGAAGGGTAAATTCTTGCTCTCTCTTCTTGAGTTGGTTGTTTGTGGTCTCCTGTGCTTGGACACGATGAGAGCTCCTAGTTCTCAGGCATTTGGACTCAGACTATATCACAGCACTGGCTTTCCTGATTCTCCAGTTTGCAGATAGCCATAGATTGTGGGACTTGTCAGCCTCCAAAACTGCATGGGCAAATTCCTATAATAAGTCTCTATGCATGCATTGTTTCTGTTTCTAGAGAACACTGACTAGTATGCATACATATTCTCCCCAACATAGATAACTCGAGGGAATTTCTAAGGAGACAAGTTTTAATCAAACATCAGAAAGGACCTTAAAATTAGAATTCCATTTGTCAAAGCTGGTTTTGTCCCTTGGGTACTGAGATAATGGACTCCCTCATCTCCACATATATGCAGACATGGACTTCATTTGTCAGGGTTGAAGAGATTCTTACTCTTTTTTGAGTCATTGAGCCCAAATACCTTTAAGATCTCTTCACCATCCCTAACAGTCTGAACTATTAAAAAAAAAAAAAAAATCAAAGGGTTAGGATTTACATTTTAAAAGAACCCTTCTTTCAAAATGTCAAAGTAGATCTAAATCACATGGAGAAATCTCACGTTTCTCAGGGACCTTGCCAATGTCAAAATGACACGTGTGGCTGTCCTCCACCCCAAGCAGGAAATCCATGGACTCAGCATTTCAGCTTCACACCAGTGTGATTGCTTCACCGGTTCAATGCCCACCCCCAGCTTTGTAAACTCCTGCACAGACTCCTCTTAAACAAGCAACGTTAGGGCTGGGGCAAGTGTGAGGGATGGCCCAGGAAAACCTGACTAACTGGGAGAAGTGTAGAGAATCTTTCATGAAAGACAAACATATTGACCAGTGCTTTCTTTTGTCTTTGGAAAGACTCAAAACTAACCTGATCAGTGGGTATACCAGTTGTTTGTTTAACTAATGACTCCTCTCCAAGAATGCATGGAATTATTACCGGACAAACCAAAATTCAGGTTCCCTTTGTTAAAAACAAGGAAATCAGTTGATTGGCTGTTGTTGAAGTGTCTGCTTTATGTGGAAAAACCTAATTGGTGTTTGTGATTGGTTATCCTTAGGTTTCGGTTTCCTAACTTTCAGGCATTTACAAGTTATGGGCTGGTTTGCTTAGAAGGCTGCTAAAGATTAGAACCACCTCAGTCTAAGGGTCCCCTGGTTTAATCAATTTAACACTTCCTACTTTTATAACCAAATACCTTTGATTATTGGACCCATCAGCTTCTCCAGGGCCTCACTGAACTTTAATCTGCTTTGTCTTCAGAACACACGAGTCGTGAAATTGTTCTTCAGGGAACAAGCCAACGATCATATCGCTACTATCTGCTGCCAGCACCAAAAGTACACATTAACATGTACTTAATATGTCAGGTTAGAAGAATGATGTACTGATGAAACAGAAGGCCTCTCAATTTTCAGACCCAGTGGTCACTTCTCGGGCTTCATGTTACTCAACTTCTCAACAGCATTTGATCTACCTTACCACTCCCGCCTGCTTGGGTTACTTTGTTTTCTAGGCTTCCTTAAGAAGGGGTGTGGAACCCTTGTGGTAGATTTATTATTGTTCCAACTGCATCCCCGTGAGAGAATTACATCTTTCCACCCTAGTCACAATAAGTTTGTGCATGGGAAGTAAGTGAGAGAGATAGATGCTGCATCTCTCCCTATTTTTTTTTTAAAGATTTTATTTACTTTTCTCAGAGAGAGAGAGAGAGAGAGAGAGAGAGTGCACACAAGCAAGCAAAGTGGCAGGCAGAGGCGGAGAGAGTAGCAGGCTCCCTGCCGAGCAAGGAGGCTGATGCAGGACTCGATCCCAGGACCCTCATGACCTGAGCGTAAGGCAGTGGCCTAACTGACTGAGCCACCCAGGCATCCCTCTCCCTGTGTTTAAAGAATGGGATCCAGGAATTCCTAAATCACCTTCTCAATTGACCACAGATATCTGAAATGAATTTTGGAGATTCCTTCCTTTTATCTTAGGACACTGATTTCCATTAAGTTACAAATCCTCTTGGGTGATGAAAGCCTTAGAGACATTTGAAAGGAGGAGGAAGTTAACATTTGTTGGATACCTAATACAGAACTTACTCCATCATCACAATCTTATCATCTTTGCCATTTTACAGATGGAAAAATGGAAGCTCACAGAAGTTAGGCAAACCTGTATCTTACCAATGGTCAAACATAACAATTGGTTACTGCCTTTGGAACTGAGTTTGTATGTGTCCTAAGCCACAATTCTTTCCACTCGATTTTGCTGGGTCCCCATTTTGTCATAGACTTTTAGGTGAGAATGAAGGTTGTAATGGGGAGGAGGGGGCAGGAAGATAGCAGATGCCTTCATGGATGAACCCTATGGACCCAGGATGAGGAAGGAAGCTGGTCACGTTGTCTTAGAATCCTAGACAATAAGAACTGGAAAGGACCTATGATATCATGTGGCCCCACCAGTCAACATCCCATGTAATGAAATAGAGGCCCAGAGAAAGGACCTAACCTTTCCCAATGTGGAAGGATAATTCTTTGGATGTTTCACTAATAAGATTTTGTTAGATTATACTATGATTACAAACAACTCTACCCCCAAATCTTAATAGTTTACAATGAAAATTTATTTTGGCCTCATGTTACACACTGGGTTGTGTGTGGGTTGGTTCTAGACTGTGGCTTTGCCTAAGCGGCAAGTTGGCTGTGGGTCTGTTTCATAAGAATCAAGACTGAAGAAGCAGGGTCTATTGGAAACATACAGATCTCATCACACAGGGGGAAAAGCAAGGGGAGCTAATGGAAACCCGGCACTCAGAAGGGTTATCATGTCAGTCTGCTCTCATTCTATTGATCAAAGCAAGTCTCAGCTAAGCATGACATCAGTGGGACAGAAAAATATACTTTTCATAAGGGAGCATGGCAAGTTACAGTGATGGGTGGAGATGTCTAACCCTTCTGTAGAAAGAAGGAATGAGGGACGCCTGGGTGGCTCAGTTGGTTGGACGACTGCCTTCGGCTCAGGGCGTGATCCTGGAGTCCCGGGATCGAGTCCCACATCAGGCTCCCAGCTCCATGGGAAGTCTGCTTCGCTCTCTGACCTTCTCCTCGCTCATGCTCTCTCTCACTGTCTCTCTCTCTCAAATAAATAAATAAATAATCTTTAAAAAAAAAAAAAAAAAGAAAGAAGGAATGACTAACTGGGAACAATAATACAATCTACTACTGATATTAATTTGTGTTTCAGTCATACTGAATTTTGCCATTCCCAGTGAAGATGGTAGTCCAGCTGTTGCCTTTGCTTGCCTCTGAAGGTCTTTTGTTGTTGAGGCAAAGCATAGCTTGCTGGTTTTGATTTTAGAAAGGCTCAGCTAGTCAAAATGTCTCAGAGTTAGGGGGAGGAGGTGAGGAGAGAGGTGAATGCCTTGGAGAAAAAAGAAGGGAGAAGCTATAAACAAAGGAGAGAGATTTTATTCTTCAAGCTCGAAAAAAGAAGAGGATTTGCCAGCAGGGGTGAGTGAGGGAGTGTGTCCCTGGTGATGAATGGGAAGAGGTGGATACCTGGTCCCAACAGTTGTGAGAATCACTTGAACTTTGCTCCTTTGTGGAGAGTGGGGGTGGTGAGACCTCATAGGGGCATGCTTCTGCTGTGTTCTGGGGGAGGCCAAGGATACGAGCCTCAGTGAGAAGTCCAGCTTGATTCAGGCTCAGTTCTCCATGCACTCAAAGGACAAAAGCCTTCTCCTAAGGTTTTGGATGGCATGAGGCCCCAAGGACCTACACATCACCCTGAGATATTGGGCAGAGGGAAACCACCATACCATCAAAATGACTACCAACCTAGTGAGATGGGGAGAAAAATACATTAGATTTAAAGAAATACCATAAGTAAGACATTTCTTCCATCTCATATTGCAGAATAAAATTCATTCATCAAAATCTCACAGATGGTAAGGGATAAAACAACACCTTACACTTCCTTTTAAATAAATGTTCATCATTTTCTGTGCCAGGCCCTTTGTTTTGGTTTGCTAGGGCTGCCATAACAAAGTACCACAAACTATGTGGCTTAAACAGATGAAATTTATTGTTTCTTTTTTCTGAAGTCCACAAGTCCAAGATCAAAGCCGAGTCATGCTCCCTCTGATGGCACTGGGGAAGGATCTGTTCTAGGCCCCTCTCCTAGCCACTGGCAATTCCTTGGCTTGTGGCAGCGCAACTCCACTCTTCACATGACATTCTCCCTGTATGTGGACCTGTGTTCAAATTGCTCCTTTTATAAATATGACAGTCACACCGGATTAGTGGCCCACCTATCCCAGTATGGCTTCATTGTAACTAATCACATCTGCATTGACCCAATTTCCAAATAAGGTCATGTTCACGTGGTTTTAGGACTTAACACTTAAATCTCAAGGAGACACAATTAAAACTGTAATACTCTCTGAGAGGCACTGGAGTATAATGTCACTGACATAATCATGATCCCTGACCTCATGAAGTTAACCACTTGGTGTGAATATGAGGCAGATTCCAGTCCTTTCCATTTCAACTTCCTGTCTCTCAGCCATTTGGGGGCTGGTTTCTAATTAAACAAACATTAGTAATACTCTTAAGAGCCTTTTCTGATACCTGGCAGTCTTTGGTGCTGTGCACACCCACCTCATCCTCTCCCTTAAGAAAAAAGTCAACAGACTGAACATCTGATGCACTATTTCCAAGAGCAGAAGAAAGCCAGCAAACTCTGGTCCTCTAATGGCCCCCAGCTGCCACCCTCGGGGTGGTTAAGGTGGCCTGAAGATTGGGGGTGGCATCTTCACAACTTTTAGGAAACCTCTCTTGATGTGAGGCACTAATTCTTATACTCAAGCTCATTCCATGCCAAGCACACACACCACACACACAGACACAAGGCCCCCTTGAATTACTCGGTCCAACTCTTTCATTGCCTTTCTTATCCTTGTAAAGAGAGAAGCAGTTTCCTTGCCTGGACTGAGCCACTTGCAGAATTTAAGAATAAGTTCTTGAGAACATGAAATTGAGAAGATGCCCCTGGCAAAAGATGATCCCAACGTATTTAACGAACATTCTCCAACTTTGCATCTTTGCTGCACCAAATCGTGATTTTTTCTAATGCAATGAAAACTCCTGGGACCAGTTGATTCATGCAGAATCTGGAGTTAGACAACTGTTAAATGCCTTTAAACATGTTAAAGACCATGATTTTGTCTTACATCTGGCCACTTTCTTAAAAAAAAAAAAATTTTGAAGGTGAAATGTTATGGGATGGTCAGGCCACACCTTCAGGTCTGGCTGGACATCTCCAGTGCCCTCAGCCTGTCTGTTGCCTCCTTTTCTCCAGGGGCACTTTTCCCTTCAGGGTTCTAGGATCATGAAAACAGTCTGCACCCTTGGCCAAAGGCCCCTTGCCTAGTGAACCAGGTAAGTTGGCCCTGCCCTTTTGGCCCACACACTTGCACCTTCCCTTGGCCATGAGGCTAGGGCCAGAACAAAGGAAATGGATCATGAGCGTGGCTGTTCCTTCCCCTCCACTTCCTTCCTGTTCAGGAAGATCAACAATTATTCTCTGCAGTGAGGTGCCCTGTCTTTTCCATGGCCGGTTCATCTAATTAAATGGCCGTTAGATACACCTTTCAACATTGTGACTCAGACGTTTTGGGAATGCTCAAGTTCAAACAGAGGCATATCAGAGAGGCAGCACAGTAAGGGCTGAGAGCTCAGGCAGTGGAACTGGATGACCTAGCTTTGAATCCTTTTTTGCCACTTGCTACCTATATTAAGTCAAATGATTGAATGGATCTGTCCTTTATTCACATTAATATTTTATAATAATAATATTAAATCATGGTTAGTAATAAAAGCACCACATATGCTTTCAACTTGGTCAAAGTGGGTTTGGGATTGTGTCAGTTTCTTTTTCTTCTTCTTTTTTTAATTAAAGTTGGAGTTTTTGGATCTATTTTTCCATGTTTGGGGTGGGATTCAGAGGAAGGGGAAAGAGAAAAATGTGTTTACTCCTCTAGGCAATAAGTGGCCATTTTCTGATCACAGTCCCCAAATTACCCCAAAGTTCTAGTAGAGAAATTATATTTTAATTTCTTCATTCAGTAACATTCTGGCCCTTTATCTTATCCCTCTTCTCCACAAAGGAACCAGCATCTTCAACCACTGCAGGCAGCTGGACCGGAGGATGCCATGCCACCGGGAGGCTGCGGGGCAGACAGCCCCTGTTGGGGGAGGGAAGAGGCTGATACAACTGTGTGGTCCACAGAAATGGACGGAAGTAATAAACATTAATGTAACAGCAATGATGGTGGCCACTGATAGAGCATCTAGTATGCGCCAGACTCCATACTGGGGATTTTCAATGTATTGCCTCACTTAATTTTGTCCATTTTACAGGTGAGAATATTGGGCCCCAGAGAAGTTAACAAACTTTTCTAAGCAATGAAATGGCAGAGTTGGGATCAGAAACTACCAGGCCTCTACCTCTTGCTGATAGATTTTTTCTATTTCCTAGCTCCCCTCCAAGCAGGAGTGGAGGAATCTGTCTCATTTGACTCTCAGGGATCAAGACCGCAGCTTGGGTCCCTGCCTTGGAAAAGAAAGCCTTCCCTCACTATTCCCCTTCATGAAAACGAAATACTTATGGATATTCTCAAGCAAGTTACTAGGAAAGAAATGAACACGTGCCATATTTTGGCTGCCCCACACCCACACCCCTATCTCAAGTTCTACCTTTATGTGAGCCTTCATGGAAACCAGCTAGGATACAGAGTTATAACCCAAATGCAGCCATAGTGCCCTCTTGCCTAAGAATTTGAGTCTAGAGCAGTGATTCGTAGGAGCAGGAACGATTTGAAATTCATCCCGGTGGTATCACTGGCAGCATCCCTGGTCCAGGGGCGCTCATAAACAGTGGTGGTGACTACAACACCTTCTCCAGCCAGTACCAATATGTGATGGTCTGACCTGTGCCAACCATCCGCTTCCCTTGGCATTTGTCAACTTCTTCATCCTCCCTATGAACTCTCTTAGCTCCCTATGAACCCCGTATCCTACCAGTAAGTTCCTTTACTGCTTATAATAATTAGAGTTTGTTATTCACAAGGAGTGAGGGACATGAACAATTTCAGGCACACAAGTTAAATAGAGCCAGCTTCATCCAGCTTAGGAAGAGATAAATCTTATTTTGAGATTTCTCAGCTGCAAAGGCCAGCCGGCATCATTCATCTCCCTGCCTTGTCCCCCTCCCCCCCCCAAAAAAATTGTCATCCTTTACACATTCTAAATTACTTATCCTTTCACTCTGCTGAGCTGTTCTTTAGGACAACTGCAATGAAAGAAGAAAAGCTTTTGAGCAAGAAATGGAGGAGATGTATGTGGTGTTAAAGATCGTGGCAGATGGGAAGAGCTCAGTGTGAAGGCCAAAGGCAAACCATCTTGCTCATTGTAGAACTGTGAATCCTCTCTATCAGTAATTTTTTTTTTTTTTAAGTTTGCTGATGTTGTAGTTTCTTCAGCTTATTGCCACAGCTGCATCCTCAGACAGGGCTAAGTCAAGTTGAGTTAGCCACAGCCGCATGAAGCAGTTTGGAAGGGGCCCCAACCTGCCTAGACCCACCCCCTGGGGAAGGCAGTGGCAAAGAGCAGCAGGTGTGGGGAAACAGCCTGATGAGGTAGGGAAAACATGAGAAACCAGGGGAGGGTCCAGTGGGAGCCAGCAGCATGTTTGGTGTTGTGGCTGGCTGTGATTGACATGACCCATGGCTGTCCTTTCCTCGGTCATGGGGGATTCCTAATCCCCAGCAAGCATTCATTAGAAGAGCAGAGCAAAGGAACCACAGGCTTGTATGGAGTTGAGAGTGCAGTTCAGGACTCCTGTGAAGAGCGATACAGGTTCTAAAGGGACTACAGAACCCTAGCCTTTACAAAACAGGGATACACAGAAAGAGAAAACAGGGCAAATACCAGTCATCAGACTTGGGCACAAAGGAAAGCACAGTCATCAGCAAAAATGGATTTGATGTAAGTACTAGAACCCTCCTTCTCTGCTGTCTACAGTCCAGGTCATTGCCGGGGCAAGGGAAGCAGCAAGGCCAGGCCCACAAATGGGAGCCTCACGTTCAGACAGGAAGAGAACACTGCAAACACAGAACAACCATTGGTTATGCATCTTGCCTCACTTAGTTCTTTCCTACAAAATCTGATAGCATCAGAAACCTGGAAAATCCTATAGGATGAGCTGGTCTATGTCCCATTTAAAGGCCAGTAAGGAAAGCAGAAGCAATGTGATAGAGCCTTTTTCTTTTATTTGTTTTAGGGAAAGATTCTAAAACTTCCCTCTGTATCTGATTCTACTGCTGATTTTTTTTTAATTTTTTTTTAATTTTTTTTCCCAATTTATTTATTTTCAGAAAAACAGTATTCATTATTTTTTCACCACACCCAGTGCTCCATGCAAGCTGTGCCCTCTATTAATACCCACCACCTGGTACCCCAACCTCCCACCCCCCCGCCACTTCAAACCCCTCAGATTGTTTTTCAGAGTCCATAGTCTCTCATGGTTCATCTCCCCTTCCAATTTACCCAAAAGCACATACCCTCCCCAATGTCCATAACCCTACTCCCCTTCTCCCAACCCCCCTCCCCCCAGCAACCCACAGTTTGTTTCGTGAGATTAAGAGTCACTTATGGTTTGTCTCCCTCCCTATCCCATCTTGTTCCATGGATTCTTCTCCTACCCACTTAAGCCCCCATGTTGCATCACCACTTCCTCATATCAGGGAGATCATATGATAGTTGTCTTTCTCCGCTTGACTTATTTCGCTAAGCATGATACGCTCTAGTTCCATCCATGTTGTCGCAAATGGCAAGATTTCGTTTCTCTACTGCTGATTTTCTACTTTTGTTTTATGTCTGACTCAAAGCTCTCAACTTTGATTGAAATTTGTTCAAGTATACACATGAAATTATGTGTATACTTATCAGTACTCTCAAAGACATGCCTTATTTGCTTCAACTTCAAAGTTATGTCACCTAATCCAACAATGCAGAATTTATGTATCATTTTAGGTTTTGAGGATTCGAAAATAAATAAAATACAGTCCCACCTTTGGGAAACTTTGAGTATAGTGTATAGCTGCTTTTTTTTTTCAATACAAATCAATCTCAATTCCTACAAACCTGTTCAAAATTTTTAAAAGGAGAAGAAGGTGGCATATGATAGTGGAATAAAAAAAGAAAAGGACAAGAAAGGTAAAAAAGCATACAAGGGTGAGCCCCATTGTTCCTGTTTGTGGGACTGGCTATCTCCCAACACAGAAGACTAGGGCTACCATGGTGGGACACACCAACACTCCTTTCACACCAATCTGACACATACGAAGAAAGCCAGGGGGATTGACTCCCTGACTGATTGACACAGGATGGTTTGTGTGTAATAAACTATCACACATATCACTTTTGCCTCACTTACTGAGAAGAGCAACAAGGATACACATACACACATATAAAATTTCCCCCTCCACACACACATGGGTATAAAAAGACTTAGAAATATAAAATCAGGGGCACCTGGGTGGCTCAGTGGGTTAAAGCCTCTGCCTTCAGCTCAGGTCATGATCTCAGGGTCCTGGGATCGAGCCCCACATCGGGCTCTCTGCTCAGCCTGCTTCTCCCCTCTCTCTGCCTGCCTCTCAGCCTACTTGTGATCTCTGCCTGTCAAATAAATAAATAAAATCTTAAAAAAAAAAAGAAATATAAAATCAAAGGCAAAAAATTATACAGGAAATTATTTATGTACTCATCTATCAAAAAGTAATCAGAATCAAAGTTCAAGGCAAATGACAACCAACAACATAATAAGAGCTTATAGAAAAAGGGCTCTGATAATTCAAGAATAAAAAGACTAATACAATAGCTAAACTGACACAAGAGATTAGTAGAAATTCATAAAAGAAAAAGCACAAATAGTAAACGTGTCTGGGAAAAAAAATCAATCTCCTTAATAAGCAAATTAATTTAAATTATAACAAAATTATTCAAATGAGATACCAATTCACCTTTACTAAATTGACTAATATTTTATACAAGTCTCAACATAAGCAAAAAAAGTGATGTGGGCTTTCTCAGATACTGTTGTAAAAGGGCATATTGGCATAGACTTCCTGGGAGGTCTACCTTCTCAGGCAAGTCATAACCACTCTGGATCCCAATTTCCTTGTCTGTGTAATGAAGGAGAAGATCTCAAAAGGCTATTTATATTGAACTGGTTGTGATTTATTACACCAGTTCTTAAGCTCCAAGTCAATACAACAGTCCAGGGTATTCCATGACTGAAATCTAGCAAAAACTTACTTCAATCATGCCCATTGACAGAATGTCTAAATTGATACATTTTTTCCTCCAACATTTCATTTATAAGATCTTTAGTACTTGCAAGAGTAAAAGTAGGACACATCAATTAATAAGTTGCAAGTGGGTGCCTGGGTGGCTCAGTGGGTTAAAGCCTCTGCCTTCAGCTCAGGTCATGATCCCAGAGTGCTGGGATCGAGCCCCACATCGGGCTCTCGCTCAGCAGGAAGCCTGCCTTCTGTCCTCTCTCTCTCCGCCTTCTTGTGATCTCTGTCAAATAAATAAATAAATAAATAAAATCTTTTTTAAAAAAGTAAGTTGCAAGCAAATAGGAACATCAACATCTTGAGGAAGCCCATCGTTCAACAGTTTGCTGTGTTATATTTTTGTCGATGGTGCTGCCTGTGGACATAAGTGTTTATAATTTGATGTTACAAACATCATATGGGCATACTTTCTACTGATAAGTTGTTCCTATTTGCTACGATGGGATTAAACATAAATACTTTATGCCATTCCACAGGGAATGACTTGATTTCTTCATGTCTCTTCACTTCAGCCACTCATCATTCTTTCTGTTGATATTTATATATCATGTACTCCTTACATGCTAGAGACACTGTTCTGGGCTGGAGATATAATCATGAGCAAAACAAAGTCCCACTCTCATGGAGTTTACATTCTTGTGGGAGAAAACAGACCATAAAAAATAAAAGATAAATATCTAACATGATAGATGGTGATGAATAAAGCAGAAGAAAAATTCAGCAGGGTGAGGAGGATAAGAAGCAATAGGGCTACAGAATGGCAATGAGATTGCTGAAATTCACAGGATGATCAAGGAGGGTCTCACCTCTAAGGGGATATTTGGGCAGAGTCCCAGAAGACAAAGGATAAGACATGCACTTATCGAAGGGAAGAACATTCCAGTTAGAGGGAAGAACAAAGCCCTGAGATGGAAACATGCTTAGCATGTTCAAGGGACAACAAGGAGGCCTGTCTGGGGAGAGCAGAAAGAGCAAGGGTGGCTACTCACCCTGAGATGAGGGCTACTCACATAAGGCTTTGTAGGTAGGGTGCCCATACATCTTATTTAAGATACCGTTGTTTATGCCAATTGCTTTGGAATAATTCATAATAACTCTCACTTTTAGTCTCAAACTGTCCCTATTTGTAGGATAAATTATATGGTCATTCTACTTATGGACCACCGTATGAATTTTGGCTTTTGCTCTAAGAAAAGGGAGAAGACATGGAAGGATTTAAAGCAAAACAGCAATGTGTTCCGACTTTTATTTAAAAGGTAAAAGGCTTTGGTTGAAGAAGGAAGATCAGTTAGAGGCTCCTGCAATTTAAGCGAGACAAGAAATAATGGTGGCTTAGGCTGGGACAGAAGGAATGAAGAAGAGGTAGAACTCTGAATATATCTTAAAGGTTTATAGGATCTATAGAATGTATTTTATATTTTAGAGTTATAGGATGTACTTAGAGATCTCACTGGAGAGTGAGACAAAGAACAGAGTTGTGATGACTCCAGAGGAATGTGTTTGGAACCCCTGATTTATTATGTGTTTGGTTTCTACAGAACCTTCACACATCATGGACCTTGACTGTTTGAAGTTTAGATCTTGGCATAGTTGCCGTTGATGTAACAAAACATTAATCACCCAAAACAGATAATCTACTAAATAGAGATTATGGTCTTGGAACTCGAAGACCTACCAAATGAGGAATAATATGCTTTGGGCATCTTTCTGTAGTCTTGAATCCTAACTGGCACAGGCTCTACAGATGGTTCAGGGCTGTCCAAAGCTTCGCTGATTCAGACGGGTAATGGGGCTCAAAGGACAGGTGTTTCATTGGTTCTCTGACTCCAGCAGGAACCATGCTTTAGCTTTGGGAGCAAATGCTGCCTGTTGGATCTGGTTAAACCTCTTTGGATGGCACATGTAATTCTATGCAGCCATTCTCCAGCAAAGCAAATACATCGAGTATGTCAGGGTCTTGGTGATGATGAGTTTTCCCTGCCATTCAGGGTTAAGGGAAGATCACTGAAGACTGCTAACATTGTCAAGTGGTTAGGTGTGACATATGTCTGGTCCAAATCCCAAAACTATAAAAAGTATTGAACAGTGTTAAATAATTCAGAAACTTATTGAATCCTGAACTTTGATGCCATGCTAATGAGAATTTCTGATCATGTTCTATAGAACCCTATGCTGCTATTATTTGATTTTCCACTTGGCGAATGAGATATATGGTAAACATTGTCTCACCAGAGTAACCTAAGTCATTGATCACTGCTACTTCTTTCTTCATTTATTGTCTTTCATCTCTTTATTTCCATCAGAGAAGTTTTATAGGTTTCTTCAAAAAGATTTTTCACATTCTTTTTAAGTATATTGTATTTAATGATTTCACTGTTATTGTGAATCGATCTACTTTCCATTAAATTTTCTAACAGAAAATTCATGTGTGAAGAAAATCCACTGTGTTTTGTACCTATTTTTTCTCTAAATTTTACTGACCATACTTACTGGTTTCAATATTTTTTTCAGCTTATCATCTTGGATTTTCTGTGTGAAAATACAGCATTGGAAAATAATTATGTTTACATCTTCCTTTGTATATTGTATCCCATTTTCTTCCATATTTCACTGGCTATCGTCTCCAGAACAAGGTTGGATGTTAGTAGTAATTGGGGGGCACTCCTGCCTTGTTTCTGACTTTCATAGAATTCCTTTATTAATTCACTACTTAATACAGTGGTTACTATTGTCTTCTGCTATATACTCATTGCCATATCAATAAAGCTTCTTTTGATTTCTAGAATACTAAGAATTTTTATTAGCGTTAGTTGGGGTTTTAGAGCACAGATGAATATCACCCTACCTCTTCCCCACTTTGAATCTAGAACTAATTCTGAACATAAGAATCAGATGATGTAGATCAAAACACCAGCTTAATTGGCAAGACTAACTGGTGTATGTGGCATAGTTATGTGGACTCAGGTAGTTCCCTAGTTATTCACCTAGAAATAAACTCACCCAGGTGAAGGTGGGTAATGGTAAGCCTCCTCCACATAGACACAGCTGCCCTGGTAAATACAATACCACATGGAGGAAAGCATTCCAGAAAGGAGCCTCTCTGGTAAGTAGCCCATCTAAAAAAAAGAGAGATCCAAAAGAGAGATCTGTCTTTTCTTCAACATTGACCAGACATTCTCTTGCGAGGAAGATAGGGACAGAGGGCAAGTATAATAATGTTAGAAATTCCTTTATGGAGAGAGGAGGACCACTGAATAGAGGCCCTCCCCTCACAAAAATGGTTAGTCAATCTTACCCAAAGATTATTAGGCATCAGTATTAGTTATCTATTGCTACATAACAAATTACCACCAACTTAGCCACTTAACACAACGCATGTTTACTTTCTCATAGTTTCTGTGAGTGAGGAATCTAGGCATGGCTTAACTGTGTCCTTTCTTCAGGGTCTCATATGCAATTAAGGCATTGGCCAGGACTGGAGTCTCCCATGAAGGCTTAACCTGTTGCTTCCAAGCTCACTTGCATAGCTGTTGTTGGCAGGAATCAGTTCACTTTGGGCTGTTGATGTGAGGACCTCCATTCCTAGCTGGCTCTTGAGCAAAGGTCACTCTCCATGTGGACCCTTACCATGTGGACCTCTCCAACATGGCAACTTGCTTTATCAAAGCCAGCAAGGGGGAGAGTCTGCTACTAAGAGGGAAGTCAGAATCTTTTATAACTTAATCAAGGAAATGACATTCCCCTCAACATCGCTAAATTGTTGTTAGAAGCCTGTTACTCAAGAGGAAGGGAATACACAGAGCAAACACAGAAGCCAGGGGTTAGTGGGGGCCATCTGAGAGGTTGCAGAAGCATCTATAAATAAGACATAACTAATACATTTCTTAATTTTGAACTGTTCTCAAATTCCTGAAGGAAAACTTGATTGAGTCATGACATGATATTCCTTTGACTTCTAAATTAAATTGCTAATATTATACAGGATATTTACATATATGTTTATATACTTGTATTTTTTTATATATTTGGTCTATAATTTTAGCCACTTTAATGGATTTGAAGTCTGGATTATATATATATATATATATATATATATAAAATGTGTATATATATGTGTGTGTGTGTGTTGTGTGTGTATATATATATATATACATCTCCATTTCTCATAAATATTTTGTTTTTTATATCCCATATATACATATATACATACTATATATTATGTATGTATACATGTGTGTATGTTTATGTATGTATATATATATGCATATGTATATGTATATATGTTACATGTGTGTATGTTTATGTATGTATATATATATGCATATGTATATGTATATATGTATACCCACACACATCTTCTTTTCTCATTGTTAATAAACTTTTTTCATCCTTAATATTGTATGCATAGGTCTTCTGAAGTGTTTTCATGGCCAGGTTTCCCACCAGTATGTCTCTTTTGGCATTTTTAGAAAACTGGCTGTATGGTTTTGTCAGTTTTAATTTTTTTGTTTTTAATTCTTTATTAATTTATTTTTCCAACATTATTTTGGTCTCTTTTTTTAATAAATTTTTGAGTTAAGTTTCACTTAATTTTCATTTTTCTTGTTTGATCACAAGATAATTTAAGCCTATGAATTTTTCTTGAGTACGGCTTTGGCTGTATCAATACCTGCAGATTCTGATGTGTGCTATTTCATTTTTATAATTTCTGAGTAGTCTGCATTTTATATTTTATTCCCTTACTACCTCAAGAGGCATGGTGAAAAGTAGTTTTGCTTTGGTTTTTAAGCTATTAGACCACTTTTGTCATCTTCTAATAGTTAATTTCCATTTTATTATATTGCAATAAAATAATAAATCTTGCAATAGTACTAATTTTTGCATTGCATTTAGATTCTCTCTGTGACTTAGTACATGATCAATGTTTGCAAATATTCATTGGAGATTTGAAAAATCTCTGTAGAGAAAAAATATTGTATATGTCTACAATTAAGTTTATTATATATTCAAAACACTTATGGTCTTATTTATTTTTAAACTACTTAACCTATTTAACACTGAAAGAGTAATATTAAAATCTACCACTAATATCAAAATCTATTAAATTATCATGAGCTTTCTAATAGTTTTATTGCCTTATATATATTTTTGCCGTGGTAGTGAATAAAACTTTATGACTAAGATAGGTTTGGGGTGATTGTATCTTTTATTATTTTTAATTATCATTATTGTCCCATTTAGATAATTTTGTTCTTATTTTTACTTTGTGTGATAATCTTGCCATCCTGCTGTATTTTTAATTGTCCTAGTATATCTTGTACCATCCCTTTATTTTAAACCTTAATACAACTTGTTTTTTAAGTGCAACCTTATCATGAATATGCAGCTAAATTGTTTTTGAAACAACCTAAGAGTCTTTGTTTTAACAGATCTTAACCTATTCATGTTGACTGATTTTACTTACTTCTGCTGTTAAAAATAAAATACAAATATCTTGGACACACAAGGTGGTGAGCTCATATATTCCATCAAGTTTTTCTCACTTGTTGTTATTGTATCTAGAGCTGGTCCTGCAGAAAATGATCAACTCGGTACTGAATAAACATAGGACCTTGGTGAATTTCTTGGGGCAACAAAATGTGGTTTTAACTGCCTCAACTTAGCTCTGTTACTGGCATCCAATTCTTAAATGAAATGGGACCAAAGAGTAGAGGACTATGGGCTGTTTTCTGCATTGAAAGAACAATATTTCAGTACATGTCAGCTCTTCTACAGTAATGACAGATAGCACTGTTGTCCTACAGCCTCTGTGAAAGGGCCCAGAGCAACAATTTTAGGGTCCTGGAGTACAGAGAAATACTAAGAAAGCTGCATTTGTCAGTTCTGTCTTTTCTTTAATAGGCGGCTAGCATCCTTGATCAGTGAATAGAATCCTTGAGGATAATCTCAACAAATCTCCAGACTTCCAGAACACTTTTGCATTCTTCTTGCCCTAACTTCTTTCAAAATTAGACTGAAGCCCATGTTTTGCGTGTTGGAAGCCCTGAGGTTTTCCTATGATGTTAATATAAAAAGTTTAACTAGACAAAAGGCAAGGTTGAAACAAAATAGATGGATTGGATAACAGTCCTCTTTTGGTCTGCCTGGGGTATTGTAAATAAAATCAGAGAAAGAAAAAATGATATATTATGATCCCACTCCCAAACCTCCCCCTGTAAAGGTTACTTGAAAGAAGCCTCGAATAAATGTGGAATCCTAAGTAAGAAATAAGACAGCCTTACAATGTTTCTGGAAGAATAAAAGGTAAAGTTTGCTTTACTATAGAGAGTTGTTAAGGGTGATAATGTAAAAAGGAAACGTGAGGAATTTTAAGGCGACATGTGAAAGTTCACATATAATTTCTCACCTTTATAACTACATCCAGGCACTTAGGAAGGTGAGATGTTACATGATTTCATGTATGTTCTAAGATTAAGCAGGTATGTCAAGATATGAGAACTAGGATTCTTGCCGTCAGAGAAAAGAGTTACAAACGAGAAAGGAGGAAGGCAAGCATGAGCCCCATGGGCTTGGATTGGAATTGGATGTAGTATGCACTTACGGCTTTTAATATGTGCACAGGTGGACAGAAACAGAAACAGATGTGTGTCTATAATGCATGTATTTCTTATCTCTGCCCACTGGGAGAAGCCAGAAGGAATGACACCTCAAAAGCAATGAGAACAACCAGTTCCAAGTTCTCAGATTCTAAATACTATTCTCCATGAAAAGGAACAGGCTTTTGGGAAGAACTGGCAAATTCCAGGGCTGGGGCAAGGAAAGGACGAGAGGAGTTTGGAACATTTTCATCTGTCAGAAAGTAAGACAGTGCCCAAAGAATGAGCATGTCATAAGGACACAGGAATCTCTTTGAAGGGGCTCCCGATAGCCAAATCTGGGGTAATTTGAACAAGAAAATTAATCACAATGGTAATGGATTATAAAGGTCACAGAAGAAAATAAGAATCATAAGCCCATACTGATATAAACAACTTTATAATAAATAAACAAAGGAAGCTCTTCCTTATTATATAATTTCAAATACAAACATAGAATGAATGATGAAATTAAAAATATCCCTGTAATAATTGCCTCGGGTAAACATCATAAGGAAGCTAAAAGTAGAGGTATCAAGGTATTTTCTCATCAGACAAAAAAACAAAAACAAAAACAAACCCCACAGGGAAAAAATAACTATAGTGAAGGAGCCTGGCAGACATCACCATAATCAGGTAATCAAAGTGAACCAGTAATGGGACGTATCAATATCTTGATATACACACCAAAAGTGCACCACCTGAATCTAATCATGATGACCACCAGATCAGCCCAAACTGAGGGATATTCTACAATACAACCAGCTTGTACTTTTCAAAAGTGTCAAGGGCATGAAAGACTAGAAAAACAAAACAAACAAACAAAAAAGGTTGAGTAACCCTGCAGATTTTTTTTTTAAGATTTTATTTATTTATTTGACAGACAGAGATCACAAGCAGGCAGAGCGGCAGACAGAGAGAGAGAGGGGGAAGCAGGCTATTCGCCGAGCAGAGAGCCCAATGTGGGGTTCAATCCCAGGACCCTGAGATCACGACCTGAGCTGAAGGCAGAGGCTTTAACCCACTGAGCCACCCAGGCGCCCCACCCTGCAAATATTTTTTAAAAGGTTTTATTTATTTATTTGACATAAAGAGAGGAAGAGAGAGGGGGAGAGAGCACAAGCAGGGGGAGCAGCTGAAGGAGGAGAAATAGGCTCCCAGCTGAGCAGGGAGCCCAATGTGGGGTATGATCTAAGGACCCTGAGATCATGACCTGAGCTGAAGACAGACACTTAATGGACTGAGCCCCCAGGCCTCCCAGGAGCCACTGCAGATTAAAAGAAATTAAGGAGACAGGATAATGAAATGTCAGGTGAGATCTTTGATTGGATCCTGGACCAGGAAAAGAACATTAATGGGATAACTGGCAAAATTTGAATGTCTGAACATTAGGGTAATGACACTGTATCAGTATTAATTGCCTGATCTTGATCACTGTAGCTATGTAAGAGGTTAAATTTGGGGACAATAGGTAAAGGATATATGGTAATTTTTTATAGTTTTTAATTCTGAAATTTTTTTAAATGAAAGTTAAAAGAAGAAAAAAAGTGCTCCAAACAATACTTTTCTGTAGATGGACAATTACGTCTTTGCTGCTTCGCCCTTTCCTTGTGGTTTTGAGTTTGGGAATTCACTGGGCTGTGGTATCCCCATATCCTATAATATGTATAACAGTAATTTAGGCTCCCAGAGGCTGAGAGTCCAGACGAGGTGGTACACCCATGGACATAGTCATAGTCATAGTCATGGGGAAATTCAAGGAACTCAGAAGTTTCTATATTGGTGATGCCATGAAAAGGAAAGTTAGAAGTATATGCAAAGGGACAAGTAGGGGCAGCTGGGTGGCTCAGTCAGTTAAGTGTCTGCTTTAGCTCAGGTCATGATCCTAGGGTCCTGGTATTGAATCCCACATCGGGCTATCTGCTCAGTGGGGAGCCTGCTTCTCCCTCTCCCTCCACCTGCTGCTCGCCCTGTCTGTGCTCTCTTGCACACTCTATCAAATAAGTAAATAAAATCTTTAAAAAAGGGGGGGCAAGCAAAATTCTTATCTTCTTTCCTTAGTGTATTTTCTTTTTGCTTTTGGCCACATTGAACTAAACCTAGATGAGGTCCAATCTATTCAAAATACAGGCTAATAAAAGACATGTTTATGGTAGTAGATTCAGGCCTCTGGTAAAAACTTCTGAGAATGGTCAGGTAGAGGGTTGGGGAGGGCATAGGCCATGGCTTCCAGGCTCTTACCCCCAACTTGGAGAAAATCTGCTGGCCAAAATCTGTAGCCAGGCAGACAAACTCTCAAGTGCTCTCTGAAAGAAGCCCAAGAATCTGGCCTTCAGTAAAGAATAAAATGGATTCTGGTTCCTGGGTAACTGTTCATCATCATGGAGCCCCCAAAGACCAGAAGGAGTGTGGACAGAAAATGCCCAAGAGCCAAGAGCTGACCTTCTCTTCCTCCCCAGTCACCTTGTTGCACTGTCCACTTCTCCTGCAAACCTACATTTCTGCTACAGTTTAGAGGTTCCAGAAGTTTCTTCTTTGAATTCTCATTTTTGAAGTCCTGGTCATCCCATTCCATCTAAATGAATATAGCTTTCATTTAGACCCAATATCTGATGTTTCTTTGTAAGGGTTGTTTTGGCTGTTGGTTCAGTCTGTACTAAATCTGATTTATTCTCAAATCCTCGCCTATGTGGAAAAATCCAGTGTACACTAATTCCTCTCGGATAT
This sequence comes from Neogale vison, assembly GCF_020171115.1. NCBI lineage: Eukaryota > Metazoa > Chordata > Mammalia > Carnivora > Mustelidae > Neogale > Neogale vison. The sequence continues at coordinate 194,307,365 of NC_058101.1, read as the reverse complement.
GATAATATATGGTAGTGACTATATAGGTAATATTAGGAATATTTATGTTTTATCAATGTGAAATAAGCAACAATGGGTCCCATTGCACGTTTCTTGCATTTTTAATACAACCAGAGCCGCACGGCAGGTCTGGTGGAAGAAATCCCTGCTGTATTAGTTTTCTGCTACAGATATGGAAAATCATTAGATTTTTGCTGGGGCAGGACATCCTATCTTTCTGTTTAGACCTTCAGACATTGGCGTGTGTGCCTGGACTCCCAAGCAGCTGAGATGTTGCCCCGATGATCCAGGCATTCCGCTAGAGGCTTTGTACAACCTCACCAGAAAAATACGCAAGACTCGTGAGTAGCTAATGGAATGCCATTTGTACCAGCTTCTCAATTTTCTTGTAGGTGAGGAATCAAAATGGCAATCGGTGAATTTAAATTTTAATTTGAACCCTTCGTCTAACCACACTAAACTTCGTCTGGAGACAAGCTGCTTGGTCATCGGCATGCGTGACGGGCTCCCGACTCCTGCTGCCAGATGCTGCTCGCTACAGAGTGAAAAATATGTTTAAAATTGAACCTTTTTTTTTTTCTCAGGAAAAAAAAAAATCTAAGACTCCAAGATAGGGTACTTTTTTCCCAAAAGGACATGCACAAATGGAGAGTTTTTAATGAATACTGATAAGTCTGAATTTGAAATGAAAGATTAACGGCTATGTAAGCCAGTGACAGATGTTGCAACCCAATATAATGCAGCCTCAGATGCCGTGGGCATCCCTCCCAGTAGAACTACAGCAGAGCTGCTTGTTAATATAGAAAACATCTCCCGTCTTTCTTCTACTTGAAAGGAACCACTCGGTTTCCTCAGTACCTCACTGGTTGTTTTAAACACGAGCTAGAATTTATTGTCTTGGCATGGGCTTTTGGGGGTTGGGAGGGAGACTTACTGTTGTATTTTATTCATATAAATCTCATTACTTTTTAATTATTTTGCAGCAAAAAAAAAAATTGAAGACAGCACTGAAATACACAAGTGATTCTAACTTAGGGTCTTAGCTCTAGCAAAATAACAGAAAACCATATAAATAGCATTTTTAAAGGCTCGACTCATCTAAACCAGGCAACATTCATGCAAATGAAGCAGATGAGAGAGAAGACGACACTGGAGCTAAATGCTTTGCTGGGTGTCCACCAATCAGTAGAAAGGTAAATACTTTGCTCAGTAGCCACCAATCAGTAGGAAAACCCGAATCAGAACTGGGAGTTCTGGAAAACCAGGCCAGAACAAAGAACAGAAAGGTAAGGGGGCAGTGGAACAAGTTGTTCTTTGCCATGGTGAAATCATAAAGTTCTGTGATAGTCCATAGTTTAGACGAGGGTTGATTCTACTTCTCATCTCTCCTGCCAATGTTACTTTAGAGAATTAACATGGAGAATTTGAATGGAATGATGTCAAATGTAAACCCCTTTTAACTGGCTTGAACCTTAATTTATGCATATATCAAAAATAGAAACAAAAAATAAGGTTCCTGTGATTTAACCAAAAATGTGACCTACTTTGAAGAATCTCAAAAATGCATGGAAGATATAACTAGGATAGATTAGTGAGGAGGCCCGTTCATCTGCAAACACAAAAGCAGCTCTCTTAGGCATTTTCTTGGTTGTTTTCTTACAATAAGTTACTGGAATTTGAATTGGGGAACTATTGGTCTGGAGATACAATGGGAAAGAACCTGGGGAAGCCAAAGAATTCCAAAGCATTGGAAAACCAAAAGCGTAGGCAAATTTTTATTTCAGTGATTGCCAGCTTGACTGTTAATATTATGCCATGTTATTTGTTTGCTTCATGGCATTTATCACAATCTGTAACCATTCAATTCATTTATTAGTCAGGTTATTACCCTCCTCTGAGATGCAAGCCTTATTCAGGGTTCTAAAGGCCCAGCTTCACCCAGAGCCTGACACATGGCAGATAGGCCCTCAGAGATGATTTTCTAATGAATAAATAAAGATGTGAATGAAGGAAATGCATAACCCATAAGTCAGTACAGAGTCCAACAAGGAATCGAGAAGCACATCAACGGAAAATAAAATTTGATTATTTTAAAGACTTTATTTATTTATTTGAGAGGGGGAGAGAGAGAGCACACCAGCAAGGGTTGGGTGGGGGGAGAGGCAGAGGGAGAAGGAGAAGCAGACCCCCTGCTGAACAGGAAGCCCAATTCAGAACTCGATCCCAGGACCCCGGGATCATGACCTGAGCACAAGGCAGACTTTTAACCAACTGAGCCATGCAGGTGCCCCAAAATTTGATTTTTAAAATACAATGCTCTTTTATTTTAGGCACTCCTCCCACGTAAAGACTGAGTGGTCTTTCTAATGGTCTGTACCCAAGTGACATCATCTTGAGTGTTTCCCGTGGATCATGTCACCTATGCCATAGGTACACCCACCAGCAATACATGTCTTTAGGGATCGTTGGTTCTAATTGCTTTCAGTTTGGTCTACTTTGGAATGATCCCATGGGCTTTATATGTTGTCATTTTCTGACATTTCCATCTGAATGGCAAAGGCTCCCAAACTAACATTTTGGACTGAGTCACTGAGTTAGCAAGTGAGAACATTTCCCATACCTTCTTAGTCTCAATTAGCTGAAGAAGCATTTCTTAAAACTCTGTGGGGAAAAAATTACTCTTTAAGAACCCAACTGGAACAGAAGAGAAAATTGTCTGAGGAAAGTATTTGTCATCAGCAGAAGAAGGAAATTAGATGACAGCAAGTTTAGGTTTTTATGGTATTACTGTCACCTTGTTTTACAAGTGAGAACTTGACAAGGGATTTGAGTAAGGACTGTGGGACAGCTTGTATCATGGGGACTCCTGTGACACCAGTCACTCTGAGGCAAGTTCCATACTCTCCCAAGCTCTGAAGAAGTCACTCGAAACCACTTCCTAAAACAGAGTTCCAGTCACCACCTGTGACAAGAAGGCTCCAGGCATCTTGGCCCTGAAGAGCTGGGAGGTGCCAGACCTCCAAAGTCAAGAGAAGCACTCCCAGGGCTGGTGGCACTTGGGAACAGAGAGGAAAATGAGTGCAGGGTTGGACTGCCTAGGCTAGACGGGACTTTCATTTAATAAAGGAGTAACTGGGACCCAGAGAAGTAAAGCTCCTTGTATAAGATGAAATCATGGTAGAAAAAGAGTTAGCAGGAAGGATAAAGATCTTAAGAGGATGGAAACAGAAGGTCACGTTTGATTGTGAAACAGACTTGTCAAACCCTTCTGTCCAGTGGAGACCATCCAGGAAACCCTCAGCCTAAAAGTTATTCTCCCTCTGGAACAGACTACCCCTTTACCACTGCTACACAAACAGAAAGGAGACAAAAAGAGAATTCCACTAAAGTAAGTACATAAGAGACGTTCTGGCATCTGCACAGATCTGAGTGGGAGTAAATTACAGAAAGCCATCCCTTGAGTATTTGAAATACAGTTCCTGAAACCGGGACATTCCATTCTAAACTTGATTCGACTGCTCTCAGATGCAGGGACATTGTTGCAGCTGGTGGGAAAGCTCTGGTCACGTTCATGAGAGCATTCAGACTCCAAGTGGTAGGACCCAGGGAGGAGATGTAGTAGGAACAGAAAATCCACGACCACAAAGAGGAAGGTCCGGAAGGACATGACAGGGACATTGCTCCCAACCACTGTGGACTGAGGGTTTCACTGTGATGTCCAGTGCCTCGATCATCACCTGTCGGGCAGGGAATCCCAGTGTGCTTTTTGGTGGGCATTGGTAATGCACACAGTATTGGCTAAGGGCATTGGTTAACTGTGTAGATACCATTCCATACCAGAACTTCTTTTGATCTCAACTAATCCATTTAGAGGGTACATCATGCCTGAAAAATTTTGTTAAAGGTAAGAATTAAATTTTCCAAGTTTGCCAGCATTAAATCTTACCGACTCACAAGATTGGGGCCCCCGAATGGATACCTCAGTGGGAAGCGCACTACACAGAGTCTGAGGAAGGGCAATCCAGCCTGAGGGTACTGCACATGACTCAAGCTTCTCTAGGGTTCTGGAAAGAGTCAGGGAAACCTGGTGGGGCAGAAGTTCACATCCAGAAAGAGCACAAGTGCAGAGTTAGGCATAGCTGGATCGGAACCCTAAGCTCTACTGCTAAGTGACCATCCCCAGCCCTAATATTCCATGACCTTCTCTCTCCTCGTCTGTGTAATAGGAGCAAGGTCATTGAAGAACTAAAAATCCATTAAACTGAAAAAGAAAATGGGTGTTGGCCTAGTGCCTGGCCACACGGTAGGAAGGTGTATTGATCTTCTGTCCTTTATCTGGACAATACATCTGTCAGCACGTCTCCGAAACATTTTTTGAATTGTGGTAAGATACACATAACCTAAAATTTGCCATCTCAACCATTTTTAAGTGTACGGTTCAGGGATGTTAAGTATAGTCAGAGTGTTGTGCGGCCAACCTCCAGAACCCTTTTCCTCTTGCCAAACTGAACCCCTATACCCATGAAGCAAGTCCCCATCTCCCCCTGCCCCAAGACTTTTTAACTGAAAAGAACCAATCAAAAAGTAAAAACCTCAACCACTACATTTAATAAGTGTAGAATCTACTCAGAATCAAGTTTATCCAATGAACTACATTCCAGATTAAAGCAAACAAAAAAGACCTCCCAGTCATTCAACAATCAGCAGCTCACGAAGGAACCCATAATGAGTTAAAGATGTATGAAAAGATTGATCTGGTAGAACTCCATTTTTTAAAGAATTACAAGGGCTTAACATTGCCGTATTATATTCAAGCCACCAGTGGAAGCACACACCTTCATTACAAAGACAGCGTGTACTGTGGGGCAAATATCTTGCAGGTTTATGTGACTGGGGTGCAAAAGAGAAGAGGAAAGTCGAGTATACAATAAAGCAGTGTTTTCCAGGCTTCTCTGATGATAAGAATCAACCGAGATACTTGTTAAAACTACAAATTCCTGGGCCCCATCCCAGAACCACTGAATCAGAATCTTGAAGTCGGATTCCAGATATAGAGTTTCAAAACAACCATCTTCCATTAAGGAAGGGTAAGAGATCTGTATCCAAGTACATGTCCGTCTTTCGCAAAAGCTGCCTGGTAATGGGGATTACAATATAAAACAAGTAGTCGAGTATGGCAGTTCTAATCTGTGAGACTCTGAAAGGTGAGCTCAAATGTGTATTCCAAGCACAGTCCCTCAGTTAGTTGCAAAGGAGGCTAATTGTTAGGGAACACTGGTAGGGGCACTTGGAAGGGAATTGGAGACATGGCGCCTGTAGGACTTGGGTAGAACTGAGCTCGGGGCATGGGTCGTAAATACGACATGGGGAAGGGGAGAGGGCTTCTGCATACCCACTTCACGGTGCTCCTTCCAACTTCCAAAAAAAAAAAAAAAAAAAAGTATGGATTCTTAGAATGTCCTAGAACATGGAACCAGTTGTTAACAGGGCCCTGTTGGTTCTTTGACAGTGGAAACATCACCAGTTTTTCATCAGCGTGGAAACCGAAAACAAAGGAAAGTTCTGTATGAGCTCCTAGAGAGCCCTGTCTCCACACCTCAAGCTTCTAGTCCCAGGTACAAGATCAACTGATAAAAAGGGCAGATCCCGGGGGTGCTGACGGGGTCTGAGATGGGAAAAGGGTTCATAAGAGCAAGTTAGCTGGGACTATGAGTTGGGGGGCCCTGGTTGTTTTGTGCCTGATGAAGCCTCCAGCCCTATGCCTCCTGCCCACCACCCACGAAGACAGGTCCTAGCAGAACCACCCCTCACTGGCTTCTAACCTGACTTCTGTAGGCTCAGTTACAAGTAAGAGTGTTGTTTATTAGTTTGTTTGTTTGTTTTTAAAAATTTTATTTATTTACTTGACAGAGATCACAAGTAGGCAGAGAGGCAGGCAGAGAGGGGGCAGGGGAGAGAAGGCTCCCTGCTGAGCAGAGAGCCCGAAGCGGGGCTCGATCCCAGGACCCTGGGATCATGACCTGAGCCAAAGGCAGAGGCTTTAACCCACTGAGCCACCCAGGAACCCCACAAGTAAGAGTGTTAACAGCACTACCTGTGGCATTGATTCCTTGCTCAATGTTATTTATTTATTCTCTTTATTTTAATACCTCTCTTTATTTTAGTAGTTCAACCCAATATCTTAAGCACCTTGGTTTCAATTTACAACAAAGAAGAAAAATAAGAAACATTTCTTTGCAAAGCTCAATCAGCCCTATTTGTTGAAAAGTGGGGTTTTCTTGTATTTGTACATGCTTTTCACTCCAATAGTTTAAGCATCGATTCATATATGATTCACTCTGCCAGATTTTCCACCGCTTTCCTTTCTCCTTGTTGAAGGATTAATAGATTGCATCTAACCAAAGTCATTTAGAAGGCGGTGGTGTGGGTGGAGGAGAAAGTGGGGACTGTATCAAAACCACGCAGTCTGTGTTTAAAGAAATTCCATGTACATCTGAATTCTAGACGAACTCGCATGGCCTCAGATAAATCAGGCTGTTTCAATCCCCACTTCCTTCAGATCTGCATTACTGAAGCAGAGCCCATCGTTCTAAATGAATGTTATTCAAGTCACTGATGAAAAGCACAGACAATTGTAAATCCCTTTTGCTATTGCAACATTTCACAGATCTGCGGCTGCTGGATCCTGTTTGACAGAGAGAAAAGGAAGAACTAAGCCTTCCAGATCGGAGGCTGGTGGGGAAGGCAGGAAGAGAGGACTGGAGATACGGAAAGAATGGAATATGTATATGAGGGTCCATATGTTTTTAAAAAGCTCCGATTCTCCAGGGCACCTGGGTGGCTCAGCGGGTTAAAGCCTCTGCCTTCAGCTCAGGTCATGATCCCAGGGTCCTGGGATCTAGCCCCGCATCGGGCTCTGCTCCGTGGAAAGCCTGCTTCCTCCTCTCTCTCTCTCTGCCTGCCTCTCCGCCTACTTGTGATATCTCTCTCTGTCAAATAAATAAATAAAATCTAAAAAAAAAAAAAAACTCCGATTCTCCAAAGTGCCCAAACTTAGCATACGTGGGCAGTTCTTTAAAGATCATCTACTCAGTTAAAACCACTGCCACATTTTTGGCGAATACATATTCTACAGAAGAAAGTAGATTTTCTAAGGGTTCCATCTCTCTGATGTGGCCATCTTGGAAATTACTTCTGCTATAAAAGAATTAGGCTACGTTAAGCTTTCAAACCTGAAAGTGAGATTTGTACCCAGGAGAAAGATATATAGGGACATGGCTCTACCTTTAGTGTCAGGGAGAAATGCCATGACCAAAATAATTTTAAGCAGCAGGAAGTATATTAGTTTCCCAAGGCTTCCTAGAAATCCTAATCATCTGCTGGTCATTGTATCAAAATCATGGAGACAGAAAGCCGTATTATTCATAGAGATAGAACTAAATATACCAATATTTTATCTGGATTCCACACGGCAAATGCCTAGGTACAGGGATATGTGGGAAAGTAGTAGGAAGAAATGAACCTAAAGCAGTAACCCTAGAAATATGGAGAAAAGCTAAGCCAGTGCAAACAATGGCTCACAAATTAATCCCATGGCAATTTCTTAGAAAGCTGGCATCATGGAGACCTGCAGCTCCTCACAGAGAGCCACAGTGAGTGGGACAGGTTGCACTGGCCCTCGTGGTGACTCACAGGGCCCCTGAGCCTGGGAAGATGTAATAAGAATGACAATTCAGTGATTAATGTTTATCAGGCATTTATCACCTTCCAGGTGCTGTGCTAAGGGCTTGACATACATCATCTCGTATAATCCACATATTATCTCACATAATCCATGCCATTATTCTCCCATTTTACAGATTAAGAAACAAGGTTTTGTGAGGTAAAGAAAGTTGCTCAAGGTCACACAACTGGTTAGTAACACATAACGTTCCTGGTTGAACTTTCTGGAACTTGCTGACATTATAGAGGATCAGAACTCTACCATTTCAAACTTTATGTTGCAGTCAAGCGGGAATGTTGCCTCTTTGCTCAGAGGAACGTTGCCCCATCTGCCTTTGCCAGCGCACTTCTACTTCCCTCTCAATTTCAGCTCAAAGGCAATGTCTTCTGGAAAGCTTCTGCTCCTTGATATCCTCATGGTCCCTTTCATTTCCCTGTTACAGAACTTAACTCTCAGCACTGTGAATTCCTGATGACTTAGGACTCCCCCCGCCCAAGAAGACTAGCTTCTTGGAAGGCATAAATCTCATTTATGCTCCCCATGGTGGTAGCATGGTGCTAAACACGGTATCTGGAATGGATGAGTCCTCTAAGGCCTCCATCCATGTTGAGGCAATGAAAATTTGGGGCAGTGATGGAGCTTGCCCTGTGCCACACAGGAAGCTGGAGTGCACACACACAAAAGCCAGGTCTTCTAACTCCTGGGTGGGGCGCTTTCCATTTTGCTGCTGCCACTTCCTTTGGTTTCTGTTTTTGGTTGTTTTGTTTTATTTTGTTTTTTAGGATTTTATTTATTTATATTTGTGAGAGAAGAGGGTTGTGGGAAGAGAGAAAGGGAGAAAGCATAAGTTGGGAGAAGGGCTGATGGAGAAGCAGGTTCCTCGCTGAGCGGGGAGCCCCATGCAGGACTCGATCCCAGGACCCCGGAATCATGAACTGAGCCGAAGGCAGACCCTTAATCCACTGAGCCACCCAGGCACCACTGCTGCTCCTTGCCATCTAAATCCTCCCTGTCGTCCAGTCCCAGCTCCTGCCCTGTCCTTGCTCACACTGACTCAAAGGGTCTATCAAGATCTAAAGCATTTACAGATCCTTGATCACAGGCCACCTCGTGCTAGAAATTCCACTGTGGTTTCCACTTGCTCTTTAAGGCTCTCCCATCTACAGCGAATGCTCTCCAGCAGCCCCCCTGCACCCCACTTCACGTGTGATCTGGAGTCGGGCTTTAAGCCGATACTGATCTGATTTTGCTGCACCAGGAAAAGCGCGGACTAATCTTCTATTTTCCAAGGGTCTTAACAGCAAAACAATCAACAGAGAGCTCCCCACCCCAAGACTGCCAGAGAGCGCAAAGGGGGTTCCCACTCCACATTCTTGCCGCAGTTCAAAAAATGTTAATACTTGGGGCGCCTGAGTGGCTCGGTGGGTTAAAGCCTCTGCCTTCGGCTCAGGTCATGATCTCAGGGTTCTGGGATCGGGCCCCACATTGGGCTCTCTGCTCTGCAGGGAGCCTGCTTCCCCCCCCTCTCTCTGCCTGCCTCTCTGCCTACTAGTGCTCTCTGTCTGTCAAATGAATAAATAAAATCTTTAAAAATAAAATAAAATAAAAATGCTAATACTTAATAGCCAGCGATTCTAGGCCTAGTGGCCCAGTGTTTTCTGACACCTGTCTCCTCCCCTACTATATGTAGTGATTTAATGCGCCACCGCAGTCATCTCCCTGAGAGCTCGTCCCACCAGTTCAGCAGATTCCCTCCGGAAACGCTGCAGACTTGTCAACCAGTCAGTGGATGAGAAAAAATAACTCGGAGATTTCAAAGTCACTACTGAATGGAAGGCTAAAGGGAGGAAATAGAACAAAAAGGAGAGGAAGAGCTTCAAGGAAGCTGCTGAGCTGTCCTCGCAAGTACTGGAACACAGAAGCCAGCTGACAGGCAAGGGCACAGGGGGAACATGGTCAGGACTCACCACCCTCCTTGTGTCCAGGGGTCACTCGGACCCTCAGACAAATGAAAGAAGGAGAGAATACAGCCTGTTCCCTATACACTATCCCAAAGAGGAGAAAGTATTAAAATATGTTACTGAAGTGTTAAAAAAAAAAAATCTGGTTGCAGGAGAAAAATCTTGGCCCATTTTATTGCTCTGTTACGCAGTAAATACATTCATTCATCACTTAGCCAGCGTATCTCTTTGAAATTCTATAAAATGTTGTCTATTTCATCTTGAAATATCTGTGCTTGGAGAAGAATGTGCAGTTTAAGCACGAAAGCTTTAAAATGCCACAGGAGTAATATCAAAAATCAGCTTAAGAACTTAATGCAACAAGACAAAAGACCAATAAATCCCAAGTATGAGTGCGTGTGTGCATTTTAATAAGAGAATTCTTGAGGACAGTATTACAGTGTTGCTTGCCAAATACAAGATACTTGCCAGTGTCCTATGTTCATAATTGTAATAAAAGATCTTACTATAAATTCTATAGTCAGGGGCAGGCGGGGGGACATTTTGGATTAAAGAGTTTTATTAAGGAGGTTGATTTAAGATTACTGGAAATTTTTACCATTGATTTTTCCAACTCAAAAGAAGGACCTGAAGTAAGGCAGTTGAGTCTTGCCTTTTACACTTTTTTTTTTCCGAAACAGCTTTTGGGTTTTAAAAATGGTGATTACATGGGAAGCTCCCACAACTTTTCTTCCCTTGCCCTCATTTGTCTTCTTGATCAGAGACACAGTATTTACATTAATATTCATCCTCACATTTACCTCTACGTGCTTAGGAATACTCAGATGCATTTTTTTTTTTGGTGTTAGGGAAAATAACATTCCCGTCCAGACCTTCACTTCAAACACACAAGCTCCCATTCGACATGGCAGCAGGTGACAAGAAAAGATTGTGGCATCTCCATGCCTCGCGGCATTACAGGGAGACTGCCGTCAGCCTCCCACGGTTGAAAGGCAGACTGAAAGTGGGGCATTGCGCCAGGAGGTTCTCAAGGGATACGAACTGGCTTTCCTGCATCCACAAGTGGATGGGACAGAGTTGAAGCAAAAGCTATTCAGACACCACGGCAACTGAAATATCCTATCAGGTGGCAACGCTGTCCATGGACAGAGGAGAAAAATAGACAATGGGTTTTCTGCTTCTGGAAATCATGAGTAAATCCTCCTCATCCTAGGATGAAATCAAGGTGAGTTACTTACTCCCCACTTACTGTTACTGGAAACACACACATACACACAGTCTTAACTGTTAAGACAATGGAATTATACTTAGAATGCTTGCCTTCCATCCCTAGAAAGGCCAAGCAGGGGCAACTCAGCCAGGTAGGCACTCAGGACAAAGTACTGGAAAGATCACCCTACTGAGGTTTTGCATTAGAGGCATAAAGAGGCATAAGTTACAGCGCCTCATGTGGTCACTCTGCAACTTGTCTTCTTTCCTGGGCCTCAAAGTGTGTCATGACTCTGTGTGTGTGTGTGTGTGTGTGAGTGTGTGTGTGTGTTGACAGAGAACACATTACTTTCTGCAGCCCTCTTTGGACTCATAATCAAGCGCTTGTTTACAGGAAAAGGAAAAGTGGCTCTTTAGCACCTTATATTGACAAAACAAGCCATCCGAAGTGCGCCATTGATCAACTTCCTGACAGCTCAATATCAAAAGGTCAAAACCAGAGAGGGGAAGAAAACCGGCTGGGGAAAAGGCAGCCGCATTGGCCAAAGTGTTAAGTGCTACGTCATTATCTCTTCTCATCCCCACAGGCTGAGAAAAGCAGGATCTCATTTTTTATCTCCTAACATTTATTTCTAGACTCAAACAAATTTGTCTCCAAAAGGAGGGTGAACCATCTCCTGTCCCTTCCCCTCATTTTAGTATTGAGAAAGCTGAGCCCCAAGTAGATTTGGGGGTTTCGACGACCTCCTCACAGTCTTAACAGGTGGTAACTAGCCCAGATAGCCCAGATAGCCCAGCTCGCCAGCTCTGTTTGGGCAATACAAGGCAACAATGGGAGCCGCCAAATGGGGCCAAGAACCTATTCCCAGCCCTGTCCTGTGGTGGTGATGGCCAGGTGCTCCTGTCCACGTCTTAATGGTGATCAACACTGCCCTAGGAGTTTGACATTTTAATCCTCCTGATAACCTGCATCCCTATTCTTTTTTTTTTTTTTTTTTTTTTAAGATTCACTTATTTATTTGAGAGAGAGAAAGAGAGAGTGTGCAGGAAGGACAGAGGGAGAAGGAAAGGAGTAGACTCTGCCAAGTGCAGAGCCCAACTCAGGGCTCGCACTTACGATCTTGAGATCATGACCTCAGCTGAAATCCAGAGCCAGGTGCTTAACCGACTGAGCCACCCAGTCTACATCCCTATTCTACAGATCTTAAACCAAGGCTCTGAGAGCTGAGGCAACTTACCAAATTACCTTGCTCATAAGAGACTCTAAATTTCACTCCCCTGCTTCCCTTTCTGGTCTGTCCAATAGTTCAGACAGGTCCACTCATTACACAGATGTGCAGCTCTTACAAGGTAAAGGAAAAGATCAAGAAAACAAACAGAAAGCTCCATATACCTACTCCTGATAAGCTATAGTGAGGCTGACCCATGACACACACACACACACACACACACACACTTACCTGTTAAAACAACTAAACAGTACTTTGAAGGCTTGTCTTATATCAGCTTTCTACGTGAAGGCCAGCATTTATTATTACAGTACAAATTGAATTGAAAATTAAAGTGAGATCCTTCAAAGAACTACATGATCCCGCCCTGACTCACAGACTATCATTACTGCCATGTGTTTCTTTAGCTTTTAGGAATGTCTAAAACTGACAATCCTTAGTGGAAAAATAAGACGAAGTTGTTATTATTACTATAGAAAGGTTAGAGTATCCGTACTCTAACCTTTCTATTAAGTTGTGATTCATCTGCATTTCCCTAGCATTTCTTGGTTGAAAAAATGATATATTGTACACCTGAAATGAATATAACAGTATATGTTAACTATAGTGAGATTAAAGAGAAAGAAAGAAAATGAAAATCTGACTGTAAGCCAGCACCAAGCACTGGGCTTCACATTTGCGGCCTTTCTGTCCAAAGCAGAGAACGAAAACAGTCAGATGCAGCCCTTTGGAGACCTGCTCCCAGATGCTGTTTTGGACAACAGCAGTAATTCCAAACCAGGGTGTCTGGTCTCTTAGCTGTGCTCAAAGCAGATTTATATCATGTAAATGGATGTTCTCGTAAACAGACCGGTACATTAGCCAAAACTCAGGGACATACAAAATGTATTAGGTAATTTATAATCCAACAAGTTTCCTGTGGCAGAGGCAGAGAAATATTTCCAAAATAAATGTGATTTTAATTCTTAATCTAAAAAGAATCATCATAACCCCCACTAGTTTTTCCCTTTATAATCCTGCATTATCACCTGTAATGGAGCAGGACGTTATAAAACTGTGACAACCTTCTGCCCCTGCTGATACCACTTTGGGAACAGTTCAACACTGCTCAGCATGACAATCACATCTCTCAAATGCGCAGAAGTCTTTTGAATACCCTGGGATTACACAGACCTAAAAATTTGGCATTACTGTCTAGATTGTGTTAGTATATTTTCAATCAGTAATAATTGCTATTGCTAAAAATGATTCTTAATGGTTGTATGCATTTACCACATTTTAAATACTCATGATATTGCATTGTAGAAATACAAGGAAAATGGAAATCATTCTCATTACCTGCAGAACTACGATTCTGAGTAATTATAACTTTGCTTTAAAAAAATGATGAAGATGAATTAGTACTAAAAAAAAAAATGACCAAAATCAAAAAAATCATATGATTATCTCAATGGATGCAGAAAAAGCATTTGGTAAAATTTAACATCACAGAGTGAGTATACAAAAAACATATCTCAACATAGTAAAGCCCATATATGACAAACTTACAAGTAACATCACATTCAATGGTGAAAAGCTCTAAGCTTTTCCTCTAAGATCAGGAATAAGACAAAGGTGCCCATTCTCACCACTTTTACTCAACATAGCATTGGCAGTCCTAGCCACTGCAATTAGACAAGAAAAAAAATTAAAAGGCACCTAAGTTAAAAGGGAAGAAGTAAAACTGTCACTATTGCAGATGATACAATACTATATATAATACTGCACACACACAAAAAAACTACCAGAACTAATAAATTAATTCAGTAAATTTGTAGGATACAAAATTAACATATATAAATTTGTTGTGTTTCTATACACTAATAATGAACTATCATAAAGAGAAACTAAGAAAACAATCCCATTTATAATTACATCAAACAGAATAAAATACCTAGAAATAAACTTAACCAAGGAGGTAAAAGAACTATACCCTGAAAGCTAGAAAATGTTGATGAAAGAAATTGAAGATGACATAAATAAATGGAAAAATATACCATGATCATGGATTAGAAGAATTAATATTATTAAAATGTCCATACTATCCAAAGCAACCTACAGTTTCAATGCAATCCCCATCAAAATACCAGTGGCATTTTTCAAAAATTAGATAGAATAAAGAATCCTAAAATTTTCATGGAGCCATAAATGACTCAAAATAGCCAAAGCCATGTTGAGAAAAATGAACAAAGCTAAAGGTATCTGTCTGAAGGTATCAAACTATACTACAAAGCTATAGTAATCAAAACAGTATGATACTGTCAAAAAGCAGACACATAGATCAACAGAACAAAACAGAGGTCCCAGAAATAAACTCAAGTATATATGGTCAATTAATCTATGACAAAGGAGGCAGAAATACACAATGGGAGGGAAAGACAGATTCTCAATAAATGGTGTTGGGAATACTAGACAGCCACATGCAAAAGAATGAAAGTAGCACTGGGGTGCCTGGGTGGCTCAGTTGGATAAGTGTCCAACTCTTGGTTTCTGCTCAGGTCATTATCTCAGGGTCATGAGATTTAGCCCCACATTGGGCTCTGCAGGATGTGCAGTCTGCTTAAGATTCACTCTACCCTTCTGCCCCCCTCTTCATGCCCTCTCTTTAAAAAAAAAGAAAATCTAAAAAAGGAGGGGTGCTTGGGTGGTTCAGTCAGTTGGGCATCTGCCTTCAGCTTTGGTCATGATCTTGGAAGCCTTGGGATTGAGCCCTAAATCAGGCTCCCTGCTCAATGGGATAGTCTGTTTCTCCCTTTCCCTCTGCCCCTACCCTGCTCATGCTGTCTCTCTCTTGCTCTCTCTCTCTCTCTCTCTCTCTTTCTCTCTCTCTCAAATAAATAAATAAATAAATAAACTCTTAAAAAAAAAAAAAGAATGAAATTGGACCACTATCTTACATCGTATACAAAATTAATCTCAGAATGTAAGACCTGAAACCACAAAACTCCTAGAAGAAAACACACAGTAAGCTTCTAGCAATTTTTTTATGGATCGGTTTCTTCAAGGCCAGGCCAACACAAGCTAAAATAAACAAAGGGAATTACATCAAACTAAAGAGCTTCTGCACAGTGAGGGAAAAAAATCAATAAAATGAATAGGCAACCCACTGAATGGAAGAAGATATTTGTAAATCATACAATCAGTAAGAGGTTAACATTCAAAATATATAAAGAACTTATACAAGTTAATATAAGAAAAGCAATGTGATTGAAAAATGGACAGAGGACTTGAACAGACATTCTTCCAAAGAAGACATATGGATGACAAAGAGACACATGAAAAGATACTCAGCATCACTCATCATTAGGGACATGCCAATCAAAACCACAATGAGATGTCACCTCACACCTGTCAGATAGGAATTATCAAAAAGCCAAAAAAATAACAAGCATTGGCAAAGATACAGAGAAAAGGGAACCTTCACAAACTGTTGGTAGGAATGTAAACTGATGCAGCCACTATGGAAAACGGTATGGAGGTTCCTCAAAAAACTAAAAATAGAACTAACATATAATGCAACAATTGCATTTCTGGATATTTATCCATAGACAATGAAAACATCAATTTAAAGAGATATATGTACCTTTATGCTCATTGCAGCAATATTTATGATAACCAAGATATCAAAGTAAAGCCACCTAAATGTGTATCAGTAGATGAACGGATAAAGAAGATATTACATATATATAGTGGAATAGTACTATACTATATAAAATAAAATGAGATCTTGCCATTTGCAACAACACTGATGGACCTAGAGGGTATAGATGCTAAGTGACATAAGTCAGGCAAAGATAAACACTGTATTTTTTCACTTACAGGTGGAATTTAAAAACAAAACAAAGAAAATGAAAACAGGAACAGATTTTGATTGTGTTTCCCTTTTTTATGATAGGGTTAATCATTTCTACCTTAAAGATTACTCTGAGCATAAAATGGACCTAAAGCACGTCACATAGTGCTGGGGACTTACTACGTAGACAATAATTTCAATCTTGTTACCGTGATCTCACCTGCCTTACCTGCCCCTAGCCTGCAGACTTGCACAAAGTAGGAGCTCAGTAACTGCTACAGTGTGTTGTATTAGATTTAGAAGATGCCTGATAGTCTCAGAGAGGAAATCTCCATATTGTATGGTGAGGAAAGCCCTGTAGGAATTGCCATAGTAGAACAGACCCTAGATTATGTAGGCAAGCACAGAGCTTCTTCAAAAAAGACCCCCACCACCACTCCTGACCACATTTGTTGACTCGTTATGTGCGTCACTATATGGTGCCAGCCCCTGAGCTCTGCACCTTCTGTGGATTGTTGCCCTTTAAAACCACAATTCTCGCTGTGTGGGAAAGGGAACTTGCGGCTGCTGGATGAATCTGGACTTCCTTTGGAAGCTCTTTTTCTTAATCACTGAGATCAGCCACCCTTGGACTATTAGTAATAATAATGATGGACGCACAGCACTAATGAGGTTCTGGGCACCATTATAAACACCTTACTATGTTTACCTGCCCCCCCCCATTTAATACATTTAATACCCCCAGGGAAGAACCTCTGTGAGTTTGGACTCCCCAAATGTTCTGAGCTCGGACAGGACAGGAATTGGCAGTGATATCAGGGAAAGGCAAGACCAGTCCAGCCCCTCCTCAGAGCGGGCGCACAGGGGATACTCATCATATGGGAGCAGGAAGCCCAGGAGACAAGACTCACAAAAAGCTGGATGAGCTCTCTGGGGCCGTAATGTAGCCTGTGCCATATAAGTGGTTTTTCGGGAATAGTGTGGAAATTCCTTTGGTGCTTCCATTCCTCTCTGCAGACTCGGATACTTTACTGTGGAATCCTGACAATGTTCACATCATTTTTATTTTCTCTAACTCCTTCTGGGATTTTGCTTATGTTCATTTTGAAAATACCAGTCGATCCCGGGGGAGGGGGGGCAGTGTCCTCCTGCTCCATCCTGACCCTTCTGATTTGGGGACACTTGGAGACTGGGAGGTCATCCCCCACAAAGCAGGACTGTACAGGTGACACCAGGGGTGGGTTTGTGGGAATTTAAGAAAGTCAAGAGAAGAGGCCTCTCGCTTGCCTGGGACCATTCCAAAAAGCTTGCGCCAAGCTCTGTCTTATTCATTTATTTGCTTCCTGTATAGAGGGCTCCTGGCCTGCACAAGCTCCAAGCTCCGCCCACCTGGTGCCCTGGTAAATCAAATGAGAATTACAGAGGAAGACCCACTCTCAGCGGAGGCGTCAAGGGCGTGTCCTCACAGGCTCTGAACACTGCTGCAAGCTGGCATTGTTTTAAGGGTTTGGACTAGGTCCCCTACTCCCCACCAGCACAGAAGTATTTGTAGGCTTTTATTATTTTTGTGCTGACAACTGATATCTGAACAGTGCAAGAAGGGCTTCTTCAGCATCTGATGCAACACTCCATCAGGCAATCCTGAATGATATAATGGAGCAGAACTAGAGCCTCAAAGAATCACCACTCCCGGGCAGCACCAGAGGCTTTAAAAAGAAAAGGGAGAGAGAGAGAAAGGCAGCTCCTCCAATGGTGGGGGCTCTTGGCCTGGAATCCAGCAAGACCACCTGTGTCCTCAGGAGGAGGTAGAGAGCTAGCTTAGCAGCCAACTCCTTAGAAACTGTGTCTATAATTTAAAAGAAGGAAGGAAGGAAGGAAGGAAGGAAGGAAGGAAAGAAAGAAGGAGAAACTGTCTAACGGTGGGTGGGGGGGTCAGACTGAATTGTTAACATATCTTTAGCTCATTGCCCCCTGGACAATACTGCAGTGGGTTTGTGTTGTGGGGAATGAGGGAGGAAGGGTGGTGAACATCTTAGAATAACAAACAAATAAAACCCTTAAGGTGATTTCTCAAAACACTCAAGGCCCTCATTTGCACTGATTTATCAACCTGCTCCAGACTTTGGAAAGTTCCGAGAAACTCTTCCCTCTGCCTTGTTGCATCCTAGCTGCCAGTGTTAATAAAATGGCCTCATTTGGAAAAAGCAGAATAAAATGTTTTATATTCAACATTATTATAACCCCATACATATTTTATGTGCCCAGGAAGAAACTACATCAAAATGCTACCAGCAGTTATATTAGATTTTCCCCCCAAATTTTCTTTAATATACATGTATCACTTTAAGGGCCACAATAAATTCGGTCGGTAGGGGAGAACATTTTCTTAGAGGCTGTGTCCCCAGTACAGGACCTATTGGAAAGCACCCAATATATATGGTTTGAAATGAATAATCCCTAGGGGGAGATGGGATGCGAGGCTTGTCAACGGTACTGAGCAGAACCCACGGAAGCTGCAAGGCTGTCTTGGTGGAAACTGCTGTCACTCTTCTCAGACTACTTTCATCAGATTCTTTCTCTATACAGTTATTTTCCTGGCCATCTGTATGGGTCCAGCAAAAAGGTAAAGACCCAAAGAACACACACGACCACTGCTTTAAGTGACAATGAACAGGCTACTTTTTTTCCCTAAAATTCTGAACCACCCAAGTTCTTATGCAAAGTTGATGTTTAATTCTTCAGCTTTATTATTAGTATTCACTTGCACAACAGAAAAATATGCCTCTCGTTTCAGCCAGATGGCCAAGTATCCACTCAAGCCAAGTCAGTAACAAAAATTCTGATTTAATTCCAACCACCCGAGGGTCCACTCCGTGGGATAAATTGGCCTAGCAAACATTGTGTATTTATGTTAAATATTGTAACCTAGAAGTGGGGAAACAGCTGTTTTGGGGAGGGGAGAGAGAGAGAGGTGCAAGTTAAAGCAAGGTTTATTAAAATTTCCTTCTCTTTACCAGGGAGACCAGCCGAGGTCACCGGCCCTGGTCACGCTAAGCCTACGCCAACTTTAACAACCTTTTAATCAGGCTGCCTCTTCTCTGTCTGTTCTGTTTCTTCTCTTTGCATACTCGTCCCCCTCCAGTGACTCCCCTGCCTCGGGATGATTTCTCTCCACTTCTGCCTAGACCAGGTGTCTATGGCTGGTAGATGTGTGGTTCCTTGGGTTTCCACCAAGAGGAGATGGTCACAAACAAGCCAGGTTAAGAGCCCCACAGTGGAAGACATCTTTATGGTAACCATGGGACTTGGCAGAATCAGGTTTGCACCAGTCCAACCCCGGAACAGATGTAGGATTTACAGCCCCTGGTTTTGATATGAAGATCCAATGTCCTACAGGCTGCCCAAGGCCACAAAGCTAGTTTGTGGCCGAACAGACTGGGAACCCAAATGCCTCCCCAGTTCCTTTAGTTCCTAGTGGATATCATCCATGGGTGACTGAAAAGATCACCCATGGCCCTGTGGTGGTTCAGCAGGTGCTTGGATGCCTCACGGTGGCTCTGGATGACCCTTTCCGTCATCAAAGTCCATCTGTCACAGATGTGTCGGGATATTATTGACTAGGGCGCTTGGTGAGTGGATGATAATAACTGAGAACTCACAGTAAGATGAAACCTCGTTAATGAAGAAAGTGTGACAGATGGTTATTTTCCAAAAAATGCTCACAACAGTATTTCCAGACCCTCATGCTCTTCCAGAAGCTTGCCACTCTCCCATCAAGAGGTAGAGTCTATGTCCTCTCCTCTGCCCCCGGGCGGGCCTTAGTGATGGCCTGGACTGACACAGTGTTGCAAAACTTCTGAGAGCAGGTCACAAAAGGCTAAATGGCTTCTGGCTGTCTCTCTCCCCCTCTCCTTCTCTCCCTCCATGCACCTTTGGATCTCTGAGCAGCCATGGAAGAAGTCAGGCTACTCTGACATTGAGAAGCGCAGAAAGAGAGAGATGCCCCCTGAGCAGCTCCAGCTGTTACAGACGTTCCAGTCCAGATGCCAGACGTGCGAATGAGTCTTCAGATGACCGCAGTCCCAGCCTCTGTCTCCCTGCAACGGCCCCCAACCGAAGGCCAGTAAGAGCTGGAGGCAAGAGCAAGGCACAGTATGGCCTGTGGAGAAGAGGGTGGCGGGCTGGGGTCAAGGTTGTCTTCACAGAGAGGGTACAACTTGCCTTGGGTCTTGAAGCTTGAATAACAGCCCACCAGACAGAGGAAGAGGCTATCTAGGCAAGGATAAGGTGGAGGCGGTGGAGGGGCTTGAAACTGCCACAGGAAGAAGCCAGAAGTTCCAGGGGTGGGAATAAAGGACTCAGTTTATAGAGCCAAGAAAGGACATAGCAAAAAAAAACAAAAAACAAAACAAAAAAAACACCAAAAAACAAAAACCAACCAAACAAACCTATGATCTGATTTTCACTCAAGAAAGATCATTCTGGCTGCAGTGGAGAGAGCAGGTGCTGTTGGCAACATGAATTAATGCTGTGGAAACAGTTCAGGTGAGAGATGATCAAAGCCCCACGTGAAGGCAGCTGCAGGTGAGATGGAGAGAAGGTGACAGCAAGGAAACAGGAAGTCAGAAGAGATGTGATCACCTGTTAGGGGAAGAGGGAAGAAGTCTGAAGTGTGTCTGGGTCTCTAGCTCGGAGAACGGGCTGGCTGATGCTGCCCCTCACGAAGCATTAGACTGCAAGTGGCTGGAAGGCAAGTGGACTCGTGCTCCCCCCACCCCCGTCTCTGTACGCCCAGCGGGGGTGCTCAGGGACCAGGAGGATGTGCTGGTCTCATCAGCAACAGAAGCATGTTTTTAAAGACTTTTATTTATTTATTTGACGGGGGAGAGATAGGGAGAAGCAGACTCCCCACTGAGCAGGAAGCCTGACGCACAACTTGATCCCAGGACCCCAGCCTCATGACCTGAGCCGAAGGCAGACACCCAATGGACTGAGCCACCCAGGAGCCCCAACAGAGGCATTTTTAAGTCCAGAAAAATGAGTGACCCTTGGAAGGGAAAACACTCTAGCTATATAGGAAGAGCAAAGACAGAATCCTGAGGAATACCAGCCTTTGATGGACAGCAGAGGAAGCGGATCTTGGAGCCATGAATAAAAAAGAAAGCAGAGAAGCAGAAGACAAGTCCAGGGACCAAAGAGCTGAGAGCTCACCCATCCCTGAGGCAAAAATATCAGCTCTGAGGGATGCTCATCTCTGGATGGATTCCAGATGTTTCCCTCTTCCCCCTCTCTGGGTCCCTTCTCCACTCTTCACTGTGTAACATTCAAAGGAAGGCATGAAGCAGCAGGAAGCCCCGGTGGCTAATTTATCACTCAGGGTTAATAATGACACTGCAATTGAGTGTTACTCTTTTCCCAGTTACCCAATGACTGTGATGGTTTTGGCGAGGAGCTCACTTAATTCTGTAGGTATTCATCAGAATGTTAGTAGGAGCACACTTGAAATTCAGGAAGCAGAGTGTTGTGGCCATTGGATGTGGTCCAACTGATACAGTAACCAGATCCGCAGGTATATCCAAATTCCTCATGGGCACACGATGAGTGAGCTCGCGCATTTTTTAGAATAACTAAGGAATCCTGAGATCTGCCAGCACTTAATTAATATTGATGGGTCCCTTCCTGGAACTGTTGGACTTTGAAAGCCCCTTGGATGTCATCAACTCTGACCTCTACAGACTTTGGGTATATCGTTAGATGGCAGAGGACACGGAATTTTAAATCCTCTGGAAGCAGACAAGTAGGGGAAACTTGATTCTAGGCAGAGCTGACCTACTGGGATATATAAATTATTCATGAGGACTCGCCTGCGGGGTAAAGGTGGGTCGGCCACAGATGAATCATAGACTTTCTCTGCACTAGAATGCCCATGGCCAGGACTCTTATTTTCCAGATGAAGAAACAAAGGACTACAGAGTTAACCAACTTGCCCGAGGTCAAACCCAAGCTAGAGCCAGAGCCGGGATGATTCCTGGGATCGAATCCCTCACAGTCTCCATTTCCAGGCCATCCCTGGTTTTGTCCTATGTGTTTTATGGCAAATATCATAGAAATGGAATGCAGAAGGTATTGCTGATATATGCTTTTCTAACACCAGCAGTCACTTGCATTTGGGGATTTTCTTTAAAGCTTTTCCAATGACTCCCAAATGCAATTGTGGAATATGGAAACAAAATGCTTACTGCATATGACCTGTTTAATACATATTAGAGAAAAGGTACTTATTGTACTCTTAAGACGGGTTCAGAAAATTAAGTGAAATTTTATCCACAAAGAGCAAATGTAATTGTTAACTGCTTCTCAAAATCTAATTATTTTTATTTCTTGAGATAAAGCATCACCGTGGGTTACTAGGAACTTGCCAGCTATAGTCTAAACTTGCTGGCTCCAAGCATAGTGCCCCCTTAAGCAGAGAGAAGACAGGAATGCCAGCATCTGCTTGAATCCTACACTCTGACCACAGTCTTGCTGCTCTCCTAGAGGTCCATGAGACCTTCTGTTTACTTAGCCCAGCTGGCTTTTTTCAGGCTGTATTCTCTTCTGTGTCCCTAGCTTTAAAAAATGGCTCCCACCTACCTTCCCCTCTGTGCAGGCCTTTCTTCTCTTGGCTCCCGTGGCACCAAAATGGCAAAGAGTTTTTCTCTAAAGAACCAAACATGATTAATTAGTGTTGCTTCCTAGAGCATGGTGTTGGGAAGGATTCTGAGAAAATTGTCACAATCGACTAGTGATGTCTGCAGTGGGTAGAGCGAGGAAGAGTGGGCAGATATGCTATCTGCCCTTGCTGATTGCTGTTCTCAGCTATCTGCCTCCTTGTTTAATCTTGCAAATGTTGGTGTTTTCTAGGCCCTCACACTAGCATGGTGTTTGGTACAATGTCCGTACTCAGAGATTGTTAGCTAATTCCTGCTTTTCAGCACTCTTTCCCTTAACATTCTTTTCCGCTGTTTCAACTACTACTGCCATATACCCAGCTCTTTGATCTATGCCTCTTTTTTTTTTTAAAGATTTTTTTCTTTATTTATCTGACAGAGATCACAAGTAGGCAGAGAGGCAGGCAGAGAGAGAGGAGGAAGCAGGCTCCCTGCAGAGCAGAGAGCCCGATGCGGGGCTCGATCCCAGGACCCTGGGATCATGATCTGAGCCGAAGGCAGGGGCTTAACCCACTGAGCCACCCAGGCACCCCTATGCCTCTTTTTTTTTTTTTTAAAGATTTTATTATTTATTTGAGAGAGAGACAGTGAGAGAGAGCATGAGCGAGGAGAAGGTCAGAGAGAGAAGCAGACTCCCCATGGAGCTGGGAGCCTTATGCGGGACTCGAACCCGGGACTCCAAGATCATGACCTGAGCTGAAGGCTGTCGTCCAACCAACTGAGCCACCCAGACGTCCCTGATCTATCTACCTCTTGACCTGCATATCTGCCTGCCTGGTGGACAACTGCACCAGGACGGCACAGCAGCATCTCAAGAGCAAAATTTCTAAAACCAAATTAACTTCTGTCATCCACATACCATTCCTTTTTTTTTTTTTTCATACTGTATTTTCACTGATGGGCTTCTCACCTCCTTCCCTTTCCTTATTTCCTTCAGGCAGCCTCTCACCGCGGGCCCCCTCACCAGACAGGTGACGTCATCCTTTCTCTGGTCTACTCAGGCCGTCTCTCAGCCCTGAGATCGGCTTCACGCACCGCTACCAGGTTGGATCTCCTAAACCCAAGTGCAGATCCTACGATTCCTGTCTTTCTTTAGGTTCCTCCACAAGCAGTCCCAGAGACAGACTACAAACAAGACGAGAGATCAACATGGAAATGATAACAGATGGTGACAACAGCTCTGAAGAAATCCGACAAGAAGGCTCTAGATGAGCAGGGCTGTGGGTGCATGAGGGGACCTTTCTGAACTTGTGAAACTTCAGTTGAACCCAGGAGGATGAGGAACAGGCTGTTTGGGGAAGGCAAGTGTGGTGGGTGCTGTTTGTTCTGCACTTGCAGAGCAGGGAAACCTGCCAGGACTCTGTGGACGGGATTTGTCCCTACCTACTTACTAGACCCAGAATGGAAACTTCCGCCTGGTTCCTTCAGGAACAGGCTGGCTCTCAAGCGCCCACACGTCCATGGCAGCGCCACCAACAGGCAACCTTTGAAACTGGGATCTTAGGGATGCTGGTGACTGCTGAACAGGGAGATGCCTTTGGTGACTCTCAGGCTGTTACTCGTTGTTTGTGAGTGTCTCTAGGGTAATATGCATAGTTAGAGAGATTTGTGGTTTAAGAATAGCTTTTTTTTTTTTTAAGATTTTGTTTATTTTCTTAAGAGAGAGAGCACGGTAGTGGGTATTATGGAGGGCATGTATTGCATGGAGCACTGGGTGTGGTGTATAAACAATGAATTCTGTTACACTGAAATTTTTTTTTAAAAAGTTAAAAAAAAAAAAGAGAGAGAGAGCATGAGAGAGAGAGAGAACACGAGCAGTGGGGGAAGGGCAAAGCTAGTGGGAGAAACAGGCTCTCCGCTGAGCAGAAAGCCCGAGGCGGGACTCCATCCCAGGACTCCTGGATCATGACCTGAGCCAAAGACAGACCTTAACAGACTGAGCCCCCCAGGTGCCCCAGGATTAGCTTATTTTAGAGGATTAGGCAAAGCGGTGTGGATGTGATTACTAAAGATATAAGTGCCTTCCCCATGACTGCAATTATCCCTTTATGATGGATAGCATTTGTATCAGAGACAGAAGCTTCATAGACTAAAATGCAGGCAACATTAAAATGTGGGCAGGAACAAGGAGACTACACATTCTCTTGGTGAAGGGGGCCAAATTCCACAAATCATTGCCCAACATGGGACTGGATAGAAACCCTTTATCTCCAGAAAAAGGTTTTGTGAGTCACTTTCTATTTTGCCACTTATAGAAGGAGCAATTGAAATCCCCCCATTCTGCCCAGTGCTCCTGTGAGAACCTCGAACGATCTCCCTGTTGCGCTTTGACGGAGGTTACATGGTAGGACGGTGCCAGTTTCCGCATTTCATTTTTTAATGTTTTCAGCATCTTCCAGAGTGTTGTCTGATATCTGCTTCCAGAGCCTTCAGGAAAAGAGATAGATTGCCAAGCCCAGTAGTTGATGTTTGGTTTTATAAACCGTCATACAACCATCTGCCGGTTTGCTTCAGTGGCTGAGAAGACACCGTCTAGTTGCTGTTGAGATCAAAACAGGTAAGCTACAGGAAGGTTCCATTCTGAGTTCAGTCCAGCAGCCCCAGTCATCCCATTATGAAAGATCCCAGCGTGGCGGCCTGTGGCTCTATGCTGCCATTGCTCTTCTGTCCAGAGTGAGAACCGACAGGAGGAAGATCCTGGCTTGTTCACTTCACAGCCTCAGCTCTGACTGGCACATACAGGCACTGAATCAATCATATTGAAAGAATGGATGAGTGAGTGAATGAATGAACTTTGATCCTCCAAAGAAAAAACTCTTCAAGTCTCATTTTCTTTTGGTCTTAAAACAATTGAAATTTACGCTCTTACAGTTCTGGAGGCTGAAGATCCAAAATCGAGGCATCAGCAGGGACAGACTCCCTTTGAAGGCTCCAAGGGAGGAGACTTCCTTGACTCTTCCATCCTCTGGTGGCTCTGGGTGTCCCTTAAGTTGTGGCTGCATCACTCCCCTCATAGCCTCCATCCTTACTCGATGTTCTCCTCTATGTTTCTGTCAAAACTCCTCTATTTTAGAAAGAAGTAAGAGCTTTTGCCTTTCAGGGGCACCTGGATGGTTCGGTCGTTTAAGCATCTGCCTTCCGCTCAGGTCATGATCCCAGGGTCCTGGAATCCAGCCCCGTGTTGTGGGGGTGGGGCGGAGTCTCTGCTCAGTGGGGAGCCTACTTCTCCTTCTGCTTCTCCCCCTGCTCGTGCTTTCTCTCTCAAATAAATTAAGCCTTTAAAAAAAATTAAAAAATTAAAAATGAACCAAAAAAATATAGTTGTCCCTTTCAAACCTCAACACAACGTTAACACAGGTGGGTTTGTATCTAGTACTAGAGCTGGCATCAGGTGAAGCACTTAGTGTCGTACAAGACACTTGTTTCTGTACACCCTCATTCCTTTCCTATAAGCCTTGAACTGTTTGATTTCATCTCTTCCGTTGGGTTCTACTTCTTCCATTGTGGCTTGCTTCTAGTCTTGTGTAGAAGAAGGCACCCTTCCAATTGCCCTGTCCTAGGAAAATATTTCTGCCCTTGCTCTCTATGGGGCCCAAACATTATACAAAATTAAACTATGCATAATATACATCCCAATGCTGCTAGGCTTTTTTTTCTAAGGTTTCAATCATGCTCAGCTATTTTTTTTTTTCCACCTTTACTCCTTGCCATACAGTAAAATGCAATTTTGCTGGAAACACCAGCTCTCAGGTCAGTCTGGGAAATGCCAGGTTCAATATACATTGCCAGCTTTCCTCCCTGAAGGATTTGTCAGAGCCTTCAGCATGCTTGTGAGCACTGGGACCCACCGACTTTTATCAGAGTCTCCAGATTTGTCCCCAGTTTGTCAGAATTTCCAGTTGTATTTGGTCCCAGACTTTGGACCAAGGCAAGGCACTTTGGAGAGCCATATCATATAAGCTTCTTCATGGTTTTGTCTTGTTTCTTTATCACCTCTTTTCTCCAGTGTTTCTTTAGATATAAAAATGATTTTCCTTTTTCCAATTCTTGTTCTCTTAATCAAAGGTCTGATTTAAACAAATGCATATTAAAGACATTACATTTGAAATTTAAATGAAATGAAATACATTTAAGTGTTTACAGATAGAGAGAGGCTGGAAATCTGGGGCCCCCGAGCACCCTGGGAGGGCAATCACAGCCCACGTTCTGCTCGCCCTGGAAGAGGAAGAGGAGAACTTTGCTGGCAGCTGGCCACATGAGCACAGAGTCCGGAAATGCTTCTCTTCTGCATCATTGTTCCGTAGCCAGCAGTGATCAGAAAAACACTAGAAGCACATATCCCAGTAAAAAATTTTCCAGAATCCTTGTAACCCTAAACTTGTGCCTTCCCAGAGTTCTTGGGAACCTTGGAATTTTCAACACTTACTTCTGCAATATTTCCTCTCGTTTATAAAAATGCCAGATGGCATTTTATAAACATTTCATGTTTTAAATTGGAGTGAATTAGAATTAAAGCTAATTTGTGTTTGGGTAGGTTGTCTTGGAGGTTGGTATGAACCCCTTGAGAAAATCATCCATCTACAGATCCCAGAAGTCCTCAAAGCACAAAGGTCAGTGGAAGATAAAATTCATGTCCCAGATGACCCACTGGCAAACCGCTCTCCCCTTTCCCCCCATCCCCAGTCACCACCTCTGTCCTGATATCTTGTAAGAATCACAGCTTCACACACAGTGTGACAAGGGCCAGCCCTGGCTGGAGGCTGTAGACGGGGGTGCCCAGAGATGAGAGGATGAGTTTCAGTCACGAGGAAACCTCCCACCCCTACACAAACCACACACCCGAGTGTGACACCCTTTTCCCCCATTGCAGTCCTGTGCCCTCCAGGCTGTGACAAGGCCAGAGAAGTCAGCACTTTGCTAGCTGCCCCGTCCCCATCCTAAAGCAGTTTGGAGTAAATGAATTCCTCTGGGTTTACCATGAAATTTTCCTACCTCCACTGTGTGTGTAGCAGGTTGTTTTGTCTTTATTTTTTAGACTGTCTCAGGATATAGAGTGTACTTGAGAATTGTTTGGGGTCCGATGACTTCTTTCCATGTCTGCCTTCCTCCTGAAAACAGAGATGTTTGGCATCTGTTCATCCATTGTGTGGCCTTTCCCTTTTACCCTGCAAAAGCCTCAGAAACCTTCCTCTCCACCTGTCCCGGTCTTCCTCCTATTTCTCTAGCCCTATGGTTTCCCTCTCCACCTCCCCAGATTTCCTTCCGGCCCACTCTGCTGTAGCCATCAAGGGGGGCTACAAACCATTCTCCCTCCAGCCTGAGCCACAGCTGCCATGAACCTAATTATCCTTTTGTTACCACCCGCCTGTGAATAAGGCGGTTGGCCTGGCAGTCAAACCAAATTGAGGGCTATGCTTGCAAACTTCAAAATTTATTCTGCAGGGCCCCAGGTAAGGCCCTGAAGTTTAATTTAGCAAACTGAGGAAGCAAGACCAGAAGTCCCTGAGGTGGGACTATCAGCCTTTTTCATCTGATTGCTATGAGCTGCAGTCTGGTGTCGGGGGAAGTAGCCTGGGCTTTGGGGACAGATCTGACTTTGAATCAAGACTCTGCATTCTGCTACTGTGTGATCTCAGGAGAGTTACTTAAATTTGCTGGGCCTTGGTTTTCTTACTTATGAAGGGGAGTTAATAGAAATAGCTACCTTCCAGGTTCCTGGTATAACGTAGGCAGAGTGCCTGGTATTGAGCACAAGAACTAAAATCCCCAGGGATGCCTGAGTGGCTCAGTGGGTTAAGCATCTGCCTTCGGCTCCGGTCATGAATCCAGGGTCCTGGGATTCATCCCCACATGAGGGTCCCTGGCTCAGTGGGGAACCTGCTTCTTCCTCTGCCTTTTGCTCCCCTGCTGTGAGCGCTCTCTCTCTCTTTCTCTCTGACAAATAAATAAAGTTTAAAAAAAAAAAGGCAAAAAAAAAAAAAAAAAAAGGAGTAGGAAGATGGCAGAGAAGTAGGAGACCTAAATTTCATCTGGTCTCAGCCATTCAGCTAGGTCGTTATCAAGCCATTCTGAACACCTACAAACTCAACAGAAGATCGAAGAGAAGAAGAGCAGCAGTTCTAGGAACAGAAAAGCGACCACTTTCCTTGAAGGTAGGACATGTGGAGAAGTGAATCCAAGGCCTCAGGAAGATAGACCGTGGGGGGAGGGGCCGGCTCCCGGCAAGCAAAATCCAAACAAAATCCAAACTTTTAGAAGTCTGCTCCACAGAGGGACATTGCTTCAGAGGCTAAGCGGGGATGGAGCCATCACAGTGACTGTGTGGTCTCAGGTCCCATGGGGTCACAGAAAGACGGGGGGTTCCTGAATGTGGCAGAGCTCCCAGGTACGGGAGCGGGGAAGCCGGCTGCAGAGACTGCCGAGGAGTGAGCTCTCAGCTCAGGGATGTCATAAACCATGGTCCCCAGCACAGTCGGCCAATGCTATTTGAGCAGGGACCCCATCAAGGGGCAGATCCAGGGAGACTCACCTTCCTGCTCTGGGAGAAACAGCAGGCAGGCATCTGCTGGGTTTGGAGACTCCAAATGGGGCTGTGTGTCAGAGATAGAAATGCTCAGTCACAGGCCGAGTGAGCACGGAGTGGAGCTGGAGACCAGGGAGACAGCAATGATTGAGCGCTTTTCTCTGAGGGCGCACAGAGGAGTGGCGGCCTGAGCTCGGCTCCTACGGGCGAGGGAATGGGAGGCGCCATCTTCATTCCCGTCCTCCAGAGCTCTACGGAAAGCGTTCAGGGAACAAAAGCTCCCGAACGCAAACCGGAGCGGATTACTTAGCCTGGCTGATGGCAAGGGCGGCGCAATTCTGCCTCCGGCAAAGACATTTAAGATTCACTCCAACAGGCCCCTCCCGCAGAAGATCAGCAAGAACATCCAGCCAAGACCAAGTTTACCAATCAATGCAAGCTGCAAAACTCCAGAGATAGGAGAATACAGCACAGAGAATTCACGGCTTTCCCCCCCCCCATAATTATTTAGTCTTTCAAAGTTAAATTCTTTTAATTTGCATTATTTTTTTCAATTTTTTAAAATTTTTTCTTTTTTATTTTTACCTATTTTAACTATTTTATTTTATCAATACCTTTTAAAAGATCGTTTTGAATTTTCATTGTTAGAGTCATATTTTATCCCTTCATTGTATTTAACCTTATTTTTTGTCTACAAATAAGTTTTTCTTTCTTTAAAATTTTGGGATACAGTTTCTTCTAAAAGGCCAAAATATACCCTAAATCTAGCATATGGCTTTTTCTAGTCTGCAGCCTGATTACATTCTCTCCTTTTTTTTTCTTTCTTTTTTCAAACAACTTCTTATCTTATCAATTCCTTTTTAAAAATCTTTTTTAATTTTCATCTTTATAGTCATATTCTGTCCTTTCATTGCATTTACCTGTATATACATATATGTATATATGGGCATATATATATGTGTGTGTGTGTGTGTGTATATATATGTATTTTCTTCTTTCTTTCTTTAAAATTTTGGGAGGTAGTTTCTTCTAACAAACCAAAATACAGCCTAAATCAAGTGTGTGGCTCTATTCTTTTCATCAATCTAATCGTATACTTTTTTTCCCTTTTCTCGCCCTGATTTTGGGTCTCTTCTAATATTGCTAGTATATATTTTTCTTGGATCATTGTTACCCTCTTAGCATTTTGTTCTCTCATTTGTCTATTCTTCCCTGGACAAAATGAACAATGCAGAGAAACTCAGCTCAAAAAAAAAAAAAAAAAAAAGAACAAGAGGCAGTACTAGTTGCTACTAGAGACCTAATCAATATGGACATTAGTAAGATGTCAAAACTGGAGCTCAGAATGACAGTTTTAAGATGCTAGCTGGGCTTGAAAAAGGCAAAGAAGATACTAAAGAATCCCTTTCTGGAAAAATAAAAGAACTAAAATTTAACCAACTTGAAATTAAAAAAGCTATTAATGATATGCAATAAAAATTGGAGGCTCTTTCTTCTAGGATAAATGAGGCAGAAGAGAGAATTAGTGATAGAGAAGACCAAATGATGGAGAATAAAGAAACTGAGAAAAAGAGGCAAACAACTACTGGATCACAAGGGGAGAATTTGAGAAATAAGTGATACTGTAAGATGAAACAATATTAGAATAATTGGGATCCCAGAAGAAGAAAGAGAGAGGGAGGTAGAAGGTGTATTGGAGCAAATTATAGCAGAGAACTAATTTGGGGAAGGAAACAAGCATCAAAATCCAGGAGGCACAGAGAATCCTCCTCAAAATCAATAAAATAGGTCAACACCCCATCATCTAATAGTAAAACTTACAAGTCTCAGAGAAAAAGAGGAAATCCTGAAAGCAGCTCACGACAGGAGGTCTGTAACCTACAATGGTCAAATAGTAGAAATTGGCAGAAGATCTATCCCCAGAGACCTGGCATGCCAGAAAGGACTGGCATGATATATTCAGAGAACTAAACAAGAAAAAAAATGCAGCCAAGAATATTATATCCAGTTAAGCTGTCACTGAAAATAGAAGGAGAAATAAAAAGCTTCCAAAAACAAGCAAGCAAAAACTAAAAGAATTTGCAAACACCAAACCAGCATTACAGGAAATATTGAAAGGGGTCCTCCAAGCAAAGAAAGAGCCTAAAAGTGACAGACAGAAAGAAACAGAAACAATATACAGTAACAGTCTCCTAACAGGCAATACAATGGCACTAAATGCATAACTTTCAAAACTTACCCCGAATGTAAATGGGCTAAATGCCCCAATCAAAAAACACAGAGTATCAGACTGGATTAAAAAACAAGACCCATCAATACGCTGTCTGCAAGAAACCCATTTTAGACCCAAAGACACTTCCAGATTTAAAAGAGGGGGTAGAAAACAATTTACTATTGTAAATTAATTTGATGCTAATGGACATCAAAAGAAAGCTGGGGTGACAATCCTTGTATCAGAAAGATTAGATTTTAAGCCAAAGACTATAATAAGAGATGAGGAAGGACAATATATCATACTTAAAGGGTCTGTCCAACAAGAAGATCTAAAAATTTAAAATATCTATGCCCCTAACATGGGAGCAGCCAATTATATAAACCAATTAATAACAAAATCAAAGAAATACATCAACAATAATACAATAATAGTAGGGGACTTTAATACCCCCCTCAGTGAAGTGGACAAATCATCTAAGCAAAAGATCAACAAGGAAATAAAGGCTTTAAATGACACACTGGACCAGATGGACACCACATATATATTCAGAACATTTCATCCCAAAGGAACAGAATACAGATTCTTCTCTAGTGCACATGAAACATTCTACAGAATAAATCACATCCTGGGTCACAAATCAAGTCTCAGCTGGTACCAAGAGATTGGGTTCATTCCCAGCATATTTTCAGACCACAATGCTTTGAAACCAGAACAACAAGAGGGAAGTTGGAAAGAACTCAAGTACATGGAGGCTAAAGACCATCTTAACTAAAGAATGAATGGGTCAACCAGAAAATAAAGAAGAATTTAAAAAATTCATGGAAACAAATGAAAATGAACCCACAACTGTTCAAAATCTTTGGGATGCAGCAAAGGCGGTTCTAGCAATACAAGCCTTTCTCAATAAACAAGAAAGACCTCAAATACACACCCTAACCCTACACGTAAAGGAGCTAGAGAAAGAACAGCAAATAAAGCCTAAACCCAGCAAGAGAAGAGAAATAATAAAGATCAGGGCAGAAATCAATGAAATAGAAACCAAAAGAACAGTAGAACAGATCAATGAAACTAGGAGCTTGTTCTTTGAAAGAATAAGATGATAAACTCCTGACCAGACTTATCAAAAAGAAAAGAGGAAGGAGCCAAATTAATAAAATCATGAATGAAAGAGGAGAGATCACAACCAACACCAAAGAAATATAAACAATTATAAGAACATATTATGAGCAACTATATGCCAGCAAATTTGACAGTCTGGAAGAAATGGGTGCATTCCTAGAGATGTGTAAACTACCAAAACTGAAACAGGAAGAAATAGAAAACCTGAACCAAACCATAACCAGTAAGGAGACTGAAGTAGTAATTAAAAATCTCTCAACAAACAAGAGCCAAGGGGACAGTTTCTGAGGGGAATTCTATCAAACATTTAAAGAAGAATTAATACCTATTCTCCTGAAACTGTTTCAAGAAAATAGATATGGAAGGAAAACTTCCAAACTCATTTTATGAGGCCAGCATTACCTTGATCCCAAAACCAGACAAAGACCCCATCAAAAAGAATGACAGACCAATATCCCTGATAAACATGGATGCAAAAATTCTCACCAAAATACTAGCCAATAGGATCCAACAGTAAATTAAAAGGATTATTCACCACCACCATGTGGGACTTATTCCTGGGCTGCAAGGTTGGCTCAAACCACAAATCAATGTGATACAATACATTAATAAAAGAAAGAAAAAGAACCATACAACACTCTCAATAGATGCTGAAAGAACATTTGACAAAGTACAGCATCCTTTCTTGATCAAAACTCTTCACAGTGTAGGGATAGAGGGCACATACCTCAATATCATCAAAGCCATCTAAGAAAGACCCACAGCAAATATCATTCTCAATGGGGAAAAACTGACAGCTTTTCTCCTAAGGTCAGGAACACCTGACAGCAGGGCTGTCCACTCTCACCACTGCAATTCAACATAGTACTAGAAGTCCTAGCTTCAGCAATCAGACAACAGAAAGAAATAAAAGGCATCTAAATCTGCAAAGAAGTGAAACTCTCACTCTTTGCGGATGATGTGGTACTTTATGTGGAAAACCCAAAAGACACCCCTCCAAAACTGCTAGAACTCATATAGGAATTCAGTAAAGTGTCAGAATATAAAATCAATGCACAAAAATCAGTTGCAGTTCTATACACCAACAGCAAGACAGAAGAAAGAGAAATTGAGGAGTCGATCCTATTTACAATTGCACCTAAAACCATAAGATACGCAGGAATAAACCTAACCAAAGAGGCAAGAATCTGTACTCAAAATACTATAGAGTAGTCATGAAAGAAATTGAGGAAGACATAAAGAAATGGAAAAACATTCCATGCTCATGGATTGGAAGAACAAATATCATGAAAATGCTTATGCTCCCTAGAGAAATCTACACATTTAATGCAATCCCTATCAAAATAACATCAACTTTTTTCACAGAAATGAAACAAATAATCCTAAAATTAATATGGAACCAGAAAAGAGCCTGAATAGCCAGAGGAATTTTGAAAAAGAAAACCAAAGTTGGTGGCATCACAATTCCAGACTTCAAGCTCTATTACAAAGCTGTAATCATCAAGATGGTATGTTACTGGTACAAAAACAGACACACAGATCAGTGGAACAAAATAGAGACCCCAGAAATGGACCCTCAACTCTCTGGTCAACTAATCTTCAACAAAGCAGGAAAGAATGTCCAATGGAAAAAAGACAGTCTCTTCAACAAATGGGGTTGGGAAAATTGGACAGCCACATGCAGAAGAATGAAACTGCTTCATTTCCTTACACCACACACAAAAATAGACTCAAAAATGGATGAAAGACCTCAATGTGAGATAGGAATCCATCAAAATCCTTGAGGAGAACACAGGCAGCAACCTCTTCAACCTCAGCCACAGCAACTTCTTCCTAGAATCATCGCCAAAGGCAAGGGAAGCAAGGGCAAAAATGAACTATTGGGACTTCATCAAGATCAAAAGCTTTTGCACAGCAAAGGAAACAGTCAACAAAACCAAAAGACAACTGACAGAATGGGAGAAGTTGGGTGCCTGGGTGGCTCAGTGGGTTAAGCCGCTGCCTTCGGCTCAGGTCATGATCTCAGGGTCCTGGGATCGAGTCCCAAATCGGGCTCTCTGCTCAGTGGGGAGCCTGCTTCCTCCTCTCTCTGTCTGCCGCTCTGCCTACTTGTGATCTCTCTCTGTCAAATAAATAAATAAAATCTTTTAAAAAAAAAAAAAGAATGGGAGAAGTTATTCACAAATGTCATATCAGATAAAAGGCTAGTATCCAAAATCTAAAAAGAACTTATCAAACTCAACACCCAAAGAACAAATAATCCAATCAAGAAATGGGCAGAAGGCATGAATAGACATTTCTGCCAAGAAGACACTCAAATGGCCAAAAGACACTTGAAAAAGTGCTCAACATCAATTGGCATCAGGGAAAGACAAATCAAAACCACAGTGAGATACCACCTCACACAAGTCAGAATGGCTAAAATTAACCAGTCAGGAAATGACAGGTTTGGCGAGGATGCGGAGAAAGGGGAACCCTCCTCCACTGTTGGTGGGAATGCAAGCTGGTGCAGCCACTCTGGAAAACAGCATGGAGGTTCCTCAAAAAGTTGAAAATAGAGCTATCCTTCGACCCAGCAATCGTATTACTGGGTATTTACCCTAAAGATACAAATGTAGTGATCCAAAGGGGCATGTACACCCAAATTTTTATAGCAGCAATGTCTACAATAGCCATATGAAAGAGCCTAGATGTTCTTAAACAGATGAATGGATAAAGAAGATGTGGTGTATATATATACAATGGAATACTATGCAGCCATCAAAAAAACAAATCTTGCCATTTGTAATGACATGGATGGAACTAGAGGGTTATTATGTTAAGCAAAATAAGTTAATCAGAGAAAGACAATTACCATATGATCTCACCAATATAAGGAATTTGAAAAAGAAGACAGAGGATCATAGGGAAAAGGAGGGGAAAATGACACAAGATGAAACCAGAGAGGGAAACAAAACATAAGAGACTCTTAATCTCAGAAAACTGAGGGTTGCTGACGTGGAGGTGGTGTGGGAGGGATGGAGTGGCGGGGTGACGGACATTGGGGAGGGTATGTGCTATGGTGAGTGCTGTGCATTGTGTAAGAAGATGAATCACAGACCTGTACCTCTGAAACAAATAATACATTATATGTTAATTTTAAAAAGACAAAGAAGAAAAGAAAAAATAGGGGCGCCTGGGTGGCTCAGTGGGTTGGAGCCTCTGCCTTCAGCTCAGGTCATGATCCCGGGGTCCTGGGATCGAGCCCCGCATCGGGCTTTCTGCTCCGCGGGGAGCCTGCTTCCTCCTCTCTCTCTGCCTACTTGTGATCTCTGTCAAATTAATAAATAAAACATTAAAAAGAAAAGAAAAGAAAAGAAAAAAACAGCTGAGAGCCCCTCCCCTTTAGATTGGGCCCATAAAGTGTAAAGGCAGAA
Source organism: Neogale vison (assembly GCF_020171115.1). NCBI lineage: Eukaryota > Metazoa > Chordata > Mammalia > Carnivora > Mustelidae > Neogale > Neogale vison. The sequence continues at coordinate 194,271,428 of NC_058101.1, read as the reverse complement.
ATTAAGTCGAAGAGCAGGCAAGACAGCTTTCCCCATGGAGGTTATGGCTCTCACTCTGCATCAGTTACACCAGCCAGCAGCACCACAATGGGGCCAAGGGCCAAGTGGGGTCACCGGCACTGCCCACCTGATCAGGAGCAGTGGCACCACCTTGGAGACTCCAGCTCAGGTGGCTGCTCCCCATCTGAAATGACCCTAGGAGGAATTTGTTTCTTGCCTGGCACCAAGTGACCCTATTTCTCTTCCTTCCCTGATGGTGACTGTCCTATGTACGGGAGGGGAGAGAACACAACCAAGACCCATTTAGTGGCTCTGGGCGCCCTTTCTGATACCTTCTAGAGGTGGGATTGGCTACGGTAGTGAAGGGGAAGGCAAAGGAGAGGAATTAACTAATTTCTTTCCTCCTGTTTTGGAAATACAAGATAGCATGCTACCTTCCACACACTGTATAAAACCTGCTATAGATAATAATCAGAACACTGGCTATCATGATATCTACCCTGTACCCATTTCCCGTGACAGAAAATGCTCCTCAACAGAGAACTGAGCATGGAATCAGGCTGGTCCATCTCTCTGGCCACAGTTAACAGTCCATCCGCGTCCCCCGTGGAGTTTTGTTTACCGACGTCAAGGGAGAGATGCCTCCTCTCCTCTGTGCACTCTAAGTGCAGCGGGTATTGGCCCACAGCGTGTGTAGCAATGTTCCCCACAGTACGGAGAAGACGATCCTAGGACCAACCCCACCTTGCCTTCCTGGTATATAGTTAGTAGGAACCAATTTGTTTTTTTTCTTTTTATTTGTTTGGTTAAGCGCTTTTGCAACTTGATGAGTTGCTGACTTACCCAAGTACAAGTAAAAGAGCTACGGAATCTCCAAATGCAGGCTGTGACCTTGACCCCAGTTTGATGACAGGGTGCCAGATATCATGAGCCAAGTACTCTTGTTTAGAAGGAAACTACTCCTCTTACTAGAGCCCTTAAAAGTTAACTCTTTGAAGAGTTCTGAAGGACTGGCTGGGAGGCACATCACTTGCCTCCTCAGACTCTTCTATGCTGAATGCCTTCAGCTGTCAACTGCTTTGAGGCACCATGTTGAAGGTGCATCTCCACGTATTGGAAATTCACTAGCCTTTTGACTAGTGGGTATTCGCTTCACATTTGGCCACTCCACTGGTTGTGGGCACTGGTCTACATAAGCCTCTCCCTCCCTGTGAACCCTGGCTTGCATGGACCTGTCAATAGATCTTGCCCATCAGAGCCTGCCTGGTGGTAAATACAGAAAAATCAGGAGCCTAGTCAGTCCCAACTGGAACAGTTTCCAAATCTATGGTTCTAAACAAATGATGGCAACCTTCTGGGTCTCTGTTTCTTCCCCTATAAACAGAGGGTGCTGGACTAAAGGGACGCAAACTCCTTTTAATTCTATGAGTCTATTATGTTTCAATATGATTTGTAAACTAAAGTCTTGGCATTTGGCGCAAAATCAAGAAGCAGAAAATTGGTATGTTGAGCTCTTCCACCTGAGCAAACACTACGCCCACAAAGTGTAAATTCCCACCAGCAGGGAAACAATAGGACCACCCTTGGAGTAAGAGAGGTGACGTTCAATGGTCATGGGCCTCCGGGGAGGAGAACTTTCTCAGCAGCAAGTAAGACTACCACTGCCAGATGTCAGGATCACTGAAACCAACGGGAAACGGGAGCCTAAAATAGAATTTTACATGTAACATTAGCACCTCATCAGGGAACTAATTTCGCATGGTGGATTTGATAGAACTACTTTTTTTTTTTTTTTTTTTTTGAGTACTCTTCAGTCTCATTGTTATCTTCTGTGATGTGGGGAGAAAAGTGGTAAGAAAATTGGGAAGTATTAAGAAAAGAGGTCGAGTACACATGAAAATCAACTTGGCTGAGTAAAGAATTCTTTTAGATGCTTCTCCCAAGTGTTCTGAACGTGCTACGAAGAGGTCAGAAGTCAGCCTAGTATTTGTTCTCCCATCAATAACGTGTTTGGGAGGTTAATCATTTCCTACCTGGATACTTGCAGCATTTCTGGGTTTTGTCCTTGTAATTAAAAAAAAAAAAGTCATTAGTATGTGTCTAGGTATGGGTCTTTTGAGATTGATTTTCTCTGAAATACGTAAGCCCGTTCAGTCTATGTACTCTGGTCTCTTTTTAGCTTGGAAATGTTTTCCTCAGTAAAGTTATTATCCCTTCTGTTTCTATTCTGGAGTTTCCCTAAGTAACACCATACTTCTTAAATTGGATTCTCATTCTCTTTCTCAGTAGCTCTTTTTTCAGTAATTCTTTGGTCATTTCATTCCTAATTCAATGTTCTTTTCCCATACCTCCCAGTTGAGCTTGCAGGATTAACCTCCAAACCACTGATTCCACTGTCTACACTGTCAGTTTTGCTGATTTCCACATCCACCATGATGGCATTTAATTCTTCTACTGCATTTTGGCCATACATTCTTACCTATCTCATCTGTCTTCATAGCTCTTTTTTTTTTTTAAAGATTTTATTTATTTATTTGATAGAGACACAGCGAGAAAGGGAACACAAGCAGAGGGAGTGGGAGAGGGAGAAGCAGGCTGCCCACTGAGCAGGAAGCCCAATGCGGGGCTCGATCCCAGGACCCTGGGATCATGACCTGAGCCGAAGGCAGACGCTTAATGACTGAGCCACCCAGCCACCTCCATAGCTCATTTTTTTAAAGATTTTATTTATTTGACAGAGAGAGAAAGAGAGAGGGAGGGAGAGAGCAAGCGCATAAGCAGAGGGAGTGGCAGAGGGACAGGGAGAAACGGGCTCGCTGCTGAGCAGAGAGCCCATGCGGGACTCACCCAGGACCCTGGGATCACTACCAGAGCTGAAGGCAGACACCCAATCAACTGACCAACCCAGGCACCGATCTTCATAGCTCATCTTGTTGACTTTTTTTAAGACCTGATTTTTTTTTTTAAGAGAAGTTCCAGGTTTACAATAAAATTGAGAAGATGACGCAGATTTCCAAAATACCCCTTGCCTCCACCCTCGCACAGCCTCCCGCATGATCCATACCGCTCACCGGAAGGGTACATTTTTCCCCAGGACGAGGCAACACTGACACATCATAACCCCCTGGGGTCCATAGGGTGTTCACCTCAGGGCTCACTCTTACTCTTTTACACACTATGGGTTTCGATAAAATATAGTGACCAATATCCATCATTAGAATAGCATATAGAGTATTTTCACTACCCTTAAAAATCCTCTGTGCTCTGCCCTGTATCTCCCACCACCTCAGTCTGGCAACCTTTGACCCTTTCACTGCTTCCTAACTGTGGCTTTTCCAGGCCATCACTGGGTATGTGGCTCTTTCAGATGGACATCTTTCAAAGAGAAATATGCATTTTATGTCCTGCCGTGTCTTTTCATGGAGCGAGAGCTCACTTCTTTTTAGTGCTGAATAATACCCTGTTTTCTGTATGTGCCTCAGTTTATTTATCCATTCACCTACCAAGGACCTGCTGCTTGCTTCCAAGTTTTAGCAATTTGAATAAAGCTGTTGTTAAAATCCATGTTCAGACTTTCAGGTGGACCTAAGTTTTTAACTCCTTTGGGTAAAGACCAAGACACATGTGGTAAGTTTTGCAAGACACCATCTTGCTCTTGTCTTAGAAATCAGTGGGTAATTCCTTACCTCTGATAGGCAGTTGGTAATAAAAGGGGCTTTTGTAAAGCTAGTGGATAAACACTACAGCATTTATTAATCCAAGCACTTAAACGTTGTTCACTTTTCAAAATGTGTGCTAAACTTTACAAAACGTTTACTACAAAAAATTATTATATGGCAGAACTACCTAACAAAGCAATGAACTAGGTGGGATAAATTCACATATTTCTCAATAAATTTTTCTTAATTAAAAAAGAAAAGGAATTGCCTCACTTGCTTTTCATCCGAATCTTTTCTTTGTGTGTGCTTTTCTGTCATTCATAAAGACCGTGTCTTCTAGTCAAAGATAATCTTAAATTTCTCTTTTGTTTCCTATGGCAAACCCGTTTTGGAAGTTGTTTCCTTTTCAGTCTTTAGAAATACCCCTTTCTCTTTTTTGTAAGCTATGTCTTAGTTGTTCCTATTCACCACCCCTCACATAAGGGGGTATTCAGCAAACTAGTGATGTTTTTGGGATATTTACCACATGTCTGATAGTTTATAAATATATCAGCATATAAGTTTGGGCTTTATTCTCATATACCCCAACACCTTACACTATAGAGAAAACTCTGTCTCCCCCCCACCCACCCAAAGTCCTGGCTCTGTTAGCTGTAAGGAGGTGCCAACAGCTCCTTCACACTTCTAGAGGCCCTGAAGAAATTGCCTCTGTATGAGGCATAGTTTGGGAATTCTGGGTCCATGCAGAAGCATCCATGCTGAACTACTCAAGACTGGGAGAGGTTTAGAACCTGCTTCTTGAATGGGTTTGCTGAAAGTTCCAGCCCAGAGAGGGGGAGAATGCTCTGTGAGCGGTGGGATCTGAAGTTTCTGCAGGTGATAGAAAGTGACTCCCTGTTTACATGAAAGAAGCTTAGGTCTGGGACACATGAGCTTCACAGCAGGCCTGCTACGTGGGCAGTAGCTCTGGTGAGTGGTGAAGACCAGGCTTCTACAGAGACTCGGCGGCAGAAGCAGCAGCATCAAGGGCAGTGACCACAGAGTTTAAGAACAAAGGGCTTGTTCCCAGTTTGGGGGTCTACATAAGCCAACTGGTATTAAGTTTCTCGCTGGCTTTGGTAAGTGGAGTGTTCAGATCCAAATTTTATTGCATTACGAATAATCAAGAAATGTGACTTTCATTGCACTTGGGTTCTGGGGAAGAAGTCATCCTGATGGCACGTGAAGCATTCCCGGGAAAACTCCGAGTAATCCTGCCAGGCAGTATTGCCATGTTACGGGACGGAAACAAAGGTACAAAGTCGGGAATAATTTTCCCAAGGTCCACAGCCCATGCATGGCTCAGAATCAGTATTCAAAGCTAGGACCACCAGATGGCCAAGGTCTTAACCCCTTTATGTCATTACTCCAGGCTTTGAGTGTTATGTAAGTCTATCTTTTTGTGTGTGTCTTCCTAGGAATTTCAGCAGGAAGTTAAACTGCAAACTTCCTTGTATATTTTGTAATATACTTTTTCTTCTTATAGCATTTGGACTTTGGATTGTCCCTGAAAGTTGATGGAAAATGCTGATTTATAAGCAAGAGAAAAGCTTACTTATTAATCTTAGGAGAGAGAAATTTCTAGATTTTACCAATTAAGGGGCAGTACCAAAAAAAGAAAGAAGGAAGAAGGAAAAAGAAACAAAGTCAAAACCAGGGAAGAAAGGAGAAGTTACTGCACTGTTTGGAGCATTGAGCCTTGAGAAAGAAAGGAGGTAATAGACCCTATATTTAAGGGGACTTCACATTTGAAGATGACTGAAGAATTTGCAGAAGAAAATAGCAATGCCAAATATTTTTGCTTAGGTTTAATACATAGCTATATCAGTTTCCAAGGCTTAGATGGAAGCAATGTCAGAGTTGGGCTTTGTATATTTTATAGTCCTGGCTACTCACCAAGTAAGACTCATACTAATAGTTCGTTATCAGGTTGTTGTTTTTAGTGAGGTGTAATTTTATAACAAACCTGAGTAGCGTTTATAACAAATGCTCTATTGTCCTCTGCACTGTTTTCTGCTGTAGGTGAAATAACCATGTTGGATGATGGGACCGCTCTGCCCTCCAAAACGTGTGCTCCTTGAGAGCACAGGCAAGGCAAGGCGCAAAGAAGGAATATTCCCCACATAGGATGACCTTCTAGCTTTAAATGCTCATTTTCTAGTTCCCAAACAGCCCATGGCTACACGTGGAGAAATTGTTACCATGCGTTTCGCGAAGGAAAAATGCAGTCTTTAAGTCCCAGTTCTCTAGAGGATATCGAATGATCCTAAGGAAAACCACGAAAGCAGGTCAGCCCCTGACTCTAAATTTCAAAGAAAAAGGGGAATGGTGGAAGAGTCAAGGCTGCTAGAGAATGTGGTGATGCACAGGCAGAAATCATTGTACATAAATATTTAGTATTTTTCCTCATCCCTCAAGTGAGTCATTGTTTCTTTATTACAAATCATATCGCTGCCCGTTTCTTTTTTTAAAATTTTTTATTTTTTCAGTGTAACAGCATTCATTATTTTTGCACCACACCCGGTGCTCCATGCAATCCGTGCCCTCTATAATACTCACCCCCTGGTTCCCCAACCTCCCACCCCCCCGCCCCTTCAAAACCCTCAGATTGTTTTTCAGAGTCCATAGTCTCTCATGCATGGTTCACCTCCCCTTCCAATTTCCCTCAACTCCCTTCTCCTCTCCATCTCCCCTCGTCCTCCATGTTATTTGTTATGCTCCACAAATAAGTGAAACCGTATGATAACTGACTCTCTCTGCTTGACTTATTTCACTCAGCATAATCTCTTCCAGTCCCGTCCATGTTGCTACAAAAGTTGGGTATTCATCCTTTCTGATGGAGGCATAATACTCCATAGTGTATACAGACCACATCTTCGCTGCCCGTTTGTTTCTAAGAATGCTATCCAGGCAGTTTTGTAAATAGTAGGATGAAACTGGCTAATATACAGTTGCTTACACAAAACCCAAAGTGCCCGCCCTAGCCAAGGCATCTGATTCCAGAGGCAGGCGGCAGAAACAGCCTGGATCTAAGGTATAAGGCACACCTTGGCCAAGTGGGCTGTCACAATCCGACACACAGCGTGACATACTGTTCATCTCCAAAAATGTGTGCCACTTGTCATGAAATTCTGGATGTTGTACCTTGGATCACATGTATGTAGTTACATGTTTAAATATAATTTATGACCCCACCAGTCTTGAACAGGGAATGAATGAGCAAAGAATATATACACACAGTTCTGTCTAATTCCTTTAAGCCTGTGGCAAAGTTATTCCCTCCTTCCCAGCCTCTGCACCTTCTCTCTGACCAGCCACAATGTAGTATCATTTAAGTCAATAATATGGGTTATGAAGTCCCCATTCATAACACAAATTGGTGGTGTACTTTGAGATTCAAAGCTAAAGCAAAAGATGAGGCACGTAGTTATTTTCACCCAGGCACAGAGCACATGATTTATTAGTAAAAATTCTCATACAGCTTTTTTTGGGGGGGGTACGATGATGTATAATTTGCCCCCAAATCCACAAATCAAGACCTTATTAGGATTATTTAATTCTCATTTTTCCTCAATAGTGGGAATGAAAAATCAACACTGCTCTTTCTAAAAACAATTTGGCAATATAAATCAAGTCTAAAGAATGTCTGTACTCATGGTCTGTACCCTGGGAAATAGGGCTATAGGAAATAACCAGGGATGTGGACAAAGATTTAAACACAAAGATGCTTATCAAAGTCTATTAAAAACAGAGAAAATTGAGGGAGAGGGAATATCTAAGTGTCCCAAAATAAGAACATAGTTAAAGTATAATCTTTGTATGAAAGAATATTATGCAGCAATTGAAAGGCATGTCAGAAAAAATATGACAATATTAATATACTTAAAGGGAGAAGTAGTCATGAGTAAAAAAATGAAGACATTATACTGTCTTCTACTATGAGCCTGATAATATAATCCTTATGTATTGAATCAATACTGAAAGAAAGATTATGAATTATATTGGTCATTATTGCTGGGTGGTGCTGAATCTATTTTCTTTTTTATATATTTTTGTTGTATTTTCCACAATGTCTACAGTGATCTTGTATTAGTTTTATAATAAAAAAATAATAAGGTATTGTATCGGTGCAGGAGGTATGAAGCCTTGGAAGCTTCTCTACATATGTAGCTTTTAGAATAGTACGTCGAAAGAGACCCTTAAGGACAGAGAACAAACTGAGGGTTGCTGGAGGGGAGGTAGGAGGGGGCTGGGCTACATGGGGGATGGGGATTATTAAACAAGGCACTTGTAGTGATGAGCACTGGGTGTTAAGTGTAGGTGATGAATCACTAAATTCTACTCTTGAAACCAATATTACACTATATGTTAACTCACTAGAATTTAAATAAAAAATTTGGAAGAAAAACAAAATTATAAAATAAAATAAATTAAATTAAGAAGTGGTACAGTAACCTCACTCGGGAACTCAAAAGCCCTCAACAGTGGGGAAAATGCCCTAATGGGCTCCAGGAGCTTTGATGTGTAAACTACTCAAGGTCTTCTCCCAAGCCAAGGACACATTCTCCATAGACAAGAGGCTCATGAACACCCTCCGTTAGTATGCATATGCTTATCCCATAAAACGTGACCTGGTAAGTCATTTTCAGCCAAATCTGAAAGAGGGGCAGAGGGCCCCAGGTAACATAAGGCGCCCAGAACATGTCTGAAGCTCTGACAGGTGCAAACGACTCCACTTGTCTAAATATAAATTCACTTAGGCAGTTTGGAAACAGTCTTCCCCACTTTCTATTCTGATCAGGCAGAAGAATGTTCTCTTCTTTAATTCTGACTCTTGATGCTGGTTATTTATACTTAGACACACTGTGCAATAATTGTTCTTATTAGAAAGTTAGAATGCTAAGAAGAAAAAAAATTTCTCTTTCAAAACCTAGAATGAGGTTAAGACCAAGGTCTGGGCTGTTTTTGAAGTGTGTTCAGTTGAGAAAGAGATAAGATATTAATAGTATTTTTTCAAACTTTCTGGAGGAACAAAAAGCTGGTGTTAACACATGCATAAAGAAACATTGTCTAATATTTAAGCCAGAAAAAAGACTTAATTCTTTTTTTTTTAAAGATTTTATTTATTTATTTGACACAGAGAGAGATCACAAGTAGGCAGAGAGGCAGGCAGAGAGAGAGAGAGAGAGAGAGAGGAGGAAGCAGGCTCCCTGCTGAGCAGAGAGCCCGATGCAGTACTCGATCCCAGGACCCTGAGATCATGACCTGAGCCGAAGGCAGCGGCTTAACGCACTGAGCCACCCAGGCGCCCCAAAAGACTTAATTCTTAATCAGTAGAGTGGATATTCTTTGGAGGAACATAAAGAACTCGGCTCCTTTGCCAATTCCTGCCATGCTTTTTCCCATCACCCCCAAACTCTAACTGCCCCCTCAGGATCCCGCTCAATGCTCACTTCCCTAGAAGCCTCAGCTGACCTTCATTTCCCACCCCACCTCCGTGACCACACATGCGCAGTCCTCCTCTTGGCTCCCAAATTACAGAGGATTACCTTCTACACATTTATCCTGTCGTTACTTATTAACCTAAGAGCTTCTTGAAAGTAAGATTATATTTCACTGATTTTCTGGTTTCAGGACCCCAGTTTACAGTAGTTACTCAACAATGTGTTGTTAAATGAATAAATAAATGTATAGGAGAGGATTGAAGAAGTCACAGATGAGCCCAAGGGCAAGGAAGATGGCCACCAAACAGCCACTTATAGCCACCAAAAGCAAAGTTTATGGGAAAACGATAATTAGCTTTGCTTAGCTTCTGCTGGGTTTTTGGTTTATTTGTGTGTGGGGGGGTGGGGGTTGGCTTACTAGATGAAATTAAGACTTAAATTCAATGCCAGATATTATAAAAGGGACTTGGTATGCGTTGACTGAAAGGTTGACCCTTTAAGTTTTTTCTTTTTTTCTGCTAAAAATGAGGGTAAAGCAAGATCGTACAGAACGAAGGGCCAGTCCCGATCTCAGGTTCCAGGGCCTTGGCTGGACCTACCGAGTTCAGCTGGAACAGTCCTCCAGACTTCACATTCCAGCTCTACTCTGATTGCTAAGGAGACTGTGCTTGCTTCAAACTCACAGACGCCACAGTCCTGCCTACCAAGTCTGTGGTGAGCCACAACTAAGTTTAGCACCACTCCCCTGCTCTGAAATAGTCTCTAAACCACAGGGGGAAATGATTACCCATGGTTTCCTAGATCTATGTAAGGAAGATGCTTCCAAACCTTAATGCTAAGGTTGTATTTACTTGCCCCAACTCCTTCCCGGTTTGGTTCAGATCACCCTTTGCCTGAATTCATTTTGCAACACCAGTTGGCTCTTCGTCTTTGCCCACTCCTCTAGCAAGCTCACCACGCTTGAGAAATGTAGCCAACACTTGGCTTCAAAAACCAACCTACTCATCAGCTAATAAAAGGGGTTTAGAGTTGGCAAATGGAATACTGAATAGAAACCTTATTTGCCAACCGCCTACCAATAGCTGATTTCAGAGGTGGTCCCTATCAGATATTCCCATCAAAAGAGAAGGAAGAGGACTAATAATTGCCCCCTCAGACAGAGAGACGGTGTCATGAGCTGAAGGCCTGTATTGAATCAAGGCAAACTATCAGTGTTTTAGTTTTACATTTCTAGTAAAATTAGAATTTGCTTTCATATCCCTGAAAAGCATAAAGTCCCAAATGCCATGTTCAACATAATGAATTGTCCTAAAGCTAAATATGTCCAATGTGAAGGAATGGCCTTTATTCTGAATTATGTTCATTACTTTGTTTTTATATTTGCTAAAGAATATTTTTTAAAACATAAAATGTTGGTAACAGAAGATGGTAATTTTAACATCTTGGCACTTTAACAAGCTGGCAACCCTCTGTTGATTTTCAAAATTCATTAAAACTAGAAAACTAAGGGCACCTGGATGGCTCAGTGGGTTAAGCCTCTGCCTTCGGCTCAGGTCATGATCTCAGGGTCCTGGGATCGAGTCCATATTGAGCTCTCTGCTCAGCAGGGAGCCTGCTTCCCACTCTCTCTGCCTGCCTTTCTCCCTACTTGTGATCTCTCTCTCTGTGTCAAACAAATAAATAAAACCTTAAAAAAAAAAAAAAACCTAGAAAACTAGGATGTTCATCCCTAAAGTGACTAGCTCAGAGATGAGCACCAAGGGGATTAATATGATCATGTGAATATGTATTTAAACTGATCTCATCTGAGAGGGAGGAGCTGGTCTTTTTTGGGTTTATCATACTCTGCAGACCTCAAGGTGTATCACAGAGATCGTAGGGGCCCTGCAGGTACAGGTAGTTGTGGCAGATTCAAGTCAGGTAATTTCCTCTGAAATATACCTACCTATATACCTAAATATGTGGTACTCTGTGTGATGGCCCCAGTAACAGCTTTTTTTTTTTTTTAAGGTTTTACTTACTTGTTTATTTATTTGAGAGAGAGTGAGAGTGAGAGAGCACAAGTGGAGGGGGGGGAGCTGAGGGAGAGGGAGAAGCAGGATCCTGGCTGAGCAGAGACCCCCATGGAGCGGGGTGGGGGTGGGGGCTCCATCCCAGGACCCTGGGGTCATGATCTGAGCCAAAGGCACAGGCTAACCGACTGAGTCACTCAGCCGCGCTCCACCCCCCTTCCCCGTAAGAACTTTATAAGACCAGGTTACTGTAAGGCTTTCACAGTAACACCTGGAACCCTGATGAGCACAAAGCCAGCATCAGTGATTACTTATTTTCGACACTATCATTAGAGCTGGAGCTACGCATCCCAGAGAGCCTCCAGCTAACACGGAGGCAAACAGCACTTGGCACTCTCCAGCGGCCTCTCTGGGATTGGCACATGATGGGGAAGTTAACGGTCATGCGTGAAGCCCCTGGCTAAAGCGCACGACGAAGGTGGACGGCTGGACAGGGCGGATGCAACCTCAACTACTACTGCGCCAGTGGGAAGGCTTTGCCCGGCCCGGACTTTGCTTGGGAAGAGGACATTTGGCAAGCTGCCCGCGTGCCAGCCTTCTTGCTGTAACGGGACGCTCTTCTGTAGGAAAGTGCCTCTGCCCCCTGGCGCCCGGCCCCACGCGTCTGATGAAACAGTGACCCCGCTGCCCCCTCCCCAGCCCCTGGACCGCAGCCCTATCACTCCCGGCGCGCAGCCAATCACGTGGCGAAGCGATGCTCTCCAAGACCGCGGCTCCGCGGCCATTGGTCGACGGCTCGCGTCCCGAGCGCGCCCATTGGCCGTGGGGGGCGTTCACGTGGAAGGGGTTCCGGGATGGCTTCCCAAGTGGGGAGAGGTGCTGGAAAGTTAAAGGGAGCAGCGCGGAAGCTGGGAGCCTGAGTCTGGGTGACCCGCCACGGGGAGGAGGCGAGCGAGCTGCTCTCGCGCACGGACGGATGCGTCTGTCCGCCAAGAGCGCGGCCCTGAGTCCCGGCCCCTGCTCCTGCGGTCGCCGCCGCTGCTCCTGCTACTCCCGCGCGGATGCTGCCGCGGGCTGGTGCCTCTGGGCATCAGGGCTTATGAGCTGCACCAGGTACGTCCCTCCCCAAGCCCTCGAGTCCCAGCGCGGGGCCGAGAAACGGCGGCGAGGGGCGCGCAGTGGAGACCTTCTTTGACCCCTGTCACCTGCACGTTCACCGCCCAACTTGCAGTTGCACTCCGGGGGTGGGCCACTCTAGACGGGGCTGAGGAGGCGGTTGCTTCCAGGTGGGAAGAGCAACCCAGGGACCAGAGGTGGGATGGAGCCTGGCTGGACCCACGTGTTCCGCTTTCGTGCGGGTCTGGCCGCCAGGGGTAGTTGGCGGTGGCTGGGGCTGAGACTATTGTACCGAGTTCGAACCTGAGACAAGGCACTTCCCGCCTGGGACCCGACACTCCCCGAGGGTGTCCCCGAAGTTGGGCGGTGGGGCCTGGAGTACAAGGAAAAGTAGCCTCGACTTTCCCCGGGTCTTGGGTTCCCCGTAATACGCAAGGAAATACACTTGGGAGTCTCTCAGGTCGCCGAGGGCGATGGGGTACAGAGCCAGCCCCGGTTCGCCGTCTCCGGTCCCCAGGCAGGGGCTGTCCCGGGCCGGCGGGGGCGAAGCTGCCGCGCGGGGACGCTCGCGCGGCGCGGCTTCGACCGGGGTGGCCCTGCCGCCCCGCCCTGGTGTGATAACTTGGGCTCCTCCTCCTTGTCCTCCTCCCCCTGCGGGCCGTGTCTCCCGGAACGGAGCGCCAGCCCTGCCTCCCGGACACACGACGCTCACGTAGTTGGTGGCAGGAGCTTCCCCTGCCACCTCCCTCCAGGCTCTCCGATGCAGCGGGCCAGCTGGAGAGGGGGCTTCCCCACGGCCCAAAAGGTGGGTGCGGGACAAGGCGCAGCGGGCTCACGGAGCTCACGGAGTGCGTGTGGGGGCGGGGTGCAGGCTGGTTGGACCGAGGGGGGCAGGGTCGCATTGACCTGTGCGATCTTCCAAATCTGGAAGCCCGGGCCGGCCTCCTGCCCCCCACCCCACCCCGTGCCCTGTTCGTGCCACTCTTTTTGAACCAGAAAAGTGGGTGTGGAGGGGACTTGCTAGCCAAAGAGAGGGTATAGGGCCTGGAACGACATACCAGAAGAGTTGGAGGGTATTGTTTATAGCAACAATACCAGGGGGTATTGTTTACTGCAGAAAAGGAGAAAACTTAGGACAAACTTGACTTGAAGACTTGGAGAGTTGCCGGAAGGTGGTGGAGCCTGTGGTCTGTGCTCGCTTCGGCAGCACATATACTAAAAATTGGAGCCTGTGGTCTGTGTGGCCAGGCCTCCCTGGGAGACTCAGGGTCTGGGAGAAGAGAAGTTAGGGCTTCGAGCAGGGGTGGGGAGAAGAGGAAATGGTTCATATGGTGGGGCTGTCCAGCAGCCGAGACTAAAGTGAAGCCAGCCAGTGGACTCCCCACGAAAGTAAAGTAGAGGTATTTAAGGAGAAGTGAGAGGGAAGAAAAGAAGTTAGTGGGCATTATTGGCAACCCGCGTCGGAGCTAGAAGGGACTTCCGAGGAGAAGGCCTAAGCCCGGAAAGGTTCGGTCCTGACTTGCTCCAAGTGGCACAGCTAGGGGGAGGCCTTCCTAGGCTACTGCTCTGTTAGGTGTTGGGCATTGTTCCGTGGTAGGTACTGTAATAAGCAGTGTGTGTGTGCGCACGTGTGTGTATCTCAGATGCTTTAGATGGTGATGGAACAGAAGAGCGCATGTGAATTTTAAGGCTGTGAATAAAGGCCCCAGTGGTCACAGGACAGAGGAAAACATGTCAACTTTGGGGCACCTGGGTGGCTCAGTGGGTTTAGCCTCTGCCTTCCCCACGGGTCATGATACCCAGGTCCTGAGATCGAGCCCCACATCGGGCTCTCTGCTTGGCGTTGAGCCTGCTTTTCCTTCTCTCTCTGCCTGCTGCTCTGTCTACTTGTGATCCCTCTCTCTCTCTCTCTAAAAAAAAAAGAGAAAAAAACAAAGAAAAAAATGTCAACTTTATTTATACTGCGTCAGCCAAATCTTTTGGGAGGGAGTAAAGCATGCCAAAGTGTGGATGGACAGGTCTGTTAAAAAATATAACCCGGGGAGAAAAAGAAAGTATAACCTGGTCATCTGGGTGAATGCTTACCTCATGTCGTTCTGGTGTTCCTGGTGGGTTCTTGGTGCATCTAATTTTTCTGTCTTTTCCTATGAGAGTATGAGAATGAAGGTGAGGAATGTCTTGGGCTCGATACCAAAAAAAGATTTACTTCCTATAAAAGGCACAGCCCAAAGCCAATAGCTCCACTGCCTGAAACTGTGAAGGTCATGTGCTGATTTTCTGTACAAGTTTATTGTTTCTCCAGAAACACACCATAACCTGACAAGCTGTCTTGAGAAGGTGCGTTGTTTGTCTCTAGTGGAATAGGGAAGGTATTATGCAAAACTATCCCTGTTCGCTTCACTTTTCATGGAGTGCTAGGGTTTGCCTCCTTCTGATCAGGAAAACTGAAATCCACCGTTAGGCCTGCCCCATTCGCCCAGGGGCAAAAATGATCTTCTAGGCATCTCTTTGGAAGTCAAGTTTTTGAGACTCTGAATAACACTCATACTCTCAGGACCTTGTCGTGCAGCGAACCGCTATTGAATCCTGCGTCATACTGTGCTGGTTCAAATATGGGTCTGTGTCTTCTCCTTCTGGCCTTTCCCTTGGCCAACCTTGGTGACTCATATTTCTCGGCCTGGGAAACGGCTGAGCAGCTAGGAGAACATGTCAGGAGAAGGAGGCCCGAGGTGCAGCCTATGTACATCGTGTTGGCACTGATCATTTTTATGTCATTTTTTGGATAAAACACCTGTCCAGGTGGCTTCCTTTCAGAGACTTTGGAGACTTACCTTGTCCATCTCCATTGCTGGGAGTGCTTCTGGGGGATGATGATCCCTGTCCCAGCCCACTGGGAAATTCCTGAGCAGAGGGCCAGGAAGGCCCACATCAAATCAGCATTTGTAGAAGGATCTGGTTCATCAAAGCTGGAATCTACCCGTGAGGATAGGCAAGTGGCCAACAGTCGGCTCGTACCCTGATTGAGACCGCTGGGGTTCATGTCCTCACCTCCAGTTACGGTGTCACTTAAATAGCGAAGGGATTCTGGGCAGTGGTTGCTTAGCAGGGCCCCTGAGGCTGAAGCCCTCTTGGTAACCCTTCGGCACCAAGTAGTGAACTTTTTGCCTTTCGTGGAAGAATGTTGCAAAACCAATGAGGCTCTAGGGAGTGCCAGTGGAGTTGTTGAGTTAGCTGGTACTGACCAGAACCTCACCTTCCGACCCCCAGCTCTGCTGGTTCTGACAGTCCGGTGATAAAAGGGATCTCAGGGCCAAAAGGACACACACTGGGTCCAAAGAGTGAAACTTTGCTAAGGTCTTCAACTACCGTCTTTTTCATCCATAAGATTAAAAGCCCAGAGTGGCTATAGTTAACTATAAGTGAGCAGATTCTTTCACTGATCGGCTTGTTTTAGAATTCTGTTTCCAGGGACGCCTGGGTGGCGCAGTTGGTTGGACGACTGCCTTCGGCTCAGGGCGTGATCCTAGAGTCCCGGGATGGAGTCCCACATCAGGCTCCCAGCTCCATGGGGAGTCTGCTTCGCTCTCTGACCTTCTCCTCGCTCATGCTCTCTCTCACTGTCTCTCTCAAATAAATAAAAAATCTTTAAAAAAAAAAAAAAAGAAAGAAAAAAAAAATAAAGATGGCTCAAACTTTAAAAAAAAAAAAAAAGAATTCTGTTTCCAAAGTATCTTGAGAGTTTCCCAACCTTTTTCTAATGAGCTGTTTGAACGTTGTGTGGAGAAGCACGGATGAGGTGCGGGAAGGCACGTATTGAGGCTGGTTTGCAGGCTTGAAGAGATAGAGGATGGAGAACTTACGGTTGACCTTGTGCTGACTCAGGCAAGGAGGAAGGGCTGTAGGGTCAGAGGAGGAACCCAACCGCCTGCAGTTCACGCCTACATTGTCAAGGGTAAGCAGAGGGGGAGGGGCTGAGATGCAAGGCTTTGCCCACTTTGGGGGTATTTTTAATCCACATTTAATTTTAAAAAAATTAAAACAACTACATGTGTTAACATTAGACTGAACGTATAATTCCAGTGCATTCTAACGAAGTTTTGCAGTGGGGGAATGTAAAACTCAAGTACTTTGTAACTACAGGGTGGTTTGTTTTTTGTTTGTTTTTCACATTGAACCCATTAGCCAACCCACTGACCCTGTGTAAAGCTACGTTTGCCCATTTCAGTGAGAACTTTCCTTTGCAGAACAATTGCCTGGCTACAAGAACAGATAATAGAAAGCAAATATGCTCCTAAAATTTTCACTCATTGATTTTGTTAGAGGGGAAACAGTAAGACAAATGTCCTTTAAAGTGGATGTTTAGATAAGTACACTGTGGCTATAAATTACGGTTTTGTGTCTCTGAATGTGTGTTTTTCCAGTCAGTCATCACCAAGTGGTTCCCTGCATCCTAGGGAATGATTATATTTCTTTTGGAAAATGGGATCAAATCCAGTGTGTCTTTGTTCTTATTGTTCTTTATGTATTTGGTTAATCAAAATCAGAAGTTGAAAATGAGATGTTTATTGGACTGAACCAGTGGTCTCAGCTCCTGGCAGAACACAAGCAGCATTTTGCCTTTTGCTTCTCCTTCCCTACTACCATTACCCTGAAGGCCCCCACCAGTGGGCAGGAACTAGGGGGGCCTGTTTGGCCCCCCCAAAAAACACCACATACCTACCCTTTGCCATAGTGAGGGGGGAGAGGCTTGGGACCTAATCTAGATCCTGTGTTCTGTGGTTCGAAGGCTAGAGTTTAATACTGGTTTCGTCCCCGACTTCTCCACGTAGACCACTGTAACTATCAAATCAGAATATAAATTTGCTATGGTAATTAGATGAGAAAAATGGCTTGGCTTTAGTGAGGCTATAGTGTTGGATGGGAGAGGTTTTTGGCAAGTCTTAAATATTTGAGGCATTTTATTAGATACTTTTTTTTCTCCCTGATTATAGAAGTGATGTTATTTTAAAAAATTCAAGAAACAGAACATAGGAAAACAAATTTCCTGAAATGCCTTTACCTGGATTTTCTTTCTTTTTTTTTTTTAAGATTTTTATTTGACAGACAGAGATCACAAGTAGGCAGAGAGGGCAGGCAGAGAGAAAGGGGGGAAACAGGCTCCCTGCTGTGCAGAGAGCTAGATGCGGGGCTGATCCCAGGATCAGCCTGATCCCTAACATCATGACCTGAGCCCAAGGCAGAGGCTTAACCCACTGAGCCACCCAGGCGCCCGCCACCTGGATTTTGTAACAGTTTCAAGTATATCTCTAGTCTTTTTTCTGTACATATACCTAATACTTTTCCCTACAAGTCCAGTCTCTATGTACAATTTTATCTTCTCTCTTTTTTACATTAACAATATATTATAACTTTTTTCCATGCCACTTAAACCTTTTTTCCAAATACTGGTTTTAGTAATGATATAAAATTTTATCGCTGGATGTTGTATACCTTATTTAACCAGATACTTGTTACTGGTTCTTAGGTTTTCTCACCTTTTCCTCCATATGTTGCTGCATTGGACATTTTAGTACATTAACCCCCATGCATTAATTCCTTAAGATTAATACCTGTATGTGATATTAGAACCAAAAATGATACGAATATTTAGAAAAGTGCTGATTTAGACTAATCCATGTATTCATATTATTTTTTAATTTTTTTTAAATGATTTATTTGTTTAAGAGAGAGCACATTGAGGGAGGAGGGTCAGAGGGACACGGAGAAGCAGACTTCCTGCCAAGAAGGGAGCCCAACTGGGACTTAATCCCAGGACCCTGAGATCAGGACCCGAGCCAAAGGCAGTCACTTAACTGACAGAGCCACCCAGGTGCCCCTTCATATTATTTTTAAAAATCTATACTAACTCAGTAGGTAAAAACAGGCATTGTTTCCTAATCTAAATAACCTAATTATAAAGTTGGACGTTTTATGTATTTCTAGGACAATTTTAAGATTTTTTCATGAATTTTCCATTCATGCTCTTTGCTCATTTTTCTATGTGGCTATTTGACTTTGTTATTGTTTTGTAAGAACTCTTTGTATACAAAGATATTAACTCTTTCCTGCCATACTTTTTGTAAAATGTTTTCGCAGTTTGTCTTGAATCTTTTGTTTTGTTTTGTTTTCACTTACAGAAAAATCTTGTTTTTATGAAGTCAGATTTAACCTGATCTTTAGCAGGATTCTCTTTGCCTTTTATTCTTATAGAGGTTATCTTCACTATAGAAAAAACAAATATCCACCTATATGAAAGGTTTAAAAAAAACTAAATTATTGGCATTTTTAAAAAGAAAGTTATACTGGCATATAAAAATCTAGTGTACATTATGTCTGTCTTCACAGTTGAATTCCACTGTCTAGCATAAGACTTGGCATATAATAAATACCAGTCAGTATTTGTGAGATGAGTGCATTTCTTTTGGGGCCCCTGGGTATTTCCATCTATTAAGCATCTGCCTTTGGCCCAGGTCAGGATCTCAGGGTCATGGGATTGAGTCCCACATTGGGCTCCCTGCCCAGTGGGAGTCTGCTTCTCTCTGCCCCCTCCCTGCTTGTATGCTCGCTCTCTCTCTATCTCAAATAAATAAAATCTTTAAAAAAGGGGAAAAAAAGCACATCCTTTTGTTATTCCCCAAGGCACTTTAGCCTCCTTAGGGCCCCAAGAAATCCTAATAGAAATACCTGTGAATTTAGTTTTAAAACCAGCGGCTTCCTACTATTTTTTGTGTTTTAACCTTCCTCCTCGCCCCCCCCCCCCCGCACTTGACACTCTTAATCTCCCCTGAAACCAAGGTCATGCTGGCCCACACTTGAGTTAATACCCGACTGCAGCTGTGTGGGCAGAGACGAAGGCAGACGTGGTTTGCCTGCCCGTTGCAGTGATGCCTTGAACGTCTGTCTGATGTCGTTGCCATTTCTTTCTCTCTTCCCCTCTGGCCAGGGTTCTAGCCTATTCATCTAACCCCATGATGGCTGTGGACATAGAGTACAGATACAGCTGCATGGCCCCTTCCCTGCGCCGAGAGAGGTTCACCTTCAAGACCTCACCCAAGCCCAGCGAGCCGCTGAGGCCGTGCATTCAGCTAAGCAGCAGGAATGAAGCCGGCGGGATGGTGGCCCCCAAGGTCCAGGAGAAGAAGGTGAAAAAGCGGGTGTCCTTCGCAGACAACCAAGGGCTGGCCCTGACAATGGTCAAAGTGTTCTCAGAATTCGATGACCCGTTAGATATTCCCTTTAACATCACCGAGCTCCTAGACAACATTGTGAACTTGACGACAGCAGAGAGCGAGAGCTTTGTTCTGGATTTCACCCAGCCTTCCGCTGATTACTTAGACTTCAGAAACCGGCTTCAGACCGACCACGTCTGCCTTGAAAACTGTGTCCTGAAGGACAAAGCCATCGCAGGCACAGTGAAGGTGCAGAACCTGGCGTTTGAGAAGACGGTGAAAATAAGAATGACATTCGACACCTGGAAAAGCTTCACAGACTTTCCCTGTCGGTATGTGAAGGACACTTACGCCGGCTCGGACAGGGACACCTTCTCCTTTGAGATCAGCTTGCCTGAGAAAATTCAGTCTTATGAGAGGATGGAGTTTGCCGTGTGCTTTGAGTGCAGTGGACAGACGTACTGGGACAGCAACAAAGGCAAAAACTATAGGATCATCCGAGCCGAGCTGAAATCCACGCAGGGTGCGGCCGAGCCACAAAACGGACCCGATTTTGGAATATCCTTTGACCACTTTGGGAGCCCTCGGTGTTCCTACGGTCTGTTTCCGGAGTGGCCGAGTTATTTAGGATACGAAAAACTAGGGCCCTACTATTAGCCCCTGCGTGTGCCGGAGCATGGCGGAGCAGGTGCAGAGGAGCCTCGCTGCGGTCACGGGCGGGTGGAGACGGAAGCCGGGAGAAACGCAGAACTGCCATTAGGCACAGTCTCTGAAAAGAGAGGATCCTGTTCACTTTTCTTACGCCAGCTCAGCCAGCCAGGTTTAGGTGCCAGGACTGGTTTCGTACTCGGAGTACCGGCGGGGTGCTGGTCGGCTCGGCATCCAGGGTG
The DNA here is from genome assembly GCF_020171115.1 of Neogale vison. Taxonomy (NCBI): domain Eukaryota; kingdom Metazoa; phylum Chordata; class Mammalia; order Carnivora; family Mustelidae; genus Neogale; species Neogale vison. The sequence continues at coordinate 194,251,060 of NC_058101.1, read as the reverse complement.
GCCACGAGAGTTGGAGCAGGGTGGCAGGGCCGGCCGGGGCCTGGGCGGGAACCAGGCCCGTGGGTACTGCCGGCGACACGAGGGGATGGTGGCTTCAGAGCGAGGCCACCAGGGGTGCACCCCAGCTGCCTGGGGAAACCGCTCCTGCCCCCTGGGATGTGAATGGTCACCTGGAAGTCACTCCATCCCAGCCCGCTGCCCCGGGACCCTTGCCATTGGTCTCTGGGCGCCCCCCTACACCCCAGCCGAGCCCCTCCCGCCTGTCGCTGGCGTTCCTTGTCTACACGTGCTTAGCTTCACACCACAGCTCTGTGCCTTTTTTTTTTTTTTTTTTTTTTTTTTGCATTTTGTTTTCTTCACAGTTCACCTGATGTTCAGGAAAAGATAATCAAGGTAAATTAGCCTGTGACGGAAACAGGTGCTTCCTCTTTCTGACCCCACGTATGTGTGCTCCGCCAGAGAACGACATAACCAGTTGTTGAAAGAAACTGACCCCCATGCTGGGCTCCAGACTGCAGGCTTCTGATAGGCAGGACAGAGGGGGACACCTGTAGCTCTTCCTCTTGGCTTTCCGGGGAACTTTCGAAGTAGCTTTCGAAGTACTCACTCCTACCCTGCCTCACCAGACAGGCCAATTACAAGATTTGTTGGAACTTGCCTGGCTGGTTTGCAAGCACCTCATTTTTCACGGAGGGATTTTAGTCTGTCCTTTCCTCGAGAGCCCTCCATGCTGTGTTCAGGACATGTTGTTTGGTTTGGTTTTGACTGTGATCTGCACGACCCAGGACTCTTTGCAAGCACCCAGGGACTTTGATTTGGGTGTTCTTATTTATGGTGTGTGAGTCTGTATAAAAGGGATAGAGGAGAAAACCCTCACCAAGTTCTCATATTTTATTTTCAATGTGTGGCAACTCTGAAATATCAGAGATTAATTATTCTTACCCATATTGGACCATGAATTAAAAGTCCGTTGGTTCATACTGTCATGAGACTCCTGGGACATTCACGGACGGATGGATCCCCAAACGCTATGATTTTTCTGGGGTGAGATTGGTTTGTACTTGGGTGTGTTTAAAAAAATATTTTTACATATGTATTTGGATAAGGTTGGGGTTTTTTGTTTGCTTTTGTTTCTTTTGTGTTTTGTCTTTGGAGCTTAATTAAATGTCTCATTTTCCATTTGCCTGATCTTAGTAAAGTGGGATTTTCCTAAAGGAGGCAGGAAGAGGGAGGCACAGCGGCCTGGATTTGGAGGTGCAGTCACTGGACTCTGCAGGCAGAAAGTCATCTTCTGCTTGCATATTCCAGATTGATTAGAAAAGGCCTCCTAGCTTCTGTGGCTTAGTCAATTAGTATCAGACAGGGATGGAGTGTCTTGGCTCCTAGTTTTGTGGTTGGTTTTTTCTTTTTTTTTCCCCCCTCTTTTTTGAACTTCGAAATGTTTTGACTTTTTAAATGTTTTTAAGTGATGTCTGATGTAATTCTTGTTCCTAAAACTGGCTGTTACTCATCTGCGATCTAGTGCTTTGTTTTTTATGCCTCTCCTACATGGGTAGGACTCGGGGATCACATAATTAATGGGGAAAATTGCCTTTTTATCTCATGCTGAAATTGGGCAGATTTGTGTTTTATCTAGACATGCCGACATCAAGTACGCGAACGGTACTTTCAGCGTTAGCAAATCTGGCGACCAGAACGATCGATAGTGCAAGTTAAAACCAAATGGAAGCAAGCCATTTCATTTTATATAGGTCGTGAATTTATTTTGTTTTTAGAAGTCCAGGCCCTCTTCCTCCAAGTCAAGAAAGTTACAGGGTGCACTGTCATTTACATGTTACCAGTCTAAAAGTAACAAGATCATTCTGTATTCGAAAGAAAAATGCCTCAAGAGACTCCTGTTCCTATTCGGTTTTCAGTAAGGGTGATCTTAAGACATTCCGGGGTCAAAATTTGAAATACGGTAATTCAGCAATAAGTAGCTCTTAAAACGGCCCTAAGCCCTCTCCTCCGCCATTCTTTACCCTTCAGCTCACCCCAGCTTTTTTGCCAGGGCCACTGGTTGCCAAGCCCCGCCAGTACACCTGGGATGCCCGCCCTACCAGGCAAGTCCTCACCTGCCCCCAAAGACCCTTCTCTGACTAGAGAATGTGGTTGTGAGACTTCCCTGTCAGCCTCGTGGTTCGGGGAGGCAGGGGCATCTGAAGAATATTATCTTTTATTCACCGGTCTCTCTTCCTTGGGTCCAGTTCTGCCCCAGGGTATCAACAGATGGTCCCAGGCTCTGCAGAACCCCTCCTCGTTTTGGAGCTCGCCATCTGTAAATAGGTCTACACCCATCAGACAGTGACCGGTTTCTTAGTTGCAGACGGATGTCACTGCAGCCTGACTTGGGGGAGGGGGTGCCCCTCACACAGCTGGATTCAGTGATGGTGACTAATGTCCAGTAGCCCCAGTGCCCTTTCCAAGTTGCCCCCCAAAGGGCAGGCCTCCCACCGAGGGTGCCCTTGTCCAGAAATGGGGAAGCAACTCCATTTCTTTTGTATTTATTTCCCCCAAACCCCCTGGGGAGCATTCACAAATCAGGTGCAATAAATAAGTGGGACTATTTGAGAAATACCTAATAAATAAGCTTTCAGTGTTCTTGGAAGTAAGAAGCATTCGAATGGGTTTCTTTTTATTTAAGTATTTTGATGATAGGGGAAGTGGTGAGAAATAATGGGAGTTCTGTAGTTCTCCAGAAATTAAAACAGTTTCAGAGTCAAGATAGAATTTTTTTTTTTTTCTCTAAGCTTTCATTTTAATGGTGGCAAAACAGGACTCTTTCAGTGTTTTTTAAAGATGTAAATTTTGAATGGCTAAAAAGAATGTGGTTTTGATCTTTGCATATAATTTGCTTTTTTAAAAACAAGCATTACTTGTAGTCACGTGGATGTTCAATGGGTTATGGGTATGTTTATAAACCAAAAAAAGTGTCAGTTCATTTTTTAGAAGTGCTTGTTTTCCAGGTCTTCCCTCTCAGTGGACAGTGAACGAAAACCTTGATTGTCTTTCATTTGTTTGTTCATCGAAAATTCCTCCACTGGGTGTGGTTTGCTAGAGCAGGCCCCGTGGCTCTCTGCACTTGGGGGGTCCCGATCTCCGAAACTGGGGATGAAGAGTCATAAGCATAATGGGATCTTTCCTGGGGCCTTGAAGATACTCTGGCAGCTTCTCCGCACTTCCCGAAGTGGACACACGGGACTGGGCAGGGAGTCTGTGGTTTCGGATGGCTTCTCCTCGGTAGGGTTGGAAAGCTGTGAATGTTTCGGCAGTTTCGGTGATCAGTTCTAGAGCCTGCCGGACCTGTGAGGATGATGTTTCACTTTGACTTCAGCGTGAATGGAGAACTGAAGGCTCATCTTCACCCGATACCTGAAAAGTGCCTTGTCAAGAAATGTCCACATGTTTTGAAAAAAATATTTTTGTACACAAAGGTAAAGGGGAAATGCACTTTAAAATCACCAGAATGGATGTCTTGTGTGTGGTGTAAGAGAGTGGTTAGTTTGTGTCTCAAACGCAAAAATGTAATAAAGGTAGAAAACACAAAACTGAAACTGTTCTATTTTAAAACTGATGCTATTCTGGGAGTCAGAGGCTGGTGAGAAATTTTTTTTATGATTTTCTTTTTTTTCTTTTTTTCTTTTTTTTATTTTAAGTAATCTCTAGGCCTACCATGGGGCTCGAACTCACGACCCCAAGATCAAGAGTTGTAAGCTCCACTGACTGAGGCAGCCAGGTCCCTGGGCAGAATTCTTTTCAGGCATTGTGTTCACATATAGAATGTAGGTTTTTCGGAGGGCTAGGTCTCAATCGGGCTGAGTTTGAAAGCTAAGACACACAGGGAGGGTGGTAATGGCCCTTTCGCTGTCACAGTGGTGAAGGCCCGTGACAGCTAGTAAAGGAGGGCTAGAGAAGCACAGGGCCAGCATTGTTCTGAACCCATTTTTATTGATCTGAGGACTTGTCTCCTACCCTCTCACTTGCTCGTGAATCATATTTTTAGGGCTGACTGCTTTTAAAAGTGGGAGAACTGTGACCAGCCATGATAGTTCATAACTGCTTGTTCAGACAAGCTGGAACCAGCAAAGCCAACGAGCTCCTGGTGGGACCTCTGCTCCTCTGGGTGTAAGACACTCATCCTAAGTAAGATTTCCAGAGATCTTTTATTTCAGACTTCAATGGGATGGAGGGTGGGGCAGATTGCTTCCAGATGCTTCCTGTAGTGCAGTGTGCGCCACACCATGAAGGCCATTGGGAAGGTGGAACATATCAGACCTCAGCACCTAGTGAGTAAATGCAAAAAGGGAGCTACACACATACCTGCCTTTCTCAAGACTGTCCAACACTGCCCACAGTTTGCCTTACCAAAAATGGGAAGGGGGGAAATCAACAGTGGTTTTGATGAATGTCTAGTATGATTTTCATAATCATTCCATGATTCTAACTTGCGAGACAGACATCTCAGAGGTGTCTGGAGGGAAAAAAAAAAAAAAAAAAAAACCTAGCACAAAACACTATGCTAGGGCATTGTCTCCAGATTAGCAAATATCCAGCTCTGAATTATTCAGTTGAACGTTTACCGCTTATCTATGGCGTGCAAAGCCTGCCAGGTGCTTTTTCCTCCCCAACCCCTCCAAGAGATAGTCATGTGTTAGATGAATCCTCTGACAGCCAGGAAAAGCAGTGCGTCCTGCTGCCTCTCGGTATCAGGAGTCAGGAAGGCTGGGTCCTGGCCTCGATACTGTTGTACCTTGTCCAGTGCTCGATCAGAGGGGCTCTGAGTGTTATTCAGCCAGGATAAGACAATCAGGGGATCTAGTGGTGCCCCAAGTACTTAAAGAGTCAGCCAACATGTTCATTTTAAAAAATGCTTCTAAATATAAACTTGTAAGAAATATCACGTACACCACTTCCATTCTTCGCAAGAATCACAGGAATGAATAGCATTCCAGACAACAGCGTGGACGTCATAAAATCAGTGTGCAAGCCGGAGAGATAGCAGCTCGCGTTCAAGGGGGGAAGAGACGAAGGCCCGCTGTGTGTGTCCTAAGGTCACAGAGCCAATCCGTGACAAAGCCGGGAGGACCACATGGGTCCTTTATTCTTTTTCCAAGAACTCTCACCCCCCACACACACTGGAGTCACTCTAACAGAACGGACACTGAAATGGTCAATTCTAACAAGTAAGTCCCTCCTTCCGGAGAGATGCAGTCTCCCAGGGGAGGAGTGAACATGCTTGGCTCTATTTTTTTTTTTTTTAAGATTTTATTTATTTATTTGACAGTGAGTGAGTGAACACAAGCAAGGGGGAGCCGCAGGCAGAGGGAGAAGCAGACTCCCCACGTACTAGAGAACCCGACGTAAGGCTCGATCCCAGGACCCTGGGATCACGACCTGAGCAGAGGTGGACGCTTAACGGAGGGAGTCACCCGGGCGTCCCAACACACTCGTCTTTAGATGCAAATGGCACATCCCTCCCAAAGGCTTCCTCAGCACGTGTGAGGCCCAGAGGCCACGTGGAAGCATAAATCCAAACGGTACATATTTTGGGTATGCAAAGGCCCAACCCGATGTGATGGGTGGCAGGAAACCATGGAAGGGGCCTGTGGCTACAGAGGCATTCTAGCCCACAGGCAGAACTTGTAGCCTCGACGTCATCGTTCACCAGAAGGGAAGCCCTCTGTCATGGCGCAGGAAGGCTCTAACCCTCCCTCTCCCTTCTCTGTGAAGAGCCCTCAGTGAGGAGACAGACAGGGAATCTCAACAGAGGTCCTTGTTCACGTGGGATTCTCCTGTAGGTGACAGGTTTACTTGGCATCATTCATCTCACACACATGGACGTCCTTCCCTACACTTGGGCCCTCCGCTGGACTTGAATTTGGCACAGGGAGGATGAGGAGGCATAACGCTCATTTTCCTCTGGGGTCAAAAATAGTAATTATGATCTGGGATCCCGGCCCTCCACCCCAAAATGCAAGATGGGCTGATTCGGTCAGGAGTTGGCAACCTTTGTCTGTAAAGGGCCAGAAACTAACTATTTGGGCTTTTCGGGCCCCCTGCAGCCACTGTCACATATTCTTCTTTCAAAAAAAAAAAAAAAATCAAACAAAAAAACCCTTTAAACATGTAAAAACTGTTCTTAGGTGTGGGTTGTGCAAAAATACAAAATCAGGCCAAGGGCTAGACCCAAACTGCCGGCCACAGGGTGCTGACCCCGGTTGAAAAGCCGACTAGGAGGAGTGAGACATCAGAGTGGACTCGCAGACCCTCAGCGGAGTCCCAGAGACAACTCATCAGTTGGCTCATTGAGAGACCCTATGGTCGATGGCCCACATGGGAATGCTTTCGAGAAGGAGCAGAGGCGCCCTGAATTACCACGGAGCACTCCACGTGTGAGCTACGAGCAGCCCAAGGAAATCCTGGGGAGCGATCCCTGCCGTGCTCCCTTGTCCCAGGGCCTGCAGGATCCTCTCAGACCTTTGGGGGACCCAGAGAACCCAGGCTGGTCTCGGACTGGAATCAGTTCTGGCTGGATGGTGGGCTGTTGGTTTTTTGTTTTTTGGTTTGTTTGGTTTTTTTTTTTTTTTTTTTTGGATGGGTTATAACAGAGCCTGATTTTGTCTGTGGTTTCAGTGTGTTTATGTTGGTTAGGTTTTCTGTTTCCTAATTGTAGTGCACATGGCCATGCACCCTCTGGAAACTCCAGTCAATTCAAAGAGGAAAGGGGTTATTCATGGTTTGGACATAAGTCCTACCGCCTCATCCCCCTCCACCCCGTCCCTTCCCAACAGGGCATGGCAGAGGTCCCTGAGAAACTGTTTACAGGGACAGAGGCAGAATTTAGCTGTATTGCAGGCCTCAGTCCCCACAAAGTAACCCTGAAGGGCTCCTGGGAACTTGGCCAACTACACGGTCTCAGCTCATCTTTCTCTGACGCAGCAAGTTCAAGAGGCCTTCAGAAGCACAGGAAATCGAGGAGGTGGGAATTCCTCTCCGAAGCACCCAGGGCCTCCCCTCCTGCGGGCCATCTCTGTCCTGCAGACACACACGCTCTTCCTTTTAGATCTATCACCTTCTCCTGGCCTTCACCATCAGTTAGAACCCAAGGAAAGTCTGCAATGCCAAGGAAATCCTAGTTCATGCTGTGGGGACTTGGAAAGGTTTTTATGAATCTCCAGTATACCCAAGGGGAACTCCACCACTGGAAGGGATACAAAGCTTTCCAGAGCTCACGCGTCTTTCAGAGAAAGTAGGGACACCACACACCATGACATGCCCTGTGACAGCTGGTAAGAAAGAGAAATGCCTCCCTACCCGCACTGGGCCTGCCCCCAGGGCCACCTAGTTAATTGTCCTTTGGTAGAGACACCCCGGTCCCACCTGAACGTGGAACTAGCTAGGTGACATTTCACGGATCTTATTACCATATCATTTGTCCAAAAATTATTTTATTATTAACCATTTGCCATCAATCAATTTTCTATTGAAACAAACTCTGACACATCCCCCAAATATTTTTGTAAATCCTCTAGGCACACAGATTTGCACATTCGCTCACGCAATCAAGCACCTGTACATCCCAATTTTCCAGTCTCCAGAAGCTTTGCCACCGGCTGCTCGATCACCTCACGGCCTGAAATCCTCATGCCTTGTTACTACACACACACAATGAAAAGAAAAACCGAAGAAAAATTATTTTCTTTCCAAAAATCTGGTCCATTTTACACCAGTCCATTGTTCTACTCTCCAAATGGCGAGTTTCTGACCCAAGCCTTCAGGCCGGGTGTTCTCTGTTCCAGCCAGGACTAAGGGCAGCACCGCGTGAGAACCACAGCCCGCCGCAGCGAGAGCAGGAAAGGAGAGTGACACAAGGCACATTCTCCTCTCCTCTCCAGCATCTCTCACTCCTTCTCTGCTCGGCGGGGCATCCCTGCTATCTCCCCAGACAAGGGAGTGCGAAGGAGATGTGGGTCTCCGAGCACAACCTCAGCTCTGAGGTTCAGCTGCCTCAAACGGTGGTGGTTTCCAAATTTTTACAAAATGCTGGAATCTGTTCCTAAACGAAATCTGATGTGAACCCAATTCGTAATAAATGGAAAAGGTGCTGGCTAAGGTAGAAATTGCAGGAAGCAGGGGACCACACCCATTTCCCCCTCCCCGGACCCCTGAGGCACTTCCTAAGAGCCGGGAGGACCCAGAAATGGGGGTGAGAAGCTTTTCCTTAGAGTGCAGAAGTTACAAGTCTCCTGCTTCCGATGCTAGTGAATGTAGTTCAAGGATATCCTGTAAAATAAAACAAAAGCGAGCTGGCAAACAAAACTTCTATGGGAGCGAAACACAATTTAACCCCATGTTACGCAAAAGGACTTGCATTGGAGTTCCCTATGATCATTCCTGAGTGTCTCTCATTTACATACAAAAATTGAACTTCCTGACAAGGCGACTTCCATTCCATACTAACAATAATACACAAAACAAAACTACTGAGTACTTCTGTGGGCAGCGTTGTACTTAGGGCCAAGTGCTTCTGGGAATATGGAAAGAAAAAGATCATTATTGCCAAGCTCTATACAATCTCTCCAGTAACCATGTTAGCCTTTTCTTCTCCTGAACCGCACATGCTTTCACTCCATTTACTGGCATCAAACTAAGCCTGGGAGCACCTGGGTGGCCCAGTGGTTTCAACTCAGGTTGCGATCTCAGGGTCAAGAGAACAGCCCCTCACTCCCCTCACCAGCTCCGCGCTCGGCACGGAGTCTGCTTGTGGATTCTCGCTTCCTCTCCCTCTGCCCCTCCTGCTCATGCTCTTCCTCTAAAATAAATAAATAAATTGAAAGGAAGGAAGGAAGGAAGGAGAGAGGAAGAAAGAAAGAAAAAACAGAACCAAGCCCAGACAGCACTCAAGTTTCCTTTAAAAAAAAAAATTAAATTAAACTTGTGGGGCGCCTGGGTGGCTTAGTCAGTTAGGCGTCTGCCTTTGGCTCAGGTCGTGATCCCAGAGTTCTGGGATCGAGCCCTACATCAGGCTGTCTGCTCAGTGGGGAGCCTGCTTCTCCCTCTCCCTCTCCCTACTTATCCCCCCTGCTTGTGCTTGCTTGCGTGCTCTCTCTCTGTCAAATACAACATTTTTTAAAATATTTTAAAAAATTAAAGTTGTGATTTTGAGATAATTATAGATTTACATGCAATTTTAAGAAATAATGAGAACTGGGGTACTGTTTACCAGGATTCTCCCGACGGTAACATCTGGTGAAAGTATAACACAAGGTCACGATCAGGGTGCTGACACTGATGTATGTGGTCCAAACATCGCAAACGCCTCCCACAGAGTCCTTTTATAGTCACCCTGCCTGCCTGTCCTCTCCTCCCTTCCCCCACACCATCCCAACCCGGGGCCCTTGACCCCTGGTAACCACGAATCTGGTGTCCCTCATGTATAATTTTGTACTTTAGAGAATGTTGTATAAATGGAATCAGACGGTATGTAACCTTTGGGGACTGGCTTTTTCCACTCTGCATCCTTCCCAGCAGAGCCATCCGAGTCGTGTCATGTATCTGTGTGTTCCTTTTTATTGCTGCGCACATTCCATGGACAGACATTGCAGTTAACAATGACTATCTTGAAGAGCACTTGAGTTGCTTCTAGTTTAGGCCGATTACAAATAAAACCGTGATGAACGTTCACGTACAGGTTTTTACGTGAATAAGTTTTCATTTATCTGCTGTAAATGCCCAGGAGTGATATTTGCAGGGTCATAGGCTAGAGCCATGTTTCGTGCTGGGGGCGCCTGGGTGGCTCAGTGCGTTAAGCCACTGCCTTCGGCTCAGGTCATGATCTCAGGGTCCTGGGATCGAGGCCTGGTCGGGCTCTGTGCTCAGCAGGGAGCCTGCTTCCTCCTCTCTCTCTCTCTGCCTGCCTCTCTGCCTGCTTGTGATCTCTCTCTGTCGAATAAATAAATAAAATCTTTAAAAAAAAAAAAAAAGAAAAAAGAAACTGCTGAACTGGGACGCCTGGGTGGCTCAGTGGGTTGAGACTCAGGTCATGATCTCAGGGTCCTGCGATGGAGCCCCACATCGGGCTCTCTGCTCGGAAGGGAGCCTACTTTCCTCTCTCTCTCTCTCTCCCTGCCTCTGCCAACTTGTGATCTGTCTCTGTCAAATAAATAAATAAAATCTTAAAAAAAAAAGAAAAAAGAAAAGAAAGAAAGGAAGACAGACAGACAGACAGACAGACTGCTGAACTGTTTTCCAGAGTGGCTGTCCCATTTTACCACACTACCAGTCATGGATGCAATGTCTTCGCATCCTCACCAGCTTTTGTGGGGGTAACAATTTTTTATTGTAGCCATTTTGAGAGGTGCGTAGTGCTCTCTCGTGGTGCTTTTAATCTGCTTGCCCTAATGGCTGATTAAGGTGAACATCCTTTCACAGATGGCTTAGTTGCCATCTCTCTACCTTTGGCAGTGAAATAGCCATTCATTTCTTTCACCTATTTTCTAATTGGAATGTCTGGAGATTTTTTTTGTTTTGTCTTTTAACTGTTGAGTTTTGAGAATTCTTTACATATTCTGGATGCCAGCCCTTCATCAGATGTGTAGTTTGAACATATTTTCTCTTAATCGATAGCTTTCCCCCTCTTCACATGGACGTTCTCAGAACAAAAAATTTTACTTTTTATCAGTTTGCCATTTTTCCCTTTATGGGCTCCTTTTATGTCAAGTCTATGAATTCTTTGCCTAGCTCAGGATCCCAAAGAGTGTCCCCTATGTTCTCTTCTAAAAGTTTTATAGTTTTGCATTTTAAATTTATTTTTTAAAGATTTTATTTATTTATTTATTTATCAGAGAGAGAGAGAGAGACAGAGCACAAGCAGGGGGAGAGGCAGAGGCAGGGGGAGAAGCAGATTCCCCGCTAAGCAGAGAGCCTGACTCGGTCACAATCCCAGGATCCTGGGACCGTGAACTGAACCAAAGGCAGACGCTTAACCCACTGAGCCACCCAGGCGTTCCTGCATTTTAAATTTAAGTATATGATTCGATTTCACTTTTGTATAAGTGAGAGGCTCAGGTACAGGCTCGTTCCTTTTGCTTACAGAAATCCACCTGATGCAGCACCATGCAGTGAAAAGGCTGTCCTTCCATGGACGTGCTTCATGCCTTTGCCAGGAAGCAGCTGGGTGTGCTTGTGTGGGTTTTCTATTCTGCCGCACTGGGGTGTCTTTCCCTCTACCGTCAGCACACAGCCTTGATTACGGCAGCTTTATGGCAAGAGAGCTAACATCAGGAGAGTGATTCTTCCCACTTTATTCTTCTTTATTCCTCTTTTTCTCAACTGCTTTAACAATTCTAAAGATTGTCTTCTCATACGAATTTTAGAATCATCTACAGTGGCAGTTTCAAGTGGCTTTGTGCCGTTCTTGTAATTGCACGGGCGCGCACACACACACACACACACACACAGAGAAAGCAAGGTTCCGAGCTTAGTATCCAGAGAGAGGTCTTTCTAGTGTTATCATACACTATACTTTCACTCTCTGTTTTCCTTGTCGCTTTGCCATCTTTGTGCTGTGGTTCAGGATGTGGCCGTGAATCATAGTATTTCATAAGGACCGAGTACAAAAACGCGAGAACCACAGACGGTTGGAGAGCATGACGTCCAACCTCCAATTTGCCAGGCACACGCAAGGAAACCAGAGACATTAGGAGAGTTGCTGAAAGTTGATCGGAGTTTCTTGCCAAAGCCGGCTTCCTAGTAGGGCTGTGACTGCTGACCGGAGCCCGGATGTCCTGCTCCTCGGCTCTGAACTTGAAGTAGCACAATCCACAGCAGGGCCATTTGCCGGCCTGGATCAGGTCATTCTTGCATCAGATCTATCAGCCTATATATCAGAGGCAGGGACGGAGGGGAGAGGAAATAGAAAAGGGCTTTATTTCTGCCTCTGACTCTGGCTTAACCAGTTCAGTAGTTTATAAATTTCTTTCTATCTAAAATGTAAACGATGGAGGTGGCCAGTAGACTACAGAAAAATAAACATGAGTCCTAGCCTCAGTGTTATGGTGAATGGTCTAACTGGAGGGAAAAAAAGAAAAAACAAAACAAAACGAAACGAAAAACAAACAACAACAACAAAAAAAAAACCTTGAGCCATCAACTTCTAATCACCCCCTAATTGCAAGTCACTGTGGGTGATTGCCTAAGTGTACCATTCCGCCCCTTGCCCTCAAGGGGCTTACAATCAACTTGGAAGGGCTCACAGATCCTTATTGCCCAAGTGACGGGAAATGCGAGTTCATCATTAGGTAACCGTCATCCTGACTATAGGAACGCATTTATTTTTCCGGTCCTCATTTCAATAGAAGTCAATACTGCCTTGAGGATGAATAGTATAACCTCTTGGTGAGAACCACTGAAAAATCAACTGTTTCTTTTTGTTCTTCTTTCACGAGGCATGAGGCATGTCTAGACCGGTTGAAAAGCATTCTGCTGACTTAGCAACATTAGAATCCGTGCTGACAGTTTGATTCCTGCCACTCTAGCCAAGGCCAAAATGCACTGCTGAAGGCACCGGCACCCCACCCCCTACCCCCGCCCTCCTGGCCATAATTAGAGTCCTGCAGTAGACTTAGAGACCCAGAAGACCTCTTGGTGTCAGTAGTCCTACCATCCTGGTACCATTTGGTACCATACCGGTTTGTGGTGCAGCAGCGAACAAAGAAGAACCTATTGCAGATGATTGCAATTTAGCCTTTGATACTTTTTCTTCTAATTAAGAAACACAAATCTGACTTTCTTCCTCTTCTTTCTAACCTACTTCCAGTAGTCACTGGGCAGGAGCAAGCAGGGGATAACAGGGCCGAGGCCAGGGTAGTAGTGGAATGAGGTCTCAGGGGCAGTGGTGACAGGTACTAATGACAACATTTACAAGGACAGCATCAGAGGATGGCAGGGAGGCAGCCTCACTGAGCTGGGGGAATGGCTACGTAAAGGGAATCGAGCAAGGAAACGTCCTAAGGACAGCGGGAGCAGAGCAACAGAAAGAACAGATATAAAGGTATGTGTACCCACATACATATGTGGGTAGGGATGTGTGTATGTATGAAAGTACACGCATTTCTGAGCTCTGCCCACTGAGAGGGCCTGTGAGAAGCAACCCTCCAGGACCAAAGGGCACACTTAGCCCCCAGATCTTGGCTTCTCAGTATCACTGTCCATGAAAAGGAATCAAGGTCTCTTAGAGAACTCACTGACCAAGAGCTGGACCAAAGAAAGTACAAAGTAAGCCAAGAGTGGCTTACTGTAGAGCCAGTGCTCAAGCATGATGGGCACGAGTCGAAAGGACACAGAAGCCAGGTTCACGGAGCTTCTGGGTGTCAAAGTCTAGGTCAATTTGAACATCAAAATAATTAACGATAATAGTGCATTATAACCCATTGATGAATAGCACATTTGTTTATAAGCAAACGAATGAACTTAATAATGGGGGATGAGAAAGTTCCTCCTTGCAATACAATGCCAACCAATAAATGTGTAAGGAATGATACAACTAGAAATTGTCCCATTTGGCAAACATCATAGTGATAATAAATTCAGGCAAGGAACCTCAATGGATTCTAATGCAAGTAGGTGAAAGTTGAATGAGTAATGGATATTTACATGGTACTTATTAATTATAAAAGAAAAAAGTAACTTGACAGCAGAGACACGGGGCAGACACTATCTTAATCAAGTGATCAAAGTGACCACTGGGACACAAAGTTAATGGGACAAGGTGACAGCAGGGGCCGCCTGATAGGGAGCAGTAAGAACACAATATCCCATTTGTGACATTCCTGCTCAAAGCGCATAACGTGGGGCCAGCCATAAGGAAGCATGGGGCAAACCCACCTTAAGGGTCATAAAGATCAATGACCTGAAACTCATTCCAGGACTAGAGAGACTAGATCACGTGATCCAGGCTTGGACTCCTCTAGCAAGCACATCAGGGGTGAAAGGGGGCTTGGGTGAAATATACAGAGTTCTTTGCTCTATTCCTGCAAGTTTCCTGCAGGTTTGAAATGGGTTCCAAAGTCATTGTTGTTGTTGTTTTTTATTTTTTTTAAGATTTTGTTTATTTATTTGACAGAGATCACAAGTAGGCAGAGAGGCAGGCAGAGAAGAGAGAGAGGAGGAAGCAGGAGAGAGCAGAGAGCCCGATGCGGGCTCGATCCCAGGACCCCGAGACCATGACCCGAGCCGAAGGCAGAGGCTTAACCCACTGAACCACCCAGGTGCCCAAAGTCATTTTTTTTTCCATATTTAAAAAAAAATTTTTTTTTAATAAATTTTTTTTCAGCATAACAGTATTCATTGTTTGTGCACCACACCCAATGCTCCATGCAATCCGTGCCCTCTATAATACCCACCACCTGGTACCCCGACCTCCCACCCCCCGCCCCTTCAAAGCCCTCAGATTGTTTTTCAGAGTCCATAGTCTCTCATGGTTCACCTCCCTTTCCAATTTCCCTCAACTCTCTTCTCCTCTCTAACTCCCCTTGTCCTCCATGCTATTTGTTACGCTCCACAAATAAGTGAAACCATATGATAACTGACTCTCTCTGCTTGACTTATTTCACTCAGCATAATCTCTTCCAGTCCTGTCCATGTTGATACAAAAGTTGGGTATTCATCCTTTCTGATGGAGGTATCATACTCCATAGTATATATGGACCACATCTTCCTTATCCATTCGTCCATTGAAGGGCATCTTGGTTCTTTCCACAGTTTAGCGACCGTGGCCATTGCTGCTATAAACATTAGGGTACAGATGGCCCTTCTTTTCACTACACATGTATCTTTGGGGTAAATACCCAGTAGTGCAATGGCAGGGTCATAGGGAAGCTCTATTTTAATTTCTTGAGGAATCTCCACACTGTTTTCCAAAGTGGCTGCACCAACTTGCATTCCCACCAACAGTGTAAGAGGGTTCCCCTTTCTCCACATCCTCTCCAACACGTTGTTTCCTGTCTTGTTAACAAGACAGGAAAGTCACTGTTTTTAAATGAAGCCAGCTTAACGACTATAAGCTGGAAAGATGACATGACTGACTGTAACGTGTAAGTCAGTCTGCAGACAGATGTGGGTCTGCAAAGCTCCCATTCTTCATCGGGAGGAGGACCTTGAGTCGTATTGTGCGTCCACCACCTCCCCATGCACACAGCAATTCCGCCGGTGGGTCTGTGCAAGCCTGACTTGCTCCTTGAAGGGAGCAGGACGTTGATTAACATTCTCCACCGAGCTCCCCATCGCCAGGGACAACACTTAGAGCAGCCCTGGTATATATGAGAGGGAAACGCAGACTGAAACTTCATAGAGGAGGCTGTGATATTGGGGTTTTCTCCTGTGAGCGTCAGAGGAAAAATAATCATAATCGTAAGATCTCACAGGTCTGGTTCTGAGCTTAACCCTCAAGGCATTTTGGACGAAGTGATCAGCACTGGCCTGAGCCAGCGTGGGCCCCGAGGATCAGCTTGGAAACCTCATGGATTTGTGCTGGTTTCCATCTCTTGGCAGCCCCATAATCTTCAAAGGAGGGGAATTCCTCTCCACACTCCCTTAGTTCCTTAGGGATTCTTCACCAAATGAGCACTGGTTAGACCCTTGTCATGGAGAAGAAAAAATACCAATCAAAGAAGCTCATTTAAGTGAATTAGTAAAGGGAAAATGTTTCACCCAACTTGAAGAAAACCCACCTTAGCCTAAAAGAGAGGTTGCTTGAAGATACCATGCTTAGAGTTTATGTCTAGTGAACTGAAAACCAGGTATCTGCCCTTGATTTTAAAAGTTCTTGTCTGGGGGCACCTGGGTGGCTCAGTGGGTTAAAGCCTCTGCGTTCGGCTCAGGTCATCATCTCAGTGTCCTGGGATCAAGCACTGCATCGGCTCTCTGCTCAGCAGGGAGCCTGCTTCCTCTTCCTCCTCTCTCTCTCTCTGCCTGCCTCTCTGCCTACTTGTGATCTGTTTGTCAAATAAATAAATAAAATCTTCAAAAAAAGTGTTCTTGGCTGAGGGGCGTCTGGGTGGCTCAGTCAGTTAAACATCTATCTTCGTCTCAGGTTACGATCCCAGGGTCCTGGGATCGAGTCCCAAGTAGGGCTCCCTGCTCAGTGGGGAGCCTGCTTCTCCCTCTCCCTCTGCCCCTCCCCTTGCTTGTGTTCTCTCTATATATATCTCAAATAAATTAATTAAATCTTTTAAAAATAATAAAAAATAAAAGTTATTGGCCTCTATTTCCTTTTTAAAAGATTTATTTACTTGAGAGAGAGAGCATGCAACCATGGGGAAGGGCAGAGGGAAAGGGAGCATCTCAAGCAGACTTCCTGCTGACTGTGGACTCAGGGCTCAACACGGGGCTTGATCTCATGACCCCAAGATCATGACCGGAACCAAAATCAAGAGCCAGATGCTTAACCGACAGAGCCAGCCAGGTGCTCCTTCTGTCATCTGCTTCTTAATAACTGTCTTACTTGAACAAAATCCTTGTTGGTGTGTCCCTCTCACCATTCTTTTTTTTTTTTTTTTTTTTTTTACAGAGAGAGATCACAAATAGAGAGGCAGACAGAGAGAGAGAGGGAAGCAGGCTCCCTGCTGAGCAGAGAGCCCGATGCGGGGCTCGATCCCAGGACCCTGATATCATGACCTGAGCCGAAGGCAGTGGCTTAACCCACTGAGCCACCCAGGCGCCCTCACCATTCTTTATGATAGTTTTACATTTTGCTTTTTCGATGGCTTCTACTTGCTCATTCCAAAACAGGTATGAGCCTTTTTTTTTTTAACTTATTTGTATTTATGCACCAACCCATACTGTTCTACTTCTGTTGCCAAGAACTTACGTTGCCAGTGTAGATAAGATCACCTGACCTGTCCACTGCCGTTCAGAGGGGCAGGGACTTCAGGACCTGGAGCTTGGGGGTGGCACACAAGGCCGGTCACATGGCCTTGGGGGCCACCCAAGTCCACCGGTGGGAGAAATGATCAGAGGAACCAGCAAGAACATCAGTGCCAGCCCAGCATTGTGAGTCACTGCTGTACACTTGGGAAGAACGTAAACACTACCGCTACCTTGACCCAGTAAATCACTTATCCTTGTCGTGCTGGTGCATCTGTAACATCTGGAGGTGACAGCAAACACGGGGACACCTGCCCAGGGCTGGGTGTTCCCTCCTAGCTAGGATTGTTTGTCCTGATCTGCAGAAAGTGTTTCATCAGCCCTACCAAGGGCTACAGCATGTCCATGCAGCATGCATGTGAAACAGAGCCCTGGAGAGGGCAGACAGGGTTTTCAGAGATCAAGAGATCAGGTGGCTGGACACACAGCAGCCAGGGAAGGCGGGCCCTAGGGAGAGAGCTCTATCTGAAGTCCCATTTCATTTCGAAACTTAAAAAACACGACCCTGCTTGATGTTGGTTCTCCACCAGCTGGCTGCTGCCTCCCTCCAGAGCCTCCATTAGCCAGATCCACTGCCACCCGCTGACTCACCATCCACCAATGCCAAGTTGCTTGGCTGTCCCCGCAGAACCCACACTCTTTCCTACCTCTGGGCGTTGCTCATTAAATTCTTTCTGCCCTGTCAATTCAAGGCCTAGTCCTTGGCTTGTAGAGACACTCAGGCATGGTGGTTGAGTGAAGCCAGTGAGACCCCAGGTCCCTTTTCTGGATGTGAGATGCACCAGCTGCTAGAGTTAACTTGTCCATTCTTTAAGGCTCCTTCTTGATCTCTTTCCCATAAATGAGAGACCTGACACGTGTCAACAGTGGGCTAATTCTACCTGAGACATAGATGCTGGTCAGAATTTTAACCTGGAGGAAATAACCCTTTGTATGAGATTTAGCCAACAAGACAACATAGCTAAAACAAGTATCTTAGCAAACGGAAGGATTTGCCTCATCTGAACTAAAAATACTCCGGGTGTGATGATGTCTCGTCCCGTGTTAGCAAAGCACTGATCATCACGGTTCTTAGTTGCTAAGATAGAAAACCATCATCCAGAAACTGTCCTTTTATATGTGTTGTATTGGAGTAATTATTAATATCAATCCTTCTGACCTTTAAGAGTGTCCTAGTTTGGTTCATAACTTGTAAGGTTGCCTTAATGATGGGGAATGGCAGGGCTGTGGGACCCTCACCCATGGGAATCAAGTCAATAGAGAAAATTACCATAGCAACTAAGAACCGTGGGTTTCTATCTCTTTGGAGGAATATATGAGAATCCAGACTCCCTGTAATGCATTGTGATAATAGCTGCCATATAACCTAAAATTACATGATATATAAAGAATCAGAAAAATGTGACACTTTCTAAAAAAAAAAAAAAGTAATCAATGAAGAACAACCCTGAGAAGACATAGATGTTAGAATGAGCAGAAATATGTTTGAAAGCATCTATTGTAACTATGCTCAAAGGCATAAAACAAAATACTCATAATAATGAACATAACTAAGAAATCTTAGAACTAAAATACCCAATATCTGGCTAAAAAATTCTTTGGATATAGTTGGCATATTACTCAAAAGTGAATATTGAGTCAGTGAACTTGAAAATAGATCAGTAGAAATTATCCAGTTTTTTTAAAAGAGGAAAATTTTGAAAAAAATAATGAACAGAACTTCAGTGACTTGTGGCATAATATCAAAAGGTCTAATATGAGTCATTAGAGTCCCAGAAGGAAAGAAGAATGCAAATGGGACTGCAAATAAATGTTTGAAGAAGTAATGACTAAAGGTTTCCTAAGTTCAATGAAAGACAATAATTTATAAATTTCAAAAAAAATCAGCAAATTCCCAAATCTGATCTATACAAAGAAAATCACAACCAGGCACACTGTAGTCAAAGTACCAAAAAACAAAGACAAACAGTCTTTCAAACAGCTAGCAGAACAGCATCTTATGAAGCATCAATGTCAATATTCACTGACTTCTTTCTAGAAACAATGCAGGACAGAAGACAGTAGAATAATATCTTTCATAAATGTAAAAGAAAAACAACTGCCAATTCAGGATTCTATATCTGGTAAAAAATATTTCAAGAATGAAGGGGAAAAAAATGTATTTGGTGAAAGAAAGACATTTCCAGACAAACAAAAACTAAGATAATTCTTCACCTGCAGATCTGAACTACTATAGTGTAAGTTCTTCAGGATAATGAAAAAGCTATAACAACTAGGATTTACAAAGAGATATGAAGAACATGAAAAATGGTAAACATAAAATATCTTCCCACTGAATTTCATAAATGATATGTATATGTATATAAATTCATAGATGAGTATATATGGATATAAATAATGTGTATAGATGCATGACAACTGTATCATAAAGAACAGATTAGGAAAAAGGACCCCACCAATTATAAAGTTTTTATATTTTACGTGAAGTGGTATAAAAGTAGACAATGAAAGTTAAAGATACGCATTTTAATCCTTAGGATAACCACTGAAAGCTAATTCAAAAAGGCATTACTAAAAAGTCAATAGACAAATTAAAATAAACTTCTGAAATATTCAGATAACTCAGGGATGCCTGGGTGGCTCAGTCGGTTAAGCATCCGACCTTAGCTCAGGTCATAATCTCAGGGTCCTGGGATGAAGCCCCATTGCACACTGTGCTCAGTAAGGAGTCTGCTTGTCCCTTTGCTCCTTGCCCTGCTTGTACTCTCTCTCTCTCAAATAAATCAATACAATCTTTAAGGAAAATTTAAATAAATAAATAAAATGTTCAATTAACTCACAAGAATGAAGAAGGAACAGAGGAACAAGAAGTGGATGAGACCAACCGAAAACAAATAGAAAAACAATAGACCTAAATCCAACGAAAATAATAATTGTACTAAATATTAATAAACTAAACATTCCAATTAAAAGGCAGAGATTCTGTTACTAGATGAAAGAGCAAGACCTATATAGATAGTGTCTACAAGAGATGCACAGAAAATCTCAAGACACGGGGCAGTGTCTGGCTCAGTCAGTACAGCATGTGGCTCTTGATCTCAGGGTCATGAGTTCAAGCCCCACACTGGGTGTAGAGCTTACTTTAAAAGATGATAGATAGATAGATAGATAGACAGACAGACAGGAAGATATAGATAGATAGATAGATAGATAGAAAGCAAAAGTAAAGAAAAGAATGGGAACAGACACACCGTGCAAACAGTAAGCATAATAAGACTGAGTAGCAGTAACATCAGATGAGGATGACTTCATAATGATTAAAGTATTGATTTATTAGGAAGACATAACAATTGCTTATGTGTATATAATCAAAAGTATATATAACACATATATATTCCAAATACATATATAAACACATATATTATATACATATATATGATCTATAATGATAATATATATAACTGAAAGTATATATAACACATATATATTACATATACATATATAAATACATAAATATATATATAAAATGAGGACAATACATGTGACATTTTATTATCCTACCAGAGAAGATAATAGTGGTAGGAGGTTCTGGTGGCAGGTGGAGGTGGAGGTGCAGGGAGGCACGATACTCAGGGGACTATACTCTGGGAAACACTAGTGAGGCATTCCACCTCCCCACACAGGACAAAACCTGGGTCATTTTGTATAACCTTATGAACAAGACAGCAATGTGTTCTTAGCCACTCTTTGGTATAATTTCCAACACAACCTGGGCATCATTTGGAAATGCTTCAGTGGAGCATATGAATAATTGTATATATTTATAACTAATAGTCATATCCATTTGAAATCAATAGACTTTCTTGAAATCTTTGAGAACTTGCCCTCTGCCTGCCATTGCGCTGCATGCTATAAGCTCTCTGCCTTCAAAGAGCTTAAAGGATGTTTGGGGCGATAAATCAGAAAGACAAAAACAATCCTTCACAATAGAAAATGAACCGAAGTTTCAAATAATCAGTGCAGATACAAAGTCACTCAGGTAGGTGGGCATTTAAAATGGGTAGGATTTGGTAAGGGATTCCGGGGATGGGTGTGCTGTGAGCAAAATTTCAAAGGCAATGACCCAGCTTCCCAGGAAACAAAGAGCTTGGCTCTTCGGGTAACAATCCTGCCCTTCAAATGAATGGAGCGGATGGAGACCTGAGGTTATTGTTGGCTCAGTCTTTCACCATTTAAAAAACAATGTACACGTTTGGATTAAAGCTATGCAAACAATGATCAGGGACTGTAGGCCAGATGTACCCTACAGGAGGTGGGAAGAAAGCAGAAATCCCTCTTCACTTCATGCAGGGAAGATATGTTTATTATGCCAAGCAGAGCCCCTAAAATGGGGCAAAAAGCCAAGGTCTCCGTGGTTGGTGTGATAGATTTCCCAGGCAGGAGATGGCAGAGGGGCTCTTTCCTTCTCTCTGAAACAAGAGAGAACCATTTGCCCCCTAGCAGAAGCAGGCAGGGAATAAGGACTGAGTGGCGATCAAAGGAAATGAAGGAATAATGTCACCCTGCCCTTTTCTATGACGTTCCTTCCTCTTTCCTTGATGTTCCCTCACCATTTTTGTACAGTGTCTACCTCTCAGAGGCATTTGCTTATCAAACATCTTGGATTTTTCTTCTCACTCTCTTGCATATGGGTGTCTCATTACCACTTGACAATAACTTCCCTCAAAGTCAGGAACTGCTTTCCTCTACCCTGTCAGGTACCCCTAAACTCCAGGCCACTGAAATGCCATGAATGGGGTGCAGGGTTAAGCTCCATGGAAACAATCTGGATCGAGCTGGATTTGAGTAACGCAATTGCTGGAGCATAAGGTAAAAATATTTTTAACTTTTTGAGGAAACTTCAAACTGTTTTCAAGTGTGGCTGCACCAGTGTGCATTCCCACCAACAGTGCATGAGTGTCCCTTTTTCTCCACATCCTCCCTCAAACCTGTTGTTTCTTGTGTTGTTGATTATGCAACTTTCAAAAGAACATTTCTAATCCATCACTGAAACACACAAGCTACAAATAGTTACTGAGTATCCGTATACACAAAGTACCCAACCACAGGCTAGGGTAGGAAGCTAACCACTTAAAGCAGGCTTTGGTGATATGGCCGACCTAGAAGAGTCTAAAGAAAGTTGTTTTTAAGTGCACAAATGAGCTCCCAAGAAAGAAAGTGAAATACTCATTTCCCCCCAAATGCAGAGGTTTTTAAAAATTTTAAAAACAAGAACAAGAACAAAACCCAGAATCCATACTTCGCTGATATTGTGCCTTCTCCAAGGGACAGGTGGGAGAAATGAACATTCTATAACATGGTGATCAGGACAGTGCTTCTAAATCTCTAACGTGAATCACCTGGGATCTCATTAAATTGAAAGTCCTGATTCTACAGGTCTGAGGCAGACTGAAATTCCTCGTTTCTAACAACCTTCAAGATGCTGCTGATGTTGTTGGATCTTGGCAGCACTGGGTTTTATAGTAAATAGTTAGCTTGTGTATTCAACCTCAACAAGACCTGATAGAGATATGAAGCTGAGAACTGAAATCCCTGCATTAAGTTAGAATGCTTAGCGTGGCCTCCTCCAGTAAATGACAGCCTAGAAAAATCTACCCATTTGACCGAAGGTATCATGAGGAAGTTGTTCTGTTTCAGGCTGGAGTCTGGGTAGGGAAATATAGTCTCCCCTGAAAAAAAAAAAGAATTCTAGCCAATATCTAGCATGGATGAAGGATTCAAATTTACCCAAGTGGTCTAGAACGCACTAAGTTCAGGGATTAATGTAAAAGCCTAGTCCTCAGCCAGGCTTTTACCCAGAACCCAGAGTTCTTGGCAGAAACAGAGGCAACCATTAGAAGTTGCCTCAAAACCTGGGCCACAAGAGCTTTTCACACACACACACACTCTCTCTATGAAGCACAAATAAATAATCAGAAAGTACATGAGGAGACAACCCACTCTTTGCAAGAATGAGAAGGCAAAACAAAATCAAGAACAGGCTTAAAAAAAAAGAACAGACTTTATTCAATAGAATGGGAATCTAAAATAGAATATAAAAGGAATATAAAGAATGATTAAATACATAGCCCCAAAGACAAGGCATTATGAAAAAAAAAAAAGATTTGAAAAATTTTTTTTTTCTCAAAATGGACAAATGTCATTACAAGATTAAAAGGCACATATAGGGGTGCCTAGGTGACTCAGTTGGTTAAACATCATACTCTTGATTTCAGCTCAGGTCATGATTTCAGGGTCTTGAGATCGAGCTGGAGCCCTGACTGGGACTCCGGACCCAGCATGGAGTCGGCCGGTCCCTCTCTGTCTCTCTCTGTCCCGCGCACTGTGCATGCACATGTGCTCTCTCTCTCAAATAAATAAAATTTTTAAAAAATTTTTTAAAGTAAGATGCAATGTACAGTTTAACTGCAGACTAGCAAAACTGAAGAGAGAATAATGTGAATTGTAAAATAGATCCTTGTAATTTGTAATTGTGAAATACCCATGCACAAGTTACCCATTATGAAGCCAGAGAGAAAAAGAGATAGGAAACAGTAAGAGGCATCATGAGCAATAGAAGATGGAAAAGAAGGACCAACATTTAGTCGGGTTTAAGTTTTGAGAAAATGAGAATTCATATTTGAAGATAGGGAGACATTAGTCCCAGACAGAAGAGAGAGAAATAAATGTATATCAACACAACCATGGCAAAGCTGTGTAACATACTCTTAAAACAAACAACTTAAGAGCAGCCCCAGGAGAAAGTAAGAAAGAGAGGAAAAACAGAGAGAGAAAGAGGAAGAGGAGGAGGAGTGGGGGAGGAAAAAAGGGAAAGGAAGGGGAGAGGAGAGAAAAAGCCGTATTATACAAAGGACAGCCCATAGCCCAACAAAAGCTTCCCAACAGACGCAAGAGGCACTAGAAGACAATGACGTAGTATTTCCAAATGCTGTGGGGAAAAACTATTTTAATCTGCGATTCATGCAAGGTTAACGTACGAACCGCAAGTAGAGATAAAATAAGCCACATTCAGGCAAAGAGAATATACTGTTCACAGGCCCTTAAGGAAAAGGATGGACTTTAAAAAGGAAATTGAACCTAAATGGAAGAAGTAAAGGTGCAAACAGCCCCCAGATCTGAATCAAGGAGAGGAAAACAGTAGGTGGGCAAGACCAGAGGAAGGGGAATCAGAGGACATTTTTCGCCAAAGGAGTTGTTGAAATGCACCCAATAAAGACATAAAAGCAAATACTCTTTCCCCTTCCCCTGCTCCGTTTGTTTGTTTGTTTGTTTTTTAAGATTTTATTTATTTATTTATTTGACAGACAGGGATCACAAGCAGGCAGAGAGGCAGGCAGAGAGAGAGAGGAGGAAGCAGGCTCCCCGCCAAGCAGAGAGCCCGACGTGGGGCTCGATCCCAGGACTCTGGGATCATGACCTGAGCCGAAGGCAGAGGCTTTAACCCACTGAGCCACCCAGGTGCCCCTGCTCTGTTTTTGTTTTTGGCTTTTTTTTTTTTTTTCACAGTACTTTGTGCTACCTGACATTATACACTTTCTTTCCATTGTTCCTTGACTTTCTCTCCTACTAGAATCTGAAGTGCATGAGGGCAGGAACTTGACCCACTGTATTCCCCGGCCGGGCACGTAACTGGCACTCGTGTATGTACTGAACAGGAGACAGGGAACCAGGTGGTGCAGAAAGGCCTCAAAGTGTGTGGAGTGGAGACGTCCTTCTCTGGGGGAACTGGTGGTCTGAGGTAGAGGAGTAACTAACATTTCTGAGCGTCCTCCTGGTCCTGGGCCATGCACAGCCCACCTTCTACAGAGGTAAAATGAACTGATCTTTCAGTCTGGCTTAAAACACAAGCTGAGCATGTTTTCAGTCTCGGTTTATTGCTTATAGACATTACTGCCTCTTTTCAAGGGAGATGTATGTCCAACATGATGTCATGGCCAACTGAGGCAGAAGAGAGACCGGGCTCCATGTGGCTGGGTAGTTTGCACACTCAGGACACATATATACTCAATACTACTTAATAACCTAGTAATTCCAGTTTCCTCCCACGTACCTATGTAGACCCCAGGCCACTGAAACCCTGAAACTCCGGTTCTAACAATGAATCACCGAAAATCAGAAGGTCCCATCCTGAGGTCACAGCCGGCCCCAGTCCTTGTCAGCAAGCTCCATCCTCTTCTGTGTTCCCAGCTGTACAGTAAAGACGCCCACTTTCGGCCCCCTCAGGTCCACTAGCTGCTGCAGAGAAGTCAAAGCCAAGAGATACTCTAGTTCCCACCATCAGCACCCACCCTGCCCCCCACCAAACACCTTGCAGCCAGTTCTAGAGACACACCGACCAGAACTGTCCTTCTAATGAATGGTGGCTGACACTGTGTTCTCGGTCAAGTCCTATAGCATGAGGGTGAGCCAGTAAACACAGAACCAAGGGTAAAGAGCAAGAACCATCCCCCTTCCTCGCCTGCAGTTAACACAAAAAAAACGGAGAAGGCATTCTGGAGAACAGGCTTAGGAGCTGGTGAGCCATGCAGAAAACTCACTGGCTGTACATCAACAGTATGAGTAGACAATGAGAAGTCATCCCGAGAAAAGCACGCAGAGCTGCGCCCGCCACGGGCTGCCCCACCAACTGTCTTCTCGCCTTTTCTGATGGAGCCACAGTTGTTGTTCTTCGCACACCTTCTGCAGTACCTACGATCCTAGCTTCTCCACCCACGACCTTCCTGGGCTTGAAACAAGCTCAGAACGAAACAAAGGAATCCGTCCTCTCATCTTTTCTTTACCGTCCTCTTTTCCCCCGCTCCCTGAACTCTTGCCAAAATGACTTCTTCTAGACAGTGGAATTGCTCTCCCAAAGCTGTGGGTAAGGCTTCCCTTCTGTACTCCATGAGTACAGGGGGTGCATGCTGGTCTTTCTGATCCAAAGCTTCATACATAAATACAAATCTCAATAATGGCTAGAAGGAAGGCAAAGAGGGACTGGTCTGGGCAATGATGTCAACACAGACTGTACTCTTTCCAAAGAGTGACTCTCTGAGCCTAGGGACCTTGGAGGTATTTGAAAGGATCCTGATTCAGGACTCCCTTTGCAGTAGGCCAACAATGTGGTTTCCGGTTCTGTTCTCTCACAGTTCCTGGGTGGATTCAGAGGGCTGAGCAAGTATCCTCTTTCCCCTCTCACTAAGTAGATTTGTTGAAGAGATCCTGCTGTCCCCTTCGGCCGCCCTTTCTTGTCTATCATTCCCCAGGCCTGTAACGGAGGTCCACACATTCAGAGCAGGGGTGGGAGAAGGGCTAGCTTGAACTTCTTCCCTGTTCTCCAGAAAGTGGCAAACTGGCCAGCTCCCCCTCCTTTTTGTCAAGACTGAGCAGAGTGGATGGGAAAAAGGAAGCAGAAGACACAGACTCGGATTCCAAGCGAGCTTTCTCTCTCATTTGGACAAGATTAAAACCACAAAATAACATATGAACCGTACAGACAACATTTGATTAGCACAATAATGACTTGAGTCGGGAAGGGGCCCTGTTGATCCGAGAGGTAGAAAGAACTTCCTGGAGGGGGTGGGGTTGCAGGTTTGTCCTTGTGCCCTGCCTACTAAGGCCGCGATTTCCTGAGAATCGGAGATCTTTCAGGTCTGTGGCATTCCGTAAAACTACCAGCTAGACTCTTCCAAGGATCCCTTCAAAGGTTCTAAAGGAGGGCAAGATGGGACACTTTCTAACTGCCTTCAAGGGACACACAGGATGGGGATGGAGTCTGCCCTGCTGTTAGGTGGAAAAGCAGGGCCCTAGGTACGCTCCTTCCTGGCCTTCCCACCTAGGATCTGGAGCCCGGGGCTCTTTGCACACGAGAGATGAAGACTTCTTCCTGAAACCCGCCACCCAGATTTTGGGTGATAGTTTCCATTTCAAAATGAATGCCCATGAAAGTAGCCTTGGTGGCTGCCCTGCGCTTGCGGCCCGGAGTGGGGTTTACGCTCGGACTGGAACGGGGCTGATGCGCCCGGACGCCTCCGGTGCTGGTGGCGGTTGTATTTAGGCCTGCGCTATGGGTAAACAAGCCAGCTCCTGCAGTCTGCACCAGCAGAGCGCAAGAACAAACACAAAGGCAGGGCCAGTAAAAATCAAAGGGCAAAGTGCAAGCCTCGAACGAATCACTATGCACAGGCTTCGGTTCGGAGCAGGTGGTGCTAGTCCCGTGGGTGAGGTGCGCAGAAGTGGGGCTGCCTGCCCACTGGCTTCTCCCATCCTGCAGGGCCCACGGGGATTCGAAAGAACCGTGCAGAACGCACCTTCATGAACCATCCACTGTCCGGCTGCTACACCTATGGACGCAGCCTGTGCTTAAGGAAAGGCCATGAAACCTTGGAGAAGTCACATAATTTCTCCGTGTTTAGTTTCTTAATCCATAAACACCAGGGAATTGAGCCACATCATACCCAAATGGCCCTCTGGCTTTAGGATTTGTCCCAGCTCGCCCTGCTGACTGCCTAGGAGCCAAGGCTGAAAGACACCTTTGTTTTCCCAACGCTGTTGACAGAGCGATCTGTTATCTTGACTGCGTCCTTGAAGAGAACAGTTGAGCAAAAACACACTATTCTCCCCCTCTCCCCCACTAAAGATGACCTACTTTAAAGTTGAGGAGCTAAAGGAAGAAAAACTTTACACCTTAGAGCAGTTCCCCCCACCCCCGGGGCTGGAAGCCCACAATGCCCCTCCAAGTGGGTTAGGAAAGGAGCCTCCTCCAGTGGGCGGAGCTCTGAAGGCCTCACCTCCCAGCTCAGCAGTCCCCGCCCCCGACCCCGGACCGCGGACACTTCCAGGTCGGGCACCTTCTCCGTAGCAATGGAGCAACGCGCAGCAAGTAACAGGTGAAAGTCAGGGTGCGTGATGTCCTTGATGCCCCGGCCTTTTCCCTGCTTACAGGGCATCCTTTTCATCCACCCCCAAGGACTCTTCTGCTTTTTGACTCACAGACCAAGCTTCTCTCTCTGATGCACGTAATTAGTGTGGTAACACACATTCACAAAATACTGCAGTTTTTTATTCACGACTCTAAACTTGTTAACCCCTCAAAGGCAGCGAGGGACAGAGTTGCCCTGTGCAAAATGCTTGACGTCTGTCGTGGATATTCATTAAATAGTGTTGAATAAATGAATGGATGGATGGATGGATGAAAACCAGCCTTGCAGTGGTTCTGAGTTGGTTTGGAGCTGTGGGTTTCTTTGAAATCTGAGGAAAGCTGGGGACATTCCCCACTAAAATACATATGTACAAATATGCAAAATTCTACATACAGTTTGGTAGGGATCAGCAACCTCAACCAAGTAAAGCTTTATATTTTAAGTCAGGATAAAAAAGTATGAGTCTTTAAAAAGAGAGAGAGAGAAAGAAAGAGAAGAAGGAGGGGGCGGGGGAAGAGGAGGAGAAGAGAAAGAAAGAAAGCAAGCAAGAAAAGGAGGAGAAGCAGAAGGAGGGGGAAGGGAAGGGGAGGAAGAAGAGAAGGAGAAAAAGGAACTATGAACTGATATCAAGAACCTAAGTCTTTGACTTATAATCTTTTTTGTCCTAAAAACCCTTTATATAGACATTACTATCTCCAATCCCCGATGAGGAAAATAAAGTTTAAATAGCTTTTCCCCTGTGAAACATCAAAGCAAATATTCCAGTCTCTTTCACTCCCAAACTTTTCAAAAAAAGAAAGAAAAAAGAAAAAGAAATAAGCAATTCATAATATATCGCAGAGTGTGCATATCTTTCTGCTCTATCATTCTACCTCCAAATATTATACAGTCAGTTCCATTGATTGTGTTTTGATGGAGGAAGCTCTCTGAAGAGCTATGATCTAAGCCTAGTAAAAAAGAACTTAAATATAGTCATATATTTGGATTAGACAATTATAAATGATTTCTGCAGAGTTCTAGAGAAATATATAAAAATGATTTTTAAATCTTGCCTATCATATTTTGCTGATTTTTAGGCTAACAATTCAAATGAAACCAATAGAGGGGCACCTGGTTGGCTCAGTCAGAAGAACATAACACTCTTGATTTCGGGGTCATGAGTTCAAGCCCCACTTTGGGTGTAGAGATTACTAAAAAAATAAATAAATTTCCAAAAAAAATGAAACCAACATATCATCTAAACAGAACCTCCTCTTAGGCCTAGAATATCGTGTTGCTCCCACAACCTGAGGAAAAAGCCAAGCAGAAGACAGATGTCCTGACTTCAACATCTACCATCTCAGTCTTAACCCTGTGGTTATTAGTACACACTTGAAGGTCAGAAAAGCCAAGATTTGAGTTCTGACTTCTTTGCGAGTAGGTAAGATAACTTGAGCAAATTATTTAATTTCAAAGTCTCAACTGCCTCATCTATAAATAAGAAAAAATCATAGTGCCGAGCTCATAGGATGCATTGGAGGGATTAAGAAATAATGCATTGAAAATAGTGCAATATCTGGCATGTGGGAAACGTATGATTTAGGTCAGCCATTATTTTTCTCTTCTCCGCCATCTTCGTCTGTGTCTACGTCATTCTCCAATGAGCTTCCATGAGCAGAATGATGGCCTGCGGCCCAAGAGACCTGGCAGTTCCTTAGAAAATTAAACATAAATTTACCACATGACTGAGAAGTTCCACTCCTTATCTACCCAAAAGAAATGAACACATACGTCCACATAAATAGCTGCACGCAGAGGCTCATAGCAGCATGATTTATGGTAGTTAAAAAGCAGAAGCAACGCAAAGGTCTGTCAACAGGATAAACAGCCCAGTATATCAGACCATGGAATATCACGGAACGCCATGGAACACTGCGGAGTACTACTCAGCATGTGTTGTTGACACATGTTGCAACACGGATGAATCTCAAAAATAAACATGTTGAGGGAGAGAAGCCATGCACCAAAAAGTACGTATTGCATGATTATTTATATAAAATCCTGAAATATTCACACTAATCGGTAGTGTTGTCGTGCGGTTGTTGCTTTGGGCAAGATGTAGGGGAAGTGAAGGGACAATACGCTTTGGGGGGTGATGAACACACTACTATATTGTGATGATGGCTTCATGGGTCTGTGCGTATCAAAACTCATCAAGTTGTATATTTTAAATAGGTACAGTTTATCGTATGTCAATTATACCTCCATAAAGCTGGATTTAAAATGTTTTAAAACCCTCTACCATGGCTCTCAGAAAACAATGCACACTCTGCGATGTATTATGAATTGCTTATTTATTTTTCTTTTTTCTTTCTTTTTTTGAAAGTTCCCTACCTACCTTCACCCTTCTTAGTAAACTAAACTCCCTTATTTACTCACTAAATCTCGTAGGATCCTCCGTACCTAACACAGTGCCTGGTACAAAGGCAAATTGTTAATGAATGAATAAAGAACAGAAAATTGTTACAGGTCAAAGAGCCCTATGGAAAACAGGATACAAAGTATACTAGAGTACACCAGAGGATGGGGGAAAAAGAGCAGAAAATTGAATGGTCACAGAAGGCTTCAGGGGGGAGCTAAGCCACAAAGCGTCCTGAAGGCTGGTATAAACAGGAAGAGTGAAAAGGAGAGGGCCTCCCAAGGGAGCCACAGTGACAACACAGGCCAAGATGTGATGGGGCCTGGAGTTTGTTAGGGACGTAGGTGGAAAAAGTAGGCTTGTCTCCAGAGCCTTAATTCCCGCAGCCAAGGCAGCTTTTAGGAGTGGCGGGATGGTCCTCTGAGACGGAAGGCAAGAATGCTAGCAAGGAAGGTGGGTGGAGAAGGACAGTGGGAGGGAAGTGAGGAGCATTTCCGAGACCAGGATCACAGAATCCTGGAGGCACTGAGCACTCCTCTCCAGCAAGGCCACAGGTGCCACCAAAACCGAGCTGCCGGAGCATGGGTCCTGGCCAGCCCCACACTGCTGCCCCTCCCCGCCCACCCTCATCCTCACCGGGACCCTTTGCACAATCTGGCAGTGACACCGTCCAAGCGCTTCTCCTGGGACTAATCCCAGGCAGGCAAGAAAAAGGCAATTGCCTTGGGGCCCTTGGCTCTGTTTTGGGGCTGGTGACTAGGCCAACTGCTTAGTTAAGAACCACGTGCAGGTGTCTTTAGACATCCTCGTTCTGATGCCTGGTCTTTGCCCACCTTCTAAGGGCCTGGGTACTGGGGCTGGTTTGCAACCCAACTCTCTTTCTAAACTCGGCAGGAAGCACTTAAAGGGCCTGTCTTTGTTTGGAACAGAGAAGAGAGGAAGCAAAGCAGCTGAAAAGCTACTGTTTACTTTGCATTCAATGCTAAAGCCAAACAGAAAGTGTTTGCTCTCTGCTGAATGCCCAGGAATGGAGAGTTGTATTTGAGCCTCACGAATGGGACAGTAAATGTCCTATCTGCTTTGGTCCCCAGCGCTCCATTTAGATAGCACTCGAAGTTTACCAAGCACTTACACACGTTATCACTTACACACTTACAGCACTTACACACTTATCAAACGTTATCTCGTTTGATCCCCAGGTCAACCCCATGATGAAAGTGGAGATTATATGATTTCCGTATCACACATGACCCAGTGCCCTGGGGCTAGGAGACAGGGGCCCGATAGGTGTTTCTTTAAAGAGGTCACTAAGGCTAAGTGACTTGCCCAGGGTCACCGAGCGGGTGAATCAGTGTTTTCTCCCTGCCCCCATAGGTGTTCCTTAAACCCCAAGCAAACATTAACAACTATAGACATTTGTACCACGGGACGGGTCCAGGCCACGAAGTTTTAATGCTGACTCCTCCTTGCCATGACACAGAGAGATAAGGGGGGGGGGGGTTCACCAATTATTGAGCACCTATAACGTGTCAGATGCTTTCATTCAGCATCTCCTTCAATCTTGATGACCCAAAGAGCAGGTTATATTAACCTCCTCTCTGCAGATGATAAACTAAGGGTCAGCAAGGTGCATTCACTTTCTCGAAGTCACTTGCCGTTCCAACAGCCAGTAAAAAGGAAGCAGGATTCAAGTCAGACCCTCTGGCTCCAAAGCCTGTTCTTTTTTCCACGGTGCTATGATGGCTTTTAACCTGGGGATTAGCATTGGGTCTTCCTACCACCCACCACCCTACTCCAGGTGTACCCCCAAACCCCAATACACAACCACTTTCACAATATACACACACCGCAGCCACAAGGAGATTACGAGGTTTTGTGTGTGTGTGTGTGTGTTTTTTAAGAATAGGAAAGTCTCCTGAATCTTAGTATTTGGTGGAATCTTTACATCTAGCAAAGCACTTCAGGGGTTCCTGTCTTCTTCATAAAGACAGCCGTTGTTAAACATTAGGGAAGGGCCAGTCTTGTAGGAGATGAAATAGCTAGGTAATCCCAGAAGCAGTGAACCCCAGCAGAAACTCACATTGTAAAACAGAGCAAATAATGAGAAACACATTTATGTTCCCCAACCAGCACCAAGAGAAAAGAGAAAAGGAGATGTGGTCTTTGTTCTGAGCAGCTGGGTTGCTGGAAACTGAACATCCATCAAAAACACTCGACGGAAAGAATGAGCAAAGGCAAGCTCTCCCTTGTGTTCAGAGCAAGAGCAAACAGGTTGGGCAGATGGTTGGAGGGGTTTTTGCCTCATCAAAGAGGTTCACAGATTGAAAAGTTTGAGACTCAGTGCTTACGGGGACCACAGAGAGAGGGGATGCTAGGTAAAACGTCAATCCTTAACTCTTGGAGGGAGGCCTCTGGGATGTTGTTCAAGTTAGCATTGAGAATAGGTGTGAGATTATTTGCTGGCTGTCGGGATGTATTGTGAGACTCTACAATGATCCTCAATGTCTGTAATGTCACTACAATGATCCTCAATGTCTATAATGTCAGAGGATATTATTTTAAGAATTCGAGTTCGTCAAGACATAACACAGCTAATTTTTCTACTTTCCTTAATGTTCTGTCTGCCATTTGTAGTATCTCCCAGCAAAACTCTCAAGTTACTGATCATTACTCTTGTCATTGTCATTATTAAGCAATTAATTTAGAACAATTATTTATAATTGTTGAAGCTGGCTGGTGGACAGACATGTGGGGCGCCAAAATTTTTAAAAAGGGTCATTTTCTGCATTTGAATGACTAAAAAATATTTAAAACACATTAGTGTCCTCCCTTAACACTCAGAACTACCCCTCTCTCTCTTTGAAAAAAAAAATTATTTTAAAGTCTTAAGCTGTTTTACAAACATTATTTTTTTAAAAGAAGATTTTATTTATTTATTTGCCACACAGAGAGAGAACGCAAGCAAGGAGAGTAGCAGGCAGAGGGAGAGGGAGAGGCAGGCTCCCCACTGAGCAGAGAGCCCAACGTGGGGCTCGATCCCAGGACCCTGAGATCGTGACCCAAGCCGAAGGCAGAGGCTCAACCCACTGAGCCACCCAAGTGCCCCTGTTTTACAAACATTATTAACATGAAGGGTGTGGCTTTTCACTTTGGAGTCCCTCGGTGTCTTCATATCTGTACCCTACACTCAGCAAGGGTCTTCTGGTAGACAAAGCTCTCTAGAACTTTCAGGGATTTGTGTTCTGTTTCCTTAAACGTGTGCTTTGCTCTCTTGGACAGATGTGGTATTTTCCTGACCCAGATTAACCCAGACCTGTTCTCTGAAGGGCCGGTTCTAGGAAAGTTATCCTAACTCCTCAGTGCCCCTTGGTTTCTCTGCAAATGACTTCAAAGAACAGACGAGATTCTGGATCTTCAGAACTAATGGTGTAATGTCAGGGAGTTTCCACTGTTACACATTTGCAGCACTGTGCGCCGGGCTCATTGCTGAGACGAGGCAAGCCTGCAGTACCCCCCAAACAGCGTTGATTTAGTCCCACAAGGCTGTAGAACTTCTCAAGCTCTTGGGCATCCAACCCTACCATGTATCTGACCCAGGTCACCAGTGTCTGCTCTGATGACTGCACATCTGCCCAAATTGAAACTGAACTAGTACGGAATAAGTAAGCTTCTAAACCAGAATGAAGAAGTAAATTATGCTAATAACCTTGAGAAAGGGTTAGAACCTTATGTTAATAGCCTTGAGAAAGGGAAGAAATTTTGTGAAATCATAAACCACACCTCATGCTTTCCAACCGCCCCACAAGCTAGTTGCATGCATAGGTAGCTATTATTCTTGCCAAAAAATAACTGGTACATGAAACGTCACTGTACCATCAAATTCAGAGGCAATGTCACAATATAGGTGATGCCTAACTGCTGTAATTTGCGACATCCACTCATCTGTCATAATAATTCTAGAGAATTCCTGTAAGATTCCACCATGCAATCCGCGTCCAGAGCAAACCAGATTGGCCTTCAATTAACTCCCCTCAAAAAATATTATGCATAGGGCGCCTGGGTGGCTCAGTGGGTTAAGCCGCTGCCTTCGGCTTGGGTCATGATCCCAGGGTCCTGGGATCGAGCCCCGCATCAGGCTCTCTGCTCCGCGGGGAGCCTGCTTCCTCCTCTCTCTGCCTGCCTCTCTGCCTACTTGTGATCTCTCTCTGTCAAATAAATAAATAAAATCTTTAAAAAAATATATTATGCATACACACACGTATGCACATTGTTTGTTTATATACTTGTGGGTTGAATCCATATGTTGAACTCCTAACCCCCAGTGCCTCATTTGGGACTCTATTTGGAAATAGGGCTGTTGCAGATGTAATTACTCAAGATGAGGTCATACTGGAATCGAGTGAGACCTAACCTGAGATGACCGGTGTCCTCATAAAAAGAAGGAATTTGGAGACAGGCACACTCAAAGAGGAAGCACCACATGAAAGCAGACATTGGGTGAAGGCATCTCCAAGCCAAAAAAGACTACCAGCAAGGCCCCAGACGCTAGGAAGCAGGCATGGAACAGGTCCCCCCATCACAGCCCTCAGAGGGGACCAACCTTGCCGACACCTTGAATTTGGACTTCTAGCCTCTAGCAAACTAATACAAGATACATCAACAACTATATAAATCACCAGATCTCAAGAATTCAAAATATGAACAAGGAAGTAAAAACCTGAATCTGGGGGCAGACCACCACCCACAGCCCTAGCTCACAGTTGCTGTCGTTTTCCTCGTAAGTTATAAATAGGGGAGACTAAAAGAAAAATTGCTCATTTGGTGCCAATCTTCACTCAAGTCCTAGACCTGTTTACCTATGGCAAGAGCAAATCTTAGTTCAAGTAATTACTAACAGCATCACCTACTTGACCAATTAACTAGTTTCTGGATATAAATATTTTCTTGTTCCAGCCCGGACTCAGTGAACCTGACCACTAGTCCTGAGTGCAGTGGTGTCAAAAGGAACATTCTGAACAGAATGAGAGCCATACCCTTTCAACTCTGTTCCTATAAGGGTTTTCATAGCATCGCAGGAATCTCATAATCAATACACAGACGCACACTGCAGCCAAAGTGCAGAAAGCTCCTTCCAACATCAGAAACAATATTTTTCTACCAGGTCTTTTTAGGAGTCTTTAAGAATGTCTCTCTCGGGGCGCCTGGGTGGCTCAGTGTGTTAAGCCGCTGCCTTCGGCTCGGGTCATGATCTCAGGGTCCTGAGATCGAGTCCCGCGTCAGGCTCTCTGCTCAGCAGGGAGCCTGCTTCCCTTCCTCTCTCTCTGCCTGCCTCTCTGCCTACTTGTGATCTCTCTCTGTCAAATAAATAAATAAAATCTTTAAAAAAAAATGTCTCTCTCAATCTATAGGGGACCCCTTGAGAGATGGGGAGGAGAGGTATCCTGACTCCCGCCCCATCCAACGTCCCTGACAAGCAAGCAGTAGCACAACTGGTCATCACCCTTTCCCCCTAACAGCAGTTAGGGTTACCCCTTCTGAGGGAAATGAAGGAAAATAGGAAGGCAGGCAGTCAGGGACAAGGGGGCCCCCGCCCAAAAAGGAAACCACCCTGAAAAGGATTTTATACCGCCCTGGAAGGAGCTTTCCACCCTATCCCATATGATAGGTGGGTGACAAAAACCTAATTGGACAACAGGCATAGGGAGGGCTAATCAGATTAAAACAGCCTG
Organism: Neogale vison; assembly: GCF_020171115.1. Classification (NCBI taxonomy): domain Eukaryota; kingdom Metazoa; phylum Chordata; class Mammalia; order Carnivora; family Mustelidae; genus Neogale; species Neogale vison. The sequence goes on along the minus strand of NC_058101.1, from coordinate 194,215,010 downwards.
CCAACAAACCCATAAAAACCCTTAGACGTAGAAACTCTGGTGGCAATCCCTTTGGGTCCCCTCCGTCCTTGGGAGCTTTGTACTGTCACTTCACTATCACTCAATAAACCTTGCTTTGCTACCCACCAAAAATTAAAAAAAAAAAAAAAAAAGATGTCTGTCTAGAGGTGCCTGGGTGGCTCAGTAGGTTGGGTATCAGACCCTTGATTTTGACTCAGGTCATTATCTTGGAGTCACGGGACCAAGTCCTGTGTCAGGCTCCACGCTCAATGTGGCATCTGTTTAAGATTCTCTCCCTCTTCCTCTGCGCCCTCTCTCTCTCTCCCAAAATAAGAAATTTTAAAAAAAGAGAGCCTGTCTCTTTAAAACTTGTGTATGGCTTCTGAAATACCAATGTAAATCCAGAAATCTGCACTGGACTCTCCAATGTACATTCAACATTTTTGGGAACTGGAGAGTTTGTTCCTAAGTGCTGTCCTATGCAAGCCAGACACTTATTTTCCCTTGGGATTCTTTTGAAAATATCTCATAACATTAGACCTTGACCTAAGAACCAGTGTCAAATTTGTTTTCCCTGATGGTTTCATTTATAGAAAGGCAAAGTTCAAACTTGAGCATTTGGCACTCGAACGTAAAGTAAGAGGAACTTTTTTTTAATTTAAGCATAAGATCCCCAAATAATAGCAAGAATTCTAACTCTCTTATATGTGTTCATTTAAGGATGATGGAGCAGGGTCAGTGGAAGGATAAAACTCGTGTTCTGGGTATTCTAGAACAAAAGCATATCGGCCTGCAGTGGTATCGCAAGCTCGCATACGAGAATAGGGGAACGTGTGTCCATAAATATGAACATTTATTACCTAAAGATCGCTTGTGGTCTTTGCTGAATTCTGAACTTGAATGCAGTCTTTAGCCCCCTAAATGCTGAGTGTTAGAAAGCAATATTACACATTATTTTTTTAAAAAAAGAAAAGGGGGCACCTAGGTGGCTCAGTGGCTTAAAGCCTCTGCCTTCAGCTCAGGTCATGATCCCAGGGTCCTGGGATCGAGCCCCACATCAGGCTCTCTGTTCAGCAGGGAGCTTGCTTTCTCCTCTCTCTCTGCCTGCCTCTCTGCCTACTTGTGAGATCTCTCTCTGTCAAATAAATAAATAAATAAATAAATCTTAAAAAATAAAATAATAAAAAACAGAAAAGGTTCCCTAAATTGCACCACTCAGAAACAGTTGGGGGGATATTTCTTGTCTGTAGTATTTTCATCCCACTCTCTCAAATTTCAACCATCCTGAGAAGTTAGTTGTCTTATCTGGGTCTTCCTTCCACTTACCATTACTTTGGAGTCCCTTTCTTATCTCACTCCTTTCGTTCCTGAAGCACAATCTGGAACTGACGAGAGAGCCGTCCTATCTGCGGGGAGGGACGAGGAGCTGAGGTAAGAGAGAGGCCTTCCTCTGACTTCTTCTCTTTTGCCCTACCTAAACTTTTAAACATTCTCATGAATTACTTTTCAATTTAGAAAATGAATACATCTGAAACATTATTTGGGGGGCATCTGGGTGGCTTGGTTAGTTAAATGTCCAACGTCTGGTCTCGGCTCAGGTCAGGATCTCAGGGTCGTGGGACGCATCCTCGTGTGGGGCTCTGCATTCTTCACGGAGTCTGCTTGAGATTCTCTCCTTCTGCCCCTGCCTCCCCCTCTGCCCTTCCTCCTGCTCACGCAAGCACACGTGTGGGCACACGCTCTCTCTCAAAGAAATAAATTAAATTTTTAAAAATAAATAAGTAACTAAATAATAAATAAAGCATCATTTTACTTGGCTGCGTAATTCTACCATACAGACCTAGTTAAACACATTTAGGTACTTCCCATCCTGGGCCATGTCAGTTTTTCCCCATTATTTCACCATCCTGTATAAATGCTAGGGTGTGGGGCACCTGGGTGGCTCAATGGGTTAAAGCCTCTGCCTTTGGCTCAGGTCATGATCTCAGGGTCCTGGGATGGAGCCCCGCATCGGGCTCTCTGCTCAGCAGGGAACCTGCTTCCTCCTCTCTCCGCCTGCCTCTCTGCCTACTTGTGATCTCTGTCAAACAAATAAATAAAATCATAAATCCTAGGGTGAGTCCCCTTGGCATACACACTCATCATCATCACTGATGATTTCTTTTGTCTGGATTGCTAGAACTAGAATTACTGGACCAGTGAATGAGAACTTCTCAAGGCTCTTAGATAGCTGTGCAAATTATTTCCAAAATATGGCCCCAGGGGGCCCTCCTACCAACAAAACACCCAGGGGGCTCTCCTCACCTCTCCTCCCACTCCCCCCACACCCACCTGTTCTCCCAAATCTGACAAGGGGGAATGAAGCAGTTGGGTTTGTAGACCACTGGGTCAGGCGAGCGTCCCAGGCCCAGCCTTGGGTTAGGTTTGCTGACTCAGGGGGGTTGTCATGACTCACTCGTCAGTGTGTGCGGGCGTCTGTGGGCACACACCCCCCCACGGGAATGTGATGGACGGTGGGACGGATGCCAGCTGCAAACTCTGATCTCATCTTGCTGCCAGTCACCCTCCGGTTTGAAAGCGGCAGTCCCTCCCTTCTGTCAGCCGCGTCGGGAGACATTCCCATGGGTAATGTCCGGGAACCTCTCTCATGGCTCACGTTCACGTCACCCTGCCCCGGATCGCACTCGCATTCCCGCCAGCGAAACACCCCCGAACCCATCTCACCGCGCCTCTTAATTCTTCAGCGAAAAGTGAAGTGGACTGTCCTACCCAATCCCCCGCTTCTTCCTGACGGTGTGAAACAAACAGCAACAATCCGAGGGATGGCTGGCCACCCACACCTTGTCATTTGGGGCTGCTGGCAAAGAGGGGGTGTTGAGAACAAGAAAGCATTGGATGTGGGCTCTCGGGAAAGAGGGAGGAGGTGACTAGGAGAAGAAAAAAGCGTGTCTTCCCAGAGCTCCAGAGGAGAACCAAGAGTCCCCACCGGAGTCCATGGGACTCGGCTGTCTCCTCCCCCCGGGACAACGGGAGCGCTCTCGCATCCTGAATCCTCTAACACCTGGGGGACCCGAGAAGCCCCAGTGGCGCATGGAACAGACGTTCCAAACCCCTGCCTCAGACCTTGTCAGACGAACCTCTCGTTCCCCAGTGGGTCCAGGCTCCAGGCTTGAGGACACTGCGTGCCAGAAGATGAGAACAATCTGGAAAGCCCCTGGGTCAACTTCACTCTCGTTCCCTGGGTACTGCAGGCAGTAGAGGAGCACCAGTGGGAGAAGCTTTGCAGAGAAGCAGAAAGATGAGAGCGATGGCGGAATTACCTCCACTCCCGGTGCACACTGGAGGACACTGCCACTTGGTAATGGCAAAGAACTTGCGTAATGTCACACAGTTCGAGAGTGGCTGAACGGCAGTTCAGGCGTCAGTCTGGCTCCCTCCTCCATGCGCCTGACCCCACGGGCTAGCACTTCAGTGTGGGAGGCAGAGGGAAGGCCTGGCCGGGACAGGGGCTCGGGCTGCCTGTGGAAAAGCCACGGTCACGCGTCCCCAGTGGAGCGCTCTAGCACGCAGAGATCCCAAGGGAATGCGGCAACAGGAGCAAGGAGGCAGGTCCCCAGAAGCTGCCTGTGAGAACATCTCTTGACTCAGCCCGGAGAAAAGGAGGGGTGCTACTTTCAGAGAGAGGGTGACGGGCAGTAAGATGAGACCAGGACTTCCGTTCGGTGAAGGGCCATTGGCCCCATCTCCCCCACCACAGGCAGAAATATTTGATGCTGAGAACCCGGTGGTTGACACAGACTTCCACTCCCATCACAGGTCAGATATCCTTTCCACACCAGCTGTGGTTTGCGGGTCCCCCCCGTCCTGATCTCTCTCCTCTTTCACTTTTATAAAAAGGATGCCGGGAGCTTTAGTGGGAGGGGCACAAACAGGTCAGTGAGTTGCAACAAATTCAGCAACATTAATTAGTTCAATGTTTAATAATAATCGAAGTGAGAAATGAAGTCATTGAAGAGCTCTTGTGCCGTATTTTCAGATCACACTTCATTTCATTTTATTTACAGAGGCTCAAGGCACAGACCAAAGGCTTGCACCAGGATAAACGCAGAGACAAGAAGGTGTGTCTGAAGTGAGCTCGGCTTTCCTCAAGGTCCCAAAGTCTCTTGTGAGCCCTGAGCCCACCCTGCTGAGCTCACAGCCCCTCCTGGCCAGGAGAGCCAGGGGTCAGCAAGTTTCATAAAGATTTCCTCAAGACATCACATATCAGGGAGTGAGTCAGAAACATCCCTTTCCCTACCTGCGTCAGTACTAACGATTCTTCCCCAGCCTGCCGGAACAGGGTGACCAACCTGTTCCAGCATCCCTGGGACTTTCCCAGTGTAGCACTGGAAATCTCACATGCTGGGTGATTCCTCAGTCCCTGGCATACCGGGATGGTTTGTCATCCTAGCCGGGAAATGAGGGAGGAATCAAGGGTCCCCAGGTATCATGCCTCTGTCCCTGTCTCCAAAAGTAGAGCAACCTATCCCCTCGTGGGCCCACCGCCCATCTAGCTACATGGGGTGGCCATTATGGCAACTGGGACAGAGTGCAGGTGTCTAAATGCATGCACTGAAATTTTGTGTTACTTCTCTGAACCGAGATGTGTGTGCCTATGAGTGTGTACACGTGGGTGCATTAACCCAGATGCAAAAGTAATACATCGTTGCTGCAGAAAAATTAAAAATAAAGATAAAGCAAGGCCTTAAAGATAAGGCCAAAAAATTATGCATAAACCCACCACTCAGCAGTAACTATTTTGAGAATTTTTATGTGTATCCTTGTAGATTATAACGTAGGTATATAGATAGGTATAAATAATAGGAAACCCACTCCTGAAAAACAGAATAACAAAAAACGATGCTCTGAACCTCTTGTTCACTCAGTGATAGAGATATTTATCCATATTAATGAGTACACCTGAACAACATCATTTTACATGTCCATGTAATATTCCACAATATGCACCTGCCGCAGATTATTCAATAAATGTGTTAGGTAGGACGTTTAGACTGTGTTCAGTTTTTCATTATTATAAACAGGGCAAAAAACAATATGCTTGTTGCTATGTCATTGAACACATCTGATCTTATTTTCTTAGAGTGAATTCTTCAAAGTGGCATCGCTGGCTCAAAGAGATTGCTTCGTTTAGAAGTCTTCTGATGTGTATTATAAACATGACTTCTGGGGAAGTTATCACACTAGCAGTGAACAAGAATGACTATTTCCTTCTTCGTAGAAGAGCCTAAGTTTGAAGCGTCTTAGAGACTACAATCAGCACAAGAAGAAGTGTAAGGCCATTTACAAAAACAATTCTTGCATTTTTCAAACTAGAACAAATCCTAGAGATCATCCAGTCCCAGTCCATCATTTCTTGGGTGATAAAACTGACAACCAGGGAAGGCAAGTGCTTGCCCAGGAACAGTGGAACCCCATGAACAGGCCCCTGAGCATTACCCTGGGGCTAACGGAGTGAGGGACTAGCGGGTGGGGCCCTCACTGTGTGGATTCCTCTTCTACAAGTGGAAGGATCGGAGCAGAGTGGAACGAAGCATGACCAAGTAACAGTCACCTCTACTCGCTTGGAAGAGTTCTACTGCCCTACACCAATCTCAAGTAACCTACCCCAGCCACGCTTTGCACCCTCTGAACGAATTTGCAAGCTATCCCTATTTTTCAGCATTTGTGAAAAATAGTCAACACCACAGCTAAACAAATTCGGATTTGGAAGAGGACTGGAGTTATTTCCCTAACACTAGGAGTAGTTAGGCTTTGATCTGCTTTTCCTGTGATTGCTCCTGGCTGTGTGAGAGATTATTGTATATGCACACTTTTTCTTTTCTTTTTTCTTTTTTTTTTTTGAAGAATTTTGATCAGTTGGAACCTGGGTGGCTCAGTTAGTTAAGCATCTGCCTTTGATTTAGGTCATGATCCCCAGGAGCCCAGCATCCTGCTCCCTGCTCAGCGGGGAGCCTGCTTCACCCTCTCCTTCTCCCTCTGCCCCTCCACCTCGCTCATGCTTTCTTATGGCACAATGGATAGCGCATTGGACTTCTAAAATCTGTTTTAAAAAAAGAATTTTGATCAAATAAGATTCTATTAAATTTAAGTCCTCAAAGGCAAAGATTGCCATTGATAGAAGTCAGAAGTCACTGGCTATTCTGTATTCCACAGATCTCCACTAAATGGTAGAAAATTGCCTTTCTTTAAAAAAAATTTTTTTTATATTTATTCATTTGAGAGAGAGAGCAGAAGCGGGGTGGGAAAGAGAGGGAGAAGCAGGCTCCCCGCTGAGCAGGGAGCCCGATGCGGGGCTCCAACCCAGGACCCTGGGATCATGACCTGAGCTGAAGGCAGACATTTAACCTACTGAGCCACCCAGACGCCCCAGAAGACTGCTCTTTTATGCAAACCATTCCCAACAGCTATACTTCGTTATGAATTAGTGTCAAGCAATCCTGTCCAACTCTTATTGACTCATCCTCTGACTTTTATTGACTCATCGTTTAGCATGAATCTAAATCAGAGGTCAGCTATTTTTTTTTTTTTTTTTTAAGGACCAGGTAGTAAATATTTTAGGCTTTATGGGCCACATGGTCTCTGTCCTTACCACTCAACCTTGCTGTTGGAGCACAAAAGCAGAGACAATACATAAATGATTATGGATGTGTTCTAATAAAACTTGACTTACAAAAATGGGCAGTGGGCAGGATTTGGTCCTCAAGTTGTCATTGCTGACCCCAGATTTAAATCATCTACCGTAGATTGCTCTACTTCCCCCCCACCATCAAGCTTTCTGATTCATGAGGTCTTGGGAATGGGCCCAAGAATTGGAATTTATGAGTCTCTAAGCGATGTTGATGCTGCTGGTTGAAGGCCATGCTTTGAGAACTTTTGCTCTGGGACAGTCCCTTAAGATTGAAGTGCTCAATGAATTATTAAACTCACACAAATCATCACAATTTTCTTTTCAGTGACCTCAATGCTTGTATGTACCTCTCCTCTCTTGCCTTTTTGGAAGATAAGTGTGATTAGCTTTTGTAGAGGTCAAGCTACCAAGTTAAAGTCAATGGAATCCTCTCTAGTTAGTGCATGAAGGAAGGATGTATTAGTGTATACTATGGTGCTCGTGGGCTCACTGGAAAAGTTGGAATAATGTGTTCTTGGGTCAGCTTCCAGGAACAGCTCCCAGAACAACACTGCAGAGAGAGCATGTACCCACCACCCCTCCTGATTCTTTTTATAACTAAAGTCCCAGCCAAAATCTTGTGCCAGGTGAGTCTGATTTTCAAAACTCAAGTCCCCCTGTTTGGGCCCTATAGGCAAGGGAGTCTGGGAAACACAGATTTGGGGATTTCATACTGGGAAATCTAGCAACAAGGAAACTATAAAAACATGGAGCAGCATTCAGAAGCATTCAGAAGACACTACCCCCATTACCAAGCCACAATCCCATTACCAAGAAAGAAAAAGTACCATGGAGGAATGGAAAGTTATAAGGCAATAAAGCTCCAGCCCTCTGGGATTTGTTTTAAAATAATGGGGTTGCAATGGACAGAAGGAGTAGTATAGATGAGGCAGTATTGATCGTGAGTTGATGATTATTGACCTGGATGACAGGTACATGGAGGTTCATTGTTCTGTTCTTTCCATTGTAGTGTATGTTTGAAATATTTGGTAAGAGAAAAGTAAAATTTTAAAAGGCATGAAAAGCAGAAAAAGAATGGGCTTATGGAGTGATGTCTAAAGTCTCAATGGCATGCTCAAGAAGCATATACCTTGTAATAAATACCTTGTATAGGTATAAATATACCTTGTATATGTATAAATACTTTGTATATGTGTAAATACCTTGTATATGCTTGTATATGCTCAAGAAGCATATACCTTGTAATAAAACCTTTGGATGGGAGTTATTTTCAATGCGCAATCATTGTTTTAGCAACATTCCCACAGGAAAACAGTAAGTGCCTTTTTCACTGAAAGTAGGTCAAGGTAAAGCATTATTACCCCAGTCACTGTGTTTGCTTCACCCAGACAAATACACCGTGACCACTTGTTACATTTACATTCACTGCAACCAAAAAAGTCAGAATGGCTGGGCTACTATACAGGGTCACCAGCAAATGAAAACACAAGACCCAGTTAAATCTGAATTTCAGATAAACAGCAAATACAGTTTTTCATATATGTGTGTCCTGTGTAATATTTGAATATGCCTCTACTAAACATGGTCATACTAAAGATGTATTTGTTGCTTATCTGAAATTCCAAATTTAAGTGGGTATCCTATATTTTATCTGGCAACTCTATCTTCTATGACCTGTAAAATTGGGGAGAGTCTATCTTCCCCACTCTTCTCCAACCTGTGCCACACACCTTAACCTCTCCCTGAACTAACCAGACTGGACTTCTGTTTTTATGACTCTCCGCGTATTTCACCATGAACTTTCTTTATGTTCCTACAAAGGCACTCTTTCCAATCCTAGATAGGTTGAAGCTGAATTGTCAGCTTGACCCTTGAAGGGAAGTGGTAAGGAAAGAACCATGTGCCTAAATGTTCCCAAGCAAATGCCTCCTCTCTAAGAGGAGGAAGCTAGACCCAACCCCCGCCACCAAGTTCCTTGCAATATCCTTCCAACATAGCTGAGATTAAGAACCCCAGACGTGCTGGCCAGTCCTGCTGTGATATCCTTCGAACAGCCAGATGGGTCTCATAGAATCTAGACTCCAAAGGAAACAAAGAAAGAGTGATTTCATGCTAGAAGGCAGAAGATAGTTCATCATCCAAACTCACTCTGTCTCAGTTTGTCATTGCTGATTCCAGATTGTTAACACCCAGATAATCAGGTTTTTGCAACAGGGAAGGAACTTTTGTCTTGTCCTGCCTTAGTTATTTGACAACTCATTAGCATCTCCCCTGGAAGTGAGCCAGAGGAAGGAAGTGTTAAAATATCATGAGTCAACACGTTACTTGCCAGAAGTTCTGGTAAAAGGGGTAAGAGGGTTTAAAGGAAGAGAAATTCAAAATTTTGTACTCTTACAGAAATTTACTGGTAGAAAACAACAATTTCCTGAGATTCTGGGGATTTCTATTTTCCTGGCCCTAAACCACTGACAAATCAAAGGTCCAGTCTATGAGCTTGGACCTCCCCTAATGGAAGTTTCTCTAGACTAAATACCCATCCCTGGAATCATAGGCCCTATCTACCATTTGTGCCTTCTGCTTTGAGGTTAAATGAATTTTAGAGTTCTAATGAGGAAATACAGTGATTTGTATAGCTGGCTGCAGCTGGACCGGGAGGAAAGCAGAATTCTTCATGAGGCTAGAACTGCTTTTGTCCATTAAACAAACAAACAAACAAACAAAAAACCAAAAAACCACAATAGTATGAGTGGGTGTGTTTGGTTATAAAACAGTAGGTACTTCCAATTTGGGCTTATGAGAAGCCTCAACAAGGAAGAAGTAAATTGCTTGCTTTGTATAGAACAGGATGATATTGACGACGATGATGATGATGATGACGACGAGGACGATGATGACGATAACTGAGTGTTTGCTAAGGTGGGGAGGGCAGGGTTTTAGTGGATGATAGAAAGACAGAGGGAGGTGAAGAAATCGGTAACAGAGGGTTTGGGAGATCCATGCAAACACATCAGTAGGCAGAGAAGGATGGCTAGAGAGAAACTGTGCTTGCCAGGGACAGCTGAGGGATTCTAGGACAGTGACTTTCAAAAAACGTATTTATTATGGATCGCTTCAAGCATATACAGAAGTAAACAAACAGGTGCCTGGGTGGCTTAGTTGGTTGGGCGACTGCCTTCAGCTTAGGTCATGATCCTGGAGTCCCGGGATTAACCCCTGCTCAGCAGGGGGGGTCTGCTTCTCCCTCTGACCTTCCCTCTCTCATGCTCTCTCCCTCTCCCTCTCTCTCTCATTCTCTCTCTCTCTCATTTAAATAAATAAATTCTTTTTAAAAAAGTAAAAGGATTTCTCTCAATTAAATAAATTCTTTTTAAAAAAGTAAAAGGACTTTAACAAACTTCCACGTGTCATACCCACTTCAACAATGAACTCACAGCCAACCTTATTTCATCTAGAACGCCCCTATCCACTCATTCCCTCCCCTGTACGTTGTTTTGAAGGAAATTCCAGACATTATATGGCAAACGCTTTAGTACAGCAGTCAATTTGAAGCAGTAGCCTGTTCTGGGCTGCGCTGCTGTCTCCCTAAATTAGCAAATGGCCTCCCTAAAAGCCTGTATAAAGGAAAGACGTACTCCTGTGTGTCTCCTTTATTCCCAGCACCCCACTGCAACGCGCCTGTACTTGGGGCGCCAGATGTGGGGTCATTTTCCCCACACAAAGCAGTTCTGTGACAGCAGCTGGATGTCCTACATTTAACCCAATTCTGACTCCATCCACCTGGAGATAGCATCAGATCCCATGGCTTAAGGGCTCTGCCCCACAGAACTTCAACCCTCCATCACGCAATGCAGATGCCAATCACAAGTCTGGGCTGTCACCTGTGCTTCTAACAGACTGGCTGTACCTCAGAGGATCCCACAAAACCATCACCACCCCCCACCCTAGCTTAGGTTCAATTAATTGGTTAGAGTGAGTCAGGGAACTCAAGAAAAGTCTGCTTACCAGACTGCTGGTTTATTATAAGAGGGTATAACAGAACGAAACGGCCAGATGGAAGTTGCATCAGACCAGATTTATGAGAAAGGGCTCAGAGTTTCCTCAACCTCTGAAGGTACGTCGTCCTCCTCAGACCGCCACAAGTTCACCAACCTGGAAGCTGTTTAAACCCTCCCCTTGGGGTTTCTGTGGAGGCTTCATGATGTAGACATGATTGATTAAGTCACCGGCCATCAGGGATTGAACTCAGTCTCTAGTCCCTTTCCCCACCACGGAGGTCAGGAGGTGGTTACAGGAAGTTCCAGACCTCTAATCACATGGTTGGTTCCGCTGGCCACCGGCTCACCACCCCTACGAGCTTTCCAAAGGTTACTGCGTTGTGTTGACTACGAGAATGAGAACGTGAATGCATGGAAACCTACAGAGAGATGAGGGCAGGTTCCCACAATGTATGTATATGGGGGGTGACCCATGCCATTCTGTCAGAACATTAAATGAAAGATCACACCAGAAGGCTCCTGAAGACTTGTAGGGCGCGTCCAACAGGCACCAGGTTACTGGGTTATGTGGTCACTTGAACTTCGGCAAGTTCCTCTTTTTGGCAAGCTAATTCTGTATGCATTACAAATGAGAGTAACAATCAACATTTTGCATTATGCAAACAGCTTAAAGAAACCAGAATCTTTTACAGTTGTTGTTTTCCTCCTTAGAACAATGCATTGCTTAGGAAAAATTAAAATAATCCATAGCTGAACTCACATTAGTGTTTCCAAAACAAAATGGTCACAGGAACTCAAATGTTCAAGTCCATTCTCCAGACGAAGGGGTTAACCTTGCCCTTCAGTACCTCACTGCCTCCTCTCCAAACTTGGTGATCCTTCTGGATTGTTCCACCCTCTCACCAAAAGTCGGTTTTCCACAAGTTTTAAAAAGAATTTTTTAAATGTCATTTATTTCCCCAATTAATTGTTTTCCCCCCTCCCTGTGAGTTTCTCTGATACTCATGAAAATCTTCCCTTTCAAAGTCCTGTCTTCTTACCCCCTCCACTTAAAGCTCCCCTTGACACCTGCCTTCCAGGTAAGACAACACCCTTTAGAGCTCATAATCTTGCCAGCTTAGTCTTTAAATTTTTTTTAGCCTCCATAAAATTTTTGCTCACTCAGCACTGTAAGCCATCGTCTCCTCTGAGGATTGAGGTTTGTGTACTTGTTAATGATCTGATAATGTGCCTGTAGCTGTGGAGGACAAGGGCCCCACAAAAAAAAAAAAAAAAAAAGGATAATCTCCTTACAGCCCTAGTTCTGAGACTTGAGTACACATCAGAATACTTGGAGGGCTTGTCTGAACAAAGACTGTGGGAGTCCGATTCAGAAGGTCTGGGGTGAGCCTGAGAATGTGCATTTATATACAAAAATGAAAATGACCTAGTCTCTGGCTTCTAGAACATTGCACTCTGATGGAAAAATCCCTTCTTTCATGTGCAGAGCACTTTGGAATTTTAAAATTATTCTCGTATTGAATTTTTTTTTTAACAAAACCTCACCATAATCCTAAGAGGAAAACAGCTCCTGAATTTAGGGTCAGAAAACCTGCATTTGAATTTCAGCTTACCAAATATTAGCTCTGTGACTTTGGACAAGTTATAGCTCTCAAAGCCCGAGCTGTCTACAAAATAGGAATAAAAACCTCCCAGGTAAATAATAAATGCGTTTGTGAAAATACTTTGCAAGCTGCAAAGTGCTATACAAATATAGAATATTAGAAAACAAGGCAGCCTGTGGTCAGAGTCAGAAAGACCGCCAGAGTATTATGGGAACACAGAGGAAGAAGGGGCGCATTCAGTTGGCATGAGGAAAGGTTGGATGCGGTATGCTTCTAGAAAAAGGCCGAGTTTTCAACAGGCAGGGAATTGAGCAGGGAAGGTATTCAGAGGTGAATGGCACATAGGCAATAAAGATGATTAATGATACACCTGGTAAAGGAGTTTAACGCCACGTTACAGAAAGCTTGGAATAGCAGAAAAAGGAGTTTGAGCACAATTCAGTAGGGAATGGAGAGCCAATTAAATGTTCTGATCAACAACTCAACGTGCTATGAAGGTAAGGAACACTGGTCTGCTTACCGGGGTGAATGGGGAGGGGGAGACAATGGAGGCAGGGAGACCTGTTAAGAGTTTTCCTTAACAGGGGCGCCCGGGTGGCTCAGTGGGTTAAGCATCTGCCTTCGGCTCAGGCCATGATCCCAGGGTCCTGGGATCGAGCCCCGAATCCGGCTCTCTGCTCGGCGGGGAGCCTGCTTCCCCCTCTCTCTCTGCCTGCCTCTCTGCCTACTTGTGATCTCTCTCTGTCAAATAAATAAATAAAATCTTAAAAAAAAAAAGAATTTTCCTTAACAGCTTTCCCTACTCTTCCCACCCTGGTTCCATATGCATTTCCCCATACCCCACTGGTATGGCCTTACAATAAATTCCAATCTTCTCCATCACCATTATCCCATGGGAGCCCCCTTCAAACTGCTGGGCAACTCTGCGTTGGTCTCAGCAGTGCCTTCTGGAGCATTAGAGGACACACTTTCCCTCTTCCTTCTCACGTTCCTTGCAGCCCTATGGTCCTCAGCTGGGTTTCTCTTCTGGTTGTGAAGCATGCCTGGGTTTTTCAACCATTTCTCATCTAACAGGTTTCATTCTACCCTTCTTTGGTTGTAATTTCGTCTCTCCCATATTCAGGAAGAGAAGCACAAGGACTTCCCAGAGACACTTGGATAATTTAAACAGTCTTGATGGATGGATAAGAATTTAAGTCCCTGTCCCTGCCTCTTTTCCTTACTGGGTAACTTCATAGGGGAGTGCTTGAGAGAAGGTAGAGTTCAAGATCTGAATGGGTTCTCCCTCGTCTGTGGTGTCACTGACATGGGTTTGTTCTGATTTATAGCTGAAACTTACATGTTGTATCTTTTCCCCTGTAGGGAATTTTACAGATACCAACCTCGAAATTTATACCCCTCTGTTATACCCTGACTTGTGTGTCACATGACTTGCTTGCATTTGCCCCTCAAAATTTTCTTCTTTCTTTTTCATGATCATTAACCTTTGGGCGCTCATTACATTGTTGCTTCCTCTCTTCCATTTTACAGAACCCAAAGGGTTAACATGTCCTCGGCTGAGATGCACACACCTTGGAGATCATCTGTGGGTTCACTTAACCCACTCTAATTCCCACTTCTCCTAATAATAGGATCAGTCTCATTCCAAGTTAAGACCATGTTCAACTATGCTGTATAAACAAGTCCCATCCCCTTATGTTTATATTCAAGCTCTCAGGAGTTCCAAACACCTTCAGATTTTTCATTATTATCGTACACAGAACTCCTCAGTTGCTTCTCCTCTGTCCCCAAACCCTGAAAACACTTTCCAATATATGTCTCCCTCCTTCCCTCATACGACATAACATGTGTATCTAAGGAAAAATAAGGACAGATTGGATTTTCACTCTGTGTGGAAACACATTTCACTTTGCTTACCAAGTGAAAGGTCTATCTGAGCTTAGCTGATGAAACACGATGCTTGGATTTGATAAAGATTTCTCTTTTGGATATGCCTCTAAGGAGGCATAGTCGGATTCATTTGGAAAACAATTTTTATTGACTGTGACTCATTAGAAAGAATGTCATGTGCTGGCATTTCATCACCGAGCAGGGAATCTTTCCCTTATAGGGCCTTTGGCTCTGCTGCGACCCAGGAAAGGAAAAATGGGCTTCCGTGGGAAACCTGTGCACTCAGCCAGGACCCCAGGAATGTAGGTAAATATATAGCACCCCTGCCACTATTTTGTGTTACCTCCCATGGTGCCAGAGGAGACAAGTTTGCTCTTATGGCTCTGAAAATTAAGAACACAAGGAAATGCTGATTTTTTTTTTCCTTAGAAGAACCAAAACAAGCCAAAAGGACTACACCCCCCATTTAATTAAAGCTTCAAGAATTAAAAAAAAAAAAGGTGGCGGGGAGGGGAATATTACAGGAAGTGTTCATGTGTATGAGGGCACTATAAAAATAGAGTGCAGTGTTGGCTGAACCAGGAAATTTGATTAGATATTATAGGAATTGAATCTTTCATGAAGTGAATTATTAACAAGCGAAAGACCCTAAAACAAAAGTTTTGCTGCACTAGATATGGTTTCATTCCAGTCTGTCTGGATTAGGATCGGATCAGAGAAAGAACTGCTGAAGTATGTTTAAGCCTATTGAAGAAATGAGAGGTTTTCTAACACCACAAATTTTTCACACGAGAAGAATATAATTATTCAGTGACATTTTTCAAAGCAAAAATAGAATATGGAATGATTAAAACCTTATAATTTTTAAAATGAAAGTTGAACTAGAAAAGCAAAAGAAAATTATCAAAATTCTTCACTTGTTACTTTGGAAATGGCTAGTTTCGCTGATTTCTACCATCCTCTGTTTTCTATCATGTCCACAGTACTGGCGGGGTCCCTCCTGCCTAAATAGACACACACACACCTTCTCTCCTGCTTACCCTCTTTGGAAATATTCAGGACCATAACAGGAGATATTTCAATAAGAGAGTGGACAATGCCCTTCGATAGAAAAGAACTGTCACTTTAGATAATATATAGTGCCTTGCATCTTTGGGATGATTTGACAGATTAATGTTACTTTAAGGTGGTTAAGATACAGCCTTCAGCAAAGATAAATAATGTTGATTCACGGTTCTTCCCAAACCAAGGACAAAGCTGAGATAAAGTTTATGGCTGAGAAGACAACAAATATGGGGAGTGACTGACAGCAAAAGCCGGAAGAAGGATTATTCGTTTGTTCCCAGATGAAGGTGGGAACGAAAATCCCGAAGGCGAGCGGAGTAGAAGGTGAAGGTGGATGAAAGGAAACCACAGAGTTAAGGTATAGTCAAGAGCTAGACAACAGAACAGCCTTGTACTTCAGAAGAGGCCAAAAGAGGAACCCGTTGAAGTCTGATCTCCACAAAAAGACTGAAGGCTGAGGAGGTTCTCCAAATGCTGGGTCAAGATTTTCAGTTCACCTGAGAGCACTGTGCTAACCCAGCCCTCAGCTTCTCTCTGGAGTGCTGCTGTTGTTGGCGGATGCCTCTGTTCCCTTAGCGAACGCCCTGGAAAGAGCACATACATATCCAGGTCTGGGGAAGAACAGCTGGAAAATAGACCCAGCGCTGACTCCTGAGGGCTTCCGAGATTAAACAAGAAGGCGAAAATCGATTAGGGGTTTAGGGATGGAGGGGATTGGGGGACAGAGAGGTGTCAGCCAAAGGATATTGGGTTTTTGTCTTGAGGTGATGAAAGTGTGGTGACGGCTGCTCACATCGATGATTACACACTGTAAATGAGTGAATGAACAGTGTGGTCTGTGAATTACATCGCGGTAAATATGGGGGGGGTGCGTGCACGCGTGCGCCCACGCACATGCGCTTTAAGCCTACAAGAAATGACAGAGAAGGGTCAATGTGGTGTGAGAATAAGCCTTAACACCCCAATTTCACAGAGCTAGGAGGCAAAGACTGGGTATCAATGAGCCTGATAAGGAAAGGTGTTACTCAAAGGCCGAGTCAAGAACCACAGGGAAGCTCAAAATCATTGTATTCTGTATTTCACTTCTCTTACAGGAACTGTGTGCCTCTCTCCTTCTCCAGATACCACCTTTTCAAAGTTGAATTACCTTGCCCTGTTGGAGCTCACAACCGGTGGGTGTGATAAATGTGTTATATAGTCTGTACACCTGAAAGGACGGTATTAGCCATAGAAAGAATCATAGGGGAACATTTCCCACATTTCCCTGCAGAATGGGGACCAATTAAAGGAGCCAGTTATCCTGTCCTACCCAGAGAAAGCATTTTTCAGGTGAATCAATTGGGAACTGGGAACCGGAAATGGGTTTTTATTCCTTTACAGAATTAGGACACCATCTACAGGAATTGTACTCTTTGGGTGTCCCCCCACAAGCTCCCCCACATTGGGCTGGCATTATTAGAAACTTAACAAATACTTGCTGGTTTTAATTATATTGAATTCCAAAGAGGAAGCTTAGACATTTCATGATGAGTGTGCATGCTACTTCCAAATGTAAGAGCTAGAATATAAACCCTAGAAAAGGAAAACTATTTACCAAACACCAAAGCTCCTTTAAGAAACAACTGTGTCAAGTTTACCGGTTCTCATTGGTTTTATTAAAATGGTTAGGAAAAACTGACCTTGCTGATGTCTATAACCATGCCATCTTCAGCTTAGAATAATGCCCTGTATTAAACTGTGTAAACACCAGAACTTTCCCTTGTGAGTCCAATAATCTTAGCAACAGCTCCCTTTCCAAACATGCCAAGAAAGATATGTTGCTTTGGGTTACGGACACTGGAAAATCAACAGACCAAAACACGCAGAAGAACTGAGCAGAGAGAGAGGATTGAGCCCAGTCGCCCTGCAGCCTCTGGAGAGCTGCAGGGTAGCAGAGCCCACTGCAATGCCCTTGAACGGTTCTCTCCCCTCCCCCTGACCACCACCACCAAAGCAAAGCATCCCTACGCCGCCCTTCACACGAGGTCTGCCCTAATGGCAAGGAAATGAAGTCAGCCCCAAGATGGAAACATAGCTCATGGAACCACAGTTTAAAAAGTTAACTTTAACCTACACACATGTGTCTGGAGCCAGAGCCCTTCAGATTCCAGGGGTTCTCTTTCTGTGTGCATTTGCAAGGGCACAGAATGCATTGGTTAAGTGGGTTACTTGGTCTTTATAAGCAATGAGTTCTAGTGGGAATTCATTATGAATGCTCCGGGGTGAGGAAGTGGGATATTGGGATAAGGGCCAATCAATTTCTTCCTTTTTGTCCATACTGGGAGCTCTGGGAGTTCTGAATACCACCAATGTCCCACCAAATATAACAAAGTATCTTTTCTGTGTTTTATTAAATGTGCTATTTAAGTAAAACCATATTGTTCTCTGCACTCCCATCCTGAGGATAACAAATCATTATGATTGAATGACTTGCTTATCCTTCTCAAAATTCTGTTTTACATGTGTTTTTTTTTTAATATTTTATTTATTTGTTTGACAGAGAGACACAAGTAGGCAAGAGAGCCAGGCGGGGTGGGCAGGCTCCCTGCTGAGCAGAAAGCCAGATTCAGGGCTCGATCCCAGGACCCTGAGATCATGACCTGAGCTGAAGACAGAGGCTTAGCCCCCTGAGCCACCCAGGCACCCTGCTGCTTTACATGTTTCATCTTCGTAACTAAGAGAGGCTGGTAGAGTAACCTTGATTTCCCCAGCATTCTCCGTGAAGATGAACTGAATTTCTTGACCCCTAAAGTTTATCCCTTTATGCTATCACAATCAAAAGAAGAAATCTTAGCGAGTCTGAACAAAACTTCTCAAAAATGCACTTCAACAAAGAAATGTACATTAAAATAAGAATACTAAGAATCCTTTTTAAAAGTTTGTACCTACTATATTAACAGAACTTTTTATTAAGTTATAATGCTAGGTTCATAGAGGATGTAAGGGAAAGGATCCTCAGAGACATTGCTAATGAGATGATAAATTTTGACATTTGGGGGAGAATATTTGATAATATGGATCCAAAACCTTGTAAATGTTCAACTCACTGACCCCACAATTCTTTCATTCTTTTAATAACAGCTGAGTGCCTACCAAATGCTAAGTGCTCAAGGTACATTGATGAAAAACACAGACCAGCTCCCTGCCCTTGGGAAGCTCCTATTCTCATGGAGAGAAAAACAATGAATAATCACACAGGTGAACACGGAAGATAAATTCAGACATGATAAATTCTAAGAAGGAAATTGCACCATGGATAGGATGGGGGACGGAGAAGTTTGCTTCTAATGATGTTTGAGAAAGACCCTGTGGCAGAGAGATCAATGCCCTTATAATATCCAGCCCCCTACTCACCCTTAATAAAAGAGCCCTAACTTAAAAATAAACAAAGCCCAAAACTAAACCCACCTTTCTTGGCCTTCTGGAAGAGCAGGACAGCATGTGAGATATAATGAAATTCATTAGGTAGAGTCCCAGAAACATTTCTTCAAAAGTGAGACAGTTATCAGGTGAATCACTTATGATAAGATTTCAAAGATATCTGGGGGGGAAAATTGAATTTCAAAAAGAGGTAAATTAATAGTAAGGAGAAAAGCAATTCTGGCTTAGCTTTGGCTTTGAAAATATAAATCCTCTGCTTCCGTTAGATTTTTTTAGCCATTAAGCTTTCAGTGAGATTGTGGATACTTTTTGCTTGGGGAAGGAGAATGTTGGTGGAGGAATGTTATATAATATAGGGGTGGTATGACCCTCTGTGCTAAAATGTATAGAAAAATTATATGATACTTGATAGAAGTAAAATGAGGTCAACCTGGCATCCGTTATTGATTCTGCTCTAATAAATTATGCATTCTTGGGTATCAACCACATAACATCATGGATTCCAGCCTCAATTTAAAATGAAGAAATTAGACTCATCCAACTACTGTAAGGCCTTGTCCATATTTCTTCCTTTTTCCCTCTTCCTACTAGTAACATCAAACACACACACACACACACACGCAGAGGTTAAAGGTTAAATCCCATTGTGATCTTTGTAGAATGAACAGGCCATAGAAAGGAAAAATTATGATAATAAAATAATAAACTAGTTACATCCAGAAAACTTAATTCAGCTTTTAGGATGATGAAAGAATGTATCTATGCTCTTTGGGTATAATATACATAGTTTATACTATAGTCTACAGGTACTTACATTCCAAGACCCCCGGTGGACACCTGAAACCACGGATAGTATCAAACTGTATATATACTATGCTTTTTCCTACATATACATATGTATCTATGATCAAGCTGAATTTGTAAATTAGGAGACTTAACAATAGTAATTAATAATAGAACAATATATAGCAATACATTATAATAAAAGTTATATGAATATGTTTCTCCAAATATCATCTTATACTGTACTTGCTCTTTTTCTCTTTGTGTAATTAAGATGATAAAATGCCAACATAATAAGATGAAGTCAGGTGAATGACACAGGCATTGTGACATAGTGTTAGGCTACTGCTGACCTCCTGATGATCTGATCTGTCAGGAGGATTACCAGCTCCTCGACTGCTGTTGACTGAAGGGAAATAAAATGGCAGAAGCAAAACCACAGATAAGGGGGAACAACTGTATGAACAATGTACCTTAGAACTAGGTCGATAACAGAAACCTATGTTTGTACAGTGCTTTAGAGTTTACAAAGCAATTTTATGTCATATCACTTTCACTTTAAAAAAAAAGATTTTATTTATTTTACAGAGAGGGAGAGAGAGAGCTAGTGCATGGGCGGGCACAGAATCAAGGCAGAGAGAGAGGGAAAGAATCCCAAACAGATTCTATGCTGAGTGCAGAGCCCAATGCAGGGCTCGGTTGTGTGACCTTGAGATCACGACTAGAGCCAAAACCCAGAGCCGACATTTAACTGACTGAGCCACCCGGATGTCCCATGTCACTTTCACTTTTGAGCCTCACGGTTACTTTAAGAAATAGCTCAGGCAATATGAATTATATGAGATATTTCCATTTTCTTTTCAGATTTTATTTATTTATTTATGAGAAAGGGACAGCATGAGAAAGAGACAGAGCATGAGCAGGTGGAGAGGCAGAGAGAGAGGGAGAAGCAGATTCCTCTCCTCTGAGCAAGGAGCCCAATGCGGGGCTCTATCCCAAGACCCTGGGATCATGACCAGAGCTGAAGGCAGAGGCTTAACCGGCTGAGCCACCCAGGCGCCCCTGAATTATTTCCTTTTTATAAATAAATAGTCTTGATACTTGAAAGTGTCAAATGACTTGCCCTCATTTATGTAGCAGTGGGGGAGCCTTGGACCTTCTCCCAGTTCATCAGCACACATTGCCACCCGCCACACCGCAGGCCTCTAGAGGGACCGTAACCTGCAGTGCTTGCCTCAGCCTTCACATCAGCTTTCTGTTCTGCTCATTCCATAGCTTGGCTCAGATCGCTGAGGACACCAGCGCGGGGAGGCAGTGCCATTTCCAAACCCATGTAAACTAGAAGCTCTCCCAGGGATATTCATCCCGCTGCTTCCGTGCCAGCCTCCAGAACCACCACAGTTTAGTCTCAG
Source organism: Neogale vison (assembly GCF_020171115.1). Lineage (NCBI taxonomy): Eukaryota > Metazoa > Chordata > Mammalia > Carnivora > Mustelidae > Neogale > Neogale vison. The sequence continues at coordinate 194,194,153 of NC_058101.1, read as the reverse complement.
CAGTGGGGTCTGCAAGACCCTTTTTTTTCTTTCCTTCTAAATTTGAAGAGAATAAAATATGCAATATATGTCATTTAAAAATGATGACTCACATTATAGATCCCTCATTCTTAACTAACGAGACACCCACTTTCGATCTGCCTAACAGTCCAAACACAATGTGAACACTAAATCAAATCATCATAAGCACTGGTGTGTTTACAAAACATCAGGCATAAATCCTGTACAAGAACCACAGCTGGTTCTTGTAGCACAGTCATTAAGCGTTTGTCTTCGGCTCAGGTCATGATCCTAGCGTCCTGGGATGGAGCCCTGCATCAGGCTCTCTGCTCAATGGGGAGTCACCTTCTTCCTCTCCCTCTGCCTGCTGCTCCCCCTGCTTGTGCTCTCTCTCTCTTTGTCAAATAAATAAGTTATTATAAACAAATAAATAAATAAAACCAATTTTTTTTTTAAAGAGAACCACAGTTGGTTGCCAAGATAGTAAATATCCATTTTAATCCAAGTAACTAACATTAAGCAGGACTTCAAGAAGATGGTTAATGATTGGCCGAATACCACAATCTTCTTGTCACTTTTATTTGCCGTCTCATTAGAATGGACAAAACCACTGCCCCTTCCAGGTTCTCATTGAAGGAATTAGTTCTCAACGCCTTAATGCCTGTAGCTCTCTCCCTGAGCAAATTTCTTCCTCATTTTTAACTCTAGAAACTCAGAAACATTAATTAAGGGTCTATTGTGCATAGAGTGACCTAAGTAGTCCTTTTTTTTTTTTTTAAGATTTTATTTATTCACATGAGAGAGAGAGCACAATCAGGGGGAGAGACAGAGGGAGAGGGAGAAGCAGACTCCCTGTGGAGCTGGGAGCCCAAGTTGGAGCTGGATCCCACAACCCTGAGATCACGACCTGAGCCAAAATCAGGAGTCAGTTGCTTGACCAACTTGAGCCACCCAAGCACCCTGACAAGTGTGATTTCTAAGTGTGAACCCAAAAAGTTTTGGGATTTCTGAGATGTTTGCTGGCTCTTCCATGCAGCTGCTGAAGTGTTTGCCAATCCCAATGAATTCTGCATTCATTGACCTCATTCTGCAATTAGAAGTTATGAGGAGAAGATCAGAGCTGAGAAAAGTATATGAAAAGAAGAAATAAGTGGTTAATAAGCACATGAGGCAAGAGTGTTTAACTTCCAGAATAATTGAAGAAATATATATTAAAGCAGTAAGATCATTTTTCAACTATCATATTAGCAAAAGTTTTTAAAATTATAATACTCAGTGCTGGCAAAGGAGCAGAGAAAAATGTACTTTTAGACATTGCCCTTTAGAAAATAGAGCCCCTCTGGAAAATTATTTGGCAAATGTGTCAAAAGCCTTAAAATATTCAGGAATTAATTTGAATAATTTTATCCTAAATGTGGAAAAAACTTTATGAGCAAAGATTTTATTACAGCTGTATTTACAAAAGCAAAATTTGGAGGCAACCTAAATGACCCCCAATAAGAAAATGATTAAGTAAACTACACATGGCTCATCAACTCCATTCCATTTTTAAAGAATCATTAATACTTTAACAATGTGGAAAAGTCCTAATGTGATACTACATAACCTCACCCACCCCAGTCAATTAGGGAAAAAATATGGGAAAGAGGCAGGTGAAATATGGACAGAGCTGGTCTGGGTCCCAGGTTGTCTGACCCCATCCCTCGAATCCCACCCCCTCAAAGATTGATGGGGATTTCCGCTCTCCTGCACCTGAGGATTGTAGTTTCAATGTCTAGAAACCCTATAATTCCAAATTCTTATTCACAATCTGCCCTTGCAGCTCCGGGCACCCTAGCTCCTCCGAGGCTCCATTGTTGCCAAGACACATTATGAATTAGGGCCCCCGGGGTGAACTCACTCCAAATACATAAAAAATAAATACAACCAAATAGATAAGAATAGAAGAGTAAAAGAGATAAACACATGTATTTGTAGAAGAGTAAAGGTGAATCCTATTAAAAAAGTAAATCAGAATCAGGACTAACTGGGCATATAATGGTACATCTTGATGGGCATCATTTGGCCCTCGGAACGGCTAATGGGAGTCGGCCACACAGATATTTCAGTCACGGGCTATCGTGAGCACACTACAAAATGGCCTTACCACATCCATTCGTATTACCTCGGATACATCTAATCCCATGGTATTGTTTTTACTCAGGAAGATAATTGGATCCACTCTGAAATGTTTGGGTAGAATGTGTCACAGACGGGATCAGCTACATTTGTGAACATGACAACGGAAGTGTAATTACACCAGGTGGCCCACTGGGCCTTCAATGCCACTTGGTGTTGCTTACTCACCGATTGCGCATATATTTAAGAATAGAACGTCACTTTTCCCAAACTAATGGTGTTCTAGATTCTTTTGGTGGCAAGAGACCGAAACCTGACTCAAATTTGCTTAGACGAGATTTATTTTTTAAAAAGGTGGGGGAGGGGTAGCTCACAGAAGAAAAAGAACTCTTTGTTCGACCATGAATGGAAAAGACAAAAAACAAAAAATTTCTGGGACTCCAGACGTGAGAACCATGCCTCCAACACCATCAGGTCTGTGTCTCTTTGTCTTTCACTGTCTCTCTCTTGTCTCTGCTCCCCTCCTCAAATATTTCTTACTTTTCTATGTCAGCTTTCTCTCCTGTTGCTTTGCTTCTTCTCTGACACTGGTAACAGCTTTGCAACCAGAGGGGGAAAGGGTCTTCCCCCTCTTAAGACTTCAGTAAGAAATATCCAAGGCTCGGGTGCCTGGGTGACTCCGTTGGTTAAGCCTCTGATTCTTGGTTTTGGCTCAGGTCATGACCTTGGGGTTGTGGGATCCAGCCTTGTGTGGGATTCTGGGCCCTGAGCTTAGTGCAGAGTCGGCTTGAGAGTCTCTCTACCCCCTACTCAGGTTCACTCTCTTTCTCTCTCTTAAAATCAATCAATCAATCAATCCTTAACAAGAAAAAGTAGGAAGGAAGGGAAGGAAAGGAACAGGAGGGGAAGGGAAAGGAGGGGGAGGGGAGGGCTGGGGAAGGGGAGGAAGGGAGGGGAGGGGAAGGGAGGCAAGGCAAGACCCAAGGTTCCCACTTAGATTCACACTCATATTCTTTTTTTTTTTTTTTTTTTTTTTTTTTTATTCATTCATTTGACAGAGACACAGTGAGAGAGGGAACACAAGCAGGGGAAGTGAGAGAGGGAGAAGCAGGCCTCCTGCCAAGCAGGGAACCTGATGTGGGGTTCGATCCCAGGACCCTGGGATTGTGACCTGAGCAGATGCTTAATGACTGAGCCCCCAGGCGCCCCATCACATTCAGATTCTTACTCTTTAATCAATTGTTATAGTTGGGGAGATGGATGGAGAGGGGGGTCACACAAGCAGAAACAATTAAAATTTGTAACATTTATTCAAATTTACTATATGCCAGGCATCTAACCCTTTATTTAGCAAACATTTATAAAGCATTCAGTATGTGCCCTGTTTTGGATACATTATACATATTAACCACTTAATCCTCACAACAACCCTTCCCCCGATGCTGTATTTTTCCCATTTTATAGGTGAGCCACCTGCCGCATAAGAGCTAAGAAAGGGGTCCCAGGCCACATGATTAGGAAGTGGTGGAGCTGGAATATGAAGCCAAGCGGTCTGGTTCCTGAGTTTTTGCTTTCAACCACGCCGCCCTACAGTCTCTCCACTGCACAGGGTTTAACCTACACGAGGTGAATAGTAAAGTTATCGCCATTTTACAAAGGGAGAAATGAGACACAGGACATGTCCATTAAGTGATTGCTCAGAATTCACAGCCGTAGTGTCTGAGCCCAAAGCCCAGGCTTTGGACCGTTCTGCTGCGTTGCAGAGTCGGGGGGTGAGGCCTGGGTGTCTGGAGAAGAGGGAGAGGTTTAAGGAGACAGTGTATCCACTGCATTTAGTCAACTGTGCAGAGCCAGTCAGGCTGAGAAATCCTTACTAGCCCCACCCTAACCTCATAAGCCAGCCAGGCGTGCTCAGCAGGAGAAAGCTGTGGTCAAGGCCAGGTAGAGGTCAAGGTCAAGGAAGAGGAAGCCAAGAGCCAAGCGAGAAAGCCAGGCCTGGAATAAGGGTCTGAGGAAAGCTTCTACAGTGTCAGCCTGGGACACTGACCCTTCTCTGTGAGGGTACAAAGTCAAAGAGTACAGAAGGTTGCATTCAGGAAACAGCTGGAATTCTTCTAGAATTCCTACAGCACTGCTATGTCCTTGCCCTAGAAAGTCACAGGACTGTGTCAACTTAGATTTCCTCAGAAATGCCTTGACTGAGCTATGATTCCATGTCATGCTCTTAGCTTTTATCAAGCATTCAGTTAAGTAATGTCCTTTTAAGGAACATTTCATGGTCTTCAGAAAACCTGCAACTGAATACATTGTTCTCACTTTATGTAATGAGCTTAACATTCTGCCCATGGTTCAGAGTCAGAGAAATATTGGTCTCTCCAGGCAAACGTGTGCTTATTTTTATCAGGCAATAGGAGTTATATAGTACAACATGTTTGCCATTTTGCACGGGGGGGGGGGGGCCCTGGGAACCATAAGTTAATTTTTATGCTTCATTGTTCCAACATCATCCTGGGTTCTTGGATGCGTCCTAATGAATTCTGCTTTCCCTTTTCCTCTTGAACCATCTTGGTGGTGGGGTTGTTGTTGTTGTTGCTGTTTTACTTTTTCATTGTGAGGTAGAGCATACATACAAAGGAGTGTACAAAACAAAAGCATACAGCATAATGATTATCTCAAAATAAATACCCATATTAAGCACCACCCAGCTCAATTAACAGGAATTGCCAGTGCCCCAAAAGCCCTTCCATCTTCCTCCCAAACACCCCCTCGCCACCCACCTGCTCTCCTCCTCCTCCTCCTCCTTCTTCCTTGTTCTGGCTGCTTCAGTTCTCTTTATATTCCCTTATCTAACCCCGGTGTATTCCTCGGTACTGTGGTTTAGGGCTGCACTTATTATTTTCACCTTACCTGAACGGAATCACGCACTAGGCGGTCTTCTGCGACTGGCTAAATTTCATTCACTGGCACATCTGAGTAGATCTACAACCCATGTCATTGTTTCTATTGGTAGTTAAATCATTTTCATGTCTGTATAGCCTGCCATCATGTGACTAGACCACAATTTATTTATCTATTTTCCTATTGATCGGCATTTTTAAAATTACCATTATTTCCCTTGATTGTTAATGTGGCTGAGCACCTCTCTGTATGTTTAGGAGTCATTTGGAAATCCTTTTTTGAGCCATCTTTCTGAAACAAAGAGACAGATTCTCACGTGAACCTCTAGAAGGGACTCGGCCCTGCCAACACCTTGAGTTTAGCTCAGCAAGACCTATTTTTGACTTCTGACTTCCAGAACTGGGAGGCAATACATTTAGGTTGTCTCAAGCCACTAAGTGTGTGGCGATTTGTTACAGTGGCCACAGGAGCCTAAATATGCCAGGAAAAGGAAGATGACCACTTTGATAATTAAAATAGTTTACATGAAAAAAATTAAAAATAAAATAGTTTATATGAAATAACCTGATGATATTTTTGCCTTATGAAGAAATTACAGTATTGCCCATGTTCCATACTATATATCCTTACACTTAAAATAGAAAAGTGATTTTTAAAGTTGAAGTAGAATAGGCATGCAGGGATAAGTACAGATCTTAAAAGTATAATTTGATGAGTTTTGACAAATGCATACATCTGTAGATCCAAGTACAGAACATTTCCACTCCTCCAGAAATGTCTCGTGTCCCTCTCTCTTCATTTCCCAACACCTCCCTGCCCCCACCATCCAGGCAGCCACTGATCTGACTTCTATTCCCATGGGTTAGTTTTGTCTCTTCTAGAACTTTATATAAAAGAATCATACAATATCTACTCTGCTGCGTCTGGAAAGAATATTGAGTGTGAACTTTAAGACTCCAGCACAAACTCTGGTTCTTGCACCAGTTCTCTGAACTTGACCAAGTGTCAGCCTTTCACGGCTGAGTTTCCATTTAGAATTTAAACTGCCCACCTCAGAACTGCTAAGATCACAGGATATCATCTGATAAAAATGCATTGTTGTTTCTTAAATGGTATGTACTTGCACAGTTATTCCCAACTCAGAACAGAAATTGGAGGTTAACAATCTTTGGGTAATGGAATAATAAGGGATTTTTAAAAATTTCCTTAACATTTTTTATATTTCTCAAGTTTGTACATTAACCCACATTCCTTTTAAAATAAAAATGTTATTTTAAAATACTAGCACAAGAGTGTTTATCAGCTCTGATTTCATATCATACATTGTTTTTTTGTTAGATTTTTATTTTAAAATTCTGATTCAATTAATAATTCTGATCTTCAACTATGTATTGGTACAATTCGTGGTAGAGTTTTATTCATTCCTACACAGGAAACACCAGAAAGTAAGATAATAAGGATCCTATCACCTATTTTCTCATTTTATAAATCTAAGGAAAGCCTGAGACAGCAGGAAATACATTGCTGCAACACTGCACTTAAGAATCAGCCATATCGGGGCACCTGGGTGGCTCAGTGGATTAAAGCCTCTGCCTTTGGCTCAGGTCATGATCTCAGGGTCCTGGGATCAAGCCAGGGGCTCTACACTCAGCAGGGAGCCTGCTTCCCTTCCTCTCCCTCTCTCTCTGCCTGCCTCTCTGCCTACTTGTGATCTCTGTCTGTCAAATAAATAAATAAAATCCTAAAAAAAAAAAAAAAAAAAGAATCAGCCATATCATTCCTACAGCATGTCTGACTATTCAGATGTAAAATCCAGGGACAAGGTCTCTGACCTATTCTTGTCTGCTTCTCCAAACAAGCCAGCACATAGCAGGTGCTCAAAGAATACCTGCTGGATACCTTTCTTTTCCCCATCAATTACGTCACGCTACTAACTTGGTCATCCTGTTATCAGCTAGCCCAAAATGTTCATGCTCTGATTTGCCAGAACTTTACAGCACCCTCCATTTCTCTACTTACCAAATACAATGTAGAATTACTTTTAGACAGGAGTACGAATCCCTTAGTTTTTATAAAAATGATTTAGCTTCGAAAATTGCATAAATATCTAAATAATAATGATACCAAAGATCAACTATTTTATTACAACTTAGTTCTTCATAATTTATTTATTTAAATTCAATTAGCCAACATATAGTGTATCATTAGTTTAGGTTTTTTTTTTCCCCAAGATTTTATTTATTTATTTGAGATCAACAGAGTGAGAGAGAGCATGGGAATAGAGAAGGTCAGAGGGAGAAGCAAACTCTCCATGGAGCTGGGAGCCCGATGTGGGACTCCATCCCAGGACTCCAGGATCATGACCTGAGCCAAAGGCAGTCACTTAACCAACTAAGCCACCCAGGTGCCCACATCATTAGTTTCGGATGCAGTGCTCATTGATTCATTATTGCGTATAGCTCCCAGTGTTCATCACATCATGTGCCCTACTTTATGCCCATCACCCGGTTACCCCACCCCACCACCGCCCTCCCCTTCTGCAACTCTCAGTTTATTTCCCAGAGTGAAGGGTCTCTCATGGTTTGTCTCCTTCTCTGATTTCTTCTTGTTCAGTTTTCCCTCCCTTCTCCTATGCTCTTCTGTGCTATTTCTTATATTCCATATATGAGTGAAACCATATGGTAACTGTCTTTCTCTGACTGACTTATTTCACTTCACGTAATCCCCTCTAGTTCCATCCTTATCGATGTAGATGGTAGGTGTTCATTCTTTCTGATGGCTAAGTAATATTCCATTGTATATATGAACCACAACTTTCTCCATTTGTTGGATAAAGATGTTAATAAAGATGTTGAAGGACACCTCAGCTCCTTCCAATGGCCATTGTGGCCATTGCTGCTATGAACACTGGGGTGCAGGTGCCCCTTCTTTCCACTACATCTGTATCTTTGGGGTAAATACCCAGTAGTGCAATTGCTGGGTCATAGGGTAACTCTATTTTTAATTTCTTGAGAAAACTCCATTCTGTTTTCTACAGTGTAAGAGGGTTTCCTTCCTACCAACAGTGTAAGAGGGTTCCCCTTTCTCCATGTCCTCGCTAACATTTGTTGTTTCCGGTCTTGTTAATTTTAGCCATTCTCACTGGTGGAGTATCTCATTGTGGTTTTGATTTGTGATTTCCCTGTATTCTTCATAACTTATTGAGTGCTATTGCAGATGATTCATCATGGATGTAGGACTGCCAAATGACAGACTTGCCAGAGGCTGCAGCCAGTGGGTGGGTTAGGAGGGAGGACGAGAGATGATGTATATTCGGTACCAAGAGGGAAAGACTTCCTGGAATAGCCAGTCTCTATAGTCCTTCCCATTGCCATTGCAAAGAGAGGAAGAAAGCGAAGAAAGAGACAACAATCTTGAAGGAAGTGTAATAGGGACAGTATTTGGAATCACAGGCACCCACCCCGAGGACAAGTTTAAGTTTTATAATGTCACAGATTGGTGTAGCAGCGTATGCAAAGTGAGGTCAAAACGATAACGGTGAACATTTATTAAGTGTTTACTATGCGCTAGGCACTATTTAACTACTTCATAAGCAATAGTTCTTTTATTTCTCACTACGATCCTATGAGATCAAGGATGTGGTGCCCCCCCCCAACTTACTTAGTGGCATGCATAGCATGGTATCAGGGCGCATGCTCTCAATCATTACACTCACTCCATAACCATGACTAGAAAAACAACTGCATTTACAGTTTGAATTGTAAATAATTCCAGTTAAAATGACAAAAACTTCTCATGAATTAATGAAGGACCTTTGAGAAAAAGAAGTGATCATTTGAACAGGCACCCAGGGAGGATGTGTAACTACGTGGGACATTTGAGAAGATCAAAATACACAAACTTGGGACAACAGAAGTAGTTCTAGGCAGGACAGGAAGGAGACATTTCCCCGAGTCACGCTTCTTAAAATTACTCCCAGTTCCCTGTCAGAAAGTAAGAGTACCAGAGCTAAGGTCTTATCTCTCTGTTTGAAGTAAAAATTTAGCAGATAATATGCAGTTCACTCCATAGTCCAAATTCTGTTCCTTTCAATCCTTCCTGCTGTCATTTTAGAGTCCCAGATAAAGAATCTATTTCCGAGGCTTAGTGAGGTTCAGTACCAGAACCATGTCAACCAGCCGGAAGAAATGAGCTCACTTCAAGAATGACACCTTAAAGCTTATTTCCACCTGAGTGTGCAACTGTGAATCACTTTTGCACAATCATCATTGCTCCTCTTTGATCGCACAAGAGGAGAACAATAAGAAAGATACTATTATAATCCTCCTTTAGTAAAGAAGGAAGAAAGAGGCCCTGAGATGCGAAGGGGTAGGCCTAAGTCCACACACTTAGCAAGTCCTACATGGAAGACTAGAATCTAGGCCTCTTCAGGCCGTCTCTAATCCTGACCCATGTTAGTGATAACTGCCCAGATTTATTAACAAGCCACGAACCTGACTGATTTGGCCTACTCTCTGATGAGTTATCCGTGAGCAGAGGAATGTTCCCAAAGTGGACTGAGATAAGAACTAGAGCTCCGAGAACAGACTTAGAAAATGGAGTCATCATCTTCTAACAAATGCCCTGTTTTAGCACTGAGAATGTACCAGGCAGCATGCAAAATTCTTTATAGATATTACCTCATCTATCCCCAAAATATCCCTGCGAGGGATGTATTATTAGCTCTATTTTACAGATAAGGGATCTGAAGGTTAAACAGATTAACTGACCAAGGGGACTGTTAGAATCCTGTGTGACGGGCCGTTGTGTTCTCCTAGCCAAGTGAGCCAACAGACAGGAACACCAGGCCTGCCCTTAGCACAGGGGCTGACCCGAGTCTCCCCGTTGGTCCTCCACTCTTCCCTCCCTCCTTACCTGCTGGCTCTGAACAATGGGGCTCTTTCTCTGGGGACGTCTTCCTGGTGCAGGAAATACCATCAGGCCTCTGAGAGACTAGTGTCCTGATACTTTTGCGATATTCTCCTCCCTCAATTCAGAAGCATCTGAATAAGCCAAAAAGAGGGTTTACTCCCCTTGCAGGAATGTTTACTGGGACTCATGGTGGGGCAAAAAAAAAATTAAGAAAAATAATGCTTTCATGCGAAAACTTTAACACTCAAGATCAATGCCCAAAATTCCATTTTAAATAAAGATAGGAGGGCGCCTGGGTGGCTCAGTGGGTTAAGCCGCTGCCTTCGGCTCAGGTCATGATCTCAGGGTCCTGGGATCGAGTCCCGCATCGGGCTCTCTGCTCAGCAGGGAGCCTGCTTCTGCCTCTCTCTCTCTCTCTGCCTGTCCCTCTGCCTACTTGTGATCTCTCTCTGTCAAATAAATAAATAAAATCTTAAAAAAAAAAAAAGTTCTAAAAAAATAAATAAATAAATAAATAAATAAAGATAGGAGATCCAACCCTAAACTTACTTGCACCACTTCCTCCAACCCTCATTCCCCACGCCACCCCAGCCCCATCGCAGTCCTGTTGGATCCTGTCTGTATTGAAATTCTTGACCTTTTGTTCACCATGGATATTTTCTGCACGGATTTTTGTTTTTAAAAATATGCCACTAAAACATTCCTTATCTTGATAACAGATGAGTTTTTTGGTTTTGTTCTGAGTCCCCTTAAATTTTGTGCTCAAGGCCTCATCCTCCTCAGCTTGTCCTGATCCTGGACTGAGAACATAAAAGTGGAATCACAGACAGTGGGCCCTGCTCTCCAGTTTACGGTTTCTCCATCCTTCCTAGTCTCCTCTACGCGGTCGCTACCCTCGGTGTCAGCCCCATCAAGTAAGGGAGCACGGAGTGCACTCAAGTTCACAGTGGGCTGTACAGAAGGAGAAAACAAGTCTTCCCTCTGCCTTGCTCCAGAGCTAGAGTTTTACAGTGTTTCTTTCTACTTCTTAAAGGACACTTTTTATACCATCAGCTGAGTAATCTGCCCTGAGGGAAATTCCTATCTCTGATACTCTCAAATCAGTGTTGACAATAATTAAAATAATTTTAATTATTGGATTCCTATCACTGTTTCTTTAAGGCAGTGGCTCTCAATCTTTAAAAACAGATCCCTATGTCCAGGCTGCTCCCCAGATCCATTAAATCAGTATCTCCAGGGGCGAGAGCCTGGCATTCGCCGTCTTTAGAGCTTCCTGGGAGATTCTAATGTGCCGGCAAGGTTGAGAATGACCGCTCTGGCCAAAGGCTCACTTTTTTTATTTTCCTCCCTCTGATGGTTTTTTCCCCGAGGTTTATCCCAGGGGCAGTTTCAGTCAAGGCTCCAAGGTCTGAGGAAGCTAGATGCAATTCCTGGCTTTCCCACGGCGTAGCTCTGTGACCTTGGACAAGACCTTTTTTGTTTCCTCAGCTATGCTCTGGAGATAGTAACAGAATCTACCCCTCGGACTTGTTGGACGGAATGGAGCTGCGGCATCTGAAACAGGCAGCAGTGTCTGCGGTGCATGTGGCTACGTGCCCTCACGCGCCCACACGCTGGGGATGAGCTCTCAGTACTATTAGCTCCACAGCCGGCCTGCAGACAGGGCGGGAAGCCCAGCGAGTACACAGACAAAGGCAGAACTGCTCTGTTGGGAGACCAGGGCGGGAAGGACACTCAGACCCCACTCTCTTCTTCCAGTGTGTTGTGAACCGCTGATTCTGGGACGAAACTTGAAGACCACCAGCATGGCGTGTAACGACACTTTGAACCCAATTTTTCTCCGTTGGGGTGGCTTTTTTTTTTTTTTTTGCCTCAGAACGGTGCTGGCCCATTTCTGATCTCATTTTCAGTGGCAGGCATCCGCCGGCTGGGTTCTGGGGCTGCTCTCAGGCTGGAGGCCCTGGAAGCGCAGGGCTGCTTGGCCCAAGGGACTTTCCCAGCCTCAGGCTGACGAGTGAGCGATATTCCCAGTCCCCTGGCTGGGTGAACGTCTCTGGTTTTTAGGTATGTGGTGGTGGCCAGTAGGGCTGAACGTGATTCCTGTTAGAGAGGAGAGGAGCAGCGAAGCGCCCGGCGCAGGGACACTCTCATGGAGCCCGGGCTTGGCAAGGCCGACTCTCTCTGGGAAAGAGTAGGGGCCTGTTTTCCCGTTTGAGAACAGCCACGCTCTATTTGTGTGTGCGTGCATTTTATGCTCTATTTGTGTGTGCGTGCATTTTTATGCATTATTTATTTGACAGAGAAATCACTAGTAGGCAGAGAGGCAGGCAGAGAAAGGGGGAAGCAGTCTCCCTGCGGAGCAGAGAGCCCATGTGGGACTCCATCCCAGAACCCTGAGATCATGACCTGAGCCGAAGGCAGAGGCTTAACCCCACTGAGCCACCCAGGCGCCCCGCTCTCTTTGTTTCTTAGGCAGTGTTGATTGTTTGAACCCACCCGGGTTGGTTTCAGAGACCGGGCCGGGTTCAGAGACCTCTGCCAGCCGCAGGCTGATTTGGAGAGGCGGAGGCAGAAGGTACAGACTGGGGTCGTTGTAACTGAGGTTGGCTCTGCCTCAGCGATCATCTGGGGCCCCAAATTTCCTTTTCCCTTAGGGAGGCCCATCTGGGCCTTACTTGTTCATGTGCTTTCCGCCACTACCTTTCATTTCTTCTAATCAATGCAGTGTCTTTTTCTTTTTCTCGTAAAGGAGTACGCCTTGTACCAAGGTAATCACTGAATAAGCTACTCTATAGTAAGAGGGTTTTGTTTTTTCCTCCCCTGAGCCCATTTCCAGACACATTCGGGAAGAAAGTTGAGATTTCATACCATGGCATGTTTGAAGTGGGCGCTTTGATTGTTCTCCTATCCGAGAAGTGATTTTCGTCGGACTGGTAGTTGGGCTCTTCAGCTGCAAGTAACAGAAACCAACTTGAGTTGACTTTAGCCCGAGAGGGGAATTTATTCCAGCATAAAGGAACACCTCATAGAAGCAAAGACAGAGGGTGCCAGGCTTCAGGAAGCCAGGGGGAATGGAAAGCTGCCAGCACACTTCTGCTCCATCTCGTCTCCAAAGCTCTGAGTGTTTGCAGCTCCTGTCTCTCTGCAGACCGGTTTTGACCACCTCTGCGTACAAGCAGAAATGCTGCTGTCCCTGAGCACGGCGCTCATCACTTCCATGCAAAATGTGCCCAAAGTGACTCGTGGCTTGCAGTACCGATTCTCAGGAAGGGTGACTGGTCAGATTCTATCAGCTCTGGTCAAAGGACAGATAACCCAGGGGCTGTCTTCTCAACCAACATTCCCAGATCCGGCCGATGACTAGGGTTCCTGGTGGGAGACTTTTTTTTTTCCCCCTACAGACTCAGGCTCCACTGTGAACCCGTTCACTGTAGAACCTGTAGGTGTAGCGCCTGGGACTCTGCATTAAAAATTCCTCAAGCAATTCTGATGATAAATTAGATTGAGAGCCACTGGGACGGAACTCTCTGGTATCTATTAATCTTTCTACAAAGGTCTAATGAAAGACTGCCTTTTAAGATAGCTGCTGTTTGTTGGAGGCTAGGGAGAGCAATTCATTTCGGTGCGAATATACGTGAGTGGGATGGGGAACTCCCTACCCTACAAGCGCTTGCTGCAGAACAAGTCTAGTGGAAATCTGAGAAGACAGCTCAGGGCTGGATCTGGTATCACCATTTTTAAAGGCTTTGTGGTCAGGACTTTGAGACAAAATTTCAAGTACCCTTCTGACCAGGGATAATCTGGGTCAGCGATAGCCAAGCCTGTGATGCAGCTACCATGGTCAGTGTGAGAGTCCGAACCAGGTTTAAAACCTAGGACTTTATGCTAGGGGGCAAAAATAGAACTCCGTTGGGAACAAACACCATCCTAGGGAATCAAGTTGGTTTTTGGTCCCCATGTCTTTGTTTCTTACAACATGCTCTCTCTGCAGCTTGATGAACTATTACCTCTTCTCTTTTTAAATGTCTATTGCTTTGTTCTTTAAGATTTCACTTGTGTTTCCTCTTAGAGGAAGTCTTCTTGGCTCATAATCTCTTTATCTTGGATTCTGCTCCTCTAAGATCTTCTATGTACCATGATCATAGCATGGACTATAGCCGGGTAACTTCTCCATCACCTCCACTTCATGGGTAAATTTACTGCTAAATCACGGGTAACTAAATCTACTACTAAATCTACTTCTCTGGGGGTTGGTGTAAACCAGCCTGTACTGAACGGATGTAGCCATGTGTCTGCTGATCTGGCCCCTGGCTTCCCTTCTGTCCCTCGCATGTCCCTTATTTGAACAGTCAGAGCCGCCAATCTCAATGCCATTCCAGGTTCCGGAATCACTCATCCCTTAGTCAGAAAATTAAGAAGCCCTAAACCTGAGGCCCTGCATCCAGTAGGCCATGCTTAAGACACCCTTAAGTACCATCATGAATTCCAAAGATGTTTTATTTGAGTTTTACTCTATGATACTCGAGCTAAATCAGCCATAATTCACCAGGCATGATTCAGATTCAGATTCAGATAGCTCATTTAACTCCTACAACAAGCCTACAAAGAAAGCTTTATGGGAAAACTGGGAGTAGAAAGATGAAGTAATCGGCCTCGGCCACACCACCAGTGTCAGAAGCAAGATCAAAACCCAGATCTGGGAGGGAGTCAAGATGGTGGAGAAATAGCAGGCTGAGACTACATCAGGTAGCAGATCAGCCAGCAGATCAGCTAGATAGCTTATCTAAAGATTGCAAACACCTACAAATCCAATGGGAAATCGAAGAGAGGAAGAACAGCAATTCTAGAAACAGAAAATCAACCACTTTCTGAAAGGTAGGACTGGCAGAGAAGTGAATCCAAAGCGACGGGAAGATAGACCGCAGGGGGAGGGGCCAGCTCCCAGCAAGCGGCTGAGCAACGGAGCACAAAATCAGGACTTTTAAAAGTCTGTTCCGCTGAGGGACATCGCTCCAGAGGCTAAACCGGGGTGAAGCCCACGTGGGGTCAGCGTGGCCTCAGGTCCCGCAGGGTCACAGAAGGATGGGGGATGTCTGAGTGTCGCAGAGCTTGCAGGTATTAGAATGGGGAAACGGGCTACAGAGACAGAGCTGAGGAGTGAGCTCTCAGCTCAGGGTTACCTTAAACAGGTTGCAGGCTTGGTGAGTTTGGAGAGCGGCCAGAGGCCAGGAAGATGGGAGTAACTGGGTGCTATTCTCTGAGGGTGCACTAAGGAGTGGGGCCCCGAGCTCTCAGCTCCTCCCGGCCGGAGACTGGGAGACCGCCATTTGTATTCCCGTCCTCCGGAACTCTACGGAAAGCGCTCAGGGAACAAAAGCTTCTGAAAGCAAACCCGAGCGGATTACTCAGCCCGGCCCCTGATAAGGGTGGTGCATTTCCGCCTGGGGCAAAGACACTTGAGAATCACTAGACCAGGCCCCTCCCCCAGAAGATCAACAAGAAATCCAGCCAGGACCAAGTTCATCTACCAAGGAGTGCAGGTTCAATACCAAGGAGGGCAGCGGAATTCCAGAGGAGGAGAAAGCAAAGCACAGAACTCATGGCTTTCTCCCCATGATTCTTTAGTCTTGCAGTTAATTTAATTTTTTTTCAATTTTTTTTCTTCTTCTGCTGAATTTTTTTAACTTTTTCCCTTTTCTTTTTTAATGTTTTTAAACTAGTTTATCTAATATATATATATATATTTTCTTTTTTATATTTTTTCTTTATTCGTTTTCTTTTTTTAATTGTTTCTTTTTTTTCCCCTGAACCTCCTTTTATCCCCTTTCTCCCCCCCACGATTTGGGATCTCTTCTGATTTGGTTAAAGTGTATTTTCCTGAGGTCTTTGCCACCCTTTTTGTATTTTACTTGCTCCTTCATATACTCTTATCTGGACAAAATGACAAGGTGGAAAAAATCACCACAAAAAAAAAAAAAAAAAAAAAGAACAAGAGGCAGTACCGACGGCTAGGGACCTAATCAATACAGACATTGGTAATATGTCAGATCTAGAGTTCAGAATGACGATTCTCAAGGTTCTAGCCGGGCTCGAAAAAGGCATGGAAGATATTAGAGAAACCCTCTTGGGAGATATAAAAGAACTAAAATCTAACCAAGTTGAAATCAAAAAAGCTATTAATGAGGTGCAATAAAAAATGGAGCCTCTCACTGCTAGGATAAATGAGGCAGAAGAAAGAATTAGCGATACAGAAGACCAAATGACAGAGAATAAGGAAGCTGAGCAAAAGAGGAACAAACAGCTACTGGACCATGAGGGGAGAATTCGAGAGATAAGTGACGCCATAAGACGAAACAACATTAGAATAATTGGGATTCCAGAAGAAGAAGAAAAAGAGAGGGGAGCAGAAGGTATATTGGAGAGAATTACTGGAGAGAATTTCCCTAATATGGCAAAGGGAACAAGCATCAAAATCCAGGAGGTGCAGAGAACCCCCCTCAAAATCAACAAGAATAGGTCCACACCCCATCACCTAATAGTAAAATTTACAAGTCTTAGTGACAAAGAGAAAATCCTGAAAGCAGCCCAGGAAAAGAAGTCTGTAACATACAATGGTAAAAATATTAGATTGGCAGCAGACTTACCCACAGAGACCTGGTAGGCCAGAAAGAGCTGGCATGATATATTCAGAGCACTAAATGAGAAAAACATGCAGCCAAGAATACTATATCCAGCTAGGCTATCACTGAAAATAGAAGGAGAGATAAAATGCTTCCAGGACAAACAAAAACTGAAAGAATTTGCAAACACCAAATATTTGGAAATACTGAAAGGGGTTCTCTAAGCAAAGAGAGAGCCTAAAATAGTAGGTCAGAAAGGAACAGAGACAATATACAGTAACAGTCACCTCACAGGCAATACAATGACACTAAATTCAAATCTCTCAATAGTTACCCTGAATGTTAACGGGCTAAATGCCCCAATCAAAAGACACAGGGTATCAGAATGGATAAAAAAACAAAACCCATCTATATGTTGCCTACAAGAATCTCATTTTAGACCTGAAGACACCTCCAGATTTAAAGTGAGGGTGTGGAAAACAATTTACCATGCTAATGGACATCAGAAGAAAGCAGGGGTGGCAATCCTTATATCAGATCAATTAGATTTTAAGCCACAGACTATAATAAGAGATGAGGAAGGACAATATATCATACTCAAAGGATCTGTCCAACAAGAAGATCTAACAATTTTAAATATCTGTGCCCCTAACATGGGATTAATAACAAAATCAAAGAAACACATCAACAATAATACAATAATAGTAGAGGACTTTAACACTCCCCTCACTGAAATGGACAGATCATCCAAGCAAAAGATCAACAAGGAAATAAAGGCCTTAAATGATACACTGGACTATATGGACATCACAGATATATTCAGAACATTTCATCCCAAAGCAACAGAATGCACATTCTTCTCTAGTGCACATGGAACATTCTCCAGAATAGATCACATCCTGGGTCCTAAATCAGGTCTCAACCAGTATCAAAATATTGGGATCCTTCCCTGCATATTTTCAGACCACAATGCTCTGAAGCTAGAACTCAATCACAAGAGGAAATATGGAAAGAACCCAAATACATGGAGACTAAACAGCATCCTTTTAAAGAATGAACGAGTCAACCAGGAAATTAAAGAAGAATAGAAAAAATTCATGGAAACAAATGATAATGGAAACACAACGGTTCAAAATCTGTGGGACACAGCAAAGGCAGTCCTGAGAGGAAAATATATAGCAGTACAAGCCTTTCTCAAGAAACAAGAAAGGTCTCAAGTACACAACCTAACCCTACACCTAAAGGAGCTGGAGAAAGAACAAGAAAGAAACCCTAAGCCCAGCAGGAGAAGAGAAATCATAAAGATCAGAGTAGAAATCAATGAAATAGAAACCAAGAAAACAATAGAGCAAATCAACGAAACTAGGAGCTGGTTCTTTGAAAAAATTAGTAAGATTGATAAACCCCTAGCCAGACTTATCAAAAAGAAAAGAGAAAGGACCCAAATAAATAAAATCATGAATGAAAGAGGAGAGATCACAACTAACACCAAAGAAATACAAACAATTATAAGAACATACTACGAGCAATTCTATGCAAACAAATTTGACAATCTGGAAGAAACAGATGCATTCCTAGAGACATATAAACTACCAAAACTGAACCAGGAAGAAATAGAAAACCTGAACAGACTCATAACCAGTAAGGAGATTGAAACGGTCATCAAAAATCTCCAAACAAACAAAAGCTCAGGGCCAGACGGCTTCCCAGGGGAATTCTACCAAACATTTAAAGAAGAACTAATTCCTATTCTCCTGAAGCTGTTCCAAAAAACAGAAATGGAAGGAAAACTTCCAAACTCATTTTATGAGGCCAGCATCACCTTGATCCCAAAACTAGACAAGGATCTCATCAAAAAAGAGAACTACAGACCAATATCCTTGATGAACACAGATGCAAAAATTCTCACCAAAATACTAGCCAATAGGATTCAACAGTACATTAAAAAGATTATTCACCACGACCAAGTGGGATTTATTCCAGGGCTTCAATGTTGCTTCAAAATCCACAAATCAATCAATGTGATACAACACATTAATAAAAGAAAGAACAAGAACCATATGATACTCTCAATAGATGCTGAAAAAGCATTTGACAAAGTGCAGCATCCCTTCTTGATCAAAACTCTTCAAAGTGTAGGGATAGAGGGCACATACCTCAATATCATCAAAGCCATCTATGAAAAACCCACCGCAAATGTCATTTTCAATGGAGAAAAACTGAGAGCTTTTCTGCTAAGGTCAGGAACACGGCAGGGATGTCCATTATCACCACTGGTATTCAACATAGTACTAGAAGTCCTAGCCTCAGCAATCAGATAACAAAAGGAAATTAAAGGCATCCAAATCGGCAAAGAAGAAGTCAAACTATCACTCTTCGCAGATGATATGATACTATATGTGGAAAACCCAAAAGACTCCACTCCAAAACTGCTAGAACTTGTACAGGAATTCAGTAAAGTGTCAGGATATAAAATCAATGCACAGAAATCAGTTGCATTTCTCTACACCAACAACAAGACAGAAGAAAGAGAAATTAAGGAGTCAATCCCATTTACAATTGCACCCAAAACTATAAGATACCTAGGAATAAACCTAACCAAAGAGTCTAAGAATCTATGCTCAGAAAACTATAAAGTACTCATGAAAGAAATTGAGGAAGACATAAAGAAATGGAAAAATGTTCCATGCTCCTGGATTGGAAGAACAAATATTGTGGAAATGTCTATGCTACCTAAAGCAATCTACACATTTAATGCAATTCCTATCAAAATACCATCCATTTTTTTCAAAGAAATGGAACAAATAATTCTAAAATTTATATGGAATCAGAAAAGACCTCAAATAGCCAAAGGAATATTGAAAAAGAAAGCCAAAGTTGGTGGCATCACAATTCCGGACTTCAAGCTCTACTACAAAGCTGTCATCATCAAGACAGCATGGTACTGGCACAAAAAGACACATAGATCAATGGAACAGAATAGAGAGCCCAGAAATGGACCCTCAACTCTATGGTCAACCAATCTTCGACAAAGCAGGAAAGAATGTCCAATGGAAAAAAGACAGCCTCGTCAATAAATGGTGTTGGGAAAATTGGACAGCTACATGCAGAAGAATGAAACTGCCCCATTTCCTTACACCACACATGAAAATAGACTCAAAATGGATGAAGGGCCTCAATGTGAGAAAGGAATCCATCAAAATTCTTGAGGAAAACACAGGCAGCAACCTCTTCGACCTCAGCCGGAGCAACGTCTTCCTAGGAACATCGCCAAAGGCAAGGGAAGCAAGGGCAAAAATGAATTATTGGGATTTCATCAAGATCAAAAGCTTTTTCACAGTAAAGGAAGCAGTTAACAAAACCAAAAGACAACTGACAGAATGGGAGAAGATATTTGCAAACAACATATCAGATAAAGGGCTAGTGTCCAAAATCTATAAAGAACTTAGCAAACTCAACACCCAAAGAACAAATTATCCAATCAAGAAACGGGCAGAGGACATGAACAGACATTTCTGCAAAGAAGACGTCCAGATGGCCAACAGACACATGAAAAAGTGCTCCACATCACTCAGCATCAGGGAAATACAAATCAAAACCACAATGAGATATCACATCACACCAGTCAGAATGGCTAAAATTAACAAGTCAGGGAATGACAGATGCTGGCAAGGATATGGAGAAAGGGGAACCCTCCTACACTGTTGGTGGGAATGCAAGCTGGTGCAACCACTCTGGAAAACAGCATGGAGGTTCCTCAAAAAGTTGAAAATAGAACTACACTATGACCCAGCAATTACACTACTGGGCATTAACTCTAAAGATACAAACATAGTGATCCGAAGGGGCACGTGCACCCGAATGTTTATAGCAGCAATGTCCACAGTAGCCAAACTATGGAAAGGACCTAGATGTCCATCAACAGATTAATGGATCAAGAAGATGTGGTACAGGTGGCGCCTGGGTGGCGCCACCTTAACAGTGGGTTAAGCCGCTGCCTTCAGCTCAGGTCATGATCTCAGAGTCCTGGGATTGAGCCCCGCTCAGCAGGGAGCCTGCTTCCTCCTCTCTCTCTGCCTGCCTCTCTGCCTGCTTGTGATCTCTCTCTGTCAAATAAATAAATAAAATCTTAAAAAAAAAAAAGATGTGGTATATATCCACAATGGAATACTATGCAGCCATCAAAAGAAATGAAATCTTGCCATTTGCGACGACGACGTGGATGGAACTAGAGGGTATCATGCTTTATCATGCTTAGCGAAATAAGGCAGTCGGAGAAAGACAACTATCATATGATCTCCCTGATATGAGGAAGTGGAGATGCAACATGGAGGGTTAAGGGGGTCAGAGAAGAATAAATGAAACAAGATGGGATTGAGAGGGAGACACCATAAGTGACTCTTAATCTCACAAAACAAACTGAGGGTTGCTGGGGGGAGGGGGTTTGGGAGAGCGGGTGGGGTTATGGACATTGGGGAGTGTATGTGCTATGGTGAGTTCTGTGAAGTGTGTAAACTTGGCAATTCACACACCTGTACCCCTTGGGATAAAAATTATTATATGTTTATAAAAAATAAAAACTTTTTAAAAAAATACCCAGATCTGACCTCAAACCTTCTGCTCTTAAACACCAGGCTGTCCTTTGAAACTTATTTCACAGTTAGTCACTTGGCTAGCTAGTTACATATTTGATATAGTCATTTACCTTTCCACGTTTATGCCTTATTTTCTGAATTAGAATGAAATATTTAGTAAGTATTTGTTGGCTGAATATACACAATTATGGATGATATATCACTGATCTGAACTTAAATAAAAAGTGGCTAACCTATCAATTATCAAGTACGAATAATTTTTAGAAGTAATTTCTCTAAAAGTTTCCAATAAACGTGAGACTCTGCTTCCTTGCACCTCCTCTGCTGAACACGGCTGAGGAGATTTCTCCACTGCTGTCCACAAAACAACAGAACTCTAAGGAAGCCCTCCTTCCACGGAGCTCTTTGGTTTTCAGGTGTGGACCCTACATGGCAGGGTCTGCATGAGGTCTGTGGGAGTGCTGGATGAGGACAGTGTGACGGGGCCAGCCACAGCTCTCAGAATATTCATCATAACTGACTCATGAGAGTCACACAAGCCAATCCTGAAATGGGGCCGTTAGAGGGGAGCACTGCATACACAGCTCCCCCAAACATACCATCCACACAGCGGACAGCCCACACAAGAACACAAGCATCATTTGCCTTAAAGGAGGGATCGAGAAGAAGATACAAGAATTCTAGGGGCTATCAGAAAGCGTTTGTGCTAATTATACCTGAGGAAGTAGAAAGTTTAATCAGAATTATGTACCACCGCCACGCTCAAGCAAGAGATGCACTGGACATAAAGCACACCTGAAACAAATACTACACTGCATGTTAACTAACTGGAATTAAAAAAAAAAAAAAAAAGATTTTATTTTAGAGTGTGTGCATGCTGTGAGGGGCAGAGGGTGGAGGGAAAGGGAAAGGAAGAGAGAGGATCTCAAGCAGACTCCCCGCTGAGCGTGGAGCCCGAGGCAGGGCTCAATTCCACAACCAGCCCCTACCTCCTTGAGACCATGACCTGAGCCAAAATCAAGAGTCTAACAGTCTACCGACTGAGCCACCCAGGTGCCTCTAAGTAGACTTTAAACAAAAACTTTAAAAAAAGAGTAGAGACAAAGCTCATCTATTCCAGCAAATGAGATGAAACATAGGTGGCAAGGAGTCTGTGGCCAAGCCTTTTCTCTCCAGGGGCTACGGCAAACTAGTCCAGAGCCTTGTAGACATGACAGATGCATGAGGCAGACACATGACCCTGTATACTTGGGAGCAACAGAGGGCAGGGCTGCTTCAAGTAGGCTCTGGTGCCACCTCCTAAAAGCATAACATTTTCCTCCAGCTTCATTAACAAACTTTTCATTCCCGATGCAAAGGGTAATCAGATCTAGGCTTCCTCCCAGAGCAGAAAGCCACAGCACACTGCAGTGCGACACGGGGAACATCCCCACAAGCAGGAAGAACAGGGAACCGGCACCTCTGCCACCGATTTGGAATGTGAGTGATGAGCAGGTGACAGGAGCACAGGCTGGAGGCTAGAGATGGGGATAACCACGTTTTATGTCTTAATGTATTAGATTTAAGATGCTGGTGACACTCATGAAATACCCAGCAAGCTGGTAAAGAACTTCTGGAACTCTAAGGAGGGGTTAGGGCAATAGATTTTAGGAACTTTTTGCGGGGAGGTGATAAAATGTTGTGCGTCTCCAGGAGGCAGTAAAGCAAGGCAAGGACCAAGGACACAAGCTTAGGGAAATAGACACTGGCCGAGGCATTCTGCTTGTACGGTCCCCAAGTTTTTCCTCTTTTTTGCATAGAGATTCCTCTTAGCCTTGAGAAATTCCTAATGCTTCTCTTATTCTCTCCCCTTCTACCTTGAGCAATAGTAGTAAATTTTCTCCCCAAACCTGACAGTCAAATAGAGCCTTGCAATAAATGACTTTACTCAGCAAGGCCATAAAAAATGTTGTAGTAGAGGGCAGCGTTTGAATGCATTAATAACCTTTCTCAAGAAGAAAGAACTACGGTATCTGAGACAGTGTTTAAGATTCTTACTGCGCTGCTCTTATCATTTGAGCCAAAAATCGCTTACATGAATGTTTTAAATTGCAAGTTGGAACTTTACTACACCTAATTTTCAAAAAGCTCCCCTCCCATCATGTCTCCCCAAACCCTGACAGAACACAAGGAAGTTGCCTGTACAAGGAATGCAGGATTTAGCACAAATGTTAGACTTAATGTTTAATTTATTACATTTTACCTGTCTTTCCTGAATTTCTTGAATCCTCATTAAGTGACTGTTTGTAGTTCCCACATTTTTCTCGCTCTATACACAGAATGAACAAGTCATGGTCATTGTTCCCTGAGGGGCCCCTTATACATTTTAAGCAAGCGAGCAGAAGCACAGTGTAATCGCTCAAACACTCAACAGAGAAAGTGATCGGGTTTCAGCTGTCTGCACTGAAAACTGTTTCATAACATTCTACCTAGTGTGTGTGCAGTTTCAACACAGCTCAGGACTGAATAAGCACTAGACTGAGGTGGGAAGAACGCTAACCCAGGTGTTCTTGACATTATCTGATAAAGGGAACTCAAAAGGCTTGGTGTTGGCTGGTTGATGGATAAGCTTTATGACATTAATGAGGCAAGAAGCAGGCTAGTTTGTTTTACACCCCCTAACAAAAGATTAACCCAGTTTTCTCGTTTCTCGGCCTTTTGGCTAAGATCAAGTGTAGAAGTCCTAAATAAGAACTTTTATCAAATGTGGACTCAAAAAAACCCCACAGTATCACTGATGGAAATATTTTATAAACACATAGATATAAGGGTAGGACTTTTCAACTCTGGACCAGAGGCCTTCATACGGGCTATGTTTAAACTGAAGAGGGGTGCCCTAAAACTTCTCAAGGAATCTTCTTCCACATTCTCTCCTCTCATACATACCCTTCCCTCAAACTGAGCAGTCCGAAAAACAGCAAAATACTATATTCACTGTATTTCTTCCATTTAGAGGCACACAGCTCACCTTCCCCACCTACACCAAGCTGTACCGCCCAACACATTAACGTCTAAGGCATACACAGTGACGGTCCTTGGGGCTTCCTGACTTTTCCTATTCTATATTGCAGTTGGAGATTTAGAGACAGGGCATTTGGGTAATTAGAATGTGTTCAAAATTTGGATATGTGGTGAAAAGCGGGGTACAGTGAAAGTAAGGAGGATTTTTATTTAACAAACTTGCCACTTTCTATCTTCAGATTCTTGCCAAGGAAGAAACAGATTGTTCTAGGAAGTCCCACCAGCAAAGCAGGAAGTACCTGTAAGAAACACCGAATGCTACAGATTTTCACACAAGTAACCTTTCTTGCTATTTAAAATACTCTTCTTTAGAACAATCACTGACTGGAAAGTAAAGTACCTTTGAGAAGTCAAAACAAGAATAGTTTGGTGATGCTTATCATTTTAATTGTAACTTGAAATATTTTTCAGGATGACTAGAATTTTCACGATGCACTGAATAAAAGACTGCAAAGAAAACTTCTCCTGATCATATCATGAAATATTTACTCCAAATATAGTCAAACCTCAATTTATTTAATCTCATGAGATGATTATTTCCTACTACCAGTAACACAAAATAGGTCCTAGCTGCCACACCAGTTAGTTTTTAGCAGACTATTAACATTTTACATAAGTCGGGTCCTATCTAATAAGTTTAATGTTATATTTTGATTCCTAAAACCAAATACCTATCTTCGTTCAATATACACAGTTTATTGAAAGAACATCTTATCACCCTACTTGCTTTGTATAACTTTTAATTTTAGCTTATAGATAACTGATTGCTACAAGTTAAATAATGAGAAATAGTATATTTATCTTATTTCTTAAAAAATTATGTTAAATCTATATAATTTTAAGCCTTGACTACTTTTGGTAGTCTCTTACAGTAAGTGTTCAGTGGCGTTCGTCTTCAAAATTCATTAACACAACATTTGAGTTTTCAAGTCAGACTTTTCCAGACAGAAAGGAAGTCTGATTTGGTTGTTTGATTTAATGATGAAATGGTAGATCTCTGACTTGAATTTATATGTAGTGGACATTCACCATAAACTGATTAAATCTTCAGTCCCAAGGTCTTCATGAACTATATATTTAATGAACCATATATTATTTAATGAAACATAAAGAAATATGAAATGAAAATATATTTAAAGCACTAATTCTATCAAAAGAATATATCTGAAAGGTGTTTTGAAAGTAACAGCCTGGATTTCCCAACTAGGTTAAACATACTGAATTAAATATTTCTAAATTAAAGAATAAAAATTACAGCTAACAGTCATTTGATAGTCTTGGTAAAGCCTTCTGGGTTTATATTCCCAAATTTGAGAATAACAAACTCTTTTAAATATTAGACAGCTAACAATTTTCTGTTTTCAACAAAAAATGAACAATAAACTAATCATGCGGTTAGTTCTGAAGGATGATTAAAACCACAGTGTGGGGTGTCTGGGTGGCTCAGTGGGTTAAAGCCTCTGCCTTCGGCTCAGATCATGATCCCAGGGTCCTGGGATGGAGCCCCGCATCGGGTGCTCTCCTCAGCGGGGAGCCTGCTTCCCCCTCTCTCTCTCTGCCTGCCTCTCTGCCAACTTGTGATCTCTGTCAAATAAATAAACAAAATCTTTAAAATAAATAAGTAAATAAAACCACAATGTGATTTTCGGCATGGAATTTTAAAAACTGAGTGACATTTTTTTAATAAAGCTACTTCCGGAAATTTATTTCCGGAACATCTATTTAGGGGCTGTTCTCAGCATTGACATAGAAATGAAAGACGGAAATAGAATTAATGGTGACCCCTCCTTCATTCTAGCAACGCCATTTACCCAAGGATAACCAACCTAATCAGGAAAATGATCTCATTAAAAGAGGACTTCCGTAAACTTTACATTAAATAAGTATCAAATTTTAAATGTATTTATATTTTGATCAATTACATAAACTAAACTCAATACAGAAGAAACTTAGCACAGCTTCAAGATCATAAGAAAATAAAAATTTAAGCATATATACCTATTTTTGTTGCAAAGATGTGTGACAGTGTGATTGATATGACTTTCAAGCCTAAGAATATATAGTAAAGGGGCGCCTGGGTGGCTCAGTTGGTTGGACGACTGCTTTCGGCTCAGGTCATGATCCTGGAGTCACGGGATCGAGTCCCACATCAGACTCCCAGCTCCATGGGGAGTCTGCTTCTCCCTCTGACCTTCTCCTTGCTCATGCTCTCTCTCACTGTCTCTCTCAAATAAATAAATAAAATCTTAAAAAAAAAAAAAAAGAATATATAGTAAAATTCTAAGGCAACCAACCAACTGCAGGAATATGAAAATCTGATCTAATGGAATTGACCCCTGTTCCTCAAACCAGCCTCCTATTTCCAAACATTCTAAGCTGCCTTGGGGAAGGCATGTGCTGGTGCTGGTGGTTAGAAAGTGATCGCCTTGTGATCAGATGGGACTTCGCTTAGTGTTGGGGCAGTTTGTACATGTCTCATTACTTTTACTTTTGTCCTGTGTGACAGTACAGATTAAAACATACACTTCCCCCCACACCCATTATTATTGCAATAATATGATCTCACACTTTCACAATTCCATTTTTTGGGGGTCCCATCTAGGTATTACGGTAGGGTTTTGCTGTGTTGCATTATAATAAAATCTTGTGAGGAAATTGCAGTGAAGACACATGTTCAAGAAAAAAGAAAGATTTAAATTTTTAAATATTTGTGTATTTTCCTTTATGTATTTACTATTGTGGTTGATGGTACTGAATTTCTTTCTTTTTTTTTTTTTTTTTTTTTGATGGTACTGAATTTCTATGTCTCCACTCCACTGGGCATTTCTGAAAGAGTAATGAACATTTGTTTTAAAATGTCAATATTTATACTGTACTGGAAATTATGTTCCTTTGCCAACATTTAAACTTAGGGACAGATTTAAATATACACTGTTAATAGTTTCCTTTTAAACTTAGCTTTTAAAAAAGTATTAGGGAGTACTTGTGCATAAAAGTTTGCAAAATCACTGCTCCAGACAAAGGAAAAGTAAGCAATGACCTTTTCAAAGCCAAAGATAGTTGGAGCACGTTTTTTTAATCAGCAGTGCATGGTCTGAACTAGGAAGGACAGCTTAACATTCGTTTGCTTTTCCTGGCACCTAGAGGGAAAGCCAAGTATAGACAGGGCTTAACCATTACTGCTACTGAGTCGGTTTCTGAACATGTATTTCTGGTGCATAGTAACAGGGAAGGGAACAGCTCATGTCTCTAACTCTGCGTCTACACAGCAACTCCTTTCTCAGAGAAGTCAACGCTTAAGCTCTCCACCATTTGCAATTTCAGCAAAAGTTACTGATCTTATGGAATGCAGTTTACCACCATTCATTATTTTTAACTGAGCATCCCTATGTGTTAGGTTCTGGGGCTACAATATGTAAGAACCTGCACTTGAATAATTTATAACCTTGTTGGAGGAATGGAAAAAAACATGGAGATAAATATGAATCTGTGCAATGAGTGAACGAATAGAGGAACTTATTGCCAAAGGTCTGGGTAGTTGGGGGAAGGAGAAGGCTGGAATCAAGGTAGGTCTTAAAAAAAACCAGAAGCGAGAGCACAAGATTGATGGTCTCATTTGCTGGGGACTGAAGCAGGCTGGTGTAAGTGTTGCAGGTATGATGGTGAGTAGAATAGTGATTAGCCCAGAGCAGATGGCTGCTCAAAAAGTTGGAAGATAGCTGGAAACCACACTGTGGAGGGGCCTAAATGCCAGTGGAAACCTGCATTTTACCCTAGGAGACACGGGAAGGTTTCTGAGATCAATCTGCAACATTTTAGGAAGCTTTTTTAATGACAGTAGTACATAGGAAGAGAACGCAAGAGAGAAGGGTTTGTTAAATTTTAGCAATAATCTGGGTAGCTAGGATGAAAGCAGGCTGGGGTAAGGATATAGTGACAGGAAAATATTCAAAGGACATAATGCTAAGTAGGTAGGGGAAACAAGTAATTCCGAGGCTTCAAGCCTACATGACTGGGAGAATCATGGACCCACTGACAACAATAAATCCTAAAGAAAAGGTTTATGTTCGAAGGAGCAGGGTCAGCAAGCAGGAATGGAGACACGGAGGAGAGGGTCCAATCCCTAATTCTGCCATCACTGGCTACAGAGAGAAGCATATCTTTTCCCCTATTTTGTTTTCTTGTTCAATAGGAGAAAAAAGGACTCATTCTAAATTTGTTGTTGATCATACTATGTGACTCCACAATGATTCTTCCATAGTCACCTAAAGAAATCCAGACAAATTTTCCCTGATAACACTCACTTAGAAGTCCAGAAGCAGATTCAACTTAAGTCTCGGAATCATCAGCCTTTTACTCAAGTACTAATATAGGATCCATAAAAACAATTACCTCTACCTCTCAGCCCCTCGCCAGCCTCATTACAGCCCTCACCTTGAGAAAACATTGAAAATTTTTAAAAATAAAACCTTTAATTCCCCCCACTGACTCCCATCCCCAACAACCCTGGAAGCCTGTTACCTTTGAAGTTAACAGTATTTCATACGTGCCATTCAAAAGGAACATCATATTATTTCCTGACATGTAATATCTATCAGGAAATATTGAAAACGTCTAGTTTAAACTGCAGCAAGGGGACATTCATACTATCTAGGATAACCTTTCTGTTCTTAGAATCTCAAATGAGCTGAGGTCTCTAAGGGGAGGTGGCACAGAAGACAGAGGGGTAGTTGGTATGCCTAAGTGTGAAATTCCTGCTATTTAGTCTTGGCCAACAACGTAAGCTCTCTAACCCTCAACTTTCCCATCTGTAGAATGGAGATGATCAAGACTTCCCTACAGGATTCTTATCAACAATGGATTAAGGTGCTTTCACGGTGGTCACAGATAGGTGCAATTCTCATTGTGCCTGACCATCCAGCTCTGGGTTATCATGTTACCACAGCTGATTTCTTATGGACTGATGGAATGTACATATTTCTATAGAACAGGGGGGAAGAGTTGGCAAACTTTTTCTTCAAAGGGCCGGGCAGTAATATTTTCAGCCTTCCTGGCCAGATGGCCTTTATTCCAGCTATTTAACAATTCTGCTAGTGCCAACACGAAAACCGCCCGAGAGAATATGGACACAAATGAGCATGGTAGCTGTGTTCCAGTGAGGCTTTCCAGAAACTGAAATTTCATATTATTTTCACATTACAAAGTAATATTGATTTTTTTCCCCCAACTATTTAAAAATGTAAAAACTGTACTCAGTTCATAGGCCATACAGAAACAGGCAGCAGGCTGAATTTGGTCCATGGATGGTAGCTTGCCAACCCCTGCTCTAGGCTCAGAAGTTTATGGGCTTTGGAAGCTTTGTGAGGGCGAGGAGTTTTGAGATACAGGTTTGTGATGCAGAAGAAAGAGGGGACTTCTAAGTATAATAGAAGAAGAAAAAAAAAATGAATGCTGCCATTCACTGACTAACACTGGACTCATCTATGTGCAGAACAGTTGTGGGATCCCACTGTGTTGGAATCAAAAATGGAGACGTCCCAGTTCCTGCCCTCAAGGAGTTTGTACTTCTCCACAGTAGCTTACAAACCGGAAGTCTGCCTTCAAACTACAACACAGCCTATCAGCGCTCCCAGCAAGCGGTTTCTTCCGTGACCCTCCTGCGGCCCACACCAAACAGCAATTTGTCTCTACTGCTTCCTCTCAATAATTTCAACACCCACCCCTTCCCTCTCCCCCAAGTTACTGTTTTGCATGACCACTTTAAGGGTAACAGTCACGATGATGTGCTAAAAAAGGCAAGTCAACTGGTCCTATCTTTATAAAAAATGACAGCTTAACCTAGTCTTCACTGATACATCTGCCTCTTAATACGTAATGCATTAGTGGCTCCTATGGTTTTTCATTTCAGTCCAGGTACAACTTGTCCCCGGGAGGCAGATTAAACAGGACTATCGTTAGGCAAAAATGACACTTCAGAAAAACACTTTTTCGAGCATATGTTTTGAAGTGTTTTATCCAAAAGAACATGAAACAAATAAAATACAAAATACAGTTGTTCTGGCATATATCTCAGTTCTAAAGACTGTGGATCTGAAATAATACAGCAGAATCCAGTATGGCAATATGTCCTAACAAGTGGAAATCAGAAAGTGAAGAAATTAACATAGCTAACGATTAAGGAAAAAACAGGGTTGTTTGTAAATAATAATTATTAATAAATATTAATATCATGACAGTATATATTAAAACAATGTTATTAATAATAAAATGACAAGAATAAAATACTACTAATATTGCTGATTTGGGGGAATACGAAATGGCATTCACCTCTTCAACATTTTCCTTGCAAGAATTAGCAAAACTGAATACCTCAAAGACAACAGAACACAACAAAACGCAAACAGTGGAGAGCAGTACTCCTGGTGTTCAAGATCATCTCATCAGAACAGGCAGGATTAGTCTCAGCAAAATCCAAACACAAAGTCCATTTGATCGGAGGAGTATCACACTGGAGAGGAGCGCGGAGACTGACCAGAGAGCAATGACAACTGGTTAGGAAGAGGTGGTATCTGCAAGCCGGGAGGGCCAGAAGCAGCCCCAGACTCATCAACTCCACAAAAAACAACAAAAATGATAAACAACTACAAAATGACAAAAATAGGGAAGCTCTGTTTCCCTGAAACAGGGAAAACTCTGGACGGCCAAACAGCAGCAAAACCCCCGCAGAGCTGCAACACCAAGGGAAGCCGCCTGGAGAGGCACAGGACGCACTCAGGGGCAGCTCCTCTCCCTCTCCAGAACGGCGGGGTGCCGGGAGGGATTCCGGAGACTTCACGCCACAGGAAGAAGAAGGGAACCCCAGCGAGCCTCACTGCTGTGGACACTTGCAGCCTTGGCTACTGAGGACCCCACGGTCTTGACCAATGCGGATTCCAGCGGCTGCATCTCCTCCTCGGGGCTGGTGTGGTCGCTGCGGTGAGACCTGTCCCCAGATGCCCCAGTTGTGGCTACGCCCCATTCTCAGAGATCGGGATGCCACAGTGACCCACCACATATAGGACCAGAGCACCTACTGCTCTGTGCAAACCCCATCTCGAGGGTCACAACTTTGTCCCACCATTATTGGGACACCTGTTGCTGCTCTGAGCCCTGCCCTCGAAGTCCCACGGCACTCTCTTCACTGCCATCCCCGGGGGCAGGTTGCCACTACTGAGACCCGGCCCCGCAGGTCCCAACTCACGGCTCTAACATTATTGTCGCCACCGAGCTCCCACTCATCTGCAACCTTCCCCGCAAGTCCCGACATGTGGCTTTGGTGGGCCTCCACAGGACTGTGCTGCCGCTATTCTGAGACTGCTCCCCGGGACCAGAGGGAGGACTCAGAGCCCATCCCCAGACTGTGCTGCGGCTGCACGCTATCCCTTGGGCCCAAACCACCCCTGCACCCTGTCGTCCCCGGGCCTGTGCTGCTCTGTCTCCCCACGACCACCCCACCTGAGTCACTGAGAGGAGCCACAGAGATTCAGTCTGGTTTCATGCAGCAGCCCGTATCTACACATCAGACACCTGTGCCCGCAGACCCAGGCACCGTGGTGGTTCCACACACACGTGACCCCGGGACCCCACCTCACTACTGCTCTGAGGGCCAGTATGCCAGGCCAAGTGCCAGAAGGTAGCCCCTCAGCTAGAAACTTCTCCCACGGGCAAAAAAGGAGAACCGAAAGACCCCAGTAGCCTTTGCCTATGAGGATCCCAACAACCCTCGCCACCCACGGGACCTTCTGCAGTCTTGGCCACAGAAGACCTCCTCAAGTCCATACCAACACTAACTTCAGCTAACAGGGCTACATGGAGGGTAAGCCACTGCGTTTCCCCAGGAACCAAAGACACTGCATCCCAGCCAGCCAGGTGCTCATAGGACCTTCAGGTAAAAGTCTTTCCCACCAAAACTGGCCAAAAAAAAAAAAAAAAAAAAAACAAAGGCTGGAAGAGGTTAATGATCTCTCAAAATGTATAGACCTCGATGCAAAGCTATCAGAAACATGAAAAAACATGGGAACATGACACCACCAAAGGAACACGAAAACCTTCCTGTTACTGAGCCCCCCAAAATACAGATCTGTGAGTTACCTAAAAAAAAATTCAAAATAATCATTTTAAGGAAGCTCAGCAAGATTCAAGAGAACACAAGTAGGTAACTCAATGTACTCACGAAAGCAACATATGAACAACAGTTTGACAAAGAGATGGGAATCATAAAGAAGGACCAAACAAATTCTGGAGCTGAAGAATACAGTAGTCCCCCATTAGCCATGGTTTTGCTCCCACAGTTTCAATTATCTGCGGTTAACTAAAGCCCAAAAATATGAAATGGAAAATTCCAGAAATAAAAAATTCCCAAGTTTTAAATTGTGCCCTGTTCTGAACAGTGTGATGAAATCGTGAGCTGTCCTGCTCTGTCCTGTCTGGGGTGTGAATCATCCCTCTGTCCAGCATAGCCACATGGTACACCCTACCTGCCCATTAGTCACTGGGTAGTGCTTATTTTCCTTATTAAGGTCCCAAAGGGCAAAACTAGTGACAGTAGCAATTCAGAGAAGCCAAAGAAAAGCCATAAAGTGCTTCCCTAAGTGAAAAGGGGAAAGTTTTCAATTTGAGAAAAAAGAATATGCTGAAGTTGCTAAGATCTACGGTACAAGTGAATCTTCCATCCGTACAGTAGCGAAGAAGGAACAAGAAATTTGTTAGTTTTGCTGTTGCACCTGAAACTGCAGATGTTGCAGCCACGGTGTGTGACAAGTCCTCAGTTAAGATGGAAAAGGCATCAAGTTCATGGGTGGAGGACACGAACAGAAAGTAGGTCTTGGCAGACAGAGGCATATTGCACCAGAAAGCACTAAGCCTGTAGAAGGCTTCAGGAGACCTGGAGGACCCCAGCAGCCTCTGCCTCTGAGGATCCCAGCAGCCCTCACCACCACTGCCCCCCAGGACCTCTGTAGAAAGAACAGCAGGAGCCTGGCCCCTCCAATGATGGGGGATCTCTTAAAACAAGTGACACCAAGCCTTTTACTGCAAGTAACAGATGGTTATTACGGATTCAAGAATAGGTTTGGACTAAAAAATATAAAAATTACTAGAAAGGCTGAGACTACCATTGAAGAGGCAGCTGCTACATTTTCGGCAGAGTTGAAGTAGTTGATTAAAGAGAAAGGATAGTTGGGGCTCATGGGTGGCTCAGTCAGTGAAGCATCCACCTCTTGATTTTGGCTCAGGTCATGATCTCAGGATCATGAGATTGGGCCCACATCAGGCTCCACACTGGACATGGAACCTGCTTAAGATTCTCTCTCTCCTTTGCCCTCTACCCCCACCCCCCCCAACAAAAAAGAGAAAGGAGCCACCCAAAGAAAGTCTTCAACTGCAGTGAAATCAGGCTCTTCTGGAAGAAGATGCCCCAAAGAACGTATCTTCTTAAAAGTGTAAGAGGGGTACCAAGGCATAAAACATAGGAGGGCAGGTTAACTCTGTACCCACCAAGTACACTTATACAAGGCATATGATACACCCAGGCCGAGGGTACAGAGCAAAGAACACATGCACTCTCAAAAACAAAAACAAAAATTATCTGCCCATGTTCTGGCAACATAATCAGAAAGCATGGGTAAGAGCCATCTTTTTTCTGGAATGGTTCCACTAGTGCTTCATCCTGAAAGAGAAAAAATACTTGGAAAAGGAAAGGCTGGAATTTAAAGTCCTATTAATAACAATGCCAGTACCTGGCCATCCTGAATCTGTTTGCTATGAAAATGAAAATGTTGAAGCTGAACTGTAACCTCCAAATATCTCACAGCTTCAGGCCCCATGGCCAGGGTGTCATTTGCTTTGTGAAAGCTGCACACATTTGCCTCCTATTTGATTGCATTCAATCATCAGTTGGTGCAGACCCTAATCTGAACACGATGCAGGGCTGGAAATCATGCACTACTACTGATGTAGTAACATTCATCAAAGCTGCAGTGGATGAATTAAAACCAGAACCTGTATATGCCTCCTAGAACATAGCAAGTGAAGTCGTGGACAATTTTAAAGGCTTCCCAGGGGTTGATGAAGTTAGGAGAATCATTCACGCAGAGAGAGGAAATGCCAACACTCCTGATGAAGTGGAAGAATATGTTGAAGGCCATCAAGGGGGGTTAACAAATGAGGAATTAGAAGAACTTCTGGAATCATGTATAGAAGAGGAAGATGAAGAAGAAACTGAAGCAGAACCAGCAATGTAGACATTCCCAAAATTTGCTGACGTATATTGAACTGCACAAACATTAAAGGATAGAATTATGGAATACAATCCTCAGATGGAATGTAGCATTCAAGTCACCCATAGGATCACCGAAGGATTACTACCTCTGAGCAATACTCTGATGAGTTACAAAGACAACCATTTCTGATTATAATGCTCTTCCAAAAGATCTCAGAAGAAAAAACCTTGAACTATGGAGGATCCCCAACCATGGACATCGTCTGCTCCTGACATCCAACCACTGACACTGTCATGGCTCAATGATTCAGGATCACCCAAATCAGATGATCCTCCTTCTGACCTACTGTCAGAAAGCCAACAGTGGCTATGACTACGTCACA
Source organism: Neogale vison (assembly GCF_020171115.1). Lineage (NCBI taxonomy): Eukaryota > Metazoa > Chordata > Mammalia > Carnivora > Mustelidae > Neogale > Neogale vison. The sequence continues at coordinate 194,159,310 of NC_058101.1, read as the reverse complement.
GTGTTTACGTCATTCATCTCGCTTCATATCATTTAGGCATTGTATCACTTCACATCATCATAAGAAGCAATATGAGTACAGTATTTTCAGAGAGACCACATTCATACAACTTATTAGAGTGCTCTGTTATACTCCTTCTACTTCATTATGAGTGACTGTTGCTAATCTCTTACTGTGCCTAACTTAGAAATTAAACTTCATCATAGTAAGTGTGCATAAGAAAAAAACAGTATATATAGGGTTCAGTACTATCTGTGGTTTCAGGTATTCACTGGAGCTCTTAGAATACACCCTCTGGACAAAGGGGGGACTACTACACAATGAATAAAATTAAAAATGCAATAGAGAACTTCGACAGCAGGCTCAGTAAGATAGAAGGAAAAAAATGAAAACTGGAAGACAGGTCTCTTGATATTATCCAGAGAATAAAAACATTAGCAGAAAAAGAGTGGAGAGAGGACAGCACAGACTCAGCCCAGCAGAGAGTGAAAGAGCCTATGGGCTGGACGGTAGGCTCACCCACAGGGTGGAAGGTAAGCAAGGACTACCGCTGCTGGGGAGAGAAAAGATGTTTGGAGTTCATGGCTTAGGCAACCTACACCTCCTCCTGCAGTGGAGCCGGCACTAACCACCAGAGACCAGCCGTCTCAGCGACCCTGCACCCAGGTGGGTACCCCAGAGCAGAGTGCTCTGCCCTCCTCAACCACCTTGGGCAAGATGTCCTCCCTTCCAGGTCCCTGAGCTCAGGACAAGGGCCTGCTGGTCTGGGCTACAGAGCAGAATGTGGTGGGAGTGCAAAACCCTTTGGTGTGCAGACTGGTGTGCATACCGTGCTAGGTAGGGACAAGGTGCAGAAGCTGCTGCACTGGGGATTCTCCCATTTGGGTCTCACTGTCCCGCCCCCACATCCTTTGCTAGAGCTGGGCACCAAGGACTTTGGAGAAGCGGGAGCACCCTTAATCTCAAGAGTGTGCAGGTTGCCCTTCTCTTTGCAACCCACACCCAGCAACCCCTGGATGCCCCTGCTCTGGGCCCACAGGACTGAAGGACTGAAACTTTTTTGTTCTTATAGGCCCTAAAACTTGGAAAAAGGGACCTGGATTTGATTCCTACCAAACAGTAGAATGTCTTTGGTTCAGCCACTAATTTAGCTTCACAACTCAGCAAGTACCACTGTTAATGCCTTCCTCACCAGCTTTAAATGGTGGTGAAGCTTTTAAAAAATAGCATTTATAGGGGCACCCGGGTGGCTCAGGCAGTTAAGCAGCCGACTATTCTTGGCTCAGGTTGTGATGCCAGGATCCTAGGATCAAGCCTTGCGTTGGGCTCCACACTCAGTGGGGACTCTGCTTGAGATTCTCTTTCTCCCTCTGTTCCACGCCCAACTCTCACTCTCTCTCTCAAATAAATAAAACCTTAAAAAAACTATCATTAGTATAAACACATTTAAAAAAAAAGAGTAAAAAAAGCTTACTTGAACTATGGGATATCAACTGAAACAATATTTGCTTTATGGGAGTCCCAGAAGGAAAGAGAAAGAGACAGAATATTGATTTAAAGAAATGATGCTGAAAGTCTCCCAAATCTGAGGAGATATGGTCACCCATGCACCCAGGTACATGAAACTCAAAGATCCCCAAACAGATACAACCCAAAAAAATTTTTACTGAGACACACTGTAATAAAAAAAATCTCAAAAATCAAATAAAAAGAGAATTTTGAAAGCAGCAAAAGAAAAAAGTCTGATACCAGTATACTTTTTAGCAAAAACCTTACAGGCCAGGAGAATGTTGGATGATATATTCTAAGTATTCAAAGAAAAAACGGTCACCTGTCAACCAAGAATACTTTAGAAATGAAGGAGAGATACAGACTTTCCCAGACTAACAAAAACTGGGGGCATGTGTCACCACTAGATCTCCCTTAGAAGAAATGCTAAGAAATGTTTAACTTTTGAGTTCAGTTGTTGCTTGCTTATACAAGACTGTTGTTGTAACTGTGAGGTATATTATGAAAGCTTCATGGTAATCACAAAGCAAAAGCCTATAATAGACACACAAATGATAAAAAGAAAGCACACCACTATAAAAAACCATCAACGCACAAAGACAGAAAGGAAGAAAGGAAAAAAGGAACTACAAAACAATTACAAAATGGAGATACTGAGTCCATATCTATCAATAATTACACTAAAGGTAAATGGTTTAAATTTTTCAATTAAAAGAAAGAGTGGCTAACTGGATATAAAAACAAGACCTAACTATATGCTGCCATTAAGAGACTTACTTAAGCTTTCAGGGCACTCATAAGCTAAAAGTAAAGGGATAGGAAAAGATATTCTACGCAAATGGAAAACAAAACAGAACAGAATAGCTATACTTACACTGGACAAAATATACTTTAACTCAAAAGCTGTAAACAAGAGGCAAAAAAGATGATTATATAATAATGAAGGCCAATTCATCAAGAGGATATAACAATCATTTATGTACCCAGTATTGAGCACCTAAATATATTAAACAATTATTAACAGATCTGAAGACAAAAATAGACAGCAATGCAATAATGGTAGAGGATTTCAGTACTCCACATTTAACAATGGACAGATCATCCAGATAGAAAATTAACAAGGAAATAACAGATTTGAGTGATACTTCAGACCAAACGAACCTAACAGACATATACAGTATATTTCAACCAACAGCATCACGGTACATGTTCTTCTCAAGCACACATGGAACACTCTCCAGGAGAGATCATATATAAGCTCATGAAATAAGTCTCAAAAAATTAAAGAAGACTGAAATTATATCAATTATTTTTCTGACCACAATGGTATAAAACTACAAATCAATGACAGGAAGAAAGCTGGAAAAGCTCACAAATATGTGGAAATTAAACAAAACACTTCTGAGGAACCAATGGATCACAAAAGAAATCAAGAGAACTCAAAAAATGTCTTAAAACAAATAGTACATATACAATGGATTATTACTCAGCCATGAAGAAAAAGGAAATACTACCATTTGCAACAGTGTGAATGAACCTGGAGAGCTAAGTGAACTAAGGTTGATGGACAAAAACAAATACTACAGAGTATCACTTAGATGCAGAATCTTTAAAAAAAAAAAAAAAAAAAGCTAATATCATAGAAACATAACAGAATGGTGGTTGCAAAGGGTACAAATTTTCAGTAATAAGAAGAATAAGTTCTGAAGATGTAATGTACAGCTGTGTTGACTGTGATTAATAATAGGGTATTATAAACTTGAAAGTTGCCTAGAGTAGACCTGAAGCATTCTCACCACCAAAAAAAAAAAGTTGACTATATGAAGCGGTGTGATTTTGATAATCATTCCACAATGTACTTCAAATCATCACATTTACACTTTAAACAATTTAAATATGTACACTTACATTTGTCAATTATTCCTCGGTAGTTTTTTAAAAATAGAGAACAGTAAAACATCACCAAATGAAATACCTGACAGCCAAAAGGACGTTGACAGCTTGTAAGGCTGAAGATCTTAAAAAGAAATACAGTAGGACTTAGGTACTTGGGTTATTTCATAAAAAGGACAAACTGGTGCAGAAATTAGAAGTCTGATTTAAGTCTGATTATGTGTTGTTACTCGAGAAGCAATATTTCCTTGCCATTTTCAGATTTCTCAACTGCAATTTCAGCTGTTAAGTAGCAACTACAGAAGCTGGCAAGAGATAATTAATGGTTTTGCTGGGGCATGAATTTGATTTCTAAGGTTAAGGTGGCTACGTGGAAAAAAATCGCCTAAAAAGAGTGCCAGTGGACTTCCTGGCATCCACATCTCAACAGTGATTTGCTGTTCTCTACAGCTCTGCCTGAGCCCAGCAACTCAGTAAGGATTTGAAGGAAATTCCCTGAAACTTAACAGCAATACTTTACAGTATATTTTATGGTGCTATTTAGGATTCACAAAAATCTCAGCATACATCCATTTCACCCCCAAAGTTTACTGCATAAATATAAAACATCTAGATCTCCTTGTTTTACTATAATCCATATCAGTTTGTGTAAGGGCATCACATCCCTTGTGCCTTCTGTTATCCACTTGTTAGTCTTTATTCTTATTCTACAACTACCGCTCAAAGGCAAAATTCATTCTTTTTACAGCACTGGGGAGAGAATTCCCAAACCAAGAAAAATGCCTCCTTTTTTCCTATGCACCAGGGTTGGAAGCCTCTATAAAAGTCATTTAGTTAATATGTAAATCATTAAAATAAAGTAGCATCACAACTACTAATAGAAAGGAAAAGAGAAGAGGCAAATTGTTCATGAAAGCTATAGGGGGAAATTCAATTCAGAAAATGTTTTTAGCATCTAGATAAGAGTTTTGCTTTTTCAACTCCATAAACCCACTTATGTTTTTAAAATTAGTTAAGAATTAACTATCAAGATTTAGTGGTCACTCACTATGTAAAATCAACCTTTAATAAAAACATTAGATATTTAAAAGCATTATTTGACTTTATTAACCTTACTCATAATGTTGAATACAAATGCAAAATTAAGTGGCGACCCTATTCTTAGTCTATATCAAAGCACGGTCTCTTAGATTTAAGAATTAGGGTAGATGTATGTCACAAGAAGGAGGGGAATCAAAAAATAAAGTCCAAAGAACCCCAGTGATATGTTTATGTATGATAAAGTCTGAGCTACAGCCCTTATATTCCTTTAAATGGTATTTTCTTCTGACTTTCCATTAGCCTCATCAGTAATTGACTTCTTAACAGGACCCTATAATCTACCACAAGTCTTCCAACTACAAATTGAAAAGAAATGTAGGCAGATATGTGTACCAAGTACTTTATGAAATTCACTATGCACAGCTGAACTTCACATACAGAATTCAAAAGTCAAAAGGACTGTGATAGTCTTAAAACCCAAAGCCTAGATAAGGCTTTCCAATCTTTCCTGCACTGTAAGAAATGACTCGATCTAATGATGTTAATGTAGAAATACATTATATATCTTAACATCAGTAAGATATTACATTCAAGGAGAGCGCCAGTAAGCCTTTGCATTTTAAAACCAAAAGGAACACGTCTTGGACACCTTAAATTAAAAAAGTCAATTCTAAGCAGGAACTGTTACTGTGTAACAAATACTGCTCATATCAAAAGTGCTGGTGACAAAAAATTCAATATGCCCTCCCCACAGAATCTGTTCACACACATTTATATATAACTGTAGTAAGACTGTAAATGTTTAAGGTGCTTAAATATTGCACCACAGGACTAATTCAATGAGTATTCACCTGCTACCTCTTTGTAGCAACTCCAGTTAGAGTGAAGGATCTGTGGGCAAAGGGCAAAAATGCTGTTATTTTCTAGAATGCGGCATTTGTGGAGCTGGAGTGCCCTCTATTGGTAAAGAAGAAGACACACTCATTAGCTGTCCTGCGTGCATTTTCTCATTAATTCGGAGTTCACATCCATCTTGAAGCATTCGAACTGCTATTCGGGCAATGTTCTTAGAGTCGTCAAGACCACTGTGAGGCCGCCCATCATAATCCATTCCTAGCTTTTCAAGCATTATTGTCAATTTGGTTTGGCTTCTAGGAACCTGGAAAATAAACAACTTCGTAAATAATTCTTTAGTTTTCTGTAAGCCATTGTGAAAAATAAGAAAATAAAAATTAATGGTAACAGCTAAAGTTAGGCAAAGGGCAAGTACTCTTGGTCAAATGAAGCAAATAAATAATTTAAACCTTCAGAACTTTAAAAAAATTCTCAAGTTATAAATGAAAATACATATAAATTGGTAGAATCCTCAAGACATCTAAAGGGTTTGCAGTTCTGTAATTTGACAAATCACATTTATGAAAGGAAATGTACTGTTCTGGATATCTAAGTTGAAGCTCTACCATTTTTTTTTAAAGTAGGTTCCCCGCCCAGTGTGGAGCCTAACATGGTGCTTGAACTCACAACCCTGAGATCAAGACCTGAACCAAGATCAAGAGTCAGACACTCAGCCAAATGAGCCACCCAAGCACCCCAAAGCTCTACCATTTTAATCCAAACATTCTTTTCCATGGTATTTTACTATAATGTATTACAGTGTATAATACATATACATATACATAATACATATACACATATGGTGTATAATGTATTGACAGATTCCTTAGACACATACACCAAAAACAAACAAACTCCAGCCTTTCTATGACTAAAGATAATGAAGATCCAGCATGAAAGAAATTATCATGTGGTGTTCTTCAACCTATTTAAACACCGGCTCCAATTTGGTAAATGTAAAAATCTCACTCCCCAAATTCCAATATGCCCCTCCACTTTTGAGAACCACTATTCTATCTATTGTACATGTTAAGTTTTACATTCTGTAGTTTGTATAGCTATATGTCACCTATACACCTTAGGGTCTTGGCTTCTTCATCTGTAAAATAAGACTAACAGTTATACTCCTTGTTCACTGGGTTATTGGGAGAATCACAAAGCAAATGATATAAAAGCACCATGATAAAAATTAATAATTATCCTAAACTGTAATACCATAATGCATTCTGGTCCTTTCATTAAGTATCACCTAGAAAAATGTACTTTTCCAACATGTTGGACAACTTAGGTCAATTGGACTATTCCTAGACACACACAACCTACCAAGACTGAATGCTGAAGAAAACAAAACCTGAACAGACCCACAGTAAGTAAAGAGGACTGAATTGGTAATCAAAAACCTCCCAACAAATAGAAGCCCAGAACTTGATGGCTTTGATGGTGAATTCTACAAAAACATTTAAATAAGTCTTAACACTAATCCTTCTCAAACTCTTGCAAAAAACTGAAGAGGAAGAAACATTTCCTAAATCATTTGATAAGCTTGGCATTATCCTGATATCGAGGTCAAAGACACTACAAGAAAACTTGAGACCATTATCCCTTAAAAATATTGACATAAGGGCGCCTGGGTGGCTCAGTGGGTTAAGCCGCTGCCTTTGGCTCAGGTCATGATCTCAGGGTCCTGGGATCGAGGCCCGCATCGGGCTCTCTGCTCAGCAGGGAGCCTGCTTCCTCCTCTCTCTCTGCCTGCCTCTCTGCCTGCTTGTGATCTCTCTGTGTCAAATAAATAAATAAATAAAACCTTTAAAAAAAAAATATTGACATAAAAATCCTCAACAATACTAGCAAACCAAATTCAGCAGCATTATACACCACAACCAAGTGGTGTGAATTATACACCACAATTAAATGAATTGAATTGTTAAATGAATTATATTAAATGAATTATACACCACAACCAAGTGCAATCTATTCTTGGAAAGTAAGGATGGTTCAACATACAAAGAATAATCAATGTAACAAACCACATTAACAGAATGAAGGAAGAAACACATGATCACCTCAAATGATGCAGAAAGCCATTTGACAAGATTAAACATTCTTTCATGATAAGATACTCAACAAACAAGGAATAGAAAAAAACTACCTCAAAATAATAAAGTCCATATATAAAAAAATTTAGAGTGAACATCATATTCAATGGTAAGAAGGCTGAAAGCTTTTCCTCTAGGATCAGGAACAAGATAGGGATGCTCACTTTTACCACTTCCATTCAAAATAACATCAGAAATTCTAACCAGAACAAGTAGGCATGAAAAAAAAATAAAAGAGATCTGAATCGGAAAGGAAGAAGTGATCTTTGTTGGCAGCTATCATGATCTCATATGCAGAAAGTCCTGAAGATTCCACCAAAAAATTGTCAGAACTAATAAGCGAAGACAGCAAAGTCACAGGATACAAAATCAACACAGAAGAATCAAGTGCATTTCTAGAAACTAACAATGTAGAATCCAAAAAGGAAATTATGAAAACAATTCCATTTCAGTAACAACAACAAAAAAAATTTAACCAAAGATGTGAAAGACTTGTACATCAAAAACTAAAAAATGTTGCTGAAAGAAATTAAAGACAGTATAAATAAATGCGAAGACATCTGTGTTCATAAATTGAAAGATTTAATATTGTTCAGCTATCAATCTAACATAATCTACAAATTCAAAACAATCACTAATAAAACATTAACTCAAAATGGATCAAAACCTAAACCTAAGTCCAAACTATATTAGTCTTAGAAGAAAACCTACAGGAGAAGTTTCATGACACTGGATTTGGCAATGGTTTCTTGAATATAACACCAAAAGCAGAGACAACAAAAGAAAAACCAGATAAACTGGACTTCATGAAAATTTAAAACTTTTGTATCTCAAAGGGCACACTATCAACAGAGAAAAGCAGCCAACAGAATGGAAAAAAATATTTGGAAGTCCTAGATCTGAAAAAGGATTAATATCCAGAATATATAAAGAATTCCTGGGTGGCTGAATAGCTCAGTTGGTTAAGCATCTGCCTTCAGCTCAGGTCATGACGCCAAGGGTCCTGGGATTGAGTCCCGGCCTTAGGCTCAGTGCTTGGCGGGCAGTCTTTTTCTCCCTCTCCCTCTACGCTGCCAGTGCTCATGCTTGCTCTCTCAAATAAAATCTTTAAAAAAAAGGATTCCTAAAACTCAATGATAATAGTTAAAAAAAAAAAAAAAAAACTACTTGATTTCAAGCAGGTCAAAGGACTTGAACAGATATATCTCCAAATATGTACAACTAGCCAATAAGTTCACAAAAAGCTGCTCAACATTACTAATCATTCTGGAAGTATAAATTTATACCACAATGAGATACCACTCCAAACCCATTAAATGGCTATTATTTTTTTTAAAAAAAGGGGGGGGCAAGAAAATGGAAACTAAGTGTTGGCAAGGATGCAGAGAAACTGGAACCCTTGTGCGTTGCTGGTGAGAATGTAAAATGGTGCTGCAGCTGTGACATGGAAGTTCCTCAAAAAATTAAACACAAAACTACTATATGATCCAATTCCACTTCTGGGTATGTACCCAAAGAACTGAAAGCAGGGACTCAGTTATTTGCGCACCCACATTCACTGGAGCATTATTTACAACAGCCGAAAGGTGGAAGAAACCACATGTCTACAGAAGATGAAGGGATAAACAAAATGGGATATAAATCTAATGAAATATTATTCCACCTTCAAAAGGAAGGAGCTTCTCAAACAATGGAATTATTATTTAGCTTTACAAAGGAAGGAAATTCTGACACATGCTACCACATGTCTGAATCTTGAAGACATTATGCTAAGTGAAATATGCCGGGAACAAAAGGACAATATACTGTATGATTCCAGTTACATGAGATACCCAGAGTGGTACAATTCAGAGACAGAAAGCAGAATGGTGGTTACCAGGGGCCAAAGGAAGGGGGAACAGAGAGTCACTTTTTAAAAGGTATAGTTTCAGGTCTGGAAGATTGAAAAAGCCCTGGAAACGAATGGCGGTGATGGTTCCATGACAGTAGGAATGCTCTTTTTGACACTGAACTGTGTACTTAATGGCTAAATGGTAAATTTGTTATGCATATTTTACCACAAAATGAATCAGAGTTAACATGAAAAGTCCTGGACAGTGCCAGCAAAGTGATTAACTCTGTTAAACAAAGACCAATTCACTCAATCATGTCTAAAATTTAATAGCTGTGTGAAAACCTGGATAAAGAACACATAAACTTCACACTTCCTCTGGCCTGGCAAGGAAAAGTTCCCGGCAAGATGCCTGACTTAAAAAGTGAATGGTAGGAAAACAGTAGGCCAAAATTGCTGAGTGGTTTGAAGAAGGGCTACAAAAACTAGCCTAGACATTTTCATTACATAAACCAATTGAAGAAATCTCTATAAGATCCTGTAGAAAACATTTAACTTCCAGTGACAAGATTCTTAGATTTTGAAGAAAATTAAGTCTTTGGAAAAATCACATTGCAAAAAAAAAAAATAATAATAATAATAATAATAATCATCATCTGAAATGTTCACACTTTTGCTTGGGCTTGGCAGTGAGAAAGTTATTTGCAAGTCTCAAGACCTACTGAAAGCCATCTGGAAAAACTGTAGAAAATTAGACAGTATTTTTCTTTCCATTGAACACAGAGTACAGCTAGGTAAATAAATAAATAAATAAATAAATAAATAAACTTTCTCAAAATCTTCTGCTCGGCCACAGAACCTGACTCTGAAAAGAGCTTTGTAATGTACAGTCTGATCATACTGTAGAGATGAGATTTACTCATCTGCCTTTAGAATAGCTGCAATTTCTGCAAAAGAAGAGGGTCTAGTCACTCACAGAAAAGCAATGGACATTTTTCCATAGCTTTCAACCTTTTGTATGTGTAAGTAAGCCTCTTATTTAACAAGATGAAGAGCACAGGCAGAAGTTGTCTGTTTTCAGTGGAAAACGAAATCCATGAGACCTTACCTCAAACCCAACCCAGAACTGAGTATTTGTACAGGAAAATAAAAAGACAAAAACAAAAGAACAAAAACAAACATAGCTTTCAACTTCCCAAAGCATATTTCATTCTTTACTTATACTTCAAAAATGACATTTTAATGCATATACAGAACTACTAAAGAAATAAACATGTTTGTATAATTTTGTAAATGCTAAACCTACATTTGAGTATGATCATGCCATAGATAAGTAAGTTTATTTCCTAAAATCTGGTATAAAATTGCATCTGTAACCTGTATTTTTATTCATATTGTTTCAGCTTACTTACAGAAAAATCAAACCCACTGTAAGTTTAAGCCAGCTATTAAAGAGTAAAGTATTATGCTTGCCCTGTAAGTTTCTTAAACTTATGAAAAGGATAGAGATAATTTCAAATTTAATGATCTATCTCCACTCCCAAGAAAGAGTGGGTAAAAAGTCATTTCTATAGTTTTAAAAAGGAGAAAGAATACTTTGTACATACTGAAGACTATACACTGGTAGCATCCTATACAGAAAAAAACTGTGTTATGACTTTTAGGCCTACTTAAACAAGGAAAACAAAACAAAACAAAAGAAGGCAACATTTTAAAAAGAAAAAGGTTACATTTTCTCAACTTCCACTAACTGGCATTAAAGTTGATAACTATCACGAATACGGGAAAACCATATAGAAAGAGCATCCTATCCCTTCTGAGCAGAGAGACCCTGCTTCTCCCTCTGCCTGCCGCTCCCTTTGCTTGTGCACTCTTGTTCGCTCGCTCTCTCTCAGGCAGATAAATAAATATAATCTTTAAAAAAGAAAAAAGAAAAGAGCAGCCTAATAAATTGGTCAACATAAATAGATCCACCAAAAAAAAAAATACTATATTCAAAAGAGCACTTGACAATGTTATTGTCTTACTATATATCTACAATTTTCTGAACACTCCATGTATTGTGATGTACTGTGAGCTGTGGATGTTTTTATGCAGACTTAAAAATTATTTTATGGCTTTATTAATTATTAGTAATTATCCTTAAAATAAATAGAGTTAAAGGTTTGAGAAAGACACCCTAATGTAAGAATGCATTATTGCCTGGGAGGTATAGCAAAAAAAAAAAAAAAAAAAAGCAAACCTAAAGATGACTGAGCCCCTACAATTTACATGAAACAGAGGATATGGGGCACCTGCATGGCTTAGTCTTAAAGCATCTGCCTTTGGCTCAGGTCATGATCTCAGGGTCCTGGGACTGAGCCCCACATCGGGCTTCCTGCTTGGCGGGAAGCCTGCCTCTCCCTCTCCCATTCCCCTGCTTGTGTTCCTACTCTCATTGTGTCTCTGTCAAATAAATAAATAAAATATTAAAAAAAATTAAGAAAGAAATAGAGTAGAGGCATCTGAATTAATATCACAGGATACAATTAGCAAAATCCAGACTGGGAAAATGGAAAAATGGCTCCATTTCTTTCTTTCTTTCTTTTAAAGATTTTATTTATTTGTCAGACAGAGAGAGAGAGAGAGAGAGAGCACACATGCAGGGGGAGTGGCAGGCAGAGGAAGAAGCATGCTCCCTGCTGAGCAATGACCCCCCCCTTCCCAACTTTATGGGACTTGATCACAGGACCTTGGGATCAGAACCTGAACCAAAAGCACCTAACCGACCGAGCCACCCAGGCATCCCAAAATGGCTCCATTTCTTAAAAAAATAATAATATTAAATTGCTAGAGAAAAAAAGGAGGTGGAAAACAAATTTAGAGATTAAAAAACTTAAAAGAGACATGTCAACCAACTTTAAATGTGTGGACCTTATTTGGATCCGGATTCAAATCACAAAAGGTAAAAGGAAAAAAAAAAAGAGGTGAAGGGAATTAAGAGGTATAAACCCCAGTTATAAAAAAAGGCAAGGGAATAAAAAGTACAGCACAGGGATACAGTCAATAATAACTGTAACAATATATGCTAGCAAACAGTAACACACTGTGGTGAGCATGGCATAATGTAACAGAATTGTCCAATCACTATGTTGTATGCCTGAAACTAATAAATGTCAACTACACGTCAATTTTTAAAATTAACTAATTAAATTAAATTTAAAAAGAAAGCTATAACCACTTGCTGATATCAAGGAACTATGGTTGATTATTTTCTAAGTGTGATAATGGTGTGATGGTTATGTTTTTAAAAACGGTTCCTTGTTTTTTGGAGCTACATAATGAAATGTTTACAGATCAAATGAAATAACATTTGAGGGGTGCCTGGGTAGCTCAGTGGGTTGGCCTCTGCCTTCGGCTCAGGTCATGATCTCAGGGTCCCGGGATCAAGCCCTGAGTCGGGCAGACTCTCTGCTAAGTGGGGAGCCTTCTTTCCGCCTGCCTCTCTGCCCACTTGTGATCTCTGTCACATAAATAAAATCTTAAAAAAAAAAAAAAAAAGGAAGTAACATTTGAGATTGGCTTCAAAAGAGTAAGGAAAGGGAGAAGTGGGTAGAGATGCAGATGAAACAACGCTGGCCATGAGCTTATACCTATTAAAACTGGCTTGTTAAAACTGGGTCATGAAGGCTTATTACACCTGTCAACTTTTGCATATATTTGTAATTATACATAACAGATTTTTTTTTTAAAGATCACAAAAAAGTGAAAAGATAAATTCACAAAAAAGGAAAAAAAAATTTACCAAATATAATCAAAGACTATTATCCAAGATAAATATCTATAAACAATCACAAATTATAATCTACAATTACAAAAGGACAGACCACCCAATTTTTTAAAATGGGAAGACTTAAAAAGGGACTTCACAAAATAAATTCGAATGACTAAGAACCATAAGAAAACAAGCTCAGGCTCCAAGTCATGAGTAATTAGGCAAATGCAAATTAGACCCTCAATGAGACGGCATCCCACATTCACCAGATATATAAACATTTAAAATGTCTGGCAATACCAGATGCTGGCAAAGATGTGGAGCAATTTTAAGTTCATCCACTCTTCTGGGGAGAGTACAAATCAGAAAACTATTTTTGCATTACCTAACGGCAATGATGCACATATCCTACGAACAAGCAATTCTACTAGTAGGTTTATACCCTGGAGCAATGAGTGCATAAAGGTGCCAGAAGACATGTGCAGGAATGTTTATAGCAATACTATACCTAAAAGTCCTCAAAATGGCCAAAGCAGGACAGATAAATAAACTATTATGTATTCACACAATGAAATTCTCCACAGCAATAAAATAAACTAAGCGTAGCTACATACACAACATCAACAAATCTCAAACATAATCTTGAGAAAAAAAGCAAAACGAACAATATAGCCAATACAATGTTAATTATACCATGTTCAAAAAGAAGCAAAAGTAAACTACATAGTATAAGATAGACACATAAGTATTAAAGCATTAAGGAAAAACAAGAAAATGATTTCCATGGAAGTGTGAACTATATGCGGGGGGGGGGCAGGGTGGAGGGCTCTGGGAGAAAGGAAAGGAATTAAGAGTGGAACTTACAAGGGATTTCACTTTTAAACAATCAAACTCCACTTTTCTGTATGTATATTTCTCAGATTTTAAAAAAATGGAAAAATTACAAAAAATGTTTTTAAGGGACAGTACCTTTTCTCATGAAATTGCTTTAGGATTTGCTTCACCAAGATGAGGTTGTAAAAGAAGATGACACAAAGTCTAAAACATGACAGAGAAGCAAGGAAAGAATCTCTTAGGATGACTTTAGAAGAAGCCTGAAGAACAAGTAGTTCAGATTAGAACAGAATTAAAAGCTATAGGAAGGTAGCCTCCAAGGAAAAAGGAAAAGGAAAAAAGGAAGGAAGGAAGGAAGGAAGGAAAAAAGAAAAAGAAAGAAAGGACAAAGAAAGAAAACAGACCACTGAGTGTTTTGAATACGGAGAATGATGTACAGTTTGAATGGAAAGTAACAGGACAAGAAAACAATTAAAGGCGCTTATAAAAATCTTGGGAGAAGTGGTGAACACTCTCCATTGCTACAAGAATGTAAGCATTGTATAATGATTTGCTTATAAAAATAATGTAACTAATTAAGAAGACACGCAGAGGGGAGGACATGCAGGTATGATGGCTTTCATACAGAGCTAAATATCACCTTCCATTGTAGGAATCCATATATAACTCAAACTGAAAATTCAAGAAATAGGATAAACATATCATTTAGAAGTATGAAGGTAAATACTGGAAGAAATAGCTACAGAAAGTTCAAAGTGTTTGCCTCAGGAGGGTAAGGAGAATAAGGACCAGTACTGGTGAAGGCCATGGTGGATGAATGCCATTTTTCATAAGCTTTGTAGTACTACTTGAAAAATTTACACTACACTTATGTATTAACTTTGATAAAATTAAAGTTCAGTGGGGAGCATTTGTTCCACAAACAATTCACATACTGAATACCCCCACAATTTCAAGCCTCTCTTAAAGATCATGTACTTACAGTTAACCTATTCAAATAAAGGTAACGGATTAAAAGAAAAATAGTTCAACTTCCTAAATTCATATAATCATCCTGGTGTTTGGATTATAAAAACTTAGAACGAAAGTATATGGCCTTTTCCTGTGAAGAGCACCTAGTAAATCACAACTTACCATAAAAGCAAAATGTAATAAATTTATCATTAAGAGCACTACAATCAATAATATAGAGAAATTTTACCTTGTAAAAGTTTCCATATGACTTTCGAATATTGATCCACTTTTTAGCAAAAGGAGGATATTTGAGCCTGCTTAGCCGGCACTGAATGTTCAGGAACTTACTCATATCCCACGAACTTGTAAAATCAAAAACAGGGGTAGAAAAATGATAAAATAAATGCTCTACTGTTCTACTGTTTTAAGTCATTCTAATTGTTTTTTATTTACATGTCACCTTTCTGATATTCACACACATCAACAAGCTTACAAAATTAACCTACTTCTAAAATACTAATTCAAAAATAAACAACAAAGGAAAGTAGAAGTCAGGTATACCGAACTTTTTTTCATAAACAAATCTTACGAGGCTAATCATGATCACTTGCATGGTTCTGATTACTTGGGCAGACCTCTATCTTGTTAATTATTTTTTCACAATCCTAAAATAACACTGCTAAGCTTACTTTTAATGCTAGATATATTGTATTAGGAAGTTTTTTGAGGGTATGCTTTGAAACAAAATAAAACAAAAAACAAATGAACAAAATATTTGAAAGACGAAAGTAGCTGGTATTAAATGGTGAGAATACAATTTGCTCTGTTACAGCGTTATGTTTCTATAACACTAATCAACTTACATAGTTAAGTAGGAAAATACTGATTGTATAATATGGAAATCATGTTGGTTCATACATGGTTTTTTCCTAGGGAAGGGAGGTGACACAACAGCCGTACAAATTATAACCTTCAGCAGGAAAGAAAAAAGTTCTCAATTCAGCTGCTACAGTGCTAAGAGTACTTTCAGGTATATTTTTTAAAAAATTTAAAAACGAGTGCTTGTTCCCAGGATCCTACTGCTTCTGTGCATTTATAATATCCTCTGAGGTAACTTCTACACATACATAATTTATAGAATCACACATACTGTGTTATGACAGAAACACTTATATACCTGACTAGGAGCATTGCTCATTCACATTTAAAATCAACAGATTTCCAAAGAGGTCCTCTGGTTTCACCAGATTTCTATTTTTAAACACAATTATAATGTGACTACACTCAATGCTTTTTCCTATGTAAGGGTCACTAAACTGCAAGTGATGTAAGAGATTTAAGTGACATCTCAGTTTTAGTGTATAAATCTGTCCAGTTTGAAAAAGAAGTTGATCGGGACTTCCTTCTCCAATCTTAATAGCATCCTGGTATAGGAGTTGCCCTGGCACAGTGCCTGTAATCCTCGTTTCAATCCTCCCGGTCTTTCCTCTAAGCTTTCCATCGAATGAATGCTTCTGAGCACACGTTCTGAGTCCAGACTATAGGAAGTGTTACGGAAGACAATAAAGTAGCAGAAGCTCTTACTCTGAAAGGATTTTTAATCTCCCTGCAAACAAGTCTTACATAAAGTTTAGATATCAGAATACTTAGATGACAGCACAAATGGCTCAGTCAGATATACAGACTATAAGACATCAAAAAAAAAAAAAAAGATCAGTATGAGTTGTAGTATGTGGAGTAAAACAAAAGAAAGGCTTTGAATAATAATACAGTAGTAGGAAAGGAAGAGAGCCTCCAGTAGAGAGGAGAGCATAAGTATGTGCACAGAGAAAGGATACACCACGTGATTCATGGCCAGCATGCACAGAGTGGACAAGAATGGCAGGTGGATCAGGCTACCCAGGTGGGTGGGTTAGCTCAGAGAACGCTGAAAGCCAGACTGAAGAGTTTGGACTTCTTTGAGCAAGGAAGTGTCACGACAAAAACTGACTTTAGTAAAGTCATTTTAGTTTTACATAGTAATATTTATTTTTCCCTAGGACTCTAGTTCTGGATTAAACTATT
Organism: Neogale vison; assembly: GCF_020171115.1. Taxonomy (NCBI): domain Eukaryota; kingdom Metazoa; phylum Chordata; class Mammalia; order Carnivora; family Mustelidae; genus Neogale; species Neogale vison. The sequence goes on along the minus strand of NC_058101.1, from coordinate 194,142,440 downwards.
ATCATTCTTTCCCTCCTCTTTTTTTGATCCTTAGGATGCAAAGCTTAAGTAGAAAAAAGAAAACAACACAAAGCTGAAGTGGAAATAAGAATGTGAAAGGAAAAATACGGTCTCTTGTGGGAGACCCCAGAATTATCAGAAAATTTTTTTTGTGGTTATTCTAAAAATTAAATGGATATGAACATCTTTCATCTTTTAAAAAGTAGATAAAAAAGATAATTTTCCTATATACTCACCCATCTGTCAATATGCAATATTTATACTTTGTTCCTAATTCCTTCAATTTCATCCAGTCAATTACTTTTTTTAGTACCTGAGGGAAGGTATCAGCTCTGTCTACCTGATCCTGAGGATATAAAAGTAAAGTTTATAAAAATAAGAGTAGCTACATGTAGTCCTGCAAATACCCAAACAGAAATGTCGAAAGGAAAACGAAGAGAAAGTCTTATCTATGATATTTTAAACACTACATGATTTCCTTAGCTGAGGTCCACCTAACATTTCATTTTTAAAATAATAAAAACTTGTTCCCAGCCAGGCAGTAGGGACGCTTTCAACTGAAGTATACAATCCTCCCAAAATTAAGATCTGAGGTCATCCCCGGTGTTTCTTTTCTTTCTCTCTCTTTTTTTTTTAAGATGTCAATCCAGTGGCTTACTATTTCTCTAGAGTGGAAAAAAGGGAAATCTCCCAGCTAAAAGCTATGGCCCACTAACATGGTCTCCCTATCTCAAAGCTCAGATCTTTCCGCAGCAGATGACACACCGCTGCCAGACTCCTTTTCCTAACATGATCCATCACATCACTTCCATACTTAAAATCCTCCAAACGTCCCCCAAGGCTTTCAGGATAAGACACATAGACTCTTCATGGTGTGGCCTCCCTCTGCCTACCATTTTATTTTCAACCACTTTCTTACCAGCCCATACACAGTAGAGCCATCGGTAGTGTACACCCGAAATGCCTCGCGATGCTTTCCTGCCCACTGACCTATCATGATTCAGCCCAAGTTCACTAACTTGAGAAATCTGACACTAGCCAGCTCTCTATTTCCTCTGCCATCAGATACCCATAATACCCAGATAAAACACTGACTTGTCAGTCTTCCTAACCATATTGTCACCACTGGTTTAGTGTGTCTGTCCTCCTGATTATAAGGAGATTGACTTGACCACCTCTGTATCCCCAGTACCCTGGCAACTACTGTAGTAAGCACTGAAATACTTGTTGAGTGAATGAGTAAATGAATAAAGGAACCAAATTAATGAACAAAGAGCAATTAGACTACAATAAAAAGTCAGAGACTTAAAAAAAAAAACCATTAAACTATGTATCCAGTCAGGTTATAAAGAGATACATTTCCAAACGTCTCTCCAAATCCATCAAGGTAACACTTGGTTTACTAATGATCTAAATAAATGCAACCTTCAGTTTCATCACTATAAGTCCTTAAGAGGAAAGGCTGAGAAAGATTTTACCAGGTATAAGATTTGCTTTTCTACTTTTTTAATAGTATAATCTGAAAAATCTTTACCAAGTAAGGAAAGTACCATATTAATTTGTTTACAATAATAATGATTTTTTAAACTATGAAATAAAACCTAATTTCAGAACTTCTTTCAAACTCTAGAAAAAGGAACATAGAATTAGAACCTGAGTAATTCCAGTTAGGTTGATGCAGAAATCAGAAAGTTGTGTGTTAATCTCTGGTCTCACATACTGCTGGAATGTATCTTCCTACAAGGGAAGAACAAGGAGAACAAGTTAAAGTATTTTCTATGACTTAAGAAACAGGACACAAAATACATGAAACATTAAGCTACAGAAGACTTTAATTTCATAGGTGCTCATGGTATAGCCCTTTCTAGAATTTTAACATTTTAAGGATAATTCTCTGCTCCCAAAGCACTTTAATTTTAATTACTTCATAGTTTAAAAAAATTTTAAGAGTGGCACCTGGCTGGCTCAGTCGTTAAGCATCCAACTCTTGGTTTCACCTCAGGTCGTGATTTCACGCGTCGTGAGATCCAGCCCCAAGTGGGGCTCCGTTCTCAGTGAAGAGTTTGCTTGAGATTCTCTCCCTCTGCCCCTCTCCCCACTCACATGCGCACACACATTCTCTCTCTCTCTCAAATAAATAAATCTTCAAAAAATAAAAAAAATTTAAGATGGGGTGCCTGGGTGGCTCAGTTATTAAGCAACTGACTTGTCATTTCAGCTCAGGTCATGGTCGCATGTGTCGTGGGACTGAGCCCCATATCAGGCTCTACACTGAGCATGAAGCCTGCTGGAGATCCTCTCCTTCTGCCCCTCCCCCACTTGTGTGTGCACATGGGTGCACTCTCTATCTAAAATAAATAAATCTCAAAAAAAATTTTAAGATAAGGCAAGTGTCTAAAAGCAAGTCTTCAAACCAAAGGTTAAATATTTTCTTGAGGAGCAAAATGTTGATAATTTTGCTCATAATATTTGAAATCGTAAAGCTTAATAATACAACCTCAACTTCAAGTTACAGCTTTTTAAATAATAATAAATTCTTTGAGGAAACACCAATCTTTGGTTATAGAAAATTAGCTCTAGATTACTACTCTCTCATTTTCTCTTGACTACTCCTTATTTTTATTTTTTTATTTTTTTTACTCCTTATTTTTATATTGATTCTAATAAACTGAATACTGAATAGTCAAAATTAAACATGAGATGGAGTAGTTTAAAGGATGATAATATTATATTTCTGTAGCAACTTTAACGTCTTCGAGAAGCCTTCACGCTTGCCTTCCCGTCTTCCAACCACGACAACTCTATGAACTCGTAGGCCAGTATTGTTATCACCAAGCTCAGATCTCAAAGTGCGAATTTTACTCTAACCTAATACTGCCTCCCTAAACTAGAACATGCTAAGTCACTTGTTAAAACTTAATGACAATTTCAAAGCCTAAAGGCAGCAATCATTAATACCAGGTAGATGCAGAGAAAAAGACAAAGAATATTTTTTGTGACAGAAAATTAAAAAATTAAGAGAAGTAAATGTTTTATTTCCCAATAATAAATTCTTTCTTCACACAAGTGTATGAAGCCAATGAGTTATAAAGATTATTATTATAAAAGAGCAAAATTAAAGAACGAAGAATGTTTGAACTTCAAAAGTCAGATGCTCTTTATTTACCAAACACGCTGCAGAAGGAAAAATTTTACTTAATTGAATTTCATAGATAAATGGAAGCTTTATCTTTTTAAATATCAATATTTTTATGATTTTCAATGAAAACCTTTCAAAACGATGCTGCAACTTCCCTTACCAATACAGGCAGGTAATATTAAACACACTATTAATAAAACTTTAGTCAGTATTTAACCCTTTTATCAGAATGATGTTATAGAGAAGAACTATGCACTTGTTGACCAAATATTTAGCAATAACTTAAGTAAATTACATAGTAAATTAACAGGTGATAAGGGTTATTAAACATTAAAGTAGAACAGGTAAATGGGATCAGAAAATGGGGGGGCGGGTTCAGCTACATTATTAAATAGGTCATCAGCTTTATACAGAAGGTGAGAACTAAGAAAGGCCTGGAAGGAAGAGAGGGAGGAAGGAACTAGCAGCAAGACCTCTGGAGGAAAGGAATTAGAACTAAAGCCCTGGAAGGTGAGGGGTAGAACAGGCCTGGCATTTCTGAGAAATAGCAAGCAGGTCAATATGGCATGATCAGAGGTAATGAGAAGATAGCTCATGTTAAGGAAAATGGCTTTTACTGAGTTGAATGGAAAGCCACTAAAGGTTTTAAGCAGAGAGAGGAAATGATTTGACTTTTTTAGGATCACTCTAGCCACTATGTTGAGAATTGGCTGTAGGAGGCATGGAAGGAAACCGAGACCAGTTTGAGGGTGAATGCAGTAAATCCAGACAAGAAATTATGGGGGCTCAGACTACAGTCACAGCACTGCAGTTAAGTGGCTGGGGTCTGTATGTATTCTGAAGGCAGAGCAAATGGGAGTTGCTGTTGGTCTGGACATATGATGGGAGAGAAACAGGAGTCAAGGATGATTCCTCGGTTTTGAACTGAGTAACACTGGAGACAAATCAAGAGAATGAGGTGTACTGATAGTCACTTGCAAAAAATGTTTCAAGGACAGAGTGGTCTCTTACACCAGGACTTAGGTAGAGATCCAAGATGACACTAATAAGAGATTTTAATGGAGTGATGAGATTGAAGACTGGATTTAAGAAAGAATGAGAGGAAACAGACAGCAGTAGGTACCTTTTTCAAAGAACAAACGAATAGAGTAGCTGGCAGGGAAGTGGCATAGAGTGAAAGCTTTTCATGGTATGAAAAGTAAGAGGTCTGTATGTGATGGGAACAATACAGTAGAAAGCAATAAATCATTACTGTCTAAATGAGAGAAAAGAATTGCAAGAGCAATGTCCTTAAGTAAGAAAGAGAAAGTGAAATCTGGTGAGTTATACAAGATTATTACCTTCACAGCTGTCATTTTTCCTTTTAATTTATTGACTTTAATCTTCTTTGGACAAGGAAATTCAATTAATAGTCTGATTATAACTAAGAGGCTCTGAACAACACTACGAAAAAGATCTATGCATTTTAATACAGAAGCCTTTTTATACTTGCTCCCAACGTGTTGGTGCCAACTGGGGAACAGCACAGAAGTAACTTCTGGATGGATGAGATGCTGATACAACATTGCTCAGATTTTACAGGGCAAAGAGTAGTATCTGGGGAATTCCTGCTGACTTCCTGAACTAACACTGCAGTGACAGTAAGTACGTAAAGCACATACATTATAAGTCTTGAGGCCAAGGTTTAGGAGTGTCATTGTACCCTAGACTTCTCACTAGAAAGATGGCCAGTTCTAAGTTGAAAGGTGATTTCCGTAATTTGCCATTTTTAGAGATCACAGCATACAGTCATCTATAGTACCGGTTCTCAACCCAGACTGCATGTCAACTAAGAAGTTTAAAAACATGCTGATATCAGGGGTTCCACCACAGGACAACTAAATCAGAACCTCTGGGATGAGGGCCAGGCATTTCCCCCCACTCCCTAGGAGATTCTGACGGCCAGCCAAGTATGTGTTCCAAGCAAACGGGAAAAAAAACAAAAACTATAATTTTAGCTATTAGAAAAGGAGAGAAGTAGCCTCTGAAATTATTTCATTACAACTTCTCTATCAATCAAGCTGATACGAAGTACACAAGAGCGAACAGCCCACTTTAGAATTCTCATTCTAGCTTTAAAATAGCAAATGAGATGCCTGCTCTACTGAGAACCCCAGGAGAGTTGCTGCTAAGAATAAAACTGAAATACAACAATTCACTTACTATTTCTAAGGTATGGGTATTCAGTAAAACCACAGGAAATTCAATTATTTCATGTATAAATTCAGGTGGGTTGCCCTCTTCACAAGTGGCTTCGAAATCAATGATACAAATGTAGTCGTAGTAGCTGTCAACACAACTGCCCTCTTTCAACATGAGCTTCTGCTTCTTGTAATAGTTTTTCAGCCTTTTCTTTAGCACATCCTTTACTCCTCTAAGAAAAGAAGAAGAAAATGAACTCTCAGGTGAATTTTACAATCACGAATCTGAAGTCTTCCCTGCTGGCACTGTGTAGAACACTGGCAGTCACAGCACAATTTAGCAAACATTAGCTAAAATAAATGTAAAGAAAGCAAGACTTAAGGCTAAATTAGCAAAGAATTAAAATCAAATGTAATACAGCATCAGTATTTTCCTTCCCAAGTAACTTTTCATTTTTGTAGTACATAAGAGCTTTCTCCTATTCTAGTATTTCAAACCATAAGCCTTGTTAGCATACACCACCTACAAAGCCGCATTGCCTTATTCACCAAGATGATATACACATTACAAAAACTGAAATTAATGTTGAACTATTCTGTGGGCCAAAACACCTATTTCAGAATAAGAACATTCAGGTATATGGAACATTTATGTTGTCTCATACCTTTCTTTTGGCTTTTACAGGTTAAACAACTAAGATATTCATATGAATATGAAAGCTCTATGGGCCTAGTATGTAAAGTTGAATGTCTATTAGCTACTTAACTAGGAAAACTCATTTAGAAGATATCCTAGTGGGACGCCTGGGTGGCTCAGTTGGTTAAGCCGCTGCCTTCGGCTCAGGTCACGATCCCAGGGTCCTGGGGTCAAGTCCCGCATCGGGCTCCTTGCTCAGCAGGGAGCCTGCTTCTCTCGCCGCCTCTGCCTGCCTCTCTGCCTGCTTGTGTGTACTCTCTCTGTCTCTGGCAAATAAATAAAAAATCTTTAAAAAAAAAAAGAAGATATCCTAGTATAAACCACTTCTAGAAGAACTTTGTCATACCCTGTAGGTTCTTAACTGAAAGTTAGGTTTCTTCATGTACCATGAGTAGAATTTAATTCAGGAAATTATAGGTATTTTCAAAATATATGTCTCACAATTGGTGGGTGGAGAAAGGGTTGCTCTATATAGATAACAATGGTTGGTAATTGCGGCCATGTTCTTCAAACTATATGTACTAAAAATTAAAAGCCATGACTGGTGCTGAGTTGTTTCAGTGTTACTTGTTAGAGTCCTTATATTAACAGCTTATATATACAAAATGGCAGTAAAAATAAGCAGATCTAAATTGCAATTAGTGCAAAGCAACAACTCGGGAATTTTGGTCACATCACTGATTAGTGACTATTAAAAAAAATTTTAAGCTTTTATTTTCCTTTCTAAACTACCAATGAAAAGGAATCCTATTCATGAGAATACTGACAACCAAGTGCTTTAAGGTAAAATGTTTTAATATGTTTATTTGCTTGAGATTTTCTAAATTACCAAAATCTAGGAGGGAAATCCCTTAAGCCCCTTCATATTAAGGTACTGTGAGTGACCTCTGTGTCATGGGGCAGCTCTGGATTCCTTTGTCTTAATTTCTCTTTCTTTCTTGGAGAAGCTGCACTTACTTTAAGGGGTGCCCGCAAACCTAATGGCAACAGGAAAAATAACCAGGTGCTCCAGGGAGAGACTTGTCGCCTTTAATACCTCCTTTGCCATCCACATCCAAATAATCACCACTTTTGCCAATTCTAACTCAGAAAAGAATTCAGAATCTGCTTCTCCTGAATTGTCTCTGGTGTGGCTCCCATGAGCTCCCTAGACTCTGTCAAATGCTTCTAACACCACAACCCTCCTTTTCATTCTTTACCCCACTTTGAGAACTATCCACTAACGCCAATTCCCTGCTATAATACCCTGAGTGGCTCCCTTGTGCTTATACGTTAAACAGACTTCGGCATACAGTTCCTTCACAACTTGCCTACATCCTATCATTTCTGTATCATCTTCAGATGCTCCCGCTCCCCACGGTACATCGAACACTGCAGACAAAACACTGCATGAGCTACTGTCTAATATGTGATACGCTTTCTTGTTTTGTAACTTTGGTCATACAACAGCTGATGAAAAAGCACGATTATTTAGCAGAAAACATACCTACAGAAATTAGTTTTGAGTTTCTTCTGCCTCAACTACCCTCCATTCCTTTTCTGTATGGCCTATCAATTCAATCATCACTCCTGAATTCCTAAGACAGACTCTCTTCTTTATTTGCATGCTGTGCTTGGCCAGACCTCCAACACAGCACTGGTCACACTGTACTGTGATTGTCTGTGTGTGTTCCCAAAAGACTGTCTGCTTTCCAAAGTGGGGAACGTACATATCCATTTTACTTTTATAACTTTAATGCCCAGTGCAGTGCTTAGAAATCAGTAAATGCTAGTTGAATAAATGTACAAACATATAATTAGATCTCTAACTGCCATGCAAGGTCACAAGTAAGCAAGTCATCTTCACTTCTGGAAACAAGAAAAATTTTGCTCAGAAAATATTCACAAACTATATCTTCATCATAGAGTCAGGGGGAAATGAAGTAAAATCTTTCTTCACAAGTTATATGTAGACAATCTAAAAGGGAAAAAAGTACATGTGTGCTCTTTTGAAAAGTAGTGAAGCTCTATTTCAAAGCAAAGAAGAGGAATCTTGCCTAAAAGAGAAAAAGGATACAGGGGGACCCAGAAACAATAACTTTTATTGCATGCAATAAAAAATAACTTTTACTGCATGCAGTCAATTTTTTTTATCAATGCCTGACAACTGAATTGTCCATCAAAAATAAGCATGCTTTTCTGGATTCCAAAGCTCATTTTTACCTCATGCCCCAAGTTGAAATAAAGTGATTTAATTTGCAAAAAATTACTAAAAACTGAGTATAGGGGGCATCTGGGTGGCTCAGTGGGTTAAGTCTCTGCCTCAGCTCAGGTCAGTTCTCAGGGTCCTGGGATCGAGTCCCACATTGGGCTCTCTGGTCAGCAGGGAGCCTGCTTCCCCCTCTCTCTCTCTGCCTTTCTGCCTACTTGTGATATCTCTCTCTCTGTCAAATAAATAAATAAATCTTTAAAAAAAAGAAAAACGAGTATGTATACATCTCACTGAACACACACACACACACACACACACAGAATTTGCTAAGCTACATTATTTTCTCTTTTAATACACAGTTAAACACAGATATACTATCATTCTGCATACTTTCAGAAACTAAAACAGAAAAAAATATTTCCTGGTAAGTGATTTTTTTTAAATTACCTAGTTTCAAAGAAACCCTCTTTATAAAAATAACACAAAATAATACACACACACACATACACACACATACATCTCCAATCGCATTAATGAGATGTAATTAACCATCAATCAAATGAGTAACTAAAAAGATTTAAAATATATGTAGTAATAAGATAGCTACTCCTACACATTATTGGTAGATTGTCAAAATATTCAGACTTCAACTCAGCAATCTTAGTCTATCACCTAAGAGACTGTCAGAAATAATCAGAGTTGCACATAAATATACTTTAAGAATATAAATTACAGCTGTTATCTGAATTGTTAATAATGACGATCTCTTTATGGTAGGATTATAGATGACTGTTAATTTTTCAGTGTTCTCAAGATTTTCTACAGTGAACATGTACTACTTTTAAATTTTTAAAAGTTATTTTTAATTACCTGGTTTCAAGCTTGAATTCTGAAAGTTTAGCTCTGAGTTCTTCCTTACTCATTCTATTAATGCATCCATTTGTAATAGCAATCTCTTTGTAAACTGGGTCACTGAAATCACTTGCACTGGAGGTAATGAACATAGACTCTTTTGTTTCTTGGCCATCGAATCTACATCGTTGCTTTTTCTACAAAAAAAAAAAAGGTACAGCACATAATTAATACAAACAACTTAAAGATTCAAACTCCTTAGGCCTATTCATGCTACATGTGCAATGAAAAGTACACAGAAAGAAGAAAGACGTGTTTCCAGTACAATTTACCCTGCTGTTCTAAGTCATGAGATTTCTTAAAGGAAATGAAGCTAAGTAAAAATAGCACTGGTATTGGGAGCACTTCAAAACAGAGCCCTAGCTGACCATTTACTAGCAGCAAGACCTTGGATAGTTACTTATTAGCCTCTGATCTTCAGTTTGCTTATCCATAAAATAAAGAATAATAATAATAATACTATTCCAAGTGACACTTGGCATTTGGTAATGGTAAACAGCATTTAAACAAGGTTATTATAGGGGTACCTGGGTAGCTCAGTCGGCTAAGCATCTGACTTCAGCTTCCCTGTGTCCTGCTCAGCAGGGAGTCTGCCTGTCCCTCTTCCTCTGCCCCTCCCCACCGTAAGCTCTCTCTCTAATAAAGAAATAAAATCTTGGGGCGCCTGGGTGGCTCAGTGAGTTAAGCCGCTGCCTTCGGCTCAGGTCATGATCTCAGGGTCCTGGGATCGAGTCCCGCATCGGGCTCTCTGCTCAGCAGGGAGCCTGCTTCCATCTCTCTCTCTCTCTGCCTGTCTCTCCATCTACTTGTGATCTCTCTCTATCAAATAAATAAATAAAATCTTTAAAAAAAAAATTTTAAAAAAAAAGAAATAAAATCTTTAAAAACTGTTTTAAAATAAACAAGGTTATTATAAGGATTAAATGAGATTATGTATATCAGCTCCCAACACCATACCCACTGTGCAATTAATGGAAATTTTATTACCGTATCATAGACTATAGAACAGACCTTTTCACAAATGACAATCTACAATTTACAAACAAATTTTTAAATGACCTTTTACAGCATTATGCATGTGTAAGTCAGTGACTTCCTGAGAATTTTTTTAAAAGATTTTATTTATTTGAGAGAGAGGGAGCATGAATGAGCATGTGTGAGAAGGGTAGGGGCAGAGGGAGAGAGAGAATATCAAGCAAAGTCCTCCACTGAGCACAGAGCTTGATACAGGGCTTGATTCCACAACCTAAGATCATGACCTGAGTGAAAATCAAGAGTCTGACACTGAAGAGACTGAGCCACACAGGTGCCCCCACAGAAGTTTTTAACCTGACTTCATTTCACTAACTTAACAGAAATTGCCCAATATAAAAACAAAATGGGCTAGATAGAAATCTAGCTCAAAACTTCCTAGAACCCAAAGCAAAGGAGGAAATATATTCGGTTTCAAAACACACAATTTCTAAAACTCACATTGTACCAATTATTCAGAAGAACTACAGTTACTGTATCATAAATCCTCCCTCTTTTCTTAAATCAAAATCTTTGTATAAAAAAACATAACTATAATCACTCCACACGTAGTCCCAAATTATTAATATGTTAAGTAACAGAGTTCCATTTATAAGTTAATTATTTTCTAAATGCAATGTCACAAATATTAGGTATGTTTCAGAATTTCAAAAAGACTTTGGAACTTACCATTAATCTATTTTAAAATTTGTTAACTTAGTTATAATTTACCACATTGTCCCCACATGAACTTTAATGACAGATTAAGAAGGGATAGCCATGGTCAGGCCAAAGACCCTGACTTAGCACTAATCCTAATGGTCAGGAACTACTTCCCAAACAAAGTTCTCAATTTAGTATAACACACATTTACTAGAAATGCAATGCTTGGTATTATGCTAGAGTACTCAAGAATTACTCCTATCTCGTCAGAGGAAGATACCAGCAATCCCAATATCCAAATTGTCCATAAATAAGAGTAACTATATTGAAGTTCCTTGTTGACAAATTCTTTAAAAAGCTTTATTACACTGATCTTTGACTAAAGCTGAGGAAATAACTAGCTTTTGATAATATGTTAAATTTATAATACCTAGCTATTTTATCACTAGAATTTAATCAAGATAATTTATCTTGTGTCTTTAAATTTACATTAAATTTTAAACTTCATCTTCAGTCAGGTTAAAATTTAGGTCAACAGCGAGTTAACAGTTTGTCTACCAAAACAGAAGGCTCAGTCAATTTAAGCAAATTTACTCTTTGGCTAAGTCCTCTCTCTCTGATTCGCCTGCTTAATTCTTATCTAAGATTGTAGCTACAAAAATTACCTACAAAGAACACTAAGACCTCTTATAAATTTGCTATAAATCATGGTTTCCATAACAGAAGATCTGCTTCCTCTCCCAGATCCAACTCTGGCTCTTTCAGTGAAGCTCAGGGCATCGGGGTCCAGTTCTCAGTGATCAGTGCCTTCTCCCAAATTTAAGCTCTACACTAATGGTTTCCAAAGGTGCTGAAGTCAATCCACTAAGGAGCAGAAAGAAAATATTAAAAATCTCATCTGTATTATTAATCTACTAAAATGCATAATTAGTTTACTAAATAATAGACTGATACTAAATAACGCATGGATTGATATACTAAGTAATACATAGGTTGATAATACATAGATTGATACTAAATAATATATAGATTGATACTCCCCAATGTCTATGTCCACCTGAAACACTTCACATAAAGTCCTGGACATACAATGAGGAAAGGGTGAACAGATTCCATAGTATGGGGAGGAATATTCACTTTCGGTGTTGTGGCATTCTGCAATTTTCCTGTATTCAAGTAAATGGCTGTATAATTTATATTATCCCAAATAAGAAGATATTTATATTATGGAAAATGATTATAAAAATCTTTTATACCAAAAAGAGGCTTACTATCTTGTCTTAAGTACTTAAAAATGTTTTTCGACTTCAAGTGACATATTTTCATTTAAAGACAGGTATTCCAAAATTGCTGTCATTTTCTGTGATGAGAAAGGGATTAATAGTTTGAAATTCAGAAGATTCCTTTTAACAAACACAACTTGTTATTTCAACATGAAATAAAATATGTTTTCATAACAAGATAAAAAGAAACTTTTCTCTGTGGCCAAGAACATTTTTAAAATAGTTATTTTGGGAATGTTTTCATTATTTTATTGCCCAAAACTGCATTACCCACAAAACAAACAAAAAAACTTCTGCAACTACACACACACAAAAAGACCTTATAAGTATAATTTAGCTTGATTAAAATTCTTCCAAAAGAAGAGTTCTGATGAAATTGGAACCTACTTGCTTAAAAACATAAAAAATGCAACCCCTATTATTTTACAAAAACAACGGATATTAGGGATAATGAAAATGTACTTAGCTGAGTTCCAACAAAATGCTCTGAGATTGAAAAAAAAAACCTGTATCACCATTTATTAATGGTATCCAACAATAGGTTTTTAACAAATATGAGTCACTAAAACCAATTTGGAAGATAGACCTAAGTTTTAAGTCGCTATATCTCAAAGTTTTAAGACTTTCAAATATAATGAAGTACAGTCAATATTTCTAAAGCAACTTACATGATGAAGATCTCAGACTGAAGAGGGAGGTGGGTGGAAAAGTGTTTCTTTAGAGAGAAGGGGACTGGAAGGCCTCTTTGAAAGTAGTATCTTAAAGAGAATGCAGTAACGATGCTAAGATCCCAAAGAAGAGCATGCAGGGCAATGGGAAAATACAAAGATCCTTAATGGAAAAGACCATCCACCATAAAAAAAAAAAAAAAAAAAAAAAAAAACACAAAAAAAGAATGAAGCCAGGAGCTCTGAGAGCAAAAGGGAAGAACTGTGTGAGATGAATGCAGCACTGGGGGCAGGAGCCAGGTCTTGCAGGACAGCAAACTGAAAACTTAGGAAGGGAAGAAACCCGGTCAGATTTATGTTATTAAGATCATTCTAGTCGCTATATGAAGACCTTAACCAGATCCAAGAGCGAGAACAAGGACGCCTCCTGCAAGGACCCATTCTAGGAAGTGCTCAAAATACATTCCTGAAATTTAATAACCAATTTTAGTATTATTTACAATCTGCAGCGCTGGTCAAACAATAATTTATTATCTCTGTCCAACAGGACGAATAAATAAGTTTGAAGGCCGTCTTCACAATTTTGCTCTGTAACGAAGATCTACCAATGATCTGTCAAAATCATTATGGAAAATAAGTCACACGATAGGTCGATATGAAATTGTAGCAAATGGGCAAAATCTCCAACTAACAGGTACAACCACTTTCTGTGAAGTCTGGGAGGCTAAGGGCTTCAGGTCTTAAATGACATACCTAGAGCACAGGCTGCGCTTTTTAAAAACATAACCTATCAATTACCTATAAGGGCTGGAGAGAATGACCACAGCGACAGCGCGCACAGAATATCAGAGCAGAATTCCCAGCAGAACTTAGAAAAACCCCAGTTCACACACTTCTCTTCCAGACTATTTCCTCACATCCCGAGGGTAATTCCGGCGAGAGGGGGCTCAGTGACAACCATGGTACCGGAGGTGGGGACAGGGAAAGCTGCCGGGGCTGGGGTGGAAGGGCACGCAGGCTGAGATTTCTGCGGGACACCCTCCAAGACAGGGACGCGGGCATATGGAAGGGCCGGACACCGACTGCCGGGCGCGGGCGGACTCACCTCGGGATTCGGATGCTGCGGCTCCTCCCCACACTCCGACCCCGGCGACTCCAGCCGCGCGGGAGCCACGGCCTCGCTGCTAGGCTGTTTGCTCCGCTCATACTCCATGTCGGCTGTCACGTAAAAAGAGAGGGGCTGGAGCCCGACAGTCGCTCACTCACTCTCACTCGGCCAAGCCCGAAAGCCTCGCCTTTCTCCGTTGAAAAATTACCGGGCTCGCGTTCCCGCGGCGGCGGCCACACAAACTCGAGCGGACACCTCCCACTTCCGGGAGCGTGTGGCGTCCACACGCCGCGCAGGCGCAGTGAGCAGGCGCGCGGGGAACGCTCGCGCGTCGGCCGACGCGGGAGGGAGGAAGAAAGGGAGGGAGGCGCGCGCGGGACAGTATGGGTGTTGGTGTCGCGGCGCGGCGAGCCCGCGAGTGTCTTTGGTCATTTCGCAAGAGCCTAGACTAGTCACTGGAAGATACCGCCGGAGTACACGGTCTCATCGCCGTATTTCCTAAGGAGAAAAACGAGGCGTACCGTGGAGAGAGGTGAACTTTAACCGTGGCAAAAAAAGTCTCTACAATTTTACATTTTCCGTGAGGAGTTTAAGAGGTCCGCACCTGGCAAAAGAAGATGGGACTGGACTTAGTAAAAAAAACAAAACAAAACATATATTTGAGCAAAATATATTAAAACAGCTGTTCTCAGACATTGGGCTATAGGAAGTTCTGGACTGTTGGACCTGAGAGAAAAGCAAACAAGATGAACCTTATATGGCTTTCTGCCCAAAGGCAATTTCGGGACTCCGAAAAAACCTTGGGTTTCCGTAGGAAGACAGACAAGAGGCCTTAACTGAGTTGAAAAGACAAGGACCGGAGTTTAGGGAATCGGGGGAGGCCAAGCTGGTTGGAGTGTATGAGGCAGAGTTCATGGAGAAAGAGCTTCAGAATCTAGCGAGGAATAATACCCTTGAATCTTCAGCTGAATAAAAATCCGCGGGTAGGTCATGTGACACTCCACAAGGCCCAGAAAGAGCAGTTAGGAGGAGCAGTCAGCCCAACAATTCTCAAAGCTCACCCAGCACTAGGACTCGTTGGAGTGCCCCGCAGCCAGAGTGAAGAAACTCTTGAACATGTGTGTAGAGACCCCAGAAGTGTCATGCCTTCGTTGTGAGGTAGACTAGCCTTAGACTCTGGGGTCTGGAGTGAAAGCTGTTGTAGACCCTTCAAGCCCCCAAAGGATCAAACTGCTCAGTAACTCACCGGACTGCCTACCAGAGCAGAGGCTAATTCTAAGAGACTACAACAAAACTCAGGACTCAACAACATTACGTTGAAAATATCAGGCATCCACCAGTTAAAAGTTAGTAGACATCCCAAATAAGGAGGAAGATAAATTGAAATAAATCAGACAATAGAAACATACCCAGAAATGACACAAATGGTGGCACTGACAAAGACTTTAACCATCTATTATAAATGCACCCAATATGCTCAAAGATTTAAAGGGGGAAATGATGGGAGAAGAAAGAGTTGTTGTTGTTGTTGTTGTTTTTAAAGCAAATAGAATGTCTGGAGATGAAGATGATAATGTCTGAAATTTAAAAAAAAATCTCTAGAGAGGGTGGATAGCACATTTAGCACTGTGAAAAAAAAAAGAAGAAAAAAAGTAATGAAGATCTAGCAGGAGAAGCAATCCAAAAATGACACACAGAGAAAATAAAATGGAATAAAATTAACAGAGCCTCTGTGACCTATGGGACAATATTAAAAAAATAATAATTTTTGAAAGAGGACTTCAACTGCCTCCCTTTTGTCTAAGTAAGTTCTTGCCAGCTTGCCTCTTAACTCAGGCAGAAAACCCTGAGGGCAAAGTATTCTCTGGTGGGAACTGAAAGTACCCCCTCAAGCAGGACTACCTGGAGCCAGCAAGACCCCACCCATGATTGACCCCAAGACAGTGGCTGACTTGACCTTCACTGCCCACCTTTGTTCCACATTTTCCTTATAAACCTAGAAGTATTTTCAGCACTTGGAAGACATCTTTGAGATGCTAGTCCACTGGCATCAAGACTCTGGGAAGACTCCCTGTTGGCCTCACTGAAATAAATTTCCTCCTTCTTTTACTACCTCTAGTTTCTCTGCCTTTGGATTTTGTCAGTGGTGAGTGGCCTAACCTGGTCTGTTTGGGACCCTCTCCCACCCCCAGAGCCAGGTGCTGATAAATACAAAGACTACAGCAGGCCACATCATAATCATACTGGTAAAAGCAGTAATGAAAAGAAAAATCTTAAAAGTAGCTAGAGAAAAAAAGGTGTAAAGCACAATAAGAATTTTTATAGACTTCTCATTAGAAACTCTACAAACCAAAAGTAATGAAACGGTAACTTTAAATTGCAAAAACAAAGCCAACTGTCAGCTTGGAATACTACACTCAGCAGGGTGAAACAAAGACTTTTTCCAACAAACCCAGGAAAGCCACATCCTGAAATAAGAGTCCTCTTAGCCGACTTGCAGACCTATGAGGAAGAAAAATAAATGCTTTTTGTAAGCCACTGGGGTGGTTTGTTTTTCAGCATTCTTATAGAAATAGTTGAAGTACAGCATCAATTCAAGTTACTTGGCCTTGGTGAAGACAAAATTTCCTAACAGAAAAAGGGACACTATTGGAAGTCTACTACAAATGTTTTATTTCTGCTATCACCAGCTTCCTCCTTCGTGGACTGCATGTTTTTCCTCATAACTACAGATCTACCTTTGTGTTTGCAAGCTAAAGTTAGAGACTCGGAAATTATAAAGATCTCTAAGATACAACTAAACCAATACTCTTTTGCCAGATTTGTTCATTTTCTCTTTAGATTATGACTGAGTTTTGACACACAACTGCAGAAATTGATGAAATTTACTAATCTCTCTGTCACCTAGAAAATGTTTTTTTCTCAAAGGAGAAGAAAACCCAGTAAACATGTCAGGATCCACATTACATTAACATAAATAAGCACTAATTAAAACTGTTCCACTTGAACTTTTTGATATATGTATGTCAGCTATTAAGAAGTTTCATCAAGGAGTAATAATTTATCTACATTGCAAATGAGGTGCTTATACCTCAGTACAGTTGTCTGTATGTATGGGAATAAGATACAATAACCATTCAATTATTCGACAAATATTTATTGAGCACCTTTTATGTGCCAGGAATGAGCATTGAACAAAATAAAAAAATATATGAACTAGTGGAGTTTATGTTCAAGAAGTGGAATTAGACAATAAAAGAAATGAGTACAATGTTTAGTCTATGGAGAAAAATTAAGCAGGTAAGGGGATCTGGGGTTGTCCTTGGGGTGGAGGGCAGGAGATGGTTGCAATTTTATTTTATTTTTATTTTTATTTTTGGTGCTTGCAATTTTAAATAGAGTGGTTATGGGAGGTTTCCCTGATGATGTGCTTTTTAAGCAAAGACCTGAAGGAGGTGAGGAATGAAGGAGTGAACTGTGAGGATATTGACTAAGAGAATTTCAGGCAGAGCAAGTAACAAGTAAAAAGGCCCTGAGCTGAGTATGTGCCTGGAATGTTCAAGAAATACTACAGTGTCCCATACTTTTCTTTGATTATATAATATCTGCATGTAGGAGACACAGATGTTTTTAAATGTTGACTTTGCTGTTACTTTCCACATAGCACTGAGGTAGAAACATCAGTGATCCTAGTGCTTTCAGCCTAAGAAGATGTGTGCTATAGTTGGATAGCTACGGAAGAAAGCCTCCCTGAATGTTCGAGGTATTGCAGAAGCTAAAAGAGAAGTTTTAGAGTTGGCTATTCTCTTATTAAGCCCAGCCAAAAAAAAAAAAAAAAATGTACCTGCTCCTGGATTACCCACTGTCAGTGACAGATCTGTGTATAGGTATTGTTAGATAATGGAGTTTGTAAATTGTCCTAGACTGAACTAAATACATGAACTTTGCAGAATTAATTGTTTCTAAGTCATTTGTTCATTGCTGCCTGGTGCCACAAGTTGTGTTTTTTGTTCTATGTTTAGGTTTGTATCTGAGCACCCTTCTCTGTTCTCTCGGTGGTATCTGTTCTTATACCTTTCCCTGTACCTTCTTATACCTTTCTTATGCCTTCCCATGCTGTTTTTATGGCTTGGGTCTGTTATGTCTTAATATCTTCTAAAAGAAATTACTCTTTTTTTTCAAGATTGTCTTAGCTATTTATGGATTTTTGATGTTTTACATACATCTTAGGACAAGTTTATTGCTCCTCAAAAATTCAGCAAAATTTTTTATTAAAATTGAATTCACTAGATTAATTTGAGGAGAACTGACATATTAGGTCATCCTATTCGAAAGGATAACTATTTATTCAAGTAACTTTATAATGTTTTTATTTTGTCCATAAAAGTCTTTATATTCTTGGTTAAATTAATTCCTTGATACATTATGATTTTTCTTGGTATTATGAACGGTGTAATTTTTTTTTACTTTAGGTTGGCTATTTGTGGTGAAAAAAATACTACTTATTTTTTATAATTCCTAAACTTTATTATGAATTTTGATAATTTTTCAAAATTCTATTGGTTTTTTCTACATTGGATGACTATTTCTTTTTTTTTTTAAGATTTTATTTATTCATTTGACAGAAAAAGAGAGATCACAAGTAGGCAGAGAGGTAGGCAGAGAGTGAGGGGGAAGCAGGCTCCCCACTGAGCAGAGAGCCTGATGCGGGGCTCCATCCCAGGACCCAGAAATCATGACCTGAGCCAAAGGCAGAGACTTAACCCACTGAGCCACCCAGGTGCCCCTAGATGACTATTTCTGCAAAAAATGTTTTAGCTTTCTTTACTTGTCCTACACTTAGACCGCTTTTATCTTTTTTTTTCTTATGGCATTGGCCAGAGACTTGATAATTTGTTAACAGTAATGGCACTAGTGCTGATCTCATGGGAATTGCATATAAATATATCTTCTCTATTTAGTATTAATATTTTCTGCAGGTTCCAAGGTCTTTTCCTTCAATATTTTAAGTATACTACTTTATTTTCTTCTTACATCTAATGTTGCCTTGAATATCAACATGATTCTTGCTCTTTTTTAAATGACCTGTTCTTTCTCTGGAAATGACACATATTTTATTTTTGTCATTGATGTTCTTTTTTTTTTTAAGATTTTATTTATTTATTTGACAGAGAAATCACAAGTAGGCAGAGCAGGAGGCAGAGAGAGAGGGGAAAGCAGGCTCCTTGCTGAGCAGAGAGCCCGATGTGGGGCTCGATCCCAGGACCCTGAGATCATGACCTGAGCTGAAGGCAGAGGCTTAACCCACTGTGCCACCTGGGTGCCCCCTGCCATTGATGTTCTTAAATTTCTCCACAATGAGGGCATTTGGGTGGCTCATTCAGTTAAGCTTCCAACTCTTGATTTTGACTTAGTTCCTGAGATCCAGCACCCCCAACCCCCGCCAATTTGGCTCCATGATGGGTGTAGAGCCCACTTAGGAGTCTCTCTCCAGCTTCCTCTGCTCCTCTGCCACCCACCACTCACTGGAGCACTTAAAAAAAAAAAAAAATTCTCCACAGTGAATCTAGGTAAGAATTTTCTTTCTTTTTTCTTTGTCTATTTTGTTTTCTGTGATTTCTTTCAACCAGAGGACTTTCATTTTTCCTTAATTTAGGAAAACTAGCCTCCATTATTTCTAAAAATGTATCTTCTTACCCATTTCCTTCCTCCTATCTGGGACTCATAATGTATCCGGATATTGGCATTCTGCTTCTACCTGCCATGCCTCCATGTCTGTTATCTTTCTTTTTACACTTTCCATATGTATATTTTTGCTCTGCCTTCTCGGCAAGCTCCTCAATCTGATTTTACAAATCTCTAACTTATTTTCCATCTGCATCCACCCTGCTATTTTTCCTATTTTTGTTTTTTCCCTCCTATTATTCTATTTAGTCAAAGATTAATGCAGTGGGGGACCTTCAGTTCATTTGCTTCAGGAATTTAGTTATATGAGGAAAGCGGACATTAGACTATTATTAACAACATATTATATTAACTTATTATTAGGTTCAACAAAAACTGAACTTAAAAGACTAGAGAGAGGGACAAGGCCAGAGACATACTGGAAGGAGTGATTGGTACACATGTCTGGGAGTATATGGTTAGCCAGCAGCTTGAATATAACAGTAGAAGAATCAAAGAGAACAATTTTAGTGGCTTGTGGATTTTTAGAAAACCTTGAAAATTTTAGTCAGGAGCCTATATACCAAGCCATCTGTCATGCCTGCCAGTGTCTTTGTGGCAGCACCCCCTCCTTGTCGAGGCCAGAACTGTACTATCTCCCTCTTCAGAATTTCTCTTTTTTCATTACTTATTTTTCCACTTTCAAATGATATCTTATTCATATTGCTAATATCTTCCTTTATCTCCTTAAGTATACTCATCATGCATATTTTAAATTTTGGTTCATCTGTTCTAATAATTATGATTCAGTTTGTTATCTTCATTTTATGGTCTCTTTGCTCCTCCAAAATAACTTTTACAAGTTATTTGGGCTTGTGAGCTCATGTGCCCATGGTAACTTCCGGTAATGTGAAATTGGGGAAGAGGCATGTGTGACCCTCCAGGTGAATTTAAGAAGAAAGTCACTGAGCTCTAATCACCACAAAATTAGTGCTAATCACTTCCATTTATTGCCACTCCACTGGGCAACTATTCTTTGAAAGTTTTACCTTTAATCTGTTGGGAAGAAATATCTTTGAGAGACCAACTTCCCAGTTC
Organism: Neogale vison; assembly: GCF_020171115.1. Taxonomy (NCBI): domain Eukaryota; kingdom Metazoa; phylum Chordata; class Mammalia; order Carnivora; family Mustelidae; genus Neogale; species Neogale vison. The sequence goes on along the minus strand of NC_058101.1, from coordinate 194,121,826 downwards.
ATAATCCATCAACTCTGGGACTTGGGGTGCAAGAAAAGGGTGAAGAAGTCAATGTCTCAAGTGAGCTGGACTGCGTGTCTTATTTTCATCAAGTCTATTTCCCTGCCAGGTGCCCTAATGCTTCTAGCCTGATGTAAGACATGGACAGGCTTAGGATGTTGCTGCTGGTGTCGTCTAAGCCTTCCATGGCTGCTCCCCCTTGCCTGCTACCCCAGTATGACCCCCCCCACCACCAAATAAACACATGTGCCTCCCACACCATTTCAAAACTACCTTCAGACTCCCAAGGAATTTCTCCTTTTGTTGTAGTGTGATTGTTCATTTCTCAGATCCATGCATTTTTCTTAATTCTAGAATTTTTCTGGGGTTCATGGGAAAGGAAGGAAGCTAATGAGTTATGAAACTACTTCATTATTTCTATAATATTAAGATATACAGTGTATTAGTTTCCTAGGGATACCATGGCAAAGTATCCCAGACTGGATGGCTTAAACAACAGCACTTTCTTTTCTGTTTTTCTTTTTTAAACATTTTATTTATTTATCTGACAGACAGAGATCACAAGTGGGCAGAGAGGTAGGTGGGGCGGGGGAGGGGGCAGTGCGGGAAGCAGGCTCCCAGCCAAACAGAGAGCCTGATGTGGGGCTCTATCCCAGGACTCCGGGATCATGACCTGAGCTGAAGGCAGAGGCTTTAACCCACTGAGCCTCCCAGGCGTCCCAGCACTTTATTTTCTTATAATTCCAAAGACTAGAAGTCCAAGATCAAGGTGTGTGCCACGCTTGGTTTCTTCTGAGGCCTCTCTCCTTGGCTTGTAGATGCCATCTTCTCCGTATGTTTTCACATGGTCGTTTCTCTGTAAATGTCTATGTCCACATTTCCTCTTCTGGTAAGCACACCAAATATACTGGATTGGGGCCCACCCTAATGAATTTCTTCTAACTTAATTACTTCTTTAAAGACCCCTGCCTTCTAAAACAGTTACATTTAAGTTAAGAACAGTTAAGACTTCAGTATATGAATTTGGGGGATACACAATTCAGCCCACAACAAATGGCATTTACATTCTATTTTGGAGCTATAATTTCACGTCTGGTTTAGCTTACTTCTCATGTTTTGACTTTCTCCCTCACCACCTAAGGTTCTGTGGTCCATTATCATAATTAAATCTCTTTACAACATCTTAAATTTATTTCCCTAAAAAAACCCCATGGTGATAAATCTGTCTACCTTCTGCATACTTGCTCTGAGTTCTGAGAGATACCTTAGAGGTCACACAACAGGTAGATTCATGCTACGGTAAATTAAGGATCACCCCATCATCGGAGTGCTAGTATTCCCTGGCAACCCTAGCATGTTTCTCACCTCATCTTGCCTTTCGTCTTCACAGCTCCTACTGTAAACCTCTGCTCTCACCTCCAACCTCCAACCTACTTCCTGCTTACACTCACCTCCTGCTTCACAAAGACAGTAGAAACCTTCTGAAGAAAACAACTTTAGCTTTCCTCCTTGAAATCTTCACTTACCCATAACTGATCTTGTCTTTAACATTTTAATATTTTGTTCATCATAGATTTTTTGCATTAATTTTTATTTATTACTCTGAAATAGTGTCTATCCTAATTATTGAGTTTTTGGTGCTTCCTTAAATTTTGTGACTGAGTGTCTCATTTGCTTCACCCTAGTCCCAGCCCTGAAAAATCCATCCATCCATTCTTCCCTTCCTCAATTTCTGAGTGAATATGAGTACATGTTGTCTGAATTCCCCTCTTCTCCTACATTCTCAGAAAGTTTAAATTTTTTATAATCCATTCTCTCTTCTGTGTTTTCCATCTTTTCCTTGCAAGTGAAACTTCCCCTTCTGTATTTAAATAGACTCAACTCAAAATTTTCCAACTTAGAAACCAAACCAAGCCAAACCAAACACTTCTCTCAAACTCAGAAGTCCTACAGCTACTGCCCTCTCTCTCTCTCTCTCTCTCTCTCCCCCTCTCTTTCTCTTTAACCCCTCCTCCCCCTTTGGAGCTACACCTCTTGAAAGAAGTGTCTCTTTTTCTACACTGTCCACTCACTATATAATCTTCCAGAGTTTGGATTCCACCTTTATAGTCTAGGGCTTTTACTTTTCCTTTGAGGTCACCCATTGTCTCCCTGTGGTTAAATTAAACCCAACAGGCCTTTTTTGGGAGATCATCCTACATGAGCTTTCAACAGCATTGAAAATTGTTGTCCATTATTTATTTGCTGAAACAGTTTCTTGCTTTGTCTCTATGACAACACACTTGCCTGGTTCCTTCCTTTCACTTCATCCATTCCTTCTCAATCTCCCTGGTCAGTCCCATCTCTTGTATTCAGTTATTTAAAGCAGGAATTCTGGGGCACCTGGGTGGTTCAGTGGGTTAAGTGCCTTCAGCTCAGGTTTTGATCCCAGAGGGATCAAGCCCCACATAGAGCTCCCTGCTCAGTGGGAAGTCTGCTTCTCTCTCTCCTTCTGCCCTTGCCCCTGTTCACTCTCTCTCTCTTTCTCTCTCTGTCTCTCAAATAAATAAATAAAATCTTAAAAAAATAAAGCAGGAATTCTGCCAGGGCTGGATCTTAGGCCCTTTTCTTTTCTCTTATATTACTTTCTCAGTATGGATCCTCACCCTAAGTGTTCTTAGCATTCTTCTAGCTTTATTTACTGTCCACTTGCCAGTGATTCCCAAACTTACATTTCTACACAAGTCCTTAATTCTGAGCTCCAGATCCACGTAACTAATTACCTACTCACAAACACATCAAACTCAACATTTCGAAAAGTGAATTCATCATCTTCCAACCAAAACCTGCCACTTCTCTGTCATTTCTTTTCTCAATAAATGGTTCTACAATCCACACAGTTTTTCTGACCAGAAACAAGGGATTTACTTTTGACTTTTCATCTTCTTCACCTCCCTTAGATGGCTACAAGGCACAGAATGACCTGGTTATCTCTGTAGGCTTAGCATGAAATATCTTCTCTGTCCTTCCCATACTTAACTTCTTTCAGTACCTCTGTGCTGATTCTCTTCTCAGGGATTCTCCAGCTAATTTCTCTCATTTGTTAGGTTAGAGATTAAATTTCACTTCTCCAGAATGTTTCCCATGAGTTTCCAGACTTTGTTAGATTCTGCCCTTTATGAGCTCTGCTTCCTTCCTTGGCATGTTTGTTAGAATAAAGATTTGACTGTGTAAGGAAAAATAGCAGTTAAATAGCAGTAGCTAAAATGACATAAAATTTTATTTCTCTCAGAAGTTCAAAGGGGTGCCTGGGTGGCTCAGTCAGTTGAGTACCTGCCTCTGGCCCTAGGTCATCATCCTGGGGTCTTGGGATTGAGCCCCATGTCAGGCTCCCTGCTTATGGGGAGTCTGTTTCTCCCTGTTCCACTGCTCCTCCCCTCCACACACTCATGTTTTCTCTCTCTCAAATAAAAAACTAAAATCTTAAAAAAAAAAAGACGACAACGATGAAGTTCAAGTTTTGCTCTATAATGCAAAGATGTCAAGGGCCCAGGGTCCTTCTATCTTGTTACTCCATCATTCAGAGTATGTTGACCTCATCCCCATGTTCTTGGTATTCTGTGTGACTTCCAGCCAGTGGAAAAGGGGAAATTGAGAGGGAGAGTGTGCATTTCCTTTTGAAGTCACATGGGAAGTCATGCATATTGTTTATGCTTAGATGCCATCTGTTGAAACTTAATCACATAACCACACACTAGTCACAGAAGAGGCTGGCAAAAATATTGTCTTGGTTGTTGAAAAAGAGGAGGTCAAATATTTGGTCAGTTGATAGTCTCTGCCACAATCCTGGTGAACACAGATATCCATGCACACCCTTCTTTGTGTATAAAGCACGCTCCTCTCTTTTCCAGTGGAGACAACCCCCAGATCCTATTCAGCTAGTGCATCCGGCTCAATGCTTACAGCGACTGGGGGGTGTGCAGTCCTGTCCCTCGGGCTCAGATGGGGCTCTACTTGGTTCAACCAGTTAAAAACCAAAAGATAAGTTACCTGCTCTGACCATTTCCAGTATAAAACAGTAGGAGCAAGACCAGGATAACTGAAATAAAAATGCTTATTTGGAAAAATAAGAATGGAAAACATAGAGTCACTGGGCCATAAAAATGACCAATTTTGACAATGCAGGATCTGAAAAACTGGGCCCAGATTGATTAAACTTGTGCAAGTGCTGTTTCTGCTCTTAGGAGGACTGGGAGGGGTGGGGGTTGTCTCTATTATCTTTATCTTCTGTGACTCCCATCTGATAATACCCACTTTCCTTATATTTGCTTGACAGAACTCCTTTGCTATAGAAAAAATTTAAAGTTTAAATAATTTTATTCAGTTTCAATATGTATGTATGCATGTATATAGTATATATAAATAAATTATATTTACCTATGTTAGTTAGATGTAATACATATTATTGCATATAGTTATATAACTTATTAGACAAATAATTATTTTTTTTAAGATTTTATTTTTAAGTAACCTCTACTCCCAACATGGGGCTTGAACTTTCAAACCTTAGATCAAGAGTTGCATGTTCTACCAACTGAGCCAGCCAGGTATCCCAAATTATAATTACTTTAATATTACATAAACAACATATAATTTCATACATACATATACTTTATATATGTATGCACATTTATATATATATAATTTATAGTTTAATTTCTTGTCCTTTTTCTTCTTGCATAGTATCATGTAATTACTTAGAAGCATTTGTGTGACCTGGTATAAATCATGTCCTGTCTCATCTTGAGTACAAAGCAAATAGGGTCTTCTGTTCTACCCACAGAATGGGGACGTGTATCCTTGCTGACAAGCACTGACCTGCACTACAACTCAGTGACAGGGGAGGTATGTACAAATTTTGCCACTTTTGTTGAACAGATCATACAAGAAAGTTTATTTTGCACATTTTATATGTCTTCATTTTTTTTTAAGAATTGATTTATTTATTTGAAAGAGAGAGGGAGGGAGCATGGGAGGGGCAGAGGGAGAAAGAGAGGGCATCTCCAACAGACTGTGTGCTGAGTGTAGAGCCCAGCATGGGGCTTGATCTCAAGACTCTGAGCCTACAACCTAACCTGAAATCAAGATTTGGACACTCAACTCACTGACCCACCCAGGTGCCCCAAATGTCTTTGTTGAAATAAACATGCCTAAGCATGCATATTAAAGATTTCAGATTGGGACGCCTGGGTGGCTCAGTTGGTTAAGCAGCTGCCTTCAGCTCAGGTCATGATCTCAGCATCCTGGGATCGAGTCCCACATCGGGCTTCTTGCTCGGCAGGGAGCCTGCTTCTCCCTCTGCCTCTGCCTGCCTCTCTGTCTGCCTGTGCTCGCTCTCTCTCACAAATAAATAAATAAAATCTTTAAAGATTTCAGATTTATTTTGAAGTTGAGCAGAAGAAAATCAGTTTGGGTGTTTTGTACATAAAATAAAATGGATTTTCTATTACGAAGTACTTCAAATGTTTACCATTTGAATTATAAATAATTCATTTGAGGGTTATCATAATTCAACTGAGTCAGATTGAGAAATAATAAAAATATAGTAAACAACAGAAACAGATTATATTCTAAAAACTCATATATTTATACTTTTGTTAACTTCCTAATATCCTTATATTGTATCAGAAACTCATCATATTATTTTGAAAATTAGTTTTTCTCTGATTGCAAAATTCATGTATGCTCAGTTGAGAAAATAGAGTCATGCATCCCATTGAGTTGTTAATAACAATAGCACCAAACATCCTCCTACTTTCTTGATGACTCACAGGCTGTAAAAGAAGTTAGTTTCTTGAAATGCCACCAGAGGGCGGTCAAACCAAAATTTACTCTATCGTGTACGAACCGGTTTGTATGCTGTGGCGATGTTAAGAGTTTCCAGTTTTAGTTTGGGAAGACATCAAAAAAAGAGGAATTGAAATGTGTTTGGTAGAACATGCATCTGAATAAGTGTTTAAGTTTTTTAAAAGTTTCATTACTACCCTTTCTGGAATCTAATTATACATTCCTGAATATAGCAAACATTTTTGGAGCGCTTGCTGTTTTGATAGGTGCAGTTGATAAAACAGGGTCCTAACCTCTTACAATTTATACTTTCTCTGGGGAGAGAGGCATACGTAAGTAAATGGATTAGGATCCAGTTTGTTTTGTACCACACAAAATATTTGAGTATAATGAAGGACAGGATTAACTCTGCTAAAGGCAAATAAGTGAGAAGAATGTTTCACAGAAGAACTGAACCTTGGAAAATGAGTAGACACATGGAATTTCCAGGTTCCAGTGGTGGCTTGAACATGTGAATTTAATTTTCTTCCCTCTTGAGCAAACATTAAAAATAGGAAGTGTTTTGTTTTAAGACCTAAACCTACAAGGATTAAGCGAGTAGGAGAGGAAACAATAGCAACAATTTTGGAAGCTGAAGAACTGATGGATCACTGGTAAGTGACTGAACAAAATCCCAAGCTGTCAATGAGAAAGCTGAGAAACCAACTCTATTTACACAGCAAAATTCACGAAGGGCACAATTCCTAGGCCCTTTAATTTACGACAACAAGTCTAGGACTGCAGGTAAAAGGAGAGAAGACCTAATATCAGGAAGACCAAGGTTAGAGTTGTTTGAGAAGAAATTAGAGCCCTAGACCCTCCTTCGTGGTGGCAGAAGTCTGGATGCTTATTTTCATTGATGGGGATTAAGAGAGCTTTCCCCCAACTTGGTCCCCAGAAGGCAGCAGTTAGACCTTTACCCTGTAGATGGGAGATTAGTTGACTCTTTCCTGGAGGAATCTGGCCATCGAAAAAGACAATATTTAAAGATACTGACATCAGGATTTCCCCAGTGGCCTCCCCACCAACATCTCCTTATAGTGAAACTCACATACTCACTCTTACTTTTGACTAGACCACAAAGGATTACCAGACATCTAATGAGAGTCTGTTACATAAAAGATAGAGATCAAAACAAATAAGCTCAAGCAAAAGAAGCATCTTCCCCAGTTTCACTCCTTTTCTCTCACTTTCTTCATGCCCCCCCTTTAAAAGATTTTATCATGAGAGCGCGAGCACTTGAATGCACAAGCAGGGAGAGGGGCAGAAGGAGAAGCAGAGTCCTTGCTGAGTAGGGAGTCCAACTTGTGGCTCAGTCAGGGACTCCCAGATCATGACCTGAGCTGAAGGTAGATACTTAACCAACTGAGCCACCTGGGACCCTCCCCCCCCCCCCCCCGCCGGCTTTAATCTTCAGTGGATGTTTGAGCCAGTGAGTGCAAGCTTCAGATGAGCTGCTGCAGCACTTCTACATGCATAAATGTGTACCCCAACAAGAACACACTCAGATCTTGTCTTAAAATAGTGATTTCTTTTCTTTTGGATATATAACCAGGAGTGGGATTGCTTGGTTATTTGGTAATCCTATTTTTAATTTCTTGAGGAACACCCATACTGTGTTACTATTTTCCATGACTGTACCAAACCGATGTATTTGTTTCTTGACGTCAGTGGGAACTCGTGGCTTCCTATTTTATCCAAGGGGTTGTAATCTATCCTATCAACTTTTTAATGCCAAAATTGGCCCACATTTGCCCAAAGGATTTCCATTAAGCCAGTTCTATGTCCTTTTTGGCATGTTTCCATTGTTGTTCCCAACTTTCTGTGCAACAAAATATTTCAAGTACTCTGTGTATTTACTTGCCCTGGCCCTGGAATCAGCCATTTCTCTAAATTAGAGTCCTGGTTCCTTTCAATGAAGAATAATATTTGGAAACCATGTACTCATTTCTACTGGGATTCCACTGTATGAGCCCCGTCATGAACAGAGCTAGACGATATACACATAATCTATATAACTATTTCTGTGTTTATCTATCTTTATCTATATAAATTATGAGTTCACATCAACACCACCAGTTTTAATCCAGCCCCTCAGATTCATCTCTTCCTCTCATATATGTTATCTCTTACTCCCACAGTAAAAACCCAGTTCCCATTATTCTCTATATAGTTGTGTGCTTATTCCTGTATCCCCACCATGCTCTCTCAATTTCCATGAACCCTACTGTCTCCTCACTCAGCTGTCCTATTTAAGTTTGTATCTTAACGCAGGATCTATCACTTGTATTTATTGAAAAGAAACAAACTTTCTCAAGATAATCCATGGGATAGTTAACTTTTAAAAACTTAGCTCTCATTCAATTTCCTGGAAATGTGATTTTCAGTCATAAAATAAGCGATGACCACACTATTATAAAAAATACTGAATTAATTTTTTGTTCTATAGATTATATTGATTGAAGAAATTGGAATTTGCCTACTACGGTAAATGAACTCACCAGGCACATGCCAACTGACTGATTATATTCTTACGTAGGTGCTTCTGTTAGTTCGAAAACTCCAGGCTCTCTGAGGCTTTGCTTTCTATTTCACCCTATTCAGTATAAAATTTATCTTTAGCAGATCTCAATCCAACACAACAGGAAAACTTGTTCCTTTGATGTACTTAGCAAATACTTTCAGTAACGATGAAATAGTACTGTTGGTATTTTTATACATATTGCCAATCAGATCCTTCAAAACAGCTCTGGAAGAGGGGCGTCTGGGTGGTTCAGTGGGTTAAAGCCTCTGCCTTTGGCTCAGGTCATGATCCCAGGGTTCTGGGATGGAGCCCTGAGCCCCGCATGCATCAGGCTCTCTGCTCGGCTGGGAGCCTGCTCCCCCCTCCCCCGCCGCCTACTTGTGATCTCTGTCTGTCAAATAAATAAATAAAATCTTTATAAAAAAATAAATAAATAAATAAATAAACCCAGCTCTGTGAGTTAGGGCAGGTCTGTGGTCCCACTTGATGGAGGAGGAAAATAAGTGCCAAGAGATTTGGAGAACATTTATCTCCGGCTCTCATAGCTGGCAGCTGACTGGTCCAATTAGAACTATATCCCCTATTCCAAATCCAGTAAGCTTTTTATTATTCCTCGGGAAAGAAAAAAAAAAAAAAAAAACAAAAAAAAAACCTGCAGTTACATAACCAAAAAAAAAAAAAAAATCACGTCTTTCCCAATCTATGAAAATATTTCCATTTAAAAAAGGAGTAAGCCTTTTCTCTAGAAAAGTCAACCATGAGGGAATGATTCCAAGAGTATGGTCAGCACCATTCAATTTCCTTCCTACATTTGCCAACGTGATAATCACTGTATTGCCAAAGGAGCTGGATCCCAATATTTCCATCATCTTCATTGCATGATATACCATAGCCCTATACACTTGCTTATCCCATACTGGCCACAGTTTCCACCACACACACCTTTGCTTAGTGTGGTTCAATTTCATAGCATCGCTGACTAGAATTAAGAGGTCACGAGTCCATTGTTCTGCTTAAGTTAAACTGTAGTTAATTCATTCCAGATAGAGGAAAATTTCTTCTGCTCTGAAAATAAACTGGAAAAGATACTCCACAATATCAAATTGATTATCCAAGGCTATTTGTTAGAAAAAGACGATATGATTAATTATTTTGTTCTGGTTCTACTTATTTATTTGAGACTACCCACATCTCTTGTGTTCCATCCAGGATAGTAGTAATAGCTAATATTTACTAAGCATGGTTACAAATGCTCATTATGTACACATAAAGGATATAAAAATGGGTTTTTTCCCTTTCCCAGTTTTGACTAAGGCATGAAGACCATAGATATAAAATATCAAAGTGAGTTGTAAGGCAGACCACCCTAAAGGGCTTTCAAAACAGGATTCAAGGGCACCTGGGGCTCAGTGGGTTAAGCCTCCGCCTTCAGCTAAGGTCATGATCTCAGAGACTTGATATCGAGGCCCCCCCACCCCCCACCCCACCCCCCCCCCGCTCTGCTCAGCAGGGAGCCTGCTTCTCCCCTCTCTCTGCCTACTTGTGATGTCTCTCTCTGTCAAATAAATAAATAAAATCTTTTAAAAAACAAGCAAACCAGGATTCAGTTGGAAATTAGTTATATACAACTCTTGACTACTTCACCCAAGTTAAATATATAAAAGAGTTGAAATTGAGAGAACAAATTTTGAACAAAACATATTTGGAGGGAGGTACTTTCTGGATCCTTTCTCATATGCACCAAAGGAGTATGGTGAAGATGCTGCCTTCCTCATCTCAAGTCAAGAAGGGTTTCTTTCCCCTGGGAACATCCGGAGCTCCCTACGTGTTCCATGCAAGGAGGAAGCAGAGTGGATGGTTGTCTGACTGGTATCTGGAGCATCTAGAGGGTAAGAGAGAGGGTGGATTCGAGCACGATTAACAGAATAGAGTTGCTGCCGTATTAAAATCAGCTTGCACTCCCAGAATGTCAGGACAAAGAGTCCACGGGTGGACCAGAAGGGAGGGAAGGCTGGCTTAGAGCCTTCTGGAATTCTGGCTAAGGGAGTGCCTGGAGGAATAATTGGTCTCCAGCAGAGATTCTGTGTGGAGTGAACAACTGAAAACACACACACACACACACACACGCATGCGCACGCGCCAGCCAAGAGGGGAGCAACAAGGAGAAAATACATTTCCCTCAACATGGGAAGTGCAGTTGAATTTTCATGGTGGGGCACTCTGAAACACCGGCGGGGTGGGGTGGGGGAGTCACCTTTAACATTTTCCAAGCCCAGAAAGCAGAAAATCATCTTCCAAAAACATCAGTTAAGTAAGAACTTTTCTGCCCACCCCCTCACCTTTCCTCCACTTCAGCTGATAAGAAACCCTCGTTATCAAATTGGGAGAGCAGGATTCGAGGGGTAAGGTAAAAAGGTAGAGGAGACTTGTGCCCAGTATTTGGTTTCTTGGTAGAGGACCCCAGCTAGGGAAACCGGGGTCTGCCTCTGACTGTGGGATGAGCAGCCTCTTGGACCCCCTTTCCTCTAAGCCCAGTCCAAGTTGCAGTATCCCGAGCAACCTGATATACGAGGCAAATCTAAGGGGTGAAAAAGAGGAACGTTTTGGAGGAAACCAGAACATAACATGTTCCATATTATTATATAGAACATGACTTCCTAAGCATCAAAACAAAATTGGGTTTTGCAACTTATTGGGGTTGTATAACTTTTTATTATCCAAGGGTAGTCAGAAACATTAGGGAACTGTTGAATTTTTCATTGAAGAAAAACCTCCCACTGACTAAATTTTAAGTAGACAATGAGAAACTAAATAAAGTTTCTTTCTGATTACATCACCTGAATCTTAATTATCTAACATCTTGGTCACCCATGAATTATTACATTGAGTTCTCCCAGCAACCCAGTGAGGTAAATCTGTTGTTCTCATTTTACAGATGTGGAAATAAGACACAGAGAAGTTAAGTGACTTGCCTAAGGCCATACAGCAATAAAGGGTAGAGCTGGAATTTAACTAAAGCTTAACCTCCTTTTTTTTTTTTTTAAGATTTATTTTTTTATTTGAGAGGGATAGAGAGCAGGAGCCAGAGGGGCAAATGGAAATGGAGAGAGAATCTCAAGCAGACTCTGAGCTAAGCACAGAGCCTGACATGGGGCTTAGTCTCACCACCCCAAAATCATGACCGTGAGATCATGATCTAAGCTGAAACCAGGAGTCGGACACCTAACCGACTGCACCACCCAGCTTTCCATCCAGGGGCACTTCAAGAAGCAGGGTGGTGGTGAAACCATCTATCAGTGGTTGGTGGCAGCTGAGGGAGCAGCATCAAGTCCCCAAAAGCGGTGGCAGTAATGCCTGTGGTGGTGCGCAGTCTCGCGCCTGCCTCAGTACTGTGTAATGGGCGACAGTAGCGGTGGTTTCATCATTGTACTGGCGTTCCCAAATAGCCTTCCAGTAATGGGCTTCCTTCCTAAATGAGCCAGGGGCCATTCTGTTGCTTGCAAATAAGATGCTTGCTGATGCAAGTGAGGGGGAATTAGAGGCACTCTGATATAGCTATCAGGAGGGAAAACGTTCCTCTTTTTCACCCCTTAGATTTGCCTCGTATATCAGGTTGCTCGGGATACTGCAACTTGGACTGGGCTTAGAGGAAAGGGGGTCCAAGAGGCTGCTCATCCCACAGTCAGAGGCAGACCCTGGAATTTGTCTCTGGCCCAGACCAATGAATCCTTCACATCATTTAGCCCAGCTCTCACTTGAGAGGCTTCGAGTAAAAGCCTCTCCCCAACACTTTCCCTGTCCCTCCCTCCTTCTCCTTTGCCTCTCTACGGACCCACCAATCCCTCTACCTGTTTGTCTGTCATCCATCTAGTTATCTCCTTCTCTCTCTCTCTCTTCCTGGTGTAAGAAAGGACAGAAGTGATTAGGAGCCTGGCTCTCCCACCCAGTTCTTTGGATCTCAATACCACAGGTCATCTTATCTCCTACACCAACCCAGTAAGCTGTGCATTATACATGAAGGTCCTAGTCTACTTTGTGGAGCCCTTAGGGCGAAAAAAGCGCTGGCTATGCACATCTGGGATTGGCATTTACAGAGCACAAATGGACAGAAATGAGAGGTTCAAGGCTGAGAATGCCAAAGAAGACTGGGAACAGATTCATTTATGGACACTGAAAATCTATTAAATCCCCCTCCATCTATGTGTAAAGGAAATGATTTAAAGATTTTTTGTTTTTGTTTTTGCTTACATCTTGAAATGTCCACTTCTTCATGGAGGTTGTATATGTATATGTTGTATATGAATTTTCAATATAATAAATTTTATTCCATTAGATATTAGGATGATGAGGAAATATGTATTGAGCACTCTCTATCCACATGGTGCTGTATTATTTACACATCTTCTCTCATTTAACCCTCACACCTGCATCAGGCAGTGCTGTAACCTTCTTTCTAAGACCTTGAGTCTTAGAGAAATTAACCAACCCAAGGTCCTACCATCAGATAATATTTCAGGAAGCATACTACATGGCCCAAACCTCCTTTGTAGAAGCATCCATATATATTAAATTACTTGGTAAAAACTCCACACTGGCAAGAGGGACAATGTTCACTCTTTTCTTTCCATTTGCCAGGTTTATATTCTCCACGCTGACTGCACATTAGAATTACCTTGTGATTTTGTAGAATTGATGCTGTGGTCCTACTTCCAGCCACTGAAGTCAGAATGCTGTGGGTAGATACTCACTGTAGAAAAGTTAAGCTAACCACATGGATTCAGATGGAAAAAGGAAAGGAGACCACCATTGCATTGAAAATGTGATGGTAAATTTGAACTCGTGGCTAGAAGAATGTGAACTAGAGAGGGGGTGTATGGGCGACTCAGTTAGTTGGCTGAGCATCTGCCTTCCACTCAGGTAATGATCTAGGGGACTTGGGATTGAGCCCCTCATCAGGCTCCCTGCTCAGCAAGGAGTCTGTTTCTCTCACTCCCTCTCTGTGCATGCTCTCTCTTTCTCTCTCTCCCAAATAAATAAAATCTTAAAAAAAAAAAAGTGAACTAGACAGAGAAGGGGATGGGACTACACGGTCAGCTTTTAGCTTCAATGAGTGGGAGGTTAAGTGGATGGAGTAGCAGATAATGAAACAAATGTAGAGTCACTGGTTTTCAGGTTTTTAACATTTTTTTTTAATTTAGATTTTAATAAGTAATCTCTACACCCAACATGGAGCTGAAACTTACAACCCCAAGATCAAGAGTCACATGCTCCATCTCCCCGAGGCAGCCAGGTGCCCTGGTTCTTGATTTTATAACAAAATGGGTTAGAAATATCCTAAGCCATGAATTCAGAAAGAGAAAGCTGTTGAAATGGTAGTTAATTCTCAGAAATAATCTCATTGGGGATAAATATGCAAAATGAGGATATAAAACCAATAACATTTGTTGCTAGCATTTACTGAAAAAGAGGTCCACAATGATGAACACCCAAATCTCTTCCCAGGGGATCCCAGTGTGCAGCCAGAATTGAGAAAGTTTGGCTTCCCTCCTTCCTCTCGAACCAGTCTTCCTATCCTGCACATCTCCACGTGCTATTTGGTATATGCCGTATAGAACCTGCCTGTGATTTATGTTATTTCCAGATAAGCAAAAGGCCCTTAGCCCTGCAGAAGGGATGCTGTGCTCAAGGCATCTTGACATGGTTTCTGCAGAAGGCAGCTGTTTGGAGATGGAGAAGCTTAGAATAGTGCATTTCCTTCCCCCCATTTCATTCAGCTCGTCACTGGTCCCATATTTGCTACAGCGTTATTCCCCATGGTTGAGCTTCAAAGGCATCACCTGACCTTGGGGCCAGCTGCATTTATAAAATGCTTAGAAAAGCTTTTGGAGAGACCTAGCTTTTTTTGTTGTTGTTTATGAATAAACTAGTCATTTCAATCCCCACCAGAAGTGTGATTAAGGGGGCGCCTGGGTGACTCAGTGGGTTAAAGCCTCTGCCTTTGGCTCGGGTCATGATCCCAGGATTCTGGGATCGAGCCCCGCATCAGGCTCTCTGCTCGGCAAGGAGCCTGCTTCCCCCTCTCTCTCTGCCTGCCTCTCTGCCTACTTGTGATCTCTGTCTGTCAAATAAATAAATAAAATCTTTAAAAAAAAAAAAAAGAAGTGTGATTAAGTTACCACATGTGATTTGAAGGCAGTCTGATTTTCAGCAACTTTGCCTTCCATTCTTTGACTCCCATCTCAAGTCAATGAAAAAATACATTGTGTTCTGTTGGAGTCACATTATGTTCCTGTTGGAGTCAGAGGTCTGCCTTTCAGAACAGTGGCTTAAAAGGTAGAATGTTTTGAAGTTATCCCAGGGGATGCTTTGGAAATCCACATGGGAGGGAGGATTACTTACCACAATATTTGGGTAGCATTGCTGGCATGGGACAATTCTGTCAACTTTTGAATATCCCATCAGATATTTGTGTAAGAAAATCCAACAACCCAACACCCTGTATTCGATTATCTGAACCCAGAACCCAACTCCATTTTACACAGAAACACTCCATATCTTTTGTGTGGTTTTAATACACACTGAATTCCATGAATGCAACTACCATGTAAAAGAGAGAAGATCATTTCACTTTGTTTACTTTACTAAGAGTTACTTGCCGTTTCAGAAAATCCTGTCACAGATTTGGGATCTTTTCCTTGACAATAGAAAACATCTGCATTAGCCTTCATTTGTAGCTGTGACCTTCATGTGGGACTTTATGTCTACTTCATTGTCTTCTCCTTTTGTTCCTTTGTATTATATTATTATTACTTTCCTTTTATTTCTCCCATATATATATATTTTTTTAAAGGAATTTTATTTATTTACTTGAGAGAGAGAGAGCATGAGAGGGGAGAAGGCCAGAGGGAGAACCAGACTCCCCGCTGAGCAGGGAGCCCAATGCAGGACTTGATTCTGGGATTCCAGGATCATGACGGGAGCCAAAGGCAGTCATGGTGCCCTCTCCTTTATATTTTAGAGTATTGTCTTCATTTTAAAAAAAATTATGTGATAGGTAAATGATATTAACTATGAATGCAATTTAAAGTACTTAAGGAGGTGTTACAAAATGTTTGTTATAAAAAGTGAGTATGGGGTCTAAGAGGGTTGAGAACTCTTGCTTTCGAAAGCAATGAAGCCTTCTTTTTTAGGGGCTGGATCTAGAGGAATCTTGAACCTCAACTCTGTATTTAATATAAGACCTTAAGATAAACTTCAAGGTATAAAATGTGCAATTTGTTTTCCAAACAATATCTACTGGGAAGTACCAAGTTTCAAAATAAATATAATTAAATCATATGCTCTGTATTAAATATAACCATAAAATGCAAAATATAGTATGTATTGGACATGCATAATGTGTCTGTATCTTTATATATAAAATATCAAGAATGATGCATGCAATTGTATGAATGTGAGCTAAGGTATAATACTTTCCCTTTATGTAACTGTTTGAAAGAGCGTTAACTCTGTAATAGTTCTAACTCCAAAGAAGGACATACTTTTAAATTTGTAGTGCAGGACTTCATCATGCAAACATCTTTGTCGTACTGCCTTTTCTTCAATGCCGGCTCACCAGGCCCTCCCTTCCCGAGGAGGCCCTGGAAGAGTGATCCACCCATGCTTGACTGCAGCGCCTGGCTTTCTTGGGAGGTTTCCTTTCCTGACTCTGGTGGAAGCCTGATCTTGTTTTGCTGTCGTTGCTATAGGAGCAGCCCGTGTTGCAGGGGTGACTCCATCACTAAAACAAATACACGCAAAACGCTGAGAAGCAGATTTCAGCCTTCAAGACTTCAAACACGGAGGAATGAAAACAATCTGTGCAATTTAAATAGAATAAATCCCAATGCCCCCAAGGGAAGTGGGTGTTTATTTTTAGGCTGTAAGCACCACCAGCCAGGCTGTACTGATGACAGACCGAAAGTCCAGAGTGGTGTGGAAGTGCGTCTGTTGTACTGTGAGCTGGACCAGAGGTGGGGGAGAACAAACCAGCACCGCGCAGGGCTTCCTTCCCAGCGGTCCAGCCCACCATGCTCTGGGAGCATTCGTGCCCCCTGCTCTCAAATCTCGTTAGTTAAGACCACCCTTCGTAGAGAGGCACTGATTGCCCAGTGGCTAACTTAGCATCTTAGCCATCTCCTGGCTCATAGATGATGAGCAGGGGTGGGTGGCAGGTGCACCCGGCGCTGTGGGGTGCCATTGCGTGGCCACAGAGGTCACCAACTGGGTAGAAGCTACCCGTGTTGCATGAACCCTGGTGAGACCCCTCTGGCTAGGGAGCACCAAGCGAGCAATCGCCTAGGCCATGCAGGCAGAGGAGAACGAACTATGCCCATGCCAGGACAGCATGGGGGAGCACTCTTCCCAAGACTGGCTGTGGGAAGTAGATTGGAAAGAAAAGCATACCTGTGTCTTCCCTTGTAAAACGTGGTTCAGAGCATCAGAGCCCTGACTTGGTTTTGAAATGCTACTTTTTAATCATGTTATTACTGGGATTTTATTATTACATATTGGAAGACAGAATTAAGTTATTAAAATTAAGTTCTTAAAAGTTGTAGCTATGGTTTTGCAGAAAAAAATGAGCAGAAAGTACAAAGAATTCCCATGTGCTCCCTCTTCCCTCCCAACAGTTTCCAGATTATTAACCTCTTGCATTAGGGTAGTACATTTGTTACACTTGACCAATCAATATAGATACATTATTATTAACTGGAGCTCTGAGTTTACATTAGGGTTCATTCTTTGTATTATACTGTTCTATGGGTTTTGACAACTGCATATCATGTAACAATCATTATAGCATCACATAGAATAATTGCACAGCGCTAAACATCCCCTGTGCTCTCCCTGTTCATCCCTCCCTCTTTCTCTTCTTCCCCAACCCCTGGCAACTATTGATCTTTTTACTGTGGCCCTAGTTTTGCCTTTTCTGCAATGTCATATAATTGGAATTACATAGTACATAGTCTTTTCAGATCAATTTCTTTCATTTAGCAATATGCAAAATCTCCTCCATGCCTTTTCATGACTTGATAGATTTTTTTAAATCACTGAATAATATTGGGGACACCTGGGTGGCTCAGTTGGTTAAGCAACTGCTTTTGGCTCAGGTCATGATCCCAGGGTTCTGGGATCAGATTGAGCCCTGAGTCAGGCTCTCTGTTCAGCTGGGAATCTGCTTCTCCCTCTCCCTCTGCGCTCGTGATATCTCTCTCTCTCTCTCCCACAAATAAATAAATAAATAGATTTATCACTGAATAATAGTCTATTTAATGGATGTTCTGCAGTTTGTTTATCCATTGATCTATTGAAGGAGATCTTGATTGCTTCCAATTTTTGACAATTGCTGGCTTTTTTAATGGAACTATAATTAAGAGATTATAAATCAAAAGTCATCTTGATACCAGTATTTATTAACTGAACATGATTTCTTTTTAAGATTTTACTTATTCACCTAACAGAGAAAGACAGTGAGAGAGGGAACACAGTGAGAGAGGGAAAGGGAGAAGCAGGCTTCCTGCCTAGCAAAGAGCCCTATGCGGGGCTCGATCCTAGGACCTTGGGACCATGATCCGAGCCAAAGGCAGACACACTCAACAACTGAGCCACCCAGGCGCCCCTGAAAGTGATTATTAATGACTCGGCGTCCAAACACACTTGGGCACTCTAATGTTGCTCACACATTGGTCTAATGCCTCTTCGGAAAACTCTCCTTGAGCAGATCAGGTATACAGTGATGTATTTTAAGTTTAATCATTATAAAAACGATACCTACTTCAGATGAACATTTTCCAAAATGAAATATAGAAAGTGAGAAATAAAACGCCACTTTCATACCAGTCCCTGGTCCCATTCCCACTGCTAAGAGGCAACCAATCTTTTTTTTTTTTTTTTTAAGATTTTATTTATTTATCTGACAGACAGATCACAAGCAGGCAGAGAGGCAGACAGAGGGAGAAGCAGGCTCCCCGCTGAGCAGAGAGCCCGATGTGGGGCTCGAAGGCAGAGGCTTTAACCCACTGAGCCACCCCGGCGCCCCTCAGAGGCAACCACTCTTAACCTTTTCATATGTATCCTACTAACATTTCCTCTTCACATACATGCATGTGTGTGTATTATTTTGGTGGGTGCGGGTAACAAAATAAGTCTTTTGGAATATATGTGTGAAAATAATTTCTAGAGAAGGTGTTCTGTTTTTGTTTTAACAAAGTACATTTGAAAATGAAGTCAAATGGAACACTTATTTTAAATCTACTTTCTGGAATCTTCAACAGAAGAGAGACTTTTGGTTCCTTTTCTCCAAAATGTTACCCAGTTCCCTGGTCCCTAGAGCTACACCAAATGTGCAAGAAATTGTACGGTTCCTGAGCAGCACAAGAGTTTGGAGGGTGATGTCATCTGTCTAACTTGCAACTGAAAATTCTTAGATCAGCCAATATTTGTATTCTCTTATTCTCACTAGATTCTTGGTGACGACACTGCTGCCCCAGGAAATGACTGATCTCTTCCGTGGTAACCAAAGTCCCACTCAGCATTTCTCATACAGTACTAGCAGAATAAACTCCTGAGGTGGGGGAGGGTTCCCCTTTAATTATCCCAAGTATTCATTCATAAAGGTGTTTTTTAAAAAAAGCATAGGTCTTCCCTCAGACATCTGCCAAGCTCTTCCCTCAGTGTTCTGCCAAGCACATCTGAACTTCTTTAGAAAATCAGAATAGGAAGTAATACAAGTTCCTAAAATTCTGTTAGGGGAAATAATAACCATAATAGAGGTTCAAAAGTTAACCAAATATTCATCATTTCCTTATAAAAGTCCCAGTCACAAAAAGCACTCCCTCTTGCCCTTGCCTTTGCTGTGATCATTTACAATTGGAAAATCTTTTAATAGAATAAAATACTAGTGATTTTACAACGGATCTTTGAACTTCTGGGAGGATTTTTTCTTTTCTTTTTAAAATGTCTTGGGGGGCGCCTGGCTTGTTCGGTTGGTTAAGCTTCTGCTTCAGCTCAGGTCATGATCCCAGGATCCTGGGATGGAGCCATATATTGGGCTCCCTGCTCAACATTGAGTCTGATTTTCCATGTCCTGCTCCCTGCCCCTCAGGCATGCTCTAAAAATCTAAAAGAAAATTAAAAAAAAAAAGAAGAAGAAGAAGAAGTGTCTCGATTACTCAGGTTTGAATATCACTGTATTATTAGACTATGTTGGGAAAGGAACCTCGTCTCAGTGTGTGCTGTTAAGTGAATGAATGAGGACACTCATTGGCACTTTGATTGGTTCCATTGACAGACCCCTTACACAGAGAGGGCTTTGCTCTTTTGAAGCTTGGTATATGAGCAAAACCATAGGTCAGTAGAGAGTGCTATAATTGAAATTTCACTTGGTTCTTGTTAGTCTATTTCAGTAGGCTCTTCTGTATCAGCCAAATAGAAAAGTAGAAATGAGTGGAAAGAAGCCAAACAATGGGCATCAAGAAATACAAACTGGGGCGCCTGGGGCGCTGAGTGGGTTAAGCCTCTACCTTCAGCTCAGGTCATGATCTCAGGGTCCTGGGATCGAGCCCTGCTTCGGGCTCTCGGCTCAGCAGGGAGCCTGCTTCCTCCTCTCTCTCTGCCTAGCCTCTCTGGCTACTTGTGATCTCTGTCTGTCAAATAAATAAACAAAAAATCTTTTAAAAAGATAGAAATACAAGCTATCCAAGGATTTAATAGTAAGAGACAAATAATGGGTTTCACCTGATGCATCTGGAATGTTAATATTTCATTTATCTAAATTGTACAGATAAATGTGTGTAGATAGGAGAAATAAGGGATAATCTGTTTTTTGCTGTTATGTGGCACTGTTACTAGCAAAGGGTCACATTTGTTCTATTTTCTGACCAGTGGATATGAAACTAGAGTGGGAGAAAATACTGAGATGGCTCATCCTCCCTCTGTAAAATCCCTAAACCTACATGTGCCACAAAGATTAGAGTGTATGGAAGTGGTGGTGACAGAGGAGTAAAGCCAACTCAGTACATAATCACATCGTCTTCTTAGGGTCCTAAACTCCTAAAATCAGGTAGGTTAGAGGGTACCATTTCCTGGGGAGAGCTCTTTCTTCGAGAAGTTGCTGAACACCATGAATCACTTAGCTGAATGTTGTTATCACTATTTAGAGTATGCTTTGGAATAATAATTAAACAACTTGGCCGCTGAACAGCTTATATATAAGTACATGCAGGCTGTTCATTGTTATAGAAGACATTCTCCAGCCATGAGAATTGATGAGACTCTTGAGTTTTTCCACGATTTCCCCTACTTGGTACAGGCTGTCTGAAGAGAACAACTAGTCACCTGGTCTAGCAGTGAGCTCAGAGTATCCCAGCAATTCAGTCTAACAAGCATGAGTGACCTGAAGATTTGCTGCTACTTCTTACTTTGAAGTATCTTCAGGTTCAAGAACTCTAGCACTCCTGCATTCACACAAGTTCATAGAAACAAAATCAAACTGCTCCCCGTAGTTAAACAGGCCAATGGGCTCCTACAAACAAATGCATGTTAATTTTTTTTGGTGGGGGAGGTCCATTGGAAGGGCACAGACTAGTAGGTACAGAAAACTTCTAATTTTGTTTTAATTGTAAATTTTCTTTTTCCCAGTTTTTTTTTGTTTTGTTTTGTTTTGTTTGTTTTTTTGTTTGGTCAGGAGAGAAAATTGGTAAAAAAGAGTTTTGCTTTGAGCTTTTTCTTTTGCTATTTGTATCTGTCAAGTACACTTTGCATACCTTGTTATGACAATAAGCTGTTATTCATAAAAAGTCATTTGTATTTCCTATGTGGCTCCTCATCTATTTATTTTGGTATTTAACATTCTGCTGGGCATCAGAGATGTGGCACATACCATCCTAACTGAATTCAGATATCATTTCTGATGATCCTGTTTCAACCACTTAATTACTGAGCAATTTTAAAGACCCAGTTGTTCACTTTAAGATACTGTACACTAATCTGATAATTTTCCTTTCAATTTGGCTAATAATGCAGAAAGGGGTTAGATATTTACAGACAATATTTCAAGTAATTGGGAACAATTGGCACTTTAACATTTGCACACTTTCCATTTGCACAGAGGGCAATAAAACCCTAAGTAATTACAGCCAAAGAGTCCTCCAGCTGTGCCATTCCGAGCACATAAATCACATCCTGTCAATATTCCATCAGTCAGATGGGCCAAATAGCAGTAATATATTTATGAATTCTGTATAACTATTAATAGAATATGAACAAGCAAATCTGAGAGGTTTCTATCTAGAATAGGACCTATTTTCAAAAAAGGAAGGGAGAATTCCTATTTGAGATAAAATGAATTTCTTAACATCCACCCTGTAGATAGGAGAAAGGAGAGATTCATTTCTGTTTCCTTCCGTCTGGCTGGGAAGACACTCCCCACCCCCATGCTGCTGGTCCCATATTTCCTTCTGTGGCTTAAGGAAGAGGGTTTATGGTTCATTCTTGGCAGAATCCAAGCCTGTGTCCAGTCATCAGGGCACAGGCAAAGCAAGAGAACAGTCCAGGGGGCTTTAGGCAGGCTGGCTTTCATTTCCTCAGCTGTAAATTAAAATATATGCCAGAAGAAAAAGATTATACATTTCAGGAATCTGAATGTCCACAGGTAGGATAAGGTCTATGGGTGCAAGCAAGTTCCTGTTGGAATTGGTGTTTGAACTCTGTTAACTTGTTAGTTCCAACCTACATAGCTGTGAACCTCAGTCTCCACTATTGAAATTCTCCTAGTTGTCGAAAGATGGTTGGATAAACAAAATGTGGTGTATATCTATAGGTGGAATATTATTCAGCTTTAAAACGGAAGCAAATTCTGATATGTGTTATGACATGGATGAACCCTCAAGATATCACGCTAGGTGAGATAAGCCAAACATAGAAGGACAAACACTGTGTAATTCCACTTATATGAGGTACCTAACCTAGTCAGATCCATAGAGACAGAAAGTAGGGTTGAGGTTAGCAGGGGCTGGGGGAAAGAGAGGAATGGGGAGATAGTGTTTAATGGTTCTAATGGGTACAGAGTTTCAATTTAGGATGATGAAAAAGTTCTGGAGATAAATGGTGGTGAGCTGTATACTTAAAAATGATAAAAATGTTAAATTGTATGTTGTGTATGTTTTACATAGTAACAAACAGATGACACTGAAAAAATTTAAAAATAGATAGTTCTGGGGCCCCTGGGTAGCTCAGTCAGTTAAGTGTCTGCCTTTGGCTCAGGTTATGATCCTAGAGTCCTGCAATCGAGTCCCGTATCAGGCGCCCCACTTAGAGGGGTCTGCTTCTCCCTCTCTTGCTGCTGCTCCCCCTGCTTGTGCATGCGCGTGCTCTCTCTGTCTCTAATAGAGAAACAAAATCTTAAAAAAAAATTTTGTTACTTATTCCTGAGACACCCCAGAATTGTCTCACATTTAATCAGAAGCAAATTGAGTCTCGCTCATCATTTTGGTTTTCTTGTGTAAGTCCTCTGCTCAGATGTTTTTGAGGAAGGAATCCCTTCTTCACTGCCACCGTTACCAGTGTCTCCCACAAAAGAAAAAAAAAAGGCTACTTCCCTTCTTGCTTAATTGCCTACGCTACACATCCTCACACCCTGAGTGGCACAGGTTCCCTTTCGGTCCTCCCTGTTCCACAGCTGAGCTGTGTTCCACAGAAAAATGGGGAAAGCACCCCTCTCCCTGGTGCTCTGAGCCACATCCTGGGCTCCAAAGCAGAATGCCTGTGCCTTGAGACTCCCCAGTTCATTCTAGAACAGCTTCTATCTTTAACCCATTTAACCACGGGGTCTCAAAACTGGCCTGGGAACTGTGAAGAGAACAAAACCAGGCCAGCCCCCTCGATCGTCTTAACTTGTTCCCCTGGATTCTGCATGAAAAGACTGCCTAACTGCTTACTTCAGCTAAACCCGAGAAGCAAACATGGCCATTTACTTGAATAGTAATCCAAAGTGAGAAAGGAGATGGCTAGGTCCTTCCCCAGAGTCCTGCTTAGACTCGGCCAGAATGATCTGGTCACAATTCTAAAATCTGGTGTTCTTCCAGGGAGCTCCGGCTGTCCATTAGCATTCACAGTATTTTTTCTCTTGTACAGAGAACTGACCCAATGACTGTTATTGATTAATATTCCTCGATGTAGTCCAGAACAATCTGTCAGAATGTGACAGACATCCCAGCAGTCAGGAAGTCAGCGTGGGCTGGTGGGCTGCAGGGGGGTGGGGGGGGGGGGCAAATACTTCCTCTACAGCCCTCAGGGTATGAGAGAGAGAGACAGAAAGACAGAGAGAGGGTGTGAGAGACCTATAGAGCTGAATTGTGTCCTCCAAAAGAATGTGCTCAAGATCTACTCCCTGCTACGTGCAGCTGTGACCTTCGTCGAAAATAGGGTCTTTACAGATAGAGTCAAGTTAAGACGAGGTCATGCTGGATCAGGGTGGGCCCTCAGTCCGATAACTAGTATATTTATAAAAGAGAGGAGAAAGATGGGGTGCCTGGGTGTCTCTTTGGGTTAAATCTCTGACTTCAGCTGGGGTCATGATCCCAGGGTCCTGAGATCAAGCCCCACATTGGACTCTCCCCTCAGCGGGGAGCCTGCTTCCCCCTCTCCCTCTCTACCTGCCTCTCTGCCTACTTGTGATCTCTTCTCTCTCTCTCTCCCTGTCAAATAAGTAAATAAATAAATCTTTTCAAAAAAGAGAGAGAGAGAGAGGAGAAGGAAATTTGGATACAGGAATGCAGACACACGGAATAGAAGCCCATGTGATGAAAGGCAGAATTTGGAGTGATAGAGCTACAAGGCAAGGAAGATCAAGGGCTGCTGGCAGCCACCAGAGGCTAGGAGAGAGGCACGCAACGGATTCTCCTCAGAGTCCCCAGAAAGAACCATCTCTGCCAAGCCCTTGATTTCATACCTCAGTTCTCCTGAATTGTGGAAGAACACATTTTTATCGTTCTAAGCTCCCCGCCCCCCAATCCGTTTGTAGTAATCTTGTTATGGAAGCCTGAGGAAAATAATATAAGACCCACGGGAGAAGGTTTTCTCAGAGCAAGTTCGTAGAGAAGACTTTACTTTGGTTTGCTGTTGTCTTAGGAAAGATGTGAGTTTAGTGACCATTGAAGTTTTTCTTTCTGCTTGGGTCTCCAGAAAGTTCTGCATAGACTTCGTGACCCAACTATAGGCATTAAGGAATAAATTCGTGTGTGTTCATCTCTTTTCTCTTGCTCTGGTTCTGAAATGTTAGTGTATTTCTCTGTTATGTTTTTGATTATTTGGTACAAGCTCTTTTTTATTTTTTTGGACAAAGGGGAGAAAAAAGTAGTAACTGGATAAACCTGTCTTTTTCCTCCTTCCCCAGGGAAAAGAGCTATTATTAGCCCAGATTATTAGCTCTGAAAGAAGCTAGACTAATGACCTTCTCATTTCAGAGTTCAGAGTTCAACCTTCTCATTTCAGACCTGAGAAAATGGAAGCCTAAGGTTATATGAGTACATAGTAGATGTCACCATCTGTGTCTTTGATTAGTCAAAACACTTTGTCAGTTGGGTATCAGGTGTCTGATAGGAAGACAGCAGTAACTGGACCTGTACATAGTGTATAGACTAATGTCGCCAATTGAAATTATTTATGTTGTTGAATATTAATAGTAAATATTTTATCCCATAGTAAAGTCAAGTGGCTACTCACCTACATTTTTACTGTCAGATTCTCAAAGCAAAACAAGCAAACAAGAAACTGAGTTATTCAACTTTTTGTTAATTACAAAATTAAAAACTTCTAGCAGAAGATATGTTTCTAGAAATGGAGGGCTGGATTATTTGGATCACCTTTTTAAAAATGGGAAGTTGAAAAGCATTGGCAAGTGGTGACTGGCTAGATTTTTAAAAGGCTGTTTTCAGGATAATATATAAAATGTGGGAAGGGGAAGGGAAAGGAGGGGCCATCAAAGCTCAGATGCCCTGAGGGAACTGAAGGCAACACCCAGTTGGCTAAATTGATTTGCCCAGTGAGTAAGGGGGACAGAAGTCTAAGTCCTGCATAGTTCTAGAAGACTGTCCCTATAGCAAAGTGGAACATCTTCACTGTAAGAGCTAAACAGAGTTAGAGGTGCCTGGCAGGCTCAGTCAGTAGAGCATGTGACTATTGATCTCAGGGTTGTGAGTTCAAGCCCCACATTGGGTACAGAGATCACGTTTTAAAAATCTTTAAAAAAAAAACAAACCCCCCCCCCCAAAACACCAGAATTAAACAGAATTAAACATGCTCTTCCACATCACAACCACAAGAGACTTAAAAATGTTACCTTGGAGCTGAATAGAATAGGGGAAAACAAGAGAAAGAAAAAATAGGTCCTTTGGAAAATTGGCCGCAGACCCATCCTCACATGCATTTTCATTCTGGATACCTATAGTCTGAAGGAGCCGCACACCTTAAATGTGATTTGAGGTTGTTCCCAAATAGTAGATGGTGAAGAGAACAAAGGCAAAAGGAACGTAGATAAAATTAAATTTCCTTACAACTTGCAGCCCAATGACAAGTGCTTGAAACAGGCAGAGTGACCTTCCTCAAGGTCACTTAGCTTAACATTAGCCTGACAATCCAGATCTGTAAATCTTCTTTAATATAAGAAAATCACTTCGGAAACTTACTTTATCTCAAACCCTCCCCACCCCCAAGATGTATGTTAGCAATCATCCTTCAAACATATGGCCCACAGATACACATCTGAAGGGTCTCATGACTAAGGTTATACTAGACAGTAGTGAATACCCTTACCTTAACAGCAGCTAGCCCCTCAAGGTTCTGGAAGGCTTGCTTCCAAATTCCTTAGAAATTTATGCTGTCACTAACCCCCACTAGCTAAAAAGTATATAATCAGCCACTCCTCATAATCCTAGCGCTGCTCTTTGTGCCCAGGGGTCCTGCCCTGTGCTTTAATAAAACTACCCTTTTAGAACCAAAGCATTCTTTCTCGCCATCCGCACCTGCACCTCATGTCACCCCCAGCATCACATCCGTGGTCCTGCTGGGACTCTGATGACAGCAAATTCAAAGACTCGCCGGAGAAGACATACTCAGCCTAGGCGTTAGGAAAACCTCACAAGCAGTTATCAAGGGCCAACATGCAGTTACAGGTAACTAGGTGCACAAAGCTATGTGAGGGAGAACCAGCAGAAATTACATTGGGAAAGGGCTACCCAGACTTCAGGCATCATTTTAAAGCTATTATAAAACTCATTATAAAACTACTTCACTTCAGTTTAAATAAATAAATGACAAAATTTAAAATACTTGCAGGAGACTGTAAAAATAACATGGATTGGTTAAGGGAACAAACAGAATGTGTATGTATATATTATATATATATTATAAAATCTATGTATTATAAATCATATTCATAAATGTCTAGGTGAGCATCTTTGACAGTAGGTTGGATACAACAGAAGATTAGTGAACTAAAAGTAGCTCAGGATATATTATCGAGAATTTAGAACAGAAAGTCAAAAGTATGGACAACACAAAGCAGAGGAAAGAGACCTGGAAGAGACAGAAGATCCAACACACACTTGAAAATCATATGTCTTTGGGTACCTGGGTGACTCAATTGACTAAACCTCTGGCTCTTGACCTCAGCTCAGATCTCAGTCTCAGGGTTGTGAATTCAAATCGCACCCTTCCACCCCATCCTCCGCAATGAACTCCATGCCAGGAGTAGAGCCTACTTAAACAAAAAAAAAGTGTTTAAAAAAAAAAAAAAAATTGTACGCTTTCCCTTTCCTGAAGATGGCGCCGAAAGCAAAGAAAGCCCCTGCCCCTCCCAAAGCCGAAGCAAAAGCAAAAGCCTTGAAGGCAAGGGAGGGTGCTGAACGGCGTCCAGTCACAAAAATTAAAAAAAAAAAAAAAAAAAAAAGAAAGAAAAAGAAAAAGATCAACACATCACCTACCTTCCAAAAGCCCAAGACACTGTGTCTCCAAAGGCAGCCCAAATATCCTTGAAAGAGCGCCTCCAGAAGAAACAAGCTTGCCTTCCATGCCATCATTAAGTTCCCCCCTGACTACTGCATCACTCATGACGAAACTAGAAGACAGCACACTTGTGTTCATTGTGGACCTCAAAGCTAACAAGCACCGGATCAAACAGGCTTTGAAGAAGCTAGATGACATTGACAAGGCCAAGGTCAACACCCTCATCAAACTCGATGGAGAGAAGTCATGTATGCTGGACTGGCTCCTGACTATGATGCTTCAGATGTTGCCAACAAAATTGAGGTCATCAAAACTAAGTTCAGCTGCCTATACCTCAATATAAAATTTTTCATCAAAAAATAATTATGTCTTTTAACCATAAGGACTCTTAAAACAAAATAACCACAACATCATTATTACACCTAAAAGCGTATAATAATCCCTTAATATTATCAAACATCTAGCGACCATACGTTGGATCAAAATCCTAAAAGGAGAGGAAAGAGAGAAGAAGAGAGATGCAATATTTGAAGAAAAAATGATTTAGATTTTTCCACAGCTAGTGAAAGACACTGTTTCCAGACTCACTAATCCTGTTAATACCAAGAAGGATAATTTAAAAATCCATGCCTAGATAGGGCAGAGTGAAACTGAAGAAAACTAAAGACAGAGGGTGATTAGGGGGAAGCAGAATGGCCAGAGGAAACGTCAGATTACCTTTGTAGAAAGTGCGCTTGGACCTTGACTTGATTTCTGAGCAGCCAGAGCGGTAGCCAGAGAGCCACAGTGTGATATTTTCAAGATGCTAACAGGAAACAGCTGCCCGTTACATCCGTAAGTCTTACATCCGTACCTCTGAGATGCAATCTGCAGAAGAGACAGAGGGAAGATCTAACACACAATTGCATTTTGCGATTCTGAAGTTTTGTATTTTATAAAATCACCTACAAAATTATGCACAGATGCATGTGACTTGAATCAGTTTGGTTTATATTACCAGCAGTAGGACTAAGAATCAAGTTAAAAGAATCATGTGGCTAAAATGGTCCCATTGAAACTTTCTCATCTATGTGCTTTGAAATAGAAAAAAATGAGTTCTGTTTACAAGCATGTTGTGAAGGTGTGCTCTCAAAATTACTACTTGCTAGGGCCTTTTGGGAAAGCAGTTTGGTAGCATGTACTGAGAATTTCAAAGTTCTCATTTTCCTTTGGTCTGGTGATTTCACTTCCGGGGCATGCATTTAAGAGAAGGTAAAATGCACAGTATACATAAAATACACAGCAGCACAATATGAGTCTTTATGCAAAAGATATGCATCAGAATATGTTTATTATAATGAAAAATTGAAAGTAATTTATAAGTCCAACAGTTTAGGGAACAGTTTAGGAGACAGTTTAAAAGTTATGAGTCAGGGGCACTTGGGTGGCTCAGTCCCTTCAACATCTGCCTTCAGCTCAGGTCATGATCCCAGGGTCCTGAGATCCAGCCCACTGGACTCCCTGCTTAGTGAGAAGCCTGCTTCTCCCTCTGTCTGCCCTTCCCCCTGCTTGTGCTTTCTCTCTCTCTCTCCTGCTCTCTCAAACAAATAAATAAAATCTTAAAAAGGAAAAAAAAACCCTAAAAAACTCATGAAACAATAGGAAGTTTAGACTCAGTCATACAATGGGATATTTTGCAGCTATTAAAATAGATGTCTACAACAGTATTAATAGAAGAAAATACCTATGATCCAATATTAAGAATAAAAGGCAAGATACAAAGTTATTTCTATAATATGATTTTCTGCAGAAAAATATTTTATGGAAGCATATAAAAGTAGTATGTTGGTTGCTGTTAGGTAATAATATCATAGTTGAATTTTCTTCATAGTTGAATTTCCTATCTGTTCTAAAATATCTGCAACAAATATGTATTATTTTACATTCAAAAATTACTTTGGAATCTAGTTGGTATTTCTTAAGTAGGATGGGGAGACTCAGATGGTCATTTAGTTATTTTCTTTTATTCCTACATTTGTCTATCATATTTATGTGATATAACAATTAACAACAATATGAACAGATGACTAGTAAAGTTAAGTTTTAACCACATAAAATACTACTTAGAAATCAAGAATCAAAAGATACGAGGCGCCTCGGTGGTTCAGGAGGTTAAACCGCTGCCTTCAGCTCAAGTCATGATCCTGGAAGTCCCGGGATGGAGCCCCGTGTTGGGCTCCCTGCTCAGCAAGGAGTCTACTTCTCTCTTTCCCCCCTCATGCTCTCACGTTCTCTTGCTTGCTATCCCTCTCTCTCTCAAATAAATAAATCTTTTTAAAAAATTAAAATATGCCACATCCCTTATTTTGATCATTCACAGAGACTATAACTCATGACTACTAAAAACTAAAATGAAGAGAAATGTATCATTTGTAAATCAAATATTAATTTAATAAATAATTTAATTTAATAAATTAAATTAATAAATTAATTCAATAAACTAAATTAATTTAGTAAATAAAAACTCATTTATGTGTCAGATTAAGAATACATCCAAATTATGTATTTAAATAAAAATAACCTCATGTTATAGTTTAATGACAAACAATAGACTTAATAAAAGAAAAAGTTTATCTCCTTTAGTGGTAAGGGAAATATTATCTTCTCCGAAATAAAACCACTTTCCTAGATTATAATTTCAATATTATTGCAATTATATACGCACACAAACACACATATACACATACATGTACTTATCAAGAATTTCAGGGAGCCAAAAATATGAAAAATATAAAGCAGAGAGAAAAGACCAGGAAGATACAGCAAGAAGGTCTAATATACATTTTTAAATAACATGTATTATTTAAAATGTATACATATGTAATGTACGCATATGTATACACATACGTATTCTAACTTAGAATTTCATAAATTATATAATTTTAAAATCATACAAACGTGGCTCAAATTAATATGACTGTATGGATGTGACTTGAACGTTTCCTGTCTAGGTGGTCCCAGAGAGGGTCAAGGGTGATTAACGAGATGGCCGTAGGAAAAAGATTTTATTAAAAGCCAATTCCTAGCCACGTGGGTGTCTTCTGTTTTATCCTCTCCACCCAACCCGCTTCTGCTCTGTATTTTTTATCACTAAGAGTAACCCTAGTCCGTCTTTCATCTCCTCCATCCAACTATCAAGTCCTGCTGATTTTACCTTATAAACATTTTTCAAATATGTTCCCTCTGCCCTATCCTGCTCTCATTTGCCATTTTGAGGTCTCATTCCCTGCCTGGAATATTGCATGAGCCTCATGACTGGTTTTCCTCACAGCTCCCACACAGTCACCAAAGTGATTTTTTTTTTTAAGATTGATTTATTTATTTGACACACAGAGATCACACACAGAGAGGCAGGCAGAGAGAGAGGAGAAGGCAGGCTCCCTGCCAAGCAGAGAGCCCGACGCGGGGCTCGATCCCAGGACCCTGGGATTATGACCTGAGTGGAAGGCAGAGGCTTTAACCCACTGGGCCACCCAGGTGCCCCACCACCAAAGTGATTTATATGACATCCGAATCTAATGGCATTATTGCCAGGCATTTGTTCTATTCTACACACATTTATTTAGTACCACTTAGGTACCAAACACTGTATTAGGCACTGAAGATACATCAGTGAACAAGACAGATTAGGTTCCTACACTCAAGGAACTTATATCCTAATACAAATAAGCAATTCAAAGACATGCTTTCTTGCCCCTTCTAAACCCTGAGCCTGTAGCTTTCACCATCCTGTGTGTAGCTGACCCTTAAACACACAGGTCTGAACTGTGTGTGTCCACTGACATACAGATTCATTTTCAATAAACACAGTATATACTGTAGATTTATTTTCTCTTTCTTATGATTTTCTTACATTTCCTTTTCTGTAGCTCCCTTTATTGTTAGAATACAGTATATCATACATCACACATTCTAGGTCCTTGTGAAAATTTGTGGGAACAGGGAATGTGGATACTTTGATCTGGTCATAAAGAAATATAAGCCCTGTGCAAGTAAGAATGAGATGCTCCCGTCCAAATTTACATTTTTGTCTTACCTTCTGCTATTCTTTAAACTATGTGGCTGCTAGGTTCTTTAGCAAGTAATTAGGAAGCATTAAGTAATTAACCAGGAGCAGCAGAGAACCAGTGGTGATGATCTTCAATCCCTAAGTAGAGAGAAAATTGCAGCAAAAAAATAAATAAATAAAAAGACTTATTTTAGTCATGAATGAATGAAGAAAATAGGCAGAGCACCTAACCATGATTGCTAGCTAAGCTATTAACCAAACAGGAGCCACTCTCCTTATGCTGGGTCACATTGAATGCCAGAGATAAACTGAATAAAATAAACAACAGCACAACCAAAAAGCCACAGGGCCATCATAAGATGGGGTGCAAATCAGGATCTGTATCAGCTCCCATGTTCTAAGTAGTAACAGAAAAGCCCAACCTAAACATGTTTACTCAACAAGAAGGATTTATGGGATAATAAAACAGAAGAATTAGAGTAGAAGTAAGGAGGTGAACCAATCAAGGGAGGTCAACACTGTCTTTTATAACTTCAGAATTCTGGTGACTTAACTCAGTATCAATTTGTTTCTCCGTGCAAGTGTTCAGTCCAGGGTTCCTCAGCAAGCAATCGTCCTGGGAAGCTGTCCTCCAAGCGCTTACGCAGGCGCCTTCCCTTATGGTTCTCCACTCAGTGAGAACTTTGGAAAAGAAAATGGAAGATCAAGTTTGAAAAATGAGATGTCAACTTGGCCACATTCCGTTGGCTAGAACTCGGTCATGTGGCCACACATGACTGGAAGGGAGCTAGGAAATGTCATTGAGCTGTATGGCCAGAAAAAATGGTGAATGTTTATCTAGTTTTTGCCTGCTGCAGTGGGAGCTAAATGTTCTGTAGCTCGTATCCAATGAGAAACAGAGCAGCTCAGCCCCTGTCTTACAAGCGTAAGACTGAGATTCATCTTGCTTGGCTTGCTGAGTCACAGGCACATCCCTGAGCAGATGAACTGACCGAAGGATTGCCACGGACTGGTGGCCTTCAGCCCACCTGAGCCCACCTCTTGAGCTGTGAGTCGGGTCCACTTTCCTGAAATTTCAGGACTTCACAGGAAATAGGAAATATCAGAAAGACAATGTAAGTACTATTAGGAAATGAGAATAAGGTGGTGCTTCCACCAATGCCCACCAAGGGTCCTAGCTCCAGGAAAACTGGGAATATCAAAAGGAGATGCCCAGAGAGTTCAAGGATCTAGAGAAAGCTGTGGGAGAGATGTGTGACCTGAGGATCAAATCTGTGCTTGGGGGGCACCTGGGTGGCTCAGTGGGTTAAAGCCTCTGCCTTTGGCTCAGGTCACGATCCCAGGGTCCTGGGATCGAGCCCCGCATCAGGCTCTCTGCTCAGCGGGGAGCCTGCTTCTCCCTCTCTCTCTGCCTGCCTCTCTGCCTACTTGTGATCTCTGTCTGTCAAATGAATAAATAAAATCTTTTAAGGGTGCCTGGGTGGCTCAGTGGGTTAAAGCCTCTGCCTTCAGCTCAGGTCATGATCCCAGGGTCCTGGGATTGAGCCCCACATCAGGCTCTCTGCTTAGCAGAGAGCCTGCTTCCCCCTCCTCTCTGCCTAATTGTGATCTCTGTTGGTCAAATGAATAAATAAAGTCTTTAAAAAAAAAAGAAAAAAGAAATCTGTGTGGCTCCATAGGGAAGAGTGATTCCCACATGGCTGGAAATAAGAGAAAGCGATGGTGGAAAATATGCCACTATCTTTCATGAATCACATAGGGATTTATTCAAGGAAATGGGCTTACCAATTTTTTTGCACTAACAACACCAAAACTCTACACATTATTTGGGGTTGATAGATTTTAAACCTGTGGTTTCTTCTGCTGGTACTTTCAGTCTAAACGCAACATATTCACTATCCATTCTACCACATACGGATAGAAACAGAACCTTATTTCTAGAGCCCCATGCTCCTTGATGTTGTGAAATTTTTATTCACTTTTAATATTCTTTGTTTTTCAAATTCAGCACAGCTTAGTGTACTCAAGACCTTCAGATTGCCAACCGTCTTTCAAGTTTTAGGTTTGGGACTTTGCCGTCCTTGATTCAGAGAATGAATGTCCAGGAAACTTCCCCCTCTTAAGTTAAAAGTGCTTTGAAACCTAGAGCACATTCCTGAAAGACCAACTTGTGCTCTGGCCAAACCTGTTTAGTGAGGTTTGCCATCCTTCACTAAGAGCTAGGCCGGGTGTTGACAGCTAGGGGAAGTGGGAGGGAAGAACGCTATACAGGAGAAGGACAGGGGAGGAACCAAAAAGAGTGAGGCTTTGTTCTCTCTGTCACAACTCCAGCCAGGGGTATCTTCAAAGTAGAGATCACCATCTTTTAACTCTGTCAAATTGGGAGACTATACAGTTCAGAACAATGCACCAATTCGACAAACATTCCTTTAGGGCTTATCATACTCTGGGCTCTGCTCTGTAAAGCATCCCCCATTCAAAGTGTGGAAATGATTTAAATATCTTTCAGTAAGAATATAATGAATATTGGGACAACCACAAAGTTATTTTACAAGGTGAACTAGGATCATATGTATTGACAGGGAAGGGTACCCAAGTGACCAGAGTTAGATTTACAGTGAAGCTAACAAAGTTTATGGCTCAGGAGCTCTCGCTTACACAAATCTCTTTCAAGACCCTGAAATTAATTTTGTATTTTTTGTAAACATGTTCTCCAAAACAACATAAGCGTGAGGTGCAAAACCTGAATAATTCCCCAATATTTATATACGACAAACATGGCCAACCATGGTTGTTTTGGACTGTTGGAGGGTGGAGACTCTATAATTTGCTATTATCCAAGAGAACCTACTAGTCCTTTATAGCCATCCTTCCCTCACCCATAACCAGGGCAACCCCTGTGTTTCTACACATTTTCTCTGACTGAGATCGTTCATGGGCTTTGTGAACAGAAATCCATTATTCAAGTAGTAGACTTTTATGCCAGCCAGCCGATAGGACACGCTCTACCATTATCTTCCTCCAAGTTCTACTCTTCCCACTCTTCCTACTGACTAGGGTCATGATCTTTCAGTTCTTTCCCTTTAAGTTATATTCCCTTAGTTACCATGCTCTGTTTCTCTCCTACTCTGCTAATTTTCCAACAATAAGCAAAGACGAAAAAATGTGTTTCTAGGACGAGACTTTATTTCTTACTAGTGATGAAAATTGTCTAGCACAATAAATGTGCTGTTTAAAACATAAGACAAATAAAAATAGCTCATAAAATCTATAAAACCAATAGTGATCCTTTTATCTTAAATAGATAATGGTGCTTTTTTGCCTAGCTTTTCCTTAGGAGTAATCTTTGGTGCCCAGAGAAGCTTAGGGCTATTGACTGCTATCTAAAATTGACTTTGGATCACCTACTGTTTTTTTTTTTAAAGGTTTTATTTACTTATTTGACAGAGATCACAAGTAGGTAGAGAGGCAGGCACAGAGAGAGGGGGAAGTAGGCTCCCCACCGAGCAGAGAGCCCAATGCAGGGCTCGATCCCAGGACCCTGAGATTATGACCTGAGTCGAATGTGAAGGCTTTAACCCACTGAGCCCCCTAGGTGCCCCTCAGCTACTCTTTCTTAAGCATCTTAACCCTTCTTTTATTTTTCACTATGAATCAAAATACAACATTTAGTCAGCAGTCCAGTATAATTAGTAGGCAATAAATTATTTGATAATAATGGAATCAGTGCATTAATTATCTGTGATTAAATCTCATGCATGTGAATTGAATATGAGAGAAACATAATTTGGGGCGCCTGGGTGGTGTAGATGGTCAAGCATCAAACTCGTTTCAGTGTCCTGACATGGAGCCTGCATGGGGCTCCGGGCTCAGTATGGCGTCTGCTTGAGATTCTCTCTCCCTGTCCCTCTGCCCCTCCACTCATGCTCTTTCTCTCTCTTTAAAATAAATAAATCTCGAAAGAGAGAAAGAAAAAAAGAAAAAAAAAGGAAGGAAGGAAAGAAGGAAGGAAGGAAGGAGTAAGTATAATTTAATTATATCTTATATCAGTTCAAATTGGGTTCACCTATGGTCACCTGGGTGGCTCAGTCGGTTTAGCATCTGACCCTTGATTTCAGCTCAGGTCATGATCTCAGGTTTGTGAAATCAAGCCTTGCGTCAGGCTCACATGCTAAACATGGGGCCTGCTTAAGATTCTCTCCCTCTTCCTCTGCCCCTCCCCCTAACAATGTTTTTAAAAATTAGGTTCAGCTAATGTAACAGTTTATATCTAGCATATAACAATGGCCACTTTCTCTTGCAAAGGGATTTTATAAGTAGGCAGTTTGGGGTTGGTGTGGCAAAGTGCTCCAATTCATGAAGGACTCAGTCTCCTTCTGGCTGTCAGGTCTACTGTCTCTAAGGTGTAGCCCCTGTACTAATGGTCTAAAAAAGTAACTGCTGCTCCAGCCATCTCATCTGCATTCCAGGCTGGCAACAGATGAGAACAAATAAACACATTAACACTTTATTTATAAGGAGATTCCCTCAGAAGTACATCTGTATGGTAACTATCAGTACCTGACACAGTCAACTACAAATGAGACTAGAAAATATCATTTTTTTTAACTGGACTTCAATGTACCAACTGAAAACTTGGGATCTGTTACTGAAGAGAAAGGGGAGATTCGACTGGAGGAAGAAATTTATATTCTCTGCCATTTGTTAATAGAAATAACATCATGATGATATAAGGATGCACTCTCTTTTCATGATATTTTGAATTCTATTTAAAGTTAAAGCACATAAAAATCTGATGAAGAAAAGAGTCAAACCTGTTTCAATCAGTATAGCATACCATAAGAGCTTAAATGGATTCATAGTATCAGCAGTGCACAGATGGGCTATATTTATGGAGAGGGTGCTTGGAAGGAGGGTGCTTGGAAGAAGGATGCAGAATCTTCAAGAAGCAACCACTTTTCCCTGTCTGAACCATTTTGTGTACTGATATCTGAAAAATGCATATCAGCTCTGTGTGTCTGACTGCAGAATTCAGTGCCAGGGGATAGAGAGAACAGAAGGTTCTTGCCCCCCAAAGTCATTTCCATTTGGTCTTGGAAATAAGTTAAATAGATCCTTCAAATTTTCACGTATTCACTATATACAACGGCTCAGTGGGTTAAGCCACTGCCTTCGGCTCGGGTCATGATCTCAGGGTCCTGGGATGGAGTGCCACATCGGGCTCTCTGCTCGGCAGGGGGCCTGCTTCCCTTCCTCTCTATCTGCCTGCTTGTCTGCCTATCTGTGATCTCTGTCTGTCAAATAAATAAATAAAATCTTTAAAAAAAAAAAAGAATTCTTGATATAATGAAAGAAGACCATCCACAAGTCAGCATGTGATTTTTTTTTTTCCCAACCAGTGGCACAGAACAGAAGTGTTATAACTGACTGCCTATGGTTTTAGTGATGGGCAGTAAGCGTGTAACTAAAGGAAGAAAGGGTTTCAAGAAGAGTGGGTAAGGAAATCCAGATGGCAGTTTGGGGAGCTAACATTTATTGAATGCTGCTATGGGTCAGGCGCTTTACCAAGTGCTTCCTATAAGCTACAGGATAAATCCTGCTATCCCATTTTCAGATAAGGAAGGTGAAATTCTGATAAATAACTTCCCAGGGTTGAACAGGCAGCCAGGAGTGGAGAGCAGAATTTGAATGCAGGTCTGTCCCAAAATCTATGCCCGTTTCAGTACAGAATTGTCCACGAAGGGACGTGTGACTGCGTTGCAATCCCAGCCTCACCAGCTGGGAGGTTCTGGACGAGGTCCCATTGATATATTCGGCTTTCACTAGCTCTAAGTCTCTACTACCCATCTAAACATTCTACCCTGTGAATCAGTCTGCACTGCTGCCTTCCCTGGCCTTTTCCACCGGGGAAAACTCAACACCACTGACCTTGACAGCTCTAGACAGACCCATCTCCCCCCTCCACCATGATCCTCTTAGTCCTCACAGTTCAGCAGCCTCCTTCACTGTCCGAAGACTGCTCCCCTCTTTCTAGATCATGCTCCGTTGGTCTAGGGCCACAGATTTGGAAGTGATCTGGTGACCTAGCAGGGTTGATTGGTATATGTGTTTCATTAGCTCGAGTATTTATCGAGGGCCTCTGTAAGAAGGAGAGGGGAGCATGAGCTATGAACCTGGCTCTTACAGAGAAGGAGCTGTTGGTTTAATGGGAGGAGGCAGACAATAAGCATGATAATTGCTAATTGCGGCAAATGCTATTAAGAAAATTAAACCGAGCACTGTGATAGGAAATAATGACAGGTAATGGGAAAAGAGGTGGCTGGGATTTTTGCATTCAAGTGTTAGAACTTCTAATAAGATAGCTATTTCTTTTCACGAAAACAGCTTTTGGTTTTCTTTTTTCTTTTTTTTTTTTTTTTTAAGCTCCCCAGAGCAATCACTCACATCAGGGTAGCTGGGCAGATAGAAAATGGAGGCATAGTAATGATGCCTTCCCTGACACCATTATTCCCCTCTAATGGCCACACACAGAGTCCACTTTCATCTAGTCATTTCTCTCATCCCTCCAGATCAGTGGCTCTGAAACCACGTTATCAGGATCACTAGATTTTAAGAATGCACATGCCTGGCCCCTGCCTCTAAGGACTAGAGTGAATGGATTTGGGCTGGGTCTCAGCCATGGTTTTTTAAAGCTCTCAGATGTTTCTTGTATGGGGGTGGGGGCACATCTCGTTTCTCTAGAGCGGTGGTCCTCAAGCTTAAACACGCACCAGAATTGTCTAGCAGGATTGGTCGTGGCTCTGCAGGCTGCTTCCCATTGCCTTGCCCAAGTAAGGGGCCCAAGTAAGGGGCCTGGTTGTTTCAGTAAACTCACTGTGGCTCCTGATTTTATTACCTATGCTTCTCCTATGTAGGGCCGCGCTGCTCAGACTTTAATGGGCATATGAATCATGCGGGGATCCTGTGAAAATGCAGATTCTGGGTGGTTGCCAGAGGGAAACAGGGAGATGTTGTTTTAATAGGTGTAGTGTTTTAGTTTTGCAAGAAAAAAAGAGTTTTGGAGTTAGGTTGCATAACAACTTGAAGGCATTTAACACTACTGAAAGGCACAGTTAAAAATAGTGAAGATGGTTTAAAAAAAAAAAAAGTGAAGATGGTAAAAAAATAGTGAAGATGGTAAATTTTGTGCTATGGGTATTTTAGCACCCCCCCCCCCCCGCTTTTTTTAAAATGTGGATTCAGTAGGTCTGGAAGGGCTTGAAGTTCTGCATTTCTTAAAAGCTTCCAAGTAATGCCAATGGTGCTTCCCAGGGCCTGTTTCCAAAGAAGCAAGGGTTCAAGGGGCATCAGGATCACCTGGAGAACTTCATTTAATGTCGCTTCTCCATGCCCATTTCAGAGATCTTGATTCAATGTGTCTGGGATGGGGCTCAGGGGTAGCTGTTCAGAATTCCCCACGTTAAGAGATAATGTAGAGATAACCCTCCATGGGCTTCACCTCCAAAATGAAGAAAGATAATTTACAGGTACAAAACGGATTCTGGCATTTTATGACAGGTCCGAAACAAAAGTTTCTGTGTTTTACAGTTCTATAAAATGCAGCGGCCTTCGCTAGTTCAGCGAGCTGGGAATGGAAAAGAGTTTCCTCTTCCACTGGAAGAGGGAGTGGAGCCCCCCGAATTATATCAGCCAGCATCCCCTTTGGCAGGCTGTGGGTCATGGTTGTCC
Organism: Neogale vison; assembly: GCF_020171115.1. Lineage (NCBI taxonomy): Eukaryota > Metazoa > Chordata > Mammalia > Carnivora > Mustelidae > Neogale > Neogale vison. The sequence goes on along the minus strand of NC_058101.1, from coordinate 194,082,620 downwards.
TGGAGCTCTTGGAAAATGGCAGACCTCGCCAATCACAGCTCAGGATTCCGTTTTGTGCCATACCTGACCGACGATCCCCCCACCTCCTGTCCCATGCCCACAATCCCCCACCCAGCTCACACCATCTCCAGTTCAGAGCCAGACCCACTAACCCTCCAATCCACACCCACTCCCATGAAGTGGAAGGGGCCCAGGAGGCATGCGCACACATAGAATAGTTACTACTTCTGTGCACCTGCTGTACCACAGCCTTCACCCCATCATTTCATTTAATCCTCTTACCAATTCCTAAGGACTCTACTGCTGTTATCACTATTTTATGAGTGAGAAAATAGAAGCTTGGGTAGTTTAACAACTTATCCCAAATCATAGAGCCAGGATGTGACAGAGCCAGGATTGAAAACTAGCTTCGTCTGGCAAGGATGCCCAGGCTCTTTACACTACAGAGGCTGGCTTTGCCTGGGCCAGGAATTGGGGCCAAGAGTGGTTTAAAGCTCAAGGAGCACTAATTAGCATTGGAGCTGTGGCTCGGTTACCAGACAGGAGCCTTCCCATTCAAAGTGCGCTTCTCCACTGCTCTCTGTAAGAGGATTTTTATTTAGAGTAAATGGCACTTAGCCTTCCTAGCAAGTAACAAAGATTTTAAACAGTAACTTGTTAACCTAAATGGGTCCACGGTTGATAGAAAGTGTAAGAGAAATTCATGGAACAGGGTGTTGGGTGGGATGTTGAAGGAATTTCCTTAGATAAGATTTTGAGACTGAAAGGAATTCTGGATCATCTGGTCCCATTTTACAAACATAGTTTACTATAAATTCCTCCTTGTCAGTTTACAACACTTTTTTTGTTTGTTGTGTTTTTTGTTTTTTGGGTTTTTTTGTTTTTTTGTTTTTTGTTTTTTGTTTTTTTGTTTTTTGTTTTTTTCATTTAAAGCCTTCTTCCCCCACCTTGTTCTAAACAGGAATTGAAGATGAGGTTATTGAAACACAGGTCTAAGTATGTGTTCAGGATTTATTGAACATTCCTTTGCCTGATTCTGGGCTTGAAATAAATAAATAAATAAATAAATACAAATAAAATGCATGACCCCAAGGAACCCAGTGTCCTGGGTATATTATTTTCTTGAGTGCTAGGCAGCTCTGAGGAGGAAGAAGTACAGAGCCCCGAAGAGACATTGTAGCTGATTCTTGAAGGATGGCAGGTGCATGCGTTTACCACGCCAGCAGACAGGGCAAGAACCTTCTAGACAGAGAGAGCCAGGGAAGCGTAACTGCCGCCCATGGCAAATCATCTTCCAGGAGCTAAGGGTAGTGGGGAAAAGCAGCAGGATCTACACTGAGAGCAGCAGGCAGGGTCAGAGAGGTTCTAGGGATGGACGAAAGCACGAGGGACTTTAGTGGAGGTGTGCTGACCAGACTAGCCAAGCTGCTTGGAGGGTTGACTGGGCACCCGGGCTGGGGCTGGGTAGGTGAGTGGCAGAGGAGGAGGGGTGGGAAGGGAAGGCCCGGTGGCTCTGAGGCTTGGGAGACCTGGCGCTGGCTTTCGTTCACTCAGCTCTCACAGCAGTGCTTGGTAGGAGTTGATGCACCAGCGTGGGTCTCAGATTCAACAGCCAGGCGGGAGAAATACCGAAGGAAGACCTAAGTAACTGCTGGAATCTGAAAGGAATCTTAATGCCTTAACAACAAGTGGAAGTATTGCAGTTAATTGTTTTCAAGTCTCAATGAAGGGGAAGCGAAGTTCGCTTAAGTTAATGGGATTCTTCCCCTCCCTGAGTCATTCTACTGGCTCATCAAGGGATTTCTGAAAGTGCTAAGACTGACCATAAGGCAGGTGTTAATTGGGCACCCCCTCGCCCCTTTACAGCTTTACCGTCGCTGCCCTCCTCCTTGCAGCTTCCTCTCCACTCTGCCAAATGTGCTGTCTCAGCAGCCCTGGACGGACTTTGCAGGCTTCCTGGCAGTCTCTGCGGGACCACGAGGTCAGGGTGGCCTGATTCCTGTTTGCCCAAACACAGGAGAGCGTTGTGTTTTTTTCAATCTGTTTTCAACTGCTGATGGGGAGAGAAGTGGAAATCTCTCTTCTCACCCACCCCTCCACCCATACCCACACCCATACAAATGCAATGCCCTAGAAGTAACACAAGATTTAGAAGCCTTTTCTTGGATAGTTGGCCCCCAAAAGATTACTGCATCTGATGAGGAAAGGCCTTTGCTCCATACAGAGTCACAAAATATCCGTTAGATTGAACTTCTGAATTGAAGAAACTAAAGCTCAAACAGGGTAAGTCACTTAGATCTGGTCATACAGGTAGTTAGTGGCAAATCTGAAATCATAAATCAATTCTAACTCTTGGCCAGTACTTGTCTCATAGCAGACAAGTCCCTCTCAAGTCATTTAAAAAAAAAAAAAATCTAGAGAAACAAAATGAGCCCCGGAGAGCTAACCATTTAATGATCAATCACATTGGCCCCTTAATTAATGATGTAAGTATGCCCTTGCAACATCTCATAGGGAAAGTTTTTACTGAACTATATTAGTTTCATAGATATTTATTTCTCCTATGACTCTTACAGCCCTCCCTAAAGAAAGGACCCAGAGGAAAGCAGGCTTTCAATTCAAAAAAAGAGTCTTTTAGGCAGAGAGAACTCTTGCCAATCTGAGCATTTAAGCCTCCAAAAATGGCATTGGAAAATAGAAAGTAAAAGCATTTATATTCAGGAGTCTAGGAATCTGCATATACTTTATAAATATTAAGATAATATTTCCAGAAAATTGGAACAGAACCTGAAGTATATATTTTCATATTTTATATATGTACGGCACAGAATTCAGCTCCCTAACTTTAACCTAAAATCTGTGTAGCAAATCATCCTTTACCAAAATTACTTTGCTCTGAATCTGGAAAAAAAAAAAAAAAAGTAGAACTGGAAGAAAAAAAAAAAGGTGCCTGAATTCTTGATGGGAAGAAATTTATCCTCGAAAATTGAGGTCTCTTGTAAACAGAGGCTGCTAAAACTGGACAAGAAGGTTCCCAGGTCACGGTCTTGGCATTTCATTCTTATCCTGCCACATTCCACAAAGGATTTGTAGCGATTGGAAGTCATGTTCCAGGATCGGAGGAAATTTAATTATTTGAAAATTATGCTGATGTGGTTTTATATGTGCTGAGTTGTTATCGTCGCCAGGATTAGATTTAGTTTTTTAATTCATCTGAATTGCGGTGCATCATAATTAACTTGTTTTTTGGTTTTGAAGGTTTTTTTTTTTTTTTTTTTTCTGGACTAAGAAGATGTAGATCATTTAAAGAAGAATGTTCCAACTACTTGGATCCAGTTATTCTGCTTCCAGGAATTCATCCTAAGGAAATATTTCAGAAGGGAAAAATGTTAATCATGCAGATATGTTTATAATCAACTTTATTTATGACGGCGAGGAAGCAAGAATGAGTAACAACTGGACAACGGTTAAATAAACTATGACAGTAATTCAGTGAGAATAGTATGTGATCATTAAAACTGATACCTGGGAAAGCATATAAGTGGCAATCACATGTGAGCATTATATCCCATAATTTTATACTTCAGAGTTTACAAATTGTGTTACTGTTACCTCATTTATTCTTCACAATAACCTTGTGAAATAGAAGCGATTCCCTCCATTTGCTGATAAGAAAACAGACAAATGAAACTGAAGTGGTTTGTCTGAGGTCACTCATGAAATATTCAACCCAACGAGCACAATGGTTTAAAAACTATACGTACATAGATCAAGACTGGAAAGACTTTAACAAGTTGCCAATAGTTGTTCTCTTTAAACACTGAATACTTCCAGGATTATTTATCCTAATCATTGAAGCTATGTTCTTCAGCTTCCTTATGAAACATCAAAATCTTGAGATTACCTCTGACATAGGGTCTCTGCTTTTTGCAAATATACACAAACAATATTTATGTCCCGCATTCCCATGCAGACAGGAAAATTCTCCGGGATGGCCAAACAGTTGTCTTTCACATCTACTTGCCTATTATTCCTTCTATTTCTTTCTTTCTTTCTTTCATTTTAAGTAGGCTCCAAACCCAGCATGGAGCCCCACATGGGGCTTGAACTCATAACCCCATGATCAAGACCTGAGCTGAGATCAGGAGTCAGACACTTAGAGAACAGTCACCTAGGAGTCCCATAAGCCCGCTATTTCAACACTGCTGTGGCCTCATGGGAGCCTTTCCCCACTCAGTCTGGCTTGAAGCATTTACTTATATACCCACTAAAGGGATTCCTCTCTGAAAATTAAGGCCTTGTCCTTCATGTTTCGAAGTTCTCAGAGGTGCTTTTGAAGAGAGGTGCCTGTAGCAGCCAGAGCGATTTGATAGATAGTATGTGCTAAGCTTTCAGTCTGTGCTGCTTCTTTACTATGACAAGGATCTCGTCCCCAATATTTTGTTCGCACTGTTTCTCTTTGTTCTCTTTGTCCTCACAGTCTTTTCTAGAATATAAGCATTATCCATTGGGAACATTCATTCTGATTCAAACATCTCCAAAGCTGGAACAAGCAGCCTAAGGCTGGATCATGGGGCGCCTGGGTGGCTCAGTGGGTTAAGGCCACTGCCTTCGGCTCGGGTCATGATCCCGGCGTCCTGGGATCGAGCCCTGCTTCGGGCTTCCTGCTCAGCAGGGTGCCTGCTTTCTCCTCTCTCTCTGCCTGCCTCTCTGCCTACTTGTGATCTCTGCGGTCAAATAAATAAATAAATAAACATCTTTAAAAAAAAAAAAAAGACTGGATCATGACCCTCCTTGTCCACACAGAAACAGATGTTCACTGTCACGGACATCATCCCTTCTCTCATCAGGCACAAACACTTTCTGTTCAAAACGTATCTTTGAAGGGTTCCTGACTGGCTGCCAACTTGGTTGTGAACGCAGGTATCACCAGAGGAACTGAACTCCTCAAACAGTTTTCACTTATAACCGGGCATCCAGCGGATTTGGTGTGTGGGGGTTAATACTCTCAGATCGTAGGGACCAAGAGTACTCCCAGCAATCCCAGTTTGAAAAGCATTGCTCTAACTCCATAACTTTTTGGCTGGGGCCTTCTTTTTCTCCTCCCCTTCAGAATCAACCTTTTTGTAAGAATTGTCCACATGTATTGTCTTCCCTTCTTTCTCTGAAGCTTTCTGGTTTCAACTCCTAGCCCTCCATGAAGACCAGCAGTCCTTCCAGCAACATCTTGGGAGAAATCAGCGGGGCGGGGTTCAGTACCTACAGCAACGCTGTGCCTCTTTTCAACTCTTTTGACCTTTCCTTGCTCCTCTCTAGTCTTCCTGACCTAATAGATAGTGTTCGTCCTAAAACCGCACGCCTTTTCATCCTCACGTACAGTGTCCCTGGACCAGTCTTCTGTCAATGACAGCTAGGAATTGGTGAAAAAGACTAACTCTCCACCTCTCAAGTGGGACTGCTCAAGTGCATACACTTCACCATTGCTAAGATTTCTCCCAACATATTAAACCTCAATTGTCTGTAAGGGTGACTTGCTTGATGGCACACCCTTCTGTCTGTTTTCTTCTCTTCCATGTTTCTCCCTCTCACTTCCATGCCACTATTTCTTGGGATCACCTTCCAAATAAATTACTTGCATTCAAGTCCTTTTTCAAGATCTGCTTTTGGAAGAACCCAGAAAAAGACACCATATTTCTTCTGGGAAGTAGTTATCTGTTTGGGATTCTGGAGATGTGGGGCCACTAGTCTTTCCGTTGGCTGAACATACCCAGTAGCCAGGGAACCGAGATGACACAGTATAAGGTATTTCACATAAGTGAAATCATACAATATTTGTCCTTCTGTGTTTGTGGTTTATTTTACTTAGTATAAGGTCTTTAAGGTTTATCCCTGTTGGAACATGCATCAGAATTTCATCTCTCTTTAAGGCTGAATACTATTCTATTTTTTATATATAGCACATTTGTTTGGCCATCATCTGCTAATGGACACTACAGTTGTTCCAGCTTTTGGTTATTATGAATAATGCTGCTATGAACATTGGTGTACACATATCTGAGTCCCTGTGAATTATTTTAAAATTTTTTAAAAGATTTTATTGATTTATTTATTTGAAAGAGAGAGGGAGGGAGGGAATGAGCATGTGTGAGCATGTGAGCAGGGGGAGGAGCAGAGGGAGTGGGAGGGAAAGAATTTTTTTTTTTTAAAGATTTTATTTATTAATTTGACAGAGAGAGACAGCAAGAGAGGGAACACAAGCAGAGGGAGTGGGGGAGGGAGAAGCAGGCTTCCCACTGAGCAGGAAGCCCAATGCGGGGCTGGATCCTAGGACCCTGGGCCAAAGGCAGATGTTTAGCGACTGAGCCACCCAGGTGCCCCAAGAAGAAAGAATCTTAAACAGGCTTCCACGCTGAGCATGGAACCCTGTGTGAGGCTTGATACCACGATCTTGAGATCATGACCTGAGCCGAAACCAAGAGTCAGACCCTTAACCAGCTGTGCTACCCAGGTACCCCAAATTTTATTTTATTTTATTTTTTAAGATTTATTTATTTGACAGACAGAGATCACAAGTAGGCAGAGAGGCAGGCAGAGAGAGAGGAGGAAGCAGGCTATCTGAGGAGCAGAGAGCCCGATGCGGGGTTTATTCCCAGAACCCTGGGATCATGACCCGAGCAGAAGGCGGCAGAGGCTTTAACCCACTGAGCCACCCAGCCGCCCCCCAAATTTTATTTTTAATAGAAATTTCATTTCTAGCCCATATACATGTGTGATGTGTATTTAAACTCTATTGAAAGGCTTTCCTTTTGAGAGGTTAGAACCTCAAAGATGCCACAGAGTAATCATACAGATGAAATATTTTTATATTTTTGAAATATAGATAGAAAATAGGTATAAACAAGGAGAGAGGCTTAACACAAAGGAAATAAAGGTGCAGCTTAGTGATAGAATATAATTATCAAATACCACCAGCCCTGAACTATAGCTTGCATTTCTGTTTTTATAGGTATTTGTCTTAGTTTCCTGGAACTGAACATAAATAGGTGAAAACTTGAGAGGCTAGGTTACAGTGTTCTTAGAATACGTAACAAAAAATTTCTAATTTAATACCGTTTAAACTCTTCAACCTTATTTTGTAAGTTTAAGGAAACCCAATTTTCTTACTTTAAAGTGGACTTTTAAAATTTTATTTATTTATTTTTAACCCATGTCTTCCCAGAGCTGCCTTTCCTGGCATCTAGGAACTTTAAAGAGATTTTGTTTTGGCTTCAAATGCTGTCAGATGTTATTCACACCATGAGTGGTTTCCTATAAACACAGAAAGCACATTCACCCTGTCAGAAGGTGAGACAGGACAAATAAAACAGATGGTCCGTTGTGCACAAGCCCATGTTACCCCAAAAGCTGTTTCTTGTTTTGAAAACCACGCAGACACAATGTTTAGTGGAGCAAGTCTGTAACTCAGGGAAGTTTTCCACTCTAAGTCACTGGCACTACTCCTTTAAGCACTGGCTCTAGCTGTTGCTAGGTAACCATGCTGAAATGGACACCTAGCAAACTACTAACTGCCATCTTCCTTTTCTGATCCATCATTCTTTGAACAGGCTTATGGTTCCCAAATCCAGTGGAACATCAAAGTCCAAGGGGAATAGGGGAGAGAGAGATCTTAGACTGTTACTGCCTAACCTTTCGTTTTTAAAGGTGACATTTCTTGGCATTTCTCCCCAAATTCAGGAAGTATGTACATTTGATATAAAGGAAACAAGAGCTCAATGTATACTGTTTGGCCATTTAAATAACTCTTTTGTGAGGATGATGAGTTAATACAAATTATGCTCCTGACGATTGTTATTATTCCATGCGGGGGCACAGACTTTTTGGGAGCAAGAGTCCACTTTAGGCATCCCTTTCGTCGACTGGGACAGGCGCTTACTGATACTGCAGAATGGCTTACAAGGGAGTTATACCCTGAAAAGTTACGCATCCTCATTTTTTTTAGGGATCCAGGAATTGGTGAAGTGTTAAAAGGCAGGGAGGAAAAGGTACAAGTAAAATCTATATTAGTGGGGATTAGATTCATCTGTGACAGAAAATTCAAATTAAGAATGAGTTGGATAGGAGTGCCTGGGTGGCTCAGTCGGTTAAGTGTCTGTCTTTGGCTGAGGTCATGATCCCAGGGTTCTGGAATCAAGCCCTGCATCAGGCTCCTTGCTCACTGGGGAGCCTGCTTCTCCTCTCTCCCTGGCACCCCGCTGCTCATGCTCTCTGTCTCTCAAATAAATAAAAAAGATCTTAAAAAAAAAAAGAGTGTGTTAAACAAGGCGGAAGTTTCTTTGTCATTCTACATAAATTCAGCTGGCATGGTGACTCCATAATCATGAAAAAAAAGATACGCTTCTTCTATCTTCTTGTCCCCATCCTCCTCAATGCTTGTCTTCCACCTCATGTCCAAGACGGATGTTCCACCTGGGCCACGAGGACTATTCTACCCAGTAGGAAAGGAAAAAAGAGAGGAGAAGGGCACTACAGGAAGTTTCACATTTCGCTTCCATCTAGAGCAGAGTGTGAACGTACACTTTCTTTTGCCTGTAGCCTGCCACACTCCATACATTTCCAGAGTTACTTAGGTTGATGCTTTTTCCCCTCACCTCCCACCCTGGGTGTGAGGTTGTTTCATACAAGTGTGAGACGGTTTTGTCTCATTCTGCATTCCATCCTGGGATCCCTCGACTTCGTAAAGGATTTGTAAATCTGCATGCATTAAGTTTCTCTCTTTGTGCTAAAAAATTCTACAGGGTTTGTCACACATCATTTTAAATATTAATAAATACACCATTTTGATATTATTTTAAGGAATTATATTTAATATTTTATTATCATTTTAATATAAACGGCAGCAAATGATTTACTTAGGGTTGCACAGCTACTCTGTGGCAGAGCTAGGATTCAAACCCAGATGATCAAACCTCCAAAGCCCCATTCCTATGCGTCATTTTCTTTTTTCAAGAATCTTAATCTCTGAATCTTCACGTGTGATAGGGAAAACTTCAGATTTCCTTGTGTAGAGTTGCTTGTTCTTTCCCATATGTTGACATAACAGTGCCTAGATATCAGGTCACGTTTGGAGAGTGGGTATGGAAGGGTTTGTTCTAGAACTGCCAACTGCCACTGGATGAAAATAGCACATTGACAACTGATTTTTTTAAAAGTATTTTATTTATTTATTTGACAAGAGAGAGTCAAGGAGAGAGAGGGCACACAAGCAGGGGGAGTGGGAGAGGAAGAAGCAGGCTCCTAGCAGAGCAGGGAGCCCAACATGGGACTTGATCTCAGGACACCAGGATCACGATCTGAGTCGAAAGCAGTTGGCTTAAGGATTGAGCCACCCAGGCGCCCCAAAACTGACTTGATAATAGATCAATGAAGGGGCACAGCTTAGTCAAAGTTGTGGATGGGGCCCCACTAACCATCATTTGGAAAAGACAGTCCATCACCTATATTTCTTTCTCCTTGTCATAGGGTCAGTCAGCACCCATTTGCAAACTCTGCTGCCTTGCCACCTGGCAACCAGGGGACACTTCCATTTATCCATCCCTCACCATCCCATTGTCCCTGCTGTGCCCTTTTACATCTCCGTTTATAATGTGCTCAATAGGGTTGCTCTTCTTACATCTGTTAGCGATGGCTGATGGCCGTGGAAGCCGAAAGAAGATGGAACTGGTGTTGTGGCCAAGGAAGGAAATGAGCGTTGGGTCAAAAGGTTGCAGACTGTAGAAGAAAACAATCGATTTTCTCATACAAACTCAGCCAAAATTCAACATAAGCCTGCTGTATTTTTCTCTTTTGTGACCTGTCACTTCAATGCATTGTATGGTGGAGACCATTGTGTTCCCTTATTGATTCTCCTGTTCTCCACTAGTAACAGAACTGCTGTATGATACCAGGCCCATGGCCATCCAGAAAAATGTCTACCAGACTCTCTGGAAAACTTGTTGATAAAGTTGCCTTCCAGACTCTCTGGAAAACTTGTTGATAAAGATACATGTTAACAATCTGGATACTGCTGTACATGTGTACTGAAATTGAATAATTAAATAAATGGATGGGGGATGGTAGGAGTCCAGTGTCTCCCTGTTGGAGCAAAGGGAGGTGACTAGAGTGATCCATGTGGTAATAGATTGAAGTTGGAGACCGCTTTATGAACTCATGTTTGGCTTAATATAGATACAAATAGTTACATATAGAAATAGTCATGCAGGGGCGCCTGGGTGGCTCAGTGGGTTAAGCCTCTGCCTTCGGCTCAAGTCATGATCTCAGGGTCCTGGGATCAAGCCCCACATCAGGCTCTCTGCTCGGAGGGGAGCCTGCTTCCCCCTCTTTCTCTGTCTGCCTCTCTGCCTATTTATGATCTCTCTCTGTCAAATAAATAAAATCTTAAAAAAAAAAAAAAAGTCATGCATATGTGCAAATCTCTGGTTTAGTATATGCACATATAGTCCCTTTCCCTTTCACCTGAGAAACAAAGACACTACAGTAACAATGAGCATACCTAGCATCCGGATCCTGATTTCTCCCATCCAAGTTACTAACCAGGCCCGACTCTGCTTAGCTTCCGAGATCAGACGAGATCGGGCGCGTTCATGGTGGTATGGCCATAGAGCGGATCCTGATTTCTTTCTTTCTTTTTTTTTTTTTTTTAAAGATTTTATTTATTTATTAGACAGAGATCACAAGTAGGCAGAGAGGCAGGCAGAGAGAGAGGAGGAAACAGGCTCCCTGCAGAGCAGAGAGCCCGATGCAGGGCTCGATCCCAGGACCCTGGGATCATGACCCGAGCCGAAGGCAGAGGCCTTAACCCACTGAGGCACCCAGGCGCCCCTGGATCCTGATTTCTAATACCATTCTCCAGTAAAAGGAACCAGGGTTCCATAAGGAAATAATTGGTTCTAGGACTGGGATATGAAATATACAAGATGAACTGGGAACATCTTATATCCCCAGAAATTAAGGAAATGCTTCAAAAAACACAAACACACACACACGCGCACACACATACACACCCCACAGTGAAGGAGCATGTTAAAGGGATGAGAAACCAAATAAAAGAGCTCCCCGTGGGCAAAGCTGGAAAAATTTGATCAAGAAAATAAATAAACAAGGATTTGGGGCATTTTAACTCAAAGTAGTATTTTAAAAAGCCTTGAGTCCATTCTGATATAAATAAATGACTGAATTAATAGGAAGTTCAAATAATTTGTGCAGATACTCTGCCCTCAAACAGGTGGACCATAACTTTCTACTCTTTAAGTATAAGCCACTCTTAGTGACTTCCTTCCAAAGAATATAGAATAAAAGGGGGAAGAAGAGGAGTTACTTGAAAGTTTCTTGAAAGGTGTGGTGGAGAAATCTGACTAATACTACCTTGGCCAGGTGATCAAAGTTAACATCAACAATATAAATCATGTAGATAGCATACACCCTTGACATCATGTTTTGCAAATGTCATTCTATCTCTATGGTCTTCCTCTCAAACACATTTAACCCCAATCTGATGAGAAGAAGATTAGACAAATCACAGTTAAGGGATGTTCAGCAAAGTATCTGTCCAGTAGTCGTCAAAACTGTCAAGTTCATTAGGGGAAAAAAAAAAAAGGCTGAGAGTCTGTCATAGTCATGAAGAGCCTGAGAAGATATATGATCATTAAATGTAATGTTGCATTAGGGTTAGGATCTTGGAACGGAAAAAGGGCAATAGGCAAAAACTAAGGAAATAAAAATAAAGCAGAAATATTAGTTAATAATGTATCAGTTGATGAATCATTGATTTATTATCATCAATATATTATTATATTAATGTAACAAATATATCACACTTATATAAGATGCTAATAATAGGGAAGACTAGGTATGGGATATATGGAAATCCTACTCTCTGTAATTTTTCTGTAAACTGCCATTTTTTAAGAACCCTAAAATAAATCTTATTTTAGAACAATGATATATAAAAAGGGCTCTGCATGGTAATATTCATTATGAGTGTGTTCACCTGAACTAGTTGTATTATCAGTACATTTCCCCAAATGAGGGAGCAAATGGCTTCCCTGCCCTGGCAATTCTGCATAGTGAGCTAGCACTCTGGGAATTTCTCCAAATTCCTGTGGAGTTAGTTCCACTCCCGCGAGGGAGTATAGAACATGTTTTAAGAATGAAAACAAACATACTTTTTTTTTTTTTAAACATCTAGAGTCTGGAACAAATATAGACTTGAACATCAGAGAGTAGGGAGTGACATGGGAGCACAAAGCTCATGTTGAAACTGACTCACTTCACAGAAGATAGAGATGCAGTGAGCTGACTAATTAGTCACACCGCCCTGCTTTAATTGTGATTACAAAAGCCAAACTTTTTATGGGCAACACCCAATGAGCCAGACTAAACAGGAGGAATTAGGCGTGTGATTATACTGGGAGTGCTGAACGATGACACTCATTGCTTCAGAGAACCTACACCAAACGGGAAAGCCGGACAGCCTGGAGCAAAGGAGGGAAAAACAACTCTTTAAAGGGCTTAAATAATGAAGTGACAGATAGTCAAAACCCCACAGCCTGTGAGGGAGGGAGGCAGGCAGGGGAACAAGGTTCCAGGAGCGCCCAATAAGGGGCCAACCGACAAGTCCCTGATCAAGGAAGGTTTCTACTTCTTGCTCTTACATAGCTGAGTTTCTGAGCTTTTTCCTGCTGATTTTTCCTCATTTTTCTTTTTTTAAAGTAGGCTCTAAACCCATCATGGAGCCCTATGTGGTGCTTGGACTCATGACCCCAAGATCAAGACCTGAGCTGAGACCAAGTCAGATGCTTAACTCGCTGACCTGTCCAGTCACCCCTCTTGCTGATTAAAAAAAAAAAAAACAAACTTCTTTTTCAGTAATTCTTTCCTCATTTGTTGCTATTTTTTCTATGTCACCTTTGCTACCAATCACAACTAAGCAAGCAAGCAAACCACAGAAGTTCCAAGGGTAAGACCTTGATGGAGAACAAATGAAAACCATCTATGGGTCTGACTCTTCATAATGGTTTTGCTGTGGTTACGGGAAAGGAGTGGGTTACAACAGGGTTCTGGTTTCCTCTACGCTATAGGTTTTAGAGTTGGTAAAACTTCCAGACAGGCATAAAATACTAAATTCACTACCTTCCAAGTGCAAGTAATTGATGATGAAGACACAAAGTCTCCCAAATAAACATGGTTGGACATATTTTGAGTGAATATTGTTTATTACTAAGAACTATTTTGAAGGCATTTTATAATAGACACATTTATAATATATAAATGGCCTTTGGTTCTGTATGGCTTATGTAGTATGTCAGCAGTTGGAAGAACATTAATTGTATCAAACATTTGTATAGCTTGCTATATTTTAATATTTTAAATTATTTTATTAAATATTATATATTTTATTATATATTTCTAAATATTTTAATATTTCAAGGAGTGTTTTTAATATACATTATTCCAGTTGTTGTCATAAAATCCTTTTCATCTTAACCCAATTTAACTTAAGTCTTAGATAGTTGGGGAATAGGGTTGGTGCAGTCAGTTATGCAGCCGACTCTTGATTTTGGCTCAGGTCATGATCTCAGCATTTTGTGACTGAGTCCCTCATGGGGCTCCACAGTCAGCATGGAGCCTGCTTGAAATTCTCTCTCCCTCTCCCTCAGCACCTCCCACTTGTGCTCTCTCTCTCTCTCTCTCTGTAAAAATAAATAAATCTTGGGGCACCTGGGTGGCTCAGTGGGTTAAGCCTCTGCCTTCGGCTCAGGTCATGATCTCGGGATCCTGGGATCGAGCCCCATATTGGGATCTCTGCTCAGCAGGGAGCCTGCTTTCCTCCCTCTCTCTCTGCCTGCCTCTCTGCCTACTTGTGATCTCTGTCTGTCAAATAAATAAATAAAGTCTTAATAAATAAATAAATAAATCTTTAAAAAAATATATCTTAGTAAAACCAGATCCAAGAAATAACCTCAGAGTGAAGAATGCAATAAGATACTAAAGATAATACAATAGTTTAAAATATCTGGAATTATAGACAAATCTAGAAAGCGTTATATTCACAGTCCTCTAGCTTTGCTTCTTTCCTGGATTTCATTCTTGGGTCATGTCAGGAAATCCACAAAAGTCTCCATCTTGGCTATACTTCAGAAGCTTTTAAGAATCATAATGCCCAGATCGAGTAAATCAGTATCTCGGGGGGTGGAATCCAGGTATCAGTATTGGTAAATTTTTCAGATAATTTCAAAATGCAACCAAATTTGGGAACCACTGTCCCTATTTAAAAAGGGACTTCTCAATTAAAAAAAAAAAAAGTTGTGTGATCCTCTGGTATACTGAATTTTGGGGTTAAATCACCTGCAGTAATATTTGAGGAATCAAAAGTAAAATGAGACTTGAGACAATCTTTTACTGATACCACATAAAGAGTTTCCCTAATGTTTGCAATAGATTTGGAGTGGTAGAATTCATTTAAAATTAAATGGGAGGCAAGCAAAATGAAACTAATTGGTTAATTACTTACAAACCATATGTTTCTGCTAAGACAGCACCTTACTTTGTGAATTACTTGATAGGGATTAGGAACAAGTTCTTGAAAGAACATTTACAGTAACTGAGTCACCTGCTGTCACAACAAATCAGTTTTTTACCTGAGAGACTTTCAAATTCAGGAATAGTGAATGCTTTTAAATGAATTATAACAAGCACAAGCTATAGTTAAATGACTTTGGGAATCAGTTGTTCAAGACCAAATATCCAAAATTCTCTAAATCAAGTTAAATGACTTTGGGAATCAGTTGTTCAAGACCAAATATCCAAAATTCTCTAAATCAAGCTCCAAAATTCTCTAAATCATGCATTGATCTTCAGGGATTTAATCTTCCCATCTGTAAAATGGAGTACTTGTATCTATTTCATGGAGGAATTAAAAGAATTAATTCTTTATAAAATGCATGGAAAGTGAAAAATACATGTAATGAAATTCCGTAAGAGTTTCTATGAGGTTGCTGAAGATATGACTAAAATTCATTGTTCTAGCTGGAAGTTAGTCTCCGTAAGCATATGTTTATTTTCAACTCTTTGTCCATTCATTGATTCAACAAATAGTCACTTGTGACCCACTATGTATCACTGCTAGATGATTAAAAAAAAATTTCCTGTCCTCATGAAATTGTAGTCTTGTATGGGAAAGAGACAACAAACACACACACAAACAAACATGTACCAGGTAGTGATAAGTGCTTAGGGAACAGATAGGAGGGGATAGGCAGAGGGATAGAGAGTTAAGCAGAGTGGTAGAGGGGATCCAGTTAAATGGGGGTTCAGCGTGGTTATAGAGGGTCTCTAGGAAAGACTACAAGAAACAGGGGAGAAGTTGTTCATGCAAACATTTTATTTTATTTTATATATTTTATCTATTTATTTGACAGAGAAAGACACAGCGAGAGGGGGAACACAAGCAGGGGGAGTGGGAGAGGGAGAAGGAGTCTTCCTGCATCGGGAGCCTGATGCCCAATTTGGGGCTCGATTCCAGGATCCTGGGACCATGACCTAAGCCGAAGGCAGATGCTTAACAACGGAGCCATCCAGGCACTCCTCATACAAACATTTTAGAAGAAAGATTTCTTTTTCCTTTCTCTGTTTCACTTTCTTTCTTTCTCATGCCCTCTTTCTTTCCTTCCTTCTTTCTTTTCTTTCTTTCTTAGAAGAGAGATTTCTAAACAGAGGGAACCATAAGTGGAACGTGTTTAGGATCTTCAAGAAGAATACAAAGGCTACTGTATCTAGGTGAGGAGTGAAGTGGATTATTTTCAATTAATATTAGTATTAACCTGTCTAAGACCAAAATACCTAGATCAAAGGACCTACTGTTCCAAGTAGAGGGTGATGGTTTCTAGGTCAGCACAACAATACCAAAAAGGGAGCCTTGAGCATTCTTAATCAAATATTTAATAGTTTCCATTATATTCTAGATTTTGAAAACCTGCAAATGTTGTTCTCTGGAAAGTATAAGCTTTTGAGAATATATATATAATTTCACCCTCAGTTTGGATGAGCAAACTCAACCACATTAATATTAAAATTGCATTAGGGTTTAGGTAGATCTATGGAGATGCCACATCATTTATTTTTAAACTAGCAAAGTTGCAAAGAAAAAATGACTCCTAAAAAGTAATGACACTGCAATGAGACTCTAAAGAAATAATTTGTATTTTCTATATGCTTTCAAACACGTCACTACATTTATTGATTAAGCTGAAAGATCATTCAAAATAACACTGAATTCTTTCTAGAAGATTAAATCTTACAAACTATCATACTGAAAAAAGAAAACATTACGATATTTACAATCAAACTAGGAAGGAAAATTTTTAAAAGTATTAAATATGGAAGGTAAACCAAAAGTACAGAAAATAGTATAGTGGACAATGCACTTTGATAAAAAAATATAATCTACATTTTTATCTCATTTAGCAGATTAACAGCAATGCCTGCTTATAGTTTTGCTCTTTTCTCTCTCTTTCTTTTTAAATTTAATCAACGCATGGCCAAAATTGTTTCATCTATGCCCAAATGACAGGTGACACCCCATTTTATCTGTAAATATTTTATTATGTATCTTTAAAAGGTTGTCCTTAGGGGCACCTGGGTGGCTTAGTGGGTTAAGCCTCTGCCTTCAACTTGGGTCATGATCTCAGGGTCCTGGGATCGAGCCCCGTATTGGGCTCTCTGCTCAGCGGGGAGCCTGCTTCCCCCTCTCTCTCTGCCTGCCTCTCTGCCTACTTCAAACAAATAAAATCTTAAAAAAAAAAGTTTGTCTTTAAAAAAACCCGAATACTTCCTTTACGCAGTCAGAGTTCAGATACATAAAACGTAAAAGTTACCATTTTAATCATTTTCAAGTAGACAGCTCAGTGGCACATTCACACGCCAGTGCAAGCATTTCCAGAACTTTCTCATTTTCCTAAATGGAAATTTCATACTCATTAAACAATAACCCCCAATTATTCCCCCTGTTCTTCCCCAGGAGTATGACAACCCCCATTCTACTTCCTGTCTCTACGAATGTAACTACTCTGGACCCCTCCTAGAAGAAGACCCACGCAATATCTGTCTTTTGTGACTGGCTTCTTTCACGTAGCATGTCTTCAAGCTTCATCCATGCCGCAGCGTGTGTCAGAATCTCCTTCCTTTTGAAGGCTGAACGATATTTCATTGTATGTGTATGCCACATTTGTGTATTCAGTTGTCTCATAATTCTTCTTAACTGGTTGATTTCAGTCTTCATTTGCAAATTCACTGAAATTTTTAGGGACAGAGCTTCACATAAAACATGTGGCAGTGATATTTTTCGAAACCCAGAGACAAGAAATCTAAGAATCAAATGACAGAATTTAAATCTTTATAACACCTTCAAAGGAGCAGAGCTTGGGTGGCTCTGTTCGTTGGGCATCTGCCGTCGGCTCTGGTCATGGTCATGGAGTCCTGGGATCCAGCCCCCAATCAAGATCTCCGCCTGGTGGGGAGTCTGCTTCTCTCTCTCCCTCTGCCCGTCACTCCCCCTGCTTGGGCTCTCTTTTCTCTCTCTCTGTCAAATAAATAAATAAAATCTTAAAAAAAAAAATAAAAAGAACTTCATAGGAGTTCAGACAATTTCAAAGTTAACTACTTTGAAAAGAAAACTACTTTGAAAATAGGGGCACCTGGGTGGCTCAGTGGGTTAAAGCCTCTGCCTTCAGCTCAAGTCATGATCCCAGGGTCCTGGGATCAAGCCCCACATCAGGCATTCTGCTCAGCAGGGAGCCTGCATCCCCCTCTCTCTCTGCCTGCCTCTCTGCCTACTTGTGATCTCTGTCTGTCAGATAAATAAGATCTTAAAAAAAAAAAAACCTACTTTGAAAATAAAACTCCACAGTTTGTGAAGCTGGCTGCTTTTTTGTTTAGTGGGTATGATATCTGTCACATGATGAGACATCATTGCTGAGACTCCGCAACCAGCAAGGCTGGCTTTTCCTGCCCAGTTTGGTGGGTTGAGAAAAAGAACCAGGCTCTGGCATGTTGATTCAGCACCCCTGGCAAAGATACAGCCTGTGTTCAATCCCAGACAGAATTTCCCAATACATCTGCGAGTCAGCTTGCCGAGCAAGGAGATGCCATGTGTCTGTATCACCACCAAGACACTTGCACTGTGGGCTCCTGAAAGAATAGGGAGCATCAGGGAAGCCGATGTGAATAGGTATTTTGCATTATTGATGTCAAGCAGGAAATTGAAACCTAAAGATCTGAATTCATTAACGTTAACTACATATTGATGGGCTTCGGGACTTAGAAATACAGTTCTTTGACTTCTCCCAAATTTTTTCCAACCTATTCCTTAAAAATATTATAATATATATATATATTTAAAGATTTTATTTATTTATTTGATAGACAGATATCACAAGTAGGGAAAGAGGCAGGCAGAGAGAGAGGAGGAAGCAGGCTCCCCGCTGAGCAGAGAGCCCGATGCGGGGCTCGATCTCAGCACTCTGGGATCATGACCTGAGCTGAAGGCAGAGGCTTTAACCCACTGAGCCACCCAGGAGCCCTTAAAAATGTTATATTAAGATTAGCATCAGGATTCTATAGAGATAATACAATATAAAATCGCTCTTAAAATCTATTAATTTTTAAAAATGTTTTAATTAATTAAACTACATTAGCAAATTGTGTCCAATTCCACATAATTGCAGAGTTCCCATCAGTGATGTGAAATATAATTGGTTAACTACTTCAGTAAGTTTTTAACATTTTGTAGCTCTGTGTACCTAAACAAATCTCTCCTGTAGCAAAACTCCATGTACATGAGAGAGGAAAGAATAATATTTACCTTATATTCCAATATTATAGTTGGAACAAATGATAATATTCACCAACGTGCAGTGTGAGTAAACTGAACATAGTATAAAGTACAGTTCTTTAATCACTAGTTATTTCTTTAATGCCACTAAATAAAAGTGCTATCCAAAATAGGCATAAATGGAGAATCATCAAATATTAATGTTGAGTGGAATTTTAAGATTATATAACTCAGGGGGCCATAATCACTTTGGATTCATGAAATGAGAATCTGAAAAAGTATACATCTTTTCTCTCAAAAAATTCATATAGTTTTGCTGAAAATTTCATATGTTCCTGGACTGTCGGATGCCCTAATTAAGCATCTGAGTAATTCAATTCCTTCCTTTTATGGTTAATGGATCTGAGACGAGTTGTGGCTATGTGTCTTGCTCACAGCTACAGAGTAAGGGTAGAGAAGTCACTGTAGTTAAAAAGTGATTTTTTAAAAGATATTTATTTATTTATTTATTTAAAGATTTATTTATTTATTTATTTACTTGTCAGAGAGGAAGAGACTAAGAGACAGTACACAAGCAGGCAGAGATGGAGGGAGAAGCAGGCTCCCTGCTGAGCAAGGAGACCGATGCGGGACTTGATCCCAGGACCCTGGGATCATGACCTGAGCCGAAGGCAGCAGCATAACCCACTGAGCCACCCAGGCGTCCCTAAGATTTTTATTTATTTAGTTGACAGACAGAGATCACAAGCAGGCAGAGAGGCAGGCAGAGAGAGAGAGAGAGAAGGAAGCAGGCTCCCTGCTGAGCAGAGAGCCTGATGTGGGGCTCCATCCCAGGACCCTGAGACCATGACCTGAGCCAAAGTCAGAGGCTTCAACCCACTGAGCCACCCAGGCGCCCCTACAAAGCGATTTTTGCTATCACTTGGTTATGAAATGTCTAAGCAAGAGTTTTTTTTTTTTTTAAATATTTTTATTTATTTATTTGACAGACAGAGATTGCAAGTAGGCAGAGAGGCAGGCAGAGAGAGAGAGAGAGGAGGAAGCAGGCTCCCTGATGAGCAGATAGCCCGATGTGGGACTCGATCCCGGGACCCCGAGATCATGACCTGAGCCGAAGGCAGTGGCTTAACCCGTTGAGCCACCCAGGCGCCCCTAAGCAAGAGTTTATCTAAACTTAAGCAATTGACAGGAGTGGCCCCATTGGCCTATATGTCCTGACCTGGCCTCTGACAGAGCCTCAAATTCTCACACGTGGGGTCTTCAGGTCGTGTGTTTGCATTACCATGGACATCGGGCACTGTCCTCAAATCAAATGGCTGAAGGCAAATCTGATAAGGGTCACTAGCCCAGACTCTCTTTCTCTCATGCTGAATTCATGCTTTGAGACTCTTGGCTTCCTTACCGGCTCCTGACCTTGCGTCTTGACATATTTGCCTAGTTTGTCTGTGGAACAAGGAGGAGGGGCTGGAGAATGTACCTGTGGGGGGAGGCAGAAAACTCTCTTGGGGCACCTGGGGGGCTCAGTGGGTTAAAGCTTCTGCCTTTGGCTCAGGTCATGATCCCAGGGTTCTAGGATCAAGCCCCGCATCGGGCTCTCTGCTCAGCAGGGAGCCTGCTTCTTCCTCTCTCTCTGCCTGCTTCTCTGCCTACTTGTGATCTCTGTCAAATGAATAGATGAAATCTTAAAAAAAAAAAAAAAGAAAAAGAAAACTCTCTTTACCCGGATTAAAGTTAAGCAAGGGCAACATTTTCAAAAGCTTCCTGTGCTTCAGATATTATTTTGTAGCTAGAAGTGAGAGTTCTGGACATGTTTTATATTGTAATAGTGGGCAACCATATTCCCAATGCTATTGAAAGGTATTTTAAAATGCCCAGTTTTAAGAGTCGCACACAATTAACTTGGAGAAACTACACATGTTGCCTACCAGTTGTGTTAAGGCCAAGAAGGAAGCCTGGATTGATATTTCAGGTTAGAGGGGGATTTCCTTGTGAACATATTTGCTCTCAAATTATAAACTGAAATATAGAAATATAACATAAACCCAACAAGTGCTTTTTCTGATTGCTTGAGCAAAACATATACTTTTTTGCATGACTTTCTTTTATTTTTATTTTTTGTTTAATTTTTTTAGAAGACTTTATTTGAGAGAGAGAGAGAGCACAGGGGGAGGGGGAGGGAGGAACAGAGGCAGAGGGACAAGCAGACTCCCCACTCAACCGAGTCTGCCAGGCTGATCCCAGGAACATGAGATCATGACCTGAGCCAAAGTCAGATGCCTAACAGACTGAGCCCCCCAGGCGCCCCTGCATGACTTTCTTTTAAAATATAACTTAATCTAATGCTAATTAGATAATTAGATAATACCTGTTATAGGAAATTTGGAAAACAGAAAAAGGAAGAAAATAAAGTTGTAATCCAGCAGGCAGAGATAACAGCTACTGAGAATTTGCTACATATATTTTTCTATTAACATGTATTTACACACACATGTACGTATTCATACATGTATGTACATCTGTTTACATCAAAGTCAGGTCATGCTTTAGATGAAGAACTTTTTATCATTTTTTTCTTTTCTTTTGAAGGTTTTATTCATTTATTTGAGAGAGAGAAAGTGTGCTGGAGAGAGGGAGAGCAGGAGCAGTGGGGAAGGGCAGAGCAGAGAGCGAGAAGCTGGAGAAGCAGGCTCCTGGCTGAGCAGGGAGCCAGGATTGATTGGCAACTCAATCCCAGGACACTAGGATGGGGATCTGAGCTGAAGGCAGACCCTTAACCAACTGAGCCACCCAGGCGCCCTATATCTTGGTATTTTCAACAAATGTAACAATGTAGGATTTTTAAAGTTGTTACATTTTCTTGGAGAACAATTTGTTTTTTATTTATTTATTTAGAGAGCGCCTGGGGTGAGTGAAAAGGATGGGGTAGAGGGAGAGAATCCTAAGCAGGCTCTGCGCCCAGGGCAGAGTCCCATACCGGCTTGATCTAAGACCTTGAGAGATCATGACCTGAGCCAAATTCAAGAGTCAGTTGCTTAACCAACTGAGCAACCCAGGCACCCCTTGGAAAACAATTTCTAATGGCTACATGGATTTTTATGAAATAGGCATACCAGCATTTACTTAATCATTTACTCTATTATTGGAAATCCAGGGTGTTTTCAATTTTCCTCACTGAATATTATTTTATGCGGATCTTTGGGTATATCTCTTTTAGAACAAATCCCAGGCATAGAATATTTCTTTGGGATTTTGCTGCATATTATTACATACCCTACAAAAAGTTGTACCAATACCCTCCCAGCTGTAAGTCAACCTGAGAAATCTCTCTTCCCTTATTCTTCTATTTATATTGTTTGTTAAATTTTTTTCTTTTTATTGTATTTGTATGAGATGATAGCGATAATCACTTTATAATATATGTAAGTCAAGCCATTATGTAGTATACTTTAGGCTTACACAGTGATCTATGTAAATTATATCTCTAAAATATTGGGAAAAAAATAAAGTTCAGTATATATATTAAAAAAATGTATGGCAGCTTGATAGGCTAAATATGGCCTTCTATTTTAATATTAATATTAAATATTTAATATTTAATTAATAATAATTAATATTAATATTAATATTAATATTTAATATTTTTGATTGCAATCAAAATTAAACCATTTTTCCATATATTTGTTATCTATTTGTGTTTCCTCTAATGCAGGCTGTTTGTACTTTTAATTATGACATTCGTCATTTGCAAACTGATTTGTAAATTTGTAGGAATTCCCTATTTATCTTGAGTATAAACCCTATGTTTTATGTATTGAAAATATTTCCCATTTTTCATTTTCTTTAGCTTATGATGGCACTTTTTCCCTCTAATGTGTCATGAAATGGCACCCATAACTCCAGATTTGTTCAAGCTGAACTACTTTACAGTGGGGGCGGCCCTCATTGTATTTATCTGAGAGGACGAATGGAGGGGACACACGGAGGGTTTGGGGAGTTAAAGGTGAGGGTTTGGAAGTCTTCAGCACCTCTGGTTTCCCATGGCTATTTCCATTCTAATTGCTGAGATTATACCTTTTTCTGGATCAACTCACAAATTATAGTTTCAAAAGCAATCATAACACAGAATCTGGTTGTATTGATCCGTACGTTGTCTGTGTGAGTGCTGTTCAGGCTGACGTTGAGCAGGCTAGGTGGCTGGCTACGGTCAGAAGGCCTTCTGGTTCATAATTGTATTCTTACTCTGCTTTGGTCCAGACGTCCTGGCCCAAAGCCTATCTCCTTGCTCTCATTGTACTTCCTTGAAAAGCTGCAAGAACTAAACACACTTTAACGTATTCTCCTTGTTTCCAGACTATTCACTTCTTACTCCTTCTGCTTTGACATGACTGTTTTCTTCAATGGTCTGTAACTGGCCCACTCACCTCCAGATACAAATTTCTAGGGTGAGAAGAGAAAGCAATTCAAGGTGCTCTAGCACAAGCTGGGGATTTATTATAAATAAGCCTTTAGGGCAGGAAAGATAGCTAAGACTCATGAATACCAAGCAAGAAACCAAACTGTTGTTGGAAATTCAAGAAATTTTATCTTCTCTCTTATATCTGCTATCATTTCGTGTCTGCCTTGTTCTTTCTTGACTGGCTTTTTTTTCTAGACTGGCTTTCTTCTTCTCTCAAGTCCCTCCAATAGTCTAGGGATAGCTGCTCATGGTTTCCAGTTTAAGACGGGGGTCCGTGAAAAGACTGACTTTCTTCTTCTCAGTCTTGAAGGGGAGCAGAATATTTCACTCAAGCACAAGGATTATTTTGAGCTGAAGGCAACTAAGAGGCAGATAGAAGAAAAGCTTATATCTTCTCCCGTTTGCCTAAAAAGCAGGACTTGAATTTACAAAGGTATCTCACTCTACCAGACAGGATAATTGTTACTCCCCAGGGACAACTTTAGACCTTCGTCAATAGAGAAGGCTCACTGATTTAAATGTGCATATCCAATCCCACTGTCCCTCACTGGCCTTCCCCCACCTCTTTGTTTGTCTTCAGCTGAAGATGCAATCTAAACCATAATTCTAAGCCACCCCTTGAATCACTCATTTTCCCCTGGGTATCTCCCATTTATACACGAGGTACACGTGTTAATAAACTTCCGTTAGTTTTCTCTTGTCAATCAGTCTTTTTTTTTTTTTAAAGAATTTATTTATTTATTTGACACAGAGAGAGACAGCGAGAGAGAGAGAGAGAGAGAGAGAGAAAACACAAGCACAGGCAGAGGGAGAGGGAGAAGCAGGCCTCCTGCAAAGCAGGGAGCCTGAGGCGGGGCTCAATCCCAGGACCCTGGGATCATGACCTGAGTGGAAGGCAGACACTTAATGACTGAGCCCACCCAGGCACCCCCTCAATCTGTCTTTTACTACAGAGACCTCAGCCAAAACCTCAGAAGGTTACAAGGAAAATTATTTTTCCTCCCTTACAAATCTAAACCCCTAGGATAAAGCTCCTCTAACTTTTCCAGTTAATCTTGAGGTGTATTATTATTTAATTTGTACATCATGTTAAACTTGTTTTTAAAAGCTTATTTTAGAAAGTCAATGTAAAAAAAAAAAAACCGTAAATTTAATATTCTGTTCTAGAACAAACCCCAAACTCCTAACGTATAAACTTCATATTCTTAGTTTTGAAAATGTAAATTAGATCTCAATATCCTTGTACTCAAGAACCACAAAGACCAGGGAACAGTATTATCTTACAGAGGAAGGGAAAAGCTTCCTCAAATTGTTCTTTAACCTCTGAAGACCCACTGCTGTTTGGGAACAAAGGAACAAAAACTTAGGAGACTTCCCTGAAATCTGTTCTGAGAATTTTGAAAAGACACTAGCTTTTTAACTTCTTAGAGGACCACACTTTTGAAGGGTGTTGATCAACAGTAGACAATACTTGATTTTTTCCACCCTGATGAAGACAAGAGAGACCAAAGCCTTCTTAAGTGATCCTGTACTCAGGCACTCTGCACGGAGCCTTATGGAAATGTTTGTTGGGTGAATAATGAAGCCACAGCTAATGGCTTATGTTTGGACACACCGTAGTTCCTTATATTTACATGGCCCCATTCCAAGACCTTTCACCATTTCGTGGGATGAGGTACGGTAAGTAGGGAATCGAGTTTCATTGTTCTATATTTTGGAAGAGGAAACAGAAACTCCTTTTTGCTACAGAGTAATAAAATATCAGGAAGAACATAAATGGTAACTTTGGCTTCCCTGTTTTTTAATAAATACATGGCTTTATTACAAAAATCATGAAAACTCTAGTTCTCTGGGAAGACTTCCCATTTTTGATGGTGCGCTGTGCTGTATGAGACGTGTTCTACTGTGTCATCATAGATGACACTGGGCTGTATTTTTTTAGAAATAGAATGTTTTGCAAGGAGGTTGCAAGAGTCTCATGTCATTTATTGATAAGCCAGCAGTTAACTACATCGCTTTTAAAAACGAAAAATATTTTTCAGAACTATGGAGACAAAGGCGAAGTCTCAAACCATTTGTCTCTCTGTCGCCAGATCCCATAAAGAAACTTCTTTCAGACTAGTAACTGAAACTCCACGGCCAGAGCTAGGCACACCACCCTTGGAGGGAGGGCCCGGAAGCTGAACCCATCTGTCACTCACCACCCCAGGGAGCTGCTAGGTCGGCGGGAGTAGTGCCTTGTTCTACCATTCACAAAGGCACCCAGATTATAGTGTAAAACTATATAAACACATTACATAGTGTATATAGTGTATAGTGGCTCCCTGTTCATGGCTTAACTTTCAGCATTAGACACAGAAGGGGTGGGGGACCTCCTCTCTGCTCCACATGTGCCTTATTCCCTCCTCCCCGACATGCTTCATCTCCAAGTGCCAAGTGTGCTCTAGTTAGGGCCATTTGTCATGACTAGTTCACAGATGTTTTTCATTTCTCTTTTTCTGGAATGACTTTCCTTCTTTTTCCCTGAAAGAGGATGTTTACAACAGGATTGGCATTGAGAATGATGGGTGGTAGGGTGAGGGGTTTAGGGGCACTGCTCCCTATAGAGACCCCCCAGGGCAAGTTCTAGAATTCTGGGTGACATTGTGATCAATCCTTTGGCCTTCAGTTAAATTGTCTGGATCCTGCAGAATATCTTCGGCTGAAAGTACTTCCAACGGGTGCTAAAAATACACGGCAGTTTATTTTCCTCAGTAGGGAGCATATGTGTTCCCACTTGACCTGGAAACACAAAAAGAGCCAATGTTAAATTGAATGTTGCCCATTCCAAGATAAATTTGTTTTCTGTAGCTCAGGGGAAAGAAAAAACAACAGACATATTGGTGCAATTTTGCCTTTGCTCTCTGGGGGAGTCAGGGTCTTGAACACATTTTTTTTTAACACTCTGTTGGTAGTTAAGTGACCACTCAGCCTTCTTAGCCAATGCTGATATAAACCGGCTTGCATTCAAATAAGATGGTGAGTCCAAAGATGGGTAAAACTTCAATTTTTTTTAATGTAAACAAAAGATGTCAGATTCTTTGTACCTAACCTTAGCTTGATAATTTAGTTTTTTACCATTTCCGTTTTTTAAAAAAATGTTTAATGCTTTTCCTAAAAGACAGATTCTGAAATGTCTTCTATTTGAAGTATAGGTTTTATGGACACTTGTATTAAATCCTTTCTCTCCAAATAGACAAACAAATCAAACACAGCTTACTACAAATGGCAGAGAAGTTCTCTTTCCCGCTGGCACATTTAAGAACAGATGTTAAACCCATTTCTTGTAGTTTGGAGATACTGTTTGTTTCGAGCTTTCTGTTGTCCAGTATGACATTCTTCAATATTGTAAGAACAAAGTTCAATTTCCCCAGCTGGTACCACTTCTCTATAGCTAAAAATACACAGTCTGCTGACAGTGAACAAGACCCATTCCCCTCCCAAGAAATAGCACAGTGATTAAAACATGAGCTTTGGACTCTGCCTCCTTTGGAGTCTGGATTGTACCACTCAAGGGTTCTGTCTTCATTTTTCTCCATCTCTAAAATGAAGAGGAAAATGGAGCCTGCTCTTCAAGGCTATTGTGAAGATCAAATGAAATCCTGCACAAAAAGCTTACGGCCCAGTGCCTGAGCACACAGACAACCTTTAATGCACATTAGCTACTGATACGGGTGATTCATCTTCAATCTTGGTTAGTCATGCCCAGTAGTGAAGACATGACATGACTTCCAAGCTTCTCTGTGGCTAGACTGTCCTATGCCAATTCTCCTGGCTTTATTTCTAATCCTCTTCTTCAGGATGAGCCTAAAAGGTTCTTTGCCTCTTTGTTTTTCCCTTGATTTCCTCCACTTCTGTCTCCAACAAAACCAAGTGAAGAAGAAGACAGCTCGATTAAAATGATGGAAGTGACATTTTCTCTTACTTACCTTTATCCACGCACCAAGGAGCATTTTGTTGTTACTGGTTTTTTAGAGCAAAACATGAGCTGGATCTAAAATTATGAGGAAGGGCAATGTGGGAAACCCTTCCCTCTTTTTATGATAAGGGCTGCAAATACCAGCCTCTCCAGACTTCAAGGAGAGAACTAAGCAAATGTTGTAACCCACTTCTCTAGGTCTCATTTGCCTTGAAGGCTTAAGGAATAGCCAAAGTTCCTTTTAAGACTAGACAGATAGTTTCCATACTCCAAAGTCAGTTAGAACCTCAAGCTTGTGACTGTCCTCTCTGATAAGTTAGTGAGCATTTATTTACTAAGTAAATCAGAACTATTTTGAAAGTCTGAAGCATTTAAATCAGGTAGAATGCTGCATTTCTGGAAAGCTGTGCTTTTTGAACTCCTGAACTGTCAAGAGAAAGCAGGAAAACGGGCTCTCTTGAAAGATCAAGTAGGTTAACTAATTGCGCTAGCTTCCTGGGATTGGCCTGGATCTAGGTGGGAAATGTCTCCCACCCTGGGAAACCCCTCAGTCTTGGGCACACTGGAACATTTGGTCACCCTTAACTAAAGACTCGATTAAGCTGTGGTCGGTAAAATTAAAATTCAGTGAAAGAGCTTACTTACGTAACTTCCCAAATTAAGCATTTTTAATATAAATAGGATAGTATAAACATAAACAGGAAAAGCATAATGACTAAATATTTTCATAAGAAGTTATCCGTAGCTCCGTAAGTCCTAGCAGTCTTGTCCTTGTAGTTGCTGTAATGGTTAATTTCATAGCACTTAATCTAACTGCAAACTTAATTCCTACAGGAAATAATCAGCCTTTAAAAGGCTCTTTTTGAAAACCCCAAACTTAACGTGACACCAAATATCCCAAGGGACTAAGTTTCCAAAGGGAGTTGTACACCGTGTTTCACAATGGGAGGTCAAGGAAGGAGAAAGGGTGAGTTCAACTTTACGGAGCAATGCTGCTGGTGTAGAGGGGATGGAAGCCAGATTATGGGGTCCAAGGTGGGAACCAGTGGAGAGGAGCCTGACCACTGGCTCCAGACCACCTATATAAGATATATGACAGGGCAAAGAAGTAAAGCAATGAGGCAATAGCTAGGGGGTTAGCAAGGTCAAGAGAAAAATCTGTCAAGATGGAGGAAAGTTGAGTATGTTGAAGACACAGTGAAAGAAACCAGAGCTTATCTGGAGTTTGTTTCTAGGCTTAGCAGGAGTAGGGTACCACTGTCCCCAGGGTCCCTTAGGCCATTATTGGCAGATATTTAAGTGGAAGACTCTTGCTTGCGTGCCCAGGATCCTCTCCTCTAGCCAGCCACCTCTTTCAGGCCTGGCTTAAGACGAAGCCTCCTCAAGTGTGCCTTCCTATTCCCCCAGGTGATTGAAATGACTGGTACCCAAGCAGGGTCTGCACATAAGCCCATCTACATGGAATGTTATTACAATCATGACAGCCCTTAAAATGAAAACAACCTCAGAGTAAGAAAAATAGGGTCAATGAGAAGATTTGCAAATTTTATAGATTAGGTCCATGACATTAAATATTGAAGGCAAAAAAATTTCGAAAAATCAGGACCCCTCTTTTCCAAACTGAGATGATTGCTTTTTGCTTTTAGGAAAACCCTAACATGTAGGGCCATCCCTAACTTTTGCAGGACCTGGGGCAAGAGAATAAATGGAGGTCCATATAATATAGGCCTAAATATCTAAATATGTTACATTGGGCTCACAAGGGTGGCCCACCCACGCGCCCTCTCATCCTAACCTGGGTCCCCTCCAGCACAGGAGGGAGACTGCGGCATGTGGGGTTGGCTTGGGATGTACATACACATCAGCAATTCTTGAATGACTGTGAAAGACTGCCCCCACTTCCTCCAGCGGGAATGAGGCTGTTTGTACCAGGAATTTAGGGTCCTTCATACCAAGTGTATTCTAGAAGGTTGAGGGGGCATGTCCATCATTCTCCTTGGCCCATCAGGAACTTTTCCACAAGGGGTGGGTGGGGGTGGCAAGAGGAAGACAAGATGTAGCAAGGTGGGATGCCCAGGGCAGGAATTTTCCTGCCTGGATTTTAGAGCCATACTGGACACAATTTATTTTCCTGGAGTTTTATTTGATCTCCTGATTTAACTTTCTAGAGCCTCACACAGAGCTCTTTCTGAAGACCCTGTGATCATAACTGGAGCTGAAAATCAAGAACTGGTTTTTGGATGCTCAACTGACTGAACCACCAAGATGCCCCTGGAAGGATAATTTTCTGATAGCTTCTATCTATCTATTTAACAGAGAGACCCAGTGAGAGAGGGAACAAAAACAGGGGGAATGAGAGAGGGAGAAGCAGGCTTCCCACTGAGCAGGGAACAGGATGCAGGGCTTGATCCCAGGACCCTGGGATCATTACCTGAGCAGAAGGCAGACGCTTAATGACTGAGCCACCCAGGCACCGCTTCTGATAGCTTCTAAAGAGGACCAGTTCAGCATAGTCATTTAGATCTAATCCAAACCACTTTAGGACTTCAGTTTAGCCACTGAAAGTGGGGTAGGGAGCTGATGCCTTCTCCAATCTCTTTCCTCAGGTTGAGGTTCACATTTGGGTTGGAAGGAGCTAAAGGTAGAGAATTTAGGGTCTGACTTAAGAACACAACGAAGGTGAGGTACTCAAAGGAATAAGCTACATGGGGAGTTAGCACACCTGGGTCTGCCCTTTACCTGGCTGTCCGATTGAGAAGTCACTTACGTGGGGCCTGTTTACTCTGCAAAATTAAAAGTTCAGCATGGGTAATCTAGAATTTTTGTTGGGGTGGGAGCCTGGGGGAATCCTTGAGCAATTTGATCTCCTTCAGGACACAGCTCAACTCTTCCCATCAACCACCCACATTTCACCTGTAGTACGGTAGCTTCTGGGACCAGCCTAGCCCCAGGAGCATTCTCCAGTTACAAGGTGTAGGACCAAGGCTGGCTAACCATCCCTGGGGCAGATTTCCAGACCAAGACGTCCAGTAGCTCTCTTTGAAGAGACAAACTATTTCTACTGAAATAACTGGACCAAATATGGGTCCCGGGAGGACAACAACCTCATGTGAAGGGAGAGCAACAGTGCTCGGTGGTGCATTCAACAAATCACATCTAGGCTCATGTCTCGGAAAGCTCTTTTCATTATTAACCAACTTAGAATCCGTGATGGAGGTGACATCCAGACACCTAATAGGCTTCCAGGTTCCAGTAAGTTCTGAAGACATTATTTATTTAGTGTGGTTGTGATCTGAAGGAAACGTCCTCACAGAGGAAAAATAAACCTTAAAATTGAGCACCCTTTCCTAGAACGAACAGTAACAGAACTGTGCAATGGGGGTATGGGATTTGTTTCAGGGCGGTGTTGTGAGGATAAATGGGTTAGCCCACATCGGAAAGGCCTTGCACGGCCTGCCCCCCCCCACCCCTATCCCCCACAGTGAAGCCAGCAAGAAGCCTGCTCAAAGCCTTCCCCAAGGGAGTTGAGAACGTCTGTCTCAGCCGGTCTGGCACAAAATAGGGCCTCAATAAATATTTACCAGATGAATGAATGGTTGCCTTTTGTTTGGTCACACTCTGGATCTAAGCTCCTCCAGTGGAACCCAGGCCCCTCAGTTCTGCCCTTTCCATTTCGGTGTGGACGCAGGGAAAGTGGAACGAGAAGGACTGTGAGGATGAGGAAGGGAAGCCCCCGGATCCGACACGGGAGAAGAGAAAGAAATGCTCAGAGGCAGGGGGCCGACAAAGAGCCCGATGCAGGCGAGCCCCACCGGGACCACGCCGAAGCTTCGCGCAGCAGCCCGCCCCGCTCCCCGCGCGCGTCCAGCCCGACGCGGTCCAAGGTCCCGCGCCCGCCCCCGCCCCGGGCGCACTCTGCCCCGCAGCCGGCGCTCGCCCGCCGCTCCCGCCCCCGGGGCGGTGCCGGGAACACGCGGCGCCTCCGCCGGTCACGTGGGGGCCGCTCCGCCGGGCGGCGCTGCCGCTTCCCGATCGCGCCCTCCCAGCGCCGGGGACGCGGCGCCCGCGCTCCCGCCCGAGCCCGGGGAAGCGGAGACAAGGAGGCGCCGCCGCCCCCTCCTCCCCGGCTGCGCCCCGGCCCTGCGCCCGCAACATGCCGGCCGCCGAGCCGAGCGCCGCCCTCCTCCCGGGGCTCACGGAGGCGACGAGGCTGCCGGCCGCGGGGCCGCGGCGGCGAGGGTAGCGGGGCCGGAGTGGGCACCGAGGCGCCGCCGCGAGGCGGGGAGAGCGGGAGGAGGAGCCGTAGGCATCCTCCGCGGCGCGGCGCGGCGGGCGGCGGCCCTGCTGCTGCCCCGGCGCGCCCATGGCCCGGGAGCAAGGAGAATGCGAGCTGCACTGCCCGCCGGCCGCCGCCGCCGCCTCCCCCCGCGCCGCGCGCCCGGCGCCCCCCGGAGCTGCTCGCGTCGCCGCCGCCCCCCAGCTGCGGGCGCCCGGCCGCTGGCTGCGCTAGGACCCCCGGCCGCCGCTCGCCGAGGGCCGGTGCGGAGAGAGGAGCGAGAGGGCCCGGGAGCCTGGCGCCCGCGCGGCATGTAGCTGCGGGCGCCCGCGTGAGGCTGCCGGCCCGGGGCCCCTGCCATGGCTGCGAAGGACAGCGGGAACCTGAAGACGGTGAGGCTGTGGCGGGACGCCGCCCTGCGCGCCAGGAAGCTGCGGAGCAACCTGCGCCAGCTCACCCTCAGCGCGGCCGGGGGCTGCCCGGGGGCGGGCGCCGAGCAGCTCGACTCCCCCGACGCCCCCCAGCTCGTGCTGCCGGCCAACATCGGGGACATTGAGGTGCTGAACCTGGGCAACAACGGCCTGGAGGAGGTGCCCGACGGGCTGGGCTCGGCGCTGGGCAGCCTGCGCGTCCTGGTGCTGCGCAGAAACCGCTTCGCCCGGCTGCCCCCGGCCGTGGCCGAGCTGGGCCACCACCTCACTGAGCTGGACGTGAGCCACAACCGGCTGACCGCCCTGGGCGCGGAGGTGGTGAGCGCCCTGCGGGAGCTGCGCAAGCTCAACCTCAGCCACAACCAGCTGCCCGCCCTGCCCGCCCAGCTGGGGACCCTGGCCCACCTGGAGGAGCTGGATGTCAGCTTCAACCGGCTGGCACACCTGCCCGACTCCCTCTCCTGCCTCTTGCGCCTGCGCACCCTCGACGTGGACCACAACCAGCTCACGGCTTTCCCCCGGCAGCTGCTGCAGCTGGCGGCCCTGGAGGAGCTGGACGTGTCCAGCAACCGGCTGCGGGGCCTACCTGAGGATATCAGTGCCCTGCGCGCCCTCAAGATCCTCTGGCTGAGTGGGGCCGAGCTTGGCACCCTGCCCAGCGGCTTCTGCGAGCTGGCCGGCCTCGAGAGCCTCATGCTCGACAACAACGGGCTGCACGCTCTGCCCGCCCAGTTCAGCCGCCTGCAGCGGCTCAAAATGCTCAACCTCTCCTCCAACCTCTTCGAGGAGTTCCCTGCCGCGCTACTGCCCCTGGCTGGGCTGGAGGAGCTCTACCTGAGCCGCAACCAGCTCACCTCCGTGCCGTCGCTCATCTCGGGCCTGGGCCGGCTTCTCACCCTCTGGCTGGATCATAACCGGATCCGCTACCTGCCCGACTCCATTGTGGAACTGACAGGTCTGGAGGAGCTCGTGCTGCAAGGGAACCAGATCGCCGTGCTGCCCGACAACTTCGGCCAGCTCTCCAGGGTGGGCCTGTGGAAGATCAAGGACAACCCGCTGATCCAGCCCCCCTACGAGGTCTGCATGAAGGGGATCCCCTACATCGCAGCCTACCAGAAGGAGCTAGCGCACTCCCAGCCCGCTGTGCAGCCCCGCCTCAAGCTGCTCCTGATGGGCCAGAAGGCCGCGGGGAAGACCTTGCTCCGTCACTGCCTCACCGAGGACAGAGTGGAGGAAAACCAGGGAGGAGGGGACAAGGAAAAGAGCTACCCCGCTGCAGCTCCTTCTGTGAGCAAAGGCATCGAGGTGACCAGCTGGACGGCGGATGCTTCCCGGGGGCTGCGGTTCATTGTGTATGACTTAGCGGGTGATGAAAGCTACGAGGTGATCCAGCCCTTCTTCCTCTCCCCGGGAGCCCTCTACATGCTGGTGGTGAACCTGGCCACCTATGAGCCCCGCCGCTTTCCCGCCACCGTGGGTTCCTTCTTGCATCGGGTCGGGGCCCGGGTTCCCCATGCCGTGGTATGCATCGTGGGCACGCACGCAGACTTGTGTGGGGAGCGGGAGCTGGAGGAGAAGTGCCTGGACATTCACCGCCAGATCGCCCTGCAGGAGAAGCACGACGCAGAGGGACTGAGCCGGTTGGCCCAGGTGGTGGACGAGGCCCTGACCCGGGACTTTGAGCTGCGCTCCGCCAGCCCCCACGCGGCCTACTACGGGGTTTCAGACAAGAACCTCCGGCGGCGCAAGGCCCATTTTCAGTACCTGCTCAACCACCGGCTGCAGATCCTGTCCCCGGTGTTGCCCGTCAGCTGCAGAGACCCTCGCCAGTTACAGCGCCTTCGGGACAAGCTGCTCTCCGTAGCTGAGCACCGGGAGATCTTCCCCAATTTACACAGAGTACTGCCTCGATCCTGGCAGGTGCTGGAGGAGCTCCATTTCCAGCCGCCCCAGGCACAGCGGCTGTGGCTCAGCTGGTGGGACTCGGCCCGCCTGGGCCTGCAGGCCGGTCTGACCGAGGACCGGCTGCAGAGTGCTCTTTCGTACCTGCACGAGAGCGGCAAGCTGCTCTACTTCGAGGACAGCCCAGCCCTCAAGGAGCACGTCTTCCACAACCTCACCCGCCTCATCGACATCCTCAATGTCTTTTTCCAGAGGGATCCTTCCCTGCTGCTGCACAAGCTGCTCCTGGGCACCAGCGGCGAGGGCGAGGGTGAGGGCGACCGCTCCCCGCTGATGGCGACGCCCACCCCAGGCCAGGAACTTTTGCGGGCCACCCAGCTCCATCATTACGTGGAGGGCTTTCTGCTTCACGGGCTCTTGCCAGCCCATGTCATCCGGTTGCTGCTGAAGCCTCACGTCCAGGCCCAGCAGGACTTGCAGCTGCTGTTGGAGCTGCTGGAGAAGATGGGACTCTGTTACTGCCTCAATAAGCCCAAAGGCAAGCCTCTGAATGGGTCCACGGCTTGGTACAAGTTCCCGTGCTATGTGCAGAACGAGGTACCCCATGCAGAGGCCTGGATTAACGGGACCAACCTGGCCGGGCAGTCTTTCGTGGCCGAGCAGTTGCAGATTGAATACAGTTTCCCCTTTACCTTTCCACCCGGCCTGTTCGCGCGCTACAGCGTCCAGATCAACAGCCACGTGGTGCACAGATCCGACGGGAAACTTCAGATCTTTGCGTATCGGGGGAAGGTTCCGGTGGTGGTCAGTTACAGACCGGCCAAGGGGCTCCTGCAGCCAGACACTCTGTCCATTGCCAGCCACGCGTCATTACCAAACATATGGACGGCATGGCAAGCCATAACCCCCTTGGTAGAGGAACTGAATGTCCTGCTTCAGGAATGGCCTGGACTGCACTACACCGTGCACATTCTCTGTTCTAAGTGCCTTAAGAGAGGGTCGCCCAATCCACACGCTTTCCCAGGTAAGTGGAGGGAGGGACGTGGCTCTTCTGTGGCAGTGGTTTAAGGTGTGTTCTGTTTTTTTTTTAAGGTTCTTGTGTTTCATTTAATTGATTATTTGTTTAACCTCCCAGGTTCCCTGGGAAAGTTCTTTAGGGTAAATTCAAGGTGGCTGAGGGGATAAGCAAAAGACAGTACATACATGAGTGAGATGAAATTGTCCCCAGGATCACACTCTCCTAATAAAAACCCAGACTTCAAAAGTGGTTTCCGGTCCCACTTTTGGATTTTGGATCTCTTTTTCCCCATTGAGGTTCACAGAAGGAATTTCAGCTGATTGAACAGAAGATGGGTCGTGTGTGACCTGAGCCTCACACCAAGCCCTGAGGTACTGTGCCTGTTAGACGCATCTCCAAGGGGGGCTTTCGGCTTGAGATGTCATTGTCACCATCTTTTGTTTGGATTCAGTATAATCGTAACGTAAAGATTATTGCTCATTTTTCTTAGGAAATTCTAGAGAAGAATGTTTTGTAATCAGGGTGAATGATGGATTAGGAAGGACCAGAATTTCAGTCTGAAATGCGTGACTAAGTGCTAAGATCACTGTTACCCAGCACACTGGCAGGCAGGAAGGACGGATTACTGAAATCTCTGAGGGGAGTTTTCTGGGTATTTCCTGCCAATTTCGTGCTTTATAGAGGTCTAAAGGTTTGCTTTTTTGCTGAGTCGTAGAGAGTGGAGCTCTTCGGTAATATTTGGTTGGAGATGGAAGGGACAAAAAGCTGACAAGAGGTGTGTGTGTGTGTGTGTGTGTGTGTGTGTTTGTTTTCCTTTTTTTCTTTTGGGGAATGTTTTGCAACAGACTTTTTTTCTGTTTTACTTTCTTAAACCATTATAGGTGAGTGGAAGAACTCCAGGACTTGTGGTCTGGGATTTTCGGAGCTTGGTTAATTGATATCCTGAGTCTTTAGTTGGGAATGTGTCCATTTTCACACTGGAGCATTCTTTAAACAACTCTGATTTGCGGGTGTAGGCATCGTTAACAACATTCCAAGTGACCTGAGGACAAACCCGCATGATAGCATCATAGCCAGTTTCTCCCCTCGGTTCCCACCCCCAGGGAGCAGAGCCGTGCTGAAATGCAAGACTGCAGGCGACTCAGATCTTTGTCCTAGTCTGAATGCAACTCGTAATAGTATCAGGAAGCAACTGGACACCTGCATTTCCAAGGGTAACATCTTCCTGTTGCCCTAGATCTAGACGGGGTTTAATTCTCCAGCTTGAAAAAAGCCACCTTATTCAGTTACCAGTCCATTGAGCTGTCCTTTGTGAGTGATTATCTGGTGTCTTGTCATTGTCCCTGACACGGTAGACTCTTTAGTCTGTCTTATATTTGCCTTTGTATCTTTCTCACAGAAGCAAATACTTCTTTATTGTGTTACTAGATTGAATAAAGTGGTGAAGAGTTACATAGTCACAGAGTTGCTTAGTGAAGGAGCTACCTAAA
Source organism: Neogale vison (assembly GCF_020171115.1). Classification (NCBI taxonomy): domain Eukaryota; kingdom Metazoa; phylum Chordata; class Mammalia; order Carnivora; family Mustelidae; genus Neogale; species Neogale vison. The sequence goes on along the minus strand of NC_058101.1, from coordinate 194,046,203 downwards.
GCTGATTCCTAATCTAAAGATGGAGCATTAATAAATCTGCTATTATCAACAAAGGGAAAGACCCAGATTATTGGACAAGTGAAGATCTGTGTAGGGGAATTCCAGGAACTTTGAGGAGTTAATCATGAGGCCAGATTTTTTTCCCCCTCTAAACTCATCTCTTTAGTTTTCATTTTTTACAGTCAAGAGTTCCACCAACAAGCATGTGCCATGCTATGGACCCTGAGAGTCCATTATCTTGCTATTGTTTTGCCTGTTTGCCTTTCAAAGGAGGCACACCTGGTTTGCAATCTAGGCTATAAGGAAAGGATGATTTTTCTCAATGTAAAAAAAACAAACAAACCATAAATGGTTGAAAATTATTGAATTATCTTGTCTATTGAGTAAGAATAAGTCATTAGGTGTTTTGGTAACAAAGATTGTGCATTTCTGTCTTATTTGTGGTCGGAGAACTAAGTTATCTTTTTTTTTTTGCTTTGTTTAGGATTATATTTCTTTGAAAAGTAGCAAAGGGCACAGAGTAGTGGGAAAAAGATGTTATGGTACATTATGGTACATTCATGACATTAAGAAGACAGGGAGGTAGCTGTATGGTGACAGATGTTAACTAGACTTAGCATTGCAATCATTTTGCAGTATACACAGATCCTTATGTTATTTATTTGAAACTAATATTATATGTTAAGTACACCTCAATTTAAAAAAATGAGTAACAGAAGATGGGAAAAAAACATATTTTCCTCTCTTAGATTGTTTTGTAATAGCCATCATTTGATAGTATTTATCACAATTCTGAACAACTTGGGAAGAGCTAAAATAATAAACTAGAAGGCAAGGTACAAACAGAATTATAATGTTGAGTGTTCCGTTAGAGCATCCATGTAAAAATACGTTTGAGTCCCTAGGTCATTAAAATATATTTTCAGTCAGCAGAAACCTTTGAATATATTGGTAGACTTTTTGTCTTTTTAAGAGGTCATTTTGTATTTTAGAGACATTGAAACAATTTGTTACTTAGTTTTACATTCAATTAAAGTATCAAGTTCCTTTGTAAACTATTTTTTTAAGGGTTTTATTTATTTGTTTGAGAGAGAGAGAGAGCACATGGCCACAGGGGAAGGGACAGAGGGAAAGGGACAAGCAGACTCCCTGAGGAGCAGAGTTCCCAATGTGGGACTCAATCCCAGGACCCGGAGGTCATGACCTGAGCTGAAGTCCAATGCTGAACTGACTGAGCCACCCAGGTCCCCCTCCCCTGTAAACTCAATAATTTTAGGTATGATGGCATAAAATCAAAGGAGAAGGTTTTGTGGACCATTTTTTTTTTGTGTAGGTGTGGCAATTTTAAGTTATTAGTTTTTAAAATAGGTGCTTTTTCATAGAAATGACTTGAGCAGACAACTGGTAGAGAAATTTGAGACCCATTAAAATAAAGTTTACTGGTGGAAAAATTCATTTTTTCCCAGTGGTGAAAAAGTGGAGTTTTAATTTTTTCAACTTTAAGACATTAAAATAAGAATCAATAGCAAATTACTGTCTCCCTTGATTTTATACAGAAGAAATGGAAAGTTGCATTACTATCTTTTAAAGGTGTTTTAGGGGGTGGGAGGGTGAAGGGCCTGATTGGTCCTGTTCAGTGTTGAAACTATCAGGAAACAGAAGGATAGTTGACACTATCCTTTCTGGCCTGAGCTGCGCTCATGCATTTGGCCTAGAGAGACATAATGCTGGATTTCTTTTTCCTGATTTCAGTTTACAATGTGATGTTTTAAAAACTCCTCAGCCAACGACCACTTGGTTTTAAAAGTTCTAGTGAGAGGTGCTTTCGGCTCAGATCACGATCCCAGGGTCCTGGGATGGAGCCCCTGAGTCAGGCTCCCTGCTCAGCGAGGAGTCCGCTTCTCTCTCTCCCTCTGCCCCTCCCAACCTGCTCTTGCTCTCTCTTGTCTCTCAAATAAATAGGTAAGTAAATAAATAAATAAATAATCTTAAAAAAAAGTTCTAGTGAAAAAAGATCTCCTCATGTTGTTAGAGAGATGACCTCCTTAATCTGGTTTAAGCCGAAAGGGTTGTGCAACAGAGATGCTTTTGGGAGCTTGGAAGAGGTTAGAGTGTCGGTGTGTGTTTGCCTGCTTTCTCCAGGTACGGACCTCCTGTCAGCTTCTGCCAGCCAGGTGTCCTCCTCCGTACTTGGTAGGGTACATTTCTTTCGGTGGTGTATTTATTTATGCTTTTGTTCTTTTCTGCCAATAGGGCACCTAGAGCAGGAGAGCTGAATACCCCTGAGGTTGCATGATGTGTGGCTTACTGAGTCCGATGTGGAAGCTAGGATATAGGTCCTAGCAAGACGCCTGTCCTTCGAAAATTCCATTCAAGGGGTGGAATGGAGGAGGGGTGTGTGTGTGTGTGTGTGTGTGTGCGTGTTTAAGATTTTATTTGTTTATTTGACAGACAGAGATCACAAGTAGGCAGAGAGGCAGGCAGAGAGAGAGGAGGAAGCAGGCTTCCCACTGAGCAGAGAGCCGGATGTGGGGCTCAATCCCAGGACCCTGAGATCATGACCTGAGCCGAAGGCAGAGGCTTTAACCCACTGAGCCACCCAGGCACCCCAAGGAGGTGTATTTTTCAATTGGAAGAGTGGGTCTTAGTGAGTTGAACTTGGCTTGCATGTGATTTTTCACTAAATATCCTACTCTCCGAATTTTGAAAGGTCATTTTTAGGAACAATTAGGAAAAGCCGCCCAAAACAGTAGACAGATAATTAGCATATGGTTGCTATTATATTTGGTTTCTTTCCTTCGCTCAGTGACTCGGAGCCTTTCCCCATCTCCTGAGTGCCTTTCGCCCTTGTTCCATTTCTTGTACACTGTATATACCTCTGAGGCATTCAGCATCCTTGCCTTGCTCTGTTGGGGGTTTCTGGATGTCACACTATCTCTTTGATTAGGTTGTTCGCTGGCTTCCTCGGAGCAGGAGGCCTGCCTGAGGCTTTGTGGCTTTTGTAAGAGCTCAGATGTTTGCTGAATGATTGTTTGGTCTTTTATGAGAAATACCTTTTTTTTCCCTTTGTTATTCACATACTCTGTCAAATTCCCAGGTGGCCCAGGAGTGATCATCTTGCTTTGTCCTGTGTCCCAACTTCCCTCTTCCACCCCGCAAGTATCCCTCTGGTGTGCCCATTGTGTGTGTATTACTGGCCTTTCCCTTGAATGGGCCCTTCATTTTGACCACTGAAGCAAAGGAGAATTCTTGCCTTATTATAGCTCAGTTTTAGAGTTACTGGAATTTGAGCATGACCTAGTTGTTTGGTTTGAATTAGTCATTGTTTTTAATTTCACAAAGGTTATTAAGTGTCTTTTTTGGTTTAGCTTTATTAACACGGATGCCTCTTGGCTTTTATTTTGTGAACAGTGCTCTTTGAACTCTCGTGGGCTTTGTTTCATATAAAAATCAAAACCTTAATCATGCACTGGGAGAAAGAACTACGGGGCAAAATAGAATTCAAAGACTTGAAAAGCCTTTGGAGTATTTAAATTATTTTAAGTATTAGGTGCCTCTTCTTCAAACTCTCGAATAGAATCCCAAGCCCATCTCTGCACAAGGAGTTTAGAATTTCCTTCAAGAAATTAGTTCCTATTCATCAGCCCCTATTTCACGTCCTGTTCTGATCCCCGCTCACCTTATCTCCCGTAAACCTCACTTGTTTTTGTTCTTAATCACATACTTCACTTTACCACCTAAAATGTTGTTTGGGGGATTAGGTGAGAAAATGTGTTGAGGAAAAATGGTTTTCTGTGTCTTGGGAGAAGTGGGGCGGGGCCTGGGCCTTCTGCTCTACAATATAGGAGAGGGGTGCAGGCTGCTGTTAGGGTGAACATTTCTGGATGCTTTCTCCATTCACCCATGAACTTCCTTCTCTCCACGGGAGCCTGTTTTTTTTGGGGGGGGAGGGGTGCTTCTTTAGATGAAGGACATGGTCATCCATCGTGGACAGTCCTTTTAAAAGAAAAAAAAAAAAAAAAGGCCAGGGCAGGTGTGGACCTCCTCTCTTGGGCTCACTCTCCTGCAGCCCTGCACTCCTGTGCCTTGGGGTGGAGAGAGAGTTCTTTGTGGTTCTGGGCTCCGTGGAAAGGGCACTGGGTCGGGTCTGCTTGGGGCAGGCCCCACCAGCTCTCTGCTCTCCCTGGTTCAGCCGCTCTGATTACAAAACCAGGGGCTGGGCCATTAGACTTACAGTCCTCTGGGGGCTGGCTACCGTAACATTAGTGGGTTAGGAGGACGGGGCCCCATTCTGACCCACATTCCCAGTTCTGTTCTAGCATTAAAAAAGCTGCCCTCTGATCCCCGATTGGCTTCTGATGTCTGCACAACTGTAGCACCCAGAGCCATCCACAGGCATCTCAGACCACCGCAGAGCACGCGTAGTGACATTTTCCACAAAGACTGTCCCACGTAAGGTATGGCGGTATGATTCTGTGGTTGCATCCTTCCTCCGAGTCCTGACGTTCCCTGTGATGGCCCAGTACTCCTGGACAGTGCGTGGCACAGGGCTGAGAAGCTTGGATGGGGGAAGGGGGTGGGCTCAGTAGAGATTGGTTATTTTTAAAGAACTCAAGAAATTCTAGTGTTTCTTAGTTGGTTCCTTGGCAAAGAGCTTTTTTGGGTTGTTTATAAGGTTCTTTACCTTAAAGTGTGTATTTTAAGGTAAATGTATGTAAGTTGCTCATGTGATTTTCCTGGTACCTCCATTCCTGCCTCCTCTATGGGTCTCCTAGCTCCGACAGACATGGCGGAGGGGTGGGCAAAGGAGCAGCTGGCTGGGAGGTCAAGGTGAATGAAGGGGCAAGAGCTGCTGTCAAAAAGCCCTCTTCCCCTGATCTCACATTTGCTCTCCTCCAGGGGTCAGTCAGTGAGCTCTGCCACTGCCCCGCAGGCCCCCCACTGCTCCATAGCTTTCTCCCCAACCCTCCTTGACTCTGTCCCCCAGAGAGACCGAGTGTAGGTGAGCAGAGTGAAGGGGCGCTGGTGGTCCCGGGGAGAGGCTCTCCCTGGTTTGTACCAGCTGTTCTCCTTCTCCCCCATGCTGTCGCTTTCCAGAAGCTCCGCACGGAGTTGGGGTTGCAGGTTGGAGTTCATGGAAGCCGGGAGGAGTTGCAGGCTGTCGCGAATGCAGACGCGTGTCCTGCCTGTGCCCTAGGTGACGGAGAACAGCACCCAGACACCACGGCCAGCCGGCCTGACTTCTTTGAAGAGAGGCAGGAGGAACATTTTTTAGTTATTTTTATTTTTGGCACTGGAGGCTTGAAGACATTTTCTCATTTTTCCTTTCTCAGCACGATCTCTTAGCTGACCATTCTGGCGCTTGGTTTCTTAAGGAGTGAATGAGTGAAAAGCCATCAACAGACTTTTTTTCTCTTTAGCCTGGTCATTTAGAGACGGCAAAGAACACGGAATGAGGAGGAAGGCGGGAGTGGGGAAGAAGGAGCAGGAGGGAGGGCCCGGGACACCGCTGGGCACTGGCCGTGGCTTCCAGAGGGCCTGGTGGGCCCTGAGGCTGTTCCACTCCCTTCAGGAAGGAACTGCTTGCTCTAGACAGCAGCCCCGGGCACCCGGGCTGTTCCAGCTCTTTCTGTTGCTTTTGCAGCTCTGTGCACAAGGGCACTTGGGAGAAGCGCAAGGAGGAGAGGAAAGCTGGGGTCGTCAGATCGCTCTTTGGAGGTTCTTGTTTCCTGTGGGTCATTCTGCCTTTTGAGTGGCATGGCTTACTGCTCCTTTCTCTTCCTCTAACTCCTCCTCCTTTTTTATTTTTTAAATTTTAAAATTTATTTATTTATTTATTTATTTAAGAAAGAGAGCACAAAGAGGGTGAGAGGCAGACAGAGGGAGAAGTAGATTCCCCGCTGAGCAAGGAGCCCGATGTAGGACTCGATCCCAGGACCCCGAGATCCCGACCCGAGCTGAAGGCAGCTGCTTAACCACCACCCAGATGTCCCAACCCTCTTCCTTTTTAAAATCAATATCCGTATAACGGGAAATTGACTCTTTTTAAATAAACAATTCCTTTTTTCCCCAAGATTTTTATCAAGTTTTTTGTCACAGAGGGAGAGAGCCCACAAGCAGGGGGAGCAGCAGGCTGAGGGAGAACCAGGCTCCCCACTGAGCAGGGAGCCCTATGATGTGATGTGGGACTCGATCCCAGGACTCTGGGATCATGACCAGAGCCAAAGGCAGATGCTTAACCCACTGAGCTGCCCAGACGCCCCTAAGTAAACGATTCCATGGCATTTAGTGCACTCGTTGTCAGGGCCCCCACACCTCAAGTCAAGTGCGTCTTGAGACAAGGAGCAGGGGAGGCTGCTGGCTTCCTTTCTGGGGCAAAGGGACTGGAAAAGTCTCTCACCAGGCTCTTTGTGGCAACTTTCCTTCGGAAGCATGACTTGAGAAGAATAGGGCTTTTTATGCTGGGCCTTGAGATGCCATGTTGTTGAACATCTTTTAATATGGCTGCAGTGACCATCCTCTTACTTGGTGTCGATGAGAGGATAGAGAGAAGCTCGTGGACCTTCCGGTCTGTTCTATGGCATTTGTGATTTAATGGGGGGCTGACTGTGAAGAACATATAGAAGAGAAGCACGTATAAGTACTGTGTAATCACTTGTCTTCTGTGCAGTGCTGTTTTTCTTCTCTTTCTTTTTTTTTTTTTTTAAGATTTTATTTTTATTTATTTGACAGACAGAGATCCCAAGTAGGCAGAGAGGCAGGCAGAGAGAGGAAGGGAAGCAGGCTCCCTGCTGAGCAGAGAGCCTGACGTGGGGCTCGATCCCAGGACCGTGGGATCATGATCTGAGCCGAAGGCAGAGGTGCCACCCAGGCGCCCCTCCTTTTTAAATTTTATTTTATTTTATTTATTTATTTGAAAGAGCAGAGAGACATGAGGGAAAGGGCAGAGGGAAAGGGAGAAGCAGACTCCCTGCTGAGCTGGGAGCCTGATGCAGGGATCAATCCCAGGATCGTGGGATCATGACCTGAGCCAAAGGCAAACACTTAACCAACTGAGCCACCAGGTGCCCCGCAGTGCTGTTTTCCTACAAAAATGTTGAGTAGAGCTCTGGAATGATTGACGAGACCATAGGCAGGAGAGTTAAGGGGATGGACTTGCATTGAAACAAAATTAGGTTATTACCAGATTAGACAGACAAGTGTACCATAAGTTTATTAGCCGGATTCTGTCATTAATCACTGGAATGCCTGCTGTATGCAGAAGTCTGTACTGAACTAGGAGTTGGAGGAGAATAAAATAAAAAAAGATATATGGTCTAGGGAGCTGAATTGGGATTTGGGTTGATTTAATTTTTGATTTTTATATATAGGGAATCTGACTACATATGGAGAAATTCATTTGCAGGTTTGAATCATTACTTAAAAAGAAAACCTGGCTTTTGATTTTTCCCGGAAAAAAAAAATGTGATTGTGCTGAGAAAAGTCAGCTACCACTTTGAATTTGCTTGATGTAGAGTAGTAAGTGCAAAGTGGTGCCCAAGCCATTCTCTTCCATTGATTTTCAGTCTGGATCATTTGTTTGCAAGAAATCTCAGGCAGATCTTGGAGAGAAATCTTGAAGAAAATGCACTGGAGGTGAGGCTTTCTAAAAACTCTGAAAACAAATCCGCTTTTCTGAGGAGGAAAGTGCCTTCTGCTCAGGAGCCTTTACGTTTCTTAGAACCCTTTATGGGTTTGCTTCCTCCTGAGAGGGATTGAAGGGATCAGTCATTTCTGACACCAAAGATTTATGAACACCACGTCCAAAGACAGTACAAATTAAATTGGATGCTGTTGTAATAAAAAATATATGGCTGCTGCTTACAGGTTTCTTTGTTGAAGGAAGTGTTGCGGAGGCGGCGTTCTGTTCTTAGCATGTTAAATGTTGAGAGAATTAAAGAGTTAATTTTCTTAGATCCTCCCCACCCTGGAAATGAGGAGTTTGTCTTAGTACGGCATCACAGTAGTCGTGAATTTGAGTGTCCCAGAACAAGCCTCTTTCTTGACTTTCTTTTTTTTTTTCCTTCCTTTTTTTTTTTTTTTTTGAAAAGAGAGTTTAAAAAAAAAAGTAATAGGGAGAGAAAATAATAAAATCAGGAAAAAAAAGGTATTTTCCCACAAACTGTTGTTTGACTTAGCAACTTTTTTGTAGTTTCAGTATGATTTTTATTTTTCATGCCATAAAGGCTGGGATTGTATTGATCATCATGCCAGGCTTGGGGAGACTCTGGGAGTCAGGAACACTGTCGAGTTCTCCCCGTGGTGGAGAGACAGTGCTAAGTGCTTCTTAGGGATGATCTCGTTTAATCCTCCCAGCAATGCTGGGGAGGCATTATCACTGTCCTGGTGTGCAGGTGGAGAAACTGAGCTTTAGAAAGTTAAGGGACTGTCCCTGAGTGACAGCGCCCTGAGATCGCAGCCCTGCCCCTCTGCTCCTACCCACTGTCCTGCTCTGTCCCTGCTTCCTACGTGTGCTGACTCCCTCTGTGTTCATTTTGTAGCACTGAATGCTGGGCCTGGGGGGTCTGCTAATGCAGGTGACGCACCCACTTGGAGATCAGCATGGTCCCAGTCAGGTGTGTGTGGGGGGGGGGGCGGAGAGAGGAATGGGGTCTCAGAGAGGTTCCTGGAAGGACCACAGTGCAGCTGAGCATTAAAGGGTGATTTCCAGTTAACCACCTGAAGGAGGTGGAGAGGATATTTCAAATTAAAGTGGGATTTAAAAAGTTAGGGTTGGAGAGTGATACAGCTGGTTCAGTGGGCCATGCCTGGGGGTGGGCGTGTGCATGAAAGCATTAAGCAATCGTATTAAGAAAAAGGCTTCTTCATTTATGTTACCCTTATGACCTGGTAAAAGTTTGCCAGGGATCACTGCCGGCCCATACCCTAGAGTTGGAAGCATCATCCTGGTCCATTCCTGTTCCATCCGGCAGTGCTGTGTTGAGACCACAGAAGAGATTTATGGCTCTGAGAACGGAAGGGCAGTTTCCAGTGATTTGCTCAGACTTATAATCAAGTTGTTGCCGGGCAGACAGAACACCTGCCCCCTAGATCCATGTCTAAACCTGCCACCGGCCACTTTCTCCATGTCTGAGAGTGGGGAGAAAGGCGAGTTGGTTATTCTAACAGCTGGATGGCTGCATGCCTCCATAATCCCAGCAAATGTATCCGAGAACATCGATTTTCCTTCCTCTAAATCTTACCATAACAGATCTTGCAAATAGAGCTGAGTTTGGAAGTAACACAATTAGCATTTGATTGTGGACTAAATCTCAGTGTCTTATCTTTGTGCTTTTTGTGACGCTGACAGAAAAAGCTTTTTTTTTTTTTTAAATTAATTTTGCAGTGATGGGATGCTGTACTTCAAGCGTCTCATGTGTTCTGATGCCGCTGCCCACGCTCTGACAGGCTTGCACACATTGTTAGTTACAGTGTTCTACTTCCTCTTTCCTTGCCCCTTCGTTGATCAAAGTTACATTGTCACTGAAATCCTAGGAAGTGCACGATGTTTTAACTCTTTATTTTCTATTTTGTTCAGATTTTCTTTCTATTTTGAGTTGGTTGAAACACATGGAATTTTGTGGGGTGTTTTAAAATGGAAGCAGTACAATATGGTGGTCAGCTGCAGGGGCTTCGGAGTGGAGGGCTGGGCTGGGTTCCCTGTTCCCCCTGCTTGTTAGTAGTGTGACTTGGGGCATCATAACAGTTTCTGTGTCACAGGGTGGTCCCAAGGCCTGGGCTTGTATGTGTGAAATGCGTTGAACAATGCTTGACATATTGCAGGAGCTCAGTAGATGTTAGGAAGATTTCAGAAAGCACAAGTCTAAACATACACTTGAAAATCTGATAAGCTTATGGGTAAAACTCCCCTTTTTTTGTGGAAGGAGTGTAAGTACAGTACGATCCCTAGTCATAGACACCTTAGGCTCTTTTGAAAGTGCTTTTTTCCCCCCTTTATTAAAACATACATAAATTTGAAGGGTAAAGGGAAAAAAATTACTCATGACTGGTATCTAATATCATTAATTAACACAGATTACTCAATTTTTTCAGCTTTGCCCCCTTTAATCTTAAATTTATTAAAATAAGTAGCTGTGATTCTGCCGTATAAATTATTTAAATAGTTTTTTTAACCTAAGTGGGCTATCATGAATACAGTTTCATGTTATTGGTGTCTAGACATAATTATAAATATTCACATAACAATACATCAAGGGGATTTTTACCTTTATTTATTTTACCATTGGACTCCTAAGTTGTTTCAGATTTTTGTTGTTATGTGTAGTTCTCTGATGGCTGTATTTCTTTATAAAAGCTCTTTCTTATTTGTTATTAATCCCTAAAGTATTATTTGTACTAATCCCCAAAGTGGAATCATTGGGTCAAAGGCAAGGATGTCTGTGGTCCAATAGGGTCATGTCTCCACTGCTCTCCATGATGGATTTCAATTCATATTCTTATCTGTTGAGGACACCAGATTGATTTCACTGTACTTCTCAGTATTGGGTATCATCTCAAAAATGCACTAACATTTGATGGAAAACAATATTTCACTGATGATTAAAACTTTTAATTAATGAATGTGAGGAGTGTTTTCTTCTATGAGTGTTGCCTGGTTTTGTTGCTTTTGTGAATTGTTTAATATCTTTTGGCATCATCTTCATGGTACTTTTCTTTTTTCTGTTTTTAATCACAGTGATTTCTTACCTCTTAAAACCACAGACTTCAATTTATATTAACTCTTTGCCAGTATTCAAGATAATAACCTTTTGTCTCTCACATATAAAGTGTTTATTTTCTAGTGTGCTTCCCCTTTCAAGGTTAAAAAAGTTTTGATGTCTTGATGTTTTAAATTTTATTCAATATAAAATATTGATCATTTCCTCATGATCAAATGAAATACCATTGTTATTTTTCTAAATTCAGAGAAGTAACAGAAGGACTCATAGGGAACCATAATCTCTCCACCCATACAACCTCTACTTATAATAAAAAAAACTAACATTTGTACGTGGATGGTATGTTCAAAAGCAAAAATCCCATCTCTCATAACCCTCACCCTGAGTTTTCTTTCTCCTCTGTAAAACGTTTCTTGTGATTTCTTTCAAGAAAGCATGTATTTGCCTATATTTTAAACTGGAAGAGATAATGCTACACTAACAGTTTTGCACCTTACATTTGGCCACTTAAAAATATATTTTGGAGAGGTGCCGGGTGACTCAGTAGGTGGGGCCTCTGCCTTTGGCTCACATCATGATCTTAGGGTCCTGGGATCGAGCCCTGCATCGGGTTCTCTGCTCAGTGGGGAGTCTACTTCCCCTCCTCTTTCTGCCTCTCTCTCTGCGTGCTTATGATCTCTCTCTCTGTGTCAAATAAATAAATAGAATCTTTAAAAAAAATATATATATATAGGAGATGCTCTCACGTGAGTAGTTACAGATGTATGTCTGTATTTCAGCTATATTCTACCAATGGCTGTCCTGTTTGGTTGGTCATATACTGAAAAACCTTTGATTCTCTCAAGGTTGTTTTATAAACTTTACAGTAAGTAAATTCTCCAGTTTCCAGAATTTTGAGAAATACTCAATTTTTAAAAAAGATTTATTTATTTATTTATTTAAGAGTGAGAGCAGGGGGAGGGGCGGAGAGAGAGAGAGAGAGAGAATCCTCAAGCGGACTCACCCCTCAGTGCCACTGCGCTCATACGGCAGAGGCCATTGTGGGCCCCATCCCAGGACCTTGAAGATCATGACCTGAGCTGAAACCATGAGTCCAACGCTGGACTCATATTTATTATGTGACAGAGGGAGCCACGCAGGTGCCCAGAGAAATACTCAATTTTATTTCCTTTGGGGTTAGTAACCCAGTTTCATGCTTAGAACAGTGTAGAGATACAATTAGAAAAAAGCAAATATGTGAGTCAAGATGGAGGGACTTAAAAAGGGGCCTGGGAGTTCTGAAAGTTTAACTTTGTGATTTAAAATAAGGGCAGTCTTTTAAATTGGCTTTTGTGATGCCTATTGGAATACCATTGTTTTCAGGGTGATTATTCATTTCACACCCATTTTGTTACTATTTTTTTAAGATTTTATTTTTTTAAGTCATCTCTCCACATAACATTGTTCAGACTTACACCTGCAAGATCTAGAGTCACGTGATCTACCACCTGGGCCAGCCAGGTGCCCCCCATTCATGCATTTTAACGTGATGTCATGTTTAGACAGCAATACCGACAAACCTTGTGTATCTGCAAATAAATATGCCACGGGTCAGAATAAGACAGTGACAAGAATAATGCTGTGTCCCTGTGTGCAATTAAAAAAGAATTGATCATGATTAATAATCTCATTAATCCAAAACATTGCTCCTCCTTTTACCCCAGCTGTCACCTAAAGAAAAATCTGTCTGTGCCAGTGGGACAATCTTCATTTCTCTCCCATAACCTTGTCCTAGCATTCCATAATGCATTTTCTAGACCTCAGCTTGGTCGTAATGCACAGGAGATGTACCCTGGGTGTTTTATTCTGGTACCAGTAAGGGTTCAGAAATTAAGAGATAATCTGAGCTGTTGGCTCTTCTGTGTGTGTAGAATAAAGGATGGGTCCAGCCCAGCACACTAAAATGTCTGACCTGTAAAAATAGTAAAGAATTCAGTCCTGTTAAAGTTGCTTTTGTGTTTATTATTATTTTTTTAAAGATTTGGTTTTATATTTTGGAGGGGGAAGGGCAGAGGGAGAGGGAAAGAATCTCCAGCAGGCTCCCCACTGAGCACAGAACTGGATGCTGGGCTCTGATCTCAAGACCCTGAGATCACAATCTGAGCCAAAATCAAGAGTCGGAGGCTTAACCGACTGATGCATCAATGTATCTGGTGTGTTGAAAAGATACTTAATTGATGGAGCACCTGGGTGGTTCAGTGTGTTAAGCCTCTGCCTTTGGCTTAGGGCTTAGGTCATGATTTCAGGGTCCTGGGATCAGGCCAACATCAGGCTCTCTGCTCAGTGGGGAGCCTGCTTCCTGCCCACCCCTCCACCCCCACCTCCGCCTGCTTCTCTGCCTACTTGTGATCTCTCTCTGTCAAATAAGTAAATAAAATCTTTAAAAAATTGAAAAAGATACTTAATTGTGTATTTTGTTTAATGCTAACAAAATTTCCATTTTCTTAGAGAAAGATTTTTTCTAAAAGATTTTATTTATTTATGTGACAGAGGGAGACAGAGTGCAAAAGCAGGGTGAGTGTCGGGCAGAGGGAAAGGGAGAAACAGACTCCCTGCTAAGCAGGGAGCCTGGTTCAGGACTTGATCCCCGGACCCTGGAATCATAACCTGAACTGAAGGCAGACGCTTCACTGACTGAGCCACCCAGGAACCCTTAGAGAAAGATTTTTTAACAGGGCTCCTTGAAAGATTTGGTCTTTAAAATTCGCCATCTCATATTAAATATCCAAATCAACGCAGGCGGTATGAGGAAAAGAGTATACCACATTTTCTGAATATGTTATTTAAAAAAAAAAAAAATATATATATATATATATATATATATATATATATATATTTTTTTTTTTTTTTTTTTTTTCATTGGGATGCTCTTGTCCTACCTTGGCTGCACATTGACCTGGCATTGCTGTGGTGCTCTTCATTAGGGGGACTCATTGCTCATGAATTGCATAGGGAAGAACTAAAAAGAGAGATAGGAATTTTCCAGAAGATCACTATAATGTTCCAACAGCTCACGGGTCTGCTGAGAGCTGGGCCATTTTGTGCTCAGGGCACAGTAACAAGAAAAAAAAAAAAATGGGATGCAAAGCCTGTGTAAGGATGCATCTGTCCCTGTTTCTGATATTGCTAACCCCAGCTGGCGGGTTTGCAGCCCAGCCCTCTCCAGATTAGGGCAGGTGTTCTTTTGAGGTTATTTCTTTCATTAAGTCTCTTGCGACTATGTATGCCTTTTCCCTTCCTGGAGAAAAACATATGCATGCCGTCTGGTTACTATGTAACCTAACGTGCATTCTCCCTGATTACTACATTGTTTCCATCTCTTTTCTCCTTGGCATAGAGAAAGGGAAAATTTGCTTGTTTTCTGCTTGGACATTTCAGGAATTTGCCTTGGAGGCTGTGGGGCCAGGCTTTGCTGCAGGCGGACAGTTTATCAGATCTGTTAGCCTGCTGCTATTTCTTGAAACCGTTCTGGCCTCTTGAGTCTTGTCCGTCTGGCTTAGGGCAGCGTTACCAGCTTACCCAAAGAGCAGGGAGGGCTGCAGCTCACTGATGACCAGGGCAATTCAAATTCTCCCACCGAGCCAAAGGGACAAACAAAAAACCAAACAAACAAACTGTCTGTTGCCAGTCCAGAGAAGCAGCTGGATACCTGGCCCAGGTAGCCCCCACGCAGATTGGAATACTCAGGCCATCCCTATTCACCGTCTGTAAATCTTCTGCTTTATTGTGCCCTTTGTGATTCAAGACACGGTTATTCATGGGGGGATTTCCATTGAAATCAGAGCCCACTGTGAACCCGGGGCAGGAATCAGGAATTAGAATGACACGCGTTGTCCTTTGTTAGAAAAGAACGCTGGTTCTTCAGTTGCAGACAAATATTTGCTTTTGAAGAATCTGGTGGTGTGTAGGTGGCTTTGTTCACACCCAGGCAGAAACCCCCGCGCTCCCTCTCCCTGCAAGGGGGCAGGCGCACGCATAGCGCAGATAATAGTATGATGCTTGGAATCTCGGTGTGAGCTACTGAAAGTCGGAACAGCTTCTCACTCCGTCACTCCCCCCTTCTCCTCCAGCGCATCCCGTTTCTGGAATGGGACAGGTCTTCACCCCAAGGAGTCTGCACAGTGTCCTGGGGAGGGTGACCCAGGACAAGCGTCTCATTAACTCCAGGTGGAGAGGAGCATGGCCTTGCCGCTTTCTTGCCCTACGCGAAGGCTGCATCAGAGAGGGGGGGGGGGCTTTACATCGTTTATCTTTCAAAGCCAGTGGATTAAGGAGCAGAGAAGCCCGCACCTCTGGGGAGCTTGCCCTGAGCCTCAGTTTCTCCATGGGAACCTGAGGAGAAATCATTCTAACCTTTCCCTAGCACTTGTTCCTGCTCTCACAGCCTCCCTAGATGTTGTGGGGATTAAACGAATTAACGGGTGCCCGGTATCCATTAATCCATACAGTAAGCGCTTAATACATGTTGGCTCATGAGCCCTGTTTGTGGGCGAGGAACACTGAGGTGTAGGTTGGCTGAGTAACAGCCAGGTGACAGACTAGGTCCCAGGGTCCGGGCTCCCCTCATCCCGAGCATATGCCCTCTGTCACCCCGCCCATACTGCCTTTCAGGAAAATGCTAGCTTCCCCCCTCAGACATGGGTGGTTGGTTGAATGAAACACGGAGTAACATGTGGGGAAATCACGAGCGTTCCACCTGCCGTGCTGGCCTGGAAGCACAAGCTGGCCGTCTGCAGTGACACCTCGGGCAGGCGACGGGGAGTCAGCGGTGAAGAAGGCCCTGATCCCAGGAAGCCGCAGTGCCGGTGGGCGGGCGAAGCTAGCCGTTAAGGAACATTCGAACATTCTCGGTGCCATGCAGTAAGGGCCGAGATGAGCCCATCTCTGGGGGCCAGGCGGGGGGGCTGAGGCGGGGACCTGTCTGGAGACAGGTGGGTGGGGTTGGATGCCTGAGGACAGATCTCCGCTGAGCAGAGGTGGTGCCTGGGGACTTGCTGCCACCACCAGGGCCACCGAAGTGTCACAGACACTGCAGCCCAGGTTGGAGGGAGAAGATGGGACAGATTATCAGGAGTCCGCTCTGTTCACTGCATGGTGCCAATGCCTGTCTACCCAATTAGCTAAGATTCTTGGCACAATTCTTGGCAGCTCAATATAAAGCTGAAATATTTTGATTTGATTTGATTTGATTATTCCCCTCCCCTCCCCTCCCCCCAGGGTGAGAGGGAAATCCTGAAGGGCCAAGTAGCCCTTTTCTTAGACGGGTCAGGGCAGCATGGAAGATGGCTTGGATGGAGGGAGTAAGAAAGGAGTGGGGTGGGGGGAGGTACTCTGAGGTCAATCCCACACAGTAAATGTTGCGGGTCTTGGGGAGCGAGGGCAGGGGATGCGGGAAACTGTCCAGGATGTTAACGACTAGAGTCCTAGCCCTCTGCCCCGCCTGAGGGCTCAGGTAGGTCAAGTAACCTTCCTGGGCTTCCGTTTCCTGTGTGTGACGTGCACAGCCTCTCTCCTTGATCTGAGAGGATGGGATGGGGTGAACTGGAACCACACTGGTGCGTCTGCTTGTGAAACACAGAGCCAAAGTGATCGGAGAAGATGAGCTTCAACAGGACCCATGCATGTTGCTTGCTCACTGAATTGGTTTATGAGGGTTGCTAACCCACCCTCCTGTGATGGATACCTCGGGAGTCCTAGAAGAAATTACAGGCTTCGGTTGGTCAGTAACGACATTTGCAGAAAAATAAAGTTCCCCATTTGTTCGTGACTTTGGAGGGGTCTTATAGAAATCAGAGACTTTATGAATATCTAGTGACCTTTCACCACTTTAAAGGATGGCAAGGATAAATGACGCCGATGGCTGCTTCCTCTGCATCATGAATTATGTACGCCGCGAGCCCTGGAGTTCTTGATGGCTGTGCAGGACGAATCATCTTTTGTTCTAGCTTATTTTCAGTGGTGGTGCTTGCAAATGAAGAGGTCAAAGCAGATGCATTATGGAGATCTGTTTTGTGCTGGGTGATTGCCTTTTGCTGTCCTCTACTGTTAGTTGCTTTTGTTTGTGCTGTGTTTATTCTCAAGGGGCTGGGTCTGCAGTGGGGTGGGATGTGGGGAGAGTGGGAGGGGAAGCCTCCCACCCCCCGTGTTGAGAGCTGTAGGTCGGCTCATGGCAGAGCTTAGCGCGGGCACACCTCTTCTCGGCTCCCTGGGCTTCTAAAGTGGATCTCATCTCTCCCCGACCCCCTCTTCCTCCTTGCTGTGCCCTCTTCCAGTTTGTCTGGACAGTGAGTCCCACCAAGATCTTCATACTCTGTGTAAGAGCAGGTTGGACCTTAACTAATAATAAATAAATAATAATAAATAATATATTAACCCGATAATAAAATAAAGTGGAATAAATTATGAAGAACACACCCAGGATCTGTTCTCCCACGAATTTGCTCTAGACTTTTGCAAGTAGAGAGGATTTAAAACCACAAAAACACAGCAGAGAATTAGGCTGTGCCTGTCCTCGCCTCCCGCCCCTCCCCCCAGCAAAGATTTCTTTGGGATCTGAGAAAGGTATCAAAGGTACTGTTTAAATTTCACGCATGAAGTAATGATGACTAAAAGCAGAAGCCTGTTGTAACATTGCTTATTTTAGTCATTCACAACTTCTTTCTGTAGTGAAAGCGGCTCCCTACTTTACGAGGGGGAGCCTCCCAGACGCAGGTGTCAGACCTTCCCCACCTGGAGCTAATTAGGAAGGGCCTGGCCCTTGTATTTCATGGTGGGTGGGTGAGCTGTCTCCCCTTCCCTAAGATGATCACTCGTGGGGATGATCCAAGGCAAACATCTGAATCCTTGGGAGGGGCTCCACATTGAAGCAAGCTCAAGGCCCCTGGCCACGCCTTGAAGTTCACGTCTACTGAGGACTGATTCTGCAGTACTAGTCCGTTTAGTTTACTACTGTCAGTTGAAAAATGTTGCGGCTGGTCATCTCCGTGGTTAATTATGGTTCTAGCTCATACTAAATTAAAAAAATTAAATTAAAACTAAATTAAAAAAAAAATCTTTCCAAGAAAAATCTTTTTTTTTTTTTTTAAAGATTTTGTGTATTTCTTTGGCAGAAAGAGAGAGCGAGAGCCAGTGCACAACCAGGGGGAGCAGCAGGCAGAAGGAGAGGGAGAGACAGGCTTCCTGCTGAGCAGGGAATGCAATGTGGGACTCGATCCCAGGACCCTGCGATCATGACCTGAGCTGAAGACAGACGCTTAGCCCACTGAGCTACCCAGGCGCCCCTCCAAGAAAAATCATTTAACTCTGTTCGTCAACATTATTAACCCAAAGCTCAACACTGTGTTCATGCAATATAGAGAAATGAGAGAACACCTACTGTTAACATGTAGGTAGACGTTTGTCAGGATGTTCGTTCGCTTAATCCTGCATTCACTCGGGAGAAATTCACCGTGGCCTTCCCGCATTGTACAGGCACTGGAGGATCTAGTAGGAAGCCCACTCAGAGATGTCCTCCAGGACCTTGCTCTGGAAAGGGAGATGAGGCTCGTGTATAACTCGGGTAGATTCTAGAGTGAATCTAGACAAAGGGCCTTAGGAATCCAGAGGAGGAAGAGACTCTTTTCAGCTGATCAGGTCATGGAGAAACTAGAATTCCACTTCGTGGTGAGAAAGGTGTGTTGTGAATAAAGACGTTACGTGTGGTCTTTTTTCTTCTAGAGAGATCAGCAGATTCCTGGGCTTTAACTCATAATTTTTGAATGACTGTTAGCTCATTCTCATTGAATCATAGTTTGCCTTGCTTTTAAAATCCTGGGGTTAAATTAATAATGCAGGATGAGAAACATTGGTTATTTAAACATTTTTTTTCTATGTGATACATGTAAGGTACACATGTACCTCCTTTTATTTTTATGCTATTTTAGGAAACTCTTGAGTTTGGTTTGTTTTTGTTTTTGCTATCTTAGGAACAGCTAAAGGCATACTTCCAGTAGTGTGAGATTAATTTTTAATTTGTGCCATAATAATGTAACAAAGCTTATATGGTGAAGAATTCAGTTGGGTCTACCTAAACTATTAACCGTTGTGATTTTAATAAAACCATCGCCTTTGTTTAATTGCATTCTCTGCCAGTACAGACTTGAAGAGCTACATCTATCTGCTTTATTATCATGTTTCCTTCAATCTGAAGTCCTGTTTTGTTTCCCTTTCTCTCTTATACTAATGCTTCTTAGCAATGAACACAGTGTGACTATGATGTGTAGCTGAACTGTATACTGAAAAGAGTCCTCTCTGGCTCGGTGTCACCTTCTAAATTTTTAGTTATTTGCAGATAATGGGATTCTACTTTTAAAATGGTCCGGTGTCAGATAAATACCTCCCTGTTCTCTATAGAAGGCTAATTATGCAAGTAAACTCATATCAAATTTCACAATCATGATTTTATTTTAGGATTCCTCGAGGTAATTGTTCCGTAGGGTAGTTCACAAGACCAGAGACATCCAAAGAGGGACATGAACGTTTCCATCACATTCATGAAGTTCTGTCCTCTGCAGAAGACAAATGAAGCAGTTATGGTGTGTGAGACCATGTAGGAGATTGGAGGAGAATCAGTGGTCCCTTTGTATCACCAATCCTTCCTACCAGCTCTCAGAGTGATCTTTACTAGGTAGCCGTACATAGATTCCTCTTCTAAATCCCCATTTGTAACACTGGAGTTCTACCTTCTGCAAAAACAGTGGTCAGTTAGAGTGCTTGGGGCAGGTAAAGTGGCTAGGTCAGTGCAGGTAAGTCCAGGTAAAGAGGCTGGTACTCAGTGTGTAATCTTTCCCCCAAATTGCCCAGCCAAGTCTTAAGAGACCCAGGCATGGAGCCTCTTTGTCATCCATCACCTCCTTTTGACATTGTTTTGGGGCTTTTGTGTGCTGCATTATCAGGGCAGCATCCGGAGCAAAGTGAGTGAGGAGCAGGTGTGGATGGAGGACCTCTGTTCTGTCGTGGGAAGAATTCCTGTCCTCGTGTTTCTGTCTTCCCGAGTGAAATGATAGGACACCAACCGTTACACAAACCGGGCTTCTGACCTTTTTTTTCTTTTTAGATTTTATTCATTTATTTGACAGAGAGAAATCCAAGTAGGCAGAGAGGCAGACAGAGAGAGAGGAAGGAAGCAGGCTCCCTGTTGAGCAGAGAGCCCGATGTGGGGCTCGATCCCAGAACCCTGGGATCATGACCTGAGCTGAAGGCAGAGGCTTAACCCACTGAGCCACCCAGGTGCCCCAAGCTTCTGACCTTTTTGGACTCTGAAAGTTACATGCTTCTGAGATCCTGAACGTCAGATTTGGGAACAAATAGGAGTGGGGCTAGGGGACTGTCGGTTTAATGTTGGCAAGTGGATTTTTATAACATTTACCAGCAATTCCCGAGAAGCTGCAGGCCACTCACCCTGAGTAGCCTGAGATTTGACAGTTGAGTGATAAAAAATTGTACTTGCCAGCCACATTCTGAAATGAAGAGAAGTCATCCAGAGAGGAATGAAGGTCATGTGTCACGTGCTATTTCTCAGTGTGACCCTCAGCCTTTCCTGGGTTAGGTCCGGTGAGATAGTGTGGCACCTGACTTTGGGTAACTCGTAATCTCCTTCTCTGTCTCCCTTCCGGCTGTGAACCCTCGGACCCAAGAGCCTTCCAGCTTTTTTTTTTTTTTTTTTTTTTTTTTGCCTTTGGAGTTTTGTTTCTTAAACAAATGGAGCTAGTTTGGAGTTTTGTTTCTTAAACAAATGGAGCTAGGAACAGCCTCCAATCTTCTCATTTTGAGGGTGAAGCTTTTTTTTTTTTTTTAACCTTAGGTGGACCCCTCATTGATTAGTTTGGAAACTAGATATCCTTTTGTAGTAGCTGATCTGTGATTCATGCATAAGCCAAAAGAAATCAAGTTATCTTTAGGATGAGAAAACTTCAGTGCTCTGTAATATAACTTCATATCTTGCTTCCTACTTTTCTCTTTCTTTCCCTTCTTTCCTTCATTCCATCTATCTGCCTGCCTTTCTTTTTTTAAGCAGAACCTAAAGTGCACAGGTGAATTTAAAGGTAAAATGACTCACAGATCCTACAGGTTTTATCCTGGGATGCAGCTGGGAAAATTCATTTTACATAATAAAGTAAATAAATTGCAAAACCATCTGGTAAAAAGCTGGTATACATCACAGGAAGGGAAGAGCTAATTTCATGCTTATCGTGGTTCTTATGAGGTAATGTAAAAATATATCTGACTATTTTAGGAAAAAGGGATTTGGAAGTGATTTACCAAACCAGTTATTTCAGTGGTTCTGCATTTTTGCCCTGCCCGGAACATATCAAAATTAACATGAGAATATTTAGGGTATGAACTTGGCCCGAGGGACATTAAATATATTTTTACTTGGCAATTTTTAATATGAAGACATTGTATCTAATGTGAGTGAGGAGGGGAGCAGAGTTGGCGGAGTGGGGTCAGGGCACTGCGTTGTGTTGCATAAATCCATTGCGTCAGTAGAAACCATGTACCTAGAGTTGGGCAACGCACAGCCCTCAAGGCCATTAGCAGCAGGCCTGTTAGGAATGCAAGTGGAAGGACTTTGTTCATTGATTCATTCATCTGTAAGTTATGGCTGCTTAGGGGTAAAGTACAAATTCAGAGTGAACCAGCTCCCAGTCTGGATTTAGGACCAACACCCAGTGACGTGAGCCTCTGAAAGAGGCCAAAGTTGATCAAAGATGATCAATACAGAGGTTAAGAACTTTTTGGTAATATGATCTGAAAAAAATCTAAAGAGTGGAAACCAAGAGTCGAGGAGGTCCTGGGTGGTAGAACAAGAAAAGAGTTTTGGCGGTAACAGCATAGTGGAGAGCCCATTCTTGGTAAGGTCGACGGGGTTGGAATTCTTTATGCCCGATCTTAGTAGGAAGTAGATGAAGGGCTTTGAAGCCCCACTGATATGAATGGAAGGAACCACTGTTGATTTGAACAAAAATGGGGGTGGGGGTGGTGATAGGAAGAGCAATAACATCAGTTAGAGGTCTTAAGATATGTCCATCAGGAGTGAACTGTCCTAGGGAGAATCAATCACAAGTTATTAAATTATTTAAACATAGGTATTCTGGGGCACCTGGGTGGTTCATTGGGTTAAGCCTCTGTCTTTAGCTCGTGTCGTGATCCCAGGGTCCTGAGATCGAGCCCCACATTGGGCTCTCTGCTCAGCGGGGAGCCTGCTTCCTCCTCTCTTTTTCTGCCCGCCTCTCTGCCTACTTGTGATCTCTCTCTCTGTCAAATAAAAAAAAATAAAATCTTAAAAAAAAAAAAAAAAACCACTTGGAGATACTGCTACATATCACCTAGAATAGCTAAGATTAAAAAGACAGACTATACCGGGGCGCCTGGGTGGCTCAGTGGGTTGAAGCCTCTGCCTTCAGCTCGGGTCATGATCCCAGGGTCCTGGGATCGTGTCCCTCATTGGGCTCTCTGCTCGGCGGGGAGCCTGCTTTCCTCTCTCTCTCTGCCTGCCTCTCTGCCTATTTGTGATCTTGTCTGTCAAATAAATAAATAAATAAAAATCTTAAAAAAAAAAAAAAAAAAAGACAGACTATACCAAGTATTGGTGAGAATGTGTAACAGCTCAGGCTCTCCTGTATTGCTGTGGGGAAGGCAAAATGATATAATCACTTTGTGAACATGTGGTCGTTTCTTAAAAAGCTAAACGTCCATTTACCCATACAGCACAGCAACTACACACCTGCGTATTCACTCTAAGGGAGATGAAAATGTATGTTTAAAAAAAAGACTTAAATGCAGATGTTCATATCGGCTTTTTTTTTTTTTTTTCATTATGGCCGAATACTGGGAACAACTTGTGGGGAATGAATAAACACATTGAATGAGTAAACAAATTGTGGGTTATTACTTAGGAATAAAAAGAAATGAACTACTAGTGAAACAAGAGTTGAGTCTCCAAAGCTCTGTGCGAAGTGAAAGGAGCCAGACACAAAAGATCACACACTAGGGGGGCCTGGGTGGCTCAGTCGGTTGAGAGTCTGACTCTTGGTTTGGACTGGGGCACAATCTCAGGGTCATGGGGCCTCTCAGGGTCATGTCCTCCCCTCTCCCCGCCCCCGGGCTCCATGCTCAGCTGGGAGTCTGCTTGAGACTTTCTCTGTCAAATAAATATCTTAAAGGAAAAAAAAGAGCACCTACTATATGAGTCTATTTGTAAGGAATTTTTGTAGAAAAGGCAGAAGACTACACTGACAGGAAGCTAGTGATGTGGGGAGGGGATGAGCTACAAGGGAACCTTTGTTGGGTGATACAAATGTGCCACACCATGGTTGTGGTGGAGGTCACGAGGGTGGATTTGTCAAAACACATCAAATTCTACACTTAAAATCAATGAATTTTATTACATGGAAATTAGACCTCATTAAAGCTTCTTAAAAAATGATTTCCTTAGATCTCTAGAAACATACCCCTTTTTCACATGAATGCAGATATATGGTGTGTGATCATATCCTTTTTAGATGAATAGTTTGGTAAGTGAAACGTGTTACTGAAGATATATCCAGATTTTCTACCTTAGCTTGTGTGGTTGATTAATACTTTATTAGATTGAACCACAGGAAGTCATTGATATCTAGTAATTTTTGACCTACAAAACAGCAACAATTTCATATGGTTCAACTAATAGAAGACATTTTGTTTGCTTTCCGATTCATCAGAAAGACTTTGGGCACAGGTTACAGCTCAAGACTATGTGCGGTAGTTAAATTCCAAGGGTTTTGTAGGACAAGAAGCCTCCATTTTTCGTTCTAAGTTATGTGTTTTATTTTACTTCATTGTACTTTAATTCAGCTTAGTAAATACTTTATAGATCTCTGCCATTTTGGGGGGCTTTTGCTTGGAATTAGAGTGGGTGGATATACAGATGAGCTTACCACTCCTGCCCAAAGGAATTTAGGTGATGAAATTGAAAGTCAGGTGTGGACTTTGTCGTAGTCATAGACAAGAGACTGAAATACAGTGCTTGATTGTCATTGTCTCCATTGTAGCAACTATAAGAAGGTATTTGGGTTTTCTTACTGAAGAAATAAGGGGTTATGGATTTGCGTACATAAACATATGCATATATGAACCTGAAGAAAAAGTGGAAATAAGACCAACAATTCAGTTTGCTTGAAAATTGACCACTCTGCCTAAAGCAAGCCTCTCTTACGTTTTCAAGTGGAGTCGGTATAGTTTGCCCTCACTTAGTGGATGACCTCCTACTGACTCATTAGTTATTGGTTGAGTGTATTGGGCCATTGTCTTGAGTGAGATGATGAATGCTTGAGACTTGCTTCTGGGTGTCTTCATGGTCTTTCATTTGGAGTGCAGAAGATGTTGGACAAGTAGCTGTGACTTCATTCTATGACTGAACTCCATTGTTTGCTAAGATGGTGACAGGGCCCACACTCAGCCTCCATGAAGAACCCTGGGAGACTCACTCCTAAAGGCATGTTCTAGAGAACTCAATGCGGCAGTGACCAGTGTCTGGTCAACTCGAGGCCCTGTTTTCTTAGGTTTCTAAGTGGAGAGCCATTCAAGCAAAATGGAAAAGAAGAGCAGAATGTATGCTCTTCATAGTTAGTGAACGTGTTTCCTAACTATGTTATATTTTTTTCCTCCTTCTAATAATGGAGTGCAGAGGATGGGGAGGGCAGGTGGTTCTTCTTTTGATGTGGAATGGAGTTATCCTAGCAATTAGGGATTAGATTGTTGACACATAGGCTCTTGTTTTTTGGACATCTGCCACAGAAGAGAATGTACCCAAGAAACGATGTTATGGAAATGGGATGGGTTTCCATGTTTTGTTCTTGTGCTCTCTTTATGGAATCTCAGGTCTCTGGGTGTGTGTTCCCTCGGACAATAGCCTTTTGATTAAGGATTTGCAGCTATGAGAAGGGGCAGGCATATCCAAATGAAGCACTTAGGTGGTTTTTTTGGTGGTTATTATGGAACAGTAGAAGAGAGTACAGGCTTTGGAGCCAAACCAATATGGTTTCAAACCCTATATCTTCTGTGTAAGAAGTTTTAATTCTGAGCAAGTTATTTAATTTCAAGTTGCCATTTTCCTTATCGGAAAAATGGGATTAATATCAGACGTCACTTGAAGTTGTTGAAAAATACACACCAAGTGCTAATATTCTTTTTTTAAAATATTCCTTTTATTTTTTTTAAAGATTTATTTGTTTATTTGAGAGAGAGAGGGAGAGCCAGCTCTCAAGCAGGGGGAGGGGCAGAGAAAAAAAGAGGGTAGAGAGAATCTCAAGCAGATTCCATGCTGAGCACAGCCGGACACTGGGCTCGACTTCACAACCTTAAGATCATGACCTGAGCTGAAACCAACAGTTGGACACACAACCCTCTCTACCACCCAAGCATCCCCATTAAATACTCTTTTTAAAATTATCATACAGTAGGGACACCTGGGTGGCTCAGTTGGTTAAGCGGCTGCCTTCGGCTCAGGTCATGATCCCAGCGTCCTGGGATCGAGTCCCACATCGGGCTCCTTGCTCGACAGGGAGCCTGCTTCTCCCTCTGCCTCTGCCTGCCACTCTGCCTGTGCTCGTTCTTGCTCCTCTCTCTCTGACAAATAAATAAATAAAATCTTAAATAAAATAGAATAAAATTATCATACAGTAAAATTAACTCTTCTGGGCATACAGTTCTATGAACTCTAACTACTATGTAGATTCATATAATCACCACCGCCATCAAGATACAGAAAAAATGGGGCACCTGGGTGGCTCAGTCGTTGGGTGTCTGCCTTTGGCTCAGGTCATGATCCCAGAGTCCTGGATTGAGCCCCGCATTGGGCCCTCTGCTCTGTGGGAAGCCTGCTTCTCCCTCTCCCACTCCCAATGCTTGTGTTCCCTCTCTCATGGTCTCTCTCTCTCTCTCTCTGTCAAATAAATAAATAAAATCTTAAAAAAAAGATACAGAAAAATTCCATTACTCCCCAGAAAACTTCTCCTGCTGCCCCTTTATAATCTTCCCTCTGTCACAAAGCCTTCTTCCTGAAAAGGGTCTTGGGGTACAAATTATGCTTAATTTCTATTTTATATCACCCCAAATTTAGGAAAATCTTCAGCTATGATAAAATATAGCTATATGTTAGGAATTACTTTTCTAGGTTGTGGCAAGAAGGTTGGCGGGGGGCCAATATGGAATTTTTTTCTTTTTTTTCTTCTCCCTTTCCACCTTTCTCAGGATATACTTCCATATTCCTGTGCATTGGAGATGCCAAACTGCAGAAATTCCAAAACTACTTCCTTTGCTTTGAGAGATTCTTTTTAATGGAATCATACATTGACATGAAATTTAACAAAACTCTGTTTTGTGCCACATTTCACATTAGCCCTACCAAATTTGTAAAATATGTACTTTGCGTATAAAATCCCTCCATCATTGGAGGCACGTGGAGTTCTTTGAAAACGGCTCTCTGCCCTTAGGTTATCTACGTTCTAATTTAGGAGACCAAACTGAGATAAAGAAGCCTTGCTGTCTGTTACAGCTTAAATTGTGCCTCCTCCCCCCAAGATATGCTGGCGTTAACCCCCAGGACCTCAGAATGTGACCTTATCTGGAGACAGGGTCATTACAGAGGGAAGTAAGTCAAAATGAGAACGTTAGGATCTGTCCTAATCCAGCGTGACTTGTGTCCTTATAAAAAGGGGCAGTGTAGACTCGGACATGCGCGCGGGAGAACGCTGTGTGGACAGGAACGGGGGTGCAGTGGAAGCCAGGACACACCTGGGATTGCCAGCAGCCACCAGAAGCTTGTGGGGAGCCTGGGTCAGCCCTCAGAGTTGGGACCACCCAGCCAGCCCCTGGGTCTCAGCTTTCCAGCCTCCAGAAATGAGACAATGACACCGTCTTTTTGCACACCCTGTCTGTTCACCTCGGTTCCCTCAGCCCTGCTTCCTCGTCACACTGATGAAGTTCTTGAACCTAGGTGAGGTTCGGTGGGGTGAGGCTCGGTGCCGAGAACTAAGAAAGAATTCTTAAGACGTCTTTGTTGTGCAAAGAGGTGGTATATTAGAGCACGGGGACAGGACCCGTGGGCAGACGGAGATGCTGCTGCACCGGGCATGTGAGGAGTGTCTGGTTATATACACAGGAGTTGGGTAGGTGAGGACAAAGGGGTGTTCAGAAGGGCTATTGGGGTAAAGAAGACTGTCAGGGTATTGAAGGCCTGGTTACTATCCAGCCAAGGCCACTTGCCCTCTAAGGAGGCACTAACAGAAAGACAATTGGGAGTCTCCTGGTGGAATGTGACATTCCTGCTATCAAGCGTCCTTGTGAGTGAGATTTAGGTTTAGAAGAAATTTAACTTTATTTACTTTTCCTTCTACCTCAGCCTCCTTCAGTTTTTATGGAGGGGAGGGTGACATTAGGGCTTGAGGAATTGAGTTCTGTGCCTTTGGAAATTGGGCTATTGATAAGGTAACTTCTTTGTTGTAAATCTCAAGGACATTAGGAAACCAGGGGAGGCTCCTGTCTTGCAGGACTGTGATCTCTGCAAGTTAACTATTTGTTTTCCTTCTAGGGTAGTCAGGGGTGCCTGAGGAATGTGACACATATTACTGAGGGGAGCGGGTGGAGAGGGGGTGCAAGGTGCCAGCTTTTGCTCTGTCCTCAACCAGCCTCCTGCTCCCTCATCAACACGATCTTTTTGGTGTTCAGTGTTTGAATGTAGCCGAAGGCAAACAGCCGCGCGGTGTGGTTTCCCCTTCAGCGTACGACCTCACCGCTCTCTAGTGTCCCCTGAGAATGTGAGACCGCCCTCGTCTGTGTGCCTTCTCCCTCTCTGGGGTGACAGTTTCTCCTCTCTGTGAGTGTGCAGCAGCCTTTGTCCCCCTGTCTGCTCATGTCTTTTGTTTTTTATTTTACTGGAAGAAAAGGAGGAGGATGAGAATGTCCTCATCTTCCTGACACTACATCTGTCCGCTGAGTGTATCCGTCCCCATATCCTGTCTTCGCCTTGCCTGTCCCATGGACGAGCCACCCCCGTCCCAGCCACTTATTCAGGGACACCTGCGCTTGTGTCTTCTGGAGCATTCGGTTCTTACAGGGAGTGTTTTCCCGCTCTCCTGCGCATCACTTTCCCCTCTACCCGATCATTCCCACCCGCCTCTAAGATCTTTCTGGAACAGCCAAAGCATGTTTTACCTGATGGCCCTTGCTCTCTCCACCTTGTTTATGGTCAGTTTCCTCAGAAACATTGTTCATCCTCTGTATTTACTTTCTTGCTTCCCATTCTTTCTCTGAAGCACGCCCCCCCCCTCCCCGCCGCCCTTTGCTTTCAAGGATTTTATTTACTTATTTGAGAGAGAGTGTACACACAAGCGATAGAGCACAAGCAGGGGGAGCAGCAGAAGGAGAGGGAGAAGCAGGTTTCCTGCTGAGCTGAGAGCCCAATGCAGGGCTGGATCCCAGGACCCTGAGATCATGCCCCGAGCTGAATTCAGTTGCTTAACCGACTGGGCCCTCAGGTGACTCTCTCTGAAGCTCTGTCAGTCAGACTGTCCCCACCATTTCTCCTGGCCTTCCAGGAGTGATGCCTGTGTGGTCAGTGGCCTTGTCTCCCACTGTTGTTCCCTCCATCCTTCTGGAGACACTGCCTTGCCCTGGCTTCCTGTTCCTTTGCTGCTTTGGGGAATATTCCTACATGTGGTGGTCTTCTTGCCGCATGGCCTGCTTTGCCCAGTCACCTTTGCTGGGGCTGCTTCCTCACCCTAGTGTCCCCGTGTTGCAGGCCACCGGGGATATGTCTATGAAGGGCCACATAATGAGTCTTTCGGGCTTTGCGGACCGTTCCGTCTGGCTGTAGCTACTCCACTCGGGCGCCATAGCCCAAAAGCCCTTGGAATTACATACATTTGAGTGAGTGTAGCTGTGTCCCAGGAAGACTATTAGGGACCCTGATATTTTAATTTCAGATTTTTTTTTTTTTTTTTTAGTTTTTCAAGCCATCTCAAAAATGTTGATACCACTCTTAGCTCACAGATCATACAAAAGAAGAGCTGGCCTGTTTGGCTGAACTGGTTTGCGGACAAGCGTCCTGTATCAGGGAGCAAGGTCACCCCCTCCTTGGTCTTCATACACTGTACGTGTGCTGATGACAGAAACTTGGGTCTTCAGCTCTACTCCTTCTATCTGAAGCTACTATATTTAGCTTCCTATTCCGTACCTCCCCTTGAATATCTCCCAGGCATCCTGTGTCTAAAATAGAGCTCTTGATTTCCCCCCCTTCTCAAGACGACTTCTTTCCCTGCCGACTGAGTTAAACCTTGGTAACGGTGTAGGGAGAATGCAGCTGCCCCAGATTTAGAACCGGAGTGTGGTGGTGAGGACGAGTGGGGGCTCAGGAGCCAGACTTGGATCCACAGCCCGACTTTCGGCTCCTTGCTAGCCGCGTGACCTTGGGAAAGTTACCTGACCCACCACTCTCTCTTTAAACGTGAAAAATACTGACTTGAATGGGACGTGAGGATGACAAATAATGTGCCTGACGTACGGGGTGGGCTCGGGAGATCATTAACAGAAACCATAGTAAAAACTACCCAAAACGTTCATATCACATGAAGGAAACCTTTTTTCTAGTCTATTTCTATAACAATAAAGATAGCTTACCAAACCGGAGTATCAGTGAGAGAGCATCGGGGAATACAGAAGGATATTCAGAGAGAGAACGCCATCTGGCAGGTTACAACTTCACAGGTAGGGCGCGTTTGTGAACTGGAAGTCTCACCAATCTCCCGCCCGATGAGAACCATAATGAAGGGTGTTCTGGGTTGTCTGTGTCCCCTCAGATTCCTGTGTTGAAGTCCTAAGTCCTGGTACTCTGAATATGACCTTATTTGGAGACCGTCTTGAAAGAGGTAATCAAGTTTGGGGTGCCTGGGTGTCTCAGTGGGTTAAGCCGCTGCCTTTGGCTCAGGTCATGATCTCAGGGTCCTGGGATCGAGTCCCACGTCGGGCTCTCTGCTCAGCAGGGAGCCTGCTTCCTCCTCTCTCTCTCTGCCTGCCTTTCTGCCTACTTGTGATCTCTCTCTGTCAAATAAATAAATAAAATCTTTAAAAAAAAAAAAAGGAAAGAAAGAAAGAAAGAGGTAATCAAGTTCAAATGAATTCATTAGAGGGACTCAATCCACCTGGGCTGGTGTCCTCAGAAAAAGTGAGAACTTGGGGACAGACAAGCACATAGGGAGAACACAGCCATCTACAAGCCAAGGAGAGAGAGAGGCTTGGGATAAGGTTTGCCCTGACAGCCCTCAGAGGGAACCGGCCTTGCACACACTTGGATTTGGGGCTTCTGGCTCCCAGAACCACGAGATGGTGCATTCCTGTTTCAGTGTCTGGTACTTTGTCACAGCAGCCCTCATACACTCATTTAGACACGATCAGGAGGACTTCTGCGGCAGGAGATTTAGGGATCTCGGCTCACACCTTCCTTGTGCTCTGTTGCCTCTGAGCTGTGCTTACTGTCCCCTGTTGCTGGAAGGAAGCAGGGACTCGTGAGCAAGCGAGAGCCGCAGTTACACTTGGGGCTGAGATCGGAGAAGCCCAGCCTCGCTGCTCTCTAAACCTCAGCCTGTCCGACCCCACGAGCCCGTGAACGAGAGCAGCATTTCCCACAGTGTGTTGTGTGGATTAGCAATCCCAGGAGATCCTCTGAAAAAACGGTTTCTGGTCAAATTAGTTTCGGAAAAGCTATATTTTTGCAGAGCTGTTTTTTTGAAAAGCACCAGGTATCTCAGGATGCAAGAAAGCCTCTGAAAAGTTCCACAGGTAACAAACATGTGAGCCTTGTCTAGACAAGCATTTTTCAAACTTAGGTGGCCCCAGAACCTGTATGTATATGTGTGTGTGTATGTGTATGTGTGTGTGTGTGTGTGTGTGTACATGCACGTACGCATGTGTGTGTAACACTTGCTAACATTTCTTAGGGCTGGTGTTATATGGCATATACTTTGAGAAATGCTGGTAGAGAAATCTTGCTTATATTCATTGTATAGCTTTTTTTTTTTTCCATTGTATAGCTTTTTTGACTCAGAATACCAGTTATGAATACCAGAATATCAATTATGGATATTTTCACTTTCCTTATATCTACTTAGCTCTGATCCGTGGCATAAACTTTCTTTTTATAGTCTTATTGAAGTGCAATTGACCTATAATAAACTGCACATATTTCAAGTGTACAATTTGATACTTTTTTTTAAAATTAATCTCTTTACTCAACGTGGGGCTCGAACCTAACAACGCCAAGGTCAGGAGTTGCATGCTCTGCCAAAGGGGCCAGCCAGGGGCCCCGATACAAGGGTTTTTTTGTTTGTTTTGGTTTTGGGTTTTTTTTTTTTTTAATCTATTAAGTGAAGATACAGAAAACTCTTGCAAGAGTGAGAGGGGTCCTGGGGTGCCTGGGTGGCTCAGTGGGTTAAGCCTCTGCCTTCGGCTCATGTCATGATCTCAGGATCCTGGGATCGAGCCCCATATCAGACTCTCTGCTCGGCAGGGAGCCTGCTTCCCCCTCTCTCCCTGCCTGCCTCTCTGCCTACTTGTGATCTCTTTCTCTCTTTCAAATAAATAAATAAATAAATAAATAAAATCTTAAAAAAGAAAAAAGAGTGAGAGGGATCCCAACAGTGTTGCCCCCGATACAAGTTTTGATGTGTGTGTATACCCATGAAACCATCACCACAATCAAAATAATGAACATGTTTATCACCCCAAAAGGCATAATCATTTTAATACAGTAATTGTGGTATCCCATCATCAATTTAAGTAGAATAGACCTCGTCTGTAGCTCTAGTCCCAATAAATAGTTCAATATTGAATCTTTCTTCGTCTCTAAAACTGGATGGGCCATTTAGAATTTTCTTATATCTCAAAGGGTAATAAAAAATGGGGTGAAGAAAAGCACTTTGATTTATTTATGTTTAAATGACACAGAGACATCAGAGTGTTTTCCTTCAGTGTACATGAGCTAAATCTCTTGCATAGAGCTGTTGTACACAGCAAAGAGGAGAATGTGTGTGAAAGTGCATCACCATGCCTGGCCCGTTGTAGGCACTCACTAGACCATTTCCTTCTTTCCCTTCCTGGTTCCTTAGTCACCCCCTGTTCCCCTTCTGGTTGGTGTCCAGGTGGGTCAAAGGTTGGATCAAAGGTTGTCGGGTATGGAGGGAGGGAACTGACCCAGAGCAGCAGACATTGGTCACAGTGTTAGGCATTTTGCTTGGTGCAGCTCAAGTATCTGGGTCACCTTGGTTTTTCTCAATCTGTTTAAAGAAAGTTTTACCAAAAGTTGGTGTTGCTGGGTTATTGGTAACGTCGTGCGCATATCGGTAAGTGGAGCAGAGGAGCAGATGGTACTGGCTAACTAGAGAACAGCACTTGCTTTAGGTTTTAGGCAGCTTTTAAAATTTCTTTGTAAATGTCACACTTTGTTAGGTTAACAGAGTTAAAAGTCATATATATTTATCAAGGTCACAAAACAGAAGACTGATTAATTTTGAACTCATTTTTTAAAAAGATTTTAATTTTTATTTTTTTAAAAGATTTTATTTATTTATTGGACAGAGAGAGAGACAGCGAGAGAGGGAACACAAGCAGGGGGAGTGGGAGAGATAGAAGCAGGCTTCCCGCCTGATGTCAGGGCTCCATCCCAAGACCCTGGGATCACGATCTGAGTCAAAAGCAGATGCTTAACGACTGAGCCACCCAGGTGCCCCTAAGAGATTTTATTTTTAAATAATCTCTACACCTGATGTGGAACTCAAAACTATAACCCCAAGATCCGGAGTAGCATGCTCCACCGACTGAGCCAGCCCAGGGCCCCTGAATTCATTTTTAATTAAAATTATTCTTAGAATTAATTTCATTATTTTAATTAATTTCACTTGTCAGTTATTTGTACTCATTTTTGTTTTTAATTTATATGCATGTTACTTGTGTTATCTATATACTACTTATGTATATATATGTTATATACAAACTTTTATTTTTTTAAAGATTTTATTTATTTATTTGACAGACAGAGATCTCAATTTGGGGGAGAGGCAGGCAGAGAGAGAGAGAGAGAGAGAGAGGAGGAAGCAAGCTCCCCACTGAGCAGAGAGCCTGATGCGGGGCTCCATCCTAGGACCCTGGGATCATGACCTGAGCCGAAGGCAGAGGCTTTAACCCACTGAGCCACCCAGGCACCCCAAACATGTATATGTTTTTATTTGTACACTACTTATTGAATGTGGTTGAGATGACTAGATTATCTGTAGCTAAATAAGAGGAAGAAGAAAGTACCCTTAGGTACTAGAAAGTACCCTGACTTGTTTCAAGTCAGAAAAAGTTGGCATATTTTGGCTTGCAAGGAATCTCATCATGGAGTCAGAGATTTGAAAGGGATATTAAATTAGAAGTAAACCTATCCTAACCAATGAATGTTAAGTTGACTGTTGAATAGTTAATTAGTGAGGCCACATCTGGAATCAAATCTTTCACAAACTTTCTGTTTAAATTTGAATTTAATGCAGTCTGCACCCCCCCCACCAGCCTACTTTGTTTAATGGCCTTTGTTTAATTTGTTTTTGGCTTTAAAAAAAAATTTTTTTTAAAAGAATTTGGCAGTCCTTTCCAAAATGTTTCCTTCTGCACTGCCTCCAAAACAAAATTACAAACAGGTTGATTTTTTTGGAGGCAGGGGCGGTGGGGGGGGGCAGGGAATGCATTATGAAATCGTGTTTTTACTCTCCTGACTTGTAAATGTGTGTGGTTTGAGTGAGTTCTAAGGTTGGACCTTGAAAGCTGAGACTTTGAATATACTTCTTTTTCTTCACCGCCTAGAGAGTGAAGTCAGCTGTTAGGAAAGTGTAGCAACAGAGCCTGCAGAGCCGCCCGTGTGCAGTACCCAGGGAGTGCCTGTGAGAGGGGCCCTGGCCGCTAGGGTTGCAACCTCGCGGGCCTCATCCAGGAGCTCATCAGTTTACTGGACATCATGGCATCTCTGCTATGCGCCGTGACAACGCCACATGCTGGGGATGCACAGATGAATGGGCTGGGGACAAAAGGCCAGTTTTATTTTTTTAAAGTGTTAGTATTTTTTAACACCAAGACATGAGACCTTGTGAGTAACATGGCATTAAGCTAATTACCCAGTTGTAAGTGTCTGAACTATTGTCTTAGATGTGTTCTGGGTTTTCCACGAGTGGACCCCAAAGCCTCACCTAATGCACCTGACAACCATCATGTTTTCTGTAGTCCAAGGCAATTCCAGCAGGAAATAGGTTCATACCACCTGTTTCTTAGCTTTTATGCTTTCTTTTCACCTTCCTGTTGCTTTTTCTCCTGTGATCTAGATGTCAAGGGGAAATGAAGTAGCCCTTCATAAGTAGGTTCAGGGGCCTGAAGGCTGGAGGCATGTCTGTGCCAGGCTGGGCAGGGGCCGCCTGCCAGAGCACCATTAAGAGAGAATCACGTGGCCAGGTCATTCCAGCACTGTCCTTGCTTGACCCCGCCTGACCTGTCCACTCTCTCCCTTGCCCAACTCCCTTGGCTGCTGGCACCAAAAAAAGACCTCAAGATATAAAAGGGAGAGTTAATTTTCCAAATATGGAAATCTTACTTCTAGAGCTGTGTACATGAGTTGTGGGTGGGGAATCCCTCATTTCAGCAGAGGTGGTGAAGACCGTCCTCTGAATTGTACCTAAAACAGGCAAACTCTCAAACCATGCTAACTCTCAAAGCATACGAGTCATGATGATTATTTGGCATTGTAAATAACTCGGTTTATTTGTTTATCTTTCTTTCTCAGATCTGTTTCATGGCCAGCTCTGACTCCTTTTAGATTAGCTCCACACTAACCTGCTACAGATGCGAGGAATGGCAGAAAGGCTAACGAATGTTCTTCACAGTCGTTGAGGTTTTGGTTTACACATGAAGATGGTGTAGCATTGGTACAGTTCTTTTCCTTATCCAGATGACCCTTACTGAGCACCTGCTGTATGCAAGCCCCTTCCCCCATGCTTTCATATGGGTTCCTTTGAAGTTACCAACACAGCTCTCTGAGTTTTAATCAATTCCTGGAAGTTTCCGAAATTTTAGCCAGCTTGGGGATTACTTCTGAATGCTGTAGATAATACTCCTGAAGGAGGAATGCTGGGTGATGTCCAACTGCAGGGGAAGAACACTTGGAATGCTTAAGCAAGTTCCTGAATCAGGATGATAGAGTCTATAGAATATAGAGAATTCTAGAATAAAAAAATTCCATAGTACTTCTTTTTATTAGGAAGGGTAGAGAATTTATTGGTGTGCTGAATTAGGATTTAGGGGCTCCTTTACCTGTATTTTTCAAAGTACCTGGTAAGTGCCTGTAATCCTTCGTCCTAACCTTGTTCTTGTTCAGGTCTGGCTCTCACCAGACAGTGAGCTCCTGGAGGACAGATACCATATCTTACTCATCATTGTTCTCCAGGGCCTAGTACAGTGGTAGTCCTATCAGATAGAATAAGGATGCTCAGTTGAATTTGAATTTCAGATAAATAACAACTAGTTTGATTCTGAATATGTCCCATATATACATATATCAATAAACTTGCATTTTATATAAACAACAAATAATTTTTAAGATAACTATGTCCCTGGCCATATTCAGATTTAATTGGTAATCCTGTATTTTTATTTGCTACATCTGACTGCCCTCTATAATGTCCATTACTTAGAAACTATATATATATATATATATATATTTTAATCCAAACGGTAAAATTCTACAATGTCTACAGCTAAGGCAAATCAAGGTGTTCAGGGTTACTGGTCGTGTCCATGAAAAGTAGGATGGAAATTGCAAATAAGAGTAATTACCCTCCTTCACAAGTTGTATTAGTGAAGATGGACCATTTCACCTGCAACAACTAGATAGCTTTGATTATAGAAATATGTAGCGAGGACCCGAATTAAAGGATTGGCTAGTGTTTCTTGCTTCCGTGAGCCAGGCACTCTCAATCCAAGTTTCTTATGTTCCCAAGCCGCCATCTTGGGAGATCATGCCTGTGGCCAAATGAAGTACTTGTCTGGGATTATGAAACCGTGGCTGCGTCGGTACTGGCCCCCTTCTCCCCCCTTTCTGCTTTTCTGTTCCTCTCATTGCTGGTCTCCAGCACCCACCTTCCTTCCTGAGAGGTGAGCACTTTGGGGGTCAGGCAGGAAGGGAGATGGTCATCTGTTGAGCTAGAGGAGATCAGAGTAGAGTATGACAGTGCTGGGTATTTTAAACCTCCAGATTTTTGCAGTGTATATGAGTATGTATGTATGGGTCAGTGTACATACAGAATGTGCATAAGCATTCACGTAAGCATGCGTGAATGGTAATCTCCCCATTTTTCTGGTAGGAGAAATGGAGCAGGTAGGGGTGAAATCAGGGGCTTCAGAACAGAGACACAGGCTGATTCGAATGTGGTTGCTGCTGAGACTAGAATCAGGAGCTCCTGCCTCCTCTGGGGAATACTTTTTTTTTAGGCCATCTTCCCATCCACAAAGGAAGACTCTGAAATAAATCTGGGTATTAATGGTTTTTTGTGGAAATGTAAACAGTCCTGACCTTAAATATTTGGAAGTGAGGACTCATGCCCTTCTCCCAGAATATAAATTTGACTCAGTAAGGCTAAAAACAATTGCAGCCTAATATAAGAAACCATTTAGCCGACTTTGTCTGGATGTCAGCCAAATTAGAGCTTTGCATGGTGGGGTGTATTCTGTTGGCTGCACCCTATTAGGGAAAGCAAAAATAGAAAGCTTTTTCTCTAGACTTGAGAACCAAATCAATGTATGGGCATTAAGAGCATCAGTGGCAAATGGCCATGGAAGTCGGAATCTCAGCCTTAAGAGAGGGCATGCTGGTGTCCTGAGAACACAGAATTTGCAAAGAAACAAAATGCCACCATTGGTTCTGAAGCTATCGAAAGCGGCAGATACTGGATAGAATCCCTAGTCGGGCTAATCACACGTGTAATGTGCCAGGCAATGAAGCCACCTCAGCTCTCTGGAGGAGGATTCCTGGTAGGGGGCTGGTTCCCTTGAGAGGAAGCTGGCATCCCACCCCCAATTCAGCCCTTTGTAGGGATGCACTCGATGCCTGGGAATTTATACTCCAGCTTCAGTTGTGCCCAGAGAAAATATTTATTCTCCATCTCCGAGGCCTTACTGAGCATGGAGGGCACGGTGATTGTTCTTGAAGTCTCACCCATGCCAGAAAACCTTGTTCACTGGAGGCATCAAAACTTCCTCTTTTCCATGTGCCTTAGTTTAACATCATTGCTAGTGTTTTGCTCAGATTAACTTCCCGTGTTTGTTTTTATTTTAAGCCTATTCTTTGGTTAAAGTGTTACTTAGTGAATTGAAGGAGAAAAATAAAGCAAGGGAAGGGGTATAATATGGAAGAATAGAGTTTCTCGTTTCTGTTCCTGTTCTGCAACTACAGATAAGTACTGTGAGCTTGTTATTCCCTGGTTGTTGAACGAGACACTGAAACTGCATTTTATAGTACTACATGGTGTATTTAACTTGGTTAAACAGCCAAGCAGATCAGTCCTTTAGCCTAGACTGCAACTCCACAGGCACTTTGAGAGCCTGTCTTGTAGCATCCAGACCTTACTTCCTGCGGCCGTCTGCACCGATCCGTGCACTCACGGAGCAGGAGTTTTGCTAACTGTTCATCGTTTGTTGTCTGAGGCCCAGTGTCCTCCTCACCTGCCAGGGTTCTTCTCATTTCAATGACAGAAACTTTGCAAATATTAAGGACCAGAAATACTAAGGATACTAAGCATCAGTGTTAGGGGTCAGACGATAAACTGAGTTCCTGTGCCTCACACCCAAATCTCAGTCATTGCACAAATGCAACGGGCAACTTCTTTGGGAATCCCTAAAAGAAGCAGAGCTTAATTGGGAAAACACACTTTGGATGTGTAATTTTTGTAATTCATCTGGCTCTGGATTTTTCTCCTAAGCCCTTGAGGCAGATTTCAGTTCATAGCCCTAGGTGAGACTCTGAATTATGAAGCTTCTCCAAGGAGAAGCTGGTGGGCTACAGGCCACGAGTTCCCAGAGCAGTAAAACCATCCACGGGCTGTTGGAGTGTATCTAGGACTTGCTAGAAGAGGGAGTTGCTAGGTGGGAGGTGGAGCAAAGAACAGTTCTGCTGAGGGGCGCCTGGGTGGTGCAGTCAGTTAATCACCTGATCTTGATTTCAGCTCGGGTCCTAATCTCAGGGTCATGAGATCGAGCCCCAGTGCGGGCTCCACACTCAGTGGGGAGTCTGCTCCCGCTCATGTTCGCTCTTTCAAGTGAATAAATAAATCTTTAAAAAATCATAATACAAAAAAGAAAAGTTCTGTTGAGATTATACTAGCAGTGAAGGGTTAGGTGGGTTAATGGATTGTGTGGTGGCCTGGGAATTCAGGGACCTCAGGTATTATTTCTACATATAAACTCTGATTTTGGACATTTCCACGCTCAGGTCCTGCCAGTTAATCTTCAATCTAAGCTGCTGGATTAAGTGACCTCTCAAGTCTCTTCCGGTTTAAAATTCTGCTCTCACATGGAAACACACTATCAGGAAAATATCAGTGCCAAAGTCTCTAATACGGGAAGTATTTTCAGGTTCCAGCTCAGTGAGAGTTACTTTTGTTATCAACATTTTATAAAAGTTACTTTTGCTATTAACATTTTTATAAAAGTTACTTTTGCTATTAACATTTTATAAAAAGTTGGAAATTATTAGTGTGTGTGGTCACACCCATGTTAAAGTTGTTTAAGTTGTTTGTATTTCAGTTAATGAAAGAGAACTTGAAGTGACTATTAGCATTTACTAAGGGGTGTAGCTGAGGGTTGGTGCTTTATAAGGGCAAACTCGTGTAATAGTGAGCCATGGCCACTGGGTTGAAAAGTTTACAATTTGATTTTGTTTTTGTTTTTGTAGCCTCAAACCTGGTCAAAGGTAGATGATTCATGTAAAATTATCTTCATTAGAACAGGCATAATATTGGCCATCACTGTTGCTCAGGGTGAAGATTTCAAAGTGTTAGGTTTCTGTATTTTAAATTCCTTTGATTTTCTAACAGTTTCTACCTAATCCTGAGAAAGTCTAGTGGCCTGACTGCTTTCTGTCTCAGAGTATTTAAGGAAAGTACATTTTCTCAAAATGGAATTTTCCCTGGGTCATACCAGGCAACTAGGGCTTTGAGCCATAAATTATCTCCCAGGGTTTGGTTCCCTTTGAGAGAAAGGGAAAGGAGATAACTTTTGCTCTTGCTGGAAAGTAAAGCTTATCTACCCCTACCTATTTGTGATTTAAAGAAAAGAGTAGTGTATTTATACAAAAGCGTAGGTCCCTTGACCACAGTAAAGCAGCTATTTAGGCTGTACGTTTTGTGTCCAAGAGACAGAATGTATTTTCAGGCCCCAGGAGGTTCTTTTGGTGCCAGACCCAGGCTGAGGATACAAATGTGCAACTGAGTAAACACCTTTATAATAACCTCACATTCTTCTCATTGACATAGTATGTGTGTGTGTATACATAGATATGTGTGTGCATATATGTATATGTATTACATATATGTGTATGTGTGTATATATAATATACATACTAACATACATATATACACCGTATGTATATTGCTAATATAATATAACACAATATGTATGATGTTACTGTGTAGTTTTGTATGTTACTAAATATTATATTGCTATTTAGTAATGTATCTTACTATTCTTTTTTTTTTTTAAGATTTTATTTATTTGACAGATCACAAGTAGGCAGAGAGGCAGGCAGAGAGAGGGGGAGAAGCAGGCTCCCTGCTGAGCAGAGAGCCCCATGCGGGGCTCCATCCCAGGACCCAGAGATCATGACCTGAGCCCAAGGCAGACGTTTAAACCACTGAGCCACCCAGGTGCCCGGTATCTTACTATTTTTATATTATTTTGTCATTTTTAAAAAAGGATTCCTTATTTATTCATTTGAGAGCCCTCTCAAATGAAGAAATTTGACAGAGAAAAAATGACAGAGAAAGTACAAGCACGGGGAGCAGCAGAGGGAGAAGAAGCAGACTCCCACTGAGGTGGGAGCCTGACACGGGGCTCGATCCCAGGACCCAGAGATCATGACCTGAGCCGAAGGCAGACGCTTAACTGACTGAGCCACCCAGGTGCCCCTATATTACTTTGTCATTATGGTACTATATGTTACCAACATAGAATATACCTACGCATGTGTATGTAGAGATACAACCTACGCATATACATACGTGGCTGGCTTGGTGAAGGAATGAAAGTCTGTGACCTGCCCACTTTCAGAGTGTTTTCAGAGTGCGCTACTTCCCTGTGTACTTTTACCCACGGTGTGTAGGGCGGCGTAGTAAGTGCAATAAGCAATTTAAGAGGAAAGTAGGTTTAATGGATGTTTGGAATCAGAGGTAAACCTCCTTCCCACCCTTCAGGGAAAAAAGAGAAGTTGTTTGATTTAACCACTTTTTTGCAGACCAATCTTGTGCGTGGAAGCCGACATTCCACTGTGTTTGCTAGAAGGAGCTGTGTGGACATTTAATTCTTTGCGTTAGGTGGCCTGTGGGCTAGTTACTTGCTATAGTCGGCTGTGTTTTTCAGTCATTTGGGGGTTTGTCGTTGTGTTTGTTTTTTTAACCTCAAACAAAAATCCTTATGTAAGGGCAGAAAAGCTTTTCCAGTTTTCTTCTGAATGTTTTACTTGCTGTTTAGAAATGATTATCCAGCTCTGCTGCAAGTCAGACCGCTGGCCTTGATCTCATGGAGTATTTTAATATTTCAGTTTCAAGTTTAATAATGGGAGGATTTTGAGTTCCCCATGAGTTCTGTTTGCTGATATATTTGTGTCCCGAGATAGAGAAGGAAGTGAAATTGGATGACTCTTATTTTTAAGCCTGACTGGCTCTTTGGAAAACGAGAGAAGAGCCACTCCCTCAAAATGGCTGACATGTTGAGCTGTGTAAATTGGGGTCATAATCCTTTCTTTGAAGAAGGGGAGGAATGCCATTATGATAAATGTGCTGGAAATCATTAAAGATGAGAGTACAGTGGGACACAAGTGGCCATCCCAGGCCATTTGCCGTCCGGTGGGACACCCTCTGTGTCCCTCTGCGTGGAAAGACCCAGAAGCGGAGGGATTAGCCGTTGCCCCGCTGGGCCGCCTCTGTGTGAAACCACAGACCCCGGGTGAGTTTCCAAGGTGCATTTGCCTTGGTGTCTAGCGGATGCTTTGTCTTTTCTCACCTTTGATCACAGCAGAGGGAAGACAGGCCAAAATCCGGGGGGGCGCGGTTTGCATACCCGTTTGTGCCTACTCACGCCGTCCCAAATATACTCCCCCTCCCAGTGGCTGCCGATTTTTTTTCTTAAGCATGAATGTGGTGGGAAATTGCGGGTATCAGCTCTACGGGGTGGACCAAGTATCAGTGATAGGAAGCAGAGTGATGTGCCTTTAGATGACTGCTATCTGACGTGGTTGAGAATGGAAATATTCCTTTCATCCTTTATGATAAGGCAGAATTTGAGTCAATTCATGATTTCTGAAGGCCTGGAATGTGTAGGGAATTTTCTCCAAAACTGTCTTATATACATGCCATGAGATGTCTTCGTTCAGGTAGTTAATACATGATGATTTTAAACCTGGGTGGTTTTTATTTCTTAGTATGTAACCGCTGCTTGCTTATCAACAATGAATTTCTATTCTATTTCATATTTCTATATTTTAAGTAAATCCTTTCTACTTCTGAGAATCTTTATCTCTCAAGACTAGTTTATTGGAAACAGAAACTGAAAATCCTGTGGCTGCCCCTTCTAGGGACAATAAAATACATTTATTGTCCATGCATAAGTAGGAAGGAGAAAATAAAAGACCTTTGTAATCTCACCAGCTCCATGAGAGTTGAGAAGCCAGTGGCAGGTTTTGAGCTGAGACTATTTTAAATTAAATATTTTTAAAAGACCCTAGAGGTTGTATGGGGATAGGCAACGGTAACTGCAAGGAGGTGAGGTAGGACTCTTGCAGTAGTCCAGGCAAGAGACAGTGGTAC
Source organism: Neogale vison (assembly GCF_020171115.1). Lineage (NCBI taxonomy): Eukaryota > Metazoa > Chordata > Mammalia > Carnivora > Mustelidae > Neogale > Neogale vison. The sequence goes on along the minus strand of NC_058101.1, from coordinate 194,004,283 downwards.
CTTGGTCTACATACTAGCCAACGAGCTGGTAAGACGTGGTCGTAGTCTAGCTCTGTTTGGAAAATAGAGTGAAAGGGTTTGTTGATGGTTTGGCCCTGGGTTATGAGAGAAAGCAGCAAAGAGAGACAAAGGTTTTTGGCCTGAGCAACTAGAAGGATGGAGTTGCCATTTATCAAGGCAGGAAAGACAGGGAGGAGAGGAAAGTCTGAGGGGAAAAAATAAAAAGTTGAGTGTGGAACCTATTTATTTTTTATTATGGTAGTTACTAAAAGCTATTATTGGCTCATTTAATCTTCCCAGTGCTTTTCCATAGGCATAAGTGTACTTTTACTCATAAATCTCAGGGCAGTGCTAAGCTTAAGCTATGTAAACACTGAATCAAGGAAAGAAAAATTTAGGCTAAAGATCAGAAAAGGCCAGTTAGGAGAAAGCACCCTCGGGAGCATGATATGAGCCCCAGCAAGAGAGTCTCATAAAATGCAATTTAATTAAACCGGGGGCTTCTAATTGAGAATCTTTTTCCAGAAGGAAAAGGGTTCCTGTGTCTGGCTCTAACTGGGTATGCAGCAGGTTTGGACTTTGCTACCCAGTGTGCTATGTGACGGGGCTAATACTACTAAAAAGGAATATGGATTTTCTGATACATCATAGATGGATCAATTGCAATCTTGCCAGTATTGGTTTTCACTGTGAAAATAACTCTGCTCCTTTCTCCCTCCCTCCCAGCCCCCTCCCTCCCTTCCTTCCTTCCTTTCAGAACTGTTTCTGATTTTTATGCGAACTAATCTAGGAAACTCCATTATTTGTTTAGCTGACAAAGAATCACAATATTGAAGGTAGAGTATTTTTTTTTTTTAAATCTACTTTGTTGTCTTTGTACATGGATGAAAGCAGGCCAGTTTAAATCTCTGTCCCTAGCTTTAAGGGAAAAAGAAATATCTGCATTTATGTCCCTAGAGTTAAGGGAAAAAGAAACATATCTGCATTTACTTATTTTTTTTAAGAGTTTATTTATTTATTTGACAGAGAGAGAGAACACAAGCAGGGGGAATGGGAGAGGGAGAAGCCAGCTCCCGGCTGAGCAGGGAGCCCCGTACGGGCCTGATCCCTGGGATGATGACCTGAGCCGAAGGCAGACGCTTAACCACTGAGCCACCCAGGCGCCCCTATGTCTGCATTTAAAATGCTGAAGGAGGTTATAGCTTAGTCCATTCTGAATGTCCTCTTATTCCTCCTCTTACTACAACTGAACAACTGAAATGAGTTCTCATTTTCTTCCCTTTACATCTTTTGCCGTTGTTCATAACTTCATCCAGAGTTGCTTTGTGATGCTGACAATATTTGGACCTTTTTTTTTTTTTTTTAAAGATTTTATTTATTTATGTGACACAGAGAGAGACAGTGAAAGAGAGAGAACACAAGCAGGGAGAATGGGAGAGGGAGGGAGCCGGATGCAGGGAGCAGGGAGCAGGGAGCCGGATGCAGGGCTCGATCCCAGGACCCTGAGATCATGACCAGAGCTGAAGGCAGATGCTGAACAACTGAGCCACCCAGGCGCCCCTTGGGCCTTCTTTAAAAAAAAAAAAAAAAAAAAAAAATTAGCTGATTTAGCAGTGTTTGCAGAGCACCCCTGAGTGCTAGGCACTGTGTGACGGCTGGGGATGCAGCAGTGACAGCCAGTACCCCTGCACCCAGGAGCTGGAAATCTAGTGTGTGTGTGGGGGGTGGGTACTAGTCCAGTATGCAAATATGTGACTTCGTTTGGAGAATAAATACAGAGAGCCAGGGTGTAGTGAGGGATGGCAGTGCATGGAATGGTCTGAGAAGGGAGCATCTGAAATCAAGATCTGACCCTGCATGGCCTCCTGGCTTACAGTCAGCTGTGGGATGGAAGCCAGCTTGCCTCTGCAAAACTCGAGGCTCCTGGGGCTCCTGGGTGGCTCAGTCAGTTAAGTGTCTGCCTTCAGCTCAGGTCACAATCTCAGGGTCCTGGGATCAAGCTCCGTATCATGCTTCCTGCTTAGGGGAGGCTGCTTCTCCCTCTCCCTCTGCCCTTCCCTTGCTTGTGTTCTCTCTCTGTCAGAAAATAAATAAAATCTTAAAGAAAAAAAAAAAGAACACAAAAATAACAAAAACTTCAAGCATCTTAACTGTGTAGCTTGAGATCTTCTCAGATAAGAACCCAGTACAAGAGTCATGCTAATTTGAAACAATGTCAGGAGTGATGTATGTCCCCATGCATGTTTTATTTGTATTTTTGTAAAGAAACCTGCTCAAGTGTGAATAGAGTCGTATTTTGAAGAAGGTTCTACTGTTTTCCAAAGCGAACAAATAACCCATTTGAAGCCTGCATCTGGTGAGAACATCTGTGGGTTGTTTTTCCCATTTTTACAAGACGTAGTAATGTTGGAACCATGATTATATGACTTAGAATCTTACTGGTTTGGGGCTGAAAGGGAGGAATTTTGGGGACTGTCTGGTTTGATTTCTCTCATTTCTTGGCATGACTAAGCTGATGGCAGATGGACCGTCTGTCCGAGGCTCTCCTTCTCATGGGCGGAGGGGCTGAGACTGCAGAGAAGGCTCCCTGCCCTCCATCCCTCATGCTCTTCTGAGTGATTAGAATTTGTATCTCCATGTCTTTCAGCATGATGCCCAAACAGAGCCCTAGAGAAGAGCAGATTTTTATCTCTATTAAACTGATCCTACCATCATTCATAAAAGTATGGTTTTACTATTTATAGTTTATCCTTTTAGGCAAGTAATTCTGGCCCAGATAATGATAAAAAGAGAGATAACTCTTCAGTTTCTTTCTTTCCATTTTTGATTCCTTATCACTGACATTAGGGTAAAAGGCTAAATTTAAAATTAATGCCAGTCTTGTGTTTCTAGTTTGTGAGATACGGCTGAGTTTCCTAGTGCTTGTGGGGAGGGGGCACAAGGTGAAGTGCAGGGCAGAAATAATCACACTCGTCCCCTCCCTCCTCTCATCTTCCTTTTCATGGCCTCGGCCATCCACCCTGAGCCTATCTTTCGCTCTCTTTCTCTCTCATTTTCTTGCATGCAAACCAGATGCCTACTTTCTTATTTTCCTGTTGGCTAGAGCCAGACCCGTTGGCAAACCAAAATTGCTAGAACATAAGAGAGAAAACTAAGAGATGGTAAGGAATGTCGTGAGCATCCTTATGTCTTAACATGCCAGCTGGGGAGAAATTCAAGGTAGCATCCTGGGATTTCTTTGGGGCAATGCAGGTGGTTACCAGGATGAGGCAGTGCTTCTCAAACTTGAACATGCACACAAGTCACCTGGGCACCTCGTTCAAATGGATGATAGTGATCTAGGAGGTCTGGGTCAAGACCTGAGGTTCTGCATTCCTCACCAGCACCCAGGTGCTGCTGGGCCAGACCACACTTGTCCGTGTGCTGTGAGGGATGGACTTTTTAGCAATGTTTATATGTTCCTTGCAACTCATTTAAAAGTTGAGTGATATACTGTGTACCGAGGGAGCATTACAGTGCCTAAATTAATCACTGGAAATTATGGTCTCTCAAAAATGTGTGGAGGACTGGACGTGCTTCTTCCTGAGCTTCCCTTTAAAATCTGCTTCAGGAAGTCGATGACTTAGATCAGGTTATTAAAAAAGGAAAAGCCTGTGTATACGTTCCCTCTCATAGCTGCTCTCACTGTGGAATCATGCCCTGATCATTTTTAACTGCATGCCTCGCTGACACTGAGGAAGCCTTTTTATTTCTAGTACCAAGACGGAACACATACCCCTCTTTCTTTAAATTCAGGAAATCTTACATAAAGTTGCCAAAACAGGATGGCATATTTCCCAAAATCGTGCAGCAACAGAAGGGGTGACATATTCTGGGATTAGAGTAGTAAGATCAGGGTTTTTGTATGATCAACACAGAACAAGTACGGAGTGGTGTGGTGCCGTGGGGGTCGGGGAGATGTGGAGCAGTGAAGGACAGGGGAGAGCGGCCTCCTTATTCCTGATCCGTCTCTAACCTAGCCTGAGCTCCTTAAGACCCTACAGGTCCGAGTGTTGCCATTTCTGAGATAAGGATCCTCTGCTTGGTTATTGAAAAGATCTTGGCGAACTCCTGCTGCCTCTTGCATGAAGTGTGCTTGCTTATTTGGAGCTAGTGTTTTGTGTGTGCTGGTTTCATTCCCACAAGACAACAAAAAGAAGTGTCTTTGTACAGTCTGCTGTCAATATTTTTAGCAAGTATCCTTTTTTTAAAGATTTTATTTATTGAGAGAGAGAGAGAGAGTGTGTGTGTGTGTGTGTGTGCGTGCGCACGCCCATGTGTGTGCACACAACTGGTGGGAGGGAAGAGGCAGAAGGAAAGAGAATCTCAAGCCGACTCTGCTCTGAGCACGGAGCCCGACACGGGACTTGATCCAACGACCCTGAGATCATGACCTGAGCCGAAATCAAGAGTCAGACACTTAACTGACTGAGCCACCCAGATGCCCCTTAGCAAGGATCCTTAAAGAGATGTTGCATATGAAGCTTGATTTTTATTAGGGAGCTTTGCTTTATAATTGCCCTGCATTTTATTATTTTCTTTAGTTATTTAGGGTTAAACGAAGGTATTTAAAATATTACATACAAATAAGCTTTTAATGCTTAGCTTTACCCACAATGTTAAACCAACCCAGTGAGTGAGTATACTTTTGTATAAGAAGTGGATGAGTTTACAAAAGGATTTATACTAGGTGTGATATGCATTATCAGCAATTTCCTTTAGGAATTTTTTCTTAAGTGTTCCCTTTCATACAGTCATTTTTGGACCACACTTATAACCCAAAACAAAGCACGTCACTAAATTAGACTTCCAGGCAGATAGAATGACAGGAGACAGGCAGTGATGTGGGGTTTGGGGAGCAGGGATTCTAAGTCTCCGTAGCATCCAACTCATGGAATAGTCCCTGCAAGAAAGTTTAAGAAATGGTCATCCATTCAAAAACACTGTGCCTTACAGCAAGTGGAGGACACTTTGCTCTCATGTGTAGTCCGATATGTTCGGTGGTGGTCTTGTGACCAGGGATTTCACGGCTGCCCCTCCCTTGAGGTTTGGGCAGGGCAGTGTGGTAATGAGCCATCCTGTTACATCCTTGGAGCCACCCAGGCGCCCCTTATTTATTTTTTGTATATAATCTTCCTCCCCTCCCATTATTGGTCCTGTTTTTCTGGAGAATCTGACAACTACACCATATTAAAGCAGACCATCCAAATAAATAAATAAAATCTTAAAAAAAAAAAAAAAACCCTAACTCTCTCTCTGCCTGTCTCTCTGTCAAATAAATAAATAAAATCTTGGGGTGCCTAGGTGGCTCAATGGGTAAAAGCCTCTGCCTTCGCCTCAGGTCATGATCCCAGAGTCCTGGGATCGAGCCCTGCATTGGGCTCTCTGCTCGGCAGGGAGCCTGCTTCCTCCTCTTTCTCTCTGCCTGCCTCTCTGCCTACTTGTGATCTCTGTCTGTCAAATAAATAAATAAAATCTTTAAAATAATTAATTAATTAATAAAATATTTTAAAAGGAGGGGGGCACCTGGGTGGCTCAGTGGGTTAAAGCCTCTGCCTTTGGCTCAGGTCATGATCTCAGGGTCCTGGGATTGAGTCCCACATTGGGCTCTCTGCTCAGCAAGGAGCCTGCTTTCCCCTCTCTCTCTCTGTCTGCCTCTCTGCCTACTTGTGATCTCTGTCTGTCAAATAAATAAATAAAATCGTAAAAAAAAAAAAAGGCAGGCTGTCTGGCTCATGACAGTAGCTTTGAAATGTGTAGCACTTTACAGTTTGACAAGTCTTTCACATTCACACAAATACCGTCTTTTCTTCACAAGTTGAATGATAAAGTTATCTTTAAATGACTTAATGGCTGTTGAGTCTTGAGAAGAACCAGTTTTATTTCATTTTCTTTTTTCAGTTAATTTTTGCATAAAATCTAAACTTAAAATCCTTATTTCTTATTGTCTTTATTTTGTTCTTTTTATTCATTTTACTTATTTATTTTTATTTTTATTCTTTTTATTCCTTCCCCAGGCGTGATTTTCTTGTTAAGAAGAACTACTTATAACAGGAACTACTATCCAGAACAAATAGTTCCTGTAGGAAATGTGCTTACTGATCTCATAAAATTTAGGGCTCTAGTTTGTCAATATTATTCTCATTTCTTAATAGCATTTATGTTTTAAAGCAGCAACTTGTGACTGAAGTTCAAGTTTCTTTCTTAACATGCAGAGAGTTAAGCATCAGACAAGTTCTGTGTGTATCACTATGTAGTCCTTTGCTTAATTTTCATTGTGTTAGACCAAAGAAAGAGAGAGTCCTCTAAAATAATGTCGTGATGGGTACTCAGGAAGGGAAAAGAGAAAGTTGAGGATATCATACGGATTTTGTGTGTGAGGTCCTTTAGAAAGAAGAGGGTACGCAGAGAAGAAGGACGGGCCATTTACTTTGCTTTTAAAACTTTTTTGATTCGAAAGCCCAACAGAATAACTTAAAAAATTATTAATGTGTAATTTATGTAAAATAAAATACACCATTTTAAATTTACCATTCAGTAAGTTGTGGCAAATTGATACACATGTATCATCATTGCTATACTCAAGATGATACAGACTCCTAAACATTCCCCCTTTCCAGTCAGTTGTTTCTTGTTCCAGTCTTACCGACCACCAGTGTGTTTTTTGTTACTATAAACGAGACTTGCATTTTCTCGAGTTTCATGTAAATGGAATCATAAAAGATTATTTTTTGTCTGGCTTTTGTACTTAGTATGATGTTTCTGGGATTCATCCAGAATCAGTATCAGTAGCTGGTCCTTTTCATTGCTGAGTACATTTCATTTGGGACTTTACTACGGTGTGTTTGTTCATGGATCTGCTGATAGACATTTAGGTTATTATAAGTTAAGTTTTTATGAGCATTCAGTTACAAGTCTCTGTGTGTCAGGCGTATGTTTTCAGTTCTCTTGGGTAAACATCTAGGAGTGGAATCACTAGGTCACATAGTAAGCATGTATTTAACGTATTATAAGAAACTATCAAACTTTTTTTGAAATGGGTTGCATCATTTTATTTTCCCAGTAGGACTGTATGAGTGTGCTTAGGTACATTGGGTGTGATCTTTATCTTAAGCCATTCCAGTGGATATGTGATTTTAATTTGCATTTTCTTGACTAAAGGTCTTGAGCATCTTTTCATGTATATTGTCTACTCACATGTCTTCTTCTGTGAAGTGTTCATTAAAACCTTAAGCATATTTTCTGTTGGATAGTTTGTGTTCTTATTGAATTCTAAGGGTTCTTTATATACTATGATTGCAAGACCTTTCTTGCATTACTCTCCCCCCCCCTTTTTTTTGTTGTGGTAAGATACACATAACATAATATTTATAAATTTAGCCATTTTTAAGTGTTCAGTTCAGTGGCATGAAGTACATTCATGTTATTGTGCAACAATTACCACCATCCATCTCCAGAACTTCATCTCACAAAACTGAAACTCTGTACCCATGAAATAACAACTCCCCATTCTTCCTGTTCCCCAGCCCTGGCAACCACCTTTCCGCGTTCTGTCTCTATGTATTTGACTTCTCCAGGTCTTTCATATAAAGGGAATCATACAGTATTTACTTGGTTTATTTCACTTAGTATAATGTCCTCAAGGTTCATGCACAATGTAGCATGTGTCAGATTTTCCTTTCTTTTTAAGGCTGAATACTATTCCATTGTGTGTGCACACCTCATTTTATTTATCCATTCACTGTTAGTGGACACTTGGGTTGCTTCCATGTTTCAGCCAATGTGAATAATGTGGCTATGAATGTGGGTATAGCAGTGTCATTTTGAGACCTTGCTTTCAATTCTTTTCTTTTTTTTTTTTTAAGATTTTATTTAGTTTTGCAAAAGAGAGAACATGCATGTGCATGCACACAAGGGGCAAAAGGAGAAGCAGACACCCTGCCGAGCAGGGAGCCCAGTGTGGGACTTGGTCCCAGGATCCTGGGATGATGACCTGAGTCAAAAGCAGAGGCTTAACTGACTGAGCCACCCAGGCACCCAACCCTGCTTTCAATTCTTTTGGGCATTTTGAGTATCTTGCTGGGTCATATAGTAATTCTGTTTTTAATTTTTTAAGGAGCAGCCAATACTTTGGTTTCTCTTCAGATCATATAAATCTTTCACTTTTTAAGGAACTGCCATACTATTTTTCGCAGCAGCTGCCCTATCACACATTTCCACCAACAGTGCACAAGGCTTCCAGTTTCTCTACATCCTCTGTAACACTATTTTTCTGAGTTTGGTTTGATTTGGTTTGGTTTGGTTGATAGTAGCCGTCCCAGTGGATATGAACCATTGTGGTTTCGATTTGCATATCTCTAATGATTACTCATGTTGAGTGTCTTTTCATGTGTTTATTGTCTATTTATATATCTTCTTTGGAGAAAATCAAACATTGCCTCATTGCTTTTAAAAAATCTTTGTCCTAAAAGGCCAGCAGTATAACTTGTTTGGTCATCTGTTTAAGAAGAGCTTGTCCACCTTAGAAGAAAGTTTGTAAAACTTTCATTTAAAAACCACAGTGATATGAACATCTAGTTGCTGACTACATATGATAATAGTTCATATTTCAAATGCTAAATGAATATTTTTAGACATGGAACACAGTTACATTTTGTCAAAGTCACAGGGTCACCATTCCCCCATTCCTTTCCCTAACATAGTTAAACTTTTCTAGAAATATCTAAAGGGTTTTTTGTTTGTTTGTTTTGTTTTGTTTTTTTTAACATAAAATGTTTTCACATGGAACTATGTTTTAGTCCCTACATTTAGAGAGAAAATGAGTTTCATACACATGTAAAGAGCCAGTTTAAATGAACAACAAGAGAACGTTACTGTGGACAGAAAAGAGGAAAACAGAAAGTTTAGTTCACTTACAGAAAAATGATGAAATTCAAAGAGGAAAAAAAGAATCAGATTTTTCAGACCCATGTAAATTGAAGGGGGACAAAGGAAAGCCATCTCCACGTCCTTGTTCTTTCCTGAAATAATACTGCGCATAAGACCTTGAGTTCATGGACATACAGATCCATCACCCAGGAAGTGTTTAGAATGGAAATCTGGGTACTCTTTCTAGAAAGTTTAGAGCCTGAAATTTGCATTTGAAATAACAAACTTCTCTCCTCAATCACAACGTGCATGTCATCTTTCATTTCAGTGTTTGGTTTTCTCCTGTCTTGCATATGTTTTAAGTCAGATATATCCCAGATCAGGACTCAGCAAACTTCTATGTAAAGGGTAGATAGAATACTTTTAATTTTGTAGGCCATAGAGTTTCTGGCAACTACCCAACTCTGCTGTTGAAGCAGAGTTGAAAGCAGGGTTTTACCATCTTGAAAAGAAGCCACAGATAATATGTAAAGGACTGAGAATAAAACTTTATTTATAGGAACAGACAGGAGGCCTTACTTTGCTGATACCTGTTCTCTCAGGGGGCCATGCATAATTTAATCTCAACACATGGTTAATGAGAGCTGTCTGTAAATGTTGACCCTTCTACGTGGTATTTTTGGGATCCCAGAAGCCCTCGGAGGGTTAAGTGATTTTTGCAAAATTTTAATTTGAACCTTTATTCAATGACTCGAATCCAGGGGGAGTAAGGGAGAAAAGCTTTATAAATATTTATAAATGCTAAAAATTAAATTGCTGAAATAAAAATTGGTTCTCATAAAAAGATAATTATATAACAAATTTGGAATTCAGTTTCTGTTTCATTCATTTCCTTGTGGAAACATCTTCATTGTGAAGACAATTGGGAAATTAACGAACAAATGTTTTCCCGAGCATGAGGCGATGCTTGACCGGGTGCTGAGCTGGATACCAAGATGTTGAAGGGCTGTCACACGGTTCCTGCTCTGAGGCGCTTACCATCTTGGAAAGAAAATCAAGGCCCATGAGAGAGGATATTTTTGTGAATGTATGTTTTTAACTTTTGGAGGGCATTTTCCTTGAAGATGAACTTTTTTGAGCTATAGTTTGCATACAGTACAAATGTAACTTTTTAAAGTCTATGACCGATTCCATGAGTTTTGACATGCCACCACCATCTCCATAAAGAGAAGGAGCAAAATTTCCATCTTCCTAAAGGTGCGTCAGCCGTCTCCCTCACCAAACCCCAGACAGCCATTGGTCTGCTTTCCGTCACTGTAGATTAGGGTTGCCCATTCTAAAATTCATATGACTGGAATCATACAGTGTATATTCTCTTGTATCTGGCTCAGAGATTAATAACTTTCTTGGTTCATAGTGCCCTTAGAGAATCAATAATTTTTTTTTTCATGGTAAGTCAAAAGCAATACCCTAGGAGTTCCATTAGGTCCAGAGAACTCAGTTGAAGTACTTTTGTGGTACTCCGTTGTTGCTGTGTTTCCCTCCTAAATTTGAGGTATTCTGTGGTCACCCGTGAGTCCGCTAGGGTTCCCTGGGTTGACTTTAGTCCACAGTTTGGGAACCACAGATCTGGCTTCTTTTACTCAGCATCATGTTTCTGGGATTTGTTCATGTTGTTAGATATATTACTATTTCATTCCTTTTTCTGCCCCCTCTGAGTACTTTTCCATATAGAAAATATCACAGTATATCCATTCATTTGGTGGGGGGCATTTGGGTTGTTCCCATTTTTTGGCTATTATGAGAAGGCCATATAAGCATTCATGTGTAAGCCCCCATGTGTAGGCCATATATTTTCATTTCTCTAAGATTAGAATTATTAGCTCATATAATAGCCCTTGTCTGACTTTATAAGATACTGCCAGACTTTTCTGAAGTGATCATACCATTACTCCTACCAACAGTGTATGTAAATTCTCGTTACTCCAATTCTCGCCAGAACTTGGTATTGTCAGCTTTTAAAATTTTAGCCGTTCTGCTACTGGGTATGTTGTATATCTTTGTATGGTTTCAAGTTGTGATTCCTTGATGAATAATGTTGAACATCTTTGCATATGCTTATTTTACCTGTGTGTGTGTGTGTGAAGTGTCTGTTCAAATCTTTTGTCCATTTTTTAATTGGGTTGAATATCTTATTATTGAGTTATAAGAGTTTTTATATACTTCAAATGCAAGTCTTTTGTCAGATGTATGTACGAAAAGGTTTTTCCCTTGGGGCGCTTGGGTGGCTCAGTGGTTAAGCCTCTGCCTTTGGCTCAGGTCATGATCTTGGGGTCCTGGGATTGAGCCCCGCATGGAGCTCTCTGCTCAGTGGAGAGCCTGCTTCCCTTCCTCTCTCTCTGCCTACTTGTGATCTTTGTCTGTCAAATAAACAAAAATATAAATAAATCTTTAAAAAAAAAAGGTTTTTCCCCAGTTGCTGTCTTACTTTTTCATTTCCTTAACCTAGTATCCTTTGAAGAGCTAGTTTAAAATTTTACCTAACCAGGTTTTTTTCTGGCTAGTACTTTTTATTTGTTTCTTTTTGCTATCTCAAGATTAAGAAAAATTTCCCCTAGATTTTCCTCTAGAAGGAAATACCATGTTCTAATGTCACAGTGTTGACTTTTACACTTAGGCACAGGTTCCATTTCAAGTTATTTTTTGTGTACAGCATGAGATCAGGGTTGAGATTTTTTTCCCATCGGATACTAGTTGTTTTGGTACCATCTGTTGAACAAACTGTGCTTTCCCTTCTGAACTAACTAGACCCTTTGTCAAGAATCATTGATTATGGATGGGGTGTGTCTCTTTCTGAAGTCTCTTCTGTTCCATTGGTTTATCCGTCTGTTCACATTACCTTGACCTTTGGGGCTTTATGATCAATTTTGAAATCACGCAGTATACTGGGGCTCCTGGGTGGCTCAGTGGGTTAAAGCCTGTGCCTTCAGCTCAGGTCATGATCCCAGGGTCCTGGGATCGAGCCCCACATGGGGCTCTCTGCTGATTGGGGAGCTTGCTTCTCCCTCTCCCTCTGCCTACCTTTCTGCCTACTTTGATCTGTCTGTCAAATAAATAAATAAAATCTTTGCAATCAGGAAGTATCATGGAGAAGGATGTAATCAATATTCTCATTAGAGTGTGGTGTCCAGAGCAGAATTAAGTGCTTCAGATAATGTAGGCTACCTGAGGAGTCTGTTACCTCCTTTCTATTAAAATGGCCTAAGATATGAACCTGCTTCTTTTAAGATCATGTATCATCACTTTTACTTTTTAACAACCGTACATCAAAGCTACTCACAAAATTCCAAAGAACACTTGACATGTCTTTGCTTCCATGTTACCTCCCATTCTGAATTTGATGCTGTTAATTTCACTCCATCTATCTGTAGGCTCTAACTATATTCCTATCAGACATTATCTTAATACATATTTCCTGTTGCTCCAGGCTTTTGAGCTTTGTTTTGTTTTTTTAATCTCTGGTTTCATCCTGTTAATTCATTGTCTTGGTTATAAGCTAACTGAATGATTTATGAGCTCCCTTGTATATTTTCACCAGCATCATTGAGATGCCTTTGAGGATAGGACCTGAGTCTGAGTCCTGCCAGATGTCGCCTGCTTTGCACTGTGCCTTTTGGTGTGAACAACATGGCATTTCTAATCAGTGGGAGAAGCAAACTCATCACTGCAAGGTGTTTGGGACAGCTGGATAACTGTTGGAAAAAGAGAAAGCTAGAGTCTGTCCTCATACTTTAGATAAACTATGTAAAAATAAATTACAGATGGCTCTAAGATTTAAACTTTAATAATGAAATCATAAAGACTATTAGAAGCATGAGTAAATTTTAAATATAGCCTGGAATGGAGACAGAAGACGTTTTCCCCCCAAAACATGTTCCAGAACACAGAAGCTGTAAAAGAAAGACGAACTTTCCACATTTCATATGAAAATTAAAAGGTTCTGTTGGGCAAAAATTCCATGAATGAAGTCAAATGACAAAGAATGTACTTGGAAAAACAATTGTGGCATGTATGTCAGAGGGCCAGTTCTTTTCATGTGGAAATTCTTAAAAATCAGTAAGAACAAAGATGGACAATGAGGAGGTTGAACTGATGTTGACAGACATGAGCATATTAAAACATCCTAATCTTTACTCTGTTTAGAAGTTCAATTTAAAACAACAAGATCTCACTTTTCTACCCATGAGAGGACCATGACAAAGTTTGGTAATATCCAATATTACTGAGGATACAAGGAAAGAGGCAGATGTATATAGCTTATGAGTGTTTTTGAAGGTCATTTGTACAATATCTATCACAATTTAAAAGGTTGTTATCCTTGGACTCAGGAATTGCACTGACCCTGTAAATATTTTCCAGCAAGTATGCAAAAATAGCTACAGAGATATTTGATGTAACAGTGTTTGTAATAGGAAAAAATGAAAGCAAATCATGTCAGTTAGGCACACAGTGGGATGCTGTGTGATGATTACAATGTTGCAATTCAGGCTCAGTGGGTTAAAGCCTCTGCTTTCAGCTTGGGTCATGATCCTATGGTCCTGGGATTGAGCTCCACATCGGGCTCTCTGCTTGGCAGGGAGCCTGCTTCCCTTCCTCTCTCTCTGCCTGCCTCTCTGCCTACTTGTGATCTCTGTCTGTCAAATAAATAAATAAAATCTTAGATTTAAACAAACAAACAAACATCAAAAAACAAATGTTGCCGTTCTCTGGGGCAACCAGGGTGACTCAGTCGCGACTTGATCTCAGGGTTGTAGGTTTGAGCCCCATGTTGGGTGTAGAGATTACTTAAAAATACAAAAAAAAATTGTTTTAAATTTAAAAAGTTGCAATTCTCAATATCCTGACTGAGTCAAGATATTAAATGGAAAAACAAACCAATGTGTATAGTCTGATGTCATGTGTTTTATAAAAAAAAGATGAGTATCAGTCAGGAAGGTATTAACTACAAATCATAAAAAGCCTGAGTGGCTATATTTATCTTATGCTGCAAGAAATCTGCCTGTGATGGCCATGCATGGTTGGTACAGGGACCCAAGTATGCCACCATCTGTGCCTTATGCACGCTCCATCTTTCATTTCCACATTCCTAATTGTGTGGGCCTCTGTCCTCATATATTTTTTCCCCTTCATCACAGCAAGATGGCTGTGCTCTACCAAGCCCCATCTCTGGATTTCCAGGTGAGAAAAAGACAGAAGGAGAAAAGTAGGAGGAAGGGAAGGCGTCTTTATCACAAAAGCCAAAACGTTTCAGCAGACTTCTGCTTACATTTTGTTGGTTAGAACTACCCCATGGCTCTCTAGATCTTTAAAGGAATCTGTGAAGGTAAGAATTTTAATTAGGCACATGTTTCTTCCTCTTGTGTAATCCAGGGTTCTGTGATTATGGAAGAAGAGGAGAAGGAACATTAGGTGGGCAGGTAGAAGTATCTCTCTCTCTTTCTTGCTTTCTGTCTCTCTCTCTCTCTCTCTCTCTCTCTCTCACACACACACACACACACACACACACACACAGAATCTGTGTTTGCATACGGTATTTCTGGAAGGCACTAGAGAAATGGATAACAGTACAGTCTTCCTCGATCTACAATGGGGTTATGTCCTGATAAATCCATTATACGTCCTGATAAGGTATATCGTAAGTGGAAAATGCTTTCAATACACCTAACCTCCCGAAAATCATAGCTTAGCCCAGCGACCTGAAGCAAGCTCAGAACTCTCGCATTAGCCTACAGTTGGGCAGAATCTAACACAATGCCTATTTTATAAGAAAGTGTTAGATACCTTGTGTAACTGATGGGCTACCAAAAGTGGGAAGTAGGGTGCATGCGTTGGTGCAGAACGGCTCAGGCGTATGGCTTGCTTACCCTCGTGATCACATGGCTCACCGGGAGCCACAGCTCACTGCCATGGTCACGTGAGAGGATCACACCACAGGTCGCCATCCTGGGGAAAAGATCCAAATTCAAAATTCTAAGTTTGGTTTCCACCAGATGCATATCGCTTTCACACCATTGTAAGTCCTGGACTATCTTTAGTTTCCTCTGTGGGACCAACCAGCAGTCAGGAGAAAGAAGGACATTTATTTTTCACTTTATGTTGTTAATTCCCACTGAGTTTTTGGGCTAGGAGAGGTCAGGCACTGCCCTGTCTCCTCTCTACGTAGGTGTGCAGGTTCTCAGGGTCCTCCAGTCCTGTGTCCTCCTCGCCTGCCGCTGGGATGGACTGCAGGGCAGGGGCTCCTACGGGCTCCCCGACAGCTGGGCTGGGGGGTGGCGGGCCCCCGACGTCACGAACCCCACCCACTTCCGCTGCCTCCAGTTTCCTTCCCAGCTGGAGTGTTAGGGTGCTCGAGCCGCTGGTGGTGCCCCCAGCAGGTGCCTGCGGGGTCAAGTCCTGGGACATTTTTTAAAATAAAGAATAGATATTAAATGTAAAGGAAGAAAGTTGATGGGAAGGTGACATCAGTACATCATCAGAACCCCTTGGGTACAGCTGTCCTGCCGGTTGTTGGTATCTTGGACTCCTTCTGGGTCTGAGCCTCCTCAAAATATTCAAGTTATAATTTATGCTTCTCCAGGAACCGAAGAAGAAGATTAAGAGTCGGCCTCTTTAGTCGCAAAAGAAACCTTGCATTTTGAAGATGTTCTGATTTAGTCGTCTTTGTTCTGGGCTGAATATGACCCCCTTCCCAAAATTCATATGTTGAAGTCCTAGAGTCCAGTACCCTAGAATGTGACTATATGTGGAGATCGGGTTTTTCTTTTTAAGATATTTATTTATTTATTTAAACTGAACGTGGAGCCCAGTGCAGGGCTCAATCTCTCCACCTTGAGATCACGACCTGAGGGGAAATCAAGAGTTGGTTGCTTAACTGACTAGCCATCCAGGCATCCCAGAAATAGGGTCTTTAAAAAGGAGATTAAAGGGGCACCTGGGTGGCTCAGTGGGTTAAAGCCTCTTCCTTTGGCTCAGGTCGTGATCCCAGGGTCCTGGGATCAAGCCCCACATTGGGCTCTCTGCTCATGGGGGAACCTGCTTCCTCCTCTCTCCCTCTGCCTGCCTCTCTGCCTACTTGAGATCTCTGTCAAATAAATAAATAAAACCTTTAAAAAAAGGAGATTAAAATTAGATGAGGTCATAAGGGAGAGCCCTAACCCAATATGACTGGTGTTCTCATAAGAAGATGAAATTAGGGGGCACCTGGGTGGCTAAGTGGGTTAAAGCCTCTTCCTTTGGCTCAGGTCGTGATCCCAGGGTCCTGGGATCGAGCCCTGCATCGGGCTTTCTGCTCAGCAGGGAGCCTGCTTCCTCCTCTCTCTCTCTGCCTGCCTCTCTGCCTACTTGTGGTCTGTCAAATAAATAAATAAATAACTTTTTTTAAAAAAGCAATTAAAAAAAAAAAAAAGACGACGAGATTAGGGGCACCTGGGTGGCTCAGTCAGTTAAGCGGCTCAGGTCATAATCTGGGGGTCCAGAGATCAAGCCCCTCATCAGGTTCCCCACTCAATAGGGCTGCTTCTCCCTCTCCCTTTGTGCACGCACCCCCCAACTTTCCAGCTCGTGCTCGCTCTCTCTCTCAAATAAATAAACAAAATCTTAAAAAAAAAAAAAAAAGAATGAGATTAGGACCCAGACACAGATAGAGGGAAGACCACATGAGGTCACAGGGAGAGCAGGGAGAGGACAAGATGGCCATCTGTGAGCCCAGGAGAGAAGCTTCCAGAGAAGCCAACCCTGTTGACCCTTCTGTCTCAGACTTCTGGCCTCCCACATTGTGAGAAAACCACTTTCAGTTCTTGAAGCTGCCGGTCTGTGATACTTTCTTATGGCAGCCTTAGCAAATGAATACATTCTTCTATCCCTTTAAACTTTGGTGGGAATAGGTCCAGGGTTTACAGAAACTTAGGATAGGGGTGCCTGGGTGGCTCAGTGGGTTAAAGCCTCTGCCTTTGGCTCAGGTCATGATCCCAGGGTCCTGGGATTGAGCCCCGCATCAGGCTCTCTGCTCAGCAGGGAGCCTGCTTCCTCCCTCTCTATCTGCCTGCCTCTCTGCCTACTTGTGATCGTTCTGTCAAATAAATAAATAAAATATTTTTTAAAAAATAGAAAGAAAGAAAGAAACTTAGGATAGTCAAGAGTACCCTAGGCGCGGCTACTCCTGTCTTCTTTTCCCTGGTGAAAGCTGGTCCCCAGGGAGTCTAGGCTGGGAACCTGGAAATCCTGAATGTGCACTGGGACAGAATCTCTGACAGGCCCTTCCAGAGGGCCTCCATGCTGTGAGCGCACCATTCCCTGGTTGCTTGGAGCCCTGCCTCCAGCTTGCTTGCCTGGTCTCTGATCCCTTTTCTTTCCTTGAACTTTAGGACCGGTGGATGCTGTCCCTCAGTCTGGCCTCTGATGGCTAAATCCATCTTGATCACACACAGTTTTGTCTCTTACAGATGATCTGCCCCTGATTGGTTGGGATCCCATATTATATGCATCACCTTAAAGTACATATTGACAGGAATTATATTCCACTTCTGATGGAGCGGGGATAGTGTGTGTGTGTGTGTGTGTGTGTGTGTGTGTAAGATAGAGAGAGAGAACCCTTGACCTTGAAATCTCAGCTTTGGGGTCTGCACACCTCCAGCTTCGTGCTCTCTGCCTGAGCCAGGACCTTGGCCTCTGCCAGGACCAGAAGACTCTGAAGTGGTTTGCAATGGTCCTTATTTAAGGGAGACTTGAATTTTGGGGAGGGGGGGGCATGTTCCCTGCCCCAGTGGACAATGACTGCGGGGTTACCCTTGCGCCGTGTTTGGAGAGAGCCAGGCCTCTCTCCAGACATCCAGTAGATGTCAGCTTACGGAAGGTGAGCAGAGGTCAGCCTCATGGCGCTCTGGTCCCTGCTGAGCCTCTGGACAGGGAGGCCTCGTCTGTGGGGTCTGCTTGTCTGCCCGCCAGTCTCTTCGCAGGAAGTGTGTAGCCTGGGTGGGACCTGGCTGCCTCGTTGGTCAGCTGGTCTACCTTGCAGACAGGCCGGTGTTAGAGCACAGAGCCGCACACGTGGACATATTTCGGTCTGGCTTGATGAGCACAGCTGTGAGCTCCTGAAAGCTACTGGTTTTTACTAAGTGGGGAATGAAGAGCACTTTTATTTATACAGAAAATTAAATCTTGCTCTTTTTGGACAGTTTGTGATTGTTTTTTTCACTCTGGGGAACTTGCCGTGTTAAAGAAGAGTAACAGACGTTTTCTGTGAGCCCTCAAACTCCTATATAGAGAGGTGGCCAAGTTCTTTGAAGCCTAGGGAGACAGATGAATCTCTGAGAAGGCTTTACTGGCCGTAGGATTTCTGTTCTCCGGGCCCTGACTGTTCTCTGTGCTCAGCATGAGACTGAGCCGTGGGTAACTTCCTTCTGGGTACCAGCGGGATGCCGTCTCTTGTTTGGAAGCATGAGGGCCATAAAGTAGGGACGCAATGAGAGGGTGGCTGGCAGGGGTTGGGGTGGGGGGTGGCTGGCGGGGGTGGGGAGGGCGGGCCATGTTCGTTTGGCCTCTTTAAGAGATTGTTCTACTTCATGCTAAATTTGCGAGTGTAACTTGAGAAACCTAGAAAATTCAGTAGAAAATACATATTCACAGTATTTTAAGCTGGAATGGACTATTTAAAGCCTAACAGACTCTGAAGATAAACCAGTTCAGCTTCTTCCCTTTGCAGCTGAAGGACCGGGGCCCAGAGGAGTCCGGGGTTGTCAGGAACTTGCAGGAAGTCAGTACGGCCCTGGGAGCAGAACCCAGGTCTCAGCGTCGTCCCTGCTCTCTCTCCTTTGCAGCAGCGACGCTCACCGGGCTTCCCCGAAGCACCTTCCTAGATGCAGAGAAATACCTTGTTACTCATAAAGCCAAGTCTTCAAAGTGGTTTTTATAATAACTTATGAGAGCTTTGTAATTAGTTGTGAATAATACCCTGTAGTTAATGAAAGAAATGGCTATGCTCAATAAGAGCCGTTTATTAATTATGATGTTCCAGTCAGCATCTGCGAGTTAATTTAAGGGAAGAAAAGCAGGATTATGTCAAGCGTACAGCGATCCTTAGAATCCAAGGAAAGGAAACAAGTCGAAGTTTTCCTTACGTTGATTTGGAACTTGGGACTGGTTTGTGTCATTCTGTCCCTCTGTCCCAGTCTCTCTCAGTCCCCCTCCCACATCCCCGGTCTGATGTGCCCTTAGGTCCTGTCATTCAACTTGTCAGTCACCGGCCTCCCATCTCTAATCCCCTGACTTGATCCCCTGCCCCCATCTCGGTCCCCTGCTTGGTTTCCCTTCTAACTTCGGTCCCTCTGTCTCTCCCTAAGGACTTGCCCCCATTTTTTTCTCCCCTCAGACCAGCTTCCTCTGCAACTGACATGTGAGGCAGGTGACCGCCCCAGCCTTTGTCTGCTTCACTCACTAAATCTGTCGCTCACCCCAATTTCCAGTTCCCCACGGAGCCATCTGATCTGCCTCCTTCACCTTTTTTCACCGGGCTGCAAGTTGCTGCCACTCCTCGGAGGGGGCCGCCTGTGTTCGGGTGGCCAGCCTTGGGCAGAGACCAGGGACCCCGGGGGGCTCAGGAGCCCTGGGAAAGGCATCTGGCCTCTAGCTGGACACCCGTGTGTATGACCTCATTCTGGCCTCACGACGGGCCTGCGTGGCGTGCAGTGTCCTCTCTCTGTGGGGCGTGGTGGGGGTGGTATGTGGAGACCTGGGCTTAGTGTCCTTAAAGCCATTTGCTTAGGGACCTGTGGCTGGTAGGTGGTCCAGATGGGAGCCAGCTCCTGGGGTCAGCGCCGCACCCTCCTCCTCCTCATGCTGGGCTCCTCTGGAAGCAAATCCATGCCCTCCCCAGAAGTCGCTATGCCCTGACGCTAGGTAGACCCAGCTGTCTTCTGCATGTGTTTAAGAAGTTATTGTTAAGGCCCCTGGGCTGTCAGTAGACTTGAGATCAGTAGGATTTTCTGAAAACCTTGCTTGAGACCCTGCGTGATATCTGCTAACATCTTCACACACTTGGGGTCCAAGGAGGTTTTCTTGGATCTAGGTCAAGTCCTTATAGAAATGCCGAACTGAGATTTCAACATGACAAGTGGGTTGTTGGGATTTTTAAAAGCCCCACCCCACCTCTTTTAAAGAAGACGCAAAGCTCTGGCAGAAATCAAATTTTTAATCAATGGAGGTTGATTTATATTTTCATAGCCCCTGGCATCAGGAAAGATCTTACATGGACAGACCTGTGAGCGTATTTGGGAGGGAGGTGATCCTTTGTGCACTGTCCTCCTCGCTGAACAAGGATTGTCAAGTACTTCCTTGAATGCCGTGAAATTTGCTGCCATGAAATCTAAGAACTGGGAAGCAGAGGGTGGAAATGGGCTTATCAGTGAGTGAACCTCTGTTTCCACTCTCTCCTCGTTCTTTGACCTCCTGCTGCAGGGACCTCAGAGGCACCATAAAGTCCGCACAGAAGCCGCTAATCCCCCAGCCTTTCCTCCTGGCTCCTTCCGATCCATCCGGCAGCTGCTCCCTCTCACCCCAAGGCCAGGCAGGGAGCCCCTGAAACGCGGCCAGGGGCCAGCTGTGTCACCTAGACTGGACCTTCCCCTTCCTACTCACACGCTGGCTCATCTCTGCTGCCTTGTGAAGGAAGAGGGGTAGGGAAGGATACAGAAACCAGAAGCCTCTGATTGCTGGAGGAGCTTTTCTCTGTCACTTGTGCTGTTTTTTTTTTTTCTTAGGTGTGTGATCTGGGTTTGTGAGAAGCTCCCAGGGGTTTCTCCTTTTAGATCGCTCTGTTCCATGATGCATGGGGCATCACCGCTGAGTCTGAAATCGTACTTGGCCAGAGCCCCTGCTTCTCTGCCTGGCCAGCTGGCTGCACTTTGCCCCAGGGCTCCCCTGACTCCGAGAGGCCCCCAGCACAGGAGCCATCCCTGGCCTTGAGGGTGGGGGGTGTTGGGGGTAGAGGCTCCCTGGGGAGGACCACGGGGTGGGGACCTGGGCATGCAAATTCACCCTCCAAGGGCATTCGACACTGTTCAGGAAATGGGTGGGAGTGGTGGCAAAAAGCAACCAAACTAAAGGGCTCCATTAAGAAATGATTGTGTGTTGGGGCACCTGGGTGGCTCAGCGGGTTAAAGCCTCTGCCTTTGGCCCAGGTCATGATCCCAGGGTCCTGGGATCGAGCCCCGCATCGGGCTCTCTGCTCAGTGCAGAGCCTGCTTCTCTCTCTCTCTCTCTCTCTCTCTCTGCCTGCCTCTCTGCCTACTTGTGTTCTCTATCAAATAAATAAAGAAAATCTTTTAAAAAAAAAGAAATGATCGTGTGACATGAGTCTGCTTATGTAAAACTGTGTGAGCGTGGGCAGGGGAGGGTCAGAGAAGAGAAAGACATTGATATTAGACGAATGAAGAAGTGGGGAACAAATACAGCCCTCGCTGACACCGCCATCAGGTAGTATGCAGTCGGAGGAAAGAAAAGAACGTTGCATTGTGCTATGGTATGCCTCTGCCTGATGGAAAAGACGCCAAACAAACAAAAATCCCAGGTGTGTAGAGAAGCCCTCAGTATGTCTGAGCTGAGCAAGGAGAGAGGAAAGGAAGGGGACCGGATGCTTGCGAAGGGGATAAGTAAGTAAGAAGGAAAGTGATTCTCACCTTTCTTTTATACATTTTATGTTCATTACTTGTTGAAACCAGCAAGTGTTAACTTATTTATAATTGAGATAATAAATAGAGGGCACCTGGGTGGCTCAGTCCGTTAAAGCATCTGCCTTCAGCTTGGGTCATGATCCCAGGGTCCTGGGATCGAGTCCTGTGTCACACTCTCTGCTCAGTGGAGAGCCTGCTTCTCCCTCTGCCTCTCTCCCTCTCCCTCTCTCTCATGTTCTCTCTGTCTCTCGAAATAAATATAAATCAGTCTTTTAAAAAAAAAAGAAGAAAGCTATTCTAAAGAGAAAAAAGAAAAAAAATTGAACTTCTACTGGGGTAGATTATTTTAAGTTTTATCTTTATTTTTTTATTTTAAATAGTCTTTTTTCTTTTTTTCTTCTCTTCTCTTCTCTTTTCATTTCCTTTCTTTTCTTTTCAAGTAATCTCTGTGCCTGACATGGCGCCCAAACTCACAACCCCGAGATCATGTAGAGTGCGCCCTCCTGACTGAGCCAGTCAGACTTGACTTGAGTTTTATGTTTACTTGGTCATCTGTGTAAGTGGTGGGTACCTTTCAAAAGGCACAAAAGGCTCTGTGGGGAGAAGAACGTCTTCTCTCTTGTCCGTGGCCGTCCATTTCCCCCGCTGGAGACAACCGGGATTCCTGGGTATCCTTGCTCAGATGCTCTGTGTTTTTACAAATATATATTTGCCTGTATAAATAGGGGAAGAGGGAGCTTACCCCTTCAGCCCCTGCCAAATGGTAGCAGAATAGAAACACTGCTTTGGGGCTTCTTTTTTTTTTTTTTTTTTTTTAAGGTTAAAAATACACTCAGGGCATACTAATACATATAGGGCTATCTGGTTCTTTTTTAAATTATTATTATTGGTTACATGATATTCTGTTATCTAAGCTCTTTTCATTTAATCAGGCTTCTCTCGGTGAGCATTTAAGTTGTTCTCAGCTCTTAAAGTAGGAAACCATACTGAAGAAATACTTGGGACTATATCCTTTGACCTTTGTGGGTATCTCTGTAGAAAAATACCTTGAGGGCGCCTGGGTGGCTCAGTGGGTTAAGCCACTGCTTTCGGCTCAGGTCATGATCTCAGGGTCCTGGGATCGAGCCCCACATCGGGCTCTCTGCTCAGCAGGGAGCCTGCTTCCCTTCCTTTCTATCTGCCTGCCTCTCTGCCTACTTGTGATCTCTGTCTGTCAAATAAATAAATAAATAAAATCTTTAAAAAAAAAAAAAGAAAAGAAAAAAGAAAAATACCTTGAAATGGAATACAAAATTTCTCTCCAAAGAAGGGGTACACATTGTCTCTTCCTCCAGAAATGTGCGAAAGTGCTAGCTGTCCTTTAGAGGAGCCGTGCTGCCTTAGAGGCAGGATATACTATAATGGTAGCAACAGGGATCTGGGGTAAGGGGATAGCAGAGTCAGGCCTTTTCAGTTGCTCCTGTGATAGGCCCATCTCTTTCCAGAAGTTATTTTTGGATAAACCTTGGATTCCAATGAACAAGGATATGAGGAAGAAATGAACATTTAGTGAGCTGCTACTGTGTGCCAGGTAGAGGGGGTCAGGTCAGTTTAACTTTTAGGGCACTCCTGTGAGGTGTATGCTTGACATTTCCTATCCACACTTCACCCGTGGGAACAGTGAGGCTCAGAGAGGCTAGGTAATTTCCCCAAGGCCACACAGTGGGTAAGCGGCAAAGCCATGTTTCAGACATTGTCAGTGCACTCATGCTCATGTTGATCCTTCTCCCCTATCTCTTAGAATAAAATTAGAAATCTCTGTGGCTCTTATGTTGCAGAAAATCTGGGGGTGCACCAGAGCAATGAGCGAGTTATAAAAGACCAATGTCACCTATGGTTGACCTCTAGACATGTGATATTGCTTGTGCCTAAGAAATCCCTTTATATGGGCCTGTGGTATGGAAGGACAACGTTTATTGTTGGTTTATGTAGATTGTCCACAACCTACAAAGGGCTGTGTTCCAAAAATTCTCTTTTGTCTGCCGACTCTAAAGGGGAAGACACAGCCCTGTAGGGACAATGTTCTAAATGCTGGTTTGGTGTCCAGGCCGAACCACAAAGCCCATATAACCTACAAAGTTATAAAAGAACATTTGTGGCCATATGTCTTGGCACTGTCAGTCCATAGTGGAGTATGTGGCTGAGGATGTGAAAATGTAGGGATAGATACGGGCAAGAGCCCGCAGGGAGGATGAAGATCGGAAAGGCCAGAGCTCCCACATCTGAGGGCTGGGCTGGGCTTCAGGGCCGTGGCTGGCTGCAGTGAGGCTGGGGCTGAGACCCAGAAGACAGGGCGGTAGAAGGCTTGCTGCTTGGAGTTGTTAGAAGCATCACTGCTGAGAGCAATGAGGCCAGTAATTATTTTCAAAAGTCAAATATTTGTAGGTTGGCAACCGCCTACACTTTTTTGTCTCAAATGGCTTTATTAGACTAGTAAACCCAAATGCAAATTTGGCTTCAATATGGGGCATACTTTCTCAGCTTAAGAAATAAAGGAGATTTTTCCCCCCATAAAAAGCAGGGCAAATTTTCTTATAGATGCTAGAGATTATTATGGTCGCTTTTTCTGGTGTCCTTTCCAGTCTGAGTGGAGAGACAGTAGTGGTCTCTTGAATTGACTTTGTGGGTCAGCCCCTGGACTACTCCTGTGCTTCAAGACTGAAAGGAGCCGGTGTGACCCCCTGACTTACCTTGTAGGTCAGCTCTTGCATGTGTGTCCTGTAGAAGCTGCCATTGGTTATTGCCATATTATTGCTGTTCCTCAGAAGTTGACAACCACCAATTCCCTTTAACTACTTTGACCTGCTAATTCTATAGCCATTGGTGGGAGGCATCACCTACCAATTATTATTAGGTATTAGATGGTATGTTGTTTCTTTAAAAAAATATTTATTTATTTGAGAGCAAGAGAACACAAGCAGGGGGAGTGGCAGGCAGAGGGAGAGAGAGAAGCAGACTCCCAATGTGGGGCTTGATCCCAGGACACTGGGATCATGACCTGAGCCAAAGGCAGTCACTTAACCGACTGAGCCACCCAGGTGCCCCTATTTAATTTAATTGATTTATTTATTGCCCATTTTTAAAATTGGGTTGTTCATATTCTTAGTGAGTTTTGAGTTCTGTTCTTTATATAATCTAGATACAAATCCTTTATCAGATATATCCTTTGCAAATACTTTCTCCCCATCCATGACTTGTCTTGCGATTCAGTGTCTTTAGAAGCATTGGCGTTTTTAACCTCAATGACAGGCTAACCATTTAGAAAGAAACGACTTCATTCATGATGTAGAAAGTACTTCAAACCCAGTAGCCACACTTCCGCTTTCAGCTGGGACAGAGTAACAGAGGCCATATTGACCCTCGTACCTGAGTAAAACAAAACAAAGCAGCAACATATAAAATGATGATTTTCAAGACCCTGAGCAGCAGGCAGCAGAGGACTGTGAGCTTGAGAGATGGGGAACAAAGGACGTGAGCCCCGTCACTTCCCCAGCTTAGCGCCCTGTCAGGGAGGGCACAGGGCCTGCTGGCAGCTCAGGGGAACCAGAGCTTTAGAATTAGCAGGACAGAGGAGAAGGGGAGAGAGGCAGCTCCAGCGATCCGCGGGAACATCCCCTCGGAAAACCCAGCATGATACGCCCATGAGAGGAAACGAGGCGACTGGGAAAGGAAGGGGACACTAAGAACTTATTTCCGCTGGAGTCTCCCCTACCCCACATCCAGAGCACTAAATAATCTGTGACACCTCTGCTCCCTCCTGTCTCCCCCGCTCACCCCTACTACTCTCAAAGGAGCCCATTTTCAGCTACAGTTCAGAAGAAGACGTTTTATGCTACACTTAGAGGTTTCCATAATGTATTTCTGAACTATGTCATCATTTAGAAAATATTTTAAGATGTTGGCCTTAGATGCCTCCCAAATGGATTTTGACTTTGTCGTGGCTTTTTTTTTTTTTTTTTTTTCAATTTGAAAATATGGCAGGATCAAGTAAGACAGAAAAGCAGGGTGAATTCCTGGAGCCTTACGGGTGATTGCCTCTGGCCATGGTGCTTGGAGGAGGCCGCATGTGGGGGGATGTTTGGAAACGGCCCCTGGCTGGGTTACTTGTATACCCTTCCGAAGAAGAAGCTATAGACTTGGGCCCCGAGGGCGTGACTGTGCACTGACAGTGTCAGATTTGGAACCACAGACCTGAAGGAACTTGCGAGGCTGCCATGTATGTGCCCTCCGTCTGTGGATCCCGCCATTGCTGAGGGCCTACTGTGTGCCGGGTACTGTTCTGGGAGCTTGAGACCCAAAAGCGAGCAAGAAAAATCTCCATAATTTGGAGCTTACGAGCTATAACAAGAGACACACCATCAACCCTTCTATGTCAGGTGGACAGAAGTCCTTTGAAGAAAAGTAAATCAGGAAATAGAATATGGAGGGACCAGGAGAGTGGGGATGCTATTTTGTACAAGAGACCTGAATGAAATATATATGGGGGACAAGGGCAGGGTGCAGATCAAAGTCAGGCCAGGGAGCCGGATGAAGGTGCTTGGGCAGGAAGTAAACAGGGGCAGATCACATGGGACCTTGGAGACCTTTGTGAGGACATGGGCTTTGTTCCCAGTGACACAGGAGGTGTTGGAGGGCTCTGAGCAGAGGGGCATGACCCGATCTGCATTCTAAAAGAACCCGTCTGGCTTCAGCAGGGAAATGGACCGTGGAGGCCAGACGTGGGCTAGAAGAGCACCATGATAGTCCCATTGATGGTGGTGTGGGCAAGGGGGCTGATCAGGTGGTCGGATGGGCTGGGTCGGATTGAGTTGGAGCAACAGGACGTGCCGATGCTGTGGGCTGTGGTGTGGGATGTAAGGGGAAAGGAGGGTCAGGGCTGGCTCTGTGTTTTTTGTCCAGAGTCACTGCAAGAACACAGTGGACATTTATGGACATGGGGAAGTCTTGGAAAGGAGTAACTTTGGTGAAGTAGGGCCAATGGAATCAAGAGTTTGATTTTGGACGTGTCGGTATCCAAGTGACCGTGTTTAAGAGGTCGTCAGATCTTAGTCCAATATTCAGTGAAAAGCTCAAGACAAGATAAATGGAGGCCCAGGGAAGGCAAATTGACCTAGTTGAGTGGCAGGTTCTATACAGACCGAGCTGCTCAGAGAACTGGCTTCTCCTGGCACTACCCTTTCCCCATGGGAAACCAAGCCCATTTGGGCAATCCCATACTTCCTAATTGGCTTTAATGCTTTCATGATTATGTTCCTTCCTTCCTTCCTTCCTTTCTTTCTTTCTTTCCTTTTTTTTTTTTTAATATGGAACCCTTCACAGATTTGCGTGTCATCCTTGCCCAGGGGCCTTGCTAATCTCCGTATCGTTCCAGTTTTAGTATATGTGCTGCCGAAGCGAGCACAATGTTCTCTTCTTTCTATCTGTATTTAGCCTTCAGTCTGGAAGCCAGCTGTATCTACGTCAAGATAAGGTGCCATTGAAATATGAAGAATTCTTTCTTGTTCATAATTGCAACTTGTAAGAGGTTCAAGTGGCCAAGGAGCTCTGGGTTTCCACCATTAGGGCCATTTGATACTTTTTAGATCATCAGGGATGCTTGTTGTTTGCTTATAATGGCCCCAAGTCCAGTCTGGATCTTCTGGGAATGAGACTTGGGCAGGGGTGGGGTAGGTAAAGGGACTCTCGTGGGGGGGGAGGCAGTCCCCCCCCCCCCCGGGCCCCTGCGCCCACGCTATAGGTTCTCCTGCAGTGTTTGTTTATGCGCGTGGGAGATAACAGCCGTGCGCACAGTAAGCAAGAGGGACCATCTCGGTGCTCCCCCTAGCCCTCCTTTTCTCTGGTCTCCCAGGCCCCTGCACGGCCTCCTTGGCTCCCTCCACCTCCCCCAACCCAGCCCAACATTCATTCCTCCCCCCCCCCCCAAAGAAAAATGAATTTGTGGAAATCTTGTCATCTTCCCTGTTAGGAGATAAGCAAATCTATGGCTTCTGATCATCCCATCCCTTCCAGGTCAGGTCGATTTTGATAAGGCTGTTGGGCCTTTCCTGTTGCAGTTCCAGTCCTAAAAGTTCCTTCCCTGTTCAGCGGACAGGAAAGCTGTGGCTGGAGAGAGTTCCAGTCGGAATGCTTTCGTGTTGTCCGCGATCACTTCTCTGAGCCTGGAACCGCTTCCAGTAAGAAGTAGGTGACAGGCTATCCAAATGAAGAATAGTCTTTCGAAAGCACTTCTGTCCAGCAGTGTGGGCTTTTTGTAATCCTCGCTTGCCTTTGGAGAGAGGGAAGGCCGGTTGGGTTTGGGCCCTGCTTCCCCCCTCGGCCCCCTCCCCGGCCACCGTCCCCCCTACACACTTTGATCTGTGGAGCATGTCTAATCCTTAGCCAAGTCTCTTGGAACTTTATCCAGAGCAGGAAAAAGGGAAATATTTTTTCCTTTCTTGGGTGGATTTGTATTTATATAAACCCTTAGCAGTGAAAATGGAGCCAAGCGGCGGGCGCGTCGTCTGAGGAGAGGCGAGTTGAGTGTGTGGCGGAAGAGTCAGGGGCAGTCAGTCCCTCAGCCCCGGGCCAGCTTTGATTTGGGTCAGACCCTGGCAGACCTTCTAAGGGTCAGTGAGGACATCAGTCCTTATGTTTTCTGAGGGACGCGGGGCCATCGCCGAACAGCGCGCCTGAGCCAGCAGCCGACGGGCTAACTTGAGATCGCAGCTCGGGTGGGATGTGCACACGGAGGGGATTCATTCGCTTCATGTTTGTTGTTGACAGAGCCGCGTCCTAGGGGGCCTCGCTGTCCTCTGTAGCTTCAGCTCTGGGTGCCTCACCTTCCCACAGTGTGTCCGTGACTGATTTCCTCACATGACTTTGTCGGCGCTTTCTGGACCAGCCCTTGGCCCTCCCTGTGGGTAGTGAGTGTTTACCCTGTGCTTGCCGTGGTCCGAAAGCTTTCCTGTCAGAAGCCCGCCTCATCCAAGCTTCAGGGGGTGCCTCCTGGTTCTGCCTTTTTCAGGATGCGGGGTGCTTTATTTTTAGACACTCGAGACAAATCTTGTATATAATCCAAAGATAGGGTGTCTTGTTTTCGTGTTATTGCAATTTGTGTGTTTTCTGGGCTAATCTGGGACTGATAACGGCTCTGAGACCAGAAAGGGTAAAGAAGTTTGATACAATCTTTTATTTTGCTCGGGTTCACTCTTCCAGATCCAAAGGCAGAGTCTTTGGAGCTTGGGAGCCCTTGGAGGAGGTTGCGGGGACGCAACTTGGCTGGAGTCATTTCTCATCCGTGTAGTAAAGGCCACCAGGGCCAGGTTCACCTGCTGTTCCAGCCCCAGGAATGTTTATCTTGTGTCTTCTGGTACCTCACTTGAGACGGGAATCCTCATGGAGCTTCTACCTGGCTTCTCGTCCCAGTGCTGGGATGAACACTTGTGGGAAGGAGACTAAGTTCGGAGACCCTGAGGCTTTTCCAGCAGGTTCTGAGTCTAGGCAGAGCAGTAGCCCGGAGGAGGGGGTAATGGGACTCGAATTCCTCGGCCGGTGATGCAAACAGGGGCTGAAGGAAAGGCGACTGCATGGAGCCAAGCATGAGGAAGTGAGTGGAGGAAAGAAGGGTACCGAGGATTGGATGTGTGTGAGTAAAAAAAAAAAAACAAAAAAGGAAAACAGACTTGACGACAAGGAAGTGTGAAGCTTATAATGTGAAGAAAGTGACAAAATTCAGGCAGAGATTTGAAAAGAAATCATGTTAACCTTTTTTGGTTTTGGTTTTGTTTTTCTTTTCTCCTGGTTCAACTCCGGCCAGATGCTTTGGAAGGGGTGCTGTGATCTTAGGTCACAACTGTTTAGATCCAGAAGAGACCAGAGTCCTTCTCCATCAGGGAGGGTCTGAATGCAGCCCCGCTTAGCATAGCCTGCCCGAGGTGCTAGTCACCTCCTTCTGTCCCTCAACAAACAAGCAAACAAAGCTTTATGTAGTTAGTAAGCAGATATTACTCTTAGGACACTCGTCTCTTGGGAATTGGGCCAAACAAGGAAAAGCTGAGCGTGTTCACTCCAGACGGAGCATCTTCCGTAAAAGGCAGAATTAAAGGTATCAGTCGTTTGTGCCCAGTGTGGGGCTCCTGCTTGGCTTGGCTTCTGTTACTCATTAGGACAATCTGAGGACTCCGCAGGTCAGAATCATTGTGTGAGTCACAGAAGTCATCAAGAGCGTGATCTCTGTTTCTCCTTCTGCCTCTGTCACCGCCACCACCACCTTGGAGGATGTTGGGCAGAAATGGAAGCAAAGTGTTGAAGTTCACTTTGTTTAGTGCGGTCTGATGAGCAGGCCCCAAAAACTCGCTGAATGTGGGAACTGACTTGCACCTTTAGTTCAAGGGCACGTCCAAGAACCCCAGTTGACCTGCTTCTGTTTGGCTTGTAGGTTGTGCTCTCTTACTGATAAGACTTTACAAATTGTCCCCGAAGCATCGAGGCACAGAAGGGCATTTGCATTTTTTCTTTTCTTTTTTTTTTTTTTTTAAGAAATCCCAGCTTTCAGCATCAAAACTGGTCTTGAGAATTCAGCAAAAGGCTGGAGACAGAGATGTCTTCACCTTGTTAAATTGCTCAGAACTCGGTAGATTTCCACATTTTGAAGAATCACAGGACTGTTTGGTGAAAATGGAAACACAATTTACGAGAAGCTCATCATTTCTGATGGTGTGAGTTTTTGTGGCTGCCTTTGGAATTCATCCCTCAGGATGGATCCCGTTATTAAGTGGTCTTATCATCCATTGACTCATTTCCAAGAGGTACTAATTGAGCCAAAAGCAGACCCTGCTCCCAGGAAGCGTGGAGCTTCCCTGCAGTTTTGGGGAGTCTTGTCAGAGTCCCAGAACTCTCTACAAGTTCATGGAGCCAAGGGCTGGACAATGTATCCAGGCATCGCTGCTGACTTCTGGAGACCAGCCGGAAGATGCCCACTGAATCTCCGGGGACCCAGCCGCTTTCCTAGCAGGCTCAGTGGGTAGCTTCTGGGGAGTTTTGAGGCGGTCCCAACTGGCTTTCCCATGAATTCAGCAGACCATGGAGGTAGCTTTCCAAGGACTCCAGCTGGTGCCCCCCACCAGCTTCCGAGTGAGCTTGACAGCTTGCTCCCCAGCCCCCAGACAGCTTCCAGAACCCAGAGGATAGGTGCCACAGCCTACTGGCTTCCGCCAGTCAACCGTGGACTCGTCTGACCTGTGGTTCCCAGGTAGATCCTACCCTGTCCTAAAAAAGATGGCGGTGAGAAAGATGACTGCCAGAGATGAACACAATTCTGGACTCCGAAACAGAAGACCCAGGTCCATTTCTGCTCTTTACAAAGACTCGTTACCCTCCTTCCTGTGCGTCACTTTCTCCCCGCCCAAAAAAAAAAAAAAAAAGTTCATAATCAAAGGGCTGAGACCAAAGCTGCCTAAGAAAATGGAATTTCTTTTAAAGACTACCAAAACACACAGCCAGGCCTATTTACTTTATTTCTTTGGAGCAGCAGCCAGTCAGGAGCTGCCCAGCCATGATCCTGAGGGAGGCACCGGTTGGAGGGGGTACAGGCACGGGGGACCGTCCTCTCAGATGCAGCCGAGTCTACAGATGATTATGTTGGAACCAGCAGGTACCAGGAGATCTCTTCTGCCTTTTCTCACACTCAGAAGTGTGCACGATGGCATGTTTTTAAGCTGAACGTTTGGATGGTGAGGGTTTACTTCTCTTGTGTATATACTTTCCAGGCTTTATTTCGTCTTAAGACAAGCTTACCTCTCTGTGGCTCTCCTCTTCCATATGAAGCGACCATGGAGTTCTCTGGCCTTTGCTGTCTCAGACAACTCAGTAGGCTTGCCAAGCAGGGAGCCTTCTTGCTCATGGTTTCAGACGAATCTGCCTTTGACCTATGGAGATATGGGAAACAGGCATTCACGTATCTCATAGCCGCTACTCAAGAGTTACACTTAATTACAATACAGCAGTGGACTTGGGGGCAAGGGGTGTGAATTTCAGAAAGTACAGCTCAAGACGCTCCGAAGACTTCCAGATCATTCCTTCCTTAATACAAACAGTATCATTGTTTGTTTTACTATCTAGACCTCTTTGGCTGTTTTGAGGGATATTCATAATTTAGATCTTTATCCCAGATCAGGAAGTGGGTTTCATTTGCACTGAAATGTGCAGGGCGTTTAATATTATGATTTGAGTCATTAGTATGATCAATTTGTAGTATTTTGAGTAATGTGCCCCACATTTGAGAATTCTGATGCTTAGTAGAAAAAGATGAAGAGTTCGTTCCCCTCACCTTCTGTTGATTTTTTTTTTTTAAAGAATCATAATAAAACTTAGTGTTCTGTTCTTTTATGGCAGGGGTGGGAGGGGAAACAGTTGATGTGGTAGCTTTTTAATGCCAGAAATCTTGAGCCAGAGTCATTAAGAACAGTTCTTCATAACTTAGTGGCCTAATACTGCTTCAGAGAATGCAGTGTTCTGTGCGTCAGGCCAAATTTCTGCTCCTTCGATGGCTCTGTGTGCTTACTGCCCACGGACAGAAGATCTCCGACAGAAGAGAAAACATTAGCATTTACAGCTGGCCTGGCCCTTCAGTTGTGAAACATGCTCTCCATCCTGCTTTGCTACAGACTCAAACATAAAAATAAATAAATAACCTCCGGGCCATTTCGTCTTGAATGACCCGTTTCACTTGAAGCTCGTTTGTGAGTTTCATATACTCTAATCAGAGGGTACTTTTTAGCTGACACTGTCACCCAGAAAGGTCAGTCTCATAATTTTTAATGACCGCAGAGGAAGGCTCCCCTCCTAGTAGCGTGTCATAGTTTTTATCATGTCCCCATTGTTGGACACTTGAGAGGGTTACCAAGTTTTCACTGTTTTATAAATACTGTGAACATGCAATCATTGCATAATTTTTGTCAGAGAGGAAAGGGCTTGAAGCAAGACCCTGAAAATGGGAACATGCCAGGTGACATGTATATCTGTCCTCACTTTACTAACATATTTTCTATAAATGTAGCTTTTTTGTTTGTTTGTTTTTTTACAACTCCTACCAACTTTGGAATTTATTTCTTATTTGCTTTTGCTAGTGATGACAGATGTGTAATAAATCTAATTTTTCTTTTTCATTTGAAGTTTTCAAATCTCTGGGGACGTGGTGTTTTGCAGGCAGATAACTTACGGTCTGATCCTTGCGTATTACTTTACTATAGAGAATCTGGTTACTGATCATATATTTGTAAATGAATTTTTTATATAGTTGGAAAAGTGAGCTTTTCAAAAAAAATTTTTTTTCATCACGATAGTAAGAGTGTCAGGAACTTACTAGATGTCCGATACAACATTTAGTACTTCTTATGTTGTCTAATTTAATTATCACGATATCCCTGCCCAGGACAGTAGTGTGTGGTGGTTAAGAGTGGAGTCAGATAGTCCTGGGTCCAAATTTTGGCCCTGCCACTGCTTCCTTGTGTATGTTGGTGAGTAGTTAACCCCTCTGAGACTCTCTCTCCTGAAGATAAAAATTGTACCTACCTTCGTAGGGCTGTATCCAAACTAAGTGACATAATGCATTTGTAGCATAAGCATATAATAAATGCTCGATCAGTGTTAGCTGCCACTGTGATCATCGTTTTTCCTTCTGGGATCAATGGGTGTCATTCACCTTGATGTATATAACAGCATGATGATAAGTAGAACACATGGTCATGAGCGTTACTGGGCTTCTGAGGTGGTGTCCTCCAGTCTTTGAGGTTTTTTCTAGTCCTGCAAATCAGCGTTAGTCTGTCCTCCTCATTGCTCTTCTAACATTTCATAACTTTGCTTGGGGGTCCCTATCACAGGGACTGTAGATCTTTTTACGGATGTTCGACTTTCTCGGATGGGGGGACCCTCCGTATCAGAGGCCTTGACTTAGACTCCTGTATCCCCTGTGTCTCCTCACACACTGTAAGATCTCCCTATCTAGATACTCAGTGAATCTTAATTCAGTAATTTCAGTATTTTAGGGGTTTTTAAAAATATATTTTATTCATTCATTTGAGACAGAGAGCATAAGTAGGGGGAGAGACAAAGGGAGAGGGAGAAGCAGACTCCCTGCCCCAGCCAGGAGCCAGATGTGGAACTCGATCCCGGGGCCCAGAGATCCTGACCTGCGCCCAAGGCATGGCACCCTTTAGTTTGAAAATCAAGTTTGTTTAAAGAATTTGAGACTATGAGCTTCTATTTCAGTAGACAACACGAGTTATGTACTACTTTTTGTATTTGTGGTACATTTTTTGAGAAGAACAAGCTACTTGCCTTGTTTTCTCAGTCTTGCAACAGCAATCTTAGCCAAATCTCCCATCCTAGGAATGCCGGCAGCATGCGGTAGCCTGTGGGAGAGCACAGACAGGCTGGAGACCCGTGCGGCCCCACTGCTCCATGTTCTGGAGCATTGCATGGGATTTTTTGTATGCGTGAGCCGTCTTGGTGCCTCCAACTTTCATGCCGCCTCTGTGGCCGGCAGTGCTGCTGGGAGGAGGGGGACCCAAACAGAGCCGCTTACCTGGTTCTGTCTGATACTAGGAATCTGGAGAGGGGAGCACTAAAGCTGTTGGTTTAATAAATATTGATAATGGATGCTTAGTACTAAGTCTACTACAGATTATTTCAGCTCTGGCAAACGGGTCTGCTCTCGGAAACCCGCAGCAGAGCCAGCAAGGGAGCCCTTGTGAGGGGGGGTAGGCGCCTGAGTCGGGGGCTGGGCACCCACAGCTGGATCCTGGGCTCTTGGGCCACTGAGAGGCTGTGTGAACTTCCAAGCAGGAGCGTGTTCTCAGGGGAAGCTTCTGGCCTTGGCGGTAGTCTTGGGACAGAAAGTGCAAATTGAGAATATTCCTTAAGGATCCGGGGAGAATGGTCCAGGACCAGCGTGTTACTAGGCCAGCGGTGTTCGGGGCACCCTCTTGTGGTCCTGGTTGCGTGGCGGCTGGGTTGGGTCAAAGACGCACTGGTCACTGTGGGACTTGGAACAAATGTGTTAAACTCAGAGTTTCTGACTCTCTGAGAGTTTCTGAGAACATAGTGTTCGGGCCGGATGACTTCCAACTTTGCATCCAGCTCTAACGTGCTATTACTTTGGTTCGTTTTATTGCTTTGATAGCATTTAGCGTTTGCATTCTTAACTTGCATTTTTATATTTTGAACTCTTTTCCTAGTTGGTGTCAGAGCTTAGCTCTGATATCCATGTATCCATGACATAAGCTAGTCATGCTAAATTAACTTTGCAGTAATTGGGTGTTGACAGTAGTTTGGTTAAGGAACTTCAAATTTATATTCAGTTCCTATCATCCAAAACCATATAAAAATGCTCAAAGCAGGAAACGAATGCCTAATCATAAAAGTACAAATATGTCAATGCTTAGTTCATTATTTAAAAATAGTTGTTTTAAAAGTACTCCTCTAGGAGACGTGCTCTGGCAAGAAGAAGCAGTTCCCACTCTGGGAGGTCTCGGAGGGTAAGGGCGAAGAGTAAGCTCCCCAGAGAGGACTTCCCAAGGTCACATCCCAGGTCTGCCTGCTTGCTAGCCCTTGACTCAGGGTACACCATATAACGTCCTGACCCTTAGCTTCCTTATCTGTAAAATGAGGGTAACCCTTATAGAGACATCACACAGATGAAACGAGATGTACATTTAAAGCTCTCAGTTTGGGATGCCTGGGTGGCTCAGTGGATTAAGTGTCTGCCTTTGGCTCAGGTCATGATCCCAGAGTCCTGGGATCATACCCTGCATCAGGCTTCTTGCTCAGTGGGGAGCCTGCTTCTCCCTCAGCCTACCACTTCCCCTGCTTGTGCTCTCTCTCTGACAAATAAATAAAATCTAAAAAATTAATTAATTAATTAATTAATTAAATTTAAAAATAAATAAATAACATTTAAAGCTCAAGGTTCAAAGTTCAAGGGTCAGCACATGGCCGTGCTTTTGTTACTGTGGGTTCTGCTGAAGGTGGGGCCTTTAGAAATAGGATATTTTGAGACAAAGGATTTTTTTTTAATTATCCTTTGTTGGCTTAACTTGGGGATCGCTAGAATCTCAGATCCATTCTATAAGTGATGGCTGCCAAAGAATTGACATCTTATTTTCAGTAGTATCTTTGCCTAGTTGACATACATTTTTGTGTCTTTGATTTGGTTTATTTAACGTCCCGGTTTAAGTAGGGGGACTTAGGCAGTAACAGCTCCCTTCCTCAGCTAGAAGCTGGTTATTGCATCTTCTCTGAGTGAGAGCACCGGGGTAGCCAGGAGAAGAGAGAGAGAGGGCAGGCAGCTGCCCAGTAAGTGGACGAGAGAGGGGAAACTAAGGAAGGGAAGTCATCACTGCTCTTAGGCATTTAATGTTCTAGTTGGAGAGAGATTATATCCCAGGCATGCAGAGCCCCGGGGATATTGTGGTGATCCATTAAGTTAATTGTCTGTTTTTACTAGACCCCTTTACTCATCACATAGTATTTAAGTTGGTGCTTTCAAATCCGCACACACACCTACGGAAGAAGTCCTCTTGCCCTCTTGCCGGTGTGGAGCTGGGCTGTTTACCTTGCTAGCACTTCCAGTGGGCTGCATTTCGAGACCATTTCTGCACGTCTTTGTCAAAAGGCTGCTGCAGTCTGCCCCAGTCCCATCTGTCCCGAATGCTAATTACAGGAAGCTCCTTGGCAGCCCTTGCTTCCCGGGGCTCTAGGGATCCTGGCTCAGTTCTTGGCCGTGACATCTAGATAAAGATCTCCGGCGTGTCTGTGAAAAAGAAGGTGAGGAAAACGGTGGCAGAGGCTGTCTTTGTTTGGAACGATGGCCCTTTTGCCACAACCACAAGAACGTTCTCCATGGTGACGCAGATGAGAATTTAGGCAGCGGAGTGGGAGCGGGGCCGGTTTTGTGATCCCCAGGGGCATATTTGTTCTCAGACCCTTTGCTTCCTCTGTACCTGCCCTCCTCCCTGCTTCCCCACCCCCCAGCGCTGTAACAGTGAAATGGTCCCATTCCTAAGGTACATCTCATGGATGCATTTTCTCTCTCTTCCTGCAGGGGAGCTGCTGAGTCAGCCCAGACCGGAAGGAGTGGCAGAGATCATTTGCCCTAAGAACGGCAGCGAGCGAGTGAATGTTGCCTTGGTTTACCCACCTACACCGACTGTGATCAGCCCCTGTTCTAAGTGAGTTCCAGATGTGGTACCCCCGTCCCTCACTCCCCATCCTGCCTCAGTGGTTGTGACAACAGAAAGCCAAGTTCAAGTACATGTTGGCAAACCCTGACCACTACCCCCCCACCCCCCCCCCACCCCCCGGGCAGACCTAGATCTCTAGGTGATAGAGACACTATGGCTTGCTTATTCCTAGCAAACTAGGAGGGTTTTTGTTTGTTTGTTTGTTTTTGTTTTTTAACGATTTTATTTATTTATTTGACAGAGAACACAAGTAGGCAGAGAGGCAGGCAGAGAGAGAGAGAGAGAGAGAAGCAGGCTCTGCACTGAGCAGAGCGCCCGATGCGGGGCTAGATTCCAGGACCCTGGGATCATGACCTGTGCCGAAGGCAGAGGCTTTAAGCCACTGAGCCACCCAGGCGCCCCGGAGGGTTTTTTTTTTTCCTTGTTTATGGGTTTTTGTTTTTTTTGCTTTGCTGATAAAAGAGTATTTAGCAGCTTTATTGAGCTATCTGTCATTCACATAGAAGACAGTTCACTCATTTAAAGCATGCAGTTAATTGACTTTTAGTATACTTGCAGGTATATGAATCCAAAAAGAGCTTTTTTTTTTTTTTTAAATGGATAATGAGAACAGTGAGGGCTCATTAAATAAGAAAAGCCTACAGAAAATCTGTAGTAAATTATTTTTCTCTGTGGGTCTCTGATTCTCAGTCCTTAATAATCAGGGGTTGTGCAGAAGGAAGCTTCTACCTTTCCCCAGACAGACTTAAACATGGAGAACGTACACGTATGAGCTAACTCGGACACAGGATTATCTTAGTAATTATACATCACACTCATCCTGGGTTCAGTTTTTATTTGTCTCTTTTTGTAGTATTAGGAAGCAAACAGGGTATTGCTAAACTGAGGTGAAATACCTTTTCACCGCAGATCTTAGAAAGTGGCAGCCACAGGCTTCTTGGAGCAAATCTCATTATCTGGGGGACGGCAGCTACGTGATTTGTCCCGCAAAGTAGTCAGACAGCAGACTTTCATTTTTTCTTTCTAGCTGACACATAGAATTATTTTTCTGCGTATATATAAGATTTTCAAAGTGCTTCCAAAGTTTGCGTTTGAAAACAGTGACCCGTCCTCCTCATCTTGAGAAACTTGCTGCAAGGCTGCGTTCCAGAGAGCCCTGGGTGGAATGGGGCTCGTGCTTCTGCCCCGAAGTGTCCCTTTTCCTGACTCTGGTGTGTTGTCTGCAGAGCCAGGGGTCAGCGGGCGCTCATTCCTTCGCAGCTGTGGAAGAGGCACCCCTTTCTCTAAACGGGGTGACTCATTAGAACATCCATTATTCATCTTTGCTGGAAAACATCACTGAGTACCCAAGGGGGGCACTTAGCTAAGTCTGGGTGTGCAGAACACTGCTTCAGCGAACCTGCTGCCACGGTCTCCTTTGTCACTAACGGGCCCCCGAGACACTGTGAAATCATGAAGCACTTCTTAGGATTACACAGTAGCTTCATACTAACCAGAGCATCCCCTGCCCCGAACCCGTCAAACGACAGCAATGGGATTGCCCCTTTCTGTCAGACACATGTGGGGAAAGGTTAAGGGCATCGCAGCTCTGACCTGGAGGGCAGTAGTTTGCACTATGCTTTGCACTGGCGGAGATCTTCCTGAGCTCAGCCAAGTCTTGTTTTGCCATAGCCGCGTGGCATTAAAGAGGTGAGAGAGATAGAGGTAGAAGTTAACACGTCCATTTGCACAAAAACCGTTGCGACACCGGGCCTGCTGATGGACGTTCTCCCCAGAGCTGCTCGCTGTCCTGCCACAGAAAGACATTTAGGCCGGCGATAGGCTGGCCGGGAGAAAGTGCTCCCAGCCCGTCTGTCTTGCACACTTTGTTGTACCTACATGAAAAAGCAGCTTGAAGGTCTTGGGTCATCAGAGCCATGTAGCCTCCAACGTCTGGAGGCTGGAGAGAATACCTTTAGGGGTCAAGCTACTTTTGACCTAGCTATGGGAGTAATTTTATTTCAAAATGGATTTTCTTTTTTTTTTTTAAAGTCTCGTACAGTGGACGGCAGGGTTGACGTGGAGTCTCAGTTCTACACGAAGGAATATCCATGGAAACCAACATACAGGCAGGCCCGGCCCTGCCCAGCAGAGGTCTGATGTACACACAGATGACAGGGCATGGAAAGTAGGAGAGTGGGGGTACTGAGGAGGAAAGCTGCCGCAGGAGACAGTTATTGTGGGGTCACCGCTTGGGTCTGACCCCTGACAGTTAGACTTGGGGCTACCAGCAGGCAGGAGAACTTGGGAGGCTGGGCTGTTGCTGCACTGCCTTCGGAACTCCAGCCAGATTAACTTGAGCAAGTCGTGGCAGAGAGATCTTTCACTTCTCCGTCATCCCAGAAAAAGCAGGTGGGTGGTGGAGAGCTGTCTTTCTGAATCAGGCCTGTGGATAAGAACTTCCAGGAGGAAGGGCCCGGCGTGGGTCTGAAAAATGGTCGTCCCCCTGCTGATCACAAATGTGTGCACGCTGCGCTTCCTGATCGCTGGGGTCCCCTCCCTGGCTCGCAGGGGGTGCTCCCTCGCCAGTGGTCTTTATCCTTGGCTACAGAGGCTCTCTCTGGTCCGTAACCAGTTGTCAGCACCAAGGCAACGCTGATCCGTGCTACGTGGGTCAGTATTTTACTGCTCAAATCAGGAAAGGGTTGAGGGTGACCGGAGCATTCTTAGTAATTACGCCAGCACAGCAGACCTCAGCCCAAAAAGGCTTCCAGAATCCCATCAGAATCGTCACCCTCTCCCCCAGCACCCTCGGTCTCGATCTCGTGGTGGTTTCTGGAAAAGACAGTCCAAGCTCTTTAACCAACTCACTCCTCTCCTTTACCGGTCAGAACAGAGACTTGCCATCTAACTTGGAGCCTGCCTCTGACCATGAATAAAATCATGGGGCTACCATGTGCTAGAGAAATCATCAACCACTGTTCTTTGATGGGCTCTTTCTTAAAAATTCCAAGCTTTTCTATTTCTCATTTTGAGATTTTTTCTGTGTGTTATTTCCCTGCGGGAAGAGACAGAGAATAAAAGAGTAGGTTAGTGGGGTTTTTTGTGTCCTTTTCCCTTTTGCTTTGGTGATTGGCGAGCCAGCTTTCCATTGGGAAAAGGTCGGTGAATGAGATGCCTCTCTTCTCCCTCACCCTCCCGGGGGATAACCGAGGAGCTCAGTGGCTTCTTGTCCTCTTCGCCGATTACTGATAGAAATGTGAGTCACCTTCAGACTTTGGCTCTTCGGGGCTGATTTTCAAGGATATTTGCCTTTGAGATGAGGGGAAAATTCACCTCGTAGCACATTGGCTGAAAAGTTCTGTTCTCCTTAAGGATATATGGATTCTGTCTGGTACTTTTTTTAAATAACGCGGTGGTTATTGACACATTATTTTGTGGTACACAACCATCACCACGGTCTAGAGGTAGAACGTTGTTATCACTCCTGAAGGAAATGTGTGCCCATTTGCAGCCACTTCCGTCTCACACAACACCTATTCCGCGCAGTCAAGAAATGTCTGTGTCACTTTCAGGAATGGCTTTGCCGCCTGGTGTGTTGGTATGAAGCAGATTTATGAGTTTCAAAGCAATTCTTAGAAAGTGTTCTTCTTGGCCTAGTTCAGTCTTTCGCCCACCCTGCTTCCAGCCCCCCACCTTGTTGGACATCAGAGGTGAAGTGGGGGACGTCCGCCTTCTTCAGATCGTTTTTTCTTTTTCTTTTTTTGTAGTATAGATGACATTTTTCTTTTCAAAACACAAACTTTATTTTGTAGAGCAGTTTTAGGTTCACAATTAAACTGAGCAGAAGGTACAGAGAGATCCCACGTCCCCCTGCCCCCACACACCGTGGCTTCCCCCGCATAGATGTCCCCCAGCAGAGGGGCACACTTGTGACAGTGGACGACCCTGCACAGACACATCGTCATCACCCAGAGACCACAGTTTACATCCGGCTCCACACTCGGTGCTCTCCGTCCCATGGGTTTACGGAGCCTCCATTATCGTACCCAAACCGTTATTTCCAGTGCCCTGAAAGTCAGAGGATGCCTTCCTCTCCCTCCCTCCTTAACCCCTGGTAGCCACTGATCTTTTGGGTTTTTTCAGCTTTAATGAAGTCTAATTGACAGTAAAACTGTAAGATATTTGAAATGTTCATTGCGGTGATTTGGTACACGGTGTGTTGTGAACAGTTTCTCGTCATCTCATTTGTCAGCCCCTCCAACACCTCACACACTCATCCTCCAGGAATTCTGAGTGGTCAGCCTAACCGATGCCAAGACACGAAAGGGATACTGAGTCTTGGACATGACACGTCTCACAAGAGGCGAAAATATCCTTTCGGTGGGGGAAAGTAAGGAGAAAGTCAATTCATTTAAGTTTATTTTTAAAAATTTTATTTGTAAATTCCTACCTTTATCCCACCTGCCCTACACGTTGAGACGCATAAAATTCCAGTTCAGAAGGGACGCGTGAACTTCTTTAGGCGAATGGCAGCTCACTGTTCGTTTTTTATTTTTAGGTGCCTATAGAATGTTCCTCTCTTTCATTTCCAGAGAGGTTTAGACCAGCCCACCACTAGCAAGTAAAATATAGACTCCAGTAAACGGCCAGATGACCCAGTATCTCCTGAGTTTCATTTAAGAGACAGAATTCAGTAGGTCAGTGTATAAAAACGTGTTACCTTAAGGCATCCTAAAATGCAGTCTACATTCTTCCATGTGGTTGGTTGGTTGGTTGGTTTCTTTCTTTCTTCCTTCCTTCCTTCTTTTTTTTAGATTTTATTTATTTATTTTCCAGAGGGAGACACAGAGAGAGAGGGAACACAAGCAGGGGGCGTGGGAGAGGGAGAAGCAGGCTTCCCGCTGAGCAGAGAGCCCAATGCGGGGCTCGATCCCAATCAGGACCTGAGCCGAAGGCAGATGCTTAACAACTGAGCCACCCGGGAGTCCCTTCCATGTGGTTTTAATGGACTTACCCTTGCACATACAGGAAATGGGACCAGATCATTTTTATCTCCTGCCAGCTGCCATTTCTCTGGTGGAATCCCACATCTGCGTGGGGTGGTGGACACAACTATGGAAGTCAGTCGGGATCGGGGCAGTTCGTGTGTGGCCGGATTGGAAAGCACTGGCTGGCTTGAAGATTGTTGAGCTAATAAGCTTTCTCCTTTTCCAGAAAGTATGACCGAGGATGAAAGGCAGGGCCAAGACCCTGCCTTTCAGAGCCACTTTTGCAACTTGGGTCATTGCGTACATACTGTAGCGTTCCCATTCAAGCAAGACCCCAGTAAATTCCAGCTTCTTACTGTTTATAAGTAGTCCCAAAGATATAGTGATGACCTCGCATAGGAATTTTGGCATTCTCATTGTTATGACATAAGGATATTTAAGACCAATGGAAACAGCCTTTTATAAAAAATAGGAGGAAGACTCTGTGGCCTTTATTTCATCCGATAAACAGGCAAAATATGTTAGACTTCCCTCAGATTAGTTAGTAGGGACTTGATCATTTTCTTTCTTTTCTTTTTTTTTTTTTTTTTTCAAATCAGTGGAGCAACATGACTTTGGCTTTATAACGATGGAGAATCTTTCACTGACCACAGAGCAGTAAAACACAACGGGTGGGGATGGTATTTCGGAAGGAAGGGAGCTAAATGTGGAGGAGGCCTGGGGAGCGTATCACGCGGATGTGCTGTGTTTTTTGTAAGGAGTAAGACAGCTCATTGCCTCGCTGTGCTCACAGGCCAGAAGAAATAGTGTCTCTCGGGTGATTTAGTGCCCCGCCAGCCACACTGATACTAGAATTTGTTCCCTCTCTGCTTAGGTATCTCCATACTTTCTTGGAAAATTAAGTGGAAAAGATAGTGCTTCTCTCCCCTTTGTCATCATTTTTACTGTACCCAATCTGTGACTTTAGGAGCGCCAGTTTTTAAGGGTAAGTCTCTGGGAAGCAGAGAGGGTTTCTTAAATAGATAAGGGCTTCCTAAGGACTCAAGAACTTAGGGGGAAAACAGGGGTGGGTGGGTTTTGGGATGAAGAGATGTCGTACAGCGATGCGTTTCCAGATGACAGACCCTTTGCTTATCCAGAATCAAGAAGCCTCTGGGAATTACGAATAAGGAAACTTCTTGAATCTTTTGCCTGAAACGATGCTATTGCATGCATGAGTCATCTTAGTTCCTTGCTGGAAAAAAGAAGTAATTTAATAAAAGTCATGATGCATGGATGTAACATCAGGAAAATCTCAAGCGGATCACACTGCAAATAGCTTTTTAAAAGGAGTGTTCACGTTTCGTTTCTCAAGGCCGTTTGGGCTCTGGACTTAACGCTGCCTGAGTTTGAATCTTCGCGATTTCTTGGTGCCGTGACTGTAGACCCTGTCAGCTGCAGGGTCCAGAAGCGGTGTCTTGGGGGGCTGTTGGGAGCATTGAGAGAGACCATTGCTAGGGGAGCGGTTGGCACGGCCAACAGAGTGCACAGCACTCAGTAAACTCGGTTGCTGTTTTTCCTACCAGGAATGTTGGTGGTATGCCCTGTGGGAAGCGTATCAAGGTACTCCTAAAAGACAGAATTTCGAAATGCAGATCTAGATCCTAGAATGAAATGTGCTCACTGACTTACCTAGCAGCACTTAGTCCTTGCCCGGGGAAGGTAAACATGTGTGCTGGGTAGATAGGGAAGAAGGTTGGCTTCCCTTCCCCTTTACCCCTTGAGGATCTGTGTCTAAGGGCCCCTGCGGTGTCCTAACCCCATCTTCATGGGAGAAAAAGGAGATGAGTGGTATCATTTCTTTCATATCATCATCACAAACGCCTGTGGTGCCCGATGGACCCTCAGAGCAAAGCCCCCTAACCCATAATGCTCCTAACAACCCTTTACGTCCTATCGGGTGGGGAAGCTCTGGGCGCCAGACCGAGCCAACATTCTGACAGTCACGGGTACCGAACGGCGCAGCTGGGCCTAAAACCCATGTCGTGGCTCCGAGTTCGGTGTTGTTTTCACACCAAGTTCTTACACGTTTGTTGGAAAATTTAGTGTAATAACAGTGCCATAGACACTATCGCTTGTGATGGACAGTGCCCTGGGGAAGCGTCGGGGTCGGGCCTGAGGCAGAGCGGGAGGAACTGGGCAGGAGCCTGTATTGTGTTTTCCGTGGGAAGGTGCTGCCCGGGTGTGGCCAGGCAGAGTTGTTTCAATGGGCCGTGGGGCACGGGCAGTAGTTGCTAGGTGTCTGGTCCGTGGCCCCGGAATGAGGAGGGCAGAGAGACAGCGGCCTGTGCTGTCGCAGCCTGATAAAGGAAGTGGTCCTGGGTGTGGGCTCTGCGGGGTTGGCCTGTATTGAGAGGCACACTCACACTGGAGTTGCTCGCTATCTCAGTCCCTCCAGGGTCAGCCAGGGCCCAGATGTCAAAGCATCAGAAAACAGAAAATAAGAGACCTGTTGATATAACCTGGGAGAGGTGCAGTCTCAGCCGAAGCGTCTCACTGCCTGGAAGAATTGTGCTGTGTTCCAGGGAAAGCCGGTTCGATCACCTGGGAGGTGTGTGGGGCTGAGCCTCCTGGCGGACCTCTCTTTCCGGCGGGCCCCTGCAGCTCCCTGGGAGGCCCCATAGGCTTTGTAGGTGTGAATTACGGCCTTCGCCCTCCGTGTTCTCCATCAGTCGGTGCTTCCTGCCTCGCGAGTGGCCCTGCTTTGCCCCCGTCGGCTGTACTAAGAGTCGGTCGGCTGCAAGGCCTCCCTCTCCCTCTTCCCCCCACGCGGCCATCTGCCGAGGCCTGTCCTCCCTTCTCTTCAGTGTGCCTTTGAAAGATCCCCCCGGGGCTCCAAGCACCCCGGAATGGACCCCTTCTCAGGAGGAGACCCCCGGACCCAAAAACCAAGCCGAGTCCACTGATCAGATGCAAACAGCACGAGGTTTATTGAGTAGACACAGGTACCTGCGGGCGGTCAAGTCTTAGGAGGACTCTCGCGCCCCAGCCCTTTGTTCAGGGCCTTTTTATGGGGTACGGGGAAGCGAAAGCATACGTACAGAAGCAGAAGCATGGTTACAAAGTTTCCATTGGCTGGTTTGAATATAA
This sequence comes from Neogale vison, assembly GCF_020171115.1. NCBI lineage: Eukaryota > Metazoa > Chordata > Mammalia > Carnivora > Mustelidae > Neogale > Neogale vison. The sequence continues at coordinate 193,959,295 of NC_058101.1, read as the reverse complement.
GGCATACTCGGTGTTTGTAGATTGGCTTTGAAGGACCCCGGCGCACGGAGAGAAAGGTGGGGAGGGGGAGTGAGGAGGGGGAGTGGACCTTATTACTCAGCAGAGAAACATCCTGCCTACGTGACTAGGTCCACATACTTAGGCGACCCCCCCCTTGCCTACGTGACTATCTGCGCGTTACAAGCCGCGCGCAGCAAGTGTACCTATCTCCCCCGCAACATGCCGTTGCCCCCCCTAACTCCAGGGCTGTGCTGGGATAAGGGAGGATTGTCCAAGTAGGGGGAAGGGAAGAGGGGTCTCTTCACCTTGACGTGAGGCCAGGTGACTTTCTCTTTGGCCCTTGCTCTCCCCTCGATGCTCCTGTCCCTACCAGGATATCTGTGTTTGAGTCCCAACTTGCCTCCATTTCTCTCATCTTTTTTTCCTTCAAACTAATATTATCTTTCAATGTCAGATCCTGCCATTTCTCTGTTTAAAAGCCTTACATGGCCTCCTGGTGATTACAGAGCCCCGTTTAAACCCCCAGGCATGACTCACAGCCCCCAGCGACCCTGCGGACACACGCGACACTCCCTTACCGTGGGAAGGGTCCACCATAGGGCACGCCTGGCTGGCTCTCAGCTCTTGGTGGGCTGCCACCCCTCCTTGCCTACCTGGTGAAGGCCCATCGTCCTTAGGGCCAAGGTCATGTGTCCACTCCTTGGAGACCCCATCTGTCACCCTTCTGCCTGGAATCAGTGACACCTCGCCTCACGTCTTACGTGCCACCGTGACAGTAATGGTCTCGTATCTGAGCTGTTTCTCACCCGTGACTTTCTCATCACATCTTATTCATTATTCATTCAGCAGCACTTTGTTAAGGATTTACCCTCCAGGCATCGCGCCAGGCACCGAGGCTGCGGAACTAGCCAGCCAGACCCCCGCCCTCACGAATCCAGTCGTCTCTTTGGGGAGAAGGGGAATCAGAGACATAACCAGACAAACTCAGGAGGCTCTAATTACAACCAGAATGTGATCCCTGCCACAGCGGGCGTATCAACAAAGTCCTGTGGCCACCGAGAGCAAAGAATGCTGCCAGGAAGGATTGAGAAAAGTTGCGGGAAGTAGCGTTGGAGGCGGGTCTTTTGGGATGGAGAAGCCGTGTGAGGGGGGGAATATGGGTGAGGTGACGGCTCTTTCCTTTCCTCGAGGGCCTGAGCATGAAAAGTGGTATCAGTGGGGAAGTACACTCAAACTGGTCTTCCTTTTTTTTTTCTCCCCCTCTCTTGAAGAGTGGACTATTTCCCTCTGGGCACCCTTGCTTAGACATTCTTGTGTTTCTGTCCTACGTGTGGCTCAGGGGAACAGACAGCCAGACTCAGCTGTCTGTGTTGCTGAAGGCTCATTAGAGTCCGCGGGAAAATGTTTGCCCAGCATCCACCCCCCCCCCACACACACAGCGCTCCGACGACCAAAGGCAAACTGCCTGGCGGAGGCATGAGTTTCCACACTGCCATCCTCTTTAGAATTAGATTTATTGTATTATGACTTGAATTTGAGTCATTTTTCAAAACTTTTCCTACTGGGACATTTACTATAATGATAGGCCTTCACAAGTCCTCAGGGCCAAGTGCCAGAGAAACAGGAAACTACCCGGAGGGCCCCAAACATCCCCACCTTGCTTTTAGCCGTCCAGCGCTCTGGGGAGTCCAGTAACCCTTTTTAAAGGCGGCCCTGCCGCACACTGCTACATCCCCGCAGGCAAGTTCTTTACCCTCTTGGAACCTTAATTTCCTTCTTGGTGAAGGCAGAGGGGGATGGGGTTTGCCTCATGGGCTTGTTACGGGATCGAGGAGTCATCAAATACGGCTCCGCAGTGAGTGGTGTGAGCCCCAGCATGGAGTAAGCAGTCCGCAAACGGAAGGTGCAGATTTTTGGTAATGTTGCTAATATTAGACTCAGTCTCCTTAAAATCAAGCAGCCCTGAGAGAGGCGGGGCATGGAGGGTCTGCGTGTCATTGTAGGAAAGCCGGTATAAGGGATGGGGGCCTTGGACATTTTTCCCTCTAACCATTTGGTCTGAATTGAATGCCACTCGGTTTAATTAGGTGGCGGTGCAGGCATTTCTTCATTTTCTGTTCCTCTGTCTCAGGCTTTTGGTTTGACAGCCTTGCCTCTGATACTTTAAGGGTGCCTTTTAGGTGAGATAGACATCCTAAACCAAGAGTTCTCCCTTTTCAGGATAGATGCCTACTCCTAGCAGGTTATTACATTTGCGCACGTGTGTGTGTGTGTGTGTGTGTGTGTGTCCCCGTCCATCCGTGCATGGATGTTTCTTGAAAGGACCCAGGGTTAGAGTTTGGGGCTCTTGATAGAAGTCTAGTTCAGCTGTGAAATGACATGGAGTAGGTGATTATTACTGATTAGTAGAGTTCGCCTTTATGTCTGAACTTCGTGTTATGAACGGAAGCCTTTGCCTAGCTTTCTATGAAAAGACGTTTTCCTTTGAAGAATCATGAGTTGCCTGACATTTACATTTTCTAAAAGATTTTATTTATTTATTTGACAGAGAGAGAGAGAGATCACAAGTAGGCAGAGAGGCAGGCAGAGGGGGAGGGGGAAGCAGGCTCCCTGCTGAGTCGAGAGCCCGATTGGAGGACCTTGAGACCGACCATGACCTGAGCCGAAGTCAGAGGTTTAACCCACTGAGCCACCCAGGTGCCCCTGACCTTTACATTTTTATAAGGAATTCCAGAACTAGAAATTAAAATCTGCAAAAAACCCAAGTTCTATGATTGCTTCCAGTTCTTATCATTGAGACGCTCCTCCTGTCACCTTTTGTCATGGCTCTGCCTTCTTCTCATCTACCCATATAGGAAGAACGTTGGTGAAAAGCACAGAAACCAATGACTTCTCTGGCTGTGGAATTTCCGTGAAGAAAAGACAGCATCGGAACTCACCTGGACCATCTTTCACACCTGGCAGACCCTCCACGCTCCCGCGCGCGTGTCCCATGAACTGCAGCCAATCGTCGCGTGGGGTGCCTGCAGAGGAGGGCACGGACCTGGCCTGTAGAGGGAGCAGGGAGGGCAGGGGGGAGGCTAGGGGAGAACATGGAGCAAATGTTTTACAACCTGAACCTCAGAACTGTGATCCTCCGAGGAGAGCGCTACTTGAAGAAAAGAAAAAAAAAAAAAAAGTCGAATGGCTTCTCAGGGATTTTGTTTTCTGTCCACATAAAAGCCATAGTTCGTTTAGGTGGCCGTATTTTGAGCACTCAGATTTCAGTTCTGTTAAATGTGAAAGAGGGATCGACTGACCGTTCATTGCTGTTCCGTGACTAGTGTAAAATATGTATATGTTTATCTTTATTTTTATAATATGCAAATACATTTAAATTTATACAGTTTGATGCTTCTAGCGTTAGTTCACACTGGGTGCGATATTCTGCATGAGAACTGTGCCAAGATGGGGCTGGTTTCTTATTTTAGCATAAGACCTTTTTGTTCATTCTTTATTCTTTAATCCTTCTGAGATTACAAAAAAAAAAAAATCTCTCTGTCCACGGATTAAGTGTGGGGGTCCTAGAGGTTACCAGTAATCAGCAAGAACCTTAAATATATATGGCAGGCAGTGTCTCCTCCCCTTGTTTTAAATCAGGGTCCCCTGCCTGTAAGCCGGTTTGTTGGGGGGCCTGGTGGGATTCCGGGGTCGCTCTGCCTCCCTGTCTGCCAGCGCCGGGCCGAGTGGTCATTGCTCCGGGCTGGGTTTCCTATCGACGGTGAGTTGTCACAGCTGGTGTGCTGATGGAGGCCCGGTGCTGGCATTCTTCAGGGGACAGGGACAGAGAGGTCAATGAGTCCATGGGAAACCTTAGTCTTTCAATAGCGCAAGGTAATCGGGAGTGAGTTGTGAATTGTGCAGAGGGCTTTGCTAACGAGTCCCTTTCTCTGTCTCTCTGCAACAGAGTCTGTGAAACTTAGCAGAGCGCCCTGATAGCCCTCCACGTCTGGCTGTCAGACCTTAAGACAGTGAGTTGCCTCCGACAGGATGGTCACCTGCCAGGAACTAGTAAAACCTTTGTTGTTCAGTCTCCACAGAGTAGAACGTGAAGAGCAGAGCAAATTGCTCTCTCATCCATTCCAAATCGGGGCCAAACGTATCAGCCGCAGTAGTAACACGTTCTTTGACGAAGGTAGAGGACTCTGTTTGCAGCTGTCTCCTCTGCGTGTGGATGGAAAAAGGTGTAAAACAAACTGTTAATCTGCAGTGTAAGGCATGAAAAGTGAGTCAGCTGATGTTTTTCTTTTCTTTCTTCTATAAAGTATTGACACTTGCAATGCCAGTATACGAGGTCTCAACGTACTTTTAAAAAGAATAACCAGCTAGCAAGTGACTGCCCTGGGAAAGTTCCCTAGCTGACGTCCGTAGATTAGGTGCCCCAGGAGTCGACTTGACTAACGCCAGAACCTCGGTTAAACAAGTGTGATTTCTCACAGTCATAAAATCAAATGGGATCTCAGACTATTTCTGCATTTTTGGATACTTGAATATGCCACCTCGATTTTGAGATCTCATTTCCTGTTAGAACACAGTCACAAGTTCACCTGCTTAATCCCTTGGTCACAGTTCTTGTGTGTGCGTGTGCGTGCGTGCGCCTCTGTGTGCGCGTGTGTGTACGCGCGCGTGTGTGCGTGTAAGCCAAATGGTAACATTTAATTGCTTTAGGGACCGTCAAGTTGTTGGGCATAGGAGTTTTGCAATTGACACGAGAGGGTTCCGAAACTGTCAAATGAACTGCCTTTGACCAGTCTTTTGCAAGGACTCTGAAGGATGTGACTTTGGGCTAACTCCCCAGGGGACCATTTTAAGTGAAAAAAACAAAAAAACAAAAAAAATGCTCCTTTGGGTGACATACCCTGCAAAATGTGTGTTATTCTTATGAACTTAAATGCCCACATTCTTAATAACTGCTATTTTTGGACAAGTGATGTTTTGTGCTGTCATCTGAACCCTAGAGAAGCGGTATAAGGAGAAATCTCGGTGTCACACGTGACCAGAAGCAACTCCAGAAAAGCCGGAGACCTTGCTTCGGGGTCGGGGGAGGGTAGGAGATAACGGAAAACGCTCTGCTCTGCTGGAACGGTCAGGCTCGATGCAGGTGGTTGCGTACCTGGGATGACACAGCCAGCCAAGGCCAAGCACAAGGGGAGACTTTGCAGATCGAGTTGTCCCTTGCCTCGCAAACACCCTACACGTTAGTTACGGTTTCTATTCCTGCAACCTGTGGTATCAAAACCACTTCCTAGAATTGTAACAGTCCTGCCAGGATAAATGTTTTTCCCCCCTTCCAAGAGAAAGAAAAAAATGACAGTGCTCATGTTTGACATTTGTGCATTTGGGCTCTTTTGAATGAATAAAAAGGAAAGGGTTTGGTATAATTCCCAATGGGGTGTGTGTGTGTGTGTGTGTGTGTTCTTTTTCATACCACAGTTTGTAAATTGTAATTGTGGTTTCTCCTTGAATTGTCTTGACTGGGCAGAAATTAAAAAAAAAAAAGTCAAAAAATTCAATAAAAATACAAAGAAATGGTGAAACAATTCTATTTGCAGAGCTTAGTTATTTGGGTTTTTTTGGTTGTTGTTGTTTTCTTTTGTTTCAGTTCTAGGAATAACTTCTATATTTTTTTAGTCGCTTTTGAACTGATGGGAGATGGTGGCCGTGCTACTGGGGGATGAAGCCCCCACGAGGAACACTGACAGGTCCCTGTTTAAAACCCTGCCTCTTTCCAGAGCACAGATTCAGTGCTTGAATATGGGCGCTGTCTTCAATCAGACCTTCTATCAGCAACTCGCTGTACTCTTCAGTCTAACTTGGGAATTGAGCACACGTTTGCAAGTTCCTTTTGCAGACCTTGCTTTCCAGAGAGTTCTTAACAGAAGGCCTTGCCACCACTGCGCACATTGCCGGGACCGCAGGGAGGGGTCTGTAGTCCCCAGACCTGCAGGTACCGGCTCAGAGGCAAGGGAAAGTGTCCACTTCCACAGGAGCCCAGCCTCCAGGGAGGGACTGAGAGCAGAGAAGCCCACTCTGGGCCCCTCCACCTGAGAAGGCAGGTGGAGCCTCTGGGGGCCGGGGACGCACCTTCTCCCCGCTGGAAAGCTGATGCCCATGTGTGGCCATCAGAATTTTCCAAAGGCTGGGGAAGCTGGCCCTGGGTCCTCACAGCTCTTGGGCAGGGTGGGGGTGGGGATCGGGGGGGGGGGCAGCGGATCCTCTGTCCTACTGTTGCCCCTTCTGCTGAAGAGAGTAGTACAGGGAAATAACTCATTTGGGAACCTCGTTGTGTATTTTTGGTTTTCTTTTAAACCAAGAAACTCGGAGTTCTTTAAACTTGCCGAGCACATAAATTAACAATGACAGCACAAAAATGCATGGGAGAAATGGAGTTATGTAGGAATAAAGTGTCTGTGTTTCCTTGGAACTAAGCTAATAGGAATCGGAAGTAGATTCTGATAAGTGAAGACATATGTTGTGAGATTAAGAACACCCCTTAAGAAAGTAACTTAAAAATATGTTCAAGAAGTTAATGGAATTAAAATGTTACACTAGAAAATATCCACTTAATGCAAAGGTAGACACTAAAGGATGAAGAGAGGAATAAGAAAGTGAGATATAGGGAGGATAAAAATCAATATGGCAGATGTGAATCTAACCATATCATTAATATCAGGAGGTTATTTCTTTTTAAGATCTATTTACTACAGAGAGAGAAAGAGATTGAGTGAGGAGGGTGGAGAGGCAGAGGGTGAGGCAGAGAATCCTCGAGCAGACTCCCTGCCGAGCACAGAGCCTGATGCAGGGCTTCATCCCATGACCCCGAGTCAGCCGCTTAACAAACTGAGCCCCCGCAGGCACCCTAATGAGATTAAACAACTTAATTAAAAGACAAAGACTGCCTATGTGGATTAAAAATTTATGTTCTGCACAGGAGGCAGATTTTAATGTGAAGATACAAATAGGTGGAAAGTAACAGGATGGAAAAAAAATACACCAGGCAAAAAACAGCCAGGAAGAGCTGGCTCTGCCAATATCAGACAAAATAGACATTGAAACTCACCTACATTTCAAGACACTACTAGAGACAAAAAGGACATTTCATGGTGAAAAAGTCAATCTGTCAGGAAGGAAAGGAAATTTGGGACATGAACAAAAATATAATGACACAGGGGTTGATAACCAATGGGTTAAAGAAGAAAATGGAAACACAACATACCAAAACTTGTAGGCCATAGCTAAGGGAATCTGCATATAGGCAGGCCTGTAAAAGGAAATTCTCAAATCAATAACTGATAACCTAGAGGCACCCGGATGCCTCAGTCGGTTGAGCATCTCACTTTCAATTTTAGCTCAGGTTGTGAGAGGAGAGATAAGCGATGATGACTACTGGGGTAATGGGTTTCTTTTAGGGCAGTGTGGTAGTCAGGGTACACCAGAGAATTAGAAACAATAATATATATTAGAAAGGGACTCATGATAAAGAATTGGCTCACACAATTACAGAGGCTGGCAAGTACCAAATATGCCAATGTCTCAGTTTGAAGGCCATCTGGAGGGAGAATTCTCTCTTACTCAGGGGAGGGTCAGGCTTTTGATCTGTTCTGGCCTTCAACTGATTAGACAAGGCCCACTCATGGGGGGCAATCTGCTGAGGGTACAGACTTCTATGAGAAAGACTCAGAGAACAAAGGGAGTGATGGAGCCAAATTGAGGATGGAGTGATAAGGTTTGCAAGTGAAGACAGTACTGAAATAAAGGAAAATATTATAGGGCAATGAGGCCCACAGCATGATAGAGTCTGAGGATTCAAAAGGTTATGGAGTCAGCAGGCTGTGCTGATAAAAGCCTTCGACAACACTGTGCCTACTGAACACAGTTCACATTCCTTGGACAACTGGGGTAAACCTAACTCAATTCTATTTCCTCCGCCGTGTCCTTAAGACTCTCAGGGCAACCACACCCTAATTCTAAGGGAGGCACATTTGCCTGCAGCTCTTGCTGGCCCTCTGCCAGCCCGGCATTGCTGATTGAAGTAGGCAGGGGTGTCGGGCGTGCTGGCGTGCGAAAATCGTCCAGGCCAGCAAGGGTCCCACTCTTAGCACTTTACATGGAGGAGACCAAGCCAACCAACAGTAGGAGCAGAGGGGATGCTATGACACGGAGAGAGGGATCAGAGCGGCGACTGGAACCACTTCCACACTGAGACTGGGCTGAAACTGAGGACACTGGCTGGAGGAGAGGAGAGCCGACCAATCTGAAAAGCATTCCAAGGACCGCACTTGCTGTGAGTGGGTCTGGAGACAGTCTGGGGTCCCTAGAGTTGTCTCCATTGTTCCAGTCCAAATACATTATTAAAATGAGCCACCCATTGCTAGAAGTAACTTGAATGGATCTCTGTATATGCACCAAAAATACCCGGCCGGAGCAGGACCTCTTTCCCAGGAATTCCCTCACTTTGTTTCTGGGCCCTCGTGACACGCTAAGTGCTGTTTGGCCCGCTGGAGATCCAGCACTAGATGAGGCACATCGGACCTCGACATAGACCTGATCTTGTGGTCAGAGATGATAATATTCATGCTCACGCTCAGCCCCAGCCCCGTGCCCCGCCCTTGCACTCCCTGGGCCGTGTGCCTTTGACTCCTACTGTTCACAGTGGTTCCTCTTCATAGAATTCCCTTCCCCTGCTAAATGCTACCCCTTTCCATGTAACCTTCCAGAATCTCTCAAGCAAAATTAATTCCTCTCTTTGTTGTGCTATGTAGCGTTTCTGTAGCCATCATGACACTCCGGCCATTCTGCCTTGAGTTAAAGTTGTTTTGTTTTGTTTTAAAGATTTTATTTATTTATTTGACAGACAGAGATCACAAGTAGGCAGAGAGGCAGGCAGAGAGAGGGGACAGGAAGCAGGCTCCCTGCTGAGCAGAGAGCCTGATGAGGGGCTCGATCCCAGGACCTGGAATCATGACCTGAGCCAGAGGCAGCGACTTTAACCCACTGAGCCACCCAGGCACCCCGAGTTGGAGTTGTTTATATGCCAACCTCGTCTACAGGAACTTGAACTCCTTGAGAACGAAAAGTGGGCCTGATTCTTCCTCCTGCCCCGGCTACCATTGAACCTTCCACCCAGGATTCCTTCAATGCAAACTGGTTCCATTGAATTAAATTCAACCTAAAGGAACAAGGGAGCTGGAAAGCGAGGAGGACATTCACACTTTTCCCTTATTCCCAGCTTCCACACCCAAGCAGATGGCTACAGAATGGCGGTGAGTATCCGAAGGCTTGTGCAGCTGCCTTCCTACAAATCCAAATCATCACTAACTGGGACGAGCTCGTTATTTTATTTCATTTCATTTTTTTTTTTTTTTAGCCTTGGCATGTGGTCAGTATTGCCTAGCTATGAAGAAGGCATAATGAAATACTTCCCAGTGCTTTGAACCGGCAAACCTGTGTTTATACAATTACACGACAACAAGCTAATGGGATGGCCTTGCTGATGTCGAGGGCAGGAAACTACAGTCCCCTGACTACATGTTTCACTGCAGATCGGTTTGCATCTCATGGGAAAAGAATCTTGATTTCGAGCTATCCCCTCACGTAGAGGGGGTTTGCTATAAATAAGGGGCCAGAGAACTGAATTCTCAAGTGCGTTTTATTTCTTCCTGAGAGACTCACATGAGGATCAGTGGATGACTGTTTGCTCCGGGGCTGCACCAGAAAATTCTACTAACTATTTTCAGGTGACAGCAACATAAATAATAAGGGAGGTGTTCTCACGAGTCCAGGCTTCCCTCTCAACCCGTTCTGCCAAGCTCCTCTGACATTGACAAGACTTTGTGGATGTGAGCCAGAGAGGCAGCCAAGGTTGTACTGGAAAGAGTACTTAGCTTACAATCAGAAGACCTAGTTAAAGACCTAGAGAGCCACCAACTAGCCTTGGGATCTTGGGCATGTCTCTGACTTCTTAAGATTGCTTATCTGCATACTCAATAATTCTTCAAGTTCCCTTCCATGGTTTGAGTCACATCTATGGGAGTACATGAGACCATTGTCCCACCACTACAAAATTACTGGAGGTGACTCATCAACTTCAGGGTCATTTTTCTAATTGCCCTGAACCACACACAGGTTCTGGCCTGGTTCTCCTTGTGACTAACTGCCTCGGTCACACAGGGGCCTAAGGAAATGGGATTTGGTTGGGCTGTGACACTTTTCCTCTTACCCATACATGGCCTGAAGAACCAGCCTCTAGGACTCATGTCTCCTCAGCAGCAGAGTCTAACAGCTAATGAACCAACGCACGTGGTCACTGGCCTTCAAGGATTTTAACATAGTGTTATTTTTAAACTCAAGCGAAAAGAACTAAATGTTCAAGTTCTTAAGTGGAGGGGTTGGAGGAGGGATACATTTTCTGTGCAAGGGTGATGTGTTGTAAAAATTCAACATAGTTAAAGGAAAGCGGCAAATCTGGCTTCATCAGTAATATTTACACCCGGGGACGTCTGTAGAATGCTGTGCTTGCAACCCGTGTTTTTGAAACATGGGCTGAAACAGACTACAATGTGAGCCATTTCTGAGGCTAAACTCCCCAAATGGAATCTAAAAGAGATTCGTGTTGCTTTGTTTGGACTGTAGAATGTAAATGCTAAGAGGGACCATGTCAGTAAACCCACCCGAGTTTTGACATCTTGTACCATCTAGTGCTGTGAACATTCTGGAACAGTGCACCTTTCATGCTTGATTCTTTTGCACTCATACACTGAGACCATGGTGTTGGTGGAAGCTGGACCATTCTGGAAAGCAATTAGGAATATCTATCAAAGCCATCAGTGTATCCAAATTTTATCCCATTCTGAAGAATCTACCCCAGCTTTGCAAAAATACGGCCAAAGCTATATATGTAAGAATATTTAGCAAAAAAAAAAAAAAAATTGGTAAAGAAAAACTAAAATGTTCACTATTTGCAGATGACATGATATTATATCCAGAAAACCCAAGACTCCACCCAAAAACTCCTAGAACTGGTAAATAAATTCAGCAAAATCGCAGGATACAGAAATCTGTTGCATTTCTATACACCAATAATGAAGCAGCAAAAAGAGAAATTGAGAAATGGTCCCATTTACAATTGCACCCAGAGTAATAAGATATCTAAGAATAAATCTAACCAAAGAGATGAAAGACCCTGTACTGTGAAAACTATCAAATACTGGTGGAAGAAATTGAAGATGACACAATGGAATGGAAAGACATTCCATGTTCATGGATTGGAAGAAAATATGTTGTTAAAGTGTCTAGATTAGGGGTGCCTGGGTGGCTCAGTGGGTTAAAGCCTCTGCCTTCCCCTCAGGTCATGATCCCAGGGTCCTGGAATGGAGCCCCGCATCGGGCTCTCTGCTCAGCAGGGAACCTGTTTCCCCCTCTCCCTCTGCCTGCCTCTCTGCCTACTTGTGATCTCTGTCAAATAAATAAATAAAATCTTTTTAAACAAATGTCTATATTATCCAAAGCAATCTACAGATTTAACACAATCCCTATCAAAATACCAAGAGCAGTTTTCACAGAGCCAGAACAAACAATCTTAAAATTTGTGTGGAACCATAAAAGACCCCCAAATAGCCAAAGCAATCTTGAAAAAGAAAGAAAAGCTGGAAGCATCACAGCTCCAGACGTCAAGTTATATCACAAAGCTGTAGTGATCAACACAGTATGGCTCTGGCACAAAAACAGACACATGGAGCAGTAGAACAGAATAGAAAAATCCATAAATAAACCCACAATTATATGGTCGATTAATCTTTGACAAAGCAGGAAAGAGTATCCAGTGGGGGAAAAAGATAGTCTCTTCAACAAATGGTGTTGGAAAAACTGGACAGCCACATGCCAAAAATGAAACCGGACCATTTTCTTACTCTATATGCAAAAATATATCAAAATAAATTGAAAATGGAATAAAGACCTAAATGTGAGACCCAAAATCATCAAAATCCTAGAAGTGAGCATAAGCAGTAACTTCTCTGACATGCAATGTAAAAAGATGGTAAAAATCTTTTGATTAAAATAAAATCTTTTGCTTGAAAAAAACGAACAAAATCAAAATATACCTGATAAACTTCAAGGAGATATTTGCAACATTTATCACAGATTAAGGGGTAATGTCCCCAATATATTAAGAACTGCTTAAAATTAAGGGAGAGAGGACCAAAACTAGATAAAATAAATAAATAAATAAAAGATCCTTTACATACAAAAAAGATCCCCAAATAGCTTGAACACATGAAAAATATTTGCTCCCTTAAAAGAAAAAATTCAACCCCACCCACAATTAGGGAAATACAAGTTACAACTTCACTGAAATGCCAATTCTCACCTACCAGATTGGTGAAAATTAAAAGTATGACAATATACTCAATTCGGGAAATTGAGGGAAACAGGCAGGCTGATGCATTGCTGGTGGGAATGGAAACCAGTACAGTGCCTAGGAGGGGATTCTGGCAATATCTACTAACCACATTATCTAATTTAAATTACCTTTTGGGGTGCCTGCGGGGCTCAGTCGGTTAAGCATCTGACTCTTGGCCTCACCTCAGGTCATGATCTCCCACGTGTGATCAAGCCCCGGGGTGGGTTCTCCATTCAGCGGGGAGTCCGCTTGAGTTTCTCTCCCTCGGCTTCTCCCCCTGCTTGTGCGTGCGCACGCTCTCTCTCAAATACATAAATCTTTTTACAAAACTAGCAACCAAACAACAACAACAAAAAGCTGTAATTTGACCCAGCAATTGCACTTCTAAGAATTTATCCTGCAGATAAACTCCAGCAAAACGAAAGTACGTATAGGCGAGGTTATGCACCGCAGCGTTGTGCAAAATATCGCAAACAGCCCAAGGGTCTGTATACAAGAGGGTTTGAATAAACCGTGAGATATATCCACACAATGGGGTACCATGCTACTATGAAAGAAGAATGAAAATCTCACGATGGACTGATCCAGAATAATTTTCAAGATATACTGTTGCGTGACAAAGCTGGGTGCCAAGGAGTCTCTATTTTTTACTACTTTTTGTGGAACAAAGAAATGGGAAAGGAGAAAATATTCATATATATGTTCATTTGTGTCAGAAGAATCATAGGAAGGATAGCCCAGAAATAAATGAGATTGGTCACCTGTAGGGAGGTGGAGGGAACTGGAGCAGAAGGGATGAAGGGAGTCGCACTTTTCTGAAGAAGCTTTTTGTATAGTTTTGACTTTGAGAAGCATGTTTACTCTTCACACACTCAAAGAAGAAATAAATAACTAGACAAACACATTAGTGAATAGAATTCACTGGAATGTGGGATAAAAACTGCAAATAGGCCATGAGCAGAAACAAATAATCCTAATGGTATTTAAGACAAACGACAACCATACAGAAAGGGAGCATAGGGAATCAATTAAGTAATTTTTGAACACAGTAATTTGATTTTATACCCTCAGGCTGAAGACAAAAACTATTGAAATTATTGTAGTGAGGGGGGGTTTGGGTCCCCCCCCCCCCATCCCACAGTGGTATATGTTAGCAATTCTGAGACTACGTTATGGAGACTCTTAGATTGAACAAATAATGGGATCCAGGTTTTTCACCATCAGAGAATAAAATTACAAATACACGAAAGGAGAAGCCTAGAATGTACGCTGTGGGGTTGCATCGGAATTGGAGGTGTTAGTGTAAATACAGATATAAATACATAGATTCAGAAATGAACACGACTCTCAGGACACATAGACCTGGTTCTGTTTGCTGAGAATGTAACAATGTAACAATGTAACAATGTAACAATGTAACAGTGGCATCCCAGGAACAATGAACACCTTTAGGGCCCATGGTTTTTAAATGGCTGGTTTTTAAATGTCATTCTCCGTGGAAAGGACCTAGAGTACTTGGAGGACTGGCTGATTCCAGGGCGAGAGTTTCTTACTATGCAGATAAGTAAGGACGTCTGCAAACAATGTTGGCCACATCCCAGAGAGACATTGGAGCCAGATGGAAGGGGCGCCCACGGATCAAGTCAACCAACGTGAGCATCAGCATAGAAACTAAAATGAGAATCCGAGAGTACTGATATTGAATAAGTAAGTGAATAAGTAAACAAATGGGGAAGAGGGAAAGCATTTCCTCACAGGAGAATGCAAGCTAGTAAATAAGGAACGATGGAATTAGAGAATTATCAGTATTTATAGCCACCATAATGATGATCGATTCAGGCCAAAATCAGCCAGGATGGTAAAAATAGTAGGTAAAAGTAACACAAGAACCATGGGATATTTATACAGTATTAAAGTTCTAACCCCACAAGATAGTTTTTAATTACAAAGGGTAAAAATAGTATCATTTACAGTAGAACATGCTGGCAGAGCCCCACCTCAACCAACCAGCCACCAGTAATGTGCCACACCCTGGCATCCGATGGCCCGAGGACAGCACCGCCTCGATGCTGTGCGGTTCCTGCTGAAGACAGAGACACGTGGATCTAATTATGAGGAAACAGGAACAAACTTCGAACTGTCTTACAGGATAACTGGTTCATACCTTCAAAAATGTCCAGCAAGGGGGCACCTGGGTGGCTCAGTGGGTTAAAGTCTCTGCCTTTGGCTCAGGTCATGATCCCAGGGTCCTGGGATCGAGCCCCGTATCGGGCTCTCTGCTCGGCGGGGAGCCTGCTTCCTCCTCTCTCTCTGCCTGCCTCTGCCTACTTGTGATCTCTCTCTCTCTCTCTGTCAAATAAATAAATAAAATCTTTATTAAAAAAAAAAAAAGTGGCACCTGGTGGCTCAGTGGTTTAAAGCCTCTATCTTCAGCTCAGGTCATGATCCTAGGGTGCTGGGATCGAGCCCCACATCAGGCTCTCTGCTCAGCAGGGAGCCTGCTTCCCGTCCCCTCTCTCTCTGCCTGCCTCTCTGCCTACTTGTGACCTCTTTCTGTCAAATAAATAAATTAAATCTTCAAAAAAAAAAATGTCCAGCAAGAAAAACTTCAAGAGCCAGCAAGAAAGGCTAAAGAACGGCCCACGTTAGACCCCCCAAGAGACTAAATTTTTTTAACTGATGTGGGACTGGATCCTGGGTGGGATTTTTTTTTCTTCTGCCAAAAGAGCGACGAGACAACTGGTGAAATTCTGTAGAGTATATGATATTGTGGTATTGCCGTTCATTTTCCAATTTTGTAGAGTCTGGGGGGGATACATATGCCCCCCCTCCCCGATACATAAGACTGGTCTTGTTTTTAGGAAATACATGCGGGAGTATTCAGAAGCCAAGGAACAGTTTGCAATTTTCCATCCGACGACTCAGAAAAATATAACAGATATGTGGGGAGGGAAATAGAAGGCAAATATGATAAGATGTTAATATTCAGGGAATCTGGGTGAAGAGTATACTGGAATTCTTGGTACTACTTTTGCAAATTTTCTGTAAGCCTGAAACGGTTTCAAAATAAGTGGGAGAGCTAGTGAGGGGGAAAAAGAAAAAATGTCTTTCTCTTTCCCTCCCTCCCTGTCTCCCTCCCTTCTTCTCTTTTTCCCCCTCTCTCCCCCTACCCACCTCTTTCCACACAAACACATAGGTACACATCTGAAAAAAATGTTGCAAAAGTACAAATTGTGTTTATATCTAGCTGGTGGGACATTACATTCAAAATAAATTTTATTGCAAAGGAAGCAAAGGTGAAAATAAACAAATGGGACTACATTGATCTAAAAAGCTTCCGCACAGAACAAGAAACCATCAACAAAATGAAAAGGCAACCTACGGGGTGAGAGAAAACATTAACAAATTATACATCTGATGAGGGGTTAGTATCCAAAATAATGAAGAACACATGCAATTTAATAGTGAAAAAAAGGACGCCTGGGTGGCTCAGTTGGTTAAGCAGCTGCCTTCAGCTCAGGTCATGATCCCAGGGTCCTGGGATCGAGTCCCGCATAGGGCTCTTTGCTCGGCGGGGAGCCTGCTTCTCCCTCTGCCTCTGCCTGCCTCTCTGTCTGCCTGTGCTCACTCGCTCTTTCTCCCTCTGTCTCTGACAAATAAATAAATAAAATCTTTAAAAAAAAAAATAGCGAAAAAACCCCAAGCAGTCTGGCTAAAAATGGGCAGAGGATCTGAACAGGCATTTTTCCAAAGAAGACAGACAGAGGGCCAACAAGTACCTGAAAAGATAACCAACGTCATTCGTCATCAGGGAAATGCAAATCCAAACCACAATGAGAGATGACCTCACCTGTTAGAATGGTTAGGACCCAAAAAAGGCAAGAAATAACAAGTGTTGGCGAGGACTGGAGAGAAGGCAGCCTTGTGCACTGTTGGTGGGAATAAATGAAAGCAGTCACTGTGAAAAAGCAGTAGGGAGTCTCCTCAAAACTTTAAAAAAGAGAACTGCCATACTTTCCAGCAATTCCACTTCTGGGTATTTATCCAAAGGGAATGAAAACACCAACTCAAAATGAGATCTGCCCATGTTCATTGCAGTATTTTTGCAATAGCCAAGATACAGAAGCCATCGAAGTGTCCACTGATAGATGAATGGATAAAGAAAATGTGGCTTATGGGACGCCTGGGTGACTCAGTGGGTTAAAGCCTCTGCCTTTGGCTCAGGTCATGACCCTAGGGTCCTGGGATGGAGCCCTGCATCGGGCTCTCTGCTCAGCAGGGAGCCTGCTTCCTCCTCTCTCTCTCTGCCTGCCTCTCTGCCTACTTGTGATCTCTGTCTGTCAAATAAATAAATAAAATCTTTAAAAAAAAAAAAAGAAAGAAAAAATGTGGCTTATAGACACAAAGGAATATTATTGTGCCTTAAAGAAGAAGGAAATCCTGCCCTTCGTGACAACACGGATGGACCTTTGAGGGCATCGAGAAAGACAAATACTGTATGTTCTCACTTAGATGTGGAATCTGAAAACAGCGAAACTTCCAGAAACAGAAGGCAGAAGGTTCGTTTCCCCAGAATCGGGGAAATGGGGCCATGTTGGTCAAAGGGCACAAACTTCTGGTTATAAAGGTCAGTTCTGCAATCTATGGTACAGCATGGTACCTACAGTTAGCAACACTCTATTGTATACTCAGAAGTTGCTAAGAGAGTAGATCTTGTATGTTCTTGTAATTACATGAGGTGAAGGATGAGCTAACGACCCTAACTGTGGTAAACATTTTACAACCTGTACTTGCATCAGATCAAGTAAGGTGTCCTGTTGTCCACCTTACATTTACACTATGCTGTCTGTCAACTGTATCTCCATCAAGCTGGGGGAAAAGAAAAGAAAATTCATCTTCTTTATGCTTTTTTTTATATTTTATACCTAGGCAAACACGGGCATGTGTCTGTTTTTCTTACATACACTTATTTAAATTTTTCAAAAGTGCCATCAAGGGCTGTCCCCCTTGATGGGACGATGGCACCTTGTCAGTTCAGCTGTCTTGTCCTTATCACTACTCTCCTCATGCCTGGTTACACCCATCTGGGCCCTCCCAGCAGCTGTGGCAGGGCCAAAATAGTTCTGAACGGGATCGTGACAGTAAGACAGCTGTAGTCTCAAATGTCTTCGAGTGTCCCATGTTTGTCCCCCGAGGCCATGCATGTGTCATATAACAGAAGGAATGCTAAGAATGTGCATACTCTGGTGCAGAAACACCCTGTCATTTTCTGGGGGTATGAGAGTACCAGAGCGATGAACTTGGACTTGTCTGCATTGTTAAAGAGTCATTGTTGCTGTTGTTGTTTAAAGCAAATTGTTATTTATTACAGATTTATAGAACCTGCCCGCTTAATCTTTGCATATCTTGGAAAAGCATTCTTTTTCCTTTAGTGATGGTTTTAAATATAAATTTTAAAACAGCATTTCTCACAATATGGGGCAAAAATCATAAAGAGCCATTAAAGAAGAGTGAATCAAAAAAAGGGTGAGGGACTGGGCGTGAGTAGAGTAGAACACTGGGCAGTCTGAACTTGAAAGTCTGGAGGAATGCAGTGGGTTTGACGGTCTCTGACCCATGTAGTTAACAGCTTTCCAGTGTCTGCTGGTTGGAGGTGACTCTGGTGATTCATGGAGTTTTCCTCTGGCTCCAAGCAGCAAAGCATTAAGACTTCGGGATCTCAGAGGGTAGGCAGTACTCTGACATTCTCCAGAACTTTCAGAAAGGGCTTTTCACAACTAGGTGCAAGCAGACATCCTCAATTTCCTATCATGCAAAATTCAGTCCTAATGGATCAAGCTCCTCACTTCACCAAGCTGGGTCTTTCATTTAATTTCTGATTTTGGAAGAGAATCACATGTCTGATCATTCTTATTTCTTGTCATTCCTTTCTGTCACTATGAGAGATCATTCCCTAAATTTATCCTCGAAGGCTGCTGCCATTCAGATATAGAGAAGAATCCTTAATCCCTTGTTAGAGGCTTTTGACATGGAGTTTCTATGACCCCAATTTCTGAGCACCCTCTCTGTTTGACTCCGACAATTTAAAATACACTGTTGGGTTAAATGGCATGCTTTTGGGAAAACCCAACCGATATTCTGAAGTTTATGAAATATTTAAGAAATCTGGATACAAGCCTTTAGTACTAAGCCCTGTACCTTTAAACTTTCTTCCCAAATATTAAGAACGGAATGTATGTCAGTAAACATGTATTATTCTGGACTGAAATTTGACATTGTGTTTAGTCTCTTTCCAGAAAATAAATTTAAATCACTATGTGAAATTAAATGCAAAAATGTGGGATGCCTGGGTGGCTCAGTCATTAAGCATCTGCCTTCAGCTCAGGGCAGGATCCCAGGGTCCTGGAATCAAGCCTAGCATCAAGCTTTTGCTCAGTAGGGAGCCTGCCCCTCCCTCTGCTTTCCACCAGGCTTGTGTGCATTCTCCCTCTCGCTCTCTCTCTCTCAAATAAATAAATAAAATCTTTGAAAAAAAAAAAAAAGCAAAAATGTAACAAGATTGATAGATGTTCCTAGGGTTGTAAAATTCGAGGGTGTTTCTGCTCTTTGCATCATCATGACTTTCGCTGCAGCCCTGCCCTTAATCTCCAACACAGGTAGCTCTGTCAGGTGCCTTACACGTGCAGGAATTCATCGAGTCCTTACAATGACCTTTCGATGGGGTAGGGGACCATAACCTCCTTTTTATAGATTAATAGGCACCAGAGTCAGTAGCTGAAGGTACAGAGCTAGCAGGGGGCAGAGCCCAATCCTGGCTGCAGAGCACGAGTTTTGAGCTGCTGCATTTTGCGCTGTCTGAGCTATTATCAGACGCACCTGGTAACGCCCCTCCCCTCTCCCTCGACCTCCCGGCACCGTTCGTGTGTAGCCTCCCCTCTTCCGTGCCCACCGCTGTCCGGTTAATGTTTCCCAACCAGTCCTCTGAAGAGCGGATCTGGAGCATTTGCCAGTTTCCGGGGCCAATTACCAAGTGGCCAATTTCACGTGACAAAAGATGGTCAGTAGCTCTCCCCAACATCTAGTATTTATACCATTGTGTAGTATCCTCTCCCTACGAGAGATGTGTATAACCTCAAGAGCACAGAACGTGGGAACACGTAATAAAAGAATTAGGACCCAAGACATTTTGAGTGGTCCTTGCCTTTGTTCTAAATATAATCTAGTTCATTGTAAATTTATGGAATCTGATTCTAATTTTAAAAAATTTAGCGATTGGCTCTCATGAGTCCGGTCTATCAGAGTGTAAAATTGGGAGAAGGATGAAATTAAGGTGTTGGGTTACAGTCTCAGGGGTGTCTGACTCTGAGCCCTCCTTCAGGCAAATTTCCGTTTCCCAACCTTCTTTCTTTCCGGAGAACAGCCGAAAGAGGGGTTTGCCCTGTGCTGCTGAGCGTTTAGTGTTCTTCTGCACCACCTGGTGGTTACAACGAGCAAGATTCTCTGCTAGATTCTCTGCTGCTGTCTTGCACCCCTCCTCCAGGACCTTCCCCTGACCTTCCTCACCCACCCGCCTTTCCAGCCATTAATTCACCAGGCTTCCGGCGGGTAACTTGACTCTTTTAGTTTACAATCTCCAATATGAAGGGCCCAAGATAAATTCGTAGACGTGGGGCCGAAAAGCACTTGGCTAACAAATAAGAAGGATTTTTTTGTCCTTCTCTGGGATTACCGCACCCCCCACTTCAGAGGACTAGAGACTGTCTCCAGGCATGGCTTATCAATATTAATCAGAATAGTGAACGTTCTGAGAAGTATCCCGAAGTTCTTGTCACTATTTTCTAAGTGGATTACAGGGTCCTCAGCAAATAGGTGTTCACACATTCCACTTTGGTAGCCCATGGTTCCAAAAGTTGAAGGCATGACCCTGACCTCCATCCCGTTATCCTGCCCTTTCCACCACAGACCCTGTCTCCGTACCTAATTTTAAGATACCAGAAAACAAATGTCATCCGATAGAGATGATCCAGAGGCTACCTTTTGGTTGTGAAAATCCCATCATGGATCTCTTCAGTGTATGCAATGAAGTACTAATCTTATATGGTGGCAGTGGGGGGGAGGGTCCTCTCTAGTCTTTCCATCTTCTTCGTTTTTGTATTTCCCACTTAGTATTAATTTATTCACACAACAAATATCTCTTGAGCATAAACATGTGTTTTAGGAGATGTCTAGGAGATGCGTAAATAAAAAAGAAGGCATAGATCCCGCCCTGAGGGCTCCCCAGGGTTGTGATGGAGGCAAAGGAAGGCATTTGGAAGCATTAGGCAAAGCGGGATTCTGTGGCGGCCAGCGACACGGGCAACTGAGTCCAAGCAGAAGGGCGGGCTTCTCGGGGGAGCATGCAAACTGATGCTGACGTCTGTGTAGAATTTGGACAGAGGGAGACTCTAGGGTCAAGTGCATCAAAGGATGAGTTGCCAGACTGGGAGCATTTTCAGCAGAACCACTGGGGCACTTAGGCTGCAGGGAGAACGGCGTGCTCACGAGCGATAACGCCAGAAACCACGCTGGGAACAGGTGTTGATGGTCTTGATTACGGTGCAAGCAACGTGGACTTCATCCAGGTCATAATAAAACATTAATCTTTCAACGTTTTTAAGTGAAGAAAAAAGAGAGCCAGATCCATGATTAGAGAAGCTATCTGTCCAAGCTTTGTTGGACACATCTGCCAAATGTGGGCGTCTTTTCCCCTTGGGCACACAGGGCATTCAAACTCCTCGCCTAATAAAGATAAGGACTTGGACGTTTTTAACCAAAAGATAAAGAACATTGCTCACTACTCTAGCCACTTCTGGAAGGCTCTGTGCTATGGAATGGACAACTATTCACTCATTAAAAGAGGAAGAAAAGCTGATTTGAGTATAGGGAAAACAAAATACTAAAAAGAAAACATCCCAGTTAAAAAGAAGGAGGAGGTGAGAGGGCAGAGGAAGGGGGGCAGGGGGAGAGGGGAGGAGGAACAGGAAGAGAAGAATCAGAGACCCCCGTACATAGGGAGGGCTTCCTACAGCCCATGTAGGAGATGGCAGGACGTGAACTAGGGCCACGGGAATGGATAAAAGAAACTTGCAGAGGGAGAACTGAGGGCTTTATTTTTATGGAGTTTGGGGAGCTAGAGAATTAAACAAGCTTCAGAGAGCACTTCTAGAAAGTGTAATGGCACAACATCACAAAAGACTTACATGTTCCTACCCATTGATCTAGTGATTTTACTTCTAGAAGTCTATCTCAAGATGATCACAAGTGAACATAAAACATGAGTATCATATGCTTATCGCAGTATTGGTATAGCAGAAGATAACTAGAAGCAACCAGAGGAGATCTATATATTTTGATATATCCAGAAGAAGGGATACATAGGTTAGGTTTCTCAAGAATATTTAATTATTCAGCTAAATGCTTCTGTAGATAGAATCACGTTAAATTTTCAAATAAGTCAGGATTCACAGCACATAGTATGGTTCCAATTCTGTAAAAACAATAATAACAACCCCCCAAACCCTGAAAACTCTCCATATATATAAAAAAGGAAGGAAAGAAAAGCAAGAAAATTCTGTGACTGTCTCCGAACGATAAGATTGCAGGTCGATTCTTCTTTATACTTTTATCAGGCTCTCTAAAATTGTGTATAATTAATCTATGTTATTCTAAAAAACAAAAAATAATAACTAACAAAATATAAAAAAGAAATAACTAAACCTTCTGGCCTAAGTTACATGCAGAAAGTCTTGTGAAATACTTAGATTTGAGGGGCACCTGGCAGACTCAGTCAGACGAGCGAGTGACTCCTGATCTTGGGGTTGTGAGTTTGAGACACATGCCGGGTGTAGAAATGGCTTAAATCAATAAAACTTTTAAAAAATTTATATTTGAATACCATTTATTGCAAAAACACAATGACTTTATAAAACTGACGTACAAATTCAAGATCAGTAAGAAAGAATATCCCTTTTTTAATTACAAAGTTCAGCATAGTTGATGTGATTAAACTTTAAGTTAACTTAATGAGCTTCAGGCAGTTAGGGCAAAAAAAAAAAAAAAAGAAAAAAACAGGGTCAACGCATTTTTGTTACAGTGTGTTGCACCTCATGCCAGACCAGCAAGGGAAATACTATATTTCTAAGCACTGCTTTCTAAATTAAATTCCTTAAGAAGGCTTACGGTGCAGGAGACAGAGTGACAGAGACATCACTGTGCTCTATAACAATGTAATAAACTGATGTGAGGGCATCATATTTACATGTGTTCGTACTTTTACAAAATCTTCAGACATAAGATGAAATTCAGTAAAGGCAGCAGTGGGCTAAAGATACAGCTAAGTACATGCCCTCTGGTGCTTCAGCTAGATAAAAAAATAGAAACTAGATGGTCAAGAGAATATTCTCCAACTTTACTGTGCCTAGGAAACACAAGGCTTGCTCGTTAAGGAAAAACAGGTCTCTCTTCCTAGATTCCAGGTCAGTTGGCCTGGGGTGGAGTCTAGAAATGCTTATTTTAAACATATTAAATAAACACCCAGGTCATATTGGATGCAGGTGACCCCGGAAGTCCATTTGGAGAAACAGACCCTACAGAAGTGCATCATTGCCAAGTCCCTTCACATCTCGCCTAACTAAGTGCTTCTCTTAGCATGCTGTACTCTTAGCAAGATCTTGTAGTCCTGGAGTTCCGAATCAGTAGTCTTCGAACGGAGATATGCATAGCCCTGACCTTGCACGGAAACTTTAGAAGCGCTTCTTGGAAGGTGGTTTTCAGACGTTTGTTTACAGGTAAATCACTTTCCCTTTGTTCTCTGATCAAAAATCCTTCTGCATTGAAGGTGCGAGGCCACCAGGGGGCGTCTCTTCCCCAAATGCCCTTTTCCTCACTCCCCACCCTCTCAATCCCCACTCCCTGCCAGGGCCCCCAAGCCTGTTCATTGCCCTGGAGAGCAAAACTCTCTGCGGTAACTGGCAGAAGAACAGGTTTGGGTTGGTGAATGATGGACTCTAATGTCCGGGTAACAGATGCTTTTGCAAATCAGGAGCAAAATGAAAGGAGAGATTTGTCCGCTGACAGATGATTGGCAATGATGATATGATAGACCATGGTGAAGTTCTCCGTGTATCATTACAGAGGAATTCAAACATGTGGATAACACTTTGGTAACAACACACCTGGTATTTCCACTTATTTATGTGAATGACCTCTTTGCTTAAGTCTTTTTCTATTTTTAAATATTTTATTTTTGAGTAATCTTATACCCAACGTGGGCTCTGACTCACCACTCAGAGATTAAGAGTCTATCCCTCTATGGACTGAGCCAGCCAGGCGTCCCTCGATGAAGTCTTTAATAAGGAAAAATAGGAAGAGATTGGATGCTGAACCTTATTTTGTTTGAACTAATTTTGATCTATGGATACACAAAGTTAGCGATAAAAGAGCCACATTCAATAAATGATGTCCTTCCAATGCCTCTTCACTTCTTATGTTGACTACCACAATTTGAAAGATACTGATGTTGCTTTGTTTAAAATTATTGTACTACTAATTGTAAAGATAATCAATCCAAAGGAAAAGAAGCTTGAGTTCTATGATGACAGGCAACCAAAAAAAAAAAAAAATGCAATTTTCTATTTAGATACATGTATTTTGATGGCCAAGAAACATGAAGCATGGTTGAAAAAAGACACCTGAGTTTAAAAAAGTGTTGCCAAAGGATACAATTCTGCAAGAAATGAAATGGCGTGGAGGAGAAAAAGAAGTAATATCAAATGTCTTACTATAAGAGGAGCTCATGCATATTTAAATGAATCATGGTGGTTATTAAATAGCTAGAGTGCTTGGATTCTATTGAATATATTAGAAGACCGAGAATTTTATCTCTAAATGTCAGCATTTATAAATACATCAGAAATGACATCTTTAGTAGCACCTTAACTGGGATGAGGAGAGATCTGTATCAGCTTAACCAGGTGCAAGGAAATGCCTAGTTTTTAACAGATTCTGTTTGAGAAGTGAAAAAGTTGGAGGTCATTCTTCGAATGGTGCACAACCCTAAAGTAGGTCTCTTCCTGGGACGGCTTGGCTACAACCTGAGCCTGGTGGGTAAGGAGGGGGTATGGTGAAAATCTGCATGTATTTGCATAAGAATTTTGTTTTTATGTCGCATAGTACAGATCACCAAAAAAGCTTCAGTTGTCCATATCCTAAGAACAGCATTAATAATTTCATTGTAGAATTAGAGGCTCTATGGGAGTTTTTCCTCGTGAGATTTCTATTGATTCATTCCAACAAATGAACATATGCTTGTTGGGGCTCGTGGCCTTCTCACTATAATGTAAGACACATAGTTTTTGCTGGAACATTTCTCACGCGTCTCTGCCCCTCGCTCACCTCCTGGGATGACCTCAGTAACGCTTGGTAGACCCCCTGATTCGGAGCAGGAGGAAGGAGCTACAGGAGGGGCCTCCCGAAAGCAAGTTACCGCCGCGTGCGGTCATCTGACGGATACTGATTGGTTATCGAGAATTCTGCCCCGTATTGGAACTGTGTGGTTGGAGTTTAAGGAATTGTGGCTGGAGATTGCACACGCCTCCACAGGAAGGTGATCGCCGGTGTTATGGGCCGTCTTAGGTTCTCCAAACCATTCTTCTGGGCTTCGGGCTCCCCTGCCCCAATAGAAAATGGAAATTCATTTCAAAGTCTGATCTTAAGTAGGTTGTTGGGATTTTGATTTTTTTCACACTCTCTCCTTCCTTTGTTTTTTGAAGACCATGTCCTTATTTTTTCAATTTCTGAATTCTTTTGGTTTTCAGACGTGTACCCAAGAGGGCAGTGCCTGCTGGGAAAGGGGATGTCCTGCCGCCTCCCCCCCTCCACCCCTCAATTCTCAGAATTATGCCTCACCATGAGCTGAAAAGATGTGAGGCACTTTGGATTTTAATTTTGGATTTTGGAAAATGGTATGAACTATCTGGTATTAGAAGCTGACTATGAGGAAAACCTCTGTTTTTCCCTCCCTGGGTGCCTCCCTCACTACTCACGTGGAGCCCTTCGCTTCTGAACTTCTGACACTTCTGGCCACAGAATGTGCACGTTATTCCCTGATTCATTTACCTTTCACCTCCCCTTGTCTTTAAAAAAAACAGTCTGAGAGATCTATTTTCTTCTTTTTAAAAATATATTTCATTTATTTATTTGAGACAGAGCATGAGCAGAGGGAGAAGCAGACTCCCCACTGAGCAGGCAGCCTGACAGGGGACTCGATCCCAGGAACCTGAGACCATGACCTGAGCCGAAGGCAGATGCTTAACTTACTGAGCCACCCAGGTGCCCTGAGAGATCTATTGTCAACACTAGTCCTGATTTTTAAATTTCCAAGGCTTTCCTTGTTCTTCGTTCTTTTTAAAGGTTTATACTTATCTTGTTTCGTCAGATGCCACGCTGGCTTATGTCTCTGACCATATTTGACATTTCCATGGAATTTTCTTTCACTCCCTGCATTCTCTCTGTTTCTTCTGAATTTCTGGCTTCTACTTGTTTATTTTTGTCTCTTCTACTTCATTTTTGCTTTTGTGTTTGATCTTCTGAAATACTTGGAAAGTTGTGTCCGGCTGTGTATGGGAGGGACTTTTTCCTGAGCTGATTGTAAGTTGCGTGTCTTCTGAGCACAGTGTCTGGTGGGCTTTGTGGTAGCATGGCTGGGAAGGGGGCCTCGATGCTTTACTGCTTGGCTGGGTGACAATACCTCCCTGGAAGGATGCACTGTCAAGCCCAGCCTCTTCAACCAGGTCTGCAGGTGGACAGACCTTGAGCAGACGGTCCAGAGCCCAGCCCCACACTTGCTCCAAAGGTCCCAGGGATCTGAGTGCTCAGTCCCTGAACTTAAGCTGGGCCATGTCTATTTCCTATCGGTCCCGCAGGCTGCCCTCTTCATGAAGCCACCTCGGTCCTTTCTGCCGCTGGGCGAGTGTGGTCCTTGGCGAGGCTGGAGCAGAGTGGTGTTCCAGAGCTGAAGCAGGGTCAGAAGAGCCCCAGTCCTTGGCCTTGGCCTGGAGCAGTCTGGAGAGGAGACACAGGGCAGCCAGTCAGCTGGCTCCTTGCAGGAGGAGGTCTGGGCTGTGCACCTCCAGGGCCCTCACACTTGGGGACCTTTATCATTCAGAACTTTCTCATCCACGGGGCACCTGGGTGGCTCAGTGGGTTAAAGCCTCCACCTTCAGCTTGGGTCATGATCTCAGTGTCCTGGGATTGGGACCCGCATCGGTCTCTCTGCTCAGCGGGGAGCCTGCTTCCTCCTCTCTCTCTCTTCTCTCTGCCTGCCTCTCTGCCTACTTGTGATCTCTATCTGTCAAATAAACAAATAAAATCTTTTTTTTTTTAAAAACAACCAATTGAAAGAACTTTCTCATCTTGCCTCACTGCATTGTTCCTTTAGCCTGTACAGTCGTTAGCGACCATCATCGTTAACCTTGATGGGGCATCTATGACAGCCAGCTAGTGCTTTATTTGCCAAAGAGAAACATTGCTCAGGCCTCAGACACAAACCCTTCCCGTGAAGTTTATCAGTTATTTTTTCTATCTGAATTCATACTTGGGCCCACACGCCATGGGGAGTCGGAACGCCATGTTAGCCAAGTCAGGTTTTTTGCTGTGAATTCCAGGGTTCTCGCCTCTACCCCTCACCCCCACAGCATTGCATCTAAGTTCCACAGGGGTTCAGAGTCGAGGTGCATGTGGGGGAATCTGGTGCCTCATCTGGCATCTTCTCCAGTTGGGGGAAGGGATGCCTGGTCCTGCTGTCTCCCCGGATCCACGCAGGAGGTAAGATAGGGGCTACTTCCTGTCTTCAGATCTTCAGCTCCTCTGGGGGCTTTTGTTATTTTAAGCCCTACGGTTAATGTGGGGACAAGGGATGTGGACTTAGAACCTCCTTCTCCTGGTCACCCTGTTGCATTCTCCTGTTTGCTTCCATACTGCTTCTCTCTGCCAAGCCAATGGGAGCATCTCTTCTGGGGTAGAAAACTGGGTCAGCAGTATTCTTCTAAAATCTATCACTAATGCCTGCGTCTTGGCTTTTGCGAAGCACTTTGCATATATTATCTCAATTGTGAGATAATAAGGAGTTTATAATGTCTACACAGAGGCTCAGAGAGGTGAACTGGCTTGGCCAAGGCCACACAGCCTACAGGTGCGGGGCTGGGTTTGAGACTTCAGAGCCTGGGCTCTTTCCATTCCTTGAATTTCCCCTGGAATCATCAGTACTTTCTCCTTGAGGGTAGGCTTTGTTTTCTCAAATAACTTTTAAGGATTTTAGAAACACAAGATCCAATAAATATTTACTCTGTAAAATGGATTTAAATGAAGCTGGAGAGTTGTTACTTAGATGTAAGAAAACATCGTATCTGCCCTAAAAGGCAAAACACAGACGTGTCTGGGTTCACCTGCCTGGGGCCAACGCTAAGACTTTGATCAGGAAGATCTTTTTTTTTTTTTTAAAGATTTTATTTATTTATTTGACACAGAGAGAGCAAAAGATTACAAGCAGGCAGAGAGAGAGGGGGAAGCAGACTCCCTGCTGAGCAGAGAACCAGATGTGGGGATCGATCCCAGGACCTTAAGATCATGACCCAAGCCAAAGGCAGAGGCTTAACCCTCTGAGCCACCCAGGCGCCCCATGATCAGGAAGATCTTTAAGAGGAAAATAACCCAAGGTGGGGGCTTTGCCTGTCACTTGCCACAGGCAGGGGTTGAAGCAGGTGGCTTCTGGAAACTTCCAGCTGCAGGAGTGCACAGATGCTGAGCAGGTGCAAGACAACAGCCAAGCAATAGCTTTGCACACTTTAGAGGTACACGCAGAAAGAAGTGTTCTCTTGACTTTTCTCCTCCCAAACGTGTAAGGATTTATATGTCCACGTGTGAATATAGAAATGTGGAGGAATAAATGTAATATTTGCACTGTGCATCATCCTGCTAAGTGGCGGCTATCCTGAGGCACGTGGGGCAGAGAGAAGATAGAGTGAAGCCAAGCCAAGCAAAAGGCGGAGAACTGGGTGAAAGTGGAAAAAAGTATGAAAACATAAACTCTGAAACCCATACCAATAAAAAGAAAGGTGTGTATTACCTTTGTAGTTTGGGGAAGATATCAGACCGTTTTCATGAAGAAGGTATCTGAAGAAGGAAATGCGGTAATGGATGAATGGTGATGGATGAGAGTGTACCACGCTGCGCCCCCCACCCCCACCCCCGGACCCCACACGCCCCTGTTGGTGCACCCACTGCATTCTATCCTGGTTTGCTTTCTGCGGCCAACACAGCTCCAGGAACCTGTTGACATGAATGAATGGGGGACAGAAGGAAGGAAGGGCGGGGAGGGAAGAAGGAAGAAATGAAGGAAAAAGGAAAGAAGGAAGGAAAGAAAGAAGGGAGGGAAGGGGGAGGGAAGAAGGAGAGAAGGAGGAAGGAAGGAAGAAAAGAAAGGAGGGAGGGAGGAAGGAGAGAGGGAGGGGGAAATGGCAACGTCTTTTACCCGGTGAACAGCTCACTGAAGCCAGTGCAGTCACCTAATATGGCCATTTTACTAATCTGACTTCTCAGATGAGTGAACTTAGCCATTTCATGCACCCAGTTGCTCCAGTTTCTTTTTTAAGATTTATCTATTTATACGGGGGGGGGGAGGGGTAGAGGGAGAGAATTTTCAAACAGACTCTGCACTGAATGAGGAGGCCCTGGGGGGATTGATCTCTGGACTCAGGAGATCATGACTTGACCTGAAACCAAGAGTCAGACACTTAACCCACTGAGCCACGCTGGCGCCCCACCCTAGGTTTTTTGAACGGGACATTTCTCTATAGATACCATCAAGAAAATAAAATATGGAAAAGCCTCATGGTGAAAGGACATTTTTACCATTTGTGGGGCGGGGGTGGTCGTCCTGGTTGCTCAGCCATGGGGTGATCTTCCCAGGTACATGAGTGAATCAAACCTGTCATACTTTCAAGAGCTGTTGACTTTGAAACCCAAGATTTGAGTTTGAGCCTGGGGCTTATCATTTACTAGTTGTATTATTTTTTTTTTGGACAGGGAACTTGATTTTTCTGAACCTTGGTTTGTCTGCTTGTTTGTAAAGAAGGGGTAGGAGTAGCCATCTGATTGTGAGGGTACATGGGATGATGAACGGACGAGAGGTCGGGCTCAGAGGAAGCGGGAAATAGATGCTGGTGCTTCTTGTGAATTCTGTCATTCTTATTTCCACTGGGGGGTCAGGGTGGGTGGGGTGTGGCCTCATCTCAACCTCTGGCTAACTCAGGAGGGGTAGTGTGGACTACGCGGAGTTTCCAGGCTGAGAATGTGTGACCCTGGGAGTCTACACAGGGGTCATCTCAGGGCCTGGCACGGGAAGATGTTCCCGGTATGAATGAATTGTGCCATATTCTCCCTGACACATAGATGTATGTCTGTAAGTCCTGGATACACACCATATTCACTATGCAAGATGCAGCCCATACGGGTAAGTTTAAGGGACCATTGGGCCACTGTGAAACAGCGCCAGAAGGCAAAGTGCTGTGCCCAGACTAGACTGTAGGTGGCAGCAGAAACTCAGACATGGAAAAAGGAGCCAGTCCTTAAAGCCTTCCTGGGAACTGCCCTGTAAGGGGTTCTCTACTTGCTTTTAGTAATTTATAAAAAAGACCCGGAAGCTTGTAACAGCCGTAACTTTAGTAGATCTGACACACCATTTGAAGCTATCTTATCTGTTCTTCAGCATGAGTGAAGATATCTGAGATCAGTAGTACAACCCCCCCCCATCATGCATTTGCGGTTCTTTATGTTAAAAAGAAAATCAGGAGGTCATGAACAGACATTTCTGCAAAGAAGACATCCAGATGGCCAACAGACACATAAAAAAGTGCTCCATATCACTAGGCATCAGGGAAATACAAATCAAAACCTCAAATCTCAATGAGATACCCCTCATACCAGTCAGAATGGCTAAAATCAACAAGTCAGGAAATGACAGATGCTGGCGAGGATGCGGAGAAAGGGGAACCCTCCTACCCTGTTGGTGGGAATGCAAGCTGGTGCAACCACTCTGGAAAACAGCATGGAGGTTCCTCAAAAAGTTGAAAATAGAACTGCCCTATGACCCAGCAATTGCACTACTGGGAATTTACCCTAAAGATACAAACGTAGTGATCCAAAGGGCCACGTGCACCCGAATGTTTATAGCAGCAATGTCCACAATAGCCAAACTATGGAAAGAACCTAGATGTCCAACCACAGATGAATGGATAAAGAAGAGGTGAGATATATATATAGGAATACTATGCAGCCATCAAAAGAAATGAGATCTTGCCATTAACATCAATGTAGATGGAACTAGATGGTTTTATGCTTAGCGAAATAAGCCAATCAGAGAAAGACAACTATCATATGATCTCCCTGATATGAAGAAGTGGAGATGCAACGTGGGGAATTTGGGGGGTAGGAAAAGAATAAATGAAACAAGATGGGATCGGGAGGAAGACAAACCATAAGAGACTCTTAATGTCACAAAACAAACTGAGGGTGGCCGGGGGGAGGGGGGTATGAAGAGGATGGTGGGGTTATGGACATTGGGGAGGTATGTGCTATGGTGAGTGCTGTGAAGTGTGTAAACCTGGCGATTCACAGACCTGTACCCCTGGGGCTAATAATACATTATATGTTTTAAATAAATAAATGAATAAATAAATAAAATCAGAATGCCTTCAGCAATAGAGCATTATTAGGTTAGGTTCAACATTTAATGAGGGATCGCTTCCAAATTATGGCCCGTGACAGCCATCATTCATGTTATTCATGGTGAGACAAGTTCTTCCTTTTAAAAAAAAATATTTATTTATTTATTTTAGTGGGGAAGGGCAGAGGGAGAGAGAGGAACTCAGGCAGACTCCGTGCTGAGCATGGAGACTGATGCAGGGCTCGATCACACGAACCTGAGACCAGATCTGAGCAGAAACTAAGAGCTGGTCACTTAACCAACTGAGCGCCACCTCCCCCCACCCCCGGCCAGGCACCTCACGAGCTTTCACTTGTGGAAATAACAGAGACCCTCTGAGGGGTAGACAGAAGATGGGGAGGTCTACAATGATTTCTCATCGCTTATAAACCCATGTGGCTCTCCTACAGGTAATCTCAAAACAATTGCCTTGGAATTTCCTTTCATCTGATATTCTCTGGTTTGCATATGTCTGATTAATATTTACCTTTCCCTTAATTTTCAAATTTTCTGTGAAAACATGTACAGTATGTGTTTCCTAGAGAGCGTAAGAGCGCCATATTGTATCTTAACGCAGACTGAGAGTCCCTGTCGTCTGATCCTGGACTTGCCTCCATTCCCATCTCTTGTGGTAGTTTGATTCCTTCCTTTTTACTGTATCTTTGCCATTTACTATATTTATTGTTGTTCATGCCTCTCCCCTTTTCAGCTTTCTTCCAGATTAATGGGACATTAATGGGACATTCATTTTTCAAATTCTTTTCCCCATCCTCCTTCATCTCAGGCAACACACCTGTTACTCTATAGCTCTTACGTTTTAAGTCATCTTTCAAGTTGGAAGTCCCTACCGGTATGCTGGAACCACGTGTGCCCTTGACGCTCTAAAGATTTAACATCATCCTTGTCTTCTCTGCCAACCATTCCTGACATCTACATTTTGTTTGTAAAATTAGAATTCCTAGTTGTGGATCCTTTCTTCTAATTTTTTTTTAAGATTTTTATTTACTTATTTGACAGAGAGAGAGCACAAGCAGGCAGAGAGGCAGGCAGAGAGAGAGGAGGCGGGGCTCGATCCCAGGACCCTGAGATCATGATCCGAGGTGAAAGCACAGGCTTTAACCCACTGAGCCACCCAGGCGCCCCCTCTTCTAATTTTTTTTTTTAAACAATTTTATGATTGGGAAAATTGGAAAATTAGGAAAGCCAGGGGTGCCTGGCTGCCTTGGTTGGTGGCCCATGTGACTCTTGATCTCAGGGTTGTGAGTTCAAGCCCCACATTGGGTATAGAGATTACTGAAAAATAAAATCTTAAAAAAAAAAAAAGGAGAAGAAGAAGAAGAAGAAAACTAGTACAAAAAGCATCTGCAATGCCCTTTGTCAGACTTCTTATTAACATTTTTACCCCAATCTCCTCTATCATTTACTTTCCTGTACACACACACACAAAGGGATATAATTATTTCTTGAGGGTAAGTTACATATATACCCTTCTATCTACTCTTATCTCTAAACACTTTGTGTGTACTTACTAAGAATGATAGTCTCTTACAATGTCCATGGCAATACTTATCTGTTTTGTACATTTGTTAAAATATTTTAATTTAATGTATAGTTAATCTTCATGTTTTGCCAGTTGACTTCCGGCAGTAATGTTTTCTAGGGCATTCCCCACCCCCACCAGTGCAGGGTTAAGTATCACATTTGATTGTGCCTCTTTAGCCTCCTTTAGTCTGGAAATTTCTATAGTCTTTCTTGGTATTTTATGACATTCACATTTTTTAAATTGAAGAGTAATTAACACACAGGGTTATAGCAGGTTTCAGGTGAACAATATAGTGATTCAACAATTCTATACATTACTCAGTGCTCGTCAGTGTAAGTGTTCTCTTAATCCCCTCACCTATTTCTCCGTGCCCCCTCCCACCCCTGCAACCATGAGGTTAGTCTCTGTATTTAAGTCTGTTTTTTTGTTTCTGTTTGCTCTTTTTCCTTTGTTCATTTGTCTTGGTTCTTAAATTCCACATATGTGTGAGATTTAATGGTATTTATCTTTCTCTGATTTATTTTACTTAACATTACATCCTCTAGATATATCTGGCAAGATTTCATTCTTTTTATGTCTAAGTAGTATCCTTGTGTGCGTGTGTGTGTGTGTGTGTGTGTGTGTGTATTTACCACCTCTTCTTATCCACTTACATATAAATGGACACTTTGGTTGCTTCCAATCTGCGTATTATGAATAATGCTACAATAAACATGGGGGGGCCTGTATCTTTAGGAATTAGTGTCTTCATTGTATTTGGATGAATACCCAGTATTGGAATTACTGGATCATATGGTAATTTTATTTTTAATTTTTTGAGGAACCTCCATACTCTCTTCCACGGCAGCTGCACCCATTGGCATTCCCACCGACAGGGCACAAGGGGTCCTTTTTATCCACATCCTCGCCAATACCTGGTGTTTCTTGTGTTGTTGATTTCAGCCATCCTAACCCCCGTGAGTTGATCTCTCACTGGGGTTTTGATTTGCGTTTCCCCTGATGAGTGATGTTGAGCATTTTTGTAGGTGTCTGCTGGCTATCTGGATGTCTTCTTGGAAAACGTTTACATTTTATAGGATCACAGTTTCCCTTGACATTTTAAAAAATAGAAGGTTGCTTATTTTGTGCCTGTCTGAGTCTTCCGTCATGATTAATTCAGATTACACCTCCTCATCTCGCTCTCATCAAGGGAGATTGGGTCTCCCTTAGCTCCTCCCATCTGCCCTCACGCAATGCGGACCTGGCCTCCGGAGCTGATGTGAAGTTTGATTGCCTGTGCAGACCACTATCTTATTTTCTGTTCTGTCGTTATGGTTTTCTTTCTCTCCCTCGCCACTAATAATCAGTCAGGAGTGCTATACCTCATTGCTATGCAACTGTCCTGCTCCTTATCACAATCCCCCCCAGATTGATCATTCACTGATGACTTTTGCCTGATTCAGTCATTACTTCTGATGCTTGCAAAATAGTGATTTTTCCAGCTCCGTCACCCCCTGCACACTGACCAATCAGCTCCTGGCATTCTGCTGCAAACGAGAGCCCTTATTTCGTCTCTTTGTTTACCTATCAGTCTAATCTATTAGCATGGACTGATGAATCCCTCTGTTTTCAATGGAGTGTAATTCAGTACTGTGCTTAATTATTTTGGCACTCAAATTGTGTCAGATTTGGCAGTGGGAGTCACATCTGTGTGTCCCTTCTTCCGCACTGAGAACTTGGCTCCCAATAACCAGCATGTTATTCTTGAATCCAGCCAAAGTAGTTTCAGAATTACTTTGTCCATGCCGCTAAAATAAGCAAATCACTAAAAAGAGTTCAAGATTTATCTTCAATTCTGCCTTCACCTCAATGGCCTGGAATGAGGTAATGTAGGCAAATACTGTGTTCACAAGGTACTTGGATTCCTCTCTTCTTTCCTTCCTCCCTGCCTTCCTTCCCTCCCTCCCTATACATACATACATAATAACAATTTGAGCGAAGTGATGTTTAAAAAGTAGTATTGGGAGAATCGAGAGGAGAGGCGGAACTCAGGATCCGACAAGACAGCGGGGTTGCCCCCAAGGGATTATCAGGGAAACAGCATTTGCCCGCAGAACCAGTTCCTGGCATAAAAGCAGAACCGGATGAGAACAATGCCTGTTATTTTCATAGAGTCATTGTTGGACCCCCGGGGTTCCCCCTTTGAAAGAGGGACTTTTAAGCTTGAACTGTTCCTACCAGAAAATTACCGGATAGCAGCCCCTAAAGTATGTTTCATGGCCAAAACTTATCATCCAGACAAGTTGGGAAGAATATGTTTAGATATGTTGGAAGAAAAGTGCTCCCCGGCCCTGCAGATCCGCCCAGTTCTGCTGGCCATCCAGGCTTGGTTCAATGCTCCCAATCCAGAGGATGCATTACCAAATGATGGAGCGGAGCAGCAGGACACCACCGAAGCCCCCGCCGGAGAGCTGGAGCATGGACTAGGCTGTCTGCTGTGAATAATTTTTAAAATCGATCTGATCCTCAAGTGGGCATCACTTCTGGTCTGCCAAGACGTCTTCCTTTTTTGTCTGCATTTAACAGACACGGTCTTAGAAACATTACAGAATAAAAGCCCGGACATCCTCAGCCCTTTGGCGATTAAATACCCATTAGCAAATCTCTGTCTTGTCCCGAGTCACTGCTGGAAAGCAGGAGCAGAGGCTAGAAGTACCATCTGGATTGTGGTGAGCTGTTTAAAGGCAGTGACCCTTCTCTTTTTATTCATGTCCCCCACCCTGGTTTAAGCATAAAGCACTTCAATGAAGGTAGTTAGCTGTCAGGGTTAGTTGCCAGGGTGTGGGTGTCTTGTTGTTTTTTTTTTTAGGGGAAGAGGTAGTTTTATTTTAATTTTCTGGGCTCGTTTCCCCCCTTTTTATGGTAATCTAATTGCATTGGTTAAAAGCAGTGAACCAGTTCTTTCAAATATGCTCTCCAGCCAAGTCTAACTTTATTTAGATGCTGTAAATGGATGAGCTTGATTTGAACCAAAATGGGAAACGAAACAGACCTCGTAGCCCTCACTAATAACACTGCGACTAGAATCCTTCCCTCAAGAAAAAGCTTGGGGGGGTGCCTGAGTGGCTCAGTGGGTTAAAGCCTCTGCCTTCGGCTCAGGTCATGATCCCAGGGTCCTGGGATTGAGCCCCACACGGGGCTCCCTGCTCAGTGGGGAGCCTGCTTCCTCCTCTCTGTGCCTGCCTCTCTGCCTACTTGTGATCTCTATCTGTCAAATAAATAAAATCTTTAAAAAACAAACAAACAAACAAACAAAAAACAAAAAGAAAAAGCTTGGGACCATTTTGTATGGCGTGTCTGGAAATGTCTGTAAATCTTAAGTTTTAGTAAAATTGCTTTTCGTTATTCTAAAAAGAATAAAAATTAAAAGTAGTATTGGATTAGGACAGAAGGTATAAAGTAAGAATCCCTCAGTTCCTGTTGATATAAATACGTGCTTGAAGAAAAAAGGTAAGGGAGGAAGGAGAGACGGCACAACTATATATCATTTGTGCTCATTTGCATTTGGCCTTATCGTTTTAAATTTATACATTTTATAGGAATATATATGCTTGTCACGGTTTTTTGTATTCTTGCTTTTTTTTGTCATTAAATTTTGGAATCGAATTAATTTTTCTTTTTCTTTCCTTCTTTCTTTTTTTTTTTTTTTTTTTTGAGTATTGTGTAACTTCCTTGGTAACAAAACAAAGATGATACATTTCTGAATTCTTGAACGTCTGCAAATCTTCCGCCCTCGCATCCGAATGGCACGTTCCTATCCTCGGCTCCCAGATCCCAGGCCTGGTCTACCAGAAGTCTGCACAGGAACCGTTTGCCCTTAGCCTAGTTTCTCTTATTATGCAAGCAGTGTTTTCTCTGTCTGAAACATTGTATTTTCTCCATTCTCGGGGTTCAGAAACTTCAGTGATGTATAGCTAGATAGAAGTCTGTTCTCATTAAGTTTGCCTGGGAATTGGCAAGCACCTTCTGACAGAAAACAGTTTCTCTTCAGCTTAGGGAAATTTTCTTCTATATTTATACAGGCATTAATTTCTCCCCTTCTAGTGCTTTTTCTCCTTCAGAAACTCTATTATTCACATAATAAATCTCCAGGCGAGGCCCATTCTTATCTCTTCCTTCATTTTTTCTATTTCTTTGTGTTTTGTTCAGTGGGCTCAGCTCTTTTTTTCCCATTTCTTCTCCCAAAATCTGAGTTCGATTCTTGACAGGGACCATTGTATTTCTCATGTCTGCTGACTTTCTAAATTCATAAATCGTCTTTTGAACTTCTGAAAGTCTTCTATTTATTCCAATTTTATCTCCAAAGGGCTATTTGTATGTATTTATTGAAATGTCCTTCTGTCTCGTGTGCTGATTCTACCTCAGCAGAAGCCCCCTGTTCTCAACCAGTCTGCCCACTCTTCCTCACCCACCGCCTGCCTGCTCTGGGCTTGGGGGGCATCTCTCAGCCCCCACCGAAGTCAGGCTGTGGAAAATCATAGCAAGGGGTGAACCGGCAGGACATTTTGAATGACATGGCAGATTAGTTTAACAGTGGATGGGGGAGCTTGTGGTTTGGGGAGAGGGGAAGCCATGCATGCTGTGTGGAAGAGTTCCAGGGAGAGGGAAAGTCTCTTCTGGAGTCAGGTGGAGAGCAGTTCACTCCTTATGTGGCTCAGCTCAGTTCTGAAGTCTTCCCTGGGACTACATGCAACAAACACGCAGAGTGCCAGAAAGATCCATCAGAATCTCTCAGTTGGGCTTTCTCAGACCACCTCAGTTTCTGCAGTCTGGATCCTGAAGCTCCTCTATGGGAGACACAAGGTTTTCTGCTTTCCACCAAGCATGTCCAAAGTCAGTCTCTGCACCTATCCAGCTCCTGGAGAATTTAACCCTCAGACGTGCTCAAGAATCCCTCAAGGGACCTACGCATGCCCAGCAGCAGCTGCCTTACCTGGGAGTTAGAAATGCAGATTCTCATGCCTTGCCTCAGATCTACTGAAAAGGAACGTACGAAATAACAGGACCCCTAGATCATCTGTCTCTATTTTAAAGCATTAAAAAACCGTGCCCTGGGCCATGGCCCCCAGCCATGGACACCTGCTGGTACGTCAAAGTCATCTTGGTTGTTGGGTGGCCTTGGAAAGGAGGTGGGAGGCTGGAGGGTCCAGAAATGTACACTTCCCCTGACATTTTCTCAGAATTCCATCCTTACAGGTTTGCAAGAGTGTTTTTAGATGTTTGTAACAATTTGGTTTTCAATTTGTAGAATAATGAAGTTTAGAAAGATCTGGAAGACAATCGGTTTTCCATCATCTGATTTTCTACATGAAGTCCAAAGAGGCCCCAACGTTTAATAACTGTCATAGAGCAAATCAGCAGCAGAGCAAGGGGAAGAATTCAGGTCTCTTCATTTCTAGACCATAGCTTTCTTCGCTCACTTCACCACCGAGATCGTCCTGGGCGGTAATTTTTATCGATGTTCTATCAACAGATGAGTATGATCTTCAAATATTGCTAAGACAAACCTAAACTAGAAGCAAATCAAGACAACAAAAACCACCACCACTTGGAGTGCCTGGGTGGCTCAGTAGGTTAAGTGTCTGCCTTCAGCTCAGGTCATGATCCCAGGGTCCTGGGGTAGAGCCCTGAGTCGGGCTCTCTGCTCAGCAGGGAGCCTGCTTCTCCCTCTGCCTCTGCTGCTCTCCCTGCTTGTGCTCTCCATGCTGTCTCTCTTATTTGCTCTCGTTCTATCTCAAATAAATAAATAAAATCTTAAAAAAAAAAAAAAAACCACCATCACCAGAAAAGATAAAAAAGAAAAGAAAGAAAGAAGGGGGAGGGAAAAGAAAAAAAAAAAAATCCAGTTAGTTAAAAACAAGCCACACTTCCAAAAGTCTAATAAAATCGGATAGCTGTATCTTTCTCTTAGTCACGATCTTGCAGTATTTGGTAAAAAAGAAACAGAGAAAGAAAATTTCTGAGACAGCAGGGTCTGTATTTAATTGCATGGAAAAACGCTTCTGGCCGGGTTGGAGAGCAGCCTGCGGCAGGGACAGGAGCGGCTCACAAGCACACTGGTGTCCAGCACAGACACTGAGCACAAGCCTCTGAGAAGGACACATGAGGGACGCCACAGGGGCCAGAGCTGGGGTGGGGCCAGGGGACATTGCGGGGGTGGGGGGAGGGAGAGGGAGGAGCCGGTAGAATAGGTGGAATTATTTGACCTCATGAATACTTGATTGAACCAGCAAGTCCGCTGTTAGTAGGGTATAGATAAAACTCACTAACAAATGCTCTTCTTCTTCTTCTTTTTTGAGAGATAGAGCGTGAGAGAGCACAAGTGGGGTGTAGGGGTAAAGGGAGAGGGAGGAGCAGGATCCCCACTGAGCAAGGAGCCCGATGCGGGGCTCGATTCTAGGACCCCAGGATTGTGATCGCGGCCAAAGGCAGACACTTAGTGGACTGAGCCACCCAGGCACCCACGAATGCTTTTCTTGTTGGAAACTTAATATGTAAACAGAACACGCTGGCACAGACACTGTCCCCAAACGTTCGGCTGCAGCTCGGAAGTCTTGCTATATCTGTACCTTTTGTGGTCCCTGCTTGCAATGATTCCATGCTGACATTTGCCACTATTTTTAAGAGAAAGACTAATAACCCTATAAAAAAAATAAATGAAATGCCAGTACGAGACTTACTATTTTTTTCTGCTCTATAACTTCAAGGTCTTTTACTCTCTGTGTTTCAGGATGAGTGCCCCCCGGGCGTACTCTTTGGAAAAACACAGCAAAAGGAGTTAAGAAGATTCATTTTTACCAGGGACAATAGCATTTGAATGACTCTTTAGAAATGGAAAGTGTGACGTTATAAATGGAAATAATCCATGACACACGTTTGGGCAAGGAGTGAAATCAAAGGATCTTTAGAATGGAGAGACCTCACCCAGAAATGCGGTTAAAGTCATTGGTGGGAAAGCAGGTCGCCGTTTTGGAAACGTCTCTTGTCACACCAGATTATATTAGCAATCTGTTTATCGGATGGCCCAGATGGACACCCGCAAGGGAGGCTGGGAAAAGGTGATTCTCTGATATTTATACTCTAACAGATGGGTGCGACCAACGTGCTTCAGCTTTCTGCTGCTGCCAAATTAACAGCCAAGGAGATGAACACAGATCTGACTTCCTGTATAAATGATCCTCTGTAGCATGTATTTTCTTCTTTCAAAGGGCTGCTTGAATTTTACCTCTTTCATGAAATCTCTCCAGGCTAATATCTCTTGGCATGTCGTCCTTTAACATTTATTCCTTTTGGCTGCTTGACTTAACGTGGACACCCACACGACTCTCTGCTACCCAGCTTTGCAGGGGAAATCAGCTCACTGATGCAGATTCAAGATGCTTAAACATACGCAAATTAGCAGATCCCACAGTTAGGAGATAAAATACGTAGGACACTAAATTGATAACTTTAGTGTCAATCATTGGTATAAAGCTTTGGAGCAGCTTATCCCATCATTTTATTATTAATAAAATAAGAACAGTAATTATTATAATAAGAATCACAAGGGCCGATCTGGCCACAGCATTGGCTGAGAAATGTCCGTGGGGGCTGTAGGGAGCAGAGGGACGCCTCAGGCATTTCTACTTGACAGGCTGAGGCCAGCCCAAAATATTGGTTTAACATCTGCAAATAGATCAATATAATAATCTATCATACTAGTAGGAAATGGGATTTTTTAAAAACCACGTGACCACCTCAATAGACTAAAAAAAAAGCACTTGACAAAATTTAACTCCTTTCATGATAAAAATACTGAACAAACTGGGAATAGAAGGAACTTTCTCAACCTGTTAAAGGGCATCTATAAAAAACCCATAGTGAACATCTTATATAATGGAGAAAGCCTGAATGTTTTCCCTTGAGATTGGGAATGTTGCTGGCTCAAAATTCAGTCCCAGGAGAGACGAATCAGCCACGTCTGGGTCACCTACCTGCTCACTTACCCTTCTGCGGAGGACAGAGAAAGAATCTGACTCTGGCCATTAGTGGGAGGCAGGGACTAGGCTCCCACCAAGATGCCCTCACAGCAGGGAGGAGGGAATTCCACAAATTCCATTGGCTTTATGGAAAGTGTGGCTGTTTGGTAATATTCAGGTCTCCTCACTCCAAGTTCTTCGCTATGTCACCACATTTAAGTATATCTTTGATAGTTCAAAAGATTTTTTTGAGATCTTAATTATGAACTTCAATGTTATTAAAGAATCTATGGCCAATGGATTTTGAAATAAAGGTTGTTGTCCATCCTTGCCTTCAGACCATTCCTTCCCTGGCAGATTCCATGTCTGGTGACTCTACCCTTCTCCTGGCGCCAGAGGGAGGGAAGCCAGCAGTATGTGTCTGGTTGCTGGACCAGGCATCCTCCAGTTAGAACTTCTAGAATGGCTGTACCTGCAATCCCTTTACCAACACGTCCCCTCCCTACTGGATCTCCTCTTTACCTCTGGCAGCCTCAACCTGGGTCCAGTTTGACTCTCTGTACTCCTATGTGGATGTCCAGAATTTTCTACAGGTTAGCTCATCGGCCATCTCATGCTCTGGGATCCACCTGTCTGTCCAGCTTCCTTGCCTGCTACCACCTCATGAGAACCCTTCACTCCAGCAATTCTGGATTAATGGGAATTTCTTAGAACACATCTTGGCGCCTTCATATATTCTACTCTGTCTGCCTGGAATGTTCTTTATACAGATAACATGTCTTTCAAAAATTAGCTCAGCATCATGACCTCTCTGAAGCTGCCCTGATGATGTGTCTCCCAGGTCAACCCCTATGTCCTCTCTGCATCCATGACATACCTGTGTGTTCCCACTGTTATATTTATACTATATTTGTATTATATTATATTATATTTATATATATTTATACTATAGTCCTTGGTAGGCTGGTAGGCTGGTAGGCTGGTGTGTTACCGTTGCTGTAAGTTGTAGGACACGCATCCCAAATTATTTTGAATCTTCACTTCTTGGTGCTCTGTAAAATTCTGTAAGTGTCTGTTGCCTGGAGTGCAGAGTTTCACTTCCTGGCATTTTTTTTTTTCTTTAAATCAACCAGAGCTGAGAGGGAGGGCAATTTTATTAATAACAATCCACTAAATCCATGAAGCACTTTAATTTTCATAAAACAACCCGTATGTTCTAGATTGGATCAGAAGGCCGAGGCATTAAAATAAAAAGTGAAAAATAAGGAAAAAAAACCTTAACAGAAGAACAATCATTAAGAGCAGTTCAAGTTAACATTTGTCACGTATATCCTGCAGGCAAGACACTGGTTAGTTACTAGGATATCGGTTCATTTTCACTAGATGTGGAACTCCGGGAAAAAAGTAAAAATATGAAGTTTCAGAATACCTGTGTGCTAGATTCCAGTTGTGAGAGTTCAGCATTGCAGATTATATTGCATAATTCTTCTGTCTTGTTTTCCTTATATGGGTTGAAATTTTGGGGCATAACCATATATGCAAATCTCTTGATAAGATATGTATAAAAATAGGAGAACTAATATAAGATTCTTCTAGACAGAATCTTGAACATGCCAAAAAATTACCTAATAGAACTCTAGAGGCCCAGGGGTTGAAGTCTAGATTTTGGTTATATATATGGTTCAAATTTAGGGTGATATTCATTCAAATTTCATGACACTGATGGATTCATCAGGGTTCTCCAAAGCAACAGAACCAATAGGATATATAAATAAAGACATTGATGTAGATAAATAGATAAGAGGAGATTTATTGTGGGAATTGGCTCCCATGGTTATAGGAGTTTATATATACCACGATATGCCATCTGAAAACGGGGGATTGGGAAGCCAGGGGGACTGCTGGTATAAGTCCTGGAGTCCAAAGGCTGGAACCAGGAGTTCTGCTGTGGGAGCGCAGGAGAAGATGCATGTCCCAGCTCAAGACGAATGAGAGAATTCTCAACTTCCTCCATATTTTTGTTCTTATCGGGGGTCCTCAGTGGATTGGATGATGCCAGCCCGCATAGGGGAGGGTGGCTCTTCTTTACTCCATGTACTGATTCAAATGCTAATCTCTTCCAGAAACATCCACACAGACATGCCCAGAAATAATGTTTACCGGCGACCTGGGCATCGCTTAGCATCTCAAGTTAACACATGGAATTAACAATCATGACCGGTTCAGATCGCCCCTGTAGATGACTGCAGGATGTGTCTTGTAGGGCCACATCGAAAGGTAGTTAAGCATTTGACTACCAAGTTCTGGAGCATGGTTATGGAAGGTCATGTCCTCAGCAGGGAACAGAACGGCCGGGTCCTCTCCTTTAAACGTCATTCACCCATGCACCAATCACAGATTCTTCTCTTATACCAAAAATGTGCTATGGCTGGTTGGTGGAGCTTAAAGATGATGAAGAAGGGCACCTGGGCCGCTCAGTTGGCTAAGCATCTGCATTCAGCTCAGGTCATGATCCCGGGGTTCTGGGATCGAGCCCCACATCTGGCTTTCTGCTCAGAGGGGAGCCTGTTTCTCGTTCTTTCTCTGCCTGCCACCCTGCCTACTTGTGATCTCTCTCTGTCAAATAAATAAAGTCTTAAAAAAAATTAAAAAAGAAATTAAGGTCTTTATATCTAGAAACATATATATCTTTGTATTCATATTAATAAGAAATATTCTAATATACTATTTAAATATTAATAGAAGTATTATTATGTTATATTTATCATATATTATATTTAATATTAATAAAATCTGGTAAGTTTTTATAGTTTCAATCTATGTCTTGTACCTTTTATATTTCAAGTATTTTATAGATTTTATTTTTATTGTTATTTTTTTGCATTTCCATTTCCACTGCTTTTTTGCTTCAGAGAAGGTTATATTGTTTCCACCCATGTTAGCAAATTCTCTTACGAATTTTAGTTTAACTAAGGGTTTGTTAAGTTTTCTGTATATAGCACCATTGGTAAATAAAATATTTCTTTCTTTTATAATACATTTGATTGTACTGCCTATTTTGTTTCCCTGTCTTAAAGGAATAGCTGCTGAATTCCATCAAAGGTTTTGAGCATATATTTATAAAACATATGGATAATAGAACACTAATCTTTTAATTTTTGAGATAATTAATT
The DNA here is from genome assembly GCF_020171115.1 of Neogale vison. Classification (NCBI taxonomy): domain Eukaryota; kingdom Metazoa; phylum Chordata; class Mammalia; order Carnivora; family Mustelidae; genus Neogale; species Neogale vison. Next base: position 193,915,344 of record NC_058101.1, on the reverse strand, counting down.
ATGTTAAAGATTTCCTAATGATAAATGAACTTTGCCTTACCAAAATAAACCATACTTGTTATTCAGTATTATATATTTTAAACTACTTGATACAATTTACTTTATTGTGTTTAGACTTTTTGCCTCCATTTTCATATATGTCTGTTATGAATTATTATTAATCTTTAACCAGCTAAAAATTTTGGTCATTTAGCTCTTTTTTTTAAAACAAAAAGCTCTGAGCAGTTTTATTAAAGAAAACTTTTGTGTGATTTGCTTTTTATCCGGCTGTTCTGGCATGCCCCCAATGATACCAGAATCACCCGGATCAATGAGAGATAATGCACGTACTATGTACTATTTCCCACACGCTGGGCCCAGTTAAATATTATTGCCACTGTTAATGGTGGACACCAGTTCTGGCCAACATGGTATAGTATTCTACCTCAGATTTCCTCAGGGTTGGGTGGGCAGTTGTTGGCAGGGAGGACTAGTTTTGCTTTGTCATGCTTGGTCATTTTTGGAGTCTGCTCGTACCCCAGCACGTACTTTCCACGTCTCATAGCGAGATGGAGCCTAGAGTTGATAGAATCCAGAGACTTTGTTTTTATTTGCAACCACCCTCTTCCTGTGTTAACAGCCCCAACCTGGAGCAGCTGCCAAGGTGGATGGGAGCAAGAAAGGGGTCAGCTGGCTTCTTATTATTGAGTTGTAAAAGTTCTTTATATATGGTGGATATGAGGCCTTTCTGAGATGGTCTATATATACCTGCGGGTCTGCAAAGCCAAAACTATTTTCAAAATAATATTTGCCTTTTTCATTACATTGACATTTGCCCTGATGGTAAACAAACAAACAAACACTAATGGTGGGTAAAACTGTTGCCCCCTTACCATGACTCAGGATGGTGGCACCAAACTGTCCTAGCCATCAGTATATTCTATACTACCATATCCTTGTAGCTTTAAAATATGCCTTAAAAAAAAAAGTAAGAATGTACTTCATGCAGTACAAATGGTTAATTTTATTAAATTTTAACCTGATAGTATATAGCTTTTTTTTTGAAAGATTTTATTTATTTATTTGACAGAGAGAAATCACAAGTAGAATATAGCTTTTTAATATTCTCTGTTACTAACTGGAACATTTGCATTAAGCCCTTCCATGGCGTACCAGCGTTGGTGGAGGAAACCACCTGTACCTCCGTCTGACTTGCAAGCATAATGAGCCCCACTTCTCACCAAATACCATTTTTACAGGCAAGAATGACTGATAGACATCTGGTTATTCAGACTCGGGTACTTGGCAGACTCGATCCTCAAAAATGAGTGGTGCATATGCATCACTTCAAGGAAAACAACTGGCAGTATTTGTTGCCAATGATACAATTCAAGCTTTCGAGGGAAAATTATAGTTTTTGGAAACTGGAGGCCACCCTCATGAGCTTAACAGCTTTCTAACAGTCAAACCTTTTCTGATGATATCAGTAAGGATAGCCACAAAGGTGACCTACAAAATATTGTAGGATAGAGACATCAACATTTGGAGTATCAGCATAACTTAGTGAACCCTTATTTTGGAAATGATCAAGGCATGATGTTACAAAGTCATTGTGGGTGAAAGATCCACTCAAAGTACAAAATAAGTTGATGGGTTTTATTTTAAGTATTTTATTTATTTATTTGAGAGAGAGAGAGAGAGAGTGTGTGCACCTGCATGGGCCAGGGGAAGGGCAGAAGGAGAGGGAGAAGATTCCCTCCCAAGCAGGGAGCCTGATGTGAGGCTTGATCCTTGGACCCTGGGGTTCATGACCTAAGCTGAAGGCAGGCGTTTAACCGACTGAGCCACCCATGTGCCCTTAAGGTGATGGATTTTAATAAGAACAGTATGAAATGCTCATTGATGTGGTTCTGGATTCCGCACTGCAGTTAACTTATAAGAAATGATCACTTCTTCAGTTTTGGTCTTTGTATCTATGCTAATTTCATAGGAATGACATAACAAACTACCAGCAACCGGGTGACTTAAAACAGAAATGTACTGTCCACATTTCTGGAGGCCAGACGTCTGGAATCAAGGTGTCCATATTCTCTCTGGAAGCTCTAGCAGAAAGATCCTCCTGGGGGCGCCTGGGTGGCTCAGTGGGTTAAGCCGCTGCCTTCGGCTCAGGTCATGATCTCGGGGTCCTGGGATCGAGCCCCGCATCGGGCTCTCTGCTCAGCAGGGAGCCTGCTCCCCCCCCCCTCTGCCTGCCTCTCCATCTACTTGTGATTTCTCTCTGTCAAATAAATAAATAAATAAATAATCTAAAAAAAAAAAAAAGAAAGAAAGATCCTCCTGGCCTCTTCTCTCTTCTGGGAGCTTCAGATGTTCCTCGGCTTGTAGAAGCATAATTCCTATCTCTGCCTCCATCTTCACATGGCCTTCTCTCTGTGTCTCTTCACACTGTCTTCCTTCTGTATATATCTGCGTCCATATTTGAAGGACACCAGTCACATTGGATATGGTCCCACTCTAATGCTCTCCCCTGAACTTGAGTAAATCTGCACAGACCCTTGTCCAAATAAGGTCACGTTCTGAGGTACTGGGAGTTAGGACATCGACATAATTTTTGGGAGGCAGAAAATCAAACCAATAACAGCACCAAAGAATATCTACAGCTTAACTGGAAAGGCTGTTACTTTTTCTGTAGCCAACACTCACCTGGATGAGGCCAGATTTTCTTCATGTCCTGCAACCAGAACAACAATAAATCACATTTTTTTTACAGGCTCTGGGGATTAGAACGTTACCTTTTTCAGGTGGCAGTAGTGGTAGGACATTATTCTGCTCACCACGGGCTGACAAGGCGATTAAAAAGGCAAAATGGGGGGACAGACCTAGGAGAGGACAACACATCACTAAGAATGAGTCAGAATATAAGGATTTAAAGACAAATACAAATGTTACTGAAATTCTTACTTATATCACGCATATCTGTGGCTTTTTTCAGCCAGTATGGGTTATTAAGAGATGACATGGGCTGTTCATAACAATATAGCTGCCATTTGTGTCCACACGTCACTTCATTTAGCTGAGACTGAACCCAGGTCTCCCACACTTCAATGCCAGGAACTCAGCCCTAGCTTCGGTGCCTTTCTGGGAGGAAAACTAGTCTATATTTTTAAAACTCTGAGTGCTCTCTTATGTCACTCAAGACCATTAAGCATCTGAAATAATCTGGTTCTAAAACAACAACCTTTCAGCAGAAATCAATACGATACACTAGGAGATTTTTGTTAAAAGCGGAGGGGTCCTTTTAAGTGGCTTATGCAATCAGAGCATACAACGAATTTAAAGAAAACTCTAGAACATATGGCATTCTGATATCTTCAAAGTGTGGTTTGATGGGACCAGCAGTGACATGAAGAGGAGGGATGATCTAAAGAAAGCTGTTGGAGTACTGATTTGCAAATAAATTCTAAGAAGGCACTTTGCAATTCAGTTTTCTGTTTCTATTTTTTTTCCTAGTGTTTTATTGCTGCCTTGCACTCCCAAACACTATAAATGTTCCTTGCCAGTTTTACATTCTAAAATTCTAACTCAGTCGTGTTCTCTCCAAGAATCTGACACTCACGTCTCCCAGTGTACTGGAAAGAAGGAATGCCACAGCTTAGCTAAATAAGGGGAGGGGAGGGTAGTCTATGTCCTTGGTAATGTGTCACCAACTCTCATTTTTACCCATCATCTCATCCCAGAATGTCAATTTTTGCATAAAATGACCTTCAAATTCTTTCAGTCCCCCAAGTCTGAGACCCTCCGGGAATTAGGTTTGACCCTGGTTTAGACCCTCCAAATGGGCTCGGCGTCCTTGTTTATGAGAGCATCCCCTTCCTGCGACCCAGACTGAAAGAGGAATGGTGTTTCTCAGGGCTTTTCATACTGTTTGTATTTACAGTATGGGGGCCCAGCCAAAGAGCACTGAGGCCTCAGAGTCATCCGCCCAGACCCAGGTCAGGAAGGCCAGCTTTTGCCAAGGTCGCTGGGAAGACCGGCGGCAGAGAGGGGCACCTGGCGTCCCAGTGCTGCCCTAGTTTGGAAGCTATTAAGCCCTGGCGTTTCAGGGTGAGGTCTGAGGGCCAGCAACAAAGGCATTACCTGATGATTTTGTTAGAGACCCTCAGGCCCCGCTTCAGACTTGGCAGGATCAGAGTCTGCCTATTAAGGAGAGTTCCAGGCGATTCCTGTGCTCATTTAAGTTTGGGAATCCTTTGGTTAAGCATGGCTGAGCGCTCCTGTTTTGCACCTCAGCGTGGCAACGGCCAGGCCCCGAGTTAGGCGAGCGTGTTCAGTCCCAAGGCTTGTGGGGAGACCAGCGGAGGGGCGGGCGCGGTGCTCCCGGCAGCCTGGCTGGGTTTTGGGCAGCGTGGCCCCGGGAGCGGGAGGTGCAGGTGCTCCCACGCCCCGCCCACGGCCCCAGCCAGACCCAATGAGCGGCGCGAGGGGAGGAAAGCCCGCCCCCGGCAGCGCCCGCGCTCCTCCCGCCAGCGCGGCGCCGTCCGCGGGCGCACAGTCGGTTCCCCGCCATGGGGCGCCGGGCGCTCCTTCTGCTCTTGCCACGGGTGCTGGCAGCGCTGGGCGGCCTCGCGGGCTCCGGGACCGGTGAGTGGGGCCGCGGGCGGGGCGCCCGGGAAGGGACCGCAGCCCGCCTCGCGAGGTGCAGGGGTGGCGGGCTGGGGTTGGGGGCCGCTGCACAGGGCGGGAAGGAGCTTGGGACATCCTAGCTGGCGAGCGCGACGACCCCCACCCCGCGTTCTGGAGTGACTTTCCATAGAGGGGGGTGACATCGGGCCTTCTGGGGGGCCGCCAGATGAGTCGCGTGGTCCCCTGCTTCTTTGCGCTTGACTCCCCGTCCTGCTCAGTGGGTGGAAAGGTAGGTGGGCTCAGCGGACACCCTTGGGGTCTTTCCTTCATCCTTCCCCAAGCGTGTGGGAGGGAGCTCTCTGCACCCCTGAGGGCAGGTGCACTCTCTTTGTTCCCCCAATGGCCTGGCCTAGTGGGATTCGCTTTCTAGCCCTGGTCTCCGAGGGGACCTCCAGCTCAGGGTTCCCCAGAGAGCAGATTTACCCTGGGTGGAGGCTGGGGGCCTCCGGAAGACATGACCTCACTCCAGAAACAGCACGGGGAAATGGGGCTTGGGTCAGAGGTGCAGTTGGGAAGCAACTCTCTGTGGCACTTGTTGATACCACTCAGGTTTAGGCAGACTCCAGGGCAGAGGAGAGCTGAGTCGATGCCCCAGAGTGACTAAGACATCCACATTTCCCAGGTGGTGGGTGGCTGGTTGGCGGCTTAGCCATGTCTAGGAGGTGCCCAGCATTGGTCAAACTGGTCTGCAGTCTCTCCCCACAGGTGTTGTCAGTGGCCCTCATAGACTGAAATCTGGTTTTAAATCATTTTCACTTAGCAGACTCTTGGTCAAGGGGGTGTTAACTAGGTCGGAGGATGTGCCGCTTAATTGAGTTGTTCGTCTTCCAGGGGGAATTCTAACCCACAGGATTTTTGCCACAGGCGGTGGGGCATCTCTGCCGTGATAAGAAGCCCTTGCTTTGTGTGGTCTTTTTGCATCACTCCTGAAACATCTTTACAGTTGCTTGCATTTATTATTAAGCAATGTTTACCAAAGCTTTCTGGCATGTAGCCCTCTTTCGGATGCCCTTTCTAGAATAGCATGTGATCACCCTACTTTGCATATTAACAGACTCTGAGAAAGCTACCTTATACTTAACATTTAAGTAAATATGTTAATATCTTTCTTATTTATTCACAGAAAGCATCTACATAAGTGAAAAATAATGGTTTGAGATCCACCTGCAGACATGTAGAATCTGTATGCACACTTGGTCTCCAGACCAAGAATCAGCAGGGCAAAATATTATTCAAGGTGTGACTCACCTGGAAGTGTGAGTCTTTGAGGGCTGACTGGACCCCTAATTGGGATCCTTCTGGAAGGATCTGCTGGAAGTGGTAGTAAAAGAGTTAATGCTTTACGAAGTTTATATGGTGGGTATAGGGTACCAAGTGGCTTTGTGCCCATTTATTCTTTGAATCTTTCTCTTCTGATCACTTATTTATTAGTCTCATTTTATAGACAGAAAACTGAGATCCCGAGAGAGGAAGTAACTCTCCCAAGGTCACATTGTTAGTAAGTGGTCTCACTAAAATGCCAACCTATGCAGCCTGACACAACCTAAGTCTGTGCTTCCGTATTAGTGGCTGGTAACATCACCTGCTCTCAGTGGTTTTGGTCAAGCTAAGTGAGACTGCTTGGATGGTATGTGAGTAGATGGGAGAGTCATTAGGTACCCATTAGTCACCAATACTTTTTGAATATTTAAAATGTTTTTTATACACCAGCCTCAAAAAAAAAAAAAATCAAACCTTGAGTAGCTAAGCTAAAATATTATCTTAGAAGGATACAAGTAAGACTAAGAAATGGTCTCTTAGCGAAGAAGGTGTGGTCTACACAATGGCCTTCCATTATCAACTTCCATTACACAACTTTTCATAGCGCTTTCCATTCCATGTACAGATTGTTCCTGGGAGTAGGACCGTGGGGTCGGGGGACATCTTTACTGGATCTTGAAGAGACTCCAGTACAGGCCATGTGGTTTATCTTTTCTAGGAACTAAAGATTGGCTTTTTCTCTTTGAAAGTTAGGACAGTATAGTATATTTGCTATAGTCAGGCCTTCCTGGTGCTTTCTTCTGAGGACCACATTCCAAAACAGGCTTAATTTTGACCGTTAATCATTCAAGGTTGATAAATAGAAGTTCATGACTTGAATAAGACACAGTAAATCAATCTTAGGCAAATCACTGAGCACTTAAATATTTATAACCAACCTATTAGAGGCATTCTTACGAAGATCGTGTAGGATCTAAAATCTGAATCTAATTTTTTTTTAAAGATTTTATTTATTTGACAGAGAGAAATCACAAGTAGATGGAGAGGCAGGCAGAGAGAGAGAGGAGGAAGCAGGCTCCCTGCTGAGCAGAGAGCCCGATGTGGGAATCGATCCCAGGACCCTGAGACCATGACCTGAGCCGAAGGCAGTGGCTCAACCCACTGAGCCACCCGGGCGCCCCGAATCTAATTTTTAGATGTGTCTGCACATGCTTAAAAGTAAACTAGAGCCCAGACTTTGAGCTTAGACTTTTAAACGTGCAACTGTTCGGAGTCTTTAAAATCAAACCAGAAGAAGTCGCTGGGTCTCTTGGAGCACAGCGCACGTTGGTCTCATTCCAATGGGAAAATGGCAGCGAATGGTGATTTCCCAACCCCACACCACCAGAAGGAACAGTATCCAAGGATCATTACTGCAGAAGTCCAATGGATTTTTATGGTCCTGAATCCCCCTAATGTTCTCCTGGGTATTAGTTGAAGGACCTCCCTCTGAATAATCTTTTCAGTACAGCTTCTCCTGAAAAGGTGCTCCCATGGATTTGCTTTTTGTTCATCCAATGCAGATGAAGCAAGGTGTAACATGACAAGGCAAGCTGCGTGTGGGGACAGGTGCATTCCCGTGGCCTGGCTCTGCGATGGACAACAAGAGTGCCCTGATGGGACCGACGAGCAGTGTGGTGAGCACTCCTCGCCGTTCCGTGTCCTCATCCACGAACAGCTGTGTGCCCGGCTGACAGCGTCAGGTCCTGTGGTTTTCACTCGTAGGGGGTATTCGGAAATAGGAGGTGTTCTGGCTGGTGGCCGGCTTTCAGCTCGTAAGTCTAGGGATGTGGGTGTTGGCAGCACTGTTGTCCACACAAGTGTGGAGGGCTAGTTGGGATAGAAAATCCAGATGTTTTCAAGACAAGTTGTGGAGGGCTAGTTGGGATAGAAAATCCAGGCCGAGTCTGGCTTCTCGCCTTCAAGTCGAGCTTCAACACGTGGCGGGTACTGAAGCTGGACTAACACAAGATTGCTCCATGGGCAGCCCTCACTGACCGCAGCACACCCTTGTAAATAGATACAATCAACTACTTTAACTTTACTTTGAGCTTTTGTACAATGAGAAGACAATTTTTCAAATGGAGGACCAAAGAAAACTACAAGACCAATAGAAGCCAAGTTAGCCATTTGGTAGATGTCTTCCTGAAATCCAGCTCAAACACCTCCATGCTAAGAGTGCTCCCAGCCCCAAAAGGGACACCTGACCCCCTGGAGATGAGGAAAGCCTTTTAACCCATGCTTCACATCCTTGAGCGGAATATGGAAGGAGAAAATTCCTGAGTAAAAGAGGAACCCCACACCCCGAAAAACTTGGGGAGTGCTCCATTCCTTTTCTCTACCCTGATTGCACACTCCTGGGCTGGCCATTTACTGTAACTAATTTAATATGAAAACTTTGATATTAAAACCTGTACTATTACAGGTTCAAATTACATTTTGTTGCAGAAGTGTCTTGTGCTCTGCTCCCCCCTACACTTCCTCCCATCTGTCCAGGTTTACTTGCATCTGCCAGGAGGCATACTTAGGTGGAAATATTCGAAGGTCCCATTAGACACCAGACTGACAGCACCCAGACTGTCTTCGCTCTCAGTATGGTCTCAAATGCCAAAGGGGTTCCAAGAAGTGACACTACAAGGCTGTACTGGCCCATACAGTAGCCTTTAGCCACATGTGAAGATTTACATGTATTTAAATAATAAATATAGCTCTTTTACCCTACTAACCATGCTTTAGAGCTCAGTAGCCACACGTGACTAGTGACAGCCCCTTTGGACAATGCCTCCATTGTCACAGAAGTTTTTATTGGACAACTTCATCATTCTAGCAGCATGACTGGGAGTGTAAGCGATTTGGGGCTGCTAGGTGATTGGCCCTAAGGCAGGGTATGGTGTGTGGTTAGGGTGACACGGAAAGGATGGACCCTGTGGCCGACGGGGAGTTCATTGTTGTTCTGCTAAGGAAAATACTTCATACAAAACCCCAGCTGAAAAGTTATCAGTGCCCTGGCAAACCTCTCTTCCTCTCTGCCCCTCGAACATTCCCCTTGGCTCGCAGAGGAAGCGTGTCGCGGACATCCACAGGCCTGGCAGTGTGACGACGGGAAGTGTATTTCTAGTAGCCGGCTTTGTGATGGTACCGGGGACTGCCTGGACGGCTCCGATGAGGTTAACTGCGGTAGGTACAACCTACTTTCTCTTCGGACATGACATGTCAAGTTAGCTGCCTTGATGAATGAACCTCCACGGTATTAAGTGACGCCAGCAAGTTCCTAGGTAGCCTTCTGCTGGACGGGGGCTAAATGCCTGTGTTCAGTTGTCGCTGGGATGACAGGTGACCTTTTATCCACTACTGCATTTTGCAAAATCAACTAAAAGATTCTCGCTTCTGTTGGCTTTTTATACTCCTTTGGGCCGACACTTTGGGGTGCCAAATTGGGGCCACATCTCCAGTGGCTGGCCTCCTGCTCAGTTCTTGGTATTCTGGAGACCAAAGCCATGTGCAAACCGTGAATACCCAAGGGCACAAGCCGGCAGGTCAGGCCTTCCACCTCACTGGGCCAACGCCTGCCTTTTACAGAGACTTCCGTGGTGTGCCCTGGCCAGAAAATCCAGTGTCCGGGACAGTCTCAGTGTCTCGAGCCTTGGGAAGTCTGTGACGTCCCCCGGGACTGTGAAGATGGGCTCGATGAAGCACGCTGCTCCCCGAACCACTGCCTGGCGGGCCAGTGGCTGTGCAGGAACAAGCTGTGTGTCCCGGAGAGCTGGAGGTGCAATGGGGTCAACGACTGCGGGGACTCCTCAGACGAGGACGCCTGCGGTGAGTGCCCCGCCCCTACCCCCTCCTGGCCTGGCTTGTAAAGAGGAAGGTTGTACCATGTGGGCTTCTTTCTGCAGGTTGCATTTTAATTCCTAGGACTGAGACGCCATCCTATATCTAAAAACAGGATGTCTCCTAGCAGTAACCAAGATGTAGTTACCCATGGAAGCATCTAGCAGTGCTCGAATAGTAACTCTGTGCTGGACGCTCAAGGCAATGTGGCCACGGCACAGAACACTGGAGTGTCCGTATCTGAAGGAGCCTCCGAACAGTGCCTCCTGTCCCTGTGAGGTCCATGACGGGGAAATTCCTCATTAAAAGAGGATCCCCTGCTCCGCTCCCCCAAGCCCTGCAACGAACTCATTGAGTAAAATGTACCTTTTCTTGACCCCACATACACAGTGCAGTGGAACCTCCAGCTTGTCAGTAAACCACAATTCCACTCGGTCTTTGTAGAATTAAATCTCCACTATTCAGATTCTAACATTATTATCATGTATAAACTGGTTTCTTTTCTTTTTTTTTTTTTTTTAAAGATTTTATTTATTTATCTGACAGACAGAGATCACAAGCAGGCAGAGAGGCAGGCAGAGAGAGAAAGAGAGGAAGCAGGCTCCCTGCTGAGCAGAGACCCCAATGCGGGGCTCCATCCCAGGACCCTGAGATCATGACCTGAGCTGAAGGCAGAGGCTTTAACCCACTGAGCCACCCAGATGCCCCTATAAACCGGTTTCTTAAGAGGGTCTTCTTTTAGGTCTCATGTTCACTGACTTTAACACCATCTCAGTTAGAACTACTTAATACTAATTCAATTTGATCAATATTATTTCAACGGAGTGCCCATATGGCTTGCTTGACTTCATCATTATCAAGTATTAACTCCCAGTTCCCTGAAAACTCTGCTTAAAATGATAAAACTTTCTTTCCTACCTCAACTTGCCTTGGGTTCTGGAAACCCTGCCACCTTACTGTAATTAATAAGGGTCTGTTTTGACTCCCCCTACCCCCATGTGCTGTTGGAAAAGAAAGTTCTTCCTTTGCAGCCTCCTGTCCAGAAGGCATGGTGAAATGTGATGAAGGGAAATGCATCCTGGAATCCCTGATGTGTGACGGGGAACTTGACTGCGTAGATGGTGCTGATGAACCAGCTACATGTGGTGAGGACCCAACTGCCAGGCATCACGTGGGGTGGGCAGAATCCGATTACATTAGCCAAAGCCTCAGTTATCATGGGGGTCCACGCTCTCAGAGAACGCTCAGACCAGACCCCTCTGTCAGCAGTCATCCTTCCGTGGTGGGTCCCCCACGTCTTACAAGTTCCGAGCCTTGGCTCTGGTCTCCCGAGTGTGCGCAGAGCTTACCTGAGCTGGAAAACTCGGTGAGCTCGCCTCATGCTATGGCTCTAAGAAAATAGACTAAATGCCTCAAACCACACTGCTCCGAAAATTCTGGAATAAAGAACAGACTATGGCACTGAGAAGTGAATCCTGTGTTCAAGACCGTATGGTGAATTCTCTAAGGATTTAACTGAGGAAGGACTGAGGAAGACTATTTTTTGGTGAGGAGGGAGCTCCTAAGCAAGTGTCTAAAAATTTAAAACTTTGTGATTCTCACTCTAAAAATCACTGTTGGTTCTGGTTGTGGGGGATGGGGACGGGGCAGGTCTCCCCAGTTCACTTTGTCATCTGTTTCGATTCCTCCTTAAATCTGGGCTTAGATGTGTATGACGAGACCTTTGTTAGTGCTAAGGGCTATACAGGCCACTTTCTTTTATTTATTTATTTGACAGAGAGAGATCACAAGTAGGCAGAGAGGCAGGCACAGAGGGAGAGGAAGGGAAGCAGGCTCCCTGCTGAGCAGAGAGCCTGATACGGGGCTCTATCCCAGGACCCTGGGATCATGAGCTGAGCCGAAGGCAGAAGCTTTAACCCACTGAGCCACCCAGGCGCCCCTGAAGGCCACTTTCTACTGAGGCAACACGTAAGACACAGGAAGCATGAACAGTGGGACAACACATAGGTTTCTGGTGCTGTAGAGGTAATTCACTGGGATTAAGAAATTACTATATCACTTCCTGGGGCAAGGGTCCTGGCCCCTCAAATTTTCTAGAGGAAATAGGGAAGAGGTTGCTGGGCCTTCTGTGGGTGAGCAATACACCAGCATTTGAAATTGTCCAGACTGTCTGCCTAGAAAATTCTTTTCCCCTGCTCCATGATTCTTCACTTTCCCTGTTCTGTGGTCTTTCCCTAAAGCGTCCACATTCCTAGGTCAGAGGATAGGGTCAAAGGTTATTCTTCAGAAGCTTCTATAACCCTCACAGCAAGTAGGGGCTTGTAACACCTGGCTTAGAAAACGTTTGATCTGTACCGTGTTCAACTCCTGACTGCTGCCCTGTCTTTACCAGGGAGGAACTGCTCCGTGGCCAACGGGGGCTGTGAGGGACAGTGCAGTGACACTGCCTGGGGAGTCCAGTGTTCGTGTGGAGCTGGGTGGCAGTTACAGCAGGACGGCCAGAGCTGTGCAGGTCAGAGTTCATCTGACTTCGGAAGTTTTCATGGCAGTGGGATAGACATGCCACATAGCTTACCATCTTAATCACATTATGGATGTAATTCAGTGGCCTCCACCACATTCACGACACATGTGAACATCACCACGATCCATCTCCAGAACTCTCTTATCCTCCCCGACAGAAACTCTGTCCCCATTAAACAAGAACTCTGTCCCCAGTCCCCAAGAAACTCCATCCACTTCCTCTCTGAATTTGCCTGTTCTGGTCTTGCATCTAAGTGCAGTGTGGGATCTGTCCCTCTGGGCCAGGCTTTTTCACTTAGCCTGTCATTAAGTTTCATCCATGTCATAGCAAGGTCAGACTCTCCCTCCCTTTCTACGGCCAAATACCTCATTGCATACATATGCCCTATTTTATTTATCCGTGGATGGGCATTTGGGTCGTTTCCACATTTTGGCTCTCATGGGCGATGCTATGAGCAACTGGTGCACACATGCCCGAATCCCAGCTTTCCACACTCTGGGGTATACACCAGACATGGGATTGCCGTATCCTGCAGCAACTTCTACGTTTAACTTGAGAGAACTTCAAGCTGTTTTCCACGGCAGCTGCCCCACTTGACATTCCCCCAGCAGGGCACAAGTGTTTCCGGTTCTCCACGTCTTACCATTCATTCCAAATCAGCAACCTCCACCTGGAGATAACCTCCACCTGGAGTCCGTGCCAGCTGTGTGTCTGGGGCCTCCACACTGACATTCCCGCTGAATTGCTCATATGGCAACTCCACAGAGGCAGGGACTGTCTGTGCCAGCACCAGCACAGGGATTTCCACATAGTACGTGTCCAGCGAGCATCTGAAAGGGGGGCCCAATGGCCCAGAAATACTCAGGAGATGGCTCCGTGGTCGTCTCTGATTTCCGGCTCTCTGTCATCAGATATAGATGAGTGTTCCCAGGCCTACAGTCCCTGTGGCCAGCTGTGCCATAACGTCCCGGGCTCCTACTCTTGTGCATGTGTTCAAGGTCACCAGCTCTACAATGGGACCAGTTGTCGAGTTACAGGTGAGATTCACGACCCTGAGCAAAGCCTAGCCCTTGCTCTGTCCTTAGTGGTCATTACAGATAGAAGTGTTGTCCATGGTTCACTTTAGGGTCTGGTATGAGAGTGACATTATTCTTTTCTTAAAGAAGCTGCTATTAACAACATTCCTTGGCCAAATCAAGTATCAGTTGCTATTAGGTGTCTTTATGTTTCTTTAAATTTATCTGTTAAATCTACACCCAACATGGGCTTAGATCTTACGACCCTAAGATCAAGAGTTGCATGCTTTCCTCACTGAGCCAGCTGGGCACCCCTATTACGTATCTTTAAAATGACTTAACTGTCCGGCTGTATACCTGGGTGCTCTGGAGACCACACTGACGCAGTGTTAACTTGGCCTGTGCTGCTTTAATGAGGAAACGGTGAATTCCATTTGGCTGCTGTGTACAAGGCAGGGAGAGGAGGTCTGTCTAGGTGGGGGGAAGGGCAGAATCTGAAGTCAAACAGGCCCAGAGTTCCAAAGATGAGTTGGAATGTGCTGGAGTTCAGAAGAGGAATTGGGGCTTAGGGTGGTAGGATAGATTGCCTCTGGACACGCCTTAGTCCAGACCTGAGCCGTCAGCGGATTTCGGCACGGGAGATGGGACAGCATCTTTGGTGAAAGAGAATAGCCTGAAAGAAAGTGTCCAAGGAGTGTGTCACTGTTCCTTTCCCCCCTTTATTGCAGATGATGCTGTTAAAATTCTTATAGCGGCAGAGAGAGAACTTGGGGTCCTGGATCGGAGAACAGGCATCTATGAGCCTCTGGTTCCTGTAAACTCAAGGCCGACTTCTGTCACCTATGATCTCGACAGAAGCATGTACTTTTGGGTGGATGAAGCCTTACACGTGTTTGTCCTTGGGAAGCCAAACCCGGTTCCTCTCTATCCAGGTATATTTCTTGACATCCAGAGCCCTGGCTTCTTAAGTCGCCTTCAGCAGAGTATAAGCGGCCTGTGTATTCATCTGGACGTCGTCTGGGACTCGCTTATTGTGACTCCCCAGTGCAACCCTGATTTGAGATAAGGCCATGTAATTTGACTCAACAGGAGCTTTGCTGGAGCATAACCGGCGAACGAGGTTGCTCTACAGAGGTACAGAAAGTTGGGCATATGGGCTCAGGCCAGGGCTGATCTCCGCTTCCTCCCTGGGTTTGTGACTTAGAGCAAGTCCTTAACTCCTTTGAACTGCGCTCAGTAAGACAAAAGGAATAGCCCTTGTCTCACTGGGTAAGCAGGGGTAGGGGGGTTTCAAGAAGAACGGTCCATGGGAAGAAGTGCTTAGTTGTCCTGGGCAGGCAGAAACCCTCTGTTAGCCACTCCCCTGAGACTTCTGTAACAGATGTTGCCCCAGACTGAGGCTGCATTCTCTTAGATTTCTTGGTTCTGCTTCTGCTAAGGTCCTTCTCTTGTCCTGCCGCCCACAGTGTATTGCACAGAGCTCCTCTCTGGCCCTCCTTCCCTGTGTCCCACTGGCAGCCTTGTACAGCTTGAAATCAGAAGATGTAGAAAAGTTTAGTCCAGATCTTTTTTTCAAGGTAAGAAGAAGGTAGGAGAATGCAGGAGCATAGTAATACTGTCTCGTGTATCCCCAGAACTTCAGGCCGTGGACAGTATCTCTTTGGACTGGCTCACGGGGCTGCTATATTGGGCTAGCAGCTTCGCAAGGGTCATCGGTGCTGGCTTGAGTGATGGCAGAGGCTACGTCAGAATCTTGCAGAAGGATCTGGTGCCAGAGCAGCTCATAGTGTTTCCCCCGAAGAAGTAAGTAGCATTTCTTTGAGAACATATCCCAAATCACTGGTTATCTTAGACATTTAAGTTGATAAGAGAACCTTTCCACATTTTCAACATAGGTCTTCATTTGCTTCAAAAATATCTTCTAAATTGAATCCTAGAGAGAGCCCCTTTCAGTCCACAGAGTCTGAGGGCAGAGATCTGCATTCTTAGCTGCGCCATGACTGCAGGCCTGAACAAGAACGCTCCAGGGGTCTGGCTGTTCAGAAGAGCGTGTGTTCAGCGCAGTGGATGGGGGGGGGGATGGTTAACACTCTGTGCTTTTGCTTCCCTCAGGTCATTGTATTGGGTAAATCATGGTAAGAAAGGCAGGAGAACTCTCGAGGCTGCAGGGATGGACGGCTCGGATCGGAAGGTGCTCGCAGCCGTCCACATGGAGGAGCCTGTGGGACTGACGCTTGACCCCGTGGCCAGCCGCCTCTACTGGGTCAGCGAGTATAAAGAGGTACTGGAGAGAAGTCAGGAAGGAAAGCGTTTTAGTGGGGGCTTGGTAGGCCCATGGGTAACTGCAGACACCTCCCTAAATCTCGCATCAACCCCGCACGTGGTCTTCTGGCCATGAGGACCTAGGAGAGCGAGCTGGGCTGGGCCCAGGGTCTTGAGGAGAGCCCGACCAGATCAACACAGGCTGAGAGGCTTCGTGTGTGACTTTCTCCAGCACCGCGGTCACATCTAGCCCTGGAATTTTCTGGTAGTATAGGTCATACTGTATGTTGTACCTAAGACATAAAACCATAAAACCATGTGTGAGCATGCATGGGAGGAGGGGGAGAGGGAGATACAGACTCCCCGCTGTGCAGGGAGCCCTACTCCATCCCAGGGTCCTAGGATCATGACTTGAGCTGAAGGCAGATGCTTAACTGACTGAGCCAGCCAGGCACTTTTTTTTAAAGCCATCTTTGCACACCCAATGTGGGGCTCAAGCTTACAGCCCTGAGATCGGGCATTGCCTGCTCTACCAGCTGAGCCAGCCAGGGGCCCTGGGAGTCATATTTTTAAGTCTGTTACTTCAGCTGTAACTTTGACAATTTATAGCCCCTCTTTGAACTCCCATCGCCCTCTCTGAAGAGAGATGGATCATTCACCTCAGAAAGCAGCTAGAGAACGTAGGGAAAGACTTGGTACCATATCTGGAAGCAGACAGTAAGTTAGGGTAGCTACTTGTACAATGTACCTGTGACCCCAGTTTGTGCAAGAAGCAGTCCAACCACTGGCTTTGGCATTAGCCTCCATGAATTCTAAGGCACTCTCCTCTTTATCAAGTTGATAGCACGTGAAGATGTTTAATCGGTGTCCATGCAAGAGGTGTCCTGATGCCAGAGTCTCATGCTAATGGCGACCAACTCTCATGACTCTACCCTTCAGTCCATAGAGACGGTCAACGTGGATGGCAGTGGGAGGCACACATTTCCTGAGATCTTCTTGGAAGACGACAACCCAATAGGACTAGCTATATTCGAGAACTCCTTCTTCTGGGCAAATAAAATACATCTGTATCATACTTCACCCCACATCCCCAAGGAAAGAGCAGTGTTGCTCAATGCTTCCATATCTGCTTTCTCCATCCTCCACAAATCCCAGCAGCCCAAGGGTATGTCCCTGACATGTTCACTGTTAATTGCGGTTGATGTTAATTTTTCTGCTCTTCACAGAAAACTGAAGAAAGCCCAACGTCCTGTTTATGGGAGGAAGCCAAATATTCATTGACTAGGAGTTAAAAGGCTTTTGTTTAACCAGAAACTATATGTCAGATTCAACTCAGCTTAAGTGGGTCGGAGAAACTCCCCAAAGTAGAGAGCTGTGACCACTACTTACTTCTAAAGGAGTCTTCTTGTCAGCAAGCCAGGGAGTCTTTTTGCCTTAACTCTAGGGCCGAAGATGCTGTTGGTTGAAGACTTACTGGCCTGAGCTTAATATGGATAAGTAATTGCCACTATCTGAAAGGGGGTCATGAGAGTTTAACCTAGAAGGTAACGAGGATCCTGGGATTCCTCTTAAGGCAAAACCAACTGAACTCTCTTGAGTATTAAGTTTGGAACTGGTATGGAGAATTCTGAAATCGTACCTAACCGATCTCTCTTTGAAAACAGGCAGACCCCCAGCATGTGCTCCAGGCTCATGCAGCCACCTCTGTCTCCTGTCCCCCGTCCATCCCAAGGGCTATAAGTGTGTTTGCCCGGAGGGAATGTTCCTTTTGCCTTCCGGTACATGTAGCGGTGAGTATGCTGAGGCAAATGGGCTTGGCTCAGGGAGACTCATTCCATTTTGGGATCAATCACTTGTATACTGACAGCCTGACCTTGTTAAGTTTTGTTATCCAAAGATCTTAAGTTCTTTTATTATTGTGTTGAAAGTATAGAACATAGAGCTTAGTATTTTAACCACTTTCAAGCATGTAGTAGCATTGAGTGCATCCATGTTTTTATGCAATTATCGCTACATCCATCTCCAGAGCTTTTTCTTTTTTTAAAGAAAGATCTTTGTTTAGAGTGAGAGCAAGAGCAGGAGGAGGGAGAGGGAGAGAGTCCCAAGCAGGTTCCACACTGAGCGCAGAGCCTGACCCGGAGCTCGGTCTCATGATGCTGAGATCACACCCTGAGGCGAGATCAAGCGTTGGCCTTCTAACTGACTGAGTCACTCAGGCTTCCCTCTCCAGAATGGTTTCATCTTCCTAAACTGAAATTTCGTACCCACTAAACAACAACTCCCCATTCCTCTCCCCCAGCCCCAGCCCTGGACCACCATTCTACTTTCTATATGAACGTGACAACTCTAGGAATGTCATAGAAGTGGAATCCTACAGTATTTGTCCTTTGGCTGCTGGCTTATTTTCCTTTACTCTCTTTAAGGTTCATGTTGTAATATGTGTCAGAATTGCCTTCCTTGAATAATCATTTAATGTATATTTTGGTTTCTCCATTCATCTGTTAATGAATACTAGGGTTTGTTTGATTTTAAAGCAGGAATAATAGGTTACACCAGTCAGTTTTACCCCAAAATTAAGTTGGTACAAGAAAGAAATGCTCCGTAGTCTTATGCTTGTGTACTCTGACCTAGGTTTGTAAGCAGGGTCTATTGCAGTATGGTTAACACAAATTCTTGTTTTGCTTTGAAATATTAAGGCCTACAAGCTCCTTTGAACATCTCTATCCAAATTGCTTTTTTTGGGGAATGATTTTATTTATTTATTTTAGAGAGAGAGCGTGCACAGAGGTACAGAAGTGAGAGGAGGGGGTAAAAGGAGAGAGAGAGAGAATCTCAAGCAGAGCCCTCTGAGTGCGGAACCCAGTGCAGGGCTTGATCTTACAATCCTGAGATTATAACCTGAACTGAAACTGAGAGTTTAACGCTTAACCAACTGAGCCACCCAGGTGCCTCCCACATTACTTTTTTGCTAAAGAACACTAAAGTTTTAAAAAGGATAAAGATATAAATATCTTCATGCTCTAACCACCTTTAAAAAACATAATTCTCAGGGGTAGATGCCGGATGCGATCACGGTGCACGTGATACGCGGTTGTGTCGAACTCAGGACTTCACTTTGACTTGTATCTTGAGGGGCACCTGGGTGGGTCAGTCAGTTCAGCGTCTGCCTTCGGCTCAGGTCATGATCCTGGGGTCCTGGGATCCAGCCCTGTGTCAGGCTCCCTGCTCAGCAGGGAGTTTGCTTCTCCCTCTACCCCTCCCCCTGCTCATGCTCTCTTCCTCTCTCAAATAAATTAATAAATCTTTTAAAAAATTTTAAAAATTGTATCTTGCACATTACATATACAGCTAAATACCTGAGTAACTTTTCTTTAAATAGGCAATTGAATTTAAAATTCTTTCTACTGAGACTTGTGCACCATGAGCAAGGGTTCGAGGGCATTACTGAAACAGGTGGGGCACCGCCCAGCCCTAATCCTTGTGGCTCTCTGTTAACCTTTCAGCAGAAATTTGAAAGCTTTAGTGATTTGGGAAAGCAGAGCAATGCTTCATTTGCCCAAATGACTCCCTTCTCCAAGGAAGCTCAGGCTTTCGTGCTGTATTCATGCCTCAGAAGCGAACTTGCTAAGACCCCTTTCTACGTGTTCCTCAGCTGGAGAGTTTACTCAAGAAGGGAGCAGGGGGCTTATCTGACAAATGGCCAAATGGTAAATCTCTCCTTTCTCTTGGTAGAGTTAAAGATAGTATTTTCGTCTGGCAAACGTCTCTACTTGTTGAAAGTTGGTTTTATGGGAACTGCTATAGAGAGAACCCTAGTTCAAGAGCATTCTAGAAACATCTATTTAATGGATATTGACTGGAAAAGAAACCTTGTCTACTGGACAAATGCCGAGGGACAGCTGTTCTGCTCAGCTGGCTATTCAGGAGAAAAGCAAGAGATTTGGACAGAGCACACAGGTAAGCTGGATGGCTATTTTGGATTTTTCCCCTTTATTTTCTGGCTTTAAAATTAACTAAAACAAACAAACAAACAAAAAACAAAAACAAAACCCAAACCCAAAAAACAACAAAAAAACCTTACCTGATCTGAATCAACCTTAATGCCAAAGGATGGTTTTAAGGTAATTTAAACATGGACTGTTTGACTTAATCTTATATTTTTAAGAGGAATACAGGCTGTTAAAAGACTACCGTGATTTTGGGAAATCCTAGGGTCAGTAGTAAGTTTTTTGAAATTCTATTTTTCTGGCCTTAAGTTTGGGTAGGATAGAAATAGACCTTAAATATTTCAGTTTTGCATTGCAGATTTTTCTTGCACTAATTTAGAAGTGGTTTGCAATGCAGATTTCTGAGACAACTAGAGAGATAGTTTCTTAATGTGGTAATAGATCCTTTCTCTCCTCTTCCACACTGCTAAATGGCACGGCCCATCCTTAGTGCTGTGTACTCTACCTAAAGGCAAATATCTACCTTGTAAAAGATCTGGGGCTAGAGCTCTAGGGTGAGTAATTTGATTTCTGAATGTCTGGGCCCCTGTTACTCTAAGCACCAATGATGGGCTTTACTATAGGAAGCGCCCTATTGAAATGCATGTTCCTCCAACACACTTCTGAGCAGTAGGTTCTGCTGAGTCCTGTGGGCAAGCACAACGCCTGGCACCTAGGAACTTCCGGTACCTGCCCCAGAGAACTTTCAGGAAAGAGTGGAATGGACCGCATTCTTGAAACACATCTGGTGGCTCTCTGAGGAAAGTCGTGATCTTATATTTCTTCCTATTTCTCCCCACCAATTAAAATGCCACCTTCACTCCACTGGCTAATCTTAGCTAATAGGGTTCTGTGTTACAATGATCACATTGAGGGTTTGTGAGGGACTGGCAGTTTCATTTGAGCTGGCTTCTAGTGTGGAATGTGGAGTCCCTGTGGTACGTGGCTCTGAGATAAAAGAAAATATGTACGTCTCTGTCCCCTGCTTACTAGCACAGAGTTCTTAAGACCTTTGTAACTTCCTGAGTGAAAGCACCAGACACAGAGCTCCCCTAAGCTGTTTGGAATTTTCTAGGTGATAGGAAGAGCTTAGTTAGAATGAGCCAAGTTTGGTGGGGTCTGCAGTGCAATGTAGCATTGAATTTAAGGTCCATTTCTACATTACCCAGACTTAAGGTCAGAAAAATTTAAAAACCTTCCCTCCGGCCCTGAGAGGCTGCTTACCAGAAAGATCAAGCTGTAACTAGACGCTTAGAACTTTCAGCTCCACTTCCTGTGTTCTGGAGAGGGGAGAGGGGCTGGAAGTGGAATCAGGGATCCATCACGCCTGTGTAATGAAGCTGCCATGAAATCCCCAAAGTGGGGGCTTCAGTAGAGCTTCCGGGTTGGTGAGCACATCTGTGATCTGTGTGCCGGGAGGGTGGTGCAGCCCGTCTCCGTGGGAACAGAAGCTCCTACTTCTGGGCCCTTCGGATGTGGCCCTGTGGCTCTCTTCGTCCGGCCGTTCATCTGTATCTCTTACGAAATAAACCAGTAAGTTTGTTTCCCTCAGTTCTGTGAGCAGCAGATTACCAAATGCAAGGAGGTTGTGGGAACCCTGATTTAGAGCCAGTGGCTCAGAGTGTGGTGGTACCCGAGACTTGTGACTGGCTTCAGATGCCGGCACAGTCTTGGCACAGAGCCCTTAACCTGTGGGCTCTGATGCCAACTCCAGGAGGACAGGGTCAGCACTGGGTTGTAGGACATTCGGCTAGTTGCAGAATTGCTTGGTATGGGGAACCCCCCGGGATCCCCCACATCTGGTGTCAGAAGCGTTGGAGGCGTAAATGCCACACAGGTGCGTTTCTTCCTACAAAGTGAGTGAAAGCACGACCAAGCCAGGCAGGCCCTTCAGAGCGGGGATCAGGCTGGTTACTACCTACGGGGACCTGTTTGCAGAGCCCAGGGTCTCCTTACAACCCCGGTGAGCATGCAGCTTTCAGCTTCCCCTTGCATCAGATGGTTTGAATATCAGTATTGTCTCTCTCTCTCTCTCTCTTTTTTTTTTTTTAGAAGATTTATTTGAGAATGGGAAAGAGAGCACATGGTGGGCAGGGCCAGAGGGAGAAAGATGCTTAAACACACTCATACTGAGTGTTGAGCCCAATGTGGGGCTTGATCTGTTGACCCTGAGATCACGACCCGAGCCAAAATCATGAGTCAGACGCTTAACCGACTCTGTCATCCAGGTGCCCCAGTGTTTTCTCTTGAATGAGTGAATCTTGTCCTCATTGAAAAATGTAAGCTAGGAAATATAGAGGAGATTGCTTTTTAAAAAAAAAAAAAAAATGGGAGGGCTCCAGAATTCTGTTTTAGGCAAGAGTGCCTAAAGAAACCTGTACAGAATTGCTCAAAGAACCTTCTGTGGCCCTGGCAGCTGTGCAGACAGCACCAGTTAAAGCTAATACCAGACAGAAGGTGTCTTCTGTGCACAAGGCAGAGCCCATAGGAGAAGAGAGAAGTTGATCTGGGTGTGGCTAGTCTCTTCTTACTAACGGGCCAGCCTTAAGTCCCTTCTTTCCTGGGGTGACTTAAGGAATGTGGGGGACAACTCTGTGCAAGTTCCTCCACGTGAAAACACGAGGAATAGTAAAACCTCCCACCCTAACAGCCGGGAAGTAGGAAGAACTAAACTCAGGAACCCTGTGTGTACAGTCTTCTCCCTTCTGCTACCCACGCCGCAGCTTCGTGCCTCATCTGTTTTGTCAGTCTCCCTCGTAGTTAACATTTGAGTTCTTTTTTTTTTTTTTAAAGATTTTATTTATTTATTTGACAGAGAGAGAGAGACAGTGAGAGCAGGAACACAAGCAGGAAGAGTGGGAGAGAGAAAAGCAGGCTTCCCGCTGAGCAGGGAGCCCAGTGCGGGGCTCAATCCCAGGACCCTGGGATCATGACCTGAGCCAAAGGCAGACGCTTCCCGACTGAGCCACCCAGGTGCACCAACCTTGGAGTTCTGAAACATTCCGGCACACCAGAGTGTTCTACTAAGACCCAGCTCTGTGAGGTGGTGGGGGCGTGGAGAATGTGCGCATAGATGCATTATATAGGTTTGCAATAAAGCTTGCCTATATAAACGTTGTAACACAGTTTACAAATAACAAACTATACAACGTTCTTTGTTGTAAATTTCATGTAGGTACATGATTTTCAGATTGGTTACAGATCCAAGAATTCAGAATAAAAAAAGCAGTTTATAGCTGCAGTTCAATCAGAATTTAACAAAATCCAACTATGAATAAATGCCCGATTGCGATCCGATTTGGCACAGAGTCGCTGCCCTCACAGCAAACACAGTCCTACGCTAACGTGATTTGACAGTTGTTTCTGTAAACTAGTGGAAAGTGTAGCAGTGAAGACTAATTGAAATTAGTTTATTGACCAAAGGGACTGATTTGTGGATTTGGAAAATAGTTTTCGAAATCTAGGAAAATGTTTTCCTAACTTCTGTGGTCTCTAAAATGTCGTGGGCATAGGTGTGACACATGTAAGTTTAACTGGCAATATGAACACTTTCCTCTGCCCTGTAAGTCCAGACCAGGGTTGTCCGCCTCCTTCTATAAAAGGCCAGACAGCAGCTATTTCAGGCTGGTCGGGCACTGTGCTGTTCTGTCTGCAAAGGAGCCGACCACCATGTGTGCGTTAAGGACTATGGTGTGTTCCCCTGGAATTTACAAAAACACGCCAAAGGTTGGAATTGGCCCAAGGGCCATTCTTTGTCAGTCCCTGCTCTAGAAAATGAAACTGAAAACAAATCAAGCCCTGATTTGGAGGGTTTGCCAATGCCTCTGGTGGAAAATACTCCCACAGTGGCAGGTTTCAGGCTCACAATGTAAGGTGACTTATCATAGGGTTCGGAAGGAGCGTGGGAGCAAAGTGCAGGAAAGCGAGGACCGGAGTATTTTTGTTTCAATTTTGTTTCAAGTGCAGTTAAGTTGATGTGATTTAATTTTAAAAATGACTATATTGGATAGCGAGCTTGCAGTGTTCCTGAATTCAACAACTGGCCATTTGAACTTGTGCAAAGAACAGATGCTCTCCTATGCTTTTCATAGGTACCGACTCGAGTCCTCAAAACTGGGAGAAGCCCTGTCCCTATCATGCATTTGCAGGAACTGAGCCACAGTAATTAGCTGACACCTTATCTTGGAATGTGCTTCAAAAATGGCGGTCTGACTTCCAGCCCAATACTGCTCTTAACTTTAAAGCTGTACTCACCCTAGGGTAGGTACTGCCTAGCTGAGATCCACTTACGTGGGTCTAGTGGGCAGGATGGGAGTAGGGAGTGCTTCGTGGGCTAGTGCCCACATCTGTTATGCTTAAAAGCTACCACTTTGTGGCTTGGTCCCTGTCCTATCCTTGTCCTCAAGCTCTAGGTCTCCTCACTCCCCGCCCACACTACGGGTGACCTTTCATACCACTGCTGTGGTGACACTTCCCCCAGTCTCTGCTTTCCCATAGCCATTTCAGTTCCAGGCACTTGGCATGTAATTGATTGATTCTCCTACTTAACCGACGAAGAGGGAGGTGAATGCAGAGTTGCATGTCTGCATTCAAACATAAGTGTTGCAGCTTAGATATACAACTCCTAAAAGGCAGTGGCCGTCTCTCTTACCAGCAGGTTGTGAGGATCACATGAGCTCGTATGACAGATAAGGGCCTAGAACCAGAGTAGGTCTGATGGGACTCCTCATGTGAACGAGGTATGTGGGCTCGTTGGGGACCCGGCTTCGCATCCCTCTGAATGTCTCCCTTCCAAAACGTTAAGGGCGTGCACGAATGTATTTGAATGTCCTAATGGAGTTTCTTTCCTGCCTTCACAGTCTGCTCAGCAAAGGTGGACATATCCACGGGGAACTTGTACTGGCTGCCGTGTGACCGACGTGCTATCCAGAAGACTGGACTCCCTGGCCCAGACACCCGGACCCTCTACACAACAGGCCGCATTATACTGCATCTTCTTCTCAACTGGCCAGAGAGAGTGCTCTACTGGGTGGAGAGTGGGAAACACTTACAAAGTATGACCCTCGATGGCAAAACCAGACGGCAAGTCTGGACGGGCACCTGGACGGCAGACACCCACATGACCTTGGACCTCGGCGCGTCTAGCATCCTCTGGACGGCCAAAGGGTCAGGTAAGCGCCACGCGGAGCAGTGGTTGGTAGAAGCCATGGAGCGGTGGTGGTAAGGCTCGTTCCTGCGTGAGGAATGCACTCATTCCGAGAACTAGCTAGACCTGGGCTTGAATTAGGTTCTCATAGTTACAGCTTGGGCACGCGTCCTTCAGCTCAGACTTGGTTTCCTTGGTAAGTCTAGATTTTTGACTTGAAAGGCAGAAAACTGCAGAGCTAACATGCTTAGTCGCTTTTGGTTCGGAATGGGTTTCTGCCTCCATGAGCAGACGTAACAAACCCAAACCTGCCTTGCAAATGAAGCAGAGGTGCTCGGTCTGCTGGGTACCAGATACAGCTTCTGCCTGGCTGCCGGCTCCCACGCTCTTCTCCACCAGGAATCGCCCCCGAGGGCTGGTGGCTTCCTGCGGGCAACCGAGTGTGTTTGCGTGCTGCCCGAAGATAGGATAGGGCTTGCCTGACGCTCGCAGGCGGCAGATCTCCAGTTCCTGGAGCGTTAAACACTTTCCGGGACTATCTGTAACTGCAAAACTAAAACCTGCAAAACTCAATAGGAAGAATCTGGGCTTCTTTTCAGTGAGGCTCATTGACCCTCAGTCAAGAGCTACCCATGCGTCTGTCCCCACCCCCCACCCCGTCACAGGTTACTCTCCGCCATCCTTTGACTCTTCCTTAGGTTTGCAAAGTCTGAGTCTCCTAAAAAACAGAACATATGCTTTGAACAAGACCTGGAGTGACGGCATTCTTGCGGCTCACGAGCCCTACCTGGTGACCATGCACAGGGGAGCCCTCCTGCTGTGGGACAGGAGGACACTGGAGCCCTTCACCGTGTCCAAAGAGCCGTATGTGAGGACAATGATCATCCTGGCTGAGAACCAGCAAGTCCCAGGCGAGTCTTCCTCTGTGGGGTTCTTCTTTGAAATCACTTTCTTTGCTTCTGGTCTGTGCGTTTGCGGAGGGTAAAATCCTGGGGGGTCTTTGTACTGGCCGTTGGCCCGACTCACAGCGCCGCAGGCCTTGCCCCTCACTCGGCCTTATCCTGGAGGAGGAAGAGTCACACACACACGTTTCTCAAAGTTGCTACATTGACACGACCTCCAGCAAAACTTCCAGAACTTTGCCCACCATAACCCCTTTGGGGAGTCCTCTCGTACGTTAGCATCTTAAACCTCTTCATCTGGAGGTAAAGAGATCCATTTAATTTGTTCTGAAGCACTTTCCCAAACAGATTTTACCACGTTACCCCCTTCCCCCAGCAGCAGCATCTCGCAGAGGACCCTTTGAGGAACCATCCAGGGGCTGTGGACACCGGGGCAGGTCCTCCTGGCTGTTGGAGCTGCCCCCGTAGTTCAGATTACCCTGCTGATGGCTGCTTTTTCCCTCTTCACATAAGCCTTTGGCCCAGAACCAAAAAGTTAGTTCCTGGACCTTGAGGCAGACAAAGCCAAAATCCTATCACAGGACACGGGGCCTTTGTTATAGGGCTGTAGCAGGGAGTGAGCCAGAACCGGTCCCTGTCTACAGAAACTTTATTGTTTTTTTTTTTTTTAAGATTTTATTTATTTGACAGAGAGAGACACAGGGAGAGAGGGAACACAAATAGGGGGAGTGGGAGAGGGAGAAACAGGCTTCTTACCAAGCAGGGAGCCCTATGGGGGCCTCAATCCTAGGACCCCGGGATCATGACCTGAGCCAAAAGCAGACTGAGGCTTAAAAACTGAGCCCCCCAGGTGCCCGAAACTTTATTTTTCATTCCTAGCAGCTAGTATCAGGCAGGAGAAGAAGTTATTAGGCGCGAAGGAGAAAACGATTTGCCCAAATGTGAAACCATTAGATGATGATAGGCCAATGGATCACGTCTGACCGAAGGATCTAGGCTTTGAGGCCATTTCACTTTTTTCTTCTTACGAGGGAGAACACGTAGCTGCCCGGCCCCAACCTGGCTCTGGGAGGAGGGGGCCGCAGAAGCATGTCTCCGGTGCCCGGAGCCCAGGGCCAACGCTGCCGATGCCACTGTTTTTTGCAGATCCTGAGCTCGAAGGGGTGGCCGCAGATGGTCTTTCCGCGCTTCCTCTCACACCCCCATTGCTCTGTACCCCGTCTTCTGTCCCCTGTCGGAACGGGGAGGAATGCGTTTCTCAGGAGTACCTCTGCGATGGCAAGCCGGACTGTCAGGACGGCTCAGACGAAGGGGACTGTGCCCGGTTCTGCAGCAGACCAGGTCTGTCTCTGTGTCAGGGGGAATGCCACCTGGTAGGAGTGACCAGCGCTGATCACAAGTACCCTTGCCTCCCCTCGGTAAAGTGTCGTAGCTAAAGGTCCTAGTCTGTCGGAATACGGACTCTGCCAATGTTCGTTTTATCACGTTAAGTCGGACGTTTTACCGGGTGTAATTTTTAACTATTGCTTCCTTGCCTCCTTAAATTTGCTTAAGTGTTCCAGGGTTTGCCTTTATAAAGGCTGAGCCATAAGCCGACCAGAATGGACCACTTAGAACAGATTTGGCAGTGATTTTCTGTAAGTTGTTCAAGTACCCAAACCAATAGGAGTCCTTATTACTGAAACAGCCTCGTTCAGCTGGTTAATTTAACTGACCTGAGCACTTTATTAAAGCTTGCTTAGGGATTAGATAAGCTATAGAGCTTGATCAGAGAGGATGCAGTCTACCCCTTAAGCCCCAGGGTGAGGGGGCGTTCTTCTAACTTTCAGCCTTCAGTAGGACTGAGCAGACGGTGCACACCCCCGGTCCTTCCCTTCGCAGGGCTCTTCCAGTGTCTGAACAGAAACCAGTGCATCGAGGAGACGTTCCGCTGTGATGGGGCTCAGCAGTGCTCCGATGGGTCTGACGAGCTGGGCTGCTGGAAGCCCGCTGAAGATTGTTCTCTGCGTTGTGACAATGAGACGCGCTGTGTCCCCAAGAGCTGGCTGTGTGACGGCCACCCCGACTGTTCTGACAGGAGCGATGAACAAGGATGCGGTAAGTGCCGTGCAGCTCACGTCCGGGGACCTTGTGTTCTATGAGGTTGCCACCGACCCCGAATGCACTGACCCCACATCACTGCCCATCCATAGAAGAGGCACAGGGCAACGTTTCTGAGACTCTCTCGTGACAGTACTTTTGTCGACTGACCAACATATAACCTTGTTTTAGTGCAGGCTGTTTAGAGACTACTTGATGTGCACATTGTCAGCTCATTGACACTGAAGCCACGACCCCAGCACGGTAACACCTGCCCCAACAAAGCTTGACACAGCGTTTGCTCCATGCGGCGGCCCTCGACGTCTCGCACTAGGAACACCAGACCACATTTCCGCTCTGCCCCTGGGGGGAGCTTTTTAACAGCAGAATTCCCCCAAAGTACAAAAATGTGGGAACTATGGCTCTAAAGAGACTTTGGAAAGGGCACTTGTTTCCAGTGTGAGGACGGAAACTAGAAGGCAGAGCGTCACCTCGTTCCATCTCAGCTGGAAACGTGCGCTAGGGGACACAAGTGTTTTTCTGCTTTGTGTAGGCCTATTTTCAGATGACCATGAAAGCGTGGGAGCATGGATTTGAGGGTGGGGGTATGAATTTTGGCAAGTAGGTGAATGTGTAAATAAGGAATCTGCAAATAGCGAACAGGGACAGTACTTACCGCAAAGTTAGCAGACTGGGATGAAAGGATCTGAGTTGGAAGGATGTTGGAGATCATGGTACAACACTTCTCTCTTTGTGACAAGATTCCCATCAGTGGAAAACTAGTCTACTTGACGCAATGTTTCTTGATCTAGAATCGACCATCTTGAAGATTTTAATTTTGATCCTTGGTCTTCTCGTGTGGTCGGCTATTCTTATCTTTAGGTGTGATGGCTTTCCCCTCTTTTCGTTAGGATACGCCATCTTTCTTTTTAGTCTTCCCGGTGGCCTGTTTCAAGGCCCTTAATCACATTGTGGGAATAGGGTAGGAGAGAGAATTTGGAGAATTGAAATGGGAAGAAGAGGAAGCTGGGTGAGGTATCAATACAGAGTTGAATGCAGAGGCCATGGAGTAGCTGGACAGTATCCGTGCACTGGGGTTTACGAGAAGAACATCAGGAGAGGCAGGAAGGAACACTGGGTATAATTTCCTTTTCAATGCATATTGATGGTTTTGCGTAGGATCTAAGCTTTTTTCTTGAGCCAAGTCAAGCAACTTCTATCTGTAGGAACTGAGCTCAAGAACATAACATGTAGGGTATGTTGGATGTCATGAGAGACTTTCTCTCCTCATGGATGACAATAAGGTCCCAGGGAAGAGTCCTACACCTCAGCCTCTCCCAGTGTCCTTCCATGTGTACCCCCTGCCTGTCCCCCAGCCCTCATTCTCTGACACAGGGTTCTTCTGGGCTATTTAGTAGGACTTTTCTAGCCCAAGACTATTTAACCACCTTGAGGGCTGGGATTTAGTTCCCCAGGTGACAGCAGAAAACTGGGGAATCTTCAAACCGCTCCACGTGCCCTCAAATGGCTTCCGCATCTGGCTGACTTCTTACCCAAAGCTTTGTTTTCTAGTTCAGGCGAAGTGCAGCGCCTTAGAATTTCAGTGCGAGAACGGCCAATGCATCTCGCACTTTCTGCGCTGCGACGGGAACCGAGACTGCCTGGACCACTCGGATGAGGACGGCTGCTCTGTGGCCTGGCCGCTGCGGTGTCCGTCGGGGGAGGTGAAGTGCCGGGGCAGCGGAGAGTGTGTGCCCGTGGCGTGGCTCTGTGACCGTGACTTTGACTGTGAAGACGGGATGGATGAGAAGGTAGGCAGGGCACCCTTCTCCAGAAAAACAGATTTCCTCTCCCAGCCGGATCATGTGTCTTCCCGTAGAAAGTGTGAGAAAACCCAAGAACAGAGAAGGAAGGCTTCTCATCCCTCCTGCCCAGAGAGCCACTCATCACGACATCGGGGTGTCTGGAGTGAGAAGATCTCTTGTCAAAAGGCAAATGTTTAAGTGGCTTTTTATTGTAGGTTTGCAAGTGTTGGGTCTTCATGGCTCTGGTATAAATGTCCCCCCAGAGACCTGCTCCAAAGCTCTGCCTCCCCGTCACTGAGCAGCCACGACCCTGCCCCGTTGTGGGAGGTGCAGTCTGGCTTAAATCCTGCTGCTTGCGTTTGACCTGAAGAAAACACTTACTCCCTCATGTTCTACTTCCTCGTCTGTCAAATGGGTAGGAGATAGGCCTCATGGCGCCTGAGGGGGTGAGAATGCCTGTAAAGGTTCAGGGCTGTTAGCAGGGGCACAGGTGTCCCCTCTCCTCCTCTAGCATGTGCTGCCCCCAAGCACAGTGTCCACGTCAGGGGAGGTGCAAGGGAGGCCAGAATGTCAATGGGCTAGGGGTGGTTTTGGAAATGGCAAAGGAATAATTCTTCTTTTTTTTTTTCTTAAAGATTTTATTTATTTATTTGAGAGCGAGAGCAGGGGAAAAGGGAGAGGCAGAGGGAGAAGCAGACTCGCCACTGAGCAGGGAGCGTGAAGCGGGACTTGGTCCCAGGACCCTGAGATCAGGATCTGAGCTGAAGGGAGACGCTTCACCAGCTGAGCCACCCAGGTGACCCCAAATGGCAAAGGGATTCTAAAGAAAAGTTTCTAGAGCACATTCTTATCATTCTTATTCCTACATTTCTTTTCTTTCTTTCTTTCTTTTTTTTTTTTTAAGATTTTGTTTATTATTTGACAGAGAGCAAGAGAGATCACAAGTAGGCAGAGAGGCAGGCACAGGGAGAGGGGGAAGCAGGCTCCCTGCTGAGCAGAGAGCCCAATTCAGGGCTAGATCCCAGGACCCTGAGATCATGACCTGAGCTAAAGGTAGAGGCTTAACCCACTGAGCCACCCAGGTGCCCTTATTCTTAGATTTCTTATATGAAGATGCCCTGATTTGACAAAATAAGACCTTTCTTTTCTCTTCATGGCCAGGTTCGCTTTACCTAGACCTCTTCCCTTAAATACCTGCTGAAAATGTTTTTCTGAGTCTTGGGGCTTCTCTGGCCCCCTTGCAAAAGGGACTCGAGCATTGTCTTGTAAGCCAGGCTCTTTCTCCCTCCAAGAACCCCATCCTGGGCTCTGAGTGCCGGTGTCGCTGACCGAGTTACTGTCCGCTCAGGACTGTGAACCCGAGAAGCTTCGCTGTGGCTCCAGGCAGTGGTCCTGTGCCGGCGGAGACCAGTGCGTGCCTGACGTGTGGCGCTGTGACGGGCAGAGAGATTGTGAGGACGGCAGCAACGAGGCTGGGTGTAAGTGGGGGGGCTCCCCCTGAGGGAGGGGGCTCCCAGGGGCACCGACTGCTTGCTTCCTCTTGGCACGAGAAGCCAGCTCAGCCAGCAGGTGCCACTGGCCCTGACAGGATGGGGGTGTCTTGATTGCACATCCTTGCCGTGGAAGGGGTGTTCGGGGCGCAGGGAGCAGATGCTATAACAGTAGAAAATCATCCTCTCGAGGCCGCCCCGAGAAGTGCCCGAGCTCTGAGTTCCAGTGCCGCTCCCTCGGCTGCCTCGACCTCCGCCTGCTGTGTGACGGGAAGGAGGACTGTGCGGACGGCTCCGATGAAGGTGGAATGTGCCTGTCGTCCGCATGCAGCGGGGCGCGGTGTTCCCACGCCTGCTACCGGTCCCCGCACGGGCCTGTGAGTTCACGCCGCTACTGCTCGCCGGCGGCGGTAAACTGAGTCTGGTGACGGGGGGAAGCTCGTCGGTTGGTCCTGACTGCTCACGAAACCCTCAGTCTTACGTGGCTGAGCTGTCCTGACCTGTCCTCTTGTGTCTGCTGAGCCCCTCCTGGCTCCTGCGGAGTCCTGTCAGGTTCCTCCCCTGGGTCATGTCTCCTAGAGCTTGAGCACCCAGCCTCCAGAAACTCTGCTGTGTGAGCTCGGGGTGACACTTGGGACTAAGCCCGACGTTTTTATGGACTTGTCTTCCATATGTGTATTTGGAATGTGATCTGCCCTTAAATCGAGGACTGCCCATGTTCTGGTCTAACATTATCAGCTGGCTGAACATCGTGACCTTGACTCTGATGGGCAGGTAGAGGAAAACAGTGTTCTGATGTCTGATCATGGTAACCCCTCCCTTGGCAGGCAGCCTGTTCAGTTCAGTCTCCATGCCTCTTACTGGTTCTGCTGGGATTCTAGGTGTCCTGGGTTGAAATGGGACCCCTACGTTAACTCAGGACCCACCGTGGGGGCAAGGGTGTGAGGTGTGCAGTGGCATTGATAAGACTGAGAGAATGACAATTTAAAGCAAAGTTGGTTTTTAGAACTTTTCATTTCGAGCTGCTGAAATCAAGTACATCGCCATGTGCTTTTAATAGCAAAGTCAGGTGTTTTCATCAGGATTATGTGTCAGTGTCTTTAGGAAGTCTCAATGTTCTTGAAATCCCTTCAGGTATGTGCTTGTGAGCAAGGCTTCGAGCTGGGGAGCAGTGGCCAGGTCTGCAAGGATGTGGACGAGTGCCAGAAGCCAGGTGGTCAGCCTTGCAGTCAGACATGTGTCAACACCCAGGGCTCCTACCGCTGCACCTGTCACCCTGGCTACTCACTGGAGCCCGATGGCCACACCTGTAAAGCAGCCGGTAAGCCGGAACCCTGATGTCTCCTGAGCCCTGGGTCAGGAACTTCCAAGTCCTGACTCTCCAGGAATACAAATGCAGACCTTCTTTCTCAAGTCTTAAACGCTCCTGCCTGCTTGTGCCTGCCAAGCAAACCTAGAACATTCTCCAGATCCCCTTTGGAAATGCAGTATTTCAGATGGAATTAGATCTAGGAAGGTGTCTACAGATAAGCCGTCGTGATGACAGAACCATGGCTTGGGCCCCTCTAGCCACAGGTCAGCCTTACCTCAAGCTAGAATAAGTGTCAAAAGTCTTGACAAGCCCTTCTTTCCTGCCCACCTGAGCTCAAATACTTAGTTAGAAATGTCTTTTTTCCTAGTTTATGCTAATCATGCCTTTATTCTAAGTATCTTTAAACGGTGGGTATTAGCAGAAGCAGCACATCGAGGGGAGAACTACCGGGCTACCCCCAGCCCGGGCAGTGAGAAGGCAAAGACTACTTTGCTCTCTGGTTCCTTAGCCAGCGCTGAGCTCAGCGTTCAGGCTCTGTAAGGCCACACGCTGAACGCAGTTCTTATCTGGCAGGTACCGAACCCATCCTGCTGGTGGCGATTCAGTTCAACCTACTCCTCTATGGCTTGAGGAGCTTGAAGGAGGACATTCTGACGACTGTGGACAAGAACGTGATGATCTTCTCCATTGACTATGACTTAGTGGAGCAGAAGGTCTTCTGGATGGATCCCGGTGCAGAAAGCATTAAGTGGATTAGTATGGACACAAAGAGGGAAGGGACCGTGGTGAAGGGTATGTCCCATGTGGGCTTCACCCTGCCCTTACAAATTACATATAACACGCAGAATGAAATGGTTGGTTGTTAACAGTCTAAACGTTGATTCAGTGAAATCTTCTCCACTGAAAGGGACCGAGGCCTGCTAGTGGGCTAGAGATGGAAAGCTGCATTGTCACCTCAGTAGACCAGGCGCGTCAGCCAGTGGCCTCTATTTCTAATGGTCATCCTCCTCTGCAAATAGAAATTGCTCTGATGGAGACGCGTGCACCAGTTGTGGGATGACTTAACATGGTTTTCGAGTCTGATGCCTACGATCCGAAAGCGAGCGAGAGCCGTGACTCAGCCTGGATTCACATGCAGCGTGGTTTCCGCTCTCTCTTCAGGGATGAAGTCAGACTGTGTAGCGGTCGACTGGATTGGGAGGAACCTCTACTGGGTGGATGGGGCGGCAGGCCAGATTTCGGCCATTCAGCTGACGGCTGTGTGGAGAGGAAGATGCGAGCACACGATTGTCCTGGGCGATGACTTGGCTCAGCCACGGTCTTTGGCTTTAGATCCGCTAAATGGGTGAGTCCAGGGTTCAGAACGCCGGTCAAGTCATTCGAGTGCGTTATTCCTCTTTAGTTCTACTTTGGTGCTGTTCACTCAACACAGAAGGACTAAAAAACCTATCTGACTTGACTTTAAATCTTATGGTGATGTGGGTCAACCGTATGTATAGTAATCTTAAAAGCTTCTGATGAAAGTTCTTTGTTTCAGTGAAGTTTGGTATAGGTGTTCGCACTTGGTGGCTCACCTAAACTTTCTTCTGTGAACATAATTCTCCCTTCAGAGGTATATTTTTTTATGGCTTTAAATGGCAGGAGGAAAAAGAATGGAATTAGGGATGGTGTTATTTATTTTTTTTTTAAAGATTTATTTATTTGTGAGAGGGAGAGAGAGAGAAAGGGCAAGCGGGGGAAGGGCAGAGAGAGAATCCTCAAGCAGCCTCCCCACAGAGTGCAGAGACCGACATGGGGCTCGATCCCAGGATCTGGGGATCATGACCTGAGCTGAAATCAAAAGTCAGATGCCTAACTGAATGAGCCACCCAGACACCCAAGAAAAGTGTTTAATTTACATTAATGGGCTTGGTAGTAGTGGGGAAAATAATTGCGTGTGAGGGTGAATCAAGGTTCTTCCATCCAGAGTCCTTTCTCTCTGGAAAAGTCCAGAAACTTGGAAATAACATTTCCTAACTGTCAGAGCCCAGCCGTCATTGCGGTGGCCATGCGTGTCCTAAATGTAAGAGCAAGATGGAGCAAAACTTAGGACTGAAAGGTGATCCGGACTGGGTACCCTCTATCTTCTTTCTCCCCTTTTCAATACCTTCTACCAGGAATCTGTTACCATGGTCCTCAGGAAACTGGCAATAGTTACTGAGGCGTCTATTGGCCTTGACTGTGACCAATGAAGTCCGAGGTACACCTCTTCCCATAGAAGAGGTGCAGGAGAAAAAGGCAGGTTCCCTATTTTCCAGGTCCAGGAACTACTATGTTCCTTGGCTGCTTATAACCGTCATGATATTTTATCCCCACGTGATGATGAATGTGCGCCCTAAGATTTCCAGGGAAACTCTCTTTTACTTCACAATTTCACTTACAGCACAGACCAATTTTGAGGAAAAAATAATTGGGCTAGAAATCAGCGTTTCAAGGAATGAATTGATATTGTCTGTGAAGTAATACTTAACAGCTGACTTTTGTCCACACAGGTTAATGTACTGGTCTGAAATCGGAGGAGTACCTCAAATAGAACAAGCGGGGATGGACGGTAGCGGCAGGAAAGTCCTCATCAGTCAAGGTCTCGGCTGGCCAACCAGCATAGCTCTCGACCGGTTGAGCTGGAAGATATTTTGGTCTGATGACCAGTGTCACTGTATTGGCTCTGCTAATCTGGATGGTACTGGTGTTAGCGTAAGTATTCCTTGGTATCAGGCTGCGTGAGATGTCTTATGCTTTGTATAAAACTCCTCCCA
The DNA here is from genome assembly GCF_020171115.1 of Neogale vison. Classification (NCBI taxonomy): domain Eukaryota; kingdom Metazoa; phylum Chordata; class Mammalia; order Carnivora; family Mustelidae; genus Neogale; species Neogale vison. Next base: position 193,880,235 of record NC_058101.1, on the reverse strand, counting down.
GAAACCTCATGATCCCCATTTTAGATGTTGCAGCTAACACACATCAGGAGCCCCTTTTCGGTCGCTGTGTTTGAAGATGAAGTCTTCTGGTCTGACATGAAGACGAGAACAGTACAGCGCGTGAAGAAGACAACAGGCAAGAGCAGGGCTGTGCTCATCAAACGTTCCCAGCAGCCTCATGGACTCAAGGTCTCTAGTGTACTCTTCAGAAATATTCCCCTAGGGGCACCCTTCAGTGTCAGCCCTTAAGCATCTGCCTTCAGCTCAGGTCATGAACCCAGGGTGTTGGGATCGAGCCCCATATTGGGCTCCCTGCTCGGCGGGAAGCCTGCTTCTCCCTCTCCCACTCCCCCTGCTTGTGTTCCCCTCTCTCGCTGTGTCTTTCTCTGTCAAATACATAAATAAAATCTTAAAAAAAAAAAAACAATTCTCCCCGAAAAGGCTACCTATATGACCTTCCCAAGTACAGACTGTAGTGACCTCCTTCTATCGTGATTAAAAAGCAAGGGTTATTCACCTGCTGTTTGTGAGGATTCAACAAGGCCCAGTGACATCCAGCTACTCTCTTGCAGATAATGCACAAAGTACTCCAGCCCAAGGCTCCTAATCCCTGTCTGGACGCCCGCTGTTCTCACTTGTGCCTTCTGAGCCCGCGATCCAAGGCAAGCTGTCGTTGTCCAGTTGGCCTCCTGCTCGCGGACGACGGCACCACGTGTGTTCCGCTCGAGGATTCTGCATTTCTGTTCCTCGCGTTGCCCACAGCTATCCTGCAGGTACTGGTCCGCAGCCTCACTCACATGTCTGTGCCTGGGCCGTGGTCTGTTTCAGACTGACTAATTCGAATTCTTCAGGCAACAGTTGTAATAGTAGGGGTCCTGGTCCTTGGAATACTCTTTTGTAAATTTTTTTTTATTTTTTAAGTAATCTCTACAGCCAATGTGGGGTTCAAACTCACGACCCTAAGATCAAGAGTTTTATGTTCTACTGACCAAACCAGCCAGCCCCACTTTCCCTTGGAATATTCTGCACATACAGCTTAAATTTTAGTATTCACTGTGTCCTGGGAGCTATCATGACCAAAAATGAAGTGGCTATGAAATGTGGACACTCCTTGAGAACTAGTACACCAGTGCGCGGGGTAAGGATCTGAGAGTGTGTGCGTCTGGCATAGTTGTCCAGGCATCTTACTGATGATATAGAGTAATTCTAGTCCCAGCAGCTCAGCTGGGTTTTAGCCTGGTGAGGGGGAAGTACAAGTTATGGGGGAGCTTTTCTTAAGTCCTAGGAGACACCAACAAATGAGTTATTTCTAATAACTTATACCACATTTACAACTTGGGCACTTTAAAATGACAAATGTTGGGACGGAGGGTTGACTTCAGTTTCAGTAAGATATCAATAGTAGAGTCTCATTTAAAGGGGAGGGCCTTTCATATACAAATGTATCCAAGCAACACATTGTACACCTTCGAAAAACTTAGTAAACTAGACAAACCTGGTAAACTTAGACAAATGTTGTATGTCAATTATAGCTCAAACATTTACCAAATAAAGGGGAGGACATTTAACAAAAGGGTCGCTTTTTGAAATACGTGGATTCAAGGACATTTAAATGCTTAAAGCTCCAGGAAGAGAGAAATAATGACTATCTGTTTTTAGATGATAAGTTCAGATTTCCCTAGATTCTCAATATTGTGACATTATTGCAAAATCAAGATTCAGCTGGTGCCATCCACCTAATTTTTTTCTCATAGATATATCTGAAAAATCTAGAAGCTTTCCTAGGACAACCAACTTTACCAGAACATAGGATACTTCCCTTTACCATTGTGAACCAGCTTGCATCCCTGGATTACATAGTCCAGGAAAAGGCTCTCTACCTTTCAGAGTTGGATAATGGTGATATCAGGCTACTGAGGCTCAAAGAATCTGGAAAACTCTCTTGGAGGAAAATCCTAACTGTGGAGGGAACAGTGACCGACCTTGCTGTGGACTGGTTGAGTGGAAACATATATTGGATTGACAGTGAGAATCCTCACATCAACGTGGCTTCCTCAAAAGGCCAGTATCCCACTGTGCTGGTCCGTGAAAATCTCTACCGGCCAGCCTCGGTGGTGCTCCACCCGCCCTCTGCAGTCATGTGCTTTGCGGACCTGGGTGCCCAGGACGACGGCAGGCGCGGGTCCAGCATTGAATGTGCCTCCATGGACGGCCGCAGGAGGAAGGTGCTGTGGCAGAAATCCCAGGTGCCTGCGGGCCTGACCTTCTCGGATTCGGGAACCCGAGTTTACTGGGCTGATACTGGTAAGCAATTATAACACACCCTAACACCCTGACTGAAGGACTTCAGCCAGAGAGAAAGAGTGACGTTTTGCTTTCTGCTCTTCAGCCATGACTCCAAACAGTTTTAAGCCTGAGTTTACATATTCTGCACCACCCTCCAGACAAACCCCATTCTGAGTAGGATGTAAGCCCACAGAGTCACGCAGTTGTCCCTTTGTGAAGGCATAACATTGAGAACTTAACCAGTGTGTGTGAGCCAATCTTTGGTGTATCACTGTTAGAGTAGAGTAAATGAAGAACTGTCCTTCAGAAAATGCAGGGTAGACAGGGTCCTCCTGGTGGGAGGCAAGACAAGATGCAAAGAGCCGCAGGATGGAGTAGAGCTGCGCGGGCTAAGTGAGATTAACCGAGTCTTTCTCTGCAGGGCGAGGCCTCATAGAGAGTATTCAACAAGATGGCTCTGGGTACAGAGTAGACCGCAGAGGCATTGAGGGCCTCACCCTCTTTACCATTGGCCAAGGCGTGATGTTCTGGGTGACAACTGATGATGGTATGTCTTATTCAATGTCTGATTGTCTTTGTGATCTGAATTTATTCCTGGGTCTCTAAAGCAAATCTGCCAATGTCTCGCACTGATCTTTGGCAAAGTCTTTCTTCTGGAAGGAATAATTTAGCAACTTCCCTAATTGAACATGTATGTGTAACAGGGATTCTATGACTTGAGGAAGCTTTGACTTATTTGGTCATTCTTTATATGTGAAGATACTTAATACTGTTCTGCTTGACATTGCTGGCTTTGATCTGAGGCTCTCTGCTTTAGAGGGCCTTCTGATATAGTACAGAGAGAAGTGGGCCAGGAATTGGAACCAGGTGAGATAACTGCTCAGTTAGTAGCTAGAATACCTTGCCTATAAATGAGTACGTGTCTCATTGAATACTTGACTCATACACAGGAAAGTACGAGGTGAACTACAGAATATTCTGTCCTTGCAGGGTATTACTGGTATTTAAAGTGGTTTTTCCTAAACAAGTGTTCTAGAATGTTGTTTCTGGCTAGAGTCTAGATTTGGTTAAACTGGAAAACTCTATTTAAAATCTATCTCTTTAGTATTTCCGAATGCTGGTCCAGTAACCAGTTGGGCTGGTCATGTTACAATCGCAAAAACAGGTTGGGTAGATCCTACCCTCCAGAGGTGCTAATTTATTAGCTATGTGGTGAGACCTTTGCTCTCCTGATCTCAAAGGATCTCCTTTGAGATCCACTGCTGACACTTATTGCAGAAAGCCATTTTCAGATATGTTCTAGAACAATGTTTAAAATCATTACCCATCATTTGCATGGACTACATTTAAGTGTCTCATATCCTAATTATCTATCTTGGTATTTCTGGACATATATGAATGCTCAACATAACTTACACTTGATTTTATTCTGGAGGAAAGCACAGAACTATTTTTATTTGTCTTGAAATTTCTTTCCAGAAAAAAAAATTTTAGAAAAACACATGTCTCTTCTGTAAAACTCTTGTTATTCAACTGGAGTTTATGCAGATGGTTGACGGTTTTCACAGTGAGCAATTATCTTTGCACAAGAAGTTGTCTTAAAATTAAAATTTGCTTTTCTTGCAAGAATTTAAAATTTGCTTTTCTTAATGATTGTTCACTGGCTTTTGTTTCAGCACAAATCACTAAAGTTTGGTACAGCAAGGCAGAACTTTCAGAAGACCAGTGGTTCCAAATAGACCAGAAGATTGTGGATTTAAAAGTTTACAGTAAACTTAGTCAACAGGGTAAGCAACATTGCAGCGATGAGAACACAGAAGCCTGTGGACTTTCCCTTTGAAGGGGATCCTCTGCCCTACAGTATCTCCTTGAAATGGCTTTGTGTTTCCCACTAAGTTACTTCTCTGGCAAGTTCTTATAGATCTGTGGACTTTCCCTTTGAAGGGGATCCTCTGCCCTACAGTATCTCCTTGAAATGGCTTTGTGTTTCCCACTAAGTTACTTCTCTGGCAAGTTCTTATAGATCTGCATAGCGCTCTTGTCTTCATGCAGTTATATATAGTATAGCTCTGGTATAAAACTAGTCCCGTTACTTTTCTAGGAGACAAAATAGTAGTATATATATTGGGCTCGAGTTTAGTATGATTTTATGTTCTCTTGTAGGTGGAATTACAACTGTGGTATAATTGAAATTATCTTTTAGCTCTGCACTAGAACTCATCTTTATTCTACTTATTGTCATGTGTATCTGCTTGTGATGTTGACTCATCCTTGAAAGTCCAACTTGGGGGTGCTCAGTTGATTTTCTCCAGTGTTTGAGTGGAGCGATGATGGGCTTAGTTGAAGTAGTCATAGATACAGTCTTTTCCTAGGCAAGAGGAACACCAACAATGTGAGCTCAAATGGTTTACCACACCTACCACTACCAGGGATGTTGACTACATTGGTCTTAAGTGAACGTTACTCCATTGCTTTGTTCTGGAAAACTAAACTCTATAAACTAATGTTAGTCAAGCTTAAACTTCTGAAGTCTTGGCTTTGCAGAGAGAACCTTCTTAGAATTCTCCAGTGTGATTCATGGTGAAGAATCACTGATCACTTGGCACCTGGTTGGCCAAGGAGAGTTAAATTGAAAAGCTGTCCACTCTGGAAAAAACATCTGGGCCCTATAACTCTGATAGTGTATTTGTAGAATGTTGGCAGAAGACCCTTATGAAACCATCTAAATCAAAGTGGTTTATTTTGGGGGTGGGGGTCCACAGGTAGTAACAGCTGCTCCAAAGACAATGGAGGGTGCAGCCATATGTGTCTACCAAACCCTGAAGGAGCGACTTGTAAATGCCCCAGTGGGCACTACTTGGCTAACGAAAGCAAATGTGTTGAAGCTGTCCCATGCTCTGAGCTGTCCCGGGCCTGTGAGGATGGTCAGGAGTGCATTTCCACGGAGCAAGTTTGTGATGGTCGTGCTGACTGTGTGGATGGATCTGACGAGATGCGCTGTGAGTAATTCCTATCTAGGACCCCACTGTTCATCACCATATGTGGCATACTTTGGATATTTAATTAAATAATCCTTAATATCTCAACCTAATTCTTAATATCTAATTCTATAGTATCCTTGAAGGTTTTATCTTCTCAATCACTGCCTTTTATCACTGGCGCTTTTTAACTGAACAACGTAAAACTTCTAACTGCGCAGTTGGATATAGATTACATGGACGCCTTCTAGAAAGTTTTAGTATGGGCGATGGGCTCCATAGGGCTCAACAGTTTGTATGCTGTCTGAAAGAACACTATTTAACTACATCTGATTCTGTCCATTTAAATGGATCACATTGCGAGCATGGTCCAGGAGGAAGGAGGTGGGGTAAATGATTTAACCTTAGTACGGGTGCCCCCTTTTAATGTGGAAGTAGCACTTTCTGCCTCAAAGTGTTAGGGAATACAAGAGTGTGTGACTAAAGCTACCATATGAGTACATACCATTGTCGTTACTTCTTAAACTCTAGCTAGTAGATGGTTGTTACAGAAATCTTGCTGCCAAATACGGCCTTCATGGAAAGGTGTTGTCATGTCCGGTCGGCTGAGCAACTATGGTAGCTAATTCTGTGGTGGCCGCTATGCTGAAATTCTACAGCACTCCAGTGGTCGCCAAGTCATGGCAGCTGTAGGGCTGAAGCAACAGTGGGCTCAGCACTGAAACTTGTCCTAACGAGTAAGAGAACAAACTGGAAAAGGAATCTTAGAGTGAAGAGTTCTGACTGACCTTGCATAGAAAAGTTAATAGAAAAGTTAATAGATTTTGATTCCCAGAGTTGATTCTATGGTCTCACGAACGAGGGCGGTTTTCTCAAAAACCTCACGTTACAGCGACTCTAGGAGGCAGGTCAGTGAGCAAGAAATGGATTGTCTTCCCCATCTGGTTTGAGAACTACACCAGAAGCCTAACGTACCTTCACTTGCCCTTTCACCCTGACGAGCAGGAATCGGCTCCACTCAACAAGTATCTCATGCTGATTTGTACATGGAATGATGCTTGTGCCAACAATGATGGAGGATAAGGTGAAATGCTTTACAGGCAAACCTGACTTTCAGATTGGTGTTAGAAATACCCTGTTGCCTACTCCCTCCTGCCCACTACTGCTACCAAATTGGGTCCAAGTTTTGCAGCTTGTAGATCTTGCAAAACCAACAGTTTACTTGGACCAAAAAAAAAAAAAAATCATATTTACAGATAAACATAGATCTTAAAAATCTTTCTAGATATTTACCACTTAGATCTACCATACTATTCTTTATAGAACAAAACCTTTTTGTAATTGAGGAAATCTGCCTTGACTAAAACTGGGCATACCGTCCTTTAAAAATAGATTGGTATGATATACTGGTCCTGGAACCAAACAGTTTAAGTGCCTTAGGATATGCAGTTTTTTATATGTTTTTAATTGTTTTTTGGTTGGCCAAAAGGTAATGGTAATGATTTGATGACTTCACAGATTCAAACTTATCTGGTTAAGTGTTCTAGAATTCTTCTTCTGAAATCCTTTCTGACAAATATGTGTACATACCCACACTCACACCTGTTTTTGTAGGTACGTATCCAGATAAAACCCATTCAACACCAACATCTAAAAATGCAGAGGCTGGAAAAAGGTTAACTCCAGAAGCTTCCCTACCTTTCCAAGCTCCCAAGTCCACCAAGGCTAGATATCCGGGTCCAGAGGGGATGAGTTATCCTGTCAGAAAAACACTAAACCCTCCAGTTTCTGCTAGAGAAAGCAAGAACTCAGAAACCAAGGAAAAAGGCGAACTTGTCCAGCCCAAGAACTTACAGAGAGCAAAACATTTGCCCTGTAGCACAGATTTCTGTAGCGGGAGGGGAATCTGTACAATGGTAGGCCCGCTGAGAAAGTGCCGTTGTCCGATGGAATATGGCGGAGAGTTCTGTGAAGAACTAGCACGTGGACCTGCCTCTGGCTACATCGCCCTCAGCTTAACCATTGTCTTCGCAGTTGTGCTAGTCGCTCTGGGAGCACTCGTCTGTCTCAGAAGAGAACACAAATTCAAAAGGTGAGCAGTCTCAAATGTCCTCATGGGAGAGTTCATTCCAAAGCAGGCTGATAGGACTCATGGGGTTAGAGGTATGGCTCCTTCCCTAAGAATTTATCCTATTTATCCTCTGAGGAAGGATCTCGGGGGATGAGGCAGCCCTCACTTGTTAGATGACCTGGAGAGACAACAGAGGTCACCTCTTTGGGACCTGAGGCAAATGATATTGTAAGCGGGGGAGGCATTCATGCAGTTAGAATCTGCCTCAGCCCCAGAGGCACAATCTCAGGGATGAAGTGATGAGGTTCTTTGCCAACAAGGCCGAGTTCATGCCAATGGCTGGAGAAAAAAAGGCAGGGATGGGGGCACCTGGGTGGCTCAGCAGGTTAAAGCTTCTGCCTTCAGCTGAGGTCATGATCCCAGGGTCCTGGGATCGAGACCCGCATCAGGCTCTCTGCTTGGAGGGGAGCCTGCTCCCTCCTCTCTCTCTCTCTCTCTGCATGCCTCTCTGCCTACTTGTGATCTCTGTCTATCCGATAAATAAATAAAATCTTAAAAAAAAAAAAAAGAAGAAGAAGAAGAAAACCCAGACCTACTGAATGAGTCAGGAATTCAAATTTCAACATGGTTCCCAATTGGTTCACTTTAAAAAAAAAAAAAAAAAAAGGCAGGGATGGGTTAGTTCGCCGGGGCTGCTATAACAAATACCACGGACTGAAGACACTGATTAGGTCACATGTGCTTGTTAGGGCCCACTTATATGCTGGGAAGGGACATTAAGCAGCCTATCTATCAAGAAATACAGAGATAAGGAAGTTTGAAAAGTTATGTCTCTGTCCAGCACTCACAGACTAAAGAAAAGGCCAGGAGAGAGAAATGGTGTATCTTTGCCCAAGGGAACCCTGGTTAACAGATTACTAATGTTAAGACTGACTGAAATGCTACCCATGGGGTTTTGATGGTCACCAGAGGTCTTTTTAACCACATTAATCTGCTTTCTTAGCTCACCTGCCTCCAGTATCCACTAGCCACTAACTTGTCCTTGGAATCTGTTCTGCTTGACCCCAATTAGTAGAGTCCCCCAATTGAGAAGCTGTATTCTTTTGGAAGTTAAGTGAGTCCTATTAACAAATCATAATTGACTCAAGTATCACCCATTCTGGGTCATTTGATTGGTTCTAAAGACAAAACAGAACATAGGGGCGCCTGGGTGGCTCAGTGGGTTAAGCCGCTGCCTTTGGCTCAGGTCATGATCTCAGGGTCCTGGGATCGAGTCCCGCATCGGGCTCTCTGCTCAGCAGGGAGCCTGCTTCCCTCTCTCTCTCTCTGCCTGCCTCTCCATCTACTTGTGATTTCTCTCTGTCAAATAAATACATAAAAAAAACTTTAAAAAAAAAAAAAAAAACCAGAACGTAGTACCCATAATGATAGCCTTTGATAGGAGATGAGCCAGCCCTTTCCAACCATTGACCCATCCCAGCTTCAACCTCAAGGAACAACTCTTTTGACTCTGTTTTTTTTGATTCTTAGAAATAGTGCAGCAGCATCAAGAAATTCAACCCGCCATAAAGACAATGCCCAAGAAGAGGAGAATCTAATGAACAGTGAGACTTTTGTCAACGAGGCCTACGATGAGCAGGTATGCCTAGGAAGTGTCTTTGCGGAGAACAGATTGTAAGATACAGCTGAAGAATGCCCCTTCTGAAAAGTCCGAGCTGGGTGAGAGTAGGCAGTATTAACTTACAGCTCTTTTCGTGGTTTGTGAATGATGTTATTATGTGACTCCAATGAGTGTTCAGTAACTTGTTTATCTGTAGACTCTGTTCAATCTCTAGTTCAGACCAAAGTGAAATGTGCATGAAATGGTAATCAAGACATTCAGCTTTAGGTGAACTTCCACCAGGGGCTCAGTCCTATGGTGGGGTGGGATGTTATTAGGGCTAGTTGGAATTACCCCTAAAATTATGTCCCTCTGCGATCTCTCCTAACCTCTCAGTCACTCAGCCACCTCTGTGTTTGCTTTGTTTTAACGTAGTGCGTATTCATGGGTGCCTACATCAGTCAGTGAAGCGTGCAACTCCTGATCTCGGAGTCTTAAGTTCAAGGCCCACATTGGGCATAGAGCTTACTTTAAAGAAAAAAAAAAAAAACAATAAATAAAAATTTAAAAACATAAAAACATAAAAACATAAAACATAAAACATAAAAACATATGTGTATATATATTAAGGGTCGCCTGGCTGGCTCGTCAGTGGAGCATGGGACTTTGATCTAGAGTTTGTGAGTTTGAGCCTCAAGTTGGGTGGAGAGATTACTTAAAAATAAAATCTTTAAAAACAAAACAAACCAAGAAAAAACTATCATAGTGTGTATTCTCTAACTTCAGGTCTCTTTTCCTACAGGAACTGTTAACATTACAAAGTGACTAACCTGCTGAAAAAGGAGCTGAAACATCGCCATAAAAATTGTTTAGACACTGCACTGTGTACTGTTTTAACGTCTTTAAGTAACAAACTGTAACTATGTGCGAAAATGGTAACTTATTAACATAACTGCTTTTTAAATTGAAGGATTGGTTTTGTTGGCGGAGGTTGGGGGACTGCCGAGTCACAGGCCAGGTCGGATTTCTGCACAAGCTCCGTGTGGTTTAGGTGAGGGCTCGTCTGCAGAGACTGTCTGATCCCCAGCGGGACTGGCCCAGTGCTGGTCAGAGGTTCTGGATTTGAATCTTGGTCCCGTCACTAACTTTGATGGGTACTTAATTGCTCGGAACTGGCTTTTTCATCTTACAGAAGGGAAGGATCTCTTAAATCTTTACCTTTCAGGTAAAGGTCAAGTTTCTGCAGTGTAGCAAGTGTTCAAGTATCAGTTCTTTATCATTCCCTCTCAGATGTTTTATTACAAAGTTAGTATGCGCTTTTGTTGAAAATTTATAAAAGATGTTGTTTAATGCTCTCATTTGATTCTAAAACTAAGTACAGTGGACCCTTGAGCAACACAGGTTTGAACTGCACCGGCCCACTTACGTGCAGGTGGTTTCCATCAGTACGTGTACTGTGAATGCATTTTCTCATGATTTTCTTAGTAATATTTTCTTTTCTCTAGCTTTATTGTCAGAATACAGCATATAATACATATAATATACAAAATATGTGTTAACCGACTGTTATGGGTAAGGCTTCTCATCAACAGTAGTTTTGGGGGAGTCAAGGTGTGTGTGGATTTTCTACTGCAGTGGGTGGGTGTCCCAACCCCTGTCTGCCCCAGGATCAGCTGTGCAGGTGGATTTACTCTACTGATGTAGAAACTCAGACAGTGATTTGTCTAAGCCTTGAAGTAAAGTAAGTAGACACTGGGGGCCTCAACATAGCATTACCGGTGTGGACTGGGACTCATCTTGATGAGCTCTAGCCTGCTGGGAAACTCACAGATGCTATTTAGATCCCAGACTCCCTTTGGCCCTCCAGATGGTATCTTCCTTTACACTCTTACGTAAGGAATCAAGGGCACTGAATCTGTGACGGGAGATGGGTAACAGGAGCATTGTCTAACATTCAGTAGCAACCTTGGGCTGATCACTTAATCATGAAACTGTTTCTCCAATGATAACAAGAGGGTTAAAAGAACCTACATCAGCCAATGAATCATCACATGAAGATATAAAAATATGTGCACTGCTTAGTACGTTGTACCAGAGGCTGAGAACCCAAGTCCAAATGATAGTCATGACTTGTTTTGGAAGTCTTTCCTTGCTTGGCTGTTTGTCTAAGCTATTTATAGTTAAGTTCGTTTCTTGTAGCATGCGTTTGTGTAGGCTTCAAGGCGTAAGAGCAGTACTAAGCTTATAGCTGTGGGTATGGAATATAAAATTGACTGTGCTTTGCAGTCAAGTATAAAAATTCTCAAGTACAGATCAACTTGACAGGAAAAACAAGCTGGGGGTTCCACCCTTCCCGAGGCTGGGAGACACCCACAGCAGCATTCAGTTTCCTGGGGGCGCTTAGCTGTATTTGAGAGAAACCATTTCCGCACTGAAGCGCCCGAGACCCCTCGCCACAGAGTGACTCTTCGGTTTCTCTTGCCACCGCTTCCAAGAACCATCTCCCTGCCAAGTTGGCCCTTGGCAAGGCTCTGCCTCCATCTGTGGAAAAGTGAGCAAAAAACGCTGGAAAAAGTGCATGAATGACATGCAGCGGAATTATCACTTTGTCTGGACACACTTTAGCTGTCGCCCTCACCTCCTGCAGACCCTAAGCGTCCAGCAGACTTCCAAGACTAGAGTTCTGGCCAGCTCCCTTGACCTTGGACTTCCGCAGGCTGTGCCTTCAACTCCACAGGCCCCGCCTTCTATTCCACAAGCTCCGCCTCCTGTCTAGACCCCAACCGCTCCACCATTTCCTTTTCCAGGTGAAAGGGTGGCTGACAGCAGCCCAATTTGTGTGTCACGCAAGTATCCCTTATCTCTACCTCCTGCCCGGGCTTAGTCATGTCTTCTCCTATCTGCTCTCCTATGAACGTGTGCCTAAGGATTATCCCGCTTGAATGCAGTTTAATGCATCATTATGCATTCCCAATTCAAGAATTTACAGGACACCTCTGAACTCCTTTTCACTGACAGACTGAAGTATAAATGTTAAGTACCCATTCATAGGATTAACAATCCCTAACCACTGCTATGCCCAACACTGGCTTTCATATGTCAGTTACCTAAACTTAACTGTTTGGAGCAAAGGTATATTAACTGTAAGAACCTTCTTTTGTGATGATCTCAGTATTAGGTGTTAATTTCTTAATTTCTCTCCACCTAAATAGATGAAGTAGTAAACTCCATAGCAGATGTGAAATTTAAATTTCCTTTTTTTTTTTTTTTAAAGATTTCATTTATTTGACAGAGATCACAAGTAGGCAGAGAGGCAGGCAGAGAGAGAGGAGGAAGCAAGCTCCCCGCCGAGCAGAGAGCCTGAAACAGGGCTCGATCCCAGGACCCTGGGACCATGACTTGAGCTGAAGGCAGAGGCTTAACCCACTGAGACACCCAGGTGCCCCCAAATTTAAATTTCTTTGTAGAAACTTGACATCTGTAACCTGGTGGTAGGTTTGGGCTTCCTTCTGGAGAGGGACAAGGAGCTTTAGAAAAGCTCATAGTTTCATGCTTTAGGTTCAGAGAGCCCTGTGGAAAACTTGACCTTTAGGTCTCTAGCTAGCAATTCAGTTAAACTCTTGCTACTTCCTTGTTTTAGGAAACCAGTGGGGGAGAGATCATTGATGTTGGAAGCGATGCAGCAGGTTCCCACTATTTTAACCGCTGGAAGGCTTTGAAATCCAGAGAAACCAGGAACTAGAACATGGAGTTTGTTGCCATCATTTACCAGATTTACAGATGAGTCTGCTTCCTCAGCCTTCACTGTTCACATTTACTTCTCTCCTCTCAGCCTCACCTAATTCTTAAGCTTCACTCTCAAGACAGCACATTTGGAAAGGCCGTGTGGCCCTCAGGCTGGTTTGTGAGCGCGGCTCCACCTGCCTGTCAGAGGCAGGAGGTGCTCCACAGCCCAGTGGGACCTGAGGGAGGGTGGTAGAGTTGTCTTGACTGTTTGTTTCAAGCCCTCCTCTCCACATGTGAACCCTGGAGAAGCAAGCCCTCTCGTCAGCATTGTCTCCCCCATGCCCTCCACTCCAAAAGCCTTGTCTTGTATTTTCCTTGATTCCGACAAAGGCCCTTGTTTTCCAGTGTTCAGTCCTCTGTAATGGAGATTTGCTGGAGGGGGTCATTGAACTGCGTGCAGTGAGGAGAGAGGGGAATGTACGCGGGGGTCACGGGGAAGATTGGATGAGAATTGCACACAAGTTTGTGTTTTTTTCCCCTCCCTGGCCCCTCACACAAGTTTGTATTTGCAGTCGTGATGTTGTCCCTTATTTTGTTCCCCTCACATTGAGAAAATCTCATCCATGACATGTTGGGACCAGAGGAGGCACCAGTTGTGTTGGCCTGGTCCTTGCAAGCCGATGGTAACCCAGTTTGCAAAGTTGGTCCCATGACCCATTCCCCGCCAGCGTCCATGCCCCTCCACACCCTGTGGGCCTGTGGCCTCGGGTCACAAATGACTCTGTACAAGACAAGTTGTGTATAAGGCAAAGAGGCACTTAGGTTACAGAAACAGATTTTAGAGGTAACTTATTACATTTCTAACAGTTCCCAAACAAGTGTTAACACCTGTTCTGGGACTACAAATATACATAGAAACCATCATACCCTTAATTTCAATTTAGAGGTAAAACAGGAAAGTACATCAAGAAAATGACATGCTTGAACATGCAAGTGATATGTTCCAACAGGGCCCCTCGAAGCTGTTGTGGGAAAGTAGCCATTTAGGGTGTGTGGGGGATGGTGTAACATAGGCCCTGGCCAAGCCATGAATGGAGTGTAAGCCGAGAGAGGATAACACCTAAGGAAGATCCCAGGGCTTTTAAAAGACATGATTGACTGAGTTTGTGCCAGACCAGACTGTATTCCCTCCTCAAGCTCTTAGCCTGACAAAGGGCAGAGGGCCAGATTTTCCCAGCCTCACTCAAAGACACCGCCAGCTTCTTCCTGTCCTTAGCAGCGAGTTCTACAGCCAAGTAGAAGCAAAACACACTGGTGCCACGCCCACTGCGCCATCACTGTTTTCTGGGCCTGGAATGTGCCCTTCTCCCTTCTTTCCCTTCTCTGCTCAAGCATCACCTCCTTCCTGACCACCTTCCCTAAAATACCACCCTCTTCTCCTCAAGCCCTTGTCGCTGGTCTGTTTCTCCTCATTTTCCTAGTGCGTGTCTCTCAGGCTATGCTAGATTGTGTTAAGTTCCCCAAAGGCAGAGCCTGGAGTGGTCTTCCAAGGTACCCACAGATGTGCCGACGAAATGACAGGTGCCCCTGCATCTACTGGTTGGATGGTCTATGCAATGAAGAAGAGCATGCTCTAGAAGCATCTTGACAGCGCCTCCTACAGCATCTGCAAATGTTGAACAGCTTCTGTGCTGAGATCTTCACCCCTCCTCACAGAAGGCATGCTGCTAGGTCAGAGCCAGCCTGGCCAACAGGCAGAGCAGGAGCCCTGTGAACAGTGTACGTTCACACATTCCTCGGTCCCTGCAGGCAGGCACAAGCTGAGTAATCTCGAGAAGACTTCGCCCATTAATTGGAGACACATACTTCGTATGTGATCAGGTTCATGAAGAACAGGTCGTGATGGCGCAAGGGGGGAGTGGGGGGTATGAGGCAAGGGGGCAGTGCTGTTCCCCAGCAGTGTCTTCCCTGTGAGGAGGTTGCCTGGCTCATGGGTTTTCAGTTTAGGCCAAGTTCACGCCCACAGCAGCAGCTCCGGAGGCTCCTGCCTGGTCCAGGGTCTTGAGTGTCAGAGCCATTGTCTCTGTGTGCTGCTGTGGTACAGAATGACCCGTGTGCCCACAACAGATCCCAGCCTGACTCAGGAGTGCCTTTCCATGCTGTCTTGACTTTTTTCACAGCAAAAAGCAGTTTGCATTTTTTTTTTAAAAGGGAGTTTCGGTTTCATTTCTGTTGCTAGGGCCAAAACAGAGCCCTCATTCCTGACAACAAATCTTTAATCAGCAGAGGGGGTGTGTTCTGGATATAAGCCACAGAATGGCTGGGCGGGGAGGAAAAGTGAAAACGTGCAAAGCCCTAGTTTTGTTTTTACGCAGGCCTCCCTGAGAAATATCTGGAATTATTATGCAGGCAAGATGAGTAGATTCGGTACTTGCTAGGAACTCGGTATCTTTGTTTGTAACCGCCTAGGTCCTGACTTCCCAGAGCTCTCATGCCTGCCTTTGGAGGTGTTCCCTGAGAAAGCAGCTTGCCTCTTCTCTCTCCGGCGCTGTTCCCTGGAGCAGCGAGCCCTCAGAGGTCTGATTCTCTGCCGCCAGTTGGGGTTGCAATTTGGGTGAAGCACCCTCCCAGGAAAGCCTCGCAGCCCCAAGCGGGGGGACCACAGGCATCCCAGGTGTGGCTTCCTCCTGGGAGCTGGTAGGAAAAGTCCATTTCTGACCTCTGCTCAACCTACTCAATGAGAATTTGCATTTGAAAGAGATAGCCGGGTCATAAGCCTGCACTTTAAGGTTTGGTCCCCAAAAGATGCAAAATATAAGTGTATCTGTACTACCCCTTCCACTGCTAATGAGTAGAATGTGCTGTTTCGTTCTGCTGTGGCTCTCTGTTATCAGTAGTTGCTGAACTGAACGTTCCTGCAACTGAATGGCTGCCACCGGCTGTTTTTTTGGTTGCTGTTTTTTAAGATTTTTTAAATTTGTTTATTTTGACAGAGAGAGAGCACAAGTAGGCAGAGAGGCAGGCAGAGAGAAGCGGGGGGGAGGAAGCAGGCTCCCCACTGAGCAGAGAGCCCCATGTGGGGCTCAATCCCAGGACCCTGGGATCATGACCCAAGCTGAAGGCAGAGGCTTTAACCAACTGAGCCACCCAGGTGCCCCCCACCGGCCGCTTTTAAAGATGAAATTCAACTCAGTGAAAGGCACCCTTAAAATCAACTACTTGAAATTAGAGTGGGCCCTGCCTGAGATTTAGTCCCTTTCGTGGAACGCAGAGCTGCCTACCTGTGGTTTTAGGCACCACTGTTTACAAGAGGAAAGGATTTCTAGTCTCACTTCATGTTGGAAACTGGTGCTTCTAGTTTTTTCAAACAATAGAAGTGTCTTTGCTCAGAAAACAGCACCAACTTGAAAATAAAGCGATCAGGGATTTAAGTGGGGCCCATTGGCTCCTTTTAGTAATCTTATGCCAAGAGGGGCAAAGATCGAAGTGCCAGATTTCAGAAACAGTGCCCAAGCAGCCAGGAAATCGCTAGTAATGACGAGTGAACTCCCCAAGTTTGTATTGGAGACAAAAAAGCTTTTCTGTGTCTACTGAAACGCTTGTGTTCAGCTTTTATTTATAAATAAGAGATATATGTCCATGATCTTTACCTACTGTGATTAACAGGTTCCATTCTGTACCAAATATGTAATTTATGGTCCCCTCTGTCCAGTGTGTAAGCCCAGGAATGGAAGAGTAAGTCTGTTCAATCCCACTTGGCTTCTAGGAGAGAAACTGCAGTGACGTCAACTTTCACACCAAAAATAACTAAAAAAGACAAATCCTATGTACACCCGAAGAAATGTAAATAACAGTTAATCAAGTTATTCCATAAAAGCCACAAGAGCCCCTGGTGCTTGTACGGCTCCAAGTTTATTTTAAGAGCTTCAATCAAACATAGCCAGTATATTGGTCTCTTGAGAGTCTGCAAGAGAATAAGTTACACAACGGAAAAAACAAAAACAACAAACATTGTATTGATGTAAGGTTCACTGGCATTTCCGGATACTGTTTCAAGGTGTTGACATGGTTTTTGAGCCTCTCTTTGCTGATTTTGGCTTTTTGTCATGGTCCTGTGTCAACACGATGCAAAGGCGCCCTTTCCAGATCTCCTTCAGCTTCAAGTATGAAAATGCCGTCACTCCGTAAGAAGATCCTCATCCCTCTGGGGAGGAAAACTAAGTTTTACAGAAAGAAAAGCAAAGCGAAGCTGACCTAATCGCTTGAGTCAAGAAAGGAAGATCACCCTCCAAACCAGCTCCAGGAACCTGTCCGGGGTTTCGGACGCCGAGTCAGGTGTTTCCAGCCGCAAGGTACCGGGCAAGTTCAAGGCTGGACGTGGTGGGGGCGAGTCCTTCGTCCCCGCAGCACCGGCCCAGAGCAGGCCTGGGAGAGGAGGGGGGCGCCGTCTACAGGTCGGAGTCGCAGGGCAGCGAGGCGTGGCAGGACCCGGTGCTGCCCGAGGCGTCGCGGGGGGAGCGGGCGTCCTCCCCGCGGAGCACGTCTATCTGGTTGGTGTAGGCGCCGGGCTGCGGCCGCGGCATGGGGAAGCCGGCCTTGGGCTGGCGGGCGGCCGGCCGCGGCCGGTGCTGGCCGTCGCTGTAGTACTTGATGGCGGGCGGCAGCGCGGGCTCGGGCCAGTCGACGTGCACCGTGCTGATGCTGGGCCGGCGCGGGCCGCCCGCGGGCTCCTTGCGGCGGCGGCGGCAGCGCTCCTCGCACCAGGGCGCGAAGCTGAGCGCCAGCGAGAAGCCGCCCAGCAGCAGCAGGCAGCTGCCCAGGTAGCCCAGCACCAGGCTGTAGCTGACGTGCAGCGTGACCGGGCTGGCGTCGGCGGGCAGGACGCTGCGGTCCGCCAAGAAGTGGTTGTACCAGGAGACCGGGACGAGGCTGAGCAGGCCGGCGGCGAAGAGCACCGAGCCCGAGAGGCCGGCCAGCGCGAAGCGCGGCTCCTCCTGCCAGCAGCGCACGCCCAGCGACGCCAGCAGCAGCCCCAGGGCCGTGGTGGCCAGCGACGTGACCATGAGGGCCCGCGCCACGCGCACCGGCTCGGCGTCGAAGTAGCCCCACGGGTCCGGCTGGCCGCACTGGCGCTCGCGGCTGCTCTGCTCGCGGCACATGTCCCACAGGCCCTGGTACAGCTCCACGTCCACCGGCTGGTTGAGGAAGCCCTTCACCAGCCGCCAGCCGGGCGCCAGCGTGGCCGTCAGGTTGAGCAGCAGCCCGCAGGGCGCCAGCACCATGCCCAGCGTCATCACCGCCGGCGTCCGCATCCCGGCGGCCGCGCACCTGCCGCCCGCGCCCGAGTCGGCCGGACCGTCCCCTCTCGGCCGCTCCCTCCGCGCGTCCCCGCCGCTCCCGCCCCCCGCGCGGCCGCCGGCCCCAATCGAAACCGGTTCGCTGGCGCGTCTGGCCGAGACTGCGGCCCGAGGTGCGGGCGCCCGGGGGCCGCCGGCGGGGCCCAGCCCGCCCGGGTGGGAGGGGCGGGGGGTGCGAGCCGAAGGCGGAGGGGGCAGCTCGCGCGCGGCGGGCTCCGGGCCGCGTCCACACCCCGCCGCGCCGCCGGGCTCTCCGGGACCGAGCAAAGGTCGCCCCGCCCCTGCTCTTCGCGCGGCCCCGCGGCCCGGCCGGCCCTGGGCGGGGGGAGGAGGGAAGGGGCGGCGCCGCCCGCACGGCCGCACCTGTCTCGGGGGCCGCGCCACCGCCCTCCCGCGCCGCGGGCCCGGGTTCGCCGCGGTCGCTGCGGCCCCCGCCCGGCCGCCCGGCGGGACCCGCCTCTCCCCGCTCTACTCCCGGGGGGTCCGACGTCCCCTCGCAGTTCTGGGCTGTTCACTTTCGGCCACCCGCGGCCGAGCGGGCGGCGCCAGCGCTCCTCCGTGGGCCGCCGGGGATGCGTCGGGCAGGTGTGCGCCGAGGGTCCCCGTCCGGCGGCGCGTCCTCGAACGCGATAGTGAGCAAGGCCATCGACTTGTGGCACAAGCACTGTGGGACCCCCGTGCACTCCGCCTGATGGCTTCCGGCGCACGTGGCCTACTGGGCCACCCTCAGCAGGGACACCGCCTGCTACACTCACGGAAAAGGCTGTTCTTGCTTTGGTGCTTAAGGCATCATTTTTCTCCCCAGTAAGGTTATTTAAGATACTTGGTGACGTTGTGTTTGGAGCGGCAACTTGTAGTTACACAGAAGTACAGAACTCAGCTCTGAACAGCCGTTAAAAGGGTTATTCCAACAGTACCTCCCCATTCTCCACACATCAGCCAGGGAGGGGGGTGCTTTGATAGGCAAGCCTGCCCCACTCCTCTCTAATTAGCACCATGCTCGTTCCTTTCTAAGACTATTTCTGGAATAAAGAACAACTTCCTTTTGTTGACAAAAAAAAAAAAAAAAAAAAAAAAACCTAAGAAACCGTGTTCAGCTGAGCAAAAGCCCCACCCTGCAGTTTCAGTCCCGCTCAAAAGAATCAAAGGGAGTATTTTTCTGGGATAAAGGGTTTCAGAGGATTCTAATTATTATTATTATTATTATTCCCATGGAAAAGTTTGAAGAGGCCAAAAAAAAAAAAGGAGTGTTACTGGGCGTCCTGGGCTGCACACTTTTCAGTTGTGTCTAACCATATAGGGTCCTGTGTCCGTTTCTCGTCCTTGAGCTGCTTTCTACCTCTGTCAGTTGTTGAAAGCCTATAGTATTGTCGGTGACTTTTGTTCATAAAGATACATTTGAGGGGGCGCCTGGGTGGCTCAGTGGGTTGGACCTCTGACTCACGAGTCCCGCCGGGGTCTGATGTCCTGTTGTGGGATCAAGCCCAGCCTGGGGCTCTGCGCTTGGCGGGGTGTCTGCTTGGGTCTCTCTCTCTCTCTCTCTCTCTCCCCCTCTGCCCTTACCCCTTACATTCTCCTCTCTTTCTCTCTAAAAGAAATAAATAAATCTTAAAAAGAAAAAAAGAAATGCAAATGAGCTTGTGTCAGTAGAACCGAAATGATGATTGCCCAATGGATACTGACCAATTCGACATTGATTTGTAAATTTCTCAGCTGTAGACCTGTCAATGTGCGTTCTTCTTTGAACTGGTCCTAACATCATATTCCTTCCCTTGTTAATAACGAGTTAAATAAAATCCTTGGCATGTGTTCATTTTATACTTGTGTGAGAGTCATGATTTTACATTTTTCTAAAAATCATTCTTAAAGATATTTTTCTCATTTTCCATAGTTCTTACAGTGGAGGTGTATTATCTTTATAATTGGTTAAAATGAAAAATATTTCTAAAACCAAAGTTAGGTGTTGATTTGAAATAATTTTAAACATTCTAGAGTGAATAATAACCAGGTATAGGAATCAAAGGAATACCTTTGTCATTAAAAACTTTTTTCTTAAATTATTGTAAAATACACATGGCATGGAATTTACCATCTCAGCCATTTTTTAAGTATACAGCCCATTGGCATTAAGCACATTCAAGTTGCTGTGCTACCATCACCAATGTCCAGCTCTCAAAGCTTTGTATCTTCGTAAACTGAAACTCAACCCATTGACCCATAACTCCCCATTCTGCCACCACTCCTCATGCTTCCAGCCCCTGGCGACCACTACCCCCCTTTCCATCTCTGTGAATTTGGGTCCTCGGGATACTTCATCTAAGTGAAATCATATAGTATTTATGAGGCTTATTTTACTTAGATAATATTACCAAGGTTCCTCTGTGTTCTACTATGTATCAGAATGTCCTTGCTTTGTTTATCCATTCATCCTTTGATGCACGCTTTGATTGCTCCCCCTTTTGAGTTACTGTATGGGTGAGTAGATGACATGTCAGAGCCTGAGTCAAAAAGTCATGCTCCTTGGGGCACCTGGGTGGCTCAGTGGGTTAAGCCCCTGCCTGCGGCTCAGGTCATGGTCTCGGGTCTTGGGATCGAGCCCCGAGTCGGGTTCTCTGCTCAGTGGGGAGCTTGCTTCTCCCTCTCTCTGCCTGCTTGTGATCTCTCTCTCTCTCTGTGTCAAATAAATAAATAAAATCTTAAAAAAAAAAAAGTCACATTCCCTCAGCAGAATCTACAAATTTCAGCCATCTTTGTCTTCAATCAGTACCAGTGACTTTGATAATGAACACAGTATGTGGAAGCCAAGAAAAACAGAGCTGTACCCACTTTGAGTCTAGCCCTGACATAAGTACAGCCATCTTGGCAAAGCAAAAGCTGGCACCTTGCACCCCCCCTCCACCCGCTCCCCTCCCCTTGGCAGTCTGTGTGACATTCCTCAGCCACCTCTAACTGCCCTAAAAGGAAAACAAATAGTTAACTTGCAGAGATCACAATCCTGCAAAGCAGGAGTCTCCCTTGGTTTACAAATGTCCTAAAGATCTACAAACAAAGAAGCTATCTAACAATAGCACAATTTCCAGAGGCAAATAACTCAGTTCCTCAACCTCTAAATAAAGTTAAATTTCTTCTAAACCCAAATCTCACTAACAAGGAAGCTTGATAACAAGAATGTGCCATTCACCAGGAAACTCCAAATTGTGTTCATGCTAGTGCCTCATTAAAGGGAAAAACGGCCTTAACTTGATAGTAACCAGGACTTCAGTATCCTAACAGTCTTCTTTACCCTGATAGTCCTTCTGAACACCCCCTTTATCCTCACCCACCACCGAGTCTACCCTTACTCTGCCTTTAAAAACTCTGACTATAATCTGGCTTGGGGTCCAAGTCCCTACTCCGCTGTGTCGGGTATACTTGGGCCCAGGCTTAAGCTTGTCAAATAAACCCTCGTGTGATTGCATCGGCGCTTGGCTCCTTGGTGGTCTCTCGGTCGCAAAAACTCGGGCATAATAAGTACTGGTTACTAATGCTCTTTCACTGGTGCAGTCATTCCTGTCTGAGATTTGTGAATTGGCTAGAAATAGGAGCAAGGCATTCTGGGCCCTGCAGGAACAGAGTGTTAGAATCTAGATACCCGATACCCACAAGAAGGCAGCCCCAGCCGTAATGTATAAATGACCCTCAGAGAAGCCCATCTCTCTTGACCCCAGCCAGAGGATTAGCTAACCCTGCTCTAGAATATTGCCTTCAGGGAACTTTCCTGACAGATGCTCTTGGAGCCCCTCAATGGACAGAGAGAACAGAGACTTCATCAAACTAAGGAAACCAATCAAAAGACTGTTTTTGCCCCTGCTTGCTAATATGTTGTTGATGAATGTGTTCTGAAATTTGATCTAAGACACTCTAAGGCTGCATATTGGAAGTTACTGACCTTTATATTTGTAATGAGGTATAAACGACATACAACACAGTGCACACATCACGTATTCTAAGTTTTGATATATACATAACACCTGCGAAGTGATCACCAGTCAGGATGGTAACCACACCCATCACCTACAGAAGTTTCTTTCTACCCTGGGTAATCCTCCCTCTCTTCTCCCCCTGCCACCATCCCCCCATCCCCAGGCAACCACTGACCTGCTTTCTGTCAGTATAGATTGGTTTGCATTTTCTAGAACTTTGTAGGAGTGCAATCAATCACACAATATAAATCACCCACAAGAGACCATCAGCATGCTTTCCCCGGGGCCAGCAGCCCCCTTATTTGTCTGAACTGAAGATCACCTGGGACCAACACTTAGGGAAAACACAGATTCCCACTGAATGGGATTCCCCAGGGTAGTGAGATGGACTCTGGGTTTGCAAGCCCTCGGGGGATTCTTAGGTTTAGGGAAGTCTGGAACACAAAGCCAGCGTAGCCAAAAACAATTGAAACCCCCCTCAGCTCTAAGAGGACATTTTTGCTTTTGAACAAAGATTATCTCTAATTTACTGTGGTTTAGAACCCAGAGAGACTTGGGGAAGACTTTACAGGATCTGAGTCCTCTCCCCACGTGGATTCCTGTGTGGAATGAAGGAAGCCCCGGCCGTGTGACCTGGGAGGAGAAGGACAGGAATCCTCTCTGTTCTGTCTCCTCAATCTGTCTCCTGCCTTTGCACTGTCTCCTTCTTCCCTTTGGCCTCTCCCTCAACCCAAGACATCCTAGCATCTTCCCCCTGGACTGGTTTCTAAGTGACTTCCTACACCCACACTTTCTCTGTCCCTTTCTCTAAGCCACCCAGGCCCTCAGAACTGACGTTGTAAAACTGAAACTGAATCTTGTGCTTACATTAACCTCTGCCTTAAAAAAAAAATTATTTTTTTTAATTTTTTATTTATTATTATTATTTTTTTTTTTTAGAAAGAGAGCACGTGCAGGGGGCAGGGTGGAGAGAGATGAAACGGGCTCCACGCCCAGTGTGCATCCTGACTTGGGACTCCATCTCAAGACCCTGAGATCATGACCTGAGCTGAAATCAAGAGTCAAACACTGAACCAAGCCACCCAGGCGCTCTTACACTAATCTCTTTTCAGGCCGCCTACAGCCCGGCCCCAGCTGCCCACTCCTGCCCACCTCCCCTCCACTGACTCCTTTTCACACCATTACCCCCCAAACCTGGATTTTTTTCTCATTTTTTTCCCCCTTTTCATCCCTAGATCTTTGATATGCTGTTTCTTTTTCCGGAATCCTGCCTTCCTTTTCTGGACCCCAAGGCACCCTTCAGATCTTTGCTTTAAATACTCTTTACTCTGGGAGGCTTCTCGGTCTCCGGGACTGAGCTCACGGTTCCCCCCGGGTCCTGCCGCGCATCTCTTCCACGCAGCACCGGCCGCAGTTCCTCATTACTTGAACCACCTGGGTGTCCGGCGAGGTTGTAAAACCTTCAAGGGCAGGGGTGATGTTTGTCTTGTTCTGCTCTGGCCTGAAATCCATCTTAGGGCCTGACCACAGTAGCCACTTAGCAACCCGACTGTCGCCTTCTGCCCCGCATTCTTGCACACGGTACCGCAGGCTTGTCTCCCAGATGACCGCCTGGCCAAACCAGGTGGTTACCGCATCTCCGTGAGCGGGTTTGTTTGGTGGTTATATGAGCACTTGCTTTTCTCAGCATGGAAACCACTGGAATACAGGCCAGCTCCGGGTGTTCCTGACTCCCAGGGCCCTAGACTAGCTTTCTTTTCTGAAGACAGGCCCCATGGTAAGACAAGAATCTCTTCACTGTGCCCTGGGTTTCCAGATGAAGCGTGAGCTCCCAGTCACTAATTCTAAAGGGATGAAGTCTGGGTCCCCTGTTAGCCCTCACAGGCTGGTCACGGATAACACCGAGCACATAGTTCCAATCTTCTGCAGTGACGTCATCCTGGAAGTCACGTGGCAAACTTCGGGGGGGGGGGGGGTGCCCAGAGGGACCCACCCCACCAGTGCGCTCTTGTGAGGTGTCCTCCGTGTCCTTCCTCAAGGTCCTCACATTTTACTCCCCACAGAGAAGGCCCTAAACACTGTCGCTAGGCTTTCAATGGCAAATTCAGTAGGTTATGGAATAAAAAATAAATTATAAAAAATTAAACTATGATCATTCTTTGTTTCCTTCTCTATTTTTTTTTTTAAAGATCTTATTTATTTATTTGACAGAGATCACAAGTAAGCAGAGAGGCAGGCAGTTGGGGGTGGGGGAGCAGGCTCCCCGCTGAGCAGAGAGCCCGATTAGGGGCTCAATCCCAGGACCCTGAGGTCATCACCTGAGCCAAAGGCAGAGTCTTAACCCACTGAGCCACCCAGGCGGCCCTCCTTCTTTATTTTAAAACAGCATTAAAACAGCTAGAACTAAGTCCCTTCAATATAGCATTAGCTAAAAAAAAAAAAAAAAATATATATATATATATATATATATATATATAGCATTAGCTTTTCTTGTTGGCAAATAGCCTGACAACACTTTTGCTAGCCTTTGTATTACATTATTTAAAAAAATTACTTTTTTTATTATTATAAAAAATAACTTTTGATATCTAATTTAAAGGACTGCATTGTTAAATTCCAAGCACTAGGGACCTTGCTGTTCTTGTTTGTGGCTGTATTTTGGCACCTAGACTATTCCTAGCTCATAGTAGTTACTCAATCATTGCAGTATGTAAATATGTACTAAGTTGATTAAAGAAGTTTTGTAAAAATTTCCACACAGTAACACATAATGAAGTTACAGCATACATCAGTTTATTTTTTAAAAGATTCATTTATGGGGCACCTGGGTGGCTCAGTCCGTTAAGCGGGATCAAGTCCCGCATCAGGCTCCCCCCTCAGTGGGGGGTCTGCTTCTCCCTCTCCACCCTGCAGGTGCTCACTCTCTCTCACCCTCAAATAGATACATAAAATCTTAAAAAAAAAAAAAAAAAGATTTGTTTATTTATTTTAGACGTGGGCAGGGACAGAGGGACAGAAAGAGACTCCTCCCAGAGTGAAGAGCCTGACACCACCCAGAGTTCATAACCTCAGCCGAAATCAAGTGTGCGACACTTCACTGACTGAGCCACCCAGTCGCCCCACACCATACATCTTTAAAAAAAAAAAATCTGAATTTGACTACTCTGTGCAACTTATGTAAGTGGAATTATACACTATTTGTCTTTTCATAGCTGACTTCTCCTACCATAATGTCCTCCAGGTTCGTCCCTGTGGTAGCACCTGTCAGAATTTTCTTTCTTTTTTTAAAGCTGAAAAAGATTTCATCGTGCGTGTTACCTCATTTTGCTTATCCGGTCATCTGTCGGGGGGCACTTGGTTTGTTTCCACCTTTTGGCTTTTGTGCATACGATGATGGCATATGGCTTCTAATGTATTCCATCTCGTTCTGTATGGTGGTTGCCTATCCAAAGCAAGATCCTATTTGCCATTCCTCTCAGACGGATCAGAAGGAATCATGCCATTAAAATAAACAAACAAAAAAAGACAACAACAACAAAAACCCAAAAACTTGCTTAGCTTTTATCTTCTAAAGGCTTCAAACCTGGGCACCTGGGTGGCTCAGTCGGTTAAGCATTTGCCTTCAGTTCAGGTCATGATCCCAGGGTCCTGAAATGGAGTCCCAAGTCAGGCTCAGTGAGAAGTCTGCTTCTGCCCCTCTCCCTGGCTCATTCTCTCTCTCTCTCTCTCTCTCTTAAATAAATAAAATCTTAAACTCTTCTTGCCTTAGCGTCAGGCTGCTGCTGTGCAAACATGGGGCTGCACGGTGTGGGCCGGGAGAGGAGTCTCCGGCTGCCTTCCATCTAGCCCGCTTCTCTCCAGCCCCGTCTATTCCTGCCTACCGCAGAGCAAAAACTGTTGCCCAGCCATAGGTGGGTTTCTCTAGGTCATTGAGATAGTTTTCAGTTTGAGAATGGCATTCTTGGGGCGCCTGGGTGACTCAGTGGGTTAAGCGTCTGCCTTCGGCTCAGGTCATGATCTCGGGGTCCTGGGATCGAGTCCCACATCCGGCTCTCTGCTCAGCGGGAAGCCTGCTTCCCCCTCTCTTTCTGCCTCCTTCTATGTCTACTTGTGATCTCTGTCTATCAAATAAATAAATATAATCTTAAAAAAAAATCATACCATGTTCATAATTGTGGTGAATGCTTAAACTCATGAATATTAAGAAACATGTTCTCTCTTTTTCTTCCTGGAACTCTGAATACACTTTCTTGCGGTTGCTAAGCAGGTAATACAATTCTCTGAATGACCCAGCATTGTGTTTACCATATTGTGCTACGTCCGAATACGTGTGGGAAATGCACTGAACCCAGTAACGGGCAAAAAGGCTATACTGTGAGTCCGTAGGCTTCAATTAGGGAGTTTAAGTGAGATTAAAGGGGAAATTTTAGTCTAAAGATAAAAAGTATTGTGCTTCTAAAGGGAACTAAAGGGAACTAAATCCATAGGATTTATCAGGGCAAAGTAAAGGGTAATAAATGTAGCAAGCAGTTGTTTTGTCTCATGGATCCTTTGGACTTGGTAATGAAAAAGGAGTATAAGAAAACACACCGCCCTCCTTATTTCCAGAGCGAGGATAACCCCCCTTGTCTGGATGGTTGTAGATTTTCCACCCTTGCCCCTCATCGCTAAGAGGAGAAAGCAGTGTAGACTGTGCTGGAAAATTCTCTGCCCTGTCTTGTTCTGTTCACAGTACCGTTTCCCATCAACAGACAGAGGTTGGGGGGAATTTCACAGAAACAACCTGAGGATGAGAAACAGAGGGGTTTTATTTTCCTGCCACCGGAGAGTGATTTCTCAAGCACATCACCGGGAAGCCTGCAGACAGGTCTTATTTCTCCAGCCCGGCTGGTGCGGGATTTGGTTAGTCTGCTGGCTGGCAGACAAATGCCCTACCATAGCACCGTTTCTCAGCAGAAGCTTTCGAGAAAGACCCCTTTCTCCCCAGCCCAGCCTTGTTCTCCACCTCCGTGATGTAGAAGCAATTCCAGGAGGAACCTGTTCAACTCGTAGAACTTGTCAGTTGTTTGCAAAGCTTGATGCCATCCGTCAGGCATTTTATCAGGTTGTCGGTTCCACTGGATCAATATCCGCACATGACGTTGACGACTGGCCAAGTGCCCTCCAGCTCCTGACCCTGCTCCACACCAGAAAGACCCAGACGAAAACCAGCCCCAGAGAAACAGGCAAGCCCCCCGCAGGGTGTGTGCACGGAAACACACGCGGGGGCAGGCAGGACCGTGAGAAGGTGCTCCAGCCTCCTCATTGTCCTGATGTGGATTCAGAGGTGTGGAGGGAAGTGACTTTCAGACCTGTGGAGGGAAGGTACTTGGGTCCTGCTTTGACTGATTGATATAAGTGTAAAAGACTAGTACTGCAGCTTTGTTTGCCTCTGGGCGGGTTCATTTCCCAGAATCTTAACTTACAAAGCGGAGCAGTTAGTTTCTACTCAACCAGATGTAGAGATGAACGAATTCGCCTTTGCAGGGTTTCCAAAATATAATAAAGATAGGAAGCTGGAAGTCTCGAGGGCATAGCAGAGAGCAGGTGCTCAGGTTGACTTTTTGGTGGGACTTGTAATAAAAGGCAACGTTTAGGTAGATCCAGGGTTCCGTAAAATCAAGAGCCAGCACGTGACCCAGGCCATTAAACCAGTGCATCCCAATCTCCAAACCCAGGCACCATTAGCGACCACCCTTAACTCCTGCTTCATTGATCTTTAGTTTTTAGTCAGTCATTCTGTAAAGCAAATTCAAGTGTCGAAAACCCACAGACTTTAAAAGTTCAGTTCGTTTCGCAGAAGGAGAAGCATAAAAATCTTAGAAGTTGGCTCGGGCCAGTGTTGATACAAAACTCTAAAGCGGATTAAAAATATTTTCTCTCAGTCACTGAAAATGTAGCAGAACATGTCTGAAAGTAGAATGCTTATGTATAATTGGACAATACAAATGTAAATTCCTTTTTTTCCCCCTACAAGTAAATTCTTTTTTTTTTTTTCTCTACAAATGTAAGTTCTAGATTGGAATAACACTTTGTTGAGGATATACAAAATATCATCGGTATAACGAGGAAGACAGTGGATCAAAAGAAAGTGACCACATCAGAACTGGAAACTTTCTGCTTGACACCCAGAAGGATAGCCAGCAGGTACCCTATGCTATTATCAGACCCCAGCCACATGCTATTCATGGTTTTGATTTAAATATATTTTAAGGGGCTGAGCCTGGGTGGCTCAGTCGGTTTAGCATCTGCCTTCAGCTCAGGTATAATCCTAGGGTCCTGGGATCCAGCCCCATGTCGGGCTCCCTGTTCTGTAGGGAACGAGCTTCTCCCTTTCCCTTTGCCCCTTCCCCCGGCTTGTGTTGTCTCTCTCATAAATAATTAAATAAGTAAAGTATTTTTAAAATTTAATAAATATGTTTTAAATTTCTTGGGCAATTGATTTTACTAGAGCGCCATTCACAAACAATTCTAGTCCTGAGGTTGCTTGGGGGCTGGCTCTGCCGTAAATAACAGATTTAATTAAAGGGAAATGCACTCTCTCTTTCGCTGGGGGAACACCTGCTGATCCTGGTGGGAGGAGTCTGGCTTCTGAGGGTGAGTCAGCGGGAAGTCTCCCAAGAGAAGGAATGACCTAGAATTCAGAAATCCTGGCTGGGCTACTTGTTAGTCACATCACCTGTAAAAAGTCGCTTATTGCAGGGGCAATAAAAGTCACCTCCTGGAGGCAAGGGTGCTTATCTATAAATGGCTAGAAGAAGAGGAAGTTTCTTGAGAGAGATCATAAAGTACGTGAATTTTGAACCGCATGATAAGGCAGGTAAAAGTAAGGGAGGACACTGGTAAGAGATGACATCATGGTGACCGATTTGGCTACTTTAAAACCCATCATAAGATACTTCTGAGAATCTGATAATGTGGTTTCCACTTACATATAATTACACTGATACCGACAGCATGCGTTCCATCTTCAAGACTGAAAGTATGGAATCGGTTGGCCTTTGCTGCATAAAAATTATATCCAAAATTCTAGTGCATGAAACAACAGTTTATGATTTCTTTTGATTCTGTGGCTTGGCTGGGTGGTCCTTTTGCCCATCTTGCTGCAAACGTTGGGGCTGGGGTCTAGGCTCTGCTGTCACAGCTGGGATGCCCACACAGCATGGCCTCTCCTTAGGGTCTTTGGGTCCCTGGGAGGCTCCCAGAGATATGCCATGTCCGGCTCTAGGGTTCCAGCAGCAAGAGAGGGTGGCCCTTAATGCACCAGCGTTCAGCAAAGCTCTGCTCACTCTTGCCAAGTCACACTGCCAAGGCCAGAGTGAGCGTGGGAAGGGATTATCCAGGGCGTGGAGATGAGAACAAATTGGGGCCACTCCTGCAACCATTTATCACAGGTACGTCCAATTATCTTTGAATAAGACTATTGAAATCTTTTAGAAATACCTGTAACCAAAGAGTAGCCTTCATCTGGACTGGTGTGGTATAAGAGAGGTGTATGTGATTATATGTGTATAAAGTTATCTAAACATGTTGAAGTAATTTTAAATGTTCTAATAGCCACATTAAAAACAAGTAAACAGAAACAAGTGAAATTAATCTTAATACCATGTTTTATTTAACCCAATATATTCAAAATAGTATCATTTCAACATGTACTCAGTATAACATTATTTTTTAAACATTTTTATTAGCATATACTGTATTATTAGCCCCAGGGGTACAGGTCTGTGAATCGCCAGGTTTACACACTTCACAGCACTCAACAGATCACATACCTTTCCCAATGTCCATAACCCAAGCACCCTCTCCCTACACCTCCCCCCTCACCCCCCAAACCTTCCATTTGTTTTGTCAGACTGAGTCTCTTACGGTTTGTCTCCCTCCCAATCCCATCTTGTTTCAGTTTTTCCTTCCCTACCCCCCAAACACCCCGCTTTGCCTCTCAACTTCTTCATATTAGGGAGATCATATGATAACATTATAATGTTACCAATATAACATTATTAATGAGGGTCTACTTTGTTTTGTGCTAAGCATTCAAAATCTAATGTGTTTTACAGTTAAGGTTCAAGGCAGCTCAGAACGTACCCTGTGCTTTGGGGCAGCACAGATGTGACCTTTAACAGCTGAGGAAGGCTGAGATTGCCCCACAGTCCCTCCAGAGGCAGAACAGTCGCCCCTCCCAGCCCTGCCCACATCCCTGGCGGCCAAGGGCGAGCGGGGGGAGGGAGACCCCATATAAAAAAAGGAATGATGGTCCGTCTGATTCTTGATGCTTGGCACGAAATAAAGCTTTGCTTGACCTTCAAAAAAAAAAAAAAAAAAAAAAGGAATAAGCGCTCAACAGCAGGAAATCTACTAATACAATCCATCGTATTAATGAACCCAAAGAAATAGGGTTCATCCTAAAATAATCATCCTAAAAGACTCTTTTTTTGTTGTTCACATTCTGTATGTATTACTATAACTAAAACAAATACCAACAAACACCCTTAGTGATAAAGGGTGTTTGTGGTAAAGAATATGTACTTAAGTGAGGAGCCAACAGAAAAGCGGTACATTCCCAATAAATTCAGAGTTGATTTTCCATGTTGGTTAAGCCATGAAATGAGATAAGAACCTAAATCTGAGGGTAGATGTGTTGGAAGAAGGAAGCAAAAACAAACAAAAAAGAACAAAAACAAAAACAAAAAAAAAAACCCACAAAACTCCTGAAACTCCCTTTGTTTTGGGGAAGTTCCCTGTCTTCTCCAGCCCGACACGGACTGCATAGTTCCACTTTGGTGGAAAAAACCGAAGTGTCCGTTCATCTGTCCAAGCTGATTAGGGTTCGAACCAGGAATGATTCTACCTAGGTTAGCTGAAGGTCAAATAAACTCGAGCTAAAATGGCAGTTAAGTGGGGTGTCTGGGTGGCTCAGTTGTTAATCCTCGGCCTTCAGCTCAGGTCATGATCCTGGGGTCATGGCGTCCAGCCCTGCATCGGGCTCCTTGCTCAGTGGAGAGCCTGCTTCTCCCTCTCCCTCTGCCGCTGCCTCCTACTTGTGCTCTCTCTGTGTCAAATGAATAAAATCTTTTTAAAAAACGGCAGTTAATCTTGGCTAGCTCCACGTTTCCTTGGGTAGTTGTTAAGAAAGTTTTGCTTGGTTGATCAATGGGATTACATCCAGGTCTTTTCCAAATAGGAATAAGTGGGAAAAGCATTGATAACAAAACAGAGGTTTGTGCTTTTATTCATTTATTTTTTATTTTTAAAAAGATCTCATTTATTTATTTGACAGACAGAGATCTCAAGTAGGGGGAGGGGCAGGAAGAGAGAGAGAGAGAGAGAGAGAGAAGAGGAAGCAGGCTCCCCACTGAGCAGAGAGCCCGGATGCGGGACTCAATCTCAGGACCCTGGACCATGACCTGAGCCGAAGGCAGAGGCTTTAACCCACTGAGCCACCCAGGCACCCCTGGTTTGTGCTGTTAAAGGATATTGGGTCTGTTGGTAAACATGCTAACTGTCCACACAAATTCAGGAAGACAAGTCAACAGTTTTCTTAGAAAGACTGAGAGAGGCTCTCATTAATACACAGCTACTTCCTCGGTTCTTCCAAGGTCAAGATCATTCTCTAAGACCCAATGGGCCCCAGGTATTTGGAAGAAAACTGCAAAAGTTGGCTGTTTGGCCCCAAGAGGACCCTAGAAGAGCTCTACCGAGCTGCCAGTAGGTTTTCTGCAGTTGGGACCAAGAGGAGAGTGAGGACCAGAAGCCGAGGCTGAGGCTTACTTGTGGTCTTGCAAACCGTCATCAGCTCTGCCTCCCCAGGCTCGGCCACTAAATGCATCTCTGTGGCCACCCAGGACACCCGAAATGAGAATGCCCCCAACGGCAAAAGCCAAGGCCCGGTAACCCTTGCCCCACTTGAGGAGGGGGGACACTGGAAATCTGAATGCCCTCGGGGACCTCAAACTGTGAAGGTTCAGGTGGCCAGTGCCCCTGGGACTGATGGGGTCCGGGGCTCTATGTGATGGCCTCTTTGAAACAGCTCACCCCAGGGAACTGGGGGCGGCAGGTAATTCTGGACATAGAAGGAAAACTGGTCGATTTCCTTCTTGATACTAGAACCACCTTTTCTGTTTTCTCTACCCCGGGCCAGCTGTCCATCTGCAGCGTTGTCTTTAAGGGTGTCACTGGGGGACCCAATAGTCACATTTTTCTTCTCGCCTTTTGGGATGCACCTGGGGAGATCCAATTATCTCTTACCCTTTCCTAATGCTGAGAGCCCTACCCCTCTCCGGGGTAGAGCTCTTCACTCTCTTATTGGTAGTCCCTGGGCAGACTAGCAAGGGCTTCCCCTTAGTAGAGGCTGATACTCAATCCCAGGTCTGGGCAGATCAGGCCGAAGTGGGTCAGTGCCTGTTCCCATACTCCTTAAGGACCCCACAACTTCCCCTTGTCAGAAAGGTTTTTTTGGGTTTAACAGGACACCATCGCTCGCGGATCCTGGGATTTGGAGAAAGAGCAAGGACCCTCTATCGGTTGATCAAGGACACCCTGACAGCCAGTACCTATCTAGTAATGTGGGATCCAGAGTCACAAAAAGCTTTTAAAAATCTCAAGAGGGCCTTGCTCAGTGTCCCAGCTTTAAAGGGAATGGCCTTGGCCTGGGGGCCAGCGCAACAGCAAGTGGGATAATCAGCAAGCAGTTGTGTAAGCTGGTCTGGGAAAGCCTGCAAAGGGGATTTTAGTCAGTCCGACAGTGTCAAAGCGCCTACATTTGAAGCCTGGACCCACCATTCCAGAGTCAAACCCTGATCCCCAATGGCGCCTAACAACAAGGAACCAAAATGCCTCTGAACCTAAAGAGGACTTCAAACTAGTCTTCAAGTGACAAGATACAGAGAAGTCTTCTTAAATGTAACTTTCCCTATATCCATCAAAATCATAATCCTTATTGCATTCCTTTGGGCCAGCCCTCTCCTCCCCGCAGTAGGTGGGGAGTTCACTAAAGTGGCCTCTAACTCTTGCAGGACCCCTGGCTGTCCTGGATCTTGCACTGTGTTTTGGGTCTTGTCTCCTAAATGCCCTAACCCGCTTTATATCCTCTGAAGAGGAAACCACCCTGAAAAGGATTTTACACCACCCTGGAAGGAGCCGTCCTCCCTATCAACCAGGATAGGTTGGTGACAAAAACCTGACTAGATGACAGGGAGGAGGGTTGATCAGATGAAGACAGCCCACCAACAAACCCATAAAACCCTTACACTTAGAAACTGCGGGGCAAACCTCTTGGGTCCCCTCTGTCCTTGGGAGCTTTGTACTATCACTTTGCTATCGCTTAATAAAACTTGCTTTGCTGTCCCAACCCACCTCCCCCACAAAAAAAAAAAAAAAAAAGAAAAGAAAGGAAAGCAAAGAAAAAAGGTCCTATTCTCCATTTGCAATAGTAGGGACAACAAAATTAACTTAGGAGTATTTCTGTGATGTTGTAGTGGGTTAAAAATAATATACAGGGGTGCCTGGCTGACTCAGTGGGTGGAGCCTGTGACTCTTGATCTCCAGGTTGTAAATTCGAGCCCCACATTGGGTGTAGAGATTACCTAAAAATAAAGTCTCTAAAAAAAAAAACCACCAAAAAAGGTGACTACAAAGTTTTGCTACTTTGTCCACAAGCGAGGAAGAGCAAGCGCCCTTTCATGTCATGTGACTTGCTTGGTCATGTGACTTGCCCAGGCCCATGGACGTGCGC
Source organism: Neogale vison (assembly GCF_020171115.1). NCBI lineage: Eukaryota > Metazoa > Chordata > Mammalia > Carnivora > Mustelidae > Neogale > Neogale vison. The sequence goes on along the minus strand of NC_058101.1, from coordinate 193,846,482 downwards.
ATGGAGGGCGTAAGAGAGGCTTGATCAGCGCATGTTCAGAGGAGCGCGTCCAAGTAAGTGGATGGCGGCTGAGAGGCTTGGGAGGCAACAAAGGCCCCCAGCTTGCACCAAGATCCTGGATATGTGAGTCCTGCTTCATGTTTCCATCCAGCCTGCTAAATGCCCTGGCATGAGCGAGCGCAGCCAATGCAACTGCAGAGAAAGAATAAAGGGTAAATCGTTCATTGTTGGGGTGGTTTATTACGCAGCAATCACTCACGGATATCAAAGGACATGCACGTAGAATCCGAGAGTGGTAGTCACGTTAGAAATCATTTCATTGTATCTCCTTATGACAGAGGGGTCCTGGAAGCTAGGATTAGGGAGGCAAATGAGGGGTGATGTCAGCAGGCTTGGGGCCAGAAATTTAGTTTCTGTTAGTGCGTTAATTTATTCTCTCTTCCACCACACATTCGTGAGTGCACACTGAGCTTATGGAGCCTTCATTCCTGGTGACGGACCACAATGGCTCAGTTTAGAGGGACAGAGAGACCCACAAACAGTTATGGAGACAGAAAGAGAAACACTATAAGAAAGGTCTGCAAAGAGTGCCATTTCTGGGGACACGGAGCAAGCCTGGAAGGGTCATAGGAGTGCCTCTGCTCCGGGTCATAAACGGTTAATAAGACGGGTGAGCCAGAGAAGGCTGGAAAAGGACATTCCAGGCAGAGACAGAGGGACCAAAGCCCAGAAATGTCTAAGCGCAAGCCTGTTTTCGGAAATGGTGAACGCTCTTCAGCCAGGTAGTAAGACTAGATTTGGTTTGACTTTTGCCTATGGTAGACCCCTTTCTTCTGATCCATTTTGTTTTGTTTTTATTTACTTGATTCATTTATTTTAAGTAGGCTCCCCATGGAGCCCAACCCAGGGCCTGAACTTCTGACCTTGAGATCAAGACCTGAGCTGAGATCAAGATTCAGACACTTAACCGACAGAGCCACCCAGGTGCCCCATCTTCCAATCCATTTCGGACTGACTTTCCCCCAATCTAACTCTTCACCATCCTCTGGACAAGAAGCTCCAGCTAAGGTCTGTTGGGTTAAAAGAACAACTCTTGTAATATTTTACTAGGGGATTCAGGATTGACACTTTCTCTTCTTTCTGCTGTTTTCTTTTCAATATGATACTGCTGCTTAGTTTTATCCTAATGGACAGGTGAACATAATTCCCAAGGACAGGTGAACATAATCCCCAGCGTGACTTTTGGCTTTTGGAGATAATCTGCATTTCTGACAAGAATGGTTGGTTTCCTTCTGGGCAGAAGATGGAAGAGGAGACCTTATGAATTCACCCAGATCTGCTTCAGCACACTCCTCTCTGTCATCAGACCATGCCCTTGAACTTCCTGATGCAGTGTATCGGAGGATCATTTTTTGGAATGTGGCCCAGACTCAAGTGTTTCTCATTGTCTCATTATGTAACTAAGGAAATGCGTTTCCTGGGAGTTTTAAAATTCTAGTCTATTGTCTAGCTAATCTGTTTATCCCTGTAGATAAAAGGGGAAAATATTTCAAGCATTGTTTTTATCTTGCCTTCCTCACATCCTCATTCACAAGTTGTACTGTTGACACTGTTAAGGAAATCAGATTCTTTTCTGAGCATCTGACAAATTACTTGTTGCTGGTGAATGGGGAAATAAATGGCTTTTTTTTTTTTTTTTAAGAGGCCGCATTGGACTATTCCAGTGCTTAAAGTACACTTGGACAAAATGTCACATTGAGCCACTTGAAAATAAGAAGGGCCTGAAATCATCTTGTCTCATTTTGTGAGTTAAAAGTATGGACACATTGTCACGCATGCTTCATTCTTCTCATTTCAGCGACCCTTTCCTTTTCGTTTAGTGTGCCTGCATATTTGTTATTTAGAACTGATGTCCCCTTGTTGCTTTGATTTTCTTGAGTGCCTTCACCCCCGCCCCGCCCCCACCAACCTAGGTGCCCGCATTGATTCTGCGGAGTCCTCAGGAGGAACAATGCCCGGCTCTCAGGGCGGCGAGCCCCCTCCCTGGATGGGATGGGGCAGGGGCTGGTTTGAGGAAAGCCAGCTAGAGGACGCAGGGTGAACTGGTCCTTTGAAGATGCGACTTCACCAGGCTGATAAAGGGGAAACGGGGTCAGGCAGGGGAACCGGTAGGAGCAAAACCACGGAGGGGTTCTTGAGAATCCGCAAATGTGTGTTTGTGTAAATGTGTGCGTGGGCGATGTCACGGGCAGCAGCAGCCCCGGCAGCACCAGGAGACCGCTAAGGCGCGCTCTGGAAGAACCTGCCGTGCTCAGGAGCGCCCTCAACCTGCAGACAAAGGAAGTGCCCCGGTTGTAAAACAAGGCAGTGCCCTGTTCTGCCGGGTCACCTCTCCAGCAGAACAGAGAAAAGTAGGAGTCCGGGAGACTGGCCAGGAGGCTGTTTATTATAATGCTTCAGGTGACAGGTGGCAGACTTGGACAGAAGCGATCCTATTGGAGAAGAGGAAAGCAAACTTAACATGGGGAAGGAAGGGTGGGGGTGGTGTTTAGCCTGGTGTCTGGATGAATGGTGAAAACCACAACCAGGAGTTAAGGTGGGGGCTCCTAACTCTTGGGTGTTGGGGAAGGTAGAGGGCTAGGGCTTGTGGATGTGAGTGGGTGAATTTGCCTTTGGATACTTTGGAATTAAAAAAAAAATATGTTCTATATGCTTAACATCTCTCATCATCAGGGAAATGCAAACCAAAACCACAATGAGCTATCGCCTCACACTTGTCAGAATGGCTAAAATAACAAACGAACAAACAACCCCCCCCCCCAACCAAGAAACCACAAGTGTTGGTGAGGATGTGGAGATAAAAGAAGCCTCTTGCACTGTTGATGGAGATGCAAACTCATGGCCATTGATAGATGAATATAGAGCACCTACAGAAGAAGAGATACATACACAATGGAATATTATATAAAAAAGAATAAAACCGCACCATTTGCAAGGACATGGATGGATCCAGAGAGTATAATGCTAAGTGAAATAAGTCAGTCAGAGAAAGACAAATACCATACAATCTCCCTCATACGTGGAATTTAAGAAACCAAACGAAGGAAAAAAAGAGACAAACCAAGAAACAGACTCTTAACTATAGAAAGCAAACTGCTAGTTACCAGAGAGGAGGTGGGTGAGGGGGATGGATTAAATAAGGGAAAGAGATTAAGAGCACACTTACCATGATGAGCACTGAGTAATGTAGAACATTGTTGGATCACTATTGTGTACACTTGAAACTAATAACACTGTATGTTAACTATATTAGAATTAAAATTTAAAAAGTATAAAAGGAATAAAAAGGAATTTTTAAAAAAAGATTTCATAGATGACTCAGATCTGATGGAGATCATGGTGAAATGTGATGTCTTTTGTTTAAGCTAGCTCAATGTCTCCTTGGGTATGCCAACATTTTCAGACTCTTTTCACCTGTTTAGGTGATTTTTGCTGTCAACTTCTAGTCCCCTAGAATTTTAGTGTTGCTTTCTGTAGAAAAATTATGCATTTTTAAAGGCTGAAATGGTCTGTTCTAATATTTAGCATGTAACTGAATAGAACATAAGTCAACCCATTTGAAAATAAAAGTTACTAACATCACTATATATATATATTTTTTTTTAAGAGTATACAGCTGTTAGTTTTCTTATCTTCCACATTCTGTTTTTACCTTTATACCCATAGTTCGTACTTATCCACTTTCTCAATATTCTGTTCCCTTTCTCAATATTCTTTTCCCATCTTCCCATATAGAGGGAAGTCATAGACACTGGGTTGTCTCTCTGGTCTGTGCTCTGCAGAGTTGCGGTGCGAAGAGAAGAAATCAATTCTATCCTTCTCTGAATGTCTCCTTGAAGCATTGGGAAGCTCAGAATGCTAGCATGTCCTTTCCCATTCATTGAGCCTTGAAACAGTGGGATACATGAAAGCTTTATAATTCTGGAAGTGGAATTCTACATTATGGGTACACTTCAAGACGTTGGCCAAGTTCAGCAACTCTTCTGCTGAGTATAAAATGGAGATCATGTATCTTTCATGACGAAACAAGAGTGGCTTGCATTTTCTGGCGGCCTGCGATGCACGGGGCAAAACCCTGAGCTCACACCAGCTCATTTTACGCTTTTGTAGACGACGTTAACTGTGACGTTTCTGAACCCTCCGTGTATTCGGCAGAAACGGATTTGAAATGTGAAGTGAGGAGGAGGACTGCCAGCTTGCAAACCAAACTCGGGCTTGATCAAGGCAAATACCGGAGAGTAATTAAAATGTGACAAAACCTTTCTGTATTTAACGAATGATTTCAAGTCAACAAATAACAGGAAGATAAAAAAATATAGCTATTTGTGCTCCCTGGTATTCAACTGGGTCCTTGTGTTGAGCAGGAAAACAGAGGTTCTTCTTCTTTTTTTTTAAAATATTATTTATTTATTTATTTGACAGAGAGAGAGAGAGAGATCACAAGTAGACAGAGAGGCAGGCAGAGAGAGAGGGGGAAGCAGGCTCTCCGCCGAGCAGAGAGCCCGACGCGGGTCTCGATCCCAGGACCCTGAGATCATGACTTCTTAACCTTTGCTTATTTCTGTTTTGATGGGATGTGACAGGGGTTAGTGGAAGTAATTCGGGTCTTTTATAACAGTAGCGTTTGCTGTGTGTTAGTTTTAAAATTTTGGTGGGTGGGAAATGAACTTTTCTTTTAGTTTTCTCATGCCTGAAATGAAGACAGTAATATCTGTAGTATAACTTGATGAGAAGAATGGAGATAGTATAGTGCACCATGTGGTCTTTTTTCTTTTCTTTTCTTTTCTTTTTTCATTTTTTAAAATTTCTTTTCAGTGTTTCAAAATTCATTGTTTATGCACCACACCCAGTGCTCCATGCAATACGTACGTGCCCTCCACAATACCCACCACCAGGCTCACCTGTCCCCCCATCCCCTACCCTCCAAAACCCTCAGTTTGTCTCTCATGCTTCATCTCCCCCTCTGATTTCCCCCACCTCACTTCTCCTCTTCATCTCCCAATGTCTTCCATGCTGTTCCTTATGCTCCACAAGTAAGTGAAACCATATGATAATTGACTCTCTCTGCTTGACTTATTTCACTCTGCATAATCTCTTCCAGTTCCATCCATGTTGATACAAAAGTTGGGCATTCATCCTTTCTGATGGAGGCATAATACTCCATAGTATATATGGACCGTATCTTCTTTATCCATTCATCCATTGAAGGGCATCTTGGTTCTTTCCACAGTTTGGTGACTGTGGCTATTGCTGCTATAAACATTGGGGTACAGATGGCCCTTCTTTTCACTACATCTCTATCTTTGCTGTAAATACCCAGTAGTGCAATTACTATGCTGTCTTTCATCTCTGATTCCTACATGTCCTTTCAGAGACTGGCCCAGGACTTGGCTTCCCACCAGGGTAAGTCTTAAAGGAGTTGCTGCTGCGCCTGCTCTCTCATCCCTGTCCTCCCCACCCCACTCCAGTCAGTCCTCTGTCCCTGGAATTCTACAAGAATGGCTTCTGTGAAGTTCACCAGTGACTTCCATCTGCTATCTCCAGTTCAGTCTTCTATCCTCAGAGCAGCATTTCAGAGCTGAGCCCTCTGTCCTTCTGACAACACGTTTCTCCAGGCTGCCAAGACTTCCAGCTATGTGGAATTCCTCTCACACCTTTCATGTCTCTGTAGTTTCCTTCTCTTTGTGGGTTTCTAAATGTGAGGGTGCTCCAGGACCCTGCTCAGGAACAAACTTCTCTTCTCCCCTCCCTGCCTAGACCATCAGGCCATCTCACGCATATGCTAATGACTCGGTCTGTCATCTCAGGAAGAGAGAGAGGGCACAAGTAGACAGAACAGCAGGCAGAGGGAGAGGAGAAGCAGGCCCCTCTGTGAACAGGGAGCCCGACACAGGACTTGATCCCAGCACCCTGCGATCATGACCTGAGCCGAAGTCCGACGCTTCACCTACTGAGCCACCCAGGTGCCCCTAAAATTTCATTCCTTTTTGTGACTAGTATTCTTATTTGTATACAGCTCATTTAGCTTATCCATCGTCTGTGGATGGCACGTGGAAATGCCAGAAATACAACAGGTCCTCAATAAAAATTAGTTTCTTTCCCTGCTTTTGTTTGTCTGCTTGTTATGATCAGTAGAGTTGAGGAAGAAGTTGTGTCTGTGAGGTAGAACATTTTGGTGTTTTGATAGCATGATCTGCTGATTTTAGGGCTGAATTAGAGAGAGATGTGCAAGGTGAGGGTAACCAGGAGGGAGGCAAGGCCTGGTACTCGGACGTCCCATCCACACACTGTGGGGTGGTTTTGGTGGAAGAGTAAGTTATGCATAAAATGATGGCTGATGCGGGGAACATGTAAATGAGGATGGACATGGGTTCCCTAGAACCTTGTTCACAGATTCTACCAGAATTAGAACTGCCCAGGGTTGGGGAAATCCTTGTCAAGGCCCAGGAAAAGCTTCGTCTGGTCTTCTGGCTCCCCCTAGTGGGACAAAGTGGTATTTTATTTAGACAATAAAAAAGCCCAGCCCTGGTGTTCCTCTCTAGACCCAGTTATAAATGGGATGGCTTTGTGTGTTCTTGTTTATGGTGGTTATTTATCTGAACATACCTGTGTCAGTAAGGGTTTAGTTAGGATACCTCGAGTGTGTCTCATATGGTTGTCGCAGGAAAGCAGAGGCAAGGAATTGCGGGGATCTGTCCACGGTGACTCCGTGAGTTCAGTACTTGCCTTGCAAGTATTAATTACACGCTGCGCAGGGCCCAGACGCTCTGAGACTTGGCGTCCGACCACCACCCCGGGCCAGAGTGGCTTGGCAGGGCTGCGCAAGAGTCTTTTTTACAAAAACTTCTTTACTCTGTGCCATTCTTCCCTTGGTCACCAGGTGGCAGCAAATATCAGGGAGTAAAATACACCGTCTCGAGATGCAGTCTTTTGTCCCCAAATTGGGGGCAGGGAGAGAGGGATGAAGCAAATGGGTAGAGATTTACCAGTAGGGTCCCTATCAGTTTGCTGTGGCTTCCTTAAAAGAGACAGAGTATCATCCTTCGCAAATAGCTTGAGACTGGGGGTGTAAGTATCGGGGCGAATCTTTCACGGGCTGTGTCACTCTTGGTGCTTACGTGACTTAATATCTCTGAGCCACCACTAACTGTGAACTGTCTGTGAAGATGAAAACAAAACCCCACCTACCTTTCAGGATAAGGTGCCCCAGAATGCCTTAGCTTTCTCTACTTAGCTATTGCTATAGTGTAACGGAGAAGTAGAGTATTAGGAAAAAATTTGGTGAGAGACATCACTAAGTGCCCCCCCCCCCATCATTCCTTCTTCAGCTGACAATAGCTCCATTTATATTCACAGCTTGACTTCTAGGGGCGCCTGGGTGGCTCAGCTGGTGTCTGACTCTTGATTTCGGCTCAGATCCTGATCTGAGGAATCAAGCCCTCCATGGGGATCTGTGCTTGGAGCAGAGTCTGCTTCTCCCTCTCTGCCCCTCCCCCTGCTCTCTCTCTCAAATAAATAGATAACATTCTTAACAAAACAAAACAAAACAAAAAACTTGACTTCTAGCCTCTGCACAGTAAGTAAAGGTAGGGTTTATTAGTTCCCTGTAGCTCCCCCAACAAGCTCCCACAGAGGCTGATTCTTGTGTGTTCAGACAGCTGGAAGTCTAGCAGGATTGTCCTCCATTCTGGGGTGTTCTGTGGCCTCTGGCCACATCGTTACAGTCTCTGCCTTATGGTCACATTATCTTTTCCTCCTCTGCATGCGGAATCTGCCTCCGCCTCTAATAAGGAAACGTGTGTTTGTATGTAAGACCCACCCAGATAATACGCGGTCATCTCTCCATCTCAAGATCCTTAACTGCATCTACAAAACCTTGCCATATAAGGGAATTCTGTGGGCTCCAGAGATTAGGATCTGACGTCTTTGGGCAACAACCAGCTTTGAGGGGATTCGAGAGGGGCCGTTTGCCGTTGAGCTTGGCACCCAGGACGCCCGCAGTGGGGTAACCTGAGCTGAGATTCCGCAGTCATCTTTCTCTCCTCCATTCCACCATAGGTGTTCAGGGAGTTGCAAGAAATTTTCTGGCTTGGCAGATGCAGGAAGGGCAGAAGTGTTAGGGGTAGGGAAGATTTCTGTGAAGAATTAGAAAGCCTTACATCAAGGACCTCAAAACTTCTGCAGTTTGGGGAGACTTATGGATTGGAACATTGCCTCCAACTATTCAGCCCTGCCGTTCCAGGAGGGAGGGAGCTACCGACAATCGATGAAGAAACGGCCAAGGCTCTGCTCTGATTTTTGTAAAATAAATTCAGACTTCTGGGACGCCTGGGTGGCTCAGTTGGTTGGACGACTGCCTTCGGCTCAGGGCGTGATCCTGGAGTCCCGGGATCGAGTCCCACATCAGGCTCCCAGCTCCATGGGGAGTCTGCTTCGCTCTCTGACCTTCTCCTCGCTCATGCTCTCTCTCACTGTCTCTCTCTCTCAAATAAATAAATAAAAAATCTTTTAAAAAATAAATAAATAAATTCAGACTTCCCCGCAAAGAACGGCTAAAAGAAGTTCTCCAGACATGAAAGAAATTGTAAAATGATAAAATTTGGAAAACCAGGAAGAAACAGACAACAAAACAAGGATGTTGATTCAACATAGTGCTAGAAAGCCTAGCACAGAATATCTCCCCATATCTACAAAATACTCCTACAACTAATGAGTGAATTTGGCAAGGTTGTAAGATAGAAGATCTGTGTACTAAACATGAACAGGTGGACACTGATATTAAAAATACAATGCTAATATCGTTTGCTAAAAAAGAAGAGACAGAAAAATGGGTGGAAATCTAGCAAAACGTGTACAGGACTTGTATGCTAAGAACAACACTTTATTAGCTAAGTGCTAATAAAAAAGCAAAGAAAGTAGGGGTGCCTGGATGGTTCAACTGGTTGAGCATGCAACTCTTGATCTCATGGTCAGGAGTTCAAGCCCCATGTTGGGCACCACACTGGGTGTGCAAACTACTTAAAAAAAAAAAAGCAAAGAAAGTATAAATAAAAGGAGAGATATACCGGATTCATAGATTGGAAGACCAAATATGGGAAAGATGTGATTCTCTCCAAACTGATTTACAAGTTCAACACCATTTCTAACAAAGTCCTAGTAAGGTGAAACTTTTATAGATAACGAAAATTATTCTGAAACTAGGAGAGGAGGAGGTAGGACACTCGGTCCACATCGTCTCCCTGAGAAAGTGTTGGCCAGGCTGTTAGGGAGTCCCAGCACAAAGCCTGACCATCAAAGGATTCCTACATTGGGCAGCGACATCCTGACTCAGGGACCCTGCCTTGCTCGGCTGTACTCTGGAATCAGACGGGAGGAGATGGGCCTTTGGCATAAAAGCTGTGGATCAAAGGTGTGGTGGGTGTGGGCTGTGCCCCAGTGACACTCCTTGCCTGAAGCGCTCTCAAAGATACACTACAGCTCCCTGGTGACTAACTTCAGAATTTTCAAATAATACCCATGCTCTTCGGTGAAGTTAACATGACCATCCAGCTCTTTATAGCCATAACAGGATGCTCTTCAAATCATGAACATCTAAGCAGATTCTGCCAAGGAGTCGGGAATAGAAGAAACTGCCCGGATACCCCAACGGTGGCAGTTTCATGCGTGGGCGACTCACTTGAACTTCCCGAGACGATCTGTCTTGCACAGAATGCCAACAACACCTGCTTTCCAGTTACAAATTTCAGAAGCCTGAGGCTCTAATCGCAATTCCGCTATTCACCAACAAGGCCATCTTGGACCCATTTTCTTCACCTCTACCCTGGAAAGGACAAATATCACCCAAAGTTCCCACTCCCGGCTCACGCTGCCACGCGCCAGGGATGGCTGTCAGACTCAAGGAGACGTTAAGGATTAAGACACAATAAGAGCTGTCAAGGAAAAAAATACAAAATAATGGATGTAAACATCACTTGAAAGGATAAGGAGTCAAATGCCATTTTTGTGATTAGCGGGAGGATGGTCCACAGCCTGGAACCCACCGCCATGGCAGTGTGCAGGGCTCACGCTCAGCAGCACCCCGGTCCCCAGGCTGGGGACCACAGCTTGAGCCGCTCAGGGAAAGCACTTGGTTTGTTTTGCAGGAAACAATGGAATCGCAAGCCCGTCTCCTCTAATGAAGGTTCACGTCACAAATATCAGATGTGTGGCTCCCTGCTTTTTTGAATACACCTAAGTTCTCCTTTCAGTCCGTCTTTCTAAAGACGGTTGACCTGGCAGTTAAACCCTGCGCGTGTAGGACCAACAAGACCCCGCATCCCGCTGAAGTGATGACAACAGCATCAGTGGTGAACGACCTGGCACACGCAGGCAAGGACACCTGGGTCGCCTTGACGACGCCTGGAGGACGCGATTGTAAGATGCTCTGCGTCAGAAGACCTATTCCGATTTCAGAGTTTAGAGTTGTTAACAAAGAAAGAAACACACACATCTTAGAATCAATGCAAAATGCAAAGGAACTCCTTCTTCCCCTGACATTCTTCTCTTTCCTAGTTGTGTGTGTGTGTGTGTCTTTTAATTTGAAGAAATTTCCTTCAGGGGTTGATTCAACCTCATGTGTGCTGTAAATTGGCTTTGCTTTTCTGGGGGTTGGTTCTCTACCCCACCCAGTCCCATCCAAGGCCCTGCTTGAGAGTCAGGGAAGCTCTCACCCCCACCACCTCCTGTGAGGGTCTCCGTACTGGGGCTGAATGTCACTTTCCAGCTAGGCTGCTCATCATCTACCCACCCCCACCCCCGAGCCCCTGGGGGTTCTGGGAGTTGGGGCCACACCTCTGTGAACCTGCAAAACCAGGCTCCTGCTGGCGTGCTAGGAATGCACTGAGCCTAGCACAAAGTCTGTTCCTAGCAAATGTCTGGTGAATGCTTTGGTGGGACAGTTTTGAGTTTCACAGAATGCATTTTAACCGACTTTTTTTTCTTTCTTTTCTTTCTTTTTTTTTAATTTTTTTTAATTTTTCTTTCTTTTTTTTAAATTTAAGATTTTATTTATTTATTTGTCAGAGAGAGAGACAGATCATGAACACAAGCAGGGGGAGAGGCAGAGGGAGAAGCAGGCTCCCCGCTGAGCAGGGAGTCCGAAGTGGGGCTCAACCGAGGGCCCTGGGATCATGACCTGAGCTGAAGACAGACACTTAACGACCGAGCCACCCAGGCATCCTGTGAGGATCCATTTTATGTCTGGAGTATCAGTGCTTTACCGCAGCTTGAAGTGAGGTTGGGAGAGCTATTTCCATTTGAGAATAGTTACGCTAGGAATTTTTCCAGCCGATTCACATGTTATCAACACTTGACCTAGAGAGGAATGTCATCAGAAAGAGGGGACAGGATAAATGAACACAATCGATTTAAATCTGTAGGTCCACATTTCCCAAAATATTTTCTATGCAAAAACATTTGAGTTTCTAGGGAATAATCGGTGCGCCAAAGAAATGATCCTACCTAGCATGTGAATTAAACGCACACCTCTGTTTGCCTCCCATTGAACTCAACTATAAAACCTGGACGGAATACATTATTCATAAATTTGGGAAATGCTGGCATTGGCCAAGTTAATCAGGTCTTGGATTGTCTTTACTAAGTGTTGTGGATCTAGAAGAGGTGCCTGTTTGTATTTAGTATTTCCCAAATATTTGATTAGAGATTTTTTTCTCAAGGAATGTCCCAAAAGATAATGCTGTCTTGTTTCTATGTGTCTCATGTCCCCCCATATGTGGATTATGTGGGTGTGACTTCTCTCTCGTCTATCACCGGGAGATCATGCTTTTTTTTTTTTTTTTTGACAACTGTTAAATTTAGGGGGAAAAAACCTGTCAGTTCATGGTGATCTTAACTTGGCATGATAACTCGGCTGATGGGTGACTGGAAATGGCTACTTGTAGTTTACTAATTATACCAGCCTTGTTGGGTGATTCATGTAGTAATAATTAATACAATAAACTAGTAAGATTAGCTTTTCTTCCCTAAAACTCATTGAGCTTGATGAGCCAAGAGGAGCAAAGGGAAGGAAAGGAACAAAGCAGATTACGGTCACACACAGATCAATTGCTACAATGAACTCTGCCAGAAAGTTGATAAGGAGCAGATCTGAAATATTGAGATATTTCTCTAATACTATCCTGGGAATTCAGAGGAAGAAAACCCAACAAAGAACTTAGCTAAAAACATATAGAGAAATAATCAATGCTTTTGGAATAACATTTGCTCATAGAGAACAGGCACATTGTTTCCAACACTGCTGCAGGTAGGAAAAAGTACGTTAGATTTTTGTAGTGGAACAGATTATCACCGACACAGACTCAAAGCAACACTGCTGACTGGGTTAATTTCCCAGTTTCTTCTAAGTCAGAAGCCCAGGCAGGGCTCACCTGAGCCCTCTGCTCACAGGATCTTACAAGTCTGCAATTAAAATGACAGCTGGGGGCGCCTGGGTGGCTCGGTGGGTTAAGCTTCTGCTCAGGTCATGATCTCAGGGTCCTGGGATCGAGCCCCGCATCAGGCTCTCTGCTCAGTGGGAAGCTTTCCACCCCCCACCCCCCGAGCCATGCCTACCTCTCTGCCTACTTGTGATCTCTGTCTGTCAAATAAATAACTAAAAATCTTAAAAAAAAAAGAAAAAGAAAAAGAAAAAGAAAAAGCGACAGTGGGGGTTGTGGTCTCATCTGAGGCTTAAGGGCTTCTTTTCGGCTCATATGCTGCCGGCAGGATTCATTTCCTTGCAGCTTTGCCGAATTCAGCTGCATTCTAGCTGCATCTTCAAGGTTAGCCAGAGAGCCTTTCTGGCTTTGAACCTCTTCGACAGCTTTTAAGGGCTCATCTAATTAGATCAGGAACATCTTGATCTAATCACCTCTTTTGATTAATTCAAAGTCAACTGATTAGGGACCTTAATTACATTTGTAAGATCCCTACTGCTATATAAAATAACATAATCTGGGAACTTGTCTAGCTCAGTTGGTAGAGCATGAAACTCCTGATCTTGGGGTTGTGAGGTTAAGCCCCAAGCTGGGCCTAGAGCTTACTTAAAAAAGTACAAAGAACTATAGGACTATACCAAAAAAAAAAAAAAAAAAATAAAGTCACATAACCATGGGAGTGATATTCCATCATATTTATGAATTCTGCTCACACTGAAGGGGATGGGAGGTATTATGAAGGGCATCTACACAAGGGGCAAGGATCTTGGGACTAATCTTAGAAGTCTGTGGATCATGTGAAATTAACACACATCTCTCTATTTCCTATTGAGCTCAATTAGAAAACTTGGACAGAATGCAAGAACAGCGCTTTGAGAACTCTGAAAAATGAATCAGCAGGCAGATTGGGGAGGAACCCAGAATTCTAAGTACTATGAAACTAGCAGATATAAATAAGATCGTCTTATAGCATAATAGTCAAAATGTCCAGGACATGAACCCAAATTACTTGTCATATAAAGAACTACAGAAACCTCCACTCATGGGAAAAGACAATCAACAGACACCAATGATAAGATGATATAATATTGGAATTTTCTGATAAGGACTTTAAAGAAGCTATCATAAAAAATCCTTAAGTATTAAGCAAACTCAAAGACTCATATAAATTTGCATTTAATTTGGTCTTCTTTTTTCTAGTTTTTTTAAGGTAGAAGTTGAGGTAATTGATTTAACTATATAGCATTTAGTACCATCAATTTCCCTCAAGAACTGCTTTAAGAGCATTTCACAAATTTTTTATTTCATTTCACTGAAAATATTTTCTAATATCTTTTTTTATTTCTTCTTTAATTCATTTAGTATTTATTAGTGTACTATTTCATTTCCATTAGGCAAAAATTTGTGATTTTCCAGAGATTATTTTCACAGGTTATTTTTAATTTAATTCCACTGTGACTGGAGAATACTTTATAGTCTTTATATAACTGGAACATTTATATATTTCATATAACTTGAATATTTAAAAATTTATTGTAATTTGTTTTATAGTCCAGAATATGGTCTATTTTGGTAAATGATCTGGTAATTAAAAATAATGTGGATCTTGCTATTCTTAGGTGGAGTGTTTTATAAATGTCAATAATATCAAATTAGTTAAGAAGGACTTTTAAATCTTCTAAATGCTTACTGGTTTTCTTTTTACTTGTGCTATCAATTGTTGAGAGATAATGAAATTTATGACTATAATTTTGGGTTTATTTCTCTTTGTACTTCTGTCAGTTTTTGTTTCGTGTAGTTGTAGTTCTATTATTATGTGCTTCTGTTATTTATAGCACCACTCCAGATCTCATTTGACTTGTATTAGCATAGCGTATCATCTGATATCCTTTCACTTTTGACCTGTGTCTTCACACTTAATACTTCATACTTAAAGCACATTTCTTATGGATAACATTCATTTGCAACTTGGTTTTTTTCATTCAATGTATTAATCTCTGTCTTTTAATTAGAGTTGTTTAGATAATTTACATTTAATGTAATTATTGATATAGTTAGGTTTAGTTTATTATTTTGTTATTTGTTTTTATATGTTCCATGTCTTCTTCATCCACTTTATCCTATTTTTGGCCATCTTTTGGATTAACTGATTTCTTTTTTTTTTTTTTTTTTAAAGATTTTATTTATTTATTTGACACAGAGAGAGAGAGAGAGAGAGAGAGAGATCACAAGTAGGCAGAGAGGCAGGCAGAGAGAGAGAGAGGGGGAAGCAGGCTCCCCGCTGAGCAGAGAGCCCGATGCGGGGCTCGATCCCAGGAACCTGAGACCATGACCTGAGCCGAAGGCAGAGTCTTAACCCACTGAGCCACACAGGCGCCCCAGGATTAACTGATTTCTTTGTGCTTCCATCTACCCTCCTTTGTTGGCTTCTTAACTATAAGTATTTGCTTTGTTATTTTAATGGCTGCTAAAATATGGTGTATACAGTGTATAAGATAGTACACAGCTCTGACTTATCACTGTCTTTCTTTAAATGATTATCTACCACTTCAAGCATGTAAAAACCTTAGAATAGAAAATTTCCACCTCCCTCTCCTGGTTATTATGCTATTGCTCTCACATATTTTACCTATACATATATTATAAACCCCACAATACATTGTTTGAATTTTTGTTTAAACAAATAATAATCATATAAAAAGATTTAATCAGAAAAAAATATTAATCATTTCTGGAGCTTTTTGTTCATTTACGTAGATTTGTACTGATTTCATCTGGTCTTCTTTTGCTTCTGCCCAAAAGACTTTTCTTTACAATTTCCTGTAGTGTGGGTTTGCTGGTAAATTCTTTCAGTTTTTGTCTGTCTAAAAACATCTTTATTTTACCTTCATTTTTGAGAGATGTTCTTGCTGGGCATGAACTTTAAAAGAAAACGTTTTATTTATTTATTTGTCAGAGAGAGAGAATGAGAGTGAGAGAGCACAAGCAGAGGGAACAGCAGGTAGAGAGAGAAGTGGGCCCCTTACCAAGCAGGGAGCCCAATGTGGGACTCAATCCCAGGACCCCAGGATCATGACCTGGGCCAAAGGCAGACGCTTAACTGACTGAGCCACCCAGGTGTCCCTGGGCATAAACTTTTTTGGGGGCAGTTTTGTCTTTCAATATTTTAAAGATATCTTCTCGTCTACATTGTTTCTGATAAAACTCGGCTCCCACCCTTATCTTTGTGTCTCTTTATGTCACATCTTATCCCTTTCTCTAGATGCCTTTAAATTTTCCATTTATCATTGGTTTCTTCAGCAATTTGATTATGGCAGATCTTGATGTAATTTTCTTCATGCTTATTTTGCTTGGGGATTGGTTGAACTGGGATCTGTGAGTTTATAATTTTAATTAAATTAGGAATATTTTTGGACTTATTTTTCTTCAAATATTTGTTTCATCATCTCTCTTTTGGCAACTCCACTTACTCATACATTAGGCCACGTGATACTCTCCATTTTTTCCAGATTTTTTTTTCTCTTTGGGTTTTATTTTGCATAGTTTCTATTGTCACATTTTCAAGTTTACTGACATCCCCATTCTTTCTTCCTTTCTTCTTTTCTTTCTTCATTCCTCCCTCCATCCATCCCTTGCCTCCTTCCCTCCATCCATCCCTTTCCTCTTTCCTTCCTTCCCTCCCTTCCCTCCTTCCTTCTTTTCTTCCTTCTTTCTTTTTTCAATGCAGGGCTTGAATTCACAACCATGTGATCAAGACCTGAGATGAGATCAAGAGCTGGATGTTTACCTGACTGAGCCACTCAGGTGCCCCTCAAATTTATGAATGTCTTCTTATGCAAAGTCTAATCCACTATTAATGTCTTCTGTTTATTTTTCATTTCAGATGTTTCAGTCTTCATCTTTAGAAGTTCAATTTGGGTATGCTTATCTGGGAACATTCTTATGTTTATACTTAACCTTCTTAATATCTGAAATACGGTTATAACAACAGTTTAATATTCTTGTCTAATAGCTAATATCCTAATATCTATTTCAGTTCTGAGTCAGTTTTGATTGACCGATTGTTCTCCTCGCTATGGGTTACATATTCCTTATACTTTGAATGTGGTGGCAATCCTTGATTGGATGCCAGTCATTGTGTTATTACCTTGTTGGATATAAGATATTTTGTTTTTCTATAGCCATTCTTGAGCTTTGCTTTGGGATGCCATTAAATTACTTGGAAATAGTTTGAGCTCTTCAGATCTATTTTCTGATTTATGAGGTGGATCTGGGTCAGTGTTTGGTTTGGGTCTAAATATTTGCCACTGCTGAGGCACAAGCTTCATGAGTATTCTGTCCAGTGTCCTGCTAAATCTGAATTTTTTCCAGGTTGACTGTAGGAATGGGCTATGTTCTTGGCCCTGTGAGAGTGCTGGGTGCTTTTACCTGATCATATCAGATTGTTTCTTCCTTGGGCATTAGGTAATAGGTTCGCATGTGTGTAAGGATGAGAACTCTGCCGAAAGCTCGAGAGGACCCCCTCCAGATCACCAGCATGCTCTCTTGGTGTCACTATCTCTGGTCTGGTGCTCTATCTGTGCACTCCAGTCGCCTGGTCTCCCTGGCCTCCCACCTGCATCTCCTCACCTTGGGGAGTCCACCAGGCTTTGCCTGGGCCCCTCTTCTTATGTCACAGCTTAGAAACTCTCTGGAGGTAGTAAGCTGGGGCAATAGTAGAGCTCTCCAAATTTGTTTTTGTGTGTGTGTGTCTGTTTCTTTCAGGCAGCAGGCAAAATCTCTCCTTTTTATTCCATCTTGAGTGGAATTCCTCAACCAGTCCCCTTTTCATGCATATTCAATGCATATTTAAACACAGTGTTTTGCTGATGGAAAATGAGACACTGAGAGGTTAAAGGTCAAAGAACCAATCCATCCCTTAATCATGATGTTGCCTTCTGGTGGAGGAACATGGGTTTCTCACATCCTCACAAGAGAAATTTCAGTGGCATCTTTCCAGCACAGCCCAATACTTGGCTCTAATTATATTTATAAATGCTAATAGGAGTGGCAATCACAATTATGCTAATCTCTCTGTTTACAGCCAACTGTTGCAAGCAATTATGGCCAATGAGTTCAATTTGTAAATTGGAATTTATTAAATCTAGCCGATTAAATATACTTCTGTTTTAGGCAGATTGCCTCTAACATTTATGACTAAAGCTATTTACTTTAAAAATGTCCTAATAAGACATAAGCACTTAGAAAAAGTCTTTTCATCTTTACTTTCCTTTGATGGAACAGAAAAGGAAAACATGCTTGCAGTCAGATTTTTGGTCTATTTATTAGATAACAAGGGCTCTGTGAAGCTCTTCAAAATATTTCAGGGGATGTTCTGTCTTTTTTTAAAGATTTTACTTATTTATTTGACAGAGAGATAGAGGGAGAGAGGTCATGTAGGCAGAGCAGCAGGCAGGGGGAGAGGGAGAAGCAGGTTCTCCAAAGAGAAAGGAGCTTGATGCGGGGCTCGATCCCAGGACCCTGGTATCATGACCCAAGCAGAAGGCAGCCACTTAACTGACTGAGCCATCCAGGAACCCTGAGGGTATTTTCTGAAGAAACTGCCCAGCTCCAGCTCAGAGCCTACACAGGAACTGCAGAGGCATTGATCCAGAAAGCACATATTCTGGATCCTGGCAAACAAGAGAGTTGGCAGCCCAGTTAGGCAGTGGAAGACAATGAGGACAAGAAATTAAACACACGTAAGATTTCTCTAGGTTTGCAGTGTGCCTGGCTGGCCTAGTAGGTAGAGCACATGACTCTTGATCTCAGGATCATAAGTTCAAGCCCTATGTTGGGTGTAGAGATTACTTGAAAATTAAAAAAAAATTTTTTTCTTTCTATTTATTTTTCATACATTCATTTGGGCATCCATAAAGTGTAGATATGTTAAATGGATTTAGAACTAGATTTAGGCAAGATTCTGAAGTGTTCTATTGTTCTCTTTGGTAAACTGAGCACTGTAACTGAGATGGTCTTAAAAGTATTTGCTTTCTCTGGGAGTTTATGATTCTCTGATCCAGGTCTTTTGAGGCTCTAGGACCTCATGTTGGAGTGAGCGGAGGCTGGCTTGCCAGTGTTTGGTCTTCTCTCCCAGGTGTCCACATTTACCTTCTCTGTGGCCCATTTCCTCAAGGCACCATCTTCCCCGGTTAATCTGATCACCTACCACAAGGAAGTTATCACTTATATGAGGGGTGCACTGTGGGGTGCAAGCAAGAGGGGTGTCTGATATTAACCAGGGTAAGGGGAGAACATGACAGGATTCTTATTTGTATTTTTTATTTCATCCTTTCTTATTTACATTTTGTTTCATAATGTGCATAATATTTTCATTACAATACTACAGGTATGCAATTTAATTATACATACTTACAATAGTACGTGTATCTAATATGCATATGTTTAATCTTAAACTTTCCCTAATTGTGTAAGTCTCTTCTGTGTCAATGAATCTCGAGGACATCACTGTACTGTGGCTCTCTAGGCTTGCTGTTTACCTGTCACCTTGGGCTCGCTCCCCCTTGGCCATCATCTTGGGACATCTCATTGCTTCTTTCTTCCATTGGTGCATCTATTTCCTGGATCCCTTCTGTCTCTTTCCGTGGGTATATTTCTGGTGTATCTAGCTCCTGAGAGCTTCCAGTTCCTTGCCTGAACAAAGGTAAAAGGAAGGTAAATCTTGAAAGACCTTGGATGTTTGGAAATATCATCAGTGGAACTTCACAAGTAATTGATGATTTGCAGGATATGGACATCACTTTCCTTCAGAAATTTGAAGGAATTGCTTTATTATCTTATAGTTTCTAGCTACTGTTGAGAAATTCAGTATTACTCCAACTCCTGATCTTTGTATAAGACCTGTTTTATTTTTATTTTTGTATGGGAAACTGAAAAGATTTTCTCTGCACCCTCTCTCCAGAGTAACCATCATGCTAAATTTCAACATTGTGGCCTTTTGTGGTAACGTTATATAGGTGGAATCACAGAATATATACTTTTGTGTGTGTGTCTGGCTTTTTAAATTTCTGTATCATGTTTGTGAGATTCATCACGACACACGGCAATAATTATTCAGTCTCATTGCCTTAGGTAACTCTATTGTATGAATAAAATGCAATTTATGTATCCCAAATGTTCACTTTCTATATCATCTATTCTTGCTTTATGGATCCAAATGTATCTTATCTCTCCAAGAATATTGATTTAATTAAACACTTTTTTCTTACCCCTATATAATCTTTGTTTCCTCCAAGTTCTTTTAAAATACAGGTTTAAGTCTTTGTATTTTATTTTATATGATTTCCTCAAATGTCTGATGATCCTCGACTTTCTGCTCATGTTTATGCATGAGGTACGAAACAGCTGATTGCTACAGCTCTGTGCTCACGGGTGGTCTTCTTTGTAGGGTCATTTTGCTGCCCTGTTTTCTTTGAGGCGATTCCTGATTTTCGTACCCTATGTTTCTTCCTCCCTCTCTTGAGCTGGTCATATCCCACAGAGTATGAACTTTTAAGCAGAAGTCCAATCCTGACTTCCTGTATTTGGGGAGCCAACTACGGGAAAAGACTAGAGAAGTTCTATCCTGGTATGTGGCTGCATTTCCAGAGTGGCTCCCCACCCTCAGTGGGCCTGGTATCTCTTGTCCAGAGACTTTCCTTTTTACCCTTTAGAGAATATACTTCCTGTCTTTTCCTGGTGAGGGCAGGAGAATCTGCCTGGTGTTCGGTTTTGGGGAGGCCACCCAAGGACCTCCCTAGTTTTTCAACAAACTAACTAGACCAGTTTTCTGTCTTTAGCTCCATGTTTACCTCCACTTTCAGAAGTATCTGGTGCTACCAGCTCCTGAGTTTCTGGAAGGTTCTACAAAGGAAGACACGGTTTCCATGACATAATTTTCCACCTTCCAAATTTATTGCTATTGTTCTTTCTCTTTCTCCATTTGTCCTTTGCATGTATGCCTTTCAAGATCTTTTTATTGTTATTTCTGGAGGCCTCAGGAAGGAGTGGCCACAGATAGGTACATTCGTTACTCTATTTTCACTGATAAGTCTTGTTCAATATTTTTTCAACTCAATTGTCTGCACCTTGACTCTGGCTTTTCTAGAATGGATAAGTTTCCAATACCCAAGGAAAAAGTGATAGTTGTACCAAAGTAGACAAGTGCTTAATTTTTGTTGATATTTATATGTTTATACACCTACTCTTTTAGATGGGCCTAATCACATTTTGGTTCTTTTGCTTATGGGCTACAATTAATATAATGAGGTCTTTTTGTTTTTCCAAAGTACATGCATCATTTGCTGAGTTATCTTCTAGATTACTTAGGAATCTACTGCTGTGGGAGGGTATGTGGGAAAAGAACATTTTTGAACGCTATTATAAATCCACTCAATCGTTGTATTGAACTACATAGATGAGCGGATACCTCTCTCTTTAAGGAGTTTACTACTTGAAGAGGCATTATTCCTCATGTTGAAGGCTACCCCCACAGCCCTCTTAGCGCAGTGGGCAGCGCGTCAGTCTCATAATCTGAAGGTCCTGAGTTCGAGCCTCAGAGAGGGCATAGCTATTTTGCTGTGCTATAAAAGGGTATTTGAGGAAAATAATAAAAACTTTAAGCAAAGGTGTTTAGAGGCCCCGTGTGGCCAGGCAGTTTCAAGGATGCCCCCCACAAAGGCATCTGTGGGTAAATGTCTAAATCCACACATAGATCATTCAACCTCATTTGAAACAGAAGGGATGCAAGCCACCACCAAAAGGAAGTTGTCTGCTCTCCCAAGAACTAAAAAAAAAAAAAGTTTTGAACTTAGAAAAACAGCTCCACATCTCAGGTCTACATATCACACTACATATCAGTGACCTGGAACGAAGTTTTTTCCTGTTTCATTTAACTTTTAGAGACTCATTCTATGTTTGTAAAATGTGGACCGTAACACCTAAGTGGTTAGGTGTTACTAACAAGTAACTGTCAAGGTGAGCTGAACACACTAAATGATACTGATCTACTAGAGTAAGTGTGAGACACTTCTCCCAGATTTTGGCAAGTAGCGAGTGGTCCAACAACCGATGTTCTCTGTGTGAGGAGAGGGACGCAGAGAAGGGCACTGGTTTTTCCTTTAGAGAACGGTTACCTGCATTGCCCAGAGATGACAACGTGTGGCACCGTTGTCCAGCAGCTGCCCGTCTCTTCAAAAACAGAATGACCGCGCAGATGCTGCAGGATCCCAGCAAAGCTGCTGACGCTGACACAGACACGCTGGGATCAGGACGTCGCCCTGAGCACAAACACACACGAGCCCTCTCCAGACGGTGCGCAGAGAGTCCCTCCACCACACGGTGTTTTCGACACCGGAACCAAGAAGAAGACGTCAGGACGAAGAAACGAAACATTCAGGATTCGGAGTGGGGCAATTCTCTAAGCAGAGGGGCCCCAAACCTCCCACTTCACTTTTCTCCTCAGGGCTTCTCAGGCTGCGATTCCTGGTAATGTCCCTACGCACGCCTAAACCTTCTTCTTGACTCGAACTATGTTTCTTTATGTCTGTCCGCTCACACCCTCACCTACACCTGAGCGCTTTCCGAAGGAACACTGTTCCATATTTAACACACGCGTTCACAAAGCATGGTCACTTTGGGTCTGACAGTGGAAGAATGCATGTAACAGATCATCTTGATGTCTGCATTTTAAGGAGGTAAAAATAGTGAGGTAACGACCTATCTCATTTTTTAAAAAAATAAAGTTTTGCCATCATGGTGATGTGTATTCTCTTTCCCCTTCTTCTTCTTTTTTTTTCTTTCTTTTGTGGTCGTATCCTCATTGATTTCTGTCTGCAGAGTTCACCCAGTTCACATTTGACCACTTTCCCCCGAAAAGTGTTGTTGTTTTTATAATTTCATTAGCTTTTCTAGAGTTTTGAAGCAAATGGTGCTCTAAGAATGATTTCTTCTTCTTCTTCTTTTTTTTTTTTTAAGATTCATTTATTTGAGAAAGAGAGAACAAGTAGGGGAGCAGCAGAGGGAGAGGGAGAAGCAGGTTCCCCACTGAGCAGGGAGCCCGATGTGGGGCTCGATCCCAACACGCTTGGATCATGACCTGAGCCGAAGGCAGATGCTTAAGCAGCTGAGCCACTCAGGTGCCCCTCTAAGAATGACTTCTAATGATAGAACTTTCAAGCTACAATTATCCTTAACTTTGAGACGAGGATGCTGTATATGCCATCGGAAGACACATAATGGAATATTATTCAGTCGTGACAAAGAAGGAAATGTTGCCATTTGCCACAGCATGGATGGACCCTGAGGGCATAATGTTATGTAAGATAAGTCAGACAGAGAAACACAAATACCATATGATATCACTTATATGTGGAATTTTAAAAAGATAAAGTTGGTAAAAACAAAGAGCAGAAGGGTGGTTAGCAGGGTTGGGGTTGGGGGAATCCAGGGGATACCATATAAGGGTACAAGCTTGCAATTAATAGATAAATAATTGGGGCTCCTGGGTGGCTCAGTGGGTTAAAGCCTCTGCCTTCAGCTCAGGTCATGATCTCAGGGTCCTGGGATTGAGCCCTGCATCAGGGTCTCTGCTCAGCAGGGAACCTGCTTCCCCCCTCTCTCTCTGCCTCCTTGTGATCTCTGTCTCTTTGTCAAATAAATAAATAAAATCTTAAATAAATACTTACTGGAGCGCTAATGCGTGGCCTAGGGATTACAGTGGTCAATTATTGTATCATAAACTTCAAAGTTGCTAAGACTCTAAATCTTAATTGTTCTCACCACAAAAAATAATTATGTGATGGACAGAGGTGTAGTTAATCACACTGCAATATACAAGTGTATGAAGTCAACACGTTGTACACCTTACATTTACACAATGTTATATGTCATTTGTGTCCCAATTATAATAATAATATTAAGATGAATAGAGAAAAGCGGGACATATGGGTGTTAGCCCCAGTCTGCTGACTTCAGGTAAGGTCAGTGATCTCAATGACTTCATTGGGCTGATTTTCTCCCCAATCTAGGTGGCCAAAACTGAGTACTACTGGGGAACTGCTCTAGCTGGGAGCATTAAAGCAACCCGTAATCGAGATGTTTCATGAAGAATGTCGTAAGGAAACAGTAGGGTTGCAACCTAACCACATACAGGTAGAAACGTCCTGGCAGTGTGAGCTGCGTCTGAGTTCCCACGGTCCCATTAATGCTTGCTGCAAATCAGGGTTCCCATTTCCAAAGTCAGGGCCATTTTTTGCCTGGAATGTCGTCCTTTCCGGTATGGCACACTTGATACTATTTGCAGACGGAGCGACATTTTAGAATCTGAAAGCTTCTGACACCTTTCAGGGTCAAGCAGACACTCCTGGTTGATGCACATACCAGAAGACTGAAGTCAAGTTGTCCTTCTGCCTCAACACACAACCCAGAGACAATTCCCGGCAACCCAAGGCATAATGAATGTGACCCAGCTCTCCTCGTGTTGGGGAAAAAAAGAGAGAGAGGGAGGGAGGGATACAGAAAAGAAAAAGAAAAAGAACTGAAATCTGGGCCAGTTAATAATACAGTTCACCGGTTTGTGCCCTAGACCTTGAATCTGAGAGGAGTGGCCCTTTCCAAAAGATGCTCTGTGCCTGAGGGAAATGCCTAACCTTTCACCTGTTTGTCTTGTAAGTCTCTGTTACCTTGGAGCCACCTTTTTATACCAGCAGCAACACCCCAAATTAGTCTCTATTCACAAATTACCTCTGATGCAGCCTCCCTGGGAAAACTTAAAAGCCTATTTAACTGAAGGAGTGCCTGCTGCCAAGAAGCTGGCTTGGGAGAACGTCAGTAATTAAATGGTGATAATATTTCAGATCTTGCAGGTATAACAAAGGCTCCTTTCTTTGTCTCAGGTGGGGACACGTTAACACATTACCTCTGTCTGCTAAGTAAGGAATGCAGCCATCTGGGGGGTGTGAAAATGGGGAATTGGAGGGCTCCGTGGTGGTGGTGGGGGGGGACAGGGGGCTCCCTTCTGAGTTCTGGAGGAGATCCTGGTTCTGGGTGGGGGAGAGGTTTAATATTAATATTCATCACAGAAGGACCCTGTGGCATTTCAGCCTAAGATGTCTTAGAACAGGTGAGAGACGAAACAAGGTTGAATTCTTTGTTAAATGGGTAAGGGTCGGGGAGGGCAGGGTTTGTGGGCAGAGAGGAAAGAAGAATGTAAAGAACTGCCTTTGGGACAGGTGATCTTTTTTTTTTTTTAAGATTTTATTTATTTATTTGGCAGACAGAGATCTACAAGTAGACAGAGAGGCAGGCAGAGAGAGTGAGAGAGGAGGAAGCAGGCTCCCCGCTGAGCAGAGAGCCCGATGCGGGGCTTGATCCCAGGATCCTGGGATCATGACCCAAGCTGAAGGCAGAGGCTTTAACCCACTGAGCCACCCAGGCGCCCCGGGACGGGTTATCTTAACGAGTCTCACGCTGTCCGCTTGGCTGGAGATGTGAGGACGGCCACGCTCTGAGACGAGCCTCGGGCCCGGGTCTCACAGCAGCAGCAAGAAGGCAAATGAAGTTACCAAGGACCAGCCTTTCCTCTTGCCAGTTATGGGGTCTCGGGAGCATTGCTACAGATAGGAAGGGGAGCGGCCCAGGGCAGCAGCCCCCTACCCATGTGCATGGAGAGGGGGCTGCACTGCCCACCCTGTTGGCCCCGAGACAGGAGCGCCCGGCACTCAGATGTCTGCTTGAATGTGCATTTGGCTCATGATTCCAGTTGGTCCAAGGGCCGGTATGATGGATGCATCCTGTGAATCTAATACATACGTAAATTCATGCCACTTTCTTCAGCTAAAGCAGTTTCATCTGTTCGGCCCACAAAAAGGATAAATGGAATGCTGGACTCAGGGCTCAGAGCCAGGGTTCCAAACATGTGGGAAGGAATGGGCCTGTGTTCCTCATTCGTCCTGTCTGAATGGGACAAAATCCATCCAAGATGGCCGAAGGCCAGATCAGTCAGCTCTGTCCCTCCCACCCCCTTTCTCCTCTGTCTCTGTCTCTCCCTCCCTCCTTTGCTTGCTCTCTCTGGGGAATTTTTGCTTTGGCTAGGACAAAGGGAACCTTGCAGGGCCAAGGGGCAAAGACCAGGTTGCTGCTTGCCACATTTGGGAGGATTCTCTGTGTTGGAGCCAGGAGTGTCAAGGGTATCGGGAGGAGAAATGAGGAGAGGGATTTAGCCAGAGCGACTTGTCTTAGTGAAGAAAAGCACGGTTGACCTTGGCTAGGTATTGGATCCAGCCTGTTTACTTCTTAGGGAGCCACAGGAAGAAGTGGAGAAATTCTACCACACAAGGCCCAGGGACCTGGTGGGAGGGTCTCAGGGAAAGAACGAGACATAGGTTCTTATGCGTCCATATTGTTTGTTTTTCTCTGTTTATAAATATAACACTTACTTATTATAGAACACTTAGAAAATACAGAAAAGCCTAAAGGGGGAAAAAAAAGAAAAGGGAAAAAAAAGAGCCTTAAGAAGGAGACTAAATCACTCATATACTAAAACTTAAGGATAAATACCACTAGCCTTTTAGAGAATGTTATTTTAATATAGTCTCATAGCCTACCCTTTTCTTTCAATAATTACCTCGTGGGCATCTTCTGAAGACATTGCAACATCTGCAAGAATTTGTTTTTAAATCAGCCGATTCATATTTCATTGTGTGGATAAAACAAATGTTTTAAGATCATTTCCTAATGCTAGCACTTAGGTTTTTAATTTTTCCTATTATATAAGAAAAGCTCCAGTGAACACTTGTGTGTGTGTGTGTGTGTGTGTGTGTGTGTGTGTAGTGTGGGCATATGGAATTATTTTCAATAAGTATGTTCTTAGGAGTAGAATTACTGAGTTAATTCTTGATGTTCCTCCAAATCCTGGCAGGCAGAAACTTTCTGGAGAAGAGTTTTAGCGATGCGTTACACGTAGGGCGCTCCAACACCTCGGCTTTGGAACAGATGGCAACTGGTATACTGAAGGTCCTTTCTGGAGGCCAGCCGAGAGAGAGAGAGAGAGAGAGAGAGAGGAAGAGAGAGAGAGAGAGTGTGTGTTAGGGGGGAGAAGAGGGTACAGCTGAACTGTCATATCTGCGTTTGAGGTGGTCCCTAGAGTGTCCCTGACCTCTGGCCTTCCCGGATGCTGGAGCAGACCCCCTAGCCAGCTGTGTTTTTCCTCAGGTACATGACCCACTGAGGCAGATTTGCTGGGAAGACCTAGGATTACTGGGGGCTGGGGAAGGTGGGGAGAGAGGAAGCTTTCTTCATTTTCTCAGACACACAGAGAGGATCTCACTAGTCCCGTGGAGACTACAGAGGACCCCCGTTCCCCTTTCCCTCCCTGGGCTCCCCTGGGGACATCTGGAGGAACCCTCACAAGAGTCTCCCACAGGCTTGGTTGGAGAAAGACCCTGTGAGCGTCAGGGAGGGGTCGGCCTGGGGCGCAGAGAGAGGACAGCAGGGGCAGAGCTCGGCAGCATTCACCCAGAAGGTCAGGGAGAGAGGGGCACCCTGCCCTGGGCTCCCCCCCCCCCCCCCGGGAAGGCCTTGACCGTGGTGGGTCAGGTGAGGGCGATGCTTCGGGTTCACCGGCCTTCACTCCAAGCTCATTCAGCATCCTTCTGATTCATGTTAACATGTGAAGCTTCTGGGCTCCTGACAGGAATGGGAGCGTTTCTGTTACTGGAAAGAAAGAACCTTCGGCAGAGATAAAAAGCTGACATTTCAGTGTGCGGGCTTGCGAGCGGGGTGAGTCAGCCTCGGGGAATCCGTCCGAAGGGCACCGGTGGGGGGGAGGGGCAGCCCCTGCACACGGTGAAGGCAGCGAGCTAGGGCCATCTGCCTGAGCCTCGGAAGCCCCGTGTCACATTCTCACCGGGACCTGCCAACCTCCTGGTGTCACGATCTGTCCCGCCTTCGTCGCGGCCCTCAGCCCACGCAGCCGGCTGTCTCAAAAGGCCCCACAGTGGCATTTGGTGACCTCCCCTTGGTTACTGGGAAGCAGCACAGCGGTTCTCGGACTCTTACTCCAACACCGGCAGGTCCACAGCCATACAGTCTTCGAGCAGGTGCCAGTTGTTTGTTTTTTCCTTCCCCTCCTCTAGCGTCCAAATGACGGCGAACCATTACTGATAACAGACTCGGGCTCTCAACACGGGACTGCCCTCTCCGGGCAACTGTGCTATCGCTCGCTGTCACGGGGTTCGCTGTACACCCTCCAGATTCATAGGTTGAAGTCCTGATCCCCAGCACCTCTTTGGTGACCTTATTTGGAAATTGAGTCATTGTTGATGTCATCAGTTACGAGGAGGTCACACTGGAGAAGGGTGGACCGCTGGTCCCGTATGACTAATGAACTTATAAAAAGGGTGCCGCGTGAGAAGAGAGACACACACACACATACACACACACAGAGAACACCCCATGAAGACTGGAATTACGTTGCCACAAGCCAAGGAGCTACCAGAAGCCAGAAGAAAAGCCTGGAATGGATCCTTCCCTAGTGCCTTCAGAGGGAGCTTGGTCTTGTTGATAACCTTGATCTCTAATTCTAGCCTCACAGAGCTGTGAAACAACACATTTTGCTTGTCTAAGCCCCTCAGTGCATGGTCTTTGGTTAAGGCTGACTTACAACACTAATGCACTCGCCATCACTGAGGAACTCAGAAGCCTTCTGGCCTCGGAAGAGCTCCCTTGTCTTCCTTAGCTTCTGCTTTATACAGAAGGGCCAAGCAGGTCGTGCCTATTCTATAGATGGAGAGACTCTATCTCAGAGAGATGAGATGATTTATTTGGAATGGCTTTCTTGTGAAATCTTTTTTTTTTAAAAGAAGCTGGGAAAAGTTAACTCTGGGAACATACTAATTGTCTGCCAAATGCCAACCTCCCATCCCATGCTCCTAACCACCTTAAGCTTCTGGCATTTCGGACGCCCTGTTCTTGGAGATGAAGTACAAATGGGGAGCAAATCAGGGAGCCCTGAAGGGCAATACTGAGCCTGGTCTCACAAGAATGTTGAAGGATCCCTTTGTAGGGCGTGTATGAGGAAGTATTTGTTTTCATGCTCTGCAATGCCAAAGAATGTTTTAAATTAAAAAAAAATTTTTTTTTTCACTCTGATTGTGGAACTTCCTGGGTTCCCAAATTCTTGGGCAAGTATCTGGATCAGACTCTCATTTTAAGTGCCCGGTCATGAGGGGTTTAACATAGGAGACGCTAACAATAAGCTGTGAGGTGTGGGGGTAGCCCTGGAGTCAAGAGGGAGTTCCAGCTCCCTCTCCCTGGGGGAACGACCTCAGACAAGATGCATTCACGCCCCCCGTGTCTCACCTCTAAATGGGACGGCAAACCACAGCAAGTTCCATGGTGTTCGAACAGAACAAGGTATATGGCCGTGCTTTGTAAAGGGCCAAGTCATGCTGCAGCACAAGTGGTTGGGTCTGAGGTGGGGAGACAGGACAGTTCAGATTTTGGAGGTGACCCTGCCCCAGGGAATATCCTGGTGTCGCCTGCCAGGGTCACACAAAGAAGGGGCTGGCTGCCGGCTCTTCCCGGGAGCTCTGAGGTAGATTTCTGACTTGAAGAAGCAGACCATGGAAGGACTGGGGAGACCCAAAGCTGAAGTTTTTTTTGCAAACATGTGTGTGTGTTCATTTTCTGGGGAGAGAACCCTGGGCTATAAGGGTAGGTGACCACTGATTGTTCCTCCCAAAGGCTTCCTCCCTTCTTCTTTAGGAAGGGCACGTGGGGCATCTGGGTGGCTCGGTCAATTTCGCCGTCTGCCTCGAGCTCAGGTCATGATCCCAGGGTCCGGGGAGCCTGTCTCTCCCTCTGCCTGCCATTCCCCTTGCTTATGCTCTGTCTCTGTCTTTGTCTCTGTCTCTCTCTAATGGATGAATAAAATCTTAAAAAAAGGGAAGGAAGGGCTTGTGTGTGGTGGTGGGGAGCTCAGGTAGAGTGGTAGGGAGGAAAGGTGCTGGGGCAACTTGAAAGACAAGCAAATAACAAACCATGAAGACCTACATTCTCAAGTCAAATCGAATTCATGCAAACCTGAATCAAAATTCCCCTTTCCAGCCTTGCCCACCCCACCATGCCCTCCAGCAGGCTGCTGTGGGGGTGGGGGGAGAAAGGGGAGGTGCCATTTGCCCCCTAAGGATTCCCTCCCCCTCACACCCCTTCCGTCCTGGTGTTCTCTGCACACCCACAAGATGCTCTGGTGTGAGAGCGGCAGTCTGAGGAACCGGCTGGCTCCACCCCGCCCCAGCCCCTTCCCCCAGGAAGATGTGGGAGAAAGAGCAGGAACACAAAGGGCCCATCCTGCCAAGCTCCCATGCTCCCGAAAGGAAGTGGGCTGGAGGTGGAGCGGGCAGCGGGAGGGAGGTGGGGTAGGAAGGTGAGAAGGTGGTGACTCACTCACAAAGAATTGGGTTGTCTGATTTTATAAATTCTCAGGGGCTGGGAAAGCAAACGCAAATGACCTCAGATTTAGCTAATAGAGAACATTGATTTCCTTTATGCGGCACAGCCAAATGCATTTCGCTTCTACTCAGATATTGCCAGCAAGTATTTTTCAGTTCTTAAACTAAACCCCCCCTTTTTAGGTCACCTTTAAAATTTCCCAAGCTGTGCCCTTGGAGGAGCTGCATTCAGTGACCATGTCTCAATTCAGAAAGGAGGCTGAGGGTCACCTGGGTGGCTCAGCAGATTGGGCCTCTGCCTTTGGGTCATGATCTCAGGATCCTGGGACTGAGTCCCGCATGGGGCTCTCTGCTCAGTGGGGAGCCTGCTTTCCCCTCCCCCTCTGCCTGCCTCTCTGCCTATTTATGGCTCTCTCTCCGTCAAATAAATAAATAAAACCTTAAAAAAAAAAGAAGAAAGAAGGCTGACTTTTAATTACACAGCCAATATGTATTTCTTCCTTCCTTTTTTGGAGAAGAGAGAGAAAAAGACAACCATTCATTCTTCTTGAGCTGTTCGTTGTTCGGTGCTTATAGCACTACTGTACATATATGATCCCCGCTCTGGCAGTTGGCCCCGAGGCTGACCTGTCTGTCAACCATTCCCCCAGAGCTAGATGCACTTATCAATAGCAGGAAAGCAGTAGCTTAATAATAGCAACAGACCGAGCAAGAAGAAAGTGTGTTCTTTTTTGTTAGCTTCTCTGGCTGCACGACATCATAATTATCATTTCATATGGCTTCTAAACTCCTTTAATCTGACTTCAGGGGACAGCACAGAAAGCAATCGATGTTTTTATTGTCATATGCCTTCATGTGAAAATGGATCTAGAGTTGTGAACTGACCATATCAAGGACTAAAGAACATTTTATTATCTAAACTGGTTATATTGCTGTATTTAGTTTCACAATAGGAGAATTTCAACACCCCTCCTGGGGGAGGCTGTCTAGGAAACACATCTCAGCAGTTGGAGAAATTCTCCTGCCCTGGGTGTTCCTGGCTTCCTGCTGTTTTTTCACTCCTGCTCCCCTCCACCCCCCATCCTAATGAATATTCAGCCTACATCCTTCAGCCAGGATTTTTGAATAGGATGCTTCCTGTTTTCCTATTTGAGATTAACTGTTGTCCTGGGTAAAAGGGATTGTTTGGTAGGACTTTGCAGCTGGGAATTCCTGTTTATTTTTTATTCTGACCCTGGTTCTGGGGATAACATAGATCTCAGAGTTTCAAATAAAGCCTTGTATATTCCAGGGCTTGTTAGGTCTGACTCTATGGTACAAATATGGATATATTTTAAAACTGCCTACTTCTTCCATCTCACTGTGAGCAATTCAAAGGCAGGGATTAGGTTTTATTGATTTCTCTTTCTGGTGCC
This sequence comes from Neogale vison, assembly GCF_020171115.1. Lineage (NCBI taxonomy): Eukaryota > Metazoa > Chordata > Mammalia > Carnivora > Mustelidae > Neogale > Neogale vison. Next base: position 193,815,045 of record NC_058101.1, on the reverse strand, counting down.
CAATGGAGTGCCCAGAACAGAGCAGAAGCTCAATAAATTTTGCTGAATGGATGAACAGGCATAGTGATTAGAAGTTCCAGAGAGAGACGGTCATAATCATCCATCTTTGTCCTTAGGCTAGAAAGGGATAAAGAAAGATGAAGATTCATGTGTACCTATTGTGTGGCCCTGTTGGCAAAGAGGTGGTTACCTAGGCATGTTGTGCCTTGACCCTCTGGGTCCTAGAATTGGGTTTTAATCTTCTGTGTTTTCCCATTTATCTCTCAGGAGCTCAGTATCTTCTATAGTTTTCCCTGGATCAAGGCTGTGGTTCCTCTTTTGCCGCGTGTCTCGGAAGTCTGCCACTTGGGGTGGTTCGCGAACCTTTGGTGGTTGTTACCTGGGGACACTCAAGGTGTTCCAGAAGAATTAGTTCACAGGCTGTTGATGGTTTTGCCCCTTTACGGAGAATTATGAACACCAGTGTTTGGAAGTGTAATTCTTCCAGAGCTGTTTATAAATATGTCAAGATTTGCCATTAGAAGCATGTGGAGTTTTGATCTGTGACTTGAGCTTCTTGGGATTTGCTGTGAGGAAACCTCTGGGAATATTTTCACAATTAAAAGGAGATCCAGGTGTTTCTTTCCTCAAGAACTTATGGATGATATTTTGCATTTACCATCTGGGAGAAGAGATAGAAACACCTTGCTTTTCCTTCATACTCATGTTTAAATTACAAATATGACTTCATGAATCCTTTAAACCCAGCCTGGGAAAGAGTAGATTCACTTATCATTGATTGAAACCTTTCAATAGCTTCTTCTTGCCCTAGGGATAAAGTCACCGGCAGCCACCTCTGCCTGTATTCTCCACACCTCTTCTCAGTCACTAACCTCCAGCTTCACCCCAAGATCGAAGCTTCTAGTCTCGGGCATGCTCTTGCCTTCAGCCTCTTGTGTCATCATTCCTTCCACGGGGAATACTTCTGCACTGAAACGGGTTGGCTCCCCTTGCTATTTGCTTTCTCGCAGAGGGACCTACAGAGAGAAATTAAAAGCCCACAGGGCATTCATTTTCAAAGAGTGATCACAAGTTTTTAGTTATTTTAGATGTAAGTAAGAAATGTCTGAGCTCAACCCCGTCCTCTTTGTAATAATCCATGTCCTTCTATTTATGAATTTGAATTGATGTCCTGTCAAACGTTGCTGCCAAAATTGTATTTCAGAGGAGCCAGGAAGAGCTTGTCAGACCTCTTGACTTGTAGTTTGGATGGTTTTGTTTTGTCAGATGACTTTGGCTGTGTAAGGAAAAAAGTAAATCACACCTCGATCCTTGACTTCTTCCTCTGGATATTTTCACATATTATTAGTAGTTTGACCATCATTCAAATTCCATTATTAGGAACATCTGAAGATGATCTGACTTTTCTGATCATACTAGAACATTCTTTTATTTCATACTACTTAGTATAGTCCTATGAGGAGGCTTAGAAGCCCTTGGGTTATAGAAGATGCTTTGTGATACCATTAGTTTAATCACATTAGGTATTCATTATTCTTAGTAATATGCTGAGCAGCAGTAGGGTCTAGAGAGAAGATGCTGAAGGAGACCCTGCCAGTTTTGATATATTAATTAACATCTCTGTGGCTTGGTTGCCTTATCTCTGCCATGGAAATGACAACAGTACCTACCTTGTGGGATTGCTATGGGGGTTAAATAAAGTAATGCATATACAGAGTTTAGCATTATATACAGCACAAGGTAAGGTCTCCAAAAGAGCTACTGTGGGAGTGTTGACTACACAGACTCCATCTTTGGCCCTCCATCTTGTTCCTACCCACGCAATGACCTCCCTCAGGGCTACGTGTTCTGGCTCCGTGGAGGTAAGCATATGCCCTGCCTGGAATATGGGAAGGCTTGTTCTGATCTTCCCTAAAGTGGTGTCCAGAAGGGCCCACTTTAAGTTAGTAGTAGAAATGATTGATACACAGACAGCGCTCCTTTAGATAACTACCCTGTGACCTCTTCACTATGCCCCTTGCTCCATAAAAGCTGTGGCTTGAGGTCCTGGTGGGGCAGAGAGAATCAGTTGCCATAGATCTTCTGTCCACCTGATGGTGACACTGAATAAAACTCTGTTAACAGTGTAGAGTAGCTCGCTTTGTTTTTCCATCTCCAAGTGCCTTTTCAGTTGGGAACATACGTTACTGACCCTCTTCTACCTTCCAACAGCTACCTATTTTATTATAATATATGCACTAGCAAGTGCCCCTTTACATTTCCTGATGAGGGAAGTTAGGCATTTCCTTTCTCAAACCGACCACCTGCAGATGCCATTAAAGCTAGAGTAGTTTTGCGACAGTGAATTTCAGACTTAGATCTCGTTTTCCTTTCCTGTGATGCTAGGAAGCTGACCTAAACTCTCTCAGGTCACTTAAGTCCCACAAGCAACTGGGGGGTAAGAATAAGCCTCCTCATTGTGATGCCCCGGCTGTTCTATAGCTCCCTGTGGTACAAGATGGTCTCTGCCACTTGCCTTCATCATGGCATCTTTGTTCTGTTCTCTCATCACTATGTGGTTGGCCGGCTCTCTCCCACACTGGGCCGCGACACGATTCGTCTAATGGCCCCAGGCCAGCGATGTCTTCTCATAGTTACTCGATAAAAGTTCATTGTGAGGGGCATGCAGCACGCAAATAACCCTTTTCAAAGTGAACATATGAGAAAATAAATGCCTTATTTAAATGCCAATTTACTTTTCTTCATTTTAATGTCTTAGTGAAAAAGTCAGAGAAGAATTGACCACAGTTTTCTTAACTCACTAATCAACCAATAAATCCCTCAGGATCTGAAGAGGCATCCGGCTCCTGTATCAAGGGACAGCTTAAGTCCTATGATCATTATTTTATTGATGAATTATTGGCTAGCAAATGTATCAGCCTTGTATTCAACATAGGCCTACTACATGGAATTATACAAAGGAAGATATTTTTGAAGATTTATTTATGTATTTGAGAGAGAGAGAGAAAGAGAGAGTGTGCACGTGTGCATGGGGGAGGGGCAGAGGGAGAGAATCTCAAGCAGACTCCACACTGAGCACAGAGACTGACTTGGGGCTTGATCCCACAACCCTGAGAACATGACCTGAGCCGAAATCAAGAGCAGGGTGCTCAACTGACTGACCCACCCAGACACCCCAAAGGAAAGATGTTTTTAAAGTTCTATTAGGATTTCACAATTAGATTTTATTGAACATCTTTGGTTTTCATTGATTAGAGGTATGGTAGACACATCTTTAAAGACTCTCTTGCAGGTAAAGTGGAGAGAAGAAGTGCTCACTGATACATGTGGGTTTTATTATTTTTCACCCCTTCTTTAAGAACACATATCCTGTAAAAAAAACAAAAAAAACAAAAAAACAAGACCAGTACCATTTTTCTTTTTTCCCACTTGTCTATCAAAAGTGACTTCTGCTTTTGAATAGACAACTGTTTGAAGCCCTTCTCAGGCCCAAGTTTGAAGCCTGCACACCTGCTTTTCATCTGCTGTCTCCTACCAGATAGTGTGGTATCCCAGAGGGACACTGCTACAGGAGTAAGGGATTCTGATTCTCCTTTGTTAATAACTGTTTTATGAAGAGAATCAAGAAGAAGCAAGTTGGTTAGCTATTCACTCCATAGCAGCCTAACTCCTACAGTCCTGGGTCTCAATTTCCTACCTCTCTGTTGAAGTTGCAGTTCTCCAGATAAAGCTTAAGCACCCTTAGAGCTATACTATTTTTTCATTTACCTGTAGGAAAAGCTGGGGGAGGTCTCAAAGGTTTGTAATACCCTGAGAAGAAGGGGATTCTACTTCTTGAAAATTCTGTACTTTAATAGTACTAAACAGAAAATTCTGTTTAGTACTATTAAAATTCATCCCATAGAAATACTTGACTTAGATACATTGTCTATTTAGATGGCAAACTTGTGGGTATTATGATTTATAATACGATAGCTGCTTCCTGTGCTAAATTCTGGGTGTGTTTAGTCATCCTGGAAACCATTATAATCAAGTTAATAGGAAGGAGATCCCTGAACTCTGTGTACCTGGCAGTTCCTGAAAACAGCCCAGAGCTGGTAACTGGATGACCTCCAGGTAAGATCCTTGCAAATGGGAGGGGTGCGACCCCCTCTGCAATGGCCTCGGCCTCCTTTTTCAGTTAGTTAAATAAATTCAAATCACTTCCTTAGAACCATGTCTTTTTAAGATAGATCATTGATTGGGTGATGGACATTAGGGAGGGTATGTGCTATGGGGAGTGCTGTGAAATGTGTAAGCCTATGAGCACAGGCATGGGGCAAATAATACATGATATGTTAATAAGATTAATTTAAAAAAGATAGATCATTGAAAAATATTTTTATTACAGTGCATTTGGAGGCAGAATATTTGTGTAAGTGCTTAACTTAGAGTTAGTGCATTCTGATAATTTGAGGAGAATTTGTAGTATTTAAACAGAAGATTGGAGCTGACTGACAACAAGATCACTTCTTTAGAGACTGTTACAGTATGTCTGGTTTTGTTTACTGCAAATAGCAAATGGCTAATAAAAGTAGTTGACATGAGTGGAATTTTCACAATTTGCCATTGGTAAAATGAGGATTGGAAGACGTTTCTGCCGTGTGGGGTTGGCATGAAGGTTCAATGGAGGTAATTTGTGAAAGAACTTTGAAGAGTGCCTGGCATTCAGATAGTTCTTTAAAATGTTAGGTAGTGTGGTTTCATCACTAATAAATGAACTTGAGTCTAGGATGAATGCTGCATAGATTCTGTAGTCAACATAAACTCAGGTCTCAAGAAGTTACGATGGTCCGCTCTACTCTAGTGAGTAGACAGAAACATTTGTCTTCCACCCTTTTCTCTCCTAGACCTTTAATTTAAGGAAGCCACTTGGTTTAAAGATCTAACAGCGACCTGTCAGCAAGACCTAAAGTCAAGATTTTCCATCATTATGGAAGCAAGTGTCTATGGGTCATTTTTATTCTCAAAAAGATCAGGTGTTTGTAGCCATTTAAGAATATGCATTGAAGCTTAGAGGATTACTAGGAGAGAAGCAAAGATTGTAAAAAAACCATGTTGTTGGTAAAATGGCATGAAAATACAAAAACATATATACATTAGAAAAACAGAAAATGTCTAGAATGTCTGCATTAGGGAATTTTGGGAACCTGGGGAAACCTGACCAGTGGTTTCTGAAGAAGAAGTCAGGCCGTTCCTTGTATAGCCTTGACCTGTGTCCCGGGCTTGCCTTTTCTCCCTCCAGCCTGTAGGCAGCGGGGCCTTTGCTTTAATTCTATAGTTTCAGCTCAATCATTAGCCCTTCCTGTGACCCTAACCACTGACCCGGATGTGATCACCCCTCCTTCATGCCCCCACAAATATCTGTTAGCACGCACAGCACTGCTGCCCTTGAATAAAGTCAAACCTCCTTATTGTTTCCTTCATGGTACAGACTCTGTTATTCATCTTTATATTCCTGTGTTTAAAACAGTGTCTTGTATTTAGCAGGTGCTCAAAAAATGTTTTAAGTGAAGGAATAAGATAAAACTAAAAGTAAATGGTTACTATAAATGCCTGACTACTGTGATTGCCACAGGGTCCATTTCCAAGGCACCCAGCTGTAGGCCACAGCTACTAGCAAAACATCCAGATAACTAACCAGGTCACCCCAACCCCTCAGCCTCCATGAAACCCCTCTGTTACAAAGCCCTAGGTAACCTGCATAAATGATCACTTGAGTGACCCCCACATCTCCCTAATTCCTGCTCTTATGCTTTAAATTTGCAAATAAAGAGTGAACCCTAGAAACCCTAAGCACCTCACCCTTGACCCTAATAAAGACAGAACCCCAGTCTGTGTTCTCGTCTACCTGTGACCTTGTTATGTGGCCCTTGGGCGTGCCATCCACCCTCCAGGGGCTGTGTGTAATAAATCTTGTTCTTCAAAGTTCCCTGACAGTTTTTCTCAGGTGTGTCTGTGATCATGATAAGAACCACAAGAGCCACTCCAGCCATGACGTTGGCTCTGGTAGGAAATGTCTGTTGGTGCTGCTATGCTACAGGTAGTATGGGGCCTGAGGAGTGTCTCAGGCTTTCCGAGCTGATGGCATTGCTAGCAATAGGCTGAGACCAACACACCAATGGTATACGATGTTATCTTGGCACCTGATATAAATTAGGTACTCAATAAAAGGTAGTTTGATTATGATGATAAAAAATAAATGATGTCATGTATGACATTTCCCAACTAGTATCTGAAATACTACTTTATTATAGCTTTTAAAAAATTTTTTGTTTATTTGACAGACAGAAGTCACAAGTAGGCAGAGAGGCAGGCAGAGAGAGAGGAGGAAGCAGGCTCCTTGCTGAGCAGAGGGCCTGATGCAGGGCTCGATCGCAGGACCCTGAGATCATGACCTGAGCCGAAGGCAGCGGCTTAACTTACTGAGCCACCCAGGCACCCCTGAAATACTTCTTTAGGTGGAAAAGTTTTAGACCATATTTCTAAAAAGTTATTAGACAATGAAAGCCTAAATATACAGTTGAATTCCTCTTTTATGTTAAACTTTTCAGAATATGCTCCTGAACATATTTCTTATACAAAACAAATTTTATTTTTCCTCTTAGGAAACTATTGGGTGTTAATTGTCCTAACTTTTAAAAAAACTATAGTAACTTTTAAAATACAGAAAAAAATATCATGCCTAGCTCCATCATCTAGAGACAACCATTTCAAGGTATAAATATTGCTTCAGTCTTTCTCTATGCAAGGATCTTTTCTTTTTAACATAATTTGATTCATTCTTTAATTCATTTCATAAATATTTATAAAGTGCTTACTGCGTGTCAGGACTGTGCTTGCATTGTGAATACTATGATTATACAGAAAATACAATTTTACATCCAGTTTTTGAGTTAATAGAATAACAGACATTTGCCAATATTATTAAAAACCCTTTGTCAATATGATTATGCCTTATTTAATCAGCACCCTCCTGCTGAACATTTGGATCCTTTTCAATGCTATAATACTGTAAAACAGTTTTAAATGTTTAGGGTGCTTTGTTTAGGAAAGATTCCAAGCATGGATTTATGGGGAGGAAACCCATGAACAGTTTGACTTTTGATACATTTACCAACTTGCTTCCCAAAATGCATGACAAATTAATTGAATGGAGAATTCATTAATATATATAACTGTAGAAAAATATGAAGAAATACACAGAAAATGTTTTCTATATTTTTATTCTATAAAATATAGAAAAATGGAGTGAGAAAAAAACAAACTTCATAATTAAGGCTTGAGCATAAAACAGTGAAGAGGCAGTGATAAACCCAACTTAGTTTCTCAAATACTTGAAATTTATTTGGAGTGGCTGGCTTGTCTGGAGGCTGGGAACATGCTCAGAGCGACAGGGGAGAGTCTGGCCCAGGCGCCTTGTTCCTAATCCAGTGTCTCCTAAAAGCACAGAACCTGGGTAATTTAAGCAAGATGTCTCTTTGGTATGCCTAGAAGTGCCTAAAACCACAACAACGAGAGGACAAATATAGCCAGTTGTATGCACACGAAAGTTTCATGTAACCAGTGAAATCAAGATTTTTTTTTTAAGGCTTAGGATTTCTTTCATGTTAAATATGCTTATTTATTTTTAGATAGGAAGAACTCCAGGCAGAAGCTAGCAATGTAATAGCATCTTGTATTGTCTTGTCTTGAAGGAAATTAGCCAGGAATTTGATTCATTTTTAGCCATGACATTCCAGGAAGCCTTTAAGCTGACTACAGGGTACTCATATTTTCTGAAAGTAATTTTGGCCAAAAGAGACAAAGACCTCTGAGGCAGAAGATGCAAACATTGTATACATGGTACAACTTCATTACATTCTCCACACTCTGCAACCCACCCCCACCCCACTCCGCCGGCCATCTGATACATGATATACACATGAAGGAAATCAAGGCCGACTGCAGAGATATTTCAAGATTTTCCTTACAACTGACACGTGTATAAACCTCAGAAATTTCCTGTAAGTAAGAAAGTTAGAGTATTTACCTGTCTAATCCCTTCCCAAGGCATGTTCCTTCAAGCTGAACTTTTTCCATACGATTACCATGATTCTATTGGTGAAAACATTTCAGATCTAAACTCTCAACAGCTTTCAAGTTTATAAGAAGCATTGCTAGCAACAGCCATCACGTTGTACGTTAGAGCCCCAGAAGTCATTCATCTTCAATCTGAAAGTTTTAGCCTTTGACCAAAGCTCTCAATTTCCACTATCCCCAGTGCCTGGCCGCCACCATTATTCTCCATGTCTATAGAGTTTGGCTTTTTAAATTTTTCTTTCTTTTTTTTTTTTTTTTAGTTTGTATTTAAATTCCAGTTAGTTAACATGCAGTGTAATATTAGTTTCGGGTGTACAATATAGTGATTCAACACTTCCATATGTCACTCTGTGCTCATCACAGCAAGTGCCCTCCTTCATCCCCAACACCTCTGATAACCATCAGTTTATAGTCAATAGATAGTTAAGAGTCTGCTTCTTGGTTTAATTATCTTTTTTCTCCCCATTTGCTCTTTGTTTTATTTCTTCAATGCCACATATGAGTGAAATCACACAGTATTTGTCTTTCTCTGACTGACTTATTTCGCTTAGCGTAATACTCTCTAGCTCCATCCATGTCATCGCAAATGGCAAGATTTCATTCTTTTTATGGCTGAGTAATATTCCTTTGTAAATATAAGCCACATCTTCTTCATCCATTCATCAGTCAATAGACACTTGGGCTGTTACCATAATTTGGTTATTGTACATAATGGAAAGCCGAACATTTAGCTAACTCTTATAAATACAAAGATCTGTCATCTCTTCACTGGTTACAAGTGTTATACACATGAGGTCCTGATTTCAGTCCTTGTATGACACAGTTATTTCATTCTGTTTAACCAGACTATCTTATCCTCCACTGAACTGGCATGTGTGAGGAGAGGGAGAGGGAGAGGTATAAAAAGAACTTGGAAAGGAAGAAGCGTGGAGGTAGAAGCTTCTGTTATTGGGCCACTAGTATGTGCCATTCATTTTATAAGCAGGACCAGACAAAAGAGTGATAGTAGATCACTCACTACAGATTCATCACCAGCATGGGAGGAAGGAGCTGCATTAACAGTGGAGAAGTGGTATTTTTGTGTATGAAGGACAGCTCATTGCAAATCATATTATATAAAAGCACTATCTACACATAAAGACCGGACCATTAACCATTATCAGTCTACATACCTTATTTCTTACCTAGCTCATTCACTCGTTCAATAAATATTTATGAAAGGCCCATTGTGTGCCAAAGTTCATACATGAAAGATTAATTCCTCTTATCTAAGAGAGGATTATATGACACAACCTTTAGCAAATCATAAAACTGACCTAAACCCTGATAGATCACCTGATCTAGGAGTGACTTGGGAAAGTCAATATACAGGTCTTTTGTTCTGGGAGCAGCTACATTGGTCTACTAGCAATCTATAAGGTAATTGTTTTCCTGGGAATAGATAAGTCCAACTAAAACGAGAAAGAGTGAAAAGAAAAGAGGGCTGATATGGGAACTATGAGAACCTAACATTAAAAGGATGTTGGGGGAGAAGTCATTGAAGATGGTTGTAGCAGGAATGATGGAGACATGACCATTTTTTCTCTTTAAAATTGTAAAAAAGATTTTACTTATTTATTTATTTACTTACTTTATTTGAGAGAGAAAGTGAGCTAGAGACGCAGATAGAGAGAGTACACACAAGTTGGGGGAGGAGCAGAGGGAGAGGGACAAGCAGACTCCCCACTGGGCAGGAAACCCAACTCCGGGCTCCATCCCTGGACTCTGGGATCATGACTGGAGCCAAAGGCAGATGCTTAACTGACTGAGTCACCCAGGTGCCCCAGGCAGCTTGAGCAAAACAGAGATTCCTCTTTCTCTGTCTCTGGAAATCAGTGCAGCTCTTCTACTATCTGAAGGAAACTTTTCTCCTCCTGTAGAACTTTGGTTCAAATGGGGATATCTGACACATTAGTTCCTAAAGCATGATGGAGGCAAGGCTACTGCATTTTCATATGACACTTCTAATCTCAAAGGCAGCTTCTCTCATCCTCTCCCTCCATCTATAGCAACAGACATGGTGGGTGATGTTCACTAGGGTCATGTGGATAAAATGCAACCGTAAGTACACAGAATGAAAGAAATGGTAAAACCTGCCTAACATGTTAAACTCTATCATATACATAAAGAAAAAGATTTCTTTTTAAAATAAATTAAGTTTATCTTTTCCGTAATAAGAACAAAGCATGCTCATAACAAAATTCAGGCAACTTTCAGGATTTCAGAGACAGAGATGACATTTCAAATACACACTTAGCCCTTTCTTTCTCCCAAGTTCTCAGTGAAATGATGAAACAATGTAATTGTAAACATTCTATAGGTTACTGAAAACTAGAGAAGGGACTCACCATGGAGACATTCTCCATGGGTTTCTTGCCTTTCTGTACAGTTTCTGAGCAGATGCACTGACTGAATTTGTCCTGGAATATCTTTTCCAGGCTGTTTGTCTAGCAAACAGTTTTGAAAGATAGAGATAATGTCCCTCTACAGGACAAAGCAGAGGCATGCTTACTGCCTATTTTAAAGATTTAGAACCCCTAAACTAAGGGTTCCTCTTTTGTAACTCAATCGACTGCATGTGAAGGAGATACCTGGCTCTCTTTATGTCACTCTGGATTTTGAGTTTTAGAGAATGGAAGCAAGAAAATCAAAGCAAGAAAATGCTAATATTTCTAGCATTACAGGTATTGCTGTAATAAAGTACTCTGTCTCTAATCCATGAGCCTCATGTCTTCTGCAACATCCCTAAAACTGTGATGGGTTAATTTGTTAGTTTGCAAGGAGAACAAAATTTCAGACGCTCTACAGTTGTTGACAAGATGAGATGCCACAGAGACATGACTTTCTAGAAGAGAATGAGGGCCTCCAGGATTACTGAATGGGATTTGAGGGAAGTGCATGAGAATCAATAGTGAGCATCATACTGGCTGTTTTTTGTTTTTGTTTTTGTTTTTAAAGACCAGTGCCTATTTCCAGCCTGCTTTTAGTTTATTTAGTGGTTTCTGCCATAGATTCTTGAGTGGAACTCATAGTTAGTTATTTTCAATATTTTTAAATAATAAAAGCATTAAGACTGTATCTTCCCTCAAACCCAAAAGCAGCATCTGCTCCACTGGGAATGGCCATGAAAGTGCCCACAGCTGGTCCAACAGGGAGGAGGAAAGGGAAATTGTTGTGGTTTGTTAGCTAGAGGTTGCCTGAGAAGCGGTAGCCCTACACTCTGCTGGCTGATGGGGGAGTACCCCAGAAAAGTTTAAAGGATTCCAGAAGGAAGGGTCCAATGCTTAGCTTACTGGGAATTAGTTGGGAGGTCTAGAAGACTCAGGAGAAGTTACACGTGTATAGATGTGTGATGGCTGGACAGTGGTTGGAGGTGTGGTGAAGAGGTGGCTGGGCCCTAGAATAGCCCTTCTGCATGCACTGTAGCAGATAAGTGCCCCCTGTCTGCCAGGATGTGGTTGAGCATGGATGTCCTCGTGAGGTCCTGCTAAGGAGAATGTGGAGGAGATGGAACTCGGGAGCAGAAACTGTGGGAATGTGGGAAAATGAACAAGAGTAGCCCGTGTCAGGTCACAATGATGCCCAGGACCAGGCACACCCACCTACCCTGCGGCGGGAGCTGAAGTGCCAAGACAGTGGAAAGCCAGATCCCTTCTGGACAAGAGAGAAGATGAGGAGGGAGGACATTCTTTAATATTCAGTTACCTGAGCTGAGATCTTGAATTGGCCTTCCTCTAAAACCGAAGTGACAGAGATCTGAGTTGAAATGGCTAATAAGCTCAATTAGGTTCTGTGGCAGACAAGGAGGAGATAAAGTTGCACATGTAAACACCTGAAGGATAAGTTTTAAAACTGTTCTATCCTAAACATAGTCTGAATCCTGTCTCCTCCTGCCTATTTTGGGACAGTATTTTTGCCTTCTTTCTCTCTGGTGCAGCTAATCTCTGTCTGCTAGCTACTCTGGGTTAGTCACGCTTCTGCGATTCATTACCCTGCTCACCAAGAACAATCCTTTCCTTGACCTCTCCTGCCCCTTAAGCTACATCTGCATTTCTTATCTCTCCTACCTCAACTTCCTATAACCACGCCCACTATCTTTACTCACTCAATTTCTGCTCCTTCCTAAAGCTATTCTCATTTGGCTCGCATCACCATTATTCTGCTACCGTGGAGCTTGCAAAGGTCACAAAAACATGATCGCTTCTTTTGAGTTTCCCTGATCTCCCATGTCCCTGAAATATTTGACAATGTTGACCAAGCTCTCATCTCCTTTTCCCTTTTAAAATTCCTTCTTATTCTACTTTAAGTTGAAAATGTTCTAACTTTCTGCAGCCCTGATGAATTCCAGATACTGAAACTCCCTTTGTGCATTTACTTGTTCAAGTTGTATGTTAGACTGAATTGTGCCTGTTTATTCTTTGTAGGTAAAGAAAACAAATGACTGTGGCAAAACTTAGGTGGTGAAACAGTTGGTGATAACATCAGTTGGGTATCACCACGTGTTAAAATACCCAACATCTTGGCAACCCAGAAAAAGAAGCATTCATCTTTACTCATGGGGCCATGGGCCAATTGGGCAATTCTACTGATCTCTACTGGGCTCTCTCATATATCTGTGATCAGTGGGAAGGGTTGTTGGGGCTGGATTGGTTAGGATGGCCTTAGTGACATGTGTGGCTATTGGCTGGCTGTGAAACGGGGCAGCAAGTGATATAACCCCTTGTTTTTCATGATCAGAAAGACGAGGTCAGAGGGAGGAGTCAAGATGGCGGAGAAGTAGCAGGCTGAGACTACATCAGATAGCAGGAGATCAGTTAGATAGTTTATCAAACCATTGTAAACACCTACAAATCCAACGGGAGATGGAAAAGAAGAAGAGCAGCAATTTCTAGAAACAGAAAATCGACCACTTTCTGAAAGGTAAGACCGGCAGAGAAGTGAATCAAAGCCACGGGAAGGTAGACTGTAGGGGGAGGGGCCGGCACCCAGCAAATGGCAGAGCAATGGAGCACAAAATCAGGACTTTGAAAAGTCTGCTCCACTGAGAGACATAGCTCCAGAGGCTAAACCGGGGTGAAGCCCACGTAGGGCCAGGGTGGCCCTAGGTCCCACAGGGTCAGAGAAGGATTGGGGGTGTCTGAGTGTCACAGAGCTTGCAGGTATTAGACTGGGGAAGCCAGCTACAGAGATAGAGCCGAGGAGTGAACTCTCAGCTCGGGGTTACCTTGAACCGGTTGCAGGCTGGGTGAGCTTGGAGCATGGCCAGAGGCCAGGGGGACGGGAGTGATTGGACTCTTTTCTCTGAGGGTGCACTGAGAGGGCCCCGAGCTCTTGGCTCCTCCGGGCCAGAGACTGGGAGGCTGCCATTTTCATTCCCGTCCTCCGGAACTCTACGGAAAGTGTTCAGGGGACAAAAGCTCCCGAAAGCAAACCCGAGCAGATTACTTAGCCTGGCCTCTGCTAAGGGTGGTGCAATTCCACCTCGGGCAAAGACACTTGAGAATCACTACAACAAGCCCCTCCCCAGAAGATCAACAAGAAATCCAGCCAAGACAAAGTTCACCTACCAAGGAGAGCAGCAGAATTCCAGTGGAAGAGAAAGCAAAGCATGGGAACTCATGGCTTTCTCCCCATGATTCTTTAGTCTTGCGGTTAATTTAATTATTTTTCTTCTGCTAAACTTTTTTTTTTTTAACTTTCACCCTTTTCTTTTTTAATGTTTTTTTAACTAGTTTATCTAATATATTTATATTTTTTCTCTTTTATACTTTTTAAAATCTGTTTTCTTTTTTTAATTTTTTTTTCTCTGAGCTTCTTTTTATCCCCTTTCTCCTCCCCATGATTTGGTGTTTCTTCTGATTTGGTTAAAGTGCATTTTCCTGGGGTCTTTGCCACCCTTTCAGTATTTTATTTGCTCCTTCATATACTCTTATCTGGACAAAATGACAAGGCAGAAAAACTCACCACAAAAAAAAGAACAAGAGACAGTACTGAAGGCTATGGACCTAATCAATACAGACATTGGTAATATGTCAGATATAGAGTTCAGAATGACGATTCTCCAGGTGCTAGTTGGGCTCGAAAAAGGCATGGAAGATATTAGAGAAATCCTCTCTGGAGAGATAAAAGCCCTTTCTGGAGAAATAAAAGAACTAAAATCTAACCAAGTTGAAATAAAAAAGCTATTAATGAGGTGCAATCAAAAATGGAGGCTCACACTGCTAGGATAAATAAGGCAGAAGAAAGAATTAGTGATATAGAAGACAAAATAACAGAGAATAAAGAAGTTGAGCAAAAGAGGGACAAAGAGCTACTGGACCCCGAGGGGAGAATTCGAGAGATAAGTGACACCATAAGATGAAACAACATTAAAAATAATTGGGATTCCAGAAGAAGAAGAAAGAGGGGAGCAGAAGGTATATTGGAGAGAATTATTGGAGAGAATTTCCCTAATATGGCAAAGGGAACAAGCATCAAAGTCCAGGAGGTGCAGAGAACCCCCCTCAAAATCAACAAGAATAAGTCCACACCCCATTGCCTAATAGTAAAATTTACAAGTCTTAGCGACAAAGAGAAAATCCTGAAAGCAGCCCGGGAAAAGAAGTCTATAACATGCAATAGTAAAAATATGATATTGGCAGCGAACTTATCCACAGAGATCTGGCAGGCCAGAAAGAACTGGCATGATATATTCAGAGCACTAAATGAGAAAAACATGCAGCCAAGAATACTATATCCAGCTAGGCTATCCCTGAAAACAGAAGGAGAAATAAAAAGTTTCCAGGACAAACAAAAACTGAAAGAATTTGCAAACGCCAAACCAGCTCTACAGGAAATATTGAAAGGGGTCCTCTAAGAAAAGAGAGAGCCTAAAAGTAGTAGATCAGAAAGGAACAAAGAGTCTACGGCCATACCACCCTGAACGCGCCCGATCTCGTCTGATCTCGGAAGCTAAGCAGGGTTGGGCCTGGTTAGTACTTGGATGGGAGAAAGGAACAAAGACAATATACAGTAACAGTCATCTTACAGGCAATACAATGGCACTAAATTCATATCTCTCAATAGTTACCCTGAATGTTAGTGGGCTAAATGCCCCAATCAAAAGACACAGAGTATCAGAATGAATAAAGTAAACAAAACCCATCAATATGTTGCCTACAAGAAACTTATTTTAGACCCGAAGACACCTGCAGATTTAAAGTGAGGGGTGGAAAAAAATGTACCATGCTAATGGACATTAGAAGAAAGCTGGGGTGGCAATCCTTATATTAGATCAATTAGATTTTTAAGCCAAAGACTATAATAAGAGATGAGGAAGGACACTATATCATACTCAAAGGGTCTGTCCAACAAGAAGATCTAACAATTTTAAATATCTATGCCCTTAACGTGGGAGCAGCCAACTATATAAACCAATTAATAACAAAATCAAAGAAACACATCAACAATAATACAATAATAGTAGGGAATTTTAACACTCCCCTCACTGAAATGACAGATCATCCAAGCAAAAGATCAACAAGGAAATAAAGGCCTTAAATGACACACTGGACCAGATGGACATCACAGATATATTCAGAACATTTCATCCCAAAGCAACAGAATACATATTCTTCTCTAGTGCACGTGGAACATTCTCCAGAATAGATCACATCCTGGGTCATAAATTGGTTCTCAGTTGGTATCAAAAGATTGGGATCATTCCCTGCTTTTTTTTCAGACCACAATGCTCTGAAGCTAGAACTCAATCACAAGAGGAAATTTGGAAAGAACACAAACACATGGAGATTAAACAGAATCCTTCTAAAGAATGAATGGGTCAACTGGGAAATTAAAGAAGAATTGAAAAAATTCATGGAAACAAATGATAATGAAAACACAATGGTTCAAAATCTGTGGGATATAGCAAAGGCAGTTCTGAGAGGAAAATATATAGCAATACAAGCCTTTCTCAAGAAACAAGAAAGGTCTCAAATACACAACCTAACCCTACACCTAAATGAGCTGGAGAAAGAACAAGAAAGAAAGCCTAAACCCAGCAGGAGAAGAGAAATCATAAAGATCAGAGCAGAAATCAATGAAATAGAAACAAACAAACAAAAAAAATAGAACAAATCAACGAAACTAGGAGCTGGTTCTTTGAAAGAATTAATAAGATTGATAAACCCCTGGCCAGACTTACCAAAAAGAAAAGAGAAAGGACCCAAATAAATAAAATCATGAATGAAAGAGGAGAAATCACAACTAATACCAAAGAAATACAGACAATTATAAGAACATACTATGAGCAACTCTACACCAACAAATTTGACAATCTGGAAGAAATGGATGTATTCCTAGAGACATATAAACTACCGCAACTGAACCAGGAAGAAATAGAAAACCTGAACAGACCCATAACCAGTAAGGAGATTGAAACAGTCATCAAAAATCTCCAAACAAACAAAAGCCCAGGGCCAGATGGCTTCCCAGGGGAATTCTACCAAACATTTAAAGAAGAACTAATTCCTATTCTCCTGAAACTGTTCCAAAAAATAGAAATGGAAGGAAAACTTCCAAACTCATTTTATGAGGCCAGCATCACCTTGATCCCAAAACCAGACAAGGATCCCATCAAAAAAGAGAGCTATAGACCAATATCCTTGATGAACACAGATGCAAAAATTCTCACCAAAATACTAGCCAATAGGATTCAACAGTCCATTAAAAGGATTATTCACCACGACCAAGTGGGATTTATCCCAGGGCTGCAAGGTTGGTTCAACATCCGCGAATCAGTCAATGTGATAGAACACACTAATAAAAGAAAGTACTAGAACCATATGATACTCTCAATAGATGCTGAAAAAGCATTTGACAAAGTACTGCATCTCTTCCTGATCAAAACTCTTCTAAGTGTAGGGATAGAGGGCACATATCTCAATATTATCAAAGCCATCTATGAAAAACCCACCGCAAATATCATTCTCAATGGAGAAAAACTGAAAGATTTTCCGCTAAGGTCAGGAACATGGCAAGGATGTCCATTATCACCACTGCTATTCAACATAGTACTAGAAGTCCTAGCCTCAGCAATCAGACAACAAAAAGAAATTAAAGGCATCCAAATTGGCAAAGAAGAAGTCAAACTGTCACTCTTCGCAGATGATATGATACTATATGTGGAAAACCCAAAAGACTCCACTCCAAAACTGCTAGGATTTGTACAGGAATTTAGTAAAGTGTCCGGATATAAAATCTATGAACAGAAATCAGTTGCATTTCTCTACACCAACAACAAGACATAAGAAAGAGAAATTAGGGAGTCAATCTCATTTACAATTGCACCCAAAGCCATAAGATACCTAGGAATAAACCTAACCAAAGAGGCAAAGAATCTATACTCAGAAAACTAAAATGTACTCATGAAAGAAATTGAGGAAGACACAAAGAAATGGAAAAATGTTCCATGCTCCTGGATTGGAAGAACAAATACTGTGAAAATGTTTATGCTACTTAAAGCAATCTACACATTTAATGCAATCCTTTCAGAATCCCACCCATTTTTTTCAAAGAAATGGAACAAATAATCCTAAAATTTATATGGAACCAGAAATGACCTCGAATAGCCAAAGGAATATTGAGAAAGAAAGCCAAAGTTGGTGGCATCACAATTCCGGACTTCAAGCTCTATTACAAAGCTGTCATCATCAAGACAGCATGGTACTGGCACAAAAACAGACACACAGATAAATGGAACAGAATAGAGAGCCCAGACATAGATCCTCAACTCTATGGTCAACTAATCTTCGACAAAGCAGGAAAGAATGTCCAATGGAAAAAAGACAGCCTCTTCAATAAATGGTGCTGGGAAAATTGGACAGCCACATGCAGAAAAATGAAATTGGACCATTTCCTTACACCACACACACAAATAGACTCAAAATGGATGAAGGACCTCAATGTGAGAAAGGAATCCATCAAAATCCTTGAGGAGAACACAGGCAGCAACCTCTTTGAACTGAGCTGCAGCAATGTCTTCCTAGGAACATTGCCAAAGGCACGGGAAGCAAGGGCAAAAATGAGCTATTAGGATTTCATCAAGATCAAAAGTTTTTGCACAGGAAAGGAAACAGTTAACAAACCAAAAGACAACTGACAGAATGAGAGAACATATTTGCAAATGACAAATCAGATAAAGGGCTAGTGTCCAAAATCTATAAAGAACTTAGCAAACTCAACACCCAAAGAACAGATAATCCAATCAAGAAATGGGCAGAGTCATGAACAGACATTTCTGCAAAGAAGACATCCAGATGGCCAACAGACACATGAAAAAGTGCTCCATATCACTCGGCATCAGGGAAATACAAACCAAAACCACAATGAGATATCACCTCACACCAGTCAGAATGGCTAAAATTAACAAGTCAGGAAATGACAGATGCTGGCGAGGATGCGGAGAAAGGGGAACCCTCCTACACTGTTGGTGGGAATGCAAGCTGGTGCAACCACTCTGGAAAACAGCATGGAGGTTCCTCAAAATGTTGAAAATAGAACTACCCTATGACCCAGCAATTGCACTACTGGGTATTTACCCTAAAGATACAAATGTAGTGATCCGAAGGGGCATGTGCACCCGAATGTTTATAGCAGCAATGTCTACAATAGCCAAACTATGGAAAGAACCTAGATGTCCAGCCACAGATGAATGGATAAAGAAGATGTGGTATATATATACACAATGAAATACTATGCAGCCATCAAAAGAAATGAAATCTTGCCATTTGCGACGATGTGGATGGAACTAGAGGGCATCATGCTTAGTGAAATAAGTCAATTAGAGAAAGATAACTATCATATGATCTCCTTGATATGAGGAAGTGGAGATGCAACGTGGGGTTTAGGGGGGTAGGAGAAGAATAAATGAAACAAAATGGGATCAGGAGGGAGACAAACCGTAAGTGACACGTAATCTCACAAAACAAACTGAGGGTTGCTGGGGGGAGGGGGGTCGGGAGAGAGGGGTGGGGTATGTGCTATGGTGAGTGCTGTGAAGTGTGTAAACCTGGTGACTCACAGACCTGTACCCCTGGGGATAAAAATACATTATATGTTTATAAAAAAATAAAATAAAAAAATAAAAGAAGATGAGGCCAGGCTTGTTTTCACTGTCTCTGGATAGGATTCTAAGAATGAGAGTAGAAATGGTGTTCAGAACTGATCTCCATGCTTGCTGTTCATCAAAGCAAATGACAAAGCCAGCCCAGACATAGGGAATAGAAAAAAAGACTCTACTTCTTAATGGAGGGAGTCACAAAGTCACGTTGCAAGGGGAGAAAGGGTGGATATAGGGAAGGGAGAAGAAATGTAGGAAAATTTGTGATCCACATACTATAGGGATATTTCTATTAGCATTTTATTTTTTAAAAACTTTGTAAACAAACTTACTCAAGCAATGTGCTCCAAAGGACATGAGGAGCATTCAGGTTCACCACAAGAATGGTAACACATGAATAAAACCATAGAATTTCATAAACATGTTGTATAAGTCTGGCCTACACGTTAAACTAAAGGGCTTTCCTGGAAGGAAGTGAACATCACAGCAACCCCACTGAAATTAAGTATTGGTGAAAGTTTCCTTACTTTAAATAGCTTCTCCTTTTATGCTAATTAAACTTTGGCCATTTTCCACAGAAACACAGCCTGTTACCTGAGAGATAACCTAGAGGTTATCTAGTCTAGTGGTTTTCAAACCTTCTCAGTTCTGTGAGCACTGAGGTTTGCATGGAGGTGTCCCAGAGGCCACCTCCTGCTGGAGGCAGGCACAAGAGGGATAGAGGGGACAGATTTGGGATGAGAATCCCTTGGGAAGTTTTGGGCCAGAGCCCCAGGCCCTCCGCATGTAACTAAATCAATAAGAGTTGTTGCACTGCCTTTTCTGTTTTATATATTGGGCTTAGAAAAACAATTTCATTAAAAAAAAAAAAAGAAAAGAAAAACAATTTCATTAATGACAGCAGTTTCTACAGATTTTTTTTAATGTATTTATTTACTTATTTTTAAAGACTTTATCTATTTATTTCACGGAGAGACAGAGAGAAATGGAACACAATCAGGGGAAGTGGGCAAGGAAGAAGCAGGCTTCCCACTGAGCAGAGAGCCAGATGCGGGGCTCAATCCCAGGACCCAGGGATCATGACCTGAGCCAAAGGCAGACACTCAATGACTGAGTCACCCAGGCACTCCTCCCACAGATTTTTAAAAGGCTGGAGTTCAACAACAAAATAATAAATAACTCAATTAAAATATGGACAAAGACCCTAAACAGACATTTCACCAAAGAAGATATACAAATTGGGGCGCCTGGGTGGCTCAGAGGGTTAAGCCTCTGCCTTCGGCTCGGATCGGTCATGATCTCAGGGTCCTGGGATCGAGTCCCACATCGGGCTCTCTGCTCAGCAGGGAGCCTGCTTCCTCCTCTCTCTCTCTCTGCCTGCCTCTCTACCTGCTTGTGATCTCTGTCTGTCAAATAAATAAATAAAATCTTAAAAAAAAAAAAAAAGAAGATATACAAATTGCCAATTAGCACATGAAAAGATGCTGAACATCACTAATCACTAGGGAAATGCAAATCAAAACCACAATAAAACATCACCTCACTGAGTGGCTGTAACAAAACAAAACACAGAGAATAAAAAGTGTCAGCAAGGATGTAGAGACATTGGAACCCCTATGCACTGTTTTTGGGTATGTAAAATGGTGCAGCCACTCTGGAAAACAGTATAATCGTTTCTCAAGAAGTTAAAAATAGAATTACTATATGATCCAGCAATTCCATTTCTGGGTATGTGACCAAAATAATTGCAGTAGGGACTCGAGGAGATATTTGTGCATCTGTGTTCATAATAGCCTTATTCACAATGGTCAAGAGGTAGAAGCAACTCAAAGTCTTGACAGATAACTAGACAACATACGGTATGTGTGTACGATGGATAGTACTCAGCCTTAAAAAGGACTGAAGTTCTGACACAGGCTACAATGAACCTCGGATGAACCCTGAAGACATTATGTCGAGTAAAATAAGCCGGTCACAAAGGACACATTACTGTACGGCACCTAGAGTAGCCACATGCAGAAAGACAGGGATGTCTGGGTGGCTCAGTTGGTAGGGCACTGGACTCTTGATTTCAGCTCAGGTCATGATCTTAGGGTCATGAGATCCAGCTCTGAGTTGGGCTCTGACTCAGTGGGGAGTCTGCTTGAAATTCTTTCCCTCTACTTCTCCCCCTTGAATTTCTCTCTCTTTCTCTGAAAGAAAGAAAGAAAGAAAGAAAGAAAGAAAGAAAATCTTAAAAAAAATTCATAGAGGCAGAAACTAGGATGGTGGTTGCCAGAGGCTGGAATGAGGGGAAATGGGGTATTAAAGTTAAATGGGTACAGAGTTTTGGTTTGAAGATGAAAATAGTTCTGGAGATGGCTAGTGATGACGGTTGTACAATAATGTGAACATACTTCATACACTGAATTGTACACTTAGAATTGGCTCAAATGGTGTATTTATACTATGTTTATTTTACTATAATTTTTAAAAAGGCTCGGAAAACCACTGATAAAATCCAAGCCTATGGGGGCGCCTGGGTGGCTCAGCGGGTCAAGCGTCTGCCTTTGGCTCGGGTCGTGATCTCAGGGTCGTGGGCTCGAGCCCTGCGCCAGGCTCTCTGCTCAGTGGGGAGTCTGCTTCTCTCTCTACCTTTCCCTCTGTGATCTTTCTCCCTCTTTCTCTTTCTCAAATAAGTAAATAAATCTTTCTTTAAAAAAATCCGAATCTATCATTTTACACTGGAAAAACACAGACTTTGCTTTTTTCACTCAGCAATACAACTTGGAGATCTTCCACATCGGTACTAAAGACCTGCCTAGGACTGTTCTCACAACAGCCTATCAGTCCGCTTTATGGATATACCGCAATTGATTTAACCAGTTCCCTGGCAAGAGGCACTGAGGTTGTTCAATCTTCTGCCCTCATGTCTATCTCTTTATTTCTGCCTCCTCTTCTGAACTGTGAGTGTCTTTTGTGGGCATAGCTTGTATCTTATCCATTATTAGCTCTTCAGAACCCTGCTCAGTGATCCAGCTTTGGTATTTTTACTTTTTTTTTTTCCAACATTTTATTTATTTATATGACAGAGAGAGAGAGATCACAAGTAGGAAGAAAGGCAGGAAGAGAGAGAGGGGGAAGCAGACTCCCTGCTGAGCAGAGAGCCTGATGCGGGGCTTGATCCCAGGACTCTGAGATCACGACCTAAGCCAAAAGCAGAGGCCTAACCTACTGAGCCACCCGGGCACCCCGGTATTTCTACTTATTAAGGATATGAATGAAGACAGACAGTATGCGGCCCAATAATAGAGATTCTGATTCACTCTGAATGGGCTCCCTGGCCTTGGGCAAGCCCCATCCCCTTTCCAGGCTTCAGCTTTTCTGTGGATGTAAGTAGATAAAATGGGATGTTGCTCCCAGCTCAGAAATCCCATGATTCCTAGTGTTAGATTGACCCAGGGGCTTGACCAGCTTTTCAGCCTCAGGAATGGAGCGGGGAAGATTCCCTTTCCTGCTGTGGGAGAGAGCCTCCCCTTGGCTGGGCCACCACTGAGAGCTCAGTCAGCTCAAAGCCTGATCCTTTCACCTGGGAGTGGAAACAAGCAGTGTCAACCCTTTCATGTGAGGGCCTTGTGCGGTGACTTTGCACTGGGATGAAAATCCCTCTGTAATGGGTGTTTGCTTGGAGGACAGTGACTGACACGGAGCAGCCTCGCAGAGTCTAACTGCTTTGCATAAAATGTTCCCTTAATGCAGGGCATTGTGCCTTTTCTGCAAAGAATTAGGGGGAAAAAAAAAACGCATCAACAAAAGCCTTCACAACGGTGGGAAAATGGATGTTAACATTTCTGCCTGACTGATAATCTCTGATGTTACCCTTGGGAAGACCCAGCTTTC
Organism: Neogale vison; assembly: GCF_020171115.1. Lineage (NCBI taxonomy): Eukaryota > Metazoa > Chordata > Mammalia > Carnivora > Mustelidae > Neogale > Neogale vison. The sequence goes on along the minus strand of NC_058101.1, from coordinate 193,791,908 downwards.
AGAATGATGTATTTGCCAGGGTTTGGAGGTTTTTATGCCTGTAATGGGTTATCTGGCAAATGCAGCAATGGGCAGGGCAGGGAGCCCCCGAGCCGGAAGCAAATCGGGGAGAATTTCACATTTTCTGGCCATTTTCTTTGTTCTTGATTTCCAAGGTGAAATTTTCATTTCAAAAAAAGAGAGAACAAACAGGAACAAAGAATACAAAGAATCAAGGGACTGTTTTTGTTTGTTTTGTTTCTCTTTACATGTTCTTTCTTTCTTTCTTTTTTTTAGGGCCAAACTCTCACGTTGAATGTCTGGCCCCCAGGGGTGAAGCTGAGGGTAAGGTTTTTCTGACTTTTCCTGTGATATCTTTGGTTTTGTATTTCTTTGGTGTACAGAAACCTTGTCGAGACATTATTAGAGAATTCAGAGAGAAGAGATCTTGCCAAAGGGCCAGAGCAAAATCCGTTTTGTAGTACACAGCGGGCATTGTGAGTGGGAGAGATGTGGAAAGGCCAGCAGCCCGGGGCTCCTTTCTGAGGGAGGACACAGGAGACTGTGTTAGGTATCTGCTTTCCTTTGGCTCTTGCACTTGAAAATCATCTAACCTTGGCAAAGGCCCCCACGTGCTTCTCTTTAATGTCCACGCACAGAATAGCTTTCTTTCCACTTGCTTCTCAAAATCCCCTATTATCGTGAGAACTATCAAACTTTAATGCCTAGAATTTGAATCCAGGGTTCAAATCAATACCTTTCAGCAACAGGGCTAGCTTGCCATCTCTCCTGGGTTCTCCGAGTTCTGCGGCATCCCGCTTGTGTGGTAAGCGTCCCGTTTACCTCTCAGCAGATACGTATTTGTGGCGAGTACTAAAACGGGGGCCCTGGGCTAGAGCACGTGGCTTCTTCTCCCACTGGATTTACAACATAAGAGAAATAAGAAAAGCTAACAACAGAGGCTGCTTTTAAGTATCAAGGGAGAGGAAGAAATAGTCATATGTGCTACGTGGCGTCTCTAAAATAATCAGAGCCTAGAGGGATCCAAACTTTAGCATCATGTCAGTGGAGTAGCCCTCTATCTATAAGCAAAAATTGTGATGAGACCCTGTAGACAGCTCTTTTGCTTCGGGAATTTCACTGACAGCACTCCCCAACCTTGAACTTGTCACACATGTGAAAGGTTTTCTCTCTAGTAGGAAAGAGAAATGACTCGGATGGCCTCCATCGGAGGGATAGAGTATCTAATTCATTAATTAAAGGGAAATTCTTCAGGGAGCTTTCTGTGGTCCTTGTGATACCAACTGCTGCAGTCTCTCTTTTGATTTACCATGAAACGGTATTTGGGGACAAGGCTTCGGCACAGAAAATACAATCAGAATCTCTCTTGCACGAAGTGTAATTACACGGGGCTTTAAATTGACAGTGGCTGACAAAATTTCCACCAGCACATTAGAAAATCAATGACAAGACCACTTTTCAACCTCAGGGAGTTGTGCTGGCTTCTCCTTAATTGATAGCTAGGGAGGAACGTGTAATTGCTTGTGGTTTACCTAATATTGGCGTCTATATTTCTTTACCAGCTAACAACACCGTTTCCGGCCTCCCCCCGCCTTCCCTTCGCCAACTCTCTGCAGAGGAGATTACATTTAATTTTATTCATTATCACATCCTGGAGAGAAATTCAAATGTATCGCTCTGGGGCTGAAAATAAGGTGTCTGCTCCGGAGTGGATAAATGAAAGAAGTGAAATATGGTTCAGAAAACTGTTCCCCTGTAATCATGAAGTCCTTCTGCTGTGTTAGAGAGGGATGTGCTCTTAGTTTCTCCCTCCACACTTCAAACAAATAATAGGGGCCGTGTTACCACTGTGTGTATTTTTGAAGTGGGGAGGGACGCAACATCTCAGCAGTTTTCCTAAATAAAGGCAAGACTTTCAAGTTGTTCTTGTAATTTTTTTTTCAATTTTTTTTTATTTGTTTAACAGAGAGAGATCACAAGTAGGCGGAGAGGCAGGCAGAGAGAGAGGGGGAAGCAGGCTCCCTGCTCAGCAGAGAGCCCGATGCGGGGCTCGATTCCAGGACCCTGGGACCATGACCTAAGCCGAAGGCAGAGGCCCAACCCACTGAGCCACCCAGGTGCCCCCATTCTTGTAATTTTTTTAAAAGCATTTTGTAGCCCCCACTTGGTTCCTACGAGTGAAACTCATGACACTAGTTTATTTTTTGGTCGGACTCTATGGGATTTTTCTTCTGCGTGACAAAAACAATGAATATCAGCAATTTCATAAGGATCAACCTAATAAATCAGCTAAGAGCCTGTGTATTGTGATTTCAGGAGCTCTGAAAAAAAGGACCCATAGCCTTAAAATTATATAAAACCTCCTGTTTCATAACTAAATGAAATAATAATTATAAAATATTAAATTGTAAACAGTACATAGATAAAAAAATTAAGGACAATGCCTAATTTGAAATAAAGGACAAATGGCCAACATCAGAGTCTTTCCTTTGAGCTAAAAGAATCAGGCAAGCAGCAGGACCCTGAGGGCTAAAAGGGGGTGGTGAGCAGAGGTGGAAGGGGGCAGAGTCTGTGACAATTTAACCAACCCTATGGCACTTACCTCTCTGAAAAGGCACTGTTCCACATTGTAGTCTGGTTATTGGCTGAAGAGGGGTATTCTCTGTTTTACCCAGTCCCACGAGATCTTCACTGATCTCTGCTGGGGAGAGGTGGCTTATTCCTCAAGCAAATTTGTGACCATAAGACATAACCGGTCCTATGCGGCCATTAGGGTTGCGGTTGAGAGAAAGAACACACAAATGGACAAAGGCCAGGCTATAGAGAAAAAGAGTTCTGACCCACCACCTGGACTGAACCACCTGGGAAACCCCCAATAAATAATCAGCACCCCAGGAAGCCAGCCCAGCCCACTCTGAGTCAGAATTGAAGGAGGTCAGGCCTCTATCTTTAACAACAATCCAGGAAGCCAAAGACGATGCCTAAAGAATCAGCCCCAAATGGCCAGGGCTTGATTAATAACTGACAGATTCTCTAATTTTTGTCTCTGCTTCCAACTTTGGACCAACTAGAGAAAGTCGAACACATACCCTTAGCCAATTGCATAGGATGCCTGCCTTCTGATTAGTCTGTCCAGCTTCTCCATGCTCACAGCTTCCAATCACGGCCTGCCTGAAGCCTTCCCTTTCTCCCCACTATTAAACCTCCCCATTCATCTACCTGTCTTCCAGGCTCTGCAAAAAAGCAAGTGACGGTGGCTGACTTCCTGTGACAGCAAGCTCTGATAAACAGCCTCGGCTTGTTCTCCTTTGGGCGGTCTTCATCCATTTCCACAAGAAGCTGCACCCACCACCCATGGCTCTGAATATTTGCTCCACATCTTAGAAGATGCTGCCTTTATCAGCTTCTCTGCCTTCATGCCAGGCCTCGGCCGGTCCTCTAGCCCTGGGATTTCTGGATCCCCTATGGGTCACCTTATACCATGGGAAGAGGCAGGAGCAATGAGTCAAAACTATTTATCTACCTTTCTTCCACTGCCTTCTTCTGAGCATGACTCCTGCACTGTTTTGGAGGTGCCAGAGCTAAGGCAGAGGGAAACAGAGAAAGCCCCCTTTCCTTTTGGGAGTCACTTGACTCAGACTAACGTTTTTAAATCTGCCCCTCTCCTGCCCAGGTTAGGTGTGGATGAATATTCTGGTTCCTGACTTCCTTTTGTCTCCTGTTGCCTCCTCAGACCCTTCTGGGCTAGAGGGTTTGGGTTGCAGGCTCCTTTCCTCTCAATAAGTTTTACTGTCATCCTACCCCAGGGGGAATCCTTCATAACCCAGATATTGTCTACACTAGGAAACAAAGTCCCACTGAGTCCTGTAGACTTGGTTATCCATATTTGTGAGGAAGACGTTTAGAAAATCTTATCTACCCCAACAGATTTTGGTTTTCAAGTCTATCTTCTTAACTTCAAAATGCCATTTTGAGTGTTAGAGGCTGAATATTTACTTTCTTTCTCTTAACTTTCTTCGCATTCTTCTATAGCTTTCCTAGTGCTCTCATATAAATGCTACATCCACATACACCAGCTTTGACTCTATCAGCTAGTAAATATTAAAATGCTTCCACAATGGTAGCTGACTAACTGCTGCCCTAACCCCCGGAAATGTGCTCCACACAGTCCTTTCCCTCAGGAGGAGGGGCAAAGGTAGGAGAGGGCACAGCAGGTGCCACCAGGCCTCTTCTTTCTGAATGCCTCCCCTGGATTGTTATGATTGGCTGATGCCATCTGCAGTGATTGGTTGATGCCTGGAGTGTTGTGACTGGCTGATGGCTGGTCTATTGTGATTGGCTGCTGCCTGATCTGTTCTGTTTGGCTGCTTTAGTGAATGAAATTTTATCCCTACCCTACTTTAGTGAATGAAATTTTATCCCTACCCTATTTCCCTATCTCACGCCGACTAGAAGGGAAGGTAAGACACTCGGGACAGTAAACGGAAAGGCAATTGAATATTTTTAAAAGATTTATTTATTTATTAGAGAGGGAGAGAGAAAGAGGAAGGAGGGGCAGAGGGAGAGGGAGGGAGAATAGCAGATGCCCCAAGGAGTGAGAAACCGGCAAAGGTTAGATCCCATGTCCCTGAGATCATGACCTGAGCCAAAATCAAGAGTCGGAGACTCAACCCACCGAGCCACCCAGGCGCCTCAAATGAGTATTTTTAAAACAACTATCTGCTCTGCAAACAGATCTCCATTTCAAGCTCCAAAGCAAACTTCCCTTGAGGCGATGTGAGCAGGGAGTGTGCCTTACTCTGCACTGCAGTTTAAGACCTACCTTCTCTCTTGACCCCTGACCAGTAGGATAACCTTGTCCCAGTTATTGACCTGCCTGAACTCGAGGGTTCTGATCTGTAGAGCAGACCTAAAGACATGTACAGAGAGTGGTATGGGGGTGTGAACTAACTAATGTGTAAAATACTTGGCAAAGATACAGAGAGGGTAGCTATTAGGGGCATTTTCTAAATACTAATTTCTTTCAAATTTTTGAATTTTATCAGAATTCTATAAAGCTCTGATGTGGGCCACATGAGAATAACATCAACTTTATGCATCTACTTTATGCATCAACTTTATGGTTTACCAGAAAGAGATACCCTGAGTACCTGTGGTTTTAAAATTTCATGGGGTCAGGGTAATGATCAGGACAAAAAAAGTCTAAAAAGGACCTTAGAGGTGAAGGGGTGCTGGTGAAAGTTTGAGGAAGCAGCCAGCTCCTAGAATCTGAGTCCGTCAGCAGGCTAGATCCCCAGGTCAGATAAGATGACGGCTGGCATCCAGAAGGTCTGTGCAGGCCAAGTCAAAGAAGTAGTTCTGGTTAGGACATGCTGTTATTGCCACTGGCCACTGGATGTCCCTGTACTGGGGCAGGGAACAGATTCCTGTTGCTTTATTTCCCTTGCTCCAAACTCCAAATCTTAGGATCTCCCTTCCTACCAAGACTCACTGAATGGTGGATTCCTCACAGGTAGTCAGAAGGCTGGCAGGCAAACATGACAGTGCCCATGCCCGGGGCTGTCAACACTCTGGTTTCCATCTGTGTTTGAGTCTGGGCATGGTCCGAGCTTTTTAACATATGCTCTTTTGTTTGGGCTCCCATCTGCCTCAGCTCATTGTTACTCTGGCTCCTGTTCACCCATTTTACAGTTTTAGGCAAGTATATTTTTATTTTTATTCATTAACTTGTTTTTTTTTTTTTTTTTTTTTTTTTTGAGAGAGAGTGTGTGCACTGGGAAGGAGAGGGGCAGAAGGAGAAGGAGAGGGAGAATCTTAAGCATGTTCCACACCCAAAAGGAAGCCCAATGTGGGGATCCATCTCGGGATCCTGAAATCTTGACCTGTGCTGAAATCAAGAGTCAGACGCATAACGAACTGAGTCACCCAGGTGATCCTGGGAAAGTGTATTTTTAATCTTTTAATTTTTGACTCATCTTCCTTAGACAAATGGAGGTGCCATCTGCCTTGCATGTGTTCCCATTCTCTCCAGGTGGATGGGTCCTAGCATACTAAGACGTTTCTAACATCTGACCAGTCTGTAGAATTTGCTTGCCTCATTCTTTCTTACTCAATTCTTCATCAGCCTCTCTTCATCAGCTGTGCCCAGTTCCCCTAGATGGGAAGACTGATTTTTTTTTCCACTCAGATTTGGATGGGGTAGGGTACTGTGAGCAGGGAGGAGCAGAGGTCAGCTGGATGGTTCTGGAAAAGCTCTTGTAGCCACCACTATCAGGATTGCCTGGCATGCTTCTTGGAGAGAGTACTTTGTCTTGTCTTCCATAATTAGTGCAGTCATATATTTTGTACAATGCTTCACTGTTTAGAATTTCACATGCATTTTCTGACTTGACAGTAATTACACTCTGATGAGACCCTTATTATGATATCTATTTTCTAACAAGCTATGCATGTCAGGAAATATATACCATCAGGATATTGACAAGGAGACAGGAAGAATCCAATCTTATTGCATGTAGACTGCACAGAGAGGCTAATCAGGAGTCTCTGATTTCAGCATCTCAGACAACTGGGTATCTCTGTGCTTCATAAGTTGAATGTTCTGTGGCTACAGAGCTACTCTAGATATATCCCCCTCTGTTCTTGGCTAACTGACTTTAACACAGTATTACTTATATTCATTAAGGTCTTGAAACAGAAGTGCCTCTGTCTACCCAGATGGACCAATCTGTCCTCTTTGAGCTCCCACTGAGCTGTATACAGCCTCACACTCCTGGCTTATTCAGTCTGTGTCTGGTGCTGGGCTAAGCAACCTTACGTGGAAGATATCACTGACCCTTCACAACAACTCTCTGACATAGGTATTATTATCCCGATTATACAGATGAGGAAACTGAGGCTGTGAATAACTTAAGATCACACAGCTAAGAAAGAAAGTGGCAGAGCTGGGATGCAAATCTCTGTCTGTCTGACTCCTGCCTCTGAGTTCATCTTTGTGTCACGCTGGCTCTTTGTTTACCAGTTGAATTCTCCCAACGACTTCTAAGTTCTTGAGGCCAAGGACCATGACTTCCATATTTTGCATCTAAGAACAGTGCCTGGAACACATTAGGTCTTCAATAAATACCCGCTGAATGGCTGTGTGGATAAATGCATGCGCATGTTCTGGAGCAATCCCGAAAACTTAATTGTCAGGTATCAAGTGAATGTCATTGCTAGACATGCTCAATGGGCTCAACAATACATTGGCTCAGAACTGTGAACCTTCCTCTAGTTTCCTGAGATGAGGCTATTTTATTCAGCTTGGGTGTGGCTGTTTCCCTGTCAATGTCTTGCACTTTTTTCCTGTTGAAGAAGGACAAATGAAATAGCAACCTATATCATGAGGACATTATGAAAAAAATTAGAGGGCCATAAGAAAAAAAAAGTTCTAAATGAATTACAGGGATTTAAAATATGTATCACATATGGCTTGATTTGTTGAAAGGGAGGTTTTTTTTTTTTTTTGCAAGGCATTATAATCACAGTAATCACAGATATTTGAAATGATGAATGAATAACTAAAAACTGGAATGAATATAATTTTTCCCAAAAGATTTTATTTTTATTTATTTATTTACTTGGAGATTTTATTTATTTGTCAGAGAGGGAGAGAGAGAGCACAAGCAGGGGGAGAGGCAGGCAGAGGGAGAAGCAGGCTCCCAGCGGAGCAAGGAACCCCATGTGGGACTCCATCCCAGGACCCTGGGATCATGACCTGAGCCAAAGGCAGGCCCTTAACTGACTAAGCTACCCGGTTGTCCCTTTATTTTTATTTTTTTTGAGAGAGAGAGAGCAAGAGCAGGGGAAGAAGCTGATAGGGAGAAAGAAGATCTAAAGCAGATTCCATGCTGAGCATGGGGCCCCCATGTGGGCCTTGATCTCATGACCCTGAGATCATGACCTGAGCCAGATCAAGAGTCAGACTCTATAAACTTACTGAACAACCCAGGCACCCTGAATATCATGTTTTGTATTTTTTTAAAACTTGTCTTCATCTAAAGTGGTTTCAGTTGTTTTAGTTTTGCTCGAATGAGACAACTTCAGAGAAAAAAAAAAAAGGGTTTTCTCTTTTTAATGGTTCACCTATTTGAAACTCCTGTCTCATGGTGCCATCAACTCCCAGAACCTATAAGGGCTGTGATTATTTAATTACCTGGATGATCAGTTGGATTTTTTGTCTTCAAGTTTGTACCTTCTTGAAGAAAAAAAAAAAGTAAGAAGAGGTCTATAAGATACAGAAATGAAAGATAAATCCTGAATGAATTTATGATACAATTACATCTCAGGCAAATCAGGGAAAAACTCAGTCTTTAGCTACTGTATGGACTTTCTTCCACTGTTGTCTCCTTGAAATTATCTTCTCTGTTTCCAGAGAAGGTGACTTCTTTGCAAATAGGCTTCTGGGAGAATTATTTCCAGCCAACTTTCAAGCTAACAAAGGCAAAGGAAAGGCCCAGACTTAAAAACATCAGCGGCATAGCTTGGAGCCAGATTTATGGGGATCTTCTCAGCCTCCCTCACCCTCCTAGTGAGAGGTTAAACATTCTGATCACACCTGCAGAGATTCTGTTTTAGTTTTACTCATGTGTGACCTGGGAATCAAGTTTTTAAAAGCCTCCAGGTGATTGTAATACAGAGCCAAGATCAAGAGTCATATAAAAGAATGATATTCATGATAATCCAGAACGATTGCTGATGAAGAAACACAGAAGTGAGTTGTCACTGACTTAGCTACAGAAGAGCAGCCTATGGAGTGAGAACCAAGTGAAACCTCTGTCCCAACCCACTAGTTGGTGGTTTTCTAGATCTTGTTGCTTAAAGCATGGATTAGACCAGCAAGATCACTGTCACTTGGGAGTTTGCTAGAAATGCAAGATCTCAGTCCCCGCCTCAGACCTACTGAGCCAGTCTGTGTTTCAACCAAATCCCCAAATGATTCATCTGTGCTGGGAGGCTTGAGAAACCTGACCTAGGTAGCCGAGGGGTGGAGCGGAATAACTACAGGTGGGAAATACCTTCTTGAGGCCTCAGAAAGAGGCCAAGTTCAGCTTTTGCTTCTAACTCTTTAGCTGGCATTTCCTCATGACTGTTGATTCTCAGAGCTGTCTGAGAAATTCTCCTGACCGCAGGGATGTCCCTGAATGGTGCTTTTCCTGACACCTATCTTACTTTCCTGAGAAAGGGGGTTACAGACATGTTTGCTGGTGGTAGTGTTTGGTGTGGTCAGGCTTACCCTTATCATGCTTTATGTCTAACTATATGTTATACAGTTATATAACTATTCTCTACCCACTGACACTGTAACTAGGCAATCTGAGAACAAATAGGGAAGATTATATGTGAACAGTGCACCCTCTCAAGAGGCAGTACACACTGGAAATGGAAGGTATTTATGAATCACAGCCCTGGAGGAAGTGGCTAATGGTAGAACAGGGAGGGGTAATGGTAAAGCTAGGAACTCTGTCCCTTGTCAGCCCTGCAACTTTCTGAGCCTCTGTCTTCCATCTACAAACTGGAGATAATACAATATGACCATCCTCAAAGGACTGCTTTGAGAATCCAGAGAGGAAAATATATCTGAAAAACTGAAAGAGCTTCACACAAATAAGAAGTTGTTTGGCTGTTGTCAAAAACCTAAACTGTTTGGAAGACATCAATTAGGGAGGACAATTCTGTCCACCTGAAATGGGGCCTGGGGCCTCCTTGGACTTTTGACCTTGGATCTGACCCATCATGAAAATTCCCATGTTTTTAAAAAATATGACCACAACAAAAACAGACACATAGACCAATGGAACAGAACAGAGAGCCCAGATATGGATCCTCAACTCTATGGTCAAATAATCTTCAACAAAGCAGGAAAAAATATACAGTGGAAAAAAGACAGTCTCTTCAATAAATGCTATTAGGAATACTGGATAACTATATACAGAAGAATGAAACTTGACCATTTGCTTACACCATATATACAAAGATAAACGCTAAATGGATGAAAAACCTCAATGTGAGATAGGAATCCGTCAAAATCCTAGAGGAGAACATAGACAGTAACCTCTTCGACATTCTCCACAGCAGCTTCTTTCAAGACAGATCTCCAAAGGCAAGGGAAACAAAAGTGAAAATTAACTTTTAGGACTTCATCAAAATAAAAAGCTTCTGCACAGCAAAGGAAATAATCAACAAAACAAAGAAGCAACCCACAGAATGAGAGAAGGTGTTTCCAAATGACACTACAGAGAGAGGGTTGGTAACCAAGATCTATAAAGAACTTCTCTAACTCAACACCCAAAAAAAAACAAATAATCAAGTCAAAAAATGGGCAGAAAACATGAACAGACACTTCTCCAAGGAAGACATATAAATAGCTAAATGACATATAAATAGCTATAAGACATAAATAGATAAATGAAAAAATGTTCATCATCATTAGCCATCAGGGAAATGCAAATCAAAACCACATTAATTTATAAAAAAAATTATTTAAAAAAAACCACATTGAGATACCACCTTACACCAGTTAGAATGGCAGAAATTGACAAGGTAAAAAACAACAAATGTTGTAGAGGATGTGGAGAAGGGGGAACCCTCTTACACTGCTGGTAAGAATGCAAGTTGGTACAGCCACTTCGGAAAACAGTATGGAGGTTCCTCGAAAAATTAAAAATAGAGCTACCCTAGGACCCAACAATGGCACTGCTGGGTATTTACCCCAAAGATACAGATGTAGTGAGAAGAAGGGCCATATATACCCCAATGTCCATAGCAGTAATGTCCACAATAGCCAGACTGTGGAAGGAGATGCCTTTCAACAGACAAATAGGTAAAGAAGATGTAGTCCATATGTACCATGGAATATTACTCAGCCATCAGAAAGGATGAATAGCCAGCTTTTGCTTCAATGTGGATAGGACTGGAGGAGATTATGCTAAGTAGATTATGCCAAGCAGAGAAAGTCAATTATCATATGGTTTTACTTATTTGGGGAACATAAGGAATAGCATGAAGGACATTAGGAGAAGAGAGGGAAAATGAAGAGGGGGGAATTCGAGGGGGAGATGAACCTTGAGAGACTACAGACTCTGGGAATCAAACTGAGGGTTTTAGAGGGGAGGGAGGTGGGGGGATGGGTGAGCCTGGTGCTGGTATTTAGGAGGGCATGGATTGCATGGAGCACTGGGTGTTGGAACCAAACAATGATTCATGGAACAGTATATTATCTTTAAACCTAATACTAACATGCATTTCTCTCCCTCCTTTTTTTTTTTCCTTTGCTGTACACTTCTAGGAATGTATGTCTGGGGTCAAGGGGATTAAACATTTTATTATATATTGTAATGTTTCCAATGAGAAGGGGATTTTTTACCATGATGAAAAATGTTTTCATCCCATGAAAAATAGTTTATTGCACTTGTGTGTGAAAGGCCAAAGTGATACTTTTAAATGATAATTTTCATTGCATTTCTTTGATTATTAAGTTTCCATTTTTCATATGTAAATTGTATGTATTTTTCTGTTGTCAATTCTTACCTTTAAGTATTTTTTGATTAAAATATTCTGACATATACATAATTTTATTTGGCTTACCCGAGCTCTGTTCCCAAAGGGTGAAAATTTTAAGCCAAGCAGAGTAGGAAGGATGACCCCTCCTACTCTAACAGAGACTTGAACTGCTTATAAAGTTAGTCACTTGCTCTGCTCCTTATAGAGGTGACACTCAAGAATAAAACCAATATTCTCAAACATGATAATACTCCTTATTTTAACACTGACTGATAACTTTGACTTGTTCCATTTTAAAAATTAGATGAATTCTAATTAATAAAAAATCTAATCCAGACCCTCAATTAATTGATAAATGGTAGAGGGTGATGTGTGTGGATCTACATGATACAATCCAATATTCTATAATTTTAACATGCATTTACTCATGTCAGGTCTTCATTCTGGTGTAGAATTTGTTAATAACAGTATTATAAAAACAAGTATATGGGATTATCTTAATATTAGCAATATCAATCTATTATTGTTATATGCATAGAGTTGATATATGTCGTAGAATTTATACATCTAATATTTATCAAGATGTTTAAATTGATAACACATTTCTTATCCATATGCATTATATCATCTAAAGCCAAAAGTTGCTAATGCCAAAAGAAGGGAATGGTAAACATTTCAAGCCATATTTCAAGCTTGCTCTGTCTTTTTATAGTAATCTTTATGGAAAACCATTCTCACACTTCTTGGGGCTCAGCAGAGAGGAGGTAGCAGAAGCAGAGTGCAGAGAAGGGATCAGGTGTGAAGTTTTGCCTGAAGGTATTGGCATGAACAGCCAGAGGGTCCAGAGTGTTGTTTCCTCCTAAATATTCCTCCTGTGATTCAGAGAAGTGTGACATCCCTCATCCATGCGAGCTTTCCACGGATTACTAACAGCAAGGTGGCCCACGATGTGATCAATGAAGCTTCTCCATCAGAATCGACTGCATATTACAACAGTCATCATGATAAATGACAATAATTCGTGAATCATAATAAAAGAAATTAATACTTTCAAAGAAGTTATAAAACTTGTAAAAAGTTTTAGAAATAAGATATGCCCACACTGCATTTAATTTTACATCAATATTGATTCTAAGACACACCATCAATTCAAAAGGGGAATAGGGCAGGAGAGAAAAAAACTCTCAATTACATGTAGAAATTGATTAAAGGCAAAATTGATTAAAAGCAATATTGATTAAGGCAAACTGATTTATTAGATGCTGAAATTTTTTTTTTAAAGTATGTCTTAGAATTGAGTACCAAGTAAGCTTTAATGTGATGAATCACTGCTTAACTTACATCTGGTTTTCTTTACCAGGATTTAGTGGAAAGCTCACCCTGAGTCGTTTTAGAAGGGCCAAGATCTTTGGGGAGCTCTGTGGTCCTTTGACTTTAGCACGATGGGTCTTCAGAGCCGTTTTGGAATAAAAGCTTGGGACCCTCAGTTCCAACTGGGATGCTACCTACGACTTGAGTCCCATTGTATGTGATGCTGTGAGATGGAGGCAGGGGCTCTCTTCAGGGGCTGTCATTGTTCTGTCCTCATTTAAAAAAATTAAGAGCTAATATTTACCGAGCACTTACCATATGACCCACACAAGCATCCTCCTATCTAATCTTCCCAGTAAACCAATGAGTTAGGACTTATTATATCTGAATAAATGAAGCTCAGAAAGGTTAATTAAATCACCAAAATATGTTCTACAAGGTCACAGGCAAAAGCATTTAAATCAGCTCTTCCTTCTCCAAGTATCTTGGTAGTCTCGGTGATATTCCTGTGTTCCTTGATTCTCTGCTGATACTGCCAGTTTCTGAAGGCAATCGAGACTCGTTCCACTTCTCAAAACTAAGCAACCAATGCTTGTCTTCTCATAACATTAGGTACTCCAAAGTCACGTTAATTAAAATTAATCCAGAAATTCCAGTTTCCATAATGATAATGAGTCTTATTTCGTAATTAAACTGAGGATGTTATTGGGACAGTTAACTCTTTCCAGGTAGAAAAAAAACACTAACTTCTACACATTTGGTCTCATATCCCCCAGGATACGGTGCATCTGTTGGAAGGCTCTGGATGGAGCCTATCTTCTGGGAAGGGAAGATGCATTGCCTTAGATTTCTAGAGATTGATTTTTCCCCCTTACCTCCTAGGTCAGATGACAAGGAAACAGCTAGATCAATTATAGTTTAACACCAAATTACCCTCATTATATGAAGAGAATAAAGTTACGTGAGTTCGTGTCGATGAAAGAGCGGATGTATTGTGAGTAAATGCTTGTGGACATTGTCTGGCCCCAGTGCCGGGAGGAAGGAGTGTGTCACGTATCCACCGGACCCACATGAATGTGGAAAGAAGTCTGGTCCTCACGGGGGCATGACAAATCAGCACCAAACCACAAGGGTGAGCGCTGAACTTGGCTTCTCACCTGCGAGTAATAGTGCTGTGGTGATGAAGGCTAAGGACAGAATTTCACAATAGAAGGCTTTGTTATCGGCTATTTTCATAACGATCCCAGGATTTCTGCCTTTAAGACAATATAATCATGTTAGAGTGATTTTTCACTCGTGATCATTTTTTGTTTGCTGCTTATTTTACTTAAGTGAATAAATTAACTTTGGTAAATTACTTAAGGAAACTCTGTTTCCTTAGGAAATTACTAGAAGCCCCATTTCCTCTAAAAAGCAAATCCAGAGATTTAGATTTTATGTCAAAATTTATAAACATAAGGGATTGACTTATTATCTACATTTTGAGCTGAGTCTAATATTGCCAAGGTATGAGATTATGTATGACTAGTTAGGATAAAGTAATTCAGCACCACGGAACATGTGGCATTCACAGACTTTGGAACACAGGGCAGCACAAAGGGACACTTATTTTTCCCTTTATTGTTGTTGTTGTTGTTTTGATAGTATTCAATTAACTGAAAAGTTCTATAAATAGAGGAAAGTGGCACCAGTTTAGGACACACAATAGGGATGAACGTAGGAATAGGAACCATAAGGGATAGGTGCCCATTAGGGACACATTCGCTGTCCTGTGTGTCTTTCATCAAATATTCATGAAAGTCTGGGATCTCAAGTATACATCTAACAGTCATCGTTATATGGTTCAGGGACAATGAGGAGATGTCCTGGAGAAATAATTGTCTGCAAAAAATTCCCAACACCTAAGTATAAATTAAATATAATCCTGACTAAGCGTTCCCTGTCATTAATCATTGCACAACGTCACACCCATGACCTCTGGGCTACATTAAACGTCAGGAGACATTTCTGGCTCTGTTCTAAAGGCCTTGTGCCTGGGCCAGGAGTCTGTGGGAAAGCAGTAGCTTCTGCCCAGAGGACAGGGGAAGGCCTGGTGTTCACCCCTCAACCCCTTCAAACCCCAGGAAGTGAGAAGTTGACCTGTGCTCCGGATCCGAAGATGCCAAAGTCACTGAACTGTATGTTTTGTGTTCTCCTTGCTCTCCTTTTACAAGGAGCCCACAGACACTTCAGAGAGAATTCTCTCTGACGGTGAGACTCCGGCATGCTATATGAACCAGAATCGGAAGAATCCCCAAATGATATTCCGCCCACGGTTTCAGTTTGCAAAGTGTTTGCAGACCACTCTCGGGGACATTCAAGAATTTATCATCATTACACATTGTGGCAAGGTCATAACATTGACATCTGGGACAAAATGGTGCTAACGTCCCAGCCCAGGAGTTTCTGAGCTCAAGTGTCCTGAGTGATTTCATGTTCTCTTTTCTTTGTTACCCGCTGAAGGAAACAGTTAATGAAAAACAAAATAAAACTAAAAGTTATTCCCCAGTCAGAGATGTTGACTTGGGTTCCTACTTGTCCATGCTTCTGGCTCTGGGTTATCACGTAATAACACCGTCTACTGATAGAAAATCGAATCAGTCATGACTCGAACTCAAGACCTGATTTTCGGTTCTCGTCTAAACTCAGGCTCTGGCTGTACTGTCCTGACCCAGGGTGCACAGTATTCCTTTTGTGTGCTCTGTTCTCTTAGGCTGGCTTTGATGTTTGGCTGCCGCTCTACCTGACAGGGAGCTAGGGCAAGTTTTCACTGGGTTCCACTCCACAGCTGGTTTAGGAGAAGCACAAGTTCATCTCATGTAGTTCAGGATGCTTGGTCCAGCTTTAAAAACATTGCCCTATGTGCTCCTGCAGATGCTGCTGGAGACTGCCTTATTGTCCCCTCATCCCCCGACCAATGAGGGCTGGCAATTGACTAGGAAAGTGGTCAGGGGTCCCAGGACCAAGGACCGGACTGGATTGTCCTCAGTGAAGGGAATGGGTTCTCAGAAATTCGGGAGTGAGCAAAGCAGGGAAACTTTACAAATATGCTAAGTCCTAAGTTGCTGAGCCTCAGCAACTTGCTGAGTCCCCAGCAAGACGGGCCAGAGACGGTCCTGGAGCAATGTTACAGAGCCAGTAGGTAAGACCACACAATGGCAAGAACCAGTTTTAGGAGTAAAATTAGAAATGCATGTGAAGTGTTGCAGGAAAACGTTTTGCCTATTAGTACTTACTAAATAGCAGCAGTGAGGTAAATGGTTAAAGGATTAAGAGTTCTAGAGAGTTCCTTGACCTGCATCCCTGTGATCTGATGAAATGCTTATAGATTTTTTTTGCCTATTTTCCATGTTAGGACATGAGTATCACCATTACTAACAGAAGTTTTAGGGTCAGATTGCCTAGATTTGAATTTCAGCCAAATTTCATTTGCCAGCTGCCTTGCCTTGGGCCTTAGTCTCCCTTTCCTGGGGTAATAGAACCCACCTTATCAGGTTGTTGTGAAGATTCACTGAGACAAGTCTTTATCACAAGTCTTTATCACAGTGACAGCCATTATTTTGGATGTTTCTTATTATCTCTTCTATTCTTGGATTCACCCTGGCAATCTTTCCTCTTTTATATTAGTGAAATGATATATGTGGAATATTAGGCATGCTTCTACATAAATGTCAGCATCCACAATGCTACTGCTGCTGATGGTTAACTATAGAAGTGGCATGCCTTACACACTGAGTTAGGAGAAAGCAGAGACTGGAAACCAGGTCTCTGAAATCCCAGACTAAAGAAGGTTCCACTCAAATATGGTATCAAAATACCATCTACTTTTGCTCCACAAAGGTAATTTCTCTAAATATTAATTTTAGATACTACCTAAAAGCCATTCTCAAGGGAACCTTTGTGCACTTTTGGTAGGATTGCAAATTGGTAAAGCTACTGCAGAAAACACCATGGAGGTTCTTCAAAATGAAAAATAAGGCTACCATACGATCTAGGAATTCCACTTCTGGGACTATATCTGAAGGAAACAAAATCACCATGTCCGAGAGCTATCTATCTGCACCCCTGTGTTCATGGCAGCATTATTTACAAGAGCCAAGACATGAAAACAGCCTAAATGTCCATGGACAGAAGAATGGATAAATATATATATTATATATTTTATGTATATACACTTATCATTTCTATATAATATATATAATGGAATATTATTCAACCACGCAAAAGAAGGAAATGCTGCTATTTGTTAACAACACAGATCAAGCCTGAAGGCATTATGCTCAGGGAAATAAGCCAGACAGTTGAAAAGAGACAAATACTGTATGATCTCACTCACGTGTGGAATCTAAAGCAAACAAACTCTTAGAAAAAGAGATCAGATTTGTGGCTACCAGAGGCAGGGCATGGTGGGTGGAGGGATTGGATAAAGGTAGCCAGAAGGTACCAGTTGTAAGATAAATAGGGACTGTGGATATATGTACAACATGATCACTATAGTTAACAGACTTATATAGCATACATAACGTTGTTGGGAGAGTAAATCCTAAGGGTCCTCAATAGAAGGAAAACAATATTTTTCTTTTTTAAGGGGTATGGTATCTATTTGAGATAATGGATGTTAATTAAATTTATTATAATCTTTCCACTATGTATGTAAGTCAAACCATTATGCTGTACCCCTTAAACTTATATGGTGTGTATGTCAATTACAGCTTAATAAAACTCGGGGGGCAGTGGTAGGGGAAAGAAGCAATTTTGAAAGGCTTTCGCTTCGCCTCTGAAGCCCCAATAGACCACAGTGAGAACCCTCAAGAGACACTTTTGACTCCACTTCTGGAATATTCCCTCATATATGTATAAAATACAATGTAATATATCATATTGTATCATATCATATCACATCATATCACAAGGTAATCATATAATATACCTGCTATTCCCTTAAATGTATATATAATAATATATTATTCTAATAATAATACATAATTCATATAAATTATATATTTTCATATAATTTATAATTAATATAAACATAGCTTATATTATTATAAATATATATTATATATTAAATATATAATAATATACTATTATGTATAATAATATATAACTATGATTATTGTATTTATCAATGTATAGGTGGGGAGCCATGGGGCCAGAGAAAAGGATAAGCACTAACTCTTTGATGGCCCACATTTTGGATTTTTTCTCTGAGTTTAAACACAACTGATATGATTGCACTTGAAGATCTGGGTAAGGGTAAGATTTAGAATTCTACATTTTTTAATACCTCATCAGGTAAGAAATTATTTAGATTCTCACATTTCTAGACTCCTTGCTAATATCAAGGAGGCCTCCAAACCTTTAGGCTGTCAGATAGAGCTGGGCATATTAACCGCCAAGAGCAGATGCAAAAAATTCCAAATTAACAAAAGCCTAGTAGTTAAGGTAACACTGACAGAGGAACCTAGAAAAAAATAACCATATAATTTGTTGTAAAGAAAAAAAAAAAGGGGGACAACTTTTGAGAGTGAAAAGGGAAATTTTGATAAATATGCTTGTAATATAGCATTTGAAAATCATCAGCATAATTCACCATCACAGAGAAACCATATGGTTATCTCAATAAATGCAGGAGAAGCACTTGACAAAATTCAGCGTCCATGTATGATTAAAATTCTCATGAAGGGCGCCTGGGTGGCTCAGTGGATTGGGCCTCTGGCTTCGGGTCATGATCTCAGAGTCCTGGGATCGAGCCCCACATGCGGCTCTCTGCTCAATGGGGAGCCTGCTTCCCCACCTCTCTCTGCCTGCCTCTTTGCCTACTTATGATCTTTCTCTTTCTGTCAAATAAATAAATAAAATCTTAAAAAAAAAAAACCTTTCACAAGTCAAGAATAGAAAGGAGCTTCCTCCATCTTTTAAAGGATATAATTAAGTATATCAATGACATCATTCTTAACGATGAAATATTGAGTATTTTCTAAGATCGAAAACAAGACAAGAGGTCTGCTATTAGTATTTTTATTCAGTTTTGTGTTAGAGATCCTAACTAACACAATGAAGGAAGAAAAGAAATAAAAGGGATAAAAATTGGGGGTTCCTGGGAGGCTCAGTCAGTTTAGCATTTGACTCTTGATTTCAGCATAGGTCACAGTTAGGGTTGTAAGATAAGTCCTGAGTTGGGCTCTGCACTCAGAGTGAAGTTGGCTTTTTCCCTTTCCCTCTGCTCCTCCTCTGTCTCCCTCTGTTTCCCTCTATCTCTAATAAATAAATAAAATATTTTTAAAAAGGCATAAAAATTGGAAAACAAAAATAAAATAATTGTGGATAACACAATTATGTATGTATAAAATTCTAAGAAATCAATAAAACAACTACTTAGTGAATTTATTCAGTGTGATGGTTATTATTAAGTAAACTGGACTGAACCATGGGCTGCCCATACATTGGATTAAAGGTTATTCAGGGTGTACCTTTGAGGATGTTTCTAGATGAGACTGACATTTGAATTGGTAGTCTGCCCTAAAGCAGATTGCCCTCCACAATGTGGGTAAACCTCATGCAATCCCTTAAAGGCCTGAATAGAACAAGAAGGTAGAGTAAGACTCTCTCAGAGGTATGATATCCTTTTTTTCCTGCCTTTGGACTTGGATGCAGACTGAGACTTACACCACTGACTCTCTCGGTTTTTAGACTTCCAGACTCATACTGAAACTATGTCTCCAGCTTTCCCATTGGAGGTCCTAGGATTTCTCTGCCTCTATAACCACATAAACCAATTCCTTGTAATAAATCTCTCTATATATATCCCTGGTTCTGCTTTTTTGGAAAGCCCAGACTAATATAGTTAGGATTGAGGAATACAAATGAATATAGAAAAATTGTTTGTATTTCTAAGTAACAACAGCAACAACTGGAAAATAACATAAAAAATTCCACTTACAATAACACCAAAATAACAACAAAAAATATGTAGGAATAAATTTAACACAAGATTGGGGCACCTGGGTGGCTCAGTGGGTTAACGCTCTGCCTTCGGCTCAGGTCATCATCCTAAGGTCCTGGGATCGAGCCCTGAATCGGACTCTCTGCTCAGCAGGGAGCCTGCTTCCTCCTTGCTCTCTGCCTGCCTCTCTGCCTACTTGGAATCTCTGTCTGTCAAATAAATAATTAAAATCTTAAAAAAAAATTTAACACAAGATACATTGCTATATTGAAAATTATAAAATGCTGCTTAAAAAATTAAATAACACCTAATAAAGGAAGAAATAATCAGATGATGGTTTGGAATATTGTTGGGATGCCAGTTCTTCCCAAGCTGATCTAAGACTTATCTCAAGTTCAAAGTTCCAGCAAGATTTTTTTTATTTGGTAGAAATTGATAAGTTGTTTTTTTTTAAAAGATTTTGTTTATTTATTTATTTGTTTATTTTTAAATGCATGTGGAGATGAAAGAGACCTAAAAGAGCCAAAACTATTGTGAACATAAAGGTCAAGTTAGAAGATTCATATTATCTGACTTCAATACTTACTATAACACTTGTTTTATATAAATAGTGGTTTTATACAGTAATCAAAAAATGTTATATTGGCATAAGGATAGATAAACAAACGAGTGGAATAAAATACAAATCCAGAAGTATACTCACATTTTTTGGATGAATTGTTTTTAAAAAACTGTGATTAAATATATATAACATCAAATTTACCATTTTAATTGTTTTTAAGTGCACAATTCTATAGCATTAAGTACATTCACATTGTGTAACCATATCCACCATTCATCTCCAGAACTTTCTCACCTTTCAGACCGAAACCCTGGATCCATTAAACACTAACTCCTCATTACATACCTGTTACTTTGTATGTAAAAATTAGCACAATAAAAATCACAGATTTAAATGCAGAACATAGAACTGTAAGTTTGTGTTTTTTTTTTTTTTTTAAGATTTTATTTATTTATTTGACAGAGAGAAATCACAAGTAGGCAGAGAGGCAGGCAGAGAGAGAGAGAGGGAAGCAGGCTCCCTGCTTATTTGCCACTTGTCTATCCTTCTTGATTTGCAAACATTTTAATATTGATGAATAGCAGTTTATCATTTTTTTTTCTTGTATCAATCTTGCATTTGGTGTCACGTCTAAGAACTTTTAAGTACCGTAGGTCCCGATGATTTTCTTCTGTCTTCCTTAAAAAAAAAAAAAACAGGGGCGCCTGGGTGGCTCAGTGGGTTGAGCCGCTGCCTTCGGCTCAGGTCATGATCTCAGGGTCCTGGGATCGAGTCCCGCATCGGGCTCTCTGCTCAGCAGGGAGCCTGCTTCCTCCTCTCTCTCTGCCTGCCTCTCTGCCTACGTGTGACCTCTCTCTGTCAAATAAATAAAATCTTAAAAAAAAAAAAAAGAAGCACTTCTGAGGAATTTTCTTCAAAAGACGGACTTTGAGGAACTAAAAAAAAAAACACAGTACTTTCAATGCAATAAGAATGTCAGGAAGAAAGATTAGAAGGAAAGCAAATTGTTAAGAAATTAAAAAAAAAGAAATTAAAAATATAGCTACCCTATGACCCTGCAGTTACACTACTGGGTATTCACCCCAAAGATACAGATATAGTGAAAAGAAGGGCCATCTGTACCCTGTTCATAGCAGCAGTGGCTACAATCACCAAACTGTGGAAAGAGCCAAGATGCCCTTCAACAGATGAATGGATAAGGAAGATGTGGTCCATATACACTATGGAGTATTATGCCTCCATCACAAAGGATGAACACCCAACTTTTGTATCAACATGGACGGGACTGGAGGAGATTATGCTGAGTGAAATAAGTCAAGCAGAGAGAGTCAATTATCATATGGTTTCACTTACTTGTGGAGCAGAAGGAACAACATGGAGGATATTGGGAGAAGGAAAGGAGAAGTGAGTTGGGGGAAATCAGAGGGGAAGACAAACCATGAGAGACTGTGGGCTCTGAGAAACAAACTGAGGGTTTTGGAGGGGAGAGGGTGGGGGCTGGATGAGCCTGGTGATGGGTATTAAGGAGGGCATGTATTGCATGGAGCACTGGGTGTGGTGCATAAACAATGAATCTTAGAACACTGAAAAAAAAACTAAAAAAAAAAAAGTATGTAACAGACTTCTAAATTGTCATAATAAAGACAAACAATTAAATTAAAAATGGGCAAAAGCTTAAATACGTGTTGTTTATATTTATTTTTTTAAAGATTTATTTATTTATCTGGGGGGGGGAGGGAAAAGGGAGAGGGAGAGGGAGTCATAAGTGGACTCCTCACTGAGCACAGAGTCTGATCTCAGTACCCCGAGCTCGTGACCTGAGCTGAAACCAAGAGTCGGACGCTCAACCGACTATACCCCCTAGATGCCCCAAATACATATTTGTTTAAAGAAGATGGGTAAATGATCAGCAAGCACATTATTAGTTATTAGGAAAATGCAAGTTAAAGCTGTAATAAGTTGCTGCTTCTCATACGCGAGGATGACGGAAATTTAAAAACCGAGCATGCCAAATACTGGCCAAGATGTGGTTCAAGTATAACTCATATGTTGCTGGTAAGTGTACAAAATGTGCCACTCACTTTGGGAAAAGGTTTGACAGCTTTTAAAAAAATGTTAAGCCTACATTTGCCCTATGATCTAGTAATTCCACTCTTAGGTATATATCCCCCAGAAATAAAAGACATGCCTTCAAAAAGACTGCACAAGAATGTTTACAGCAGCTTTGCACATAATTTCCCCAAGCTGGAAACAACACACATGTCCATCCACAATGAAGTATACTCAGTAGTAAAAAAGAACAAACACCAACAATACGGCTAAATCTCAAAAACATTATGTTGGGTGAAATAAGCCAAACACAGAAGAGTACAAGCTGTATGATTCAATTTATACGAAGCTCGTTTTTATTCTAAGAGATGGAAAAAGTAATCTGCTCATGGCGATCAGAGTAGCCGTTGCCTGTGTACGTGTGTGGGGGAAGGTTCAGCTGGACCAGAGCATGAGGGAAATTTCTGGGCTCATAGTAATGTTCTGTATCCTGACTGGGTTATGCTTTCACAGATGGATACATTTGTCGAAACCTACGGACTTGGAACATACGAGTTGTATTTTTACCGCATGCAAATTTTAACTTAAAAAAGATATGGGATCAACGCCTAGACCTGGGTGGTCCCAGAGAAACTGAGATGTATGGTCCGTCACGAAGTCTGGAGGCTTCCAGAAGAGACTGGCAAAGCGACAAGGGAGTCTCCAATTTCTAGGAGAAGGAAGGGAAAAATGAGCTGGTCATTGAGCAGAAACGAGCCTCCTTCCCAGAATCGCAGGGATCAAAGAGGGACAGTAATCGAAAGGCCATTCTGAAGCAGGACATGTTCATGACGCAGACCTGCCCTGACTTTTGGTCTGCCCTGGATGCTATTTTCTTGGCTGTCATTGCAAAAGCCAGACTGGTTAAGTGCCAGACTCCTGGTTTTGGCTGATTTCGGCTGTGGTTGCCGGATCCTCTGGTACTCTGCTTGTCACTTGGGAGGACAGTTTTTCTTTGCAATATTGGCACCGGGGCTGATTTTCTAGATCAGAGACTTTACAGAGGGAGCCCTTCTATAGTCTGAAGCATCCTGTACGCTACCCTTTTCTCTCCTGGGACTCTTCCTTTAAGGACTCTATTTGCAAAGTTAGATCTCTGCCCTGAGAATTTTTTTTTTTAAAAGAGCTTCTGAATCAATGACTTCTTTGACCCCCCCTCCCCCACCTTGATTACCTAATCTCTAAGGCTGCATTTCACCTCTGTCGTCCATTAGAAGATCCTTGGAGCTGAGCTGAGAGAATGGAGTCTCCCAACAGCCTCAAACCTGGTTCATAGGTGCAAAGGGTGGGAACTCTCAATTGTTAAGTCCTCATTCCAGCTTCCATCCCTATGAAGCAGGGCCTGGAACTGGGAAGTTAGCCAGGTTTGAACACTGCATGGAAGGAAAAAGACAAAAGCAGTAAGCTCCACTGCTTCAGAACTTGATTCCTAGTAAAAACTCTTCCTTGCTTTTTGAACTTTTAATAATCCAAAGAGATGCTCTCTCCTGATTTCCTTATCAAGGCAAAAAAAACCCCTCAGAGCGTCTCAGGCTGGGCACCTGGGGGCTATAAGGACCTGCCACTCCTCCTTGCCCTCCCTGTACAGTGATGGCTTCTAGATCGTGCAGATCAGATACTACCTCTCCTGGGCTGTGAGCCCCACCCTCTCCTAGCAACAGGGACCTCCTTCAGATGTTGATTCTAGACCCCTGCAGGTGACCTGGCTTCCTGCCTCTAGACCCGCCTCTGGGTAGCGCAGCCTCTGTATTCAGGTGCAGTCACTTTACCGTAACCTACTGTTCAGCTCAGTGCGCCCTCGCTCAAAAACCGTCAGCAGTTCACGTTCAAGTACAAACTCTTGACTCAGAATCTGCTTTCCAGCTTCTTTGCTAATTCATCTCCCATGTGCTCAGTGGCCTACTATCATGCTTTTCAACTCGGGGCCTTTCTTAATAATACTCCTCCTTTTGGGGGTATCTTTTTTATCTGTTCACTTTATCCTTCAATACTCCTTCTTCTAAGTGGTAGCCTCGAGGGGCGCCTGGGTGGGCTCAGCTGGTTAAGTGCCAGACTCCTGGTTTTGGCTGATTTCGGCTCAGGTCATGAGCTCAGGCGTAATGATCTCATTGGCTGTGAGAAGGCCCCTCCTCTCAGGCTCCGCGCTCAGCCAGGCTTGTGCTGGAAGATTCTTTCCCTCTGCCCTTCCCCCACCCTGTGTTTTCTCTCTCTCTCTCTAAACAAATAAATAAGACTTTAAAAAAAAAAAAAAAAAGAAGTAGCCTCCAACTGGATGTATTCTCTTTCTCCCCTAAGCTGCCTCAGCATGGTAAAACAAAACAAAGCAAGCAAACAAAAACAAACAAACAAAAGAACAAAACAACAACAAAATTCTTGCAGTTCTGACCCTCTGTCTTCTGTTACAGTGAAACAGTATTTGCCCTGTTCCCATCATTAGGTTCTAAACTCCCAGAAGGACAAAGCCACGTTTTACTGATCTTTGTAATAAGCCTTTCTATATATTATCCATTACTTAGCACATAGTGGTTATTAAATTAGTATCTGTTGACTTGAATTCAATTCTCTCTTTTTTTAAAGTATTTATTTATTTGAGAGAGAGAGAGAGAGAGCATGGAGGGGAAAGGGCAGAGGGAGAGAGAGAAAGAATCCTCAAGCCCACTTCCCGATGAGTGTGGACCTTGATGTGGGGCTCTTATCCCAGGACCCTGAGATCATGACCTGAGCCAAAATCAAGAGTTGGCCCCCCCAACCTATTGAGCCATGCAGGCATCCCTCAATTCCCACTATTTAAAAACTATTCATGCTATTTGAGGTTAGAATTTGCTACTACAGTTTGGCCCAAACCAAGATTTTAAAAAGTGTCGACTGTTGTCTTTCAAAAAATTGAGCTCTCTCTTTGGCTTGCATGAAACATTTAAAATAAGGAGAAAGGCCAGGAGGCAAGACTGTGTTTTTTTAACACTCCTTGAACCACTGCATGCTTGTCATGGCCTCAGCTGAAGCGATCCCTAGAGAACAGTACATGGAAACTAAGAGAACTGTGGGCCTTAGGAATTGTCAGGGAAGCTGAATGAGGAACGCCCTGAGAGGTCTGAAGGCTGCTTCCAGGGAGCAGGAGGGAAGAAGGTTCTGTAAGATGGCTGTGGAGTTGGGTCTGCCATCTGTGCTCTCGTGGCCGCACGAAGCCACTTTGCAGTCATGACCATTGTTTTTTCTATGAACTTTTTATAAAATATTATTCTTGTTCTGTGTTAACATTTGGTAAGTTGTTCTTGCCAGTGTCAGGCTGTCTAGGCTTTATGGAGGGAACCAAGGAAAGGGCATTTTTATCTAACCTTGTACTGGGGTTTAAGGGAGAAGAGGTGGGTTTTATAATAGTAAGAGTAATTGAAATTCTTAAGGGAAAGATAAATTTATAGCAGGATGGGTAGGGCAGAGTGAGGCTGGCTTTCTACCTCTCTCTTTTACTTGGAGATCTCCTTCTGGAATTCTCTGATGAAACCATGAAGTGTTTCATTACTGTTTTAAAGAAGAGAGCCAGTCCCCATCCAAGGTGCTCAATAAATATCCACTGATTGATGGCTGATAAATGCCCCTGACTATTCCAAATGGATTAGCTCTGCTTGAAGTGACAGCCATATGGAACTTCCATCCAAGATGACTACTGGTCCTTCTGCAGCCCAGAAATGCCCTGAAATCACATCAGTTCTTTTTGTTTTGATGAACCATGGGCTTCCAACATCTTTGAAGCTCAAGCCCTGGCCTCCTTGACTACACATTAGATGCTCTGTCATGACAGGTCTCTTAAATCTGAGGAGAAAGCCTGCGTTACTTTTCATGTGTCCACAGGCCTCCAAGGACACATCCTTAGTCCATCCACAATCTTCATCCAGTTTTCCTTCTCAGCTGGATTCCTCTCCTTTCGTTGTGAAGAACACCTTCTGAGGGAGAAGAGCACTTAAGCAAAAATGTTCACTGGGGACACCAAGGACCCTGGAACTTGATTTGGTCCTCATCAGGGAACTCGGTCTCAGAAGAGAGAAGGAAAAGAAGAACTTGGGCCAGAGAGGCCACGTCTCCTCACTCTTTTTGGACAGTGCTTAGCTTTTTTGGCTTCAGGAATCAGGTCTGGGTTCTAACGGGGACAGTGGTACTGGGGCAACTTGTTTTTAACACAAGAATATCTCTGCTTCCTTGGGAAGAAGTGAGGAGACATCACCTTGCACTGGGTTTGTAGTCCCTGATTTCAGATTTAATGAACTCTTTGAACTAAACAGAATTTTAGTTTATTTATTAAATTTATATTATAAACTTAAAAAAAAAAGATTTTGTATATTTGAGAGAATGAGAGAGAGCACACAAGTGTGTGGCAGTGGGGGAGGGGCAGAGGAAGACAGAGAGAGACAATCCCCAGCAGACTCTGCACCAAGCATGGAGCCCGACTCAGGGCTTGATCCCACACCCTGAGATCATGACCTGAGCTGAAACCAAGAGTTGGACGCTTAACTGACTGAGCCACCCAGGCGCCTCTATTTGATAAACATTTTTTTTTAAAGATTTTATTTATTTATTTGACAGAGATCACAAGTAGGCAGAGAGGCAGGCAGAGAGAGAGAGAGAGAGGAAGCAGGCTCCCCACTGAGCAGAGAGCCCGATGTGGGGCTCGATCCCAGAACCCTGGGATCATGACCTGAGCTGAAGGCAGAGGCCTTAACCCACTGAGCCACCCAGGTGCCCCTAATAAACATTTTTAAAAACAAAACTTGAAATCCTGTCATGTGGAGATAGATTCTATATATGCATATCATGTAAATCTGTCTCCATATTTTCCCCAAGCAAATATTATACACGTTTTGGAAAAATATATTTACATGAATTGTTCTGCCATTTCTTTTCTCAACATTACCTTGTATAGTTCTTCTCTGTCAGTAAGTTTAGGTACACACAAATATCTGTAACAACTTCATGTATTTGACCTTAGGGATGTTTTATACCATGTATGTGTTATTGTTTCAATATTGGATACGAAAAAGTTGCAGTCATTAATGATAATTATTTTGTCTAATTTTGTTTAAATTAGAACTCAAATTTCCTTAGGTGCAATATATATTAATAGCTATTATACAATTAACCGTTACTAGTTATTACATTAAATAAAAATTTAAACTGAAATAACAACACTGTTTATAATAATATAAATATGTTAAATGTTATAATTAATATTCATATTGGGGGCAAAAAGATTCGGCTTTGACCTAAAACATTTCCGTATTACATATTGCTTAGAGAAACTTGCCACACATGAATTTAGGCAGAGTTGGACTCTAACGCTTACTCTAGGGTCAGAGCAATTCCCACACATCTGCACAATTAATACCTCTCCCTCTTGCTTTCCTGTTTTTATTTCTGAGCCCATGGAATCTTTGGAGTGCCACCTTGAGACAAATGTGGACATCAAGCTGAACAGGGTTGCCCTTTCTCCAGTTTCCACAAGCGTTTTACTCCCTCTCTGTGTTTTGTGATGTTTAATTGGAAATCTGAGGTGTTCCAGAAAAGCATCCCATTGTGGATTGCAGCGTCTTCCCTTCTCGCTGCCAACACTTCCCAAGGCTCATTTGCCAGATGGACAACCTTCTCCACTGTACGGTGACCCTGTCGTGGCCCAGCTCTCACACTTCCTCCAGTGGGGGAGCAAATCTATGGTCAGTCTGTTCCAGGGAGTCCCAGGATTACGGTGGACAAAAATAACACCAACCTAGAAATACATATACCCATGTGGGTTGATTTGAATGGAATTGGCTACATCTTGATATACCATTCAAATAGACTTATTCCCTTTACACAGAGTTACAGACTTCTGGAGCAAGACACAGCTGCAAAGGTGGTCAGCTCCCTCATCTTGCAGTGCGAGAAACTGGAGCCTACATGGCCAATATTTGCCGCCACATTTGGCACCTTTGGGCCAGAACCTTGCCAAGAACTTCAGGTTCTTGGCTTCTGATCTCACTGCTTTACACTGCTAGGAAAAGAGAAAAAAAATCAGGAGCTCCTCTTCCATTAGAGAGAGAGCAGGATGACTCCTCTATCCACTGCCCCAATCTGTCTGGGTCAGAAGGACCCAGGGACTAGAAATGCAAAGGGAAGAGAGACTTCAGGTTTTTTTTTTTTTTTTTTTTTTTTTAAATTTTATTTATTTATTTGAGAGAGAGAGACAGTGAGAGAGAACATGAGCGAGGAGAAGGTCAGAGAGCAAAGCAGACTCCCCATGGAGCTGGGAGCCTGATGTGGGACTCGATCCCGGGACTCCAGGATCACGCCCTGAGCCGGAGTGAGTCGTCCAACCAACGGAGCCACCCAGGCGCCCCAGGTTTTTTTTTTTTTTTTTTTTTTTTTTTTTAAAGGCAGAAATGAGAGGAGGTGAATTTTTAAATATCAGAGAGAAGAGTGAACTCTTAGTGTTCAAACCAAGAAGTCTAACATCATTGCTGTGACTTTTCTTCCGATCGTCTCATAAATCTGCCTAAAGCTTTTGTGACCATAAGGATGACCTCAATTTGGGGGACTCTGGCCTGGGATCCAAGATTTTGAAGATTTGTTCCAGGAGTTGCCCTTTGACTTTGTTTAATCCTTGGGAATTCCCTTAACCTTCTTGTGACCTGATCCCCTCTGGAAAGGCAGATAATATTACTTGCCATAGTACAATGGCCTTTTAAAAAAAATCTTTCAGATTCCCAGGCAGGAGCTATATTTTTGTCTAGAGGGAAAAATGATAGTTTGCCCCTTCAGCAACATCTAGATGTTTATCTGAGATCAACCATGTAATTAAGTTTATTTTTGCGTGTGTTTAGTTCTTTTCAGTTGAACAAAATGTAATTTACCCCAAGAATGTTTTACCTTTAACCTCGTTTTATCTTAAGACATTATAGATCGTGTCTCACAGGAAAAACTGCCCTTGGAGAAGGATACTTGAAATTATAGACAAAGTTAGCCGTCCCCTTTGCATACAGTTCTGACATGTTCTTGGAATATCTCCTGTATGTGCGTATGACAGAAGGTACAACACGTCTTTCTGGCCACTGCTATGTAGTCACTCGAGCAAGTCTGGGTAACATTAGCTTATTTACAAGTCAGTGTGATAGTGCTGATGCCTTCAGTTTCTACACCTCAGTTCTGGTCACGCCAGTGAGTGTTTTGCTTGAATTCTAACTGCCTTCTGGGTCTGCCCTGAGTATTCCACGACTAACAGCATCTCAAGATGTCCTGAGTCGGGCTCCGTATTCTCTTCCCCTTCCCTCATAAGAGGTGGCCCTCTGCCCCAGTTGTTCAACCAAGCTTGATATTCATTCTAGAACATTTCCTTTCTATCAATTGGCATTTTCCATCAGTCAGAAAGTCTGATCCATGAATCCGAAGCCTTTCTCTTCTTCTTACACCACCATCTTTGCTCAGGCCCTAATCACCTCCCTTGGAACCACTGTTAATTACTGGTCCAACAAATATTTGGTAAGAATATACTGTAGGCCAGGCCCTGTTCTAGGAACCGGGGATACAATCAACAAACAAAATGTACAAAGATCCCTGGCCTTGACGAGTTTACATGTTAGTGGAGGGAGGGAGAAGGCTGACAATAAGAACACAATAAATGGGTAAATTACGTAGCCAGTAAAAAAATAATAATTCCAATGGAAAAAGGTACAGGCAGAATGTTGGGAAGAGGGGGGGCCTGTCATTTGCCATTTTGAACAGGGTGATTGGGTAAGACTCTTTGAGAAGAGGTAACATTTGAGCAAAGACATGAAGGGGGCAAACCATGCAGTTACCGGGGGAGAAACATCCCAGCACAAGGGGAAAGAGCCTAACCTGGGAGAGTGGCTGGGGAGTTCAAGAGGGAGCCAGAGGTCAGCACATCCGGGGTTGAGGAAGGGAGGGGAGATGGTCAGAAAGTAGGTCAGAGTTCATGACACTAACTTCAGCTTTCTCAGACCGGAATCAGTAGACATCACTAGGATTTGAGCAGAGGAATGATATCACCAGATCCGTGTTTTAGAAGGATCATTTTGGCTGCCCCATTGAGAGCAGACTTAGGGAAATCAGGAGAGAGATGGAGACCACGCAGGAAGCTGCAGCCATTATGCAGGTGGGAGATGCTGGTGGCTGGACAGGTTGTAGCAGTGGAGGTGGGGAGAAGAAAAGGCAGATCCTGGAAATATTTTGAAAGTCAAGCCAGTGGAATTTCTGAAAGGACTACAAGGACTGCTCGGTTGTGGTGAGAGGGGTAGTGGGGTCAGGAATAAGGAGAAAGTCAACCTGAGTGGTGGACCTGTTCCTAGTTCTCCCTGCCTGGAACCCCTCCTCAAAATCCATCTTCCTGCCAGAACAAGGTTCCCAAAATGCAAACCTGATCCTGTTTCTCCTCCCTGAAAACCTTTGGCAGCTCTCTGGACCTATAGCCCCTTCATTTATTATAGGAGGCCTTTTGTGATATGGCCCTGTCTTTATTCTCCAACTTCATTTCCTATGGCCCTACCTTAGAGCAATTCCAGACCGCCCACAGGAACCTGAACACAACTTGTTAAATCATGATTCTGAGTCTTAGGGTGTTTCATGTTGCCTTTACTCTCCTCCTAAAACCTCCTTCCCCACTGATCTGCTCGATTGGTGGGGATTCAATTTTCAGTCACACCTCAGGTATCATCTCTTCTAGAAGGCGGGCTGAGTACACCCGTGGTTTCCGTGGACGCCTCCCCATAACAATCATCCCATCATGCTGAGCCATCTGTGTCTTGTAACTGAACATAAGCTCCTCTCTCCCCCTCCGCCAATACTTAGCACATTACCCAGGCACAGAAAGTCGTACTCGTCCCAGAAGCCTTTGCTGCTCTGATGGCAAAGCTCAGAGACTGGGTTTGCCTAAATCTAAATTAAGCCCAATTTCTCCCCAGCTGCTTGGTCTCCACTGGAAACCAAGAGGTCAGATGAAGTGAGGACGTCATGTAGGACGTCATGACTCCTGCCTCCACTCAGGTTCTGTCTACATCACCTCAGCCAACCTGGGCTCCAAGCACCCTGGATATTCCATAGTGAGTCACACACGTTTTATAGTATCTGCTCCT
Source organism: Neogale vison (assembly GCF_020171115.1). Lineage (NCBI taxonomy): Eukaryota > Metazoa > Chordata > Mammalia > Carnivora > Mustelidae > Neogale > Neogale vison. Next base: position 193,760,308 of record NC_058101.1, on the reverse strand, counting down.
GAATGCAAAACAAAAACAAAAACAAAAAAACCAAGCCACAAAAGGCATTTTCTTTCGGCGGTCCTGGAAACCGGCCTGTGCCGGGGGAAGGCAGTGGTGATCCCAGCCCAGGGTGGGCAGCAAAGGGACACCCCAGCATGGCGGACGTAGGTCCAGGTTGCCTTTGTGGACAAAGCCTGGGCAAGGCAGATGGGGCCATTTTGTAAGCTTTCTATTCAAAGAAAATCAGGAACAGGATAAAAAGAGGTTTTGGACACATGCTAAATGGAACAGAGCAGATGTAGGAAGCATCAAGCTGGGCCTTTTGGGAGGGGAAAAATGAAATGAGAACCCAAACAAGGCATTCCCCCCACAGTGAAATAAAGACACCCATGCAGCATTACCCTGTCTGCCCGGCTCTCACAGCAGGGGTTCCGGGATTCCAGCCAGGTGCACAAGGCCACGGCCTGGACAGCTGAATGGTGCCAAGACCATTTGCAGGAAGACAATGGTGCCTCAGCCCGTTGCCCAGACAGCCCAGCCAATGTGCCTGGGAGAGCAGAGCCCCAGAGCGGCTACATCAGCAGCAGCTTGGCAACTTCACGTTCTTCGGAGGGACGGAGGGGCAGTGGGGAGGGGGAGGGGAGGTGTTGGCAAGGGCAGTGGGTTTGGGGCTTTAAAGAATCTCAAATGCCCCGTGACTCTCAAAGTCTTTGCTAAATTACCCTTTATTAGCTTTGTTAAGCCTCAACGGCCTGAAATTGTCTCCTCAAAACTCAGCCATCTGTTCCCCTCCTGTCTATAATTCTGACCACACGCACAAAAAAAAAAAAAAGAGTTTAATTTTGGCAAAGGAGACTGCTTCCCTTTAGACAACAACAAAACAAAGATGGGAACTGGAGAGGGGGAAATGAATGATGAGGACTGGTAGTTTCAGACGAGGTGACAGCAAAAGGTGGGGATTTCTGAAACAGAACCCCACAACACGCTGTTAAGTTCTTGGTGACTTGAGTCAGAAAAATTAGCACCTTAGTCAGAACACTGGGGAACAATAAATAAACATGTATTAAGCCACATTAAAATGTAAGGGGCTGGGGTGCCTGGGTGGCTCAGTGGGTTAAGCTACTGCCTTCGGCTCAGGTCATGATCTCAGGGTCCTGGGATCGAATCCCGCATCGGGCTCTCTGCTTGGAGGGGGGCCTGCTTCCCTTCCTTTCTCTCTGCCTGCCTCTCTGCCTACTTGTGATCTCTCTCTGTCAAATAAATAAAATCTTAAAAAAAAAATGTAAGGGGCTGAGCTAGGCACTGTGAAGGGGGCAGGGGGAGTCCCTGCAGTCAAAAAAGACAGGAGGGAAAATTTAAATCACAACTTAAGGGAAAACTCAGCTCAGGAAATGTTGGGAGACAGAAGGATGGTACAGGCTAGATGTCCATACTCCTTGGGGAGAGGGTTCAAGTGCTGTGAGCTGAAACGTTTCAGCGAAGGGAAAAGGAATTTAGGGAGGTGGAAAATTCCAACAGAAGTATCAAGCTTATCTTCCTTCCTAAACAGATATCCTTTCCATAGTGTACAACTTCTTCTCAAATCTTTTCCATAGCAAGTATCCATTACCTCACAAACTGAGCCCTTGTATTTATTTATTTTTCTCCTCAACAGAGAGCTGAGATCTGACTTTCTTTAACTTCCTTTGTCTTTGTTTTCCTTTCCAGACAAAAGAAAATTTCACCCAACCCTTCTTCAGACTTGAAGAAAACCATCAGCAGCTCTGCGATCCGCTCCTCTGCAGACCAACCGTTCATCCCTCTTCCCCACACCGTCCGCTGGCCGTTCTAGTCAGGGAACGGTCCTGCCCAAAGGCGGGGCCCAGCCCTAAGTCTGGCACCCTGGGTGTATTCCAGTCAACCGTCCTGTGAATTTACATTGTCATTCTCTGAACATGATTCACTATTGATAACAGGCCAATGTTGCTTTGGGTTCCAGCCAGCACATGGCATTGTAAGTAAGTAGCGAATGTGTGATCAGCCAAAAAACCCTTTTGTCTTTTCTACCTAAATTTGCTGCTAAGTCAGGAGTCCCCCGTTCAGCTGGGTGCCAAGGATGGGTGACTGGGTGATTCTGATGAGGGGAGAAGATCGGGCAATAAGGCTGCTCGCGGAACACAGAATTGCTCTGTGCTATCAAAATGGACTTTGACGCTGTAGTAATCGAAATGGACTTACACCAGCACGAATACAGCCAAACAGAACAGAAAAACAGAGCCACGGAAATTAAGTATTGGTGGAAGATTTCCTTTCAAATAAGTGGGGGCAGGTAGGGACTTTTCAATATGTGGTATTAGGAAACCATTTTTCTGAAACGATGATTCAATGCATTCCTATCTGTCATTATATATCCAAACTACTTTCTGATGTATTAAATACCAAGATATTATAGTATATAAATATAAATACCCTATTATAGTAATATTATATATATGTGTGTGTGTGTGTGAAAAAAAGATAGCTTTTTAACTATGGGGCAAATATAATTCTCTATATAAATTTATGTTGTCTCTTACTGTCTCATTATAACCTTGCATCTGGGAGAAGAACCCGATGACCCCTCTGACTTGTTTTGTCAGAGGAAGGCACTGGAGGACACACAGCATAACAATAACTGAACGTGTCTAGTCGTAGGTAATAAACATTAAATTTGAGTTAACATTCAACTCTACAGCCGGGACCTACTGTCAGCTGCTGGAGCCTGGCCTGAAGGGGTCTCCTCTTGTTTTCCTGCCTGTGGATGGGCTTCCCACCGGCCGCGTGCCCCAGCTTGCCAACCAGGACCTGAGCAGGAAGAGGGTAAGGGTTACTGGAAAGTTCTTGCTCAAGTGGTGCTGCTCGTACAGGGCTCAGCCTCTGCACCTACAGATCCTTCAAACTGACTCTCCTAGGAGCCATTTTGCCCTCTGGCCACGGAGAACACATTTCACGCTCTCAAAACAACCTATCGAACGACTCTCACTCATCACAGCAATAAATTACTCTCTCCAACAAACCCTCCTTACATGTTTCTTCTGATGTCCCTCTTGACCTTTTCATACCTCTGATCTGTGGGAATAGCTCTTGGGGGAGAAGCTCAAGACTTGTATAACCAGTTCTCAGAAATTTCCTTTAAAAAACAGATGGCTCTCCGTCTCACAACTGATTTTGGTATTGAATACTTTCCTCAGAGCCTTGCCTAAGTATTTCAAATTAACCTGTTTCTATACTAGTTGATCTAACGTAACTTTTTGTCTCAAATGGATGGCTCCGAATCTATGACTCATTGGCGACCCCACTGGGAAAACTGGTTTATTAATCTTAATGAGAAAGTATGAAAAATCACAGGGCCAGGACTTTGGAAAGAATCATCTGTTTAGCTTGTTTTTGGTGATCGGCCTCCAAAATGGCCCCGGGTGACCTCTTCGTCCTGGTATGCACACCTTTTGTATTGTGCCACTGTATCCACGCTGTGTCAGGGTCGGTCTGCGTGACCAGCAATATAGAGAGTGATGGAATGTTATGTCCGAGATTAGGTTATAAGATACTTTGGCTTCTGTCTTTCTTATTTTCTTCCTCATGTAGACATTCCGTCTGGGGGAAGCCATGTTGTGAGCAGTCCCACAGGGTCCCACACAGAAAGGGAACTGAAACCTTTGGCCAACAGCTGTGGGCATGAACTTGGAAGTGGATTTTCTAGCCCCTGTTAGACTGCAGCTGTAGCATATAGCTTGACTAAAACTTACTAAGAGGTCCCAACCAGAACCACCCAGCTTAGAATATTGACCTTCAAACATACAAATATAAAAACAAACATAAAAATACAATGTTTATTGTTTTGCACTGCTGATTTTTTAAGAAATAACATCTCCTTTTACCCCTCCTGAGATGTTAAGCTGCTAGGTTTTAGAGTAATTTGTTAGGCAACAAATATTTAGATATTTAGATAATTAAATACTGTCTAAACAGTTGGACTAACAGTTTTTTACACTTGCAAAACATTTTCACACAGATATTACATCTACCAACACAACTAAATTCCTCTTTGTATTCTAAGTCAATCATAAAAATAAAATGCAACTCGGAGAATTCATTTTGTCAAAATATTTATTTTGGGATTTTGTTTTTAAAACAAGCAGGCTAATTAGGTATAACTAAAGTATTATTTAATCCATAAAGTTTAATTTCCAAATGTTCAGAAATATTTGTATTGTATAAAAATATATATCTATAAAGTCGGAGCTTAGAGATTCAGACAGGACCAAGAGAGGTTGTCTGAATTATCATGAATTATCTGGACAAACTGGCACACGAACAGCCCCACACACATCACAGTGTTTCTTGTTTAATAATCTCTAGAAAAGGAAATGGGGACAGGCGGAGGAGCAGTTATGGGGAAAACAAGCAACATTTTGCCATCTTTCTGGTAGTAAGATCCTTCATAAGTAACTAAATTGTTTCATGTTCAAAATGCTCTTTGCTCTTCTTATTTTCATTATGTTCTTCAGGTAAGTGAGGTGAACAACCATTTAACATCTGGAGAACCGAGGCAGGGACTAGAGGAAGGCCCTTTCATGAGACGTTGTAATGAATATGGGAAGGGGGAAAGATGACTCACCTAGGTCTCACCCCACGGACAATGGGTTGGTTTTGTTCTGGGCACAGGGGCCTGAGTACTCGATAGTGTATTTGACTCCCCATAGTTATAAACAAGCTTCATATTTTATCAATACTAAAGCAGATGGAAATACCAGCCTTAAAAAAAGTGTGCGGGGGTGGGACCTGAATTTAGAATGTATTATTTCATCAGTAGCAAAGAGACAAATACTCGGCATTACACAGGAAACCTAACGTGGCTCCTTAGACCAAAAACATGTTCCAGAAGCAAGTCCTGGGTAGGTAGAAGGAAATACACATAAGCTCCCCTACCACTTTCTAATTCTGAGACTGCTCATTCTGTTCCTTCTACCTAGAACACTCTTCCATACCCCTGTTGGTTTATGTGCTTATGTCTGGACTCGTTATGAACATGCTTCCTCCTGGAGGTGATCCCTCCCTGCTCTAGACGGGGCTATCGGCTCCTCCCAGGTGTTCTGTCGTGTGGACACTTCCATAGTCAGGGAAATTATTATGCTAAATTAGGCACTGATTATTTTTCTTTTTGTGGAACTCTTTTACTAGGTCAAGGACCAAGTCTGCATCGCTCACTTCTGCATAGCAGGGGCCTAAGCCTGTGCCTGGCGCATAGTGTGTCTTCAGTAAATATTTGTTCAAAAGTAACTAGTTTCCAGGAAATACCGCCAGGGCCAGTGAGCCCCCTATGTGGTGTGTGAAATTACCTTGTTGCCTCCATATACACTATCCGGCAAGCTGTTCCAGAATTCATGGAACAGAAAGGCCGATGACCTAATTATAATGCTAAAATACGTGTTATAGGGAATCAATTTAAAATGCAGTGAGAAGGAAGGGGAAAGAGGAGGGTTGGTTAACAGACTTAGGATAAAGCGTAGGAGTGGACCACACTACCTGAAACCTGGGTCACACAATAGATGAAGGTTCTCTCTCTTTTTTTTTTTTTTTTTTAAAGATTTTATTATTTATTTGACAGAGAGAGATCACAGGTGGACAGAGAGGCAGGCAGAGAGAGAGAGGAGGAAGCAGGCTCCCCGCGGAGCAGAGAGCCCGATTGATGTGGGACTCGATCCCAGGACCCTGAGATCATGACCCGAGCCGAAGGCAGAGGCTTAACCCACTGAGCCACCCAGGTGCCCTAGAAGGTTCTCTTTTTTTCCCTCCCTCCCTCCTCCTTTCCCCCTGCCCATTCCCCACCTCCTCTTTTTCTGCCATAACAGCTTTCCCTGCTGACGAGAGGTGAGGTTTGAGGCAAAGGGATGCCCAGGTAGAAGGTATGTGGGACCACCTCACACTGGCTATATCTGGCAGTTACTGGACGATGACTCCTGACCGCTGCCGGAACTCGGCATGATCTCCTGAGCAGTCACGGCTTTTGCCTGAGTATTTTGGGTGGCAGGTAGACAGATGGAGCCAGAAGGGGTGTCTCCGATGACTGAGCACTTCAAGGCCTCATGAGTTTTGACTGCCTCCTGGGCTTCCTGTACATTCAGAGGTTCGTGAGTACCGGTGCCCCCTGGTCTTTCCATCCCTTACCATCCAATGCAACACGCACGTGCTCACCTCTATCTGTGCCCACCTATCTCGAAGAAATTTATTCTCTCACATTTCTGAAGGCCTGAAGTCTGAAATCCAGGTCTCAGCAGGGTTGCTTCCTTTCAACGTCTCCTCCACGCCTGCCTCCCGGCTTCTGGTGGTTGCTGGCAATCCTGGGGGATCCCTGGCTTGTAGGCACATTAATCTCTGCCTCCGTCTTCACGAGGCCTTCTTATCTGCACACCAGCCATTGGATTTCGGGCCCATCCTAATCTACAGTGACCTTATTGTGACTCATTGTATCTGCAAATACCCTATTTCCAAAAAAGGTCCCATTCGCAGGTACAGGGTGAACGTGAATTTTGTTCTCCTATTTAATGCAGTCTAATACCTAACAGAGCTTATGGGTTTCGTTCATCCTATGTGTATGCTTACCTTGCACAGAAGAATGGAATATACTCGAATACGTAAAAAATACACCTTCTACCTGGAAACAAATCTGCTATATGTGATGGTTCTGCTTCCTTCACTTGAAGATGTCTCTTGGCTCCTGACAGCAAAGGAACAAGCTCAGGGCTCTCTCTCCGTCTCTGAGAGCAGCTCCCACGACAGGGGCACATGTGGGGCTGCGGGCTCACTGCCACGAGGGTAAGCCTGCGCTCTCCCCAGGAGCTGGCTCTGGTGCGGGGGGTGGCTGTGCCGATCTCACCGCAGTGAGGGGCATGGGCCTGCTGTTGGGGAGCCCAGCTGCGGCTCTGCTTCCCAGAGCTCATCGCATCTCTACGACAGGCCAGGTCCCCCAGTGCCGAGCTGCTCCTGGTCAAGACCTGAGCCGGGGCTTCAGATCTCTCGAAGGATGCAGAGCAAATTCTCCCTATGTGGTGTCTTGCCTTTGGAAAATAAATACTGCCCAGCATTTGTCAGAGTCTACTAAAATTAGAGGAGAGAAAAGGGCTTATTTCTCGGTGTCTAAAAATAGGACTATTTAACTATATACACAGAAGTAGATGTGAAATTACATAAGATAATCATGATTTGTAGAAGCCTCTTGTAGGACAGCATTCCTTCCTATGACCCCACCGTACCAGGTACATACCTCCCGAGAAGCATTTCTTATGTTCACCGCAGAGACTATGAACTCTGTGGGGTTGGGTAGACTTTTTACTTCTCTTTACTTGGCACATTGCCTGGTATTATTTGCAAACTGTCAGTAAATGTTTGTTGAATAACTGGCCAGTTGAATTACTTGGTGGATTTTTCATACTTGTAAGTGAAACTATCTGATCATCCACATGATTTACCCAAATGAGGGACTTCTGCTCTCATTTAGGTTCAGTAATTTAAGCGTTCGCTTTTGTTCTCTCCCATCTAGTGATGGATGAAGTTTTGCTTCACTGATTTTCTACATAACCTCTGGGTGACCCTAAATGAGACCTTACCTATCTGCTACTTTATCTGGTCAAAATTCCTTGCATGGTTATCATTCCTAGTTCTCTTGACTTAACTGACAGAGTAGGGATTTAATCCCTGAACTCAATCTCTCCAGATTCCTAATCATTTGACTCTGCTGGGCCTGACTTCCTTCCAGGTCCCAGGTACAAGCTTCTGTAACCATTCCTTGCCCTTGGGAGCTCATGGGAGAGTTTCACAGACTCCCTGCCAGATACGGGGGTCTTCAGCTCTGGGGAGGGCCTGTATATATTGGTGGACGTGCTGTCACTTGAGGCTCAGCAGAGGAGAGCTGGAAGCTAACGGAGCCTCTGCTGAGACCTCAACGCATGGCCGCAGTCTTCTCATCTGGACGCAGCGCCCACTCTTTCAGCCATGTTGAGAGATCATTATGAGGAGAAATATAAATCCCATTAATTCCCATAGAGCTGCCAGAGTGTAATTTGAAGCCAGGCCCAGCGTTATCAGTGAGAGGGTAATACCTGAATGGCAGAAAGTCAAAGGAAATGCAGGCCAACGATGGCATCATCTCCCGAGTATGAAATGTAGGCCATCGGCTTCAAAAGCCCTGCAGGCTGCCTGAGTGCAGGGGCAGAAGGGGTCAGCTTCTTCCTTGGGTGAAATTTCTACCTGGCCAAAATGAGACCCGCTGGGAAGGGAATTTGCACTTTTGGTCAGGGGTGTCCCTACTGTCATGGGTAGGGAGAGGTAAGCCAGAGGTAAGGAGAGGGCACGCTATAGGCAGCACAGCTCAGTCGTCTGGGTCCAGTTCACCCTGAGCGTTCCCCAGGCCCATGTTTGATGTGCCTTCTCTTGCTCAGTGCCTCCAGTGATGCCAAGATCATCAGAATTTTTCTGATGGAGAAACCGAAACTTCCGAAGATCTTAAGATGGTACAGCTCCTAAGCAGCAGACTGGAGACAGAAAGCCAGCCCGAGAACCAGGCATGGGGCTGCAGGAGATGGTTCGTCCCTGTTCCAGCAGACATGGCCTCAGCGCCAGTGACTGGCTTTACGTCCATAACTTCTGAAGCAACTCTTCAACCTTACTTCTGGTTCTTCCAACGGGGAGACTGGCATCCTCACATCTTGTTTTTGCCCCCACACAAATATTTATTATTGAATATGTGCAAGTATATTTTCAAAGAGCTAAAGGCATGACACTCATAAAAATACAGAATGAGAGAGCTAGCATGAAAGCAAAGTTGGTTCCAGAAGCATTTGGAAGAACTAGATATTTATAGGCATTTGGGAGGAAAAAAGGAATGAAAATTCGTGGATTAGGTATAAAACCAGTAAATGCCCCATGGAACCATAAAATCACGACCCCGATGTCATCTTCTAGGCCTTTCTGTAAAGTGGATATTTACTAGGATCTGTTTCCATCATGGAACCACAGTAGTGGCCGATTCTGATCAAATAGTTAATGGCAAAACCAAATGCAAATAAATTTCGTTCGATCGGTGGATGTCCAAAGTTTGGTGCACATTAGAATCATTTGGGGGAGATTTTGTAAATCTTGATGCCCAAGGTCATACCTGCATCATTTCATCTTATTGTACACTATTGCCACAAACATAATGGCTTAAGGCAACATGACTTTATTCTTTTACAATTCTGGAAGTCAGAAGCCTCACGTGGGTTTCCAGGGCTGGAGGCTCTGGATGTGCCTCCAGAGGCTCTGGAGGCTCCAGGCAGAGTCTACTCTCTGCCCACTCCAGGTTCCAGAGACCATTCGTACTACTTGTCTTAAGGCTCCTTCCTCCATCTTCAAAGCCAAGAGCAGAGAATCTCCTTCCTCTTCTCTCACCGCTGCTTCCGTTTGCTCCAGTGATCCTCCCGCCTCCCTTTGTCAGGGCATTGTGATGACATGGAGCTCACCTGGATTGTTCAGGATCCTCTCCCCAGCTCAAGATCCCTCACTTAATCACACCTACAAAATCTCTTTTATCACGTAGAGTGACACATTCACAGGATCTGAGGATTGGATGGTGGGTGTCTTTGGGTGCGGACGTTATTCAGCTCATCATATCACCCTCTATCATTAAATCCGAATGCCTGGGAGTAGGAGCGAGGCATCTGTAGCTTTGAAGACCCACAGATATCTCCAATGTGAAGCCAAGTTTAAAAACCACTGCCCTAAATAAGTATATAATCTTTCGGGCGACCCTGTTAAAACAATGCTCTGATATGACATCGAGAGAGCATGGTCTCAGTGTTGCTTTATTGCCAAGTTTGCAGTCATTTTTCTTAGCAAATGAACAAACATATCAAATAATTCTCAAATTAAAAAGCTCCACTTTGGTTAACGTCTGCAGTCATTTTTTTTTATTTGTTGGACCTCGGACTAGATGCTGCTCCCGCCGACTGTGTAAACTTGGCAAGCTGCTGTTGCCTTTCACCCTTCTGCAAAATGGAGCAAATGTAACTCATTTCTGTCAGAGCGGTGGTGACAGTGGAGGAAGGTGTAAGCTAAGTGATTGAAATGCCATCTGTAAATCCGACGGCACACATGCCCGTGGTCGGCTGCTGGAGGACGAGCTGGTGTCAGGTTTCCACAGCCAAGAATCATGCTCGGTAGACCACAAAAGGCTGAGGCTGGTAAATGCTGTTCAAATAACTAAAATGAAAATAACACACATGCTCCCACACCCACCTTCTATCCTTCAATTATGTCTAATGGCTGAAAGCAAACAGAGGGGAGCTGTGAAAGCAGTTAGTGGCCGCATACCTGGGAACCTTGGTGTAGCTCCAAAAACAGAGAATGTCTTGCAGTAAACCTATCATCGGTATGAGTTTACTGCATTTCACCCAGTGTTGATCGCGGAGCCTCAGGGTAAACTTTTCACAAGAATGAGAAACTGGTCCTGATTTTCAACACAAACACCAAAGTTCATTATAGTAGCTCTTGTCTTTTAATTGAAACAAAAGGATATTCCCGAGGTTTGCAACATGCTGCAGGACATACCCAGAGGCCCTGAAAGGTTTGAAGAATGCCCCTCGGGCTTGCAGAATGAGACGATAAGACTCTTGAGGGCTGCCACAGAGGCATCTTGGAAAAAAGGAATTCTAAAATAAGATTCCTAGCTTAGATACAAAACTAGTTAATGTCCTACAGACAATGAAATCCTGACCTTGAGATCATCTCTGCCAAACAGAAATCTATGAAATGCCATGGGACATCCCCACTTTGTGTAACATTCCCAGGTGACATCCCCATTTTTGGACTCTGTTCTGTTGATGTGGGAAGACCCTTCTCTCTTTCGCTATGACTCAACCTGGCTGGCAAACTCCACTAGTCCCCTGCCACGGGACCAGACGGATAATCACCGCTTGAATGAGCCACGGATCAGTTTCCTAAGGCAGGCATTGGTTTTTAGATCTTCTTCAGACAGTAGAAGTGATTTTTCAAATGAAATCATAGGCCAATAAATCTGTGACAAAATGGAGAAGCCGTTACGTTAACAGTTGCCACCACGGTGCTTCTCAGAAAAGGACACACAGTTGATCCCAATTATCTGCCCATTGCATATTTTTCAATCCACCTACTTGCTAAAATATGTGTGTAACTAGAAAATCAATACTTGTAGTTCTTTTGCTGTCATTCAGAGCCATCTGCAGAGCAGTGAAAAAAAAAATTAAGTTATTGGAGGTATGCTTTCCTAGACGAGGCTGATCGAGGCAATGCTCTGTCTTTGTCTTTGGGCTCTCAAATGGTCAACAAGTTGTCCCTTTAGATGTCTACTTAGTGACACACTTTTTTTTTTTTCCATTTTTGTGCTTTTCTTGGTGATTTTGCTTTACAGTAACCCCAAGCATAGTGCTGGAGTGTTGTGTATTGTCCTTAGCCCGAGAAGGCTGTGGTATGTCTCGCAGAGAAAATGTGGGGGTTACATACATTTCATTCAGGCTCCCATTAGGGTGCATGGGTTCATTAGTTCATGAATGAATTAGTTCATGGCCATGGGTTCATTAGTTCATGAATCACTAATGAATCAGCAGAATCTCTGAAAGAATGTGTTTTTAAAGAAAACTGCATGTAAAACAAAGTTATGTACTGACTGGTTGAAGAAATGTGACCAGAGGCTTGTAAGAACTGAACCCCGTACTTCTCCGGGGAGGAGTGGCTCAGCATTCCCTAATGCAGAGCACCCGGGGCTTTTACAGAACATAACCAGCTCCTGCGGACAGCAAGAACCAACTGTCTTTGGAAGAGTATCTGGATGATGGCTTCAGTTAGACAGGGATACTCCAGGGGCCAAGGCAGACATGTGCTCCTTCCCAGGATGGAGCAGATGAAGGAAGGAAGAGAGGAACGGAGAAGAGCCATCACTAGGGACTCTCTGCAGCTCTGTCTCAGTGAAGGGCCAAGAGAGCAGAGCCCAGAGACAGGGAGCCTGAAGTGAGGTTAGGAGCACGTACTGTACACTTCTCAGATGTCTTGCCATGTTGGGTGCACTGTGACTCTCTCCTTGTGACATGCAGCTCTTTCTTAAAGTCTACTATTCCTGCGTGTCCTTCTCATGGCTCGGGTTTTTGGGTTTCGTTTTACTCTTTTCCCCCAAAGAAATCAGGCAGTTTCCTGTCTTTGGCAAAGTGAGGCAGAACCTTATAAGAAGGCAGGATGTCGCTTAGCAGAGAGGACCGTGTCACCGGAAGACCTCTAGAGGTCTGAAGACATCTTGGGAAGGATGCTGCAAAAGTGAAGTCTTGGGACTTGAGTCGGCAATTTTAGCTGACTTGCAAATGTCAGGGAGGGCCCGAGGGACCCTGGGACACTCCTGGAGCTGCTCCGTTAGGGGCAGGCCAGGATGCAGAACCTTGTCCAAATGCACTCGTCCCTGGCACCCAGATTAACTCGGCAGCACGGAGCATGCCAAGGCGGGACCCGAAATAGAAAAAACAAGCACAGTTCTTCCTTGGATGTGTGCCTGGTACATTCCCTGACTATGCCCCTAGGAAGCATCACCCCGGATTGAGCGTAACCTGTCTGTTCTTAGTCTGCTTTTCACCGGGATCACAGGATCGTGCCCAGAGCATGGCCTGGGGCTGAAAAGGTTGGGTGCTCCCTATGGGTAAACGCAGCTGTATTTGATAGCAGCGGAGCCAAACCCTCACTTGCCTTTATGCTTCCCTGTGGAATTCGCCTCATAATCGGGCTCCCCACTGACCTGGCTTCTTTCCTGGAGGATGGAGCTTTTAATCAAATGAAACGAGCCTCTTGAACATTCCGGCAAACTTGAGCAGGCAGTGATTTCCCCTGACTCCACGCACGTGCCAGAAATGCTCTTGCCACTTAAACCTTCGCATTTCTCGGCGGTGGGCTGAGGGGAGGAAGCGCGGATGAAGAGAATTTGCCCCAGTAGACGGAGGGTCCTCTGGCCACTCCAGAGCTGGGAGGTGGCGGCGGGGGGAGAGAAACAGGAAGGGGTGGCTGCTGGCTGAGGTTCCTACTTGTCTAAAGCAAAGGATTTGCTGAGCAGACTTGAATCTTTCCTCCTGGCTCACCTGGCCTCTCTGCTTCTCCTCTGGGCTCTGGGATCCAATGACCTGGCACCTTCTTGTTCTGTTTGCTGAGCTCAGAGCGTATGCCTGCTGTTTATGCCCACATCCTAAGCATCATCTCATTCTTTCCCTTACCAATTTTGTCAAGGTCCAAGACCTAGTTTCCCCTGTTGGGCTTATGGGTAGACAGATCAAGAGATTATAAAGCTCTGTGACAAAGAAGAGTTGCTATGCCTAAATGTGTTGGATGTAGGCAGGACCAGAACAGAGGATTATTATCCCAAATGTGGTGGGAAGATGCCAGGGTCTGCAGGAAAGGCTTCTGTGGATTTTTAGGGAAGTGTAGCATCTGTGTCTTTGGATAATAGGAACAATATAGTCCACGATTAGGTCAGTTCTGTAAGATAGCCATTAGGCCACCCGTTCAACTCAGAGGGCTGTATAATTCAGGCAGAAACATCTGGCCTGTAGACCTGAATAAACACGGACTGGAAGTGACCCACAGTCTTAAGACAGATATGTAGACTAGTTAAAAGATTTTACAGTAAAATGTAGATGTCTCTTCCTTTCCACCCCAGCCCCATCTGATGGGGTGCATGTGTGGGGCTGGAAGGAGGGTCTCCTGCAGCCCGGGTGGCCCGGCGACAGGTGAAATCACCTCCTCATCTGGAGGGAAACAGTAGGCTGGGCGCCCAGACTCAGTGCGGCTACAGGCAGGAGCCCATCACCTTGCGGCGGAGGAGATTCGATTTTCATGGATGTCAGATCCTACCTGGTTGAGTGGGTACCGGACAAGGTAGATGAAGGCACCCATGGGATTCTTCACTGTTTTCTGTCAAACACACTTTGGTTTTCATCACAGCCTCTTATCTAACAAAGACTCATTAAGCACAAACCGTGGCCAAGCACTGTGTGGTCCAGGGTGGCATGTCTTCCGCGGATCAGGCTCGCTCGCTCGGATGCCTGTGTGTGGACAGCGCCAGGTTTGCTGAACAGAGTGGTGGTCTTTGGTATCTTGGTCTGAAGTAAAAGGATGTCTTCTGGGACTTGGTCAGGACACCCGGAACTGCCTCCTGACAGGAAAAAGTAACTTCTCCTTCTCTGCCCATGTCTGTCAGGGAGGCAGATCTCCCTTTGGTGTTAGGTCGCTTTTCATCACCGTTGCTTGAACTAGTGCAATTTCTAGTCTCCCTGCTGCCCATTTCCAAAGCAGCCTATGAACCACTGTTAGATTATTCTTCCTTAAATATGGCTGGGATCATCATTCTTTTCCTGCTCAAAAAGCTCCAAATAAAATAATGAATACTGTTTTTCTGAAAATAAATAAATTGGAAAAAAAAAAAAAGCTCCAAATAGTTCCCACTGCCTACAAAGAGCATTAAGCACTAAGCACTAAGCACACTGTGTAGCCTGTCACTAGAATTCCCCACAATATGGCCAGAGCCTACTGTTTTTCCAAACGCATCTCCTCCTTCCCTCCAAAATGCACCTTCTTTGTCAGTCAGTTTTCTGTAGGATGCCTCGCACACCCTTCTCCCTGTGCCTTGGTTTATAAATGGTTCCTCCAATCCTGGGATGCCTCCTACACTCCCCTCTCTCCATAAAAATCCTCCTCACTCTACAAGAACCTGTTCTTTCTCCAAGTAATTCTTAATTCATTCAGCCCAGAGTGACATCTTTTATTGTTTTGAATTGACTGAGTCAATTATATGCATTCATTTGGTGTTCCTGGTTCTTTCCAAACTTATCCCACCAACAGAAGACTGGTGAGTGGGTGCTGGAAACTGCAGGTAGGGCCATGGCAATGGAATATTCTCTGAACCACCCCCCTTTTCCTTTTGTAAAGGGCAGGCACGGTCTGGAGTAGGAAACAGAGGAGGGATAGAAATGTTCGCAAGTAAAAGAATACCTAGCATTTACTGTAAGATAGTGGGGGTTTCCTGTCAAATACGCTTTTTTTTTTTTTTAAAGCAAGGTGTTTAATAATCTATCCTTTATCTGTAAAGCTGGTGCCATGTCTTTGTCTCAGCCCCCTTGGGAGCATGCGTCTGCCCTGTGTTCTGGTCATGAACCTCGCTGAACCATACACGCACATTTACACAGGTGCCCCAGCAAGGTCCCGTCTTCACAGCACGGCCAGCCAACATCTGGATGCCTGTTGTGGAACATGAGCCAAACTGGCTCCTCACTCCAGACTCGAGCCCACAGCCTTGACTTCATCAATGCATTAGCTGACATAAATGAGCAAGGCAGTCACAAAGCATTGCGGAACTGATGCAGCATAAAGCCTATATGGGATGTGAAGGGAGATTCTGTCCTTCCTAGCACCATGGCATGAGAAAGCCTCTTGAACTGAGTTCGGAAAATCTGTAAGAGTCCCTTGATTACAAGTGTTTGAATGCCTGCTCTCTGATCCTTCATTAACTCTTGATATGACTGGGAAAAGCACTTAGTTCTTGGTGACGGTTTTCTCATCATTAAATTAAAGTTTTCTTTTTATTTTTTTAATTTAAGTCTTTTGGGTCTCCTCAAGCTCTAGAATCCTATGTACCTGAATCAACTTTGTGTCCAAGGCTGAACTAAATGACTCCTTAAGACATCTTCCAACACCGTGAGCCATGAGACTTGTCATAATTGTTCCTGCAGAAAGAACATGCATTTGTGGAAATCATTTTTCATTTTTCTGTGCTTAAAGCTTTATGCTTGCTTGGCTATTTAATCTGAAATTGCATGTAATAGTTTTTCAGAATTGCTGGCTCTCTTGGTATCAGTCAAGATTCTTGACTGTAAGCAACAGAAATCAAGTCTGTTTAACTTAATATAAAAAAGAATCCATTGGAAGATTCTTCGAGATTTCATAGATTTGGCTCTATGAACTGAGGACCAGGATGACAAAAAGGGCACATAATGGAGAACGTGACTCCGTTTTCCATGTTTGACCACTGCCAGCTTTTAGGTCCCCACCCTGCTTCCCTACATCTGGGCAACCCAGTTAGGAAGACCCGTAGATGTTCCATGTTTCTGTTGGCAGCCAAGAATCTCAATCGGTGCAGCCCCAGCCTCTGGCCCAGTGCAGAGCCCCAACCTAGCTCCACCCCCTTCCCACCCCAAAGCCCCCAGCTCTAGGAGTAAGCTTTCCCTTCCTGGGAATACCATTTTATTGTGAATGCTACATACATTTTGTTCATATTCACTGATACGTGTACTGTGTCATCTCTTTTGACATACAAAGAAATTCCTGGGTGGGAGATTATGCTCACCTCCCGTAGATGGACTGACACAGGGGAGCTGGACAAATAGACTGGAATCCAGGATAAGCCACAGGACTCCAGCTGAGCACAGGTGGCTGCCTCTGCCAACTATTGGTGCTGCCATAGCCTTCAGGAATAATTTACAAACTGACCGTGAGTCTTGGTGTCATGTCCCTTAGGTTCAAATCTCTGGGTGAGAGAATTATATTGTCTGAGCCTAGCCACATGCCATCCTGGCTGCCTGGGACAGGAGGGACTCTTTTCCTTTCCTAGTTATGGGCAAACAGACTTAAATCTTCTCGGCAGGAGACATGGTAAAATGAAATGGAATAACTTCCCAATTCAAAACTCCAAGTTGGAAATTCTTTGGTTTTGAGACCGAACAGGTCTTTATAAATAAATCTGAAAAACTTGCAGCATTCATGTATTTACAAACCATTTTTAAAAACATTGAGATAAAATTCATATAACATAAAATTCACCATTTGAACTATTTTAAAGCATGTAATTCAGTGTGTGTGTGTGTGTGTGTGTGTGTGTGTGTTTTAGCACATTCACAATGTTGTGCAACCACTGGCATTATCTAATTCCAGTTTTTATCACTTGAAAAAGAAATCCTTTACTCATGAAGCAGTCACTCCCTATTCCCTTCTCCTCCCATCCCCTGGCAATCACTCATCGGCTTTCTGTCTGCAGGTTTGCCTATTCTGGATACTTCGTATCAATGGGATCGCATAGTATGTGGTTTTTTGTGTCTGGCTTCTTTCATCCGGCACAGAATTTTCCAAGGTTCATCCCTCCTGCAGCACACAACAGTATTTCATTCCTTTTTATGGCTGAATGATATTCCATCATATGAATATGTCATACCTTGTTGATTCATTCATCGGTTGACTGGCATTTGGGTGGTTTCTACTTTTTGGCTATTATAAATAGTGTTGCTATGACTATTTCTGTACAAGTTGTTATGTGAACATATATCTTCAGTCCTCTTGAGCAGATATACTTAGGAGGAGAATTTCTAGGTTTTATGGTCACTTCTTGTTTAATTTTTTGAGGAGCTGCCGAAGTTATCCACAGTGGCTGCTTCATTTTACCTTTCTGCCAACCTAGTGTGAGGTTTCTGATTTCTTCATATCCTCACCACTACCTGTTACTGTCCCTGGTTTGATTATAGCCATCATAGTGGGTAAAATGGTACCTTACTGTGGCTTTGATTTGCGTTTTCCTCATGGCCGAATGCTGTTGAGCATCTTTTCATGTGCTTATTGGTCATTTGTATATCTTCTTTGGAGAAATGACTATTCAAGTCCTTTCGTCCATTTTGTCTTTTTGTTGCTGAGTGGTAGTAATTCTTTAAATAGTCTTATAAATATCCTTTTCAGACCAATGACTTGCAAATATAGTCTCCCTTTCTGTAGACTGTCTTTTCTCATTTCTCCATATCCTCTGAAGCATAACAGTTTTTAACTTTGACGAAGCTCAATGTATCTATTGTTTCTTTCGCTCTCTGTGCTTTCAGTGTGTTATCTAATTGTAGGATCTCAATCATGAACCTTTACTCCTATGTTCTTCTCAGAATACCGACGCTAACACATTCTAAGAGGTTAACCTACCCAATCTAGGATGCAAATAAAGAGTGATTGCTCCAGTTTCACATCATCTAATATATTTTGAATAACTTCAAGTTGTTGAAGAAAACATTGTATATTAGAGCACTTTATCAAAAGAAATTTCCTTTGTGAAATAAAACATAAACTTCTGTTTTGGAAAATTTCACCCATAATCATGACTCAGACAAAATTATTTTCATTTCTTTGTGTTTCATTATAATCTTTGGCCACAAGTATACATATTTTTATAAATTATAATCATCGCATGTGTATTTTCCTTCGGTTTTCTAGACTTGGTGTTATGAAGGACACCTGGGTGGCTCAGTCGATTGAGTGTCTACGTTTAAACACTTTCCATGCTTAACACCTTTAGTTTTCTTATATGTTTTATTAAAAACAGAGTATTAAAAATGTTTTCCTGACTATTAAACTAGTATTTGTTGAATGTAAGAAAGCATGAAAAAGAGAAGTCATCCATAACCCCACCAGTCAGATAGAACCAAGTTAAATATCTCAGGAAATTGGAATACTCTTCCATCTATACTTCGAATCCTTTTTTTCCCCTACAACATGATTTGCCCGTATCTTAAATAAGGTATGTTAATTTCACAGTGGTTTTTAAAATTTAGCTCCAAAATTACTATGACAAAATGAGAGTAGGGTGGGTACCCGAATCTGAGTGTCTAGCAAGGACTGGGCCAGGGTTCACAGTGCCACCCACAGCATCGGAGTCAAGCTGTAAAGGTCTCGGAGTTGTGACAGTGGATCGTCCTGACTGGGAAAGCCCAAACTGCTGACAGACTCGATAATGACATGCTTCCATGCTTTTCATGTCTGTATTCTGCACCCCTGAAGATAAAGAGAGAGAGTACCATCTGCAGCTTAGCAGAACGTCCAGTTTTTCTGTCGATGGTTTACATTTTTTTTAAACATTGACTTATTTTTCACCCGTTGCAATTGCTAAGATTAAAAGTAGATTAACGAGTGACTTAGCATTTGGAGTTTGCCATGAAGTGCCTTCATTTGATGACTAAATATTTCCATAGATAATGGTTGCAGTGAAATCAAAAGGTGATTAATACTTTAAAGATTTAATCAGTGTTAACAGTGATTTGACATATAGTTGATGCCTATGGTTGTGTTAAATTTTATAAACCTATTCCAGTCTTATTTCATGATTGTTGAATCTAATTACATTTTCCCCCCCAAATAATTTTTCCCCCCAAATAATTTACAATGGTCAGAGTTGCCTTGACATTTGAGGAAACGTTTATCTTAAGGAACTATCCAAGAACATCCCCTCTATCTCCTGGTGGACGTGTTCCTCTTTCAGTGGCCATGGTATAAATTCAAGGTCTAAAGTCATATTCTATGAAGTAAACTTCTCTAGGTTTTTGGAAAGGCCTCACTCTTTGTGGAGGCCCATGTATTTGGGGGTTTTCTTTCACAATTATACTCATGCTCCTTTTTCCATTTATTCACAGCATTTTGGCTCCCATTGGAGATGGAATTCATGTTGGAGTCAGCATTTCTCACCTCTGGAAGTAAATGAGGTAGGTATCCCTAATAGCCTTTACAACCATAGAGCTGCTATTTCTTAGGCAATGCCCTGAGAGGATGCATAGAGATTTCAAGTTGCTTATGTAGCTCCCCAGTTGTCTAAAGCTTTGAGATAGTCAAAGATCCTTAACAAGTACCATGTGCTGAAAACTCCCACCATCTTCTTCAGCGCATAGGGGTCATTTTTAATTGGTGTCTTTACCAGCTATGTTTCTATTTTGCAAACCCTGAAGTAGTTTGGGCCGATTCCATATCACCACTTAACATTTCCAGTGGTAGAGGAGTTCATAGGTTTACCATTACCAGCTTGGGCAAGGCTCCAGCTGCTCCCCACTAATGCTTAGTTTAGATAACCTTTGAAGTCCCATCATTCCTGGGAAGCTATGAATCAGTGCTGACTTCTAGTAATATTGTGGAAACTGCATGCCAATAACCTTTAGATACTATCTCAATCTTGATGATGCTGACTCATAAATTTAATAACTTTTAATTTATAGGAGCAAAAAATGTACACTGAAAAGATAATCATGTTGACCTAGGGAAGCCTAGCTTAGCCATCTCCAAGACTCAGCTTCCTCATCAGAAAATAGAGACACCACTAAACTCTTCCCACAACGTCAAATGAGACAAAGCACAGAAGGCTCTTGGGGTAGTGTTGGTTTCCCCTTTTCCCTCCCTCAAGCTGCAGGACTATTTGTTTTAGAAGGAGAATTTGGTCACCAAAAGAATTCATTCACTTCTTCTTTGCCTAGCTGGAGCCAACTTTGCTATACTCCTCTAAGAGTTGGCACCCCCCCCCAATTTCCTGTTTCACCCAGAGCTACAAGAAGAGTGCAGATACTTTTTTACTTAGGGTACATTCTGACTGTGTGGCAGGGGGCCAGCAAAACTGTCATACAATGAAAGGAACAAGCCAAATTATTCTCAGTTGAGTTCAGAGCAAATATGGTTGCAGTGGGAGTCTGCAAATAGAGACAGGAAATGGTAATGTAATGGAAAACATATTTGCATAAATCCTTGTGATTTCCCTAATCTCTATGTGAGTGAAGAAAACACATGTATTCTGCTGAGAAGATCCCTGGTGCTATCTAGAACCCCTTCTCCCTTTCCTCCGCTCTTGAACAAACCTAAAAATTTTCATTATGCTTTTGTCTCCAAAGGCCTGTGGAGAGAGCTAGAAAGAGACACTGGTGCTTTTAGTAACATTCAGGAAAGAGCCTGGCTTAGCTTGGAAACTCCAACGGTGCCAACTGTGTAGGCAAGGCCTTGGAAGGACTCTGGGCCTTCTGAGAGAAGAAATGAAATTGCCAGTGCTTTTGCTTGGCATGGGGTTTCCTTTCTGCGTTTTAGCAAGGACTACTAAGGCCCTTTAGCCTTTGGCTTCATAGGGGCAACTGAGGCCTTAACTGCTTCTCATTTCCCACAAATCCAACCTGCTTGACTTGGTGAAGGAGCCCCACCACAGCAGGCCCTTGACCTTAAAATCACCACGCTCACTCTGCCCTTCACGCAACTGATGCTCTTCTCCAGGGACCGGCGATCTACGGCCTCTGGGCCCATTATCACCAGCCACCTGGTTTGGAAACCAGACTCTATTGGAACACTGCCACACCCAACTGTACAGGGCGGCTTTTCTCTAACAGGAGCAGAGTTGAGTGCTCTAGGGCTACAAAGCCTGAAGTAATTACGATCTGGCCCTTTATTTTTGTTTTTCTAAAGATTTGAGAGAAAGAGAGAGAGAGAGAGAGCAAGCAAGGGCAAGAGAGGGAGTACAAGCAGGGGGAGTAGGAGAGGGAGAAGCAGGTTTCCTGCCGGGGAGGAAGCCCGATGCAGGACTCAGTCCCAGGACCCCAGGTTCATGACTTGAGCCAAAGGCAGAGGCTTAACGACTGAGCCACTCAGGCATCCCACGATCTGGCCCTTTAAAAAAAATGTGTCAACCCATGCTCTGTTCACACCAACCTGCCCGCCTTTCCATTTAGAGACAGCACTTTCCAGACTCTGCCCCTTTCTAGGTCTCTTTTGGAAAGTTTTCCCCAAGTCTGTCCACGAGGCTCTCTCTTCCTTCTTTTTTCAGGCTCCCTGCGGGCGTTAGTTGCCCCAGGAAGGTCTCTGTGACACTCAGGTTGAGCTAATCCTTCTCCAGGGATAAGGACTGCGAATGATTAGCTCCATATTCTCACAGCTCATCATTCTTGGGGCCGTCCGCGGCCCGATGGCAGCCAGGCACTCGGTCGTGTGTGCCGGATTCGTGCAGCTGACTGTGCCCTGCTACATCACGCTGCCCCCAAGAGCAAGAGAGCAGCTGCCAAGGGGGCAGGGACAGTCTGCTGAGAATCTTGAAGGCAAATGTACGGGGGCTTCTCTACTGCATAACTGGCTGTGAGGCGAAATCAACCTCCAGGCCTGTGTCCCTCGCATGCAAGGGAACTGAGTCAGCTGCCTCTCATAAGCCACATTCTGATCCTCGTTCTAATTGTCACGACCTCTCAATAAGAACCTCATGGGCTCCATGACAGCTCCAGGGCCGACTGACAGAAGTGTGCCATGTTCCGCCTGCCCGACGCCAAAGGCGATTCTCTCTTGGGCTTCTCCAGAATAGCTCTGATTCTGAGATCCTGTGAGAGGCCGTCTGCTGTAACCTCTGTCTTCAAATTCCCGTAAAGAGGCCTTCTGTTTTGGGTTGGATTGCCAGGAATATGGCTACTGGGGAAAACTGATTTCATCAGGTAAATGTCTAGGTATGGATTTCTCAGTGTAAATGACTGAGCATTTGTATATAAACATACACAAGCAGAATTTCACCGGAGCCCTAAATGGTTAGAAAACTTGCCCTTAGCGGAGTCGTGCTTTCCACCACAGTGTACAATTGCAAAGGTTAGTTTCAGCTTTGTTTCAAAAGCTAGTTAAGAGTCTAGAAAGGGACAATACAAAGGATAAAAATTCCTGGGTTAATATAGAAAATGATCTTGGGGACGCCTGGGTGGCTCAGTTGGTTAAGCAGCTGCCTTCAGCTCAGGTCATCATCCCAGCGTCCTGGGATCGAGTCCCACATCGGGCTCCTTGCTCAGCAGGGAGCCTGCTTCTCCCTCTGCCTCTGCCTGCCATTCTGTCTGCCTGTGCTCGCTCTCGCTCGCTCTCTCTCTGACAAATAAATAAATAAAATATTAAAAAAAAAAAAGAATTTAGAAAATGATCTTGGAAGAAGTTAGATATAGTGATTCACTTTGTGATTAAATTGTGGTCCAATCCTGATTATACCTTGGAATTCTTGCATTATGACTAATTCAAAGTCTGCTTTTGGAGGAGCTGTATTATTTGATATGAACTAAGGTCTTGTCTTAGCAAGAAGGTGAATGCTTTCATTCCAGGTTAAAATGACTCCAGCAGGCAAGGCTTGGTTTCTCTGGTGCTGCTAACTGCCAACTATGCAGGCATTAAATGTCTGTAATGTGGCCTAACCCTGTCCTTTTGTTCCCTTCTGCTTGCTAGTTTTCTTCCTTTCTTTCCTTCTTTCTTTTTTTTTTTTTTTTGCCATTTCAGACACAGTGAGTGCTAACACTAAAAGAAAATGTACATTTTGTCGAATCCAATGCTATCATATCACAAATGAAGAAAACAAGATAGAGAGGTAAGTGACTTGTCGGAGGTGCCCAGTATATTTCAGGGTTCAGACTTGGACCCAAATGCCTTACCTCCTAAAATGGTATCCTGTTTATGTCATTATGGTCCTGCCAAAAGGTGGATAGGAGAGCTCACGAACATGAAAATGACATCAATCAAAAGAACTGGTCTGAAGCAATGGGAAAATATGTGATTGCCTAGGAGATAAATTAATCCCTTGACAGTACCTCCTGATGACCTCAAAGATGAAAGAGAGTTGGAAAAAATGTGGATTTCAATTATCCATGAAGACTAGTGTATAGTGGGTTAGTGTAAATGTGTCCCTTAGCATTTGCTAGTGCTGAGTAAGCAGTCACCATCTCTGAAATGAAAGGCATTCCATAAAAAAGCATGACCACTGATAATTAAGATAATAGGACATTTTTATGTACTGACTTTAAGTTCAAGGGCTTCTGAGCCATTTCAAAAAAAGAAAAAAGCCAGCCTAATTTGCCCTATTGTATTTCTTAATACAGCACAGGATCAGAGGAATCCACTGACTTTCATCACTGCTCATGCTTTTTCTTTTTTTAAGTAGAAAAATAATTTTAAAAATTGTTAGCAATAAACATTCTCATTAGGATTTCACAGAAAGAAGCACTCCTAACAGGATTCTCCTCCAACATCTTGCATCTCTGCAAAATCATGTCATTTTCTAAAAACTTTGATCGTCTGTACCCTGGTTCTTAATATATCATATTTGAACTTGACTAGTCATTGTCATTGGTGGATAATCCATTGAACCCAGCATGACAGGAGGTAATGGGGACACACTAACAGGGATACATATGGTTTGGGGGTTGAATTTTTATCCATTGTTGAATAACCTTTGGCTTATTCAACCAGCAAAACTCTATATATTTCATTGATAGTGGTCCTTTTTTCTTCTTGCAATGCTGTGGAGCATTTTCAGTGTAATTTATAACAAAGAAATGTGCAGATAATGGCTCACATAAACTTCATAATATTTAAATCATGGCAAAAAACTTGACCAACTGAAAGGTCAGAAGTTCATCTTGACTATTACAACAAAAGGTGCTTTTGGCCCAGAATAAAGTTCCCTTAATTAATATTCCCTAGGGTTTCAGCATACTTAACATTTCAGAGTGTACCTGAGCCTGGGGCAAAATCTCTTTTTCATTTCTGTTCTATTCGTTCCTAATTATTAGAGAGTTCTAATACTTTGTTTCAAATCACATAAGTTATTGGTCATCGATTGGTTGGAAGGGCCATAACCTACAGACAGTCCTACACAAAGTATTTACACTAATTTCTAGTTCCGTATTTTATGATTCGTGTGATTTTGAGAAGGTCATTTTACCCAACTGAATCTCTTAATCAAAAAGTGAGAGGGTTGGGTTAGATTATCTCTAAATTTCCAACTAGTTGTCACAATCTCAAGGAGTATTCACTGATGTGTGCTATGTTTCTTTTATAATTCTAAAATATGGGTAAATTATTAAGAGGATTTGCGTGTGTGTGTGTGTGTGTGTGTGTGTATGTAGAAGGGAGATGAGGGGGAATTAAATTCATTGCAGAAATATAAAGCAAAATGAATTATACAATCCATGTTGGAGATCTGAACTTGGGAAAGAATAACATAGAATTTTCTGTGTGGGTCAGTGATTGGAGAGATATTTGGAGATGTCTGAGAAAGGCTTAAATCTTTAGGCAGCTGTCCTTAGCTGAAGGCCCATCCCAGACTCCATTTTCTTTCTTTTTTCCCCTTCTCTGTTTTTCTCCCAAGTTTGGGCAGATGTAAGGGTGTGAGAGGAAGTAAAGGGGTGGTAACAAGTTGGGGGCCAGAGAGGCCACAGTGAAGTATGGTAAAAGGTCACCCTCCTTCCCCCTGCCCCCCCAGGTGTAAGCAACACAGAAAGGCAAATACCACAGTGGAAAGGTCCTGGCCCTCTGAGCTATTTCAGGACATTGGCAGTGGACCCATAGGAAGGGTGGTCTGGTTTCCACAAATTCCACACAACAGACAATCTTGTATAAATATTCCATGTGGTTCCTGTCTGTATAAGAGTCACAGTGTTGATGACAGAATTGAGTGTTTTCCCTAATACAGGCAGGTGAGGAAGAGAGAGTTTTAAGATTCTTTGTCCTTTATCACACAGAAGCCTCACCTAATCCCTCTCACATGCCTGCCTCGAACATCCAAACCAGCTGAACAAATATATCCTCTCTCCTATACAACTACTCAAACAACACAGAACAGGACATCCAAGACCATGGCCAAGAAGAGACTATCCCGGGACCCTCTTTGTCCCCACTTGGGAATTCAACACACTCTCAGAGCAAGACATGAGGTCTCTTTCCCCTTCTAGGTCCCACTGACTTCGAATGGGATTCCTGTTTAACATGCTCATTTTAATAAATGTCATTAAACAATCTAAACTAGACCCATGTATTTTTACCCACAGCCAGTATGAAATGCAGGATGACTCCTGCCTCTGATTTATCTCAAAAAAAGAAGAAAACCAGGAAAATTTGGCTTAATTTGTGGCAGAATGATTTTGATTGGACAGGAAAAAGAACTTCCTGAATGAAAGAGTAATTGGAAACTGAAATAGCTCACTGAAGCCTGTCAGTCCTTTTTCTTTCCCTGGAGATAATTAAGCAAAGACTCATCCACCCACTTCTTTGCCTGGAAACAAGTCATTCTGCCAGAATCTATGGGTTGGCACCCATGTTGCTGGGCCCACAGCTGTCCCCACAGTAGGAGCTGTGCTTGACCATTGCGCAGAACCACAGAACCACACTGGGGACTTTTTCTTTACTTTTTTTTTAGTTTTTTTTTTTTTAATTAACATATAATGTATTATTAGCCCCAGGGGTACAGGTCTGTGTGAATCGCCAGGTTTACATACTTCACAGCACTCACCATAGCACATACCTTCCCCAATGTCCATAACCCAACCTCCCTCTCCCTACCCTCCTTCCCCTGGCAACCCTCAGTCTGTTTTTTGTGAGATTAAGAGTCACTTACTGTTTGTCTCCCTCTCAATCCCATCTTGTTTCATTTATTCTTTTCCTACCCCCAAGCCTCCCACGTTGCCTCTCAACTTCCTCAAATCAGGGAGATCATAAGATAATTGTCTTTCTCTAATTGACTTATTTCACTAAGCATAATACTCTCTAGTTCCATCCATGTCATCACAAATGGCAAGATTTCAATTCTTTTGAAGGCTGCATAGTATTCCATTGTATATATATATATATATATATATACCACCTCTTCTTTATCCATTCATCTGTTGATGGACATCTAGGTTCTTTCCATAGTTTGAATATTGTGAACATTGCTGCTATAAACATTCGGGTGCAAGTGCCCCTTTGGATCCCTACACTTGTATCTTTAGGGTAAATACCCAGTAGTGCAATTGCTGGGTCATAGGGTAGCTCTATTTTTAACTTTTTGAGGAACCTCCATACTGTTTTCCAGAGTGGTTGCACCAGCTTGCATTCTGGGGGCTGTCTTTCAATACAAAAAGTAGGGAATAAAAGAGCGAGATTTGAGAGATACTTTTTTTCCTCTGGAGTCTTGCTTAGCTTAGAAAGAACTGAATCCACTGAGCAACACCATATTTATTTGTATTAACTGATCAGTTGACAAAATATTCTGCAGTAGATAAGGCACAGGAAACAAAGGCAACACAGAATATGAAATGGTTCCTCCCTACCTTCAAGAATCTTGTAAAACAAAACCAATAGTAAAAAGCAGCATATGTGTGGAGCAAAAGATTAGATCTAAACTGAAGGAAAGGGCTTTACAGATGCAGGAGGGATGGAAGGAGGGAGGTGTTGAGGAGGAAACACTCTGTCACACCTCTTAGGGCATGCTTCAGGAGGACCATACCATAGACATGGAACCTCCCCACCCCCCATCTTCTTTGCTTGCTTTTGGCTCTGATAGAAGGGAAATGCTTAGTTTTCCATGCAGGAAAAATACAGCTAAATTGTTTCCATCTTTAGATCCAAAATATATGGTCAATTCTTTGTCTTTGTCTCTGTCTCTCTCTTTCTCCAAATCAGAAAAATTGGAGCTGACAGTTTTATGAACTTCCTGGGTTCCTTAAGGGCCGTGGCCTAGAAAGAATTCCAGTGAAGGTGATGGTCAGAGTAGTAACAGTTGGTAGATCAGCTTCAACCAATCAGAACACTTTGGGAAGGGCATTGTCTAGTCAGGATGGAAGCCAGTCATGAACGCACTTGGTTGTGAGTAAACCTTGAACTTCTGCTCCTGGGTCTTCACTGTGATAAGAACGCAACAGATCCTGCTTTCCTCAAACAGCTAGGTCCGCACTGCATATGTTATTGAACTGAATGCTGGTTTTACCCCCATCAGAGATGTATGCCAATCAGAAATTTGGTTGTGAATTTCCATTACCTTGATGCCCTCTCCCTAATCCTACCCCATTGTTGTGGGTTTCCAGGCTTCAGGAAAGTGGACTTAGGAGTTTTTTAAAATAAGGCCTTCCATTTTATTTACCACGAAAAAAATAATCTGACTCCATCTGAGCCCATTTGGTACACCCCAAGGGTGCATATAACCGAAGAACTCAGTTATATTTGTATAGGATGCTCTGGCCATTTGGTATATTCGGATTCTCTCTAGCAAAGAAGGCCTCATCCCTCTCCAGTACCCCCTTCTTAGTGTAAGGCCCCTGAATGAACTGCACAGAAGTGCAGAACTTGTTTGCCAAAACATTTCCATGGTGCCAGACAGGCTGTGTGAACATGGAGTGTAGTGGTCTGTTCTGTTCTGCAGTGAATTTCTCTGTCTGGACCTGGCTGTCTGCCGAAGGAGAGTCCAAGAAGGTTGCTTGTCTTTTTTATAACTACAGCCAATGGGGAACGTTTGAGACAGCCCTTGTCATTTGGTTGCCTTGAACAATGAACATCACACCGTTGACTGATGGTCTTTGTCTTTGTGTCTCTCTTTCTGTAGGATAATTTCCAAGTGCAAGCTTAGCGCTAACCGTAATGCGTCTCTTCTTATCAGTACACTTGCCAGAAGAGAAAGGCAATTTGTGTCTTCCACATCACAGACATAAACAACCTACAACTGATTTCATTTATGATCTGGGTTAAGTGGAATGTCTTACTATATTGTTGATTTAATAACCTTGCTATACTTTGAAAACTCAGTCAACCACAGCTAATTCCTACCCAAGAGAACAGTTTCCCTAAAGTACCCATTGATATGCATACACTATATACATAATTTGACTCTGTTCAATTGAATATAATACATGCATACATTCATTTGTGCCAATCTAATCTCCATGTGGCTTTTAAAGTCTGACCTTGCCATTCACTCTTTGTGTTAAATTATAGTCATATTTATTCTATGGGGTATTGGAGCTAAGGACTGTGACTTTTCTATTATGAGGCTGCAAGAAGGAGGTATTTGATAATAGAAAACAGAATCATACCCTTAAAGTTCACTGTGATAACGAAATCCAAAACAATACCCTAAAAGGTCAAAGCAATTTCTATTTTGCAGACTTAAAATAACAACTATTTAAGCTTTAGAAACGTTTAGCTAACGGACAAAGGCAGCCTTAAAACAACATAAAAGAAGTTATGTAAAATTTCCATTACATTTTACAGATTGTCTTTGACTTTAAATGGAGTTAAAGGGTACACTTCTTTAGTATTAGATACCTACTGACAAGATGCCATTGTACTTACAAAAATGTGTACTGTGATTTGTTTATAAAAGCATTGATGAGAACTTTAAAGTGTATCTGATGATTCCTGGTTTTAGCAGCTGAAACACTTGCTTCATGTCCTCTAGAATGTGTCCGTTCTTTATCTCACTAGGACTTTCTACAAGGGGTCACAAAGAATGTTGTAACAATATCTGTTGGCAAAAATGGCCCTTGTCTAATATTCCATGGAGAAGGTAAACTAGTTACTTTTCCAAAGGTACTTGGAATGGCAGAGCTAGAAGGCATAAGATTTTTCACTACACAGTTTAAGTGCCTGGATGGGCTGACTTATTTCCAAACAGATTTGTTTCTATTGCTATGATGACTTTAGTACTGCTTTTCATTAAAAAAAATTTTTTTTTAAAGAACAAAACAAGGGACACCTGGGTGGCTCAGTGGGTTAAGCCTCTGCCTTCAGCTCAGGTCATATCTCAGGGTCCTGGGATCGAGCCCCGCATCGGGCTCTCTGCTCGGCAGGGAGCCTGCTTCTCCCTCTCTCTCTGCCTGCCTCTCTGCCTACTTGTGATCACTCTCTCTTTCTGTCAAATAAATAAATAAAACCTTTAAAAAAAAAAAGGGGTACCAGGTGGTGGGTATTATAGAGGGCACAGCTTGCATGGAGCACTGGGTGTGGTGAAAAAATAATGAATACTGTTTTTCTGAAAATAAATAAATTGGAAAAAAAAAAAGAAAATATTGACATGAAGTAATAAATGCTTTAAAGGCCAAAAAAAAAAAAAAAAACCTTTAAAAAAAAAAAAAGAACAAAACCAAAGAGCTTCATTTCTATTTCGTGTCATCCACTCAATTCTATTGCCATGTCTTTTCCTGACAAATGCTCTGCATGATGTGAAGAGGAGTAAGAAGCTTCTACTTTTTTCTGTGTGTGTGTGTGTGTGTGTGGTGTATATGTGTGTGTGTGTGTAGGGTGGCCTCATCTGTCCCCAACACTTCATTCTGTGTTCTTCCAAATCTGCTACTGAACTTGTAGAGCTAGAACAGATTTTACAAAGAAGATGCTACCTTCCAGTCAGAACTTATGATCTTTATATCATTTATGATAAATATTGCCAGACTCCAAGCAAGACTATGGTTATTTGGTCATGATGGTCAATAGCAGCTTTTAAGTGCAAACACATGTGTGAAGATATGAGACTAGATCATGTGGAGAAACAGTGCAGTTTCCCTCACTTCCCACCACTTCTTACGGCTCAGTTTGCGCAGGAAGACTGGCTGGGATGATGAAGGGGATTTTTGAGTGGGAGTAATTGGCCTTCCTAAATGTTTTAGAATTTTCTTAAAATTTATATAAATTGTTATTCCAGCAGTAGAGTAGGAGTGCACATGACACTTCACAATATAATGGAGAGAAAGTGTTATGCTACTTTTTGGTTCAAATTTTGTAAAAAAAAAATGACCGTAACGATCTATAGGTTATAGTATGAATTTATAGAATTTTGCTAGTAAATAGGTATAAATGTTCATGCGTTAAATAAAACATACTTTAGTAAAGAATAAGGCTGACTTAGAGCAGTCCATTGTGAGATAATGAGCGCCTGAACTAAAGACAAAGCAGGAGATAATGATGAGATGTAAAGGAATCTTCTGGACTTGGCAACGGAGAGGCCTTTGCAGGGAAGAAGAAAGAAGGAGGGAAGACTATAAAGTGAGTACTGAGTTTTAAAGTCTGTATGACTCGAAGAAAACCCCAGAGTTCATGTAGTTTTGTGAGGAAAATCTATGAGTATGGTTTAGACATATTGAATTTAGCATAACGGGATGAAGGGAAAACACTGACAGGCGGGGAGAATTGCACACCAAACCTGGCACCAGATATTTATTAGATATGAAGAACTGATAGGTCATTTCTTGAGGGAACTGAACTCTGAGGACATCAGGGCATGGAGTATACCTACAGCAAACCCTCAGTGGGGGACAGACACCACATGGCACCTGCTCCACACACACACACACACACACACACACACACACACACACTTCTGTTCCAAATACTAAAGAGCTATTATATTCATTATGCTTGGTTCTGCCTATCTCCATTCATGATAGCATGGGACAGTACTTGATGACATTCCTGGCAATTTAAGAATTCCTGATGGCTACCATAAGGCCATTAGAAGTCATCCCATTGCCCCCTGTAACCTCTAGTTCCTTCCACCTTCTAGAAAGTCTTTGAAGCTTCCTCTGCCTGGTTTATTTTTAGGTTCCCATACTGGTATCCACTGATGCCTGAACTTGACTAAATTCCGTTTCCAAAGGCCCTGCATTGTAGACATTGACCTGGTCATAGTGGGGAGTCATGCGGCTGTCTGCTCCAGGCCAGCCCCTCTGAATTCAGCATTGAGACGGAAGGCCTGGGGAAGGGGCTGTGGGGGAAGGGGTGGCGCTTGCAGCCCTTGATGGGGATGACAAATCTGTGCTGGTAGCACTTAGAGTGATTTGTAATTAGTCTGACATATGCAAGAATGTCCTCTCCTGACCAGACTGTGTCTGTGAAATCATAGAGCTCTAAGGTCAAAGAGAGCTCAGGAAGCAAATTCTAGCTGGTGCAGCATTGTAAGGCTGAAGGCAGTGTCAGACGTCTGTGACCAGCAGATCTGAGGTAGAAAAGAGCTTCAGAATAGCTCTGGGAACCCTTAAAGCCCACAAAGAAGCTTCTTCTTCTTCTTCTTTTTTAAAAAATCTAGTCAAATTGCAAAGATTCTAAACAATGAGTCTTCTTTTGTAACATCTCAATAGTCACATGAATATATCAGATATGATATCCTCCAGGCTGGAGGACATTTGCCTCATTATTATTTTTTTTAAATGCCATGTAGGGCTGAATATTTCCTCTTCTGGGAATTTAAACTTTCTCCCTGTTCCTCATTTAACAAATGATAATGTATATCAGGAGTAAAAGAGATAAATAAACACAGAGTCTCAAAGAATAATTTTAAGGACTCTTATTGTGTTTATCAACAAAGAGAGGCTGTTTCTTTTTTTTTTTTTTAATTTAAAAAAAATTTTTTTTTTTTTTTTGAGGCTGTTTCTTTATACCTTGATGTGCGCAGTAAATTTCCATTGGGGTCTGAAGAAACAGGGAGTTTTTTAAAATATAAAATACAACTGGAGGTATTCCTCTTCCCTCCCCTTTCCTTCCATTCTTGAATGATTTGGTCTCAAAGCCATTAAGTTATGTGTCAGTGCAGAGGGACAAGAGGGGCAAGTAGCTCAGAATGCTGTGTCACTGCTCAGCTAGAGAAAAGGGTCACCCGATACTGAGATGGAGACCAATCAGCTTGAGGAAGGCTGTCAGGTGGGGATGGACAGCCTGGCATCAGAAATTAAAGCACAAGAAGGGGGAGAAGGGCATCCCCAAGGGCAAAGAGAACCTGGAATAGTGTGTCAGGGCCTAAGGACAGACAGGAAGCCGCCTGTGGTTATGGGAGAGGATTTGGTAGCAGTGATGGAAATCATGTACATATAGGGAGGTTGATCACATATATAAATATTAAGAATAATGGGAGTCCATTTTCTCACTGCTGGAGAAGGGCAATACAAATATAGAAAGAAAAACAAAATGAGCCTTGGGGTATTGTATTTGAGAGTGATCAAGATGAGCTTACAGTTTTCAACATATAAGATAGATGTAGAAATAAACATAGAGGTAATTTTATGTGTATATATGTATGCTTCCCAGTTCTGTCCACCCCAATGGCAACAAGCACCCCTAGTACCCAAAACTTGGCTTCTAGATACCGTTTTTCACTAAAATAAGCAAGAGCTGATTCCAAGACCAAGAGAGGACAAATAAAAATTTAGTCTGAAATATCTTGAGCCAGAAAGCAAGGAAATGTTCAAACAGTAACTGGGCATTAGAAGGACACAGAAGGGAAGGGAGACAAATCATAAAAGACTCAATCTCAAAAAAACAGACTGAGGGTTGTTGGTGGGAGGGGGGATGGGAGAGGGTGGTGGGGATATGGACATTGGGGAGGGTCTGTGCTATGATGAGTGCTGTGAAATGTGTAAACCTGGCGATTCACAGACCTGTACCCCTGGGGATAAAAATACATTTTATATTTATTAAAAAAAATAAATTTAATAAAAACAAAAAAAGAAGGACACAGAAGCCAGCTTGAATTGGCTCCCACAGGCCACATCAGAGACTATTTGAACATTCAAATAAATAGTGATATAACAGGTCATTAAAAATTGAATAAAGTAAGAAACAATGAGCTTCTGCTGATATAAATAAATGAATGAATACTTTGAGAATCTAAAGAGGAACAGAATATTTACATAGTTTCAAAGTACTTCCCTCTCCCAATACTAAGTACAAAGGGGAGGAGAGTTACTTTACTGTGGAGAAACCTGGCAGACCCAACAGAATAAATGTCATTAGCAGTAGGACAAATTAAAAGTGTGTGCTACCTGATAGGATGAAATGAGATTACTTCTGTAATATTCCTGCCAAAGATGCATAACAGGAATCTCATCATGAGGAACTCTCACACAAACCAAAACTGAAGAAGATTCTACCAAATAATGGCATGTATTCCAAGTGTCAAGGTCATGAAAATCAAGGAGAGACTGAAGGAAACAAAGAAGCAGGGCAACTAAATGTCTGGTGTGATTCAGAAATGGATCCCTTCTCTATAAAGGACATATTGGGACAATTGGAGGAATTTTGGGAAAGTGTGAAGATTAGATGGTAGTTTTGTATCAAGGTTAATTTCATTGCTTTTTTTCTTTGACTTTAACTTATTGAAACAAGAACTGAGAAACTTTAACATAGTGAAAATTAACAAGAAAAGTCCAAAATAAGGGATTACTTAAATAAGTGGACATATCAATGCAATGAAATACTAGGCAGCCATTAAAAAATCACATGCGGAACAAAATTTATTTCCATGGGCAACTGTATCCCATATTACTAATGCAATGCAGCTGTTTAAGAATGGTAGTTCAGCACGGTCCTTTACTTGACGGAGATGTACTAAAAACTTATAGTCGCTATCAAAATTTAATAAGCATAAAAGTTATTAAAACAGATTAGATTATTTTTTGACATGAAGGCTTTAAAGTAAAATATGGCATATATCTTATATTTATAGCAAATTTCAGTTGTTCAGTGACCACACGCAGCTACTGCATTGGGCAACTCATCTCTAGGCCCAAACTCTGCCTCTAGCCTAACTCATAATCTGCTTTTCCTCAAATATAGCAATATTTTTTTTGTCATTATGCAGGCTGTGTTACTCAAATTGAAATGCTTTCCTTTCCTTAATTTACTTCTAAAAATATCAGTTATACCTCAAAGAAAAGCTCTCCTGTCAACTCCTCTGGAAAGCTTTCTTGATCCACTGGGGCAAAGGTATCATTTTCCCCTCTGAGCCATAATTTTCACCTCCCTTCGATACATGTTTAATTCTGCCTGGATTACAGTTAATTGCTTATATATCCTTCTCTTCAGCCAGAGCAGAGCTTTTGGTAGCAAGTACCATCTCATTCATATTTACTTATCGCTTATTGAATAAATACTTTGCACAAACTTGTGCTCCATAAAAGTTCAGCGAACAGAATATGAGCGAAATCACCACCACCACCATCACCAACAAAAAAGAAATTAGAAGAAAAAGATGCTTATAATTAAGGAACCAATTAAACTAAGGCGCAGGCCTGAGGAGTTGGAGGTGGGGGCCCATTTGCTGGCTGGGACAATCCACCTCAGGGAAATTTTCCTGAGGACCTGAGCCCTAGTTTGTGCAATCCCCTCCATCTCTTAGTCTTGTGGAAGTTTGTAGGGAGTCTTGCACCAGTGTTTCTTCAGGTACCAACTTCTTTCCTTAGGGCAGAAGTTGAACACATTTAAACACTGTGTTTTTCTCCATTGTCTAACAGAACAATTGAGCCAAGTCTAATGCTAACAGAATGAATGTGCCAGATGGAGCAACCTTGACATAAACAAGCACGACCTACAAAGTATAATTTGTGAAACAGGTGATTTCCATGTCTCTCTGACTGACTTTCAGGCTCCAGGAAGAATGACCCCAGATTACCCACTGATGCCTGAGACATCTTTAACAAGACCAGTGGCCATTTTGTTCTACAGTTAAAATGCATCTCCCCGGTGGAGGCATATATTCATAGAGTGAAATTCATACTAAAATAACTTCAAAGGAGAATCCGTGCTATTGTCTACAAAAGAATGCTGGGCTTGAAGTCTGAAGAGCTCTGGTTTTTTTGTTTTTTTTAAAGATTTTATTTATGTATTTGTCAGAGAGAGCACACACAAGCAGGGGGAGCAGCAGGCAGGGGGAGAAGGCGGCTCCCTGCTGAGCAAGGAGCCGATAAGGGATTTCATCCCAGGACTCTGAGATCATGACCTGAGGAGAAGGAAGATGCTTAACTGACTGAGCCACCCGAAGTCGGAAGAGTTTTAAAAATGATGGAAGACCATGTTTTCTTCATAGACAGTTCAATATACCATACTTTCGAACATCAGAATCTTGAAAACAACCACCTTAATCAAGCAACAATTGGAGAATGGCTAATATTATGGATTTTATGGGGGAACAGAGAATGAATTTTATAAATATGTATATATGTATACATATATAATTTTATAAATACATATGTATGTGTATATTTATAAAATATATATGTGTATATATTTTATATTATATATATTATATATAATATTTATATATTATGTATAATATATTTTATAATACATTTTCTAAATATATATACACATACATATATATTTATAAAATTCATTCTCTGTATATATATGTATACATATACATATATGTGTATATATACGTATATATACATATATATTTTATAAATATATATACACACATACATATATATTTATAAAATTCATTCTCTGTATAAAAAATATACATATATATTTATAAAATTCATTCTCTGTTCCCCCATAAAATCCATAACATATATATGTGTATATATATACATATATATATATATTTTTAAGATTTTATTTATTTATTTGACAGAGACACAATGAGAGAGGGAACACGAGCGGGGGGAGTGGGAGAGGGAGAAACAGTCTTTCCGCCGAGCAGGGAGCCCTATGTGGGGCTCAATCCCGGGACCCCTGGGATGATGACCTGAGCCAAAGGCAGATGCTTAACGACAGATTCACCCATGCACCTGGATAAGAATATATTTTGAGGCCAAGCCCCCAGGGTGGAGATATGAGCAGAAGGGACATGTTGAGCAAGCTGCCTGGGACAGGACCTGGAGGGGAACAGGAGCAGCTATCTAATAGAAAGCCTTGCCCAGATCCAGGTTGCTGCAGAAGAAAGGGCCCAGCTGTGCAAGAGACTCACTTCAGAGCTTCCAGGCCAGTAAGAGAAGCTTCAGGCTTCTGACAGTCAAGTGGGAACTCTAGCTCCCTTCACTTCCCTCTCGTTCCAATCCCAAAGGAGTCACACAGGGAATGAGCTTACAACAAGGGGAAAGAGGGTGAGGTTTTTGCTTTGAAATAAAGATTGAAGTGTTAAATAATATATTGTACTAGAATGTCTGAATCATGCTTAAATTGATTCCTTTTCTTCTCTTTTCTTTTCCTTCCTCCTCCCTTCCTACCTTTTTTTTTCCCTTAGGAGTGACCAGAAGAGTCACAGAACTAACTGCCCATGTGTGCCTACAGAGTCGGGAGAGGGACCCACAATAAATAGAAGATGTGAGGTAAAACATAACGAAGCTGTTTTTGTAATCACACTTCATGAATCCTACTTGTTCAATTATGGATTGACCGTTAAAAAACAGAAGCAGTCAAAAACCCTGGCACACTGGTGTTAATAATACATGTTTGAATAATGAATGAATCAATGATTTATGCTTCTTGACTCATTGAAACTCATTGAAAAATTCATTACTGGGGAAGGAAAATAAAGTAAAGACTCCAAGGATGAGCTATGAATGCATGAGAAAACTGGTTTATGATTCAGAGAAGCTTGAGCGGATTTTAAACTCTTTCCGGTAATTTTATACCCACGGGTCCTCTACTGGGTGAGTAATTGCAAAGGAATATAGTTCTTGAAAGCAAAAAAGAATGCCCAGGGAATTTTTGATGTTAAGCATCCTACTTTTGCAAGGCCAAGACTAGGGAGAAGCCAGACAGAGGTGCAGGGAGTAAACTTTAAGGAGGTTTCATTCTCAAGGTGACCTTGCACTTACACAACCCTGAGTGACGGAGAATCAGAGTCCTGAACAAGGAGGCGGACTCTGGCGGGGCTCCGGGGTCATGGAGACAGGATGAAGAGAGGCTAACCCAAGGTCATGAGAAGCAGAATCAGTAAAAGCCAAAGGTCTGAAAGAAATC
Organism: Neogale vison; assembly: GCF_020171115.1. NCBI lineage: Eukaryota > Metazoa > Chordata > Mammalia > Carnivora > Mustelidae > Neogale > Neogale vison. Next base: position 193,723,021 of record NC_058101.1, on the reverse strand, counting down.
AAAACAACGAAGTGAAATGAAGGTTGAGGCAAAGTGTAGAAGGTTCGACCAGAGGAACCTAATATGCTGTCACTTGTAAGAGGTGAGCAAGCGTATGAGGAATGCGAGACACAGCCAGAAAGAGCAGGGCCCTGTGGAAACACAAGGAAGGGAGAAGGAGAAGAGCAAAGAGGGCTCTGCTCTGGCCCGCACGGAGACACCAGGCACTTCTCTTTCTGGAGGTGGTGACATTGCCCAGCAGCTGAGACCTGCGGCAATGGGACAAAAGAAAGCAAACTGACTCACTTGGGCCTTTATTTTCTCCTCTGTAGCCTGCAAATATCTTCCTTACATGGCTGTTAGAATGACAAAGGGTTACTGTTTCCAGCTTCTCCTTTTTTTGAGGATCCTATCCTGTGGGAGAATGTGGGTCAGGAGAATGTTTCTGTCCTTCTAATATTTTCATCTATTATAGTTGCAGGAGGTCTCAGATCTCAGACATAGGAATGAGCTGTGTGGGTGTCGTGAGTGCGTGTGAATCCGTGCACATGTGCACACACACACTCAGCCATTTTAAACTCACCTTCTGAGGCTAGTGTCTCTGTGTCTCCAGAACGTGCTCTCTTCCCTGTCTCTCTCCCCTCAAAACTGTGGGGGGCTTCAGCACAGGAACTGTTTCTGCTCCCAGCACCTACCACAAAGCAGGGCACAAAGAAAATGCTTATTAAACCCCCACAGAATAAGTGAGCAGAAGAAACCTAGTGTCTAGAAAGAAACCCATTTGAAGGCCTAACAGTCAAAACCTGAGGATTTCCCATGAAGCACACATTTTGGTGCTTTCAGAAGTCATGGTTCTTTCTTCTTCTTCTTCTTCTTCTTTTTTTTTTTTTTTAATTTGGAAAACTGTCATCTCCTTTGCCTAAGTAGACTGAGAACTCAAAAGCCAGGTCACTGACTTTGAAATGTTACTGTAGTGTCTGAGGCCTGTTACACAGACCTGTGAGAATCACGTGTGGTAGAATGAGCGCTTCAGACCCTGAATCCCAGACCATCATTTACTCACTATGGGACACGGGACGCCTCACTCATGACAGCTGCACCTCTATCTGGTCTTCTCTGAAATGGGAACAATATTTGCCTCATCAGGTGACTGAGACAAAACGGAGGTCTAAGGTTTTTTGTTTTTTGTTTTTTCATTTACTTAGTCATACTGTTCATTGTGTCACTAATACATAAATTCTGTGAGGACAGAAAAGGTGGTAACTTGACCAGAGGGGGTTTCTCAGGACCAAGCCTGATGGGAATTCTGCTTCTATCCCGGGTTCATTTTCCAGCCTGCACACAGCTGACTGGCTCACACTGGATTTGAGGTACTGAGGGAGGAGAAGCAGCCCTGACAGACTGTGAGAGCTCGTCTAGTTCTTCCAGAACAGGGGTTCTCAAGGTATAGTCCATAGACCCCCCTTGTGGTACCAAAGACCATTTCATGGGTTCACAACATCGAATCTATTTTAATAATACTGCTCAGGCCCTATTTGCCTTTTTACCATATTAACATTTGTACTGATAGGGCAAAAGCAACAGTGAGCAAAATACAATCAAGACAGCTGAATAAACTATAGTCGTTTCCTTGACAGCCATACCATACATTCACAGCAAAAATTTAAAAAATGAAATAAATCAGCATTCCAGTATCACTAAAGAACGCCCTTTCTAATAAAGCCATAAAAATAATTAATTTTAAAGTTCCTGACTCTGAAGTATATATATTTTTAACATTCCGTGTGTGACAGCAGCAAGTACCCAGAAGGCAGCGCTGTGGTACCCTGAGGATAGTGGTGGTCATGCCGAGGGGAAGCACCCACCTCACGGAGTTTTGAGCAGAACTGGCTGTTTTTGGTAGAACACCATATTTTTGCTTGGAAAAAAAAAATGGCTGAGAGGCAAACTATGTTTATTCAAACTTGGGTATCTGGTAGACATGTTCTCAAAAATGAAAAAAGTGAAACTGTCCCTTCAAGAAAAACTGATAGTGTTTGTTGCCAGTGATAAAATTTGACATTTCTGATGAAAACGGAATTTTGGAAAACTTGTATCTGCCACCTTGAGCTTAACAGCATCCAATTCTTAACACATTTTCTGAACAGAGCAGTTGATATCAGTGAGTGTGACCTTCAGGTAGTGAGTAATAAAATGAGCTACTACTAGGAATGCTACTACCCCTGACATAAATCAGTAAACGGAGATTTTCAAATGACCGAAGCATTACAAAATCATGCTTAAGTAAGACAGCCATACAAAGTGTAGGAAAGACTTTTAAAAAGAGATTGAAAAAAAGATTTTATTTATTTATTTGAGAGAGAGAGAGAGAGCATGCATGAGAAGGGGTGAGGGAGAGGGAGAGGGAGAAGCAACTCCCTGCTGAGCTCCAGGAGCCCGAGATCATCACCAGAGCTGAAGGCAGACACTAACCGACTGAGCCACCCAGGTGCCCATAAAAAGAGATTTAAAATAAATGTAAAAGAGATTAAAAAGAGATTTTAATGCAACAGAGTATGGAAACTTTAGCTACATATAGTTTTTGAGTCTACACTGCAACATTCTTCAAAAAATAGGACACAAAAGTACCCGAAAAGATTATTTAAATACTCCTCCCTTTTTAAACTACAGATCTGTGTGAAGCTGGATTTTCTTCACACGCTTCAACCTCAACAACTTACCACAGCAGATTGAATGCAGAAGCAGATATGAGAATCCAGCTGTCCTCCCTTAAACCGAACATTAAAAAGGCCTGCAAAAACGCATGATGCTATTCTTCTATGGTTTTTTCCTTAGAAAATATACTCATTTTTCATAAACTGTTAATTTGTAATGGATTATTTTAACTGCATATTTCTTAAATTCTCAGTTTTAATTTCTAACATGACAAATATGGATATATATATAACCCACATAAACAAAATGATTTTTGGGTTCTCAATTTTTAAGAATGTATAAGGGTACTGAGAACATAATGTTCACAAAATGCTATTCCAGAAGACGGGGTAATATAGTGGGGAAGAAAGAGCGTGACCTTTGGAATATATTGCTGTTTCTTTCTTTCTCTTTCTTTTTTAAGATTTTATTTATTTAGAGAGATTGCCCGCATGAGCTGGGGGAGGGAAAGAAGGAAAGGGAGAGGAAGAGAATCTCAAGCAGACTCCACGCTGAGTGTGTAGCCTGACCCAGGGTTTGATCTCAGGGCCCTGAGATCATGACCTGAGCCAAATTCAAGAGTCAGATGCTCAACCAAGTGAGCCACTCAGGTGCCCCATATATTGTTGTTTTTCAATTCTGGATTTTCTACTTAATAGCTGTTGGTTTTAGGCTAGTTACTGAACTTTTCCAACTCTTAGTTTCATCATGTGTTAAAATGGGCATAATTATACGTACTTTCCATTTTTTTGAGGTAAAGATTTATGAAAAAATGCTTGAGAAGAAACCTAAAATTTACAGAGACTGACTTCCTTTCTCTTTTTTCTTCCTTAGACCCTAAGGTCAAAATTCCCTTGACCTCAAGGTCAAAGTCATTCAGTGACTCCTTATTGCATATTGCAACAGACCTGGACCTTTAAGAACAGTTGACTCCACTAAGAGTGAGCCAAAGGCAAAGAGGACAAAAAGCTTCACGGAGGAGCCCAAACCATAGAAGCACCTGCTCCCAGGAGCACTCACTGATGGTCTCTGAAGTCAATTTAGTAAATCGGCCCCTACCAGTCTTAACAGCCTCAGCCTGCCTTCTGATTGGGATGACTTACTGCCCTTGAATCTCTGTCCCATTTTGATCTGGTCCCTGGCTTGCCCCCACTTGCCTTTTGGAAATGTGATCACTCCCTCCTATGCCAGCTTTGCCCACATGCCCCACACTATGCCCGACCCATCAGTAGTGAACATTCCATCCCTGCTGGAACCAGGGCTAGCCTTCTCCGAACAGCACCCTCTGCTGAAAGCCATCCAGGTTGAGAGCTCTCTCTCTTCCTGTCTTTTGTTTCAAAATTGTATTTTAGTGCTGAGGAAGCAGGGCTTGTGCTGAATCTTTGCAGCTGTTCATTCACAGGAACAAAAGCAAAAGCCTTCCAGGGAAGGCTTCAGACTCCATTCAGAATATCCAACAAGATCCCATTAATGATGGGATCATGTGTATAATTTTGAGTGTATCTTGCAGAAAGCTTGATGATTTTGTGAAGATGTTTTGAATGCTCTTTGATTCCTGGGGAATAGGATTATTTTAATTTTCATAGTCCAGAGAAGTGCTCAGATGAATTAACTTTTAAACTTTGGGTAAGGGTTTCCTGGAAATTGCTTTCCATAGCTGTAAAGCTAATCCGGATTCCAGACATTTTACATCTGATCAAATGAAGTGAATGGCTGCCTTGGGAATATTTTAATGTGTCTGCTTATTCACCATGGAAGTAAATGAGCTTTTGATCTGTACAATGGAGAGGGCATGAACACAGGAAGGGAAGAAGTGACAGAGGAGAATGGGAAGTTGTGGAAGAGGGAGGGAGAGAAAGTCCAGAAGGATCTCTATCTAACAAGAATAAGGAATAGAGTTAAGAATGGGGGTGCCTGGGTGGCTTAGTGGGTTAAAGCCTCTGCCTTCGGCTCAGGTCATGAACCCAGGGTCCTGGGATCAAGCCCCACATCAGGCTCTCTGCTCAGCACGGAGCCTGCTTCCTCCTCTCTCTGCCTGCCTCTCTGCCTACTTGTGGTCTCTGTCAAATAAATAAACAAAATCTTAAAAAAAAATGTATCAGGCTTTTAAAACTCACTCTGTAGGTGAAGTTTTGGCTAGCCCATATTTACTACTATGTGAGTAGCTCTTAATAAAACAAATACACATGACCCTGGTAGCCTGTGATGTGACAAGTGCCAGGGCAAAGTTGACTAAAAGGGTGTCTCTGAGAAGCAAATTCTCTAGCCACAGGCTCTTACCATGGCCAGCCATCAACCTTCATGATCATTTGACTTCTCAGGCTTTGGCTGTCTCACCTATGAAACTGAAGTAAAGTTTAATCTTCCCCTGCAGTCACCACGGACAGTCATGCTCATCAAAAATCAGCAGTTGCCACTTGGGGAGTAAGACCTTCCAGCGTGATGGTTCAAAAAACTGTGTTCAGTCGCAGCACAAGAAACTGTCAGGGCCAGACAGTACGCCAAGCCTGCCTCCTGAGTGCCTTTCTTTGCCTCCTGCACTGGCTGGTAGCTTAAGTTAGTAGCTGTCAAATTTCAGAGAATTTCTGCACTTTAAAAAAATGTATATATTCTTTACTCTTGGCAGCTAAAGAATCACCCCTACATTTCCTCTTAACTAGAGCTGCCTCTAGAAACTGCCTCCCAAGACTGCCCCAGTTAATGGATGACATTTTAATCCAACCCCTTCACCATGTCAGAAAACTGGGCATCATTCTGGACTCACCAAACTCTGTTATTTCCCAGCACCTGACATTGCGCCTTGTTCTTTCCCTCTTTCTTCATACATACACACTGCTTATGTTCTGTCTTCCTCAAGGCTTTTTGCCAAACCTTACTGACTTCCTCCCCTAATTTACTCCATGTTTCCATTCTTTCTGTCCTAACAGCAAAATAAAACTGTATTTTCATATCCGATCCCATGTTCCTCTGAATGTGTTGTTCTGTTCCCAAAGCGACCTATCTCCTGAGTCATGGTTCTGGCTTCAGGAGCGGTCTTTGAACATGTCTGAGCCACAGAGGACAGACGCGTCCACTTTTGAGCAAAACTAAGTCTCAGAAACATGGTATCCCATGGATATGATATTTTTAAATTCCTCATTAGCTCTTAGAATTTTGCTAATTCCATGAACTTTTCCTTAATGTCCACCTAAGAAAATGTTTAATTCTCAAATTGGGAATTAAAAAGAAGACATTCTAAATTCTAAAAAGAAGACATTCATTTTAAATATCTGTCCATTGAATAAATGCTGCAAGTTTTCTATGGTAAATATGCTGATTCTACCCCTTTGATCAGGACTGACTTAAGTTTCACAGAGAACCCTAAATCAGGAGGAAGCTTTCCTTGGGGGAGGAGAAGGCACATCTGACCATCTAACATTAGCAGTGGAAACCACAACGGATCATCTTTTGCATATTTGCCCAGGATATTTCTAACCTTTCAGTCCAGTATAAGAAACTGGCTTATCTCAGGGTGCTGGCAGCTCAGTTGGTTAAGTGATCCCAGGGTCCTGGGATCAAGCCCCATGTCTGGCTCCCTACTCAGTGGGGAGACTGCTTCTCACTTTCTCTGCCACTCCCCAAGAGTGATCTCTTGCTCTCTCTCAGTCAAAAATGTTAAGTAAAATCTTAAAAAAAAAAAAAAAAAAGGAAAGAAAGAAAAAGAAAGAAATTGGCTTATCTCAGGTTCTCAGTATGTAAAGCTCATGGTCAGGTGCCTTTGACAATCTGTGGATAAACCTCAGGAATTCTAAAAACCCACGCTTGTTGGCTTCTCCCATGTTGATTCCAGATGTAGCTAATACATCAGCTTGCCCTTAACTGAAAGTGGGAGTAAGTTCCTTAAATAGCGCATCAATCCCGCATCCTAGCTAAGAAATATGGAAATAGGAAAAGAAAACCATGGCGGTAACTTCAAATAACTTGGATTAAAAAGCTGGTTCTGATACTTACTTGCTGTGTGACTTTGGACAAATGCTTAATTTCTGTGTCTCTGTTTTCCCAGATGTACAGTGGCATAAGAATAGCTTTTTTACAGAAGAAGTAAGCATGTACTAAGTACACAATAAACCATGTCTCTTATTGTTAATGTTAGTATCAATAATAATAACAGGAATAATAGCAGCAACACCTGGAAGTAGCTAATCTAGCTGTATATTAGCAATTCTAAATCTGCCTTAGGTTAGAATTAAATCTACACCAAAATCAAGAGCTTCTGCTAAGGTAGCAGCATCACTTTCTCCACATAGTACAAAGTCCAAGGAAAATGTAGCTCCTCTTGTCTTTATCATTGGAGGCTCTTTAGCAAAACTGCTCACCCACTCCTTCCCAGATGTTATCAAACATTCCAGATGGCAGGGTTTGCAAATAATGTGCCCATTTTCAATTAGGATTAGGTTCCTGAGAGCTATAATGCAGGACACAGTCAATCAAACAGCTGCATTTTATTCTTGACTAAGCTTTTGTCCCAAAACTTTGCCAGTTTTCCTAAACTGCTGAGTTGGGCTGGACGTGATGAAACCTCTAGGTCCTTTTCTTCCCTCCCCTGTGGTCTAGGTCCAAACTCTAGGAGGAAACTTGTTTCCTCAACTGGAAATGAAGTTTGGTAAGAGTCTGTGGCTAGAAAGTTTCTTTCCCTTCTGCATTTTGATAACTATAAATGTATTCATTTTGTTTTGTTTTGTTTTGTTTTTTGCAGTTTTCAGGGTATGTTGGAGTACTCTATAAATTTAAAGAAGTCATAAACAGCATTTATTGAAAAAAAAACTGTTGCCAAAAAAAAAATAAAATCCAGATATGGACCTTACACCCACCCTTCACAAAAATTAACCTGAAATAGGTTAAAGATCAAAATGTAAAAAATGAAACGATTAAACTCCTAGAAGATGATACAGGAGAAAACCTAGAGGACCTTGGGTTTGGCAATGAATTTTTAGATATGACACTCAAGGCACAATTTATAAAAGAAATAACTGATAAACTCAATTATTAACCAATAAACTCAAACTTTATTAAAATTAAAAACCTGCTCTGTGAAAGACAATGTCAGGAGAATAAGACAAGCCAAGGACTGGGAGGGAAAAAACTGCAAAAGACACATCTGTTTTTACACTGCTATTCAAAATATACAAAGGAACCTTTTAAATTCAATGATACAAAAATCTGATTAAAAAATGGGCCAAAATTTTTAATGGACGCCTCACCAAAGAAGATATGCAGATGGCAGATAAGCATATGAAAAGCCACTCTACACCACATGTCTTCAAGGAAATGCAAATTAAAGCAACAGTGATGGATTGTTAGAATGGCCAAAACCTGAAACACTGTCATAGGAACACTGACAATATCAAGTGACAGTGAGGAGCAACAGGAACTCTCTTTCACTGCTGGTGGCCATGCGAGATGGTACAGCCACACTGGAAGACAGTTTGACAATTTCTTACAAAACTTTTCTTTTCTATTTTTTTTTTTTAAGAGAGTGAGAGAGAGGGGTGTGGGGAGAGGCAGAGGGAGAGAAAAATCTTAAGCAGATTCCATGCCCAGTGTGGAGCCTGACACCGGGCTCCATCTCATACCCTCAGATCAGGACGTGAGCCAAAACCAAGAGTTAGACCTTTAACCAGCAGAGCTACCCAGGTACCCCAAAACTAAATATACGCTTACCATATAATTCAGCAAGACACTATTTGGTTTTTCTCAAAGGGGCCGAAAATATATGTTCACACAAAAACCTGCACATTCATGTTTGTAACAACTTTATTCATAAGTCCTTAAACTTGGACTTATGTCCAAAATGTCCTTCAGTGGGTGAATGGATACACTGTGGTACAACCAGACAATGGCATATTATTCAGCACTAAAAAAGAAATAAGCTACCAGGTCATGAGAAAACATGGAGAAATCTTAAATGAGTATTACTAAGTTAAAGAAGCCAATCTGAAAAGGCAACTCTCTGTGTGATCCCCACTATATAATATTAAAAGGCAATAAAAGATCAGTGGTTGTCAAGGATTGATGGGGAGGGCAGGGGGTGAGAGCTGAATAGGCAGAGCATAGAGTCAGGGCAGTGCAAATATTCTGTATGGTATCGTAATGATGGATACATATCATCATACATTTGCTCAACCCATAGAATACATAATACCAAGAGTAAATCATAACATAAACTATAGAATTGAGGTGATTATGAGGTGTTAATGTAGGTTCATCAATTGTAACAAATGTACCACTCTGACAGAAATGTTCACAATCAGAGGGGCTGTGGAAGTGCTGGGCTGAGGCTATAAGGGAAATATCTGCATCTTCCTCTCAATGTTGCTATGAATCTTAAACTGCTCTTTAAAAAAAGAGTCTTAATAAAAAAATTTAGGTTAATAAAAAATAAATAAATAAAATAGCTCCACAGACTTATTTTTCCACTATAGGAAAGCTAAATATTTGTTGTTAAGTTTTTTCAAATATTTCAGCATAAGAAATAATAAAAATGCCTTGAAATCTTACAGATTTGAGCACTATCAATTCATTTTTTCCTATTGAAAAGGCACAAAGGCAGCTGAGTTGGAAAGTCCTTCTCCTTTTCCAAGCTTAGCTTCTGGATCTCACAGAATTGGGGGAGGGAGAAATGCTTGTATCATGCAATGAAAATGATTTATGTCCAGTTATTCTAGAATAGTCTAAAAAGGTATACATTAATCTTCTTCAATGACAGTGTTATTCAGCTGTAGTTTTCCATAGTAGGATATTTTGGTTTTGTTTTGTTGGGAGGGAAGAGTTGACATTTTATTCACTCAAGAGAAAAAAAAAGAAGAGGAATACTATTATATTTATCTATCAATCTGAATAAAAACCAAGGCACTTTACATAAATCATAGTTATGAGAACAGGAATAAGCATTTGGCATCTTGAAAGTCCAACCTCAAAAATCTCCTGAAATGCTCAGAAAAATTCAGCACAAGTGAGGTACTGACATCAGGAGTCTCTTATGTTAAGCCCTGAGAATTAGCAAATGTTTAATTAGTTACTGAAGAGCCTCAAATTTCTTCCTAACCTATAACACAAACAAAAGTGAGGACTACTTCAAGGAAAACAGAGATTTTGATTATTATCACATTACATATCCTTGGGTAAATTAACATATTTAAATTCATGTTCTTTACGTGAGTAGAAACAAAAACTACTTTGATTAGGGGATGGAATGGCTTTTGACGGGATATAGGAATCTGTCTTCCCTGGTCTTAAAATTTGATCACTAATCATTTTGCCTATAAGATGAGCCTATTCTCCTTTGTACTTTCCACTAAAGCAAAATAGAGGACTGAGATTTTTGCTCTTCCCTCTTCATTCTTTGCCTATTCCCCTCCCCTTGACACAATGGTTTAGTCCTTTCTTGATAATTAGATCTCAGAATATTTTTCTTAAGGAATTTTAAGGCATACCTTGTACCCATGTTAGGGAGATACTTATGTATCATCCCTCCTCCTCCCCTCACCCCCGCCGCTATTTTGAGCTGGCTAGACACAGGCTCTGAACCTCTACCTTAGTAAGAATTGTTAGAAAAAAATTCAGAAACGATTATCTGAACTTGAAAATAGATAAAAGAATAATGGATAGAACTTGGGGGTTTGTTTCTTTATTTTTCCAATGCAATGATAGGCTTCACTTTCAATTTACTGATCTAATTTATATCTCTATAGGGACAGAGTTCAAGTTGTAAATTTTTGTCTAGTAGAGATGTAAATAATTTCTTTCTGGTGGAACAGATAATCGCAAAGTTTACATTTTAAGCTGGATTGGACATTAACCAGCTTTATATCTAATACAACAATGCAATAAATTGCCTGTGTGTATGCAAATTTCCAAATGCCCTTTGGGCCATTTTAACATCTTACCGGTTCCCTCACTAGTTAATAAGTTGAATAAAATCTTTTGCACATCTTCATTTTGTAGTTGTATCAGAATCATATTTTTTAACCCTTTGAAAACTATACTTTGGCGGGATGATTATGATCTCGAAACAAAAGTTTGGCAACTTTTTTACCTTATTTTTTCCCCCTCTCAAAATTTAACACTGATTTTCGATGACCATACAAAGGCATTCAAAATGTTCTACAAATATGCCACCAGTTAACGTTTTGTTTCTTACATGTTAAGGATGTTACATTCAGGCTGGAATCTAGGCAAGAGTAATAATTCCTAGGTAGTCTACTAGTAAGTGATGTTTTCACCTAAGTTAAACTACCCATCAAATACACATATAGGAGGATAATAATATTTGCTATTATGATCATTGCAAATAATATGGTACAGTGATCAAGAGCATAGGTTCCACAGTCCAGACCAATTCTACCATTTTTTAGCCATAGAACCCTAAATGAAAATTACTTAACTTCTCTGGAGCTCATTTACCTCATCAATAAAATGCAGCCAGTAATAGTACCATTTATAATAACTAGGGTCATGGCAAATAACAGGGGAGGTCATCATGTAAAATGCCAAGAACAGTGCTTAGCGTGTAATAAGCACTCAATAAATGTTAGCTATTATTATTATTATGCTGGCTAGTAGAGTTGTCTTGAAGCTAGCTTCTAGTTACTAGAAATTGTTTTGACTCACAATGGGCTCTGTGGGAGAACTCGGTCACCACCCAGAAAGAAGACGTTCATTGTTCACATTGCCTGGAGAAAGAGCCTCCGCGGTCACAGACTTTGGCCAGAAACAGGCCTCCTGTCTGTTTCATGGGTTGGCTTTGAATCATTGCCAAGACTTTCAGGAAAACGGAAAACAGATTTGTAGCATTTATGAAGCTAAGGCCTTATCTGAGTTCCCAGGGCTGGTTTGTCGCATGGAAATGAGCTGTTCCATTGCTTTATTCCCCTGGATTTAGCCTCCAACGATCTGGTTCAGTGCATTGCTGTCTCCACATGTTAAAACTTGGTGAGGATTCTCTGGTGTCTTTGTTTTCTTTGTAACTTGGGATGACATACTTGTTTTTGTCAGCCTTTCCAAGCACTGCACTGTCATCCCATCTTAATGCAAAGAAGAGTGAACTTCGCAAAATATTTTGAAAGTTAAACTTTGAAAAATCATTTGGCAGGTAAATGGGTAGTAGCTCTGGGTTTTACTTGTTGCTGTTGTTTCATTGTTTTTTGTTTTTTTGTTTTTGTTTTTGTTTTTATTTTTTATTTATTTATTTTTAAAATCTTCTTTTATTTATTTATTTTTTTTTTAGAATTTATTTTTTATTTATTTTCGGCATAACAGTATTCATTATTTTTGCACCACACCCAGTGCTCCATGCAATCCGTGCCCTCTCTAATACCCACCACCTGGTACCCCGACCTCCCCGCCCCCTGCCCTTTCAAAACCCTCAGATTGTTTTTCAGAGTCCATAGTCTCTCATGGTTCACCTCCCCCTCCAACTTCCCCCAACTCCCTTCTCCTCTCTAACTCCCCATTTGTTTGTTTTTTGGGTTTGTTTTTTGTTTTGTTTGCTTTGGTAGCCAGTTAAGCTTTAAGATGGGGAAAAAAAATTGGAAAAGCTCTACATTTATTGGGATTGTGGGATTCAGGAGTGAGAATAAAAAGCAACCTCCCCCAAAATGTATTTCTGTGATTCACACTGTGACCAGAAAAGAGAAATCTCACTGTGTCTCAATGTTTAATGCTTTTTAAATTGATGTTCATCACTCTTCCCATCATGGCTTCCCCAGCAATATCTCTAAGGAAGGAATAAGACATTTTGAGCTTCTCCTCAGGAACATATATGGATTGTAAATATGAGATAATCAGACTGTAGAAAACACAAGAATAAGGCACTCCCTCCCCCAGGGCACCTTGGTGGCTCAGTCAGTTAAGTGTCCAACTTCTTGATTTTGGTTCAGGTCATGATCTCAAGGTCCTAGGATCAAGCCCCGAGATAGGATCTACATTCAGTGGGAAGTTGGCTTGAGGATTCTCTCTCTTTCTGTCTCTCTTCCTCTGTCCCTCCCCTTGCTCTCTCTCAAATTATTACAATTAAAAAAAAAAAAAAATAAGGCACCCCCGGCCCCACCTCATATCGTAAGGATCACTTTGAGGAAGAAACAAGTTCACCAAGTAAGTTGACAGCCCCCTGAGTCAAAGTCTCATTTCTCCTGTGATGACAACATCCCCAGCACTGATGAGCACCCCCGCATGCTCAGTAAAGCCAAGCCAGAGTAGTTAGCTTATTGTTGTTGCAAACTTGGGTTCTGTAGCTACTGTACTTACAGACTCTACACTTGGTTTCCAGTCACCCCCACACAAGCAGTATCAGTAGCTTCTTTTGGGGGACAGAATGATCAACACACTTTCTATCTGAACTATTAGAAAGGCTTTATAATTTTTTCCAACCTATTTTCACTCCAAAGCAATATCTAAAGTTAGCTGGTTCTTTTTTTTTTTTTTTTTTTAAGACTTTATTTATTTATTTGACAGAGAGTGAGAGAGCCCAAGCAGGCAGAGCAGCAGGAGAAGGAGAAGCAAGCTCCCCAGTTAGCAGGGAGCCCGATGCGGGGCTCTATCCCAGGACGCTGGGGTCATGACCTGAGCCGAAGGCAGACACTTAACCAATTGAGCCACCCAGGTGCCCCTAAAGTTACCTGGTTCTTATCAGACCTGAAATAATTTATTTCAACAGCATTTATTTCATACCCAAATAATCACAGACTTTTAAAATTGTTATGCATTAGTCATCTAGATGATTTTTTTAAAATCAGTCTCACCTTGGGAGCTAAACTCACAATTTTATTAATCTGTCCCAGCTGAAATACATGACAATCTGAGCAAAAAGGAGAGGTCGCTTTTACTTGGTTTGTGATATGAAGGATACATTTGTATAACTAAAATTCACGGCAATTTCTCTGAAAACAGTCTAGAATGGAAGTCAACAAAACCAGTCTGGGGTAGTGGATCAACCTCCAAATTGTGAAATAATTTTTTTAAAAGAGTGATAGGGGCACCTGGGTGGCTCAGTGGGTTAAGCCGCTGCCTTCGGCTCAGGTCATGATCTCAGAGTCCTAGGATCGAGTCCCGCATCAGGCTCTCTGCTCAGCAGGGATCCTGCTTCCCCCCCCCCCCGCCCCCGCCTGCCTCTCTGTCTACTTGTGATTTCTCTCTGTCAAATAAATAAATAAAATCTTTAAAAAAAAAAAGTGATAAAATATTTTGAAATATTAACTGGTTTTTGCTCCCTTGGCATTTCCTTCTTCCTCTTGGCCCATCTCTGTCCGGTCAGCTTGGCATGTCTGCACATGTTGCCTTGGGGCAGGTGTGACAGAGCAGAGAGGAGAGCAAAGAGGAGTCCATTCAGGGCTTTTGAATCACAGAAGCCAAAGTCTTCGGGGAGCCAGAGAGGACAGATATGCCCAAGCCATGAACTTGGAAGACTCTTGGTTGATGGAGCTCCTCAGCCTGGAAACTTGGCAAGCATCCCTGAGGAAAGGTGGGGCAAAGGCAATGGGAGCTCAGGTGCTGGTGGCATTGACACCCCTTGTTCCTGTCTCTGAGAAATGGGGCCTCCCACAGGTTGGGGGTGAGGGGTAAAGATGAAAACCCCAGATAGCTTTGGGGGGAGACTGAGGATTAGACAAGGCCTGTGCCTGCACGCAGGTAGAATCATAGCTGAGGAGGCAAGACCAAGAGAATAGGGTGTACCTTGGCCTGAGGGGCTAGAGCATCTCACCAAGTTCCCAGCATGGAGGCAGAGCAGACCTGAAGGGCCTGGCAGGGTATTCTGTGTCGATGTGCATGACAAGCCCAGAGGAGATGACAGATGACACTGAAGACCTGTCACAGCATGACCCACCATCACCCTTGCCCTGATGCTACGCAGCTGCCATGGAACCCATGCCCAGTTCTGGGAAATGGACAGACCCTGAATTGGTGAGGATTTTTGTTGGGTACCTCAGCAGAATGAAATCGTTAAAAAATCAAATAGAGTTCTAGAAAATAAATATATTTGTTAACACAGAAACTGTAGATGGAACTCTGGAATTGGCCACATCACATTTTTGACCTTTCTTTTTGTATACCCCCTTCCCTGATCGTGCCCCCTTCCTGTCCTCATAGTCTCTTCTGCTCCTACTTAAGCTGATGTCAGAAAAGGAATTGATAGATCCTTATGCCAAGATGTAAGTGGATGATAAAATTAAAAGTATTACCTCATTCAGAGATATTCACACTTTGGCAAGGATTCAAAATTTAAGTCCCAAGAGAAAATCCATAGTTGTGGAATGCCAGGTTTCCATTAAATGATGCCATGATGGTTCCCTGAAAAGACCTGCCTCTTCCCAGGGTTCCGTGATCTGCCTGAAGTTTGCTTCCCATGTAATGGAGAACCCACATGTCTAATAACAGTTAAACTCTTCTTAGAGATCAAGAGCAGTGTTTCTCAAATTTTTTCTTTAATTTTCTCTCCCCTAAGGAAACTTGTTAGATATTTTTTCTGAATTTTCCTCCCTCATGAATTTTACAGCAACATTGTTAAGAGCTATTCTTAATGTACTATCTGAATACCTGTGCATTACATATAAAAAGGCTAAGAATTTTCTGTTCTACCAAATCAATTTTTGCCTACTTGGGGGACATACTGGTTTCATTAAAAATTCATGTTGCGTCAATGAAAGATGGGTCCATAGGTATGTAAGAAATGAGAAAGTCCTGTTTTCCCAACTCCCATGCTCCCCCTGCGCCCATCCCCCAGCTTTGACTCACTCAGGCTGCCCATAAGGTTGGAGATCTTTCTCACACTGGGGGTGCTCACTGCCTCCGGAAGTGCAATGACTATTCTGGGAAGTTTAGGAGGAGCTGTGTTTTATTCTTTAAACATATTAAAAATCAATTGATGTTCAAGGCCAGGCCAATGGAATTTGAAGCTCCTGAATCATCCCAACGTGTTCCTATAAACGGCCAACCCAAATCGCTTAAAAATGGTATCCTCTGGCCTTGTCGAACCCTTCGGACCACTGCCTTTTGTTGCAGCAGCTTCATGGGGTGCTTTGTTTGATGGGTGCTCACAATGTACTGTTGTATGCATATACTGTAATTATAAGAAACATAATAATAGCCCACATTTAAATTGCTCACTTTCATCTTTGTGAATCCCAAGGCATTGTACACATTATATCATTAATAATAAAATAGATATGTTAATTAAAGCATTCCTCCTTTTAAATGTATACGCGACATCATAGGCTACAGAAGTCTATTACTATGCAAAAATGGGAGCATACTAGTCAGCACTTGCAGAAAGTTGAGCTTTCTCATAGTCAATGACCCAACCTGCTTTTGACAGACGACAGTTTCATCTGTTTCCACCCGGTGAAAGTGAGTTCATTCATTTGTTTGTTCATTCGTTCATTCACCCCTTCAGCAAACATCTGTCACAGGTCTGCTTCTGTCCTGGACCAACAGCTATGGAAGGTGTTGGCTTTCCTTGGCAAGGACAGAGGCAGCGAGGTGATGATCGGGAGGCAAAGAGATGATCGGGAGGCAAAGAAGCCTCAGGGCGTGGAAAATGTGAAGTTTCTTTCCTGGCATTCACTTCTGGGTGTGACAGTAACTTTAAACACACAGCCACACACGCCTGAAGCGCAAAGCTCACAGGTTTCCGTTAAATGAAACTGAGGCCACAGCATGCCCTCATCCTGCTTGACTCCCCACAGAAACCTGCATCCCTCACACAGAAACAGGCATCCGTCTGTCCGACTCATGGCAACCATGTCAGTGGCTGCTTTTGTTTTTGTTTTTGTTTTGGAGAGATTTAAGTTGTGCCCAAAGAGGGAAGGGTGGCCTGACTTACCTAGCAGAACCTTGTCAAGCTCTACCCCAGCCTTTCCAGTGATGTGTCCTGGCTTGTTTCCTTCACACCAGCTGGTCTTATTCAGCCGACGCCAGGCATGTTCACAAGTCCCAGACAAGTCTTCCAAGGAGTTAGCTGGCGTTCTGTCTGCAGGCGGCAGGTACAGGCCAGGCACGGCCACCTCTGTAGCAGGATGGGTGCTGGAAGGCTTCTAGCAGCATGGATGTGTCTCCCAACACCAACCCGCAGATGCCAGAGGTCCACCATGAAGGACTCCTTTGATGTCCAAAGACTCAGAGGGCCAGTGAGGATCAGTGTGATGGAGAAAGGACATCAAGTGAGCAAAAGCAAATGCTGCCGACTCCTCTGCTGCACGCAAACACGGCCAGTCTCACTAATGCCTGGGGAGATCCTCCCGGCAGCTAACATTTCTGCAGTGTCTAGCGAGAGGCTCACCTGGACAGACCCTGCAGAAGAGGGCAGGCTGCGGCAGCACGCGCTGGCTTAGCTTCGCTTCCTCCCCTACGTCTGCCGGTCACAAGAAACAGAGAGAACGAGAACCACTTGTCCTGTCCTTGAGGACCATTTTGTCCTGGTGGAAGCGTGGCTCTAATCGTGTACTGACTTTCGCTGAGACCGGGGAATTTCACTCTTCTGAGCCCCAGAAAACTCCTTCAAAGAGAGAAGATAATATATTGCCTCTCTCAAACAAGTCCTGGACAAGTGAGGGTCTTCTTCCTTTTCAAATCTAAGGTTGCGTAGTTCCTAGAATCATGCTTATCTACATTCTCTTATCCAAGTCCTAGGGACACTGACAGCAGACCCGCCTTCACAGGCATTCGACACATGCAGTCACAGGTCCTGTGCTCAGAAGGGCCTCCTACTTGGTTTAATATTCTGCTGTCATCGTCTTAAAATTCTTAATAATTTCTGAACAAAAGAGCACAAATTTTTATTTGTCCTGGACCTTGCAAAATCTGTAAGCAATCCTTCCTGCCTGACGGCATGCAGCTTGGATAGATAGCCCTTCCGAACTGGGAAGCCTCTTCTGAGCCCCCTGCTGTTCGCAGATGTGTGTGTGTGTGTGTGTGTGTGTGTGTGTGTTGGTTTGGGAGTGATAGCCTGCATTGGCACTGGCCACGAGAGAACGTGGCATTTGCGGAGTCCCCACGGGTAGTTGGCTTTCTGAGAAGGCCAAGAGTTAAAGAGTAAGTTCAACAATGTGGTTGAAGATCTGGTGGGGTTTCTGGGACTCTGGGAGACATATGGAAGGATTTGGAGGGTTGGGTCTGGGTGCAGTTTGGTTCAGAATGGGGAAACAGTATGGGGATGAGCTGAACTGGTGATCACAGGGATGCCATACTTGAACTTAGAGCAATGATTTCATTAAACAGGAATGAGAAGCGAGGCGTCCTTGAGGAGATGGATGGGCAGTCAGTGCTACTGCTGTGGCCCAGACACGTCACTGAGTGGTATGGAGACCACAGAGCCTCTCTGCTCCTTCAGGCAGTGGCAGAGTTGGAGCACAGAACTTACAGTCCTGCGTAGGCCTGATCTCAGATTGTGGCTGCAAGCCTGTGTGAACTTATTTAGCGGAATCTGGATGCTTATTTCTAATGTCAGGAAACCATGGAAGGAATGGTATTCTGGGATTAGCTGGGCTTGAAGTGTGATGTTTTATTTATGTCACTTGATAACCTCTGCGCCAGTCTCCCATATAAACTAGAGACTCATGGCAATGCCTTGGATGAGAGCTATAGTCTCCACTCTGGGTGGAAATGGCGGCTGTCGATCTTGTGTTCTACGCTGTTGTTAGCAGGGAAGTGATCCCATTGCACATCTTTTTAAATGACCTTTCTGTAGTGAAGCTTGTGTCGTGAAGAGTGTACAGCGTGGCCTTACGAAGTAATAACAAATTCTGCTTAGTGCTTGAGATCGCAAAGAGAACAGAGCGTATTTTAATCTTCATTTCCAAGGAGATGAAAATGCTTCCTCCTTCGCTACTTTTCCTTCTCTTTTATTCCTTCCAATGACCAAATGTCTTCTGATGGGATCTGGTGGCCTGGATAAGAGAATCATTCATACATCCCCTATTTTCTGTCTCAATCATACAATTTAATCTCCTGGAACTGTATATTGGGTAATATGGAGACTGTGAATTCTCCTGTCTTATTAAACCATAAAAGATGGAGAGGAGGGGAATAAACATCAATACAATACCCACTTGTATTGTTTAGAAAAATAACAATGGAATGGTTTCCACTTACATTTGACGTATCTATTATATCCCAGGCACCGGAATTACGATGATAAGCCAGATAAGCCTGCCCTCCAAGGGTTTACAGTACACTAGGGTAAGCAGGGAGTTAGACTGCATTATGATTGCCCCTTATGGTGGGAAGCATTGGTGGCTCTGAGAACACATGGGGAGGCCCCTTGGCCCAGTGTTTGGGTGCAAGCCAGTAACAGCTAAACTGAGCTCTCAAGGCTGCATAGATGTTAACCAAGTAAGGTTGGAAAGAAGAGAATGTTCTAGGGAAAGGAACAGTGTGGGAAAAGGCCTGGGAAAGACCACCAACACAGGGGTCTGAGGCGCAGGATTGGGCCTGAATGGCTGGACACGGGAGCAGAGTGAGGGTGCTGGAGAGCAGGAAGCTGGAGGGAGGGAAGCAGCTGCTGCACAGCTGAGATGGGTGCATGAGACGTGACTGTCCTGAGGGTGAGAAGCCACTGAGGCGTGTGATGTGGTCAGATGACAAACAAGAGGATAAGGATGAGAGACGCACCACCAGGCGGACCATCTGAAGGTTGCTCCAGTGATCTAGGTTCAGGGCCTTCAAAGTTTGAGTCATGGTTCCCTGTGTAAAAGTTTTCCAGCATGTACCCCAAAAGATCAATATCCATTTCCTTATACATGAAATTAGCTAGTATACCCTGTAAACATACAAAATAAGTGATATTATGTATACTTTAGATATATTACATATATATGAACATATATATACTTTGAACATAAATTATATATATATTTAGATTTTATTTATTTGACAGGGAGAGAGAGAGAGAGAGACAGAGAGCAAGCACAAGCGGGAGGAAGCAGAGGGAGAGGAAGAAGGAGACTCCCTGCTGAGCAGGGATCCTGACGCAGGGCTCCATCCCCGCACTCTGGGATCATGACCTGAAATGAAGACAGATACTTAACCGACTGGGCCACCCAGACAGCCCAATAAATATTATTTTTAAAGATGGAATGAAATATATAAAAATAGAAGTTCTAATTTTTCCCTCTTCCCCCCATAGTGGGTTCTCTAGTATGCCCCCAGTGTCCCTGTACCCCTTCTGAAGAGCCCTGGCTGAGGCCAATCTGAGCCTGGGATTCTGATTCTCAGGCTGCTGCAATGCACACCGAGGCCTGGGAGCCTTGGGCCTAGTCCACAGTTTCGAAGTATTTGAATTCTAGTCACAACAGATTCTAAGGCAAATGTTTCCATTGCTTGGGAACAATCAACTTAGGCTACTTGAACATTTAGAAGGATAAAAACTGCACCATCTCTTACCAAAGCAAAAATACATTTCACAAGATTTCCTTTTCTTCTTCTTTAAAAAAATAACATTTTTATGTTACTGATTCAAAGTATTTTGGCAGAGGACCATGGGACTTGCTCATTGGCTTAGCTGAATTTTGAATTTCTAATATCTCTTGCTAATTTGGACCTACTTGATTCGTGGTCTAAGAAGGCCTGTGTTCACCTGACTTGAATCTTTCAATTATGAAGGTGGCAGCAGGCGGTGCTCTAAGCCCCACACCCCTACACCATGCCAGCACTGCGACATGGCCTCTGTGAAGGGTCTACCAATATCAAGGGGGATCCATGTACAAAGAAGCCAAATTAATACACAGATACTGCTGCTGCCATTGACCCATTGACTGCTGCCACCTCCAAAGAGTCAGCAAATACATGGGAAGCTCTTCAACTGCCCCTGGGTGCGCAGAGTTGCTATCTCCCTGAACTTGACCTCCTTCCTTCTTTGTCGCAGTGGCCTCTCCCTGTTCCCACCACATCTGCTCATGCACTTAGATGCCAAGACTAAAGTCAGCTCCATGAGCCGCTCTGCTGGGCAGGAGATCCAGCTGACAAAAAGTTCAGCATGACTTTTGCTCTTTTGGGGGAAGTTATTTGAAGATCTTTTTTTTCTTCCCCAACCCAATTCCCAAGTAATAGATGTATATTTATAAGTAAACATAACTAGGGATTCTGTGAGGGCACATTCCCAAACCTAAACATTGACTGGGTCAGAGGGGAGGGACAGAAAGAGCAGAGGGAGAGAAGCAGTTACATACTTCAGGAATTTTATCATTTTCAAAAACTATAAAATTATATAACAAGCCATCAACTTTCAGGTCTTATAGATCCAGATTTTTACATAGCCATGTGGAAACCGCTCCACATTTGGTGTGCACACACTGGAAACTGCAGGAAGACACAAGGTGGTCTCACCTATGGTGTGGGGGACCTCTGAAGTCATCATCTCTAGAGAGCAACAGGAGATTAAACTGTATAGAATCTCAGCAAACAAAGCCGAGGGAATCAAAGAATGAGAAGGTTCTAAAACCTAGTCATAAAATAATAATTTATCTTGAAAAGAAAAGAGTGGTTTCTCTGGGTGCATACTGCATTGTTTTCGTCTACTTCAGTCTGGCATATTTCTATTGTATTTACTCAGAAAAATATATTTCAAAAATGCTTGCCCCAGACCATATACACCCTCTTTTTTTACTATTTTTTTTCTTTTTTTAAAAAAATGAGAGGGGTACCTGGGTGGCTTAGTTGTTAAGAGTCTGCCTTTGGCTCAGGTCATGATCCCAGGGTCCTGGGATTGAGCCCCATGTCCAGCTCCCTGCTCAGCAGGGAGTCAACTTCCCCCTCCCGCACTCACTTGAGAGAGCTCGTTTGCTCTCTCACTGTGTCTCTCTTTGTCAAATAAATAAAATCTAAAAAAAAAAAAATAGAAGATACTAGAAATCAAAGTCTTTCTGTCTATCAATTGATCTATCAAACGATCTATGTATCTATCTGGGCCAGACTTGAAGGGGCTCCTCATCCGTAGGGGAGATCAGAGTGGGGCAGAGCTGAAGCAGAGGAGTTGGTCCAGCAGGAGTTCCACAGGGAGCTATGCTCCCCTCTGGTATCTTGGTAAGTCTGAGCAAGACTGATACACTGGTGGGGAATATTCAGCACAGAATGAATTTATTTAACAGGGACTGAGAAGTCACCTCAGACTCATTTTAAGGGAAGAGAAGATGAGACAGTCGCGGATAGTCTGCTGCACTCTCTCCCCCATTCTTTCATTTACCAAAGATTTCTCCATCACCTGCAGATGTCAGGTTGTCTTCTTGGGGCTGGGGATACAAAAGACAAAATAAAGTACCTGCCTCATGGAGTTCAGGCCCTAGAGGGTCAAGACAGACAACAGATATATAGGCAGAATGTCAGAAAGGGGAAGAAGGAAGTCAGTGGGAGGGAAAGAAAGGGAGGCTGAAAGGAAGAAGGCAGCATCCTCTCACTCAAGATGGAGCCCAGCCTGGCTTCTCTGTCCAGGGATGCAAGACACAGGGCATACAGGAGGACTGGCGGGGCTCACAGCTCCTGAGGCAAAGGCCCCTGATTGAGGCAGGAGGCTGTAGTCTGACATCACCCCACGGAGGTGCTAGACACTCTCTTGCTTCTCCCTTAAATAAGACCAAAATGGAAGGGAGAAGCTGAGGGAGATCCCGAGAAGCTATAGGTTATGGCGTTTCAAACGGAAATAAAGTATTTTCTATTAGCAGGGCTAAATCTGAATGCACAAGGCATTTCACTTGTTTGTTTATTTACTCACTAAGTATAAATACGTACTCAACAGCTACCATGTGCCAGTTTGAATTGAATCCTTTTCTAAATGAACTAAGCGTGGACACAAAAATTTTATATTTACAAACTGATTGCCATTAGAGCAAATGCTAAAGAAATACAAGCTCTTCGGCACAATTTCTTACCCTTAGCAACAATTCTTAACCTGCTAAAAAGAATTATTTAATCCAATCGTGGTCACACTCAGACCCAAGGTAAAAGTGGCTTACTGTCTTTGACTTCTCTTCAGCTCAAAACTCTTCCTTGGGAGGAGTCTAGATTTTGGCATTTTGGTCAGAGAACTTTGCTTTCAAGGACAACATCATCATCAGGGAACTTGTTAGGAATGCAGACTCTCAGGCCTGCCCCAGAGCTGCGGAATCAGGGTACATATTTTCACAAGATCCTGGAGTGATTCCTGTACACGTTATAGCTTAAGAAGCACCGCTGTGGACCATGGCGGGTCCTTTTCTAACAGGAGAGCCTCTCTTTGAATCTTGCACAGAAGACCACATTGTCCTTCTGAACTTCCAGCTAAGAGACCACACCATCTCAATTACCTGCAGACCCAAGCTCTGGTAGAGTCCGTCTCTCTGCTCTGTCCAGTGGCTCAGAGGTCTTCACAGCAAGCCATGCCTCTCTGCGAATGTCATCACATTCCTGCTGCCTCTCAATTCCCCACACCCAGCAAGCAGCGGCTGACCTCCACGCTCAGATGGTCACGGTGGCCCTGTTGTGACAATCGAGTGAACTCCTTATGCCATAGGGTCCCACCTCCTGCCTATTCCTTCCCATTAGATTCAAATCCCTAGAAGCTCATTTATTTATTTGAAAGATTTTATTTATTTATTTGACAGAGATCACAAGTACACAGAGAAGCAGGCAGAGAGAGAGGAGGAAGCAGGCTCCCTGCTGAGCACAGAGCCCAGTTCAGGGGCTGGATCCAAGGACCTTGAGATCATGACCTGAGCTGAAGACAGAGGTTTTAACTCACTGAGCCACCCAGGCACCCCGCTAGAAGTTCATTTATTCTATGCATCTCTCCCCCAAACTGGTTGGGGGCTCCTTGGCATACCCATTTGGACTTCCCTTCCCGCCTGCCTCCCTGAGTTGCTGCCGATTGAAAGCCTACAGCCTTTGGCCCACATACAGATGCAACCATGGCAGAAAAACTGGCAGGAGCGAGGCTGTCAGGCTGACCTGACTGTTACTGCAGATCCCTTCTGGAAATTTGCTAATCTCATGATCTCAGATCCTTGCCAGGCAGCTCCCGGCCAGCTCCCTCCTCCAAGTGTCTAGCCTTGCCACCCAAGGCTATCTTACACTTTGCACTAGAAGTACCTTGCATGGGCGAACTAACAAAGCACTTAAGAAGATGCATAATACAGACCTAGGATCACACACATTATCTGGCATATGTCAACTCCCCTTGCCTGGTCAGCTGAGATCATTTTTTCCTCTCAGGTGTTCCGCCTCACTATTTTTGCAGATTAATTATCTTTTTGTGCACTGAAATTGCTTTTCTACCGAACAACCTGATTAAGCTTCTAAAAATTGTTCATATGCTTAAAGGGGGAGAGTAAAAAAGAAACTGAGCTCTCCAATCCAAAAGCTGAGGTTTAAAAAAAAAAAAAGTCTTAAGGAAATACATCCCCTCTGCCACTCCATATTATAAGGGAGTTAAACAGATCCAAAATTGTTTCCTCAGTGTCTCTGATAGGATCCCAGCTGAGTTACGGGATATAGCTTGAGTAGTGAACCGGTCACACTGACAGTGATTCTACTGGGCACACCTCCACGAGAAAAGATAATCCTGGGTCTTCCTGACTGGTTATCTCAACATTGCTATGTCCTTAGGTGGTATAAACTCAGCATTGTAACTATTCCCTCACCTGAGGAAGCCAAGAAGCTTTGCAGCCTTGGAGCTGAAGTTCTGACACATGGAGTTTAAACTAATAAGCAGTAACAAGGGTGTCTTGGGCCTGCCTGTTGGCTGTTTCTGTGCAAATGTAAATATTAATTCTATAGTACATTTTTCAGATCATGTTACTCGTGAACAATGGCAACATCTGTGTGGTACACTTGGAACCCAGACAAGACAACTTTCAGTGAAGATGACCAACCATGGTCTCTAGTCACTTAGACAGAGTCTGGTGTCCTGACGATGGGGGATCACTATCCCAAAGCACACAGTTGGGAAGCATCTTTATCGATGGCCCAAATTCTCCCAAATTCCAACTGAGGGCAATTTCTGACAGGCCACCGCAACTTAACCCTTTTCAATGCTTCCTCTCTGCCCAGCTTTCTCATAGTGTGCGATTGTTCCGCCTGTCTTCCTTCTTCCTCTCTCCATGACTGTTAATTATGCCCAGTTATGGGAAGCTCGTGAAGGAACAAACTTGTTTCTGCCTTTGAAGGCCAGAACACACAGAGAGATGATGACCAGGCATGTGCTTGGAAGGCGGCCAGTGGTAATGCTGCTGGCCAAGGGGCAGGACACATTCCTATTAGCGAGCTCTGATGCTACACACAAGTTGGGGCCCACTGCAGTCACCATCACTTGGCCCAACATTTTTGAGTCATGAGGCCATTTCCCAGTCCTGCCATTCTAGCTCAGTAGATACTTCCAGCACAAACATATTGTATAAAACTAAGAGCAGTCTTGGAATTTCCTCTGTCATATGTTAGAGGTGTGTGCAGCTATCTGGTTGGATAGTCTGGAAGTTTTGCCACCCACCCACACAGTGAAAATTCTAAAAAAAAAGGGGGGGGAGGGCTTATCCATTTTAACTTCAAAGAAATAGAGTTCCAATGGCCTTAAAACCCTAGAAGCATTTCTGTTGCATTTGTATATATTTAACAATAAAGTGGCATTTGGGATTTCTCAAATTTGAAAATTATATACACTTATTTCAAAGAAAATACCATTCTCAGGAATCCCACAGAATACTTGGACTTTGGCTTAATAAATGCTGATGTGAGAAACTAGTCTATTTCAAGAAAATATCTTTTAGTTGCAATTGTTGCTGGAAAAGAGGGTCTAATTTTTGTTCAAATTATATAAGTTTTCAAACAGACACAAAGCACAGAGATACAGGTGGCATAAGGAGGCCAGGTGTATCCACCACCCAGATTCGACAGCCATCAATTCATGGCCAATCTTGTTTCTTTCCTTTCCTTTCCTTTTTAATTAATTTATTTTTTAAATTATATTTATTTATTTGATAGACAGAGATCACAAGTAGGCAGAGAGGCAGAGAGAGAGAGGGGGAAGCAGGCTCCCCACTGAGCAGAGAGCCCGATGTGAGGCTCGATCCCAGGACCCTGAGATCATGACCTGAGCCGAAGGCAGAGGCTTTAACACACTGAGCCATCCAGGCACCCCTCCTTTCCTTTTTTAAAGATTTATTTATTTGAGAGAGAAAGAGCATGATCACATGGAGGGAGAGGCAGAGGGAGAGGGAATCTTAAGCAACTCTCTGCTGAATATCACTGAGCACAGAGCCTGACTCAGCGCTCGATCTTACAACCCTGAGATCAGGACCTGACCCGAAAACTAGAGTCGGATGCTCAACTCACTGTGCCACCTGGACACCCCTGGTGAGTCTTGTTTCTACTCTTCATTTGTCTCATAATGTATTATTTTGAAGCCAACCCCAGACATATCATTTGTAAATACTTCAACATGCATTTCTAAAAGATAAGGACTATTTTTCACCAAAAGCTAAATCACAATTCCATCATTAGATTTAATTTCTCAATGCCATTATATATCTAGTCTGTGTTCAAATTTTCCAGAATGTCTTATGAATGTTTTATTGTAATTGGTCTATTCAAATCGGGATCCAACTTTTTATCTGTTTAACAATTAAGTTAGCAAGTGTTTAAGACTGTCATTAACTTAAAAAAAAATTCATTTGGAGATTATTCCCTAATCCCTGGACCCATGACATCAGTGAACCGAGGTCTGAGGAAGAAACACAAATGTGGAGGTTAAGTGTGGGCTTAGGAAATGAACTAGTCTGGGTTTGAACCCTGACGCCACCATCCCGTTAGGTAACTTCTAGCAACTCAGAAGTGATGAGCCTCTTTTGCAAAATGAGATAAAGACAGTTCTTCACTCTCACGTAGAGTCACCAGATGAAACACAGGATGCCCAGCTAAATTACAATTTCAGAACACTAAATTTTTGGTATGAGTATATCCCACGCAAAAATCCAAATTCAATGGCATCGCGTGTTTTTATTTGCTATGTCTTGTAATGCCATTTTCACAGATCTTGCGAGGATTCCGTGCGACAGCAAGTGTAAAAGGCTTGCTGCAGGGCCCGACACACTGTGACTGATAACAGATACCAGCAGGTCCTCGAGTCAGTCCTGAGAGAGAAAGGAGGGGGGACCATCCAGGCCTCCTGGGGGACTCCCATCTGCTCTCTGCTTTATTCGAGCACCCTTCCCCAGGTGGGAGATAACGATCTTCAACAAGCTAGAAGTTTGAGCTACAGCCAGTCGTTCCTTCCCACAGGTTTCCAGGCCTAGCTACAGAACTGTATAGTGTTTGGGCACCGAGATGTTGCTGATAACAAAGACATTTCTGGCTTCTTAAAAACGAGCGCTCTGGCAGCTCCAGGCCCGAGCTCCCACCTGGCACCAATCAGGGGAGCTGAGTAGCAGCTGCTCCCTTTCTTTGGGCATGCGCCTGCCAGTGTGCCATCTGGCCCATTCACAAACCAGTGTCACCTGCCTGGACCCTGGGGGTGGGGGGCGGACTTGAGTTTGCAACCCCAGTGCCTCCCGTCCAGCCCTCTCCCTGTGCTGACGCTTTGGCCTCAGAAAATGCTGAGCCTGAAGTGGGGCAGGAGGCTGGAGAGGAGGCTTAGCGGCGACGAAAGCAGAGTGGATGAGCCAAAGACAACATCTTTACTGGCTCCAATTCAAGAATCTGTGAATTGAGTTAAGACCACAATGCAGGAAAAAGGGAGGGGGTTGGGAAGGGTAAGTACCAAAAAAAAAAAAAAATGAACACAAACAAAAACCAGGAAGGGCAGTGTGGGTGTGAGACCTGCAGAAGCAGCTCAGGCAGAGAGTGGGAAGCAGGTAAGAAACAGGAGGAGGGGGGCGCCTGGGTGGCTCAGTGGGTTAAGCCGCTGCCTTCAGCTCAGGTCATGATCTCAGAGTCCTGGGATCGAGTCCCGCATCGGGCTCTCTGCTCAGCAGGGAGCCTGCTTCCCTCTCTCTCTCTCTGCCTGCCTCTCTGCCTACTTGTGATTTCTCTCTGTCAAATAAATAAATAAAATCTTTAAAAAAAAAAAAAAAAGAAACAGGAGGAGGAACTGAAAACTTGGAGGAACAAGGGTTGGTTAGTGGAGAAGCAAAGAGAAAGGGCAGACACATAGTGACTATGATAGCTTCAACTGGTGAGTATTACAAGCTTTCTCCCCAGCGCATTACAGTCTCCATAAAATATAACCCCCAGCGCATTACAATCTCCATAAAATATAACCCCCAGCCCATTTAGGAGCTTCCGAGGAATTCTTATCCAAATGCAGACAGACTGTGGCTCCTCGTCTTCTGGCTCCAGGGGGCACCCCTCTCACTGATGGGCAGGCCAGTGCCAGAATGGGGTTTGGGACATGAAGGCTAGCAAATGGGACCAAGGCCGAGAGGACAGTGGAGTTTGTTGCCTCTGCAACTAGGTGTGTCCTTCCACTCCGTGTACTTGACAACTGTTTTGGGGATGCTGGTGACGGAGAGGCCCAGAAGTGGCCTTGACCACCTTGAATGAGTTCCGCAGAGTGAGTTCCTCAGCCCTCAGACCCCCCTCTGTTCGTCACTGATCTGCAGAACTAGCTGAAGGATGAAGGGCTCACGAGGGAGTAGAGAATCATTTTATCCCTGAAAGCAGCTTCTGAAACATCTCTTTTCCCCCAAATTGGCATGCAACTGTCGAAAAGCAGAGAATCCGAGAATGGAGAATGGTCATAAAAGACCTGCTTTTGAGAAAAGGAAAAGAGAAGGGACCCCGGGAGCAGGGCCGGTGAGGGGGGATGGCTTTGCTTTCCAGGGCAGAACAAAGCAAATTGAAGTGGAGAAGATGTACTTCAGGAGAATTTGCCAGAAGAACCTGTCCCAGCAGTCTTATTCAGAGCCCCCAGCAAGCAGGCCCCCTAGTCCTCAAATTATGTAGACTGAGACCATCCCTCTGGGTGCAGAGGTGTCTTCCTCATCTAAAACTGGCAGCCAGTTTTAGAAGCAGCACAGAAGTTAAAGGGGGAGCTGATGGGCCTTCCTCTTCTTGTACAGGAACTTGGATGATCTCTGTTTACTCAGTTCTCAGTACATGTCTTCCTGGAAATTTTACAGATTTTTCCACTTGGGTCTTGCATATTTCTTATTATTTCTTATTCTTAGGACATCTCTAAGCATTTTAGTTTTTTGTTTCTATTGAAAATATGAGTCCTTCAGTGGAACTTCCAATTGGTTATTACCAGTGAATACAATGTTAGCTCCATATTTGTGTGTATCTTGAATCTGTGTATCTCGTTGAGCTTTCTTATTAGTTGCAAGAGTCAATTTGTAGATATTTTATTTAGAATTTTTTGGCACCTCTGTTCATATGTGACATTTGCATGTCATCTTCTCATGCTGTCTTTGCCTGTTTTTGCCATCAGAGTCATGCCAAAAATCATGAAATGAATTAAGAGGGCTCTTATACTTTTCTAAGCTCTGGAATAATTAATACATTATTGGTGGTTTATGTTTGTGTTTGGTACAATGTACTTGTCAAAATTCCAAATGCAGTGGCATTTATAAGGTATATGTCTTTGACTGCTCCCTTTAGGGTGAATGTACATGTATCTGTGTGTTTTCATGTCAGGTCCTAGATGACCAACATTTGACTGATTTTTTTTATCTTCCCAGAAAATCATCTCTTTCACCTGTATTTTTTTAAATTTAAAATAAAGTCTCCCAAAAGCATTCTTTTATAATCCATTTCTTGAGTTCTGTTCTTTCGTGACCCTAATTTGCTTGTGTATGTGTTTTTACCCTGTTCTTGGTCACACTTGCCAAGGATTTGTAAGTTTTTGTTTTGCTCATCAATCCTGCTACTTTTTCATATTTCATAATATTTTGCTTAATCAGTTGACTTTTTCCCTTTTAATTCTTAGGGTTTGCTTTGTTATCTTTTTTGCCCTTGAATTACAAGCTTAGTTTATTTCAGTCTTTTCTATTGTACTAGGTGTTTTTCCTACCCACCCCTACTCAGGATGCCTGTTTTGAGTGGGACAGACCCACTCCTCATTCAAAGTGGTCACACTGGAGAGTTAGTCCCAGGAGTGCTGAGCTCAGAATGGACACACCATGCACTGCAGGTGACCATGGTTTTGTAGCCACACTGGGGGGGGGGGGGTGTTACCTGAGAATGATGGCAATTCGGATGAAACAGAGATTGATGATATTTGTCGAGCACCTAGACCTTCCCCAGTTCGATGTATACCCTGGATTCTTTAATTACATAAGCAAATAGGTTTTTCCATTTGCTTAAGCCAGTTTGAGCCTGGTTTCAGACGCTCATAATTTAAGGAATCTTGCCTTGTCTTCCACCAAGGCCTGGGGTCTTTATGCTTTCCTCTGAGCATCGCCTGTATGTTGCAGGTTCGGGTGTGTTTTTCTTACTGCAGTTCATTTCTAAATAGCCAGTAATTTCTATTTTGGTTTTTTCTTTAACTTAAAAGGTTTTAGAGCTTTTAAAATTCCAGTTGGATTGTTCTGGGACTTTTTTTTTGTTTCTGTTTCTTTGATGTTGATTTTATTGCATTACAGTCAATGAGTGTGGTCTATTTTTTGCTTGATTAGAAATTTCAAAATTTGTTAAGATTTTCTTTTTGTTAATACATAGATGGTTTGGGGAATGTTCCATGTTCTTTATGTTTACGAAGTCTATATATGTTTTATATGCACACACATAATGTTTGTGTGAGTGTAAATATTTTGTAATAAGTAATATATGCATACTAGATTAAGTTTATTAATTGTACCATTTGAATCCTATGCATCTGTGACTGTTCACCCAATTTAGTGGGAAAAATTTGTAAATCTCCCTTTAGGGTTGTGAATTTTATTTTTTTGTACTTGTACCAGTTCTTGCTTTATGCAGCTCAGGCAATTTGCTGGTTACATTAGGATTCATGTTATAATTTCCCAGATAATTGCACCTTTTCAGACTCTGAAATATATCCTCTTTGTTTCTTTCAATGCTTTTTTCTTTTTGCTTTGAATTCTATTTTGTCTGATATAATGTTGTCACACTTGAGGTTTTTTGTTACCATCTGTTTTGTAAATCTTTTTCGAAGATTTTTTTTCCCCAAAGATTTCTTTCTGTGTCATGTTTGTATCTCTTATAAGCAGCATGTCGTCGAATTATCTTGTTTTGTTTCTTGCCTAGTCTGACAGGATTTAGCAGGTGAATGTTATCCACTTACTTTATGATAATTGTGGATATAGCTAATTTCTGAGAGTAGAAAAAAAAATCTAACCAACTGGTATTATAGTTCCACTCCAGGAAATAGTCCCATGACATTCTTCAGGTTATTTCCTTCCCCTTCTTTGTTCTATTCTCTTCCTTGGGATAGATGTTACAGTTTTGTTTTGTTTTGAAGATTCTATTTATTTATTTATTTGACAGAGGGCAAGAGAGAGAGATTGATCACAAGTAGGCAGAGAGGCAAGTAGAGGGAGAGGAGGAAACAGGTTCCCCGCTGAGCAGAGAGCCTGATGCGGGGCTCAATCCCAGGACCTTGAGTTCATGACCTGAGCGCAAGATAGAGGCTTAACCCACTGAGCCATGCAGGTGCCCCAGTGTTACAGTATTTTAAATGTTCACTAGTACTTTTAATTTTATTTTTCCATTTTCTCTCTTTTTGTTTTTTGGAACTGTCTTCTCAATTTCTTAGCTTCATTTTCCAGCAGGTTGCTTTAACGCTTTGTCTCTGTTATCATTAGTCCATCTACTAAAATTATTATTTCAATCATCATGGTTCTCATTTTCAGTTTCTCTGAGGATTATTCACATAATCTGATTTTGTTTTAGGGCTGTATGATCTCCTTGGCCACTATGAAGATATCATAATAACATTGTTTTTTTAAGTGCTTTCATCTCTTTCCTCTATCAACTGTTTTATTTTAGTTCTTTTGTTCATAAGTTTTGATGTCTCCTTCAGAGTGTTTAATGTACCTAATGTTTTAGGTAATTCCCATGTGGGTTCACATTTCTAGTGAGACTCTCTCTTGCCTATTTGTGAATAGGATGCCTTTTTGACAAGACTTCTCTAGCAATGCAGGGGAGAGGCAGAGTGTGCTCTCAAGGTGCTTTACAGATCAAGAGTTGGTATTCTGGGCCTGACCATTCCACATTCCCCCTGCCGGTGAACTGCTTCTTCTGAGCCAAAGCACCCACATTCACTGCTCCTTTATTGTACTGATGGAAAGCAGCCCCACCAACCATTCTGTGGTACCCCAACTTATTCTCTTGTTTCCTGCGCCCCTGGCAGCCGGCAACACCCCAGAGCCACATAAGCCATGAACAATCTAGACCTCTTCTCCCTGAACGTGGGCTGCGTTTATTATAAATATCAAAATTTTAATTTGCTGTGTCAGAAGCATTCACAACCTTCTATTTATTCCTAGAATTATCTAACAGAATCGAGTGCTCTCATAACCAAAGCCTCAGAAAATCTCAAATTTTTATTGCATACATTAAAATATTTGTACCCTGTTTTTGCCCAAGACAGTCCCTTTAAAAGGCAAGGAAACATTTCCAATTTAAAATGAGATGTTTCTCAGAATTATACTGCACATTTCAATGTGTTCCACAGGGTTTATAATTAATAGAGCAGCACCTGCTCGAAATCTTAATTGCTTTCTTCCCCATGAAAACTGATGCTGGAGGTGTGGGTGAATTGATTTGTACTACATAATATGGCGGCAGACTCCGTTTTGGCAGTCACACAATAAAGAAAAGTGAACACCTTATCGAAATTTTTTCCGAAGAAAAAGCTTAATTATCATGGTTTCAGATATTCCAGGCAAGTACCTGCGATGAAAATGATGGTGATAGTCCTGTTACTTATCATTTGATGGCACACATGTCTGAAGATCCAAAGAAACCAAAGACAATCTATGGAAACGTTCTAGAATCCAGTAACTCCGTTTAGCATTAACTGTCTTTTACATTCAACCTCATTGTCCCTTTCCTTTAAGTGTGTACTCTTGGTGGAGGAGTCTGAGGTTCCAGGTCGACCTATTTTCATCGTGGCTGGACCTGGGGATCCACTGCTCACCTGCCCTTGACTTTGGCTTTCGCCTTTCACATACAGCCCGCTGAGCTAGGCATGGCCAACGCCCAGCTGCTCCACAAGGGAAGCTGGTTCCTGCGCTAAGGCTCTAGGAATAAAAGTTCTTTCATTAAACGAATGTGAAAATGCTGCTTCAGCAAATCAAATTGTTTTTCTGAAGCTAATTCTATTGTTTTCCCTATTCAACAAGTAATCTGTGTTTACTTCCAGGAAAAAGATATGAAAAACAAGAGAAGCAAAGGAAGAAACTTTCCTGCACAGCTTGATCAGCTGCATTTCAAATGTCTTGAGAGGGTCAGAAAACCTTAAAAATCGTACAATGAATCTTTTTGCAACACGGAGGTTTGAGTTGGTAGCTTGACTTTTCCTGCAGTGAATGTACTTTACGAGAGGATTTATGGGTGTTGCCAGATGTAGCCTCACCGTTCAAGCAGTGGGCAGTTCTGGAGTGCTCCGCTCTCAGGCCACACCACCAGGCTGCACTCTGTGCTGCACTCTATGTCAGAGCTATGCCTTCCTGGGGCCTGCCTGCAGACAGTTTTGCTTCAGTTTCACGTGGTGGGGTAGCAGGTTCGCGTCCCATGACTCACTCACCACCCACCTGGACTAGGGAAGCTCTAACGGCTCAGGGCGGGCCTCAAGATGCCACTGAAATGCCAAACGGAGCTTTCCTGCTCTCGCAGTAATACGTCCAACACTCTCCCCAAGAGACATTTTTAAAAACACAGAGGACTTTTGGGAGGGACTCCATCACTCTTCCCACTGGTCCCGTGGGTGGTGGTGGGAGGGAAGAGGGTCAAGGGGCAGGACCAGTACTTCTCCTGGAGAAGCTGCAAGGCTCCCTCCGACTATGGATTTCATGAAATGCTTCGGCTGAATAACCACATTCAAACATGTACTGAAGAGCTTGCTGTAAAACTTACAAGTCCATAGGCCATTTTACATCTTCGGTCTTACTCTAACTGTTGTTCTGACATTCCCCATCTGAAGTAGAACAAGGAGGCCCATTATTAGCATGCCCTAAAGGAGCGCTCATCATAAAAGGAAGCCAGGCTTATTAATTCAGTCACAGTCTTGCGGATTCCCAGCTCAGCTTCTTGTGTTAATGAAACATGCACAGCAGTTGACAGTAGCTGTTGAAATTAGCTGTCATATTTACGGTTTGCCAGAGCCTTTGCTTTGGAGATTTCCAACAAAGTGACAGGGATTTCCCAGTAGTCTAGGACTTTATTTCTCTGGGTTTATTTGAGATGTCACTAAGCGGAAGATGGGAGTAAAAAACGTGTATTTTTACAAAGAACATTTATTTGATACTCCAAAAATGTCTCTTCTTGCGTAGAAAAGTAGTTATTCATTGCATTGTCTTCTTGTTATTCGGAAGTATAGCATTTCAACACATATTGATTAGAGCAAATGAATGGTTCTCAAAGACAGGTTATCCTCACAAGGTATGCAGCATGATCACAGGACACATGCAGGCACATGTGTCCCAAATACATATGGATTTTAGGTGATCATTTTAGGTTTGCACAGAGATACGGTTTAGAAGCCATTTTCCTTGTTTTGTGTGTATTTACAGAATATATATGGAGGAGAATAAGTTATCTGCTTTTATAATTCCCAACATATTTTTGGAAAATATCAGCTGTGGAGTAGTGCTATTGGAAGTAATTTTATAAAGCATTAGAAATCCTGTGGCCATTTGAATTCACCTATGGTGAGTTTGTAAGGGCTTAATCAGTGATCTATTAGGAGCCTACTAGGCATTGTGTTAATAGCATAAGACACAATCTCTGGGTCTTGAGATCAGGCTTCAGTGGAGGGGCTGGGAGGGCAATCAACAGCCGTGTGGATAACAGATAGTTGAGCCAAACAGAACGGGGCCACAAAGGTGAGAGTGGCTTGATCAATGTGAAGGTGAAAGAGGGGGTTCATGGGTCCTTGGTGGTCTCCCATTTAGTCTCACAGAGCCACATTCTGGCCCACAATTGTAGGGGTGACGCACGGATAGAACCTATTTCATGGCATCCCCAACAGTGAAGTGAGTGAAATGGGTTCTGACTACTACCTTCTCTTCAAGGAATTATGTGTCTCCCTAAAAATTACCAGCTGTGATGGACTCGTGTTCACTTATTCCACACCAAAAGGTGCAGATACAGTTTACAGTATTTCTTACAGAGCTAAGCTCTGTGCCTTGTTATCATTCTGGGATTTGAATGGAAGGAATGATCTATTTCTGGTTAGAAATTAAAGGTTATTTTCCTTCCTTGGGTGGGTAAGAAAAAAAAAAAAAAGATAGCAATGATTTCTATCTGCCTGTTAGGATTTCTCGGCAATTTATATTTTGCTTAGCAATTTGTGGTCCAATGTATTCTAGAGTAGTGGTTCTCAATCAGGGTTATTCTGTCTCTTAGAGGATACTTAGCAATGTCTGGAGACATTTTTGGTTGTCATTGGATGTGGATGGGGGGTTGGAGAGGGTGCTTCTGGAGTTACAGAGGTCAGGGAGGCTGATAAAAACCCCACAGTGCACAGCACATCCCCCTCCCTAAAGAGTTATCCAGCCCCAAATGTCAATAGTGTCAAGCTTGAGGAACTCTGGGTTGAAGGATAACATGACCTTTTTCAAGCAGTAGCTAGAGGGAAAAGTTGAAACGGTGGTCTGAGTATAAGGGGTTAATATTTTTCTACAAGCTGGTGTCTTGGTTGAGAAAGCTTAAGGGCACATCCACTTCTAGACACCTACAGCAAAGTTTTCAGCTTGCCGAACTGTCCACAATGGGAATCACTGAGTTGCTGCTCTGTGGGCAGTCGCTCTCCCCTTCCACCTGCCCACCATCTACACCCTCTCCTCTCCCAGTGCAGCATGCCTTCTCCTCGTCACTGTCTGCATTTTTGCCATCCCGAGTTATTTATCAGTTCTTACATGCTGTTTTATTTCACCAAGAAATACCACCCACAAGATATTCAACCCTACAGTTTGCAACCTAATTTCAGACAGCTGAATATTTCTTTAAATTAAAGAATTTTGATGGCAGGAGCTGATAACAACTGTGCACATTTTTTTCCCCTGGCATTTACAAAGGGACGTGCATTTCAAAAGGCTGCCTCTTCTTTCCAGGATACCATTAGGGAAAAATAAAACAATTTAGGCTTTGAAGTCTTTTTATTTAACAAAAAAGGGGGGGGGTGAGAGAGAAAAAAGTTTTTAAAGGGAACTTCCCTCAAAGGAAATATTCTAGACAGATGACTTGATTTAGGGCTCTTACATGCACTTAGCTTTTTAACAGTCTGAATAACTCAGCAAATCTGAAACAAAGAAGGTTCTAAAAAAGCAACTCATGCCTAGGACTGTGGGTAATGAAATTTCCTTTGAACAATATGATCACTGTGTGTGAGTATTTCAGATGATGACCAGAACATACACACAAAAATCTTTGTTCTGTTAGTACTGTTCTAATCTTAGAACCAGATTAGACCTCGTGTTCTGACCACTGTGGAATTTTGCTTCTCATGGAGATAGCCCCTCCTTCCATAGGAGTGGGCAGAAAACAGTACTCCAAACAGCTGCAGATATCCTAAGGAAGAAGTGGTGAAGATATGGCACGTGTATCACAGAACTGCTGGTCCCCATTCACCCCTTCCTTCCTCATGACCAACACTATTGAATACCTAATGCCTCTTTCTCGTTGAGCCCAAACAAGGTCCTGGAGTCTTCACATGGCATTCCCTTCTGTCTATGACACCTAACGTGGGTCTCACTGTAGAATAGATCTTCTGCTCAGAGGTTTTATGGTGTCCCTTTCACCTATACCACACAGTCCAACATCCTGCTGTTTGTGAAATGCAACAAGAAAATACACTACTCTCACAAACAAAGCTACCTATAAATCCTCAATTATCACATGATCTTCTTCTCAGTTTTAATAACTGTGTAGATCAATTGCAAAAATAGCTCTGTTAGCTCCCTGTATCCACACTCTCTGCTATGTGACTTTGCAGCTACTCATATCAACAGATGAAGAAGACATTTTGCTCCTTCAGTTTGACTTGGTCTGGTGACTTGGTTTGGCCAACAGAATGCAGTGGAAGGGACAATGTGATAGTTGCTAACTGGAGACTCAAAGGACTTTGAACTGTTCTGCTCTGTCTCTAGTTCCCCTACCTGCACCAAGACCTTGTGAGAACATATCCCATTGGCCTGCTGGAGATTGAGACAATGGGACAGAGCACAGTCAGGGCGGTGGGCCAAGCCAAAGCCCCAGACTGGAGAGAGAGTCCAACCAAGATCATCCAAACCGCCTAGACTGCCACATCTGGCCACAGATGCATAAGTGAGATCTGCTGAGCCTCCTCACATCAGATCCAGAGCAGTGAGCAAAACAAAGTGTTTATTACATTGCACAACCAAGGTTTTGGAGTGGTTTATGACTAGTAATAGCTGAGTGATATAACAGCAAATCACAGTCCAATTTCCACCTCTCCCATAAAGCCTTCTTAACCACTTCAGCCAGTATCACTTCTCACTTTCCTGTGCACCACTAAGCATTTACTGAGCCACTGGTTCCCAAACTTTGTTCCAGAAAAATTCTATGTGTTACTTGAGAAATAAATCATCACAATCACCTAAATTTAGTAACTTTTAAATGAATATTTTCATAATCATATATTTTGCATGTATTTAAAAAGGCTGTACATATATAATTGAGACATTATTTATTCAGTCAAGGGAAATGATTGGTACAGCAAAAGATTCAAAACCCCCTTATGAATCCTGGACTACAAGGCTGAAAATCTTTGGTCCATGCTTTTTGCATTTAATCATGTCTAAGGATGTGACTTAAATGTTCTCTCAGATATCCATGGCATTGTTAATGTTTTGAGAAGAGGGACTATGTCTGGTCCTCCCCTTGTCCTGCTCCCCTACCACCACTAACAACCATGCTGTGATACAATTACAGCAGTGTGGGCAGGACTGGGGCCAACTATAAAGGCCTTATATTGTCTATAGGAAAGCAGATTCTGGAGTCAGTGTGCTTAAGTTCAAAGCCTGGCTCTCCCACTCACTAGGTCTGTGACCTTGAGCAAGTCAATTAATCCCTCTGGACCTCAATTTCTTTGTCTGTAAAATGGACATATTAATAGTACCTACCCTTGTAAGGTTGTTAGGAGGGCTAAATATATTCATATATGTAAAACATTCAGATTGCTGGGTGGCAATTACTAACTTATGTTAACTTGCTAATGTTGACTTATTAATATAACATAAATATCAATTTACAGTATTATTAAAAATAAAGTCCTTAGAGTACCTGGCACAATGCTTATTAAATGTTAGATATTATTGTTACTAATATTGTTACTGCTGTTGTTGTTATTATTATTACTAGATTTTCCACATCCTTGAACAGTGTTGATTTGTTAAAAGAGAAGTTTGTTCGTAGTGATCTGAAGGGGCACATGCACCTGAATGTTTATAGCAGCAATGTCTACAATAGCCAAACTATGGAAAGAACCTAGATGTCCATCAACAGATGAATAGATAAAGAAGATGTGGTATATATACACAATGGAATACCATGCATCCATCAAAAGAAATGAAATCCTGCCATTTGCGATGACATGGATGGACTAGAGGGTATCATGCTTAGCGAAATAAGTCAATCAGAGAAAGACAACTATCATATGATCTCCCTGATATGAGAAAGTGGAGATGCAGCATGGCGGGAGGTTAAGGGGGTAGGAGAAGAATAAATGAAACAAGATGGGATTGGGAGGGAGACAATCCATAAGTGACTCTTCATCTCACAAAAAAACCTGAGGGTTGCTGGGGGAGGAGGATTGGGAGAGGGGGTGGGGTTATGGACATTGGGGAGGGTATGTGCTATGGTGAATGCTGTGAAGTGTGTAAACCTGGCGATTCACAGACCTGCACCCCTGGGGATAAAAATATATTATATGTTTATTTTTAAAAAATAAATAAATAATGCACACACTGTTATTTATTTAAAAAAAAAGGAGTTTGTTAGTATCATTACTGAATATATGATTCATGATATAACTAAGTTTGGCTCCTTGATTAGGCTAATTTTGAGGGCACTTTGGGCTAATTTTGGTACTGGATTTCATGAAGGCAGATGAGAGTTCTGAGAAAACAGCCTGTTCCCTTTCTGTTTAAAGGAATATACGTGACAGGTTCTTGCCGAATGTCTTCCTGTTAATCATTCTCTTCTGATTCATGGAGATGCTTAAGCATAGCTTCTATACCATGAGCCCCTTCACATCAGAAGAAAGGCCAGGAAAAACTGGGAGACCTAACTCTTTTACTTTTCCTTTCACAGCATTTACTTCTGTAAAATACACTCATTCTTTCTATTTATTTTTAAATGTCCTCTATGTTACCATAATGTAATTACACCAGCTATGGGGAAGCTAATTGTGTCCATACTTTGAATGATTATATCTAAAAATCTTCATGGCATGCCCAAATACTTGTCAATGTAATCAAGGATGTCCGGACAAAGTATCATTTAAGTTGTACCCCTATGAGTCCCTTCATCTTTCTTGGTGTGTCCACGGTTGTTCCTGTACCCATGGCTGTTGATCTGCAAGGACCTGCTGCACCATTTAAAGAAGGAACACAGGTCCTGTAAGAGAAGAGGTTCTGCCTTTCAGAGTGCTTGTTGGGATTATTTGTGACAAGAGTTTTCACATTTGGAACATCTGGGACAGGTGTCTATGTAGGCAGCCACACACAGGTATTACAGTTGGGGGATGCTCAGAAGACTGGTTTATTAGAAATGGGCTTTGCAAAAGGAAAGCTTAAAACAGTTAAAAACTAAATGATTCTGGAAATGTCAACATGCAAATTCTTATTGCCATTTATTCTTCTTTCCATGACCATCTGAGTCTTTTCTTCATCAGGAATTCCACAGCAATGAGAGAAGTGCCCAGACCCCTCATTTATCCATTCTGTAAGTGTTTAATGAGCTACTACTATGGTCACTGAAGAAGACAGAGTATGGCCCTCTTCTCTCATGGAGTTGATATTTTACAGGGCAAAACAGAGTGCGGATAAATAAATAACTAAGAAAAAGAACCCATGGTGCATATGCTGAGAATTTTTGTAAAGGGAACTTGATAAAGAATACCAGAAGGGTTACATCAAATTTGCTGGTCAAGAGGGATTTCCCAGAGGAGACAGCATCTAAGCTGAGATCTAAAAAAAGGCATAAAAGCATAAAAAAAAAAGCCATCCAACTTTAACAAGAAGAACATTCCAGGCAGAAAGACCAGGCAGTACAAAGGCCCTATGGCAGAGCAAGCATGGTGGTGTTTGTACACCAAAATGATGGCCGCTTTGATGGCATATGGTGGGCAAAGGGGACTGAGTCTCAAGGTGAGAGAGAGAAAAAGAGAGAGAGAGAGAAAGGCAGATAAGAATTCAAGGCAGACTTTGAAATCCAGGGTAGGAGGCTTGACTTTTATGTCAAGTGTGTTAGGAAAGCATTAGGAGAGTTTACAGCAGGGAAGTGACATGACCTGGCTCAAGATTTGAAAAGAACACTCTGTTGCTCTGGGACGATGATTATGAGGCAGGAGTTAAGGCAGATAGGCCAGTTTGGGAGCTCCTATGAAGTCCTGTCCAGAGAAGGTGGAGTCCTGTCCAGAGAAGGATTACTAGCCTGGATGAGGGTAGGGGACTGGCAAGGAAAGAACAACTTTTGGGTTTGGAACTTGAACAGCAGGGTGGATGGAGATGCTGCTTTCAGAAATGGGGAAGACTGAAAGAAAACCAGGCTTTTTTGGCATTTGTGTAGGCTGAGAGGGTGGGAGTGGGAATCATCTGTGTGCTCTAAGTGGTTAATGCCAAGTAACTAAACACAGTCCTGTCATAAACGTGGGTGGCAGCTTCTTTCATTGACATTATATTTAGATACGTGAAGAAAACAATCACCTTTGCAACTGCCTTTTTGAACGTGACCAAGACGAAAATTACTTCTTAAGTAAGTTAGTGGAACCAAACATTTGATTGGGTTTTCTTTTCTTTGTACATATTTATGTACGACAAGACCCTAAATGAATGTTTTCCCATGATAGCCATGATGATAATTTACACGTAAGCTGACCTTTATCTTCCAGACCACATCAGAATAACTGTGTAATTACTGGTTTAATGGCTGTCTCCATCCCTAGAATGTCTGAGGGGCCTTGTCTATCTT
This sequence comes from Neogale vison, assembly GCF_020171115.1. Lineage (NCBI taxonomy): Eukaryota > Metazoa > Chordata > Mammalia > Carnivora > Mustelidae > Neogale > Neogale vison. The sequence continues at coordinate 193,682,026 of NC_058101.1, read as the reverse complement.
GTTCAGTACTTGGTACATCACGGGTGGTCAATGTGTATGTTAAAGTAAACAAATGAATAAAAGCTTACAGTTTAGAGAATCTTTGGAAAGTTATTCCAGCTTTGACTATTTAAAAAAATTTGTTTTTTTTAATATGGTAGGTCAGAGAATTATACTTCTTGGAATATAAAATAGATGTCTATGAAATAGATTTATTCCTCCTGTTATAAGCATAAAAGGACTCTGCTGATAGAGAAAGGAAGGCCGAGAAGCCAGAGACTTACGGACCTGAGGAATACCACAGCATCCTCTGGGTTTTCTTTTGGTCTCACATATCCCAGATTAGGAGCTGAAAAAGCCAGACAAGTCTTCTTCACCCATTGGGTGAAGAAATCCCCAGCCTGTTTTCTTTAGCCAAAGGACCAAAGAAGGGATAACCTTGCAAGTCAGAATACTTGTATACAGTAACCTCTGTACTCCAGACACCTCAGAAAAAACAGAGCAGCCTCATCCCCATCCATGCCAATGCAGCCCAGCGGGGAGACTGGACTTCCACCCACACAGGCTATCACAAGGTGGAGGCAGTGTAAGAAAAAGTCAACCAGAGAACCAATAATGAGGTTCCCTTGTTGCAACACGGGGAGGCTGGCCCTTCTTTCTCACCTGCAGGAATGAGGTATCCATCCTCTGTTATCTGGGGTGGTGTCAGCGGAAGCCTAGTGAGGATCAGGACTTCCTAGATCTACCAGCAGTAATGAGGTTTGCCCTTCCTCAGTGTCAGTGAAGACCCACAGTCCCAACCAGTACCAAAGATTCACCCACCACTACCTCCTCAGACGGAACACAGAAGGTGGGAAACCTGGACTTCCACCTACACCTCTCAGTAAAGATGTTCCTGTTCCCCTACTGGAGTGAATGGTGTCAGCAAAAAAACGCTAAAGCAGAGAATTCAAATAAGACTCAGGGTCACGTAAAAAAATGCAAAAATGTTCAGCTTTCAAAAGCAAGTCATTCATCAGTATGATCAATAGAAAATCATATAACCAGGAAAATCTGGAAAAGAAAGAAGGGAAAATCAATAGATGCCAACACTGAGGTGACAGAGATCTTATGATTATTTGACAAAAATTTTATTGCAGCCATCATAAAAATGTTTCAAAAAGAAATTAAGAACACACTTGAAGCAAATGGAAATATAGGAAGCCTTGGTGAAGAAATAGCAACTGTCAGAATGACATAGAAAATATAAAGGAGGACCAAAAGGAAGTTTCAGAACTGAAAATATGGTAACTGAAATTAAAAGCTCACCAGCAGCACAGAGAGGGTAGAGGGATATAGGCAGAGAACTGGAAGAAAGAACAATAGAAATCACTCTATCTGAATGAGAGAGAGATCATAAGCTAAATTTAAGTTAACAGAGTTTCAGGAACCTGTGGGCTCTAACAAAAGACCTGACATTTGTGTCATTATTGTCCGGAAAGGAGAGAAGAAAGAGAACAGGGCTGAAAATGTACTTGAAGAAATGATGACAGAAAAGTCTCCACATTTGGCAGGAGATATAAATCTATAGATTGAAGAACCTGAGTGCAACTCAAATACAATAAACCCAAAATAAATGTATGCAATGACACATCATGATTAAACTTCTGAAAACTAAATAAGTAGAAAAATCCTTGAAAACAGAAAGAGAGAAACGACACTTTATCCACAGGAAAACAATTAGAATGACGGTATAGTTCTCATCCTTTGTCACCGCAGACCCAGAAATGGCCCAAAGTATTTCAATCCCTGAAAGAAAAGAACTGCCAATCTAGAATCCTAAATCCAGCAAATATATCCTTGAGGAATGAAGAGGAAATGAATACATTCTCAGATAAAGGAAAACTAACAGAACTTGTTGTCAGCAGCCTACCCTAAAAAAATGGCTAAAAGAAGTTCCTTAAACAGATAAGACATAACAAGAGAAGAAACTTTAAGAATTTGGCTCAAAGAGGAAATCACCTGGGAAATTGCAAAATAGATTACACTGAATAAAAATTAAAGTACAACATATTAGAACTTGGGGGATACAGTTAAAGCAACACAGGAAGGGAAATGTATAGCACTAAAATACACACATCAGAAAAGAGAAAAAGTCTCAAACCAATGATCTCATCTCAAGAATCTAGAAAGAGAAGAGCAAAATGGACTCAAAGCAAGCAGAAAAATGAAATAATGAAGAGTGTAAATCAATGAAATAAAAACAAAACATAAAAACCCAGATAAAATCAGTAAAACAAAGATGTGGTTCTTTGAAAAGATCAATAAAATTGGCAAACCTCTAGCAAGTCTGACAATGAAGAAATAAGAGAAAACACAAGTTACCAGTATCAAGAATGAAGAAGGGGATATCACTATAGACTTTGCAGATTTCAAAAGTACAGTAAGGGAACAACCGCAGACAACTGTACACACATAAATGTAATAACTTAGAGGAAATGAACCGATTCTTACAAAACGAGAGACTATGGACTCTGAAAAACGATCTGAGGGGTTTGAAGTGGCGGGGGGGGGTGGGAGGTTGGGGTACCAGGTGGTGGGTATTATAGAGGACACGGATTGCATGGAGCACTGGGTGTGGTGAAAAAATAATGAATACTGTTTTTCTGAAAATAAATAAATTGAAAAAATTTTTTAAAAACCCCACAAACTATGACAATTAACCCACTATAAAACATGTAATTTGAATAGCCCTATAACTATCAGGTTAATTGAATTTTTTTAAAAAGCTTTTATTTATTTATTTGAGAGAGGGGGAGAGAAAGAATGTGAGTGCATGAGTGGAGTGGAGTGGGGGAGGGGCAGAGGGAGCCAGAAAAGCAGACTCCCCATGAGCAGGGAGCCTGAAGTACAGTTAGATCTCAGGACCCTGAGATCTTGACCTGAGTCAAAGGCAGATGCTTAAATGAGCCACCAAGGTGCCCCGGTAAATTGAATTTTTAAAAAAACTTCTGAAAAAAAGTATTTCAAGGTTCTGAAAACGTTACTTGGAAAAAACTTCAAATGTTTAAAGAATTAACATCAATTCTACAATCTCTTCCTGGAAAGAGATGAGAAATGAGTATGTCCCAGTTCATTGTATTAAGTTAATATTACCCTGATACTAAAATCAAAGACAGCACAGTCAAAAACAAACAAACAAAACAAAACAACAAACTATAGACTGATACTCCTCTTTTTACAATTTTTTTTTTTAATTTGAGAGACAGAGAATGAGAAGAGAAGAGAATGAGAAGGGGGATGGTCAGAGGGAGAAGCAGACTCCCTGCTGAGTAGGGAGCCCAATGCAGGACTCGAGCCTAAAGCAGCTGCATAACCAACTGAGCCACCCAGGTGCCTGGCCAATATCCCTCTTAATTGAAGATACAGAACTAAACAAACACCAAGAAATAAAATTCAGCAACACATAAGAAGAAATATGCAGTATAACCAAGTGTGATTTATTCCAAGGATGCAAGGCTGGTTCAATATCTGAAAATCAACCAATATGATATACCATATTAACAGGTTAAAGAAGAAAAATTATATATATCAATGTAAAAAAGCATTTCATAGAATTCAATATCCACTTATGATTTTTAAAAACTCAGAAAAATAATAAAAGAGAACTTTTCCAACTTGATAAAGATTATCTACAAAGAGGCTATAGCTAACATATTTAATGGTGAAAGATGAATATTTTCCTCCTGAGATCAGGAACAAGGCAAAGATGTCTGCTCCCCACTCTAGTTCAACATAGTGCTAGAAGAAATAAAAGTATTCCTGTTTGCAGATAACATGATTGTCTTTGTAGAAAATCCCAAAGAATCTCCAAAATCTCCTAGAATAAATGAGTTCAGTAAAGACACAGGATACAAAATAAACATACACAAATTAATTGTACTTCCATATACTAGCAATGAATACATGGACCCTGAAATTAGAAATACAATAACATTTGTATTCTCCCAAGAAAGAATTAAATGTCAGTGTACATCTAACAAAACATATTTAAGACTGGTATTCTAAACAGTACACCACACTGGTAACAGAAATCAAAGATAAATAAATATAGAGATATACTATATTTATGGATTGGAAGTCTCAGCAAATTGATTTGCTTCAGATGGATCAAAATCCTGGCAAGATTTTCTTGGCAGATATAAATAAAATTATTCCAGTATTTATATGAAAAGGCAAAGGAACCAGAATAGCTAAAACACTTTTGAAAAAAGAAAAACAAGGTGGAAAGAAACAATCTACCACTTCAAGACTTATTATATAGCCATAGTGATCAAGTCTGTAAGGTACTGACAGAGAAATAGATACAAGATCAAAGCAATAGATTAAATGTTATGGGTGGAACTGAATCCTTCCCAAAATTCACATGTTAAAGTTCTGTATTAGTCAGGGTTCTTCAAAGAAAGAAAAACAAGAGGCTGCAAATATATATATTTATTTTAGGAATTGGCTCACATGATTACAGAAGCTGAGAAATCTCACAATCTGCTGTCTGCAAGCTAGAGAATTAAAGCCAATGGCATAATACAGTGTGAGTTCAAAGGCCTGAGTGTGTAGAATTTATATAGATGTGTATATATATATATATATATATACACACACACACATATATAAATACAAATATTCTCTCTCTCTAGACACACACACACACACAGAAATTATAAGCAATGGACACGGTTATGAAGTTTGAGAAGCCTCAAGATCATTTAGCAACCTGGATGCCCATGAGAGCTGAAGATGTATTCTAAGTTCTAAGGCCTAAGAACCAGGAAGTCCATCAATGTATTTCTAGTCCTAATGCCCGCAGACCCAGGAACTAGGAGGAGTCAAAGAACTGATGTCCTGGTTGCAGACAGTCAAGCATGAAGCCTTCCTGTCCTAGGAAGAGAGTGAGCCTTTTTGTTCTAGTCAGGCTTTCAATTAATTGGGTAGAACCTGCCCATATGAGGAAGAGCAATCTGCTTTAGTCTACCCATCCCAAAATTAATTTCATCCAAAAAACCCTTGCAGACCCACCATCCAGAGTAATGCTTGACCAGATGTCAGGGCCCAGTAGCCTGGTCACATTGACACAGAAAATTAACCACCTGGAAACCCTCATCCCAGTAGCTCAGAATGTGACTGTATTTGGTGACCTTTAAAGAGGTAATTAAGTTAAAATGAGATCATTAGGGTGGGTCTTAATTCAATATAACTAGTGTCCTCATAAGAAAAGGAAATTTGGGCACAAACACTTCCATAGGGAAGACCATGTGAAGACACATGTCAAGGAGAGAAGTCTCAGAAGAAACCAACCCTGCTGACATCTTGATCTCAGACTTCTTGCCTCCAGGACTGCGGAACAATAGATTTCTGTGATGGGGCTCTCAAGGTCTGTGATCCTTTGTTATGGCAGTCCAAGAAAATGAATACCATAGAGAATCCAGAAATAGACATACATAATTAAGTCCAACTGATACTTGGTACAGAGGTGCAAAAGCAATTCACACAGTGTTAAAGCAATTGGACATCTATAGGCAAAACGTAAGCCTCAATGAACTCAGATTATGAACTCACATGTTAAGACATAAAAGCATAAATCTCTTAGGGAAAAAAAAAATCATTGGTTTCTAGGGCTAAGTAAGAGATTTTTAGACTTGACACCAAAACACAATTCCTGCAAAGAAAAACTGATAAACTAGATCTTATCAAAATTAAAACTTTGTTCTGTGAAAGGCCCTGGTAAGCCAATGTAAAGATAAGCCACAGTCTGGGAGAAAATATGTGCAAGCCACATATCTGACAAAGGACTAGCGTCTAGACTGTATAAAATACTCTGAAAACTCATCATAAAAACAACAGCAAATCTAATTCCCCAGTTATAAAATGGGAAGACATGAACAGATATTTCACCAAAGAGAAGATACAGAGAGTCAATAGCCAAATAAAAAGATATATAACAGCAGTAGCCAATCAAGAAATGCAAATTATAAGCACAATGAGCTATCACTTCACCTCTTTCAGAATGGTTAAGATAAAAAAAACAGTCACAACATCAAATACTGGCAAGGCAGTGAAAAAACTCGATCACTCAGATGTTGCTGATGGGAGTGGAAAATGGTCTGGCTACCCTGAAAAAAAGTCTGGTAGTTTCTTAAAAAGCTAACTGTGCAGTTACCATAGATGACCCAGTAATTACAGTCCCAAAGAAATAAAGATTAATGTCCACATAAAGAACCATCCATGGATTTTTTTTTTTAAAGATTTTATTTATTTATTTAACAGGCAGAGATCACAAGCAGGCAGAGAGGCAGGCAGAGAGAGGGGGAAGCAGGCCCCCAGCCAAGCAGAAAGCCTGATGCGGGACTCATCCCAGGACCCTAAGACCATGACCTGAGCAGAAAGCAGAGGCTTTAGCCCACTGAGCCACCCAGGCGCCCCCCCCCCCCCCACCATGGATGTTTTCGTTAATAATAAACTGTCTTTCGACAGGTGAATGTCCCTCAACAGCTGATTGGCTAAACACACCTGGTACATCCATATTGTACTGTACTATGGAATTTGGTTGTATGGAAAAGGATTAAAATCTTGATACACACAATAACCTGGGTGAATCTTCAGAGAATAATGCTGAGTAAAAAGTAACCAAAAGGTTACTTACTGTATGAATCCACTTACATAATTCTTGAAGGAACAACATTATAAAAGTGAAAAACAGATTAGTGGGTACCAGGGATCAAACAGGTGATAGGTAGGAGGAAAGTGGGGATGGCCACGAGGGAGCCTTATAAGTATCAAAGTGCTCTGTATCTTGACTATATCACTATCAATATCTGGGTTGTGACATTGTACCACAGTTTGCAAGATGTTATCATTGCAGGAAACTGAGTAAAACATCTATGGGATTTCTCTGTATTACTTATTACAATTTCCCATGAATCTAGAACTAGCCCAAAATAACAAGTTTAATTTAAAAAACGGGTTATAAATATATTTAAAATAACAACACACAGGATTGAAGTATAGAACCTGAGAGCTAGAAGCGCCTTTGGTGATTTTCTTCCAATTCAAAATACCTTATACCAGACAAAATTCATTTTATTGTTTTGATTTAAATTAATAATTTCACTTAAAAATATGTTAGGGTATGTGATTATATGAAGAAACTTTTTTAAAAACAAGATTTACTTTTTTGGGATAGACTGGGGAGAGGGAGAGGGAGAGGGAGAATCTCAAACAGATGCCAACACTGGGCTTGATATCATGACCCTGAGATCATGACCTGAGTGGAAACCAAGAGTCAGATGCTTAATCAACTGAGCCAGCCAGGCGCCCCTATACAAAGAAACTTTATTCAGATGCTATTTAGTCTAGACTTAATTTATTAATGACTTGCAAAATATAATAATCATAGAACATCTTGTTCCTAAGGGAATGGGTTAAAATAATCCTCTGTGGCTATGAAGGAACCATCAGTATGAACTGAGGTCGAGCTGCATTTAACAAAGAAGTGCTCTGGCCCCTTCTCTCATGAAGCCTTCTTACATTTCATAAGAAATTTACCTTGGAAAGAATCCTAGTTTATGTCTTTGGGAATGTGGACATATACCCTTCTAGTTTCTAGCTCAAGGACTGACACATGGTAAATCTTTAATAAATCTGTGTTGATTTGGCACTGACATTTCTTACTTTACCTACTGTGCTTGTCTATTGCTTTTTTTCAAGTGCAGAAATTTGCGGCTGATCACTGAAGTGGAGAGATAAAGGACAAGAAGAACTTATCAAACAAATATCAGGGACAAATTCCTTAGTACCAAATCAAGAGACACTGTACTACTCCTTCTTGTATTCCCTTGCCTATTGATGAAAACACAAAAAATCTACCAGGCGTATAATGACAGGGTTTTATTTCTAAAGACCTTGGAGTCTTATAGATATTTTTCTAACATAATGTGTTAGATTCTGCTGCTGGGTGCTGTCCTCTGAGGCAATGGATGGCTTTGATGGCAAGGATTTAACCATCTCATAGAATGTTCTTTGTTCACATTTCTCCTGAATTCTGTTGCCAGTGGAGGAAATCAGAGGCAACAGAATCAGAATGCCAGAAGCTGAAAGGGAAATTTAGAGGGCACGTCATGGCCCTCTCACTCTGTGAGGAGGGAGGTCACTGACACGTAGTGCTCTCTGGTGCCGTAACAGTGACAGGATGTAGATTTCCACATTTCCAACCTCTGTTTCCCTCACTGACATGTACCCCCTCAACATGTGATGTCTAATTGCAGGAGAAGAAGGATTGAACTATATTTTCATCTTTTGCTTCTATGACAAATATCAGATCCTAGTCCCTGAGGGGTAAAAATTGTGCTCTTTTTATACATTTGTGTATATGATGTAGCTTTGGTGCTGTGTGAAGTCTTACGATACACACAGTTTTTGAACTGGCTAATTGGAGCCTTTGTCCCTTCTTTCTTAAGGCGAATGTTGCTGACTTTTCTTCAGGCTGAGGACTTGCGTGGCATTTGCATTGCTCAGAAGGGAGCGGTTACCCGGAGAGAATTCTGTGTCAGGACTGCCAAGTCTTGTCAGACGAGCCCTGGCCTGTGCTCTCTGCAGCTCTGCCTTCTCACAGGCTGCTAATCCAGGGGCCATTTGACAGCCCTGGCATGGTCCTGTAAACCCGAGGAGTGGCCCCAAACTGCAGCAGAAAGGCATTCTTCTTCTTGCTGCCTATTTGTTCTTGAATTTAGGGCCCAACCAACTTGCATGGCTACTAGTGACAAGCAAAATTAATTAATTAATTGATTGATTGAAAAGATACAGTCAGACACACATCTACATTTTACAAATGTGCTGAGGAAATGATTTCATAATTTGAGTCAGATTTCTACTCGGGCATCCAAAGCCAACGTAGCACCTCTCCAGTACTTTGACATCTACTAGCATAATTGCGAATTATCTATTTTTGTTTGAGTCATTTTAGTTCCCTCAAAGCTATCAGATCATGCTACCTCTCTGAGAATCTAAAATTTGTTGTAAGGGTGTGCAGAACACATGAGCTTGAAAGCAGGTAAGGTCATCAACTGAAAGAAACTGAGCGTGTGAATAGTTCCTGAGGCAAAATCTTGTACTGCTTTCCAGGTACCAGGAATGAAAGGATAAGAAACTTTAAGGTTGTCCAGAAGTAATTAGTGTTAGATGCTGAAGGACTGGCCATGTCCATGGCTATCAGAGGGCTGAGCCTCTTAACCCCCTCTAATTGGGAGCATAAATTGACAGAAATACGGAGTAACAAATTTGAAATGATAATTTTCCTTATGATTTCCATACGGCAATCCTTGTTAGACAGTATAGCCCCAGGGTGCCAGGGAACAAATCTCTTAGCTGGAGAAAAGCACTGCAACCAGGGGCAGGTCATTGCTTGGGAAGTCGGGTCCCCCATCACAAAACCCACAGTGCTGTTCTATCTCTGAACCCTGGCCGGTGACCCAGCTGTGTTTGCTTTCTCCTCTGGGAAGTAGACCAAGGAGGAAAAGACAGGTCAGCATCAATCATTCTGTTGCCTCATGAGCAAGCCAAGGTCAGTGGCCTTCCTTTTGTACATGAAAAGCAACCTCTCCCATTTTCTAATCTCTAAACCTATGTTGCTAAAAAACAAGTGTCTGAAAAAGAGCTCCATCCAGGCCCACATTTCAAAGCCCTCAGGTTCAGTTCATGGTCACTGATGATTCCATGGTGCTCCTTCACCCATTCATCTTCCAAGCTCCCGGATGATAGAAAAGTTGGTGTAACAGGAAAAGATGACGTCAGCAGATTGCTGCCCAGACAGACTGTCTCACGGAAGCAAGCCTGCCCTTCGCCAAGGCTCTGCAACCATTGAGATGCCTGGAACCTTGGATGGGAGCTAGCTTTACAGTTAGGTCCTTTGATGTGGTAGCTGTTTCTCTGGAAAATTCATAGTGCATTCCAGAGGAACACAGAAGACATGGCAAGTCCATACCCATCCCTTCTTCCCAGAGGTAACATTAAGCTGCTGAATATTTCTGCAACTCCTCTAGCCCATTACTCCTTTCACTTCTGCACAGGACTAAACAAGTGAGAACAAAATCTGAGAATAAGTTGATGCACACACGGATCTTGGCTTCTATGATAAGTCAGAAAGGAGAAAAATCAAGGAGATTAGATGCAAGAGCAGTCATTAATTTTGCAGTGTATTTTTATTGAAGTATAATTTCTCAACGATATAGCATACAAATCACAAGAACATAGCAGATTTTGACAAGTGCACACATTGGTGTCACAATTATTCAGTAAGTCACTATTTTTAAATGCTCAGATTTCTAAAAGTACATTAACAGGTTACTCTAGTCTCTCCATTATTTTTAAGTAGAGCTGTAATATTTTTTTTTCTTTTAAAGGTCAGATCAGATCTTGGGAAAGTTGATAAATAGAGAAGGATGAGAACCTGCTTCCCAGCCCAAAGCGTTTTATGAGTTTGAGCTAGGTCTGGACTTGAAGATACCAAAAGTTAAATTTTCTTTAACTTTTGGTATCTTAAAGGAACTCATTAAAAAAAAATACTCTTTCTAATTTTTAGTTGAGTTTCTAATCATCTTTATTGGACTCCCTCCCTCCCTCCACTATTTTATTGAGAAAAAAAAACTGGCCTTTTGATAAAAGGTCTGAGGAACTCTGAATGTTGCAAATTTCATGAATATTATTTTTGATGTACAATTTTTATTCAAGAAGGTACTTAATTTAGTTTAATTTTAAGATTTTATTTATTTATTTGACACAGAGAGAGAGAGAGAGCGGGCACAAGCAAGGGGAACAGGAGAGCGAGAAGAAAACTCCCCACTGAACAGGAGCCCAATGCGGTACTCGATTCCAGGACCCTGAGATCATGACCGGAGCCAAAGGCAGACGCTTAACTGACTGAGCCACCCAGGTGCTGAATTTTAGAGAGTACTTTCAAAATCCTAAAACATGAGAATTCTACTAAAAATGAAGTCCCTACCCCACTCCAGTTAAATTAGATCTCGGAGAATCTACATTATGCAAAATGGCTCTCAGGCTGGGAGAGCTGGAAGACTCTTGGAGAAACCCAAAGTTAAGGGGACCTGGGCAATAGCCCTAATGAATATCCAGTAATGCCTACAACCATGCGAAGTTATTCATTTTTTCCCTTTTTAATTCTATCAGCATCCTTTTGATGGACAGGCTCTGAAGTCCACAGAGATAAGCTTGCGAGTTTGCAATCTGGCAGCATAGTTGCGAGTCAAATGGGTTTAAAGCTGGACTTTGCCACTTACCAGATAGGTGACTTGCTCTCTCTGTGAATGGGGTTCTCATCTCTTAAAATGGGGGAGACATTTTTGAATTCTGCTACTAAATTTTTCTAAAGGTTATCAGGATTGGGGAGAGGCAATGATAGCGCCTAGCTCATATTGTGGGGAGGATTAAGTAAGTTAAGACAGGCCACGAGTGTATTTGTAACCCTAAATCAATACCTGCGGTACTTTCATGGTCAGTTTCAGACACACACAACGCTGAAGAATGTGTGTTGCCAAGTGCATAGTCTCAGCTGACACTGAACAAGAATGACACCCTGCTTTCTTGTTTCAGCTTTCTGACTGTTAACAAGTGTCACTTTTGAAGTCTATTCAGTGCCATGTTTTTACATTTTTGTGTGTTTTGTTAGAGATTCTGCTACTTAAAATGACCCCAAAGCATAGCCCTAAAGTGCTGTGAGGTATTTGTAAATGCAAAAGACTCTGAGGGGCTGTACAGAGAAAATACATGCATTAGATAAGTTTCCTTCAGGCATGAGTTTTAGTGCTGTTGGCCGTTGAGTTCAATGTTAATGAGTCAACAATACCTACTAAACAAGGCGTCTTTAAACAGAAACACACATAAAGCAGGTAATATACTCACTGGATGATGCAAACGTTGTGACATGAGGCTTGCAGGAACCTCCCCTTGAACCTCTTCTAGGAGCAATGATTCAGTATTTGTGGATTCAGTATTCACCGCGACTTCATAGAACACAACTACCACAAATAAAGAGAACCGGCTGCCTACCCAGTAAAGCACATACAGTGCTGCCAGGCACACAGTTACTGCTACAGAAGTGTTTGTTAAGTGAAGAAATCCCTCACTGAAGTTATGAAGTTCAAATGTCACCTTTACGATCCGTAAAACGGATCCAGTAGGAAGCAGGAGACTAGGTGTCTCCACGGCCCTTCTAAGGAAAGTCAGGGATCCGGGGAAAGGGAACTATAACGGGCCATGACAGATTTGGCAGATGGAATTCCCTCAGGTTTTAGGGCCCTTTATAAGACTAAGGCTACTTTAAACAGCAGTCAGAGGTGCTGCTGGGAAGGCAGTGGGTTTCAGAGGTCGGCTGTCTGATCATGTGGAATCTGATGCTGGGCATCAGAATCAGCAAGTGGGCTACAGAAACACCTGCTAGGCAAATTCCCCCAGCCTCACTTCAGAAGTTCGGATTCAGAGTCTCTACAGGTGGATCTACACAGCCTTGAGCAGCTCCTCACCAGCAGTCCAACATCAATCAGCACCTGGGTGAGAGAAAGAATTCCTTTGGAGTAGGACAGCCGTGGTTTAAATCCAGCTACATGGTCCTGGGCATGTGACTGAAATCAGTGAGCCTGGGTTTCAAGTAAAAATGATTACCCCAACCTTGAAGCATCATTGCTGAGAAAAACCAGGTAACATTTGTAAATTTCAAGATCTGATGTCTCAGGTGTTGGTAGATCCCCAATGTTAATCTCCCTTCCTATCAGTTCATCCCTAACTGCTGTTCCCATGTCTCACTTTTTATATGGAACTGACACTCCCCCAGGAAACACAGGGTTATTTCCCAGCAGGGAAGAGAATTGATAGCACCCCTTCCCTCAGGTGGGGTTCACACATCTGGCTTAGAACCAATAGATAAGAGAGCACCTGGGCAGGAACTGTGGACTCAGCCCAGTCTCATTTTCCTTGCAACTTTTGCAACCCAGAGAAGCCTGCCACAGGCTGCATTGTTGATCTGAGTGTGAACTGGAAAGAAAGCATTCCTTCCTTTGGTCTGATGTCAGCTTTCCTTAGGAACTTGATCTGGAGCCCCAGGGGCTTTACAGATGTAATTGGTGGATTGAGTAAATGCAGACGGGCCAGGTGGGTAGCGTGGGTGCCGGGGCACAGGTGGCCACCCGCCTCAGCTGCATCTGGCACCAGCTGAAGCTTCCCCGGAGTCATCTGCAGGCCCTCCGGGCCCCATCTGTTTGCCACTGTCCAGGATGCAGACCCCCAAGGCCCTGCCTGTGCAACAGCTCTGTACTACAGGATGAGCTGTCCTTAGTAAGGAGACCTATGTAGCCTCCTCTGTTTCCTCCCCTTCCACCCATAACATCTTGTCCAAGCCTGTCTCCTCCACTTTCCCTGCCCTCTAACTCCTACCCAATCTCCAAAGTCCAACATTTCTTCACGTCACTCCCAGACTTTGCCATTCATGTTTTTGCTTGATCTTGGCTAAGGGCTCTGGAAGTTTTCTTCCTCCTCTCTAGTGGCAAAGCCATAACTGCTAATAAAAGCAATTTCCCTCTGACTTTGGCAGGGTGAGATGAATCCCCACGTGGTTTCCCTGACATTCTCCTTGACTGGGTTTTTTTTCAACGAGTGTCCAGGGCCTGTTGAAGTTCGGTTCTATCCAGTAGAAGGTGGGAATTATATGATCATTCATCAAAGTGCTTTAAGTGGAGTGGAATTTTCTTAAACTTTCAAGTATGTTCTGTTGACATCTTTCACCCTGACTGAATAATGAGGACAGCTATAGAGGAGAGAGGAGGGTTGGAAATTCACAAACGCATACATTATGTTACCGGACATTTCTTGAGGGCTGATTCTGTGTCAGGCCTGGTGTGAATGAACTAACTCATTTAATCATTTCAACACCTAAGGAGTTAGGAACAGTTAGGTATTTTCTTGATTTTACTGATAAAGATACCGACACATAGAGAGATTAAGTAATTTGAACAAGAGCTCAAAGCTTGGAAGCAGCAGTGTCAGGATTAGAAACAGAGCAGAATGTCTCCAGGTCAGGACTTGTGACCCCTTCACTAAGCTAGGCTCTAAAACAGCACTTTTCAACCTTCAAGACCATTGAGCCTTAGGGTTCCTAGACATCCTGGCGACTGTTGGGGGCGGGAAGTACCAAATTTTGGGGGGACCTAGTTACCCACTCTCTACCTCTCTCCCCAGCCCATCTCCCCTGGTGTCTGCTGCAACCACAAGCCTTCTGCTGTCCTCTCTTATATACAGTGGACTTCCATGTAAGTCTTAGCTTGAAAGGGGGACCCGAGGGAAGTGTGTAGCTCATCTCTCCAAGTTCCATCAGTCAGGGACAGTTTGGCTGGTGTTGGTAACTGCAGCACTTAGCAGGAAATCTGGTATCTGGTGGCTGCCTAGCAACTGTTTTTTGCATGAGCAACTGATACTGCCCACCCCTGCCTCCCCTTCCTCTATAGCCACTAGGAAATGAGCACAGGAAAAGGAAGAGTGTGGCAGAGCAGCAGGATGCAGCAAGTATGGCCCCAAGAGTGCCTCTTCATGACTTTACCAATCCTCCAGTGAACTCAGCAGGCCTCCAGGGCCTTGCCTGTGAACTCAGGGTGTTGGACTAAACACCTCGAGTTCTAGTAGAATCTTACATTTCTGTGAGTCAACAGCAAGGACACCAGAACTGGGAGCCAGTTACGCACCAAAGGTGTCAATCACATCTCTTATCTCTAGCAAGGGAATCCTCCTTCCTCCAGTGAGTGCACAGGGCACAGTGTTTGATGTCACCTCTCAGGGATCCCCTAGGGAAAAAGTAATGTTCAACCTCCCAAGGAAAGAAACAGTCATTGTATATACAGTTATTTTTAAATATAACTGGGTCAAGGATGCTACATGACAATGTGGTCATTTAGAAGTTTCCATCTACAGGGGCACCTGGGTGGCTCAGAGGCTCAGTTAAGCCTCTGCCTTTGGCTCAGGTCGTGGTCTCGGGGTCCTGGGATCGAGCCCCACATCAGGCTCTCTGCTTGGCAGGGAGCCTGCTTTCCCTCCTCTCTCTCTCTCTGCCTGCCTCTCTGCCTACTTGTGATCTCTCTCCCTCTCTCTCTCTCTCTCTGTCAAATAAATAAATAAATAAAATCTTTAAAAAAAAAAAAAAGAAGTTTCCGTGTACAGAGACAATATTGAAGACAGAATTGCACAGGCTGAAAAGTGATGAAGCACCTTCAGGAAGGTCTTGCTGTCCCTTCCTCAGAAGCAGGACCAAATGCAGACACTGCCAGGCAAATTACATCCCCCAGACTCATGTATACACATTAGATGTGAAATATATCAACACTGACCTGTGAGAGTGAGAAGCAATCCTTGTCAAAGGCATTAAGACAATTTTAAAATCATTTCTATTATGACAGATTTAAAACAGGATTCTTTCTGCTTTACTTTAAGTGAGGCACCTATATTGGTTTCCTGTGACTGCTGTAACAAATCAGCCCAAACTGGGTGGCTTAAAATAACAGAAATGCACTTCCTCATGGCCCTGGATGCCAGAAGTCCCAAGTAAGTATCACTGAGCTGAAGTCAAGGCAACATTAGGGCTGTGCTCCCACAGAAGGTTCTAGGGCAGGGCGGGTGGGTTCTTGCCTCCTCTAGCTTCTGGGGGCTGTTGGCATTCGTGGTCACAGCTCTCTCAACGTTATCTTCCTGGTCACATCACCCCCTCATCTCCTATGTGTTCAGACTCCTCCTGCCTCCCTCTTATAAAGATACTTAAGACTGCATGAATAATCTCGAGATCCTTCATTTAACCATGTCTTTTGGTATAGAAGGTAATATTCATCTGATGTCTTTGGGGGACATTTTTCAGCTGACTACAGCTTCTGAAGACCACTGTAAGACTCAAAAACCATCCACAGAGGGAAAAAGAAGAGTCAAACATCAAACACCATCACCCACTGGAATCATCTGCCTGTATAAACAGAAGTGGATGCTGAAGATGTCAGAGAGGCTCATCAGGATGCAGTTCATTTCCCCCGCAGCCTCCATGGAGGAAGACAGAGAACTTTCCCCTTCTCTAGGTCATGGAAAGTGCTACCAGGAATACAGTAGAGCCCGGTGACAGAGTTTTAGCTTGACTCCATCCCCCTGAGTGTGCAGCTGCACTGGCTGAGCAGGAAGAGTCAAGAGATAGAGCAGAGGGATTGCGGGAAGTGGGAAGTGCTGCTCACGGCCCCTCAGGCCCAGAAGACCCAAGTGGTGTCCAGGAGGAGCACTGCGATCCAACAGAGGGACCTACATGCAGAGAAGCCCAAGACGGAAGGAGGAATTATCATAAGGACCTGCCCAGAGAAATAGCACCGCCCCTACCATCAGGTTCACAACCCAGAAGTACCCTAAACCCCTAAACAGAGAGAAGCAAAACTTGTCATCCGCCATGCCCCATGTGTGATCCGCTGATTACATCCGTGCCCCTCCAGAAAGACTTCTAGCCCCTTCTCATATTTCCCTTGCCCCAGCTTCAGCCTCGGAGAAACCAGAACCAGTTTCATGTGGCAGGAATAGGAAGGAAAATCCTAATGTCAGACCTTGAGCCCAAGGCAGGCACAAAATGGGAGGAGAAAAGCTTTAGTTTTGGATGAAGTTTTCAGTCTTGACGTCTATGCTGTACTGGCCATTTTAGTTACTGAAATGCTCAATTTTCAAACTGAGATTCATTTTGGGACTTAGAGAACCCAGAGGGCTCTTTATTACTAACAGGGACAAAGTCACTGGACCTGCCCAAGTTTCCCCCCAGCAATGGGGACCTAACCAGCCCACAGAATTACCAAATGGATTTGAACACAACAGGGAGAAAATACAGTGGTTTTCTGCATGCGCCTCACTAAGTCTAGCCCAGTCACTGTGATGTTTGGATTGCTTTTTATCCTTCGGTCTCTTTTTATTATATAGGGCAAAAAGCTGGATTCCGCACATGTTCTTAAGCCTCAAGAGAAGGCCACAAAGGACCTGTGAACCAACCAGAGCTGTCCAGGTCTCTCTATTTTCAAATGAACTGCAAAAATCACCTTCACAATGTGCAGCCTTAAGCCATGAATTGCAAGGATTTCTGGGTCAGTGGGGAGTGCCTGTGTTTCCACAATTAGCTGCACCACTAACCTCACGAGCTTAAAGAGCTGCAGTTCATTTGGCTTCCAAATGCCATCCTGTGGGCCCAGTTCAGTTTCCATACAGCATCCTTCTCCATTGTGGGAACAAAGTTCCCTGATCTACTCACTCTTCCAGGGCCTGGGAATCCCTGGGCCTTTCATCACCCTCTGTACCACAAATGTGGTCATCTCGGCATTTATCTGCTCCTAATGTTAAGCAGTTTTAAGAGCTGGAGAAGATAAAGAAGGGCCAGGATGGAATAAAAGCATTTTAGACCAAGCTTCCCTTTTCTGTTTCTCTTCTTTGTGAACTTGGGCAGTGAACTTGAAATTTGAGTCAAGGTGGTAAACAGAGTCATGGTTTCCCATAATTTTTGGTGGACCCGAGAGCATCATTCTCCCTAGTAGCAGATGGTGTCCTAAGCATAGGCCAGGACACAATACGAAAACGTGCAAATGGTACCAGGTTAGAAATTGGGAAGCCTGTGATATGCTCTTAGGCCAGGAACTCACTGTTTGCATGGCATTCTTCATCCATGCTATGGGCATAGGATAGCCTTGTGATCTGTCTAACCAGGCTGAGAAAAGCCAATGGATCAAGGACTTGAAAAGGGCGGATACTGACATTCAGTAGTTTGCAAAGAGCTGATTTTGTGTCCTTCTGTTGGAGGTGGTGATGAAGAACTCTGACTCCTCCGTGAGGATGATGATTGATCACACTTATTTAACTCCTCTCCTATTTGTGTCCTCAGTAAAATGAGGGGAAGCCATTAAGTTACTGGGACAAAGAGATTGGACAAAAGACAATCTAACGAATACATGCACACACATATGGGAATGGATATGTGCATGCATATGTAACATTTTTAAAAAGCAGAAGCACGAATGATAATGCACTTGGCATATTCCAGCAGGTGCATTCTAAGCCAGCAGCGGGGGAAGTTGGGAGACGACTCAGTTTGCATACAGACCTTGAGAAGCCTCAGGAACTGGCAGCACATTTACCCTTGGAAGTGAGGGTGAATGAGAGGCCAAAAGGGAGTAGTAGGTTAAAAGTCTAATTACAAAGCAGTGAGGTGCACAGTCCCCTTCCCAACACTGTCTGGATTCCCCGTGCCCTCCCCTGCCCCCAGGAGATTGGAGGCTTATTCTCCAGGGAGGACAAACAGAATCTACAGACCAGGGAACACCACCAGTTGCAGGTAAGAGTACTTGGTTGAAAACAGGAGGATTCACGGAAATATCCCCACCCCTCCACCCTACCACAAAAGTGCTGGAATCCAGGGCATCACCCTTCAGAGAGAAGACTGGAAGATTCATCTCTGGGGAATACGATCAAGCCTGAGAGGAACGACCCAAAGACACTGAGCTTGGTTTTCTGTGGAAATGCACAGTGAAGCCAGTCAGCTGGCCCGAGGTACAGTTCCCAGTCTGCTGCCTCCAACACCTAGGAGCAGGCATCCAAGGGCCACCGGACACCTGAGGCAGGTCTCAGATATGAAAAGCAGATTTCAGGAAAGATAAACAGAAAAAAACACCTTGGAGTAAACAGATACCAGGCAAGGACGTGAGAATTACTCCCCCGCCCTTGTCAAAAACAAACAACAAAGAAATTGATCTTTATCATTCCCAAAGAGATAACAACAGATACTACAACTTAGAAACAAGCATGGAGTTGTTTAAGAAAGGAAAACGTAACCATGTACTGAGCGTACTACACCGCTCAGCCCAAAACTGTATTTACATAATCTACATCACGTAATCTGTTATGATATAATCTAAAGCCTGGTGCAACTACATAGAAGTGGGCAGGGAGAGGCAGCAAAATCTCTCCCGTCATCTTCCGTGTGGGAAGATCTGAGCTAATGCTTAAAACTGAAAAAAGAAGTCCCATTATAAGCAATCA
Organism: Neogale vison; assembly: GCF_020171115.1. Lineage (NCBI taxonomy): Eukaryota > Metazoa > Chordata > Mammalia > Carnivora > Mustelidae > Neogale > Neogale vison. The sequence goes on along the minus strand of NC_058101.1, from coordinate 193,662,925 downwards.
TGGGGAGAGACACACACACACACAGGAAAAGAAAAGGTAAAACCACTGAAAGTGATAGCCTTGAGAAGAGGAAACAGCACGGCTGGAGGTGTCACTGGGGGACAGATGGAGTGATGTTTTCAGTAATGAGCTCAGAAAACTACTTGATTCTTGAAGTCATGCATATATATATATATATATATATATATATATATTTTTTTTTTTAAATACAAAAACGAAAACCAAATTCCAGAAGAGTTTGGAGTCTGGCATCAGTGTGCCTGGATTAGTCATGGTCCTCATTCCCAAATGCTATAGGATGCTGGGCAACATACTTAACCTCTGTGGGCCTGAGCTGTCCCCTCACATGTCTGTGGGCCTTCACAGTGGTACTGCCTTATGGAATTGTTGGGGCATAAAATGGGTTCCTGTGTGTAAGGCATGTAGCATAAGCACATAGTATGTGTTCAGTAAATGCTGCCTAGTGTTTTCACTGTTGTTTTCCCACCCCCGAGAATCTGATTTCACCAAGCTGTGGTGAGGCTTAGATGCAGGAGTTTGAAAAGCTAACTGGAGGATTCTGACACATGAAGGAAAACCAGTGGTCTCCAGCCTAGAGGAAGTGATGGAGGAATATAACTACTGGTAAAAAAAAAAAAAAAAAGTGATTCCTGGATGTTTCATTGTATTTCCTCCCACTTGAGCCCTACATCATCCAGATGATAAAGAAATGGAATGCTAGCATCCCAGTGATTCTCATTTTTCTAAACAGTGAAAGCTGCCTGAAATGTTGACTATACACAGGAGTTTTCTAAATCAATCCCCACTTGCTCACTGAATGAGGTCTGATTTCAGTCATAAATTTTCAAAGGAAAATGCTGACCCTAAGACATACGAAGACAAGCTTCAGAATGTAGCACAGATTTTAAGAGCAAGCAATTTAAGCATAAAAAAATAGTAATAAGCTCTAAGATTGTGGGGGGCTCAACTCTTGATGTCTTTAGAACACTTAGATTGAACCAGCATCAAAAGCTGGGGCGAAGAATCTACTTATCTTTAGAGATGTACAGCTCCGCCCCAAATTTCCAGGTTTAAACCCGGCATCACTCAAACACAACTCCAAGTAGCTTAAGCAGAAGAGGGAATCTGTAGGCTCAGGTAGCTGGGAAGGCCTCTAGGCTAGTCAACAGAATGAAGGCAAGAGCAGAGGGAGCCAGCACCGTACAGGCCAGCACTGGAATTCATGGTGCTCACCACGTTCTGGGGGCCCTGGATGTGTGGGACACAGCCGTGAAAACAACAACACAAAACTGAGAGACAAATGCGTGTAAAAATAAGATGATATCCACCTCAGAGGATAAAGACTTGTTCAAAAGCAGTGAGGAGGCCAGTGAGCTCCCAAGAAGAAGGAGACAGCAGGCTGTAGGGTAAACCACTCTTAAGACTTTGGCTTTACTCTGAGTGAGATGAGAATCCTTTGCAGGATTCAGAGGAGTGACAGGATGTAATTAATGTTTCAAAACTTTGTGCAAGCAAACAACCAAATGACTGCTTTGCTGTATGCAAAACTGAATGTGGAGAAGCCAAGCAACAGCAGGGGGACAGGTAAGAGGCTACTGTTTTCCAGGGGAGACACGATGCTGGTTGGAATTAGGTTGTCGTGGAGGAAAGGATGAGATGTCATCACGTCATCAGGGTCTGGTTCTATTTTAAAGGCGGGCATAAAAGGACCTGCTGGTGGATTCCACTGAGCTGCAGGGAGAGCGGGACGGGGCTGCCTCCCGGCTACTAGGACTCTCTCCCTGCCCATGCATCCTCATAAACGCACAAATCCATCTTTCACCTCTGCCTGTCTTTGGCTTCATTCTAATTCTCCACATGGCAGGTAATAACACAGTGTCCAAGAGCTCCAAATTCATACCCTCCCATTTACAACCATGCGAGATATCTATACATCAGGCCTTAATAAGGTCCTGTTTTGGTCATGGGCCCAACCCTTGGATCAGTCACTGTTGTCAGGAAGATGAATTTCATGACCGTCCAGACCTAGAATACACACTTATCCCCATGAGTGCTTATACCCCCAGGCCAGTAGAGCATGTCTCTGGGATTGCCAAGTTAGGAGAAGCTTTCCAGGCATGCGGTCTAACCCATACCCCGCCACCCCCCCACAACAAAAACCGACTTGTTTCTTCTTTGAGTTTTCTCTTCTTCCCCAGACTCTGAAGGCTCTTCCTTTCCCTGAAACTCAGAACCGCTTCCACCATGGGGCACTCACCTCAAAAGGGATATTGTTCTTTCATTATCTAACAGTATGCAATCAAGGAAAAAGTCACAGTAATTTTAAATCTGGCCTCAGGATTCAGCTTAGTCTGTCACTCAAAAACAGGTGGAAGAGAGAAGGGGGCAGAGAGAGAATTTCGAATCCCCACCAGCTTAATTGTTCAAAGAGTCTCTCTCTCAACTTCTTTCACAAGAAGCTGCATAGAGAAGCATTTCCAGTCAGTTCTCGGAGAGTCCTGATATGTTTTAGGGCAAGATATGCCTGATTTTTAAAATTTTTTTTAAAAACCTACCTAGGCCTTTCTGCACTTTGTCAGTTAAGAATTCTTGGCCCCGAACCAGCTCTACCAGTAGCATTTGTGAGTTTGGGGAACACTCTGCTGAAGAACTGAGGAAATAGTACATAGTCTGAAAATATGTAAATGTTGTAGCAATTTAAGATCTTGAAATGTTTGTTTTAAAAAAAATGGCAGGGGGCCCTGTGCGCTGTGGGACTGGCTGCCTAGTCACATGAACGTTCAGTGACTCTGTGGCCATCAGTATGATCACTGGTCCCACCAAAGCTGCCCTCTTTATCCTTCCTTCTGGAACACCTGCTCCCACAGTCACTGAGAGAGAACTGATCTCTGTTGACAATTTTCCCTTCCCCAAACAACCCTGGGCTGTTTATTGTAAATATTGCACACTAGTGAGGTTTTATTGATCTCTTTTTCCCAGACACCCTCTGTCTCCTCCCACCCCAGCCTCATTTTTGTTCGTCTGCCACCTGGAAGCAGCAAACGCTGCTCCTCTTGCTTTTCTGCATACCAGAGGCAGTGGTAATATTTACAGTGGCAGGGAAAGGACCTTCCTGCTGTCTTTACAGCCCTGGTACTCATTGGTGCTGGGACCCAGGGAGAGCCAAATGCAGAACAAGGGCTCCTGCCCTCTGCATGCCCGGAGAGGTGTTCAGCTCTCGCCCAAATGCAAGGTGTGAGAAGCCCCTCCCTTGGCCATCTGGGACATGGCAACCAGGGAACTCCCAGAAGTTTCCAAAAATGGAATGGTGTCCCTCTAGGTTTTCAAGGAAAGGTTAGATTTCCTTCTGGAAGAAAGTTATAGAGGAGACGAACACATCTGGTAGAATTTGATGAGTGGCCTCCAAAACAGATTTCATGTACCCCAGAGGGAACAGAGACAATCCATTAGGGTATAGGAAGAAAATATTATAAATTTGTTTATTTTTAAATATAATTTTTGTATATCTTTTTAAATAAATATATTAGTATAGAAATATAAATATGGCATTTAAAATGAATAACTGTACATGAATTGAGGCTACATGTTCAAATTAGTATTCTTACTTTGGGTAAATGATCAAAACAGTTTGAAAACACTGAATTAGGAGATACTCATGCTCTTTTCTCACACTAAAATTCTGTGGTTCTGTGATTTTATGTCCTAGGAAAAAGTCAGCCATGATAGACCTGATAAGAGGAGGTAAAAACGGACAGCAGGTGTCCAGATGGTAGCCAGATTCTAGTAGGGTTTCTGCCACTTGGGACTTCTGGCCCCCTCCCCAGTCCTCTCCTCTACCCCCAGAGAAGAAGGTGAGGGCAGTTACAGGCACAGGCCAGAGGATGGGCCTCATTACTGCCCACTCAGCTCTCCCTCCCTCTTAGGGGTATAACTCCACCAGGAACTGGGACCAGGATGCACGTGACAAAAAGAAATGATGGCTTCTGGTCTTTTTGAGACTGCTGCCAAGGTAGTACCATATTATCCTAGCTCTGTTTAGGTTTTTGGCCGGATGCGGACCACTTCATCCCTAGCTTGAAACTCGAAAGGCCTGTCTATCAATCTTCTGGCTCAACTCTGACCACTTTGCAGTTCTTCATTTGGGGGTTAAGATATGCTTTTTCTCAACCTTCCACTTGTCTTTACTCGTTTATCATTCAACTTATCTCATCTGCTTTTTCTTTTACCAGTTTTCTTCTTTCCATTATTTAATTTCACCTTCCTCCTCTCTTTGGAGGATCACGGCCAGCTCCCTTCCGGCAGTATTAACCCCACACCATCTGGTAATCCTCACGTAAAGATAATGCAGGGAGTCTGAACCTGCACTTCAGTTGTTCCACATTCCCTGTGGAGCCTCTAATCAGTCCTCCCAAACACTTCCAGCCTCGAAAGCTATGATTTATTTAAAACACACACACACACGCAGCTTAAATGTTATCTCTTCCAAGAGCCCTCCCTTACTCCTTCTACACCATGCACACAAGCTAATCAATTCCTTCCTTGTGCTTTCTGCACACGCTTTATTATTTTTTCAAAAGATTTTATTTATTTGTTTGACACAGAGCAAGGGAGAGCGAGAGACACACTAGAGCAAGCACAAGCAAGAGAAATGGCAGGCAGGGGAGAAGCAGACTCCCTGCCGAGCAAGGAGCCTGACACAGGGCTCGATCCCAGGATCCTGGGACCATGACCGGAGCCAAAGGCAGCCACTAACCAACTGAGTCACCCAGACGCCCCTTTTTATTCAGATATAACTGACATATAATATTAGTTTCAACTGTACAGACATGATTTGGTATTTGTATGTGTTGCAGAATGACCACCACAATACGTCTAGTTACCATCTGTTACCACACAAAGTTAGAAATTTTTTTTCTTATAATGAGACTTTTTAAGATCTACTCTCTTAGCACTTTCAAATGCATAATACATATTAGTAACTGTAGTCACCATGCTGTATATTGTATCTCCAGGGCTTAACTGTTTTATAACTGGAAATTTGTACCTTTTGACCCCTTCCTCACACTGTTCTTTCTCAGCACCAATGACACTTGGCTGCACCAGTATAGTCACATGTCTGTCTCACTCCGCTGGTTTGTAAACTCATCCAAAGCCAAGGCTGATACCCTACACACAGCGTCCAGCATAGTGCCTAGGACAAAGCAGATGCTGAATAAATGTAGTGAAGGAAGGAAGGCTATCTGAAGACAACTACTCTTGGCCTCCCCACTGATGCCCTAGAATGTGGCCAACTGCAAAAGTCACAATAAGAAAGCTAATATTTATTGTGCGCTCTCATGAGAAGCCAATCAAATAGGTAAGTGGTTGAGTGGAGATTGCCAAACCAATTAATTCTATATTCCATAAACTAAGAAGCAGAGTACTGCTCCCTATGAACTTTTAAAGAGTATGTTCCAGGCTAAATGACAGTATCCTGCTTGTTTGGCTCTAACTGACAGGTTTTTTTCTTAGGTTTGTTTCTGTCTTTTAATCACAGTTTACACATGATTGTTCCTGGACTGTATGGATTTAATGCTTGCACCTGCAACACTGACATTTTCTTGTTCCTGGAAATTCACTGGAAATTTTCCATTCACCAAAAGGCTGAATCTAACTGAAACACAACTTCACATGAATACAGTTTTCTTCTTTACCCTTCTCTGACAGGGACTACCATTTTTTTTTTTTTTTAATAAAAGGATCAGCAAACTGAAAAAAAAAAAAGAATCAAATGCAAGGTGCTAATTTTGATTACTAACTTCTCCATCTGGTCCTGCATCTACAGCCAGGACAAACCATGTACTTTCTCTTATATACTTTTTATATCTAGCGCTTGCTCACGTTCTGTCTTTCCTGCACACAAACACACAGACACACACATGCACACACAACCTAAAGTCATTCAGCTTTAATTTCCAGACCATGAAAACTTTCACACATATGAGTGCTCCTCTCCTGGCCTTAAAACCAAGTCAGCCCTTACTATGCAAAGCTCACTATTAGCAGCTGCTCAGAGACCAACAGAACCTGAAAGAGTAATGCACCCCCTCCCCGGGGGCCGCTGCCAAAGCATGCCTGTCCCCCAGTCCCCACTCCCAGACTGACACACCCATCCCAGCAATGTGCTGTGAAGAAAAATCCTCTCATAAGGGATGGCAACTCCACACTGTCCTGTAACTTCAAAAATATATGCTTCCCTCTCTGGTCAACGCTACAATCACAATCTCAGGAAATGGAAACTTGGACTGACACTTGATCCGAGTTCTAAGATTGTCGGATATCTGAAAACCCTGACCCTGGTGACTCAGAGCCTCTTCGGATTATGGTGAAATGGAGCAAAATTACATTTCCCCCTCTTTTTTGTTCTCTCTCTAATCTGCCCACTCTCCTATTCTCTCTGCTTCTATATAAGGTCATTGTGAGGACAGATGTGATAATGTTTGTGAAATGCGTTGAATTCCTACAAAGGAGGTTTATAAACTCAAGACACTATTGCTTTTTGAGATGTTATTTTTAGTGCTCTGCAAACACTGTTAACATCTCTTTAGTGATAAAGAATCCTGTGGCTGGATGGCGGTGACGGTCCCTAGCAATGGAAATGTACTTAATCCATTGCCCTGTTCACCTCACAATGGTTTGGATGGTCAATTTTATGTATTGGGTATTTTTTACTACAATTTAAAAATATATATATGTAAATGAAGAGTCAACAACAAAAACAGAAAATGTTTATATTACCTGACTGCTTAGAAAGCAGGTTTCCTGGCATCCATCCCCTCAGTGCCTCCGTGTTTTTTCTGTTTGTATCTGTCTGCCCTCTGATCTGTTATCAAAACCTCATGGAGGCTGAGAGAGGACTGAAGCTGGAAGGACTGGAGATCGAGGGTCCATCCTCACCCCTTCCTCCACATTACAGATGAGGAATGAGGCTCATTTGGAACAAAATGGTCAACTGCCTCTCCAGGTTCCTAATTTCAGGTCCAAGTTTGTTTTCTTGGGGGAAAGAGGCACATCATCTGTGGATCACTCATAGCAATAACCCACACTATTGATAACTAGCACAGTACAAATCTATAACCTCCTTTATCACGCCACTCCTGCTGGCCCTGGGTGAAGGGTGACAGAGACCTGAGCTCCACAGGCTGGGGCACGCTGCCATCACCCTGGCCTCCTCCAGGAAGCATACTTCAGAGGCTGGTGCTCTAGGGCTGACGGCCAGAGGAGCCACGCACTGAAGTGTGTCTGATTTCTGGCCACTTTGGGTTTTAGGTGACCAGCTTTCAATCCTGCTCTGTCTCAGATAACTGAATACCAGGCTTCGCCAGAAAATGGACATTTTACACCCGGGTTATAAATTGTCATCAAGAGGCTTTCAGAGAGGTGGACATAACCTCCAGCTACCTTGGCTGAGTGGCGCCACCGGAGCTCTACCTGGACCTTTGGGAAGAGGTCTCCTTGGAAACAGGTCTGCTGCTCACAGACCTGTGATCACCAGGCAGGGCAGTCCCGGGAGAGGTAGAACAGGGCTGCACCAACTGCAGAGAGACTTTTAAGAAGTACCAGTGCGAAGGGACCTTAGCCATCCGGTCCACACACACACACACACACACACACCCCACCCCGCCTCATTTCAGAGATAAGGATCTGAGGATCAAGGCAAGTAGGGTGCACTCAGCAACCTGTCGAAGGCCGTGGCCAGGTGGCTGCCTCTGGGAGTTCTCAGCCAGGCATTTAGCTGCCGGGGTCCAGCCCCCCTCCTCCATACTCCTCCACCTCGGCATAAGGGAGGCAGAAAGCCATGCTGGGGAGGCATGGGCTTTGGAGCCAAGCCAGCCACACACAACCCCCCCTTCCTCAATCGTTAAAGTTTGGGCAAGTCCCCCTGATTGAGCCCCAGTTTCCTCTATAAAATGGGCATCATAGTTCCCATCTTTCAAGAAGTATGTAAGTGTTAAATTAAATGACGTGAGTTGAGGGACACCATGGTTTCTGGCAGTAAATGCCCCACAACGTAGCAAGGATTTATTCCATTTACGCCATCACAGTCATCCCCCTGCCCCATCCCCGGTGGATCAGGGGATACGTCCCAAGACCCCCAGTGCATGCCTGAAACCAGGCATGATAAAAAATAAAACCCTCCAGATACGATTTTTTTCCCTATTACATAAACGTCTAGGGAAAAGTCTAATTTATAAACTAGATGAAGTAAGAAATTAACTAATAATAAAATTGTACAAGTTTTGTACCATACTCACCCCTCTTCTTGAGACACCGAGAGGCGATCCTACTGAGGCGATGAAAGGAAGCGAGGTGAATGACGTAGACGACGTGACGTAGTTTTGGCGTCTCCGACGTCATGACGCTGCAGCGTCAGAAGGAGGAGAATCTGGTTATGGCCCACGGTTGGCTGTGGGTAACTGAGACCCACCCGGAAAGTGAAAGCCGGAAGCCACGGACTAAGGTACTCAGGCCGCCCGGCTTTTTGAGCATCACGGGCCTTATCCAGGACAGGATTCCAAATGCACTGCGGGTCCAGCTTGCTGGATCGGGAACCTGACACCCATGATGATAATTAGACGATTTCCAGAAAATCGAGGAAAGCAACAAAGAATGAAGCCCTTGGAGAAAGAGAGGCTATGCCCCATGAGTTGGCTTGGGGGTGGGGTGGGGGATTGATGTGGGATGTGCCCTCCAAGCAGGTGTGGAGGAAGGTTTATGGAGCTTGCTTGCTTGCGTGCTTGCTTCTAATTTCTTTTCAGCGTAACAGTATTCATTGTTTTTGCACCACACCCAGTGCTCCATGCAATCCGTGTCCTTTCTAATATCCACCACCTGGTACCCCGACCTCCCACCCTCCGCCCCTTCAAAACCCTCAGGTTGTTTTTCAGAGTCCATACATAGTCTCTTATGGTTCACCTCCCTTCCAATTTCCCTCAGCTCCCTTCTCCTCTCCATCTCCCCTTGTCCTCCATACTATTTGTTATGCTCCACAAATAAGTGAAACCATATGATAATTGACTCTCTCTGCTTGACTTATTTCACTCAGCATAATCTCTTCCAGTCCCGTCCATGTTGCTACAAAAGTTGGGTATTCATCCTTTCTGATGGAGGCATAATACTCCATAGTGTATATGGACCACATCTTCCTTATCCATTCGTCCATTGAAGGGCATCTTGGTTCTTTCCACAGTTTGGTGACCATGGCCATTGCTGCTATAAACATTGGGGTACAGATGGCCCTTCTTTTCACTACATCTGTATCTTTGTGGTAAATACCCAGGAGTGCAAGTGCAAGGTCATAGGGAAGCTCTATTTTTTTAATTTCTTGAGGAATCTCCACACTGTTTTCCAAAGTGGCTGCACCAACTTGCATTCCCACCACGGAGATTTGTTTCTTGGCTCTGAGTGGGGGTGGGGGAGTGGGGAGCAGTGGAAGGCGGGAGGTGGGCAAACAAAAAATGCTGAATGGCTTAGCTGTCTTGGGACGTAATAACGCAGGATCCACCCAGGCCAGTGGTCCTCCACCTAGCAGTTCCTGGGAGCTTGTTAGATGCCGATTCTCCAGCCCAGTCTTGAACCCAGTGAATCAGAAAAGTCTGAGGATAGGCTCCTACAAACTATTTACCAAACCTTCCAGGTGATTCTTAGACATACACACTTTGAGAACCTCTGATTTCAGCCATTTATCCTGATTTCCTGGTTGGTAGCACAGTGACTATCCATCTGAGCTGCACAGAAGTAGTCCGGTGCCAAGTCTACAGCTCAGAGCAATTAAATCAGAATCTCTGGGATTGGACTCAGGCACCAGCTTTTTTAAGACTCCTCCAGTAATTTCAGTGTGCAGCCAAGCTTGAGATCCACTGATTTGGAGCAAGAATTTTGAATGAAGCAGTAAGTCATTCATACCATTGTGAGAATGTGATAGTGTGTGAGAGTATCAATCAATTCAGAGTGCTAGGAGTCACCCCATTTCCTTTGCTCAGAGGTTTTCCCACCATGACTTCCTCAACTGTCCACTGCAGGTTCCCTCTCCCCAAGAGAAGTTCTGAGTACACTTGATTCTCCTACCCATTCACCCACCTCTACTACCATCCAATTGTTAACATCCCTGAATTCATGGACTGGTGTTAAGGAAGTGTTAAAGAAGATCCAGGAGGAGGCTCTATTTATTCTCTTGGAATGCACTGTGAATTTCTAAATTAAAGACAATTGTGTTTCCATCGTGTCTGTGTCTCTTCTGTCGTATTTTGTCTATAGTGCTTATTATGTTGATGCATTTTATTCAGCTTTCAGTTTACATCAGCACCAAAGCAAGCTAATAAAACTCTATGTGATTATGTTTTGTTTGGCCTTATGAAACACCCACGTGTTTCACCTGCTGGAAGACTTAACATTCAAGACAGTTGGTGGTCTTCACCACGGTTTCCTTACCTAGGGGAGCGTGGGTAGGAAAAGAGAATCAGTTATTTCCCCCAGTATTCTGTAGACTGGACTGCAAGACAGTTGGTAAATAGCCTCATGGTGAATAAAAATAGTATGTTTAAAGATGGGCAAGAGGGGGCACCTTGCTGGCTCAGTCCATTAAGTGTCTGCCTTCAGCTCAGGTGGTGATCTCTGGTCCTGGGATCGAGCCCCACTTTGGGTTCCCTGTTCAGCAGGGAGCTCGCTTCTCCCTCTGTCCCTCACCTCTCTCTCTCTCTCTCTCAAATAAATAAAATCTTAAAAAAAATAAGGATGGGGCAATAGGATAGTATATCTAAGATGACATAATAAAGGCTAGGCTTACAGTTTCAGCTTCAGATAAATTACTTGGAAGTTTTAGAAATCTTCCAAGAAGCTCAATTTAGAAATGTGTATAGTTTGTAGAGTTAACAATTTTTAGTCTGCCAATAAAAATCAAATGTCCCTTCCCAGAGGATTTTCTAGGGTACCAACTTCCCACAAAGTCTCCAGGCATTCTGAAACCCCCTGAATTCTATTTAAGGAGAAATGGATGTGAATATACTTGCTCATATTTCTCTGCACATGTTAGAATAACCAATCACCCTGCTCTCTCTGAAACTTTCCCACCTGAGCACTGAAAGTCCCATGTCCACTGTCCATCTTGAGAAAACTGGGACAGTTGGTCACCCTACATAGTACCTAGAGATGCTTGTTTACCATCTATCTCTTTATAAATCCTCCCCTCTGTCTGACTCAATCATGGCTTCATCTCAAACCGTCAGCACTGTGCCGAGAAAACACACACACACACACACACACACACACACATGCGCCGAACTCCTCCAATTCCTTCTTCACAATGCTACTGCAAATACATTCTTTCCTTTTTCTTGAACTTCTACTTCACATTTTTCCCACTGCCATCACCACCCTATCTCTCCACAGGGGTGATTCCAAAAACATCTTGTTCTTTTTAAAGATTTTATTTATTTGACAGACAGAGATCACAAGCAGGCAGAGAGGCAGGCAGAGAGAGAGGAGGAAGCAGGCTCCCCGCAGAGCGGAGAGCCCGATGCGGGGCTCGATCTCAGGACGCTGGGATCCTGACCTGAGTCGAAGGCAGAGGCTTTAATCCACTGAGCCACCCAGGCGCCCCCATTTTGTTCTTTTTAATCAAACTGCCAGAACAAATGTAGGGAGGAAAGGAAAGTGATTCCTGTGTTTCTGAGTTGAAACTAGATGAAAGAGTCTATCATAAAAGTTAAAGAGTGCCTTTTGATTCAATGAAATAAATCTTTATTGCTTATCCCTGAAGTGCCAGATACGGTGCTACACTGTCTTGGCAGTAAGACAAGTCCGCAATATCAAGCTACTGCATGAGACAAATGTGTCCCCTTAGCTCAATAAGACTCACTGGCATCCTTGATGTCCTTATTCCCTGATTTTCCACTGGAGTGGGCACACACGGCTTTGGTTTTTGCCATCCCTTATCTCGGGCTGCTCGTAGCAATGGACTGAATCCACTGCCATTTTGTTCTTTCTAATCTCAGTGCTGCTCCAGAATTATTATAATAAATCCAATTAATTTCTCATAGTGATTCCAAATTCTGTCCACCCGAAAGCCCTTTCATGCATCCATCATGCAGTGCAGGCCTTTGTTATCCGTCCTGCTGAGATCAGCACCATTTGGTGGACTTTCAGCGAGCGTTCACTTTCCTCTATTAAATTTTCCCGTACTCATCATGGTCATTTTCCCTCATCCTGTGGCTTTATGTAAGGAAACTTATTTTCTCCTCTCTGAGGCTCCTCCTTTAGGCTCTATCACTTCTTCTTTGGCTTGCTTCTTCAATCATTACCCATTTGATGTATTTTTTCCTGCCCTTTGACTTCTCTTAAACATGCAAATGTGCTTGTATCACAAAGACTCTTAGGAAAATTTAAAAAAAAAAAAAAAAAAAAAAGGGAGGGGGCTCTGATTCCACCCAAACTATGGAATTCCCACACCTCTCCTGCTTTTCACTAACTTCCTCTATCCACGCCCTCCCCGCCACCCCAACCCTCACCTTTCTCATGGATTGCTCAGGCCATTGCCTCAACCCCATGCAGCCTAGGATTGGCTCATGCTACACTGAAATTTTCTCTCAGGGCAGACGTATCAACAAATAACTGGTAAAATGGGATGCCTCTTCTGGTCTCTCACCCAGCCCAGCCTCTTGGCCTCATTTGAGAGTGTTGTTAATGCCGACCTGTCTCACGTTCTAGATCCTGACTCTCCTCATCCTTCTCTCTCCCTGGGCACATCACACTTGTTGCCTGTTTTTCTTCCATGCCTCCTGCCTCTTCCCAGCCTCAGTCTTGACCTCATTTGGTGCCGTGGGCTGCAGTTCCAGCTCCCTTCTCTTGCCTCCCATCTGCCTCCCCATCTCTGAACTCTCCCCTTCACTTTCTATGCGTGTTTCCAAACACCTAAAAGGCAGTTCCACATGGAAAAAATCCCAAGATCCCAAGATCCTCGAACTCAGTATGCCAGAAATTAAGTTCATTACCATAACGTCTAGAACCTGTCTCCCAGGCTTTTCTGTCTTGGTCCCGGCATCCATTCTACTAACTCAGACTCCTGCCTTATTCTTTACTTTTTCTATTCCTAACTTCTAGGCATTTGGCAAATAACATCATGTTACTTTTATTGCTGGAATTTCTCAATACAAATGGCAGAATGGCGACTCAGATTAAGCAAGAACAGGGGAACTACCTGAGACCATAGAAAGGAGAGTTTCACGTGAATGCTACCAGACTTCTTTCTTCACCTCTCAACTGAGCTTCTGTTTGCATACTCTCCATTCATTCGGGCTCCTTCATGGGATAGGGGGGCCATGGTCAGCAGCAGCTCTGAAGGCACACCCTGTTACCAAGAACAGGAAGAGACTCTTTATATGTGCCAGGCACATCGCTTCCCGGCCTTTTGGCTAAGATCAAGGGTATATGTTTACCCCACATCATTGTTGTGAAAAGCATTATTCTACACCGTGCTCAGTTGGATTTAAGCATGAATGAAAACAAATGTTCAAGAAGCTTGTTTCCATACTAAGCTATTTCATCTGTTATCTTTTCCTTTTGCCCTCAAATGGGACCAAAAGAGCTTCCAAAATAGAATGCAGCCTTGTGTGAAGTCAAATTAATCTCTTATTTATAATTTATCATGGAATAATTGTCCTGAGTATTATTAGGCTGCAAAGCTATTCTATTTATGTTGTAAAAATGTTTTTAAAGGAAAAGGAAAAGCCATCTGAAGTTGGATATTAAAAAGAGAAAGCTATACATTGTGTTCTGCATTTGAAATTCCACACACCGTCAATAATCCAGATTTTTCCTATAAAGAAAGACATGCATCCCTTTGCCTGATTTCTCCACTTCAGAGTTCACTTTTACCATCCCCAGGTCTCCTTGTTCAGTCAAATGTGTATGAAGTCTGAAGCTTTCTAAGAAGTGCCCTGCCCTAGCCAGGATCAAAGGGAATGCTTCTAGAATGGGACATCAGCACTAGGGCTCCCTTGGTTCACTTTTTTCACTCCATTTTTTTTTTTTTTTTATCAACAGCAGTGAATACCTTTCAGAAACAAAGCCACCTGCCGTCAAATACAAGCAAAGCAATGCTGACCCTTTGAGTGCCTGGGTATGTGTGTGTGTGGTGGGCGTGTGTGTGTGGCCGTGTGGGAGGCACTTACATGGCGGACCTCTCTTCAGGGTACTGCAAAATGTTCATGGAGCTGGAATTCACCTCCCTGGAGGGCATGAAGCTCTAAATGGTCATGTTAGGGAGTGACCACTCAGTCGCCTCTTTATACGAAGGGTCAGACGTCCTGCCTGAAGTCACTCATGCGGAGATGTATCTAGCTTAGCCATGTGACCCCAGGCCTGGGGGATCAGGAGACCCTTGCCTTTCTTAGCTGTCAAAATAAGGGCATGAGACAGTATGCCTGGGAGCCTCAGTTTTCCTCTGGGTGGAAGGAGAAGTTTGGGCTAAATCTGGGGTCTCCACATTGGCCGCATGGTAGACTCGCTTGATTTTCTTTTTCTCATAGTGATGCAAGGGTCTGACTCCAAACCAGTCAAATTAAACCTCAGGGGGTGGAAACTGGACTTGGGTATCCCCTCCTCGCCGAAGCTCCCAGGCTCGGTGCAGGCTGGGTGCAGGACTGTGGGGTGAGGGGAGCTCCAGGATCTGTCCAGCATCAGCACAGCTTGGCTTGCTGCTCATCTCAGGGCACCCCCCACCCCCACTCCCCAGTGTCAGCTGATGCACCTGCCAAGCCCACCCTTCCATGTGCAGAAGTCAGTAGGGCCACAGTACCAACAGGATCTGCTGAAACAGTCAATGCAATTAACCAGAATACGCAAACGAAAGTGTGAGGAGTCTGATGGGGGAGAGCGGACGATCTATTGTTTAAAGCGAATCATCATGGCTCCTCAGAAAACAGGCCAGCAGCAAAGCCCCCTCTTGCTTCTCTCAGAAGCTGCACGGGCAAGCTCATTTGCCTGTTCCTACCCAGCTCCGACTTCTGTTTTGCCGCTCAGCTCTGTGCTGCAGAGATAAACTAATTTAATCAAGAGCAAGCGCTGCATTTTGATCTTGCAATCATGTCACATAATTCCATTTCCAGGGCAGCGCCTCACTTCCCTCTGCCCTGTTCTCTAGTCTCTTGGAGCCTCCTACCCCCTCACCCCATACCCCAGCCCCCGCCCTTATTCCTTCTTAACCTATCCATCCCTGAGTCCCACCATCCCCAGACTGCCCAACTGCCATGAGCCCCCAGGCCCCTTGGCCAGGTTTTCCTCTGTACTGTCCCACCTCCCCCACTCCTTCCCACTCCCTTCTTTCCAGCCAGTATTGCTGGGCCACCGGTGGCTGTGAGGATGTAAAAATCTGAGACACAAGCATGAATAATGAATTGGGAGAGCCAGACTGAAGTCGATCAGAACTGAGAACAGTATTTCAGAGATACAGCCAAATGACTTAGCAAGAGGTGGTATCAAGTTACCCCAAACCCCAGAAGCCCCAGACATACTGTTAATTATGAGAACGCAGTTCTGAGTAGGTGAGGCTCTGCAATCATCCAAAAGCAGGTTAAAGCTCCATACTCTGCTTTGAGGCTAAAGCTGGGAGTTCTAGAAGGTGCCAAGATGCTTGCCCCACCTACTGCACCTGCCAGGCAGTGCAATGACCGGCTAGATGACCAGCTTTCTCATTCCAAGATCATCACTGTCCCACTGGGCAGGGCACAGCTGAGCAGGGATGGTTAGAGCAGACAGAACTCTGCATAGCATCCAGGCTATTCCCAGCCGGGGAGCTGGGAGGTAGGGGAATCGAGATTGTGAGTTTGCCAGGGGGGAAACAGGTTAGACGTCTGGAAGCTGAGGAGAGTGGTCTGCTGCTCCTCTTAGTCCTTAGAAGCCAGCCTAAGTCCCTGCTGTCAGCTCAGATGTGCCTGATCCCTTTCAGTCAGAATAGGATTCCCATTTAGTTGGAAACGTCCTTGGGACCTCCTTTTACAAGCAAGACTTGGTGGATGAGTCTGCGAAGCCCGTGGTCCGATTTGGGGACATGCTCAAGCTGGTGAGCAAGAGGCCCACAGGGCTGTCCCAAGTGGCATTCTTGATGTCCCTCACATCCCCACCCACCTGCCCCCCAAATGCAGTCAGACATGTCAAATATGAACCTGGCAACCCCACTCTGTTGCCAGAAACCCGTCAGTAGCCTGTCAACTCCAGAACAGACGTTAGATTCCTAGTCAGAGCATTCAAGGCATCTTTGACTTGGCCCAAGCTCCCATCTCTAATTCCACCTTCCCAATCGTGACTTGACCTGACAGCTCAGAGAAGCTGCCTGCTTTGTTCTCTGTGTTCTCTCTGCTGTTCCTCTCCTGCATGACTTTGCGCAGGTCGTGTCATCTGCAGAAACTTCTGTCCCATTCATGTCTATCTGCTGGATGAACACCCATTTATCCTCCAAGACCCAGCTTAAGAGCTCTCTTTTTTTTTCTCTGAGAGCCCTGAAATTGCATGGACTTTCTTCCTCTTGGACTCCCATCGTACCCACTGCCCATTTGACATTGAAGGACCTCTTTGGGATACTAGACTGGACCCTAGGGCAGGGACCTTGTCCCATTCACCCAGGAATGTTCCTAGCATCCAATACAATGCCTGGAATACAGTAGACATTAATACTTGGCTAGAGAGTCCTGACTGGAAAAGAGTCGGAATGGAGGTAACAGTGTTCCAACCCGACAGGCACGGATATTCCCTAGTTCCTGCCTTGCACAGAGGTCCAGAGGTCTCAGCTGCCCTCCTCTTCCTCATGATGGAGAGCTTCAAAGCACACATATGACAATCCCCCCGCCCCCAGCCTCACAGGCTACACTGTGATCTCATGCTGTCAGCTGCTCCCAAGTTCCCAGGCTCTTCTCTTCTTTGTGGGGCCCTCACAGGCAGTGGAGACATGCTCTGGTGACTCACACGTTGCCGGTGGTGAGTTAAATCTTCCCAGCCAAAACCGACTTCATTTTCCCAATGTCTGAGTCATGGAGGAAACAGGTAGAGCAGGTATGAATCTCTGCAAATCTGAATGGACCAAAAAAAAAAAAAAAAGTGTCTTGATTTTTTTCATAATTCAATTTAATTTCTATTTCAAGTCTCATTTTCCCCCCTCTTAGGGTGGCAGAGTCCATTTTCTGTCCTTTCCTTTTTCCCCAGGGCGGCATCACAAGTACCAGGAGGAAGTAGCTGGTCTACATTCTCCGTGTCATCTGTTCATTCTGGGTCCTACTGGGAAGCCCCGTCTCCTCTCAGATGACCACCACCTATGTGCTTGCTGAGGTGGCCTCATTGGCATCCTCCGTGCTGTTCTTGGGAGCCAAAAAGCCATGTTGGGGCCGGAATGGGGCCTGGAACACTGAAGGCTGACTGAGACCACATCTGCCAAATCACACTTGAGAGTCATGGCCACTTCCCGGGAACCTTAAAGAGATAGGACACAGGTTCGCTCTAGATTCTAGAGTCTAGTAGATCCTATGAATTTACGTGTGAAGGTTTTTTTGTTGGCTGGTTTTTTTTGTTTTTGTTTATTTGGTTTTAGTTTCCAAGCATCTCTAATATTTGACATGGGGACCAGGGTTCAAGTTCTCCCTCCTCGGACACCGACCAGCTCTCTGGTTCCATGACTCCCCTGGTCTAATTGGTTCTCCTCCCCACCTGTGACACCCTTTCATAACCAGCGTGTATGTGGGGGTGAGGGGGGGGCGCCTTCCTACTTCTCATCTGCCTATTTACCTCTGCCCTGTTTCTGTTTCCTCACAGTCTGTTCTTTTGAAATTCATAGCCCATGGAGACATTTTTCCCTCTGATCTTTCCTGTTATATCCCTTCCCTGGACCAATGATTACCTGCTACAGTCTAATTATGGAATGGAGAGAAGGGGTAAGGTACAAGAGGGAACTGGCGGGGAAAGTATTGTTAAGAACGTTAGCAAACGCAAAAGTAGGGGTTCTGGGTAGCTCAGTCAGTTAAGGGTCCGACTTTTAATTTCAGCTCGGGTCATGACCTCAGGGTTATGAATGAGCCTCGTGATGGGCTCTTCACGCTGTTTGGAGTCTGCTGGAGATTCTCTCTCTCCCTCTCTCTCTATCTCTCCCCCTGCCTGAGCACTCACTCTCTCTCAAATAAATTAAATAATAATAATAATAATAATAGCAAACAGGAATGTAGCATTTACAATGAATCAGGCACGGATCTAAGGACTTTACATACCTTAGTTCATTAAATCACAGCAATGAGGCAGACACTATTTCAATTCCCATTTTACAGATGAGGAAATCGAGGCGAAGCAGTGCCAGATCGTCGGAGCTGGGGTTTGAACCTGGGCCTCAGGCTCCGAGTTTGTGCCCTGAACCACTGCGATGAAAGGCTCTCACAAATCAGTGCCCCGCCACACATGTCATCCTCAGCATAGAGCTGTCTTCCCTGAAGATGTGTAGGAGAAGAAAAGTTTTAAAATATTATGATAGAGCCCTCTCTCTCTACTCAAAGTGCTTAGGCTGGGATTTAACAAATTTTGATTTTCAGGAGAAATCTATCAGTCATCCAATTGAATGTCAAAAAAAAAAAAAAAGCCTAAAATTCTTTTAAAAATAAAATCTCCCAATAGCAACGATGCCACTGCCTTCGTCTGCCAGGAACATTTTGTCTTGCCCTTCAGCAGTGGGGTCAGAGAGGGCTTGACCTCTGAAAAGTTGTTCCAGTTCCTTCTATTTCACTCTGCGTGTCTTTGACCATTCCATCTAAGAACTAACACCCTTTGGAATGAAAAATCACCCAAGAAAAAGCACTGGTAGGCTTCTAATTCCTCTAGGACAAACATTCTTAACATTTGGGGGGATCACAGACATGTTTACAAGTTAGAACTGCCTCCCCAGGAAAACCAAATGCACATATCCAAATGCATATATAATTTATCAGAAGACTGTAGGGAGGGACTCCTGGGTGGCTCAGTCGGTTCAGTGTCTGCCTTTGGCTCAGGTCATGATCTTAATGTCCTGGGAATAAGCCCCGCATCCAGCTCCCTACTCAGTGGGGCGTCTGCTTCTCCTTCTCCCTCTGCCGCTCCCCCTACTCTCTCTCTCTCAAATAAATAAATTAAAGAAAAAAAAAGACAACTGTAGGGAAATTACTGAGTCCTGGACTGTGTGTGAATTCTTCCTGAAAGTGAAATTGCTTTACTTATTTTGGTACATTGAACACCTAGCAGAGAATAAAATAATTGAGTTAGCCTCATCCTGCTTCCACCCAGCCCCCCTACCCATAATGTCTCTCTGTGGTACCATAAGAGACAGAGAATCTTGCCCTCCCTTTAATACACCCCAGATTCTCTGCGAATGTGGGTGCTCATGAGGACTTTGTTCTTTGGGCACTGCGTGCCTCTGCGTTTGCTTCTGAGAGAAAAGCCCTGACCATTTGTAGGAGCTGATCAGAAGCTGCCATTCTGATTTCTGGACAACTTGGAGGCTACACATAAAACTCTACATGCTGGGGTAACTGGGTGGCTCAGTGGGTTAAAGCCTTTGCCTTCGGCTCAGGTCATGATCCCAGGGTCCTGAGATCGAGCCCTGCATTGGGCTCTCTGCTCAGCAGGGAGCCTGCTTCCCACCCCTGCCTTCTGTCTGTCTCTCTACCTACTTGTGATCTCTGTATGTCAAATAAATAAATAAATAAAATCTTAAAAAAAAAAAAAAAAAAAAACCTCTACATGCCTCATGAGGCCAGTTAGGGAAGGACCGAGGCTCTTTGCCTCTTTCATAAGCCCCTAGAGGACTCCTTCCCAGCCCCTCACTGCATGGTAGCCGATCTCCTGACTGGTTTTTCCCTTTTCAGAAGGGACTTCAACACATCAAATTTTAAAATACTGTCCACCAAAAAAATAGTTAATGGGTTTTTCAGGACCTCAAGAGTATCATGAATTTACAGTTAGCTTTGTTTCTCAATCCTCTAATCAAGCCACAAAAAGAATGTTTGCATCAAGACCAAACATTATGGGGAACACATAGATGGCTCAGGATAAACTCAGTGAGCAGTGCAGAGCCTACTGCAAGAAATCACTGTACCCTACAAATGCGAACATTTACATGATTATCGTTTGTGGTTCGTTGGAAACACGCCACCAGGGTGATTATTAAGAATAAGCTGGGCACACAAAGCAGACAACTAAAAGATATTGGGACATAAAAATTGCATTTTCTTCTTCTCATTTCCCATTTCCTTTCCTCTAGTAGTGGGGTGGCAGGGGGTTCCCTTTTCATTCTTCTCATCAACCTTCCCTATTTGTTTGATTTTTTTTCTCTTGTGACCTATTCCTGCTACCAAGTTTTAATATCTTAACTGTGTTCATGAGTGCTTACACCATGAAAAAGGCCATCTTTGTTTCTCTAAGCCTTTGCAATACACACCCATCTGTAACTGTTCTAGACATGTTCCTTGTTATAAGTATGTTTATGATTATATAAAACACATGCAAGTAAAACTGTACCCATACATTCCACGTATTATGAGACACCACAAAATAAATTATAGAAGGATGAGATGAAATAATTATAAATAGAGCACTAACATTTTACTCTCTTTCCTGACAGATGATCCATTTCCCTTTGGGGAACAGACATAACGTATCAAAGCAATTAAACATAGAGCGAAGCCCACCAAAAGGTCTTAAATTGGATGTCACTGCCTCAAATTATAACCCATAATAGTCCCTTAAACCTTCCCATTTGTATAAGTGAGCTCAGAGGAGACTCTCTATTGTAAATGTTTGTGTCCTCCCAAACTCGTATGTAACAACCCTAACCCCCAGTGTAGCTATATTTGGAGATGGAGTCTCTAAGGAAGAAATTCAGGCTAAATTAAGGTGGTGATCTGATCCAAATGGATTAGATAGGTCCAGTGTCCTTACAAGAAGAAACACAAGAGAAATCATGTTTTCTCTCTCTCAGTGTCTCTCTGTGTGTGTTTATATGTATGTGTGCTCACACTGAGGAAACACCATACGAACACAAGCAAGATGGTGGCCATCTGCCAGCCAGAAGAGAGTACTCACCAGAAACCAGCCCTGTCAGGCCTTGATCTGGGACTTCCAGCCTCCAGGGGCTATGAGAAAATAAATTTGTGTTGTTAAAGCCGCCCAGTCTGTGGTATTGTGATACGGCGGCCTCAGCTGACTAAGACACTCTCAGAACACTCTCCAGATTATTCCTGTACCCTGAACTCTGTAAACACACACACACAGAGTCTTTCAACATCAAGTTAATACTTTCTTCAAAGGTGGTCACAAAATTGTGTTTGGTAACAAATTTCAGTAGCGTCAGAAATACTTGGTGGTAGGAGAAACTCAGACAACGTCCCCCTCACGTGGGCAAGTAAGAAACATAGGGCCAGTGTAGCCCTATGCAGCAGGCCTATAGACCTTTCCTTTTCCCTCAGATAGGCACCGCCTTCCCCAGTGGACTGTATCATAACTGCCCCCATGATTGTGGTTTTAGGATGTGCCTCAGAGAGGCAAGAATTGAAGTGTCTGTGGGAAGTAATTAGAAACTGAAGTTCAGCACTTGAGAATTTTATAGACCTCTGTTTCTTGACATAATTGTTTCATCTATTTCTTGACATAATCTACTTTCCCACTGAAAACAACAAAGATAGGTGCTATTTTTATTTGTTTATTTTTTAAAGATAAACTTCTTTCGAAATGCATGCAAGAGTAAGTTAGAAAGGAAAGAAAATCAATGGAAGGTAAAAGTTAATTAAAAGGAGAAAATATAGAGGTAACTAAACACTGAATCTGGCTTTTGCTCTGAGGTAATGTGTTAAACCCTGATTACTTTGAACTCCTGTTTTTAACTACTCTGCAATGTGTAAGACATGAGACAAATCCTTGAGGCCACTGAGGCAAAAATCTGAAAGGAAAACATAAGCAATCTAGGAATGTCAGACAAATCGGAAAGCACAGAAAACACTGCTAAAAAGTACTTGTTTCTTTCAGCCTTGAAGCTGGGTTGAAAGAAAAAATGTTTTTCCTGAGAATTCATAAGTAGAATCCAGTTTTCATGGGCATTTTCTGCTCAAATTCACAGTACTTCAAATCTACAATTGATTTTAAAGTAACCCTTAGTTGGGAATGCCCTATTGGTACCAGGTAGAAGAAAATGCATATTCTTTTTGAAGGAACTTACCTTCAACCAAGGCTTCAAAAATTATTACAGGTAAAATTCTAGGGAACATAAGTCCCCATAGTCAATATAACAAGAAACACATAAATGAAAGGCATGAATGACAGATTATAAAATCAATCAAGAAGATTTGAAAGACTCCAAAAGAATGACTTAAAAAAAAAAAAGAGCAATTGAAAGTCAAGCCCAATATTCATAGTAGACACAGTTTAAGACTAATTTAGTGAAATGGAAAATACTATAGCAGAAATTACCCAGAATGTAGCACGGAAAGAAATGAGGTGGAAAAAATTTTAAAGTCATTAAGAACCTTATAATATAGAATGAGTTGTAGAATCATAAAACCACAGTTGGAATTTTGGAGGGACGTAATAAAGAAAATGGAGAAGAGGTAATATTTAAATTGAAAATGGCTCATAATTTTCTGCTACTGTTGACAGATCGCAATAGTCATATTAAAAAGATGAATATATGTGTATATACAGTGGGATATTACTCAGCCATAAAAAAGAACGAGATCTTTCCATTTGTAACAACATGAATGAACCTAGAGGATATTAAGCAAAGTGAAGTAAGTCAGTCAGAAAAAGACAAATGCCATATGATCTCACATACGTGGAATTTAAGAAACAAAACAAAGCAAAGAAATAAAAGAGAAACAAACAAAAAACAGTGTCTTCAATACAGAGAACAAACTGGTCAGCGCCAGAGATGAAGGGATCAAGAGTGCACTTATCTTTTTTTTTTTTTTTAAAAGATTTTATTTATTTATTTGACAGAGAGAAATCACAAGTAGGCAGAGAGGCAGGCAGAGAGAGAGAGAGGGAAGCAGGCTCCCTGCTGAGCAGAGAGCCCGATGTGGGACTGGATCCCAGGAAGAGTGCACTTATCTTGATGAGTCATGTATACAGTTGTTGAATCATTATATTGTACACCTGAAACAAATATAACACCGGACGTAAATTATACTTCAATTTTTAAAAAGTTAAAAAACATTTAAAAAGAAAGACATTTTCAAAGAAAGTTAAGTTTTAAAAAATTTACAACTGTACCCATCATAACCAAACTGCAGAAGGGGAGCAATGAGATCGTCTTAGAGCAGCCAGAAGGAAAAGATGGTCAAAGAACAGTTCTCCAACAGCTATACTGCCAGCTGACTTCTTATCAGAAGTAATCAGAAGTAAGATCAGAAGTTGGTGGAATAATTTTTCAATATGCCAAGAAAAAGAGAACTCAAAAAACTAAAGTTTTGTATCTATACCCTATCACTCAAATATGGGGCTGAAATAAAGATATTTTAAGACAAATCAACACTAATAGAGTTTCCAAGAAATAGACCTTTGCTACAAGTTATAAATAGGCATTTCGTATAGAAAGAAACTATTCCTCAACCAAAGGTCTGGGATGAAAGAAAAAAATGGTAGAGAAATTAGTAAAATTGTCTGTATAAGTAAACGTATAATGTGAAAAACAATAATAATAATATACCCTTTCGGAGTTAAAAAAAAGACAATTAAAATACAACAATGGTATAGAAGTAAGGAGGAGGTGATTGGAGTTGAAGTGTTTATAGACTGGATAGTTTGTGAAAATGTTAAAGATGCTGATTTTAGACTTTAAGTACTTTCACTTAAAAAATTCCCAAGGTAGGGACGCCTGGGTGGCGCAGTTGGTTAAACGACTGCCTCCGGCTCAGGGCGTGATCCTGGAGTCCCCCGGGATCGAGTCCCACATCAGGCTCCCAGCTCCATGGGGAGTCTGCTTCTCCCTCTGACCTTCTCCTCGCTCATGCTCTCTCTCACTGTCTCTCTCTCTCAAATAAATAAAATAAAATCTTAAAAAAAAAAAATTTAAAAAACAAAAAAAACAAACAAAAAAAAAATTCCCAAGGTAACCATTAAAGGAAGACAATGCACATATTTAATTCTACTTCTAGGAATTTACAAGAATACCAACATATTGGAAACATTATAAATGGTTATCAATAAAGAATTGGTTAAAACAATTATGGATAGTAAAATACTATGAATTCAGTTCAGATAATTAGGCGCTATGCAGCCATTTAAAAAATGCAGTAGCTATGTATGTATTTCTTTGAACTAATCTCCAAGGTAAAATAAAAAATGGTGTGTGTCATATATACTATTTATTGTTTTTTTTTTAAAGAAGGGACTGAAAATATGTGCATACATTATGCTTTTATTTCATAGGGTATCTCTGAAAGAGACACGAAATTCACAACAGTTAATTGCCTCTGGGTTAGCTTTAAAATTTTCTAGTGCATATACATTCAAAAGCAAGATTTCTTTTAAAGACTTATCAAAGCAGGAGAAAAACTTTATACAAAACCAAATACCCAGAGAAAGATACATGCACAGGGGATTGCAAATACACACACACACACACACACACACACACACACACACACGGGACCCGAGGCAAAATGTACGTCTTTAAACTGTGTACCTCACCTTTCTGGGAGCAAAACATCTAAAATAGCCCTCTGACTTTCCCTTTTCTCTATATAATAGCAGAGCTCTAATCCTTGCATTTGCTACAGAGTGTAGTATGAGCATTTCTTTGTTTCCTCTTACATCCTGTTTGATTGTACACTTCTTGAAGACCTGACCCAAGTATATTATTTCCTTTGTAGTTCTTTTTTTTTTTTAAGATTTTATTTATTTATTTGACACAGAGAGAGAGCGAGAGTGAGGGAGAGATCACAAGTAGGCAAAGAGACAGGCAGAGAGAGAGAGAGGGAAGCAGGCTCCCCGCTGAGCAGAGAGCCCGATGTGGGGCTGGATCCCAGGACTCTGAGATCATGACCTGAGTCAAAGGCAGAGGCTTAACCCACTGAGCCACCCAGGCACCCCTCCTCTGTAGTTCTTAAAATATTTTTAGTATAAGCTTTGTATATAGTAGGTGCTTAATAAATCAATATGTGAGATATTATGTATTGTATTTTATGGGTTTGAAGTTTTTATGCTACCCAATTGACCTAATCATGTGAATGAGTTTTTATAACATAAGAAACTCATTGGAAGGTTAGATGAATTTTGGATGGTTTTAAAATTTGGAAGTCCACTAGTTTCTTTCACCATCTAGATTGCTTGCTAAATTTGACACAGTAGGGAAGACTTACTGTGGGCATTTAGGAAAGCAAAAACTACGATACAAAATAGTCTTGCAAGCAGCCATATTAACACGTTCTTAATGTCTTCATTCTGTGTGACCTAAAAAACCAGCATGTGGGATGCATTCCATTATCATATTTGTACATGGCACCTTCTGAAACTCTTGTCTGAAATGAGGACCTCTAGTCTACGGTCATACACCCTGAACATGCCAGATCTCATCTGAAATGAGGAACTCTTGAACCGAAAGCCAGATTTGAGGCCTAGAGGGGGCAGTTATAGTCCTAGGTGTGCAATGGAGAATAAAGCATTAATCTCAGCTACTCAAGCTAACACTCACTCAGGAACCCCTGAGTTGTACAGATCTGTTGCTAGAGGTACAGAGCGGTGTCCTTGCAGTAGACGAAAGAAGTAGCTTTCTCTGTCCTAAAGTAGGGTTTGGTTTGGGTTTTGGTTTTGGTCATGGAAGAGCTTCTTCAAATGAAAGCATGGAGGAGATTCCAGTGTATGAAATAGATGAATTCAAAATGGGGGTGGGGACATCCCAGAACCCCACCTTCCAAATCCTAGATCTATGGAACCCTAGTCAGTGGTGTTCCTCAAGCTCTTTTTAGTGTGTGTGAGAATCAGCTGGGAGTGGATAGAACAGGGGCTGATCAGAACATCTGGGTGGGTCTGAGACTCTAAATCTTAACAGGCACCCCGGGGGTGTGGGGGCTGTGCCTGCCCTTCCTCCTCACAGTCATGCCTGACAGCGACAACGCTCAGCAGAGCCCAGTGTGAAAATTAGCCTGCAAGAGGATCCAAAATGAGTCTTACTCTCTGACTCACTCATGAAGCGATGGCAGTGAGAGATTCTCCAGCACTTCGGTTGATTTCCCCATAATTTCTTAAGCCCCCCCACACCTGACTCAGCAACTACCTTTTATCAGCCACTAAAAGGAAGTGTAAGAACTTGTTTAATTTCAGGCAGCCATAGAGCTCTTAAAAAGACTAACATTCCACCGAATACCCATTTCCCAAATTATCTCAAGAGAAGGAAGGAGAGTAACGTCTTGATCCTATGGAACTGTTTAGGACAGCAGCTGAAACCCTAAAAATAGCTGAATCCTGTTCCAAGTCCCATCAGGGAATTCCTTCCCAACATTTGACATCAATGGATCGCCATGAATGCACAGCTGCCTGGCGACACAAATGTGCCACACAGTGCTGAGACAAAGGGTCTTAGATTCTAGAAACAGCGGTCGGTGGAGATCCTGCACCAGACTACTTTCTTGTCTATGAAAATGGACATTGGCAAAACCTGTATGTCCAAAACAGGGGACTTGGGAGGGGCAGGAAGGACATTTCGGTTTCCATTTTGGAGATAGTAAAGCATCACCCCTGATGCCTGCCCTGCCTCTCTGCTTAGACAGTAGACGAACTCTAGAGCGGGAGCCAGCATATGTGTGTGTGCGTGTGTGTGTGTGTGTTTAATCTAGATTCTATCACAGTGGTTTTTGGCTTTTTTTTTTTTTTTTAAATGGTGCTTGGTAATTCCAAGTGATTCTGCCTGGGCAGGAAAAAGCCTGGGAGTGCTAGTTTAGATTTGCAAGACCCATTTTCCTTCAGAAGAAATCATGAGCATGCTTACATATGTCAACAGAAGTTGCAGGATCTCATTTTACGAACATAACACCTGGGACTAAGTTTGGCCCCAAACACCACCACCACCACCACCAACAACAACAACAAAACCACCCCAACTATGGCGAATTACAACTGGTATTTCTCTAAGACTTGAACTTCTCAGAGAGCCTGAGCATCCATGTAAAGAGATACTGTATGACTTGCTCTTTTCTCATAAGGATTGTGAAAAATTTATTCTGAAGTCTACAAAGCCCTTCAATTCTTAGTGGAAGCATCTGGGTAAAAAAGATGATTATTAAGTATTCATCTAATTTTTAAGCGAGATTACTAGAACTTCTAAAACTAAAATGAGGGGCGCAGTGGGTTAAAGCCTCTTCCTTCAGCTCAGGTCATGATCTCAGGGTTCTGGGACCTAGTCCCGCATCGGGCTCTCTGCTCAGTAGGGAGCCTGTTTCCTCCTCTTCCTGCCGGCCTCTCTGCCTACTTGTGATCTCTGTCTGCCGAATAAATAAATAAAATCTTTAAAAAAAATTAAAATGGGGGGAGCCTGGGTGGCTCTGTTGGTTAAGCATCTGACTTCCACTCAGATCCTGATCTCAGGGTCCTGGGATCAAGCCCAAGTCCTGGAGTCCAGGTCCGCACTCAGCAGGGAGTCTGCTTCTCCCTCTCCTTTTCCCTTTGCCCCTACCCCTTGCTCTTTCTCTTTCTCTAGCTCTCAAATAGATAAATACATATTTTCTAAAAAAGTATTAAAATGAGCATTAACCTTCAAAACGATTGCTCCAGAAGACTGGAGCTGTATTTCAATGAAGCTGCCATTTCTCAAAATATTTCTGGACTTCTATTTTGTGAATTGCCTTTAAAGTCAGAATAGGAGCCACATAAGAAACACAGTCCTAATACAATATCTTTTAACCATTCTAAATATATACATCTTTCGAAATGTGAAAAAAAGACCATTAACTATTCTGTATCCTAAGGCCCATATCATCGACCTATCACCCAAGAAAGTTTAAACTTAAAGTTGAAATTTATTTTTTGTTATTTATTGTATGAAATCAGGATTTTTTTTCCTATTTCCCATCTGTGAATGCATTTTCAAAATACATCACCAAAGTGCCATCCCCAGAATTTTTTTAATAGATTTTATTTTTTTTTAAGATTTTTATTTATTTATTTGACAGAGATATCACAAGTAGGCAGAGAGAGAGGGGAAGCAGGCTCCCTGCCAAGCAGAGAGCCCGATGTGGGACTCCACCCCAGGACCCTGAGATCATGACCTGAGCCCAAGGCAGAAGCTTAAGCCACTGACCCACCCAGGCGCCCCATCATCCCCAGAATTTTTATTTCCCACTGAGAATCACTGTTATATTTTAGTAAAAGCTTATTTCTAATCAAAACTCAGCTTCATGATTCCTGTTACTCAACAGCTTGCCTCTGAATGGGACCTTTTTCTAAAATCAAATCCATTTTGAATGGAGAGAGCTTGCCATCCCAGACTTTGAGGGCAATTTCCGATGGATTCTTACACACTTTTCACACTGATACTCAGAAAAGGACCATATCTGTTCGTGTGCTCAAAATCTAATATGTTAAGAAATTAATTAATAGTTATTGATTGGTTATAGTTTTTAAGCATAGAGATTGTTTTATGTTACAGGTTATTATAGATGACAAGCTGCATTGTAGAGAGCCAGGCTGATCACTGGTTTATTTGACATACAGAATATTAATCGAGAACCTTGAAAACCTGGCATTGAGAGAGACATCGGTGTATGTAGAACATGACTCCATAAGCAAGAGCTAAATGTTGTTATAGAAGCAAGTGTGTGTATATATGTTTTGAGCAGGGAGAAGGGGATGAGTCAGGTAAAAAGACAGATTCAAACTTACCTCGAAGACATTTTTGAAGCTGACCACTTCCCAATAAACAACGAGAAGAATGTGATCGAAGAGAGAAGTTTGTAAACTACTTCTGCCATGAATACGGCTTGGATATTTGTTCTTATTTACTAAAAGTCCATGACCTGTCAAAGTTGTGTTTAAAATATTTGAAGTTTGAAAGGCATGTGTAATGGCGGGATACAACTTTTTAGTGAAAGGAAAATCATTTGCGATATTCCCTTATGGAGGAGGAACCTACCACAGCCGTCCATCATTGCCTAAGAGAACCGGATCGGGGTGTGATGACACCCACGATGCTGGTGGTGGTTGTGGTGGTTCAATTTTTGTTAGTGGGAGTGATCCTTTATCTCTTTCTCATACCTTTCTTCCAACTGGGCCTACTGAAGCTAACAATGTGATCTCTGGAAGCTTCCTGTTACCTCAGAAGCAAACACACAGATAATGAGTTGCTTATATTTTGAGAGGGTAGAAGAAAGTGAGCCAAAATGAGAGACCACGTAGCTTGTGAGAAGTAATACTGTTAGTCCATAGGGAAGCTGGGAAGCAGGTCTTGACTTCCAGATACAGCACTCTAGTCAGATACACTCAATGTGATGTTCAGCGGTGACTTTAGGCTGTTTTTGCTCTGGTAAAGGACACAAAAATGTTCATTCTGCGGAGCTACTGTGTGGGTTTTTCACAAAATATGTGTTTTATCAACATTAGCATTAATACGAATACTCCAGTAGTTAAACAGATAAAACAGGAGACAACACCTGTCCTACACCTGTGAAATACCTATTTGGTTCAAATCCCAGCTCTCCTACTCTCATGTAGCGGGCAGTTGAATGAGTTAACCACTCTGGGCCTCTATAAGCCATTTTTACTCATAACACATATGACACTAAATGTGGGTTTTCCACACCAAGCAATTCCGCAACTTTCCAGACACCAAGTGAGTGTCCTACAATGCAATTCAATTCTGACCCTAGCTACCCAGACATAGTGTCAAACCCCACAGATTAAGGGTTCAGGCCCACAAATCTTTCCTTTGTTTTAGGTACAAGCACAGGTCGTGGTGGTCTCTCAAACTTCCAAGTGACTGGCTACAAATTGGGGATTTCCTCCACCCCCTCCTTGGATTCTATAATTTGATAGAGTGGCTCATAGAACTTAGGAAGGCATGTTACCTGCCATGACTGGTTTGTGATAGAGACAACAAGTCAGGAATAGCCAAACTGAAGAGATGCAGCGGGCAAGATATATGGGTAAGAGGCCTGGAGTTTCCATGCCCTTTTCGAATTCACTTCCCTCCGAGCACCTTGAGGTATTTGCCAACCAGGAGGCTCTCTGACCATCCCCCAGCCCCCAAACATGTTTCAGGACATTTTTTTTTTTAAGATTTTATTTATTTATTTATGTAAGACAGAGAGAAGAGAGCATGAACAGGGCAGAGGGGCAGAAGCAGGCTCCCTGCTGAGCAAGGAGCCCAAAGTGGAGTTTGATCCCAGGACCCTGGGGTCATGACCTGAGCCAAAGGCAGCCACTTAACTGACTGAGCCACCCAGTCACCTTCTAGTTTCAGGATCTTTATGGAGGTTTCATTACATAGGCATGATTGATTAAGGCATAGCCCCTGGTGATTACCTCCATCTCCAGCCTGTCCCTCACTCCCCCTGAAGTCAGGGAGTATGGGTGAAAGTTCCAAGTTTCTGACCATGTTTTGGTCTTTTTGGTGATCTTCCCCCCTCCTGGAGCTATCTGGGGGTCCCCAACCACCAGTCATCTCGTGGGCATGCAAAACACATTCCTGTCACTCCAGAGATCCCAAAAGCTTAAAACTCTCTTGTGTCAGGACAGGAGTCAGGGACTAAGACCAAATGTTGTAACAAAAGATGCCCTTATCACCCATCTCGCTCTGGAAATTACAAGAGTTTTAGAGTTCGGTGCCAGGAACTGAGGACAAAGACCAAATATGTATTTCTCAGTATATCACAGCCTCGGTTTCTCCAGCTGTGAATAAGATGATGATAAATACCTCACCTAGTAGTTAAGAGGATTCAACCTGTCACTTGTTAGCAAACACGTGGGAAGGACAGAGTTCCCCTTCGGTGACAATTATCTTATTTTTCCCTATTCAGCAAAGACACAGTAACCACTCCCTTTGTGTCCATCTCTGAGCTGGGTACTCTGAGGGACACGGAAAAAGGAACAGAGAGGTTTCAGGCCACCAAACACCCCAATAGAGCTGCACAGGCCCCTTAAGGGGATAATTTTTTGCCACGGTAGGAACTTAGTTGGTGGAGTGGCTGGACATTTATTGTGAAAGTGTGTCAAGTAGCAGAGTGTCTCCAATGTCAATGATTAGCTTACTTCCACTCCGAGTTTAGAGACCCACTTCATGTATTTGTTTAGAGATCAAGGCCTGTGATACCAAAAAAGGAAATGGAACATAGTTCTCCTTGGGTAGCTAAATCCAGAGTGCTGGGCAGAACTAACATCTGCCTGGTCTTTCTAAATGAGTTGTTGTGCATATCTTAGGTTAAATAAAATAAAGCAAAATAAAAAAAAGAAAGAAACCTCTCCCAGTACACCGGCAGAAACGTATGATTCAAATGAGATCAAATATTTTTAAAGCGCTGTATGAGCAGTACGGTACTCTATAAATGTTTGGCAAGCTTCCACCTACACATTTTATTACCTTTGTTATTGTAGCGTGAGTTATCTTCGAAGGTTTTAAGGTTGTAAGAACATAAGTCCTCCAGCCGCACGAGGGATGTTTGAGAGAGAACAGTGACCGTGCATGCCTGTGAACACACAGTGCGAGGCTCTCTGCGGAGAAAGGGGACGCGTGGTTCCTACAGGCTGCCGTCATCTTCAAATATTTAAAATATTGTTCTATTTTTAAATGCTGGTTGTTGTTTTTTTTTTCAAATTAAGTCTGGAAATTGTTTCTGATGAGAAATAGCATACCGTCCGTGGCAGAAATTTTGCAGAAAAGTGTTGGGAAGCTGATGAGAATGATGTGTAACCTCTGTGTCCCTGGCATCCCAAACTATGACCTTGAACCGAAGACAGGTTACTATCTTTGCACTCCCAAGATGTTAATGCATGAACCCCTCCAGTTTTAGTTACTTGAATGCAGTCCCCACTCCCCAACACCCACATACATCCCTGTCCCATGCCTCTTAGCTGGTGTGAAGCTTTTCAAGGCGCCAAAATGTATGTTCTCAGGAGCAAGTTGTTGCTTTTGTTTATTTCCTGTTCCTTGGCCTGCAGTCTTTACTGCTGCCCCTTATAAGAGTGCAGCCCTGACAGAGTCTGACACTGGTCCCCAGGCAGCCAGTTAGCCCACTGCCTGCCTGTGTGTCCCCAGAGCCACGGAGGGAGCCCCTGTGATCCAGAAGGCCACGCTGGCAGAGCAGGCGAAGGCTATGGGGACACGTCAGCCTTCGTGAAGGGCGCCATGGAAAAGCGAAGGAGCTACCCTGTGAAGACTGAAACCTTCTCTCAGTGGCCTGCGAGGATGTGGTGGGAGGCCAGAGCGCTGCCTGGAGGGGCCTGTCATGCCCAACAGAAAAGTAATGAGGAGGGCTAGGAAGGGAAGGGTCCGGGGGCTGGGAGAAGGTGTGTGAAGGTGCGGTGGACCCGCTGGACACCACCTCATCAAAGGTACTGGTGATGCTAAAAGCTGGGTCTTCCACCTGAAACTGAAGGGTGACTACACCACTACCTGGCTGAAGTAGGACCGAAAGCATATCATTGACCCTGCCCTGTCAGCCTGCCAGGAGGCCATAGACCTCAGCAAGGAAATGGCTGCCTGGCAACCCCACCGGCCTGGACCTGGTCTCAAGGAGCTTAATGGTCTTCTCCTATGAGATCCCCAACAGCCTCTGGCCAAGACCACCTCGGACGGTGCCAAGGCTGACCTGCACACCCTCACCAAGGACTCCTACAAAGACAGCACCTTCATCACGCAGGGACTGCAAGACAACCTGGTGCTGGGGACGGCCGACAACACCAGGGGAGAGGGGGTGAGGCTCCTGAGGAGCCCCAGAACTGAGCCACTCCTGCCCCTTGCTCTGCCCCCACTCTCCACAGAGAGGATTAGTATGGGGTTGGAGACCTCACCACTGCTCTCTGTACCCTCTCTCTCCTCTGAACACTCTCCTCTGAACCAGGTCACTGCTCACCCCCTTGACCCTCTTCTGTCCCTATTGTCTCTTGGTCTGAGGAACTGAGGAGAGTCCCACCCTTGTGGTTGAGAACTGGGCTATGAATGTGGCAGAAGCTAGAGATGAGTGTGTGTGAGTGTGTGTGTGTGTGTGCGTGCGCGCACACACATGCGTGCACAAGACCAAGAATGAGAGGAAAAGCATGACTGCTGTGTGTGACCATGTTTCTTCCCAATAAAGTTCCCCTGTGACCACCACCCCACCAAAATCGAGTATAGCTCTTCTAGGCCAGTCATCTCTGTCATCCTAATCATCTCTTTCTGCAGCTGCAGGCAGGCAATGGTTGTCCTTATGGTACACCTACTCACCACACCACACGTGGAATGCTGGAGACCAGAAGACTGGGTCACAAGCTAAGGGAAATTCACAACTGCTTCTAGAACTGTATACTGTTGGCATTTTAGGCTTAGACCCAACCTCTGAACCCTGGCTTAGGTTCCAGAAGCCTCCCCATACCTCAGAGCCCAAGCCCAACTCAGTTCCCAGAAAGAAAAGAAGAACCTTAACTTGCCAGTTGAAAACCCATCCTCCCTCTCAGCTAGGATGAGTGATTGTTGTTTCTTCCCTTTGGGGGAAATCCCACCCTTCTAAACAGGCATCTCCCGCCCCTCAGAGCATGGGCACCGCAATCACTGGAGCCCTGGGAGCTCTCCCAGTGGCTGCCACAGGTCACCTCAAATCACAGCTCTTATGGGCGATGACGTAGACCAGGCTTCAGGATCCCAGCTCAGCCATCCCTTGTCTTACTCCATCCTTCCAGCCCAAAGTGGACAGAATTTCACGTAAGCTTGTTTTTACTGACAAAGCTGGTTCTCGCTCCTAATTTTTTAAAAGCAAATGTGTGGACAACAAAGTCAACATACCTCCCGTGAACGATAGTAATATTAGGGAAAGTTTGGGGAGAAGCCATTGTCTGTCTTCATAATAGAATTCTGCTGTCACGGAACTCCTCAGCATTTTTTTTTTAAAGATTTTATTTATTTATTTGACAGACAGAGATCACAAGTAGGCAGAGAGGCAGGCGGGGGTGGGGGGGAAGCAGGCTCCCTGCTGAGCAGAGAGCCCGATGCGGGGCTCGATCCCAGAACCCTGAGATCATGACCTGAGCTGAAGGCAGAGGCTTTAACCCACTGAGCCACCCCAGTGCCCCACTCCTCAGCATTTTTAAGCAGCTGGTAGCATCTCAAGGCCAAGGATTGGCACCTGGACTCCTTCCTTCTCCGGGTTCCAGTTCCCCTGTGTATGGAGGCAGTCGTTTGGTCCATCACGAGTGCCCTGAATTATCCTGCCAACAGTCCTCCTGCCATGGGGAGTCTCCACCCCCCAGAGAGTGCTGTATTCCTCGGCATGGCAGAGGTTTGCACATCAGATGATATGACCCAGGATCTTGGTAGGTAAATACTACGATTGTCATCTTTCCTACTTTTTCACTCAGTCCTAGGACTCCAGGTCATTGCTCCTACCAAGTCCTCAACCTGTTGTGGCAATGTTAGAGATAAGCCTTCCTCACTGGGGACAAACCCGGAGGTGGAGGGTCCCCTGGGAGTTTGGCAAGATGACCTTGGAAAGCTTCACAAAACATGAAAGTTCTGAAGAAAGCTAATCCGTTGGTGAATCTGCTAATGCCTGCGTGTCCTCTTCCCCTGCCCCAAAGATAAGAGCCACAAACAATGATGGCCTTTCCTTCCTTTATTGGCATAATTTTACACTCGCAATTTCATTAGCTGTTTAGATAATGGGGCGGGTGCAACGAATAAAGCCCATAAAACAACAATAGAGTAGATCATTTGCAAGCGTAGAGCAACTTAATTGTTGTTTTCAGCACACCCGGAATGACAAAGGGGATTGTCTCTGAAGTCTGATGGCATTTGTGTTAGACAAAAGCTAGTGGTTGATTTCGGTAGTTATTATTCTCCCCTGCAGTTTAAATCACTTTCTTACTAGAAGCAAAGGAGCAGTAAGGAAACAAAACAAAACAAAACAAAACAAATTCTAACCTTATGTAAATGCAGTTCTCCAAATAGATTATTTTTGCAGATTCTGGAGCCACTGAGGGAGATAGGGTTCCACAATTCTAAAGAATCCTAGAATTTTAGAGATGTGGCCATAAAGAGCACAATCTAGTTTCCTTAGTCTGTGCTTCCTGAACTGGCGTGCCTATGCCCTGCTTTTACAGGGGTACAATGCGTGCTCCAAGGGAACTACGAGATGGAGCCCCCCCTCCAAAGAGACACCCTTATAAGGCCTCACATAAGGGAGGCACTTGGAAAATACCTGTTGTGTTAATAAATCTCTGTGGTTTGTCAGTTTCATTGGTTGTTAAATAACTTAAAACTTTATTTTATTTTATTAGTTTTTTTTTTTTTTTTAAGTAGGCTCCACACTCACTATGAAGCCCAATGAGGGGCTTGAACTCACAACCCTTAGATCAAGACCTGAGCTGAGATTAAGAGTCGGCTCTTAAACCGACTGAGCCACCCAAACACCCCATACATTATTTTAATATTAAAATAAATCTGTGTTAAGCATGAACCTGAATATGTGCAGATTTTTAAAAAATTATCTGGGAGATCAGGGATCCCAGGGATGGGATGCAGAATGGAAACACAAAAAATGACTTCACGGGGGGTGGGGGGGGATGTGTGCTCGCTGTGGGATGGGGAGGATGGGGGGTGGTTCTGACCTTAGGAACTTCTGAGTCTATACAACTAAAGGCAAAACAAACTGTACATAGCTTTGCACTCTGTCAATCAAGTTGCTTTCCATAGGGGTGCAGATTAACAATAGTTACTGGTACACGTGTACACCGGGAATGAACAAATCAATAGAAGGATAACCAGTGATAGGAATCAGTTTTCTCATTCTTGGAATGAGAGTTCACAGATAAGCAAAGGGAGAAGGCTAGAATGATCTGTGTGTTAAAGGATTCACACTGGAAACCCTGTATGAGCTTACATTTAGCTGAATATGGGTATAGATACACCTGTATGTACTTCAGATACATATAGATGTGCAAATATTTATTAATGTGTATATAGGAGTTAGTATACACATATCTATTTCCTTCCTCTGACAGCTGAGAGGACCCAGAAGCCAGCACACCTAGAATCTTGGTCTCTTAGAGTAGTCTCCAGTGAAAGGAACCAGGCAGAACTCCTTGGAGAAATGGCTGCTTCTAGGAGCAGGGCAGGAAACACACACACACGACGAGCCTGGAATATCTTCGAGTGCCAGAAAGTTAAAAAATGCTGGAGGAAAAAGAAATCCCAAAACCAAACCCCATATGATAGGGGTACGTCAAAGGGACACAGGAACCAACGGAAAGACCTCCTAATGAGAGCCAAAATGGGAACAATTTGAGAACCAAAATAAAGTAGAATTGGATTATTATCTAAAGGGAAAAAAATAGATACCCATAAGCCTATTGCTACTATAAATAAATGACTGAATAAATTGCAAGAAGGAGACAAATCTCAGTAATTCCAAGTAATTTCTGTACTCTGCTTTTCAGGAGGTGAAGCTTGACTGTCCACTTCTTAACTACGGGTTGTGCTTAGTAACTTCCTAACTTCCTTGAAGGGAGGAGAGTATGCAAAGGAGGGGAGAGGAGTAACTTTGAAGTGGAGAAAGCTGATAAACACTACCTAGGCTAGGAGATCAAGGTCAACAGCAACAGTGATGTCATATTGGTTAGCATGTTCTCTGGATATGATGTGATGGGCGGTGCCCTTTACCTGTGATCTTCTGCTGAAGACCCATAAGCCCTGTCTAACCCTGAGGAAAATGTCAGACGACCCCAAATGAGGGAAGATCTGAGTCAAAATCATCCAAAGAAGATCTGAGGAACCGTTACCAGCCAATGGGAGCCTAAGAAAATCAGACAATGGAATGTCATCTGGGATCCTGAACAGATCCTGGGACAGAAAAGAATATTAAGTAGAAATTGAAGAAATATGAATAAACTAGGACTTTGGTTCATCATAATGTATCCATATTGGTTCATTAATGATAACAAATGAACTTACTAACATAATGTAGGGTGCTCATAATAGGGGAAATCAGGTACATGATGTATGGAAACCCTCTGTACCACAGTTTTAAGTGTTCTAATCTAAAACTGTTCTGGAAAAAAAAAAAAAAAGACTGTTCTGAAATAAAAAATGTTTTTATTCTTAAAAAAATCTAGATAGGTCATGGGTAAAAGGCCAAGTATGATGAATGTTAGAAACAGTTTGAAGGCAGACTGAGTACAGAATGTTAGGGTGTCTTTTGGCCCTTTTCTGCCGTTAGGAGTACTTGGGTAGCACGGTTTATGGTGTGTAGAACACTACCTTAAACTTTGGACTTTGCCTAAGATTAACTCCAAGGAAACTTCAAGGATTTACAATCTCCTCATTTAAGGAGTGGAACAAAGACAAAGACTGGGCGTCTCTAATGATTAACCAACATATTTACATTCTCCATGTTGGAAAAAAAAGAACTTCATTGACACAGAATGAAATCGACCACTCATGGGTAAGACTTACTAAAATATTTTGTTTTCATAATATATAAGGGTGATAAATAAAGCTTCTTTATTTTAGAAATATTTCTTTTTCATTTTTAAAATCCTTTGGAAGTTTGTAGTGACAAATATTTATGCAAATAATCCACGTGGCCTCATTTCAGCAATCTCCCTCTTTTTACCTTTTACTCTTTGCAAAGCTCATATCCTGGGTATTCTTGAGGCTGAAAAAATCTCATCAGTTTAGTTTATATTCAGTACTCGAAAGCCTTTCAAAATGTATGGCATTTATTTCTCATTACATAAGGCCCATAGTACCCGTTAAATTATAACTTGTGTTTTAATACTGAAGAAATCATAACCGGCTCTTAATAAAATCAGCCCTCAAACTAAACACATGTTCTACTTTGTCCAATACCTTTTTAGACTTTGTAAGTGAAATTTGCCTCTCTCCCTCCCCTCCTTCATTTCTTCCTCCCTCCGTCCCTTTACCTTTTTAGACTTTGTAAGTGAAATTTGCCTCTCTCCCTCCCCTCCTTCATTTCTTCCTCCCTCCATCCCTTTCCTTCCTTCCTCCAAAACGCTTACTGAACATCTACTCTGGCCAGGATTTGGGAAAACATTTTATTTTATTTACTTAATTTTTTAAATATTTTATTTATTTCTTTGAGAAAGAGAGAGGGAGGGAGGGAGAACAAGCAGGTGGAAAGGCAGAGAGGGAGGGGGAGAAGCAGGCTCCCCACTGAGCCTGGAGCCCAACTTGGGGCTGGATCCCAAGTCCCTGGAATCATGACCCGAACTGAAGGCAGATGCTTAGTGGACTGAGCCACCCAGGTGCCCCTGGGGAAAACATTTTAAATAACATATGGTTGGTATCAAGGACTCCCAGTCCAGTAGGAGAAGCCGGTGAAGGGCAGATAATTAATCCTCAT
The DNA here is from genome assembly GCF_020171115.1 of Neogale vison. Classification (NCBI taxonomy): domain Eukaryota; kingdom Metazoa; phylum Chordata; class Mammalia; order Carnivora; family Mustelidae; genus Neogale; species Neogale vison. Next base: position 193,624,361 of record NC_058101.1, on the reverse strand, counting down.
TAAATGCATATTATGCTAGAGGTGTGCAAAGGATGCTTATGAGGGCAACGTAGGACAGAAGGCTGTTCCCCAGGGTGGGGGATGTCCTCACTATTATTACTCAGGATGGGGGAGGGTTCATCCCCTCCCTCACCTGACACTTGGCTATTACTTTGTAGGGATTGCTTCCTTGCCCTGAGGTACATCTGAAGTCCGGTCATTTTAATCATTTGACAAATACATCAGATGTCATGGAATCAACCAACCCTTCCCTCTTATCTTGTCCTGACTTTTCTTTGTAAAACCATCTAGAGGTAAAAAACTCACAAACAAACAAAACACACACACACACACACACACACACAAAACCCCCAAAACAAAATGTTTGTGATAAATCCTATGATAAATCCTGAAAGGAACAATGCATTCTTTCTGTCCTCTGGCCCTCTCTGCATTAAATACATAAAACAGAAGGGGTTTAGAAAAGTGATCACATTTAACTGCTTCCTGTATTAGCGAAACATTTGAGTGGAAAGCCAGATTTCTTTTAGGGTTTAAAAGTTTGTGAAATAATTTTTTCAATAGTCCTTTTAAAAAACATTTTTCTCTGAAAAAAGCACTGTGGCCTTTCTAAATTGTGAGGGATTAGAAATGCCTGGTTTTTACATCAACCCCAAGTGATACATAGCTATCAAGCCATAATCAGATAGTGCTGGTCTCATGACTGTCTTGGAAAAACAATGTCCCCATTGTAACGTCACAAAGGGGCAAAACGGGGGCCTCTCAGAAGGGTCTTAGTGTCATGCTTCTGCTCCAAAATGTGCTGAGTATCGGGGACCCATGTCACATTGCTGGGTAAGGCAGTGCCCATGTCACTACACAAAACCATATTATGTAGGCTTGACAAGGGCCATGACAAATCTTAACACTGACACGTGAACTCTGAGACTGTTAATCAGCCCCGTCTTCCAAAGATCAAGGTTAGCCATTGACTTTCTAAAGGTTTTTGTCAGGAAGCGTTTTATTAAAATTCTTTTTTATTATTTAATTCAGCCAAGAGACATTTCTAAGTGTGTGAACATGAGAGGGAAAAAATATTTACATGGGAATTACACATGCCCGCCTGGGTGCTGTCTCACGTTTAAATCAGATCCCACAGAAACTTTGCCCACATGAATCTTAATCCAAGATGTTTATGAAACCACCAGACCGACATCTGAACTCTCTTTTCCGGTGCCAACGATTTCTGGAAAGAAAGACGCTGTAACTTACACAATGTGCTTAGTATATGATCTGCCTTGGCTAAACCCTGGGTGTTGGGTCTGCCGTGCAGTTTTGGTTTGTTAACAATAGTTTCACTAAATAAGGAAAGTCCCGAGGGCAGGTCTTTGATTCCATGTACCACTGGTGGGTCTGGCCTCTGGGCTGGTCCAGATAAAGGGAATTCGGTGAGCCCACCCCCCAAGTAACATGGAGGGAAATGCTGACCGCAGGTCTCCCCCTATAAAGCACTGTTAGCAGAAGACACAGACAGAGAGCCGGGAGAGCTTGACAGAGTTCAGAGGTCACGAGGCCCTTTCTCCATCTCAGGGATGGCTTCCTCAATCTGCCCCTGGCAGCGTCCACACCTGCAGGTAGTGCGCAGGAGGGTGGAGCCAGGAGTTCCATCACAATAAGGCTCTCCAACACACGTGACCCCACGCGTCACCTTGTCCAGACTCTTCCTTGCCCTTCCATGGGGTTCCTCTCCACTTTCTTGGGAGCAGCTATTACTCATTCTTTAAGATCCTTATCAGATACCACGTCTGCCAGGACGTGCCGGGATAACTAGCTGTTCCCATCCCCACCCCGCCCCCACGTTCCTATCACGTCTTACAACAGGCATCACCCTCGGGGCGGGTGGACGCCTTTATGGTGTCCTTACGCCAGCAGTGCGTGACTCTCCCAGTCACTGCCTGGACGTTTGTCCAGGAAACAAAGCTAAAGAGCTGGGAGAACGGGGATGAGGAGGGGTGACAGGAAATTGTGGGGGCGGAGAATGAGTTGCAGGACTGAATGCGAGGTGCTCTGAGATCCTCAGAGATCAGCACGAGTGTGGGTTCAGCACGAGAGGAAAAGGCCAAAGCAAATATAGTCAGTCTCGAAGTGGAACAGAAGAGCCCTAGAATGAAGACAGGGTTAACTCTGGTCTCCGGAAGCAACGAGAAATGGAAAAACAAGCTTCAACTGGGGTGCTTGAAATGTGTGTGTGTGTGTGTACATACATGTGGTGTGTGTGCATATGCATGTGTACATATGTGTGTATACATATCTCTGCATATGGCATAAACATTGTTTTGTAAACGAGGGTAACAGCCACCCTAGACACATTTTCCTTGCTTTCGAGAGTAATTTTCTTGGCATGCCATGACTTGTGCTAATTCCAAAGAGATAATCCCAGTAGAATCATGTACTTCGTCGTTCCCAAACCCAGGTGATGTTCCAAGTTTTAAAGTAATTTTTTTGTCCTTCTCTCAGAGGTGGTTGGGCCATATAACTAATTCCCAAACTGATAAAAAATCAGATCCTTGAGAAGTCTGTTACTCATGATATTGGCACTCATAAGAGATCCAGAAGAATACTACATAGGAAGACTGACTTCTGCTCAAATATGGTAAGCTGGGTTACAGAGACCTAGCAAGATTGTCTAATGTTTCTCAAATCCTTTACATCTAATACAAGGAGGCCAACTTCCAGACAGATGTGGAAGATAGGGCTTCCTGATTAAGGAAAATATGACCTGGTCAAATTACATGTGATATTACTATCATATTTTGTCTGTATTACAGGTCAGCAAACATTTTCTAGAATGAGCCAGATGGTAGATATTTTCAGGACTACAGGCTATCCTGTCTCTGGCACAACTACTCAACTCTGCCTTTGTAGTGTGAAAGTAGCCACAGGACAGACGTAAACAAATGGACATACGTCCATGCTCCTGGCTGTGTTTCAGTAAAACTTTATTTACAAAAACAGGTGCCGGGTTTGCTGATTCCTGTTAGAGTTGATGATACAGCAGAAATACAAAAAAGATTGTAACCCTTCAGCTTTTAAAACGCCTGTTCTGCATTTTTTTAAGGTACAATAGTATAGAGCAGGTTAATGATTTTGTTCTGGATCTGACCCGGATTTGAATTTTTGCCCTGCTCCTAATTACCTGTGTGACGCTAGGCATGTTACTTTACCTTCTAGACCTTTATTTCCCTGTCAGTAATACCAGTTATGATATTATGATACTGACTTCATGGTTTGCTTTGAGGATTAAAATATGTCACCCACATACGGATATTACACAAATAATATGTGTCAAGGCCCGAGTACCACTGCTGCATAATAATGTTATCTATCTCATGCATTTACATTGTCCTGGAAAAGGCCACAACCATCAGCAAGAAAGCCCAGCGCTGCCTCACCTGCCTGCCTGTGAACCTTTAGGAGAGTTACACGCTACAGGGTGATTTGGACCGTTATAAAGCTCAGCTCCTTAGAATTTCTACCTTTTCAGGGTCTGACAAACCTCAGGAGATAGATTCAGTAGCAACTTGGTTACCTAATAGTCACTTTTCAAGGATAAAAGGTCAGGTCTGCCGAGGAAGGGAAACTGAGACCTTTACATGTTTTGTTTTGTTTTTTTAATTTTATTTACTTATTTGACAGATGGAGATCACAAGTAGGCAGAGAAGCAAGCAGAGAGAGAGAGGACAGAGCAAGCTCTCTGCTCAGCAAGGAGCCTGATATGGGGCTCGATCCCAAGACCCTGAGATCATGACCTGGGCGGAAGGCAGAGGCTTAAGCCACTGAGCCACCCAGGTGCCGCCCTTTACATGTTTTTAAACCAATGTCGTACTGTCATTCAGTTCTGCTTCCTCACAGTTTAGCTTTCCTCCTGGTCACAAGGGCCCCCTTGTCTTTGATTTTCCCTGTGATTAGCGTACTGACTAGCATGCACCAAGCACTTACTAAATGCTTTTTGAAGGGATATTGGCAACCGGAAAGAATGAGGAACCAACAGAAGATAAAACTACATTCCGTGACTCTTGGGTTATTTCCTTGGAACCGTGATTTCCTAACTTTATATCCAGACCCTTCCAAGGGATAGGGCTAGTCTCAAAGCAAAGAATCACTTTCTCTAGTTTCTTTTTCAGTGATGTATCAAAGCGAATGTAGATCTTATTCTATACACTTAGCTGAGCAAGGAATGTAACTAGATTTTCCTATAACCCAGCTAAAATTTTGTTTTGTACCTTTTCTCAGTGGTAGGGACTTGAACCCAGTTAATACCAGGTGCCCTCTTGTGCCTGATTTTTGTGTCTAGGGTCTGGTGGAGTCTGGGATTCATCTAGTCCTTGGCCGCTGCCCATCTGGGGAGGCAGCTGTGCGAGTTTTGCTCATCGGGCACATCAGTGTCCCATCCCTCCTTACTACAGAGGCCCATTCCTTCCAATGCAGCGTTCTTTTCTTTCTGTCATGTCCCAGAACAGACTCTGTGCTCAGTGTTCCACTGTTTTCCTTCCTCGAGGCAGTAGGCAGGAATGTCCTAGGTGATTTATGAAGGAAGGACACAGCAGGTACATAGAAATGTGGTGGAGGCAAACACACCCAAAAAACTAGTTAATATTGCGAAATTGCTCTGCCACATAGATCGTTCAAATTAAGATGAATTGGACAAGAGGGATACACACCTGTGTGCAAATAGCCTGCCTAGCCCCCGGGTACAGGATTGTGCCAAATGGGAGAAGACATTGCTACATAGATGGGGCTTGTCTTGGAAACAAATAAAGTCTCAAAATGTGATGCATTTAGAACAAGCCACAGATACAAAGAGTTGCCTCAGTAGCGGTTCGGTTCCTGGGCAGGAAACGGTCAGCAGAAGCTCAGTGCTTGTTTAAGTGGATGCCAGAGAAGAGATTTACAGCTTCAGGGAGGGTTGGAAATGGTCTTTAATATATTCCCAGCTGTGCGAGTTTTGTGATTCTTTAGGAGTTTGTGAGTGTGTGTGTGTGTGTGTGTGTGTGTGTGTCTGCTTTTGGTTTGACATCGTGGCGACAAGTCCCCTAAGAGCTGTGCTATTTTCTTGTTGTGTGACCTCAGAGAAGGTTCTTCCCCAACCTGCTTGTTTCCTCACCTATAAACTTGGGATAACGATGCTTCTTGTGTATTCAGAGGATCGATTACATTGGGTAAAACTCTTTGCAGAGTGACTGATGCATTTTGAATATTTGATAACAAGTAGATAAATCTTGATAGAAACGAGGACCTAGATATAACTATTTGGCCCTCCCAAAACTTTTGAACTCTGCTATTTTCAGGGTTTCTAGAAACAGTACACCTCTTGTGGGCCAATTTTGACAGACAGACTCGGACTCAGATATTAATTATAATGATAACTGCAGCTAGGTTCCCAGAGCCCTTGCTCCTCCACATTTCCGTAAGGTAGGCGGAATTGTCACCCAGATAAGGAGACTGAGCCCACAGCTGATGACTGGCAGAACCTTCCTTTGAAGTCAGATAATTGGCTCCAGAGCTTCTGTCATCAATCACTGCACTCTGTCTGCCACTGACTTGCAGTCTATATTAGTCAAGGTTCTCCAGAGAACTAACAGGGTATGTGTATATATGTACGTATGTGTGTGAGGAAAGGGAAAGTTGGAGGGGAGAGAGAGATTTTAAGGAATTGGCTCATATAATTGTGGAGGGGTGATAAATCTAACATCTGCAGGGCCAGCTGGAAACCAGGAGAAAGCTGCAGTTCAAGTCCAAAGGCAGCTGGCTGGCAGAATTTTTTCTTGTTCCTGAGGTCAAGGTTTTACTCCCTTTTGCCTGCAACTGACTAGACGAGGCCCACCCACCTTATGGAAGTAATTCACTTTACTCCAAGTCTACAGATTTCAATGTTCATCTCATCACCAAAATATTTTCACAGAAACATCCAGAATAATGTTTGACCAAATATCTGGTCCACCCATGGCCCAGCCAAGTTGACACATCAAATTAACCATCATGTTGTGGTTCTCCACAAAAATCCACTCTGATTCCTCCCTAGCTTTCCATGTCCCGGCAATCAGGTAATAGAGCAAGTGAGTTGATTCTGAAAAGAATTCTCGAGATGCTAAGATAAAAAGCGCTGTATAATTACTCAGGTTTTCTACTTCCTTCTCCACTCCCTACCCTCTTTTCTCTGCCTTTCCCCCTCCCCTTCTTCTGGGAAAAGAAGGAGGTTGGGGAGAGAGAGAGAGAGAGAGAGAAGTTTCAACAGGGATAGTTTTGCAATCCAATACCATAGCGTGTCGCAACACTGTGACGCTTGAGGCAAATGTATCTAAAAGACAAATTCCATTTTAAGTGCCTACACTACATAATAATTCAGCACTTAACATATCTTGGTACTTTGAAGTCTTTATGGGTGCTTTTCTCCTCGCTTTTCAGGTATGCATTTTTCAACACGTAGCAGAGTTTGAAGAATCAAAGTCGAGTCCCTAGTTTTCTCTGGGTGAAATTGCAAACCTGCTCATGTATGATTATTCATATCATAGCTTTATTGCAAAAGGGACCAGGGGATCTCAGGCAGCTGCAGCCACCACTTTCTCAGTCCCTTCAGCCAGCAGCACATTTGCCTATTCAGATATGGAGAGAAAGCCATGTTCTGCTCTCCCTGTGGGGAGTCATGGGCCTGGAATGACAAGTATAGAAAGAAGGCTGCCTCTTGCAATGTCTGTGACAGGTTCCTGTGGCCTTGGTTCTCATCCTATTTCATACAAATGCTTTTGCTGAAAAGGCAAATTGCTAATTGCTATATGAGCAAGTTATAATAAGTTATTAAAAACAATATTGAGGGGCACCTGGGTGGCTCAGTCAGTTAAGCATTTGCCTTTGGCTCAGGTCATGACCCCAGGGTCCTGGGATGGAGCCCTGCATCAGGTTCCCTGCTCAGTAGGGAGCCTGCTTCTCCCTCTCCCTCTGTCTGCTGCTCCCCCTGCCTGTGCTCTCTTGCTCTCTCTCTGTCAAATAAATAAATAAAATCTTACAAAATATATATATTGACTTAACTTGCAAAAAAATCCCTTTCGAAATCAATTTTTTTTTCGAAGCTGCGAAAACGCACATATAAATCAAATATCCATCCACTGGAGAAGGGATAAACAAGTTGCAGGATAGCCACAGAATGGATACTGCTGAGAAGTGAAAAAAGAACAAATTGCTACTATGTGGGCGACGTGGATAAATCTCAGAAGCCTTATACTAAGTGAAAGGAGCCAGGTACGAAATACTACACAATGTATGATTCTCCTAATATGATATTACAGAAAAGGAGAAACTCTAGGGACAGAAATCAGATTTGTGACTTCCAGGGGCCAGAGGTGGCAGGAAGGAACTGATCGCAAAGGGGCATGAGTGACCTTTTTGGGGTGATGAAACTATTCTATATCTTGATTGTAGTGGTGGTCACAGGACTGCGTACATTTGCCGACATTCATAGACCGGCAACACCTCAAAAGGGTGAATTTCCTGTATATAAATTGTTTATAAATTGTATACACAGCCTCAATAAACGTGACGTCAAAAAAAAAAAAAGATGTAGGATAATGCAAACATCTGGAGAGAGCCAAAGACAAGGATTCCCAACAAATGCAGAATGGCAAATGAAAGAATGGCCATTGCTAACCTCTCATGCTCTCCCAGACCTCAGGGGAACAGTGAAGAAGAAGGAAGACAAGGGAGCAAGCAGAGGGCAAACCTTATTCTCCACCCCATTCTAAATGCTTCTACTAAGATTTGCCAGTGCTTTGGTTTATTACCAAACACTCTCACTATCTGCTTGAAGGTGGAAAACATCAAGTCGGTGTTGACCTTCTTGGTGCATGAAGAGACTGAAATCATGACCCACCCCAGGATGGGAAGCCTTCTTCTCGCTCTGGCTTCATAAGGGCACTAAAGGGACAGCAGCCAAGGGAGTCTGGTTTCCTTCTTTCTGTGTCTGGACTGCAGCTCAGCAGGTATAGCAGGGAGGCCAAAAAAAAAAAAAAAAAAAAAAAAAAAGGAAAAGAGAAAAAGGAAAGACATTTTTTCATTTGCCTTGAAGGGCTACAAAAGCGAGGTGCATGGGGGAGGGGTGCTGCTAGAGTAAGGTAGCAAAGGAATTACTCAAGCCTATAAGAGCGTGTTATCAGTAAGTCTCACTTCTAAGGGGCAATCTGCTGTCCCGTCTCTCTCTCCTATGGTGATTCCCTGTAACTTAGTTCTTCACTGATCTCTATTGACCCCTACCAGCCCCCTTCCAAGCAGAGAGACAGAAGGTAAAGAATATATATTCTTCGCAATGTCTGGAACTTACTTTCTGTGTTCACACTGTGCTCGGTGCTTTCCATGTATTATTTCATGGACTATCAAAAACAGCCCTATGAGGAAGGTACTGTGAGCACTCCCATTTTTCAAATGAGGATACAGCAATCTAGAGAAATTAATGAACTTGCTGAAGGGCGCCTAGCTATTTAGAGGGCAAAGCTGACAGTCAAACCCACACCAGTGCCAAAGCCAGAGCTCCTGCCCACTAAGCAAAGACTGCTCTATCGTTGCAAAGTCAAGCCACTCCTTTCAGAAGAAATGGGCATCGCTAAACATCACCTTCTATCCTTCAAAAATATGCAGGATGTGTGACTGAGGCTGTCCAAGAGAGTCAAATATAAGCTCTACAACCTCATGGTTGTGGGAACTCATGTGAGTTGCGTGCTTTCCCCAATTCTGTTAACTGTAAAATTGGAATGATGACCTTACAGAATCATCTTGGAAAATAAATGGGATCGTATGTATGAAAATAATGCTACAAATCACATTTTTTCCTCCAAAGAATAATCCCCCCCAAAGTTTAATTATTTGCTATTCTTACCCATGGTAAAGGGACATGGAAAGAAGGCTGGACACATTTAAAGCAACCGATCTGTGTTTTTCAAACTTTTGGAGGTTTTAGCATGCCTAAAACCTGGAGAATATATTGAGTGGTATCCTGGATGTGAAGGCAGAAACAGAAATAGTATTGCCTTTTGCATAACCACCATGTTCTCAAGAAAGACCTACTCTAGGGAAGTTGGACAAACCTTTCCATACACCCCCCGCCTTTCCAAATCCTGCCCTTGCATGAAATCTTGATTTATCTGTACATCTGAAATTGCAATCTTATTTGTTTATAGGTGCTCCACCCCTAGAAAGACGTAAGTGAACTGAAAACCATAATACACTGAAAGAAGTTTGGAGTTAGAGTAATTTGTATATAGCATTAGGGAACACCTACTTTTTAGTTCCATGTAATGCAGGAATCTCTTCCATAATATCTTGATGAATTATCCGAACTCAAGTCCTTACATCTTACCAAGGTGGGGAGCTTGCTGTCAGGGTCCGTAAACTTACTGCCCCTCCCTATGATCTACCCTCACTAGTCCTAGCTTTCGTATAAATGAAGGCCCAGTTCCATATTATCCTTCTATCATGTATCAATGAAATATAACCCTGCTGCCTCCTCTTTCTATCAAATCCTCTTTTCTGGGGAGTACAGTTTCCAGACTCTTGACTCTGCTAGGCCTTAGCTCTGCCCAGTACCCCATCGCCCACCCTTACATTGGGGCTAACATTGTCTTGACTTTTTGGCAACTCATCAGTCTGTGGTTGGCTTAACATCAAGCCTGTAATGTGAGAGACGGCAAAGGAAAAGGTGAGGCCCCTGGCTCGTGAAAGTGGTGATGAGAACCAGGTGTTGTGGACTTGACCAAGTCAGAGAACCCAGATTCTTCTCAGCACCCTGAATGTCAGCCCTGCAGTGTGTGGCAGGACAAGCCTATGAACCTGATACACTGTATAAAATCCAGGAGGCCAGTGGGTTCATTTAGAGTGAGCGATAACTGCTTCAGGATCCACAAATGACTTGGACTCACCACAATTTATTTTTCTCTCTCACACACAAAGATATCCTGGAATTCTTCATCAAATGCTTCCATGGAGTCTGTAGGTGTGCCGTAGACTGCGTGGTCTTCATCTATCAGCCCGATGGACCGCTGGATCTCTTTTCTGCTTCTTCATATCGAAATAATGAGTTTCTGCTTTTCCCTCTGGTATCCTCTGTGCATAGACAGCAAGACAATGATCCTGATGGAGAACAAACCTGAAAAGAGGACAGACTTCCACTAAATATTTTCTTGACAAGGATTGGCAGGGAAACCATCAAAGACTCTGAGACGCACGTATGACTCTTCTATGGGAAGTTCACCCCTACAGGAGAAGAAGGATGTGAAATGAGTGTGAATCAAGGTTTCTGACCTTTGAAAGACGCTTGTAAAATGGTTAAGAACCATCTTAGGAGGCATGGAAGTGGAGGCATGGAAGTGACCAAAGGGGACCAACATAAATGGTGTTGGAGGTCGCAGTAGATGGTGGTAAGAGCAAAAGGACAAGGTGCAGGTGGGGGGCAGGGAGCAATGACCCCAAAATGAACTTTGCAAGATGAATAGAATTTAGATGGGAAGGTGGGGGGTGAGAAAAGAGCTTTATAGGTAGAACTGATTAAAATAAAAAATTTGGAAGGAAACACTCATCAGTAGGGCGAACGCATCTGTCACAGAAGACAGATTTAAGGAGGCAGGTCGTTGAGAACTAGGTACGGAAGCTGAGGGGAAGACCCAGAGAGATCTGAGGGAATCAGAGGGGGAGGAGAGTCTGCTGCTTTTCTGGAGCCCAGAGGGGAAGTCAAATTACCCTTTGGAGGTAGAAAATGACAGCATTTGGACAAAACAAAATAAGTATTACTTTGCAGAGTAGTTGGAAACCTTATAGAACTTGTTAACCTTAAAAGATACAGACTAAATAAACATATATTTCAAAAGTGTGACTACAACCCTGCAGTTTATACACAATGGATAGGTTGCTAAGAGAAACTAGGGATGTGTCTACATCCTGATCTGACGTTAGCATCACAAAAGGCAACAGTATCTTTTCTTTTCTGAAGTCCATGAGATTAATCTCTAACGATAAAACCCAACGGAAACGGTCTTGACTTAGATCTTAGACCCGGGATCCCATGACACACAGATGATATTTCTGAACACAAACGTTTTCTAATAGCCTCATCCCCAAAACAGGGTCGTTCGCTGCTTAAAAGTGTCTGGTTTTCTTTGAAATAGTTTGTGTGCTAACGGGGATGGGCTTTATTTTCTTTCTCAGTGGTCTTGGAAAGCCATTGAACTTTCTGGTCTGTACATTTCTAGCTATTCCTCTTGAAAAGTCTCGGATGGTGGAATTTGGGATAAATGTCGAGATCTGTCTGTTGTACTGTAACATTGGTTAAAAATAAGTGGACTATTAAGATGCTGTTTTTATAGATGATTAATTTTTTATCTGGAGTGTCACCTCAGAGTACCTCAGTTTTAGGTACTTTCTCCTTCTACACCACAGAGAGCCCAGGAGTTGTTGCTACATAATACTAATAACAAATTCCTGTCACTCCTGAGTAACTATTCCACCAAAAAAAAAAAAAAAAGCAAATTCTGCTTTTTAATCTTTAAAGTTTATTTATTTATCTGTTTGTTTGTTCATTTGTTTATTTATTTACATAAGTAATCTTTATACCCAATGTGGGGCTCAAACATACAACCCTGAGATCAAGAGTCATATCCTCTACCGACCAAGCCATGGACGCCCCAGATTCTCCTTTTTTAAACATTCATTTTATCAGATGAAGGATTGGGGTTTTTTGTTTGTTTGTTTGTTTGTTTGTTTTTGGTGAACAGAAGATACGCGTCTCTCACTAACGTTTTGTTTTTAAAATATTTAAATGCCACGAGAACCACAAAGCACAATTTTTTGTCCGCGATTCTTCTAATAAACAGAAAATAGACACCTTGGAGGCTTTGCGATGATGTTTAAAGGACAACACATTTGCGTTTTTCTCAAAAGTGTAAACAGAAACCCAGTGTGCCTGGCGGGGGAGGACGGCTGAGGCAGGCAGGCATTGGCACCGAGAACAGCGTCTTCAGTCACTGTGGCTAAGGGCAGTAAGGAAATGCCAAAAAGGCCTTCAGGAGAAACGTATTTGCCTTACACTTGGAGCAGCCAAAAGAAGGTCTGGGGCAAGCAATGAAAGGAGGAATTGCCCAGACTCCAGATGCCGATGTCCGCTGGGCGGCTGAACTTGCTGTCTACCCTGAGGGCAAAGGAAACCTTTCCTTTGCTGTGTGCTGCCTTCAATTTCTTAACCCCTGGACTGGGAAGGAGAGCAGGGAAGAGGTTAAATGAATGAGGCTCCGCGGAGACCTCCAGCTTGGCTGCTCTGGGAGCTGCGAGTTTATTGGAGCTAATGACTCAGAACAGTTTTGAACTCTCGGCGGGGTTCATGTCTCCACGGCTTGCCCCGCATTTGGCACAGATAACCGAGCCTTGGCTGGAACAGCCGTTCTGATAATACGGAGGAGAGTCCTGTGTCTTTCCCAGTGATTGCCCTCACGATGAGAGGGAGACAGAACCTTCAACTGGTGATCGGTCTGATGTGGATTTTCATGGTTCCATAAATGATTAAATTGGACATCTTCCAAAGTGGAAAAGTTGTAAATAAAATTTAAGATTTTTCCCCTTTTTTTTTCTTTTATTATTTCTTTCTCTCTGCCTCTTCCCCCCTCCCCTTTCCTCTCCTTCCTTACCTTACCCTTCCTCCTCCTCCTCCTTGTTTTTTGTTACACTGTTAAGGAAACACCATGGGGATCTCTCATAATTTTGAGCTTTATTAAAGAAAGACTTGGGAGGCACCTGGGTGGCTCAGTGGGTTAAAGCCTCTGCCTTTAGCTCAGGTCATGATCCCAGGGTCCTGGGTTCAAGACCCACATTGGGCTCTCTGCTCAGCAGGGAGCCTGCTTCCTCCTCTCTCTCTGCCTGCCTCTCTACCTACTAGTGATCTCTGTCTGTCAAAAAAGTAAATAAAATCTTGAAAAAAAAAAGAAAGAAAGAAAGACCTGGAATAAAAAGGACTGGATTATAGTCTAAGTTCCACCACTTACTGGGTATAAAATATGGGTAAATACAGCTTGTGAATCCCAGTTTTCTCATCTGTAAGCTAGAACTCCTAGCCAGAAATGGGATTCAGCTCACCTGACTCAGTCCAGTGCTCTATGGGTTTACCTCAGGATCTTACTGGTGCCTTTGTATTTGCCTCCATAATTCTCCCCCAGGTGTTTTCCCTGCAGACCCCTTAGCCTCTGTTCCTTTGCTCGTCTGCATTCCCTGTGATGCCAGAGGGAACAACTCACATGCCAGGAAAAGGGCTGGAACTTGGTTCTTCCAAATCCATCCCAATAAATACCCTAATCCTACAAGACTGATAGAGAACCACAACACAACCACAACAGAACAGATGCCCTTAGCCACATCCTGCTTCCGTATCCTGCTTCACTTTCCAAGTGGCCACCCGTCGTGCTTGCAACCCAAGCCACAGCATCCATCCTAGGGAAGACCTCGTTAACTCCCTGGGAGTGGGGTTCCCCTGCTCCGCGACCTTAGAGTATTGTTCCTTCCAACATGGAAGGATGTCATTATTTGCCATCAAAAATGCACCATCCCTTCACCTGAAACTGACATAATACTATATGTTAATTTCACCTCAATAAGAAAAATTTTAAAGAAGGGAATATAATTAAAAAGAATGCATGGTCCTGTTTGGCCGTGTCATCTCCCATCCCCCCACTTCCCCACTCTCTGCTATACTGTCCAGCTCAGAAAGTCAGGAAGCTTATCTGTTTAGCTCATCACTGTATCATCGGGGCCTTGCCTGGAGCCTGGCACAGGGTGTGTCCTCAGTAACAAAGTGCTGAATGAGTGATGATGCCTGCTCTAACAACACCCATCACTCATGGAGTATAGTATATTCTGGGAACTGTAGATTAATCGTTTGGTTCACCCCAAAATTCAGATATTGAAACCTACCCCCACGGTATTAGGAGGCGGAGCTCTTTGGGAGCTGATTAGGTCATAGAGGGGAACCCTCCCGAATGGGATTAGTGCCTTTATAAAGTAGACCCCGGGGGTTACTTCAGGCCTTCCACCATATAAGGACACAGCAAAAAAAACAGCCTTCTGTGAACCAGGAAGGGGGTTCTCACCAGACATTGAACCTGCCTTGATCTTAGACTTCCCAGCCTCCAGAACTGTGAGAAATAGATGTTTGTTGTTTATGGTACTTTACTGTAATATCTCAAGGGTGCTAAAACACCAGGTTCTGAACTAGGTGGTTTACAAAGCTTGCTTAATTTTCAAAACAATCTCTTGAGGAAGGTATCACTTCCTGTGTTTTACAGACAAGGAAATTGAGGCCAGGAAAAGCACCAAGAGGGAACATCCAGATCTGCTTCCAGAGTCAGCAAAGGCTTTCCAAAGGTGACAATGATAAGATTTATGATAATTTAATCCCTTCCAAGTCCAGCCCAAACCAAATTTAAGTGGCTGAATTTCTCTGGCACTTTAGCATCTTAATAGGGAGAGAAAGATAGACAGATAAGTATCTCATGTATATGATCACATAATTGATATTTATCAAGGAAGGTTCTATCAACTATAGAAATATTAATAAATATGAGACATAACCATGTGGTATAGATCCGGGCTAAGCTGGTTAACTATGGAAGGTACGCGGGTTTTGTCCTTTTGCTCCCCCTGCCCTCACCACCTGCCACCACACTCAGTATAGCCCCCTGGAGATCAGGAACTGTCCACTTCTGGCTTTCTCAAGATACTGATGCCCATCTGTCAAGCCCAGGTTTGGTGTATTACAGCCCAAAAGATGTGGATCTCTGTATTATCTTCCCTCTCATACAATAACATTGTAATGCTTGTCTTTTAATTGAATTACAAACAAAGCGACACTATGCCCTGATTTGAAAAGTCACATTTATTTTCATTCTGGACACTGGCTCTGTGGGATCATGCAAGTGAATGGTGCTGTCGTCCCCACTTGGGCTCAGTCAGCTGAGTTGGAAGAGATTTTGTGTTTGTGGTTTTCTTTTTTCTTCTTTTCTTTTTTTTTTTTTTTTTAAGAAAAGAGATGAGTGAATGCATGTCTGTTTGAAAGCAAATTCCTTTTGGAGCAAAACACCAGCAACGTGCCCTGGTGATGAGTCCTCTCTCCTCATCTTGTGAGCCTTGACCTATGGATGAGAATATTAGATAATCAAAGGTTTCTCTTGAGAAGAATCAGAGGTAAAACTCTACAATTCCCTCATCTCACAAACGCACGTTTTTCTTTTTCCCTTTTATGCTCTTGTGTTACATCTTTTTGGAAGCTGTTTTCCCATTCAAACAACCCCTACAGGGCCAGCAAGTCTGGAAGAGCTGCAGGTGTCCCCTGGCCACTGTTTAAAAAGCCTGCTTGTTAATCAGCCCCATCACGTGTCTTTTGACCCCTTTCCTGCCCTGCTCGCTTCACGTCTTTCCCTGCCAGCCACCACTGCCACTTCTAAAAGGAGGAAAAATACTGAACAGTCGGTCAAAAGGGCCATTATCCTAAGGCCTCCTTAACAAAGCCTGGGGCTTTCCAGTAAATTAGTTGAAGGTTTTGCTCGCCTCCCCCTTTCGAGATAGGGTGATTCCCTCCCCCCATCATTGGTCACTTGCAAAGCTTGGTGACTCCACTACCTTCTGTGCCACCGGACTTTCTACCAAGCATTCTTCCCAGAGCCTCTCAGCTACTCTCTTGCTAGGTCAGAACCAGTTAGGACTGTAAATCGACAAGCAGATTAGCCCGACCTACACAAAGTACAGCAAGGGGAATATTGTGGGCAATGCTGTCTGGGAGTTTAAACAGGGCTTCTAGCAAATAAATAAACCACTCCCCCCCACCCCACCAGTCCCCTATACATGATTATTGACTGTTTTGACCATGTAAATCCACCCCATATAGGAATGCTAATTCTAGGAGGTTCTGACTTGGGGAGAATTCATTTACTGGTAAGCACCAGTGTCTGGAGAAGGCTCTGGGGTTGGATAGAAGGTTCTAGATAATCTATGTCAATTACATAGTGTGGGCCTGAAATTGAAGGAAACCTGCATGTATCTGCAGGTCCTAGAGAGGAAGGTTTGTTTGCTTCCCCCCATGTCACCCTACTCCACCCAGCGCAGAAACTGGGCACCATCTGTCCCTTCACTCAGTTCATGCTCTCAGAAGCATGAAAGGAGGAAGCAGGTAAAAGTATTTTTGGTTTCCTCATGTGGTGGACCATAGAGAGAAGTAAGATGTCCTCAGAGTCACTTGGGCTGTACCAAAATGGGATTTTACTCCCAGAAAGGGCCGATGCTGGTTATTAGTAAAATGCTGTAAGTGTCCAAAAGATGGTCTTTCAATCCTTTTGTAGTAGATTTCCTATGAGAGCCCTAAGGAAAAAAGGAAAGAGGACAGACCACCTCACTTCAAGGGTGAATAAGTAAAAGAAACAGTTTGCTTTTCAATGGGCTTATAAAACTTTGCAATAGATGGTGAATGATGTATCTTTCTAGAAAAATAAAATAAAAAACTTTCTTTTCTTCTACCATTAAACATTCCTTGGGAAGACATGATTCAGAGCATTGGCTTACGTTTTAAGTAAAACCCCTTAGATACAGTCCATATAATGACAGTCTCACGGCTGGGTTTTGATGAATGATGACTAGGTCGCGGAAGTCAACAAAAACAACGCAGGGGTCAGGACACTCAGAAGCCTACTGACCTAGTAAAATGCAAAACCAAAGCTGTCTTGGGGGAGACCAAAGGAGAAGGATGTTCAGCAGTGGGATGGTTGAATGGTAAAGCGTGTGATGTTTACTCAACCATGATTTATCCGGCGGCAAATAGGCCTAGAGTTTCTGTGGCTTTATAGAATTGTAGATCGATCTGTTTCCTACAGGAGCTTAAAAACTGATGGTCTTTTGAATGACTAAGGCTCACTGACTTAAAGGTAACATGACATTTGGGGTGATTCAGTCGGTTGGACATCCAACTATTGATGTTAATTCAGGTCTTGATCTCGGGGTTGTGAGTTCGAGCCCCATGTTGGGCTCCACGCTGGGTGTGGAGCCTACTTAAAAAATAAAATAAAATAAAATATAAAATAAAAATTAAATTAAAAAAAAAAAAAAAGAAAACATGAGCGTTCCCAGACATGTTTCACTCAGCAATAGGTAGTTCACTTACAGAAACATAAGTGTTTCTCTCAATCTCTCTCTCTCAATGATCTGAAGTATATGTAGCATAAAATACACCACTTCAACTTTTTTAAATGTACAGCTCTGTGGTGCTAGGCACATTGACCTTGTTGCCTAACTCCCAGCACCACCCGCATCCGAAACTTTTCATCTTCCTATACGGAAACTACACCCATTACGCAATAATTCCCCACTCACGCATAATTTCCCCCCTGCAACCACCATTCTGCTTGCCCTCTCCGTGATCTTGACTACTCTAGGGACCTCACATAAAGCAGAATCATACAGCAATTTTCCTTTTGTGACTGGCTTATCCCACTTGGCCTGACATCCTCAAGTTTCATCGTGGTGTAACAGGTCCGTTTCCCTCGTTTTTAAGACTGAATCATATTCCGTTCTTTTTCCTTTCATAAACAACTTCATTAAGATATAGTTCACATCCTATGAAGTTCGACTCTTTAAGTATACGATTCAACGATGTTTAGTCAATTTTTCAAGTTGTGTGATCATGATTCACAGTCCATTGGTAGAACACTTCCGTCATTGGAGTGAGAAACCCCCGTGCCCATTGATCGTTCCTGCTTCCAGAGCCCATTGCCACTTCCAGCCCAAGGCAGCGTTCTTCTACTTTCTGTCTCCGTCAAGCTATTTCTCCTCGATATTTCCTATGAATGGAATCACACGTTAAGTAACCTTTTGTGCCTGTCTTCTTTCAGGTAGTATAACCTTCTGGAAATACATCCATGTTGTATCAGGGATTTATCGTTTTATTACTGAACAGTGTTTCACTGTATTGACAGACCATGTCCTTATTCATTCACCAGTTGATGGACATTTGGGTCTTTTGTACTCTTTAGCTCTTACGAATAATGCTGTGTGAACATTTGTGTGGGAGTTTTTGTGTGTCCTTAGTTTCATTTCTCTTGGGTAGATGTCTAGGAGTGGAATTGCTGGGCCAGAAGACAAAGTTATAGTTGATTTTTTAGGAAACCGTTAAACTATATTTCCCGAAGTGGCTGTAACATTAGGAGGTTTTCTTAGAGTAATGAAGCAGATCTTTCAAATGGGCTTGTTTTTTCTTTGTGACTCTTCCTAACATCAAATATTCTGTTTCTTTCCAACCCTGGCTCTAGCTCAGTCAGAAAGCCAAGCAGCAGGAGTCATGAATTAATTCCTCAAATAGTTCTCATTTTCACACCCTTAACTCACAGTGAGTCCACATTAAAACCAAACAACCTTGACATCTCAGAAGGACAGGGTTATGAAATGTCTCAGGAGACCTTGGGCAAGTCATGTCAGTCATTGAGGACCTCAACATCTCCATTTGTCCCTGAAGGAGTAGACCTAGATGATCTCTCCTGTCCATTAATGATATCTCTGGAATGTACGTGGACCCAGAACAATCCTTTGAGGTTCATCTTGATTCATACTGCCTGGGTGTGGAGATAAAGAGTTTCTCAACCATACAAATGCCAACCCAGGTAGGGAACCTCCTAACCATGGGCCCTGAAACCGGAGAAAGAGAGAGCTATCAGTGAAAGAATGGCCATTCTCTTCCTAGGGCAGGCCGAACAAGGGGACATGCTGACTTTATTACAGAAAGCTGTTTGGCCTTATATCCTTAAGGGACATTAATTAAACTGTCTTCTGTGTGTCATGCTCTTTGGAGCTGATTTTTTGAAAATCTTTATCTTCTGTCTAGAAGCAGGAGTGTATATCATTCATTGGCACACTTTCATTTTAGTAACTGTATTATTTTCCCAGGGCTGCTCTAACAAAGTACCAAGAACCAGGCAGCTTAAAACAGCAGAAAGGTACTGCCTCAAGGTTCTGGAAGCTGGAAGTCTGAGATCAAGGTGGAGGCAAGAGGCAGGCTCTCCCTAACAGCTCTGGGGTAAAACCTTTTCTTGCCTCTTCTAGCTTCTGGTGTATGCAGGCAATTCTTGGCCTTCTGGGGCTTCTAGAAGCATCGATTTAGTCACATGGCCTCTTCTCCCATTGTGTTCTCACACAGTCTTCCTTTTTTGGGTGTCTGTCTCTTCCCTCCTTTTTATGAGGACGCCAGTCACATTGGGTTAGGGACCACCTGGATGACCTCGTTTTAACTTGGTTACCTCTTTATAGACCCTACTTCCAAATAAGGTCACATTCTGAGAAACTGGGGTTAGAATGTCAATTTATCTTTCTGGGGGGAGTGGGAGAACACAAATCAACCTATAACAGTAACATTTTGAAGAAAATGAGGTTTGCTATAAGGTATCTGTCACCAAATACACAACTAACCATGTTTATGCTATAAAAGGAAGAAAAGAAAGTGTTTTCCTTCTTCAGTCCTTGATGTCTGAGTTCTGTGGCACTTGGGCACAAAGGAAGATCATAACAATCTTGAACCCTTGGCTCTCAGTCCCATGTGGTTTGAGATTCCAACATCCAGCAGTTACTTAAATAATAGCTTTCAGTTTTGGTGGAAAAAATCTATTCAGTGCTTGGAATATGATACTGTAAATTATTTAGAATATTTTATCCTGTGGAGAATTGCCTAGGACTAGAGTCGGGGGTGAGGGGAGAATGGGATGTTGGAAAAGGTTTTTTAAAACAGTGGGACACAAGGATGTAATGCCATAATCACAGGACAGGGGTTGGCTGATAAGATTCCTTGAATTTCCACAGCTCAGAGAAGAAAAAGGTAAGTTGGGTTGGCAACCGAAAGAGCTGATTATCACTTGGGGAGAAAGAAGGAGGGGAGTGGGGCTGTGCACACGTGCTGGACCAACCTTTGGCTGGCTCGCTGAGACAACCAGCCTCCAGCTCAGATGCGTCCCTCCCAGCAATTTTCAGAAGAACTTTTTCCTTTGCTTCTTCCCTGACCAGTCCCCTCTGGGGTGGCTTTGGGCATCTGCCTATGGCTTTCAGTGATTCCATCCTATCTCTTCAGCAGCCCATCCTCCTCCCCGTTAAACGCCCTCTTCTGGACCAACAGCCCACTGGAGGAGCCCACCTTCTCCATCCCATGTTCCTCTGTCCCTGATTTCCTTCTTCTATGGAGTCCACTGGAACTTCCTGCTGTTATAAGCAGAGTAACTAAGAGTTTAAGCTGGTCTCAGACACTCTCCATCTGACACAATTCATTGCAACCTGAATTTCCTTCATGTCACCTCCTTCCTGGCTAGTCTCTGCACACGGCTCTGGGTTTCAGAAGGTCTCAGAGAGAGGGCCCATGCTCCTTTTCTCCATGGCGTCTTCGAGATTACGTGTTTGCCAACGCTTTGCCACTTCACATCATCTCTTCTCCAGTGTCCTTCATTTTTTTCTATGGTTCCAAACGCCACAGCTGGCAGGATACCGCCCTTCTCCGGTTGGCTGCCGTACACACCAGACGCGAGAGCCCACAGCGTAAGTACCTTGACTTCCCTACTTGTACTAGCACAACCATTAGTCTATCAGTCTCTGGAGGTTAAAATTCTGCTGGTTATCTTTGATTCCTTCCTCTCCCCCACAGCAGCACCAACCTGGGAATTTCTGTGAGCTTCCTATGAGAAAAGGCATACAAATCCGTTAGCACACAGGGCCTGATACGGAGCGAACGTTCCCCCATGCAAGCTGTTATTTGTAAATATCTTAGTGCCCTCAGTGAATTACTAAGCAGTCAGTTCCCAGAACTCCCTCTTCACATCTTTCCAAACCATCTATCCCACATCCCTGCTTTTCCATTCCCACCGCCCCTTACCTCCTATCTGGACCAAAGATAGAAACTCCAAGCCAGTCTCCTTGTCTCTCACCCCTTCTCCCACTTCTAATCTATCTGGGATAGAAGATCCAGGTAGAGCCAATGATAAACTAGCTTGGATGACGTCATTCGGTCGCTCAGAAAAGTCGGTGCTCCCCCGTTGGTAAGTTCCCTCCTTCCTGCCAGTCCCACGCTCTGGTTTCAGCCTCATCTCCTATAACCACGCGCCAACCATACCGCATGGGGAATCTCTGCAAAGTCTCTTGCCTCTCCTCCGACCACTCTTTTGTGGATACCATTCTCTCAGTCTGGAAATTTCCCATTGTCCACAAATTGAAATCCTTCTCACCCTCCTAAGCCCCCTTTCTCTGTGAAACCACTTTTTGGGTTTCTGTCTTTTCCTTCTTTGAGCCCCCACTAATGCCGCATTACCTCCAGCTCACAGACCTCTTTTCCCTGTAGGACCTCATCCTGCGCTTTGTAAGTAGAAGTGTTCAATAAGTGTTTGTTTACTAACCCTGAACTCCTTTCTCCCCTTAAGGGGAGAGACACCTCTCTGCTGTTTGGAGCTGGAGAGAAATCAGGCATGGGATTACTTTGGCTCAAACTTCCCATGGTCCAACCCCTCCAGTATCCCAACTAACCTCTTCTCAGTATATTTTCATGTGCATACTTCCTCATTCTGCCTTTTTGCCGTTCTAATTTCAAACGACTCTAACTTACCGACCACCAAAGCACTACCTGTCCCGGCCTTTGTCCTAATTTCCCCCCATTTCACGTCTGTCTTATACAGACTGGTGCTCCTGGACTAAAACCCTAAAGAATCACTCTTCTTCAAGGTCTGATCTGTATCTGGGAACCCGAGCCCTGCGGTTAGAAGTGTCATGAAACGAACCGATAAGTAGCTAGAAGCAGAACGCTGTGTACACACCAATGACATTGCATTGCAGGATGCATTTTGGAAGTTCGAGCAAGAATTGTTTATTAAAATGCATGAGCTTACCGCGGCTTTACCGAGGAGATAACATACTTAACAGTCACTGGTGGAACCCTGCATGAGAGAACGGGTATTTTATGCGGCTCTAAGTGGGTCTTTTGAAGTATTTTTTGATTCTTTTCATTAGGCAAGATGAAGCCATCTTTAAGGCCATGTCGCTGGCATGAAAAGATTCACGTGATATGTCAGCAACTATGGAATAATGCATTTATTTTGTGTGAGCGCAGCAAAACACTTGGGGACATGGATTATTTGGCAGAAAGACTGAATTAACCCTTCCATTGCCGTCCCATGCCACAGAACTGCCAATTCCGTCACACCGTTGCCTTTGCTTCTGATCCTTATGTTCTTCCGCCTGTTTGTGTGTTAGGGATACGTTAAGTAAAGAGAGGAAGATCAAGGGGGAGCGGGAATGCTTTCTCTATGCTCAATTCTGTGAGGTGGGTGTCCCCAGCCAGGCCTTATAGAGGGAGAACTAGAGGCGCATCTAGCCTGAATCATGGGAGCAAGGGACTTCTCCAATCCCAGGGGTGCGCCATCTCCCACTGTAACTGAATCGCATGCATGTCCTTATGCCATTTTTAAATTTCTCTGGTACAGACCACTTTGTACCTACCTGCTTATCAACCCCCCGGCCCCCTGCGCCCTCCCTCCACCAATAGGTCTTGGTAAAGAGAGGCCTGGCCCCTTCTGTTTGGTTGGATGCTGACGGAGGCTAGCCAGAGTTTCCTTCCCTGTTTGTTCACATGGTTTCCTCTCACTTAGAGAAGAAGGAAAAATCGGGCTGGACTGCCAGGACTCGGACAGGGCAGCACGGCAAGACCGGAATCGTCCACCAGTGGAACCAGATGGCTGTTGCTTCCGATCCCAGTATTACCGCTGTTCAGCTGACAGGCCCTGGCAAATTCTGTGGTCCTCTGCGCGTCAGGTTTCTTCCCTGTAGAATGGGGATGGCGTCCCTCTCGTAGGGTGGCTTGGCACAGGGTAGGTACTTGAACAATGTTAGTTCCCCTTCCATCCCTCTATGCCATCTCCCCTCCCCCCAGTTCTATTCACACTAAGGAGAAATCCAGACATTGGAGCATGAGGAAGTATTCCTTATTTCCCTCTACCGTTCCCCTTTTCTCACACCCAAGCCAAACCTCAAGAACAGGTCTCCCCTCCGCTTACCTCCTCACCCTCAGTCTTGCTGTCCCTGCCAGATCTCATGGAAAGCCCAGGAATCTCAAGGGAAACCAGTCCTGAGCCTCTCAGCTGGCTGGAGGCTCACGGGCTCATCCCTGTGGACTGAAAGGCAGAGAACCCAATTGGAGTTGCCATACATTACCTCTCTGGGGAGCAGGAGGGCCAGAGGGGAGGCCGCAGGTGTGTTTCCAGGGTCTTCTTTCTATTCCGTCCCACCACATTGCCCTTACCCAGGCATGCTTACGGTGGTGACCCTGGCGCTCGCTAATTCCCCGAGGAAACACCCAGGTCAAGGTTCGGGCCCCTGGAGGAGGCGAGGAGACGGACTAGGTGGTTGGCGGTCATACTCTGTTACAAGAGTTTTTAGCCCGGGGACTCTCTCGAACTCAGTCTATCTCAGTGAGTGAGTCACTCAGGGAAAACTGTAAACACAGGTGTACTACGGGCCCGCGGAAGCCCTGGCTCACGGTCCAGGCGAGGTGTTAGACCAGCTCTCCCCAGCCCCAACCCTTCCTTCTATGTCCAGAAATCTGAAGTTCCTGGGGGTGAAGCGACGTGCCTGACGCTCAGTCCCGGGACTGAGCGGGACCAGGAATCCGCGGTCGGGAGTCCCAGCCGGGCTCCCTCGCGTCCCCCCACCGCCTCCTCCCCCGCCACAGTCACGCAGCTTTCGCGACCCGGGGGGCTCCGGACCTCGCTGTTCCACTCCCCACCCCTCGCTTTCTCGTTCCCCCGCCCAGCGGTCGGGCTTTACCGCCCCGGGGTGTAGCAGAGCCGGCGGGATGAAGGGATGCGGGACACCTCTGATACCTACACACACATTGTGCTCAAGCAAGGCGGCAAGCCCGGATCGCCGCCGCGGCGGAGGCGCGCACCGCCGCCTCTGGGGCGGGGGCAGGTGGGGGCTCGGCCCGCTGGTCGGAAGGCACCCAGCGCCGGGCCAGGGGCGGGGCCTCCCGGGCGGGCGGGTGGGCGCGGGAGGGAGGGACGGAGGGGCGGGGCGGGGAGAGTTGGGAGCGCTCGGGGCCGGGGAGCCGCAGCCGGGCCGCAGGGAGCCGGAGGCGCGCGGGCCTGCCGGGGGCGGGGGGCGCGCGGGGCGGCGGCGGGGACTGCGGAGGTGCGGCGGGAGCCCCGGCGCGCGGCGGAACCGGAGGCGGAGGGGGCGGAGCCGCGCTCGCAGCTGCCACCCGGCCTCCGGGCCCAGGCAGAGGACACCCGCCCGCGGCCGGGCACGCACCGCGCGCACTCACTCTCCAAACAATGCTCCGAGGCGCCCGGCGGGGCGGCTGGCGGCTGGGCGACCGGCGGCGAGGCCGGGGGAGCGCGGCCCCGAGGTGAGCCCGCGACGCTTTCTCCAAATCCCGTCTCTTTTTGTCTGGCGAACGCGGCCGCAGAGGGGAGCCCCGGGGCGGCGGGGAGCGCCTTGGTGCCCGAGAGGGCGACTCCCCTTTCGGCTTCCCCCGGGGTGACAGGCGGCCGCTGGCGGAGGGTGGAGCGTCCGGACCGCGTGCGCCCGGGGGTTGTGCTCCAGGTTGGAGGCGCTGAGCCGGGAGCACACGGGAGCCGGAGGGTGTTTTGGATTCATTCGAGAATCGCGCTTTTTTAAAACGGGGAAACTTTCCTTCGAGTTCGGGGAGGGGAAGCCGCCTGTTCAGCCAGTCTTGTTGGGCTCGCTCTTCTGTCTGGGGCAAGAGACCGAAGCGCTTTGCGAGTTGCTAATGGGGAAGACTTCATTTCTGCGGCAGGAGTATTGTCAAAGGAGCGGAGAGGGAGAGGCCGCCGGAGCTGCTAGGACGGGGACCCCGGGGGCGAGATGGTTTGGGGCCCCAGGGTAGCCGCCTCGTGCGCTGCCCCGGCTTAGATGTCAGCCTCCGAGCCCCCAGAGGGAACGAGATGATGCCTTTCTCCCGAGCGCTGGCTGAGCCCCCTGAAAGGCGTACTGTGGGCATGTTCCTAACCTTTGCTCCTGCTGCTTGTGTCCCCAGCTGGACACACACTGAGAAAACAGAACCTCTCCACCTCTCCGCTTTCAGGTCCTGTAAAAGGGAATGGAGGCAGGGCCGGCCAAATGTGTTTATTTTTCTCAGGTAGAGCTCAGCCGGCGAAGGCATGGCTTTGCAGAGCTGGAAAGCCCAAAGGTGTACCAGCCAGGAGTTTTGCAATGAGATCAGGGCAGAGCAGGCTCCCCGGACCTTATTGATCACTGGCCCGAGCTATGGTGGCAGCCTTTTCCCTTTTTGAGAGGGAAATTTGACAGGAAGCCCTGGGGAATTCGGTAGCTACTTTGTTATCAGGGGATCCTGTGGAATTCGGCTATCCTCCTTACTGGTTTAGGCTGTAGTGTAACCCACGAAAATCACATTCCTACCACTGCGATTAGGTTACATAGCATTGCAGAAGGAAAAAATAAAATTAAAAGTTGGGCAAATATCGTGACACCCTCTGTGGGGGGGGGTTGGGAGAGGGTGTTAGGGAGGTGTGTTAAGGTTGTCATTTTGTTCTTTCTTCCCTGGCAACCCCTGCTAGTGGAGTATTGAAATCCAGACACCTTCCACATGTACTTTTCTTTTTCAATGTTGCATTAATTTAATCTTCAAATATAGAGAGATAGAGATAGTTATATGAATAAAGATACAGATATGATACATATATTTATTTATTAGATGAATATTTTCTGGAATTCTGTCACTTCAGGGTAAGGCATTAATAGCCTTTGATGCAAGTGTGAGGGGCATTTTGAGCCACAAGATTTAATTTTATGGATCTGGCCACCATTCTTCAGATTCTTTCGAAATGGGATGGGAGTGTGTCTGACAACTTCAGTCTTGCAAACTGTAGCCACAAATCCCGTGCAGAAGTTTGCAGAGGCAAAGCTATTTTATCATGACTTGGATCAGAAAGAATGCTGGGATCTTTTTCTAATCTTACACTGCTGCCTCCCACTGAAATGGGGGAATTTGCATAATTCTGGGGGCTGCCTCCCCTCTGAGGTAAGGAATGTGGGCAGGAAGGTGCCATTCCCAGGCTGTGGAGAGTCGGCACTGGGGGGCCCAGCACTGTTACCACTCTGAGAGCGCCACTTGAGTTTTTCACCATCTTTCACTGAAAACAAATAGGTGATAATTCCAGGCAAAGAGCTCTCTAGACAGAACTGGAAAAGGATCTTTTCTGGCTTGACTTGATGGTAAATTCTGTTTGCTGTGACTGTGAAACCAGTTTTAACAGGAGGCAGTGAGTCTGTGATGGTGGAAGTCTATAGCTTCATTCTGTTCTCGTAGTCAAAGACTTCCCCCAAAAACCTTTGCATCTCTCAGCAGTGGTGTAGAGAGCTGTGCCCATGTCAGAGAATCTCAGAGCTGGGCACGGGAGCCCAGACAGTGTGCGTAAGCCGGCGAACATTCTGAAGGAAGCTGCCTGTACCTCAGTCAGCCAGAGCTGATCCAAAGTCCCAGGGCTGTTGTGGGCCATCGGGGACAGAGAATGGGGCACTCTGGCACCAAGCAGATGTGACAGGTTTGTGCTCTGGGTTGCCTGTGGGGGGAGGAAATGAGGGGCGGCCACCCCAGACTGCCTCTCTGTGAGTCTGTGGTAGCCCTGAGGAAGTGGTTGGATGCCCATCTCCACAGATAGCTCAGCCTTATAAGGAGCTGCAGGAACATGAAAGGCTCCCACAGAACGGGCTTCTGAGTGTTTTTTCCCCATCTCACCAACGGGGCTTGGGAGCCTTTGCCTGCAGTGAAGGGGAGCCCTCTTTCCCTGTGGTCAGGAAGCCAACTGCTCTCTAGGAGAGGACCAACTCCCTGCCTTGAGGCAGGGATATGGACACTTGCTCTCTGAATACCAGCGTGCTTCCTCTACTTCCCACAAATTCAGCAGCAGAGCCTAAAGCTCTCTGTGGCTCAAGATTATGGGAGGAAAGGAAAATCCTTGCTCTCCTCCTCTGCTTGTTGAAGCTTAGTGACCTCTTCTGGGGAACTTGGTGAGGCGTGAACCTGCTACTGGAGTGTATTTAGGGGAGGAGAAGAACCCAACCCACAACCGTCTTAAAGAGAGGGATGCCTAAGCCCCCACCAGCAGTTGCTGAAAGGCAAACAGTTGCCTTTATTTTGGAGTGTTCATTTAGCTTCATGAGGCAGTGGCTTCACAGTGATCCTTGGAGGGAAAGGAGGCAAATTTAGCTCTGGTCCTTGGTGACTAAACACCCCAGTCTGTGAGTGTGGAGCACTGGAAAGAGAGCACTCTTCCCGCAGATGCTGGAATGCGCTCCTGGCTCATTCCTCGGGGTTAGTCCTGTTGATAATTTGTCCGGCATCAGCCCCAAAGCAAGTTCTCCCTGGAGGAGAGTGGAGAGCAACCCCCAGGGCAGAACTCCCTTTTTGATGAGAATCTGATCGCCCGCAGTTTGTAGAGATGATTTTCTCAGGAACGTTTTCCTTCTGAGGAGGCCAGTTCATTTAAATGAGGGAAGGAGAACGAGGAGCGGCAAACAGGCAATGGGCAGCCACCGTGTGTCATGAATGACGTGATGAAAGTTGAAGGGCTTCCAGCACAGTTGGCCTTTTGCCTTCTAGAACCACCAAACTCCCTGCGTCTTTTGGACAAGTCTTAGTTTATGTCACTGCCGTTGTTTCCCCATCTGTAAAATGGGGATAACAGCTCCCTGCCGGGCTGTTATTCAGGCGAATTGGCTAATATCTGCAACCCCTTTGAGCTCATCTTCAACAGGTGAATTTACTAGGTTCTCTGGGAGAACCCTCTGCTCCCTGTTTTGAGTCAGAGACAACTTTTTTTTTTTTTTAAGATTTTATTTATTTATTTGACAGAGAGAGATCACAAGTGGGCAGAGAGTCAGGCAGAGAGAAAGAGAGGAGGAAGCAGGCTCCCTGCTGAGCAGAGAGCCTGATGCGGGACTCGATCCCAAGACCCTGAGATCATGACCCGAGCCAAAGGCAGCGGCTTAACCCATTGAGCCACCCAGGCACCCC
Organism: Neogale vison; assembly: GCF_020171115.1. Lineage (NCBI taxonomy): Eukaryota > Metazoa > Chordata > Mammalia > Carnivora > Mustelidae > Neogale > Neogale vison. The sequence goes on along the minus strand of NC_058101.1, from coordinate 193,596,250 downwards.
CAGAGACAACTCTTGCAACAAGCAGGCTGCCTTACCCCTAGGGCTATCGTAGGGAAAAATAATTGTGTGATAACCTCTTCCCTCTGTTACATTTTACCTGGCTACCCTTAGACCAGAGGGCTGTGGTCATCAGGCATTTCTCTTTCTGTTTCCCTCCTTGGCCTGCAGCCTCAGCTCTGCTGACCTCCCTGAGCACTGGGTTGAAGTAAGGGGAGGAGGGCCAATTCCTAAGATGCTGGACCTCCTAACTCAGTTCCCCTGAGGGCAGGCCGGTGCCACACCTCTCCCCTTTCTCATCCATCCAGTGTCCGTGGGGCCAGAGGTATGGCTTCCAAAGCTAGGCTCAGGGCCCAGGCCTTCCTGCCCACTCACACAGTCCTTGGTATGAAGTCGTGGCTTGTCCTCTGGAAGCCACCATGTTTATTTGCTGTACAGCTTTGTAGTTCTAGTCCCCAGCGCTAGACCCCTTCGGCCCTGGGGACTGAAATGCCGACTGGTCTCTGTACTCCCGTCCCAGAGCTGTGTTTGGTTTTTACAGCTTCTGATAAAGCCGCCCCACTGGAGAGTGACTAAGAGCCTTATGGCCAATAGGTGAGGGCCTCTGAAAACGCGGAATGCTAATCTTTACCTTTTTTTTCTCCTCCTTTCCTCCTTCCTCCCCCTTTCACTCCCCCTCGAAATAATCAGACTGCGGCTGGTAATGCAGCTGTCCTCGGGCTGGGCAGCCCTCTGATCAGCCCAGTGTCCTGCTACTGTTCCAGGAGGCCACCCTGCGACCCACCTCTGCGTCCCCCAGAAGCCCACGCCGGAGAGCCAAGCGCAAGATGAACCAGCGCGCCGCGGGCTCAAGATGCACCAGACTGTCCGCCTGAGCGCCGAGAGCCCGAAGATGTCTGCGTGCAGTGACTTTGTGGAGCACATCTGGAAGCCCGGGTCCTGCAAGAACTGCTTCTGCCTGAGGAGTGACCACCAGCTGGCGCCCGGCCAGCCCCAGCCCAGAGCCGGCCACCTGCCCCCTCCGCCTCGCCTGCCCCCCAGGCCTGACACCTGCCGCCTGGAAGATGAAGCCGTGAACGGCTCGCCCTACTCCAAGCCCACCATCGCCGTGAAGCCCACCATGATGAGCGCCGACGCCTCCGATGTGTGGGCAGAGGCAAACCTGAGCGCCGACGTCTCGCAGGTGAGGCTGACTAACGCCTGTGGTATTTTTACAGGGGCTGCTCTTGCTGTAACGGGATGGCTGGCCGGCGGCCAGGGAGGGCTGTTAGAGCATGACTCCCGAGCGGTGGCCTCCGGTCGGCCCACCCCACGACTGCTCCTTCCCAACTCCTGCCCTCTGTTCCTAGCTGCGCTCCCGTCCGTCTGTCCCTTCAGGCTGAGAACCATCAGTCCGGTCCCGCAAGTGGCACTGGAGAGTGTCTTAATTATGTAACTGGTGGCACACAAAAATGCAGCTTTAAAAAGAAAAAGGTTTTAAATTTTTTTTATCGCTGGTTTACAATGCATACACGAGTGGCAGTGATGGCATAAGGAATGCCCCACGTCCACGGACATGAGCGTCCGCGGATGGACTCATGACCCCGTCTTGCTTCCTCTCGGCCCCCAGCCCCACCCTCTCCTCCCTGGGATTTTAAAGCACACCCCAGGCATTGCACCATTTCTGCCCATGTCTTTAAAAAATAAAGTCTTGGGGCGCCTGGGTGGCTCAGTGGGTTAAAGCCTCTGCCTTTGGCTCAGGTCATGATCCCAGGATCCTGGGATCGAGCCCCGCATCGGGCTCTCTGCTCAGCAGGGAGCCTGCTTCCTCCTCTCTCTCTCTGCCTGCCTCTCTGCCTACTTGTGATCTCTGTCTGTCAAATAAATAAATAAAATCTTTTTTTTAAAAAAAATAAATAAATAATTTTAAAAAATAAATAAATAAAGTCTTCCTAAAAAAGGGAACCACAAGGCCATGATCACACTTGACCTGTGAGTGGTCATCCCTTCATATCCACTTCCCAGCCGGTGTTGATGTTTCCTGTTGAGAAGCTTGGATTTCAGCAGTTTTGACCTGGGAACCCTAGAGACCGTTATATCCCCAGAGATTAAACTGATCTGCTCATCCCACAGGTCCCCCTTACAGAAGTATAATTATTTAGAGGGCATGTAGGGCCTGCTGCCTCTAGACAGGTCCAGGAAGCTGGAAGTCTAGGATATCTAAGAACCTCTGGGGACTTGTTTGACCTTTTTGCCTATTCTGCTTTTCCTAAACCATCATGCTGAGTGGATCAGGAAGGGTGTTTGAGCCTATGTGAAATCAGAGGTCAGTTTTAAATTGGAGGAGGCTTAACTGAGGAGCGGCATTTCCTGTGGTTGCACTTAGTTCCATGTCCTGCCAGAACCACTCCATCAGTCGGAAGCTGGTTACACCCATTCACCAGGCTGCACTCAGGACCTCTGGTCTTCGCACACATAAGCTGGGGACTCCTTCAGTGCAGAATCATCTTGGAAAGGAGGCGAATGGCGGCCCAACTTTGAGGCCACTTCTTAAAGTTTTGGGGTACGGGGAAGCTTTAGAAGGGGAGGGCAAGGGGACCGTGACTTCAGTAATGGGAATGACCGATATACTTCTTTTTTTTTTTTTTGAGAGAGAGAGAGTGTGTGTGTATGTGTGCATGAGTGGGGGGAGGGGCAGCGGAAGAGAGAGAATCTCAAGTAGATTCCATACTTAGTATGGAGCCCCACATGAGGCTTGACCTCATGACCCCAAGATCATGACCTGAGCTAAAATCAAGAGTTGGACGCTTAACCAGCTGAGCCACCCAGGTGTCCCATGACCAACCTGCATCTTTGTCTCAGAGCTCAACTAGTCCAGCCCCTTATGCAGTTCGGGCTGAGTCACACTACCTGTAACTTGGAGGGGGAGTAGCTCTTCGGCATGGCCCAGAGAGCAGTAAGGGAGCTGGGGACCCAGTTCAGAAACCAGCCCTCACTCTCCTGCCCCACCACCCTCCCAAGCTGTTTCAAAAAGCCCCATGACTTTGGTTTCTTCAGGATTGTACGTGACACAGTTATCAAAAAACTAACAGACATAAAACAAAAAGGCAACTAAACTCAAAATTCTGTTTTCAAAGCTCTTAGAATTTCTCTCATTGGGCCATTTTGAGGGAGAAGGCAGAATGTCCTTTTTTAGATTTTTTTTTCCCCCTGCCTCACAGACTTAAGCCAAAAGAATTACAGACCCAGGGTGGGAAGCACAGCTCAGTGTCTGGGAAGACCACTGGCTCCAGGGGGTCCCCAGCCATGAAGAGAGTCTGTGGGGAGATCAGAAGGTAGGCGTGCTCTGCAGGGAGGGAGCTCTGCCGCACGGAAGACCATTCACAATGTCATGGCACTTCCCTCTCACTTTTTCTCTCTTCCTTTTTTCTCTGACAAGGTCTAATGTAAGTCTTTTAACCTTGGGGCTGTGTAGGTCATCTGGAGACGAGCCCCCGGCAAGCTCCCCCTCCCGCAGCAGGACGACGTGCCGATAGTTTACCTGGGCAGCTTCCGAGGCGTCCAGAAGGCCGCCGGGCCCTCTGCCTCCACAGATGGGCACGCTCGCTGCCCCCCCGCCTATGCCATGGTGGGGCTGCACAGCCTAGAGGCCCGGGGGGAGCGGCCTACCGCCTTCCACCCCGTGAGTTTCTCCCCTGAGAAGGTGGGGCGAGAAGAGAAGCCCATGTTTCCCTACCAAGAGCTGACCTCGGCTCAGGAGAGCTTCCGCCAGAAGGTGGCTGCCTTTGCTGGGATGACGTCTGGCTGTCCCAAGGGCCCTGGGCCCTGCCCCTCCCCGCAGCCCCTGCGAGAGTCCCTGCCCTTGGAGGGTGACAGCGATCAGAGGTGCTCACCTTCGGGGGACAGCGAAGGGGGCGAGTATTGCTCCATTCTGGACTGTTGCCCCGGGAGCCCCATTGCCACGGACACGTCACAGGCCGAGAGTTCTCGGTGCAGACCCGGCAGAGGGGACCGCTCCCCGCCGTGCTGGGAGCAGGGAGTGTGTGCGGGGCCCCCCGAGGAGGAGAAGCGGGCTCTGGGCTTCCGGAGGGAGGGTTCCGCAGAGAACCCGCCCCGCCTGGCCCCCAAGAAGCTGTCCCTGACCTCCGAGGCTGCCAGCTCTTCTGACGGCCTCTCCTGTGGGAGCGCCAGTAGCGGGGCCAGCAGCCCCTTCGCACCTCATCTGGACAGTGACTACTGCTCCCTCACGAAGGAGCCTGCGCCAGGGAAGCCGCAGGACGCAGGCTGCCACTTGGCAACCTCTAACAGAGGCCTTGGACTAACGGGGGAACCCCAGCCTCCAGCCCACCCCCGAGAGGCGGTACAGCCTGAACCCATCTATGCCGAGAGCACCAAGAGGAAGAAGGTGGTTCCGGCACCTTCCAAGCCACAGGCCGCAGTGGAACAGGCAGCAGCGGCTCGGGGCCAGGGCCAGGGCCAAGGCCAGGGCCAGGGCCAGGTACGGACAGCTAACGCCTGGGCTCAGAAATCAGCATCTGGCTGGGGCCGGGACCGGGAAGGCCCAGACATGGCTCCCCAGGTGGCAGCCACCATCACAGTCATGGCAGCCCACCCAGAAGAGGACCACCGGACAATCTACCTGAGCAGCCCTGACTCCGCCGTGGGGGTACAGTGGCCACGCGGGCCCATGAGCCAGGACTCTGAGGCAGGGGAAGAGGAGGCTTCAGCTGGACAGGGGACAAGCTCCAGGGAAGGCGCCCGTCCCGATGCCAGTGAGAACACGCCCAAGGGGAAGCCTGCCATTCCCCCCAAGCTGTCCAAAAGTAGCCCTGGAGGGTCCCCCGTGTCGCCGTCTACCTCCCCATTCTCGGACCTCAGCGAGGGGAGCTCCACAGGTGGTCCCGGGCCCCACGCTTCCTCCAGGGCCCCCACAGACTCTGCTGCTTCCTGCCGGGCCAACGGCGTCGCTGCCACCGGTGACTCTGCCCGGTGCCCCCCGCCTGCTGCCGCCGCCTCGACCTTGGACCAGAGGAGGCCCCGGTACCAGACGGGAGCCTGGAGCCGCCAGTGCCGGATAGAGGAAGAGGAGGAGGTAGAGCACGAGCTATTGAGTAAAAGCTGGGGCAGAGAGATGGAAAATGGCACCACGGAGCCCTTGAGCTCCTCCACCTGGCACCGTCTCCGCCCCACGGACAGCTCCTCTGCGCAGAGCAGCAAAGTTGGGACTGGGATGAGTAAGTCGGCCTCTTTTGCCTTCGAGTTCCCCAAGGACAGAAGTGGGATTGAGGTATTCTCACCTCCGCCACCGCCTCCAAAGTCGAGGTGAGTACACTGGTCTGTGTGTCCCTCGGGGCCCTTCCAGAAAACTTTGCTCTTGTCCTAGACCAGAAGCCCTCAGGCCCAAGCTCTGAGTCCACGCTCTGGGCACCAGCACCAAAGGCCGTTGTGCCTTTATATAAGCTTCTGAGTTGTTCATGTTTGTGCTCAGCAAACAAGCCTACCAGGAGGGCCCTGCCCGGTCTTTTTGAAACCACTCTTTCCAAGAAGCACCGCCAAGCTGGTCCTCCTCTCTCCTGGTGCTCAGAGCTGTGGAAGCTGGTGCTGTTTTCCTCCCCGTCTCTCTGAAATCTCTCTAGCAGGCTTTTCTAGGGAAAGGCCTCAATTCCCCATTTCTTTAGACATGCAAAAGAAGGCCAGGGGAAGACTACAAGGCAGCATTTGGAGAGGCAAAGAGATGGGGAGGCCCATGGGCGCTGCCAAATGTGTTCCAGAAACAGTTAGGCCTTAGAGCCAAGAGCAGAATACTAGGAGGCTCTGCACGTGGTTAGTAACCTTCAGATGTGGGTTTTTACGGGGAGGAAAAAAAAAGGAGTTCATTTGAGCACGCTGAAACTTACAGCTTTTCTACCGCTTCTCTGCAGTCTCCTGCCAGTTTAAAGTACCTTTCAAAGGCCTAAGAAAAAATAAGTGCCTTTTTAAAGATATTGAGTTGTGTGTGGAATATAAATTCTGGGAAAACATAATTTCCCTCTTATTCCAGCAAAGTGGATTTCTACCAGGGAAAAGAAAAACCTTGCTGTGTTTTTTCGTTGTTGTTGTTGTTGTTATTGTTTTGTCTTTAAAATGACAGCCTTTCCAAACAGGCCTTTTCTAGTTGTGTCATTTCCAGTGATTCTGTTTCAGCCCATGTGCCTCTGGGCTGCTGTTGGAAGCAGGGAGCTGTCCACAGAGAGGTGCAGCTGTGACACTTGACTTTGAACATCAAGGCGTCTCAGGCTGTGATGCTCTCTAACATGGGCTTTTTCCATGACCGCTGCTTTGTTCTGGTATTGCACTGGCCACCTGCCATGCAGAGTAGACGTCCTCCAGGTCCTCAGGTGGTTGCAGACTCCTTTTGGCCACAGTTTTAACTTCCTGAGTGAATGAGGGAGCCAGCAGCTAAGAATAGCTCCCGTTTATATGGTGCTCACTATGGACCCGGCGTAGAGCTAAGGGAATTAGACCTATTAACGCATCTGATCCTCAGAACGGCCCCAGGAGGTAGGAATTACCACCCCCAATTTATAGACGACAAGGTAGAGATAAAAGGAGCTGATGTCACCTGCCAAGGTTACACAGCTGTCCCTGGACAGCTCTGCTCCTAACACATAGGGCACTTCAGCAGGTGTAGGAAGCGAACAAGGCATGAGAGTAAAACATGGGCATTGGATCTGTCTGCCTCAGGCCTCGTTAGGTTAGTGGGATGCACGCGCTTTGAACTTGATCAGAAAATCAAGTTTAGACGGCATCTGTCTTATCTATGGGCTGAGTGATCTTGAGCAAGCCACTTGGCGGTGACTGAGCCTCCCTAAAATTAGATGGGAATAACAATGCTTTTATAACACCCTGTTGGTGAAAGACTCGAGTGTGATGAACAGACTCCAGTAGAGAGGTTAGCTACTATTATTATTACTTTTCAAAGTATTTATTTATAAATTTTAAAGATTTATTTATTCATTTGTCAGAGAGAAAGAGCACAAGAAGGGAGAGCAGCAGGCAGAGGGAGAAGCAGACTCCTTGCAGAGCAAGGAGCCCGGTATGGGACTCGATCTCAGGACCCTGGGATCCTGGGAGCCAAAGGGAGAGACACTTAACCAACTGAGCCACCCAGGCATCCTGAGAGGTTAGTTATTATGTAGGCAAGAGCCACATAGGGCTACTGGCGGTGCAGAGGCACCCGTACCCTATGGGAACCTCCTGACCCACTCCTAGGCATATCGTCTGAACACCACCTGGTTCCTTGGAGAAGAAACTAAACCTTTCTCATGGAAGAATTAAGGACTTGGCAAAACCAAGTCGCCACAGCAATGTGACTCAGGTAGGGTTTGTGTTAGCGGCTGGGTTGAGAGGAGAGTTTTTTGGCCCAGTTTGTTACGATAAAACCATTGGCTTATATACAGCTCAAACCAGGTGGGGATCTCAGAGGTTCTGGGTTCCAGCTCTTAAAAACAAGAACAAACAAACCAAAAGCAAGCAAACCCAAAAAGTTCTTATTTTCAGGACTTTTGGGGGGAAAAAATCTAGGAAATAAAAATAGCTTAAGGGAACCAAAAAAAAAAAAAATAGCTTAAGGGAACCTAGAAAAGAGCAAAGAGCGCCTGGTACTTTTTAAAACAAACTCATATACGTATATATTTTTTCATTTGGGGAAGATGTTTTAAGCATTACTGACAGCTCTTGAGTCATCTCATCTCCCTTGTAGATAAGAGGGTGCGCTTGGGACCATAAGCTGACTTTTAATTCTGGGACTCGGTACTTAATGAATCCCTTTGAGAAAGGTGCCAGAAACCCATAGTCTTTGAATCTAGCAGGTCAGGGTGAAGGCAGATCACGCTATTCTATGAGAATAGAGCCCACGGTGGATCCAGGACCAACACCAGTACTACGCTGGTAACTACGGCAGGCTGATGTCAATTTTCCAGGATGGAAAATGTTGGAAGGTCTGTGAATGACATTGAAGGTTAACTCAATTTCTTTGCATGGCCCATCTGTTAATGGGTCCTATTTCTAGGAATCAGCCTCTCCCGTGAACAAAAATAGCCAATCTCATACGACTCAACACTCTAGAGAAAGGGGTTGTTTCATGTAAGACAGTATTACTTTTCACTTACCTTCACTTAGATCCTTCTGCTTTCTTATACTATTATGGAAGAACAAAGAATCATTTTATGGCTTGGAGTTAAAAAAGGGGGGGGGTGCGGTTTGACTTGGCTTTCCTGGGATCTCGTTGTGGATGTTTGGCAGTAGCTTTTCTGTTTGTCTGAGATGTTGTCCTCTGTAAGCTCCCGTTAGGGTTCTGGAGAAGACTCTTGCCCCAATGCCATATAGGCTAGAGGCTCTCAATGCCCATTTCATACCCTTTAGAGGTCTTTAAGTGCTCTTAAAGTGTTCCTCCCAGCAGATGAGGCATGGTCTGGGTCCACCAAGGTGGCCACCTTCACGTTCTCGCTCACTGACTTAGACCAATGGACCTCACCGAGGGAAACAAGCATGGGCTTCTTAGTTTCAGTGTCACGTTCAAGACTTAAGGCAGTTTCATGAGCGCGGCAGCACCTGGGGAAATAATTAAGATGCAGAAGAATCAAATTTATTTCTGCCTTTTATTTCTTCGCAGATGCAAACCTGGTTTTAAAACACTTATGGCTTTTGAGTGACAAGGTCAGTTGAGGGAGAATCCTCTGACTAGCACAGACAGAAATTTCATAGAGAAACCCCAAATTAGGATGAGAGGCCTGAACTCCGAGCAAGATTGAGAGCACGGCAGGTGAATAAGAACGAAGACAGGTTTATATGGTTTTCGTGGCCAAAGGTCTGGCCCCAGACAAGACTAACCAAAAGAAAAGAGTTTCCCCCAAGAAAGTGACAGATGTTTACTTTTGATGTTGTCACTCATGCTCGTTGTGATTTTAACCCACTGCTTAACTACATTCTCCGCCCTCTGCGGGGATTCTGGGGAGCAGAGACCTAGTCTATCTTTGGGCTTCTGCTCATTCTTGAATCCCTGCTCTCCCTCCCATGTCACTGCCCCCCAGACAGGTGGTGACAGTGTCACAGATGGAGCACTTTTCTGTCCCCAGAAGTGGCCACTGGGCCATTGGAATCAAAATCAAAATGACTTCATTGTGTGGTCTCTTAGTAACATGGTCTCTCAGCATGAGCCCCAAGGATGGAAATGGAATGATGGAAATCAGTACTTATCTCCAGACTCCATATCCAATCTGAGTTAAGCTGCAGATACTTTATTCCTGAGGCATTTTCTGCTACAGTGGATTACTGTAGAATGGCAACAATTTACTAGGAAATCCCATAGTCTTGATGTGTAATGGGCTTTTCTGTGTGGCATTTTAAGAATCACAGTTTGTATTAGAAAGCACTGTGTGTGCTCTGAGAATCTTTTCTGGCTGTGTTTAGCCTTTTTGACAAAGCTGAAATAAGTTGGCTGGAGGTCGAATCGATCCCGGGAAGAATGAACACTGGGGATGTTCAGGGAGAGAGACTGCTCCCGCATATACACTCAGAGTTTGGCAAACAGAACAAAGCACACCAGCAAGGCACGTTTGTATTCTGCTCCCTGCCAGGGGCAAATTAATAGTTGGCTTCTTCCCCGGAGTTTATGGATAGAAACTGAAAACACTGGACATCTAATGATGCTATCTGGACCAGGGAGGATTGAAATTGATTCCTTTATTTCTATTCTGAAATTTAGAAAAATCACCGGCTTGAACAGTAGTCTATATCAAGAATTTGGAACTTCTCTCCATTATGGAGCATACATCCATGGGTAAGGCTAGGTAGGGATTAGATTCCTTCTGTAATCCATCAGGTGTCTACTTCCCGTTATGATCTGTGTAAGGTGCTAAAACACCAGTGATTGGGTTCTGGCCCTCATGGCCCCTGAGGGTTGAGTGGGTATAAATTAAATCAGCAGATGTGTCGCCTGACCACCATGGGCTCTGCCCTTGTTGTTTTGGTTCCTTTTGATGAGATTCAATATCACAGCAACTGGAGTCTCAGCACATCCTCGTTCTGTTGGGTAACACAGAGGTAGGTGCAGCTCGGTGTCCCAGAGAAGCGAAAGAATAGTCCTTCCTTTCAGTGCCTTTTGACCCCATTCAAGATCAAGGTTAGTACCGGTTTATAGATAACCATTTATTTTTTAAAAGGCAAAATGGGGTGGGGAGGCAGATGCTCTTTGAAGGTCAAGTGCATGCTTAGCCATCTGTAAAAACACAGTAACCTCTTTGGAGTCTGGTACATAATAGATGCTCAAGAAATACATGTTGAATTGTAGGCAGAGAAACATGCTCAGCTTATCTCACTTTCTGCAAAAGCACTATGCTTTGACATCAGGAAATGTTGAGAAAGGAAGAAGTCGCCTTAAACTCTTATATCCAAGTTTTTTTCCTGAAACCCAGGTTTCTGGATTGTCCCAGTACTCTGTTTAGGCAGTTAACACAGTATGTCTTACACCATGTTCAGTTGGATCCCTATTTGTATCTTGTCAAGAAATTGTAAATTCCTGGAAGTGCAGGAACCATGTTCTCTATGTTTTCCTTTGACTTTCCCATAGGGTGCCTCAGCATAGTACCTGGGACATAGTAGGTGTTCAATAAAGGATTATTGAATGGGGGGGGCAAAAGGCCAGAGATAACTACAGAACTTGGCCTGATTTTTCACTAGATATCCTCTTATAATTCTGTGCCTAGCCTTGCTCAACAGAACATTGTTCACCTTGAGCAAAAGAAGCCGAAGTTAATAATTATTAATGCTTCAAGGTGGGCATTTCAAGGTACCCTATAGGCACAATGCATCCTTTCATGGATTAATTTCTCTCCAGTGCTTATACATTTCGGTTTTGCAACTGGGCTCATACTCTGCTCTTTTTTTTTTTTTTAAAGCTGAGCAGGTGTGCGGATCCAGCCCTGTCTCTTGCCATAAGAATGTTCCTTTCAGGTAGTTAACACCTAAGCACCTTTCTCCCCACCAGTGAGTCGCAAGGAAGTCTGGGTGTGGTTTCACTGCTCTTGGGAAGAGATTCTTCATGCTTCCTGAGGTGGGTTGGAAAACACATGGGTGGGCCGTATGCTCGAGCCCCCTTCGACCATTAAGTGATCCGGCAGAGTTTTTCCTAAAATAGCCAGCCTACTTTTGGGGTGTAGGACACACCAGTTGGTGAGAAATTATCTGTTTGTGGTGTGAGTCGTTTGTTATACTGTGTTAGGATCGTGGGTGTGCTCAGGGAAGGATTTCCTCTTATCAGTGTTGATAGACCAACTGTGGAGAATACTCCGTGGCCCTTTCTGCAGCTGATAACCTTCAGAGTTTTAAGACCAGTCTTCATCCTCTGCGCTAGAATTGCTCACTGTTTTTTTATATTGACTCTTGGTCTCATCCCTAAAGCTGTCAGTTGTTAGGGGTGTTCATGCTCTTTCCATACAAGTTTGTAAAACTCCCCGCTTCGATGAGCTTTTGTCTGTTGGCTTGGATGGCTTGATTCTCTGTGCTTCTCTAACGGGCTGACTCCCAGAAACAACTGTTCTTTGCTGGGGGGAAAAGGGGAACTTCCAGACTGAAGACAGCTATAAGAAATCCTTCCCTTTTTACTCATCTTACTGTCTAGTACCTATCACTGTCAGATGATCCCCTGACTTCCTGGTAGTTCGGTTTTTGGCCACTTCATGCTCATGTATGCTTGTACTATAAAAACTTATCTGAAGTTGGAAAGCTAGGCAAATAATGGGCAGTGTTACCATGTATGTTCCCGGGTTATAGAACGCCCTTCAGAATGGCTTCCGCTCTTTGGGGAGCTTTGGATGGTAGTCAAAATGAATGAAAAAATACAATGACATTGGATAAACCCAAGGATAGTTGGGATAACTTGATATATTAGTAAGTAATAAGACCTTGAAGATCAGGGAAAAAGAGAGGAAGTCTTTGGAATTTTTGAACTGGTCACAGTGGGGATATCACTTAAAGCTTATTCATATGTGTAGCTCAAAAGGAAGATTCTGTGATGGTATATTCTTGAACCGTGAGGGCAGTGCGGTTGCACTCTCCATACCAGTTCCCATCAACGGGAGTGACAGCCTGAGCCCCACGTGGAAAACAGGGAGACCCTGGGCCCTCCCTGCAGGAGGGTTCACCGTGGTCAATCAGTACTCTCAGCACGTTATGCCAGCACAGGGTGTAGACATGTGTGCCAGATATATGTTAATTTAGGTCTAACAACTATTCCCTACACTAATTCAAGGGTTTTACACCTGGGAGAGTATCTCTGTTCTGTCCAGCTCAGGCCATCCTGAGCAGACTTTGGCGGACTATGGTCTCTCTTTGATTATAACCTCAAAGTCCAGAGAGTTTGAAAATGAAAATTCCATATTATAAATGTAAATATTATAGATGTATCATATAAATGTAACATAAGTATATTATAATATAAATACATGTTTTCATAATGCATAGTAGATATAATTTTTCTGCATCTTCCGGGCTAGTGGTGAGCTAGGTTGTCTGTTTCAGAGATGTTCAACTTGGGGATGGAGCATGTCTCCCGAGGAGCAAGTACAAGAAAGCCAGGACAAGAATATTCACTGATCTGTTACATTTGCTTCGTGACCTCCCTTCCAGTCTCTCAAAATGCCTTCTCTATATTCATGTCCTCTCCAAAACTTGAAACAGAAATTGTCTCTACCAGTGAATCCTAAATCCAGCCCCTTGATCCTACTTCTTTTTTTTTTTTTATTTTTATTAATGTGTATTGATTTAAACAAATCCCAGATTATAATTTTTTTTCTTTTTTCCAATTTATTTATTTTCAGAAAAACAGTATTCATTATTTTTTCACCACACCCAGTGCTCCATGCAAGCTGTGCCCTCTATAATACCCATCACCTGGTACCCCAACCTCCCACCCCCCCCCCCGCCACTTCAAACCCCTCAGATTGTTTTTCAGAGTCCATAGTCTCTCATGGTTCATCTCCCCTTCCAATTTACCCAAAAGCACATACCCTCCCCAATGTCCATAACCCTACCCCCCTTCTTCCAACCCCCCTCCCCCCAGCAACCCACAGTTTGTTTCGTGAGATTAAGAGTCACTTATGGTTTGTCTTTGATCCTACTTCTTATCCTACTTCTGATGCTTGCCCATGCCTCTTATAAAAGCAGAGAACCATAATGAAAGAGGCTCTTCTTACAGTTCAGAGTCTGTAGTTTTCTTGGTTCTAACAGTTGATCAGTCACTAAATATTGAGGACTCAGAGTAGGTAGAGCTAATATGAGTTACTGAGTAAAATTCAGTATACGAATACATTATGTCCTGCACTCTCCCTTCTTCCCTGTATGCCTCAGAGAAACATTTGGGTCTGTAGAGGAACACATATGACAGAGATCATCACAACATTGTTCCCAGTAGAGGGTAGGTGGGGTAAGCCCAGGTATTCCTATCTAGGAAAACAGAAAAGTAAAACATCGTGAGTATGAAATGAAATACTTAATGGCAGTCAGACATTATGGGCTGGATATATATGCAGAAACATGGAAGAAACTTAAACTAGCCTTGAGAGAAGTAACTAAGAAACAGAACTGGATAGGTAACACAGTGTAATTCTATAAACTGAAAACACATAAGGTCACAACGTGTCTTTTTAAAAAAGATCAATCCAAGGGTATCCATCTAAGGAAACACAGTGAGTGCGTACAAGTGGGAAATTGAAGTGGAGGGTTACTGTAGAAATGGGGAGGGAGGGAAAAGGCAGATCTGTGTAAAGGTGTATGGCATAATCCAGATCTCACCTTCTGCCCTGGAAGTGAATAAGAACATAAAAAAGACTGAATCATGGAGAATGAGGACTTACTTGCAAGAAATAAGGAAGGCAACTAAGATTATCAAGAAAACTGTTGAATGTTTGAAATAGCTGCTTTGTTGCGTGAAAGGTCAAGTGCAAGGATCGCCAGGGAGCCCCAAGAGCTCGATGAAGGCAGGAAGCATATATTAATTGAGGTTCCCAGCTTCTTGGTTATGCACTTTCCTAGAGAAGCAGTGGGCTGCCTGGTGCAGGAGTGAAGATGGAAAGGGTTTGAACTTACCTGGTGCAATATTGTGATTTGTAAGAAATAAACGTTTGGTCTCCATTCCCTGTTTCTGGCACAGAGCTCCTAAAACCCCTGGAGTTTGCTAGGTGATGAATTTCCTAGGAGCCATAAAGGTGTGTTTTATTATGTTAATGAGGTGACTTTTGAACCCGCCTAAGTATGGGGGCTGGTTGCCAGGAAATCAGCCCTGCGATTTGAGGGTTGGAACTTTCAGCCCCACCCCCCAGCCTCTGGGGAGCGGTGAGGGGCTGGAGGTTGAATCCTTCTTCTGTGGCCAATGCTTTAATCAGCTGTGCCTCTGGAACGAAGTGTCCATAAAACCACCCAAAGGATGGCGTTTGGAGAGCCGTGAGGTTGGTGAACCCTCGGAGATGCGGGTGGAGTGGTGTGGACCTGCCGAGGTCATGGGTGGTTCCGAGCCCTTTCCCCACACCTTGCCCTATGCGTCGCTTCCATCTGGCTGCTCCTGGGTTATATTCTGTTAGTGAAGTGCTTCTGTGAGTTTCTTGAGCTGCTCGAGCAAATGAATCGGACCCAGGGAAGAGGTCGTTGGAACCTCCGATCTGTAGCTGGTCGGTCAGAGCACAGGTGATGACGGGAACCTGGGGTTGTCTGTCTCTGGATGGTTAGTGTCAGCACTGAGTTCAATGGTAGGACAGCCAGCTGGTGAGAATTTGTGGTGTAGGGAACCCTCCCTCCTGAAACCCGGAGGTTTCAGCCAGGGCTGTGGGAGATGGGGGGGGGAGCGCAGCTAACAGAGGGCTGAAGAGGTGACCCAGGAGTGGGAAAGAAACCTCATCCCTTTTGGGCAACTGACTGGGCCAGAGTAGGGAGTGGAAAAGATCATCTAGTGGCTTTGTTACAAATAGCCTCACTCTCCCAAGCCAGGAGGATAAGAACAAAGTCTAAGGAAAATACACATGGATTTCTTAAGCCAATAGTTGGGCTCAGAAATTGGGTCAACAGAGTGGACTTGGAGCATTTGCTGAATCAAGAGAAAGAGGGAAAGATAATTCTGAAAGCATTGTTGCCAAAACCAGTAGTCTAGAAACAGAAAGATTTCTGGTTAGCCACAGATTGTATTGGTGGATGGGTTCCAAGAGAGATAGGTCAGGAGTGGAAGAGCAGTAATTCCCAAGTTGATGAGTAAGAATTTGCTGCTGCTTTGGTTTACTCAGTCACCAGAGTCCTGGTGAGAGGGTGGAGAGGTGGTGTGAACCGGGAAGGAATCATGCGAGGTTCTTTTTGCAGAGGAGAGACAGACTAATACCAGAAAAGAGGTTCGTCTGTTTCTTAATTTGTGTGTAATGGAGCTAAGCAACCTGGTCATCTGTGCAGTACCTTAGCCCTGAGCCTGGGGCCGTACTACAATTTAGCGACATCTCGAATCATAGATTCATACTGAGGTCTGGTTGATGGACAGATTGGTTCTTCCTCATTACTTTAGAATAGTGCCTATCTTCAAAGCATCATCCTGATGAATTTTCTTCTTTGATCTCTTTCTCTCTCTCTCTTTTTTTAAGATTTTATTTATTAATTAGAGAGAGAGAGTGTGTGTGTGGGGGAGCACACAAGTGGGGGGAGGGGCATACAGAGAGGGGGAAAGAGAAGCAGATTCCCCGCTGAGCACAAAGCCCAAGGCCTGGGGCTCCCTCCCAGGACCCCAAGATCATGATCTGAGCTGAAGTCAGACACCCAACCAACTGAACCATCCAAGTGCCCCCTTTGAGTCTCTTCAAGGACCATAATAAAAGTAGAGATTTCAGAGTGAAATCTGTGACCCATGTGCCCTTTTCTGCTTCTATCCAGGGAGCAGAATTACTCCGTTTACTAGAGGCTGCTGAAGTCCTCCCTCTGTCTGTCTGTCTCCATCCAACCATCCATCTTAATGTGCACCTGGTACTGTTTTTGGCACGTAGCAAATATTAACTCATTGCCTCTTGCCTAACAGTCCAGTGAGATAAGTATGATTGTTACCCCATTAGGAGAAATGGGCTGGACGGGCAGCTGAAGCACGGAGAGCTGAGGTGCCCAGCCAGTAAGCTGTGGAGCCTGGATCCAAGCCAGGCAGCAAAGCCCCCTGGGGTTCACATAACCTCCCCATAAGAAGCCTTCCTAGATGACTCTGAAATCCTTCTGGAAAGTTCCGCAAATGCTTGCACGCTGTTCCTCCCAAAGGCTCCCGCAGGTGTTCCCACACCGTGCTCGCCCATAGGCGGCCCAGCAGTCAGGGTAACCCTCTGGATTGCAGGTGCTTGGTCGTCCGTTTGTTCCTCGTCTCCTTTTAATCTTCTCTTCTTCTCTGCCCGCGTGTGAACACCTGTAAGATCATCCTCCTTGACTTGCCAGGCCAGGACTCGGGGCCTCTTTACCTCTATTGGAGACAACAGGTGGTGCACTGGGGGTGGGGTCTCTCTTACCTGCTCCCCGACAGCTCCTGGCCTGTCCTCAGCCTCAGCTCAAAGCTCCCCAGGCCAGGTAACGCCAAACCTCTGCCTGCCTTCTCCAGCATCAGGCTGCCCGGACCTTCTCTAGGAACGTACACAAAAGAACATGGCCGCCTGGGGCCACGGATTAATTTTAATTTGGGGGGACCTGAAAGGTGATCTTTTAAAAACCTACATATCTCTCAGTGCCAAAGTAGATCTGTATATCATCAGGGCAAACGCCTTCAAATTTCCATTTGACCAATTCAAGCATTTTTATCCTTCCCTAAAACTAAAGACTGACCTAAATGTGTGCATGTGCACATCCCTATCTTTAAAAATAAGTATGGGTTTATTCCTGTTTTTAAGTGGTTTGCATTGAATGCAAACTGCATTCATCATCAGGTTGAACCAAAGGGTTTTTCAGCTTGTAGAGCTATCGAAGTCACTAGTGCATTAACTGCAAATGCAAATTTATTAATTTGCATTGTGGGGAACATTGAGGTCATCTGACCAAAAATGAAACTGATTTCATATCTTTATACATGCTAATAAATCAGGGGGGAAGCATGCCCCCCAAGTACACTGGACTTTATTAACCCTTTCCTGTGACACTGAGATACTTGGAAAATAACTCCCCTAGCATTTTCATCAAAGAGAGCCAAAAATAAAAACAATAAAAACCTTTCGGCGTAGTTACCTGCCTTTTTCAACCCATCTCCTGAAAAAAATTTTTTTTTTTTTTTTTTTTAGAAAAAACAATATTTTTAACTAGAAGATTTGTAGAAGTTCAGGATATTTTGGGACTGTTGTATTTTGTAAATATGAGAAAGGTTCAGCTGTTGAATCTAGCCTTATTGGGGGTGTTTGCTCCGTGTTCCTGCCTTTTGCAAGTTTTGCTGGGCAAGTGTAATTCTTTACCAAAAGGAAACATTTATGCTCCCAGATGCCATCAAGTTATTGAAACAGAAGCAGATAAACTCAGTCAAGAAGTATTTAGTAATTACAGTGTGTTCCAGTATATTCTGAGTATGACACAGCTCCTCGAACAATTTATAATTTGGGCGTGGTAATAAGCCTGTCTCACACGAAACAGTTAGAATAATCTAACCAGAATTATAATCTAATGCCCAGTGATGTGAATCAGACTCAGCTCGGTGTGCCTTCCAGAGGAGACGGGCCAGTCAGAAAAGACTGCAGGGATTTGGGAGGGATTTGTAGGTAAGTGATATTGACCCTGGGTTTGAGGGTATAAAGCTTTGAAAGGGAGAGACAGATGTTTCTTCAGAGCTAAGATAGGCAGGGGACAGTAATGCAGAGTGCTTTGGGGACAATGAGAGATTAGGCCAGTTGGAGCAAAGGATTAAGGAGAAGTAGTAGTATATAAACAAGCTGGTAATAATTTTTTTTCCCCAAACAAGAAGTCTAGCTATATATTCCAATATATAAACAGTGGGGCAAAAATGTTTTAAATTGAGATTCGTGAAGAATATCTGGGGTATGTATTTCAGTCACCACGGAGCACCCAAGATGCAATATGATAGCCGAGGTTAAGCATACTTAGCAAGAGCTCTGTATAGAGCTCATCAGCCTCAGCCGTCATTATGAGAGCAGTGTTTTAGAGAGATTTGGAGTCGGGATGTTCAACTCCCAAGACTGCAAATGTATTCTGAAGGTATAGACTGAACCCTCTATATACTTTTTTAGGGGAGCTGGATAAGTATTTATCTCCCAGGTCATAGGTCTGTTGAAGCAAGGATGGCATCGTCTCTACTCACTGTTGTAACCGCAGTATTTAACACAGTGCTCAGCACAGAGTAGACAGTCAAAGTTTCTTTCTTGAAAGACCTGGGAATGCTATTCAGGACAGACAGGACAGGGGACGTGCTGCAGCTAATAGAGGCATAGGATAAGTTAAAAAAAAAACAAAAAACAAAAAAAAAACCGAGGTGCTTTTATTCACCGAGCAAGCTCAGCTTGAATCCTTTAATGATCTTGACCTTAGGATGTGGCTACATAGTAGAGTGAGTGGGTGAGGCTGACTGTGTTTCAGAGCATATTTGAATTGCCGCTAACATTGGAGCCCAACAAGACAATTGGAGATTGAGAGCCGCGGGTCAGAGGCAGAGCCGTCCCTGTTTTCCTGTGCTTTTGCAGGAAGTGCATTTTATAGAAAAGTCAGAGAGGAACTAAGGGGAAAGGAGAGCTCTGAGCGGTGAGTTCCCAGCCAGCTGACCACACACTCCCGGCACTGCCACCGAAGCTGGCCCTCCTCTTCGGGGCTGCTCCATGGGACCCTGTAGCCCCTGGCCCAGCCCGTCCCTGGGCTCTGGGGGGCCTTGCCAATGAGGATGACACGACGCGCCAGAGTTTAGGATGGTAAGAGGTTCTTCTTCTTTGATTTAGGCACGACTTATTTGCATCTGAAACTAGCCTGTTTTCACTTCTTCTGGGTAATTTTGAAAAATGGATGTAGCATCTTCTAACCCGTGTGTGCTTTCAGATCTAGTTCAGAGGGTTTCTCCAAGTCATCACCAAACTTAGCAGTGAATTTGGCCAGCCCGAAGGCTTGGTGTGCAGGTGCACCCGGGTCTGGAGTCCCGGGTCTGAAATCATGCCCTAGCATCCTTTGGGGTTTCATAAGCTTCTGCTCCGGAGGCAAAAACTTCTCAACTGAATGTGTGTGAACTGAATACAGTTCGGGACGGTGAGAAGGACACTTGGCCTCCGTCACACTTTATAAACCGTGATGTCCGAGGAGAGCCTGGTGGCTGTGCGAAGCTTGAGCCGCGGTCCCCGCCGCAAGCTGGGGCTGGGAATCCGCTAAGAATTTTGGACATTCTGGAAGCTCGGTGGGTATTTTTAGACGAGTCTTGTTCCTATGAATGAGGAAGTCCGGCAGATGGCTCTTGTGCCTGGATTGTTTTTTTCTTTTTTTTTTCCCCCAGCTTTCTACCAATACAGTTCAGAGAAAACACTGGCAGGGCTTCTTTCTTGAAGGACAATGGGGGGAAAAGCCATTCTGAAAACACCGGGCGGCAGCTGCAGGGCTCAGTCTCTAAGGACACGGGGTGGCAAGCCGTGGGTTTCATTCTCCTCTCCTGGTACTCTAGCTCATCGACGGGAGGCCGGGAAGGAAGTCTGAGTAAGAACAAGTCGTTTATCACCCTGCGGGAGCAAAGACATCTGTGCAGGCCGTGCTCTCCCTGCCGCTGATAAGAATGTTATTCACCACCCAGAGAGGAAAGACCGGAATCTGTGGTTTCGGCCGGTTGAAGCCACTTCCTTAAATGACATGACATCAGATTGCAAATTCTAGATGGTTGGCACCAGTTTTATGAAGAGCAGATCAAATTATTGTTAATGAGGAGAAAGCGCCTTTAGAAACAACTGGTAGAGTCTTGGCTGTGGCCTTAGGTCCGACAGAACAACCCAATGGTGCTCAGAGAAGTCACCTTAAAATAGTGAGCCTTTCCCGGGGATTCTTAAGCAATCTCTTGCTTACACCGATGGAGCACACAAAAGCAGCTGGATTGTAGGTGTGTGCTCTGACGGTCATCTTCCCCTTTCACTCTGAAATCTGAGCTAGTTTGGCTCATTCCCTACTTAAAATGGCAATGCGTTAAGAGCACAGATTTCACGGGATTCCAAGAAAGAAGGTTTTTGATGCAATTCATATAAAAGAGTCCTCACGCCCAAGAGCTCAGTATTATGAGAAAGGGTTACCCCTTGCTTCCCCTGTTTACACCGGAGCATTCCAGATGCCTACTGGGCTTTTGTTACCCAGCGGGAGCCTGGGCTGCTCAAGCCTTTTTAGGAGAGAAATGGTGGTCTTCCCAGAAGTCATGAAAACATGAAAATTCCCCCTGTGCGTAGGTACTGAGATTTACCAAGTCTACTTTTGAGGCTCCCCATGTCCCTACACGTACACACATGCTGCCAAAAATTTATCCTGCAGCCCCGAGAATAACTTTGTCTGCATCCACTTGATGAGTTCAAAACTTCTAGTGACTAGACGCAGAAGAACTGATTTTTGAAATCTCAGAAGAGTGCTTAGATCCAAAAAATAACTTTATCCATCTATAACGCTCTTCTGTGGTATTACTAACCTTCTCTGAATCTGCCCATCCCACCATGGGGCCTGGTGGAAACCCTGTTGGGTCCTCCTTTCTGTCCCTTGCCTTTCCGAGGCTCAGCAGCAGGTCAACGAGAAGGGCCACCCATAGGTTCATGCAGGCCCTACTGATTTTCTGTCCTCCTAGAAATGTTCATTCTCCATTTATCAAATATGTTAAGCATACAGGGAAGTTCAAAAAATAATTTAGCTGTCATGTGTCCTCCAAAGATTTTTCAAGTGTTATTAGCCATTTTAGATTTTGAAAACTAAAACGTTATAGGTTCAGGGGAAAAGGACTTCATATCTAGTTTCTGTTTCCATTTCCCACTGTTACCCAGAGTGTTCACTAACTTGAAGGTGATGAGTATTATTTCCATTTGACTGCATATATAGGATAAATAAAAAAATTGCAGCATCATTATGTATTTTTAAAATACATTAAAATGACCACACTGTACTTGAGACCTTTTGCAAATTACTTTCTTTTTTTAATTGAACTATATAGTTGGCATACAATATCATATTAGTTTCGGGTATACATAGTGATGCAACAATTCCATACGTAATGAAATGCTCACCATGATGCCTAGTTACCATCTGTCACCCTATGAAGTTATTATAATACGATTGACTATAATCCCTGTGCTGTACTTTTCATCCTTGTGACTGACTTATTTTATAACTGGAAGTTTGTACCTCTTAATCCCATTCCCCTATTTCAACCATTCCCCCACTTTCTTCCCCTCTGGCCACAACTAGTTTGTTCTTTGTTTTTATGAGTCTCTTTTTCTGTTTTTTTGTTCATTTGCTCATTTTGTTTTTTAGATCCCACATGTATGTGGGCTTATAGGGTATTTTTGTCTTTCCTCTGACTGATTTCACTTAGCCTGATGCCTTCTAGATGCATCCAGGTTGTTAGAAATGGTGAGCGTTCTTTTTTATGACAGAGTGATATTCCATTGTATATACCTACAACTTCTTTATCTGTTCATCCATCAGTGGACACTTTGATTGCTTCTGTATCTTGGCTGTTGTAAATTATACTGCAGTAAACATAGGGGTGCATCGATCTTTTCAAATTAGTGGGTTTTCATTTTTTTTCAGGTAAATACCCAGATGTAAAATTACTGGAACATATGGTATTTCTATTTTTAATATTTTGAGGAGCCTCCACACTGTTCTCCACAGAGGCTGTACCAGTTGGCATTCCCACCAACAATGCACGAGGTTCCCTTTTCTCCACATCCTCGCCAACACTTGTTATTTCTTATGATTTTCATACTAGCTCTTCAGACTGGTGTGACGTCATTATCTCATTGCAGTTTTGATTTTCCCCAAGCTGCTTTTAACATTCAACATTTAAGAATCATTTCAGTATTAGTACATTAAGTCAAGTTCATTTATTTTTTAGTTATATGTCATATTCCATTATAAGATTATACCACAATGTATCCATTATTTTATTGATGGACACTGGACTGTTTATGATTGTTTTTGCTCTTAGTAACACCATGAAGAACCTGTCCATGTATGAGATTTTCTTTAGATTTGCACTGATTGGTACAATAGTCAGTAGCTTAAAGTGTGGCTACTCTAAATTGCATTGTGCTATATATATAAAATACGCACCAGACTTTGAAGATTTAGAATGAAAAAAAAAAAGTAAAATATCTCATTAATGATTTTTATACTCATTGCCTATTAAGTTGACTGTATTTTTATATATTTTATTTAAATAAAAGATATCATTAAAATAATTTCACCTATAATTTGGCTACTAAAAAGTTTAAGATTATATATATATGACTTGCACTGTAATTTTGTTGGACAAGGCTGGTCTAGATCAGGGCCAGTAATTGCCATCTACAGTATGGTAATCTGTGTTTGTAAATAAAGTTTTATTGGAAAACATGTCCATTCATTTATATAGAGTTGATGACTGCTTTCCTGTTGCCATAGCAGAGTTGAGTAGTTGTAACAGAGACCATATGATCCATAATCCTAAAATATCACCCATCTGGCCTTTTAAGGAAATGCTTGTTGACCCCTATTCTAGAGCAGTGATTTTTAGTCATTTTTTAACAATGACCCACAATAAGAAATTTATTGGCTATCATGACCCAGTAGGCACACACCTATAAAAGTTTCACAAAACAATGTTTCAAAAATCCTTACTGAAATATTTTCGTGTTTTCTGGTCCCATAGCAGCCTATTTTGTTAAACTGCTGGTAAATTGCCATGACTCACTAAATTGACTGGGCGGCACGTTCACTAGTAGTGATTTGAATAACATTTCTCAAGGACATCTATCCAAGGGGTGTGTGTGTGTGTGTGTGTGTGTGTGTGTGTGTTCACAGATACACATTTACATATTTTTTTAGTTTTATCTGTTTGTATACATTTCATTCAGTGTTTTTCTAGGTTTATGGACTGGGGAGCTTTGCCAGCTCAGCAGCTCTGGTGCCGGAATTTCTCCATTGGCAATTTTCTGGGCCAGAGGAGCAAGAGACTACAAAGGCCACTTTGGAGGGGGCTGGGTCATTGCATTGCCACAGAGCTGGCTTCTCTCCTAGACCCAGGAGTTGTCATTACTCACAGCTGCATATCTAGGCTTTATCTGCAAAAGCCATGATTGATAGATCAGAGGAGAATAAAAATATTTTACAAAACTTTCCATGATTTTATTTTGCCAGAGGGTAACATAAAGATAATCTACTGCCAGAGCACTTCCTGAGGATCTGATATTTCCCAGAGCCCTACAGTGACATTAAAACGTAAGGCATACTATTGGTCGTGACCTGGCCATCACTGTCACAGCTTACACTTGACAGCTGTAAGCTATTTCTCAATGTGGGTTCTAAGAATTGGGGGTGAGGAGAAGGACGTATTCCTGAAGAGTATTTTCATGGGAGCTAACAAACTTTCTCTAAACTTTCCTGGTGATCAGTACAGCATCCCCGGGACTGCAAAGACCAATGGAGGGTCTGGCAATGTTGAACACAAAGAACAGTGGATACATTCTTGACTGTAAGGTCATGTGCATTAAATAAGGCAGCTCTGATGCCAGATCAATACTGCATTGTATATTTCCTACAGCCGATATTGAGATATAGATCTGCTGTAGTGGGAACAGGACTGTCATCAGGAAATACCAGTTTGGACAAATCTGGGTTACCACCAACAGGGAGAGAGCTAGATTGATTGTGGTCTGCCTCACTTGGTGGCAAAAATGTCAGATCAGATTGAATATTCATGTAGTCCTTGGAAAAAGGGAAGGAGAAATCAATAAGCTAACTGCTTTACCCGATAACAGGCAGTGTTTTCTCCAAGGCAAGTTATTTATGTCTTGAACTTGGTATTCCGGTCGTGATATGTTGGTAATGGTGTCTTAGAGATGCAACAAAAGATTTCATAGAAAGCCTAAGGGCAGATTCTATGCTTCAGGAAGAAGGATTATGTCAACGTATTTCTGAGCATTGTACTAGAAGTCTGGTTAAATTGATAGAAAGTTTTTGTTAATTCCAAGGAATAACCTAGACCCTTTGAAGCTCTGTTAAGAGAGTACCAGACAAGAGGAAATCCCACCTTTTTAGTCCTAATTTGCAATTCATTTGCCCTGCAGAAGCTACCCAATCTCCGTATATCTTTGTAATTGACTCATATGATAATGTTCGTGTTTTTCTTCATAGAGATGTTGTACAGTCTACAATAGGGGACATATGTTTTGGCCAACAGGGTTAGAATATGAAGGCGGTTCCTCCTAAATCATGATTTTGGATTTGTCTAAATTTCATAGAGTCACCCGTCCTAACCGTACTTGACAAATCTCCTACCATTCACATGCATAAGGTTTCAAAAGTGTGCCCATTCTCTCTTCCCAGGATCATCCTTTTTTCAAAACTTGCTGGTGCTTCAGGTTCCCAGAGCATAGTAGGTTCATGACCCATTGCCTGGCTTTTGAACTGAACCCAAATTAATCACTTTTCTTGTTTGTTCTTGCATTTTCCAGGCACCTTTTAAAAATGAACAAGAGCAGCTCTGATTTGGAAAAAGTAAGCCAGGGCTCTGCAGAGAGCCTCAGTCCTCCCTGCAGGGGCGTCCACGTCAGCTTCAACACGGGCTCCACGGACAGCCTGGCCTCAGACTCCAGGACCTGCAGTGATGGAGGTAACAGACTTGACCTTGAGGGGGAGGCTTAGATTCTCCCAAGTCTAGAAAGCCAGCCGTGGTCTCACTGCTAGGATTTGGAATGGCTGAGCTAGACCTACCATCTTGGTCCTACTTTGACAGTGAGGTAGACTCCACCGAGAGGGGCAGTTGCCATTAATTCCCCGTTGGATACGTGACGAGGCACCTCATGCCGTCCTGCTTTTTCTACCGACACACAGTGCGTCCACTGGCTCCTGGGGTGATGAGCTATCTATGTATAGGTCTGTCTTCCATTTCTGTCCTCAGGATGTGTTCTTGGGGCATTAGTACCACCAACCACAAGCTTTTACCCTCCACGTTTCTCTCTCCCTCTCCACTATCTTGTTTACTCCTTCATGTGCATGAGGGCACACCCCCGTGCACACGTGCACACACTCACTTGGAAACGGCAGGCACTTATGTATATGTTTGTTGAATTAAAGCATGGAGGCTTCATGAGACTACCAGCCATCCTGCTCCGTGGAGAAAGCTCTAAGGTGTACTATGCGGGTATGTCCTGATTGGGCACATTCCTAAGAAGGAACTCTTGTGTTTCTGTAGTCGTAATGGGTAGTGTTAAAGCCTCTCACCATTTCAACATTCTTTGCATGTGTGTGTGTGTCTGTGTGTTTCTTCTGCTTTTCTCTTAAACTCGCTTTAGCATGTTAGTTTTCGACATGTGCTAACATGACGACCTCTCTCATTCCAATGGAAATATTTCTTCCCAGTAGGCAATTTTGGAGTCGAGACTTCCATTGTAAAGTCGCAGTCACCAACGTATTTCTATTGGAAAGATGAGTACTCCAAAGTCTAGAGCCTATTTTGTGTCAGTCTGTGGTGTGTTCTTATGGGAAACTTCTGATAGCTCAGACTTTAAAATAGGAAATCGCTTCGTCTTGATTGGGGTAGGATGTGGCGAAAGTGGGCTTTCTTACTCTGCAGATTTTCCCCTTTTCATGGTTCTGTCTTTATCATGTGCCAGTTATTCAATGGGAATGCACTTCAAAATGGGCATTCCTAGATCAACAAAAAGTGTATGCCTTGTTACTAGAATTTGGGCCCTTAGAATGAAAGATTTTATTCTCCTTATGAACGCTTGTGCTTTCTCCTGCTTATGGCTCCTGCTTATGGCTCTACACCCTAGACCGTGCTTCCTTTCTCCACCCTCCCTTTGTCATAGCTATTAAACATCAGTCTAGAGACCGTCTAGACCACACTGGTCATGAAATGTGAAGAAGCCTTCAGTCTGCTTCTCATCGTTAATCAAGGTGGCTTGCTTCCGGTCTGTTCCTAAACAGTTACCTTTCAATCCCATGAATTCTTACTCGCTTCTACCTCATAGAAAGAATATTGAAGTATTTACCCATCACACCTTTTGTGACTGTATCTAGCCCTGAAGCTGAGAGAGTGGATCTGAAGGGAGGTAGAGTTAGTTCAAGCTAAAGTTCCTAGAGACCAGAATGTAATGTCTTCTTTAATATTAAATCAAAAGATATCATTAGACTATTTGTTTTGCCAGTAAGAATTCACTAGTGAAAAAAGACACATTTTCCAGACTTTTTGTATCTGCAGTAAAGACGGACCTGAGTGAGTTGAGGACAAAGTCACTCCAGAGTGTATCATAATAGTTTGTGTAACTTTCTTGGAAGCTTGTCAGGGTTAGTGGTTAAAGTTAGTTTTCTACTATTTGGGTTTTGTGGCCAAAAAAAAAAAAGTTTTAAATTTTATTTAAAATGGGGGGTGCACCTGGGTGGCACAGTCGGCTAAGTGTCCAACTCTTGGTTTCAGCTCAGGTCCTGACCTCAGGGTCATGAGACGGAGCCCTGCGTTGGGCCCTGTGCTCAGCGGGGAGTCTGCTTGAGGTTCTCACTTTCCCCTTCCGTCTTCCCCTCCCCCACTTCTCACATGCATGAGCGCACACTCTCCCTCTTTCTCAAATAAAGAAATCTTTCTAAAAAATTTTATAAGAAAAACAAACATAATTGGAATATATTACTTTGTTGAATTTTAAAAACCGATGTGTCTAAATTTTAGGTTTACAAAGTGTCATCTTTATGTCAGTGTTCACGTCACTTCTTCAGGCTTGTACCCCATGTCACACCCCTCAGAGCACATCTGTTATCCCATCTGTCCATGCGGGCAATTCAGCTGAACAGTGAGTCTACTCAGTGGAAGGAAAAAAATCTATGAAAGCAGTTGTCTGGTTGGTGCTTGGCTTGGAGGGACAGACCGCACGTGTCAGGACAGATCCATGCACGCCGCCGAGAGGTGACCTGTGGGGAATAGCCGGGAGGCACAGAGGTCGGCTAAATGATCACCACAAATGGTCATCAGAAGACTCTCATGCTGTAAATGGTTCCTTTCAAATAGGTGAACATAATGCCCCATGGAGATCATTTTCCTCTTCGATTTAGGGTAACGTTAAAATTCAGTGCCACAGTTTAACACACATCCCTGATGCCAGGTTCCCACAGTCCGGCAGATTAGAAAGTGCTCTGTGGAACCGAAGCTGTTGGCACCAGCAACAGGTAAGAGGTCTGGCCACACAGTGAATTTAGGTGTGAATTCGCATGAAGGTCAGTGTTCGTGTTTTTATAGCTAGCAGACCAGAAACATAGCCAGGTTAATGAAATATCCTCATGGTAGTCCGCTTCTTTTCCTCAGTAGTTATGCCAAGGGTTTTTGGTGGTTTATTTTTTTAAGATTTTATTTATTTATTTAAAAGAGAGAGCACACACGAGCAGGGTGGAGGGGCAGAGGGAAAGGGACAAGCCCGCTCCCCTCTGAGCAGGGAGCCCAATGCAGGGCTCGATCCCAGTTCCCCGGGATCATGACCTGAGCTGAAGGCAGCCATTGAACCTACTGAGCCACCCAGACACCCTGCCCCCCCAAGAGGATTTTTTAAATATATGCATTAGTTCAGTCATTGACTTGATAGATACTTGTAGAATCCAGACCTCGTGCTGGATACGATTTTAGATGTTGAATGTAGAGCAGTGACAAAAAAGGCCCAGTTCCTTCTCTCCGATTCCAGTGGGGAGAGATGGACAAGGAGAAAGATAAAGGGCTAAAGTAAAACAGCCAGTGTGTCGGATGGCAGTGAATGCTATGAAGAATCAAGCCAGGAAGTGGGCGGGAAGGGGTGGGCGGTTCTGTCAAGAGGAGAGACAGTCAGTCCACACAGATCAGACATCAGTTGGGAGTGACAGCCTGACCTTCACTGAGCATTTGCTCCTCGACTCGGGCTGTTACCTGAGACTCCGTAAGAAGAAAAGGCGGCCCTTTTTCAGGGTCTTTTTCAGAGACTCCCTAGCTGAAAATAGTGTGTTCTGACTGTCAAACAGGCTCTCAGAGCGCTTGATCCTAAATTGGCGGGTCTGGTCTAATAGATTCCATTTGGTGTTTTGCTCTAACAGGGATGAGGCCCGCCTCGTCCCCCACCCCTGTGGAGACACACTGAGTCATGGGATCTGTTCTGGGAGATTGATTAGTGAAGGAGGAAGAAGATATCCCAAAGGAAAAGATAGTCATTTTTTAAAATGTCTGTGGCCTGAGCCCTTACAATATCACCAAGGTGAAGCTTTACCTTAGCTTAAACTATTCCCTTTAAACTGAATTTTAAAATCCTATTTTATCACTTCAGTAAAGTCAGTACGTGTCTCTGAATAACAATTCACTTGATGGGGAAAGATATGACAGGAAAAATCAGAGTCATCAGATAACCTCTAAATGAGCTCCCACCTTTGAAATTCTGAGGATATTTTTCTATATCTTATCAGAAATTCTTATCCATACTTTTTTTTAAAAAATTTTAAGAAGATTTTATTTATTCACACAGAGAGAGCACAATCAGGGGGAGTGGCAGGCAGAGGCAGAGGGAGAAGCAGGCTGCCTGCCGAGCGTAGAGCTGGGTATGGGGCTGCATCCCGGGGCTCTGGGATCATGAGTGGAGCCGAAGGCAGACACTTAACTGACTGAGCCATGCAGTCTCCCCTTTTATCCGTATTTAAAATGTCATAAACCTCAATAGGACACATTCTTACACTTAATATATCTTGAAGTCTTTCAAATCAGAACCTCTGATTTGAATCTCATTTGAATCAGAATCTCATTTTTGTTAATGCTGCGTATTTTGTCATTGTGCAAAGCGGTTAAACCCCTCTGTTAAACAATGCACGGTTAGGTGATCTTCATTACCAGTCTCCGGTAAGATCCTGTGACACACCTTAAGATAAGTTGGTGAGCATATCTGTAAGATAAATTCTTAGAAGAAGTGGAATCGGTATGTCAAAACAGACACATTTTAAATAGACATTTCCAAATTGTAAAATGTCCATTTGCACTTCCATCAACAGCATGGGAAAGGGCTTCAAACTAATTGTTAATCTTACTGTTAATTTGGAAGAAGACCCCTAAATGATACTGTGTTCTCACAGGAGATGGGGAGCCCAGGAGTCCAGGGCCGCACTGGGGCGGTGGGCATGGAATGTTTGCTATGTGCCTATTTCCAAACTGAGACCTCCTCTTTTGCATGTAAATTGCATTCAGGTCTCGATGATTGTTTCTTGGGATGATTAAGTGTTCTGGAGAGAGTCCTCACCAATGCCACATCTCCCTGCCAGTTGTAAAATGTTAATAACATGCTTCCATTTTCAGACCACGTTTACCTTCTTGAGAAAGCAAGCGTTCTTTTTGAAGGGATACTTGACTGCTTTTTTTTTTTTTTTTTTAACATTTAGAGTTGAGTCTTTCTGATTATGGGACCGAAGAGTTTGCACAGTTTTTCCCTGGAGGAAAAGCTACATGTGAGGCTAGACCACTCCCTCTGCCACCCGCTTCATGTATCAAGGGCCAGGAAGAGAAGGTTTAATAGAAACCATCAAGAGTGCCATTTCGGCATGCCATGGGCAAGGGGCCCGCATAGATGACTTTCTCTGAATGAGGCCACGGGCTGTAGGAGAGGTTTGATCCATCTGCTTTTTGCCCTGTGCCTTGCATTTAGTAGGTGCTCAGGAAACATTGAATGGACGGGTACATCTCTACAGCCATTTCCAGCTGAACAGTCCATATCCTCACTAAAAAAAAAAAAAAAAAAAAAAAAATCCATGGAACACTCCCAAGTTTTTCAAATAAAAGAAAATTCCATTTGCTTCACCTTACCTGCAGTTGGAGAATAGCCAGACCCAAAAGCTAAGAATTTGGAGCTTGGGTGCTCCTGGCCCTGAGTCTGCCCTTGGCCTCTACAGTTGTCCTGGGCAGCTGCTGTCAGAAGGCAGAGCTGTGCACCGAGGGAGACAGACGGGCTCATTCACACAGCTCAAAACTGGACTGACCACTTCCTCCTTAAGCCTGCCTCTCATTTTGGCTGAAGAGAACAATGAAGGTACCTATTAAAACCCAGCAAGAAGAGAGGACTCTATAATAAAAGAAAACATCCCAGTACTACGTTTGAACTTCTGGCCTGCCTTTCTGCCTTGGCTTTAAGCTGTTTATCCCAACCACTAAAATCCTGATTTCTTCTCTGCTTTCTAAATACAATGGCACCAAACTCGTATTCCTTCCCCTTGGTCTTTTTAGGATCCTACCTGGTGTCCCGTATGTGATATGTAGCTTTTCCACCAGAAACACTTTTTTCTTCCCTGAAATGCGCACCCTATAGACATATAGACATGTTCTACTCTATAGTTGGCTACTGGCTTTATACATAGAGTTAGAAATGGGAAGAAGAACTTTTGGAGCTCTTTGGCCCAATTAGTATGAAAAGTCATTTCAAAACCTACCGGTGATGTAACTATGATGAAGGCAAACTTCCCAGAAAAGTATTTTCCATTTTCACCTTTTTTTAACACTCTTCACTGTAAGCCAGAATTTGGAAACAGGGTGATCTAGCACCAGCCTAAAACCAGGATATATTTGAATTCTTCTCATTGCTGTTGAAGCTGAGTCCTGAGAATATGGGCTTGGCCAAAGTTTTTTCAGGAGTTTAGGGTTGGGTTGTTTTTGTTGTTTTTTTTTCCTAGTCACATTTTCCTGAACCAGTGTTTTGCCTGTGATTTCTGTAGCTATTTTAGGTGTCAAGGCATATCTGTCCCCTCTTTTTTCTGGCTCTCCTGAGGGCAGAGTGTGGCAGTTGTTGCAAATACAGTGGATGGAGCTGGCAAAACATAGGGGTTAGAACACCAACCCCCGCACAGTCAAAAATCCACATATAACTTCTGCCTCCCCAGAAATGTTAACTACTAATAAGCCTACTGTTGACCAGAAGCCTGATAACGTGAAGAGTCAACTCAAACGTATATTGTATGTTGTAGGTATTACATACTGCGTTCTTACAGTACAGGAAGCTGGAGAAAAGAAAATCATAAGGAAAAGAAAATACATGTACAGTACAGTACTGTATTTATTTAAAAAAAAGAAAACACATATAAGTGGACCCATTCATTCTGACCCCATGTTGCTCAAGGGTCTGCTGCAGTAAGAATGTAGCTGCTATGTTGCCTATAGCCATGTTCATGAGGAGGGTAAGAGACTGAAGAAACTGGTGGAATCAGAGTGGGTCTTTAGGGGTGTCCTCTGGCCCCATAGCAAATAGGTACTGCTTGTTTCATGGTGGAGGAATTGCAGTTTGGTCGAGAAGGGCCTCACGTTGACATGTCTTTCGGAGTAGCCCCAGGATACCACCAGCTGAGCTGTTATGTGGACCTGGGTGCCCGGGGCTCTCAGAGTGAAGGATGGGCTTCTCACTCGTTGTGGTTCCAAATCTGGAGGAAAACTTCAAGAAACCGGAAGGAAGGGAAAGGAAGGAAGAAGAAAGGAAGGAGGAAGGGAAGGAAGGAAGGAAGGAAGAAAGAGGGAGGGGGGAGGAAAAGAAAAGAAAGAAGAAAGAGAAAGAAAGAAAAGAAAAGAAAAAAGAAAAGACCTTAAGAAGGATGCCTCTTGTTAGAAGGTGGTTGTGCCTGTTATAGAATTAGGCAATTTTTTTTAAACCTCAAAATCACCATATGTGTACAAAATCCCCAATTATATGGGTGAGGTGCACATTTCGGGTAAGCCTCACTTCCCTGGATGAGGTTTGGGTGACGGCAGCCCTGCCCTGCTGGGGACGTGTGTGGTCGGGGGTCACTCAGAGGCAGTGCCATCCGCTAGTACACGCTTTGTTGGGTGACAGACACATAGCATCTAAGAACCAAAGAAAAATGACCCGTTCTCCACCTAATACCCAGTCCTCCTTCCAGATTTACCTATAGATCTGATCAAAGCCACCCAGGAGAGCAAGGGAACAGCCAGAGGGGTAAGGGAGAAAATCACTTCCTTCCCACTGCCTGAACACACAAGTTATTTTTGGTGTGGAAGCAGAACCTCTCGATTCTCTTTGGTAATCTAGGGAATAAGAAGTATTACAGATTTTATTTTATTTTATTTTATTACGATTCCTGCTATCCCTACAGATTGAAAAGTTGACCGCAGGGGCAGCTGAGGGAGCTAGAGATAGAGAAACCGTGGAAAGAAGAGAGCCCTCTGTCTAGCGGTATTTTATTTCCAAAGCAGCTTTGAGACAAAATGCTTGTTGGGAAGGGTTGAAAATGGAGCAAGTGGCCAAAATTACAGACTATTCGCTGCTGGAAGGGACCTCCACTGTGATGCCATTCGGTCAGTTTTTAAATGAGAGAACTCCGTTGGGTGAGGGCAACGGCGAGTGGGTCCTGCTGTTTGCCCTCAGACCACAGTTGAGGCAGAAAAGGTGGTAAAGGGGGCGTCATGGAGAGCTATACAGGGAGGCAAGGATGGAGAAATAGCACAGGGCTTAAAGCGGCAGTGAGCCCAGAAGTTGATTTGTCAGACACATCCCGGCCAGCAGGACTGGGGACCAGAAGGAGTCCTCTCCCTAGGCAGGCTGACCCTGTCCCTGGAGACACTGATTCAAGCATTGACGGGAGACTCTGATCACATGCTCCCTGCCTCCCCACGTTCCCCTACCCCCGTCCGTGTCTGTTGATAACAAACGGAGAATCTGACACTTAGACCCATTCTGCTGTCCAGAAAGCAGAAAGGCCAGAAGATGGACCTGTTTTCCTCCTGGCTGCCCTCCTGCTCATCACCCGGGAACCTGATGGCTAAGGCTTAGTGTCCTTGGAGAGCCACATATGTAAGGAGTCTTGCTCTTCCGTTCTTCAGCCCAGGAGCTAGCGAGGGCTCCTCCCCCGGGTCTCTTGGCCTCTGCTAGAGGGAGGAAGTGGGTGGACCGCCCTGGCCTTCTGCTGCCTTCACTGCTAGCTGCACCCTTGAGAGGAGAAATGTTCCTTCCTGGAGAGTGTGGGGTAGGGGACACACAGAACCCAGGGATTCAGAACCTGCTGAGATCAACTGCACTCAGGGTCTCGGGTCCTCTGGCTGCCCGGCTCTCACTTGCCCCGCTTCTGGCTGTGGGGGGAGGTACACGGGTGTGTAGAATTGACTGGCCTGACCGTGTGCCGCTGCTGCTTAGTTTATCGCCAGCCTGGCGTCCTGCAAGGCTATAAATCAGTCACGCAGCCTTGCTGGCCCGGGGCCCCACCTGTCATTAGCAACGCAGGGTGAGGTGGGAAGGAAAACTGATTGTGATCTTGATAAGCCACTGGGCAGCATGAGTGCTTGCCTTGTGCAGACGTGGGAGCGTGAGAAGCACTGTGCTTTCCCTGGGGTCTGGGAGGGAAGACAGCAGAGCCAGGGAAGACAGCAGGGAAGATGCAGATGTGGAGCCTGATGGCCTCGCTGTGCTGTGTGGGCTTCTCTCCCCATGAGCCTGTTGTTTCCTGGCTCCTGTGTTCATCAAGCTGCCTGCATCTACCTTACCCTGCAGTGAGCTTTGCATCTGGGGTTGTCCCAGACAGGAGGCCCCCATGGCTGGCTCCCTGACTGTGCTGTCGTTGGCGAAGCTGCAGCATCAATGTCAGTGCCTGCGCTGCCCAGGGCCAGGGGAGCCCCGAGGATGTGCGTGTGCCCCTTGCTCCCAAGAAGGACCCTCTTCCCTATGGAGTATCCTGAGTAAGGAGACCCCGTGTTGATCGGAAAGGCCTGGCGCCTGTGCTTGTCCCTCGGGGTCCCTTCTGTCCCCACTTTGGTTGGAGAAAGCAGAGGGGGACTCAGTGTGGGCAGAGAAAGTTGTTGATGCTGCGGGAGCAGCCCTGGAAAGATTTTGCGCGTAGTTTGCTTCCTTGGGGGCCTTTCCCCGCACACCCGGCTCTTGCGAACCGGTCATGCTGCTGAGGTGGGGACAGGTGCAGAGGGACACCGCGTGTCATGTCCTTGAATGTAAGACCCGTGTTGCTCCCACATTTTAACCTTCAGGATCCTGGGAGGCATTTTACAACCTGTGAATACAGTGAGTGTTTCTGTTACTGCCGTCAAAGCTGCTATCAGAAGAGTGGGGAACATCCTCTAGTCGGTTCTGAGAGTGAAGGAAATGAAGACTATTTCAGTTTGCCCCTTTCTGTGCCCAGTGGCGATGCCTTTTTTCCTGCCTGTTTTTACCTGAACTCTTGTTTCATTGGGAAAACTCCATTGTCTACGCTGATATGAAGAGGGAAGTCCAGTTTTCGTCCTGTCTAGACTGGCCCTCCAGCTCCCCCTCTGTGATGCTTCTGAACATCCCCATGCTTTGGGGGTGGGCGAAGGGGCTGAGGCCGTGATGGAGGCCCCCACCCTGCCCCCCATCAGGGTCAGCATCCTGTGTGCCCCACTCTGGGAACTGGGGGTCTAGGAAAGACTCGCTTTCCCTTGAGATCTGTTTCGTCATTTATAAAGTCACGTACCTCCACCTTCTAAGATATTTCTGGGTCCACCCTGCTCCCCAAGGCACCAGGGTGTTTGTCAAAACTCACAGAAGTACACACCAAAAAGGGAGAATTTTGCTGTAGGTAAATTTACTCTCTAATAACCTGACTTTTTAAAAAAATCCATTCAAAGCAAGCATTAAGGTTTGCTGTTGTCATTATTGCTTGAATGTTGGAAACAACCTAAGTGTCCATCATGAGGGGATCAGTTAGCTAAATTATGATACTTACATAGGATGATATATTATGGGTCACTGTTAAAAAGAATTAGGGTAGATCTGTACATCTGGTGTGAAATACCTTCTTTGAGTAAATGTGTGCTGTGCATTTGTTTAGGTCATTTGGCAGATCTCCGGAAGGATCCCTGGAAATTGCCAGCAGTGGTTTCCTCTGATGAGGGAGCCTGGGGGCTAAAGGGACGGGTGAGGAGGAAGACTTCACTGAAACTGTATACCTTTCTTGCATTGTGAATTTTGTTCATTGTGCATCTGTTGTCTCTAAGAAATAGGTACAAATAAAATAAATTGCTTTGACTGCAGGGCCCCTCACTGAGTGTCATTGGCCCCTAGCCTGATTGTTGCTGTTTCTCTGTTTCAGGCCCTTCATCTGAGCCGGCGCACTCACCCACCAGCAGTGGGAAGAAGCTCTTTGCTCCTGTTCCCTTCCCTTCAGGCTCTACTGAGGATGTGTCCCCCAGCGGCCCCCTCCAGCCTCCACCTCTCCCCCAGAAGAAGTTAGTGAGCCGGGCCGCCTCTTCCCCTGATGGTTTCTTCTGGACCCAAGGGTCCCCCAAGCCAAGAACGGCAAGTCCCAAGCTGAACCTCAGCCACTCAGAAACCAATGTCTGTGCCCACGAAGATCCCCACTTCAGCTACTCCTCAAGCCCTGGGAGCCGCCATCATCCAATCTTCTCTTCTGAGCCCCTGGAGAAAACATTCAGAAGCAACGGCCACTGGGTGCCAGCGCCAGGGCTGGCGGGGAGCAAGAGCAGCTGCGGGAGCCCCAGCCTCCGGTGCAGAGGGGTCCCCTCGGCCTCCTCCTCCCAGCTGAGCGTGTCCAGCCAGGCGTCTGCCAGCAGCACCCAGCTCCACTTCCACAGCCTGCTGAGCAGCATCAGCAGCAAGGAGGGCACCTATGCCAAGCTCGGGGGGCTCTACGCCCAGTCCCTGGTCCGCCTTGCGGCCAAGTGCGAGGACCTCTTCATGGGCGGCCAGAAAAAGGAGCTGCACTTCAACGAGAATAACTGGTCGCTCTTCAAACTGACCTGTAACAAGCCCTGTTGTGACTCGGGGGATGCCATCTACTACTGTGCCACCTGCTCTGAGGACCCCGGCAGCACCTATGCGGTGAAAGTAGGTACCAGCCCACCCCCCTGCTTCCATTCTGCACTGCAGCCATCTGGCCGGGGCTGGGAGAGGGCTGCAGCTCGGGCGAGTCCTCTCACAGTCCAGGCCGCCGGAGCAGGCTCAAAGCCAGAGTTCTTGCTCACACAGAGTGCTCACTGATTTCTCGCTCAGCCCCCCCAGGACACTGTGTGGGAAGATTTGTCGTGTGAACGTGGCATTCCTCCTCTGCGTTTGGGAGTGAGCCCATGTGGTCTAGTTGGATTAGGGAGACAAGTTGTCTTTTTAAGGCAGCAGAGAGTTCATTGCATTCACTTATTCATCAGATTTTTACGGAGTGCCAGTCATGCGCCAGGTAAACTTTTGTAAAGGTCTGAGTAGACAGAGGGGAACATAAGGTTCCTCTGGAGCTTGTAATTCAGGAAGGGAGACAGCCACTGAAGATACTGTTCTGCACGTGTTAGAGCTGGAGAGAGGCAGGCCTAAGCACCATCTTGAGCAATAAGAGTAATTGTATCGATTAAGCATTCGCTCAGCAACAAGCCTCTCGGGTGTATTCA
This sequence comes from Neogale vison, assembly GCF_020171115.1. Lineage (NCBI taxonomy): Eukaryota > Metazoa > Chordata > Mammalia > Carnivora > Mustelidae > Neogale > Neogale vison. The sequence continues at coordinate 193,559,697 of NC_058101.1, read as the reverse complement.
CTCCATGACCGCACAGTGTCACAATGCATGGGGGATGGGAGGCACAAAATGATTAAGTAATCTGCCCACAGCTAGCCAGCAGCTGAGGTGGCTGCGAATGGTCCTTTGTTTTTCCTGCAACACCTTTGCTACCGTTCTGTCAGTTAAGAAAAGGGAAGTTCCCAGAAGTCAAGAGACTAGCCCAAGCTAACCCAGCTCTTGAATCTTTGCCACCGGATCAGGGCTGTTGCGAAGGAGAAAGAGAACACAAGCAGGCGGAGCAACAAGGAAAGGGATAGGGAGAAGCAGGCTCCCCGCTGAGCAGAAAGCCCGATGCAGGACTCGATCCCAGGACCCTGGGTTCAACCCGAACCGAAGGCAGCCGCTTCACTGACTGAGCCACCCAGGTGCCCCATGGTTTTTGTATTTCTTTCTTTCTTTTTTTTCCTTAAGATTTTATTTATTTGTTTAACAGAGATCACAAGCAGACAGAGAGGCAGGCAGAGAGAGAGAAGGGGAAACAGGCTCCCTGTTGAGCAGAGGACCCCCCCTCCCTTGATGCGGGGCTCGATCCCAAGACCCTGAGATCATGACCTGAGCTGAAGGCCGAGGCTTAACCCACTGAGCCACCCAGGTGCCCCGGTTTTTGTATTTCTGAGAGCTTGTCGTGGGCGCTGGGATATCTGGGCCCTCCTATAGTAATGCAGTTAGCCCCGTTCTCTGAAGGACAATGCATAACACCCACCTTTCCCAGAGGAGGTGAAAAACAAGCCTTCCTCCTTATTTCATTAGAAACGTAAGCCATAAGGAGACAGAAGATAGGCCCTCGCCCTCTAAGGAAGGCCGTGCCCCGGGTGTCTGATCTGACTTTGCCAGAGACTCGGCAGCTCAACGACTATCTTGGTCATGTACCAGAAGGAAATTCGGAGAACAGCTTCAAATATTCAGAGTCTAGGGAACAATGGCATCAATTTGCAAGCATGCCAGGCTGGGTAATTGTGGGGTGGGGGCTTTTGGAACATCCTTTCCCACGTGCAGCTGTTCTACTTCATTAACGCAGCAGTCTAGACGGAACTCAGTCATCTGGACGCCGGGGGGCCGGAGCAGGCCCCCTCCTGTGCCGTTGCCTCCCTGTCCACAGCTCACTTCATCTGTGGCTGGGAAGCAGGAGGAGCCTGGTGCCCAGTCCCCATGAGCAAAAGCAGGCTTGCACCTGCTCCCACGAGACGCCGGGCCCCCGTTTGTGGGCTCAGCGCCCTGCAGCAGCGAGGAGATTAAAGCCAGCTCTCGGAGCCCTGCTCCAGGAATATGCGGTAGGGGAAAAAGAAAAAAAAAAAAATCATCAGCTGTGTGCAAGTTTCTGGAGCTGCTTTATTCCTCAGTCAGCTCCAACTCCGGTTCGGTAATTAGGGACCTGTGTTAAGCCAGCTGGGCCTTCTTTATTTAACAAACGTGACTTCGCCCAGATTTTTAACCGCGAATCAGGCTGTGGCTCCGAAGTTAAAAGCGAGACTTGGCTCAGCAGAACGTTTGAAATTGGAGCTGAACCAAAGGTTTGTGTGGTCTTGCACCAAAACCCAAGCATAAACTCCCTGAAGATGAGGTGGGGGGTGTGGGGGGTGAGAGGAAGCCTCCCCGCCCCCGCGCCCCTTCCTTTACCCACCCCCACCATGCAGTGCTGTGAAAGCCATCTCAGGGGGCGCCCGCCCAGGCCCCCCCACCTTTGCACTGTGCTGTGGGCAGCGAGGAAGCCAAGGGTCCTAGCAGAGGACTAGCTCACTGATTTTGAAATGCATCCAGCCCCGTTGCCATTTACTCTGCTCCTTCATTAACATGTCTGTGCAAGCTGTCCGCGTGTTTGCTGGGCCCCACCGGCCTTTGATAGCCTTGAGAAAAGGGCTCCTTGGAAACAGTTCCCAGGCCCTGGCCAGCTGCACCCTCCAAGTTTGTACAGTAACCCCCCATCTAGGTCTGGGTTGCCTCACCATGTGGCTCCAGCCAGACCTGCAGAGCAATCACCATGGCAACCTTTTCCAGTGAGCGATCACCTCGGGCCAGGCATGGTGCTGGGAGCCACACCTGCCTTGTGTCATGGACCGCTCACGGTGGCCCTGGGGAAAAGGGACCTATCACCGCCCTGACTGCAGAGGAGAAATCGGACTAAGACACACCAGGTCCGTCCTCATTACTTGTGGATTCTGTATTTTTGCATCCACTCTCTAGAATTTATTTATAACCCTAAACCCTTTTCTGTGGTGGCTGCACGCGCAGAGTAGGGGGAGATTTGAGTGACCCAATGGACGAATTCCTGGCCCCGGTGTGACACGGCAAGGCCCTGGCTTCCTGTCTCAGTGCTCACCTGTTAACTAGGGGTCCTTGCTGTGGTCTCTCAATGGCCTTGTTCCTCCCACGTCTGTGTTTTGGGTTGATGATTTCACTGTTGTTAATGACCAAGCTAGGCGCTGCAGTCCTGTCTGGAGTTCCTGGGTGCCAGAGGGCTGTGGCGTGGGCCCTGGGAGAGTGTTAGAGAAGCTTCGTTTGGGACTGAGTTAGGTGCTCTTTGCCGTGAGTTCTCGGTTAGCGAATCAGCACTACCAGCTGCTCAAGAGTCTTTAAACAGAAACACCCACAAAATGAGGTTCCGTACTGGCGAGTTGGCAAAAATCCCGTGACCGGACGCTTGTCAGAACTTTGCCTTCTGTTTCGCTTCAGAGCACTGGGTCGGTGTTCACTGGAATGGTGTTTGTGGCTACTTGAATCACTGCCAGTGTTTGCAGAGCTCGGAGGTGAGCCCAGGTCTTTTTCACTCCTGCCGCTGGAACACATCTCACTTGTACAGTCTTGGGCAAATCATTTCACCCCTCGGAGCCTCTGTTTCCTCCTCCGAAGCAGCATCTGCCTCCTCTTTCCTCTTCAGGTTGTCTGAGATGTAATGAGACACTGTGTGAGAAATGCTTGGCGGGTACAGGGCCTCACGCGTGCGAGCATGAGGCTTCTGTCTGGTGGCCGAGAAGCTCTCACAGGAGAGTGACCTCGACAGCTCCATGCGCTGTAGTTGGGATCAAGATGTGAGACCACTTTTTGAGAACTGTAAATTCCCTTTCGTTTTTTGTTTTTTGTGTTTTGTTTTGTTTTTTTTGGAAGAGTTTTATAAATGTATTTGAGAGGAAGAGAGAGAGAAAACAAGCAGTGGGGAGGGGCAGAGGGAGAGGGACAAGGGGCTCGATCCCAGGACCCTGGCATCATGACCTGAGCCGACGGCAGGTGTTCCAGCGACTGAGCCACGCGGTGCCCCCCCCCCTGCTTAATAATGTTTCAGAAGACTTCCATTTAAAAACCAAATATAGTTGGGTGGGCTAAAGTGAAGAGTCTGCAACAGGGCCCCTCAGATATGTGTTCCAGAATCATTTCTCTTAGCGTCACAGGAAGCAGTGTCTGGGAGAAAAACGTGCTGCCGTTTGATTTCCGTTTTACTTCTGTGAGAGAGAGAGGACTACCTGACGGCGTCCCCTCCCTTCTTCCCCTCTCCCCATTACCGTTTCTGAAAGTTTCCTCAGAGGCTGGTCTCTGTTACGCTGAGAAGGTGTGTACAGCCGCAGTGGCAGTAAGTCTCTGGGAGAAGATGCTCGCAGCAGGACTCCTGAAGGTGTCCCTCCCCCTTTAGCAGGTGGCGCTTCACAGACACTCCTGTGATCCCTCGTGTGCGGCAACGCAGCAGCCCAAGGGGTTATCCTGGGTCGTCTGCAGGACGATAAGTTCCAGGTAGAGGCGAGGGGCCTCTCTCTGCGAGCCTGCACACGATCGTCACCCTTGCCATAAAGCGTGGCCGAGGCTGCAGCGTATCCTTTGGAGAGAGGGGACCGCAGACCATCTTCTGCCCCTTTCGTGTCATTACAGGCCATTGAGGCCTGAACGAGGGCCATGATGTCTGGCTTGAGACCCTCCGTTTGTGGCAGCCGGAGGAGAATGAGCGTTGCCCGAGACGCAGGGGTGGCTGGCGCTGTCATCAGTATCGGACGATGTTTGAGAGGCAGGGGAGAGGCGCTCGTGGGGTTCCCCAGAGGAGATCGAGATCACCTGCTTGTTTATTCCTACCTTCAGTTTCGAGGGTGCCTTGGGCACGTTGGCATCCCTAACCCTGAAGAGCTTTCTGTTTTCTTTGGGCTCTGGGACTCCGCCTCAGAGGCTATAGCGTGCAGCTTCCGTAGAGCAGTGCCAATAAAATCGGCTGGCCCCGCAGGCCGTGGCAGCTCGCAGTCCTGGCGTAATTACCTGGCTAGAGAAACCGGGGCAGCCCGAGGGACCTGGGCCACATCCTCGGGGGGCCTGCTTCTGTCTCTGAGATTCCCTAAGAAGGGAGCCCCGTGTGGTCAGACATACTCGCGGTCAGGTAGCTGCCATCGGGCGCAAGGGATGGGGAGTCAGGCTCACAGCCTCGCATGGTCCTGTCTGGCTTCCTGAGAACTTGTCCAGGCCACACCGTGAGCAGACAGATGTCTTCCTACTGAGGAACCCCACTCCTGCTGGGTTGTTGATGAATTTCATGTTTAACTTTTTTTTCAAGAGATTTATTTAGTTTAGAGAGAGGATGAGCAAGCAGGGGAAGAGGTGGGTGCGGGGGAGGGTGGGCCGAGGGGAGAGGAAGCATTGCAAGCAGACTCCCTGCTGAGCACGGAGCCCACCTTGGGGCTAGATCCCAGGACCCTGAGATCACGTCCTGAGCTGAAATTAAGAGTCACCCACTTAACGGATTGAGCCACCCAGGCGCCCCTGTGTTTAACTTCTAAAGAGATTGCCAAACTGTGTTCCAAAGTGATGGCACCATTTTCCACTCCATCCGCAATGCATGAGGGCTCCCCTTGCTCTACGTCCTTACAGACACTTGTTACTTTCTCTCATTCTTATTGTAGACGTTCTAGCGGGCGTCAACTAGAAGCTCACTGTGGTTTTGATTTGCATCTCCCTAATGAATACTGATACTGAGCATCTTCTAAATGCCTGTGGCCATTTACACATGTCTTTGGTAAAATGCCTATTAATATCTTTTGCTCCCTTTTGATTGGGTAGCTTTTCAACTAATTGTTGAGCTGTCAGAGTTTTTTGTTCAGTTTTACCAAGGAAATCATTTATCAGCTATATATTTTGTAAGTGTTTTCTCCAGCCTGTGACTTCTCTTTTCCTTTCCTTAACGGTATCTCTAGAAGCACAAAAGAAGAATTTTGATCATTATCTACTTTTTTTCTTTTGTGGACCATGCTTTTGGTGTGGTATCTGACAACTCTTTGCCCAGCCCAGAGTCTCAAAGATCCCTGTGTTTTCTTTGAAAGTGCGCATTTTGAGCTCATACGCCTAAGTCATCGTGATCCATTGCATGTACAGAGTAAGGGTTTCAGTTCACCTTTTTGCAAAAGGATCCCCAAATGTCCCAACACCATTTGTTGAACAGGATGATGGAGTCCCCTCCTGACCTGACTTTGCTTGCCTTTTACCTGCAGATCTGCAAAACCCCTGAGTCCAAGACAGCCTCCTACTGCAGCCCTTCTGTGCCTGTGCATTTCAACATCCAGCAGGACTGTGGCCACTTTGTCGCCTCCGTGCCCTCCAGCATGCTCACCAGTCCGGACGCACTCAAGGACCCTCTGCCTGCACCGCCCTCACACCCCCCTGCCCAGGAGCAGGACTGCGTGGTGGTCATCACCCCAGAGGTGCCCCACCAGACCGCCTCTGACTTTGTGCGGAACTCGGCCACCAGCCATCAGTCGGAACCCGAGGCTTACGAGAGGCGCGTGTGCTTCCTGCTTCTGCAGCTCTGCAATGGGCTGGAGCATCTGAAGGAGCACGGCATCATCCACCGGGACCTGTGCCTGGAGAACCTGCTGCTGGTGCATTGCTCCCCGCAGGCCTCCCCCGGCCCCGCCGCGGCCACCCCCACGCCCCCTGTCTCCGCAGCCACCTCCAGTGCCCCCGCCCCCGCCGCAACCCCTTCCCCCGCTGCCGCTCACTCCCCTTGCCCGGCTGCCGCTCCCCCCATCAGTGGCACTCCCAGCCTCTCGGTGGCCCCCGCCTGCCAGGACGGGCCCCGTGAGAAGTGCTTGCCCCGGCTCATCATCAGCAACTTCCTGAAGGCCAAGCAGAAGCCAGGTGGCAGCGCCAACCTGCAGCAGAAAAAGAGCCAGGCCCGGCTGGCGCCCGAGATCGTGTCTGCCTCCCAGTACCGCAAGTTCGACGAGTTCCAGACCGGCATCCTCATTTACGAGCTGCTGCACCAGCCCAACCCCTTCGAGGTGCGCGCGCAGCTGCGGGAGCAGGACTACAGGCAGGAAGACCTGCCCCCGCTGCCCGCCCTGTCCCTCTACTCGCCAGGCCTGCAGCAGCTCGCGCACCTGCTGCTGGAGGCCGACCCCATCAAGCGCATCCGCATCGGCGAGGCCAAGCGGGTGCTGCAGTGCCTGCTGTGGGGGCCGCGGCGGGAGCTGGTGGAGCCGCCGGGCGCGTCGGAGGAGCTGCTGTGCGCCACGCTGCACAACTGGATCGACATGAAGCGCGCGCTGATGATGATGAAGTTTGCTGAGAGGGCGGTGGACCGCAGGCGCGGCGTGGAGCTGGAGGACTGGCTGTGCTGCCAGTATCTGGCGTCCGCCGAGCCGGGGGCCCTTCTACAGTCTCTGAAGCTCCTGCAGCTTCTGTGAGCGCAGCCCCCGGCCCCGCCCTTGGGCTGCCCACTTCCCTGACCCCAGACCACCCTCCCCCGGCTCCCCACCTTGCCTTGGACACACCTGCCTGCCCCCCGGGAAATGGTACCGATGACTGTCAGACTTGGATGTAATATATATATAAAATATCTAAATCCGAAAGACAGCGGCTGTCATTCATTGCCCACTCTGGCCTCTCCGTTTCCCCCCAGTTTCCTCCTACAATTATGGCCACTTCTGGCTCAGCACCAGGGCCTGGGGACGGTTCTGCCAACAGAGCAGAGCCTGTACTCTGGCTCGGCTGCCTCATCATGGGATCGCTTCACTCTCTCATCAAATGGCTATTTAAAAAAAAAATAACAAAAAACATTTGAAAAAAAATGGGGAATGGAGTCATTAGCAAAGCTCTTTTATTGCCAAGGGCACCGGTGCATTAATATCTTGGTGGGTTACACTGCATCTAAGCCTCTGAGCAGTGACTTCAAGACCACTTGAGGTGTCCATATCTCACACTTCTACTGAGATACAGTGGCAGGCCACTCCGCTGTGGCAGGCCACATGCCCCCAGGCGTGTGGGCACCACTTAACCTTCCCTGCTCCCCTCCTCACCCAGCGGTCTCTTGGAAAGAATCCGGACTCAGCTGTGAGCCCAGCGGAGGTCCAGAACTCAACCCCACTGCTCCAGATCTGTTTCCAGTGTGCTAAAGGCGTTGCCCTTTGTATGGGTCAGAGCCCTGGCTGAATTGGAATCCACCCCAGATGGTTCGAGTGAAGAAACTCTAACGGGGCCACTTAGAGAGGCATGGGCAGGGTTAAGAGCAAAAAGGAAAAGATGAGGCAGAAGCAGGGGCTGAGGTGGGAGAACTAGCTATTCACCCTCCCTTTCCGACCTGTCATCCCCAGGTCAAACCCAAGGTGGGGAGGGGGTCAGGGATGGAGTTGGTGGGAATGGCCTCCGCCAGCAAGGGAACGGGGAAGGCCTGGGCTGCTGGACACGGGGCAGGCAGCATGCTGCCTCTTCCCTTGACTGTGATAGAGAACAGAGGTGCCAGAATAAAACAGAGGTGTCCCTGCTTCCAGACTTCCAGACCAGTAGTCTCCATGCTGTCCTAAGCTCCACTCCGTTTCCATCTATAAAACTCCTGTATTCAACATGCTTACTGGCCCCTACTCCCTACTGCAGTCAATATTTGTCACTGTGCCTTTAAAGCACATGAAGAAAATTAGAAAGCTTCGGATCTTTCCTCCACAAACTAGACACACAAAATGTTACTAATTACTCATTTGAAGGGAGAAAGCCCCAAGACCCTCGGATTTCTACCTAAAGGGTAATCTTCCACCTTGCGAGCTAATTAATTTCTTAAAACCTTGTTAATAACTATGGACAATTGTAAAACAAATGCAAAGATCTTAACGGATGTCCTAGAAATCTGGGGATGTGGTTAGCAACCAGGACAGGGAAATCTCACAGGTCCTCTTCTGCATGTTAATTTCACTCCTTTCGGACTACAGGTAAGTATGCCTCCATTTCCCTGTGACAGCCATGAAGACAGTACCTGTACTCTTGTCAACTGTCGCCTGAGCATTGAGGAAAGAACTGAATAGGCCAGGTTCCAACTCTATTTAGACAACAGAAAAGAGCCTTCGGATATGAAAATCATTATTCTTCATAGGACCTATCTGTTTTGGAGGCAATATTTTGTCAGTGGTTTATTCCTGGGAATTTTCCAGGCACACCCTCCGCCCTTCATTTGCTGTCTTTGCTTTCTCGTCTTTTCTCACTTCAAGGAAATAAACAGTGGGGAGGGAATAAGCAAACATTCTGCCAAGGGAATGCAGTGCCTCTTGGAAATACACGTCTCAGGAGGCACATTTTGAATCTCTGAGTCAATGACATCTTTTGGATATGCCACCCACTTCAGGAAAAAATTTTTGACATCGTGGAAAAGGTTTTAAAACCAAAATGAATCCAAAGGTAAAGCTGAGAAGTAATTATCGTGATAAAGTCCAATTGAGAAGAATGGTAACAAAGATCGAACCTACTTCTGAGCTGTCAGCCAACCCAGAAAAAGCAGAAAACAGCTGCTTGCGGAATTCTTTGTGGGATGGTAGGAGGCAGTTTCTTTCGTCTTGAGAAACAGGCCTTCTCCCAATGTGTGGTTCTGAAGGGAATTTGTCAAGGATTTCCTTGTTTAAAGACATTGGATAATGTCCCCGATAGCAGGGATGTTTTTTGGGTTTTGGTTTTTTTAAAAGACATTTTCCTAGACAGGGCAATTTCTTATATTCACTATTGGCAAAATCCGAGTGGGTAACATAGTCCCCCGCATTTCCATCGTGGGTGGGGGGGACTATACAGGATGCTTGCCACCCTTCGTCTCCATGGGTTGTTGGCCTTTTCCATAAAGACTGCACATTTTCCGTTGGGCAAATAGCATTAATCACTCTGAATTCAGGGCTCAACGTAATTGGGTTTTGGAGTTTTGCTTTATCTTTTTATTTTTTTGCCACAAAATACACCTGCAATGCACAACTTTATCTCCCAGAAAGCTCAAGCACTAAGTAGATGAATTCCAGAAACAATATTTTGTTCCCTAGGGCTGAGGTTCAGAAACAAGCAGGGACTTCGGTATGAGGCCGGGCTCCTAACCCTTGGTTCCTCTACGCTCCTGGCATCTGTACACTCATTGCCTCCTTTTTGCTTGGCTTAAGACCCAGCTACTGGTATTTAAATCTCCAGATTTTTGTTTTTTCTCTCCAGCTCTGAGTCAGGTCGCCCCCATATCCTGTTCTCATTTGTAATCTTGGTTGTTAATGGGGCCTTTCCCGTTTTCATGCCAAGATGTGGAATCTTTTTTCTTCTCCTCCGTTCTTTCCCGTAGGCGTTACGAAGCCACACATCTGAATTATTCTATCTTTGCCAGAAGCAAGATACGCACTTCAGGTGATTACTTATTTATCATAACACGTGGCTCAGATCTAATAAGGCAGAGCTCTGGGGAGCTGCAGTTACCGGTCCGTGTAATACTTCCTGGTTTTTCAGAGCTCGGGGCTGGAGAGATCTCTTTTGTAATATGCACTTGCACACAAACAATTAAAATGATCTGGAAGAGGGAAGACATATGTTACTTTAATGACGTCTCTGAAATCCCTTCTTTAAATATACAGCCAATAAATGAGACAGGCCTTTCCCACTCTGCTGACTATCTATAAATCTTTGAAGATCTCAGGATAAGCTTATTAATCTCATTAAAAGTAGTAGATTTGTCATATAAAGCCTGCTTGGCATACTTAATAGAGGACGATGTGAATAGAATTGATTCATTGGAAACCAAAATTTAACCCGACTGATGTCATTGCTAAAAAATAGAAGACAAGAATTAAATGACTAGGGAAAGTACCATGGGGCGAATATTTGTGAAGAACAATGACTCTTCTCTTCTCCAGTGCTGATTAATGTGGGTTAAGGGACAGCCAAGGAGACCTACTGCAGACTAAAGATGTTCTGGAAGGACTTACGCTCTGGAAGGTTATTTAGAAGGTAGCCAGATGGGTTCTGGGGCCTCAGGAAAGGAGTCCAAATTAACCTAAAAATGATATCATTTATTTAGGGAGAACTGGGATCTGGCCAGAACGTCCATGATCCATGTGGAATCTTCCTGAGAACTGGTTGCTCCGTCTTCTCTGACCCACATCTTTTCCTCCCAGAGCTCAACGAGCTTTCCTCCCCGTTCCAGCTCTCTGGAGTGGGGAAGGCAAAGTCGAGTTTACTCGGAAGCTTTCTGCAGGGCCACAAACCAGCTTGGTATTGAAGTATACCAGTGGGAATTTGAACATACAGTGTTAGCCCACGTTACAAAATGCTGGGTTCACATATTTGTAGATCCTTTCCTAGAAATGAGTATAGCTATTTCAAAAACAAACAAACAAACAAACAACAAACAAACCAAACAAAAAGCAACAACAAAAACCACTGTCCTGAACAGTGAAAACTTAGATGTTCTGTATTAGGACTTCTTGAAGGCTATTCTTCAGATTTCTGACTTACTGTCTTAGCAGGGATAATCGGGCATGGAGACAGATGGACAGAATGCAGCATGGAGGTGGAAGGAGGGGAGAGAAGACAGGAAATAAGAAAGCAAGATTCAGAGACAAACCGCCTGCTTTACTACTTGCCTGGAACCATCCCAGATAACTTCCCACAACCCCAGAAGGGGATTCATGAGTCTCAGTCTGTTCAAACTACTGCAAAACAAACAAACAAACAAACAAACAAAAAACCAACAAAACACACACACATAGACTGGGTGGCTTTTAAACAACAGAAATTTATTTGTCATGCTTCTGGAAGCTGGGAAGACCAAGATCAAGGTGCCAACAGATCTGGGGCTGGTGAGGATCCACTTCCCAGTCATAGGTGGCCATATTCTTGCTGTGTCTTGGTTTGGTGGAAAGACCAAAGGAGCTCTCAGGGGTATCCTTTTTAAGGGCTCTAATCCCACTGATGAGGCTTTCACCCTCATGACCTAACCACGCCCCAAAGACCCCACCACCTAATCCATCCCCTTGAGAATTAGATTTCCATGTATGAATTTTGGGGGAATGAATATTCAGTCTAGGGTAGCACTTTTATCAGCCCTTTCCTGGAATTAAGTGGACATGTGTATGTCTATTCTATTCTCAAAGATCACCAGGGATGTGGAGGCTCTACGGAACACAAGGTGGTATAGAGTTCAATTTCACTTTGTAACAGATTCCTTAAAAAGTCAGAAAGGCTTTAAGAATTTGCCTTTTACCTATGTCCTTTCTTTACTACTCTCATCATCATGATGATGGGGACAATTTTCTATTTTCCCAAAGAAATAACAGAGATTTCCTCTCCCCTACCCCTCAGTTTTACTTGTTTCATATCTTTTGAGTATATAAAAAACATCACAAATCACTAAAAGGCAAAATTACTCAAGAAGATATACTCAGAGAAGTATCTCTCCCCCAAACCCTGTCCCCTTCTTCCATCCTTTTCCCTGGCTTCCGCTATCAGCAGTAGTAACCAAACTCACTCATTTCTTCTTTATCTTTCTTGTGTTTCTTTTGCACAAATGAGTAGATAGAAGACGATTTCTTCTTTCTTACATAAATGTTAGCATGCCAGAGAGAAGGGCACTTTGCTTTTCTCTCTTAGCAGGGTCTCAACTAAAAGTTTTTTTAAGATTTATTAATTTATGGGGCGCCTGGGTGGCTCAGGGGGTTAAGCTTCTGCCTTCAGCTCAGGACATGATCTCAGGGTCTTGGGATCAAACCCCGCATCGGGCTCTCTGCTCAGTGGGGGGCCTGCTTCCCCCACACACACACTCTCTCTCTGCCCACCTCTCTGCCTACTTGTGATCTCTGTCTGTCAAATAAATAAATAAAATCTTGGGAAAAAAAAGATTTATTAATTTATTTTAGAGGGTAGGGGTGGAGGCAGAGGGAGCTGGAGAGAGATACTGAGAATCCTTGAGCAGACTCCCCACTGAGTGTGGAGCCCAATACAGGGCTCGATCCCAGGACTCTGAGATCATGACCTGAGCCAAAATCAAGAGGTGGCTGCTTTACCCACAGAGCCACCCAGGCACCCCTCAACAAGAACTTTAAAGCAAGGCGGTCCCTTGATCTCTTGCTTAACTCAGAGAATTAACATAGTTTCATCACCCAGCAAAATGGTAAAATCAACATTTGCGCTGTTTGGGGAGCATGAATTCATCAACGTTTTAATGATCCCTTACTGGTATTACCCCTTGGTTCTCAGAACAACCCATTTTATTGTCTTTGGGAGATATGGACTGCTTTTCCTCCCAGATGGAAACCCTGAGACGTCCCAAACTGCAGTCAGCAGCAGCCACAGACCCCTGAGGTCAATGATGAAATTCATCTCACGTTCTTACTCCTCTCTGGAGTGACTCTGCTAGTCCTTGCACTTGGAACCTAACACTTCTTTGATAAATTCTGCGTTGATCCCTTAGGCCAAACCCAACCTAGAGACGATGGCCAGGTCTTCAAGGAAAATACCTCCGGGATAATCGCCCAGAAAGTCCGCGAAGTAGAAAGATTATGGGACTCCCTGAGGCTTGGCTTTTCCGGGGTCCCAGTGTGGTCCTCTCTTTGCCTGACTTCAGAGCCTTGCAATGTAAACGACAAGGACTCCACTCATGGAAATCGGTTCTGGAACTTGGGGTTAACTCGTACACAAAAGAAGCCTGATGCTGTTGGTCTTGGCAGAGTCCGACATGAGTCATGTGCTCCTTTAAGGACCAGATGAAATATGGGTAGAATGAAGGAACTTGCGGGGTGTTTTGTCCCGTGGAAAGGTTTCTTGTGATGGCAAGGTTAGGGGAGGGGCATGGGGACTGCGAGCCCCGCTCTGGGTGAGGAAGGCACACAAGGGTGCAGCATAGGGAGCGCCCTCCTTGGCAAGGGCCGACTGCACCCCTGTAGCTGGGATCAGCAGCCTCATCCAGCTCGGAATCACGCGTTTGATAGCAGCCCTCACGCTGCATCCAGGCTCCGCGTGCGCCAGCCGCTGCTTCCTGGCTCCTCACTGGACACCCCCCTTTGTTTCAACTCTGGAAAGGCAGCGGCCCACTGGAGAAAGCACTGGAATGAAGAAAACCAAGGGCGCTGTTACATGGGGACCGCACCTGTGGTAGGATAACCATTTCTAAACAGCACACAGCCCACAAGGGTTCCTGAAAAGGACTTTCACGTGGGCGCACACCAGCGTCTGGGAGCGGCTCTCCCGGAGCAGGTTGCCAGAAGGCTGGGATTATCTCCTTCCCGGGACAAGCTTTGTCACGTCCAGAATTTCTCCTTGGTGATACCTCTAAAGTTACAGTGAAGGGAAAGAAAGGTGGTAGGAGACAGACACTTGATATTCCTGGAATGATGGTATTAAGAGCATGCCCCAAGCCCTCAGAACGCCTGTGGCTTGGCTCTGCTGTGTGTCTGAAAATGGACACCGTGTTGTTTAGCAAACAAAAACTGGCCTGCAATCCAGGTCCTTTGTCTGGTTTTGACTCCCTACCTGTCCAGTTTTCCCAATACCATTGGATATTTTTTTCCATTGGATATTTTTCTAGATTTCTTAAAGATTAGTTGACCATATGGTTGTGGGTTCATTTCTAGGTTTTCCATTCTGTTCCACCCAATCTATTTGTCTGGTATTGCATCTGTACCGTACTGTTTTGACTCTTGCAGCTTTGTAATAGAGCTTGAAGTGTGGAATTGTGATGCCTCCAGCTTTGTTTTGCTTTTTCAAGATTGCTCTGGCTACTTGGGGTCTTTTGTGGTTCCAAACAAATTTTAAGATTGCTTGTTCTAGCTCTGTAAAAAAATGCTGATGGTATTTTGATAGGGATTGCCTTAAATGTATAGGTTGCTTTGGGTAGTACAGACATTTTAACAGTATTTGTTCTTCCAATCCATGACCATGGAATGTTCTTCCATTTCTTTGTGTCATCTTCAATTTCTTTCATACGTGTTTTATAGTTTTCAGAGTACAGATTTTTCGCATTCTTGGTTAGGTTTATTCCTAGGTATCTTACGGGTTTTGGTGCAGTTGTAAATGGGGTCTATTTCACTTTCTGCTGCTTTATTACGGATATATAGAAATGCAACAGATTTCCGTATGTTGATTTTGTATCCTGTGACTTTACTGAATTAATGTATTAGTTCCATTAATTTTGTGGTGGAGTCTGTTGCGTTTTCTATATAGATTATCATGTCATCTGCAAAGAGTGGAAGTTTGACTTCCTTCTTGACAATTTGGATGCCTTTTATTTCATTCTGTTGTCTGGCTGCTCTGGCTAGAACTTCTAGAACTGTGTTAAAGAATAGTGGTGAGAGTAATATTCCTATCTTGTTCCTGACTGTAAAGGAAAGCTCTCAGTTTTTCCCCATTGGAGATCATATTAGCTGTGGTCTTTCATATAAGGCCTTGATGATGTTGAGGTAGTTACCTCAATCCCTACTTTGTTGAGGATTTTCATCAAGAATGGATATTGTACTTGGTCAAAAGCTTTTTTATTTTATCTTTTCTTTTATTAATGTGATGTATGATGTTGATTGATTTGTGACTACTGAAGCACCCTTGCAGCCCAGGAATAAATCCCACTTGACTGTAGTGAATGAGTCTTTGAATGTGTTATTGGATTTGTTGGCCAGTATCTTGTTGAGAATTTTTGCGTCCATGTTCATCAGGGATATTGGCTTGTAGTTCTCTCTTTTAAGTGGAGTCTTTGTCTGGTTTTGGAATCAGGGTGATGCTGAACTTCCATTTCTATTTTTTGGAATAGTTTGAGAATAGGTAGTAACACTTCTTTAAATGGTTGGCAGAATTCCCCTAGGAAGTATCTGGCCCTGGACTTTTGTGTTTGGGGAGATTTTTAATTACTGATTCAATTTCTTTGCTCGTTATTGGTCTGTTCAAGTTTTCTATTTCTTCCTGTTTTAGTTTTGGTAGTTTATACATTTTTAGGAATTTATCCATTTCTTCCAGATTGTCAGATTTGTTGGCATATAATTTCTAATCATATTCTCTTATAATTGTATTTCCATGATGTTGGTTGTTATTTCTCCTCTCTCATTTGTGATTTTATTTATTTGGGCCCTTTCTCTTTTCTTTTTGATAAGTCTGGCAAAGTGTTTACCAATTTCACCAATTCTGTCAAAGAACCAGCTTCTGCTTTCATTGATCTGTTCTATTGGGTTTTTAATGTTCTTTCAGTTTCTACATCATTTATTTCTGCTCTAATCTTTATTATTTCCCTTTTTCAGCTGCCTTTAGGCTTTATTTGTTTTTCTTTTTTTAACTCCTTTAGGTGTAAGGTTAAGTTTTGTATTTGAGATTTTTCTTGCTTCCTGAGGTAGGCCTGGGTTGCTATATACTCCCCTCTTAGGACCACTTTTGCTGCATCCCAACAGTTTGGGACCATTGTGTTTTCATTTTCATGTACTTCCATGTATTTTTTAATCTTTTCTTTAATTTCCTGGTTTATCCATTTATTCTTTAGCAGGATGTTCTTTAACCTCCATGTATTTGTGGTCTGTCCATATTTTTTCCTGTGGTTGACTTTAAGTTTCACAGCATTGTGGTCAGAAAAGATGTATGGTGTGATCTCAGTCTTTTTGTATTTGTTGAGGTCTGATTTGTGGCAGAGTGTGTGATCTGTTCTGGAGACTGTCTCGTGTGCACTTGAAAAGATGGTGTATTCTGCTCCTTTAGAATGGAATGTTCTGAATGTATATGTTAAGTCCTGGTCCAGTGTGTCATTCAAAGCCATTGGTTCCTTGTGTATTTTATGCTTAGATGATTTGTCTTTGGATGTGAGTGGGGTGTTAAAGTCCCCTACTATTATTGTATTATTATTGATTATTATTGTTATTGTTATTAATTGTTTTATATATTTGGGTGCTCCCAAGTAGGGGGCATAAATATTGACGATTGTTAGATCTTCTTGTTGGACAGTTCCTCTTGTAACAATAGAGTACCCTTCTTCATTTCTTGTTACGGTCTTTGGTTTAAAATCTGGTTTGTCTGATACAAGTATTGCTCCTCTGGATTTCTTTTGACATAATGGGCAAACCTTCTTTCATAGACTCCCTGGACTGCCTCAACAGAAGTTTTCGGTTTGGCATCTAATGAAAATATCAGGAAACAATCAATGACATAATAATAGTCTGTTTGCCTGACTTCTCTGTTCCAAAAGACTTAAAGCCTTGGTATATGAAATATTACTTTATCTTCTCACAACATTTCTCTAATATATGTAGGAATCCAGAGAGGTGATGCACATTTTGAGAGAATATTGAGATCTGGAAAGATGAATCAATAGATGACGTGTAAACCCAGGGCAAGTCTCTAGGCTACATGCCTTCCATTCTTTGCCAAGAATCACTCTACCATGTTTGAGGTCAGGTGTCCCCTGGGGACCCGTCAACATTCTGGCTGTCCTTCAGTGTTCAACTCAAGTCTTACCCTGACCATGAAAGTTAGTGTCCCTTTCTCCTCTGCATTTGCTCACTTCTAGGTCACTCTCTACCCAGTACTCTTGACTGCTACTGATCACTTTTGGGGAGATGGGTATTGTATATTTATCTTGTTACAATGAGAGTGGTAATGCAGAGTATTCTTCCTCACGAGTAGATTATGAGCCCCATGAGGGCAGTGACCATGTCTGAAACCACTTTGTTTCCCCGTTCCTTAGCCCTTTATGTTGTATGCATTAGGTGTTTGATAACTGTGTCAATAACATTTATGGTGATGCATGGTTTACGGTTGATGACACCACGTTGGAAAGATGGCGCCTCACAAATCACACACTGCTCTATGGCTGAGAAAGCACTTTTCTACAGCTTACCTTATACGACCCTCCAGGCTTATAAACATCCCCAAGTGTAGAGCATGATAACGAGCTTCAGAGAGCCTAAGTGACTTGCCAGAGAGTCCTTGTGACTGATGAGTGGTAGGACTCAGACTAGAACCAGGTCTTTAAGCCCAGTGTCTCCCCCGCCCCCCACAACACAGCTGCCTCATGGTTGTGCGGTTGCTCCGTGCACTTGCCCCGTGCGCTTGCCTTTGTGCTGGGACCCCCATGGTCTCTGTCTTCCACACCAAAGCTGCTCTGTTGGGCATTTTCCACCGCGATAATGACTGCATGGTGCTCCGTTATTAATTTCAAAAGTTAAATTCAAAGGAACATTTTATGTATTTTAGGCATGTCGTGCAAATACCAGTCATCTCTCTGAAATGTGTCGTGATGAGGTGGGTAGTAACAGATGCACATAAGCTTTATTAGAACAATTTTCCATGGAATTACCTCAGATGCACTCCCAGAGCGACGATGCCTCCTGTGCCATACCCTCTGAGGGAGCACATTCTCTCTCTTGGACCATCTGCTCTTCCCCAGGCCACTGCCTCT
Source organism: Neogale vison (assembly GCF_020171115.1). Classification (NCBI taxonomy): domain Eukaryota; kingdom Metazoa; phylum Chordata; class Mammalia; order Carnivora; family Mustelidae; genus Neogale; species Neogale vison. Next base: position 193,542,071 of record NC_058101.1, on the reverse strand, counting down.
GCCAAACCACCAGCCCCCACTTCGCGAAGGCTTCATGGGGCCTCTCAGATGGGCATATGGAGGATGTCCAAGGTGATTGCCCAGTTGCCCAGGCCCTGCTTCTGGGCCCCCAGGCAGCATGTCTTCATTGAAATAGCTGTGATTCCATGGCACCTTCCTGAGATGTCTCCCTCCCTCAGGGTTGTCAGCCTGGTGGCCAGCCTCAAGCAGGACACCTGGACAAAGAAAGTAGTACAAATTGTATTGCTTGTTTGGTTTTTGTTTGTTTGTTTTGGTTTTTGGTTTTTTTTGTCTTTTTTTTTTTTTTTGCCAGACCATCGTAAGACACCAGTTTCCATTCTGCACCAAACTGAGGCTACTGGGCAGAAAAGGAGCAAGAATCTTCAAATGTCCCAAGCTGCTGATTCTACACTCTGTACTGTAGAGAGGTTTGTTGTTATTGTTGTTGTTGTTTCTAAGTCTGAATATTAGTATGATACCAGCTGGGTGGGACATCTCTGCTTTATGATGAGGCTATCTCAATGTTCCCAGCAAATGAACCTCTTTTTTTTTTTTTTTAAAGATTTTATTTATTTATTTATTTGTCAGAGAATGAGAGAGAGAATGTGCACAAGAAGGCAGAGTGGCAGGCAGAGGTGGAGAGAGAAGCAGGCTCCCTTCTGAGGAAAGAGCCCGAAGCAGGACTTGATCCCAGGACCCTGGGATCCTGACCTGAGTCGAAGGCAGCGGCTTAACCGACTGAGCCACCCAGGTGTCCCAGCAACTAAACCTCTTAATGGGGCTCCAGATAGCAGAGCTCAGCACTGAAAGGATTACAACACACTGTATGTAATCTTAGGTCTATAGGAAACACATTTACTAAGTGACCTGCAGTAGAGAACTCCCTACACCACGAGTCCTATACATGGGATTCCCTCCACAGGAAGTACATTTTTCTTTAATGCTTAGGCAAAAATTCAGATGAAATTTTCTGAGAACCACCTAAATCCTTAAGTGTACAGAAGCTTACAAATCACTGAAATGTTTGTCAGTGACTTTACAGGAATGTTGTTGAGGGGAAAATTTCGTTATACAGGGTCCTGTATATACCCGTTATACAGGGTTTCCCCAGATTTGGAAGAGCTTTAAGTCACACTCTCATTTCTCAGCCATGGCACAAGGGTGCCTTGTTTTTGAGCGGCTTCTAAGTGTTATGCTTTTGTGACAGGAATTCAGTTTTCCGAAGTAATGTATCTTTATCCTGGAATAAAGGCGTCCACAAACTTCTTGAGTCTCTCCCAGGGTCCCTGACAGCCACACTGGTTGGAGTTCAGTCCTCTGCCTGGTTTCTCCATTTTGGGTCAGAAAGGTCTGTGAAAGTGAGCTAAATGCTCAGCAGATTATTCCATCCGCCTTAATAAAGTCATGTCAGGACGCTGCCAAGAAGAATCTGGTTTCAGAAGCAACTTCCTTTCTAAAGTGCCAGGGTAATCGCTTCTACCCAAACTCCTGGGGATCGCATTGCAGGAAGCAAAAATAGGATAGCAGGACATCTTAGCAGACAACCGTCTTCCCTCTCCCAGCCCTGCCTCCAAACAAATAGCTCTCGGGAGGTGGGGGACAGTGATGTCTGCATCACTCAGAGGGCCTCCCAGATGGGGAAGTGTTTTCTTTGGCTGCAAACAGCTATATTCTCTGCATCCAGAGCCAGGGGCTGACTGCAGTGGACTCTTTCTAGCTGCGGCAGCGTGGATTTGCAGGAGCTGTGCCTTTCTCCCAGCTCCTGTCATCTAGAAAGTTCGGAGGAAGTTAAGACAATAGGAGGATCTTGACAAGAACTGAAGATCTCCAGAGTGTGCTGAGGCTGTTGGGTGTGCCATAGAGTTCATAAAACTTCTTCTAAAGCTTCTTAGTTGGTACTATTCAGTTCCTGGTAAAATCTGGGATCTTGAGAGATGCTAAAAATAGATTTTTAAAATAATACATAAGATGTAACAATAGATATATCTTCCTATTTATCTCATTCTTGCATCCATAGATATCCTCAGGAAACTAGTTTGCATTCAAAAGTCAAGGAAACATGTGACGTGCCATAGTCCTGTGGTGAGAGATTTCTCTCTGTCAATCACTGAGCTGTAATGTGATCACTGCTCCATGTCTCAAGCCCTCAGCAATTTCCTCAGTCATTGATTGATTGATAGACATTCATAGCAATGTTACCTTATTAAGAGGTATGAAAATCTTAGAAGGTTTCCCTACGTCACTTTTACACCCAAAAAAGACCCTAACTCTTGGTTGTGAGGTGTCTGTCCAGCATCCTTAATTGGGAACAGGGTGACCCTATGGAAAAAATAAAAACTGGAGATCAAAGGCATGCCCAAGTCCTGTGACTTTTATACATGAGATGGAGCAAAGCAAGGAAACGATTATTGGCGTAGTCAGGAAACAATGGCCAAAATTAAGTCAGTACTGAGTCAGGGCTTGAAAGAAGTGATGGTCATTTTCTTAGAGTCCTAACCACTGGAACTTGGACAAGCCTAACCATATTGTATTGCACTTGAAGTCTGCACACACACCTCTCAAACATTTTTTTTTTTAAGATTTCTTTTATTCTTTTGAGAATGAGAAAGAGAGAGAGAGCATGAGCAGTGGGGAGTGGCAGAGGGAAATGCAAACTCCCTGCTGGGACCCCAGATGTGGGGCTGAATCTTAGGACCTGGAGATCACAAGCTGAGCCCAAGGCAGCTGCTTAACCATCTGAGCCACCCAGATGCCCCTCAAACATATCTTCTTAAAATTTTCTGGGTAACATCTCACCAATTCTTATTCAGATTCTTGGGGGGAAAAAAAAAGGCCATGTTTTATGTCTTTTACATCCTTCTCAACATGTTGAGGCAGTGGCTTCTGCTTCCCGGGGAACCTGTTAAAACTGCTGAATCTCAGACTCCACCCAGGGCATAGTGAATCAGAATCTGCCTTTTAACAAGATCCCCAGGTGACTTGTATACACATTCAAGTGTAGGAAGTGCTGCTGTGTGCCTTTTGTATCTCTAGATCACCAGCCTTTAAACCTAACAATTATCATAGAAATGCTTTCCTTTTCAAAAACTTTACTGAGATATGATTCATACACCATACAATCACCCATTTATAGTTCACAATTCAGTGGCTTTTAGTTGGTTCAGTTTTATATCCATCACCACAATTTATTTTTTTATCTTATTATTTTATTTTATTTTTATTATTTTATATTATTTTATTTAAATTTTCTTATTTACTACAGCTGATTTTAAAACATTTGTATTACTCCCAAAAGAACCCCTCCCCACGAGTTAGCTACCATGTCCCAAGCTCCCATCTTCCCCAGGCCTGCCCAACTCCTAATCTACTTTCTGTCTTCAGAGTTTTGCCTATTCTGGATTTCCCATAAATGGAGCCATACTATATAAGCCCTTTTGTGACTGTCTTCTGTCACTCAGCATATTTTTGGGTTTCACCCATGCCATCGCATGTATCAGTACCTCCTTTCTTTTTATTGCAAATAATATTCCATTGTGTGGCTATACCACCCTTGATTTGTCCAGGAACACTGTGGATCGTTTCCACTCTTTGGCCATTAGGAATAAAACTTCTGTGGATATCATGTACAAGTGTTTGTGTGGACAGACGTCTTTTTCTCTTTGGGGTATATACCTAGGAGTGGAATTGCTGGGTCATACTTTGTGTTATTGTTTTCACGTCATGATTCAGAGAGCACAAGGGCTGCTGTTTCCATGTAAAAGATGAGGAAATGGAAGTCCAAGAGCTTGGCTTGCTTGTGGAAGATGAAGTTGTCTACTTCTGTCTTGTGACTTTCCAGTCAGTGGGTTGGTAAATGGTCTAATTAAAAAAGAATAGGTTAATTGGTTTTTTCTAAGATCACCCAAAAGATTTAGTTTAATAAAGAAAATTGTGATCTTGGATTTATAATTTTACTCCTCCAAGTCCTAGATAGTGACTGGGAGCCTAAAACAGTGTCTCTAGCTTTTTTTTTTTTTTAAGATATTTTTTATTTATTTGACAGAGAGAGAGAGAGAGGTCACAAGTAGGCAGAGAGGCAGGCAGAGAGAGAGGGGGAAGCAGGCTCCCTGCTGAGCAGAGAGCCTGATGTGGGGCTTGATCCCAGAACCCTGGGATCATGACCCGAGCCGAAGGCAGAGGCTTTAACCCACTGAGCCACCTAGGCGTCCCTCTAGCTTTTAGACTGTGCTCAAATTTTCAAAATACAGTGTTTTACAACTTTTAAAGGAATTAATCAAAATGAAAACACTGATTAGAAATTGAAGGTAGTCTAACAGGGAAACATTTTTAAAGCTAATGACAAAAAACCCAAGTCCAAGACAAGTTCTCTATCCCCAGCTTTTCCTTTACTATTATGCTAATAAACTGCATTGTTCCTTCGGCTTCCACCAGGCCTTATGAATTTATGTCCTGAGGAGTTGCTTGTCTTTAGTTAAACAACAGCTTGATGCATTTATTTATGATTTATTAGGTTTCTGCAGTACCTTTCCACCTAATTAAGAGCCCATGGCACTGGCCATGTAATCTTTAGGATGGTTTTTTTGTTTTTTGGTTTTTGTTTTTTATTTGACACAGAGAGAGAGAGAGATCACAAGCAGGCAGGGAGGCAAGCAGAGAGAGGAGGAAGCAGGCTCTCCACAGAGCAGAGAGCCCGATGTGGGGCTCCATCCCAGGATGCTGGGATCATGACCTGGGCCGAAGGCAGAGGCCTTAACCCACTGAACCACCCAGGCACCCCAGGATGTTATTTTTATCATAAACATTTCTAAGTATCCTTAGTTGACTAGACAATCAACAGGAATGGTCCCCAGTATGGCTGAAGAGAAGAGGAAATGAAGAAATTATTAGAGTGACATAACAATGAACCAGAAACATAAAACTGTGAGCTAGGTACAAAAGGGTACAAGGGGGTTACAGAGGTGGAAAATTTAATTTTGTCTTCTGAAGTGAGGGAGGGGAAGAACTGGAAGAGATCCCAGAGGAAGACGTATGGAGGTGAATTCTGTAGGATAATTTAAACAATGTAAGATAGACAAGGATGAAAAGGACATATTGTTTTTTAAAAGCTATTTTTTTATATTTATTTGATACACAATTAAGCTGTGGATATTTAAATTTCAGATTTAGTAATTTTTTAAAAGATTTTATTTATTTATTTATTTATAGAGCAGCACAAGCAGGGGGAAGGGCAAAGGGAAAGGGAGAGGATCTCAAGCAGACTGTGCACTGAGCAGGGAGCCCAATGTCGGGCTCGATCCCATGACCCTTAGATCATGACCTGAGCTGAAATCAAGAATCGGATGCTCAACTAATTGAGCTACCCCAGATTTGGTAAATTTTGACACGTATCTGCACCCATGAAATCATGCCATAATCCAAGATATTGAACATAATCACCACTCCTAAAAGTTTCCTTGTGGCCATGTAATCCTTCCCTCCTGCCTTGCCCCACCCGGCCCATACTCAAGGTAGCCCCAAAGTAGACATTGATAGGCTTTCTCTCACTCTTGCATCAACTTGCATTTTGCTAGAATGTGTATACACAGAATCATAGAACGTGTACCCTTTTCATTCAGCATTAATCATTTTGAGACTAACCTAGAGGTAATTCATTCCTTTTTATTGTTGAACAGCTTTCCATTGTATGGATTTACCCCAGTGGTGTTCATCACCTTTTGATGACTATTTGAGTTTGCTTCTAGTTTTATAAAATTGCTGCTGAGAATACCCTATGTACAAGTCTTGGGTAAGTACCTAGTTGTGGAATGACTGGGTCATAGGGCACATGTTAGTTTAACATTTTAGAACCTGCTGAACAGTTTTCCAGAGTGGAATTACCATTCTATATACTCACCTGCAACATATGAGAGGCCCGGTTCCTCTACATGACTTGGCCCAGCCAGCCTTTTTAATTTTAATTTCAAAACTAAAATTTTGTTTTGTGGTGGGAGGGAGCATTTCTGATGATTCTCTTGGGAGAGAATCACTAAAGCAATAGGAACATTTTTAAACCTCTTGCTTCATATGGGAAATTGGTTTGCATAAAATTCTTCATTCATTTATGCTCCTAAGTATAGGAGTATAGTAAGGAGTATAGTAAAGACTTCCTCTTACTGGCCTTCATTTTTTTTTTCCTGAGAGAGAGAGGGAAAGAGAGAAAGAGAGAGTGAGCAGGGGAAGGGCCAGAGGGAGAGGGAGAGAATTCCAAGCAGACTCTGTGTTCAGCATGAGCCCTATGAGGCACTTGATCTGACAACCCTGAGATCATCCCCTGAGCTGAAATCAAGAGTCAGATGTTAAACCACCTGAGTCCCCCAGGCACTCTGGCCTTCACATTTTAAAATCCTTCCTCACCTCCCTGAAAATTCCTGTACCGAAAGTCGCTACATACCACCCTTCCCAGGACACATGTGCAAAGCATCTTTGAGGGCTTCCTAATATTACCATCGGCCTTTGCTGTGGCCCCACTCTCCACGGCGAAGGACTCCACTCACCAGAGAGCAGGAATTTGGTGGGGGCAGAGAGCCAGAAACACAGACCATGGTGGGAACGGGAAGGTACAGTTTTGAGGACCCAGGGCTGACTTCCATACCATGAGCTGGTCTTTTGGCCCAACCATAAAACCTGTTGTACCTTATAGCCTGATTAAAACTATAACTTTATTTTTCTGTCTCTCAAGTACTGCTCATTATTAGGAACACTTATAAACATGTTTATTTTTGTTATAATGAGTCCATCTAAAATCTTTTGGGGGAACAATTTAGCCCAGGGTTTACATTAGAAGATAATCTGTAATGTCTTTTCCAGTTTTGTGGCTCTCTGGATGCTATTTCCTGAAAACAAAAACAAAAAAGAAAAACAAAACAAAAAAAAACAACCGCTGCTTCTGTCTGTTCAGCAGTGAAGGTCTCTGCCTTTCACAGACCTTAGGGAACTTCATCATTAATGCAACCCCAGTACCTTGCCTTGACATTTAGCTTGACAATTCTGGGATTTATCTTTCCTGTCAAGTTTTAACCCACGATGCTTCTTCATAGGGACAGTCTGGCAGTATTTTGAGGTTTATGTCCTTGGACAAATGGCTCCTTCCAGCCTAAAAAGGGAGTAGACACATGGCTTTTTTTAAACACAGCTGAGGGCTGTGTGCAAGGGATGAGGCCTTCCTGGCTCATGAGGGACCCTAATCAGAGGGACTCTGATTAGAATTAGAATTAGAATTAGAATTAGAATCTGCCTTTTGTTGCAGCTCTAGCAGTCTATGTGGTGGGTGGTTCTGGGGTAACGTGGGAGTCGTAGGTGTTCTTGGTCTTGTCCTGGGCGTATGGGCTGGATGTAACCATTCTTTTAACTTATGGCTAAAGTTATTTAAATATCGGAATAATTAAGATCCTCTACGGCAACTATTAACAATTAAGGGCCCTAAAGAAGAGTCTTGATCCTGTTCTCTCTCATCACCATTCCTCCCCAGATGGCTGAATGGCTTACTCTAGGAGAGACTGCCTCAAATGTTAACATTGGCTTTCTCCTGACGGTGAGTCTCCCTACAGAGGGACATTGTTTTTTCTTCTTTCCTCTTCTCACATTATCTTTCCCTCACCCTCTTTGCCTTTCTCTTTCTCTTCCACTTTCCATTAGTGGGGAGACATTTTTACCCATTAGAATACCGCCCTGGGTGTTCCCCCGCCTCTAAGAATTTGACAGTTGACCCATCCATCCTGTTTAGGGGACCAGCCCTCAGGGGACGCAGTGCATTTTTTTCTGAATCTGCCCACCTTCCCAGGCAGAGCTGGACCCCTGAAATCCTAACCCAGCAGCGAAAACCCACCAAGAAATTTCTCCACTACACCTCTTCTTTCCTGCTCATATTAACAGGTCAATGCAAATCCCACTTCAGCATAACCAAACTCTATAGAGGGTTTTGACTATAATGCCATCATCGTCTAAGTGCTTATGTTCTTTCTGTCTCCTTTTGGGTGATGGCAGGAGGTGACACCGGCTCCACTTAAATAAAGAAGGAAACAGGAGGACACAAAAGTCACCACATCATCTGGTTATGCAATGACTCAGGAGCCAAGTGAGAACTACATTCTCAGCTTGCTTTCAGCATTTCATCGGAGCCAGTAGACCTACCTGAACCAGTCTAACCTTTCCCGTTGCCCCTCAGAGGGCTCTGTTTTTCCTACCTTCACTGAGATTCTCCACACAGATTCATGGAGATGAAGAATCACCCCCGATCCACCCCTCTCCCTCAGCCCCTCTTTGCCTTCCTGGCGCTCCCTCTGGACTGGCTGAAGGGGAGGGTCCCTCAGCACCTCTTTCACCACACAGGGGCCTGTGACCAAGAACGTGTCCTACTATTCTACAAGTGACCCCAACTGTGGAACAACAGAACCCCCAAGGCACTGCTCTGGTGAGCTCCCCTTCCTGGTCTGCTCTGCACAGGTCTCCCTCTCGGGGCGAAAGTGTCTGAGAAGGTGAGACTTCCGAATTCACATGAAGGCTGCTGACTCTCAGAGAGAGGGTTGGGGTGGGGGGCGGAAGCGGCAGCGGTCATGAACTATGCCCTCGCAGAGGGGGGTTGAGATCAGGGCCAGCTGCTGAGGTCAGCCCGAAGGAATGCTTCTAGGTGACACACCCTCCCTTGTCAAGGGTGTGAGTCAGAGGATGTGACGCAGCCCTGCCCAGCTGTGAGCAAAACTGCACCCCAGAAGCACGAAAAGGAAGAAAGCCGGGCTGCACCGCCCCCACAAGAGCAAGCAGGTCGCTCTCCTTTGCTCTGGGGCGCGGGGGCGGGACTTCGCCGCGTTTCGCCCATTGAGTCTGCGCCGGCTCTCTTTCCGACCAATCAAAACGTGCGTTGGCTGCGTGGATGAGTTTGGTCTTCCGGTTTCTTGGGAGCTGAAGAGGGGAGGCCACTTGTCTCCAGCAGCAGCTTCCGCTTCTGCGCAGTGGAGGTCAAGGTCAGGGGGTGCCCGGCTCCCGGCACACGGTAGGCAGTCAGCAAATAATGGACCCACCCAGCTGAGGAATGGGAGGTTGGCTCGCGCCCCCCTCACGTCCACAGGTCTCTCCCTCTTATCCCTGCAGTCACATTTTCTCAACGGGAGGAACTGCCCCTCAGAACAATTCAGGGACTCAGAAACGGCACTGATGAGCTCAGCACTTTCCCTGATGAGATCCGGCAGCTGGAGGCCCGAGTACAGTGGCCTAATTGTGGGACACGGCCTATGACTTAAAAAAAAAAAAAAAAAAAAAAAAAAGTAGTGTGGAAAAGAAAACCACAGGCCCAAAATGGCATCACCGAGGCCGGATCACCAAACGAGGACTTAACATCTAAGCGATCGGCAATGTCACTCTCCCCCAGAAATGTAGTCTGAACGGGTCAGTTAGGCAATTTCTGATCAGCACCCATGAGGTGAATGTCCCGCGGGCCCTCTCCAACCCCTGAGGAAAGATGAGGTCATCCTCCTAATAGGACCCTCTGCCCCTTCCCCTAAGGAAAGGAGACCTCGCCTGGAAGAGTCCGTTACTTTCTTTAGCGAATAACTGCCTTCCTAGAAAAACCTTCCATTTTCTACGGCTCCCCAGAGCTCCCCTCTACTTGCTACATGGGATGCTGCCTATTGGTAAATTGTTTTTTAGATAGAGCAAATTGATCTCCAGTTCCTCAGTTGAATTTTTGTTCTTTCACAGTGATTTCCACAGAGATGCCTCAGGCCTTCCTGAGATGGAACCAGTGCCTGGACTTGGGCCTCCTGGCCAGGGTGACACTGAGGGGCCAAGAGCCTGTGGCTGGGACAGGTAGGCTGCTTGGAGCACGGAGCATGGGGCCCCAGGTTCCGAGGGCTCTAAAAGCCACCGCTGTGAGCAGCGCAGGCCTGAAGCACGGTGCCGGAGATGGGAAAAGGAGCCCTCGAGCAGGTAGGCAGGCCGGTTGGCTTTGTGGGCCCTGGATGCCCATTTAGCCAGCTTTGTAAGCACAGGCTGGCTCTGTTCTCAGAGTCCCTCCCCCTCCTGGGAGGGGCCAGTTGCATAGTCTGGAAGGGGTGGAGAGCCTTGAACCTGACCTCAGCCACCCTGAGGCATAGGGGTTAGATGGAGGAGCCCCAGCTGCACCAGCCAGGTAGATGCAGGTTTTCAGGGTAAGACCCCAAGGGCCTCACTCCCAGGAGAGAGTCTCTGCCCACCCTTCTCATTTGCTTCTTACAACACGGAGCTATCCTGCTGCCCTAGATGGACGGAAAATTGGGCTTCCCATACTCAGTCCCACATCCTTTCCACAAGGACAATCTCACCTATATCACCCCTCGTCTCTTCTATCATCCTACGTCTTCCTTCATTCAGTCTGTCCCGCCACCACCTGGCTGAGTGGGCACGGGGTTGTGCCAAACCCTTTGCAGGCCTGGAGATACAAAGTCCCAGCCTGCCAGGGGCTCCTGCTAGCATTCAGGGAAGAGCCTCCATGGCATCATGAGGACCCCACGTAAATTTTGTGACTGTGGCAAGAGGGAGGGACAGCAGAACAAAACAGTATGCCCCCAGAGTGGTGTGTGGGGAGACCTCTTGTCCGGGAGTCGGGACCTGAAAGGTTGAGCTGATTTCCCCAAAGACAGGTGGGCTTCATTCTGGGAAGAAGGGAAAAATGCACTGGGGCCAGGGCTGCGAGGAGCATGCTGATTTGGAGAAAGAGCGCAGCTGAGCTGCCCTGGGTTTGCTGAAGGCTTAGGGCTCCAGGTGAGCTTGGGCGGGGCTTGTGGGGGTGTCTCCACATGCTGACCCTCTGTCCCCGCTCTGTCCCGTTGTGAAAGGCTCACCCTGTCCCTGAATTTGGGGAAGCGTGGCACACTTTCCTCTCAGCGCCTCCTGCCTCCTCCTCTGGGATAATTAATTAATACGTCCCTCCCTCCTAGATCCGGCCTCCCGGGCACCCATCCTGCTAGACCTTGCTTTGACTCTCAAGCACGGCCAGCTTTCCCATTTTGCCTGGGGCGGGAAGAAAAAAAAAAAAAAAGTTGAGATCAGCAGCTATAGGAATGAGAAAGCAGACCTCTGAGGAATCCTAGCAAACAAGCGAAACAAAAGCAGGAAGGATGTTTTAAAGGAAAATCCTCACACAGGAAGTAGGGAGACAAAAATAAAAAAAGGGAAAGGGAAAAGCAAACCAACTTAGGTCACCTGTGAAAACCACTAAGTTAATGAAATACAGGATGTGACAAAATGAATCAGAAAAAGCTGGGGAAGTGATCAGTAAACCCTTAAGTAAATTAAGTAAATTTAATATACTTAAGTAATTAAGTAAGCACTTCACTAGCAGTCACAGTGTAAGCCCTTTTCTAAGCATGAAACATATTAACTCATTTAAGCCTCACAGAAACCCTATGTGTTGAAACCCTATGTCTTATTATCCCCATTTTACAGATGGGGAGACCGAGGCACAGGGAAGGAAGGGAAGTAAAGTAGTGAAGAATGGCTGTATGCGGTGGATAGGAGTTAGTTGCCTGCATGTGTTGTAACAGAAGTTCACAAAGAGTAAGTTTCCTTGAGGGGGTTGGGAGAATTCTTGCCTCGTGTTCTTCCTTTTCTCACCTGAGAGGGTCACCTTATATGGAGAGTCATGGTGCCGAAGTCCAAGTTTGGAACTCAGACATGGCCTGGGTAAATGGCAGTCTTTTTACATGACAGCCAGAATGAGTCCTGGGGGAGAAAAAAAAAACTACCCATACAGAAAACTGGTCCTAAGAGAGGAGAGGGCAGGCAGACAGCCTTCTTCTACGACTAGAGATGGCGTGAATGGCTGTGCTTAGCTTCCAGATCTGTCTCCGGCTGCAGCCCCGGTGAACTCATTCGGCCTATATGTCATTTCAAACAGATGATGAGTGTAATGGCAGCTACATACAGAGCCGTTTCACAAAACCCTTGGGTGTGTAGTTTCTGGGCCAGTGTATAGGTGGATAGCACTAAAAGGAAGTGAAGGATCTTTCCCACTTGCTCAAGGAACATTCTACAACTCAGAACCCCCCCAACCAACTCCTCAACCTGAGGTTTCAATATCTCAGTGCCTTATGTCTGGGGGAAAGAGAACGGGGAGAACAATGGTGCCCACAGGACGGCAGAGACTAGCCGCCAGCAGCCTGGCGGTGCCCAGCAGGTGTGTCCTAGCCCTTGGGGCACACAGTGTGGTGTTCAGTAGGGGCCGCAAGTCCCCACCAGAACCCTGGTACCAACAAAAGCTGCTGTAGTATCTAGAAGCAACGACAGGGCTTGGTCGCTACTAACGTGTCTAGCAAAGCTGTAGCCACACAGAAGAAATGTAAACAAGAGGAATAGAATAATTTTATTCACAAGTAAATGTAGGAAGAAACCCCAAAGAATCCTTGGGGAAAAAGATCTGTGGCAGGGTGCCTGGGTGGCTCAGTGGGTTAAGCCTCTGCCTTTGGCTCCGGTCATGATCCCAGGATACTAGGATCGAGTCACACATTGGACACTCTGCTCACCCTGGCAGCCAGCTTTCCCCATGCCCCTTGCACACACACCCCCGCCCCGCCGGATTGTGATCTCTGTCAAATGAATAAAAAAAATCTTAAAAAAAAAAAAAGATCTGTGGCAAGAGCAATAAGTACACATGACCTAAAAAAAAAAAAAAAAAAAAAAAACCACAAATTCAACTAGTCTTATGGAAAAGTATTTGAGTTGCTTTCATTTCAACTTCGACTTCAGGCAGAATCTGTGTTTTAAAAGAAAAATGTGTTCACAGATAATAAATTTTTCTGAGACAAGACAAGATATTTTAAGTGATGATAACATCAACCCAAAGGAGAGTTCATGTTTAAAAAAAAAAAATTAGTGTCTTAGAAATCCGTGTTCATTTTTGTTTCCTTAAAGCTTTGCTAATTACTGTTGAATCTTTTCTGTTTTCTGTTGTTTGGGATAATGGTAGTGTTTCTGTGGACAAAATCCAAGACTCAAGAGTACAAAAAGAAAGCTCATGGCATTTAGGTCAAGATCTGCTGCTCACCTCCCCCCCCCACCCCGGCACACCCCCGGTTTTGATTCATTGTGGTCTTGGAGTCATGACCTTATCTATTAATCTCAGTGACATTCTGGGTTCTGAAAGGGCAAAACTCTGAATGGCAAATAGTAAGATGAAAGTATTGAATCTCTTTAGTCCGTCTGGATCCTAGAGCACTTTATTTTCAAGGGCAGATAGTCTGTACAGCTAACCCTCAGGGTGATCACTCAGGTTATAGCTAATGCAACAAATACTATTCAACTTTCACAAAATAAGAATTTTATACTGTCTGGCTTGTTCTTAATTCTTCCCTAAGGGCCTATTTGGTTTAGCATCAAATATAAGATTAAGAGCCTCTAAATTTTAGCTGAACAGCCACTCAAGGGATTTAGATGATCTCTTTACACAACAGAGAGTTAGTGTGTAGCTGACACCTCCCGCTCAGGGAGCACGGGCTTACACATACGATACACCTCAATTTCCCAAGGTTGTTGCTTATTTGAAAGCAAAATGGAGAACACTATTACTCTGCCCTCAAAAAAATCAACTCTGTTAGTTGCGGAAAACTTGGGGCCAAACAAATCTCTATCAATTTTTTAAAAGATTTTATTTATTTGTCAGAGAAAGAGAGTAGCAGGCAGGGGGAGAAGCAGACTCCCCACTGAGCAGGGAGCCTGATGCAAGGACTCTGGGATCATGACCTGAGCTGAAAGCAGATGCTTAACTAACTGAGCCACCCAGGCATCCCAAGTCTCTGGGAATTTATAACGAATAAAGCAGAAGAAGAGAATGGATATTATACTGACTATATAATTACATAAAATATGTGTGTGTATCTACACGTGTGTGTATTTGCATAAATCTTAAATCTGCATGGCATAAAGGAAATGGGGAATTAATAGTGCGACAAGAATTCAGACTTTGGTCTTTCAAGACTGATTCTGGTGCTCCTTGCTTTACCCTGGGCTGGAACCCAAACGGGGATAGAAACTTCCAGGCCAGAGGAGAAAAAAACATGCAGGGTAGTAGCTCTCAATCCCACCAGCTGGCCAATAAATAAATATTTTTTGTTTAAGTAGTGAATCATAATATGTGCTTTTCTCGTGTATTTAGACATAAGACTGTTTAAGTGATTTTAAAGAGATAGCAAGGATAAAGAAACCGGGAAGGCGAAAAGGCAATAATAAAGATAAAAGGAATGAAAAGAAATCTCCCTCTCTCTTTTCTCTCCCCCTCTCTCTCTTTAGAACAGCTTTTCTCCAGACATTCTAGAACCATATAAAGAGCTGAAAAACTCCAAAAGCCTCACTGTGAAGTTAAAAAGCAGAGGAGAGCTTTGGAAATGGGAATGGGAATGGAGGAAAGGTACGGGGAAGGTTCAGGAAGACAGAACAACACCAGTTGGTCAGACCTGGCTCAGCTGAAAATGCTTTCGTGCCACTGTGGGATCCCTCTCCTAGATTATTTGCAGGTGAGAGGAAATATATTTTTTAAATATCTGACTGTATTATCTTTGCAAGGTGAATGCAAATATTTGTATGCATAAACACATTTGAATGACGGCAATTGATGGTTACATTTTCCAGAATTAATTATTTCCATGTTCATAACGCTTGAGTGCCTATCCAGTTGCGGGGTGGAGGAAGAGAGAGAGCGCCCCACCAGGTTGTACGCAGCTCCTTCATTCACGAGGAGCAAAAGGGTCTGGAGATCGCATATGGTCTACATACGCCCAGCTTACGTAAGGTGGTATTTTTAAATGTGAGGGTGTGACTAAGCCTTCAAAACTACTTAGACTGCCTTACATGGCTTCAGTTCTCCAAAGTCGTGCATTTTCTGCAAATGGAAGTCAGGGAGTAACCTTTGCTACACCTTCATTTCCTCGCACAGGGCCTCCCCCCACTTCCGCTCAGAGGACCTCTCCCCCTGGTAAGAAATGCTACTGGTATGGCAACAGCAACCAAATAAAAGATTAGGAGCTGCTAGGGAAAGACTATTACTCATAACTCGGTATACATCCTGTCAGTCATCCTGCCCCGATGAACAGTATGTGACGGGAAACTAGGAAGTGATAAAAGACGACCTAACCCCATCTCCTTGAAGGGAAGGCGGAGCGTCGAGTGACGGCATACCGGGCACCTTGCCACGCACACTAAAGAGTGGGGGCCAGGCTCATCTGTCACTCAGACCAGTGCAGACAGCCTCTGAGCCCCATAAAGTATGAGTATAAAAGGTTTTGACATTCAGATCTATGTAGTTAAGTCAAGAGTATAAAGGGTCTGAAATGAATGTCTGTCCCAAACCAAAATATTGATTAAGAGCAAGGGGAGAAGCATAATCAGGCAAGCGAACGGGTGGCTTTGCCTAGGAAATACATTTTTTATCCCTTCTCTTTTTTTCAGTTTGTAAATCACGTGATCTAATCCATGTGCCGTGATTGAAACAAAATTTTCACATCTCTGAGTGTGTCTGTGGATAGTCAGTAGCTTCATTTTTGAATAGCAGACCCAGAATTGCAGGTGTCCTGGTGGCCTTGACATTGAAGTTCTCACCCAATGAAGGGATTCCTGTAACACTCTGGAGAATGACCCCGATCCAGTTAGTCCTTGAAAATTGCCAGTTTTATGGACATATCGTGACCTAACCAGACACACCATTCTATTTTCAAGTATTTCTAATTACTAGAAAAGCTCTGATGTGATAAGATGGGGTGAGGTATTGGATACCTTTCAAAGTTCGCATGTCCCTCACTAACTTTCCGTGTGCGTGAAGTGATGTGATCGGGAGCTTGTTTTGACCAAGGGGTGAGGAGAGAAGAGAATAAAGACCACACAGTTTCCTACCAAGCCCTTAGGCCTGGTTGGAGCTCCAAAGGAGATAAGGATTAAGAGCCAGAAAATGAAGGACTCCTCGCGAGAACTTGCTGCTGTAGAAGCTGGGGACCAACTGCGGTCGACAGAGAGCCCTTCCCTGGGCTTCTCTGTGGAGCCCAGCTCTGCGGTGGCCCCAGGATGGACAGCGGGGGGGAGCGGAGGGGGAAGGAGAGAGGCATCTGTGACTCAGTCAGCTAGAGCAAGAATGTGGCTCCTTCAAGTGCCTGGGTGGGCAGCTCTCCTGGACCAGCAAGAGGCAGAATACAAAGTGAAGAACGTGACAGATGCCTCTGGGGGGTATGCTGTGGACAAGCTGGTTATGGGAAAGTCCCAGAAGTACTGCGGTTGCGAGGAGGCAGGAGGGAGGTCTTGGTGCAGGGAGCCAGGAGAGTGTGGGCAGGATCAGTTGCCTGTGTTACTGACACTGACGCATCTCCAGGCTGGTGAGCCTCGGCAACATTTGGGCCACATTTATGCCGAGTCACAATCCCTTCTGTTGCAACAGGCACTGATTAAATTACTCGTCATTTCCCCAGACTGGGGGGATCAAATGTGTGACCGACTCTCCAAGCGTTGGGTTTTTTTTTTGTTGTTTTTTTTTTAAACACAAATTGCTCTTGTCCGTAGAAATGATTGGTGACTCCTGTTTTTTCACGATAGAAAACATATTTGAATCTTCGGGGCTCTGAGCCGTGAGGAGCATCGCAATGGGGCTAAAAATGGTCCCTTAAAGGAAAAGCGGCCACATCCTGTGTCTGCCAAACCAGGACACTTTTGAGGGTGAAAGACAGTGTTACTAGTTATTGTGCTGGGACAAGAGATAGTAACAGGGACTGTTAGGATCGAGTGAGCCACACAGATCCCCTACCTGAAGGTGCCTGGTATGACTAAAGCTAGTGGCCATACTGTGTTTCTCCAACAGCTCACAACATGGCCTGAGTAGCGCTGAGCCACGTTGAAACCTTCCTCCGCTGACACCAGCCCTCCCTGACAATAATAGTGCAGTGCAGATTCTTCCAGAAACTGCAAAGGGTTATACAGATATTTCTTACAGGTTTTCTTGAAAGGGGGGTTCAGTGGTTTCAAGGAGTGCATCCTGCATACCACTAAGCCTCCAAAAATTGTTCTTCCCCTTTCTGGCTCCCCAGTGCCCACTGCAAAAGGCCTCCTGTTACCCTATCATGTCCTTCTTCCCACCACACAGTTGTCTTACCACTATTCTCCACTGTCTCTTTTCCCTCTCCCCCCTCAAATCTGTCCTCTCCTGTTCTGCCCACTCCTCCCCACCACTGAACCCGGGCAGTGGGGGAAAGCGGGAGATTGTGAACATGCATGCATTAATTTGTTGTGTGTGTTCATCACACCTTTTAGAGCCTCGTTATGATAAAAATAAACATTTGTGTTAGGGAAAGAGGTGATCCCAGTGTGGGACAGGCTGGGGGACTGGAATTCAGATGGAAGAAAGAGTAACACAGGAACTGACATTTGCTGAGCACCAGCCAAGAGTGCTGAGCACTCTTGATTTGCACAGAGTGAAAATGGGCACTTCTGGCCTTGGTTTGCTGACACAGGAAGACAGTAGTTGCTGCATGTTGGGTGAGATAAACAATTCCATGGATATTTTCAACCATGTCAGATAGTTCACCTGTGCCAAGGGCCAAAAGACTTGCGTGGTCGGAGATTGAAGGGATCTGTGGAGGTTACTTATTTTGAGACTGCTGCCACTGTGTCTTAAGTTCTGCCCGTGCCTCTTGCCTAGAACAGCACAGGGGCTGGGAAGGACCACTTAGAAACCTTGCGTTCCGGCATTAGATGGAGTGGATTTGGATTTGACTCGTGGCCAAGGAACACAAGGTCCAAGAGGGCCCTGCTCTCTCCTAAGGGCAGAGTGAAGGAGATTGATGGGTTGGTCAACTTAGCTGTTTGAGTAGGCAAATAATCCAGGAGCGTTTCCCATTGACCTCATCTGCTAAGCCCCTGCTTAGCAGGAATCAAGTCTTGCCTTTGAACCCGTTCAGGGGGCCTCTAGCCTTCAGGAGAAGAGAAGCTGGAGGTGCTCTCCTCTTTCAATAGGCTTGAGAGGACAGTGAGCAACCCCAAAACAAATTGCATTTGCCCAGGCCAAGGGAAGCCTACCTGGGAGCTGGCCCAAGTGGGAGGGTCCCGGCATTGGCAAACCATGACCAGCAGGCTTGCTGCCTACTTTTGTGAAGACAAATTGACTGGGATGCACCCATACCCTCTTTTTGATGTCTTGTCTGTGGCAGAAGTGAGCAGCCATGACAGACTGTATGACCCATGAAGCCTCATACATTTACTACCTGGTCTTTCACAGGAAGCATTTGTGGATGGCTAGGGAAGGTCTTCCGAAAGCGCTCAGAAATGCTCCTAGGAGGGAGAAGAGTCAGACTTCAACTGTTTTAGAGCGAATAACCATCTGAAAACTGCCTACTGCTGCCTCTTGCTCCCCCTGTATCAGCCTGACAGGGTCCAAAATGTCTGTGGCAGAAGGAGAAGTGGCCTGGACCCAGCCCTCCCTTCCCGTCGTGAGGGGTCAGGCTTCAGCAGCCTGGGCTTGGGTGTGTGCATGAAAGGATTGGACAACATTAGATTTTTACTGAGTCACATTTGAAATTTTGCTTATTATGGAGGCCTGGGCACTATAAATGACTAAACTTGAGAACGTGCTGATGAAAAGTAAATGTGTTTTTCATTCAGAGGTAAGGAAGGAAATTCTACCACTGAGCAAATACACAGGAGCAGTGGGAGACAAAAAATAAACTTTGCTTTAAACGAACACCCCAAGGGTCCAGCCCATTTCATTAGTTTGCTGGTTGCACATACATGTCTTCAGGGAGGAAAGCCAGACTCGAGATGGAACTCTCCCACTGTTTATATGATACAGGGTGGTTGCTTAACCTTTCTAGAATTCAGTTTTCTCATCTGTAACGTGAGGATTGGACCAGCTCTGGATGAGTCTATCCCATACTGGTAATCTGTGATTCCAGAGCTTGGTGGACAGCCATCAAGACGGATCACATGTCTTTGGGACTGTGTGCAATGGAGCTCATAGCCTGTGGGTAACGATGGGGCAGCGGTGCACAGTGTGTCCCCACCCTCGCCTCTAAGATCATCCTTGAGCCCTTCCTGACCACAAGAGCCTTTCTCATTACGTGGGACGAAAGGAGCTGGGATACAGAGGCCTTGTGTAAGGCTTTATGTTTATCTGTCTGTGTTTGCCGTCTGCTATAGCTGTAATGTCTGAGGCTAAAATTCCCTTAAGTGTCCTGGCTCTTGTGCCCCTTCTTGTCTCTCAAAAATTCCTAAAAACTCTTAAATGGGGCTGAGGCTTGCAGTCCTTTAGTAGTATTCCCCTTTGGCAACAAGGGAGCCCCGCTGGGGTGGTGGCAAGGTTTGGGGGCAGGGGAGGTATTTATAATGCTGTGATTAGGTCTCAGTCTGTCAGGGAGAGGGAGCTGGAGGGGGTGAGGCGGGTGGGTGAGGCTTGGATAAAGTAGTTTCCCTTTGGGCAGTCTTTGTTAAGGAGAACAAAATGCTCTGGGTGCATTCAAAATGCACTGCCATTCAAATGCACACACTTTTTCTTCAGTCTTCACAGGAGAACTTGGCAGAGCTCCTGGAGGTCAAATTCATGAAAGTATGGGGGGCCCAGTCTCAGTGGGGTAGTTCTAACTCTCAAAGTAAACTGACTCTTGCTACCTACCCGTCTCTCTCCAGTGTGAGGGGCAGCTGTTGGCTCAGGACCTCCGTTCTCTGATGGATCCAAGAAGAGTTGTTGATCTTTACTTTGCTCACCCTTTTTCTTGGAAGGACAGGAGTGATGCATTGCCCGCTCTTCCCATGTCTGACCAGAAACCAGAAATCTTCTCACTAATATAGGAAAACAATATGAAATCATGGAGAGGCTACAGTTTTTGTCCAACAAAATGGCCATTACACTGGCTCAACCACACACAAGCAGATGAAGAAAATTCATAGAGTGCGGGGGAACTGGCAAACATGAGATTTGGGGTGTGTTGTTACCGGGCCTTCTGAAATGGCTTTAAAGACCCATTAGGATGTTTTGGGTTACAATTCCGTTTTGGAAATCCAGTTCTGTAAATCTCTAAAGCAATTTTCTGAGTACTATTTCATAGGGAATTCTTACTCCAAGTCCTTCAAGCAATAGCTGACACATTTTATTTTAAAATTATAATCACTTTTAGCACTTTATGCTTTACAGAGATTTTTACATACATTGTCTCAAAGGTGGGTTGACTCTCCAAGGTGGGTATCTTTGTCTGAAGAGCTTCAAAATTTCCTCATGGCCGTGGGACCAGGAGAGTGCCACTCTCTTCTATGACAGATGCTTGTGGAAGACATGCATTTGCAAACCTAAATCCATGGACCCCAGGAATGGAAACATTTCCTTAATTAAAGTAATTCTGATTTGGGATTCCTATTCTGAGGGGAGCAGCAGAAAATTCTGTTTCTGTGGTTACCAGTGTCCCTCTCTGCTCTCTAAGACACCAAGAGCCTGGAAGGTCTGAATGGTACTCAGAAGGCAGAAGGACCACCTGTGTTTTGAGCCCATCCTGACTGTTGCTGAGCACACAATTCTCTGAGCCTGTGACCCCCAGCCAGGAGTACACTCTCAATTCAAGCAGCTGCTTCTTGCTTTCCCATGAAGCACAGGTGTCTTGTTACGCCAACATGGGTTCCCCCAGTGGGACTGCCAAAGAGAGCGTGTGGGTCTCCAATGTATCTGTACCTCATGATCTCACTACAGAAAGGAGGAGGAGAAACAAAGGTAGGAAGGAAGGAAGAAAGAAAACAACAGAAAGAGTGTCTCCCCTCCCCGGACACAGAATACATTGAATCCAGTGAGTTCCAACTTTTGTAAAAGGCCAGTGGCAGGGCGCCTGGGTGGCTCAGTGGGTTAAGCCGCTGCCTTCGGCTCAGTCATTATCTCAGGGTCCTGGGATCGAGTCCCACATCGGGCTCTCTGCTCAGCAGGGGGTCTGCTTCCCTTCCTCTCTCTCTGCCTGCCTCTCTGCCTGCTTGTGATTTCTCTCTGTCAAATAAATAAATAAAATCTTTAAGGAAAAAAAAAAAAAAAAAAAAAAGGCCGGTGGCAGTGTTGCCCTCCATGAGCTTCTGCTTTCTGCCCTGTCAGAAGCCCCTACAGCAAGGGCCAGCGTCCAGGAGTTATGAACACTGTAGGGAAACAGGAAGAAGAAACACATTTTATCTTTTCAGTGAATTACCCACCACGCATCCATCAGTTAAGAAACCAAAACCTTAACCCACAATAATTTCTTAATTTGATTCGAGGTAGTTTAACTCCTGAAAACTCTGTCCTTCGTTTCCCAGATGTGCATGCTAATGACAGAAGTCATGTGATGGAATGACACTGTACAAGTGAGTCCTCGGGATGACACCGAGTAACGCTCAGAGGAAGATCAGTCAGTTTCCTCCGAGCAAAACCACCCAAGGACAATCACTTTACAACATGGGATTCAAGACAGCAGGAAGAATGGAGTAAATATTGCCTTGAAATTAAGACAGCCGCACACGTAGAGTTTTAACAAGCAGGTGACACAATTAGCTTGATAAAAAGAAGACTCTGAGGTAGCTTCCGACGGAAAGTTAGAACGCTGAGCACAGAGAAGAAGGAAACGGAGTAGGGAATGAAGAGAAAAAAAGCCTTACATGGAACTCAGTTACCGTATTAAAGAAATTATATTGTGCTTTGTCATTGCATGTTTATCTATAGGAGTTGAAAATGTTTTCTTAGTCAAGAGAGTGGCATGCCTAGTTCGAGGATATTTTTCCTTACTTAAACTATACTTCAAATACTTGGAGTGTCCTTGCAAAGTTCTCTACCACCTATCACAATCCGTCATTAATGGTCAATATCCCAGCGTCCTCTAAGACATAGGGATGTCTATGTTTTGGGGTTCCTGATGTAGACCTACCTTTTCTTTTTGTGCCTTCATTTCTGTATTTGGCAGGCATTCATTAGTATAATTATTAAATTATTCGATATCTCAGAAATTCAGTGAAGTCGGTGAGACTCATGTTATATTTCCACTGGAGAACAGCCTCTCAATTCTTGCCACTGGACATGGCAAAAATCTATCTGAGAATGCTTTCAGGGTATCGGGGCAGATAGAAGAGGGGAATGAGGGTGAGGCAATTCACTTAAGACACTGAAATCATTCAAGCAGTAGGGAAAGGTCCTGTGAAGTGTTAGATTTTCTTGAGTAAGCCAACAAGTGCCCCCGCAAGCGCACGCGCGTGTGCGCGCATACACACACACACACACACACACACACACACATATGCTTACAGAAGACCAGTTCTATTTCTGGAAAAAATAAGGGAGACAAGATAACCAGATAAATCTCTTTAAGTATAACTCATCTAAAAATCCTAGATGTATATTTATATAAACATATATGTAAAGATATATAGGTGATAGAGAGATAATCACATGACTTAGCTGGTAGAAGTAAGGAAATTCTCTAGAGTCCAGAAATGACAGGAAATCTTGAATCCATGGGGCATGCACTGGCACTGGAGTTTTCTCTGAGGGTACCTTGTTGACCTGGCGACAGAGAGCCTGAAATTTAACAGCCCACATATGGGTGTTGGGAGACAAAGCCTAGAGCCTGAACTTTGAAAGGGATCACATATGAGACCCCTTTTGTAAAACTGTACCTCCAGGAGTGGCATTCTCAATTTGGACAGAGAACTTCCTTTGGAGAGGAAGATAGTGAGCAGGACTGCCTAGGTTTTGGTTTTGGTGCAGTGTGACTAGAGGAAGGTGGGAAAAAAACTCTTTATGAAAATTTCTAACCTCAAGACCATACTAACAAGTATTTAAGACCAGAATTTCTACTCTCTGTGTGGTCTGAAAAACCCTAAGTTTACATTTAAAGTGGTCCTGAGTTGGCAGGACCCTTAAGGGAATAGTGTTCTCAGACCACTGGGAGAACCTTCACCCTCTAAAGCCAGACCTCCGTCCCACAATGGGGCTGTTAACAGAGGATTCAGCAGAAACAGGAAACCGTAGAGTCAGATATGCAAAGAGGATGGATATTGGAATTGTTGAAGAATATAAAGTATGTTTAGTATGCCTAAAGGGAGAAAAAGGCAAATTGAAAGAATGACAGTGTAATAAGAGATTATGAAAATCAACCAGATGGACGTGAAAAAGAACCAAATGAATACGTCAAGATGAAAACCTGGAAATTGGAAACTTAATGACTGGATACATAGTTGATTATGGGGAAATAGAGCTGGTGACACTTCCCAGATGACAGCAGAAACAAACATGGAAATGGAAAATCTGAGCGACTAAACGATGTGGACAGTGGACCAAAATTGGCCAATGTTAAAATACATCTACTGCTTCCTAAAGGAGAAACCAGAGAGGGGAGGAAAGAAGAATTTAGAAAGATAGTAATTGGGAATTTTCTAGGACTGATGGAAAAACCATGTCGTGGGGTTCTGAAAACCCAGCCAATCCCAAGCAGAGTAAATAAAAAGAAATTCAGCACTAAGATATATAATAAAATTGCAGAACACTACAAATAAAGACTGTCTTAAAAGTAGCCAGAGGGAAAGGATAGATTGCCCATTAGTTGGCTGACTACATACCTTATCATTTAAACCAGGATACTTCTGAGAAGGAAAAGGGGATGCTAACCAAACAGGAGACCAGGGAAACGGGCATAATCTGGGTCTGCAACAGACAGAGGAGAGTGTCTGGTCACCAAATCTGTAAAACAATAACAATTTAATTGACAGCAAGGACAAGGAGAGTCAGGCAGACACTGGATAATATTTTCAAAGTACTGAAAAAATTATTCAATTAGAATTGCATATCAGTAAAATCTCTTTTAATAATAAGGGTTGGGGCGCCTGGGTGACTCAGTCCATTAAGCGTCTGCCTTTGGTTCAGATCATGATCCCAATGTCCTGGGTTTGAGCCCCTTGTTGGGATCCCTGCTTCATTGGGGAGTCCGCTTCTCCCTCTCCCTCTGCCCCTCCACTCTGCTTGTGTGCATTCTCTCTCTTAATAAAATCTTTTTAAAAAATAATAAAGGTCAAAAAAGGACATGTTTAAATAAGCAAAAATGGAGAAGTTACAATCAGCAGACCCTCTCAAAAGCAAATTTCTTGTAAGAGAAGGAAAATGAGCCCAGAAGGAGTCTGATAGGCAAAAAAGTCAACGAAGAAAATTGAAATTCACATTGACTGATAATAATAATAATGCCTAACGTATAAGGCTATAAAAATTAAGACAGATCTAAATTTCTGTGCAAAAATAGCAAAGAAGTCCAGAAGGGAGGTAACTTTTTTTAAAAAGCTAATTAAGACTCTTAGCGCTTTGGGAGGAGAGTAAAGATATTGATTAATTTTACATTTTGTTAAATGAAATATCCATGTTATATTTTCTGGGTCAGTACTAAAAAATAGAAGCAAAATATTACTTAGAAAATACAAGAAAGACAATGTTAAGGTATGGAATAAAAATGTAATCCAAAGGAAGTTAAGAAAAGCATAAAAGGAAGATAAACTTAGAAGGGTTGGGCGGAGGGTGGGTGGGGGAGAACAATTAGAAAGTGTGAAAAAATAAGTGCATTAATTATAAGTAGACTAATATCTCCAGTCTGAGGATAAAGATAGACCAGATTTGTTTTAGAAATGCGGCTCAGCCTGGGTGGCTCAGTTGGTTAAACGTCTGGCTATTGATTTCAGCTCAGGTCATGATTTTGGGGTCATGAGACTGAGCCTTATGTCAAGCCTTATGTCAACAGGGAGTCTGCTTGAGATTATATCTCTCCCTCTGCCCCTCCCCCTGCTTGCACATGCTCTGTCTCAAATACATATTTTTTTTTCTTAAGAAAGAAATACAGCTACATTCTGTTTACAAGAAACAACACTTCAAAGCACAGTAAGGTTGAATAATAATTTAAAAAAAAGGTAATATGAGGCAAATTCTACAAAGATGAAAGTAGGGTGGCCATTTTAATCCTAAATGAAAGAAACCTTAAAGCAAAAAGTATTAATGACAATGAAGAAGATCATTACATATTGATAAAAATTTCAACTCTACCAGGAAATTACAGCAATTCTAAATTTGTCTAGATTAAATAAAATAACCTCAAAGTATATAAAGCAAAATTTGGAAAAATTAAAAGAAGAAATTTACATATTAAATTTACATGCCATGATAGCGGGAAATCCCAGTGCTACCTCTTTAGCAATGGACAGATCAAGCAGGCAAGAAAAAGTAAGCTTGATTAGAAGGTCATTATATTTAAAAATCATGTTTGGGGCCATAAAGCCTCTATCAACAAATAATTTTTAAAATCGACTTCATATAGGGGTGTCTGGGTGCCTCAGTCTGTTAAGCATCTGACTCAGTTTCCACTCAAGTCGTGATCTCAGGATGGTGAGATTGAACCCCCATATCAGGCTCTGTTCTCTGTGCTGGGTCAGCTTAAGATTCTCCTCCTTTGGCCCCCTCCTGCTCCTTTCTCTCTCTCTTAAAAAAAAGAAAATCTCCTTCATATAGATGGCAATGTCTGATCACAGGACTATTAAAGTAGCCACCAATACTAAAAAGGTAATCCGTCACTGCATCCCTCAAATTACCTGAATTGGGGAAATAATAATAAATAATCAGCAGGTCGAAAGAAGTCTCAATTTTTTTAGAAACTAGAATTGCAAAGTAAGGTAAATGCTGCATACCATTGCAGTTAAAACTATACTTAGGAAAGGGTGAGGGAGCTTTAAATGCTTACATTTTCAAAAAGAAGGAAATATATGAGCTTGCATCCAGTTTAAGAAGGTAGACTAGTGCCAGGAAAAAAAAAAAAAAAAAAGCCATATAATGCAGAAGAAGGGAAATACTACTCCTTTTCTGTTACTTTACAGTTTTCACTTAATGGCATTGTTCCCAGTTTTCATTTCTTTCTTTCATTGGTCTGTTAATAGGGCTATGCATTCCATTTTGATCTTGTTAATTTAGAAGTCTTACCATCATGTGCCATTCAACTAATGACCTGGCTTTTCCCGGACTGAGTGCGTCTGTTGACCTTTTATTTCAAAGCTATTTCTCCCACCAAGACCCACTCTTTCCCTTCTGATTTCCTCTTGCTGATTTCCTCACGTTTTGCTCACAGCCTAATGGAATGAAATCTTTAGAATTCTTTCATTTTCCCCTTTTCTCTTTCTTCCAGGCATCTCTCGCCCCCTAATTAAAGCCTGGAATGTTTTCACTTCCTCTTGTACTCTTAATTCTGAGGCTTTGCCGAAATAGTTGTATGTAGAATTTTACTTAACAATTGTTTCTGTGTTTGTCTGTCTTCAGGGTCCACATACAAGGTTTACATTACACATTATTTTCTTATCCATTAATATTTAATGATATATTTCTAAAACCAATGCATTATTCATCTCTGATTGTTTTCTCCTTTCCCCTTCCTCATCTTGAAGTCTCTGTTCCGGTTCACTGGTCTCTGGAAAGGGCTTTTTCTCAGGTATTTGCCTCAGATGGGGGGTATTCTGTGATTTATTTTCTGAATTAGTGCATGTCCTTGAGTATTTTCTGCTCCCTTTAACAGGTAAACAATAGCAAAAGCCTAGTATAGGATTCTGGGGGCTTCTTTCAATCTCCTCTAGCTTCCAGTGTTGCAGATAAGAAGTCCAGCAACAGTTAAAAAAGCAAAAGACTAGGTACTTGTTTTACCCAGATATGCCCAAGCATGTGTTTGCTTCATCAATCTAACTGAAAACGGAACATTTTTTACTCAGCAAACTTGTCTTTCTTTGGCTTAGGAAAATTTTCTCCTGATTTAAAATTATTTCTTCTATCTCATACGTTCTTTCTTCTTTTACAATGTCTATTATTCAAGGGGTGCCTGGGTGGCTCAGTGGGTTAAAGCCTCTGCCTTCGGCTTGGATTCTGATCTCAGGGTCCTGGGATCGAGCCCCACATCGGGCTCTCTGCTCAGCGGGGAGCCTCCTTCCTCCTCTCTCTCTCTGCCTGCCTCTCTGCCTACTTGTGATCTCTGTCAAATAAATAAATACAATCTTAAAAAAACAAAAACATGTCTATCATTCAGACAGATGGTATCCTGCATCCATTTCCCAAATTTTCACCTTGTAACCTTGTGATTTCCAGCTCGTGGCATGTTTTACGCTGTGGTTTCTGGATGGTCTGTGATCTCAAAGGCCACTAACACAAACTAACACAAATCTTATCACCAGTCACCATCAACCCATTCATGCACTGAACTGGTGAGGTGTTCATTTGTTATTCCATAGTTTTGTCCCTAAGGAATTCTTTTAATTTTTTAAAATTTATTTTATTCTATTTTTTGTAAGGAACCCATTTATCTGATCCAGCAAAGCTCTTGCATTGGGTGTGAAATGTGATTATTGACTCTGCTTGTCCTCTTTGGCTTCTGGTCATCTTTAGGTCCTTGATTGTTTTTTGTTTGCTTGTTTTTTGGGTTTTTTTGTTTTGTTTTGTTTTTTAACTCCATTGGCCAATTGGAGTTCAAGCCTATTTATTTTAGAGCTGCTCTAAAAGGGTCTCATTCCCACGAGCCTAGTACAGAGGCAGACAGCCCTCCCTGAGGCACCGAGGAAGCAGCCCTGCTCTCAGGTGACCCTGGGCTCTCCCAGCACCCATGGCAGGGAAGACTTGCCTGAACTTTTATGTCCCTGGGGAATTCTTACAAGCTCAAGTAGGATATGGTGGACACCCTACCCCTGGGGTCTACATCTTGACTTATGAGCCCAGTCTCTTTCTCCAAGCTTACTCAGCTCCACACTACTTCCTAAGCAAGGGAAGTTTCAGGGAACAGGAGTGTCTCCACTGAGAGTCCAAGACCTCATTTACACCCACGGTAGATCCTGGCTCTTGAGAGGCCCATCTTTTGGATTTGGAACTAGAGGGAAGGGGATCTCATTTAGAGTGCCGTATTCTGAAAATCCTCTGCCCAGGGCTTTCTTCTATAAAATGAGAAAATTTGGGGGCTCTTTCATCTCCAAAAATCTATAAATCAGAGCTTAAATAAAAGCATTCATAACTATGATAATTTACAGGAACAGAGTTTGCACAAAAGAAACACTTTGGGGCAAAAAAAAATTTTTTTAACTTATTTATTTTAGAGAAAGAAGAGAACAAGAGCAGGCCGAGGGGCAGTGGGGAAAAGAGAGAGGATCCTCAGGCAGACTCCCTGCTGGGCATGAAGCCCTCTGGCTCCATCCCAGGACCCTGAGCCAAAATCAAGTTGGTAGGATGCTGTTCCGACTGGGCCACCCAGACGCTGCTTTTTGAGTAGTTTTTGATTGTAATGCTTTTATGAAAACCCAGCTAATTGGTGACAGGAGATCTAGCTTGGAACTCTCTGGCAAGATCCTCTGAATTTTCAAATCTGCTAATTCTGATCATTTATAGAACATAAAATGTTTTCTTTCCATAACCTAGAATAGTGCTACTCAAACTTTTCCTGTCCCCACAAATGGCCTGGTATTGTTACAATGTGGGTTCTGATTGAGTAAGTCAAGGTGGGGGAAGGGATGGCCAGAGAGAGAGTCTGTATTTCTTACTAGTGGGTTTGCCCATGCTGCTTGCCCTTGGCTCACATTTCAGCAATAAGGCCTGGAATATTTGTAGAGATGAGTAGACCTCTGGTGGCCATAGGAGAAACGTGCCATCATTTTGCCAGGCAGCTGTAAATTCTTTTCTGGGAATGTTAAAAAAAAAAAAAAAATCCCCCCAAAAGCCAGCAATTGATGTATCTCTGACCTGAAATGGGCAAAGCCAACATAGTTTATTAACTTGGACGCCGTTAATCAGGAAATTTGGTGTCATCCCGAACAGACTACATTGCCAAGGATAAGCAAAGAAGACGTGTGTTCATTAAGTGGGAAAGCAAATGTATTTTATTTTACATAGAAACCAACCTAGCGGTAGCCTTTACAAACAAAGCATGAATGAACTCCAAGTGATTAGTCTTTATTTTATTAAAATTTTTAAAAATTCTTTAAGGCTTTTCATTTAAATCTTTTAACCCCGTCAAGGGTGGCCATAAATTACATTTCTTATGAAACAGTCACTGATTCAGGCCCATTTCTGAAGCAGAATAGCCTACTCTTTAGTTAAGAAAAATGAGGGTAGTTTCCTGATAGTTTTATGAGACTGATAGTTTCAAATTTTTCAGTCTTTTGGCTCCTTTCAAGTCTGTGCTTCTCAAACAGAAAATAAAAAGTGGCATGCCACGTGACTACTGTCAGTGTTTCAAATTAAACAAAGAATCTATGTACACTTGAAAGGTATTCAATTCTGGAAACTATTTTTTCCTATTGTGTTTCTTACCCCCCCAGCTACAAATATGTTTCTTATTTTGAATGTCAATAGATCTATTTCCTGGCTCTGCCGTGGTGAACAGATAAATGTTCCAGAAATCATTTTTTTTTTTTTTGAGACAACACAATTAGTATCACGTTAGGAAGGAAGATAAACATTCTATGTCAAGAGCGTGCTTATTCTCAAACTTGAAGCCCATCTGATTGAAACAAACTTGCGTATTGGTATCGGTATGAACTCGAGAGTGGCGGAAATCTCTGTCCTCCTAAGCAGCTTCTGGAAAATCATGGCTCATGAAAATATTCTTGACTTTAGTCATGCATGCCCCAGTGTCTTTGCTTTTGGACACTAAATAAGACCCCAAAGCAGGTCTGTTTCCTTTGCTGGCTTCCAAAGTATCGTCCTATCCATTTATGTGATGAGAGTTACAGATCTTATATACTGGGAGAAGTTATGTAAGTTCATTCAAACTATGAGTCAGCTTCCTAACAACATCTGGCCTAACAACATACTGACCCAGACTTGGCAGTTATCGAGGTTTGGTGAAAAGTGCAGGTAAATGGTTAATTACAGATATTTTTTCTATTTTTAGAGACTCCAAGATCCCACAAAATTTTGTATGCATCCCTGACTCAGGATCGACGTGTGGTTCATGTGTACAATCAGACCTCTTCTGGTAATGGCCTTGATAACCATTCGTTACTAAATCAAAGGAAAAACTCTCTTCCTCCGCTCTACACTCACACCACTTCTGACACCAGGTGTGTGGGGGTTTTATCACCTTGACCAATCCTCTGACACCAACTGGGTGTCCTACAATTCAGCTCAGCTCTGAGACTATCTGTCTGGGGTTAGGAGAAGATCCCATGGGTAAGAGCTCAGTTTCACAGGACAGCCTCACTTCAGACTCCGATTGTCGGTGCTGGTGCCCAGGTTATTCACTTTTCCTTCTGATTTGGCTACAACAAGTTGGGGGTTCCAGTGACCCCCACCTCAGGTTCAGTAATTTACTCTTATGTCCCGCAGAGCTCAGGGAAACACTTACGTACGTGTACCAGTTTGTTATATAATAAATAATATGGTAAAAGACACAAATGAAGAGAGAGAGGGGATGGTCTAAAAGGGCCCCAAACACAGGAGTTTCTGTCCCCATGGGGTTATGACCTGTGACCCTCCCAGCACATGAATATATTTACCAACTCAGGTGCTCCTGGAACACTTCAGGGATTTTTATGGAGACTTCATCATGTAGATATGATTAATTATTAACTTGTTTTCTGGCCCGTCTTCCCTCCCTTGAGAATGGGGAATGAAGATGAAAGTTCCAGGCTTCTAATCACGGTGTGATCTTTCTGGTGACCAGCCCCCAACCTGAAACTGTCCAGGACCACTCAGGCTCTCCTCATTCGAACCCGAGTCACTCCCATCACCCGGGAAATTCCAAGTGCCAGGAATTGAGGCCAAAGGACACTTTCCATGGTTTCATGGTTGGTCAACCAAAGTCAGGAAGCAGATAGTCCTCCTTCTGATGTATCCTCGGAAGGTTAAGATAGCTTAAGGCCACATCACGGTGCCTACGTCACTCCCCTCACTTCTGTTCATCACACAGGCATTGTATCATCTCACATGATCCCAAGAAGAAGGGTGAGTACAGTATAGTAAGATATTGAGAGAGACCACATTCACCTAAATTTTATTATAGTGTATTGCAATAATCGTATATTCTAAATATTGTATAGTTGTTTTTTTTTTTAATTGCTTGCGGTTGTTAATCTCTTACTATGCCTGACTGATAAATTAAACTTTGTTACAGGCATGTGTGTACAGGAAAAAAACATAGTATCTATAGGGCTTTGTACCAGTCGTGGTTGTAGACATCCACTGGGGGCCTCAGAACGTATCTTCCGTAGACAAGGTGAGTGGTTGGGGTCTACTGTACTAAAATTCAAGACGCAATTCAAGTACTTCTTCAGCACTTTAAAACCCAACTTACCCCTTTATTAAGATAAGTCTAATTTATTCCTCTTCTTGCCTTTCATTCTGTGGAGCTCTTCTATTAAGTGAGACAGAAAAACACAAAGGTAATAACCGGAGTGACCGTTCAAGCTATATGCCAACGCACACACACACAAAAGGAGCACATTTTCCCCTTATCTGTGTACCCACTGTGACAACCATAGAATTTGAAAACCCAAAACACTTAAGGGCTCTGTGATTTCAGAAGTAGAGTAAGTGATGTGAAAATGGAGGCAGCTGGGGCTACACCTGGGAGATCCTACCTCCCGGGTAGGAGTGGCTTCTGCCAGCTTGAAATATCTTGTACCCTCAATACTGAATACTTCACTTTGTGTTGTAACCTTTGTTTGTTTCTAAAATCCAGAAATAGGGACGTCTGGGTGGCTCAGTCGGTGAAACATCCAACTCTGGGTTTCGGCTCATGTCCTGATCTCAGGGTCATGAGATCAAGCCCTGAGTTGGGGGGAGGGTTTGTACTGGGCATGGAACCTGCTTAGAGATTCTCTCTCTCTCTTTCGCTCCTCTTCCCCCCCCCTAAAAAAAGTAATAAAATTTTAAAAATAAAACCCAGAAATATGCTAAAATACAAGCATAAGGGTAGAGCAGGTATCAGTAATTAACACATGAGATGGAATTGATTCAGCCAGATTACCCTACATGGGTAGAGCCCTGAAGGAGCGGAGCGTTCACGGGGGAGAGGGGAAGGAGAGATGAGCCTCCCGCCCGAATTCTCTGCTGTCGTTGCCTTCCTGGGGCAGGGGGGACTGGTTTTGGTCTAGGGCCGGGATGGGGCTGAAGAATGAGGCATCTGTAGCTGGCAGTTGAGGTGCCGTGTACAGACAGGTAAATACTGAAAGACACGTTCCCAGAGGAATGCAAGGTCAGAGCCAAAGCAAACATTCTACCCGGGTCAGCAATCCCAGGGGCCAAATAACAAGTAGAAACTATGGTAAGGCGCCAAATGGGTTAGGAAAGCAAACTAAATGGGGTGAACCACCGAGTGAGAGTATCAGGTGTGACCCAAGGAGGCAACTATCTGAGGTCATGCTGACTGCATTTAGAAGAACTAAAATAGTTCCTGGCTAACACCAACCGTGCTATCACCAGGGTTTCCTGGCTAACACCAACCTTGCCATCATCATCACTTTCTGCTGTAGGGTTTCCCCAGATTGGCCTGGTGGAAAGCTCTGGAGAAGTCTGAAGCTTGCATTTCCAAGATGGAAGGCGGTGCCCATTGTCACAGTGGATGGGTTACAAGCCTTTAGCCTTTGCCAGGATCCAGCGTTCAGGGCGAGTTGTTCTTGGGCAGGGCGAGGGGTTGGGGGGCGGTTGCTGGGTGTAGCAGGCATCTGTGGAGCATGGTGGGGATGTTTGCTGAAGGAAGGTAGAGACAGAAAGCTTGAAGGGCCCAAGTGGGCTTCTGGTTTCTAGAGTGTTGGGTCTTTAAGATTCTGGAGGAAACCCAGGCATCTTGCCTCAAGATGACCTTCTCTAGGGATGGAACAGCTCTCAGTTTATGACTCTTGACCCTCCACATACTGCAGGGTTTTCCAGAGAACTTTCTAGGTGTCATAGCTCCTCCTGCTCCCAGGTACCTGTCTCAATGCCAGGCCCGTTGTTATAGAATGGATATTCTTGGGGAAGAGGTGGGGGTTTGTTATACAGCAAGTGCCACTGAGCTGAGATGTGTTGGTCTGGAAGTATTAGTTATTTGGTTTCTGTAGAACTGTAGGAGCTTCCCTCATTGCCCTTTTATCAAGTTAAAGTCCGTTAGCTATTCATAGAAGTCAAGCACAGTGATAAGGGCTCTCACTGAATGCTTCCCACACTCAATAGCAGACCCTCCCAGCATCTGTGACCCTTCCCAGAGAGCCCTAATTCTGTTCAGTTATCCCCCACCTACCCAGCCATGTGCCCCAGGAGAAGTCACCCCATACTCAGCACAAGGCTGGCTCTGGTTTGTCTGAGGCTCCTGCCATTCCTTCTGACAATTTCTGTTTCAGGAAGGAACATATGACCACATTTTGGCCAACAGAGTCTGACGGGGAAGGGTGCCAGGGGTTCTGGGAACGTGTCCTCACTCCTAAGAGAGAGCCATGGAAAGAAACTTCTTTTCCGTAGTCGATGATGAACTTAAATCTCATTCCTGGAATCTTGCTGTTTGCCTGGGGTTGGAGCTTTCACAAGGAGAGGGGTGGACTGAGAGAATCTCAGAGAAATGCAACCAGGGCTCCGATCTACCACCCTTTCTGTGATATGTTACATCTCCTTATTGTTTAAGGTGGTTTAAGCAGGGGTTTTTGCTTATTGAAGTCAAATCAACCTATTGATACAATAATAAAAGGCGGCCATGTTTTCCCCCATACTACCGGAGAGCAAACTGGAGCTTGAAGAGGTTAAGTAATGCTTCCAAAGTTGTATGACTCCTTAGGTAGGGTCAGGATTTGAAGGTGGCCTGAGTGCATTTGTCCAAACAGACAGGACATCTCTGGGGGATGGGCTGGACCTGAGTGCAGTGCTACCCGTGAGCGGGGGACTAGCCCAAGCCCAGGCTGCAGGAGAAGGTGGGAGGCCTGGGGGTCTACAGGGAGCACAACCACTGTGACAGAGTGTCGGCGGGAAATGGAAGGAAACCAGAGGTAAACCTCATCTATTTCAAAATGTGAGCTAGAAATTCATATGTGGAAAAAAGAAGCATTGTGTAACCTCTTTACCATCAAGATAGACACACACACACACACACACACACACACAGAGGGAGAGAGAGAAGCGGCTTGAGCTAATTCTTTTGTTACCACCCTGAAATTACATAAAACTTTCTGGACTCATCTGAAAACTTAACTGTCACTTGTAATTTATTTCTTATTGGAAAATACTTTAAGAGTACTCCCCCCAAATAACTACCACATATGAACTTTTGATAAAATATAATCATCCCTTGGTATTGAAGTGATTTTTTTGGTGCTGGTGGCAATTTGGACTCCTTCTCAAACCAAGTACAATGCCTAGACCCTAGCAGGTGCTCAGTAAGTAACTGTTCAACAGAGGAAGGAAACTGATCCCTGACTCTACTTGATGTCTGTGTAGAACATAAACAGAAAGAAGGGAGTTTATTTTAACAAGGAGCAGATGATGAAGGATGTTTCTACAGTTGGAACTCCCTTCAACCAATATTGGCTGAAGAAGAAAGAAAAGTGCTTAAGGAACTTTAAGGCTGTTAGGAGCACAGAGGAGGTATCAGAACATTGTCTGCCCAAGGCCGGTTTGGGGCCTGCTGTTCTCTACTTCTTCATAATCATCAGGTGTCTATACAGCAAATCTCATAGCATATGGTAGGTACCCTGAGGTGTTCAGAAAGAGCTAGAACACTCAGCTTCGGGGGGAAAGAAACACCACAATCACATTGATCTTGTAACATCAGAATATGATCACGTCGTTCTCCTGCTTAAAGACGTCCCACTAGTGGCCCTCTGCTCTGCCCTGTAGCTGCCCACTGCTTTCCTCCCCTCAGCTCCCACCCTGGTCCCCTGCAATGGCCCTGCCACATCCTAGTTGAATACCACCCAGGGTCGCCACCATCTCCCACCCAGACTTTGCTACTGTGGCTTCTGCCAGAGCCAGCTCCTGATGGGCCCATGTGGAGACGGGGCCCCAGATCCCACCCGGGTGGCTTGGAAGCCCTTAAGAGAGACGCCAACAGTAAAAAGAGGCATCTGGGAGTGGGTGCCCATTAGGATGATCATGGAAAGCTTTATGTGCTCCTTATGTCCGGAAGGCAGAGGCCCAGATTACTGCAAAAAATTTGGGCAAAGAATACGTGCCCATTGAAGGACTTGTTGAATTTCATTAAGACATATAAAAAACTATCCCTGGGTGAGGACAATCTATCCCCATGTGTTGAACGTAGCCATTATGTCACCCCGCAGAACTTTCTGGAACTGGGGCCTGGAGAATTGGAGCTAATTTTCTTCAAAGATTTTTAAAGTTCAGCCAAGTTGTCTTCCTGCCCAAACAGTCCTGCAGAAACCACACACCCATCTTCAGGGATGCTGGCATGCAGCTACATGGTTCTCGTTACTATGACCCCCAAGACATGCAGCTTTGATGTCACAGGTGCTATGGAGGACATGTCCTAAATGCCACAGCAAAGTGTTCTTCTGCAGGACTGCCCATAGCCCTGAGGGAGTGGACCCTCGCCCTGAGCAGCGGAAGGAAATAGCAACAGTGTGGTGGAGAAAACAATCTCTTCACCTTCTTTGACATGTTCAACCAAGGCTTTGCCAGTGGTGATGGTAACAAAGATGGTGGGCTGTAGGCCACTTCATCGACCAGGGCATTCATGTTGGTCTCTGCCAGTCCTGTGCCAAGAACATGGGTGGGCATGTGGGAGACTTCACTGTGGTCTGCAGAGACACTGATGCCAAAAGTGTGGAGTCATAGTTAAAGATCTTGATCCATCCAGTATATTCCAGCTGTCTAATCAATGGGGCATGGGTTGCCTCAACCATCCTGACCAGTCCTGACCTGCAAATCGATGGTGGCAGGAAGTCCAAGGCATGGCTGGCTGCATCATGGGCATGGGGCCTCAGCTGGTCTCCAGCCTCAAGAAGGGCGGCTCCTTCCACAGCTGGGAACCCCGTGACTGACCAGATGGCATGTTTTGTTTCCTGGCACTAAAGCTTGAGCCAGTGGAGGATGACAAAGGAGTTCGCCATCTGCATGACAAAGGACAGCCGCATCTCTGTGGCTGGGGTCAACTCCGGCCACTTGGGCCACCTTGTCTGTGCCATTCACCAGAGTCTCCAGTAATTTCCCTGCTGAGAGGGAACAGACACAGCCTTCCCGCCTACAGACCCCACTGCTGTGAGAGTCACACAGAGAAAGGATCGCAGACGGTGGCGAGCAGATCATTGGTTTCAACCATAGTCCCTAACACTCAACCACTGACTGTGTTTCTCAGAAAAGAATGTGTAGTGAAATAGGACAGGGGCATCTGTGGTGGGTATCTGAAACTTTGTGGCTCAAAACCCAAACTCCGGCTCATCCTTTAACTCTAACTGTTCCAAAAGAGTTTACATGTACAAGGAGACATAGCACCCCCCTCCAAAAGCAGTTGATCATGTCACTGTGATATTCCAGAAGCTTTGACTGCAGCCCCTTGTGGTGTGGTGCTAGGGGTATCTCTGTAGACCCATCTTGAGATTAGCGCCCATCGGATGCATTGTGGGAAGAGCTCATTCGGTCAGGAGAACATGTTTGTCCTCCCTCGATCCCACAAGCTTTTCAACAGCCCTTGTTACAGAGATCCTGCTGCCTGAAAACCAGCAGGGCTGCTGCACTGTGGCAAGGAAAAGATGCTGTTTCCTGTCTTATTTAAGAAAATAAATGGGGGCGGGGCTCTTCTTTTTAATATCTTCAGGCATTTTAACGTCCCTCTCTTCTCCCTTATCATTGCTATTCTTTTCCTGAGATGCCGAGATCTACACCTAGCCTAGATTTTCATCCTAGTCTACCGCTAGCTTGGCCAGCAACCCCATCCTATAGGATTTACTTATTTGAACAGTAAAGAACCTGATCTTCCGTTCCTCCGATCCCCTGGCATTTCTCATCAGAGAACAGTGGAGGGTGGGCAACTGCACTTTTGGTTCTGCATCCTCTATGAGGAGTGCTAGTCTCCTCTGGGGATGCCGTCTCTGTGCAGTTGGACCTCTTCCCTCATTTGGTGTGGCTGTGCAGGCTCTCACCTCCCATCATGAGCAGGCAGTGTGGGGCACGACCGGGAAAGAGGAGTATCTGGGCTTCGGTTTTAACCTTTCTGTGCTGCCAGTTGGGCTCGGGCGTCACCCTTGGGAAAGATTGTCTACTCCGATCATGCAGACTTACTGCAGCCTGGTTTCTCTGTTGAAATGAAGTTACCATAAGGGCATCTGGGTGGCTCAGTCAGTTAAGCCTCTGCTCAGGTCGTGGTCCCAGAGTCCTGGGATCGAGCCTGGTGTCAGGCTCCCTGCTCAGCTGGGAGCCTGTTTCTCCCTCTCCCTCTGCCTCCCCGCTCATGCTCTGTCTCTGTCTTGAGTTCTCGCTCTCAAATAAATAAATTCTTTTTTTTTTTTTTAATAAGATTTTATTTATTTATTTGACAGAGAGAAATCACAAGTAGATGGAGAGGCAGGCAGAGAGAGAGAGAGGGAAGCAGGCTCCCCGCTGAGCAGAGAGCCCGATGTGGGACTCGATCCCAGGACCCTGAGATCATGACCTGAGCTGAAGGCAGTGGCTTAACCCACTGAGCCATCCAGGCGCCCCAAATAAATTCTTTTTAAAAATAAAGTTACTGTAGATCTGAAAAAAAAAAAATCCCATTTCCTGTAGGATAAAGAGAACAATCTTCTCCATCCTATAAAAGTCAGAGGTGTTTAGGGTTCTGGACCTAGTTCCTGAAACTGAAACCGAAAAAGTTTAGTTTTTCCTGAAACTTTAATTTTCTCTTTTTACCTAGCCTTCCAGTGAGATCCCATGGCAGGTGCTGGCATCCTTATGTTCATGATTCTGCCAAGACATCTCCATAGAATCCTCCATCCTCAGAACAACTGCCTTCCAGACATCCTCATGTTGACCTCGTACAGGTACCTACGCTTCAATTTTGATGCAAGCCCCTTTGTAAAAGCCTTGTTTGGCTACTGCCGTAATTTCACACCTTACTCCTTTCCTCTCCTTTCTCCGCAACCAGCAACTCTGAATGCAGGCCTCTTTCCTTGACCCACTGGGCCTTTGCGCAGCTGGGATCAAACATACGAAAAAGAGTTTGGGGAAGACGGAATGGAATGCAGGCTTTTCATAGGGGGGAGTAACACGAGGAAACTACTTTCAGGAAGCTTTATTTCACTTATTCAGCTACAGTATTAGATTTTCACCAGTGACTCAGATGAAGAAGCCGAGGGAAATATACA
Source organism: Neogale vison (assembly GCF_020171115.1). Lineage (NCBI taxonomy): Eukaryota > Metazoa > Chordata > Mammalia > Carnivora > Mustelidae > Neogale > Neogale vison. The sequence goes on along the minus strand of NC_058101.1, from coordinate 193,503,794 downwards.
TGAAGGCTGGGGAAGAAGATATATTCACAAGGTTTTGATTCAAGGGAAATTTAGTGCTTTGGAAAGATAGCAGAAACAGAATTCAGTTAAATCAGAGGAAATGCAGAGTACTGCAGAAAGAGGATAAAGTCAAGACGGAAAAAGGAACATTTGCTATGAGCAAGCATGGTTATCAAACACCGGGAAAAAGAGAAGAGACTCCTAGTAGAAATTGCCTTTAAATGAGCACTCAGGTGCCACGCTCTCAAAGTGAATTTGCTCCTAATGGTAGAGGCTCCAAAAATCATGGAAGGAGGAGAAACTAACTGGGGCCCTGGAAAGATCCCTGGACCAGGCATCCAAAGCCAGAGAGAGACTCAAGTCACGGCTCTTCCATATGATAAAACCTCAGTAGCATCAGAGATCATTGACTTGGCTGAAAGCCGAGAAGTCATCCAATCCAGATTCTCACAGAAAGGCAGGGAAGTGGAGCCCTCGTGAGAAGGATGTCCAAACCCAGTAGGAAGTGGTCAAGACAGCGCTCCTGACCCTCCTGTCCCCCCACAGCTGGCTGCCAGTCCCTGGCTTCTGGCTCAAAACCTAGGAGATGCTATTTCTCCACCAGCCTTTAAATATTGCCATTTCGGTGGAAATATAGTTAAAAGGAGCAACCACGGGCCGCCCTCGTTTCTGAAGCAGCACTGATCAAATTGAAAATAGCAACCATCATCAAAATAAACACTTTGGCTTCCTCCACTTCCACAGCGCTGTTGGAGAGCCTAGAAAAGACCTGAACCAGAGCCAGAAAGCAGAGGCCCAGGTGGTGGTGTACCAGGCTCTGAGGTATAGTTAAGACACTTATTTTTCTCCCAGGAATATTTATTAAACCCGTGCTACGGTGCTCAGACAGGTGCTGCAGTAATTCAGAAAAGACAGACCTCAGGGGAGCCTCCCCTCGAGCAAGAGGACACTGACTTCCGTGCAGCAGAAACAGGTTCCGGGCCCTGAGGCCCCCAAGGAAGAAAAGGCGACATCTCTCACGGGAGCCGCGTGCACAGCCACCGTGTTAGACCAGAACAGTGTGGAAAGGCTTTGAGAACCGAGACAGGCGGAGCTGTGCTCAAAATGAGGAGAGAGAATGAGCTCCCTTGGTAGTAGCCTCAACAGGGGTAAACAGAACTAGGCAAAGTGTCTTTCCATTGAAACTTAATCCAAAAATTATTTGCTATAAGTGCTGGAGAATCTTTTTTCTCAAAAAAAAAAAAAAAAAAGGATTATCATTCGACTGGGATGGCTTAACTATGTTCACTAAGGGTTTCAAGACTCATTCAACTCATAAAATGCTATTTTTACAAAAACACAATTACTTGAAAAATTGTGTGATTACTTAAGTGCTCTAAAAGCAGACAATTAGCGCTTGTGAAACAGTGAATCATCCTCCACAGAGTCTCCAGAAGACTGACTGTTCTTTCTAGTCACATTCGGAAACTCTGATACTTGAACTTGGAACGTGCAAGTCTTCACAAATAGGAGCGCGTCTATTTTTAGAGCAAAAATCAGGACAAACCAGCAGAGGGCGGTATCAGCTACGCACCCTGTTGTTAGTCTGAATAGAGCAAAACTCCATGGTTTTGCCCAGGCGTTAGCCATTAGTCTAGGGTGTGTTTATTGTAGTTACATTGAGCATGTAGGTCCTTTTAGGAGCACTTTTTATTCCATTCCCTCCAATAAATGCAAACACAATAAGGTTGTTAAAAGGTTGGTTTGAAGAAGCACACACACTTAAAATGGAAAGAGCCACAGAAACAACCGAAAACATGTCGGAAAATCACGTGCACAGGAGACATTACTCATCGACCCAGAGGAACAATTCAGTATCACAAAGAATGTGTCGAAAGAGCTACTCTAACCAGTCGGTCACGTTTAGCAAAAGACTGGGAAGAAAAACTACCAAACTTGGGGGCAGGGGCAGAAAGACATGGGGGGTGGGGGTAGGGGGAGGAGGGTTGGTGCTTGGCAGGTTTGAGAAAAAGTCTAGTAGGTCACCCAGCATTGAACATGGGGAAAGGAGCAAATCACTAGGCTTGGTGACAAGCCCTGATGACAAGCCATGGACGCCCAGGCCTCTTGGGATCGGCACACTGTGGTGCTGTGTCCAAGGTGGATAGAAGACTCAGAGCCACACAGGGGTGAAGGCTTAGTGAGGGGAACAAGGACGGAATTCAGCTCCTCTTTTGCCACTTGAGCTGGGGGACCAATCTGTGTAAACAAACTGATTGAGAAATAACTCCAGCACAAGTGCCAGTCATCCTGCAGAGGCTGTGTCTGCGGACAGATTTTCCTTACGGGTGAAACTGATCTGATTTGGAAATAGGTGTCGAGTAGAAGTTAGACCACTGAAGGGGAGCAGAACATGCCACCCCGAAATGGGCCACTTTGGTGTAAGGCTCATTTGGAGCTAAAGGCACTGAAAAACAGCAGGACCAAGAAAAGCGCCCTAACCAACCCTTTTGTTCCTGAAAGCAACATAAAAACTCTCTGTGAGATACATCCTCTTATCAGGAAGAAAGAAACATTCTTATCGCCAGGGAGGAGGGAGTAGAAGCCAAGAGGATTCCGTATACAGGGATTGTATTAAATGACTCCCAGCTTCCTCTAGCTTCCCCAGGTGGCTTGGTTGCTTTTTCATAATTGCTTGTCTTTGTTCAACTCGATGTAAAAGCATTTATATCACGCCACTTCATTGAGTCATCATTTTTTTTTATTTTGAGATTTATTTATTTGGCAGAGAGAGACACAGCCAGAGAGGGAACACAAGCAGGGGGAGTGGGAGAAGGAGAAGCAGGCTTCCCGCCTTTTGTGTGTGTGTGGAGACTTCCACGTACATGTAAAAAGAAATGTGTATGCTTTTTTTCTCTTAATCAGTCTTACTTCTATTTGATTCTTGGACCCAACTGGGGACCCCAAAAAGATAAGAAGTTAAGTTTTGGCTCCCTTACATCAGCGGGGAGGAAAAGATCCTATCTGATTTTAAAGGTCTTAAAAGAATAATGCGTTCACCTCTGCAGTGACCTGTCGGAGGACCACAGTCATGAACCTCTCTTGGCCATTGGAACCTACAGAAGAAGAAGAAAAAAATGCTTTTCAGGCTATGGTTGGTTGTATGCAAATACGGCAATTCTGTATCCACTCCTGCGTTCCTCAAAGGCTAAAACTAAGCACAGCATATGGAACACATGGGCTCCATTTGCCAACGCCAGTGTCGTCCTTCACCAAATAGGTGCCTGATCATCGTTTGCTGCTTGGAATTCGTATTGTCAGCTGAGGTTAAGCAAAATCACTATTCAGAGAGCATTAGCGCAAGACACGGTGAGGTAAGGCCATGGATTTGTGTCTAACACCCGACCTTATATGATGGAAATGAATGAAATTCAGTCTGAATTAATGAAAATAAAAGTAATGAAGTCATATCTTTTCAGGAAGAGATATAAACAGCAGGTTGGGAGATAAAATTCTTGTTCTTGCTGCTTTCAAGCAAGTGGAACAGTGGAATGGGTTTCCTCTCCCCTCTTGGATCTGACCTGGCCTTGCAATTTGTATTATTTGCTTTAACTTCTGTCCCTGTCAGACTGCAACAGAAATGACATTCTGGGAGGTCTGAGCCCAGGATTTAAGAGTTTGGCAGCACGAGCTCTTTCTCTCTCAAGGAGCCGGCTGCCATGTGAAAGTCTGACTACGCGGAGACTGATGAGTTGCAAAGGAACCCACGCTAGCAGCGTGGAGAGATCACAGGGAGGGGAACGGAGCCCCCTGGCTGGTCCCCCAGCCCACCGGCTGACAGAATACAGACCTGCGAGCAGGTCGAGGCACGGCCAGGAAAACCGCCAGTCAACCTGCAGAATCATGAAATCATACTAAACTGCTTTTGTTTTAAGCCGGGAAGTTTTGGGGTCATTCCTTTTGCAAAGTCTAGATCACTATAGTAGAGGAGCTTCTGTAATAACAGGTATGAAAACAGAACAGAAACAGATGCCGCCATGAAATTTTATGGAAAGCAACGCGAGTGGTCGGTCAGCAAAAAAACCCACACATGAGGTAATAAAGTAACAAGAAAAAATTTCCAGGAGAACTTCCGAAAATGGGATGTCTAGGTGACTCGGTTAAGTGTCTGTCTTCCGCTTGGGTCATGATCTCAGGATCCTGGGATAGAGTCCTGCCTCGGGCTCCCTGCTCGGTGGGGAGCCTGCTTCTCCCTCCCCCACTTTCCCTGCTTGTGCTCTCTCTCTCTCTGTGTCAAATAAATAAATAAAATCTTAAAAAAAAAAAAAAAAAAGAAAAGAACTTCCAAAAATGACATGGGCTACATTGTCCCTGAAGGGACAAGACAGGTGAGCATGGATCTAGGCCATCAGAAGGGATTCCTGTCAGGTGTAGGACACAAGCATAGGTCAGTGGTTTTCAACTATTTCAGTGATGGAACTCCAATATGCAAAGTTGATAAAATACTATGTTATTAGTAAATTATTTTAAAGTTCAAAGCATCACTTTCACTTATTAAAAAGGCCATCCATGAGACCAATAAATGCATTTTAATTAAAACAAACTAATGGTAGCTATATTTCTATCCTCACTTTCCACTTCATTTCTATATTTGGTTTTGAATACATCATATCTAGAAAATTCTAATTAACTTAGAAGTATGCTGAGAGGAACTCAAGTTCAGGGATTTTGCCCCAAAGCAAAGGAAAACATCCAGGACGTGGTAGGTGTTCAATTAATACTTCCTGAATGTGCGAAGACAAGGTGTAGGCTTCAGGAATGGAGTCCTGGAGTCCTGGTTAGGTGCCTTTTTCCAGAAATGACCGTTTCTGGGGCTGGCAGTGATGAAGATTTCTCCAGCTAGAAATGGTCTCAATCTGATTTTCTTCACTCATTGCTTAGTTCCAGAGTCATCTAAAGGAGCATGTAGGTGCCTCTTTTTTTTTTTTTAATATTTTATTTATTTATTTGACAGAGAGAAAGATCACAAGTAGGCAGAGAGGCAGGCAGAGAGAGAGGGGGAAGCAGGCTCCCCAATGAGCAGAGAGCCTGATGCGGGGCTCGATCCCAGAACCCTGAGATCATGACCTGAGCCGAAAGCAGAGGCTTAAACCCACTGAGCCACTCAGGCGCCCTATAGGTGCCTCTTTTATCTATTGGAGGTGTAAGGAACTTACCTCAGTCTCCCCTCCACCCACCAATTTTCCCCCCTTGCCCCCCCCCTTCTTTCCCGGGAAGCCTGGCCTCCAGGCAGCGGAGACCAGCACCTTAATCAGGCTGCTGTTCCTTTTCTCGCTTTAATACAACGGATGGGGCTATTTTTGTTATCTTTGGAATTTTATCTCCCAACCTGCTGTTTATGTCTCTTCCTGAAATATATGACTTCATTACTTTTATTTTTATTAATTCAGACTGAGTTTCATTCATTTCCATCGTACAAGGTCGGGTGTTAGACACAAATCCATGGCCTTACCTCACCGTGTCTTGCGCTAATGCTCTCTGAATAGTGATTTTGCTTAACCTCAGCTGACAATACGAATTCCAAGCAGCAAACGATGATCAGGCACCTATTTGGTGAAGGACGACACTGGCGTTGGCAAATGGAGCCCATGTGTTCCATATGCTGTGCTTAGTTTTAGCCTTTGAGGAACGCAGGAGTGGATACAGAATTGCTTGGGGTCACTGCAGCTCCCTTGATATTTTTAGCGGAAGCTATTTTTACTGAGGCTGCTCTATCTGTATCCACAGATGTAGCATCTTGTGATATAAAAAGGCTCCACTAAAACGGTTTTCTCCCTTCCCCCGGCCGCTTGCCAAGGCTCAGGTGGCTGCAGACATGGGTAAAAGCAGGAAGAAAATGCAAGAAACAGCAGCAGCTGCCAGCATAACGACCTCAAGGGGCTTGCTGGGAGGCAGTCCTTCCGGCCAAGTCAAAGGTTCAAAGATCTTGGAGGAGGTTTTCTGGACTCTTTTGCTTTGTCAGTCCTTCTGCTCTCCCCAGCCCTCCACAGCAGTGCATACGTTATCTCTTTTAAATGTCACATGTCACTTCGCATGGCAGCTGTGAGTCTGTGTCTGCGTTGTCTCATGTGTAGTGAGCTCCTCCAGGGAGGAAGCGCTGTGGTGGACATCCCCTGTCCCTAGCCGAGTGGGTATGAAAGAAATGCTTGCCAAGAGCACTCCCGGCAGGGCCCTTTCTCTTGCACTCAATCCATGGTTTTCAAAAGGAACCCTATTTCAGATAGCACCTTAATATCAAAGCATTTTAGGGGCACCTGGGTGGCTCCATGGGTTAAGCCTCTGCCTTCGGCTCAGGTCGTGATCTCAGGGTCCTGGGATCGAGCCCCACATCAGGCTGTTTGCTCAGCGGAGACCCTGCTTCCTCCTCTCTCTCTGCCTGCTGCTCTGCCTACTTGTGATCTTTCTCTGTCAAATAAATAAATAATTTAAAGAAAAAAATATATCAAAGCATTCTAAACTGAAAGGTAACAGCGAAGCTTCTAAGATCTGCATAAATATTTATCTGGGATTCATTAAGGGCTTTTTCTTTTGAAGGTTTGTTCTCCACCATGCTTCTGTTTGGTCTCTAGAAACATGTAGATTTATATGCCTGTTTTGTTTTATTGATACAATTTTTTAAAAAGATTTTATCTATTTATTTGACATGCAGAGATCACAAGTAGGCAGAGAGGCAGGCAGAGAGAGGGGGGAAGCAGGCTTCCTGCTGATCAGAGAGCCGGATGCAGACTCCATCCCAGGACCCTAAGATCATGACCCAAGCCAAGGCAGAGCCCAGGCGCCCCTACTGATATGATTTTTAAAAACTATGTATTCATACAATGCTAGGTCCTCGCTCTTTAGATGATAAGTGCATGATCTTCCACGTGCCACTGGGGTCTCTCTCTGAAGGCTCCTCGATGCCCCACGCAAGGCTGCAGGTGTCACCCTGGTCGATGTCCTCTGATAATGTCCCCTGAGACCGGTTCAGTCACACCCTGCCTTCTTCCTCTTCCTTTCAGAAGATCGCATCCTCCTAGTTTTCCTGACGCTCTGTCGATACTGTGTAACAGTAACTGTGTAACTCCTCTCTCTAATTGTTCTTTTTTACCTTGCCTTTCCATCTGCCAGATAAGAGAGTACCCCTCTCCCCGCTACCTTTCGAGGGTAAAGGAAAAAGAAACAAAAACACAATACAAAAGGAAAAATCCGTAACTCACAGATGAAGAGTGAAAGGCGAGCAGCTGTGGATTTCCTTACCCGGTATCCTCACCAGCAATTACATGACAATAAGTAGTGCCACAGATCTTTAACACCCAGAAATGTCCTTCAGAATTGGATTGGTCTTTCATCTACCTCCCCATCCCCGTGACCGGAAAGAGACCCCTTTTCAGCTCCCCACAGAGTTTACACTTTTAAAAAAAGGACTCCATAGTTTCTTGCATGTTCATTTTTTTTTTTTTAATTCCTGGTAATACATTGGTATTTTTCCTACCATTTCTATTTGTCAATATCTGGTTCTTTGGCTTCAGTAGTAGATCAGGGACCACTGGTCTTAAAGACCAGCCTGGAAATTGTTAAAACATTGTTTCCACGGAGAACTGTGTCCCGAGGTCCAGAAGAGCCTTTGAAAGTGTGCTCTTAGGGCGCCTGGGTGGCTCAGTGGTTTAAGCCTCTGCCTTCGGCTCAGGTCATGATCTCAGGGTCCTGGGATCGAGTTCCGCATCGGGCTCTCTGCTCAGCAGGGAGCCTGCTTCCTCCTCTCTCTCTGCCTGCCTCTCTGCCTACTTGTGATCTCTCTCTGTCTATCAAATAAATAAATAAAAATCTTTAAAAAAAAATCCTTGAAAATGTGCTCTTAGAACACAGTGTTTGCAGTGTGGGGAGCAGTCCATAGTTATTAGTCTTTGTGTTCAGAAAAATGGGCCGTGCTGCTAATTCCTAACTTTCCTCTTGTGTGGACATTTCCTCTGAGTAATTTACTCTGTCTGGCGTAGCCTCTTTGCTTTATGCAATAGTCTTTGGAGTGTGCGGAAATTTGAAACAAGTTTTCTACATTCAGCGATTTTTTCCCTTCAGTTACATACACAGGCACAAAACTCACATCAAAAAAGTCAGGAATTTGGAATATTGAGCCTTATTAGATATCCACTTCATTCTGCCTTATTGTCACAGATTATTTAGAAAAAGGAAACTACAGACAAAAAGCAAATTCCTTTTATACTACTCTAGACATAAAGCAAATTCCTTTCTATACTACTCTGGATTTTTGGTGTTTAATATTTCAAAGGAATGTTTATATTTACATTAGTTTACTTTATGTTTAATTTATTTAATAATATAATTTTTATTATATTAATGTGTATATTTATAGATGTAACCATATATGTAGTTGACTATATATCTTATTTTTATTTATAATTTTCTCTTCTGCGTTATAAATGGGAGAGCTAATAAAATTACAGATAAATAAATTTATGAAACTATATGTCACTCTGCTGAGAGAGGCTGGAGAGGAAGGGACAAGCTAGTTGGTCCCACAAAGCCTGAGGTGGGTGCCTCTGGCCCAAATTCTAATGTGATCCCCCAGAAGGCAAATGCTAGAAGCGTTGCCCTAGAGGGTAAGCTGAGCTGCAAGGTGGGACAGTAGATTCAAGCCACATTGCCCATGAAGAAGACCAGGAGAAAATCAGGAGCTAAGGTTTCAAGTTGGAAAGGAGGGCTTTGGGGAGGCAGGAAGGCAGTTCCTGCAGACGGGGCACCAAAGCCTATATCCTGGAGCCACTGAAAGGGCCAGAGACCTTGAATTTCTCCCAAGAACTCAAACTTGGTTTAACATTTTTAAATTGACCAATGTAGGTAAATATAGCAACAATCTAAGTAAGAAAACAGACATATGATCATCTCAATAGATGCAAGAAAGGATTGACAAATCCACCATCCATTCCTATAAAAGCGTCCAACAAACTCAGAAACGAAGGACACTTCGTAGGGGACCCTGGGTGGCTCAGTCGATTAATCGCCTGCCTTTGGCTCAGGTCATGATCCCAGGGTCCTGGGTTCAAGCCCCACATCAGGCACTCTGCTCAGTAGGAGCCTGCTTCTCCCTCTCTCTGGTGCTCCCTTCTTATACTCTCTCTCTCTATCAAATAAATAAATAAATCTTTAAAAAGAAGAAGAAGAAGGGCACTTCATCAAACAGACACAGTGTATCTATGAGAAACCTGCATCTGACCTCACACTTAATGGTAAGGGGCAAAGCAGGAATGTTTGAACTACCTGTATTCAACACCATACAGGAGGTTCTAGGCAGTGCAATAAGGAAAAAGAGAAATGAAACACATTCATATTTGAAAGGAAGAAGTGAAACTGCCAGTTCACTAATGACACAATGATGTTGAAAATCTTAGGAAATCTACCAAAAGCATGTTTAGAACTAATATGTGCACTTAGTAAGTTTGTAGGATACAAGGTCAATATCCAGAAGTCAGTTACATCTCTATATACTAGCAATAAACAGTTGGAGATTGAAACTTTTTTTTTAAAGATTTATTTATTTATTTATTTGACAGACAGAGATTACAAGCAGGCAGAGAGGCAGGCAGAGAGGGGGAAGCAGGCCCCCTGCCAAGCAGAGAGCCCAATGCGGGGCTCGATCCCAGGACCCTGGGATCATGACCTGAGCTGAAGGCAGAGGCTTTAACCACTGAGCCACCCAGGCGCCCCTGAAATATTTTAAAAATACCTTTCACAATAGTAGCAAAAATACAAAATACTTTTGGTCATCTTTGAGAAGATGTGTAAGATCAGTTCATTGAAAATGTCAAAATATTGCTGAGAGAAAGTAAACATCCAAATTAATGGAGATATATATATATAATATTCATGGGTCAGAAGACTCAATACTCTTGTTTATTAGGATAGTAACAGATATATAGTAATAGTCCAGAATTGCTCCTGTTTCAAAATAGCAATGAAATTTTAACAGCTCAGGATAATCAAATAAGCTGCCTTTCCCAGCTTCTCTCTCCCTCCCTGCCAGCCTCTGTCCTTCTCCCCTCCGCCTCTCTTCCCATCCACTTCTCTCTTCCTTCCCCATGGACACGTCCTAGTAGGTAGAAGTCATGCCTGAGAGCTCCAGACTACCAGGATGAATGTCCCAAGAGAAACTGGTGGAAGTTTCATGTCTGCTTCTACCCACGTGGAAGATCAAATAGCATCACTTTTGCTACTTTGTAAAGCCCTGGCCAGGTTCAAGAGGAGGGAACCTATTATGCCAGCTCTTTTTTTTTTTTTTTTCCCTTTAAGATTTTATTTATTTATTTGACAGAGCACAAGCAGGGGGAGCAGGAGGTGGGGGGAGAAGCAGGCTCCCTGCTGAGCAGGGAGCCCAATGTGGGGCTCTATCCCAGGACCCTGGGACCATGACCAGAGCTTAAGGCAGATGCTTAATGACTGAGCCACCCAGATGCCGCTTTGCACCTGTTCTTGATGGCAGTGTCAAGGGATTTGTGATTACGTTTTAAAACCATCACGAAAACCCTTCCTTTCAAGGCTGTGTGTGCACAATCCTGCTGCCTGGATTGTGGCTTTTACCATCCTGGTCCCTGAGGCAAGGAAGGACCTGCCGAGCCACAAGATGGCGGTCCTCTGGCTCACTGCCCACCCTCACACCAGCCCTTTACTACCTTCTTGGACTCCTACTTCTATCTAGTTCAAGAAAATGCTATTTTGAGTTTTCCATCACTCACAGCCCACCCTAACCTGTGCTGATTAGCAAGATCGGCGGACTAGGGAGCGAAAACTTAAAAAAAACTTAAACAAAACAAAACAAGAGGAATCATATGAGAATACAGGAAAAACGACATTCCCCTAGCCTACCACTCTTGAAAATGGGAGTTGTTTTTATGGCTCTGTAGGGGGAAATCTCACATTCTACTTCCTACAGGTAGTCAAGGGGCCAGCCTTGAAGAACCAGGTACATTTGCTGGGTTTGAGTTGTACTAGGTGTGGTGGGGACGGTGTGTGTACCTCGAGGGAGGTGAAGCTGGGGGCCCGGTATGCCTGCTCCTCTGGCTTATCCCATCAGATTCTTTGATGAAAACTCTCATAAATTCTCAAATCAGAATACTCCCGTCGAAGCCAAAAATCATCTCTTAACCCAAAGCAAGTGTTTAACATCCATAGATGAGATTTGGGGCAGATTCCAAGGGCTACTTAATGGTAAGGAATTATTTCAGCGAAGGAATTAGATGATGCCCATCTATATACAATACATCTATGAGTAACCACAGGGTCACCCACTCCCACCAAGACTACATTTTCCTACATAAAATATTCCTGCAGTCAGTTTTTTGGAGAACAACTTTCAAAGCACCTGTGAAATGATTTCGTGAATTGTCTATCTTTTGACCATTCATCAACTGGGGGTTTCCTGTGCTTTTATCCTTTTGTGTGAGCTTTTTTCTTAAAGCAAGGATCCTAGCAAAATTAATTCTGATGCATTTTAATGCCATTCTTCATTGTTAGTCATTCTCAGAAAATTATAAATATTTCATGTTGGGTATCACCAAATGTTACACATCATGGTTCTCCATGAATAATCTTTTGCTGATAATTGCTAGTGAGGCTTATGGTCTCTTGACTTGCTAGAGTTCATGGAGATGTATTGACTTAGAGCTAATTAAATTGTTGCCTGCTGCTTTTGAAGCTCTGCTACAGAAACATGCCTATCATTAGTGCAGCCTTTGTGCGGGAAGCCCGAGTTGGATTGAAGACAGCCATTTTCCCTAAGTGCTTGCTGAGGGTGGGGAGGGGAAAAGAGATGACTTAACAGAGATTAAGGTTCTATGTCCAAAACTTAACCGTGGGCACCGTTTTGGTGTTTCTTGTTTGTGTGTGTATAATTTTGGTTTTCTGAGACTTTGGAACTATGCATTTAAACTTGCTACATTTTCCTTCCAGAATTTCTCTGTGAATAAGAATTCTACTTGGTGGTCATCCTGATTTCTTTTAATGTATGACTTTTAGGAAAAGTTTAAAAACTAGTATATTTTGCTGCAGGGTTGTGAATACAGGAATCATTTGGGATCATTTTAACCCAAGACAAAATATATAGGTTTTTCAATTTAGGTTATGACTGAAGAAGATTTAGGAGTAGAAATAACCATCCTTGGAGGTCACATTAAACCTATGATGTCCCTGGGCATCTGGGCAGCATAGTTGATTAAACGTCCAACTCTTGGTTTCTTGGTGTCGAGTCAGGTCATGATCGCAAGGTTGTGAGATTGAGCCCCATGGCAGGCTCCACACACTGCATGAAGGCTGCTTCAGACTCTCCCTCTCCCTCTGCTCCTCCTCCCCACCCCCTGTTTGCACGTGCTTTCTCTCTAAAATAAATAAATACATTTTTTTTTTAAACTAGCCTATGATGTCCCTTCACATCAAGTTTTTCAGATTAGAACTGATGGAGAAGGCAAGCTGTGGCCTGGAGTACAACTGCCTTGGGCCACCACCCAGCTGTGTGGCCTGTTTGTCAGTGATGTGTCATTTAAAGCCCTCTGCCTCAGTTTCCTCCTCCAGGAAATGGTGATAGTAATTGTACTATCCCATTGTGTCGTCGTGAAGAATAGGGGACCCCCTATTCACAGCCTTTAAGATGATCAGTAAATGTTGGCTGGTTTTGTTTATTTTGACTTTCATCATCATAACTATAGTACTAAAACTCTCATATATGCTGAGCTCTGGGCTTAACAGAGTTTTCCTGTCTGCCGTTTCATTTGACCTCAATCAGATGTAATTAAGTTTCATATTATTTTTACGATTCTGGCTTAGAAATGAGGAAACTTGAGATTCAAAAGGTTAAGAGGTGGTTTTTTTTGAGAGTCCAACGAAGTTTGAGTGTTAAAACTCACCCCGAACTCAGCTGACTCCAATCTTCCCTAATCGTTTACATTACTGTGCTTTCCCATAGTATCACTGAATTTAGAACTGGAGGAAATGCCAGAAAGCATTTATACCAAGTCTTTAATTATAGAGATGGGGAAAATGAGGCCCCCCAAGAGTAAAGATTTGCCCAAGATCACATGGTTTGGAGAAGACCCAGATTTCTTCCTTATCATCTAAAAGCGTTTGGCCACAACTGGTATCAGATAATAGGAATTCCAGGAAAGCCCCAAGGACATGGTGATAATGATTCCACATGAAGAATAAGATTTCCTTTCAGTATCTTGAGAATTTTAATAGCATGACTTTTCTGCAAGCCAACGGTCACAGGATTGCTATAAAAGGCAAATAACATCGTTCCCATCAGTGAGGTATCATCCAACCCAGAGGATCCCTTTCACTTCCGCTTTGTAGTGCTTCAGCTTTGTCTTCTAGTAATTTCTCCCCTTTCCATGGGAATCAAGGGATCCCAGGGGAGCTGCCTTGCTTCACGATGATTATGCTCATTGTTTAGCGCTTTCATGGGCTATGACATGGGGCTCCAACACCGTGAAGTCAGTCCTCACACGCAGCTTCTGGAAGCAAAGAGGCATGAGGGCGTATTGTAGCACCGTCGTCTTGTAACCTCAGGGGGATACATGCACGCACTTTAGTGGTGGCAGCTTTCTGACACACTTCACGACAGAGGGGGGTCTCACATTTTGTGTAAAGTCATCTCTCCAAGTCTGGCCCTATGTTCTGGGAGACAGAGGTAGGAAGTGATTTAAAGATAGGAAATATGTCTATTATCGTGCCTGAAGGGGTGATTGAATTGCTCACTGGAATGGAAAAATTTCTGGAAAGAGCTTTCCCTCCCAAGGCCTCTGACGCAGGGCTGTGACTGCAGAAGACGGCTCCTGCCTTCAAACACAACCCAACTTTCCCACCTCAGAGCCTTTACATACACGCGCTATTTCCACCTGTAACCCTCCTCCCGCGCCCGGCTTCCTTCCTTGCTTCTCATGCTCATCAAAATGTTTTCCTTGACCACCGTATCTAAAATAGGTCACCCAGCCCTGTTCTTCTTCATATCCTATTTGCTCCTTTGATAGCGTGGGTGACAATTTTATATGGCTTGATTATTGCTGCAATAAATCTTCTCTCCCTCCTGCTAGACTTTAAAATCCGCAAATCTCGGTGACGTTCAACTTGTCATTTCAGTGCCTAGAAGATGCTGTTAGTAAACGCGTGCCGAATGAATACGTTTGGTTTGGCCAGTTGGGTGGATAAGTGAGATCATCACTAAGGGTTAAATGGACGTAGGACATTTAGGGAAAATGAATTGAAGACACTATTCGGGTGTGATAATAATGTAACAACTGATGGTTTTAGAACCAGAAAATCTGCTTATTCAGGTTTGTCCAAATAGGTGTAATTCCAGTGTCAGAAGTAGCCTAACCTTTGAAATCAAAGGAGAAGTGGCATAAAGCTATTCCATGGGTGTGATTTCTCGGAATCCTGACAATTCTCTTGGGGTTTGGGGGGAGGAGCCTGGTTTGGGGTCGCTCTGGATCGCCTTCCATTTTTGCTGAATTGTTTAACTCATGTGTGTGGGATCCGGACTGCACACACCCTCCTTGCCTTGACCCCCAGGGGCCACACACACACGCGGCTCTGCTCTCCTCCAACGTCATAGCCCTGCTGGATCCTTTCGTAAGCAGTTCAACTCTTTCCTGCCCATAACAGCTTAAGCATTTTACCCACAAATTCTAAGCTACTTTGCAAGGTATTTTTCTCAGGCAAAAACAGTTCCATCCCTAAGAGAAATGTGTTGCTTTGCCTTGCTGCATTAGTTAAAGGTCATTTGGTGATGAGTAACAGAATCCAAATGAAACTAAGATAAGCAGATTAAGGAATGTGTTGTAAGAAGAGTTTGGTTTCTACTGGAACTCCAGGAAGAATTCCAGAACCAGGACTTGGGAAGGTGTCTCCTAGTAAAAACAAGTAGTTTCTGAAGATCGTAGGCCATTCCCACAGAGGGGGAAATCCACATGAGTTGTCCAGACAACCCCAGAAATGTCCGTGCTGTGACCTGCTGCGGGCCCAAGATCTGGACCCATGTCACGTGGGGCACTGATTAGCGAACACTTCACGGGACCCGAAGCAATTTTACATATAACCATCTGCAGAATTTTAAAAACACGATCATTGTTTCATTTGGGAACAAAAATGAAAAAAAAAAAAATCCTTTACCACTCAAGTGAAATACGGATGAGAGAAGAAATAATGCAGATTGAAACTAATGATGCCAGAAACTATATTGACCTTTGAAGTGACCATCTTGAAAGCTGAATGTTTATTCTGTGCTGCCATTCTTAGCATTCTTTGTGCATCCATTGCTTGCCCCTGTGAGATATGCAGTACTTGTTTCACTCCTACAAAACATGAGCTACGGTGGAGCTACTGGCTTTGGTCCTCCGTCTTGTTCTCCCCTCGGGCCCATAGGTGACGCCACTTTGGATAACTAGTGGAGATCTTCTGGTGCCCAGGCGGCTCTTTTTCTTTTTTCCTTTTCCTTTCCTTTCTTCCTTCCTGTCTTTCTCTAACATTTTTAATAGGCTTTACTTCACTTTATTTTTCTTGTTTGAACAATGTGGTGGTCACCACTGGAGCCTGGGTCCTCTGTAAGACCCACGGATCCCCTTACCCAAGAATTCAACACTGCCACAGGATGCAATCAGCAAGAGGTTCTTTATTGTAGCGCAGGCGCCTGCGGGTGGTCAGCAGCTCCTGCTAGCTGAGCACACCAGGCTGGGGTGGTGCAGGATTTTTATAGACAGATACAAACAAGTTTTGGATGGGGCAGAGCTGATTGGCTGACAACTTGAACATTTAGAAAAGGCATACTTGGTGTTTGCGGATTGGCTTTGGAGGACCCCCGCGCGCGAAGAAAAAGGCGGGGAGGGGGAGTGAGGAGGGGGAGTTGGACCTTATTACTCAGCAGAGAAACATCCTGCCTACGTGACTAGGCCCACGTACCTAGGCGACCACCCTTGCCTACGTGACTATGCACATAAGGTATCCTGTTTAAACAGGAGACCAGTATCACCCCCTAAAAGCCAAGCGGTTACAGAAAGGCAAGAGAGCGGTTAAACAATTAACAACTGGGGGAAGGGTCTAACAGGGGAAGGGCGAAGCCAAGCGATTACAGAAAGGCAAGAGAGCGGTTAGTTAATCAATGGCTGGGGGGGGGGGTGTCTATATGCGGAGTCTTTCACCTCCACATGGAGACCACGATGTGGTCTTTACAACATGGCCAGTGAATTCCTGATAGGGAGACTGGGTGAATACTCTCTTTCCCCAGATATTAGGAGTGAGCGAACTGTAGGTCTCGAAAATGGCATTAAAAGTGGCCTTGGCGAAGTTGCCCACAGTGACAGGACAGCTGAGGTGTAGCAGTCATGGGCCATCACCAGGAACTTCCTGGGTAAAGGCTGAGATGCTGTCAGTGCCCTTGGGGGCAGGGATGAGGTGCGCCAGCACAGGGCCACGGCAGCCGATCACCTTGCATGGGACAGTGTGGCACTTGCCAGTCGTTTTCCCAGTAGCCTCACCGCAGGGGAATGATGGAGAACTCAGCCAGTGTGATGGCCCCATGGAAGGCAGTGGCTACCTCTTAGAGCACTCAACACCCAGACCAACCTGTCCATTGGAATCTCTGTCGGCAACAAGCGCCTTGAACCTGGCTCACCAGCCCACCTGGTCTCCTTTTGCACAGACAGGATCTTCAAAACCTCATCTTTGAGGGAGGCCCCACAGGAAAAGTTCAATAATTCAGATTCCTTGGTGGACAGAGAGAAAGAGGTACATCTGCTCCAGGGACTTGATCATGTCCTTGACCGGGTGGCCCAGCTTGGTGAAGGGGACCCCCTTCTTGCCCTCAGTCTTGCCTCCAGGAGCTCCATGGCCTCAGCCAGACCCCACTGGGGTGGGGACCCCAGATGGGGATGCTACTGCCCCTGCCTCCACCAGAAGCCCGGCACGGTGGCCTCCCATTTCAGGGCCCCGAGACAGCACCTGCATGCACCATGTGGTGTTTCTTCAGAGAGGGCTCCAGGTGTGCCCCTTTTAGGTAACTACCATGTGACCCCACCACGTTGCCCCTCCCTGCATAAAAGCTGGGGGCGGAGGTCGGGGCTGGGTGGAGATTAGCTTGGAGAGTGGCCATCTTCTGTCTAGATTCACGGGCTGGGGGCTCTGCCTGTCGGTAAGTTATCCTGAATAACCGTGTGATCAGTACTGAGTGACCTGCTTCCTTCTCTGGTCTCAAAGTGCCTTCTGGATCTGGAGAATACGCTGCCCCCCCCCCCCAATAACCATTGGCTTAGTCAACAGGGTACCCAGAAGGGAGCAGGCAAAGGGGCCAAGCTGGGGGAAGCCCGAGGTCTGCAAGGGGCCAGGCAGGTTGTCCCTGCCAGAGGAGAGCCTCTTGTCCAGACCCGGGCAGTGGGAGGGGGCGGGGTGACTGCAGTTGGTGGAGTTTCTGAGCCGCTCTGAGCTGATAATGGCAGTGCGGTGTTTCGATCCTGGGGGAGATGCTGTTATGTGAAATGGGTCTGAGATGATAAAAAATGGTCTCGGTCGCTGCTCAACCTGACTTGCCGTAGGACTGTATACCGTAGGCCTGGGTGAGAATCTGTCGGCACTTAGCTCATTTGATTGATTGGATAAGTGCCCGCATTAAGATAACCTGGCAAAGGGAAGGGGGTTGTTCCCTCTGCTAGGCTTGCGGTCTCTGGAAGAACTGCAGGGGATTCCTGGTGAACTGGGAATGAAACATGAGCTCTGTGCCCAGCGTTTTAGAGGCCCACACACAGACTTATTTTCTTCTGGTATGAAAGGTAGTATCTTACAGTCAGTGCTGGGCACGTGGTCTGGGATTTGAGTATCTATTCTTGCCCCCAGGGTTAATCAGCCTATCACTACAGCAGCCCTGGTGGCGGTTGATGTAAGTAAGACTGAAGGAATTGCCACAGGTGGAAACAGATGGGTTGAAAATCGGAAAAACAGCGTTTTGCTGATGAAAAAATGGTGGCAAGGGGGCCCATCAAGGTCTCCCGTAAACAACTGTGGTGAGATCTAATATTATCCTGGACTCCCCCAACCCCACCCTTGGAGAAAATCGAAACAACCTGATTCAGTGCTGCTAAGCTTGTTGAAAGCATTGCCTAAGGGAAAGTGGTTTTCTCCCGTGGTGGAAGGCTCGAACAAGACAGGTGGGTCACAAAGTGCCCCCCCCCCCACTGGCGAATTTAGGGGCTGGCTACCCCTGATGACTCGGAGGGCATTAGGCCAGCATTATTCTCTAGTGTGAGAGATAGGGGGCAACCAGAGGGCCCCCCAAAGTGGAATTAGCCATTTATTGGTCTCCCCCTAACAGCCTGTTGTAGATCCCCTAGACAGTGGAGCTGAAGGCACTCTGTCCATGGAAATCCTCTCAAAATTTTGGGGAGAAACAAAAGCTGTTGATGGTCATGGCAGACGAATTGTCCAGATCAGACAAACTAGTCATCGCCTACAGGTTGGCAGACTTCCTCCCCACTGTTTTCTAGCGCACATTTCCCTCAATCCTGTGCACATTTGGGGTGTAGATGTTCTACAGGATCAGGATCTAACTTCAACCACAGGTGAACTCAGGTGAATTGTGTAACTTGTGACGATTTACCCTCCCTGTCTCAAGCGGTCTCGTCATACTAGGCGTACTTACAGCCCTGAGCATGGGCGATAAATACCTACAGAATCCAAAGACTACGTCAATCCCTGAAGCTCCTGGGGGAGACCCAAGGTGCTAGTGGCAGTGGTCATTGACAAAATGCAAGCCTTCCAAATCCCGCAAACACTAAAGGAATGACAAGTTTTAGTTGGTTTCCTGGGTTACTGGAGACTTTTACATGCCTTGATTAAGAAGGGAAGCCAAGGGGTCGAGTGCTAAACAAGAGGCTTTCTTAATGGCAAAAATGGTAGTAAAACAAATACAGGTCGTGGAGGTTATTAATGCCAGATGTGAGATACAAACAAGTTCATAGCCAGAGGGTTTGGTCAGGGACTCCTGGCAAGGACAAAATGGGAAATCAATTATTATTTGGATAAGTTCAATAAGAATCTGTTCTTCTCTTCTTAAGATGACACCATTGGAAGCATTGGTTGTATTCCCGAGGCTTTGACTGAAATGCTGTGTTTGAGAGAGACACACGTAGACTCAGGTCTGACCAGACAGCTTTGAGGAACTCGGATTAACTTGATGGAGCCAGTGAACCCCCTTGGGGGGGTAATTGAACTGGCACCTTGCTTACAGGGTTCCTGGGAGCCTTACCAGGTGAGTAAGAGAAGTCACTTCCTGGCAGGCTCAGGAACCTCAGGAGATTTAGGGGGGACCTCCAGAAGAGAGGAAGTAATCCAAAACTATAGATATGGCCAGCAAGTCTGACGGTGAGGATTTGGCTTGGCTCTTAGCCTTGAATGGCTTTAAAGGCTCACTCTGAAATTCCTTATGAAAAGTTCTAGCAAAGCCGATTAAAAAGAATCTGAATGACCAGTCTCTATTCTTACTGCCCTAACGTAACTGGGCCAAGTTGGTTAAAACTGGACTTGTTTTACAAACAACTTAGTCTTAATTTCGGTACCTTTGCCAGAAGTGGGAGTGACTTTGGAGAAGAAAAACAAAATTATTGCCATAACATACCTCTGTGGGTATTACATTCTAGCTCTGGTTAATTGTCGTGAATGTTTATTATTTATCTATAAAACCGGGCAGGATCCTGCATTCTGGTTTCTTTGCATATCTGGCTAATTTTCTACCTGATCGCTTGCACACTATAAGCCTGACTTTAAAAACCCAGCGGCAGGCCCATCTCCTGAAATGAGACCACTTAACTGACCTGACCTAATTGACCTGGTTATGAAATGCGGAACAGGTGCTGTCTCAGACCATCCAGGAGGGTCCAAAACAATGGCTCTATGAAGGATGGGACTCAGCTTAGCACTAGGCAACGTCAGCAGTTGGAAGCAAGCCAGTTTCATTGCCCAAATCATGATCTGTGCCCCCTTTCCAGCAGGAGGTAGCTAGAGCAATCATCACCCTTACACCTCGAGAATGAGGAATAGCGAAAGCCAGGGCAGGTCCTGGCTCACGGAGACCAAACAGCTACTGTGCTAAAATGAGATTTGTCCTGCTGCCCGTAAAGCATCTTCTGGCCACTAGCCTCACATTGCTGATGTTCCTTTCTGCTGCCTCAGGAAACGTCTTACTGTCACAGAACCCCACTTACACTGAAGCTCACAATCGCTACAACCGTGAAGTCTGAGGAAAGGACCGCTCTACCAGATCACTCACGTTATATTGTAGCTGTGGGGTAGGGATGCATGTTCGCTCCCGATATCTAGGTCTAGGGTCCTCAGGGAAGATTGGCATACCAAGATTACAGGGGCGGTAGAAATGTTGGGGTGGAGTGTAGGAATGCTGACAACACTGACTCCATCTTGTGTCCTCCATCTTGTCCCCGCCCCCACACGGATGGGGCCACTTGAGATAATTAGCAGAGCTTCTCGGCTGCACAGATGACACAACTTCAGATAACTGCCCCGTGACCCATCATTGCCCCTCACTTCGTGAAAGCTGTACTTGAGGTCCAGTAGGACAGACCCTGGGGCAGATCTCTCAGATCCCACCTGTCAATAAATTATTCTGAGTAACTCTCAACTGTAGGGAGTGGCTTGCTTGCGGTTATTATTTTGTATAAAAATGCCTTCTGAGGATTGAGGAGACACCGCTGACCCTCTTCCCCCTCGTGACTAGTTATTTTGCCATTTTATACATGAAAGAACTGTGCTTGGGCATTAAGAACCCCCGGAAGATTTCACATCTAGCAGCGATTAGTTAAAATCTTCACTTATCTTTCAGGCTTCAGAGACTATGATTAAAAAGCGTTCCCCTTGTAATAGGAAGGCTATTTTTTAACAGAAAATGTCTTTACACATAGCTAAAAGCATATTTTTTATCCTAAAGGAGGGGGTGGGAGGGATGGGGTGGCTGGGTGATGGACACTGGGGAGGGTATGTGCTGTGGTGAGTCCTGTGAGTTGTGTAAGACTGATGAATCACAGAGCTGTACCCCTGAAACAAATAATACAGTATATGTTAATATAAACATACCCATCCAGCTTCCTCCAAAGTGGAGGGCATGGGTGCCGTCTCATCTTAAGATGTGGCAGCACCATCTAGTGGTCACAAGAGGCATAGACCTAGGAGTTGATTTTCTTCATTGGACAATGATCCCCATTTTTAAGGGCGACCAAGATGAATCTGGGGCTTCCAATGAAAGATGAAATGACCAAATCTGTTTATCTCCCTTACTTGGGAAAAATTCTTCCACAAATACTAAGAAGACCGAAAGAGTACAAAAGGACTTAACAGAGGAAGTGAGAAGCCTTAGCCCGCTGAGGGGATAGGGGATGGGAGCCCAGGCTCAGGGCTGAGGCATTATGATATATGAATGCAGGCGTGAGGCCAGAGACTGGAAAATGGGTGAACTAAAACGGTCTCCACCCTGCCACCCTATAGGAGTCAGGAGGTCTACACTCGGGGCTGTGAAGTCAAGGGCAACAGACCCTGCTTAGATCGGGGGGATAAAGAAGGAAAATCCACACTATGAATGGTGTGCCTTCCACATCCTTCCCACAGTCAGCTCCCACATTCCTTTCTGGAGGAACTGAAGGGCGCTGGGGGAGACTCTG
The DNA here is from genome assembly GCF_020171115.1 of Neogale vison. NCBI lineage: Eukaryota > Metazoa > Chordata > Mammalia > Carnivora > Mustelidae > Neogale > Neogale vison. The sequence goes on along the minus strand of NC_058101.1, from coordinate 193,482,063 downwards.
GCCATCCAGAAGTACCTCAGGAAGAAGGCTGCTGTCTTCTATGAGGCCAACATTCAACAGCCCATCCCTGCTTGTTTGAGTCTCTAAAAATGAGTGGATGGCCCAGAGTCCTCACAGATTTGGGAGAAACAGCAATATGAAAGAATGAAGATCAAAACAAGAAGTTAGTGGGAACAGAATATACAAGGAGGGGGACAAAAGGTCCACTTCATAGTGTCTCTTTTCCCCAAAAGTAGAAATGGCTAGCTATTTCGTGGCTTTGTCTCTCCTGTCAGGAAGGACCTTGCCTGCTTGTCTTGACTCACATGGGAGGAAGGGTGCAGAGCAGTTGGAAACTGCTTAAGCTACATTTGGTAACAGGGACGGTTAGGGGGGAGAATGGCTCAGGCACTTCTTCTCTGAAGCCTATATCTTCCCCAGGTTGTGGGCACCGAGCAGCCTGACTTTATTGGGCACGTCTTTTCTGCAAAAGACATACCACAGAATCAAAAACAACATGGTGAGTCTAAACTGTATTTTGGTTCTAAACCAGGACCCTAGGTCTGTAAGTAGCCAACTGAGAGTCCTTATTGGCACTTAGAGAGGAAAGGCTTTTCCCTATGAAGGCAAACCTGACTCCAGGTTTCCTCTTGAAGTCCCTGTGAGGCAGAAGCATGGAACAGAATAACAAAGCATGTTTGGGAAGATACAGCATGCTTACAAACAGGAAGCGCTAGTTAATGAACTTTCTGCAAGAAAAAACTTCAAAGACGTCTTAAAACAGTATTGCTATTTCAAAAGAGCTGCTTAGAGCCCTGTGTGTGCTCACTAATGGTCCGTAAAGTTGTAAATTCAGAAATGATGAATTTGGAATCGAATCCAGAGTCTGTTAATAGTTCAAGTAAAAGAGTTTTGTGAATTCTGAACCTTCTAACCCTTCGGAAATGCTTGCAGGATCATGATGAGGCTGTTTCTGAAAATGTTATAATCAAAAGAGGTTCCCCCTCCCTTTTTTAAAGATTTTATTCATTGCAGAATCATGATGAGGCTGTTTCTGAAAATGTTATAATCAAAAGAGGTTCCCCCACCCTTTTAAAAAAGATTTTATTCATTGACAGGGAGAAGGAGCAGGGGGAGGGGCAGAGGGAGAGGGAGAAACAGACTCTCTACTGAGTGGGGAGCCCGAGGCAGGGCTGGATCCCAGGACCCCAAGATCATGACAGACAAAGGCAGACACTTAACTGACTGAGCTACCCAGGATTCCCTGAAGTTTCCCCCTTTTGCAAGAGATTGAGAGATGCAGATAAAGGACATTTTCTTTCCACGAAAAGAGAAGAATCAACAGATATAGGTGTACAGGCTGGTCTGGACATCTTGGGGAAGCTCTCTCTCCAGATCTTATCTGTTCCAATTCCAGGAAACCTTTACTTTTAGGTCACCAGATGGAGTGTGGGTCCTGTCCGGGCTTGGTTCTTCCCTTAGATGTGTCCCATGGATCCAAGAGGCTGTTCTCTGGAATTTGGTGGCCAGGGGTTGGTTAGAAGTACCTGATGAGGGCCTCTCGCAAGAATTTGAAGAGAGTCTTTCTAGACAATAGACAAAATCAAGTTGCAAGGTGGGATGCTTAAGATCATTGTCTCCTGGGAGTGTAGTGTGAAAAGTTCGCTCTCCCAAAGCATGGTTATTTTTAATAGAAGCAACCAGACCTTTAGGGTATTGAAGTATATCTCCTTTATCAACTCTGGGTCAGAAGAGGCAGGGGCCAAGTGCAATGGACATCCTGTGACTATCTCAAAGAGTGAGAGTTTATAAGTTCTGAATGAGGTGGATCGGAGATTTAGAAAGATCAATGGCAATGCCATTGTCCAGGGCCTTGGGAGGTACTGACAAATATTGCCAACTGAGTGTTAATGGAGCAGTTATTGTGTTTGACCAACCCTGAGGATGATATGCATAATGAAAGTGTAGTAAGACTGGCCAAGCAGTACAGACTTGTTGAAGCCCCTAGCCAGTGAAATGGGTTCCCCAATCACTATGCAGTTTAAGAGGGGTTCCCCAGGTAGGGATAATTTTTTGTAATAGAATTGGGCTGTCTATGAGGGAAAACTTGGGTCAACCAGTGGGAAAACATACAAACCATGACTAAAACATAATTCTGTCCATGAGATGGGAAGTTACATGAAATATATTTGTCAAAACTCAAACGGTCCATTGGGCAATTGGAAAGGCCTGCAGGCAGGATGGACGGGTTTCCCAGGATTGTATTTTGGACAAGTGGGATAAGGTAGACACTTTTGTAGTCTTCTTAATATTTATCCACCAATATTGGCTCACGAGTGCTATCATTTTGTCAGGAGACCAATGATTTAATGCATATGCAATTGTAAGTAGTGGGAATTTCAGAATTTCTGGTAGGACTGGATTGTTATTTGGTCCAAATCAGACTTCTTTCTTTTTATCCAAGCAGCAGTTACTAGATTTCCAATATTGTTTCTCCTTTTCTGGGGCCAATTGTTGGGCATCCTTGGTCAATTTTTCCAAATTATCATTTGGAAAATCTCAAAATTATCCAATTCCCTCTGGAAGATGACAGAGATTTGGCTATTGGTCTCCTTGAGAGTAGCATTTTTGGCAGAAATATCAGCAGGGTGATTTCCTTTGGCCTCCAGGGAGTTGAGTCTTGAATACCCAGGAATCTTAGCAATAGCTCGAGCTGCCAGCAAAAGCATGACATCTGCTACATTTTGGACATGGGACCCATTTTGAATCTTATCCCCACTGGAGGTAGGGAGACCTCTTTGCTTCCATAATGTTCCAAAATCATGACCTAGCCCAAAGTCACACCAACTATCAATATAAATGTCTGTGGTTTTTCCCTTGGCTAAAAAGAAGCTTAAGTAAGGGCACAGACGTATAATTCAGCCTGTTGGGCTGACGTGGCCAAAGGTACAGATGCTGCCTCAGTGACTTCAAAGGGAGTTGCAGTCCTATACCCACCATGATATTTACCATTTTTATCCTTCAAATAAAAAAGAAGCATCAGTAAACCATGAAAAGTCTGCATTGGTTAGAGCTTTCTAAAAATTATCATGGGGAATCAAAAGGTGATCTGTGAACATTAAGCAGTTGGGGGGGTTTCATCCACGGAGGAGAAGGAACGGGCATCAGGGTTAAGGCTACGGCAATGAGAAAAGGTTACAGGAGGAGCAGTTAATGGGAGAACGTCCTGGGAGATGAGGCAGTAGGCTGGAAACAGTTGAGTGGGACGAGACCTTGGAATGGCTTTTGCTGCACAAGGCACAGGATGCTTAAAGGAAACCCTCAACTGTTTCTTCAGTGGCTTAATCAAAAGGACAGTGACAGGAATGGCTCTGAGGTAAGGGGGATGTCACCAAGCCACAGAAACTACTTGTTGACCACAGTACCCCATGGCATGGTGATGGTCCTACATTTTGGGCAAGCACTCCAAGGACATTCCACTTCCTCTCTCGTCACCTACAAAGAGGCAAGAGGGAAGTTGGGAATTAGGATGTCTGAGGGCAGGGGGCTTTGTTAGACTTTTCTTTAAAGTCTGAAAGGCTGTGTTACCACCACCCCCACCCCAGTTTCCAAATAGTAGGGTTAGGATTATCTCTTTTCACTAAAATATTCAGAGGCTGAGCCTAAAGACAGAAGTTTGGAATCCAATTTTTTAAAAATTCCAGTAGCATACGGTGTTAGGTTGGTTTTGGGTGTATAATAGAGCGATGCTACAACTCAGTACTCCATGCTCGCGATGGAGTCAGTGTCCTTATGCTTAATTGCTTTCACCTGTTTCAGCCATCTCCCCTCTAGTAACCATCAGTTTGTTCTCTCTAGTGAAGAGTTTGGTGTTTTGTTAGGCTCTTTTTTCCTTTGTTTCTTAAATTTCACATCTGAGTGAAATCATATGGTATTTATCTATCTTTGACTTATTTCACTTAGCATTATTCCCTGTAGATCCAACCACGTTGTTATAAATGGCAAGATCTCATTGTTTTATTGTTTTGTTTTGGTTTTATTCCATTGTATATATCTGGTTTTTTTTTTTAAGATTTTATTATTTGTCAGAAAGCACACATGCATGCACATGCAGGAGGAACAACAGGCAGATGGAGAAACAGTCTCCCTGCAAGACTCCATCGCAGGGTCCTGGGATCATGACTTGAACTGAAGGCATTCTCTTAACCCACTGAGCCACCCAGGCATCCTATCCACCATCTTTTTTATCCATTCACCTATTGATGGACATGGGTTGCTTCCATAATTTGGTTATTGTAAATAATGCTGCAATAAACACAGGTGTGCGTATATATTTTTGAATTTGTGTTTTCATATTCTTTGGGTAAACAGCCAGTAGTGAAATTACTGGATAATATAGTAGTTGTATTTTTAAATTATTGAGGCACGTCCACAGTGGTTTCACCAGTTTGCCTTTGCAGCAACAGTATGTAAGGTATCCTGCTCCACATTCTCGCCAACACTTGTTGTTTCTTGTGTTTTTTATTTTAGCCATTTTAATGGGTATGCAGTGATCTCATTGTAGTTTTGATTTGCATTTCCCTGATGGTGAGTGAGGTTGAGCATGTGTCTGTTGGCCATCTGTATGTCCTTGGAAAAATAGCTGTCCATATCTTCTGTCTGTTTTATAATTAGATTATTTGTTTTGGGAGCATTGAGTTTTGTAAATTCTTTATGTATTTTGGGTACTAATCCATTATTGGATATGTAATTGCAAATATCTCCAGGAGGTTGTCTTTTGTTTTATTGTTTCCTTTGCTATGCAAAAGCTTTTTATTTTGTTGTAGTCCCAAGAGTTTGTATTTGCTTTTCTTTCCTTTGCCTCAGAAGATGTAACTAGAAAAACATTGCTATTGCCAAATGATGTCAGAGAAATTACTACTTGTGCTTTTTCTAGGATTTTTATAGTTTCAGATCTCACATTTAAGTCCTGAATCCATTTGGAGTTTATTTTGTGTGTGGTGTAAGAGAGTGGCCCTGTTTCATTCTTTCACAAGTAGCTGTCCAGTTTTCCCAGCACATTTTGTTAAAGACACTGACTTTTTTCCTATTGCATATTCTTATTCCTTTGTCATAGATTAATTGACCATCAGAGCATGTGTTTATTCCTGGGCTATCTATTCTGCTTCATTAATCTATGTGTCTTTTTTTGTGTCCATACCATAATGTTTTGATTACTATAGCTTTGTAATGTAACTTGAAATATGGGATTGTAATACCTCCAGTTTTATTGTTCTTTAAGATTGCTTTGGCTCTTCAGGGTTTTTTTTTTTATTGTTGTTGTTGTTTTGTGTTTTTTTTTTTTTGTCATTCCATACAAATTTTTAGAATTTTGTGCTCTAGTTCTGTTGAAAAATGCTATTGGTATTTTGGTAGGGATTTGTATTAAATCTATAGATTGCCTTGGGCAGTATAGACATTTTAACAATAATGGTTTTCCACCCAAAAGACTCCACCCCTAAACTACTAGAACTCATACAGCAATTCAGCAATGTGGCAGGATACAAAGTCAATGTGCAGAAATCAGTGGCTTTCTTATACACTAACAATGAAAATAAGAAAGGGAAATTAGAGAATCAATTCCATTTACTATAGCACCAAGAACAATAAGATACCTGGGAATAAACCTAACCAAGAGGTAAAGGATCTGTACTTGAGGAACTACAGAACACTCATGAAAGAAATTGAAGAAGACACAAAAAGATGGAAGACCATTCCATGCTCTTGGGTCAGAAGAATAAACATTGTTAAAATGTCTATACTGCCCAGAGCAATCTATACTTTTAATGCCATTCCGATCAAAATTCCACCGGCATTCTTCAAAGAGCTGGAGCAAAGAATCCAAAAATTTGTATGGAATCAGAAGAGACCCCAAATCGCTAAGGAAATGTTGAAAAACAAAAATAAAACGGGGGGCATCACGTTACCTGATTTCAAGCTTTATTACAAAGCTGTGATCACCAAGACAGCATGGTACTGGCATAAAAACAGACACACAGACCAGTGGAACAGAGTAGAGAGCCCAGATATGGACCCTTAACTCTACGGTCAATTAATCTTCGACAAAACAGGAAAAAATATACAGTGGAAAAAAGTCTCTTCAATAAATGGTGCTGGGAAAACTGGACAGCTATATGTAGAAGAATGAAACTCGACAATTATCTTACACCGTACACAAAGATAAACTCAAAATGGATAAAAGACTTCAACGTGAGACAGGAATCCATCAGAATCCTAGAGGAGAACATAGGCAGTAACCTCTTCAATATCAGCCATAGCAACTTCTTTCAAGATATGTCTCCAAAGGCAAAGGAAACAAAAGCGAAAATAAACTTTTGGGACTTCATCAAAATCAAAAGCTTCTGCACAGAAAAGGAAACAGTCAAAAAAACAAAGAGGCAACCCACGGAATGGGAGAAGATATTTGCAAATGACAGTACAGACAAAAGGTTGATATCCAGGATCTATAATGAACTCTTCAAACTCAACACACACAAAAGAGGCAATCATATCAAAAAATGGGCAGAAGATATGAATAGACACTTCTCCAATGAAAACATACAAATGGCTATCAGACACATGAAAAAATGTTCATCATCGCTAGCCCTCAGGGAGATTCAAATTAAAACCACATTGAGATATCACCTTACACCAGTTAGAATGGCCAAAATTAACAAAACAGGAAACAACATGTGTTGGAGGGGATGTGGAGAAAGGGGAACCCTCTTACACTGTTGGTGGGAATGCAAGTTGGTGCAGCCTCTTTGGAGAACAGTGTGGAGATTCCTCAAGAAATTAAAAATAGAACTTCCCTATGACCCTGCAATTGCACTCCTGGGTATTTACCCCAAAGATACAGATGTCGTGAAGAGAAGGGCCATCTGTTCCCCAATGTTTATAGCAGCAATGGCCACAGTCACCAAGCTATGGAAAGAACAAAGATGCCCTTCAACGGATGAATGGATAAGGAAAATGTGGTCCATATACACTATGGAGTATTATGCCTCCATCAGAAAGGATGAATACGCAACTTTTGTAGTAACATGGACGGGACTGGAAGAGATTATGCTGAGTGAAATAAGTCAAGCAGAGAGAGTCAATTATCATATGGTTTCACTTATTTGTGGAGCATAACAAAAAGCATGGAGGACATGGGGAGTTAGAGAGGAGAAGGGAGTTGGGGTAAATTGGAAGGGGAGGTGAATCACGAGAGATGATGGACTCTGAAAAACAATCTGAGGGGTTTGAAGTGGCGGGGGGCGGGGTGGCGGGAGGTCAGGGTACCAGGTGGTGGGTATTATAGAGGGCACGGATTGCATGGAGCACTGGGTGTGTTAAAAAAATAATAAATACTGTTATGCTGAAAATAAATTAATTAATTAAAAAAATAATGGTTTTCCAAATTTATGAGCCTGGAATCTCTTTCCGTTTGTTTTGTTTTAAATTTCTTTCTTCAGTGTTTTATAGTTTTCAGAGAACAAGTCTTTCACATCTTGGTTAAGTTCATTCCTAGGTATTTTATTTTTGGTGCAATTATAAATGGGGCTGTTTCTTAATTTATCTTTCTGCTACTTCACTATTAGTGTGTTAGTGTATGCAAATGTGAGGGATTCCTGTGCATTGATTTTTGTATCCTCAACTTTATTTACTTTATTTATTTATCAGTTCTAATAGGTTTGTTTTTTTTCTTTTTGATGGAGTCTTTGGAGTTTCTAGATCTAACATCATATCATCTGCAAATAGTGAGAGTTTTACATCTTCATTACCAATTTGGATGCCTTTTATTTCTCTTTTTTGTCTGATTGCTGTGGCTGGGACTTCCAGTATTATGGGGAATAAAAGAGGTGAGAGTAGACATCCTTGTCTTATTCCTGACCTTAAGGGAAAATCTCTATTTTTCCCCATTTAGGATGATATCAGCCATGAGTTTTTCATGTAAGGCCTTTATTGTGTTGACGTACGTTTCCTCTAAACCTATTCTGTTGACAGCTTTTATTATAAATGATGTTGTACTTTGTCAAATGCTTTTTCTGCATCTATTGAGATGATCATATGGTTTTTATCCTCTCTTGTTGATGTGATGTGTCATGTTGATTTTGTGAATATTGAACCACCCTTTCAACCCCGAAATAAACCCTACTTGATCATGGTGAATTATTATTTTTTTTTAATGTGCTGTTGATTTGCTAAAATTTTGTTGAGGATTTTGACATCTATGCTCATCAGAGACACTGGCCTGTAGTTCTCTTTTTTGTATTGTCTTTAACTACTTTTGGTATCAGGGTAATGTATCAATGTATCAATCAGGGTAAGGTATCAGTGGCCTCATTGAATTTGGTAGCTTTTCTTCCTCTTCTACTTTTTGAAGTAGTTTGAGAAGAATAGGTATTAACTCTTCATCTCTTCTTTAAATGTTTAGTAGAATTCATTTGTGAAGCCATCCCATCCTGGACTTTAGTCTTTTGGGAGGTTTTGCTTTGGTTTTTTTTTTTTTTTTCTTTTCTTTTCTTTTCTTTTTTTTCAATTACTTATTCAATGTCATTACTGATAATCAATCTGTTCAAATTTTCTATTCCTATTTCTTTTGGGGGAGATTATATGTTTCCCAGAATTTATCCGTTTCTTCTAGATTGTCCAATTTGTTGTCAGATAATTTTTCATAATATTGTCTTACAATCTTTTGTCTTTCTGGGTGTTGGTTGTTACTTCTCTTTCATTTCTGATTTTGTTTGAGTCCTCACCTCCTGCTTTTTTTTGATGATCATGGCCAAAGACTTACCTATCTTCTCAATCTTTTCAAAGACCAACTTTGTTTCATTAATCTGTTCTTCTTTATTTTTTAAGTTTATTTCTAATCTTTATTAGAAACACACAACATTGTATGCCTGTAGCAATGTATATTAAGTTGATATAGACTTAAGTTTGAATCCCTTTGTTACTCCTTTTCCTCCCCCTGCCCCACTTTTTGGGTTTAGGGGTTCATACTTTATATCCTTTTATTTGGTGACTGATTATTATAGGCATACTTAATTTTACTGCTTTGGTGCTTCCTACTTTTCTTACTCCTACTCATGGTCTTTGCACACAAGCAGTCCCCTTTAACATTTCTTGTAGGGCTGGCTTAGTGGTCATGCATTTTTTTAACTTTTTTTTTGTATGGAAACTCTCTCCTTCTATTCTGAATGATAATCTTGCTGGATAGAGTAGTCTTTGTTGCAAGGTTTTTTTGTTTTTGTTTTTATTTTCTTTCAGCACTTTAAATACGTCATGCCACTCCCTCTAGCCTGCAAATAATTTGTGGAAAAATCAGCAGATGGCTTTACAGGAGTTCCACTGTATGTAACTGTTTTCATTTCTCTTGCTGCTTTTTAAAATTCTGTCTTTATCACTACTTTCTGCCATTTTAATTATTATGTGTCTTGGTGTGGACTTCCTTGCATTTTGTTGGAGGCTCTCTGGGCCTCCTGGATGTGGATTTTTGTTTCCTTCCTCAGATTCAGGAAGTTTTCTGCTGTTATTTCTCAAAATTTTCTGCCTCCTTTGCTCTCTCTTCTCCTTCTGGGACCCCTAGAAGGTGAAGGTTGCTATACTTCATGCTGTCATTGAGTTCCTAAAGTCTTTTTATTTTTTATTATTTTTTCCTCTCTCTTTTTCAGTTTTGCTTTCCATTGTTCTGTCCTCCAGGTCACTGATCCGTTCCTTGGCTTCCTCTAGTGTACTGTTCGTTCCATCCAGGGTATTTTTTTTTTTAAAGATTTTATTTATTTATTTGAAAGAGAGAAATCAGAAGTAGATGGAGAGGCAGGCAGAGAGAGAGAGAGGGAAGCAGGCTCCCTGCTGAGCAGAGAGCCCGATGCGGGACTCGATCCCAGGACTCTGAGATCATGACCTGAGCCGAAGGCAGCGGCTTAACCCACTGAGCCACCCAGGCGCCCCCATCCAGGGTATTTTTAATTTCAGTTATGGAATTCTTCATCTCTGATTGGTCCTTTCTTATGTTTTCTCTTTGTTGAGGGTCTCACTGAGATTCTCCACTCTTATGTCCAGTGAGTATCTTTATAAAGACCATTACTTTAACTCTTCTATCTGGCATATCCTCCCCATTTTGTTGGGCTCTCTTGCTGTGTTTTTGTCCTATTCTTTCATTTGACACCTATTCTTCTGTCTCCTCATTTTGTCTAAGTCTGTCTGTTTCTATGTGTTGGGTAAGTCAGCTATGTCTCCAGCTCTTGAAAGTAGTAGCCTTATGCAGAAGAGGTCCTGTGGTGCCCTACAATGCTGTGCCCCTTGTTCACAGATCCTGGCATATCAGGCATGTCTCCTATGTGTGTTGCATAAACACTACTCTTGTGGCTGAGCTGTGTTTGCCTCAGTCTGGTCATGGACGATGGATCTCTCTGCCTGATGTGGGCAGGGTTGGGTCCCTGTGGTGTTAGTGCACCACTCTGGGGCTGCCTTGTACTTGGGTTGAGTCAGACCAGGAATTTGCCAGAACTGCAATCACAGCAAACTCCAGGGGGCTCTCCCTGTGTTGTCCCCTGCAAAGCTTTTATTGGTAGGTGGGGCCAGCAGTCAGATCAGATGTCTGCCCCTAGCCCATTGCTGGGGCTGCAGTTGGACTGGAGTGTGTGTTATACTTTTCCTCTTCCCAAGGCAGGAGTCTCTCTGGGGTGGTGCTGGCCTCTGTTAGAGTTTCTTGCATACTTGCCAGGATTCTGGTACCCCTTAGGCATCTGGCAGGAGAACATCCAATTGTGGGGGTGGGGGTCGGTCCACAGAAGAATGCAGGGAAAAGGCACAGGGGGTTAGCGGCTCCAGGTCTGTTGTGGAAAGGGACCTGGAGCCAGTTTAGAAAACTTCTCCCACAGGACTGGAGGGGACAGGTCTTCAGGAGAGTGCTGGAGTGGGATCTATGGTGTCAGCTGGGTGTGGTCCCCTGGAGAAGGGAACCTACAAGCCTGGGATGAGGTTGGCCAGGTTGGAGGGGTTAGATCTACAGAAGAGTTTGGAGGTGGGCCCCGTGGTATTAGCAGGGTTTGCCAGGATCTGTTGTGGGAGACCTGGAGCCCAGGCCTGGCTGGAGGGGGCAGAACACAGGAGCACTGACTGGACTGTTAGCACATTAGGTGGAGAGTATTCAAGCTGCTCTTGTTCTCACAGGTGTCTGTGTATCTAGGTTGGGGGTTGGGAGAGGGAAATGGTGCCTGCCTGCCAAGTCCTTTGTTCCAGAGAAGTCTCCTAAAGATTTCTATTCCTCCAGTACATGTTCTGGGATTAGCTAACAACCTGAGTGTTTTTTCAAACTCTTCTACATTGAATCTCCATTGGTTAGACATTGTGTTGTCTCTTTAAGGGTGAGGACTCAGTTTCCTATGGCCCTCCTGGTTCTCCCAGAGTTGAACCTTCTGATTCTTTAAAGTTCTAGGTGTTAAGCCCTGAAGATTGAAAGAACTCATGTAGGGGCACCTGGGTGGCTCAGTGGGTTAAGCCTCTGCCTTCAGCTCAGGTCATGATCCCAGGGTCCTGGGATCAGCCCTGCATTGGGCTCTCTGCTCAGCAGGGAGCCTGCTTTCTCCTTTCTCTCTGCCTGCCTCTCTGCCTACTTGTGATCTCTGTCTGTCAAATAAATAAAATCTTTAAAAAAAAAAAAAGAAGAAGAAGAAGAAGACTCATGTAATTAGGCCCCTTTGGTTTTCAAAACCAAATGTTAGGAATCTGTCTTCCCTGGGTGAGTTCCCTGTGCCTGGGGGTTTCTACCGAGGTCTGTTTCCCTCCACCCCTGTGGGCATCCATCCCTCCCATAGATAGTGCCATGACCCCTTTTAACTCTTGAATGTGCCCTTGCCCTTCCTACCATCTTCAGTGTGGCCTCTTGTCTACATTTAGCTGTGGAGAGTTTGTTCTGCCAGGCTTTGGGTCATTTTCTGGGTTATTCACAATGATGTGTTGTGTTTTTTTTGTTTTTTTTTTTAAAGATTTTTTATTTATTTGTCAGAGAGGGAGAGAGAGCACAGGCAGACAGAATGGCAGGCAGAGGCAGAGGGAGAAGCAGGCTCCCTGCTAAGCAAGGAGCCCGATGTGGGACTCGATCCCAGGACGCTGGGATCATGACCTGAGCCAAAGGCAGCTGCTTAACCAACTGAGCCACCCAGGCGTCCCTATTCACAATGATGTGAATGTTATCTATGTGTCTCCATGGGACAAGGCAAGCATAGGATCCTCCTACTCCGCCATCTTCTTTGGAAATCCAGTGTGATCCTAGAATCCAGTTTTGACCATAGCCAGCCAGCCCGAGAAAGCCTCATAACTGGCCCTTAGCTTTTAGGTTTTGGGAAACTCAGGATTCTTTGAACTCTACCAGGATCTAAATCTAGTCCTTATTCTGATGCCACGTGCCCTAAATATCTAACCTGAGTTTGAGCAAAACCCAACTTTTCTTTGGGGACTTTCCATCCCTTTAAGTCTAAAAGTTTTAAGAGATGGATGCTTTCTCCCTATGAAGAGGTTTGACAAGGGGAGCAGAGAAGCAAATAATTTACGTATAATAACAAAGCAGAAACTGCAGAAAACTTCACTGTCTTCAAGGTTTGTGAAAAGTTACACTCTGTGTAACCCTGGGGCACTGCTGTCCAGGTGGATTGCCATTCTTCCCAAGCAAAGGCAACTGGAATACTAAGAAAATGTACCACATAGGTCCATTCCAGTGAAAATTTTGCTTTTAGTAGGACTGGATGTGAGCATATGAAGTTTAGGAATAATAGGATATTGAGGTATAACAACGCTATTTATTGCTTGAAAGTTTTGGACAAACCTCCAGCCTTGGCCATTAGGGACTAGTAAGGAAATAATAAGGCCCTGAGACTTATAGTCCTGTATTATAGGCTTGATGCCCTGAAAGGCTTCCTTATAAGACACTTTAATTCTAGGGAGAGGTTTTGAGGGATTTGTTTGAATCCTGGTGGAAGGTACACTATAGATTCTGCCAATATCATTTGAAGATTTTGCCCATAAAGAGGTTGGTAGCTGATCCTGTAGGAATAAGTGACCAGCAGCCCCAGACTCAGCTACATGCTATCATCAGAGACAGAACGTAGACAGGATGGCAAGGGGTCATTTATTTTCCCTTGTTCACTACTTTGGGTCCTACTGTGAAATACTGGAATTATTTTCCCCCTTTGAGAAAAATTCTGGCATGATATTTTCCTAAGAAATCTCAGTCCAGTAAATGAACAGGGTTGGAAGAAATAAGGAGAAAACAGTGTGAATCTCTCAAAGGACCTAGACAGAGTGGAACAATTTATAGATGAGTACCTCTTGAGGTTTTATCAAAGCCTCCCGTTATTTAAGCTGTTTTGGTGCCTGAGGCAGGGGCTGCTTTATAGTAGTGGGGCAAAGAATTGAGATTGTAGCTCTAGTGTCCATAAAGGCAGAGATGTTAGTTCCTAATCTGGAGAGCCTTATTCCCAAGCTAATTAAGAGAGGATTGGGAAGAGCCCCTATAGCTCCTTACAGTCCCATCATTGGGCCTTAAGAGGACGCTGGCTAGAGGGCTGAAGGTAGCTGAAGCTCTTAAATTTGTTACAGTCTTTTCTTTTTTTTTTTCCAGTGTCCTGGTTTCTTGCAATAATAGCTTCTGCTTTTGTCAAGGGACCTTCCTTTGCTGGAGTTGTACACTGAAAATATTAGCATTCCTTCCTTCAAGTGACTGATCTAACATGTGAGCAAGCTGGTGTGCCAGGTCAGTTAAATCTGCAGTGGGCCTCCTTTTCCATTTTATCCTGGTCCCTCTAACTAAACGGAAAAGACCTCAGATTACCCATTAAAAAGTATAGTTAAATGCTACCCCAGTGATTTCAACATCTAAAGAATACCAGAAGTCTCCTTAAAGACAATTTGGAGTCTGTTGTAATAATCATGAATGGGTTCATCAGGCTTTTGGGTATAAGTCTGAATTTTGTTCCAATCAGCAAACTTAGGAAGTCATTGTAATTTCTCAGTGAAGATTTCCAGTAGGTTTTTTAAGCATCTTGCCAAAAGTTAGGGATCTGTTTCTCTAAATTCTATTCAGGATGTTCCCAGTTGGACTAGTTTCATCCAGTGTTTAGCCTGACCCTCAGCAGCAAGCATGTGACCATTTGATACATATCTGAGAGACCAACTTGGTAAGTTTGAATAAGTATATTAAATTTTTTTGCAAACTTATGTTCAGTCACTTCAGGAAGCTCTTTAACTAGGGCTCACAGTTCAGCCTAGACCAGGGAACATCAGAAAGTTGGGTTCTATTTAGATCTTCAGAAGACTTGACTTTAAAGGGGTGAATTGGAAGAGGTCCAGGAGAGGAGGTAGCAGAGGGAACTTCAGAGGTGAGGAAGCAGTGAGCCCAGATAGCTCCAAGGATACTGCACCTGTCTGCTGACCCACCCTGGAGCTGTCGGTGGTCTTCTCTAGATCCCATCTCTGATCACCACTAAAATAAACAAGCCGTGGCAAAACTATAGACAAGTCTGAGGAACAAAAGAGAGGCACACTTTAAGGAGAAAGTAAGTAAATTGGGAAGGCTGTTAGGAACTAAAAGTCCATTTGAGTTTTACCAAAACCAAAGTTCAGTTGAAACAAGCATTGATAGGAAAGGAAAGGTTGCTCTATTTAGGGAACTGGCAATCTGAAAAGATGGTGAACTAATGTCCAAAAACCATCTCTCTTTGGTGAATGAGTTAAATATACGTAGGATTTATGCTACTTGGAACACAGTTATAGGAATAAGCTGGGAGTTCAAAGGATGGTGGTTTTTCATTGGTTGAGCTATTGCCAGTGAAGAAAGCATGTCTTCCGCTGGCTGAAGTAGCAAGGTTGTATCCATGGGCAAGGTCAAATCCATGTAAGGTCAACTCCCTCTCTTCCTATTGGTTCTGCAATTGACTGCAAGTAGTAGGATGTGGGAGCTCCCGTTGCCGAAACTTCCTGACTCTGTTTTAGGGAGATTTCTCATTACTTTTTTTTACAGTGTCTGAAAGAAATGCGTTTTTTAAAAAGAAAAACAAAAAGAGAATTCCTTGAAATTTATAAAAGTGCTAATTTAAATCATAAGTTTTGAAGGCTAACATTGAGGAAATTCCATGAATTCTACAAAGTTCCATGAACATAGAAAAAGTAGGTGGAGAATAGGGGACAAAAGAAATAAAAAGTTGAGAGCAAAAATAAGGGGAGAATATCTGTCTAATGGAACTTTCAGAAAGAGAAGAGAAAATACGTGGTATGTGAATTCTCAATGACATATCTTGGTGGGGCCTTTCAAACCACTTATTATCATGCGTACTTGGTAAACCTTTCAAAAAAGAGACTGGTTATCCCACTCAGGAAAGTGGGGTTTTTTTTTAATGATTTTATTTATTTGACAGAGAAGGGGGGCATAAGCAAGGGGAACAGGAGAAAGAGAAGCAAGCTCCCTGCTGAGCAGGGCCTTGATCCCATGCCCTGAGCCGAAGGCAGATGCTTAACCAACTGAGTCACCTTGGCGCCCCTCTGGGAAATGTTCTTACAGAGCTTTTCGTGTGAGCTGACAAAGCTCATTGTCATTTCTTAAAATTTACTTTTTTATTTTAATCCCAGTATAGTTAATATACAGTGTTACAGTAGTTTCAGGTGGACAATATACTGATTCAACAATTCCCTACATCACCTGGTGTTCATTTGACAAGCGAACTCATTAATCCCTCATCTATTTCACCCAACCCCCTACCCACCTCCCCTCTGGCAACCATCAGTTTGTTTTCTAGAATTAAGAGTCTGTTTCTTGGCTTGTCTCTCTCTTGCTCTTTTTTTTCCCTTACTCATTCGTTTTGTTTCTTATTTTCCATATATGAGTGAAATCACATGGTATTCATCTTTCTCTGACTTATTTCACCTGGCATTATACTCTGTAGCTCCATCCATGTCATTGCAAATGGCAAGATTTCATTCTTTTTTCATGGTGAATAATGTCCCAATTCGTGTGTGTATGTATGTGTATGTATAATATAATGCATAATACTACCTCTTCCTTACCCATTCATCAATCAATAGACACTTGGGCTGCTTTCGTATCTTGGCTATGGTTAATAATGTTGCTATAAAGATCAGGGTGCGTGTATCCCTTTGAATTAGTGTTTTTGTATTCTTTGGGTAAATATCCAGTAGTGCGATTGCTGGATCTTAGGGTAGCTCTGTTTGTTTGTTTTTTTCTTTTTGAGGAAAAAGAAACTTCCTACAGTTTCCACAGTGGTTGCACTATTTTGCATTCCTACCAACAGTGCAAGAAGGATCCTTTTTCCCCACATCCTCCCCAAAACTTTTTTGTTCCATTTTTGATTCTAGACATTCTGGCAGGTATGAGGTGATATCTCTTTGTAGTTTTGATTTCCATTTCCCTGAGGGTAAGGGATGAGGAGCATCTTTTCATGTGTCTGTTGGCCACCTGGATGTCTTCTTTGAAGAAAGGCTATTCATAGTTCTTCCCATTTTTTAATTGGACTGTTTGTTTTTGGTTGTTGACTTATGTACTTGCGTTATATATCTTGGATACTAACACTTTATTGGAAATATCATTTGCAAATATTTGCTGTGATTCAGGAGGTTGTCTTTTTAGTTTTGCTGGTTGGTTCCTTTGCTGTGTAGAAGCTTTGTATTTTGATATAGTCATGATAGTTTCTTTGTGCTTTTATATCCCTCGCCTCAGGACACATACCTAGAAAAATGTTATGACCAGTGACAAAGACATTGTCTGTGCTCTCTTCTAGAATTTTTATGGTTCCAGGACTCACATTTGAGCCTTTAATCCATTTTGAGTTTATTTCTGTGTGTGGTGTTAGAAAGTGACCCAGTTTTATTCTTTTGCATGTAGCAGACCAGTTTTCCAAACACCATTTGAAAAGACTTTTTCCCATTGGATATTCTTTTCTGCTTTGCTGAAGATTAATTGACCATATAATTGTGGGTTTACTTCTGGGTTTTCTATTCTGTCTCATTGATCTAGGATATCTATTTTTGTGCCAGTACCCATACTGTTT